>NC_056685.1:44227500-49672500 GCF_018350215.1 Panthera leo
ATCTGATTCTACACATATTGCTCTGTTTCTTTCAAAGATTAATCCTTGTAAGGCATAAAATAGAAAGTTGTCAAGAAACTTACACTTTGGAAGAAAATGTTAAGGCTCTTGGCTGCACAGATGAACTATGATGGCTTTTCTGGGAGCCTCTAATCCATATAGTATAAGAGAGTAATTTCAACAAAAACTATGAGAAAATAAATTTCATTAGAAGTCAAATACAAGCTCTTATACTCAATTGATTCTGTAAAAACAAATAAAAGTTCATCTTTTCTTCCTTTATAGAAGCTTTCAAATTCTAATATAATGTTATGCACTGGACACTAAAGTATAAAATTATCTTAGTAGGACTAAATGAAAAGGACAAACTGACCGTGAAAACAATTTCAGAGTTTAGAAAATGGATCACAGGTTAATAACTTATGAAATGCGTACATTGGAAAAAATCCTGGAGATTCAAGTCAGAAGCACATTTGTCATCTTCTCGCCTAGGATGCTCCCGTGCCTCCCCACCTGCCCACCCCTGGCTCAGTGATAAGAAGACTGCAGCTGTTACAACTGGGAGAAGCTGCAAAGAGCAATGGTGCTGGGAGACCTGATCAGCACTGGGGACGGGGACAGGTACCCATTGATGTTTCAGCTCCAAGTGCTGATTTTGCTCGGTAATGATGAAGAAAACCCATTCTTGTCCTGGTCAGAGCTTGCGGTGTTTGTGTCAAGCACTGTGAGCCCCATAAATATAATGGAAAGACACTGGATGTGAGAATATAACGAAGAGTTGACATTGTCTCTCTAACACTCTTAGCTGATGGAGAAAATACGCGCAGATGGAGAGGAGACTAAGAGGAACCCAGGAGAACGTAAGAGCACAGGAGGTCAGAGAATTGATAGTAAAGTTATGAACAGTCCCCTCCCACACTCAGACACACAGGTGCAGACCTCACATTGTGGAAGGTGGAAGCCTACTGACCTGCAGTGTTTGAACACATCCTTTCTAAAAAACAACCTAGTAATTGACATCAAAGCTACAAAGTCACATGGTCATAAAGTAAGCAATAAGAATTGGGAAAAATTGAACAAAACTATCAGCAGGAGACTTTAGTGGAGAAGATTCTGCCATAAAGTTTTTGCACACAAAAAAATAGTAAATCTAGGGGTGCTTGGGTGGCTCATCGGTGAAGTGTCCAGCTTCGGCTCGGGTCATGATCTCCCAGGTGGTGAGTTTAAGCCCCGCGTGGGGCTCTGTGCTGACAGCTCAGAGCCTGGAGCCTGTTTCAGATTCTGTGTCTCCCTCTCTCTCTGTCCTTCCCCTGCTCTCTCTCTCTCTCACACACACACACACACATACTCTCTGTCTCAAAAATAAATAAAACATACGAAAAAAATTAAAAATAATAAATCTAGGAAAAATTAAATAATGCATGTTTCTTAAATGATATTTTAAAAAGTGTCTATCTAAAAGTTAAAAAATATGATGAGAAATTGCAAAATGTATTCCAACAAAGGGAAAGCATAGGTCAATAGAAACTTCTACTGGGATAAGTTGTTCTACATATTACAAAAAAAAGTATTTAAGAGTCATATTTATTGTACGTACTACAAAAAAAGTACTTAAAAGTCATATTTATAAATATATGTAAACTACACAGAAAACTTAGTTGAAATAATTACATGAACATGTGATGGCAGAAATATAGCAAGTAGGAAAGATCAATAGAGAAATAAAACTATATGAAGAAACCACAGAGAATCTGAGTGAACAAATACATACCTGAAATGGAAAATTCACTAAATTTCCTCTACAGAAAATCTGGGATGCAATAGAAAAGAACTGATGAACTTGGAGGAGTAACAAAATTTTTTTATATCTTTGGATGAGACAGAAAAAAGAGAAGAATTTACACAATTCAGAGACTTTCAAAACAGTATCATGAAAGCCAGCATAGGTCTAAGTAGTATATGAGAACAGCAGAGGCAGAAAAAAACAGGACAACAATCATAAAGTGCAATGAATGAACAACTTACTAATATCATTTAAAATATTTATAGACACCAGAAACTTAGCAAACTGCTAACAGAATGAGCACGTACAAATCCACGTCTCATGACATCATAATGAAATGACCAAAGAACACTGGCAAATACAAAGAAATAGTCTTGAGGGAAGAGAGTGGATTGTGAAGTGACTTAAGTCAGCGTGAAAATCAGGGATGGGTGACGCGTCTTCCACCTCCATCAGCCTTACGCCACATTATCTAAGACAGAATCCATACCCCTGCCCTGCACACTAGTTCCGACTGGAACGGGACACAAGCAGCAAGATGAAGGAACAGAAAGAGACAGACTCTAACCCCCCATGGAAACAATCCCTTAAAAATATCCAGACACAAACCATGTATGATCAGTCTAATCAGTTTTGATAAAGGTACCAGGACCATTCAGTAGGGAAAGAGAGAATCATTCAAAAAGGGTGTTTGGACACTGACTACCCACATGCGGAAGAATGAAGCTGGATGTTTACATTTATACCACACACTAAAATTAACTCAAAATGGACTAAAGACATAAATATAAGTTGTAAACCTATAAAGTTCCTCAGAGAAAAAATGGGGGAATATAAACAACATTGTATTTGGCAACGATTTCTTGGCTATGGCACCAAAACCACAGAGCACAAAGGAAAAGTCCATTGTAGACAAATGGGCGATATCAACCTAAAACATTACTGTGCATTAAAGGGAATGATCAACAATGAAAAGACAGAGTGGAAAAAACACTTGCAAATCATATATCAAACAAGGGAATCATATCTAAAATATATAAGGAATCTACAAGTCACTAACGACAACAACAAACACCGAAAACACAAAGAAAAATTGGGAAAATAAATTAAACAGGCATATTTCCAAGGAAACATACAAATGGTGAAAAATCATATGAAAAGATGCTCAATATCGCTAATGATCAAAGAAATGAAAATCAAATCACCGTGAGTTGTCTCCTCATGCTCATTAGGATGGATGCCATAAAAAAAATGTGTCGGGACGACAGGTGGCTCAGCTGGTTACCATCTGACTCTTGGTTTTGGCTCATGTCATTGTCTCACAGTTTTTGGATTTGAGCCCCACATTGGGCTCTGTGTTGATGGCGCAAAGCTGGCTTCAGTTGCTCTCTCCCTCCCTCCCTCCCTCCCTCCCTCTACACCTCCTGTGCTCGCTCTCCTCTCTCTCTCTCTCTCCTTCTCTCAAAATAAATAAATACATATTTTTTAAAAAAATGTTTCAGTGTGGAGGTTGAAAAGGAGGAGACTCACATACTGTTGTTGGGAATGTAAATCGGTCAACCATTATGAAGAAGTGTATGGAGCTTCTTCAAGAAATTAAAAATGCAATTACCACATGGATCAGCAATCCCACATGGAGGAAACTAAAAGAACTGAAAGCAAGATCTCGATGATAGGTGAACACCCATGCTCAGGGCAGCATTATTCATAACAGCCATGTGATAGAAGCAGCCCAAATGTCCACTGATGGATGAATGGAGAAAGAAAGCGTAGTATACACACAACACTGTAATATTATTCAGCCAGAAAAAGGAAGGAAATCCTACAACCTACTACAATATGGATGAAACTCCAGGACATTATACTAAGTGAAATAAGCCAGTCATACATACGAAGTAAAAAATAAAACTGTATGATTCCACTGATATGAAGTATCCAAAGTAGTAAAAGTGATAGACAGAGCAAGTAGAATAGTGATTGCTCAGGGTTGAGGGGAAAGTGGAGAAAGGGAATTATTGTTCAGTGAGTTGAGTTCCAGTTTTACAAGCAGAAAGTTCTAGATAACTTTTGGGCAACAATGTGATAGCACTCCTAACCTGTGTGCTTAAATTGGTAAGGTGCATCATCTAGTTAAAGGCAAGTGTAAGATGCGAGATAGTGTAAGATTCCCACTATATGACAATTTTGAAAAAGCAAAATTATACACACAGTAAATAGATAAGTGGTTGACAGGGTTTAGGGGGAAGGAAGGATGGATAGGGGGAGCACAGAGGATTTTGAAGGAAGTGAAACGCTTCTGTATAACTCCATAATGGTTGATACGTGTCATTCTATACTTCTCCAAACTCCTAAAATGCACAGCATCAAGAGTAAACCTAGAACCACCCCACTGAGGGCTTTTGAAAATGAGAGAGTCCATGAACTGCTTGGGCATTGACACATAGACAGTAGGGGAATACAGCATATATCTGTGCTTTGTCTGAGTTTTGCTATGAACCTAAAACCGCTCTAAGAAAGTAGTCGATTTCTTGAACATGGGTAATGCGGTAGATTTTACGTTATGTGGGGTTTTATTTTGCAAAAGCTGAAAAATAAAATGAAAGGCAAACAAACAGAAAGAAGTGATCTTGACAAAAAGCAAGGGAAAAACAACTCATTATATTTAGGAAAATAGGAATGTGATTAAAAGAGGAGTTTTCACCAGAAAAATAATGAAAAAAAAAAACAACAAAGCAAACCCACTCCCTGCACACACACTTGAAAAAAAAAAAACCAACACCTGTCAAACAAGAATTATAAATTCAGCAAAACAGACTTTCACAGAAGAAGATGCATAAAGACCCCACATCAAACACAGAACCAAACAGGGTTTCTACCTAGGACATCTGCTTTTCAACAATGTCTTTCAAGCTGCAAGTAAATGATGCTAGATGGTAATGCATATCCACAAGAAAGAATAGACATCAGCAGGATTGATAAATATGTCGGTAAAATTTACAATCTCTGTGTGTATATTCCTTTCTGAGTAGCTTTAAAAGATAAGATATTTGAGGCCATAATTATAGCAGTCACTGTATGGTGGGATCTATAGCATAAACCTTATTGTTTTTAGCATTTGTTCCTTTTCGTGTACAGTCTCCACAAATGCTTCATTTCAGGGACCCAATATGAAATCATGAAAGCAGAGAAGGTAAAGATGTGAACCATTTATGTTCAGAAACCAGGGCTAGCTTTCCCCAGGACAGCACTGTTAGAAGTACATGTTTCTCGTTCTCTCTGAAAGCAGATTGTTCCTTATGAAACCTTTCCTAAGCCGAGGTGGTATAAATTGAAAAAGCAAGTATCGTTAATTCACATGGGAAGATTGTTGAGCTTTCCCTGATGCAAAAAATAACCAGTGCCCAAAAACCCAAATCACAAAAGATACCCTCCTTAGACTTTTCTGACACCTCAAAACACACCTTGTGAGTGGATGCACAAAATAAATTGAGATGAAGCACAGACACTCAAAAATACAGCTATGTTAGTGCTAATTTAATATATTTTATTGGAAATTAGTCAGGATTTATGTGACGTAGTTGACAATCAGTTAATGATACACGTATAAAGAGGGCCATCAGCAAGAAGGAGACCGAGGAGGCCATAATGCTCATCTGCCCACAAAATCAATCGGAACAATAAACCAACAACTTCAAGCTAAACACAGCTCAGGGAAAGCTCTAGACAACAAAGAAGTCGCAAAAATCAGGTGCTGATCAAAAATCCAGGATGGTCCCGTGGAAAGTAAAGGAAGCATTTGGCCTGCCTCACCCAACCCTCCAGCTGAGAGCCACTTGGCTCCTGGAGGAATCCCCTCAGGGGAAGTCACCTCATGGAGAGAAGGGGAGCAGGAGAACCCAGCAAGCTTCAACTATGTGCATGCGTTCAGCTTTTGCAGCAGAGGTGCCTCACCAATGCTGATCCCACTTCATGCACCAGCCCAGAGTGCCCCCTCTACACCTATTCTCAGAGGCTGGAGCTGTTGCAACAGTGAGGGTTGCCTTGAGGGGCTCTTCTCTTAGGGATTGGTTGCCATAGCTCCTCATCTGTAGGAGACTAGAGCTGCCTCTGATTTTTGCCCACTCCTGTCCTAGTTGGGGCTTTGTCTCACACTACTGGGGCTGTTTCCTGACCTCAACGTCTTAATATGTGCCTTAGCTGCAACTAGTCGTGCATATGTTGCTGCCCTGAGCCCCACTCACCATGTTCCATTTTATGACCCTGTGTCTTCATTGTAAAGGATGCTCCTGCTATTCGGAACCCCCAAACTTCCCAGGCCTTGACTCTGAACTGCCATAGCTAACACCCGAAGACTTTTCTCCATCTATGATGGCTCAAGACTCTGACCCATCATTGGTAGGCCAAGTCACCACTGCCTTGAGCCCCATCTCTTCAGTCCCACTGTAGGGCTCTGACGCTTCATTGCTGCTACTATACTGCTGCATCCCAAGACACTTTCAGTTTCCACATGACCACTCACGCTGTCATTCGAGGCCATGTGGCTAGAGGTCTGTGTCCAGATCCCTGGGTCCTGATACATGGCTTTAACAAACCACGATGGATCATTCTGCTGCTCTCTAGTGAATGCCACTTGGGACAGACTTGAACCTTTGACTCACCCTCCCCACTATATGTTGCTACCACACGCTGACCACTGGCTCCAAGCCACCACTGTACCTTGTCATCCAGGGCCTGTGTAACTGCTATATTCCTGTGCCAGTCAGAGTTACAACAGTGAGCCCCTGAGACCCAGGTATAGTTGCCATGGAATATCTACACATGTCACCTCCCTAGTGCCACAGCCACAACAAGTGAACTTATGTACCAAGACCCAGTTGCTATGGTAGTTCCATGTGTGCCTGGTCTTGGGCAACAGCTTCAAAAGTGCTTTGAGGGCTCTGAGGTCAGCATGCCATACCAGACACCAAAAAGGAACACCTCACAAGATCTTCTTCCCATAGAATGACAGAAGAAAGCGGGATGACATTTTGAAAGTGGTCAAAGGGAAAGAAACAGTCAACCAAGAATACGTTACTCAGCAAATCTGTCATTTAGAAATGAAGAAAAGATAAAGACTTTCCCAGCATCCTAGAGGGCGGTGTGTCAATGTATCGACACTTGCCCCATATTGCAGTCAGGGGAAAGCAGCAAGATGAAGCCTGTGGTGGTTAAAGTCAGGTGTCAGAAGAAATTAGACCTGCCCTATGCAAATGTTAAAGAGAATTCATTAAGCTGAAACTAAGAGGCAAAAATTGGTCACATAAAAAATATAAAAAATATAAAATCACTGGGAGAGACAAAAGGGAAAAGATCCTTGACTTAGGTAATGGTTAGGTAATGAACTCAGGGATAAGCCCTCAAAATCACAGGCAACAAAAACTAAAATAAAAAAACAGGACTGCTTTAAATGAAAGACCTTCTGCCCAGCAAAGGAAAGAATCAAATAATTGAGAGATCATGGACAGAAGAGAAGAAAATATCTGGAATCCAATATCAGATAAGGGGCTAATATCACATGTATATAAAGAACACAAACAATGAAATAAAAGCAAAGAAAGAAATCTAATATAAAAATGGGCCAAGGGCCTCAGTATACATTTTTCTGAAGACATGCAAATGGCCAATAGGTACATGAAAGGTGCTCCAAATCACTGATCAGTGTAGTACAAATCGAAAGCACAATGACATATCACCTCACACCTGTAAGAGGCTCTTTCCAAAAGATAAGAGAGAATTAATGTGGTGAGGATGTGAAGAAAATGAAATCCTTTGGGGGAAATGTAAACTGGTGCTGCCACAAAGGAAAATAGTATGGCAGTTTTTCAGTAATGTCACTTTTACATACGTATTTAAAGGAACTGATCAGTGGGGCACCTGGGCGGCTCCTTAGGTTGAGTGTTCAACTTTGGCTTTGCTCATAATCTTGTTTGTGGGTTCAAGTCCCCTATTGGGCTCTGTGCTGAAGCTCCAAGCCTGGAATGTGCTTTGGATACTGTGTCTCCCTGTCTCTCTGACCCTCCCCCTCCACTCAAAAATAAATAAACATTAACATTTTTCAAAATAAATAAAGGCACTGATCAGTTCCTCAAAGGTTTATCTGCACACCCATGCTCGTTGCAACATTATTCCCAATAGCCGAGAAATGAAAGGAACCTAAGTATCTGCCAACTGACATATAATTAAAGAAAGTGTGATATATATACACGTACATACACATATACACACACATACACACACAAACACTGAAATATTATTTAAGCAGGTAACAGAGGAAATCTTGCCATTTGTGGGCAAATGGAAGGGCCTTGAAGGCATTATGTTGAGTGACAAAACTCAGAGAGAGACCAATATTGTACTGCCTTACATATGAAATCTAAAAACTGAACTGGTAAAAACAAAGAGTAGAATGTGTTTATCAGGAGTTGTGGGTTGGGGGGTTTCAGAAGATATTTAAGAATACAAATTAACGGGGCTCCTGGGTGGCTTAGTCAATTAAGCACCCAACTTTGGCTCAGGTCATGATCTCACGGTTTCTGAGTTTGAGTCTCATGTCGGGTTCTGTGCTGACCGCTCAGACCCTGGAGCTTTCTTCACATTCTGTGTGTGTGTGTCTCTCTCTCTGACCCTCAGGCGCTCATGTCTGTCTGTCTGTCTCTCTTTCTCAAAAAATAAACATTAAAAAAGTTTCTTAAAGAATACAAAATTATAACTAGCAGATAACAATTGCTGGAGGTCTAATATACAATGTAGTGATTACAGACAACATTACTGTTTTATAAACTTTGAAGTTGCTGAGACTAATTCTTAGCTGTCCTCAACACACACAAAGAATGATAAACATGTGACATGACAAAGGTGTTACCTAACATGGCCACAGTAGTCATATGGCAATACATAAACTTATCAAAGGAACACATTGTAGACCTTAAATGGATACAAGGTTAGACGTCAATTTCATCTCCATAAAAACAAGCAAAAGATTTGTAATACCTACCACTCCTACTAAGGAAAAAGCTTAAGAATATAGCTAAGACATCAATAGAGGAATTAAAATGGAACACTAATATATGTTTAATACAAACAATATCAGGTAAAATGGAAAAAGAAAATAAGACATAAATATAGAGTCAATAGCGAATGGTATACTTAAATCCAACTATCCCAGTAATTGCATTCATGTGAATTCAATAAATATTCCAATTAGAAAATAGAAAGTGTCCTGAATAAAAAAGTAGCATCCATCTATATGCTCCCTGTTGGACACATGGTAGATTCAAAGGCAAAATTGGGAGAAAATAAAAGGATACCAAAAAAATAGACCCTACAAGGAATAATCAGAAACGGCCAATAACAAAGCCAATATTCTAATGACAAAGTAAGTGTTAAAACAAGAAATATTAGTAGAAATTAAAAGAAACATTTCAAAATGTTAAGGCTGTCAATATGAGGAAGATAAAACAATTATAAACATACATTATTCACCTAACAACAGAATCCTTAAACACATGGAATAGAAATGACAGAATTAGAAGGATAAATAGACAACTCAATGAGTTTAGTTGAAGACTGAAACCTTTTCCTTCAGTAAGTAAGACCAGCTATTCACAAAATCAGGAAGACTAAGGAAGACTGTCAAAATACTAGGAACTAGCTTGACGTAACTGACGTACATAAGAAGAGTTCCAGGTCATCGATAGGGGTCACAAATTTTGAGGATGGAAATATTCAAAGTATTTTCTCTGAAGACAAAGAAATCAATGAGAAGAAACAATGGAAAGAAATCCAGGAAATTTCCAACACGTGGAAAGTGATAGACTTCTGAAAAATTTACCTTTCAAAGATGAAATCTTTGAAAATATCTTGTGCCGGATGACAGAAATTACCTTGTACTGGTTGATAATAAACTGAGAATACATCATAACTTTTAGGATGAAACTAAAGTCGGGTAGAGACAATTTTGACCTTCGTCAATTACACTACAAAGGAAGAACATTATAAATGCATGGTCTAAGTTGCTTCCCTCTCAAGAAGCAAGAAGAGAAGGGCCACTTAAGGTTATAGAAGGAAGAAATGATACACATACGTTTAGCTAAAACCTGACTGTAAAAGATGTATAGTAGAATAAATCAAAGAAGCCCCAAATGGATCAATACCCAAATATCCAAGAACGTCAGCAATAGAATCGGTGAATACATTGTAGTAGAATCCGACAACACAACAACAAAGACATGTGGACAATTTACAACTGGTGCAGCTATAGGGATGAATCACACAAGTTTACCTTCACCTGAAAATGCCAAAAATTCAATATGCATACCGTATGATTCCATGTATATAAACCGTCTTTAAAATGCAGAAAAGAACTTGTTAGTGGCATTTTGCAATGCTGGTAATATTCATTTTCTCATTCCATGCAATGGTCACACTGAAAACTCAGCCCGTCTATTGGCATGTACAGCTGTGATCCATCTGTATGTACATTATACCACAATAAAAACTATCAGAGGAGAATATTATGAAGAAATGCAAATATATTGAAATGTGATTCCTCTGATGAAGAAGGCACCTGAAAAAACTAATATTTATTCTCATTTTTAAAAAGACTTTAGAAAGGGGCACCTGGGTGGTTCCATTGGTTGAGCATCCAACTCTTGATTTTGGCTCAGGTCATGATCTCAATTTGTGAGTTGCAGCCCTGCATCGGGCTCTGTGTTGACAGCGGGAACCTGCTTGGAATTTTCTCTCTCTTCCTTTCCTTCTCTCTGTCCCTCTCCTGTCCACTTCCCTCTCACACAAAATAAATAAATAAATGTAAACATTTTTAAAAAACTTTAGAAAGATACAAATGAATAGGAAACATCCAGGAAGATCCTGAATAGATAAGATAACTCTGAAAATGAACTTGTATAAACTTACCGTTTAACAAAGGACAATTTAGGGGCCAACTGGGTAGATCAGTCAGTTGTGCTCCTGCCTAGGTCATGATCGGATTGTTCCTGAGATGGAGCCCCAAGGCAGGCTCTGTGCTGAGCCCGTGCCCCTCCCACCCATTTGCATTCTCACTGTCTCAAAATAAATACATAAACATTTAAAATAAAAAGGAAGGTCTTTTTTTAAAAAAATTAAGCTTTATTTATTTGTGTGTGAGTGTGACAGACAGACAGACAGAGAGAGAGAGAGAGAGAGAGAGAGAGTTAGTGGGGGAGGAGCAGAGAGAGGGAGACACAGAATCCGATGCAACCTCCAGGCTCTAACAGTCAGCACAGAGCCTGACGTGGGGCTCGAACCCATGAACCACGAGATCATGACCTGAGCCAATGTCGGACGCCCTAATGACTGAGCCACCCAGTCACCCCCGGGAAGGTATTTAAATTATGAAACTAACATAAAAAAAAAAAACATAAGGACATTAATTAAACACATGAGAAAGTGCAAAATTTGTACCCAAACAATACGAAATGCAGATTTCCAAAAAATGCATATTCATTGGAATAGTATAGTCTTTTCAATAAAGGCTGTGGAAACAATGGAGTATTAAATACTATTAATAATTATATATTTTATACTATATTTAAAATGCTCAAAATTGATCACATATAATTGAAAACAAAACCTTTCAAGACGTATTGTAAAAAGTGCATAACGCACAGTTGGGCAGAGATATTTTAGACAAAATACCAAGAACACAATCCATAAAAGAAGAACTTGATGAAGTGTAGTTCTTCAAGATAATGTCTGCTCTTTGAAGAGAAAAGAAAGTCATAAACTTGCGAAGAAACATGTACAAATCATACATCTAATAAAAGGCTTGCCGCCAGGGTATGTAAAGAATTCTCAAAATACAATGAAACAAAGAAAAATATTACCAAAATATTTCTATAGATACTTCACCAAACACCATGTAGACATGGCCAATGAGTACAGGAAAAGATGCTCAACACCATTAGTCTTAGGAGCATTCAAATGAAAACCACCCCAGACCAGACTTTCTGTTCTGGAAAGATAGACTGGATAGACTTTTCCCTATTCCTCCCACCAATACAGCTACAATCCCTGGGTATTATTTATAAGACAACATAGAGTCAGAAAGATAACGAGAAAGACGACAGATCCCAGCCCTGGAGACCCAAGGAATGACATGGTGGTGAGCTCTCCGGAATTTCCCTCTACCTCACACAGACTGGTGTCAGAGAGCCTAGCAAACCACAGACACCAACAGATACACACCCAAGTCTCCAAAATATTTTTTCTCTCTGGTCAAAATGACAGATAAGAGGCATTCTAGAAAGACAGAAAAGTTTTAGACACTAACTGCGTGATTCTAATAAAAAACCATTGACTATGCACCAAAAATATCAATAGGCATCCTAATCAAGACTTTGTCTGATAAAGGAAAACTAAGAAAATGTATCACCACCTGACCCACTCTGAAAGAACTCCTAAAGGGAATAAATGGTAAAAGAAGGCATTTTGTCTCATGAGGAAGAAAGAGAGAACAAAAGTAAGAATAAAATTCTTACTAGGTTAATGGACTTTCCTTCACCTCCTGTGTTTTCGAAATTGATATTTGAAGAAAATTATCAGTAGAAGCAAAATTATAAATTCCATGTGATTCTCAAAGTAAGTAGAGAAATAGAACACTTGGAGTATAATTGGGACATGGTAAAGGGTCATAAAGGCAAGTAAGTCTCCACATTTTACTCAAACTACTGTGGGTTGTGATGGACTGAATAGACTGTAAGATTTACAACCCAGAAAAATGGTACTGTGTATAACCATCAGAACTTATTAATTAATATTACTGACACGACTGAGATTGGGATCAAAAGACTAGTTGGTACAATGTATATTTACACAATACAATAAAAAATGTAGGAAAATTTAATATATTGAAATTTAAACATGTCAATGACTGTGCAATTTCAGATTAACGCTTACAGGGAAGTGTATTATAATTATACATAAATATAATTATGTTGTATTTTTAGGTTATTATTTTATTATGAAAACCATAACATTTATATTACATAATTATGCTCTGTAAGATGTAGTTATATATAATAAAGGATTATAAATATGATATGTGGAGGAAGATATAGAAAAGACTTTTCATAACACAATTATTCATAATATCCACAAATGTAAAAGGAACTAGATTTCTGAGAATGGTTTTTAAACTGTCATATTCATATAAGAGAGTAGTGAAATTTCACAAACTAAGACAAATGTGTGAATATAGATGGATTACAAATACCATCTGACAGAGAAAGGAGACACACATAAAAATACACACTGAATGATTCCATTGATATAAGTCCCCAAATAAGCAGAAATATTTCATAAAATGAAAATGGGCAGGCCTGATAAAAGCTCCAAACTTCTGTCCCATGATGTGATTGGTATTTGTGTGATTCTAGTTTCCTCAATGTGTTGTAAAATTCAATGTGAAGTTTATTTCAGGAAAAAGAGAATTTCTAGAGACACAGGTTTCTATGAAAAGTAAGAACTGGAAATTATCAAATGTACATTCAAGGTATAAGAATATAAATAGTGTGTCTTAGAGTCAACATGTGGAGTATTAAAGACTTTAAAATAAACTACAAATACATATGTAACTACGGATGAACTCTACAGACATAATATTCACTCACAAGCTTTTAATAGAATCTGGAAACATCTTGAAAACTTACCTCATCCTCTTCATCATCATAATAGAGCAGGTTAGAATTCTTAGAAGCACAAGACGTCAAACTCTCGTTCCATGATTTTCCCTCAGTGCTAATGTAATAGCAATTGTTGGAATACGTAACCCACTCTTTCGGACAATGACAACAGAGACACGCTGGAGAGAGATTATGAGATATTATCCAAAGAGCTTTGAATATTACAAAATGAAAATTTACATACTGTACATGTATAAACATATGTATACATAACATATTCATAGACCCTCACAAGCTGGTAAAATTAAAGCAAAGCACACACACACACTCAGAGAAGAGTCAGACTTTCATCCCCTAATTTATGTGCCCATATAAAGCAACCACAAAAATGTCCACCTCTGCATGTCCTAAGAATCACTTACACAACCATCTTTATGGAATGATTTATCTTTTATCATGTTATAGGAGGAGAAAATGTGAGGCAATTGTTAACAACTGGTACGGTGATTTTAAATGAGCATTTCTTCATATTGTTGCCTAAGAAGTAATAGTCTCCTAGAATCATTATTTCTGAAACTTCATTAAGCGATTTTCTAATTCACTTTTTCCAAAAGAATCTGTTATCATCTTTGCCTACTTGGAGATAGAGCTAAAATAGACAGTAGACTAATAACAGAATTTTGCGAGGGATGTTGTACCTTTCTGGATCTTTGTTTCCAGGGACATTTTGTTCTGCTCTGGTCCTTCAGTAGCTTGAACATTAAAGTAATCTTCAAGAAACATAACATTAAATTAAGTGGATTGCAATAATTTGAGTTTCTTAGTTTGAAATTTGCTATATTATATAGAATTAGAAAACGCTGCAATAAAATTGATTTTACCAGTAAAAATTTAATAAAGTAATGAACATGAGAGGAGGAAAATAATTCAAAAGCTTAATGAACCAAACTTCACCATCTCTTACAGTATTTGGTTTAACCAATCTCAAGAATTCATTTGTATATATCAATAAAGTCTCTCACATAACTTGACTGTGAGTTATAAAAATTCTGAAAAAAGTTTAACATTCCCTACAATTATGTGTTATTTCTACTTTAGATAAATTCAGAATAACTATTCCGCATTTAGAGCATGCATCCATTAAAATGAGATAATAAAATTCCATATGTTATATAATATTTCAAAGAACTGATGATATTAACGTGAAACACTCCCTATTAGTCATTCAAACAATGACTTACAGGGAATAACGTTTATTTTTACCACAGTGGACATCAAGACAAGGCAGATGATTCCCAGAACCTCAGCAATGTACCTCCCTGGACACAAGAGAAATGAAAACACTGACAAAAGATGCATAGAAATAATCATTAGGAAATTTACAAACAAGAGAAGCAACAACCTGCAGGGAATCAAATGTAAACCCTTGGACCCCAAACCCATATCTACCATTGTAATCTTCACTTAGAATATACCACTGCATTGGCAGTCAACATACTACTCCATGACAGGTTGGTAACACTCCGGATTATAACACTGGAACAAAGTGAGTCCCCAGACTTCAAGGACACTACCATATTCCAACTTCCAGTTCTGATCCTCACAAATGAAAACTATGTGAGATCATTTCCTACTCTTTCCTTATACCTCTGCAGCCCAACTTCACATCCCGGAACAGATATACCTCTCTGTATTAAATGTTTTACCTTTGCAGAGATAATTCTTGTCAATCCCTTGAAGCTCCTGAGAAGCAACTTGAAGATTGAATTCCGCATGGGCCATTTCCTGCTCAGTTATTGAAATGGATGTATTAATGTTCTCAGGTTTCACTGGCCATCTTTGTGACTCCTTAACCTGACTGAATTCTGCCCAGGTTAGTCTTGGGTTATTCGTCTCTGCAGCTGAGTAGTGTCAGGCACAGTGCTGAATGGAACTGCCCTGAAGGTCTTGATCAAGAGTGTATGTCATGTGCTGACGACATTGCTAGTACAGTGACACCGGGTGGGGTGCAGGGTGAGGGATACTGCTCATTTGAAGTGGAACAATGTAAAATCTCGCTCCACTTCCCTTAGAGCTTAAATAAGTATTTCGTGACAGAATAACAGGGTTTTACAATGACACAATGTTTGACACTGTAGTGATGGTTGGGAAAGTGTAACAATACATAAGTGAAGAAGAAAAGAATTCAAGAATAATACTGACCTCATTACTGTAAAGTCAGATTCCAGGGACACCTTGCAACACTATTAGAATAGCCAGATTAAATTAAAGGCTGTATTAGAGAAATACTGTTGCACCAATTTTTGTGACAATTGAAAATCCATTATTGGTTAAAAATAGAGTGCTGTAAGACTAGGAAATACTAGTTTTAGCACATATAGGAATTTCCTGTAATAAGTGACTCTTCTTTGGGGATTTAGATTTCTTTACTAAAAGGTAATACAATGCTATCAAGTGATATTTTATCTTGAAAATTGTGGAATTCTGAGATTTGTTGAATTTTAAAAGGACTAATTTATATGTTGCAAAACATTAAGTGACACACTAAACTTATCCAAAGCATGAACAATGGTGAAAACAAACAAACAACAACAACAACAAAACCCATAATTTTAAAAGGCAGTTATTTAACATCTGAAAATGGCAATTGATTTCATGGCAAAATATGAAAGTATAAAATGATAAATAAAAGTGTAAATCATTTATGGAAGAACACACTTGGAGCAAATTTCTAGAAAGATCTATGATTTCAAAGGCAGTGAGAGTAGCTTTAGTTCCAGAGGAATGGTAACGAATCACATAAATGAAATTTCATACTTCAGTCAATGAGGTCTGCAGTCCATCAACTCTGTAATTACTCCTGGCTCTCAAATTGACAAGTATCACCTTTTAAAAGTTACTTCATGGGTGGGAGGAGTTAAGGTGTTGGAATCGCATGGAGACGCTAATTTTGTCTCATCCCTGAAATGCAGCTAGAGAAGCACCAGACCATTTAGAACACCTAGGAAGTTGATCTGAGGAGTGTAGCAACAACCTGCATAACCTGAGGCACAGAAGTCGGCGGTTATGCAGCTCAGAGAGGTGAACTGAGGGGAGAAAAGATGAAGAGAGTAAGGAGCCATTTCATGGAAGGAAGACAGAGAGAAAGAAAGGGGGAGAATGTGGTGCATTGGGATCCTGCAAGAAAAGCACTCCCCCCTGAAAGTAGCTGGAAAAAAGAGACAGAAAGAGTGAAAATACTCGTAGGGGACTAAACAAGAAATCTGTCCCCCAAAACCACTGACAGGGGGAAAGGAGAGGTAGTCAATACTGCCAAGTTCCTATAAACAGTAGAGCAGAGTCTGTCGTTTCAGAGCTCAGAGCCTGGTGGTGCTCTGGTGAGGAAGTGGGGCGAATCCCCAGGAGCAGGCAGTGCTGTCTGAACGGTCTATGTGCTCTACAGAGAGAAGCTGTTCCCCTGCTTGGAGTGCAGTTGGTATTGGCTATATAGCTTCACAGAGGGCACAGGTCCCAGCGGACCATGAGAGCAGCTACATTTGCTAGTACTGGGACAAAGATGCCCGAGTGCAACAAAAACCTGGAGCTAGCTGTGTGTTGTGAGTTCCCATAATCCCTGAAACTCTGCCACTGTGCAATCACATGAACATTTTCTGAGGCAAGCTGGCACCTGGCCATTGTTTAGCAACACCCCCCCACACACACACACCGAGAGTCAGTGAAGATTGAAGCAAGGGGTCTCTGAAACGTGGGGTTCTGAAACACAACCCTGTCTGCGATAAAACTCTGGAGAGAAATTTCACCTGGAAGGTGGACAGTTTAGACATGGACAGGGTAGAGGTGTAGAGTGGGCACAGGACTGCAGCCAAGGAGGGGTGCTTGCTAGTGGGGCAGTGAGAGCACAAGTCCCTGTGCCAAAGACTAGGACACTGGGTGAAGCCATTTCCACCACTCCCACACATGCACATGGGTGCCACACTGATCCACCCCAGTAACCTAAGCACTGCCACCTAGTGGAGAATGGAGCCATTACATCAAGCCCAGCCCAACTGTGCCCTCCAAGCACACCTCTCAGAAGACCAGCACAAGTCACTCCACCTGCTTAGTGCATGAAATAGAGGAGGCTTCATTGTTTCAGTTCTAGGGGAAACTGGATGCCACTTCATTCGGGTTTCATTTGTTTGCTGGTTCACTTATTTGCTCATTTTCGTTGCTTCTGTTATATCTTAAATCCCCCCCCCCCCTTAATTTTCTTTCTTTTTCTTGGACACAGAAAAAAAAATAGTTTTATTTTTAGCTTGTTTTTTTATTTTTTAAGTTCCTATTTTAGATCATTTTTGTATTTTATTCTACTTTATTAGATATATTTTTAATTTCTAAAATTTTTTCTTACTTTTTCTGCTTTCCTTTCCTTTTCCTCTCTATTGTACCAAGATTTTTTTCAACATGCAGATCAAAACGCTTCTAGGATCTAGCTTCCTTTATTGATTTTTTGTTTTCTTTTCAATTTTTAATTTTACTTTTTTATTTTCTTAATTTTTTTCTTCCTTCAAAATGGCAAAACAAAGAACTTAACCCCAAAAGCGAGAACAGGAAGATATGACAGTCACAGACTTAGTCAACACACACAAAAGTAAGATGTCTGAACTAGAATTAAGAACCACGATAATGTGAATACTAGCTGGGGTTGTAAAAGCGTAGAAGACATCTCAGAATCCTTTCTGCAGAGATAGAAATAAAACCTAGTCAGGCTGTTAGTAAAAATGCTACAACCGCGATTCAAAATGCATGCCACGATGGCAAGGCTGCGTAAGGCAGTGAAGTGAAACAGTGACATAGAAGATAAAATTATGGAGAATAATGAAGCAGAAAAAAGAGAGAACAAAGGCAATGAGCAGGATACAAGACTTGGAGAGCTCAGTGACTTAGTAGAAAAGAATAACATCCAAAACAGAGGAGTTCCAAAAGATGAAGAAATAGAGAAAAGGGCAGAAAGTTTAGTTGAGCAAAATACCAGAACACTTCCTACTCTGGGAAGGACACAGATGTCAAAATCCAGGAAGCACAGAGACCTCCCATTAGATTCTACAAAAACTGACCATCACCAAGGCATATCTTAGTAAAATTCACCAAATACATTGACAAGGAAAGAATTGTGTAGCAGCAAGAGAAAAAAGTCCTTACCCTATAAGAGAAGACACATCAGGTTTGCAGCTGACATATCCACATAAACATTGCAGACCTGGAAGGATATATTCAACGTGCTGAATCAGAAAAATATGCAGTCAAGACTTCTTTATCCAGCAAGACTGTTATTCAGAATAGAAGGAGTGATAAAGAGTTTCCCAGAGACACAAAAAATAAAAGAATTCATGACAAGTAAATGAACCCTGCATGAAATTTTAAGCGGGACTCTTTCAGTGGAGAAAAGACAAAACAAAACAAAAAAGACCAAAAGCAACAAAGACTAGAAAGGACCAGAGAACATCACCAGCAACATCAACTCTAGAAGGAACACAATGGTACTAAATTCATATCTTTCAGTACTCACTCTAAGTGGAAAAGGACTAAATGCTCCAATCACAAGACATAGGGTATCAGAATGGATAAGAAACAAGGCATATGCTTGTTACAAGAGACTCATTTTAGACCTAAAGTCATCTGCAGATTAAAATAAAGAGATGGAGAACCATCTATCATGCTAATAGTCATCAAAAGAAGCCTGGAGTAGCTGACTTACATCAGACAAACTGGATTTAAAAATAAAGACTGTAACAAGAGTTGAAGGGCATTAAACCATTATTAACGGGTCTATCCACCAAGAAGATCTAACAGATGTAAATGCATATTCCTACAATGTGGGAGCACCCAAATATATAAATCAATTAATTACAAACATAAATTTCATTGGCGATAATACCACAAGAGTAGGGGACTTCAACACCCACATCTTACAGTGATAAACAAATCACGTAAGCAGAAAATCAATAAGGAAACACTGGCTTTGAATGACACGCTGGACCAGATGGACCTAACAGATACATTCAGAACACATCATCCTAAAGTAGCAGAATGCACATTCTTCTCGAGTGTACATGGAACATTCCCCAGAATAGATCACATACTGGGTCACAAATCAGCCCTCAACAAGTACAAAAAGATTGATACCATACTGTGCATATTTTCTGACCACAACTCTATGAAACTTGAAATTAATCACAAGAAAACTTTTGAAAAGACCATAAATACTTGGAGATTAAATAACATCCTACTAAAATATGGATTAATTTTAATCCACGAAATTAAAGAGGAAACTAGAAAGTACATGGAAGACAATGAAAATGAAAACAAGATATTCCAAAACTTCTGTGATGCCGCAATGGTTATAAGAAGGAAGTACATAACAATCCAGGCCTTCCTGAAGGAAGAAGAAAGGTCTTAAATATACAACCTAAAGTTACACCTAAAAAGGCTGGATAAGGAACAGCAAATAAAGTCCAAAGGCAGCGGAAGAGGGGAAATAAAAAATTAGAGCAGAAATCCATGATATTGAAGTAAATAAAAAGAACAGAATTAACAAAATTGATAAACCCATAGCCACAGTTGTCAAAAAGAAACACGGAAAGAACCCAAATAAATTCACAAATGGAAGAGGAGATATTACCCCCAACACCACAGAAATACAAACAATAATAAAAGAATATTATAAGCAATTATATGCAAACAATTCGGACAATCTAGAAAAATGGGCAAATGCCTAGAAATATTTAAACTACTAAAACTGAAACAGGAAGAAAGGAAAAATTTGAACACACCCATAAGCAGGAAGGAAATTGATTCAGTAATCAAAAATCTCCCAACAAATAAGAGTCCAGGACTGGCTGTTGTCCGGGGAATTCTGCAAAACATTAAAGAGGAGTTAACCCTTATTCTTTTGAATCTGTTCCAAAAAATAGAAATGGAAGGGAAACTTCCAAACTCATTCCACAAGGCCAACATTACCTTGATGCCAAAACCAAAGACCCCTCTAAAATGAAGAATTCCCACCAATTTCCCTAGTGAATATGGATGCAAAAACTCTCAATGAAATACTAGCAAATTGGATCCAACAATACATTAAAAGAATTATTTACCCTGATCAACTGGGATTGGTTCCTGGGTGCAGGTCTAGTTCAATACCTGCAAGTCAATCAATATTTTACATCACATTAAGAAAAGAAATGATAAGAACTGCATGATTCTCCCAATAGATGCAGAAAAAACCCTTTGACAAAATGCAGCTCCCATTCTTGATAAAAGCCCTCAAAATATAGGGATAGAAGGAACATACCTGAAAATCATAAAGGCCATATATGAAAGACCCACAGCTAATATCGTCGTCAATGGGGACAAACTGAGACCTTTCCCCCTACGGTCAGGAACACGACAACGATGTCCACGGTCACCACTGGCATTCACTATAGTGTTGGAAGTCCTAGCTTCAGCAATCAGACAGCAAAAGGAGAAAAAGTCACCCAAATAGGCAAAGAGGAAGATAGACTTTCACTCTTCTCAGATGAAATGATCCTTTATGTGAGAAATCAAAAAAATCCCACCAACAAACTGCTAGAACTGATCCATGAATTCAGCAAAGTGGCAGGATATAAAATCAATGTACAGAAATCAGTTGCATTTCCATATAGCAATAATGAAGTAGCAGAAGAAGAAATAAAGGAGTCGATCCCATTTACAATTGCACCTGAAACCATAACATACCTAGCAATAAGCCTAACAAAAGAGGTGAAAAATCTATATAGGGAAAACTATAGGAAGCTTATGAAAGAAATTGAAGAAAACACACACAAAAAGGAAAGACATTCCATGCTCATGGATTGGAAAAACAAATATTGTTAAAATGTTGATAGTAGCCAAAGCAATCTCCAAATATGATGCAACCCCTAGCAAAGTAACATCAGCAGTCTTCACAGAGGTAGAACAAGCAATCTAAAATTTGCATGGAATCAGAAAAGACCCAAATAGGCAAAGCAATCCTGAAGAAGAAAACCAAAGCAGGAGGCATCACAATTCCGGACTTCAAGCTGTATTACAAAGCTGTAATCATCAAGACAGTATGGTACTGGCACCAAAACAGACATATATATCAATGGAACAGACTAGATCATGCAGAAATGTACCTACAAATATATGGCCAACTAATCTTTGACAAAGCAGGAAAGACTATCCAATGGAAAAAAGTCTCTTTAGCAAATGGTGTTGGGAAATTGGGCAGAAATATGCATAAGAATGAACGTGGACCACTTTCTTACAGCATACACAAAAATAAACGCAAAATGAATGAAAGATGTGAATGTGAGACAGAAAACCAAAGTCCTAGAGGAGAAAACAGGCAACAACCTCTTTGATCTGAGCCTCAGCAACTTCTAACTTGACATGTCTGTGGAAGCAAGGGAAACAAAACACAAATGAACCACTGGGACCTCCTCAAGAGAAAAAGCTTGTGTACAGCAAAGGACTCAATCAGAAAAACTGAAAGGCAACTGACACAATGGGAGAGGATATTTGCAAAGGACATATTGCTTAAAGGGTTAGTGTCCAATATCTATAAAGAACTTCTCAAACTCAACACCCAAAACCCAAATAATCCAGTGAAGAAATGGGCAAAAGACATGAAGAGACACCTTTCTGAAGAAGACATCCAGATAGCTAACAGATACGTGAAATGATGCTCATCACACATCATCAGGGAAATACTAATGAAAACCACAATGAGATAGCACCTCACACCTATCAGAATGGTTAAAATTCACAACACAGTCAACAAAAGATGTTGGCAAGGATGTGGAGAAAGAGGAACTCTTCTGCGCTGCTGGTGGGAATTCAAACTGGTGCAGCCACTCTGGAAAACAGTATGGAGGTTCCTCAAAAAAATAAAAAATAGAACTACCCTACAACCCAGCAATTTCACTACTAGAGATTTACTCAAAGGATACAGAAGTGCTGATTCACAGGGGCTCTTGTACTATAATGTTAATCCACAGTAGCCAAAGTATGGAAAGAGCCCAAATGACCATCGACTGATGAATGAAGATGTGCCATATATATGTATACATATACAGTAGAATATTCATATTAATCGGTGATCAAAAAGAATGAAACCTTGCCATTTGCAACAATGTAGACGGAAGTAGAGTGTATTATGCTCAGCGAAATAAGTCAGTCACAGAAAGACAAATGTCTTAAGATTTCACTTCTATGTGAAGTTTAAGAAAGAAAACAAACGAACTTAGAGGGAAGGGAAACAAAAACAAGCTAAAAACAGACAGGGAGACAAACCGTAAGAGACTCTTAAATATAGAGAACATATTGAGGGTTTTTGGAGGGGTGTGGGGTGTGGGGATGGGCTAAATGGGCAATGGGCATGAAGGAGGGCACTCATTGGGGTGAGCACTTGTGCTGTATATAAGTGTTGAATCCCTCAATGCTATTCCTGAAATCATTATTAACTATATGTTAACTAATTTGGATTTAAATTTAAAAAATAATTATAAAAAATAAATAAAATAAAATAGAATAAAATAATTACTGGAAGCAATAAACACTAAAATAAAACATTAAAACTATAAACAGTTGATTCCTGTCTAGCTATCTGGTTGCTAATCTAAAATGGGAATTAAAATAGGTAAAATATAATGCATATAAAACACTTAAACTCAATATGACTGTTCCAAGTTCTCAATAATATGTAGCTATTTTAATTATTTTTTAACACAATAACCATTTATCGTTACTGACTCATGTCCTTTAGGATATGGTACATAATTCACAAACCAGGAGTGTTTTTCAGTATTGAATATCTTTCTTGGACAAGTTTTGTTCAATTTAATAAAAAGTCTTTTATTATTTATAGATAAGCTTAATTTAGCATTTTACAGAAGGCATCTCATCTTACCTTTTATGAAAAATCAAACAGCTTTCATTTATCAAAGTAAATTTTTAAGGAATTATGTTTGGACTTTATGACACAAAATGGATTTATTTTAAGCATCTATTTTTAAAGCCAGGGCAAATTAAATAACATATACTCTAAAACTGATTACAAATCCATATGAAATACTCCTCGTCATGATGCCATGTGATGTCACAATAAAAATGGTACAAACCCAATTATGTATATGCATATGCTCTGAGTTACTCCTCCACAGGCAACAATTTGAATATTGTAGATCTCTAATATATTGCATATTCATTTTGCTTTGTTACCCTGAGTTGTTGGACTAAAGATACCAATTTCTCTGTGATGGGATTGCTGATTAGTTGCGCCTCAGGTGCATCCCACCAGCATTTATAATCTCCCACTCACTAGAGAGACAGGACAGTGGTGACACATGCCTTCTTATGGGTATAGGTAATAATAGTATTTTTTCGCACTGTTTTTTGTATGTATTTAGAAATGTAAAATATACTTGGGAAGAAAGTGGAAGGTGTTCTACATCAGAATGCATTTAGCGGCATCTCTCACTTTTCTCCATTCTATATGGTAACAGATGCATATGTGTAGATGGGATATTCCAACATTGGAAGGGATAGGGCATTTCAGTTCCTTCTTCACCCTGGACCCTGTAGGATCCCCAAATCTAGAATTCAAACAGGCTATCTTGTCACAGCTCGACAATCCCCTGTGTATTCTTCAATTCCAAAAGACACAGCCTATACAGATGCCCAAATAACACAGTTTGTGAGGAGACTGGGGTTCTTGAGTATTAAGGGAAGGCACAGTAATCGCACCTTGAATTCAAAACACGAAACACAGACACAGAAAAAATTGCTCTAGTGTCCACACATGACGTGTATTGAATTTCTCCCCTTTTTAAAATGCAAATTGCTTTGATGTATATGCTGAAAATGGTTGCCAGATAGCATTTCTGATGCCTGGCTGTTTCACTGGGTGAAAGAAAGAAGACAGTTACAGGGCTTTGGTTTTATGGAAAATGGCCTTTATTGGACATAGGGAAAAGCAAAATATGAAGAGATCCCAGACAGCAAGAACGTCATGTGCTTGGGCTTTATTTTAAGTATCCGTAGGCATTATATTATTTATTCCTCAGAACAGCCCTATGAAGTTGCTACAATTAAGACCATCATGTCACAGGTGATGATGCAAAAACATCAATTTCTTAAGCCAAAACCACTGAAATCTAGTGACTACTTGTGTCGAGAGGTACTGTTCAAATACTCTTCAAGTAAATATGAATAAGATACTATTTTTATCATATATTCCAGCAGAGAAAACAGCCAGAGCAGTTATGTAACTGAGTCCCAGGGCCAGGAGTGGGCACTTAAATTCCATGAAGTGACCGGTTTCAATGCCAATGTCCTTTCACTTTACAATTTTCTGCTTATAACTTATTTACTCAAAGACCATGGTGAAAACATCTATACTATCATGTCTGTCACTGTATAAAACTGATTTACAAGGATATTTGGCACAGAAGACAAAAAAAAAAAAAAACGAATGGGAACTTAAGAGAGTACTCAATTTTTAATCTATTTCCAAACAATTTCCTTTACAAACTTATCTATCTCATGAAGTATTATTAAAAATAATTCCTATGGCTATAATGGTAGATTAGGTTGCTTTCAGTGAATCTACATTTCTTCCCTCTGACCACTGTGAAAAGAATGTAGTCTACAGACAACAAATGATAAATTTGCCCCCGTGACTTGTTTCACAATATAACGTGTGTGAGAATGTGATAGGTTATGAGTTCAGAGACCAGGCACTAAGAAACACATTTCTGCCAGTTGCTATCTCTGCTATGCAAGATCATATACCAGGACCTGAGCTGCATCTGTATGTAGTCTGGAGTCAAGTCCGTAAATGCCCAGACTTGATCAACCCTAACAGAGCCAAACCACAAACAGGTGAATGAAAATTAGATGCTGAATTTTCAATGTAGTGCAACCTTGGGTTGTATGAAACACAACTTTAGCGATTAGTTACAGCTACCATAAACAATTATATTCAATTCCTTTTGAATATTCACATAATTTTCCTAGAAGAGTGTAGGGAATATGTAGAGAGAATACAAAGAATATGTCTATCTTCACAGATATAAATGCATATGAAATATGAATTTATTTTGCAAGTAATAACCGAGTTTAATTTCTTTCCCTCTTATAATTGAATTAGGGTAGGGATATCTGTGAATCATTTTCTAATTACTCACGTTTGTCTTGAATTCTGGCAATAACGAGCCATTTGACCTCCACAAATATCTGTAGATTTTAATTTTTGGTTTTCTTATGTAACACTTTATGTTTTGCATCTAAGTGGTTTTTTATTTTTTATTTACTTTTATTTTTTTAATATGAAATTTAGTGTCAAATTGGAAGCTAAGTGAAATAAGTCACACAGAGAAAGACAACAAAGTGTTTTTTAGCATGGCTGTAAAGACTGACAGAAGTGGGTACATAAAAAATTGAAAAAAACTAAATGTCATTCAAAATACATGAACCCAGTTGAGGAAAACAACATATAAGAAAAGGTATCACAGGACACTGGATATTATCCAATTAGAAACCAATCTCTACCTCAAAATAAATCTAATCTTTGATAGTGCTGCACTAAGACAGATTCAGAGAATACACTAGAGTTCCATTCTTGGAGGAAGTGGGGCTGATATGAGTGGCTCTTACACAGAAACCCTGTGGTTGTTCCATGTTAACCCCGAGGGGCCGTTCATTTAGTACTCTCATCTCCAAATCCACCCTCAGTGCCCTGTTCTCAGATAACGGTGCAAGATCCTATCCATTTTCTCTCTTGTCATCTCACATGAAGTTGACTTTTGTCAGTAAAAGACAATGGAGAGCCAGTGCAGCAGAAAGGGCTCTTCTTCCTGGCTTCATGGTGTTTTCTCTCCTTTGGCCGCCATGGCTTGGTTGCCAGTTGCAGTGTTGCAAGAAGTCCTGTGTATTTGTCCTCCAGCAACTTTTTGTAGCCAGTCCGTCAGTTTCCTGTCTTCTTGTCTTGCCTTCTACTGCTCTGACAAGGAGTTCTTACTGTCTGCCAGTCACAGCCTGAGATCCTTCCTCACCAAGTTCAGCCCGAGGAGTGTGGAGCTGCCCTGCCCCAGGACAATCCAGTGAGCATGTCTGCCACGAAGCTGTGTGTGGTCACTTCGTCCTCGATGACATCTAAATCCCATCTTCAGAGAGCAGACCTGGCTTCCCAGTGATCCCTCCTTTAATTCTAAGATATTCTTTGTAATTTTATTGAACTTAGTAGCCTTTCCCCTTAGTAAGCTTTCCTTTACAAGTAGATAATAATTGTTTACCTCAACTTCCTTCCTTGTTTCTGTCTCCTGACTCAATTCTGACTGATACCCTTGTCACCCTGGAGTGTTCAAGCCTCATTTGGGGCCCTTAAAGGGCTAGAACAGATCAGCTAATTTGGAAATATAAATGGAATTATTCACTGTAGTGAGAATTTGCACTAATGTTATGATTTGTAATTAATATATATTTTATTCTACTAAATAGCAAAGCATAAGAAATAAATAACATGTACCAAGTATATTTTTTTTACACTAATATAATTAAATTTGAGAACAGTTCCATAACACCAAGAATGAAGCCTCAAGTATTCTTTGGGCTTTGGGCGATATATATGCATTGATGCGGATTCATCCTTGGTAAGAAATGAAACATTCTAGTGAGTGATGTTGATAATGGGAGAGGCCATGCACATGTGCAGACAGGGACAATCCAGGAAATCTCAGGAGCTTCTTCTTAATTTTGTTGTGAGCCTAAAATTACACTCAAAATATTATCTTAAAAATGTGCAAAGAAAATAATCATATGGGTTTTGAAATAATGAGAGATGTATTCTTTATAAATGGTGAAATAGCATTATACCAAAATGAGGTAACTAAAATGCCTGGTGCTTACAAACATATGGTCTTATTACTGAGCAGGGTGCAAAATAAGTTTTTTTTGCAAGAAAATCAAAATATGGACAATTCTTGTCACTCTCTGAAGATACTGACAACCTGAAATACAGAGAATTATATCTCATTAATCTTACCATAAGATTGCTTATATCTCTAACTAGGTACCATAGTATTTTAATGAATAAACCATCCATTTTGACTCATATATCTCAATCTCCATATTTCTCATACCATTTTTCTCTGGAAACACTTCAACTACTGTGTTTATCCGATTGTTCACACATTGCTGTTTTTCTTTTTAAGAACAATTCTTGTGAGGCATAAAATAAAAAATTGTCAGGAGACTTACACTTCAGAAGAAAATGTTAAGGCTTTTGGCTGCACAGATGAACTATGATTTCTTCTCTGGGAGCCTCTAACCCATGTAGTAGCAGAGAGTAAATTCAACAAAAACTATGAGAAAATAAAATTTATTGGGAGTCAAATACAAGCTCTTATACTCATTTGAATTCTGTAATAACACATAAAAGTTCATCCTTTCTTCCTTTCTAGACACTTTCAAATTATAATATAATGTTACATGGTTGACACAAAAGTACAAAATTATCGTAGTAGGACTAAGTGAATTGGACAAACTGACTGTGAAGACAATGTCAGAGTTTAGAAAATGAATCACAGATTAATAACTTATGAAATAGGTACATTGGAAAAAATCCTGGAGATTCAAGGAGGAAGCACATCCGTCACCTTCTCGCCTAGGATGCTCAGTGTCTCCCCACCTGCCCACCCCTGGCTCAGCGATCAAGAAGACTGAAATGTTACAACTGGGAGAAGCTGCAAAGAGCAAGGGTGCTGGTGCCATAGGTGGAGACTTGATCAGCAGTAATTAACATCAAAGGTAAAAGTCACAACGTCATAAAAATAAGCAATAAGAATTTGGAAAACATTGAACAAAACTATCAGTAGACAGACTTCAACGGAGAAGATTCTGCCATAAATGTTTGGCAACAAAAAATAGTAAATCTAGGAAAAATGACATGCAATGCATGTTTACTGAAGTATATGTTTAAAAAGTGTCTACCTAAGAAGTAAAAAAAATATAGAGAAATTTAAAAATGCCTTCCAACGAAAGGAAAGCATAGGTCAATAGAAACGTCTGCTGGGATAAGTTGTTCCACGTATTAGAACAAAAGTAATTAAAAGTAATATTTAGGGGCACCTGGTTGGCTCAGTCGGTTGGGCGTCTGACATCAGCTCAGGTCATGATCTCACAGGCCGTGAGTTTGAGCCCCGCATCTGGCTCTGTGCTGACAGCTCAGAGCCTGGAGCCTGCTTCCCAGTCTGTGTCTCCCTCTCTCTCTGCTCCTCACCTGCTCATGCTCTGTCTCTCTCTCTCTCTCTAAAATAAATAAAAGCATTCAATTTTTTTTAAATAATAAAAATAAAAATCATATTTATAAATATATGAAAACTATAAAGAAAACTTAGTTGAAATAATTGCATGAACATGTGATGGCAGCAATTTAGCAAGTAGGAAATATCAATAGAGAAATAAAACTATATGAAGAAACCACAGAGGATCTCAGTGCATAAATCCATACCGGAAATGGAAAATCCACTCAAGTAGAAAAAAACTGATGAATTTGAAGGAGGAACAAAATTTATTTATACCTTAGGATGAGAGAGAAAAAAGAGAAGAATTTACACAATTCAGAGACTTTCAAAACACTATCAGGAAAGCCAGTGTAAGTCTAAGTAGAATATGAGAAGAACGACAGAGGCAGAAAAAAACAGGACAACAATCTTAAGGCATGACGAATGAACAGGTTATTAATATCATTGAAAATATTTATAGACACCAGACTTAGCAAACTGCTAACAGAATGAGCACGTACAAACCCATGTCTCATGACATCATAATGAAATGACCAAAGAACACTGGCAAA
This sequence comes from Panthera leo, assembly GCF_018350215.1. Lineage (NCBI taxonomy): Eukaryota > Metazoa > Chordata > Mammalia > Carnivora > Felidae > Panthera > Panthera leo. Next base: position 44,256,878 of record NC_056685.1, read on the forward strand.
TACAAAGAAATACTCTTGAGGGAAGAGAGTGGATTGTGAAGTACTTAAGTCAGTGTGAAAATCAGGGATAGGTGACACATCTTCCACCTCCATCAGCCTTACTCCACATTATCTAGGACAGAATCCATTTCCCTGCCCTGCACACTAGTCCAACTGGAACGGGATACAAGCAGCAAGATGAAGGAACAGAAAGACACAAACCCTAAATCCCCCAAAGAAACAATCCCTTAAAAATATCCAGACACAAACCCATGTGTATGCAGTCTAATCAGTTTTGATAAAGGTGCCAGGACCATTCAATAGGGAGAGACAGAATCTTTTACAAAAGGTGTTGGGAAACTGACTTCCCACATGCAGAAGAATGAAGCTGGATGTTTCCATTTACACCGTATACTAAAATTAACTCCACCAAAACCAGACCACAAAGGAAAAGTTCATTGTAGACAAATGGGCTATATCAACCTAAACATTTCTGGGCACTAAAGGGCATGATCAACGATGAAAAGACAGAGTGGAAAAAACACTTGCAAATCATATATCAAACAGGGAATCACATCTAAAATATATGATTAGTCTCCAATTTAGTACCAACATCAAACACCAAAACACAGTTAAAATGTGGACAGAGAAATTTAAAAAACATATTTCCAAAGCAATATATATTGTGAAAAATCATATGGAAAGATGCTAATGATCAGAGAAATGCAAATCAAAATCATGATGAGTTATTACCTCATACTCATGAGGATCGATTTTATATATAAAAAAAAAAAAAGCTCAGGTGCCTGGGTGGCTTAGTTGGTTAAGTTTCCAACTCTTGGTTTTGACTCAGGTCATGATCTCACATTTGTGGGCTTGAGCCCCACATGAGGCTCTGTGTTGACGATGCAGAGCCAGCTTCAGATGCTCTCCCTTCCCTCCGTCTCCACCTGCCCTGCTTGCTCTCTCTCTTTCTCTCTCTCTCACAACAAATAAATAACATTTTTTAAAAAAGGGTCAGTGAGGAGGTCGACAAGGAGGAGACTACACACTGTTGTTGGGAATGTAAATCGGTCACCGTTATGAAGAAGAGAATGGAGCTTCTTCAAGAAATTGAAAATACAATTACCACATGAATCAGCAATCCCACAGGTAGGAAACTATCTAAAAGAATTGAAAGCAAGATCTCAAAGATATATATACACCCATGCTCGCTGCAGCATTATTCATTAGAGCCACAGGGCAGAAGCCACCCAAATGTCCACTGATGGATGAATGGAGAAAGAAAGCGTGGTATACACATAACACTGTAGTATTATTCAGTTGTAAATGGAAGGAAATCTATCACCTGCTACAACATGCATGAAATTCCAGGACATTATGCTAAGTGAAATAAGCCAGTCATACACATGAAAAAAAAAAAAACAAAACCTGTTTGATTCCACTTATAGAAAGTATCCAAAGTAGTAAAAGTGATAGAAACAAGTAGAATAGTGGTTGCTCAGGTTGAGGGGAAAGTGTTGAAGGAGAATTATTGTGCAGTGAGTTGAGTTCCAGTTTTACAAGGGGAGAGCTCTAGATATCCTTTGCAACAATGTGATAGTTGGCACTCCTAACTTAAACTGGGTGCTTCAACTGGTTACGATGGATGATCTAGTTAAATGCAATGTAAGAAGTGCGAGAGTATAGGATTCCCCCTATATGACACTCTGGAAAAAACAAAATCATGGAGACAGTAAAGTGATCAGTGGTTGCAGGGTTTAGGGGGGAGGAAGGATGGATGGGGGTGCACAGAGGATTTTGAAGGATGGGAAGCTATTCTGTAGAACTCCATAATGTTTGATACATGTCACTATCTACTTTTCCAAACGCATAAAATGCCCAACCTCAAGAGTAAGCTTTGAAGTGAACTATGGTCTTTGGCTGGTAAAGATGTGTCACTACAGGTGTATCAGTTGTAGCGAGTGAACCACCCCACCGAGGGCTTTTGAAAATGAGACAGTCTATGAACTGCTCCTGCATTGACACATAGACAGTAGGGGAATACAGCATATATCGGTGCTATGTCTGAGTTTTGCTATGAACCTAAAACTGATCTAAGAAACTAGGCTATTTTTTTAACATGGGTAATGTGTTAAATTCTATGTTATGCGGTTATGGTATTTTCTGCAACAGCTTAAAAAATAAAATCAAAGTCAAACCCACAAAAAAGGTGATCTTGACAAGGGCAGGAGAAAAACAACTCATTATTTTTAGGTAAATAACAATATGATTAAAAGATGAGCTTTCACTGGAAAAATAGTGAAAAAAAAAAGAAAGAAAGAAACCCACTACCTGTGAGCACACACCCACACACACACACAGACAACAAATAAACAAACAACCAAAACAAAGCAAAAATACCTGTCAAACAGGAATTATACATTCAGAAAATAGTTTTTCAGAAAACAAGATGCATAAAGACCCCACATCAAACACAAAAATGAACAGAATTTATTTTTACTACACCTGCCTTTCAACAATGTTTTTCAAGCTACAAGTAAAATGACACTAGACAGTAATGCATATCCACAAGAAGGGATAGAGATCAGCAGAAATGATAAATATGTCGGTAAATTTTTAGATCTGCGTATGAATTTTCCTCTCGGAATTTCTTGAAAAGATAAGATAATTTGCAGCCATAATTATAACACTGCATGGTGGGATCTATACTATAAACCTTATATTTTTAGCATTTGTTAATGTGTGTGGTACAAAGTCTCCACGAATACTTCCCTTCAGGTTTCCAATGTGAAAGCACGAAAGCAGAGAAGGCAAAGAGATGCATAGTTTGTGTTCAGAAATCAGTGCAAGTTGGCTTCAGTACAGCACTGTCAGAAGTACAGATTTCCCCTCTCTCTGACAGTAGATTGTTCCTGTGAAAACTTTACTAAGTTGAAATAGTGTAAATTGAAATAGCGTTAATTTACACAAAAATATTGCTGAGCATCCCTGTGCCAAAAATTCACCACCACCCCCAAAACACAAAACAAAAAAAAACTCCCTTAGGCTTTTCTGATACCTCAAGACAAGCCTTGTGAATGGAGAGGTACAGAAAATAAATTGAGATGAAGCACAGACACTCAAAAATACAGTTCAAACCTACGCCTGATACTGATATACAGAGTTGATTGTTTTTTTGAGAAATAAACTTGACAGGAACAGTCTTGCTGCTTGGGGTGTGAGCTGCTTCTCTAGCAGTAAAACTAGCCCTGAACACAATTTTCACTTTTCACCTTTTCTCCTGAAAGGGAAAATCCCCTTCAGATTTCTGTTCTTCAGCAAAATCTGGTACTAGTGTAAGTTTTTCACAAAAGCAAAGTGACATGATGGAAATTTTTGAAATGTTGAGGCATACCTGTGATAGGTGGTGGCAAAGGAGCTATGTTGGTGCTCATTTAATATATTGTATCAGAAATCAGTCAGGATTCATGTGACATAGATGGCAATCAGTTAATGATACATGTGTAAAGAGTGCCATTAGCAAGATGGAGACCGAGGAGGTCATAATGCTCACCTGCCCACAAAATCAGTCCGAACCATAACTCAACAACTTCAAGCTAAACACGGCCCAGGGAAAGCTCTTGACAACAAAGAAACACCACAAATCGAGTGCTGATCAAAAGTCCAGGATGGTCCCATGGAAGAAAAAGGAAGTGTTTTGCCTGCATCACTCAACCCTCCAGATGAGAGCCACTTGGCTCCTGCAGGAATCCCCTCAGGGGAAGTCACTTCATGGAGAGAAGGGGAGCAGGAGAACCCAGCAAGCTTCCACTCCATGGATGGCTACAGCTTTTGCAACAGAGGTGCCCCATCTAGGCTGATCCCACTTGATGGAGCAGCCCAGAGGGCCCCGTCTACATCTATTCTCAGAGGCTGGAGCTGTTGCCATGGTAAGGCTTGCCTTGATGGGCTCCAGACCTTCTCTTAGAGATTGTTTGCCACAGCACCTCACCTATACGAGATTAGAGCTGCCTCTGATGCCGGTCTACTCCTGTCCTTGGTTGGGGCTTTGTCTCACATCACTGGGGCTGGTTCCTGATTCCTGCTCCCTGGTCCTAGGTGTGCCTTAACTGCCACTGTTGGTGCATACTTTTGCTTGATCCCCAATCACTATGTTCCATTTCATGACCCCGAGTCTTCATTGTAAAGGATCCTCCTGCTATTCAGAACCCAACACCTCCCAGGCCTGGACTCTGAAGTGCCATCACTAACACCTGAAGACTTTCTTCCACCTATGGCAGCTCAAGGCTCTGACCCATCATGGGTAGGCCAAGTCACCACTGCCTGGAGTCCCATCTCTTTGGTTCCATTTTAGGGCTCTGAGCCTTATTTCTGGTACCATACTGTTGCATCCCAAGACATACTTTCAGCTTCCACATCGCAGCTTAAGCTCTCCTTCGAGGCTCTGTGGATAGGGGTCTGTGTCCAGATCCCTGTATCCTGACACATGGTTTTCACAAACCATGAATGGATCATGCTGCTGCTATCTAGGGACTGCCACTTGGGACAGAGTTGCAACTTTGACTCACCATCTCCAGTATATGCTATTAACACACACTGCCCACTGGCCCCCAAGCCACCACTGAACCTTCTCATCCATGGCCTGTGGGACTGCTACAATCCCCTGGTAGCCATAGTCACAATGGTGAGCCCCTGAGAACCAGGTCCGGTTTCCCTGGAATACCTACACACGTCTCCTCCCTAGTGCCACAGCCACAAGTGAACCTATGCACCAAGACCCAGTTGCTATGATAGTTCCATGTGTGCCTGATCTTGGACAACAGCTTCAATAGTGCTCTGAGGGCTCTGAGGTCAGCATGCCATACCAGACACCAAAAAGGAACATCTCCAAAGGTCTTCGTCCCATAGAATGACAGAAAGTAGGATGACATTTTGAAAGTGGTCAAAGGGAAAAAAACTGTCAACCAAGAATACCTTACTCAGCAAGGCTGTCATTCAGAAATGAAGACGAGATAAAGACTTTCCTAGCACCCTAGAAAATGGTGTTTCAACATATCAATTCTCACCCCAGATGGCAGTCAGGTGAAAGCAGCACCGTGATTCCCGTGGTGGTTGCCGAAGCCAGGTGTCAGAAGAAATTAGACCTGCCCCATGGAAATGCTAAAGGGAATTCATTCAGCTGAAACAAAGAGACAAAATTGGTAACATAAAAACATATAAAATATATAAAATCACTGGTAGAGACAAAAGGAAATAGATCCTAGACTTTGGTGTATGCAATGAGCTCAGGGATAAGTCATCAACCACAGGAAACAAAAACTAAAATAAAAAAGCAGGACTGCTGTAAACTAAAGGCCTCATGTCCAGCAAAGGGAAGAATCAAAAAGTTGAGAGATCATGGACAGAAGAGAAGAAAATCTTTGTAAACCAGTATCAGAGAAGGGACTAATATCCAATATATATAGAGAAATCAAATGACAGAATAAAAACAAAGAGAGAAATCTAATTTTCAAAATGGGCCAAGGGCCTCAGTATGCATTTTGGTGAAGACATACGAATGGCGAATAAGTACATGAAAGGTTCTCAAAATTGCTCATCAGGGAATGCAAATCAAGTCCACAATGAAATGTCACTTCACACCTGTTAGAGGCTTTTTCTGAAAAATAAGAGAGAATTGATATGGTGAGGATGTGAAGAAAATGGAATCCTTTGGAGGAAATGTAAATTGGTGCTGCCACAGTGGAAACTAGTATGGCTGGTTTTCAGTAATGTCACTCTTACATACATATTTAACACAACTCATCAGTGGGGCAGTCGGTGGTTCATTTGGTTTTGTTGGACTTTGGCTCTGGTCATGATCTCCCCCCTTCGTGGGTTCAAGCCCTGTATTGGGCTCTGTGCTGAAATCTGCAAGCTTAGAGCCTGCTTTGGAATCTGTGTCTCCCCCTTTCTCTGCCACTCCCCCCTCTCAAAAATGAATAAACATTAAAACATTTTTTAAAATAAATGAAGGAAGTGATCAGTATCTCAAAGGTCTATCTACACCCCATGCTCATTGCAATATTATTAGCAAGAGCTGAGAAATAGAAGGAACCTAAGTATCTGCCAACCGACATAGTTAAAGAAGGTGTGATATATATATACTTAGGTACATATATACACACACAACCACACATACACTGCAATATTATTTAACAGGTGAAAGAAGGAAATCTTGCCATTTGTAACAAAACGATGGACCTTGAAGGAATTATGTTAACTGACAAAAGTCAGACAGAGAGAGACAAATATTGTATTGTCTTACTTACATATGAAATTTAAAAAACTGAACAGGCAGAAACAAAGAGTAGAATATGTTTTTCAGGAGTGTAGTTTGAGGGTTTGGGAAGATGTTTAAGAACAGAAATTTACGGGGCTCCTGGATGGCTTAGTGCCTTTAGAATCCGACTTTGGCTCAGGTCAAGATCTCACATTTTGTGAGTTTGAGCCCCACGTCAGGTTCTGGGCTGACAGCTCAAAGCCTGGAGCTTGCTTCAGATTCTGTGTCTCACTCTCTCTCTGGCCCTCACTCTCCCATGTCTCTCTGTCTCTCTCTGTCCCTCAAAAAATAAAGAAACATTTTAAAAATTTTTTAAAAAGAAGACAAATTTACAACCAATAAATAATTTTGGAGGTCTAATGTGCAGCATAGTAATTAAAGACAACATTACTGTGTTATAAACTTTAAAGTTTCTAGGACTAATTCTTAGCTGTCCTCAACCACACAAAGAATGACAAATATGTGACATAACAAAGGTGTTATCTAACATGGCCATAGTGATCATAAGGCAATATGTAAATTTATCAAATGAACACATTATTGGCCTTAAATGTATGCAATGTTAGATGTCTAACAATGTTAGATGTTTTTATCTCCATGAAAACAAACAAAAGATAGGTTTGTAATACCTACAACTCCTAAGGAAATAACTTAAGAATATAGCTAACACATCAATAGAGGCGCATTAAAATGGAACACTGATAGAATATATGTTTAATACATAAGATTTGAGGTAAAGTGGAAGAAGAAAACAAGACACACATAGAGAATAAATAGCAAATTGTATATCTAAATTCACTTATCCCAGTAATTACACTCATGTGAATGAAACATATTCCAATTATAAGATAAAGTGTCATCCTGAATAGAAGCGCAATATTGATCTATATGCTCTCTGTAACAGACACACTGTAGATTCAAAGGCACAAATAGGTGAAAATAAAAGGATAGCGAAAGATAGACCCTGCAAAGAGCAACCAAAGAAGTGAGCAGAAATGGCTGTTCTAATATCAAAAGCTGTTAAAACAAGAAATAGTAGTAGAAATTCAAAGAAACATATCAAAATGTTAAGGCTGTCAATAGAGGAGGAAGATAAAACAATTATAAACATTATTATTCACCTAACAACAGAACCCTGAAACACATGAAATAGAAACTGACAGACTTAGGATAAATAAATTAATGAGTATACTTGAAGATTGAAATCTCTTCCTTCAGTAAGAACAGCTTGTCGCAAATCAGGAGGACTATGGACAACTGTCAAACCTCTAAGAACCAGCTTGACATAACTGACATATATAGAAAGTGTTCTACATCATAAATTTAGGATCAAAAATTTTAAGGATGGAAATATTCAAAGTATTGTCTCTTAAGACTAAAAAAAAAAATGAGAAGAAGCAAGGGAAAGGAATCCGGAAAATTTCCAAACATGTGGAAAGTGATACACTTCTGAAACTTTACAGTTGAAGGATAAAATCTTTGAAAAAATCTTGTACCGGATGATAGAAATTCCTTTGTACTGGATGATAATAAACTGAGCATACATCAAAGTTTTTAGGATGAAACTAAAGTGGTGTTTAGAGCCAATTTGTACCTTTGTCAATTATGCTAAATAGGAAGAATGTTATCAACGCATGATCTAAGTTGCTTCCCTCTCAAGAAGCAAGAAGAGAAGAGCCATAGTTCAAATATGAGACACATACGTTTAGCTAAAAGTTGATCGTGAAGGATGGATCGTAGAATAACTCAAAGTAGCCCCAAATGGGCCAATACCCAAATATCCAAGAGCTTCCGCAATAGAATTGGTGTGCACATTGTAGGGGAATCCGACAACAGACCAGCAAAGAGATGGGGACAATTTATAACTTCATGCAGCTATGGGGATGAATCAGATAAGTGTACCTTCACCTGAAAATGCCAAAATACAATATGCATATGGTATGATGCCATGTATATAAACTGTTCTTGAAATGCAGAAAAGACCTTGATAGGGACATTGTGCAGTACTGGTAATATTCATTTTCTCATTCCATACAATGGTGACTCTGAAAACTCAGCTGTACGTTGGCATTTATAGCATATGATCCATCTGTATGTTGTTTACTGTACCACAATAAAATTATCTAGGAGAATATTATGAAGTAATTCAGATATATCTAAAATTAGACATAACGTTGAAAAAAAACCTACCAAACATAACTTGTGAAAACCAAAAGAAAAAGAAATAGGAATATCAGAAGTGTCTTACAGCCTCTAATATAATTTTATCTGTGATTCAGAAAACTTTTCACACTCTGTTAGAGTATTTAGATGTTTATGAATAGAGAAAATTGAAATACCAGTTAAAAGAAATCATTGTAGGGTCAAAAAAGGAGGATAATAAAATAAGTGTCATATACATTTTGATGGTAATACGATAAAAAAACCAAAATTACATGTCAGGGCATTCATAAATAGGTCTGACAATATGTAAAAATAATGGACTCTGATACAAGTAGAGTTATTCAAGTAGCACCATGTTGTATTTATTTTTGAAATGCCATAATCATAATCTGTCACATTGGCAATGAAGATCAATTGATGTGACTTCTCTGATGCACAAGGCACCTGAAAAAAAAAATATTTATTCTTACTTTTGAAAAGCCTTTAGAAAGGGGAGTCTGGGTGGTTCCATTGATGGAGCGTCCAACTCTTGATTTTGGCTCAGGTCATGATCTCAAGGTTTGTGAATTTGAACCCCACATTGGGCTCTGCACTGACAGCGTGGAGCATGCTTGGAATTCTCTCGCTCTCTCTCTCTATCTGTCTCTCTCTCTCTCTGTCTCTCTCCCTCTCTGTCCCTCCCTTGTGCACTTTCTCTCTCACACAAAATAAATAAATAAATATAACATAAAAAAATAACTTTTAGGGGGCGCCTGAGTGGCTCAGTCGGTTAAGCGGCCGACTTTGGCTCCAGTCATGATCTCGCAGTCTGTGGGTTCAAGCCCCGTGTCAGGCTCTGTGCTGAAGGCCTGGAGCCTGGAGCCTGCTTTGGATTCTGTGTCTCCCTCTCCCTCTGCCCCTCCCCCACTCATGCTCCTGTCTCTCTCTCTCTCTCTCTCTCTCTCAAAAATAAATAGACATTAAAAGATTTTAAAAAATAATAACTTTCAGAGAGATAGAAATGAATGGTAAATCCATGCAAAGACCCTGAATAGATATGTTAAGTCTGAAATTGAACTTGTATCAACTCACTGTTTAAAAAAGGGCAATTGGGGGACACCTGGTAAGATCAGTCAGTTGTGCTTCTGACTCTTGATTACTGCTCGGGTCTGGATCTCATGGCTCCTGAGAAAGAGCCCCATGTCAGGATCTGTGCTGACACCATGGACCTCTCTCTCACTGCCCCTCTGCCGCTTGACTTGTCAATTGCTCAAAGTAAATAAATAAACATTTAAAGCAAAAGGAAGATCTTTCAAGCATGAAACTAACAAAAAATACATGAAGACATTAGTTAAACAGATGAGAATGTGCAAAATTTGTACCCACACCATATGAAATGCAGAGTTCCACAAAAATGCAGTCATTCGGTGGAAAAACTATAGTCTTTTCAACAAATGTTGGGGAAACAATGACGTATCAAATCTTATTAATAATCATATACTTTATACCATATCTAAAAATGCTCAAAATAGATCACACATAATTGAAAACAAAACCTTTTAAGAGATGTTATAACAAATGCACAACCTGCAGTGGGGCAGAGATTTTAGACAGAACACCAAAACCATGACCTTAAAAGAAGATTGATGAAGTGCAGTTCATCAAGATAATCTCTGCTCTTCGAAGAGAAACAGAGGTCGTAAGCCAGTTAAAAAATATTTACAAATCATGCATCTGCTAGAAGACTTGCCGCCAGGGTACATAAAGAATTCTCAAAATACAATGAAACAAAGTAAAATTGTTAGCAAAACAGTTCAATAGGTACTTCACCAAGCACCATGTGTATACGGCAAATGAGTACAGGAGCTGATGCTCACCCTAGTAGCCTTAGGAGTATTCAAATTAAAACCACCCCAGACCACACTTCCTGTTCTGGAAAGATAGACTGGATAGACTTTTCCCTAGTCCTCCCACCAATACAGCCACAATCCCTGAGCGTTATACTAAGATGACATAAGATTCAGAAAGGTAACGAGAGTCTACGGCCATACCACCCTGAATGCGCCTGATCTCGTCATATCTCAGAAGCTAAGCAGGGTCGGGCCTGGGTAGTACTTGGATGGGAGAAAGGTAACGAGAAAGCTGACAGATCCCAGCCCTGGAGACCCGAGGAATGGAATGGTGGTAAGCTCCCTGGAATTTCCCTCTACCTCACATAGACTGGGGTCAGAGAGCCTAGCAAACCACAGACACCAACAGGTACACACCCAAGTCTCCACAATGTTTCTTCTCTCCAGTCAAAATAACAGGAAAACAGGCATGCTAGATAAGCAGAAAAGTTTTAGACACTAACTGGGTGATTCTAATAAAAAACCACAGACTACCCACCAAAAGAATCAACACACATGCAAGAGAAATCAAGACATTCTCTGATCAAAGAACACTAAGAAAATGTATCACCACCAGACCCACTCTGAAAGAATTGCTAAAGAGAATACATGGTAAAAGAAGGCATTTTGGATCCTAAGGAAGGAAGAGAGGACAAACGTAAGAATAAAATTCTTACCAGGTCTAATGGACTTTCCTTCACCTCCTGTGTTTCGAAATTGTTTGATATTTGAAGCAAAAGTATCAGTTGAAGAAAAGTTATAACATGCATGTGATTCTCCATGTAAGCAGAGAAATATTTAGGCCACTTCTAGTATAAATGGGACACGGTAATGGACCATTAAGGCAAGTGAGTCTCTACATTTTACTCAAACTGCTGTGGGTTGTGATAGACTATGTAGACTGTGATCTATGAATATACAATCATCTATATAAAGATATATAATATCTATATTACTTATATCAAGGAGATTAGAGCCCATGTGTACATATATATATAACTTTATGTATATAAAGTTACTGATGAAGAAAAGACCTACTTCGCTATAAATGATGCTCCGTCAATGAGGTAATGATGTAGATATATACAACTTTCACTCTTATCTCACAGCCTCAGACATAAAGCATCACAAAAAATAAATTCTAATTGGATCATAAATCATAATGAAAAGTTAAAAAATAAAGAAAGAAAAGGTAAATACAGGAAAATAATATAGGATATTCTATTCATGAACTTTGGTAACTTCTGAAATAGGTCCATAATACTCATTGTAACATACAAAAAGCTAAGCAGGACCATGTCAGTTAATGGGGCGCCTGGGTGGCTCAGTCTATTAAACATCTGAAGTCGAGGCTTAATCCACTGAGCCACTCAGGAGCCCCATTTAATGACAAGCTTTTAATAAAATCTGGAAACATCTGAAAACTTACCTTGTCCTCTTCATCATCATAGTAGAGCAGGTTAGAGTTGTTAGAAGCACAGGACGTCAAACTCTCCTTCCATGATTTTCTCTCAGTGCTAATGTAATAGCAATTGTTGGAATACGTAAACCACTCTTTCAGACAATGACAACAGAGACATGCTGGAGAGAGATTGTGAGATATTATGCAAAAAGCTTTGACTATTACAAAATGAAACTTTACATAGTGTATATGGATACACATATGTGTACATAACATTTGTAGACCCTCACAAGCTGGTAAAATTAAAACAAAACACACACACACACACACACTCAGAGAAGAGTCAGGCTTTCATCCCCTTCTTTATGTGCCCATATAAAGCAACCACAAAAATGTCCATCTATACATGTCCTGAGAGTCAGTGAACACAACCATCTTTATGGAATGATTTACCTTTTATCATGTTGTAGAAGGAGGAAATGTGAGGCAATTGTTAACAGCAGGTACGGTGATTTTGAATGAGTATTTCCTCATCAGTTCTGAAAGTTCATTAAGCGATTTTTGAATTCACTTTTTCCCAAAGAATCTGTTATCATCTTTGCCTACTTGAAGATAGAGCTAAAATAGACACTAAACTAATAACAGAATTTTGCAAGAGATGTTGTACCTTTCCAGATCCTTGTTTCCAGGGATGTTTTGTTCCACTCTGGTCCTTCAGTAGCTAGAACATTAAAGCAATTCTCAAAAAACATAATATTCAATGAAATAAATCATAATAATTTGAGTTTCCTAGTTTAAAATTGGGTGTGCTCTTTTACCAGAAAAATTGAATAAAGTAATGAAAATGAGGGGGAAAACAATTCAAAAGCTTAAAGAACGAAACCTCACCATCTCTTACAATATTTCCTTTAAGCAATCTCAAGAAATAATGTGTATTTCACCATAAAGTCTCTTGTATGACTTGCCTTTGAGTTATTAAATCCAAATATGTGTTTAATTCTGCCTAAACTTATTCTGTTATTTCTACTTTAGATAAACTCTAAATAATCATTCCACATTTAGAGCACACATGCATTAAAATGAGACAATAAATTCAAAGTGTTACACACTATGTCGAGGAACTAATGATCAGTAAGGTGAAAATTCCCTTTTAGTCATTCAAACACGTACTTACAGGGGATAACAGCTATTGTTACCACAGTGGACATCAGGATGAGGCAGAGGATTCCCAAGATACCAGCAATGAGCTTCTCTGGAAATGAAGGTGAGTAGTAGGAAGAGAAATGCAAACACTGAGAAAGGATGCCTGGAAATAATCATTTACGAGATATACAACAAGCAAGTAAACCGAAAATGCACTGGGAATCACATACAATAACCTGCACCTCAAACCCACCACTATCATTGGAATCTTCTCTCAGAATATACCAATGCGTTCAATTACAATACCATATTCCAACCTCCAGCTCTGGTCCTCACAAATGAAAACTATGTGAGATCACTTCCTACTCTTTCCCTACACCCCTACACCCCAACTTCAAATCCTAAAATAGACATATTTGTCTGTATTAAATGTTTTTTACCTTTGCAGGGAGAGTTCTTGCCATTCCCTTGAAGGGCCCGAGAAGCATTTTGAAGACTTAATTCTGCATAGGCTATCTCCTCCTCAGTTACTGAAATGGAACTTTTCGTGCCCTTAGGTTGCACTTGCTGTCTTTTTGAGCCCTTAGCATGATGGAGTTCCACATAAGTCACGCCTTGGTTGTTCATGTTTGCAGCTGAGTAGTGTCAGCTACAATGTGGATGAAACTGCCCTGAAGGTCTTGATCAAGAGTGTGTGTCATGTGCTGACGACATTGCTAGTCCAGTGACACCGGGTGGCGTGCAGGGTGAGGGATACTCCACATTTGCAGTTGAACAATATAAAATCTGGTACTAACTTGTGTAGAGATTGAAATAAGTGTTTCATGATAGAATAAATGTTTTTTATTTACAATAATAGCGTAATAATACTGATTGGAAAACATGTAAAGCACTAAATTAGTGAAGAAGAAAGGAATTCATGAATAATAGTGTCCTCATTAAAGTAAGGTCAGATTCCACAGACATGTTTCAACACTATTAGAATAACCAGAGTAATTAAAATACTATATTAGGAAAAAAGTGTTGTATCAATTTTGACAATGTTAAAACCCATTACTGGTTGAGAATTAGGTGCTCTAAGATTGGAGAATATTGTTTTTAGTACATATAGGAATTTCCTGTTGCAAACGACTTTTATTTGTGGTTTTAAATTGTGTTTCTAAAAAGTAATGCAGTGCTATCAAAGTGATATTTTACTTTGAACATCTGGGGAGTTCTGAGAATTGTTAAATTTTAGAAGAAATATTTCATATGTTGCAAAATGTTACATGACACACTAAGATTGCCCAGAGCAGGAACAATAGTGAAAACAAAAGGAAACAAAGCATTTTTTACAAGAGGACTTACCATCAGAAAGTGACAACTGACTTAATGGCAAAGATATGAAAGCATAAAATGATAAATAAAAGGACAGATCATTTATGGAAGAACACAGTTGCTACAAACGTCTATAAAGATCTACGATTTCAATGGCAGTTAGGGTAACTCCAGTTGTTTAGATATACTAAAACTCACATAAATTTAATTTCAGACCTCAGTCAAGGAACTGTGTAGTCAGTGAAGTCTGGAATTATTCCTGTCTCTCCAAGTACAAAGTATCACCTTCAGAAATTATTTCGTTGGGCACCTGGGTGGCTCAGTCAGTTGAGCGGTTGGTCAAGCGACCAACTTTCGCTCAGGTCATGATCTCATGGTTCGTGGGTTCGAACCCCACGCGGGGCTCTGTGCTGACAGCTCATGGTCTGAAGCATGCTTAAGATTCTGTGTCTCCCTCTCTCTGTCCCTCTCCTGCTCATTCTGTGTCTCTCTCTGTCTCTCAAAAATAAACATGAAAAATTAAAAAAAAATAAAAATTAAAAAGATTTCTTTCATGTCTACCTATCTAGTTTAGTAATCTAAAATAGGAATTAAAAGACGTACACTATAACGCATATAAAGCACTTAAACTCAATCTGAGTGGTCTAAGTTCTCAATAATGTGTTAGTGATTTTAATAATTTTTATTAAAACAATTTTTTGTTTCCTTTTGAGAGAGAGAGACAGAGAGTAAGACAGACTGTCAGTGGAGGAGGGTTAGAGAGAGTAAGACACAAATCTGAAGCAGGCTCCAGCCTCCGTGCTGTAGTACGGAGTCTGAGGTAGGGCTCGAACTCACAGACCGTGTAATCATGACCCCCGCAGACTTTGGACGCCCAACTGACTGAGCCACCCAAGCGCCCCAATTGTAAATATTTTTAACACAGTAACCATTTATCATTACTGATTCATAGCATTTACACCATGTAACAATTCATTACACAAGAGCGTCTTTCAGTATTGAATATCTTTCTTGGCCAAGTTTTGTTCAATTTTATAAAAAGTCTTTGGATTGTATATAGTTAAGTTTAAATTAACATTTTTACACAATGTACCTCATCTTGAATTTTATGAAAATCAAACTGCTTTCATTTATTGAAATAACTGTATCAGGAATTCCATTTCACCTTTATGGTATAATGGATTCATTTTAGGGATTTATGTTTAAAGACTGGACCAATGTCGAATATATATAATACATTCTTGATGACAAATGATGACAAACCCAAATCATGTGTTCTTTGTGCTGATGCTTCTGTGATCTCACCTTAAATTAATTGATTTGCCTATATTTATAAGTATATGCATATGTTCTTAATGACTTCTCCACAGGCAAGAATTTGAATATTGTAAGATCTCTAATGTATTTCATAGTCATTCTTGTTTGTTACCCTGAATTGTTGGAATGCAGATACCAATGTTCTCTGTAATTTCATTGTATATTAGCTGTGCCTCAGGTGCATCCCACCAGCATTTATAATCTCCCACTCACTGGGGTGACTACTAGAAAGGCAGGACCGTGGTGACACATACCTTCTGTTGGCCAGACAGTCATGCACGTCCAGAGGAAACCAGGTTCCTCTCGTAACCAGACAGTATCTGTGGTCTTCACAGCCTGCCGGCCCTGTGAGAGCTGAGAGTGAAGCAATAGTGGAAAAAGTAGATTTCTCATCAATGTGTCACTTCAAATTTGAACAGGAAATTCGTGCCCTTGGGCTATTTTGAAGACACTTTATCTCCTCACACACCTCCAGAATGTAGAGGCTTTGAGCTTGCAGTGTGGCATTTAGTTTGTGCCTCAGCAAATGCCTCTGACAAATTTTATGTTCCAGGAGATACTGGGGTCAGAGACTTAACCACCCAGGCTGTTCACTTGCTTCCATCTGAATGACAAACACTGAGGACTTAGGCCTTGTGTAAAATATCTTAGAAGTTTATGTTTTACTTTTAGGCAAATTTGCTACATCTAGATATTATGTGTTTCTTTTTCTTATGCCCTTGATATGTCATTTCTATTTCACTGAAAATATTCTAAAATCAGCAACTCGTCGACAGGTGTTTAATTATATTTGACACTAAGAGTGAAAAATGACTACATTTTCAATTTTTTGCGACTGCCATAAAGACATCAATTTCTGAATGGATCTTCTCAAATTCTACCTTCATTTTGAATATACCTACAATCCATTTGTATTATTTGTAAATAGGTTATTAAAGTTTCTGCTGGAAAAAATAAATGCCTGAGGGAATGATAAAACATTGAATAATATTCAGCAATAGCACCATTCCAGAGATTTGAATGTTAAATAATTATTCATGCTATTTACTTATTCATTCTCCAATGGTAACTAGGTGTCTGTATTTAAATAGGAATATTTGTTATCAACAAACAAACAAACAAAAAGCCTAAGTCTAACTCTTTAGGGGAAAATTAATGAGTGTTTAACAATTTCACTTAAAATATTGGTGTAGGGCAGAGAAACTACTTTTAAAAGTACTTTTAAAACACAATTAGGGGCTCCTGGGTGGCGCAGTCGGTTGAGTGTCCGATTCAGCTCAGGTCACGATCTCGCAGTCCGTGAGTTCGAGCCCCGCGTCAGGCTCGGGGCTGATGGCTCAGAGCCTGGAGCCTGCTTCCGATTCTGTGTCTCCTTCTCTCTCTGCCCCTCCCCCCTTCATGCTCTGTCTCTCTCTGTCTCAAAAATAAATAAACGTCAAAAAAAAAAATTAAAATAAATAAAATAAAATAAAACAAATAAATAACATGAACACCCAAGCAATAAAACTTTATATCTAAATTACCTACTTTGCATCACTGGAATTCTTTTCCTTTGTGTTCATTGTTGGATTTGATTTGGTAATAATTTTGGGCATATTCATGTGCATGTTTCCTTTGGTCTGTGGTTCTGTTTTGTTTTGTATTTGGCAAAATGGGTTGACAATACTATTTTCATTTTCATGTATTTATTTTCCCAGATGTATAGCTGATATATGACATCACATTAAGTTCAGGTGTAGACATAATGATTCATCATTTATACACATTATGCTATGATCATCATGATAAATCATCGTGATCACCCATCACCATACAAAATTCATACAATGGTATGGACTCTATTCTCCATGCTGTAATTTACATCCCTGTGAATTATTTATTTTATAACAGAAAGTTTGTTCCACCTACTTTCTTTCGTTTCTTTCAGCCATCCCTCGTCCCCACTCCCCTACAGAAATCACAAAGTTGGTCTCTCTGTATGTGAGTTTATTGTTTATTTGTTTGTTTCTTTTTGTTTTGACATCATAAGGTAAACATATGGTATTTGGTTTCTCTGTCTGACTCATTTCATTTAGCATAAAACCCTCTAGATCCATCAACTGTGTCAAAAATGAGGAAAATGTTTGGAGAAATCTCCATCCTGTTGCCCATTCTGATGACACCAATTTAAATTGTCACCAACAGTGCATAAGATTTCCTTTTCTCCACATGCACACCAATATTTGTTATTTCATGTTTTTTGGATTCAGACATGTGGGAGGTGATATCTCATTGTGGTTTTGATTTATGTTTTCCTGATGATTAGTGATACTGAGCATCCTTTCACATGTCTGTTGGCGATCTGCATATCTTCTTTCAGGAAATATCTATTCAGGTCCTTGCTCCATTTTTGAATCACGTGTTTGCATTCCTTTTGTGTTAAGATGGAGGAATTCTTCATATATTTTGGATATTAACCCCTTGTCAGATATATATCATTTGCAAATATCATCTCCCATTCAGTAGGTAGCCTTTTTGTTTTGTTGATGGTTTCCTTGGCTGGGCAAATGCCTTGTGGTTTGTCATATTGTTTATTTTTCATTTTGCTGCCATTCTCTATGAAAACAGATCCAAAAGAATACCAATGAGAACCATCTCCATGAGTTTATTGCCTATGCTTTCTTTAGGAGTTATTGTTGCTGGCCTTACCCCTACCGCTTTAATTCATTTTAGGTTTCTTTTGGGTTTGGTATAAACAAGTAGTCCAGTTTGATTCTTTAACACATATTTTTCCAGTTTTAGAAACACGATTTACTGAAGACTCTCTTTTCCCTTGTGTCCCTTCTTGCCTTCTTGTCACATTTAATTGATCACATAGACACACATTTATTTCTGGGCTTTTTACTCCATTCCTTTGATCTATGTGTCTCTTGTTCTATACTGCTTGGATTGCTGAAGCTTTGTAGTAGACTTTGAAATGTAAGAGCATGTTTCTTCCAGTTTTGTTCCTCTTTCTAATGAATGCTTTGGGTATTCAGAGTTTCTTGTGGTTCCATACAAATTTTCAGGTAATTTATTCTAGTTCTGTGAAAATGCTATTGGTATTTCTTAACGATTACATTGAATCTATAGGTCATTTTGCATAACTGGGATATTTTCACAATATTATATCTTCCATTCCATAAGCACAGTATATATCTTCCTATTTATTTATTTGTGTCATCCTCACATTTCTTCTAACATTAGCTTAAATTTTAAGCATGTAAGAATTTCCCCTCCTTGGTTAAAATATTCTTTAATAATTGATTTTTATAATTGCAATTACAAATGGGATTGTTGTGATTTCTCTTTCTCACAGATTATTACTACTGTATAAAGTCCAAGAGATTTCTATATATTAATTTTGTTTCCTGCAACTTGACTGATTTCACCTATTAATTCTAATAGGTTACTTTGGTGTAGTGTCTCATTTTTTTTTTCTAGAAAATTAAGTCATCTGCCAATAGTGACTGTTTTGCATTTTCTTTACTAGCATGGATGTCTTTGATTGATTTTTCTTTTCAGATCTCTGTGTCTAGGACCTCCAGTACTGTGTTGAATAAAGTGGTAAGTGTGGACTTCCTGGTCTTGATCCTGATCTGAAAGGAAAAGCTTTTGGCTTTTCCCTGTTGAGAATGACGTTAGTTGTGGGCTTGCAATATATGAACTTTATTATATGAAGGGAAATTCCTTCTCTACACACTCTGGGAAGTTTTTACTATAAATGGATTTTTAATTCTGTCAAGTGCTTTCTGTGCATCTATTGAGACGACCACATGATTTTGATGTTTCAGTCAGTTAACGTGGTGTGACAGGTTGATGGATTTGCAGGTCTTGAAGCATCCTTGCATAAGTGGAACAAACCCATGCAATCATGGTGTTTGAACCTTTTCTTGTATTGTGGAATTCAGTTTGCTAATACTTGAGTGAGGACTGTTGCATGTGATCAGGGATATTGGCGTATACTGTGGGGTGTGTGTGTGTGTGTCTGGGTGTGTTTGATTTCCTTGTTTGGTTTTGGTTTCGGGGTAACGCTGTCCATATGGAATGAATTTGGAAACTTTCCATTGTCTTCATTTTTGAGATTAATTTAAGATGCAGAGGTGTCAACTCCCTTGAAAATTTTGTAGAATTCAGACACCTGGGTAGCTCAGTCAGTTGAGACTCTAACTCGTGATTTCACCTCAGGTCATGATCCCAGGATCAAGGGTAGGAGCCCTACGTCCACTCTGCACTGAGTGTGGAACCAGCTTGAGATCCTCTTTCTCAATCTCTCCTGTCCCTCTCCCTTTTCAAACTCTCTCTCTCTCTCTCCCCAAGATAAAAATAAATAACAATAAAATAAAATAAAACTAATGTTTTCTTGCTGTTGTTCTGCTTGCATGATTTCTACTACATTGTCCTCCAGGTAGATGATCCTTCTGCATCACCTAATCTCTTATTGATTCATTCTAATGTAGTCTTTAATTTCCATCGTTGTACTCTTCAGGTCTGATTGTTTCTCTGGTTAAATTTTCCATTTCTTTGTTGAAGTTCTCACTGTGTTCATCTACCCTTCTCGGGTTTGGTGAGCATGTGGATGATCATTACTTTGAACTGGTTATCAGGTAGATGGCTTATCTCTGTGTTATGTCCATCTTTTTCTGGGATTTTATCTTTTTTTTTTCATTTGGGACGTATTTCTCTATCTCCTCGTTTTGTTTGACTGCTTCTTTCTATATATAGGTAGGATTAATCCAAAGCATTCATCAATGATGCCAAATCATTAAAATTCACTAATGTCTTCTGAAGTTGGAGGTACTTACATCTACTATTCCTGTACTTATACACATTTAAGTTTTAAAGTAAACAATTTATATTGTCCTTTGTTACACTTTTAAACATGGGTTCCCACTTTTGGTGTTTAACTTTAATGAAATCTATGCCTAGCAGTATAAAAAACACCACACGCAAAAGACTCAATATAATATGAGTAATTAGAGTTTACTCTTTATGATATCAAGTATCTAACTATTTCTAATAATGGCAAACCAAGTGATCTAGGTACGACAGATGAACTAGATATGAAAATATCTTTGGAATATGATGGCAAGGTGAATTAGTTTTCAAGGACTCTTTTTAAAATAACTTCATTTATTTTGAGGGCGAGAGAGGGAGAGAGAGAAAAGAGCGAGAGGCAGAGAGAGGGAGAGACAGGATCCCAAGCAGGCTCCATGCTGTCAGTGCAGAGCCTGATGTGATGTGAGGCTCAGTGTCATGAACCAGGAGATAATGAACTGAGCCAAAATCAGGAGTCAGACACTAAACCGACTGAGCCACCCAGGTGCCCCTAGAGATTTATCTCCAACTTTACACCCATTAATTACCAGAACAAAAAATTTTAATATTAGTAAATTTGGGACAAGAGAATCTGGATACACAAGTCAGTCCTTTCTGCATTATGGGAGCCAAAGTAATGAGCCCAATATGTACAATACGTATGCATAATCTCACAAGGTAGACACAGAGAAACTTACCAATTTGATCTTGATATCCCTGACTTCTGTGTGATTCTTTCTATTCTCAATTTATTCTTAATGATAATCTCCCTAATAATGTTCCATATTTATATATCTCCAGTGGTGTTGGTGGATCCCCCTAACCCAAGCTCATAAATAATTTCCATGGCTTCTTATGGGTATAAGTAATAATTTTTGCACTCTTTTAGGCATGTATGTAGAAATGTAAAAAATGCTTTGGGAGAAAACTGGGAGGGGTTCTACATCAGAATGTATTTAGCAGCATCTCTTATTTTTCTCCATTCTTTATGATAACAGATGCATATGTGTGGATGGGATACTCCAACATTGGAAGGGAAAGGACATTTCAATCCCTTCTTCACCTTGGACCCTGTAGGATCCCCAAATCTACTAATCAAACAGGCTATCGTGTCGCAGCTTGAAAATCCCTTTCAAATTCTTCAAATCCAAAAGAGACAGTCTTTACATATGTCCAAATAACAGACTTTGTGAGGAGACTGGGGTTCTTGGCCGATAAGCGAAAGAACAGTAATTGAGACTTGATTTCAAAATATGAAACACACATATGGAAGAAATTACTCTACTGTCCATACATGATGTGTCTTGAATTTCTCACCTTTTTTGATGCAGATTTCTGTGGTGTATATGGTCAAAATGGTTGTCTGATTACATTTCTGATGTCCTGCTATTTCACTGGGGGGAAGGAAGAAGACAGAGCATCAGTTTTATTGGAAAATGGCCTTTATTGAACATTGGGAAAAGCACAGTACGAAGAGATCACAGACAGGAAGAACTTAATGGACTTAGGCTTTATTTCAAGGATCTATCGGCA
This sequence comes from Panthera leo, assembly GCF_018350215.1. Taxonomy (NCBI): domain Eukaryota; kingdom Metazoa; phylum Chordata; class Mammalia; order Carnivora; family Felidae; genus Panthera; species Panthera leo. The sequence goes on from NC_056685.1 coordinate 44,278,758, forward strand.
TCATATTGTTTATTTTTATTTATTCCTACATAAGTTGTTACAATTAAGATCATCATGTCACAGGTGATGGCACAAAAGCATCAAGCTCTTAAGCCAAAACGACTCAGATCTAGTGAACCCTCATGGGCCAAGAGGTACTGTTCAAATACTCTTCAAGTAACTATGAATAAGATAGTATTTCTTCCATAATTTCTAGCAGAGGAAACTGAGCCAGAGCAGTTACATAACTGAGCCCCAGGACTACAGGTGTGCACTTAGAAATTTCATGAAGTGACCACGTTCACTGCCAATGCCTTACTTTACACCTTTATGCTTATACCTTATTTGTAAGTTGATCAAGGACCGTGGTGAAAGCACCTATACCATTATGTCTGTCACTATAGAAAACTGCTTTAGGATTTTCAGCACAGAAGAAAAAGACCCAGTTGGGAAGTTAAGAAAGTACTAAATTTTTAATCCTTTTCCCAATCATTTACTTTTGGAAACATATCTTTTAGAAACTATCCATATTTTCTTTTACAAACTTATCTAAATCAAGCAATATAATAAAAAAACATTCCTATGGCTATAATGGTAGATTAGGTTATTTTCAGTGAATCTACATTTCTTCCCTCTGACAACGTTGAAAAGATTATACTCTACAGACAACCACGAGAAGTTGGCCCATGTGACTTGTTTTCACAATATAATGTAAGGATGTGATCACTTGTTTTCACAATGTAATGTGAGTGGGAATGTGATAGCTCATGACTTCAGAGACCCGGCACTAAGAAACACATTTCTGCTAGCTGTTATCTCTGCTATAAAACCATAGACCAGCCAGCCCAATCTTCTCAAAATGAAATCTATACAGGGTTCTGAGCTGAATGTGTATGCAGTCCGGAGTAAGGTCCAGCCTTGATCAGCTATAACATGTAGTCTGGAGTCAAGTCCAGCCTTGATCAGTTATAACATAGCCAAACCACAAACAGGTAAATGAAAAATTAATGTGTAATTTTCAATGTCATTGCAAACTTGGGTACTATGAAACACAACTTTAGTAATTAGTTACAGTTCCCATTAACAACTATATTCAATTCATTTTGAATATTCATATAATTTTTTCTAGAAGACTATAAGGATTATGTACAGAGAATATAAAGAATATGTCTCACTTCACAGATATAAATATATGTGAAATATGAATTTGGTTTGCAAATAATAATCAAAGTTAATCTCTTTCCCTCTTATAATTGAATAAGGGTAGAAATATCTCTGAATCATCAACAAATTACTCAAGTTTGTCTTGAATTCTGGCAATAACTAAACATTTGACCCACACTAATTTTTGTACATTTTAATTTTTTGTTTTCTCTATTACTGAACATTTTATTTATTTGCATCAAAGTATTTTTTAGCACGGTCGTAAAGACTGACAGAGGTGTGTGCATGAAAATATTAAAAAAATAAATCTTTTCCAAAATATTTGAATCCATGTGAGGAAAACAACAAATAAGACACCGGTTATTATCCAACTAGAAAGACATCTCTACCTCAAAATGAGTGTAACCTTTGATAGTGTGGTACCAAGAGAGATTTGGAGAGTACACTTTGGTTCCATCATCGGAGGAAGTGCGCCGATCTGAATGGTCTTATACAGCATCCCTGTGGTTGTTCTATGATAACCTGAAGGGGCTGTTCATTTAGTACTCTCAGCTCCAAATCCACCCTCTGTGCCCTGTTCTCAGATAACAGTGGAAGATCCTATCCATTTTCTCTCTTGTCATTTCACATGAAGTTGACTTTTGTCAGTAAAAGACAATGGAGAGCCAGTGCAGCAGAAAGGGCTCTTCTTGGCTTCATGGTGTTGTCTCTCATTTGGCCGCCATGGCTTGGTTGCCAGTTGCAGTCTTACAGGAAGTCACGTGTATTCGTCCTCCAGCAAGTTCTTGTAGGCAATCTGTCAGTTTCCTGTCTTCTGGTCTTTCCTCCTGGCACTCTGACAGGGAGCTCTTCCTGTGTGCCAGTCACAGCCTGAGTCCTTCCTAATCAAGTTCAGCCTGTGGAGTGTGGAGCTGATCTGTCCCATGCCAATCCAGTGAGCCTGTCAGCCGTGAAGCTGTGTGTAGCCACATCGTCTTCAATGACATCTGAATCCCATCTTCAGAGAGTAGATCTGGCTTCAGTGATCTGTCCTTTAATTCTAGGATATTCTTTGTAATTTTCTTTAACTAGTATCCTTTCCTTTTAGTAAACTTTCTCTTATAAGTAGATAAATGTTTACTTCAAGTGTCCCCTTGTTTCTGTCTCCTGACTCATTTCAGACTGATAACCTGGTCACCCTGGGTGGTTCAATCCTCATTTGAGGTCCTTTAAGGGTTAGGACAAATTAATTAATTTGGAAATACAAATGGAATTATTCACTTTGTTGAGAATTTTTACAATAATATCATGATTTGTAATATATATATATATATATATACAGACATATACATATAATTAATGTTACTAAATAGCAAAAGCTTAAGAAACAAATAATATATACCTCAGTATATATTTTTTACATTAATATAATTAAATTTGAGAAACAGTTCTATACCACAAAGAATGAAACCTCAGGTACACGTTGGACTTTGGGTGATATATATGCATTGATACGGATTCATCCTTGATAAAAAATGAAACGTTTTAGTGAATGATGGTGATAATGGAAGACCCCATGCACGTGTGCAGACAGGGGCAATAGAGGGTTCTCTGGAACTTCCTCTTAGTTGTTGTGAATCGAAAATTACACTAAAAAACATTATCTTCAAAATGTGCAACGAAAACAATTGTATGGCTGTTGAAGTAATGAGTGATGGATTCCTTATCAATGGTGAAACTGCATTCTACCAAAATGAGGTAACTACAATGCCTGGTGCTTACAAACATATCGTCTTCTTACTGAGCATGGTGCAAAATTAATTTTTTCTGTACGAAAATCGATATATGGACAATTCTTGTTGATCTCTGAAGATACTGACAACCTGAAATACAGAGAATTATATCTCATTAATCTTACCATAAGTTTACTTATATCTCTTACAATGTACCACAGTATTTTGATGAATTAACCATCCATTTTGTCTCATACTTATATATCTCAATCTCAAGATTTCCCATACCATTTTTCTCTGGAAAACCTTCAACTACTGTGTTTATCCGATTGTTCACACATTGTTGTTTTTGTTTCTAAGAACAATTCTTGTGAGGCATAAAATAAAAAGTTGTCATGGAACTTACACTTCGGGAGAAAATGTTAAGGCTTTTGGCTGCACAGATGAACTATGATTGCTTCTCTGGGAGCCTCTAATCCATGTAGTAATAGAGAGTAAATTCAACAAAAACTATGAGAAAATAAAATTTATTGGGAGTCAAATACAAGCTCTTATATTCATTTGAATTCTGTAATAACACAAAAAGTTCATCCTTTCTTCCTTTGTACACACTTTCAAATTATAATTTGAAATATATAATTTCAATTCATTATAATTCAATTCATTATAATTATATAATGTTACACAGTAGACACGAAAGTATAAAATTATCTTAGTAGGACTAAGTGAAGAGGACAAACTGACCGTGAAAACAATTTCAGAGTTTAGAAAATGGACCAAAGGTTAGTAAGTTATGAAATATGTACAGTGGAGATTCAAATCAGAAGCACATTTGTCACCTTCTCGCCTAGGATGCTCCCGTGTCTCCCCACCTGCCCACCCCTGGCTCAGTGATAAGAAGACTGAAGCTGTTACAAGTGGGAGAAACTGCAAAGAGCAAGGGTGCTGGCGCCAAAGGGGGAGACCTGATCAGCGCTGGGGATGGGGACGGGTACCCATTGAATTTCAGCTCCATGTGCTGATTTCCCTCGGAAATGATGAAGAAAACCCATACTTGTGCTGGTCAGAGGTTGTGGTGTTTGTGTCAAGCACTGTGACCCCCAAAAATATAATGGAAAGACACTGGAAGTGAGAATATAACGGAGGAGTTAACATTAGCTCTCCAACACTCTTAGCTTATGGAAAAAAAAGACACACATGGAGAGAAGACCAAGAGGAACCCAGGAGAAAGTAAGAGCACAAGGACACTTGGGAACTGAGAGTAAAGGTCTGAACAGTCCCCTCCCGCATTCACACACAGGCACTGAGGTCACACTGAAGAACGTGGAAGCTGTACTGACCTGCAGTGTTTGAACACATCCTTTCTTAAAAAAACAAACAAACAAACAAACAACTAGTAATTAACATCAAGGCTTCAAAGTCACAAGGTCACAAAGGTAAGCAATAAGAACACCGAAAAATTGAAGAAAACTTTCAGCAAACAGACTTCAGTGGAGAAGATGCTGCCATAAAGTTTTACAACAAAAAAAACATAGTAAATCTAGGAGAAATGAAACAGAATGCATATATACCAAGCTATATTTTAAAAAGTGTCTACATAAAAAGTTAAAACATGTGAAGAGAAATTGGAAAATATCTTCCAACAAAGGGAAAGCATATGTCATAGAAACTTCTAATGGGGTAATTGTTGCACATATTAGAAAAAAGCATTGAAAAGTCCTACTTATAAAGATATGTAAACTATACAGAAAACTTAGTTGAAATAATTACAGGAGCATGTGATGGCAGTAATTTAGCAAGTAGGAAATATCAATAGAGAAATAAAAGTATATGAAGAAACCACAGAGAATCTGAGTGAACAAATACATACCTGAAATGGAAAATTCACTAAATTTTCTCTACAGAAAATCTGGGATGCGATAGAAAAGAAATGATGAAATTGGAGGGGTAACAAAATTTATTTATATCTTGGGTTGAGACAGAAAAAAGAGAAGAATTTACAGAATTCAGAGACTTTCAAAACAGTGTCAGGAAAGCCACTTTCAGGCTAAGTAGAACGTGAGAAAAAAAGAGGCAGAAAAAAAAAAACAGGACAACAATCTTAAGGTACGACGAATGAACAGCTTACTAATATCATTTAAAATATTTATAGACACCAGAGACATAGCAACTGCTAACAGAATAAGCACGTACAAATCCATGTCTCATGACATCATAATGAAATGACCAAAGAACACTGGCAAATACAGACAAAGAAATAGTCTTGAGGGAACAGAGTGGATTGTGAAGTGACTTAAGTCAATGTGAAAATCAGGGATGGGTGACACGTCTTCCACCTCCATCAGCCTTACGCCACATTATCTACCACAGAATCCATACCCCTGCCCTGTACAATGGTTCTGACTGGAACAGGATACAAGCAGCAAGATGAAGGAAAAGAAAGACACAGATCTTAAATCTCCCATGGAAACAATCCCTTAAAAATATCCAGATACAAACCCACGTATAATCGGTCTAATCAGGTTTGATAAGGATGCCAGAACGATTCAATAGGGAAACAATGGACCTTTTCAAAGGGTGTTTGGAAACTGACTACCCACATGCAGAAGAATGAAGTTCGATGTTTACACTTACACTGCATACTAAAATTAACTCCAAATGAACTAAAGACATAAATGTAAGATGTAAAACTATAAAGTTCCTCAAAGAAAGAAGGGGGGATATTAAACAGCATTGTATTTGGCAATGATTTCTTGGCTATGCCACCAAAACCACAGAGCCAAGAGGAAAAGTCCATTGTAGATAAGTGGGCAATATCAACCTGAAACATTTCTGTGCATTAAACAGCATGATCAGCAATGAAAATACAAAGTGGAAAAAAAACACTTACAAATCATATATCAAACAAGGGAATCATATCTAAAATACGTAAGGAATCTACAAGTCAGTAATGACTACAGCAAACACCAGAAACACAATTAAAAAATGGGTAAAGAAATGAAATACACGAAGTTCCAAAGAATATCTACAAATGGTAAAAATCATATGAAAAGATGCTCAATATACCTAATGAGTAGAGAAATGCAAATCAAATTCACAATGAGTTATCACCTTACACTCATTGTGATGGATGCAACATGCACACACACACACACACACACACACACACACACACATACACACACAAATGTGTCGGGGCACCTGGGTGGCTCAGTTGGTAAAGTCCGAATCTTGGTTTTGGTTGAGGTCATGATCTCACAGTTTGTGGGTTTAGCCCTCCATCGGGCTTTTGTTGATGGCGTGGATCTGGTTTCAGATGCTCTCTCTCTCCCTCCTTCGGCAACTCCCCTGCTTGCTCTTTCTCTCTATCTCTCTCTCAAAATAAATAAATAAACATTTCTTAAAAATGTGACAGTGAGAGGGTCGAAAGGAGGAGACTCACACACAGTTGTTGGGAATGTAAATTGGTCAGCCCCTATGAAGACGTGTATGGAGCTTCTTCAAGAAATTAAAAATACAATTACCATATGAATCAGCAATCCCACATGTAGGAAACTATCTAAAAGAATTGAAAGCAAGAAATCAAAGATATATATATACACCCATGCTCACTGCAGCATTATTCATTAGAGCCACGGGGTAGAAGCCACCCAAATGTCCACTAAGGGATGAATGGAAAAAGAAAGCTTGGTATACACATAACACTATAGTATTATTCAGCTGTAAAAATGAGGGAAATCCTATCACCTACTACAGTATGGATGAAACTCCAGGACATTATGCTAAGTGAAATAAGCCAGTCATGCATACGAAGTAAAAAATAAAACTGTATGATTCCACTTATATGAAGTATCCAAAGTAGTAAAAGTGATAGACAGAGCAAATAGAATAGTGATTGCTCAGGGTTAAGGGGAAAGAGGAGAAGGGGAATTATTGTTCAGTGAGTTGAGTTCCCGTTTTACAAGGTGAAATTTCTAGATATCTTTTGGGCAACAATGTGATAGTTAACACTCCTAACATGTGTGCTTACGTTGGTTAAGATGCATGATCTAGTGAAATGCAATGTAAGATGTGAGACTGTATGATTCCCACTATATGACCATCTGGAAAAAACAAAATTATGGAGACAGTAAAGAGATCAGTGGTTGACAGGGTTTAGCGGTAAGGAAGGATGGGTAAGTGGAGCACAGAGCATTTTGAAGGACAGGAAACTATTCTGTTAACTCCATACGTGTCGTTATATATTTTTGCAAACTTTTAAAATGCACAACATCAAGAGTAAACCTGAGAGTAAACAATGGACTTTGGGTGATAAAGATGTGTCAGTACAGGTTTATCAGTTGTAGCAAGTGAACCGCCCATGGAGGGATTTTGAAAATGAGAGAGTCCACGAACTGCTTGTGCATTGACACACAGACAGTAGGGGAATGCAGAAAACCCTTGTGCTACGTCTGAGTTTTGCTATGAAACTAAAACTTCTCTAACAAAGTAGTCTATTTTTTTAACATGGGTAATGTGGTAAATGTTGTTTTGTTGTGTTTTGTTTTGTTTGCAACAGCTTAAGAATAAAATGAAAGGCAAGCCAACAAAAATAGGTGATCATAGCAAGAGAAAGAGAAAAACAACTCAGTATATTTAGGAAAATAATATGATTAATAGATAAGTTTCACCAGGAAAATACTTAAAAAAACAAAACAACAACAACAACAAAAAAAACAACTCCCGGCACACACACATAAAAACCCAAAACAAAAGAAAACAAAGCAAAAAGACCTGTCAAACAAGAATTATAATTCAGCAAAGCTGTCTTTCAGAAAGAAACGATGCATAAAGACCCCACATCAAACACAAAACTTAACAATTTTTCTTAGTACAACTGCCTTTCAGAAATGATCTTCAAGCTAAAAGTAACTGATGTACATGGTAATGCATACCCACGAGGAGGAATAGAGATCAGCAGAAACGATAGATGTGTCAGTAAATTTCAAAACCTGTGTATTTTTCTCTCTGAATTATGTTGAGAAAGAAGATTATCAAGGCCATTTCTTATAACACTGTATGGTCGGGTGTATACCATATGCCTTATATATTTTAGCAGTTACTAATATTTGTGTTGCAAAGTCACCACGAATGCTTCACTTCAGGTCTCTAATGTGAAATCTTGAAAGCAGAGAAGGTACGTTTATTAATAACCGGTGTTCAGTAACCAGTGCTAGCTGGCCTCATTACAACGTGGGTAGAAGGATGGATTTCCCGTTCTCTCTGAAAGCAGATTGTTCCTATGAAAACATTCCGAAGCTGAAATGGTGTAAAGTGAAAAAGCAAATAACATTGATTTACATGGAAAAATGATTGACATTTCCTGATATAACAAGCAACCACCCCCCCAAATCCCATAACACATATAAACTCCTTAGGCTTTTCTGACACCTCAAGACACGCCTTGTGAGTGGATGCACAAAATAAATTGAGATGAAGCACAGACACTCAAAAATAAAGTTCAAACCTATGCTTGATACTGATAACACAGAGTATACAGTTTCTGAGAAATGAATTTGACAGGACGAATCTTGCTGCTTGGGGTGTGAGCTGACACTAAACAGTAAAACTAGCCCTGAACACAATTTTCACTTTTTGCCTTTTGTCCTAAACACAAAAATCCCCTTCAGATTTCTGTTGTTCAGCAAAAACTGGTATTGGTGTAGGGCTTTCAAGAGAAGCAAAGTGAGGTAATCCAAATTTTTGGAAAGTTGAGGCATACCTATAATAGGTGGTGGAAAGGAGCTTTTTAGTGCTAATTTAATATACTTTAGTGGAAAGTAGTCAGGATTCATGGGGCGTAGATGACAATCAGTTAATTGTATACGTGTAAAGAGTGCCATGAGCAAGATGGAGACTAGGAGGTCATAATGCTCATCTGCCCACAAAATCAGTCAGAACAGTAACTAAACACCTTCAAACTAAAAACGGCTCAGGGAAAGCTCTAGACAACAAAGAAACACCAAAAATCTGGTGCCGATCAAAAATCCAGGATGGTCCCATGGAAAGCAAAGGAAGCATTTGGCCTGCATGACCCAACCCTGCAGCTGAGAGCCACTTGGCACCTGGAGGAATCCCCTCATGGAGAGTCACCTCATGGAAAGAAGGGGAGCAGGAGAACCCACTAAGCTTCAACTATGGGGATGTCTGCAGCTTTTGCAACATAAGGGGCCCGTCAATTCTAATCCCAGTTGTTGGAACAGCCCAGAGTGTGCCCTCTACACCTCCTCCCAGAGGCTGGAGGTGTTGCTATGATGAGACTTGCCTTCAAGGGCTCCAATTCTGCTCTTAGGGATTGGTGGCCATAGCACGTCGTGTATACAAGACTAGAACTGTGTCTGATTTTTGCCCACTCTTGGTCCCAGCTTAGGGTATTGTGTCATATTACTGGGGCTGTTTCCTGAGACCTGACCCCAGATCCTAAGGTGTGCCTTAACTGCCACTATGGGTGCAGATATTTGCTGCCTTGAGCCCCACTCACCATGTTCCATTTAATGACACTGTGTCTTCATCGCGAAGGATGCTCTTGCTATTTGGAACCCCAAAACCCTCCAGGCCTAGACTCTGAACTGCCATGGCTAACACCTGAAGACTTTTCTCCACCTATGGTAGCTCAAGGCTCTGACCCTTCATTGGTAGGTCAAGTCACCACTGCCTTGAGTCTCTTCTCTCCGGTCCAACTGCAGGGCTCTGAATCTCATTGCTGCTGCTATACCGTTACATCCCCAGACACACTTTCAGCTTCCACTTCAAAGCCTTAGCTGTCATTGGAGACCAAGAATCTAGAGGTCAGTGTCCAGAACCCTGGGTCCTGACACATGGCTTTCACAAGCCACCACTGGATCATGCTGCTGCTATCTTGGAACTGCCACTTGGGACAGAGTGGAAACTTGGACTCCCCATCCACAGAATATGCCACTACCACGCACTGCCCATGGCCCCCAGCCACCAATGAACCTTGTCATCCAGAGCCTCTGTACTTGCTACAATCCTCTGCTAGCCAGAGTCACAATGGTAAGACCCTGAGACACAGGTACAGTTTGCATGGAATATCTACACATGTCGCCAAACTAGACCCCAGTGCCACAGCCACAACAAATGAACCTATGCACCAAAAGCCAGTTGCTTTGGTAGTTCCATCTGTGCCTGATCGTGGGCAACATATCCAATACTGCTAAGAAGGCTCTGAGGTCAGCTTGCCGTACCAGATCCCAAAAAGGATCATCTCACAAGATCTTCTTCCTGTAGAAAGCAGGAGACAATGGGATGACATTCTGAAAGTGGTCAAAGGGGAAAAAAAAATATCAACCAAGAATGCCTTACTCAGCAAAGCTGTCATTCAGAAAAGAAGTAGAGATAAAGACTTTCCCGGCATCCTAGAGGATGGTGTATCAAAGTTTCAACTCTCGTCACAGATGGCAGTCAGGGGAAAGCAGCAGCATGACTCCAGTGGTGGTTGTTAAAGCCATGTGTCAGAAGACATTAGACATGCCCTACAGAAATGCTAAAGGAATTCATTCAATTGAAACAAAAAGACAAAAATTGGTGACATTAAAATATGTAACAAATATAAAATCACTGGTATAGGCAAGAGGAAAAAGACCCTTGACTTTGGTGTAGGTAATGATTTCAGGGATAAGTCATAAAAATCACAGCAAAAGAAACTAAAAAAGAAAAGAGGGACTGCATTAACTAGAGACCTTCTCCCAGCAAAGGAAAGACATAGTTGAGAGATCATGGAGAGAAGAGAAGAAAATATCTGTAAACCAATATCAGATAAGGGACTAATATCCAATATATATAAAGAACTCATATAACAGAATAAAAACAAAGAGAGGAATCCAATGTAAAAAATGGGCTAAGTGCCTCAGTATACATTTTTCTGAAGACATACAAATGGCCAATAAGTACATGAAAGGTGTTCAATATCAAGAATCATGGAAATGCAATCCTTTGGGATTGCAATTCCTCTAGTCCTTTGGAGGAAATGTAAATTGGTTCTGCCACAATGGAAAATAGTATGTCACTCTTACATATGTGTTTACAGGAAGTGATCAGTGGGGCACCTGGGTGGCTCATTCAGTTGAGTGTTCAACTTCAGCTGAGGTCATGATCTCTTTGTTCATATGGATGAGCCCCACATCGGGCTCTGTGCTGAAAGCTCAGAGCCTATAGCTTCCTTTAGATTCTGTGTCTCCCTCTCTCTCTGCCCCTCCTCCCCTCAAAAATAATAAACATTAAAATTTTTTTCAAAATAAACAAAGTAACTGATCAGCATCTCAAAGGTATAGCTGCACACCCATGCTCATTGCAACATTATTTGCAATAGCCAAGAAATGGAAGGAGCCTGAGTATCTGGCAACCGGCATAAAGTTAAATGCATACACGTACAAACACACAGGCACACACATACACTCACAGTGAAATATTATTTAACCAGGTGAAAGAAAGAAATCTTGCCATTTGTAACAAATGGATGGACCTTGAAGGCATTATGGTAAGGGACGAAAATCACACGGAAATAGACAAATATTGCATTGTCTTTCGCATGAAATCTAATAGACTGAACTGGTAAAAACAAAGATTAGAATGCGTTTATCAGGGACTGTGGATTGGGGGTTTTTGAAGATGTTTAACAACACAAATTTATGGGACTCCTAAGTGGTTTAGTCAGTTAAGCGTCCGACTTTGGTTCAGGTCATGATCTCATGGTTTCTGAGTTTGAGCTGTGCTCAAACAGGTTCTGTGCTGACAGTTTAGGACCCAGAGCCTGATTCAGATTCTTTGTCTCCCTCTCTCTCTGAACTTCCACCGCTCATGTCTGTCTCTCTCCCTCTTTCTCAAAAAAGAAATAAACATTGAATTTTTTTAAAAAAAGAATACCTATTTATAGCTAGTAGATCATTTTTGGAGGTGTAATGTTCAACATATGCTTACAGACAACATTGCTGTATTATAAACTTCAAAGTTGCTAAGACGAATTCTTAGCTTCTCTCAACACATACAAAAAAATGTTAAATATGTGACATGAAAAGGTGTTATCTAACATGGCCATAGTAATCATATGGCAATACATAAATTTATCAAATGAACAGATTGTCAGCATTAAATGTATGCAATGTGAGATGCCAATATCATCTCCACAAAAACAAACAAAAGATAGATTTGTAATACCTACAACTATTGCTAAGGAAATAACTTAAGAATATACTAAAGACAACAATAGAGGAAGTAAAATGGAACACTAATGTAGCATATGTTGAATAAAAAAGATATCAGGTAAAGTGGAAGAGGAAAACAAGACATAAGTATAGAATAAAGAGCAAATGGGATACCTAAATCCAAATATCCCAGTAATTATACTCATGTGAATTAAAAAATATTCCAATTATAAGATAGAAAGTGTCATCCTGAATAAAAGAGTAATATCCACCTATATGCTGCCTGTAAAAGACACACTATAGTTTCAAAGACACAAATAGGTGAAAATAAAGGGATAACAAAAAGTAGACCCTACTAACAGTAAGCAAAGAGGTGAGCAGAAATGGCTGTTCTAATATCAAAGCAGCTGTTAAAACAAGAAATATTAATAGAAAGTACAAGAAACATTTCCAAATGTTAAGGCTGTCAATATAAGAGGAAGATCAAACAATTATAAACATACATTATTTACCTAAGAACAGAACCCTTAAACACATGAAATAGAAACTGACAGAATTAGAAGGAGAAATAAACAATTCAATGAGTATAGCTGAAGACTGAAATCTCTTCCTTCAGTAAGTAACCAGCTTGTCACAAAAGTAGGAGGACTGTGGAAGACTGTCAAAACTGTGGAACCAGCTTGACTTAACTGACATATATAGAAAGTGTTCTAGGTCATCCATAGGGATCAAAAAGTTTAAGGATGGAAGCATGGAAATATTCAAAGTATTTCCTCTGAAGACAAGGAAATAAATGAGAAGAAACAATGCAACGAAATCTGGGAAATTTCCTAACATGTGGAAAGTGAGTGACTATGAAACATTTACAGTTCAAAGATGAAATCTTGGAAAGTTATCTTGTACTGGGTGAGAGAAATTACCTTGTGCTGGATGAAAATAAACCTAAAATACATCAAAGCTTTTAAGATGAAGCTAAAGTAGTGTTTACAGACAATGGGTACCTTTGTCAATCACACACAAAGGAAGAATGTTATCAATGCAAGATCTCAATTGCTTCCCTCTCAAGCAGCAATGAGAGGAGCCAGGTAAGGTTATAGAAGGAAGAAATGACACACATACATTTAGCTAAAAGCTGATCATGAAGGATGTATAGTAGAATAACTCAAAGCAGCCCCAAACGACCAACACCCAAATATCCAAGAGCATCCGCAATAGAATGGGCGAATGCAACATAGGACAATCCGACAACAGAACAGCAAAGAGATGTGGACCATTGACAACTTCATGCAGCTACATATGGATGAACCACACAAGTTTGGCTTCGCCTGAAAATGCTAAAAATAAAATATGCATACTCTCTGATTCTATTTCTATAAAGTGTTTTTAAAAGGCAGACAAGAAGTTGGTAGGGGCATTTCGCAGTGTTGGTAATATTCATTTTCTCATTCCACGCAGTGGTGACACTGAAAACTCGGCCATCTGTTGGCACGTGTACCATGTGACCCATCTGTATGTGCCTTGTACCACAGTAAAAGTATCAGAGGACGATATTATGAAGAAATGAGAATATATTTAAAACTAGACGGAACATTGGAAAAAATCCTACCAAATACAACCTGTGAACCAAAAGAAATAGATATAAAAACATCAGAAATGTCTTAAAATTTCTAATACAGGGGGCGCCTGGGTGGCTCAGTCAGTTAAGCCTCCGACTTCGGCTCAGGTCACGATCTCGAGGTGCGTGAGTTCGAGCCCCGCCTGACAGCCCCGAACCTTGAGCCTGTGGATTCTGTGTCTCCCTCTCTCTCTGACCCTCTCCCGTTCATGCTCTGTCTCTCTCTGTCTCAAAAATAAATAAACGTTAAAAAAAAATTTTAAAAATGTAAAATTTCTAATACAATTTTTTCTGTAATTCAGAAAAATGTTCACACTCAGTTAGAAAGTATTTAGATGTTTATGAATAAAGAAAAATGTAATGCCAGTTTAAAAAGCAAAAAGAAATAATTGTAGGGTCAGAAAAGGAGGCTAATAAAATATGTGTCATATACATTTTGATGGGAATACTAAAAAAAAGAAGGAAATTACATATCAGGACAATCATAAGTAGATTTATTGAAGTAGTGTCCTGTTGTATTTACATTTGAAATGCCATAAATAATCTTCATTTATCACATTAGCAAAGAAGATCAATTGATGTGATCCGTGACACAGAAGGTAAATGATAAAACTAATATTTCTTTTTATTTTTAAAAAACCTTTCTAAAGGGGTGTCTGGGTGGTTCATTGGTTGAGTGTCCAACTCTTGATTTGGGCTCAGGTCATGATGTCAGGGTTTGTGAGTTTGAGCTCCACATTGGGTTCTGCACTGACAGAGCAGAACCTGCTGGGAAGTTATTCTGTCTCCATCTCTCTCTCTCTCTCTCTCTCTCTCTCTGACCCTCTCCCATGCACTTTCTCTCTCACACAAAATAAATAAATAAAAAATAAACATTAAATAAAACCTTTAGAAAGATAGAAATGAATAGGAAACATCCATGTAATGATCCTGAATAGGTAGCATAACTCTGAAAATGAACTTGAATAAATTCACAGTTTAAAAAAGGGCAATTTTGTGGGCACCAGGGTAGATCAGTCATTTGTGCTTCTGACTCTTGATTACTGCTCATGGTTCCTGAGATGGAGCCCCAGGTCAGGCTCTGTGCCGACACCATGGACCCTGCTTGGGATTCTCTGCCTCTCTCCCTCTCTCTCTCTGCCCCTCCCTCTGCTTGCATTCCCACTCTCTCAGAATAAATTAAGAAACATTTAAAATAAAAAGGACGATCTTTAAAGTACAAAACAGACATAAAAATACATAAGGACATTAATTAAACAGATGAGAAAGGACAACATTTGTACCCACACAATATGAAATGCACAATTGCACAAAAATGCAAAGTCATTCAGTGGAGAAAGTATAGTCTTTCCAACACATGTTCTGGAAACAATGGACTATCAAATATGATTAATGATTATATGCTTTATACTACACTAAAGTGCTCAAAATTGATCACACATAAAAACGTTCAAATGTTTTATTAAAAACGCATGACCTACAGTTGGCTAGAGATTTGATAGAGCACCAAAAACACCATCCATAGAAGAAGATATTGATGAAGTGTAGTCCATCCAGATAATATCTGCTCTTGGAAGAGAAAAGACAGTCATAAACTTGTGAAGAAACATTTACAAACCATACATCTAGGGGCGCCTGGGTGGCGCAGTCGGTTAAGCGTCCGACTTCAGCCAGGTCACGATCTCGCGGTCCGTGAGTTGGAGCCCCGGGTCAGGCTCTGGGCTGATGGCTTGGAGCCTGGAGCCTGTTTCCGATTCTGTGTCTCCCTCTCTCTCTGCCCCTCCCCCGTTCATGCTCTGTCTCTGTCCCAAAAATAAATAAAAAAAAAAACGTTGAAAAAAAAAAACCATACATCTAATAAAAGACTTGCCGCCAGGGTACATAAAGAATGCTCAAAACACAATGAAAAAAAGTAAAACAATTAGCAAAATATTTCAATAGATACGTCACCAAACACCATGCATAGATGGCAAGTGAGTACAGGAAAATAGGTCCAACACTATTAATCTTAGGAGCATTCAAATGAAAGCCACCCCACACCAGACTTTCTGTTCTGGAAAGATAGAGTGGATAGCATTTTCCCTAGTCCTCCCACCAATACAGCTACAATCCCTGAGCATTACACATACGATGGCATAAGATTCAGAAAGGTAACGAGAAAGCTGACAAATCCCAGCCCTGGAGACCCGAGGAATGCATGGTGAGCTCTCCGGAATTTCCCTCTACCTCACATAGACTGGTGTCAGAGAGCCTAGCAAACCACAGACACCAACAGGTACACACCCAAGTCTCCAAAATATTTTTTCTCTCTGGTCAAAATAACAGAAAAAAAAGGCATGCTTGATAAACAGAAAAGTTTTAGACACTAAACTGGGTGATTCTAATAAAAAAAAAAACTGTTTTTTTTTATTAAAAAAAATAAAATAAATAAAAGGCATTAACTATCCACCAAAAAAAAATCAACAGGCATGCAGGGGGAAATCAAGACATTCTACGATAAAGGAAAACTGAGAAAATGTATCACCACCAGACCTGCTCTGACAGAACTCCTAAAGAGAAAAATTGGTAAAAGAAGGCCTCTTGAATCATCAGGAAGAAAATGAGAACAAAAGAAAGAATAAAACTCTCATTAGGTCTAATGGACTTTCCTTCACTGGGTTTTCTAAATTGTTTGATATTTGAAGCAAAATTATCAGTTGAAGCAAAATTGTAACATCCATGTGATTCTCAATGTAAGTAGAGAAATACTTAGGGCACTTACAGTATAAATAGGACACGGTAAGGGTCCATAGAGGCAAATAAGTCTCTGTGTTTTACTCAAACTGCCGTGAGTTGTGATGGGCTGTATAGACTGTGATCTATGAATATACAATTATCTGTATAAAGATATATAATATCTATATTCTTTATTTTTTTTTTTAAATTTTTTTTTAACGTTTATTTATTTTTGAGACAGAGAGAGACAAAGCATGAACGGGGGAGGGGCAGAGAGAGAGGGAGACACAGAATCGGAAGCAGGCTCCAGGCTCTGAGCCATCAGCCCAGAGCCCGACGCGGGGCTCGAACTCACGGACCGCGAGATCGTGACCTGAGCTGAAGTCGGCCGCTTAACCGACTGCGCCACCCAGGCACCCTCTATATTCTTTATATGAAGGAGATTAGATCATATGTGTACCTATATACAACTTTAGGTATATGAAGTTGTTTATGAAGAAAAGACCTGCTTTGCTATATGATGCTCTGTCAATAGAGCATAATAATTTAGAAAAATATAACCTTCACTTTTATCTCACAGCATCAGAAATATAGCATCACTAAAAATAATTTCTAATTGGATCATAAACCATAATTAAAACCATAAGTCATCCTTAAAACCATAAAGAAATAAAGAAAAAGGTAAATCCAGGAAAGTAATAGAGGAAATCATATTCATGAACTTTGGCTAACTTCTGAAATAGATCCCTAATAATCATTGTAAGACACAAAACGCTAAGTAGGACCATGGGAACATTAAAATTCTGATCATTAAAAGACTCCAATATGAGTAAAAATGCATGTCACAAGTATTTGCATCTTAAAATCTCAAAAAAGAGCTCGTATCTAAAATATGACAGCGACTTTTAAGAAGAGAAAAGAAGACACTGCCCTGGAGAAATGGGCAAGAGACACAACCCAGCATTCCTTATCCCATAAAACAGAATCGCCTTAAGCTTTACAACCCAGGTAAATGGTATTGTTTATAACCATCAGAACTTACTAATTAATTTTATGGAGTTTGGGATCAAAGGATGATTTGCTATAATGTACATTTACACAATAAAATAGAAAAATGTAGAGATAATTCAATATATTGAAATATACACATATCCATGACTGTACAAGCTCATACTAATGGTTACAGGGTAGTGTAGTATGAACATATGTAAATACAATTATGGTATATTTATACACTTTTATTTTATTATGAAACCAATAACATTTATATAACTTAAATATACTATTTAATACGTCGCTATGTGTAATAAATGATTATACATATGATAGGTGGAGGAAGACAAAGAAAAGACTTTTCCTAGCATACTTATTCATAATACCCACATACGAAAAAGGAACTAAATTTCTGAGAATGGTTTTTAAAATGTCATATTCATAGGAGAGCAGTGAAAATTCTCAAACTATAGACAAATGTGTTAATATAGATAGATTACAGGTAGCACCTGGGAGAGAA
Organism: Panthera leo; assembly: GCF_018350215.1. Lineage (NCBI taxonomy): Eukaryota > Metazoa > Chordata > Mammalia > Carnivora > Felidae > Panthera > Panthera leo. The sequence continues at coordinate 44,296,656 of NC_056685.1, forward strand.
GGGAGACACACATAAAAATGCACCCTGAATGATTCCATTGATAAAATCCCCAAAATAAGCAGAGATATTTCATAAAATGAAAATGGGCAGGCCTGGTAAAGCCTCTAAACTTCTGTCTCATAATGTAATTTAGAATTGTGTGATTCTAAGTCTATTGTAATCAATGTGTACAATCATACGCCTAGTTTCCTTGATGTGTTGTAAAATGAAATAGTAAAGTTAATTTCAGACAAAAGAGCATTCCCAGAAGAACAGGTTTCTATGAAAAGCAAGAACTGGAAATTATCAAAAGTACATTCAAGGTATAAAAGTATAAATAATGTGTCAGAAAGTCAAACCATGGGATATTAAAGACTTTAAAAGAAATAAACTACAAATACATATAAAACTATTGGTGAACTCTGGAAGCATAATATTAACTGACAAGCTTTAAAAATTTTTTTTAATGTTTATTTATTTCTGAGAGACAAAGAGAGAGCATGAGCAGGGGAGAAGCAGAGAGAACAGGGAACTCATTATCTGAAACAGGCTTCAGGCTCTGAGCTGTCAGCCTGACAGAGCTTGATCTGGTGCTCGAACTCACCAACCTTGAGATCATGACCTGAGTAGAAGTCAGATGTTTAATAGACTGAGCCACCCAGGCACCCCATTAACTGACAAGCTTTTAATAGAATCTGGAAACATTTGAAAACTTACCTTGTCCTCTTCATCATCATAGTAGAGCAGGTTAGATTTCTTAGAAGCACAGGACGTCAAACTCTCATTCCACGATTTTCCCTCAGTGCTAACATAATAGCAATTGTTGGAATACGTAAACGACTCTTTCGGACAATGACAACAGAGACACGCTGGAGAGAGATTACGAGATATTATCGAAAAAGCTTTGAATATTACAAAATGAAAATTTACATACTGTATATGGATACACATATGTGTACATAACATATTCATATACCCTCACCAGCTGGTAAAATTAAAACAAAACACACACACACACACACACACACTCAGAGAAGAATCAGGCTTTCATCCCCTAATCTATGTGCCCAAATAAAGCAACCACAAAAATGTCCATCTATACATGTCCTGAGTGTCACTGAACAAAATCAGCTTTATGGAATGATTTATCTTTTATCATGTTATAGGAGGATGAAATGTGAAGCAATTGGTAACAATGGCTATGGTGATTTTAAATGAGTATTTCTTCATATTGTTGTCTAAGAAGTAGTACTCTTCTATAATCATTATTACCTACCTTAAGATAGAGATAGAAAGACACTAAACTAGTAGTAGAATTTTGCAAGGGATATTGTACCTTTCTGGATTGTTGTTTCCAGGGATGTTTTGTTCTGCGCTGGTCCTTCAGTAGCTAGAACATTAAAACAATTCTCAAAAAACATAATATTAAATAAAATAAATCATAATATGTTGAGTTTCTTAGTTTGAAATTGGGTGTGCTATTTTACCAGACAAATTTAATAAAATAATGAACATGAGGGGGGAAATACTTCAAAAGCTTAAAGAACCAAACCTCACCATCTCTTACAATATTTGGTTTAAGCAATCTCAAGAATTAATGCATATTTCACCAAAAAGTCTCTTATATGACTTGCCTTTGAGTTATTAAATCCAAATATGTGTTTAATTCTCCCTGTATTTATTCTCTTATTTCTACTTTAGATAACCTCTAAATGATCATTCCACACTTAGAGCACACATGTATTAAAATGAGATAACAAATTCAAAGTGTAACACAATATGTCGAGGAACTAATGATCAGTAAAGTGAAAAATTCCCTTTTAGTCATTGAAACACACACTTACAGGGGATAACAGCTATTGTTACCACAGTGGACATCAAGACGAGGCAGAGGATTCCCAAGATACCGGCAATGAGCTTCTCTGGACATGAAGGTGAGTAGTAGGAAGAGAAATGCAAACACTGAGAAAGGATGCCTGGAAACAATCATTTAGGAGATATACAAGCAAGAGAACCGACGATGCACAGGGAATCACATACAATAACCTGCACCTCAAACCCATCACTATCATTGGAATCTTCTCTCAGAATATACCAATGCGTTCAATTACAATACCATATTCCAACCTCCAGCTCTGGTCCTCACAAATGAAAACTATGTGAGATCACTTCCTACTCTTTCCCTACACCCCTACACCCCAACTTCAAATCCTAAAACAGACATACTTGTCTGCATTAAATGTTTTACCTTTGCAGGGAGAGTTCTTGCTATTCCCTTGAAGGTCCCGAGAAGCATTTTGAAGATTTAATTCTGCATAGGCTATCTCCTCCTCAGTTACTGAAATGGAACTTTTCGTGCCCTTAGGTTGCACTTGCTGTCTTTTTGAGCCCTTAGCATGATGGAGTTCCGCATAAGTCACGCCTTGGTTGTTCATGTCTGCAGCTGAGTAGTGTCAGCTACAATCTGGATGAAACTGCCCTGAAGGTCTTGATCAAGAGTGTGTGTCATGTGCTGACGGCATTGCTAGTCCAGTGACACCGTGTGGGGTGCAGGGTGAGGGATGCTCCTCATTTGCAGTTGAATAATGTAAAATCTGGTACTAACTTCCACAGAGCTTCAAATAAGTGTTTTTTGATAGAATAAATTTTTTTTTACAATAATAGCGTAATAATACTGATTGGAAAACATGTAAGGCACTAAATTAGTGAAGAAGAAAGGAATTCATGAATAATACTGTCCTCGTGAATGTAAGGAGTTTACACAGGCATATTTCAACAGTATTAGAATACCCAGGTTAAAATTTAAATGTTGTATTAGAAACAAAAGTGTTGCACCAATTTTTTGACAATGTTAAAGCCATTATTGGTTAAAAATGAAAGGCTCTAGACGGGAGAATATTATTTTTAGCATATATTGGAATTTCCTGTTGCAAATGACTTTGATTTAGATATCTTTACTAAAATATTGCTATCAAAGCAATATTTTATTTTGAACATCTATGGAGTCGTGAGAATCGTTAAATTTTAGAAGAAATATTTTATATGTTGCAAAATGTTACATGACGCACTAAAATTACCCAAAGCAGGAACAATGGTGAAAACAGAAAGAAACAAAGCATTTTTTAAAAGCGGACTTAACATCAGAAAGTGACAACTGATTTAGTGGCAAAAATATGAAATCATAAAATGATAAATAAAAGGGTAGATCATTCATGAAAGCACACATTTGTCACAAGCTTCTAGAAAGTTCTATGTTTTCAAAGGCAGTGATGGCAGCTCTAGGTGTATAGTTATGCTAATAAATCACAGAAATGTAATTTCAGACTTCAGTCAAGGAGCTGTGCAGTCAGTGAACTCTGGAATTACTCCTGTCTCTCCAAGTACAAAGTACCACCTTTAAAAATTATTTCCTGTCTAGCTATCTGGTTTACTAATCTAAAATAGGAAATAAAATATGTAAAATATAATGCATATAAAGCAGTTAAACTCAATCTCTCTGTTGTAGAGTCTCAATAATATATTAGTTATTTTTTTTTTAACACCATAAGCATTCATCATTACTGATTCACATCGTTAGACCACGGAAGATAATTCATCACACAGGAGTGTCTTTCAGTATTGAGTAACTTTCTTGGCCAAGTTTTGTTCAATTTTATAAAAGATTCTTTGGATTCTTTACAGTTAAGTTTAAAATAACATTTTACAGAGAGTACCTCACTTGCATTTTGTGAAAAATCAAACTGCTTTCTTTTATCGAAGTGAATGTGTGAGGCATTACATTTGACCATAAAGGCCATAAAGATATATCATAAAGATATAACGGATTCATTTTAAGAATCTATTTTGAAGGCTGGGTAAACATTGAATAATGTGTAACACACCCTTGATGACAATTGATGACAAATCCAAATTAAGTGTCCTTTGTCATGATGCTTATGTGACCGCACCTGAAATTCTATTGACATGCAAACCCAATTTTGCATATGCATATGCTCTTCACGACTTCTCTACAGGTAAGAATTTGAATATTTTCAGATCTCTGATATATTTCATGCTCATTCTTGTTTCTTACCCTGAATTGTTGGAATACAGATACCAATGTTCTCTGTGATTTCATTGTATATTAGCTGTGCCTCAGGTGCATCCCACCAGCATTTATAATCTCCCACTCACTGGGGTGACTACTAGAAAGGCAGGACCGTGGTGACACATACCTTCTGTTGGCCAGTCACGCATCGTCCAGAGGGAACCAGGTTCCTCTTGTAAACAGAAAATATCTGTGGCCTTCACAGACTGCTGGCCCTGTGGGACCTCCGAGTGAGGCAATAGTGGAAAAAGTAGATTTCACATCAATGTGTCACTTCAAATTTGAACAGGAAATTCTTACCCTTGGGCTATTTTGAAGACACTTTATCTCATCACACACCTCCAGAAGCTTTGAGCTTGCAGTGTGTCATTTAGTTTGTGCCTCAGCAAAGGCCTCTGACAAATTTTATGTTCCACAAGACATTGGGGTCAGAGACTTGACCCCCAGGTTGTTCCCTTGTTTCCACCTGCATGACAAACACTGAGCATTTAGGTAGGCCTTGTGTAAAATACCTTTGATGTTTAAGTTTTATTTTTAGGCAAGGTTGCTACATCTACATATTATGTGCTTCTTTTTCTTATGCCCTTGATGTGCCATTTCTATTATACTGAAAATATTCTAAAATCATCAACCTGTCCACAGGTATTTAATTATATTTGACACTAATAGTGAAGAATGACTACATTTTCAATTTTTTTAACTGCCATAAAGACATCAATTTCTGGATTTATCTGATCAATTTTTCTACCTTTGTTTTTAATATATCTACATTCTATTTGTAATGTATGTAAATAAGTTATTGAAGCTTCTGCTGGAAAAAATAAATGCCTGTGGGAAGGATAAAACATAAAATAATATTGAGCAGAGCACCATGCCAGAGATTTGAATATTAAATAATTATTCATGCTATTTACTTATTCATTCTCCTATGGTAACTAGGTGTCTGTATTTAAATAGCAATATTTGTTATAAATAAAAAAAAGCCTAAGTCTTACTATGTAGGCGAAAAATTAATGAATGTTTAACTATTTCACTTAACTCAAAATACTGGGGCAGGGCAGAGAAAACACTTTTAAAAGACAATTAAATAACATGAACATCCAAGCAATAAAACTTTATATCTAAATTACCTACTTTGCATCAATGGAATTCTTTTACTTTTTGCCATTGTTGGATTTGATATGCTAATAATTTTGGGCATATTTACCTGTATGTTTCTTTGGTCTGTAGTTCTGTTTTGTTTTGTTCTTTGTAAAATGGGTTCACAATACTATTTTCATTTTCATGTATTCATTTTTCATGCTGTATAGTTAACATAGGATATTACATTAAGTTCAGGTGTAGACATAATCATTCATCATTTATACACATTATGCTATCATCATCGTGTTAAATCAGCATGATCATCCATCACCATACAAAATTAATATAATAGTATTGACTATATTCTCTATGTTGTAATTTACTGTGGGAAATAAGCTTAGGAATCCCCTGGGCTTACACCAATGGGTTAACAAGGCATAAAGAAATACAAAGCCAAAGGACCCTCTCACGTGATTTTGGGTAAACAAGACAAGGCAACCATGAATAGGGAGGTGCAAAGGCAACCCAGAATAGAGAGGGAGTGCAGAGCCCCCGGAAGAGAGGGAGGGGCAAAGGCCCCAAAATAGGGAGGGGCAAAGGCACCAATATAGAACGTAGGTATATGAAATAAACAAGATTAGATATTCAGGGTGGAAACACCCCCAATTTAGTACTAGAGCAGGAAGATGCTTTCACAAGAAGAAAGGGCCAAGTTAGGTAAACAGGTAAGTTGGGTTATAGCTCGCAGCGCTAAGGTGAAGCAGCCCAGAGCAGAGATGATTAACAAAAAAAATGTGCCTTGCTAACTCTGAGGGTATTTCCCCTACCTGCCTCATCCCCTAGACTAGCTAAGATATACAGAGGTGATGCCTCATGTCCGCTGTAAACAACCTTCCTCCCGACTGCCAGGCGCCCAGATTTGTTTTGTTTTAACCCAAACCCCTAACCCCAAATATCTTCAAGAACCCCTTTCCCTCACGTCCACAAGTTAATGTTCCCAGATTCATTGTCTCTTTGTGCACATCCATCACCATGTTTGTAAGCCTTCTGATTGTAATAAAAATGGGGCAAGGACCCTTATTCGGAGCTCTTGTGTTTTCCTGGACATTAGCCATCTCTCATTTTCCATCCTGTGTCCCCCTCTCTTGTTAGAAAAGAGAGAACTTCAGACCCAGAGTCTACAACAATTTACATTCCTGTGAATTATTTATTTTACAGCTGAAAGTTTGTGCCACTTACTTTCTTTCAACCATCCCTTGTCCCCACCCTTCAACAGCTTTGGTGTCTCTGTATATGAGTCTACTTATTTTGTCTGTTTATTTGTCTGTTTCTTTGTTTTTGATTCGACATCATTAGGTAAATCATATGGTATTTGCTTTTCTCTGTCTGCTTCATTTCATTTAGCATAAAACCCTCTTGGTCCATCAATGGTGTCAAAAAATGAGAAAAGTTTGTGAGGAACCTCCATATTGTTACCCATTGTGACTATATCAATTTAAAATCCCACCAACAGTCCGTACGCTTCCCTTTCTCCACATTCACACCAATATTTGTTATTTCATGTGTTTTTGATTCAGACATGTGTGAGGTGCTATCTCATTATGGTTTTGATTTAATTTTCCTGATGATAAGTGATACTGAGCATCTTTTCACATGTCTGTTGGTGATCTGCATGTCTTCTTTTAGGAAATATCTATTCAGGTCCTTGGTCCATTTTTTAATCACGTGTTTATATTCCTTTTGTGTTAAGATGTAGGAATTCTTCATATATTTTGGATATTAACCCCTTGTCCAATATATCATTGGCAAATATCATCTCCCATTCAGTAGGTTGCCTTTTTGTTTTGTTGACAGTTTCCTTGGCTGGGCAAATGCCTTGTGGTTTGTCATATTGTTTATTTTTTATTTTGCTGCCATTCTCTATGAAAACAGAACCAAAAGAATAATGATGAGAACTGTCTCCATGAGTTTATTGCCTATGCTTTCTTTAGGAGTTATTGTTTCTGGTCTTGCCCCTACATCTTTAATTCATTTTAGGTTTCTTTTGGGTTTGGTATAAGCAAGTAGTCAAGTTTGATTCTTTAACACATATTTTTCCAGTTTTATAAACACCATTTACTGAAGACTCTCTTTTCCCTTGTGTCCCTTCTTGCCTTCTTGTCACATTTAATTGATCACATAGACACAGATTTATTTCTGGGCTTTTTACTCCATTCCTTTGATCTATGTGTCTATTGTTGTCCCATACTGCTTGGATCGCTAGAGCTTTGTAGTAGATTTTGAAATATGTTTCTTCCAGTTTTGTTCCTCTTTATGATGATTGCTTTGGGTATTCAGAGTTTCTTGTGGTTCCATACAAACTTTGAGGTATTTATTCTCGTTCTATAAAAATGCTATTAGTATTTTCATAATGATTACATTGAATCTATACATCATTTTGCATAATATGGATATTTTCACAATATCATATCTTCCATTCCATAAGCACAGTATATATCTTCTTAGTTATTTCTTTGTGTCATCCTCAAATTTCTTCTAACAATAGCTTAAACTTTCAGCGTGTAAGAATTTCACCTCCTTGGTTAAAATGTTCTTTGGTAATTGATTCTTATAAATGCAATTATAAATGCGATTGTTTTAATTTCACTTTCTCATAGTTTGTTACTACTGTATAGAAGTGCAACAGATTTCTCTTTATTTTGTATCCTGCAATTTAACTGATTTCATTTATTAGTTCTAATATGTTTCTTTGGTGTAGTGTCTTAGTATATTTTTTTTTCTAGAGAGTTATGTCATCTGCAAATAGTGACTGCTTAGTACTTTCTTTTTCAGCATGGGTGTCTTTTATTTATTCTTCTCTGCTTTCTGTGTCTAGGACCTCCAGTATCGAATAAAAGTTGAATAAATGCTGTAAGAGTGGACTTTCTCATCTTGATCCTGATGTGAAAGGAAAAGCTTTTGGCTTTTCACTGTTGCAAATGATGTTAGTTGTAGGTTTGTAAGATATGAACTTTATTATATGGTGGGACATTCCTTCCCCACACACATTCTGTGAAGTATTTATTATAAATGAATGTTGAATTTTGTCAAGTGCTTTCTCTGCATCTATTGAGATTATCATATGAGTTTGATTTTCAGTCAGTTAATGTGGTGTGTCAAGTTGATGGGTTTGCAGGTCTTGAACCATCCTTGCATAAGTGGAATAAACCCACGTAATCATGGTGTAAGATCCTTTTCTTGTATTGTGGAATTCAGTTTGTTAATATTTGGGTGAGGATTGTTGCATGTTGATCAGGGATATTGGCGCATAATGTGGTGTGTGTGTGCATGTGTGTGTGTGTGTGTGTGTGTGTGTTGTGTCCTTGTTTGGTTTTGATTTCAGGGTAATGCTGTCCATATGGAATGGATTTGGAAACTTTTCACTGTCATCAGTTTTGACTAATTTAAGATGAAGATGTATTAACTCACTTTAAAAGTTTTGTAGAATTGAGGCACTGGGGTAGCTCAGTCAGTTGAGACTCTAACTCGTGATGTGAGCTCAGGTCTAGATCCCAGTGTCAAGGGATCGAGCCCCACATCTGGCTCTGCACTGAGTGTGTAACCTGCTTCAGATTCTCTTCCTCTTTCTCTCTCTCTCTCTCTTTCTCTCTGACCTGTCCCTCTGCCTATTCATGCATTCTTTTTCTCTCTAAACAATAGAAGTAAATAAAAATAAAATAAAATATAATTAATTCTTTGTTGTTGTTCTGTTTGCATGATTTCTACTACCTTGTCTTCCAGGTAGATGATCCTTTCTGCATCACCTAATCTGTTATAGATTCATTCTAGTGTATTTTTAAACTTCCATCATTGTACTCTTCAAGTCTGATTGGTTCTTTTTTCTATTTTCCATTTCTTTGTTGAAGTTCTCACTGTGTTCATCTACCCTTTTCTTGGGTTTGGTGAACATGTTTATGATCCTTCCTTTGAACTGGTTATCAGGTACGTTGCTTATCTCCATGTTATTTCAATCTTTTTCTGAGATTTTATCTTATTCTGGCATTTGGAACATAGTCTTCTATCTCCTCATTTTGCTTCACTGTTTCTTTCTATGTATAGGTAGGATTCGAACAAAACATTCATTAATGATGCCAAATAATGTAAAATTCACTAATGTCTTCTGAAGTTGAATGTCTTATATCTATTATTCCTGTATTTGTACACATTTATGCTTTTCATTACATAATTGATAATGTTCTTTGTTGCATGTAGCAATGTGGGTACCCATTTTTGGCATTTAACACTAATGAAGGTCTATGCCTAGCAGTATAAAAGACAACACACTCAAAATTACTCAAAACAATATGGGTAGTTAGAATTTACTTTTTATGATATAAAGGTATATATTTAACTGTTTCTAATAATGGCAAACCAAGTGACCTAAGAGAGATGAATGAATTGGAAGTCAAAAAAAGTGAAAATATGTTTGAAATATGATGGCAAAGTGAATTTGTTATCAAGGATTATTTTTGAAAATGAATATATTTATGCTGGAGCGGGGAGAGGCAGAGGGAGAGGGAGAGAGAGAAAGGAAGAGAGAGAGAATCCCAAGCAGGCCCTGTGCTGTCAGCGCAGAGCCTGACGAGCTACTCGATATCATGATCCATGAGATAGTGAACTGAGCCAAAATCAAGTGTCAGACACTAAACCGACTGAGCCACCCAGGTGCCCCTCTAGTTTTATCTCCAACTACATGCATTAATTGCCAGAAAACAGAATTTTCAGATTAGTACCTTTGGTGCAAGAGATTAGGGATACACAGCTCAGTCCTTCCTGCATTCTCCTTGGCAATGGCTGCCTACAAAGAATACATTTTCTGCTCTGTTCCAACAAAAGTCACTTTTAAAAGGGCACCATCTTCCTCTGAATTTACTACTAAATGGGTAATTTAATTCTGGCATCCAAAATAACAAGTCCATTATGTTCGATACCTATGGATATTCTCCCAAAGGTAGACACAGAGAAAATTACCAATTTGATCTTTATATCCCTGACTTCTCTGTGACTCTTTCTATTCTCAATCTATTCTTGATTAGCAGCTCCCTAATAATGTTCCATACTTATATATCGCCAGTGGTTTTTGTAGATCCCCTAACCCAAGCTCAAGAATAATTCCCATGGTTTCTTATGGGTACAGGTAATAATTTAGGCACTGTTTTTTGTATGTATTTAGACATGTTAAACATGCTTTGGAAGAAAATGGGAGGTGTTCTACATTAGAATGTATTTAGCAGCATCTCTTAAATATCTCCATTCTTAGTGCTAATAGATACATAGGTGTGGATGGGATACTCCAACATTGGAAGGGAAAGGACATTTCGGTCCCTTCTTCCCCTTGGACACTGAAGGATCCCCGAATCTAGGAATCAAACAGGTTAGCATGTCACAGTTTAACAATCCCTTTCAAATTCTTCAATTCCAAAAGAGACAGTCTTTGCATATGCCCAGATAACACACTTTGTGAGGAGACTGGGGTTCTTGACCAATAAAGGAAACAACAGTAATTGCAACTTGATTTCAAAACAGGAAACACATATACAGAAAAAAATTACTCTAGTGCACATACATGATGCGTATTGAATTTCTCACCTTTTTTAAGTGCAAATTTCTTTAATGCATGTGATCAAAATCGTTGTCAAATTACATTTCTGATGCCTGGCTCTTTCACTGGCTGGAAAGAAGAAGACAATTATAGAGCTTTAGTTTTATTGGAAAATGGCCTTTATTGAACATTGGGAAAAGCAAAATATGAAGAGCTCACAGACAGCAAGACCTTCATGTGCTTGGGCTTTATTTTAAGGATCTGTAGGCATTATATTATTTATTATTATTTGTTCCTCAGAACAGCCTATGAAAGTGTTATTCAGATTATCACAACACAGGTGATGGCACAAAAGCATCAAGATCTTAAGCCAAAATACCTGAGAGATAGGGAATACTTATGGGCCAAGAAGTACTGTTCAAATAATCTTCAAGTAACTATGAATAAGATCCTCTTTTTATCATATTTTTCCTTCAGAGGAACCTGAGCCAGAGCAGTTCTGTAACTGAGCCCCAGGGCTAAGAGTGTGCAGTTAGAAATTACATAAAGTGACCTGTTTCACTGCCAATGTCCTTAGACTGTATTTCATTCTGCTTATACCTTATTTGATCAAGGACCATGGTGAAAGCATCTATACCCCCATGTTTGGCACTGTCCAAAACTGCTTTACAAGGATTTTGGGCACGGCAGCCAAAAATCCAGATGGGAAGGGAAGAGAGTACTAAATTTTAAATCTATTTCCCAGTAATTTTCTGTTACAAGCTTATCTATCTCATGAAATGTAATAATAAAAAATCCCTATGGCTACAATGTTAGATTAGGTTATTTTCAGTGAATCTACATTTCTTCCCTCTGACCACTTTGAAAAGAGTATACTCTACAGACAACCATGAGAATTTGGCCCATGTGATTTGTTTTCACAATATAATGTAAGGATGTGATCACTTGTTTTCACAATATAATGTGAGTGGGAATGTGATATCTTATGAATTCAGAGACCGGGCAATAAGAAACCCATTTCTGCTAGCTGTTACCTCTGGTATAAAAGATCGTATACCATGTAGCCTGGTCCTCTAAGAATGAAATCTATAAAGAGATCTGAGCTGAATCTGTACGTAGTCTGCAGTCAAGTGCATGCACGCCCAGCCTCAATCAACCCTATCATAGCCCAACCACAAACAGGTGAAAGAAAAATAAATGCTTAATTTTCAATGTCATTGTAATCTTGGGTTGTATGAAACATGACTTTAGTAATTAGTTACAGCTACCATTAACAATTATTCAATTCATTTTGAATGTTCATATAATTTTTCTAGAAGAACATAAGGATTATGTACAGAGAAAATAAAGAATATGTCTATCTCCACAAACAAAAGTATATATGAAATATGAATTTCTTTTGCAAATAATAATCGAGTTTAAACTCTCTCCTTCTTATAATTGATTTGGGCTGGAAATATCTCTGAGTCATTATCAAATTACTTAAGGTTATCTTGAATCCTGGCAATAACTAGCTGTTGGACCCATGAAAATATCTGTCGATTTTAATTTTTTGTTTTCTCCATTTAGCATTTTATTTTTTGCATTGTTGTAAAGACTGACAGAAGTGTGTGCATAAAAACATTAAAAAAACTAAATCTCTTCCAAAATATCTGAACCCAGGTAAGGAAAACAACATATAAGACACTGGTTATTATCCAATTAAAAACCAATCTCTACCTTGAAATGAGTGTAACCTTTGATCGTGTGGCAGCAAGACAGATTGGGAGAGTACACTTTGGTTCCATTCTCGGAGGAAGTGGGGCCGATCTGAATGGCTCCTATACACCAACTCTGTGGTTGTTCTATGATAATCCCAAGGGGCCATTCATTTAGTATGCTCAGCTCCAAATCCACCCTCAGTGCCCTGTTCTCAGACAACGGTGTAAGATCCTATCCATTTTCTCTCTGGTCATCTCACATGAAATTGACTTTTGTCGGTAAGAGACAATGGAGAGACAGTGCAGCAGAAAGGGCTCTTCTTCCTGGTTTCATGATATTTTCTCTCCTTTGGCCACTATGGCTTTGTTGCGAGGTGCATGCTTGCAAGAAGTCCTGTGTATTCGTCCTCCAGCAAGTTCTTATAGCCAATCTGTCAGTTTCCTTTCTTCTGGTCTTTTCTCCTGATGCTCTAACAGGGAGTTGCTCCTGTTTGCCAGTCACAGCCTGAGATCCTTCCTCACCAGGTTCAGCCCGTGGAGTGTGGAGCTGCTCCGTCCCAGGCCATTTCAGTGAGCATGTCAGCCGTGAAGCTGTGTGTAGCCACATCGTCTTCAATGGCATCTGAATCCCATCTTAAGAGAGTAGACCTGGCTTCAGTGATCCGTCCTTTAATTCTATGATATTATTTGTAATTTTCTTTATTTTAGTAGGCTTTCCTCTTTGTAAACTTTCCCTTCCAAGCAGATAGTAATTGTTTACCTCAACTTCCCCTTGTTTCTGTCTCCTGCCTTAATTCTGACTCATACCTTTGTCACCCTGGGTTGCTCAATCCTCATTTGAGGCCTTTTAAGGGCTAGGAGAAATCAATTAAGTTGGAAATGTAAGTGGAATTACTCACTTCATTCAGAATTTTACAATAATATTATGATTTGTAACTTATATATAATTTGTTTTACTAAATAGCAAAAGCTTAAGAAATGAGTAACATATACCTGAGTATATTTTTTTACATTAATATAATTAAATTGGAGAAACAGTTCTGTGACACCAATGGTGAAGTCTCAGGTACACTTTGGCCTTTGGGTGATATATATGCATTGATGTGGATTCATTCTTTAAAATTTTTTTATGTTTATTTATTTTGGAGAGATAAAGACAGAGACAGAGCCTGATTGGGGGAGGGGGCAGAGAGAGGGAGACACAGAATCTGCAGCAGGCTCCAGGTTCCGAGCTGTCAGCACAGAACCTAACACGGGGCTCAAACCCACAAACCGTGAGATCATGACCTGAGACGAAGTTGGACGCTTAACCGACTGTGCCACCCAGGCGCCCCAATTAAGACTCATCCTTGATAAGAAATGAAACCTTCTAGTGAGTGATGGTGAAAATGGGAGAGTCCATGGATGTGTGCAGACAGGGACAATATAGGAAATCTCTGTACCTTCCTCTTAATCTTGTTGTGAACCTAAAATTACACTAAAAACCATCTCTTAAAAATTTGCAGAGAAAATGATTGGATGGTTTTTGAAGTAATGAGAGATGTATTCTTTATAAATGATGAAATAGCATTATGCCAAAATGAAGCAACTAAAATGCCTGGTGCTTACAAACATACAGTCTTATTCCAAAGCAGCGTGCAAAACCAAATGTTTTAAAATAAAAAGAGAAATATGGACATTTCTTGTCACTCTCTGAAGATACTGACAACCTGAAATAAAAAGAATTATACCTCATTAATCTTAACAATATATACCGGGGTATTTTGTTGAATAAACCATTAACTTGACTAATAGTTCTATATCTCAATCCGAATATTTCCCATACTATTCTTCTATGGAAAAACATCAACAACTCTGTTTATCTTATTCTACACATATTGCTCTGTTTCTTTCAAAGATTAATCCTTGTAAGGCATAAAATACAAAGTTGTCAAGAAACTTACACTTTGGAAGAAAATGTTAAGGCTTTTGGCTGCACAGATGAACTATGATGGCTTCTCTGGGAGCCTCTAATCCATATAGTATAAGAGTGTAATTTCGACAAAAACTATGAGAAAATAAATTTCATTAGAAGTCAAATACAAGCTCTTATACTCAATTGATTCTGTAAAAACAAATAAAAGTTCATCTTTTCTTCCTTTATAGAAGCTTTCAAATCATAATATAATGTTATGCACTGGACACTAAAGTATAAAATTATCTTAGTAGGACTAAGTGAAGAGGACAAACTGACCGTGAAAACAATTTCAGAGTTTAGAAAACGGATCACAGGTTAATAACCTATGAAATATGTACGTTGGAAAAAATCCTGGAGATTCAAGTCAGAAGCACATTTGTCACCTTCTCGCTTAGGATGCTCCCGTGCCTCCCCACCTGCCCACCCCTGGCTCAGTGATAAGAAGACTGCAGCTGTTACAACTGGGAGAAGCTGCAAAGAGCAATGGTGCTGGGAGACCTGATCAGCACTGGGGACGGGGACAGGTACCCATTGATGTTTCAGCTCCAAGTGCTGATTTTGCTCGGTAATGATGAAGAAAACCCATTCTTGTCCTGGTCAGAGCTTGCGGTGTTTGTGTCAAGCACTGTGAGCCCCATAAATATAATGGAGAGACACTGGATGTGAGAATATAACGAAGAGTTGACATTGGCTCTCTAACACTCTTAGCTGATGGAGAAAATATGCGCAGATGGAGAGGAGACTAAGAGGAACCCAGGAGAACGTAAGAGCACAGGAGGTCAGAGAATTGATAGTAAAGTTATGAACAGTCCCCTCCCACACTCAGACACACAGGTGCAGACCTCACATTGTGGAAGGTGGAAGCCTACTGACCTGCAGTGTTTGAACACATCCTTTCTAAAAAACAACCTAGTAATTGACTTCAAAGCTACAAAGTCACATGGTCATAAAGTAAGCAATAAGAATTGGGAAAAATTGAACAAAACTATCAGCAGGAGACTTTAGTGGAGAAGATTCTGCCATAAAGTTTTTGCACACAAAAAACTAGTAAATCTAGGGGTGCTTGGGTGGCTCGTCGGTGAAGCGTCCAGCTTCGGCTCGGGTCATGATCTCCCAGGTGGTGAGTTTAAGCCCCGCGTGGGGCTCTGTGCTGACAGCTGAGAGCCTGGAGCCTGTTTCAGATTCTGTGTCTCCCTCTCTCTCTGTCCTTCCCCTGCTCACACACACACACACACACACACACTCTGTCTCAAAAATAAATAAAACATAAGAAAAAAATTAAAAATAATAAATCTAGGAAAAATTAAATAATGCATGTTTCCTAAATGATATTTTAAAAAGTGTCTATCTAAAAGTTAAAAAATATGATGAGAAATTGCAAAATGTCTTCCAACAAAGGGAAAGCATAGGTCAATAGAAACTTCTACTGGGATAAGTTGTTGTACATATTACAAAAAAAAGTATTTAAAAGTCATATTTATTGTACATACTACAAAAAAAGCATTTAAAAGTCATATTTATAAATATATGTAAACTACACAGAAAACTTAGTTGAAATAATTACATGAACATGTGATGGCAGAAATATAGCAAGTAGGAAAGATCAATAGAAAAATAAAACTATATGAAGAAACCACAGAGAATCTGAGTGAACAAATACATACCTGAAATGGAAAATTCACTAAATTTCCTCTACAGAAGATCTGGGATGCGATAGAAAAGAACTGATGAAATTGGAGGAGTAACAAAATTTATTTATATTTTTGGATGAGACAGAAAAAAGAGAAGAATTTACACAATTCAGAGACTTTCAAAACAGTATCATGAAAGCCAGCATAGGTCTAAGTAGTATATGAGAACAGCAGAGGCAGAAAAAAACAGGACAACAATCATAAAGTGCAACGAATGAACACCTTACTAATATCATTTAAAATATTTATAGACACCAGAAACTTAGCAAACTGCCAACAGAATGAACATGTACGAATCCATGTCTCATGACATCATAATGAAATGACCAAAGAACACTGGCAAATACAGACAAAGAAATACACTTGAGGGAAGAGAGTGGATTGTGAAGTCACTTAAGTCAGTGTGAAAATCAGGGATGGGTGACACGTCTTCCACCTCCATCAGCCTTACGCCACATTATCTACCACAGAATCCATACCTCTGCCCTGCACACTAGTTCCGACTGGAACGGGATACAAGCAGCAAGATGAAGGAACAGAAAGAGACAGACCCTAAACCCCCCATGGAAAAAATCCCTTAAAAATATCCAGACACAAACCATGTATGATCAGTCTAATCAGTTTTGATAAAGGTACCAGGACCATTCAGTAGCGAAAGACAGCATCATTCAAAAAGGGTGTTTGGAAACTGACTACCCACATGCAGAAGAATGAAGCTGGATGTTTATATTTACACCACACACTAAAATTAACGCAAAATGGACTAAAGACATAAATATAAGTTGTAAACCTATAAAGTTCCTCAGAGAAAAAATGGGGGAATATAAGCAACATTGTATTTGGCAAAGATTTCTTGGCTATGGCACCAAAACCACAGAGCACAAAGGAAAAGTCCATTGTAGACAAATGGGCGATATCAACCTAAAACATTACTGTGCATTAAAGGGAATGATCAACAATGAAAAGACAGAGTGGAAAAAACACTTGCAAATCATATATCAAACAAGGGAATCATATCTAAAATATATAAGGAATCTACAAGTCACTAACGACAACAACAAACACCGAAACACAAAGAAAATTGGGAAAAGAAATTAAATAGGCATATTTCCAAGGAAACATACAAATGGTGAAAAATCATATGCAAAGATGCTCAATATCGCTAATGATCAAAGAAATGCAAATCAAATCACCATGAGTTGTCTCCTTATACTCATTAGGATGGATGCTATAAAAAAAAATGTGTCGGGACGACTGGGTGGCTCAGCTGGTTACCATCTGACTTGTGGTTTTGGCTCACGTCATTGTCTCACAGTTTTTGGATTTGAGCCCCACATTGGGCTCTATGTTGATGGCGCAAAGCTGGCTTCAGTTGCTCTCTCCCTCCCTCCCTCCATCCACACCTCCCGTGCTTGCTCTCCTCTCTCTCTCTCTCTCTCCCTCTCTCAAAATAAATAAATACATATTTTTAAAAAATGTTTCAGTGTGGAGGTTGAAAAGGAGGAGACTCACACACTGTTGTTGGGAATGTAAATCGGTCAACCGTTATGAAGAAGTGTATGGAGCTTCTTTAAGAAATTAAAAATGCAATTACCACATGGATCAGCAATCCCACATGGAGGAAACTAAAAGAATTGAAAGCAAGATCTCGATGATAGGTGCACACCCATGCTCAGTGCAGCATTACTCATAACAGCCATGTGATAGAAGCAGCCCAAATGTCCACTGATGGATGAATGGAGAAAGAAAGCGTAGTATACACACAACACTGTAATATTATTCAGCCAGAAAAAGGAAGGAAATCCTACCACCTACTACAATATGGATGAAACTCCAGGACATTATGCTAAGTGAAATAAGCCAGTCATACATACAAAGTAAAAATAAAACTGTATGATTCCACTTATATGAAGTATCCAAAGTAGTTAAAGTGATAGAGCAAGTAGAATAGTGATTGCTCAGGGTTGAGGGGAAAGAGGAAAACAGGAATTATTGTTCAGTGAGTTGAGTTCCAGTTTTACAAGCAGAAAGTTCTAGATAACTTTTGGGCAACAATGTGATAGCACTCCTAACCTGTGTGCTTAAATTGGTAAGGTGCATCATCTAGTTAAAGGCAAGTGTAAGATGCGAGATAGTGTAAGATTCCCACTATATGACAATTTTGAAAAAGCAAAATTATACACACAGTAAATAGATCAGTGGTTGACAAGGTTTAGGGGGAAGGAAGGATGAATAGGGGGAGCACAGAGGATTTTGAAGGAAGTGAAACGCTTCTGTATAACTCCATAATGGTTGATACGTGTCATTCTATACTTCTCCAAACTCCTAAAATGCACAGCATCAAGAGTAAACCTAGAACCACCCCACTGAGGGCTTTTGGAAATGAGAGAGTCCATGAACTGCTTGTGCACTGACACATAGATAGTAGGGGAATACAGCATATATCTGTGCTATGTCTGAGTTTTGCTATGAACCTAAAACCGCTCTAAGAAAGTAGTCGATTTCTTGAACATGGGTAATGCGGTAGATTTTACGTTATGTGGGGTTTTATTTTGCAAAAGCTGAAAAATAAAATGAAAGGCAAACAAACAGAAAGAAGTGATCTTGACAAAAAGCAAGGGAAAAACAACTCATTATATTTAGGAAAATAGGAATGTGATTAAAAGAGGAGTTTTCACCAGAAAAATACTGAAAAAAAAAAACAACGAAGCAAACCCATGCCTGCACACACATGAAAAACAAAAAACACCACCTGTCAAACAAGAATTATAAATTCAGCAAAACAGACTTTCACAGAAGAAGATGCATAAAGACCCCACATCAAACACAAAACCAAACAGGGTTTCTACTTAGGACACCTGCTTTTCAACAATGTCTTTCAAGCTGCAAGTAAATGATGCTAGATGGTAATGCATATCCACAAGAAAGAATAGAGATCAGCAGGAATGATAAATATGTCGGTAAAATTTACAATCTCTGTGTGTATTTTCCTTTCTGAGTAGCTTTAAAAGATAAGATATTTGAGGCCATAATTATAGCAGTCACTGTATGGTGGGATCTATAGCATAAACCTTATAGTTTTTAGCATTTGTTCCTTTTTGTGGTACAGTCTCCACAAATGCTTCATTTCAGGGACCCAATATGAAATCATGAAAGCAGAGAAGGTAAAGATGTGCACCATTTGTGTTCAGAAACCAGGACTAGCTTTCTTCTGGACAGCACTGGTAGAAGTCCATGTTTCTCGTTCTCTCTGAAAGTAGATTGTTCCTTATGAAACCTTTCCTAAGCCCAGGTGGTATAAATTGAAAAAGCAAGTATCGTTAATTCACATGGGAAGATTGTTGAGCTTTCCCTGATGCAAAAAATAACCAGCGCCCAAAAACCCAAATCACAAAAGATACCCTCCTTAGGCTTTTCGACACCTCAAAACACACCTTGTGAGTGGATGCACAAAATAAATTGAGATGAAGCACAGACACTCAAAAATACAGTTCAAACTTCTGCTTGATACTGATATCCAGAGTATATAGTTTCTGAGAAATGAACTTGACAGGACGAATCTTGCTGCTTGGGGTGTGAGCTGACACTAAGAGTAAAACCAGTACTGAGCACAATTTCCACTTTTCACCTTTTCTCCTAAAAACAAAAGTCCCCTTCAGATTTCTCCTCTTCAGCAAAAACTGGTACTAATGTAGTTCTTTCACAAAAGCAAAGTGAAGTCATGAAACTTTCTGGAAAGTTGAAGCATACCCGTAACACGTGGTGGGAACGGAGCTATGTTAGTGCTAATTTAATATATTTTATTGGAAATTAGTCAGGATTAATGTGACGTAGATGACAATCAGTTAATGATACACGTATAAAGAGGGCCATCAGCAAGAAGGAGACCGAGGAGGCCATAATGCTCATCTGCCCACAAAATCAATTGGAACAATAAACCAACAACTTCAAGCTAAACACGGCTCAGGGAAAGCTCTAGACAACAAAGAAGTCGCAAAAATCAGGTGCTGATCAAAAATCCAGGATGGTCCCGTGGAAAGTAAAGGAAGCATTTGGCCTGCCTCACCCAACCCTCCAGCTGAGAGCCACTTGGCTCCTGGAGGAATCCCCTCAGGGGAAGTCACCTCATGGAGAAGAGGGGAGCAGGAGAACCCAGCAAGCTTCAACTATGTGCATGCGTTCAGCTTTTGCAGCAGAGGTGCCTCACCAATGCTGATCCCACTTCATGCACCAGCCCAGAGTGCCCCCTCTACACCTATTCTCAGAGGCTGGAGCTGTTGCAACAGTGAGGGTTGCCTTGAGGGGCTCTTCTCTTAGGGATTGGTTGCCATAGCTCCTCATCTGTAGGAGACTAGAGCTGCCTCTGATTTTTGCCCACTCCTGTCCTAGTTGGGGCTTTGTCTCACACTACTGGGGCTGTTTCCTGACCCCAACGTCTTAATATGTGCCTTAGGTGCAACTAGTGGTGCATATGTTGCTGCCCTGAGCCCCACTCACCATGTTCCATTTTATGACCCTGTGTCTTCATTGTAAAAGATGCTCCTGCTATTCGGAACCCCAATACCTCCCAGGCCTTGACTCTGAACTGCCATAGCTAACACCCGAAGACTTTTCTCCGCCTATGATGGCTCAAGGCTCTGACCCATCATTGGTAGGCCAAGTCACCACTGCCTTGAGCCCCATCTCTTCGGTCCCACTGTAGGGCTCTGATGCTTCATTGCTGCTACTATACTGCTGCATCCCAAGACACTTTCAGTTTCCACATGACCACTTAAGCTGTCATTCGAGGCCATGTGGCTAGAGGTCTGTGTCCAGATCCTTGGGTCCTGATACATGGCTTTAACAAACCACGAATGGATCATTCTGCTGCTCTCTAGTGACTGCCACTTGGGACAGACTTGAACCTTTGACTCACCCTCCCCACTATATGTTGCTACCACACGCTGACCACTGGCTCCAAGCCACCACTGTACCTTGTCATCCAGGGTCTGTGTGACTGCTATATTCCTGTGCCAGTCAGAGTTACAACAGTGAGCCCCTGAGACCCAGGTATAGTTGCCATGGAATATCTACACATGTCACCTCCCTAGTGCCACAGCCACAACAAGTGAACTTATGTACCAAGACCCAGTTGCTATGGTAGTTCCATGTGTGCCTGCTCTTGGGCAACAGCTTCAAAAGTGCTTTGAGGGCTCTGAGGTCAGCATGCCATGCCAGACACCAAAAAGGAACACCTCACAAGATCTTCTTCCCATAGAATGACAGAAGAAAGCGGGATGACATTTTGAAAGTGGTCAAAGGGAAAGAAACAGTCAACCAAGAATACGTTACTCAGCAAATCTGTCATTTAGAAATGAAGAAAAGATAAAGACTTTCCCAGCATCCTAGAGGGCGGTGTGTCAATGTATCGACACTTGCCCCATATTGCAGTCAGGGGAAAGCAGCAAGATGAAGCCTGTGGTGGTTAAAGTCAGGTGTCAGAAGAAATTAGACCTGCCCTATGCAAATGTTAAAGAGAATTCATTAAGCTGAAACTAAGAGGCAAAAATTGGTCACATAAAAAATATAAAAATATAAAATCACTGGGAGAGACAAAAGGGAAAAGATCCTTGACTTAGGTAATGGTTAGGTAATGAACTCAGGGATAAGCCCTCAAAATCACAGGCAACAAAAACTAAAATAAAAAAACAGGACTGCTTTAAATGAAAGACCTTCTGCCCAGCAAAGGAAAGAATCAAATAATTGAGAGATCATGGACAGAAGAGAAGAAAATATCTGGAATCCAATATCAGATAAGGGGCTAATATCACATGTATATAAAGAACACAAACAATGAAATAAAAGCAAAGAAAGAAATCTAATATAAAAATGGGCCAAGGGCCTCAGTATACATTTTTCTGAAGACATGCAAATGGCCAATAGGTACATGAAAGGTGCTCCAAATCACTGATCAGGGTAGTACAAATCGAAACCACAATGAGATATCACCTCACACCTGTAAGAGGCTCTTTCCAAAAGATAAGAGAGAATTAATGTGGTGAGGATGTGAAGAAAATGAAATCCTTTGGGGGAAATGTAAACTGGTGCTGCCACAAAGGAAAATAGTATGGCAGTTTTTCAGTAATGTCACTTTTACATACGTATTTAAAGGAACTGATCAGTGGGGCACCTGGGGGGCTCCTTAGGTTGAGTGTTCAACTTTGGCTTTGGTCATAATCTTGTTTGTGGGTTCAAGTCCCCTACTGGGCTCTGTGCTGAAGCTCCAAGCCTGGAATGTGCTTTGGATTCTGTGTCTCCCTGTCTCTCTGACCCTCTCCCTCCTCTCAAAAATAAATAAACATTAAACATTTTTCAAAATAAATAAAGGCACTGATCAGTTCCTCAAAGGTCTATCTGCACACCCATGCTCATTGCGACATTATTCCCAACAGCCGAGAAATGAAAGGAACCTAAGTATCTGCCAACTGACATATAATTAAAGAAAGTGTGATATATATACACGTACATACCCATATACACACACATACACACACAAACACTGAAATATTATTTAAGCAGGTAACAGAAGAAAATCTTGCCATTTGTGGGCAAATGGAAGGGACTTGAAGGCATTATGTTGAGTGACAAAACTCAGACAGAGAGAGACAAATATTGTACTGCCTTACATATGAAATCTGAAAAACTGAACTGGTAAAAACAAAGAGTAGAATGTGTTTATCAGGAGTTGTGGGTTGGGGGGTTTCAGAAGATATTTAAGAATACAAATTAACGGGGCTCCTGGGTGGCTTAGTCAATTAAGCACCCAACTTTGGCTCAGGTCATGATCTCACGGTTTCTGAGTTTGAGTCTCATGTCGGGTTCTGTGCTGACCGCTCAGACCCTGGAGCTTTCTTCACATTCTGTGTGTGTGTGTCTCTCTCTCTGACCCTCAGGCGCTCATGTCTGTCTGTCTGTCTCTCTTTCTCAAAAAATAAACATTAAAAAAGTTTCTTAAAGAATACAAAATTATAACTAGCAGATAACAATTGCTGGAGGTCTAATATACAATGTAGTGATTACAGACAACATTACTGTTTTATAAACTTTGAAGTTGCTGAGACTAATTCTTAGCTGTCCTCAACACACACAAAGAATGATAAACATGTGACATGACAAAGGTGTTACCTAACATGGCCACAGTAGTCATATGGCAATACATAAACTTATCAAAGGAACACATTGTAGACCTTAAATGGATACAAGGTTAGACGTCAATTTCATCTCCATAAAAACAAGCAAAAGATTTGTAATACCTACCACTCCTACTAAGGAAAAAGCTTAAGAATATAGCTAAGACATCAATAGAGGAATTAAAATGGAACACTAATATATGTTTAATACAAACAATATCAGGTAAAATGGAAAAAGAAAACAAGACATAAATATAGAGTCAATAGCGAATGGTATACTTAAATCCAACTATCCCAGTAATTGCATTCATGTGAATTCAATAAATATTCCAATTAGAAAATAGAAAGTGTCCTGAATAAAAAAGTAGCATCCATCTATATGCTCCCTGTTGGACACATGGTAGATTCAAAGGCAAAATTGGGAGAAAATAAAAGGATACCAAAAAAATAGACCCTACAAGGAATAATCAGAAACGGCCAATAACAAAGCCAATATTCTAATGACAAAGTAAGTGTTAAAACAAGAAATATTAGTAGAAATTAAAAGAAACATTTCAAAATGTTAAGGCTGTCAATATGAGGAAGATAAAACAATTATAAACATACATTATTCACCTAACAACAGAATCCTTAAACACATGGAATAGAAATGACAGAATTAGAAAGATAAATAGACAACTCAATGAGTTTAGTTGAAGACTGAAACCTTTTCCTTCAGTAAGTAAGACCAGCTATTCACAAAATCAGGAAGACTAAGGAAGACTGTCAAAATACTAGGAACTAGCTTGACGTAACTGACGTACATAGGAAGAGTTCCAGGTCATCGATAGGGGTCACAAATTTTGAGGATGGAAATATTCAAAGTATTTTCTCTGAAGACAAAGAAATCAATGAGAAGAAACAATGGAAAGAAATCCAGGAAATTTCCAACACGTGGAAAGTGATAAACTTCTGAGAAATTTACCTTTCTTCTTTTTCTTTTTATTTTTTTTTAAATTTTTTTTTAACTTTTTATTTATTTTTGAGACAGAGAGAGACAGAGCATGAACGGGAGAGGGGCAGAGAGAGAGGGAGACACAGAATCGGAAGCAGGCCCCAGGCTCTGGGCCATCAGCCCAGAGCCCGACGCGGGGCTCGAACCCACAGACCCACGGACCGTGAGATCGTGACCTGAGTCGAAGTCAGACGCTCAACCAACTGAGCCACCCAGGCGCCCCAAAATTTACCTTTCAAAGATGAAATCTTTGAAAATATCTTGTGCCGGATGACAGAAATTACCTTGTATTGGTTGATAATAAACTGAGAATACATCATAACTTTTAGGATGAAACTAAAGTCGGGTAGAGACAATTTTGACCTTTGTCAATTACACTACAAAGGAAGAACATTATAAATGCATGGTCTAAGTTGCTTCCCTCTCAAGAAGCAAGAAGAGAAGGGCCACTTAAGGTTATAGAAGGAAGAAATGATACACATACGTTTAGCTAAAACCTGACTGTAAAAGATGTATAGTAGAATAAATCAAAGAAGCCCCAAATGGATCAATACCCAAATATCCAAGAACGTCAGCAATAGAATCGGTGAATACATTGTAGTAGAATCCGGCAACAGAACAACAAAGACATGTGGACAATTTACAACTGGTGCAGCTATAGGGATGAATCACACAAGTTTACCTTCACCTGAAAATGCCAAAAATACAATATGCATACCGTATGATTCCATGTATATAAACCGTCTTTAAAATGCAGAAAAGAACTTGTTAGTGGCATTTTGCAATGCTGGTAATATTCATTTTCTCATTCCATGCAATGGTCACACTGAAAACTCAGCCCGTCTATTGGCATGTACAGCTGTGATCCATCTGTATGTACATTATACCACAATAAAAACTATCAAAGGAGAATATTATGAAGAAATGCAAATATATTGAAATGTGATTCCTCTGATGAAGAAGGCACCTGAAAAAACTAATATTTATTCTCATTTTTAAAAAGCCTTTAGAAAGGGGCACCTGGGTGGTTCCATTGGTTGAGCATCCAACTCTTGATTTTGGCTCAGGTCATGATCTCAATTTGTGAGTTGCAGCCCTGCATTGGGCTCTGTGTTGACAGTGGGAACCTGCTTGGAATTTTCTCTCTCTTCCTTTCCCTCTCTCTGTCCCTCTCCTGTCCACTTCCCTCTCACACAAAATAAATAAATAAATGTAAACATTTTAAAAAAACTTTAGAAAGATACAAATGAATAGGAAACATCCAGGAAGATCCTGAATAGATAAGATAACTCTGAAAATGAACTTGTATAAACTTACCGTTTAACAAAGGACAATTTAGGAGCCAACTGGGTAGATCAGTCAGTTGTGCTCCTGCCTAGGTCATGATCGGATTGTTCTTGAGATGGAGCCCCAAGGCAGGCTCTGTGCTGAGCCCGTGCCCCTCCCACCCATTTGCATTCTCACTGTCTCAAAATAAATACATAAACATTTAAAATAAAAAGGAAGGTCTTTTTTTAAAAAAATTAAGCTTTATTTATTTGTGTGTGAGTGTGACAGACAGAGAGAGAGAGAGAGAGAGAAAGAGAGAGTTAGTGGGGGAGGAGCAGAGAGAGGGAGACAGAATCCGATGCAACCTCCAGGCTCTAACAGTCAGCACAGAGCCTGACGTGGGGCTCCAACCCATGAACAGCGAGATCATGACCTGAGCCAATATCAGACGCCCAAATAACTGAGCCACCCAGTCACCCCCAGGAAGGTATTTAAATTATGAAACTAATATAAAAAAAAAAACATAAGGACATTAATTAAACACATGAGAAAGTGCAAAATTTGTACCCACACAATACGAAATGCAGATTTCCAAAAAATGCACATTCATTGGTATAGTATAGTCTTTTCAATAAAGGCTGTGGAAACAATGGAGTATTAAATACTATTAATAATTACATACTTTATACCATATTTAAAATGCTCAAAATTGATCACACATAATTGAAAACAAAATCTTTCGAAAAAAAAAATTTTTTAACGTTTATTTATTTTTGAGACAGAGACAGAGCATGAACGGGGGAGGGGCAGAGAGAGAGGGAGACACAGAATCGGAAGCAGGCTCCAGGCTCTGAGCCATCAACCCAGAGCCTGACACGGGGCTCGAACTCACGGACCGCGAAATTGTGACCTGAGCTGAAGTCAGTCGCTTGACAGACTGAGCCACCCAGGTGCCCCAAAAACAAAATCTTTCAAGACGTATTATAAAAAGAGCATGACCTACAGTTGGGCAGAGATATTTTACACAAAATACCAAGAACACAATCCATAAAAGAAGAACTTGATGAAGTGTAGTTCATCAAGATAATGTCTGCTCTTTGAAGAGAAAAGAAAGTCATAAACTTGTGAAGAAACATGTACAAATCATACATCTAATAAAAGGCTTGCCACCAGGGTACGTAAAGAGTTCTCAAAATACAATGAAACAAAGTAAAAATATTACCAAAATATCTCTCTAGATACTTCACCAAACACCATGTGGACATGGCCAATGAGTACAGGAAAAGATGCTCAACACCATTAGTCTTAGGAGCATTCAAATGAAAACCACCCCAGACCAGACTTTCTGTTCTGGAAAGATAGACTGGATAGACTTTTCCCTATTCCTCCCACCAATACAGCTACAATCCCTGGGTATTATTCATAAGACAACATAGAGTCAGAAAGATAACGAGAAAGCTGACAGATCCCAGCCCTGGAGACCCAAGGAATGACATGGAGGTGAGCTTCCCGGAATTTCCCTCTACCTCACATAGACTGGTGTCAGAGAGCCTAGCAAACCACAGACACCAACAGGTACACACCCAAGTCTACAAAATATTTTTTCTCTCTGGTCAAAATGACAGATAAAAGGCATGCTAGAAAGACAGAAAAGTTTTAGACACTAACTGCGTGATTCTAATAAAAAACCATTGACTATCCACCAAAAATATCAATAGGCATCCTAATCAAGACTTTGTCTGATAAAGGAAAACTAAGAAAATGTATCACCACCAGACCCACTCTGAAAGAACTCCTAAAGGGAATAAATGGTAAAAGAAGGCATTTTGGATCATAAGGAAGAAAGAGAGAAGAAAACTAAGAATAAAATTCTTACTAGGTTAATGGACTTTCCTTCACCTCCTGTGTTTTCAAAATTGTTTGATATTTGAAGCAAAATTATCAGTTGAAGCAAAATTATAAATTCCATGTGATTCTCAAAGTAAGTGGAGAAATAGAACACTTAGAGTATAATTGGGACATGGTAAGGGGTCATAAAGGCAAGTAAATGTCTACATTTTACTCAAACTGCTGTGGGTTGTGATGGACTATATAGACTGTGATCTATGAATATATACTTCTCTATATAAAGATATATAATATCTATATTATTTATCTAAAGGAGATTAGAGAATATTTATACATATATAACTTTATGTATATAAAATTATTGATGAAGAAAAGACCTACTTTGCTATAAATGATGCTCCATCACAGAGGTAATGATGTAGAAAAATATAACCTTCACTTTTATCTCAGCATCAGAAATATAGCATCACAAAAAATAAATTCTATTTGGATGATAAACCATAATTAAAAGTTAAAACATAAGTAAATAAAGAAAAAGGTAAATGCAGGAATATAATAGAGGAAATTATATTCATGAACTTTCGCTAACTCCTCAAATAGGTCCGTAATAATCATTGTAACACACAAAATGCTAAGTAGGACCATGGTAACATTAAAGTTCTATTCATTCCAGAGAGAGAGAAAGGAAAATGAAGAAGGAGGTGGGGAAAAAGAAAAGAAAAAAAATTGACCAAAGAAACTATACGGCTTAAGGTACAATGCTGAGTGAAATAATTCAGTCAGAGAAGGACAGATATCATGTTTTCACTCATATGTGGATGTTGAGAAACTTAAGAATAGACCGTGGTGTAAGGGAAGAGGAAAAAAAATAGTTACAGAGAGGGAAGGAGGCAACCCACAAGACACTCTTAAATACAGAGAACAAACTAAGGGTGGATAGTGGGGTGGGGGATAGAGGAAAATGGGTGGTGGGCATTGAGGAGGGCACTTGCTGGGATGAGCATTGGGTATTGTATGTAAGCCAATTTGGCAATAAATTATATTTAAAATAAATAAATAAATAAATAAATAAATAAATAAATAAATAAATAAAAATTCTGATCATTAAAGACTCCAGTATGAGAGTGAAAATGCAGATACAGGTATTTGCATCTTAAAAGCTCAAAAAAGAGATCATATCTTAAATATGACAAAGACTTCTAAGAAGTGAAAAGAAGACACCATCCTGGAGAAATGGGCAAGAGACACAACCCAACACTTCTCATTCTCACAAAAGAGAATAGCCTTGAGATTTACAACCCAGGAAAATGGTACTGTTTCTACCCATCAGAAATTTTAATTCATTTTTCTGAGACTGCAGAGTTTTGGATCAAAGGCCTATTTGGTACAATGTATTTTACACAATAAAATAGAAAAAATACAGGGATAATTTAGTATAGTGAAATATACACATATCTATGACTGTGCAATTTCCTACTAATGCTTACATGGAAGTGTAGTATAATTATACATAAATACAATCATTTTACATTTATACATCATTATTTTATTATGAAAACCACATTTATATTACATAGTTATATATATTATATTATGTAGTTATATATATGTTATGTAGTTATATATATCTGTAGGTATATATAATAAATGATTATGATATGTTGAGGAAGACATAGAAAAGGATTTTCATAAAATTTTATTCATAATATCCACATATTAAAAAGGAACTAAATTTCTGAGAATGGTTTTTAAAATGTCATATTCATATAAGACAGCGTGAAATTTCACAAACTATAGACAAATGTGTTTATATAGACACATTACAGATAGCATCTGGGAGAGAAGGGAGACACACATAAAAATGCACATTGAATGATTCCATTGATATAATGCTCCAAATAAACAGAGATATTTCATAAAATGAAAATGGGCAGGCCTGAAAAAGGCTCTAAACTTCTGTCTCATGATGTAATTTGTAACTGTGTGATTCTAACTATTTTGTAATCATGTGCACAATCATATGCCTAGTTTCCTTGATGTGTTGTAAAATTAAATGTAAAGTCTATTTCAGGAAAAAGAGCGTTTCTAGAAACACGGGTTTCTATGAAAAGTAAGACCTAGAAATTATCAAATGTACATTAAAAGTATAAAAATATAAATAATGTGTCATAGAGTCAAACCATGGAATATTAGACTTTAAAATGAATAAACTATAAATACATATGTAACTATGGATGAACTCTACAAGCATAATATTAACTCACAAGCTTTTAATAGAATCTGGAAACATCTTGAAAACTTACCTCGTCCTCTTCATCATCATAGTAGAGCAGGTTAGATTTCTTAGAAGCACAAGACATCAAACTCTCGTTCCATGATTTTCCCTCAGTGCTAATGTAATAGCAATTGTTGGAATACGTAACCCACTCTTTCGGACAATGACAACAGAGACACGCTGGAGAGAGATTATGAGATATTATCCAAAGAGCTTTGAATATTACAAAATGAAAATTTACATACTGTACATGTATACACATATGTATACATAACATATTCATAGACCCTCACAAGCTGGTAAAATTAAAGCAAAACACACACACACACACACTCAGAGAAGAGTCAGGCTTTCATCCCCTAATTTATGTGCCCATATAAAGCAAACACAAAAATGTCCATTTCTACATGTCCTGAGAGTCACTGAACAAAACCACCTTTATGGAATGATTTATCTTTTATCATGTCATAGGAGGAGGGAATGTGAGGCAATTGTTAACAACGGGTACGGTAATTTTAAATGAGTATTTCTTAGTGTTGTTGCCTGAGAAGTAATACTCTCCTATAATCATTATTTCTGAAAGTTCATTAGGCGATTTCCTAATTCACTTTTCCCAAAAGAATCTATTATCCTCTTTGCCTAGTTGAAGATAGAGTTAAAATACACACGAAACTAATATCAGAACTTTGCAACGGATGTTGTACCTTTGTGGATCCTTGTTTCCAGGGATGTTTTGTTCTGCTCTGGTCCTTCAGTAGCTAGAACATTAAAGCAATTCTCAAAAAACATAATATTCAATGAAATAAATCATAGTAATTTGAGTTTCTTAGTTTAAAATTGGGTGTGCTATTTTACCAGACAAATTTAATAAAATAATGAACATGAGGGGGGAAATACTTCAAAAGCTTAAAGAACCAAACCTCACCATCTCTTACAATATTTGGTTTAAGCAATCTCAAGAATTAATGCATATTTCACCAAAAAGTCTCTTATATGACTTGCCTTTGAGTTATTAAATCCAAATATGTGTTTAATTCTCCCTGTATTTATTCTCTTATTTCTACTTTAGATAACCTCTAAATGATCATTCCACACTTAGAGCACACATGCATTAAAATGAGATAACAAATTCAAAGTGTTACACAATATGTCGAGGAACTAATAATCAGTAAGGTGAAATATTCCCTTTTAGTCATTCAAACACGTACTTACAGGGAATAACAGCTATTGTTACCACAGTGGACATCAAGACGAGGCAGAGGATTCCCAAGATACCGGCAATGAGCTTCTCTGGACATGAAGGTGAGTAGTAGGAAGAGAAAGGCAAACACTGAGAAAGGATGCCTGGAAACAATCATTTAGGAGATATACAAGCAAGAGAACCGACGATGCACAGGGAATCACATAAAATAACCTGAACCTCAAACCCATCACTATCATTGGAATCTTCTCTCAGAATATACCAATGCATTCAATTACAATACCATATTCCAACCTCCAGCTCTGGTCCTCACAAATGAAAACTCTTTCCCCACACACCTGCACCCTACTTTCACATCCTAAAACAGATATACCTGCTTGTATTAAATGTTTTACCTTTGCAGGGAGAATTCTTGCCATTCCCTTGAAGGTCCCGAGAAGCATTTTGAAGATTCAATTCTGCATAGGTTATCTCCTCCTCAGTTACTGAAATGGAACTCTTCATGCCCTTAGGTTTCACTTGCTGTCTTTTTGAGCCCTCAGCATGATGGAGTTCCGCATAAGTCACGCCTTGGTTGTCCATGTCTGCAGCTGAGTAGTGTCAGCTACAATGTGGATGAAACTGCCCTGAAGGTCTTGATCAAGAGTGTGTGTCATGTGCTGATGACATTGCTAGTACAGTGACACCGGGTGGGGTGCAGGGTGAGGGATGCCACTCATTTGCAGTTGAATAATGTAAAATCTGGTACTAACTTCCACAGAACTTGAAATAAGTGTTTCATGATAGAATAAATGTTTTTTTTATTTACAATAATAGCACAATAATACTGATTGGAAAACATGTAAAGCACTAAATTAGTGAAGAAGAAAGGAATTCATGAATAATAATGTCCTCATGAATGTAAGGACAGTTTCCACAGACATATTTCAACACTATGAGAATAACCAGGTTAAAATTAAAATGCTGTATTAAAAACAAAAGTGTTGCACCATTTTTTGACAATGTTTAAGCCGTTATTGGTTAAAAATTAAGTGCTCTAAGAAGGGAGAATATTATTTTTAGCACATGTAGGAATTTCCTGTTGCAAATGACTTTTATTTGTGGTTTTAAATTGTGTTTCTAAAAAGTAATGCAGTACTATCAAAATGATATTTTATTTTGAACATCTGGTTAGTTCTGAGAATTGTTAAATTTTAGAAGAAATATTTCATATGTTGCAAAATGTTACATGGCACAATAAGTTATCCAAAGCAAGAACAACAGTGGAAACAGAAAAAAAACAAAAAACAAAAAACAAAAAACCATTTTTAAAAGAAGACTTAATGAACATCAAACAGTGACAACTGATTTAATGTCAAAGATATGAAACCTTTATGATAAATAAAAGGGTAGATCATTTATGGAGGAACACAATTGTTACAAACTTCTAGAAAGATCTTATTTCAAAGGCAGTGAGGGTAGACTCTAGTTGTACAGTTATACTAATAAATCACGTAAATGTAATTTCACACTTCAGTCAATGAGCTCTGCAGTCAGTGAACTCTGGAATTACTCCTGGCTCTCAAAGTGAAAAGTATCACCTTTAAAAATTCTTTCATGATGAGGCGCCTGGGTGGCTTGGTCAGTTAAGTGTCCAACTTCAGCTGAGGTCATGATCTAATGGTTCATGGGTTGGAGCCGTGCACTGGGTTCTGTGCTGACAGCTCAGAGCCTGGAGCCTGCCACAGATTCTGTGTCTCCCCCTCTCTCTGCTCTTCCCCCACTCGCGCTCTATGTCTCTCAAATATAAAAAATTGCTAAAAAAATTTTAATTATTTCGTGTCTAGCTATCTAATTTACTAATCTAAAATAGGAATTAAAATATGTAGAATGTGATGCATATAAAGCACTTAAACTCAATCTGACTGTTCTAAGATCTCAATAACATATTATATTAATTATTTTTAACACAATAATTGTTTATCATTAGTGATTCATATCATTTAGACCATGTAACATAATTCATTAGACAGGAGTGTCTTTCAGTATTGAGTATCTTTCTTGGCCAAGTTTTGTTCAATTTAATAAAAAGTCTTTGGATTGTTTATAGTTAAGTTTAAGTTAGCATTTTTACAGAAGGTACCTCATTTTGCATTTTATAAAAGATCAAACTGCTTTCATTTATTGAAGTAAATGTATGAGGAATTACATTTGACCTATATGATATAATGGATTCATTTTAAGAATCTATTTTTAAAGGCTGGGTAAATATCAAATAATATGTAATATATCATTGATGACAATTGATGACAAATCCAAATTAAATGTCCTTCGTCATGATGCTTATTTGATCTCACCCGAAATTATATTGATTTATAAACCCAATTATGCATATGAATATGCTCTTAATGACTTCTCCACAGGCAAGAATTTGAATATTGTAAGATCTCCAACATATTTCATGCTCATTCTTGTTTGTTACCCTGAATTGTTGGAATGCAGATACCAATGTTCTCTGTGATTTCATTGTATATTAGCTGTGCCTCAGGTGCATCCCATCACCATTTATAATCTCCCACTCACTGGGGTGACTCCTAGAAAGGCAGGACCGTGGTGACACATACCTTCTGTTGGCCAGTCACGCATCGTCCAGAGGGAACCAGGCTCCTCTTGTAAACAGAAAAATATCTGTGGTCTTCACAGCCTGCCAGCCCTGTAAGAGCTCAGAGTGAGGCAATAATGGAAAAAGTAGATTTCCTATCAATGTGTCACTTCAAATTTGAACAGGAAATTCTTACCCTTGGGCTATTTTGAAGACACTTTATCTCCTCACACACCTCCAGAATGCAGAGGCTTTGAGCTGGCAGTGTGTCATTTAGTTTGTCCCTCAGCAAATACCTCTGACAAATTTTATGTTCCACGAGATACTGGGGTCAGAGACTTAACCACCCAGGCTGTTCACTTGCTTCCCTCTGAATGACATACACTGAGGATTTAGGCCTTGTGTAAAATATCTTAGATGTTTAAGTTTTACTTTTAGACAATTTTGCTACATCTTGACACTATGTACTTTTTCTTCTGTCCTTATTATGTCATTTCCACTATACCAAAAATATTCTAAAATCATCATCCTATCGACAGATATTTAATTATATTTGACACTAATAGAGAAGACTGACTACATTTTCCATTTTATTGTAACTGTCATAAAGACATCAATTTCTGAATTTATCTTATCAATTTTCTACCTTAGTTTTTAATATAGCTACATTCTATTTTTATTATTTGTAAACAAGTTTAAGTTACTGCTAAAAAAAAAAACAAATCCTGTGGGAAAGATAAAATATTAGACAATATTGAACAATAGCACTGTATGAGATATTTGAATATTAAATAATTATTCATTTTATTTATTCCTCTTCCAATGATAACTAGGTGTCTGCATTTTAATGGGAATATTTGTTGGAAAAGAAAAAAAGCTTAAGTCTAACTATGTAGAGGATAATTAACAAATGTTTAAAAATTTCACTTAACTCAAAATATTGGAGTAGGACAGAGAGTGTACTTTTTTATTTTTTTAATGTTTATTTTTGAGAAGGCAGGGGTAGGGGTGGAGAGAGAGGAAGACACAGAATCCGAAGCAGGCTCCAGGCTCTGAGCTGTCAGCACAGAACCCAACGCAGGGCTTGAACCCACCAACCAGGAGACCATGACCTGAAGTTGGATGCATAACCAAGTGAATCACTGAGGCGCTCCTCTCATTGTGGTTTTGATTTGCATTTTCTAGATCATTAGTAATGTTAAGCATCTTTTTATGTGTCTATTGCCTATCTGTTTATCTTCTTTCAAAGAATATCTATTCAGGTCCTCAGTCCATTTTTAATCACTTGTATAGCTTCCTTTGGTGTTGAGCTGTAGAAATTCTTCATATATTTTAGACTTTAACCTCTTGTCAGATATATCATCTGCAAATATCATCTCCCATTCAGTAGGCTGCCTTTTTGTTTTGTAGGTAGTTTCCTTGGCTGGGCAAAATCTTTGTAGTTTGATGTATTATTTTCATTTTGTCGCCATTTCTATGAAGACAGACCCAAAAGAATAAAGATGACACCTACCTCCAACAGTTTATTACCTACACTTTCTTTAGGAGTTTTATGGTTTCAGGTCTTACATCTATGTCTTTAATTCATTTTACATTTATTTTTGTGTATGTTGTAAAGAAACAGTCCAGTTTTGTTCTTTAACACATAGTTTTCCAGGGTTTTTTAATTACTATTTACTGAAGACTCTCTTTCCCCCTTTGTCTCTTCTTGCCTTCTTTGTCATATATTAATTGACCATATGGACAAAGGCTTATTTCTGGGCTTTCTGTTCCATTCCTTTGTTCTATGTGTCCATTGTTGTGCCATACTGATTTGATTGCTAGAGCTTTGTAGTGTAGTTTGAAATGTAAGGCCATGTCTCTTCCAGTTGTGTTCGTCTTTCTAATGATTGTTTTGAATATTCACAGTTTCTTGTAGTTCTATACAAACTTTTAGGTAATTTATTCTAGTTCTGTGAAAATGTTATTGGTGTTTTCTGTGGGGGGCCGGGCCCCAGCGCCAGGCTGAGACCGGGTCGAGCAACGTTCCCTGTTGACTTAGCCAACCCGGTGGTTCCCCCTCCCATTCCCCCACTTTCAAGGGCATACAAAAGCCTTGTCAAGGCTGAGAAAGTTAATTCCTGAAGCCTGTGGTCTGCAGGTGTTGGCAGTAATGCTACCTCCCTTTTTCTACCCCGAGTCAGATAGAAACAAACATGGGAACTGTGTTTTGCTAGCAATCTATCATCAAGGTCTTGTGACCCGTTCAGAAAGTTCACAAGGTACACAGAACTAAATGTTTTGGCTGGTAGTGATCATGTGAAACCTGTTTATTCTTAGAATGACCTGATCCATAAGAGTCTTATATTATAAAAGATTGTGTACAGCAACAATAAAGCCGTCACCTGGGCCATCAGCCCAGGGGACCCTACTATTCCCAAACTTTCTCTTCTGTCTTTTTTTCTTGCATTCCCCTACCCTCAGGACCCTGACCTCGGTGTTTGTCGCGCCAGTCGCGACAGTTTTCATAAAGGATTACATTGAATCTATAGGTCATTTTGCATAATATGGACATTTTCACAATATTAAATCTTCCACTCCATAAGCATAGTATATATTTCCCATTTATTTATTTGTATCAATTCAAATTTCTTCTATCTATGGCCTATGGGTTTGGAGTATAGGAACTTTACCTCCTTGGTTAAATTTATTCTTAAATAATGTATTCTTATAAATGCAATTATAAATGCAATTGTTTCCTTAATTTCTCTTTCTCACAGTTTTTTTACTAGTGCATAGAAATCTAATGATTTCTGTATATTAATTTTGTACCCTACAACTTATCTGATTTAATTCATTAGTTCTAACAGGTTTTTTTTTGGTGGAGTCTGTCAGTTTTTTATCTGGAGAATCAGGTCATTTGCAAATAGTGGCTATTTTGCATTTTCCTTATCAATTTGGGTGTCTTTTATTTCTTTTTCTTTTCAGATTTCTGTGCCTAGGACCTCCAGTACTATGTTGAATAAAAGGGATATGAGTGGACTTCCTTGTCTTGATCCTGATCTGACAGGAAAAGCTTTTGGCTTTCCATTACTGAAAATGTTGTTAGTTGTGGGCTTGTAATATATGGCCTTTATTCTGTGGAGGTGTAGTCCCTCTCTACACTCTTTGTTGGGGTTTTTACCATAAATCAATGTTGAATTTAGTTGAATGCTTTCTCTGCATCTGTTGAGATTACCACATGATTTTGACCTTTCAGTCAGTTAATATGGTGTGTCAAGTTGTTTGATTTGCAGATACTGAACCATTCTTGCATATATGGAATAAACGGCACTTGATCATGCCGTATGATGTATGGTGGAATTCTGTTTGCTAATATTTTGGTGAGAATTTTTGAATGCACATCAACAATATTGGCCTAAAATATTCTTTGTGTGTGTGTGTTGTGTCCTTGCTTTGTTTAGATATCAAGGTAATGTTGTCCATGCAGAGGTAATTTGGAACTTTTCATTTGTCTTAAATTTTGGGACTAATTTGACAAGTGGTTTAAGTCTTGTTTAAAAGTTTGGCAGAAAAGGACATATTTCATTCTTTCTCATTGCCAAGTAGTATTCCATTGTGTATATAAACCACAGTTGCTTTATCCATTCATCAGTTGGTGGACATTTAGGCTCTTTCCATTGGCTATTGTTGAAAGTGCTGCTATAAACATTGGGTACAAGTGCCCCTATGCATCAGCACTCCCGTATCCCTTGGGTAAATTCCTAGCAGTGCTATTGCTGGGTCATAGGGTAGATCTATTTTTAACTTTTTGAGGAACCTCCACACTGTTTTCCAGAGCGGCTACACCAGTTTGCATTCCCACCAACAGTGCAAAGGGGTTCCCGTTTCTCCACATCCTCTCCAGCATCTATAGTCTCCTGATTTGTTCATTTTAGCCACTCTGACTGGCGTGAGGTGATATCTGAGTGTGGTTTTGATTTGTATTTCCCTGATGAGGAGCGATGTTGAGCATCTTTTCATGTGCCTGTTGGCCATCTGGATGTCTTCTTTAGAGAAGTGTCTATTCATGTTTTCTGCCCATTTCTTCACTGGATTATTTGTGTTTTGGGTGTGGAGTTTGGCGAGTTCTTTATAGATTTTGGATACTAGCCCTTTATCTGATATGTCATTTGCAAATATCTTTTTCACATTCCGTTGGTTTCCTTTGCAGTGCAGAAGATTTTTATCTTCATTAGGTCCCAATAGTTCATTTTTGCTTTTAATTCCCTTGCCTTTGGCAGATAGAACTGAAGTTAAGCTAAGTGAAATAAGTCATACAGAGAAAGACAGATACCATATGTTTTCACTTTTATGTGGATCCTGAGAAACTTAACAGAAGACCATGGGGGAGGGGAAGGAAAAAAAAAAGTTGGACAGGGAGGGGGCCAAACCATAAGAGACTCTGAAAAACTGAGAATAAACTGAGGGTTGATGGAGGGTGGGAGGGAGGGAAGGTGGGTGATAGGCATTGAGGAGGACACCTGTTGGGATGAGCACTGGGTGTTGTATGGAAACCAATTTGACAATAAATTTCATATTAAAAAAATAAAATAAAAAATAAAAGTTTGGTAGAATTCACCAATAAATCTTCATGTATGTGCCAAGTAGTTTTCTTTTTTTTTTTTAATTTTTTTTTAACATTTATTTACTTTTGAGAGAGAGAGAGAGCACAAGCAGGGGAGAGGCAGAGAGAGAGGGAGACACAGAATCTGGAGCAGGTTCCAGGTTCTGAGCTGTCAGCACAGAGCCTGACATGGGATTCGAACTCACTGCGAGATCATGACCTGAGCTGAAGTCGGATGCTTAACTGACTGAGCCACCCAGGCACCCCTGTGCCAAGCCGTTTTCAAACTACTGCCTGTGAGCTGGGACTCAATGCAAGTGAATTTTTCATGGACCCTTTGAGAGCAAAGTCTTGCTTTCCTGTAATATTTTAGGGTAAACCCAGCTAAATTTCAAAGCCAGATGTGATGGGGGCTCACCATCCCACTGAAGATCCTCAGGGTAGGGGGATGATCAGTGCAGAGCTTTCTCCCCTCACTTTCCTAAAAGTTCTCAGTGCCTGTGATCTCTCCAAGTTGTGGATCACCACACTGGGGGTAAGGATCAAGATCAGGCCACATGTGTTGTCTTTCCTACCCTCTTGATGTGACTTTTCCTTCATATCTTAACTGTGTGGAGCTGTTCTTCTGGTTCTTAGGTCATTCTCCAAATGTAGTTGCAGATCTGCTGTGTGTCATAGAAGGAGGTCAGCTCAGAATCCTCCTACTCCACCATCTTAGTACAGACCATAGAATTTATATCATCAGTTCTTATCTCGTACCAAGGAAAGGGGAGATGTTTATTTATACTGCCTAAGGATATTCAATTTCACCATAATCTTTAGGAGACTGAGTTTGGACAAACTAGTTCTCTAAAATCTAGAAAATGGAATTTAAAACCATATATATGTCACTGAAATATGAACAAATATTTGAAACTTTTATAACAATTACTAAAGCTGGCTAACCATACGAGCATTTCAATTAATTATATTTTATTATATTTCCATAAACTAAACTATCAATCTATTTTTCTCTATTAGCCACATAATAAGATTACAACAAATAAAGGATTAATTAATGATGCCAAATAATGTAAAATTCACTAATGTCACTTAAAATTTGAGTTACTTATATTTATTATTCCTATGGTTATACACATTGCTGTTTTCAATTAAATCATTTTATCTATCTATCTAGTTATGTAGATCTAAAGTCCTTTGTTACATGTAAAACTATGGGCTCACATTTTTGGCATGTAACTTTAATAAAATCTATGCCAGGTAAACATTACTTCAAATAATAAAGGAAATGAAAATTTACTTTTTATCACATAAATGTATATAAATATTTAACCTATGATTCCTAATAATGGAAATTACCTAGTGACCTAAAAGGAATGGATAAATGGAAATCAATAAAATGTGAAAGTATCTTTATTATACCATAGCAAAGTGAATTCATTTCAAAGATTGTTTTCAAAAGGAAATATTTAATTGCTAACTCACTCTAACTAAAGAAAATATTTAGGGATATTCTAATGATAAAACATCTATTCTAAGTGAAACTTGCATACACCAAAAAGAAAGATGAGTTGAAGAGAATAAGTTATGTGGATATATCTAAATGGTTCTTGCATGCATAAAATAAAGATGATAATGTTTGTAATTATAAATATATATCCATATTAGTATTCACTGAGCAAATACAGCATTTCAAGTAAATACAAGTGAGGGTATATAGGTCTTTTCACTGTTTGAGAATGGGTAAATGTACTAATTTCTTAGACTCTACTGAATAAAAAAATGGATGCTGTAAAGTGTAGGGCAATGTAAAAGGATATTTTAAAAGCATATTAAATTACCAAGTTCTTACAGAAGAAAGTTAAAATAAGTTATTTATTGTGAAAGATAAGAAAACAAAGAAAAAGTAGAGTTCAAAGCAGCAGTAGTGTTTATCTCAAATTAAATGATAATCATCTAATACTTAACAATTACTTATGTCGATACAACTTACACGAGATGAAATATATAAGTAAAACTTATGTAATTGCAATGTTAATATAAATAGAGTAATTTTAACTTCAATTCCAAGAGTGTTTGTATTTAAATAACTGTTGTTTTAATGAATTCTTCCTCAACAGAAGTAAACAGAACCATGAAAATATAAACATGTAAAAAAATCATGCCACATAAGACAGCAGAAAACTACTCTCGCTAATGTACTGTCACAATACAAGACAAGAACCACTGTTACAAATACTGGGCGTATTTCATAAGGATAGATCGAGTATACAAAGCATTAGCAATGTTTCATAAAACCTGTATATACTTAATAATACAAGTTTGGGACACCTGGATGATTCAGTTGGTTCAGTAGTGGATTCTTGATTTTGGCTCAGGTTATCATATCATGGTTCATGAAGCTGAGCCCCTTATTGGGCTGTGCTCTGACAATGCGGAGCCTGCTTGGGATTCTCTCTACCCCCTGGCTCTCTGCCCCTCCCTCATTTGGGCTTTCAAAATGAATAAATAAACTTAAAAAAAATACAAGTTCAAGATAGATTTGAAAAGAGGGAAGATAAACAATCATAAATAGAGATTTAGACAACTCTATTTCCCTGCTTATCAAACAAGCAGATATATCAGTAAGGCTATTGCAAGACATAAACTAGACAAGTAATACTTATGTGCACACATACAGAAACGCTATTTAGTAGTATAGAATACTCGTATTTTTAAAATCACATGGAACCTTTCCAAAAATTTTCCAAAATACAAAATAAACTCACATTTCCAAGTATATTAATGTAGAATATATTCATATATTAACTTGTGATGTTACCGCATTCGACACTAGACAATCTTGGCAACTAGGCACGTGTGCCTGAATATTTACATTTAGTTTTTAATAATTAGAAATAAATAAAACTTTAATATTGGTTCCACAGTCACACTAGCCATGTCTGACACAAATATAGGCCATTTCCAGTTTCATAGAAAATTCTCTAACTATGGTTCACCTAAAATAGAAGTCAATAACCAACAATTTGCTTTTTGCTTGTTTGTTGATTTGTTTAATTTTTTTAATGTCTATTTATTATTTTTGAGAGGCAGAGAGACAGAGCGTGAGCAGGGAAGGGGCAGAGAGAGAGAGGGAGACCCAGAATCCGAAGCAGGCTCCAGGTTCCGAGCTGTCAGCACAGAGCCTAATGAAAGGCTCGAACTCACAAACCATGTGATCATGACCTGAGCCGAGGTCGGATGCCCAACCAACTGAGCCACCCAGGTGCCCCAAACAATTTGAAAATCCTTGTGTGGTTTAACTCATTAATATATTTCTAATTAACATATGAGCTAATATATGATCACAATAAATGTTTAAACTTTTTATATGAATTACAAGAGAAATATAACAGCAAAATTTTGTCTTGTGAAATATTATCTCTAGTATGTATATTACAAAAAGAGACAGAGCAGAAATCTGAGCATATATCATAAGAAACTAAATCCATGAAAGCAAAAATTAGGTGAAATTAAATCCAAATGAAATAGATGAAGGAAAACAATAAAGAGTAGAAAATTATGAAAAAGAACAAAACTGCAGTAGTGAGCATCAGAAAAAGATATACTCATGAAAAGATAAAACAGATAAGACCATCAAAGAAAAAATAAAGATCAAATATTTATATCTTGATTAACCTTGGGAATACATTATTGTTTTTACTGGTAGATTTTATCATTTATGTGAAATAGAAAATTCCTAGAAAAGGCAAATTGGCAAACTGAAATACAAATAAAGAAACCAGGGCAAACTCACCAGATATTAAAGAAATTGAGTTCATTATATAAAGCTTCATATAGAAAAATTATACTCAGAAGCTCAGATACCATCAATGACACTTAAAAAAATATTGATCACCTCCCCGACCCATTGTAAACACTGGGAGACATTGTTGCAAACTTTGCTTTGAATAGGCAATCTGCAGAGAAATTAACAGAAGATTGTCTTTCATATTTACTTAGATATTTACAACTTTTCATGCCTTTCTTACCTTTCCAAATACCCAGAGTTCCATCTGGTACTATAATCTTTAAGCCTGAAGAATTTCCCTCCTTTATCACTTCTTGCAATGCAGGCCTGCTGGTGGTGGATGTTCCGAGTTGCTTTTTAAGAATGTCTTAATCCATTTTCATTCTGGAAGATGATTAATGATATCGAGTTCTGGGTCAGCAGGTTTTCTTCTGGAGATGAATATTCTCTTATCTTATAAATGTCATTATTTCTAATGTCATACAAAGTGCTGTTATTACCTCATTTCTCTCAAGATTTTCTTCTTATCTCTTTCAGAAATGTGACTACAATGTACTCACTTGTGATTTCGTTTTTGTTTACCTTATTTCGATTTTGTTGGGCTTCCTGAATTTAACTTGGTGTTTTTCAACAAATTTGAAATCGTTTCAGCCATTATTTCTTCACATATTTGTCTGCCAAATGTTTCCCTCCCCTTGTAAGATCCTAGTAGGCTGGGTCATAACTTTTGATATTATCACATTCATCTCTTTTAAAAATTACTTTACTTCCCCTGTCAGATCAGATTATTGTTCTTATCCAACCAGAGCACTTGGGAGAGCACAAGCTAATTTTTTAAACATTTTTCTTCAATGTTTACTTATTTTTGAGAGACAGAGACACGGTGTGAACAGAGGAGGAACAGAGAGAGGGGGAGACACAGAATCCGAAGCAGGCTCCAGGCTCTGAGCTGTCAGCACAGAGCCCGACACCGGGCTCGAACTCACCAACCATGAGATCATGACCTGAGCCGAAGTCGGTCGCTTAGCCGACTGAGCCACCCAGGTGCCTCCACAAGTTAAAGTTTTAAACGTTTCATTAGTAAGAGGCACAAAAAACAAACAAAAACAAAAACAAAAACAAAAAAAACCCAGTGCTTGTAATTATGGGAAGACCATCATGAAATGGAAGGCAGAGCAACAGTTTTTAGAGCTAATGTCTGTTATCTCCAACTTTACATTCTTTATTTACTAGAAGACAAAATTTTCATTACTAAATTTGTTACATGAGATTTGGCAAACACAACTCAGTCCTTCCTGCCTTCTCCTTGGAACTGAGTGCCTGCAACGAAAACATTTTCTGCTCAGTAAATTTTAAATGTTTTTAACGTTGATTTATTTTTGAGACAGAGAGAGACAGAGCATGAACGGGGGAGGGGCAGAGAGAGAGGGAGACACAGAATCGGAAGCCGGCTCCGGGCTACGAGCCGTCAGCCCAGAGCCCGACGTGGGGCTCGAACTCACGGACCGTGAGATCGTGACCTGAGCTGAAGTCGGACGCTCAACCGACTGAGCCACCCAGGTGCCCCCTGCTCAGTAAATTTTAAAAGGGTGCCATCTTCCTCTGAATTTAGTACTGAGATGGGTACTGTTTAACTCTGGGATCCAGAAAACAAGCTCACTGTGTTCATAACCTAATGTATATTCTCAGAAGGTTAGGCAGAGAAAACTGTCATTTGGATCTTTATATCCCTGACTTCTCCGTGACTCTGTCCTGAATTCACTTCTTACTAGCAGACCTGCATTATTATTTCATATAATGGAAAGATTTAAATATATATAAATAGATATCTCACCTCCCCAACCCATTGTAAATGCTGGAAGACACTTTTTCTAAAGCTACAAACATTTATAGTTTTGTTTTTATTGAAATAAATTAAGTTTGAATAATTGACTTACTTGAAGGTTTCCTATGTATTTATAACAGCAATATAATTCTGAATCCCATGGTCTCATATCTGAAGGAGTTTACTATTGCTAGTTGTCAAA
The DNA here is from genome assembly GCF_018350215.1 of Panthera leo. Classification (NCBI taxonomy): domain Eukaryota; kingdom Metazoa; phylum Chordata; class Mammalia; order Carnivora; family Felidae; genus Panthera; species Panthera leo. Next base: position 44,340,473 of record NC_056685.1, read on the forward strand.
TTTTAAATAAATTATTTAGATGAATATACTGAAATAACTTAGTTTGTTCCAAAATTGCTTTTTTTCCCATTATTTTTTTTAATTTACATCCAAATTAGTTAGCATATAGTGCAACGATTTCAAGAGTAGATTCCTTAATGCACCTTACCCTTTTAGCCTGTCTCCCCTCCCACACCCCCTCCAGTAACCCTCTGTTTGTTCTCCATATTTAAAAGTCTCTTGTATTTTGTCCCTCTCTATGTTTTTATATTATTTTTCCCTTCCCTTATGTTCATCTGTTTTGTCTCCTAAAGTCCTCACAAGAGTGAAGTCATATGATACTTGTCTTTCTCTGACTAATTTCGCTTAGCATAATACCCTCCAGTTCCATCCACATAGTTGCAAATGACAAGATTTCATTCCTTTTGATTGCCGAGTAATACTCCATTGTGTATATATATATATATATATATATATATACCTCATCTTCTTTATCCATTCATCCATCAATGGACATTTGGGCTCTTTCCATACTTTGGCTATTGTTGATAGTGTTGCTATAAACATGGGGATGCATGTGTCCCTTCGAAACAGCATACCTGGATGCCTTGGGTAAATACCTAGTAACACAGTTGCTGGGTCATAGGATAATTCTATTTTTAATTTTTGAGGAACCTCCATACTGTTTTTCAGAGTGGCTACACCAGCTTGCATTCCCACCAACAATGCAAAAGAGATCCCCTTTCTCCACATCCTTGCCAACATCTGTTGTTGACTGAGTTGTTAATGTTAGCCACTCTGACAGGTGTGAGGTGATATCTTATTGTGGTTTTGATCTGTATTTCCCTGATGATGAGTGATGTTGAGCATTGTTTCATGTGTCGGTTGGCCATCTGGATGTCTTCTTTGGAGAAGTGTCTATTCATGTCTTTTGCCCATTTCTTCACTGGATTATTTGGTTTTTTGGTTGTTGAGTTTGATAAGTTCTCTATACATTTTGGATACTAACCCTTTATCTGATATGTCGTTTGCAAATATCTTCTCCCATTCCATCAGTTGCGTTATAGTTTTGCTGATTGTTTCCTTTGCTAAAAAAAGTTTAAAAAAAAAGATAAAGGAAAGGACCCATATAAATAAAATCAAGAATAAAAGAGGAGAGGTCACAACCAACACAGCAGAAATAAAAACAATAATAAGAGAATATTGTGAGCAATTATATGCCAATAAAATGGGCAATCTGGAAGAAATGGACAAATTCCTAGAAACATATACACTCCCAAAACTGAAACAGGAAGAAATAGAAAATTTGAACAGACCCATAACCAATAAAGAAATTTAATTAGTAATCAAAAATCTCCCAAAAAACAAGAGTCCAGGGCCAGATGGCTTTCCAGGAGAGTTCTACCAAACATTTAAGGAAGAGTTAACACCTATTCTTTTGAAGCTGTTCCTAAAAAATAGAAATGGGAGGAAAATTTCCAAACTCTTTCTATGAATCCAGAATTATATTGATTCCAAAACCAGACAGAGACCCCACTAAAAAGGAGAACTATACACCAATTTCCCTGATGAACATGGATGCAAAAAACCTCCACAAGATATTAGCCAACCGACTCCAACAATACATTAAAAAAATTATTCACCACGACCAATTGGGATTTATACCTGGGGATATAAGGCTGGTTTAATATCTGCAAAACAATTAATGTGATTCATCACATCAACAAAAAAAAGGACAAGAACCACATGATCCTCTCAATAGATGCAGAGAAAGCATTTGACAAAATACAGCATCCTTTCTTGATAAAAAACCCTCAAGAAAGTAGGGATAGAAGGATCATACCTCGAGATCATAAAAGCTATATATGAACGACCCAACGCTAATATCATCCTCAATGGGGAAAAACTGAGAGCATTCCCCCTAAGGTCAGGAACAAGACAGGGATGTCCACTCTCACCACTGTTATTCACCATAGTATTGGAAGTCTTAGCCTCTGCAATCAGACAACACAAAGAAATAAAAGGCATCCAAATCAGTCAGGAGGAGGTCAAACTTTCACTCTTCGCAGATGACATGATACTATATATGGAAAACCCAAAATATTCCACCAAAAAATTTGTATAACTGATTCATGAATTCAGCAAAGTTGCAAGATATGAAATCAAAGCACAGAAATCGGTTCCATGGAGGGTATTATGCTAAGCGAAATTAGTCAGAGAACGACAAATATCATATGACTTCATGTGAGGACTTTAAGAGACAAAACAGATGAACATAAGGGAAGGGAAACAAAAATAATGTAAAAACAGAGAGGGAGACAAAACATAAGAGACTCTTAAATATGGAGAACAAACAGCGTTACTGGAGGGGTTGTGGGAGGTGGGATGGGCTAAATGGGTAAGGGGCATTAAGGAATCTACTCTTAAAATCATTGTTGCACTATATGCTAACTAATTCAGATGTACATTTTAAAAACTAAAATTCAAAAAAGAAGAAGAAGTGAAGAGTTCCCCAGATAAACAAAAACTAAAGGATTTTGTGACCACTAAATCAGCCCACCAAGAAATATTAAAAGGGACTCTTTGAGTGGGAGAGAAAGACCAAAAGTGACAAAACTAGAAAGGAACAGAAAAAATTTCCAGACACAATGACTTAGCAGGTAATAAAATGGCATTAACTTCATATCTATCAATAATCACTCGGAATGTAAATGGACTAAATTCTCCAATCACAAGACACAGAAGAATGGATACAAAACCAAGACCCATCTCCATGCTGCCTACAAGAGAATTTTACTTTAGTTATTTTATTTTATTTTATTTTATTTTATGTTTATTTATTTTGAGAAAGAAAGAGAAAGAGAGCGAGAGAGAGAGAGAAATGGCAGAGAGAGAGAGAGAATCCCAAGAAGGCTTCATGCTGTCGGTGCAGAGCTGGATGTGAGGCTCAATCTCATGAACTGTGAGATGGTGACCTGAGCTAAAACCAAGAATTGGATGTTCAACTGACTGAGCCACCTTGGAGCCTCCAAGAGACTCATTTTAGAGCTAAAGACATCTGCAGATGAAAAGTACAGGGATGGAGAACCAATTACCATACCAATGGATGTCAAGAGACAGCTAAAGTAGCCATACTTGTACCAGACATACTAGATTTTAAACCAAAGACAAGAGAGAAGAGCACCATATCATAATAAACAGGTCTATCCAAAAAGAAGATCTAACAATTGTAAATATTGATGCCCCACATAAACATGGAAGCACTCAAATATATAAAATAACTAGTAACAAACATGAAGGAACTTATTGCTAATGATACAAAAATAGCAGGGGACTTTAACACCTCATAAAACAATGAACAGATCTAAGCAGTAAATCAGCAAGGAAACAACGGCTTTGATGACACACTGGATCAGATTAACTTCACGGATATATTCTGAACATTTTATCCTAAAGTAAAAGAATATGCATCCTATTCAAATGCACATGGAACATTCTCTAGAAGAGGTCACATACTGGATTACAGTATGGTTGTATTGTAATATGAGTACTGACTCAACCACTACAGAAAGATTAAGACCACACCATGCATATTTTCAGACCACAACCCTATGACACTTGAAACTAATCACTAGAAAAATTTAGAAAGATCACAAATAGATGGAGGTGAAAGAATATCCTACTAAAGAATGAATGGGTCAACCCAGATATTAAGGATAAATAAAAATATATATGGAAACGAATGACAATGAAAACATGGCAGTCCAAAAGCCTTTGAGACACAATGAAAACAGGCATAATAGGGAAGTATAGAGCAATACAAGTCTACTTCAGGGGCAAGAAACATCGGGGCAAGAAAAATCTCAAATAACCTAACCTTAATCTAAATGAGCTAGAAAAAGAACGACAAATGAAGCCTAAAGCAAGCAGAAGAAGGGAAATAATAAAGATTAGAACAGAAACAGGATATAGAAAAAAACAAGCAAGCAAGCAAACAAACAAACAAACAAACTGTAGAACAGACCAATGAAACCAGGAGCTCGTTATAAGAAAGGATTAATAAACTGGATAAACCCCTAACCAGACTTATTAAAAAGAAAAGAGAAAGGGCCAAAGTAAACAAAATCATAAATGAGAGAGGAAAGATCGCAACTTGCTGGAGGCCAGTTCCAGCCACCAGGGGTTCTGGAAGGAAGAATGGCATCAGTGAAAAGAAAACAAAACTAAAATAAAAAACTAGAAAATAAAAAACTAAAACTAAAATAAAAATGGACACAGACAACAGCAGCGTGTTGAACTGGCCAATTTATTGCAGCAAACGTGGCATTACATATGCTAGTGATTTCCTTGTAACATATGTCATCTATGTTTTTCTAACATTACCTAATTTTTAAAATGTTCCTATGTGTAAACAACCTTCAAGAAATAACATGGCGATTTTCCTCTAATGTTCCCGCATACCTTTGGATTACTGATTAATTTCTTACATTATCCCATGATGCATCTGCGTGTATCCATAATCTACAAAGCATTTGCTTTGCTGTTCTCGTGAAAGGCCCTCCATGTCTCAACACCTCAAGTGGAAAAGTTACAGGGACATGACCTCTTAACCACATGAGGCCAAAAGAACAATGTGTTTGCCTCTGTCCGAGGTGCCAGGAAGGGGCCGAAAAAGCCTTAGAAACCCATGCCTCACACGTTCTCAGAGGGACAATGCACCTAGGAACCAATGAACCATTCTGTACCTTAACCGACTAGGTTCAGTCATCATCTGGAATGCCTCTGGGGGGCCAGGTGGGCCTAGGGGTTGAAGTCACCTGTGTCCAGAGATACACTCCTTAGTTGCTGGAGTGAGGCTTTCAAATCCATATGTGTCTCTTTTACAGGCCATCTTTGCTGGCAAAGGTATGAAGCTATCCTTCCTGTAAGTAGAGGAGTCTCCATAGAGGATGGCAAGGGCTAAACGTAAGGCCGCACAATTTCTTGCGGAAGCTTATTTTCTTCCCTAATGGTTCTTTTCCCAGGGGGCCTGTCGAGGCCAATTCCCCAAAAGACAATACCCCAAGTACTTAAGGCCAAATTACCTAAAAACGGGAGTACAAGAAGCTTCACTGTCAGTGGCCCGCCCTGCAGTCACCAATCCGTCCACAGCCGGGGCCCTGCCACTCAGGTTGGGATAGCTCGGCTTCCAGCAGCAACCATCACCACAGAAATACAAATAATTATAAAAGAATATTATGAAAAGCTATATGCCAACAAATTGGGCAATCTTAAAGAAATGGATACATTCCTAGAAATATAAACTACCAAAACTGAAACAGGAAGAAATAGAAAATTTGAACACATCCATAACCAGCAAAGATATTAAATTAGTATTAAAAAAATGTCACAATAAACAAAAGCTCAGGGACAGATGGCTTCCCAAGGAAATTCTGCCAAACATTTAAAGAAGAGTTAATACCTACCTATTCTTCTCAAGCTGTTCCAAAGAATATACACGGAAGGAGAGCTTCCAAAGTCATTCTACAAGGCCAAGATTACCATGATTCCAAAACCCGACAAAGACGGCGCTAAAAAAGCGAATTACAGGTCAATATCCCTGACGAACATGAATGCAAAAAATTCTCATCAAAATACTGGAAAATTGAATCCAACAGTACATTAAAATAATCACTCACCACAATCAACATTTATTCCTGGGCTGTAAGGGTGGTTTCAAATCCATCATGTGATACACCACGTTAATAAAAGTAAGGATGAGAACCTTAGGATTCTCTCAATAGATGCAGAAAAAGCATTCGACAAAGTATACTAGCCATTCTCAATAAAAGACCTCACAAATAGCTGTAGAGGGAGCATACCTTAACATCATTAAGGCTCTGTATGAAAGAACCATAACTAATATCATCCTCAATGGGAAAAACTGGCAGCTTTTACTCTGTGGCCAGGTGCAAGACAGGTATGTTCACTCTCACGATTGTCGTTTAACATGGTACTGAAAAGTCCTAACTCAGAATTCAGACAACAAAAAGAAATAGAAGACATCCAAGTCAGCAAGGAAGAAGTCAAACCTTCACTATTGGCCGACATCATGACACTGTAGGTAGAAACTCAGAAGGACTGCACCAAAAAACTGCTAGAACTGATACATGTATTCAGCAAAGTAGCAGGAGACAAAATCACCCTACAGAAATCTGTTGCATTTTTATACACCAGTAATGAAGCAGCAGAAAGAAAACAGAAGAAATAGATCCCATTTACAATTGCACCCAAAACAATAAAATAACTAGGAATAAACTTAACCAAAAAGGTAAAGGTCTCTACTCTGAAAACTATAGAACACATATGAAAGAAATTGAAGATGACACCCTCCCCCCAAAAAAATGGATAAACATTCCATGCTTATGAATCAGAAAAAGAAATATTAAAATCTCTATAGTACCCAAGCCAAAGTAATCTACAGATTTAATGTAATTCCTATCAAAATACCATCAGAATTTTTCACAGAAATAGGACAAACAACCCTAAAATTTGTGGGGGACCACAAAGACCTCTAATCATAAAAACAATCTTGAAAAGGCAAAGCAAAGCTAGAGACATAACAATTTTGGACTTGAAGTTATATTATAAAGCTGTAGTGATCAAGACAGTATGGACTGGCATAAAAACAGGCACATAAATCAATGGAACAGAACAGAAAACCCAGAAATCGACCCATCACTATATGATCAACTTCTTCAAAGCAGGGAAGACTACCCAATGAAAAAAAGACAACCTTTTCCACCAGTGGTATTGGGAAAACTGGACAGCAACATGCAGAAGAATGAAACTGGACCACTTTCTTACACCATAAACAAAAACAAATTCAAAATGGATTCATGTCCTAAGTGTGAGACAGAAAACCATAAAAATTCTATAGAAGAACACAGGCAGCAACCTTGTTGACTAAGGCCACAACAAATTCTTGCTAGACACATCTCTGCAGGCAAGGGAAACAAAAGCAAAAATGAATTACTGAGACTTCATCAAGATAAAGGCTTCTTCTGTACAGTGAAGGGAGTAACCAACAAAATTAACAGGCAGCTTTTGGAATGGGAGAGATAGTTGAAAATGACATCTCTGATAAAGGATTAGTATTCAAAATCTATAAAGAACTCATCAAACTCAACACCCGAAAAACAAATAATCTAGTGAAGAAACAAGCAGAAGACATGAATAGACATTTTTCCAAAGGAGACACACAAATGACTAACAGACATATTAAAAGGTGCACAATGGAACTTATAATTAGGAAAATACAAATCAAAATTCCAATGAGATATGATCTCACATCTGTCAGAATGGCTAAAATTAACAATACAGAAATCAGTAGATGTTGGCGAGGATGCAGAGAAAGGGGAACCGTCTTAAACTGTTGGTGGGAATGCAAACTGGTGCATCCACTCTGGAAAACAGCAGAAAGTTAAAAATAGAACTACCTTACAACCCAGCAATTACACTAGTAGGTATTTATCCAAATAATTAAAAAAATACTGATTTGAAGGGGTACGTGCACTTCAATGTTTATAGCGGCACTATCAACAATGGCCTAATTAGGGAAAGAGTTCAAATATCCATCAACTGACAAATAGGCAAAGAAGATGTGGTATGTATATAAAATGGAATATTACTCAACAACCAACATGAATGAAATCTTGCCATTTACAATGACATGGATGGAACTAGAGTGTACTATGCTAAGCAAAATATGTCAATCGGAAATATAAATACCACATGATTTCATTCATATGTGGAATTTAAGTAACAAAACAGATAAACATTGCGGGGAGGGGGGAGAAGACCATCAAACAGACTCTTAACTTTAGAGAACAGACTAAGGATTGCTGGAGGGGTGGTGGGCAGGGGGATGGGTTAAATGGGTGATGGGTATTAAGAAGGGCACTTGTGATGACCACTGGATGTTGTATGTAAGTGATGAATCACAAAATTCTTCTACTGAAACTAATATTATACTGTATGTTAATTAACTGGAAATAAATACAAACATACATACAAACATACATATATACAGTATCCAAAATATATAAGGAATCCTATAAGCCAGTAACAACAACAAAAACCAAATAACCCAATGGAAAAATGGGCAAAAGTATAGAATACTTTTTCCAAAGAAAATATATAAATGGCGCTAAACCATATGAAAACGTACTCAACATCACTAACTACCAGAGAAACACAAAGCAAAACCACAAGGCGATATTACTTCATACTCATGAGGATGGATACTATTAAAAAAAAAAAAAAAGAAAGTGTCGGTGAGGAGGTGGAAATAGAAGATCTTTGCACGCTGTCGTTGGGAATGTAAATTGATCAGCCATATGAAAAACTGTATGAACCTTCTTCAAAAAATTAAAAATTGAATTACCATGTGAATCACTAGTTCCACCTATAGGAAAATATATAAAAAACATTAAAAGCAAGATTTTAAAGAGATATCTGCACACCCATGCTCAAGGAAGCATTATTCACAAGAGCCAAGTGATAGAAGCAGCCTACTGCCTGCTAATGGATGGATGGAGAAAGAAAGCATAGTACACACATAACAACATATTATTCAGGCTTAAAAAGGAAGGAGATCCTATCACCTGCTACAACGTGTATGAAATGCCAGGGCATTGTTCTAAGTGAAATAAGGCAGGCACACACATGCAATCAATCAATCAATCAATCAATAAAATAGAAGTGTATGATTCCACTATTGAAAGTAGCCAAACTTACAGATACAGAAAGTAGAATGGTGATCGCTCAGGGCTGAGGGGAAAGTGGTGAAGGGTAATAATTGTTCAGTGAGTATGTATTTCTAATTTTATAAGGTGAAAAAGTTCTAGAGATGTTAGGCAACGACTGAATATAGTTAGCTCTCTAAACTGTGCGCTGAAAGTCAGTTGAGACACATGATATAGTAAGTGTTCTGTAAGATGTGAGATAGTTTATGATTCCCACTACAACAGTCTGGAAAAAACACAACTATGGAGACAGGAAATAGGATCAGTGGTTGACAAGGTTTAGGGAGAAGGAAGGATGGCTAGATGGAGCACAGAGGATTTTCAAGACAGCGAAACTATGCTATATAACTCCATAATGGTTAATACATGTCATTACATATTTCTGCAAACTCATCAAATTCACAATATTAATAGTAAACCTTAATGTAAACTATGGTCTTTGGATGATAGAGATTTGTCAACATACGGTTATCAATTGTAGCAAATGAATCACTACACTGAGAGATAATGACAGTGAGAGACTCCATCCACGACTCGTGCATAGACACTTAGACAGTAGGGGAACACAGGAAATCTCTGTGCTTTGTCTGAGTTCTGCTGTGAACCTAAAACTGCTCTAAGAAAGTAGTCTATTTTTTTTCACATGGGTAATGTGGTAAATTTTATGTTATGTGGGTTTTGTTTTTGCCACAACTTAAAAAATAAAATAAAAGACAAACAAAAAGAGGTGATCTTGACAAAAGCAAGAGAAAACTACTCATTACGCTTAGAAAAATAATAATATGATTAACAGATGAGTTTTCACCAGACACAATGAAGAATAAAGGACAGTGAAGGTCAAAATCAGAGCTGAAAGTACTGCACTTGTTGTGATGAGCACTGGGTGTTGTATGTTAAGTGATGAATCACTGAATTCTATTCCTGAAACCAGTATCACACCATAAGTTATTTTAAACAAAAACTTGAAACAAGCAAAAAAAAAGAAAGAAAGAAAAAAGTATTTAGCCACAGAGCTGAAAGTACTGTAAAAACAAAAACAAAAACAAACAAATCAGCTCCCCCAAACAAACACACAAAACCCAGAACAAAACAAACAAAAAAACCAAAAAAGACATGCCAAACCAGAATTATAAATTCAGCAAAACAGTCTTTCAAACAAGAAGGTGCATAAAGACCCCACATCAAACACAACACCTAACAGAATTTCTTCTTAGTAGACCCACCATCCAAAAATGTTCTCCAATCTAAAAGTAAACGATGCTAGAGTTAACTCATTTCCACAAGAAGTAATAACGATCGCCAGAATGATAAATATGTCAGTAAATTTTAAAATCTGTGTATTGGGGCGCCTGGGTGGCTCAGTCGGTTGAGCAGCCGACTTCAGCTCAGGTCATGATCTCGCGGTCTGTGGGTTTGAGCCCGGCGTCGGGCTCTGTGCTGACAGCTCAGAGACTGGAGCCTGTTTCGGATTCTGTGTCTCCCTCTCTCTGACCCTCCCCCGTTCATGCTTTGTCTCTCTCTGTCTCAAAAATAAATAAACATTAAAAAAAAAATTTTAAATCAGTGTATTTTCCTCTTGTAAGTGATCTATGAAATGATGTTATTTAAAATCATCATAACACCGTATGGTTGGATTATACTATACAATCTTATGCTAGTATAGGGGCACACGGGAGGGAAAAGAAAACTCTTTTTTTTGTATTTGTCAATTTTTGTGGTGCGAAATCATCACGAATGGTTCATTTCAAGTCTCCAATGTGAAATCGTGAGTGTAGAGAACATAAAGATATGCATAATTGGTGTTCAGAAACCAGGGTTCAGTACAACATTGTTAGAAGGACAGGTTTCCTGCTCTGAGTGTTTCTATGAACTCTTTCCTAAGCTGAAATGATGTAAATTAAAGAAACAATTACCATTAACTTCTATGGAAGAGTTGTTGAGCATTCCCTGACCCAAAAAACAACCTCTCATGTTTTTTTTTTTGTTTTTTTTTTTGGATACCTTAAGAAATATCTTGCTAATGGATGCACAAAATAAATTGAGATGAAGTACAGACACTGAAAACCACAGTTTAAAGCTACCCTTGACAGTGAGATGCCGAGTAGCTGGTCTGACAGGACCAGACTCACTGCTTGGGGTGTGAGCTGCCTCTATAACAGCAAAACCAGCACTAAATACATTTTTCACTTGTCATCTCTTTTTTCAGAAAAGCAAAACCCCTCTTCCCATTTCTGTTGTTCACCAAAAAAAAAAAAAAAAAAAAAAAAGGTACTAATCCAGGTCTTTCATAAAAGCAAAGTGACATAATGCAAACGGTTGGAAAGCTGAGGCATAGCTGTAACAGGGGGAGGACAAATTGCAATGTTTGTGCTTAATGTATTTTTACGTGTTATTTATTTATTTATTTAGAGAGCAAGTGTGAGCGGGGGAGGGGGCAGAGAGAGATGGGGACAAAGGATCTGAAGCAGGCTCTGCGGTGACGGCAGAGACCCAGATGCCGGGCTCCAATTCACAAACTGTGAGATCATGACGTGAGCCCAAGGCAGACGTTTAACCGACTGAACTGCCCAGGTACCCCTCATTTAATGTACTTTGTCCGAATTAATTTGAAGTAGATGGCAACCACTTCATGATATATGAGTAAAGAGTCCCATCCACAAGATGAAAGGCTAGGAGGTACCAACGCTCATCTGCCCTACAGAAAACAGTAAGAACAGTAACGAAACCACTTCAGAAGGTTCAGGGAAAGCTCTGCACAACAAAGAGCAGCAAAAACTGGGCAGAACTCGAAAATTCAGGGTGGCTCCTCGGAACGTAAAGGAAGCATTTTGACCGCACCACCCAGCCAGCTAGTTGGGAGCCGCTTGGCACCAGGAGGAATCCCCTCAGGGGAAGTCACCTCATGGAGATTAGGGGGGCAAGAGAACCCAGCAAGGTTTAGCTTTGTGGCCATCTGCAGTTTTTGCAACAGAGGTCCCCCACTGATACTGATCCCACTTGATGGAGCAGCCCAGAGAGCCCCCTCTGCAGCTACTCCCAGAGGCTGGAGCTGTTGCACTGGTGAGACTTGCCTTCAGGGGCACCAGTTGAGGCATTTGGGGACTGGGTGCCATAGCACCTCGCCAGATAGAAGACTAGAGCTGCGTCTGAGTTCTTCCACTCCCGGTCCCAGGTTGGGGCTCCGTCTCAACATTAGTGGGAAAGCTTGTGCGGTCTTGAGCCCCGTCCCCAGGTTCCAAGAATGCTTTGGCTCTCAGTATGGGTACCTGCGGCTACTTCCGTAAGCCCCACCCACTGGGTTCCATGTCATGACGCTGGGTCTTCGTTGTAAAGGGCGCTCCTGCTGCTCTGAACCCCACCCCTACTTGAAGCCTAGACTCTGAACTGCCATGGCTTGCACCAGGTTGCTGCTGCCTGGACCCTTCACTCCATCTATGGCAGCTGAAGGCTCTGACCCATCATCACTATGGCCAACCTACCACTGCCTACAGCCCCATCGCTTAGGTCCCATATCAGGGTTCTGAAACCTCATTGCTGGTGCTGTACTGCTCCATCCCAAGACACACTTTCAGCTCCCAGGTCCCAGCCTGAACTGTCACTGGGGGCCGGGCTGCTAAAGCTCCGCACCCAGGTCCCTGGGTCATGAGACGTGGTTTTAAGAAACTACCACTGGATCACGGTGCTGCTATCTTGTGACTGCTGCTTGGGACAGAGTTGAAACTTTGCCTCACCCTCCCCAGCATATGCCACTTCTAACTCTGCTTCTCCTGCCTAAGCCCCTGCTGAAACTTGTCATTCTAGGGTCTGTGTCTCTGTTATATTCCCTTCACCAACCAGAGCCACAGTTGTGTGCCCTTGAGACCCTGGTTCAGTTTGCATAACGTATCTGCCCATGTCTCTATCCTAGACCCCAGTGCCCCAGCCACAGCAAATGAACTTGTGCGCCATGACCCAGGCACAATGGTAGGTCCATCGGTGCCTAATCTTGGACGACAGCTCCAACACTGCTTTGAGGCCTCTGAGGTCAGCGTGTCACATCAGACACCAAAAAGGATCCTCTCAGCAAGATCTTCTTCCCACGATTAAGACAAGAGAGAATGGGATGCTATTTTTTTTCAATTTTTTAATATTGATCTATTATTGAGAGAGAGAGAGAGACAGAGAGACAGAGTGAGAGTGGGAGAGGGGCCGAGAGAGAAGGAGACAGAATCTGAAGCAGGCTCCAATCTCTGAGCTGTCAGCACAGAGCCTGATGCAGGGCTCCAACTCACGAACCGTGAGATCATGACCTGAGCTGAAGTCAGACGCCTAACCAACTTAGCCACCCAGGTGCCCCGGGATGATATTTTCAAAGTGAGCAAAGAGGGGCGCCTGGGTGGCTCAGTCAGTTAAGTGGCCGACTTGAGCCCAGGTCACGATCTCGCGGTCCGTGAGTTCGAGCCCCGTGTCGGGCTCTGGGCTGATGGCTCAGAGCCCGGGGCCTGCTTCTGATTCTGTGTCTCCCTCTCTCTCTGCCCCTCCCCCGTTCATGCTCTGTCTCTCTCTGTCTCAAAAATAAATAAAGGTTAAAAAAATTTTTTTAAAAAATAAAGTGAGCAAAGGGAAAGAAAAAAACCCAAAAACCTGTCAACCAGAAATACCTTACTCAGGCAGCATGATCTCCAATAGCCAAATTATAGAAAGAGCCCAAATGCCCATGATCTCATGAATGGATAGATATGGTATTTTTCAGAGTTAAAAATACCATAGTAGTAGGGGGGGACCTTAGGCTTGTCTCATGCCTCAAGCACAGCTAGATCAACATCAAATCACTCTGAACGCCTCGGAAATTGATCACAAGGCAATCGATAAGAGAACAAGCTGCATAATTCAAGGTAGAGAATGTGGCAGGTACGCGGAGCAGGGGAACTGGGGAGAGAGAAAATCAGCATTGCTGCAGAGGGTCAGAGCCCTTTACGCAGAGAGGATTAAGAAAGAAGGAGGGAGAGAGCAATGCATTGGGTTCATGTAAGAAAAGCACTCTCCCCAAACCACTGGTAGGAGAATTATGAGGAACTGACTCTTCCAAGTTTTTGCGAAGAGTTAAGCTGAAATTTTGAGTTTTTGGAAGTCTGTGCCATTTGCCGGAGTAGAGTCGGGGCCGGGGGGTGGCATTGCTCCTGGGTAGAAGAAAAGGAGGCCCGGAATGGAATGTACCGTGGACAGGGTGGGGTGGCCATCCCTTGGGTTGCACGGGGAGATTTATCCTCTCCAAGGATAAAAGACCCAGCTGGTGCCTTTGAGTGGACATTCAACAGCAGGGCACAGAGGTACAGGAAAAGGACAGGTGAAGTGATCGCACCTTTTTTCCTGTGCCTCACCATAAACTCCAGGCGCCTGCCCAGCCATGCAACTGCTTTTCGGGGACAGACCGGCGCCAGGGGCAGTGCTGTGAGGTTCTCCCCTGGAGGAGGGGAATGGGTTCTATGCCCTGCCGCATCCTTTAAGATCTGGAGTTTTGAACCCCAGTCATACACCAAAGATAAAACACAGGAGAACTGTGGCACCACAGTGTGTGGAAGGACTGGGCACAGAAGGGTCGAGGGCAGGGATCTGACAGAAGCCTGGGACATGGGAGGGGAGATGGTTTGCTTGCCCATGAGGGCTGTCTGAACAGTGGCTCCGCTAGCCGGGGATGACAGAGCTGGGTGATGCCTTTTTCCCCCACCCACCAGCATGGCCAAACTTCAGACAGCAATCCAGCATCTCCAGTAGAGGCTAGCACCCTTACACGCCCCCCCCCCACACCCTACAGGGACATCTTTAGGAGGACAGGTCTGACTGTAAGCCAGTGCAGTTGACCTCTTCCCCAGGGGTTTCGGTGGACCCCCTAACCCAAGCTCACTTTACCGAGTAATTCTCTTGGCTTATTATGGGTACATATAAAACTTTGGGCATCTTATTATGCATGTATTTAGATATGTATTTGGGGAGAAAATTGGGAGGGGTTCTACATCAGAAATACATTAAGCAGCTCCTCTCTTACTTTTCTCCATTCTCCATGGTAAGAGATGCGTAGGTGTGGATGGGATACTCCAACATTGAAAGGAAAAGGGCACTTGAGCCTCTTCTTTCCCTGAGCCCCTGTAGGTTCCCCAAATCTAGCAGCTGAACAGGTTTGCTCGCCAAGCCTTGACAATGCTTTTCAAAATTTCTTCAATTCCCAACGAGACAGTGTGAGGTGTTGGTAGTGGGTGAGGAGACTGGGCTTTTGGCCAATGAGACAGAACAGGAAATGCAACCTGATTTCAAAAATGGAAACACAAGTCCCCCCCAAATTACTCATTTAGTGTCCATAGATGATGTGTATGAAATTTCTCAAAAACCATTTCTTTGATGTTTTATTATTTACTTTTGAGAGAAAGAGAGACACAGCACAAGCAGGGAAGGGGCAGAGAAAGAGGGAGACACAGAATCCGAAGCAGGCTCCGGGCTCTGAGCTGTCAGCACAGAGCCTGACGCGGGCCTCAAATTCACGAACCATGAGATCACGACCTGTGCTGAAGCCGGACGCCCAACCGGCTGAGACACCCAGGTGCCCTTCTCAAAAACCATTTTTAAACTGAAAATATCTTCGATATATATGATCAAACTCCTAAGTCAGATTATATTTCTAATACCCAGCTAAACAAATATATTGTAACAATAGAGCTTTGGATGAGTGGAAGGAAGAAGACAGTTTTAGAGCTTGGGTTTTCTTAGAAATCGGCCTGTATGAACTATTTGGAAGAGCAAAATATAAAGAGATCACATATAGGAAGAACCTATTGTGGCTTGGCTATATTTTAAGGATATTTAGGCATTATGTAATTTATTCCTCAGCCCTTGGCGTTGGCTACATATACAGTTACCATATCACAGGTGATGGAACTGAAGCATCAAGTTTTTAAGTGAAAATGACCAAGATTTAGTGAATACTTAGGTGTCAAAAGGTACTTTTCAAATAATCTTCAAGCAACTCTATGAATAAGATACTATTTGCATCATATTTTATGGGAGAGGCAAGCGAGACAGATCAGTTTTCTGACTCATAGAACTAAGAGTGTGCATTCAGAATTACATTGAAATGACCTGGTTTCATTGCTGATGTTTTTAAACTTTACACCTTACTGCTTATTCCACATTTGTAAGTTGATCAAGGCCCCTGGTGAAAACATCTGCCTGCTGATGTTTCCCATTATACAAAACCATCTTACAAGAATTTTTGGTACAGAGGAAAGAAAAATCTAGATGGAAGTTAGGAACGTTCTATTTGTGTGTGTGTGTGTGTATTTCTCATGTTTATTTTTTTACAAACAAAGATATCTATCTCGTGAAACACAATGAGAAAAGTATTCCTATGGTTATTATGGTAAATCCTCTAACTGACCACTTTGAAAACAGTATACTTTGCAGACAATTAATGACAGGTTTGACCATAGGACTTGTTTTCATAATATATTGTGAGTGGGAAAGTGATACCTTCTGAGCTCAGAGTGCAGGCAGTAAGAAGCACATTTCTGCTGGCCCCTCTGACAGCTGCTAATCTCTGCTTTAAAAGGTCGTATACCACATAGCCCACTGTTCTAAGAATAAACAATACAAAAGGATCTGAGCTGCATCTGTGGTTTGCAGTCAAGTCCATGCAACCCAAGCTCATCAACTAAAACGCAGCCAAACCACAAATGGGTGAACGAGACATAAAGGCTTATTTTTAGATGCCAATGAAATTTGGGTTGTTTGTAACACAAGTTTAGCAATTAGTACATCTGCCACTTACATATTATATGAAATTAACTTTGAATATCCATCTATTTCCTCTGTATGAACATGGGAAATAAATATAAAGAATATGTCTGTATTCAAGAGATCAAAGCATATGAAATGCGAATTTATTTTGCGACTTTGAGTTTTATCTCTCTTCCTCTTGTCACTGAATTACAGTAGAAAAATCTCTGAATCACTATCAAATTACTAAAGTTTGTCCTGTGATATGGCAATAATTAGCTGTTTTACCCACACAAATATCTGTCCATTTTTAATTCTTGTTTTCTTCATCATTTACTATTTTATTTTTCATACCAAAGTATTTATTTATTTATTTATTTATTTATTTATTTACTGGGAGAGTGGAAACAAAGCAAGGGCAGAGAGAGGGGGACAGAGGATCCAAAGTGGGCTCTGTGCTGTCAGCACAGAGCCCGACGCGGGGCTCAAACTCACGAACTGTGAGATCATGACCTGAGCCGAAGTTGGACGTTCAACTGATTGAGCCACCCAGGTGCCCCTGCCAAAGTATATTTTTAAATTTGCTGACACAGAACGATAGAGTGAGGACACAGATAATTTAATAAAACAAGATACCTTCCAAAATATCTGAAATCCTGGTGAGGAAAACAGTAGACAAGAAGAAGTACCAAAGGACACTGGTTATTATTCATTGAAAAAGCAACCTCTCCCCAAAAATGAACCTAATCTTTGATTAGTGCTGCACTAAAACGGATTCAGAAGGTACAGCTTGGTTCCATTCTCTGAGGAAGTGGGCAGATCTGAAAGGCTCTTAGACGGCAACCCTGGGATTGTTGCATGATACCCTGAGTGCTTGGTTATCAATTTAGTACTCTCAGCTCCAAATCTATCCCTCAGTGCTCTTTTCTCAGATAACGGTGCAAGATCCTATCAATTTTCTCTCTTGCCATCTCACAGGAGGTTGACTTCTGTTGGTAAAAGGCCATCGAGAGACACTGCAGCAGAAAGGGCTCTTCTTCCTGGTTCCTTGGTGTTTTCTCTCCTTTGGCCACTATGGCTCAGTTGCCAGCTGCCTGTTTGCAGGAAGTCCTGTGTATTCAGCCTCCACGAGTGTCTGTGGCCAGTGCCAGTTAAAGTTTCCTCTTCCAGCCTCTACCTGCTAACACTCTGGCAGGGGGTTCTTCCTGCCTGCCAGTCTCAGACCGAGATCCTTCCTCACCAAGTTCAGCCAGGGGACCATGGAGCTACTCTGACCCAGGTCAATCCAGTGAGCATGTCGGCCATGAAGCTGTGTGCACCCACATTGTCCTCGATGACATCTAAATCCCATCTTCAGAGAGCGGACCTGGCTTCCCAGTGATCCCTCCTTTCGGTACTTTGCTTTAAGCCTAAGGTATTCTTATAACTTTGTTTCATCCCCTCATGCTAGGCTTTCCCATATAGTTAATAATTCTTTATATCAAACTTCTCCTGGTTTCTGTCTCCTGCCTCAACACTGACTGATAACCTTGCCACTCTGGGTCATTCAGCCTTCACATGCAGCCCCTTTAGGGCTAGAACAAATCAATTAATTTGGAAATATGAGTGGGCTTTTTCACCCTACCAAGGGCTTTATCATAACAATGCTTGATATTATCATTTATAATGTATATGTAATTTATTTTAATAAATAACAAAAGTTTAAGAAATAGATGATATGTTCCTGAGTATATATTTTTTATGTTACTATAAAGATTTAAAAATAATTCTACAACCCTAAGGGTAAAACCTCAGGTACTCTTTGGACCTTGGGTGATTATGATATATCAATGAAGATGAATCCTTGGTAACAAGTAAAGCATTCTAATGAGTGATGTTGATGATGGGAGACGGCATGCATATGTGCATACTGGAGGGTTATGGGAAATCTCTGTACGATTCTCTTAATTTTGCTGTGAACCCAAAACTGTTGTAAAAAATAAAATCTTAAAAAAATAACTCTAAGAAAATAATCATATGGCTTGAAGAAATGAGAAATATGTTCTTTATAGATGGTGAAGCAGCATTATATCAGATTTAGGTAGGTTGAAGTGCCTTGTGCTTACAAATATATGTTTTTATTTCTAAGCAGGATTCAGTTAAAATTTTTTTGGCCTGAACGTATAAAAATGTACAATTGTGGTCCCATTCTGAAGATACTGACAACCTGAAATATAGAAAATAATATCTAATTAATCTTGGTAATACATAATTTTAAATCTTAATGAACATGCAATCCATTTGGACTAAGAGTTATGTATCTAAATCTGAATATTTTCCATATTATTTTTCTATGGAAACACTTCAACAATGGTGTTTCTAAAGTTGTTCCATTAAGGGGCGCCTGGGTGGCTCAGTCGGTTAAGCATCCGACTTCAGCTCAGGTCATGATCTCACACTCCGTGAGTTCGAGCCCCCCGTCGGGCTCTGTGCTGACAGCTGGGAGCCTGGAGCCTGCTTCAGATTCTGTGTCTCCCTCCCTCTGACCCTCCCCTGTTCACGCTCTGTCTTTCTCTGTGTTAAAAATAAATAAATAAATAAATAAATAAATAAATAAATAAAGTTGTTCCATTAAAGCTTTTTTTTTTTTTTTTTTTCTATGACAAATTCTTTGAGGCGTAAAATAAAGGAGTTGTGAAGAAACTTACGGTTTGGAAAGGAAAGTTAAGCCTTTGGGCCACAGCCATGAACTATTATTTCTTGTCTGGGAGACTCTACACCATGAAGAACGAATGAAGAAGTCCAACATATACTATGAGAGAACAAATTTTATTAGAAGTTACATCAAAGCTCTTATACTCATGTGAAGTTTGTAGTAACAAGTCAAGCTCATTCTTTGTGACTTTATAGAATCTTTCAAATTGTAATACAGTGCTATGCACTGAACCCATTGTAAAGATATCTTAGTAGGACTAAGTGAAGAAGACACACTGCCATGGATAATAATTTGGGGTTCTGACAATTGTCCTGAGGTTAATAATAATAACTTGTGAAATATTTATTATTTTAAAAACTCCTAGAGATTCAAGTAAGAAGTACCTTTGTAATCTTCTTGCCTAGGACTGCTCCCATGCCTCTCCACCTACCCACCTTAGTGCAGTGATCAAAAAGAATTGTACTATTGGGGCGCCTGGGTGGCTCAGTCAGTTGAGCATCCGGCTTCAGCCCAGGTCATGTTCTCCCAGTCCATGAGTTCGAGCCCCGCGTCAGGCTCTGTGCTGACAGCTCGGAGCCTGGAGCCTGCTTCTTGTTCTGTGTCTCCCTCTCTCTGCCCCTCCCCTGCTCATGCTCTGCCTCTCTCTCACCCTCTCAAAAATAAATAAACATTAAAAACAATTTAATAAAAAAAAAAAGAATTGTACTATTTATGGGGCACCCGGGTGACTCAGTGGGTTGAGCGTCTGACTTCGTCTCAGGTCACAATCTCACGGTTCATGAGCTCAAGCCCCGCGTTGAGCTCTGTGCTGACAGCTCAGAGCCTGGAGCCTGTTTCAGATTCTGTATCTCCCTCTGACCCTTCCCCACTCAAGCTCTGTCTCTTAAAAATAAACACTAAAAAAAAATTTTTTTTAAAGAATTGTACTATTTACAATTTGGGAAGACTGAAAAAATCATGGTGCAGTTGCCTCAAGGGCAGACATGAGTAAGAGTGGGGAAGGGGATGAAATAACCATTGCTTTTTCAGCTCAAAGTGGTGAGTTTGCTTGATAATGAATGAGGGAAACTCACACTTTCCTTTATCTGAGCTCAAGGCCCCCAGTAAGTAAAATGGGAAGATATTGAAGGGAAAAGTACAACAGAAGAGATGATATTAGCTCTCTACACACTTTTAGCTGATGGGGAAAATGCGCCCACATGTAGAGGAGACCCAGATAAAAGCGAAAGCTGAGACTTGAGAATTGACAGTAAAGTTATGAGCACTCCCCTCCCACACACACTCCCCACCCCTCCCCACACACATACACATACACCTGCACATCCATCACATGGAAGAGGGTGGAAGCCTTACTGATTTGCAATATTTGAACACAACCTTTAAAAAATTAGTGGTTGACATCTAAGCTGCAAAATCACAAGGGCAATCCCTAGGAAAATAGGCTACAAATAAACAAACAAACAAACGATAAGAATTAGGAAAAACTGATTTTGCAGTAAAAGCTATGCAAGCTCCAAAAATAAGAAATCTAAGAAAAATGAAATACAATGCATGTTTACTAAACTACATTATCAGAAATGTGTACCTAAAAAAAATTTAAAACATGCAAAGAAACCAGAAAATGTCTTCCATACTAAAGTCAATAGAAACTTTTCCTGGGAAAGATGTTAGAATTACTGAAAAAAAAAAGTATTTTAAAGTAACATTTATGAATATTTGTAAGTTATAAAGGAAACTATGTTCAAATAATTAAATGAAAATATGGCAGCAACATAACAACTAGGAAATATCAGTAGAAAAATGAAACTATGTGAAAAAAACACAGAGAAATTCTGAGTTTATAAATACCTGAAATGAAAATTTCACTCAATTGGCTCTATAGAAAATTGGAGATGCAAAAGAAAAACTTGATGAAACTGAAGAAGGGGTAACAGAATTTATTCATCCCATAGAATGAGAGAGAAAAAATAACAGAGTTCAGAGATCTTCAATAATCAGAAAACCAGCATGGGTCTGAATAAAATCAAAGGCAGATAAAAGCAGAAGAAAAAAAACAAACAAACAAACAAACAGAAAAGCAATATTAACACACAGTGAAAGAATAACTTCTTAAATAGCATTTTAAAAATATTTGTGGAACCCAGTGGCTCAGCAAACTACTAACAGAATGAGCACAAGAAACCCACATCTCACGACATGATAATGGAATGACCATTAAGTGACCATTAAGTGTCACTTGCGAACACAGACAAAAAAATAAGCCTGAGGGAACAGGGTGGATTATGAGGTGACTTAAGTCAGTGTGAAAATCAGGGAATGGGTGGCATATCTCCCACCTCCAGCAGACTTAAACCACATTATCTACCACAAAATCCACAGATTAGATCCAGATCTGATCTGTGTTCAGATTAGAGGGGGAATGACACCAGCAACACAAAACAATAGGAAGCCCCAGGCCCTTAATCCCCCATGGAAACAATAACTTAAAAATACATCCAGACACAAACCCATGTGTAGTCAGGCTAATCATTTTTGATAAGGGTGAGAAGACCATTCAATATGGAAAGGGTAGTATCGTTCACACATGGTGCCAGGAAACTGACTACCCACACACAAAAGAATGAAGGTGGATGCTTAGGTTTATGCCCCATCAAAGTTCATTCAACATGGACTAAACATCGGGACACCTGGGTGGCTCAGTCAGTTTAAGCATCTGACCCCAGCTCTGGTCATGATCTCGTAGTTCATGAGTTCGAACCCACATCGGGCTCCACACTGACAGTGCAAGAGCCTGCTTGGGATTCTCTCTCCCTCTCTGTCTGCCCCTCCCCCAATTTTGTGTGCACTCTCTCTCCCACACACACAAAATAAATAAATAAACTTTTTTAAAAAATCGGGCTAAACACAAAGCACCTGCTTGGCTCAATCGGTTAAGCATCTGACTTCAGCTCAGGTCATGATCTCACAGTTTGTGAATTTGAGCCCCATGTAGGGCTCTGTGCTGACAGCTCAGAGCCTGGAGCCCGCTTCAGATTCTGTGTCTCCTTCTCTCTTTGCCCCTCCCCTGCTCACACTCTCTCTCTCTCAAAAATAAATAAACATTAAAAAAATTTTAATAAAATTTTTAATAATTTTTTTAAAAATGGACTAAACACACAAACATAAGATGTAAAACTATCAAAGTCCTTGGAGAAAACATGGGGGAAGTACATAAAATTTTATTTGACAATGACTTCTTGGATATGACACCAAAAGCACAGACTACAAAGGAAAAGACCATTGTAGACAAATGGGCTACATCAAATTAAAACATTTCTTTGCATCAAAGGACATGATCCACAGAATGAAAGATAGAGTGGAAAAATGCTTGCAAATCATATATCAAAACAAAGATTTATATCCAAAATATATAAGGAATACAATGTCACTAATAAAAACAAAAACCCAATAACCCAAATAAGAAATGGGTAGGGGTGCCTGGGTGGCTTAGTCGGTTGGGCGTCCGACTTCGGCTCAGGTCACGGATCTCACAGTCCGTGAGTTCGAGCCCCACGTCGGGCTCTGGGCTGATGGCTCAGAGCCTGGAGCCTGCTTCGGATTCTGTGTCTCCCTCTCTCTCTGCCCCTCCCCCGTTCATGCTCTGTCTCTCTCTGCCTCAAAAATAAATAAAACATTAAAAAAAAATTTTTAAAGAAATGGTTAAAGGAATTAAATAGACATTAGAAAATATACAAATGGTCAAAAAGCATATGTAAAAGTGTTCAATATCACTGATTGTCAGAAAAATTCAAATCAAAACCATAATGAGATATCACCTCATACTTACTAGGATGGATACTATTTAGGAAAAAAGGAGGTGGAAAAAGAGGACCCTGGCACATTGTCATTGGGAAAGCAAATTGGTCAGCTATTATGTAAAACAGTATAAAGCTCCCTCCAAAAATTAAGAATAGAATTGCCCTATGAATCAGCAATCCCATGTGTAGGAAATTTTCTAAAAGAATTGAAAACAAGATCTCAAAGAGATACCTGCACACCCATCTCACTGCAGCATTATTCACAAAAGTCAACCAGTAGAAGCAGCCCAAATGTCCACTGATGGAAGAAAGGAGAAAAAAAAAACCACAGTATACACAGAGCAGTGTAATATTATTATTCAGCCTTAAAAAGGAAGGAAATCCTATCACATGCTACAACATGGTTGAAATTCCAGGACATCATGCTGAGTGAAATAAGTCAGTCACACACACACACAAGAATACGATTCCACTTCTAGGAAGTATCTAAAGCAGTCAAACTGATGGAAACAGCAAGTAGAATGGTGATTGCTAAGGGTTCAGGGGAAAGTAGAGAAGTTCATTATGTCCATTGAGTATGGAGTTCCAGTTTTGCAAGGTGAAAGTTCTAGACATCTGTTGGACAACGATGTGAATACAGTTAGCACTCATGAACTGTATGCTTAGAGTTGGGTAAGATGCATGAAACTGTTAAAGTGTAGTGGATAAGATGTGAGACATTGTGTGATTCCAACTATATGATGTCCTGGAAAAAAAATAAAATAAAACTATGGAAACAGTAAAAAGATCAGTGGTTGCCAGAGCTGAGCAAGAAGGGAAGGATTGATAATAGATGAAGGACAGAGGATTTTTAGGGCAGTGAGCCTATATTATATAAATATGTAATGGATGACAAAAGTCTTTACACATCTCTCCAATCTCATAAAATGTACATAATCAAGAGTAAACCTTAATTTAAACTATAGTCTTTCGGTGATAAAGATGTGTCAATGTACTTTCATCAGTTGTAGCAAGTGTAACCCTAAGGTGGGAGATATTAACAATGGGAGAGTCTATGCATGTGTAGACAGTAGGGGTATATAGGAAACCTGTGTGCCTTCTCTCAGCTTTGATATGACCCTAAAATTTCTCTCAGAAATAAAGTTTATTTTTTATATAAATGGGTAATATGGTAAATTTTCTATTACTTTTTTTACCACAATTAAAAATAAAATAAAAAGCAAACAAACAGAAAGAGGGGATCTTGAAAGCAGCAAGGAAAAAACTACTAATTACATTTAATTACAACTAATAATATGATTAATAGAGAAGTTCTCATCAGAAACCATGAAGAATAAAAACAGGGAAGGTCAAAACCAAAGAGCTGAATGTGCTGGAAAAACAAAAAAACAAGACACAAACCAAAACCCCTCAAAAAAAAAAAAAAAACCCACAACAAAGCAAAACATGACAAAGAAAGCTTGTCACAGAAACGTTCCAAATTCAGCAAAACAGTCTTTCAAAACAGAAGGTGCATGACGACCTAACGGAGTTTCTTAGCAGACCTGTTCTCCGTAAATGTTTTTCAAGCTAAAAGTAGATGAGAAGGGATGGTGTCCACAAGAAGGAAAAAAGATCAATAGAAATGGTAAATATGTGGGTAAATTTAAAAGTCTCTGTGTGTGTTTGCTTCTCTCAATTTTTTAAGAGGTAAGATTATTTAAAACCACAATTAAAGCCCTGTATGGTTGGGTCTATACCATATATGGATACAACCTTGTGCTGGTAATTGAGCACATCAGAGAGGAAAGAAAACCTTATTTTGTTAGCACTTGTTGATTTCTGTGGTGCACAGTCACTGTGAAAGGTTCAAGTCACCAATGTGAAATCATGAGCACGGTGTTGAAAAAGATATGCATAATTAGTGGTCAGAAACCAGTATTAGCTGGCTTCAGCACTGTTTCAGAAGTACATACAGGTTTCCGTCCCTATCTGAAAGTAGAGCGCTTTTATGAAATCATCCGTAAACTGAAATGGCGTAAATTGAATAAGCTATTATCATTAATGCATATGCAAAAGTTTCAAGCATTCCCAGACTGCCACCTTGTCCCTGGACTACTACACCCTGCCTCTGTGCCCAAGCATCCCTGAACCTCATAATCCCAGAACTTGTGTCACTGAGGCATTTGCTTCACCAGCCAGAGTCACAGTGACTATCTATCCCCTGAGATGTAATTACAGTATCCCTCGGATATCGGCACATGCCTCCACCGTAGCCATCAGTTCCAGTGTGACAGCAAGTGAAACTGCCCAGGACCCTACACCGTGGAAGTTCCATTTGCACTTGTTCCTAGCACTATGGCTCCAATACTGCTTGGAGTGCCAGCATGCCAAGAAGGGTCACTTCAGCCAAACCTTCTCCCATGCACAAGCCCAGAGAGGGTAGAATGTTTTCTTTTTCTTCTTTCTTCTTTTTACTTGCAGTACAGCTAACATACTATAGTGTTTTATTAGTTTCAGGTATGTAATAAAGTGATTAAACATCTCTATATGTTTCTCATTGCTCATCATAAGTATAGTCTTAATCCCGTTTACTTACTTCCCTTCTGGTAAGTTCTCCGTAGTGAGAGTTTGTTTTTGGTTTGTCTCTTTGTTTCCTGGTTCATATGTTTTGCTTCTTAAATTCCACATATATGTAAAATCATACGGTCTTTGTCTTTCTCTGACTGTCTTATTTCACTTTGCATTATACTCTTTAGATCCTTCCAAGTTTTTTCAAATAACAAGATTCATTACTTTTTATGCCTGAGAAATATTCCATTGCAATAAACACATTGCAATGGTGTCTATACCTTTTCAAATTAATGTTTTTATATTCTGTGAATAAATATTCAGTAGTGGAATTATAGATCATAGGAGAGTTCTATTTTTAATTTTTTTAAGGAATATCAATACTGTTTCCACAGTAGGCTGCATCACTTTTCATTCACAGTCATGCACAAGCGTTCCTTTATCTCCACATCCTTGCCAACACTTGCTGTTTCTTGTGTTTTTTTTTTATTTTAGCCATTTTGACAGATGTGACATGATATCTCATAGTAGTTATGATTTGCATCTCCTTGATGATCAGTGCTGTCGAGCATCTTTTCATGTATCTATTGGCCATCTGTGTTTCTTCTTTGGAGAAATATCTGTTCATGTCTTCTACCCATACTTTAATTGGAGTATTTGGAGGGTTTTATTGGTTTTTTGCTTTTTTTTTTTTTTTTTTTTTTTTTTTTGGTGTTGAGTTGTATATGTTCTTCATGTATTTTGGATACTAACCAACCCTTTGTTGGATATGTCATTTGCAAATATCTTCTCCCATATAGTATGCTGTGTTTCAATTTGGTTATTTCCTTTGTTATGCAGAAGCTTTTTTATTTTGATTTAATCCAAATAGTTTACTTTGCTTCGGGAAGCATATCTACAAAAATGATGCTGTGGACAAGATCAGTGAAATTACTGCCTCTGCCCTCTTCTAGGATTTTTTTTAACGTTTATTTATTTTTGAAACAGAGAGAGACACACCATGAACGGGGGAGGGGCAGAGAGAGAGGGAAACACAGAATCGGAAGCAGGATCCAGGCTCTGAGCCATCAGCCCAGAGCCGGACGGGGGGCTCGAACTCGCGGACTGCGAGATCGTGACCTGAGCTGAAGTCGGATGCTTAACCGACTGAGCCACCCAGGCTCCCCTCTCTTCTAGGATTTTTATGGTTTCAGCTCTCACATGTAGGTCCTCAATCCATTTTGAGTTTATTTTTCTGTATGGTGCAAGAAAGTGGTCCAATTTCATTGGTTTTTTTTTTTTAATTTTAATTTTATTTTTTATTTTTTAAAATTTACATCCACATTAGTTAGTGTTGTTTTGCATGTAGCTGTCCAGTTTTCCCAGCACTATTTGTTTAGGAGACTTTTTCCCATTGCATATTCTTGCCTCTTTTGTCAAAGATGAATTGACCATATACTTCTGGGTTTATTTCTGGGATCTCTATTCTGTTCCATTGATCTCTGCATCTATTTTTGTGCCAGTATCACACTATTTTGATTATGACAGCTTTGTAGTGCATCTTGAAATTTGGAATTTTGATACCTCCAGTGATGCTCTTCTTTTTCAAGATTGCTTTGGTTATTGGGCATCTTTTGTGGTTCCATACAAATTTTAGGATCCTTTGTTCTGGTTCTGTGAAAAAATGCTGTTGGTATTTTTATATGGATTACGTTAAATCTGTAGATTTCTCTGGATAGCATGCACATTTTAACAACATTTGTTCTTCCAATTCATGAGCATAGAATGATTTTCCATTTGTGTTGTCTTTCATTTCCTTCATCAATGATTTACAGTTTCAGAGTACATGTCTTTTACCTTCTTGGTTTAACTTATTCCTAGGTAATTTTTCGTGCACTTTCAAATGAGATTGTTTTCTTTTTTTTTTAATTTTTTTCTATGTTTATTTATTATTGAGAGACAGAGTGAGACAGAGCATGAGCATGGGAAGGGCAGAGAGAGGAGACACAGAATTTGAAGGAGGCTTGAGGCTCTGAGCTCAGAGCCGATGCGGGGCTCCAACCCACCCACTGCAAGATCATGACCTGAGCCGAAGTTGGATGCCCAACTGACTGAGATTGTTTTCTTAATTTTTCTTTCTGCTACTTCATTGTTGGTGTATAGAAATGCAACAGATTTCTGTATATTGATTTTTGTGTCCTGCCATTTTACTGAATCCACGTATCAGGTCTAACAATTTTTTGGTGGAGTCTCATGGGTTTTCTAAATAGAGGTATGATGTCATCTGCAAATAGTTTTACTTCTTCCTTACCAATTGGATATCTTTCTTTGTGTTGTCTGATTGCCGTGGCTAGGATTTCCAGTACTATTTTGAATAAGATTGTGAGAGTGGGCAACCTTTTCTTATTCCTGACCTTAGGAGGAAAGCTTTTAGTTTTTCACCATTGAGGATGATGCCCGCTGTGGATTTTCATATATGGCCTTTATTATATTGAGGTATGTTCCCTGTAAACCTACTTTGTTAAGGATTTTTAACAAAAATGGATGTTGTACTTGTCAAATGGTTTTTCTCCAGCTATTAAAGTGATGATATGGGTTTTATTTTTTCTCTTGTTGATGTAATGCATCACACTGATTGATTTAAAAATACTGAATATTTGCATTCCAGCAATAAATTCCACTTGATTAGTGTGAATAATTTTTTAGTGTATTGTTGGATCTAGTTTGCTAATATTTTATTGAGGATTTTTGCATCTGGGTTCATCAGAGATAATAGGCTGTAGTTCTGGGTTTTGTTTTTGTTGTTGTTGTTGTTGTTTTTCTAGTGTCTTTATCTGGTTTTGGTGCCAGGGTAATGCTAGCCTCATGGAATGAATCTGGAAGCTCTCCTTCCACTTCTATTTTTTAGAATGGTTAGAGAAGAATAAGCATTAACTCTTCTTTAAGTGTTTGGTAAATTCACCTGTGAAGCCATCTGGTCCTGGAAGTCTTTTGTTACTCTTCAATTTCATTGTTGGTAATCAGTCTGTTCAATTTTCTATTTCTTCATGTTCAGTTTTGGGAGGTTATATGTTTCTAGGAATTCATCCATTATTTTTAGCTTGTCCAGTTTGTTGGCATATAATGTTCTTTTACAATCCTTTGTATTTCTGTGGTGTCAGTAGTTATTTCTCCTCTTTCAGTTCTAATTTTATTTGATTCCTCCCTCTCTCTCTCTCTCTCTCTCAGTGAATCTGGTTAGAAGATTATCAAGGTTTTTTTTTAATCTTTTCAAAGAACCAGCTCTGGATTTCATTGATCTGTTCTATTCTTTGTTTACTTTCTATATCATTTATTTCTGCTCTAATCTTTATTATTTACATTCCTTTTCTGGTTTTTCCTTTGTTTTTGTTTCTTTTTCTAGCTCCTTAAGTGTAAGTTTTCGATGTTTATTTGTGATTTTTCTTCTTCTTGATGTGGGCCTGTATTGCAATAAACTTTCCTGTTAAAGAGCTTTTGTTGGGGGCGCCGGGGTGGCGCAGTGGGTTAAGCGTCCAACTTCAGCCAGGTCACAATCTCGCGGTCTGTGAGTTCAAGCCCCGCGTCAGGCTCTGGGCTGATGGCTCGGAGCCTGGAGCCTGTTTCCAATTCTGTGTCTCCCTCTCTCTCTGCCCCTCCCCCGTTCATGCTCTGTCTCTCTCTGTCCCAAAAACAAATAAAAAACGTTGAAAAAAAAAATTTTTTTAAAAAAAAGAGCTTTTGCTGTATCCCAAACACTTTACACTGTTGTGTTTTCAGTTTCATTTGCCTCTATTTATTTTTTTATTTCCTCTTTGATTTCTTAGTTGTCCCATTTACTGTTTAGTAGCATGATCTGTGTCTCCCTCTCTCTCTGCCCCTCCCCCGTTCATGCTCTGTCTCTCTCTGTCCCAAAAATAAATAAAAAACGTTGAAAAAAAATTTAAAAAAAAAAAGAGCTTTTGCTGTATCCCGAACACTTTACACTGTTGTGTTTTCAGTTTCATTTGCCTCTATTTATTTTTTTATTTCCTCTTTGATTTCTTAGTTGTCCCATTTACTGTTTAGTAGCATGAAATTTAACTTTCATGTATTTGTGTTCATTCCATATTTTTTTCTTGTGGCTGATTTCTAATTTTAGAGCATTGTGGTCAGAAAAGATGCATGGTATGACTTCAGTGTTTTTCAGTTTGCTGAGTCTTGCTTTGTGGCCTATTCTGGAGAATGGTCCATCTGCACTTGAAAAGAATGTGTGTTCTGCTCTTTTAGGGTGGAATGTTCTGAATATACCTGTTAAATCCATCTGTTCCAGTGTGTCATTCAAAGCCACTGTTTCCTTGTTGATATTCTGTTTGGATGATGTATGCATTGGTATAACTGGGGAGTTGAAGTCCCTTACTATTATTGTATTTCTATCAGTTACTTCCTTGTAGTTTGCTACTAATTTCTTTATGTATTTGGGTGCTCCCATGTTGGTTGCATAAATATTTATAATTGTTTTATCTTTTTGTTGGATGATTATAGAGTGTCATTCTTTGTCTCTTGTTACAATCTGTTTTAAAGTCTATCTTGTCTGAAATGAGTATTGCTACCCTGGCTTTCTTTTAGCTTCCATTTGCATGATAAATGCTTTTCCATCCTTTCACTTTCATTTTCATGTGTTTTTAGCTCTGAAGTGAGTGTCTTGAAGGCACATATACATGGGTCTCGCTTTTTTATCCGTTCCATCACCCTGTGTCTTTTGATGGAGCATTTAATTCATTTACATTCAACGTACTTATTGACAGGTATGTAATTATTGTCATTTTGTTACCTATTTTATGGTTGTTTTTGCCATTCTATTCCATTCTTTTCTTCTCTTGCTCTTTTCTCTCATGGTTTCCTAGCTTTCTTTAATGACATATTTGGATTCCTTTATCTTTATTCTTACATATCTATTACTGGTTTTTGATTTCTGGTTACCATTAGGTTTATGTTAACATCTTCTGCATATTATAGCAGTCTATGTTATGTTGATAGTCTCTTTTGAACCCATTCTTACTGCTCTCCCACCACACATTTTAGGTGTATGGTGTCATACTTTATATCCTTTTATTTTGTGAATCCCTTGCCAGATTTTTATGGATATACTTAATTTTAGTGCTTTTGTGCTTCCTGTTTTTCTTAGTCCTCCTTGTGGTCTTACCTTTCCACTCAAAAAGTCCTTGTTAACATTTCTTGAAGGGATGGTTTAGTGGTCGTTAATTCCTTTAACTTTTGTTTATCTGGGAAACTCTATCTCTCCTTCTGTTCTGAATGATAGCTTTGTTGGAAAAAGTATTCCTCATTGCAGATTTTTTTTTCATTCAGCACTCTACATGTATCACGCGGTTCCCTTCTGGCCAGCAAAGTTTCTGGTGAAAAAGCAGCCAATAGCCTTATGGTGTCTCTGTTGTATGTAACTGTTTTCCTTTCTCGTGATGCTTTCAATATTCTCTCTTGACCCTACTTTTTGTCATTTTAATTGTTATGTGTCTTGGTGTAGATCTCCTTAAGTTAACTTACTTCACCTCTTATTTCTTCAAATAAATATTCTACCACCTTTTCTCTCTCTTCTCCTTCTAGGATCTCTATAAAGCAAATGTTATTACATTTGATGGTGTCTCCAAACTTCCTTGTTCTATTTTCATTTATTGTTATTATTTTCTTCTTTCTCAGGATCAGTTGGGTTGCTTTCCATTACTCTGTACTCCAGGTTGCTGATGTGTTCTACTTCCTTTAGTCAACTATTTACTCCTTCTGGTTTACTTTTAATTTCAGTTATTGTGTATTTTTTCTTTCTCCGTTGAGGGTCTCGCCGAGGTCTTCCACTCTTTTCTCAAATTCAGTGAGTATCTTTATGGCCATTGCTTTAAATTCTCTATCAAACATACTACTTATCAATGTTTCGTTTACATATTTTGCTGTGATTTTGTCCTATTCTTTCACTGAAACATTCCTCTCTCTCCACATTTTGCCTAACTCTGTGTCTATTTCTGTGTGTTAAGAAAGGCAGCTACATCCCTGTTCTTGAAAGTAGCAGCTTTATGAAGAAGAGCTCCTGTAGAGCCCTGCTATGCAATGTCACTTGTTCAGAAGAACCTGGCATTACAGGGGTGTCTCCTGTGTGTTGTGTGAGCCCCACTGTTGTGCCTGAGCTGCTATTGCTTTCACTCCAGTCATCTGCAATGATTCTCTGAGTCTGTTGGGAGCAGAGTTTGGTTCCAGTGTTATTAGTGGGACACCCTGGGGCTTCCTTGAGCTTGAGTTGAGTCAGACCAGGCATTTGCCAAAGATTCGGTAGCACAGAATGGCAGGGCATCATCCCTATGTTGTTCTAGGAGAAGTTTTGTGAGCAGTGCATGCAGTCAGACTAGATATCAGACCCCAGCCCTCTACTGGGCCACATTTGGACCTGGATGTGTGGTACGTTCCCTTGTCTTCCAGGGCAGGAAACCTCTGGAGTGGTGCTGGCCCCTGTTGTGGCCGCTTGCCTACTACCAGGCTTGTGACACCACTTTGGATGGGCTCTGGCCAAGGGCATGTTGAAAGGGGCAGATTCAAAGGAGAATGTGAGGCAAGGAACATGGTATTAACAAGGCTTACTCAAGTCTGCTGTGGGAAGAGACCTGGGGAGGGGCTTGGCAGAATAGGTGTGTTTCCAGGGTAGCACAGAAGTAACATACTGTGTTATCAAGTTGGGTGGAGATCATTGGTAAAGCACTGATTCTCACAGGTGTCTTGGTCACTATGCTAGAGAGCAAGAGAGGGAGATGGCACCAGACAGCTCCTTTGTTCTTGGAAAAGAATCCTAAAGATCCCTGCCCTCCAGCACATGCTCTGAGATTAGTAAATATATCTCTTTCTTGTATATCCCAGATGTTTTTCAATTCATGTTTTTGTTGTGCTGTCTCTTTAAGGGTGAAGAATAAGTGTTCTATGCTCTCTGGGCTCTCCCAGAGCTACAACTACTCGGTTTTAAAGATGCAGGTGTTCACATTAATCAAAGAAAGATTCAGAACAACCCAGTCCTCACAATAGGAGCAGAAAAGCATGAGACAAAAGGCAGCACTCTTCCTCGAGGAAAACTCTCAAAGGAGTAAGAATAAAAACGACATACCTCAAGGCCATAAAGGTCATATATGAGAGACCCACAGCTAATATCATCCTCAGTGGGGAAAACCCGAGAGCCTTCCTCCTAAAGTCAGGAATACAACAGGGATGTCTACTATCACCACCACTGTTCGACGTAGTGTTGGAAGTTCTAACCTCAGTGATCAGACAACAAGAAGAAATAAAAGCCATCCAAATCAGCAAGGAAGAAGTCAAACCTTCACTCTTTACAGACAACAGGATACTCTGTGTGGAAAACCCAAAGACTCAACCCAAAACCTGCTAGAACAGATTAAGGAATTGTTAAGGAATTGCAGGTTATAAAAATCAATGTACAGAAATCAGTTGCACTTCTATACACCCTTAATGAAGCAGCAGAAAGAGAAATCAAGGAATTGATCCCATTTATAATTGCCCCGAAAACCATAAAATATCTAGGAATAAACCTAACGAAAGAGGTAAAAGATCTGTATGCTGAAAACTATAGAAAGTTTATGAAAGAAATTGAAGAAGACACAAAGAAATGGAAAAATTGTCGATAATACCCAAAGCAATCTACACATTCAATGCAATCCCTATCAAAATAACACCAGCATTCTTCACAGAGCTAGAACAAACAGTTCTAAAATTTGTATGAAACCACAAAAGACCCCAAGTAGCCAAAGTAATCCTGAAAAAGAAAACCAAAGCTGGAGGCACCACAATTCCACACTTCAAGCTGAATTACAAAGCCGTAATTATCAAGATGGTATGGTACTGGCACAAAAACAGACACTGAGATCAATGAAACAGAATAGACAATCCAGAAATGGACCCACAAATGTACGG
This sequence comes from Panthera leo, assembly GCF_018350215.1. NCBI lineage: Eukaryota > Metazoa > Chordata > Mammalia > Carnivora > Felidae > Panthera > Panthera leo. The sequence continues at coordinate 44,373,961 of NC_056685.1, forward strand.
CCGACTAATCTTTGACAAAGAAGGAAAGAATATCCAATGGAAAAAAGTCTCTTCAGCAAATGGTATTGGGAAAACTGGATAGCGACATGCAGAAGAATGAATCTGGACCACTTTCTTACACCATACATAAAAATAAACACAAAATAAATGAAAGAACTGAATGTAAGACAAGAAACCATCAAAACCCTAGAGGAGAAAACAGACAGTAACCTCTTTGACCTCACCCACAGCAATTTCCTACTATACATGTCCCCAGAGGCAAGGGAAACAAGAGCAAAAATGAACTATTGGGACCTCATCAAAATAAAAACTTCTGCACAGCAAAGGAAACCATCAACAAAAATAAAAGGAAACTGATAGAATGGGAAAAAATATTTGCAAATGACATATCAGATAAAGGGCTAGTATCCAAAATTTTAAAGAACTTACCAAATTCAACACCTCCCAAAAACAAGTAATCCAGTGAAGAAATGGGCAAAAGACATGAATGCTTTTCCAAAGAAGACATCCAGATGGCAAACAGACACAAAGATACTCAACATCACTCATCATCAGGGAAATACAAATCAAAACCACAATAAGATACCACCTCACGCTTGTCAGAATGGCTAGAATTAACAACTCAGGAAACAACAGCTGTTGGTGAGTATGCAAAGAAAGGGGACTCCTTTGGCACTGCTGGTGGTAGGCACTCTGGAAAACAGTATGGAGTTTCCTCAAAAAACAAAAACAAAAACAAAAACAAAAACAAAAACAAAAAATAGAGCTACCCTACAACCCTGCAATTTCACTAGTAGGTATCTATCCAAAGGATACAAAAAATGCTGATTTTATATATATATATATATATATATATATATATATATATATCACTTTTAGTGAAATATATATATATATTTCACTTTTAGTGAAATATATATATATATATATATATATATATATATATATATATCACTAAACGTTAACTAACTTGGATTTAAATAAAGTCTTAAAAAATAAATAAATTTCCAGGTGTTAAGCCAGGTTGATTATAAGAACTCACAAAATAAGACCCCTCTGGTTTTTGAAGCCAAATGTAATGGAAATTCATCTTCTCTGAGTGTGTTCCCCATGTCTGGGGTGCTTTGTGTGAGGGCCTTTTCTTCTCCTCTCTCCACACCCATGGCATCCCCTCTTCTCATGCACGGTCCTGAGGGTCTGCCTAGCTTGTGACTGGATCTTTGGACTTTCTACGCTCTTGGATGTGTCCTCTTTTCTACATTCAGCTGTTCAGAGTCTGTTCTGTAAGTCTTTGGGTCATTTTCTAGGTTATTTACAGTTATGTGGGTGTTATCTAGTTTTGTCCATGAGATGAGGTGAGTTTAGGACCTTCTTACTCTGCCTCTTCCCCAGAATTTGGGATACTATTTTCAAAGTGATCAAAGGCAAAAAATAACTGTCAACCAAGAATACCTTACTCAGCAAAGCTATCATTCCAAAATACAGGAGAGATAAAGAACTTCCCACCATCCCAGGGGATGGTGGATTGGATCAGTTTCTACTCTAGCCGTAGGTGTCAGTCACAGGATTACAGCAACAGGACTCCCCTGGTGATCTGTTAAAGCCATGCATCATAAGTACTAGACCTCTATCCCATAGAAATGCTAAAGGGAATTCTTCAAACTGAAACAGCAACCAAAAAAATCATAACATAAAAATGTATGAAAGTATGCAATCACTGGTACAGACAAAAGGAAAATGATCCTTGACAGTGGTCCAGGCAATAATGTCTAGAATATGTCACCACAAGCACAGGCACCAAAAAATAAAATAAAAAGTGAGGCTACATTGAAATAAAGAGCTTTTGCACGGCAAAGGGAACAATCAATAAGCTGAAAATACAATGTATTGAATGAGAGAATGTAATTGCAAACCATACATCTGACAAGGGACTAATTTCCAACATATAAAAAGAACCATTCCAACAGTATAACAAAAAAGAAACTAATCCAATTTTTAAAATGGGGAACGGATCTGAGTAGACGTTTTTCTGTAGACATATAAATGGCCAGTAGGTACATGAAAAGGTGCCCAACAAATGACTCATCGGGGAAATACAAATCAGTGAGCATAAAGTAATGAGATAATCACCTCACATCTGTTCAGATGACTTTTATCACAAAGAGGAAAGATATTGGTAGAATGTGAAGAATGGGAAAAATTCAGGTGAGAGTGTAAATTGGTGCAGCCACAATGGAAAATAGTATACTGGTTTTTCAAAAAATTAAAAATAGAACTATCAAATGATCCAGTAATCTCACTCTTGGTATCTATTAAAAGGAACTGAAGTCAGTATCTCAAAGGGATCTCTGCACAGCCATGCTCAATACAACATTACTTACAGTAGCCAAGATATGAAAACAAACGAAGTGTCTTCCAACAGATAAATGGTTATGAAGATATGATATGTATAATGACATTATATAGATATAGATTGGATATAGATATAGATGGATATGGAAGTTAATTAAAGTCATAGTAGGAAGGAAGAAATGATAAACATATATATATTTGAAAGCTGATGCTAAAATATGAATAGTAGAAGAACTCGTGGTAGCCTCAAATGGAACAATACCCCAAATTCCAAGGGCATCATCAATAGAATGGAAAAATACGTTGTAGCAGAATCAGACAATAGAACAGCAAGGAAGTGTCGAGAAATTACAAATTCATGCAATTATAGGGATGGGTCTCACGAGTTTAGCTTTACCTAAAAAAGCCAAATATAAAGTATACACATAGTATGATTTCATTTACATAATGTGCTCTTTAATGAAGAAAAGGACATGAAAGGGGTATTTTGCAGTGCTGGTAAAATTCATTTCCTCATTCCATGTGACAGTGACACTTGAAAATTCTGCCATCTGTTGGCATGAATGACATGTGTTTTCATCTGTATGTATATAATACTTCAGTAAAATTATATGAGAATATTATGAAAATATGCAAATATGTTTAAAAATTCTATCAAACATTTAAAGAAGAGTTGATGCTTATTTTTCTCAAATTATTCCAAAAAATAGAAACGGAAGGAACACTTCCAAACTCATTCTATGAGGCCAGCATTACCCTGATTCTAAAACCGGACAAACACCCCACCAATAAAGAGAAGTATGGACCTATATCCTAGATGAACATGAATGCAAAAATTCTCAACAAACTACTGGCTTGTTGAATCCAATAGTACATTAGAATAATCATTTACTATGATCAGGTAAGATGTATTCGTGGACTACAATAGTGGTACATTATTTGTAAATCAATCAATGTGATACAGCACATTAATAAAAGAAAGGCTAAGAACCTTATGATCCTTCCAATAGATGCAGAAAAAGCATTTGGCAAAATACAACATCCAGCCATGATGACTCAACATAATAACCATCAACAAAGCAGGGATAGAGGGAATATGCCTCAACATAATAAAGGCCATATACAAAAAACCCACAGCTGATATTATCGTCAGTGGGGAAAAACTGGGAGCTCTTCCTCTACAGTCAGGAATAAGACAGGGAATGTCCACTCTCACCATTGTAATTTAACATAGTACTGGAAGTCCTAGCCTCAACAATCAGACAACAAAAAGAAATAAGAAGGATCCAAATCAGCAAGAGAGAAGTCAAATTTTCACTACATGATACCCTATACAGAAAACCCAGAAGACCCCACCAAAAAGTTGCTGGAACTAACACATGAATTCAGTAAGTTGCAGGATACAAAATCAATGTACAGAATTCAGTTGCATTTCTATACACCAAAACTAAAGCATCAGAAAGAGAAATTAAAGAATCAATCCCATATAAAATTGCACCCCAAACCATAAGATACTTAGGAATAAGCGTAACCAACCAGGTGAAAGCTCTGTACTTAAAAACTCTGAAACAGTAATGAAAGAAATTAGAAGGTGACACAAATAAATGAAAAAAACATTCCATGATCATGGATTGGGAGAAAAAATATTGTTAAAATGTCTATACTGTCCAAAGCAATATACAAATTTAATACAATCCTTATCAAAATACCAATAGCAGTTTTCAAAGAGGTAGACCAATCTTAAAATTTGTATGGAACCACAAAAGACCCCGAATAGCCAAATCAATCTTGAAAAAGAAAAACAAAGCTGGAGGCATCACAATTTTTGTCTTTAAGATGTATTACAAAGCCGTAGCGATCAAGACAGTATGGCATTGGCACAAAAATAGACAGATCAATAGAACAGAATAGAAAACTCAGAAATGACCCACAACTATATGGTCAACTAATCTTTGATAAAGCAGGAAAAAATATCCAATGGAAAGAGGATGGTCTCTTCAACAAATGGTGTTGAGAAAACTGGACAGAAACATGCAAAAAAAAAAAAAAACAGGATGAGTTTTTTACACCATACAAAAAAAATAAATTCAAAATGGATAGAAGGTCTAAATGTGAGACAGAAAACTATCAAAATCCTAGAGGAGAACACAGTCAATAACCTCTTTCACATCAGCCATAGCAACTTCTTATTAGATATATCTTCTGAGGCATAGGAAACAAAATCAAAAATGAACTATTGGGACTTCATCAAGATAAAAAACTTCTGCATAGAGAAGGAAGCAATCAACCAAACTAAAAGTCAATCTTTGGAATAAGAGAAGATATTTGCAAATTACATCTGATAAAGGCTGAGTATCCAAAATCTATAGAGAACTTATAAAACTGAACACCCAAAAAACAAATAATCAAGTGAAAAAATGGGCAGAAAACATGAATAGACGTTTTTTCACAGAAGACATACAGATGGCTAGCTAATAGACACATGAAAAAAATGCTCAACATCACTCACCATCGGGGAATATTACAATGAGATATCACCTCACACCAGGTAGAACAGCTAAAATGAACCACACAGGAAACAACAAATGTTAGTGTGGATGCATAGAAAGGGGGACGCTCTAGCGCTGTTGGTGGGAATGCAAACTGGTGCAGACACTCTGGAAAACAATATGGAGGTTCCTGAAAAAGTTAAAAAGAGAACTACCCTACAATCCAGCAATTGCATCTCTAAGTATTGACCCAAAGGTTAAAAAATACAGATATGAAGGAATACATGCAACCCAATGTTTATAGCAGCATTATCAACAATAGCCAAATTATGGAAAGTGCCCAAATGTCTATCGACTGATGAGTGGATAAAGAAGAGGTGTTACATATATATAATGGAATACTACTCAGCCAAAACATAAAAAATGAATGAATTTTTGCCGTTTGTAATGATGTGGATGGAGCTAGAGAGTATTATGCTAAGATAAGTCATACAGAGAAAGACACTTACCATATACCGTATGCTTTTACTCACATGTGGAATTTAAGAAAAAAACAGATGAATTTAGGGGAGAAAGAGGAGAGACAAAGTAGAAAACAGACTCTTAAATAGAACAGAGTGATCATTACTGGAGGGGCATGGGGGAGGAGATAGGTTAAATGGGTGATGGGTATTAAGGAGGGTACTTGTGATGAGCACTGCGTATTGTAAGTGATGAATCACTAAATTCTACATCTGAATCTAATATTACACTATATGTTAACTAACTGAAATTTAATACATTGCAAAAAAAATATGACTTCGCTGTTGCAGAAGGCATTTGATAAAACTAATATTCTTATTTGAAAAAATAACTTTTAAAAAATAAAAATAAGAGAAAATACCACTCAAATATCTAGAGTAGTCAAGACAACAAAGCAAAATTAATATATATGTATTTTTTAAAAAATAGCTTTTTAAACAGGAAATTGAAATAAAAATACATAACTAGGGGCGCCTGGGTGGCTCAGTTGGTTAAGCGTCCGACTTCGGCTGGGGTCATGATCTCACAGTTTGTGGGTTCAAGCCCCGCATCAGGCTCTGTGCTAACAGCTCAGAGCCTGGAGCCTGTTTCAGATTCTGTGTCTCCTCCTCTCTCGGCCCGCCCCCCCCCACCACCACCTATGCTCATGCTCTGCCTCTCTCTGTCTCTCAATAATAAATAAACGTTAAAAAAGTTAAAAATAATACATAACTAGATTAATGAAACAGATTAGAAGGTGAAAATTTATATCCACACATATAGGGAATGCAGATTTCAACAAAGATGCATAGTCATTCACTGGAGAAAGTATAGTCTTGTCAACAAACGCTGTGGAAATAACTATCAAATAATATTAATAATTACATGCCCTAAGCTCCATACAAAAATGCTCCAAACTGATTGTAAACCTAAGCGTAAACTATACACTTCTTTTAGTTTTTAGATAGACATTTTATTTTTTATTTTTGTTTTTTTTAATTTTTTTTTTAACGTTTATTTATTTTTGAGACAGAGAGAGAGCATGAACAGGGGAGGGTCAGAGAGAGAGGGAGACACAGAATCCGAAACAGGCTCCGGGCTCTGAGCTGTCAGCACAGAGCCCGACGCGGGGCTCGAACCCACAGACCGCGAGATCATGACCTGAGCCGAAGTCGGACGCTTAACCAACTGAGCCACCCAGGCGCCCCTAGATAGACTTTTTAGACAGAATTCCAGAAGCATGATCCAAAGAAGAACAAATTGATGAAGTATACTTCATCAAAATAAATGACTTCTGCTTTTTGAAGACAAAGAAAAATCACAGACTTGAAGGACATAACTGAAAATCATACATCTAATAAAAGACTTGCCGCCAGGTTACATAAAGAATTCTCAAAATGCAAATAACAAAAATTAAATATAATCAAATATTTCATGAATTACATCACCAAGAAACATAGAAGATTGGCAAATGAGTACAGGAAAAGATGCTCAAAACTGTTTGCCTTAGGAACATTCAAATTAAAACCACCACAGACCAGACTTCCTGTTTTGGAAAAATATAGAGGATAGACTTTTCCCTATTCATCCCACTAAATATAGCTAGAACCCCTGGACATTATACATAATAAGACAACATAAGAAGATTTAGAAAGGTAATGAGAAAGCTGGCAGATCCCAGCCCTGGAAAACCGAGGAATGACAGGGAGGTCAGCTCCCTGGAATTTCTTTTCACCTCACATATCCCAGACTGGTGCCTGAGAGGCCAGCAAACCACAGACACAACAGGTACACACAAAAATCCCCCCCAAATTTTTTCTCTCCAGTCAAAATAACGGGGAAAAGGCATGCTGGAAAGACAGAAAAGTTTTTGATACTAACTGCATTATTCCAATCCAAAACCATTGACTATCCAATAAAAATATAACTCAGGCTTGCAGGGGAAATCAAGAGATTCTCCAATAAAGGAAAACTAAGAAAATGTACCACCACCAGATCCGCTCTGAAAGAACTGCTAAAGGGAATTATCTTAACAGAAATTAAATGATAAAAGGAGTCCTGGATCATCAGGAAGAAAGAGGGAACAAAAGAAAGAATAAAACTACCATTAGGCTTAATGGACGGATTTTCCTTCATCTCTTGTGTTTTCTAAATTGTTTGATATTTGAAGCAAACTTATCAGTTGAAGCAAAATTATAACATCCATGTGATTCTCAGTATAAATACAGAAATATTTAAGACAATTCTATTGTAAATGGGACACAGTAGAGGGACATAAAGAAAAGTAAGGCTCTACATTTTACTTAAGCTGCTGTGGGTTGTGATAGACTGTGTAGTTGTGATTATATGTATATATAATTTTATAAAGATATATAATAGATTACTATCTTATAAAGCATATTAGAGCTTATATACTTACATATATAACTCTATAAAAATTAAATGTAAAGAAAAGAATCTACTTTGTTACAAATTTTGTTCCATCAATTACGTAGTGATGTAGAAAAGTATAACCTTCACTTTTATCTCACAGCATCACAAATACAGCATCACAAATGGATCATAAACCTTAGTTAAAAGTTAATAAATAAATCAACAAATCCTAGAAAGTCATATAGGAAATTATATTCATGAACTCTAACTAATTTCTGAAATGGGTCCCAAACAAGCACCAATGCCCAAAATGATAAATTGAATTATAGTGACATTAATAAATTTTGGTCATTAAAAGAGTAAACATGCAAGTCACAAGAGTCAAAGATCCATTTGCATCTTAAAACTCAAAAAAGAGCTCTTATCTAAAATATGACAAGGACTTCTAAAAAGGGAAAAGAAGACACCATCTAGAAGAAATGGACAAGGGACACACTTGAGCACTTCTCACTAACACAAAAGAAACAATCCTAATGAGTTACAGCCCAGAAAATGGTACTGTTATGAAACATTCAGAGCTTATTATATTAATTTTGTCAGACTACTGCGTTTTGGATCAAGAACCCATTTGGTACAACATGTATTCACGCAATAAGCTAGAAAAATGTTGGAATAATCTAATAAATTGAAATACACACATACCTGTGAAGGTGAAGTTTCATTCTAATGCTTAGAGGAAAATGTGTTATGATTACTCATAAATACCATGATAGTGTTATATTTCTACATTATTATTTTATTGTGATAAATATAATATTGACATGCCTAAACATATTATATACTATATAGTTATGCCTCATATATATTATTATAATTACAAAGTAATATGTAAAAAAGATACAGTAAAGGCTTTTCTTTTTTTAAGGTTTTATTTTTATGTAATCCCTATACACAGTGTAGGTCTTGGACTTAGAACCCCAAAATCAAGAGTCGCATGCTCTACTGACTGAGTCAACTAGGTGCCCCAAAAAGGCTTTCCATAAAATAATTCTTCATAGTGCCCTCACCACATATTAAAAGTAAACTAAAGTTGTATCTGAGAATAGATTTTAAAATATCATATTCATATAAGACAGCAGTGAAAATTCACAAACTATAGACAAATGTGATAGCATAGATGGATTACACACACATGAGGGCGAAGGGAAACACACATAAAAATTCATACCGCATGATTCCATTGACATAAAGTCCAAAAATAAGCGAAGATATTTCATAATATTGAAATTGGCAGGGCTGACAAAGGCCTGATGTGTGGTAAAATTAAATAGCAAAGTTTATTTCTGGCAAAAGAGCATTTATAGAAGCACAATTTTCTATGAAAAGCAAGAAGTGGAAATTATCAAGCGTACCTTAAAATATAAAAATATAAATAAAATATCATAGAGTCAAACTAGGTAATATTAACAGACTTTAAAATAAACTATAAATATGTACAAAGCTATGAATGAACTCTACAAATATTATATTAACTGACAAGCTATTAATAAAATCTGGAATATTTGAAATCTTACCATTTCTTCTTCATCATCTATGTACAGCAGGTTAGAGTTCTTAGAAGCACAGGACATAAAACTCTCATTCCATGATTTTCTCTCAGTGCTAATGTAATAGCAATTGTTGGAATACACAAACCACTCTTTGGGACAACCACAGTGATGTGCTGGAGAAAGATTATGAGATATTACCCAAAAGCATTTTGAACACTAACAAATTCTAGTAAATTTACATACTTGTATATGGATATACATGCGTACATATTTATGCACCCTCACAGACCCATATAAATAAAACAAAATATGCTCATGTACACACAGAGAGAATGGTCAGCTTCTCATTCCCTAACTTATGTGTCCATATAAAGCAAACACACAAAAATATCCATCTCAGCATGTCCTGAGATCACTGAACAAAGCCACTTTTTTAGAATAGTAAAATGATTTATCTCTCATCATGTTATACCAGAAGAAAATTTGAGGAAATTGGCAACAATGGGTATGGCAATTTTAAATGAGTATCTCTTCATATTGTTGCCTAAGAAGTAATACTCTCGTATAATCATCATTTCTGAACCATTATTACCCAGTTTTGTAATTAATTTTCCTCCAAAAACTCCAGTACCATTGTTGCCCAGCCAAAGGTAGAGATAAAATAGAAACTATGTTAATATTAGAATTTTGAAAATCACTTTGTACCTTTCTGGATCTTCGTTGTCAGGGACAAATTTTTCTGCTCTGGTATTTCAGTAGCTGAAAAAACTAAATGAAGCCTCATAAAAATTTAATATTAAACCAAATACATTGTAATGATTTGAGTTTCTCAATTTAAAACTTTCTGTATTGTTTAGAATTAGAAAACTGTAATAAAATTTATATTACTAAGCAAAATTAATAAAGTAATGATTAGGGAGAAAATATTTCGAAAGCCTACAAAACCAAACCTCACCATCTCTTATAGTATTTGGCATAATCGATCTCAAGAATTAATTTGTATTTCTCAACAACATTTCTCCTAGATCATCTCTTTGAGTAATGACATCTGAACACATGTGTAATGCTGTCTGCAATTATTCTGTTATTTTTATTTTTGACAAATTCAGAATAACCATTGCACATTTAGAGCACATATGCATTAAAATGGAAATTCTATTCCATAATAGTAGGAGACATTTTGAGGCACTGACAGTCATTAAAATGAAAAGTTCCCAAATAGTCATTCAAACACTTACGGGTAACAACTACTATTGTTACCAGAGTGGACATCAAGACAAGGCAGATGATTCCCAGGATCCTAGCAATGAGCTTCCCTGGAAATAATAGTAAATATTTAGAAGAGAAATGAAAACACTGAGAAAGGGTGGAAGGAAATAATTATTTAGGAAAGTTACATATAAGAGAACTACAGATGCACAGGGAGTCACAAATAAACACTTGGACCCCAAGCCCATATCTACCATCGTAATCTTTTCCCAGAATATATGATTGCATTTTAAGTAAAGGTAATACTCCATGAGCTTTTGGTCAAAGACTACAAATTACAATAGCTGAGTAAAGTTAGTCTTTAGATTTCAATTAGAATACCATTATCCAACTCCAAGCTCTGATATTCACAAATGAAAACTATGAGATCATTCCCGGCTCATTCTCTACACCCCTGCACCGTAACTGCACATCCTAGAAAAGTTATACTGTGTGCATATTAAATGTTTTACCTTTGCAGTGATAATTCTTGTCATTCCCTTGAAGATCCTGAGAAGCATTTTGAAGATTTAACTCTGCATAGAGCAGTTCCTGCTCAGTTACTGAAATGGAACTTTTAGTGCCCTTGGGTTTCATTTGCTGTCTCTTTGAGTCTTTCATCAGATTAAGTTCTGCATAAGTGACTTCTTGGCTATTCATGTCTGCAGCTGAGTCGTGACAGGCACAGAGCTGTATGAAACTGTACTGAAGGTCTTGATAAATAATGTATGTAATGTAAGGACAAGATTGCTCACACGGGGTGGAGCGCGGGGTAAGTGATACTACTCTTTTGCAGTTGAACAATGTGAAATCTGGTACTAATTTCCTAAGAGCTTTAAAGGAGTGTGTCATGATAGAATAAATGGGTTTTATTCTGATATTCTGTTTGACACAGTAGTATTGGTTGGAAAAATGTAAAGCAATAGATTAGTGAAGAAGAAAGGAATTCATGAATAACACTGTCCTCATTAATATAAGGCCAGATTCCACAGAAACATTTCAACACTATTAGAATAACTGGGTTAAAACTAAAATGCTGCCTTAGAAAGAAAATGTTGCACCAATGTTTTTGACAAGTTTTAAATCCATTATTGGTTAAAAGTTGAGTATTCTGATTGGGGAATTGTGTTTTAGCACATATAGAACTATCCTGTAATAAATTACTTTTATTTGGTGACATACTTATTTATTAAAAGGTGATGTGTTATTATCAAATGATCTTTTATTTGGGGTTATTGTGGAGTTCTGAGAAATTATTAAATTTTAAAAGAAAAAACGTATATGTTCAAAACTGTTAATGTGACACACTAAACTTATCCAAAACTTGAACAATACTGAAAACAAAATTTTAAAAAATGACTTTCTTCAAGAACTTTTTTAACACCAGAAACTGCCATTAATTGTAATATGTGTAACCATAAAATGATAAAATTACAACAGTATAGATCATTTGTGGAAGAACTGTTTTGGTACAAACTTCCAGAAAGATTTGTGAATGTTAAAAGTTGTGAGGGTAGTTTTAATTGTGTAAGCAAGTGTAATAAATAGAAATAAATGTAAATTAATAGTTCAGCCAATGAGCTCTGTAGTCAGGGAGATCTGGACCTACTTCTGTCTCTCAAATTTACAAAGTATGACCTTTAAAAAGTTACTTTGTGTCTAACTACCTAGTTTACTAATGTAAACTTGGAGCAAAATATGTAAAAATATAACACCTATAAAGCATTCACTATTCAATCTGGCTTTTATAAACTCTCAATAAAATTATTTTAAGTATTTTTAACACCATAGTCACATTATAACTACTGATTTGTTAGAGCATAAAACATTATTCATTACACAGTAGTGCCTTTCAGTATGGATTCTTTTTTGTTTTTTTTTTGAGTTTTGGTTAATTTTTAAAAGGTCTTTTGATTGTTTACAGTTAAGTTTAAATTAGTATTTTACGGAAGGTAGCTCATCCTGCTTTTTATGAAAACCAAACTGCTTTCATTTACCTAAGTAAGTGTGTAATGTTTGACTCTCACGATGCGATGAATTCACTTTAAGAATCTATTTTTAAAGGCTGGGCTAAATATCAAATCATACATGTAATTATATCTATACTGATGACAAATTCAAAATTAACTGTTTCTTGCCATGATGCTTATGGGATTTCACTCGACATTATATTAATTTACAAACCCAAGTATATGTGTCTGTGTGTGTACTTGATTACTTCTCCACAGGCAAGATTAAATATTAAAAAAAACTCTCCAATGTATTTCATATTCATTCTTGTTTGTTACCCTGAATTGTTGGAATACAGATACCAATGTTCTCTGTGATTTCATTATATATTAGCTGTGCCTCAGATGCATCCCACCAGCATTTATAATCTCCCACTCACTGGGGTGACGGAGTAAAGAGACAGGACAGTAGTGACACATGCCTTCTGTGGCCCAGACACTCATGCATCTTCCAGAGGGAACCAGGTTACTCTTGTAAACAGATGATATCTGTGGTTTTCACAGCCTGTTGGCCCTGTGTGACCTCAGAAGGAGGCAATAATGGAAAAAAGTAGATTTCTCATCAATGTGTCACTTCAAATTTGAACAGGAAATTCTTACCCTTGGGCTATTTTGAAGCCCATTTATATTATCACACGCCTCCAGAATGCAGAGACTTGCAGCCTGTAGTGTGTCGTTTAATTTGTCCATTGGCAAATGCCCTTGAGAAATGTTTAGGTTCCACAAGATATTGGGATCAGAAACTTGACCACCCAGGCTGTTCACTTGCTTCCATCTGAATCACAAACACTGAGGACTTAGGCCTTGTGAGAAATACCTTAGATGTTTACGTTTTAGACAAAGTTGCTAAATATTACATACTTCTTTCTTTTATGCCCTTGCTATGTCATTTCTCTTATACTGAAAATATTCTAAAACCATCATCCCCATAACAGTATTTAATGTTATTTGACACTAATTCTGAAGACTTGCTATATTTTCGGCTTTCTTGTCACTGTCACAAAGTCATTAATTTCCAAACTTTTCTTCTCAAGTTTTCTGCCCTAAGTTTTAAGATACCTGCATTCAATTTTGTCATGCATAAATGAGTTATTAGGTTTCTGCGGAAAACGAGAAATTTCTGGAAAGGAGAAAATATCAAACAATATTGAACAATAACACCATGGCAGAAATTGAAACATAAATAATTATTCATATTATTCATTGATTCATCCTCTCATGATAACTAGTTGTCTGTATTTTAATCAATATATTTGTTCTCACTGACAAAAGCCTGAGTCTAAGTCCATAGGGGAAAAATGAAGGTAATTTTTAAAAATTTACTGAGGGCAGAAAAAGTACTTTTTAAAAAATGTTTATTTATTTATTTTTGAGAGAGCGACAGAGACAGCACAAGCAGGTAGAGACAGAGAGGTAGAGAGAGAAAACCAAGCAGGCTCTGTGCTGTCAGCACCAAGCCTGACACGGGGCTTGAACTCATGAAACGTGACATCATGGGGGCACCTGGGTGGCTCAGTCGGTTGAGTGTCTGACTTCGGCTCAGGTCACTATCTCACAGTTCATGATTTCAAGTCCCACATCAGGCTCTGTGCTGACAACCCAGAGCCTGGAACTTGCTTCAGATTCTGTGTCTTCCTCTCTCTCTTCCCCTTCCCTGCACACACTCTGTCTCTCAACAATAAATAAATGTTAAAAAAAAATGTGACATCATGATCCGAGCTGAAATCAAGTGTTGGCGGCTTAACCAACTAAACCACCCGGGTGCCCCCAAAAAGTACTTGTAAAATACAATTTCAAGGATTTTTACACGTAGGTTTCTACTGGTCTGTAGTTTTTCCTTTGCAACAGTGGGGGATAATTTTATCTGTTAATGATGCATAGTTGACATACAATATTATATTAGTTCCAGTGTATAACACAGTGAGTCAAACTCTACACAGAATGAAATGTTCACCCTTATAAATCTTATGACCATATGTCAGCACACTAAGTTATAAAAATATTATTGACTATATTCCCTACGCTGTAATTAATACCCCGGTGACTTACTTATTTTTTGAGTGTTTATTTAAATTCCAGTTAGTTAACAAACAGTGTAACATTAGTTTTAGGTGTACAATATAGGGATTCAACACTTCCGTGCAACACCCGATGCTCATCACAAGTGCACTCCTTAATCCCCATCATCTATTTAACCCATCCTCCCACACGCCTCCCCTCCGGCAACCATCAGTTTGTTCTCCATAGTTGAGAGCCTGTTTCTTGCTTTGCCCCTCTCCCCACCCTCTTCCCTTTACTGTTTGTTTTATTTAATTTCCACCTATGAGTGAAATCATATGGTATTTGTCTTTCTCTGGCTGACTTATTTTGCTTAGCATAATACACTGTAGCTCCATCAACATTGTTGCAAATGGCAAGATTTCATTCTTTTTGATTGAATGATATTCCATCGTGTGTGCGTGTGTGTGCGTACGTGTGTGTGTGTGTGTGTGTGTTTGTGTGTGTACTCAACCGTCTGAGCCACCCAGGAACTTATCATAAAGAAAAGATAAAGGACTCAAATAAATAAAATCACAAATGAGAAAGGAGAAATAACAACCGACAGCACAGAAATACAATTATAAGAGATTATGAAAAACTATGAACCAACAAATCGGACAACCTGGAAGAAATGGATAAATTCCTAGAAACATATAAGCTCCTAGAACTGAATCAGGAAGAAATAGAAAACTTGAACGGATGGGTAACCAGCAACAAAAATCATCAGTAGTCAAAAAACTCCCAACAAACAAAATTCTAGGGCCAGATGGATTCACAGGTGAACTCTATCAAATATTTAAAGAGGGGTTAATACCTATTATTCTCAAAGTATAAGACATTTCTTCCCTCCTTCCTCCCTCCCTGCCTCCTTTCTCCCTCCCTCTCTCCCTCCTACCTCCCTCCCTCCCTCCTACCTCCCTCCCTCCCTACTTCCTCCCTCCCTCCCTTCTCCCTTCCTTCCTTCCTTCCTTCCTTCCTTCCTTCCTTCCTTCCTTCCTCTCTCTGTCTCTCTCTCTCTCTTTCTTTCAACACAAACTCCACCAGAATTGAGACCCTGAAGAACTCTCTGGTCAGAGGTGTGGGCAGGGGTTTGTGCTGGTGTTTAGGGGAGGGGTCCACCACTCTGGGACTGACATAAACTTGACTGAAAAGGCCAGTCCGGCCAGGGGTGATGGGCTTGGTGTAAACAAGTTAGGCAGCCAGTGTTTCACTGCAATGCTTCCTGAAGGTGGGTGGGTGTTTATGCTAGATACAGGAGAGGGAAACGGCATAGGCCCCCTCCTTTTTGCCAGGAGAGGCATTTCAGTCAACACTGCCTCTCAGGGGTGTGCTCCATAAGAGTGAATAATCACCCCCGCGTGTGCCCCGGGTGTTCTTCAGATTGCTATTTCCATGCCATCTGCCCCCATGTTGTTTGCTTGCCTTCTCTCCAGGAGCAGGGTGGTGCCTTCAGGGCTCTATCCTAGTCAAGCTCATGGACCCTTAAAACTCCAGACATTAAACCCTATAGTTGCAAAAACTCATGAAATTCAGCCTCTTGTTTTCCAAGCCATGGCTTTGGGGAAAGGTTCTCTTTGTGTTCCTGTGTGCACCTCTCTCTCACCCTTATCCGTGACCATGGCTCCCTTCCCTCCACAGCACTCATGATCCCTTTCTTCCCTAAACCACATCTCTGCACTTCCTTCTTTGATGTGGCCTCTTCTGTCCCTTTAGTTGTTGAGTTTGTTCTGTCAGTTTTTAGGTCACTTGCTGGGATATTTAGGATGATCTGATAGTTATCTAGTTGTGTTTTTGGAACAAGACAAGCCTAAGTTCCTTTTATTCTGCCACCAACTTCCTCCTTCCTCCTGTGATTTATTTATTTTTAACTGAGTGCTTGTACCACTTAATTCCTTTCACTTATATCACCCATCACTCCTCTCCCCTCCCCTGTGGCAGTTAGCACTTTGGTCTCTATATGTATGAGTTGGTTTCTCGTTTCTGTTTTTGTTTTGTTTTGTTTTGCTTTGCTTTCCTTTTTCTATTCCATATATATGTAAAATCACACAGTGTTTGTCTTTCTTGGTCTGACATATCCTGGGTATTGTAAATAATGCCACAGTAAAAATAGGGTGCCTACAACTCCTCAATTAATGGTTTCATTTTATTCAGAAAAAACACCTGGAAGTGGAATTTTTGTATCTTAAAGTGTTTTTACTTTTAATTTTTTGAGTAACTTCCATATTCTTTTCTCTTCTGGCTACAGTAATTTACATTCCCACCAGCAGCATATGAGGGGTCTTTGTCTACATCCTCACCAGCCCTTGTTATTTATTGTCATTTTGATTCTATCTATTTTAACAAGTGTGAGGTGATATCTCATTGTGGTTCTGAATTGCATTTCCCTGATGATTAGAGATGTGGAGTATCTTTTAATGTGTCTGTTGACCACTATACATCTTCTTTGAAAGAATGTTTATTCAGTTTCTCTGCCTATCTTTTAATTGTTTGGGGGTTTTGGGGGGGTTTTGAGTTGTAAGAAATCTTTGTGTATTTTGAATATTAATCCCTTGTGGATATATCATTTGCAAGTATCATGTGCCACCAGTAGGTTGCACATTTTTGTTTATGATTTCCTTTGCTGCGTGAAAGATTTTTAATTATATATATATATGTGTGTGTGTGTGTGTGTGTGTGTGTGTGTGTGTGTAGATAGATAGATAGATACATATATATATATCCCCACTTGTTTATTTTTGCTTTTGCTGCCCTTGCCTAAGAAGACAGATCCAAAAAATAGTTTAAGACCTTTGTCTAAGAATTTACTGGGTTTTCCTTTTTTGTGTTTTATGGCTTCAGGTCTTTAAGCTTTGAGTTTATTTTTATATACAGTGTAAAAAAGTTGTCCAGGTTCTTTTTGCTTGTTTGTTTGCATGTAGTTGTCCAATTTTTCAACACCATTTATTGAAGATGGTCTTTAACCCGTTGTATATTTTTGCATCCTTTGTCATATTAATTTACCATATAAGTACATGTTTCTTTCTGGGCTTTCCATTGTGTTCCATTGATTTATATAAGTCTATTGTTGTGCCAGTACCATATTATTTTGATTACTATAGCTTTCTAGTATAGTTTGAAATGTAAGAAAATAATATCTTCAGTTTTGTTCTTGTTTCTAAAGATGGCTTTGGATATTGAGTCTTTTGTAGTTCCAAACAATTTTAGGATAATGTATTCTAGTTCTTTGAAAAATTCTATTGGCATTTTGATAAAGATTGCATTGAATCTGTAGGTTGTTTTGGGAGCACGGATATAGTTACAATATTAATTCATCCTGCCATAAATACAGTATATCTTCCCATTTATTTATGTCATCTTCTAATTTCTTTTATTAATGTCTTATTTCAGATATAAGGCTTTATTGGGCTTACTTAAATTTATTCCTAGGTATTTTATTCTTGTAGATGCAATTATAAATGGCATTTTTTCTTAATTTCACTTTTTGATAGTTTGTTATTAGTGTGTAGAAATGCAACAGATTTCTACATTTAAATTTTGTATCTTGCAACTTAACTGGTTTCATTTATTAGTTCTAATAGTTATTTAGTAGAGTCTTTAGATTTTTCTATCTACTGTATCATGCCATCTGCAAATGGTGACAGTTTTACTTTTTCCTTATAAATTTGGATGTCTTTTTGTTTTGTTTTGTTTTTTCAGATTATTGTGGCTAGGACCTATAGTACTGTGTTGAATAAAAAATGATAAGAATAGATATCTTGTCTTTATCTTGGTCTTAAAGCAAAAGTTTCTGGCTTTTCACTGTTGAGAATGATGTTAGTTGTGGGCTTGTAATATATGGCCTTTATTATGTGGATGTACATTCCCTCTCTATACACTTTCTTTGTAGTTTTTATCATAAACAGATGTTGAATTTTGTCAAGTGCTTTATCTTAATCATATGATCATATGATTTTAATCTTTCATGTAGTTAACGTGATGTATCAAGTTGATTGATTTGCAGTTATCGAACCATTCTTGCATACATGTAATAAATCCCACCTGATCATGGTGTGCGATCCTTTTAATGTGTTGTTTAATTCAGTTTGCTAATATGTTGGTGAGGATTTTTGCATGTTCACTGGGAATATGAGCATATTATATTTTTGAATTTGGTGTCCTTATCTAGTTTTGATATCAGGGAAACGTTGGCCACATAGAATCAATTTGGAAGCTTTCCTTTGTTTTCAATTTTAGAACTAATTTGAGAAGAATAGGTATTAATTCTTCGTTAAAAGTTTGGTAGAATTCACCTGTGAAACCATCTGGTCCTGGATATGTGTTTGTTGGGAGTCGTTTGATTAGTAATTCAATTTCTTTACTATTAATTGTTTTTCAGATTTTATTTTTCTTCCTGATTCTGTTATGAAAGATTGTATATTTCTGGAAAGTTATCTTCTTCTTCTAGGTTATCCAGTTTGTTGGCATATAATTGTTCACCCTAAGTCTCTCGTGATATTCTGTATTTCTCAGGTGTCTGTTGTAATTTATCCCTTTCATTTCTGAATGAATTTGGGCCCTCACTCTTTTTTTCTTGATGATTCTAGCTAAAGATTTTCCAATTTTCTATATTTTTCCAAAGAAGTAGCTCTTAGTTTCCTTGATCATCTCTGTGGTGTTTATAGTCTATGTTTCAATTATTTCCATTCTCATCTTCTTCATATATTACTTTTTCATATATTTCCTTCTAGTATATTTAATAGATATGTGTGTATGTACATATATAAATAGATAGATATCTTTTTCTAATTCCCTTAGATATAAAGATAGACTGTTTATTTTAGATTTTTTCTTATTTATTGAGATAGGTCTGTATCATTGTTAACTTTTCTCTTTAAACTGATTTAGATGTGTCTCAGAGATTTTGAGACATTATCGTTTAATTTTCATTTTTCTCCAGGAATTTTTTATTTTCTCATTGATTTCTTCGTCAAACCATTTTTTGTTTAGTAAGATGTTGTTTAGCCTCCACATGTTTGAGTTTTAGCAAATTTTTTTATTGTAATTGATTTCTCGATTCATACCTTGATGCTCAGAAAAGATGCATGATATGATTTCAGTCTTCTTTAATTTCATGAGACTTGTTCTGTGACCTGACATGAAATCTATTCTGCAAAATGTTCCAAGTGCACTTAAAAAGAATGTGCACTCTGCTGATTTGGGATGTAATGTTTGGTACATATGTATTAAGTTCATCTAGTCTAATGTGCCTCTCTTTCCTTATCGATTTTCTGTTTTGATAGTCTACCTACTGATTCAAGAGAGGTGTTAAAGTCTCCTACTATTACTTCCTTACTGTCAATTTCTCTCCTGTGTCTCTTAATATTTGCTTTATTTGTTTAGGTACTCCTATGTTGACTGCATATATATTTACAATCGTTCTATCCTCCGGTTGGATTTTTCCCTTTATCATTATGTAATGCCCTTCTTCCTTTCTTGTTACACTTTTGTTTAAAATCTATTTTGTCTTGGGGCGCCTGGGTGGCTCAGTCGGTTAAGCGTCCGACTTCAGCTCAGGTCACGATCTCACAGTCCGTGAGTTCGAGCCCCGCGTCGGGCTCTGGGCTGATGGCTCAGAGCCTGGAACCTGCTTCCGATTCTATGTCTCCCTCTGTCTCTGCCCCTCCCCCGTTCATGCTCTGTCTCTCTCTGTCTCAAAAATAAATAAACGTTAAAAAAACAAAATTTAAAAAAAAATCTATTTTGTCTGATATAAGTACTGCTACCTTACCTTTCTTTTTATTTCCATGTGCAATGGGGTATTTTTTTCCATCTTTTCTCTGTTAGTCAGTGTGTGTCTTTAGGTCTGAAATGAGTTTCTTGTAGGGGCATATAGATGGGTTTTGTTTCTTATCCAGTCAGTCACTATTCAGTCCTTTGATTGAAGCATTTAGTTCATTTACATTTAAAGTAATTATTGATAGGTATGAACTTACTGCCATCTTGTTAATTGTTTCCTGGTTGTTTTGTACTTTTTTTCTGGGTTTTTTGTTTGTTTGTTTGCTTGTTTATTTTTTGGTTTGAGGGTGTGTTGTGTTTTGCTTTCTTCTCTTGTGTTTTGATGACTTTCTTTAGTGTTATGTTCTGACTCCTTTCTGTATTTTGTGTGTGTGACTATAGTAAGATTTTGGTTTGTGGTTCCTGTAAGGTTCATAGATATAACACATGTACATAACAGCCTATTTTAAGTTAATAGTTGCTTAGGTTCAAACATATTCTGTATTACATTTTTACTACCCTCCCCCAACATATTTTGTGCCTTTGACACAATGTATTACTTCTTTTTACACTGTGTATCATTTAACCAATTATGTTTAGTTGATATTTCCACTTTGATCTTTTAATCTTCATATTAGCTTTATAAGTGGTTGATCCATGACCTTTAATATATGCTTGGTTTTTGCCAGTGAGATTTCTTCTTTTATAACTTTCACACTTCTATTTATGACTTTTTCTTTTTCCTTAAAAAGTTTTTTTAACATTCTTGTAAGTCCAGTTTAGATGTCATGAACTTTTTTAACTTTTGTTGGTCTGTGAAACCTTTTATTTCTCAAATCTGAATAACCTTGCCAGTGGAGAATTCTTGGTTTAGGCTTTTCCTTTTCAGCATTTTGAGTATACCATGCCAATTCTTTCTGACCTATAAAGTTTCTGCTGAAAATTCAGCTGACAGTTTTATGGGGCTTCTCCTGTATATAACTAGTTAATTTTCTCTTTCAGCTTTTAAGATTCTCTGTATTTAATTTTTGCCATTTTAGTTAGTATGTGTCTTGTTGTGGACCACTTTGCATTCATCTTGTTTGGAGTTTTCTGTGCTTCTTAGACCCAGATGTCTGTTTGCCTCCCCAAGTCAGTATAGTTTTCTGCTATTATTTATTCAAGTAAGTGTTTTTGCTTTTTCTATTTTCTTCTTCTGGGATTCTTGCAATGCAAATATTAGTAAACTTGATGTTGTCCAGAATTTTCTTATTCTCATTTTTAAAAATTCTTCTGCTTCTATGATTTCCACTACCCCATCTTCCAGATCACTGATCCCTTCTTCTACATCACCTAATTTTCTGTTGATTCCTTCTAGTGTATTTTTAAGTTTTAGTTATCATACACTTCAGTTCTGATTGATTTTTTTATATGTTCCATTTATTTTTTGAAATTTGACTGTGCTCATCCTTTCTTCTCCAGAGCTTGGTGAGCATCTCTTTCACCATTACTTTGAACTTCTTATCAGGTAGATTGTTTACCTCCATTTCATTTTGATCTTTTTCTGAGATTTTGTCTTGTTCTTTCATTTGAAACATGTATTAAAGTAACTGAATTCATTATATAAACCTTCATACAAAAAAAATCTGTAAACTCAGATGGCATTAGTAGTGAATAATGACACTTAAAAATATAACATAATCATATTGTTGCAGCCACTATTGAAAACAATATGCAGTTCCTCAAAAAATTAAAGATAGAAATGCCATAACACCCAGAAATTAACTTCTGGTTATTTATCCAAAAAAAAATGAAAACTTTTATTCCAAAGATATAAGCACCTGTATGTTTATTGTGGCATCATTTACAATAGCCTAAATATGGAGGCAGCATAGATGTCTATAATAGATGAGTAAAGAAAATGTTATATATATATATATATATATATATATATTATATATAATATGCTATATGTATTATATATATGTAAAGATTATATACATACATTCTTTACATATATATAATCTTTACATATATATGTAATCTTTATATATAATCTTTACATATATATATGTAATCTTTATATATATATATAATCTTTACATATATATATAACCTTTACATATATATATATATATAAAACCTTTACATATATATATATAAAACCTTTACATACATATATATATATATATATATATATATATATATATAAAATCTTGCCATTTACAACAACATCAATACACCTAGAGGATATTATGCTAAGTGAAATAGGTCAGAGTAAGACAAACACACCATACATTTTACTTAGGTGTGGAATCTAAAATAAAACAGTTGTACAATCAAAAAGAAATCAGAAATGCACAGAACAAGCTGGTGGTTGCTTGGTGGGGGTGGATAGGACAAAATAGGTAAAGAAGATTAAGGGGTACAAAAATTCCAGTTACAAAATAAATAAGTCACAGGGATGAAAAGTACAGCATAGAGAATATAGTCAATAATGTTGTAATAACTTTGTATGGTGACAGAGAGTAACTACACTTATCATCGTGAGCATTGAGTAATATACAGAATTGTCAAATCACTATATCAAACACCTGAAACTAATATATGTCAACTATACTTCAATTAAATACTTATATATATTACATGTATATTATATTTATATATAATATAGATATGTATATGTAGTGTACATATGTACATTTTATATGTAATATAAATTTATATGTAATATAAATATATGTAACATGTAATAATATGCATGTGATAATATATATGTAATAATAATATATATAATAATATATATAGTAATCTAAAATACATATGTATATGTAATATAATATGTATGTAAAACATGTAATATATTACGTATACATATGTATACGTAATATATATGTATATGTAATATACATATGCATATTATATATGTAATATAAATATAATACATATGTAATATATGTGATAATATATATGGAATGATATGTGGAATAATAATATATAATAATATGTAATAATATATGTAATATATATATTAGAGCAGTACTCTTGCACAAAGAAAGTTGACGATTTACCTATATGGATATAAAATCTTTCAGGCGCTAGGGAAAGAGATATGCTTCCCAATATAGCCTTGCTAACAAAACATAGCTATCAATGAAAACTCAGTCTAATCTCTTTGTGAATGGGTGAAGAAAAAATTCTTATATACACTATTATATCTCACAAGACAGATTTTTGCTGTTATGTTTTCCTTGTACTTCATATAAAAATAGTGAATAGTCATTGTGAATATTCATTTCTATGGCTGATGTGTTAATTAGGAATATATTACTAAATTTAAAACTATATAAGGATCTTCAGATTTTTGGTTACTGACTTCTATTTTAAGTAAACTATAGTTAGAGAATTTTCTGTGAAGCTGGAAATGGCACATTTCTATGTAAATGTGACTAGTTTAGTATAATATATGCACTGATTTTTTTAAAAAGAACAATACAGAATTATCCTTGTGGTTTTATTTCAGAAGTGTAAGATGACTTTAATATTTTAAAGAATAATTTAATTACTTTATAAGTATTATACAGAGAAAACATCATTCCAATAGATGGAAAAATAATATAAATGTAACCGATTATAATATCTGTTAGAAAAAAAGGAATATTATGGAATTGCTTTAACATGAGAAAAGTGTGATTTAAACAAACAAAGAAACCTTAAAACAAACCTCATACTTGAAGATAAAATATTGAAATATTAACCCCTAACATAAGGAATACTGCATATAGAACATTTACTGTATCTTCTATTCAACATTGGAAATAAAACCCTAGCCTGTGAAAATAAGTCAAGAAAAAAATACATAATTACACCTGGAAAGAAGAAATAAAACTGTGATTATTTACAGCTGAAATAGCTTATGTATATAAAACATCCAGAAGACCATTTATTTGAAATGGTAGAATTAATACATAAAATCAGTAAAGTCATTCTATATAATACCAACATGTAAACTTCAATTGTATTTCTATTTACAATAGCAAAAGCTTCTAAAAATTTAAAAATAAGGATGCCATTTACAGAAGCATAACTGAAATACTCATATTTCTGTAAGACTTCAGTATAGAAACATACAAACTATAATAGGAAGAAATTAAAGAAAACCTATTTAATGGAAGGATCCAACACAATACAAACCAGAAGGGGCAATATTGTAAAAATGACTAATCTTTACAGATTAAAGATTAAATGCAAACACAATTTCAGGAGTTTATTTTTAACAGCTTTATTGAGGTTTCATTTACACAGCATAACATTCATCCATTTGAAGTGATTAATCAATGAATTTTAATATATTCACACGGCTTGCAAACATCAGCACTATCCAACTCTAGAAAATTTCATCACCCCAGAAGGAAACACTGTACAACACAGTTCTTTCCTATCCTACCTCCCCTTAGCCCTTGGAAATCACTAATCCTACCAGAGAAAGGTAGGACCAGCGAAAGACATCCCATGATAAAAATACCAGACCCAGGAAACCTTTGTATTCTTGGGGGCATAAGACTCACATCCTCACTCCCAAGAGACATCAGTAGAATGTATTTTAAAATGTTATATTCACACAGTTTAGAAGAGTTAACACACTATAGATAAATGGGATAATATTGGTGAATTCCAAGAAATAGCATACGGGAATGAAAAGAGGAACAAAAATGCATACTGCGTGACTCCATGTATATGAAGTTCAAAACCAAACCAAGAGACAAAAAGTCAGGACAGTGGTTGAAAAGGAAGGAGGAGGAGGAATGATAAGAGAATACAAAGAAGCAGGAGCAGGACTGCTGGAGAGGGGAAGTCCTGTTCATGATCTGATTCATAATTACATGCTTCAATTCACTTTTGCATCAGTCTGCGTAATCATGTTTAGTTTCTTTGATGTCTGGTCAATTAAATAGCAAAGTTTATTTTAGACAAAAAAAAATTACAGAAGCATGGTTTTCTATAAAAAGGAAGAACTGGAAATTATCAAACATGCATCAATAGTAAAAAATATATAAATAAAATATCATGAAGTCAAATAATGGAATATTAATAGGCTTTTAAATAATAAACTACAAATATACACCAAAAATATAATATTGACTGAAACAAGTTTTTAACAAAATGCTGGAAACATTTGAAATCTTACTATTATCTCTTCATCATCGATGTAGAGCAGGTTAGAGCTCTTAGAAGCACAGGCCTTCAAACTCTCATTCCATGTGTGTTGTGTTTTTTTCTTCAAAATTAAAGTAATAAAAATTGTTGGGACATGTTAACCACTCTTTTGGACAATAACTACAATGATACACTGAGGAAAGATTATAAATTATTATCCAAAACAGTTTGAATTTTTGAAATGAAAATTAATTTACCTATTTGTAATAGTTATAAACATTACATGTACATAACATAGCTATGCACACTCATAAGCTGGTAATATACAACAAAACACATTCACACACACTCACAGAGAAGGGTTAGTCTCTTATCCCCTACTTTATGTGTCCATATAAAGGAAACAAACAAAAATACCTATCTATTCTTGTCCTGAAAGTCATTGAACAAAACCACATTTTTAGAATAGTAAATTTTTTGTCACTTATAATGGGAAGGAAGAAATTTGAGCCAATTGGCAACAATGGATATAATAATTTTAAATGAATATTTCTTCACATTGTTAGTGAAAAGGAAATAGTTTTCTCTAATCAGTATTTATGAACATGGATTGCCTAATTTTATAATTTACATTCCCTCAAAAAATATTTATCATTTTGTCTACCCCAAGATGAACACAAAATATAAACTTTACTAATATCAGAACTTTGAAAATCATTGTATATGTTTATAGATCCTTGTTACCAGGGAAGAATTATTCAGCTCTGGTATTACAGTACCTAAAAAAATTAAAATAATCCTCATAAAAATTAATACTGATCTAAATAGGTCTTAATAATTTTAGTTTCCTAATTTGATATTTGATGTATTGTTTTAGATTAGAATGATCTGAAATAAAATAGATATTTCAAAGAAAAATTAATAAAGAAATGAAGATGTGGAAGGAAAATATTTCAAAAGCCCAAAGGACCAAACTTCACCATCCCTTACAATATAATTTTTAGCCAATCTCAGAAATTAATTTGTATTTTTCACAAAGGTTTTTCAGTCCCCTAAAGCATGTCTTTGAGTCATTATATATATATGTATATTATATATATATATATAATATACATATATATATAATATATAATATTCTCATATATATGATTTTCTCGATGGTCATTCTGTTATTATACCTAGGAAAAATTCAGAATAATTTTAGTGCAAAAAAATACATTAAAATGTAAGTTCTCTTGTGTAATATTGTGAAATATTTAGAGGCACTGACAATCATTAAAGTGAAAAGTTCCTTTATCATCTTTCAAAAATTACTTACAGGGAATAACAGCTATCAGTTACCCACAGTGGCTATCAAGATAAGGTGGATGATTTCTAGGATCCCAGCCTTGAGCTTCTTCAGAGATGATGGTAAATCTGCAGGAAGAAAAATCAAACACTGAGAAAAGATGGATGAACACAATTGTTTAGAAAAAGAACCCATATGCAAAAGATATCATATATATAAACTTGGACTCCAAACTCATATCCACCATTGTAATCTTCTCTTAAAATATGCCATTGCATAATGCTCCATGAGATGTTGGTAAAGATGAGGAAGTATAACAACGCCTGAACAAAGTTAGTCCTCAGATTTCAATCAGAATACCGTATTCCAACTTTAAGCTCTGATCCTCCCAAATGAAAAATATGTGAACTTATTCTCTATGCTTACCCCATAACTTGGCACCCCAACTGCACATGCTAGAATAGTTATACACTTGTGTCTATTAAATGGTTTACCTTTGCAGTGTTAGTTCTTATCATTCCCTTGAAGATCCTGAGAAGCATTTTGAAGGTTTAGTTCTGCATAGGTTATTTCCTGCTCAGTTACCAAAATGGAAGTTTTAGTGCCCTTAGGTTTTATTTGCTGCCTCTTTGAGTATTTAGCCACATTCAATTCTGCATAAGTTACTCTTTGGTTATTCATCTCTACAGCTAAGCAAAGTCAGGGACTGTGGTCCAAGATAAGAGTACTTGACAATAAATGGTACATCTAATGCAGAGATACCTAGTTCTATAAAACTGGGGGTGGGGGTGGGGGTGGCAGGTGAGAATTAGTGTTCATTTTGAAACTGAAAAATCTAAAGATCTAGTTCTAAATTTCTTAAAGAAATAGACGTTTCCTCATTCATCCCACTAAATATAGCTAGAACTCCTGGGCATTATATATAATAAGACAACATGAGAAGATTTAGAAAGGTAATGAGAAAGCTGGCAGATCCCAGCCCTCAAGACCTGAGGAATGACACGGCGGTGAGCTCCCTGGAATTTCTCTTCACCTCACATATCCCTTAAAGAAGAAAAAATACATTTATGATGCTGTAAAAAAAATGTGTGTAAGTGGACATATCTAGTTCAAACCCATGTTTTCCAAGGGCCAACTGTACAAGTAATTGGAATAATCCAGATAATATAATTTAATAATTCAATCAATGGGCTCTCATCAAAAAGATTTGGAATTAATTCTGGCCTTGAAACATATAATGTGTGACCTTTGAAAAGTTACTTAGTATCTAGGATCTTAGTTTACTAATCTAAAATGGTAATAAGAACGTGTAAAATATAATGCTTGTAACACTTAGCACTCAACTGGAATTGATTGCTAAACAATTGTGTTCATCCATCTTTTCTCAGTGTTTGATTTTTCTTCCTGCAGATTTGATAAGCTCTCAATAAATATTAGCTATTTTAATTATTAGTTACAAGTCCATGTTATTATTTCAGATTCATATCAAATCCTATAAAATAATTTATTAAGTAGAATCTCTTTAACCAGGATGGTACACTTTGTTTGCAATGTTTGTTCATTTTTTTAAGTTCTTTGTCTATTATTAAGCTTAAATTAGCATTTTACAGAAGCAACGCATCCTGATTTTTACTAAAAAATCAAGGTGCTTTTATTCAATCCACATAAGTGTATAAGGAATTAAGTTTGGCCTTTATCGTGCAGCAAACTTCTTTGCAAGAATTTATTTATAACGGCTGAACGAGATATAATTCAACATATTAGTATGTAAAAAACACCTTGTACTGATTATAAAATCCAAAATTAAGTGCTCCTTGTCATGAAGTTTGTGGGTTTCACTTTAAATTATATTGATTTACAAACCCAAATATGAGTGTGTATATGTACTCAGCTAATTTTCTACAGGCAATAACTTGAATATTTAAGAAATATTTTTATGCTTTACAGATTTTTTTATGCTGAATTATTGAAATAAAAACACCAATATTCTCTATAATTTGATTATATATTAGTTGTGCCTCCAGTGCACCCCATCTAGCATTTGTAATCTCCCCCTGAATGAGGTGGCTAATAGAAAAGAAGATAATGACCATCCCTTCTGTTGGCCAGAAAGCCGTGGATCCTTTTGGGGGAAGGCCAGGTTACTCTCATAGAGGCCTGCTATAGCGGGGTTATAAAAGGAGAAACTTGACAACCCAAATCCAGGACAAGAATACATATTTTCTGTGACCTTTACAGATTGCCCTGGAAAATCCCAGCGTGAAGCAAGCATGGAAAAAAAATAGATTTCCCATCAATGCGTCAATTAAGGTTTGAATAGGAAATTCTCACATCTGGGCTATTTGAAGTCCGTTTATCTTGTCACACACTTTCAGAATGCAGGACACTTGGGGCTCTGATTGAAAGGGCAAATGGACCTCTAAGTGAGTCATTCAGATTCTCCATTATAAATGCGTCTGAAAAAATATCTTCATTAACGTACAGGATTTGGAAGGATGGTGGGGTTGTTTCTATCTCAGTCACAAACCTTGCAAGCTTAGAGTTTATCTCAAGTTTAGCTTTCAGAACTAGGTTGCTGAAACTTGGCATTGCATATATATTTTTCTCATATCCACATTATTGCATTTCTATCATCACAGAAAATTTTCTAAAAATCATAGTCTTATCATCAACAGGTATTTAATGATATTTGTTACTACTTATTCTGAGGAGTTATTACATTCCCACCCATATTATACCTAGCACAAAATCAAACGTTCCCCACATAACATCTCTAGTCCTCCATCCCAGTTCTTGCATTCAGTTTTATTCTTTTTAAATAAATAATTTAATCTGCAGATTTCCTCTGGTAAAAATAAATGTCCCTTGGCAAGATTTAAGATAAATAATATTAAACTACATCACCATGCCAGAGGTTGAAATATCAAATATAACTAGTCATTATATCATTCATTAATTCATCACCCAATTATGACTAACAACTTATAATTTATACCAAACGTTTCCTCCAGACCTATGAGAGGTACAAGAAGTAAAAGTACGAGACTTAATCAAATGTGTGTTGTTTGATATGCATTAATTGATTCACTAAACATAATTATGAAGATTTTATAAGGTACCCAGATTTCTGTTATACAATGAAGAGAGACAATCACTGGAATACAGTGGTTTGACATGAGGAAAAAAATGGAAATAATTACAATAGTGTAAGAGCAATGACAGGGATGTGCAACTTGAAAGAGAACCACAAAATCAAATTCTGGTGTGGGTTGACCTAGGGAGGAGGTTAAGAACAATTTGATTTTGAGAGAGCGTATCTGATTTGAGTCCTAAAGAAGTATTACGCGTTAATGACATAACTTAGGGGAAAAGCAGACCAGAGAAAACCACATGAAATCACAAATAAACAATTATGGTCCTCATGGCAGCATTCAATGTTAGGAGGGCAGTGAGAGGAAATGAAGAGAGAATGAGAGAGAGCAGGGATAAAGAACAACCCTGTATCTCTTTAAGCAGCTTTGTTATGATCCATAGGCAATGGAAGCTTATTGGGTTAAATATATCACCTGATATTGACTGATTTAGAGTTTTAAATATGCAACTGCCTGTTATAGAGAAAGGAAACCGACCTTTAAGAAATGCTAGGAAGAGGGGCGCCTGGGTGGCTCAGTCGGTTAAGCGGCCGACTTCCGCTCAGGTCATGATCTCCTGGTCCGTGAGTTCGAGCCCGGCGTCGGGCTCTGTGCTGACAGCTCAGAGCCTGGAGCCTGTTTCGGATTCTGTGTCTCCCTCTCTCTCTGACCCTCCCCCGTTCATGCTCTGTCTCTCTCTGTCTCAAAAATAAATAAACGTTAAAAAAAAAAAAAAAAAAGAAATGCTAGGAAGATGTGAGAGTTACAAGGCACCAGAGGCAATTCAAGAGATGCATGATAAGAGTTTTAATAAGAGACATCATGATGGGAATATAAAACATACCAAATAATAATTATAATTAATAATATTTATAAAAATAGATTTTGGAGTGATGCAGTACAGGGTTTAATAAATGACTGAGCTTTAGGAGGTGACAAGGAAAGAGGATAGGGAAAATCAAGAAACATACAAGCATTTCTTGGGAACTGATTTAGTAATGGAGGTAGAGATTACTTAACATTTGCACATGTTTAACATGAGGTGCCCATCCCCAGAGTTTGGGAATTCATCCTACAAAAACCTGGAGTCTTAAAACGGTAAAGGACAGCTTTCAAATGACTAGTGTGGACCCACACTGTTGTCTAGAAAACAAATTGTCTGAGTCCCTGACAAAGATGTTGAATCGAGCCTTCTTGACTCCAGCCTGGGATCTATCTGTTCAGAAGGCCTGCTTTTAATGAAACAAGACAAACCTATATGGCTTCCTGTTTGCTAAGTCTGACTTAGACCAGATACAAAGGTTCTAAGTTAGCAATCTTTTGCTAAATACATCAGTATAAATTAAATTAACTAACACATCAATTTTCACATTATTTTCACGTAAGCCCCATTTTAAACCTTGCTAAGATCTCTGCAGTATTTCCTGAAGAAAAATGACAAACAGAAAATTCCACAAAAGGTCTTTGAAATCTGACCATTCAGATGAGTAAGTATATATATAGTTAAGTCTATAAGTCTAAGTTCTGTAACAAAATGTATTTCAATAATTACATTTTTTTCTTTTTCAAATATGCATTAGCAAATAAATTTCCCAATAAGACTAGATGTAATTGAAATATCAATAGATCTCCAACTGAATTATAATTCATGAGTTAAACTTCCCACTTTACTAGGTCCTAGTACAATCATTTAAAGGTAAGCAAAAATTTACCTTTCATTATGAGAGTATAGGGTGCTTTGCAATTTTTTTCTGGATTTATAATGGCACATACCATTCCATTAGGCTTCATCTTTTATTATTAGTTCTTTAAAACCGCAAAGACTTTTCCCAAATTCCCCAAGTTTACACACACCAAAGAATTGAAATGCCAATTTATATAATCTTGAGTCAGGATTTTTCTAGAATTTAGCAAGATTTGAAACTACATCTTCAAGAAAACGTTGCCTGTGAGAGCTTTTAGGAATTTAGTCTTGTATTTCCTTTTCCTTTCTCAGCGAATCTGTAGTTGATCTTGTATCTGGTATGCCAAAGACGCTCACTTCTGTTAGACTAAAGGGTTTTGATAAACCCATTTTCCAAAAATGAAAAGAACTAAAACAAAGAACTAAAAAACAAGAACTAAAAAACAAAAAACTAAACATTAAACACATCATTTAAATACAAAAACTTAGTAAATAGCGTTTTTATAGATTAATCCCCCACAAATCTTACCTTTATGTAGCAAATTTCAAATTGTAAGACATACTTCTCTGGTTCTATAATGCAAAAGCTAATTAGCAATACAAATTACTTTTGGAACATATCACTTTCAACCAGGAAAAAAAAGAAAAAGAAAAAGAAATTAGTCTTTTTAATACTGGTTTAATACTACCAAAACCAGTATGAAAACATATAAAATTTTATACATACAGGAAAACCCACAACATGTGCACACATAGATCTCATATGTTTAATTAAATGGTATTTATTTATTTATTTATTCTCAAGTTGGCTAATATACAGTGTGGTCTTGGCTTCAGGAGTAGGACCCAGTGATTCATCTCTCACATGTAACACTTGGTGCTCATCCCAAAAAGTGCCCTCCTTAATGCCTGTCACCCACGTAACCCACCCCTCCACCCCCATCAACCCTCAGTGTGCTCTCCGCACTTAAGAGTCTCTTATGGTTTGCTTTCCTCCCTGTTTTTATCTTATTTGTCCTTCTCTTCCCCTATGTTCATCTATTAAGTTTCTCAAATTCCACATATGAGTGAAATCCTATAGTATCTTTCTTTCTCTAACTGACTTGTTTCACTTAACATAATACCCTCCAGTTCCATCCACATTGTTGCAAATGGCAAGATTTGATTCTTTTTCGTTGCTGAGTAGTATTCCATTGTGTGTGTGTGTGTGTGTGTGTGTGTGTGTGTGTGTGTGTATACCACATCTTAATCCATTCATCAGTCGATGGACATTTTGACTCTTTCTATAATTTGCCTACTGCTATACACATTTCATGTGCTCCTTTGAATCAGCATTTTTGTATCCTTTGGATAAATTCCTAGTAGTGAAGTTGCTGGATCATAGGGTAGTTCTAGTTGTAATTTTTTGAGGAACTGCACACTGTTTTCCAGAGTGGTTGCACCAGTTTGCATTCCTACCAACAATGCAATAGGATTCCCCTTTCTCCACATCCTCACCAACATCTGTTGTTTCCTGAGTTGTTAATTTTTGGCCATCTGACTGGTGTCATTAATTTTTTTTTTAAGAAAACAACATTCCTCAGAGAAATAAGATATTCAATGTTTTCAACAGATTTATAAAGTCACCTTTAGTCACTGGCTCACACAGTATATTTAAATTTCTTTCTGGAAAATCCAGTTTGTGATTCCAAATTTCATATTTATTTTATTGTCCTTATAAATGAAATCAATGATAAAACATTAATTCATGGATTTAACATTATGTTTAATAAGTGATTGAATTTTGACACAAGCCCTATCGACACAATCCCTAAACTTCCTGATCCCTTCCACATATGTATGCATGGCCAAATTTTGTATGCTCATAAAAATGGAAGGTTAGCCTTCTTCTTTTATAATATATTTGTGAACATCTTTAGTTCCATCCCATTTTCTCTGCTAGTGTCTTCTCAAGTTGGCTAATATACAGTGTGGTCTTGGCTTCAGGAGTAGGACCCAGTGATTCATCTCTCACATGTAACACTTGGTGCTCATCCCAAAAAGTGCCCTCCTTAATGCCTGTCACCCACGTAACCCACCCCTCCACCCCCATCAACCCTCAGTGTGCTCTCCGCACTTAAGAGTCTCTTATGGTTTGCTTTCCTCCCTGTTTTTATCTTATTTGTCCTTCTCTTCCCCTATGTTCATCTATTAAGTTTCATGTAAGTTTAAGTTTAAGTTTCAAGTCTTATGGACTCCATTGCCCTGAAACTTCCTCATTTCGCTCTTTGTAGGATTTCTGTTGTCAAGAAATATATTTACAGAAACAGCTTCACTTCGGACCTTTCCATTACGCAATCCACGCATCATTCAGGCCATTATTTCAACTGCATAGTCAGTAAACAGCCCCTTTGACAATGGTGACCTCCCAGGCCGAGCCACACGTCCCTGAAAGCCACAGAGTTTCTACCACATCACAGCTTTGGCAGTGGTAGTGCTTGCTCTGTACCTACAGGTGTAAGCAGACATGCTGTGGCACACACCCACCAACTCACGCTCAGAGTGATTTCTCTATCTACTCTTCTGTTATACATATATTCAGCTTTTGCATACACTCGACTTTATTGGTCACATTTCACTTCTAAGTGCTTCTGAGTACAGGAGTTACACAACCTCTTTCCAATGCCTCATATGCCCTGAGAATCCACAAGTATCTTATCCTTCTGCTGTTGTTACTTGACAGAGCCTATGAAAAACATCGAGACAGAAAACAGGGCATCTTTAAACATGCGGTGTCTTGTCTGAAATACTCTTTACTCCCTTCCATGTGGTTAAGTCTTCAATATCACAGAAAATTAGTTGCACAATACTTTTCCACAGCCTGCCTTTGTGTGACGTATGCTGCTAACACAGCCTGGACTCACCTTAACCCATATCTTATCACACTACACCGTGGTGTCTATGCCTTATTTTCCCAAAGACCACAAGTGTCTTGATGAGCTATGCTTACTTATCTTTGCAACATAAGACTAACACAGTAATAAGCTGCATATACTAACTTACTAAATGTTAGTTCAGTGAATAAGTAAGTGGGTATTAAAGTTATCACAGGTATTAAGGCACAAAATAATGCTTAAGGGATAACCAAGGTAAGTATCTTTTTTTTTTTTTTTTACTTTTCTAACGGTCATAATTTTTAAAGTGAATGAAGAAAAAGAGCACCAGGTGATGTTTGGAAGTGTTATCACTATATTGTACACCTGCAACTAATATTATACTGTATGTTGACCAGCTGGAATTTAAATAAAAAAAGCTTTTAAAAAAGAGAGAAGTGTTTGTGGAAGATATAAAATACAAGCAATTAGAATCCAGTATTTTTTAAATAAACACAATGGAAAAACTTTAATGGTTAATACAGTTGGATTTCCATCTTTTCTACTTTTTTTATTTAAAAAAAAATTTTAATGTTCTATTTATTTATTTATTTTTGAGACAGAGAGAGACAAAGCATGAACGGGGGAGGGTCAGAGAGAGGGAGACACAGAATCTGAAACAGGCTCCAGGCTGTGAGCGGTCAGCACAGAGCCCGACGCGGGGCTCGAACTCACAAACCGCGAGATCATGACCTGAGCTGAAGTCGGACACTTAACCGACTGAGCCACCCAGGGGCCCCCATCTTTTCTACTTTTACCGGCAGCCCTCCTCAACACTAGACTCAACCATCTGCAATTCAAACTAAAAACTGCTCGTTTTAAATTACAGTCACATCAGTGAATTCAGTTAACAGGTATGAAAACGGTAATTATTTTTTTATTTAATTATTTTCTTTGTCTTTTGGAAATCTTTGATTGTTCTTTTGGCATCAATGTTACAAAAAACCCAATAAAATTCAATCATCGCACTTCTATACTCGGTTATATTTGGAAATTTCTTCTTCTAAGAAATAATTTTCTTATGACAGCAAGTATAGGTCTACACGCCTATTATCTTTCGCAGGGGGTAAGTTGCAATTAAACTGAATTTTGTTAAAAGCATAGATAGAGAGTCACAGCCATCTAAGAAAAAAACTAAAAATTGCTTAGTTGCCAAAGCAAAAGAAACAGAACACCTATCAGCTGTAACTTTATTGAAAATTCTTTCAGGAATCAAAACTACAATTAGTTCCTCAAACTTCAGAGCCACATTCTTACTTCTTACTTTTATTTTCTAAGTTGATGTAATCTTCACCATCTGATTTGGGACTTTTTCTATTTTATCGGTCCGTTTTTCCTGAAGTCAATTTTTCTGAAGTCTATGATCATCAGAGGTAGTACTTCTGTTAACATTTTATAAAGGGCTTAGCCAGCATCAATTACGTGACAAAGTATCCAGATGTAAGGGATACTGTGAAAATACACATAAAAAGAAGAAACTAGGTAGAGTTTAATGGTCAGAAGAACGCAAATGTGTCCTTTGATATGATAGATGTAAATAAAAACTGGGAAGTGAAAATTTATTGAGGTTAGAAGTTATCCAACATTGTATGTTTTCCGAAAAACTTTACATGCAGATAAAAAGTCAGTGTAATAAATATTTATTTGGGGACACTGATACTGAAAGAGAATAAAATAAAGGATGCTATGAGGAAGAAGCTTGTAGCGATAAACTCTGTTATTTATATGATAAAATTCCCTATAATTATACATGAATAACAATGGGAAAAGGGAGAATTGTGGCACTTTTTTCTATGTTAGTTTGCTCCTAAAGTTGTGAATTTTTTATTCAATTGTGTAATTTTTGTTTGTTAGGGTGTTTAAATCAGGTTAGAGTGTTGTATTACAGTTTTCTTATGTTTCATGTTTGGTTTTTGTGGGAGAATTTTCATCAGCTTAAATGTTTGAATTCTCATTTTCTATGTTCTTCCTGTAATATCTGAAAATACGTGACACACACTTTTTAAAGAGTGGAGTGGTAGTTGGTTGATTTTTTGGGTTCCTAGGTCAAGAGTGGCCTCTTCTGTCAAGAGAATGCAATGCAGCACCTTCAGTGAGTGGATTTGGGAGACAGAAAAGGGTTTTTGTGGGGTTTTTTTTTAATGTTTCTTTTTGAGAGAGAGAGAAAAAGAGAGCACAAGCAGGGGAGGGACAGAGAGTGAGAGAATCTGAAGCAGGCTCTATGCTGATAGCTCAGAGTCTGACAGAGGGCTCGAACCCATGGACTGCGAGATCATGACCTGAGCCAAAGTCAGATGCTAAACCAACTGAGCCACCCAGGTGCCCCTGTTTTGTTTTTTAAATGTCATTTTGTCTAACATATTATAACACCCTCCCTGCTTCACGTGCATTTATCTGCTTCTTTTTTGAATCAGCTAACTAGGGTTACAAAATGCATTTTTATTACCAACAACCATTGACGACTTCTCTCTACCCAAACAAGCATGAACTCACTGGTTTTATGTTCAACTTCAGTTAATTTTCTAGAATGGAATCTAGGAGGAGGTAAAGAATCCCTTTTACTTATACATCTGGTGGAATCACGTCTCATCTGAATTCAAATACAGATTGAAACAGGTATTATTTCTCCATTGTTGCAAAATGTAAGAGAAAACATCTAAAAATTTGGTCCCTGTCCAGCATTTATTTCAGTGACAGAATAACAAAAACACTTGCCAATATTACCAAGCAGAGGGTTTTAAAGTTACACATTAATCTCTTTTTCTTTTATTACTTCTTCTTGACCAGAAAGTGTCATTCTAGCATTATGTATCCTATCCAGTTTTTAGTCCTCCATTGTTTCTCTATATCCATTGTTATATAGTTCTTTTAAATGTTTAAAGAAAGATTAAAAACTACACTCTTGTGAGATTCTTATCAAGATTCTTATCATTGTTAGAATATCATTTTATGCCACTGTCCGTCCCTTCACAATATTTCCCCGGCGCCTCAGAAAGTATATACAGTCGTCACCCCCCCACCAAGCCCCATCTGTGGTTTCAGTTGTCCAAGGTCAACTGCAGTCTGGAAGCAGATGATCCTCCATCTGACATTGTCAAAGTAACCTAACACTAAGTCACAGTGCCTACCTCAATCACCTCACTTCATCTCGTCACATAGGCATTTTCCCATCTCACATCAGCACAAGAATGAGGGGCTCCTGGGTGGCTCAGTTGCTTAGGTGTCCAACTCTTGATTTCAGCTCAGGTCATGATCTCAAGGTCATGAGATCTAGCCCTGCATCAGATTCTATGTTGAGCATGGAGTCTGCTTGGGATTCTCTCTCTCCCTCTCTCTCTGCCCTCCCATACTCGTGCTTTCTCTATCTCAAAATAAGTAAAAACAACAACAAAAAAACAAACGTAAACACACACACAAACAAAAGAAAGAAGGATGAGTACCCTACAAGATATTTTGAGAGAGACCACATTCACATAACTTTTATTATAGTATATTATTATAATTTTTCCATTTTATTATTAGTTATTGTAATTAATCTCTTACTGTGTCTAACTTATAAATTGAACTTAATTAGTGGTAGTATATATAGAGAACACAGTATATATAGGATTTTGTACTTATCTCCCACAGATAAGGGTGAATTGTACATGACTTTGAGATTTTCATTATTTTTTATGTATGTACAAGACATATTTAGATGTAAAGAGTATTAACTCATGTCTATCATGTTGCTTATAAGTATATTTTTCAGTTTAACTTTGTCTTCCTTTTTTAAAACTTAATTTTTGTCAGAGTTTAATTATAAACCATCACAAATTTCCTGAAAAGATTTTGCTTTAAAAAGTCTTTCACATTTTTTTGCTTTAAAAAAAAATCTTTTTTTTTTTGCTTTAAAAAGTCCTTTATATTCTGATTCTGTTACTGCATTTTCATTGTTTTTTTTTTCAGTTTATATTTCTCATTTTATTTTCCTTTTTGGGTATATTTTGGTATATAGTGTGAAGGGAATATGTAATTCTATAATTTTCCAAATTGTACAATTATTATAAAACAAACTGTCTTTTCTTAGGTTATTTGAAATGTCACTTGAAAAAGAGAGGGAAACAAACCACAAGACACTCTTAACGATGAATAACAAACTGAGGGTCGATGGAGGAAGATGGTAGGAGATGGGCTAGATGGGTGATGGGTATTAAGGAGGGCACCTGTTGGGATGAACACTGGGTGTTGTATGTAAATGATGAATCAACTGAATTCTACTCCTGAAACCAATATTGCACTGTAAGTTAACTAAAATTTAAATTAAAAAGGAAAAAAAGAAAAAGAAAGAAAAGAAAAAAGGAAATGTCATTTGAATGAGAACGACTATTCATATTTTTATAAGTTTGTGTGTTATTTTAAAATATGACAGTAAAAGCTTAACTCAGTAAAATTTTCACTTATTATTATTCATAAAAAGTTTTCTTACTTATTTCACTTTCATCCAGAGAGACTCTACACCAAACTCCTAACTAGTTTATATTAAATGAATATTTAAGGAATGAAAGCCAAGTGCTGGGATTTGTCTACATAAAACCCTTATCTTTTCCTTAAGTTTTTGGTAACATGATGAAAGAGTCTAGTAAAATTTCTCTAACAACATAATTAAGATGGGCTCACTGAATCAGCAAGAGACTACATGAGGATATAAAATAACACTTTTCAATGCATTTTTTTCATGTCTCCTCACATTCTGCTATGGCTGTACATAATCAATTATCAGAAGACTTCCTGAGTGATAAGAAATATTTCAATCACTTTGATGCAGTGCATTACCTATTAAGAGTTAGGTAAGTATTCTCAGCCCTCATTAAACTAAAACTTATGAAAACTGCTTCATAGCCCCACTCGAGTCTTAATCCATCAATAACTACAACACTGGCTCTCTAGCTTTGATTTTGGCTCCCTATTTATCTCCCTTTCTTAATTGAAAGCTCACATAGGATTAAAAAAAAATGTTTCTTACATATTAAACATTCACTTTTAGTGGGATGATTTTAATTAGTCAATCTGTTCTATCTCCAGAACCATAAGTTCTAGGATTTTTTATCCTTTAGCACAGAACATGAATGTTCTAGGGCTTAGAAAAATAAAATAAAAATGATAAAAGAAAGGCAAAGAGTTTAGCATCATTGAGACATCTTCAATTTGTTCAAAACAAAGAGGAAATTAAATATAGTGTTATGCTTACATTACAGTAAGTATTAGATGTAAGGAATATAGTGGGGGAAAGCATAATAATGTAAGAGATAATAAATTTAATTTTAACCACCTTTACTCAGCTTTTAATGCCAGACATGTTCCTAGCTCTTAGATGATGCTAATGGTGGATACATGATAGATGATAGATAAGTAGATACAAAGACGATAGATGATAGATAGATAGATAGATAGATAGATAGATAGATAGTAAACTATAGGTGAGAGAGAGAGAGAGAGATAATAGATTGAATGGTATGGGTTTTCCTTGGCAAATGATACACCAAAATATTGAGAATTTTACTGTTCCACAAAGCCCACCACTACCATTTTAGCTTCAATTTCACATTGAGATTGGCCATTTTTAAAGAATCTTATATGTCCATAAAAGTATTTTTTATTTTAAGTGTGTGTCTAGTCCCCACAGCACTAGGCTTTTTTGCATTCCCTTCTTCCTGACTGAGAGCCCTCAATCAATGTTTTTGAGGAAGTAACTGAGAAGATCCCTGAAGTGTTGTTACTTGTTTAATGACAATCAGCTAGTTCAGTATGATAGCCTCAGTTCCCAGACATCTTCCATATTTCCTTGTAAAACAAAGGTAAACAAAATGGAGCCTGAGAGGATCTACTCATTGACTTGGGTCTTCTTTTTGAAGTTACAATTTTCTAGTTTCCATGAGTTTACCTTCCACATAACCAACGTATAGAGAAGAGCAACCTTATTATTCACTAATATATATTCATAGATCCTTAAAAGCAGAGGCCAAATATATAACATGGGTTATAAAATTGTTCCTTGAGTTCACCTGAATATAACTGGGTTAATATAAAAAAAAATCCTTGGGCAATCTATGTCTTAATTTCATGGCATTTATGCATTATTTTTTTGGCTTTCTTTCTTTCTTTCTTTCATATACAATCAAGAACTAATTTTACTGTGTGAATTGCAGCTATGATCTTTGCTGTAAGAGAAAAATGAGAAACAGAAATGAAAGCTGTATATTTGGCTTTATCACGTAGGAGTAAATAAGACAGTTTGAATCATCTACAAGATACCATGATAGGCACTGAGTTAAACCAAGGTCTCAGACATATTCATTTAATATTTCTTCAATTAAACAAAAGCAAGCACAAGTCCAGAATTGAGGACGAATGTGACCATGCTGTTACAACTATTTCTTTCTCTAAAATTCCAAGGGAAGACAAACTACTAAGTGTTGCAAATGTTTTTCAGTTAAAATATTTAGTCAGCCATACTGACATGCAAACTATAATTTCCACCTAAAATAGCCATTTTTTGTTCACATACTTTGCAACGTCATTGATATTGTCTCCTTACCAAAGCCTTGAAGCTATTTAAGCCCTGAACTATCTCACAACAGAAAAATAAAGACACCACTGTGACCATATTGGTTTAGAAGTCTGCTGACTAGAGAGGATGTTGGGTGACCAATAAGTCAATCTACCCCAAACCCATCACCTTCTCAAGGTATTGCCCAATCAATCTCTCCTTATATTTAAACATCCTGGGGGGGGGGGGGGGGGGACTTATCTAAACCTCCTTTCTCCATCTCATAAGTCACTATAACCTAACTTTTGTTCTTTTTAAAAACATTTTTTTTAGTGTAGTTGACATACAATGCTGCATTAGTGCCGGGTATTTGACAGAGTGATTCCACAACTCTATACAACATACTGTGCTCACCATAAGTGGAGCCACAAGCTCTCACCGAACGATGCTATTTCAACACCATATTCCTTATGCTGTGCCTTTCATCCCTGTAACTTACTCATTCCATAGCTGGAAGCTTGTATCTCCCACTCTCCTTACACCATTTTGCTCATCTCCCCAACTCCCTCCCCTCTGGCAACCATCAATTTGTTCTGTGTGTTTACGGCTCTGTTTCTGCTTTTTGTTTATTTATTCTTTTGTTTTGTTTTGGTGTTTGTTTTGGGGGGGCTTTTTTTAGATTCCACGTATCAGTGAAACTGTATCTTTCACTCAGTCTGACCTACTTCACTTACAACCCATTAAAAACAAAAATGAGATCATGCCATTTGCAACAATGTGGATGGACCTAACTTTTGTTCTTTTACCGTCTCATTAAAACTGGTAAAGCCAAGATCACAAATCGTATCCCTGCGGCTAAACCTAATGGATATTC
The DNA here is from genome assembly GCF_018350215.1 of Panthera leo. Lineage (NCBI taxonomy): Eukaryota > Metazoa > Chordata > Mammalia > Carnivora > Felidae > Panthera > Panthera leo. The sequence continues at coordinate 44,415,831 of NC_056685.1, forward strand.
TTTAGCATTCATCATATTTATCATTCCATCATTCTTGAAATACTGTATTCCAAAAGTTCCTAAGATATCAATTTTCCTCCTTCTTCTCTTCTACAGGACTATATAACAATACATTCTTCTGTGGCTCCATTTACCCATATGGCTCATTTCAATATTGCTGCTTCTCGGATCTTCTTCTCCAGCAGGATCCTCCTTTACTAACCTTTACTAATGAAAGGAGATTGTCAGCTATATTTTGCTGACTTTGTATTTTTGTATCATATATAAATTTGTATTATACCTGCACAACATGTCAGCAAAATAGTTATCAGTTGCACAAGCAGATAACCGGGTGTGATCTTGACATCTCGTCACAGAGAAATGAAAGTGACATATGACGGTTATAGTGGCTTTTATTTTGGTCTCCAACTGATTGAAACGTGATTGTTTTTCACTCCATTCCAAGTGTGCAAACTATGTAAATATAGGCAAAATGATGTTTCTATGCTCACGAATTTTTCATACCCACTCTCCCACTTGTTGCTGTGTTCTATTTTCAGTAACACTGTTGCTGAATGGGTTTTTTTAATGGTTATAAGAAGAGTAGATTGTAAGTTTCTTTATCAGAACGTTTAATATATCACTGGCTGGGACTAGAGAAATGAAATGCAAAAGAGAAAATGTCTTTTGATTTACGGCTAAGTCGGTATAAGTCTCTCACAATCCCCAACATTCTTTCTTCTATCTTTTCCACAGACATTTTTGGAACAATGAAACACCTTGGTAGGCCCTAGGAAGAACTACATCATCATATGTTCTCCTAATTCCATGCTATTGGTTGTGTGTGTGTGTTTATTTACTTTCTTTCTGGTCCATTCACAGACTGAGAGGCATTAACAGCAACATGAATCTGAATTTGTAGGAGAGGACTTTCCCTTCTATTTCATTTGGGAGTATTTTTTAGAAGCTATTTTTACAGGTAAAAATAAAGTACAATTGCAGAACTAATTTTATGTGAATTTTTGTTTAAGCTACATTTGCTCTATTGTTGAGTTAAAAAGAGTTTATAAAACGGAAGGGTCTGAGCATTCTATTCTCATTAAACCAACTGGACTCTGATTTTAGAGCATGTTACCAGCTGGATATTTCAGATATACCAAATTTATTATACCTAACATTTGTCATTCTGGAATTCCAGGAACTTTTTCTTCCTTCTGTATTCCTCACTGAGTGGAGTTATCAGCCAACTAGATGTCCAGCCATATCACTGGACTTAGTCCATGATTCTAATCACCCGATTCAAATAGGAAAAAAAAAAGAACCCCTCTTTATTCCATCTCCTTTCAGTCAAAAGTTGAGTGATTACTTAGTGAGTATTCCTTTCTATGTGCTGTTTTCTCTGTTGAAAACTTCTTATGCATAAAATTGACTTCTGACCAATTCTAACTCAGTCCTTCAGATCTGAATTCTTAATGTTTATTTATTTATTTATTTATTTAATATATGAAATTTATTGTCAGATTGGTTTCCATACAACACCCAGTGCTCATCCCAAAAGATGCCCTCTCCAATGCCCATCACCTACCCTATCCTCCCTCCCACCCCCCATCAACCCTCAGTTTGTTCTCAGTTTTTAAGAGTCTCTTATGCTTTGGCTCTGAATTCTTTATTCTATCATGAATCCTGTGCTGTGCCCTGATTCCCCTTTCAGGAATGTTGATGCATGACAGCTCTGAGATTTCCACCCAGAAGAATTGCCCTCAGCTAAAGACATCTGCCTCACCGGGGATCACTACCCTTCCTACTGGATAGCTACATCCCTTGTCTGGGTGATACGAGAGAGATAAAGACCTGGCACTCACCCCCCATTGGGGATTATTCTGAAGGACCTTCCCAGCTTCATAGATTCCCATAAAGTTGGCTAAAGCTTGAACTTGGTTGTGAGTTCACTGCAGCTCATTGGATCCAATACTGTCTTTTTTTCCCACAGAGTGCTGGTCCCAAGAGCATTTTTGATACAATAACCTCTGTCTCAGACACTATTTCTCTTGGAAACTGATTTGCAACATATTCAAAAAGCAATCTGAGACTTCTGCTATATATCAAGATGTAATTCTAGAAATCCACTGGAATTGCTCTTCTGGTTCGGCCTTAAATCTGAGTTGCGTCCCTTACATATACTCCCCAAAGAACATGTTCTTTAGCTGTCACTGCAATTCTACCACAAAACTGTATAGTTTATATAAGATGTATATATATATATATATATAAATGCCTGTATAGTCTTCTGAATTCCAGAATATTTTGTATGAATATGGAATCGTTAATTTTTTTATTCACTATTTTCCAAGGCTTCTAGTATAATCTTACCTGCCATTAGATGAGCAGGTATGTGAGAAGATACGTATGCTAGTGTGTTTGGGAGCATGGACTCTGACATTAAGGTGTCAGAGTTCAAATTCTAGCTCTGTCACTGACAAGTTCCACGACTTTGCAAAGCTTCACTTAGCCTCTTCTTTCTTCTATGAAATATATGAAATATTGCCATCTACCTTGTTGGTTTGAGAATAGATTTGATTAACACATACAAATCACTTATAATAGCACTTGACAAAGAGTGAATTTTAAATATGTGCTTGGTATTATTTTGTTCAGGTTTTTAAAAAAATCTTTATGCTTTCTTGAGGAATATATTTGATTTGTGGCACCTTTGTTTGTGCAGGAAAAATTAGTGAATAATTGTAGGGGCATCTATGCTCTTGTCAGCCAGCATGGATCCTTCCATCTGAAAACTTCCGACCCTTCAAAATATACACTTATAGCTAAGGTGGCCATATTTTGAGGGCTTAGTCCTCCCTAGCTAGACCTTATTTATTATATTTTCTAGTAAAAATTAGATAAGAACCTCTCCTATAATAAAAGCTATAAGATGAAGGCCTGAGAGTAGTTGTTGTCAGTGTTTGCAATTATATGGAAGGAATCTATCTTCATGAAAAAAAAGGAATAAAAGGAAAGAGAAAGGCAGAGAAAAGCAGTGCAGGCAGCTGGTAGTCTTGAATTCCATAGCTCATTTTCCCTGTGGCTAAGCTCTGTCGCTACCTTTCCTATGGTTTGTTTATTCAAACTCTTCTTCAATTATACATAATAACCAAGTATATTTCCAAAAGTTTTCCCACTTTTCCAAGCCAGATTGAATTCTGTTTCTGTTACTTGTAATCAATTAAGTCAACCTGACTTGTAGAACAGGCAAAAAGAAAGGAAGATCGTAAAGAAAGTGTGTAGAGAATTGGATGAAAAAGGAAGGGAATAGAACAGTGTGGAAGAGGGACACCTGGGTAGCTCAGTCAGTTAAGTGTCCAACTTTGGCTCAGGTGACAATCTCATGGCTTATAAGTTCGAGCTCCACATGGGGCTCTGTACTGACAGCTCAGAGCCTGAAGCCTGCTTCTGATTCTGTGTCTCCTTCTCTCTCTGCCCCTCCCCCCACTTGTGCTCTGACTCTCTCTCTCTCAAAAATAATTTAAAAACATTAAAAAAATTTACAAAAAAAAAAAGGAAAGGGTTAAAGACATAAAAAGGAAAATAGATTAAGGAGGTAAAGAAGTTAATCTTATATGTATGAATAGTATGCATTTCAATCGCCAACATTTCTACATCGTATCATCATTATTTGTAATAAGACTACTTTTAAGTCATATAATGTTCCACTGTTTACAAGAAGCTTAAGATTTTTCTTCTCGTCTGTAACAATAGCTAACCCCAATGGAACACTTACTCTGATCTAGCCATTCTTCTAAATGCTTCGAACGTACGATCCTGTTTAATCCTTAAACAGCTAGGAGCTACAGCTATTATCATCCCAATCTTATGAATCAGGAAACTGAGACTTACAGATGAAAAACATGCCAGATGGCAAATATATAAAGAGTGTAATAGAAGATATTTGAGCCCAGGCCTCCTATCTATCTTACAGCAAAAGGTTTCTTTACCACAGATTAAAAAAAAAAAAAAAAGTATTTAGTAAGGATATATATAAGATTTGAAAAACATAACACGCCCAAGTTTTAACTGATGTATACAAAACACTGCAAGATTTCAACCCAGTTCTCTCAAGAACTAATGGAATAAACAGACAAAACTCCCAAAAGGTAGATTCAGAATAGCCAACACATTACTGAAGGAGAACAAAGGTGGAGGACCAAGACTCTCTGACTTCGAGACTTACGAAAACGCTAATACTCAAGACAATGTGGTATGGGTGAGGGAACAGACAAAACAGAGAGCCCAGAAGTAGGTCCACGTAAGTACAGCTGACTGATCTTTGAGAAAGGAAAAAAGGCAATTCGAAGGAGAAGGGGTAGTCTTCCCACCACATAATGCTAAACCAACTGGACATCCACGCGCAAACAAAACAAAACAAAAACAAAAACAAAGACAAAGACAAAAAAAAAAAAGACTTTAAACACAGATCTTACACCCATCACAAGAATGAATGAGCTTTAATAGCTATATATTTACATATGAACATATAAGCGATTCTCAGATGTTTTCATTTATTTTATACAAAAGCAAAGATGGATGAGGCAGGCGTTAAGGGAGTTGGAGAACCAGTGAGGATATAGCCACCAACTGAGACAAAACACACCTATGTCAATATATCAAATGTCGTCTTAAATGGAATGAATGCTCTTTAATGAAAATTTAAAGCTGAAAAAGATGAGGGAGAAATTAGAGATCCATAAAGGAGACTAAAACTACAGGACCTGGGTGGTAGGAAGAAAACCGAGAGAGCAGGGCCATTCAAAGTAAATAATACTACATCCAAAGATGATGATGATGGTGACGACGACGACGACAGCAAAGTGTCAAGAAGCAGGAAATAAGTAACATAGAAAAATTCTGTCCATAGGACAAATCATATAAATATTGAAGTAAACTGGATTTATGCATTAAACAGACTGCCTAACACAGAAACATATATATAAAAAAAAAATCAAAGTCAATGAATGACAAATAGACCATTAGTGTTTTAAACAAAAGCAGTCTTGATAAAGAGGAGAAAAAGAAAAGGCAAACAACAATGTTCTGAGTGAGTATTGGAATGTGAGAAAGTACATAATCCGTATAGATTCTTCCCTCAAGTACATTTACTTTGAAAAGAAACCTATATAAGGTGTGAATTGAAAGGGTACATGAGTAGAAGCAGATGGGAAGAGATGCACAGGTATGTTCATGTCCATTTTGAAAGAAAGAGATAGAAAGCCAGCAGGGGAGGAGCAGAGAGAGACGGGGACAGACTCCCAAGCAGGTTCCGCACCGCACGGTCAGCACAGAACCTAATGCAAGGCTCAAACCCAAGAACCATGAGATCATGACCTGAGACAAAATCAAGAGTCGGATGCTTCACCAACAGAGCTACGCAGGTGCTCCTGGAAAGTAATATATTTGTTTCATTTTTTTAAAAGTTCACATCCAAGTTAGTTAGCATTAGTGCAGTAATTATTTCAGGAGTAGAATCCAGTGATTCATCCCCTACATGTAACACCAAGTGTTCATCCCAACAAGTGTCCTCCTTAATGCCCTTTGCCCATTTAGCCCATCCCCCCCACCCACAACCCCTCCAGCAATCCTCACTTTGTTCTCTATATTTAAGAGTCACTTATGTTTTGTCCCTGTCCCTGTTTTTATATTATTTTTGCTTCCTTTCCCTTATGTTCGTTTGTATCTTAGATTTCACATATGAGTGGTATCATATATTTGTCTTTCTTTGACTGACTTATTTCACTTAGCATAATACACTCTAGTTCCGTCCACGTTGTTACAAGTGGCAAGATTTCATTCTTTTTGACTGCTGAGTAATCCTCCATTGTATATATACACCACATCTTCTTTATCCATTCATCTGTCGATAGACATTTGGATAACATATTTTAAATGGAAGTGGTTACCTGTATGTGATGAGAATTAATAGCATAAAAACTTGAAACAGTTTAAGGAGTAGTCAGGAGTTGATCCAAAGTCTTCTCAAGAGTAATATTTATTTATTTATTTATTTATTTATTCATTTATTTATTTATTCATTTATGTATGTATTTATTTAGAGTGAGAGAGAACAGCATGTGCACAAGCAGGATTTGAAATAACTGGGTTTTTTTTAGGTGTTAAGATATTCAGGGCCACGTGGATCTTTTCATCTTACCCAAATTTGTCCTGCAATTCCTTTCTTTAAATTTTTTTATTATTATTATTATTTTTAATTTGAGAGAGAGAGAAAGAGAGTGAGTGAGGGAAGAGGCAGAGGAAGAAAAAGAGAGAATCTTAAGCAGTCTACACCCTCAGCACAGAGCGCAATGCCAGGCTCGATCCCATGACCCTGAACTGAAATCAAGAGTCAGACACAACCGACTGAATCACCCGGTCACCCCCAAAAGTAATCTTTAACAGAAAATACTCTTTTCACCGAGAAGAGAAGCAAGGAATTGAAGATAATAGTGAAATTGATATTTAAATCTGCTAGTAAGGCTTCTGTAAGCAATTTGGGAAAATAGGTGACTTCAGAAATTTATTTTATTTTTTTTTAATTTTATGTTTTTGTTACTATTGATACTCCTCCGTAGTTTTCACATCCTTTGTATGCTATGTGTTAAATTATTTAATACTTATATTTCCCACTGTATTTGTTCTAAAGGTTTATTTCCATAGGGTCACAACTATAAATGAATAAATAGACTCTGAAATGTAAAAGACAGCCAAAAAGACTAAGTAGTCATGACAAATAATGTTTATTAGTTCATTTATACAATTCTCATGAAATCAAACAGGTTCTGAATTTGTAACTTTTTGGTGCTACTCTGATATTTCTGCTAAAGCTCTAGGCTTTGCCTTCGTCTATCATAAAGTCATTTGACAGTTTCTGCTATGAGATAAAAGGGTTACAAATAACATGAAAAAAACAATAGAACAAAGACAAGCAGGTCTTGCGTCTGGAATGTTATTGAGATGTGACCCTCATAGCTTTTCTCATAACTTTCTTCTTCTGATTTTTAGTGGACAGCCTTCTCACACAGGCATGAAGAGGGTATGGTGCAGTTATCAGTACCAAGAGTGTGTGCATTTACATACACACATTTTCCCTGGAAATCCAGACTTGGCTCTGGTAAACCCCTGAGAAATTTAGAAAACACAGGTCACTGGCCATACTCATTATGTGTATACAAAATAGCATTACTTAAGAACTACTACGTGAAATTCACCACACTTAGCACTGTCAAGAACTCAAGGCAGTAAAGACACTCTCCCTCTTGCATAAAGACCTCATGCATTTACAGAAGAGATAAGATAGGCATGATGTGACAATTATTTACAAGTGGGAAAATACACACCAGTGTAAAAAGAAAGAGAACGCTCTGGCTGGAAAACTATGGCAATAGCATGAAAGGACATATGACCTGGGATATAAAATTATGGTTTAATACAGATTGGTATGATGGAAACCATTCAGCTATGCGTGTACAGCTGCAATTGGAGGAGAGATATTTTGCTTGTAAATACATTACATTAGATAGTCAGCCGATATTAGTAATAAAATTTAGAATGTATATATACGTATATATACGTGTGTGTGCGTCTGTGTGTGTGATATTACAGGATGCTTCTCTCTGCTCTAATGTGTACTTCAATTTACAAAATCACCACTGACTTTAATGCCATACAGTAGATGCTATCCAATACTCGGGTTGAGTTTAGTCCCTAACTAAAGTTCTAGAGCATTTTAGGTCATTGTCAATAAAACTACCTCTCATCAACTCTACAGCAAAATTGGTTGTCTAATATTGTCTGGAAAAAGGTAAAGTCTGTCTACTGAAACATTAGATGTATATTGCCAACGAAATTAGAAAAAAAAAAGAATTCTGAACTGTGTAGGAAAAATAAATTGCTGAAATATTTTATTCTTTCTTCCAGTCATTAATCACATACATATTGAGTATTCTATGTGCCAAACATTGTACAAGGCTTGAAGTAGAAGAAAACATTCAAGTCCCAAAATTCTAATAACTATAAAGATCAACCAAAGCCATCCCATGTCAGCCTGAGTCTGGTTACTAAAATTATTAAAACATATTTTTGTTGTCATAATGTTTACAACATTCATCGTTCTCCAGAAGACTGATGAAATTTATTGTGATTGGGGGACTGTGATTTAACTATATAAAGAGATCATGATCACATAAGAAACCTGATATAATAATATCAAAGCCTTCATAAAAAAACAGCATACTTAAGCCAACTTTGAGATGGAAATAGTAAAGCCCTTTATCTTTTATAATTTTTAACCTGAAAATGACATTGCTTATAAGGCAAAATTATCTGGCCACTTAGAATAAAAATATGCCAGAGATATATCTTGCCTTTCTGAATAGTTCGAAATGAAAGAATGTTATTTCAAAACAAATATGATGTTTCATTTGGCAAAGAAAGAAGAATAAAATTCATATTTAAAGTCAGGAAAAGTAATAAAAACTGGGGCGCCTGGGTGGCTAAGTCGGTTAAGAATCCAACTCTTGACCTGGGCTCAGGTCATGATCTCATGGTTCTTGAGTTCGAACCCCTGCGTCAGGCTCTGTGGTGACAGGTAAGAGCCTGGAGCCTGCTTCAGATTCTGTCTCCTTCTCTCTCTGCCCCTCTCCCGCTCACACTCTTTCTCCCTCTCTCTCTTAAAACTAAACATTTAAAAAAGTAATAAATAAAATTGTCAATCATGAAAATAAGCATAGACTCATAATTTGAAACAATAGCACAAGCAAGACCAGAAAAATATTCGTGGTTTTTTACACATTAAAACATTTACTATGAAATATTTAAATGACATATTAAATGAGTTAAATTATTTAAATATTACATTTTAGTGTATCAAAAATGTGACATTAAATTCAGTGATGAAAAAATAATCATTTAAACAGTACTCTGACAATTAGTTACCTAACTGAAATATACATATTAAGAACAGATATAATTATAATTATACATAAACACACATGTACCTGCTTCAGCTTTCTCCATTATATGTCAAAACAAATTTCAAATGAATAAAGACAATCTCTGTATACCTAAATGTTAACTTCCCGTTCATGTAATAAAGGCAAATTACTTAAAGGGCAAATTACTAAAGGGAAAATCTGGTAAGATGTCTGAAAGAGAGGTTAGACACTTAATATATAAGAAACCATTCCAAAAATAAAAAATAAGTAAATAAATATGATAAAATGGTCAAAAGTGTTATTATAGGTTGTAGGAAAATGGTCTCACTAAATATCAGAAGACTATAACATAAAAGGACAAAATAAAAATAGTCAGCTGTCAAAATTATCAAAACTTTGAAATATTACATTTGTCATACAGTGTTGAAGTAGATTTATATACATATTTTTTCAATAGCTATCGAATGTAACGTTTCTGGATCACAATTGACCAGTATGTGCTTAAAACCATAAAAAGGAAAAAAAATAAATAAATAAAAAGAAAAAAGAAAATAAAACCATAGAAAGGACTCAAATTCTTTGGCCAGGGAATGACAATTCTATACTTCTTCCCAAAAGAGCAACATAGAGGTCCTAAAATTTACATATAATCATATTCTTGTCCATATTACTTTTCTTATCTAAAATTGCAAATAATCAGATTCTATAATTAGAGAGGCATATTTACATTAATTATAAAATACTTACGTGACTTTATGGTTTATAATATTGCTGACGGTATAATGTGAAATAACAAAGGCAAGGGGAAAAAAAAAGTCTAAATTTTGTCCCCAGTCATCTCTATTTCCTCAAGCTCTTTCAGCAAAAGCCATTGAGAAAGGAAAAGAGAACTAAATTATATATTGGAAACTTACAGCCCAGGAGAAGGAGAGGAGCCATCCTCCCACTTCCATTCATTGTTCTCCTTCTTGTAAGACAGGCCAAGCCAAGTAGGACCTACTGCAATTAATTCCATGACATTCTGCATGGAAGCAAAAAATATAAAGCTATTAATACTAAAAGCACATTACAGACCAAAAATATGGAATTTGGGTCAGGTGAGAAGTAAAGAATCACAAAAAGAAAATATATATATACATATATATATGTATGTATATATATATGTGTGTGTGTGTATATATATATATATATATCCAATGATAAAAGAAACATAAAAAAATATATTTCAGTTCTGCAGTGCCCGTGCTTTTCTCAAACCAGGAATTATATACAAAGAAAAAAAGAAAGACTGCTAATAGAAAATCTTATATTCAAGAGGACACCACACAGCAAAAATGAATTTCTTCTATTTACCCATTCTATTGTTTAATCCAACTCTGTGTCTACTCTTCCACAGGAGACATATCATTGAACAAAAATGAGAACGCTTCCTGCTTTGGGTGATTGGGTACAGACAGAGGTAAACATACATACAAGTGATACATAAGGTGACACCAGCTATAAAAGAAACTAGAGCAGAGGACCACAGTGAGATATCATCTCAGATCTTTCAGAATGGTTAAAATCAAAACCACGAGAAACGGTGTTAGGAAGGATATGGAGAAAAAGGAACTTGCCTTCACTGTTAGTGGGGAATGCAAGTGGTGCCGCCACGGTAGAGGACAGGGTGGAGGTTCCTCAAAACATTAAAAATAGAACTACCCTATGATCCAGTAGTTGCGCTACTGGGTTACCCAAAGAATACAAAAACACTAATTTGAAAAGATATGTGCACCCCTATTTTTATTGCAGCAGTATTTACAATAGCCAAGCTATGGAAGCAGTCCAAGTGTCCATTAATAGATGAATACATAGAGAAGATGTGGTAGGTATGAATCACGTGATGTTACTCAGCCATAAAAGAATAAAATCTTGACATTTGCAGCATGAATGGATCTAGAGGGTGTAATGCTAAGTAAAATAAGTCCGCAAGAGAAAGACAGCCACCATATTATTTCCAACATATATGGAATGTACGAAACAAAACAAATGAACAAAGAATAAAAACAGACACACCAAAAAAATGGACTCTTCACTATAAGGAGCAAACTGATGGTTACTAGAGGAGAGGTGGGGGATGGGGTGAGAGGTGAAATGGGTGATGGGGATTCAAGAGGTACGCTTATCAAAAGATAAAGAATGATTTCCTTATTTTAGCCCCTGGATTCAATAGAATAAGGTTAATTTGAAAAAAAAAAAAAGAGTACATTTATCATAATGAGCATTGGGTAATACATAAAATTGTTGAATCACTATGCTGTGCACCTGAAACTACTGTAACACTGTATGTTAACTATACTGCAATTAAAATAAGAAGTGGAAAGGCAAGGCAAGGCAAGGAAAGAAGAAAGGAAAGGGAAGGAGAGGAGAGGAGGACAGGGGAGGGGAGGGGAGGGGAAGGAAGGGAAGGGAAGGGAAGGGAAGGGAAGAGAAGGGGGAAGGGAAGGAAAGGAAAGGAAAGGAAAGGAAAGGAAAGGAAAGGAAAGGAAAGGGAAAAAATTAAAGCAGGTTAGACTAGGAGTACAGAGAAGGACATCTGTGGGAGACTGGGGGTGGACACTGATGTACAAGTTGCAAATTTAAATGGGGGTGTCAGGGCAGGTCATTGAGAAGGTGGTAACTGAATGAATGCATACTTGAAGGAGGTGAAATAGTCCATGGTTACATGAGAAAAGAACATTGCATGCAGAGGGAGCAGCAAATGCAACGTTTCTACAGGAAACCGAAAAGAACAGCTTGCTGAAGTGGAGCAGGCCAGGAAAAGATGAGTGAAAAACGAAGCAAGAGAGTACTCCTTTCTCTGTTTTTAGAGCCACAGGTGAACACTTCCTGTGACTGGTGCCTACTATATATTCATATCCCAGAAGTAAAGAAGAAAATACAATCTCACCTTTAACCTACTCCCTTCTGTCTTTAAAAATGTAGCATTCAAAGAGACACAAAGATCGGAACAGTTTAACCAAGAAACCATTTCCATGGTTTGGTGGTAGCAGTGGTCATTGGATTGAACCCAGTGTTTCAGAGGATGTCCACACCTGACTCCTAGGAAAGAAAATATTTTTTATTAAAAATTCAAGTCGGTTAACATACAGAGTAGTCTTGACTTCAGGAGGAGAACCCAGTGATCCGTCTCTTACCTAGGACACCCAGCATTCATCCCAAAGAGTTCTCTCCTTAATGCCCATCACCGTTTAACCCATCCCCCACCCATCACCTCCCCTCCAGCAGCCCTCAGTTTGTTCTCTGTGTTTAAGAGTCTCTTATGGTTTGCCTCCCTCTCTGGTTTTCTCTTATTTTTCCTTCCCTTCCCCTATGTTCATCTGTTCAGTTTCTCAAATTCCACACATGAGTGAAATCATACAATACCTGTCTCTCTCTGCCTGATTTATTTTGCCTAGCATCATACCCTCTAGTTCCACCCACATTTTTGCAAATGACAATATTTCATTCGTTTTCATTGTGAAGTATATATGTATATATATATATATATATATACACACACACACACACATATATACATACGTGTGTGTGTGCCTGTGTATATATATACACGTGTATATATTTATACACACACACACACACGTATGAATATACACATACACACATACATACACATACCTCATATCTTCTTTACTCATTCACCAGTCAATGGACATTTGGGCTCTTTCCATAATTTGGCCTTGTTAATAGCACTGCTATAAACATTGGGGTGTATGTGCCCAGGAAAGAAAATATTTACAACTCAGAGCCCACAGACCCTCAGAACCCACAAACAAGGCCTTATTGCTTCATACCTTTCCCTTTTCAGATAAATAAGACTGTTATTAAGAATTATTATCAACTCAGAATTTTTTCACTTCCAAATTACCTTGTTTCTGATTTAGTTCATGTAAAACCTCAAGGAGATATTCCTGGCTTTGCAGCCACTCTAGGGTTTCCACATAGGACAATAAGGCTTCGTAATAGACGAGAAGACACATTACATCAGATATAGTCACAATAGGGAAATTATAATAATGAAAACTACCAAGTCACAATAATGAAATTACCACGCGGCAAAATACATAAATAATTTTGGACAATTCCCCTCTCTTCTGAATTACTTTTACCTTTAGCTGAAATAATCAATCGCTTAGAAACCAGCCTTTTAAAATGCACAACTTAGCGATCGTAATCAACAATACTGTATTAGAAATTCAAAGCTCCTAAGGCACTGAATCTTCATTGTTCTCAATACAGAATTGAAATGGTAATTATGCAACATGATATGCTACTGTAGTAATCATACTGCAATATACAAATGCATTAAACCAACATTTCATACATCTCAAACAGACACAGTGTTAGATGTTAAGCATATCTCAATAAAAAAAAAGAAAAAGATAGAAAGAAACCAGTCCTTTATCACAGCCTGTCACTAAAGGACTCCCACATGGTTGATTTAAGTATTCAAGATAGATTTGGTACCTCACAGGAAACAAACTAACATTCTAATGCATGGCCTTTGTAAAATACTTATTTATTGTAAATATGGACTATTTTATGTTACAATTACTTAACATAAAAGACGCTTTATGACGACTCTAGTATTTTCAACTCTTATTCTTAGGAGTTTGAAACTATGAAAACACCATGACTTTTCAGGTATTTAAATTCTTCCATTTCTATGCTCCACGAACATCTTGCACACCTCTATGCACACCTGGACATTTTGATTTATTTTTGGTTTATATGCTTTCTCCTGAGCCTCCCAATGGTAGGGTTCATACTGATCACTAGCCTAGTGGCTGGCATTTAGTGTGCATTGAACAAATGTGGATGAATAAATGAGTGAATGAGCTAATTAATTAACATAGGAAGTCTTGTCTCATAAATATGTGACTCACTCAGTTTCAGAAGATTATGTGAGGAACTAAGAGGCAAGAAGTCGTCAAAACAGCCATGCTGTTGTGTCAGAGGGCTCCTGTTACATGATGCAACCAACCATTTCGGGACCGCAACAAGAAGAACAATCTAGCATTCTGTAAAAAGAGTTTGTTCTAGCTTTCATATTACCTTTATTTTGGTCAAGAACATTTTGGACATGAAGAAATTTGTCTGCTTTGCTTTGAAAAGACTCAATCAATGCGTTAAGGCTCTTCATCTTGGTCGCTGATGCCTCAACAGTATGAAAGTCTAAGAACAAGAATTCCCAATACATATAAACCACATTCTTAATTATGATGTAGCAGTGTGTTCAATTATAAGGTATAATTTTTATAGTTTCCTCCCTAATAAAGGTCTCCATAAATATTTTCCAAGATTTCAAAAAGATCTATGGCTAAATACACTTTCATTTATCCACTATCATTTCTAAAGTCTCACCTAAAATATCAACCTAATTTCCTTAGAAGTTTGAATGCACGTTTCTATTAATAGAAAAATGGTACAATTCAAAACAGACAACGAAAACAATAAACATAGTCTTGAATAAATCTTTTGGCATCATGAATGGTTGATTTAATGTGTAGAATTTCACTTCCTGATCAAAATTACAGAATTTTGAGTTTCGAGCTGATGTTATCAAAGAGGAACACTTATTTTCAAATCACCAGTTGTGAATAATTTTAGTAGCGATAAAAACATTCTGCCAATCTAATTTAGGCTGCTGGAGACACTGACAATTTAAGCAAATTACAGAAGAAATTACTTTCTGTTTTCAAAGTAAATACAGTTGTAAATTCATTGAACTTATTTCTTAGCTAGTTGTAGTTTTCAAATAACAATAATAATCATTGCTATTACTATCTCTACAGCAATTGCAATAATATCACCTCCCTGGAAAAACAGGTGCAGTTACTGAGAGCTCACAGAGTTAAGTTATTTCATATGGTAAAAATTGTGATAATTGCATGTCATTTTTTATCTGTTCTTTTTTTACTTATGGCATTAAAACATTCACCAAAAACTATTATCTGAAAACGGTTTAAAACAATATGATAATCTGAGAAATCTTTTCCCCTAATAAATCAGACTTACACTGATAACCAAAGAATCCACATAATGCCAAGAGCAGCAAGCTGAAGATTCCCAGGACCACAGGAATGATTCCATACAGAAAAAAGGGAATAGAAGAAGCTAAGAAACAGAGTGAGTGATAATCAGAGATATTCTGAGCTCCTATTGTTTGAAAGATTAACACCACTATTAGCCATTGGCTATTGCTCTTAAAATATCCCAAATTTTCTGAAACATATTGTCCAATGAACTTTTAGGCTGAATGAGAAGGGAACAAAAGCTACTTAAGAGGATGTGCAGAAACGAATTAACATAGCAGACCTGACTACCATCCTTTGAAAGGTCTGCTTGTAAGGTTGGCCTTGGCTTGCTTCTGGAAACCTAGATTTCAAGAGGGTTTCCACAACAGTCATTGATAAGAGTGGCTCACTATTCCTGAACTGTTTATGCACACCATATAGTTCATGATAATCTCCTGCTTTCCTTCTGAAAGTCTGGAGTTTTGTTACATGCCAGCCAGAGGTTGCCTGTGTAATCAGCCCCAATAACGACCCTGAACACCAAAAGTCTAATGAAGTCTAATGAGTTTCCTGGGATGGCAACATTTGACACACATTGTCACAACGTGCGGGGGGAATTTGCGTGGCCTGTGTGACTCTACTGAGAAAAGACCCTTGCAAGCTTGAGTCTAGTGTCCCCCGTTCTTTATTCCATCTACCTTTTCCCTTTGCTGTTTGGGCTTGGTATCCTTCCATTGTCATGAATCTTAGCTATAACTATGAGTATCTCTGTGAGTTCTCCCAGTCAACCATCAAACCTGAGCATGATCTTGGTTTAGTCATGGTCAGATGAAAAATTTATGTACAGGTATTAAATACCCTTAAATAACGGGTATAAAATTTCAGCTCAGATTACCTTATTCTCATTAATATAATCAGATGGGAGAAATGGTTAATTATTTTAAATATCTTCTGTTATTCAAATAGAATTCTTTCTGTGATCGTTCTCACTAGTGGTACATTCTTCTTAGAAAGAATTACTTTATAATAAGTCTTGGGGACTATTTTGGATTTAGGCCAAATATCTATAATTTCTTCAGTTTCACAACAATAAGATGCTACATCGCCACATTTTAGAAACCAAACTTTTAGCCATCGTGGTTTATAGTCTTTTCTTGGTATGTTTATTTCTTCTGAAATAAACTTATAGACTCTAGTTTTTAAAAAAAAAAAAACGATTATACTTCTGAAGAATTGCACTTCTGAAATGAGGTGAAACGCTGCCATAAAGAAAATGGTTATGTTAATAACTACTGTCCAAATCACTTCTTTAACTTTCTGAATAATGTAATGGCGGTTATCGACCAGAGGCATTTGTAACTGTCTGGAGACATTCTTGGTGTCATAACTGAGGGGCAAGGGCTACTGAGGAGCAGTGTGACTGGTATCTAGTGATTAGAAGCCAGAGATGCTACTAACCATCCTACAATTACTGGACCATCCCCCACAACATTTAGCCCAAAATGTCAGTGGTGCTGAAGCTGAGAGATCGTGCTCTACTAATGTTTCATTATGATCAAAAGGATGCAATCATATAGTAGGGTTCTACCTTTCTTGTCGTTTTATAAATCTGCTGAATTTTAAATCATGATCACATTTCAAATTTGCACCTTGATCATGTTTAAGTCTCTCCGTTTCATGCCAGGAAACAATTCAAAATTTGGACAAATGGCTTCTTTTGTATTTGAATATTCTCCTTAATGTATGAAATTTTCAAATGTCTTTGTGAGAAAATATGCTTTTGATTAATTACTATATACATTTTGAAAAACTTTTAATCTCTATATTTTCTCTAAATTGTAAAATTCCAAAATAGTAACAGCCAGAGAAAAGTAAAATCAGGTGAAGAAGTACCTTAAGATAAGAAAGAGAAAACACAGATCCATAAAATCTGGTATATATACTGTACCACTCATGTGAGTAGGCTCGGGATTTGGGCCCCATTCATCCTCTGGAGCAGGAGGAGGAGGAGGAAGAGGAAGGTTCAAGTCCACAATTGTCTCTGTCTGCTCTGTGATTTCTTTTAGCATAGAAAATACATAATTAGTTGTTTTTAATGTATTTAAATTTTAGTTAGTCAACATACAATGCAATATTGGTTTCAGGAGTAGAATTAAGAGGTCCGTCACTTACACACAACACCCAGGGCTCATCACAACAGGTGCCCTCATTAATACGCATCACCCATCTAGCCTATCTCCCATCCACCATTAATTTATATTCTTGTAAAGCAAATAAGATTAGAACTTAATGTAGAGATTCATGACTACTTTCAAAAAATGTTAGAAAAATGATTATAGTAGTACTGAAATTAGAAGCAGTCAAATCACATTTCAATCGAACAGCCCACTCAGCTAAAACTATTTAAATGATTGGTTATGCTTTTGGTTGAGCCGGGAACTACATCATTATTTCTGTTAATTTTATTTAAAAGCATCCTTTCAGTATATCTGAAAAATATTAAAGAAAATATAAGGCCTTTATGCCCCTGTTATAATCATAACCATCAATGATGATAGACAAAGATGATGAAAATTTTATTTTCATTAAAATGGTATAGGATTTTGAATGAAAAAAAAAAAATACCTGGAGGCTGCTGAGAGTCTGGAGCATTGGACATGATCAAGCCTTCTGGATAATTCCTTGAGCCCCGTGCTGAAAAGAAATCCACAAAGATGGTGGTAAGTGAATGAAGAGATTTGTTCTGCCACTACCCTAGAGTTGATGAAAAGTACGGACCTACCCTAAATGGGAGGCTACTTACAGTGTAAGATACTAACTTACTTTGGTAAAAACCACAAAGGAAATGTGAAAGCAACTGGATATATTTCTAACAGTTTTGCAAACATAAAAACTGTTCCTACTTCATTAAATTATGTACAAGCCTTTTAATAGCATCTGGTTTGTGCAAGTAATGGTCTGAAAATAAATTAGGAAAAGTCACTGTCATAACAAAAAATTGTAAATAAGTAGTCCCCAGTGAAAATTTTCATGAGAATTGGGTATGTACTAAAGGAAGACATAGGTACATGGAACTAAGGGTCGAGCCAGCTAGAGGGATAAGAAGGAAATATTGGAAATAACGGATATCTGTTAAAGAGAGATTTAAATGACACCCTATAGTAAATGTCTATTGAAGAATTAGACCACATAATAAAATCTATAGATCAAGATATTGACAGGTTGGCTTAAGGTTTTTTGGTACCAAGCCCCTCTGCCACTTTTTTTTCAAGTAAAAACAAGTTCTATTCATAGAAATAAAATTGGGTAACCACTAACAATCTACCATGTGCTATTTATTGAACTCAGATGAAAAAAATAAATATCTGGAGTGCGTAGAAATCGATATTGTACATAAATAAAAATAGGCATAAGACTCTTTCTCATCATTGGTGTTATAACCTCACAGAAACGAATATATATTTAGGCCAGTCTGGTTGAAACCACACAAGATACCTTAGACACAGGCGGTTGTCATGCTTTCCATTCTTCTATGTCCAGTTCAAAATGGCCTTACAAGTAATCTTAAAAATATATTGCATTTTATCTTTTAGTATATGAAATACAAGGTTGGCTAATGAGAATATTATAACATTATTGTTTGCTCAAAGATCTCAGTAAATCTCAGGATGGAGAGAGTTGAGACTTAATCAAAAGATATCATATATTAACTTTCTGCCTATATTGTGATTCATTTTTATTTTGTTTACTCTCTGACTCTAAATATGAAACTCTCATTGTATTCCATTAGATCAGGATTCAGATAAATATAAGTGGGAAAAAAGAGAAAGTATTAATCATTAATGTTTGAATATCACTTATAATAAGCAAATATGAAAAATATCATGTGGGCATATATAATATTCCATTCATGGATCTATTCATTCTATTTATTTTTTT
This sequence comes from Panthera leo, assembly GCF_018350215.1. NCBI lineage: Eukaryota > Metazoa > Chordata > Mammalia > Carnivora > Felidae > Panthera > Panthera leo. Next base: position 44,434,783 of record NC_056685.1, read on the forward strand.
TTTAATTTTTTTTTTAACGTTTTATTTATTTTTGAGACAGGGAGAGACAGAGCATGAACAGGGGAGGGTCAGAAAGAGGGAGACACAGAATCTGAAACAGGCTCCAGGCTCTGAGCTGTCAGCACAGAGCCCGACGCGGGGCTCGAACTCACGGACCGCGAGATCATGACCTGAGCCAAAGTCAGCCGCTTAACCGACTGAGCCACCCAGGCGCCCCATATTCATTCTATTTAGAACGAAATAAAGTTGACTATACTATAGCCTTTTGATATGATTAATCACCTCTCCACATGAGTAGTTATATAACCATGCATTTTTTAAAATTTTTTTAATGTTTTTATTTATTTTTGAGACAGAGAGAGACAGAGCATGAGCAGGAGAGGGGCAGAAAGGGAGGGAGACACAGAATCTGAAGCAGGCTCCAGGCTCTAAGCTGTTAGCACAGAACCCGACGTGGGGCTCGAACTCCTGGACTGTGAGATCATGACCTGAGCTGAAGTTGGACGCTTAACAGACTGAGCCACCCAGATGCCCCTATAACCATGAATTTTTAAGAAAGTATTCTTGGGGCACCTGGGTGACTCAACCAGTTAAGTATCTGACTTTAGGTCAGGTCATGATCTCGGGGTTCATGAGTTCAAGCCCCGCGTCAGGCTCTGCGCTGACAGCTAGAGCCTGGAGCCTGCTTCAGATTCTGTGTCTCCCTCTCTCTCTCTCTGCCCCACCCCTGCTTATAATCTGTCTGTCTGTCTCTCTCTCTCTCAAAAATAGATAAACATTAATTTTTTTTAATAAAAGAAAGAATTCTTTAAAGAATAAACCAGAAGAAGCTTCTACATGTTCTGTTGTTTAAAAACAAAAATCAAGTTGCAGACTACGGGGCAGTTACATGGCATAGGAAAAGGAAAAGTGGAAGAAAAATGAGCAACAAGAGGAAGAAAGGAGAGGATGAAAAAAAAAAAGAAGAAATAATATACGTAAATATACTTATTTAATTCATAGGAGCATAAATAATGATTTACACCGGTGATCATAGGCAAGTGGGACTAGGTCATGATCCTAGGGTCATGAAATCATGACCTGCATCAAGCTTCACGCAGAGCATGGAACTGCCTTAAGTATCTCTCTCTCTCTCTGCCTCTCTCTCTCTCTCTCTCTCTCTGTATATAATTAATAATTATTACATAATATATAAATAATAAATAATAATAGATATATTGTTGATATTGATATATAATTAAATATATAATAATTAATAGAACTATCCTATGATCAAGCAATTCCACTTCTAGAGATATATCCAAAGGAAACGAAAACAAGATCTCAAAGAGACACCTGCCCTCCCCATGTTCATTGCAGCATTATTAACAACAGCCAAGATATGGAAACACCCTCAGTGTCTGCCAACAAATGGATAAAGAAGATTTGATACACACACATACACACATGCACAAATATTATTCAACCATGAGAAAGAAAGAAATCCTGCCATTTGCCACAACATGGAGGGGCCATGGGGGCATTGTGCTAAGTGAAGTAAGCCAGACAGACAAAGACAAATACTGCATGGCATCATTTATGTAGAATCTAAAAAAGAAGATCAAACACATAAAAACAGAAAGTAGAAGATGGGTTGTCAAGGGTTGGGGGGTAGAGGAAACAGGGAGAGCTTGTTAAAAGGATACAAACTTTCAGCTATAAGACGAATAAGGTCGGAGGAACTAATCTGGTAATACAGAGGCTATAGTTGATAACAGTGTACTATATAATTGAAATTTGCAAAGATGGGACTTAAATGTTTTCACGCCCCCCCCCAACGATTGTTTTGATAAAGCTGAAAATAAAAGATGGGAAACAAAAGCATACAAGGGTAGAAAGGAATGGAGGAATATACTTGAAAATGTTGATAGTAGATGCCACTAGGCAGTAGATCATGCCTGGCGCTTATTTTCTCTGCAGTCTAATCATTTTTTTTTTAATTTTCTATAAGAAACATGCTCTACATTTGTAAGAACATATAACAACAAAACTATTTAAATTGTTAAATAAAATACAAATCAGTATATCATTTCTTCATCATCCTTCATTTTCATCTCAGCACAGGCATCATTATCCAATTTTTCTTCTGTTAGTACATTTTTTTCTCTTTTCATTCCAAAATCATAGATGGATAACAAATTTGTTTTTATTCCCTGTTTACCTTTTCATATTTAATAATTGCTACCTAAATTCAGTTAAGGATGTCATCTGTAAGAACCCATTTGTTCTAATTATACGCAGTCCTAAATCGTACAGTACAATTGCTTCACCTTCTGATTGAAAATCTAAGGTATACCTGACCAAATTGAACTGAATTGAAAAATGTATAATATAATAGAAAAAACTTTGAATAGAGTCCTAAAATAGGTACTGGAGTCAACATAGTTAAATTCTCGTCCAAGTTTTGTAGCTTTGAAATATCAGTGTTTTAGTCAATTACCATTTAGCACGCTTCTCCATCTAGAATATAATAAATTAGAATGAATAATCCTTCTGATCCATAGTCAGATACATTATCCATTGCTCCACTGCCCTGCACCTAAAAACAAACAAACAAACAAACAAACAAACAAACAAAAAGATAAAAAGAGAGGGAGGCAAACCATGAGAGACTCTTAAATATAGAGAACAAACTAAGGGTTGCTGGAGGGGTGGTGGGTAAGGGTTGGGCTAAATGAGTGATGGGTATTAAGGAGGGCACTTGTTGGGATGAGCACTGGGTGCTATATGTAAGTGATGAATCATTAAATTCTACTCCTTAAACCAATACTACACTGTATATTAACTAACTTGAATTTAAATAAAAACTTGCCAAAAAAAGAATAAATGATCCTTAACATACTCTTGAAGTTAAGCATATGTGGTCCTTCTGAAGCCACTTAACTTTAAATTAATTTTTGTTCCAGCCAGACCTACAGTGAACTCTGAATTTGAATAATTATGAATTATTTCTCTTAAAAGTTTCTAGGATGACTAGATATCCTATTTTTTTTTTATTGTGATGTATTTGCTGGCTAACTTTAGTAATCAGAGCAACTCTTTCAGCAAAACTTGTCTTGACATTGGAATTACACCATTTCATTATTCTTCACAGAACAAAATGCTAGTAACATAATATTAAGGTAAGATTTCTTTGTTTGTTTGTTTTTGCAATATCTACTAGATGTTAAAGGAATTTTCTTTTTTTTAAGTTTATTTATTTATCTTGAGAGAAAGAATATGCCCAAGTGAGCAGGGGAATGGCAGTGAGACAGGAAGACAGAGAATGCCAAGCAGGCTCTGAGCCGTGAGCACAGAGCCTTAGGCAGGGATCGATCTCAGGAACTGTGAGATCATGACCTGGGACAGAATCAAGAGTCAGATGCTTAACGAACTGAGCCCCCTACATGCCCCAAAAGGAATTTTCTATATATAATATTTTAAAGTTCTTTTTCATCAGTAAATATTCTGAATTATAAACCAGGAGAGGACAAAGACGATAATTTCCCACATATCTTTATATAACACTTGTCATATGTGACTATGTTGTAAATACACCTCTTAAGGGCAAAGGTTGTAACGTTTCCCCTTAATCTCTGTAGTATAGCGTCACTATAGGGTTTTTGAATTTAGCAAATAAAAATACAGAATACTTTAATTTCAGATAAATAAAAAAATTTTCAGAGGAATATTTACACTATAAAAATTTTCATTGTTTATCTGAAAATACAAATGTAACGGGACCTCCTGCGTTTTATCTGGTATTCCTACTCTAACCTCAATAGGATGCTTAAAAGGTACTATTTAATGCTGAGAAAAACGGAACAAATGAATTGAAATTACTGCTTCTTTCCAATGAGTTGCATCCCCTTTTGATGCAAGACTCATTTGCCAGTGTTCTGTAATTGCTTAGGATATACGAAATGTGAAATTATAGTACAACTGAATAAAAATAGGAAGAATTTTAGCCTTATTTTCACCGTAAACTTAAGAAATGCTATCACATTTACTTGAAATCTCCACCAATGTGTTTCACTATGTGACCGTATCTTACACATCCTCCAATCCATCTGGAAAACCTCTCTGGAATGAAAAGAATACTTTCAATTTTGTGGAAAACACACGAAAAAAATCCACTATATTATCTATTAGTGATGTCTAAAACTCTAAGAGGTCATAAAATGTATAATTATCTCTCTTCTAATTTACATTGTCTTTCTATGAGGCTCAATAAAATACAGCAATATATCTATAAAGCAAATGCTTTAGAGATAGTTTAGGAATGTATAAATGAAGAAGTTAACACAAGAGGAATTTTGAGATGCTTTCCTTAATAAAATCTGTTGCTCCTGAGCACATAAAACTATGGGGCATATGTTTTACAAAAGATGTCATTTTGGAATAAATACTGTTTCGCTTGCCTACCTCCTAACCTCCACCCTCACCTACCACCATGAGCCATAGAGTCAATGAGGTTAAAAGTGTCACCAGTAAGCTGCCCACTGACCCCCTTCTTATGGGACTGTTAACCTCAGCTTTTAGAGGCAAACAACGAGAGCTCTGGCCTAAACCAGTTTGAGCCTGACCACCAACTCACACCTGCACAGTGTAGATAGACCACAGGGTGTCTGTCCACAGTTACTTCTGCTTCGTTATAACGTTAAAAAGCTCCCCCCAAAAAGGAACACAAGCTTCATTAACACAACATAGAATGCATGTATAGGCCTGTTCTCTCTGTACCCCTGGGCAATCTTATGCCTGCCTTCATATGGCTGATGACACAACTCTCCTGTTTGAATATTCATCTTAACTCTAAACAAAAGAAACCCACTGACTCCTACATGGGGAGTCACCCTTTTGGAAGGTAAGTCCCTGTGATCTCCTTTGCTGCAAATAAAGTTTCCTCTATGAGACACCTCCACTTGGTGTAGTCTTTCCCTGCGACTCACTGAAGAGCAAACTCAGTTCAGTTACACCGTCAGTTATTTCTCTGTCTAAATCAGAAAGCCAGCAAGATTCTGTGCATATTTTTCCCCAAATGCAGTTAATAAAATTGCCAAGTACAGCAACCTCCCCCTATTTCATGGGACAATCCGGTCCTTGTGATGATAATCTATAAAAGATGAAATATCAAAGGGAATTCAGACCACATTACTTTCACAAGTAGTAAATCTATATGATATGCGGATAAATACAGACAATGACGCTCATTACATTACAGGCCATTATGTTTTCTCATTGGGTTTTTCCTACTAGATTTTCAGATTCTTGAGGAAACAGCTTTATTCACCTTCAACAGTTAACCATAAAATTCAGGAAAATGTAGACACACTAAGTGTTGATTAAATGGTGACGGAAGGATAGGCTTGCTACCTGCCACAAATGTACTGAACCATCTAGATCTCCCCTTCAGGACAGAAGACGTTACTCAGGACGCTGTAGGTAAAGCAATCTGAGAGGTAGACGCACACGGGTGTGGTCCTATCCGGAATTGGGCTCCTCTGAGGAGAATCCTCTCACCCAAGGTCAAGCTCTCTTCCTGGGGACAATTCCAATGCCAATGTTTTCTTACTGTTTTTCTACCCGACTGTTGTGTTTAAATCATTTATTCATGTCTTACCACAGAGAATGTGGGCTATGAAACAGACCTAAGGTTAATTCTAAAAGAAAAAGTTTGCATTCAAAAAAAAAAAAAAAAATATGTGGGAAAGCAGTAAAAGTATATCCAATGTTTCACATCACACTTTAGTAGATATTTCACACTCACTGTAAGGAAAGGACATTTGGCCTTTAGGTTTTATTTAATGTCATTATGAAGGAAAGGAAGGTATAATTTTCCATTGTCCATGAAGTGACCGGGAAGCCAGTCAAATTCTCCTATAAATCCATCAGAGAAGATGTATTTATACATCTAATTAAAAAGATTTATAAAATATTTTTATATCTACTTATATCTATATCTATTTATATCTATTTAATATCTATTTATACATCTAATGAAAAAGATTTATAAAATATTTTTAAAGATTTTAATACTAAGGTTAATCTCTATTTATTTACACATCTAATTAAAAAGATTTATAAAATCTTTTTTATATCTATTTATATCTATTTTATATCTATTTTATATCTATTTATATCTAATATCTATTTTTTATACATCTAATTAAAAAGATTATAAAATCTTTCTTAAGATTTTAATACTAAAGTTAATATCTAGGGATAGTTTAACTGAAAATATTAAAGAAATTACTAATAAATATCAGATGTTACTTTTTCTTCAGGATATTTAGAACTATTTTGTTGTTGTTGTCCTTGTAATCTCTTATTACTACAATTATCCTAGGTTTTAAGCAAACTGCTAAGGTAATTTTACAGTTTATTGGAAGGCTAATATCACACTATCTTAAAACCTTCATCATTTCACGAAGTAAACAAAGGGGAAATAGCCTCAAAATTGTTTTGTCTTAGACGTTACTATAGTTAAGAGTGGTTCTACATCAACATGCTCCTATGATCAGCCAACGTGTCTGACTTAGACTGCCATCTACATCTTGATAGTTCCATGCAAAATGGATCCTGTTCTGTAAATTAGCTAATAGGCATGCAGACTTTGCAGAGGTCCATAAAACAAAAGCAAAAGGAGAAGGGGGGATTATAGACCAATTCGTAGAACGTATCCTTAGAGAAAGAAAACCTAGGGCTATAGTATTGGACATGGAGAAAGAAGAGATGGGATCACAAGACTCAGATTCTCAGCCGACCAATATAGAGATAATTCAATTCTGTCCAAACGGTTACTAGCTCCCACATAGGACAGGACATGGGATATTTTAATCCATCAGGTAAAATAGCCATTTTTATACAGTATTAAGTCAATTCAACTGAAACTCCTTCAACCGTTTAAAATTTTAAAAGTAGAATGCATTTCGAGGTAATGCTTCACTTCAAATCTACCTTCATAAATTACAAATGCACTCTTAATGTGCATGTTTATCCTCTCTATGTGTCATTTGAAGACACTTAAAAATATTTAATAATGGTAAGTAGACTAAACATGTTGAAATTAACAGACTTAGACCACTGTCACTGACTTTGTTGTGGTATGACCAGGAAAAGGCAGTTCAAACCTTCAACTTTGAATGAGGGAGACAAAAACATGTCAAGGCTATGTTTGAAATTAGTCCTTATAGTACTATGAAAATAGCTAAAATGCTTTAACATGTACCTAAGGCCAATTTTTGTCTTTATCAGCAAAATATTTAAACATCCAATTAGGTACTTTGTCATATTTTTGGTTTGCTTCTATTGAGGTAAAGTATGAGACAGATGATTCAGCTTTCCAAAATTAAGAGATTTTGCCAGACCACATTGCCATTTTCTCCAGGGACACCATAAGAAGACAGTACCCTTAGTAAAGTAGTACATCAGTGTTGAAGAGAAAAATAGTAGAGCATCACATCACTTTGGTGAAGAAACACATACACGAACTTTTAACTTCAAAATGATATTTCCGGTGAAAACAAATTTATAACAATTTGTGGATACCTCTTTCTGAAGAGAAGAAACTAAATTGATTTGGTAAATCATTCTCTGAAATGCCCTGCAACGTTTTAATTCATAAAACATATACAAAACAGGATACTAACTAGATATGTATGCAGTGAAAAACATAATAATTCTGATCTTGCGACCTCGAGAAAGCAACGTACATATATAAGATCAATATAATACAAGTGACACGGTCTCTGAGGACACTTTTCACTTATTATTTGCATTTTAACACTAAATTTAATCTCAAAATCTTATAGATATAACTCATATCCTTTTTGTTGGTTTCATTCAAACTTAAAAAGTATAATTTGTTAAACAAAGACTGCAAACAAATCCGTATCATTAAGGTTACATCTAACACACTGGAGCTGCTATTAACATAAATTCCTCCTACTCACATGTACGTACATACATAGCAAAACAACCCTGAACAAATTTTTGAGATTATTATTCAAGTTTCACTGCTTAGAAAATTATTCTCAAACAACTAATTGATAGACTACCTTGCCCAGCTATTTTCCTCTCATATTATATTCTTAAAAGACTTAAAAGACATATATATATATATATATATATATATATATATATATATATATATGTATATGTATGTGTATATATATATGTATATGTAAAGATTGGGTCATGGAGTGCCTGGGTGGCTCAGTCAGTTAAGCATCTTACTTTTTTTTTTTTTTAATTTTTTTTTCATGTTTATTTATTTTTTGGAAAGAGAGACACAGGCTCAAGTGGGGGAGGGGCAGAGAGAGAGGGAGACACTGAATCCAAAGCAGGCTCCAGGCTGAGCTGTCAGCAAAAAGCCTGATGCAGGGCTTAAACTCACAAGCCGAGAGATCGTGACCTGAGCCGAAGTCGGATGCTTCAGCGACTGAGCCACCCAGGTGCCCCAAGCATCTGACTCTTGATTTCAGGTCAGGTCATGATCTCAGGGTGGTGAGATCAAGGTTGTGTAGCCTGCTTGAGACTCTCTCTCTCTCTCTCTCTCTCTCTCTCTCTCTTTCTCTCTTAAAAAAAAAAAAAAAAGTTTGGGGCATGTCAAAGGAATGCACAAAGGAGCCAACCTGAAAAACTTCCCAATGGCCAAAACTGGAACAATGTAAGCCACAAAATAAATAAAGCAGCATTCAATCATAACTGAAGTAGAAAATTAATATCCATGAGCCTATGCTATTATAAATGATGTAATAAAGGAAAGAGGAATAAAGGGGAGAAAGACAAATCTTCAGGGAAACGTTTCAAATACTCCTCTTCAACATGTTTAACCCCACCCGGAGTGGACAAAACTTGATGACCTTTTACAAAGGAAAGGCAGACAACGGTAACTTTACAGTGGGAACACCTGGCAAACACTAAATTACTCAAGCAATAAGGTTAATATCCACAGTGATATCATGTGGATAACATCTATCTGTGGTGAGATTTGATTTCACCTTTGGAACTGCCATTCTAGAAACCCATAACTCCAGTCTGAACATGTGAAAAAATATCAGAAAAACAAAAGTGAGAGACATTTACGTACAACCTAATGACAAGAAAAGACGGCAAGTGTCACAGTTCAAAGTAGACATGGTGACTAAATGTCATGTTGTAGCCTCAAATGAATCTTTAAAAACAAAAAGAATATTAATGGAAGAAGTGATGAAATTCTAACACAGTCTGGAGATTCTTCATTAGCGATGTATCAAGGTTGAGTACTTTGGGTTTTGATTGTGGTAACAAAGGATTACATTATGGAAACTGGGTGGGGACTGTAAGGAAACTGCACTATGTAACCTTTCTGTAAATCTAAAATTATTATAAAATAAACAACTGATTAAAAAAAAAACACTTAAGGAATACTCTTGTACAACAGGGTGTAACACTTAGCCCTGCTAGTCATTGGAAGAAAATAGAAGATATAAAAACTATCAATAATTTTGCAAAAGGTTATAATAAAGGTCTTTCTGTTTGCTTAATAATTAAATGTTTTATTGAGTGGTTATTGTCTTGTTAAAATTTTGTTTGTACTCTACTTACATAGTAAGAAATACTTCTTTCTTCAAAAAGCAAAATATTTACTACTAATGGCTATAACCAATTAGCTCATGTTATTCAAATACTAAATAACACAAAAGTAAAGAAGCTTGCACCGTATTTAGTGTATAAGGGAAGTCAGAAAATATGAAACTGAGTCTTAATTTTTATAATCAGAGAAATAAAGCATAAAGATTTTGAAAAATGTAACACCACTGATTAATTTTAAGAATAAGTATGCTTTGGAGGTGACAAATATTGTGTTCCAATGTTAGTATTTTCTTAAGAGTCTCCTCTTTTCCATATTTTAAACGTCGATTTCTTTGAGCTTGTTTTTTGGTTCTTAATGCTATTCAACAGCTACCTGAGGCTTATATGAAGTAACAGGTTCTTGAGTGGACTCTAAGTTTAGGATTGTTTTGTGTTTCTCTACTTGTGTATATTCTTGAAATGAAGACAAAAAAGAAAACCAACAAAAAGCTAACAATGCCTATTACTTTTATTATTACCTAGTAATAGCAAATGTGATTTGTTTTTTAGAAACTTCAAACTATTTCAGGATTGTGATAACACCCGCAAAGTGCTTAGCACAGTGCTGACTTCTTATAAAGTGTTCAGTAACCTGGGTGAATTGATACTTAAAACTTTGAGAAAGCAATTTGTAAGGTAAAGCATAATCATAGGAAAGACTAAGAGAACTATGTTGGATGTGAAAGTTTAAAGAAATAGTGGTGGCTCAGTCAGTGAAGTATCAGCTCTTGATTTTGGCTCATAGGTGATCTCACAGTTCTTGAGTTCGAGGCCCACCTCGGGATCCGTGCTGACAGCACGGAGCCTATTTGGAACTCAATCCCTCTCTCTGCCCCTCCCCTGCTCATGCTCTCTCTCTCTCTCTCTCTCAAAATAAATAAATAAAAGTAAAAAAAAGAATCGGTGAAATTTTTGGAAGTAATGGGGTACATGTGCTGTGTGATGAAAATAATTATGACTGTATATTATTGGTTGAAAAAAGATAAAATGCTATAAAAAGGTGTAGTAATGAAAAGACAATGATCAACAAGTGGGACAGAGAATTGACTTTTTGATTAAGAGGAGTAACTAAGAAGAATGGAAACATTTAATGGATTTACAAATGTGGGCAACTAAAGCCTTAAGCAAATAGCTTCAGGGTCTAATATTGCAATCACAATGGTGTTGAGTGCTGAGCTTGCATGATGGCTATTGTGGTGACATCTTTAGAGGTTGGGGAGAGCAGGACAAACATAAGAAATGGCTGTTAGAAAACAAAAGGAACACATAGACAGACTAGAAATAGGATTACTCTTTCCCAGGCTGCCCCATTTATCCTTTGACTGCGCTCATTCTGTTTGAACACTTCTGTAAACGCTTGTTTTTAATATCATAGGGAATGTTGCCTCAGACTACAAAGGAGGAAGCTAACATATTTCTGTTCTTTATAATTACAGACTCGAGGGGAAGGGCACCAAAAATCATTAAGACTTGAAAATTAGTGCAAGTATGTTCTGTATTTATGCTGGAACAACTGAAAAGCAGACTGCAAAGATACCATGATGGGGGGGGGGGGTGGAGTTTGAAAACATAAAGCAATTGAATTGAGATGTCTTTTAAAGGAACCAGGGATTGAATGGCTCTCAATCTGCCTTAAGACTTGAGAATTTACTATTCAAAATATCTTCCAGATAAATGTGAGGAATAATGGACTATTAGTGTTCATGAAATTTCACGTAATTGATACTATGCTAGTTTAGAAGGTAGATTTCCATGTCTTGTTAAGCAGAGTTTCTATTTAGAACCCCAAAGGTTTGGGGCGCTTGGGTGGCTCAGTCGGTTAAGCATCCGACTTCGGCTCAGGTCACGATCTCACAGTTCGTGAGTTTGAGCCCTGTGTCGGGCTCTGTGCTGAGAGCTCAGAGCCTGGAGCCTGTTTCAGATTCTGTGTCTCCCTCTCTCTGACCCTCCGCCGTTCATGCTCTGTCTCTCTCTGTCTCAAAAATAAATAAACGTTAAAAAAAATTTTAAATACAACCCCAAAGGTTTGTGTCTGTAATAGAGATAGGTTTAGAAGCTTAGTATTTGTTAGTGATGGTCTAGTGGTGATGGTGGCCTTTTGTTTTTTTTAACAATGATGTGTTTGGATTTTGTGCAAAATGGGCAGGGCCCTTTAAATTATTTTGTCCTTTTATCTTCTCTGCTGAAAAAAAAAAAAAACAACCGCCTATTTCCGTAATCAAAGATGCAAATGAGAAGCCAGAAGTTCAAATATGAACTGTGTTCTGACATGTTACATGTAGCTGACAAACACCGAAGCCTATTGGGTCACCAGAGCAGAGGGTATGTAGAGCCCAGAAGAATCTATTCCATTTGCCCATTGGGGCTCACCTCTTCTGTTTGGATCGGACTCCAGTGCCAGCAGAAGCTCACCGCACTAACACAGGTATCACCAACTCTTATCTATAGCTGTTGCTCTCAGCACATCTCACTGTTACTAGGGCCACTTGATTGTGTATAGAGATTACAAAGAATAGAATTTTTTTTTTATTTTATATTTGAGAGAGAGAGAGAGAGAGAGAGCAGGGGAGGAATAGAGAGAGAGGGAGACACAGAATCTGAAGCAGACTCCAGGCTCCAAGCTGTCAGCACAGAGCCAGACACAGGGCTCAAACTCATGAACCGTGAGATCATAACCTGAGCCGAAGACCGACGCTTAACTGACTGAGCCACCCAGGCGCCCCACAAAGAATAGAAATTTTAAAAAGCAGTCCAGTAAATCTAGCCTTGCAGCACACGAGCCAACCAGTTCAGATTTTACAATTGCTTTTCAAGGGGAGTATCTCCTGTAATTTTTCATGGTTTACCATCGAATACAACTATAGTTTTCCAGGCAAATATTTCAATTTATCTCTTGGATTAACCACGTGAGTTAATGGAGCAAAAGAGCACATCGATGAAGGTAGGATACGAATAATTAATTATTTAATCAATGTTTCTCTCTTTCATATCCACGTCTTGTCTTTGCTTATTTATGTGATAGGGCTTCCACATTCTGATATACTCCAGACTTGGCAAACATATGTAAAGCATTATAAATACTTTTCTCTATGATCATAAGTTTCTGGGAGAAGTTATCACGTTGGAAATTATTAAATATCATCAACTGAATACTATGAACATCCAGACACCTATATATATCTAATTATGTTGTAAAAGATAACAATGAAGCATAATTCTCTGAAAAATTAAAATACGTATAAAGTGTTTAATTTGATGGTACGCTGGCAAACCGGTCATGATAAGAAATTTTAAGTTTTTTATGGAATCAGGAGTTTAGTTCATATAAATTTCTTTGTTTGATTTTAAAATACTTGAAACAGGAGTGCCTGGGTGGCTCAGTTGGTTAAGCCTCCGGCTTCAGCTCAGGTCACGATCTTGTGGTTCGTGGGTTTGAGCCCCACATCGGGCTCTGTGCTAACAGCTCAGAGCCTGGAGCCTGCTTTGGATTTTGTCTCCCTCTCTCTCTGTCCCTCCCTCGCTTGCACTCTGTCTCTCTCTCCAAAATAAATAGACATAAAAAAAAAAATACTTGAAACAAATTCATTAATTCTTCAAAAATTTGCAAGGAAAACTGGTTGCTTTTAGCTTATGCTTTCAAATATTATGGAAATAACACAACACACCCACTGGATGACGACTAAACCAAATTGTCCTAATTGTAGGACACTCATTTCCAACATCACGTTAGAAGAGGTGACAATAAGCCTTTAGGAGACTGCTGGAAGTGAATTGCCTTTGAGCCATAAAACAGAAAGAGTAAAGATAAATTGAAAAAAATACATATCAGGAAAGATCATGAGGGAGAAATTTTAGAATAACCTATTATGTAACATTATCTTTACAATACAAATGATGCATACAAATTTTCTGTGTATTATTCTGGGTAGGGACAATTTTTAAGTGTAGTGTAAATATTTCAAGGATCGTTGACAGTGTTGATCTTTTAAAATTAATTTAACACCACATTCGGAAAATTACAAGTGGCAAGCAAAATGACAATTACCTAAGCATCTAAAGATAGATGCAAATAAATAAATAAATAAATATGAACAAAGAGAGATGCTGATAACTGATAAAAAAATAATCTGAGGCAAAAAGCTTTCTTGGAAGAAAATTGCAAAGGTAAAATCATGCATTAGCAGTTAAATGGCACGAAACACTAATTTCAGTGGTCTAGAGAAAACCCATGGGCAGAACCTCAAAACTTACTTTTAAAAAAAACTGCCAATTTTTGTGTCTTTTAGAATTGTATCCTAAAATTTCTCAGAGATGAATGAAACACATACAACATATATGGATATCAAACATCCTCCTAAGAAGCAGATGCCCAAAAAAAGTGAGTATTTTTCCCCAATCCTTACTGAATTCTTTTTTTTTAATATAAATCCTTTTGGATTTAAAAAAAAAAATTTTTAAAGTTTATATTTATTTTGAGAGAGGCAGAGACAATGGGAGTGAAGGAGGGATAGAGAAAGGGAGAGAGAGAATCCCGAGCAGGATCCACACCATCACTGTTGAGTCCAACGTGGGGCTCGAACTCACAAAACTGTGAGAGTATGACCTGAGTCGAAACTGAGAGTTGGGTGCTCAACCGACTGAGCCATCCAGTCCCCCCCCTTACTGAATTCTGATATTATTTTCTGTTCCTTGTTAAGCATTTCTTCTAAAGAAGTTCATTATAATTTAGCATATGACACATTATGTCTAACTTATTTTCAAGATTCTGTCCTTTAAAAGACTTACCTGATGGACTTTACCTCGTAAGCAGAAAACAATTCCATTGATCTCCTTTATTTGGGAAACACCCTATCCTGCCAACTCTCTTCATGCATTCATAACTTACATGCTTTCTCAGAAATAATAAGAACATGAAGCGGTGACCACATCCCTGTTTACTCAAAAGTGAAAACTTACACTTCAAGTTCCAATCAGACAAAGGTAATGAGAATGGAATCTTCTATAGAAAAAGGTGAAGTGCCCGTAGAGGACCTAGCTTCCCATTGCTTAGCCTATGTGTATGTGATTCAAGTAACATAAAACAAAAGCCACTGTGCCAAGAGTCAGCTTACCCACTTTCACAATATTGCTTCAACTGTGTCTTATACTCTAAAGAAAAAGCCGTGTTGAAAAACCGATACCCGTGGTTAGTATATTCCAGAGAATTAAAGTCATGTGGGTGCCATAGCCATACATTCATTACTGAGGCAAGGATGGAAATTATTTCTTTTCAGTTTGTTTGGAAACATCTGAATCTCCTGATGTCACTACTGACTCATTCTATGATGTTTCAAGAAATAATACTTGATTAACATTATTTGATTCATGTCTGTGATTATAGTTTCTTCTTTTTTTAATGTTTATTTATTTTTGAGAGGGAGAGAGAGAGAGAGCAAGCAGGGGAGGGGCAGAGAGAGAGGGAGACACAGAATCCGAGGCAGGCTCCAGGCTTCAGGAGCCCCATGTGCGGCTGTAACTCACAAACTGTAAGATCATGACTTGAGTTGAAGCCGGAGGCTTAACAAACTAAGCCACCCAGGCGCCCCCTACGATTTCTTCTACGTAATGGCAATGGCTGTTCCTAATGATGAGAACAGTAGTGAGACTCCAGTGAGGAAACTGCGGATGTTTATGTATGTATGAAAACATATGATATTACAAACTAATAAATATCTTCTGATTGTGGGTCAATAAAAGGGATTTCTACTTTTATGTATGAAAGTGATATATTTTAGAAGCATTTTTACATTTTTAAAACAAGTGTATAGATCTAATATTCCACTTTGAATCCCTAAACCATTGAGATGAATCAGGGGATTTTTTTTAATAACGTGAGAATAAGTGACTTCCCTAAGAAATACTTGGTAACAGAGTAGGGAGGAGAACACAGACGTGTTACTCTTGGTTCACTATTGTTTCCAACTGATCAAGGTTCTTCTCAACTTATAAATCCCAGTTTGAGGACATTCAAGAGTTAGGGCCTTTAATTTACGGGAAAGTCTCCCTCAAAATCCTGGTCTTTAATTCAGTCGTTTTTTTTTATGCTGACCTCCTCAGTGTCTCACTTTCTCTCTGGCCAGGGCCTTCAGTGCCATTTGTCTGGTGTCTCGCTGTAGTGATTCTTGGAATCCTCTGTTTCCTTCTCCTTGTAACAACTGCAGTCTTGGGATCCATTGGTAAGTTAATCAGGATCTGTGCCCTGAACCGAGTATCTCCTGCTTTAAGAATTACTATTTCTTTTACAGAATTTTTTAAATATTCATTTATTTTGAGAGAGAGAGAGAGAGAGAGAGAAGAGAGCGTGCAGAGGAGGGGCAGAGTGAGAGAGAGGGAGAGAGAGAATCCCAAGCAGGCTCTGTGCTCTGAGCACAGATCCTGAAGTGGGGCTCGATCCCACAAACTGTGAGATCATGACCTGAGCCTATATCTAGAGTCAGACACTCAACTGACTGAACCACTAGCCATTCTTAGCAATACCCCAGGAATTACTATTTTTACTGCTTTTCTTCTTCTGGGGGTTCCATAGCTATGATCTCTAGTTCTACCCAGGAAACCATGCCACCTTCACCACTAATGTAATTACTTGGCCATTTACAAAATTCCTCAGAAGCTTCTGATGTATCCTTTACTCTTTTTTCTGTCATTGTTGTTGTTGTTTTAATTTTATTTAAATCCAAGTTAGTTAACACATAGTGTAATAATGGTTTCAGGAGTAGAATTTAGTGATTCATCTCGTATGTATAAATAACACCCAGTGCTCATCCCAACAAGTGCCCGCCTTCATGCCCATCACCCATTTAGCCCATCCCCTCACTCAACACCTGCCCAGCAACCCTCAGTTTGGTCTTTGTATTTACAAGTCTCTTATAGTTTGTCTCCCTCTCTGTTTTTACCTTATTTTTCTTTCCCTTCCCCTATGTTCATCTGTTCTGTTTCTTAAATTCCACATATGAGTGAAATCTTATGATATTTATCTTTCTCTGCCTGACTGATTTCACTGAGCGTCCTACATTGTACTTCCATCCACATTGTTGCAAATGGCAAGATATCATTCTTTTTGATGGCTGAGTAATATTCTGTTGTATATATATACCACCTCTCCTTTACCCATGTGTCAGTTGGTAGACATTTGGAGTCCTTCCATAACGTAGGTATTGTTGATAGTATTGCTATAAACTTTGGAGTACATGTGCGCCTTTGAATCAGCATTTTTGTATCCTTTGGATAAATAGCTAGTAGTACAATTGCTGGGTCATAGGGTAGTTCTATTTCTAATTTTTTGAGGAACCTCCATACTGTTCTCCAGAGTGGCTGCTCCAGTTTGCATTCCCACCAGCAGTGTAAAAGTGATCCTCTTTCTCTGCATCCTCGCCAACATCTGTTGTTGCCTGAGTTGTTAATGTAAGCCATTCTGACAGGTGTGAGGTGGTATCTCATTGTGGTTTTGGTTTGTATTTCCCTGATGATGAGTGATACGGAGCATCTTTTCATGTGTGTGTAGGCCATCTGGATGTCTTCTTTGGAAAAGTGTCTGTTCATGTCTCTTGCCCATTTCTTCACTGGATTATTTGCTTTTTGAGTGTTGAATTTGTTAAGTTCTTTATAGCTTTTGGATACTAACCCTTTATCTGACATGTCATTTGCAAATATCCTCTCCTATTCTGTCACTTACCTTTTCGTTTTGCTGATTGTTTCCTTTGCTGTGCAGAAGCTTTTTATTTTGATGAGGTCCCACTAGTTCATTTTTGCTTTTGTTCCCCTTGCATCTGGAATAATGTCTAGTAAGAAGTTCCTGTGGCTGAGGTCAAAGAGGTTGCTGCCTGTTTTCTCCTCTAGGATTTTGATGGTCTCCTGTCTTACATTTAAGTCTTATATCGATTTTGAGTTTATTTTTGTGTATGGTGTAAGGAAGTGGCCCAGGTTCATTTTTCTGCACGTCGCTGTCCAGTTTTCCCAACACCATTTGCTGAAGAGACTGCCTTTTTTCCATCGGATATTCTTTCCTGCTTGGTCGAAGATTAGTTGACCATACGTTTGTGGGTCCATTTCTGTTCCTATTTTGTTCCATTGATCTGAGTGTCTGTTCTTGTGCCAGTACCATACTGTCTTGATGATTATTAAAGCTTTGTCATACAGCATCAAATCATTTTGAACACCTAGGAAACTGATTTGAGGATTAATGAATGCAAAAATCTGAGTAATTGGAGCCAGAGAACTTGGCAGGTATGTGGTGCAGAGAGGTGAACTGGGGGAGTGAAAAGCCATGGAACCAAGGATAAGGAGCCGTTTTCAAGGAGAGAGGACAGAGAGAGAGAAAGAGAAAGGGAGAGAATGCAGCACATCAGGATCATGCAAGAAAAGCACTCCCCCAAAAAGTAGTTGGAGAGAAAGAGAGAGTGAGTGAAAAGGTGAAAACACTTGTAGGGGACTGGACAAAAAATCTGTCCCCCCAAACCACTGCCAGGATCCTATAAACAGTGGAGTATAAGTCTGAAGTCTTGATCTCAGTGCCTGGCAGTGTCTGATGAGGAAGTAGGACAAATCCCTAGGAGCAGGCAGCACTATCTGAGGGATCCATGTTCCACAGGGGGAAAAGTGGTTCCCCTGATTGGACTTCATTTGGTAGAGGCCATGTGGTCTCCCTACAGGCAAAAGTCCAGGCAGACCCTGTGGAGAGTAGCCGCATTTACTGATATTGGAACAAAGACACTGGAGGGCAGCAAAACCTGGTGTGGGCTGCGTGTTGTGATTTGCCATAAACTCTGGGACTCTGCCACTGTGTGATCACGGGAGCATTTTTCTGGGACAAGCCGGTGCCCGGCCATTGCTTGGTGAGACACTCCCCCAGAGAGTTGGCTTGGGTCCAAGCCACAGGGGTCTCTGAAGTTCAGGGTTTTGAAACATAGCCTCCTCTGAGATAAAACTCTGGAGGGAGGTGCTGGCTGGCAAGTGGACAACTTGGACGTGAACAGAATAGATGCAAGGATCAGACAGAGGCCTGAGTCAAAGGGGAGGTGTGCTTGATTGCAGGTCGGTGAGGGCATGTGGTTCCTGCACCAGAGATTATAAAGCTTGGTGAAGCCATTTTCACGTCTAGTGAAATGGTGTGCGCACAGATGGACCCCAGTAAGTAAAGCAGAGCCACGAAGTGGAGAACTGAGTCATAACACCAAGCCCTGCCCACCTGTGCCCTTTAGGCACATCCCCCAGAAGACCAGCAAAAATCCCTTCCACCTGCTTATAGTCTACAGACTACAGTGTGCTGCAGTTTCAGTTCTGGAAACTGAACTAAAGGAAACTGGACATGACTTCAATCGAGTGGTCATTCTGTTTATTGGTTCATTTATCTGCTCATTTTTTTTGTTTCTGTTTTTGTTTACGCTGTTTTCTATTTTATTTGTTTTTTTTTTCCTTTCTCTTTCTTGGATACAGAAAGAGCAAATTCTTTATTTTTATTTTATTTTTTAATTGACTTTTATTTTTTTATTTTATTCTATTTCATCATTTAATTTTTTAATTTTTTTAACTTATTTTTTCTTTCTCTTTTTCTCTATTCTATATAGCCTTTTTCAACAAGCAGACCAAAGCATACCTAGGAACTAGCTTCCTTCATTTGCTTTTATGTATGTGTTTTGTTCTTACTTTTTCAATTTTAATTTTTTTTTTTTATTTTCATCCTCCAAAATGACAAGATGGAGGAACTCACCACAAAAGAAAGGACAGGAAGAAATGATGGCCAAGGATTTAATCAACATGGATATAAGTAGGATGTCTGAACTAGAATTTGAAACCACGATTATAAGAATACTAGCTGGGGTTGACAAAAGCATAGAAGACACCAGAAAATCCCTTTCTGTGTTGATAAAAGAATTAAAATCTAGCCAGGCCAAAAGTAAAAATGCTCTAAGCTTTACTCTTAAAGCCTGGATCGCATTCAGGATGTTTCCAGGGAAGGTTGCCTTTGAGGTTTCATTTATGATCAATCGTGCTGGGTGTAGAGAAAATTTCTCTCTCCTCTATGACACCTCCTCTCGATGAACTCTCCAGTCCTGTTGGCTTTACCTCCATGTCTCCGGTTGGCAGCTCAAATTTACTTTTTAAATTGTTTATTCTCATAAATGTTTCATACAATCATTAATACATGTCTCCTGTACTATTCCAATCGCCGGCTAATTAATAAACTTTCAAATTCCTAGTGAAACTGCCAAATAAATTTCAGATCATGTCATCCAAGTGCCAAGAAACCATTAACAGTTTTTTTATTCGCTCCTGATTTATGTTAAAATTTCCCTCCTTACTTACCTTTGTTTCCACGAATCATAATCTTATTTCAACCAAATAATTTAAAAAAATTTTTTTAACGTTTATTCATTTTTGAGAGACAGAGACAGAGCATGAGCGGGGGAGGGGCAGAGAGAGAGGGAGACACAGAATCAGAAGCAGACCGCAGGCTCTGAGCTGTCAGCACAAAGCCTGATGTGGGACTCGAACTCACGAACTGCAAGATCATGACCTGAGCCGAAGTCATCTGCTCAACCGACTGAGCCACCCAGGCGCCCCTCAACCAAATAATTTTAAGCTTCACAGTTCATAGCTCAAGTGCCATAGACTCTCACTGCTCTTATCAAGATTTAGTACATTTTCTTAAATAAATATTTAACACAAGTTTCAAAGACTTTAAGTGGTTGATTTTTTAAAGGTATATTTATTTTTGAGAAAGAGACAGAGTATAAGCGGGAGAAGCAGAGAAGGAGACGCAGAATCCAAAGCAGGCTCTAGGCTCTGAGCTGTCAGTATAGAGCCTGACACAGGGCTCGAACCCATGGTCCACGAGATCACTACCTGAGCCAAAGTCAGACACTTGACCAAGTAAGCCACCCAGGCACCCCAAGTGGTTGATTTTTTTAATGATTGTTTTCATTCATTATGGTTCTGCTAAGGAGCAGTCCCACGGAACTAATCATGCCACCATTCTGGCAGAAACACTCCTCTATGTGTATTTTTAATGTACTCTTTAGAAGTTTTGAAAACCTCTATATTCCTTAGACACAACCCCTTTCATGACAACTTACACATAATGGATGCTTATCTAGTATCTTCTGGATTGAAATAGAGATCCAAAAAAACTCACACAAATACAGCAGAGAGAAGGGTGAAGAACAAAGAAAGAAGGGTGAAAAACAACCTCAGCATGATTCAACTGATATAATCAGAGTGCCTCACGATACCATGATGCAAGTTTTTTATTCCTTATTCATTAATGAACACCTAGAAGAATTTCCAAGCTACATTTTTTTCCACTGTTTTCTTTCTTCAAGCTCTGAGAGATGAGTTTCATGCAAACATTATTTTTATTTTATTGTTTTTTCACAAATTCAGTTTAGTAAATACATCATAGTATGATCATTTTAAAATGTAGTGCATAGACGGGGCGCCTGGGGGGCTCAGTCGGACTTCGGCTCGGGTCATGATCTCACAGTCTGAGTTCGAGCCCCGCGTCGGGCTCTGTGCTGACACCTCAGAGCCTGGAGCCTGCTTCGGATTCTGTGTCTCCCTCTCTCTCTGCCCGTCCCCCGCTCATGCTCTGTCTCTCTCTCTGTCAAAAATAAAAATAAACATTAAAAAAAATTTTTTTAATGTAGTGCATAGGGGTGCCTGAGTGGCTCAAGTCAGTTAATCATTCAACTCTTGATTTCGGCTCCAGTCCTCATCTCGCAATTCATTACATTGAGCCCCACATCAGGCTCTGCACACTGACAGCATGGAGGCTGCATGGGAGTCTCTCTCTCCCTCTCTCTATGGCCCTCCCCCACTCACATGCACCGGCACTTCTTCTCTCTCAAAATAAATAAATACACATTTTTTTTAAATAAAATAAGTAAAATATAGTGCATGCATCCTTAACTTGAAACGATTTGAAGATCAATGGATATAATTTATTTTTTACTAGTTATAGGTTACTTGAAATTCATTGTGGTGAAAAATGTAGGACTCCATTTATGGTGGTGGTATTAATTTTTCCTTTAAAGTAAATTTACTTAAGTTGAAAAATAGTCAACACAAAATACTGTTTATATAATTATATGGATTGAGTAAAAATATGGCAAAAATTTTCATGTAGTATATAAATGACTGGGGTTTGTAACAAATACAAAACACTAATTCAAATGAATACAGGTGCCCCTATATTTATGTTTATTTATTTATTTCTTTTTTGAGAGAGAGGGAGACACAGAATCCAAAGCAGGCTCCTGGCTCTGAGCTGTCAGTACAGAGCCTGACACAAGACCAGAACTCATGAACCATGAGATCATGACCTGAGCCGAAGTCAGGTGCTTAACCAACTGAGGCAACCAGGTGTGCCTACCCCTATATTTGTAAAAGCAGTATTATTAGCAATAACCAAGAAATGGAAACAGCTCACATATCCATCAACTGAGGAATGGATAAAGAAAAGATGGTACACACACACACACCCACACACACACACACACACAAGGAAATATTATCTAGCCATTAAAAATAATGAACCCTTGGGGCACCTGGGTGGCTCGGTCCGTTGGGCGTCTGACTCTGGCTCAGGTCATGATCTCCCGGTTTGTGGGTTCGAGCCCCACATCGAGCTCTGTGCTGACAGCTTGGAGCCTGGAGCCTGCTTCAGATTCTGTGTCTCCCTCTCTCTCTCTCTCTGCCTCTCCTCCACTTGTGCTCTGTCTCTCTCTCTCTCTCTCTCAAAAATAAATTTTAAAAAATGTAAAACAAAAAATTAAAAAAAAAATAATGAACCCTTATCATTTGCAATGACATAGAAGGGCTTAGAGAGTATAATGTTCAGAGAAAGGCAAGTACCATATGGCTCCACTCATATGTGGAATTAAAGAAACAAAACAAATGAACAAACAGAAGAAAAAAGAGATGAACAAAAAGACCCTTAAATAAAAAAGAACAAGCTGGTGGTTGCCAGAGAAGATGTGGGTTGGGAGATGGGTCAAATAGTAAAAAAAAAAAAAACTTAGAGTAACTTATCTTGATGAGCACTGATTAATGTAGAGTTGTTGAATTATTATATTGTGCATCTGAGACTAAAGTAACACTGTATGTTAATTACACTTCAATAAAAAAAGAAAAGAAATGAACGATTGGGTTTAAAAAGCAGTTCTTAATAAGAGTTTGAGTTTTTAAAAGGAGTATTTTTTATTTTAAAAATAACATATACCTTTTGAAATATACTTATTTCTCCTTAAAAATAAGTCAAATATGATGTGTAAGCATTAAACTGTTCTCTTTAAAAGACACGTTCTGGGGCACCTGGGTGTCTCCAGTCGGTTGAGCATCTGACTTAGGCTCAGGTCATGATCTCACAGTTTGTGGGTTCCAGCCCCACATCGGGTTTTGCGCTGACAGTGCAGAGACTGATTCAGATTCTCGGTCTTTCTCTCTGCCTCTCCCTTACTCACATGCGCACATGCACTCTGTCTCTCAAAAATAAAAATAAACATTAAAAATAAATAAATAAATAAATGATAAATAAAAATAAAAGACATTCTGATATATGTTAATTTAAATATATATTCCATTTTACATATGCACACCATATTTTTATCCATTCATCTGTCAGTGGACACTGAGGTTGATTCCATTTCTCAGCTACTGTAAATAATTCTGCTATAATGATAAGGGTGCATATATCTTTCTGAATTAGTGTTTTCATTTTCTTTGGATAAATATACAGTATTTGAATTACTAGAATGTATGGTATTTCTATTGTTTATCTCTTGAGGAGCCTACTGTTTTCCACAGTAATTTACCAATTTCCATTCCCTGCAACAGTGCATAAGAATTCCCCTGAATGTTATTCAGCCATAAAAGAGAAAAAGATCTTGTCCTTCATGACAGTACAGTTGGACCTAGAGGGTATTATGCTAAGTGGAATAAACCGGTCGGAGAAAAATAAATACCAAATGATTTCACTTATATGTGGAATTTTTTAAAGAAGTACACACAACCAAAAAACAGAAACAGACCCATAAATACAGAGAACAAACTCACGGTTCCCAAAGGGGAAGGTGGTAGGTGGAGAGCAAAATGGGTGAAGAGGAGTGGAAGGTACAGGCTTCCAGTTATGGAGTGAGTAAATCACGGGGATGAAAGGTGTACCATAAAGAATGTTGTTAGTGGTATCATATTAGCTTTGCAAAGTGCCAGGTGGTAACTACACTTGTGTAAACATAGCATAATAGATAAAATTGTCAACA
The DNA here is from genome assembly GCF_018350215.1 of Panthera leo. Taxonomy (NCBI): domain Eukaryota; kingdom Metazoa; phylum Chordata; class Mammalia; order Carnivora; family Felidae; genus Panthera; species Panthera leo. The sequence goes on from NC_056685.1 coordinate 44,458,710, forward strand.
TCTGAAAGTAACGTGAAATTATGTGTGGACAATATTTCAATAACAGTTTTAAAAAATTTAAAAAATTTAAAAAATTAAAATGTAAGCATTCACCATGAATATTTTTAAAGGTTCTAGTAGAAAATCACCCTTTGCATACCACAGTAAGTGGGACATGTAGGGCTAACCACAACCAAAAATATTATTGAACAAAATTAATAAATTCGTCAAGGTACTTTTATCACGTAGCCAGGACCAACATTCTATGTTGTTGCAAATATCAAAGAATTCATATAATAAAGTATTACAAACAGTTTGTGTAGCATTGTAAACAATCAAATATTGCTTTTATCCTTTTATAATCAAAACACAAAAATAATGAAAACTAAACCACATAACCGTTCAGGGAAGTTTTTATCATAGTAGCATAGTAAGGATATTCCTTAGATAGAATCAGAAGTGAACAGTTCAGAAAATGATTCTGTATGAGAAACATTGAGCTGTATAAGAACTTTTGAGTTCAAAGTGACTAACAGCCAAGTATGGAGTTAGTAATGTTATAGTTGTAGGATTGCAGCATAAGAAAATTTGGGAAAGAAGTTGTGCTTCTGAATTATTCTTCATGATTCCCATATCTTTGCACTTGTACTCATCCTTTACTTAGCAATCAAGTGATGTTTTAAAATCTGATTATTTGGCTTTCCTTTTAACTGGCTCTCAAAAGCTAAACAACCCCCATATCAATGACACTCAAGGAGTAACAAGTTCTGGGGTAGTGAAGCAGTCTTTATAACGATTAAGGCCATTAACATAACTAGCAGAATATTGAACATTACTGATATTTTGCAAGTGAATTGTGGAACTTAAAAACATTAGGGGCGCCTGGGTGGCTCAGTCGGCTAAGCGTCCGACTTCAGCTCAGGTCACGATCTCACAGTTCGTGGGTTCGAGCCCCGCATCAGGCTCTGTGCTGACAGCTCAGAGCCTGGAGCCTGTTTCAGATTCTGTGTCTCCCTCTCTCTCTGACCCTCCCCCATTCATGCTCTATCTCTCTCTGTCTCAAAAATAAATAAACGTTAAAAAAAATAAATTTAAAAAAAAAGAGAAAAAAAAACATTTAGACTGCAGTTCTTATATTAATAACTTAATGTCCATATAAGGGGTTTTTATGATGCGCTTTCTGTTTTCCTTTACAGCCTTATACTCCTAAAATCCCTTGTACACAGCATATCTTCTGGATGTACTGACTAATTGAACCAAGTTAATGCATCATTTTGTCACCATTTGTCTACTTTAGAAAATTGAGTGCACAGATCTAGAATTTTATTGTCTACCTTTTTCACTCTACTATCTCTGTATGATCCATAGACAAAAAGCAACTTTAAGATTAACACTAATATGTGAGGTCTGGCTGACCTGTCACACTATTCTAGAACCTACCTTTAGCCAGTCAACCCTTTTCTGAATTCTAAGAGTAGCTCTTTGCTCTATCACCCACCATATAAAGTCCTCTAATCTCATACTATCTCCATTATAGTGAGTGAGTTCCTTGAAGGCAGAAACTTTTCATTTCTCACTGTTGCTGTTGTTCTCACTTATTACGGTGTGGTAAGATGTCTTGTCATCAATTAATGTATTTTCACTAAATGAGGTGTAAGTCTGTAAATCATATGCAGAGAAGAGTTGCCAAAAAAAAGCACAATAATAAAAATGGTCCTTAGTCCTGAACGTTAACTAACATATTAAAATTATAATGTTGTCTTTTATTCAGTCCCATATGGTTTCCCTCAAGCTAATGATATAAAATAAAGTTTTCCAGGGTCATACGACAAATGAAACGCAGAAGCTTCCACTGGACAATAGGACCCAGCAAGACGAGTCCACATTTAAAAACACGACTATCATAGAGTTTCCACTTAACACAGGTATGAATGTGTTTCCACTTAACACAGGTATGAATCTGAATGGATTGAAGAATAAGACCAACAGGTTTCTTCTCTATTTCCCTCAATCTTCTTCTTTTCTGCTCATTTAGATTTTCTCACAGATTAAACGAACTAGAGCCCCATTTTCAATCTTATTCAACTGAAAAAACTCAGTCTTTCCCAGAGCTTAGATTTTTCAGTATGTACTATATCACCATCTCTCAAAATGGTATTTTTTTTCTACAAAAAAACCCCTGTAGATCTCCCTTATCATATTCTCTGATCATTATCACACCCCTTAATACTGGTACGTAGTCAGGTGCTATGTTAAGATGAGCTTTGTACCTACAGATTTTCCTTGTCTGAAAAATACAGAGAGGTTACTTTCCACTGTGAAGTCCTTTTGGCAGCGGTTGTGAGGGAAAATGCCAATCTTTTTAGAAGGTTTTCCTAGAAATTTTTGGATGTTTGTAAGATATGTGACCTTCTTCCCAAGTCATGGCTCTTTTCAGAAAGCAGAAATAAAGCCCATCAGTCTCATAGAATAAACGTTCCTAGAATAACTAGGACTCAATCTCTCAGCCCAGGGGTGCCTATGAGGGTACTTACCGAGTGGTCTCCGGGCGATATCTTTTGTTTTCAAGGACACAAGAGGAACATATGTAAAACTCAATGGTCATGCTGTGGAGATAAATGTTACCATTTTTCACGTGATTTCAACACTTTTCAAGACAGTAAGAATATCTGCAAGAATATGGGCGCCACACTTGTTAAGATAGAAGATGAAGAAGAACTGGTGATGTATATGTTCTGTTTTCTACCCCACACTGTATTTGTCTAGCCCTTAGTTGTAGGTTAAATCTTAGCACTCAATAATATTCGAGTGATTTGAAGAGTTTACAGTCATCAGCTAACTTGGATCCAGACAGTGGTCACATTAAAGTGAGACATACCAATTGAAATGAGGTTAAAAGTTCATGTAACTCAACTGATTCATCCACAGTTAGAATTTCCACAGTATAGCAAATGTAAAGTCACACATGAAGCAATGAGAAAATATTTATCTTTGGGGCGCCTGGGTGGCTCAGTCGGTTAAGCATCCGACTCTTGATTTCTCTCAGGTCATGATCTCACAGTTAGTGAGTTGAAGCCCTGCATCAGGCTCTGTGCTGAAGGTGGGGAGCCTGACTGGGATTCTCTGTCTCCTTCTTCCTCTGCTCCTCCCCCACTCATGCTGTGTGTGTGTGTGTGTGTGTGTCTAAAAATTTATAAACTTTAAAAAAAATTATTTACCTTTAAAGCATATTGCTTTATCACAGATAACTCTATATCCCATATCAACAATTTCATAGAAATTTATTTTCAGCCTCTCTGAGAAAAATCATTATACCTCTAACAAAATCAAGAAATATAGCATTGTCACTGAGCTTGATGTAAAAGAAAACCTCTATATAAATTTAAAATTGAAGATCAGCTCATTCCAACTCATATTACATTAACTCATATTAGCTTCCAAAGAACCTAACTAAATGTTTCATAATCCTTATCATTATGCCTTGCTTTGAATATTGAAATGATTTACTATTATTTCTACCAAAGAGCTAATATATATTAACATTCTAAGTTAAGGGTAATCATTTAATATCCTCTCAAATATAGATTGACTGTAAAAATCACTCGGTTTTTGGTACTAGTCCAACTGTCCATATACTTGGCTTTCAACTGCTTTAAAATAGCTATAAAAATATAAAGAACTTTAAAATCATCAACAAAACCAAGCAAATGTGGAATCCAGAAAGAAGACATTTGTAAAGTTTGAATTAATCTCCTTTTTACTCCAATACAAAATTGTATGTATGGTAAGGGTGTTTACTAGATTTACTGTGATCATTTCTCAATACAAGCAAATAGTGAATCATTGTGTTGTACACTTGAAACTAATATAATCTTATATGTCCATTATATCTCAGATTTAAAAAAAGACAATTATAATTGTAATATTAATAGGATAAATTTTTATTTTTATTTTATGTTTTTATGTTTATTTATTTTTGAGAGAGAGACAGCGTGAGCAAGGGAAGGGCAGAAGGAGAGGGAGACACAGAATCCAAAGCAGGGTTCAGACTCCGAGCTGTCAGCACAAAGCCTGACACGGGACTTGAACTCATGAACTGTGAGATCATGACCTGAGCCAAAGTCAGCCACCCAACTGGCTGAGCCACCCAGACACCCCAATAGGATAAATTTTTAAATCCTAATTTGATTACAGAGATGGTAAAGAATTTATATAAAAATATAATATATTGAAAAGATGTTAGAGTGATAAAAGAGTGAATGTGAAATCTGTTCAGCATAAATTAATAAGCACATTAAGTGGCAAAATACATTATCATCTTCTTAGATGAGAACTATAGAATACACATGAATAGTGACCACATTTTCACAAATATTATATAGCTATACTCATCCTAACCCGAATTATTATAGAAGCACTGGAAAACATGTGAGATGTGTTAGCCTGTGTAACTCTGGCTTTAACTATGAGTGTGTATTCCATAACTGAGTACATCTTCAGCCTTTCCATAGGCTTACAGAAATTTCAGAATGTTGTAAAAGATGTATTCATTAATCCTCTCTTGACTTACCCATAGGCGATGCATCTGTTGACAAAAGAAATCTCAACTTGGGGTTCACAGTTATACAGAGGGTCCAAGTATGAGTTTCAGGATCTAGAAACTGTATCTTTCCTACAGGTTATCTTCATTGAGAATTAATGCCATGTATACGCAAACCCTGAAATTGATGCCAAAGCTTTGTATTTAGATGCACACATCTCTGGGTAGAGTGACTAAGCTTTCATCATCTTCCCAAAGGAGTAGAAGACAAACAGAAAAATAAAAACAGAGGGTGAAAATTAAAGCAGAATGGAGAAAAATAGAAAGTACGGCCAGAAACCCTCCATTTAACCCCCTTTCACTTGTTGTCTTGTGTGACTAAATCAACTGGAGCGTCAGTCTCTTCACTTGGAAAAGGTGGAGAGTAGGCAATGAAACTGGCTGTCATGGTAACTACAACTGGAGTGAGCAGAGCATAACGTGTGGAAAGTTGAACTGCTATACTTACTGTACCCCTTAAATCAATAATTGTGTGTCTACTGTTTTCAAATAAATAAAAAAGAAATGAGTGACCTATTATAACCCCCCTGTGAAAGACTGCATTTTCCTTACAGTACAATGCAAGGAACATTTGCATTTGCATTTGCAAGGAACAAGTACAATTGCAACATTTACATGGGCAAATGCTTTGTAAAAATTAAAGTAAAAGGTGAATATCGATTATTTAATACTTACTAAGTAGTTTCCAGCCAGCTATAGAAATGCTCATCTGATGGGGTAAGGACTCCTTCCTCAAGATGCCCATTTTGCAAGAAATAAATGTGGTGCTTGTGTAACAAAAATATAAGACAACATTGGTAAAAAAAAAAAATCTCATATCTATCACACCTGCACCCCAAGGTAAAAATCAGACTTTGTTCAGAACTCATCTTTGAGCTACAGGAATAAGTTATGAAAAGAAATTAAAAAATAAACATAGTGAAAAGAAGGGAGTCTTCTTTAATGACTCATTCATGCCTCGGTATTTAATAAAATATCAATAACTGAGATTTCATTATTTTACAATTTAAATAGAATCGGGATGAAGTTAATTTTCTGTTTTATGTTATACACAATAATAAAATAATAATAATAACAGGATTGTTACTTATATTCAGGAACATAAAAAGATTTTTGCTCATAAAATATGTTCCTTTTATTACAGAACTTCATTCGAAGTCAGATGCACTTGTACACTTGGATTGGGCTCTCCCGTAAAGGAACCAACAGGTCATGGAAATGGGAAGATAACTCAAATCCCTTTCTCCAAGTGTAAGTTTCTAGAATAGATACTAACTAGTAGGTTCTATAATCACAGATGTGCATTTACATTTCTGAAAGTATATAGGAAAAACATGCACACATAAATATATAGGCATACATACATATACACATATATGTGTGCTCACACACACACAGAGATCACACACACACACACACACACACACACACACACACTTCCAAAGGACTTATGTTCAGGCAATGAGTATGTGGAGAGAGAGAGAGGCTTTCCAACTTTATGCTTTCTTCTTTATCAGTTACTCTGGGATAGCCCAGGGTGTAAAGGGACAGTTTCTACAAGGAAAGAAAAGACACATCACCTTAATTTTGGACCAATATTTTCTATTCTGTCTACATCCGCGTATATTTCACATCATTTATATGTTCCTATTTCAGGATAAGTGACTGGAAAGAGACAAAAGGTGGAAACTGTGCAAGTATGACAAAAATGAGGATGATTGCTTCTGACTGTTACAAACTACTGCCCTTTACTTGTGAGAAGAGAATTCCCTGTGTGGCTACCTCATAATAGGAACAACAAAAGACAAGGACGATATTTTTTCTTGTAAAGAACCAGACTTCTTAAAGTCCTAGAGTCTTCCTCTCTCATTTCAGAATGTCCTTGCTTTTTTATGGGCTGTACCAATATGCCAGCCTCTGGCAGAGATGATGCTGGAATATTGGGTGCACCAGCGTGAGCGACATCAGACCCCTCACCTCTGCCCTTTCACGTGGAGACAGCCACGTTATGAGCACAGGTTGGTGGAGTAAGAGTATCAGCTTTCCTGATGAGGATTAAGAAGGAAACTTCTCCATACTGTTTCTACAACTCACACGGATTTAGGAAGGAATCCCGCAAACTTCAGTCACCAGCATGCACGTTTTGTCTGGAAATCAATGCCACCAGTCATTACAAGGATTATTCTCTATGAATGTGTATGCATTTCTATTTGATTCCTTCCTTTTTAAGAGGAAGACTGTGTTGTATCCTAGAAAGCAATAGGATCTCGAATCAGATTGGAGTCTCAGTTAGCTATGTGCCCTCTGGCAACTTGAAACTTCTGGGTCATAATTTCCTCATCAGTGGGTAACTACAAACTGCATTTGCAAAGTGGCTGTACCATTTTGCATTCGTATCAGCAGGGTATGAAATTCCATTTGTTTGAATCCCTCCAACATTTAATGCTGCCAGTTTTTAAAACCAGTTTTATAAGTGTACAGCATAATTAAGTGTGGTTTTAATTTGTATTTTTCTAATGAATAATTCTAGCCATATTTTCATGTGTTTTTTTGTTAATCATGTATCTTTTGTGGTAAAGTATTGATTCAAATTTTTGCCTACTGTTATTTCATTGTTTTCTTGTTGATGAGTAATGAAAGTTCATTATATGTTTGATACTGATATTTTATCAGACATGTGTTTTATGAATATTGTTTCCAGTCTCTCATTCTTACCTTTTATTCTCTTAACATTGTCCTTAGAAGTTTTAGAAGAAAAGAAGGGCAGAGTTTTAGTTTGATAAAGTGTAATCATTTTTTTTTAAGTCATGACTTCTGAGGGGTTTTTGGTCCTATGAAAATTTCAATTTACCTGAGGTTGAATTTTTTTCTCCCATGCAGTCTTCTAAAACCTGTAAGTTTACATTGAATTCTACACTCCAAGGCAAGTTAATCTTTTTTAGATGGCTTGAATTCCTTCCTTTAAGTTTTTGCATATAAGTGTCTAATGATTCCCCTATCACTTGCTGAAAGCAACATTGTCCTATTGAAATATCATTGGCGCTTTTGCCAAAAGTCAATTGACACTTTATTTGTCAATCTATTTCTAAACTCTCTATGCTGTTCCATTGATCTGAGTAACTATCTTCTTTCATCAGTTTCTTTTATCTTAAGTAGGGTTCATGCTCAGCGTGGAGCCCAGTGTGGGGCTGGAACTCATGAACCTGAGATATGACATGAGCTGAGATCGAGTCAGACACTTAACCCACTGAGCTACCCAGGTGTCCTACAGATATCTTGATTATTGTGCCCTTGTGCTAGTCTTCAAGTATCGTAATTTGTGTTCTCCTACTTTGTTCTTTCTCCAGTTTCCATTGACTTTTTTTTTTTAAAGTTCAAGTAGTGACCATATTTAATTAGAATTAGAATACCCAGTTAAAGGAATCTGGGCTCCTTGCAGAAATAGTTGATTATAAGTCAGAGGTAGGACACATGCAAGGTGAGCCTGGAACATGTGTACTGCTAGAAAAGAGGGGACTACTTAACATAATGTGGGATGGTCAAACGGATCGAGAGACCAGACGAACGAATTCCCAATGGCTAAAGCAACAGCAATTTAAGCAACAAAATAAATAACAAAATAAATAAAGTGCCATTGTACTATAAACCAAAATAAAAAATAAATATCCATCAGCCCATACCAGGATAAAAGAATTGATCAAATAAATACATGGGGGCAATGAGACAAAATTTGCATGCAGAATTCCAAATACAGCTCCAGGTATCATTCTACTCCTGCTTCAAGGAGACGGGTATAACTCCTCGCTCTCTAAGTACGCACTGCACATAATGATTTCCTTCCAAAAACTCATTACAGAATCATATGGAAGGGAAAACAAAGAATAACTTTACAATGGAACACCTGGCAAATAGTACCGGACTGAAGAAAGTTATCATCAACAGTGACAGGCCATATTCATAGCATGCGCTCTTGATATAATAATGTGATAAAAGTTACTCTGGGCCTGTGTGGGCTTCCTCCCCAAATATATGATCCCGGTCTACGCATGAGAAAAATACCAGACCAATCTCAACTGAAGGATATATTTTTTTAAGTACCTAGAAAGTCCTCCTCAAAACTATTCACATCACCAAGAACAAGGAAAATCTGTAACACCCAGGGGGAACTTAAGAACACACGACAGCTAACTGTGCTGTGGTAACACGGATGGGATCCTGGAATAGAAAATCTGAGTAAAGTATGCATGTTAAATCATAGATATATCACTTTTGTTTCTGAATTGTAACAAATATACACTATTAAGATAGCATGTTGATATGAGTACAGTGTATTTGGGAACTCTGTACTATCTTTGCATTTTCTTTCTGTACATTTAAAATTGTCCTAAAAATAACCTGTATTTAAAAAAGTAAAATCAGCATGTAGGTGACGACCAAAAAGGAAAAAATCTTACTTGGTTTTGGATTTGAATTGATTTAATCTTAGATCAACTTGGAGATATCATAACCATTTTGAAGCCTCCCATCTAGGACCATAGATAGTAGCGTTATCAACTTACTTGTCTTAATTTCTCTTATGAGTATTTCATAATTTTCAGCACATAGTTGGTACATACATTTTGGCACATACACACTATTAATTTACTGTGATACTGCAACCAAATCAACATGAGTTTGCTCCTTGGTGAGTCACAGAAAGGAACTACACCATGTGAGTTGTCACAAAAAGGAAACTTTATTTGCAGCAAATGAGGAGATCGTGGGGAGTAACTTCCAAAGCCATGACTCCCGAAGCAGCGGTGAATAGGTTCCTTTTTTCATGTGAAAAAATGTTTAATGTTTTTTATTTTTGAAAGAGAGAGAAAGCAGAGTGTAACCAGGGGCGGGAGGGGCAGAGAGCGAGAGGGAGACACAGAACTCGAAGCAGGCTCTAGGCTCCGAGCTGTCAGCAGAGAGCCCTACTCGGAGCTCGAATTCACAATTCATGAGATCATGACCTGAGCCAAAGCCGGATGCTCGGCAGACTGAGCCACCCGGGTGCCCCTCCTTTTTTTTTTTTTTTTTTTTTTTTTTTTTTTTTTTGAATTAGGATGAAAAAGAGGATCCACCTCGCCATAGATAGAGGAGGACATGACGTGAAACATGCAACTTAAGCAAACAGGTCTCCACGCACACTGTGTGCTGTGTAAATAAGGCTTGTGATAAGGCTCCTGCTCCTCCCTGGTTCGAGATTTTAGAATTATAATGAGGTAAAGGTATCATCAATCACTCTAGAGGTCACTCCATGGTCCAACTGAGCATGTGTGAGTCAGGATGACACTCAAACTGTCCCCGGGGGATCTGGGCAGGTTGAAGCTTTTGTCAAGAGAGTCACTAATGTTTGAGGGATGCTATTGCTTTCCACTTGCCAGACTTAAGAGAGACACTGGCAAGAGGATTTGCTTAAGGAAAAATGTGGGAAAAAGGTGGGGGAGTATAAGGTGGTAGGCAGTAAAGGTCACATCTTGGGGTCTAGCAGGTGACAATACTAACGTAAATGATATTTTTGTTTATTTCAATTTCCAAAAGCTTATTTTTAGCACATAGACACATTACTGAATTTTAACATACTGTCCTTGATCTGGAAACTTATGTCTTTGTAACTGGAGGTCGTTCCCTTTTGCATTCCAATCTGTATCACTTTTTTATTTCTTGCATATCGAACTGAAATGGACTCCCTTGGGATGGTGAAGAGGTGTGATGAGTCCAGATATCTTTGCTTCTTTACCGGTGTTAAGGGAAAGCACTCAATCTGTCGCTGCTGAGTAGATTACTAACTGGAGGGTTTGTTTCTTTCTAATGTCATTATCATATGGAGGAAAACCTCACTTACTCCTACTTTACTTATTCCTAGTTTACTGAGACCATTTGTCATGAAATGATGGCGACTTTGAGGTGCTTTATCTGCATCTACTAAGGCTATCATGGGGCTTTCCTTCCTCAGCCTATCAAGTAAATCACCCCAATTCATTAATCTTTCACATGTGGAATAAACCCACTCCATCGTGATATATAATCTTCTCAATAAATTGCTCCATACAATTCGATATGCAACTATTTGTTAGGAATTTTTGCTTGTTTTGTGCACATGGGCTGTGGATTCTTGGCTATCTGGTTTCACTATCCAAGTAACACTGGCCTCACAGAATAATTTGGAACACTTTCAATTTTCTTCTGTCTCCTGGATCACTTTTTTTTCCCTTTTAAATTTGACTCTTTATTCAGTAAATATTTACAGAATTCACCAGCGAACCCATCTGAGGTTCTCTCTGGAGTGTTTTAACTACAAATTGAATAACTCATTTTAGATATACAACGAGTTCAAGTTTTCAAATTCTTCTTAAGTGTGTTTTGAAAGATCAATTCTTTCAAGAAATCAATGCCTTTCAGGTTTTAGAATTCAATGGCAAAAAATTCTTCATCATGTTCCCTTATAATCATCAGTAAATCCTTCAATGTCTGTAATAATGCTGCTCATTCATGTTTCAATTTGGTCATTTAGGCCTATTCTTGATCGGTCCAGCTGGAGGTTTATCACTGTGGTCGGCCTTTTCAAAACTCACTGCTACATTTATTTTATTATTTCTTTTATTTCCAACTTCACTGATTTCTGCATTTCATTTTATGATTTCCACCTTTATTTGATTTGGGTTTTATTTCTTTTCCTCATTCTACTTTCTCAAGGGAGAAGTTGTGATTGTTGTTTGAAAACGTGCTTCCCATGGAAGCATTCTCCCTGTAAACACTGATTGAACTCAGCCTCCACATATTTTGATCTCTTGGTGATTTGCTTTCATCCAGTTCAAACTATGCCAAATTTATCCTTTAAAACAAACAACGGCAGGGACACCTGGGTGGCTCAGTCTGTTGAGCGTCCGACTTCGGCTCAGGTCACGATCTTGCGGTCTGTGAGTTCGAGCCCCGCGTCAGGCTCTCTGCTGACTGCTCAGAGCCTGGAGCCTGTTTCACATTCTGTGTCTCCCTCTCTCTCTGACCCTCCCCCGTTCATGCTCTGTCTCTCTCTGTCTCAAAAATAAATAAACGTTAAAAAAAAAACAAATAAAAAATGGCAAAAACATTTTTTAAAGTTTCTCATGACTTTCTCTGAGGCGAGGAAGAATTTAGTCCAACAAAGTAAACTAAAGAGTTTCAAATGGAGCTTGACCTTGCCACCTCACATTTAAACTTCTCGCCTCCAAAATCATGAAAAAATAAATGTATGTTGTCCAAAGACACCCAGGTTGTGGTAGTTGTCATGGCAACCCAAGGGGTCACTACAACACCCTGTAACCAGCACCCAGATTAGTAAACTCCATAATATCAGCACCTGAGAAATGCACCTTGGACATGGTTTCTTTCCAAGCATAACGTTGCACCATGGTAAAGACTAGTCATTTCCCATTACTATTCGTTTTAGGAATAAATCCATATGGCAGGAAATTTTGTCCCTATTTCTAATAGCATAGGTTAGACTTACCTGGTGTAGAACCTTATAAATAACTGGAACGTTACAGGAGGAGCGATTTTGTGTCTGGGGTTTTTTTGCTCAAACTTACGTTTGTGATATTAATCCATAAAGACACAAACAGACACTTTAAATGAAAGGAAATACCATAAACAAATGCTCAGAGACACAAATAACAGGACATCGTAAATTGAAGTGAATCAAATAAACATTTTTTTAATTGGTGAAGATTTTATTGGCAAAATCAAACAGACTGATAACACGTTGCGGTGGTAACCAAGCGAGGAAGCAGGAATTCTTGAATGCTGCTGACTGCAGATAGAGATGTAGAGCATCTATTGTAAATTCAACGTCTATGCAATTTCATGTGGACATATTTTGACATAGAAATGACACTGCTAGACATTTACCCTATGTATACGCTCTATGGCAAGTAATACAGTATTAAGTGCTTTCATTCACACAATTCTAAAATTCTGGGACAAACCTAAACGTCCACTGGAAATAAAACATTTATCAGTGTGACATTTGCAGAAATTTATACAAAGTAATGCAGCTACCTATGTACTGATATGGAACACACGTGTGGTACATTTTCAACAGAAACATAAAGGATCGTTACTGTCGTTTGTAGCCACATAAGATTTTGTTTAGCAGACGGCCTGTGTATACTTGTACTTTACTAGAATACCTCTGGAATACTATATAAACCAGTTACATGTGTACCTTTGAGGTGGCAACTAGGTGAATACAGCACAAGATGGGTTGAGAAGATGTGTTCATCGTTTAGGACCTCTTACACTGTGAACATTGCAAATGTATTCACTACCTATTTAAATCAAGATCATTTAGTTATATTCTAAATGTAAAGTCTTACACTGAAACTTTTTTCACATTCTCTGGTGGAATGATTCTTGAAATTTCAAAAAAAAAAAGGTTCATTTTTGGATGGATGATTTTACTATTTCTAAAACTTACTCTTTAATCCATGCTGAAGGATATTTGAAAGATTATAATCCTTCATACGCCATGCATAGTTGACTAATTTGAGAGAATACCCTGTATTTTTCCTTACAGCTGTTAAAGAATGAAAATAGTGAACATTTGATCACAGCACTTTAATTATCAGGGCCAGAGAACTCCTTTTCACAAATGTAACGGAAACGGTTACTACAGTCAACAGTATAAATTGTTGATGGTCTCATGTGTCCACATTTCACAGGAGATAAACTCTGTTGGAAATTCCTGCACCAGAAAATTAATTCATTTTAGAAAGACATTTCTCAGGCAAAATTTATCACAAATTGAAAACATATGTGCACTTATTTCAATGGCCTTACAAATGTTGAGAGGGTCATATAGCGTTAAGATTAGGAAGTGTAATTGTATCTAAACCTAATTAAATGTTACCAATGGACCATTGGAACTAGTGAAGAAGTACAAAGGGTAGTATAGACTGGAAGGTCTAGGGAGTTATAGATATACACTTGAAATATGCTCCTAAGACTCCTGACACGTCTGGGAAGTGATCAAATAATGTTCGGGAAGTGATACACTGAAATTACATATAAACATATCTCCAAGTGCTTATAATTCAGACTGATGTGCCCACAGCAAGCAATTCCACTGCTAGCCTCACTTTGAGGAAAAAGGGTGCTGATTTGCCTTTAAGATAGTGTGCACTTTTTCTCCACTGAGCCTAATGTCTTCGACACCAAACGAAGCATTAGACTTCGGTGAAATTGGGCAATGAGAAGGAGGTACCTGGATTTTAAATGTGAAGGCTGGGCTACACTCTCCAGAAAAAAAAATGTTTCTTAGTTTTAATTTTCACCCAAATCCTCAGGAATCTGATGGGAAGTAACCATTTCAAGAAATAAAATGGAGGTGTCCCCAACTTTTTATAGTCAGCTGTTATTTCAGTAGAACTTCTTTGCAGAGGGTTCCATTGCCTTCCCTGCCGCCTTATGGGTTTATTTCTGTCTCTTGAAACACTTTTCCGGGTGATGTTTTCTGGTTATCCTCTTGTCCACTTAACATGACCTTCCACATGAGGGTGTCCGAGGGCTCAGCCCTTAGATTCCCGAGAATCATCCCAGCCTCGCACTTGTCACACTGTCTATCCACTGCTGCAGACATTTGCATCCCAGGCACAAACCTCTCACCTGATCGGCATGATCATCTATCACAAGTCCCATGCGACACCCCCGTACGTACCTAAATGCTTTAACAGTTTTACTACCAATGTATCTAAAACTGAATTCCAAATATGCCCTATTAACGTTAATGGAAACGTCATTCTTACCACTCCTGGACCAAAAACCTGACACCATCCCTGACTTGTCCGTCTCACACACATGTTTGGAACAAGTGTAGAATCTGGCCACTTAGCCATCTCCGCTCAACAGACTGTCCAGAGTGCGTCTCCAAAGCAGGAGCCAGACTTTGTCCCTCCTCCGCTTAAAGCCTCTAATATCTTCTCATGACCCTCATGAGCCAATCCAAGGTCTTACATTTTTCTGATCCCCACATGCTCTCACCGTCGTTCCCTCTCTGACTTACTTTTCTCCCACCTCGTTCCCCTTGCTCCAGTCCCAGGCCCTCTTGCTATTTCCTCAGGGATGCTAAGGACACTCCTACTGCTGGGATGCATTTGTATCAGCTAATCCACATGCCCTGCTCACTCAACATGCTGTACGAACTTCATTTCTCATGGAGTCTGTCCTGACCACTCCACTGAAAGCAGTGAAACGTCTCCCTCTTACCTTCATACACAAAAGACACTTTGCACTGTAGAAAAAGGAAAGATTTCACATCACTCCATAGCATATATCACCCCCTAATGAGCCATGTAATTCACTTGGCACGTTGAGATTGTCATCGCTCATCACCAAGAGCTCCATCAAGCCTGCATTGGAATGTACTATCCACAACGGCAGAAGACTGTAGCGTGTTTCATTCACCACTATAGCTTCAGTGACTAGAAGGATGCCTGGCACATTGTGGGCCATCAATAAACAGCATGTTAAATACCCCATGTTTCCCATAATATCCGCCAGTTATCTGGATATATTTACAACGGATCACTTTTCTTCATTTTCTAAACTACTTTCGTAACATCAAATGACAAACCCATGTGATTTATTAATGAAACAAGGCTAGCAGTAATTCTTGCGGAATTGTGCTAAATAATAGCATGAAAGATATTAAATACCACATTAGAGTTGCAAGATTACTAAATGACTCCTTTGGAAAAAGCTCTTTTGTTGTTTTTCTCGAATGATACCAAGCAAACAGGTACAAATTTCATGTACAGAGGAGGCTGGCTGTAACCACTTTCCTCTCCTCATTACCTTTTACCATTTCCTGCAACCATATCTGTGGACATGCTTGTATCATAGGACATACAAGATACAAAAGCAAAATGCCATTTCACTAGGTTTGGCAGGACTTTCCATTAAAGAACATGGAATAGATCATGCTCTTTGGGTCTAGTGAGGTCTCAGATTTGCATTCGGTTGCCAATCTAAGAAGCGAGATCAAATGGAATGAACAATATTCCTTAACTCCCCAAGGATCTTTTCCTCTTCACCAATAACCTACCACTCCGTTACTGAGCAGTAAAGGGAGAAAGGCCATGAAATGAAAAATTACAGCTTCTGAGATAGGGGTGAGCCATCCAGCCATTGCCAGGGATACCTGCTTTCTTGAACCCTACTTAATCCAATCCAATGATTGTGTTTTTTGATTGAATAAGGACCTGTGAGAAAATTGGAATTATTAGTATTATTCACAGCATCAGTGAAAACATCTTACCCACAGAGGACTCATCAATAAAATACTGGGCACTTTTATCTTCAAACACTTTTATGATAAATGGAAGTGGCAGGCTCATTTCTCCATGGGGTAGAGAAGACACAGGAGTCGAAATGCTTCAATGAAGGAATCACTCAAGTCTCTGTGACTGGATCCAAGATATCAGCAAAGGGGCAGGATGGACTTAGAAATAAACAAATCTTCCCATACGATAAAGTAGATAGATAAATATGATGGCAAAGTCAGGAAATTTCCTCATCCTAAGACACCTTAAAGCATGTGAAAAGACAGGGCGCCTGGGTGGCTCAGTCGGTTAAGGGTCCGACTTCAGCTCAGGTCACCATCTGGCGCTCCGTGAGTTCGAGCCCCGCGTCGGGCTCTGGGCTGATGGCTCCGAGCCTGGAGCCTGCTTCCAATTGTGTGTCTCCCTCTCTCTCTGCTGCTCCCTTGTTCATGCTCTGTCTCTCTCTGTCTCAAAAATAAATAAACGTTAAAAAAATTAAGAAAAAAAAAAGCATGTGAAAAGACAAGCCTTGTCTGGAGATATATGCAATAATTTACAGAACAAATACGTATTTTTAGAAATAAACAAGGGAAAAGATTACACAATAAGAAAAAAAGGCACAACAAACGAGAACATATTTCAAATAAATGGGGAGTATAGCCAAGAAATAAAGTTGCCAAGCTCAGTAGAGATCATGAAAATTCAAATCAAAGCCACCAGGATATATTTTACTAGTATTGAATTGGCAGAAATTAAAAATAACAGCACCAAGTTTGTGGGATGGTTGATATCAAATCCATCTTTCAAAATGTTGCTAAAATCATTTTGAAATGTAATTTTAAATTATCGCATGAAAATGGACCTTTAGGAACCCTGTCCCCAATGATTTCACTCCTACGATGATTTGTGATCAAGAGAAGTGAGGACACACAAGAGAGTTTTGCACTGAGACACGTCTAAGAATGATTCATGAAGGACTATTCCTAACCACAAAAGGTGGAAACAACCCAAACTTCCATCTTCTAGAGATTCTTAGCCACGCTGGGGAATATTATACAGCAGTGAAAATGAAGAGACTATAGCTACAAGCGGTCAAACTCTGTATCCCATTAATTTGCTCTACACACCTAAGGAAATAAAACTGCCGTGAGAATTTTCCTTCTGTATGCAGTGGATATCATACAGTCTGTGTTAACAGTGTGGGCACTGAATAATGCATGCAGGGTCTAAAATATCTCTACCATAAAAATTCTGTAAGTTCTTTGTAATCATTATTCCAATTGGCATATTGAATGGAAAGTAACAAGTTAATATCCTTTGCTATAAGCAATGTAATTGAATCTCTCTCAGCCTCTCTCTCTCTCTCTAACACAAAGGCACCCAAAAACACACACATGCATCAATATCTCTTCACAGTAATTACATTGTATCAGAAAAATTTGAGGAGTGTATAGTTAGTGCCTAAGGAAAACGAATGGGAATTATAGAATTGCGACCAAATAGATGTTATCATTTCTAAGTCTCCAAATCAACACTGATGTTAAATGTCCCTTGATTCTTTCACTCACATAATTTTGCTAGATGCTAGGGGTATGCATAGGTATCAAAGCCAATTTCAGATTTCAGTACCAATGGACTTAAGCCCCTGCTGTCATTACACTCCTGGGTTGGTAAAGCAGCAAAACATGGGAAATCCTAAACCATCAGTGTAAGAGTAATGCTTTTCTGTAGCAAAGCTGATCTCCAGTTCAGAGAGTGTATCAACAGCCCAGTTCAGATACTGACAGCCAAGTTCTCATCAAATGAGGTGCTAGACTATGAAACTCAGATTTTGCTCTAAACAATGGCAAAAGTCTCAGGGAACGTCAAAGGCTCTAGATAGTTCCTGGAAACACAGGGATAACAAGTATAAGAAGCTTCATTGAAACTCTGAAGTCCATAAACTTCAATGGCAGGACTGAAACTGAAGAACACTGAATTGGAAATGACAGGAGAAATACGGATTAAAAATAAACTTAATGTGTGAAAGAAGAAAACTCCAACCATTTGGAAGCTGATTGATAACAGTTGAGGTTGAAAATAATCGAGGTACTTATTAGGTCCTGGATTTTTAGGTCCTGGATTATTAGGTCCTGGATTATTGGTCCTTGATTTTTAAAATTTGCTTGAACCAATGTGCTAATGTGTACTTCATTTGTTTCTCATACTTATGAGTGAATCATTCATATTCATATCAGTATTTTAATAAGAATTTTATAAACAAGAAACACAGGGCTCTTTTTGTTTGTTTCTTTGGTTTTTTTTTTTAGATAAACTTTACATGCAACGTGGGGTTGAACTCACAGATCAAGAGGCACATGGCCCACCAACTAGGCCAACCACATGCCCCTGAGTATTGGCCTGGTTTGGGTTTTATTTTGTTTTCCTTTTTGAAAACATAGGGCTTTTAACTCATCCTTCACAAGACACTAATAGAAATATCACTGCTAGAACTAGATCGTGGAACTAGAACTCAGTGCCTACATGGACTATTTATGGAATCATTAGAAGGAACCCCACAGAATCCATTCTACTGACTTCATATTGCCAAACATTAAAAGTAATGGCAAATGTGATCTACATTTTCTCTTCTAGAAAAGAGATGCTCTCTCTGTCATTCTGGATTATAAGCAAAAGGAAAAAAATCATTTCCAAAGAATCATTCCAGGGTGCCTGGGTGACTCCATCGGTTGAGTGTCTGATTTTGGCTCAGGTCATGATCACACGGTATGTGAGTTTGAGCCCCACGTCCGACTCTGTGCTGACAGGTAAGAGCCTGGAGCCTGCTTCACATTCTGTCTTCCTCTCTCTCTGCCCCAATCCCACTCGCACTCTGTCTCTCTCTGTCTCTTACAAAGTGAATAAATGTTAAAAAAAATAAATAAATAAAAAGAATCATTCTAGCTACATTCAACCTCTTCATTTTTCAACCTCTTTTCCCATGGCCAGGAAGGGAGAGACTCATCTTTCCTTTGAAGTTGAATCCCTCCCATATACTGATGAAGGAACAATAGAACTCAGTACAATCAGAAATTATCTCTTTAGAGTGCTCATACCCTTGAAGCAGTTGTTCTTTTGCCCTGTATTAGCCCTGAGAAGGTAATGCTGAGCCGTCTGAAGCATACTAAGTGTTAAGATGCAATATATACAATACTAAAGACTGAAAATCATTCCATGGCATGCCCAGAAGAGCAGTTCTTCTTGATTTAAAACAATGGTTCCTCTTGGTCACTGTTACACCTATGTCTCTTCCACAGAGAAATCTGCGCCAGTTAACAAAGTGCTTCAAAACAACATGCCAAATAATACCGGAGGAAGTCGAAACAATTGTCTGAACCCCAGACATGCTTTGCATACTCATAGCATTTACATCAGGTTTAGGAAAGTAGACATACTTGCTCCTCTTTAGTATCAATCTTCAGGAGACTAGACTGCAGATCTTGGCATGACACCATGCTCCTCTCCCAAGTTTTCTCCTCTTTTGAAAAGTGGTAACAGCTTTTTCCACAGCAGTACCAGTTTCCTTGAAATATGTCATCGTCTTCATTCTATGCTCATGGATTGGAAAACAAACATTGTTAAAATCCTGACACTACCCAAAGCAATCTACACATTCGATGCAATTTCTATCAAAATAACACCAGCGTTCTTCACAGAGCTAGAACAAACCCAAAATTTGTACGGAACCACAAAAGACACTGAATAGCCAAACGAATGTTAAAAAAGAAAACCAAAGCTGGACACATCACAATCCTGGATCAAGCTGTTCTACAAAGCTGTTTTCACCAAAACAGTATGGTACTGGCACAAAAGTAGACACGTAGATCAACGGAACAGAACGGAGAACCCAGAAATGGACCCACAAATGTACGGCCAGCTAATCTTTGACCAAGCAGGAAACAATATCCAATGGAAAGAAGACAGTCTCTTCAGCAAATGGTGTTGGGAAAACGGGACAGCAACATGTAGAAGAATGAACCTGGACCACATTCTTATGCCATACACAAAAACAACTCAAAATGGATGACAGATCTAAATGTCAAAACCATCTAAATCCTAGAGTAGAAAACAGGCAACAATCTCTTTGACCTCACCCACAGGAACTTCTTACTTAAATGAAGACATGTCTTCAGGGGCAAGAGAAACAAAAGCAAAAACGAACTATTGGGACCTCATCAAGATAAAAACCTGCACCGCGAAGGAAACAATCAGCAAAACTAAAAGGTAACCGACAGAATGGAAGAAAATATTTGCAAATGACATATCGGATAAAGGATTAGTATCCAAAATTTATAAAGAGCTTATGGAACTCAACACTCAAAAGGCAAATAATCCAATGAAGAAAGAGACAAAAGACATGAACAGACACTTTTCCAAAGGAGACATCCACATGGCCTACAGACACATGAAAAGATGCTCCACATCACTCATCATCAGGGAAATAAATCAAAACCACAGTGAGATACCACCTCACACCTGCCAGAATGGCTAAAGTGAACAATTCAGGCAAGAACAGATGTTGGCAAGGATGTGGAAAAAAGGGAACATTTTTGCACTGCTGGTGGGAATGCAAGCTGGTGCAGTCACTCTGGAAAATAGCATGGCTATTTTTCAAAAAATGAAACATAGAGCTACCCTATAATTAGAAACAATACTGGCTCTACTAGGCATTTGGCCAAAGGACACACAAATGCTAATGTGAAGTGTCACGTGCACCCCAATGTTTATTGCACCAGTATCAATAATAGCTAAATCATGGAAAGAGCCCAAATGGCCATCACCGATGAACGGGTAAAGATGGTATATTATACAATGGAATATCACTCAGCCATCAAAAGGAATGAAGTCTTGCATTTGCAACAATGTGGGTGCAAGTAGAGTGTATCATGCTAAGCAAAATCAGTCAGTCAGAGAAAGAGAAATATAAGATTTCATTCATATGTGGAATTTAAGAAACCAAACAGATAAACAGGGAAGGATAAGGAAAAATAAGCTAAAAACATAAAGGGATGCACCATAAGAGACTCTTCAATATAGAGAACAAACTGAGGGTTCCTGGAGGGGTGTTGGGCAAGGGGAGGGCCAAATGGGTGATGGGCATTAAGGAGGGCACTTGTTGGGATGAGCACTGGTGTTGTATGTAAGTGATGAATTCCTAATTTCTACTCCTGAATGAATTACCAGACTATATGTTAACCAGCTGGGATTTAATAATTTGTTTTGAAAAAGTAATGTGTCATGATCTTTATCTTGAAACCAAAGCCACATGATCCTCAACCACAACACCGCTTAGAGACCAACGCTTTCTCTCTACATATCTTCCTTACATCAGACTGGATGACTAAAAAATAGGTGGTTTTCCTGTGTCCCAAAAGCCTCATGTTGAGAATAGCTTTGGGGCCAAATTGTGGAGCCAGAGACTGACAGACGTCAGACCATCGTTAACATTACACTGAGAAATCTTGACTTCCCAAGTACAGATACACAGCTCCAATAGGAAGCAGTTCTCCCTTCGGGAGAAATCCACCTCAGTGAATATAAGAGGATGGTATTAATTCCAAGAGACCTAGACTGGGGAAAATTCATCCACAAGCAGAAATTAATCAAATCAGCATGACTTTGTGGAAGTCAAGAGTTCATTTAGCTACAAGAAAGAAAATGGATTTAATTTTTAAAAGTGACAAAAATTAAAGGACTTGACAAAATACAATGTGAAGTTTTAAAATGATATATTAAAATGGAACAGAATGAGATAATTTCATGGAGGAAACAACTGTAAACTATCAGTATAATCATTCAGTACATACCTGTAGTGGGTAGTAAAATTAAGCGATCTTCAACCTCTGCTAAGGAAGTATTCTTGTCTTCTGGTGCTTTCATACCTTGCCCGATTTCTCCAGAACACCTGTGAGAAACTTCAATTCATATTATAAAATTAAGGTCTTGAATGCTTGCAATAGATCATTTTATTATAATCACTTACTCTACTTCTAAATGGCACAGTGAGTGGCGCTGACTAAATGAAAGTACGATCAGAGAAACTGCCAGGTTACAATATGTTGAAGTGTCAGAACATAAAACAGATTTTTAAATAAAATGATAACTTGCTATACATTATTTTGGAAGTACGTGAGAGAGGAATCAACTTTTATAAAACAGAAATGTAAACAGGAAATGAAATATACTTTTGGTTTCTATGCCACCTACTCTTCAAATAATGATTACAAAGTTGGTGAAATTAGTAGCCAGTATTTTATTTAGCATGTAGTATTTGCACAGGAAGCTAAACACCAGGGATCTGACTCTCCTCTAGTACAAGCTTATAATTAATTCACTGATTATACATAGAGGAAGAGCACACATGGCGACTTCTAACATGCAAAAAGTAAGTGAAAATTCTCTGAGCAAATTGGCAGTATCTTCTCCAACTCACAAATAAAAAAGTGTAAAATCACGCAGTATACGGCTCTTTAAGTGTACAAACACGAAAAGAAAGGTCTCTTAAGGATTTGTTAGGCAGCTAGGAATCGTCATTTCCAGCTCTCTACCACCCATCACTGAACCAAATGCAACGTCTACTTGTAAAACTCCAACATCAATTGCACAGTCTCCTGATGTACTCCATTGCAATAAATATAACCCCTGTTCAACTCAGTCATCCATTCCAGTCTTCATATACTGGATCTGAATTGAAATGACACCTTAAGGGGCCCCTGGATGGCTCAGGTGGTTAAGCATCTGACCTGGGCTCAAGTCATGATCTCACAGATCATGAGTTCGGCCCCGTGTCTGGCACACTGTTGTCGGCACAG
Organism: Panthera leo; assembly: GCF_018350215.1. Lineage (NCBI taxonomy): Eukaryota > Metazoa > Chordata > Mammalia > Carnivora > Felidae > Panthera > Panthera leo. Next base: position 44,481,464 of record NC_056685.1, read on the forward strand.
AGGCCACTTCAGATCCTCTGTCCCCCTCTCCCTGTGTCCACCCCTTACCTCTCCTGTGCTCTCTCTATCTCTTTCTCTCAACCATAAATAAAAACCATTTAACCCCCCCACCTCCCACATTAAGACCTCCTATACCTAAATACTACAATTTCTTGGGACCAATCAATTCCCTTGTCCTTCCCTTTTTGTCAATCCAAGGACACGTAGTACGGAACCAATTTTGGGAGGACCTCCAAGAAGCTTGCAGCATAGTCTTTATGCACATCTAAAAATAGCCAGCTTTCACTGGAGCTCTTGGCTAACACTGCATTGAGCAAGCCACTCTTGATCTCAGGGTTATGAGGTCAGGCCCAAATTGGGTGGGGAGACTCCTCGAAAAATTTTTGAAAAAATATTTTTTTAATACATAAAATAGCCAATTTTGGAGCACATTTGACATTCACCATCTCATCTCCCTCAAGGTTCTGAAACTCAAATGACAAAAAAATCACAAAATTGTACACATACAAACTAATGCTGACCAACGCTTAGACTTTCTTCACCATTTCAACTATTATAACACAGAATAGTTCTTGAATCACACTCTTTTCTCAATTCACCAGCTCTTTCAAGTATTTATACTTTGCCTAAATTATCTGGAGCACCTCCTTGACTCTCCCTCTCTCTGACCAGATGGCCTCATCTGCTCCTTCACATGGAAACAGTCACCAGCAAGGATACCTTCTCCTCACCTTCCTGCACCTCCTCCTATAGATACACAGGTACCTCTCACTCTACCCCAGAAAAAAATGTGCTTCGCATCGAACAAGTGTGAAACTCTCACCCCTGGTCTGGATTTCATCCCCTATTAAATCTTTGGTGGTCTTCATCTCCTACTGTCATTTTCTCTCTTGAACCCTCCAAAGTTTCCTTCTCATGGTTCCCTTCTCTTGCATATGATCATCTCAAGTCAGCTTTCCCACAAAGTTCCTGTCCTTTCTTTACATATTGTTTGTAACAGAGTTCTTTTCTTTACTCTCAGATTGGGTGCTAACATAAGATTGTACACATTCCTTCATTCATGAGACACTTACCACATTGCTCTCAGAACTGGTTTGTCTTCTTTAGTTAGCAAGTTGTTAGCTCCCCCAAATTGTAGCCAGGACCTTAAGCATTACATTTATTTACTTTGCTAGTCATTTCATCTCATCTCCCTAATTCTCTCACACGATGTAACTAATGCACATTTCAATTACTCCCTTGGTGTATTTTACATATAGTGTTATTGTCTCTTTGTGTATTTCCTGAAATATTACTATTTATTGTATTTGTTTTGCACTGTTGCATCTTATAAAAGTGTATCGTGACATGCACAAACTTTTGTGCTCTTGCTTTGTTTTTCCATTTCATAGTCTCTTGCTAAAATTCACGCATATTGTTGGATACCATTGTCATTGTTTTGACTGTCACATAAATTCCATTGGCAAATCAATTGCAGAGATCTCATTTACTCTCCCATTAATGATCTTTTGAGTAGTTGCGACATGTTCGACATTGTGAATAGCACTGCTACAAACTGTTCTGTAGACGTTCATTTCTGTGTATGTGCAAGTATATCTGTTGGATATACACTTAGGGTGAGAATTACTGAATCATGTTGAGCTGTAGAAGACAGTACCAAACTCGCTAAGTGTTTGTATCAGGTTATACTGCCTTTAACAACGCTCGAGATCATATAGATCCACATACTTTCAAGGCTTGGTAAATGTTTCGCTTAGCCACAATTAAAATAAATACTTTTCTGTATTCACTGATCTCGGAATTCACTGATCTGTATCCACTGTATTCACTATCTCTGCTTCCTAATGTTTGAAAGAGTTTTAGCCATTACAGTCAGGCTTTGACCATACCCACTATCCCACTGGAGCTACTCTAGAAAATATCATTTCGGCCTCTCTCTTGCCAAATTTAATAAGCATATCTCTAGCCATTATAATACCTGATCCTCCAGTACTAGTTGGAACCCTTGACTACCTTTGCCTTCTCTCCATGATACCATAATGTTTTGGATCCCCTCCTACTTGTATAACTAAACATCATTGCTTGCCACTGTTGACTCATCTTCTACCTACTTCTAAATGTTGGTTTACCCGGAGATCCCCCGCCTCACCCTTGTTCTTCTAGCATAATCCACTCTCCCTGGTTTCACAAGGTAGAGCGTGGTATAGCTTCTGCTTTCCTCTGCTATCTTTTCCCAGACTTGTACATTAATCGGTGAATCCACAATTCATGTCTCTAATCTAGGCTTCTCTCTTGATCTCCAGACCTTTAATTCTACCCTGTACATGCTGATGATCTGTGTCTTCCGCCAAAGCTCACTCTAGCAGACACAGACCAATCTCATTCTTTCTGGTCATCTCCACTGATATGTCACAAGCACCTCACTCTTCACCATTATTCGCACGCACCCACACACACACACACACACACACACACATCCCAAATCACAGCCTTCTGTTCTTGTGTTTTTCTATAACATTTAATGGCATATATTTGCCAAGATGTATAAACTTCATGTCAAATGGTATCACTGATTCACTTGTTTCCCTCACACACTCAAACAAATGTACATTTCAGCAATTCTACATTTTAAATATTTCTCATGTGTGATCCCTAATCCTTCTTTACTTCTTTCATGGCACTAATTCAGTAATTCTAACTAACCCTTAATCCTGAAACATTCTCCTATTTTGTCCCCCCATGCACTTTCCAGTCGATTCAGATTGACCTTTCCCAAATCCCTTTCTGCTCATGGGACATGAGTCATGTGGTTCCCTCACAGAAAATCTTCCAAGTTTCTTTTGTTTTGAGAACAAATCTAATATATCTTAACCTGAGATTAATATTATACAGCTTCCGGACAAATAAAAGAAGTAGCTAGAAATGGGTTTGACTGTCAAACCCATTTCTAGCTACTTCTTTTATTAGTCCGGAAGCTGTAATTCCCTGGGACATCAATATTTTCCGTGGTTCATGTTGTTTTCTGCCTGGATGAGTCTTCTCTACCTAGAGTGCCCTGTGTAAACTCCACCTATCCTTTATCTCATATCAATTATTATCTCTAGAGGAAAGCTTTCTTGACCTCAGCATAGAATGTGCCATCCACCTGATGGCAATAGTCCATGAGGTATAAAAAATGACAGTATCCCAGCACTAATAATATTTCATTTTAAAACTGATTCTTATAAAAAAAAATGTCCCCTTTAAACTGAGCTGATTAAGAGCTGACTTTTTAAAATCCCTGTTTCTTGCGCCAGAGAAGATACTCAAAATTGTTGCTCACAGAATAAAACAAAGAATAATAACCATCAGGAAACTCATATTAAAAACAAGTGTTGCATACACATTTGTTTTAAAAGTTGACAGGGAATATATAAAAACTGATAGAGAAAACAAATAACCTTTTTATTCCTCTATATTTTAAGCAGTGTTGCACTATGGTAAGGAATATAAAATTCAAATCAAGATTTTTCCAATTCTCTGTTCACATGGAAAAACTCCCCCAGGGGCGCCTGGGTGGCTCGGTCGGTTAAGCGTCCGACTTCGGCTCAGGTCATGATCTCGCGGTCCGTGAGTTCGAGCCCCGCGTCGGGCTCTGTGCCGACAGCTCAGAGCCTGGAGCCTGTTTCGGATTCTGTGTCTCCCTCTCTCTCTGCTCCTCCCCTGTTCATGCTCTGTCTCTCTCTGTCTCAAAAATAAATAAATGTTAAAAAAAAAAAAATTAAAAAAAAAAAAAAAGAAAAACTCCCCCAATACAAAATATAAGGAGGAAAAAATATATATAATATATGTAGGCCTCAAGGTACAAAATTTTGTGCCAACACAGCTATGACATACACTAGTTTGCGTGCTAGAAAGGTTAAGTGATAGCAAAATAATAAAATCACATCACCAATATTATCATCAACAGCATCATGATTACTACCATTTCTATAGGGTTCCATAGTTTCTAAAGTTTCCGTAGAGTTTCAGTAGTTACAGCATTTCCTTTATCAGTCTGGCTCATTATTCTTGTGAAATGCGTGTGCCTGATACTCACACGTATATCCTAGGCCTGTGATCCCCAGCAGGAGGCATAAACATAAAAATCCCAGGGTTAATGCAACGATATGCCATGGAAACCCTGTCCAAAATCAGAGAGCAAAATATACAGTAAGCATTGAGCACAGCAAGGTCCTCAGAATTAGAACAAAATGGAATCGCATTCTGGAATTTAAAATGAATAACGCGATTTACGGTGGTCACAAATCTCATAGCTATTACATTTAAATACACCCATTGACATATTGAGCACCAGACAGAGAGCATCAAATATGTACAGACACCATTATCACGATTTCACTAGTTTTTACTTGACATCGTGGTGTTTTCAGATATCAGGAAAACAAACTAAAAACCTTTACCTCTCCTTTTAACCATTGGACGTCTTTTGTCCTGTTGCCTTGAATGGACTGATTGCAGCTCTGTGTATGTTACTCTCTCCTCACTCATTTCTGAGGGCTGCAGTCAAACAACACGGCTCGATTCCTACGCAATAGTTCATGAGGCACAAAAAATGACAGTATTCATGAAGTGACAGGGACAGCTACATGAATGGTAAGCATGTTCATCTGACATAAGCAACGTAAATGATTATCTTCGAATATTAGGAAAAATTTATTTCAGTTTTTCTTTGTACTACCTTTTAACAGATGGTTAATAATGGTCCACTATGCTTACAAGCATGTTATGTTAAGCTCTTGCTGTGTTTAAAATAACTGAATTCATTGCCAAATTTTTAAAAAGGATATATTCCAGCCTCACCTAAAAATCTACATTTATATCATCATTTGAAAATTCATGTTTCACTACTTAGTGTCTGGGTTATGCCCAAATGGCAAATATATTGACACCAAATAGACTAAGCCACTGCTTAGTAAGGACACACACACACCAACTGGACAAAAACCGTGCCTGCCACATTGCTTATGTCCGAGTCTGCTCATTCATTCACATTATCCCTTGAAAATCATAATCGGTGGTTCTTGACTCCTTTTTACAGTGTAACGAAAAGGCGGAGACCGTAAGATTCAAGGAAAGCGAGGTTAGGACTACATTAAATGAGGGAGGCATAATTTGTCCTTCTAACAACAGTGCTGCACAGTGATGCTCTTATTTGTAGATGCGGAAAACTGAGGCTCTGGGAGCATAAACAGTATTCTCAAGGTCAGAAGCCTAGTAAATGGTGCTCTTGAGTTAAAATAAATATATATAAGTAAATATATATACAATACATTAAATGTAGTCTAGATCAAATATAGATATAACATATTATACGTTATATTTAACTATACAATAAATACATATTTAGTTCAAGTATCTATATTACATGTAACTTATTTATATGGACCCAAACTATGATCCTTCACTTACCCTTTGTTTATATAAATAATACTTTCTAAAAAATACCTAATAATCTCTTTCTCCTAGAAAAATATTTATATACATAGGGATTACAAGTGAGAAAGCGTTTTTCCCAAAAGAATATTTTGATACATGTATAAACAACCAGATAACTGTTCTTCCTAAATAGATCGGACTCTTGGGTTTTGAAAATATCTTAATATTTCCCCATTTAAGTACTTTCAGATGTCAGTGAACCTGAACAATCATCAAATAATGATAAAATGCATAAACATATTGTCATTAGTTTTTCAGAAAAAGATTCTCTCTACCAAAATGGCAAATTATAAGGTAAATCTTGTCATAAGGTCGTCTTCCAAGCTAACAGACTTTTGTTTAATTGTATTTTAATTAAATATCTGCATAATAAAATAAGAAAATAAATTTATAACTAGAAACCTGGGTTTATTTTGATAGAAAAGTAATCATACTGTCAAAGCATTAAACTTTTTTAGGACACTTAATGAAAGAAGAGGGACTTGCCAATCAGTTTAGGAGATAAGAGAAAAAAGCCCCACAGATTTATTTGTCTGAAAAAGGATTAAATATTCTTTAAAATATCTAAGGATTAAAAAAAATCATAGCATAGGAAATATTTCGACCCAACTCATTCTCATACTCGTTTTCTCACTTGCAGAATAAAGTTAACGTTCAATATGGATTAACACGGATCCAGGAGTCAGTTTTTGGGGCAACAGTCCAAAGGCCTCCCAACTTTGTCCACAGCTTTCCCATAGCAAATGCTACTTTATCCCTCTCTGCTGGACAATGTGACAGCACAGGCACGGGTCACCCAACCACGCTGGCTGCAATACCTCATCATACCTGGGATTTCACAGCCGGAAAAGAGCTTGGTCAGGATCACAGCTATGATGATGTGCTGGCTCTGGGGGCCTTTCGCCTCTGCCCTGCCTCCAGAAGGTACTAGTTGACGTGCTTGACTGACTCTCAGAGAGACCGTGTCAGGAGAAAGATAGCCGATGGCCATGTGACATTAGATACTCCCCCGCATGGTTTCCACTGGCCTCAGGGTCTCCTTTACTCCTGCATTCTGTGTCAGACAGGAGTCCTAGAGACCTCAAATGCTGAAGTTTTCAGACATTCTGTGGAGCAGTACAACCCTGAGCTTTAGCAGTTACCTTGAAGCATAAAAACAAAAAGGCATTCTAAAATCTCATGAGGTTAGGTAATGCTTAACAATAAAATTTAAAGACTACTAAAAATAAAAGGGATATACCCATATTCTACCTGGTATGATTTATACGTCTTCTTTTTATAGAATGAAGAGAAGTTCCCAATTATAAATATATATATGGCAAAATATATATTTATAGAATGAAGATAAGCTCCCATTTATAAATATATATATATACATATATATGGCAAAAGTAGATAAATAGCAAAGTGTGCATAAATGTTAGCCTGGTTTTTTTTTTAACAAAATCCTAAGGATATCCAGATTGCTTAATATATTACAAACCCTAAACCTAAAAATTGAGATCAATGATTTGAAAAATATCACATTTCTACTTATTTCTGTGTTCTCTTTAAATTGCTTGAAGAAGCAGACCCTTTACATAAAAAAAAAACAACTTAGGACAAAACAAAGACACATGATTAAAATATTGAATACATTTGACCGTACTCCTTTGAAACCATCAAAACCAAATTCATCTGTTCCACTATTTGTAGCAAATATTATCAGAGCATGTTTGTTTTTTTAAATAATGAGTGTAAGCAATTATATTTATTGTATAAAGGTAGACTTGACAAGGTTAACATTAAGAACGTTGTCGAACTTAAACACTTGTAAGACAGTGGCAATATCTACCTTTTGTTACATTTATATGATTTTTAAGTACAAAAGTAAATATACACACACAGACATGCCCTAAAGCTGAGCAATGAGCTGTTTTCAGGATAGTTTATGAAATGCTTTTATTTTGTTTCTTAAATATAAAAATATATGGTTATAATATAAAAGTACATACTTATGCATATTATAAAATAGGTTTTATATATGAAAAATTGTATGTAATTTAAATTTTATAACGTGGATTACCTGGTATTATCCCTGTTGGATTGTATAATCTGTTTATGCTGTTACACACGAAATGCAGATATTTTACCCAGTGTGAGTTAGCCTGTTTGCTTGAGGCATCTCAAAGCAGCCATTTAGAATCTAGAGGAAAAAATCAACTCTCTGAAAGCATGTTTTAAAATACATTATTTGTGGGGTGCCTGGGTGGCTCAGTCGGTTAAGCGTCTGACTTCGGCTCAGGTCATGATCTCACAGTTTCTGAGTTCAAACCGCACGTCGGGCTCTGGGCTGACAGCTCAGAGCCTGGATCCTGCTTCACATTCTGTCTCTCTCTCTCTCTCTCTCTCTGCTCTTCCCCTACTTTTTCTCTCTCTCTCACTCTCAAAAATAAATAAACAGTAAAAGACATTATTTTTTCAATGCAGTGAGCAGCTCTATGCCCTGTTTAACCCTACAAGTAAGTGTTAGGCAGGAACAAAAGCAGGAACCATATGATATGGTTTTGTCATATCAACCATATTGATCTGTCCATCTGAAAGGCCCCCAATGCTGTGAAGCTTCAAGCGTCTTCTTAGAAATGTGCACTAATAACAATAAATCCACCTCGATGCCAGCCACACCAGGGGAAGTCTCTTCAAAAGCACTTCCTCCTGGTTGGAGCTCCCTTTTCCATCACTCCCAAACCACAACTGTCTCATCCTCTTCTAAATACCAGTCAGGTATCCTCTTCTAAAGACATGTGAAGCCTCTAGATTTCTTTTCTCTGGTTTGCCTTTGGCTCACGCTGTTTCTTTTTAAGATCTAGCTCATTGCTTTCAGGAAGTAGGTTTCTGACATAAATAGAGATAAGAAAGCATTCTACAAATTTCCCATGCGACAGGGCTCTCTCTTAAAGGCAAACACGGTTTTCAAGCATGCCTATGGACAATGATCTGCCAGGCCCGGGGTGTAATTTCTCTGCACGGCAGCCAGACATCTCTATCTACGCCTTATGTCAAATTCCCCAGTGCCAAACGATATCATTTAAGAGAAATGTATTTCATCATTTCTTTTGCTACCAACTATTATATACCTCACTGGTAAGGAATGATTAAGCCAGCCCATGGACTTTGGACGTGTATTTTAGAGGGTGAAGAGTACGACCTCTAAACTCTCAAGGCAGGGCTGTCTTCCGGGTTATGGGTGATAAGACCCGCTGCAGTTTACTCCCCTTGTGCTTCCGAAGCAGCAGCTGAGTGAAGTGACTGACTTTGGAAGTCCCATGCTCTTCAGCAGCATCCAGCAGACCTTCTATGCAAATGAGTCTGCTGGGAGATTGGGCTTCAGGATCAGAAGCTATTAGGTGGTATTGAAAAACAGGTGTGTATGTCAGGAACCAAGCAGAAAATGGACTCTAAAAGTTAGCCCAGGTTCCAGGAATGTGTTGCCTCTGATCTTTTACAAAGCTGTTTGTTTGTTTGTTTGTTTAATATTAACAAATCATCTGATACATATCTATCCCTACAAATTTGGAACAAAGCACCAATGAAAAGCAATTATTAGCAATTTCATCCTTGGGGCTCTTTAAATAAGATGCCGGCTTTATCATACCTAAAATAGAGAGAATAGGTTCTGGAAAACCTTTCAAACTATATAGCTTTAAATATTTTATCGATAGTATTTACAGCAAGTAAAAAAAGATAGAGTATTATGGTTAGAATATACGCATATTACTATACTTTTAACATTGACTTGTTAAATTTTCTATTTTGAGGAATGAGGCTACTTTTAATTAGTTTATGATAAAAACGTTATCCCCAAAGACCTCTGTGTCTTTAAAACACCCACACACTTTTTTACCCCGACATCAATGTATTTTTAGTGCTTCTTAAAATGATTCTTATACCTCTTTTCTACTTCAACTTTTATTTATCCTATAAGGTTTCACTGAAACATTACCCATGCTCACTGTCTTTACATTCTCCAAGCCTGCCTGCATCAAAGAAAAGTGCATACAATCATGACATCGAGCAAAAAAGCATAAGGTGGTGGAAACCACGATTTAACCCCAAGATGAAATAATCAGTAAGTAAAGTGAGAGGGGGAGAGAGAGAAGGGATGATGATAACATAAGTCAAGAGAACAAGCATTGTGGTAGCAGAATCGAACTAAATTCATGTGACCTTTACAACAAAGCAGGCAGACTGCATAAAATTTTGAAATAATATTCCAAGAGCAAAGGTGCAAGAGGAAATAGGTTTTCGTTTGTATTTTTCGTATTATGTATTTCTTATCTACTATGCTCACGTATTTCCTCTTGTCTACTAAAATTGGGAAAAGGTGAGAGGGTATGAAGAAACCATGACTGCTGAATTCTTGGCAATGCTACAAGGCAAAAAATTGGGACAAGTGATGTACTTTGAAAATAAATAGGAGCTTGTGCAAAAAGAAATGAAAGGCATGAATGAGCGTGCTTTATTTCTGAACTTAGAGTCTTTCCATGTGTAATTGTCAAAAACACACATTAGTGCATGACATCTCAAATTATTTGGGAGCACTTCTTTTATACTTGTGCCTTTAGTAGTTAACGATTTTTCCTTCTGCAATCACTGCTTCTCTTGAAATTTTTTCTTACCTTAGTTTCAAGAACAGTCTTTAGTTCTGTAAAGCATTCAGTAGAAACAGCACTATCGTTTAAATCACAAAAGATCGTTTCCTCTTAATGGGGTTTGTGAGCACAGGGCTAAGAAAGAACTCTTGAGACATCTTTCGTGCAAAAAGGTGATTTTATTAAAGCACGGGGACAGGACCTGTGGACAGAGAGAGGTATCCTGGGATTGTAAGAAGTGACTGATTATTTACTGTTTAGTTAGTGGGGATTAAGGACAGCGTAAGCCTCTAAGGAATTTGGAAGCAAGGTTTTCAGGGCCATGAGGAGCTAGCCACACTTAAGATAAGGTTATTTGTAGTTATTTTATTTTATTTTATTTTATTTACATCTAAATTAGTCAGCATATGGTGCAACAATCATTTCAGGAGTGGATTCCTTAATGCCCCTTAACCATTTAGCCTAACCCCCTTCCACAACTCCTCCAGTAACACTCAGTTTGTTCTCCCTATTTAAGAGTCTCTTATGTTTTGTCTCCCTCCCTCTTATTCTATTATTTTGCTTCCCTTCCCTTCTGTTCATCGGTTCTGTGTCTTAAAGTCCTCATATGAGTGAAGTCATATGATATTTGCCTTTCTCTGACTGACTAATTTTGCTTAGGACAATATTCTCTGGCTCTATCCACATAGTTGCACTTGCCAAGAGTTCATTCTTTTGGATTGCCGAGTATTACTGCATTGTGTGTGTGTGTGTGTGTGTACACCACATCTTCTTGATCCACTCATCCATCAAAGGACATTTGGGCTCTTTCCCTACGTTGGCTATTGTTGATAGTGTCGTTATAAACATTGGGGTGCATGTGTCCTTTCAAAACAGCACAACTGTATCCCTTGGATTAATGCCTAGTAGTGTAATTCCTGGGTCATAGGGTAGTTCTATTTTTAATTTTTTGAGGAACCTCCATTAACTATATTCCAGAGTGACTGCACCGCTTTGCATTCCCACCAGCAGTGCAAAAGAGATCCTCTTTCTCCTCATCCTCGCCAACATCTGTTGTTGGCTGAGATGTTAATGGTTGCCATTCTGACAGGTGTGAGGTGGTTTCTCATCGTGGTTTTGGTTTGTATTCTCCTGATGATGAGTGATGAGGAGCATCTTTTCATGTGTCGGTTGGCCATCTGGATGTCTTCTTTGGAGGAGTGTCTATTCATGTGTTTTGCCCAGTTCTTCACTGGATTATTTGTTTTCTGGGTGTAGAGTTAGATAAGTTCTCTATAGGTTTTGGATACTAACCCTTTGTCTGATATGTCATTTGCAAATATGTTCTCCCATTCTTTCGGTTGCCTTTTAGTTTTGGTGATTGTTTCCTTCCCTGTCTAGAAGCTTTTTATTTTGATGAGGTCCCAGTAATTCATTTTTGCTTTTGTTTCCCTTGCCTCCAGAGACGTGTTGAGTAAGACGTTGCTGCGGCCAAGATCAAAGAGGTTTTTGCCTGCTTTCTCCTCGAAGATTTTGATGGCTTCCTGTCTTACGTTGAGGTCTTTCATCCACTTTGAGTTTATTTTTGTGGATGGTGTAAGAAAGTGGTCCAGGTTCATTCTCCTGCATGTCGCTCTCCAGTTTCCCAGCACCACTTGCTGAAGAGATTGTCTTTATTCCATTGGATATTCCTTCCTGCTCTGTCAAAGATCGGTTGGCCATACATTTATGGGCCCATTTCTGGGCTCTCTATTCTGTTCCATTAATCTGAGCATCTGTTCTTGTGCCAGTACTGTTTTTGTGCCATACTGCCTTGATGATACAGCTTTGCAGTATAGCTTGAAGTCTGGGATTGTGATGCCTCCTGCTTTGGTTTTCTTTTTCAAGATTTCTTTGACTCTTTGGGGTCTTTCCTGGTTGCATACCAATTTTAGGATTATTTGTTCTAGCTCTGGGAAGAATGCTAGTGTTATATCTATAGAGATTGCATTGAATATGTAGATTGCTTTGGGTAGTATCGACATTTTAACAATATTTCTTCTTCCTATCCAGGAGCATGGAATCTTTTTCCCTTTTTTTGTGTCTTCTTCAATTTCTTTCATAAGCTTTCTATAGTTTTCAGTGTATAGATTCTGCACCTTTTTGGTTACATTTATTCCTAGGTATTTTATGGATTTTGGTGCAACTGTAAGTGGGATCGATTCCTTGATTACCCTTTCTGTCGCTTCATTGTTGGTGTATAGGAATGCAACCTATTTCTGGGCATTGCTTTTCTCTCCTGCAACTTTGCTCAATTCATGAATCACTTCTAGCAGTTTTTTGGTGGAACCCTTTGGGTTTTCCATAAGGAGTATCATGTCAACTCCGAAGAGTGAAAGTTTGACCTCCTCCTGGCCAATTTGCATGCTTTTATTTCTTTGTGTTTTCTGATTGCTGAGTTCAAATCTTCCACTACTATGTTGAATAACTGTGGTGAGAGTGGACGTTCCTGTCTTGTTCCTGACCTTAGGGAGAAAGCTTTCCATTTTTCCCCATTGAGGATGATATTAGCCTTGGGTCATTCACATATGGCTTTTTGATCTTGTGGTTTGATCCTTCTATCCCTACTTTCTTGAGGGTTTTTATCAAGAAAGGATGCTGTATTTTGTCAAATGCTTTCTCTGCATCTATTCAGAGGATTTTATTATTCTTGTCCTTTCTTTTATTGATGTGATGAATCATATTGATTATTTTGCAGATATTGACCCAGCCCTACATCCCAGGTATAAACTCCACTCAGTCGTGGTGAATAATTTTTTTAATGTATTGTTGGAGCTGTTTGGCTAATAGTTTGTTGAGGATTTTACATCCATGTACATCAGGGAAATTAGTCTGTAGTTCTCCTTTTTAGTGGGGTCTCTGTCTGGTTTTGGAATCAACATAATGCTAGCTTCATAGAAAGCGTTTGGAAGTTTTCCTTCCATTTCTATTTTTTGGAACAGTTTCAAGAGAATGGGTGTTAACTCTTCCTTAAATGTTTGGTAGAATTCCCCCTGGAAAGCCTTCTGGCCCTGGACTCTTGTTTTTTGGCAGATTTTTGATTACTAATTCGATTTCCTTACTGGTTATGGATCTGTTCAAATTTTCTATTTCTTCCTGTTTCAGTTTTGGTAGTGTATAGGTTTCGAGGAATTAGTCCACTTCATCCAGATTGCCTATTTTACTGACAAATAATTGCTCATAATATTCTCTGATGATTGATTTTATTTCTGTTGTGTTGGTTGTGACCTCTCCTCTTTCATTCTTGATTTTACTTATTTGGGTCCTTTTCTTTTTCTTCTTGATCAAACTGGCTAGTGGTTTATCAGTTTTGTTAATTTCTGCTCTAATCTGTATTACTTCCTGTCTTCTGCTGGTTTGGGGTGTAATTTGCTGTTCTTTTCCCAGCTCCTTAAGGTGTAAGGTTGTGTACCTGAGATCTTTCTTCTTTCTTTAGGAAGGCCTGGATTGCTATATACTTTCTTCTTTTGACCGCCTTTGTTGTGTCTCAGAGTTTTGGGGATGTGGTGCTATCATTTTCATTGACTTCCATACACTTTTTAATTTCCTCTTTAACCTCTTGGCTAGCCCATTCATTCCTTAATAGGAAGTGCTTTAGGTTCCAAGTATTTGTTACCTTTCCAAATTTTTTCCTGTGGTTGATTTCAAGTTTCATAACGTTGTGGTCTGAAAACATGCATGGTATGATCTTGATATTTTTGCACTTGTTGAGGGCTGATTTGTGTCCCAGTATGTGGTCTATTCTGGAGAATGTTCCATGTGGACTGGCGAAGAATGTATATTCTTCTGCTTTAGGATGAAATGTTCTGAATACACTGATAAAAGTCTAGCCAGCCTTTTCAAAAAGAAAAGGGAGATGACCCAAATAGATAAAATCATGAATGAAAGTGGAATTATTGCAAAAAATCCCTCAGAAATACAAGCAATTATCAGGGAATACTATGAAGAATTATGTGCTAACAAACTGGACAACCTGGAAGAAATAGACAAATTCCTAAACACCCACACACTTCCAAAACTCAACCAGGAAGAAATAGAAAGCTTGAACAGACACATAACCAGTGAAGAAATTGAATCATTTATCAAACATCTCCCAACAAACAAGATTCCAGGACCAGATGGCTTCCCAGGGGAGATCTACCAGGCTTTTAAAGCAGAGATAATACCTAACCTTCTCAAGCTGTTCCAAAATAATAGAAAGGTAAGGAAAACTTCCAGACTCATTCTATGAAGCCAGCATTACTTTCATTCCTAAACCAGACGGAGGCCCAGGGGAAAAAAAAAAAACCCTACAGGCCAATATCCCTGATGAATATGGATGCAAAAATCCTCAATAAGATGCTAGCAAATCGATTTAGACAGCATATAAAAAGAATTCTACACAATGATCAAGTAGGATGCATTCCTGGACTGCAGGGCTGGTTCAACATTCGCAAATCAATCAATGTGATACATCACATTAATAAAAGAAAAGATAAGAACCATATGATCCTGTCTATCGATGCAGAAAAAGCATTCAACAAAATTCAGCATCCTTGCTTAACAAAAACCCTTGAGAAAGTCGGGATAGAAGGAACATACTTAAAGATCATAAAAGCCATTTATGAAAAGCCCACAGCTAATATCATCCTCAAAGGAAAAAGAACTGACAGCTTTCCCCCTGAGACCAGGAACACGACAGGGACATCCACGCTCATCTCTGCTGTTTAACATAGTGTTGGAAGTGCTAACATCAGCAATCAGACAACAAAAGGAAATCAAAGGCATCAAAATAGGCAATGATGATGTCAAGCATTCACTTTTTGCAGGTGACATGATATTATAGGTGGAAAACCCGATAGACTCCACCAAAAATCTGATAGAACTGTTACATGAATTCAGCCTAGTCGCAGGATACAAAATCAATGTACAGAAATCAGTTGCATTCTTATACACTAATAATGAAGCAACAGAAAGACAAATAAAGAAACTGATCCCATTCACAATTGCACCAAGAAGCATAAAATACCTAGGAATAAACTTAACCACAGATGTAAAAGATGTGTTTGCTGAGCACTATACAAAGCTTATGAGGGTATTGAAGAAGACATAAAGACATGGTAAAAACATCCCATGCTCATGGATTGGAAGAATAAATATTGTTAAAATGTTAATACTACCCAAAGCTATGTACACATTCCATACAATCCCAATCAAAATTGCACCAGCATTCTTCTCGAAGCTAGAACAAGCAATCCCAAAATTTGTATGGAACCACAAAAGACCCCGAATAGCCAAAGTAATTTTGAAGAAGACTAAAGCGGGAGACACCACAGCCCCAGTCTTTAGCCTCTACTACAAAGCTGTAATCATCATGACTGCATGGTATTGGCACCAAAACAGACACATAGACCAAAGGAATAGAATAGAAACCCCAGAACTAGACCCACAAACGTATGGCCAACTCATCTTTGACAAAGCAGGAAAGAATATCCAATGGAAAAAAGACAGTCTCTTTAACAAATGGTGCTGGGAGAACTGGACAGCGACATGCAGAAGGTTGGAACTAGACCACTTTCTTACACCATTCACAAGAACAAACTCAAAATGGATAAAGGACCTGAATGTGAGACAGGAAACCATCAAAATCCTAGAGGAGAATGCAGGAAAAAAACCTCTCTGACCTCAGCCACAGCAATTTTTTACTTGACACATCGCCAAAGGCAAGGGAATTAAAAGCAAAAGTGACCTACTGGGACCTTATGAAGACAAAAACCTTCTGCACAGCAAAGGAAACAATCAAAAAACTAAAAGGCAACCAAGGGAATGGGAAAAGAGATTGGCAAATGACATATCGAACAAAGGGCTAGTATCCAAAATCTATAAAGAGCTCACCAAACTCCACACCCGAAAAACAAATAATCCAATGAAGAAATGGACAGAAAGCATGAATAGACACTTCTCTAAAGAAGACATCCAGATGGCCAACAGGCACGTGAAAAGATGCTCGATGTCGCTCCTCATCAGGGAAATACAAATCAAAACCACACTCAGATATCACCTCACGCCAATCAGAGTGGCTAAAATGAACAAACCAGGAGACTTTAGATGCTGGCGAGGTTATGGAGAAACGGGAACCCTCTGGCACTGTTGGGGGGAATGCAAACTGTTGTAGCCGCTCTGGAAAACAGTGTGGAGGTTCCGCAAAATTAAAAATAGATCTACCCTATGACCCAGCAATAGCACTGCTGGGAATTTACCCAAGGGATACAGGAGTGCTGATGCATAGGGCCACTTGTACCCCAATGTTTAGAGCAGCACTTTCAACAATAGCCAAATTATGGAAAGAGCCTAAATATCCATCAACTGAGGAAAGGGTAAAGAAATTGTAGTTTATATACACAATGGAGTACTACGTGGCAATGAGAAAGAATGAAATCTGGCCTTTGATAGCAACGTGGATGGAACTGGAGAGTGTGATGCTAAGTGAAATAAGTCATAGAGAGAAAGACAGATACCATATGTTTACACTCTTATGTGGATCCTGAGAAACTTAACAGAAGGCCATGGGGAGGCGAAGGAAAAAAAAAGTTAGAGAGGGAGGGAGCCAAGCCATAAGAGACTCTTAAAAACTGAGAATAAAACTGAGGGTTGATGGGGGTGGGAGGCAGGGGAAAGTGGGTGATGGGCATTGAAGAGGGCACCTGTTGCAATGAGCACTGGGTGTTGTATGGAAACCAATTTGACAATAAATTTCATATTAAAAAAGATAATAATAATAAAAAGTTCGTGAGATAGTGTAGCAGCAGCTTTTCAGGGATTATGGAAATTCACATCACATCTGGCACCAGGCTTCACCCTGAACGACCTTGTTCCAGCACCAGCGAATGTGGCCGTTTTCTGGGGTCCACTGGGACCAAGTGGCTTCAACAGTCTCTACCAAATGTCCTTCCAGCAGTGGAACTGCTTTTCTCCGTGTAGCCCGAGGACCTCCCGGACCCTACTCTGTTCCCGGGGATTCGCCCTTCCCACCAGAGCACCACCAGGTATCGAGCTGCAGAGTTGCAGACTTTGTGCTTCCCTTGGTTACAGTCTTAATGGAATATAAACCCTCTCCTTTCTCCCTTTTTAGTTTAGTCCCCGTGGCTATTTCCAATTTTCCACTTTCTCTCCAGCTGCTTTGGGGGAGGGGTGCTTTTCCTGCATTCATCCCCCCTGCCCAGTCTCCATCCTCTCTCCACCCACAAAATTGACCTCCAGTCAATTTTCTAGGTGTGTGGGATGGTTTAGTGTTGGTCTGGCTCTATTTCATGGACACGAGACACACAAAAAACTTCCATGCTGTTCTGCCATCTTCTGTCCTAAGAAACTTTTAATTAACCTGAGGTTGAATTTTTTTTCTCCCATGCAGTCTTCTAAAACCTGTAAGTTTACATTGAATTCTACACTCCACGTCCAGTTAATTTTTTTGTGATGGCGTGAATTCCTTTCTTTAAGTTTTTGCATATAAGTGTCTAATGATTCCCGTATCACTTGCTGAAAGCAACATTGTCCTATTGAAATATCATTGGTGCTTCTGCCAAAAGCCAACTGACCACTTATTTCTGAATCTATTTCTAAACTCTCTATCCTGTTCCATTGATCTGAGTATCTATCTTCTTTCATCAGTATCTTTTAAGTAGGGTTCATGCTCAGCGTGGAGCCCAGTGTGGGGCTTGAACTCATGAACCTGAGATACTGCCTGAGCTGAGATCAAGAGTCAGACACTTAACCTGCTGAGCTACCCAGGTGTCCTACAAATATCTTGATTATTGTGTCCTTGTGCTAGTCTTCAAGCATGGGAATATGAGTGCTCCTACCTTGTTCTTTCTCGAATTTGCGGTGAAAATCTTTTTTAAAAAGAAAAGTTCAGGTAGTGGCCATAGTTTTATTAGAATTCCAATACCCAGTTAATGGAATCTGGGCTCCTTGAAGAAATGGTTGATTATTAGTCAGAGGTAGGAGTTATACAAGGTGAGTCTGGAGCATATGTGCTGCTGGAAAAGAGGGGAGCACTTAACATAATGTTGGGTGGTCAAAGGGATCGAGAGACCAGACGAACGAATTCCCAATGGCTAAAGCAACAGCAATTTAAGAAACAAAATAAATGGCAAAATAAATAAAGTACCATTGTACTATAAACCAAAATAAAAAAAATAAATATCCATCAGCCCATACCAGGATAAAAGAATTGATCAAATAAATACATGGGGGCAATGAGACAAAATTTGCATGCAGAATTCCAAATACAGCTCCAGGTATCATTCTACTCCTGCTTCAAGGAGACGGGTATAACTCCTCGCTCTCTAAGTACGCACTGCACATAATGATTTCCTTCCAAAAACTCATTACAGAATCATATGGAAGGGAAAACAAAGAATAACTCTACGTCAAATAGTACCGGACTGAAGAAAGTTATCATCAACAGTGACAGGCCATATTCATAGCATGCGCTCTTGATATAATGTGGTAAAAGTGACTCTGGACCTGTGTGGGCTTCCTCCCCAAATATATGACACCGGTCTACGCCTGAGAAAAATATCAGACAAATCTCAACTGAAGGATATTTTTAAGTACCTAGAAAGTCCTCCTCAAAACTATCCACATCATCAAAAACAAGGAAAATCTGTAACACCCAGGGGGAACTTAAGAACACATGACAACTAACTGTGCTGTGGTTAACATGGATGGGATCCTGGAATAGAAAATCTGAGTAAATTATGCATGTTAAATCATAAAAAGATATATCACTTTTGTTTCTGAATGGTAACAAATATACACTATTAAGATAGCATGTCAATGTAAGAGTACAGTGTATTTGGGAACTCTGTACTATCTTTGCATTTTCTTTCTGTACATTTAAAATTGTCCTAAAAATAACCTGTATTTAAAAAAGTAAAATCAGCATGTAGGTGACGACCAAAAAGAAAAAATCTTACTTGGTTTCGGATTTGAATTGACTTAATCTTAGATCAACTTGGAGAAATCATAACCATTTTGAAGCTTCCCATCTTAGGACCATAGATAGTGTAGTTATCAACTTACTTGTCTTAATTTCTCTTATAAGTATTTCATAATTTTCAGCACATAGATGGCACATATATTTTAGCACATATACACTAATTTACTGTGATACTGTAACCAAATTAACATGAGTTTGCTCCTTGGTGAGTCACAGAAAGGAACTACACCATGTGAGTTGTCACAAAAAGGAAACTTTATTTGCAGCAAATGAGGAGATCGTGGGGAGTAACTTCCAAAGCCATGACTCCCGAAGCAGCGGTGAATAGGTTCCTTTTTTCATATGAAAAAAAAATTTTTAATGTTTATTTATGTTTGAGAGAGAGAGAAAGGAGAGTGTGAGCAGGGGCGGGGAGGGGCAGAGAGAGAGAGGGAGACACAGAACTCGAAGCAGACTCTAGGCTCCGAGCTGTCAGCAGAGAGCCTGACTCGGAGCTCAAACTCACAAACCATGAGATCATGACCTGAGCCGAAGCGGGACGCTCAACAGACTGAGCCACCCGGGAGCCCCTCCTTTTGTTTTGAATTAGGATGAAAAAGAGGATCCACATCACCATAGGTAGAGGAGGGCATGAGGTCACACATGCACCTCAAGGAAACAGGCCTCCACGCACACCGTGTGTTGTGTAAATAAGTCTTGTGACAAGGCGCGTGCTCCTCCTTGGGTAGAGATTTTAGAATTATAATGGGGTAAAGGTATCACCAATCACTCTAGAGGTCACTCCATGGTCCATCTGAGCAGGTGTGAGTCAGGATGACACTCAAACTGTCCCCGGGGGATCTGGGCAGGCTGAAGGTTTTGTCAAGACAGTCACTCTGTTTGAGGGATGGTATTGCTTTCCACTTGCCAGAGTTAAGAGAGACACCGGTAAGAGGATTTGCTTAAGGAAAAATTTGGGAAAAAGGTGGGTGAGTATAAGCTGGTGGGCAGTAAAGGTCACATCTTGGGGTCTAGCAAGTGACAATACTAAAGTAAATGGTATTTTTGTTTATTTCAATTTCCAATAGCTTATTTTTAGCACATAGACACATTACTGAATTTCACATACTGTCCTTGATCTGGAACCAAATTAAACTCACATATCAGTGTTAGGAGGAATGAGGCGAAACGCTGGGATTTTCTATGTTGGCAATTATGTCCTTTGCAAATGGGTGTCGTTCCTTTTTGCATTCCAATCTGTATCCCTTTTTTATTTCTTGCTTATTGAACTGAAATGGCCTCCCTTGGGATGGTGAAGAGGGGTGATGAGTCCAGATATCTTTGCTTCTTTACCGGTGTTAAAGGAAAGCACTCAATCTTTCTCTGCTCAGTAGATTACTAACTGGAGGGTTTGTTTCTTTCTAATATCATTATCATATTGAGGAAAATCTCACTTATTCCTACTTTACTTATTCCTAGTTTACTGAGACGATTTATCATGAAATGATGGCGACTTTGGGGTGCTTTACCTGCATCTACTAAGGCTATCACGTGGTTTTCCTTCCTCAGCCTATCATTCAGGTAAATCACCCCAATTCATTAATCTTGCACATGTGGAATAAGCCCCACTCCATCATGATGTATAATCTTCTCAATAAATTGTTCCATGCAATTCGATGTGCAACTAACTATTTGTTAGGAATTTTTGCTTGTTTTGTGCACATGGGCTGTGGATTCTTGGCTATCTGGTTTCACTATCCAAGTAACACTGGCCTCACAGAAAAAGATGGAACATTTTCAATTTTTTTCTGTCTTCTGGATCACGTTTATTTCCCCTTTTAATTTTGACTCTTTATTCAGTATTTACTAGAATTCACCAGACAACCCATCTGGGGTCCTCTCTGGATTGTTTTAACTACAAATTGAATAACTCTATCTTGACATACAATGAGTTCAAATTATCAAATTCTTCTTAAGTGTGTTTTGAAAGATCAATTTTTTCTAGAAATCAATGTCTTTTAGGTTTTAGAATTCATTGGCAAAAAATTCTTCATCATGTTCCCTTATAATCATCAGTAAATCCTTCAATATCTGTCCATTCACGCTTCAAATTGGTCATTTAAGCCTATTCTTGATCGGTCCAGCTGGAGGTTTATCACTGTTGTCGGCTTTTGCAAAACTCACTGTTATATTTGTTTTATTTCTTTTATTTCCAACTTCACTTATTTCTGCTCTTCATTTTGTGATTTCCACCTTTATTTGATTTGGGTTTTATGTCTTTTCCTTATTCTACTTTCTCAAGGCAGAAGTTGTGATTCTTGATTGGAAAAGCTGCTTCCAATGTAAGCATTTTCCCTGTGAACACCAAACGAACTGCCTCCACATATTTTGATCTCTTGATGATTTGCTCTCATCCAGTTCAAACTATGCCAAATTTATCCTTTAGAACAAACAATGGCAAAAACATTTTTTTAATTTTCTTCATGACTTAATCTGAGGGGAGGAAGAATTTACTCCAACGGAGTAAACTAAAGAGTTTCAAATGGAGCTTGACCTTGCCACCTCACTTTTAAACTTCTCGCCTCCACAACAATGAAAAAATCAATGTATGTTGTTCAAAGACACCCAGGTTGTGGTAGTTGTCATGGCAGCCCAAGGGATCACTACAACACCCTGTAACCAGCACCGAGATTACTACACCCCATATTATCAGCACCTGAGTTGCACCTTGGACATGGTTTCTTTCCAAGCATAACGTTGCACCATGGTAAAGACTAGTCATTTCCCATTACTATTCGTTTTAGGAATAATCCATATGGCAGGAAATTTTGTCCTCATTTCTAATAGCATAGGTTAGAGTTACCTGGTGTAGAACCTTATAAATAACTGGAATGTTATAGGAGGAGTGATTTTGTGTCTGGGTTTTTTTCTTGCTCAACTTAAGTTTGTGCTTTTAATCCACAAAGACACGGACAGAATGAAAAGAAATACCATAAACAGGTGCTCAGAGACACAAATAACAGGACATCATAAATTGAAGTGAATCAAATAAACATTTTTTTTAACTGGTGAAGATTTTATTGGCGAAACCAAACAGACTGATAACACGTTGCAGTGGTAACCAAGAGAGGAAGCAGGAATTCTTGAATGCTGCTGACTGCAGATAGAGAGGTAGAGCATCTATTGTAATATTCAACGTCTATGCAAATTTAATGTAGACACATTTTGACACAGAAATGACACTGCTAGACATTTACCCTATATATACGCTCTATGGCAAGTAAAACAGTACAAAGTGCTTTCATCCACACAATTCTAAAATTCTGGGACAAACCTAAACATCCATTGGAAATAAAACATTTATCAGTGTAACATTTGCAGAAATTTATACAAGTAATGCAGCTACCTATGTACTGATATGGAACACACGCGTGGTACATTTTCAACAGAAACATAAAGGATCGTTACTGTCGTTTGTAGCCACATAACATTTTGTTTAGCAGACGGCCTGTGTATACTTGTACTTTACTAGAATACCTCTGGAATACTATATAAACCAGTTACACGTGTGCCTCTGAGGTGGCAACCAGGTGAATAGAGGACAAGATGGTTGGGAGCTTGTGTTCATCGTTTAGGACCTCTTATACTGTGAACATTGCAAATGTATTCACTACCTATTTGAATCAAGATCTTTTAGTTATATTTTAAATGTAAAGTCTTACACTAAAATTTTTTCACATTCTCTGATGCAATGGTTCTTGAAATTTCAAAAAAAAAAAAAAAAAAAAAGAAGCTTCATTCCTGGATGGTTGATTTTACTATTTCTAAAATGTACTCTTTTATCCATGCTGAGGGATGTGTGAAAGATCATAATCCTTCATACGCCATGCATAGTTGACTAATTTGAGTGAACACCCTGTTTTTCCTCACAGCTGTTAAAGAATGAAAATAGTGAACATTTGATCACAGCGCTTCTTTAATTATCAGGGCCAGAAAACTCCTTTTCACAAATGTAACGGAAGCTTTTACTACAATCAGCACTGTAAATATTTGATGGTTTCAGGTGTCCACATTTCACATGAGATAAACTCTGTTGGAAATTCCTGCACCAGAAAATAAATTCATTTTAGAAAGACATTTCTCAGGCAAAATTTATCACAAATTGAAAACATTTGTGCAGTTATTTCAATGGCCTTACAAATGTTGAGAGGGACATAGAGTGTTAAGATCAGGAAGCATAATTGTCTCTAAACCTAATGAAATGTTGCCAATGGACCACTGGAACTAGTGAAGAAGTACAAAGGGTAGTGTAGACTGTGAGGTAGAGGGAGTTATACATATACACTTGAAATATGCTCCTAAGACTCCTGACACGTCTGGGAAGTGATCATATAAAGAATGTGTATGAAGTGGTACACTGAAATTACATATAAACATATTTCCAAGTGCCTATACTTCAGATTGATGTGCCCAGAGCAAGCAATTCCACTGCTAGCCTCACTTTGAGCAAAAAGGGTGATTTGCCTTTAAGATAGTGTGCACTTTTTCTCCACTGAGCCTAATGTCTTCCACACCAAACGAAGCATTAGACGTCGGTGAAATTGGGCAATGAGAATAAGGAACCTGGATTTTAAATATGAAGTCTGGGCTACACTGTCCAGAAAAAAAACGTTTCTTAGTTTTAATTTTCACCCAAATCTTCATGAATCTGATGGGAAGTAACCATTTCAAGAAATAAAATGGAGGTGTCCCCAACTTTTTACATTCAGCTGTTGTTTCAGTAGAACTTCTTTGTAGGGGGTTCCATTGCCCTCCCTGCCCCTTCATGGGTTTCCTTCTGTCTCTTGAAACACTTTTCTCGGTGATGTTTTCTGGTTATCCTCTTGTCCCCTTATCTTAACATGACCTTAAACATGAGGGTGTCCGAGGGTTCAGCCCTTAGATTCCCGAGAATCAACCCAACCTCGCACTTGTCACACTGTCTATTCACTGCTGCACACAACATTTGCAACCCAGGCACAGACCTCTCACCTGATCGGCATGATCATCTATCACAAGGCCCATGCGACACCCCTGCATATACCTAAATGCTTAACAGTTTTACTATTATTGTATCTAAAACTGAATTCCAAATATGCCTTATTAGCGTGCATGGGAATGTCATTCTTCCCACTCTTGGACCAAAACCCTTGACACCATCCCTGATTTGTCCGTCTCACACACATCTTTGGAACAAGTGTAGAATCTGGCCACTTGGCCATCTCAGCTCAACAGACTGTCCAGAGTGCGTCTCCAAAGCAGGGAGCCAGCTTTTGTCCCTCCTCCGCTTAAAACCCTCTAATATCTTCTCATGACCCTCATGAACCAATCCAAGATCTTACATTTTTCTGATCCCTACATGCTCTCATCGTCATTCCCTCTCTGACCTACTTCTCTCCCACCTCGTTCCCCTTGCTCCAGCATCCCAGGCCTTCTTGCTATTTCCTCAGGGATGCTAAGGACACTACTACTGCTGGGATGCATTTGTATCAGCTAATCCACATGCCCTGCTCACTCAACATGCTGTACGAACTTTATTTCTCAAGGAGTCTGTCCTGACCACTCCACTGAAAGCAGTGAAATCTCTCCCTCTTTCCTTCATACACAAAAGACACTTTGCACTATAGCAAAAAGGAAGAGATTTCACATCACTCCATAGCATGTATCACCCCCTAATGTGCCATGTAATTCACTTGGCACATTGAGATTGTCGTCGCTCATCACCAAGAGCTCCATCAAGCCTGCATTGGAATGTACTATCCACAATGGCAGAGGACTGTAGCGTGTTTCATTCACCACTATAGCTTCAGTGGCTAGAAGGGTGCCTGGCACATTGTGGGCCATCAATAAACAGCCTGCTAAGTAGCCCATGTTTCTCATACTGGCCCCCATGTTACCTAGATTTAGTTACAACGGATCACTTTTCTTCATTTTCTAAACTCATTTCGTAGACATCAACTGACAAACCCATGTGATTTATTAATGAAACAGGGCTACCAGAAATTCTTGTGGACTTGTGCTAGACAATAACATGTAGGATATTAAACACCACATTAAAGCTGCAAGATTACTAAATGACTCCTTTGGAAAAGCTCTTTTGTTGTTGTTGTTCTCGAATGATACCAAACAAACAGGTACAAATTTCATGTACAGAGGAGGCTGGCTGTAGCCACGTTTCTTTCCTCATTACCTTTTTACCATTTCCTGCAACCATATCTGTGGACGTGCTTGTATCATAAAATACAAGATACAAAAGCAAAATGTCATTTCACTGGGTTTGGCAGGACCTTCATTAAAGAACATGGAATAAATCATGCTCTTTGGGTCTCTTGAGGTCTCAGATTTGCATTCGGTTGCCGATCTAAGAAGCGAGATCAAATGGAATGAACGATATTCCCTAAGTCCCCAAGGATCTGTTCCTCTTCTTCACCAATAATCTACCAATCCGTTACTGAGCAGGAAAGGGAGCAAAGCCATGAAATGAAAACTTACAGCTTCTGAGATAAGGGTGAGCCATCCAGCCATTGCCAGGGATACCTGCCTTCTTGAACCTTAATTAATCCAATCCAATGATTGTATTTTATTTTTGATTGAATAAGGACCTGTGAGAATATTGGAATTATGAGTATTATTCATAGCGTCAGTGAAAACATCATACCCACAGAGGACTCATAAATAAAACACTGGGCACTTTTATCTTCAAACACTTTTATGATAAATGGAACAAGCAGGTTCATTTCTGCATGGGGTAGAGAAGACACAGGAATGGAAATGCTTCAGTGAAAGACTCACCCAAGTCTTTGTGACTGGATCCAAGATATCAGCAAAGGGGCAGGATGGACTTAGAAAAAACAAATCTCCCCATACCATCAAGTAGAGAGATAAATATGATGGCACTAAATCAGGAACTTTCTTCATCATAAGTCGCCTTAAAGCATGTAAAAGACAAGCCTCAAGTCTGGCGATATATGCAATAATTTACAGAATAAATATGTATTTCTAGAAATAAACAAGGAAAGAACTACCCAATAAGAAAAAAAATGGACAGGGGGATCCTGGGAAGATGGCGGCATAGGAGGACGCTGGGCTCACGCGCGTCCTGCTGATCACTTAGATTCCACCTACACCTGCCTAAATAACCCAGAAAACCGCCAGAAGACTAGCAGAACGGAGTCTCCGGAGCCAAGCGCAGACGACAGGCCCACGGAAGAGGGTAGGAAGGGCGGCGAGGCGGTGCGCGTTCCACGGACTGGTGGGAGGGAGCCGGGGTGGAGGGGCGGCCCCAGGCCAAGCAGAGCCCCCGAGTCTGGCTGGCAAAACAGAGGGGCCTGACGGAGTGTGTTCCGACAGCAAGCGGGACTTGACATCTGGAAGGTTATAAGCTAACAGCTCTGCTCGGAAAACGGGAGGCCTAGAGGACAACGGGAGGGAGAGGTGTTGAGCCCCAGACGACAGAGCTCGTCGTGGCGGGGAACAAAGGCACTCACCAGCGCCATCTCCCTGGCCCATCCCGCAGCCAAAATCCCAAAGGGAACCGGTTCCTGCCAGGGAACTTGCTTGCACTGCGCAAACACCCAAAGCTGTGCTTCTGCAGATCCGTCCCTCATCCCTCGGGCGGGTCTGACACCCTCCTGGTGCCGCAGGGCCCCTCCCGAAGCAGATCTCTGAAGGAAAGGCGAGTTGAGCCTACCCCTCCTGCCCCCGTGCACCTTGCCGATCCACTCCAGCTAATACACCAGATCCCCAGCACCACAAGCCTGGCAGTGTGCAAGTAGCCCAGACAGGCCACGCCACCCCACAGTGAGTCCCGCCCCTAGGAGAGGGGAAGAGAAGGTACACACCAGTCTGACTGTGGCCCCAGCGGTGAGCTGGGTGCAGACATCATGTCTGACTGCGGCCCCGCCCACCAACGCAAGTTATTCAAGACAGCACAGGGGAAGTGCCCCTTAGTCCCGCACCACTCCAGGGACTATCCAAAATGACGAAACACAAGAATTCCCCTCAGAAAAACGTCCAGGAAATAACAACAGCTAACCAACTGATCAAAAATGACTTAAACAATATAACAGAAAGTGAATTTACAATAATAGTCATAAAATTAATCGCTGGGCTTGAAAACAGTATAAGGACAGCAGAGAATCTCTTGCTACAGAGATCAAGGTACTAAGGAACAGCCAGGAGGAGCTAAAAAAGGCTATCAACGAGCTGAGAAATCAAATGGAGACAACTATGGCTCGGATTGAAGAGGCAGAGGAGAGCATAGGTGAACTAGAAGATAAAATTATGGAAAAAGAAGCTGAGAAAAAGAGAGATAAAAAAATCCAGGAGGATGAGGGGAAAATTAGAGAACTAAGTGATGCACTAAAGAGAAATAATATACGCATAATTGGTATTCCAGAGGAGGAAAAGACAGGGAAAGGTGCTGAAGGTGTACTTGAAGAAATAATAGCTGAGAACTTCCCGGATCTGGGGAAGGAAAAAGGCATTGAAATCCAAGAGGCACAGAGAACTCCCTTCAGACGGAACTTGAATCGATCTTCTGCACGACATATCATGGTGAAACTGGCAAAATACAAGGATAAAGAGAAAATTCTGAAAGCAGCTAGAGATAAACATGCTCTAACATATAAAGGGAGACCTATAAGACTCGTGACTGATCTCTCTACTGAAACTTGGCAGGCCAGAAAGGAATGGCAGGAGATCTTCCATGTGATGAACAGAAAAAAATATGCAGCCGAGAATCCTTTATCCAGCAAGTCTGTCATTTAGAATAGAAGGAGAGATAAAGGTCTTCCCAAACAAACAAAAACTGAAGGAATTCGTCACCACTACACCAGCCCTACAAGAGATCCTAAGGGGGATCCTGTGAGACAAAGTACCAGAGACATCGCTACAAGCATGAAACCTACGGACATCACAATGACTCTAAACCCCTATCTTTCTATAATAACACTGAATGTAAATGGACTAAATGCGCCAACCAAAAGACATAGGGTATCAGAATGGATAAAAAAACAAGACCCATCTATTTGCTATCTACAAGAGACTCATTTTAGACCTGAGGACACCTTCAGATTGAGAGTGAAGGGATGGAGAACTATTTATCATGCCACTGGAAGCCAAAAGAAAGCTGGAGTAGCCATACTTATATCAGACAAACTAGACTTTAAATTAAAGGCAGTAACAAGAGATGAAGAAGGGCATTGTATAACAATCACAGGGCCTACTCATCAGGAAGGGCTAACAATTATAAATGTCTATGTGCCGAGTACAGGAGCCCCCAAATATATAAAACAATTACTCACAACCATAAGCAACCTTATTGATAAGAATGTGGAAATTGCAGGGGACATTAACACTCCACTTACAGAAATGGATAGATCATCTAGACACACGGTCAATAAACAAACAAGGTCCCTGAATGATACATTGGATCAGATGGACTTGACAGATATATTTAGAACTCTGCATCCCAAAGGAACAGAATATACTTTCTTCTCGAGTGCACATGGAATATTCTCCAAGATAGGTCACATACTGGGTGACAAAACAGCCCTTCATAAGTATACAAGAATTGAAATCATACCATGCATACTTTCAGACCACAGTGCTATGAAGCTTGAAATCAACCGCAGGAAAAAGTCTGGAAAAACCTCCAAAAGCATGGAGGTTAAAGAACACCCTACTAAAGAATGAATGGGTCAACCAGGCAATTAGGGAAGAAATTAAAAAATATATGGAAACAAATGAAAATGAAAATACAACAATCCAAACGCTTTGGGAAGCAGCGAAGGCAGTCCTGAGAGGAAAATACATTGCAATCCAGGTTGAAATTAATGAAGGTACTTATAAGCGGTCTTGAATTTTTAAAATTTGTTTGAACCAATGTGCTAGTTTGTACTTCATTTCTTTCTCATATTTACGAGTGAATCATTCATAATCATATCATTATTTTAATAAGAATTTTATAAACAAGAAACACAGCGTTCTTTTTTTTAAGGTAAGCTTTACATGCAACATGGGATTGAACTCACAACCCCAATATCAGGAGGCACATGGCCCACCAACTGGGCCAACCACATGCCCAGTGGTTATTGGCCTGGATGTTGTTTTATTTTGTTTTGTTTTTTGAAAACATAGGGCTTTTAACTAATCCTCCACAAGACACTTATAGAAATATCAATGCTAGAACTAGATCGTGGAACTAGAACTCAGTGCCTACATGGACTATTTATGGAATCATTAGAAGGAACCCCACAGAATCCATTCTACTGACTTTATATTGCCAAACATTAAAAGTAATGGCAAATGTGATCTACATTTTCTCTTCTAGAAAAGAGATGCTCTCTCTGTCATTCTGGATTATAAGCAAAAGGAAAAAAATCATTTCCAAAGAATCATTCCAGGGTGCCTGAGTAACTCCGTCGGTTGAGTGTCTGACTTTGGCTCAGGTCATGATCACACGGTATGTGAGTTCGAGCCCGCGTCGGGCTCTGTGCTGACAGCTTGGAGCCTGGAGTCTGCTTCACATTCTGTCTTCCTCTCTCTCTGCCCCTATCCCACTCGCACTCTGTCTCTCTGTCTCTTGAAAAGTGAATAAATGTTAAAAAATAATTAAAAAAAAAAGAAGCATTCTAGCTACATTCAACCTCTTCATTTTTCAACCTCTTTTCCCATGGCCATGAAGGGAGAGACTCATCTTTCCTTTGAAGTTGAATCCCTCCCATATACTGATGAAGGAACAACAGAACTCAGTACAATGAGAAATTATCTCTTCAGAATGCTCATACCCTTGAAGCAGTTCTTTCGCCCTGTAGTAGCCCTGAGAAGCGAAATGCTGAGCCGTTTGAAGCATACTAAGTGTTAAGATGCAAAATATACAATACTAAAGACTGAAAATCATTCCATGGCATGCCCAGAAGATCTTTTCTTCTTGATTTAAATCAATGGTTCTTCTTGGTCACTTGTTACACCTATGTCTCTTCCACAGAGAAATCTGCACCAGTTAACAAAGTGCTTCAATTGGAGGAAAGTCGAAACAATTATCTGAACTCCAGACATACACTGCATACTCAAAGCATTTACTCAGGTTTAGGAAAGTAGACATACTTGCTCTTCTTTAGTATCAATCTTCAGGAGACTAGACTGCAGATCTTGGCATGACACCATGCTCCTCTCCCAAGTTTTCTCCTCTTTTGAAAAGTGGTAACAGCTTTTTCCACAGCAGTACCAGTTTCCTTGAAATGTGTCATCGTCTTCATTCCATGCTCATGGATTGGAAAACAAACATTGTTAAAATCCTGACACTACCCAAAGCAATCTACACATTCGATGCAATTTCTATCAAAATAACACCAGCGTTCTTCACAGAGCTAGAACAAACCCAAAATTTGTACGGAACCACAAAAGACACTGAATAGCCAAACGAATGTTAAAAAAGAAAACCAAAGCTGGACACATCACAATCCTGGATCAAGCTATTTTACAAAACGGTTTTCATCAAAACTGTATGGTATTGGTACAAAAGTAAACACACAGATCAACGGAACAGAACGGAGAACCCAGAAATGGACCCACAAATGTGCAGCCAGCTAATCTTTGACCAAGCAGGAAACAATATCCAATGGAAAGAAGACAGTCTCTTCAGCAAATGGTGTTGGGAAAACGGGACAGCAACATGTAGAAGAATGAACCTGGACCACATTCTTACACCATACACAAAAACAACTCAAGATGCATGACAGACCTAAATGTCAAAACCATCAAAATCCTAGAGTAGAAAACAGGAAACAACCTCTTTGACCTCACCTGCAAGACCTTCTTACTCGACATGTCTCCAGGGGCAAGGGAAACAAAAGCAAAAACGAACTATTGGGACCTCATCAAGATAAAAAGCTTCTGCACCACGAAGGAAACAATCAGCAAAACTAAAAGGCAACGGACAGAATGGAAGAAAATATTTGCAAATGAAATATCAGACAAAGGATTAGTATCCAAAATCTATAAAGAACTTACGGAACTCAACACTCAAAAGGCAAATAATCCAGTGAAGAAATGGGCCAAAGACATGAACAGACACTTTTCCAAAGAAGACATCCAGATGGCCTACAGACACATGAAAAGATGCTCCACATCACTCATCATCAGGGAAATACAAATCAAAACCACAATGAGATACCACCTCACACCTGCCAGAATGGCTAAAATGAACAATTTGGGCAAGAACAGATGTTGGCAAGGATGTGGATAAAGGGGAACATTTTTGCACTGCTGGTGGGAATGCAAGCAGGTGCAGTCACTCTGGAAAACATCATGGCTGTTTCTTAAAAAATGAAACATAGAGCTACCCTATAATTAGAAACAATAATGGCACTACTAGGCATTTGCCCAAAGGACACACAAATGCTAATATGAAGTGTCACATGCACCCCAATGTTTTGCACCAGTTTCAATAATAGCTAAATCATGGAAAGAGCCCAAATGGCCATCACCGATGAATGGGTAAAGACGGTATATTCTACAATGGAATATCACTCAGCCATCAGAAGGAATGAAGTCTTGCATTTGTAACAATGTGGGTGCAAGTAGAGTGTATCGTGGTAAGCAAAATCAGTCAGAGAAAGAGAAATATAAGATTTCACTCATATGTGGAATTTAAGAAACAAAATAGATAAACATAGGGGAAGATAAGGAAAAACAAGCTAAAAACATAAAGGGAGGAAAACCGTAAGAAGCAAACCAGAAGAAACTCTTCAATACAGAGAAAAAACTGAGGGTTGCTGGAGGGCTGTTGGCTGAGAGGAGGGCCAAATGGGTGATGGGCATTAAGGGGGACACCTGTTGGGATGAGCACTAGGTGTTGTATATAAGTGACGATTTCCTAAATTCTACTCCTGAATGAATTACCAGACTACATATATGTTAACCAGCTGGGATTTAATAATTTCTTTTGAAAAAGTAATGTGTCATGATCTTTATCTTGAAAACAAAGCCACATGATCCTCAACCACAAGACCACTTAGAGACCTATGCTTTCTTTATGTATACATATATATATACATACATATATATACACATATATACATACGTGTATGCATACATCTTGCTTACATCAGACTGAATGACTGAAAAATAGGTGGTTTTCCTGTATCCCAAACGTCTCATGTTGAGAATAGCTTTGGGGTCAAATTGTGGAGCCAGAGACTGACAGACGTCAGACCATTGTTAAAATGACACTGAGAAATCCTGACTTCCCAAGTACAGATACACTGCTCCAATAGGAAGCAGTTCTCCCTTCGGGAGAAATTCACCTAAGTGAATATAAGAGGGTGGTATTAATTCCAAGAGATCTAGACTGGAGAAAATTCATCCACAAGCAGAAAATACTCAATCAAATCAACATGACTTTGTGAAAGTCAAGAATTCAATTAGCTAGAAGAAAGAAAATGGATTTAATTTTAAAAAGTGAGAAAAATTAAAGGACTTGACAAATTCAATGTGAAGTTTTAAAATGATACATTAAAATTGAACAGAATGAGATAATCCCATGGAGGAAAAAAACTGTAAACTATCAGTATAATCATTCAGTACATACCTGTAGTGGGTAGTAAAATTAAGTGATCTTCAACTTCTGCTAAGGAAGCATTCTTGTCTTCTGGTTCTTTCATATCTTGCCTGATTTCTCCAGAACACCTGTGAAAAACTTCAATTCATTTTATAAAACTAAGGTCTTGAATGCTTGTAATAGATCATTTTATTATAATCACTTACTCTACTTCTAAATGGCACAGTGAGTGGCGCTGACTAAATGAAAGTACGATCAGAGAAACTGCCAGGTTACAATATGTTGAAGTGCCAGAACATAAAACAGATTTTTAAATAAAATGATAACTTGCTATACATTATTTTGGAAGTACGTGAGACAGGAATCAACTTCTATAAAACAGAAATGTAAACAGGAAGTGAAATATACTTTTAGGTTCTACGCCACTTACTCTTCAAATAATGATTACACAGTTGGTGAAATGAAGTAGCCAGTATTTTATTTAGCATGTAGTATTTGCACAGGAAGCTAAACACCAGGGATTTGACTCTCCTCTAGTACAAGCTTATAATTAATACACTGAATATACATAGAGGAAGAGCACACATGGCGACTTCTAACATGCAAAAAGTAAGTGAAAAATCTCTGAGCAAATTGGCAGTATCTTCTCCAAACTCACACATAAAAAAGTGTAAAATCACGCAGTATATGGCTCTTTAAGTGTACAAAGACGGAAAGAAAGGTCCCTTAAGGATTTGTTACGCAGCTAGGAATCGTCATTTCCAGCTCTCTACCACCCATCACTGAACCAAATGCAATGTCTACTTGTAAAACTCCAACATCAATTGCACAGTCTCCTGATGTACTCCGTGGCAATAAATATAACTACTGCTTCAACTCAGTCATCCATTCCAGTGTTCATATACTGGATCTGAATTGAAAAGACACCTTAAAGGGCCCCTGGATGGCTCAGTTGGTTAAGCGTCTGACCTGGGCTCAAGTCATGATCTCACAGTTCATGAGTTGGGCCCCGCATCTGGCTCACTGTTATCGGCACAGAGGCCACTTCGGATCCTCTGTCCCACTCTCCCTGGGTCCACCCCCCACCCCTCCTGTGCTCTCTCTATCTCTTTCTCTCAACCATAAATAAAAACCATTTAAAAAAAAAACCACCCACATTAAGACCTCCTGTACCTAAATACTACCATTTCTTGGCACCAATCAATTCCCTTCTCCTTTCCTTTTTGTCCATCCAAGGACACGTAGTACAGAACCAATTTTGGCAGGACCTCCAAGAAGCTTGCAGCATAGTCTTTATGCACATCTAAAAATAGCCAGCTTCACTGGGGCTCTTGGCTAACACTCCATTGAGCAAGCCACTCTTGATCTCAGGGTCGTGAGGTCAGGCCCAAGTTGGGTGGGGAGCCTCCTTGAAAAATTAAAAAAAAATTTTTTTTTAATGTATAAAATAGCCAATTTTGGAGCACATTTGTCATTCACCATCTCATCTCCCCTCAAGGTTCTGAAACTCAAGTGACAAAAAAAGATCACAAAATTGTACACATACAAACTAATGCTGACCAACGCTTAGATTTTCTTCACCATTTCACCTCTCAATATAACACACTATCGTTCTTAAAGCACACTCTTTTCTCAATTCAACAGCTATTTCAAGTATTTATACTTTGTCTAAATTATCTGGTGCACCTCCTTGCCCCTTCCTCTCAGAACATGGCCTCATCTGCTCCTTTGCATGGAAACAGTCACCAGCAAGGATACCTTCTCCTCACCTTCCTGCACCTCCTCCTATAGATAACACAGGTATCTCTCACTCTACCCCAGAAAAAAATGAGCTTTGCATTGAACAAGTGTGAAACTCTCACCCCTGCTCTGGATTTCATCCCGTATCGAATCTTTGGTGATCTTGATCTCCTACTGTCAATTTCTCTCTTGAACCCTCCACAGTTTCCTTCTCATGGTTCCCTTCTCTTGCATATGATCAAGTCAGCTTTCCCACAAAGTTCCTGTCCTCCTTTTTCATATTTTTTTGTAACAGAGTTCTTTTCTTTACTCTCAGATTGGGTGCTAACATAAGATTGTTCACATTCCTTCATTCATGAGACACTTACCACATTGCTCGCAGAACTGGTTTTTCTTCCTTAGTTAGCAAGTTGTTAGCTACCCCAAATTGTAGCCAGGACCTTAAGCATTACATTTATTTACTTTGCTAGTCATTTCATCTCATCTCCCTACTTCTCTCACATGCTGTAACTAATGCACATTCAATTACTCCCTTCATACATTTTATATATAGTGTTATTGCCTCTTTGTGGATTTCCTGAAATATTACTATTTATTGTATTTGTTTTGCACTGTTGCATCTTATAAAAATGTATCGTGACATGCACAAACTTTTGTGCTCTTGCTTTGTTTTTCCATTTCATATGCTCTTGCTAAATTTCATGCATATTGTTGAATACCATTGTCATTGTCTTGACTGTCACATACATTCCATTGGCAAATCAATTGCAGAGATCTCATTTACTCTCCCATTAATGATCTTTTGAGTAGTTGTGATATGTTCGACATTGTGAATAGCACTGCTACGAAGTGTCCTGTAGAAGTTCATTTCTGTGTATGTGCAAGTATATCTGTTGGATATATACTTAAGGTGAGAATTACTGAATCGTGTCGAGCTGTAGAAGACAGTACCAAACTCGCTAAGTGTTTGTATCAGGTAATACTGCCTTTAACAACGCTCGAGATCATATACATCCACATATTTTCAAGGCTTGGTAAATGTTTCGCTTCTCCATAATTAAAATAAATGCTTTTCTGTATTCACTGATCTCGGAATTCACTGATCTGTATTCACTGTATTCTCTGTATCTGCTTCCTAATGTGTGAAAGAGTTTTAGCCATTACAGTCAGGCTTTGACCATACCCACTATCCCACTGGAGCTACTCTAGAAAATATCATTTCGGTCTCTCTCTTGCCAAATTTAATAAGCATATCTCTAGCCATTATAATACCTGATCCTCCTGTACAATTTGGAACTCTGGACTACCTTTGCCTTCTCCCCATGATACCATAATGTTTTGGACTCCCACCTACTTGTTTAACCAAGCATCATGGTTTTTCACTGTTTTTACTCATCTTTTACCTCCAGCTAAATGTTGATTTATCCTAAGAATCCTTCGCCTCACCCTTGTTCTTCTAGCCTGATCTACTCTCCCTGGTTTCACAAGGCAGAGCTTGGTCCAGCTTCTGCTTTCCTCTATGATATCTTCCAGTATCTTTCATCCAGGCATCTTCCTTGATCTCCAGACTTTTAATACCACCGTGTACGTGCTGATGGTCTGTGTCTGCTGTTAAAACCCACTCTAACAGACAAGACCAATCTCATTCTTTCTGGTCATCTCCACTGATATGTCCAAGCACCTCACTCCTTACTGTTATTAGCACACCTACGCAAACACCAAACCGTACTTAGTGTTCTTCTTGTGTTCTCTGTAATATTTATTGGAATACATTCACCAAGGTGTGTAAGCCTCATGTCAAATGGTATCACTGATTCAAATGTCTCCCTCACGCACTCATATTCTAGCAATTCTTATTGAAGATTTCTCATAAATGGTGCCTACCCTTCATTTCTTCTTCATAACACTAATTCAGTCATTCTAACTAACCCTGATTCCTGAAACATCCTGTTATCTTCTCCTTCCACCCACTTGCCGGATGTTGAGATTGACCTTTCCCAAATCCCTATCGCCTCATGGAACAGGAGTCATGTTTTTCCCTCACATAAAACCTTTCGGTGGTTTCTTTTGTTTTTAGAACAAATCTAAAATTTCTTAAGATATTAAAATTATCAAAACGTGCATACCTAGGCAAACCTATTTATAGCTACTTCTTAATTCTCCTAAAGCATCCAGTTCTTTGGTTCTTGTTTTCTATGCCTGGATAAGTAGTCTCTCTACCCCAAGCTTCCTGATTAAGTCCTACCTATCCTTTACATCATATCAATTATTATCTCCTGGAGGAAAGTTTTCTGGCCCTCAGCATGAAGTATTCTATTCAGCTGATATCTTGAAGCCATTACCCCAGCACTAATAATATTTTATTTTAAAAACTGTTTACAGGGCACCTGGGAGGCTGTCAGCCGAGTGTCTGACTTCGGCTCAGGTCTTGATCTTAGGGTTCATGATTTCCAGCTGCTCATCAGGTTCCCTGCTGTCAGCACAGAGCCCACTTAGGATCTTCTGCCTTCCTCTCTTTCTGCCCCCGACCCCAGCTCATGCTCTCTCTCTCTCTCTTTCTCTCTCAAACATAACTAAGACATTAAAAATACATAGGAGCGCCTGGGTGGCTCAATCAGTTAAGCATCTGACTTCTGCTCAGGTCGTGATCTCGCAGTTGATGAGTTTGAGCTCAGCACCAGGCTCTGCATCTGTGGTGAGGAGACTACTTGGAATTCTCTCTCTCTCCCTCTCTCTCTCTCCCCCCCTTCCATTTGCATACCCTCTGTCTCTCTCTCAAAAGTAAACAAACAAACAAACCTCATCTTGAAAAAAGAATAACTTTCATTTTGAAAAAAATCCCCTTTATACTGAGCTCATTAAGTGCTGACTGTTTAAAATTCCTGTATCTTTAGTATCTATTATACATACTCCCTGACCCAGAGAAGATACTCAAAATTGTTGTGGAATAAATGAACCGAAGGATTAAAAATTCAGGAAGAAGATATTAAAAACAAGTGTTTTCTATACATTTTTAACAATCGATGTGAAAAATATAAAAATGATATAAAAATAGATCAACCTTATATTCCTCTGTGATTTAATCAGTATTGCAGTATGATAAGGAGTGTACTACTCAAGGAAGATTTTTCCAATTCTCTGGTCATATGGAAAACTTCCTCCTTCACAAAATATAAAGATGAATATATATGTAAACCTCACTGTACATTTCAGGAAAATTTTGTGCCATTACAGCCATGACATACACTATTTCGTGTGGTATAAAAGCTAAGTGATGGCAAAATAGCAAAATCATTGTCATCAACATTATAAACACCATCGTGATTACTAACATTTCTATAGGACTCTATAGTTTACAAAGGCTCAGCAGAAATTCAGTTATGGTATCTCATTTTTCACGCTGCTCCTTGTTCTCATAAAAAAAAAAAAATGTGTGTGTGCCCGATACTCACGCATATATCTTAAGCCTGTGCTTGCCAGCAGGAGGAAAATACATGTAACTCCCAGGGTTAATGCAACCTTACGCCGTGGAAATTCTGTACAGATTCAGAAAGCAAAATATATAGTAAGCATTGAGCTTAGGAAAGCCCTCAGAGTTGGAACAAAATGGAATTCATTCTGGAATTGGAAATGAATATCCCTTTTTACTGTGATTACAAATATCCTTGAATTTTACATTTACATATACCCCTTGATCTATGAAGAACCGGACAAATAACGTCAAATATACAGAAACCCAATTATCATGATTTCATTTCTTCTTACTTGAAATCATATTTTCACGAAATAAGAAAGCAAACAAAAAACTTTACCTCTCCTTTCATCCTTTGAATATCTTTCGTCCATCTGTCTCCTTGAATAGGGTGATATCGGAGTCGTGCACATCGCTCTCTACTCGCTCATTTTTGAGGACAGTAGGCAAAGAACACAGTTCGAATCCTGTGCAATGTGGCCTGAGGCATTAAAATGGCAATATTTATCATTACGTAACAGGGACAGCTAAATGAATAAGCATGATCATCTGAAATAAACAGGTTAAAGCAAGTATCTGGGAATATTAGGGAAATTTTTTTTCATCTTTATAATGCCTTACAACAGAGATTCTACACAATTAAATAATGGTCCACGACCATTTATGGGCTTGTTATGTTAAGCATTCACTTCTTTCAAAATCATTGAATTCATGGCCAAAATTTAATAATTGATATATACCATACTCACCTAAACCTCTAGGCTTATATCATCTTTTGAAAATTACGTTTGATCACTTAGTGCATGTGTTATGCCCAAATGGCAATTATATTGACACCAAATAGACTAAGCCCTTCTTACTAAGGACACACACACACCATTTTGACCAACACTGCGCCTGCTACATTGCTTATGTCAGACCCCGCTCATTCATTCATATTATCCCTTGAACTTTAGAGTCAGTGGATCATGACTCCTTTTTAAAGTATGAGGAAAATATGAAACTCATGAGGTTCAAGGAAGGGAGTTTAGGAAGTAACATTAAATGAGGGTGGTGATTGGTTTCTTTTCTGTTTGTGGATGAGGAAAACTGAGCCTTAAAGAATATATATAGTATTCCCAATGTCAGACTGTAAATGATACACTTTAGTTAAAATAAACATATATTATAAATATATATAAATAAACATGCATAAATATGTTAAATGATAGTCTAGTTCAAGTAAATATATGTCAAAATATTAAGTTATATTTTAATGGGAAATATAAATATATACTTAGTTCAAGTATATATGTCATAAAAATAGCTTATTCATATTTATCCAAAAATATGATCCTTCACCTACACTTGGTTTATAGAAATAATATTTTCACAAAAAATACATAATAATCTCTCTCCCCTAGAAATAAAATACACAGTGATTAAAGAGGAGAAAATATTTTCCCTAAAAGAATAGTTTTGGTAAGTGTAGAAAGAATCAGATAACTGGTTTTCCTCAATAGATATGGATTTTGGATTTTTAAAAGATCTTAATATTTCACCATTTAATTACATTATACTGTTGGGAAACTTGAACAATCATCAAATAATGATAAAATGTATATACACAGTGTCATTTTTTTTTTCAATAAATATTCTCTCTACAAAAGTGCCAAATTATAAATCTTGTCTTAAGGTCGTGTATTCCTAGCTAACTGGTTTTTGTTTAGTGGTATTGGAATTGAACAAAACAATAAGAAACAAAATAATAAGAAACTAAACTTGGAAATATAAAGCTGGATTTATTTTGCTAGAAAAATACTCCTATTGTCAAAGATTCCAACTTTTGTATTACACTTAACTGAAAGAAGAGAGAATTTAACCTTTGGATAGTTCACTGCTAACCAGTTAGGTAGCACCCATAGAGATAAGAGGGGAAAAAATCACAGATTTATACCGTCTGAAAAAGAATCACATACTCCTTAAAACACGTCAGGATTAAAAAAATCATATTCTGCATCAGAAATATTCTGATCCACTCCTTTCCTCATTTGCAGAATAAAGTTAACGTTCGATATGGATTAACACAGATCCAGGAGTCAGTTCTTGGGGCAAGAGTCCAAAGCCCTCCCAATTTTGTCCACAGCTTTCCCATAGCAAATGCTACTTTATCCCTCTCTGCTGGACAATGTGACAGCACAGGCACGGGTCACCCAACCTCACTGGCTGCAATACCTCATCGTACCTGGGATTTCACAGCCGGAAAAGAGCTTGGTCAGGATCACAGCTACGATGATGTGCTGGCTCTGCGGGCTTTTCGCCTCTGCCCTGACTCCACAAGGTACTAGTTGACGTGCTTGACTGACTCTCAGAGAGACCGTGTCAGGAGAAAGATAGCCGATGGCCATGTGACATTAGATACTCCCCCGCATGGTTTCCACTGGCCTCAGGGTCTCCTTTCTCCTGCACTCTGTGTCAGACAGGAGTCCTAGAGACCTCAAATGCTGAAGTTTGCAGACATTCTGTGGATCGGTACAAACCTGAGCTTCAGCAGTTACCTTGAAGCATAAAAAAACAAAAAGGCATTCTCAAAATCTCATGAGGTTAGGAAATGCTTAACAATAAATGTAAAAATTTATCAAAATAAAAAGGGAAATATCCACATTCAACCTGACATGATTCTTACTTTTTCTTTTTATAGAATGAAGTTAAGTTACCAATAGCTTTATTTTTACTATTTATATGTATAAATATTATAAAATGTGTACAAATTTTGGACTATTTTTAACAAACATCCTGAGGATAGCCATATTGCTTAGGATATTACAGAAAATCTAAATACATAAAAATTGAGAAAAATGATTTGAATAATAGCACATTCCTACTTACTTCTTGTGTCCTCTTTAACTGCCTGAAGAAACAGAGCCTTTACATAATAAAAATTAGGACAGAAAGAAAGAGACATGTTTAAACACTTAAATAGGTTTGACTGTGCTCCTTTTAAAGCATTAAAGTCAAATTCATCTATTCAACCTCTTGTAGCAAAAACTATCAAAGCATTTTTAAGACTATATTATGTGTTTAATTCAATGAGCAGCTCTATGCCCTATTT
Organism: Panthera leo; assembly: GCF_018350215.1. Classification (NCBI taxonomy): domain Eukaryota; kingdom Metazoa; phylum Chordata; class Mammalia; order Carnivora; family Felidae; genus Panthera; species Panthera leo. The sequence goes on from NC_056685.1 coordinate 44,522,456, forward strand.
ACCCCTACAAGTAAATGCTAGGAAGGAACAAAAACAGTTGTGTTTTTTTTTTTCATATCAACCACATTGATCTGTCCATCTGAAGGGCCCCAATGATGAGATGCTTCAAAACTCTTCTTAGAAATGTGCAGTAATAACAACAAATCCACCTCGATGCCAGCCACACCAGGGGAAGTCTTTTCAAAAGCACTTTCTCCTGGTTGGAGCTCCCTTTTCCATGACTCCCAAAGCACAACTGTCTCATCCTCTTCTAAATACTGGTGGGAACACATGTGAAGTCTCTAGCTTTCTTTTTTCTGGTTTGCCTTTGGCTCACGCTGTTTCTTTTTAAGATCTAGCTCATTGCTTTCAGGAAGTAAGTTTCTGACACGAATAGAGATAATAAAGAAAGCCTTCTACAAATTTCCCATGCAAAAGGGCTCTCTCTTAAAGGCAAACACGGTTTTCAAGCATGCCTATGGACTGTGATCTGCCAGGCCCCGGGGTGTAATTCCTCTGCACGGCAGCCAGACATCTCTATGCCTTATGTCAAATTCCCCAGTGCCAAATGACCTCATTTAACAGAAATGTATTTCATCGTTTCTTTTGCTACCATTATATACCTCACTGGTAAGGAATGATTAAGCCAGCACATGGACTTTGGACGTGTATTTTAGAGGGTGAAGAGTACCCTTCATGGCCCTGAAGTACCCAAGAGTTTCAGACCTCTAAACTCTCAGGGCAACGTTGTCTTCCGGGTTATGGGTGATAAAACCCGCTGCAGTTTATTCCCCTTGTGCTTCCGAAGCAGCAGCTGAGTGAAGTGACTGACTTTGGAAGTCCCATGCTCTTCAGCAGCATCCAGCAGACCTTCTATGCAAATGAGTCTGCTGGGAGATTGGGCTTCAGGATCAGAAGCTGTTAGGTGGTATTGAAAAACAGGTGTGTATGTCAGGAACCAAGCAGAAAATGGACTCTAAAAGTTAGCCCAGGTTCCAGGAATGTGTTGCCTCTGATCTTTTACAAAGTTGTTGTTTGTTTGTTTGTTTGTTTAATATTAACAAATCATCTGATACATATCTATCCCTACAAATTTGGAACAAAGCACCAATGAAAAGCAATTATTAGCAATTTCATCCTTGGGGTTCTTTAAATAAGATGCCGGCTTTATCATACCTAAAATAGATAGACTAGGTTCTAGAAAACCTTTCAAACTATATAGCTTTAAATATTTTATCAATAGTATTTACAGCAAGTAAAAAGAGTATTATGGTTAGAATATACGCATATTACGATACTTTTAGGATTGACTTGTTAAATTTTCTATTTTGGGAATGAGGCTACTTTTAATTAGTTTATGGAAAAACGTTAACCCCAAAGATCTCTGTGTCTTTAAAACACCCACACACTTTTTTACCCCAACATCAATGTATTTTTAGTGCTTCTTAAAATGATTCTTATACCTCTTTTCTACTTCGACTTTTATTTTTCCTGTAAGGTTTCACTAAAACATCACTCATGCTCACTGTCTTTACATTCACCAAGCCTCGCCTGCATCAAAGAAAAGTGCATACAATAATGACATCGAGCAAAAAAGCTTAAGGTGGTGGAAATCATGATTTAACCCCAAGATGAAATAATGAGTAAGTAAAGTGAGAGGGAGAGAGAGAGAAGGGATGATGATAACATGTCAAGAGAACAAGCAGTGTGGTAGCAGAATCTAACTAAACTCATGTGAAATTTATAACAAAGCAGGCAGACTGCATAAAATTTTGAAATAATATTCCAAGAGCAAAGGTGCAAGAGGAAGTAGGTTTTCGTTTGTAGTTTTCATATTATGTTTTTCTTATGTACTATTCTCACTTATTTCTTCTTGTCTACTAAAATTGGAAAAAGGCAAGAGGGTATGAAGAAATCATGACTCCAGAATTCTTGGCAATGTTACAAGGCAAAAAATTGGGACAAGTGATGTACTTTGAAAATAAATAGGAGCTTGTGCGAAAAGAAATGAAAGGCATGAATGGAGACAGTTTGCTTTATTTCTGAACTTTGAGTCTTTCCATGTGTATTTGTTAGTCAATAACACACATTAGTGCATTACATCTCAAATTATTTGGGAGCACTTCTTTTATACTTGTGCCTTTAGTAGTTAACGATTTTTCCTTCTGCAATCACTGCTTCTCTTGAAATTTTTTCTTACCTTAGTTTCAAGAACAATCTTTAGTTCAGTAAAGCTGTCAGTAGAAACAGCACTATCGTTTAAAGCACAAAGGATCATTTCCTCTTAATGGGGTTTGTGAGCAAAGGGCTAAGAAAGAATTCTTGAGACATCTTTGGTGCAAAAAAGGTGATTTTATTAAAGCCCAGTGACAGGACCTGTGGACAAAGAGAGCTATCCTGGGATTGTGAGAAGTGACTGATTATATATTGTTTAGTTAGTGGGGATTAAGGACAGCTTAAGCCTCTAAGGAATTTGGAATCAAGGTTTTCAGGGCCATGAGGAGCTAGCCACACTTAAGATAAGGTTATTTTTAGTTTTTTTTAATTTTTTTTTAATTTACATCTAAATTAGTCAGCATATAGTGCAGCAATGATTTCAGGAGTAGATTCCTTAATGCCCCTTACGCACTTAACCCAACCCCCTCCCACAACCCCTCCAGTAACCCTCTCTTTGTTCTCCATATTCAAGAGTCTCTTTTGTCCCCCCTCCCTCTTTTCCTATTATTTTGCTTCCCTTCCCTTCTGTTCATCGGTTCTGTGTCTTAAAGTTCTCATATGAGTGAAGTCATATGATATTTGCCTTTCTCTGACTGACTAATTTGCTTAGGACAATATTCTCTGGCTCCATCCACATAGTTGCACTTGCCAAGATTTCATTCTTTTGGATTGGCGAGTAATACTCCATTGTGTGTGTGTGTGTGTGTGTGTGTGTATGTGTGTGTGTAACACATCTTCTTGATCCATTCATCCATCAAAGGAAATTTGGGCTCTTTCCACACTTTGGCTATTGTTGATAGTGCTGCTATAAGCATTGGGGTGCATGTGTCCTTTCAAAACAGCACACCTGTATCCCTTGGATTAATGCCTAGTAGTGCAATTGCTGGGTCATAGGGTAGATCTATTTTTAATTTTTGAGGGACCTCCATTACTATATTCCAGAGTGACTGTACCACTTTGCATTCCCACCAGCAGTGCAAAAAAGATTCTCTTTCTCCTCATCCTCGCCAACATCTGTTGTTGGCTGAGATGTTAATGGTTGCCATTCTGACAGGTGTGAGGTGGTTTCTCATCGTGGTTTGGGTTTGTATTCTCCTGATGATGAGTGATGAGGAGTATCTTTTCATGTGTCGGTTGGCCATCTGGATGTCTTCTTTGGAGGAGTGTCTATTCATGTGTTTTGCCCGTTTCTTCACTGGATTATTTGTTTTCTGGGTGTAGAGTTAGATAAGTTCTTTATAGATTTTGGATACTAACCCTTTGTCTGATATGTCTTGCAAATATGTTCTCCCATTCTGTCGGTTGCCTTTTAGTTTTGGTGATTGTTTCCTTCGCTGTCCAGAAGCTTTTTATTCTGATGAGGTCCCAGTAATTCATTTATGCTTTTGTTTCCCTTGCCTCCAGAGACGTGTTGAGTAAGACGATGCTGCGGCCAAGATCAAAGAGGTTTCTGCCTGCTTTCTCCCCGAGGATTTTGATGGCTTCCTGTCTTACGTTGAGGTCTTTCATCCACTTTGAGTTTATTTTTGTGGATGGTGTAAGAAAGTGGTCCAGGTTCATTCTCCTGCATGTCGCTCTCCAGTTTCCCAGCACCACTTGCTGAAGAGATTGTCTTTATTCCATTGGATATTGCTTCCTGCTCTGTCAAAGATTAGGTGGCCATCCACTTATGGGTCCATTTCTCGTTTCTCTATTCTGTTCCATTGATCTGAGCATCTGTTCTTGTGCCAGTACTGTTTTTGTGCCATACTGCCTTGACGATACAACTTTGCAGTATAGCTTGAAGTCTGGGATTGTGATGCCTCCTGCTTTGGTTTTCTTTTTCAAGATTTCTTTGACTCTTTGGGGTCTTTCCTGGTTCCATACAAATTTTAGGATTATTTGTTCTAGCTCTGTGAAGAATGCTAGTGTTATATCGATAGAGATTGCATTGAATATGTAGATTGCTTTGGGTAGTATCGACATTTTAACAATATTTCTTCTTCCTATCCAGGAGCATGGAATCTTTTTCCCTTTTTTTGTGTCTTCTTCAATTTCTTTCATAAGCTTTCTATAGTTTTCAGTGTATAGATTCTGCACCTTTTTGGTTACATTTATTCCTAGGTATTTTATGGGTTTTGGTGCAACTGTAAATGGGATTGATTCCTTGATTTCCCTTTCTGTCGCTTTATTGTTGGTTTATCGGAATGCAACCAACTTCTGTGCATTGCTTTTCTCTCCTGCAACTTTGCTGAATTCATGAATCACTTCTAGCAGTTTTTTGGTGGAACCATTTGGGTTTTCCATAAGGCGTATCATGTCAACTCCGAAGAGTGAAAGTTTGACCTCCTCCTGGCCAATTTGGATGCTTTTATTTCTTTGTGTTGTCTGATTGCTGAGGTCAAATCTTCCAATACTATGTTGAATAACTGTGGTGAGAATGGACGTTCCCGTCCTGTTCCTGACCTTAGGGGGAAAGCTTTCCATTTTTCCCATTGAGGATGATATTAACCTTGGGTCATTCACATATGGCTTTTTGATCTTGTGGTTTGATCCTTCTATCCCTACTTTCTTGAGGGTTTTTATCAAGAAAGGATGCTGTATTTTGTCAAATGCTTTCTCTGCATCTATTCAGAAGATTTTATTATTCTTGTCCTTTCTTTTATTGATGTGATGAATCATATTGATTGTTTGGCAGATATTGAACCAACCCTACATCCCAGGTATAAACCCCACTTGGTCATGGTGAATAATTTTTTTAATGTATTGTTGGAGTCGGTTGGCTAATATCTTGTTGAGGATTTTTGCATCCATGTACATCAGGGAAATTGGTCTATAGTTCTCCTTTTCAGTGGGGTCTCTGTCTGGTTTTGGAATCAACATAATGCTAGCTTCATAGAAAGCGTTTGGAAGTTTTTCTTCCATTTCTATTTTTTGGAACAGTTTCAAGAGAATGGGTGTTAACTCTTCCTTAAATGTTTGGTAGAATTCCCCCTGGAAAGCCATCTGGCCCTGGACTCTTGTTTTTTGGCAGATTTTTGATTACTAATTCGATTTCCTTACTGGTTATGGATCTGTTCAAATTTTCTATTTCTTCCTGTTTCAGTTTTGGTAGTGTATATGATTTGAAGAATTATCCACTTCTTCCAGATTGCCTATTTTATTGACAAATAATTGCTCAGAATATTCTCTTATGATTGATTTTATTTCTGTTGTGTTGGTTGTGACCTCTCCTCTTTCATTCTTGATTTTACTTATTTGGGTCCTTTCCTTTTTCTTCTTGATCAAACTGGCTAGTGGTTTATCAGTTTTGTTAATTTCTGCTCTAATCTGTATTACTTCCTGTCTTCTGCTGGTTTGGGATGTTATTTGCTGTTCTTTTCCCAGCTCCTTAAGGCGTAAGGTTGTGTACCTGAGATCTTTCTTCCTTATTTAGGAATGCCTGGATTGCTATACACTTTCCTCTTATGACCGCCTTTGCTGCGTCTCAGAGTTTTGGGGATGTGGTGCTATCATTTTCATTGACTTCCATACACTTTTTAATTTCCTCTTTAACCTCTTGGCTAGCCCATTCATTCCTTAGTAGGATGTACTTTTGGTTCCAAGAATTTGTTACCTTTCCAAATTTTTTCCTGTGGTTGATTTCAAGTTTCATAACGTTGTGGTGTGAAAATATGCATGGTATTATCTCGATCTTTTTGCACTTGTTGAGGGCTGATTTGTGTCCCAGTATGTGGTCTATTCTGGAGAATGTTCCGTGTGCACTGGCGAAGAATGTATATTCTTCTGCTTTAGGATGAAATGTTCTGAATACACTGATAAACCTCTAGCCAGACCTTTCAAAAAGAAAAGGGAGATGACCCAAGTAGATAAAATCATGAATGAAAGTGGAATTATTGCAACAAATCCCTCAGAAATACAAGCAATTATCAGGGAATACTATGAAGCCTTATATGCTAAAAAACTGGACAACCTGGAAGAAATAGACAAATTCCTAAACACCCACACACTTCCAAAACTCAACCAGGAAGAAATAGAAAGCTTGAACAGACACATAACCAGCGATGAAATTGAATCAGTTAACAAACATCTCCCAACAAACAACATTCCAGGACCAGATGGCTTCCCAGGGGAACTCTACCAGACATTTAAAGCAGAGATAATACCTAACCTTCTCAAGCTGTTCCAAAAAATAGAAAGGTAAGGAAAACTTCCAGACTCATTCTATGAAGCCAGCATTACTTTGATTCCTAAACCAGACAGAGGCCCAGGAAAAAAAAAAAAAAACCCTACAGGCCAATATCCCTGATGAATATGTATGCAAAAATCCTCAATAAGATGCTAGCAAATTGATTTAGACAGCATATAAAAAGAATTCTACACAATGATCAAGTGGGATTCATTCCTGGACTGCAGGGCTGGTTCAACATTCGAAAATCAATCAATGTGATACATCACATTAATAAAAGAAAAGATAAGAACCATATGATCCTGTCTATTGATGCAGAAAAAGCATTCAACAAAATTCAGCATCCTTGCTTAATAAAAACCCTTGAGAAGGTCAGGATAGAAGGAACACACTTAAAGATCATAAAAGCCATTTATGAAAAGCCCACAGCTAATATCATCATCAATGGAAAAAAAAACTGAGAGCTTTCCCCCTGAGACCAGGAACACGACAGGGACGTCCACTCTCCTCACTGTTGTTTAACATAGTGTTGAAAGTGCTAGCATCAGCAATCAGACAACAAAAGGAAATCACAGGCATCAAAATTGGCAATGATGGTGTCAAGCATTCACTTTTTGCAGGTGACATGATATTATAGGTGGAAAACCCGATAGACTCCACCAAAAGTCTGATAGAACTGTTACGTGAATTCAGCCCAGTCGCAGGATACAAAATCAATGTACAGAAATCAGTTGCATTCTTATACACTAATAATGAAGCAACAGAAAGACAAATAAAGAAACTGATCCCATTCACAATTGCACCAAGAAGCATAAAATACCTAGGAATAAACTTAACCACAGATGTAAAAGATGTGTTTGCTGGGAACTATAGCTTATGAGGGTATTGAAGAAAACATAAAGGTACATCTGAGTTACTGTCTTCTTTCATCAGTATCTTTTATCCTAAGTAGGGTTCATGCTCAGCGTGGAGCCAAGTGTGGGGCTTGAACTCATGAACCTGAGATATGATCTGAGCTGAGATCAAGAGTCAGACACTTAACCCACTGAGCTACCCAGGTGTCCTACAAATATCTTGATTATTGTGTCCTTGTGCTAGTCTTCAAGTATGGTAATTTGTGTTCTCTTACTTTGTTCTTTCTGAATTTCCATTGACAATTTTTTTTTAAAAGAAAAGTTCAGGTAGTGGCCATATTTTTATTAGAATTAGAATACCCAGTTAAAGGAATCTGGGCTCCTTGCAGAAATGGTTGATTATAAGTCAGAGGTAGGACACATGCAAGGTGAGCCTGGAACATGTGTACTGCTAGAAAAGAGGGGACAACTTAACATAATGTGGGATGGTCAAAGGGATCAAGAGACCAGATGAACGAATTCCCAATGGCTAAAGCAACAGCAATTTAAGCAACAAAATAAATAGCAAAATAAATAAAGTACCATTGTACTATAAACCAAAATAAAAAATAAATATCCATCAGCACATAACACTATAAAAGAATTGATCAAATAAATAAATGGGGGCAATGAGACAAAATTTGCATGCAGAATTCCAAATACAGCTCCAGGTATCATTCTACTCCTGCTTCAAGGAGACCGGTATAACTCCTCGCTAAGTACGCACTGCACATGATTTCCTTCCCAAACCTCATTACAGAATCATAAGGAAGGGAAAACAAAGAATAACTTTACAATGGAACACCTGGCAAATAGTACCGGACTGAAGAAAGTTATCATCAACAGTGACAGGCCATATTCATAGCATGCGTTCTTGATATAATAATGTGATAAAAGTGACTCTGGACCTGTGTGGGCTTCCTCCCCAAATATATGACCCCAGTCTACGCATGAGAAAAATATCAGACAAATCTCAACTGAAGGACATATTTTTTAAGTACCTAGAAAGTCCTCCTCAAAACTATCCACATCATAAAAACAAGGAAAATCTGTAACACCCAGGGGGAACTTAAGAACACATGACAGCTAACTCTGCTGTGGTAACACGGATGGGATCCTGGAATAGAAAATCTGAGTAAATTATGCATGTTAAATCATAAAAAGATATATCACTTTTGTTTCTGAATGGTAACAAATATACACTATTAAGATAGCATGTCAATATAAGAGTACAGTGTATTTGGGAACTCTGTACTATCTTTGCATTTTCTTTCTGTACATTTAAAATTGTCCTAAAAATAACCTGTATTTTAAAAAGTAAAAGCATGTAAGTGACGACCAAAAAGAAAAACATCTTACTTGGTTTCGGATTTGAATTGACTTAATCTTAGATCAACTTGGAGAAATCGTAACCATTTTGAAGCCTCCCATCTAGGACCATAGATAGTAGAGTTATCAACTTACTTGTCTTAATTTCTCTTATGAGTATTTCATAATTTTCAGCACATAGATGGTACATACATTTTGCCACATATACACTATTAATTTACTGTGATACTGTAACCACATCATTTGTTTGCTCCTTGATGAGTCACAGAGAGGAACTATACCATGTGAGTTGTCACAAAAAGGAAACTTTATTTGCAGCAAATGAGGAGATCGTGGGGAGTGACTTCCAAAGTCATGACTCCCGAAGCAAAGGTGAATAGGTTCCTTTTTTCATATGAAAAAAAAATGTTCAATGTTTTTTATTTTTGAAAGAGAGAGAAAGCAGAATGTAACCAGGGGCGGGAGGGGCAGAGAGAGGGAGACACAGAACTCGAAGCGGGCACTAGGCTCCGAGCTGTCAGCAGAGAGACCTTCTCGGAGCTCGAACTCACAATTCATGAGATCATGACCTTAGCCAAAGTGGGACGCTCAGCAGACTGAGCCACCCGGGTGCCCCTCCTTTTTTTTTTTTTTTTTTTTTTTTTTGAATTAGGATGAAAAAGAGGATCCACCTCGCCATAGGTAGAGGAGGACATGACGTGACACATGCACCTTAAGCAAACAGGCCTCCACGCACACTGTGTGCTGTGTAAATAAGGCTTGTGATAAGGCTCCTGCTCCTCCTTGGTTCGAGATTTTAGAACTATAATGAGGTAAAGATATCATCAATCACTCTAGAGGTCACTCCATGGTCCATCTGAGCAGGTGTGAGGATGACACTCAAACTGTCCCCGGGGGATCTGGGCAGGCTGAAGGTTTGGTCAAGACAGTCACTATTGTTTGAGGGATGGTATTGCTTTCCACTTGCCAGAATTAAGAGAGACACTGGTAAGAGGATTTGCTTAAGGAAAAATGTGGGACAAAGGTGGGTGAGTGTAAGCTGGTGGGCAGTAAAGGTCACATCTTGGGGTCTAGCAGGTGACAATACTAAAGTAAATGGTATTTTTGTTTATTTCAATTTCCAATAGCTTATTTTCAGCACATAGACACAATCCTGAATTTTAACATACTGTCCTTGATGTGGAACCAAATTAAACTCACATATTAGTGTTAGGAGGAATGAGGCGAAACGCAGGGATTTTCTATGTTGGCAATTATGTCCTTTGCAAATGGGTGTCGTTCCTTTTTGCATTCCAATCTGTATCCCTTTTTTATTTCTTGCGTATCGAACTGAAAAGGCCTCCCTTGGGATGGTGAAGAGGTGTGATGAGTCCAGATATCTTTCCTTTTTTACCGGTGTTAAGGGAAAGCACTCAATCTTTCTCTGCTGAGTAGATTACTAACTGGAGGGTTTTTTTCTTTCTAATGTCATTATCATATGGAGGAAAACCTCACTTACTCCTACTTTACTTATTCCTAGTTTACTGAGACCATTTGTCATGAAATGATGGCGACTTTGAGGTGCTTTATCTGCATCTACTAAGGCTATCATGGGGCTTTCCTTCCTCAGCCTATCAATCAAGTAAATCACCCCAATTCATTAATCTTTCACATGTGGAATAAACCCACTCCATCGTGATATATAATCTTCTCAATAAATTGCTCCATGCAATTCGATGTGCAACTATTTGTTAGGAATTTTTGCTTGTTTTGTGCACATGGGCTGTGGATTCTTGGCTATCTGGTTTCACTATCCAAGTAACACTGGCCTCACAGAATAAGTTGGAATATTTTCAATTTTCTTCTGTCTCCTGGATCACTTTTTTTCCCCTTTAAATTTTACTCTTTATTCAGTAAATATTTACTAGAAATCACCAGCGAACCCATCTGGGGTTCTCTCTGGAATGTTTTAACTACAAATTGAATAACTCATTTTAGATATACAACGAGTTCAAGTTTTCAAATTCTTCTTAAGTGTGCTTTGAAAGATCAATTTTTTCCAAAAATCAATGTCTTTCAGGTTTTAGAATTCATTGGCAAAAAATTCTTCATCATGTTCCCTTATAATCATCAGTAAATCCTTCAATGTCTGTAGTAATGCTGCTCATTCATGTTTCAAATTGGCCATTTATGCCTATTCTTGATCAGTCCAACTGGAGGTTTATCACTGTTGTCAGTGTTTGCAAAACTCACTGTTATATTTGTTTTATTATTTCTTTTATTTCCAACTTCACTTATTTCTGCTCTTCATTTTGTGATTTCCACCTTTATTTGATTTGGGTTTTATGTCTTTTCCTTATTCTACTTTCTCAAGGCAGAAGTTGTGATTCTTGATTGGAAAAGCTGCTTCCAATGTAAGCATTTTCCCTGTGAACACTGATCGAACTGCCTCCACATATTTTGATCTCTTGATGGTTTGCTTTCATCTAGTTCAAACGATGCAATATTTATCCTTTAAAACAAACAACGGCAAAAACATTTTTTTAATTTTCTTCATGACTTAATCTGAGGCGAGGAAGAATTTATTCCAACAGAATAAATGGAGCTTGACCTTGCCACCTCACTTTTAAACTTCTCGCCTCCACAACAATGAAAAAATGAATGTATGTTGTTCAAAAACACCCAGGTTGTGGTAGTTGTCATGGCAGCCCAAGGGATCACTACAACACCCTGTAACCAGCACCCAGATTATTACACCCCATATTGTCAGCACCTGAGATGCACCTTGGACATGGTTTGTTTCCAACCATAATGTTGCACCATGGTAAAGACTAGTCATTTCCCATTATTATTCGTTTTAGGAATAATCCATATGGCAGGAAATTTTGTCCTCATTTCTAATAGCATAGGTTAGACTTACCTGGTGTAAAACCTTATAAATAACTGGAACGTTATAGGAGGAGCGATTTTGTGTCTGGGTTTTTTTTTTTTTTTCTCAAACTTAAGTTCGTGATATTAATCCACAAAGACACAGACAAACACTTTAAATGAAAAGAAATACCATAAACAGATGCTCAGAGACACAAATAACAGGACATCGTAAACTGAAGTGAATCAAATAAACATTTTTTTTTAATTGGTGAAGATTTTATTGGCAAAATCACAGACTGATAACACGTTGCAGTGATAACAAAGAGAGGAAGCAGGAATTCTTGAATGCTGCTGACTGCAGATAGAGATGTAGAGCATCTATTGTAATATTCAACCTCTATGCAAATTTCACGTGGACACATTTTGACATAGAAATGACACTGCTAGACAGTTACCCTATGTATATGCTCTATGGCAAGTAATACAGTATTAAGTGCTTTCATTCACACAATTCTAAAATTCTGGGACAAACCTAAACATCCATTGGAAATAAAACATTTATCAGTGTGACATTTGTAGAAATTTATACAAGGTAATGCAGCTACCTATGTACTGATATGGAACACATGCATGGTACATTTTCAACAGAAACATAAAGGATCGTTACTGTCGTTTGTAGCCATGGAACATTTTGTTTAGCAGACGGCCTGTGTATACTTGTACTTTACTAGAATACCTCAGGAATACTATATAAACGAGTTACTTGTTTGCCTCTGAGGTGGCAACTAGGTGAATAGAGTACAAAATTGGTTGAGAGGATAAGTTCATCGTTTAGGACCTCTTACACTGTGAACATTGCAAATGTATTCACTACGTATTTAAATCAAGATCTTTTAGTTATATTTTAAATGTAAAATCTTACACTCAAACTTTTTTCACATTCTCTGATGGATGTGTTCTTGAAATTTCAAAAAAAAAGGGGCTTCATTTTTGGATGGATGATTTTACTATTTCTAAAACTTACTCTCTTATCCATGCTGAGGGATGTTTGAAAGATCATAATCCTTCATACGCCAAGCATAGTTGACTAATTTGAGTGAATACCCTGTGTTTTTCCTTACAGCTGTTAAAGAATGAAAATAGTGAACATTTGATCACAGCACTTCTTTATCAGGGCCAGAGAACTCCTTTTCACAAATGTAATGGAAGCTTTTACTACAATCAGCGCTATAAATAGCTGATGGTCTCAGGTGTCCACATTTCACATCAGATAAACTCTGTAGGAAATTCCTGCACCAGAAAATAAATTCATTTAGAAAGATTTCTCAGGCAAAATTTATCGCAAATTGAAAACATTTGTGCACTTATTTCTATGGCCATACAAATGTTGAGAGGGACATAGAGCGTTAAGATCAGGAAGCATAATTGTCTCTAAACCTAATGAAATGTTACCAATGGACCATTGGAACTAGTGAAGTAGTACAAAGGGTAGTGTAGACTGGGAGGTCTAGGGAGTTATACATATACACCTGAAATATGCTCCTATGACTCCTGTCCCATCTGGGAAGTGATCAAATAAAGAATGTGTATGAAATTATACACTGCAATTACATATAAACATATTTCTAAGTGTCTATAATTCAGAGTGATGTGCCCAGAGCAAGCTTCTCCACTGCTAGCCTCACTTTGAGCAAAAATGGTGCTGATTTGCATTTAAAATAGAGTGCATTTTTTTCTCCACTGAGCCTAATGTCTTCCACACCAAACGAAGCATTAGACTTCGATGAAATTTGGCCATGAGCCTAAGGTACCTGGATTTTAAATGTAAAGGCTGGACTACACTGTCCAGAAAAAAAAAAAAAAGTTTCTTAGTTTTAATTTTCACCCAAGTCTTCAGGAATCTGATGGGAAGTAACCATTTCAAAAAATAAAATGGAGGTGTCCCCAACTTTTTACATTCAGCTGTTGTTTCAGTAGAACTTTTTGTAGGGGTTTCCATGCCCTCGCTGCCCCTTCATGGGTTTCCTTCTGTCTCTTCAAGCACTTTTCTCGGTGATGTTTTCTGGTTATCCTCTTGTCCCCTTATCTTAACATGACCTTAAACATGAGGGTGTCCGAGGGCTCAGCCCTTAGATTCCCGAGAATCAATCCAGCCTCGCACTTGTCACACTGTCTATTCACTGCTGCACGCAACATTTGCATCCCAGGCACAGACCTATCACCTGATCGGCATGATCATCTATCACAAGGCCCATGCGACACCCCCGCATATACCTAAATGCTTAACAGTTTTACTAGCATTGTATCTAAAACTGAATTCCAAATATGCCCTATTAGCATTAATGGGAACGTCATTCTTACCACTCTTGGACCAAAAACCTTGACACCATCCCTGGTTTATCCGTCTCACAAAGATGTGTGATCTTTGGAACAGGTGTAGAATCTGGCCACTTGGCCATCTCAGCTCTACACACTGTCCAGAGAGCATCTCCAAAGCAGGATCCAGCTTTTGTCCCTCCTCCGCTTAAACCCTCTAATATCTTCTCACGACCCTCATGAACCAATCCAAGATCTTACATTTTTCTGATCCCCACATGCTCTCACCGTCATTCCCTCTCTGACCTACTTCTCTCCCACCTCGTTCCCCTTGCTCCAGCATCCCAGGCCCTCTTGCTATTTCCTCAGGAATGCTAAGGACACTCCTACCTCTGTGACTTGAGCACAGCTGTTGTTACTGCTGGGTTGCATTTGTATCAGCTAACCCGCATGCCAAACTTATTCAAGATGCTGTACGAACTTCATTTCTCAAGGAGTCTGTCCTGACCACTCCACTGAAAGCAGTGAAATCTCTCCCTCTTTCCTTCATACACAAATGACACTTTGCACTGTAGCAAAAAGGAAGAGATTTCACATCACTCCATAACATGTATCACCCCCTAATGTGCCATGTAATTCACTTGGCACGTTGAGATTGTCGTCGCTCATCACCAGGAGCCCCATCAAGCCTGCATTGGAATGTAGTATCCACAACGGCAGAAGACTGTAGCGTGTTTCATTCACCACTATAGCTTCAGTGGCTAGAAGGGTGCCTGGCACATTGTGGGCCATCAATAAACAGCCAGTTAAGTAGCCCATGTTTCTCTACGGTCCCTCATGTTACCTAGATTTAGTTACAACGGATCACTTTTCTTCATTTTCTAAACTCATTTCGTAGACATCAACTGAGAAACCCATGTGATTTATTAATGAAACGGGGCTACCGGAAATTCTTGTGGACTTGTGCTGGACAATAACATGTATGATATTAAACACCATATTAGAGCTGCAAGATTACTAAATGACTCCTTTGGAAAAAGCTCTTTTGTTGTTGTTCTCGAATGATACCAAGCAAACAGGTACAAATTTCACATAAAGAGGAGGCTGGCTGTAGCCTCTTTTCTCTCCTCATTATCTTTTTACCATTTCCTGCAACCATATCTGTGGACATGCTTGTATCATAACATACAAGATACAAAAGCAAAATGTCATTCCACTGGGTTTGGCAGGACCTTCCATTAAAGAACATGGAATAAATCATGCTCTTTGGGTCTCTTGAGGTCTCAGATTTGCACTCGGTTGCCGATCTAAGAAGCGAGATCAAATGGAATGAACGATATACCCTATGTCCCCAAGGATCTGTTCCTCTTCTTCACCAATAATCTCTACCAATCCGTTATTGAGCAGGAAAGGGAGCAAGGCCATGCAATGAAAACTTACAGCTTCTGAGATAGGGGTGAGCCATCCAGCCATTGCCAGGGATACCTGCCTTCTTGAACCCTAATTAATCCAATCCAATGATTATATTTTATTTTTGATTGAATAAGGACCTGTGACAAAATTGGAATCATTAGTATTATTCATAGCGTCAGTGAAAACATTTTACCCACAGAAGACTCATAAATAAAATACTGGGCACATTTATCTTCAAACACTTTTATGATAAATGGAACAGGCAGGTTCATTTCTGCATGGGGTAGAGAAGACACAGGAATGGAAATTCTTCAGTGAAGGACTCACTCAAGTCTTTGTGACTGGATCCAAGATATCAGCAAAGGGGCAGGATGGACTTAGAAAAAAAAAAATCTCCCCATATGATAAAGTAGAGAGATAAATGTGATGGCACTAAATCAGGAACTTTTCCTCATCCTAAGATGCCTAAAGCATGTGACAAGACAAGCCTCAAGTCTGGAGATTTATGCAATAATTTAAAGAACAAATACGTATTTCTAGAAATGAACAAGGAAAAAAATTATCCAATAAGAAAAAAATGGACAACAAATGAGAACATATCTCAAATAAATGGGGAGTATAGCCAAGAAATAGAGAAAGATGCCAAGCTCACTAGAGATCAGGAAAATTCAAATCAAAGCCACCAGGATATATTTTACTACTATGAATTGGCAGAAATTAAAAATAAGAACACCAAGTTTGTGGGATGGTAGATATCAAATCCATCTTTAAAAATGTTGCTAATATCATTTTGAAATGTATTATTACATTATCACATGAAATTGGACCTTTAGGAACCTTGTCCCCAATGATTTCACTCCTAGGATGATTTGTTATCAAGAGAAGTGAGGACACACAAGAGAGTTTTGCACTGAGACACGTCTAAGAATGATTCATGAAGGACTATTCCTAACCACAAAAGGTGGAAACAACCAAAACTTCCATCTTGTACAGATCCTTAGCCACTCTGGGGAATATTATACAGTAGTGAAAATGAAGAGGCTATAGCTACTAGAGGTAAAATGCTGTATCCCATTAATTTGCTATACACACCTAAGGAAATAAAACTTCCTTGAGAATTTTCCTTCTGTATCCAGTGGATATCATACAGTCTGTTTTAACAGTGTGTGCACTGAATAATGCATGCAGGGTCTAAAATATCTCTACCATAAAAATTCTGTAAATTATTTGTAATCATTATTCCACTTGGCATATTGAATGGAAAGTAACAAATTAATGTCCTTTGCTATAAGCAATGTATTTGAATCTCTCTCAGCCTCTCCCTCTATCTCTCTCTCTCTGTCTCACACACACACACAAAGGAACCCAAAAACACACACATGCAACAATATCTCTTCACAGTAATTACATTGTATCAGAAAAATTTGAGGAGTGTATAGTTAGTGCCTAAGGAAAACGAATGGGAATTATAGAATTGCGACCAAATAGATGTTATCATTTCTAAGTCTCCAAATCAACACTGATGTTAAATGTCCCTTGATTCTTTCACTCACATAATTTTGCTAGATGCTAGGGGTATGCATAGGTATCAAAGCCAATTTCAGATTTCAGTACCAATGGACTTAAGCCCCTGCTGTCATTACACTCCTGGGTTGGTAAAGCAGCAAAACATGGGAAATCCTAAACCATCAGTGTAAGAGTAATGCTTTTCTGTAGCAAAGCTGATCTCCAGTTCAGAGAGTGTATCAACAGCCCAGTTCAGATACTGACAGCCAAGTTCTCATCAAATGAGGTGCTAGACTATGAAACTCAGATTTTGCTCTAAACAATGGCAAAAGTCTCAGGGAACGTCAAAGGCTCTAGATAGTTCCTGGAAACACAGGGATAACAAGTATAAGAAGCTTCATTGAAACTCTGAAGTCCATAAACTTCAATGGCAGGACTGAAACTGAAGAACACTGAATTGGAAATGACAGGGGAAATACGGATTAAAAATAAACTTAATGTGTGAAAGAAGAAAACTCCAACCATTTGGAAGCTGATTGATAACAGTTGAGGTTGAAAATAATCGAGGTACTTATTAGGTCCTGGATTTTTAGGTCCTGGATTATTAGGTCCTGGATTATTGGTCCTTGATTTTTAAAATTTGCTTGAACCAATGTGCTAATGTGTACTTCATTTGTTTCTCATACTTATGAGTGAATCATTCATATTCATATCAGTATTTTAATAAGAATTTTATAAACAAGAAACACAGGGCTCTTTTTGTTTGTTTCTTTGGTTTTTTTTTTAGATAAACTTTACATGCAACGTGGGGTTGAACTCACAGATCAAGAGGCACATGGCCCACCAACTAGGCCAACCACATGCCCCTGAGTATTGGCCTGGTTTGGGTTTTATTTTGTTTTCCTTTTTGAAAACATAGGGCTTTTAACTCATCCTTCACAAGACACTAATAGAAATATCACTGCTAGAACTAGATCGTGGAACTAGAACTCAGTGCCTACATGGACTATTTATGGAATCATTAGAAGGAACCCCACAGAATCCATTCTACTGACTTCATATTGCCAAACATTAAAAGTAATGGCAAATGTGATCTACATTTTCTCTTCTAGAAAAGAGATGCTCTCTCTGTCATTCTGGATTATAAGCAAAAGGAAAAAAATCATTTCCAAAGAATCATTCCAGGGTGCCTGGGTGACTCCATCGGTTGAGTGTCTGATTTTGGCTCAGGTCATGATCACACGGTATGTGAGTTTGAGCCCCACGTCCGACTCTGTGCTGACAGGTAAGAGCCTGGAGCCTGCTTCACATTCTGTCTTCCTCTCTCTCTGCCCCAATCCCACTCGCACTCTGTCTCTCTCTGTCTCTTACAAAGTGAATAAATGTTAAAAAAAATAAATAAATAAAAAGAATCATTCTAGCTACATTCAACCTCTTCATTTTTCAACCTCTTTTCCCATGGCCAGGAAGGGAGAGACTCATCTTTCCTTTGAAGTTGAATCCCTCCCATATACTGATGAAGGAACAATAGAACTCAGTACAATCAGAAATTATCTCTTTAGAGTGCTCATACCCTTGAAGCAGTTGTTCTTTTGCCCTGTATTAGCCCTGAGAAGGTAATGCTGAGCCGTCTGAAGCATACTAAGTGTTAAGATGCAATATATACAATACTAAAGACTGAAAATCATTCCATGGCATGCCCAGAAGAGCAGTTCTTCTTGATTTAAAACAATGGTTCTTCTTGGTCACTGTTACACCTATGTCTCTTCCACAGAGAAATCTGCGCCAGTTAACAAAGTGCTTCAAAACAACATGCCAAATAATACCGGAGGAAGTCGAAACAATTGTCTGAACCCCAGACATGCTTTGCATACTCATAGCATTTACATCAGGTTTAGGAAAGTAGACATACTTGCTCTTCTTTAGTATCAATCTTCAGGAGACTAGACTGCAGATCTTGGCATGACACCATGCTCCTCTCCCAAGTTTTCTCCTCTTTTGAAAAGTGGTAACAGCTTTTTCCACAGCAGTACCAGTTTCCTTGAAATATGTCATCGTCTTCATTCCATGCTCATGGATTGGAAAACAAACATTGTTAAAATCCTGACACTACCCAAAGCAATCTACACATTCGATGCAATTTCTATCAAAATAACACCAGCGTTCTTCACAGAGCTAGAACAAACCCAAAATTTGTACGGAACCACAAAAGACACTGAATAGCCAAACGAATGTTAAAAAAGAAAACCAAAGCTGGACACATCACAATCCTGGATCAAGCTGTTCTACAAAGCTGTTTTCACCAAAACAGTATGGTACTGGCACAAAAGTAGACACATAGATCAACGAACAGAACGGAGAACCCAGAAATGGACCCACAAATGTACAGCCAGCTAATCTTTGACCAAGCAGGAAACAATATCCAATGGAAAGAAGACAGTCTCTTCAGCAATTGGTGTTGGGAAAACGGGACAGCAACATGTAGAAGAATGAACCTGGACCACATTCTTATGCCATACACAAAAACAACTCAAAATGGATGACAGATCTAAATGTCAAAACCATCAAAATCCCACAGTAGAAAACAGGCAACAATCTCTTTGACCTCACCCACAGTAACTTCTTACTTACATGAAGACATGTCTTCAGGGGCAAGAGAACCAAAAGCAAAAACGAACTATTTGGACCTCATCAAGATAAAAAGCTTCTGCACCGCAAAGAAAACAATCAGCAAAACTAAAAGGTAATCGACAGAATGGAAGAAAATATTTGCAAATGACATATCAGATAAAGGATTAGTACACAAAATCTTATAGATTTTATAAAGAAGTTATGGAACTCAACAATCAGAAGACAAATAATCCAGTGAAGAAAGGGACAAAAGACATGAAGAGACACTTTTCCAAAGGAGACATCCAGATGGCCTACAGTCACATGAAAAGATGCTCCACATCACTCATCAGGGAAATACAAATCAAAACCACAGTGAGATACCACCTCACACCTACCAGAATGGCTAAAGTGAACAATTCGGGCAAGAACAGATGTTGGCAAGGATGTGGAAAAAAGGGAGCATTTATGCACTGCTGGTGGGAATGCAAGCTGGTGCAGTCACTCTGGAAAACAGCATGGCTGTTTCTCAAAAAATTAAACCCTATAATTAGAAACAATAATGGCACTACTAGGCATTTGGCCAAAGGACACACAAATGCTAATTTGAAGTCTCACCTGCACCCCAATGTTTATTGCACCAGTACCAATAATAGCTAAATCATGGAAAAAGCCCAAATGGCCATCACCGATGAATGGGTAAAGACAGTATATTATACAATGGAATATCACTCAGCCATCAAAAGGAATGAAATCTTGCATTTGCAACAATGTGGGTGCAAGTAGAGTGTATCGTGGTAAGCAAAATCAGTCAGTCAGAGAAAGAGAAATATAAGATTTCACTCATATGTGGAATTTAAGAAACAAAATAGATAAACATAGGGGAAGGTAAGGAAAAATAATTTAAAAACATAAAGGGAGGCAAACCCTAAGAGACTCTGCAATACAGAGAACAAACTGTGGGTTCCTGGAGGGGTGTTGGGCAAGGGGAGGGCCAAATGGGTGATGGGCATTAAGGAGGGCTCTTGTTGGGATGAGCACTGGGTGTTGTATGTAAGTGATGAATTCCTAAATTCTACTCCTGAATGAAATACCCGACTATATGTTACCCAGCTGGAAGTTAAATAATTTGTTTTGAAAAAGTAATGTGTCATGGTCTTTATCTTGAAAACAAAGCCACATGGTCCTCAACCACAAGACCACTTAGAGACCTATGCTTTCTTTATGTATACATATATAGATAGATATATGTAGATACAGATATAGATATCTATATATATACATACATGTATGCATACATCTTGCTTACATCAGACTGAATGACTGAAAAATAGGTGGTTTTCCTGTACCCCTAAAGCCTCACGTTGAGAATAGCTTTGGAGTCAAATTGTGGAGCCAGAGACTGATAGATGTCAGACCATTGTTAAGATGACACGGAGAAATCCTGACTTCCCAAGTACAGATACACTGCTCCAATAGGAAGCAGTTCTCCCTTCGGGAGAAATTCACCTAAGTGAATATAAGAGGGTGGTATTAATTCCAAGAGATCTAGACTGGAGAAAATTCATCCACAAGCAGAAATTACTCAATCAAATCAACATGACTTTGTGAAAGTCAAGAATTCAATTAGCTAGAAGAAAGAAAATGGATTTAATTTTAAAAAGTGAGAAAAATTAAAGGACTTGACAAAATACAGTGTGAAGTTTTAAAATGATACATTAAAATTGAACAAAATGAGATAATTCCATGGAGGAAAAAACTTTAAACTATCAGTATAATCATTCAGTACATACCTGTAGTGGGTAGTAAAATTAAGTGATCTTCAACTTCTGCTAAGGAAGCATTCTTGTCTTCTGGTTCTTTCATATCTTGCCTGATTTCTCCAGAACACCTGTGAAAAACTTCAATTCATTTTATAAAATTAAGGTCTTGAATGCTTGCAATAGATCATTTTATTATAATCTCTTACTCTAATTCTAAATGGCACAGTGAGTGGCACTGACTAAATGAAAGTACGATCAGAGAAAATGCCAGTTTACAATAGGTTGAAGTGTCAGAACATAAAATAGATTTTTAAATAAAATGATAACTTGCTATACATTATTTTGGAAGTACGTGAGAGAGGAATCAACTTCTATAAAACAGAAATGTAAACAGGAAGTGAAATATACTTTTAGGTTCTACGCCACTTACTCTTCAAATAATGATTACACAGTTGGTGAAATGAAGTAGCCAGTATTTTATTTAGCATGTAGTATTTGCACAGGAAGCTAAACACCAGGGATTTGACTCTCCTCTAGTACAAGCTTATAATTAATTCACTGAATATACATAGAGGAAGAGCACACATGGCGACTTCTAACATGCAAAAAGTAAGTGAAAAATCTCTGAGCAAATTGGCAGTATCTTCTCCAAACTCACACATAAAAAGGTGTAAAATCACGCAGTGTATGGCTCTTTAAGTGTACAAAGACGAAAAGAAAGGTCTCTTAAGAATTTGTTAGGCAGCTAGGAATCATTTCCAGCTCTCTACCACCCATCACTGAACCAAATGCAAAGTCTACTTGTAAAACTCCAACATCAATTGTACAGTCTCCTGATGTACTCCATGGCAATAAATATAACCCCTGTTCAACTCAGTCATCCATTCCAGTCTTCATATACTGGATCTGAATTGAAATGACACCTTAAGGGGCCCCTGGATGGCTCAGTTGGTTAAGCATCTGACCTGGGCTCAAGTCATGATCTCACAGATCATGAGTTCGGCCCCGTGTCTGGCACACTGTTGTCGGCACAGAGGCCACTTCAGATCCTCTGTCCCCCTCTCCCTGTGTCCACCCCCCCACCTCTCCTGTGCTCTCTCTATCTCTTTCTCTCAACCATAAATAAAAACCATTTAACCCCCGCACCTCCCACATTAAGACCTCCTATACCTAAATACTACAATTTCTTGGGACCAATCAATTCCCTTGTCCTTCCCTTTTTGTCAATCCAAGGACACGTAGTACAGAACCAATTTTGGCAGGACCTCCAAGAAGCTTGCAGCACAGTCTTTATGCACATCTAAAAATAGCCAGCTTTCACTGGAGCTCTTGGCTAACACTGCATTGAGCAAGCCACTCTTGTTCTCAGGGTTATGAGGTCAGGCCCAAATTGGGTGGGGAGACTCCTCGAAAAATTTTTTAAAAAATATTTTTTTAATACATAAAATAGCCAATTTTGGAGCACACTTGACATTCACCATCTCATCTCCCTCAAGGTTCTGAAACTCAAATGAGAAAAAAATCACAAAATTGTACACATACAAACTAATGCTGACCAACGCTTAGACTTTCTTCACCATTTCACCTATTATAACACAGTATAGTTCTTGAATCACACTCTTTTCTCAATTCAACAGCTCTTTCAAGTATTTATACTTTGCCTAAATTATCTGGAGCACCTCCTTGACTCTCCCTCTCTCTGACCAGATGGCCTCATCTGTTCCTTCACATGGAAACAGTCACCAGCAAGGAGACCTTCCTGCACCTCCTCCTATAGATACACAGGTACCTGTCACTCTACCCCAGAAAAAAATGTGCTTCGCATCGAACAAGTGTGAAACTCTCACCCCTGGTCTGGATTTCATCCCCTATTAAATTTTTGGTGGTCTTCATCTCCTACTGTCATTTTCTCTCTTGAACCCTCCACAGTTTCCTTCTCATGGTTCCCTTCTCTTGCATATGATCATCTCACGTCAGCTTTCCCACAAAGTTCCTCTCCTTTCTTTACATATTGTTTGTAACAGAGTTCTTTTCTTTACTCTCAGATTGGGTGCTAACATAAGATTGTACACATTCTTTCATTCAGGAGACACTTACCCCATTGCTCTCAGAACTGGTTTGTCTTCCTTAGTTAGCAAGTTGTTAGCTACCCCAAATTGTAGCCAGGACCTTCACCATTACATTTATTTACTTTGATAGTCATTTCATCTCATCTCCCTACTTCTCTCACACGATGAAACTAATGCACATTTCAATTACTCCCTTGGTGCATTTTATATATAGTGTTATTGCCTTTTTGTGTATTTCCTGAAATATTACTATTTATTATATTTGTTTTGCACGGTGTCATCTTATAACAGTGTATCGTGTCATGCACAAACTTTTGTGCTCTTGCTTTGTTTTTCCATTTCATACACTCTTGCTAAAATTCACGCATATTGTTGGATACCATTGTCATTGTTTTGACTGTCACATAAATTCCATTGGCAAATCAATTGCAGAGATCTCATTTACTCTCCCATTAATGATCTTTTGAGTAGTTGTGAGACTTTCGACATTGTGAATGGCACTGCTACACACTGTCCTGTAGAAGTTCATTTCTGTGTATGTGCAAGTATATCTGTTGGATATACACTTAGGGTGAGAATTACTGAATCATGTTGAGCTGTAGAAGACAGTACGAACTCGCTAAGTGTTTGTATCAGGTTATACTGCCTTTAACAACGCTCGAGATCATATAGATCCACATACTTTCAAGTCTTGGTAAATGTTTCGCTTAGCCGCAATGAAAATACTTTTCTGTATTCACTGATCTCTGAATTCACTGATCTGTATTCACTGTATTCTCTGTCTCTGCTTCCTAATGTTTGAAAGAGTTTTAGCCATTACAGTCAGGCTTTGACCATACCCACTATCCCACTGGAGCTACACTAGAAAATATCATTTCGGCCTCTCTCTTGCCAAATTTAATAAGCATATCTCTAGCCATTATAATACCTGATCCTCCGGTACTAGTTGGAACCCTTGACTACCTTTGCCGTCTCTCCATGATACCATAATGTTTTGGATCCCCTCCTACTTGTTTAACTAAGCATCAATCCTTGCCACAGTTGACTCATCTTCTACCTACTTCTAAATGTTGATTTACCCTGAGATCCCCCACCTCACCCTTGTTATTCTAGCATAATCTACTCTCCCTGGTTTCACAAGGTAGAGCGTGGTATAGCTTCTGCTTTCCTCTGCTATCTTTTCCCAGACTTTTACATTAATCGGTGAATCCACAATTCATGTCTCTAATCTAGGCGTCTCTCTTGATCTCCAGACCTTTAATTCTACCCTGTACATGCTGATGATCTGTGTCTTCCGCCAAAGCTCACTCCAGCAGACACTGACCAATCTCATTCTTTCTGGTCATCTCCACTGATATGTCACAAGCACCTCACTCTTCATTATTCACACACACACACCCACACAGTCACACGCGCACCCACACACACACACACGCATACACATCCCAAATCACAGCCTTCTGTTCTTGTGTTTTTCTATAACATTTAAGGGAATATATTTGCCTAGATGTATAAACTTCATTTCAAAGGAATCACTTATTCACTTGTTTCCTCACACACTCAATAAAATGTACATCTTAGCAATTCTACATTTTAAATATTTCTCAAGTGTGGTCCCTAACCCTTCATTACTTCTTTCATAACACTAATTCAGTCATTCTAACTAACCCTTAATCCTGAAATATTCTCCTATTTTTTCCGTCCATGCACTTTCCAGTAGATTCAGATTGACCTTTCCCAAATCCCCAATCTTCCAAGTTTCTTTTGTTTTGAGAACAAATCTAATATATCTTAACATATTAACATTATACAGCTTCCGGACAAATAAAAGAAGTAGTTAGAAATGGGTTTGAGCTACTTCTTTTATTTGTCCGGAAGCTGTAATTCCCTGGGACATCCATATGTTCTGTGGTTCATGTTGTGTTCTGCCTGGATGAGACTTCTCTACCCTGAGTGTCCTGTTTAAACTCCACCTATCCTTTACCTCATATCAATTATTATCTCCTACAGGAAAGCTTTCTTGACCTCAGCATAGAATATGCCATCCACCTGATACCTTCACGCCAGTATCCCAGCACTAATAATATTTCATTTTAAAACTGCTTCTTATAAAAAAAAAGTCCCCTTTTAACTGAGCTTATAAAGAGCTGACTTTTTAAAATCCCTGTTTTTTGCACCAGAGAAGATACTCAAAATTGTTGCTCACAGAATGAAACAAAGAATAATAACCATCAGGAAACTGATATTAAAAACAAGTGTTGCATACAAATTTGACATGGAATATATAAAAACTGATAGGGAAAACTAATCAGCTTTTTATTCCTCTATATTTTAAGCAGTGTTGTAATACGATAAGGAATATAAAATTCCAATTAAGATTTTTCCAATTCTCTGTTCGCATGGAAAAGCTCCCCCTACACAAAATATAAGGAGGAAAATATATATAACATATGTAGGCTTCAAAGTACAAAATTTTGTGCCAACACAGCTATGACATACACCAGTTTGCGTGGTAGAAAGGTTAAGTGATAGCAAAATAATAAAATCACATCACCAATATTATCATCAACAGCATCATGATTACTACCATTTCTATAGGGCTCCATAGTTTCTAAAGTTTCCGTAGAGTTTCAGTAGTTACAGCATTTCCTTTATCAGTCTGGCTCATTGTTCTTGTAAAATGTGTGTGCTTGATACTCACATGTATATCCTAAGCCTGTGATTGCCAGCAGGAGGCATAAACATAGAAATCCTAGGGTTACTGCAACGATATGCCATGGAAACCCTGTCCAAAATCAGAGAGCAAAATATACAGTAAGCATTGAGCACAGCAAGGTCCTCGGAATTAGAACAAAATGGAATCGCATTCTGGAATTTAAAATGAATAGCGCGATTTACGGTGGTCACAAATCTCATAGCTATTACATTTAAATACACCCATTGACATATTGAGCACCAGACAGAGAGCATCAAATATGTACAGACACCATTATCACGATTTCACTAGTTTTTACTTGACATCGTGGTGTTTTCAGATATCAGGAAAACAAACTAAAAACCTTTACCTCTCCTTTTAACCATTGGACGTCTTTTGTCCTGTTGCCTTGAATGGACTGATTGCAGCTCTGTGTATGTTACTCTCTCCTCACTCATTTCTGAGGGCTGCAGTCAAACAACACGGCTCGATTCCTACGCAATAGTTCATGAGGCACAAAAAATGACAGTATTCATGAAGTGACAGGGACAGCTACATGAATGGTAAGCATGTTCATCTGACATAAGCAACGTAAATGATTATCTTCGAATATTAGGAAAAATTTATTTCAGTTTTTCTTTGTACTACCTTTTAACAGATGGTTAATAATGGTCCACTATGCTTACAAGCATGTTATGTTAAGCTCTTGCTGTGTTTAAAATAACTGAATTCATTGCCAAATTTTTAAAAAGGATATATTCCAGCCTCACCTAAAAATCTACATTTATATCATCATTTGAAAATTCATGTTTCACTACTTAGTGTCTGGGTTATGCCCAAATGGCAAATATATTGACACCAAATAGACTAAGCCACTGCTTAGTAAGGACACACACACACCAACTGGACAAAAACCGTGCCTGCCACATTGCTTATGTCCGAGTCTGCTCATTCATTCACATTATCCCTTGAAAATCATAATCGGTGGTTCTTGACTCCTTTTTACAGTGTAACGAAAAGGCGGAGACCGTAAGATTCAAGGAAAGCGAGGTTAGGACTACATTAAATGAGGGAGGCATAATTTGTCCTTCTAACAACAGTGCTGCACAGTGATGCTCTTATTTGTAGATGCGGAAAACTGAGGCTCTGGGAGCATAAACAGTATTCTCAAGGTCAGAACGATGGTAAATGGTACTCTTGAGTTAAAATAAATATATATAAGTAAATATATATACAATATATTAAATGTAGTCTAGATCAAATATAGATATAAATATAATAACATATTATACATTATATGTAACTATACAATAAATATATATTTAGTTCAAGTATTTATATTACATGGAACTTATTTATATGGACCCAAAATATGATCCTTCACTTACCCTTTGCTTATATAAATAATACTTTCTAAAAATACCTAATAATCTCTTTCTCCTAGAAAAATATTTATGAGAAAGCGTTTTTCCCAAAAGAATATTTTGATACATGTATAAACAACCAGATAACTGTTCTTCCTAAATAGATCGGACTCTTGGGTTTTGAAAATATCTTAATATTTCCCCATTTAATTACTTTCAAATGTCAGTGAACCTGAACAATCACCAAATAAAATAAAATAAAATAAAATAAAATAAAATAAAATGAACAATCACCAAATAAAATAAAAATAAAATAAAATCACCAAATAAAATATCTAAACATATTGTCATTAGTTTTTCAGAAAAACATTCTCTCTACCAAAGTGGCAAATTATAAGGTAAATGTTGTCATAATGTCATTTTCCAAGCTAACAAACTTTTGTTTAATTATATTTTAATTAAATATCTGTATAATAAAGTAACAAGAAAATAAATTTATAAATATAAATCTGGGTTTATTTTGATAGAAAAATAATCATATTGTCAAAGCATTAAACTTTTTTATGACACTTAATGAAAGAAGAGGGACTTGCCAATCAGTTTGGGAGATGAGAAAAAAACCCACAGACTTATATTGTCTAAAAAAGGATTAAATATTCTTTAAAACATCTAAGGATTAAAAAATTCATATCAGCATAGGCAATATTGTGACCCAACGCATTCTAATCCACTCCTTTTCTCACTTGCAGAATAAAGTTAACGTTCAATATGGATTAACACGGATCCAGGAGTCAGTTCTTGGGGCAACAGTCCAAAGCCCTCCCAACTTTGTCCACAGCTTTCCCATAGCAGATGCTACTTTATCCCTCTCTGATGGACAATGTGACAGCACAGGCACGGGTCACCCAACCTCACTGGCTGCAATACCTCATCGTACCTGGGATTTCAAAACTGGAAAAGAGCTTGGTCAGGATCACAGCTACGATGATGTGCTGGTTCTGGGGGCCTTTCACCTCTGCTTCGACTCCACAAGGTACTAGTTGATGTGCTTGACTGACTCTCAGAGAGACCGTGTCAGGAGAAAGATAGCCGATGGCCATGTGACATTAGACACTCCCCCGCATGGTTTCCACTGGCCTCAGGGTCTCCTTTACTCCTGCACTCTGTGTCAGACAGGAGTACTAGAGACCTCAAATGCTGAAGTTTCAGACATTCTGTGGATCAGTACAAACCTGAGCTTCAGCAGTTACCTTGAGGCATAAAAACAAAAAGGCATTCTCAAAATTTCATGAGGTTAGGAAATGCCTAACAATAAAATTTAAAGATTATAAAAATAAAAGGGAAATATCCATATTCTACCTGGCATGATTTATACATCTTCTTTTTATAGAATGAAGATAAGTTCCCAATTATAAATATATATATATGGCAAAAGTAGATAAATAGCAAAGTGTGCATAAATGTTAGCCTGGTTTTTTTTAACAGAATCCTAAGGATATCCAGATTGCTTAATATATTACAAATCCTAAATACCTAAAAATTGAGATGAATGATTTGAAAAATATCACATTTCTACTTATTTCTGTGTTCTCTTTAAATTGCTTGAAGAAGCAGACTATTTACATAAAAAAAAACTTAGGACAAAACAAAGACACATGATTACAATATTGAATACATTTGACCATACTCCTTTGAAAGCATCAAAGCCAAATTCATCTGTTCCACTATTTGTAGCAAATATTATCAGAGCATGTTTGTTTTTTTAAATAATGAGTGTAAGCAATTATATTTATTGTATAAAGGTAGAATTGACAAGATTAACATTAAGAATGTTGTCGAATTTAAACACTTGTAAGACAGTGGCAATATCTACCTTTTGTTACATTTATATGATTTTTAAGTATAAAGGAAAATATACACACACAGACCTATACCCTAAAGCTGAGCAATGAGCTGTTTTTCAGGATAGTTTATGAAATGCTTTCATTTTGTTTCTTAAATATAAAAATATATGGTTATAATATAAAAGTACATATTTATACATATTATAAAATAGGTTTTATATATGAAAAATTGTATGTAATTTAAATTTTATAACGTGGATTACCTTGTATTATCCCTGTTGGATTGTATAATCTGTTTATGCTGTTACACACAAAATGCAGATATTTTACGCAGTGTGAGTTAGCCTGTTTGCCTGAAGGCAGCTCAAAGCAGCCATTTAGAATCTAGAGAAAAAAATAAACTCTCTGAAAGCATGTTTTAAAATACATTATTTGTGGGGTGCCTGGGTGGCTCAGTCGGTAAAGCGTCTGACTTCGGCTCAGGTCATGATCTTACAGTTTCTGAGTTCAAACCGTACATCGGGCTCTGGGCTGACAGCTCAGAGCCTGGATCCTACTTCAGATTCTGTCTCTCTCTCTCTCTCTGCTCTTCCCGTACTTGCTCTCTCTCTCTCTCTCTCAAAAACAAATAAACAGTAAAATACATTATTTTTTCCATGCATTGAGCAGTTCTATGCCCTGTTTAATCCTACAAGTAAGTGTTAGGCAGGAACAAAAGCAGGAACCATATGATATGGTTTTGTCATATCAACCACATTGATCGGTCCATCTGAAGGGCCCCCAATGCTGTGAAGCTTCAAGCGTCTTCTTAGAAATGTGCACTAATAACAATAAATCCACCTTAATGCCAGCCACACCAGGAGAAGCCTTTTCAAAAGCACTTCCTCCTGGTTGGAGCTCCCTTTTCCATCACTCCCAAAGCACAACTGTCTCATCCTCTTGTAAATACTGGTGGGAACACATGTGAAGTCTCTAGCTTTCTTTTTTCTGGTTTGCCTTTGGCTCACGCTGTTTCTTTTTAAGATCTAGCTCATTGCTTTCAGGAAGTAGGTTTCTGACAGGAATAAAGATAATGAAGAAAGCCTTCTACAAATTTCCCATGCGACAGGGCTCTCTCTTAAAGGCAGACACGGTTTTCAAGCATGCCCATGGACTGTGATCTGCCAGGCCCCGGGGTGTAATTCCTCTGCACGGCAGCCAGACATCTCTTTCTATGCCTTGTGTCAAATTCCCCAGTGCCAAACGACGTCATTTAACAGAAATTTATTTCATCATTTCTTTTGCTACCAACTATTATATACCTCGCTGGTAAGGAATGCTTAAGCCAGCACATGGACTTTGCACGTTATTTTAGAGGGTGGACTTTGCACGTTTATTTTTGCACTTTAAACTCTCAGGGCAGCGCTGGCTTTCGGGTTGTGGGGTGATAAGACCCGCTGCAGTTTACTCCCCTTGTGCTTCCGAAGCAGCAGCTGAGTGAAGTGACTGACTTTGGAAGTCCCATGCTCTTTAGCAGCATCCAGCAGACCTTCTATGCAAATGAGTCTGCTGGGAGATTGGGCTTCAGGATCAGAATCTATTAGGTGGTATTGAATAACAGGTGTATATGTCAGGAACCAAGCAGAAAATGGACTCTAAAAGTTAGCCCAGGTTCCAGGAATGTGTTGCCTCTGATCTTTTACAAAGTTGTAGAGATGGCATTTATTTTTGTTTCATATTAAATCATCTGATACATCTATATCCCTAAAAATTTGGAACAAACATCCAATGAGAAGCAATTATTAGCAATTTTTGTTCTTAGGGCTTTTTTTAAATATATTTTTTTCATTCATTTATTTATTTTTGAGAGACAGAGTGAGACAGAGCACAATTGAGGGAGGGGCAGAAGACGAGACACAGAATCTGAAGCAGGCTCCAGGCTTCATGCAAATGTTCAGCACAGAGCCCGACATGGGGCTCGAACCCACAAACAGTGAGATCATGACCTGAACCAAAGTCGGTCACTTAACTGACAGAGCCACCCAGGCGCCTCAGCTCCTAGGGCTTTTTAAATAAGATGCCAGCTTTATCATACCTAAAATAGATAGAATAGGTTCTAGAATACCTTTCAAACCATATAGCTTTAAATATTTTATCAATAGTATTACAGCAAGTAAAAAGATAAAGTATTATGGTCAGAATATACGTATATTACTGTATTTTTAGGATTGACATTTTAATTTTCTATTTTGAGGGATGAGGCTATTTTTAATAACCTCATTATAAAGACATTATCCCCAAAGGCCTTTCTGTCTTTAAAACACCCACACAATTTTTTACCCCAATGTCAGAGTATTTTTAGTGCTTCTTAAAATGTTTCTTATGCCTCTTTTCTACTTCGACTTTTATTTTTCCTGTAAGGTTTCACTGAAACATCACTCATGCTCACTGTCTTTACAGTCAGCAAGCCTTGCCTGCATCAAAGAAAAGTACATACAATAGTGGCATTGAGCAAAAAAGAATAAGGTAGTAGAAACCACGATTTAACTGCAAGATGAAATAATAAGTAAGTAAAATGAGAGGGAGAGAGAGAGAGAGAAAGGATGATGATAACTTAAGTCAAGAGAACAAGCAGTGTGGTAGCAGAATCTAAATTACTGTGAAATTTATGATAAAGCAGGCAGATTCCATGAAACTTTAAAATAATTTGGGGCGCCTGGGTGGCTCAGTCGGTTGAGCGTCCGTCTTCAGCTCAAGTCATGATCTCACACTCCATGAGTTCGAGCCCCACGTCGGGCTCTGTGCTGACAGCTCAGAGCCTGGAGCTCGCTTCAGATTCTGTGTCCCCACCTCTCTCTGCCCCTCCCCTGCTCATGCTCTGTCTCTCTCTGTCTCAAAAATAAATAAATAAAAATTAAAAAATTTTTTTTGAAATAATATTCCAAGAGCAAAGGTGCAAGAGGAAACAGGTTTCCATTTTTATTTTTCAAAGTATGTACTTCTTATATACTATTCTCACTTATTTCTTCTTGTATACTAAAATTGGTAAAGGCAAGAAGCATAGGAGTTTGTGTGAACAGAAATGAAAGGCATGAAGGGAGACAGTTTGCTTTATTTCTGAGCTTAGAGTATTTCCATGTGTAATTGTTTTTCAATAACACACATTAGTGCATTAAATCTCAAATTATTTGGGAGCATTTCTTTTAAACTTGTGCCTTTAGTAGCTAAAGATTTTTCCTTCTCCAGTCACTGCTTCTCTTGAAATTTTTTCTTACCTTAGTTTCAAGTACAGTCTCTAGTTCAGTAAACCGTCAATAGAAACAGAATTATCATTTTAAAAAAGCATGATTTCCGCTTAATGGGGTTTAGGAGCAATGGGCAAAGAAGGAATTCTTGAGACACCTGTGATGCAAAAAGGTGATTTTATTAAACACGGGGACAGGACCTGTGGGCAGAGAGAGCTATCCTGGGATTGGGAGAAGTGACTGATTATATATTTTTTAGTTAGTGGGGATTAAGGAGAGCGTAAGCCTCTGAGGAATTTGGAAGCAAGGTTTTCAGGGCCATGAGGAGCTAGCCACAGTTAAGATAAGGTTAGTTTTAGTTTTTAAAAAAACAAAAACATGAAGGAAGGCAGCCATGAGTTCCTCAAGGAAGGTCACACTCTGCATGTCTCAGGCGTCTATCCATGGGCTGCTAGCTGGAAGGAAATTTAATTTCGACTGTATTACCCCTGCCTTTGTTTCACTCTCATTCTTCCCATTTTTGCTGTTTCCTGTCATATAGCCTATTTCCAACAATTATGAAATAGTATTACATTATGTTTTTTACAGGAAAGATCAAAGTAAACTCCCTGTTTACTAGTCACCTATCTTTAGTGCCATTTTAGTAGAGGCAGCAATGCAAACCAGACCTAAGAATTTGAGTTACCTAAAAATGTGAGAGGGGCTGAGTTCATTATCACTTGAGATTTTTAACCAGAAGTAAGATAGGGGGCCAGAGGGGAGCAAAGATGGCAGCACAGTGCCAGGACTCTAGGCTTGTCTGGTCCCTGGAAAACACTAGAGGACTATAAAGTTATTCTGAATTCCCAAGAAATTGACCTGGCAACTCACAGAACACCCTCCACCACTAGAGGGAGAGGAGAAGCCACATCAACGGAGGTAGGAAGTGCAGAAATGTGGTTTGGGGCAGAAGCCGGTCATGGATGCTGTGGAGGGGAGGTACCCCGGGCACAGAGAGAGGCTAAAGAGAGAAGCACACAGGGGAACGCACAGGAGACACTCCCCCAAAGCCATTACCTGGGAAGAGGAGAGGGACTGATTTTCCTGACTCTTTGGAACCAGTGGGGCCTGAATACTGGACTTCTAGAGGTCACTGGGCTTGGCTGCGATACAGCCCAGAGGACACTGCCCACCACAGGTGGCATGATCTGGGGATCTCCTGGAGCACCCGGAGAAAGACAGTTCGCTCTTCTTGAAGCACATCTGTGAGAGGTGACATGGGCAGAGTCGCCTCTCCAGGGACAAAGGGGCAGCCAGGTGCAATCTCCCTCCTGTTCCCCTCAGCACAGTCGCCGAGACACCTGATGAAGGCAGTCAACCCAGACACTGCCCAGCCAGATGGCTCCTAGCCCCACCCCACTATGCTCTGGTGCCACTGCCCTTCTGAAGAACACCCTGGGCACCTGCCCACACCAGGTCCCTAAGGCGCAGAATTTTAAGTCAGCAGTCTCAGCTGGGATAGGGCCTGGAGGGCACTGCGCTGTTCCTGGAGAGAAAGACAGGCAAACATCCTCGAGGCACACAGCTTGAAACTGTCTTGCCCCAGGGTGGGGATTATTCAGTCTTCTTATAGTGCCTGAGAGCAGCAAGCACAGAGACCCCTCTCTGGGGACAGGGGAGCTTGTGGCCATGATCCACCTGCCCCTCAGCCCAAGCAGGGAAGCCCCTGCAGTGAACAGCAGAGCAGTGACGCTGGCTGGCTGACCTCCTGACACCAAACCCCACACCCTGTGCCTCCGCAGTGCTGCCCCATAGGGAAACCTCTTCATGCATATTTATAGCTTATGTGCTTTCCCAGGACAATATGAATATGACACGGTAACCACATCTCTGGTGTCATCCTCAGAGACAAAAGAGCAGCCATTTTCCTCAGAAGCGAAAACTTACACTGCACCCTCCAACCCGACAAAGATAACAAAAAAACAGAATCATCTAAAGAAGAAGGTGAAGTTCACATAGAGGACCTAGGTCACCCGTTCTCCCCTCGGATACCCTGTGTGTACGTGAGTCAAGTAACTAAAACAGAAGCCACTGGCTCCAAACTGAGACAGTCAGTTTCGTGAAGTTGCTTGATCTACACAAAAAGCAGTGTTAAAATCCAAATGCCCATGGTAAGTATACTCCAGAGAATTGAAGTCGTTTGGATGCTATCGTCATACTTTCGTAACTGATTCAAGTATAGAAATCGGTTCTTCTCAATTGGTTCGGAAACAGGATGCCTCCAGATGTACAACTGACTCATTCTGTGACGCTTCCAGGAATAACACTTGATTGACATTATTTGATACATGTTTGGGGTTATAATTTCTTTTGTGTAATAGCTGTGCCTATCCTAATGCGGAAATCATAGTGAGGTTCCAGTGAGAAAACTGTGGATGTCTGTCCATGTATGAAACCATGTGATGTTGCAAACTAATAAATACCTTCTGACGGCCGGTCAAGAAAAGTGATTTGAACAGATACATTTTCGAAGCGTGTTTACGTTCGTAAAACCAATTCCATATATCTAATATTCCACTTTGAATTCCTAAGTTATTGAGATAAATCAAGCAATTTTTTTGTGTAAGTAGAGTAAGACGTGGTAACAGACAAGGTAGTCAAACCCAGGCATGTAACTCTGGGTTCACTGTTGTTTCCAACTGATCAATGTACTTCTCAATTTATAATTCCCAGTTTGAAGACATTTAAGAGTTAGCGTCTTGAATTTATGGGATAGTCCCGGTCAAAACACTGCTCTATTTTTTTATGGCTCTTTTTTTTTTAAGTTTATTCATTTATTTTGAGAGAGAGAAAGACAGAGAGGGAGAGGGGCAGAGAGAATCCTAGGCAGGCACACGGTGAGTGCAGAGCACCACATAGGGCTCAAACCCACAAACACTGAGGTCATGACCTGAACCAAAACCAAGAGTTGGAGGAGGCTTAACTGACTGAGCCACCCAGGTGTCCCAAAACTCTGCTCTTTAATTCAGTGTTTTCTCTGCTGACCTCTTCCGTGTCTCATTTTCTCCCTGGGCAGGGTTTTCAGTGCCATTTGCCTGGTGTTTCACTGTAGTGATTCTTGGAATCTTCTGTTTTCTTTCTCCTTAACAGCTGCCCTGAAACAAATATCTCCCTCTTTAGGGATTACTGTTTTCACTAGTCTTCCTCTTCTGCTAGTTCCATAGCTATGATCTCTAGTTCTACCCAGGAAACCATGCCACCTTCACCACTAATGTAATTACCTGGCCATTTACAAAATTCCTCAGACGTTTCTGATGTCTCCTTTACGTACAAAGCCAGGATCATATTTGAGGTTTTGGATGGTCCAATGTATTGGACCAGGAAAGGATGTATTTGAGGTTTTGTAGACAGTCAATCATGCTGGGTACAGAGTAAATTTCTCTCCGTTCTCTGACACCTCCTTTCAATAAATTGTCCTGTCCTCTTGGGTGTACCTCCATGTCTCCATTCTGCAGCTCATATGAGGTTTTTAAATCGTTCATTCTCAGAAATATTTAATACAATCACCAATAATGTTTCTCCTGTACTATTTCAATCATGTCCCGAAGTCAACAGACTTTCAAACTCCTATTTGAATTGAACTCAACTTCTGCAAATATATCTCTGATCATGTGGCCAAATGCCAAGAAACCGTTAACGGTTCTGCCTTCTTTCCTGCATTAAGGTAAAGTTCCACTACTTTTATCTGTTTTCATGAATCATAATCTGATTCCAACCAAATAATTATAAGCTCAAGAGCCATGGCTCAAGGGCTATAGACTCTCACTGTGCTTATCAAGATCTAATACATTTCCTTAAGTATATATTTAAGATATGCTCTTAAGACAAGCTCCAAAGACTCTAAATGGTTGATTTTTTTTTTATAATAGTGGTTTTCTTTAGTTATGATTGTTTTACTGAGGAGCAGTTCTACAGAGATTATTATGTCATGATTCTGCAAGGAAGACTCCTATTATGTGCATTTTAATATAGTCTTTCGAGGTGAAAACCTCTACATTCGCTAGCCATGACACTTTCTGGGAATCTGAATCTTACACATCATGGATGCTTATCTAGTCTTTTCTGGATTCAACTATAGCTTACCTCTCAATCCTGCATCTGGCAAATCACAGCAATGTGAGACAAGAAATTGTGCTATAATTGTGTGAGCTCAATTGTCTAACCTCAAACAGAGGAAGTTGAGGAATAACTTTAGGATGATTCAAGTTACATAATCAGAGTGCCTCACAATGCTGTAATCCAAGTGTTTTATTCCCTATTAATTAATGAGCACCTGGAAGAATTTCCAGGTCATACTTTTTTTCATTATTCTCTCTTCCCGGGCTCTGGGAGATGATTTTCATGTGAAGGTTTGTTTTATTTAGTTCTTATTTACTTATTTAGTTACTTAGTTGTTGTTTTCCTTTCAAGTTTTTATCTAAATACCAGCTGTTAACATATAGTGTAATTTTAGTTTCAGTAGCACAATTTTGTGATTCATCACGTACGTACAACACCCAGTGCTCATCACAAGTGTCCTCCTCAATGCCCATCACCTATCTGACCCATCCCCCCGCCACCTTTTTTCTGGTAACCTTCAGTTGGTTCTCTATCGCTAAGAGTCTGTTTCTTGGCTTGCCTCTCTTTTTTGTCACGGCGTTTACTTGTTTTGCTTCCTAAATTTCACTAGGAGTGAAATCATACAGTGTCTGTCTTTCTCTGGCTGATTTCTTTTACTTAGTGTAATATGCTCTAACTCTTTGTCATTGCAAATGGCAAGGTTTCATTCTTTTTATAGCTGAGTAATATCTCATTATATGTATATATACCACTTCTTTATTAATTCATCAGTTGATAGACATTTGTGCTGCATCACAGGAGAGTTCTACTATTAACTTTGTGAGGAACCTCCATACTGTTTTCCAGATGGCTGGACCAGTTTGCATTCACACCAACAGTGCAAATCAGATCCACTTTCTCTGCATCTTCGCTGACACCGGTTGTATCTTGTGTTGATGATTTTAGCCATTCTGACAGGCGGGACGTGATATCTAACTGTAGTTTTGATTTGTATTTCCCTGATGATGAATGATGTTGAGCATCTCTCATGTGTCTGTTGGCCATCTATGACTTCTATGAACAATGTCTATTCATGTCTCCTGCCCATTTTTGATTGGATTATTCACTTTCTGGGTGTTTAATTTTATAAGTTCTTTAAATATTTTTAATACTAACCCTTAGAAGATATGTCATTTGCAAATATGTCCTCCCGTTCCAAAGGTTGCCATTTAGTTTTTTTGAGGGTTTCCTTCACTGTGTAGAAGCCTTTTACTTTGATGAGGTCACAATAGTTCACTTTTGCTTTTGTTTTCCTTGCCTCTGGAGACATGTCTAGTAAGAAGTTGTTATAGCCAATGTCAAAGAAGTTACTACCTGTGTTCTCTTCTAGGATTTTGTTGGTTTCCTGTCTTACATTTAAGTCTAATCAATCTTGAAATTGTTTTGTATGGTGTGAAAAAAGTGATCCAGTTTCATTCTTTTGCAAAAAATACCATTTATTGAAGAGACATTCTTCTTACCATTGGATATTCTTTCCTGCTTTGTCGAAGATTCATTGACCACATACTTTTTGAGATCATTTCTTGAGTTATCAATGCTGTTCCATTGATCGATGTGTCTATTTTGGTGCCAGTTACCACACTGTTTTAATTACTTCAACTTTGTGATATAAGTTGAAGTCTAGAATAGTGATACCTCCAGTTCTTCTTTTCTTTTCTAAAGTTGCTTTGGAGTGTTTCATGGCTGTATACAAATTTTAGGATTGTTTCTTCTAGCTAACTCTGTAAAAAATGCTGTTGGTATTTTTTTTAATTTTATTTTTTATTTTTTAAAATTTACATCCAAATTAGTTAGCATACAGTGAAACAATGATTTTAAGAGTAGATTCCTTAATGCCCCTTACCCATTTAGCCCATCCCCCCTCCCACAACCCCTCCACTAACCCTCTGTTTGTTCTCCATATTTAAGAGTCTCTTATGTTTTGTCCCCTTCCTGGTTTTTTTATTATTTTTGTTTCCCTTCCCTTATGTTTATCTGTTTTGTCTCTTAAAGTCCTCACATGAGTGAAGTCATATGATATTTGTCTTTCTCCGACTAATTTCGCTTAGCATAATACCCTCCGGTTCCATCCACTTAGTTGCAAATGGCAAGATTTCATTCTTTTTGATTGCCGACTAATACTCCATTGTGTGTGTGTGTGTGTGTGTGTGTGTGTGTGTGTGTGTGTGTGTGTATACCACATCTTCTTTATCCATTCATCAGTTGATGGACATTTGGGCTCTTTCCATACTTTGGCTATTGCTGATAGTGCTGCTATAAACATGGGAGTGCGGGTGTCCCTTCAAAACAGCACACTTGTATCCCTTGGATAAATGCCTAGTAGTGCAATTGCTGAGTCGTAGGGTAGTGCTATTTTAGTTTTGTGAGGAACCTCCATACTGTTTTCCAGGGTGGCTGCACCAATTTTCATTCCCACCAACAATGCAAAAGAGATCTTCTTTCTCCTCATCTTCGCCAACATCTGTTGTTGCCTGAGATGTCAATGTTTGCCATTCTGACAGGTGTGAATTGTGTCATTGTGGTTTTGGTTTGTATTTCCCTGATAATGAGTGATGTGGGGCATTTTTTCATGTCAGTTGGCCATCTGGATGTCTTCTTTGGAGAAGTGTCTATTCATGTCTTTTGCCCATTTCTTCACTGGATTATTTGTTTTTTGGGTGTTGAGTTTGATAAATTCTTTGTAGACTTTGGATACTAGCCCTTTATGATATCTCATTTGCAAATATCTTCTCCCATTCTGTCGGTTGCCTTTTAGTTATGCTGATTGTTTCCTTCGCTGTGCAGAAGTTTTTATTTTGATGAGGTCCCAGTAATTCATTTTTGCTTTTGTTTCCCTTGCGTCTGGAGATGTGTTGAGTAAGAAGTTGCTGCAGCCAAGATCAAAGAGGTTTTTGCCTGCTTTCTCCTCAGGGATTTTGATGGCTTCCTGTCTTACATTGAGCTCTTTCATCCACTTTGAGTTTATTTTTGTGTATGGTGTAAGAAAGTGGTCCAGGTTCATTCTTCTTTGTGTCACTGTCCAGTTTTCACAGTACCACTTGTTTAAGAGACTGTCTTTATTCCCTTGGATATTCTTTCCTGCTTTGTCAAACATTAGTTGGCCATACGTTTGTGGGTCCATTTCTGGGTTCTCTATTCGATTCCACTGATCTGAGTGTCTGTTCTTATGCCAGTACCATACTGTCTTGATGATTACAGCTTTGTAGTATAGCTTGAAGTCTGGGATTGTGATGCCTCCTGCTTTGGTTTTCTTTTTCTAGATTGCTTTGGCTATTCGAGGTCTTTTCTGGTTCCGTACAAATTTTAGGATTATTTGTCCTAGCTCTGTGAAGAATGTAGGTGTTACTTTGATAGGGATTGCATTGAATATGTAGATTGCTTTGGGTAGTATGGACATTTTAACAATATTTGTTCTTCCTGTCCAGGAGCATGGAATCTTTTTCCATTTCTCTGTGTCTTCTTCAATTTCTTTCATAAGCTTTCTATAGTTTTCAGTGTATAGATTCTGCACCTCTTTGGTTAGATTTATTCCTAGGTATTTTATGGGTTTTGGTGCAACTGTAAATGGGATTGATTCCATCATTTCTCCTTCTGTTGCTTCATTGTTGGTGTATAGGAATGCAACCAATTTCAATCAAATATATATTGAATCAAATATATATTCAATCAAAATATATTGATTTTATATCCTGCAACTTTGCTGAATTCATGAATCAGTTCTAGAAGTTTTTTGGTGAGATCTTCTGGGTTTTCCATATACAGTATCATGTCATCTGTGAAGAGTGAAAGGTTGACCTCCTCCTGGCCGATTTGGATGCCTTTTATTTCTTTGTGTTGTCTGATTGCAGAGGCTAAGACTTCCAATACTATGGTGAATAACAGTGGTGAGAGTGGACATCCCTGTCTTGTTCCTTACCTTAGGGATAGAGCTCTCCGTTTTTCCCCATTGAGGATGATATTAGCATTGGGTCGCTCGTATATGGCTTTTATCATCCTGAGGTATGATCCTTCTATCCTTACTTTCTTGAGGGATTGTATCAAGAAAGGATGCTGTATTTTGTCAAGTGCTTTCTCTGCATCTATTGAGAGGATCATATGATTCGTGTCCTTTCTTTTATTGATGTGATGAATCACGTTAATTATTTTGTAGATATAGAACCAGCCCTGCATCCCAGGTATAAATCCCACTTGGTCGTGGTGAATAATTTTTTTAATGTATTGTTGGAGTCGGTTGGCTAATATCTTGTTGAGGATTTTTGCATCCATGTACATCAGGGAAATTGGTCTATAGTTCTCCTTTTTAGTGGGGTCTCTGTCTGGTTTTGGAATCAACGTAATGCTGGCTTCATAGAAAGAGTTTGGAAGTTTTCCTTCCATTTCTATTTTTTGGAACAGTTTCAAGAGAATAGGTGTTAACTCTTCCTTAAATGTTTGGTAGAATTCCCCCTGGAAAGCCATCTGGCCCTGGACTCTTGTATTTTGGCAGATTTTTGATTACAGTTCAATTTCCTTACTGGTTATGGGTCTGTTCAAATTTTCTATTTCTTCCTGTTTCAGTTTTGGTAGTGTAAATGTTTCGAGGAATTTGTCTATTTCTTCCACATTGCCCATTTTATTGACATATAATTGCTCATAATATTCTCTTATTATTGTTTTTATTTCTGTTGTGTTGGTTGTAATTTCTCTTCTTTCATTCTTGATTTGCTTATTTGGGTCCTTTCCTTTTTCTTCTTGATCAAACTGGCTAGTGGTTTATCAATTTTGTTAATTCTTTCAAAGAACCACCTTCTGGTTTCATTGATCTGTTCTACTGTTGTTTTTTTTTTTTTTTTTGGTTTCTATAGCATTAATTTCTGCTCTAATCTTTATTATTTCCTGTCTTCTGCAGGTTGTGGGTTTTATTTCTGTTCCTTTTCCAGCTCCTTAAGGTGTAAGGTTAGGTGGTGTATCTGAGATCTTTCTTCCTTCTTTATGAAGGCCTGGATTGCTATTTGTCTTTCCTCTTATGACTGCCTTTGCTGCATCCCAGAGGTTTTGGGATGTGGTGTGATCATTTTCATTGACTTCCATATACTTTTTAATTTCTTCTTTAACTGCTTGGTTAGCCCATTCATTCT
The DNA here is from genome assembly GCF_018350215.1 of Panthera leo. Lineage (NCBI taxonomy): Eukaryota > Metazoa > Chordata > Mammalia > Carnivora > Felidae > Panthera > Panthera leo. The sequence goes on from NC_056685.1 coordinate 44,563,950, forward strand.
TTAGTAGGATGTTTTTCAGTCTCCAAGTATTTGTTACCTTTCCAATATTTTTTCTTGTGGTTGATTTCAAGTTTCATAGCGTTGTGGTCTGAAAATATGCATGGTATGATCTCAACATTTTTGTACTTACTTAGGGCTGATTTGTGTCCCAGTATATGGTCTATTCTGGAAAACGTTCCATGTGCACTAGAGAAGAATATATATTCTGCTGCTTTAGGATGACATGTTCTGAATATATCTGTTAAGTCCATCTGGTCCAGTGTGTTGTTCAAAGCCATTGTTTCCTTGTTGAGTTTTTGATTAGATGATCTGTCCATTGTTGTGAGTTGGGTGTTGAAGTCTCCTACTATTATGGTATTACTATCGATGAGTTTCTTTATGTTTGTGATTAATTGATTTATATATTTGGGTGCTGCCACATTTGGCGCATAAATGTTTACAATTGTTAGGTCTTCTTGGTCTCTAGACCCCTTGATTATGATATAATTCCCTTCTGCATCTCTTGATACAGTCTTTATTTTAAAGTCTAGATTCTCTGATAAAAGTATGGCTACTCTGGCTTTCTTTTGTTGACCATTACCATGATAGATGGTTCTCCATCCCCTTATTTTCAATCTGTAGGTGTCTTTAGGTCTAAAGTGGGTCTCTTGTAAACAGCATATAGATGGGTCTTCTTTTCTTATCCATTCTGTTACCCTACGTCTTTTGATTGGAGCATTGAGTCCATTGATGTTTAGAATGAGTACTGAAAGATATGAATTCATTGCCATTATGATGCTTGTAGAGTTGGAGTTTCTGGTGGTGTTCTCTGGACCCTCCTAATCTTTTGTGGCTTTTGGTATATACATATATATTTTTTTTTCATCTTTTCTCCCCTAAGAGATTTCCCCTTAAAATTTCTTTCAGGGCTGGTTTAGCAGTCACAAAATCCTTTAATTTTTGTTTGTCTGGGAAACTTTTTATCTCTCCTTCTATTTTGAATGATAGCCTTGCTGGATAAAGAATTCTTGGCTGCATATTTTTCTGATTCAGCACATTGAATATATCCTGCCACTCCTTTCTGGCCTGCCAAGTTCCTGTGGATAGGTCTGCTGCTAACCTGATTTCTCTTCCCTTGTAGGTTAGGGACTTTTTTTCCTTGCTGCTTTCATGATTCTTTCCTTGGCTGAGTATTTTGTGATTTTGACTATGATATGCCTTGTTGATGGTCAGTTTTTTGTTGAATCTAATGGGAGTCATCTGTGCTTTCTGGATTTTTTGTCTGTGTCTCTCCCCAGGTTAGGAAAGTTTTCTGCTATGATTTGCTCACATAACCTTCTACCCCTATTTCTCTCTCTTCCTCCTCTGGGACCCCTATGATTCTGATGTTGTTCCTTTTTAATGAGTCACTGATTTCTCTAATTCTTAAATCGTGTTCTTTGGCCTCAATCTCCTTCTTTTTTTTCTGCTTCGTTATTCTTATAAGTTTGTACTCTGTATCGCTGATTCTCTGTTCTGCCTCATCCATCCTTGCCGCCGCTGCTGCATCCATCTGTGATTGCAGCTCAGTTGTAGCATCTTTAAATTCATTCTGGCTATTTTTTACTTCTTTTATATCTGCAGAAAGGGATTCTAATCTATTTTCGACTCCACCTAGTATTCTTATTATGGTGATTCTAAATTCTGGTTCAGACATCTTGCTTGTGTCTGTGTTGGTTAAATCCCTGGCAGTCATTTTTTTGTGTTCTTTCTTTTGGGGTGAATTCCTTTATTTTGTCATTTTGAAGGGAGAAAAGGAATTAGTGAGGTAGAAAATTTGAAATTAAAGAAATTAAAATTTAAAAAATATTAAAATTAAAAATTAAAAAGACACACACAAAAATCGAATAGATGATGCTAGATCCTAGGTCTGTTTTGGCCTGGGTGTAGAAACTGGTTTGACAGATTAGAGAAACAAACAAACAAACCAAAACAAAAACAAAAAAAGAATGGGGAAGAGCAAAAAAAAAAGGAAATCGTTTGAGAATTTGAAAAAATGAATACACTAAAGTAGACTAATATACACAAAAGTAGAGAATATAGTAGAAAAATTATAGAAAAATATTTTTAATAAAAATTAAAAAGAAATATGAATTTTTTTGTTTTTTGTATTTAAGAAAAAAGAAAGAAATGAAAAAGAGAAAAAAATTAAAAAAGAAAAGACAAAAAAAGAAATCGTTTGAAAATTTGAAAAAGTGAATACACTGTAATAGACTGAAATAAAATGATGGGAGTAAGATAAAATTTTTAAAAATTTACATAAAAGCAAAAAATATAGTAATAAAAATTAAATAAAAATATTTTTAAAAGAAATTGAAAGTAAAAATGAAATTTTTCTGCATTCAAGAAAAAGAAAAGAAGTGAAAAAGAGAAAAAAGGAAAAGAAAAAAAGGAAATTGTTTGAAAATTTGAAAAGGTGAGTACACTGAAATAGATTAAAATAAAATGATGGAAGTAAAGTAGAATTTGAAAAAATTTACACAGAAGTAAAAAATATAGTAATAAAAATTAAAACATATATTTTTAATAAAAATTGAAAATAAAAATGAGTTTTTTCTCTTTCTGTATTCAAGAAAGAGGAAAGAATTGTAAAAGAGAAAAAGGAAAAAGGGAGAGAAAAAAAATTGAATAAATGCACCTAACAGTTGAAGTAGGACTGAAATTGCTTCGTTTTCCCCTAGAGGTCAGTCCATGTAGCTCTTTATAGTCCATAAATAAGGCCGGCAGTGAGGTTTGTGTTCTTGAAGAGCGAAGTTGGCCCAGTTGGGCAGGGCTCGGTGTAACAGTTCCGCTCTCCACTAGATGGTGCTGCTGGCCTACTGGGGTGGATTGTTGCGGTGCTCGTCAGTGCGCATGTGCTTGACGGTGAAAATTGGCGCCACCCAGCCTGTTCTCCTGGATCAGCGATGGTGCACCCGTCCTCCGTCTTCAGCTCTCATCCACTCCCCGCTTTTCCACTCTCTGGACCAGGCCCCAGGGAGTACCTCTCTCCAGAGCTTTGCCTCAGATGCAGCTGTTTTCCCAGGCCCCTTACTTCTGAAGGACTGCGGCTTTGACCCGCTCCGCCCCTCTGTGGGAGGGTCTCACCGAGCAATGGCCAAATGTCACCTGCACCCAGGAACTTCCGCTGGATCCTGCTATTGCCAGTGCCCCGAGACTGCGGCCAGGTGCCAGCCTGCCCCCAAAAAAGATCGCGAGACAGTGTAGCCTCAGCGTTTCAGGGACCATGGAAAATCGCAACACACATCTGGCACCAGGCTTCACCCTCAACGACCTTGTTCCAGCACCAGCGAATGTGGCCGCCTTCCGGGGTCTGATGGGACCAGGTGGCTTCAACAGGCTCTACCAAATATCCTTCCAGCAGTGGAACCGCTTTTCCCCGTGTGGCCCGAGAACCTCCCGGACCCCACTCTGCTCCTGGGGATTCACCTTTCCCACCAGAGCACCGCCAGGTATCGAGCTGCAGAGTTGCAGCCTTTGCGTTCCCCTTATTTACAGTCTTAATGGAATGTAAACCCTCTTGTTTCTCCTTTCTCCCTGTTTAGTTTAGTCCATGTGGCTGTTTCCAATTTTCCACTTTCTCTCCAGCTGCTTTTGGGGAGGGGTGCTTTTCCCATATTCTCTGCCCCCCCCAGTCTCCATCCTCTCTCCGCCCTCAAAGGGGTTCCCTACCTTTCGGGGCGTCCTGCTCCCCAAGTTCAGCTCTTCATGTCGCGTACCTGCTGAGTTCTGTGGTTCAGGTTGTGCAGACTGTTGTGTTAATCTTCCAATCAGTTTTCTAGGTGTGTAGGATGGTTTAGGGTTGGTCTGGCTGTATTTCATGGACGCGAGACACACAAAAAACTTCCATGCTGTTCCACAGTCTTGGCTCCTCCCCAACAATATTTTTTTTTATAAAGAACCAGACTTCTTAAAGTCCTAGAGTCTTCCTCTCTCATTTCAGAATGTCCTTGCTTTTTTATGGGCTGTACCAATATGCCAGCCTCTGGCAGAGATGATGCTGGAATATTGGGTGCACCAGCATGAGAGACATCAGACCCCTCACCTCTGCCCTTTCACGTGGAGACAGCCACGTTATGAGCACAGGTTGGTGGAGTAAGAGAGTATCAGCTCTCCGGATGAGGATTAAGAAGCAAACTTCTCCATACTGTTTCTGCAACTCACACGGATTTAGGAAGACCTGAGTTAAGATCAAGAGCCACACTTAACTGACTGAGGCACCCAGGTGCCCAGCACTATCTTGATCATTGTGTCTTCGTATAAATCTTCAAGTACGATCATGTGAGTTCTCCTACTTTGTCCTTTCTCAAATTTGTTTTGACAATTTTTTTTGAAGTTCAGTTAATGGCCATATTTTTATTAGAATTCCAATACCCGCTAAAGGGAATCTGGGCTCCTTGGAGAGATGGTTGATATTAAGTCTGGGGTAGGAAATACACAAGATGAGCCTGGAGCATGTGTACTGCTAGAAAATAGGGGAGTGCTTAAACTAATGGAGGTGTGTCCAAGGGATCAAGGGACCAGGTGAACGAATTCCCAATGGCTAAAGCAACAGCAATTTAAGCAACAAAATAAATGAAGTACTCCTGGACTATAAACCAAAATATAAAATAAATATCCATCAGTCCATAATAACATAAAATAATTGATCAAAAATAAATGGGGGTAATGAGACAAACTTTTCATGTAGAAGAATTCCAAATATAATTCCAAGTATACTTTTACTCCCGCTTCAAGGAGAAGGGCCTAACTCATCGCTCTGTAAGTATGCATTGCACATAATGATTTCCTTCCAAAAAATCATTATAGAATCATATGGAAGGGAAAACAAAGAATAGCTTTACAATGGAACACCTGACAAATATTACCACACTGAACAAAGTTATCAACAGTGACAGGCCATATTCATAGCATGCACTCTTGATACAATGTGATAAAAGTGGCTCTGGACCTGTGTCGGCTTCCGCCCCAAACTTATGGCCCCAGTCTACTCATGAGAAAAATATCAGACTGAGGGATATTTTATAAATATCCAGAATGTCCTCCTCAAAACTATCAAGATTGTTAAGAACAAGGAAAATCTGTAACACCAAGGGGGAACTTAAGAAGACAGGGCAGCTAACTGGCATGTGGTAACCTGGATGGGATCCAGGAATAGAAAATGTGAGTAAATTATGCATTTTAAGTAATAAAAAGATATTAGTTTTTGTTTCTTAATTATAACAAATATGCAATACTAATATAGCATGTAAATATAGATTGCGTGCAGAGTATTTGGGCACTCTGTACTATCTTTGCATTTTTTTCTGTACATTTAAAATGATTCTAAAAACAAAGTATTTTAAAAAGTAAAATCAGTATGTAAGTTTCTACCAAATAAAATCTTACTGGGTTTCTGATTTGGATTGACTTAAATCATAGATTAGTTTAGGGAGAAGTGAAGTTATAACCATATTGAGGCTTCCCATCTAGGAACATAGTATAGTTATCAATTTATTTATCTTCTTTTTTTTTTAATGTTTTTAATGTTTATTTATTTTTGAGAGACAGAGACAGAGTGTGAGCAGGGAAGGGTCAGAGAGAGAGAGGGAGACACAGAGTCCAAAGCAGGCTCCAGGGCTATCAGCACAGAGCCTGATGCGGGGCTTGAACTTACGGACTGAGAGATCATGACCTGAGCCGAAGTCAGACGCTTAACTGACTGAACCACCCAGGTGCCTCTATTTGTCTTCTTTAATTTCTCTTATTGGTGTTTTATAATTTTCAGCATATAGATGGTACATATGTTTTGGTATATATGCACTTTATGTGATACTGTACCCAAACCAAAGTGAGTTTGCTCCTTGGTGAGTCACAGATAGAAACTACACCAAGTGAGTTGTCACACAAAGGAAACTTTATTTGCAGTAAATAAGGACATCATGGGGAGTAACTAAAGTCGTGACACGCAAAGCAATGGAGAATAGGTTCCTTTTTTTTAGAGCTAGGATGAAAAAGAGGATCCACATCACCATATGTAGAGAAGCACATGGGGTCACACATGCACCTTAAGAAAACAGGCCTCCACACACACTGTGTGTTACATAAATAAGGTTTGTGCTCCTCCTTGGGGGAAGATTTTTGTATTATGAGGTACAGATATTATCAATCATTCTAGACGTCACTCCATGATCTGTCTGAGCGGGTGTGAGTCGGGTTACACTCAAACTGGTCCAGATGATCTAGGCAGACTGAAGGTTTTGTGAAGACAGTCGCTATTGCTTGGGGGTGGTATTGCTTTCCACCTGCCAGAGTTAAGAGAGAAACTGGAAAGAAGATTTGCTTAGGGGAATTGTGGGACAAAGGTCGGGGAGTATAAGCTGATGGGCAGTAAAGGTCAGATCTTGGGGTCTAGCATATGACAATACTATTGTAAATGGTATTTTTGTTTATTTCAATTTCCAATAGCTTAATTTTAGCCTATGGAAACAAACTGATTTTACATACTGTCCTTGATCTGAAACTGGACTAAACCCACTTATTAGTTTTAGGGGGATATGGGCAAAACTTTAAGGTTTTCTATGTTGGCAATTATGTCCTTTTGCATTCCAATCTGTATCCCTTTTTTATTTCTTGCTTTGAACTGAAATGGCCTCCCTTCGGATGGTGAAGAGGGGTGGTGAGTGCAGATATCTTTGCCTCATTACCAGTGTTAAAGGAAAGTACTTAATCTTTCACTGCTAAGTATAATATTACCTGGAGGGTTTGTTTTCTTAAATGTCATTATCATGTTGAGGAAAATCTCACTTATTCCTAGTTTACTGAGATGATGTATCATGAAATGATGGTGAATTTGTGGTGCTTTACCTGCATCTTCTAAGATTATCCTGTAGTTTTCCTTCCTTAGCCTATCAATCAGGTAAATCACCCCAATTCGTTAATCTTGCATATGCGGAGTAAATCCGACTCCATCACGATGCGTAATCTTTTCAATAAATTGCTCTATGAGATTCAATGAACTATTTGTTAAGGATTTTTGCCTATATTTTGTGCATACAGGCTGTGGATTCTTGTCTATTGGGTTTCACTATCCAAGGAACACTGGCCTCACAGAATGAGTTGGAATATTTTCTAATTTTGTCTGTTTCCTGGAAGAGTTTTTTTTTTCTTTTTAAATTTTATTTTTATTCCGTAAGTATTTCCTGGAATCCACCCAGAAGCCATCTGGGGTTCTTTCTGGAATGTTTTAACTACAAATTGAATAGCTAGCTCATTTTAGATATAAAATGACATCCAGATTATCAAATTCTTCTTGAGTGTGTTTTGAAACATCAATTTTTTCAAGAAATCAATGTCTTTTAGGTTTTAGAATTTATTGGCAAAAACTTCTGCATAATATTCCCCTATAATTGTCGGTGAATCCTTCAATGTCTGTAATAATGTCACTCTTATTCCTCGTATTGGTGATTTATGCCTGTTCTTTCTCTTGATCAGCCTGGCTATGGGTTTATCAATGTTGTGGGCCTTTTCAAAGCTTACTGTACATTTCTTTTATTATTTCTTTTATTTCCGACTTCACTGATTCCTGCTCTTCATTTTATGACTTCTTCCCTTCACTTGATTTGGGTTTTATTTCCTTTTCTTATTCTAGGTTTTCAAGGCAGAAGTTGCAATTATTTATTTTTAATGTTTATTTATTCTTGAGAGACAGAGCATGAGCAGGGGAGGGGCAGAGAGAGAGAGGGAGATGCAGAATCTGAAGCAGGCTCCAGGCTCTGAGCTGTCAGCACAGAGCCCGATGCGGGGCCCAAACCTGCGAACCACAAGATCAAGACCTGAGCTAAAGTGGGACGCTCAACCCACTGAACCACCCAGGTGCCCCATAGAAGTTGTGATTATATTTGCAGCAATGAGGATGGAACTGGAGGGTATTATGCTAAGTGAAATAAGTCAGTCAGAGAAAGACAGATATATGTTTTCACTTATATGTGGAACTTGAGGGACTTAACAGAAGACCATGGGGGAAGGGAAGGGGGAAAAAATAGTTAAAAACAGAGGGAGGGAGGAAAACCATGAATGACTCTTAAATCCAGAGAACAAACTGAGTGTTGATGGGAGGGGCAGAGGAGAGGAGAAAATGGGTGATGGGCATTGAGGAGGGCACTTGTGGGATGAGCACTGGGTCTTGAATGCAAGGGATGAATCATGGGCATCTACCCCCAAAACCAAGAGCACACTATATACACTATATATTAGCCAACTTGACAATAAATTATATCTTGAAAATAAAATAAAAGCATCTCAGTAAAAATTAAAAGAAGTTGCAATTATTGATTGATTAGAAAAATTACTTCAAATGTAAGCATTGAATGTTATACATTTCCCTGTAAACATTGATTTCACTGCATCCCACATATTTTACTATCTTGTTGATTTCTTTTCATCCAATTCAAACTATTCAAAATTTTTCCTCTAAAACAAACAGAAAAGATATTGTTTAAATTTTCTTCATGATTTTGTCTGACCTATGCATTATTTCCAAAGGTATTGTTTAATTGTCAAACATTGTGAGACTTTTCAAATATTTTCCTGTTATTGGTTCTAGAATGAATCCACTGAGTGATCTCTAATCTGTGTGACTTCATTTTTTTTTTTTTAATTTGTTGAGACTACTATTAAGGACTAACCGTGGTTTAAAAATATTTTAATGCTCTATGTGCTTTCAACAGAATGTGCATTCTTCTATTGTTGACTGGAGAATTCCATAAATGCCATTCAGGTCAGTTTGGTAGATAACACTATCCAAGTCCTCACTATCCTTACTGGTTTTGTGAATGTAATTATTGAGTATTAAGAAAGGAGTCTTGGGGCGCCTAGGTGGCCCCGTCGGTTAAGTATCTGACTTTGGCTCCGGTCATGATCTCCTGCTTCTTGAGTTTGCCCCACATAGGGCTCTGTGCTAACAGCTCAGAGCCAGGAGGCTTCTTTGGATTCTGTGTGTCGCTCTCTCCCTGCCCATCCTCTGCTCGAGCTCTGTCTGTCTCTCTCTCTCAAAAAAAAAAAAAAAAAATACTAAACATTGAAAAAATTTAAAAAATAAATTTAATTTTTAATTATAGTGTCCAGCTATAATCATAGATGTGTCTATTTTTCCTTTTAATTCTATAAAGGTTATATTTTGTTACTTCAAACTATTTCTAACACAGAGAAGGTAAAAAAAGCCATATAACAAACACAGGTACTAACTTTAAAAACTTTAAACGTGGAATAGATACTGGTATTTTTCCATGTACTTTAGATTCAGATCTAGTGGGAAGGTCCTTGAACTCCTTCCCAAGCCCATTTCCCTACTTCTATAGGGAAAACCTGCTCCTGAAGTTTATGTGTATCCTTTGTCTTCTTTTCCAAGATTGTTTTGACTACTGATGGTCATACATATTCTGTATGTTACCTTAGAGAAGTTCCATGTGCACTTGAGAAAAATATGGATTCTGTTGTGAGTAGACTGTTGTCTACAAGACTCCTAGGTGTGTTGGATCGAAGTGTTTTTCAAGACTTCTGTTTTCTTTACTGATCTTCTGTCTGATTTCTCTGCAAGCCAAGTCTAGTAGTGAAGAACTCCCTTAAGTTTTGTTTGTATGGGGAAGTCTATCTCTCTGTCTCATTTCTTTTTTTTTTTATTTTTTTAAGTTGATTTATTTACTTTGCTAGAGTGAGAGATCACAAGTGGGAGAGAGAGGAGAAAGAGGGAGAGAGAGAGAATTCCAAGCAGACTTCACACTGTCAGCACAGAGCCTGGTATGGGGCTTGAACCCACAAACCTTGAGATCATGACCTGAGCAGATACCAAGAGACAGAGGCTTAACCTTTGTCTATGACAAAGGAAACATACAACAACAACCTCAAAAAGCCATGCACACATTCAGTGTAATCCCTATCGAATTTCTAATGGCATATTCACAAAGATAGAGAAGACAATCCTAAAATTTATTTGAAACAACAAAAGAACTTCAGTAGACAAAGCATTCCTGAGATGAAGAACAAAACTGGAGGCATCCCAATTCCTGATTTTAAACTATACTACAAAGCAATAATAATCAAAATAGCATGGTACTGGCGTAAAAATAGACTAATGGAACAGAATCAAGGGCCCCAAAACAAACCCATGCATATAGACCCTACTGATATTTACAAGGAAGCCAAGAAAACTAAGTGGGGAAAGGATAATCTCTTCAGTAAATGGTGTTGGGAAAACTGGACAAACATGTAGAACACTGAAACTGGACCCCTATCTTAAAGTCAAAATTGACTCAAAATGAATTAAAGGCCAAAACATAAGACATGACACCATAAAACTGCATGGAGAAAACCTATAGTAAAAGCTCCTGGCCTTGGTCATGGTAATGACTTTTTTAGATAGGACACCAAAAGCACAAGAAACAAAAGTAAAAATAAATATGCTGAAATTCTAGTTCCCACTACCTGTATGACCTTATTTGGAAATAAGGTCTTTAGAGATGTAATCAAGTTAAAATGAGGTCATTAGGGAGGGGGCGAATCAAATATGGTGAGTCTCCTTATAAGGAGGAGGACATGTGAACAGTGACAGAGAAGAAGAATGCCCTGTGATGACAAGGGAAAGATGGGGTGACACAGAGACAAACCAAGAAACACCAAGGATCACCCACAACCACCAAAAGCTGGGAAGAGGAGAGGAAGAATTTACTCCAATGGAGTAAAATAGTCTCAAATGGAGCTTGGCCCTGCCACTGCAATTCTAAACTTCTCACCTCCACAACAATGAAAAACTAAATGCACGTTGTTCAAAGACACCCAGGTTGTGGTAGTTGTCATGGCAGCCCAAGGAATCACTACAACACCCTGTAACCAGCACCCAGATTATTACACTCCATATTATCAGCACCTGAGAAATGCACCTTGGACATGGTTTCTTTCCAAGCATAACTCTGCACCATGGTAAAGACTAGTCATTCCCCCATTATTATTATTCTTAGGAATAAATCCATACAGCAGGAATTTTGACCTCATTTCTTTCTTTTTATATATTTTTTAAATATTTATTTATTTTTGAGAGAGAAATGGAGTGTGAGTGGGGGATGGAACAGAGAGTGAGGGAGACAGAATCAGAAGCAAGCTCCAGGCTCTGAGCTGTCAGCACAGAGCCCGATGTGAGGCTTGAACTCATGAACTGTGGGATCAAGACCTGAGCCAAAGTTGGTCACTTAACCAACTGAGCCATCCAGGCACCCCCCCCACCCAAAATACGTTTTTAAACAATCATTGCAACCACATTCAGTCTCTTTATTTTTCATCCTTTTTTCTCATGGCTATGAAAATGAGTCTTATCTTGCCTTAAAAGTCTCATCTTGCTGTGCCTGGGTGGCTCAATCGGTTAGCGTCCAACTTCAGCTCAGGTCATGTTCTCTCACTTTGTGAGTTCGAGCCCGCGTCTGGCTCTGTGCTGACAGTGCAGAGCCTGGAGCCTGCTTCAAGTTCTGTGTGTCCCTGTCTCTGCCCCTCTCCCCCCTCTTAAAAATAAACATTAAAAAAAGTTTAAGAAGTGTGATCAGTCCCAAGGCTCCTGGGTGGCTCAATCGGTTAAGCCGACTTCAGCTCAGGTTATAATCTCACACTTGTGAGTTTGAGCCCCTTGGGCTCTGCACCGACGCTGACAGCTTGCTTGGGATTCTCTCTCTCTGCCCCTCCCCCACTCACACCGTCTCTCACTCAAAATAAATAAGCTTAAAAAAAAAAAAAGAAGTGTGATCAGTCCCAAATACTGATGAAGGAACAGAACCGAGTACAATACGAAATTGTCTCCTTCAGGCTGCTTTTTCTTTCACCCTGTATGAGCCTTGAGAAGCTAAATACTGAACTATCTGATGTATACTAAAATGGGAAGATGCAACACCTAGACTAAAAAGACTGAAAAACATCTCACGTCCACCATTTCCCTGGCTGAAAACAATGGTTCTTCCAGGTCTCTGTTACACCAGGTCTCTGTGTCTCCTCCTCGGCAGAGACATCTGCACCAGTTAACAAGTGCTTCCAAAGTGGCCAAATTATACCGGAGGCATTCTAACAATTATCCTAGCTCAAGACATACAAATTTCCCAGAAAGCATTTACTCAGGTTTAGTAGAGTAGACGTACTTGCTCCTCTTTAGTATCAATCTTCACGAGACTAGACTGCAGATCCTGGCATGCCACCTTGCTCCTCTCCCAAGTTTCCTCTTCTTTTGAAAAGTGGTAACAGCTTTTTAGACAACAGTACCATTTTCCTTGAAATGTGTCATTGTCTTCATTCCATAATCATGGGTTAGAAAACAATATTGTTAAAATGCCGATACTACCCAAAGCAATCTACATATTCAATGCAATCCCTATCAAAATAACACCAGCATTCTTCACAGAGAGAGAACAAACAATCCTAACATTTGTATGGAACCCGAAAAGACCCAGAATAGTCAAAGGAATATTTAAAAAGAAAACCAAAGCTGGAGGCATCATAATTCCAGACTTCATGCTGTATTACAAAGTTGTTTTCATCAAACAGTACGGTACTGACACAAAAACAGACACATAGATCAATGGAACAGAACAGAGAACCCAGAAATGGACCCACAAATGTATGACCAACTCATCTTGGACAAAGCAGGCATAGACACTACAGTGGAAAAAGACAGTCTCATCAGCAAATGGTGTTGGGAAAACTGGACAGTGACATGCAAATGAACCTGGACCACTTTTTGACACCATACATAAAAATGTACTCAAATGGATGAGATGCGTAAGGCAGGAAACCATCAAAATCCTCGAGGAGAAAACAGGCAACAACCTCTCGGACTTCGGCCATAGAAACTTCTTACTAGACATGTCTCCAGAAGCAAGGGAAATAAAAGCAAAAATGCACTATTGGGACCTCATCAAGGTAAAAAGATTCTGCACAGTGAAGGAAAGCATCCACAAAACGAAAAGGCAACCGACAGAATGGGAGAAGATATTGGCAAATGACATATCAGATAAAGGGCTAGTATCCAAAGTCTATAAAGAACTTATCAAACTCAACACCCAAAAAAACAAATAATCCAGTGAAGAAATGGACAAAAGATATGAACACACACTTTTCCAAAGAAGACATCAGATGACTGACAGTCACATGAAAAGATGCTCCACATCACTCATCGTCAGGGAAATACAAATCAAAACCACAATGAAATACCACCTCACACCTGTCAGAATGGCTAAAATGAGCAATTCAGGCAACAACAGATGTTGGCAATAATGTGGAAAAAGGGGAACCCTTTTGCACTGCTGGTGGGAATGCACACTGGGGCAGCCACTGGAGAACAGAATGGAGGTTCCTCAAAAAAATTAAAAATAGAACTACCCTATGACCCTATGCAGTTCTGCACTACTGCAACTGCACTACTAAGTGTTTATCCGAAGGACACAAAAATGCTGAAGGGGAACGTGCACCCAATGTTTATAGCAGCGCTATCAACAATAGCCAAACTGTGGAAATGGACCAAATGTCCATCGATGAATGGATAAAGATGTGGTGTAAAGATATGTGTGTGTGTGTGTGTGTGTATATATACATATATATATGTATATATACACACACACACACACATATATATATAATGAAATATTAGCCATCAAAAAGAATTAAATCTTGCTATTTGCAGCAATGTGGATGGAACTAGAGTGTATTATGCTAAGCAAAATAAGTCAATCAAAGACAAGTATCATATGATTTCACTCAATGTGGAATTTAAGAAACACAACAGATGAACATAGGGGGAGAGAAGAAAAATAAGATAAAAAACAGAGAGGGAGGCAAACCATAAGAGATATTTCAATGCAGAGAACAAACTGAGGGTCACTGGAGGGGTTTGGGTGGGGAGATGGGCTAAATTGGTGAATGGCATTAAGGAGGGCACTTAGGATGTGCACTGGGTGTTACATATGTACATGATGAATCACTAAATTCTGTTCCTGAAACCATTACTACACTGTATGTTAACTAGCTTGGATTTAAATAAAAGAAAAAAGAAAAAATAACCGAATGCGTCATGGTCTTTATCTTGAAACAAAAGCCGCATGATCCTCAACCATGAGACAACTTAGAGACCTTTCCTTTCCCTGTATTTCTTCCTTACTTCACACTGAATGATGAAAAAAATAGGTGGTTTTCCTGTATCCCAAAAGTCTGTTGGGAATAGTTTTGGCCAAACTGTGGGGCCAGAGATCATGTCTCAGACCTCAGACCATTGCTCGGATTACACTGAGAAATCATGACTTCCCAACTACAGATACACTGCTCCAATACGAAGCAGTTCTCCCTTCAGAAGAAATCCACCAAAGTGAATATAAGAGAATGGTATTAATTCCAAGGGATCTATATTGGAGAAAATTCATCACAGGCATAAATCACTCAATCAAATCAAAATGACTTCGTGAAAGGCAACAGTTCAATTAGCTATAATAAAGAAAATGGATTTGATTTTTTAAAAAGGTCAGCAAAATTAAAGAGCCTAACTAAGTTCAATGTAAAGTTTTAAAGTTATATATCAAAATGGGATCATTTTGACATATGGGGTCATTCCATGGAAAAAAAATCTGTAAACTACTAGTGTAATTATTCAGTACATACCTGTACTGAATTGATTACAGTGAATTGAGTGATCTCCAACTTCTGCTAAGGAAGCATTTTTTTCTTCTGTTTTTTTCATATCTTGCCTGGTGGCACCAGAATACCTATGAAAAACTTCAATTCATATTATAAAATTAAGGTCTTGAATGCTTGTAATAGATCACTTTATTATAATCACTCTAATTCTAAATGGCATAGTGAATGTTGCTGATTAAATGAAAGTACAACCAGAGAAAATGTTAGGTTAAAATATGTTGATGGGGCACCTGGGTGGCTTAGTTGGTTAAGTGTCCAACTTTGGCTCAGGTCATGATCTCACGATCCATGAGTTCGAGCCCCACATCGGGCTCTGTGCTGACAGCCCGAAGCCTTCTTTGGATCCTCTTGCCCCCCCCCCCTTCTGCCCACCCCCACTCTCCTGTGTTCTCTCTATCTCTCTCTCAAAAATAAAGACATTCAAAAAAAACAAAAAACAAAAAGAGAGAAAGAGAGAGATTAAGACCTCAAGAACCTAAATACTACCATTTCTTGTGACTAACCAATTCCCTTGTCCTTTCCTTTTTGTCTATCCAAGGACACATGGCATAGAACTAATTTTGGCAGGACCTCTAAGAAGATTGCAACATGGTATTTATGCGCCTCTAAAAATAGTCAACTTCACTGGGGCTCCTGGCTGGCTCAGTCCATAGAGCAAGCCACTCTTGATCTCAGGGTCATGGGGGTTGGGTGTGGGGTCTCCTTGAAAAATAAAAACAAAAATTTTAAATATACAGAAATGGCCAATTTTGAAACACAAGTTTCTGCAACTCAAATGACAAAAAATCACAAAACTGTACACATACAAACTAATGCTGACCAACGCTTACAGTTTTCTTCACCATTTCACCACTCAATATTACTCAGTATAGTTACTGAGTCACACTCTTTTCTCAATTCAACAGCTATTTCAAGTATTTATACTTTGTCTAAATTATCTGGTGCACCTCCTTGCCCCTTCCTCTCAGAATATGGCCTCATCTGCTCCTTTGCATGGAAACAGTCACCAGCAAGGATACTTTCTCCTCACCTTCCTGCACCTCCTCCTACAGATACACAGGTATCTCTCACTCTACCCCAGAAAAAAATGTTCATTGCATTGAACAAGTGTGAAACTCTCACCCCTGCTCTGGATTTCATCCCGTATCGAATCTTTGGTGATCTTGATCTCCTACTGTCATTTTCTCTCTTGAACCCTCCACAGTTTCCTTCTCATGGTTCCCTTCTCTTGCATATGATCATCTCAAGTCAGCTTTCCCACAAAGTTCCTGTCCTTTCTTTTTCATATTTTTTGTAACAGAGTTCTTTTCTTTACTGTCAGATTGGGTGTTAGCATAAGATTATTCACATTCCTCCATTCATGAGACACTTACCACATTGCTGTCAGAACTGGTTTTTCTTCCTTAGTTAGCAAGTTGTTAGCTACCCTAAATTGTAGCCAGGACCTTAAGCATTACATTTATTTAGTTTGGTAGTCATTTCATCTCATCTCCCTACTTCTCTCACATGCTGTAACTAATGCACATTTCAATTACTCCCTTCATACGTTTTACATACAGTATTATTCCTTCTTTATGTATTGATTCATTTTTAACTATTTCAGCTGATAAAAATGTATCAGGACATACACATATGTTTGTGCTCTTGCCTTTTTTTTCCATTTCATATGCTTTGCTAAAATTCATGCATATTGATGGATAACATTGTCGTTGTTTTGATTGTCACATAAATTCCATTGGTAAATCAATTGCAGAGATCTCATTTACTCTCCCATTAGTGATCTTTTGAGTGGTTGTGAGATGTTCGATGTTGTGAATGGCACTGCTACAAACTGTTCTGTAGATGTTCATTTCTGTGTATGTGCAAGTATATCTGTTGGATATACACTTAGGGTGAGAATTACTGAATCATGTTGAGTTTTAGAAGATAGTACCAAACTGACAACGGGCTTGTATCAGGTTATACTCCCTTTAACAATGTTCGAGATCGTATAGATCCACTTATTTACAAGGCTTGGTAAATGTTTCACTTAGTCATAATTGAAAAAATACTTTTCTGTATTCACTGTCTCTGCTTCCTAATGTGTGAATGAGTTTTAGCCGTTACAGTCAGGCTTTGACCATACCCACTATCCCACTGGAGCTACTCTAGAAAATATTTCGGCCTCTCTCTTGCCAAATTTAATAAGATTACTTCTAGCCATTATAATACCTGATCCTCCTGTACTATTTGGAACCCTTGACTATCTTTGCCTTCTCTCCATGATAGCATAATGTTTTGGACTCCCACCTACTTGTTTAACCAAGCATCATGGTTTTTCACTGTTTTTACTCATCTTTTACCTCCAGCTAAATGTTGATTTATCCTAAGATCCCCCGCCTCACCCTTGTTCTTCTAGCCTAATCTACTCTCCCTGGTTTCACAAGGTAGAGCATGGTCCAGCTTCTGCTTTCCTCTATGATATCTTCCAGTATCTTTCATCCAGGCATCTTCCTTGATCTCCAGACTTTTAATACCACCGTGTACGTGCTGATGGTCTGTGTCTGCTGTTAAAACCCACTCTAACAGACACAGACCAATCTCATTCTTTCTGGTCATCTCCACTGATATATAAAAGCACCTCACTCCTTACCATTATTAGCACACCTACGCAAACACCAAACCGTACTTAGTGTTCTTCTTGTGTTCTCTGTAATATTTAGTATTATTTAGTAATATTTAGTAATATTTAATTTTAGTAATTAAAATTTAGTAATATTTAATATTTGGAAGACATCCACCAAGGTGTGTAAGCCTCATGTCAAGTGGTATCACTGATTCAATTGTCTCCTTCACGCACTCATATTCTAGCAATTCTTCTCATTGAAGATTTCTCATATATGGTGCCTATCCTTCATTACTTCTTCGTAACACTAATTCAGTCATTCTAACTAACCCTGATTCCTGAAACATCCTGTTATCTTCTCCCTCCACCTACTTGCCGATCTGTTGAGATTGACCTTTCCCAAATCCCTATCGCCTCATGGGACAGGAGTCATGTTTTTCCCTCACATAAAACCTTTCAGTGGTTTCTTTTGTTTTTAGAACAGATCTAGAATTTCTTAAGTTATTAAAATTATCAAAACGTGCATACCTAGGCAAACCTATTTACAGCTACTTCTTAATTCTCCTAAAACATCCAGTTCTTTGATTCTTGTTTTCTATGCCTGGATAAGTAGTCTCTCTACCCCAAGCTTCCTGATTAAGTCCTACCTGTCCTTTATAGCATATCAATTATTATCTCCTGGAGGAAAGTTTTCTGGACCTCAGCATGAAATATTCTATTCAGCTGATATCTTGAAGCCATTACCCCAGCACTAATAATATTTTATTTTAAAAACTGCTTTGTTTACGGGCACCTGGATGGCTGTCAGTTGAGTGTCTGACTTCGGCTCAGGTCTTGATCTTAGGGTTCATGATTTCCAGCTGCTCATCAGGCTCCCTGCTGTCAGCACAGAGCCCACTTAGGATCTTCTGCCTTCTCTTTCTGCCCCTGACCCCAGCTCATGCTCTCGCTCTCTCTCTCTCTCAAAAATAAATAAACATTAAAAATAAATAGGAGTGCCTCGGTGGCTCAGTCAGTTAAGCATATGACTTCTGCTCAGGTCACGATCTCACGGTTGATGAGTTTGAGCTCAGCACCGGGTTTTGCACTGGTGGTGAGGAGCCTGCTTGGGATTTTCTCTCTCCCCATCTCTCTCTGCCCCTCTCCCATTTGCGTGCTCCCTCTCGCTTTCAAATAAATAAATAAATAAATAAATTAACCTCATCTTTAAAAAATATATAACTGTTTCATTTAAAAAAAAATCTTCCCCTTTAAACTGAGGTCATTAAGTGCTGATTTTTTAAAAGTCCTGTACCTTTAGTATCTATCATATAAAGGCCCTGACCCAGAAAGATCCTCGAAATTGTTGCTGAATTCATGAGCCAAAGGATTAAAAAATCAGGAAGAAGATATTTAAAAAGCATTGTATATAAATTTTTAACAATTGATATGAAAAATATAAAAAGTGATATAAAAATAAATCAACCTTATATTCCTCTGTGATTTAAGCAGTATTGCAGTATGATAAGAAGTGTACTACTCAAAGAAAGATTTTTCCAATTCTCTGGTCATATGGAAAACTTCCTCCTTCACAAAATATAAAGATGAATATATATGTAAACCTCACTGTACATTTCAGCAAAATTTTGTGCCATTACAGCCATGACATACACTATTTCGTGTGGTGTAAAAGCTAAGTGATGGCAAAATAGCAAAATCATCGTCATCGATATTATAAACACCATCATGATTACTAACATTTCTATAGGACTCTATAGTTTACAAAGGCTCAACAGAAGTTCAGTTATGGTATCTCATTTTTCACTCTAGCTCATTGTTCTCATAAAAAAAAAATGTGTGTGCCCGATACTCACGCATATATCTCAAGCCTGTGTTTGCCAGCAGGAGGAAAAAACATGTAACTCCCAGGGTTAATGCAACCTTACGCCGTGGAAATTCTGTACAAATTCAGAAAGCAAAAATATACAGTAAGCATTGAGCTTAGGAAAACCCTCAGAGTTGGAACAAAATGGAATTCATTCTGGAATTGGAAATGAATATCCCTTTTTACTGTGATTACAAATATCCTTGAATTTTACATTTACATATACCCCTTGATCTATGAAGAACCGGACAAATAACGTCAAATATACAGAAACCCAATTATCATGATTTCACTTCTTACTTGAAATCATATTTTCACAAAATAAGAAAGCAAACAAAAAACTTTACCTCTCCTTTCATCCATTGAACATCTTTCGTCCATCTGTCTCCTTGAATAGGGTGATATCAGATTCGTGCACGTCGCTCTCTACTCGCTCATTTTTGAGGACTGGAGGCAAAGAACACAGTTCGAATCCTGTGCAATGTGGCCTGAGGCATTAAAATGGCAATATTTCTCATTACGTAACAGGGACAGCTAAATGAATGATAAGCATGATCATCTGAAATAAACAGGTTAAAGCAAATATCTGGGAATATTAGGGAAAATTTTTTTTCATCTTTGTAATGCCTTACAACAGAGATTCTACACAATTAAATAATGGTCCATGACCATTTTGTGGGCATGTTATGTTAAGCATTCACTTCTTTCAAAATCATTGAATTCATGGCCAAAATTTAATAATTGATATATTCCATACTCACCTAAAACTCTAGGCTTATATCATCTTTTGAAAATTACGTTTGATCACTTAGTGCCTGTGTTATGCCCAAATGGCAATTATATTGACACCAAATAGAGTAAGCCCTTCTTACTAAGGACACACACACACCAATTTGACCAACACTGCGCCTGCTACATTGCTTATGTCAGACTCTGCTCATTCATTCATATTATCCCTTGAACTTTAGAGTCAGTGGATCATGACTCCTTTTTAAAGTATGAGGAAAATATGAAAATCATGAGATTCAAGGAAAGGGAGTTTAGGAAGTAACATTAAATGAGGGAAGCATGACTTATAATTCTAACAGTGGTGATTGATTTCTTTTCTGTTTGTGGATGAGGAAAACTGAGCTTAAAGGAATATATATAGTATTCCCAATGTCAGACTGTAAATGATACTCTTTAGTTAAAATAAACTTATATTATAAATATATATAAATAAACATGCGTAAAATATATTAAATGATAGTCTAGTTCAAGTAAATATATGTCAAAATATTATGTTATATTTAAAAGGGAAATATATACTCAGTTCAAGTATACATGTCATAAAAATAGCTTATTTATGTTTATCCAAAAATATGATCCTTCACCTACACTTGGCTTATAGAAAATATTTTCACAAAAAAATACATAATAATCTCTCTCCCCTAGAAATAAAATACACAGTGATTAAAGAGGAAAAGACATTTTCCCCAAAAGAATATTTTTGGTAACTATAGAAAGAATCAGATAACTGTTTTTCCTCAATAGATATGGTTTTTGGTTTTTTAAAAGATCTTAATATTTCACCATTTAATTACATTATAGTGTCAGAAAACTTGAACAATCATCAAATAATGATAAAATGTATATACACACTGTCATTTGTTTTTCAATAAATATTCCCTCTACAAAAGTGCCAAATTATATATCTTGTCTTAAGGTCGTGTATTCCTAGCTAACCGGTTTTTGTTTAGTTGTATTTTAATTGACTGCCTGTATAACAAAATAATAAGAAACTAAATTGGAAATATAAAGCTGGATTTATTTTGCTAGAAAAATACTCCTATTGTCAAAGCATCAAACTTTTTTATTACACTTAACTGAAAGAAGAGAGAATTTAACTTTTGGATAGTTCATTGCTAACCGGTTAGGTAGCACCCATAGAGGTAACAGGGGAAAAATCACAGATTTATACTGTCTAAAAAAGAATCACATACTCCTTAAAACACCTCAGGATTAAAAAAAATCATATTCTGCATCAGAAATATTCTGATCCACTCCTTTCCTCATTTGCAGAATAAAGTTAACATTCAATATGGATTAACATGGATCCAGGAGTCAGTTCTTGGGGCAACAGTCCAAAGCCCTCCCAACTTTGTCCACAGCTTTCCCATAGCAAATGCTTCTTCATCCCTCTCTGCTGGACAATGTGACAGCACAGGCACGGGTCACCCAACCTCACTGGCTGCAATACCTCATCGTACCTGGGATTTCACAGCCGGAAAAGAGCTTGGTCAGGATCACAGCTACGATGATGTGCTGGCTCTGCGGGCTTTTCGCCTCTGCCCTGACTCCACAAGGTACTAGTTGACGTGCTTGACTGACTCTCAGAGAGACCGTGTCAGGAGAAAGATAGCCGATGGCCATGTGACATTAGATACTCCCCCGCATGGTTTCCACTGGCCTCAGGGTCTCCTTTACTCCTGCACTCTGTGTCAGACAGGAGTCCTAGAGACCTCAATTGCTGAAGTTTGCAGACATTCTGTGGATCGGTACAAACCTGAGCTTCAGCAGTTACCTTGAAGCATAAAAAAACAAAAAGGCATTCTCAAAATCTCATGAGGTTAGGAAATGCTTAACAATAAATGTAAAAATTTATAAAAATAGAAAGGGAAATATCCACATTCAACTTGACATGATTTTTTTTCTTTTTACAAAATGAAGGTAAATTACCAACTACTTTATTTTTACTATTTATATATATAAATAAATATTATAAATTGTGTATACATTTTGGACTCTGTTTTTAACAAACATCCTAAGGATAGCCATATTGCTTAATACATTATAGTAAATCTAAATACATAAAAATTGAGATAAATGATTTGAATATAGCACATACTTATTTGAATAATAGCACTACTTACTTGTTGTGTCCTTTTTAAACTGCCTGAAGAAACAGAGTCTTTACATAATAAAAATTAGGACAGAAAGAAAGAGACATGTTTAAAACACTAAATAGGTTTGACTGTGCTCCTTTTAAATTCATCTATTCAACCTCTTGTAGCAAAAACTATCAAAGCATTTTTAAAACTATATTATGTGTTTAATTCAGTGAGCAGCTCTATGCCCTTTTTACCCCTACAAGTAAGTGTTAGGCAGGAACAAAAGCAGGAACCATATGGTACGGTTTTTTCATATCAACCACATTGATCTGTCCATCTGAAGGGCCCCCAATGCTGTGAAGCTTCAAGCGTCTTCTTAGAAATGTGCAGTAATAACAATAAATCCACCTCGATGCCAGCCACACCAGGGGAAGTCTTTTCAAAAGCACTTTCTCCTGGTTGGAGCTCCCTTTTCCATCACTCCCAAAGCACAACTGCCTCATCCTCTTCTAAATACTGGTGGGAACACATGTGAAGTCTCTAGCTTTCTTTTTTCTGGTTTGCCTTTGGCTCACGCTGTTTCTTTTTAAGATCTAGCTCATTGCTTTCAGGAAGTAGGTTTCTGACAGGAATAGAGATAATGAAGAAAGCATTCTACAAACTTCCCATGCGACAGGGCTCTCTCTTAAAGGCAAACACGGTTTTCAAGCACGCCTATGGACTGTGATCTGCCAGGCCCCGGGGTGTAATTCCTCTGCACGGCAGCCAGACATCTCTATCTATGCCTTATGTCAAATTCCCCAGTGCCAAACGACGTCGTTTAACAGAAATGTATTTCATTGTTTCTTTTGCTACCAACTATTATATACCTCACTGGTAAGGAATGATTAAGCCAGCACATGGACTTTGGACGTGTATTTTAGAGGGTGAAGAGTACGACCTCTAAACTCTCAGGGCAGCGCTGTCTTCCAGGTTGTGGGGTGATAAGTCCTGCTGCAGTTTATTCCCCTTGTGCTTCTGAAGCAGCAGCTGAGTGAAGTGACTGACTTTGGAAGTCCCATCCTCTTCAGCAGCATCTAGAATATCTTCAGTGCAAATGAAGAGATTGGGCTTTATTAGGCAGTATTGACTAACATTTGTGTATATAAGGAACCAAGTGGAAAATGGACTCTAAAAGTTAGCATAGGTTGGGGGTGCCTGGGTGACTGACACATAAGCACCCAACTTCGGCTCACGGTCATGGACTCATGGTTTGTGGGTTCCGGCCCTGCCTTTGGCTCTGTGCTGTTAGCTCAGAGCCTGGAGCCTGCTTGGGATTCTTTGTCTCCCTCTCTCTCTGCTCCTCCGCCTCTCATGCTGTCTCTCTCCCTCTCTCAAAAATAAACATTAAAAAAAAATTTTTAAGGTTTAAGTTATCATAAGTTTATAGGAATGCATTGCCTGTTTTTTAATCTTTTTAAAAACTATATTATTTGTTTAATTCAGTAAGCCGCTCTATGCCCTATTTGACCTAGAAGTTAAGTGTTAGTCAGAAACAAAAGCAATTTTGTTTTGTTTTTTCATATCAACCACATTAATCTGTCGTTTTTAAAAGTTGTATAGATTACTTATCATTGTTTAATATTAACAGATCAATTGATACACATGTATTTCTAAAAATTTGAGGCAAACAACCAATGAAAGCAATTATTATTTCTTTTTTTCTTTGTTTCTTTGTTCCTTTCTTTCTTTTTTTTTAAGTCTGTTTATGTATTTTGAGAGAGAGAGTACAAATGGGAAGGACAGAAGAGAAAGAGGTAGAGAGAGAGAGAATCTCAAGTGGGGCTCAAACTCTCAAACTGTGAGATCATGACCTGAGCCAAAGTCAGATGCTTAACCAACTGAGCCACCCAGATACCTCAGCAATTTTAGTTCTTAGGGCCTTAAATAAGATCCCAGATTTATCATAACTAAAATAGATAAAATAGGTTCTAGAAAAGCTATCAAACTATATAGCTTTAATATTTTATCAACAATATTTACAATAAATAAAAATGTAAAGTATTATTGTCAGACTATGGGTGTATGACTATTTTTTAGGATTTACTTTTAATTTTTCTAACTATTTGAGGAATGAAGCTATCATTAATTAGCCAATTATAAAGACATTATCCACAAAGATCTCTCTGTCCTTAAAACCTTCACACACTTTTGTACCCCAATAACAATGTATTTTTCGTGCTTTTTAAAATATTTCCTGTACCTCTTTTCTACTTCATCATTTATCTATCCTGTAAGGTTCCAGTAAAATATTACTCATGTTCACTATTTTTACATTCACCAAGTCTCGCCTGTTTCAAAGAAAAGTAAAAACTCTAATGATATTAGGTGAAAAGAATGATAAGGTAGTAGAAACCAAGATTTAATACCAAGATGAGGGGTGCCTAGGTGGCTCAGTCGGTTAAGTAACCGACTTCAGCTCAGGTCATGATCTCAGTTTGTGAGTTTGAGCCCCGCGTCTGGCTCTGTGCTGACAGCTCAGAGCCTGGAGCCTGCTTTGGATTCTGTGTCTCCCTCTCTCTCTGCCCCTCCTCCACTCATGCTCTGTCTCTGTCTCTCTAAATAAATAAATAAATGTTAAAAAAAATACCCAAGATGAAATCATAAATAAATACAATAAGAAAGAGAGATCTTCCTGATAACATAGTAGGACAGAACAAAGCAGAATAGTAGCAGGGTCTATAACTAAATTTCTGTGAACTTCATAATAAAGCAGGCAGACTGCATAAAATTTGGTGACAATATTCCAAAAGCAAAGGTCCATAGAAAATAGGTTTTCATTTTTTATATTATTTTTCTTATATATTCTTTCCACTTCTTTGTTTTTATAATAAAAATGATAAAAGTTAAGTGAGTGTGAAGAAATTATGAGTCCAAAATTCTTGGTAATGTTACCAGGCGAGGAATAAGGACATGTGATTTATCTCGAAAACAAATAACTTATGTGAACAGGAATGAAAATGATGAAGGGAGACAGTTTGCTTTATTTGTGATCCTTAGACTATTTCCACGTGTAATTTTTGTTCAATAACATACATTGGTACATTAAATCTCACATTATTTGGAGCATTTCTGTTACACTTTTGCCTTTAGTAGCTAAAGATTTAGGCCTTGATTTGCCCTCTCCAGTCACAACTTCTCTTGCATTCTTCTTACCTTAGTTTCAAAAAGAGTCATTAAAGCTCTTCATTAAAGACTTCAGCATTCACTAAACCTGTGAGCAGAAACAGAACTACCATAAAATAAGAGTTGTTTCCTCTCATGCTTTCCATTTTTCTTGTTTCCCCATTATATACCCTATCTCAAGCAGAAATTATGAAATAATATTCAGTTGAATTGTGTTTTTATAGAAATGTCAAGATAAACTCTCTTGTTTTCTAAGTCACTTATCTTTAATGCCATTTTGGTACAGGCAACAATGCAAAACAAACCTTTCTAAAATTTGAGTTGCCCAAAAGTGTGAAAGATACTGAGTTCATTATCACTTGAGATTTTAAACAGAAGTAAGATCGCCATAGTTTAAAATCTTGTGGAAGGAACATCCACACTAATGGTATTTTCCATTCATAATGTACAAAATTTTATTACATAGAATGGAAAACTCTCTTTGAACCTATTTTGTAAGAATAAGATAAATGGTTATAGTGTATATATATGGAAAATATATATATATGGAATATATATATAAATGGAATTTATATAAGAAGATAATATTAACTAGATCTGGCTGTCAAAGTAGGCTTAAAAGAGCTGTTGGTAAAATGGATCTTTGAGAAGATCAATAATATTGACAAACACTTAGCTAGACTGATATAAAAAAAAGAAAAGACACAAATTATCAAATCAAGAATGAAATTACCTCATTAATGATTCTACAATATTAAAAGATAAGAGAATATTATGAACCATTTGATACCAATAAATTTCACCAATTAAGTGAAATAGGCAAAAATCTTTAGAAGTCACAAACCACCAAAGGTCAATCAAAAAAAAGTAGATAAACTAAATAATCTCTATGTCTATTTAAAAATATGATATTCTACTTAAAAACTCTTACATACACTCACACACACACACATACACACACACACGCACATACACTCTAAGACTAGACAGATTCACCAGAGAATTCTACTAAACATTAAAAGAAGAAACATTACTAGTTCTACACAGTCTTCCAGAAAATTTTAAAATAAAGAAAACATTTCTCAATTCATTCTATGACTTAAGAATAATCAATAACCTCAGATGGGAGGTGGGAGCAGGGAGGATGAGTTATATAAGTGATGGGATTAAGGAAAGCACTTGTGATGAGCACAGGGTGATGTATGGAAATGTTGAGTCACTATTTTGTATACCTGAAACTAATACTATGCTGTGTGTTAACTAACTAGAATTTAATTTAAAAAAAACTTAAAAAAAAAAATCAGTAACCTGAAAAAAAAAACCACAGTAAAACACTATTAAAAAATAAAATGACATGGGGTGCCTGGGTGGCTCAGTCGGTTGAGCGTCCGACTTCGGCTCAGGTCATGATCTCACAGTTCTGAGTTTGAGCCCCGCGTCGAGCCCCGCGTCGAGCCCCGCGTCGAGCCTGCGTCGGGCTCTGTGTTGACAGCTCAGAGCCTGGAGCCTGCTTCACATTCTGTGTCTCCCTCTCTCTCTGCCCCCTCCCTGCTCATGCTCTGTCTCTCTCTGTCTCAAAAATAAATAAACATTTAAAAAAATAATAAAATAAAAATAAAATGACACTCCTTGTACCCAGTAGGATGCCTACTACACAAAATAATAAATGTTTGCAAGGAGGTGAAGAATTTGCATTTTTTGTGCACTACTGATGGAAATGTGTAATGGTGCAGCTATTTTATTATTTATGCAGGTCATAAATAACCTGACAGTCTCTGTGTCCCCAGAAGGAGACCCTAATATCCTGCAGTCACAAGACCGAGATTGCTGAAAACCAAATGCAGAATCTCATCCTGCTTCTAGTTGGTCACAAGGCAAATTGAACCCTCCACCTCATGAGATATCTAGTGTTAAAGTGAGGGCATTGATTAGAAGAGAATGAGATCCTGTGGGTTGGAATGGAGTGAAGTGGAAACATACAGGAAGAACCCTATGAAGCTGAAGACACTGAACACAGAAATCCTGATGAAGCGTCCCCTCTCCAGAAGTGTCCTCTCTGATCCCGTGGTAGTACCTTCTCCACTTTCACTGATAACAGCTTGTCCATCTCTGTCTGAGAGGATCAACCCTGTGCTACCTCAGTGTAATATAATGGCCTACCCTGAAGCAGTAGCCATGCAAGACAAGATTGATTCCCCTCAGGACACATCCCCAAAACCCCCCTTTGCTTCCACATCTATAACTATACTCATGTCCCAGTGGGCCCTTCAAGGTGTAATTAAGACAAGAAAGCCTGTACTCCAAAAGAATACTTGAGTATTTATATGCACACAAATGTGTATACACAGAAATCCGGAAAACGTATGTAAGAATGGATATTAAGATTGTGGAACAATGGTGGAAGGAATATAAAGTTGGATGAGGCGGATTACAAACCTTCTTCAACTCATAATGGGGGTATGTTCTGATAAACCCGTTGTAAGTTGAAAATATCTCAAGTCCAAAATGCATTTAATACACCTAACCTCCCCCAAATCCTTTTACCTAGCCTAATTTAAAAATGCTCAGAACTTTTCATTAGCCTACACTTGGGCAAAATCATCTAACACAAAACCTGTTTTATATAAATGCTGGCTATTTCATGTAATGTGATGACCCTGCACTGAAAGTGAAAAACAGAGTAGTTTTATGGGTACAGATTTCTCTAAGTATATTGGTTGTTTACCCTTGTGATTGTGTGGCTCACTGGGACCTATAGCTCACTGCCACTACCTGGCATCTTGAGAGATTATCATGTCACAAAGCATTAGCCCAGAAAAAGATCAAAGTTCAAAATTTAAAGTATGGTTTCTACTGAATATGCATTGTTTTTGCACCATTGCAGAGTGGAAAAATCAAAAGTCAAGTTTTCTGAGTTAGGGACCATCTGCATAATGATAGGAGCTCACAAAGAATATCACAATTAAGTGACATTCTTCACTTAATGTTACTGATCAGGGAGTTAGGAGTAATGCTAACAATTTGATTAGTTGGTTGGCTGAAGCATGAGCCAAAAGGTGGCCCATAGTGAGATTAGACATGCTACAACTGCCTTGATTTAATGTGGAGGAAGAGATTCAAAGGCCTATGGAAATTGGAATGTTAGAGTGGATTTGTCATTGAAGACATACTCAAACACACAGACAGGGTAGAAAAGACACACCTTTTACCACTACTTTGAGAAATAAATTTATGAGATGAGCCCAAGCATTCTTGCAGACTTCTGTGATAACTGTTCTTTGTAGGCTAGACCTTACAATGGGCACTATAGACATTGAATTGTGAAACCTAGATGCAATGAAAGTAATTGGATCCCAAGGTGCAAGGGACAAGTGGTGGCCATCAGTGGCCAAATGCAAGGTGGGTGCAGTTTCCATAATGGAGAGCAGAGTCAAAGCAGCAGTCAGAATAATCTGGCTTGTGCAGATCTATGGCATTGGCTGGTAGACCTAGGGTGTTCCTAGAAGTGAAATAGAGGGGAAGCCTAAAACATTCTTACTTGATTTGTATAAATAGAAAAGCTCTAGGTCAAGTGAACAAGTGTCTAACCTGAATAATAAAAACAGACACTTATGGCTGCTCAATCAATTCCCAGATTTGAGCCAGTTTATAGACCCAAGTCCCTGAATAAAGAAGAGACCAAATCCTCTTGAGGAATTACCCTGGAACACCACCTTTTAGGAGGGAAACTGCATTGAGGAAAAGAAAATAATCACACCTTTTGGGAACTACTGGACATTGGTTCTGAACTGACACTTAAATTTTAGAAGAACCCAAATATCATGATGGTCCAGAAGTCAGACTAGGGCCTTTATAGAGGTCATGTGATCAATACAGTTTTAGCTAAGGTTTGTCTCAATGTGAGCCCAGAAGGCCCCTCAACCCATCAGCTTCAGAATGTATGATTGGAATAGATACACTCATCAGTAGAATTGCCATATTGGTTCCTTGAACTATACAGTGAGGGGTACTATGGTGGGAAAGACCAAGTGAAAACCACTAAAACTACCTCTACCTAAGAAAATAGTAAAACAAAAACAGTACTACATCCCTGGAAGAATTGCAAAGGTTAACGCCACCATCAAGGACTTGAAGGATACAGAGGTGATGATTCCCACCACATCCTCATTCAACTTGCTTACTTGGCCTGTGCAGAAGATGGGTGGATCTTGGAGACTGGAAAGAATTATTGTACATTTAATTGGGTGGTAACTACAATTGTAAATACTGTACCAGATACTATTTCATCACTTGAGCAATGGCCCTCTTTTCTAAATACCACCGGTTCTTTAACTGTTGATTACATCTAACATAGGTTTTTTGTGTGTGGATTCATTAGGATTTTCCATATATAAGACCATGTAATCAACAGAGACAGTACTTCTTTTCCAATTCTGATGTTATTTCTTTTTCTTGCCTGATTGATCTGGCTAGGGCTACCAGTATTTGTTGAATGAGGAGTGGTGAAAGTGGACACTCTTGTCTTCTTTCTGATCTTAGAGGAAAACCTCTCAATCTTTTATCTTGAGATGCTGGTGGCTAGTGCTTGTAAATATATGGTCTTGATTATGTTCCAATATGTTCCTTCTGTATCCAGTATGTTGTGAGTTTTTACTGTAAAAGAATGTTGTATGTTATTAAATGCTTTTTTTGCATCTTTATGATGATCATGTGATTTTTACCTTTCACCGTATTCATGTGATGAACACGTTTATTGACTTGTGTATGTTGGCTCATCCTTACATCTTGAATATAACTCACATTTGATTGTGGGATATAATATTTTTAGGTGCTATTGAATTTGCTTTGCTAATGTTTTGTGGAGAATTTTCCCATCTGTATTTGTCATGGATATTGACCTGTAGTTTTCCTTTCTTGTGGGATCTTTATGTGGCTTTGGTAATGGGGTTATGCTGGCCTTGTAAAATTAGCTTCAGAGTGTTTCTTCCTCTTCGTTTTTTTGGAAGATTTGAGGATATACGTTAATTCTTTAAATCTTTGACAGAATTCACCAATGAAATCACCTGGTCCTGGACTTTTCTTCATTTTGATCACTGATTCGATTTCCTTACATGTTATTGGTCTGTTCAAATTTCTTTTTCTTTATAGTTCAATCTTGGTAGGTTTTATATTTCAAAAAATGTGTCCATTTCTCTAGGTCATTCAGTTTGTTGGCATGTACTTGTTCATAGTATTCTCATGTCCATTGTATTTCTGTGACATCACTTGCAATGTCTCCATTTTTATTTTTAATATTTTTATTGGGTTCTCTCTTTCATGGTTGGTCTAACTAAAGGTTTGTCAATTTTATCTCTTTTCAAAGAACCAACTTTTAATTTTGTTAATTTTTCTATTGTTTACCAGTTCTCTATTTCATTTGTTTCTGCTCTAATCTTTATTATTTCCTTCCTTCTGCTAACTTTGACTTATTTTTTATTCCTCTTCTAGTTCCTTGAGGTCTAAAGTCAGGTTGTTTATTTGGGAACTATCGTTTTTCTTGATCTATGCTTTCATCACTATGAACCTCCCTCTTACAAATGCTTTTGCTGTATCATGTAACTTTCAGGATTTTGTATTTCCATTTTTGTTTGTATTATACATTTTTTTAGTTCCTTTTTGATTTTGTGTTCCATTGATTGTTCATCAGTGTGATATTTGATTTCTACATATCTTTCCTTATTGATTTTCCAGTTAACCTCCTGTTTTTGGTTTGCACTTTTTTACCATGGTTGTCAGAAGATAATTGGTATGATTTCAAGCTTTTTCAAATTTCCTAAGAACTGTTTGTGGCCTACCATATGATCTATCCTAGAAATTTTTCTATGTGCATTTGAGAGAAATGTGTATCATGATGTTGGACGGAATGCTTTGTATATATTTATTAGGTCCGTTTGGTCTATGATATTGTCAAATCTAGTTTCCTTTTTTTATAGTTTATTTATTTATTTTGAGAGAGAGACGATGGGAGAGGCAGAGAGAGAGAATCCCAAGCAAGCTCCACACTGTCAGCACAGAGCCTGATACAAGACTCGAACTCACAAACCGTGAGATCATGACCTGAGCCAAAATCAGGAGTTGGTCACTTAACCAACTGAGTCACCTGGGCACCCCTTTATTGATTCTCTTCAGAGACGACCTATCAATTGTTAACAGTGGGGCATTAAGGAATCCAATTTTAATTGTATTGCTGATTATTTACCCTTTTAGTTCTGTTAGTATTTGCATTATATAGTTATGTGTTCTAATATTGAGTGCACAAATATATACAATTGTATCATCTTGATGGGTTGGCCCATTTCTCATTATAAGATCTTCTTTATCTGTTTTGGCCATTCTTAACTTAAAGTCTATTTAGTTTGAAAAATGTATGTCTACTTTTCGGGTTTTTAGTTCCAATATGCTTGAAATAAACTTTTTCATCCTTTTACTCAGTGTATGTGTATCTTTAAACCTAAAGTGAGTCTCTTGTAGACAGCATATTGTTGGAAATTGTTTTTCATCCACTCACCCAAGCTATGTCTTTTGACTGGAGAATTCCATCCACTTACATTTGTAGCAATTATTCATAGGGAAGGGCTTAATGTTGCCATTTGTTCACTGTTTTCTGACTATTTTGTAGGTCCTTAGTTACTAGATTATCTTACTGTCTCATTTGTGATTTGATAACTTTGTAGAGTGATATGCTTTGACTTTTTTTATCATAATCTTTTGCGTATCTACTAAAGGTTTTCCCTTTGTAATTACCACTATTCTTAGATAAAATTTATTTATAACATCCTACTTTAGGCTGATAACAACTTAATTTCAACAGCATACAGAAAATTTGCACTTTTATTTTTCCCCACCCATCACATTTTAGGTTACTGATGTTACAGCTTTTATCCATTTAAAAATTATTAGAGTTATGGTTATTTTTAATACGTTTGTTTTTTAACTTCAACCTAGAGTCATAAGTGAATTATGAATTACCATTTCTAGCTTTTTAGAAAACTGACTTTGACGTTACAGTCATTACCAGTGAGTTTTACACATACATTCATATATCTTTGGGATACTAATTAGCGTCTTTTTATTTCCCTTGGAAGATGCCTTTTAGCATTTCTTGTAAGGCAGAGCTAGTCTTTAATCTTCTCTTTGTCCAAGACTGTCTTTATCTCTCCTCAATTTCTGTAAGATGACTTTGCCATGCATAGTATTCTTGGTGGACTGAGGGGTTTTGTTCAATATTTTGAATCTATCGTCCCGCTCTTTCCTGGCCTGTAATGTTTCTGTTGAGAAATCTGCCTATAGTCTTATTGGGGGAAGCGGTGTTCTTTATATGCGATGTGTTGGTTTTTCTTGCTTCTTTCAAAATTCTCTCTTTATCTTTGACTTTTGACAATTTAATTACAATGTGTCTTGGTGTAGCCTTTTTCAGGTTCAACTTATTTGGGGTCTTTTGGTCATCCTAAATATGGATATCCCCCATATATAGATGTGGGGAATAAGTTTAGGAATTCCCTGAGCTTGCACCAATGGGTTAACAAGGCATAAAGAATTAGAAAGCCACAGGATGTACATACCCAAGTTTGGGTAAACAAGATTAGGTAAATAAAATTAGGTAAAGGGGGCAAAGACCCCCAGTATAGGACAAAGATGTAGGAATAGGGGAATCTGAGGATGAAAATATCCAAGATGAGGTAAACAAGATTGGGTATTTGGGGCGGAAATGCCCCCCCCCCCAACTTAGTACAATAGCAGAAAGCTGCTTTCACAGGAAGGAAGAACCAAATTAGGTAGAAAGGTAAATAGGGCTGTAGACTGAAGCAGGGTGAAGTTGCCCAGAGCAGAGCTGATTAGCAAAAGAAAGGTGCCTTGTTGACCCTGAGGTAGCATGCTCTGTCTTTCTTGTCCCCTAGACCAGTTTAGGTAAACAGAGGTGGTGCCTCACGTCCGCTGTAAACAACCTTCTTCCCGGTTCCAGGATTTTGTTCTGTATTGACCCAAACCCCTAACACCGTATATCTTCAAAACCCCCTTTCCCTCATGCCCATGAGTTAACATTCATGATTTCATCATCTCTTTGTGCACATCTATCACATTTGTAAGCCTTCTGATCCTAGTAAAAACAGAACAAGGACTCTTACTCGGGGCTCTTATCTCCTCCTGGACATTAGCCTCTCTCTCATTTTTAATCCCATGTCTCTCTTTCTTGCTGGACAAGGACTCCAGACCCAGAGTCTATGACATATAAAGATCTTCTGTCTATATATATCTATAGATCTAACTATCTATAGATATCTTCCATCTATCTATCTATCTATATCTTCTTTATCCGCTTATTAGTTGATGGTTTGGAATCTCTGTAATTTGACTATTGTTGATAATGCTGCTTTAAACATTGGGGTGCATGTTTCCTTCAAGTCAGTATTTTTGTATCTTATGGGTAAATACCTACTAGTGCAATTGCTGGGTCATAGAGTAGTTCTATTTTTAACTTTTTGAGGAACCTCCATACTATTCTCCACAATGGCTGTACTAGTTTGCATTCCCACCAATAGTGTAAAAGGGTTCCCCTTTCTCTGCATCATCACCAACATCTGTTGTGTCCTATGTGGTTCATTTTAGCCATTCAGACAGTCGTGAGGTGGTATCTCATTGCAGTTTTGGTTTATATTTCCCTGATATAAGTGATGTTGAGCATCTTTTCATGTGTCTATTAGCTATTTGGATATCTTTAGGAAAATGTCTGTTCATGTTTTCTGCCCATTTCTTAACTGGATTATTTATTTCTTGGTGTTGAGTTTGATAAATTTTTTATAGATTTTCGATACAAACCCCTTATCAGATGAGTCATTTACGATTATCTTCTCC
Source organism: Panthera leo (assembly GCF_018350215.1). Taxonomy (NCBI): domain Eukaryota; kingdom Metazoa; phylum Chordata; class Mammalia; order Carnivora; family Felidae; genus Panthera; species Panthera leo. Next base: position 44,598,058 of record NC_056685.1, read on the forward strand.
CATTCCATGGGCTGCCTTTTAGTTTTATTGGTTGTTTCCTTCACTGTGAGGAAGATTTTCACCTTGATGAAGTCCCAATAGTTCCTTTTGCTTTTATTGCCCTTGTATCTGGAAATGTATGTAGTTAAGAAGTTGCTGTGGCTAAAGTCAGAGAGGTTGCTTCCTGTTTTCTCCTCTAGGATTTTGATGGTTTCCTGTCTAACATTTAGTTCTTTTACCCATTTTTAATTTATTTTTATGTATGGTATAACAAAGTGGTCCAGGTTCATTGTTCTGCATATCACTGTCCAGTTTTCCCAAAACCATCTGCTGAAGACTGTTTTCCATTGCATATTCTTTCTGGCTTTGTTGAAGATGAGTTTACCGTATAGTCATGGGTCCATTTCTGGGTTTTCTATCTGTCCAGTTTGTCTATGTGACTGTTTTTGTGCCAGTACCATACTATCTTGATGACTACAGATTTGTAATGTAGCTTGAAGTCTAGAATTGTGATACCTCCAGCTTTACTGTTTTATTTGTTTTTCAGGATTGCTTTGGCTATTGAGTGTCTTTTGTGGTTCCATACAGAGTTAGGATGGTTTGTTATAGCTCTGTGAAAAATGCTAGTAGTATTTTGATAGGGATTGCATTAGATGTGTAGATTCCTTTGGGTAGGATAGACATTTTAACTATATTTGTTATTTAAATCTATGAACATGGAATGTTTTTCCATTTCTTTGTGGCATATTCACTTCATCCATAAGTGTTTTATATTTTTCAGAGAACAGAATTTTACTTCTTTGATTAGGTTTATTCCTAGGTATCTTATGGTTTTGGTACAATTGTAAATGGGATCAACTCCTTGATTTCTTTTTCTGCTGTTTCATTATTGGTGTGTAGAAATGCAACATCTTTCTGTATGTTGATTTTATATTTACAACTTTGCCGAACTCATATTTCAGTTACAGCAATTTTTTTTGGTTGAGTCTTTCGGGTTTTCTACATAGAGTATCATGTCTGCAAATAGTGAAAGCTTAACTTCTTCCTTGTCAATTTTTTTGTCTTTTATTTCTTTTTGTTGTCTGATTGCTGAGGCCAGGACTTCCAGCACTATGTTAAGTAACAATGATGAGAGTGGACATCCCTGTCTTATTCCTGACCTTAGAGGAAAAGCTCTCAGTTTTTCTGCAGTGAGGATAATATTAGCTGTGGGTCTTTCATATATGGACTTTTGAAATTGAGGTATGTTCCCTCTATCCTTACTTTATTGAGGGTTTTTATCAAGAATAGATGCTGTATTTTGTCAAATGCTTATTCTGCATCTATTCAGAAAATCATACGTTCTTATCCTTTCTTTTATTAATGTAGCGTATCACATTGTTTGATTTGTGGATATTGAACCAGTCCTGTAGCACATGAATAAATCTCACTTTATCATGGTGAATAATTCTTTCAATGTACTGTTGGATTCGATTTACTAGTACCTCATTGACAATTTTTGCATCCATGTTCATTGGGGATATTGGCCTGTAATTCTCCTTTTTAGTGTACTCTGGCTTGTTTTGGAATCAAAGTAATGCTAGCCTCAGAATGAGTTTGAAAGTTCTCCTTCCATTTCTATTTTTTGGAACATTTTGAGAATATGTATTAACTATTTGAATGTTTGGTAGAATTCCCCTGGGAAGCCATCTGGCCCTGGACTTTTGTTTGTTGGAAGATTTTGACCACTGATTCAGTTTCTTTGCTAGTTATGGGTCAGTTCAAATTTTCTATTTCTTCCTATTTTAGTTTTGGTAGTTTATATGTTTCTAGGAACTTACCCATTTCTTCCAGATAGCCCAATTTGTTGACATATAATTTTTCTTAATATTCTCTTATAATTGTTTGTATTTCTGCAGTATTGGTTATGATCTATCCTCTTTTATTACTGGTTTTATTTATTTGTTCTCTCTCTCTCTCTCTTTTATATGTCTGGCTAGGAATTTATCAATTTTATTAATTCTTTCAAAGAACCAGTTCTTAATTTCATTGATATACTGGGTTTTTGGTTTGTTTCTATATCATATATTTCCCTTCAAATATTTATTATTTCCCTTCCTCTGCTGGCTTTGGGTTTTATTGGCTGGTTTTTGTTGTTGTTTTTGTTGTTGTTGTTTGTTTATTTGTTTGTTTAGTTCTTTTAGGTATAAGGTTAGGTTAGTATTTGAGACTTTTCTTGCTTGTTATTGTAGACCTGTATTACTATATCGTTTCCTCTTAGAATCTCTTTTGCTGCATCCCAAAGTCTTGGACTATCATGTTTTCATTTTCGTTTGCTTCCATGTATTTTTTTTAATTTCTTCTCTAATTTCCAGGTTAATTCAGGCATTCTTAGTAGAATGTTCTTTAACCTCTGTGTAGTTGCGGTCTTTCCAAATTTTTTCTTGTGGTTTACTTCAGGTTTCGTAGCATTGTGGTCAGAAAATACGAACGATATGATCTCAGTCTTTTTGTACTTGTTGAGGGCTGATTTGTAACCCAGTATGTGATCTATTTTGGAGACTGTTCCCTGTGCACTTGAAAATAATGTATATTCTCCTGATTTAGGTTCAAGTGTTCTTAATATATTTGTTAAGTCTATCTGGTCCACTGTGTCATTCAAAACCATTGTTTTCTTGTTGACTTTCTGCTTAGATGGTCTGTCCATTGCCATAAGTGGGGTTTTAAAGTCTTTTACTAATATTGTATTGTTATCAATGAATTTCTTTATGTTTGTTTTTAATTGATTTATATGTTTGGATTCTTTCAAGTTGGGGGCATAAATATTTACATTTGTTATGTCTTCTTGTTAGATAGACCTCTTTAGTATGATATAGTGCTTTTCTTCATTTCTTGTTACAGTCTTTGGCTTAAAATCTAGTTTGTCTGATATAAGTATGGCTTCTCTTTCTTTTGACCTCTGTTAGAATGGTATATGGTTCTCCATCCCTTCACTTTCAATCTGCTGGTGTCTTTAGGTCTAAAATGAGTCTCTTGTAGGAAGCATATAGATGGGACTTTTTTTTTTAATCCATTCTGATATCCTATATCTTTTGATTGGAGAATCTGGTCCATTTACATCCAGAGTGATTATTGATATATATGAATGTAGTGCCATTGTATTACCTGTAAAGTTGGTGTTTCTGGAGATTTTCTCTGTTCCTGTCTAGTCTTTGTTGCTTTGATCCTTCTTTCCCACCCAAAAAGCCCCTTTTAATATTTCTTGCTGGGCTGGTTTAGTGGTCACAAACTCCTTTAGTTTTTGTTTTTCTGGGAAACTCTTCATCTCTCCTTTATTCTGAATGACAGCCTTGTTGGATAAAGGATTCTTGGCTGAATATTTTTTGCCATTCTGCATGTTGAATACATCCTGCCCCTCCCTTCTGGCCTGCCAATTTTCTGTGGACAGATCTGCTGCAAACCTGATCTATCTTCCATCCTAGGTTAAGGACTTTTTTCCCTTGCTGCTTGCCAGGATTCTTTCTTTATCTCTGTACTTTGCAAGTTTTACTACAATATGGCTTGGTATTGGCCTGTTTGTGTAGATTTTGATGGGAGTTCTCTGTGCCTCCTGGATTTGGATGTCTGTTTCCTTCCAAATATTAGAGATGTTCACAGCTATAATTTGCTTAAATAAACTTTCTGCTGGGGGTGGAGTCAACATGGTGGAGAAATAAGGGGACAAGAAGTTCCTTTGTCCCTCAAACACAGAAGTATTGAGGCCAGAAGACTTGGAATTCCAGGAATCTTGGTTACAGAGTGACAGAAATATCTCCAGGGGCCCACAGGAACAACTTGGCAGGCCATAGGTACATGGCTGTCAACTGGGAGAGATAAAACAGGTGGCATAGGCATGAGGGGGGGATCCCCTTCTGTTGAGAGACAAAAGGAAGAGAAAGAGAGGCTGTGGAAGTGTAGGATAGAATTTGGACAAGAGAAAAGCCATGGACCAGGGAACAGAAAAAAACGGAGAAAGAACCAATTTCTTCCTCATTCTAGGATTGCACAGCTTTCTCTGAACTGGGGCTTCCCTGTGTGCACACCGGGAGAGGAGGGGAGCCAGCGCCTGGCTCGGTAGCCAGCTCAGAAGTGCAGTCAGAATGAGAAATCCTCTCCTTTGAGTGCTGTGGGAAGAAGAAAAATAGTTTCCAAGGACAAAAGACTTTGCAGGCGCCTGCCAGCCAGAGGCCCTTTGTCCACTAGCTGGTGGAGTCATTCTACCCCGGAACTGAGACATGTGAAGCAGGATCCTTTAAGGATTGGGGTGGCATGGAAGACTGTGGAGTGGGACAAATCAGCACACTCATGCCCATGCAGCACTGTGACAAGCCAGAGGGCCTTTGTTGGCTGACTGGGTGGAGTGACACTTCCCTAGAATCAAAACCAGGGTGTGCCGAGTGGGATCCTTTAAGACATCCAACACACCATCCTCTCATGTCCTCTTGGCACTGTGAGGAACCAGAGACCCTTTGTCAGCTGGTTGGGCAGAGTGGCACTTCCCCAGAACTGTGGCACACAGAGGGGGACCCTTTAAGACATCAGGGTTTGACTCCCAGCCTAGAGTCTGGAAGGTGCAGGGGACTGTGGAACCAAACAAACCAGCGCACTCACATTGTGCAGGGCACTGTGAGCATGGCTTGACCAGAGTGGTTTGGGATACCTGGTCTGGATGGGAGAGACTGGGGTGTTGCCATTTTTCTCCCCATCACCAACATGGTGGGACTTCAGGGAACAGTCAACGGGCCCAGAGTGGAGGCGGGACCCACCTACACCAAACCAGGACCCTCCACACTTGGTATCTGCATATCTACCAGACACTGGCAGAACCAGACAGCCCCTCCTCCAGACCAGGACAACCACCAGTTCCAAAGCACCATCAGATATCAGTCCAGCAGTTTTACATTTTCTGACTTGATTCTTCATCAATTCTTATTAAATATATATATATATTTAATAAATATATATATTTATTAAATATATGTATATTTCTTCTTCTTCTTCTTCTTCTTCTTCTTCTTCTTCTTCTTCTTTCTTCCTTTTCTTCTGCTTATTCCTTCCCTTCTCTATTCTGGCTATCCTGGTTGTTGGTTTGTTTAAGCAGACATTTTTAATCCATTCTTTTTACACCTCTTCTGTATCTCCCTTGTCTTCATTTTCCTCTCTGTCTGGATTAAACCATATCGTTTCTCTGATTCTCTGCTTGGTCATTTTTTTTCATTTCTTTTTCCTCATGCCTGTCATGTCTCTCTTTGTAGGGGATAAGGCTTCTTCCACCACCACCACCCCTTTTCTAAAATTTTTCCAGGATTACGTCAATGAACAATCAAAGCACACCTGGTGGAAGGCCCAAACCACCAATACGAGTAAGGAAATAAAGCAACCAGAGTCACAACAACCAGAGACCACACAACACATGCCAAAAACACTTCCTGAAGGTCCATACCCTGGACAGTGTATGACCCCCTTTTAATATAACAGTGCTCACAGGTGCAGGACCCATAATAAGCTATTAAAACACATAAGGAACACAAAATTAGCCAAAATGATGAAATGGAAGAATTCTCCTCAAAATAAATTCCAAGAAGAAATGACAGCTAGAGAATTGCTCAAAACAGATATCAGCCATATAACGGAACACGAATTTGGGATAATAGTCATAAGATTAATAGCTGGGCTTGAAAAAAGCAGAGAAGACAGGAGAGAATCTATTGCTGCAGAGATCAAGGAACTAAGAAATAGTAACAATGAATTAAGAAATGTTGTAAATGAGGTGCAAAATAAACTAGATGTAGTGACAGCAAGGATGGAGAAGGCAGAGGGGAGATTAAGTGAAATAGAAAATATATGGAAGCAAAGGAAAATGAAAACATGACAGTCCAAACCCTTTGGGATGCAGCAAAGGCAGTTCTAAGAGGAAAATACATTGCAATCCAGGCCTATCTCCAGAAACAAGAAAAATCCCAAACTCAAAACCTAATTGCACCCCTAAAGGAACTAGAATCCAAACAGCAAAGAAATCCTAAAGCCAGCAGAAGAGAAATAATAAAGATTAAAGCATAAATATACAATATAGAATAAAAAAAAAAAAGCCAGTAGAACAGATCAATGAATCTAAGAGCTGGTTTTCTTTAAAAAAAAATTAACACAACTCATAAACACTTAGTCAGATGTCTCAAAAAGAAAAGGGAGAGATATGAAAAATTATGTGCCAACAAACTTGGCAACCTAGAAGAAATGGACAAATTCCTAGACACCCATACACTACCAAAATTGAAACAGGAATAACAGACCCACAACCAGCGAAGAAATTGAATCAGTTATCAAATATCTAGAAAAAAATAAGAGTCCTGGGCCAAATTCTATCAGACATTTAAGGCAGAGTTAATACCTATCTTTCTCAAGCTGTTCCAAAAAAATTGAAACGGAAGGAAAACTTCCAGGCTCATTCTATGAAGGCAACATTACCTTGATTCCCAAACCAGACAGAGACCCCACAAAAAAGAAGAATTATAGGCCAATATCTCTGATAAACATGGATGCAAAAATTCTCAACAAGATACTAGCAGATTAAATTCAACAGTATATTAAAAGAATTATTCACCATGATCAAGTGGGATTCATTCCTGGGCTTCAGGGATGGTTTAATATTTCTAAATCAATCACTATGATACATCACGTTAATGGAAGAAAGGATAAGAACCATTTGATCCTGTCAATAGAAGCAGGAAAAGCATGTGACAAAATACAGCATCTTTTCTTAATAAAAACCCTCAAGAAAGTCAGGATAGAAGGAACATACCTTACCATCATAAAAGCCACATATGAAAAGCCCACAGCTATTATATCCTCAATGGGGGAAAACTGAGAGCTTTCCCCCTGAGATCAGGAGGTGTCCTGACAGGGACAGGGATGACCACTGTTGTTTAACATAGTGTTGGAAGTACTAGTCTCAGCAATCAGACAACAAAATGAAATAAAAGGCATCCAAATTGGCAAAGAGGAAGTCAAATTTTCATTTTTTGCAGATGACCTGATACTCTACATGAAAACCCAAAATACTCCACCAAAAAGCTGCTAGAACTCATACATAAATTCAGCAAAATTGCAGGATACAAAACCAATGTACAGAAATTGGTTGCAGTTGTATACACAAATAATGACGCAACAGAAAGAGAAATCGAGAAATTGATCCCAAATACCAAAAACCATAAAATACCTAGGAATAAACCTAGCCTAAGATGTAAAATATCTGTATACTGAAAACTAGAGAAAACTTATGAAAGAAATTGAAGAAGACACAAAGAAATGGAAAAACATCCCAGGCTCATGGATTGGAAGAACAATTATTGTTAAAATGTCAATACTTCCCAAAGTGATCTATATGTTCAATGCAATCCCAGTCAAAATTGCACTAGCATTCTTCTCAAAGCTAGAACAAACAATCCTAAAATTTGTATGGAACCACAAAAGACTCCGAATAGCCAAAGTAATGTTGAAAAAGAAAACCAAAGTGAGAGGCATCACAATCCCGGACTTTAGCCTCTACTAAAAAGCTGTAATCATCAGGACAGTATGGTATTGGCACAAAAACAGACACACAGACTAATGGAATAGAATAGAGAACCCAGAACTGGACCCAAAAATGTATGGCCAACTAATCTTTGACAAGGCAGGAAAGAAAAAAGGCAGGCTCTTTAGCAAATGATGCTGGGAGAACTGTACAGCAACATGCAGAAGGAAACTGGACCACTTTCTTCCACCATACACAAAAATAAACTCAAAATGGATGAAAGACCTGAATGTGAGACAGGAAACCATCAAAACCCTAGAGGAGAACAGGCAACAACCTCTTTGACCTCACCCACAGGAACTTCTTACTAGACATGTCCCTAGGGGCAAGGGAAATGAAAGCAAAAAAAAAAAAAAAAAAAAAAAAAAACAAAACTATTGGGACCTCATCAAGATAAAAAGCTTCTGCAGTGCAAAAGAAACAATCAACAAAACTAAAAGGCAACCTATGGGATGGGAGAAGTTATTTGCAAATGACATACTTGATAAAGGGTTAGTATCCAAAATCTATAAAGAACTGACCAAACTCAACACCTGAAAAAGAAATAATCCAGTGAAGAAATGGGCAGAAGACATGAATAGACACTTTTCCAAAGAAGACATCCAGCTGGCCAAAGACACATGAAAAGATGCTCAACATCACTCATCGTCAGGGAAATACAAATCAAAACCACACTGAGATACCACCTCACACCAGAGTGGTTAAAATTAACAACTCAAGAAACAACAAATGTTGGTGAGAATGTGGAGAAAGGGGAACCCTCTTGCACTGTTGGTGGGAATGCAAACTGGTGCAGCTGCTCTGGAAAACAGTGTGAAAGTTCCTCAAAAAATTTTAAAATAGAACTACCCTATTACCCAGCAATAGCACTACTAGGAATTTATCCAAAGGATAAAGGATACAGGAGTGCTGATTCATAAGTGCACTTGTACCCCAATGTTTATAGCAGCACTTTCAACAATAGCCAAATTATGGAAAGACCCCAAATATCCATCAACTGATGAATGGATAAAGAAGATGTGGTTTATATGTATGTTATACAGTGGAATACTACTTAACAATGAGAAAGAATGAAATCCATAGTTTGCAACAACATGGATGGAACTAAGGGTATTTTGCTAAGTGAAATAATTCAGTCAGAGAAAGACAGATATCACATGTTTTCACTCATATGTGAAACTTGAGAAACTTAACAGAAGACCATGGGGGAAAGGAAAGAGAAAAAAATAGTTTCAGAGAGGGAGGCAAACCCATAATAGACTCTTAAGTACAGAGAACAAGCTGAAGGCTGTTGGGAGTGTGGGATTGGGGGAGTGGGGAAAATGGGTAATGGGCATTGAAGAGGACACTTCTTGGGATGAGTGCTGGATATTGTATGTAAGCAATAAATTGTGGGAATCTGCCCCCAAAACCAAGAGCTCACTGTATACACTGTATGTTAGCTAACTTGACAATAAATTATATTTTTTTAAAAATTAAGGAAGAGGGAAAGAAAGAAAGAAAGAAAGAAAAAGGAAGGAAGGAAGGAAATATAAAGAAAGAAAGAAAGAAAGAAAGAGAGAAAAGAAGGAAGAAAGAAAAAAAATTATTTTAAATACCTCAAAAAATAAATAAATAAACCTTCTGTCCCTTTTTCCTCTCTCTTCTTCTGATACTCCTATAATATGAATGTTATCATACTTTATGCGCTGCTGAGTTCCCCAAGTCTACATTCATGATTCAATATTTTTCTTTCCCTCTACTTTTCAGCTCCTTATTTTCCACAATTTTATCTTATAAATTGCTTATTCATTCCTCTGTTTCTTCCATCCTTGTAATCATTATGTAAATTCAGTCAGTTTGGCTTCCCAGCTATAGCATTTTTTTCTTTTTATTTCTGCCTGACTAGTTTTTAGGTCTTTTATCTCTGTGGTAAGGGACTCTCGGGGATCACCTATGCTTTTCTCAGGCCCAACTAGTATCCTTATGATTGTTGTTTTAAATTCTGGTCCAGGCATACTACTTATATCCAACCATGAACTTATTTTGAGATGAACTCCTCCATCTTGACATTTTGTCTAGGTCTCTGTCTTCTCTGTGTTAGGGAATACTGTTATGTATCCTGCTCCTGAGAGTAATGGTTATATTAAGAAGAACTCATATACCGTCCAGGGCCTGGCAAGTGTTTCTGGTCTAACCTGTGTGCACTCTGCTGTTTTGTTTTGTCTGCTCTTTTCCTCAGATCAGTCCTTTGCAGAGTCTCTCCTTGCCTGCGGTGGGGAGTGTTGGGACTTAGTCTATTGTGTGGAGAGTTTTAACTAAATGTGCTTTGACCTGCTTGCTAGAAGAAGCTACATCCTATATCTGCTTGAGCTGAAGCTTTGCTGCCCTCTGTGGTCAGTGGACTTGGTGCATGGGAGGGTTTGTGCTGGTCCTTCTGGGAGAGGGGCCTGCTTCTACCCTGACTCTCAGGCACACTTGCCCTAGTAAAAAAGCACCTGCAGTACACAGTGGGGCAGAACTTGGCGTAAGTGGTGCAAGCCTCCACTCTGGGCCCCGTTTTGTTCACTGATGTCTGTCTGTGCTGATGAGGAGGGGTAAAAATGGTGTCATCTGGCTCTTTCAGCCCCAGAGAGGGGAGTTCAAGCCCACTGCTATTCAGGAAGCCTTCACAGAAGAGCGAACAATCTCCTTTTGTTTGTCTCAGGCTTCCCTCAGATCCCTGCCTTCACCTTGTCTGTGTCCCAGCCGTCTGCCCACCTGGCGGTGCAACGCTCCTGTGTTTTATTTCAGGTGAACTGGATGGGTTTCAGGACTCCAAATTTTAGGGACCCAGCATGACACAGACCTGCCCTGATATGCTGGGGGATGGTCTCGCTGTGTCGGGGCCGGCGCAGGTTTGTCCCAGAAGGGCACCAACATGCAGGAGCTTGGAGTTTATGGTGAAGTGCGGCCAAAAGCCAGCACCCAGGTTAGCTGCCCTCAGCCGGTGTCTCTACTTTATGCTAATGAACAGGGCAGTTCAACTGTCTCTCTGTCTCCTTCAGTGGGACCCAGGGGATCCTCAGAACACGCTGTCTGCTCCTGGGCCTCTGCCCTCTTCTCCACAGGAGCACCTCTATGCCCACCATGCTGCAATCCAGTGATGACATCAACTTCTAAACTTCAGACATTCCGTTCTGCTGCTTGTAAAAACTTGTTATTATCAGCCCCTCTCATTTTCTCTGTCAATGGTTTTGGAGAAGTGTTTTTTCTTATGCAATGCCCTGTGCCCTGCTCTCTCTCTCTTTCTCTCCTTGATCAAGGCTCACTCCCCTCTGCAGCACTGGCAATTCTTTTCTCCCCCCAAATCACGTCTCCACACCTCCTACCTTCCACAATGTGGCCTCTTTTCTCCCCCTAGTTGTGCAGTTTGTTCTCTCAATCCTTAGATCAATTTTCTGGGTGTTCAGAATGATTTGATAATTATTTAGCTTTGTTTGAGGGATGAGGCAAGCATACGGTCCTCCTACAACTGCACCGTCTTAACTCCCAATCCCATCCAAATCCATATTTAGATTAAATTAAATTCCTATCAGGGTTCCAATGATACTCTTCACAGAAATAGGATAAACAATCTTAAAACATTTAAAGAGCCACAAAAGACCCTAAAGAGTCAGAGAAATCCTGGGAAAGAAAAAAAGCTGGAAGCAACACACTTTCTGATTTCAAACCACATTACACAACTGTAGTAATCAAAACAGTGTGGTGTTGGCATAAAAACAGATACATAGATCAATGGAAGAGAACAGAGAGCCCAGAAACGAACTCACACATATATAATCAATTAATCTGAAAAGTCACTGAAAACACACAGAAGGGAAATCATAGTCTCTTCAACAAATGGTGCTGGGGAAACTGATATCCACATGCAAAAGAACAAAATTGAACCCCTATCTTACACACAAAACTCACAAAAACTAATTTGAAAGGGGTGGAAGACTTGGGGTGCCTGGGTGACTCAATCGGTTAAACATCTGACTCTTGATTTTCGTTGAGGTCATAATCGCACAGTCATGAGATCCAACCCTGCATCAGGCTCTGCTCTAAGGGTGGATTCTGCTTGGGATTCTCTCTCCCTCTCTCTCTGACCCTACCCGACTCACGCTCTATCAAAATAAAGTAAATGAAATTAAATAATAAGAAATGGATGGAAGACTTAAATGTAAGATCTGAAATCATAAAATTCCTCAAAGACAACATAGAGGAAAGCTCCATGACATTATCTTGGCAATGGTTTGTTTTTAGATATGACAACAAAGCACAGGGGAAAAAAAGGAAACTAAAATAAGCAATGCACCTCACACTACAAAGCTTTAGCTTTGTAGCTAAAAAAAAGAAAAGAAACAACAAAATGAAAAGAAAACCTAAGAATGGGAGAAAGTAATTGAAAACCATATATCTTTTAAGGGGTTAATATCCAAAATATATAGGAATTCATATAACTCAACGTCAATATAATAATAATAATAATCCCATTCAAACATGAGCAAAGGACTTGAATAGACATTTTTCAAAAGAAGATATTCAAATGACCCACAGGTACCTGCAAATATGGTCATCATTTATCATCTTGGAAATGCCAGTCAAAACCATGAGATATCACTTCACATGTGTTATTATGGCTATCATCAAAAAGGCAAGAAATAAGAAACAGAGAAAGACAAATGCTATTTGGTATCACCTACATGTAGAATCTTTAGATGAATGAATGAATGAATAAATAAATAAATAAATAAATAAAATAGCCAAACTTATAGAAACAGAAAGTACAATGCTGGTTGCCATAGGTTGGGGGAGGTAGGGGAAATAAGGATGTTGGTCAAAGGGTACAAACTTTCAGTTTCACGATGAATACATTCTGAGCATCTAATGTAGAGCGTGGTGGCTACAGCAAATAACACTAATACTGGATTGTATATTTGAAATTTGCTAACAGAATACATCTTAAGCCTTCTCACCTCCTCCGCCTGCCAAAAAAGTAACTATGTGATATAATGGATGTGTTAATTAACTATTTCACAATTTATATGTCTGTAAAATCATCACATTATACATTTTAAATATATAAAATTTTGTCAGTTATATTGAATAAAGCTGAGACATATTTTTTAAAAAGTTAAAATAAATTAAAACACCCTTAAAAGGGTAAAAGTCTAACAATTTCAACACACTTTTAAAATAATGTTTTCTCTTAACCATAACAGATAAAATCTAGGAAATAATGTCTTATTTTGAGGAAGTATTCATTTGAAGTAGTACTTCTTTAGTTTAATTTTCAATCTGTTATTTTCTGAGATCTTGCTAAAATAAAATGTAATACTGTTTTAAAATTCAAGCAAGTAGAGTGATCTTATTTTACTAAAAACAGTTGTATGTTCTATGCATCTACCCACTTATCTACCTATATATCCTACTGTTATATGTTTACAAAATGTATACGCACAATGATTATTCTAGGTGATATAAAATATTTTTGTATTTTTTAAGACGTTCTTCTTTGTACTTATGTGAAATTTTAAGCGTCTGTGAATATTGGGGAATAACGAAAAGATGTGCCCTGACTTCACTGGCTCATGAGATGGACCCAAGCACTCAGAGGCTCTTCCCCCCATTCCTTGTCCTTGGAATGTGGGTTCTGCTTGCCTTTCCTGCTCCCAGGGGCTGTGCCAAGGCCACAGCTTTGAGCTTTGAGCTTTGAGCTAGTGATGTGATATTGAGAACACCTATACCAGTTAAGGCCTCTTTTTAAACTTTTAAGATTTAGCAGGTGGGTGCAGGAATGCATCCACTTTGCTGCTGCCCAAGACAAGCCTCGTAAGTTCCCTTTGCTTATTAAACCTGCCACCTACCAATCTGGAGTGGCCTGCTTCTTTCTTCGATCTCACTCTGACCTCTGAGTACAGGTGCCAATTTCAGATCACACCAGGAAAATTCCAGAGAGGGCTGCAAACCAGCAGTAAAGAATATATATATAAAGAACTATTAAACTATTATGAGTTGACCACACAAGAAAACAAACAATGACTAGAAGGGAGTTTAAACAAATTTTGAGTGATTATTGATGGTGAAATTTTTCCTTTGTAATTTTATGCAGTATACCAATTTCTAAAAACTTTTAACTCTGTCCTCCCAGATGTTTTAGCTGCATAATTTCCTGTATTTAAGAATGTTGGGCCAAATTTTTTAATTTCACATGTCATATTTGTGATCATGTAGACACAACAGGGAAACATTTACAAAAGCTGGAAAATATCAAGAAGCTACGGAAATGTAGTCATTAAGTATAGCAAAAATATATATATTTTAACTCTTGATGATTAGGAGGTAAACAAGAACTATACATGTGTCCCAAAGATCACCAATTCTGTATCATATTTGATTATAGCTTAAAAATAAAGTCTATGACACATATATTTTAAACACACTTGATAGACATATATTAAAATGGTGTACATTTACATATATGTTTCATTTGTATATACATGCTTAACATTTTTTAAATTTATGCCATTTTAATTAATTAGAAAATGACATATGGGGAGGGGAACTAATGTCTTAAAAAGTGGTGGTTAGCATTAAGTGAAGTCACACAGAACTCATATTTGCTGAACGAAGAAAAAATATATGACTGAACTAATGTATACATGAATGAATATATAAATACAGACAGAATTACAAGGCTATTCCCCTAGCTGTTTTCTTGTTCTCTGAGTTTTTCCCTCCCTGTCACTCATACCCTGAAAGCCACTCTTTCTCACCCAGCCTGGGACAAAGTTGAAACTAATTTACAAAGACAGTACTCTAAGAGAAGGAAGAAGTGCACTTGTTGAACCTGATGTTTTCCCACAGGCACTTGGGAAGGGAAAGGCAGAAAGAATAGCACAAGATGATGGGGAGATGGACGCCAACAAGAGAACTTTTGAACATAATGGGACAGAAAGCAAGAAATAACCCAGTTGTCCTGGATCATGCATTTTCTACCACCTCTCTGTCATCTTTGGGTGATTTACTATCTGAACAGTTCTGGACACTTTCAAGCTCTCCTCAACAGAAGGTAGGAAACTTGAAGGTTCTATTGAGGGTGGGGGTAGGGGGGTTGGAACCACAAAGGGATAATCTTGGCCGCTGAACAAAATAAAACTGAACTGAACTTATTCATAAATGGGATTCCCTTAAGAACAAGCAAAGCAGAGATCTTCTGCTACAGAAAGGAGGAGTGAACCTTAACAAGGTAAAAATGTAAACCTTCATTCTGAGAGCAGATTCTATTGGGGAGATAACATTTAAGCAGAAAATATGGCTCTGAAATGGCAATGCTAATTGAGAATGTTTAAAGAAATCAATAGCAGTTTATCTTGTCAGAGAAAGCAATTTCAAGGAAGAAATTCTGATTCAGCATATGGTATTAGGAAACATAATAAATGCTTTCATTGTGAAATGATGAAAAATAAACTAGATCAGAAGGTCTGGAAGTGTGGTCCTGGGACCCAGAGCATAAGCATTACCTGAGAACTATTTAAAACGCATTCTTGGGATATAGCTTGAAATCTGGAATATCATGCCTCCATATTTGCTTTTCTTTGTCAAGATTGCTTTGGTTATTCAGGGATTTTTTGTGGTTCCATAAAAAAATCTATGATTTCTTGTTCCAGCTTTGTGAAAAATGCTAATGGTATTTTGATAGGGGTTGCATTAAATGTGTAGATTGCTTTGAGTAGTATAAACATTTTAACATTATTTGTTCTTTCAATCCATGAGCGTGAAATGTTTTTCCATTTCTTTGTGTCTTCTTCAATTTCTTTCATAAGTGTTTTATAGTTTTCAGAGGACGGATTTTTTGCTTCATTGGTTAGATTTATGCCTGGGTATCTTATGGTTTTGGTGCAATTGTAAATGGGATCAACTCCTTAATTTCTCTTTCTGCTGCTTCATTAATGGTGTATGGACATGCAACATATGGAAAAGCTGTCCATGTGTTGATTTTATATCCTGTGACTTTGCTGAATTCATGTTTCAGTTCTAGCAATATTTTGGTGGAGTCTTTCAGGTTTCCTACACAGAGAACCTTGTCGCCTGCATATAGTGAAAGTTTGACTTTGTCCTTGCCAATTTGTATGCCTTTTATTTCTTTTTGTTGTCTGAATGCTGAGGCTAGGACTTCCAGTACTATGTTGAACAACAGTGGTGAGAGTGGACATCCCTGTCGTGTTCCCGACCTTAGGGGGAAAGCTCTCAGCTTTTCCCCACTGAGGATGATATTAGCTGTGGGTATTTCTTATATGGCCTTTATGATATTGAGTTATGTTCCCTCTACCCTTATTTTGTTGAGGGTTATTATCGAGAATGGATGCCGTATTTTGCCAAATGCTTTTTCAGCATCTATTTAGAAGATCATATGGCTCTTATCCTTTCTTTTATTAATGTGGTGTATCACGCTGATTGATTTACAGATATTAAACCACCCCTACAGCCCACTTGATTGTGGTGAATAATTCTTTTAAAGTACTGTCGGATTCAATTTGCTAGTATCTTATTGAGAATTTTTGCATCCATGTTCATCTGGGCCATTGGCCTATAATTCTTTTTAGTGGGGTCTTTCTCTCATTTTGGAATCAAGGTAATGCTGTAGTCATCAAGATAATATGGTATTGGCACAAAAACAGACACATACACCAATGGAACAGAACAGAGAACCCAGAAATGTACCACAACTATATAGTCAACTCATCTTCAACAAAGCAGGAAAGAATATCCAATAGAAACCAGACAGCCTTTTCAACAAATGGTGTTGGGAAAACTGGACAACGACATGCAGAAGAATGAAACTGACCACTTTCTTACACCATACATAAAACTAAATCCGAAATAATGCAAGACCTAAATGTGAGACAGGACATCGTCAAAATCTTAGAGGAGAAAACAGGCAGCAACCTCTCTGACCTTACCCAGAGCAACTTCTTACTAAACACATCTCCAGACACGAGGACAACAAAAGCAAAAAATGAACTATTGGGACTCCATCAAGGTGAAACGCTTCTGCACAGTGAAGGAAACAATCAACAAAACTAAAAAGCAGCCTATGGAATGGGAGAAGTTATTTGTAAATGACATATCTGATGAAGGGTTTGTTTCCAAAATCAATAAAGAACTTACCAAACTCAACACCCAAAACCTAAATAATCCAGTTAAGAAATGGGCAGAAGACATGAATAGGCATTTTTCCCAAAGAAGATATCCAGATGATCTGACAGACACATGAACAGATGATCCACATCAATCATCAGCAGGGAAATACAAATCAAAACCACAAGGAAATACCACCTCACACCTGTCTGCATGGCTAAAATGAACAACACAGGAAACAACAGATGTTTGTGAGGATGTAGAGAAAGAGGAGCCCTCTTACACTGTTCGTGGGAATGCAAAGTTGTGCAGCCACTCTGGAGGTTGATCCAAAACTTAAAACTAGAACTACCCTAAGACCCAGCAAGTGCACTACTAGGTGTTTACCCAAAGGATACAATACTGATTTGAAGGAACACACGCATCCCAATGTTTATAGCATTATCAACAATAGCCGAGTTACAGAAAGAGAGCAAATGCCAATCAACTGATGAATGGATAAAGAAAATGAAATATATATATATATATATACACACACACACACACACACACACACAGGGGTTCAATTCAAACCTACACAGAGATATATAGCTCTGAACTCAACTTTCAGTGTTACATCTCAAAGACTTCTCCACTTAGTGGATTTACACTTGTGTTTTTTCATGCTCACCTAGCTTCCTACCAGCACCTCACCTTCTTAATCCACCTTCACTAATTACCGGTTGGTTAAAGCTCAGAAAATATCATCATTTGATATTGCTTTGCCAAAGTGTATCCAAACCAATAGTAAAATATAAAATATAGTTAAGTGACACATAAATGCGTGTTAGATCACCTACTTTTCTATGCCAACTCCACCATCCATCATCATGAAGATAGCTGAAAGTCCATTATCAAAGATACTATAAAATACTCTATGAAAATAAAACATAAAAATAGACTCAGACACTTCCTGAGAGGTTACCAACATATCTAGCCCAGCAACTGGAGCTAAAACCACACAGGAAGTCTCAAACTCAAGGAGCTCACTGTGTACCTCAAAGCGCTATGCAGGAACATTTCACTGTGTGAGACAAGGTGACCCCAACAAGGGCCTCCTATCTTCCCTCATTTTCATACAAGGTCTAGAAACAAGGTAAAAGGTAGATATTTAAAATAACATTGATCCAAAATTTACATTTGAAATCTTGGCTTGGTTTAAATTTAGCCTCTTCAGTATGGATCCTTCCGGTATGGTCTGTAACGAACTTTCACATGAGAATCTGATATTGTACTAAAGTGGCTACTGCTTGAAATTGTAGTGTTTGGTCCTAGAAGTTGCTTTTTCCTTGTTGTTGTTGTTGTTGTTGCTGTTCCGGTATTTTTTGTTCCTCTTCAAACATGAGTAAGAATGAGCTAATTCTGTGTGCTGCCATCTATATTTCATTGTTTACCAGCTGAAGAAAATGAACTTTTAGGTAATTTTTGTGCCAGCCATTTTTTTTTTAGGTTTAGGGAGATTTGTGTTATTATTTCAGTTCTGCATAAATCACCTCAGCTAATACTTACACATATACTATGTTGTGTTAAAACACCGAGTTCCAGAGAAGAGGGAAAATCTTGTAGAAATCTGTATTAGAAAACCTAACTTCAGTCTCACAATCCAAATGTTGGTAAACTCAAACAACCAAGACTTTTAAGTAACAGTGTTCTATGTTGTAATCTACCTGAGGGACAGTATCAATAATGTATTTCTCACAGGCAGATAATATCTCTTCCAGTAGGTAAATACTTGCAAAGATTATTTACTCATGCATCCTGTCTGCTCTTGGAAACCTTTGAACAATGAAAACTTTATACAAAGTTCAGTATGTCACACTCATAAATTGAATATTTGACAGTTCAAATTCAGAGAATTGGGACTATAAGATGAGATAAAGAAAACCCATTATTAGTCTTTAACATTGCATCTATCACATAGCTTTCAGAATATCTGCTTCTCTCTCTCTCTCTCTCGACCACGTGTTCACTAAGGGCAGAAATTGTGTTGTACACACAGTGCAATATCTGGCATATAAAAAAACACTAGATAATTATTGAGTAAATGAACCTTTTAAGATTTTTAAACATTGATTCATTTTTGAGAAACAGAAAGAGACAGCGCGTGAGTGGGGGAGGGAAAGAGAATGAGGGAGGCACAGAATCCGGACCTGGCTCCAGCGCAGAGCCCCACGCGGGGCTCGAACTCACAAACCACAAGATCATGACCTGAGCCGAAGTCGGAGGCTTAACTGACTGAGCCACTCAGGTGCCCCAAATAAATGAATTGTTTATGGCTTAACATAGTAGAGGACAAAGAATCTTAAATTGTGATAAATACAAAAAACTTCTATTCCATTGCTTTGTTGTCCTCATACTGACTTTTTAATGACATACAATGCTATTTCTAGCTAGTCATTGTTAAAAAGCAGAGCAATAAGGAAAATATGAAGGAAAAAACCTTAAAATTGCCTTATAAAATTATGTCAATATATTTCCGTCCCACATTCTCTATCTTGTACACGATACGGACCTCACATTATTTTACAATCCAATTGTTTTCAATTAACATTATGTCAGAAGCATTTATCATATCATGGAATATTTCATCAAAATCATTTTAAAGTTTGCATAGCTTTCAACTGGATGGTTGCATCATATATATTCGACCTTCCCACTATTGTCGGACATGTGATCTTCCCTGGAATTTGGCAATTCAAATAGCGCTGAGGTAAAAAATCTAAGCGTGCGGCCGTTTGTAGCAGACGGAGTTCTGCAAGTTGAGTCATGAGGTCAAAAAGTACTACCAGTTTTAACACTCAAATATATTTTGCTCAGTTTACTTGCAGTAGTGGTTTCCTAACATTCCCAATAGCAGTTTATGAGAATACACATTACTTCATTCTTAAGAGCAAGATCTAAATTTAGGAGCCTTGATTTTAGAGCTTCGTCGGTGTGGTGATGCCATCTGGTGGTGATCGTACAAAATTACAAAATCAGAAATGAAAAAGATCGTTTAAAAACTGTAGCAAGCAGAATCGAATTTATAAAGTGGCGGCAGACAGTACAGGTCTTACAAGTTTTCAAAAAGAATTCTTGCCATTTGGATTTTTAAAAATAATCAGTAACCATCTAAAATAAAGCTTACACGAAATTAGAGAAAGACAAATATCATATGACTTCACTCATATGAGAACTTTAAGAGACAAAACATAAGGGAAGGGAAGCAAAAATAATATAAAAACAGGGAGGGGGACAAAACATAAGAGACTCTTAAATATGGAGAACAAACAGAGGGTTACTGGAGGGGGTGTGGGAGGGGAGGTGGGCTAAACGGGTAAGGGGCATTGAGGAATCAACTCCTGAAATCGTTGTTGCCCTACATGCTAATTAATGTAGATGTAAACGAAAAACTAAATTAAATAAAAATTTAAAAAAAACATAAAGTAAAATAAAGCTTACCAACTGTTTCAAATGATACTCCTTAATTCAGCCTGAATGCCTGCGGCACCGCTCACAAGGTGGCTACTCTATCAAGTGCTAAAGAAGACATGAGTCACAATGCATGACCTCGAAGAGTTTACAGTTTAATCAGGATACGTGAAAGCAAACTGACCATTACAAACTTGATCCTAGGCATTTGCAGACAGAAGGTAATATTTATACTTTGAATTGTATAAAATGGCCTCCAAATCACCTCCCCTACCTCCTAGTACTCACCCTATTGCCTAATCCTTTCCTCAGGAGTGTGAGCTGGTTTCCATAACTCTCCCCCCATCTCCTCCCCACCTCCACAAGGGCAAACTGCTATCCTGTGAGTAGCCCTACGGAGGGACCCATGGAGCAAGAAATTGGGGTCTCCAGGCAATAGCCAGGAAGGTCCGAAGGAGGCCAGCCAACAGCCATGTCCATGAGCTCAGAAAAGGATCCTTCCTAATCATGCCTCCAGTTGAGACCCCCACTGTGGCCCACACCCTGGGGGTAGCTTTGTGAGCCAGGCCTCGCTGCTGGTGCAGGAGAACTGGGAGATCAGTTGTAGGGTGATGTATTATACAGAAATACCTAATTCACTAATGGAGGGAATTTGAAACCTGTCTCAACATTTAAACATTAATTTCAATTTAGTTACTGAAGTCCTATACAAAATGTAAAATGCAGTTAAAGAATATAACTCTAAAATAAATAAATAAATAAATAATAAAAATAAGCAAAGAGTCGAACTTTCTGAACACCTGAAATGCCTTACGTAGCAAACGTACTCAAATAAGACTGTTTCAAAATCTATTGTTCTTCTTATTCTTAAACTCAACCTGAAACATAGCAGTAGTTTTAAAGATTCATTTTGCTTATTATTCCTTTAATTTTTTTTAATTTTCCAAGGCTATGAGTGTATTTTCCAGTAGGTGCATTACTACGTCCTCTGATACCTTCCTGGTCTTACGGTAATCTCCCTAGATCATAAAAGCCAAAGTATTTCAGGAAATGTTTTATCAAATAACTGATTTTTAGCCAGAGTTTGGGACCTGTTTCCTTTTCCCACTGTGATCTAACTGAAACTACAGACCGTTAAGTTACTTCTTGTTTTAGAGATAAACGTCATGTGTTACAAAAACAGCACATTTTAATTTCTTACCTTTCACACGGGTTTTGGATTTTTACAACCTGTGTTATAAAATCTTTACTATCAATGATATAAGTTTCATGTCTCATTAGCCAACATTTCCTTGATATTATGATATGATATGATATGATATGATGATATTATTATTGATAGCATGTGTAACACTATGTCCAGGCATACCTCAGAGATATTGTGGGTGCGGTTGCAGACCACCTCAAGAAAGCAAAGATCATAAGAAAGCAAGTAAATGAATATTTTGGTTTCCCAGCACATAGAAAAGTTATGTTTAAACTATACTGTAACCTATTAAGTGTCTAATAGCATCATGTCTTTTAAAAAAAAATGTGCATACTTTTTTTTTAATAAATTTTATTTGCTTATTTTGAGAGAGGGAGAGAGAGAGGGAGGGGCAGAGAGAGGGGGAAAAAGAGAATCCCAGGCAGGCTCCACACTGTCACTGCAGAGCCCGACACAGGGCTAGAACTCATGAAACTCGAGATCGTGACCTGACACAAATCAAGAGTCACTTAACCCACTGAGCCACCCAGGTGCCCCTATAAAGTGCATACTTTAATTTAAAAATAGCTTGTTGCTGGGGCGCCTGGGTGGCTCAGTTGGTTAAGCATCCAACTTCAGCTCAGGTCATGATCTCACAGGTCAGTTCAAGCCCCGTGTGGGGCTCTGTGCTCACAGCTCGGAGACTGGAACCTGCGTCAGATTCTGTGTCTCCCTCTCTCTCTGCCCCTCCCCTGCTTGCACGCGCTCTCTCTCTCAAAAGAAAATGAATAAACATTAAAAAAAATACTTTGTTGCTTGCTAAACAGTGTTAATCATTATGTGAGCTTTCAATGAGTCATCATCTTTTTTGCTGGTGGAGGGTCTCACCCCGATGTTGATGATTGCTGACTGACCAGGGTGGTGGTTGCTGAAGGCTGGGGTGGCCGTGGCAACTTCTCAAACTAAGACAATGAAGTTTGCTGTGTAAGTTAACTTTTCCTTTCACTGGAACTCAAATCTCTGATATTAGTATTCATCTCCCTAAATGATTAAAAAAAAAAAACCCTTAAATAGCAAACATACGCTGACCCAATGTCAAATAAAAGAAGATAATCTTTCCTGAATTTTCTAGGAGCGGTTAAAGTCTGTGATTGACTCTTGGGGAAAAAGGAGTTAGATTTCCCTGGAGGTGTTCGAACATGGTAGATCACCACTTAGCAGGGACTTTTAGACGTAAAAACCCTGTTCAAACTTTATGATTCTGTTAAAAATAAATGCTCACTAGAATCATATTTCCTGTCAGAAGTTCTAGGTTGTATTTTCTTCCTTTTGCCATGAGATTTCACATTATGTAAATATCCCCCTCGGTCATTTCTGGGAGGAGAGAAACCTATTGTCAGGAGATTTCACATTATGTAAATATCCTCCTGGTTCAAGAAAAAAAAGTCGTTACGTACAATTCATACATCCCATATGACATATGGGATTTAGTTGTCAGTAAAAAAATAATATATGAGGGGGCACCTGGGTGGCTCAGTCCGTTGAGCATCCGACTTTTGATTTTGGCTCAGGTCATGATCCCAGGGTAGTGTGTTTGAATCCCACATTGAGCTCTGTGCAGACAGTGCAGAGCCTGCTTGGGATTCATTCTCTGTCTCTCTCTCTCTCTCTCTCTCTCTGTGTCTCTCCCTCTCTCCCCTTCTCTCTCTCTCTCTCTCTCTCTCCAGATAAATAAATAAACAAAAAAAAATAATATATGAGTAGATTTTCTTCCTTTTTATGACTATTCCTTTGAACTTTGCATTTCTAAATAAAGCTTATCTTGGGTTTTCCCATTTGTGATCTTCTGTAGTTTGAGAGATGCTGCTGTGTGAATGAAGGACGGAGAAATTGTTAAATCTGAGGGGGGCAAAACTATCAGGTGTTAAGACATTTTGAAGAGGCTCCCTTCTTACTATAATCAGAAAAATAAAATAAAATAACAGGTCAGGGAATAACATACATAAAAGCAGAGCTGTCAGAGAAAAGGCAGCTTGGACTGCCTGTGAGAATTAAGGTCCTTTTATTTTCAAAAACTTTTTTTAATGTTTATTTTTTTGAGAGACAGAGTGCAAGCAGGGGAGGGGCAGAGAGAGAGGGAGACACAGAAACCGAAGCAGGCTCCAGGCTCCAAGCTGTCAGCACTGAACCCGACGCGGGGCTCGAACCCACAAACCCTGAGATCACGACCTGAGCTAAAGTCAGAGGCTTAACCGACTGAGCCACCCCGGTGCCCCAATAAGGCCCTTCGATTTTTAAACCACGAATCACAAGGAGTTTCCATGTGCTTCGCCTTGTTTTGTTTTTAATCTTAAACCATCTTGTTTGATAGCACAGCACATCCTATGTGTGCTGTAATATCAGATGATAAGAACACAGCTTATTGCTACAGTAATAACAAATACAGAATCGTTCTGATTCCTCCATCTTGTTTTCCCCATTTGTCAAACCATCTGTTTATATTTTTAATTCAGCGTGAGTTCCCTCTCCTGTGTGATGAGGAACCAACTGAAATTGACAACCGTGGACAGGTGGTTCTTAGACATACATCTGGACACATATAACAAAGAAATCTAGAGATCAAGTGACTGAGCACTGGTCCAACAGCTCAACAACATCATCAATGCCACCGGCTCTCAAAATCTTTCTAATCTGTCTTTGCATTTGTTGACAGCCTCATTGCTACAATATAGCTGCCACGGCTCCAGGTAACTGTCAGTGTTCTGGCAAACAAAAGAGAACAGAGGCAATGCAAGCCATTCCAGAAATCTTCTAGCGAAATTTGCCTTAAGTTTTAATGGCCAAATGTGAGCTGCATGGCCACTCTCACTGCATGGGGAGCCAGGAAAGTGAGTAACTTGTGGGACTAGCAGGGGAAAAGGTGATTTGGAATGGCTCATGGGTTGGCCAACAGTCTCTGTCACCCTAGGCTAAGGCTAACACAAGATTTAACCAGATATCAACAAATTTTTGAGGAGTTACTACTTATACCCCCAAATAAATGTAGAAGTAATGCAGCCACGAGGGCATTTTTACTTCTCAGAAAAAAGAACCGGGAACTAGATACCACAGACTACAGTGAGTAAAAAAAAAAATCTTGTACTGTGTTACTTGTTTGGTATTGTTATCCTCTGCTAGTTTCTCTGTAGAAATCATCAGTGAAAATAAGCAAACTGATAAGGGAATGAATAAACAAATCTTAAAAGCAAAGGAATCTAAAGAATTGCCTTTGAGGAAATCAACACAATAGACTTAGAAACCTTCCCCCCGAAGTATGTGTCCAAGTTGGTGGTGATACTAAATACCATAGGTAGTGAAACCTTTAATGCAAAGGAAAGAGAGATGAGTTTCTGGGACCTGCATCAAAGAAGAAAAGAGAAACAGTTTGGGCCTCAGCAGGAATCTTCAGACACTTTTCGATGTCTCTTTAATAGTCCTTCTCACATCCATAAATAGCTGCCCCTTATTTGCCTGCTCTGGCTGAACACCATACCGGTTTGTCCCAATTCACAGCTTCTCTCCAGCAGTGTCCTATATCCTACCTTTCAGCAGTTCAACAGTCATGGAAAGCTGTGCATTTGGCCTGTAAATCATTCTGAGTGAAATGCCATTCTCCTGTCTTGTCCACCTGGCAAAATACATAGTTGTCTTGTAAAAACAATTGAATGGATTTCTTTGAAGAAGTCCTCTCTGTGCCTGAGCAGAGTTAATTCTATCCTCCCGATGAGTTCTCAGAGCACCTTAATTATGACCCAATTACTCATGCTTCCACATTGAGTTTCAATTATTTGTGGAGATTTCTCCCTGAGGAGGTCTCAGCACTCTAAGGGGAAGGTCTGTGATTTAATTACCATTATTATTTCAGTATTAAGGACAATGCCTTACACATAGTCAGTGTTAAACAACTTTTGGGGGTGCCGGGGTGGCTAAGTCAAGCCTCCCGACTCTTGATTTCAGCTAGAGTCATGATCTCATGGTCCTCAGATCAGGTCCTGACTCAGACTCTGAGCTGGGCATGGTGCCTTCTTGAGATTCTCTCTCTCTCTCTCTCTCTCTCCCTCCCTCCCTCTGCCCTATCCTTCTTGCACGCATGTGCGCATGTGCACTCGCTCTCTATTTAAAAAAAAAGTCAAATTTTTTTTAAATTTTTTTTAATGTTTATTTATTTTTGAGACAGAGAGAGACAGAGCATGAATGGGGGAGGGTCAGAGAGAGAGGGAGACACAGAATCTGAAGCAGGCTCCAGGCTCTGAGCTGTCAGTTCAGAGCCCGACGCGGGGCTCGAACTCACGGACCGTGAGATCATGACCTGAGCCGAAGTCGGATGCCTAACCGGCTGAGCCACCCAGGTGCCCCCCAATTTTTGAAACAAGTGAATAAAGGAACAAATGAATGCCATTTTAGGAGAGACAATTATAAACAAATCTAAAAAGAAGGAGCTGTTGGTTCTGTTTTCTGGTATCTAAGAAAGAATAATTTGATGCTCTCAAATGGGTTTGTTTCAATTAAAACGCAAAGGGCTCATATCCAAAAAGTTTTCAATGTATAAGGAAAAAAGAAATCTCATATAGTTGTCTACATGCCTCCAGAGAACACAACATGCCCTATCTGGATTATCGTTTATAACTAAGAATTAAGGCTAACTAAAAAAGATGATTTAAAAAAATTTACAAAAATAGTATTTCTAAAGAAGGAGGAAAGTAAACTTCTATCTTCACTTTTCTCAGTCTTTGTTGGTTTTTTTTTCTTTTTTTTTTTAACGTTTATTTATTTTTGAGACAGAGAGAGACAGAGCATGAACAGGGGAGGGTCAGAGAGAGGGAGACACAGAATCCGAAACAGGCTCCAGGCTCTGAGCTGTCAGCACAGAGCTGGAGGCGGGGCTCAAACTCACGGACCGCGAGATCGTGACCTGAGCCGAAGTCGGCCGCTCAACCGACTGAGCCACCCAGGTGCCCCTTTTCTCAGTCTTTGAAATTCACTTCCAAAAGAAACTCTGGAGGACCCAGCACTGTTCCGTTACCAGAATACCAATTTTTCTACTCAATAATCTTCTTTTAATTTAATACAATTCTACCTGAAAATCCAGGAGGTGTACTCCCCCCCTTCCCCAAAGTTTTATTGTTGTGAGTTTATTCTCCCGTTGTTTTTGAATTTCAAATATCAATCTCCATCAGACAGAATTAAGGATATTAACACAATATCTAGAAACAGTAGCCGATAACATCTTTGACCTTACTGGAATGTGCCATTTACAGCTTGGTCAGATAGAGAGGTGACAGGGGATCACCTTCCCTAACACAGGCTGAACAGAAAGAAAAGACCTGATGGGCAGAACAAGTGAAAATATTCCCAGAACTAGAAGAAGGGATCTTGACCTTTCAGACACATTCTGAAAGTTTCTGTTCTGGTCATAATTCTTACATATGTTTGCATTTTTCTTGAAAGACATTTGCTCCTCTCATCACCCAGGGGAGGGAGCCCAAAACAAGTATCTGCAAAGTAACTATTTTTGACCTATGAGTGGAGGACAAAATAATAACACAGATGACTAATGAAAGAAAGGAAGGGAGGAAGGAATGGAGAGAGAGGAAAAAAAAAAGAAAAGAGAGGGAAATGGGAAATAATTTGGTCAAAATTGTGAGCTAGTTAGCTAAATCTCTGTAATCATTTTGCATGTAGTTTCCATACAGGGCTCTCATCTTTCCCTGATGTTTGCATGATGGCAGAGGAAATCCAAAAAGAACTAAGAGAGGATACAGAATGTTCTGTCTGATAGCACCTCCCACATCGGGGCAGACAGAGCAAAAGAAGAAAATACACAAGAGAATTCTCCGCTTAGAAAAATACTACAAATTCAAGCTGTGGGAAAATGGGAGAGAAGAAAAGTGATCTCTTAATTAGCCAGAGGAAAGATTACAAATAATGAAATATTGTCATTGTCTAATTTCTCTTATGTTTTACTTTGTTAAACTGTTGGCTAGAAAACAGCACAACCTTCTTTTCTTCCAAGGAAAGAATAAAAGAATAATGGTCAAATATTTAAATTATATTATAAGGTATGTATTATATTATACATATATATTATACATATATATACATATACATTATATTATACATATACACATATAACGTATATTATACATATGTTACCACCACGTGTGGAAACATAAGCAAAGTTATATATTTGTGCTTCTAGCACAAATATGACACTACTTGATATGTTCACTGTGTGGTTCCTCGTCAGCAATGTATTATGCAAAATGGGAATCAGTGCAGCACATTAATGTAACGTTGGCATCAGTCCCTAAACATGTTTCTGTGAAGAGTTGCCTCTGATTCTCAGTGTATACACCTGCACCGTTAGCAAACCCCGTAAGGAATCAAGTGGGTTAATGTGGGAAACGTAAGAGCAGATAGTATCTATATTCCCAGGCTTTAGCACCCCTGTACTTAATATATGTTATTTATCGTCTGAATCTTTCCCTAGTTACAATATTTGTTTCTCATTAATAAATTATTTGCTGCCATAGATACTTGTCTTTTAATTAATAATCACTTTGCCATCAGCCTAGATGTTAGGCAATGGCCATGCCCGTATGCACTTTGAATATCTAGTACTGACCACAGTTTTCTATACACAGTATTTGCTTAATTAACATTTCTCGACTGAAACTGAACTCTAAACACGTCCTTATTATTTAGCTTTGAAGTGCATTTTGCCTGTTGGACCCTTAAAGTACACACTGTCCTCCAGAGCCTTATCTCTCCCGACAGTGTTACCATGATAAATATTGTGAGAGATTTTTCAAACGAGGTGTTAGAGCTATACCACTACTCAGCTTATACTTTCGGCCACTGGAAAATAGTTTTCTTCATATTCAACCAAAGAAATTTCTTCTCCTTTTCTTTTAAATGCTTGCTTCTCTTTTAAGATATCTCTAGGAAAGCCACTGATGTGTTTTTTGTATTGCTTTCATGACAAAAGCAAACTGCTACTAAGTGAGGAAAGAAACTTGTTTAAAATTAACAGAGGGGGCGGCTGGGTGGCTTAGTCGGTTAAGCCTCCCACTTCGGCTCAGGTCATGATCTCGAGGTCAACGAGTTCCAGCCCCGCGTCGGGCTCTGTGCTGACAGCTCAGAGCCTGGAGCTTGCTTCGGATTCTGTGTCTCCCTCTCTCTCTCTGCCCCTCCCCCACTTTCGCTCGGTCTCTCTCAAAAAATAAACATAAAAAAATAATGAAATAAATAAACATTAAAAATTAAATCAGATTAAATTAATAGAAATCACAAAACGTTAAAAAAAATCCTTCCCAACGCAATTATGAACAAACATTTACTCAATGTAATCCGAAATGACATCATAGAAGACAAGAGTTTCCTAGAGCAGAAAAGTGGCAGTTAATTCTGACTGCGCTGGAACGTGAGCAACTGTACAAAGGTCCCATCTGAGCTGATTCTTGAGAGAAAACTGGGAAGGGAACAAGCACACGAGGCCAAATGAAACTCAAGCCCAGAGCGAATAGGGGTGTTACGACCAGGATTAAGCATAGAGAATTCAAAGTACAATAACCACTTGAGGGGCACCTACCTGGGTGGCTCAGTCGGTTGGACAGCCAACTCTTGATTTTGGCTTAGGTCATGTTCTCACTGTTTGTGGGATTGAGCCCTGCATCGGGCTCCACATTGGGCTTGAAGTCTGCTTGGGATCTCTCTCTTCTTCTCCCTCACCTTCTGCCCCTCCCCAGCTCTCACTCTCAAAAGAAAAGACAAGAAAAGACAAAAAAAGACAAGAAAAGACAAGAGAAGACAAGACAAGAAAAGAAAAGAGAAAAGAAAAAGGAAAAAAAAAGACAAAGAACAAGAACCACTTAAGATACCTGAATTACCTTAGGGATTTTGGTGTAGAATATCTAGATTCTACTTTGAGATGCTAGCAAACACATGGCAGATAAAATCAAAGAAGGAAAAAATTGAAAACAGCTCTATTCCACACTTGATTTCCTATATTCTTCTCTTTACATCATGAGTCAGCATCTACCAAGGGAACTTAGTATCACGTTCAACTGTTGTTTTTGTTTTGTTTTTTATGTTTTGTTTTGTTTTCTTTTATCAGATCCAATTTGTATCTATACTTGGTCTTACTGTTACTGTCACAGACTGAAAGACCTATTTTATTTATTTATTTATTTTTTATTTTTTTATTTTGTTAAATTTACATCCAAATTAGTTAGCATACAGTGCAACAATGATTTCAGGAGTAGATTCCTCAATGCCCCTTGCCCATTTAGCCCACCACCGCCCCACAACCCCTTCAGTAACCCTCTGTTTGTTCTCCATATTCAAGAGTCTCTTCTGTTTTGTCCTCCTCCCTGTTTTTATATTATTTTTCTTTCCCTTCCCTTATGTTCATCTGTTTCGTATCTTAAAGTCCTCATATGAGTGAAGTCATATGATTTTTGTCTTTCTCTGACTGACTAATTTCACCTAGCATAATACCCTCCAGTTCCATCCACATAGTTACAAATGGCAAGATTTCATTCTTTTTGATTGCCGAATAATACTCCATTGTGTGTGTATATATATATATATATATATATATATATATATATACCACATCTTCTTTATCCATTCATCCATTGATGGACATTTGGGCTCTTTCCATACTTTGGCTATTGTTGATAGTGCTGCTATAAACATTGGGGTGCATGTGTCCCTTCGAAACAGCACACCTGTATCCCTTGGATAAATGCCTAGTAGTGCAATTCCTGGGTCATAGGGTAGTTCTATTTTTAGTTTTTTGAGGAACCTCCATACTGTTTTCCAGAGTGGCTGCACCAGCTTGCATTCCCACTGAAAGGCCTATTTTAAATAATTGGCATAATAACTTGCCTGAAAGCATTGCACCTACCATTTTTAAATGCCAATGAGAACATACACATCTGCCTTTGTACCCAAGAAAATATCCATTATTATCATTAATTATTTTTATCAATCATTATTCTCAGCCTATTAAGATAATGCAAAGATATCCAAGCTAAAGATGAAGATCAGAGCTATATCATTGTCAGAGTGGAAACAAGCAGCCAGGGTTCAAAGACCCAATTCCAACTATTAATTAATTGACGAATCTTCCTAATCTTCAGTTTCCCCATCTATAAAATGGATATTATTTTATAATAATACAGTAATACAATAATACAATAATATAATAAGACACAGGATTATTACAATGGTAAAATGAGAAAATATAAGTGGGTCCGCAAGAGTTAGCAAAGGAAACAGAAACATCTCTGAGTATCGAAAGCGAAGGTAATTTCATTCAGGGAATTGAGACAGTGGCGAAGATGCTCAGAAACGAGCCATCAATCAATAAGGAAACTCAGAGTTTAACACTACCTGGAAGCCACTACCACCGGTAAACTAGGGACAAAAGAAGGCGGTGGCTGGGTCACTTGGCGGAAGCGAGCAGCACAGACGAGGTGTCCAACCAGAGGTAGAAAAACATAAATGTAATGTAGCTGTGGCTAGAGGTGCAACTTCAAGGAGAGAAGGCTTAAAACCACCCTGCTTCCTCCCTTTCTCCTATCCCCCAAGTTCCTATCAACATGCCCTCTTGACAAACCCCACCTTGAATCCTGGAGCCTGGTTGTACAAAGCGCATCTTACGTACCTTCTCAGATTCTCAGCCTCAGCTTCGGACGTCTCTCAGGGTCTTAGCCCCTACTTTTACACGGTTGCCCCTGCAATGATCACCTATAAGTGAGGCCTATAGGTCTCCACTGTCTGAGGTCAACAACTGAACTGTCTAGCTCTGAATGCCATTTCCAGGCTCTGATAAGCACCACACCACAGGATCTAAGAGCTGGCTTCACCAGCAGCTGTATGTACCACGAGTGCAGGTTGCTTGTTTTTGCTTGGGATGAACTACAATCAATGATAGATGAGATGGAAAGGAACTGACACATAAATACTCTCTCCACTCCTCCCTTCCGTGGACTGTTTACACATACGATGTTCTGTGCAGCCGCGTTCCCCATGGTCAAGTGGCCAGCTTTGTTTCTTCATGAAACTGTGGCCAGCTCAGTGAGTGTCCCCTTGTACATGATTCCCATCCTCTCTCTCTCCCCACTTCTCTTTTCCCTACATTTCCACTACATTCCACTACATTTACATTTCCTGTAAAGCAGTGGAGCACTGAAATTTTGCCCCAGGCTTTGCTTGGTTAAGACACTGGGACGTGCAGCCCAGAGGGGTTAGTTCCCCTGCAGTGCAAAACTGATAGGAGAGAGGCAAAGAGTAGATCTGAGTGCAAACAGGCCCAGAAGTCATTGCCATCATTATATTCATATTTAAATCTTATTTAACAACTTCATGCTTCAACCTAAGATGAGGTGACTCTCTGCTATGCCAATAAAGAGCCTCTCACCCTCTCCCTAGTCTCCCTAGAGACACAAAACCCCATTAGACATCGCATCCACCTCAAACATCGTGTCTCCAAATGACATGCAGTCCTCCCCATCAGCTCTAGATGTGGCCCCTCATAATTCAGAAATCTGAGTTCCATTGATAAATTCTATCAACACTTCCTATACAAAATGGCAGTGGAAAGGAAAGAAACAAATATACAATTGCTTATCACATAGGCATGACAAAAATAGCTACCAACATCCTCATTTCTGTAATAGGTCATGAAGCCATAGTTGATAGTTACCACTTTCTACCCCCACCACTCATTCATTTTCCTTATGAGGCTAATGCCTCAACTAGTTGGGATTCTTTATCTAGTGTAATGGCCCCTCTCAACTCTTCCTCTCCTATTCTACATACAAGTTTTATTTGATTGGACTGTCTCCATTATGTCCTCCTTTACCTTGGACTCTCTGGGTTATTGCACTAATAAAATTACCCATTAACTAATCCTGCCATAGCAGATACTCTAGGGATTTAGGACTCAGCTGCACTGAGGAACATCCCCATCACAGATGCCCCGTCTCTGTGCAACTCCTCCATCTTATGCCTTCTTCACGATTTAGTTTAGGAGGTTATTTGTGAGACTTAGCCCCTTAGCTTCAGACAACAGTGACCAGGCTTCTTGACCTGACCTTGACTTTATCTCTTTCCCTTATATAAAAAACATTGTCGTTTACATCTTCTAGACATCCAGTATCTATTCACAGTAGAGAGGATCTGCTTTCTATGTTCATCTGATGGTTATATATTGATGTGGGAAACAAAGGCAGAAAATAATGTAGATAAAATTAAATGTCCTTATGACCTGCAGCCTATTAACAAATAGGAAAAATAGGCCATCCCTAATGAAGGGGACACTGACTCTCACTGTTCCGTCTTCTCATAGATGTGGGAGTTTCTCTCTCATTCATTTCCTGGATTAATGGCTAAAATTGGAGTTAACTATGGTTAATCTATCTCAGGATGGGGACTTTAAAGAATATTCCCAAGCAGCTGCCAAAACTCCCTTTGTTTCAGGGAAATTCCCTATCTTCTCCGGCCCAACACAGACTGCGTATTTCCACTTTGGTGGGGAAAACAAAAACAAAAACAAAAACAAAAACAAAAACAAAAACATGGTGGCTGCTCATCAGCCCAGCTGATGAGGTTTAGAACCAGGAACTTTCAGGGCGCCTGGGTGGCTCAGTCGGTTAAGCGGCCGACTTCGGCTCAGGTCACGATCTCGCGGTCTGTGAGTTCGAGCCCCGCGTCGGGCTCTGGGCTGATGGCTCAGAGCCTGGAGCCTGCTTCCGATTCTGTGTCTCCCTCTCTCTCTGCCCCTCCCCTGTTCATGCTCTGTCTCTCTCTGTCTCAAAAATAAATAAAAACGGTAAAAAAAAAAAAAAAAATTTAAAAAAAGAACCAGGAACTTTCTTTCTCTGCCTTCCAATAGGACCTCACCTCTTCTGCCTCCACCTGCCTCTCCTTCTGTTTCTGTGCCACTTTGAGCGCAGCCTGTATACACCATCCTCAGCGTCTCCAGCATCATGGGGTCCTCCTCCTACCTTCGCTGTCAAGAAGCAAAGAGCGCCCTGTTAGTTTGTTGGTTTAATTAAGATAGACACGCCTCTAGAGTTATCAGCATTAAATATGAAACTTGTATTCTATCTAGGTTTGCTGAAGGTCAGATAAGCTCATGTTCTCTCTGCTGTCATTTAGCAGCCAAAAGATGACTTAAAACGATGGTTAATTTTGTCTGTCTCGACCTTTTCATGGGTAACTGTTAAGATAGCGTTCACTTTGGTAACCTGGAACTTTAAAGTTTTGCTTGCATGATAAATGGGATTGAATCCATTGGACATATAAGCCTTTCTCAACTGAGATAAAATACTAAAGCATTGATTGCTCAATATGGGTTTGTGCTTTGACTTCTTAGTGCAGAGAAACTAAGAATACTTGGGTCTATTGGAGCACATGTTTTGTACTTAACTGATACATGAATTTACCATCTAAAGAATTCTGGGGTAACATTTTACAATTGGCTACTACTTAGTTTTCACTGGAGACTAAGGTTTCTAAGAGTTAAAATTCTGCTAAATGTAATTAAGACTAATGGATATAAGAGAAGGAATGCTGAATTTAAAAAGTTGTTGCAGGGGCACCTGGTTGGCTCAGTCTGTGAGGCATTCAACTCTTGATTTTGGCTCAGGTCATGATCTCGAGATTCATGGGATCCAGCCTGACATCAGGCTCTGCACTGACAGCACGGAGGCTTCTTGGGATTCTCTTTCTCCCTCTCTCTCTGCCCCTCCCCCTTCTCTCTCTCTCTCTCTCTCTGTCTCTCTCAATAAATAAATAAGCTTTAAAAAATTTTTAAGTTGTTGCAGAAGGTTTATGAAGGGAAATCTTTGGAAAGGAATTTTATATGTGGTCAGGCAGACTAAAGTTGAAATGAATGGATTTTTAAAGCATACTGATATAAGATTGAAATTCTGCTTTTCTTTCTGTTTAAAAAATAAAGGTTTTCTTAAATTGTTGGTATGTTCTTGATAAGAAAATATGAACAAAGTTTTTTTTTTCTCTTTTATCTACCTAGAAAACCAAAGCTTATGCTTTGTCTTTATCAGGTTTTTAATTACTTAATTAACACTTCTCAATATTAAAGGAACTAAGTTTTGCTAACAACTATATAACCTTACATGTTTGCCTTGGGAATCTCTTATTGCTACCTTGGTTAAATAAATAATTAAGTTTTATAATGATCTGTAATCCTATTTAGACATGTGTTTTATAACTTTCTGAGATTTTTAAACAAACTTCTCAAGATTTAAATTGTAGATGAAATCTTTTTGACCAATTAGGCTTGTTTGTTTGGTATGTTAAGTTACTCTGGTGGGGCATCTGGGTGGCTCAGTCAGTTAAGCATCCAACTTTGGCTCAGGTCATGATCTCAGAGTTCATGTGTTCAAGTCCCAGGTCAGGCTCTGTGCTGACAGCTCAGATTCTGAGATCTGAATCAGCTTCAGATTCTGTGTCTCCCTCTCTCTCTGCCCCTCCCCAACTTGTGCTCTCTCTCTGTCTCTCTCAAAAATAAATATTCAAAAATATTTTTTTAATTACTCTGGAAGCTCTGTTAAACAAATAATAAGGCTTACATTTGGATAAATGGTATAACTATTCTAAGGATATGCTATGCAATTCCTAACATTTTAATATGTTCTGGTATAAGGTCATCACTTGATATTCTGATTATTGAAGTGTTGTGTGTCACAGAAATAACCAGATTTTCCTTGCCAGCTACATTATAATGAAACCTCATCAGATCTTTAACCATGTCCACTTTTGAGTCTTTTGTTATTTATACTAATTGTTCTTATTCTCTTACAAAACGTATTTCATCTTCAAGATTTACAAGAAGGACATTTAGAAAAATACAGGTACTATATCTTTAAGATCATAAAACTGAAATGGGTAAAAATTTTCAGAACTCACTAAAAAGCTATTTTCAAACTCTTGAGAAGTAAGGGAGATGATTCATTTTCAGAAGTACCAAACAAAAGCTGTGCTGTCTAGTTAACAGTATATTTACAACCTATTGGAAATATGTATGAACTCCCCACCACAATGGAGTCCCAAACCCTCAGACACTTCACTTCCTGATTCTTCTTCCCCTCTCCATTTCTCGGGCTTATTTTCCTGGGCTTTGCAATGAGCATGCACCGAAGAACAGGGGGAAGAGGGACTGAAAGTCTCTGGGTCACCTCAGGGAATGTACATTTGCTCCAGTCAGACTACTTTTTGCCTTACATGGGCATAGGCAGTATCCAGGTAAGGCTATAACCTCTGTAGTACTCAGCCAATGAGGAACCAGGGGAGGGACTTGCATGCTAGAAACTAAATTGTCTGCTGTAACTGCCCCAAGTGTGCCTGTCCATCAGACACCCGCTCTTACAAGAATTTTAATTACAGCCTCGCTTCACTGTGCTACAAGTCTCTGCATCCCTCCTTTCATTGGGTTGATGGGCTTATTCCTCACAAACTGAACAAAATTAGTAACATGGGACTAAATGAACTGAAGATGATTATAGTTTTTGGAACTCTTGCTTGAAATACTGCTGGTTCTCTAATGTTTGCTTTTCCAGATTAAAAAAACTTTAAGATATCCATGATATACAGAAGTAAGATAAAATACTCCTTTGTGAACAAATTGAAGCATTTGACTTTTCTCTCTACCTGAACCCTCTGAAATTCAGAAACTCTCAAAGTATTCTTTCTTCCATGACAATCATAGTTATTTGCATAAATCCAGTAAGATTCCATTCTCCTTAGGGGCGCCTGGGCAGCTCAGTCAGTTAAGTGTCCGACTTCAGCTCAGGTCAGGTTTACGGGTTTGAGCCCCACGTCGGGCTCCATGCTGACAGCTCAGAGCCTGGAGTCTGCTTCAGATTCTGTCTCCCTGTCTCTCTCTGCCCCTCCCCTGCTTGTGCTCTCTCTATCTCTCTCTCTGTCTCTCTCTCTCTCAAAAATAAATAAACTTAAAAAATTATTTAAAAAATAAAAAGATTCCACTCTCCTTGTAATAGGACACCATTGGAAACACCAGTTATCTTACCAAGCCTCTGACTAGAATGTCATATCTGAGAGAGATATGTATAGACACAGATATGACCCAGACAGTGTTAAGAAACTAAGGTTGACTTTATGAAGCAGGAAGCCAATAAAGCCCCTTGGAAATGTTGGCCTGATACCTTGCTTACAGAGTTCCCAGCAGCCTTATCAGATGAATAAAGAATGTCAATTCCCGGCAGGTGGCAAGAGCCTCAGGATATTTGGGGGATGTTGAGAAGAGGAATTCACCCCAAACTACAGGTATTGCAGGCATATCTGATGGCAAGCACTTGTCTTGGCTTCTGGCCTGGAGAAACTTCTAAAATTTCAATCAAGATTCCTTATAAAAAGTTCCAGCAAAGCAAATTTTTAAAGATCTATATAAACAGTCACTATTGTTTCTGAGTTTATGAAAATAATTAGGCCAAGTCTGTTAATACTGGACTTGTTTTACAAACGAATTAATCTTGATTGGCTATCTTTAGAAATGAGGCTTATGATAGAGAAAATTATGTTTCAAGAACACATCTTTGTAGGTAAGATTTAAGCACTTGAGACTTAAGACACCGGGTTTCTAATTTGCTCCAACCATTAGCCTAGATTTTTCTTTTGCTTCCATAAATGTGCCTCTTCTTAATTACCTGATTGGTTGCTAAACCAAACAGAATATATTGTAGCTAACACCACTTGTTATTTAATTAAGGCCTTGAATGTCTCTCAAAATGGCATGCAATGTTTTAACGGCTGCACAAGGTGAAACACACTAGCATAAAAACAGAATGTTGGGGATATAGTGCAGATAACACAAAACAGTAGCAGGATTGCTAAAAGATATAAATATTCTCATCTGCACTTTAAATGATCTCTCTTTCCTTTAGTTGGTTACATGGTTGGTTACATTGGTTACATGCCTGGACGGGAGGAAAATTTTGGTCATCTATCAAAGGTCTTTTATTCAGACCTCTCTTTCTCATAACATTAAGCTTACTTTGTTGTCTTTTCTGATGTCTGATTTTCTGGTGCCAAGACTCCACTGCCATAACTTCCAGCTGACAAACGATCCTTTCTACCCCAGGAGGTTCATATGATGTCTCTGCCTTTGGTAAATCCTATATATAAAGTTCCCCAATTGACCAATGTTGACTCATAAGGAGGGACATCTCTACACCCCTATTCAGTAGAAAGAATTTACAGAAGACCTTCCACCCTCAGCAACCCTAAAGATTTAAGGGTCAAACTGTTCAGAGAGAATGATATAGGGAGCGAAGGCAGAGAGAGATGTAGATAAAATTAAATCTCCTTATAACCTGCAGCCCACTGACAAATACTTGAGGCAGGCAGAGTGTGACATTCTTCCAGGAACTCCCAACTGTCTTAATGATAATGCTTTGCCAGAAGTAAAAACAACCTTAGCTTGACAACAGCTAGGACTCCAGGATCCAGTGAGTCTTATTTAACAAATGAAAGTCCTTTTGGAAACTTCCCCTTATCTTTACTGCCCCCAACTCCCAAGTATATAATCAGTCCCTCCTCTCAATCTCAGTGCAGCTCTTTCTGCTGATGGTCCTGTACCCCTGCTTTAATTAAGCCACCTTTTTGCACTGAAGACGTCTCAAGAATTCCTTCTTGGCTGTCGGCTCCAAACCCCAACATTTTCTACATCACATATTGTCTCAGCCTTTGAGTCTGGAGTTCTCTCTTGTCCAACAAGAGAGCAGATGCAGAATTAAATGTGAGAGAAGCTAATGTCCAGGAGGAGACAAGAGCCCTGTTTGTAGGAGCCTTTGCTCCATTTTTATTAGGATCCAAAGGCTTTCAAACATGATCGATGTGCAACAAGAGACAATGAAATGGTGAACATTAATTCATGTGTGTGA
Organism: Panthera leo; assembly: GCF_018350215.1. Classification (NCBI taxonomy): domain Eukaryota; kingdom Metazoa; phylum Chordata; class Mammalia; order Carnivora; family Felidae; genus Panthera; species Panthera leo. The sequence continues at coordinate 44,636,381 of NC_056685.1, forward strand.
GAGAAAGGGGGTTTCAAAGATATGCGGTGTTAGGGGTTTGGGTCAATACAAAACAAAATCGCAGCATCAAGCAGGTGCCCCATCTGATTATCTTAGCTTGCCTAGGGGATAAGACAGATAGAGCATGCTACCTCAGGGTCCACAAGGCACCTTTCTTTTGCTAATTGCTCTGCCCAGGGCAATTTCACCCTGCTGCGGAGGTCTATAACCCTGTTTACTTGTTTCCCTATTCTGGACCTTCCTTCCTCTGAAAGCAGCTTTCTGTTTTCCTACTATGTTGGGGACACTTCCACCTTACTTATCTAATCTTGGATGTTTTCATCCTGTGGCTTCCTATTCCTGTGCCTTTGTTCTATATGGGAGGTGCTTTTGCCCTGTTTACCTAATCTTGGACGCTTTCATCCTAAGCCTTTGTGAACCCATTGGTGCAAGCTCAGGGAATTCCTCAACTTATTCCCCACAACATATTCTTTGTATTTCTGCATTCTATAGGTTTTTCGTACCTAATTTTCAATCATTCATGATTAAAATTAACCCTCCTAAATCACCTGATAACTCAATGGTAGCAGTACAAACAACTAAAAATTTTGTGGGGAAGGGATTGGAATTCTCATTTCCAAAGCAGGTATAAGACAACATGAAGCCAGCTGTTCCTGTATCTCCTCTCTAAGTATGGTTTGGATCCTAATGAAAGGATCAAAGATAATATAGAATTCTCCTCTCTCTTACATTGTAAACATGATAGCCTTTCTCACTGGCTAATGATATATTTACTTATTTAGAGAAGGCTTATTTTGTGTGAACCAAATCCTCATTGCGAACTCCCCTGGATGGCTACAACCGTGCCTTTCATTAGCCCAGGGTTGTTGGAAAACAGAGCCTGAGGCAAGCATTATGTGAAAACACCTAATGGAGGAAGGGGTGAAATCCAAAGAAAGCAAGACTGAGAGGCAAAAGGAAAGGGAAATGAGTCAGGGAAGAAGGAAAATGGAATCACACGATGGTACACTTTCAGACTGGCCATAGCTCCACAGGAAAAAAAAAAAAAAAAAAAAAAAAAAAAAAAAAAAAAAAAAAAACCAGGTTTTTATTCATGCACATGGAACATCTCTGAAGAGCCCTTACACAAACATTGCATCTCTAAACAGTCCTTCACATTGGGTGGAAGAGGCTAGCAATTCATCAGCTGCTTCTTTCCTGTCTCCTGTCTTTTTCTGTGGAAATTTGTCATATAAGATCTTATATTCTTGCATTTCTGGATTGTGTTAACTGAACCCTTTGGACAACTTCTGGATACCCATAGCCTCTGAGGGATCTGGTCAATCTGGGCATTGGATCTGCTTTAGATCATGCCAAGATGGACACGATGGAGGCCATGCCAAAGTCTAGTTACTATACAGGTTATGATGATCCAGTTTTATAACCATGGGTAGAGAATTGAGGCTGTGCTTACTGGGAAGCTGGGCGAGCATCCAGGTGAGTAAGACGGCTGAGAACATAAACCAAGTCCAGCACACTGCCCAGTGATGCATGTTTGAACCTTTTATTCAAGTCTTTAAAAACTTTTTAGGTTTACGTTTGACTTCATATAGGTAAAGATCTACGTTTGATGACAGGATATAAAAGTTTTCACTTAAGAAGCCAGGAAAATAAAAGCAGTCCAGTTCAAAATATGTAGAAGAGAGAAAATAATAAAGATAAAAGATGAAATGAATAAGATGGAAAGTGGACAAACATAAACAAGTCATTGAAACAAAAATCTGGTTCATCAGTAAGATCAACAAAATTCATGTAAATCTTCAGCTAGACTGATTAAGAGAGAAAAACACAAATGCAATATCAGAAACACAAACAATATCCAAGAAGAAATTACAGGATTATAGATCTTACAAACAGTAGACAGATAATAAGGGAATATTATTGCTATGGGTGGAATTGTGTCCTCCAAAAGATATGCTTGTCTTAACCCCTGCACCTATTAATATGACCTTATTTGGAAATAAGGTCTCTGTAAGTGTAGTCAAGTTGAGATGAGGTCATTACAGTGAGCTCTAATCCAATATGGCCGGTGTCCTTCTACGAAGAAGAAACTATATGTAAGGACAGAGACACACAGGAAGAATGCCATGTGATAACAGAGGCAGAAAATGAGAAATGCAGCTGCAAAACAAGTAATGCCAAGACTCAATGGCCACCACCAAAAGCCAGAAGAAGCAAGGAAAGGTTCCACTTCAAGGCTCAGAGAAAACATACTGATACCTTGGTTTTGAACTTCTGTCTTCCAGAACAATGAAAAAATAAATTTTGATTGTTTCAAGCTGGCAAATTTGTCATACTTTGTTACTACAGCCCCAGGAAATTAATACAACCATGAAAAACCATAAGATAATACGTTTGACAATTTAGACAAAAAGGACAAATTTCTTGAAAGATAAAGATTATCAAAATTAACAAGAATCAGAATGTCTAAAAATCCTCTATTAAAGAAATTATATTCCCAATTAAATATCATCTCCCAAAGAAAGTTTCAGAAACAGATTATTTCTCTAGTAAATTTGAATAACATTTACAGAATGAAAATACAAATCCTATGCCCCCAAATTGGTGGATATTCAGAAACATCCCAAATGAGTATATAAGACCAGTAATTCTCCAATACCATAAACAAGAAAAGAGATTTAAAAAATAAAATAACAGACTAATATTCTTCATGAATATAAGTACACAAAGTACACTTTTAACAGTATATTACCCAAGCAAATCTAGCAATATATAAAAAAAGAATAATAAATATAGCATTACCATGTTGGAATTATCCAAGAAGTACAAGTTTCGTTTAACATCGAAAAATCAATTAATGCAATTTACCACATTGTGACTATAAGAGAAAATCTATATAAGCATCTCAAGAGATATAAAAGAATTATATAACAATATTCAACTCCCATTCATGATAAAAGTATCAATCAACACGAATAGAAGGGAATTTCCTCAACATAATAAGGAGGATCTCCGAAAAACCAAAAGCAGACCTCACACATAGGGTGAAAAACTAATTTTTTTTTTGTAAGATAGGGAACAAGACAAGGAAGTCTACTATCATCATTCTCTTCAACATTGTACCAGAGGTCCTAACTAGTACAATTAAGCAAGAGAAAAAAATGAAGGAAAGGAAAAAGTAAACCTTTCCTTATTTTTGTAAGACGTGGTTGTGTATACAGAAAAGAAAAACCATAAGAGTTCATAATAAAGGAAAAAAAAGAAGAGAAAGAAAGAAATCCTACTGGAGATAAGTAAATTTAGCAAAGTGATAGGATAATATAAACTCAGTCTAAAAAACACCCAATTTTATTTCTACAAAATAACAAGAAATAATTAGAAAAACATGTTAAATGTAATTCATAATAGCATCAAAAAATATAAATTTAGCAAAATATGTATAAGACGTATATCCTGAAATGTATCACATTGCTGGGAGAAAGTAAAGAAGACCTAAGTGGAGAGATAAATTATGTTCGTGAATTATAACACTCAAATTGTTAAGATGCCAATTCTCCCAAATTATTTTACAGATTCAATGCAGGCCCAGTCAAAATATCATTAGGCAATTTTGAAGAAATTTTGAGAAAACACAAGATCCCAGAATAGCAAACATAGTTTCAAAAAAAAAATGTTTTTTGGAGGGTTAGCACATCTGATCCCCAGGCTTACTGTAAAACTACAGTAATTGAGACAATGTGGTATTACTGCAGGAATAGACATGCAGATCATGGAGACAGAATAAAGAATCCAGAAACAGGCCCACACATATATGACCAATCAATTTTCTACAAAGACACTAACGTAATTCAACTGAGGATTAAACAGTCTTTTTAACAAATAATGCAATTCAATCTACGTCAAGAAACAAGAAAAATCTCCAATAAACAACCTACCTTGCGTCTAAAGGAGCTAGAGGAAGAACAACAAACAAAACTTCAAACCAGAAGAAGGAAGGAAATAATAAAGATTAGAACAGAAATGAATACTACAGACATTGAAAAAAAACAATAGAAGAGATCAATGAGACCAGGTGTAGGTTGTTTGAAAAACAAAATCAATAAATTAAAAAACCTCTAACCGTATTTGTGAGGAAAAAAAGAGAAAGGGCTCAAATACATAAAATTACAAATAAGAGAGGAGAAATAACACCCAACACCACAGAAATACAAACAATTAGAAGAGAATATTACGAAAAACTCTATGTCCACAAATGGACAACCTAGAAGAAATGGAAAAATACCTAGAAATGTATAAAACCACCAAAACTTAAACAGGAAGAAATAGAAAACTTGAACGGAGCAAGAACCAGCAAAGAAATTGAGTCAGTAATCAAAACACTCCCAACAAACAGAAGTCCAAGACCAGGTGGCTTCACAGGCAAACTCTACCAAACATTTAAGGCAAAATTAATATTTATTCTTCTTAAATTATCCCAAAAATAGAAAAGGAAGGAAAACTTCCAAATTTATCCCATGAGACCAGCATCATCCTGATACCAAAACCAGACAAAGCCACCACTAAAAAAGGGAACTACAGGTCAATATCCCTATTGAAGAAACATGCAAAAATTCTCAACAAAACACTAGCATATCGAATTCAACAGTACATGTTACAAAATCCTTTAACTTTGAATTAGCACTGTTGTATTCTTTGGGTAAATACCTACTGGTGTAATTGTTGGATCATAGGGTAGTTCTGTTTTTAACCTTTTTGAGGAACCTCCATGCTGTATTCCAGAGTGGCTGCACCAACTTGCATTCCCACCAACAGTGCAAACGGGTTCCCTTTTCTCCACACCCTCGCCAACACCTGCTATTTCTTGTGTGTTGTTGATGTTAGCCACTTAGACAGGTGTGAGGTAATATCTCATTGTAGTTTTCATTTGTATTTTCCTAATGATCAGTCATGTTGAGGATCTTTTCATGAGCCTGTTGGCCATTTGTATATCTTCTGTGGGAAAATGTCTATTCATGCTTTCTGTCCAATTTTAAACTGGATTATTCATTTTGGGGGTGTTGAGTTATAGAAGTTCTTTAAGTATTTTGGATACAAACCTTTATCAGATATGTCATTTGCAAATATCGCTCCCATTCCATAGATTGTCTTTCAGTTTTGTTGATTGTTTCCTTCGCTGTGTAGAAACTTTTTATTTTGATATAGTCTCAATAATATTTATTGAAAGGGATACATGCATCCTGAAGCTTATAGCAACAGTGTATACAATAGTCAAATTATGGAAACAGTCCAAGTGTCCATATTGGACAAGTGGAATATTACTCAGCCATAAAAAGAATGAAATCTTACCATTTGAAATGATATGGGTGGAGCTACAGAGTATTATGCTAAGTGAAATATATCAGTCCGAGAAAGACAAATACTGTATTTCACATATGGTAAAATCATATGTGGAATTTAAGAAACAAAACAACATTTGAGCAAAGGGAAAAAAGAGAGAGAGGCAAACCAAGAAACAGACTCTTTTTTTTTTTTAAGGAAGTTTATTTTCTTTTTTTTTTTAATGTTTATTTATTTGAGAGACAGAACATGAGCAGGGGAGGGGCAGAGAGAGAGGCAGACACAGAATCCAAAGCAGACTCCAAGCTCTGAGCCGTTGGCACAGAGCCTGACACAGGGCTCAAACTCATGAACTGTGAGATCATGACTTGAGTAAAATCTGTCGCCTAACCGACTGAGCCACCCAGGCGCCCCGAAACAGACTCTTAATTATAGAGAACAAAACTGATGGTTACTAGAACAGAGGTGGGTGGGGAATGGGTCAAATAGGTGATAGGGATTAAGGAGGGCACTTGCTGTAATGAGCACTGAGTGATGTATGGAAGTGTGAATCACTATATTGTACACCTGGAAAAAAAGACATGCATTTAAGTCTTTAAAAAAATCATTCACTGGGGCACTTGGGTGGCTCAGTTGGTTAAGTGTCCAACTTTGGCTCAGGTCATGATCTTGTGGTTGGTGACAGCTCAAAGCCCGGAGTCTACTTCAGATTCTGTGTCTCCCTCTCTCTCAGCCCCTCCCCTGCTCACACTCTGTTTCTCTCTCAAAAATAAATAAACATTTAAAAAAATCATTCACCATGATCAAGTATTCCTGGGATGCAAGGATGGTTCAATATTCACAAATCAATCAGTGTGATACATCACATCAATAAGACAAAGTAAGAATCATATGATCATTTCAATAGATGCAGAAAAAGCATTTGACAAAATACAACACCTATTCATGATGAAAACCTCAACATAGGTTTAGAAGGAACATACCTCAACATAAGAAAGGCCATTTATGAAAAACCAGCACCTATCATCATCTTTAATGGGAAAAAACTGAGATCTTTTCCCCTAAGCTCAGGAACAAGACAAGGATGTCCACAATCACCACTTTTATTCAACATAGTACTGGAAGTCCTAGCCACAGCAATCAGACAATGAGGAGAAATAAAAGGCTTCCAAATTGGCAAGGAAGAAGTAAAACTCATTATATCCAGGTGACATGACACTATGTATAGAAAACCCAAAAGACTCCACCAAAAAACTGCTAGGACTGATCAATGAATTCGATACAGGTCCATGTTCCAAATCAATGTACAGAAATCTATTGTTCTTCTATACACCAATAATGAAACAGAAGAAAGAGAAACTAAAAAAACAATCCCATTTATAATTGCACCCAAAATAACAAGATACCTAGGAATCAACCTAACCAAAGAGACGAAAGACCTATAGATGAAAACTATAAAACATTGATGAAAGAAATTCAAGACAACACAAAGAAATGGAAAAGACATTCCATTCTCATGGATTATAAGAACAAATATTGGTAAACTACCTATACTACTCAAAACAGTCTACACATTTAATGTAATCCCTATCAAAATAACACTAGCATTTACCACAGAACTAGAACAGTCAGTCCTAAAATTTGTATGGAACCACAAAAGATCTCGAATAGCCAAAGTAATCTTGAAGAAGAAAAGCAAAACTGGAGGCCATCACAATCCCGGACTTTAACCTGTATTACAAAGCTGTAATCATCAAGACGGTATGGTAGTGGCACAAAAACAAACACATAGAGCAATACAACAGAATAGAAAATCTGGAAATAAACCCACAATTATATGGTCTATTAATCTTCAACAAAACAGGAAAGAATATCCAGTGGCAAAAGACAGTCTCTTCAACAAATGATGTTGGGAAAACTGGACAGCAACATACAAAAGAATGAAACCGGATCACTTTCTTACACCATACACAAAAATAAATTCAAAATGGATGAAAAACCTAAATGTGAGACATGAAACCATAAAAATCCCAGAGAACACAGGCAGTAACTTCTCTGACATCAGCCATACCACATTTTCTCTAGAAAAGTCTCCTGATGGAAGGGAAACGAAAGCAAAAATGAACTACTGGGACCTCATCAAAATAAAAAGTTTCTACACAGAGAAGGAAACAATCAACAAAACTAAGGGCAAACTACAGAATGGGAGATAATATTTGCAAACGGCATATCCAGTAAAGGTTTGTATCCAAAATACTTAAAGAACTTCTATAACTCAACACCCCCAAAATGAATAATCCAGTTTAAAATTGGACAGAAAGCATGAATAGACATTTTCCCACAGAAGACATACAAATGGCCAACAGACTCATGAAAAGATCCTCAAAATGACTGATCATCAGGAAAATACAAATGAAAACTACAATGAGATATTACCTCACACCTGTCAGAATGGCTAACATCTACAACACACGAGAAACAACAGGTGTCGGCAAGGATGTGGAGAAAAGGGAACCCGTTTGCGCTGTTGGTGGGAATGTAAGTTGGTGCAGCCACTCTGGAATACAGCATGGAAGTTCCTCAAAAAGGAACTACCCTACGACCCAGCAATTGCACTACTGGGTATTTACCCAAAGAGTACAAGAACACTAATCCAAAGACGTACACACACCTCTATGTTTATAGCAACATTATTTACAATAGCTAAATTATGGAAGCAGCTCAAGTGTCCATTGACTGATGAATGGAAAGATAAGAGTTGAGATGATGATGATGATAGATGATAGATAGATGATGATAGATGATAGATAGATAGATAGATAGATAGATAATAGGTAGGTAGATAGGTAGGTAGGTAGATAGATAGATAGATAATGGAATACTACTTTCACAGCCATAAAAAAAGAATGAAATCTTGCTATTTGCAATGGTTCAGATGGAGCTAGAGTGCATCATGCTAAGCAAAATAATAACAGTCAGAGAAAGACCAAAACCATATGATTTCACTCATATGTGGAATTTAAGAAACAAAACAAAAATGCAAAGAGAAAATATAAGGGAGGGAGAGATAAATCAAGAAAGAGCCTCTTAATGATAGAGAAGAAACTGATTAGCAGGGGCAAGGAAGGTGCGGGAATGGGTTAAATAAGTGATGGGGATTAAGGAGTTCACATCTTGTGAGGAGCACAGAGTGTTGTACAGAAGTGTTGCATTACTATATTGTATACCTGAAACTAATGCAACACTATATGTAAACTAATGAGAATTAAAATAAAAACAACAACAATAATAATAAGCCTCAACCCTTTCTCACACCCAAAAATTAACTTGAAATGAGTACAGACTAAACATATAAATCAAAACTATAAAGCTTCTAGCAGAAAACATTGGAGAAAAATCTCTGTGACTTTAACGTAGGCAAAGATTTCTTAGATAAGGCATAAAAAGCACCAAAAAAGAAAAAAAAAACATATTAGGCTTCATCGAAAATGTAAGACTTTTGCTTTTGGGAAGACACCATTAAGAAAATGAAAAGAGAGGCCCCTGGGTGGCTCAGTCGGTTGAGCATCCCACTTCGGCTCAGGTCATGATCTCACGGTTTGTGGGTTCGCCCCACATCAGGCTCTGTGCTGACAGCTCAGAGCCTGGAGCCTGCTTTAGATTGTGTCCCCTTCTCTCTCTCTCTCTCTCTCTCTCTCTCTCCCCCTCCCCCACTCGCATTCTGTCTCTCTCTCTCTCTCTCTCTCTCTCTCAAAAATAAACATTTTAAAAAAAAGAAAATGAAAAGAGAAGACAGACTGAGAGAAAGTATTGCAATACATATATCTAACAAATAATCTGTATACAAATTACATAAAGAACACTCATAACTCCAACTTAAAACAAGACTTAACGGACACTTCAATGGGCTAAAAACTAAACAGACACTTCACAAAAGAAGATATACAAATGGCCAAAAAACACATGAGAAGATACTCAATGTTATTAGTCTTCAGGGAAATACAAATTAAAAAATACAGTGAGATACCATTACACATCTACCATAATGGCTAAATTTTAAAAGACTTATACTATCAAGTACTGGCAATGATCTGGAGCAACTGGGACTCTCATATGTTGCTACTGGGAAAGTAAAATGTTGCAACCACACTGGAAAACAAACTAGAAGTTTCTTATGAAATTAAACATGCGCTTACCATAGGACTCAACTATCAAACTCCTAGGTATTTAATAATTTTAAAAAATGATCTCAAAATTGGGGTGCCTTGGTGGCTCAGTCGGTTGAGCATCTGACTTCAGCTCAGGTCATGATCTCATGGTTTGTGGGTTCGAGCCCCACATCGGGCTCTGTGCTGACAGCTCAGAGCCTGGAGCCTGCTTCAGAATCTGTGTCTCCCTCTCTCTCCCTGCTCACACTCTGTCTCTGTCTCTGTCTCAAAAATAAACAAACACTTAAAAATTAAAAAAAAGGGGCGCCTGGGTGGCGCAGTCGGTTAAGCGTCCGACTTCAGCCAGGTCACGATCTCGCGGTCCGTGAGTTCGAGCCCCGCGTCAGGCTCTGGGCTGTTGGCTCGGAGCCTGGAGCCTGTTTCCGATTCTGTGTCTCCCTCTCTCTCTGCCCCTCCCCCGTTCATGCTCTGTCTCTCTCTGTCCCAAAAAAAAAAAAAAAAAAAAAAAAAAAAAATCTCAAAATAAATAAATGAACTTAAAAGGGGGGCAGGGGGCACCTGGGTGGCTCAGTAGATTGAACGTCAGACTGTTCATTTCAGATCAGGTCATAATCTCATGGTTCATGAGATGGAGCCCTGCCTCAGGCTCTGTGCTGTAAGCACAGCTTAGGATTCTCTCTCTCCTCTCTCTGCCTCTCTCCCACTAGTACATGCAGATGTTCTCTCTCTCTCTCTCTCTCTCTCAAAATGAATAAAAAAAACTTAAAAAAAATGAAAACACATGTCCACACAGAAACTTATACAAAAGTATTCATGACAGGTTTATTCGTAATAGACAAAAGTAGGAACTACATCAAATATCCATAGGTGGGTGAATAAACTCTGGTACATTGGTACAATGGAATACTATTCAGAAAAAAAAAAGAATGAACTACTGATACATGAAAGAGTACATGATTATGAAATTCTCTCACAGTCAAAACTAATCCTTTAGTGACAGAATGTGTAACTGGTTGTCTGGGAACCAGTGGGTAGTGAGAGGGAAGAAAGGAACTTTTGTAGGTGATAGAAATGTTCTATGTTTTGACCCGATGGTGTTTAAGAGATGTATACATTTGTTAAAAACCCACTGACCTCATGACTTAAAATGGATGCGTTTTATTGCATGAAAGAATAACTCAATAAAGTTGTATTTTAAAATGTCAAGGTCAAGGAAAACAACCCTGAGGAATTCTCCCAGATTAAAGAAACATCACAACTGGGGCACCTGAGAGGGGGGTTCAGTCAGTTAAGCAACTGACTCTTGATTTTGGCTCAGGTCATGATTCCAGGGTCGTGAGATCGTCTTGCGTTGGGCTCAGCACTGAGCATGAAGTCTGCTCTCTCCCTCTGGCTCTCCCCCTCTCACGCTCTCTCTCTCTCTCTCTAAAATAAAATGTAAAACAAAACAAAACAAAACAAAAAGATACATCACAACTAAATGTATCATATGACCCTGAAACGTGCAGGAAAAATGCCTATAAATGATATAATCAGGATAGTTGACAAATTTGAATATGGGTTATAGATGAAAACACAGTACTCTGTCAATGCTAAATTTCTTGGTTTTGATAATTTTACTATGGTTATACAAGACAAAGTACTAGTTCTAATAAAACATTTAGGAAAGGGACATAATGACCCCGATTTATTATCAAACAGGTGAGCAGGATGGGGGGAGGGGAGAGAGAGAAGGACTATAAAGTACAGATAGGACAAAATATTAACAAATGGTAAATGTGCAAAGACTATATGAAGGGCTTTTTTTCATTTTTTTAATGTTTACTTATTTTTGAGAAAGAGAAAGACAGAGTGTGAGCAGGAGAGGGGCAGAGAGAGGGGGGGGAGATACAGAATCTGAAGCAGGCTCCAGGCTCTGAGCTGTCAGCACAGAGCCTGATGCCGGGCTCAAACTCAAAAACCACGAGATCATGACCTGAGCCAAGGTCGGATGCTTAACCAACTCAGCCACCCAGGTGCCCCATGAGAGTTTCTATACTGTTGTTTCAACTATTCAGGAAGTATAAAATTATAGCAAAAGAAAAACATTTTAATGAGAGGTGATTATCTAGATGGGAGAGGGGAGGCTAGATAACTATTTTTTAGTTCTTAATCGTGCCATCCCTCAAAGCCGAGGCTATTTAAGTGATTCATCCTATTAATAAGGAAAGACCCAGCCTATTAATAAGGAAAAGACTAGACTATCAGAGATGTCTAATTGCTTCAGGGAAATAGAAAGAGAGAATTTCTCAGGGCCATTAAAGAGAGGGGAAATTGCTCTCCAAAGACAAAATCTTGCCCTCTTCCTCAAGAAAAGATCAGGTATCTAATTTCTTAAATCATAGTCCAAAAAGAACATTTTCTTCCTTCTCTAACTCATCTCCGTTTCCACAGTAAACTAAGTCCTGCTATCAAAAACATTAGTTTGTAAATAATCACAAATTATCACAGCAACAAACAAAAAAAATTACAAAATTCTATCTCATCTTTTCTTATAATTATTGAAGCAGGGAAAGAAAATATTACCAATTGTCTTCTCACAGATACAATTGTACTTCTGAGAGCACTCAGCATTTGTTATTCTTGTTGAAGATAAAAATGCACATTGTCCTCTCCCAGAAATATTCATGAATGCATAGTGCCTGTAGAAAAGAAAGCATACACGCTCAGCTGTTTAATTCTGAAGCTGACAATAACATAAATTATAATTTTTTAAGTCCATTGCCTAAATATCTAGAAAATGGAAATATTATAACTTCATCAGTAAAAGATTTTCTTTTGGTCTTAGCCTATTAAACAGAATATCAACTTTTGATCCCATAATAATCTCTCATTTTATTTTACACTGGGAATTTTTGTTAGAAGGCAAAATTACCTTGCAATATTGCTATGGAGTCACGATACAGTAAGCCTGCTTTCCATCCCTCATATAATTGGTATTTGCTATGTATTTGAATATCCAAATCTCTTACAGAAAGAAAAGAAAGAAAGAAAGAAAGAAAGAAAGAAAGAAGGAAGGAAGGAAGGAAGGAAGGAAGGGAGATAAATGAAACTATCTTGTGAGGCATGGGCAGAAAGCATAAGATGTATTAAATATATATGGATAAGTAAATCAGTAACCTTGGAGACATGTCAGGTATATATACAGTATAGAGCATAGGAAAGGAAGAAAGAACAAAGCAGCACTAAATGTCTCACTCAAAATATACACTATGAACAGAGATACTTAACATCCATGAGGTCTTAAACTCACCTCCCACTGGTGACACGCATACTGGCCCTCTGCCTAAAAAACTCAAATAAAATCCATACCTGCTCAGCAGGTTCACTGAAAAGCTGCAGTTGTGGCCGGGCTTACGTGTTCCTGCCTCTCCCCAAGAGAGAAAATGTGTATGCTGGCCATAGAGGCTTCTGTTTGGTGGGCCCTCTTAGTCAAAACTCAAGTGATGTCCTAGAAACCACACCATTATCAGGAAAGCAGTATGGAGAAGAATCAGGCCATATGAAGATTACTTAAACCAGGATTCGAGTGATCCTTTTACCCACTGGCACCCTATCCTGAGTTTGACAATTGATCCCATTCCAGCGCACTGTGAAAAGCTATCCCATTTCTTTCCCCTTGCATAGTGCTATTTGTTTTAAATTGATTTGATTAACTGTACAATTTAGGCATCTTAATTTGGCCCATGAGCCTTTCTGTTCTATGCTTCTGAGGTCTTTGCTTAGAAGTGTATTCACTATGACTATATCGAAGTAATCTCCTTCATGACATCTCTTGTAAGTTTGCAGCCCAAAATCACACTACTTGTAGGACCTAAATTTAGAATTAAAAGTGGCCCAGATACACCATACCCCAAGGTATCCAAAAACAGCTAATTATTCCTTGAAAAAGCAACCTTCATCTCAGTCCCCAAATAATTTCCACAGCAGCTCAAAAAGAAAAACAAAAATCACTAAACACTACAAAGGAAATGACACCATGAACAAAAGCAAGCAGAAACAATAGAGTAGACCCACAGACTTCAAATATTAGAATTATCGGATACCAAATATAAACTAGTATGTTTGATATCTTTCAAAAGACAGTTTGAAAATATGAGTAACTAGCAAGATTTGAAAACTTAAAACAGAATCCCTAGAAATCAAAAGTGTAACAGTTAAGATTTTTTAAAAGTCATTGAGCAATTTAAAAGAAGATTATAACTAAATATAAACCCAAGCATTTACAAAACACTGCACTTCAAAATAAAACTTTAAGGGTGCCTAGCTAACTCAGTTGGAAAAGCATGCGACCAGGGCCATGAGGTTGAGCCCTATATTGGGTATAGAGATCACTTAGTTACTCACTTACTTGCATAAAGAAACAAATTCAAAATAAAACCATAGTGAAGGTATATGTATGCATGTTTGTGTGTATACTCATGTATATTTATGTCTATAAATAATATAACTAACAATATACAGATCAAATGATGTGATAATATTTCACACGTATCGAAAATATCCTAAGTCAAAAATGCGTTTAATACACCTAACCTACTAGGTTAGCCTAGCATGCCTTAAATATGATCAGAACACTGATGTTAGCCTTTAGTTAGGCAAAACCATCTAACACAAAGCCTATTTTATACTCAAGTGTTGAGTATCTCCAGTGATTTGTTGAATCCGATAGTGAAAGTGAAAACCAGAATGGTTGGATGGGTACAGGATGGTTGTAAGTGTCCGGGTTGGTGATCTTGTGATCACGTGGCTGACTGGGATCACGTGGCTGACTGAGAGCCGCAGCTCCCAGCATCACAAGAGATCATACTGCACATCACCAGCCCAGAAAAAGATCATATGAAATATTCAAAGTACAAATTCTACTGCATATTGCTTTCACATTATTGTAAAGTAGAAAAATTATAAGTTTGGGGCCCCTGGGTGGCTCAGTCAGTTAAGCGTCCGACTTCAGCTCAGGTCACGATCTCACGGTCTGTGAGTTCGAGCCCCGTGTGGGGCTCTGGCTGATGGCTCAGAGCCTGGAGCCTGCTTCCGATTCTGTGTCTCCCTCTCTCTCTGCCCCTCCGCCGTTCATGCTCTGTCTCTCTCTGTCTCAAAAATAAATAAACGTTATAAAAAAAACAAAATTAAAAAAAAAAGAAAAATTATAAGTCAAACCATTATAACTCAGGGACCATCTACAACGGTGTGTCAGATGAATTTGGGGTATCCTCAAAATACCCATCTGTCATTGTGGGAGGGATCACTATAATTCAGTCAGAATGATGTACTTTATAATTTTGGTTTATTTTGTGTGCCTCATAACACATACGTCTGAGCATGTGCCTAGGATCATAATTTTGTTAATAATCTGCATGACATTTCCCTTCCTTTTTAATTATACTTCCTAAAACATTTTCTTAATCACTCTACTTGTTCTTACCAATGACCCCTGTGGGAAAACTGTGGGAAACAAGACAAGATTCTTTTTAGATACAGATACATCCTGATTCCAACACCAATGTTGGAGTTGGAATGCATTCATTCCAGAGACTTACATCCCCAAAAGTGGGTCACTGTCAATCCATTTCCATTTTCTTTCTCCTCCTTTATATGATAATCCAATCCAGTAGTAATTCCTATAAGTTTGGGTTTGAATGAAGGTCTGTAAAGGAAACAAAACATATCATGTGACTAGCTCCCATCGGTTAGATAAATGAAAAAACCAGATAAAGGTCCCAGCTATTTCTGTGGCTGGTACTCTGCTATGTTCCATACCATACTTCATCTCTACTTCTTAGAAAACCCTCTCTTCCCGCCTATCCCTGTGCTTTTATCTTCTGAAGTAATTTTCTATCATAGATTATTTACTTAGTATTAAAAATGGCTGCCAAGGGGTTCCTGGGTGGTTCAGTCGTTTAAGCATCCAACTCTTGTTTTCAGTTCAGGTCATGATCTCACTGTCATAAGATTGAGTCCCAAGTTGGGCTCCATGTTGGGCATGGAGCCTGCTTAAGATTCTCTCTCCCTCTCTCTCTGCTCCTCCCCTGCTCGTGCTCTCTCTCTCTCTCTCAAACAAAATCAAATAAAATTAAAATTAAAATTAAAATTAAATGGAGAACTCCTGGGGTGCCTGGGTGGCTCAGTCAGTTAAGCATCTGACTGTCGGTTTCAGCTCAAGTCATGATCTTGTGGTTTCATGAGTTCAAGCCCCGCATCAGTCTCCGAGCCTGCTTGGGATTCTCTCTGTCCCTCTCTGCTCCTTCCCCACTCACGCTGTGTCTGTGTCTCTCAAATAAATAAGTAAACTTAAAAATAAAAAAAAAAAAAATGGAGCACTCCTTTAAAAAAATTTTTTTAATAGAATAAAAAACAAAAATGGCTGCCAGTCTCATGGATTATTTAAAACACGAAAAAAATGTAAATTTAAGTATCTAATAATAGACTTGTTAAATAATTTATGACACTATGAAACTACTCAAAATCATGCTCCAGAAAAATATTTAAGGATACTGACAGTGATCATTACATATTCTTAGATGAAGAAAGGAATTTTCAAAACAAATTTATTAAAATAAGAAGTATATATAAGAAGTTGTGCATCAGAGCTGAGAAAGGCTTGCTATAGTGTAGTAGTTAGAAAGGGTGAAGGGAAAAGGGGCAGTATTTGGAAATATTTGCTATGTCAAAAAATGTAATATATCAAAGTGACATATAATGTCTGATCAAATGTGTGAGTGTATTTTAAAATATAGGTTTAAATTTAAGTGGGTTTTACTGCAACAAACAAAAATAATTTTATGACTTCATATCATAAATTTTTTTTATGTTGTGATTTAAAACATCTATTAGATTTGCATATAAATGTTGTGTTGTTTTCCTAAGTGATAAGTAGACGTTTCAGACTGGTCTTTGAAAACATTTCTCAGTAAAAAACATTCTGTGTATGTGGATAGTTTTTATTGGTAATAAATTTAAAAGATAATTTTGATATTGTCACTTTATTTTCTCTTTTTACAATTCATTTTAAAAAATATACATCGATACAATATATTAGAATATTGATCAAATGAATGTTATGTACAGATGCAATGAAAATCACCATTAGGCTAATTTGTAAAACTGTTATCACTTTTACGTTACTCATTATTATCTCCATTTTGCAGCTGGAAAAACTGAGACCCAGACACTAAGTAATTCACCCAAGCTCACTTAGCTAGAAAGTGGCAGAACTGGATTTTGCCTGATACCAGGCAGTCTGGCTCCTGGATTCCTAATAGTACCTACTGGATTAGATTGCCTCCAGGTACTTAGTTGCCACCTTAGAAGGATAAATAACCACTGCTTCCAGGCTGCAAATACCAAAGGGTTAAGAGCTCCATTGAAGGAGAGCCATGCTTTTCAGTGAGCTGTTCTCCTGCAGATGCCTTAGAAAAGGAAATGAATGCAAAACCCCAAAGTGAATCTTCAAGGGGGTTTTCCATTTTGGAAATATTAATGGTCATCATGAATAGATAATATAAGAATGCTTAGTAAGTGGCAGCATCATATATGCCCATCAGTAGGCAGGGTTTTCCAGAACGCTTAACCTTCTTAACTACACAACTTGTGCTCACTCAACAGATACAACCCAGAGGATAACTGAAGGTCCCTCTGTCTGGATTGCCACATCCTCATTATCTTGGGTCCCTGGGTAAGAGACCTGGTGCAAGAAAATAAAAGTAAATGTAACAGTCCATGTTACCAGTTCATCTTGATCATTTATCTTCAGAAGAAATGAATTATAGCTTTGGCATGTCTGTTTACATCCCTTCCAGTTTTTATATTCAGGAATAAAATAGTAACACTTTATTCCACAACAGGACCAGTGGCTTTCATAGAGTTTGCCTGCAACATATAAGGTGAAACATTACCTGCTATTCCATTAAGCAGAGCCATATATTTATCAGCCCTCCATAACTAAGTAAAATCTTAGTATCATCAATAATGACAATATTACGTTCATCAAGATTCTGGAATGCAAAGAGATAGCTCTCATGTTCCTTGCAGCACAATTCACGACAGCCAAGATATGAAAACAACGAGTGTCCCTCAATGGATGAATGGATAAAGAAAATGTGATATATACAATCAATAGAATACTCTTCAGCCTTTAGAAAAAGGAAATCCTGCATAGGCAACAGCATGGATTAACCTTGAGGATATTATGCTCAATGAAATAAGCCAATCACAGAAGTATAAATACTCCATGATTCCACTTATATGAGATACAAAAAATAGTCAAATTCAGAGAAACAGAAACTGGAAGGTGGTTGCCAATGGCTACAGGAGGGGGAAGTAAGGAGTTTTTTGTTCAATGGGTATACAGTTTCAGTTGTGCAAGATGATTAAGTTCTAAAGATCTGTGGTACAACAAAATGCCTTTGGTTAACAATACTGAAGTGTGCACTGAAAAACTTGTTAAAAGGGTGAATCTTGTGTGTTCTTACCCACTCCCAAAAAGAGAGACATGAGAAAACTTTTGGAGGTAATGGATATGTCTATTACCCTGATTATGGATGATTTTACAGATATATGCATATGTCCAAACTTGTCAAATGATATACAGTAAATATGTGCAACTTTTGCATGTTAATAATACCTCAAGAAAGCTGTTTTTAAAACAATAAAAGTAAGTTTTTAAAAAGATTCTGGGGGCGCCTGGGTGGCTCAGTCGGTTAAGCGTCCAACTTCGGCTCAGGTCATGATCTCACAGTTCGTGGGTTCGAGCCCCGCATCTGGCTCTGTGCTGACAGCTCGGAGCCCAGAGCCTGTTTTGGATTCTGTGTCTCCCTCTGTCTCTGCCCCTCCCCCACTCGCGCTCTGTCTCCCTCTGTCTCAAAAATAAATAAACATTAGAAAATAATAATAATAAAAAATTTTTTTAAAAATAAGATTCTGGAATGTCTTCTAAATAAAAGAAACATTCTTCGGGATTTTTTTCTTTTCCTCATACATTTTATAATGTATCAAATTTTTGAAATAGCATTGATTCTTTAATAACAGAGAAGATAAATTCCTACAACCTACCATATTGAAATGATATTAAATATGCAAAATCTTTGTAAACTCCAAATCCTAAACAAATATTTAATAGTTGTTAATTAACCAGGTCAGTTCATTCCACCATTATACATGATAACAGAGTTTATTATGTGAGATTTAATATTCTTATCTCTTGGATGTTTTTAATGGTATTATCAGACCGAGTTGCACAAACATCAACACTTAGGCAAAACTTGCAGGAGCACTGCAGAGAGCATACAGGCCAAATATCTCAACTCAAGGCAGAATGGGAACACATGCACACAATCATCTTTCCAAGAGCATCCAAATGAAAGGCATTGTGCCCATTTTAGCCGAAGTACATTTTTACTTATAGCCTCCATATCTCATGTCAGCAACAAAGCGGAGTGCCTAATTTGCCCACAGGTCCAAAATGATCCAAGTTTTCAGGGAAGCTGACACACGATTTCACCTTCTGGGAGCAGTAGAAATGCAGGGCTTGTCATTGAGTTTGGGGGAAATATAGAGCCCTACTAATCCAAATGGCTCCTGGGGTCTGTCTCATATTTGATACAGGCAAACCCGAACACTCATATTACATCTCAGAAGTAGAAATAAAAAGTTGCCTGGTAAACCTAGATCACTAGCATAGATTGTAAACCTGTCTATTTAGCCTCAAACCTTCTGGGAGGGGAAGAAATAAAAGAAAATCATGCAATCTTCCCTTCCTTTCATACCTATATTTTTTCTCTGGCATGTCCTTTCTATAAAATCCTGCTTCATTTTCTGCTGAAGACTTTCATTTTCACGACTGTTATATTCCAAAATCTTATTTGTCAAAAGTTGCTCCTTGAAGTAGCTGTCATTTTGCACAATTTGGTACTCTTGGCTCAAATTTCTTATCTTTTCCCTCTGCTGATGGTTTTCTTGAATATACTGAAAAACTAAAATTAACAGCATAGGTATAATATAAAAGTACTCATACGGCTTAACTGTTAAAATGTAAGACAAAGGAAAGTCTCACTTTGATAACCAACCCATTTCATTACTTTAAATGAGTAATTTGACATTTAGAAAGTAACACCTCAATAAACTAACCATAGAAATGGAACCACCAAATTTCACACTGTTAGTAACCTGAGTGTAGAATAAATAAATAAAATTATGATGGTAACACCTTATAATTCGGTTTTGTTTCTTTTTAAAAGTTAGTGCATCATTTATAAATAGGTACCAAAGTAAAAATCAGTCAATCAACTTTTAACAACACATCTGAGCATGAAAAACTGTGCTGAGACACATAAGGAAATAGCATCATTGTTATTAGAGGAGATAGAATATACACAGAAGAAAAGAGAGAAAGATTTAAATATGTACATTTATCTGAATGTAACATATTAGTAATTTTCTCAAAAAATGTCAAGAAATTCAAATAAAAGATAACAGTTGAATTTAAGGGGCACCTGGGTGGCTCAACTAGTTAAGCATCTGACTCTTTGTTTTGGCCTTAGGTCATGATCTTTCAGTTTCCTGGGTTCAAGACCCATGTGGGGCTCTGCATTGGCAGCTCGGAGCCTGCTTGGGATTCACTCTCTCCCTCTCTCCCTGCCCCTCCCCCACTCACGCTGTCTCTGTCCGTCTCAAAATAAATAAATAAACTAAAAAAACATTTAAAAAGTTGTATTCAAGATCATCTAATGTCCATGTACAGAATCACTCTTTCCACTAAACTATATCTTCGTTAAATACTTTAAAAAAAATCACAAGAAAGTCATAATTTCTTCTGAACAGCTATTTCTTGAAGAATGTTTAAGAATCACAGTGATCTAAACTCAGAAGTCAGAATATGACTAAGTCCTGTAACTGGAGGAATGTTATCATGTATTATACACAGTAAGACAACTCACTGAACCACAGAGTCACTGGAATAGGTAAGTAACATGAAAATAGCACTGTGACATGTCTATGGAAAAAATCACCCAGAAGGAGCCACCTGGGACATTCCCTGATGGGAGTCGGGGAACAATTAACGGAGCACAATTAATATTTGCACAATTAGCGGTCCCTGCTATTACTCAGGCTTGAAGGATATATTTCAATTACTCACTCTTTGTCCCCAACACTGCAACTGTCACCAATAGTAGTAAACAGAGGATCCCAAGAATCACCGCAATGAGATGCCAGGGCACTGAAAACTCTTTAAATAAAAAGAAAGATAATTATCAGGGGCAGAGCATGGCCCCTACTAACCTTAGCCTGGGATACCATTTGAAACAAAGAGACAATCTTCCCTAAAATTTTTACAAAAATATATCATACCAATTGATTTAAATTCGTAACCTAATAATTACAGTTTTAAAGTCTCAGATTTCTGGGGCGCTTGGGTGGCTCAGTCGGTTGAGCATCTGATTCTTGATTTTGGCTCAGGTCATGATCCCAGTGTCATGGAATCCAGCCCTGTGTCAGGCTCAGCAAGGAGCCTGCTTGAGATTCTCTCTCTTTCTCTCTCTGCCCCTCTCCCCTTTTATGAAAAAAAAAATAAGGTCTCAGACTTCTGATGATATACACCCACTGTAGAAATATTACACATAAGAACAGTCCAATAGGATTTTAAAAGTACTTCCCTTACTAAATAGAAAGCTGTCCAATGACTATGCTGTGCACTTGAAACTAAGGTGCATTGCATGTCAACTATCCTTCAATTTAAAAAAATCTAACCAAGTTTTCAAAAAGAAGCACAGAAGGCAATAGACATAATACACATTTATAAGAATCCACACGGACATTGTATACTCTTTCCTGTGATCACAACTAATCATGAAGAGGAACAAAAAAGCAGTCAATATTCTTGAGGAATTGGTAGCCAACAGTGGATATTCTGAAGCTGGAAATGTGATTGGGATCTATCCTTAAACGAGTTTCTAGAAATAGGGGCGCCTGGGTGGCTCAGTTGGTTGAGCGTCCAACTTCAGCTCAGGTCATGATCTCACAGTTTGTGAGTTCCAGCCCCACATCGGGCTCTGTGCTGACAGATCAGGGCCTGGAGCCTGCTTCGGATTCTGTGTCTCCCTCTCTCTACCCCTCTTCTGCTCGCATGCTGTCTGTCTCTCTCTCTCAAAAATAAATAAACATTAAAAAAATTTTTTTTAATTTCTAGAAATCAAATTTCCTTTCTTTTTCATCAATTCTATTTTTCCCTAGACAATATTATATTTAGCCTCCTATTTTTGAGGTCCTTGATCTGAAAACTGTATCTCTGTCACTAAATTAAAACAGTAAAAGTCATTCTCACTTTAGAGCTCGTGACAATATTTGAAGGTAGAACAGAAAAGAGAACAGAAAAAAAAAAATGAATGCTCCTTCTGTTTCTTCATTGCCGTTAAGGTTTGGTAAATATTTAAGACACCTAAAACACCTTCTATCTGAATAAAAACATTGTTTCTAACAAATATTGTCATTTTTCAAGCAGTCTCTAAGACCTTTATTTCTCTAGGAAATGCAGTGTTTTCTTGAGACTGTAATCTGTCCTTCACTTTTAATGGCCTCAAAAATTCCTCTTGATCAGCTTTATGAATCTAAAAGAATTCATCAATTTCTCCATTCTCACAAACTTAAAAAGAAAAAAAAAAAAAAGACTTGCTCTGCTACCTACGCCATTATCGTTTCCTATCACCATTTGAGAACCTGAAGGACAGACAGGAACTTTTTTTCAAACGTCAAAGTTTGAAAGAGATGCTTAAGACACGTACCTTTGTCATCAGTTTTCCCAGGCCTTTGAGTCCTACCTGGCCTTATTCTATTTTGTGACTCTGAAGGAGACTGAAGAAATCTCAGGGTGGAATAAATCACTTTCTGATCGCTCATCTCTACAGGAAGAAGGGAAACGTGTTTTGCATTAAAACCTCACAACAGGATGATTTCTTTCCAAAGAAAAATTACAGTGTCAGTCTATAGAAATATACAAGAAACATACCTAGAGGTGTGTGTGTGTATCTGTATGTGTAAGGGGAGGTGTGTTTAACTCCTTCAAGTGCACAAAGCATGTGGACTGAGCCTGATATATATAGGAAAGCGAAAACCTTTCAATATTTCTGTTAAACTCATTTATACTTCTAGTGATTATTGCCATTATGATTAGAAATACAGAAAGGTGGTTTTTTTTTAATCTATCAATACACTGAATAGGCTGAGTCATATTCACCCAGCCAATTTAACTCCAAATGTTCAATGTACATATACAAATGTTGGGCAAATTTGAGGCACCATTGTAAATTACTGAGACCATTTTAAAACTATCAATTCAAAAAACAAAAATTCTGTTTCTGAAGTACTGAAAAAATATAAGTATCTTGCCTTAAAAAGCCTTAATATACACATTCATATCTATATATAAATATTACAAAGTTCTTGCATTCTTTTCAGTTATGACATGACTCTACTAGAGTGTTTCCCAAAATACATCCCATAAACCATCTGCAAAAGAATTATTAAGGGTTAACATCACAGATTGCTCAACAATCTGATTCCAGTGCCCCATGCAAGGTGTGTGGAATAAACATCTCTTAGGGGTGCCTGGGTGGCTCAGTTGGTTGAGCATTCAATTCTTGATTTTGGCTCAGGTCATAATCCCAGGTAGCCCCATGTCGGGCTCTGTTTTGAGCATTGAGCCTACTTAAGATTCTCTCTCTCTCTCTCTCTCTCTCTCTCTCTCTCTCTCTCTCTGTCTCTCTCTCTTCCCCACTCCCCCACTTGCACGTGCTCTCTCTCTCAAAACAAAAATAAATTAATTAAAAAATAACGATTAAAAAAATCTCTTAGTTGGAGCCAAGACTCCTGTATTTTTAATCCCAAATGATTCCATGTATATTTGAATTTTAGAAATAATTTTCTAGTGTATGATGTTGCCACAGAAGCCTCTGTGAAAATAAAATTTGTCAATAGGCAGTCATTAGTTAATATCCATAAAGGATTTGATCTATAATAATATCAATATAACAAGAAATTATTAAATAGTAAACGTCTAAAACTTACCTTGGTTCTTATATTAATCAGTGTGAAGAGATGATATCTAAGGAGCAGAAAACGTGGAAAACAAATTGCACATGTAACTATATCCTTTTTCAATTTTTTAATTAACTTCTAAAATTTTCTAACTTCTTCACATTTTCCCTAATTTCCTAAGGAACAGGAGTGTTTTCACTTATTCAGTCCTTTAAGATGGATAGTATGTAAGTAACTCAACATAAAGCAAAACACGCAGCATATTGAGAAAAAGAAAATAGCTTCCCGTGAATGCTGCAGTAGTTTTCATATCCTTTAGAGTTCATGCAGTTCTGATGTGATCATTAGAAAATTCTTTTCTAGCAATCCCATATTCATGCCAAGCCACTTGTAATAAAACGCCATATTCCTAGCATCTTTTTTCCTGAGAATTTTTTCTTTATAAGTGGGACTAGTAGGATACTCAGATAACAAAGCTATGAGAAAGCAAAAGCAAATGTTACCTGTGTCTATGCCAGGCAGTGATGCAGGTGGAGAACACTGATCCAGAAATGCGGTGGAAGAAGCTGGCCTTTCCAATCCTGGATCCCTTGTGTGCGTCAGGGCTATAAGACAGAAGGCAGAAATGAATTTTCTCTGAATGGTACTCACACTAAAAAAATTAGTGCCCCTCCTCTTGACCAAAGTGGTGAAAGGAAATTATATCAAAAGGCTGATGTTGAGGTATATCTTCCTCCATTTCAACTAATCAACCACTTCGAACTCTTTGCAAAATAACAGTCAAAATCAATTATTTGAGGACTGAACATATAAATGAACACAGTTTTGTTCTAAATTCTAAGTAACTAAATTCTTTAACTCTTAAATAGCCTGTTAGAAACTTTGTCTTCCATGTTGCTATTTGAAAAAAATGTATTATTTCTTTTTTCCATTTATGTGTACTACAGATAAGTGTATTTTAGAAATTGTTTTTACATGTCCATAATTCCACTACAAAAATTTTGGCGTATATTCTTCTAGTTTTTCTATCCACACACTGGGTTTATTATCAAAGTTGGAATCGTTCCATACATGATGTTTTTGATTATTTCCTAATAAATGTTTCCTCATTTAAAAAATATTCATCTACAATGTGATTTTAAAAACCATATATAGTCATTACCCAGACAGATTATATCACAATTTATTCAGGCAATCCCCTACGGTTGGGCATCTGGGTGGTTTCCATGTTTTTTGCTAACATAAAAAATATTTGGCCTTATTTTTGAATACTGTCTTAGAAAAAATTTTTAAACATAAAATTATGGGATCGATACGTTAAAGAACTTTGATACATATTGCCAAATGCCTTCCAGTGAAGTTGCTCCCATTTGTACATCACTAGGTGTGTGAGAAAATGCTCACATTTGATCTTTTAAGAAGAGATACTATTGAAGTATTCCTCCACTCGAGTTTTGTGCGTGAACCTTACTTCGTGAAGATCTTCAACCTTCCAGCTAAAGGAAATTCATCTCTGCAACTGTTTCTATGAGTCAGACCTTACCAGAATACAGCCAAATCTCCCTGAAGTTCATTGTCATGTAATACAGTCCTTGTCAGTCTTCTGACATACAGCTCTATGAAACCAACCGACGTTGCCCTTCACATCACATGATTATGGTTAACGTGGGGTGTGGCAGAGAGGAGTGAGGTGGGATGAGAAACAGAAATTGGTTATGCAGAGACAACTCACCCTTATTTCACCCGACTCTGACCAAATTCCTCGCTTATTCTTTTTTTCCCTTACCACGTCGAGCCACAACCAAAGCATTGTCCTTTAGAAGGATTTCTCATTCTTCAGTTTGCTCATGCTGCCCACCTCACTTCCATGCTACTTTACAAACACAGCTACTGACTGTTCTCACCGCTAGGACCACCATGTCTAGGTTATGTTGCCAGTGTTTGGTCCCTGTCTGTCCCCAAAGCGGTCCTGAATCTCTGAATCACCACTTGTCATCATGTGCAGGCACTCAGCTGAAATACCTCCCAGAGACTAATTTAATTCAATAAGACAAAGCAAAGTTGCATGGGTAGTTTCTGGACACTTCAAGAATACATGCTGCTGGGCATTTTCTTGTCTTTACCCCACTCCTGGTTCTACTTTGTTCATCTCCAAACAGAGAAAGATCTTAGCCTTCTATCCTAGCACCAAAAATAAATAAATAAATAAATAAATAAATAAAACCAGTTCTGCTGAGAGAACATTGGGAGTAGGGGTGGGAGAAGTATTCATGGTGATCAAAAAAGTGGCAGAGAGAGACACTATCATTTATTGGAGGACCCACTGTACATCCAACCATATCAAAACCTTCCAATGCTGAGAACTGTTTATTACTGTCCCCATTTTACGAATGAAGAAACTAACGTTAAGAAGTTAATTGACTTGCCGACACCCACGTTCTTGCTAAGTCTTGACCCATGTTTAAAATCAGGCCTGACTGAATATAAAGCACTGACAGAATATGGATTCAGAAGGGCTTGGATTTGCAACAAACCTCATGCTACAAAGCATGAATTCTGGAAGCAGGCAGATGTGGCTTGAAATACCAGCACTAGCTTCCCTGTGAGATGTGGGGCAAGTCACTACCCTTCTATAAAACGTCGGGTTCATCATAGTAAGATAGCGAGAATATTTGCCTTCTCAGGTTGTTATGAGAGTTAAGTGAGACCGGGTCTATCAAGTGCCAACCAGACCTGGTAAACATGCAGTAGGCACTCATTAGATGTTAAATATTATTATTTGAGGTCCAAGGTTCAAATCCTTTCTAGCTGCAAAAATGTGAACCAGTCACTTGCGATCTTCAAGCCAGTTTCCTCCCATGCTCTATGAGAATATCACTCACTTGATAGACTTGGAAGACTTCAATGAGATTAGCACTACAGATAGGATTTCTCAGACTTCAAAATAAATAGTCATTTTTTCCCTCTCTCTCCCAAGGTTCTATAAATAGTAGAAAAGCCAGGACTGCAATCCAGAAGTCCTGACAGGCTGAGCTAGTTTCTCTGTTCTAACATGTGAGGTTTGGAGTGTAGACACTCGGAAGAAAGGAGGTGGGAAGGGGCGGTCAGGCACATTAGTACTGGAAAAACGTGGGCGGCATCCTACTACCTCCCTAGAAAAACCATTCTGTGCCCTCAGATCTAGCTATTTATATTTTCCTGTCCCTGTGGAGACACTAGTAATGCTGAGCCTTTATTCTGTTTTGATTTACATCCTTATAGCTGATGAAAGGGTGGAGAGTTCTCACGATGGAGCCTAGACAGCTGCAGATTACCTTTTTTCACTTCCATACCTGTCTGTCTTCTCTACGTAAACTCTGTGACTACCATGTCTGTCTGGTCCCTTATCGTAACTGCAGCACAGACAAGAGATACGATGCCTACATGTGTGCTTGATGAGCAAGGGGGTTCGAGTTAAGAGAAATTGACTATAAAATCTAGATTTTTCCATTTTAGAGAGAAGCCAGTGAGAGGTCTTCTGAATTCACTTTTGCTCAAAAGACACATAATACATAAAACATATGTATATACAAAGCATTTGTTTACTTACTTCCTGGTTGCTTGGCTGCAAAGCCTTTTTCCATTTGGGAAACTACACAACTTACCTCAACCCCTACTGGCAATATTCACTTTGTCAGCTAGGAGCTTAGATCACGGCTTCTAGTCACACCTTCCAGCTTTCTGGTCACACCGTCAAACCACAGCAGCATGCTGTTTCTCCTCTTGAACGTGAAGTATGTCTAGCATAAACACTAGTTCCTACGAAAAGATGGTCTTCCTCCCTCTCCTGAGAAGTGGACCTCACCTAGCCAAGATTCCCACCTCCACGGTTGTTAGACTTAATGCCTAAACTTCATGACACTGAGCGACTTCTGGCTCTTGTTGTAAAAACTCAAAAGACTTCATTTGAAGGTTCCTGTTCCCCTGACTAGTACCTCATTTGTCCTTCTTGTCTTTACAATAAAAACTGTTCTAACACTCTAGAGTCAAAATCTTTGATATTGGCCCAATTGCCCTCCAGCAGTCAATCAAACAGTACCCATCCTTCCTCCAATTTCTAAATACCTAAATGAGAAGACCGTCTCAGGAAATAAGTAAGCATGAAAAATTATGGGAAAAGAAAAAAAAAGGATTTCAGGTTGCTATTTGGGCTCTCCGCCACTAAAGGATAAAGTCTGTTCATGGGTTGAAGGGAAAATAGCTCTGCAAAGTAGTGGCACAATTAAGAAGTTAGATGTTTGAATTAGTGTTCCCTCCACTATATCACACAGTTCAGACTCTAAGCTCACCCTCAAACCATTCATTTACCTTTGCTCTTTATTTTTATTAAATTCTGTGGATTTTCTATTCTAGCTCATTACCATATAATGCTAAGAAGCCAACTATTAAAACTGCCCATAGATGTGTATAGGAGCCTTATTCACAATTGCCAAAACTTGGAAGCAACTGAGAGGTGCTTCACTAGATAAAAGGATAAACAGTTTAAAAGGATAAACCGTGGTCCATCCAAGCAATGGAATATTCAGCGCTAAGAAATGAGCTATCAAGCCATGAAAAGACACGAAGGAAACTTAGTAAGAAATGAACTATCAAGCCATGAAAAGACATAAAGGAAACTCAAATGTGTATTACCAAGTAAAAGAAGTCAATCTGAAAAGGCTACATATTGTCTGATTCCAACTATGACACTTTGGAAAAGATAAAACTATGGAGACAATACAAAGAGTAGCAGTTGCCAGGGGATGAGAGTAGGGAGAAATAGAATAGAGCCCAGGGGAATTTTAGGGTGGTGAAAATACTAGCTCTGAGACCAGAATGATGGATATATGGTCATTATACATTTGCCCAAACTCACAGAACGCACACTGCCAAGAGTGAACCCTAATGTAAACAAACTATGGGTTTTAAGCGGTTATGATATGTCAGTGGAGACTCATCAAATATAACAAATGTGCCACTCTGCTGAGAGATGCTGATAACAGAGAAGGCTGTGCATGTGGGCAGCTAGAGTATATGGGAAATCTCTGTACCTTCCTCTCATTTGGCTGTGAACCGAAAATTGCTCCCCCCCCAAAAAATCTTTAAAAAAAAATCACAGGGATCACTGGTTGAACTTACAGCACAACCCATGTTCACAGGTCTCAAACAAAATGGTCTAATGATGGATACACAAAATAATCTCAGCTCTCATTTACATTAAAAATGTCCACATGAATAAACTCAGTCTGACATCGATGAAGTATCCGCATGTACTCTTAACTGTAAGAAGCAGAGGTGCAAAACCTAGAAACTCAAAATAAAGAATTCTCGCCGGTCCTCTTTGCAGGGCCATTTATCTATTCCTTGGCTGAACAAAATTAAAGTGCTCTACTTGGACCATACATGAGAAAATTAGAATCGCAGTGGGACCACATCCAAAAGACACATCCTGTTCCGAGGTATTTGAATATACAGCTCTGTGGCAGAGGTATGTGTGTATGCAAAATTCATGGCAGTTGGAAGGTTTGCACAGTGGCAGAAATGAGTCTCTTCCACCTCAGACTAAGTTACAAAGACACATAATCTGAAGGCAGGAAGTACAAAAGACAACAAGCTCAATCAACTGTTACAAAGCACCTACTCTACGGAAAAGACTGTGCTAGGTGCTGGGTGGTGACACTCCATCCCAAAAAGGAACAAAAGGAGGGACGGGGCACAGAATCAATACTTAGGAATACTTTGATTATTGTAAGAGGTCTCTTTTTTTATGGGGAGAGGGGAAAGGGAACATGTATCTGCTGACCTGAGTGCTATAACAATCTGGTTTCACATAAAATTAGTACACAATTTAGTTTTTAGTGATCCTTGTCCGCTAGCAACTTACCATCAAGGAGAGCCAGTTCAAACAGGGTACATGAAAGCCAGAAACAATATAAAGTATTTATCCTAATGACCTATCCTCCAATCTTGGTTTGAACATGAGAAACACAGTAGATAGTGGAGACAGAGCATAACAAGTGAGTCAGCGCTAGAGGGAAGTCAGAGAATGAAAACAGAGTTAATGCATTAGAGGCTTTTTTTAATCTAAGGACTATTTCCCCCAACTCCCTCAATCTTCATCATTTTAGTCAATGTCTTCCTCAGGAGACTCAGAATAAAGATTCTCTCAAGGAGCAACCAAAAATTGTGGCCCTACAGAAGGTTAACAGAGCAATTTGTTTTTCCCTTCCTCCTCGAGACTGACGTCTAAGAAAATTATAACATGACTTTATGACTTTACATTGCATATCCACCAAGGTCTACAACTTAAGAAGATATGCTTATTTTCATAAGAGACCAGCAGGTGAAGACAGTATAGTCTTGCACCGTGGAGATCAGGTGACGTTCCAGAGCAAACCTGAAGAGGATGCCCATTCGTGTTCATGCCTGTTTATGCAGTGTGAAAGACCAGACGGTACTCCAAGGCAAACAGGCTACCAAGACGTGCTTTAGAGCTACATTGTCCAAAGGATAGCCACAAGGGACACTGGCTACCTAAATTTAATCAAGAGGGAGGAGTCAACAAGAGGGATACCAGAACTTCCCTCCTCCCTCAAACTCGGCAGTATTGAGATCACTTGGAATTCCAGGAATCCAGGCTGCAGTCGGACAGAAACCTCTCCAGGAGCTAGAGAGAAGCTTGGCAGTTCAGAGGTGCGTTTAGTGAATTGGGAGAGACCAATCGGGTGGCTGCGGAGGCAAGGAAGAGGGAGGTAACCCTGTCGGTGGAGAAACAAAAGGAGCAGAAAGAGGCTATGGAAGTGTGGGATTGTATTTGAATAAGAGAAAAACCTCTCTGGACCACGGTCCAGGAAACAAGAATACAAAGAGAGATGAGAGACAGTTTCTACTTTGCAAGCAGCCCAGGAGTGAAGATCAGAGATTTCAGGGTTGCAGGACTATCTCCGGACCACAGCCACTGCCTGCAGGCTGCCCTGCGTGCACCTGGTGGGGAGGAGAGCCAGCCCCCGGCTTGGTAATGCTCTGGGGGCGCACTGCAAGAAAGCTGTCCCCTCCATGCAGTGCTGTGAGAAGAGGGTTTACTAATGCTTCAAGAACAAGACGCTGCAGGCGCCAGGCAGACGCCCGTTGTCCACCGGGCGGAGTAGTGCTATTCTCGGTCCATGCAGAGTGGGATCCTTTAAACCACCGAGTTTTGAATCCCAGTAGAGTGCCCAGGACGCAGGGAGACTGGGGAGCCGGACAAACCCGGCCTGCTCCCGCCCATGCTGCTCAGGGAGCACTGCCTGAACAGTGTGTTTCGAGACACCCAGTGCAGGGGGAGGACTAGGGTGTCACCATTTTCCTCCCCGTCACCAACACAGTGGGGCTTAAGGGAACAAGATAGCAGCACCCAGTGCAGGGGGCACCCAGTGGAGGCAGGACCCACTAACACCAAACCTCACCCCTCTGAGGCTAGCAATGGCTTTTCTCCAGGAGTGAGATTGACACTCACGGAACCAGTAGGCCCCTCTTCCAGACGAGCACAGCCACGGGGTCCAAGGCACCACTGGACAACTGTCCTGTGGTTTTGTATGTGAGTCTGTTTTTGTTATTGTTGTTGTTGTTGTTGTTTTCTTCTTTCTTTTTTTAATTATTTTTTTCTTCTTTTTCTTTCTTCTTTTTCCCTGCCTTATCTTTCTGCTCTCCTAATTTTTTTCTTCCTCCCATGGATTCAGACTTGAAGTTTCTGATTTGATTTTTAGTCGATTCTTATTATGCAATTTTTTCTTTCTTTTTTTTTTTCTCTCTCTCTCTCTCTCTTTTTTTCTTTCTTGGTCTGGTTGTTTGTGTAATCAGACCTTTTGCCATATTCTTTTTACACCTTTTCTGTATCTCCTTCTTCTTTATTTTCATCTCTTTCTGGATTAAGCCCTATAAATTATTTGATTCTCTGACTGCTCTCTCTATCCACCCTAATCATTTATCTCTTAGTTTGCAATAAGGTTTCTTCCCCCCACCTTGTCCTCCTTTCCAGGGTTGCTTCAATGAAAAATCAAAGCATACCTGGTGGGCGGTCCAATACACCACTAGAAGTAGTGAGATACAGCAGCCAAGGCACAACAACGGAGTGCACATAACACACTCCAAAAACATTTCCTGAAGTGCCAGACCCTGGACAGTCCTTTTTAATATAGTAGTACTCGCAAGTGCAGGACACATAACAAGCTATTAAAACATGTAAAGGACAGAAAACTAGCCAAAATGATGAAAGGGAAGAATTCTTCTCAACAGAAATTCCAAGAAGAAATGACAGCCAGAAAATTGCTCAAAACAGATAGAAACAACATATCTGATCAAGAATGTAGAATAGTACCCATAAGACTAATAGCTGGGCTTGAAAAAAGCATAGAAGACGGCAGAGAATATACTGCTGCAGAGATCAAGGACCTAAGAAATAGTCACGATGAATTAGGAAATGTTGTAAATGAGATGCAAAATAAACTAGATATAGTGACAGCAAGGATGGAAGAAGCAGGGGAGAGAATAAGTGAAATAGAAGATAAAATTATGGAAAAGGAAGAAGCTGAGAAAAGGTGAGAAAAGAAATTAATAGACCACAGGGGCGAATCAGAGACCTAAGTGACTCAATGAAACAAAATAATATTCATATCATAGGAGTTCCATAAGAGGAAGAAAGGGGCAGAAGGTTTATTTCAGCAAATTATAGCTGAGAACATCCCTAATCTGGGGAAGAAACAGGCATCCAAATCCGGGAGGCACAGAGAACTCCCTTCAGAATCAACAAAAACAGATCAACACCATGACATATCATAGTGAAACTGAGAAAATACAAAAATGAAAAGAGAATTCTCATAAGCAGCTAGGGAAAATCAGACCTTAACCTACAAGGGTAGACACGTAAGGGTAGTAGCAGACCTGTCCACTGAAACTTGCAGGCCAGAGGGAGTGGTAGGAAATATTCAGTGTGCTGACTAGGAAAAATATGCAGCCAAAAATCCTTTTTTCCAGCAAGGCTGTCATTTAGAATAGAAGGAGAGATAAAGGCTTTCCCAGACAAACAAAAACTGAAGGAGTTCATGACCACTAAACCAGCCCTGCAGGACATCCTGAAGGGGACTCTATGAGTGGAAAGCAGCAAAACCTACAAAGGACCAGAGACAACATCACAAGCACAAAACCTACAGATAACACAATGACACTAAACCCGTATCTTTCAATAATCACTCTAAATGTAAATGGACTAAATGTCCCAATCAAAAGACATAGGATATCAGAATGGATAAAAAAACAAGACGCATCTCTATGCTTCCTACAAGACACTCATTTTATACCTGAGGACACCTGCAGATTGTGAGGGGATGGAGAACTATCACGCTACAGGATGTCGAAAGAAAGCTAGAGTAGGCATACTTATATCAAACAAACTAGATTTTAAAACAAAGACTATAACAAGAGATGAAGAAGAGCATTATATCATAATTAAGGGGTCTATCCATCAAGAAGAGCTAACAACTGTAAATGTTGATGCCCTGAACATAATAACCCCCAAATATATGAATCAATTAATCATAAACATAAATGAATGTATAGACAACAATACCGTGATTGTAGGGGACTTTAATACTCCACTTACAACAATGGAAAGATCATCTAGGCAGAATATCACTAAGGAAACAATGGCTCTAAATAATACACTGGACCAGATGGACTTAACAGGTATATTCAGATTTTTCATTGAAAAGAAGCAGAATACACATTCTTCTCAAATGCATGTTGAACATTCTCCAAAAAAGATCACATACTGAGTCACAAAACAACCCTCAACGAATATAAAAGGACTGAGCCATACCATGCATATTTTCAGATCACAATGCTTTGAAACTTGAAATCAACCACAAGAAAAAATTTGGAAAGCCTCCAAGTACATGGAGGTTAAAGAAGATCCTACTAAATCAAGAGATGAAGAAGGGCATTATGTCATAATTAAGGGGTCTAAGATGCACCCCCATGTTTTTACCAGCACTATCAACAATAGCCAAAGTATGGAAAGAGCCCAAATGTCCATTGATGGATGAATGGATAAAGAAGATGTGATATATATGTACAATGGAGTATTACTCGGTAATCAAAAAGAATGAAATCTTGCCATTTGCAACTACATGGATGGAACTGGAAGGTATTATGCTAAGTGAAATTAGTCAGTCAGAGAAAGACAAAAATCATATGACTTCACTCATATGAGGACTTTAAGACAAAACAGATGAAAATAAGAGAAGGGAAACAAAAATAATATAAAAACAGGGTGGGAGACAAAATAGAGGAGTCTCAGAAATATGAAGAACAAACTGAGGGTTGCTGGAAGGGTTGTGGGAGGGGGGATGGGCTAAATGGGTAAGGGGTATTAAGGAATCTACTCCTGAAATCATTGTTGCACTATATGCTAACTAATTTGGATGTAAAATTTAAAAAATAAAAAATAATAAAATAATAAAAAATAAAAAAAAAATAATTAAGGGGTCTATCCACCAAGAAGACCTAACAATTATAAACATTTATGCACCAAATGTGAGAGCACCCAAATATATAAATCAATTAATCACATAGAGAAACTCATTGATAGTAATACCATAATAGTAGGAGTCTTCAACACCCACTCACAGCAATGGACAGATCATCTAATCAAAAAATCAACAAGGAAACAAAGACTTTGAATGACATACTGGACCAGATGGAATTAAGATATATTCAGAACATTTCATCCTAAAGCAGCAGAATATACATTCTTCTCCAGTGCACATGGAATGTTCTCCAGAATAGACCATATACTGAGACACAAATCAGCCCTCAGCAATTACAAAAAGGTCGAGATCATACCATGCATATTTTCAGACCACAACGCTATGAAACTTGAAATCAACCACAAGAAAAAATTTGGAAAGGTAACAAATACTTGGAACCTAAAAAACATCCCACTAAAGAATGAATGGGCTAACCAAGAAGTTAAAGAGGAAATTAAGAAGTATATGGAAGCCAATGAAAATGATAACACCACAACCCAAAACCTCTGGGATGCAGCAAAGGAGGTCATAAGAGAAAAGTATTTAGTAATCCAGGCCTTCCTAAAGACGGAAGATCTCAGATACACAACCTAACCTTATGCCTGAAAGAGCTGGAAACATAACAGCAAATAAAACCCCAAACCAGCAGAAGACAGGAAATAATAAAGATTAGAGCAGAAATTAATGCTATAGAAACCCAAAAAACGTTAGAACAGATCAATGAAACCAGAAGCTGGTTCTTTGAAAGAATTAACAAAATTGATAAACCACTAGCCAGTTTGATCAAAAAGAAAAAGGAACGGACCCAAATAAAGAAAATCAAAAATGAAAGAGGAGAGATCACAACCAACACAACAGAAATAAAAACAATAATAAGAGAATATTATGAGTAACTATATGCCAATAAAATGGGTAATCTGGAAGAAATGGACAAATTCCTAGAAACATATATACTACCAAAACTGAAACAGGAAGAAATAGAAAATTTGAACATACCCATAACCAAAAAAGAAATCGAATTAGTAATTGAAAATTTCCCAAAAAACAAGAGTCCAGAGCCAGATGGCTTTCCAAGAGAATTCTACAAACATTTAAGGAAGAGTTAAAACCTATTCTCTTGAAACTGTTCCCAAAAAATAGAAATAGAAGGAAAACTTCCAAACTCTTTCTATGAAGCCAGCATTACCTTGATTCCAAAACCAGACAGAGACCCCACTCAAAAGGAGAACTATAGACCAATTTCCCTGATGAACATGGATGCAAAAATCCTCAACAAGATATTAGCCAACCGTATCAAACAATACATTAAAAAAATTATCCACTATGACCAAGTGGGATTTATACTTGGGATTCAGGGCTGGTTCAATACCCACAAAACAATTAACATGATTCATCACATCAATAAAAGAAATGACAAGAACCACATGATCCTCTCAATATATACAGAGAAAGCATTTGACAAAATACAGCATTCTTTCTTGATAAAAAACCCCCAAGAAAGTAGGGATAGAAGGATCATACCTCGAGATCATAAAAGCTATATATGAATGACCCAACGCTAATATCATCCTCAATGGGGAAAAACTGAGAGCTTTCCCCCTAAGGTCAGGAACAAGACAGGGATGTCCTCTCTTGCCACTGTTATTCAACATAGTATTGGAAGTCGTGGCCTCTGCAATCAGACAACACAAAGAAATAAAAGGCATCAAAATCGGCCAGGAGCAGGTCAAACTTTCACTCTTCGCAGATGACACCAACTAATCTTTGACAAAGCAGGAATGAATAACCAATGAAGTAAAGACAGCCTCTTCAGCAAGTGGTGCCAGGAAAACTGGACAGCGACATGCAGAAGAATGAACCTGGACCACTTTCTTACACCATACATAAAAACAAACTCAAAATGGATGAAAGACCTAAATGTAAGACAGGAAGCCATCAAAATCCTCAAGGAGAAAGCAGGCAAAACCTCTGATCATGGCCGCAGCAACTTCTTACTCTTACAACAACTTACAAC
This sequence comes from Panthera leo, assembly GCF_018350215.1. Classification (NCBI taxonomy): domain Eukaryota; kingdom Metazoa; phylum Chordata; class Mammalia; order Carnivora; family Felidae; genus Panthera; species Panthera leo. Next base: position 44,672,548 of record NC_056685.1, read on the forward strand.
GTCTCTGGAGGCAAGGGAAACAAAAGCAAAAATGAACTACTGGGACCTCATCAAAATAAAAAGCTTCTGCACAGCGAAGGTAATAATCAGTAAAACTAAAAGGCAACCGACAGAATGGGAGAAGATATTTGCAAAGGACATATCAGATAAAGGGTTAGGATCCAAAATCTATAAAGAACTTATCAAACTCAACACCAAAAAAACAAATAGTCCAGTGAAGAAATGGGCAGAAGACAAGAATAAACATTCCTCCAAGGAAGACATCCAAATGGCCAACTGACACGTGAAAAAATGCTCAGCATCACCAGGGATGACACATGAAAAAATGCTCAGCATCACCAGCATCATCATCAGGGAAATACAAATCAAAACCACAATGAGACACCACCTTACACCTGTCAGAATGGCTAACATTAACAACTCAGGCAACAACAGATGTTGGCGAGGATGCGGAGAAAGAGAATCTCTTTTGCACTGCTGGTGGGAATGCAAACTGGTGCAGCCACTCTGGAAAACAGTATGGAGGTTCCTCACAAAACTAAAAATAGAACTACCCTACGACCCAGCAATTGCACTACTAGGCATTTATCCACAGGATACAGGTGTGTTGTTTTCAAAGGGACACACGCACCCCCATGTTTATAGCAGCACTATCAACAGTAGCCAAAGTATGGAAAGAGCCCAAATGTCCATCAATGGATGAATGGATAGAGAAGATGTGGTATATATATATACAATGGAGTATTACTCGGCAATCAAAAAGAATGAAATCTTGCCATTTGCAACTACATGGATGGAACCAGAGGGTATTATGCTAAGCCAAATTAGTCGGAGAAAGACAAATATCATAGGACTTCACTCATGTGAGGACTTTAAGAGACAAAACAGATAAACATAAGGGAAGGGTAACAAAAATAATATAAAAACAGGGAGGGGGACAAAACATAAGAGACTCTTAAATATGGAGAACAAACAGAGGGTTACTGGAGGGGTTGTGGGAGGGGGGATTGGCTAAATGGGTAAGGGGCATTAAGGAATCTACTCTTGAAATCATTGTTGCACTATATGCTAATTTGGATGTAAATTTAAAAAAATAAATTTAAAAAATTAGACAGAAAGAAAGAAAGAAAAAAATATCCTACTAAGGAATGAATGGGTCAATCAGGAAATTAAAGAACTTTAAAAATATATGGAAGCAAATAAAAATGAAAACATGACAGTCCAAACCCTTTGGCATGCAGCAAAGGCAATCCTAAAAGGAAAATACATCATAAATCAGACCTATCTCAAAAAGCAAGAAAAATCCCAAATACAGAATCTAACCTCACACCTACAGGAACTAGAAACAGAGCAGCAAAGAAACCCCAAAGCCAGCAGAAGAAGAGAAATAATAAGGATTAGAGCAGAAATAAACAATATAGAATCCAAAAACAAACAAACAGTAGAACCTATCAATGAATTTAAGAGCTGGTTTTTTGAAAAAATAAACAAAATCAATAAACCCCCAGCCAGACTTCTCAAAAAGAAAAGAAAGAGGACCTAAACAGATAAAATCACGAATGAAAGAGGAAAGATTACAACCAATACCACAGAAATACAAACAATTATTAGAGAATACGATGAAAAATTATATGCCAACAGACTGGATAACCTAGAAGAAATGGACAACTTCCTAGACATTCACACGCTACCAAAACTCAAATAGGAAGAAATAGAAAACTTGAACAGACCCACAACCAGTGAAGAAATTGAACTGGTTATCAAAAATCTCCCAACATTTAAGAGTCCTGGGCTAGATGCCTTCCCAGGGGAATTCTACCAAACATTTAAACCAGTCATGGTACCTATTCTTCTCACACTGTTCCAAAAAAATAGAAACAGAAGGAAAACTTCCAGACTCATTGTATGAAGCCAGCATTACCTTTATACCCAAACCAGTCAAAGACCCCACTAAAAAGGAGAATTACAGGCCAATATCCCTGATGAACATGGATGCAAAAATTCCCAACAAGATACTAGCAAATCAAATTCAACAGTATATTAAAAGAATTATTTACCATGATCAAGTGGGATTCATTCCTGGGCTACAGGACTGGTTCAATATTCACAAATCAATCAATGTGATACATCACATTAATAGAAGAAAGGGTAAGAACCATACGATCCAGCCAATAGATGCAGAGAAAGCATGTGACAAAATACAGCATCCTTTCTTAATAAAAACCCTCAAGAAAGTCAGGATAGAAGGAACATACCTTAACATCATAAAAGCCATATATGAAAGGCCCACAGATGATATCATCCTCAAAGGGGAAAAACTGAGAGCTTTCCCCTTGAGATCAGGAAATGACAGGGATATCCACTCTCACCACTGTTGTATAACATAGTGTTGGAAGTCCTAACCTCAGCAATCAGACAACAAAATGAAATAAAAGGCATCCATATTGGCAAAGAAGTCACACTTTCATTCTTCACAGATAACATAATACTCTACATGGAAAACCCAAAAGTCTCCACCAAAAAACTGCTAAAACGGATACATGAATTCAACAAAGTTGCAGGACATAAAATCAATGTAGAGATATCGGTTGCATTTTTATTCAACAATAATGAAACAACAGAGGTATCAGGGAATCGACAATTGCACTAAGAACCATAAGATGCTTAGGAATAAACCTAAACAAAAAGGTAAAAGATCTGTACACTGGAAACTATAGAAAGCTTATGAAAGAAATTGAAAACACAAAGAAATGGAAAAACATTCCATGCTCATGGATTGGAAGAACAAGTATTGTTAAAATGTCCGTACTACCCAAAGCAATCTACACATTCAGTGCAATCCAATCAAAATTGCATCGGTATTCTTCTCAAAGCTAGAACAAACAATCTTAAAATTTATATGGAAGCACAAAAGACCCCAAATAGCCAAAGTAATGTTGGAAAAGAAAACAAAAGCTGGAAGCATCACGATCCTGGACATTAGCCTCTACTACAAAGCTGTAATCATCAAGACAGTATGGTATCGGCACAAAAACAGACACACAGCCCAATGGAATAGAATAAAGAACCCAGAAGTGGACCCACAAATGTATGGCCAACCAATCTTCAACAAACAGAAAAGAGTATCCAATGGAAAAAAGACAGTCTCTTTGGCAAATGGTGCTGGGAGAACTGGACAACAATATGCAGAAGAACAACACTGGACTACTTTCTTACACCATACACAAAAATAAATTCAAAATGGATGAAAGACCGAAACATGAAACAGGATATCATCAAAATCCTAGAAGAGAAAGCAGGCAACAACCTCTTTTGCCTCAGCCGCAGCAACTTCTTACTTGACATGTTCTCCAAAGGAAAAGCAAAAATGAACTACTGGACCTCATCATAATAAAAAGCTTCTGCCCTGTAAAGGAAACAATCAACAAAACTAAAAGGTAACTGACAGAATGGGAGAAGATATTTGCAAAAGACATATCAGATAAAGGGTTAGTATCCAGGGGCGCCTGGGTGGCTCAGTCAGTTGAGCGTCCGACTTCGGCTCGGGTCATGATCTCCCAGTTGATGAGTTCGAGCCCCGCGTCTGGTTCTGTGCTGACAGCTCAGAGCCTGGAGCCTGCTTCTGATTCTGTGTCTCCCTCTCTCTCTGCCTCTCCCCTGCTTGTGCTCTCTGTCTCAAAAATAAAGATAAACATTAAAAAAAGTTGTTTTTAAAAAGGGTTAGTATCCAAAATCTATAAAGAACTTACTAAACTCAACACCCAAAAAACAAATAATCCAGTGAAGAAATGGGCAGAAGACATGAATAGGCATTTTTTCCAAAGAAGACCTCCAAATGGCTAACAGACACATGAAAAGATGCTCAACTTTGCTCATCATCAGGGAAATACAAATCAAAACCACAGTGAGATACCACCTCACACCGGTCAGAGTGGCTAAAATGAACAACTCAGGAAACAACAGATGCTGGTGAGGATGTGGAGAAAGGGGAACCCTCTTGTCCTGTTGGCGGGAATGCAAACTGGTGCAGGCACTCTGGAAATCAGTGTCGAGGTTCCTCCAAAAATTAAAATGTGAATTACCCTATGACCCAGCAATAGCACTACTAGGAATTTATCCAAAGGATTAGGGAATGCTGATTTATAGGGGCACATGTACCCCAATGTTTATAGCAATGGTATCAACAATAGCCAAATTATGGAAAGAGCCCAAATGTCCATCAAATGATGAATGGATAAAGATGTGGTATACACACACACAAACACACACACACACACACACACACACACACACACACACACACACAATGGAATACTATTCAGCAATGAAAAAGAATGAAATCTTGCCATTCGCAACAACACGGATGGCACTGTAAAATATTATGCTAAGTGAACGGAGCCAGTCCATGAAAGACAGATATCATGTTTTCACTTATATGTGGAAGTTGAGAAATAAAAAAATAGATAGATAGATAGATAGATAGATACAAACAGAAAGGGAGGGAAACCATAAGAGACTTTTAATTAGAGAAAAAACTGAGGGTGGAAGGGAGTGGGAGAACAGGGGTATGGATAAAATGGGTGATGCGCATTGAGGAGGGCACTCATTGGGATGAGCACTGGGTGTTTTATGTAAGTGATGAATCATGGGAATCTACTCCCGAAGCCAAGAGCACACTGTATGCACTGTGTGTTAGCTAACTTGACAATAATAAATAAATAAATAAATAAATAAATAAATAGATAAATAGATAGATAAATAAATAAATTTAACCAAAACTAAATAGGACTAAAAAAAAGTTATTTATTGATACCAATTATACTAGTTATTCCATTCTTAAGTCAAAAATCAACAGGACAGGATTTATAAGCCTTACTTCAGTAAAAAAAAAAAAAAAATTATAGACTCTAGATTTGACATACGGGTGTTCATTTTACAATTTTTTTAACATTTTCTATGCTTGAAATTTTTCGTAATAAAATTTAAAAAATGTTTTTAATTAAATAGGACTGTAAATTCAGTTATTCTGGCCACATCTCAGGTACTAGTTGCCACACATAGTAGCTGGTGGTTACCTTACTGAACTACAGATAGAGGACATCTCCATTATCTCAAATAAGTTTACTGGCCAGAACCTCTCTAGATAATGTAGCTCAGGAGTACTGCACACCTTCAGAGACTAATTCTTCCCAATAAGGTCATCCTCACTGTCCCGGGGCAAGTGAATCGTCACTACAAGGACTGCCCCTTTAAAAAGTGGGGGTTCAGATGGAGAAAGAACAATACCAGGGGCATGCTTACTAAGAGAAATAATGAAAGACCAAGTCTATCAGAAAGACGTTGAAGGGAACTGAAAATCACGAGTGGAAACTATGGTCATTAGAAATTAAAATACACACACACATGTGCGTGTAAAAGCCTAAATTTTTAATAATTTGTCATGCTGAGAACTCATTTAGTTCCTACAGAAACACAAATATATTGTGAAATATCTTATTTACAAAATTTACTGTGAAAATAAGGAATAAGGGCAGAATAAAAGCTGTGTTTAACTTGGGGTGCTGACTTTACTCTTGTAACCCTTTAGGCATGATTGATTATACCAAAAGTGTTTAAATTTTAATAATTCCTGGGGGGTTGGTGATAAATGTAAAAAATCCAGAACCTTCTGTAAACAACTTCTATAGGCACCAACAAATTAAGTCCCATTAGGTATGGAAGTAATAAAGGTAACACGTAATTGCCTTTAATGGATGAAACTCTGGCTGCATGAAAGAACTTCTGCCATAGGATGTCCTACCATAACAATTCTTTATTATCTTAAAGTGAATAAAAAGACATACCCTTCTGGAAAAAAGAACAAAAACAAAACAAACAAACAAAAAAAAAACCACTCTCCATCCAGGCTTTGATATGTTTTATTGGAGCAAAATCTCAACAAAAAGTTGCTTTCATTTACAGAATTTAATATGTGTGAGGACTATCTAAACCACTTGGAGCCAAGTGAGAATAACCATTAAGCCTGTTTATGTATTTTCTTATTTTCAGTGGGCATACAAAACAAGAGTTTCACATTTATAAAAATCCCAATATTGTAAATGACAAACCCATCCCTTAATTAAATATAAAAACAGCTTTTAAAAAAACATACAACTTAGATTGGTTTAATCTTGAAATGTAATCCAATAAGACTAAAAACTAAACATTTCAGGTCCTGTACCAAGTAGTAAAATACTCGAAGGCCTTCAGGATCCCTAAAATTTAAAAAGGTAAAAGTTACTTTTTTGTTCCTAAAATGAAACATATCATTTTGTAAGTTAATTCCTAAAACAAAATAAAAAACAAAACAAAGGAATCCAGGAGAAAGGAAGGATTTGCTGCAACTAAAATGAACATACTGAATAATTTTCATTTCCTTTCTCTATCTTCTCTACAAAAAATATAAATTTTATTCACCAGTATTCATTTCATACTCAAGTATTTATTTTCTTATCAAAGTAAGAACTATACATAGCAAAAATGTATAAAGCAGATATAATTATAAAGATAGAAAAAATAATACTCATAATACTATAAAATGTCACTCCTTACAGAAAAACTATGAATATTTTGGCATTTCTCTATTTTCATAACTAAAAGCATTCCCTGGCCCTTTTTGATTACAAAAATTTTTTAAATGTTTATTTTTGAGAAAGAGAGAGAGAGAGAAGCAGAATGCGAGTGAGGGAGTGGCAGAGAGAGGGAGACACAGAATCTGAAGCAGGCTCCAGGCTCTGAGCTGTCAGCACAGGGCCCGACTTGGGGCCTCAATTCATGAGCCGGGAGATCATGACCTGAGCCAAAGTCAGATGCTTAACCGAATAAGCCACCCAGGGACCCCTGTTCCTTGTACCCTTTTTAACGTTGTTTTCCATTACATGAAAAATAATTCGCAAATGATTTCTAATTAACAATTCTCTTTTTGTTAAACAGTTGGATTTTTCCCCAATTATAAGTAAGACTCCAATGACCATTTTTATGACTAATAAAGCATTTTCATTATTTGACAGTATTTCCCTAAAATAGATGCTCAGAAATGGAATTACTAAGTCAAAGATGAATTTAAAATGCTAGCACCTTTTGATGCACAATTATCAAACTGCTTTCCAAAAAACACTGTACCAATTTAAAATCCCACTTAGGATATGAACGCCAGCCACATCCTCACCACTGTGGGGAAATAAATGTGATAGTTTAAAAGTATCTGGTCGGTCTTTATTGTATCTAATAGTTACTATACATTCATTCCTTTCTCCTTTCCTCTAACATATATTCACCAAGCACCTATCCTGCGCCAGGCACTGTGTTAACTTTGGAGATATAGCAAGGTTCTCATGGAGTTTATATTCAAGCCAGAAAAGCAAATAAATAAGTTATTACAATTTAGGGTGATAGGACAAAATACTAAGAAAACATTTTGAGGGGTAAAGAGAGAAAAGTAACTCCAAGTAGAGAAATTTTTCAGACAAAAACAACAGTATGTCCTACAAAGGCCCAGAGGAAACAAACTTGGAAAGACAGAGGAAGCTAAAACCATCCTTAAGTTACAATGACTTTTTTCAAATTCTTTCAAATATTAAATTCAAAGATGAGGATGATGTGATAATGAACGATATAATCCAATAAGAATTTCTTTTAAACTCTGTAAAAAGATACCCAGACTTTTACCAAAAATAGCTATTACAACGTGGTCATTATTGTACACAGTTGTCAGATTAACATTCTTTTGATAATCACAAAAATACACTAACCACTTTGATAGCAAGTCTTTAATGACATAAAAGTTAGAATTACATCTGCATAATAAACTGATAGGATGCCACCGAAATAATCTTAAAAAACTGGCTACTGTTCTAAAATGAGCCTCTCTAATTAATTACGTCAATTTAGTCAAAATACTTTAACATACTCACTTTGACTGATTTACATCAATAAGAGAACCTATTTTTGATGTGGTAAAAGAAATGTGTTCATCTCCAATTACAATTTCAAGTTCCTGAAAAAAACAAAATAGATTCATGTAGTTAATATAAAACTCCATCTCAGAAGTGTCTGTATTCTTGTTACCTAGAGGTCCCAATTGTAGCTGCGAGTTTTCTAGCAGTCATAGAGGAGAAAAAAAAAAAAAAAAAAAAAAAGAAAAGAAAAAGGAAAAGGAACTTGACCTGTTAGACATAAACTATGTCTGTAAAATAAAAACCTCATCGAATGCTCAGGAGTCCCCAATATTAGGATCAACCAAGAATTGCTTTCCAGAGATCTCATAAAGAAAACACTATAAATATGAATGACACATGAACATTTCTTATGTCCGTAAAAACTAAAGAAATAACTTTGAAGCACAATGTTGTAAAAATAATAATATGGGTAAAAACCTATTTTTAATAAATAAATATAAGCACACTTAACCATTCTACCAGAAATGCAGAGTATTAACAGCACCACTTTGGGATCTACTGTGTATGAGGCCCTGCTGCTAGGGACTTTAAAACATACTCTGTAATCCCTAAAATACCCTTATCAGGGTATTTGACAAATGCAAAATACAAGATTCATAAAGCATAGGGAAAAACATCAACATTTACAACCACTAATAAGTGATAGTACTCATATTTGAATCCTGGGCTGTTAACACTGAAAGACTCACACTTGTTTGACTTCACAAAACATTTAAAATTAAGCACTACTAAAACAAATACAACATACTGTAGACATTCTCAGTGTGCCATAATTACTGGATAAGTTTTTCTCTATATTTTATCTGCAAATCTAAAACCAATGATTAAGAGGCTATGTCTGTAGTGATTTATCAGGTTAAATAACAAATGCCATTAAAGACAATCTCAGCTATATGTCTGATCAAAAGACCTAATTACACACAGTTTATGGCACACACAACATGGAGAATTACCTAAGGCTCTCAATCAATCATAAAATCTTTGACTTAAAGATCCAATGGATGATCTCTGGAACATGCTTAACCCTCCCCACTAACCAAAACATAAACACATCATCAAGTGGGTACATAAAATACTGGGTTCTCCCAGAGTCTAAAAGAGATAAAAGGTTTACTGCTGTTGTCTGTTTTTTAGTACAAATGTACCCATTGCATAAAGCAAATTGAGATTTAAATTTATTTTTTAAAAGTGTTTCAATGCATAAAATAAATACTGTTAACTATTACCTTTGCTTTCCTAAATAATGTTTCTTTAAACAGAAGAGCTAAGTGACTGCTATAGAATGTCAGCATCTATTCGATTTCTCCACATTTTCTTCTAGAAGAAAGTAATATAAAGTCAAAGAAGGTGACATAAAGTATAATTCTTAGGAACATAAAAAAGTGAAATTAAGTGTTTCTTTCTCCAGGAATTGTATCTCATGTCTTCAAGAGCTGAAAAGACCCAATCAAACTATCTTTTTACAGAGTGAAATGAAACCTTCAAAGTTCTTCACAAGCCCTCTGAGAAACATTAATTACTCTAAAGGGAATATGAGGCAAAAGCAATGGTCAGTTCGAACAAAGACACCAATCAAATCCATCTCCTGGGCATAAGGATGCAGACAAGGGTTCTCAAAGTTATAAAAATGAAGAAAGTAAATTTTACAGTCAATAAGAATCCTGTCTTGAATTTAACAAACACTGTACTTATTCCTAATAGAAGTAATACACAATAGAAATTATTCATAACAGCGTGAAAACATCATAGCTTTAACTGGGGAGGCTAGAGAGAGGACTGGTCAGAAAGGGGTCTAAATCTTGAGCTACACATTGACTCCTTCACTACTCAGAGGTAGCACAGGAAATGAGCCTAAGTGAAACAAAATTAAACAGGATTTACCGGGTGCCTACTAAATGGAAAACCAAAGAACCAATGGTCTATTCTAAATAAATAAGGAGAAACGTAACAATTAATTATATTACCAACTTTTAAGACGTATGCATTTAAAGAACCACTAAACACCAACCTGTCGGCCAACTCTGTCAGGGGGAGGCCACAAAGCATCATCTTCTTTTGTAATTTCACTGTCGTCAATGATTCTCTTCAGTTCTTCCATTACACTCTTGTGTACATAAGCCTGAAAATAAGTTCCAGTAAAAATCTCATGTCTATTTCTTCCCCCAACTCAGAATGAAATAATCATACAATGTTACAAACACTAAATATTCAAAGGGAGTATCAGGGAAGAATCGAATGCTGATTCCAAAATTACAAGGTGAGAGAGAATCACTCATCCATAGGATTCTTCTTCATTCTCTTGCCCTTTCCTTGAATATACATTTGTCTCCAAATTAAAAAAAAAAAAAAAAGGTAATTTACACTAGCCTCCTTTTAAAACCCTGGATTCTGGACTTCATAACATGGGACTCAATTACCTGAGTGGTTAGTGGTGATAAGGGAAAATCTATAAGGTGAACAGAGGCAAATACAAGTAGACATCACAGCTACTGTTCTGAACTTTTTCTTATCCCTAACTTTTGAGCCTTTTATTTAAATTCACACTGTGTTTAGCACCTGGGTAGCTCAGGTCATGATCTCAGGAGTTCATGAGTTTGAACCCCGCATCAGGCTCTCTGCTGCTAGGGCAGAGCCCGCTTTGGATCCTCTTTCTCCCCCTCTCTCTCTGCTCCTCCCTTGCTTGGTTTCTTTATCTCTCTCTCTCTCTCTCTCCAATAAATGAATAAAAACTTAAAAAAATAAAATTCATACTGTGTTTAAATACTATCAATTAGTTTTAAATAGTGAATGTGACATAAAGACAAAATGAATTAAATCATATGTTCAAAGGTGGGTCTACAATTTATATTCAGATTGCTTCTTTTGATGTTACACATGCTACAGTTATATCTAATTTAAATAGAATCCCTTTTAAATCTATAAATGGCTTCTTTATAGTAATATAGCCTTAGATGTAGTTTTGTAAATTCAAAAAAGATCTGAAGAAAATGGTCTAAATGTAAAAAATTAGACATTCAAAAAGAACTTACCTCCTTTCTGATCATGACGTCATTTTTGTAGTTGCTGTTGTTGGCATATCTAAGCTTTCCTGTGGGGAGTGGAAAAAAATTCAATCTATAACAGCAAAAACTGCTAAAAAAAAATAAAGAAAGAAAGAAATGACACTGTAAGCAATTTTGAAGGTAAAGACCATTTTATACTACCACTTTTTTTATTAAAAGTTTCTGCCTTTTTAGCATAAGATCAATGCTAGATCTGTATTTGCTGGTAAAAAAAAAAAAGTTAGCTAAAGCTGAAGTTAGTCATTTTCAAATATTCCATACCTTCAACAGAATTTTTAAGTACTCAATTTTTAAATATTTCATGCCGTTGGGGCACCTGGGAGGCTCTGTCAGTTAAGCGTCCGACTTCAGCTCGGGTCATGATCTCATGGTTCATGAGTTCGAGCCCCACGTCGGGCTCTGTGCTGACAGCTTGGAGCCAGGAGCCTGCTTCAGATTCTGTGTCTCCCTCTCTCTCTGCCCCAACCCCACTCATGCTCTGTCTCTCTCTCTCTCTCTCTCTTAAAAATAAATAAACGTTAAAAAATTTTTTTTCAATAAATAAATAAATATTTCATGCCTTCAATATAATTGGAGGGCCTTTTTTTAAAGTTTATTTATTTATTGGGGGCAGGGGAGCACAAGCTGGGGAGGGGCCGAGAGAGAGAATCCCAAGCTGATAGCACAGAGCCCAATGTGGACTCAGTCCCACGAACCACGAGATCATGACCTGAGCCCAGATCAAGGGTCCGACACTTAACCAACTGAGGCACCCAGGCACCCTTTAGGAGAGTTACTTTTAAGGCTCATTTGCTTAAGCTATTATCATGAACTAGACAGGGAATCTGAAAAAGGAACTAACATTTCTTTTAAAGCCTATGTTTTATGTCTTCATTGGTCCTAAGTGATTTACCCAGAGCATTTAATCTAATCGGTACTTCATCTATTCATGGTTGAGAAAACAAGAGTTCAGTTATTTGCCCAGGGACACAAAGATTCGGATCTGGATCCACCTTCTTTCAATACTCACGCTTTCCCTACTACTCCAAAATGTTCTCTATACAATATGGCAATGCTAATATTTTAGCACTGTCACTAGGATGCATATGCTATGTAATGCTTCTAGATAAAAAATAGGCCAGTTTGTTAGCTGACCTACAGTTAATTTTAATCCATCGTTGACTTTTGTACTCCCTGATGCATGCTTCTCCTTATGGCTGTAGTCAGTTGCTCAGGGACAGATGTAATATGGTCCTGATCTCTGATGTTACCCTAATGAGGTGATCCCCTCACTAATGAAGGAAGTATGTAGAATGGTGTGATGGCAGATTACTGGATGAGAACCACCGTCCTGGCATGAAATTTTCCTGATAGTATCAGACTGCTTAATTTACGTGACTGGCTAAACAGGATATAGGCAAGCTGAAAGCTGTTCACAGGCAAAGACACTAAGATTATCACCTAAAAAAAGAATAGATGGAGTATTCAGGTAAATTTGGCTCCTTAGCTAAATTGAGAAGAGACATGGGGAGAACAAGGGAGAATAAAGTGATTACAGTTTCTAAATTGCATGGCTGTAGTTACCTTGAGTTCTTCCTTCAACGTCTGATTCTCTTCCTCTTTCCTAATATACGAGGCTTCTCTACTTTTTCTTTTTTTAAAGTAGGCTCCACGCCCAGCGTAAAGCCCAACATGGGGTTTAAACTCACACGACCCTGAGATCAAGACCTAAGCTGTGATCAAGAGTCAAACACTTAACCGACCCACGCGCCCCTTCTCCACTCTTTCACTCCCACAGAACTTTGCCCAAAACATATCGCACCACTTAATATCCACGCTGTTTTATGGCTAGTTTCATGTCTGTGTCGCCCACCAAGACATAACTCCTTCATGGAAATTAAAGAGTCTTATTCATTACTGTATCCTCAATTTTTGTATTTACTTGTTGCCCAGCACATAACACGTATTCAAAGAAGGAAAAGCCTAGGTGGGTGGACTGCCCAGGTTGCCAGGAGAGTTCAGTATATGGGGCTGTCAAAAGATAGACTATGTTGCACCTACACGGCAGCAGACCATTCACCCTTTGCTCATGCTATTTTCAGCAGTCTGAATGGTTTTCTCCCTCACAGGCCCAGAACATCCTATTCTCATTTAAAGACTCATTTGGGGCTCCTGGTGGCTCCATCGGTTAAGCATCCGACTTCCGCTCAGGTCATGATCTCTCAGTTTGTGGGTTCGAGACCCGCATGGGGCTCTGTGCTGACAGCTCAGAGCCTGGAGCCTGCTTTGGATTCTGTGTCTCCCTCTCTCTCTGCCCCTCCCCTACTCGTCCCGTCTTTCTCTCATTGTCTCTCTCAAAAATAAATAAATGTTAAAAACTAAAAAAAAAAAAAAAAAAAAAAAAAGACTCATCTTGAAAGAGGGCTTCGGCTGCCTCCATTGTGATCTCAAACTTTTTAGTTAGGTTCCTCCTTCCAGCTTATCTCTCGGCTCCTGCAGAAGACCCTAAGGGAAAAGTATCTCCTAATGGAAACCAAAACTACCCCCTCAAGCAACAAGGACTGCCCCGAGCCAGCAAGACCTCAACTGGGATTGAAATCCAAGACAATGATCAATTTAAAATTCAAGGTCCACCGGCACACAACCCACCCACCTGTGCCCCACGTTTTCCTTACATAAACCTGGAAGTATTTTTGGCATTTTAGAGACGTATTTGAGAAGCTAGTCCGCTGTCTTCCGGTGCTGGCCTCTCTGAAATAAACTTTCTTGTTTCACCATCAGTAGATTCTCTACCTTTGGATGTGTCAACAATGAGCTTCCGATTTGGTCTGTTTGGGAACCCGGGAGACAAGTGCTCCTGTAGCCCTGCGCACCAGCTGCAATTTCAACTGTTACCTTCTCTAGGAAGCTTTCCTTGACGCCTCCTACACGTAGCCCTAACCATCCCCCTCTTTTGTATTCTTAACACATCCTATGGCAAACAACTGTATTTAAGCACCCTAAACACATCATTACATTCATTTTTCTACACTGAAGAGCTCCCCTCTTTAGAGCAGGTCCTTTTCCTACACACGTGGCTTGAGAGGCAGGGCCTGAATGAATACAATGGTTGAACGGGGAGTCCGAAAATTAACTGGTCACCGGAAGACCTTCAGCATCCCTTGGACCCCGGCACGATGGGATGTTCTTCAAAATGTTCAGGTATGACGTCAAGTACACGAGATGGCTTTTCAGGTCCCTTCCGGTGCGCTGGATGCAGGATTCTGCCTACCCCCAAGTTTTCAGTATCTGGCAGGGTTCGATTTTTCTGAATTAATTTACACCGATCAATTTTCTTTTCTTCACGGAACCAATGTACGCCTCTGACAGACTTTCGTTCGTGTGTATTTCGGCTCTAGTGGCCCCGGCCCCCACCGCAGGCTCGCCAGCCCACCGCGGACGGCTCAGCCCACCCCGCCCCCTCCGCGTCCTCTGCGCTCCGCTTCCCCCAGCCGCGCAGCGCGCTCGGCGGCGGCGCCGCTCCCCTGCTCACCGTCTGGCCGAAACTCGAACTCCAGGAACTCGTGTCCAAACTTGCCCTTGTGCCCTACGTAGTAGCGCAGGTAGAAATCACTGGCCATAGCCATTTTCGTCCCCCTGAAGCCCGCCCGAGGCCTGGCCGACGTGCCGCCCGGCGCCTGGTAGTGACGTCATCGCCCAGGGTAAAAGCGTCGCGGCGGGCGTGCCTCTCTGGTCCCCGGTGACCGGAGGAAAGCGGGAAGGCGGGTTCTCCCGGGAGAGACTCGGAGGCGCTGGGGAGACCTGAACTTGGTTTCGCAAGGTTGGAAGAACATTTTTTTTCCCCCAAAATTAAGTAGATCGTGTGCTACAAGCAAAACACAGAAGTGTGAAAATGTTATAGTATTTTTTTATGGGCTGAGAATTCAGGTTTGCAAGTCGCTTTTACTTTTTGGGTCTCTAATTCTCGTGGCACCCTGCCCTCACGAGGGGGGGGGGGTGGCGTGAATTCGCCTTTCACTGGTGGAGTGAGGAAAGATAAAGCCAGAATCCGAATGGTTGACCTGGACTACAACCCTTTCCTGCAGTTAGATTCCTAGCCGGAGATTTCCCCCTTTGCACCACGGTTGCTAGCTAGCTGACAGCTAGAAGCCTATCAAACAAGAGGTATGAAATTTGAAAGACACATTGAAACTAAAGATCCCTGAAGTCACGGTATAAAAGAGTTCCTTTTAATAGTAAAACGTGTACCATTCAGCAAGGGTTAATCTTCAGTAGCCTGTGGAGTTTTGGCAATTTGACTGAAGATCAAATGGTTTAGCCCACGTTTCTTACCAGAAAAGAATTACATTGGGGAGGGGAAAGAATGCTCCAGTGTGGAATGGGTTTTGAAGGAGGTGGAAAGACAAGGGGAACGTTTACGGAGTCTACTTTTCAAATATTATTGATCACCCTGTTTTTACCAACCGAGTAATTCTGCTGGGTGACCTTTAACCCTCAGCAGTATTTGAAATAAAGAGTGGCAGTCAGAAGACCTGCGATTCATTCCCATCACTTATGCTCTACTAACCTTGGTTACTTAGTCACTGTCCACACCTGTTTGTTCACCAACTGAATGAATATCCTATGATCAACTTTGTCAATCTTTGTTGAGAAGATCAAATGAGATAATACATATATAATAAGCTTTAAAATTTATGAAAACAAGGGTGCCTGCGTGGCTCAGTGGGTTAAGCATTGGACTTCGGCTCAGGTCATGATCTCACAGTTCATGAGTTCGAGCCCCACGTGGGGCTCTGTGCTGACAGCTTGGAGCCAGGAGCCTGCTTCAGATTCTGTGTCTCCCTGTCTGTCCCTCACCCGCTTGTCTTCTCTCTCTCTCTCTCTCTCTCTCAAAAATAAATAAACAATAACTTTTTTTTTAGTTTATAAAAACATACAGGGATTTCTTATGTGCCAGAAATGGACAGACACTGGTAATAATGATAGAGCCCTTTACAAGTTTAGTCTAGAAAAGAAAGCAAACATGTAGTCACGTATTAGCACAAGGAAGCAAATATTATAAGAATATTTTTAGGTCTTTTGAGGAAGATACAGTCACAGCTACAAAGGAGCTTTGGACTTGCCCGCTCCTGTTCCCAGCTCACTGCTGTTAGCTCTCTCCAAGGAACCAGTCATGAAGAAGCCGCACCACAGCCATGGCTTTTAAAGACACCATAAAGACACCCATGGAACCAGAGGTTTTAATTCACTGAATTAGAATTATTATAACCAGACGCAACTTAAAATCTTTGGAGAAGGTATATGCTGACTTGATCAGAGATGCAAAGGGAAAGAATCTCAAAGTGAAAGGACCAGTTCAGATGCCTGCTAGATTCACCACAAGAAAAATTCCTTGTGGTGAAGGTTCTAAGACTCAGGATCATTTTCAGATGAGGATCTACAAGTGACTCATTGATTTGCACAGTCCTTTTGAGATTGTTAAACAAGATTACTTCCAAGAGTATTGAGCCAAGAGTTGAGGGTGAACTCACCACTGCAGATGCTTAAATCAATTTTTTTAATAACTTGATTATCAGTTGTTAAAAAAAAAAAGAAAAGAAAGCAAATTTTTAAATGCTGATAGTACAGCAGAAGAAGCAAGCCACTTTATTGGGGAATAGGGGAAATTGAAGAAAGGGAAGTATCAAGGAAGGGTGTGTAGATGTACGATATGAATTGGACCTTGTTGGGTAAGTTCAGTGTATGGTCAAAGGGAGGGAAAGCATTCAGGGCAGAAAATAGCCTGAACAAAGGCACAGTGGTATGAAAGTGCCTGATTCTGGAAAGCCAAACACTTCACTATAGTTAGAACATAAAGTTCAGGGGCGCCTGGGTGGCTCAGTCGGTTAAGCGTCCGACTTCAGCTCAGGTCACGATCTCGCAGTCCGTGAGTTCGAGCCCTGCGTCGGGCTCTGGGCTGATGGCCCAGAGCCTGGAGCCTGCTTCCGATTCTGTGTCTCCCTCTCTCTCTGCCCCTCCCCCATTCATGCTCTGTCTCTGTCTCAAAAATAAATAAACATTAAAAAAAATTATAAAAAAAAATTAAAAAAAAAAAAAAGAACATAAAGTTCATACAAGTGGAATGACTAGAAAGGCAGACTGGGCCAGATTATGTTGAGTCTATATTAACACTTATATAACTGTCAATGTAGAAATCTATATTAACCATTGTATAAATGTTAATATAGAAAAGTTATTCAGTTCCTATTATTTGCTGCCATTATGGAAAATATACAAGAGACATAAAGCACTATTCCTTAACACTAAAGTGACTAACTGTTTTGGTTTGCCCAGGACTAAGGAGTTTCCTGCGATGTGGGACTTTTCAGTTGTAAAGCCTGCAAAGACCCAGGCAAACCGAGATCAGTTGTTCACTGTACTTACTACAAGAATAACCCATAGAAATCTGACCACGTATTCCATAGTATCTCTGAAAATATAGGCAATAATCCATTTGGGTTGTTTTGTTTGTTTGTTTGTTTGTTGTGCCAGGAGCCTCATTCAATATATTTACATTCCCCAGTACATATCCATCAGATTTTTGGCTCACATGCCAATGTTCATCTTCATGCTTACGTAAGAGAGCTACCGGTTCCAGAACTATGACTATGCCAATAGTGCATGTGGAATGCGGTAGTAAGATCTTTATCTGTAGGCCAATTACTGTTTCTAATCCCCTAAAAAGACTTCTGCGCTAAAGACTAATCCTTTCTAACCCCTGTCGGTTTTTAAGGTGAAATGTGAAAATATATTCACTTAATCCCTTATATATGAAAAAGTAATCTCTTGTATCATTCTCTCTTGTATCATGATAAGCATTGCAAAGTGGTCTTCTTGGATGGTATACGAAGCAGATGTGGAAATGTTCTGAATGGCTTGTGAGCACTTGAAATGTGGCTAGTGAGAATAGGAAGTGATTTTTTTTCTTTGTAAAGGTTTCATGGGGAGTGCCTGGGTGGCTCGGTCAGTTAAGCGTCTGACTTCAGCTTAGGTCATGATCTCGCGGTCCATGAGTTCGAGCCCCGCGTCAGGCTCTGTGCTGACTGCTCAGAGCCTGGAGCCTGTTTCAGATTCTGTGTCTCCCTCTCTGTCTCCCCCTCCCCTGTTCATGCTCTGTCTCTCTCTGTCTCAAAAATGAATAAACGTTAAAAAAAAAAAAAATATATATATATATATATATATAAAAATAAAGGTTTCATGGGTATGAATTTAAAATAATACTGAAATAGCCACATGCGTCTATTGGCTACCATGTTGGACAGTGAAGTTATAAAAGAACCATTTCATACACTTTTAGTTGGGCTGGAAATAGTGAAAATATTTTTCAAACATTGATAAATCTGAATCCCAGTTGCTGTAGGCTTCAAATTAGAGTATACTTACTAGTATCACCACAGTTCATTTATGAAAATAAATGTCTAGGGCGGCCTAAATGAAGCCAAGTAAAGAATTATTTCTGTCTTCGCTAATGTAACCTATCTGTGGTTAGCTTTAAAAGACCCTTCTGAAGCAGTTAAGAAATACACATTTTATTTCCAACTCCAGTTGAAAATAAGGCTTCATGATTTAGTCAAATACACAATATTCACTGATAAAATAATGAATTTTAAGTTTAGTGTTTTCAGCTTCATGGTAATGAATCAAGTCAGAGGGCTATGGTCAGAGATGGTTATTTCTTAAGTGTTAATTTAGTCTTTTTTAAACGTTCTGATTTTCCCTGCATCTAAAACTCTTTCTTTTTTTGGTCTCTCAAATCTGGTTTATCCTCACACTTCTTTTGCCTTTTGCCTCACTATTTAAAATTATCAAGTTATTCCTACTTATAATTTTCAGAAATATGTTATGAATTTCGTGAGATAAACACTAGAGAGGACAGGTTTTTTGTTGTCCTTTTCTTTCTTTTCCTCTCGGCTGCTCTCCTCTCTTCTCCTCTCTTTTCTCTTCTCTTCCTTTCCTTTCTTTTCTTTTCATAATCAGTAGCTTTTGAATAGTTTACTTTTGTATTTACAGAACAAAAGCTTCCAGGACTATCTCCTTCCATTAAATGGACCAGAGTAATAAATCAAGAATATTATATAATCTAAAACAGCAGTCTAAGGTAATTTAAAGTTTTTTTTTTTACTGTCAGAATGAGATGGTCTATTTCAACCTTTATTCCATCCACCCACCTTTCTCTTCTCTCTTCTATAATACCTTCTCTATGGAATTTTAACATAATGTCATTTTAATCACTCAGTGGTATTGCTTTTTTAGTAAGAGAAACACTGTCCTGCAGAAATACCAAAATTTTCACATCATTGTTTCTCAGATATGTTCATATATGGTGAACACTATTGCTACATTATTATGACATGATGATATATTTAATTCCATCATTCAAACTAATAATTTTTTCCAGTGTATGACAATATTATATGCTTCTAACACAAAGCACGACCGCTAACCCTTATTTTCAAAACAAGTAAAAACAGTCTCTAAATTAAGCTATACTTAAAAATCCCCAGTTTTCCATTGTACTTGCCCTATTTATTTGTTCAAATGAGATATGGTAAAGCAAAAATTTAATAAAAATTATTATATAAAGGTTAAGATTAAGAGGATTCTGTCCATTAGCTTATTTTTTCTTTAAAAATGGTGAAGAAATTATTCCATTTTAATAATAAAATACCTAAATCTACCGTGAAAAACACTAGTGTTCTGCCTAAGCATGATTTGAAACTACTGTTTCAGACTATTCTAAGTTAAACCACATTTTCAACTTTGAATTCGACACTGTATCCAGGTGGATGTTTGCTCAGTTCCTGGCTGTGTTAGAAGCTGTTTTGAACAATAAAGCATAAATTGGGAAAACGGGATCAAGGGAAGGAGGGAATCAAAACAATAATACAAAGGCTATCCCAGATTCAACATAATTGAATGGTAGATATTTTAATTCTCTTTTCCATTCATTAGCTCGGAAATACGATGACTGTCTGACCAGTCGAAATGCCAGAAATATAATCCTCCTTTTGGAAAGAGCCTGGCCAAGTGAGGAAAAGACCCAGTTTTCTTAGAATGAACAATTACTGAATCCAGTTTTCCAAACCTGTATCCAGAAAAACAAATAAAATTATGGGTCAAATTTTAAATAGCAATCATCTGATTGCTGATCTCCCTCCTACCAGAACATATTTTAACATGCAGTATGAAAGAGCAGCTCTCCCATTAATTATGCACCACTTTTCTCCTAACTTCAGTATGTCCCCATCCACTTGCCTATTTGCAGTTCCTCAAATAAATTATGCTTTTTTTTTCCCTTGCCCCAGAGTTTTCACACATATAGTCCCTCTCCTGGATGGTTCCTCTCCTCACTTTTTGTCTGGGTTTAAATACCATCTCTTCAGGGAGGCCCTCATTTTATATCTCATTCTACTATCCTATACTTTTTCCTCATAGCGCTTAACCATAATTTATAATTATACCTACACAAATATATACATACAGTCTCTTTCCAGACTGTAATCAAAAGCCCTCTGTTTTATCCAACATCTAGAACAATGCCTGGCACAGTTGGCCCTAACACCTTTTTAAAAACATTTGAATAAATACATAAGTATTTTGTAAATCTGACTTATGTGAACAGGCAAGAAACAACGAGATTCCATAGGACTTTATCATTTTGTGCCAAGCCACTCTATCTCCCTTCTCCCTATTGCAGCTTAACACCCATTTAAATCCTGAGGAATCATTGTGGTATTCCTACAGATGCAAGAATCATTATTCAGTTGAATGACTCATCGTGACTCCATCAGGATTCCAACTTCTACAAAATTTTCAGCTGCCAGCTATGTTTCCTATGGCAGCCTTAGATGTCCCTCCAGAGCACCCAGAATATTCTTTAAAATCACAGATAACTTGTTCAGATAAATTGTCATCATCATGATATTTTCAGTATTTTTAAACAGTAGGAGGCTACTATCATCATCCAGAAGCTCACACAAAAACGATGACCTCATTATTTTAGTCATGTGAGACTTGTTTAAAAAAATGTTTTTAACATTTACTTATTTATTTGAAAGACAGAGAGAGACCGAGTGTGAGCAAGGGAGGGGGAGAGAAAGAGGGAGACACAGAATCTGAAGCAGGCTCCAGGCTCTGAGCTGTCAGCACGGAGGCCAATGCGGGACCCGAACCCACAAACCGTAAGATCACGACCTGAGCTGAAGTCGGACGCTTAACCAGCTAAGCCACCCAGGCGTCCCTGTATCATACCACCTTTAAGCATGTCCTGCCTTGTAGTGTTACTGGCAGACTGAGGTTCTCCTTTTGGCTACAGCAGATTTTAAATGAAATAGATATGAGTAGGAAGGGAAAAAATAACGAAACTACCATTTATTGAGCACATATGTGCCAAATATTGTCCAAATATATATATTCTCATTCAGTCCTCACAACAACCCTGTGAGGTAGGTATTATCCCCATTTACACGTGAGGAATCAGTGTTCTGGCAATGTAGATTATCTCTTGAATTTTTCTGTTGACATTAATTTCCATTTATTTACTTTCATGCTCCCTATTATAGAGATTTGGGCAGCTATCTACTAGAAAATCCTATTTTTACCCAATAAATATTAATTTAATGAAGTTTCACAGTACATCAGTGAATGATTGAAAAGCAGAAACTACCATCCTTCTGTCTCAGATGACATAGTTTTCTAACCCTTTTAAAGACCTTCTGGACTACTAAGCATTCACATTTCCTACTTTTTAAGTACATAGTACAGGTGACCCTTGAACAACACAGGGATTAAGTGCGCCGACACCTGCACAGTCAAAAATCTGTATATAACTTTGGACTCCAAAACTTAACTAGAGTTGACCAGAAGCCTTACCAAAAACATAAACGGTCAATCAACACATATTTCGTATGTTCTATGTATTATATACTGTAATCTTACAATAAATAAACTAGAAAAAAGAAAATGTTAAAATCATAAGAGAAAATACATTTACAGTATTGCACTGCATTTATCAAGAAAAAAAAATCCATGTGTAAGGGAACCCACACATTTCAAACCTATATTGTTCAAGGGTCAACTGTATATTCATTGTCAGCCTAATGGACTCTCTAGGCTCAGTTTCCCTAGTCTTATGGGGACCAGGAAGCTAGTCTGATGAACAATAGATGTTGAATGTTCTTAATCATGAAAGGACCCCTCCAGCTTCTAGTTAAAAGTATTTCCAGCAGAGTTCACTTGTCTCATAAGTAGATAAAAGGAGACCATCTTTCTCCTATTTGTACCCAAAGGGAAGCTCAGAAGTTTTCCTTCCTGGTTCTCCTCCAGTCCCGCAAGGATGGACCAGGATTGAAGAACTTTATCTCCTTCCTCCACCACCTCTTTGAAGGATGACCTTGGTCCACATCTATACTCCTTTTAATTCTCTTTCTCATCAACTTCTTTGTCAGCTTTCTATTCCCTCAGCTGACTGCAACTTCTCTGGGCCCTGTAATAAGTTAGGTAAAGGTATGCTTCAAGAGGAAACCAGCCTATGGTGGGAGGGCCAGCTTATGAGTGCAATGCCAGACAAACACTGGAGATTTCCAAGCCCTTCTTTGCAACGCTACTATCCACCACAGTCTACCCTGGATCTTCAGGACTGAGACAGCAGAGATGAAACTGTACTCCTCAGTCTCCATGGTAGACGGTGTGGAGAGCCTCATCTCGCATCACTTCAGGTATCCAGGGAAATGTGTAGGGGAAGGTCCTATTTCTCCCTTTATGCCCCGCTAGAAAGCCGTTTTCTGTCCTTGGAGGAGTTCTTTCCAATAGGATGTGATCACCCATCAATGTTTCGTGCCCGAGGATCTTCAAAGGATGCTGTAGCTGTAGGAGAGGCTCTCCAGGCTGATACCTGCGACAGCTGCATACAGCTCAGGCACCACCAGCTCGGGCACTTGCAACACAGCCTTGTCATTGGCAGATCGAGCGGCAGTTTCGAGGCGTGAGTGTAGCTCTTTGAGTGAAGGGCGGCTCTCCTCACTCCAGCGCCAGCAAGACTTCATAAGATTGTACCTGAAAGGGGAGTAAGAGAAACCGACTTCCTTGACAAGGCAAATATTTGAGGAACACATCTCTTCCAGTAAAACTTAACAACAACCACCACCCCGCGATTCTTTAATCTACTTCTCATTGTCCTCTCATATTCTTCCCAGGGAATAATATTCCTTTCTTTTCCTAATACTAAATCTCTTAACATCATCTTCTCATCAGGGCCCTTTTTATAATAGGAATGACTGGGGGCATCTGGGGGGCTCAGTCGGTTAAGCGTCTGACTCTTGGGTTTCCGCTCAGGTCATGATCTTGCGGTTCGTGGGTTGGAGCCCTGCATCAGGCTCCACGCTGACCATGCGGAGCCTGCTTGGGATTCTCTCTCTTTCTCCCTCTCTCTCTGCCCCTCCCCTGCTTGCTCTCTCAAAATAAATAAGTAAACTCCAAAAAAAAAAAAAAATTATAGTAGGAATGACTGAGGATTTCTCAAACTGGAATCGGTATGACAAAGCAGTTGTTTTCATTCTATTACCAAAAACTCTCACAAGTTAAGTGTTTCTCATCTTTAGATGTTACTGACTTGTAGCATGACAGGCCATGGCTATAGGGTGTCTCCCAGTAAAAGCTACACTAAGCCAGGAAAATAAGAAATAGAAGAAGAAGAATACAATAAGAAGAATAATATGATTCATATTATTTTGAGTAATCTAGCTAATTAGATATTTCCTTTCATTAACCCAGGCCATTTCCCTCTTTTATTATTTAGCTTCTCCAGGAAATTGCCTTAATCTAGATAAAAGTACTTACCACCTTAAGCTGTCTTCTCTTCAGCCCAGTTTACAAAGAATGAATAATGTCTGTTATCAGACACTTTTTTCATGTCTCATCCCTCTCAAGAACCTACAGTGGCTCCCATGTAAAGCTGACATCCTCCCTGCTAGCTTCTCTGCCTCAGAGACCTTGCCTAACTGAACCCTCTCCTCCAGCTAAGTCAGTGTCTTGCAATGCCTTAGATGTGGTTTTTAACACCCAACTCTGTCTTTGCTGGTGCTATGCCCAATTCCTCGAATACCCTCTATGGTCATCATTTCCTGCAGGTTTGTTTTAGGTCTCAATTCTTCTGTTCAACCTTCCCTTAAAAACCTCAGCCCACACTGCGTCTCCCACACTCCTCACTGTCGTTCAGTGTAAAAGATGCCAATTTAATAACACTGATAACATTTAGCAAGAACTTACTTATTTTATAAGGCATGGTAGTGGAACTTAACATGCATTGTTTTATTTTAGCCTCACAATAACATTGAGGTAGGATTATCATTATACGTATTTCAAGAAAAGTCAACAATGTTCAGTAAAGTAGCAGGACTAGGAGTGAACATGTGTCTTTTTGACTCTATGACCTGAGTCTGAACTTTTCATCATTCTTTTATATGGCCTCCCATTTTGTGTTGATTTTCATATTGCTTTTAGATATCTCCTCATCCCAATACTAAATTCTTGAAGATCAGATACTTTATTGGTTCAGTGTCTCCCCCCGCCAATATAAAGGACAGCTTTTTACACATTAAAAAAGTCAACAAGAAAGTTTTCAACAATCATTCCAGTGTATCCAAGCAGTATTATTATACTATATATATATGCATGTGTGTGAGTGTGTATGTGTGTGTGTGTGTATACATATATATATATAGTTATGATATTTAACACTTATAATCTGCTTGATACAGTCACTGTTCATTGATGTGAAACTCAGGTGATGGAAATTTACCCTTTCAACGCTGAAAAATTTATAAATACCAATAATTTTATAAGAAATGTATATTAATATATTCTCCCCTGACTTCTTATAAATATTTTAACCTTTCCTTATATTCTTTAACAAGCCCTTTTTGTACTTCATTGGTTTTGAAACTCTGTGTGTAATTTTTAATTTTTCCATTTTCTGCCTCTGCATTGGCTCGCCAGCTGTCCCTTTCTGCTGACATTATTGGCTATTCCTCCCATCTTTCTAATTTCTTCCTACCCTCCTTCTTCTGGTTGACTTCTAATTTGATCAGAATTGGAAAAAAATAGATAGTCCATAGTTTTTAAAAGTTAAATGCTAATGAGAGCCAGTGAGTAACTAGGGGAATGGATTTTATGGCAGCCATATTAGAGCTGAGGCTGGCAGTCTCTGACTGATACTGACATTTAGACAGACAAAACACTACTATATTTGCGTTGGATTTGGTCCCCTCCTTACCTATTTTAGAAGGTTCTGAAAGAGCTAAACTTTATCTACTTAGAACCCTCATATAGTTCTCAGTAGTTGCTTCAACATTGTGTGTGTGTGTACACAGATATACACACACATATACACATATGTAAATATATATGACATATGAGCAGATGTATTTTACCGCATAGGTATGTCTAAGGCTGTATATTAGCACATAAAGGACAGATAGGGATCATCTGAGCCACTTTAGAAGGGCAAGATCGATGGGGATCAAAAAGGCATTGTAATGAGAGGAGAGTAGGTCCTAAAAGCCACTTACATGGTATGCGTGCAACTACTTGGTTTCTTCATAATTTTCCTTCTTTGGAGATGCTGCAGGATGCTGGTTGGAGGAACTTCAGGATATGGCGGTGCCCCTGTTGGCATGGAAAAAAAGGAGAGCAGCAAGGGAACCTTAGGTCCTCTAGAATACCAACTATAACATGACTCTTCATGCACCGGGGCTAATTGCCTGCAAAAGGTGGAGCCAAGGGGAAAATACCAGAGACAATGTAAGTGTTCCCTGGTGATCAAGTAAGGACACAGCTTAGAGAGTCTGGGGGGTAGAAAAGTTGTTTGGGAGGAAAAAACCTGAAAATTTAGGATAATGTTGAGTCTTTACAAAAGTAACAAAGCAAAGTGAGAAATGAGACGTGCCCTCTACTCCCCAAGCACGGGAAAATACTGCATTTTCTCAATCAAATGGATTAATACATCTCAGGACAATACATTTATGTTTATACAAAATCACCCTTGGAATTATTCTTTGGACTTTAAAATATGCTTTGGAATTGGTAAAGTGTTAAGGAAAAGAAAGCAAAAAAAAAAAAAAAAAGCTAAAAGGATGAGGGGGATTTCATGTCAGCCCAGTTAAAACCTGAGATTGTAGGGAAACCTCTCCTCATAGAATATGTCACCCCCCACTCAAATAAACATACTTGGATATTTGCATCCAGGTACATACTACTTTAGGGACCCTCCTTACCTAGAGTCACCATCTCATAAAGCAGGATCCCAAAGGACCAGCTGTGAAAGAAACAAAGCCATTTACTTAGTTTCTATTTCTGCCTTTCCTAAAGAGAGCTCATTTCAACTCTCAGAGGTCTTCAAATAAGAACCCTATAAAGAAGACAATGAAGGGGAAATTAAGGATGTCATGCCTTTCCTAAAGAGAGCTCATTTCAACTCTCAGAGGTCTTCAAATAAGAACCCTATAAAGAAGACAATGAAGGGGAAATTAAGGGTGTCTGATAACATAAGCAACGTAATTAGAAAGCACTGCTGCTCAATCCCCTTCAAGTCTAATCTCTTTGTGGACTGGCTTTATGTCTCCTTTCTTCTACATTTCACATTAATGGATGTTTATTATTATTTGCTACACTGTGTGTATATTTATGGAAACACACAAACACATCTACGCAAACAAAAAGAAATGACACTGTGCATCCTTTTCATCCTTTCCATTTCTTCCTGCTGAAATTCTAACCTTTATTCTTAGCACAAATCCCAGTGAGGCTTTAATCATTTATCTACTATTTCCTCAATAGCTCTAACTGCCCAAACCTAGGAAACACATTAACAGAGCAAGCGTTACACATAATGGGAATAGATATTTGCCAGAGCAATATGATTTGAGAGATGTATATTTCACTATTCTATAACATCATCATTAAACAAGCAATATTTCCCAGTTAAACTTATTACTCCCAGACCCCTACTGAAAAGCAGATGTGAGTGAAACAGCAGTGGAAGTCTTTTGATTGACTCACCATATTAACTGATGTTCTAAATTTTTTCTGCTGCTCACAACATTCAGGCTAGTAAGATATTCTATATTACCTCTCTGTGCTTCTCCAAGCTGCTGAATTATCTGGTTACCAAAAACCAATCATGATTCTTTACAATACTGTTTACGCCATCATATGTATCAATGTAATTATGTAATGAATTAAATATCAATGCAAAAAAAAATGCATTAGCTCCTGAAAACTAGGTTGGATGCTTTGAAAGTATTCTATAAAAATAAGCTGCTAAAAAGAAAGTGTTGTCCAATTGTGTGGGAGAGCCAACAGTAGAAAATTGAAAAAAATAATAATCAATGTCTGCAGTCAAATTGCTTCACAATTTTTTTCAAATTTCTCACTCAGAATCATCGCACGCAAAAACTCAAAAATAATGTATTATGAATGCTTTTACACAAGAAATACAATGTATAACTTCATTTAGGAGGTCCATCCTCATAGAAAAAGCCTTGGCCCTCCCCTAAAAGACCAATCAATACATACATATTTATATGTTTTAAGCCAAAATAAATTATTTGAAGTATGTATATTTCTTTTTATTTTAATAATTACTAGTTTAACAGCTTTTGATTAAGTGGACCTACCTCCTTCAGATAAAGGGGACTCTACTAGATTAAATCCTTGGATATTGGTATGAATAATCTTTTCATTTTTCTTTTCTCTTTCCTAATTATGGCTGCTAATCTAATACAGGAGTCATACTTAAAAAGACACTAAAAAGGACTGTAGCCAAATGCCCAATATGAGCTCTGTCACAAAACACACATTTCCCCTTGAGAGTCTGTCTGACTTCTAAATAGAGATTTCACATGTAGACATAACTGACAATAGACACAGTCATGGTCAGGGACTGGAGGACACCTAGGTCAAGAAGGGAAGAAGTCTGGGACACCTGGGTGGCTCTGACTTGATTTCAGCTCCGGTCATGATCTCACGGTTAGAGAGATCAAGCCCTGCATCAGGCTCTGCACTGACAGCAGGGAGCCCGCTTGGGATTCTCTCTCCCTCTCTCTCTGCCCCTCACCCCATCACGCTCAATCTCTCTCTCTCTCTCTATCTCCCCAAAATAAATAAAGAAAAAAGAAGGGAAGAAGTCCAAAGGGCAGGAACAAACCGTACACATCTCCTCTGATGCCAGCTGGTCTCAGCAGAAGCCGTTCTGGGGCGAGCCACTTGAGAGGTATGGGGTAAGTAGCTGGGATGGCCCCTCGGGCATGGACTTCATAAGCCAGGCCCAATCCACAGAGCTTAGCAGTAAGATCACATTGGATCAGGATATTCCTGGCTGCCACATCCCCATGGAACAGATGCTTATCCTGGAGAAATTCCTGTCAGCATAAGATAAAGATGGATCAGCTGTCTGAGGTCATGGCTCGAGTCACAGACAAGGAGAAACAGTCCTAGGAATCCTCAAAAAGACAAGGACATTTTCAACTCTGAACAAGCCTCATTGATAACGACATATCACTTCCAAGGCACTCTAATGAATCGCACATTTTTGCACTGTGTTTAGGATTACCAAACTGAACAAATAATCCGGATAGCTTTAATAAGGTTTGGAAAGTATGATCACCCGCTCTGAGTCAAGCTCTGACTCCTGCCTGATTTTACATTCCTCTCAGATAGGACCCAGCTAGCTATCAGAAAAGGAAGCCGGTTTCAAGTTTCTAGCAGCAATCACCCAAACAAGGTAATATATACACAGTGAAATTGAGTGCCATACTAATGAATTTACACAGAGCTTTATATCATCTCATTTTGTCCCTAAAATAACTAAGGTGAGTTAGGGAAATATCTTTGCGATAAATCTAAATGATTACGTAAAGCCACACCGTTTTGAGTGGTAGTAACCAGAACGAGGTATTCTAATTCATAGGAAGTACCACAAATTCTACTAATAATTCTCAAGCCAGGCTGCAGATAAGAATTAATTGCCTGAGAGCTTTTGAAAAACACACACTTTCCACACCAGCTGTACTTAACCAAAATCTAGGAAGAGGAACCTGGTAATCTTTATTTTTATGAAGTGTCACAATGATTCTAGCACAGCCAACAAAGCATTTAAAAACCATTGCATCTGGATGATGCTGATTTGCTGCAATCCTTTCCCTCCAACATCAGGCTATTCAAGGGATAAGAAGCTGAAAATCTATACATGACCAAAGAGCTAGAGATTGAGGTCCATGACTGCCAAACAAGAATGACATTTAAAAAAAAAAAAAAAAAAAGAGGGTAAGATGGTCATTTCCAGTCCTTGATGATGAAGGAACCAGTGACTGGCAGTTTTCTGTCCCCGTGAGGCAAAGTTTTAGAGCAAAGAAATTATTAAAGAATTAAAGAATGTTGTGACTTTGTGGTTGTTAAAATTAAGAAAAAAGATAGTATGATATTGCCTTGTAACTGGTAATCTTGAACCTGGTAACCTGGTCAACGCATCCCCGTGGGGCACCACCACAGTTGTGGCTCAGAATACAAGGTAGGCTGTATTCTGACACCCAGACTTTATCAAGGGGACATACCAATTAGGCCTTCCAAACACTGTAGACAATATTCATTTATACATATATACTACTGCTCTTTAGCACCTCACTCCTTCTTTTCTAAGCTTTCCCAGATTCCATTTATATCCCTGGTACATTTCACATCTCGAGGGGGCAAGATATACCAAACACTTAAACAAGTAGCCTCACAGATGCTGATTTTCTATACCAAATGCTAATGTTAAACGCTATTATCTAAATAACTTCATAGAAATTGTCATCTAAATTTCCTGGTTAATCCTGACAAAGGTACATTTTTTTTTCTCTTAAATCTTGCTTTCTCTTACCTCTTTATCTAAGTTGGTTTAAAACGAAGGAATGATCTCACTGTTGTCCCTTCTGATATCTTCTCTCCCACTATTCCTTGTTCTTTTTGAAGTTTATATATTTCCTCTCACATTTGGTATCAAAACAAGTCTCCAACCAAACGTGTCCTGAACTAGTCTTTCTTGTTTTTCAGGTACAAAATTGTACACTTCCTTGTGGCTCTGCAGCCTTTCACCCATTTGGTTTCTCTTCCTGTGTCTCCTCCCAACTTGCTCATTATTTGCCATTTTATATCTCTTCATGTTAGTATATATGAGAAAGTAAGAATATAAAGCATCTAACTCTTGGCCCTGAGTTTTGACCTTTAAGATTGAGAAACCCTTGTAATGTCTATTTTATTTTTGAGACACAGAGACAGAGCATGAGCGGGGGAGGGGCAGAGAGAGACACACACACACACAGAATCCCAAACCATCTCCAGGCTCTGAGCTGTCAGCACAGAACCCGATGCGGGGCTCAGACCCACCAACCGCGAGATCACGACCTGAGCCAAAGTAGGACGTTCAACCAACTGAGCTACCCAGGTGCCCCAAGACTGAGAAACCTTTTAAAACCTGTCCTGTTCCTTCTACAAACCCTAAGTTGACTACTTTCTTCCCAGAATTACCATCTTGTAGTATATTATCTAAATAATTTCATAAAGAAAGAAGTGAAAACAATTTATCAGTGCTTAGGTTTCTGCCCCCTAACTTCCATTTGATTTTCTCTATAATGTATACCCCATTTGGAAATATAAATATTAGAAATATGATTTCAAACACCAGGCTAACAAGAAACATCCATACTATCTGTGGTCATTTTGCCCAGCCTTACCAAAGCCTGGAGGACCTGCCTTCCGATGTGATATACTTGTTTTTCTGTGAGATCATAGAGAAGGCCATCCATGGTCATCACATCCTAAAGAGACAAAGATAAAAGCATTATATCAGAATGACATGAACAGATTTGAAAAAAAAAAAAAAGAGAGAGAGAGAGAGACACAGAGATATTCTCTTTTTCTAAGTTTTAATTTAAAGTCTAGTTGGTTAACATATAGGGCAATATTGGTTTCAGGTACAGAATTCAGTGATTCATCATCCACATATTACATCAGTGCTCATCACAAGTGCCCTCCTTAATACCCATCACCCATCAAGCCCATCGTCCCCCCCCCCCACCGCCCCACCACAGCAACCCTCAGTTTGTTCTCTATAGTTAAGAAGCTTTTATGATTTGCTTCCCTCTCTTTTTTCCCCCTTCCCCTATGTTCATCTGTTTTGTTTCTTAAATTCCACATATGAGTGAAATCATATGGTATTTGTCTTTCTCCAACTGACTTATTTCACTTAGCATAATATGCTCAAGCTCCATCCACATCATTGCAAATGGCAAGATTTCATTCCTTTTGATGGCTGAGTAATATTTCTTTGTACACACCACATCTTCTTTATCCATTCACCAGTCAATGGACATTTGGGCTCTCTCCATAGTTTGGCTATTGTTGATAGTGCTACTCTAAACATTGGGGTGCATATGCCCCTTTGAATCAGTATTTTTGTATCCTTTGGGTAAATACCTAGTAGTGCAATGGCTGGATTGTAGGGTAGTTCTATTTTTAACTTTTTGAGGAACCTCCACACTGTTTTCCAGAGTGGCTGCATCAGTTTGCATTCCCACCAACAGTGTAAGAGAGTTCCCCTTTCTCCACATCCTTGCCAACATCTGTTGTTTCCTGTGTTGTTAATTTTAGTCATTCTGACAGGCATGAGGTGGTATCTCATGGGCTTCTTTTATTTGTATTTTCCTGTTGATGAGTGGTGTTGAGCATCTTTTCATGTGTCTGTTAGCCATTAGTATGTCTTTGGAAAAATGTCTGTGTCTTCCGCCCATTTCTTACTGGATTATTTATTTTCGGGGTGTTGAATTTAATAAGCAGAGTTCTTAAATGCAAGTATCAAGGCAAAAGAAAAGATACAAAAACATAGGGACTAAGATTCAAGGAGAGGCTAATATCAGAGATTCTCAGATATGCAGAGAAGTACAATGATTTACTGGCCTGGAAAAACAATACAGAATGTAGATGAATCACAGAATGAAAGAAGAATAGAATAGCAGGTAAGAAAGACAAATATATATAAGACTATCCCCTGGATAAAGCAACAATTTTCCTGGGATAGTGTGTGTGTGTGTGTGTGTGTGTGTGTGTGTGTGTGTGTGTGTGTCAGAGAGAGTGATAATTAAGCACATTAATCCAACACATCATCATTGAACGCCTAATATGTGCCATGTTCCATCTTAGGACCTCAGAACACAAGAGGGAGCAAAATAAACGTATCTGCTGCCTTCTGGATCTTACAATGTGACAAACACGTGTGAATCATAATCAAATAATCATGCATAAATATATGCACCATGAAAGTCATGGAAAATAGCACATGATGGCGACAAGAAAAGATCTGAAGGATGAGTGGACAATGACTATGCAAAAAAGAGAAGGGAGAAGTTTGGTGTAATGAGGAAAGCATGTTCCAATGGTCTAAAATAGAGAAGCATAATTGTTTTGAAAATAGAAGCTAGTGAGGTTAGAGCAGAGAACAAGTTACAGATGGATAACCTCTTAAAAAGATTTAAACGCCTAAAGACTTGCACATCATCCTGTTTGTACCTCGTTTGGATGAAAACAGGGTCCCTTTATCATACACAATTAGTAGTAAAATAATCAGTCTATTGAGGAGGCTTGATTAATATTGAACTTGTCCATTGGTAAGTGAGGAACTAACTAGGAAAATGCAGCACTTCAGAAAGACGAATATATAGAGAAGTAGGAAAATTGTAAGGAAAAGAACTTGCATTTTAGTCTGGAAATTTCTGAACACTTAAATTTTTTTTAATAAGAATTTAAAGTACAAAAACTTTCAAGCTGATTTCGCCTCATCCACCCTGGCACACTAGAGCAATGTTACGGAATAGAAGACACACTTAAGACTAACAGCAACAAAATTACAAGCAGTACTAACAAGAGTTTTTACATGCATAATTTCTGTTAATTTTCATAATAATTTATTTTTATCCCCATTTTACAGATTCAGAAAATTCAGGCTCAGAGAGGTGGCCTGCCCAAAGTCACACAGCTAGTACGATGCAAAGCGTAGAGTTCATATTCTAATCTGCACTGCCCAATCTGGTAGCCATTAGCCACATGTGGCTATTTAAAAGTTTATTATTTAAAATTAAATAAAATTAGCAATTCAGTTTCTCAGTCACATCAGCCACATTGCAAGTGCTCCATAGCCGCATGTGATTAATGGCTACCATTTTGGACAGAGCAGATATAGAACATTTCTATCATCATAAAAAGTTCTATTGGATGGTGATACTCAGTCATTCTGTTATGTTACTATAATGTCTCTCTGCTTCATCATTTGCCAGGCTAATTGACATGTGAACAGCTAATCAGCCAGGTCAAGCCTTTCCTTCCTAACACCTCTACGCTACCGCTTACCCGCCGGCAGGTCCAGAGAAAGCTGAGCAGGTCTCCTTGGGCCACATCCTCCAACACCATATAGAGTGGCAGCCCTTCTGTGCAGCAGCCTTCCAGCTGTACCAGGTTCTTGTGCTTCCCCAAGTACTGATAGAATTGGATTCGCCCTAAGAAATCCTGCACCTCATAGAGCCCAACTGGTTCTGTGGAGGACAGGAGAGCGATGGGAAGTGAGTAATCAGAACATTACCAATAAAATGGGAGGTATGAGGGAGGAAGCAACCTCAGATGGCAAAGCTCCAAAGGAGAGTAAGTATAGACAAAAAGTAAATAGAAAGGGAACTAATTAGAAGATAATCCTCAATGTCACTGCTTTTTTGTCAAAGCTAACATAGAATCATAGGTTTTAGAACTGGATAGGCTTTCATTTGCCTAAATAGACAAGTGTTCACATTCAAATATGATCACTGCCTAGGCCTTTTGATTAGTATTCTTGCTTATCCTATCCTTGTTCTGTTGTATCTAGCCCCTATTACTGGCCCATATGAAAGAAAAAAAAAGGGGAAAGAGGGAGGGAGGAAGAAAAGAAGGAAGGAAGGAAGGAAGGAAGGGAGGGAGGAGGAAGGAAAGGAGGGAGGGAGGAAGAAGGAAGGGAAGAAGACAGTATTAGGGAAAGTGATAGTGCAGAAAAAGAAGGAACAACTTCAAAATCCTCATGCAAGTAATATCCATATGAAAAACTGACTTCTAGCAGCCTCAATAAGCAAGCTTGAGCTAGGGAAGGTCCCTAAAGAAAACATTTCGGCCTCAAGTTTTCACTTCCTCTTCCCTTCTTATCCTGCACACAATGGTGATCCCAGCTATCTGTTGATTAGCCTTCATGTCGGCAAGCTTGTCAGCATTCACTGTTGAGGGCTCGCAGTGGAAACGTGAAAAAGGGGAAAGGAAGTCAAACACTTCTCCTTTTACCTTTCAAAGCCTTGATGACAACACTCTTTGGCTTAGCAGGGTCCCCAGTGTACATCTTGGTTCGATAGATGGCTCCATAACTACCACTGTGGATCTGCTCCAGAGAATCACAGAATTGCTCCCGGGGCACTTGCAGCTTAGCCAGAGCATGAGTCATGGTTTGTAGGAGGCTTTCCACCGATGTCTCTTTAAGTGGCACAAACACGCTTCCTCCATGACCTGCTGCCTCCAAGCTTAAGCCCCTAGATGGAGGCACAGGGGCAATGCCTAGAACGAAAAGATGACACCAACCACTGGTTCCCTACCCCAGGGACTCCAGGAGGACAGAACCTGGAACAAACTGGCAAGGAAGTCCCTTTGGCAATTTTCTCTCTGCCCAATGTGAGGATAACTTCTGAGTCTTCTCTGTGAACCAGCATCAATACCAACCTTTCTAGAATATTTATAATAACCCCATTACTTCTAAGACAACTCAAGATGGATCTCTGGAAAGTGGCAATGACATTTCCTTTCTGTCTCTCTTGGGATTATAGTTCAGTATAAGTATAGCATGGAGACAATTAAGGAAGTTCCTGAATAGGTACTCTACCTCCAGGTACTTAAAGGTAGTGGTAGCTACCGGTAGGGGCTATTGATTAAGTCGATCAAATGGCTTTTAAAGGTGGAGAGGACGGTATGGATAACTCCTCAACTCCAAGCCATGGTTATTCTTCCTCCCTTAAGATGTTCCCAAAGTTAAGTATTGCATATTTCCTATAGCCTCAGTCAAAAAAAAATCTTCTGGTATTTTCCCCTTTTCTTAGTCAACTTTTCTCCATTGGAAACGAGAAATTCATTCTTCTCATTAAATCTCCATTCATTCATTCCATCTATTCGACAAATATCACATGTTGTGTGCCAGGCATTGTTCTAGGTGTTGCGAATAGGCAAAGTCCAGATTCTTATGATTACCCTCTAATGGTAGGAGAAAGGAAGCAGATAATAACAAACCAGGTGATGAGTGTTATGAAGGAAAATAGCAAAGTCAGAAACACCAATGATGCTATTTTACATTTGAAGGTCAGGAAAGGGATTTCTGATAAGATGACATTTGAGAAACGCCTGGAAGCAACTAAAGAGCAAACCATACTTGTATTGGGAAGGATATTCTAGACAGAGGGAACAGTAAGAGCAAAGGCATCAGGAAAGAAGCACGCCTAATATATTTAAGGAAGAGAAATGAAGTTAGTACAGCTGGAACCATATGGGATAACTGGAGAATTATATGAGACAAGGCCAGAGAGTGCCCAAGTCATGGAAAGTTATTGAAAGAATTTTGGCTTTTCTAATTCTAAAAAGAAAAAACATTCTATTTTGTTTCAAGGAGAGAATGGCCAGGACTGACTTAAGCCTTAAAAGAATAATTCTGCTGTCCTATGGAGAACAGACCATAAAGGGATAGTGGTAGTAGAGAATCCAGTTAGGCGTGCATTACAAGGATCTACGAGAGGTGAGAGCTGCCTCGGTTTATCCTGAAGATAGAGTTGACAGGATTTGCTAAAGGATTGGACATGGAATGCAAGAGAGAGACGAGTCAAGGAAATCTTCAAGATTTTAGACTGAACACATAGAAGACAGGGCTTGCCATTTACTAGTAGAAAAGACGATTGGGGGAGAACATTTGTGAGGGAATTGCAGGGCCTTTGTTCTGGGCATATTACAAAGATGTGCATTGGATCCAAACTACAAAATGGGTGGTTTCACATAGGAATCTGGAGTTCAAGGGGGACTAGACTCAGATCAGAGAAAGTGTTTGAATCCATAAGACTGAAAAGGAGATCGTTTAGGAAGTGACTGTAGATTTAAAAGGAAAAATGAAGTGTTTCGAGAAGGAAGAGGTACAAAACTGTGTCAAATGCTTTTGACAGGCCACGATGAGGACTCAATATAGCTGTCAGTGGTGATCTTGGAAATAATTGTTTTGGCAGAGTGGTGGGGATAAAAGCTTCAGAGAATGTGACAAGTAGAAGTCATCAGAATGAGTTTAGACAACTCCTTTGAGAAGTTTTTCTGTAAGTGAATTCAAAGACAGTGGGGATAAAATGTAGAGAGGGATTGAGGACCAGCCACTATACAGTTTCTGATCACTGTCAGGAATTTTTTTCCTTCTTTTCACCCTTAGTTTCATGTGAGCTAAATCTCTCGCATTATATGCTTCAGGACAGGACATCATCTCCTACTTAACACTTCAGAGACAGCTATGAAGGCTACCCCTCTTCATCACATAGTCCAGGAGCACAGAGCAGGGCTGGGATGTATTACATAGTAAAATGTCATCCTTCAAGGCTGGTAACAAGGCCTTGGGCTTTACCTACTAATCTTCCTTCCCAATATGTAGACACTCACATGGCCAAATAGTTGATAGTGCAGTAGGAAAAGAAGACAGAAACAGGCCACATGAGGCTTCTCTTGCCTATTGTAGTTTCAACTACCAAGCACATACTGAGTTGCTACTCATGACTTCCTAGAGAAGAGCTCACCTCCATTCAACTCCACAAGAGGGGCCCCAGACCTCCTCTCCCACAGTGGGGACCTCACCTTATAGACGTGGGCTCACTGACACTTGGGTCTTATTTTCTGTAATCTCCATCTTCCCTGAGCCTCTCCCCAGCCCCACTTTGAGTTTTACCTCGGAGTCCAGGAGAGTGTTGTTGAGCTCTTTGCCCTCTGATAAAAAGCCACAGGATGACCGCAAGAAGGATGAGGAAAGTGCCCACCAGAATGGTTGGGATGATGATGATCTCATACTGCTGCTCCCGGACAACTGGGTAGGAAATCAAGCAGGAAAAGAAGAGATTGAAAAAGAACCCCAGTCTGATATTCACTCAACTTCCCCTATCCACCCGTTCTCAGCTCCTCATACATGAAATGATCATCTCTTCCTTCTTCCCCTCTACTTGCATACAGTGGAACCACTACGGGGAGCAGCTCTCTAATCAGAGACCCCAGTGTCCCTGCTTCTCAGCCTATCAAGTGTGCTCTGTGCCTCATCTTCCATTTTTCCTGCTGGGGTTAAGGATGCAACATCTGGATCTCTGGCACTTGCCCCCCTCTTCAAAGACAATGACCTGGGCACCTGGGTGGCTCAGTCAGTTAAGTATCTGAATCTTGATTCTGGCTCAGGTCATGATCTCATGATTCATGGGACTGAGCCCTGCATCAGGCTGTGTGCTGACAGTGCAGAGCCTGCTTGGGATTCTCTCTCTCCCTCTCTCTCTGCCCCTCCCCAGCTTGAGCACTCTCTCTCTCTCTCTCTTTCAAAATAAATAAATAAATAAGCATTAAATAAAAAAGAAAATGACCTCCTGTGTGCCCATTCCTTTATCAACACCGTCTTCATTTCTACTAGAAGTCATCTCATCCTCCTTCTAGAATCTGTTCAGACCTTAGTCTCTGTCATCCTAGAATCAGAAGATAGGCATCTGCGGTGTTTGTCCTTACCACACAGCTTGTCACTGAGACTGCATTCCAATAACATTCGTGCCATGACCCTCTCATCTCAGCCACACAGCTGTCCACTTCTATGCTTGGCCCTCAGAGAATGCACAGGGCACCACTGAGAAGAATTCCCAAGGACTGAGTTGTTCTAAAAAACATTAAATGGAGCATAGAGAGTTTTAAGACACCTCTATAAATCATTAGGTATTAAGTACATGACTACCTGGAACTTTCTGAGTCATCTATTCATCTTATCCATCTGCCTGATACTCAAGTGTGAAGAACTTTATTTTTTCCTGGCATTTTCCCTTTTTTCTATTATAGAGGAAGTATAGCCCTGATCTGGCTTCATCCTTTTATGCCATTATTTCTCAAATTATTTCAAAGGCTTCCCTTCTACCCAAGACCGCTGCTCCAATGTTTGAGTCCATAGTACCTGTCTGAGCAATTGTGGTCCACAGGCAATATGGGAATGATTTACCTGCCCTATGATCCTAAGCAGGTTCGGGGTGCCTGGGTGGCTCAGTTGGTTAAGCATCCAACTCTTGATTTTGGCTCAGGTCATGATCTCACAGTTTGTGGGATGGAGCCTTACATTAGGCTCTGTGCTGACAGTGCAGAGCCTGCTCGGGATTCTCTTCTCTTCTCTTCTCTTCTCTCTCTCTCTCTCTCTCCCCCCCCCCACTCTCTCTTTCTCTCTCTCTCAAAATAAATAAATAAACATTTTTTAAAAAATCCTAAGCAGGTTTAATTTTTTTCTGGGTATTACTTATTTTTTAATTGGACCTTCCCCTGCCCATTATATATAGACAGACACAGGCATTCATTCTAACAAGTAGATAGATTAAAGGGATTATTGCAACCAAGCCATCTTCTTTCTCTTTCTAAAACTATATATATACATATATATGTATATATAAAATAATAAGGTATTTTACCTTATTTTATATTTTATATTACCTTATTTTATTTTATATTTTACCTTAATTTATATTTTATATTTATATATTTTTACCTTTATTTTATATAAAATAATAAGGTAATAAGGTATATTTTATATATATATATATATATATATATATATATATATATATATATATGAAATAAGGTAAAGTGATATACCATAAATATCTTTCTCCCACCCCGTCATTCTCCATTTATCCCAGTCCCAATTCTCCTCCAAGTAAACGGTAGTTCTTAGTTTCTTGCTTATTGGGCCACAGATGCTTTATGTACATCACTTTTAATTCTATATCATCAGCATATATTTGAAATTACACCTCCAAAAACTTGGTTCTTTCTTTCTGAAGAGAACTGGTGGTTACCACTCTTTCATATCCATCTACAAACCTTATTTTGCCCTTGGTAAACAAGAGTCTTCCCTGGTTCTAGTCAATGCTGACTGACCTGGAAAAAAAAACAGTGGTGGTTTTTTTTTTCACTGTCTAGGTGATCCTAAGTTTATGATCTAGTTTTGCAGTGATTTGATAACGAGGTAAAACTTTATGAATCAGAGCTGTAGCTTATATAATATTATACTATATTGTACATATGTGCTATTCACCATATTAGGTGGTCTTTTACTACATTGTCTGTTGTGCTTTATTGTTGGTCCTAATAACCACAATGTGACTTATGGAGGCAGAGTCACTTAGTGCTGGAAACACATACAAAGAGACCTTCCAGTTCCAGCCACACCCCCTTTTCACTCTTCTTTATGGGGAGATGAGAGTTAAACAGTTTTCTTACCACCCAGAAGAAAGACAGGTGTGTGGTTTGTTGACAAAAGCCCGTGCAAACAGAGGAGTAGCCAGGAAGAAAATAGCACAGAGGAGAGGCACCTGCTTATCTGTGGGCTTGTACCTAAAAAGGGATCTATGCACTCAATGAATTATAAGATAACAACATCCATCTCATTTGGTTATAAGCCAAAAAGGCAAGGTGAAAGGTGGTTGAGAACGTTTCCACAATTCCACAAGACCCCATGGAAGGAAAAGCCCTGGGATGGGGCCAGAATCAGAGAGCCTCGAGAAGGTGGAGAAGGAGATCTTAAACAATAAAACACTGGCTCAGTCAGGTGAATTCAAAAGCCATTTGAAAATTTCTCACTGCCATTCTCATTCTTGTTTTCCTTTCCTCTTACTTCCCTTTCAGGGCATTATCAGATGTAATTGTGTTCATCCAGGGAGCAGCCAGTTAAACGAGTTTGGCTCTCTGGGGAATGTTCTGTGAACATAATCTCTCTTAACCACAGTACCAGTAAGAAAAAGTCAGCAGCCAGCCCCGACTTGCGAGCTCTGCCCAGAAGCCAAACCACGCACCCACTAATACATAGTGAAGGAAGAAATGTAAAGGCCTGTGTGCACATGTATCCTCACTTAGAACTGCTCATGGTGGGCCAGACTCAACTGCAGACACGTGGTCAAACATACCCGCACCCAATGACTCAAATCCACGCCTAGACCCTGGCACCTACATATCACACTTATTACAGGGCACAGTGTGGTCATTTGGATACAATATGACCTTCTATTACATTTCCTGAACAAGGTTCATTTGTGTGTAATTTTATTTGCGCATGGATACTTTAAAAAAAATGTTTTTAACATTTATTTATTTTTGCAACAGAGAGAGACGGAGCATGAACGGGGGAGGGTCAGAGAGAGGGAGACACAGAATCCAAAACAGGATTCAGGCTCTGAGCTGTCCGCACAGAGCCCGACGCGGGGCTCGAACTCACAGACCGTGAGATCATGACCTGATCTCGACCGAAGTCGGCCGCTTGACCGACTGAGCCACCCAGGCGCCCCTGTGCATGGATACTTTAAAGAAGCTAGGTTTATTAACAACTAGAAGCCCAATGTGATCAGATGCTGGAGCAAGGAAACAAATGTATAGGGCTATGGTGAGGCCCACTCAGTAGATAGTTTTTGTATGATAAGCTCTTTCCAATTATTACAGTTTGGCTAGAGACCTATGGAACATACCACATGAGTCTAGAATTTTTAAGGTGTACACACCCAACCATACCTACCCACATATGCATGGAAGCCTACACTTACCTTACCACTTAGAGCCCACCAAAGCATTTATATCAGAAGATGCTCATATTTGCCCGTAGTGACAATATTCCTCTCTACATCGCTCTCTTCTCTGCAGTTTATATTCAATTACCACACGACTCTGCCTGCCCAGTGTGTCAACGTGAGAAAACACATGCCTTGGTGCCCAAACCTTCTAGGATAACTTTTCCTATTGGTTAGCTTCTAACCTATGTATTAGAAGAATGTTCTTGACCATTTCTGTACAATATGACAAATACTCTATCCCCTTCTATTATATCTAGACCATTTTCTGACTGTGTTAAGAAAAATATATAGGGGCGCCTGGCTGGCTCAGTCGGTAGAGTGTGCGACTCCTAATCTTGGGGTTGTGAGTTCAAGGCTCATGCTGGGTGTAGAGATTACTTAAAAATTAAATCTTCAAGGGGTGCCTGGGTGGCTTAATCAGTTAAGTGTCCAACTCTTGGTTTCGGCTCAGGCCATGATCTCACAGTTCATGAGTTCAAGCCCCGCATTGGGCTCCATGCTGGCAGCATGGAGCCTGCCTCAGATTCCCTCTCTGCCTCTCCCTCTGTCCCTCCCCTGCTCACTCACTCTCTCTCTCTCTCTCTCAAAATAAATTTTAAAAAATCTTCAAAAAGAAAAAAATAATACTGGTTACTGCTTCTTCTCCTTACCTAGACTGTAAAATCCTCACGCATGTAAAACATTACCCCACAGTTCTCTCCTTGGTACCATGTATCACTAGGTTTTACTATATTCAAGCCACTGGAATCAAGGATCTAGAAAAGTTGTGAAATTGTTTATTCTGATCATTCTATTCGGTGGCTGGAACATACGTACATTGGCTGCCTATAGCTTTCACATACCTATATCTACAATGTCAAATCCCCTCAGACAGGCCTCTCATTAAAACAATATTATTGCCTCACTTGTGGTTATCATTCTTTACTTTCTCTCTTCTCAGTTTCTTCTTTCTGTCGGCATATTGAAAAGCGTAGTTCCCTTCTTGAACTGAGAACCGAGAGGAGGAAACAGCACGATGAAGAAAGAGATACAAAGGAGTATGAAATGGGGAGTACAGTGCAGCTCAAATCTTCGCACGATTAGAGTCTGGAGTCGAATGACTATAACTGAAATTAAGCTAACTATTTAACATAAACTCTCCAAACCCTCATGCATAGGCACAATACAAGCATAATGCCACGTCCCCTCTCTGTCTGTTTCATTACACACAAAGACAGTTCTATTTCCAAGAATAGTGCAACCTCCACGAGCCACACTTCTGTCCAGTGAGCACAATAGTCTCCCAGATATGATCAGCAATTTACTCATGGGTGTCCAGAAGAAACTCATCTTACCAAAATACATCTACAAATAGAACTTTATTTGTTTATGATTATTATTTTATTTATTTATTTTTTGAATATGAAACTTATTGGCAGCTTGGTTTCCATACAACACCCAGTGCTCATCCCAACAGGTGCCCTCCTCAATGCCCATCACCCACTTTTCCCTCCCTCCCACCCCCCATCAACCTTCAGTTTATTCTCAGTTTTTAAGAGTCTTTTATGGTTTGGCTCCCTCCCTCTCTAACTTTTTTTCCTTGCCCTCCCCCGTGGTCTTCTGTTAAGTTTCTCAGGATGCACATATGAGTGAAAACATATGGTATCTGTCTTTCTCTGTCTGACTTATTTCACTTAGCATAACACTCTCCAGTTCCATCCACGTTGCTACAAAAGGCCAGATTTCATTCTTTCTCATTGCCAAGTAGTATTCCATTGTGTGTATAAACCACACTTGCACCCCAATATCTACAGCAGCACTTTCAACAATAGCCAAACATGGAAAGAACCTAAATGTCCATCGGTTGATGAATGGGTACAAACAGAACTTTAAAAATTAGATCCATTCTCCCGCACTCCAACTGCCTAAGTGTTGTGAGTAATCACTTGACTGATCTCCGTATAACATCTGGTCCCATTCCCGTAAGATATGGTTAAACGTTACACCAGCCTCCACCCTCAACCTTACCACCTGTGTATCAACACAA
Organism: Panthera leo; assembly: GCF_018350215.1. Classification (NCBI taxonomy): domain Eukaryota; kingdom Metazoa; phylum Chordata; class Mammalia; order Carnivora; family Felidae; genus Panthera; species Panthera leo. The sequence goes on from NC_056685.1 coordinate 44,715,602, forward strand.
ATGGATCTGCCAGCCATGTTGTTTTTATAAAGACAAGTGACCCACCCACTCAGATGAATGCCACACTGGGTAAGGGAGTTATTAATAGCTATGGACCTTGGGGCAGAGGACCCAAAGGCTTTGGGTGAGGAGAGTAAAACATACAGAGGTAGCAGCTCCCAGACTGAGACAGTTTGCCTTCCAGCTCACTCCCCTCTTCCCCTCCCCCTTCTTCCTCATCCATGAGATGTCCTAGCAAAACAAACAAAACAAAACACCATTTAATGGAATGAACGTGTTAAATTGGAAATGAGATCGAAAAGAATTGCTCAGATCTATCTACAGGATTCCAAAATTAGTCTTTAACATTCTGAACAGCAAGCCGTCCTTCCTATTTTCAACTCCAATAAACATATGTCGAGCAACTATAATGTGCCAGGTGTGATGCTAGGCACTTTCACACAACGGGGAAACTGAGGTCTGAAAAGGTTAAATTTGGGGGGCACCTGGATGGTCCAGCTGATTAAGTGTCTGACTTTGGCTCAGGCCATAATCTCGCAGTTCACAAATTTGGGCCCCACGTTGGGCTCTGTGCTGACTGACAGCTCAGAGCCTGGAGCCTGCTTCCGATTCTCAGAGCCTGGAGTCACCCTCTCTCTCGGCCCCTTCCCCGCGCACACTCTGTCTCCGTCTCTCTCAAAAATGAATAAACATTAAAACATTCAAAAAGATTCAATTCTGAATAAGCCCAGGTTAAAAAAAAACAAAACAACAAGCAAATGCCACAGCAAGGTGTCATGCCCCAGTCTTTTAATTACAAACCCAATATTCCTTAAACCACTTTACTACACATCTGTACTTGTCACTCACATGGAAGAAGAAATTATGTCCGAATCCAAAAGAATCATAGAAACCGTAATGCAGAAACCAAACTTCACCAACAAATGCAACAGAATTTGGAAAGCACAGGGGAGGAGAATCTGCCTGTTAAGTGTGTGCTCCAAGGTCTTAGAGGGCCACAGACAACGACTGCATGTCTGTCTTCAAACTGTATCCAGAATATAAAGGTAGAATCGAAACTTTCCCCCAGTACTCCCCAGATTATGGAATCTTGGATCATTTTCTTTGTCTGTTCATTTTCCTGGATTTGATCTCCATCCTAAATCCCTTTTTGAGGGAAAGGGTCTAGTTTCCAGGACTGGCGATCTCTCACTGTGAGCATGAAGGTCCAGAAGGAGCTAGAACTCCCAGGAGACAGGGCACTGGCCTGAGAATTGGGAGCACCATGCAGCGCCCAAGGCCCCACCTTCCTCCTGAAGCACACTTGCCAGAGGACAAAGAGTACAGGCAAAGGCACACTGGAGAGGCGAGCCTCTTTCGATCCAGAGGATTTGACTAGTGTAGACAACTTGCCTTGTGCCAGGTGATATCTCCTAGGGTGGATGAGGCAGAGAGAAGGGGAGGTCACCCAGAGGGAATCCCTTGTCCTCCTGTTCTCCTCAGATACTGAAGGATTGTGATTGTTCTGATCCTCCCCCTCCCACACCTTCCTAGAGACCCAGGGCTTGAAATGCACTTTGAAACCATTAGAAGAGAGGCTCCCATGGTGCTTGGGAATCCTGACCTTATTTCAACAAAGGTCTTGTAATAAGGAGACTGAGTGTTATCAGCTTTTCTTCCTTATTTTTTTTTAATGTTTTATTTATTTTTGAGAGAGCGCAAGCGGGGAGGGACTGAAAGAGGGGGACAGAGTATCCGAAGTGGGCTCTGAGCTGACAGCAGTAAGCCCGATGTGGGCCGATGTGAGATCATGACCTGAGCCTAAGTCAGATGCTCACCTGACTGAGCCACCCAGGCGTCCCAGTCTTCCTTCTTATTTTAACGTGTCTGCAGGAATTCCTAAAACACATGTACAACCCAGTAGAGATGAAGAAGCCTAATTTGTATCCTGGAAGCTCCCAAAAAATTTGCTTTGGAGAGGAGTACTGTGATTGCAAGACAGACAGGCCCCTTAACATCTAAGTAAGAATCGCAGTAACACTACCCACCCCATGAGGTTTTTAATATGACTGCAGAGATTAATTTTAGGTCCTTTGAGGTGTCACCCAAATTCAATACATTTTATTTTTATTATAATTATCATTCTGTTTTTCACGTTCTCAATTCCATAATTCTCCATCTACCACAGGCAAACCTCAAAAACCCAGAAATGATATATCCCAAATTAGACATTATCTCGCTGATTGTTTTCTCTTCCCGAGATTACCAATCAACAATTTCCCCAGCCCAGAATAAGGGTTCTCTTTATTTTTATTTTTATTTTTTTAGTGTTTATTCATTTTTGAGAGAGAGGGAGAGAGCGAGAGTGGGGGAGGGGCAGAGAGAGGAAGACACAGAATCCGAAGCAGGCTCCAGGCTCTGAGCTGTCAGCACAGAGCCCTATGGGGGGCTCGAACCCACTGACCCGAAGATGACCTGAGTCGAAGTCAGTCGTTTAACTGACTGAGGCACCCAAGCGCCCCGAAAAAGGGTTCTCAATAAGGGAAAAGCCAAGGACACACAACTACCACCACCCCCCCCCCAAAACACAGAATCGCCTCTTTTCTATCTGCGTCTCCTTTCTCCTACCCGTTGGACACGCCAGAGGAGACGCCTCCCTGGGGCTTCTCTCAAACACTTCGCTGCTGCTGTGGTCAGTCACAGTGCATTTCCAAAGATCAGTCCCCCTCTCTGCTATTCATTCTGCTAGACTTTTCATTCAGGGGCAGTGGGGGGACTTCTGGAACTTGAGAAGTCTTAGCAGTTTCCCCTGTAAGTGAGGAGCTCCACCCTGTTCTACCACTCTTCCCGCCCATTCTAGCACATTGCCCTCTGGCAGACGGGAGAGCCACACTGAAAAAGGACAGAAGGAAGGCATTCTGCGAAAGATGGCGGGAACACACATACGTGCACACGCGCGCACACACACGTACACACGCTGTCTCATACTCTGATAAATGAGTCCCGGACCCGGGCAGGCAGAGAGACAATGGACAGGGGATGTCACAAGCAGGAAATGTGTGTGTGAAGTGCTGTGTCACACAGGGCGGGTCCCTGTAAAGATCCTGCACAGAGAAGGTAATCCCAGGTACACAACCACAAACGCCTGGCGAGATGAAAACGATGCCCCCGGGAACCTCATTCTGCACAGCAAGGAGCAAACAGTGGAGTCCCTCCTTAAGAGTGGCTCAGTGTGCCTCAGAGCTGAGCAGTCTGGAAGCTGGGAAAGATGGAATCAGCACTGAGCTGGTGTTATGATAACAGAGGTGCCAATTCCGGTTTGATAGGTGATTCATCAAGCGTCCAGAGGCACGACACCTGACTTTGCCATGCCTTCCCTTCCTAGTTCAGGGAGCGGGACACCTGTTTCTCTCCTGAGGGCAGTGAAGAACCACAGACAGCAGCAAGGAATGAGTCACGTCAGAAAAGGGGGCAGGGCAATGAGCAAGTCCCCTCAACCAGTGAGACGACCTTGCCTCTCAAATTCTGAAGGTCCTGCAGACCTGCCTCTTTCTACCCATATCCCAGCAGCCCCAGAAGCTCACAAGCTTCATTTCTATCCCTGCCCTGCCTGCACTTTCCTCCAGGGAAGTGGCAAGAGAAGGAGATTTGGAGTCAGACTTCTATTTGGATCTCAGGTCCAACATTCTCCCAGACTGTGTATAAGTCATTCTAACCTTCTGAGCTTCCATTTGTCCATCTGTCAGCGGAGACAATGATATCTCTCTCCCGAGACTGTGGAAAGCTCTCCAGGATAATTTACGTATAATACCTAGCATAGTGCTGGGCCCATTATTGACAATCAATATGAAGCAGTGCCTCCCTTCCTCCCCCATCCCTTCTTCACCTGTCTCCCAGGTTGGGAGGTAGTCACATAGCTGTACCAATCAGGTAAGCGTATATAACTCCAGATAACAAAACAAAACCCCTATTGTCAAGATATTTATAATATTGGTAGATCTAACTCCACATAGTCCTGTGTGCGAAGAGGAAGTTAATCATAAAGGAACGTGGGTGTTAAAACTTCATACAGCAACTACGTACGATTGGACAGTCTAAGTATTACACCTTCTAAGAGGTCTCTGAATTTGACAATCATGTTGAGGACGGGAGATTTAAACAAGACGGATCAAGAGCACAATGCTGTAAACTAAGGTATAAAACAGATAGAATGCTACATCGTGGTATATTATTAATTAGTTAATTAATTCACCTTCTGTCCCTAAATGTCTCAACGCCTTCTAGCTGCTTCCATTGACACCACCTATCTGCTGGCTACATTTTTACCCAGTCTTGGGTAAAATTCCTGAACTAATCTGGATGGAGGCAGTAAGGAGATCAATAGTCTCGGCTCCTTCTCCCTATCCTTCTTGACACCCTCCTTAGTTTGAGAAGACAGGTCGCTCATTTCTCGTAAGGTTGTCCAGGTACGCATGCTGAGTACCCAAGTACTCTCAAGTCTGGAGTCCTATCCTGAATGTCTCACAAGTGGATAGGCCCTCACTGTCCTCTCTGCCTAAATCAATCCTCTTTCATGAGATTAGAACTGCACAATATAGTCTGGTTACTGACGTCCTACTACAAATGGAAAGCCACCCCCCTCCTGATAGATACCCTGATGGCCTTGCACCTGAATAATGGCCATCACCCCATCCATACTCTACTTCACGCCCACCCACGTGCCCCTGGACCTCTTGCCCCTACTGTTCTGCTCGCCACACTATAAACCCAAGTTGCTTACTCTCACCTACATGTGAATGTATCACCAAACTGTCGACCTTTACCTAGAATTTACCTCCAAAACCTAGTTAGTTTATCTCAAATCACTCTCTCAGAGAAGTGGCCCAATGGATACAGGCAGAACGGAGATCACTCATGGTCCTAGAAAGAATAAGCAGTAGCGGAGCTAGAGAGGGGGGTAGTTCAGAGAATAAACAGAAAATGAGGATGGGGAGAAAGTTTAGGTAGCTTTTCTAAGATGTGTAAGTAAGTTGAGAAGTTCAATAAGGACTTGTTACAGTTGTTTTTGTTTTTGTTTTTGTTTTGCAAACTTAGGGCTCCAGCAAGATGAGGATAAGAACTAGTGATATCCCAGCATGCATTAATCTCTCATTCCAAAAGCAAAACAAGATTTGAGGCAAGAAGCATATTCTAGGCCTGAATATGTTACAAAGCCTAACACACACACTAACCTACACAGTGATACTCAAAAATAGAGAGTAAGCTTAATAGAGCACATAAATATCCCAGAAATAAATGACATATTTAGGGATTTAATATAAAGAAGTCAGCATGAAACAGAACAAGCAGATTCTCAAACCTGGCTACACATTAGCCTCTTGTAGGGAGCTTTCTAAAAAATGCCCATGTGGGGTTCACTCCCTACCTTAGAAGAATTATGATGTTTATGTATCCCATAAGTATGATTTCACTTATCAGCACTGAAAAAAGGGACTGCTTCCCAGGAGACACTAAATTACAGCCAGGTTGCGAACTGTTGAGATTGATTATCATTATGTGGATTATGCATCATATGCATATTATGGTTACTCGCTTGGCAATAATAATTTAGATCCTTGCTTCATTCCTGTGCAACAATAAATTTTAGTTGGACAAATGATTATATGTTTTAAGAAACAAAAACTAACATTGTACGTTATATGGGATTGGTGAGGACTAGGTAAGATTAAAAGAAAAGATTCCTGGGGCGCCTGGGTGGCTCAGTCGGTTAAGCGGCCGACTTCGGCTCAGGTCACGATCTCGCGGTCCGTGAGTTCGAGCCCCGCGTCGGGCTCTGTGCTGACAGCTCAGAGCCTGGAGCCCGCTTCAGATTCTGTGTCTCCCTCTCTCTCTGCCCCTCCCCTGTTCATGCTCTGTCTCTCTCTGTCTCAAAAATAAATTAAAAAAAAAAAAACGTTAAAAAAAATAAGAAAAGATTCCTGTACAAATCAAAACCACGATAACATACCAACTCACGCCAGTCAGAAAGGCTAAAATTAACAGCTCAGACAACAACAGATGTTGGCGAGGATGTGAAGAAACAGGAACCCTTTTGCACTGCTGGTGGGAATGCAAACTAGTTCAGCCACTCTGGAAGACAGTATGGAGTTTCCTCAAAAAATTAAAAATAGAACTACTCTATGACCCAGCAATTGCACTACTAGGTATCTATCCAAGGGATACAGGTATGCTGTTTTGAAGTGACACATGCACCCCCATGTTTATAGCAACACTATCAACAATAGCCAAAATATGGAAAGAGCCCAAGTGTCCACTGACAGATGAATGGATAAAGAAGATGTGGTATATATATGCAATGGAGTATTACTCGGCAATCAAAAAGAATGAAATCTTGCCATTTGCAACTACGTGGATGGAACTAGAGGGTATTATGCTAAGCGGAATTACAGAAAGACAAATATCATGACTTCACTTATATGTGGAATTTAAGATACGAAACAGATGAACATAGGGAAAGGGAAGCAAACATGATGTAAAAAGAGGGAGGGGGCAAAACATACGAGACTCTTAAATATCTTAAATATAGAGAGCAAACTGAGGGTTGTTGGAGGGGTTGTGGATGGGAGGATGGCTAAATGAGCAAGGGGCCCATCCCATTGCTGGGATGAGCAATGGGTGTTACACGTAGGGGATGAATCACTGGAATCTACTCCTGAAATCATTACTGCATTAAATGCTAAGTAACTTAGATGTAAATTTAAAAATAAAAATAAATAATCAATAACAAAAGAGATACAAATGCATAAAGTAAATAAAGAAATAAACAAATAAATAAATAAATAGAAGAATCCTTCCAACAGAAAAAGTAAAACCACAAAGAAAGGATCAATGCATAAAAACAGAAATTCTACAAAACTTAGTAACTATAGTAAGAAAATTAATAAGATGACAATAAATAAATGGTCATGAAAAGTGAAAAACATGGGGCACCTGGGTAGCTCAGTCGGTTAAGCGTCTGCCTCTTGATTTTGGCTCAGCTTATGATCCCAGGGTCATGGGATCGAGCTCCGTGTCAACCTCCACACTGAGTGTGAAGCCTGCTTGGGATTCTTTCTCTCTCTTCCTCTGTCCCCCTTCCCTGTTCACACAGACTCTCTCTCTCTCTCTCTCCCTCTCTCTCTCTCTCAAAAAAAATTAAAATTAAAATTAAAAAATAAAAATTAAAAATTAAAAAAAAACAGTGAAAATCAAAAGAAAACCAGTATATCAAATCAAAGTGTTTAACAAATATGGGAGAAGGGTGATGTTAAGATTAAAGATGTTCAATTTAACTAATAATTATATAATATACATTCAAGTAAAACCAAGATGTGAAATTTTTGTATTTCCATTTAAGAAAAAAAAAGAAAGAGAATTCTGATGTTCTGAAGAACCCTATTTTAAAAAGCCCACTCTTACACATTAACAGGGAATCTAAATTTCTACATTATGGAAATGAATTTGGCAATGTAAGAAAAGAGTCTGAATGACGTTCATAATTTTGACCCAGTAATTTCTCTCCTAAGACTCAATTATAAAAGGATTTTTTAAGAGATATTATTTTTAAGTAATCTCTACACCCAACATGGGGCTCAAACTCACAACCCTGAGACCAAGAGTCTCAGGCTCCACTGACTGAGCCAACCAGGCACCCCATAAAAGGATTTTTTTAATGGAAGATGTTTCCGAACATGCAAAAAAAAAATTATCATTTTATTTAATAATTATAATTGATTGTTATTATTATTAATAGTAATTATTAATAAATAATGATTGTTTTTAAATTGCTATTATAATTATACAATTATGCAAATTGTATTAAAATTAAAAGTAGAAATAAAATTAAATTTTCATGAAGAGGTGTGTGATGGGTAATTTTATGTGTCAACTTGGCTAGGCCATGGTACCCAGATAATTGATCAAACGTTATTCTAGATATTTCTGTGAAGGCATTTTTAAAATGAGATTAACAATTAAGTCAGGGAACTTTGAAGAAAGCACATTACCCTCCATAATGTGGGTATGGCCCATCTAATCAGTTGAAGGTCTTAATAGAAAAAGACTGACCTCCCCAGAAGAGGAAATTATGCCAGCACACTGCCTTTGGACTTAAACTGCATCACTTCACTGGGTCTCCAGCCTGCTGGTCTACCTTGAAGACTTTGGACTTCCCAACTATCCACAGATTCTTAATTTTTGTTAATGCTTATTTATTTATTTTGAAAGAGAGAGAACAAACAGTGGAGGGGCAGAGAGAGAGAGAGAGAGAGAGAATCCCAAGCAGACCCTGCACTGCCAGTGCAGAGCCCAACACAGGGCTCAATCTCACAAACCGTGAGATCATAGCCTGAGCCAAAATCAAGAGTCGGATGCTTAGCCAACTGAGCCATCCAGGCTCAGATCTGTTCTTCAAACTAGATCTCAATAGACGATACATACATACATATAGGCATACCTACATGCATATACATACATACATAGACACACAAACATCCTGTTGGCTCTATTTCTCTGGAAAACTCTAATGCAAAGAGGACTGCCAAATTTTTATACAGCTATACAATAGAATAAATATATCAATTTTACGTTCATGAAAGTTTTTAATAAAGGGGTTTTTCTTATGTTCATAGGTAAAGTGATATAAGCAGATTTAAAATTCATCAGGATCTAGTTTAATACAGTTCTAAATTGGCAGCCATATCTTAACATTATCTCTGTTTCTCTCTCCCTTTCTGTCTCTATCATTTGGAGCAGGTGTTATCACATCTCTGGGTTTTAATTCCTGATCCATAAAGTAATGGATCATAATCCTTGAACTGCCTAATCAGACATTCTGGCAAGACAAATAAGATAAAACATAGGACAAGACTTCAAAGTCTTAGAATAAAAGAAATTGATGGAATTCAGAAAGGTCGTATTATCAGACATTCTGGCAAGACAAATAAGATAAAACATAGGACAAGACTTTAAAGTCTTAGAATAAAAGAAATTGATGGAATTCAGAAAGGTCGTATTATCACGTTCTCCCTCTCCCCTGCCCCCACAGGTCCACTGCCCTCTTTTCTGATGTACCTTGCTTCCCACCATTAAAGCATTTCTATAGTAAATAATTTGGAGATCTGTTAAGCTGGTGTTAAGGTTTTGGTATTTCAGAGAATTTCAAGCCAGTTCTACTAACTTATTGCTCTATCATTTGCTAATCATACTCTTTCTCCTCTCATATATCAATACCAGTGATTTTGAGGAAGACAGAGATTAATGCAGATATGAGATGCACTTTGGAGGAAACCCTGTGATCAAATGAACTTTAAATAACACTATTTCTACACTAGCATGGACTCCAGTATAATGAGGCCCCAGCACTGATCTTCATGTTGGCTTCAGCTGCCTTCTGCCCTGGAATTGGTTATATTTTCCTCACCTAGATTATTTCTCAATGGAAAGTTCTAGGAGAAATGTAGAATGAAAAGAAAGAATCCTCTCCTAATACAGGCAAAGGAGACGTGAGATCTCAGTTATGACACTGGGTTAGCACCATCTTGTGTGTGACCTTAAGCAAGCTAATTAACATGTCTTGGTCTGAGGTTTGTATGTAAAACACCATGAAATATATAGAGTAAAAATACAAGGCATTATAATTATTTATTTAGAATCCAAGAAAGGAAAACGATGATGAAACCAAGGATATATAACATATACTCACATAAAGAAGAGAATTCAGAAGTGTAAAACCAGAGGAAAGGTGAACAACAGAGTTTTCTCTATTTTTTTTTTAAGTAAGAAATGTGACACCTTTCTATCATTCCCTCAAAATGGCTATGTAATATAGTCCTTCTTTGCTGTATGTTGACAGAAAGAGTGAGATCTAAAGAAAAGTCATGAATGGGAAGTGCATCTTACAAAGATGCAGAAAGCAGTTTAAAACAAAGGGATGTGGTCAAAAAGAATGAAATCTTGCCATTTGCAATAACGTGGATGGAGCTAGATGTATTACACTAAGCGAAATAAATCAGAGAAAGACAAATACCATATGATTTCATGCATATGTAGAGTTTAAGAAACAAAACAGATGAACACATGGGAGGAGGAAAGAGAGAGAGAGAGAGACACAGTAAGAGACTCTTGAAGATAGGGAACAAACTGAGGGTCAATGGAGGGAGGTGGGAGGGGGATGGGCTAGATGGGTGATGGGTATTAGGGAGGGCTCTTGTTATGATGAACACTGGGTGTTGTATTTAAGTGATGAATCACTGAATTTTACTCCTGAAACCAATATTGCAAATATGTTAACTAACTACAATTAAATAAAACTTTGATTAATTAATTAATTAATTAAAAAAACAAAAGAATGTGAATCTTGCTACAAACACCTGCCACTGTCCTAGCTTCTTGATCTGTCCTGGGAATAAAAATGTGGCAGTGACATGAACTTTAAAGATTTGTTTGATCTTTTTTTTTGTTGTTAAAAGGTTATTTATTTATTTTGAGAGAGAGAGAGTGCATGAGCAGGAGAGGGACAGAGAGAGACAGAGAGAGAATCCCAGGCAGGCTCCATGCTTTCTGCACAGAGCCCAATGCGGGGCTTGAACTCACAAACCATGAGCTCATGACCTGAGACTAAGTCAAGAGTCAGATACTTAACTGACTGAGCCACCCAAGTGCCCCTGTCTGATCTCATTTTCAATTGAAAGATGAAGCAAGGTCCCAGTAGAGACAGGACAAGAGAACAAAATCTTAAGTTTATTGTCTGAAACCAGAGGAAAACCCTCAACATTTTTGTCTAATATTTATTTAAACTGAGCAACAAAAAATTTATCCAATACTTTTCATCATCCCTGGCTCTGGTGCCCTCCTCTATGTGTCTCTCCTAACATAGTTCTGGATCTTTTCCAGGGCCAGGAAAGGTTAAATATAGATATGGTATCTTGGATCCATATTATCTCTTCCTCCTTTTCCACTACACCCAGTGTCTTTCTGTGAGTCAGCCTGGAGCAGAGTTCAGACAATAAACCAATGAAGCAATCTGCTTTGGACCCTGCCCTGCTCTGCCCCTCTTTAACCGTCACTTACATGCAGCACAGCTTCCTTCATACTGGTTTTTGCTTCCCATTACAGCCTAGTAGGCATATAGTTACAATGGCACCAATGACCTCTGGGTCACAGAGACGTAAAGTAACTTGCTCTGGACCACTCAGCTAGTAACAGGGATTTGGAACTCCCAGGTTGTATGGCTTTGGAATCTATTTTCTGACATTATATCATCTTCCTAGCAGATTCTGGAAAACCTTTTTTTTCTTTTCTTTTCTTTCCTTTTCTTTCCTTTTTCTTTTTTTTTTTTCAAAATTAGAATTACGTTCAATATTGCTTTCTTTTTGACTGAGATATAATTCACATACCAGAGAACTCACCCTTTAAAAAAATTTGTTTTCATGTTTATTTAATTTTTGAGAGACAAAGAGAGACAGAGTGTGAGCAGCGGAGGGGCAGAGAGAGGGGGAGTCACAGAATCCAAAGCAGGCTCCAAGCTCTGAGCTGCCAGCACAGAGCCCGATGTGGGGTTCCAACTCACAAACCGTGAGATCATGACCTGAGCTGAAGTCCAACACTTAACCAACTGAGCCACCCAGGGGCCCCAAGAACTCACCCTTTTTAAAGTGTATTATCAGTGGTTTTTATAGTCACAAAATCGTACAACCATCACTGCTATCTAATTTTAGAATATTTTCATCATCCCCTCCAAGAAATCTGTACCAATAGTAGTCACTCCCCAATGCCCACTCTCCCCAGCGCCTGGCAATCACCTATTTTCTGTCTCTGGATTTACCTATTTTGAACATTTCATACGAATTGAATCATACAATCTGTAGCTTTGTGTCTGGTTTCTTTCACTTAGCATGCATTTAAGATCACCCATTGTATTAATCAGAGTTCTCTAGAGAAACTGAACGAATAAGATATAAAGATGTAGATATATAGACAAATATATAGGAGGACATTTATTATGGGAATTAGCTCATGAGATTACAGAGGCCGAGAAGTCCCCCAACCTGCTGTCTGCAAGCTGGAAAATCAGGAAAGCTGGTAGTACAATTCAGTGTGAGGCTGAAGGCCTGAGAGCGGGGGACCATGGGCATAAGTCCTAGAGCCCAAGGGCAGGAGAACCAGGAGTTCCGATGGTGGAGGGCAGGAGAAGATGGGTGTCCCATCTCAAGAGAGAGAAAATTCACCCTTCCTCCATCTTTTTGCTTTCCTCAAGCCCTCAGCAGGCTGGATAATGTCCACCCACACTGGCAAGGGCAGATCTCCTTTACTCAGTCCACTGATTCAAATGCTAATCTTTTCCAGAAACATCCTCACAGAGGCACCCAGAAATCATGTTTCCTCAACATCTGGACATTCCTCAGCCCAGTCAAACTGACACATAAAACTAACCATCCTGGGGCACCTGGCTGGCTCAGTCAGTTAAGCGTCCGGCTTCGGCTCAGGTCATGATCTCACAGCTCATGAGTTCAGGCCCCACATCAGCTCCGTACTGACAGCTGGGAGCCTGGAGCCTGCTTCAGATTCTGCGTCTCCCTCTCTCTCTGCCCCTCCCCTGCTTGCTCTCTCTCTCTCTCTCTCTCTCTCTCTCAAAAATAAATAAAAACATTAAAATTTTTTTAAAAAAATTAACCATCCCATCCATGTTATAGCATAAATCAGTACTTCATTCATTTTTATGGCTGAATAATGATTTTAGATCTTACATTTAGATCTTTGACCTATTTTGAGTTAATTTCTGCAAATGTTGTGAAGTAGGCAATCAATTTCATTCTTTTGCATGTTAATATCCAGTGCATCTGCACAATGAATTGTGTTGGCACTATATAGAAAGTCAAATGGCCCGGGCGGCTGGGTGGCTCAGTCGGTTGAGCATCCATCCAACTTTGGCTCTGGTCATGATCTCATGGTTCATGAGTTTGGGCCCCGCATCGGGCTCTGTGCTGACAGCTCAGAGCCTGGAACCTGCTTTGGATTCTGTGTCTCCCTCTCTCTCTGCCCTTCCCCCACACACACTGTGTCTCTCTGCCTCTCAAAAATAAAGAAAAATAATTAAAAAAAATTTTTTTTTAATAAAAAAGAAAATCAAATGGCCATAGGTATGAGTTTATTTCAGGACCCTCAATTCTGTTCCATTGGTCTATATGTCTATCTTTATGCCAATAGTACACAGTCTTAATTACTTAGTTTTAAAACTTAGTGAGTTTTTAGGGGCACCTGGGTGGCTCAGTTAGTTAAGCATCTGACTAGGGCTCAAGTCATGATCACACGGTTCGTGAACTCGAGCCCCGCGTGGGGCTCTGTGCTGACAGCTCGGAGCCTGGAGCTTGTTTTGGATTCTGTGTCTCCCTCTCTCTCTGCCCCTCCCGTTCATGCTCTGTCTCTCAAAAGTAAATAAACATTAAAAATTAAAAAAAAAAAAAAAAACTTAGTGAGTTTTTAAATCATTAGACATGACTCCTCCATCTTTGTTCTCTTTTTGACTGTTTTGGATATTTTAAGACACTTATGTCACGATGTGCATTTTAGAATCAGCTTGGCCATTTCTGTAAAAAAAATTGGGGTAGAGATTACATTGACTGTACAGATCAATTGAGAGGGTACTACCATCTTAACGATATTAAGTCTTCTTAGATCCTCTTTAATTTTTTCAATGATATTTTGTAGTTTTCAGTGTGCAAGTCTCATTTGTTGTTGATGATGACAAACAGTTCCATGGCCTCTAAAGGTTAAACCAGAATTTGTGTATGATTCGGCAATGTCACAGAATGCTCTGTCTCTGAGAAGATCCATTCTAGAACAGGTTGGACAATACATGCCTCCTAGAGTCTGGCCAAGCATGCTATTTATATATGGTACCATAGCATACTAAAAGGCCACTTCTGATCCTCCTCATGTTTGGATAAAGGCACACACTATAGAGCACATTTTGTAGTTCTTAGCATCAGCACCCAGTTTATTTTCTTTGACGGGCCCGAGTTCATCTGATTCCTCACATTGCCATGAATTTGGTGGGACTCTGGTACCCAGAGTCACATCTCTAAATTCCTATCCATAAATGCTTCTTCACATCAAACCTATAGAGAACACTGTTCCCTGGGCACCCAAAATGTTATTGATTGAGCTTAAATGAAAGGCGCAAAGGAGCAGTCCCTAATACCACTATTAAATCCTGTAACTCACATGTAAAACTATAAGGACCTCCATCTAGCACAGAGTTCTAGCCCAGCGTTCAACTCCTTTTGGTGAGTGACTTATCTCACATAGTTTTTGAATACCTATAAACCCACAACCTGCAACCTTGCTGATACTATCAAATCTTTATTGCCCATCTGTTTGTAGATAACGTAAGCTCATACTTTGGTTTTGAAGTCAGCTTGCCTCCATTCCATGGTCAGTGCTAACTCAGTGAATTAAAAATAATCAATTTCAATATCAGCCCAAGGAGAGCAGACTTGGAAAGATAAATGTGATGTGCTGAAGAAGTGATGCTTTACAGATAATTATAAAGTCACATTTGGCTTATTAATATTTCTTTCTTCCCAATCCTATAGAGTTGGTATATTTCTCAAAGTTATCTATCTATCAATATATATAGATATGTATATATATCGATAGATAACTATCTATAGATCGTTATATAGATATAGTTATATAGATAGTTATATAGTTATACAGATATATATCTATATATCGATAGATAGATATAGTTATATAGATATATAGTTATATATAGTTATATAGTTATATAGATAGTTATATAGTTATATAGATATATATCTATATATATCGATAGATTTTAAAGTTTATTCATTCTGAGAGAGAGAGAACATACAAGTGGGGGAGGGGCAGAGAGAGAAATGGAGAGCGAATCCCATGCAGGCTCCATTCCGTCTGTGCAGAGCCCGACACGAGGCTCGAACTGACAAACCATGAGATCATAACCTGAGCCAAAATCAAGAGTCAGACGCCTACCCAACTGAGCCACTCAGGTGCCCCATCTTCATTAAAAAAAAAATTTTTTTTTTGATGTTTATTTATTTTTGAGACAGAGAGAGAGCGTGAGCAGGGGAGGGGCAGAGAGAGAGGGAGACACAGAATCTGAAGCAGGCTCCAGGCTCCAAGCTGTCAGCACAGAGCCAGACGTGGGGCTCAAACCCACAAACCGCGAGATCATGACCTGAGCTGAAGTCGGACGCTTAATCAAGTGAGTTAAGTGCCAGGTGCCCCATCTTCATTTTTATAATAGAAAACCAGTGCAGAATAATCCATGGCTACCTTAGCAACTCCATTATGTGGAAACTAAGGTCTGAGTGAAAAGGGGACTCGCTTAGGGTCAGAAGATAAATCAGAGACCTAATTGGATATGAAACCCCTTCATCATGAATCCATTATTAACTCATCCTAAGAGTGGAATGTGGGTGAGGACAAGGACAAGGACAAGGAGTGAAATCAAGGTCACTTGGTGGTAGCAGAGATGGCTGGGCTTCAAGAAGGGATGAAGATACAACAATCTCGACTCTCAATATCAAAAAGCCATTTTTTTTAATGTTTTTATTTATTTTTGAGACCGAGAGAGACAGAGCATGAGCAGGGGAGGGGCAGAGAGAGGAGGAGACACAGAATCTGAAGCAGGCTCCAGGCTCCAAGTTGTCAGCACAGAGCCCGACGCGGGGCTCGAACTCACGGAGTGTGAGATCATGACCTGAGCTGCAGTTGGACACTTAACCCACTGAGCCACCCAGGCGCCCCCCAAAAGCCATTCTATTCCCATGCTGCAAATTAAGTAACCACTGCTGTTTCCTCTGGGCCATACTCGCTGCTACAGAAACAATGAAAACAGCAACCCTGCCTTCCATTGCTTATTCTGCCTGACCAGCACACTCTGAAATGCAACACGTGCTCCACCAATGCCACAGAATCCTAAACAACCGGAAGAGCCCTTTGAACTCAACAACAAAAAAAACCCTCAGCTCCATAACTTATGGATGAGCAAACTCAGGCACAGTTTGAGGTATCTTCAAACAGCCAGTTAACACTCAGGCTAAGACTACTCTCATGTGTCTTGAATCTCCACCTAGTGCTCCTTCCCTACAATTTTCCACCCTTCATAAGGCTGGCTGGATATTTGATCCCCCTTTTTTCCAGTTGGGGTTTGGAGGGATGAGGGTAAGGAAAAAGATCCCAGTTTGTACAGTTCATAATGTGCATATGCTTTCATAGTTTCTTCTGCCTGCCAGGTCTTTGGGCTCTTTATGTGTCTGGACGAGCCTCTGGAAATCTCTACCCCATGCATGCCCCAAGTTGAAGACTCGAGACTTCCCATTCTGGCTGTGTTTTTTAATTGTTGGCACTTCCAGGCTTTATGAATATTTTAGGGGATACTCTGCTTCTTTCTTCTTCCTCTGCCGGAATTCATTTTGACGCACACTTAATGATCAGCCCCCAGCAACGCTAAAGGAATCGGGCATGGAGACCTATGAGGAAGGACCACAGAGGTAGGACGCAGGACAGCCTCAGACC
Source organism: Panthera leo (assembly GCF_018350215.1). Classification (NCBI taxonomy): domain Eukaryota; kingdom Metazoa; phylum Chordata; class Mammalia; order Carnivora; family Felidae; genus Panthera; species Panthera leo. The sequence continues at coordinate 44,732,183 of NC_056685.1, forward strand.
AGACTGGCTGGATTTGTGGAATCTGATTATGTATCTGATGGAAAACAAGGTAATGGAGGTAAATATTTGGCATTCTCTTACGCCTCCTCCTCCTTCCTTGAACCAGAAGCAAGCCTGTCACTTCTACTACTCAGATAAATCAAGTCCTTTCCTGCTGCTTTAGTCTCTAACTGGCCAGAAGGAGCACTAGATTGAGGCCTGGACTGAGCACTTAGGCAAGACAGCCCCATCTGACGTAAGAGGGACTTTGGAGAAGTTGACCCAAAGGACACAAACCGGGGGTGGCTTGGATAGAGAGTTCTGTCAGAAAAGAAGAGCTTGGGATCAATTTCTCCAAACTCCAAATTATCGTCTTTGGCAGATGTTTTTCAACATTGAGTTGATAGCATAATATGAATAGAAAATAAATGGTGTCTCCTAGAGTTGTTCAACACAAAACTCTGCATTTACCCAACAATACAGTGCATTTGGCTAAATCACTCAAAACTGATGAGACAATGGGGCACCTGGGTGGCTCAGTCGGTTGAGCGTCTGGCTTCAGCTCGGGTCATGATCTCACGGTCTGTGAGTTCGAGCCCTGCATTGGGCTCTGTGCTGACAGCTCGGAGCCTGGAGCCTGCTTCAGATTCTGTGTCTCCTCCTCTCTCTGCCCCTCCCCTGCTCATGCTCTGTCTCTCTCTCTCTGTGTCAAAAATAAATAAACACTAAAAAAACAAAAACAAAAAAAAACTGATGAGACACAAGCTAATAACTTGGAAGAGTTCTCTAGAAAGCTAATTGGCTTAAAATATGAGTATTATTTTGTGTATTTTGTGTAATTGTGTATTGTGTATTTTGTGTAAATGTAATTGTGTATTGTGTATTTTGTGTAAATGTAATTGTGTATTGTGTATTGTGTATTTTGTGTAAATGTGTATTATTGAAATTTACCTATGGCCACAATGTACAGTTTGAAACATATTTTTTTTCCTTACCCTACAGCATCTGCTACAATTTGTTCTTAGTAGATTTCTGACAGAGCCTAGAATTATATACATGTCATAATTTTAATTTAGATCAGTATTCTGGAAATAGCACTGTATTTCTATTTTGTTACCTGCCAACATTGAAAACCACTGCTCTACAAATATATACTGATGGGGCAGTTTACTATGGCTGAGGCTATAACAGAAGGAAAATTAAAACAGGTTTCCTTTCTCATTTATAATTCTTGCCAGTAATTTAGTTCATAAAAATCTTAAAAGTGCAGGTTTGAAACATGCAATCACTGTCTTCAAGTTGATTTGATCATGGCCATTACTGAGAATTAGCTGTATTGACTTGATGGTTGGCTGAGTTGTGGGTGGCGACGATTCTTAGAAGTCGGGCCACAACAGAGACTGATGAGGGTTAAAGGAGGCATGAGCCTAGGGAGATCCTTCCATTCCCTGAAAACTCACCCTTAGGAAATGGCGTTCACAACATGAGGCGGCAGGAATCTACACCGCCCAATTCAGCTGGCCTTGTAGACAGGAGAAAAGTAGTGAAGGCCACCTGAGCTGAACGGGTAAGAGTACCTTCAGGAAAGGAGGCTGAAGTCAAGGGATGGATAGAAACCCCTGCACCCCATCCCCAGTTTCCTTTCTGGCCCAGAGGTGACCATCTCCCCAGCTGAATTCGAACCTGTCCCCTCATTATTATTCTGCTTCAGAAACTCAGAGAAATTGTGAGAAATTCAAAAATAAAAGACTCATTTTGTTTTAAGCCTGGAAGACTCCCCGGAGGTTTCCCAGTCTACCTCAACCCTTCATTTGTTAAGAGAGGAAATAATAACAATAATAATAACGAAATAATAATAATAATGAAGGACACTGAAGTAAGTCCCTTGTTCTTTGCTTGCAAAAAGAGTGCAAGAGCTTAAACCAGATTTCAGGTCCCTGGACTTGGGACAGGACTCATTCCGGTCTACGCTGATGTCTGTGCAAGCAGCCACTTTTTTTTTTTTTTTTTTTTTTTGGTATGTGTGTGCTCATTCCCTTCTACTTTCATTTTTCCCAGTTAGAAACCATGTCCAAGAGGTGATATGCTAATATAGAGCATTGAACCAGCTGACTCAGTGCTTCATTGGCTTGCTTATTATTATCTGCTTCTTCCCAAACAGTTGGTAGTTTCCTTGAGGGCATGGCAATTTCCTTCCTTAGGTCCTTCGTTAGTACAGCCCAGACATAGGCACAGAGCAGTAGCCACATCTAAAGCCAGGGATGTGGTGGGGAATTAGGACCCCAGCTCCTTTCTGCATTGCTATGTCTCTTCTGCCTAAAGCAGCGTCCGCCCACATGTCAAAATTCATACGGCTGTTCGATAAATACACAGCTAAATTCACCTATAAAAATAACATTGGAGCTGAAAGAAATTATTTTTAAGTTTATTTATTTATTTTGAGATGCAAAGAGACTGAGCACAGAGCCCAGGGAGGGGCTTGAACCCACGAACTGTGAGATCATAGCCTGAGCTGAAACCAAGAGTCGGGACGCTTAACTGCCTGGAGCCACCTACGCGCCCCTAGAAAGACACTTTTATCAAAAAAATAACCTATACAAATTAATTGGGTATAAAGAATTAAGTTGTAATGCTAAAAGTACAAGGGATGGGGAGTCGTTTTTAATAGTATTCGATAGAAGCATCATGCTACCCAGGTTTCTGCTCAATGGGAACACATTTTTAGCTCTATCACTAGACAGGATGCTGGTTTTCTCTTATAAAAGGGATATAAAGTTCCTTGCTACACATAGCAAGCAAAACACTGATCCCTCAGAGTGAAAACAGGACAATAAACCCAATAAAGAAAACCCAGTTATTCAAAGCTCAGTGTGGCTGTCAGTGGCCCCTCAAACACATCTATGTCCAAATCTCCAGAACTATGAATATATTAGTTTCTTTTTTTAAATTTTTTAATGTTTATTTATTTTTGAGAGAGAGACAAAGAGTGAGTGGGGGAAGGGCAGAGCGAGATAGGGAGACACAGAATCTGAAACAGTCCCCAGGCTCTGAGCTGTCAGCACAGAGCCTGATGTGGGGCTCAAACTCGGGAACGGCAAGATCATGACCGGAGCCAAAGTCGGATGCTTAACCGACTGAGCCACCCAGGTGCCCCGAATATGTTAGTTTTTAATAGTGTTAGAATGGCAAAAGGAAATTAAGATTGCAGATGGAATTAACCCACTGACCTTAAAATGAGGAGATTATTCTAGATTAGCCCGTGAGTCTGATGTAATCATAAAGACCCTGAATATGGAAGAAAAAGGCACAAGTGTCACTGCCGGCAAATGAACTGTGAGAAACACTTGACGTGGCTTTGAAGATAGAGGAAGAGAGTCCTGAGCCAAGGAATGCAAGCAGTCTCTAGAAGCTGAAAAAAAGGCAAGCAAAGGGATTCTCTCCTAGAGCCTCCAGAAGGCATGCAAACCCCTTTTGGACTTCTGACTTCCAGAACTGTAAGAAAAACATGTGTTGGTTTAAGCCACCAAATTGTGGGGTGATTTGTTACCGCAGCAATAGGAAACTAACACCCTCAGTTTAAAACAGAGCCGTAGTGGGGCGCCTGGGTGGCTCAGTCGGTTGAGCTTCAGACTTCGGCTCAGGTCCTGATCTCACAGTCTGTGAGTTCGAGCCCCGCATCGGGCTCTGTGCTGACAGCTCAGAGCCTGGAGCCTGCTTCAGATTCTGTGTCTCCCTCTCTCTCTGACCCTCCCCCATTCATGCTCTGTCTCTCTCTGTCTCAGAAATAAACATTAAAAAAATTAAAAAAATAAAATAAAACAGAGCCGTAGAATCACAAAACTCCCTATGTGACACTCAACTCACTCTGAGTATGTACATAATGAAAGAACAAGGAACTGTTACAGATCGAAGTGTGCACCCCAAAGTTCATACACTGAAGTCCTAGCTTCTAATACCGCAGATCGTGACCTTACTTGGAAATAGTCTTTAACAGAGGGAATAGAGACATAAAAGGAGGTCATTAAAGTGGGCACTAATCCAATATGACCAATGTCCTTTAAAAAGGGGGAAATTTGGAGACACCTGGGTGGCTCGGTTGAGCGTTGGTCTCTTGGTTTTGGCTCAGGTCATGATCTCACGGTTTGTGGGTTCAAGCCCTGCCTCGGGCTCTCCACTAACAGCACAGAGCCTGCTTGGGATTGTCTCTCTCCCTCTCTTTGTCTCAAAAGGTGGCTCGGAACCTTCTTGGGACTCTCTCTTTCTCCCTCTCTCTGCCCCTCCCCCACTTGCAATTACGCACACGTGCTCTCAAAATAAACATTATAAATACATAAATAAATAAAAAGAAAGAAATTTGAAGACAGACTCATATGCAGGGAGAATGCCATACCAACATAAAGACAGCCATCTACAAGCCAAAGAAAAGGGTCTGGAATAGATCCTTCCCTCCCAGCGCTCAGAGAGAAGCAACATGGCTGTTGATTTTAGACTTTCAGCCTCCAGAACTGTGAGACAATACATTTCTGTGCTTAAGCCACTCGATTTGTGGCCATTTGTTAGAGCAGCCCTAGCAAGCTAATAGTGAAGGCACTAAAGAAAGAGTGTATGATTTTCACAGAAGCAACACAGGCGTGTGGTCCTAAAGCATTTTGTTTTATTGCGCTTCACAGGTATTGCAGGTTGTTTTGTTTTGTTTTGTTGCAAATGGCAGGTTTGTAGCAACTTTGCATTTTTTTTTCAAGAACACTTGTTCATTTCGTGTCTCTGGGTCACATTTTGGCTAATTCTCACAATATTTCAAACTTTTTTATTATTATTGTATTCGTTACAGTGGTCTGCCATCAACGATTATGACTCTCTGGAAGCTCAGATGACAGCCTTTTTTAGAAAAAAAAAGTATTTGGGGGGGCGCCTGGGTGGCTCACTCAGTTAAGCGTCCAACTTCAGCTCAGGTTGTGATTTCGCGGTTAAGTTCGAGCCCCGCGTCAGGTTCTGTGCTGACAGCTCAAAGCCTGGCACCTGCTTCAGATTCTGTGTCTCCCTCTCTCTCTGCCCCTCTCCTGCTCACACTCTGTCTCTGTCTCTCAAAAATAAATCAACATTTTGAAAGAAAGAAAGAAAGAATTTTTAATTAAGGTATACACATGACTTTTGTAGGCATATTACACACTTAACGGGCTACAGTACAGACTAAACATAACTTTTGTTTGCACTGGAAAACCAAAAATTTCATCTGACTCACTTCATTCCAATATTAATTCCACTTTAATGCAGTGGTCTGAAGGCAAACCCACAATATCTCCAAAGTATGCCCGTAGAGTTGACCCTTGAACAACACAGGGTTTAGCGACACCGATCCCCTGTGCAGCAGAAAACAGGGGTAAAACTTCTGACTCCCCCAAAACTTAACTACTAATAGCCTACAGTCGACCTTACCAATAACATAAACAATCGAGCAACACTGTATGCATACGATATTTTGCATATCATACGTATTATACAGTGGATTCTTAGAATGAAGTCAGCTAAAGAAAAGAAAGCACCATTAAGAAAATCGTAAGGAAGAGAAAACACATTTACAGTACTGTACTGTACTTATTGAAAAAATCCATGCATAAGTGGACCCACCTAACTTAAACCCGGGATGTTCAAGGATCAATGGTATCTCCCCATGTCTCACTGAAAGACCCAGATGGCCCCTCGCTGAGTGTTAGGAGTACTGAGGAGGGTCAATCAGGTCGAAGTCACCATTTCCAGGTGCATTTCACTGTGTGTGTGAGCTGCACATTACAGGAGCTCTGGTGCTTGATTTCCACAACCACTGATGGTTCTCGCTAAGTAGCAAGAAGAAAGCTTGGTCTGAAACGTCTGAGAAACTCAGATGGCATGGGGATTCCTAACAGAAAGACGCCACAGTCACAGAAACCAAAGGGTCGCCTGGGTGGCTCAGTCAGTTAAGCGAGGGACTTCAGCTCAGATCACAATCTCAGGGTTGGTGAGTTCGAGCCCGGCGTTGGGCACTGTGCTGACAGCTCGGAGCCTGGACCCTGCTTCAGATTCTGTGTCTCCCCCTTTCTCTACCCCTTCCCTGCTCGTGCTCTGTGTCTCTCTGTCTCTCAATAATAAATGTTAAAAAATCTTTTTTCAAAAAAGAAATGAACGGGAAAAAGGAGACAAATGGGGATGACATTGACAGGTAGGTAGGAGGGAAAGAGACACAGAAAAAGAGAAGACAAATTCAGAAGAAAGCAAAAATCCGGTCAACACGGAACAGCATATCACATCGTACAATCATAAAAACATAAAAGTCAAAATCCACAAGATGTTCCTTCCAAAGAAATACAGGTTCGTTCACCTGGTGATCATTGCCCGTTCAGATAAAATTCGAACCGCCTCTCACAACCTTCCCACTCTTGGCCTTCTCCCCCCTTTCCCTCCCAAACGCCCAAGCTATCCACCTCCCACCCCCCCTACCCCTGAACCCCAGTTCGCTACCGTGTCCCTCCTCCGGCCACTCTGCTCTCAGATGGAACCGGCCCAGCCAGGGGGGTTAGAAAATGATCGGTTTGGATGTGACAAGGTGTGCCAGCCTCAAGGAAATGCTTTTCAGTCCCTCCTTCCCACTGTGGGGCGTGGCTGCCCGCAAAGGATGGAGTTGGGGCGGGCTCCCCACAAGGGGAAGTCTGCGGGCAACTGAGGTTTCCGGGACTCACCGTGCACCAGCCAGCAGGAAACCTCTGCCGAAGCTGTAAAAGCTGCACTTGCTGCTGGTCTGCTTACTGTGTTCCTCCTCTAGAGATCGCTACATGGTCCGTTGTGAAGGAGACGGCAGCCCAGGTAAAAAAAAAAAAAAAAAAAAAAAAAAAAAAAAAAAAAAAGTCACGATAAAGCGCAACAGCGCCACCTCATGTCCGACCTCATAGCAGCAGCCTTCGTCGGTGCTCGCAATAGTCCGGATTCGAGGACAATTTGAGCTTGATGAGTCCTCTCCTGGGATAATCTCCACCTCAAGCCTTTGCTGGGAAATCGCGAAGGAATAAGTGGAAACAAAACTGTCATTAGTAGGTAATCGGTCATTAGCACATACTGTCTAAATACATTCTGGGCTCTCTTCTAGGGACGTAGCATAAACAGAAGTAGTTCTATGACCTGCCCACGTGGCATTTATAATCACAGGAAACACTGAAGAAAATACACAGCTGAAGTAATTCCAAATTGGATACTAACACTTAATACAAGTTCTGGTAAAGAAACGCGGGTCACAGATAACTGAAATAGGGGACCAGTTTGTTGAGGACCGATAGCATATCAAACAGAAAGGGGTACCTGAACAGAAAGAAGGTAGGGGCAATGTAATATGGGTACAATAAATTTACACACTGAGGTTCTTTAGTTCTCTAGAGGCTTCTCTACTGCAGGTGAGCTCTCTGAGGGGCGCCTGGGTGGCTCAGTCGGTTGGGTGTCCGACTTTGGCTCAGGTCATGATCTCACGGTCTGTGGGTTCAAGCTCCGGGCCGGGCTCTGTGCAGACAGCTCAGAGCCTTGGAGCCTGCTTCAGATTCTGTGTCTCCCTCTGTCTCTGTCCCTCTCCTTATCACATTCTCTCACTCTCTCTTGCTCTCTCTCTCTCATAAATAAATAAACATTAAAAAAAGGAAAAGAAAGAAAATATATTTGAGGGGCACCTTGGTGGCTCAGTAGATTAAGCATCAGACTCTTGATTTTGGCTCAGGTCATGATCTCATGGTTCCTGAGTTCTAGCTGTTGAGCTCTGTGCTGACTTCAGATCCTGCTTGGGATTCTCTGTCTCCCTCTCTCTCTGCCCCTTCCTTGCTCATGCTGCCTCTGTCTCGAAAGAAAGGAAGAAAGAAAGAAAGAAAGAAAGAAAGAAAGAAAGAAAGAAAGAGAAAGAAAGAAAGAAAGAAAGAAAATACACTTGAAAGTACTCAAAAATCAAGAGCACTATATAAATATTAACTAATACTATCTGATAGTATTAACAATCTAGATTTTTATTAACCTCTACTTGTGCAAGCTCTGATGGGTTGTACATTTGTTGCTGTTGTTGTTGTTGTTTTAAATTTTATCTTATTTCAGTCCCCTTCATGCAAAACATTAAAAATAATCCTGAATCAAATCTCCGACTTACACTTTTCTGGCTGTATCATTGAGACATGGTCAACTACAAGTTGATTTTAAAAAAAAATGAGGGGTGCTTGGGTGGCTCAGTCAGTTAAGCATCTGACTTTGACTCAGATCATGATCCTGTGGTTCATGAGTTCAAGTCCCACACCAGGTGAACACAAGCCCTGCTTCAAGGAAAAAATACATGAGCCCCGCTTCAGGTGAGCTCCGTCTCTCTCTCTCTCTCTCTCTCTCCCTGCCCCTAGCTCACTTGTGCCCTCTAAATAAATAAATATTTAAAAATTTCTACGTACCTGGAGAGCCCCGTGGCTGGCTCAGTCAGTATAATGTGCGACTCTTAATCCTGGAGTTGTTCAAGCTCTACATGGGGTGTATAGCCTACTTAAAAAAAAAAAAAAAAAAAATATATATATATATATATATATATACATATACACATACATATATATACAGTGAGGTATATATATATCATATACATATACATGTATATACATATATATCAGTGAAGTACATAGAAATATATATATATGTTTATAAATATTTATATATTGAGCTCTGTGCTGACTGTATATATATTTTATATATATATATATATATTTCTATGTACCTCACTGATAACAGTAAAAGAACAGGGTTTTAAAACCTGCCATTAAATAATTCTCTAAAGGTTGACCCCAATTAGTTGATAACACTCTCTGGATATGATTTTCCAAAAAGCTACCGGTCTCTCTAAGAAGCTTCAAGTTTAGAGTACCAAATCCACTTAACTGTGCAAATTTTAAGCTGGGAAATGCTGCATTGAGGCTTATCACTCTTTCTACCCCATTCCAGCTCAACAGATGGCACCAAGGACAGTCCTACCTATACATCTCTATCATTCCTCTTTCCCCTTTCCACTGAGTTCACCCCCTCTTCTCTTGCCTGAATCTCTGTAAGTCTTCTAACGAGTCTCCATCCCTCAGCCTCACCACCCTCTCATCTTTCGTATTGCTGCCAGAATGATTTCTCCAACAAGCAAGTTTTGCCATGGAACACCTCTTCCCATCTGGAATCTTGACACTATTGAAGAATGAAATCTCTTACTGATTACACATCTCCATAAACACCTTCTTTCTTCCTCAGCCTCAATATCCTTCAGTCATACTGTTCACATTCCCTACCATAAGAAAAAATAAATGAGAAGTACTACGTCCTCTGACCCCACAATCATTTGCACGCTCTGGTCCCTATGCCTGCACTGCCCTTCCTCTCCTAACGTTTCTAACAATTCTTCCTGGTTCTTTAGGATTCAGCTCACCTCTGAGAAGTGTTCCCAACCTTCACTTCGAATCCTCTCCTACACAGACTGTCCTTCTCCATCTTCTTAGCATCCAGAATGCTTTTCATTGCTAGAAGTTTCTTTATTTCTTCTATTAGGCTATATTCTCCCTGAGAGCAGACACCACAATTTATCACTATATCTAGACCCTAGCAAAATATCTGGCACAGGTTTATCAAATAGGGGAAGCAGATCAGAAGAAGTAACGGTCTTAAACTCAAGTCTCAACATACTTTGAGATTCATCATCTTCTTTGATCCCTAGAACAGTTTTATGGGGCAGAGAAGATGGATACTGTGAAGAACACGTATTTCTTTTTTTTTTTTAGTTTATTAATTTTGAGAGACAGAGAGAGCATGAGTCAGGGAGGAGCAGAGAGAGAGAGAGAATCCCAAGCAGGCTCTGCACTGTCAGCACGAATTCCAATTTGGGGCTCGAACCCATGAACAGTGAGATCATGACTTGAGCCGAAGTCGGACGCATACCTGACTGAGCCACGCAGGTGCCTCGAACGTGTATTTCTTTACTGTAGAGTAATTGAGACTCGGTAATTGTGGCTCCTCCATGGTTACAGAAAGTCAGCTTCCGAGTCAGGATCCGAACCAAGATCTCTTTCCAAATTAAATGTTTTATTAAGTACATACTTGTACTTAAATATCTGAAAATTAATAATAAAACTCAACTTTAGGGGCACCTGGGTGGCTCAGTCAAGCGTCTGACTTTTGCTCAGGTCATGATCTCACCATTCATGGGTTTGAACCCCACTTCGGGCTCTGTGCTGACAGCTCAGAACCTGGAGCCTGTTTCGGATTCTGTGTCTCCCTCACTCTCTGCCCCTCCCCCACTCGCACTCTGTCTCCCTCAAAAATAAACATTAAAAAACTCAACTTTAAAATATATATAAATATCTAAAGTCTCTAAGAAGTGATTAAGAAATGCATTGAGATTAGGAAACCCAAATCCTGTTAAGGACTCATTTATGTTATACCAATGCAGTGGTCTAAGTAGAGTAGAGAAAAAGAAAAACCAACGAGTGAAATTTGTCAAGTGCGTTCAGCATCACCTAGGGGAAAATATGCCTTGATCAGATGATGTGAACATGTTGTGACTGTTACATCATGCAAGATCCATAGTACCTCTCTGACTGCACCTCCCCAGCTTCCTACTTTCAAAAACTCTAAACATGTTCCCAGACCAGTGTCCTTGCCATTTACTGCTTCTAGAACGTTCCAGATTTTTGCACAGCTAATCACCTCACTTCCTTCGGTTCTCTGTTCACATGTCATCTGGTCAGTGAAGCCTTTCATGACCATTCCACGCACTCCATCTTGGTACCTCTATCCCCCTTACCATTTCCCCCTCTTAGGACTTAGCAGCCCCACACGTACTAAAACATCATTTATTTGTCATCTCTCTTCCTTAATTACATAAGGCCAGAATTTTATTCTTTGCACAGATGTATCCCCAGAACTAAAATAGTATCTGACACATAGTAGTCACTCGATAAGTATTCATCCATCATGAAATAGATGAATGGATGAACCAACATTCCATGGGTTATATTTTCTTCTGGTTTGAATATTTATTGTGGTTGTACATGTTTTTGAAGCAAATGATTTAATTCTTCTCATAGATTCAGTGCACCCTATAACTATTTGTGTTTCCATCTTAGAACCATAGTTGCTACAAATCTTAGAACCAAATTCGTTGTCTGCCCTATTATATATATGATTTCATGGCTAACGTACTGAATTCTGCTTCAGTCTTGACTTGAACCTCATCCGTCCTTCACCTCGTTCTCTTCTCAATGTTTCACTGATTTGATCTTTTTGTGTCATATATCATTGTAATTCATCTTAGAATAGGGAGGAGAAAAATATCACTAAGCCTAAGGAAGTTTTTAGGTTTAGATTATTAAAATGTCATTTGTAACAAATCATATTTTGTAAACACAGCAATAAACAATGCTTGGTGAGCTAACAAGTAGAAGGTTTATGAGGGAGCAGAGCTGAGGACCTGACTAGGCCCCTACCAAGTGCAGCACGAAGAACCAACTAGTCTTTTTTGTTGGTCCTTCCTTTGCTTTGCAGGGCAACATAGCATAAAGAGAAAAGCATAGATCTTATAGTCAATCAGACCATGATTAAAGCCCAGATTCATCTAACACATCACGCTTTGGAATTGGGGCAGAGATTATGGTCAGATCTGCTCACCTAAACCATTTCCTCTCTCCCGATGCAGTTAAGGCCTTGCTCAGCCCTCTTAAATCTAGGCACAGCCACGTAACTAGCTCTTGGCCCATGGACTAAGCATCAGTGATGTTTCCCTTACGATCCAAAACAGACTTCTCCTCTCACTTCCCCATCTACCTGCTGGATGACAGTGGGACAAGCTGAGACCACATATTAAAGATGACAGCACCATGGCATGGGAGGATACTCTTCCTAAGGAGCCCCTGGGAGGAAAACTGCCCAGGGGAGCCACCCACCCAAGCACATCTGCAAGGAAAAAATGTAATCTATCAAGCCACTGAAATTTCAGACTGGTCGTTATAGCAGCTAGCAGGAACCTAGGGGGAAATACGCCTTGATCAGATGACGTGAGCATGTGTCGTTACTGGTACATCATGCGGGATCCACAGTACATGTCTCTGCACCTCCAACTTTCCAGAGCCACTGTTCACATGGGGAATAGTATGTCTTGAAATAAAGGTAGAAGACCACAGATTTACAATGCTGGGTGCCGAGGTTACATTAGTGAAAGCTATCTAAGTTAGGAGGAAAATACCAAGATTTGCTTGTGTTTTTATCCTGAAACACGTGAAGGCCAGCCTTTCACTGACATTCACTCCGTTTTCATATAGAAGAGCGATGACGGCACCCTCCGCGTCTGTGTGTCACAGCGTCCGTGTTAGTGCATATGGAAGATGAGGCATCCCGATGCAAAGGAGGGCTATGCATGAAAGAACGGAGTCGATCATTTGCAAGATGGATGTGTTCGTGCGGGTTTAACAAGATGCCGCCTGTGGTATCAATGTGGTTTGTTTATAAAACCCAAACCACTAAATGGTATAAACAGAGCAATACTTTGAAATAAGAAGGGGACTAATACCTAAAACTGTCCTAGGGTGAGCATGGCATAAAGAACTTGAATCACCGTGAAGCACACCCGAACCTAGTGCAACGCTGGATGTCAACCAGACTTAAAAGGAAATTCCAAATTAAAAAAAGGAAAATAAAGAAAAAAAAAATTGTCCCACCCAGGTGCTTAGTGTTAAACAACTGTCAAAGTACTTAAGAGAATTGTCACATTTAAAATATTATGCATTTTCCTGGGGCACCGGGGTGGCTCAGTCGGTTAAGCATCCAACTCTTGATTTCTGCTCAGGTCATGATCTCACAGTTCGAGCGTTCAAGCCCCACATCGGACTCTGCTGGGAACATGGAGCCTGCTTGGGATTCTCTCTTCCCCCCACCCCCCACCATCCTTCCTGCACTCGCACGTGCACGCACGCACATGGTCTCTCTATCTGAAAATAAATAAACTTTAAAAAATAAAATAAAATATTAACTATTTTCTTTTTACATAAAGTCAGGTTTCCTAAATTTATTCTTTTCTATGATAAGTGACTGGCAGGAATATGCTACCTAGCAGATAGTTTTAGAAAAAAATGAACATCTTCAAAGGGAAAGTGATTTTTTACAGTGAGCAAAATTCTTCGTGGTGAGTGAAAATGGAATTTCTTTGAAAAGAACCTTTGCTGGGTTCAAAATAGGTTTTTGGAAATGTCACTATTCATCATCTGGTGTTTTTGTTGCTGAAGTAAAAAATGTCTCGCATAGCATACTCTCATATTTACATATTATAAAACTTAAAAGAATTTTCTAAATTCTGCAAATTATTCTAAGTGGTTTCCATTTATTTTGGAAGTTATGTAACAATTTCTAACTGGTTTACATAAACTATTTTGATACAAGGGAAATGGAAGTTATGTAAATTTCAACAAAAACATTTAAATAATTGGTCGATGAAGTAAAAAAATACGTATGACGGGGCCAAAATACTTTCTTCCATTCGAAACTGTATATTCTTTTCTGCTGTTACAACCGTCGAAATCAACTATCAAATTAAACTGAACAAAAAAGTAGATTAAGTAGACACATTTATAAATAATGAAACATTTAAATCACTATACTGATTAATATTAAAGTACTTTGGTAAGAAGTTTGTTACATTAATAAAATATTTGCAAAATATTTCATCTTTCAATTTTGTTTTTTGTTTTATAACACATGCTGTGAGTGGATACTCATATGTACACACATGGGGTTTGTATACTAAAAATATATATGTATCAGGGTATATGCTTACTTTAAAAAATGGATTCAGGGGCGCCTGGGTGGCTCAGTCGGTTAAACATTTGACTCTTGATTTTGGCTCAGGTCACGATCTCACGGTTCATGGGATTAAGCTCCACATCAGGCTCCATGCTTGGGATTCTCTTTCCCTCTGTCTCTCTGCCCCTTCCCCGCTCACAGTCTCTCCCCCCCCCCCAAATAAAAAAAGAATTTGAAAACAATAAAATAAAAAATGGATTCAAACTGATTTTTAAAAATTTTTTTAATGTTTATTTATTTTTGAGAGACAGTGGGAGTGGGGGAGGGGCAGAGAGAAGGAGACAGAGTCTGAAGCAGGCTCCAGGCTCCGAGCTGTCAGCAAAGAGGCCAAGCAGGGCTCGAGCTCGAGAACCATGAGATCATGACTTGAGCCCAAGTCGGAGGCTTCACCGACTGAGCCACCCCGGTGCCCCTCAAATTGATTTTTTAATTAGAATGAATGATTAAAAGCACAGAGAGATGACTGCTCTCGATGGTATATCTAAAATGTAGATAGTTCTGCTTAGAATCACTAGCAAAATATCATGAGAAAAACTGTACAACTGAGTTTTCTGTTCATGAACTTCAGGGAACTTATTCCTGAGAGTTGTGGCAGGGAACCCCTCTCCCCCCACCCCACCCCCACCCCCCACCTGCACACTCTACGTTAGAAGTACACAAATGGGCACTGTGAGGAGTGAGATCGGGAAGGGAAGTGCAGAGTCGAAGCGCTAGAAAAATCTTCCTGGGTTTTGTCTACAACCTTTGAACTGGGGTCATATATGTAAGGGAAGATGGTACTGCTATAATTAAATCACTATCTCAATATCCATTGATTGCTGCTTGTTTGGGATGATGGGAATGACCAGCAATTGCACACAGCACGAGCAGTAATTTACTCCTAAAGTGAATATCTAAGAAGAAAGAAGAGGAAAAGACTAAACAGAGAAGGAAAGGAAGGAAAGGCCTGAAAAGTTCAGCTCCGTCAAGGGAATTTTGGGCGTCTGGGTGGCTCAGTCTTGTTAAGCGTCTGACTCTTGATCTTGGCTGAGGTCATGATCTCACGGTTCGTGAGATTGAGCCCTGCATCGATGGAGCCCCGTGTCAGGGGTTGTCAGCTCAGAGTCTGATTGGGGTTCTCTCTCTCCCTCCCTCGCTTCCCCTCCCCTGCTCACTCGCTTGCTCTCAAATAAGTAAACAAACCTTTTTAAAAATTAAAAAAAAAAAAGAAAAGAAAACGACTTCAGTGATTTTTAACCTTTACTAGTATGTTTTCTTTTGAATGACTTCAGGGTTACCTCAAACTATACTTGTCAGAAAGGCTCTCATATTACAATCTAAACACAGTATTCTAAAGAGACACTAAGTGAGCAGAGAAGGCAAGGTGTCTAATCCTTGCTCAGCCTCTCCCTTATTGGAGTTATACTTACTGCACAATATTCCCACACACCGGGAACACTCTACATTGATTGTTGTCTCCACGAGCCTTCGTCCTTCAATTACGTACAGCTATAGATTACAAATCTCAGCCAGTGAAATACAATTCTTTCGTGCCATCCCTAGGTGTGACCTTGGCAGAGTAACACGCAAAGAACAATGGCATATTTGAGTGGAGGGAGGGCTGAGGATAATTCTTTTTTTTTTTTAACATTTATTTATTTTTGAGACAGAGAGAGACAGAGCATGAATGGGGGAGGGTCAGAGAGAGAGAGGGAGACACAGAATCGGAAGCAGGCTCTAGGCTCTGAGCCGTCAGCCCAGAGCCCGATGCGGGGCTCGAACTCACGGACCGCAAGATCATGACCTGAGCCGAAGTCGGACACTTAACCGACTGAGCCACCCAGGCGCCTCGAGGATAATTCTTAAATGACCTCACTCTGACCACCGGTTGAAAACCTCTGATCCATACGACTCCTTCTTTTCAGGCAAACACCTTGAGACCATGATGTTGGATGAGTAGCCTGAGGTTAAAGATTGTGACAGCTTTGGACTTGAACCTGCATCTACTCACTTCCAGGCTTTTCTCTCTGTAGCCTCCATTTCTGTGAGTTTGAGCC
The DNA here is from genome assembly GCF_018350215.1 of Panthera leo. Taxonomy (NCBI): domain Eukaryota; kingdom Metazoa; phylum Chordata; class Mammalia; order Carnivora; family Felidae; genus Panthera; species Panthera leo. The sequence goes on from NC_056685.1 coordinate 44,748,058, forward strand.
TTATAAATAAATTTGTGTGACCTAGATCCACAACGCCCTTACTAAATAGCAACAAAAGTTTCCAGGGGGCTCTTGGATGGCTCAGTCAGTAGCACATGTGACTCTTGATCTCAGGGTTGTGAGTTCAAGTCCACACTGGGCATGGAGCCTACTTAAAAAACAAAAAACAAAAAACAAAAAACTACTAGCCAGGATTATTGTGAAGGTCCAAAACAATGAGAATGTTGGTACTTAACATATTCTTCATTTATGCAAGAAACTTTAAAGTTTTTAAGTTAATGATACTATAATTTCTTTTTTTCACAAAATTTTTATGATCTTGTGTTTTGTCTCACCCAGTTTCTTGAACATTTGAAGGAGTTAAGATAGGTTTAAGTCAGGTCTAATGAGTCCATAACGGAGGTTTCAAAGAGGGAGAGGTACTAAGATCATGCCCTTACTTCACACAGCCTGGCTCATAAGTCTTTTGACAAACTCAGTTACTAAAGGGCCCGAGATTTCTTGTCTCCCCCCAAACTCAGCAGTATCATGTTCATGGAGCAGAAGCCACAGGTCCCAGACAGTTAGATGTTCCCTCAGTGCAAAAAATATAGAAAAATTTAACAACACCATCCATCAACAGGATCTAGTTGACATTTATAGAACACTCCACCCAAAAATAACAAAATTATTTTTAGAAGCCCATAGAACATTCACTAAGAATGTTCTTTTTGTATGCTAAAAACCAAAATACTGATGAAAGAAATCAAAGCTCTGAAGAAACGGATACATACCATGTTCATGGATTAGAAGACTCAATGTCAATTCTCTTCAAATTGATCTATGGGTTTAATACATTTCTTATCAAAATCCCAGCAAGACTTTTTGTGGAAATAGATAAGATTATTCCAAAATGTACATGGAGAGGCAAAAAAAACTAGAATGGCTAAAATAATTTTGAAAAAAAAGAATCAAGTGGGAGGAACGCTACCTGATTGTAAGATTTACAGTACTCAAGGCAATGTGTGGTTGGTGGAGGGAAAGACAAACTAGACCAGTGGAACAGAAGAAAGACACCAGAACTAAACTCACATGAGTAAGGTCAACTGGGTTTTAGCAAAGTTATAAAAGCAGTGCAATTAAATAAAAATAGTCTTTTCAAGAAATGTTTCTGGGATGATTGGAAATCCATAGGCAAAAAAATCAAAACTTACCCTAAATCTTACATCTCATACAAAAATTATCTTGAGAGGAAAACGGAAAAAAAAAAATCTTCAAGGCTTAGGCTAGGTGAAGAGTTCTTATGTACGACACTAAAACCATAATCCCTAAAGAAAAAATAATAAATTGGAATTCATCAGAATTAAAACCTTTTGCTCTGCAAAATGTGGTGTTAAGGAGGGTGAAAAGACCAGCCACAAACTGAGAGAAAATCATTTACAAATCAGATATTTGACAAAGGACTCATATCTAGATTACATAAAGAACTCTCAAAATTTAGACAGTTTAAGCAAAAACAAAGTGCAATAAAAAATTTTGTAAAAGACACAGAGACATTTTCCAGCGCATAAATACACGACAAACAGGCAAATGAAAATATGTTCAACATCATTAGCTATTAGGGAAATGTAAGTGAAAACCAAAATGAATATCACCACACACGTACTATTGAAGTGTTAAAATTTTTAAAGGGACAACACCAGATGCTGACAAGGATGTAGAGAAATGCTCATACATTGCTGTTTCAAATTAAAATGGTATCAGTTTGCAAAGGCTGCCGCAACAAAATATCGCAGATGGAGTGGCTTATACAATCAAAATTTATTTTCTCACATTCCTGGAGGTGGAAGTCCAAGGTCAAGGAGCCAGCAGATTTGGTTTCTCTGGAGGCCTCTGTTGGCTTGCAGACCGCTGCCCTCTTGCTGCCTCTTCACGTGGTCATCCCTCTGTGCCCGCAAACCCTATGTGTCTCTTCTTTTTGTAAGAGCACCAGTTCTTTTGGACCCTACCCTGATGGCCTCATTTTAACTTAATCACCTCTTTAAAGACCAAATCTCCAAATATGGTTACACTCTGAGCTACTGGGGGGTTAGAACTTCAACATAAATTTGAGAGGGACACAATTCAGCAACAGCCATTCCGGAAAATAGTTTAAGAATTTCTTCATAGTTTAAGAATTTCTTCACACACACGCACACGCACACACACACACACACACCCACACACTTTCCCAGTATTTTTATTGCTCGAGAAGATCTGCCTCAACTGATGAAAGGGACTTTCACCAGTGGTGTCCCCGTACACCCGGGAGGCACAGGAGTCATTTCAAACCCCACCAGTGTGAAATCTTCTATGAATTAAACAGTGAGATCGGTGCAGGAAAGGAAAGATACTATGGTAATAACAAAGCAGTGATTTCTCCTTCTTTTATCACAATGCCTCCATTCTACAATCCTTTCAATAGAATACTGCCCACCAAACCACAGAAGGGTAGGGAGGGATCAACAAAGTAGGCAACATGTATCACATTCCCAGTGTGGATTTCAGTCCCGTTACAGTTTACTGGTCCTATTAATAGTGAAAATTTGGGTGGTTCTGGAGCTCGTTTGTCAGATGAATTGCTTTCACCCTAAGAGAATGATGAAACTAATGAAGTCTTACCTTTGCTGGATGAGATTACCTAACTTATAGAGATTTATATCAGCCAATTTCCTTTCTAGATTTTTCCTATTAAACAAAAAAGACACTTATGCCATAATATACAAAATCACTCCTCTGAAGTCAAGAGATTTTGTCTTCTCCCCTTTTCAACTGAAACCAAGTACAAGCTCCCAAAAGTTTCAATCTGCATTGGCTCCAAGATTTAAAGAACTTTTTTATTTAGCATTATTAGAGATTTATGAACTTTATTCAAAAATCTCAAAGGATTAGTCTGTATAAATACATTTTTCCATTCCACTAAGAGCAAAAGTACTTTCAAAAATTGCACCCTTGCAATAAATGCAGGAGCCCCTTACAACGTGTCAATTGAGCTATTTGTCATAGCATCACTCTTGGCAAATGAAAAGCATGCAAGTATTTCGGGTGTAGGATTTTCTCAACAGGTGCTGTTCTATCAAACATGCAAAACTCATGAGCCTTATACCAATTACAGCTAATGTGTGACCACCGGATGATAGCCTTCTAGTTAATCTCTGGCTATGTTCTCACCCAGATAGCCTCTCTCTTGATAAAGCAATTCAAGTCCCCGATCCCTTGCTGTAAAGGAACAAAAACAAAACAAAACAAAACAAAACAAAACAAACCTACTTCAGGCCCATCCAATTCGTATTCTTTCTTCTGTACCTTCAACCAGTGTCTTAGGGTCGTACTTATGTCCACTGCTAAAGACTTTCCAACTCTTCGGCATTCGTTGTTATTGTTTTTCCCTCTAGCGATAGGATAAATGTAACCCGGAAACCGACAGTGTTTAGAGGTAAGGATGTTAGAACTATGAGATAAAGTATAATTGCAATTTAAAAAAAAGCTTCAATATCCAGTAAGAAGGCTGACAAAATTATGGATAGCTATATAACTGAAGCGTTGAATAGCCAGTACAAATGAGAGGACTCTACCTATACTGATAAAGGAATAACAGTAAAGATACCAGATGGGCAAAAAATCTCAGTGCCGGGAAGTATAGAGTGTTTTTTGGTTTTGAATGCTTATTTACTTTTGAGACAAAGAGAGAGCATGAGCGGAGGAGCGGCAGAGAGGGACAGAGCCACAGAATCCGAAGCAGGCTCCAGGCTCTGAGCTGTCAGCACAGAGCCGGACACGGGACTCAAACTCATGAGCTGTGACATCGTGACCTGAGCCGAAGTTGGACGCTCCACCGACCGGGCCACCCAGGCAACCCAGGGAGTGTGTAGTGTTTTTTAAGACATTTAAAAAATGTTTGAAAGACTCCATCATAAAATTGTTTAAAATGAGCAGGAGCAGAGGGGAAAGTTATACAAGAGCACCAGCTGGGCAGTAAACTTACCCATAGGGTTTTAAAAAGACATTACCTAATGGTTGTTGTTAGAGTAAAAACAATGCCTTCCCCCCTTCCCTGAATTTGCATCAGTTTGCCAATCACACACACACACACACAAATCGGAAAGAGATTTAAAAAAAAAACCAACAATACTACCTGATTGCCTTGAGGGAATCAGAACTTGGATAATGTTTTTCCATAAAATACTTTCTTATACCTTTGAATATTGTCATTTTGTGTCTATTACCAACTTTTTTTTTTTAAACTTGCAAGGCAATCCAAGGTTCTTGAACTATCCACTTCCCCTTACTTGCCATTTCTGAAACAGGCCAAAGTATGCTCCCTCCCTGCGGTCTTTACATCTGCTCTCTGCCTGGATTCTTCTCCCTAGATATTCAAATGGTTACTGCTCTCCTACCTCACGAAACCATTTTCATATTCTCTCATTATTTAGAGACCTCCTCGTTTGAAATAAAGGTGCCTCCAGCAATTACGCCAATCCTTATCCCTTTCTCGTGTTTTTTTCTTTTACAATATTTATTGCCACCTGACATTCTATTTCACGTTTACGTATTGGTTTATTCCCTGTATTGCTAAAATGCAAGCACCTGGAGATTAGAATCTCTTGTTGGTTTGTTCCCTCCCAGCCATTAGAATAGTGCTTGGCACAAACCTGGGGCTCCAAATGTACCTGATGTAAAGGATCCGTAATTTGTGCAGTGTATCTAAGAAGTAACTGCATAGCACTGATTGACATAGTGTAACATTTCTCAACTTGAAGGCACCATATTCCCCTGCGGGAAGAAATCTGTAATGCGGTTGGAAAGAGCCCCTCTTCCTCTCTTCTGAAAGACCTACAAACATACAACACAGCAGTTGGGTGTTGAAAACCTCGGGCTGGGAGTTCAAGGTTAGAACTACCCATTCCTTTATTTATATAAAGAAAACTGTTAACCTAAATGCCATCAGGTCACCTCAATGAAGATTACTCAAGAGGTAAAGTACCAAACAAAGCACGCCTACTGCCAAACCCCAACGTGAACTTGTTCATTCCCGGCTGTACATTCAAGGAGGAATCTCACGATCTCAAGCTCATTGCCTACATTTACCAAATGGCACTAACGCACCTTTCCGTTTGGCGGAGTTTACTATTACATGAGTCAAGTGGGGGGAAGACAAAACATATGCCAACACAGGAAAACGTACTCCAATTATACATTATTTCCTTTCAAGGGTAAAAATTTTATTTTTGAGGAACTCCATACTGCACATTTTTAGCAAGTCACGTAAGAAAGCAAAAATGTTATCCTCCCCTCATCCTAGAAATAAATAAGAAGGGCATAAAATTTCTTTTTAAATCACGACACTTGGAAGTTTAGCACCAGCATCCAAAATGAACAAAAAAGGGGGGAAAAAAAGCATACTATATATTTCAGATTTCTTTGGTTGGGGTTCTCCCCATGTGGTATTAATATTTCTTCTTTGAATTCATATTACCAAAACAGTAAAAACCAGGAAAAAAAATATAAACCTAGTGGTTGCTGAAACTGGGGAGGTTGCTCTCTCGTCTTGTGTGCAGGCATTCCCGGATCTCAGCTGGCTAGGAAACTTGGCTGACATTTTCCTTTCATAGTCGTCTGTTTCATAAAGAATAGTAAACGTTCTAATGTCCACATCTTGGTCATGACTCTTCCACATTATTGCTTGCATGTCTCTTTGGTGTTGGTAAGGTCACGGTCTGCTCTGTGCTTTCTTTTTCTAATGGTCATTAATTTCCTTAGGTCACCTGGAAAAAAAATGAAACCAAACTCAGAGTGACAAAATGACCAAGAGTTTAAGAATAAAAAGGCAAAAAGTATGCTTTTCATGTAATTCAAGAGACAGTATTTCAGAAGGTCTACACATAATCTATTCTCACATCTACAGATCTGTAACCCTACACATTTAATACAACATTTGTGTAAACCAGAACATTCAGTACATAGTAAAAATTTTATAGAATTATATGAAAGCGGGTGTCTGAGGGGCTCAATCGGTTAGGCATCTGACTCTTGACTTCGGCTCAGGTCATGATGTCACAGTTCATGAGACTGAGCCCCGAATCAGGCTAACAGCGCAGAGCCTGCTTGGGATTCTCTCTCTCACCCTCTCTCTCCACCCCTCCCCTGCTCATGTGCACTCTCTCTCTCTCCAACATTTCTTTTAAAATTATATAAAAGAAAATTACCATCAGGACGCCTTTTCAAATAAATGATACTACGGCATCCATAATTCTTCATAATTATTTTGGTGGTTGCACAATATCTCCTAACGTGAACAAACCCAACACTGAGCCACTTCCCAACGTTAGACAAGTTATAAATAGTACAAATATTTGTTGCCCTGTACTTTGGATTATTACCTTAGAAGCAATACCCAGAAATAACATTACTAAGTAGAAGGTTATAGCCAAATGACTGATACATAATTCTAAGTCAGTTAATGCAAGCAAATTTAAATAGGGAGTTTATTTCTGTGATACTGTCCACACAGCCTAGAGATAAAACTGAATATTCCCAGCACAGCAAATGTCTACCTGATGGAAGGCTGTGAGTTTTACAGCCTCTTTTAACTAAAAGCGTATTTTTTATTTAATGCAAAGGACAACAACCAAAAAATATTCAAAAATTTAAGCCCCAGGAGTTAGTAGGTGAAAAACCCAGAAAGAAAACAACTATGGCTTATAAATTCCTTTAGGAGTGGCTCTACAATTGGGTCAGTCTAGTTCTATTTCTACCTCTATACTGAAAGTTTCCAAGATCTTTACCAAGAAAACAGAAACGCAGGAAACATCAATAAAGACAAGCTAACCTTTACGGGGAGGTTATGCTTCACCACGCCCTGATTAAGCACCTTACACATGTTATCTCACTAAATCTTTGCAACAACACTTGGTGAGTAAGTCTAGTTGGTATCCCTGTTTTACCAGCAGCAGACATTGCTGGGGCAGAGAATAAACAAACTGCTCAGTATCACCCAGCAAATGAGTAGTGGCTCCCGCACTGAGTACATAAACCTCTTGGCTCTCGCTCATTATACTGCACGGCCTCAAAATCAATTGTGTTAGTTATCAAAGGGAGAAGGGAAGGAAAAAAAATACTCTAGTTTATTCTGTAGATCAGTCTCCTGTTCAAACTGGCCACTAGGTGTCACAAAAGTAAAACTTTCAAAAGTTAAGAGGTATTAATATTAAAAATTATGTCTAGAGAAAAAAAATGACCATCAATAACTGTCAAATGCTTATGCCCCCCAAAACCTAGCAAAGTAAGGTCAAATCCCATATTTAACCACTAAAACTGCTCTTTCTCCGAAGTCCTAAAGGAGATGATGGCTGATCCAGATGAACCACAGAACTGGCTCAGACTGAAATCAACAATACTTAAAATATCAGGGGCGCCTGGGTGACTCAGTGGGTTAAGCGTCCGACTCACGTCATTAAGCTCAGGTCATGATCTCATAGCTCGTGAGTTCGAGGCCTGTGCCAGGCTCTGTGCCGACAGCTCAGAGCCTGGAGCCTGCTTTGGTTTCTGTGTCTGCCTCTTTCTTTCCCCTTCTCTCGCTCATGCTGATTCTCTCTCTCAAAAATGAATAAACATTAAAAAAAAAAAAAAAATCGACTCAAGGCCCGGGCTGCCCGACCTCTTACCTGCTGATGGTGAAGGTGCCTGGGGAGCCTGGTGTTACTCAGCACTGCTCTGCTCGGTGGCTGGAGCGGGGTTCTCAGATGGCGCTTCGCCTGCCTTGGTCTAAGTAAGACATGAAACAAAACCACAGTCCGGAAATTAATCGACCCAGGTGACAATGGAAAGTTCAAGACTAAAAGGTCTCAAAAGTTAGGATCTTCCTGCTTACGAAGGTAAATCACTCTCCAAAATTAACTATTCGTAAGTGGGAGTGAAAATTTAGTGTCAGAGAAGAAAGGCCAATAAATGGCAATTAAACACCACCACTCTCCGCAACAAAGTCTCTGATACACAATTGCTTTTAATACTTGCTTAGAGAGAGCTTCCTCTCTGTACATGCTGTCCTACGTTTGGAGAGCCTTCAACATTTTAATTCTGAATCTCCATTAGTATGCATAATCCTTTCAGAGAATAACTAGTTGAACTCAAATGTTTGTTTATGTTATGTACAGGGCATTCTTTCTCCATAATATATAGATGCATAGATCTTAACTAAAATATTAAAAATATTATATTACCTTTCATATACAGATTATATATAGAATACCTATAAATGCTATATACATATTACCTTAATATATAAACATTTATATGATTTGTAAATATAAATACATATGTAATATAATGATAACATAAAATGTTATATGATTGCCAGTTGGCAGGTTATCAAACCACACTTAGGATGGAACACTAAATAAAGTTTGACGTGATTAAGGACGATGTGGCAACATCCCCTTCCGGCTGGTTGGATTTACCTCTTTGCCATCTTGTGAAGGAGCATTAGGAGGACGGGGGCGACGCCTGTAGTTGTATGGGCGCCGGTATCCACGGCGAGCAGATGGCTGGTTTGAACCATTGGCCGCTTGTTGGTTCTCTTTATCTTCAGCCTCTCCAACAGCTGGGGCAGGTCGGGGGCGAGGAGGGCCTCTAGAGAAAAGAATGCAAAAGAAAAGACAACAGTGCAACAGGACAGGGGGCCACAAGAATACTCTTTATTTTTGAAGGTTAAAAAGTCAAGTGATCGGTATTTATTGCTAGAATACACAGGCTTGGAGCACCTGGGTGGCTCAGTCGGTTAAGCCTCCCTATTTTGGCTCAGGTCATGATCTCACGGTTCGTGGGTTCGAGCCCCATATCAGGTTCTGTGCTGACGGCTCAGAGCCTGGAGCCTGCTTAGGATTCTGTGTCTCCCTCTTTCTCTGCCCCTCCCCCGCTCACACTTTTTCTTTCAAAAATAAACATTAAACAAACAAAAGAAAAAGAATTATACACAGGCTACTGCAGCAAATGGAGCAGAGATTTTGTGGAAAAAACCCTATTTTTCCACCATTTTCCCTCTTCACCTGAATACCTATTTGTAGTGAATAAACATACTCTGGACACATATCATGGTCCTGCCAGGCACTTGATAGGCACAGATAGTAAAATTATAAAAGAAGAGTGGCTCCTGGTACCTGCCCTGCATGGACTGAGTTTAGTGGAGCCTGGAGGGATTAAACACGGAAGGAACTCTAACATAACTTTGTGCCAGAGTCTGTGCTGGTATGTTTTTGGGTTAAACATTTAATTTCAATGCTAATTCTGTACATTGGATTTCTAGTGAGAAAAATCAAGAGGTGTTGAGAGGTTAAGTATTTGGTTGGACCGTAGAGAAATGCTGCTTTTTACAGGTCGAAAAAAGTCGAATGTAACTTTCCCAAGATCACACAGCCAGGGATTGACCGGGCTGGAACCACTGTCTCCTTTCTGTTTTTGTTAAGGCACTTCTGTGAAACCTCTTATTTTGGAAGTTCTTAGTATTTAATCGTTAAGAGTCATTATGTCTACAACTGGAATGAATCCTGTGAGGAAAAGGACACAGACTGGCATAAATCCTTTCCCAAAATAATATATTCTCCTTTCAATAAACCCATGTTGCCAAACCTCCAGGTCGTATAAATATCGATCAGGAGTGAAGGTCTACTTTCTTCACTTACATCAAGGACCAGGAAAAGGAATAGGAAGGCTTATGATACAAAGAGCTTTAAAAGGTTCTGAGGGAGTCGAGCTCAATTCAGTTTTCACAAGGCATGAAGCACAAAAACCTACTCCTTCACTAATATGAATACCATTGGTGGTGTAGTAAAGTAACAGTATCTAATATTTACTGAGGGCTTACTATATATATATCAGGTACCGTTAGCTTAGATTCGTTAGTACTTTTAAAAACTGTAAAATATTCCTTAATGTCCATTTTTATAGACCTGGTAAGTAAGTCTTAAGAGTCCAGGAACCTCCCAAAGGAGACACAGCTACTAACTTCAAGGTGGGAACATACACACAATTTGATCTGTAGCCTGACTTAACCCCCAGACTGCCTTCGTGATGGGACTATTCAGTACCCCACACGCTGGCTGGCACTCACTTCCTCCTTTCTCTGGCACAGCCACTGAACAACGACCCATCAATTAATTTTGTTTGTTTCATTCAATAGAACAAAAAAATTAAGTATTCATCTATATCATATCACAGCTAACTATACAAACCAATGGTTTTGCACAAGGATACCAAAAAATTTTGTTAAATAGGGGGGACATGTCCCATGGCCGTTGGAAAACACACTGCAGAGTCCCTCTAATCCTTAGACCTCCAGTCGAAGCAGCCACTTCTTCCAATGGATCTTCCAATAATAGATCCATACAACAGGCCCCCAACAGTCTCATCCATTATGCTGTCTCTCTCAAGTCCTTCAACTGGCTGTTAGGGAACAATGTCACATACCTCCGGTACCTTGGGCGGTAAGTTGGGTTTCGATGAACCGGTCCCTGAAGCTGTGTTCCCTCTGGGACTCCCTCCTTCATCTCTCCAATTTCACCAGCCTACAAGAAGGAGTCAGAGCTGAAAGTCAATGTCATACGACCAGACAGAAGAGACACAGAGCACACAGTTGCATTCAGATTTTTTTAAAAATTTTTTTTAATGTTTCCTTATTTTTGAGAGAGACAGAGAGTGAGTGGGGGAGGGGCAGAGGATGAGGGAGGCACAGAATCCAAAGCAGGCTCCAGGCTCTGAGCTGTCAGCGCAGAGCCCTACGCGGGGCTCGAACCCACGAACCACGAGACCATGACCTGAGCCGAAGTCGGACACTTAGACGACTGAACCACCCAGGTGTCCCATCAGATTTTTTTTTTTTTAAGTAAAAAGTAAAATGCTTCATAATAAAGCCGAGAACCCTCAACTTTAACAGTGAACTGTTCAATGATTTAGATCTTTGTGAATGATAGGAAAGAAAAACTTATTTCTACTACAACAGACTTTTGTGTATCACAGAGCTCTTAGTCTTATTTGATAATACTAATTTAAACACTTTGAAATGTTCCATTCATCTCTTACCATGAAAAAAAAGAAAAAAGGACCCATTATTATAAAAGAAAAGAGAATGAGGGGCGCTTGGGTGGCTCAGTCAGTTAAGCGTCTGACTTCGGCTCAGGTCATAATCTCGCGGTTTGTGGGTTCGAGCCCCGCATCAGGCTCTGTGCTGACATCTCAGAGCCTGGAGCTGCTTCGGATTCTGTGTCTCGCTCTCTCTCTCTGCCCCTCCCCTGCTCATGCTCTGTCTCTGTCTCAAAAATAAATACAACATTAAAAAAAGGGGGGGAGGGGGGCGCCTGGGTGGCTCAGTCGGCTGGGCGTCCGACCTCAGCTCAGGTCATGATCTCATGGTTCGTGGGTTCGAGCCCTGCGTCGCACTCTGTGCTGACAGCTCACAGCCTGGAGCCTGCTTCGGATTCTGTGTCTCCCTCTCTCTCTGACCCTCCCCCGTTCATGCTCTGTCTCTGTCTCAAAAATAAATAAACGTTAAAAAAAATTATTTTTTTTAAATAAAAAAAAAGAAAGAAAGAGAATGATATGCTACATTTGAGCAATGAGAATCTCTTCCCCCTTTCAAACTCAGATCCACTAATTCTATGAACAGGGTATCCCTTCAACCATTAATGGTTTCTACATTTAAACGTTCTCCCACACCTCTTAACACCTTCGCTTCTGACTGCTTCCTTCCGTCTCTTTGCATTTAATTATAATCTTTTAAAAAACAAAATCATACTTCCTTGATGATAAACTTCTTTCAAACTGGGGGTACAAAATTTATTTACTGTGCAACTTCCAAAGGAAAAGACAACTAAAAACAAACAAGAAAACCCACCAGACATCTCCAAAATTCTTTATAACACAGCCACATCTTAACCATTTTTTCTCAACACTAACATCCTTTACTTCTCCATGTTACACCAGGAAAAGAAAAGCCATCAGCAAAGGATTTCCACATTCTTTCACTCTCAAATCTACCCACCTACGTGTTTGCTGTCATTTTCTTCTCTCTCCTAACCCTGCGTAAGTGGTCTATGCTCATATCCAAAGCCAACCCCTCTCTCACCTCCTAGAACACTTAAACTCTCTATCCCTCCTCCCCTTCACTGTATACTTTTCCCCCCTTCTCTACTCCATCATTTCCATCCAGGTGCATAAACATGCTGAAAGGGCACCCATCTTTTGCAATTCTTACAATACAATCACAAACTTACAAAACAGTTGGAAGTACAAGATCTAATCCTCAGGCCCAGTTCAAGTATCACCAGTTGTCCCAGTAATGTCCCTGATGGCCAAGACCCATTCAGAACCATGCCTTGAATTTAACTCTTTGCCTGAAACAGTTCTTCGACATTTCCTTGGCTTTCGTGACCTTGACGCTGTTAAAAATTAGAGGCCAGTTATTTTATACGCTATCCTTCAGTTTGGGGGTTGTTTGGTGTTTCCTCATGATTTAGCTCCTGTGTATCTGGCAGGGAAGCCATAAAGTCACACCGCACCCTTCGCATCGCATCCCGTTGGGCGGCAGATGGTTTCAATTTGTGCCGTTACTGACAACGTTCAAGTTCAGGAGTAGTTAAGGTAGTATCTGGCAAGCCTACTCTGCTGTACGTTTACTCTTCTCCTCTTTGTAATTAGTGAGGATTTGGAGCAGTACGTTCAGAGTGTGTAAATGTTTCATTCCTCATCAAGTTCTCAATATATCCATTTATGTATTTATATCTGCATAGACTCATGGTTTTCTATTTTATTCAATGAGTTATAATCTGTTACTATCATTACTGGCCAATGGGAACCCTTTCAGACTGGCTCCTGTCCCTCTGACATGTCTCCAACATTCTTTGAGTACTTTCTTGCGTTTTGGCACAACAAGATGTTCTGGGCTCATATTGTACTTTCTCTGGCCCAGCTCTGAAATCAGCCACTTCTCCAAGAGAGCTTCTTTTTATTGGAGAATGGTATTTAGAAACAAAACACTGGAGGACAGGTATGCTCAATGTTATTAAGGAGTCACTGATTTCAGGCCATTTCTGGAGACAGAAATAAGGAACACACATACACAAATACATATATGTACACACACAGCATGAGTTCCACATATATAAACGTGGGTATATGTGTGTGCACGTAGAGCATACTTGATCTGTCCACCTATAATGGCTTTCACAAAGTTGTTGGTGAAGAGAGGGCTTGGGAGGCCAGGAGAGAACTCACTACATCTCAAAACCAAACAAAAACAAAAACCCTGCTCTGACCCCACAGCCTCCTCCCAGCTACTGCCCCATTTGAGTTCCTTTACAGACAGACGAAAGGAAAACCACCACCACTAACTAACCACCACAGAAACCTCCTCAAAGGAGAATAGGAGACCTCTTCTCCCTCTCTTGAACTCATGCTAATCAGACTTGCCCTTACCGGACCACTAACTCCCAAGTTACCAACCACAGGAATCCACTCGCAGTCTAACTCCCTCCTCTCCTCCTCAGTACTTGACACGGCATCTCCTTCTGGAAATATGTTCTCCCTATCTGCTCCTTCTCATCATCCCAGACTCTTCATCTTCCTCATCTTGGAGGAAGCTGGTGTGCCCAGGACTCAGTCCTAGGATCAGTGTTCCACCTACACCCACTTTGGAGTTCATCCCATCCTGCGCCAGACCTTTCAAACTCGCACCTGGTCCCGTCTCCCCTCCTCAGGCTCCCTTCGGCCTCTGTCCCTGCCCTTCCCTCGGCCATTCGTGGCTTCTCCCAGGACCTAAAACACTCGCTCCCTCGCTTCACGTAGGCCTCTTCTCAAACATGAGCCCAAAGACTTTGTAGCCACCTTATCTAAAATTACACCTTCCTAACTCAAGCCACATATTCCCTCTTGGCTGCGTTTTATTTTTCTGCCTACTTACTTCACATCTCCACTTGGAGGTAAAATTTAACGTGGGGGGGGGGGGTGGTGGGGTGGCGGGGGGGGGGCAGAGGGGGAGGGAAGATCTCCAGATGGTTTTCACCTTTCCCCTAAACCCAATCTTTATTGTTTTCCCGTATTTGCTTAAATCAAAAACCACAGGGGTATCTTTTACGCCTCACACCACACATTCACTCCATCATCAGATGCCGTCACGTCTAGGTTTAAAATATTGCCAGAATGTGACCACTGAGCACACCCCCACTGCTAGTACTCTCATCCACGGCAGGACCATCTCCGCACAGGGGATTATAGCAGCCGGTCTCTCCCACGTCCACTGCTGCCTCCTGTGGTCTAGCTTCCATAAATAGTCCGATGGGCTCCTAAATATGTGTCTTCCCTGTTGAGATCCCTTCACTGGCTTCTCATCACATTTGGAGTAGGTCAGCAGTCCTTATCAGTCTACCAGACATGCTCTATCTGCTCTAAGACATCGCCCTAATCTCACGTCCTACCCCCCTCGGCCTCGCCCACACTGTCACCACAGGAGCCTCCCTTTAGTTCTCCGAACAGGCCAAGCTGCTGCTTCCTCAGGAACCTTGATCCACAAAAAGCAGACAGGAAAAGCAATTAGCATGTGTGAAGGGCTAGAGTTTACTAGAACTGTGGAACGGGAAGAGCATTAGCAGAGGCTGAGTTTGAATCCAGTTCTACAACTTTCTGCCGCAGGACCTTAGGTACAAGTTGCCCATTTTTTAGAATATGCAAATCTCTTCATTTGTGACAACACCAACAAAAATATGGAAACCACTGCCAATTTCATAAAGCTACAGGGAAGACTGAACGAGAACGGATTTCAAACGTCTGCCACTTCATCAGTGCCAAATAATTCATGCTCGCTCCCTTTTCTCTATCATACAGTTCTTTTCTCAGAGACGGCAAAATATTGCTATTAGTTCAGTAACCGATTCGACTTAATTTCCAAGCGGAAATTAAATTCAAATTAAGCTAGATAGGTATTATCTTTGAAAAACCAGAAGTCGTGTGGTCACTGATGTATCATGCTATATCATGTCCTTTGTACAGAAGGGAAATTCTATTGGTCTGTATATTATCATTTTTTTTCCCCTGTTGTGTCAGTTTCGGTTTTTATACAGTAAAAAATGTTTCCAAAGACTTTTCTCTTTGACCTCAATATTTAACATCTTAGAGATCTCACTATACTTTTAAACCATTAGCCTAGCTATTATGGAAGAGAGTTTTAGGGATTTTCATTTGATGCTACTGACTGCCTTAAGCAGACTTCTTTAGTGTCTGAACATCCAAGCATGGGATGTATTAGAAAGATTCTAAAAATACTGAAGGAATCTAAGGACAGCTTTTATTTCATATATGGAATGGGTAAGATAGTCAGCTCAAGTTAAAACAACTCCATGCGATTATCAGAATAAGCACATGTGTTTCAAAACTAGTTTTCAACCAGCTTCTGCAAACGATGTTCTACATAGCACTAAAGAATCCCTTTGCTCTGAACCTTCAATTCCTAAGGTAAAATATACTTTATTTTAAACCACATAGAAAAGAATCGTGTTCTCAAAAAAAGATACGTGCGGATGTGCAAAATACTAAGAAAGATTATTTCAGGAAAGTACTACTAATGCCCTAAAAATAAATGTGTATTACAATCTCCCTGACTCTTCCTGTTCTCATTTCCTAGAAGCCCAGAGTGCTGCCCTAAAGAAACCTACTATGCCCCATGTACCCAGTCTCTCCATATATGCAAGTCTACTCGTTATTTTTAGCACATTCGTCAGGGACAGCTGTTAAAGAGTAGAAGAGAAATAACAAGAAGCAATGTAGAAAGAACATAGTCATGCATGATGGGATAAGAGATGGGTAGCAAAGAACAGACTGAACATAACGTTCAGTCAAAACACTTCGTGGAAAAACAGAAAACAAAAACCAAGGACACTAAGAGGAAAAAGTTATAGCTAGTGGTAACAAAAAATCACGTCCTATGCCAAGTTTTCCAAGTTTCTTGGGGAACTGCAGAGTTGTTACAATGTTTATCGATTATAGGTCAGGTTCACAATAGCTCTGTCAGTATTTTTCAGCAAAAAAGGAGAATAATAACTCATCAACAATCCCCATCTACAATAGCTTTTCTTACTAACACCATGTCATGCAAATTAAAAACTCTATAGATTTCCTCTATCCTAAGACACCGAGCTAAATATCTTCGCCTTTGATTTAATCACCATGACCCCATGGAAGAGGCACGTTATTATGCCCGTTCAATGGATGAGAATTAACTTAGTTTTTGCAAAAGCTCACAGACTCAAGTTGGCAGAGACAAGATTCAAATCCAAGTCTGCTGACTTCAGAGTTCAAAGTCTTAAAACGCATAACCACCTGTCTCTCTACTTTAAACTGTCCCGTGGTCCCCAGGGTGCCCAATTACGGGCATGGCTCCTGTGGTTATGCTTTTGAAAATGTCACTAGAATGGCTGCTCCGAAAGAACAGACTAAAGGCCTCGCCTCACAGCTTTTGGAGCATCAGGAAGCCACAAGCAAGGTCTGATTTCCGGCGGCTGGTGTTGGAGGAGGAGGAGGAGGAAGAGGAAGGACGGAGGGGTGAGGACGGCTGAAGAAAAGTCCCAGGTGCAATTTTACCTGCATTCTGTTGGGATGGGGAAAGACCCGTGAGCGACGGTCAAAGGTCTGTCCCACGTGGTAAGGCGGGAACCGCCTCCGGTACTGAGGGCGATACTGGGGGCGGCGCAGCTGACTCCGGGCCCCAGAGAACTGCCCGTCAGTGGCAGGGGGGTCAAATCCTTCACTGCTGCCGCTCCCTTCCTCCTCCTCCTCCCCAGCGTACTAGCAAGCAAAGAAACAGAGATTCAGAAGAAGTTTCAGCAAGGACAGAACCAAAGAATACTGCTCAGGATGAATATCACCAAAGGAAAAACAAAATCTCCCCCAAAGGGAATAATCCCCTCTATTATTCGGACAAAATGCATTTAACCCAGGTTATCGTGTGATTACCTGGGATAAACTACATTAAGATTAAAGTAGATCTGGGCAGATAAAATATTAAGAAGCAGAAAAGCAAAAGCAATCAATCTATAATGAATTGACGAGTCATCTCATTAGAATTGGTGAATAACGGTGGGGCTGGGGAGGGTGTCTGGGTGGCTCGGTTGAGCGCCCTGCTCCTGACTTTGGCTCAGGTCATGATCCCAGAGTCCTGAGATTGAGCCCCACGTAAGTCTCTGTGCTGAGCATGGAGCCTGCCTCACGTTCTTCCTCCCTTCCTCCCTCCCCCTCTTGTCTCTCTCTCCCTCTGTCCTCTCCCCCACGCATGCTCTCACTCTCTCTCAAAAAAAGAATTGGTGAATCATCAGTTGAACAACCAAAGAAAACATGTGCAAGGTTGTTAACAGTTTAATAGCTCCAGCTAATGTGTGTCTCCCAACATCTGCCATCCAATGGGGCAGAGTCAGGGCAAAGCAAGAAAAAAAACATTGTGTGGCATTAACAGTTTTGTCCTAAGAGTCCTACCTTCCTAGAGCCGTTCTCAAAGTGTGGCTGGAGTCTCCAAAAACCTTTCAGAGGTGGGGGGCGGGTACCCAGTTCAAACGATTCTTATAATGGTGCAAGGATACTATTTGCCCTTTCCACTCTTATTCTCTCATGGGTATATGGAGGCTCCAAACAACCACAGGGACACAGAGCCTCTTAGCTGACTGAATGCAGAAGGAGATACGAAAGCCCAGCTGGCTTCTATTAAACCAAGTAGAGATCTGCAAAAATATGAAGCAACACCACTCTTCTCACTCAATTTAAAAACCTAGTTTTCAGGGGCGCCTAGGTGGCTCCGTCCGTTAAGTGTCTGACTTGAGCACAGGTCATGATCTCACGGTCCGTGGGTTTGAGCCCTGCATTGGGCTGTGCTGCTTCAGATCCTCTGTCCCTCTCTCTGCCCCTCCCTTGCTCTCTTTCTCTCAGAAATGAACGTTAAAAATATCAAAAAATAAATAAAAAATAAAAGCCTAGTTTTCATTAAAAATGTTATTTATATTTATGTGTAATGAGCTTATTTACAATCAATTAAATATCTCTTAAATGTCTGCTCTAATTGCTAACAGATATAAACACACATAAAACCTGTGGGATCATCGATAATAATTAAACATATAAATGGGTCCAAAAACCAGTAAATTTGAGAACCACTGACTTACAGCATGATTTTCTTTATAGGCTTTGGAATAAAGTTTTAATTGCACTTTTATAGTAGTAAGTAATAGACACAGGCAGTTTCTAAATATAGGCCTTATTAACAAAGGAAACTACCGACCCCACATTTTTTCCTATATTTAAGCTACTATGTATCACATACTAATATTTTATATAAAAATATAAATAGCCAAACATCCCTCAAAGAATTTATTTCAAATCTCACACTAAAGGATATAGATATGCGAATACAGAAGGCAGTCAAGGGAAGTAATTATAGTTTTCAAAAATGAATAAATTAAAAACTAATAAAATAATGACCCATTTCTTTTGGGGGTGAGGGTATTTAAGATTTAGAACACTCCAGAATCAGCCACACAGGCAACTAAATTCCCAAAAGGTGAAAGTTTCAGCTACCACCTCCAGTAATTTCAGAAAAATCCAGCCATTGTACACTTCATAAAATCTGTACCAGCTACAATCGACAACTACGTAACACATTGGCATAAAAAAGTAAAAAAGAAACATTAGCATAGAAATCATACACCAAAATACTAAGTGTGAGACTGCATTATTCTTCTTTTTAGGCTATTCTCTATCTTTTTGAGTTTTATACAGCCAAATCTTTCATTAATTACCTTTCCAAACAGGAATAATGGCACCACCCTTGCCAAACATGCTCTTGAGAGAGAGTCAATAAGCTGTCAGGATGTCAGGACATCCCAATAAAAAAAAAAAAAAAAAAAAAAAAAAACAAAACAAAACAAAAAAACACCTTCATTTACACATACTTTCAGAATTTTGAAAGTTTTCTTTCTAAGGAGCTTTCACACGCAGGACTTTGCAATTTCCAGCTGAGGAGGAAAGTCTTTAAGGAAAAACTGCTAACGTTTTTCTACCGCTTTTACTTCTGAATTCACGTAATAATCAAAATACAGTTGCCCCTTGAACAACGAGAAGGTTAGGGGCACCAATGCTGTCAAAAACCCATGTGTTCAAACTCCCCCAAAACGTAACAACTAAAAGCCTACTGTTTCCTGGAAGCCTACTGACAACATACAGTCAATTAACACTTATTTTGTATGTTACGTGTATGATACACTGTATTCTTACAGCAAATTAAGCCACAGAAAAGACAATGTTATTCAGAAAATCATAAGGAAAATACATTTATATTCATGTACTGTATTTACCAAAAAACACCTGCTGTCAGTGGACCCACACAATTCAAACACGTGTTATTCAAGGGTCGACTGCCATCACAACCAGAGTTCTGTGAATCTGATGAACTTGGAAAAGTTAACATGCTATATAATAAATGCTACAGTAGCTCATTCCTACTCGCCACCTCCAGCACAGGTTTTTATTAACAATCAAACAGGAGGGATGCCTGGGTGGCTCAGTCGGTTAAGTGTCCGACTTCGGCTCAGGTCAGTCTGTGGGTTCTCGCAGTCTGTGGGTTCGAGCCCCACGTCGGGCTCTGTGCTGACAGCTCGGAGCCTGGAGCCTGTTTCGGATTCTGTGTCTCCCTCTTTCTCTGACCCTCCCTGTTCATGCTCTCTCTCTCTGTCTCAAAAATAAATGTTAAAAAAAACAAAAAACAAAAAACAATCAAACAGGATAAGGGGGGCACCTGGATGGCTCGTCGGTTAAGCGTCCAACTCCGTTCAGGTCATGATCCCAGGGTCGTGGGATCCAGCCCCACCTTGGACTCCTCACGTTGGACTCTTCACTGAGTGTGGAGCCTGCTTAAGATTCTCTCTCCCTCTGCCCCGTCCCCACGCATGTGTGTGCTCTCTCAAAAATAAATAAACTTTAAAAAAAAAATCAGTAAGATAAGCAAAACACGGGTATGAAAAATACAAAACTAGATGAGGGGATGGGAAGATGGGTGAAATAGGTGATGGGGATGAAGGAGGGCACTTGTCACGATGAGCACAGGGTGATGTATGTATCTGTTGGATTACCAGATGATACACCTGAAACATGTTAATGTAACACCTATGTTAACTAACGGGAATCAAAATAGAAACTTAAAAAGAATAAAAATAAAATAGCAGTAAAATAAAAAAAGAAAAATACAGAAAGAAAAATAAGAGGTCACCAGGTAGCTGATAAAAAACCAATCTGGAGGGCGGGCGGGCGGGGGGGTGGGGGGGGCGCCTGGGTGGCTCAGTTGGTTAAACATCCGACTCTTGATTTCAGCTCACATCATGATCTCACAATTCATGAGATCGAGCCCCGTGTCAGGTTCTTCCCTGACAGGATGGAGCCTGCTTGGGATTTCTGTCTCCCTCTCTCTCTGCCCCTCCCCGACTCATTTGCATGTGTGCACACTCTCTCAAAAGTAAATAAATAAACATTAAAAAAAATCAACTTAGGCAGGGTGTGAAGATGACAGAATTAAGAGGGAAAGCATTAAGGTAAGTGGAAAGATATAAATCTATGAAAGCATAACAATAAATCATTCTCATTTTGCAGACTTTCTTTTCTGGTGGGATTTTTCAAAAGGTTTCCTCGGATGATACGCAAAGTCATAGTCTAGGGCTCACAAAGCATCTCGAGTCTTATTCTGTAAGTGCCAATCCCAAGTACTAATTCTAGAAACCTCAAAAAATGATTCAAATTTAACAGGCTCCTCATGACCACAAATGAATGGGATTCTTTTTGGGTGCCTTGAGTGTGCTTCAAACTGAGCCTTCTAAGTAAGCTCCAGACAGACCCGGTTGTAAACCCTTTCGCCTGGATTGTTACCAATCTAGAGAACTAAAAATCTGGAGTATCACTTACTGCTTCTTTACTTTAAAATAATGGGAAAATGCTACGCTGAATAAACCAGCTACTTAATCGAGGTAAATTAATACTTCTGCGGTCAGTGCTGGGTTTTTTGCCTATTCCTGAGCTATCCCCCATTCTCCTTGCCAACCAAACACTTCTTTTCTTAGAGGTCAACAGTGCTCGTGCCAAGAGATGAACAGCTTTAGGCCAATCATGGAAATCCCGTTCCCCTTTGCCAGTGAATGCCACATGACCAGGTTCTGGCCAGATAAAAGAGCCAAATAAAGAGAAAGCCCTTTTGACGACCCTGGCACAGCCTATCTTAATTAAGCCCTTCCTCTTAAAAGATAGTTGTCTGTTACTTGCAGCCAAATACGTACAAACTGATACAACTTCTGAATGGCCAGTTTCCAAAGAGACCCGTGGCTATGGATGAATTCTGGGCACTACAAATTTCCCTTCCCAAACCAAATCATTCTGTGCCTCCGGGAGGAGATACATTTATCTGCTGCAGGTATGTATACTTCGTTTTACACGTGGGAACTCTTTCAGGCACTGAGACAACATACATTACGGGGAGGCCCACGGCGTCTGCCATAGTAGCCACGTCTGTAACGGCGCCGATCAGCAGCATAACGGCTCCCTTCCACGGGAACGCCATCCGGTCCAGTCACATTGGCTGCTTCTGCACCCTGAGAAAGAAGACAAAGACGGCCTCAAAATCAAAAGAAGCTAACTCAACTAACCCCTTTCACCCCTGCCCCCCATAAAAAACCAGCCTGGGACAGTCAGAATGTTAAAGCTGGCAGAACGTACCCACAATTCCTACTGTGATCTCAAATACACACCCAAGTCTTAATAAGATCAGCAAGGTGCTTGGTGTCCTGATTATAAATGTAGTTTCTTTGCTCACACAACCTAAACTCTCCCTTCTTGTTTGGTTATGCTAAGTTCAAAAACGGTATGTACCTCTTTAAAGAACACACACCAGTAAATGTAATGCGACTATGAAAGAAGTAATGCTAGACCAGGAAGAATATTTCTCCATGGGAAAAAAAAATGAGATGTTATCTTCCTAGAACAACACTGAAACCTAGATTATTCTAAGAGGCACTAAGAGAACAGCTCTTCATGGGCTCGAGTGGCTCTGTCCAGCACTGAGCTATTGAGAGGGAAACTTCTTCCATCTCGGCAGCAACACAAGAGTCCTGGATTGAGTAAGAAGACATCGTTTCCACAAATGTAGTGCTGCTTTAGACCGTCTTAGTATCCTTCAAACACACTCAGCGTTCTTATTCTCTTACGGACAAGGAGATAAAAGATAAAATAATGCTTCAAAAACATAAAAAAAAAATCAGACAAAAGAGATTCCAAAGAATATATTTCACATTCAACATCTATTTGTAAAACCTCAAGTTCTGAAAACATATGAAGGTGAAATTAACCTGGCAATACAAAATTTTAAGAGTTGGATGGGATAACAGAGATCATTATAGGTCAGCATTTGCTGGTGGATGATTTGAAACTCCAGGTTTGCAACACAGCTGAGGGATCACATTAGTAAAGAAATCATTTAAGTTTCTGTATTAAATAAATGTGGAGCCTGGGTGGCTCAGTCAGTTAAGCATCCGACTCTTGATTTTGGCTCAGGTCATGATCTCTCTTTCTGCACTTTCATCGTGGAGCCTGCTTGGGATATTCCCTCCGTCTCTCCCCCCACCCCCCACCCTGCCCCACTCGTGCTCTTTCAAAATAAATAAATAAACTTTAAAAAAAGATATCTTTTTCCCCAAAGCAACTTTTATCCATTTAATACTATAAGTGTTATGGGGCACCTGGCTGGCTCAGTCTGTGGAGCATTTGACTCTTGATCTCAGGGTCATGAGTTGGAGCCCCATGTTGGGTGCAGGGATTAAAAAAATACTATAAAAATTTTAATCTACACTGGAATACACATTTGGTACCGAAATAAAATACGTCCTTTAACTTTTAAAAAATTAGCTTCTCCCTCTATAACTAAATAGGGCTCTTCATCATTTATTAAGTGAGAAATTACAACCTCCTCTTATAATCAGTCAAAGAACATTTATAGCAGTATTCAGTAATCAAAAATTTTCTACTTAAAAGTCACTTCTGTCAAAAATCCAAAATAATGTTAATTCATAAGGGGCTGCGAGACCACTCACTATGCAAGAAAACCGTGTGCTAGCACACTTCGATACCCAGCCACGATAGTCTCACCTTCTCCCCCTCAACCACATCAAACTCTACAGTTTCTCCATCTCCTACACTGCGCAGGTACTTCCGTGGGTTGTTCTTCTTGATGGCAGTCTGTCAAGAGAACAGAAAATTCTAAATGAAGAGTATGTCAATATTGGCCACAGATTTCATCTCGCAAGTTTACTGCATACGTTATTGTTTTTTGAAATTACTCTCCCACTCACCTGGATCTTCAAAACAGTAATAAAAAACAAAACAAAACAAAACAAAAACACGGCAAAACTATGTTCCGCATTTTCTTAATTTGTGGTATCCTTTGAAATTCATCTTGGTAGGTGGATTCAACAGGATGTGCAGTTACTACCCACCTCCGTTACAGCCTGATCATGAAATTGGAAATATTAGTTCCCTCAAGCTATCAGGCATCTAAGATTTAGACTGTACCTCTATGGGTGAGGGGAAAGGGGTGATGCCTTCATGAAGTCCTGCTTAAACACACATATATTTTTTATTTTATTTTATTTTATTTATTTATTTATTTATTTTTCTTTTTAGGTGGAGAAACTATCTACAGACAAGAGAATCTCAAAAAGAATTTTAAAAGAAGCGAAGGAGAGGAGGGATGATGAAGACTAGAGAAAAGGAATTTTAAAATGCCAGGGGGGATAAATACACCTGATGGAACACACAAAATTACCTCAGGAACGAAACATTACTGATAATCATAATCTGGCCTCTTTTCCCCCTTCCTCCATTTTATGGAGAAGGAAAACAATGAAGCTGGTAAGGGATTTTGCTGAAGACATAAAGATACAGGCTGCATGGGTTGGGGGTGGGGGGGGGGTGGGTAGGCAGGGTGGGTAGGGGGAATCCATATCCCTGCACTGTATCCATATGATATTTATCCAATACTTTCCCCATCACACCATTCATATCTCACTCATCCCTGCACATTCTGTGATAATACATTAAAAGTTTAATGGAGATGTTCTGCTGCATGAAACACCCGCACCTCAGTATCTGCATATGAAAAGGCCTCCCCTTTTCGGTCAGTGGCGGGGAGAATAATTCCTGCAAAGAATTTCCATTTCTTTAGCTGGTATCTCTAAGTAGTTAAAGGGGCTCTGAGTTTCTATGGAACTAGGTCAACCTTATTTTATAAAGCGATTAGGCATGTGTAATCCAGCCCTTCCCTTACTCTGAGTGGGAGGGAGGAGGGAAAAAGAGGAGCCAATGCCACAGAGACCTCACCCACGGAGGAAGAAAGGCGGCTCAGGGCAGGATATCTGCGCGCAGTTAGCACATTCAGCCATTCCAAAAACAGCCCCTCCCTGCCGGCTCGTTCCCTTTTTCCTGTTCAACGGGGCAGGCCTCAACACAGGGAGGTGACTCACCACGCAACCTCATGGGGGCTGGAATCAGGTCACAGACTTGCAGGCTAATGATGCTGGCCACCAGGACACAAACTTGTGAGGTCCCTATAATGTAGCTGTCAAACACAGACTGCTTAACCCCAAAGGTCTACCTGTTAACCTCTAGGTATGAGAAGAAACACTTTCTTTCAGTCTGTTTTAACTTTAAAGGTCACTGGGTCTCAACAACAACAACAACAAATCTCAAATTATCTAGGCACAACTGAAATACATCCAGTCAAGCAGAAACGTAAACAGCAGAAACCACAATAGAGAGCTTAATCTTAGATATTACTCTCCCCAGTCACCACTCCCACCCCAATTCGCCCACGACCCAAAACAGAAGGAAACAAAACCAAAGAAAACCAGATGCTGCTTCACAGAGCCCTGCAGGTAGGTACTGGTCTTAGTACCTGACTCTGTATTTTCCTGTTACACACTAAGCTCCCCACAGATATGAGACAATTGGCTGGAAATTAAATAAATATACAAAAAGAACAACGAGGGCAGGCGTCTCTTCTTTTAACCTGTATTGTAAAACAAGTCCAGGCTGCATAATGAAATAAAGAGCATCCTAGGCCAGGAATGTAAAGAAAGACAAAGACATCAGTAGCCAAGAAGCCCATGGTTCCCATATTTTACCCATCTCCTACATCTCCGAATCCAAAGGGATGTGGACCTTTTGACCCGGACATGTGCTAACCATGCCTCATTTTTACAGGAGTGAGGATTATCCTGGGCATTGGGGAGTTTTCTCATGTCCTGGCTACACACACCCTAACCATCTGCTTTGCTGCGCTATTTACTTCAAGTCAGAGCCACTCGGGGAGAAGAGCTTTAACCAACACCCACCCAGGCAAAAGCCACATCAGTTCCAGCCAAACACGGAAGGGGAACCACAAGATCAGGAAAATAAGATGGTAACACGGGAACAGAGTTCTGCTAAGGAGTCAAAGGCTTTAAAAATTAGCAACTGGTCTGAGTATTACTTCGTTCGACTGCAAAAATAAAAGGCTAAAATGATGGGACAGAAGAGTTTATCTGCCGATCTTAAAATGTGCAAGTGTGCTCTCTTGCCAGAATAAAACCATGCAAAGCGTTTAGAGTGGAATGATGGTTTACAGGACTTCATCTTGGAAAAGGGACACGAGCAGGTCACAGACACCCGTCTCTTCACACAGCAAATGTAGCATTTATTATCCCTCTTACCTGATGTACAAACACATCTTCTTTGGTGTCATTTCTGTTAGAAGACAAAAAGTTCACAAATGAAAGTACTAGATATGGGGAAAAACTTAAAAGAACAGATGTTTTATGAGTTTAGATCCCAAGACCTCAAAAAGGCAACATAACATCTTTGTTTCTCCTCAACTTAGAAGCCCAGAATCGGTCCCTGATAAAAACTTCCAAACCTGCAAGATCCCTGTCATACTCCTCCATATTACCACAGTGCTTAGATCCAAGTGTACAGAATCTACAGAAACATCCCTTCCCTCTCATCGCCTCCTAAATCACGTGGAATGTAATCAGAGCCCGAGATTTCCTTCCCAGTAAAAAGCAAAGCAAGACAGTAAAAGGACAGGGCACAGCTGTGAACTAGGCTCTCCTTACACTGAAACCTAAAACAGCACCCTCCCCACCACCCTGCCCTAACTCACCCCACCCCCCCACCAAATCAGTTAAGGAAGAAATTAAGGAATTTTTAAGGGGGGGGGGGCGGTGCGGGCAAAGCGAATGACTGTATCACGTAAAAACATCACCAGACTGCCAACAGTCTACAGCTGCGTTCTCCTTCCTATAGGGTTAGAAGCTACCGTCGTTTAAAGAAAACACTACACTTTCTACGCAGGACTTGGGCCAGACCTGGGTTACAGATCTAGCTCAATTACTCACTAGTTGTGTGACCCTGGGAAAGTTGCTTAACCAGTCTAAGACTCCATTTCTCCATCTGTGAAATTACAGATAGGGTCTCAATTGTCCTAAGGCCCTTCCCATGTCTCTTTTATCTCCCTCACCTTCAATTTTCTTTTAATGACTGGATGTTTAAAAACATGTCATTTATCCATACTCTGGAAGTGTATTTTAATTAATATTTAATAACCACTAGCTTAGAAAGGAGAATGGTCACAGTGCTTACAAATCTTAAAACTTACTCCAGCCATCAACTGAAAACAAAATGAACAAAAAAACTTACATAAGCCATTTAAAAAGTCTGGTCAAGGATCTATAAACTGCTGGTGCCACAAAGCAAGCATGCATTTAAAACATGTACGGAGATACAAGCACGTACCGATTTATGAATCCATATCCATTTCTGACGTTGAACCATTTAACAGTGCCAAGGACTTTGGTGGCTAAAATAAGATTAAGCAGATAAATTAGTATCTGACCTACAAAGAGATAAAGCTCATATCGCTAAGGTCTTGATAGCATTATATAAAGCCTAAACATACCGGAGGAAACCATTAAAGGCTTAATTCTAAAATATATTAGGAAAAGAAAATGGAGCAAGGGAAGACACCATAGGAAAATGCTTTCCAGAAGCCTACAGCTTTCTTCCTCGTTAAATGTTTCAGTACAGTCATAAGGAGTGGTCGGAAAGTCTATACATTTCTGCAATAACTCAAATTGAAAGACATCACGGAAAAAACAAACAACGTTCTTTATGATTAAAGTTTTCGCATGGAAAAGTTTTGCCGGTGCCAAAGAAGGGTCTAATGAAATGAGAATGTAGGCAGACGAACAAGGTCAAGTACCAATGACCCTAACACATCACTTTTGCACTTTGAGATTGGGCAAACTTTAGTAAGTGAAATAGTAGCTCCCTGTTACTAGCTAATCTACAAAGACGTAAAGTAGCTTGTCCAGCCGCCAGATGGGGGCCTATCAGAGGAGTCAAGAGTAATAATAGAACTGAGGCTGTCTCAACCCGTTCTGTACTCACCACCCCAAGACAGGAGGTAACAGGCCTTTCCAAATCATAGTGATGAATTTGGGCTTCTGTTTCATTGTTTACCCTGCTCCCTGCAGTTGGGGAGAATCAAACTCATCCTTTTTTGGGTTTTGTTTTTGTTTTTACAAAATCTCCCTCTTTAACTTGAATGTCTCTACTTTCCATCGCTGAGTAGGGCCCTTTCTGTACCATGCCAGACTTCAACAGAATTGAAGAGAAGGAATCTAAATGAACAGGATGGTCCTGGAACTTGTACTTTGTACATTCATATTTATGTCAGCCGTCGAGTATGATTTGAGAAGACTCCTTTGAATCACTTGTGAATGTCAAATTCAGAACCTCTAGGAAATGCCTATGTCTAAATTCAGGAAATGCATAAAGCGATTATCAAGACTCAATGAAACGGGAAATCTGACAATACAGTACCTAACAACAACAACAACAAAAAAAACGCTTAGAAGAGAATGAAAGCAACAGCATTAACTGTTACTAGGGCTGCTTCTCTATGAGATACAAACTTTATAACTTCCAAGGATAAACAATGAGGATTCAGTTTTCAAATTTAAGACTAAATAGTAATTAGGACTCGTTTTGTTGTGGACAGAGCCAGTTCTGAGTTTCGCTATATTGATATGCTTAAGGAAGTATTTTAGCTCTCTTTGTAAAAAGAAAAAAAAAAAACAAAACCCCAGCTCTATCTATGCCTCCAAAGTCATTCAGAGCCCATCACTGACTGAGCAATCTCCAGCTCTAATTCCAAGTGAGGAAGATCTTTCCAACAAAGAGACTGAACCTTTGGAATGTTCGGTTTTAAACCATTTAATTAGAAAATTGAAGGTCAAGTAAGAAAAAAAAAATTTATGTTTTAGATCTAAATGTACACACAGAAGAGGCCCATTTTTGATAAACCATAGGCTTTTACGTCACACTTTTAAGTTATTTCAAGTGATAGAGTTTTTGTGCCTCCTGTCATTTGCCCCAAAATTAATGACCTAGGACAATATAAAGACAGGAACTCTTTTAAAGGAATAATCTTGATTAGAAAGGCAACACTAACAGAACAGCAAAAAAAAGATGAAAAATCGTTTTCAAGTCTAACTTCAAACCAGGCTGAAGGCTATTTTGACTCCTCAGTGTAGATTTTTAAATTTTCCTAATTCCACCAACACTCCCAACAATTTCACAGGGTCAAACACATTCATGCACACTTCTTGCTTTAAAACCATACCCTCACGTCACATACACAAGGAGGAAGGGGGGACAGAGGAAGACCATATGGCTTCCATAATGTTTATTAGAAGGAAAGTTTTCTTTCACCCGGGGAAACCACTTTCTCCGGCCTACGGCTATCCACTGAGGCTAAGGACTGTTTGTAGGAACTCAAATGGAAGACTCCAAAACCAGAATTCCATTTCAGTCAGCACTGTGCCTGGCACATTTTAGGCACCCCTGTGTTTGCCTGGCAGAGGGAAGGAGATGGCAGGACACTCTGGGCAGGGACAGCCAGTGTTGAAATGTCATGTAGAAGGCCATCCTTCATTTTAAGAGTTGGGAGTTACAGCAGAAAGATACAAGACCTCCAGACTCATCACCTGGGATGCGGGAGAGGCTTAATAGCAGTTGGTGGTTAAGAGAACTAATTTCTCTGTTCCTTTCATCTTTCAAGATGCCTGCTTTAGTTTAAAATCCAGCAGTTCAGTTGAGATCCAGAAGGGTACAAGGATCAAGGGAAAACCTGCAAAAGTTCCTGTCCACAAAATAAGTCACCGTTAAGAGTATATCTTAACTCTGCTTTGGAAAACGGGAGGCTGTCTCTCTCACTCTGTACAGAAGTGCTCCCAGAAACATTTGTTGGAAACAATAATCAGAATACTGACTAGACTGAAGTACCCCTTTAGTCCAGCAAAATAAGAGCAAGTTGTGGGTTTGTTTTTTTTTTTTTTTTTTAAATTACTATTATTTATTTTTTTCTGAGAGAGAGAGAGAGCGTGCGCGCGCGTGCGCAGGGGCGGGGCAGAGAGAGAGGGAGAGAGAAAGAATCCCAAGCAGGTTCCAGGCTGTCAGCGCAGAGGAGGGCAAGTTTCTCTCTTAACCTACACAGGTTAGTTTTAGCATGCCGCTCCCCAGCAACTGAGAAAAAGCCCCGGAAAAAAACAAACAAACAAAAAAAAAAACCCACAAAAAACAAGGAAACCGGCCTCTCAAGGTAGGGAACATGGAACTGTTGTATTACACGCTCTTCACATTATTCGCTTTTCTTCCCACGAAATTGGGCAGGCAAGGCTCAGACAGATCAAACCCGCCCCGCCCCAAACACTGGAAATGTCTCCGAAGCATCCGACCCCATCTCTTAACTTTCCTGTTTAAAAGAGCGACTGACATAGACACGCACCCTTTGGAGGGTTTCTTCACCACCCACCTGCTTCATAAACACGCTTAAGGCCTCACAGGGCGTTCCAGAAGGGCTGAAAACGCTGAAGTAAGACGACGAAGCCAACAAGGACCACAGAAAACGATTCGAAGGCTCTGCCCGCACAAACCTGAACGAGACCTCTTCCCACCTGCTCTGCTAAGTTACAAGTCCCAAGATAAGGGTGTTCTGAACAAACGTCATACCCACGCTATCGACCAAGTTTTTTCAGCTGCTGCACCGAGCGCGTTCCCACAGTCCGGGAAGAAGAATACGCGTGAGCGATTGGTGAGCGCAGCAGTGGGCACAGGGAGGGAAGAGGACGTGGGACCGAGACCCAAGTTTCCCGGAGAGGATTGCAACACCCCTTCGCCGGCATGTGGCCGACAGAAGCATGGCGTCTTTCCCGTGCCCATGTGGGAAGGGCGTCAGGGACAGACACCTGAGCCTTCTCAGCAAGAAGCCTTTCCACCTTGCCCTGCCCGTCCCCCGGCCCCCACTTACCCCGTCCCCCCCCCCCGGGGGAAATCCTCCCCTCACCCCCGATCCCCAGCGAGGGCTCCACGGTGCCCGTCCCACGTGTCTGTCCCTCCCCTCCATCCACGGCCATCCCTGCCCTGCGTCCTCGTTCCCAGACCGCCGCTCCTTTCCTCTTTGGACCGAGGTAGCCCCCCCACTACGGGAAGGTGCCACAATGCCTGCGCCTAAGGTGACAAAAGTCAAGACCCCAGCTCGCCGGCCCGGGACCGGGAGAGGCGCGCACCGGGCGGGGAGGAGCGCAGGGCGGCGCGCGCGCACCCGGGAGCTCCACAGGGCGGGCGGGCTGCGGCCCCGGGCGCTGGGGACCCCCTGCTGTCACTCCGGCGCCCCGGGTAGGAAACGCGGCGGGCGCTGCCCGCACGTGCCCGGCCGCCCGCCCCACTCGGAGCGGTCCCCACCCTCCGGGGCCTGACTCACCGAGAACTTTTTTCTCCGCGTCTTCACTGCCGGCGGGGGCTGAAGAGGCGGGGGCCGCGGTGCCCGTGGCTGCGGGGGCCGCGTCCCCACCGGGGTTTCCTGCGACGAGGGCGGCGGGCGCCGGGGCCGCGGCCTGGGGCGCGCCGCTGCCCACCGGGCTCTTGGGCGCGGGGTCCTGGG
Organism: Panthera leo; assembly: GCF_018350215.1. Lineage (NCBI taxonomy): Eukaryota > Metazoa > Chordata > Mammalia > Carnivora > Felidae > Panthera > Panthera leo. The sequence continues at coordinate 44,779,169 of NC_056685.1, forward strand.
GGGCCGCGGCGGCCGCCTCCGCCGGAGCCTGCGGGAGGGTGGTGCTGGTGGAGGTGGTGGTGGTGGCCTCGCCCGCCTCGCTCATGCCGCCTCCTCTGCTCTCACTCGGGCACCTCGGTGGCGGTTGGTCGGCGGTTGGCGCGGCTGGAGGTCGCGGCGGCCGGGGCTCGCTCTCTGGGAGGCCGGTGGCGGCTCTCGCGGCGCAGGCGGCGGCGGCCGAGGTGGGGTCTCGCGGCGGAGGCGGCTCGAGCTCTCGGGCTGCGCGCTCGCTCTTGGGCTCCTCGCTCGATCTTACTGCCCCAAAAATGGCCCCGCACAAGTTTTTCTAGGCGGCGCACCGGCCGGGGAGGGAAGAGGGTGGGGAAAGTTGGCTTCGGAGTTGGGCACGACTCTCATTAGCATTTAAAGGCGCCCGATGCCCTTTCCGAGCCACCAATCCGCCCGGGACGGGAGCGCAGGGGCCGAGTCGAGGAGTCCAGGAAAGCCAGGCTAACTCCGCGCCTTGCACGGCAGCCTGGACTTTTCCGAGGAGCACGCGCCGCCGGCCCTTTGTTGGAGCCGGGCAGCTGGGCCCCGCCCCCGCAGCATCTTGACGCCTGAAACTGACCCCTGCGCGAAGGAAAACGCGGCTTCCACGTTTCGCGGCCCTTCTCGTCCCCCAAACCCTTGCTTTTAAGCCCTTGCTGTGTATTCATCCGGCGTTTATGAAGCACCAGGAACTATTTCCGACACGACAATACAGAACTGAAACAAAAAACTCTGCTTGGCCGTTTACCCCTGGAAAATAGCTTAGGGATAATTGCACCTGCAATCCCCAGGTGAGGAAACTGAGGTGCAAACGTCAGAGAATCGGTGTCCATATCAGAGCGTACACCAATTTCATGGCAATAAGTAACGAGCCGCTGAAATGTGTTTAATACTATACTTGGGGAAGACTGAATAAATTCACATCCTACCGTCTGTTCCAATTGCAACCCTCAGCTGGCGAAAGCTTAAGCAACTGAGCCCACTTAGTCTCGGGGATGAGAGGTACGGAGAAACAGATCACCCAATAAACGATATTCCCAGTTTGAGGAGTCCCCCTGGCTTTTAGAGAATCAGGCTAAACACACGGCCAGAGGGACAATGACCTGGACCCGGCGCGCCTATTTGGAATTTAGGAGTATTTTGTGTTCTGGGCCTATAGGATGCAGGCACACCTAGGTCTACATTCTAGTACTGCTCTTTCTTGAGGGAGTTTACTTGGACTAGGTATGCAGAGTCACAGAGTGCATTTCCTCCTCTGAGGGAGTTTCTCAAAGGCACTCTGGGAAGTAGTTGAGATTATCCTATGTAACTCTCATGTCTAGTCCAACAAAAGCCCATTTTCTTCAATTCCTAATCTCCTGAATCATTTACCAATGGTTCCCCCCCACCCCCCGGAATTGTCTGTTTTGTGGCTTACATCAAGACGGTTGCTGGCGAGTGTGATTTGCCATTGTATCCCTGAGGGCTAACACGGCGCCTAGAATAGAGCTAGAACACAGTGAATGTTTACTAAATGAAAACAAACAAAAAGACCAAATTTTCCCAAACCTATCAACACGTGCATTATCCATAATTGTGAAAATACCCTGCCTTGTTTCTTTCTTACTCCATTCATGAAAAACATACAAATTAAAGAAAATGAATTCTTAGAAAAATAGCAGAATATGGAATTTTTTACTTTTCCATGTACTGCTATATTTTAAAAATTACAAACATCTAAATGTTAGATTCATATTTTAGTTTGACTTCAGTATGTAGCATTCGGTATTGTTAATGCATGTGTTTGAAAAAATCCTGGTCAAATACTAAGCATGACTAAAGTATTTCTTAATTTTAAAGACTCTAGTCTTTAAGTCACAAGGAGGACTTATTCTGGCGAAGACTGGCCATTGACTTCCTTACCCAACAAAATGATTATCATTGCCATTTACCATGTAGAAATGGATTGCAAGAAAAAAGATGAGAGGGCTTGAGCTCTTCAAACTCCAATCTAATTCATCCTAAAGCCCTTTCTTAAAATATATGCAAGAGGGGCGCCTGGGTGGCTCGGTCGGTTAGGTGGCTGACTTCGGCTCAGGTCATGATCCTGCGGTCCGTGAGTTCTAGCCCCGCGTCGGGCTCTGTGCTGACAGCTCAGAGCCTGGAGCCTGCTTCATATTCTGTGTCTCCCTCTCTCTGACCCTCCCCTGTTCATGCTCGGTCTCTCCCTGTCTCAAAAATAAAATAAACGTTAAAAAAAATTAAAAAATATATATATATGCAAGTATCCCCAACTCGCAAATGTTCATATTAAAGCCATTTGCCTTCTACGAAAGACGTACATTAGTACCTGTTTTCACTAACAGGAAGAAATCCAAAGAGGATTTCGCTTCTGTGAAAGAAGGTGAAAAGCAAAGAGTATTCAGTGCTTGTTTTGCACAAGTCATTGTAGAGGCAGAATGCACCCCAAGCAGGGAGAGTGGTCCTGCTAAGCTCCTTCCCTGAAAACTGGACTCAATATCTCGGTATTAGGTTGCCATAGCTTTGAATTGTTTCTGTGAGCATCTGTGTTTTGTCTTGATTTATTTTGTGCATGTTAGCAAGATGTGTCCTAAAGTATCATAAAAGCCCAAGAGAGGCTGTTTTTTGGGTCTAGGAATGCTCAAAAGGTTTTCTGTATAAATAAAGGATAATTGTGTCTTCACTTTACGCCATTTTGCTTTCATAGAAACACTCTACATTCTGATAGCAGGGGAAACCTGTATATGTATATTCACCCCTGGAAAATAATTCCTAATGAACAGGTATGGTCTCAACCTCTGAAGATTGGATACGTACTTACAGATGCATCCTGGGATTTCCTAGAATTCTGTGCGGGCATGGCTCCCAAAACTGCTCATCATTTTCATCCAAGGAAAGCAGTGAGCAGCTGGTAATTCTTGGTATTGTGCTAAATAAATCTAGAGAGAATGATTTAGAACAAACAAGATCTATGTTGTTTTAATAATCATAACTAGAGAGAGGTGCGGGGTGGCTCAGTCAGTTAAGTGTCTGACTTCAGCTTAGGTCATAATCTCACGGCTCATGGGTTCGATCCCCACATCGGGCTCTGTGCTGACAGCTCAGAGCTGGAGCCTGCTTTGAATTCTCTCTCTCTCTCCCTCTCTCAAAAATAAAATAAAACTTTAAAAAAAAATTTTAAATAGTCATAACTAGAGACCAGCTTGGTTCAGATGCACATAATCTTTCATTCCTTCACTCACTCGTTAATTCCCATACTCACTTAGCACATATTTTCTAAGCACACACTATGACAGACAAAGTGCTACATTATGAGTTTCCAGTGTTGACCAAAATGAAGTTTACACTAAGGTTTTCTTTCATGTGATGTTAAATAATTTCTTTCACTATCATTTCCTTTGTAAGAAAATGTCATTTTTTTTTTTAATTTGAGAATAAGTGGAACAAACAAAAACTGAATTGTGATCTAATTGTTGACAGCAATCATTTTTAAGCAATGACTGTCTCGATCATGAAAATAAAAGCCACTCTGTTCCTAGTATGAAGGGACTTAGAACTTCCACAACTTTCGGAAGGGCTGAAGGGTTGGGGGGGTGAGAGGGAAAATCAGAGAGGCTCCATTGAAGATCTCAGAATCCAGCCTGAAAGCCAGTGATTCTTGGGAACTCTTGCAAAGTCACTGGAGTCACAAGATCTCTAGGAGGTGCTCAACCATTCAAGGCTACAGCCAGGTTTGGGGAGCCGTAAAGCTTACGCAATTTAGACAGCTCTCTTTAAGAAAAAAATAATGAACGCGAATTTGCTAAAGCCACCCTCAGTATCTTAGAATGGGTCTATGCAAGAAAGGAGCCCTTCGGTCCCGACTTTATTAGCTTCAAAGTGTGTCCACCCATACTACCTGTCTTAATCAGCAATATAGATGCTGGAGTTCAAGTTTAGGTGTAAGCAGCTTTGAACTTCCATCTGTCCATGCATCTTCCTGTAACTAACTTTGGAAAACAGTGGCATCCTTCTCTTCTGCCCTCTCAGTCTTGAACTAAATCTTGAACTAGTCTCATTGACAGATTCCAACCTGGAACCATTCAGAGAAGGTAATTCTGGGAAATGTAGTTCCTGCTTTTGAAAAGGCTCAGAATAATGCTGGGTTGCCAAGAGACTATCCCGCATATCACCCTAGGGAGGAAAATACGATCAATTGACTAAAGGAGATTAAGGAGAGTTTAAGCCATTCAAGGAACTAGGGCTTTAAAGTATGTAAGCATTGATATATTAGCACATCTGACACCAGAAAAACAGTGAAGTGCTCATCTAAACCTGATGGGGGGGGGGGGGGGGGGGGGAAATGGTCAGTTTGGAATAAAAAAGTAGATGAATCAGAGAGCAAAGATTCTTCTTTTTTTAAAAATTTTTATTCATTTTTTGAGAGACAGAGAGAGACACAACATGAGCAGAGGAGGGGCAGAGAGCGAGGGAGACCCAGAATCCGAAGCAGGCTTCAGGCTCCGAGCTGTCAGCACAGAGCCCGATGCGGGGCTCAAACCCACGAACGGTGAGATCATGACCTGAGCTGAAGTTGGCCATTTAACCAACTGAGTCACCCAGGCTCTCTGAGAGCAAAGATTCTTCTTGGTCTCCAGCAGTGTTCTCCTTCCAGGGGAGGAGATACCCTGACTCCCTTTGGCATTCACTAATACCTTCATACATTTACTGACTGTTCCCATTAGGAGCTAGGGTGCAAATCAAGACCACAAGGGCCCCTGTATTCAAGGAGCTGTTGGGCTAGACCAGCACTGTACCACTGAAATATAATTTGAGCCCCAAATATGAGGCATGTATATATTTTAAATTTTCTGGCAGCCACACACACACAAAAAAAGCAAGTAAAAAGAAACATTAGATTGATGTTAATACATTTTACTTAACCTGATATATCCAAAATATGTATTTTTATTTCAACATTTAACCAACATAACATTATTAATTCTCTATTTTACTCTTTTCCCCCCCCTTTGTTACTGTCTTCAAACTATGGTGTGTATTTTAAACTCAAAGCACTTCTCAATTTGGACTTGCCTCAGTTAAAGTACTCAGGGTGGGGGTGCCCAGGCGGCTCAGTTGGTTAATCATCCAACTTTGGCTCAGGTCATGATCTCACAATTTGTGAGTTCAAGCCCTGCAAGGGGCTGTCTGCTGTCTCCCTCTCTCTGCCCGCCCCCCAAAAGAAATAAATTGACATTTAAAAAAACAATAAAGTACTTAGTGTGGCTAGCAGATACAAGTATTCTAGGCAAGGAGAAGTTTTTCTTTTTTTTTTTTTTTTTCAAGTTTATGTATTTAATTTTTGTAATCTCTACACCCAATGTGGGGCTCAAACTCACAACCCTGAGATCAAGAGTTGCATGCTTTTCCGACCGAGCCAACCAGGTGCCCCTAGACAAGGAGAAGTTTAGCCTGAATAATTCTCCAGAAGGCTAGTATAAAAAAATCCTGGCCCTGAACTCTGGACCATGCATCTGTCTGTGGTAACCCATTAAGATAATGTTACCTATCAGGCTCCCTTGAGCTTCCTTATGACATAGAATACCCAAAGAATTTACGTGAACCATAACTTCATGATTCTGAATAGTTCTATGACAGTGTCACTGATAAGTTCTAGAGCACGTACATTAAGTTAATTTACAAGATCCATTCCTTGCCACCACTGCTCTTGTAAACACACACTCTTATCTTTTTTTTAATGTTTATTTATTTTTGAGAGAGAGAGAGATCATGAATGGGGGGGCAGAGACAGGGGGACAGAGGATCTGAAGCGGGCTCCATGTTGACAACAGTGAGCCCGATGTGGGGCTTGAACTCGTGAACCAGGAGATCATGACCTGAGCCAAAGTCAGACACTCAACTGACTGAGCCATCCAGGCACCCCTGCACTCTTCTTTTAAAATATATATTGTCATACCAAGGTGAAGATATAGTCTAGGATTTCTTCTTTTTCATTAAGAGAACTAAGGGTAAGGTAGGGAATTGCTTTTACCCTCTCCTAAGGGAAACTGGACTTAGAATTTGGAAAATGTTGCTCCTCTAGATCTGAGATTATTGAGAGGGGAGAAGCAATTACTGAGAAATAGAAAAAGCAAGTTTAAAAAAACCTGATTATTTCAACATACTTTTTTATATAAAAAATACTTTTTTTAAATAAAAAACTTACTTTTTCATAAAAGTAAGTTTACTTACAACATACTTTTTTTGTATAAAAGTGACAGCTTCTCAAAGACTTTGTTGCATTTGTTTGCTTCTGTTGTTTTTTCTAAACTACTCTTTAATTATTGGGATAAATTCTTAATGTTTCTCTAAAGATTAGCAAATTGGTATACTTTTGGTTGAAGAACTTAAACAGATCGTCTGATAAATAAATAAGAACTGGAAATAAATATTAGAAAGTATTCATTTCAGGGGCGCCTGGGTGGCTCAGTCAGTTAAGCACCCGACTTCGACTCAGGTCATGTTCTCACAGTTCATGAGTTCCAGCCCCACGTTGGGCTCTGTGCTGACAGCTCAGAGCCTGGACCCTGCCTCAGCTTCTGTGTCTCTGTCTCTCTCTCTCTGCCCCTCCCAGGCTCATGCTCTGTCTCTCTCTCTCTCTCTCTCAAAAATAAATAAACATTTAAAAAAAATTTTTTTAAAGAAATTAATCATTTCAACCCCACTCATTTTACAAATGAGAATCAGAGGTATTAACCAACTTTCTCAAACTAATTCACCTAGTAAGTGGTGAAACTAAAATCAAAACCTGAGTCTCTTTATACTAGTCAAGTACTCTTTCTACTACACAATTCTGGTTGAAAAAAAAAAATCTCCATTGCTCTGACACTGGGGCTAATGGAGGAGAGTTTCAACTCTCCTCTTTGATTAAGAATTAGAATCTGGTAAAATGTAAGAAGCATGCATAAAAATCTGTAAACACTCTGAATTCACCTCAGAAACGGAATCAGCTTGGGGCACCTGGGTGGCTCAGTTGGTTAAGCCTCCGACTTCGGCTCAGGTGGTGATCTCGCTGTCTGTGAGTTCTCGCTGTCTGCTTCAGATTCTCCGTCTCCCTCTCTCTCTGCCCCTCCCTTGCTCATGCTCTGTCACTCTCTCTCTCTCTCAAAATAAATAAAGATTTAAAAAATTAAAAAAAAAAAAAAGAAATGGAATCAACTAATGGGGTACCTGACTGGCTCAGTCAGTAGACCATACAACTCTTGATGTCCCCGTTTCAAGCCCCCATGTTGGGCGTGGTACTTACTTAAAAAAAAAAAAAAATCAACTGAGAAGGCTCTCTGGCCACTAGAAGATGTGCATCTTTCCGGTGGGAACCCCTAGAGAGGAAACCAAACAGCTGTGTGCAATTTTAGTTTATAGTGTTTGGAACTAACTCTCTAAAACTATGCATGAAATATATTCTCGTCTTCCTGAAAAAGCTTTCTTCTGTCTCTTTCCACACAGATTACTTTTCTTTTTTTCCTGTTTTAATGACTTCCTCCATTCCTTTTCATCTTCTTCATTACTTCCCTTTATATCTTTACTTATTCAAAAGCAACACAAAAAATAAAAAACAAAACAAAGCAAAAAACAAAAAAAAATGTATGTCATTCAGAAATTAAGTCTCATGGCCATGGCTCAAGCTTGCACTCTCTCTCAAAATAAATAAATAAACTTAAAAAAAAATGAATAAACATTATTAAAATTTTAAAAAGAAAGAAATGAAGTCTCATGGGATATCTAATCTAAACTCTTGTCTAGGAGACCTAATACCTTATGGTTTTTTGTTTTGGGGTTGTTGTTGTTTTGTTTTGTTTTGTTTTGTTTTGTTTTTTGGGGGGGTGTTTTTTGTTTGTTTTTGGTTTTGTTTTTTTGTTGGTGGTGGTTTGTTTTTGTTTTTGGTTTTGGTGTTGGTTTTTGGTAGATATGACAGTTCTGGGAAATAAATCCTCAACCAGTAAAAGAAAAAAAGGGAAAGTACACTATAGATCTCTTCCTCAGTTTTTGCTTTTCAAAACCCCTTCTCCTCTCCTCTTTAATTTAAATTCTTCCTCTTGGTCAGACACCATTAGCATCTGTAACTGCTCCCTGTAATGATCTATTTCATTTTTGTTATTTGTTTGTTTTAAATTTATTTATTTATTTTGAGAGAGGCAGAGAGAGAGAGAGAGAGCACACATGTGTTCCCGCACACCCACAAGGTAGGGAGGGGAAAAGACAGAGAGAGAGAGAGAGAGAGAGAGAGAATCCCAAGCAGGCTCCGTGATGTCAGGATGTCAGCACAAAACCTGACTCATGGCTCAGTCTCACAAAGAGTGAGACATTGGCCTGAGCCAAAATCAAGAGTCAGACGCATAACCAACTTCACCACCCAGGTACCCCAGGTCTATTTCATTTTTGGAGACACCAGCTTAATTTTACTGTGATACTCCCCCAACGTGGGAACTTTGGTATAGAGAACAAGAACGAGAAGATTTGTGAGGGTACAGAAAAAACTAGGGACGCCTGGATGGCTCAGTCGGTTAAGAACCAACTCTTGCTTTCAACTAGGGTTATAATCTCACAGTTGTGAGATTGAGCCCCGCATCAAGCTCCACGCTAAACATGGAGCCTGCTTGGGATTCTCTCTCCTCTCTCTCTGCCCCTTCCCCACTTGTGCGTGCACCTGCACACACACTCTCTCTCTCTCAAAACAAAACAAAACAAAAATGATAAAAACCTAGCTTGTAATGAAACCACAAGAGAGGAAGACTAGTCACACACCATCAGACTTTTGACTTCCATATGATAAGTTCACAGTGTTAAAGAAGAAAAAAAAAAACATGTCTATACACAAAATTACCATGAAGGAGCAATGTTTGCTAGTGTAGATCTGAGCGTATACTTAGTTTGATATTATGAACTAAACTTATAAGCAAGGAGAGTAATAGCTACCTCTTCCAAACATTTAGATCTCTAGAAATCTGACTGCACCCTGAGCAAACTGCTTCTAGTCCTCTGCTTTCTTTTGCTTTTTCAGGTAATCTCTGTAGCCAAAGTAGAGCCCAAACTCACAACCACGAGATCAAGAGTTACATGCTCTACCAACCGAGCCAGCCAGGCACCCCATCTAGTCTCCTTTTAATTCTGCCTTTACCTGAATTCTTTGCATCCATCACTATTCGTCTTAGTCTTTTATTCAGCGTAGGATGTGGGGGAATGTGAACTTGAGCTACAACAAAGAGTTGAGTGATGGAGCGAAGTGTGGGCAGAGCACACACTCCAGAGAGGACTTCTGTTCCAGGTAAATCCAGGTAATAAAACACCAGTTAAGCATTTCCCTATGGGCCTTTCACAATAAGTCAAGATTCTATCTAACCACCAGCTTCCTGCCCACAAAGGTTGTCTTTAGAACATTCCCAAGTAGGGACACCTCAAATTCGTTTTGTCACATGGTTAAATTTGAACAAAAATAAGTACAGTAAAACCTTGGATTGTAAGTTGTTCTGCGAGAGTTCTGCAAGACGAGCAAACATTTCTAACAAATTTTAACTTGATAAATGAGCGATGTCTTGCAACGGGAGTAGTACATGATGCTGAAAGCCACATGATCACAACCGAGCCAACAGTTCTCGATATTCGCTTTGGTATACAAGTGCTTTGGATTACAAGCATGTTTCCGGAAAGAATTATGCTTGCAAACCAAGGTTCTACTCTATTATGACAGGATAACTGTGTCCTAACTAGATAGTATTTTACTATAATATACAATTACATACAAGCTTATTGCAAATTTCCAGAAACACATCCACCTAATACTGTTTTGCTTTGAGTCATGAAATATATTTTCAAAAATAGTTTTCATAAAATAATCTTTCCTTTATTTGTATTCCTGGTTAAGCAACTTACAGTGATTTTCAACATCTTGGCTCTCAATCTAGTTTCTTCTTCTCTTTGGCTTTTTATGCCATTTAACATGAAAAGGAGTATTAAGTAAACAAGTGGTTTCATTGGTAAAGATGGAGTAATTTTAGAGTTTTTTAAGATGAAAGCTGAAGTTTTAGAATGTAAAGTTATACCAGACTAGGAGTCCCCACAGTGAGAGTTACATGGAAAATGAAAACAAAACAAAACAAAACAAAACTCAGAGATATGAAGTATCAATAGAAAGAACTCAAATTCAGGTAGGCTAATTAAAAAAAAAAAATATTGCAAGAATTAAGTGGAGAGGTTTTGTTTGTTTTCTGAGGAAATTACTTTTGTTTTGGCGGTGGTTGGGGGTGATGATTTGTGTGTATGTGTGTACGTGTATTATAATAATTATTATTTTGCCATTGTGAAAGAAAAAAAACCACACTGCTAAGCTAAAAACATGTCTTTGAGATGATTGTCAATATGAAGAAGTATGTTATGGTAAAGGCATATGTTATGTTGTTTGTCTATGGTTATGCCTATTCTCCTGTGTCTTAATTCTAGGACTTTCTATTCAGATTCAATGTTCATAATCTATAAGTATAATGAAATTAAATGTTGTCCTAAAGCTAAAGAATGGAACTTGACTTTTATTTTATTTTATTTTATTTTATTTTATTTATTTTTTAAGTAGGCTCCACACCCAGCGTGGAACCCAACACAGGGCCTGAACTCACCACTCTGAGATCAAGACCTGGGCTAAGATCAAGAGTTGGATGCTTAAGCAAATGAGCCAGTCAGTTGCCCCAGAACCTGACTTTTAAAGGAACCCATTATCAGGTTCTACGAAAGAAGAATAATGGCATTTTATTTGTATTTCATTAATGTATAAAAATAGTAGGCAGCTTTTTTTTTTTTTAATCTCTAACAAGAGTAAACCAAAGAACACAAGTGAAGTTGTACCAAGAAGGATCTCGGTTTCATGGTATCTAACCCTGAGATGGTGAGAAATTTAATCATGTGACAAAATGACTTTGAGGTGTTCTTGTTTGGGAGGGTTCTAAAGACAATCTTTGTGGGCAAGAGGTTGTTTGGGAGTTGGATAGAGTCTTGACTTCTGTGAAGGGCCCATGGAGATGTGCTTAACTGGCATTTTATTACCCAGATTTATTACCCAGACAGGAGCAGGAATCTGCTTGGAAGGTAATGTACACTTCACTCCATCACTCAACTCTCATTCCTCTCATCACTCGTTATAACTCAGGAAATAAGATTCATTATGGCTGCTCAACAAGTAGGACTGGGCACACCTTAGCCTTAGTTTCTGATCTCAATGTATTCTGGTCCCTTAAGATTAGTTGGCACTTTCTCGACCTCTGTTACGACGGATACTCCTAAGCAAGCTATACATACCTCCAAAAATAGGCCACAGTGTTGTTTGAAATACAAGTCTGTCAAGAAGATGCTGAATTGGGATTACTGATGGCTATTCCTCCAGATGGGGACCAAAATCATATTGAGAGTCAGTTTTGTGATCAGGATCCCTCCCATTCCCCACTCAGACAAAAGCTGGAAAGAAGAGACAAAAATACTCCCAGGTAGAGACTTTTTATTCCCTTCAGTGGACCTTTCCCTTTCCCTTTTTTTTTTTTTTTTTTTTTTTTTTTGGCCCTTTTCCATTCTTATAATTTCATTTGGTCTTGCCTCTAGTCCAGGTCATTTTTTAATCCATCACATTCTCAGATATTTCTTTCGTTTGTAATCTGTAGCAGTGATGGTGGCACAATTACTTGAATACTATTAGGAGGCATCATTTATTCGGTATAGACCATAGTCTAGGAACTCAACAGGCGGCCTCATCTTCATCATTTCTAATCCCTGCACCAGCTCCATAAGGTTGGTATTGTTATCCTAATTTTACAGATGAAGAAACCAAAACTGAAGAGCGGTCATAGACCTAGTGGGACATAGAACAGAGACTCAAACTCACGTCTTCCAGGGTCTAAAGCCAGACCCATCTCTTCAACTCTGCCGTGATGCTCCTTCCAGCTCTTATCTGTGTCGCTTGTGTGAGGCTACCAGCTCCAGAAAGTAATCTGACGTTCATTTGGAGAGGCAAGTTTGTTTGAAAATCATAGTTGAAGCCATGTCACTATATGGTTACTTTTATCATCCCATATGCCTCCATTTCTATCAAACTCAGAGGCTCAGACACATGAAAGTGAGGAGAGAGAGAGAATACATGGGGAGTGAAATAAGTGACTAGGCCATGGCTGTTTTTTCGGTCTTTTTATATACTGATTTCCTTTATTTACATATTTTTTTCTGGTTTTTATCTTACATGGTAGGATTAACCTCAATTTCCCCTTCGGCTCTAGTACCCCAACACAATTTTAATTTCCAGCATGATTTATGTAAATCAAGCTGCATGTTACTTACGTTGCAATGGAAGAATCAGGGAGAATTCTGACAAACTGGGTTTGTTTCTGTGATATTTTTCTTCCTTGTTCCAAGAAGAAAGCCAAGATTTTGGTAGTTACCAGTCTGCAAGACTGACAACAGAAGCTGTCTCGGGAAGCCCTCTCTTTATATTGTAAAAACACAAATCCGCTAAAGAAAATGTGTGAAGGTGTTTCCACTGGAAGAGGAGAAGAGCTAGTATACTTGTAAAAAGATATGTAAAAGCAGGAGCCAAGGCAAGAAGATTCTCAAGCCTGGGAAAGGGACAATAGTGTACTGTGGGTAGCTGGCACTGGGACCTTCCCCCTCTAGTGCCCTCTGGAAGGACTTGGCAGTGTGGTAGCCTTCTGTAGGGTGAGCACATTTGGGTAGCATCATTTTCGTCTGTGTTCTCAACTCTGGTAAAAACTCCCAAGATTGGTACAACTCAGCCAAAGGGAGGGTTGGACGTTCTGGCAAACTTGGACAATGCCCATCCCAGCAGCAACCATGAAAACAATGTAGACTAAAGTTTGCTTTGTGTAATAAAGGTCTTGGGTGGGACGGACATGAGTGAGGAGGGGAGGCAGGTTAACGGATGAACTTCTGTGTGAATTCCACTAATGATGGAATCTCTTACAACTTTGATGGGATAGGTCCTTCAGATAAGATTACTTGTATTTTTGTTTATCCCTTGGATCTATTCTCCACCTTTCTTGTCCCTGTTCTGTGCCCAAGGGGGCTAACCTTTCTAGGCAGCTTCTATAGATTTCTTGGCCCCTGGATTCCAGTTGTGTCCAGCCATCGGGAGGCACTGGCAGGAGATCAGAGGAAGAGAGGAAAATGAATTGGGGTATTTATTTCCAAGGATCCCTCCTTATGGGGTGACAATCTCTTTACTGAAGGCAGCGGATCCCATCTGGTGGCTCTCTGGGTTGGATTCTGGCAACCATTCCTTCCCCTTACTCCCTCAAGCTTAAGATCTTTAGAAACTTCCCCATTCTTGTTAGCCCAGGATGAGGGCAGCGTTGGGGGCGGGGGGGCGGGGGCGGGTGGAGATTCTGAAATATTTCTCATTGATTTCCCTTAATCCTACCTAAACATTTTAAGTAGTTTCTTTGTTAAATCTTTCTCAATTACTTTTTATCATGCCATCTTTTAAAAAAAAATTTTTTTTTTTAGCATTTATTCATTTTTGAAAGACAGAGAGAGACAGAGCACAAATGGGGGAGGAGCAAAGAGAGAGGGAGACATAGAAACAGAAGCAGGCTCCAGGCTGTCAGCACAGAGCCCTAGGTGAGGCTCGAACTCACAGACTGAGTTACTTCCCCCCCATACCTAAATATGTGGACTCATAATCCTTATATGTTGCTTCCCCCACCCCCTGAATTATCTTGTACAGTCCATATCAGAGCTATGATAGATTATAGCTCCTTGCATTAAAGCCAAATTATTTTGAAATTTTAACAGTGAAAGTCCCACATCCTGGGCAATGCCTCAGTCCCAGTAAAATCAGGTACTTGACCAACCAACTTATTATTTTGGTAATATACTCAGAAGTATAATACACTCTGTGTATACCAAGTATTCTCTGGTGTATACTCAGAAATCCTTTGTGATTTATGTCTAGCGGGCTATAATGAGTCAGAGTTTGAAAATTACTACACAATTCTACATATAAGATTGTCCAGAAGACGATGAAGGAAATTAGGATAAATGCAACTCTGCCCAACAATTGTTTCAAGATTTTCATTTCAGAAAAAAAATTATTAAAAATTAAACCACTGCTTGAATATTGAGGAGCTGTATTGTCAGAATCCCGGATACAAGGTGAAAATTATTCTCCAAGCCCGGGCCTGCCATTTGAGGCATGGTTTACCATGTTGGAGCAGATGAGAGAGCTAAGGAAAGGCCAGTTGGCTTGTGATGGGAATGATTACCAGAAACTGAGAGTGTTTTGAGGAGATACAATTTCCATCCCAAGAGAAAAGACAGTTGTACCCTTGATAGAGCTAATACTGAGCTGGCAGGAAAAACATGATCTATGGAATGTCTCATAAGGTCAATCTGAGGAGGCCACAAGTGCTCTGAATTAATGTGTCAGTGACTGTGGTTGAAGGTGTGAGAACTGGTTTCAGGGGCTTCAATCCAGAGAATGTGGTAGGCAAACCTCCTAAGTGTTGCCAGAAAGTTAGGGAAAGCTGGCTGTATTTATAGTTAAGTTTGCAGACTGTTGTAAAGGAACCTGCCGTCGAAGCCTGAGGAAAAAGTGGAGCTGACCTACTTCGCACAAGTGTGGGCCAGAGAAAAGATGGGCATCTTTCTTGTGCAAAGTTTAACCTGACTGAACTCACTCCTTTTCCAAACTTCTCCCAGATAGTGAGGCTGGTGAAAAAAGAGGGAATAAGAGAAAGCTGTTTCCTTCCACAGCAGGGAGGTGGAGTTCAAGAACATGGGTCCTTTTCAGTTGATTGGCCCAACCCATGCAAGTGTAGATGGGGAATTAAAATGGCAGTTAAGGTCTCTGAATGCCAGCCACTTTCCAGAGTTTTAGATAAGCAGAGGTGATTACCTTTCTCCAGAACAAGCTTCTTCTTCTGAGAACAAGCTTCTGTGATGAGTGAATCCTGGCGCTCCCACCAAACTGCCACAGACTTGAAGCTGCCATCAATATGGTAGCCTGAGGCACCCACAGAGAGCCTGTGCCTGGAAAAGGGTGGACCCCACAATGAGACCAGCATTGACCAGCATGCCAGTATTACGAATGGAGATCTGGCACCCTATTTCCCAGATTTTAATCTTACAAGCTATGGGACTTTAGAAAAGCTTACACCTTCTCTCTTACATTTCCTTATCTGAAAAACGGGGATAATAATAGTACTTATTTCATAAAGTTGTTGTGATGATTAAATGAGATAAGATATATAAAAGTCTTAAAATGGAAATGTCACATGGAAAGTATTCTGTGAGTGTCTATTCTCCTCCTCTTCATCAGAAGGCACACATTCATAAGAGAGCTGTTTCTAGTTTAGGGTGTACACTCATTCTTTTTTTATTGTGCTTTTGAGGAAGATGAGCGCTCCATGATGGTATACACACTGAGTGCTTTTGAAGGAAAGGCTGAGATGTGCTTTGAAGTTCCCAAGGGAGCACCAAAGGGGCCACTGTCATCTCAGGAGAGGCCACGCTCAATTGGCACCTCTTCTGCTTGACTCACCCTCCCTTTATGATCTTCTTTATGTGCCCCGTGAGTCAAATAACACCCGCTCCACACAGTCTTCTCAGAAAATGGCTTTTTAAGGGAGGTCTGGGTGGCTCAGTTAGGTATGCGTCTGACTTGGGCTCAGGTCATGGTCTCCCAGTTCGTGAGTTCGAGCCCCGCGTCCGGCTCCGTGGTGCCAGCTCGGAGCCTGGGGCCTGCTTCGGATTCTGTGTCTCCTTCTCTCTCTCTGTTCCTCCCCCACCCATGCTCTCTCTCTCTCAAAATAAAGAAATAAACCTTTAAAAAAAAGAGTGTGGGTTACAGAGCATTAGTCATATTTTTAAAAAAGAAAGAAAGAAAATGGGTTGTTAGTTGTTATCAGAAAATTTTTCTCCACTAGAGAACTTCCTGTGTTTTATTTGGGAAATTTATTAAATGTGAATTTGAAAAAGGAGAGGTGCAATCTAAACCCTCATCAGATAATGAATGAAGGTCAAGGATAAATGAAGGAAATGGAGTGATATACCACCTTCCACTCTCCTCAGGCATGTATGAATGTGAGCAGGAGATTCTGACCAAAAGGGTGAGAGGAAAAGGAGGGAGACGGTGCTTCTCAGGGTGAGGAGGCTTGGCTGAAGATTTGATTTGGGTGAGCTACTCACATTTCTTCTCACCAATAAACCCCGTGTGCTTCTGCCCTGAGCCCCTGGTAAATTGATTAAGCAAGACCATTAGATTGAAGTGACTTTAGTGCCTTAGTAACCTGCATAAGCAAACCAAAATCTAAGCTTGTAATGCCTAAAGTTTATGAAATTAAAACCTAAGAACAACAAATGACCATTAGCCAACTAGGCTTTCTCAAATAATGCAACCACTAAACCTATAGCCAATCAATTTTCTGGCCTTGCTCCTGTCTTCTCTATAAAATCCTTTCTCTTATTTCCTGTTGGTGGAGTTGCTCCTAAGCACTTCTAGTGTGGCCCTGGCCAATTTGAGTCAATTTTTGCTCAAATAAACTCTTTTTTTTTTAATGTTTATTTATTTTTGAGAGAGAGAGAGAGAGAGAGAGAGAGAGAGAGAAAGAGTGGAGGAAGGGCAGAGAGAGAGAGGGAGACACAAAATCTGAAGCAGGCTCTAGGCTCTGAGCTGTCAGCACAGAACCCATGAATGGTAAGCTCGAACCCACAAATGAACCCACAGAACAGTGCAGAGCTCAAACCCACGAACGGTGACATCATGACCTGAGCCAAAAACAAGAGTCAGATGCTTAGCCAACTGAGCCACCCAGGTCCCCTTCAAATAAACTCTTAAAATTGCTAATATGCCTCTGTTTATCTTTTTATAATTCTGGTGTCAGTAGTGTGATTCCCTTCCCACACTCTTGCCCACCCTTGGGAGCAATGAGCAATATGCAGGCAAAGGTATTCACAGAGATCATGCTGGTCACTGCTTTCTTGTTGCATCTGAGAGTCCCAAGTAAGTCCCTGTCAGATATATGAACTCTGTAGCTTTTTATTATTATTATTTGAGAGAGAGAGAGAGAGAGAGAGAGAGAATGCATAAGCTGGGGAGAGGGGCAGAGGGAAAGAGAGAATCTTAAGCAGACTCCATGCTCAGTGCAGAGCCCAACATGGGGCTCGATCCCATAACCTTGGATCATGACATGAGCCAAAATCAAGACTCTGACACTCAACCAACTGCCCCAAGCTCTCTAGCTTTTGCATTATGAGCTCCCAGACTTTATTTGAGCATTTCTCTACTAGATTGGATCCAACTTAAACCAGACTAGGTCTGACCAAAACCAGACTGGTCCAGTGTGTGACCTCAGGTAAATAAAATTTTCTTTTAAGGAGAAAAAAGAGAGAGAGACAGAGCGAGCAAGGGTTGCTGCTTCCAACTCCAAAGAGCCTAGGACTCCAGCTAATTATAAGTATAAAATTATAAATCTAGAACTTTTGTTTGTCTGGACAACTGGGTTAACCTTGTGAAAGATAATCTTGAATTACAGTGGACAAAGTGGGAGACTTTTATTTTTTTCCTCTCCAGCCCCACAATGGGAGACTTTTAACCTAGATAAGCTTATCCATTTATAAGGTGCCCTAGAGAAAAAGGAGCCTCAGCCAAGAACTCAGAAGGGTAGAGGAAAAATTACTTTTCCTCCACCACAGTTTCTGATGATGCAGATGGGACCTGCTGGGTCACCCCACTGCTTCAGGAGATCCTGCATATGGGATCCTGGGAAAACTAGTAGAAGCTGGCAAAGGGCAAGAATTCTTACCAAAGTCAGCTTTCTGTATCTCTGTAGTGTCTGGTCAAGAGAGGAAGGTAAAATTTCACTTGTCACTTCCTCTCCAAATTCAGGCCTTATGTATTTTGTTTTTTCAGTGCCCATTGGTGATCAATCCTTTCCCTTCCAAGGACAGCTATCGTTTTCTTGTTTGTCTCTTTTTGTGTCCTGAGAACTTGGCTTTCCTTCTGCTGGGGTATGCAGTTGCTAGCTTTTGTACGTGCAGGTTTGAGGTCCCAAGAATATGGCAGGATAGAAATGTGGGTTTCACCCCATTTGTAGTAGTGTCCTACTGATTGTTGCCAGCTTTCATGGAAAATTGTCCAGGTCTTTCTTTCTTTTGGTTATCTTTGTGAGTGGTTCTGGATCTTGGGAGGGCTACATCTTTTGCACCCTCTTTGGGGATGCCGCTTATGTCGGTGATTAAGCCATAAAGGCTTATTGGTTTTGGTTTTGAGTCATTTTAAAGTATACCTTTGGTTTAAAAGAAAAATGAAAAAAAAAAATAATTTCTAAAAGGAGTTCAATACAGCTGGGACCATTTACTGTTTGTTCTGGCTAAAATTTGATAATAATGAGATATTTGAAAGGATTTTTTTTTAATGTCTATTTATTTATTTTGAGAGCGAGAGGAAGAGAGAGGGGAGTATCCCAAGCAGGCACCACACTCAACGCAGAGCACGACGCAAGGCTTGATCTCACAAACCATGAGATTATGACCTGAGCAGAAGTCAGGAGTCGGACACTTAATGGACTGAGCCACCCAGGCACCCCGAAAGGATTTTTTAATGAGCTCTGTGGTCAAAAGTTGGTCGACTTGGAAGCTGATATTCAGAGCCTGGCAGGAACTTTTTTTAAGGCCTCCTCTGGTAAACTAACATGGAACAGTGTACTCAGAAGGAAAGAAAACATCCTGAAGGCATTGTGGAAGGATTTACTAAAACATTCCAAAGACCTGTAGCTCTAAATCTCTTGGTTTCCATCTTAGTTGGAAATCCTCTCCCTGATGTAAAGAAACAATTTGGATGGGTGGGTCAGCCCCTTCATATCTTTCAGGTTGCAACCAAATTCTCTGAGGAATTAAAACAAACAAACAAAAAAACTGTACTTGTTTTTACAATAATAGAAATGCAACACTGAAAGCAATTCAAAGCCTACCAATCCTTTTTAACAGTCCCCAAACCTTCCCTATTCATCTCCAAAGGCTTGTAGATATTGTAAAAGATCCAGACATTGGAAATAAAATACCTTCTTGGAGGAAACTTCCATCCTTTCTCTGTGCCTTTGAGATGTAAATTTTTGACCCAGTCTTCTCTAGGAACCCAAAGCCATCTCTTTGAAATGCAAACTTCAGAGAGATAACTCTTATCAGAAGGGGAAAAAAAGAAGTTATTGGAAATTAGGCGAATGAAATAATCTTGAAAGTCTTCTTCATAAATATTAGTAGAAAGCTTAAGCTAAATGAGCAAGTAAACCTAACTCATTCCTTCTGCCAGAAACACAGTTTGGCTCTCTTCTTTTATAAACTCATGATTTTTGCATTACTGCACCTGTCTCGTGGCTAAAATTTTTAACTATAAGCTATAAAATATGTTTGTGTCTGTCTGCATGTTTATGTAGGTGTAGATTTGTGATTTTTCTACCTGAGGACAGGCATATCTTCAGAGTTATTGACATTAAATACAATATGGATGTACAACGTCTGTCCTACCTGGGATCACTAAAAGTCTAACTCGCTCTTGTTATCTCATTACAGAATTTGTCAGCAAGAAGAATAACTTAAGAAGATAGCTGTTTAATGTCTTGTGACATTTTCATGAGTAATCTAAATGTAATAGTTTACGCGGTAGCTCAGTCAGTTAAGTGTCTGACTTGGCTCAGGTCATGATCTCACAGTTTGTGGGTTCGAGCCCTGCGTCGGGCTCTGTGCTAACAGCTCAGAGCCTGGAGCCTGCTTCGGATTCTGTGTCTCCCTCTCTCTGACCCTCCCCCGTTCATGCTCTCTCTCTGTCTCAAAAATAAATAAACGTTTAAAAAAATAAAAAAATAAATAAATAAATAAATAAATAAAATAAATGAACGTTAAAAAAAAAAATTCAATGTAATTGTTTACAAATCATTTCCAAAATCTTTTTGCTAACTTGACACCTTAAAGTGATACTGTTAGGTTAAATGATGGATGTTCATTGAATATCTAGATCATTTCCAAATACAATAAAATTTTGAAAAGATTAATTACTGAACCATACATAGGTCTATCTACTTTTGGCTTCTTATTAGAAAGGAATGAAAGATGTTTGGTTCCATTAGTAAAAATGGCTGAGTCACACTGAAATATTTACTATGAGGAAGAATGTACTTCTAGAAATCATGAAAAATATTTATAAATTTGCCAATCCAAAGAATGCAGGAATAACGAGTAGTCCATAACTGCTTATTTCTTAGCTTTCACTAGAAATTAAGGTTTCTAAGGGTTAAGAATTCTAATCAATGTATATAATTTAAAATACTGGAAATAATTCAGGGTAAAAGAGACTGTAGGAAAAGTAGGTAAGGAAAGTAAAATGTGTTTTCAGGCTAAGGAAAGGTATGCAAGGCATGCTTTCGTTCAGAGAAAAAGTGAGTCATTTTGTCCTAAAGTAGAATGACTAGTTGTTCCAAACTGAGAAAGGAAAAATATAGGACAAAATCTGAATGGATGCAAAAACATTGTAGAAAGTTTGTGGAAAAGGGAATCCTGGAAAAGAAATTTTACCTGTGGTCCAACTGGCCGTGATCGGAATGGATTTATTCAAGTTTTTAAAGAATGAGCCTTAGGGGCGCCTGGATGGCTCAGTGGGTTAAGCGTCTGACTTCAGCTCAGGTCACAGTCTTACAGTTCGTGGATTCAAGCCCCACATGGGGCTCTGGGCTGACAGCTCAGAGCCTGGAGCCTGCTTCATATTCTGTGTCTCCCTCTCTCTCTGCCCACCCCCCACTCACACTCTATCTCTCTGTGTCTCTCAAAATAAATAAATTAAATCAATAAATAAATAATGTTAAAAACATTGGGGATCAGATCTAGGCCTTCTTAAAAAAAGAAAGAAACAAGTGATGATATAAATACACAGGACAAACTCGTGGTAAACAGAGGAGAGAGGAGTACAGAAATGAACAAAATAGGTGAAGGGGATGAAGAGGTAACAAACTTCCAGTTACAAAATAAATAAGTCACAGGGCTGACACAGTAGGGGGAATATAGTCAATAATAATGTACTAACTTTGTATGGTGACCAGATGGTAACCACACCTATCGTGGTGAGCATTTCACAACGTGTTTAAGTGTTGAATCATTATGTTGTGCCCCTGAAACTAATACAACATTGTATGGCAACTGAACTTCAATTCCAAATTTTAAAAATTTAAAGATATTACTATTAAAGAAAAAAGAAGTGATAAGAATCATCATAAACTTTCTTAGCTTATAGGTGTAGGGGTATTTGTTACACAAGGTATTCTAGAAGTTGAAGTTCATAGAAATTTGTCAATACCTCTTTGTCCAATTAATGCCCTTAAATTATTGTATACCATGGAAAATAACTAAGTTTCCTTATTAGATAAAGTCTCATCAGATCTTTAACCAGGGCTGTTTTTAAAGTCTTTTTGTCACTTACAGACAGTTACTGTTTTGCCTTGATAATTTTGTAAAAGTGCTTTATCTTTAGAGTGATTTGTGGAAAGACCTCGAATACGTACTCCACGATATGTGGAGTTTCTGATATTTTGAGATCGTGTCACCGGACTGGGTGAGAATTGTCAGAACTCTGATGGAAAAACCGGATTCAGGCAGAACAGGAATTAATAGCATGAGATTTAGTGAGCTGATGAGGATAATCATAATTTTTAATGACTTTATGTTGGAAACATTGCTGGCTCTTTAATATTTTGGTTTTCCAAGTTTGAGGAAACTCTTTTCTCTTCAGCTATCTATGACTTACAGCAATTTCATAAAGTATACTTTATAAACAGAATGGAAACATTTATGTTTTTCTCCCTACATGTTCCCTCCAGAATTTGGGTTACCTCTGTTAGAAATAGGGGTGCCTGCAGAGACAAAAATTATGTTTCAATGGAAAACTATAGCAGAACCATGTAAGCATGAAACTCTATTCTTATTCATTGTCTTTGAGGTTTTGTTATCTGCCTATAAATTAGACTGCATCCTGAACTTCTCTGGTTTCTTCAAATACATGTCTATGACTCTCTAAGCTAACATTTTCAATTTCCTCCCACCCTTCTGACTTAGAATCACTGGCAACAAAGACTACTTTGGAACTTCTTTGGAAGGGAGCCTCCAAAACACCATACCAGGTCACTACCTTGTTGGCAGCCAAACTTCAGGGTCTTAACTTGTGTACACATCTCTGAACCTAAAAAGAGCTCCCGCAGACTCTTAGATCTGCACACCTGCTGGTGATCTAAAATAAAGATTACTTAGGAAGGTTCCTCCCCAGAAGCAGACAGCATCTTAGGGTAGACAGTTCTTCAAGGATTACAATAAGATTGCTTCCTGGCTGCCCAAGGAGGAATCCGTGCCATAGCAAATAAGAAGAACAGAAAAAACAAATTCTTTCCCGGACCTGATGTCGTAACCTACTAGTTTCTATTGTGGGTTAGTTCCCACTAGTCTCTGATGGAGACTGAGAGGGGTGGTAATATCAAGTTTTGGCTTAATCTCTCATGGATGAGAAGATGATCAAAAGGGGGGTTGGTATCGATTAATTCATTAAACCAGGAGGCTATTAGACTGCGGTTATTTTAATGGCTAGTAGACAGCATAAGCAAATCAGAAAGTCCTTTTTATTCACATGCTGTCACACCTCCGTGCATTTTTACAGATTGTGTCATCTATCTGGAATACACTTTCCCCTCCTGCACACCTGAGAACTGTCATTATTCCTTCAAGACTGCGTTCAAATTTGACTTTCTTACGAAGCCTTCCCTAGCTCCTCACACATCTTCTGAGATCGCTAGATTGTGCGCCTCTGGAAATCTGATTCTTGGTCTCCCTCAACATACTGTCTCTGCAGCACCAGCAGTGACTGACTAAAAACAGGCACCAAAAGAATGATGAGCAAAGAAATGATCAGTCTCGACAAAAATCACTATCTAGTCGGGGATAAGAGAAAACAAGTAGCATTTAATATAGAAAGTCGGGCATGAAAAAGCAAAAAAAAAAAAAAAAAAAAAAAAAAAAAAAAAAAAAGTGACCTAAAGTGCTGTGGGGATTTAGAGGCTGAGAAAAAATCCGGGAATAAGGCAAAGCATGAAGGAAATGACGTTAGATAATATTTGGCTGAGAGCGGTGGCTTCTATCATTGGGCAGATATCTATCTCCTCATGAAGGGAGAGTAAGGGAGAATGAAAATGCATTTTTATAATTTATATCCTTTATATCATTGACAAGACAATACAGACTGGTTATGCTGTCAAAATGGCTCTTTTGCATTGCATATTCAGAAAGGATGAGCCATGGTGTGGTAGATGTTCAGGGTCAGATTTTTTTCCCCCCCTGGGAACCGAATCTAACAGCAGAAAGACTAAAGGGTTATTGGAGCAATGCGGGAGAAAAAAGGAAGACTAGATTATGAAAAGTAAATTTTTCCCACGTCTTCTTTTTGCCTAACTGGGTCTGCCAACGAGGTTTTGAAGGAATAAGACATCGAAGTAGCGAACATTGCTCAGAGAGAGAAAAGCTAAGGGCTAGGCTTGGAAATGGACTAAATGAGGAAGTCATTCTCCCGTGGGAACCTCTGGATCCTGGCATAGCCAGGGAACCCAAGATGAGAAAGCTAAGGGGGATGGAAAAGCTTATCTTTGTAGGAAGGCAAGCATTTGGCCTCAAACTATTGGGGCTCTGACCTTGAATTTTTGCCTATGTGATCGGGGGACTGTTTTCTTGTTTGCAAAGTGATAATGATGATGGTTATGACGATGATGGAGTCTCGAGGGGCTCTTGTGAGGACTAGAGAAGCTAGCGTACCTTGCGGGCTGACTTGCACATAATTGTACTCTAATATATGGTGGCTATTGGTTTTGAATGCTTACTATGTGCTAGACATTTTAACATATGTTACCTGAAAATGTTTTCAACATTCACTTTTTAAATATATTTTTTAATAATTTTTTGATGTTTATTTATTTTTAAAAGAGAGAGACAAAGCATGAACAAGGGAGGGGCAGAGAGAGAGGGAGACACAGAATCCAAAGCAGGCTCCAGGCTCTGAGCTGTCAGCACAGAGCCCGATGCAGGGTTTGAATTCACCAGTAGACATCATGACCTAAGCCAAAGTTGGTCACTTAACCAACTGAGCCATCCAGGCTCCCCTTAAGTGTTATCTCTACTTGATCTGTTATTAAAGCACACTACCTTTTTACACTTCATTTTTCAAATAGGCAGACTGGGGAGAGATATTATAACTTCAGAATTTTCTAATTTGGGCCTAACTTTAAGTATCCTGAAAAATTATCCAAATTTTGGCCCTAAATTACGATTTGTTAGTTATCACCATCAGCATGAGGGGAGATACAGACATATTATATAACTTAAAATTCCATCCTAATGTCCTTTCTAACTTCCTGGAAAGGTATTTAGCCACATGGAACACATTTTCTGGGGCATTTGCCCCCCTCAGAGCATCCTTCTGTGATAATCATTACCCTTGTTTGTGCTTGGCTCTACAGCAATAGTCATTCCATGTTGAATTCTTTCTCAGAGGTTAGGAATCTGATTCAAAGAGGTGGGAAAGTCTCTGCTGGTCACTGGAGCTGAGGATGTGTGAATATAAGAGCTATGGGGTCTAGAGAAGCAGAGAAAGCAAGTTACTTGCAAGAGGCAATAGCCCAGACATGTCAAGAAAATCACGTACGAGGGAACATGTAGAGAAAGAATAAGTATGAGCAATTGCCATAGTTCCTATGAAGACTAACACCAAGCATTTATTATAAATTTTGACATATTTTTTAAACTTCATTTGTTTATTCTGAGAGAGAGGGAGATAGAGAGGAGTGGGGAAAGCATGAGCAGGGGAGGGGCAGAGAGAGAGGGAGAGAGAATCCCAGGCAGGCTTCCTGCTGCCAGCGCAGAGCCCGATGCAGGGCTTGAACTCACAAACCATGAGATCATGACCTGAGCTGAAATCAAGAGTCCGATGCTCAAATGACTAAGCCACCCAGGAGCCCCTTGACATAATAATTTGATTATGATTCTAATCGGTGGTTTGATAATGATCCCACTTTTTTGCATCACCTAAAGGAGCTTCTTATCTTTGGGATCTTTGGAATGCACCTCTATTCCATTGAAAACACATCCTTCCTTTTTCCTTTAACTAAGTTTGTTTCTTCCTGCCTAGCTTCTGCAAAATAAGGACGAGGATTGTGAAGTCTCTTTTGCTTGACTGTGAACATCGCAGAAAGTCTAGGCGCGAGTTGGTTCTGCTGGGTGGTCACCACCCTGTTTTGTGCTCAGCCTTTGTTCTCCCAGCTTCCCTGGCTTTGCTGACATCATAAAAACAGGGGAAGAGAAATCTGTAAACATTAACCATTGAAGAAACTTGTTTCTTAGAATTCAACTCTGAATTCACTTTTAGTCCAGGGTTATTGCCACCCTGTGGATTTCGTGGGTAATGAAACAGTCTGAGAAATTAAAAGGGGAATTGCTGTTACTATAATTCAGTAAATCCCAGGTATCGGTGGGAGCGCCCTCTGCTGAGGATTGGAGGAATGAGCACACTCAGCCTTCCATTTGGGTTTGTAAAGGTGGATACCGTGCAGCGCGGTGCCAGGAATGAAATGATTAATTTAAATACTCCCTCCTCCCCAGTTTAAATATAAACTCTTAATCCTAAATAATTTGAATTTCAAAGCTGGCTACTAGTAAATTCAGGAAGAGCAGTTTAGGCTTCCTGTTTTCCAACTGAACATAGTTCCCACTTGCACAATTGGATAATAGATGCTTGTATACACAATTAGCAGAGAGTTATTTGTCATTATATATTTATTTCGGAGGCAGCAGTTAATTGGTGAATTAATTAATTTGCCTTGTAGCACTGAACTTACGTGTGATCCTGCTCTCTTCCAGTTGTTTTCTGGGAGCTGCCAAATTTCTTTCTTTACAAGCATTGTCTTACCGCCTTTTTTATTTTTATTTTTTTGGTGAAACTTTTGGGTGATGGTTTAAGAGCCTGTCCCTATTCGCTGAAGTTTCCTCGCAAATTTCCACTTCTGTGTATTCCTCCTGCATTCTGAGACATCCCTCCTCTTCTCTGAAGCTAATGCAAGGCACAATTCAAGTTCCACTACTTTTGAGACTTTCAGGCCACAGTGGCTAGTGCTGTCTCTTTTGAGGGCTCGTATCACCGACTTCTATGTTATTTTAACATGTATACTATTATTTCTGTAGTTCAACTATGCTTTCTTGGAAAGTGAATCCCCAATATATACATGATTCATATGTATTTCCTGATTCATTGTGTGTGTTCCGGCTTTCATTTCCTTTTTCTATCACATTTCCACCTTTCTAAGCAATAATAATTCCACCTTTCTAAATAATAATCTATTTAATAAAATAAATAATTAAATATATATAATTATATATAATATATATTTATTTATATTTTTAAATTTTATTTATTTATATTTATTAAATATATATTTAATATATTATATTAATATATAATATATGAATATATGAATATATATTAATTAAATATATATTCATATATTCATATATATTAATATTTATTTATTTATAATTTATTTATAAATATATTTATTATTAATTAAATATATTTATCTATATTTATATTTATATTTTATATTAATATTTATTTATATTAATTAAATATGTATATTTATATTAATATATAAATATATTAAATATATAATATAATAATATATATTAAATATACTTATATATTTACATATTTATAAGTATAAATAATATATTAAAATATATTTATATATATTTTAAATATATAATATGTATATTTATTTATATTTTTATATAATTATATATAAATTAAATAATAAAATAAAATTAATCTAAATAATAATTCCACCTTTCTAAATAATAATCTATTTAAGATTATTGCTTTTTGTTTCTACTGGTTTTGTGTCAGCCCGGGTCCTCATCTGTGCACATGCATGTGTGCGGCAGGCGATCAAGCGAGTGACAGAGTTTGATTTCTCCCATAACTTCCAGTTCCCAACAATTCATCTGTGAGTTGGGATCTGGGTTTGAGTTGCTTTCTTCCACAAACTTTTCTTTTTTGCTTCTCTGAGGCAACTGAGGATATCACTTTAAAATAAATTTTCAGGGGCACCTGGGTGGCTCAGTTGGTTAAGCCTCTGACTCCTGATTTTCGCTCAGGTCATGATCTCATGGTTCATGAAATTGAGCCTGTGCTGTCAGTGTGGTATCTGCTTGGGATTCTCCCTCTCTCTCTCTCTCTCTCTCCCCCTCCCCTCCCATAATAGACAAATAAACTAAAAACATTAAAAAAAAATTTTTTTTTACATTTATTTTTGAGAGACAGGGTGAGACAGAGAGGGAGTGGAGGAGGGGCAGAGAGAGAAGGAGACACAGAATCTGAAGCAGTCTCCAGGCTCTGAACAAGGGTTCAGCACAGAACCTGGTGCCGGGGCTTGAACCCATGGACTGTGAGATCATGACCTGAGCCGAAGTTGGACACTTGACAGACTGAGCCACCCGGGCACCCCAAAACTAAAAATATTTAAAAAATAAATAAATTCTCAGGTTGAGGTTTGAGGACGAAATGTTGCAAACATGTTTGAAGACTGATTTGTGACTATGAATTCTCAGCGAAGATTATTTTTCTTCTCTCCCCTCATTTCCAAGGCCGAAACCTGTACGTTTGTTGTTCCTTTTTCTGAGTAGAGGAGTGGTTTGTTGTTTTAATTTGTTTGTTTATTTGTAGTTCACCCTCACAATGAGAGGGTAAACTTTTTATGTTCCAGGCGCATGTGTGTGTGGAGGGGTTCATTTCCATTAATTCTCCTCCAACCTGAATATTGCTTGTTCAACATTAGTGAACTTGAATGAGTGCTTGATTTTGTGTCTGTCCTTTTTTCTCATGGGCTCTTCTCTGGCTGAGCAGATAGCCTGAGGGAGGATCTCAATTTCAGGCTTTCTTTCCCTCTGTGGATTATTGCTTTTGTTTCATTGGTTAAATCTCTGAGCATTTCCTTTGATTTGCCAGCTCAGGAATGCACTGAAAAAAACAAAATTTTTTTTTCAAGTTGTATCTAGAATTCCTACTTCTTTGAATTGGGATGGTTCACAGACTAATTCTATCCTGATATTGGACCGAGATTTCACTGAATTTATGGAAGAATTCAGGAAGACTTAATATCTTTACAATAATTTATTTTTGTCTTTTTTTAAATGTTCATTTATTTTCGAGAGAGAGTGTGAGTGGGGGAGGGGCAGAGAGACAGGAAGACAGAGGATCCCAAGCAGGCTCCCGGCTCTCAGAGCAGAGCCCCACACGGGGCTGGAACTTGAGCTCAGGAACTCTGAAATCGTGACCTGAGCTGAAGTTGGACGCTTATCCGACTGAGCCACCCAGGCACCCCCTCTTTTTGTCATTCTTAAAACATGGCTTATCATTTCATTTATTTCCATTTTCATTAAGTCCTTCAGTAGCTTTTCTGTTTTTCTTTTAAAACTTTTACACTAAGGTTTTGTAATTCTTTTCTTCTCAAGCTTGCATGTTTTGATTAGTTACTGCTGTATAAATAGCCAACACTTACTTAGTACTTAGTACGTGCCAGGCGTTATTTTAAATCCTTTAGTAATCTTCTACCTGGAAGATTTGTGTATTACATTGAATTTTCCTGTCATTTGACTTCTCTTGCATTTCCAGGAAAAGCAATGATATCACCTACAATTAAGACCTCTTCCCTTGCTTTCTTTTCAATGTCTGCGCCTTTTATTTGTTTAATCATATTTTTCTTACTGCTGTTTTAGGCAGTGCCTCTCTTTAATGAAATTGGTTTTTTCCCTGTGTGTTGTTAGTCTTGATTGTAGGCCTGCATTCGCATTTGAGACTTCCTCTCCCCCCCCCCCCCCCCCCCCCCCCCCGACTGTGGACACTTTTCAAATTCCCTGTTGTCTGCCTCCAATGGCGGAATGGAGACCACTAGAATCTCCTAGTGAAGCATCTTCCTGTTATTCCTATGAGGATTTTTCTATTCCTTTTGACTGTTGCCAGCCACCTGGAACCTGTAATGACTCTGTGACCCAGTTATTCATACTGGCTTCTTCAGTCTGGAAGCGGATGCTGAACTATTTACTTCTTGACTCTGCATGCGTGCGTGCGTGTGTGTGTGTGTGTGTGTAATGTTTGTGTTTGCACAGGAATTGTGGTATCAGGGCCGACCTGCCTGACTGCTTCACATTCCATCTCTATTGCCGTCATCCTAATGATTGCCCTTGGCTCCCTTGTTGTCCTTATTTTTAATAATTCCGAATAAGAACAGTCTTTATAACTAATCTCACCCATATCTGCCATTTTATCTGGTGTCTGTCTTTGTACCAAATTTCCTTCCACTATTCAGTCCTGTCCGATTTCTAATTTAAAAAAAATTTTTTTTTACGTTTATTCATTTTTGAGAGACAGAGAGAGACAGAGCATGAGCAGGGAAGGGGCAGAGAGAGAGGGAGACACCGAATCCGAAGCAGGCTCCAGGCTCCGAGCTGTCAGCACAGAGCCCGACGCGGGGCTCGAACTCACAAACTGTGAGATCATGACCTGAGCCAAATGAAGTCAGACACTCAACTGACTGAGCCACCCAGGTGCCCCCAGTTTCTACTTTTTAGGCATATATAAACACTTTTGCTTTCCTGATGACATTCTTTCTTTCTTCCAGTATGGTTAAGGATTTATTCCTTATTTTTAAGTTAATTTTTCAGGATTTGTTGTGAGGTGAAGTTTGCTGCATTTGCCCATTCTGTTACTACTACTGACTTACTAATTATTAATACCCACTTATAATTTTTTTTTCTCTTCTAGTTATTTCTTATTGGCTCAACTGTTAGGAAAACACATTAACAATACCAGTAATGAAAGGATATTTGTATCCAGCAATCTCTGATCAACACATAGATCAGAGAAATACTGTACTGAGTAAAACTGAATAATTATCATAGGTCATTCTATGTAAATTGAGATCATCTTGCACGTTCCAAATCATTTATAAGTTATATCACCAAATTTTCTCCATAAGTCTTAGATAATTATTACAGTTTCTCAACTTGGGAAAAATACGTCCAAGGATTAGCTGAGATTCACACTATTCATATGCAGCAGAGAAAGATTCAATGTCCACCATAATACACTTGTTAAAAGCACAACAACATCTACAGCCAGACAGTCTGGGTTCAGATTTTGCCTCAATTACAGACAAGCTTCATCACCTTTGAAATCTATCTAATTTTCCCAACTCTTAGTTTCTCATCTGCAAAACGTTATTAACCATGGTACTGTCCTCCAAATATTTTAGTGAGGATTAGATTTCAAGAGCTTAGAACTGTCCAAAGCACATAATACGCACCCAATAAACAGTAATTATTGTTATTGTGATTGTTTCTACTGTTTTGAACTCACATCCCACATCTTTCACTACCTTCTATCAGTATAGGTAAGATTGATTTTAAAGGTCCTTGTGAATTTGGGGATAAGGTCAGAAAGAAAACAAGTGGAACTCTCCAAAGGTGCAAATCTCCACAAACACAGCATATAAATATCGTCTAACTATTTGCAGTGGTGATAGCTTAACTTGGTGCTTCCTAGATGCTAGATAATACAAAATGTGTCAGGAAAACAGTGTTGAACAAGACACATTCTCCCCTCTCTCATGCAGCTCACACACCAGAAGAGGAGGGGCATGGTAAAAAATGATTCTACGAGGGGTGCCGGGTTGGCCCTGTCAGAAGAGCACACAACTCTGCATCTCTGGGTTGTGAGTTCAAGCCCCATGTTGGGTGTAGAGATTACTTAAAAACAAAATCTTTAAAAAAATGATTAGACTAAAACAAAGGCATTACAGTTGTACTAATGCCTTTAATGTAAGAAATCACATACTGCTCCAAAGGCAGAAATACTCAGGTTCAATTACAGCGACTAGAATTTTCTCTTCCCAAAGGCATGTCCGTAAAATAGCTGCCTTTTAAACTGTCAAAAAATGTCATGGCAGAATATCCATGGTTTCTACTAAACGCGTCAAACACAAAACTTTATTATTTTCATCTTTGTTATTCAAGTGAGGGAAACAAAGAATCTGACAGGCAAAAAGATCAGGTCTTTGGACAAGTGTTCCCTATTGCAAAAAGAAGGACAGGAATTTTGTTTGCTTTTGTTGTTCTGAGGTGCTGGAGAGAGATGACTGAAACAGGGCACACGGGCATGAGTGGGTCCATGGACTATAAGCAGTGTATTAGGAAATTGCTGTGCTCTGAACGGTTGTGTCCCCTCCAATTCATATCTTGAAATCCGAACCCCAAAGATGATGGTATTAGGAGGTGAGGTCTGAGGGGGATGCTGAGGTCATGAGGATAGAACCTTTGTGAACTCGATTGGTATTCTTCAAAACGAATTTTTTTTTAAGTTTGTTTATTTATTTTGAGAGAGAGGCAGAGAGAGCGAGCGGTTTAGGGGCAGAGAGAGAGGGAGAGAGAGAATTCTGAGCAGGCTCCGCACTGCCAGCACAGAGCCCAAGGTGGGGCTCGAACTGACAAACCACGAATTCATGACCTGAGCCGAAACCAAGAGTCGGCCACTTAATGGAGTGAGCCCCCCAGGTGCCCTGCGATTCGTGTTCTTATAAGAGACCCTTCAGAGATCCCTGACCCTTCCCCCTCCCAACATGTGAGCACATAGGGAGAGGTTGGCAGTCTGCAGTCTGGGGGAAAGCCTTTGCCCAACCATGCTGTCACCTTGACCTTGGACTTCTAGCCACCAGAACTGTGAGAAATAGATGTCTGTTGTCTATAAGTTACCCAGTCTGTGATACATGGTTACAGCAGCCTGAATGGACTAAGACAAATCAAAAATTAAAACTGCCTCTGCACTTGTGTGGCTCAGTCGGTTGAGTGTCAGACTCTTGATTTTGGCTCAGGTCATGATCCCAGGGTCATGGGACTGAGAGCCCTGTACTGAGCATGGAGCCTGCTTAAGATTCTCCCTTTCTCTCCCTCTGCCCCTCTCCCCTGCTCTCATGCGTGTGCTCTCTCTCTAGTACAAAACAAACAAAAAAACGTTCCTGTGTACTGATCAGAGATCACTGAGTGTTAAAATTCTTTCATTATTTGCGTCATTGCTCTGTTTTATTCCCAGGTGAGCCAATAAGAAATAGCCTCCAGGTTCTAATGATTTGTCAATATGTAAATATATACAAAACATAATAATATATAAATATGTCTATAAATAATATATAACAATATATTAATATACTCATATTGTTTATATATTAATATATAAATATATAGTTAATATATAAATATTTAAATTATATATCAATATTTATAATATACTCATATTGTTTATATATTAATATTCAAATATATAATTAATATATAAGTATTTAAATCATATATATTAATATTTATAACATACTCATATTGTTTATATATTAATATATAAATATATAGTTAATATATACATATTTAAATCATATATAATATTTATACCATACTCATATTGTTTATATATTAATATATAAATATATAGTTAATATATAAATATTAATCACATATATTAATATTTATAATGTGCTCATGTTGTTTATATATTAATATATAAATATATAGCTAATATAGAAATATTTAAATCATATATATTAATATTTATGTGATAAATATAATTAATAATTGATGTATAAATAAAATATAAAATTATCAAATATATACTGACTACTCACATGTTCTAGACACATTCTAGGCATTTGGGGGCATATTAGGGAGCAAACTAGGCAAAGATATCTGACCTTGGGTACTTTAAGTAAGTCAATAGAGGGCAGCTCTTCTTACCCATGGGTCCTGTCTCCATGCTTTAAGAAAATCACCTTCTTGCACCAAAAAAAATTGAATGAACGAATGAACGAATGAATGAATGGATAAATAAATAAATAATATAAAATACCCTTTGTTCTCAACCCACCCTGTCTTTGTGGAGAGAGATGAGGGACCCTGCTTCTGATGATAGAACTGAGGGGGAAAATAATAATAAAAAGAAAAGAACTGAGGGCAAACTAAAGACATCTGAGCTCCAGTCAAGGTGAGAGACCCCTGTAATGTTCCTCTTGCTTGTCTCCGTGAGGTTTGCTGGCCTGAGAGATATTTTCACAGTTGATCCTAACAAGCAAGTACACTGTGGGCTCATTTGCAGTCAGAAATGTTCCAGCAGTCCTTAACCATGCCAAGCATCACAGGCCAGCCCTCTCTCCAGGCAGAGGATTAGGGCATGTGGAGAGGGTGGGTGATGTTTCCAGAGCAGTGTTACAGAGTGATGGGAGCTGAAGCCAGTATGGTGGATAGAGAAGGAAAAAGTTGTTAAAGAAGCGTTCCTAGAAGACAGAGTGAGATTTGGTGGGTTTATTCTTTTTGTGTTTTTTTAATGTTTATTTATTTTGGAGAGACCGCGTGAGTGGGGAGGGGCAGAGAGAAGGAGACACAGAATAGGAAGCAGGCTCCGGGCTCTGAGCTGTCAGCACAGAGCCTGACTTGGGGCTTGAACCCGCAAACCGTGAGGTCAGGACCTGAGCTGAAGTCCGATACTTGATTGAGCCACCCAGGCGCCCCTGATTTGGTGGGTTTAGAGGTCCTTAAAACAGTCATCTGGGATCCTGCCCTTAAGATTTTTGTCTAGGGGTCATGAGTAAGGAGTTTGTATGAAAAGAACATATAAGAAAAAGCACACCACAGTGACACTGCCTCTAACACAAAGTTAAGAAGCAAAGTCAAAACATAAGGTAATAAATCATGTATTGATAGAATCACCCATGATAATCTTATAACAGCCCCAAGTTAAAGTACTTGGTACCTGTTTTCGGTTTTATAACCATGTATCGAGTCCTATAACCTTTTGCTAGTCAATGTTTTTTGTGCCCTTAGTTAATTCTTCAATCGGTCTCTCATGAATATTAACAAATCCATCACCACTCCCATGTCTGGCCACATGAACCATACTTTCCTTTTCCTCTTTCTTTACTTTCTATATCAAAAATTCTTTGAATCAATTCCACAAATTTCCTTAGGTTTGCTAATATACACTCTCTTCAGCTTGCTTGTACTTAGTATAAGTGATGATCAATGTATATCCAATATTGAAAAATTTTTTTAAATATTTATTTCTGAGAGAGAGAGGGAGAGAGCGCACCCATGCACCTGCAGACAAGAGAGGGGCAGAGAGAGAGGGAGACTGAGCATCCAAAGCAGGCTCTGTGCTGACAGCAGAGAGCCCGATGTGGGGCTCGAACCCACGAACCATGAGATCGTGACCTGAGCCGAAGTTGGACACTCAACAAACTGAGCCACCCAGGCACCTCTGTGTACCGAATATTTTAATAAATTAAATATGTGTGTGGAAAGCTTTCCTTGTAACATTTGAAATTATTTAGTGAGCACTACATAATGCAGGACTATTTGGTATAAACTGGATTGCAAGTATGGAGGTTTAAGTGAGGCCTCTGACTCTCTTTATTTCTCTCTTAAAAAGGATGAGCCCAAGAGGGGACCCTTGCTTATTACCCACCTAGCCAAAGGATGGGGGAGAATGATCAGTCGGCCTCAAGGGAATGAGGCCAGCTAGGGTTTACTCCAGGAAGTAGATGAACAAGAGTCTGCTCTCATGGTATTGCCCACTTCATATCCTGATATTTTTGTTTCTGAACAAAGCAGATTAATAAATCCTCCCCTCCTGAGAGGAGCAGACAGAGATGTGGACAGAGGGTGGGAGGAAGGACTGGAAATGTGGGAAGGAGGACACAAGTAAACCTCTCTCCCCATACACCCCCATTACAAACCCATTGGACTGTAGTTACAGAATGAACCCAAAGCTTACAAGGAAAAATACCATCAAAGGAAAAATGCCTCCTACTGTTCATTTTTCAAAGAAAAGTTCCCATGGCAAAATTTTAGGAAAAAAAAAAATTCAGAAAAGTTCCCACGCCGGGGGCGCCTGGGGGGGCTCGGTTAAGCGTCCGACTTTGGCTCAGGTCATGATCTCGTGGTCCGTGAGTTCAAGCCGCGCATCAGGCTTTGTGCTGACAGCACAGAGCCTGGAGCCTGCTTGGGATGCTGTGTCTCCCTCTCTCTCTGCCCCTCAGCCGCTCACACTCTGTCTCTCTCTCTCTCTCTCTCTCAAAAATAAATAAACATTTTTAAAAAAGTGTTTTTTTAATAATAAAAAAAGAAAAGTTCCCATGCCTTTCTCTGACTATGCCTTATAAATTAAAATGTAAAAAGAAAAAAAAAATACAAACCAAAAACTAAATTCCAAAATACTCTCCGGTGCAATTTTACCTTTCTGCTCATCTTATCCAAGCCATTCAGATTCCTTATTGGATTCTACTTTCTTCTTGTTGTAGCTGAGCTCGAGCCATCTTTTACTTAATTATAGGTCCTTGAATATCTAAAGTTGAAAAATACCCCTTTGCCGTCCACCCACAGTGTCTCAGTAAGTTCTGTTTCCTGAAGAACAAAAAAGTAATTGCACATAAAAATATTACAAAATTATCTCTGTACTTAAGTTTGGAAGATCTGCCTTGAGCAATAACATTTAATTGAGCAAAAGCAGTATTCCCTCATTACTGTTGCCAGCCGCAGAGGTAGGAAAATGGAGGGGGTGGGGGAAAGGGGAAAATATTGTTTTCAGCTCAGACTATCAATTTCTCATGAGAATTGTCAGATATGCGTCATCCACAAATCATGAGCTAAACATCAATGGAAGAAATCTCTCCTTGGAGAAGTTAGCAGCAATGTTATGCCTTATCTATATATTCTCTCCCAGAGAGTGGAATGAGAAACCATCTCCTTTAAAATTTTATAAACATTGTCTACAGTTTACTTAAGAAATTCTTCTTTCCATTAGTTTAGGAGAGATTTCTGAAGTTCCGTTTCCTTTTTGAATCTCACGTTCCTTGACATTACCATATGGAATGGGGTCTGAATTCTTCCACACTATTTTTTTTTTTAAGCAGGATTCCCTTGCTAAGCGACCTTAAGGTCCCTAATTGACCTTAGACTTCGTTCAAGTTTTCTGCTCTGAAAGATGTATGCCTTCTTCCCCAGCAGGAACCCCACACTTTGTAGCTCTGTATTACCATGTCTGTCACTCTCTCCTCCTGTGGTGAATCTTTAGGCCTATGAATCCTTCCCCTAAAGGAAGCTTCCTTCTTGTCCCCAAGGGTACTTCAGCTGGAGATTACTCCTACCTTATGCTTTTAATAAATTAACTTCTTTTTTTTTTTTCAGTTGAGGCCTAACTTAGATACAGTGGAGTGCATAGATCTTAATTCCATACCTTGAAAAACTTTCAAACATGAATACACTTGTGTAAATACCTCCCCAATCAAGCTAAAGGATCTGTTGGTTGATTCCTGAATTAAGCTCTTGATGTTCTGGGTGTAGTCAGTGCCCCCAGGTCAAGGTGAGGAACAGTTAGATCCCTTTCTGTAGGCTCTCTCTTTTAAAACAAGCAAGCTTTTTTCTAGTTTCTGACTTTCTCAGACCATGAGTAAATGGCACTACTTCAAGAGTAGCAGAAATACCTCTGTATTCTAACTCTTATCCTGAAGAAGTAGGCTAGATTTCTAGTGTTCCATTTTCTTTTCTTTCTTTTTTTTCTTTCAGATTTGCCTCTTTTTTTCCTCAAGCATGCCTTTGTTTTGTTTTGTTTTTGTTTTTGTTTTTTGTTTTTTACATCCAAGTCAGTTAGCATATTGTACAATAATGATTTCAGGAGTAGAACCCAGTGATTCATCCCCTACATATAACACTCAGTGTTCATCCCAACAAGTGTCCTTCTCAATGCCCTTTCCCACTTAGCCCATCCCCCTACCCACAACCCTTCCAGCAACCCTCAGTTTGTTCTCTATATTTAAGGGTCTTTTATGTTTTGTCCTCCTCCCTGTTTTTATATTATTTTTGTTTCTCTTTCCTTATCTTTATCTGTTTTGTATCTTAAATTCCACATATGAGTGAAGTCATATGATATATGTCTTTCTCTGACTAATTTCACTTAGCATAATACCCTCTGGTTCCATCCACGTAGTTGCAAATGGCAAGATTTCATTCTTTTTGATTGCCGAGTAATACTCCATTGTATACATATACCACATCTTCCTTATCCATTCATCCATTGATGGACATTTGGGCTCTTTCCATACTTTGGCTATTGTTGATAGTGCTGCTATAAGCATGGGGTGCATATGTCCCTTTGAAACAGCACACCTGTATCCCTTGGATAAATACCTAGTAAGACAATTGCTGGGTCATAGGGTAGTTCTATTTTTAACTTTTTGAGGAACCTCCATACCGTTTTCCAGAGTGGTTGCATCAGTTTGTATTCCCTCCAGCAGTGCAGAAATCTTTTTCTCTGCATCCTCGCCAACATCTGTTGCCTGAGTTGTTAATTTTACCTATTCTGGAAGGCAGCTATGCTCACCACTATACCACCAACGCTAATTTTAGCCATTCTGACTGGTGTGAGGTGGTGTCTCATTGTGGTTTTGATTTGTATTTCCCTGATGATGAGTGATGTTGAGCATTTTTTCATATGTCTGTTAGCCATATGGATCTTTTCTTTGGAAAAGTATCTATTCATGTCTCTTGCCCATTTCTTCACTGGATTATTTGCTTTTTGGGTGTTGAATGTGATAAGTTCTTTATAGATTGTGTTTTAAGTTTACTTACTTACAATTTTTACACCCAACATGGGGCTCAAACTCATGACCTGGAGATTAAGAGTCGCATGCTCTACCAACTGAGCCAGCCAGGCGCCCCTTCTCAAGCATATCTAACTTAACCATTTTAATTGAATTTCCTTGATGATTAATGACACTGAGCATGCAGCAAGATTCTTTCACGATGATAGCTGGGACACTGAAGCTTTTCTTCCCGGAGAGCAGCTTTATTTGTCATGCTGGCATGGGCTTATTGGGTTCGTACCCAAAAAACTGAGCCCCAAATGCAGTGGTGGGGGGGAGCCTTGTATACGATTTCTATTTCTTTGTCTTCTCTATATGGTGACACGTGTCTGATTGGACACAGTCCGGGTTACAGAGTTGCATTACCTACACATACGTGTATAGGAGTTGATCGGACCGCATTGCTTTCCTTTGTTTTGAGGAGGCCTTCACCACATTCTTTAGGGAGGGGTCTACCACAAGCATTCCTTCTCACATTATTGGCCATTTGGATTCAGTTTTTTGTGAAGTGTCTGTTCAAATCCTTCACCTATTATTATATGGGTTTTTTCACTGTTTCTTACTGATTTGGAGGAGGTTACACTCTGGTTTCTCTTCAGATGGCATAAATCTTTCACCTTTTACTGATTTGGAGGAGGTTTCTCTAATTTCTGGATACAAAGCCTTCTCAAAGGCTTGGATGGCAAATATCTTCATTTTTTTGCTTTATGCTTAGCAGTTTGGGCCCTGTCTATTGATGTTTTATGACTTCTAGGTAACATTTCACAACTTTTTTCTGTATATATGCCAATTCCTAAAGAGCTGTGGACACGTAACAGTTTTTTCAATGAAAGACAGAGCACAGTTAATAAGCCAGTGTATTCAAGGAAGCACTCAGGGCAAAAGACCACCAAATCATCTATAGTAACACCTACTGCAAATTGGCAAAAAT
The DNA here is from genome assembly GCF_018350215.1 of Panthera leo. NCBI lineage: Eukaryota > Metazoa > Chordata > Mammalia > Carnivora > Felidae > Panthera > Panthera leo. The sequence goes on from NC_056685.1 coordinate 44,817,953, forward strand.
ACGTATGGCACATAGAAAGAAAGCATTATTGGGAGTTGAGACCCAGGTCTTACTTCTGACTTTTCTCCAATAATGAATAATATGAAAGTGGGAAAGTGGAAAAGTCATTAAGATACTCTGGGCTTTGCTTCCCTTTCTTCATATTAAAATTAAAAATTTTGGAAAAAAATTCTTTGGTATTAAGTTTAACTTAATTATTTTATGATAAAATGTATTTTTATACAGTTGATTTTAAAAGTTTATGTTTCAAAGGAGAACATGAAGAGCTACATCCAACTTGAGATAACTGGTCTCATTATATCACAGGTACATTTTTTTTTTTTTTTCTTGAGAGAGAGAGGGAAAGAGAGAATCCCAGTGCAGTGTTCAATGTGGGGATCAGTCCCATGAACTGTGAGATCATGACCTGAGCCAAAAACAAGAGTCAGAGCTTAACCAACTGAGTCACCCAAGTGCCCCTGTCATAGGTACATTTATTCATATACAGCAGAAACAATATTGGTTTATAAACACAACCCAAGTGGTAGAAATCAGTTTAGAAGACACATGTTTGACTATCCATGGATAAAGCATGCTGTTCTTTCTCAAATTTACACACCAGATGCAAATTCTACTCCTTCAAGGAGTAGAATTTCAGGAGATGGAGCTTTAAGGGTTCAGATTTGAAATGGAAGATTCCCATTCCCACAAAAGTTCCTGTACCTCTTCCCCACCCAAAAGGTTTTCTCTTACAGTTAAGGGCCCTTTAAATTGGTCTTGGATTGGGGCGCCTGGGTGGCTCAGTTGGTTAAGCATCCAACTTCGGCTCAGGTCATGATCTCACGGTCCGTGAGTTCGAGCCCCGCGTCGGGCTCTGTGCTGACAGCTCAGAGCCCGGAGCCTGCTTCAGATTCTGTGTCTCCCTCTCTCTCTGACCCTCCCCCATTCATGCTCTGTCTCTCTCTGTCTCAAAAATAAATAAACATTAAAAAAAAAAGTTAAAAAAAATAAATTGGTCTTGGATAAATGGAGTACTAAGCTATGTTGGTGATTTTTCTCCTCCTTCTACTTCTGTTTTATGTATTCCCTTTATACTGCTTGGATGTTGACCTAAACTGGACTGCCCACATGCATGTCTACTGACCTTTGTCCCCCATCTGCTTTATATAAACCTAGAAATATTTGCAGCACTTTTGAGACAGTCTTTGAGACATTAGCTTGTGTCTTCCCGGTGTTGGCCTCACTGAAATAAATTCCTTATTTGTTTCACCTCCACCTATCTCTTTGCCTTTGGATTTTGTCAGTGACAAGTGTCCAAACCTGGTCTGTTTGGAACACCCGCAGCCAGGTGCTCTTGTACCCTTGGGCCCAGGTTACAATGTCAATCTGATTCTTCGTTTAGCTGGAAGGATGTTGAAGGGCAGAGAAAAATTCTTCCCCTGCAGCTGCAATGTTATCTCCTTTAGGAGATAGTACCAATTCTTGTCTGCCAATGCCACCCCTACCCATAGCACGCTGTCACTATTTTCTTGGCTCCCATCTTTGTTTCCATTTTCTCACCAACTCAACTCCCCATTCACCCATCCCCACCCCACATATACCTTATATGCTATTAGATGCCCAATAGATGGGAGCTAATCCTTTCTTTCATCCAGGTGTTAACACCAAAAGAAAGAATTCATGCATTCTAGGAAATATCATGTCACTATCATCATCTTCCTTATCACTAATCTTTATCAAACATTTATGATATGCCAGGATAAGCACTTTATATGTGTCATCTCACTCAATTCCCACAAAAATGTTATAAGTTAATTACTCCTGTTTCTCTTTCATAGACAAAAAGAATGAGGCTTAGAGAAGCTATTTTGCCCAGATTACACAACTAATAAGTGCTGAAGACAGATTTTGACACCACATCTGACTTCAGGGCACAAAGCTAGCCCCTGTGTTCTCCTCCTTAGAACCAAAGGAGAGTTTCCTTTTTTGGGTGTACTCTCCCAACAAGCATTTTCTTAGTGCATATGAAATTGTTTTTGTTTTTTGTGGGTTTTTTTTTTTTAATTTTCCATAGCCAATTGATAAAACAGCAGTTTCTATCCTTAGAAAGTCTGCTTAGACTCCAAGTATGTGACACAAGTATGTCTTCAGAAAGCATTTAGTTCGGCTGTGTAGGTCTTTTTTTTTTTTTTTTTTTAAGATTTAAAACATATTTTAAATTGAGATTATTATGTTGACATTTCTCATTCCACATCATCAACTCTTTAGGTTTTTTTTTAAATTTTTTTAATGTCTATTTATTTTTGAGAGAGAGAGAGAGAGAGAGAGAGAGAGAAACAGAGCGGGGGAGGGGCAGAGAGAGAGAGGGAGACACAGAATCCGAAGCAGGCTCCAGGCTCTGAGCTGTCAGCACAGAGCCCGACACGGGGCTCGAACTCAAAAACCATGAGATCATGACCTGAGCCGAGGTCGGACGCTTAACCGACTGAGCCACCCAGGCACCCTAACTCTTTAGGTTTTAATGCTCAAGTTCAAAGGGACAATAAATGGAGGAGCCAAGTCCTGAGCTCACGGAAATCATCAGATTTGACCTTTCATGTTTGTGCAAGAAAGCCAGTTTTTTATTTTAACTCCCTTATTCTCTTCCATGGAAGTTAGTTTGTCCTAAATTCCCTTCCAAGGTGCTGTGGAAAGTGCCATCCCCCACCAAATGATTCTCTGGACCCTTCTACAAAGCCCAACTCCCCACTTGCAACATTTTTTTGCTAAGGGACTCTGATGTCATACACTATTTTCACTTATTGATTCTCTATGAACTAAGTTAATTCTAAATTAGATATAGAATATTAATGCAGGTCTCTCCTTCGTAGACTCTTGCCCTGGCACTACTTTATTGATTCCTTTGGTTCTACTGACAAATCCAAAGATTCGTCCTAAATTCTCTCCCAAAGTAGTTCCCCTGTCCTCCAGCAATTACATTTGCACTGTCTTAACCTTTCAATGTTTGTCATTCTGGTTACAGTTAAGGAAGACAGCGGAAGGCATGTTATCATTTGACAATTTAATAACATAGAACACAATGAGATTAGTGATAAATCCTATGGAGGAAATGTTCTGGTTGAAGCAACCCAATAAAAGAATGGAGGCCCTCCCTGCATAGCAGCAATAGTATTATTGTTCTTTATGAACTTTATAAGTGAGAAACTCCAAATTTCTTGAGAAGAAAGAAGAGTATAACTGTAATTTAAGGATTCTTTCTTTCTTTCTTTCTTTCTTTCTGCTTCTTCTTCTTCTTCTTCTCCTTCTTCTTCTTCTTCTCCTTCTTAAACTATCCTGCTGTCTTTGATCACAGCCTAGCAAAAGGTGTGGGACCAAGACTGGTAAGTCTGATATGGTGACCAGTATGGTACTTTTGATGAGCAAACATATTAGCGACAAGACTGTCTCTCCTTAGTCATTATTCTAGCTGTCCTTTTTCCTAGAGCAAACAGAGAACGAGAAGTGACAGAATTAGATTCATTATCAGCCCCAATTCCAAAAGCAAAACTAACTAGCAATAATTTTTTCAGCAAATAATTTGTTTAACCATGATTTCACTTCATCTTTGTTCTTTAAGTCTGCTGACCCTTCTATCCATTTTATTTAGGATGTCAATTATTCCAATCACTAGTACAGATGAACATTTCTGAAGTTTCTCTTATTGCCTCCCAAGAGTTGTGCCCTATTACTTTACTTACATGATACTGAAATTTTAGGGAATGATTTGTTTTACTTTGAATAAAATTATAATAGAATGAACCAATCAAAAGACCATCATGACAATGATAATACATTTTTACAGTCTTAAGTCATTAATTTGATGAAATACTATTGTTTTTAAACATAATTTTAGAGATACAGACTTCTCCAATCTATTAGCTTTAAGTTAAAAATGCATTTATATAGAAGATACAAAGGGAATATGTGGTATGGCCAATTGCTCTCAAGGAACAATCTTCTTTGTGAATAAGGCTTGAATATACTTAGTGAAGTAGAGTATTGGGGCACCTCCGTGGCTCAGTTGGTTAAGCGTCTGACTTTGGCTCAGGTCATGATCTTATGGCTTGTGAGTTCGAGCTCCACATCGGCCTCCGTGCTGACAGCTCAGAGCCTGGAGCCTGCTTTGGATTCTATCTCTCTCTCTCTCTGCCCCTCCCCCTCTCACTCAAAAATAAACAAACATAAAAGAAAATAGAGTATAAAGAAGTAATAAATTCAACATTTTGCTGCAAGACTCTGCTGTAAATAAGTGACACACATCCTATGGATCTGGTGCACTAAGGCAGTTATTAAGTTTCTAGAATAAAATAAAAAGAGATTGATTAAAAGGGGCAAGATGAAATGAGCAAAAAGGGAGCATACTTGATTAAATGACTCTTTCGTAGCTAGGTTTGCAGTGATTATAGTGTGTGTGCTATTAGAATGAATATGAAAAAAAAAGTGGTTGGATCAAAATGATAATAACTATCGTTATCTTATTTGAATTGCTTTATCCTTATGCATGCCACTATTTATAAAAGTGGGTATGTGTTTTTTCACATAGAAACAATATAACAATTTAAAAGTTAATTTACAAGTTAACTTCAGGGGTTGCTACAAAGTATTCAACGAAGTGTTCATATTTTATATTTAGGTCTTGCAACCCATTGTTTGATTCTTATGACTTTACCTCCTATCTTTTTTTGTACATTGCATTGTCTGTTTGGCCTTATATTTTGTCTCTAGTGTTATGTATTTCTCAAAAGGAAACCTAAAGTAGGAAGTCATGTTAAGAACAAAATAAAAAGACCACGAAAATTCTAGCAATTGATGTCTAAAAATACAGTGCATAAAAGCAGATGGTATTGAAGCTGTGCTAACAATGACCACAGTGTGGCATCCTAGCATCGTGCACCACGCCAGAAAACCACAGGTAGGAGCTTAGTGGCAGCAGAATGAAAACTAGCTCTAAAGACTCCAGAGGTTCCCTTCCAGGGAAGTCACAGGAGGAACCAGGATTTAAGGCTTCATGTTTGGCTTCCCACATTTGATTTTCCCTGGCTCATATCTAGTTTTATTCTTCCATTGGCAGCTGCCTTTTGCTCCTAGTCAAACCTCCCTAATCCTGAAGTTAGCTATGGATCAGTTCACGCTTTACTTCTTGAACAAATATCCTTCATTTCTAGAATCCTCTTTGTAACAACTCAACAACCAATAGCAGTCTGGTTTCCAGGGCCATCTCTCTATTAAAACTAGCTTTCAGGGGCGCCTGGCTGGCTCGGTCGGTTGAGTGTCCGACTCTTGGTTTCAGTTCAGGCCATGATCCCAGGGTTGTGGGGTTGAGCCCTGCATCAGGCTCTGTGCTGAGCATAGCGCCTGCTTGAGACTCTCTCTCTCTCTCTCTCTCTCTCTCTCTCTCTCTCTCCCCGCACCCCCCCCCCACCTTTCTTCCTACTCTCATGCTTTCTTTCCTTCAAAAAACAAACAAACAAAACTAGCTTTCATTGAACCTCAAAATGAGATTGTCTTTGACACTATTTGTTCATCCTCTTCTTTTGGAAACTTTTTTCTATTCTGATGCGGTAACATTACTCTCTTCTAAGTTTTTTCTTCTTGTTAAATTGTTTCTATTTACTGGGTTTTGCCAGCTCTTCCTCAGCCCCTTGCTTCCTACAGAATTTTGCAACCAAAAGGTCAATCAGCTACTAAGTCTTATTACAGAAACCCAGAGAATATGTTTTGTCAACGTTTTACTTCAAGTTCAAGGACACAATCTAGCTTATACTGATTTCATAAGATATTGGGGTTTGGAGAGTGAACATCTTGTCCCCCAGTTCCATCCAAAATTTAATGTTTTATCCCCTGGGCTCAGAGCACAAGGTTTGGGCCCATCCACAGTCCTCTATCTTTGTATTCCTTCACAGCAACCCCTTGTCTCTTCCTCTGTCTGATCTTGGGAGTGGGCAATCATTTTTTGTGTTTTTAGATTCTGCCGTTGGATAAGGGAGAAAAAGGGCCTTGGATCCCACATAATGGAGGGAGAAGGAACCCAATGTAATGTATTGTCTTAGGTCATATTCTTTAGAAGCCTGGCCTGAATTGAGAATGTTTTCAAAATATCTACTGAAGACTTCTCCAGGGGGTGGGGTGGGTGTGAGAAGCAGAGTAGGCAGGGAATAAAACTAATCAAGAAGGTGGTCTCACAATGGAAGCAAGCTTAGTCTGACCCCACAGAGGAAGCTCGGGAACACCAACTTCTCCACTGAGTTAGTCCCACCTGAGGTCAAGTACACCAGCCTTTTGCACCCTCATGTCAGAGGGTTGTTGCTGAAGGCAATTATTTGGAGAAAAAGGCAGCTGTGAATGCTAGCAGCTACTCATATGGGGGCACCCGTCATAACAGGGTTCAGGGCTAGGCACCTAAAATATTCACTGCCTCCTGCCTTCGCATGGAGGCTCTGAGAATACGTCATCCCTTTTCACTACAAAGATTAATGCTTGCTAACACACTAGGGCTAGACAAGTATCTGTCCTTGTCTGGTATTGAGTCACATTGAAAGACTCCATTTACATATGGAAAATGAGATGGGGCGCCTGGGTGGCTCAGTTAAGTGTCTGACTTCAGCCCGGGTCATGATCTCACGGTTTGTGGGTTCAAGCCCCGTGTCGGACTCTGTGCTGACAGCTCAGAGCCTGGAGCCTGCTTCAGAATCTGTGTCTCCCTCTCTCTCTGCCCCTCCCCAACTCATGCTTTGTCTCTCTCTGTCTCTCAAAAATAAATAAACGTTGAAAAATTTTTTTAAAAAGTGTGGAAAACGAGAAGTAGCAACTCTTTAGAGGAGAAACCTGGCAATACCACCTTAACCAGGTGATCCAGTTAATATCATCAGCACAAAAACTTACTGCTACCATGTACCCCGGATATGATGCAAGCAGAAGAGCACTGTGGCATTCCTTCCAAATATCCATAACTCCAAACTAACCAGGAAAGCATCAGATAAACAGAATTTGAGAGGCATTCTGTAAAATACCTGACCCATACTCTTCTAAAGAATCCAGATCATGAAAGATAAGGAAAGACCAAGAAACTCACAGGTTAGGAGAGACAAAATGACAACTAAGTACAATGAACAATCTTGCACTGGATCATGGAACAGAAAATCAATATTCGTGGAACATTCCAGAAAAATCTGAATAAAGTCTGTAGTTTGGTTAAGAGTACTCTATCAATGTTAACTTCTTAGTTTTGATAATTGTACTGTGGTTATGTAAGATGTTAACCTAAAGGGAGAATAAGGTGAAGGGTATATACAGGCATGCTCTGTGCTATGCAACCATTCTGAAATCTAAGATTATTCCAAAATAAACATTTTTTTTAAATCTTATTTTATTTCCTTTGACTCAGAAGTATGACTATTGGGACTACAGTGAAAAAAAGAATCTGCCATGTTATATGTGCATGAAAAAAATTGATGAAATAATATTCCTTATGGACGTTGAAAGATCAATAACATAAAATAATATTTACATCATTTATAACTTCTATGCTCTATGTTCAGTGAGGTGGATTACCAGAACTAAGAAGACTGATGAAAAAAAATCTTAGTGTTATTAGTTATAATAGTAAGTTTAAGTCTTTTGTGAAGAGAATTTTAAGCTACTCCCAAACTTTAAATTTTCCAGTCATTACTGTCCTTATCAAAAAAAAAATTATAGAGAATAGAAAGTGAACTTTAACTTAATATTTATTAAATAATATTGTTTAATATTTGGTTGTTTTTATAATTCGATTTACTATTTAATATTAATATTTATAATATTTAATGATATTTAATATTTGGTTGATTCTTTAACTCTATTTTTCTTCCTTTTTCTTTTAGAAAAGTCAATTTACACCATCAAAAAGTTTTATTTAATTTAAAATTTTATATGTATAAATAAATATAAATATAAAATACATACTTGTAAATATATATTTTACTCGTTTCTTTTGGGTCCAGTGTTTCCTATTCTATGGAACAATGACCAGCCAGTATTACTACTTTCATACATTAAATTTCGATTAAATTTCATTTGACACTATAAAGTGTCAAAGTGCCAAAGAATCATTATGAAAGTTGAGAATGCTTACTGGCATTTATTAATTACTGATAATAAAATTGCATTTTATCATTTTAAATTTACTTACACTTTAACGAAAAAAAATCTATAACCTAGTGGACCACATAGAAAGCATTATTCCTGTTAGTCCTGGTGAAAGTTTGATTGGTGCTTCTTGAATGGTTCTGTGTGTGAATAGACAAGATGTATAGTGTGTAAAACTCCTGAAAAGAGCTGAGTTATATAAATTAATGCTTATAGAACTAGGGTAAAAGAATCAGATACTCAGGATTGCAAGGAACTTTTAGAAGATCCCCTTTCCCGATTTCATTATTCTTTTTAGCAATTAATTCTTTGTTTGATATAGTATGTATTTTACGAATGTTTTCTTTTCGATTTCTATCTTACCCACTCTATGAAAGGAAGGACTTTTGTTTCATTGTCTTCACTACTCTATTGCCAGTGCTAACAATTCCAGCATATGCAGTAGGCACTCAATAAATATTTGTTAGAAATCAATAGTGAGTAAACAAACGAATTAAAAGTCTCTATTGATCATCTCCAATTTGGATTTCCTACACCCCATTTTGAGTAAGTGCACATGTGAACACTTCTGGTGATTAAACGAATGTGTATATGTACAGAAATATTTTGTTAATCCTATGGGGAACTGTTGTAAGATTCTATTAAAATAGACAAACATAAGTTGCAATATCCTTCCCTCTTGTGTGAGCAATTTTTTACCTCCAATTTTTTTTCAAAGATATGTATTCCAAATATACACATGTATTCTAAATGTATCTATATTCTGAGTATATATTTTTCAAATATATACATGAACATTCCAAATATATATTCCATATATACAAAAATACATCATACATATCAAAGTATCACAATAACCAAGTTGCTGTTGGTCTAACGGCCTGTTTACAATTATTTCTTAAATACACTTGTGTGGTACTTTCAGTATGTTTAACATATGATTTAAGGAGAGAAATGAGCTAATAAAGGAGGATAATTGAGGGGACTATGAGCATATCTTTGATTAAATTCCTTGTGCAAATACAGAGAAGGTAAACATTCTCACCGTTCCTTTTTTTCCCTTTACAGATGAGGAAAAGCCAGGTATGTGTCTTGTACATACACAATCTTTTGAGACAAACCAACAGAGGGACAGTCAAGACTTGGGTCAAACCTGATTTAGACCCCATCCTGGCAAACAGAACCGCACTCTAAAAAACAATCAAATCTTTCCAAGCATTGTTCTGGGACTCTTTGTGCAACAGATAGTGATGCAAGGGTGCCATGAAAAGCTATGGTACCTCTGGGTGTAGCCTGAGGTGCACACATCCTGTTATCGTGACCCTGTCATTCTCAATCCAGCTCCACAATCTAAGGCATAAGTATCAGGCAACATGACCCCCTCAGCAATTCTTTTATTCTTTCTTTTTTTTCTTTTTCAAATATCTATTTATTTTTGACAGAGAGAGAAAGAGAACAAGCAGGGGAGGGGCAGAGACAGAAGGTAACAAAAGGTCTGAAGCAGGAGCTGACAGGAGAGAGCCCAAGGTGGGGCTCGAACTCACAAACCATGAGATCATGACCTGAGCTGAAGTCTGATGCTTAGCCAACAGAGCCACCCAGGCGCCCTGTTCTTCTATTCCTCCAAGTTAAAATATCTTCCATGTCTTTTGTCTTGTATTCTTCTACTTAGATTCCTACTTTATATCTAAATATAACTAAGGCATAGATTAGTTAGAATGGTCTAGAATTTACAGCATTGTCTCCATGATGTGTAATAATATAGAGATAATTTCCCATGATGGAAAGGGCATTCCATCTCAGAAGAATATTCTATGTATACCCTACCTGATTTGTTTATTTATATATTTGGTTTAAAAATTTTTTTTTAATGTTTTATTTATTTTTGAGGGGGGTTATGAGCAGGGAAGGGGCAGAGAGAGAGAGGAGGACACAGAATCTGAAGCAGGCTCTAGGCTCTGAGCTGTCAACACAGAGCCTGACGCGGGGTTTGAACCTGTGAACTGCGAGATCATGACCTGAGCTGAAGTCACACACCTAATCAACTGAGCCATCCAGGAGCCCCAATTTATTTATATATTTGAATGTTTATATATTCATTCAACTGACATTTATTGAACGCCCACAACATGCTAGGCCCTGAGAATATAGCGATGGACAGGACAGATACAACCACTTTATTCGGGCAGCTGATAATTTTAACAATATTCTTTATCCTTCATTAAGCAAACAGGACTTTTCATCTCCTTTATGTTCTCTACTATTCCTTCTTCTTTTCTAAGGCAGCATAAATCCTATCCCATCTGTGAGTGAGAGGTCAGTTTTCAACAGCTGGTGGAATTATTTCTTTCTCTGTTTCTTCTCCCTACATATTGGATGGAGAAATAGGTTCAGAAGGAGATATCACTGAGCTTTTTGAAAATGATTTATCTATGCCAAAATTTACTTTCTGAAGTGTTGTTCTTAAAAATCCATGTGTCATTGAAAGATCAGTGTCATCTATGTTTCAGCCTTGTGTCCAATTTGTGGCTTTAATTATTTTTTATTTTTTTAATTTTTAATATTTACTTATTTTTGAGAGAGAAAGAGACAGAGCGTGAGCGGGGGGAGGAGCAGAGAGACAGGGAGACACAGAATCGGAAGCAGGTTCCAGGCTCTGAGCTGTCAGCACAGAGCCCAACGCGGGACTCAAACCAACAAATCGTGAGATCATGACCCAACTGAAGTTGGACGCTTAACTGACTGAGCCACCCAGGCACCTTTGTGGCTTTAATTATTTCTGAGTTCTAAGGGAGAATCTGGATTGCAAAACATGTGGTTTCTTCTGTCCAGATGGGAATCCTTAGGACCAGTAGGGGATCACCAAAGTTTCTGTTGAATATGAAATCCAAGGGACTTGGGCATGTTTTCAGAAGACATTCGTCTCAGTTTGGTCACTGAAATGCCTGTAGATAGTTCTGAAAGTTTACATGCTGTACAGGTTCTTTGTTCCTGTATTGTCTTATGATATAAGTGGTGTTCTTTTAAATCTTTTATATTATATTGATCTAGTCTGTTAATGGTTGCTGTAGGAAATATATGGAAGAAACCCAAAGCACGGACATTAATTAATTTGCCTAAGCTAAAGCATGTAATAGATTTGTGAGAGCCATGAGAGTCATCCCTTATGATGTTAATTTCAGTATGATGAATGTTCCCATTTGTAAAATTTGAAACTCATTTATTTAAGAAACATTTAATGAACACCTAGCTTCTGCATAGCCATGCTCTGTAATATGGCATGAAAATGTATGAATCATATGGATAGTAACTTGTATGAATTCAGATAACAAAGAGATCTCTGGTAAAAGCTAGAGCTGACTATTTCTGCAAATGTTCTAATTTTTTTTATAGTTTACCCAGCAGTGAGTTATGAGGTTTTTGGGGTGATGGTGGGGTTCGTGGGGTCCAGAGCTGATACCCATGAAAGAATTCTTGAGATGTCTTTGGTGCAAAAAAAGGTGATTTTATTAAAGCACAGGGACTGGACCCAAGGGCAGGAAGGAGCTGCATCCGACCCTGTGGAGAGACTGGTTTTATATTTGGGATTTGGGGGAGGTAAAGTCCAGGGGATGTTTCCAAAGAGTTTTTCATATGCTAAAGAAGATTCACAGGATACTGGAGGTCCGGCTATTGTCAAGCTAAGGTTGTTTTTCCCTCTAGCAAAGCATTAACATTAAGACATAGGGAGTTCGTGGAGAAAAATTTTACTCTGCCAGCCTCAAGTAGTTGTCAATGGGCTGCAGGTTATAAGGAAATTAAATACCTGTCATTGCCTTCTTGTCTTTGTTCCCCATATCACTATGGAGGGGTGTTGGTGGAGCTCCAGGAAACTGCGTCTACAGGTTTCTGGAGATTAGACTATTGATAAGACGGCTTTTTTCTTGTAGTTTACTAAGATATTTGTAAACTGATGGAGACTCATGTCCTGTAGGACTGTGATCTCTATCAACGAACCATTTGTTTTCTTTATTTTCCTTTGTTCCTGGGCAGCCAGGAGTGCCTGAGGAATATCACACACGTCCCACCTGGAGGGTGGGGCGGGGAGGGAGTATGTGGACAATGCCAGCTTGTACTTTGCCCTCAGCTCGACTTATGCTCCCTCATCATGGAAAGAATGACCTCTAGAAAGAGGCATTGCACATAAATATCTATTGGTATGTTTCTCGTATACTTTTTCAAGGAAAACATCTTTGAATTCTAAAATAATTCACTGTGGTTAACAGGACATTCATGGGTATTTTCCAGATAAGAAAACAGAAGAAAGAGAAAAAGAAAAGGAAATTCAGATTTGCCAAAAGTTAGTGGCCACACTTTGCATGTGGCTCAGCATTGTGGTATGCTGCTCAAGACGTGCATTCCATATACTTCTGCAAAGCTGCAATTCTGATTCTGCTTTCCTGAGTCAATTAGGAAAGAGATTTTGGCATTCTGTGGCATGGAGGTGAAAGTGAGTTTACAGCTCAAGGGATGAGAGGAGGCTAATCTATTTTTTTTTTTAATGTTTATTTTTGAGAGAGAGAGAGAGAAGGAGGTGAAGAAAGAGACAGAGAGAACACAAATAGGGGAGGGAAAGATACAGGGGGGTACTGAGGATCCGAAGCTGGCTCTGCGTTAATAGCAGTGAGACCAATGCGGGATTCGAACTCACAAACCGTGAGGTCATGACCTGAGTTGAAGTAGGACGCTCAAGCAACTGAGCCACCCCGGTGTCCCGAGATGGGGTTAATATTGCTTCTAGTCTCTAATTGACCCTAGACATGGTAGACCATAGACCCCTTGGCTTTTTTGAGGGGTAGATTGATGGTAGTGCTGGTGAAAAGTTTCATTTAGCTATCAATCACAAGCATTTTTTTAAAGAAAATAAAATGCCATTATTTTGAATACAGCAAATAATACACAAATTTACTCTTAGTGTAAACATATATTTAAAAAGTATTGATAAAGTAAAATCCCCTTCTGATTTACTCAGAAGTAATCACTTATCATTTAAACAGGCCATCTTTGGTCTAATATATTGATAGCCTATATATTGATGAGGGAGCATAAGGCAGGCTAAGAGCAAAGTAAAAGCTAACATTACCCCCTCCCCCCCATCCTTCAAAGTGGGATATGTGTGATACAACTAATTTAGACTTTTATTTTTATTGATTTGCTCTTTCAATCTACTTGGCCTTTTTCAGATAAGAAAAACCAAAAATTTCCCCTAATTTCTCTTTGGTTTTCGCTTCTATGCCAAATTATCCATGTGCAGATTAGCTGGCCTCCATCCTTTTCTTTTATTGCATCACAAGAAGAATAAGGTCAGAGAGATTGAGTAATTTTCCCAAAGTGATGTGACCAGGAAGTGACAGAATCAAAATTTGAATCCAGGCAATCTGGGTGTGAATTCCTGACTTTTACCCAGCCCTCTACTCCCAACTGCCCTAGACATTTTCATTTATAGTCCACAACATGTGCTATTTGATTTTCTGATGAATCCCTTCTGCTTCTTACTGCCTCCACTGTGCATTTTAATTTTACTGTTGTATTTTTACTTTCCATAAAAGCTTTTCTAATTTGATTTCCTGCTACTTCTGTCTCATCTCATTCTGTTTGCTCCTGAAGCCTTTGTGCTACTCATTCACAGTGACTATTGTTCATTCCTCACCTTCAGTGACTTCTTGGTATTCTCTTCTTCTGTTGATATCACTGAGAGCTTCCTGGTGATTTCTCAGTCTTTCCCTCCTCAGGCTCCTTGAACTCCCCTGTATCTTAACTCTTGATTTTCTCTAGGCAGTCTTTAGCTGTTTTCTTTCTTCCTTTCCTGTCTAATACACACATTGGGTTCTACTTCATTCACTGTCATCGTTTCAAGTATCTACATATTTGTGATTCCCAAATATATATTTCTTAATCCTGAATTATATGGTGGTATATTCCAGTAATGTCTGGTGAGCATCTATTTTCCAGATGCATGTGAGACACTAGACATTTCTGCCTGGATCTTATGCCTACATCTTAAAACGTCTTAAAACATCTTAAATCCTACTCTTACCACATCTTTCTCTGAATCTGAAATTGCTCAGACTACCTCTCTTGATCTTAATGTCACTAATGCATTAACCTTAATGTCACTAATTGCATGAGCACCCCCGTCCCCTCACAAAAAAAATGAAATTAACCTCAGAAAATTCTATTTATTTTGTTTTTATGTATGTATGTATTTATGTTTACGTATTTTTGAGAGAGAGAGGGCACGAACAGGGGAGGGTCAGAGAGAGAGAGAGAGGCACAGAATTTGAAGCAGGCACTAGGCTCTGAGCTGTTGGTGCAGAGCCCGACACGGTACTTGACCTCACAAACAGTGAGATCATGACCTGAGCTGAAGTCGGGTGCTCAACAGATGGAGCCACCCAGGAGCCCCGTATTTGTTTTACTTTTAATTCTATCATCGTCATTCTACTTCTGAAATATCTCTTTGAGTATTTCTCTTTCTTCATTCCAATTATCACTGTTTCAACTCAGGCCCTCACTATCTATTTCTGGGAGAATTAGAATAGACCATTCTCTTTTCTCACACAGTTGGCGATGTCATCATTCTAACAGACTCATCTAATGATCTTGCTTTTTGTATGATATTTGTTCATTGCCTCCAATTGATAAAGTATAATTTATACCACCTCCTTTGCATGGCAAACTGATCATAGGTAGAGACCTATGTCCAGTCTTCTTCTACTTCACGTGTCTTCTCTCTTAAGACACTGTAGTTCAGAAATACCACACTACATTCAGTGCCCCCCAAATGGTACATTTTCTCACCCTTCTTTGTTTTTGCACACATTTCTTCTTCCTAGACTGTGCTGATCATCCAGCCATCCGCCTGACATTCAGCTGCGATTTTACTATATCTGTTGAAGTACTTCCTGATTTCTACAAGCAGACCTAGGTGTTCCATTTACAGTTTCCCACTTTTATGTGTATGCACTGGCCTCAAGAAATATCTGCACTATAACGGTCTCTGTATATGTTTCCAAGCAAGGTTGTGGTCTTCTTGTTGTGGCCAGATGTTTCAACTTTGCAGCACAATGCTTAGCATTGGACTGGAAATAAGAAGACTTTGATTACTTACTCGATGAAAGAATAAAAGGGGACAGATGGGGAAAACTGACCCTGATGGTGGAGGTATAGAGGATGGGTTGGAAAAGAAAGCGTAAATTAGGAGGAAAAGATGACTAATCTAATTTTGGAAATTTAGACTGTAGGGTACCAGGGCGCTTGGGTGGCTCAGTTGGTTAGGCGACTGACTTCGGATCGGGTCATGATCTCACCGTTGGTTGAGTTCAAGCCCCGTGTCAGGCTCTGTGCTGACAGCTCGGAGCCTGGAGCCTGCTTCAGATTCTGTGTCTTCCCCTCTCTCTCCCCCTCCCCTGCTCATGCTCTGTCTCTCTGTCTCTCAATAATAAACGTTAAAAATTTTTTTTGGATTGCAGTTACAAAGAACTGAACATTTCACCGATGTTGCTGGTCTTGTAATCTAGGGCAAAAATAGTTACTTCATACTGAAACGAAATATAATTCTTGAACACTCACCATGTGTTTGATAGCAAAAATCCAGCTTCTATTTCTTAGGAACCACAATGATAAAAGTTACTGTGGATGGTGATATCTTGCTTTTTCTTTTAGTCTCTTTCTACTGAAGCTGAACCATAGAGGTGTGTTCTTGAGGATAGACAATGCTACCACTGCAGAGTTTGGAGATAGATTAACAATGGCACCTGAATGCCAAGCTGGGGCACTGGTTTAGCAGCTATCTCTGCTGAAGGCTGGATGTACCCTGCACAGGCCAGTCATTCTTTTCTTCTTTTTTTTAAATGTTTGTTTGTTTGTTTATTTGTTTATTTATAGTTACTGGAGGACTGTTAGACTTTTCTTATAGAAACTGATGAATGGCTTCCTTCTCTTTACCTAATTAGGAAAAGTTATTCAAGTGATTAGCCCTATAAAATAAGAAGTCATGGCTCCAGGCCTTCTTAAATTCTCAATCTTTAGTCATCTAAGTAGCTGGTACAAATTTTAACATTCCACCCCAACAAACGGCCTATTGTGATAATAATCCCTATCGCTGCAACAGTTGAAATGATGGAAATGATTGCTATTGACAAGATCAAAGTTAGAAATTTGGTGTATCCATTAGAAAGGCATTCATTCTGCTGTATTTCCAACTAATAACAATTTAACCAATTATTATTTTCTTTTTTTTCAAATGACAAGGTGTCTAAAGGTCAGGACTGATAGAGGTGTTTAGCTATGCTATCAGGGACTAAGGATCTTTTGCTCAAAGCAGGGCTCGATCTGTGAGAGCATGACCTGAGCCGAAACCAAGCTTTGGAAGCTTACCTGACTGAGCCACCAAGGAACCTGGAAGAGTCTTTTTAGAGGAAAGTCAGACAGGAATAAAAAGCCAAAGATGCAAGAATAAACAAAGAACACATTTTCGAAGCAAGTTACTAGAGGAAATGAAAGAAAGAATGATTGAACACTTAGTCTCAGAAATAAGGAAGTACATTTTCGCAGAGGCAGACAGGTAGAGATGAGTAAAAGACAGATAAATCCGGATGAAAATATTTTTTTTTTAATTTATTTAAGTGATCTCTACACCCGACGTGGGGTGCAAACTCACAACCCTGAGATCAAGAGTTGTGTGCTTTTCTGAGCCAGCCAGGCCCCCAGACATAAAGTTCTTATCTGACATCCTTGAAGGCACTGAAGTGAGAAGCTAATTTTTTGAGAATAGGCTTGGGCTTGAGGAGACTCACATGCCAGATGCTGTGTTAGACACTCAAAAGAAGCCAGAGGAAAAAAGCAAGACCAAAGAAAGGAATCAGTCCTTACCATGCTTTGTGAACTCTACTTTCTTTGTCTTATCTTATTAGGTAAATGAAAAATAAATAAGATGAAAGTGTGTGTCCAGTGTTGACTATTCCAAATTGATACCTATGGCCTCTCAGAAAGATAAAAAGTCACCTAGTGTAATATCTTATTCACAGACTGAGGGTCCTCTGTTTCCTATACATGGAGAAGTCCTGATACAGAATCTTCTGTTGGAGGAATTGAGAACTTTTTTGATGATGCAATACACTGAATGTTTGCATTCCTCAAAACTTGTATGTCAGGGTATTAGGGTATTAGGGTATTAGGAAGTGAGGGTTTGGGAGATGACTAGGTCATGAGCACAGAGCCCTTATGAATGGGATTAGTGCCCTTACAAGAGACCCAGAGAGCTTGCTTATCCTTTCCACCACGTGAAGTCACAGGAAGAAGGTGTGAACCATGAAACAGTCCCTCACCAGACACCAAATCTGCCCGTGCCTTGATCTTAAAGTCTTCAGCCTCCAAAACTGTTAGAAATTAATAAGTTGTTGGTAAGCCACCCAGTTGATGGTATTTTGCTATAGCAGCCTGAATGGACTAAGACAGATGGCAATCTAAGAGGGCATCAGTCTAGCCCAGGGTGCAACTCCTTCCCCTATACAATAGCAGAAGAGCCCTGGTGGATGATCCTTCAGCTACAACAGAACAGAAAAATTATCTGTCTACCTTGAGTTTAGTGGAGTCGGAAGACATACAACAAGATGTTAATTAGAAGTTGGCAGTAGCCTGGTAACTGCTTATGGATGAAATGAAGGAGGGTAGACTGACTGGAGATCGTCCTGAACTCCAGAGATTTTCAGGGAAAATGATGTAAACCAGATATGGGCTAGGCATGAGGGGGAGACTCTGAGGGGTCATCTTAGACCCTGTCCAATAGCCCCACCCAAAGTAGTGATGGAATCTGAGGCCAAAGAAGCTGAACTGCTGGATTGTAACTAATTAGATATGGGATACATTTGTTCTCATCAACAAATTTAGAGGTAACACTAGACCAATAATGGAGAGGTTTCCAAAGAAGGCATGAATATACGCCTATGACAGACATTTTTATATGTCTACCATGCCTAGAGAATATAGAGCCAGCTTGTGACAACGCCAGTCAAATAAAAGCTTTCTCAGTTCCCTTTCTTGTATTATCTCTCCCTTCATTCCAACCTAAGAGGTATCAAAAAGAGCTGCCTCTGACTGGGGGATTAGGTAAGCAAGCAAAAAAGAAGGAGCCAAATACACTCTCTGGCCAAGAGACAGGCAACTTGTCTATAGAAGGTCTTAGCTGGGTGGAGAAAAAGTAGCTGTGACTTTCTATGAAGGTCCATTAAACAGGGTTGGAGATTTTAACATATTGAATGGAGTCTGTGTTTTGTAACAAAGTGATCACTAGATTTTAATTTCTAAGAGTAATCAGAAGAGTCATGTAACTTCCTGACTTTTCATTCAAAGAAAAGAGAAGCCTTTTTTCCACTGATACTATTTTGCAGAGGTAGTTGGACACAAATGATTCCTCTTTTGTAAACTACTGGTTATAGATCCCTCAGTGTGTGAGCACAGCGGGTGATGAGATTAATTTTTCCCTGAAGAACTCAATCTATTGTTTCAAGTTTTAATAATCCCAAGCAGTTTATTTTATGTTATCTAAGATCATTAAAATTTATTTAATTTTAAATAATTAAATTATTAATTTAATTTTAAATTTAAAATTAAATTTTAATTACATTATTTAAAATTAAACTCTAATTAAATCTAAGATAATTCAAACCTAAGGAATTATTTCATATTATCCTCAAAATATTCTCCTTTTAAAATCAATAGCTCTTTTCTTTGTATACCTTCCAGAACTACACACATATGATTACTCTTTGTTCTATGTAAGTAAATAAAATTATCATACTTGTCATATTCTTTCCAAGCTGAACACCCTACTTCACTCAACAATTGTTTTGCATGATATTGTTTTCTAACCAAGTCGTTATTCTGGACATTTTTAGTTTTAAGATTTCACAGTCCATTGAAATCATGAACTCAAGTGTATTCTGAATAACTGTAGTTTTCTGAATTTGAAGTTGGTTTTAGTCTCTTACTGACAGCTGCTTTCATTTTTCAAGCCATGTAAGATATATTAGACTTTCTTGACTCTTTGTTGTTCTTTCATTTTATGGGTTTTATTTCTGTTATTTTAACCTTTAATTTCATGATGATTTTGTTGGCTCATTCTATAGGAAAGAGGCCTCAAGTAATTGACATTTGGACAGCGTCAACAATGTTGAATAGGGTAGTGAAACAGAAACATAGCTCTGAACTGAATATTACAAAATGGAAGACAACAATTAATGCTTATAACTAATAGTTGAGGATGATGAACAACTATTTTAAAAACCTGAAAATTTATGGTTTTCCAGTGAAGAACTTGACTAGACCTTGAACACAGCAGGTCAACTAAGAGTCAAAATGACAAATCAGTTATTGGTGAGAGGTGTCCAATCCATGGGCTTCAAAGGGGATATCGTTCTCTTGGGTCTTACACAGGAGCATGTCTGAGTTTCCTACAGCATCCAGAGAGGGAGAGAGAGACACCATGACCTCTACCAGGATGCTTCTGCTCTTGCTTTCAATGATTTTGCTGGCCTTGTGTTCTGCTCAGGGCACTGATGATGGTAAGATGGGTAAATGGCGATCAATTAAGGATGAGGTTAAGACTCATGAAAAAGAGTGACGTTGAATTCAACTTTCTCAGAAACTAAACATGTACTTTATATGCAGAGAATAGACAAACTAAAGAGAGAAAACAGCTCTCAGAAAACCTGGGCCTAAGTCCCAAGCCAATGTCTTCATGATGTGACCCTTTGCTGGGTTTAGAAATATGGACTTTCACTTATTAGCTCCGTTTGTGTGAAATAGGTCATCCAAATACGTGAAAATTCTGTAATTCATCTAAATATCTCATTTCCTTGACATCAAACACTTGACCACTTAGAAAATATTGAGAATTGGGGTGCCTGGGTGGCTTAGTTGGTAAAATGTCTGACTTTGGCTCTGGTCAGGATCTTGTGGCTTGTGAGTTTAAGTCCCACATTGGGCTCTACTGTTAGCACAGAACCTGCTTCAGATTCTCTGTCTCCCTCTCTCTCTGCCCCTTCCCCACTTGTGTGTTCTCTCTCTCTCTCTCAAAACTGAAATAAACATTAAAAAAATAAAATTAAATTAAGATATTGAGAATTTATTTGTATTACATTTTCTTTATTTCCAGCCCTATTAATTCTTGTCTCCATTATATTACTTTAAAAAAATACTTATAGATCTGGTTAGGGAACATTTGGCAGGCATGCATTTATAGTATATCTAGAAATTGCTAGAAATGGATAATTTCAGGCAATGATAGAGGAATTTATACATAATAAAAGGGAAAGGCTCATTCTTTATCTATCTGTGGTGCTTTTAAATAAAGAAGATGAATGGCATATCTTAACAGCACCAAATACCCAGATGTAAAGTAAAAATTCAGATAATTATTAAATGACTGCAAACATCCAGATATTAGCCCTCTTATAAAATAAAGGATTAGAAATTGAAATAAAATTGTATTTTCTTGTTAAATGTTTTGTCATTATATAGAAGCAACCTAAGTCAGAAAAAAAATAGGAATACAAAATGCATGAAATTCTAATGGATCATTTGAGCGTTAAATTTGTTGTCCTCTACTGAGACAAAGTTGCATTCCAAAATTCTAAAATGGTAATTTCCGAGTTTTCTGAAAGGCGGACAATCTTTAATAAGGATCTATAAGAAGATATTTTACAGTCAAATTATTTGAGCTTCAAGCTATATTTTGTTGTATTTTGGATATTAGGTGGGAAATAACAGTAAAATTCTGAGGAAAGATTTTTATTATATGGTGTATCCTGAAAGTTTAGCTTATGTCTAGTCTCATACATATTTTACCTCATTCATTATTGACTGCCAACAATTTGAAGATATTACTACTCACGGTTTACATTTGAACCATAACTTTGGAGCTTAAATAGTCAGCAGAACTTACATAATTAGACAGTGACAAAGCTTTACTGTAGACGCAGCCTTGTGAGATTTCAAAGTCCACGATCTTTCCACCTCATCCTGTGACCTCTCTTTTGTCTTTTCCTTCATCTGAAATGACTTTGAATTGTCTTAAGTGTGTTGAATATTTTCAAGTCAATATCTTTATTCAACACATAAATTCCTTTGCTCCCCATCTCTTCTTGTTCCGGAAATGATTTGTTTCCTGACTTCTGTCGCTAACACACCCACTTCCCAAAGGCAGCCTTAAGGTCCAGTAAAGTGCAGTGCTCTGTTGCTCTGAGTATTGCATAAAACATTTATCAAAATGTTGAGTAACTTAACTGGTAAAATATAGCTTAAAAAATTGGTAAAGGGAGGATGCCCCAGAATACCACCAAAATAATGTCATTAAGGCAAAGATGAGTGTATTCTTACTTTGGTAAGGGAGAGTGCTTCTGAGAGGAAAGGCTCAAGTTGGGATCTTTAAAAATAAGGTTTTAGGGTCTGGCTCAAGGAGGGCTTTGTGAGGAATGAGTAAGGCTCATGATTTAAGAGTTTAGGAGGCACGTGTACTGAGGTGCTGTGAAAAGAGTCTTAGAGACTAAGCAGTTGATGCCATTAAAAAGTTGAACAGATTGGGGCACCTGGGTGGCTCAGTCGGCTAAGCGTCCGATTTCGGCTCAGGTCACGATCTCACTGTCCGTGGGTTCGAGCCCCGCGTCGGGCTCTGTGCTGACGGCTCAGAGCCTGGAGCCTATTTCAGATTCTGTGTCTCTCTCTCTCTGCCCCTCCCCTGTTCATGCTCTGTCTCTCTCTGTCTCAAAAATAAATGAATGTTAAAAAAAAAAAAATTAAAAAAAAATTTTTTTTTAAAAATTAAAGAAAAAAAAGTTGAACAGATTAATGTTAGTTTAAATGAGTTTGGGGCAAGTTCCTGAAATAAATAATAAATATTGGAAAGATTTATCTTTCTGGGCAAGAGTTTTTAAAATAGTAAAGTCATGTTACTGTGGACAGTGAACTATATGGCTGTAGATGGTGTCAGTTCTCAAAATTTTTTTTCTTTGTGTGTGTGTGTGTGTGTGTGTGCAAAAAGGCGATTTTATTAAAGCACAGGGACAGGACCCATAGAAAGAGCTGCCCTGGGACAATGAGGAGAGAGTGGTTATATATACTATGGAGTTGGGGAGGTAAGGTCCAGGGGACGTTTCCAAAAATATTTTCATTTGTTAAACAAGACTCACCGGATCCCGGAGTCCTAGCTAATTGTCAAGCTAAGGTTGTTTTTCCTTCTAGCAAAGCATTAGCATTAAGACGGTAGGGAGTTCCTGGAGAAACGTTTTACTCTGTCAGCCTCAAGTATCAAATTTTTTCTGTTGCAAAATGTCATATAACCTCTGGTCTACAATCATTGTGTCTCTTCCTTTCACTACATATAAGGCAAATTAGTAAAAACATATGACTCTGCTTCAGAACCAGTGGTTAGGACTAGTTTGGGAAATGTTGGTCCCTTGCATCCATATTTATTATTATTATTAATATTTTGAGTTCTCTTAGGCATTTTCTTAACTTCCTATACTAAACTTACTTGACTTTCTACAAATGTATAGCTGGAGTCTTAGCACATCATATTTTAAATTTATCTTCTTTATCTTCTTTTTTTTCCCTTTTAAATCCTAGGGACCGTTTCGGAAAGATTCTTTGAAGACCTAGGTAAACCCTTGTTCAAGCATATGTTCCTTTCTTTTTTGCTTCACAACCTATCATGTTTTCTCTCCGCTTAGTGTTTTGCTTCTTGAAAAGCTCTCAAAATTGAATCTAAAGAGACACAAAAAGAGTCAACAAGCCCATAAATTTCAGTGGTCCTCAGTCGTATTGTTAGTTAGGGCCTCCTTCCTTTTCACATTGCAATCTCTTGTGCCAGAGCTCTAAATAGTGCTGCACATTCACGGAACTGGACACCCTACTCATTTGTAATTTTTCTTTTTTTAAATCCCTCTACCACCAATGGCTAATGATTGAATAACATAAATGCCTTACATTTGTAAGGGAATTATCTCCATCGACATTGAACTAATTTAAATCATAAAGCTACCATGTGATTTAACAAAGTGCTGTCGCTGGTCCATCTGTGAGCTCACCATTGCACCTTATTTATGTGACATTTATTTATGTGACATTTATGTGACATTTGAAACCGCTGTTAGTTGTACACACGTCAATTGAAAAACTTGAAGTCAAGTCCAAGGTGGGTGGGAGTGTGTGTGTAGGAAGGAGGATTAAGAAAGGACCAGAGTACAGGAGGGAGCTAAGGAATTGTAAGTTGTGCCACCAAAGAAGTGACAACATTGAGCAAATGTCAACGCAAAATTTTGTGGCTTAATGAAAACGTTTACAAGTTTAATGATTTTTCTCCAGTTTCTAGGTTCTCAATGATCCTTCCCTTCATGTTATGATGTCGTTTCATACCTCATTTTTTTTGTTCTTTCTTTGAAGAAGCCTATCGAGAGGAAGATGAAATGCCTCAAGTATTAGGTGAATGATTTCAAATTCAATCAACTTATTGAGAATTTTTCTAAATCGATTCTAGGAACCCCTGGGTGATAAAAATAATCCAATGTTTCTGTGATTTTTACTTTAAAAAAAATCATGCTTACCCTTTAAAATTTCCTTTTTCAACCATTGTACTCTATAGTTTAACCTTGTTAGTTCCACACTGCAGGAGGAGCATAAAAGACCAAAAGAAAAAAAAATGGGTGGGGGAAAATGATTTGCTTTAAGAGTTCTCTCAATTCTAGACAATGTGGTCACTGCTTTCCTTCTGATTTTTTCTTGCTTCAGATACCTGACCTTGGTTGTCTTTGTAAGGGCATGCCTATTTGAGGATTCCTCAAAGAAGTGCTTTAATTATCCACATGCCCTACCCCAACATTGATTCAATAAAATCCACTACTTAACAAGAACCATGACAGGATCCTGTATTTGGTACCAAGGATGCAAAAGCAAATGAAACATTGTTCCTGTCTTTAAGGAACACAGGATCTAATGGAACAGTTCACTTGGACGGAACAGTGATCACTATCAGAAAAGTAGCAAAGTAAGGCCTTAGGAAAGCTGAGAACAGGGGAGAGAAGGGGGAGTCTCATACAGGAGATACCTTGTGTCGTGGACCCTGGAGACTGGAGGAGTGGGGGAAAGCGGAATGAAATGCAAAGCTAAATCTATGCATATGTTATTTTTAATAATCTAGGAACACCAAATAATCAGTAAGGTTGAAGTGAATATAGGAATATAGCGCTGGAGATGTGGGTTAGCTTCATTTTGTGAATGGTGTTATAAATGGCGAACGTAATTTATAATTTTTTCTATGGGCAACAAAGAGATTTTTGAACTAGAAAGTGACACAGCAAGTTCTTAGTGGATCTGACAACACTGAGAAGTACACAGTCTGAGAGCACAGACTGTGTGTTTTAAGCCTGGAATTCTAGCACCTGACAGAGGGGCAATATAGTATATGGGCATGCAAGAAAATGTATGTTGAAACCTGAAGAGAATGGTTATAAGAATGACAGCCAGGAGATTATGAAGAATGGATTGAAAGGTGATTCAAGAGATGGTGAGGGATTACTTAAAAATACAATCTTTTAAAAAGTGGGGGGGAGAGGGGGCGGGGCAGAGCTGGCTGGCTCATTTGGTAAAGCATGCTACTCTTGATCTCAGTGTTGTGAGTTTGAGCCCCATGTGGGGTGTGGAGATTACTTAAAAATAAAATCTTTAAAAAACAGAGAGAGAAATGAGGAGGGCTTGGACTCAACTATAGGTACTAGAAATTTGCAAAAGGAAACAATATAGGGTGGGCCTCATTTCTACTTTCTGTTTGCCATAGACTTAACAATTTGTAGACGGTAATTGAAGAAAGGGGAGAGTGGTGTTCCATGATTGCTATGCTACTGGGGTGAGCAGCATTGCTGATAATTTCCCCTCGTCCAATAGATTCATGCCAAAATATCATGCTTATTTGGAAGCAAACACAGTGAATCTGTCTGATTTTTCTCAGACGTCATGAGATATCTGGGAATTATAGATGACTGAATGTATATCATGGCAAGTTCAGAATAGATGGCAATACAGATGAAGCAGAAGCATTAAAAGAGGGGAGAGTAAGTGGCAAATGGGCCAACAAGAGCTGCTAAGTACATGGACTCTGACGAAGCCAGGATCTCTCTGTCCCTTCTTTTCTGGGGACAAGGCCCTGGCCAGGACCTAGTCCCACTGAAACCACTAATATTTACTTCTAACTACCGTTAGGCTCTCATAGATCCCAAACTCCCCTCATTTAAGTTTGTGGCTAACATTTCTCTTGACTTGCTCCTTCCTGAATCTGTGTTCTCCTGCCTAAGCAGATAGTTAATTATTTGAAGGAACCACAGAAGAAACACAAGTCAAACCCCAAGGAGAAAATGGAGATCAGAGTGGCAAGATGGGCAAAAACAGAAAGAAAGGCCATGGTCATCAGCACAGGCCATACAACCAGGGAAGCCCATATAGCAGAAGTGGCCTAGGTGGCCCGGGTGGCCCCGGTGGCCCAAGTGACCAAAGTGGCCCAGGTGGCCCAGGTGGCTGAAGAAACCGAGATCGCCAGGGTAGCCATGGTAGCCGTGATGGCCCTCGTGGCCAGAGAGGCAAGCGTGGAAGGGATAACCAGCGTGGTCAGAGTGGTGGCCAATGACAAGGAAAACCAACTAAAGAGGCCCTCCCGTGATCCCTAAGTATCAGTTGTATTCTTCTTCCCTTATCTAGTGAATTTCTCTTTTTAAATTTCCTAATTCTCTCTTCTTGTTTATGTTCCTTTCTCTCATTTAAATCTTGACTTTAATCCCTCTTAAACTTCTTATCTTTGTCTCAATTCTCCTTGCCTCAATCCTACCCATAGAAAAGTCTCCCCCATTCTCATAAGAGCAGGTATTACTTTCATCCTGAGCTTTTCTTTTTCTTTCTTTCTTTCGACTCTGTCTTTCTTATATTAACCTACAACCTCCCTAAGATTTACCTTCCCTCTCCTCTTCCTCTTCTCTCCTCTCTTCCCTTCTCCTTACTGTCTCCTGGCCTCTACCCTTCATGTCCTCCTCCTTCCTCTCTCTCTCTCTTTACATGATTTCTTGTAATGAGACTCCCCACTAGTAGAAATATCAGCATAGATAATGTCCAAGCCAACTTAATACTTCTGTCTAAAATTCTTCTCTTTCTTTTAGAAATTGATAGCGATCAACTGGTGACCATGGACTTTTCAGTGGCGTATACTTGGCCTTTCCTTTCTCCAACTTCAAATCATCAGTGAAGTCATCAGCATTAAAGCCCTGGCTCTTGTTTTCCTTCTAGGGTCACGGTTCTGAGTCAGGGGACAAGAAGGACAGGTTTGGAAATACAAAGCCCTGACCGGACTCCAAATGTTCTGTGTCATGCAGCTTTATAGGTAGCTCTGATTTTAATAATTTTGTGACAACTTAACTACCACCCATATTACAAAGCAAAAAATTTTATTCTTAAGACCAGTAATGGAGTTTGCCACGTTCAGATTACCAATATACATACCCTTTTCTCAACCAAAACACAGAGAGAATTACCTTGTAAACTCCCTTGATTTCTGGAAGTCCTTTAATGCATGTGTGCCATATTATGGCTCAAATGTTGGTGAGGATATGAAGAAAAGGGAATGCTCATGCACCATTGATGGGAGTGCAAAATGGTGCAGCCACTACGAAAAACGGCATAGAGGGAGAGGCTGGGTGGCTCTGTCGGTTAAGTGTCTGACTTTAGCTCAGGTCATGATCTCACATTTTGTGAGTTCGAGCCCCACATCAGGCTCTGTGCTGACAGCCTGGAGCCTGGAGCCTGCTTCAGATTCTGTGTCTCCCTATCTCTTTCTGAGCCACCCCCGCTCACATTCTGTCTCTCTCTCTCAAAAATAAACATTAAAAAAACAAAACAAAACAAAACCCAGGATAGAGGTTCCTCAAAAAATTAAAAATAGAACTACAATATAATCCAACAATTCCACTTCTGGGTATTTATCCAAAGAAAATGAAAATACTATTTTGAAAACATACATGTACTCCTAAGTTCATTGCAGTGTTATTTCCAGTGGCCAAGATAAGGAAGCAAATGAATGGATAGAGAAGATATGGTATATGGATACAATGGAATATTATTCAGAGATAAAGAAAGAGGGAAACTTTGCCATTTGTGACAACACAGATGGACTTAGACAGTATTATGCTAAATGAAATAAGTCTGACAGAACAAATACCATATGATTTCACTTATAGGTGGAATTAAGAAACAAAACAAATGAACAAACAAAACAAAACAGAAACAGACTCATAGATACAGAAAACTATCCAGTAGTTGCCAGAGGGGGGTGGGGAGAGGAGGGGCAAAATAGGATTAAAAACCAGATTAAAAAGGTACAAACATACATTTATAAAATAAATAAAATACAGGGATATAATGTACACAGAAGGAATACAGTTAATAATATGTAACAATTTTGTATACTGATAGATGGTAGCTAGATTTACCAGGGTAATCACTTCATGATGTATATAAATGTTGAATCACCATGTTGTACACTTGAGACTAATATAATATTGTGTGTCAACTACACTTCAATGTTTTAAAGTTTATTTATTTATTTAGGGAGAGAGAGAAGCCCAAGCAGGCTGTCACTGTCAGCACAGAGCCCAATGTGGGGCTCAAACTCACGAACCGTGAAATCATGACCTAAGCCAAAATCAAGAGTCAGACAAACACTTAACTGGCTGAGCCGCCCAGGTGCCTCGACACCTCAATTTTTTTTTAAATGGGGAGAAAAGCGACAGAAAAAATAAAAATAAATAAAGAGGTAGGGGAAATTTGGACACACACATGTACACAGGGAGAATGCCATGTGAAGATAAAGGCAGAGGTTGGGGTGATATAGCAGAAGCTAGGGAACACCAAAGATTACCCGCAAACCACCGGAAGCTAAGAGAGACGCCTGGAACAGATCGTCCTCAGAGCCCTCAGATGGAACCGACATCTTGTTCTTGGACTTCCAGTCTCCAGAAGTGTGAGGAAATAGATTTGTGTTTTTTAAGCCCCTCCGTTTGTAGTATGTTGTTACAGCAACCTCAACAAAGTAATACAGCATGAAAATTTACCTACCAGATTTCTTAAATGAATGAACCCACTTACATTAATTACAACACACTTCTTCCATCCACCCCGAAGCCCCTGAGTGGAGATCGACAGAAAGAGCTTTTACATGAAAGCATCTCTCAGTTGGGCTTCATGTAGACAGTTTAGGAACTGTCTAAAAGATCTTGTTTCTCTGAGTGTCCACATTTGAGTGTACCTACGGGGACCCACGTATGTAAATACACGTGGCCTCAAAAGGCAGACTATAAAATTTGGGTGAGGATAAAAATGAAGATTCTAGTGGGAATTTCTATCAAGAATATATAAGTCATTTGTTTTTAGTATTAGTATTAATGAAGAATTTACAGACACAGAGTAAAAGAACAGACACAAAGTAAACATGTTTAATTCTGGGTATGCCCACATGCCCTGCCAAGTTCAGTTCTGAAATCAGATTTTGAACTGACCTTCTCCTTGGAAGCAGAATTAATCTCTGGTTATGCTGGTGTTCTCAGTACCCTGATAGACTTGTCATACAATTTCTGAAGGAATGGGATCATTCTACAGATGGGGTTGGGTACATTTCACAAGGCAAAATGTATGAAGGTATATAAGCCTGAGGGTGTAAGCATTTGAAAGTGACCTGGATGAGGATTTAAGAATAAAGTAGGAGCTTTCTTTTTACTACTCCAGCAAGGTAGGAATCCCAGCTGTGATCTTTTCCAATGTTCCATTCCTTACTGAAAGCATAGGGGGAAAAAAAAAACATAAAAAATAAAAATGAACAGGCCTCATAATAACACTAGTCATTAAAGATAACTGACAGTAACTTATTAGATAATGGGTTACTATCATTTCAATCTAAATACTGGACAGCAAAGCTCATGGTCTTATATCCAAATCAATAGGTTTGCATAACTTAAAATGACTAAACAGGTGAGGACATTCACAAATAACCCATTAAATGCCCTGCTTTGTTTTCAGAAACAGATACCAAAACGGGGCTCTCCTAGTTACTCACATGCCCAGCAATATTATCTTCAGTTCAGAGCTCTCTTCCCCGTTTCTTCTCTCCCAACATTGTCCAGAAGAGCTGTTTCCCAGCCCACTGGGAGGAACTTCCAGCCTGCTGACATTAAAATAAATCTCTTCATAAGGAGGTACCCCTCCTCCTAAAACAAAATTTTACATAAAAATTTATACCCCAGACTGAGGTATTTGCAAAGAGAATGATCACGCTACTCCCACTCTCCAAAAATTTCTTTGTTGCCCATAGGATCGATCACAGTTTGTCCCTGGCAACATTCTTCACAATCTGGAAATTCACATCTCCAGCTTTCCCTTCCTGTGTTCTCTTCAATTTTACTGGATTGTTCAGCGTCCCGGGACCATCGAAAATACTACATTATATGCATAGCTTTAGCCACACATGTCCCTTCACCTTCTTCCCTGCCTCCGCTCTCCAAAGTCCAGATCACATAGCATCTCCTGCAGGAAGCCCTCCTTTCTCCACTGCTCTCAACTTTGATAGTTCTTTTGCCACTTTGCTGACAGTGGCCATCATTTTGTACAAGCTAAATCTTCCATTAGATCTCGCATTCTTTGAGGACAGGAACAGTGTTTCATGTACCTTCATATCCTCAGTGCCAAGAATAGCACCACTTGAGGACATTGAAGAAGACAATGCAGAAGTTGTTGTTTTGCATGCGTTTGACCTTGGGGGCTTAATCATGTGATTCTAACTGAACAGGAAACACTCCCTAAAGATGAAGTTCTTCTGCCCTACTTAGAGTTCTAGGCAACAAATTCAAGCAGTTTAAGAATAGCTTTTTTTTTTTTTTTTCCAGCCACGCTTAAATGCCAGTCACAGAGAGGATTCTACAGCCCAGTCATATTTTAAGGATAGGCGTGGGTACTTGTCTGTAAACTTTAATTACACGTTTTAAATTTTACCGCACAGGAGTTAAATACCAAATCACCTTGTTCTTTTCTAGATACTTGGAAATCCTGATTACATTTGGGGAAGAATTTTCCCCTTACGCAGTGAGAACGAGCCTGAACTGAGACTCACAATTAGTTACCTGTACAATATTTTGTCTTTTAAAATGGAGTTATACGGTTGGTTCCAAAGCAGGCAGAGAAACTGCAGTCTCCACTAGCATCTGCCCAGTGAGCCAAGAATCAGACTGATCCAAAACCCGATCATGCACACCTCACTATGCAAGAGCTGCTTTACGAAGAAACCAAATGTATGTGTGTTTCTACCTCTTTGGCACCGAATTGGTACGTGTGTTTGAAGGATGGAAGACAAAAGCTTACAGCTCCATCTTCTCTGCCCTCGGAGAAGCCCTCCTGGCCCTCATCACCAGAAAATGTAGGCCTGTGCAAAGTTCGTCTCTCTCTTCCTCTTGATCAGGAGGAACTCTCAGCTGTTGAACCCCACACTGTCTGCAGTGGTGCTAATTCCAGACAGGCCGACAGATGAGAGGCTCAGCAGCTTGGCAGCCCCACATCCCTGACCTCACTTAC
This sequence comes from Panthera leo, assembly GCF_018350215.1. Lineage (NCBI taxonomy): Eukaryota > Metazoa > Chordata > Mammalia > Carnivora > Felidae > Panthera > Panthera leo. The sequence goes on from NC_056685.1 coordinate 44,848,784, forward strand.
TCTTAGCCGCAGCTTCTGAACCAGCACCATTTCAAAGGGGCACTGACACAGCAGCCAAGTTCACTGGGGCTGGGCTGCCCTGGTGGGGGTGGCTGGCTCTGGGGCCAGAACTGGGACTGGGTTTGGGAGCCTCATCACTGGGTATGCCAGGAACCCCTCTCTGAAGCAACAGCTCTTCTCCTATGCTCTTCCAGGCTTTGCCCTCCCAGAACCGCTGGGGCTCTTTTGCCTGATGCTGGCCTTTCGCATCCTCTTGGTCATGTGAAGGAGCTGTCTCCGCCTCCCATAGGTCTTTTTCCTGTGTCTCTTCTGCCCTGGATGTGCCTTTTTCTATGCCTCCCCAAGCTGCCTAGGGAAAGTGGTTGGCTCAGGGTTTGACAGAGAGAAGACAAATAAATACTGCGTTAATAAGAAGACAAAGACAAAACAAAACAAAGCTTGCTGATATCCACTCGATGAGACATTCTATCTACCCAAAACTTAAGAAACTTCAGGACTGTGTTCTGATAGGAGCTAAGCACATCCATCTCAATTCTGTTCTTGAGAACAAAGTAGATGACCACGGGGTGGGTATGCAGACCCAATGGAGCCACAGAAGGATTTGTCCCCCCGGGGCTTCCACTCTCACTGAAAGATCATGATGGCATTTTAGTTGCTCTGATCTGACCGTCTGGTCATATCTCATATTTAACAACTCTCAAAAAATGTAATTACCTCTTTCCCTAGGTCCCAATTACTCTGTTAATTGAATGCAATTCCTTTTGGGGAGGATTGAAACTGGGAAGGCATGTACCATGAAACTTGGCAACGTCATTCCCCAGTGGGACCCAGGCTCTTCTTCAGTCAATGAAGTGAAGTGACTAAGAGTTGGAAGCTTGAGAAGGAATAATGTTTTTCCATTACAGTAACTTCTTAGCATTCATTTTTTTTTCTTACATAATCCAAGAAGCACCTTACTTGATTGTCTATCTCTCTGAATCCTAGGAATATCACTTTTCTTAATGCTGACCACAGATTCCTGCAGATCAATACATGATGATTAGCACTCTGGCTGGCCTTGCTGCTCAATATGGTGAGGCTAGTTCAGTGTTACAACAGGCAATTCTGATGTATTCATGGGTACATGGAACGCGGGTTCCTGGCAGCCTCTCCCATCAGCCAATTCTGGCCTGCGGAGGACATCCCATCATTGAGTCCTCAGTAATGCCAGTGTTCCCCTCACCAGCACATTCATGTTGCCTCAGGAAGAAAATATCCGCAGGGATCTTCTGGAGAACATAGTGAGGCGGTGGTTTCTTGGGTCTTACGTAGTTAACCCTTTCTGACGTTACCATCTCCCTGAACTTTCCGATCCTTCTTAATACCATGTCAATGGCATTGCAGCAACTCTACCTTATACATGAGGCCAGCATTGTGTACAAGTTTCATGGAGCTTTCCCAACAGAATTTTAGGGCTGGATTTATGTGCCCTTGCCAGAATCCGAACCCTAAATCATTATGGAGGGTGCCCAGGTCAACAAATTCTCCATACCCAGACGGCATAAAGAGAACCTTTTGATCCATCACTCTCAAGACCCGTGTCCAGTATGTTCTATTATTTCTGCTGATAATGTTAACAACATGTGCTAGTATTAGCTTGAAGCTATATTCTTTTGGAACTTACCTTATTAGGTAAGTTTGCACTTACCTTATTAGGCTGTGTTGAAACTTTGTCCTGAAGTAATGAGGAGTGGCAGGGCATTTCTTGAGCAGAATAAATGTCAACTTGGCTCAAATGGAGTCAATTGAACAGTTTTCAGGAGTGGGGACGCTCTCCTGCTCTTGTAAGTGGTAAGGGTTTGCCCTTGCTGGCCCCGAGGGTTCCAGGAAATCTGGATGTTTCATATTTTTAGGTTCATCCACCTAAAGAGCCCGATCTTGGGTCTGAGGGTTCCACCTTTTAACGTCAGAGATAATGATTTTAACATCGTTGCCCCAGCAATTACTACCGTCTCCTATACTATTATTCCTTTCTCTATTGAATCATTTCAATTTGCAGGCACACACTGTATCATCCAACTTGAAAACAAAACCAGTGAAAACACGAAAATTTTGTCTTGCTCCCATGTTCTGTTCTCTACTCTCCTTAATAATAAAACTTACTAAAATGTTATACATTCACCATCTGTCTGCTCTCTCATATTGTATTCCCTCCTAAACCTTTTCCACAGAACCTAGCTTCTGTCCCTACGCTTCACTAATATCGCTCTTGCCATTGGATCATCAATTGCATCCATCTTGCCAAAACCAATGGTGACTTTGTTTTCCCAATTTTACTGTTTTTCTCAACATCATTTGAAAGCTGACCTCTCCCTCCTCCTAACACAATGACATCTCTTGCTCCCGTTCTACCAGACATTCTGTCCTTTTTTTCGCATCTTCCTCGGAGCTCTTTCTTGTCTTCTTCTGCTGGTCCTTTCTCTGTAATTTAACCTCCAACGATTTGAATATCTCAGGGTTTAGATCTGGTGTCACTTCTCTATAACTTTTTTAGGTAATCCCATTTATATGTTGATGATGTCCAAATATTTATCTGTTATTTCAATCCTTAGGTACAGATTCATATATTCAGCTATCTATTTGACATTTTCACTTGGTTATTTCATAGACCTCTAAAATGTTAAATGTTAAAAAAAACAGTTTTTTTATTTTTGCCCTCCCACCCCTTATTAACATTTGCCACTCCATTTTAGGTGGCAGTGTCGCCTCAAATGCTAATGTAAAAAAAATCTAAAAGTTTTCAGAATCTTCTTTTTCTTCAATTCCTTCCCTTCATCTAGCCAGGTAATAAGACTGATCTGCTTTACCCGTACAACATATAGAATTCATCCATTTTAAAAGGTCCTAACTCAGGGCACCTGGCTGGCTCAGTCAGTGCACCCTGTGACTCTTGATCTTGGGGTTGTGAGTTAGAGTCCCATATGGGGTGTAGAGATTACTTAGAAAAATAAAAATATTTAAATTTTAAAAAGTCTTGAGGTGCCTGGGTGGCTCAGTGGGTTAAGCGCCTGACTCTTGATTTTGGCTCAGGTCATGATCTCACGGTCGTGGGATCGAGTCCCACATCTAGCTCCAAGCTGAGCCTGGAGCCTGCCTAACATTCTCTCTCCTTCTCTCTCTGCCCCTCCCCCACTTGTGCACAAGCTCTCTCTCTCTCTCAAAAAAAAAAAAAAAAAAAAAAATTAAAATTAAAGGAAAGTAAGTGTGTGTCTCTTAAAAAAAGAGTCTTAAGTCTATTACCACCATCCAAATCTGAGCCATTATGATTTCTCACAGGGACCGCTTACTATACTATAACTTAGTAGTTGGTCCCCTTAATTGTACTCCTCCCCATTCAACACATACCATATCTATTCTTATAACCAAAGTAAGCTGAAGTCTACATATAAGTGAAATTATATTACATATAGTTTCAATTCCTTCGATGTCTTCCCATTACACTTAAAAAAATGTTTTTTAACGTTTATTCATTTTTTGATAGAGAGAGACAGAGCGTGAGTGGGTGAGGGGCAGGGAGAGAGGGAGACACAGAATCCGAAGCAGGCTCCAGGCCTTAAGCCATCAGCACAGAGCCCGACGCGGGGCTCCAACTCACGGACCATGAGATCATGACCTGAGCCGAAGTCAGAAGACTGAGCCACCCAGGTGCCCCTTCCCATTATACTTAAATCTAAATTCCCTCTGATTACCTACATGGCTTTTTACAATCCTGCCAGTCACCCCTTGCTCTGGTCCTACTCTGCTCTTACTTCTTCAAACACTTGCTCCTCAGGGTACTGGCACTCACCAGGATATTATTGGTCCAAGATGGTGCATGACTGGGTTATAATTGTGACTCAAGTTTCGGCTTGAAATCTCAGTGTCTCAGGTAGGTCTAGTCTGACTACACTATGTAAAGCAATTCCTCTCCTCCAGTTATTCTCAGTTGCATCAGTCATGACTTATAACCCTGAGTTTGTTTACTTGATCGTTATCAGTCTTCCATAATGTTTTCCATGACTATGCATTACGTGAAAGCATGGACTTTATCACATTTCATCTGTATTTATAGCACCCAGGGCCATGCTTAACACGCGGATGTTCAACGTGTGAGTGTGTATGTACTTATTAAATAAGAAATAAAAACAAGAAGGAAGGGGAACCAGGGTGGCTCGGCCACTTAAACGACCGATTTTGGCTCAGGTCATGATCTCACGGTTTGAGAATTTGAGCCCCGTGTGGGGCTCTGTGCTGACAGCTCAGAGCCTGGAGCCTGCTTCCAATTCTGTGTCTCCCTCTCTCTCTGCCCCCCCCAAAATGAATAAACAAACAAACAAACAAAAAGAAGTAATTTGTTTGCACTTTCTGTAACCAGTTGGCTACGTTCGTTCTCTTAGAGTAAGCCTAAAAAACTCTACTCCAAACACCAGGAGTAAAAGAAGTAGTACAGATGCTTCTTCCAACTCAGAGTTATTACCATTTTTGCATGATTTCTCCGAATTAATATAATCTCAGAAGCTAAACCACTTGTTTTGGCTACATCATTTTCATCCTCAATACGCCAGTAAGTGGAAGTATGTACATACAGTAAGATATTCCTAATATGGCTTCTATTTCTACCTTAGTATCCTTTGCCTGGCTGTTATTCAGAGAAATTGGATACTGAGGTGTTATTTTTGTAATGTGAGTAGATGATCAAGTTTCTAGGGTCCACAATATGAAGACATGAAGTTTCCAGGATTTCCTTTAGCCCTCAGGGGTTTGTTGTTGTTGTTGTTCCCTTGCCTAATAAATCTAAATAAATTGGTCTCTGCATAGGTGGGTGGTGGGGACAGATACTCTTTAAGTCAATATTGAAAAGAATGTAAGCTTCAGTTTATGCATCTAATTGTCTATTGTTTCTTTAACTTACAAGGCAGTCAATATACATCTTTTTAAATCTATCGGTTTAATCAATATGTATCTTGCACTGTCAGATTCAGAGAAGAAAGATTAACATATGAAACTCAGGTGGAAGTAATTTTTATTTTTGCCAGAGTTATTGATGAGAATATTTATAAACACTTTCTCTTCTCCGGGCAAAGTTTATGGCTACTCAAGGCTGGTTAATAACAGGGTCAATCCCTCCGCAATATCCTTTCCGCAACATAAATGACATACTGTTGTTGAAGTTTCCCAAATAGACATTTCATAGATAACTTATGTATGATCCAAATAGTATTCTGGAATGTAGTGATGCTCCGTATTGAATCAATGTCTCCTTTGACAGTTTTGACGTTTTAACATCTCAGTACATAAGTTTTTGATTGAAGATCTCATCTTATGAGGGTATCACGACAATCAGTTCCCGCTATAGTCCTAGTCTGCTAAAAGCAAACTTACGCGTTGTTTGGGGGGAGAAATATACTTCAATAAGCAATAAATAGTTCTTTTTTTAGCCAACCTTGTTTTATAGAAACTTTCTATATAAACTCTCCTTCTCTCACACAGATAGAGAATCTTTCATTCATCTATAGTCTAAAATAATTTTTGAACTTGCTGTGACAGTATTTATTTTAATCACAATACATATCTTGCTTGTGTTAATAATCAGTATTAATTTCTGCCGCATTCCTAGAATTACATAACATTTGATTAAGGCTGTCACCATATTGAGCTTTTTCTGAAGGTGGAGACTAGTCAGATGATCTGAGAAAAATAGTGTAACTAGGATCCTGGGGACTGAGTGAGTTGCTTTTCATAAGAATGCAAATAACAAGGGGATGCTATTACAGTTGTTCTGAATTCGTTGTACAATTTTGCATCTAGAGAAATGATTTAGACCTAACTATGAAAATACTCTCTCCTCTGACAGTTGATATTAGGATATTAACTTTTATATGTTCTGAAACATGTTTAAAAAAAAAACTCTGAAGGGAAGGAGAGAGAGAGAGAGAGAGAGGAGCAAGAGACAAAGAGAAAGAGGCAAAATGGTCTCTAAGTTACAACTATAGTTACATTATATCTAAGAGTAATTAACCATATGAAACCAACATTAATGCAAGAACTGAAGACCACTAAGAAACATCATGTCTTCCTTCCTAGTAAATGCTAGCCTTCAGATCCGTTTGTGGTGATTAGTGATTTCTTCTTTTTAGGATACACTTTACTTTCCACAGCACCCTTAGAGACGCCTGCCGTAATTTATTGTTCCCCAGAATTAGAATCAATGAATGGCTTGGATAGATGAGAGCTATCAACTCACCAATCATCACAGCTAATTCAGTCTCTGGCATAAAGTAGCTGGAGGTGGCTACGAGAAAAGCCAAATAGTAAGCAATGAAAAGGAGGAGGAAGGAGATGACAGCTTTCATGGCTCCCACATGGGCTTCTATGCTGGGGTCCCTGCACCCCGTGGCACTGACCTTCATCTGCCTGGTATGTCTCCACAGGGAGAGGAGCAAGAGGAGAAATGAGATCACGGACACGGAAAAGGGGAATAGCGTCAACAGGTTGAGGCAAATCTTGACGGAAGCATATTGGGCTTTATTTACTCTGCATTTCACAGTTATGTTTGTTTTCTTCTTTACCTTAACACAAGACCTGAAATCATCGTTCAGATTCTCAGAGACAACAAGGCTAATAAACACAGAGAAGGCCAAGCATCCCAGCAGGATCCTAGGAATCGCACTGTCAATTTTCCACTTCATCCAGAGGAAAAGGGGATGGAAGAAATTCGCGATCTTGAGGAAATAGAAAATGCTGAGGCAGGTGGCAAACCAGACATTTAAATGGTTGGTGAGCGTCCAGAAGAAGTCAATGATTCTCATTTTTTTACCGGTAGTATAGACATCTGGATACAGCCCCAGTATAAAATAGTCTAATAGTATGATACATAATAGACAAATTCTGGATATGGCCAGACTTGTGAGGATTAAATCAATGGAGGCAATCTTCCTATTCTTGATCCAGTTCATGCAGTTTACCAATCCAATGAATGCATTCCCTAAAATCCCCATTGCAAATTCTCCAGCGGCTATGAGCATCAAGGTGCTCTCCACTTTATCCAGCATGGTAAAATACAGAAATATCCAACCGCTCCTAGTTGGACTGATGTAGTTTGAAAGGCACATCCACTTCTTAGACTTTGTTGTAATTTTCTTTACCTCTCTTATTGCAGTCTCTCTTGGGATGGAGACTGGAATGATAAGTAGAGACTGTAGCTATGATCATTAAATCCTTATCAGTCTTGAGAAGTTAATGTGATTGGTAATCCCTGGCCTGGCCACCTCGTGTATCACGTGTATGTAAAACCTGTATCAGCAGGTTTTACTTTTCCACACATGGCCAGTTTAGGCTGAGCTACATTTTAGGATGCAAATTAGACCCGTTCCCTTTCATGATCCTGCACTGTCTTTCTAAGGCTATGTTTTTTGTAAGCTTGGGATTCATTAATCTGTGGCACATACTAGTAACCTCAGTAGGACTGCTAGATTTAGCAAACAGAAACACAGGACACCCAGTTAAACTTGAATTTCAAATAAACAATGAATGATTTTTTTTTTTTTTTTTTTTTTTTTTTTAGTGTATGTACTAATCACATGAGATTGCTGAAGTTCAAATTTAATTGGGTATCCTGTGTTTTATCTGGCAAATCTAACCTCCAAAGATTTTCTAGCAAATAGAAAATGGGCCAAAATCGAAATTCACTTTGCAAAATGATAATATTGATTACTACTAAAAATCTAAAGTTTGGGTTAACATTCAAAACCATAGATTTTCAGGGAATTTAAAAGGTTAACACTAAATATAGGTTATTTGGTTCTAAAAAATATTTTAGCTCATTTATCTGGGTTGTTCAGATGAACATGCACAAGGTTTCATATCATAATGCATTGTCTTATTAGTCAAGTGACATTTAATGGTCATTTAGTTTGTGATGCTATATTTATTTTCATTTTTTTAATGTTTATTTATTTTTGAGAGAGAGAGAGGGAGAGACAGAGCACGAGCAGGGGAGGGGCAGAGAGGGAGGGAGACAGAATCTGAAGTAGGCTCCAGGCTCTGAGATGTCAGCACAGAACCTGATGTGGGGCTCGAACTCACAAACCACAAGATCATGACTTGAGCTGAAGTCAGACGCTTAACGGAATGAGCCTCCCAAGCACCCCTGTGATGCTATATATATATAATGAGATGAAGGAGTCATAATAAAAAACATCGATTACCTTTATATTTTCCCTTTTCATTTAAAAGGTACTCAAGGGCAGTTGTACACATGAAAGAAGAGAGCAAAATCCTGTGTTTTGATCTACCCTCTGCCCTCTGCCATGCCAAATTGTATCTGAGAATCTACATCCTTAGCTCTTCGAGACTATTCGGCAGGAGACCGATGATGAAACTTACCTCATTCCTACAGACAAACTCTTACCTTTATGCAGCTTCTCTAAATTGAGAGTTACTGAGAAACACTTTGCAACATAGTGTTTCCACGGAATAATTCTAGGGGTGCTCATACCTTCTTTAGGAACACGTATCTTCTCATCCATCCTCAAAGGACAAACCTTCATTCCTGACATGCAGCTCTGATTTGGGGGGGGGGGGGAACATGCCTCATTCTGTAGCCATCTTCACAGATGACTGCTTTCCTCTGAGCTTAGAAATGATCCCTGACCCAAGCACATCATTTCCTTTTCCATAGTGTCCTGGTAAATAAAGGGCCTTCAGTAACTACAATCATACCTTTACCGAAATAAATTTTAGAATACGTTTTTTGTTTGTTTGCAAGTAAGAGTAGATTTTATACATAGCTGTGTAGTATAGCATGGAATTTATGGTGCCCGTACTATGAAAGCAGGATGAAAGTTCCTTGAAAGATTAAAAATATAACTATCGTATGATCCAGCAAGCCCGATTCTGGGTATTTATCTAAAAGAATTTAAATAATGGAGTGCTAGGGTGGCTCAGTTGATTAACCATCCAACTCTGGATTTCGGCTCAGGTCATGACCTCACAATTTTGTGAGATCGAGCCCCATATTTGGTTCTGCACTGACAGTGAGCCTGCTTGGGATTCTGTCTCTCCCTCTCTCTCTCTGCCCCTCCTCCATGCATACTCTTTCTCTCTCTCTCTCAAAATCCATAAACTTAAAACAATAAATAAATTGAAATCAGGGTCTCAACGTGATATTTGCACTCACGTTTATTGCAGTATTATTCACGACAGCAAAATATAGAAGCACCCTAATTGCCCCCTGACATATGAATGAATAAAGAAAATGTGTTACATACAGACAAGGGATTATCATTCAGTCTTAAAGAGAAGAACATCTTGCAATACGCAAACACACGGGCGGACCTGGAAGACATTGGGCTAAGTGAAATAAGGTAGTTACAAGAAGGACAAATATTGCCCAGTTCCACTCATATGGGTATCTAGAATAGTCAAATCATAAAAGCAAACAGCAAAACAGTGGCTGCCAGGGCCCGAAGGGACATAAGAATGACGAGTTGCTATCCGATGAGTATCAAGTTTCAGTTATGTGAGAAATATAGGTTCTAGAGATATGCTCTACAATATTGTGTTTACAGTTAACAACTGTTAACCATACTTTGTACACTTAAAGATTTGTGAAAAACGTAGATCTCATATTAAATGCCCTAACTACAATAAAAAAAAAAAAAAAAAAACAGTAAAGAAAACAGAAAAAAAAAAAATTGTGCGAGAGTGTTTGGTCACCAGCTTACTACTTTGAACCCCGGTCATGGTCAGTGGAGGTATTTCAAACACTGGAGATACAGAAAACTAAATATGGAGGAAAGGACTTCAGACTAATGGAGGGAAACCTTCCCAGAAGTACTAATCTTATAAAATATTTATTGCATCTAAACCTGCAGAAGAATTTAAAGTTCGTTTCAGTGAAGAATTAGCAGATATTTTGCAGAATACACTAATTTATCCCATCAAGAGAACATCAGTTCTCCTGTCTTGTACAACAAATAGCATCCGAAATGCTAGGATATTAGAAATATAGTTGATTAAGTTTATATACATAAGACTGTAAACATTGGGACTTTACGGAGTGAATTTTACATCATCATATGCAGAAAAATTGATAATCTTCAGGCAATTAATATTTTAGTTATAACAAAAGGAAATGAGTAGATTGAAATAGACCAGAATTTGACATAGCAAATGGCGGGAGCTGAAATGCACAGTCATTATCGGAACAGACGTGAATTTAGACGTGCCAGATCAAGTGTTTCAGTGCTACTCTAGTAACGAAGGATTTGTTGTTCACAGTAGAATGAGGTTTTTGTAGTGACTCTTTATTTTTCTTCTTTTTGTGTGCGTGTAATTTACTCTGTATGTGTTATGGGCTTACATTGCTTTTTTACTGATAGCATGTAGTTGCCCTACAATGCATGCTAATTTCTTCTCAATGAATTGCTTTTCTAGAGTCTTGAGTGGTAAGAGCCCTTGCAGGTCTTATTAAGAAAGGAACCTGAGCAAAGCAGTCTGATTGATATTACTTACCCCCATCCTTTTACCGAGATTGTGAAGAGCACTTAGGAATACCCTTAGAGAGAGATGCTTGAATGAGTTCTGTTCCCATCCTACTGCTGCCTGAACAGCAAGTTGTTTGTACAGAAATTTAATTTCAAGGAAAATGAATAGGAGGTTCCAGAATAAGGTCCGCCAGAATATATTATGTAGGAGACAACCTAAAGCCTCACTCACTTGGGAGGAGACAGATACATAACTGGGAAACTGAACCAGACATGGGACAGGGGAGATCCGAGTTCCTAGTTAATAATCCAAATGGGAATGACCCAACAGAGCCACCAAGGGGGCAAAATTAAGGGTCAGCAATGTAAATATGTGATAGGGAAAAAATGAAAAAAATCAATGCAGTTCAGTGCACTCTACCATGAGCCAAAGTAAAATCTTAAAGTAACTAGGCAGTACATGCCTAACCTCTGCAGTAAGGCAGCAAAAAGAGTAAGTGTGAGCTCTGAAATTCTCAGAGGAAAGAGTGAAGGTGAGAATCTGGGATGTAAAGACACAGAAAGGATATATACATTCATGTGCTAATAGGCCTCAAGAACACTTCAAGATGTGTACCCAAAATAAATGGGATAACAGGACGAAGCAAGAGTGTATTTTTTTAATTAGGCAACAAGATTTGGTTTTCAAGTTTATGTATAAAGCTAAGATTTTACATCATGCAGGCTGTTTTGCCATATCTTGGCATCCTGATAGATGCCTGCCTCAGCTTGTTATTCCCAATAATTAAAATGAGTGAATGACCAGAAGGATAGAGAATTGGTATAGCTTCTCCAAACATCACAGCGAATTTGCTTTCTTTCATAAGGTGGCTAAAAGTCGCCAAAAGGGAAACCTCATAATACACAAAAAGGAGGAAGAGAAATGAAGTCATAGTTTTCATGGCTCCTGCCTGGGCCTCTGTGCTGGGACCTCCACAGCCTGTAACACTGGGTTTCATTTGCTTGACATGTCTCTGTAGGGACATAAAGAAAAAGTGAGATCAATGACACAGTCCATGGGACAATTGCCAACAGGTTAAAGAGGGTCAGCGGGTTGAAGAATTGACTCTTACTTACATGGAACATTCCAGTGCAGTTACTTTTATGTTCTGCAATTTTATGAAACTCCTAATCATAATTTGGTGTCATTGCCAGTAGAAGGCTGACCAAGGAGGAGATGGCCAAACAGCCCAGCAGAATCCAGTGAATCACTCTGTCAATTCTCCCTCTTCAGCCAGAGAAAAAAGTGGGTGGGAGAAGTTGGCTATCTTGAGGAAATAGAAAACATTGAGGCAGGTGGCAAACCATATACTTAAGTCGTTGGCAAGTGTCCAGATGATATGCATGATGGCTTTTTAGTTTAGCATTTTCATAAAAATCTGGGTCGAGATATCATTATGATGATATTTACTATCATTATACAGAGCAAACACATTCTGGAGATGGCTAGACTGGGGAGGATATAGTCAGTTGAGGAGATCTTTTTCTTCTTAATCCAGTCAATCCAGTTTACCAGTCCAGTGTATACATTCCCCAAAATTCCTATTATGAATTTTCCAGTTATTAGGGTCATGAAGATGTTGCCTTCTGTACAGAGCATGTTGGTAGAGAGAACACCCTGTTCTCCATTATCATTGCAGGTGGGCTAATTTACAGATTCTCAGTTGAAGGGTGGTAATAAGTTCTTCAAGTCACGAAATAATGTTTTCTTTTCATTCACTATTTGGATTTTGATATCATTCCAGGAGTACCAAGCTCTCTTTGGAAATAGGATGGCTTCTTCATTTGTGAGGACTAAACCAACTGGTTGTTCCAAACATTTTGACTAGCTTTGAGCCTGGGCAAATCATAATCATCACCCTTTAGTGAGTGGTAAGTGAAATGTTTGGTTGAAAATGCTCTCATACCCCTTAAAAGAGATTTGATTTCATGAATTTGCAACAGGCTTCTTGCTATTAAGTTTTGAGTACTCTGTTTGACCTGTTGAACTGAGTTTCAAATAGGGAGCCACAGAAAGCAAAGAAAAAAAACATGTATTCCATAAAAATCACAATGTGTAAAATGAAAGTTCATTTTCATCACCATAAATTGTAGGCCAATCAAGAGTCAGGTTTCCTGGCTCTTGGAAATGAATTTTAGTTTTGGAAATGATCAGTACAATTGGATTCTAGAAAATTAACATTCAGTCAGAGGATAATAATTTTCATTTTCATACAAATGGTTAATCAGAGAAGGATATGATACCAATCTAATTATACATGCTATAGTGTTATTAGTCAGGCAGGCACGTGGCAATATTTACAAATATTTTGCCTCTATGCAGTTTTTTAATAGAAGTGAAAGATGCTAGATTAAAATTTGCTAGTTTCATTTCATTGAATGTAGGAAATGCTCCCCGTCTGAAATGTTCATCCCAAAATATTGTCTCTTGGATAATAAACATTTTCATATAAAATTAAGGAAACACACTTTATTCTCTTTATAATCAACTCTTTTTATAAGACTTACAACCTTACATTCTACATTGTAGTCATTTCTCCTGATGGGGCAATCACATTTTTAAAAATGTTAACCGAATAATGTTTTCAGGGAATAAGACTAATTCTACTATCAAATTGATTTATTCTTTCTTGGGAGACCCATTCCACAATAAATTTAAATCTAAGTAATACAAATCACAGAACGAGGGTTCTTCTTCTCTGTATTTAAGTACTTAAATAATGTAAATAACATATGTAGTATATTTCCTATTTTTATTGCATAATGTGTTACAGGAAAGCATGAAATTAATAATTTAAGGAAACCTAGTTATCTGTAAAATGTTACCAGAAACAGAATAGAAAAGCTAATGATGCTAAGAGGGAAAAAAAACCCCAAACAAACATGTCAAAGATTCTTGAGTCTAGAAGGGTAGAGAAAACATTCCAAAGAATCTTTGAGAATTAACTCTAAAGCTGGGTGGTTTTGATATACATATCCCTTAACTGTAGACCCCACACTCCTTTTCCTAGTCAAACATTTTCTTGAGATCACATCTCTTTTCCTACATTATATTTCACCCTAGAGAGGGTCTCACCAGTGTTTTATCTCCTTCCTTAATGGGACAAATCATTCTAGAAATGGAGGGGGTAGAGCAGAAAAAATAAGAACTGACCTCCTCTGGCTCAGAAGTACAGTTTCTTATAGGATCGATTTTATAGGAAGGGCTGATATGCTTTAAAACCTCTTCCGCAGCCTGTTTGCCTGAAATTCTTCTGCTGCTTTTTGAGCGCAAGGTTTTTACCAGAATAAGACAGAAAGGAGAACCTCTTTGCCTTAGGCTCATCTTTCCTGCAGACACAAGGAAATGCACGGGGCTCAAGGATAACAGTTGACTTAAAGTTAAACAAGATGGAAATGTGAAGGAACACAAAGGGAAATTTAGAATAATGATAGATATGCATGACTCTTAACAGCATACAATTAAGCAAATGAATGTAATCCCCGGGGAGAAGGGAGACAGTCTTTTGTTGATTTCTTTCTCCCCATATTCAGGATTCTCTGTGGAACAAGAGGTTTCCTTCTTTTGTGGAAGCCCTTCACACACCTTAGCACCTTCAGAAAGGCCTCCCTCAGTTTGCTGTTGCCCATGATCAGGATGAACGAATGGCTTGATGGGAAAATGACAGTGACTATGCCACCAAACATCAGCACTAACCGCCCTTGAGGAATCAGGAAGCTAGAAGTGACTACAAGAAAGACTGCATAGTACATGATGAAGAGAAGCAGAAAGATGGTCACTGCCTTTATGGCCCTCATGTGTGCCTCTGTGCTAGAGTCCCTGGACCCGGTGGCGTAAAGTTTCATCTGCTTAGTGTGTCTAAAGAGGGAGAAAAGTAACAAGACAAAGGAGAGTAGGCACAGAGCAAAGGGAACTAGAGCCCCCAGGTTCAGGATAATCAGTTTGAAAGCGCTTGGGGCTTTACTCACTCTGAATTCCCAAGTTATGTTTTCCTCATGATTGATTTCGACATGACCCCAGGATCCCCCTTTCAAAAAGACACTAATAATTATGGAGGTGAGGAAGGACGCCAGAAAAAGCCCCAGGACGACTCTGGTAACGTTTAGCTTCAGCCAGAGGAACACCGGGTGGGATATGTTGGCTATCTTCAGTAAGTAGAAAATGCTGAGGCAAGCAGTGAACCAGACACTTGAATGGTTGCTCAGTGTCCAGAAAGCATCCAAGGTGTTTATTGTCTCATTTTGAGCATACGCATGTGGAGAGAGCAGCAGAACAAAGCCATCTGCAGATACCACACACAACACACAGATTCTGGAGATGGCCAAACTCACCAGGATGATGTCAATCACGGAGCTATCTCGCCTTTGGAGCCAACCAGTGCAGTTAACCAGTACAATAAATCCATTTCCCCAGATTCCTATAGTCAATTCACCAGCAATCAAGACCATATACATTACCTCCACTGCACTTGGCATGTCAGCAAAGTTCCTGTCTGGGATATCACCGATGACGGTGTCTGCTTTCAGCTGACCAGTGAAGGATGGTGTTTAAGTCTGCCACTGTCGTCCTGCCGGGTATTTGTCTTTTGCTGTCCTCTTTGTCGGCATTGATCCAGGTCTGTGAGATAGCCAGGTCTGCCCCGGGTGACAACGGCCTGCCTGCCGACCCCACTGATTGACCAGTCCTGGCTCTCAAGTGAAGTGATGATTGCAAGCCTCTAAGATGCAAATAGGAATGGATCTGATTTCTTGGATTTGCACAACCTTTCTCCTTTTAAGCTCCGTATATTTTGGAGTCTTTGAATTTAAGCTTTAGACCAGGAACTGCAAGAAAGAATCAATTACTTGGAAAACAATGGATCCAATTTAATTCGGAGATGTGGCAACATGACCACCTCTGATGATTTGCAAAGTACCCCCAAGTTATGGTCCATTTTGTGCAAATGCATGTTTGGGAGATTAAAAATGATTGCTAATTTAGAGTGTAGATAGTTAATGTGACTAATTTCAGCCTTACAGCAATGTATTCACTTCATTAATTAGAATAACTCAGGTAAGGCAGCTGTGGTTTTCAATTTTCTTGTAAGGACGGTTATTTTATTTCCAGCTCTTTCGCCTGGGAATGGGGAAGACTGAGCACCGAAGATATTCGAGTTGTGCCTGTTATAACACAGAATTTCACCTCGGAATCTGTACTTGTATGCAGCCGATTATGCTTTGTTAAAATCTGAGTGCGATCTTCCTTATAATGACTCTTTAATAACGGATACCGATTTCGAAGACAAAACATACTTGATCATATTGCTAGTATTTGTGTGGATTTTTGGTTGTTTCGTGATTTAAGACACATAGCATCTAAATCCACAAAACAATAAACCAAGGTATAGTAATATTCTCTTGCACTGACTTTACTGTTTCACCAACTTAACATGTAAGCTGGAGGCTTCTAGGCTTTGCTATCACTGGAGGGGCTGCTTTGTCAGAGACAAAGGGCTTGAGGTGATGATCTCAAGAAAATGCCCAACCTCATTTGTATACGTGTTTTACGTATGTTGGTGACAACAGACCCTGAGTCTGAGACATTGAGGACTGGAGACGAAGAGTGCCACCCATTAGGTGGGTTAGGAGTCAAGTACCTTTTTACATATTTAAAAGCCATTTGAATTTTTTTTGATGGACTATTTACATATTTGCTCATTTTTCTACCCTTTTAATGAATTTCTACGGTGTTTATACCTTAGAGAAATTAGCACTTTTCCCATGTTCTGTATCGACAATATTTCCCACTTTGCCATTTGTATTTAGCCTTTCCGCGTATTTTTTATTTTTATTTTTTTAATGTTTATTTATTTTTGAGAGTGAGAGAGACACAGCATGAGCAGGGGAAGGGCCTAGGGAGAGGGAGACACAGAATCGGAATCAGGCTCCAGGCTCTGAGCAGTCAGCACAGAGCCCAATATGGGACTCGAACTCACGAACCGTGAGATCATGACCTGAGCCAAAGTAGGTCGGCTCAACCAACTGAGCCACCCAGGCGCCCCTCCATGTATTTTTTAAATGTAACCAAAAGTTTTCAAATTTCATATAGTTCTATTTATCAGTCTCTATGACTTCTGGATTTTGAATTATAGTTAGAAAATTTCTCCATTGAACTTTTCCTATATTTTTCTCTATTATTTTCATGATTTGCTTTTTTTTTTTTTAACAACACAACACTTAAAAAACAATTTGGGAATATATATGTATATATATCTACATTATCAAGTGTGGATCCAACTTGACTTATGGATCCAAGATGGCTATCCACTTGTTTCAATTATATTGACTTGGTAATCCATCTTGCACCCCTGCTTGAGATGCCACCTCTATTTAAATGATAATTTCCCAGG
Organism: Panthera leo; assembly: GCF_018350215.1. Taxonomy (NCBI): domain Eukaryota; kingdom Metazoa; phylum Chordata; class Mammalia; order Carnivora; family Felidae; genus Panthera; species Panthera leo. The sequence continues at coordinate 44,865,717 of NC_056685.1, forward strand.
GCACCAGTTGAGGATCTGACTTTGGCTCCGGTCATGATCTCTCAGTTTGTGAATTGGAGCCCCCGGTCGGGCTCACTGCTATCAACTGGTCAGCACAGAGCCTGCTTCAGATCCTCTGTCTCCCTCTCTCTGCCCCTCCTATGCTTGTGCTCTCCCCAAAATAAATCAATATAAAAAAAACTGTTTTAATAAAATAAAAAATAAGATAAATGATAATTTCCCTTATGTATTTGCAGATGAAGTGGCTACTGTTCTTGTCTTTTAATGCATTAGTAATGACTAAAAGGACTGTGAGTGGCATGGCTATTTCCACCTGCATAAGGAGAACTTATGACAAGTTGAGATTTTAAATTTCGCCTCCTGACAGTCTGAAAACCAGAGGTCTGTGGTGGCCCTGAAAGATTCACTTGTTTTTTATGGCTGTAAGTCAGATCTAAAAGTGAATTGTGTAGATAAGAGATTTACCATATCAGATGTATTCACAGACTCATCAAGTCTCATCGAATGAAATTTAGAACAATGATGGGAAACGAGTAGGACCTTAAAACTGGGAATGAGGATATCTAGGTGCACTTGGATAAATAAAGCTGAGAATCTCAAACTCCTTTCTGGTGGAGGCAGTCCACCTTCCCATGTCAGAGGGAATCTGCCTCGTTTTGCTTGAAGACCGTATAGCAACCTCACCCAGGAAAGTTACCATGCAAAGTGATGCTTACTTCCTTTAAGATCCACCTCAGTCACCATTTTTGTCTCTAGACTCAAAACCAAGGTCCTACTACAGCGTGCTCCAGGCAGTGGGGGAGAGGACAAAGCGGGAAGATAATTACAAAATCTGACCAAGAGGGAAAACATTTATCCTCCAAAAGAATTGCAAGATTTCACACATTTATGTTGGCTGACAGTCAAAGCACACATGTAAGAACAGACTCTAAGTATTTCAGACCAAAGAGGATAGATCCCAACACTGGATCTGGGTCAACGTATTGATAATAGCTGCCCCTTTATAGAGTCTAGGTTCAGCATGTTCACTTGTGTCATTTCTCAAATCTCTTGCAATCGGAAGCGCTCGAACACAAACACAGCTAGGCAGATGTTCCTTTAAATTCATTTTCTTTTCCTTGTTGAAATACTTTGTACCATTCTTTAGAATCTTACATTCTCTGTTGATATTTTCTCTTTAATTATGCTACTGATTATTGCAGGTCAAGTCAGGCAAATGACTATATTTTCCACATGTATCAAGAATGGAATGCTGCCATAGTGGTCTTATTTTCAGACAGCTCGTATTTTTAATTATTCGCTGACTTCATCTACCCCCCCCCCCCGCCCCCGCACACACTCCAAATCCCTCACTATGTCCACTGCAATTCACAGTAAATCATCAGCCAGAAACTTGTGTTCTCATTCATTTTTCTCACAGTTCATTTTACCTTCTTTGTTTGAACTCAGAAGGTCTTAAACTTTGGCAGATTGGTGAAGACTGTGATGTCTTCAGAATAATTTTTTTAAGTGAACAAAATGAAAATGCATGGAATTTTAGAGGAATCCAGATAAATTAAAGTATATATATATATATTATATATATTATGTATATTTAAGTTGATATGCTCCGATTCGAGAGACCCCCTGAAAACAAACCACCAGAGTCCAGAGTCAAAGCCAAGCGGCAAGGGTCGTTTATTGCAGGTTCGAACCCGGTCCTCCGCGCACTCGTTGCCAGTGACGCTAACAGGCCCCGAGCGAGGATCTTACAGCTTCTTTTATAGACAGTCACAAACAAGTTAGGGATTTTTTTGTGGTTACAGAGCTGTTATTGGTTGACATTTAAATTTGAACACTCAGCAGAACTTGATTGGTTCCTGCCTTTTTTTTTCAAACCACTCAGCAGAACTTGATTGGTTCCCACCTTTAGGTCAGACCACAACCGGTCATGCCCTGGCTGGTTCCGGGAACGGCGGGGGGTGGGGGGGGTGGGGGGGGTGGGGAGGTCTTTTCTTTGCAGTTGTGAGTACACCTGGTAATTTTTCTCTTAGTCTCTCAAAGTCATCTTTATACCCAATGTGGGGATCAAACTTATGACCCCAAGATCAAAAGTCTCATGCTCTTTCAACTGAGCCAGCCAAGTGCCCCAATTAAAGTATATTTTTAATGCGATATGGTCATTTCTGTGCTTCTCTTTTCATCTGGCAGAAAGAGCAGTAATAAAGGTAAATGATAATTTGAGGTCTCTCAAACAATAGTGATTTGTGATTTCTAGAAGTAAAAATCACAGGTACTGTTAATGTTTCTATGATTGCTATTTGCATTCATACCTAGAAAGAATGCTAGGTTTAAGTTAAAGTTTAATGAAAAGGAAGATATAATTGGGTGCCCGTACAAGTTCATAGACCCCTCAATTTTATCCATAGATGCCTTATTTTAAGACCTCACATTATGCTCAGTGAAATGAGTCAGGCAGAGAAAGACAGATACTGTATGTTTTCACTCATACGTGGATCCTGAGAAACTTAACAGAAGACCAGAGGGGAGGGGAAGGAAAAAAAAAAAAAAGTTAGAAAGGGAGAGAACCAAACCATAAGAGACTCTTAAATACAGAGAACAAACTGAGGGTTGATGGGGGGTGGGAGGGAGGGGAAAGTGGGTGATGGGCATGGAGGAGGGCACTTGATGGGATGAGCACTGGGTGTCGTATGGAAACCAATTTGACAAGAAATTATATATATATGTATATAATATATTTAATATATATTTTTATAAATTATATATAATACGTTTTTATAAATTATATATATAATATATTATTATTATATATATTATATATTATATTATATTATATTATATTATATTATATATATTATTATATATATATTATTTTATATATTATATATATAAAATAAGGCCTCACAACTAAATCCTGACTCTCCTCTATGGACATTGCTTCCTCTGCACCCTTTCAAGTGGTAACTGTTCTCCCTCTCACACCCCATCGTCCGACTGAGGCGAAGCTGGCCTGGGTGTTTCCTTTCTTTGTCACTTTGAAGAGCTCATTCTCCCTACTTCCTCACAAATCACCCAGCAACTTGGAATCTCCTGTCCTCTATCTATACATTTTTGCAGTGTAATATTGCAATCATTCACCAGCCCTCCTTTTACTTTAGACTTTGGTCTATAGTTAAGTGTATTAGACTTCACCACCATTCTTTTTGCCAAAGTTCCCCCAACCATCTCTTAATTAGATAAAGTCAGCCTCTAATCTATTTCTCATGAACGGCTAGTAGGTACCGTATTTCCTGAGTCCTTGTATGTTAAAAGCATCTTCCCTTCCCCAACAACCTTGGTACTTGGAAGACAGTGTGGCTAGTTAGAATATTATTGGCTCACGCTTTTTTCCTTGCGCTTAGTGTAAATTTTGCTCTCTTTTTCCTGTTGTGGACGAATGCTGTTGAGAAGCCAGATATCAGGTTTTATTCTTTCCCTTTCGAGTGACTTGTTTTCTTTGCCTGTTTACTCAGAGCCGTTTATCTTTACATTTAAAGTCTAGCATGATGAGTAGGGGTATGTCTCTGAGCTTACCTTTCTGGAACGGTTTTCCCATGTGTGCTGTCATGCCAACGTATGGCATCAAGAAATTTATTTTTTTTTTAATGTTCGTTTATTTTTTTAATGTTTATTCATTTTTGAGAGAGAGCTAGTTGGGGACGGGTAAAGAGGGAGACAGAGGATCCAAAGCAGGCTCTGCAATGACGGCAGAAAGTCCAATCTGGGGCTCAAACCCACAAGCCAAGAGATCGTAACCTGAGCCGAGGTCTGACTCTCAATCGACTGAGCCACCCAGGCGTCCCTTTAAGAAACTTATTTTTAAAACGCTTTCTTAAATCCCCTTTTTAAGTATTAGCCCATTTCCTTACTTTGTTTTTTCTCTTCAGGGAGCCAGTTATTTGTTTACCATGGTCTACTTTTTCATATTTGCCTTTTCCTCTTTCATATTATTGTCTTTTACCATTTCTGTGTGCCTTCCTCCTTTCTCGTGTCTATCTTTTATCTCCTTTACTACTTTGTTAGGTCTATGTGCTCCTACGCGTGCTAAAATTTCTCTTCACTTCTAGGGTGGTTTTTCTGTCTTTCAATTTTTGGTTTTATTTCTATCAGCTTCTGTGTCATGTCTTCCCATTGTTTGGATACCTCTTCTTTGAGTGTTTCATTTATGGTTCAGGGTGTTTTTCACTTGTTTCATTCTCTTGAATTCATCTTAGCATGTGTATCAATTTCCCCCTGTTTCATGGTTGTTACTTTTCTAGTGTATATTCATGTACTGAAAATGCTGAAAAGGTTGGTTTTCCCTTTGTGTGTGTGTGTGTGTGTGTGTACCTGCTTTTTTTTTCTGCAGTAGTTTTATATGTATGTAGATATTTTATTTTTTGCTGTTATGATTACTGTTGTGGTGGTTCTTGGAATTTTAAGGCTATCCCTGCACCAACTACTAGCAAGGCAAAAAATTTTTTTTGACAGTTGAAGGGCTAAGGTTAAAGCTGGGTGGTCTTTAGTTATTTCTCAGCTCTGGGATCTTCTTTTTTAAAAAATTTATTTTTAATGTTTATTTATTATTGAGAGAGAGAAACAGTGTGTGAAAGGGGGAGGGACAAAGAGAGAGAGAGAGAGATGCAGAATCTGAAGGAGGCTTCAGGCTCTGAGCTGTCAGCACAGAGCCCGATGCAGGGCTCGAACCAACAAACAGTGACATCGCGACCTGAGCTGAAGTCGGATGCTTTACTGACTGAGCCACCCAGGCCCCCCTGGGATCTTCTTGAGTTACTACAGTTTGGACACTTTCATTATTATATATCGTTATTCTATGGACAGACTTCCTCTTATTTTCCAGTTTTACCTTGTTTCTCTTACCTGTCTTGCTTGGTTTTGGCTTGTGCCTCAAAGAGATGCTGCTTCAGCTTTCTGTTGTGTCTTGCTGTCTCCCTGAGAGGCACTGCCTTCCTGACCGTGACCTCATGCCCCAAGCATTTTGCATGCCTCTTCATTGCTACTCTTCTGTAGCCAAGTGCAGTTAGCACACAGTCTAACTCATCTTTTTCTCAGGGTGTGGACCTTATGGACGGCATCTGGCTTTTGTCACTTCTAGGGTCCTTCTAAAGCCTCTGCTTCTCTGGGGGCGCCTGGGTGGCTCAGTCGGTTAAGCATCCAACTTCGGCTAAGGTCATGATCTCCCAGTTTGTGATTCAAGCCCCACGTCAATCTCTGGGCTGACAGCAGCTTGGAGCCTGGAGCCTGCTTCAGGTTCTAGGTCACCCTTTCTCTCTGTGTCCCTCCCCCGCTCGTGTTCTGTCTCTGTCTGTCTCTCAAAAATGAATAAATGTTAAAAACATTTTTTTTTAAACCTCTGCTTCTCTGAACAGATCACCTGGAGTTCTGAAAAACAGAATAACAATCTAATATACATAATTGTCCATTTGAAAAATATGAAAAAGCAGGGGTGCTGGGGTGGCTCAGTCAGTTAAGCATCTGACGACTCTTCATTTGGGCTCAGATCATGATCTCACGGTTTGTGACACTGAGCCCCGTATCGGGCTCTGTGCTAACAACATGGGATCCCCTCTCTCCCTCTCTCTCTCTCTGCCCCTACCTCACTGCCATGCTCTCTCTCTCTAAAATAAAAAAAGTGGTTAAAATGGCATACTTTTTGTTGTATATATTTTACCATAATAAAAAGACATTTTAAATAAAAACAAAACTTTTAAAACTTGAAACTGCAGACCAGAAAAATAAGCAACATAGGAAAGACTAGAAATAGATAAGACAAGCTAAGCTTCTTCTTTTACTTGGGATGAAGATAAAGATATTTTTAAACCAGCACATGAAACTGTGGTATCAATAGAATATAGGAAAGGAGGGGAAGAAAATTAGAAGAAGCATGCAAAATTAAAAAAAAAAAAAAAAAGAAATGAGAAGATAGAAAATTCATATAACCGCATTATGGTAAGTGTAAAAATGTCCACTCAATGATCATAATTTTGAAATTCTAATATTAAACAAAGGATTGGGGCGCCTGGGTGGCTCAGTCGGTTGAGCGTCCGACTTCAGCTCAGGTCATGATCTCACGGTCCGTGAGTTCGAGCCCCGCGTCGGGCTCTGGGCTGATGGCTCAGAGCCTGGAGCCTGCTTCCGATTCTGTGTCTCCCTCTCTCTCTGCCCCTCCCCCGTTCATGCTCTGTCTCTCTCTGTCTCAAAAATAAATAAACGTTAAAAAAAAAATTAAAAAAAAAATAAACAAAGGATCAAAAATCAGATATTTGTTTTCTGCCAGAGACAATAAAAGAAAAATATAGAAATGTTGCAAATATACAGATGGAACACACAGTAATTAAATAGGAAGCAAAGTAACAAAATTAGTGACTTTTTAACATGGACAAAAGAAAATTTAAAGAAAAAACCTACGTGAATGGACAAACAGGGTTTTTAATATAAGTAAACAAAATAATAATGAAAGTACCGGAAGTGCTCGGGTGGCTCAGTTGGTTAAGTGTCTGACTCGTGACTTCAGAACAGGTCACGACCTCACATCATGAGATCAAGACCTGCACTGGGCTCTGTGCTGAGTGTGGAGCCTGATTAAGCTTCTCTCTCCCTCTCCCTCTGGCCTTTCCCCCCACCCCGACTCTCTCAATAAATAAATAAATAAGTGTAACGACCACAAATGCAATTAAAATTATTAATATTACTTCAAGTTAAATGCAGCTACATGGGGCATCTGGGTGGCTCAGTCGGTTGAGCGTCTGACTTCCGCTCAGGTCATGATCTCGCGGTCCCTGAGTTTGAGCCCTGCGTCGGGCTCTGTGCTGACAGCTCAAAGCCTGGAGCCTGCTTCGGATTCTGTGTCTCCCTCTCTCTGACAGTCCCCCAGTCATGCTCTGTCTCCCTCTGTCTCAAAAATAAACATTAAAAAAAATTTTTTTAAGAAAAAGTTAAATGCAGCTACAAATGACTCATCAATCAATCACTCAATCATCATGAATGAATGCATATCGTCAATTTCAAATTAACACATAATAAACATGGGTGTAAAGAAGCAGTATCATTAATATGGTTCATCTCATCCATGTAAGTTTGACTGTAGCACCATCAAACTCCTTTCAAGAAAACATGGAACATTCACCAAAGTAGGTCATATATTAGGCCAAATAAATCTTTCTTTTTTTTTTTAAATTTTTTAACGTTTATTTATTTTTGAGAAGAGAGAGACAGAGCATGAGCGGGGGAGGAGAGAGAAAGAGGGAGACACGGAATCTAAAACAGGCTCCAGACTCTGAGCTGTCAGCACAGAGCCCAACACGGGGCTCGAACCCACAGACCACGAGATCATGCCCTGAGCCGAAGTCAGACGTTTAACTGACTGAGCCACCCAGGTGCCCCAAATAAATCTTATCCTAGGCTAAGCATCATACAAACATGTTGCCTGACCCAACTTCAATAAAATAAAATATCAACACAGAAGCTACCTTTACAAGTCTCATATAACTAGAGAATCATTCTGTTAACTCTTGAATTAAAAGGAGACTTAAAAACTGAGAACAAACTGAGGGTTGATGGGGGGTGGGAGGGAAGGGAGGGTGGGTGATGGGTATTGAGGAGGGCACCTTTTGGGATGAGCACTGGGTGTTGTATGGAAACCAATTTGACAATAAATTTCATATATTGAAAAAAAATAAAAAAATAAAAAGAAATAAAGGCCAAGGTTTAATAAAATTAACAGTTTTTACAAAAAAAAAAAGGAAATTACAAGGAATATTTTGAAGCTCTTTGAGCTGATTGACAGTATAAAAACTATGTGTCAACATTGCAGAATGTATCTAAATCAATATTTATGCAGAAAATATATAGCTTTGAATGCATTTACTAAAAAAAAAGAAAAAATAGAAAGAAGCTAGAGAAGAACAACCAACTTTTGCTTTCAAGGGTACAGAAAACCAGATGTCTGGAGAAATCCCTCCAGTCCAGAATACATTAAAATATGGGAAAACAAGTTCATAATTACATTAAGTGCATGGCTCAGCTGCCAGGAAAACTTTTAAAAAATATTCTCAGATGCCAAAAATGGTGGGAAATTGCAAATTTTGAGGGGAAAAGGAAGGGCTGAAAGTAGTGGGGGGAGGGGCATTTTCAACCTCCTTTATACCAGAACATACATTTTAAAGGACCATGCGCATGGTGGGTAGGGTACCTACCTTGGGCCTCTCCACGGTTAGAAGTCAGATTGAATGCAATCAAGGCAATCCCTTAAAAGCAAATGAAAAAACTCTGGATGCCTAACAAAAGGTTAAAATTAGGGGTATTTACTTCTCGATCGCACTGAATTGAAGGGAGAATGTAATAGATCTGTTATTCTGAGAATTTCCTAGAATAAACTCGCCCACAAGCATATTTGTGACCAGAATTTGTACCACCAGTGCAGCCTAGAAAATCATGAACTGAAAATGCAATTTAAAGAAGTACAGGACAGGTGGTGTCCCCCCGCAGCCTCACGAGCAAAGTCACATCCTTTCTGGCAGAGGGCACTGTAAAGACACTTTACCGCTGGGAGTTCTTTAAACAATCCCCACAGGTACAGTTCCAATGAAACCAAGTTCCAAGCAGAATCACAAAACATCCGACGACCCGGAGTCAGAATCAAGCCAGTACATGACAGCAACAAGGAGAGAAACAGATTCATAAATACGAGCTGATGGTTGCTAAGGGAGAGGGCAACATGGGTGAAGGGGATTAGGAGGTACAAACTCCCAGTTATAAGATAAATGAGTCACTGGCAGATAAAGCACAGCATATGGAATATAGTCCGTAATGTGGTTTTATGCTTTTGGTGGTCAGCATTTTTTATTGTATGCAATTGTTGAACCACACCCCAAACTAATTTAATATTATATGTCAATGATACTGCAGTTAAAATTTGTTTAACTTTTTAAAAAGGCTTTTATTTACTTATTTATGTTGAGAGAGAGAAAGCATGAGCAGAGGAAGAGCAGAGAGAGAATCCCAAGCAGGCTCTACGCTGTCAGTGCCGAGCCTGATGTAGGGCTCTGTCCTACAGCCCATGACATCGTGACCTGAGCCAAAACCAAGAGTAGGTCACTTCACTGACTGAGTCACCCTGGCACCCCTAAAACTTTTTAATTAATGAAAGTAAAAAAAAAAAAGAGTACAATTAACTAAATTATCAGACCTGCCAAGGCAGTAGGCATTTAGAGTTGGTACTTACAGTTTATGAAAACTCTGGAGAATGCTGTTTTTATCATTCCTCAAAGAAAGTTAACCAAACAGATTTTTTTTTTATTTTAGTTTTTACATTTATTTATTTTTGAGAGAGAGAGCACAAGTGGGGAAGGGCAGAGGGAGAAGGAGACAGAATCCAAAGCAGACTCCAGGCTCTGAGCTGTCGACACAGAGCCCAATGGGGGGCTCGAACTCACAGACCGTGAGATCACGACCTGAGCCGAAGTTGGACGCTCAACCGACTGAGCCACCCAGGCGCCCCCCAAACAGATTTTACATTCATGTATCCTGTTTTTTCTTTGATTATATTTCCCTGATTACATCAATTATTGCATAAATTACAGAAAATTTCAAAATTTACAAAACGCTAAAAGAAGAAAACGAAAATCATCTATAATCCTGCTGTTTGTGGATAAAGGACTTATCCATCTAGTTTACATATAAATGTAATCAAAACAAATTTTTAAGCAAGGTACCTATGTATCTATACCTGTCTATTTTGAAATTTGTCTTGAAATCCACACAGAAACATGTTAACACTAGTTAAGTAAGTGTTACAAATATGCACAGTCTTAATTTCTCCTTCGTACTCTGTGTTTTTGAATTTTAGGTGCAGCGAAACAGTTTGATTTTATAATAAGACAAAAAAATGGATGAAAGGAACATACGCCAATAAAAACAAATCAAATGTTTTTCAAAATAGCAGTGGAAGAAATCGTAAATGTAAACAAAGGGATTTGAGTTCATATACTTTACAAACTTATTTCCACAAACACCACAAATTAAGGTATTTACTGAACAGCAAATTAAGAAAAAAGATCATAACATATATGCCATAATGTTAATATATAAATTGTCAACTTGGTAAGAAACATTACAAGGCATGAAAAAAAAAAAAAAACAGAAGGAAAACAAATGATAAATTCTCCCGAATTATATGCCGTTGGTTAATAATTCTGTACAAGTGCTTAACTTCATTAGTGATCAAATATATGCAAATTAAAAAGATGTTTTGTGGTCAAAGTAATAACTTGAAAAATAATAATCTTGAATGATTTTGAGATTAAAATAGGCTGGGTCATGTTTCTCGCTATCAAAATATTAGCTTACTGTTTCTGTGGGGCAACTTAGCAACTGCAAGGAATTTATCAAGTTCTTCCATATTGGAATTTTAAAAAATGTTCTATTTATTGATTTTGAGAGAGAGCGAGAAGCAAGCAGGGGAGGGGCAGAGAGAGAGAGGGAGAGAGAGAATCCCAAGCAGGCTACTGCCTATCAGCACAGGGCTCGAATGCATGACCCACGAGATCATGACCTGAGCTGGAATCACAGAGTTGGACACTTAGCCAACTGAGACACCCAGGTGCCCTGATATTGGAATTTTTCTTTAAAAAATGATTTCAAATACCGCACTCTCTATATACTAGTCATGCTGGACTTTCATTTCCTGCAATGCCCTCTACTCCTTCTTGCTTTGACATGTATGCACCCACCCCAAATCTCTCCTGTTCTGCCCACCTTACTCTTAGGCATTATTCAGATCTAAAGCAAAACAAAACAAAAACATTTCAAGCTCAATGACACCTTCTCTACGCGCAGGACCAAATCAGGTCATTTGCTTAGCACCTTAGCACCCTTTAGTTTTTTTTCTCTCCCACCACCATAAGTAGAATTGTTTAAATTATTATTTGCTATTTATTTGCTTTTCTACCAGAATGTCTTACTCATTACATTGGCCTCTTGTTCAGTACTATAGCCTCGGCACCTAGCAGAGTTAGTGTTTAAAAACTATTAAATGAATTAAGCTCTTATATTTAGATATCTTCTAGGCCCCAGGCCATCGTATAGGGTCCATGGACTTTTACAAGTTGCCAAAATAGGTTACTCAGGTCGCATTCTGGGTTGGATACAAATATTCACTTTAAAAATCAGCATTTTAGGGACACCTGGGTGGCTCAGTCAGTTGAGCGTCTGACTTCGGCTCAGGTCATGATCTCGTGGTTCGTGAGTTCAAGCCCCGCGTTGGGCCCTGTGCTGACAGCTTGGAGCCCGGAGCCTGCTTTGGATTCTGTGTCTCCCTCTCCCTCTCTCTCTCTCCCCTCTCCTGCTTACACTCCTGTCTCTCTCTTTCTCTCAAAAATAAATAAAACGCTAAAAAAAAAAAATTGAAAACCAGCATTGTAAATGCCTGTGAGTGCGGGTTTGTGTGTATGAATGTAAATATGTGTAAGACCCTAGAGCAGAGCATCTCACACTTCACACTGATTCTATGCTGGCTTCAGTCTTGTGTCCCTCAGCACAACTCAGTGACCCTGGTGAGTCCTTTGGATCTGCACTTCTAGCAGAATCTTCGCTCAGCTAAACTCTAGTTGGTTCATGATTTTGCTTCATCTCAAATGAGTGGGTTTGAAGAATATAAAGACTGGTTTGATCAGTGCTCTGATCCCCTGTCCCCCATGTAGACTGTTTCCTGAGCTATTTCCTACAGAACACCTGCTGCTGTCGCTACTGCTGCTCCATCAAACACATGCCAGTTAAAAAAAAAAAAAAAAAAGGAAAAAAAAAAGAACATTAAGATCTAAACAGTGAAAATAAAAGTGATCTTTTAAAAACTTTAAAATGCACACTCAAAAGCTGCATCTCGGTCTCTGTCTCTCACATCCACATTCTAAACAGCGAGATCGATTACAATTTCCTTCGTCTCGCCTTCTTTTTTCTACGGGTCTTCTTGGTGAAAGGCTGTTAGTGCTTCACGGAAGTCAAGTCAAGCACGGTGAAAACTCTAGTTTTAGGTGCTTATTCTCACCAGTGAAACCCTTACAGTGAATAGTCTCCAAGCTGTTTCTCCTCTGAGAGGTGTGTGGAAAGGCGTGAGTGCACGGAAACTGACCGAGCCACTGAATTTTCATGGTGAAGAGTGAAATTTCCTATAACGTAGTCAAAATAATTATGGGAGAGTTTAGTGATGCTCAATAACACAGGTACAACCGATGCGAGTATGTCGTGCAAGTGGAACAGAACTGCAGGGGCTTCCTCTTCACTAGAACATTCTAGGACATCCATTTCTCCCCACACGAGTCTCTGCGGCTGGGAGCAGTCGTCCTGTCTTAACAGCACTTGACCTGCTGCAATGCTCTCAGAGAGGCTTGCTTTAGCTTGCTGTTTCCGAGAATGAGGATAAATGAGTGACCCCAGGGGTACAAGACTGTGGTCATCATACCAAAAATAAACAGCAATTTTTTTTCTGGCATTGTGAAGCATGCTATTTCTATGGCCAGGCCTATAAAATGCAAGATAAAGAGGATGAGAAAAGATATCAAAACTTTCATGGCTTTCATATGCGCTTCTGTACTGGGGTCTTGGAATCCAGTGACATTCAATTGCATCCGCCTGCTGTGTCTCCAAAGGGAAATGATTAACAGGAAACATGTAATCAGGAATAGCGTGAAGAGGAGAAGGACTCCTACATTGACCAAAATCTGCTTAGTAAAGAACTCACTCTTCGGCATGTTGAGCTGCCAGGTTGCGTTTCCATTCCCCACTTTACTATCACTAAGAATCTTCACAATTTGAGGGAACGTAAAGAGCCATGAAATAAACAAGGATCCCATCAGAAGGGGAAGAACCCAATTGATTCTACCCTTCAACCAGAGAAACATGTGGTGGGAAAAATTTGCTATCTTCAGGAAGTAGAAGGTGCTGAGGCTGGTGGCAAACCAGATGTTTGATTGATTGATAATTATCCATAAGTAACTAATATAATCAGTTAGGTGACCAGAAGAGTACATATCTGGAGAGAATATCTTTATAAATCCATCTACAATTACTATCAATATCAGACAAATTCTGGAAGTAGCTAAGCCGGTGAGGATGAAGCCAATCATAGAAAACTTTTTGTTCTTCACACAGTCCATACAGTTTACAAGTCCAATAAATCCATTCCCTAAAACCCCCAGTACTGATTCACTAACTGCTATAAAAATGAGAAGGCCTTCCACTATGCTTAGCATATCTGCCGATTCCCAGTATAGCTTCTGTTACATCTGTTTCAGATTACCTGCTGCAGAATAGGACAAACGTTGGCACCTTGATGGAAGAATTATGTTCTTCTCTTTCATTACACGAAGACTTGAAAGTGCCCCAATAATGCCTTGTGATGGAATCTGAAACGTCTTCATGGAGACCCCCTCAGGGACATCTATAAAACTTAGCCAGCCTGGAGAATGTGTGTCCAAACTGAAGGCTTACCTACAATTTGTTAAGATGCAAATGAAAGTTTCTGTGTTGGGGATTTCACTTGTCCTCCCCGGACTATTTTGCATTTGTTAGCCTGAGTTGTGGAGTAGGAGTGCCAAACGTATATCCAAGGGAAACAACACATGACCGAAACAAAACTTGGACTTCATCTTTTTCTATATCAACTATAACATCATTTATGTTGTGTTTATGACAGTTTAGATATACATAAAGGAAAAAAGTAGGTGATAGAGGCGACAAATGAATTTAGCCAGTATAGACACTTACTCTGAATAATGAAAGGCATACAGAAACATATTTTCAGCATTTTCCTGATAATTTAGGCAAGGTATATTTCAAGTTTCAATATAAAGAGGACAATAGGTTATAACTCAATTGTATAGAAACACTAAACACTTGTTACTTTGTGTTAAAGTAGGTATTAAAAACAATTAAAACATTAATGTAATACACTTGAATAATAATTTAATAATTTTGCTACTCTACTAAAAACTTAAGCTCAACTCTGGGTATGCTAAATTTCACAAATATTATCTTACAAAATTGTTGCTGGGTTTTTAGTCTCATAAGTTATTCCATCTATGAATGCAGAAGATTATGTTGACTGCTTTTGATTTCAAAGGCTTTTATTAATAATCTTTTCATCGAGGCTGTTCCACTTTGATGGCATCCATTCATTCATTTAGTCAATGAGTATTTTACTGAGTGTCTAAATATATTATGCTCTCTCCTGGACACTGAAGAAATAAAATGATACACAGGACCTCAAAGCTTGTGTGATTCATAGAGTTTATATTCTGATGGAGGAAGCAGGAAACCATTACTTAAATCAATGTATTGTTTTTATATACTTTTAAAAGTAACACTTGACATTTTTTTGTGACGTTAATATGTTCCCAACGCTGTGCTAAGCACTTTATGGTCATTTTCTTGTTTCAATTTCACAAAACAGGCCTTTAAAATAGGCTCTACTATTATCTTCATTTTAAAAATGAATAAACTAAGCTTTAAAGATGAGAACTCCCACTCATCTCGGCACAAACTCTGTGCAGAAAATTTCACAATGAGCTCACAATAAAATACCATCAAGCATAGGAACAGACTATGCATGAGTTAGGAAAGCAAAACAAACACAAACAAGCAGCAAACTTAGGCTTTACATGGACTGCACATATTGGAATTGACAGATGAGATATCTGCAGATGTAACAGCTATGTATGAAAAGTTTTAAAAAAAATAAAGGGTGCAAATGCAATTTCAGAGAAGAACAAAAATAAGATACTGTCAGAAAGAAATGGGAATATTTGGGGATGAATCTTTTAGAAATAAAAAATAAATGATATTTGGGACACCTGGGCGGTCAGTCAGTTAAGTGTCTGACTTAGGCTCAGGTCATGAACTCAGGGTTTCGTGGGTTCGAGCCCTGCGTAGTTGCTCTGTGCTGAAAGCTCAGAACCTGGAGCCTGCTTTGGATTCTGTGTCTCCCTCTTCTCTCTGCCTCTCCCCCCACTTGCTCTCTGCCTCTCTCTTTCTCTCAAAAATGAATAAATGTTTAAAAAAATTCAATAAAATAAATTCGATTCCATGGAAATGTGCTAAATACTCCAAATAAAAGACTAACATTAACAGCCAGGATTGTTAAAACCGTTTGTTTATTTATTTATTTTTAGGGAGGGGGAGAGAGAGAACACAGGAGACCAGGGGAGAGAGAAAATCCCAAGCAGGCTCCATGCTGTCAGCCCAGAGCTGGACAGGGGGCTGGATCTCACGAACGACGGGATCATGACCTGAGCCGAAATCAAGAGTCAGACGCTTAACGGACTGAGCCACCAGGCGCTCCACTGTTATGGTTTTCTAGAAGATACAGATCTTGCATATATTTTAAAGTTAGGTACGTCTATTTTTCCCCTTACAATTTCAAGCTCTTCCTCTGTGATTCAAAATGCCTTCTTGAGATTAAATGTACAGCTTTATTTTCTTTCAGTCCTTTTATAGTTTTTATTAAATAAATTTTTAAAAAATTAAGGTATTAAGCTCACACCCCCTCTTCCCCCCCAACCACCACCAAATAGTTTCCGTACTTACTAAGGTTCTTGGTTGCATAATCAGAAACTAACTTAATTTAAATGGAAAAATAATCTTTTAGAAGCTTATGTGTAACTCACAGAAATGAGAAATAGACTGGAAAATCAACTTGAGGCAATAACCAAGAAAGGGAATATACAGGTAACCTGCAACCACGAGAAGTCGTTGTAGGTCGTTGCCTTCCCCACTGTCATGGGACACTCGTGCCGTGACTGTAGGTTCACCACCTTCTCATCAGGAGCTTTCGTGGTGCAATCTGAAACTGGCCCCTGTATGAAGAAGTCAGGGAGAGACCCAAGAAAGAGGCAGGCCAGTCCATGTTGACAAGGGGCAGTTTTAATAATAGCAAAGGGAACTTACCTACAAAGCTTGCCTTGGGCAGCAGCAAGACAAATGAATCCCTGTACCCACTCTCCAAATCTGAAGAGTTTATAAAGAGGCCCTAATGGGGCTCATACTCCATGCATCTGCTGTCACCATCACATCACCATCTCAAGACTGTCCCAGAGCAGCCTCTGGGAGTGGAAAAGCCAAGTGGAACCCACATTCCAAGTACAGGAGAGGGAGTGAGGAAGCTTCCAAGTGTCTGGGCTCAGCTCATGGGTCAATTGGTGTCATATCTTTTTTCCATTACCTTCCCCAACACTCTACTCCTCCTGACCAGTTCTTACAATCTTTTACACCCAACTTTTTTCTCTTTTTTAATTTGAGAGAGAGAGAGGCACGTGGGAGAGAGAGGCAGAGGGAGAGAGAAACTTAAGCAGGCTCCATGCTTAGCCTGGAGCCCCACCCTGGGCTCAATCCCCCAACCCCGGATCATGACCTAAGCCAAAATCAAGAGTCGAACACTCAACCAACTGAGACACCCATTGCCCCAACATCTGCCTCTTTTGCAACGGGCCCTGAGTGGTCAGCAAGAGGCTATATTAGCAAGGACGTGGTTCTTATGGAAGCCCTCTGGCTGCCTTGGAGGCTGTGAGAGAAAACACAGGTTAGGACAATAATTTTTCTTCAAATGTTTATTTAAATTCTAGTTAGTTAGCATACAGAGTAATTTTGTTTTCAGGAGTAGAATTTAGTAATTCATCTTTCCTGCATACAGTGTTGACATTCTCATGTCCTTTTCTTATCTTAGCTTGTCTTTCAACTTCTAGACATGAGTTTCAGCCTTCAGCCAGGCATCAGTGGCCAGCTAGAACTGCCCATCATGGAGGCCAGACCACTGGCCAGACCACAGTGCTCCCTTTCTTGCCACAGTGAGTAATGTACTGTGCACTGTTCCACCAACAAGTGCATTTTCTGGCATCCCTTTGCTCATGAGGTGGTCCATATGTATCTGATATATGGGCCACCTCTCCCCACCTAGAGGTTGATGGCCAATTCGAGATCTCCCCATAGAATGCCTCTTTTCCAAGGCCCATTTCTTTAGTCTCCTGCCTGGCTCACCAATTGTAGGCTCACAACCCTCTTAGAAGCTTTCCTGGAAACTGGCTCCTGTATGCAGAGGAGAGGGAGAAACCAAAGAAAGAGGCAGGCCACTCTCCATGTCGGTAGGTGGCATTTTAATAACAGCAAAGGGAATTTAAATATGAGGCTTGTCTTGAGCAGTAGTAAGACAAATGGATCCCCACACCCACCCTCTAAATCTTAGAAGTTTATAAAGAGGCACTAACCGGGCTCGGTCACATACACCATGCAGGTGTCTCACTCTGTTTTCAGCATCACATTACTATCTGAAGGCCATATCTTGGGGCAGCCTCTGGGAGCAGAAAAGCAAGTGGAACCCATCTTCCAAGGACAAGGGGAAGCGTGAGGAGCCTCCAAATACCCAGGTTCAACTTTTGGGTCAATTGGCAGTCACATCTCTTTTTTTGTTTTTAATGTTTATGTATTTATGTATTTATTCACTTATTCATTTATTTATTTTTGAGAGAGAAAGAGCAGTCACATCTTTTTTGATCATGTTTCCCAAGCCATCACCCCTGCCATCGTTAAATTCACTGCCATGAAAAAAAGAACACTTGACTCATTTGCAGTCACTCGAAAGAATCTCTAACAGACCCGCATCTTTGGATCACTTCTGCAAGGTTCAAAGGAAGCTATCATCTAAAGGGAGCTCTTAGAGGTCAGAAAAATCAGCTGCTTTGACTCAGATCCAATCCTGTATTAATCATTTTCATTGTATGACAGACTGTTGCTGCATCCACCTTGTGATATGGTAGAACTGAGAATGTTCATTTCATGATGGGTAGCTCTGGTCTCATAGTCACTGGGTATCCCTTAGTTAGATGTACAATCTGTACTAGGGTTTAGTAACACAGCATGAGTAGTTCTCTCTGCAGAAAGCAAGGCTTTATCCCAGTATTCTTAGGGTTCTGGACTGCAATTCCATCAGGGCTTTCCCATGACATCTTTATCTACCTCTCATAGCATTGAATCTACAAGGTCATGTGGCCCAAGTGCCAGGACAGCTTGCACCACAGACTGGACCTGCTACAGAGGCCTCCTTTGCTTCGGCCCCTTTCTCTCTTGAACACCTTCATTGAGTTTAGCATAGCTTCCCTCTTCATTCATTCATGACTTTGTTCAAATGCTACCTTCTCAGTGATATTTTTCTTGGCCATCCTATTTAAAATTGCAACACTTCCACTCTCCTGCTTCATTTTCTTCATTGTAGTTATCAATATCGAATATAGTTTATTTATTTTTTATTATTACTCACATATGAGTACAAAGAGGAGGGTATTTTGTTTATTTGTCTACAGCTATATCCCCAGTAGACTACCAAAAATGAAATGCTCAACTAGTATGTAATTTCTCTTTGGAACTTCTTTGAAAAACCTGTCAATGGACTTCCGGTTTCTGGTTCCACATGTAAGGAGCTTGGAAGTCACTATGCCACCTTAACAAGTATAAAACTGAACATTATATTTAATGTACATATATATGTACACTTTTGTGTATACTTTGCACTTATAATTATACTTGTATACTTGTATACTTGTGTATACTTTGCTCAAGTATAAGTATACTTGTACACTTATGTATACTTTTATATAGACAGCAATAATACAAGGGATGGAAGGAGTTATGATTATTTTGTAATTATAAAGTACCTGCATTATCCACAAAGTGATGCCATGTTATTTGCAAGTAGACTTGGGGAGAGCTTGGCTGGCTCAGTCGGTGGAGCGTGGGACTCTTGATCTCAGAGTTGTAAGTCAAAAATCCCACATCGGGTGTAGAGATTATTTAAAAATTAAAAAAAAAAATCTTTGGGGCGCCTGGGTGGCTCAGTCGGTTGAGCGTCCAGCTTCGGCTCAGGTCATGATCTCGCAGTCTGTGAGTTTGAGCCCTGCGCTGGGCTCTGTGCGGACAGCTCAGAGCCTGGAACCTGCTTCAGATTTTGTGTCTCCCTCTCTCTCTGCCCCTCCCCTGCTCATGCTCTGTCTCTCTCTGTCTCAAAAATAAATAAACATTAAAAAAAAATTTTTTAACTTAAAAAAAAGAAAGTGAACTTGGATTAATTGCAAATGAATATTGCAAATTCTCAAGCAACCAATAAAAAAGGTAATAATAATAAAAAAAGAAGTATAGCTTATATGCTAAGCAAGGAGAGTATGTTATGCCCGAAGTTCTGAAACCTCTCACAAAAGACCACCAGAGTCGTAACTCAAAGCCAAGCGGCAAGGGTCGTTTATTGCAGGTTTGAACCTGGACCTCTGCGCACTCGTCGCCAGTGACGCTGAGAGGCAAGGCCGACCGATCGGGACCAACACTCTTGATAAGAGTGTGGCTGACCGATCAGGACCAACACTCTTGACAAGAGTGTGGCTGACCGATCGGGACCAACACTCTTGAAAAGAGTGTGGCCGACCAATCAGGACCAACACTCTTGACAAGAGTGTGGCCCTGAACAGCCGGGGTACAGAGTTTTTAAAGCTGATCACATCGTTTTATCATTATCTGGGAACAGAACAGAGAAACAGTTCCCAGATGAGTTAGAAACAGTTGCCAGATGAGTCAGAAACAGTTATCGAATGAGGTGATTATTTTAGACTTTCTGCCGCTAAGTTGCAACCAGTGGATCTCTTTGACCTTGTCTCTGACGCTCTTTTTTAAGGTTTTGTTTCCTTCATTGGTAAAGCCTGATTCACAAGAGTATGAAGTCTGATTTACAAGAGCAAAAGTAAGGCTGTTATCTTTTGACCTTCAGTGTCAGAACAAAGTTCTTATCTTTCAAGCTACGCGTTAGCTTTACAGTACAATTTAACCTTTACATTTCCCCCTTTTCTTGTCAGTGAATCAATCTTTTGATTTATCATTAGGAACTAAGGGGACATAGTTGGACTTAATAATAATTTTTATTTTATTAATTTGTCTTTTGACAACTGTATTAATCAATTGATAATGCACGGGCCAATAGTTAACCTGAGAAATAACAATAGCAGTGGCCCAGCTACGGTGGTGAGCAATGATATGAGCCAGGCGGACTAAGAGAATAAACTTTGAGCCAGTTTTTGTTTTTGATTCCTGTGTCTACATTTATAAAGTTTTTTTTGAGTCTTTTACACTTATTATTATATAAACTTAGAAAATTTAAGCACCAGCCATGGCACCTTCAGTTACTCAGCTTTCTTGGTTTTTACCTAGAGTTGGAAGCCTAGCCTACTTAAGAAATTTTAGCACCGGTACATTAGACCGGCCTCTATATTGCCATTTTTTTTTGCCTACCACCTTTTTTTTTTTTATTTTTAATACACCTGTCTTTTACTTTCTGGTTTTTTTTTTTTTAAATTACACACTTTTTTTTGCCAGGCTTAGCATCTCCTTCTCTCTCGAGACAAAGCGCCCTTGGTGGCTTGGCGTAGAGGCACGGACAGCCATGGGGAGTAGGTGACTGTGCCTAGCAGCGGAGTCAGGACGCCCACGGTCAGCCAGCCACAGGCGTGTAGCTCTAAACATGCAGCCATATTGGGCTGGCCTGGGCACAATGTGGGCATTCCCTCCAGCGACCTATGCAACCTAGCGTGTATGTGAACTTGGATTCCTTCTTTCTTTCATCACCAGCGGCTGTATGTTGATGTCACAGGAGGGTGGGAATCACAAGCTTTATCTACTTTAAACAGTCACACATCTCATCAACAGTCTTAGAAGCATTATAATTTTCACAGAGATTTTCTTTCCTTGCTTCTTGGTGATAAAGGGGTGGAGGAAGGAGATGGGGCACAGACAGACAGTGCCTCTGCTGCCCTGGGAACTGAGGGCAACCCATAACCCCAAACCGAACACAGGTTTAACTCTGCGGGATTGTCTATTTGAGCCACCTGTGTCATAGAGTCACGAAAAGCCCAGCAGATGGGCAGGGATGTTTCATTCACAGCATTTATCTAATTTAACAAAGAAAGCCATTGTCTTCCTCCAAGGATTTTGTGGGTTCAGGTCTGAAATGGTCTCGGATTTACAGGCTCCTGGAGCAGGAGAGCGTCTCTCTTTTCTCCAGCATTTTTGCCACCCAAGTGCCACGGGGAAGAGTATCTTACTTTCAGGATCTTGAAACCACTTTTGTCCCGGTATCTTATTTCCCCCTTTTCTTGAAATTTACTCTAAATTTTTAGGAGTGTAACTGGGCTCCGGTGGAAGCAAGGGCTCTGTCAAGATCGGTAGCTCCACTTTTTGACTTGTTTCTTCTAAGTTTTAGGGCTTTTGTTAGTGCGATGAGCTCTGTGTGCTGGGCTGAAGTTTCTGGGAGAAGGGTCTGTTGCCATAAAACTTTATGGTCTGTCATCACTGCAGCGCTGGCATACTTTTGCCCTTGAGATACAAAATTATTGCCGTCTGAAAACATGCTGATATCAGGGTCCTGTAAGGGAATGTCTGTAAGATCAGAGCAGAGGGACGAGATTATTGCCAAGGTTTCTGGGCAAGAGTGTAGAGGGGGCAGCCGCTTAGTCTCATTAAGATTTTTATTCTGAGCTCTAGATCCCCTGTGGAGGCCATTTCATCTGAAAGCTCATCTTTTTTACCTTGCAGAGAGTTTGAAGGACTGGCTTTTTAACGTGGAGGCCGAAAATTGAGGCAGCTCTCCTATAGTCCTCTCCCAATCTTGAGCTTTTTCTCAGGGGTCGGTGGAACAATCCGAGGAAAGGGCCCTGTTTTAGACTTTTAACTTTTCCGGCCAACGCACCAAATGTTGCATCCACCCGACTCCTGAAACAGAATGCTATGGGCACCAGTGACAGTTGCAACAAAGTTTATTACAATGAGAGGCAAGGGAGGTAGCGGGAGGGAAAGCCGCAGGGAGCGATCGATCGGAATCAGATATGACCCGTTGACCAGAAGTCTGGTGGGCTCAGGGGAAATCTCGGTGGAACCTCCAAATGTTATGCCCGAAGTTCTGAAACCTCTCACAAAAGACCACCAGAGTCGTAACTCAAAGCCAAGCGGCAAGGGTCGTTTATTGCAAGTTTGAACCTGGACCTCTGCACACTCGTCGCCAGTGACGCTGAGAGGCAAGGCCGACCGATCGGGACCAACACTCTTGATAAGAGTGTGGCTGACTGATCGGGACCAACACTCTTGACAAGAGTGTGGCCCTGAACAGCCGGGGTACAGAGTTTTTAAAGCTGATCACATCGTTTTATCATTATCTGGGAACAGAACAGAGAAACAGTTCCCAGATGAGTTAGAAACAGTTGCCAGATGAGTCAGAAACAGTTATCGAATGAGGTGATTATTTTAGACTTTCTGCCGCTAAGTTGCAACCAGTGGATCTCTTTGACCTTGTCTCTGACGCTCTTTTTTAAGGTTTTGTTTCCTTCATTGGTAAAGCCTGATTCACAAGAGTATGAAGTCTGATTTACAAGAGCAAAAGTAAGGCTGTTATCTTTTGACCTTCAGTGTCAGAACAAAGTTCTTATCTTTCAAGCTAAGCGTTAGCTTTACAGTACAATTTAACCTTTACAAGTAAAGGGATTATATAAAATTTTCAGTTGAAGCCACAAAAGGCAGAAAAAAGTGGAAGACAAATATAAGAATAAAGAGCACGGGGAACAAATAGAAAGGAGTAATAAATATAATAGATATTATCCAACGGTATCGATAATCATTTTGAATGTTAATCATCTAAATGTACCACCTAAAAGATAGAGACTGTTAGATTAGATTTAAAAAAACCTAAAATATGTTTGTCTAAAAAAAAAAACCACTTTAAATATAAAGACACATATAGATTAAATGTAAGTGAATAGAGAAAAATATACCAAGCTAACACTAATCCAAAGAAAGCAGAAATAGCCGTACTGAAGTCTGGTCTGTTTTCAAAGCAAGGAAAGTTATCAGGAAGATCATTAAATAATGATAAAGGGGTCAGTCTCCAAAGAGACATAATAATCCTTAACACTTTAATGCCCAAAAATAGAGTATCAAACTACACGAGGCAAATGCTGATAGACCTGTGAGGAGAAACGGATGAATACAAAATAATAGTTCGATACTCCAACAGTCTTCAGTAAAGATGGACCAATCTAGAAGGCATAAAATCTGTGAGGACATAGTTGAACTCAATAACACCATCGATCAACAGGATATAATTGAAATATATAGACTCTTCATCGAACAACAGTAGATTATACATTTTTCTAAAGCTCACCTGGAATATTGATCAAAATAGACCACCCTCTGGGCCACAAAGTGCACCTTCACAAATCTAAAGAATAGAAGTCATACAATATCTGCCTTCAGACCAGAATGGGATTAATAGTCAATAAGAGAAAGATAACTGGAAAATCCCCAAAGAGGGAGATTAAACAACACATTTCTAAATGTGTCTAAAGCTCAAAGAAATAATCTCAAGAGAAATTTAAAATACTTTGAACTAAATAAAAATGAAAACACAACTTTTCAAAATTTGGGGGATGCAGGGAAAGCAGAGCGTAGAGGGAAATGTATAGCACTGAATGCATATATTAGAAAAGAAGAAAGATCTAAAATTGATCAACTAAGCCTCCACCTGAGGAAACGAGAAAAAGAAGAACAAATTCAATCCTATAAACAAAAGAAAAGAAATAATAAGACTTTGATCAGAAAATGATGAAATTTAAAACAGGAAATCAGTGGGCAAATATCAATAAAACAAAAAGCTGCTTCTTTGAATGGTCAATAAAGTTGATAAGCTTCTTAAACTAACAAAGAAAAGAAAGCAAAGACACAAATTACTAATATCACAAATTAGAGGGACATCACTACTAATCCCATAAAGGTTTTTAAGCAAAATCAAATCTGAAGAGTAGAGAATTTGTTTTTAGTTAGCATTGCTACAAGTTATGATTTG
The DNA here is from genome assembly GCF_018350215.1 of Panthera leo. Taxonomy (NCBI): domain Eukaryota; kingdom Metazoa; phylum Chordata; class Mammalia; order Carnivora; family Felidae; genus Panthera; species Panthera leo. The sequence continues at coordinate 44,889,667 of NC_056685.1, forward strand.
GTTTTTAGATGAATCAAAGTACCCACAGTTAAGACACAGGACTCAAACTTATTATACCCACATTCTGTTCTATATAAAATTATATATGAATTACCAGGAAAATTTCCAAGGCACACTTAATATGAAAACAATTAATCTATTGACAAATATTTATAACTGTTCTGATATTACCAGGGCTCTATGGGGATGCTCTTAGTACCAGGATGGACTTGTTCTGAGAAGGTCTCAGAACAAGAAGCTCTCCAGACATCAACAGTTCTACTATTCAACTCAGTTCTGACATTATTTACGGGGAGATAGCATCAGACTCCACAGGTTAAGCGCTCAGTCCTGAATGACTGCGCCCCTCCGCCCCCATTTCAGATGCCAGTCACTAACCCAGGCTGTTACCTGTACCTCTGAACTAACTATAAATTGGAGATCCCTCTTTGGGTTTGCTTAATTTCCTAAGCAGCTCACAGAACTCAGAGAAACATTTTACTTACTACATTATCAATTTATTATAAAAGGATATGCCTCAGAAACAGCCAGACGGAAGAGATGCATAGGGCAAGATAGGGCAAGGTATGCAGGAAAAGGTGCAAGCTTCTGGAACCTCTCCAAGCCTGCCACTCCCCCTGAACCTCCAGGTGTTTGCCAAACTCTGAATCCTGTCCTTTTCAGGTACAGAAGAGTGATTAACACATGGGAATGCTTCCTACATTATTTGACAAGGTCAAATATATTAGGTCATAATTTAAACCGTCCTTTTTTCATTGGGAATTAAGAACATTCATAGATTCAGGGCATCTGGGTGGCTCAGGCAGTTAAGCATCCAACTCTTGATTTCAGCTCAGGTCATAACCTTACCATCGTGAGATGAAGCCCCGCATCGGGCTCCAGGCTGAGTGTGGAGGCTGCTTGGGATTCTCTCTCTCTGCCCCTCCCCATGCTCAAAAATTAATAAATAAATATTAAGAAAAGCTTAAAAAAAAAAAAAAAAAAAAAAAGAAGAACATTAAGAGATTCAAGGGACCTTGATGGTGGAACATTTCTTGGTTGGTAAACAAAAATTCCACTCAAACATCATTTACAATTATAGTATTAATATAAGTGCTATGAAATTTTTTTCTGTTTGCAATATATCTTTATTCTTTTTCTTTTAATATATGAAATTATTGTCAAATTGGTTTCTATACAACACCCAGTGCTCATCTCAAAAGATGCCCTCTTCAATACCCATCACCCACCCTCCCCTTCCTCCCACCCAAAATTTTATTAATAACAACAAGAATTCTATGAACTATGCCAGAATCCAGAAATACCTGTTTTGGTTAGATGCTCAAATTCTTTGATAAAACACAAACTGTAGCATAATACTATGCCTATATATTTTTTCTAGTAAGTGTGTGGGAGAAGAGGGGGAATATAAGATAATTATTTCATTTAGCTTTCTTGCAAAAATGTTGGAAAACAAAAATGTATTTGCTTGTGGGGCTCCTGGGTGGCTCAGCTGGTTAAGCATCGGACCTCAGCTCAGGTCACCATCTCACAGTCTGTGAGTTCAAGCCCTTCATGGGGCTCTGTGCTGACAGCTCAGAGCCTGGAGCCTGTCTTCAGATTCTGTGTCTCCTTCCCTCTCTCCCACTCCGCTGCTTGTGCTCTGTCTCTTTATCTCAAATATAAATAAATATTTTTTTTAAGTTTTAATAAAAGTTTTAAAAAATGTACATGCTGGAGTCTGCCTAAGGAAACACTAGATACACAAAACTATGAAAAGTAATTATTTCTGGAGGGGTTTCAGTTTGGGTTTATTTGAATTTGCACTGAAGATGTACTTCCAAAAATATAAAAGTACTGTAATATAATTTAAGATAAATATGTCTTTTGGTCTTCCATCCATGGTTCCTGGCACACAGTTCCCAAAACTCTTGGAATTTCCTAAGTGATAAGAGCAGCGGAGGCATCTTTCATTATAATTCATCGTCTCTCGTCCTCAGTTCCTGAAATTGCTTCAGAACCATAAAGGTGAAATGGGTCCACATCTAGGAAGAGTTGAAATGATACTCAGTGACACAGTATAGATACGAAAGGAAGAATCCGGTGAATCAAGGAAGATCACACAGACTTCTTGCCGCCTTCTCTCACAGGCCGACCTGTGTAGCTGAAAGTGCCTTTCCTTTCAGATAATGCTTCAAGTGCCAAAGAATCCCCAAGAAGAATTTCCTCCGTTGGCTGTTTCCAAAAATCACAATGTGAGCGACCTGAAAGTTATAGAATTCTTATCATGTAACCAAACATCCAAACCAAGCCAGCTTGTTCTGTAACCAAAAATACTCCTACAAGTGTCATGAAAAAGGTAAATTGATGCAGTGCAAAGAACACAAGAAATTAAAACACAGTTGTTATCACTCTGAAATAGGCCTCCATGCTGGGGCCTCTGGAATCCCTGATGAGCTCAATGTGCTTCATGTATTTCCACAAGGAACGAGCAGCAGTAAAAAGGAAAATCAAGGAAAGGGAGACAGGACAGAGGAACCTGTCGGGGCCAAAGCAGGCCACCCTACAATGTGCCACCTTGGCATACTAATTATTTAAATAAAAGTTACTTGGGGGCGCCTGGGTGGCTCAGTTGGTTGAGAGGCCAACTCTTGATTTTGGCTCAGAGTCTCACATGATCTCACGGTCTGTGGGTTTGAACCCTGCATCTGGCTCTGTGCTGACAGTGTGGAGATTGCTTGGGGTTCTCTTTCTCTCTCTCTGCCCCTCCCTCACTCACAAGTGCACCCACAGTCTCTCTCTCTCTCTCTCTCTCTCTCTCTTTGTTATTGTTTTTGGAGATGATATCAGAAGACATCAAAACTACGTAGCAAAGGGAAGCTCATGAACAGGAAGGTTGTAGATACCAGCAGAAGCATGAAAACGACCTCATTAATGCTCCATTTTAGCCAAAGGGAAAGTGAATCGGAGAAATAGGCATTCAGGAAGGAAAAAAAAAAAAAAAGACATCAGGACAAGTAGCAAAACAAGTGTTCAAGAGGTTAGGTAGTATCCAGATACTAGTTAGGACATGGCTTCTTTCCATAGTATCGGGGAGTGTCCCATACAACGGCACTGAACACAAATTGACAATTGTTAGCCACAACCGACTAATCCTAGCAAAGTCCGAACTAATAAGAACAAACGCAACCAAGCATAACTTCCGGTTTCTAAGCCAGAAAATGTTACTTGCGAGTCCAATGAATCCAATTCCTTAAAATACCCATTATGTCCCACTTGTTACACCCATGGGAACTTTCTCCAATGTATTCAACATGGCTGCAAACGGAAGACTCTAATCTGCAGTTTGTTGACTGATACCCACATGATTTACTAGATAACGGTACGGAGTTTATGTTTAATTAGGCAATAGTATCCTACTTGTTTTTTACCGTGGCTCTTTTTTGCTATGCAGCCCAGTAATGTGCAATGCAGCTGTGGAATCACTGTAACAGCCATTGAACATTTCCAACCAGCTCTGCTGAGGATTTCCAGTCTTGGTCCAGATGTCAGCCAGAAACTGTAAATAGCCTGTGTAGAGAGATGGTTGAAAGACCAGGTTCTCATTTGCTAATATGTAAATAAAGGCACGGATTAACTTTCACTCTTTTGAATAAAAATCCCTCTCCTCTTTCAAGGAGCTGCTTCGTTTGGTTTGCAAGTCTAAATTGTGAAATAGGTACCTCTGTCAAATGACAAAAATTCAACCGAGTGAGTAAAACTTAAGAATCGAATTGGCTTTATTAATCAATTCATGAATCAAACAGCATCCCACCTAGCAAGTAGCGGGGAGCTCCAAAGGGTTACAGAAAAGGAAATGTTTTTAAAGGTAGAGAGGAAGTGGAAAAAAAGAAGATTTTAACAAAGATCCATTGTTTTAGGCAAGGTCACCTTCCTAAGGGGAATGGAAGGGGGCTATCAGTAAATTTCCTAGGGCTGATCAGGAGATTCCATTTTGATTGGTTAAAGGTTATATTTTAGGGTGGGTTGAAACTACAGTTAGGTTAGGTATTAAGTCTTGGTTTATTGACTTGGGACCTTAACCCAAGTGACATACCATTTTGGACCTGTGGTTTTCTTTTTAATACCCCCAACACTAATTTTCACCACGTTAAAATATCTCCACATGCAGGTAAAGCTAGCAATCCCTACATTTCTGATTACTATACACTCATCGTGCAGGTCACTGCATTACAGAGTAAAACACAGGGTTTGTAATTTTCAGAAAACTTGGCAAGCAATATAGAAATCTAACCTTGGTATCATAATTCCCAAGGAAACGTAGGCCTTTCCAGTCATCTCTTGGAATGAAACACACATACTCCAAACTATACATGCCCAAACTGAACTTCTCTAACTTCTTCAAAAGCCTTCTTTTTTTTTTTAATTTTTTTTTTAACATTTATTTATTTTTGAGACAGAGAGAGACAGAGCATGAATGGGGGAGGGTCAGAGAGAGAGGGAGACACAGAATCTGAAACAGGCTCCAGGCTCTGAGCCATCAGCACAGAGCCTGACGCAGGGCTTGAACTCATGAACCGCAAGATCATGAAATGAGCCGAAGTCGGCTGCTTAACCGACTGAGCCACCCAGGCGCCCCTCTTCAAAAGCCTTCTTGAGAGTGTAGAAGAATCTTCAATTTTTTTTTTTTTATTCTTGAGCGAGTAGGGGGACAAGGGAAAAAAGGGGAAATGTTCGCTAAAGCATGGAAATTTTTCCGGAGGATATGAAGATTACTGCATCTTGGCACAAATGCTTAAAATGTATATCTATCTTTAGGATTATCTATTGTGTATATTTCTGCTTTAAGTACAAAACACCTGAGGGATATCTGTTCTGATCATTTGAATTCAACGAGAAAAAATAATTTGATTTATTAATGTCTTCAATGCGGTTGAACCCAAAGTAGTTAGATATCATTCCCACCCCCCACTTTTCTGACTGGGTCTTTCAAGAAAACTAATAGTAGAAAGATTCAAATAATGACATAACTAACCCAAGGGAGGAGATCCTTCCCTGGGGACAGGGACGTGTAAATATAGTCGTGCAAAGAAGATGCTAGTTAGTTAGCTAGTTTGCTAGTTGGAGGATGCTCTGGGACTAATTGAACCTTAGCACTTCACCTTCTAAACACAGACAAATCTACCATAAAGGAGGGACCACCAACAATCTACACATGGTGCAAGGAGAGTTTCACCATCCTGTTTGTTGGTAGCAAAATGCATTCGAAGGAACGTATTTCATGCCCTGAGAACCAGGGATGAAATAAGAGTTTAGGGGATTAACGACACCTCTTTTTCTCCCTCCACCCTCCAGTGTACCCAAAATAAATCTCTTTCTCTATTCTATTGTCTTATGTCGGATTAGTCATTCCATAGACTAGGGAGAATTCACAAAGGCTAGTTCTTAATTTCTCAGACAAATCCAATATCAGTTCTGCAATTATGGCTCCTAGTCCTTTGCAGATCATCTAGTCACAGAAGCCGGAAATCTATGCCAAGCTGAGTTCACTGTTACTCGCTACCAAAACCAGTTAATTTCATGCTCTTAATAGCTCTCAAATCTATGCTTTTTCGCCAAGCCTGTGGCAACTATCTTAGTTCAGACTCTCATCATTTTTGCCACAGCCTGGAAGAATAGTCTCCTTATCATTCACTCGACTTACGATCTTATGCGTTTATAGCAATCCTTTCCCTCAAGTGTGTATATGGTCTTCTTTAGCGAAAACCTGACCGCTATTTTCAGGATAAAGTCCAAATGCATCGATACTTTCATGCTTTATTCCTGGCACTCATCCCTCTTCTGACTCTTGCAAATATTGTTTTAGATACAGTTGCTTCTAGAAAAATGTCCCTCTTGAGGTGCCTGGGTGGCTCAGTTGGTTGAGCGTCCCACTTTGGCTCAGGTCATGATCTCACAGTTCGTGAGTTCCAGCTCCGCGTGGGGCTCTGTGCTGATGAGCCTGGAGCCTGCTTCGGATTCTGTGTCTCCCTCTCTCTCTCTGCCCCTCCCCCACTCGTTCTCTCTCTCTCTCTCTCTCTTTCTCAAAAATAAACATACATTAAAAAAAAAGAAATTGACTTTTCGAAAAATCTTCCTCTTCATCTAAAATTGGATTTGGTGCCTTTTTTTTTTTTCCATCCTGTATCTCTCTAATTATAGTATATTTTGTGCTTTATTATTACTGTTTTGTGGGCTGTCATTTTTTGTATAGAAGCAAAATTCTGATGTTTCACTGTCAAAATCCTCTCAGTAAATGCAAAACCTGACAAGTAGTAAACAATAAAATTTGCTGGATTAGAATAAACACAATCATAGAAAGTTTTAGACATATATAAAAGTAGATAAAAATTAAAATACCAATCATGTGTTAATATTTATACTGATTTCCTTCCAGTATTTTAATATTTAGCTACTCATGAGTTATCATTATACACAGTTATAATCATAATATTTTTGTAATGCTGAGGTCTACTTTTTAATTACTAGCTTTAGAAGCTAAGGCCTTTTATGAGTTTTATAAATTGTCCACAACAATGATTCTAAGAGCCTACTAACATTACATCAGGACCTGTAACACTATTATTTCAAGTAATCCCTTATTATGAGGGTACTTTTATCTCCTTCTTGTTCTACTTTATTTTCTCTGTTATGTACAGTACGGCAATGTTTATCTAAGTATATGTAAATATTACTCTTAGATGAAATTTCAGCCCATGAGATTATGATTTTAAATGTATAAGCATTTTTACATTCTCTGATGCATATTTTCTTTTCTTTTTAAATCTGTATTTTGAGAGAGACACACAGAGAGAAAGAGAGAGAAAACACAAGCGGGGGAGGGGCAGAGAGAGAGGGACAGAGAGAATCCCACACAGGCTCCGCTGGCCCGATGTGCTGAGCCCAATGCCGGGCTCAAACTCTGGAACTGTGAGATCACGACCTGAGCCTAAATCAAGAGTCGATGGATACTTAACCGCCTGAGCCACCCAGGCGCCCCTGATGCATGTTTTTCAATCCAAATTGTTATTGGCCTGTGCAAAGTTACTACCATTAGTTAATAAAAAATACTTAATTTGGGAAGTGGAACATGGTGTTTTTCCATCGTGAAGTATCTGTTCATATTCATAACTTGTTTATTTGAGGAGTGTTAGTGATTTTCTTATGTATTTTCACCAATTCTTTTTATGTTGGAGTTGTAAGCACATTTCCTGTTTCCTATAAAAATGAATGAATGAATGAATGAATGAATGAATGAATCTCAGTTATCATTTGCTTTTTAACTTACTTTAGAAGTTATTAATTCATATTCAAAAATTCATTCATAGTCACCAATGGAATATTGATCAACATCTATACTCTTCTCCTTCCAGACAGAAAATCTTTAATATCTCTTTACTTCCAAACTCTACCCCACGATTTCCACTATTGTGATAACTTGGAACTTAGTTCCAGGATAATACTATTTTGCCTTTCTTTTTTTTTTTTTTTTTTTTAACATTTATTTATTTTTGAGACAGAGAGAGACAGAGCATGAACAGGGGAGGGTCAGAGAGAGGGAGGCACAGAATCTGAAACAGGCTCCAGGCTCTGAGCTGTCAGCACAGAGCCTGACGCGGGGCTCGAACTCACAGACCGCGAGATCATGACCTGAGCCGAAGTTGTCTGCTTAACCGACTGAGCTACCCAGGCGCCCCTATTTTGCTTTCTTTATTAGCTCATCAAACTGCACAGATCTAGTAACAACAGCTTTCTAAACAAAAGTTTTAGTTTTCTCATCTCAAGTACAATACAGTACAAAAAAATCATATTTAAAATTAGCTGGGACACTTAAAAGAGACTTAGGAATAGAGTCAATAAAAAAAAAAAAAACAGAACACCTAAAAGGAAAGAATAACTGTGAAATGTTATTAAATAACCTAAAAGAGGGTTTATGGAAACTAATTTGGATGTTATATTCTTAGAAGGAAATGCAGGGTTGCCTGGGTGGCTTGGTCGGTTAAGTGTCCGACTTCAGCTCAAGTCACGATCTCATGAGCTCTCAAGTTTGAGCCCCATGCCAGTCTCTCTCCTGGCAGTGCAGAGCCCTCTTTGGATCCTCTCTCCCCCTCTCTCCCTCCCCTCCCCAGCTTCTGCCCACTCTCTCTCTCTCTGTCTCCAAAATAATAAACATTTTTTAAAAAGAGAAGGAAATTCAATATGTTTTAGAGAAATCTATAAGTTCAGTGCAAGTCTAGTAAGAATCCCAACAGTATATTTTATGGGATTTGAGAAGTTGATTCTGAAAATCCCTTAGAAGAGTAAATGTTGCAGAATCGATAAGAAACTCAAGAAGAATGAGAGGCCACACATTGGCAGACTGATCTGACATTAACTGTTTAAAAAATAAATTTGAACATAATTATGAGGAACACATACAAAAGTTCATCACGGTTAGCTCTAACTACCAATGTCTTCACACATTTATACCATTCCTGGCCACTGTGGACATTGGAGTTTGCTATCTTTACATAAAGGTACATTACTTAAAAGTTTATTGGCCATCCATTCAAACTAGTCAGATTCCCTACCTCACAAAGTATATGAAAGTAACTAGGAGTTTGAAGATATAACAGTTAAAAAAACATGCATACAAGACAAAAAAAAAAAAAAAAAAAAAAAACTAACAAAAAACAAAACAAACAAATTAGGGAGATATTTTTTAAAAATTGAATGTGAAAGGGGTGTCTGGGTGGCTCAGTCGGTTAAGCGGCCGACTTCGGCTCAGGTCATGATCTCGTGGTCTGTGAGTTCGAGCCCCACATCGGGCTCTGTGCTGACAGCTCAGAGCCTGGAGCCTGTTTCAGATTCTGTGTCTCCCTCCCTCTCTGACCCTCCCCCATTCATGCTCTGTCTCTCTCTGTCTCAAAAATGAATAAACGTTAAAAATTTTTTTTTTTAAAATTGAATGTGAAAGTCCTCTTATGAGCTGAATTCAAAATTCCAGAACTGGGGAGGTTGGTAGGGAATGAATGAAATAAAGGATTAAGAGGACACTTAGGGTGATGAGCACTGAATAATGTATAGAAATACTGAATCATTATATTGTACACCTGAAACGAATATAACACTGCATATTAATTATACTCAATTAAGAAAAACATAAAGAACAAAATCTCAGAACCATAAAAGAAACAAGGGAGAAATTTAGCACATAGAACGGTAAAATAATTCCATGAAAAATAATACCGTATGCAAAATTTTTAAAAAGAAATAATTTATTGGAAAATATTTGCAACATTTGTGACACACAGAGATAATATTCATAATTAATAAGGGAGTCTTATGGGTTCATAAGAAAAAGTTAAATAGTCTTGTTAGAAAAGGGATAAGGTTTATGACAAGACCAATAACTAAATCAAGAAAAATTGTGCAGTATCTCAGTTTCTTTCAAGTTGTAAAGGACGCCATTTGCCCCAAAACAAGCAGTCCATTTGCCTCCACAGAAATTCTGCAAAGTCATAGCTCCACTTCCTTGTCCAACATAATTACCAGACCCAGGGTCTCCTACCCATGATGCTCTGGTCTTTAGGCAACTGGTGACTTTAACTTGGAGTGAGAAAATTGACTTTAGTTCCCTCTACCTACGAAGGCATATCCTAGATTAAGGTCATAAAATCAAATGTGCTGGATGGGAACATAAAGGTGTAATGTTGCTGAAGGTTCTAAGTGTGGAAAATTAGAGACACAATAGTTGAAAGTATAAGTATATTAGTCAAGACAAGAAACAAAACAAAAACAAACACACAAAAAACAACAACAATGAAAATCACATACATGAGCTAAATCTTGCCCACTGATTTCACCCGCACGTATAGATATTAAAAATTCACATTGAGGCAAATCAAACCAATGAAAGAGAAATACTAGCTTGAACACACAAAAGAACAAACCTTCAAGAAAATGCAGGGAATGCAAAGGACACAGAATACTAAATCAATATAACACCCAGCACTGTTGGTAGATCAGAGGAATTTGATAGGCTTTCATAACTATATACCGATAATCTTATCGCATAGTAAAATGGCAAACAGAATCCTTGGAACTTAAAATCACATCTGTCTCTTTAATTATTAGTATAGTCATGCTGAATTAGAGAAGAGACTCTTCTGAATATCAAATTAGTGAGCTGGAAGTTCCAGCCTAATAATTTGTGTAAAATGTTTCAGAAGAAATAAGAAAGAAAAATTCTGACAGGATGTTTGTCCTGATGAGGACACTTGTAAAATAATAATATAATATAAATGTCTATCTGCTGGTATTTTAAAAATACAAGAAGATAAATGAAAAGAAATAATCAAATAATGGGGGAAAACTCTTAGCCAAATAAAACTCTGGATTGAAAGGGTATTCCAAGGGCTAAACTGAGGACATTCTTGAAGCTTTAATAGAAAGAGAACACCCATAATTATAGTAATAATAAAAATTAAAAAAAAAAAACAAATAAGCAAACTCCACAGCTAGATATATTGGAGAAAGTTATAGACTGCAACAATAAAGATCAATGCTTCAAACTTTCAAACACTGTTTGATTCATATACCACAGGAAAAATTACAATTCTCAGGATCAAACTCCTAACTTAGGCTGCTACGAAAGACATCCACAGTCTCTCAACCAGTTTCTAGCTACTGTTTCAGACATTATATCTGTATTGGAGTAAATCAACATAGCATATGCAATTATTCATCTATCAATGCTTTTGTTTTTTTGTTTTTTGTTTTGCTGTAGCACTGTCATAAAGTGTAACTGTGACTATAATAGCTTTTTCTGAGGTCCCTGAGCATTTCTCTGAGTCATTAAACATAAGGGTGGCCTTGGGGACCCCTGACATAGATGCCTACAAAAAAATGAGTCTGCATTAAAATATCTGGTATGATTGACAGCTTTCCTTAGCCAAAAGAGAACCCGAGGGGGACACTGGCTGTTTAACTTTGTTGCAATCATAAAGAAACCAAAGGCAGCAGGAATGCTGGGGAGAAGAACAAGAATCAGCAATGAAACAACCTTTCCCACATCAGGTGTTCAGGCTTGAACAGGATCTGAAAAAGGTAAGAAAAGTTTGATATTAAATGACAGATTTAAACTTTGGTTTTGGTCTGGATTGGACGCGATGTATGCGTGAGTGACTATAGCTGCTGTAGGATCTGCCTAAGGTTTTATCCTGGCAAAAGAAGAACTCAACAAAATAGGGTTGTAGGGGCCATGGGGGAAAGAATAAATTTGCTTTCTGCTTTCATGCTACTGAAGTCCAACTTTTTGAAAATAAGGTGCATTTATATCTCACCTAGACAAAGCTTTTCAAATATTCTACCCTCTTAAAATGTAGGCATCCCATACCTAAATTAAACTGCCCAAGGAAGGAACCAAAAGCAAGTGATCACTTATTATGCTAAGTAAAATAAGTCAGGCAGAGAAAGACAAATACTGTATGTTAGTTATATGTGGAATCTAAAAAAGATGAACATGCAAAAAGAGGGGCTGGGGTTGAGGATACTGAGGAGATGTTGTTTAGGAGTACAAAGTTACAGCTAGTAGATAAATAAGTTCTGGAAGTCTAATGTACGACATAGTGATTATAGCCAACAGCATAACTTATAAACTTCAAATTTGCTAAGAGAGTAGATCTGAATTGCTCTCAACACACCAAAAAGAACTGATAATTATGTAGCATGATAGAGGTGTTAGCTAATGCAACAGTGGTAATCATATTGCAATATATAAATGTATCCAACCAACACTTTGTATACCTCAGACTTACACATGTCAGTTACACGTCAGTTACATCTCCATTTTAAAAAAAATCAGTTCTACCCTATTCTTTTTCTATGATATATTCTATAGGCCTTTAAAACAACTTATTTTTTAAAAAATAAATACATTTTTTCTCATACACCAATGGAAAGTCAAACAGCAAACTGTTGCTTAAAAACTAGAGCATCTATGAGAGAGAAAGGTGAAATAAATAAAATAAATTTTTATTTACTGGGGGTTGGGGGTAGCAAGCAACCTCTGTCAAAACATGAGATTCCTGATAACCCAGAATTAATGAGTAATAATTGGTACCGAAACTGGCACTATACCTGGGGAATAAGAAAAATATAAAACTATTCTGCATTGTGTTTTCTGTATTTTTTTTTCATACAAAATAACCTCTATAGTACCCTAGACTTTGAGCCTTGTATTTTGGGGGGGTAAGAGGCACCAAGCTATTTTATTTGAATGAACAGTACAAATGAAAGAAGTTTTAAAAAAATACGGAGTGCTTCGTGAATGTGTGGATCAACCTTGGGTAGGGGCCATGCTAATCTCTGTATCATTCCAATTTCTAGTAAATGTGCTGCCCAAGTGAACACACCTTGTATTTTCTAAGCCTTGTGTTTTTCCCTCTTATTCATTTATTTGTTTGAAACCACCTTTGCCATATATTTTTAAAAATTTTTAACGTTTTATTTACTTTTGAGATACAGAGAGAGATAGAGCATGAGCAGAAGTGGGGAAGAGAGTGAGGGAGACATGGAATCTGAAGTAGGCTTGGGGTCCAAGCTGTCAGCACAGAGCCTGATGTGGGACTCAAACCCATGGACCATGAGATCATGACCTGAGCTGAAGTCAGACGCTTAACGACTGAGACACTCAGGTGCCCCCAACTTTGGCATATGTTTAAGAAATAGTAGGGTTCTTATGGGCTCTCCAACAGGACTTCTAGGCACATGCTGTGGATGCATCACCAAAAATTCGTCATGTCAGTTCGTTCTATGTTCATCCTTTCCCAAATACCACTTTAAGTCATGGTTAGCCATCAGCCACAGGTAATAAGGTTTTAGGATGTCCAAATATTCATTTCATGAATTCTGGGGGTTTTCTGTCTCTGAGACTTGCTAAACTTAATTTTGTACAGTTGTAATCTAGCCACAAGTAAATTTCTATCTTCCCTAGTCTTTTCTTGTCTCTCATCAAATTCCCATTGCCTTGGTGATATATTCTAATTTTACAATTAATTACATCATCACTATTCTGATGGACACACAGCAAAATCTTTTTCTTTTAACTTATTCGAGGCAGATATTTTCAGTAAGATTCAATGACCTTGTCGCAAAACAGAATAAAGGAAGTGGAGAGGAAGGAAACGTACATGGAGTTCTATTCATTATCTTCACTCTTGACAAAATCGCAGTCATTTCAGGCATGTTTTATGGGTGTGTGGGTTTCCTTAGATGCAGGCACTTCAGCTTCTTCAGGACACAGAGAGAAGCCTGTTTCAATTTGCTGGTCCATAAAATCAGAAGAAATGTATGGCCAGATGGATATAAAAATACTAGTGTATTAGCAAAAATCTTTGCCACCAAACTATCTAGGATGACATAGGCCAAATTCATCATAATAGTGCTCAAATAGTACATAAAGAAGAAGAGTAGGAATGAAATCATAGACTTCATGGCTCTCACGTGAACTTTTGTGATAGGATCCCCACCTCTGCCCTTCACCTGCCTGGTGTGGCTCCATAAGGAACGGATCAAAAGGACAAAGGAAGCCAGAGACACTGCAAAGGGGATGATGAACATTATGTTCAGGAGCATATGAGACAAAAATAACTCATATGTTCTCATTGTGAAACTCACTGTCCAATTTCTTTCCGCGTTTACCTTGTTTTTGATCAGACTCATAAACACTGTATCCTTAAAGGGAAGAGACAAGCAGAAAGAGAAGACTGCAGCCAGTACAATAATGAGAAGCACTTTGTGAATTCTCCATTTTATCCAGAGGAAAATAGGGTTGGAAAAGTTGGCTATCTTGAAGAAATAGAAGACACTGAGGCAGGTGGTACAGGTTGTGCAGAAATAATTGGATCCTGTCCAGAGGATTTCAAAACTTATTAGTTGATTTTTCTTGTTCCATATTTCTTCACAAGGTACATCTACACCTATGCCTAAAATTATTATGCACAACAGAACTATTCTGGAAATAGCTAGGCAGGTACTAATAAAGTCAATTACGAAGAATTTCCAGTTCCTGATCCAGTCAATACGGTTAACCAATATAATGAATCCATTTCCCAGAATCCCCGTTATGAATTCTCCAGCAAACAGTATCATAAATACATTCTTCGATATGCTTGCCATGCCCGCTGATAGTCAAGCTCTCTCTTCAGTACTCCTCTGATTTGTGAATCAAGTGTTATGGATTTATGGATCCAAAGCTTTAATGTTCAATAAGTTTCTTTTTCCTGTACTTTGATATCCACTGGCAAAGAGAAGATTGCCTCCAGGATGCTCCCAAAGTCTTAGTTATCTTTTGGAAAACTACCTTTATTCCTCTCAAGATCCCAGCTACTGATTTTTCAAGGCAAATAGCATATTACCTGCTGCTGTCGCACTGCTTGTAATTTGTATGCAAAGCTATTCATTAAGATCTGAATCCTGGTTTGTTAAAACACAAACCAGATCTTGATTTTTACATATTTTTTACAACATCTTTTTTTTCTTTTAAGATTTAGACGTTTTTGATTCACTCACCTCAGTTATGAGCTAGAAACCTGAAAACCCAATCTAAAAAATATGGTGACTCCGGTCTGGGTGCTCTGAGAGGCAAGCAAATTACCAGGGGAAATGCCCCAATGGGAAACGAAGGAGTGAGCAGGAGAAGGTTGGGGGAGTTGTTCTACCAAATGCAAGTCTGAGTTCTGTGGAAGGAGAAGGAAGGAAAGGAGGTAGACCTTGGGTAGCGGAGCTATCCTAAAAGAGGTTCAAGAAAATCGGTGGGAATTTGCAAGTCCATGGCGCCCATCAGAGGTGGCCTGAGTCTCCCAGGAGTGGTCCTGCCATCGAATCTCTGCCCAGATCAATCTTGGGCGGCGAGCCGCTCATAGAAGGGGTTGGGGTGATGGGTTGCAGAGCACAGGGACACGAGCCTGCCAGCTGTTGGGGAAATAAAATTAAAAGCAAAATCTCCTGCTAACGCAGAAAACCTCTCTGCCAAGGAAGTAGAGAGAGAAAAGAGTTTCATTATCGGACAAAGCATTAAACCAGAATCTGATGCATCATCTCACAGGAAATTTACAAAAACAGAAAGAAATCTCACCCTTTTATATAGTGCAAACAGATACAATCCGTTACATACATGTTCTCAAGGTAAACAAGAACTAGTCCAGCAGTAGGAAAACTGGGCAGCACTATTTAATACAGGTGGTTTGTCCTAAATTTACCTGGTATTGGGTTGACCATCTGTGTTAGTTAATTGGCTTTATACAAAGGAAAAAATAAATTCATATATTTATGACAGGAGGCAGTTTTGCAATGTGGAGTCAGGCACTAGCTGAAGTTAGACTCTGGTCCTGTAATCGAAACTGGGAGATAGGGGTGCTTATTTCTAACAGGGAGAATTAAGACACTTGTTTTCATTTGTATTTGCCCTTAGGTAGCCGGTTAGGTTCCCCTGAGTCAGATTTTTTAGAGGCACATTTTCCTAACCACCACAGGCAGCAAGTATCTTAATTTACAAAGTTTACCTTCACCTACTCACCTCACCAATACATATTATGTATAAATTACTCAAAGTTTACGTAAATACAGAAAATCTGCTGTCCGAAGTTACACCAGGATTTCTTGGAGTCTAGGGCAGCTGTGAAATGTGGCTGCAAGTGCTTTAACTCTCTCCTTTGAGATCTGGGGTCTGCCATCCCTCTCCTTGAACCTGAGTGGGCTTGTGACTGCCTCGCCCAATATATTACAGTGGAAATGACATTATAGGAGCTTTCAGCTGTCCTAAAAAAAAAGCCATGCAGTTTTCGTGTTAATCACTAGAACATTTTCTCTGAGAGTCCTGAGGGGTCTATCAGAAGTTTGACAAATCTGAGACGAGTCTGTGGGGAGGAAACCCAACCCACATGAACAGGATACATGTAGGTAATCTGGTTAAACACTCAAACTGAGCCCGGATTTTTAATCACCCCACTGCAGTGACAGATCTGTGAGTGAAGAATCTGCTTGGCGATTCCAGCCTCTTGCATTTGAGCCACATTCAGCTGCTGGAGTCTTCTGAGGTTGAAGCCCCAGACATTTTGGAGCAGAGATAGGCTGTCCTGCTGTGTCCTGTCTAAATTCCTGACTCACAGCATCTGGGAGCATAATAAGATAGTTGTTGTTTTGTACCACTAAATTTTGGATATTTTATTATTTATTTATTTATATTTTATTTTTTTCATGTTTATTTATTTTGGGAGAGAGAGACAGAGTGGGAGAGGGGCAGAGAGAGGGGGAGACCCAGAATCCGAAGCAGGCTCCAGGCTCCGAGCTGTCAGCACAGAGCCCGGTGCAGGGTTTGAACCCACGAACCGCGGGATCATGACCTGAGCTGGAGCCGGATGCTTAACTGACTGAGCCACACAGGTGCCCCAAGAATTTTGGATATTTTAAAGAGCAATATGTATCCAGAACAAAATGACTTAGCATATAGATAGAAAAAGTCTTTTATTTTTCCAGCTGCCCATCTGTCTCTTTCCCCCAACACAAATAACATAACTTTTGTGAGACAAAATTACAATACTTAAAAGATAGGCAAAGGATTTGAACAGACATTTCTACAAGGAAGACATAAAAATGATCAATAGCACATGAGCAAATACTATACATTACTTGTCATCAGGGAAATGCAAATTCAAACCATAATGACCAGAATTCAAAAGGCAAGTAATAGCGAGTGTTGGCCAGAATGTGGAGAGATGAGAACCTCATATACTGAGAGTATAAAATAGTCCTGCTGCTTTGGAACACAGTCTAGCAGTTCCTCAAGAGATTAAACACAGAGTTACCATGACCCAGGAATTCCATACCTAGGTATAAACCCAAGAGAAATAAAACACATGTTCACACAAACACTTGTGTATGAATTTAAAAAAAAATTTTTTTTTCATGTCTATTTATTTTTGACAGAGAAAGACAAAGCATGAGCAGGGGAGGGTCAGGCAGAGAGGCATAATGAGAATCCCAAACAGTCTCTGTCCTGTCGACACCGAGCTTGATGCAGGCTCGAACCCACGAACTGTGAGATCATGACCTGAGCCGAAATCGAGAGTCAGATGCTGAACCGACTGAGCCACCCAGGCGCCCTTGTGTTATGAATTTTTATAGCAGCATTATTTGTAGTAGCCAAATGATGGAAACAACTCAAATGTTCATCAGGGGACAAATGCATAAACCAGATGTGCTCTATCCATATAATGGAATATTGTTCTGCCATACAAAGGGGCAGAGTACTGATACATGCTACAACATGGATGAACCTTGAGAGCATTATGCTAAGTGAAAGAAACCAGTCACAACAGACCACATATTATATGATTCTAATATGAACTAAGTTTAAAATAGGAAAATCTATAGTTACAGGGAATAGATAAGTGGTTGCTTAGAGCTGGGGTGGGGTGGGTGGGGAATGATGAGAAGACAGGGAGATGTTTAGGGAGCTAAAGGGTACAGGTCTCTGTGAGGTGATAAAAATGTTCTAAAATTGACTGGTGAGGGTTGCACGTATCTGTGAGAATACTAAAACCTTTCAAATGTACACTTAAATGAGTGAGTTGTATGGCATGTGAATTATATTTCAATGAAACTATTTAAGAAAAAAAGATACAGGAGCGCCTGGGTGGCTCAGTTGGTTACGCGTGTCCGACTTAGGCTCAGGTCATGATCTCATGGTTTTTGGGTTCGAGCCCCGCATCAGGCTCTGTGCTGGCAGCTCAGAGCCTGCAGCCTGCTTCAGATTTTGTGTGTGTGTCTCTTTTTGCTCCTCCCCTGCTCACACTCTGTCTCTCTCTCTCAAAACTAAATAAAAGATTTTAAAAAAGGATATAGGGGTACCTGGTGGGGCTCAGTCAGTTGAGTGTCCAACTCCTGATTTCTGCTGCGGTCATGATCTCACAGCTCATGAGATTGAACCCAGTGTTGGACTCTGTGCTGAGTGCAGAGACTGCTTCGGATTCTCTCTCTCCCTCTCTCTCTCTGCCCCTTCCCTGCTCTCTCTCTCTCTCTCTCTCTCAAAAATAAATAAACATTAAAAAAAAGAAAAAAGATATATAAGATGTTTTCCTTATAAACCAGGAGTATAATATCTGTGTATATTTTTCATAACTTTCTTCTACATTGGAGTGATCCTATTTGCTTAATTATGTTTAATTCTGATCTATAAATAAAAATTCTTTATTTCTGGGTTATAAATAAAAATATCAAAAACCATATTAATTTCACTTTTGCTGACTCTATTATGAAGGAGCTTTTTACTGCTCATATGAAGCATGATAGGATAGGCTATGCTGTAACATCCAAAATGTCAGTTTCGTACAAGTTTCATTTCTGGGTTCACATTCCATAACCAATTTAGTTTAAAATTGCAGGGTGGAGTAGGGGAAGTTCTCCTCCATGTAATCTCCCAGAAATGCAGGCTACTGGAATGTAACACCCAACATGTGGCCTTCAAATTACTTTCCTGGGAAAGAGAGGGACAAGGAAGTTCATGCTCAACCTCTTAAATAAATCAGTCCCAAAGTGACACATAAGTTTGCTTCAAGCCTATTGGCCTGAACAAATCACAAACCCCATACTAATTGCAAGGGCCTGGGAAATCTGAGATAGCTCAGAGATGTTCAATGTCTCTTCCACGGTTCACACTTGTAGTCATAAAATACAATCTCACTCCCTCCTCAGTGGTGTAGAACACATTTAACTCCTCTCCCCAAGAAAGATAACCCAAAGACCAAAGCTCAAATACCTACAGCTCAAATTCTAACATCTCTGGTCTGGACTTGGCACCTTTTGACATAGAGATTTGTAAAGTAAAACAACAGATAAGAGAGTTCTTATCCACTCTCCCCTCTACACATCCAGTGCTCAATAGTGACGTAGGGACAGGTTAGCTGAAAATAAACAAGCATCTTTATTCATTGTGCCTTATTGTTCTCAGACATGTTCATTTCTTTGTTTTGTTTTCCTAATACATTCCTCTAATAGAGACGATCTTAATGGTCATATGGGAATCAAATCATGAGATCATGACCTGATTACAAATCAAGAGCTGGAGACTTAACCGACTGAGCCACCCAAGTGCCCTTCTTATTAGAGAGTTTTAAGAATTCTTTATAGACATGCCTGGGTGGCTCAGTCAGTTAAGCCTCCAACTCTTTTTTTTTTTTTTTTTGGTAAGTTTTATTTATTTATTTGTTTTGAGAGAACATCCCAAGCAGGTTCTGCACTGTCAGCGCAGAGCCCAACTCAGAGCTCAATCCCAAGAACCATGAGATCATGACCTGAGCCAAAATCAAGAGTCGGACGCTAAACTGACTGAGCCACCCAGGTGCCCCAAGCCTCCAACTCTTGATCTCGGCTGAGGTCATGATCTCGCAGTTAGTGAGTTCAAGCCCTGAGTTGGGCTCCTCAATGTTAGCATAGGGCCTGCTTGAGATTCTCTTTCTCTATCTCTGCCCTTCCCCCTCCCCTGCTTTCTCTAGCATGAGCACACTCTGTCAAAATAAATAAACACACAAAAAATGTTTTTTAAAAATTCTTTACATATTTTAGATAACAGTGAATTGTGAATATAGATTCCTATTTTTGGCTTGCCTCTTTATTCTCTTAACAATGTCATTTATTTTTTAATTTTTAATTTTTTTTAAGTTTATTTATTTTGAAAGAGTGTGTGAACAGGGGAGGGGCAGAAAAAGAAGGAGAGAGGGAGTCCCAAGCAGGCTCTGCACTGTCAGCACAGAGCCTGAAGCAGGGCTTGAACCCATGAACCTTGAGATTATGAGCTTGGTCAAGATCAGGAGTTGGATGCTAAACCAGCTGAACCATCCAGGTGCCCCTATTTTTTTAATTTTTAAATTTCAACTTTATTTGCCAATTCAAGTATAACTGACAAATAATATTGTAAGATATTTCAGTTGTACATCATGGTGATTTTATATACATATATATTGTGAGAGAATTTCTCCCATCTAATTAATTAACATATCCATCGTCTCACATACTTCTATTTTTTGAGGCTTTTTCATGAAAATATTTAAGTTCCACTCGCTCAGCACATTTCAATGATACAATACAGTGTTATCAACTATAGTCACCATGTTTTACATTAGATCCCCAGAATTTATTAATCTTACAGCTCGAAGTTCATGCAGTATTTGTCCTTTGCTTTCTGGCTTATTTCACTTAGCATAATGCCCCCAAGGTCCAACCATGCAGTTGCAAATGACAAGACAGCCTTTTTCATAGCTAAATAATAGCCCATCGTTTGTATATACCATGTCTTTATCCATTCATCCATTGGTAAACACTTAGGTTTCCATATCTTAGCTATGGTGAATAATGCTGCAAAAAACAAAGGGGTACAAATATCTCTTTGATGTCCTTAACAATGTCTTCTAAAAATAAGTTCAATTATCGCTTATTTGATTTATCTAGAAAATGGTTGCTTAATCCAAGGTCATAAAGATTTTCTCTTATATTTTCTAGAAGTTTTACAATTTTAGGTTTTATATAATCCAGTCATTTATTTTTTAATTTTTAATTTTTTTAAGTTTATTTATTTTGAGAGAGTGTGTGAACAGGGGAGGGGCAGAGAAAGAAGGAGAGAGGGAATCCCAAGCAGGCTCTGCACTGTCAGCACAGAGCCTGAAACAGGGTTTCTATAATCCAGGTTCTATAATCCAGTTAGAGTACACTTTTGTACGTGTTGCAAGGTGTAGTTGTTTGTTTTTTTATCTTTTGCATATGGATATTTAATTGTTCTTATACGTTAGTTGAAAAGAAAATCTTTCTTCACTGAATTGTCTTTTTACATGAATTGTTAATACATGTAAGTCTCTTTCTTAGTTATCTATTCTGTTCTATTCTGTTTGTGTATTTTTACACCAATACCACATTGTCTCAATCAGTGTAGATTTATAAGTCTTGACATCAGGTAGAGTAAGTCTTCCAGATTTGTTTTACCTTTTCTTTTGTTTGTTGGTTTGTGTTTGTTACTCTGTTTCTTTGCATTCCCATATATTTTTTAGAACTAGCATGTTAATTTCTACAAGAAAAGTCTGCTGGAATTTTATCAGGATTGCACTGAATCAATTTAAGCAAAAATGACATCTGAAAAAATACTGTGGGGGCACCTGGTGGCTCAGTTAAGCATCCGACTTCGGCTCAGGTAAGCATCCGACTTCGGCTCAGGTCATGATCTCATGGTTTGTGAGTTCAAGCCCCGTGTCAGGCTCTGTGCTGACAGCTCGGAGCATGGAGCCTGCTTCGGATTCTGTGTCTCCGTCTCTCTTTGCCCCTCCCCCATTTGTGCTCTGTCTCTATCAAAAATAAATAAAATGTAAAAAAAAAATTTTTTTTAAATACTGTGTTTTCCAATGATAAATAATATATAGCTTTTAACTTACTTGAATGTATTGTAATTTTCAGTGTACATATTTTTAACACTTTTTATTATGTTTGTCTTTAAGTATTTCATATTTTTATGATATTGCAAATGATAGTTGTTTTTTTTTAATTTCACTTTCTGATTGTTGTTGCTGGTATATAGAAATATAATTATTTTTACGTGTTGATCCTTTATCCTACAACCTTGTCACACTCACTTATTAGTTTTAGTAGTTTTTTTTATTTTGGGTCTTTTTGTTTTTTTGTTTTGCAGATTCCATGGAATTTTCTACTTAGATGGTCATGTCATCTGTAAGTAAAGACAGTTTTATTTCCTCTTGTAGAATATGGATTCCTTCTTTTTTTTCCTTGCCTTATTGCACTGGCTATAACCTTCAGTATCGTGTTAATTAGAAGTATTGACAGTGAATTTTCTTGCTTTGTTTGGATATTAGGACAACGTGGTCAGTTTTCCTCTATTAAATATGCATTTAGCTCTGGCTTTTTCTTTGGTTGTCTGTATCAAGTTTAGAAACGTCTCATCTAGTCCTAGTTTACTGGGAGGTTTTTATCAATAGAACTTGGGTTTTATCAAATGATTTTTTTGCACCTATTGAGATAACCATGTGATTTTTCTTCTTTAATCTGTTAGTATGATGACATACATTGACTTTTCTAATATTAAACTAACTTTACATCTTTTGATAAACTCTACTGTGTATTGATATATTATCCTTTTTATATGTTGATGTATTTGATTTACTTTTTGTTGAGGATTTTTGCATCTATGTCCATAAGTAACTATTGTCTATAATTTCTTTCTGGTGATATCTATGTCTGTGTTTTTTTAATGGTAATGTTGGCCTCATAAGTGAGTTGGGAAATACTTCTTGTATTCTATTTTCAGGAAGATATTGTGTAGAATTATTATTATCCTTTTTCAAATATTTGGCAGAATTTGCGAGTGAAATCATCTGGGCTTAGAGTTTTCTATTTTAAAAGATTTTAAATTATAAGTTTAACTTCTTTAATAAATGTCTTTTCAGGTTATCTATTTTTCCTGGAGTGAGTTTTCATATTTTATATAGCTCAAGGAATTGACCCATTTCATTTAAGTTGTCAAATAATGGGCAAGAGTTGTTTGTAGTATTACTCTGTTTAATGTCAGTAGTCTGAGGATATCTTCTTTTTTAATTCCTAATATTGATAATTTGTGTCTCCTTTTTTTTCTTTATCAATCTAGCTAGTATTTTATGAATTATATTGATATTTTCTAAAAAACTAATTTTTTGTTTTATTGGGTTTTTTCCTTTTGTTTTACTGTTTTCAATTTCATTGATTTCTGAACTTTTAAAAAATTATTATCATTTCCTACCTCAACTTTCTTTGGGCTTAATTTGCTCTTCTAATTTACTTGTTTTTTAAGTTGTAATCTTAGCCTATTGGTATAAGACCTTTCTTCTTGTCTAATATATGAATTTTCTGTAATAAATTTCCCTCGAAGCACTAGTTTAACTGCAACCTTCTAATTTTGATGTGTTTTTTTTACTTCAAAATGTTCATAATTTCCCTTGAGTCTTTATCTTTGATGTATTTAGAAGTATGTTGTTCTATTTTAAATATTTACGGTATCCAGATTCTTTTTGTCTTATTATTTTTTCATTTAAACCTTACAGTCAAATAACATACTTTGTATAATTTTAATTATTTTATTTGCTTTTTAAGGCTTGTTTTACAAGCCAGAATATGTCTACCATGGTGAAGTTTCCATGTGCAAATGAAACATGCATTCTGCTGTTGTTGGAGAGAATATTTTATTAATGCCCATTAAACCAAGTTAATAGTGGTGTTTCAGTCTTTAATGTCCTTACTAATTTTCTGTGTACCTACTCTATTGATTACTGAATGAAGACTGTTGCAGTTTCGAAGTGGATTGTGGGTTTGCTTTTTTCTCCTTTCAGTGCTATCAATTCATACTTCATGTATTGTGTAATTCTCTAGCTACATGTGTACGTGATTAAGACCTTTATGTCTTCTCAGGAATTGACTTTTTGTCATTTTTTATTTTTTATTTTTTTATTTTTTTAATTTTTTTTTAACGTTTATTTATTTTTGAGACAGGGAGAGACAGCATGAATGGGGGAAGGTCAGAGAGAGAGGGAGACACAGAATCTGAAACAGGCTCCAGGCTCTGAGCTGTCAGCACAGAGCCAGACGCGGGGCTCGAACTCACGGACCGTGAGATCATGACCTGAGCCGAAGTTGGATGCCCAACCAACTGAGCCACCCAGGCGCCCCAGTTTTTGTCATTTTTTAAATATTCTATCCTTAGTATTTTTTCTTGTTCGGAAGTCTGTGTTATGTGATATTAGTACAGCTTCTTCAGTTTATCTTTATTGACGTTTTCATGGTACCACCTTTTCCATGTTTTTATTGTCAACTTACGTACGTCAACTTATTTATATTAAAGTGAGGTTTTTTATTTTTTTATTTTTTTAATTTATTTTTTTCCCCAATATATGAAGTTTATTGTCAAATTGGTTTCCATACAATGCCCAGTGCTCATCCCAAAATGTGCCCTAAAGTGAGGTTTTTTTAGACAGCACATAGTTGGATCTTGTTTTTTCTCTAATCAATCTGACAATCTCTGTTTTCTTTCTTGGTTTGTTTAGACCATTTATATTAAATGTGTCAGTATATTAGTCTTTAAATATATCAATTTATTATTTTTTAGATTCATTCCCTCTGGGTTTGATTCCACTGCTCTTGATTTCCTGTCCTTTAAAAATATTAATTGTTTTTAATCTTCCATTTTATCTATTAGCTTTTTGGTTTTAGTAATTGAGCACCCAGGCTGGTTTATGCAAACCAGCCCCACAGTCTTTTCCGCCCTCTATCTAGTTTGCATCTCCTGTGAGGGTTCCAGTCAGAGCTTCACCCAAGAGCTCATGGCGACTTACTACTGCCCCCTAGAGGACTGAGGAAGTCGCTAGCAGGAGCCAGGTCTGCTCTGCCAGGAAGTACTTTGTGTTAATGACCCCTCAGAGAATGAATATCTTGAGGTGAATCTGGAGTCGCTTAGTCTCTCAACCTCTCCTTTCCTCACCAGAAAAAAAAAATGGGGACAATAATGCCTCACACACAGGATTGTGGTGAGAACCAAACAAGATAGTAGCACATGTGAAACCTTATGCTTTGGGATATTCATAGTAGTAATAGGAGATAGAAGTAGTAATAGTTGTTGCTTTTATTACTATTACCTACAATTCTCCTTCAGGATCCTGCTGGGGTTAGGATACTGTTTGCAGGAAGATGCTCCCTTTGACTCAGAATAGCCAGCAGGCTCAAAGGGCTTATGAGGAACTGAAGCCTTGGTTAGGGGCCTCCTGGACTAACGCTTCATGACTCACCATGATACTTGGTCTGAAATTCAGCCCTGTGCTAGGACACAAAACAGCATGTTGAGGGTTCAGTAAAGCATTGTTTGGCTCTTGCCCAGATGACAAACCTGCAACCTTGTGCCAGGAGAGGAGTCCCTTCAACCATCTAGTGAAACTAGAATTTCTCCCCTCCCCCCTCTGAAAGGTGGATAAATGGTGCTTATGGTAAGAAGTCCATGCAACACAATTTCACAAAGGACATTTTCAATGTTTCCTTGCTTCTTCACTCCCAGTTTCTTCTTCTGGCATTCTCTCTAGGGGCATCTCATTGCATGGTCCAGGATTTTTTTTTTTTCTTACTTCTTTCTTACTTCTTTTCTTACTTCTCCCCCCCCCCCCCCCCCACCGCCATTCTCTTCCTCCCAGTGCTCCTTCTGTTGGCTCTCAACTTATCAGATGCTAGGTTTGAGGTTCTTTACTGCATATGAATGAAAAAACACAGTAGCTAAAATAGAGAGCGAATGATTTTGGCCTCATTGGCAGCATGCCCATAACCTGGTCACCTAGGCTAGGCAGCCACAATGACTGGGTATCTTTCACTGTAACTCAAAAAGACCCTGGTTATATGCTCATCAGGTCTATATGGTTATAATGTTCTTTGGTGAGCAAGCCCCCAAATGTCTGGATTGTGCATTCTATGGGAGAGACTGAAAAGTCAGGTTCTAGACTTCACCCATTAAGTGAAAAAATGGAAGGAGTAGCCCATTTTAGAGTTGATTCCATTCTGGTTTATGCACCTTGGGAATAGCTATTTTCCTAGCTCCTTGCCCCCTTTTGGCTTTTCTTTTTAGTTTTCGTGGACCTGGAAGGCTTATAGAGGGAATGTCCTTGGAATTTTTATTCTGTTCCAGTCTGACCAGTTCACATATAAAGGCACAGTATTGAATTCTCCCTGACACCCTCAAAGAAAGGTGGTGTAGGGGGCTCTGAGCATACTCCTGGTTGTGAGATCTTCCAGACTTTCTGCACTTGGCAGATTAGAGACTTGTGGTGAGAGCATATTCGATTCTATGTATGCTTTTTGTTTCAGATATACCTCTCTAAAAAAGATTTAGCTTGGAATGGGAACAATATAAAGATGGTGAAGATATTATTGCAAGAAAGTAATTTGACCTGTTCTTTTTTTGTTTGTTTGTTTATCTACACATAATCAACAACTAAATTACTATCACTCAACAAATATCAACATGTGAGAACTTGAGCACAATCCCAGAATCGACCACTGCCCTAGAGCCCACCACCACCACAAGGCCAACTACTACCCAAGGACCAACTACAGACCCAGGGCTGTCCACCAGCCCAGAATTCACCAACACTTTACAGACAACCAATGACCATGAGTCAACCTTCCCAGAGTTGACAAATGCCCTATAGTTGACCACTGCCTTAGAACTGACCACTGCCCTTCAGAGTTGATCATGGATCTAGAGCTGACCAACCCCCCCCGAGATGACCACATGTCCAGAGTCCACCACTGTCCTGCAGTCAACCACTGCTCCCGTATGCACCACTTCTCGAGAGTCAACCACGGCCCTAAAGTCGACCACTTCTCTAGACTCAACCACTGCTCCAGAGTTGACCACTACCCTGGCACCAGCCACGGTTCTTCAGTTGACCAATGCTCCTGAGTCAACCACTGCCCATGAACTGACCACTTCCCCTGAGTCCACCACTTGTCTGGAGTCCACCACCATCCCAGAGTATTCGAGGTTGTTGCAAATGGCAAGCTTTTGTTTCTTCATTTTTTATGCCAAAGTATTGGCACATCTTGCAGTTGATTTCTAGGTTTATACCACTGTGGTCAGAAAAGATGTTTGACGTGATTTCAATCTTCTTAGTTTTATCAAGACTTGTTTGTGGCCCCGCTTTGGCTCTATCCTGGAAAATATTCCATGTACATTTGAGAAGAATGTGTATTCTGTTTCCTTTGGATGGAATGTTTTGTATATGTCTGTAAGTCCATCTGTTCTTTTATGGTAAGTCTGTTGACAGCAAGTTCTGTTAGCTTTCTTTCATCTGAGGAACTGATTGATTTCCTCTTCCTCTTCAGTACTGAAGGATGTTTTCACTGGATATAGCATCCTGGATTGATAGTTGTTTTAATAATTTAAAAGTATTCTGCTACTCTTCTGGTCTTCATGGTTTCTTTCTTTTTAAAAAAAAATTTTTTTTCATGTTTATTTAATTTTGAAGGAAAGAGAAACAGAGTGTGAGTGGGGGAGGGGCAGAGAGAGTGAGAGACACAGAATCCGAAGCAGACTCCAGGCTCTGAGCCATCAGCAGAGCGCAATGCAGGGATTGAGCTCACAAACAGCGAGATCATGACCTGAGCCAAAGTTGGACATTCAACCGACTGAGCCACCCAGGTGCCCCTGGTCTTCATGGTTTCTAATGATACTTCCACTGATATTCAGATTGTTTTCCCCTATAAGTAACATTATTTCTATGTCATTGCTTTCAAGATTTTTTCTTCATCTTTAATTATCAGAAATTTGACAATGGTGTTTCTTGGTGTAGATTTCCTTATGCATATCCTGGTTGGGCTTTGCTCAGCTTTTCAAGCCTATAAGTTTATGGTTTTTGGCCAAATTTGAAAACTTCTCAGACATTATTTCTTTGAGTACATTTTCAGGCCCATCCTCTTTCTTCTCTCTTCCTGGGACTCAGATGACATAGACCTTAGATTATTTGTTATGGTCTCTCACGTCCTTGAGGGTCTACCCATGTTTTTTAATTATTTTATCTTGTGTTCTTCAGATTATATGATTTCCATTGATTCATACTCAAGAGCACTGACTCTTTTCTCTGTCACTTCCTTTCTGCTATTGATTAAACTTCAGATTTTTTAATTTTTAAATTTCAGATTTATATTTTTAGCTCAAAAATTCATATTTCATTCTTTTATATAGGTTCAATTTCTCTGCTGAGAAGGTATTTTCTTTCCATGTATTTTGAAAGTGCCTACTTTTATCTCAGAGAGGATAGCTATAGCAATTGCTCCAAAGTCTTTGATCATGTCTATGTATAAATTTTTTGAGAGTCAGCATTCATTGATGGTTTTACCCCTTGAGAATTGCTCAGGGTTTTTTGTTTGTTTGTTTGTTTGTTTTTAATGTACAGGGATTTGCTCTGTTTCTAACTGCCAAAAGGTTTTATAAGGAAAATTTTGGACATCAGAGAATAGAGACACCCACGCTAAATCTTGATCTATCCCCTGGTAGCAAATGGCAGGGGAGTTTGTCCCACGAACACATTTTCCTTCTTGCAATTTTCCCCTGGATGGTTCTCTCTGGCCCTTATGAGACAAGGTAGAAGTGTTTAACACCATACTACACACACAGATATAAAAATAACAAAAATAAGGGCATTGAGTAGTTCCAAAAGGTCCCACTCAACAAAGTTCAACTTTTTCTTCTTTAATGCAATGTTCGTTCAGACGTTATCGGTTGAACTCGGTCAGTTCTTCATTCTTTTTCCCCATAACGACAGCAGAGTTAAACATCTGCTTGTTAGGGGCTATGACAGGGGATCCTGAGATCTTCTGGCTGCGGATTTGTGGAATGCAGGAGCATGGGGTTAGGTGGAGAGGAATAGCTAGAGTATCTAGGAGACTTTTTTCTCCTCTGGTCCCAGTGTCTGCCTCCTTTCCAGTGCACCTCCCAGAGTCTTTGGAGTCTGCAGGTTCAGGTTTTCTCTTTTTTTGCACTCCCTCCTCCCCTGCCACAGGCCACTGTGGCTCTATCCTGTATGCCTCAGTGTTTATTGTTGTGCCCGGCGCTTCTCCACCCACCTCCTAGAACCAAGTAGAATGGTGACTTGACCATCTATATTCAACAGAGCCCTGAGAGTTTGGGTTCTTACCCTCCTTGGTACTTTGAAACATATCTGGATGAGGGCACAGGGCCTTTGGGGCAGAGCAATCTCAACCTCAACCTAAATTCTTAAAGAAGCTGAGGTCAGAGTGGAGGGGAAGAAAGAATCAGAGAGATACGGACAAAAAGTCTCTATGCCAGGAGCAAAAGACATTGACTTTCTTTTTTTTTTTAATTTTTTTAATGTTTATTTATTTTTGAGAGACAGAGAGAGATCAAGTGCGAGCAGGAGAGGGACAGAGAGAGAGCGAGAGAGAGCGAGAGGGAGGCACAGAATCCCAAGCAGGCTCCAGGATCTAAGCTTTCAGCACAGAACCCAATGCGGGGCTTGAACCCATGAACCGTGAAGTCATGACCTGAGCTGAAATCAGATGCTTATCCAACTGAGCCACCCAGGCGCCCACACATTTACTTTCAAAATCAAACACTGCAGTGGCTGCTCATGGCTCAACTGAATAAATAGCTAATGTTTTAGGTCTACCCAAAGGTCTGTACCAGCTTTGGGAAATCCTTAATCCTTCTATCTGTCACAGAGAGCAAAAAAAAAAAGTGCCATTTGAGTGGCACGCTTCAATCCTACCACCTCACTCAGCTTTCAACCACTTCTCAATCCTACTCAATAGTAAGCCACAAAATGGAGGACTGTTTGTTGAATAAATGACTATGCAGTTTGGCCAATATGCCAGCTACCAATTCCTACGGACTTCCTCAAATACTATTAATCAGTCTGCAGAGCCCTTGACCTTGTCTCTGGAAGGCCTTTGCCAGTGCTCCAACTTTATTGCCAAAATAATTTTAAGCTAGTAAAGTAGCCCACCACTTGTAGTACAGAAGACATTAGACTATTTGTCATTCAGAGAAGAGAAGAAACAGTAGCACCCAGAGGAACATGAGAGCACTGATTCCCCAAGCTTCAATCCCCTCAGGGAGGTAAGATCACAGCCAAATGTCACATGTGCAAGCAGTGAGTTGCAACGCCAGAGGAATGCTGAAATTAGGAAATTCTGATCTTATAAATGCTGATCGCTGTGGGTGACTTATCTATCTTCTCTTCTGGGGAAAGAAAGAGACCTTATCTTGACACTGGAGCATAAGCAAATTTCTCTGGGGAGAGAAAGAAACTCTATCTTTAAACAAATCTGCCCTCTGACCAAGAGGGATACACCATTGTAAAATTCCAAACCTTCGTGCCAGGGCCAGGTCTAGAGTGAGGCAAGAGAGAAAACATTGAAGGAGGTATACCCTTAAAGGGCCCTGAAGCTTGTTAAATTTTGCCCCCTCGCTACCTTGCTTACTTCCCTCTAGCCCAGGTCTTGCCATTTGCTAATCAAGCACACTCTTTACACAGAAAAGAAGACGGAGGCCATGCAGAAGTGCAATACATCCAGGGAGATTTTCTCCCAACACATGTCACAAAGATCACGTTGACCTAAGGTGCTCAGCATCGTGGAGTCTACTGAATCACGGTGTCTATCATGATCTGTGACAATGACGCTAAATTACCTACCCTCTGAGCATCATACAGTCAACCTGGGGTTGCCTATACCCATAATATTTCTAGTGCTTCTAATACTCCTTCCATAGGAGTATTAAATTAGTTACTTGGAGAGGGAGTGGTACAGTTCCCCCGTTTAGGATAATTCTGCTTAACTTCTGCCTTATATGTTGTGAGTAGTTATTCAGTTTCGAAGAGACTGCTCACAAAACGTGCAACAGCTAGAGACACTGGGCACCGGCTATTAACCAAGTGTCTCCATTTAGTATCTAGAGTTAGAGATTATCTTGAGCATCCTTTCTATCAAGAATTTGTCAAGATTCTACTTGTTTCCCCATAAAGTATCACAGCTCTTTCCTCTGGATTACAAGATCACTTGATCACTGCGAGGAACTACCCGTGTAATCCTTTGGACAATTACTGGTCATGAGTGAGCTACCTTGAAGGTGAACATAAAATGGTACCAGGTAATCAAGAAAGCATGGGAAAACTTCAGGTAACTGGGGTAAGTTCTTTCTCTTCCAGTATTCTGGTTTCCTCCTTTAAATGTCTAGTTTTCAGTAACGTTGCTGATTACAGGTAGGGAATTGTGTTGTCAGCTAGCTTTCCTTCTTCTTGGCATCATCTGTCCACACAATTATCCAAGACCTCAAGTCTAAATCTATTTCCTCCCAAACTTAATCTTTAGCTACTCTATAGTACATAGAGGTTTTCGTCCCAGCATCAAATTCTTATTATATTTTTTCATTTCTTTCTCTCTGTCTCTTTTTGTCGGAAAGACTCTGTGGGTCTTAAAGGCAATCTGGCTGCTGCTACCCATCTATGTTACCATACAGGATTGAAATGTCAAAGCAGACTCATGTAAATCAAATATCTCACCCTACCCCCAAACTTACTGGCGGTTAAAAGAAGACAGATAAGCACAGATGTAGCATCTCTTGCTGGAGGACCCCAAATCTATCCAGAGTAGCTTTTAAAACAATGTCTCTTTCTCTCACATGAAGAGATGTTCTAGTTTTGGATTGAGAGGTGAATTCAAAGAGGTAAGAGGGCCGGCAGGAGAAGGTCTGTAATGGGGTAACACCCGCAGTCTGAGATCACTGATGCAAGTGTTAAGGACTGGAAGGAAAGTGAGTATTCTTGTTTTTTAAAGGTTATGTCATTTCACGGCTTAAGTTCACGTTTACCACGATAGGAAAAAGAAAGGAAGAAAAGTACAACATTAATGAGTGAAAGAAAATATTTGGAAATTCAGACTGAGAGCTTCCGAGAGATAGCCATACGTCCCTGAGATTTCAAACGAGAGTTCAGTTCCCAGGAAAAGACTGCCAAGGACAAGGTGCTTACAAAATCATGGGGGCTAAGAAATGAAGAGCACCCTATTAACAGGGACACGGCTTTGGGGATTTCTATTCCTTACCTCAAAGAGAGGAACTCTATGTTGTCCACCTGTCACCAGAAGGTCTTTTAACTGGAGGCCATCGCAGGGGTTCAGGGATCAGCAATTAGTAAAGAACAGCCCAAATCCTTCTTATCTCCAAGCAAGGCCTGGTTGGGAGCCAGTGTGAGCTGGGGCTGCGTGTGAAGGAGCTAGAGGGCCCTACGATGGTAAGTTAGGCAACGCAGAGATGAGGAAGTCAGGCTACAGTATATGCACAGCATTGTATTGAGTACTTTGTTTTTTCAACTGTAACCACTCTTACTGAGTCTGTGCTTTTCACTCGTATATCTTTCTAAAAACAGGGCTTCTCAGCCTCGGCATTATTGACATTTTCTGCTAGATAATTCTTCGTTGGGGGGCATAATGCTCATGCTAGAATATTTACCAATGTCTCTGGCCTCCTACAGCTACCAGATAAAATTCCAGATGCTCAGTTACGTTTGGATTTCAGATAAGCAACCAATAATTGGCATTGTCTATCTCATTATCATGTCTTCCTAGGTCCAGAATTGGTCCCCCATAGCATGTGTACTTGTGCTCATACAGACCTGTCCCAAGAAATAACTAACAGAAAAAAAGATTTAAAAAAATCTGATTAGTATTTAATTGAGCCTCCTGTATTTTTATTTGCTATTATCTGGCAACCTTATACTAAATGCCAATAACATGTTCCCAATTTTGTAATGTCTCCTAGCGGGCAAAATCATCCTGTTTTGAGAACCACTGTCCTAAAGAGATTATATGTGTCCTTTCCAGATGAGGGCCTCATAGACTATTCTCCAGATACTTAATTTTTACACATCCCTTTAAAAATCTCTTTATTTTAGGCCTGCAATATCCAGGTCACCTTTCCAGGCTTCATTTTTCATTATACTGATGATATACTTGACTTATACCTTTAAATGTTTTTTATTTTTTATTTTATTTTAGAGAGAGAGAGCGGGAATGGGAGCAAGGAGCAGCGGGAGAGAGAAAGAGGGAGTGAAAGAGAATCCCAAGCAGGTTCCATGCCGTCAACACAAAACCCGACAAGGGGCTTGATCCCCCGACCCTGAGATCACGACCTGAGCAGAAACAATCAGACGCTCAACCAACTGAGCCACCCAGGCACCCTTAATTGACTTTCTAAATTACTTTCTGCAGTGTTGAAAATGAGTCTACTAATTTTATTGCTGAGAAGCATACTATTTCCTTGCAATGTCTTCTTTGATTTCATAGAGAAAACATTGCAATTATTGTCCAAATTCTACTCCCGACTATTTTATTAAAAAAAAAAAATGTATTCCTGGGGCACCTTGGTGGCTCAGTTAGTTAAGCAGCCAGCTCTTGATTCCGGCTCTGGTCATGATCTCATGGTTCGTGAGTTCGAGCCCTGTGTGGGGTTCTTCACTGACAGTGCAGAGCCTGATTGGGATTCTCTCTCTCTCTCTCTCTCTCTGCCCCTCTCCTGCTCATGCACATGTGCACGCTCTCTCTTTCTGTCTCAAAGTAAATAAACATGAAAAATATTTATTATAGTTTTTCTTAAATGTGTTACTCTATACTTTTTCTTGTCTTGCCACTTTTTACTTGCTTCCTAATTGTATTTGCTTTTAACAGGTGTGTTTCTAATTAAATTTGATTCTGTGATCTGAGTAGTTGCCCCTGATTTGTTTTTCCTTTGAAACATTTATATTTCTCTGTTTGCTTAGTGGCTGTCATCAAATGAGCTTCTGTCTTTTACCACTACTGTCTCTTAAAATTCTACTCATTTTCAAATGTTAGTCCTTGCCTTCCTTAAACAGTCAACCAGTTGAATAAACTTCAAATTTTGTTTCAGAGATTCAGAGTCCAGAGTCTAGATCTGGTGGTTGTAACACTTTTTGATAGTCAAGGTTACTTAATGCTCTTTACTGGAAACATTTAAAGAACAAGGCTTGGGGCACCTGAGTGGCTCAGTCTTTAAGCATCTGACATCGGTTCAGGTCATGATCTCACAGTTCGTGGGTTTGAGTCCCACATCAGGTGAGCTCGAGCCTCGCTTCAGGCAAGCTCAAGTCCTGCTTTGGGTAAAACACGAGTGCCACTTCAGGTGAGCCTTGCTTCTCTCTCTTTCTCCCCACCTCCCTGCCCCTTGCTCACTTGAAAACTCTTTCTCTCAAAAAAAAAACCAAAACCAAAACCAAAACCAAAAACAAAAACAAAAACAAAAAAACAAGGCTTGTATTTGGAAATAACCATCAATGACATGTTACTTTCAATTAACTTAAGTTTTATATTCTCAAAGTTTTGTTAAACTGCAAGCCCTGTTAGTTATTTGTGTTGGGGTTTTCCTTCCTAGTTTTATTTATTTATTTTTAAATTTTTTCTGACATTTATTCATTTTTGAGAGACAGAGAGAGAGCACGAGAGGAGGAGGGGCAGAGAGCGAGGGAGACACAGAATCTGAAGCAGGCTCCAGGTGCTGAGTGGTTAGCACAGTGCCCGATGAGGGGCTCAAACTCACGAACTGCGAGATTAATGACCTGAGCTGAAGTCTGTCACTTAACCGACTGAGCCACCCAGGGTGTCCTTCCTTCCTAGTTTTTTTTTTTTTTTTAATTTTTTTTTCCAACGTTTTTTATTTATTTTTGGGACAGAGAGAGACAGAGCATGAACGGGGGAAGGGCAGAGAGAGAGGGAGACACAGAATCGGAAACAGGCTCCAGGCTCCGAGCCATCAGCCCAGAGCCCGAAGCCGACGCGGGGCTCGAACTCACGGACTGTGAGATCATGACCTGGCTGAAGTCGGACGCTTAACCGACTGCGCCACCCAGGCGCCTCCCTCCTTCCTAGTTTTAAGTGATCATTTGATCATCATTTTTAGAAAATAAATCTGTAGGTGCTGGTGCGTGTAAATCTGTTTACACATACACATTGACACACAAATATATATTGCAATCCCTCATGTATTTCTACTCTATCTTATTTTATATGTATCCAATCTGTTAATAACATTTACAAATGGAATAATCTAAGATATCTTCTGTAGTGCCTAATATAAAATGCATTATCAATATATTGTAATTTTCCTATTAACTAAATAATTTCCATATCGAATGCAAACAAGGTGACAACTTTTTTTCTTTCATCTTAAACCAAGCAGTACTTTCAATAATGCTCAATAACAAATCATAGAGCACAAAGAGAAGAAGAGGTGGGCAAAAGGGACATAGAAGAAGTTCTCCTTTTCTTCTTCCTTTTTTTCCCCTCAAAACATCACTCATATCAGATATATATATATATATATATATATTTTAATTTTTTTTAACGTTTATTTTATTTTTGAGACAGAGAGAGACAGAGCATGAACAGGGGAGGGTCAGAGAGAGAGGGAGACACAGAATCTGAAACAGGCTCCAGGCTCTGAGCTGTCAGCACAGAACCCGATGTGGGGCTCGAACTCCCGGACCGCGAGCTCATGACCTGAGCCGAGGTTGAACACTTAACCGACTGAGCCACCCAGGCGCCCCCATATCAGATATATTTATGAGAACAAGGAATTATCTTCTCTCAGGCACATTTGAGCTTCCTTGGGACACAGAGAGAGGCCTGCTTCAGTTTGCTATTCCATAAAATCAGTACGAATGAATGGTCAGATGGACAGAAAAGTGCTATCACATTGGCAAACACCTTGGCCACCTCGTTGTCTAAAATCGAATAGGTCAAGTGGAAAGATCTCATCCTTTTTGTGGCCGAGGAGTATTGATGATGGTGTCAAGTGGAAAGATCTCATCCTTTTCATGGCCAAGGAGCATTCCATTCCATTCCAATATATCACATCTTCTTTCTCCACTCAACTGTTGATGGTAAGCCTAGCATGACATATAAACTTGTTGAATCACTATGCTGTATACCTCAAACTGAGGTAGCATATAAGTCAAATATACTCAAACAAAAGTAAAAAAAATTAAATATGTCAAAATTATCATGGTATTGCTCAAAGAGTACATAATAAAGAAGAGTAGGAATGAAATTCTAGCTTTCCTGGCTCTTACACGGGCTTCTGAGCTAAAATCCCTAGAATACATATCCCGTAGCTTCACTTGCCCAGTTTGGCTACACAAGGAGAGAATTAAAAGAAGTCAGGAGATCAGAGACACTACAAGAAAATGATGACCACCATATCAAGGAAAGCCAAGAAGTTAAAAAATCATATGTATTCTCTACAAAATTGGATGTCGATTTTCTTTTCATTTTTATGCATTCTTGGATCAGTCTATTAATCAGTACTTCCTTCAAAAGGAGACATAGGTAGGGGCGCCTGGGTAGTTCGGTCGATTAAGCATCAGACTTCAGCTCAGGTCATGATCTTGCAGTTCATGAGTTCAAGCCCCATGTCAGGCGCTGTGCTGACAGCTCAGAGCCTGGAGCCTGCTTTGGACTCTGTGTCTCCCTCTCTGCCTGCCCTTCCCCCACTTGCACGTGCTCTTTCTCTCTCAAAAAATAAATAAATAACATTTTTTTAAAAGTAGACATATATAGAAAGAGAGCAGTGCCTCCAGTACAATAATGAGATGCACTTTGTGAATTTTCTATTTCATTCCAGAGGAAAATGGGATTAGAGAAGTTGGCTATCTTCAGGAAATAGAGGACGTCAAGGCAGGTAGTACAGATCATGCAGAAATAGTTGGATCCTGTCCAGAGGATGTCAAAACTTGACGAGATTCTTGAAGTAAAATATGTTCTCATCAATCAGATTAAAAGAGCTAGCTGAAGTCAACACCCACAGAAACATATCCAGCAGAGGACCAAGCAGGTGACAACAAAATCAATCAGGAGACCTTCTGGCTCCTGATCCAGTCAATGGTGTTTACCAATACAAAAATCCATATTATAAATCTATGGCAGAAATGATTAAAAATAAGGTTTCCATCATGCTTGGCATGTCTGTTGATAGGAAATCTCTGCTTTCAGATAACCATTGACTGATTATAACTGCACTGTTACAGATTTATGTGTTCAGAATGTCTTATTTCTGTTTTATTCATGGCCACTACCAGAGTCTGGAAAGCCCCAAGGCATACTCCAAAAAATGTTCTCAGTTAAACTGTAAAATCTACACCCGTTTTTCTCAGATATCGGCCAGTGACTTTCAAGACAGAGATTATTATATTCTCTGTTGCTTTGGGCACAGGTTATATTTTACATATAAAGCTGTGCCTTAGAATTTGTATAATTTAAATCCCCATTTGTGAACATGCAAAATGGAGATCGGTTCTCTGTTACAGTTTTGCAATGTCATCTTTAAAAGTTAATTCAATTTGATCCCTTTATCCATTTGACTCATTCCCCATTCTGGGGTCAGAAACCCTAAGCTCCAATCTAGAATGCAGCTATACCTAAAGTTTTACAATCAACATATATCTTTGTTAGCAACCTCACCAGTATTTATAAAATACCCCGGGTTTAAGAAAATGCAAACACCTTGCTCCTTCATGTAATACCAGAATCTTGTTAGAGCCTGTGGTAGTTTTAATATTTGCCACAAATTCTTTGACACTCCTTCTATTAACATTTGGAGTATATGTCCTCTATCCTTGGTTTCTGACTACTTCAACTAATAATAATAATAAATAACAGAAATGACACTATGGTCATTCAGATGCTTAGCCATAAAAAGCCATGCAGCTTTGTTCTCCATCACTGGGACATTTACTCTTAGAGCCTTAAGCCACATGCAAGTAATCCAGCCTCACTGAAGCCACAATTCCAGAACCACATGGAGAGGCTACCTATGTCCTGGTGATGGAGAACAGTCCCATCAGAGCCCAGATTTTAAGTCTTTTTATCCCAGCTACCAGACATGAGCCAAGAAGACCAAATTTGTGCTGTCTAATATGACAGCCACTAGCCTCATGTCACACATGGCCATTTAAATTTAGGTGGATTGAGGGGCGCCTGGGTGGCTCAGTCGGTTGAGCGTCCGACTTCAACACAGGTCATGATCTCACAGTTCGTGAGTTTCACATTCTGCTTCACATTCTGTGTCTACCTCTCTTTCTGCCCCTCCTCCCCTCGTGGTTTGTCTCTCTCTCTCTCTCAAAAATGAAATAAACTTAAAAAAAATTTTTTTCCAGCAATATTGACATAATGAACTAAACCAACTCTGTACTATAACATTGTCAATATTGCCCTCCCATTTGGAGGAATCCAGATTGAGGAGGTGAAAGGGAAAAACGGAAAATTTTAAGAAAAAATTCTCAAGGGTAGAAGCCCCAACACACCGTGGGATGGGTCTTACAAGTGTGCGATCATCTAGGACATTGAGCTGAATTTGAGGAACACGCCAATTAACACAAAAGTGTAAACAAAGATGAGATAATGGAGTGGGCTCTGAAACTGAAAAAGGAAAAAACAGCATCATTGATCTTTGGAGAAGTTCAAGGGGCCTAACGAATGCATAAGCAGAGCGGTCTAAGCTGTGGGGCTGGGTAGAAGGCACAATGACCAAATGTGATGAAAACCATAAACTCAAACAGCCCAAGAAGCTCAGTATACCCCACGCACAAGAAACGAACAGAAACTACAAGAAGAATGACAAGGATCGGGAAGTCCAAACTTCTAGTTAAGTCTTAGCGATGTACAGTACAGCATAGAGAGTATAGTCAGGACCATTATAACAGCTTTGAAGGTCACAGATGATAACTAGACTTATTGCGTTGATCATTTTGTAATGTACATAAAAGCTGAAACACTACGTTGTACACTCAAAACTAATATAATATGTAATATTGTATGTCAACTATACGTCGATTTCAAGAACTACTCCAAAACACCTCATAATTAAATTTCTCAGAAGTAGTTTTAAAGAGAAAATCTTCTGTCTTTCAAAAATGAGTAAGTGTTACAAAAATTTTAAAGAAAAAAAAAGGGGAGGGGGGTGGTGCCTGGGTGGCTCAGTCAGTTAAGCATCCAACTTCAGCTCAGGTCATGATCTCAGAGTTCATAGGTTTGAGCCCCGTGTCTGGCTCTGTGCTGGCAACCCAGGGCCTGGAGCCTGCTTCGGATTCTGTGTCTCCTCTCTCTGTTTCTCCCCCACTCATGTTCTGTCTCTCTCTGTCTTTCAAAAATGAATAAATATTTTTAAAAAGTCAAAAAATAAAATAAAATAAAGAGAAAATACTGGGGCTCCTAGGTGGCTCCGTAGGTTAAGCGTCTGACTCTTGGTTTCAGCTCAGGTCTAGATCTCAACGGTTCCTGAGTTTAAGCCCCGCCTCTAACTCTGCACTGACAGTGTGGAGCTCGCTTGGGATTCCCTCTCTCTCCCTGTCTCTTTGCCCCTCCCTCTTTCTTTCTCTCAAAATAAATACACTTGATCTTAGCCAAAAGGCCGAGAAGCGATCTCTCAAAATAAATAAATAAACTTTTAAAAAAAATAAAGAGAAGATATTAATAACAGCCGGATAAAGGCATTATGTTCAGAGGGAAAAAAATAAGGATGATAGGAGACGTCTCCTCAGAAAGTGTGTAAATAAGAACCTACTCTACCAACATCTTTAAAGTACTGGAAGGGTAAAAAGAAAACTTCTCAACCTAGACTACCCAGACAAAATATTTTTCAAAACTGAAGGAGAAATAAAGACATTTTCAGACATAAAAAGCAAAGAGAACTCATCACCAGCAGACCCTACAAGAAATACTACAAGAAATCTTAAAGGAAGGACATCGTCCAGGCAGAAAGAAAATGATACCAGATGGAAGTAAGAATCTATACAAAGAATCTATACAAAGGTATAAAGAGTATCAGAAGTGGTAATTATGTGGGTAAACAAACAAGATTTTTCTTTTAAGTTAAATCTTTTTAAAAGATAATTGTTTAAAAAATAAAACAACATATGGTAGGATTTATAATATACACAAAAGTAAAATATGCAGGGGCGCCTGGGTGGCTCAGTCGGTTAAGCGCCCGACTTCAGCTCAGGTCATGATCCCGCGGTTTGTGAGTTGGAGCCCCACGTCAGCTGTGCTGACAGCTCGGAGCCTGGACCCTGCTTCAGATTCTGTGTCTCCCTCTCTCTCTGGCCCTTCTGCTCTCAAGCTCTGTCTCTCTCTCTCTCTCAAAATAAATAAACATTTAAAAAAATTTTTTAAAGAAAAAGTAAAATATGGAACACATTTTTCTAGAATAAAGTGGCTAATAATGAGGATGATACTTTTGAAATAGTATATGATAAAGAGAAAGAGGACGTTGAGTTTAATGGGCTCTTAAAAATTGGACACTGGTGTTAACACCACCCAGGTAAAAAAATAAAAGTTCACTATTTGCCCCTTCCTGGTTACACTACATGTTTTACTCCCAAACTGACATCACCACCGTTTGTGGAAATAATTTCCAAAATTTGCTTTGTTGTTTTACTACCTAAATATGACTTCTAGATTTTACAATTTAGTTTTGTCTACGACAGGCCTTTAGGAAATTAAAGTCATTTATGTGGGGTTTGGGGGAGTGAGGATTCATTCCTTTTATTTAAAATTATATTTATGTGAAACAATTATCCATGCGGTTGTATCTAATTGTAGTTTATTTATTTTTGTTGTGGAATAACATTGAATTGGATGAATTTACCACAGTTTATTTATCCATTCTACTGTCAATGGGATAAACGCTTACAATAATGTTGTCATGAATATTCTTAAGCAGGAATTTTGGTAAATATAAGCTCCATTTTTTAATCTTTATTAAAATTAGTTCATAATTTCAGGATTATTCAGGGTATATATTCATGATGACTCTAATTTGGCTGAAATTTTGAGGCTTTGATTTAAATAGTGATTTTGCTGTTGGTCAGTTCTAAATTTTGGATTGAGCCCAACATGTTTTTTGTTTTGTTTTGCTTTGTCTTGTTTTGCCCATGATTGAATTAGTGAGTGATTTATTTTCTAAATTATGGAAGATCATTACTATTAATATTTTGTTACTATTACTATTATTTTACTAAAATTTTGAATTGTGGTGATAAAAATATATTTTGTATGATCGCCATTTTTTCATTTATTGAGAAATTTTGGGCCTATTACATCATCTATGCTTATGAAAATTAATTGTTTCTTTGAAATGATTGTGTATTCTCTGCCGGGACAGGACTCTATCAGATTAAACTTAATTGTGTTACTTAATTCTGCTTGATCTATCAGCTTTTGAAATATTTAATATTTCACTATATACTGACTCAGCATTTTTGTTCATTTTAAAATATTGGATTTACCTTTATTTTTAAAAGCACTCATGTCCCTAATTATTATCTCTTTTGTATTGTTGTTTCCTTTTATTACTTTAAATATTTCTCTTTTTAAAAATTTTTTTCATGTTTATTTATTTTTGAGAGACAGAGAGACAGAGCGCAAGCAGGGGAGGGGCAGAGAGAGAGAGGGAGACACAGAATCTGAAGCAGGCTCCAGGCTCTGAGCTGTCAGCACAGGCCTCCAACTCATGAACCGTGAGGTCATGCCATGAGTTGAAGTCGGACGCTTAACCGACTGAGCCACCCAGGCGCCCCCTACATACTTCTCTTTGAACACTGATGAATTTCATCTTAAAAAGTATTTCATTGATATTAGTATCTTAAAAAGTATTTCATTGATATTAGCACTGTTCCACCAACTTTTGCTTGGTTGGTACATTAGTTCAGAATTCAGCTTCATATTACAAAGCTAAATAAATAAAACCATATTAATGATCTAACTACAAGTTGGTCTATTTCTCATTGAATAACAACCCAAAGTTTTTGGTTTTAACATTGTGGTAAAAAGTTAAATAGTTTGCCCATCAAGATGCACAAGATAATAGTAGGGATTTGTCGCTAACCAAGAAGGAAAGCATAAATATTGCATAGCATCTGGCAGTCCTTTAACCATTTGTATTCTTATATCTTTACGCATGCATTTTCAACCAGTCTTCATTTATTTCTTTTAGGGTTGACTCTTGTGTAGGATAAAATATATAAAATATATAAACATACAAAATAGTTAAGATTTTATTTTATAAAATATTATATATGCATACATATAACATGTTTGCGAATTTAAAATTTGAGTGTTTGTGCCTTTCAGTGACTAACTTGATTCGTTTAGCGATGTCTGAGAACTTTAGACTCGTTTCTAATGTCTGACTCGTGGCCTTCTGCCACGCTTTTCTTTTCTTTTCTAATTCTCTTTGCTTTGTCCTCAATTGATGCGACACCTATTATTCCTTTCTCCTACCTATCTGTTTATCCAGATAAACAGATCCAGGAGTTTATTTACATTTACTTTTTTGTTGTTGCTGTTAAATAAAACACACTTAATATATGTAACATGTTTCTTTTTCTAATCTGACCTGATTTAAACCACTGTCTCCTTTTAGTACAGGCAAAAGCCTTGGCATGTGTTAAAATCTCTTTGCACGTGCCCCTTCTTCCAGGATTTGTTATGTAGGTTCTTTCCATTTAATTAACCAACTTTACTGAGTATAATTTATATAGAATAAAATTCTGCAATTTTGAGCATGCAGTTCATGTTATTTAGAATTTTAATACCAGGCTGCTTTAAACTATGGAATATTAATTTTGTTATAACTTATACACAGCCAATGTGTGCTTTTTTTTCTTAACCTATTTTAGCCTTTTGTTTGCTCAGCTCTACTCCTTCCATCCCAGTTCTTCCTTTTTAACTTACTTTTTGTCTTTGCTTTAGTCTACTCAGGCTGCCATAACAAAATACCGGACTGGGTGGCTTCAGTAACAGAAATTTGTTGTCTCACAGCTCAGGAGGCTGGAAGTCTAAGACCAAGAAACCATCATGGGGCACTTGGGTGGCTCAGTCAGTTAAGCATCCGTCTTCGGCTCAGGTCAAGGTATCATGGTTTATGAGTTCGAGCCCCCATGTCAGGCTCTGTGCTGACAGCTCAGAGCCTGGAGCCTGCCTCAGATTCTGTGTCTCCCTCTCACTCTTCTTCCCCACTGGCACTCTGTCTCTCTCTCTCTCTCTCTCAAAAGTAAATAAACATTAAGAAAGCATCAGGTTGGTTTCTGGAGAGAACTCTCTTCCTCGTTTGCAG
Source organism: Panthera leo (assembly GCF_018350215.1). Lineage (NCBI taxonomy): Eukaryota > Metazoa > Chordata > Mammalia > Carnivora > Felidae > Panthera > Panthera leo. Next base: position 44,932,427 of record NC_056685.1, read on the forward strand.
ACAGCCACCTCCCACGGTGTCTCCGTATCGCCTTTCCTCCAAGACTCCTGCGTTTCTTCCTCCTCTTATAAGGACACCAACCCTATTAGATTAAGGCCCCACCCTCATGCATTCAACCTGAATTCATTTAACCTCCTTGAAGACCTCGTCTCCAAACACAGCCACATTAGAACCACATTAGGGACTAAGCCTTCAATATCTGGTTTTTGGAGGAACATAATTCAGTCCATAGCAATCTTACTGAAGTAGATCCATTAGTAGGCCATGTGTAGTAAACAGCCTGTCTTTTTTTTTTTTTTTTTAGCCCCAATATTTTTTACTTGGAAATATTATGATTTAATTAGATCCCCAGGATAAAGTTTTCACTAAGAATTAAGGATTACAGTTACACTTTTCAACACTCTGACAATAGGAATCAGTTGCCTTCTGACATCTTATTTTTGGATGAGATTTTTCATGTTATTTAAATTGACTATTCCCCTTTGGAGATTACCTCTCAAAGTAATTACTTGGTAATTACTTTCTGAATTTCAACTTGCCCTTGATGGTTGCAATTTTTCTACAATACATATAAATGTGACAGTGTATGTGATGTTCTATTGAATTCAGAATAGACTAGAAGTTGTACCATTGTTTTGTGGACCACTATTCACATGTATTATTTTAACTGGTCGGACAAATCATCTTAAATAACCAAACGCACCTTTGATTCTTTTCACATAGGTTTTATTTGAGTACCACACACGGAAAAATAGGAAGAGAAACGTTGTCTTTAGAGATGATTTTTAAAAGTTTTTACCCCAGAGCTAAAGTCAGTGTAATGCTTTGGTGAAACACTAGAAAACTCCTCATTTACACACAAAGATGCCAGTTGTCACTGCAATTATTTAACATTGTGAAGGTTTGAGGCATTTTATAACACAAACCAACACCAAAAAAAAAAAATTATTATTATAAATAATTAAAAGGAAGAAGTGAAATAATCATTACATGCAAAAGATATCATTTTTGATCTGCAAAAGACAAGAGAATAAGCGTTAAAAAAGCACATGTGACCGTTTAGTAAGACAACTGGCTTCTAACACAATAAGCAGGTAAATAAAAACAATGACCTTTTTATAGACATATTGAGCTAGTACTAAATATCACAGATAAAATTAAGCACATTAAATATAAGCACCAAGTGGTGAAGTCATGTAATGTGTCAGGACCTCAGTTTCTTCACACGAAAAACAGTTTTATGCACATGGGAAATATTAACAAGTTATGAGGTATACAGATTAACTGAGACATGAATATTATAGCTTCTTCTTTTTAGTGGGTACCTGTTACATACACTCATTGTTTATTTTATTTTGTAGCTTATGTCTTTTATTAAAATGTCTCCAAAATGCATATAGAAAACACATCCAACACATACTTGTTCAACGAATAAGTGAATGACTGAATGATCCCACGCTAGGGGAACAAGACAATCTATTTCAAACACAAAGCCTGTCCTTTGAAGATATTTCGTTGTGAATGTAAGCCATGAGTCAAGAATTTTTCATTTCTGTAAGTCAGAGAAAGACAAATACCATTACCATATGATTTCACTCATGTGGAATTTAAGAAACAAAACAAACAGGCAAAGGGAAAAAGAGAGAAGGAGGCAAAGAAATAGACTCTTAGTTGTAGAGAGAAAACTGATAGTTACCAGAGGGGAGGTGCAGGGGGATAGGTTGAATGGGTGATGGGGTTTAAGGAGGGCACTTGTGATGTGCACTGGGTGCTGTATGCAAGTGTTGAACCACTAAATTGTGCACCTGAAACTAATATTACACTACATGTTAACTATTGGAATTTAAAGAAAAACTTAAAAAAAGAATACATTTCTAAAAATATACAGTTTCTATCAAATTCAAGATTTAACAATATTCCACACAGAGTGCATGACCATGATTCCTTCTCTTTACTCCACCCATTGAACTTAATTTATTCTTGGGGCGCCTGGGTGGCTTGGTCGGTTGGGCGGCCAACTTCAGCTCAGGTCATGATCTCGCGGTCTGTGAGTTCGAGCCCCGCATCGGGCTCTGGGCTGACAGCTCAGAGCCTGGAGCCTGTTTTGGATTCTGTGTCTCCCTCTCCCTCTGCCCCTCCCCTGTTCATGTTCTGTCTCTCTCTGTCTCAAAGATAAATAAACGTTAAAAAAAAATTTAAAAAAAATTTATTCTAAAATGTTCACCTGTTTTATTTAGCTGTCATTGCTATCATCCAACCAATAATGACAACATAGACACATATTCAACGTTCATGCTGATTATGGGTTCGTTACTCAGAAAAGTTACTCTGAATTTCTGTACTGTAATCTGGTTGCTTTCCAGTCACCAGCTAAATAGGAGTACTTGATAAAATAGATCAAAAACACCAACCTCCCAGAAAGTTACATACAATTAAAAGATTATCATCACCCCCAAGATTTGGCAGTCTAATACATTAAAATTAATGTGAATTGTGTTACATACTTAAAAACTATGCTGGCAAATACAATTTTTTTCCAAATATAAATTATATATTCTTTTTTTAAAGTTTATTTATTTATTTTGAGAGAGAGACAGAGAGACAGAGAAAAGGAGGGAGAGAGACTGATGATCCCAAGCAGGATCCGCACTGTCAGCGCAGAACCCAACGTGGGGCTCGAACTCACGAACCGTCGGATCATGACCTGAGCCGAAACCAAGAGTCAGATGCTTAACTGACTGAGCCACGCAGGCACCCTTAAATTATATATATATTTTTAATGATGGTAAATGTAATCAAGAACTCTTGATTGTGAAGTTAATAGTATGGAAAGGATCATTTGAATTAAGCAGCTTCATGATTCTGAAAATCTTCTAAAAAAATTTTTAATTTATCTGTTGGCAAAAAAAAAAAAAAAATGGCAAGGGGCGCCTGGGTGGCTCAGTCGGTTAAGCATCCGGCTTCGGCTCAGGTCATGATCTCGCGGTCTGTGGGTTCAAGCCCCGCGTCAGGCTCTGTGCTGACAGCTCAGAGCCTGGAGCCTGTTTCAAATTCTATGTCTCCCTCTTCCTCTGACCCTCCCCTGTTCATGCTCTCTCTCTCTCAGTCTCAAAAATAAATAAATGTTAAAAAAAAAATTTTTTTTTTAAATAAAAAAAAAATGGCAAGAGCACAGCATCACACGAGGCAGGGGACCCCTCTCACCAGAAGCCCTGTGCCACTGCACAGGTCACATATTCAAAGAGCCGTCATGACTGAAGGGCATGAATACATGTGAGTGACACAGGGGTGGACTATATTGGACCCAAATTTGTGTGCTTCCTCAGAGTCCCTTCACTGTCTCCTATTCTTTTATTCAGCACGAAGTGTAAGCCAGGTTATGCTTCCATTTTGGACTTGACAACAACCCTACCCTGTGGGGGGGCGAGATTCCACTTTCCAAATGACCACTAAGGGGCTAGATGAGCAGAGGTATTAGTCCCACTTCAGTAAACCCTGGCCAATGGGAACTAGAAGACAGATAGGAGGTAATTAGATACATTCCTCCTCCTCTCTCTCTTCCGTGTTCCAATGCTACATGTGGTTTGTCATTGGAACCCTCCTGGAAAAGCTGTGTGCTGTGTGCACACACAGGATGACTACTATATTGCCTCTCAACATATCGTGAGTTGGTAGGCAGCAGAGTAACACAGCACAGCACCTCCTTCCACATCTTCTCTTGCCTCCTTTCTATATGTTCTCCCCATTGCTGCCCGAGACTTAACCTACCCACATAAATGTCATTACTTTTGTTAAGTGTATTTATCTATTTTTGAGAGAGAGAGAGACAGAAAGAAAGGGAGGAGAGGGGCAGAGAGGGAGAGAGAGAATCCCAAACAGGCTCTGTGCTGTCAGCACAGAACCCCGGGCAGGGCTCAAACTCAGATACCGTGAGATCATGACCTGAGCTGAAATCAAGAGTTGGTGCTTAACCACCCACCCCACCCCCCGAGCCATCCACGTGCCCTTAAATGTCATCATTTTGAGCTCTGACCTTCATTCAGGTTTTAGAGGCTCCAGGATAAGATAGTCAGTGAGTTATACCATTATTATTTATTTACTTTATGTGAGTTTATAACAGTAAAACTTGTATCTGGAAAGGATGCAGAAAATATTATATCAAAAATATTCTAGTAAGGCAGCTGAGTTAGTAAAGCAGTAGAAACTCAGTTTTTTAATAAATCAAATACAATTTTTGTGTCTACAATACCCAGCTAGAAAAAAAAGTCACGTAAAAAGATAACATTTACAATAAATAGAAAAAATATACATACAAATTAATAAAATCTTTTATATGCTTTTTAAAAACTTTTGTTATAAATGCCTTCTACCTTTGGTGTTACACTCGTTTCCACTTCACACGTGTGAAAGGGCTGTGCCAAGGCTATATTCTAGTGATATTTGCCCTAGAATTAGGAAACAGCCAGACGTTTGCTCTGAGAACTGCTTCTTGGATAAGCCTGTCGCCTCATCGTGAAACCAGAGCTGAGAAATTCATGGAATTTGCAGGTTTTGGGATACATTTTCTTTTCATTGGTTTCCCAGCTTTCAAAAAGTTCATTCACTCATTCATGCATTGACTTACTAAAAGATTGTTTTTTATTGATTCTTCTATGGCCGGCTTGCAGGTTTTGGGAGGCAGCAGTAAATATGATCCTCACTTCTTTGAAGTGTACTGGGAGAGACAGATGATAAACCAACAAATACAGCAGGTGTGGAGATGAATTGCCTTCAGATTTACAAAATTGTTAAATTGCCTAAAACCAAAATTAACAGTCGCGTAGAATTCGGTTGTTGAACAAGATTATGCATTTCTTTCCTATAATAGAACTTGCTATCAATGAATATGCCAACACACATTATTCTATTTCATTCTTATCAAAAGATTATAATAAAATATATCTTTGAGAAATCCCCTATGATTATTGTGTAGATGTAACAGATGCCACTTAATGTATGCAGACAGGTTTATTGTGTTATATACCATAATTCCTTCACTATTCTAATAGTGAGCATTTTTTTTAGATGGAAAAGATTTGAGTCTTACCTTATATTTTGAAAGAATTTTAAAAGTGGAAGATGTTTCAGATGTTTGGCGATTCGAGGCCCAGAGGTGGTTTAAGAGACAACTGACATATTTGAAATCAGGTCTCAATTTCAAAAATGGTCTATCTAAACTCAGAAACCAGAAGAAATGACGTTCCTAACTGCATGTGGAAACTTACAACAACATTCTAAAGAGTTCATGATCATGTTTCTTTCATCTTTTTCCCTGTTGTGGAACTCAGTGTTTGCTAAGCTTTCTGCCTACTTCTTTAAATCAAATATTCATCAGTAGAGTTTATTGTACACATATATAAAATTTACATGCAATATGTTGGTCATTTATGAATTGCATTGTGCACACCTTTATTCATCACAGCCCTAATCACTGTCTATTAACCGTGAAGTAGGAATTTATGATGGAATAATTATCTACCCCAAACATTCATCCTCAGTAGTGATTTAGAATTGAATACCATTCCCATGCAAAGACTAGAGATTCAAACAATGAAATCTAAGCACACTGTAATACCAATTACAATGGAAAATAACAATGATGTCCTGAGATTGCCTGTCAGTTCTGAAAAATGCATAAATATAGAGCACAAATTTTTTAATTGGAAGATGATACATAGCATATGTGACATACACACAGCTTCGTAATTCTCAGGAAATTCTTTCCATATTATGATAATTAGATTGTTTAACCTGATTAAGAAAACCGGTGAGGGTAGATTATTTCCAGTCTTCCTTATATTTTTCATACATACATGTATATAGTTTTATGAGCTAGGCTTAGGTAAGACTTCTGCAAGTGAAACTGAAAATTATTCAGTTACACACCCTAGGGAAAAACCCGCAGGAGGTATATAATGTTACCGTCTACATTAGTTAACTTTCTGCCAAGAAAGACACAATCCTCTTATTTATCTATGGAGTTGAGTGTTTCTGTTCTTTCAGCCAGTACTTCTCCTGGTATAAAACAGACAGAAAGGCCTGTTTTAGCTTCTTGTTTCCCCAAATCAACATCAGCGAGTGGATCGAAGGATACACGAAAGCAAGTACCTGGCAAAACATGAACAGTTCCTTCTGCAGCCCGTTAAAACTCCAAACTGTAACAATTAGATTCAGAACGTAACCGGCAAAGAACAAGAGAAAGGAGACGACCGTCTGCATGGCTCTTATGTGGACCTTGGTGCTGGGATCTTGGGATCCCTTGCCACAGAGCTGCATCCGCTTGAGATGTTTCCAGAGGGAAAAGATCAACAGCACAAAAGACGTCAGGGACATACCAAAGGGTATGAAGTTTGCTAGTGTGAATACAGTCATATTTGAGAGGTGTGCCATGTCCGTCCATTTGGTCCTCCAAGTGACATTCCCTTCGTATGCCTTAGTCTGCACTTTCTCATATATGCTCACTGCTGCAACATGAGAAAACAATAAGAACAAAGACCCCAGCAGCATCACAAGCACGACGCTTTTAACTCTCCACTTGAGGCGAAGGAAAATAAGGCTGGAGAAGTTGGCTATTTTGAACAAATAAAATATGCTGAGGCTAGTAGCCAGCCAGATGCTAAAATGATTGCTTACTGCCCAGGCAATTTGAAAAATAATTCTTACTTCTAAGCTATAGAAATCTGGATTGAACAAAGTTGCATACCAATTTATTATCATTACCCAGAGCAAACCAATTCTGGAGACAGCCAGAGCGGCGAGAATGTGATCAACCAAGGAGATCTTTTGTCTCTTGGTCCAGTCAATGAAGTTCACCAGTGCTATGAAGCCATTGGCAAAATTTCCTAGAAGAAATTCTATTATTACTACGATGGAAAAAATGCTCAGTAGTACGGTTACCATGTCTAAAAAGGAAAACAAACAAAAAATATCTAAGTCTAATGTCTGATGTCACTGGTTGTGCACCTGATCCCTAAGTGTGCAGTAAAGTTCTCGTTTCTTTTAAATTCTGTGACCAATGTCAAGCAGGAAAGCACCAGGGTATGCCAGTAGATGAGCTCAGTGCTGTCTTGATGAAAAACATTGTTATTCCTCAAACAGCTCAAATTAACTTCTATTCATTGACTTTATATACTTGCTGTGGGCTAGAATACTCATCACACATGCTGAAATTGAAAGCTGAATTCTCATTTGCTAGCATGCAAATAAAACCGTATTGTCTTTCAGTGTTTTGTGATTTTTTCCTTGTTTGACCTCTACGTAATTTGTATTATCAACTTTATTTGTTGTACAGAAAATTGAAAAATCCAAAACACATCTGTAGAGTGTCTTAATTGTTAGGTAGAGCTTGGCCAGAAGTAAGATCACCATCATTATGGATTTTTTTTTTTAAGATTTATTTTTGAGACAGACAGCGCAAGTGGGGAAGGGGCAGAGAGGGGGGGACCGAAGATCCAAAGCAGGCTCTGCTCTGACAGCAGTGAGCTCATTGCAGAGCTCGAACTCAAGACCCTTGTGGTCAGGACCAGAGCTAAACTCAGACACTCAACCCACTGAGCCACTTAGATGCCCTGGATTTTTTTTTTTTTTTTAATGTCGCAATTATGCAGAAAGAATTTAAGCTTTTCCAATCAAAAACATTCAGGGTATGGGGCGGGGAGGGGGGGTTGGGTCGTGTGCCAATACTCCCCAAAAGCTGGTTCTTGATGACTAACATTTATGCACACTTTTATTGTTTACAAGTGCATAAACACACACGCGTGTGCACAAACACACATGCATCATAAATACAGGAATTATTGTCCTATAATTTTCTTTTGTTTTTAAGTGAGCTCTATGCCCAGCACGGGACTCAAACTCACAACTCCCATATCAAGAGTGGCATGATCTACCAACTGAGCCAGTTAGGAACCCCGTGCATGTCTTATAATTTTCAAAATGAAAAAAATGAATCTCAGGGAGACCATCCAGCTCTTTTTTATAAGCAATTTAAAAAAAAAATTTTTTAATATGTATTTATTTTTAAGAGAGAGAGACAGAGTGTGAGTGGGGGAGGAGCAGAGAGAGAAAGGGAGACACAGAATCCGAAGCAGGCTCTGGGCTCCAAGCTGTCAGCACAGAGCCTGACTCGTGGCTTGAACTCATGGACCACGAGATCATGACCTGAGCCGAAGTCGGACACTTAACTGACTGAGCCACCCAGGCGCCCCAAAACCATCCAGCTTTAAACCCATCTTTTCTCTCATTGAGGTTTTTCAGCCCATTTTAGTAACTACTAAACATACCTCTCATGCTTAAGCCTTTAATAAAGTTTCTCTTTTCAGCCTACTTAATATTTAAATATTATTTAATTAAAACATTCAGAAACTTTCTAAACGTCCCTTGAAAACTTCAAAAGAACATGGTCTTCCATTGTAGAGTCTGCATTTCTCTATCCATACATATTGTTTCATTTTATGTTTAATTCATTTTTGGCTACTTAATATTTTAAGATTAATAGATATAAAAGTTAGCCTCTACCCATGGATTTTTTTCACTTCCAGTTTTTGTACTATAATTATTTCTAGCAGAGGATCTTAGAGCCAGACTGCCGGGGAAGAAAAACCTAGATTCTTTGCATTATATGTTTCTAATCTATTTTAATATTACTCTCTGCCTAAGTAAAATCATCAACTAAAATGCAGATGATCGTACCCTCTTCGGGTGGTTTTTGTGAGGAGTTAGTACATTATTTGTGTAGAGTGCTTTCGGTTTTAACCTTTCTGGTACAGAATAGGTGTGGAGGACTGTGGTTCATTTGATCCTGTGTGATTAGATGCTTCAGAGTTTGCCGACAAGAACTTCCATTGATGAGCACAATGTAGCAGGTTGAAAAAGGCAAGATTCCCTCCTGTAACACCTGGGATTAGGGTAAACAATTGTCAAAATTATGTTTCAAATACATCACAGAGCTGTGCAAGGAAGGAGAACCAGCCGAACTAAAATCCATCAAGAGGAGAATCTTTTCAGGTGAAGAGATGATCTATGTATTCAATGCAAGCCCTATCAACTCCTAGAAGATTTCTTGCAGGAAGTGAAAAACTATTCCTAAAATGTATACAGAAATGCAAAGCACCCAGAATAACCAAAAGAATTTGTTTTTTAAAAAAAGAACAAATTTGGAAAATTACAGTTCCTGATTTCAACGCTTGCTAGAAAGCTGCATTAATCAAGATAGTGTGGTACTCACAAAATTATATGTATGTGTGTATATATATATATATATATATATCAGTGAAACACAACTGAAGTTCAGAAATCAGCACTAATATTTATGGTTAACTGATTTCAAAATTCAATGGGAGAAATTAGGTCTCATTTGTCTAACAAATGATGCTGGGTAAATTGGATATCCACATGAATAAAACTGAGTTTAGACCCTTATTTCATACCATATGCAAAAATTAACTTAAAACTGCTGAAAGACTTCAATGTGAGAACTAAGCCTATGAAAGTTTTAGAATAAAATGTAGGGGAAAACTTTGGAAAGCTGAGCAGACCTTTTAGATGCGATACCAAAAGCATGATGCATAAAACTTAAATATTAACATATTGGACTACATCAAAATTGAAAATATTTGCTCTATAAAATACAAGTCTGATTTCATGATTGTAGAGCTACAGTAATTAAGTCAATGTGGTACTGTTGTTTGCTTATACAAGCAGATTAGTGGATTAGAAAATAGTATCTAGTGATAGACCCACACATGCATGGTCAGTTCATTTTGACAAGGGAACCAAAACCATTTCATGAGAAATAAAATTCTCTTTAACAAATGATGCTGGAAAACTGAATAACAGTATAAAAAAATGAACTTCGATTTTTACCTCTCACCATATAAAAAATTAATGTGAGGTGATCTTAGATTTAAATATAAAAGATAGGGGCGCCTGGCTGGCTCGGCCTGTTGAGCATCCGACTTCTGCTCAGGTCATGATCTCATGGTTCATGAGTTCAAGCCCTGCATGGGGCTCCATGCTGACAGCTCAGTGCCTGGAGCTTGCTTCAGATTCTGTGTCTCCCTCTCTTTCTGCCCTTCCCCCACTCGCTCTCTGTCTCTCTCTCTCTCTCTCTCTCTCTCAAAAATAAACATTAAAAAACTTTTTTAGGGGCGCCTAGGTGGCTCAGTTGGTTGAGCATCTGACTTTGGCTCAGGTCATGATCTCGCAGTTTGTGAGTTCGAGCCCTGTGTCGGGCCCTGTGCTGACAGCTCAGGGCCTGGACCCTGCTTTGGATTCTCTGTCTCCCTCTCTCTGCCCCTTTTCTGCTCATGCTCTGTCCCTCTCTGTCTCTCAAAAAATGAATAAACGTTAAAAACAATTTTTTTTAATTTTTTTGAATCTTAAAAAAAATAAAAGATAATGATTCTAGAAGAAAATTGGATTCTATTTCTGTGACTTTGGAATTTCTTAGCTAGAACATATACATGCACAATCACATGAACACACACACGCGAAAAGCTAAACAAAAAAGAATAAAAGTGATGAATGAAAAGGCACTATCAAGAAAATCAAAATGTTGGCCATAGAACGGGAGAAATATATATAATATAGATGTAACCAAGGACCGGTTTTTAAATATATGTGTATACACTAAACATTGTTGCAACTCAATACTAAGAAAACAAACATCTCAATTTAAGGAAAATAAGCAAAAGACTTCAAAAGACCCTTAACAAAAGAAGATGTGATAAACCACTAAAAACGTGTTCAACAACATTGCACATAAGGGAAGTGCAAAATAAAACTACTTCAAACCCTCTGGAATGTGACAGTTCAAGAAACTGACCACGCTAGATTGTGGCAATGATGTGAATCGACTAGAACTCTCATATTTTTCTGCTGAAAAATAATACAGCCACTTTGGAAAACTGATTGACAGTTTCTAACAAAGCCTCACATACATATTGCCAACTATTCAGCTATTCCGCTAGTGTGTTTATTTACCTAAAATAAATAAAAACGTATGTTCACAAAACGACTTTCACGAGAATGTTAATACCAGCTTTAGAGTCCATTACTGGAAACAGTTTAAATATCCATCAACAGGGAGATGAATGAACAAATCGTGGCATATTCATAGAATAAAATACCATTTAGCAATAAAAGAAATAAACTACTCGTATACACAACGATATGTATCTCAAAAAACTATGATTGAAAAAAAGAGGTGGACAAAAAAGTGCATGTAGTATGATATCTAAAACAAGCAAAAAACTAAGGCAAAAACCACAAAAGTAGTTGTCTGGAATCTGATCCAAAAAAGGACACAAAATAACTTTGGGGGGCTGGTAAAACTGTTCCATATTTTATCATGGTCATTGTTTCAAGGCGGTATATAATAGTTAAAGGTCATCAAATTACATATGTAAAATGAGCATATTATGCTATATGTAATTATACCTCACTAAGGTTAATGTTAAAAATAAAAAAAAAATAGGGGTGCCTGGGTGGATCAGTCGTTTAAGCCTGTGATTCTTGATTTGGGCTCAGGTCATGATCTCATGGTTTGTGAGATCAAGCACACCCCCCACCCCAACTCCCGCCCTTGGGCTCTTTAATTCTCTCTCCCTCTGTCTCCGCTCCCCCACCCAATCATGCCCACTCTTTCTCTCTCTTAAAACAAATAAATAAAGTAAACATGTGATAGATGATAGATAGATAGATAGATAGATAGATAGATAATAGATAGATGATAGATAGATAGATAGATAGATAGACGATAGATAAAAATAAGGGCAAAATAGATATTTTCAGAGAAACAAACCTCACCAGTGGAAACTCTAAAGAGTACTTTTCGGGGTGACTGGGTGGCTCAGTCGGTTAAGCGTCCGACTTCGGCTCAGGTTGTGATCTCGCAGTCCGTGAGTTCGAGCCCCGCGTGGGGCTCTGTGCTGACAGCTCAGAGCCTGGAGCCTGTTTCAGATTCTGTGTCTCCCTCTCTCTGACCCTCCCCTCGTTCATGCTCTGTCTCTCTCTGTCTCAAAAATAAATAAAGGTTAAAAAAAAATTAAAAAAAAATAATAAAAATAAAATAAAAAAAAGAGTACTTTTCGACTCCACCATGAAACTTGCGGGACCTCTCGGCCTGTCCTAGCAGGGATTACCTGCACCCCCAGTTCCCAAGGGGGCTCTTGCGCCCCAGTCGTGGAGGTGCAGTGCTCACCGCGGACCCCTGCCTGTGTTTGCAACGCCAGTAGAAGACTGATCTTTGAAAATACATATTTGGGAGATAGTCACGTTCTATTAAATCCTTGGTGCTGGTGCTGCCATGAAAAAATCTGGTTACGCTGTGGGTTGGCCTGCTGCCTCTGCAGGATAGCACCGCCTGGGCCCTGGGATGAGGGTCCGCCTGAGCAGACACACCATGAGTCAAGCAACTCGGGGATGCAACTTACCGTTCTGTCCCACTGGGAGGAAGCATTGAGTCCGGGGAGCTGATTGCTCAAGTCGGACGCTTAACCAACTGAGCCACCCAGGTGCCCCAAGCTGATTGCTTTTTAAAAAATGAAAAGATGGGACTCCTGGGTGGCTCAGTTGGTTGAGTGTCCAACTTCGGCTCAGGTCATGATCTCACCGTTTGTGAGTTCGAGCCCCGCATTGGGCTCTGTGCTGACAGCTCGGAGCCTGGAGCCTGCTTTGGATTCTGTGCCTCCCTCTCTCTCTGCCCCAACCCACTCGCTTTCTGTCTCTGTCTCTCTCAAAAATAAATAAACATTTTTAAAAAAATGAAAAGAAAGTTTTATTCCTGGGAGGGAGGAATGCATGAACCTTTGGGAGGTTAAGTCTTCAAAGAAGCTCAACCATGCCAATGTAGTTAAATGAAAAGAAGTTATCAGGGAAAATGTTCATCTTTATTTTATCTTCGAGGACATGAAGGAGTAGCTTTACCAGCTCATTAAAGAAAGAAATAAGTGGTTTCCTGAATCAGCTATAAGGAATATCATGTATCAGATATTACAAGGACTTGTGTTTCTTCACAAACATGGCTTCTTCCAGCGGGACTTAAAGCCTGAGAACTTTCTCTGCACCAGCCCAGAACTTGTGAAAATACAGACTTCAGGTTGGCGGGAGAAATCCGATCAAGACCTCCATACACAGACTATGTATCTACCAGAAGGTACAGGGCTCCAGAAGTGCTCCTGAGGTCTACCAGTTGTGCTCCTCCATTGACATCTGGGCTGTGGGCTGCATCATGGCAGAAGTGTGCACCCTCAGGCCACTCTTCGCTGGGGCCAGTGAAATCGACACAATTTTCAAAACTTGCCAACTGTTGGGGACCCAGAAAAAGACCAACAGGCCCGAAGGCTACCAACTTTCAAGTGCGATGGACTTCCACTGGCCCCAGAAAGTACCCAGTAACTTAAAGACCTTGATTCCAAATGCTAGCAGCAAAGCCGTTCAACTCCTGAGAGACAAGCTGCAGAGGGATCCCAAGAAACAGCCAACAGCTAAGTCAGGCCCTTCAACAGACTTACTTGCGGACCAGGCATTCACTGGGCTGCATCACATAGAGCCTTGAGGATTCGGGAAAACCACAGGAGGATGTCCTGGAAAAGGTAGGCCCACCTTCTCACATTAAGCCTGTCCACGCTACCCAGATCCCACCCAAGCCAAGTGCACAGATTTCTTCAAGGCAGCATCAAGCCCTCCAGCCTTCTCGGCATTTCATGTACCCCCCACAAAGCAGAGGCTCCCAGGCCGGATCACTCGAACCACCTTCTGGAGGACAAGCCAAGCCGTTGCTCTTCCTGTCCCTCCATACCAAGAATCCTCAGTCGAAAATACGAGCTGGCCTGGAACACAAAAATGGTGAGATCAAGCCAAAGAGTAGGAGAAGGTGGGTCTTGCCTCCTGGTCAACAAAGGAATTTGATGACTGGGTTGACTCGGTTGGATGACTTAGATTACAGTCTATCCCTCACCAGGATTGTCCTGAAAAACAGGAAGAGACAGAGTGAAGAGAGACCCTCTGCAGAACTGAGAGTGGTTTGGACCTGAAGCCCTCTGCACCCCGGTATTCGAAGTGGCGCCCCCTACCCAGACCTCCTGTCAGAGATGAGACACAGCAGCCCTGAGATCCAATGCCACACAGCACTACTTGAAGCCGTCTGGATCCATGCCTGGGATAAATCTAAGAAGCGGCATACTTCCAAATCCAGGCAAGGGTTTTATCTCGTCGAAGACGCGGTCTACTTCTGATTTGTACGGAAAATCTTCAGGAACAGTATCCGTTATCAGCAAAATACATTCAGTTGGTTCTGGTTCTACTTCTAGTGGACTAACGAAACTATATGCCCTCCTTTCTGAAAAAAAAAAAGAAGTTGGTTCCGCTACGCAGAGGGTACGCTTGGCACCTATTCCAGACCCTTCCCCTGGCTATTCTTCCCTGAAGGCCGAGCGGCCTCATCCCGGGTGACCTTGTTTCCACACCCAGCCTAGAAGCACATCTGGATTGATGCCACGGCCTCCGGCTGCCCAGCCAGTGCACGGCCCACCGGACTAGGCTTCTAAGTATGCGTCTCAGCGATGACTTTCACGAAGCTTCTGGGAGGTGGGGGAGCAAGACACTGTCCATCTGCCAACTGGTATTCGGCCGGCAAGACACTTGCCGATGGTGTAAAAGCAAACACTTGATAGTTATTCTTCTGAACCAAGACATTTCAATATCCTTTAAAAAAAATTTTTTTTAATAGTGATCTGAGTGCAATATCCTTTTTTGGTACCAAATTATTTTATTCTAGAACTTGATCCCGTTATTTTTTTTAATGTGTTTTTTTGTTTGTTTGTTTTTTTATTTTTGAGAGAGAGGGAGACACAGAATCTGAACCAGGCTCCAGGTTCCAGCTCAGATCCCGAGGTGGGCGGGGGGGGGGGGGGGGGGGGGGGGGGGGGGGGGGAGGGGCCTTAATCTCAGGAGCTATGAGATCGTGACCTGAGCCAAAGTTGGACACTTAACAGACTGAGCCAACCAGGTGCCCCCCCCCCATTATTTTCTTAAACAGCAGCATTTTGTGTATATGCATTCTGTTTTGTATTTTATACAGTCAACTTGGTAATGAACTTTTTAAAAAATTAATTGGTGTATTGCATCAGGCGTGCAACTTAAGGCTACGTGAAAAAGGGTTATTTGCTCAGTGCGTGCAGATATTTGTGACATGGTTAAATTTTAAATGTGGTGGTGCTTCTGGCTCTCTTGGACTCACGTCAGCCCTAGAGAAAGGATCCTCTGTTTTTCTCCATTTCATGTTCCTGGTTTGATTTTTTGCTACCACTGTGCTGTTCTAAAAATACTATTACGCAGCTCATTTCATTTTGTCATTGTCTCCCAAACGAAAGAACTCTCCGTAAATATTTTTGGAAATGTTAAAAAAAAGTAAATAAATACATAAAGGGCGCTTCTCAAGCGGAAGGAATCTGACTCCAGACAAAAAGTCAGAGATAGGGAATCAAGCCTTACCATCTGCTGTTTTTTTCCATCCATGAGTTAAATAAGTCATTCCACCTTTATAGCTGTAGGTGCCTCGTGCTTTCAACTTTTTAAAAGTTAAATTTTGACTCATCACAGCCAGTGGGTGCCCAAGTGGACTCACGGGCTACAGCCAGTGAGCTATACCACGTGACCCAAGGAAAGTCTGCTTTGGGCTCTTCAAGCCCAGGCGTGTCTTGTCCAGGCCCTAATTCCTGAGTGGCAATAGAATTGGATTTCCAACACCTCTATATTTCTCTTTTCTTCCTGAATCTGTGTTCTTATTTACGATTCTGAATGTTGGCCGAATTTGGTTCTGGTTCCAATTTGTGCTCTGCCAATATGTTACTCCTTATTTGTGGCAGCCATGGTGTGCAGATCCTGCCATGGCCCCCATGATTCCTCTTCCCTGTTCGAATCCTGCATAATCCCCTCCTTTTGAGTGTGGCTTTAAGTGTGTGATTTATTTCTAGCTTACAGAATACGGCAAGCATAAAGACATGTTGTGGATACTTAAGATTCCCAGATCAACTGATTTTGAGTTGATTGAAAAGGACTCTATCCTTTATGGGCCTGGTGTCATCAGATTAAGCTTCAAAAGACTATCTGGGCCTCCCTTGAGTGAGACGCTCTTGCTGGCCTCTAAGAAGTAAGCAGCCGTGTGATGAAGTGCTTACAGAAAGGGCCACAAGAAAAAGGTATTCTGCCAACAACATGAATGGACTTGGAAGTGGATTCTTCTCCAGTCAAGCCTGGAGATAAGGACACAGTATCGTCAAAATGTTGATTTCACCTTGGTGAGATCTTGAAGCGGAGAACACAGCTACGCTTTACCCAGACTCCTGACCCCAAAACACTGTGACATAATAAATGTGTGTACATGTGGTTTTTTAAATCCAGGCCACTAAGTTTCCGGTCATCTGTTGCACAGAACTAACAAGTGAGTACAGTGACAGTGATTCAGAATTTGGTGTGTTGGTCTATTTGATACAGAAGATCTTTCTTCTCTCGGGTGAGACATGTTCCACGGTTTGGTTTGCTAGGTTTTTTTTTTTTTTTTTTAATCTATCTGTTTTGTCTGTTTATGCAAGAATGTATCTTGCATAAAGGAGAGGAGAATGTCTGTATTAGTGAATTTGAAATCTGTGCTAGTGAACTTGTGTCTTCTGTATCTATTCTGTCCTGGGGCTGATGTTGTACCAAGAAACAAGCCCTCTGTCTCTGTTTGCAATTGACACAAGCCTCTGCTTGTTCGTATGGGTATGAAATGTTTACCTACCTCTAGGAATGTTAATAAAATAGATTATAAAGTCTCTTATATGAAGTGGCAGGGGAAGATAGAGATGCCCTTTGGAGCTTTAAAAAGGCCCCTATAAGAGGAAATAGTGTAAGCCCTGAGAAACAATTCTGGGCCTGCCACTGGGCCTTAGTACAGAGTGAATGCTTAACCATGAGCAACCAAGTTACCATGTGACCTGAGCTTCCCATCATGAATGGGTGTTATCTGACCCACTGGGCCATAAATTTGGCCATGGACAGTGACACTCATCATATTATGGAAGTGATATATATGTGATACAGGGCCTAAGCAGGTCCCAAAGGCACAAGTAAGTTACAGGAAAAAGTGGTCAATGCCCATGGTCCCCACGCTGCTACACTCCCTCTGTCTCCCAGCTTCCACCTCTGGCCTCCTAGGGAGTTCTCTCTCATCAGGTGCCAGAGGAAGAAAGGACTTGGGCTCGGTTTACCAATGATTCTATCTGATGTGCAGGTACCACCCAAAAGTGGACACCTGTGACACTACAACCCTTTTCTTGGATATCCCTAAAGGACTGCAGTGAAAGAAATCCTCCCAGTGAAAAGATTCCAAGCAATGTATCTGATTATGTATGCCTTTGCTTGGAAGGAGAAATGGACAGATATTCAATTATATACTCATTCACGGGCTATGCCCAATGGTTTGGCTCGGTGGTCAAGGGCTTGGAATGAACATGATTAGAAAATGATAGTAATCAAAATAGAATGATATTGACATGAAAACAGACGCATAGATCAACAGAACAGAATAGCGAGCACAGAAAGGAACCCATGTATCTATGGAGAATTAACTGGGGACAATGGCACCAAGAACATACAATGTGGCAAGGAAAGTCTCTTCAACAAATGGCGTGGGAAAAACAGGATATTTACACGCAAAAGAATAAAATTAGACTCCAATCTAACACCATACATAAAAACTAACTCAAAATGGCTTAAATATTGAACATAACTCTGAAACCATAAAACTCCTAGGGGGAAAAAAAAAACTATCGAGAATAAGTCCTTGACAGTGGTCTTAGCAAAATGATTTTTTGGATTTGAGACCAAACAAAGGCAACAGAGACAAAAAGAAACAAGTGAGACTATCTAAAACTAAAACTCTTCTGCACAGCAGAGGAGTCCATCAACAAATGAAAAGACAACCTATGAAATGAGAGAAGTCACAGATCTGATGAGAAGTTAATATCAAAAATATCCAAGGCACTCATACAAATCAATAATCTGGTTTTAAAATGCAAAAAGCTGTTGAATAAACCTTTTTTTTCCCCCAAAGAAGACATACAAATGGCCAACAGGTCCATTTTAACAGGTTGAAAAGGTGCTCAACATCACTAATCAATAGGGAAATTCATATCAAAACCACAATGAGATATCACCTCACACCTGTTAGAAGTGTTATCAAAATCACAAGAGGGGTGCCCGAGTGGCTCAGTTGTTAAGCATCTGACTCACTTTTGGCTCAGGTTATGATCTCACAGTTTATGAGTTCAAGCCTCACATCAGCACGGAGCCTCCTTGGGATTCTCTCTCTCCCCTTCTCTCTCTGCTTCTTCCATGTGTGTGAGCACACGAGTGCTCTCTCTCTCTCAAAATAAATAAATAAACTTAAAAAAGTGACAATACATAAGTTCTGGAAAGAATATAGAGAAAAAGCAATGCTTATATACTTGGTAGAAATGTAAACTGGTACGGCCACTATGGAAAACAGACCACTGTAAAACAGAATGGAGTTTCCTCAAGAAATTAAAAATAGGGGCGCCTGGGTGGCTCAGTTGGTTAGGTGACCGACTTCGGCTCAGGTCATGATCTCACGATTGGTGAGTTCGAGCCCCGCGTCGGGCTCTGTGCTGACAGCTAGGAGCCTGGAGGCTGCTTCAGATTCTGTGTCTCCCCCTCTCTCTACCCCTCCCCTGCTCACGCTCTGTGTCTCTCTGTCTCTCAATAATAAATAAAAATGTTAAAAAAAATTTTTAAGAAATTAAAAATGGAACTACCATATTATTCAGCATTCTCATTTCTGGGTATATATCCAAAGGAAACAAAATCCTTATATTCACTGCAACATTATTCACAATAGCCAAGGTATGGAAATAACCTAAGCATCTGTTAACACATCAGTGAATAAAGAAAATGTGGTAAGTATATGTATAATGGAATATTACTCTGCCTTTAAAAAGAAAGAAATCCTACCAATTGTCATAACATAGATGGACCTTGAGGGCATTATGCTAAGTGAAATGAGCCAGACAAAGGTAAATGATGTATGCTATCACTTCTACGAGGAATCTAAAAAGAAAAGGCAAATCCTTTGAAACAGAAAGCATAAAAGTGGTTTGCAGGGCCTGGGAGTGGGGGAAATGAGGACAGGTTGCTAAAATGGTGCAAACTTTCAGTTATGAGATGAACAAGTTCTGAGGATATAAAATATAGCATGTGTCAACTGTAGAATTGATAATACTGTATTGTGTAATTGATTTCGCTAATAAGATAGATCCTAAACTTTTTCATCAAAGAAAAGGTAACCATTTGAAATGATGAATCTATTAGTTTACTTGATTGTGGGAATTCTTTTGTATATAAAAAGATCATGTTGTATACCTTGAACATATTACAATTTTATTTGTCAACTTGATCTCAATAAAGCTGGAAAAAAATTTAAATCAATCAATAAATTTTTTAAAAAGTAAAGGGTCATGAAAATATTTTCCACACATGACTTCAAAATTTCTAGGAGCCATAATTGCACTATGTTTTCTATTATTCCTCTATCTGAATGGGGCTGTTTGCTGTGCTTATCCTGTCATTTCAGCTCTCTGTGTTACATCTTTACCAGGTAAATAATTTGTCTCTTAAACTCTTTGATTACCAAATTAAGAAGAGACATAGCCAAACAGGATGTAGATTATAAGATCCTAGAATTCAAGAATAATGCTCTAACTGCAGTGAACTGCATTGGACTTTGGAGGATGGTCAGTTAGGAATGAGCCTCTTTTGTACATGGGAGGAGCCTGAATAATTTATCCAAGGTAAACCAGGGTGGCTTACCTCATTTTCCAGAAATTCTTTAACCCTCACTGTAGCTATACCCTTTGGATAGTAATTTTGCAGTATCTTCTACTATCAGTGAGGGAACCACCTTGCCCGTTGGCTTGGAGCTTGATCATGGAAAATTGCTTTGATGAATTGAGAATTAATAGATTGAGACAGTAAAGATTTGAAATGGCTCCTACACTGGGTCCAGCCCAGTCTTACTCTTGTTCAAGCACCACAAGAACATGAACAGGCTGGTGCACCGGTTCCGGGAGGAGACACTTCACGGAATCAAATTTTCCCAGCAATATCCAACCGAAACTGACAACCGAACAAACTGTACCTGGTCCCCAGATATATACAGAGTTCATTTAAAAATCATTGAAATAGCTGTTTCTTTCAATATAATTTCCTCTTTTCCTCTGGCTCTTTATGAGGTTTTCTCTGGATCTTTGGATTCTTGTGGTGTTTGTAAGTTAGATTGTTTTTGTTGTCTTGTCTGGGGTTCAGTGATTTCTTAATCAATGGATTGAAACATGTTACTCATTTTGGGGAAACTCAGCAATATTGTTTTCCACCCGTTTTCTCTCTTATATATTCCAGAACTCCAGACAGTGTTAGACTTTCTGACAGTAGCCTTCCTGTGTCTTACCCACCCACTAGCCTGGATTTTCCATTTATTTGGCCCTGTATGCTCCATACTGGGTATTATCTTCCCTTTCACTAATTCTCTATTCCACTGTGCTTAATTGGTTGTTAAAGACGTGTATTGAATTTTTTGTCTTGATTATTCATTTTGTTGGTCTTACGGTTTTAGTGATAAGAAGAATTTCTTGCTCTGCTTCTAAAAGTATCTTCTATGGGGAAACTGAATAAAATACTCATAATACTACGATCTTAAAGAAAGTTTTCCTTTTCGGTAGTGTTGAGAGAAAAATGGTAACAATTCCTTCTTATCCCAAACTTTGGTCACAAAATAGATAAAATCGTGGTGTAGTCATTCTCCAAGTTGAAAGAAACTGGTAATGACTATCATGTGAGTAGCTTTCCTTGGATGACAGCTTATCTACTTCTGGGTCATCACCAGAGGCTGTCCTTATGAGGAAAGTCAAGAAGCAGAACTTGGATCTCCAAATGCCACTCAAATAAGCAAAATATAATACATAGTCACAAGGACACCATCCTCTTACAAGGCTTCATTTTTCAGTAGTCCTTTTACTTCTAATGTTAGAGATAGGTCTCTGTGCATTTACGCTGTGGTTTTCAAAGCAACTGTAAATAATTTGCTCAAGTAATACACCTAAACTAAAGAACACTCAATTTATGAAGGTATTCAGCTGAACTTCAACTTTGCCATTTACTAAGTTACCTGCAGGATCTTTAGGAAATTACTTAGACGTCATCCAACTTACATATGTAAACATGTCAAATACAAGTCATTAAATGAGATATATAACGATGGTGGTGGTGGTGGCTAAATGGGAGAACTCTAACTGATAGGTCCTTCTTCATCCAGTTTTCCAAGTGACAAGAGTTCAGTGTGATGGGATAGTGCTACCAATATTCTCCATGGTCTTATGATACTTCTTGTATCGTTCTCAGAATTGAGACTTGCTTGAAAAAACATTTTACCTACTACTTAATCAAGAATAACTAAAAACTAAACATATTTATGGTGATTTGCTTGCTAGTTTTTCCTTTACTTCTTTCTAAAAATTATGGAAAAATGCCCTAGGAAAAAATTATGGAAAAACAAGCATGGTACTTTCCTATGGACACGTATATAGCCTCTATATAATAATACAACATACAATCTTTCCTTCATATTTTAATAGCATCATTAGCAAGCAAAATTCTACCACCTGCTTGTTTGCATGCTACTGTGATTAAATCTAGGTTCTTTTATTACAGGAGTCAAAGTAGCACTACATACATACAAACATAGCCAAACACTACACTGAATATGTATTATGCTTTACAAATTTACCTTTTCAGGACTGTCTTTTTTTGCTCTAAAAAACAGCTAAAAAACATCATAGATCCAATTCGTTCATTTTCCCTGTTGTATAGTATCCTCTTGTATCAGTATGCCATAATTTATTTACCCATTTTGTCATAATGGACATTTGTATGACCTCTCAATTTCAGCTATTAAGAAAAATAGTAATATGCATATTTTTGCATATATATATATATATATATATACATACCCTGGTGCACAAGTACCAAAGATTATGGGGCTTTGAATCGAAGTGTGATTAATATGTCTTAGGAAATGCATCTGCACTTTGATTACATAATTCCCCCCTACTGCACAAAGTGGTTGTTTCCAGTTTATAATCTTATGAATACTGCGTGAAATATCCCATTGCTTCAGACCCTTTCCAAAATTAGTGACATCAGACTAATGTTTATACCTTTATATTTATATAAACTATAATTACGCTTATATTAACATTTTATATTTTGTAATCCTTTTTCTATTCTAATTTTTAATTTATCTGAAGTTCAAAAAATTGTTATTCTTTTCCCTTCCTATGACTGCGATTACATATATCTCTTCATATTGCATTGTATATGATATACATTTGTTAATATTCCATTATAGTTTTGTAACATTTCTTCCTTGTGTCTCAAAGCATCTTTTGTTACCAGCACGTGTTACTATGCAGAGATATTTCCTTTAATCAAACATTCTATCAGATCACTTTGAGAAAATAGGATTAGGTAACAGCATGGTGTAAGGGAAACTTCAGTGCTTTTTCACATCTGAAGGGACCTGATCAAAGAAATGTTGAAATTCAGAATGAACCTACTAGGTCTTTCTGTGAAGGTATTTTCTCTTAGAATACAGAAACTGCTTTCAATCTTATCTATAAAGCTAAATGTATTAGTTTTCTCAGAGAGAATTTAAGGTGCCACAGTAGTCTCAGGTCTCTGTCTCAGCTTGCTGTTTCCCTGAATCAGAATGAGCAGCCTGAGTGAAAGATAGTTGAAATCACCACGACAAACATCTTGGCCTGATTGATATCTATGCACCTTAAGAAAGATCCAACTTGCTGTTCGAGTGGGAATAAGTAAATGATGAAGAGGAGGAAGAAGATTGTCACCATTTTCATGCCCCTTTGACAGACCTCTGCTGGAGTCCCTCAAGCCCATCAGGTTGAGCTGCAAATTCTCGGTGTCTCACCAAGAACGGAAATAAAAGGAGCAAGGAGGTCAGGGACAGGAGAAAGGGATAACTTAGGTCAAGTTAGGAAGCAGACGCCATTTAAGACAGAAAGTTGTCCTTATGTCTTAATGCAAAGTCATGTTTCCTTCATGTACTTTAAAGGTATTCATCCACAACTCACCACAACGCACCACGACTCATCCAGCATTAAGAGGTTACCAGACTACAAGAACAAAGGCTCCAGGAAAAGCACGAGACCCATTCTGTTCTCTCTCCACTTCAGCCAGATGAAAAAGAAGTGGGACGAACTTGGCTACCTTAAGGAAGCAGGAAATGCTTAGGCAGGTGGCAAACCAGGTAGCTAAGTGATCCATTAGTGCCCAAAGAATAGTAATCACTTTAGCTAGTTTACCAGTGACATATGGATGTGGAGACAACCCCCTCATAAATGACTCAAACAGTGACCCACTGTTGAGTGATTCTGGTAGCTGGTAAGGATAGCCAAGCTAGGAAGGATGAAATCAGCTGGTAAGACTTTCCCATTTGTGACCCACTCAGTGCCGTTTGCCCATCCAATGAACCCATCTCCCTGCATTCCTGAGAGGATTTCTGCTGCCCCTGTCAGAAAGGAGATCTGATTCCAACTGACATTTCCATGAAAATATTTCCGATGTGGTGCCTCACTGTCAGCTTCTAGTTAGACAGTTGCAGGTTGACATCCATTTATAGCTATTTTCATTATTATTCCAGAAAGGACAGCCAAAATTCTGCTATGTGATATAGTTTCAGAGATCTTCACAAAGGAATAGTTCACTCTATTGATACCATATCCCGGTGCTAAACCAAACAGAATAGGAAGAGATACAAAGCTTCCTAAATAACCCTCTTATTATTTATAGTCAGCTACTATCTAATTCCCAGAGTAAATGCTAATCAATGTCCACTTTTCGTTGGTACTGGCTGAAAATGCCCATTTGTGTTAATGACTACATGCAAGGTATGAAGTCAGGTTGCAAATATAAGAGAGATTATTTGCCACTAATTTCTACTTTCATCTTCCCTGAGCCATTCCTCTGAATGCAAATATTTTAGATTTTGAATAGAAATTGCTAGAAAAAAAATTTTTATATAACTCAGTCATTATTCATCACTCATTGAATAAGATCCTTCTACCAATCAAGTATGTTTGCTGATTCAATATCATTTAGAGGAATAATTTAATAAAATTATTTATAGTTCAAAGAGCACACCCAAGTTCTAGAGCAAATAACTATAAATAATTAGTGCATAATATTGTAAGAGCTAAATCGGAAGTTACAAGCAACGTGCACTGGGAATATACACGAGGAAGCTGCAAATGCTACAGTGCATGATCACTTATGGTGATATGAGGATAGAAACATTTAGCTGAACTTGAACTCTTTAGGGTGTATGAAGAAATAGAAAAACAGAACGGATATTCGAGACTGATCTAAGAGCATGTATAAATTATCCAAGCGACATAAGCAAGCTACACCATGCTTCTAAAGGAGGAAACTGTTTGTTTTACGATAACTTATTGGCTATTTCGGTTGAAATGGTACTAAGTGCCCTGCGACATGTCTTAAATTCCATGTCATCTGCTTTCTGGGCTATAGAGAGGCTATGTTTCCCAGCCTCCCTTATAGACGGTTACGGCAATGTGACCAAAAACTGAACAATGTCGTAGGAGTGAAAATCATTTACATAGGAGTGCATCATTTACAGGCCCATCCCAACAAAATCTCTCCGTGAACAGTTCTCCATACACCTCTTTCAACCTGGCCATCAGGAATGGGGATGACTCCAAGGCGATCCCAACCACATGTTAAAGAGGGAATCCTTTTGATCAGTCTGATTCCCTGGATAACTGTATAGAGAGAGCTCCTCAAACACATCAGTACTGTGAAAAGAGCAATTTAAATCTGCATTATGTATGAGTCACTTTTATGTTTGGAGCCTATTTGTGGCAGCATTTTGTCTTCCCAGTCTAATACAGAAATTGGAACTGAAAGTGTGCAGTTTCATTTAGACGATCTGAATAGTGAAAAAACAGAACCAAGAAATCCGTGCATCCTGCAGATTTTTGTGGTGGATTTTGTTTTCATTGGTTTTCCAGCCATAGTATAGCTTTATTCACCCATTTCTTTGGTCATTCGCATATCATTTGGAGCAACTATTCTATGGGCCAGCTTTATATCCTGAGGAGTCAGCAGGAAACATCATAGACATGATCTACACATTACATTGTTCATATTTTACTGGGGCAGACAGATTATTAAAAACAAATGAATAAATCAGATATAGAAGTGATTTATTGGAGTTTTGATAACGTTAAAATTTCATAATGTAAGATTTATTACAGACCTCCTGAACAAGGTTACACATTTCTTTCTTATAACAGAATGTTATTAATAACATCTCCACACATTATTTCATCAATTTCCACAAGATTCTAATAAAACAAATATTGAAGATATTCCTAATATTTATTACACACATATAATAAATACTATTTTAGTATATACAGAAGCATAATTATGTATCATAATTTTTAAACATTTATTTAGTTTTGAGAAAGAGAGAGAGAGCAGGGGAGGGGCAGAGAGAGAGGGAGAGTCAGAATCCCAAGCAGGCTCCACACTGTCAGCGCAGGGCCTGATGCAGGGCTTGAATAACGAAACAATGAGATCATGACCTGAACTGAAGCCGAGAGTCAGATGCTTAATTAACTGAGCCACCCAGGTGCCCCCATATTATTTTTTTTACTATTCTTATAATGAACATATTTTTAAGACAAGGAACAGCTGAGTCTTGTTATTTGAAGCTTAAGAGAAACTTTTAGGTGGCAAGATGGAAAAAATAATTGGCAGTTCAGAGATTCAAAGACGAAAACTGAACAATTTGAGATCAGACCTCAACTTCCAAAAAGGTCTTCTTAATTCACAAACCGTAAGAAATGACTTTCCTAGTGGCATATGGGAACATAGAAGCATTGGAAGCAAGTCACGATCATTTTTTTCTTTCTCATCCCTACTGCAGAACTTGATTTTTTCTCTGAGATGTTACCTACTCGTATTAATCTAATATTCTTTAGCTTTGTTTCTTATACACATATGTGAAATTTATTCTAAATATAAGTGTCACTCTTGAATTTTATTGTGTGCATCTTTTTCTAATAAAGCTCTGATGGCTCTCTATTAACCATGACAAATTTATGATGGAATAATACCTACCCCAAACACTCATCCTCAATCTGTGATTTACAATCCAATATCATTACCATCCAAAAGACCGAAGATCCAAACAATAGAATCTAAACACACCGTGGTACATATGCATGGATCTAATTACAATGGAAAAGAGCAATTATTTCCTGAGATTAAGTTGTCATTCTTAAAAATGCATAAATATAGATTATAAACTCTTAAACCAGAAAATAATAACATAGAATATGTATATGAAATACACATTGCTTCATAATCCTGAGGAATTTCTTACAATATTTCGTATAATTAGATTGCTTACCTGAAAAAATCAGCTAATGAAATGATAATCATATAATTTTTCTTATATTTTTCACAAACACATCTGCATATACTTTTGTGATATGCTTAAATAAAAGGCTTTCTAAGGTAAACCTTTGGAAATTACTCCATGATATACTCATTAGAAAAAGAGGTAAGAAGTATACTTTTTCTTAATGTTTATTTATTTTGAGAGAGACAGAGACAGAGCATGAGCAAGGGAGGGTCAGAGAGACAGAAACACAGAATCTGAAGCAGGCTCCAGGCTCTGAGACATCAGCACAGAGCCCAACGCGGGGCTCAAACCTATGCACCGCGAGATCATGACCTGAGCCAAAATCAGAGGTCTAACCGACTGAACCACCCAGGCACCCCCAAAAGAGGTAAGAAGTATAAAATGTTATGGGCTCCATCAACTGGTTTTCTCCTAGAAGACACACGATGCTCCTCTTTGTTTCTTTCAGTCAGCACTTCAGCTGCCACAGAAATGACAGAAAGGCCTGTCTTAGCTTCTTGTTTCCCCAAATCAGCATCAATGAGTGGATTGAAGGATATAGGATTCCAATAACCTGGCAAAGGAGGAAGCCGAACTCGTTCTGCAGCCAATTAGAACTCCAAATTGTGATCGTCAGAGTAAAGAAGTAACCGGCAAAGAACAAGAGAAAGGAGACCACAGTCTGCATGGCTCTTATGTGGACCTTGGTGCTGGGATCTTGGGATCCCTTGCCGCAGAGCTGCATCCTCTTGAGATGTTTCCAGAGGGAAAAGATCAACAGCACAAAAGACGTCAGGGACATACCAAAGGGTATGAAGTTTGCTAGTGTGAATATAGTCATATTTGAAAGCTGTAAAATGTCCCTCAATTTGGTCTTCCTAGTGCCGTTTCCTTCATATACCTCAGTCTGCACTTTCTCATGTACGCTCACCACCACAACATGAAAAACCAAAAAGAACAAGGACCCCAACAGAATCACAAGAACTATGCTTTTAACTCTCCACTTGAGGCGAAGGAAAATAAGGCTGGAGAAGTTGGCTATTTTGAACAAATAAAATATGCTGAGGCTAGTAGCCAGCCAGATGCTAAAATGATTGCTTACTGCCCAGGCAATTTGAAAAATAATTCTTACTTCTAAGCTATAGAAATCTGGATTGAACAAAGTCGCATACCAATTTATTAATATTACCCAGAGCAAACCAATTCTGGAGACAGCCAGAGCAGCGAGAATGTGATCAACTGAGGAGATCTTTTGTCTCTTGGTCCAGTCAATGAAGTTCACCAGTGCTATGAAGCCATTGGCAAAATTTCCTAGGAGAAATTCTATTATTACCGCGATGGAAAAAATGCTCGGTAGTGCGGTTACCATGTCCAGAAAGGAAAACAAACAAAAAATCTAAGTCTAATGTCTGATGTCACTGGTTGTGCACCTGATCTCTAAGTGTGCAGTAAAGTTCTTGTTTCTTTTAAATTCTGTGACCAATGTCAAGCAGGAAAGCACCAGGGTAGGCCAGTAAATGAGCTCAGCGCTGTCCTGGTGAAAACCCTTGTTATTCCCAAATGGCTAAAGTCACTCCCATTCATACACTGTGTGTCCTTGCCATGGTTGGATTATTTCATAACTGGTGTTGAGGTGAAAGCTGGGTTCACATTTGTTAACATGCAAATAAGGACATATTATTTGCAACTTTTTCCTTGTTTAACTTTTCCATAATTTGTGTTCACCAACTGTAGTTGTTAGATAGTAAAATTTAAAACTCCAATATGTAGAACAAACAGTGAATGTCCACAAGCTATTTCATGGAGCTGGGTCATAGCTACGGTCTACAGTGCTATGGACTTATTATTTTTTTAATGCCAGATGTACATAGGAAGAATTCAAGCTTTTCCTATCAAAAGCATCCAGAAAAGACAGACAATTCTCTCCAAAAGCTGGTTGCTGATAATTAATACTTATATATAACTGTATTTATTTAGAAGCTCGTGAACACACACACACACACACACACACACACAAATACATATGCATCTCATGGACGGAATTACTGTTCTATAACTTCCAAAATGTAAAGTCAATGTCCAGAGATCATCCTGGTTCAAATCCCCCCTGTAGGCTTTTTCAACCCCTTATTAATAGCTATCAAATATATCTTTCATGCTTAGGTCTTTGAGAAAGTCTCTCTTTTGAGTCTATTTAATATGTATTAATATTTAGTTAAAACATTCAAAGATTTTGTAAATAGTTTTGGGCATTTCAAAAGAACGCATGTTTTCCATTGCCAGTTCCAGATTTTTTTTCATATGTGAATAGTCATTTTTATTTTGTTTCATTTGTCGTAACTTCTTTTTTAAGATTAACAGATGTTAAAATCAACCTCTACCCTGGATTTCATTCAGTTTCAGTTTTTGTAGTAATTGTTTTTAATTTTTTTTTAATGTTTATTTATTTTTGAGAGAGAGAGACAGACACAAAGTGTGAGCGAGGGAGGGACAGAGAGAGGGAGACACAGAATTGGAAGCAGGCTTCAGCCTCTGAGCTCTCAGCACAGAGCCCGACGTGGGGCTCAAACCCACGAACCACCAGATCATGACCTGAGCTGAAGTCAGACACTTAACCGACTGAGCCACCCAGGTGCCCCAATAGTAGTAATTGTTTTTAGCAGAAGATCTTGAGCTGGACTGCCAGGATGAGAAACCCAGATTGCCTGCTTCCTGTATCTCTGATCTTGGACACTGCTTTAAAACCACTCTCTGCCTCCGTATGATCACCAGTAAGATGTGGACAATAATGATACCCTCTCCCTGCAGTCTTTGTGAAGAGTTTATCTACTACCTGCGATCCTGCCTGTCTGGTACAGAAAGGGCAGGAAAGGTTGTTACTTAGTCCTCTGATCCCGTGTTATTTGATACTTTAAAGCTAACCTGTGATAACTTCCATTTAGGAGTAGAATGTAGCCGATTGGAAAAGGCAAGATGTCCTCCTCTAACGAGCAGGATAAGGAGAATAAATTGCCAAAATTATATTTTAAATTCATCCTAAATCTGTGCGAGAAGAGAAGACCACCCAAACTGAGATCTGGGATGCAGAGTCTTTTCAGGTGAAGAGATGATATATATATTCAGTGAAATCCCTATCAAATCCTAGCAGGCTCTATTCCCAGAAAGTGAAAGACTATGTCTAAAATGTATATGGAAATGCAAAGTGCCCAGAATAGCTGAAAGGATTTTTTTTTAATGTTTTATTTACTTTTGAGAGAGAGAGACAGAGTATGAGCAGGGGAGGGGCAGAGAGAGAGGGAGACACAGAATCCCAAGCAGGCTCCAGGCTCTGAGCTGTCAGCACAGAGCCCGACACGGGGCTCGAATTTATGAATCACGAGTTTATGACCTGAGCCAAAGTCGGATGCGTAACTGACTGAACCACCCAGGCGTCCCTTAGCCAAAAGGATTTTTTTAAAAAGAACGAATCTGGAGGATTTCAGTTCCTGGTATTGAAGCTTGCTATTAGCATGTATTAATCAAGATAGTGTAATACTCACATGCAGATAAACATATATATTAATGAAACACAACTGAGAGTCCGGACTAATATTGACATTCCTGGTCAATGTGTTACCAAACCCAAGTTCAGCTGCCAGTCTCTTAGAAGGCCATCACTCAGGAGGAGAGTTTTTGACGAGAAAGGAACATGGGCTTTAGTCAGAAGGCCGGCAACCTGGGGAGAAGGCAGACTTTTGTCCAAAAACCAACTCGGAGGTTTCCTGCCTGACCCAGCGGGGGTTTTAATGGGTTTAGGGTAGTTAACCAGCAAAAGGAGTGCAGTGGCCTGCAACATTTCTTGATTATGTGCAGACTTGATGATGCCAGCTCCAAATGTTATCTCAGTGCTCAGGGGTTGTGCAAGGGGGTCCGGTTCCTGTTTGTTGATGTGCAGGAGTACTCTGTTCTTTCCTCAAAGGAGGGCAAGGTCTACAGATACACAAAGGGAGGTCAGTAAAATCATCAGCGTGATCTAAACGAAGAAAAGCATTTTGCTAAAACCTTGCTAAAGCTAGTCAGAAAGCGGAGGCAGCTTTAAACAGACTTGCTGGCTGCTGTGGCCTGGGAAAGTTCGGGTCCTTCACTCCTCAAGGCCAGTGGTCTGCAAATCTCAAAAAAAGTAAATGAGTTCTTTTACAGATCAAGAGCCTTAAGTCAGTAAGTAAGAAGGGTGTTAACCTTCTTAACCTTAACCTTAACCTTCTAAGTCAGTAAGTAAGAGCGAGTTAACCCTTAAGACTGGCTGCAGGGCCGTTCCATTAATTTGCAATCAATGGGAGAGATTATCTTTCTTTAGTTTTCAACAAATGAAGTTGGGACAATTAGAGGCCCACAGTGATAGAGATACATTTGGGCCCTGATCTTCGTATCATAACAAAATTAACTCAAAATTGATCGTAGAAGCTGAATGTAAGGGGAACCACTATAAACATTAGAAAAAAAAACACAAAAAGGTTGGTAAACTTGAATTAGGCAGACTTCTTAGACCCAACACCAAAAGCATAATTCATAAAATTAATAAAGTAGTAAATTGAATTGCATCAAAATTGAAAACTTTTGCGCCCCACGAGGTTCACACCCTGTGTAATTCTCTCCCCTTAAGGGTGGGCAGGAGCTGTGACTTACTTCTAGCTTGCAGAATAAGGCAAGCATGAAGAGCTGTTGCAGATACTTAAGCTCCCAAAGCAAATGATTTTGAGTTAATTAAAAGGGAGATGATCCATCATGGGCTTGATGCTATCAGGTAAAGCTTTAAAAGAGTGGCTGGACCTCCCCTGAGTGAGAGACCCTTGCTGGCTTTAAAGACGTAAGCAGCCACGTGACAAAGTGCCTATGGAAAGGGCCACGAGGCAATGAACTCTGCCAATACCCTGAGTGCAGTTGGAAGCGGATTCTTCTCCGGTCAAGCCCGTAGATGAGGTTGCAATACCATCAAAATGATTTCAAGCTGGTGAGATCCTGAAGCCAAGAACACAGCTAAGCCTCGCTCCAGAAACCTGTGACGTAAGACGTGGGGTTTTTTTGGTTTAAGCCACTAAATTGCTGGTCATCTGTTGCACAGCAATAACAAATGAATGCAGTTGACAGTGACTCGGAATTTAGTGTTTTGGTCTGTTTGATAGAGATCTCTCTTCTTTCAGGTGAGAAATGCTCCACAATTTGGTTTGCTAGTTTTTTGTTTATCCATCTGTTTGGGCAAGAATCCCTCTCTCCTCTTCTGGAAAGGAGAATGTCTGTATTAGTGAATTTTAGATCTGTACCGGTGAATTTTTGTGTCCTATATTTATTCTATCCTGGGTCCTGTTGTTATGAGTATGAAATTTTTGCCTACCTCTGGATAAATGCTCTTACAAAAGGAGTACGGGTCTGAGTACTTTCCAGAGCTCAAGTAACACTTATGTTTTTTTAATTTTTTTTATGTTTATTTATTCAACAAAAACTAATTCAGGAGCATTTTATTTTACATTTATTTATTTATTTTGAGAGAAACAGCACACATGCACATCCAAGTCGGGGGAGGGGCAGAAAGAGGGGGCGAGAGAACCCCAAGCAGGCTCTGTGCTGTCAGTGTGGAGCTCTTCACGGGGCTCAGTCCCACAAACTGTGAGATCATGACCTGAGCCAAGATCATGAGTCAGTCGCTTAACCCACTGAACTGCCCAGGTTCCCCCAGGAGCATTTTTCTATAGGAAACCAGGTTTATATAATCCAAATGATTGTTTCATCAGATCAGACTGACTCAATACTTTTGATTCGAAGACAGGCATATGTTTTCACCTCACTTTGTCAGTGTGGGGTATGTTTTACTTTTTATAGAGATTTAGGATTGTCATTCTAAATTCCTATAATTCTTATACTGGTTTACTGACAACATAAGCTAAGATTATGTCCACATGTTAAAATGCACACAAAAAAGTAAAAGGACATGTTCAAATAAATTGAGTAGAAATTATGAAATGTTTTGTGTATCAACGGTAATTGTTTTCTATAGTATTTCAGCTTGAAAATCTTCTAAAATTCTTAGTTAAAATTTTTTTAAATTTTTTTTTTTTTTTACATTTATTTATTTTTGAGAGACAGACAAAGACAGAGCATGAGCAGGGGAGGAGTGTCAGAGAGAGAGGGAGACACAGACTCTGAAGCAGGCCCCAGGCTCTGAGCTGTCAGCACAAAACCCAACACGGGGCTCGAACCCACAAACCGTGAGATCATGACCTGAGCCGAAGTTGGACGCTTAACTGACTGAGCCACCCAGGCGCCCATAAAATTCTTAGTTGAATTTAAGACTAATATTAAATAGGGTGATAATTGAAAATCTTTGGGTTGTTTCTAGGTGAGATGGAATGCTAAAATGTGGTCACCCAACATAGTTGTTATATATGTACACATATTCTTATACATAAATATCCTTAAACATAAATATTCCTATATATTCATTTAACAAATTTATATTTGATCCAGTATGTAGAAAATATCTGCGGAAGTATTGCTCTATCAGAGCTATTTGGCCATTACTCTAAGTGAAACATCGCGTGTACACATTTTTACCAATTTTCAGGTTTTCCTCTTTTGTTCCCATTACTTCATGTAAAGATAGATTAGTGATCATTTAGTTTTATAGTTTGCCAATATTTTATAAATTACAGAGAAGAATCATATGGAAATAATGGAAGAATTGGCATTGTCCAGAGATCAGGGATTCGATTTGGATCAGGATGAAATAAGAAAATGAGCACATGTGGGGATCTACAAGTTTGATGGTTGGAAATATAACCAAATGCTTTGACACAGCTTACATAAACAGGTGGAGTGTAATTCCCCTACCATGAAATGCGGGCCTTGGCGATTTGTTTCAGTGAAGAGCTTGTCACAGAACTGACACTGCTTAACTTCCCAGATAAGGCTTAAAAAATCAGTCATCTTGGGACATCAGCCTTTGAAGTCTTGAGACACAATGCTGGAGATTCCTTGTGGGGGAAACAAAACAAAACCAAAGAGAAGCAGATTTGAGATGCCTGCGCATTTCACGTCCTCAGTTGTCTGCGTCTTCCTGGTGCCTGCACCTGCATCAGGCCATCACGATGACTCCAGCCACTGTTTGCAACCTGGTAAGAGACTCAGAGCCAGAACCGTGCGGCTGAGTCACTCCTGAATTCCTGACTCTTGGTAACCAAGAGATGATCGTGATTATTGCTGTTTTAAGCTGCTAACTCTCAGGTGATCTGTGATGAAAAACAGACACCCAATATAATGAGAAATAGTTTCTTTTGTTAGATGGGAGCAGGGATTTTTTTGTCAGTTTTCAGTGTGGGATGTGGGGTAAACAATGAATGTTGGAGAGCTGAGAAAGCCGACTACATCGAACAGGTGTCATTCTCTTTAGTCACCCAAAACTGAATCCTATTCCTGGAACCATGCCTTATTAGATCTATCTCTAATTTCAGAGAACTGCATTGAAATACTTTCCCAGCCTCCCTTGAGATTATGAAAGCCCCTGCAATGGCTTGTTGATGTGCCAATTAGGCATTTTCTAGAATTTTCTTACTAGCATGTTTGTGCTTAGGGTGTTCTACAAGGAGGAGTCTCTCAGGAGAGCTAAAGGGCATATCAGATTAGGGCCCACTCTAATGAAATCATTTTAACTTATTTATCTTTATCAAAGCCCTATCTTCAAACACAGTCATGTTCTGAAGTACATGTGAATTTTGGGGAGACACAATTCAGCCCTTAACAAGCACCTAATACAGGTATGACTTAATATTATGCCCTTCATATTTGCTGTATTTTGTTCATTAAAAGGGAGTTACTAATTCTAGCTCATACGCAAGTTTACAGATTTTTACAAGGGCACAAACACCAGACAGCTGAATCACTGGGAGCCATTCAAGGCTGTCTACCACACTCATTTGAGAGGACAACAATAACAACAAAAAATCATCGAGGGATTTACTTTCCCAGGCTTCCTTGAAATTATATGGAAGATTATGGCCAAGGATTTATCAAATAGAAGCTAGTAGGCAAAGAAACAAGGACCATACAGAATCTAGCCTACAAGGTAGTGCCACCATATTGGTGAAACCAATATCCATTGTCTATGTTGTTTGAGGCACAGCCTGTTGACCCTCTCTGCGATGGGCATCAGTGTAAACTTCACTCTATCAAATCTGCAGTGATTTGTGGTATTATAAGTGGCTGTGTAGCCTCCTGACCCCATACTTTGGCCAGACTATAGATTCTCCAAGCTATCCAATCTTTAATATATTCTTTCTCTGTTTAAAATCGACAGAGTTAGGGGCACCTGGGTGGCTCAGTCAGTTAAGCGTCCATCTTTGGTTCAGGTCATGATCTTGTGGTTCATGAGTCCAAGCTCCATGTTGGGTTCTGTGCTGACAGCTCAGAGCCTGGACCCTGCTTCGGATTCTGTGTCTCCCTTTCTCTCTCTGCCCCTCCTCTGCTCCTGCTCTGTCTGTCTCTCTTTCTCTCTCTCTCAAAAATAATCATTAAAAAAAATTTTAGTAAATAAAAATAAATAAAATAGAGTTGTTTTGTTTCCTCAAATAAGAGCTCCAGCTATAATACTGTGTTTACAACCACGTTTAGGCCATTTGGTCATGGTTAAACAATGCCCTTTGTGGGAGCATGTGTGAATAAACACATACGCTTGCCTGAACTTTGATCTCTTCAAGACTTTTTCTCTGAATCTACTCCTCTCTATCCCTGTGCACACTATGCCTGAGTTCATCTACCACCTGCAATCACCAGCCCAGTTGGGAGGCTGTTTAGATGGGTTGGGCCATTTCAGTCATGGAGATTCGAAACTTTGCACATGTCAACACTGGGAAGTTGTTCCTGCTGTAGCATCCACAGCGAGGCTCCTTCCTTACCTACCGCGTCTCTCATTGCTGCTCTCCCCAGAGCAACGGTGATTTAGT
Source organism: Panthera leo (assembly GCF_018350215.1). NCBI lineage: Eukaryota > Metazoa > Chordata > Mammalia > Carnivora > Felidae > Panthera > Panthera leo. The sequence continues at coordinate 44,968,004 of NC_056685.1, forward strand.
CTTACCCTGTCTGTCTTCATACTACCACTCTTGGCACCTTAAATGATTCCCAAAACTCACCAGTGTGGATGTGGTCTGTAAGTGTCAACCATGCCGGCTTGTCGTATATGTACACGTCCTGTTTTAAAAGTATAAATATATTCTTTTTTGTAATGTTTATGTATTTATTTCAGGAGAGAGAGGGCATGAGTGGAGGAAGAGCAGAAAGAGAGGGAGGGAGAGAATCCCGAGGAGGCTCCATGCTGTCATTGCAGAGCCTGACGCGGGGCTCGATCTCACAAATCGCGAGATCATGACCTGCGTCAAAATCAAGAGTCGATACTCAACCGACTGAACCACCCGGGCGCCCCAAAGGTATAAATATATTCTTAAAAATAAATTAAAATGTGTATACCTGCATTCAAAAAAATTCTCATTTTGGCTATGGTTTTCTGTTTGTTTTGTTTTGAATTCTCATTTGTGTTATCTCTTATAAAGATACGTTGCTTTTCATTTTGTTTTGTGTCATTCGTTTAGCTGTATTGTCTTTGCAGGTAAAACCATGCTAGCCTGGCAGCTATTTTAACTTGGTCTGCCTCGAAATTTTCTATCAAGTAGAGACAAATAATAACTACTTTTGTTACAGGAGGGTGGGCGAGACACTGGTCCTCGTCTCACAGAGCCGAAGAATGAATCTCACAGACAACAACAGAGATTGAGCAAAGCAGTAGAGTTTATTGAGGGAAAATATAAAGCTCGCAAGAATGAGAGAGGTCCCGACTGGGTAGCCGCTGAGGATTTCTGTCCCTGACTTCTTATTGGGACCTTATCGGAAAGTTTCTGGGACTCCACTCATGGGACCTAGCCCAGGCGGGTCTGGAATACGTTTTTCCTTTTTTTTTGGCCCAAACCCTGCTGTTTCTTCAGCCTCCCACTTACAGAGATAAGATCCCTTATCGCTCTCTGCCTAATGTTTCCCTATTCACTTTGCTGTGTGTGTGTGGGGGGGGGGGGGGGGGGGAGGGGGGGGAGGGGGGGGTTTGAGAATTCATTCGTATAAAGCTTATCCTCAAATAAATGCCTTAGACATAATAAGCTCAAAAATGTTGCCAGCTCCTACCGTCATAATCATAATCATTACTACCAACGGAGAATAAAGACACTGTTTCTTTTAATGCTGCCGGTTCATGACTCAGGGAAAAAATTCAACTCTCATTTGCCACATGAAGACCTAAAAAAAAAAAAAAAAAAAAATTTAATTAATTAATTAAAATTAAAATTAAAATTAAGAAAAACACCACAGATGTCAGTTATAATTTGGTTTAGTTTGGTTAAAGAATCTGACTTTTCTTTTTTTTTTTTTTAATTTTTTTTTTTAACGTTTATTTATTTTTGAGACAGAGAGAGACACAGCATGAACTGGGGAGGGGCAGAGAGAGAGGGAGACACAGAATCAGAAGCAGGCTCCAGGCTCTGAGCCATCAGCCCAGAGCCCGACGCAGGGCTCGAACTCACGGACCGCAAGATGGTGACCTGAGCCGAAGTCGGACGCTTAACCGACTGAGCCACCCAGACACCCCTAGAATCTGACTTTTCTGATCATGATGCTAGGTCATGTATGCTAGAGAAATATTCAATATTGCATGCAAGAAGGATGTGTGTATTGGCAATGTATAATAGGCATCAGAAGCTTCACTGACCAAGTATGTATAATAGGCTATTTTTGTTTTGCCATAAGCCCAGGGTAATTAACCAGACATAAAAAGTTACAAAACATTTTCTTGGAAGATGGGTTAAATTTATGGAAGAAAATGCCTCTAAATACTACCTTTACAGTGTTTTCTGGTAGAATGGCCTGCAGAGTGGCCTTGATTTGAATCTTTGTCACATCTCTCATTCTTATTTTTCTCAGTAATGTTACTGCACCATTGTTACTATACCAAGGTTATACTATACTACGTGTTATACTATACTTACCGATGTTACCATATTCCCCTTTTATGATTCTCTGGATCAAAGAGAGAATGTTTCCATACAACCACAAAAGGGGAAATTAACAAATACCTCATTAACTCTATGCAGGGGGAAACTTGAGAAATAAACACAGAACACAGCATAAGGACATAACCTACACATTGTAACTTTCAGATCCTGGAAGTCCTCCAGCGGAAGGAAAGAAAGACGAGAGGGAGGGAGGGACATTGGTGAATTCTAACACCAAACAAAAAAAATCTTGCAGCTCAGAAATTATGCCTTTTGGTCCTCAGTCAGTTTTTTCTTCCTAGGGTTACCCTACTTTTTAAGTTTTCTTCACTGAAGAGCAAAGTTTTCCATAAATAACAGTAAGGAGAAAGGAGAGCTGATGGACAATTTTTGAAGAACGATACAGTTTGTCTACATCTTCAGGTGTCATTCAGCACATTAAAAAAAGCATCTGATTTTATTTTAAAATTGTGAAACTATAAACACATTGTAAATTATATAATTATAAATATGCATCTATTTATTTCTAGACATATAGGAAAAATTTGATTCTAGGGCTATATTTATTTTTTTTAATTTTTTTTTAACATTTATTTATTTTTGAGACAGAGAGAGAGAGAGCATGAACAGGGGAGGGTCAGAGGAAGAGGGAGACACAGAATCTGCAACAGGCTCCAGGCTCTGAGCTGTCAGCACAGAGCCTGACGCGGGGCTCGAACCCACAGACCGCGAGATCATGACCAGAGCCGAAGTTGGATGCTTAACCGACTGAGCCACCCAGGCGCCCCGCCTAGGGCTATATTTAGAGTACAAGAAAGTCCAAGGGGAAGATTTAGGAATAGATTTTATAAACTCCCCAAACATTCTTAACATCTTTATTTTCCTATGTTTTCCCTTTGAAGAGTGTCATTTATTACGGAGTTTAAGTTTTCCTTCCTGTTAGCGAGCACTTCAGCTGCCCCCAAATCCTAACACCATAAATGAATGGCCTACTTTACCAGATGTCACTATCAGCTTGCTAGGCGACAATACATGGCTGTACACTATTACCAGTACCCCTGCTTTTTGAAAGTTCTCGTTATGCCGCTTGACTTTTCCAGAAGACCTACATTGGTTACCTGTTTTTATGAGCAGAAAGAACTCCGAAGAGGATTTTTTGCTTTTAGGAAAAGAGGTAAAAGGCAAGAATAGCATTCAGCGCTCACCCCAGCCGTGGGAGGGGCCCCACCCAGCGCCTTGCCTGGGAACCGCCCTGGGCATCTCAGCCTTGAGCCACCAGAGCCTTGAACTGTGTCTGTGAGCACCTGTGCTTTACTTCGATTTACTTTGTGCATCCCTTAGCAAATTTGGGGGGGTCGGGAATGCTCAAAATTTTTTCTATGTAAGTCAATGGCAATTGCTTCTTTGCTTCATGCCATTTCAGCTTCCAAAAAGTTTCAGAGGAATGTTCTGCTTTCAGATGATGGGAAAAATGAACTCAAACACATGCTTTATTCATGTAAACCTTCAAGTAGGCGTTTCCTCCCTTGTAACCTCATGCGCTGCAAGGCACATTCCTCCACAGCCTTGCAGGAATTATTAACCTTGTTTTTCGTTCCTTTTCCTCCCCAGTACTTGCTGCAGGAACCAGGGAGGGAGGCTACCTTATAGTGTCTGTTTTGCAGACACAAGACCAACATGTAACGCACCAGAAACCCCGGATGGAGCCCTGATGTCCAAAGCAACTTGAAATCCCAAAAGTTTTGAGTCTCCCCTTGAGAAGTTCCAAGGCCCATCCAGTTCCTGCCCTAACTCCCACATACCCTGTTAGCCCCATAAAAATTGTCCTGAGGCTCAACAAAGGCAGGGCAAATTTGGGAGTGCTCTCCTGCCTTCTCCTTGAGCTGCCTTTCCAATAACAAAACTTTCTCTGCTTCAAACCCAGTGACTCAGAGATCGGCTTACTGCACGCGGGACACAAATCTGATTTCAGGGTTTTGTTGCAGGCGGTTAGTTAGTTTTTAACAGGATGCCCGGAAGCCAGCAAAGAGAAGTCATGGCCAGCTATCAGGAGAGTCAGAGGCCTGTCCTGGCAACATCCCAAAGCAAAGCCACAAGAAGCTGGATCAAACCAGACAAGGCCCAAGATGGCTGACAAAGTAGGCTGGAAACCCTTCACCAAGTCAGGAAGAAATAAATGGTGCTGAAACCCAGTTGCCAAGAAATCCCCAGCTGAAATAATGTATATTCCACCCCCTTATTAACAACTGTCAAGAAAAGATAGAAGTTCACAATGCATAGCTCGCTTGCTCTCTCACTCTCTCTCTCTCTCCCACTCTCACATCTCGGGAGTGTATTTTTTGCTTTAGTAAACTTTGCTGCTGGTATCACTCACCCACTGTGTTGTGTCTGTCCTTGAATTCTTTCTCGTGATGAAACCAAGAGCCTTCACTGGCATCTTTAGGATGGGTGCGGCGGAGGCCTCTGGGCCCAGAATCTCCCCAGTCCACCCAGAAGTAGTTTGGCAACAGAAACCTGGGTAAGAATCAGCACGATAGAAGTCCAAAAGAGAAAGAAGAAAGAAGTCACCAGTGTCATGGCTTTTACACAAGCTTCAGCGTTAGAATCCTGGTACCCTTTGATATTAAACTCTATTGATATTAAACTTGCTATGTCTCCAAAGAGAAAAAAGTAACAGAAAAAAAAAGATGCTGTGGGAATAGGTAAGGGGATGATAATCTGAACATTGATGGGCACTAAGAAAATAATGGTTTGTGTTTCATTCATATTAATCTTTCATGATGTCTTGCTTGATTCTCATTTTAAAACAATAGGAAGTATATGGTCTATCACTGGGAACTAAAAAAGAAAAAAAGAACAAAGATCCCAGAAAAATAATAACAATCACCCTCTTGGTTTTCCACTTCAACCAGAGAAAAAGAGGATGGAAAAAAGTAGCTACCTTCAGGAAATAGAAGATGCTGAGGCAGGTGTCAAAGCAGACACTTAAGTGGTCGATCCTTAGGCAAAACAGAATAATAATTTAAAAAAAATTTTTTTTTACATTTATTTTTTTTGACAGACAGAGAGACAGAGCACAAGTGGGGAGGGGTAGAGAGAGAGAAGGAGACAGAATCCGAAGCAGGCTCCAGGCTCTGAGCCCGACGCGGGGCTTGAACTCACAAACTGCGAGATCATGACCTGAGCCGAAGTTGGACTCTCAACCAACTGAGCCACCCAGACACCCCATAATTTTTTTTTTTTTTTAATTTGACCACTGCTGTGTGGATCTGCAGAGAGCACCAGTGGACGTGAATCGATCAGTATCGTGATCAAGAAACGTATTCTGGTTATGGACAAGCTGATGAGGAGAAAACCAATGAAGTGAAGTTGATTTTCCTCTTTCTTACTCAGTTGATGCAGTTCATTATTCCAATCAGTCCGGCTCTACAAATACCTGTTATAAATTCCAGTTAAGACAACCAAAAAGACAACCAAATACCTGTTATAAATCCCAGTTAAGACAACCAAAATGTCCTGTGTGCTTGACATTTCTTCTGAGTGAAAAATGACCATCCCAAACATCACTGCTGATGAACTGATGAATTGAAAACGATTGAATAGCTTTTGTTGTGCTTTTTGTTTGTTTGTTTTTATTGTGGCTTCCATTCCATTTCAGTAGACACCAGCTTCTATTATCATACTGGTTCTCAGCAAACACTGGGAAAGCCATTTACCATTTAGGTTCATTTAAAATGTTTTAGTTTGGGGCACCTGGGTGGCTCAGTCGGTTAAGCGTCCGACTTCAGCTCAGGTCACGATCTCGCAGTCCGTGAGCTCGAGCCCCGCGTCGGACTCTGGGCTGATGGCTCAGAACCTGGAGCCTGCTTCCGATTCTGTGTCTCCCTCTCTCTCTGCCCCTCCCCCATTCATGCTCTGTCTCTCTCTGTCTCAAAAAATAAATAAACGTTAAAAAAATAAATAAATAAGATAAAATGTTTTAGTTTAAGATTTCCTTGCCGACAGTTTAAGAGCAAATACAGAGGTGAAGAGTAATCGTTTAGAATGATTGCTGATGCCTCGTTTTTTTTGGAGAAGGACTAGGATTGCATTATTTAAATATCTGTGTAGATATCTGTAAAGAGGATAGCTGTGTAGAGGATACGCAGATGTAAATATCTGTGAAGAGGATAGAAACCAGAGCCATTAAATTTTGTGGTTCTTTCCCACTCTACCTTCCCACCCTCTGGTTCGCCTAGTTATAATTCCTGATAACTTCTATTATATTCTTTGTGTAAGACCAAAGGCCACATAGTTTTCCTCCCGTTTTCTTTTCCTAGTATCAGATATTTAATATGGCCCTATTATTAACATGTTCAGTATTTTTTTCCACACAATTTGGGTTAGTGTACTCAAAGGTAGAGTTTTCAAGGGCTGACAAGAGCAGAAAGCGGTGGGAAATGGACTTCCAAGTTTTAGAGTAATTTGAAGTTGGAAAGTTTTGTGTTGACTACTTCTGTGACCTGAAGGACCCAGTGCACTATTTTGTCTTCAGAAGGGATGGATAGTATCTGTATATTTGGAATTAAGTCATACCTGTGGGAAAACAAAAACAACAACAACAACAACAACATTCAACCTAGTAAGTTTGGAGATTTAACTGGCTTTATTAAACAATTCGTGAATGGGACAGCATTCCATCTAGCAAGTAGAGGGGGCTCCAAGGAGTTGTACAAAATGGAAGGTTTTTATAGAAGGGGAGAGTGGGGGCAAGAAAGTTATTTGCAGAAGAAAAGGATTGTTCTAGAGGAGGCTGCTTTCTTGGGGGGGGAAAGCAAGGTGTCTTATCATGCAGATTATCTCATCTTTCTTTGAGGGATGGAGTGGACCCAGGAGGCAGACCCACTGGTGCTGATGGAAAAACTACTGACTGACAGGTTAAGACTCCATTTCTGGGGGAGGTTGAAACTGCAATCAGGTTGGGTATTAAGCCGAATTTTGAGCACTTGGTCAAAGTGACACCATTTTAAGTGACACCACCATCTGGTTTTCTTTTTAACAGTTCCCCCCTTTTGAGCAGACTCTCCATTTAACTGAGAGATAGGATCAAATTGTAAGGCATTGGCTCCACTCTCGGCTACTGCCCGGCAGTTGATGCTTTTTGTTGCTTCTTTGTGTGGTACCTGTAGGTCATGATGGTTTTTACTCAGCTTCTGTGTTATTCATGGGTCACAGTTTCTGATTCGCATTCTTTGAGCTTGTTATTTTCCTCATTCCTTAGATGTTTCAGTTTTAGGGAGATCATTTGCTTGGTGGTTAATGGCTGAGAACATACATTTAAAACTTCTGAGGGAACACAACACTGCGGGTAGATTATTATGTTTACTATAAGCAGGGCAAGTCCCAGTGTTGCAAGTGTACTTCAAAGCCATGGTCTCCAAGACCTAAACTGGTTACAGATCAAAAAAGTTAAGGAATGACCCTGTGGAAGGAGTCAAACTTTTTTTTCTTAACATTTATTTATTTTTTGAGAGCATGAGTGGGGGAGGGGCAGAGAGAATGGGAGTCACAGAATCTAAAGCAGGCTCCAGGCTCTGAGCCGTCAGCACAGAGCCTGACATGGGGCTCAAACTCAGAACTGTGGCATCATGACCTGAGCTGAAGTCAAACACTTAGCCGACTAAGCCACCCAGGTGCCCCAAGGAGTCAACCTTTTAAGCCAAGCACCTTGCTCAGTGATCTTAAGTACCTGAGTTTCACCTTTCCCAAAAGTGTTAATCCAGATGCACACAGACGCCTCCTTGCTCAGCTAAAAGATAGTCAAAGGCTATCCTGTTATCAGGAACAACTTTGTCCCGAGAGTTGAAGGATTTTTGTTGGGCCGCTACTATCTTTAGCAAAGGAATCTGCCTTGTCTTCGAGAGTCAGGGAGAGGCTTCTGATCATATGTTCATTTACCCTTACCCCTAACCATGGAAGCATGGTCCTACTAAAAGGAGCAAGTCTTGAGTCATGAACGCTTCCAGCTGTGTCTTCTTTTTCAACTTGACAGAGTAAATTCAGGGGAGTCAACCAATGAGATGTCTTAGTTTCCTTGTGAAAAGTTAGGGGCGCCATGAGATAACCTAAGAGGCATTGCCCAGCTATGTACCAGCTACCCAGGCATTCACGGGCCCAAGATAACCACCACAGAAAAAAACCAAACCCTGCTGGAGTGCAAACCATTCCCATTAGGGTGGCGCTGTTCACGAATTCACTCACAGGGATTGTTGCATTTATTCATTCAAGCCAACAGCTATTAAGTTTTCAGCACATACAGCAAGAAAATCTCCTAGCCTAAAAGAATGAGTTGTTCTAAATATCCTGCAAAGATGGGTGCTGTTGGTGAAGGTCTCAGAGAGTTGGGGGGGGGGCAGATGTGATTTAGATAATCATGGGAATGTGGGGGTGCACAGGTACCGAGATTCACATAAGCAGCTGCATCTAATTGGGTACGTACAGTTATAATTGAAGAAAGGTAAAGACAAGGCACAGGCTGTTCTGGCTGTAAAAGTTGAACTCAGAGACTTCGGGGGCGGGGGTTGATTGTAGTTTGCAGTGACACCAGGAAAAGAAGAAAAAATATTCACAGGGAGGACCAAGATGTCTCTAGCATCATGGACAGATTGAAATCTTTGATGACAACTCCAGCAATCTGAAAGATTACCCTCCACACACACCCCCGCCCTTAGTGAGAGCCTGGGAGATATGGATGAGGGCGTTATCTTTCCAAGCCAATGCCAGAGTGAAGGCAAGAAAAAGCATAAGAAAAGAGTTCATGTTTAGTGAAACTATGAAGTCTTGATCTGGTGTCCTGGGTGGAAATGGTCCACCTTGATATTAACTATTTCTCTTCTGCGCCAATTTGTTTCAGAGGGCTCCGACGTTTCCCTGGACCAGATGTCGGGTGGAGCCTTGTTCCGCTGTGAGATGTGAATCCAATACCTTTTAACTGGGCAGCAGTGTTTTTGGTCAGGAGCACGTGGTAAGGTTCATTCCAGTGGGGTCTGAGGACCGTTTTTCTCCGTTGACATTACCAGAGTACCTCCTCCCCAGGTTCCAGTCTGACCACCAGGATCCTCTGAATTGGAATCTGGGAAGGCTTCTTTAACCTATTTATTGATGATAGGCTTCAGCATAAGACATTAAAGACTTACAGTAGCTGGTTATCCAAGCAGATAATAAGAGATCAACAAAAGGATGGATACCCATGATGATCTCTGGCGGAGTGAGTTTGTCTTCCGAAGGGGGGCACTGTGAACAATCAGGGAGACCGGAGGCAACACCTTAGGCCACAGGAGATTTTAAGTTTGAGGACCCCATTCGTTCTCTCAGCCTTGCTCGTTGATTGAGGGTGATAAGGACATAACAGGCAACAGCCATACAAGAGGTATATATATTGCCATGGTTTTGCATGAGCATTCCCAAAGCTTGATTATCCTTTCATGTATAAATAAAAATGGAAGGCTGTAAGTAGCCCTAAGGTAGGCGGTAACTGCAGGGTTGTTTTAGCCTCATAAAAGCCTGTTCATATTTTTCTTCCCAAGGAAAGGGCTCAGCGACTGAAATTTTAGTAAGTTCATAGGGTGGGGGAGCCAGTAGAAACCAATGAGAAATCTACAGAATGCAATAGCCAGCCAAGCCTAAAATCCATGAAGCTATCCCTTAAATGAAGGAGGGCCAAGGAAATTCTTTCACTATCTTAATCCTTCTTGGAGACAGCTGAATTTCTACAGCACTTGCATTATGACATAGGTAAAGAACAGTATCTAGAGAAAAACTTTCTTTAGATGCCTTATGTCCCTTTTCAGCTGTTATAGCAAATAAATGGAATCTTTGAAGGATGGCTCTTTGGTAATTGAGCACAGCAAGAGATTGTCCACATATTGTAAAAGGGTTGATTTTCCAGAATACTGGAGGGTATTTAAATCCTGGTGAGGTCCTTGGGAGAAATAAGGGGCCTCTGTGAACCCCTGAGGCATGATGGTCCAGGTATCTTGATTGTTCCAAGTAAAGGCAAACAGATATTGGCTGTTGGGGTCTCCAGGGATGCTGATAAAAAGCTGAACCAAGATCTACAATAGAGAACCATTTGAGTCTGGTGGAACTTGTAACAGAAGGCCATGGGGGGTTTGAATAGCTAGGAAACTGGGAATAACCACCTTGTCAATAGCAGTCAAGTCCTGGACAAATCACCATCCCTGTCCATTAGGTTTTTGGACAGGCAAGATTGGCAAGTTACAGGGGCTGGTGTAGGGAATGATTAGCAGCCCCCCCTCCCCCAGGCAATTAGGCCTTTTATCATTGCTGTGAGGCTTTATATGGCCTCAGGGTTTAATGGATATTGAGGCAATTTAGGAAGAATTTTAGTCACATCTATCTGAAGTTTTATAGTCTGCACTTTTTATTCTCGCAGTGTCAGAAACAGACCACAGTTTTTTTGGTTTTGTTTTTGGCACCTCAGCTGTATAGGGGAGCTTTGTTAGGATTTGTCCTCTTCTAGATCAAGAACAGATTATAAAGAGCATAAAGGATCAGATTCAGGTTGATCAGGAAATTCTAAGGTAAAGTCTCCATTAGAAGCGAAGTGTATTGCCCTTTTACTTATTTTTTTAAGTAAAAAATTTTTTTTTTAATTTTTTTTTTATTTTAGGAGAGAGAGAGCATGCACACACACATGGGGAAGGGGCAGAGAGAGAATCCCAAGCCCCACACAGGACTCACTCTCAGCAACCATGAGATCATGACCTGAGCCGAAATCAAGTCAGATGCCCAGCTGACTGAACCACCCAGGCACCCCATATTAGCCCTTTTAATTTAGAAAGGAGATATCTACCTAATAAATTAACTGGAGCTGGATCACATAACAAAAAGGAATGGTTTCCAGTAACAGATCCCAGAGTCATTTGCACTGGTTGAGATAGAAACCCTCTGTGAACTTTATTAGATACGCTCGCTAAGGAAACCTTTTTACTCAAGAGGAATTTGTTGTCCTATGAGAGTGGGGTTTAAGGAGAAAGCGGAGCTCCAGTAGCTACTAAAATCTGGCAAGGTTTTCCATCAATGTTAATTGCAGTTTCCCCTGACTGCTTAGGGGAATTACTGGTAACAGTCCTATCAGCCCTGGGAGGGGCCCATAAAGGAGCCCACCCTTGGAGGCATTCAGGGAAGGGAAGACTTTGCATAGGACCTTTGAGGACAATTTTATTTCCAGTGCCCAACTGATTACAAACCTTTAGGCCATTGTTTTGATGGCGGAGCCCTAGAATGTGCAGGGCCCAGGTGTCATTTTAGCTCCCTGGCCTCGGAGCTGTTGTAGCTGTAAAGCCAACTTGGCAGGTTTTTGTTTCCAGTCTTACTTGAAGTTCCTTTCAAAATGCCCAGCGCTAGTCCTAAGTTCAGTTGGGTTGGTGGCCTGCTATCCTGCTCTCTGCCCTTTTATTAGCCCACTGATCTCTGGAGGCAATCCATTTACTAATAGAGCAGCTAGAGCAAGTTGGGTGACCTCATCTAGTGTATGGAGTCCAGAATGCTGAAGGAAGAGTGCCTCCAAAAAAGCCTTTAAAGTCTGCCACAGGTTCATCTTTCTTTGTTTGCATGTTTGAAACACAGACGGATCAGTGTGGGTAGGGAAAACTCCAGGAAAGGCTTTTAAAAGATTAGCTGCTAGTCTGGGAGCTTTCTCTGGTTTGTAAGAGCACCACGCTAGAGACACGGTATCTCAAATATCACCTTCAGAATTATGCCCTTCTTCCCGCATCCATTCTGGGGCTTCACCAGGTCCTACCAACAGTTGTACAAGCTGATAAAGACCTGGCAGCCTGGGGTCACAGGCTCTGATAAGGATTTAAAACTCTTAAAAAACTCAGGATCCTCCTCTTTATCTACGACCCTTAGTTGTCTTTGACCAAGAAGTGAGAGAGATCTGAGGAGGATGCCCTGCAACCTCGGGTGGTTTTATTTTTAAAGGTAACTGCTCAATTGTCTCTTCAGAGTGAAAAGGCAGTTCAGATAGAGAATTAGTAGACCACGAGAACCCAGGAAAAGAAGGGTAGAGGGGAGCAGTAGAAGTCATGTCAGTCCTGTCCTCTTATCTTAGGTACCTTTTGTGTTTTTTTCATTAGCTTTCTGTAATGAGCCTTTCAATAAGGCTATTTCAGAATCTTGAAGCCCTTTGGAAGCTTCTGCACACCAATTGATTAGGCATCCCTTTCTGTTTGCTTAATTTGGGAACCCTTACTTTCTTAAATGAACAATCTTGTCTAATTGGAATGCTTCCTGTAATGGCCATTGCGATTCTAGGTTATTTTTAGTAAAATTTTTCCATCTTGCTACCTACCTGCAACTTCTGGGGACTATAATTCTTAGATGTAAAATAAGCTGGTGTGCTGAAAGGTGGCATGCTTGACTCTTCAGGATTTAAAGATCTCATTAGCCAAGATGTTGGGTTTCTGGGAGACAAACTAATGCCTAAAAGGGATACGCCATGGCGTTGGGGATTGTGCGTGTTTTACAGTGTACCTCATTGCACAGATGTCTTCCTGAGGTTGGCAGGGTACCTCGAGTCAATCTAACCTGTTCAGTGACTAACTTACCCTATCTTGAAAGTCTTCTTGATGTGGCAAGCACTCTAACAACCTTTAAATGCCCGACCTGTGTCCACCAGTTTTTGTAGTTCTTTTGGCCTCCAAGATCCCCGCTAGCAATAGCCCTTATCTACACAAAACAAGACAGATGAACAAACAAGAAGGCCTGTACAGACTACCACCAATTCCCTGGGAAATTTGCTGAGGTTTTGTACTCTGGGACTTGTAATCTGAAAGGCTAAGGGCTTGGTTCTGGGCAGGCCTTTCTGCCAGCTCAGTTGGGCTCTGGGCATGACTGTCTGCCAGTGTAAACTGACCTGTCCTAGTTAGATTGGTGGCTCAAAAGCAACAACAACAACAACAACAACAAAGCCTCTCAGATCAAGAGGGGCTTACCCAAAGCCCTCAGAAATGGCGAGAAAGAGGAACCCAGTACTTCGAATTGCTGGTGAGGAAGTTATCATAAAGCACATCTTAAATAGGATTACAGATCATTATAATTCTTAAAACTTTATTTATTCAACCAACGCGGCAATAAAAGACCCTAAAGGCGAATGTATACCATTATATAGTTGTTATTGAAACTTAGCTCTTTCAACATTGAGAAGTTTTAACTAGGTGATTAAAGACCTGATAAAGATGAAACCTAAAGCTTTGTTTTTTTGGCAAAGAGAAAAAACCCTTTGTTTACATTGTCTTATCAAGAGCAGAACAGTCCAAGAAAACTTTGTCTTTTTGAACAGAGAGAAAAGCAGAATTTTAACCTTACACCAGTGTACTTTTAAAATTTCATTCATCTCAACCTTAGTAGAATAAAGTCATAATTTAAAAGACATGCCTATCTTAACAATATTTGATCTGTATCCCCTTAAAAGTTTACCATTGTAAATTTTTCCCGTGGAACCAGTGAGGAAATTTACAGTTAAAGGGGGTGTTTTTTGCCTTCTGACAACTTGGGGAGTAGTGCTAAGGCACTGAAGAGTCAGATAAGCAGGCCGCACCCCGGGGGTGCAGAAACGGGAAGGGGGGTGGGGGGAGAGGGCGGAAGAGGTGAGGAACCGCCTAGGGGCTTGAGGGCTGGCAGTCCAGTCGGAGGCACCGAGGGCAGAGAAAAGAGTTCACATGATCCTAAAGTCTGTCAACTCAGATAGATGAGCAGATATCAATTTTTGTTTTGTTTTATATTATGCTTTGTTTTGTTTTGCTTTTTGTTTTTGTCTTCCACTAGTGGAATTAAGCAGTCTAAGTCAGGCCAGAGAAGACAGGGAAGTTCCCCAAAACAAAAGGAGTTTCAGCAGCTGCTTGGGAATATTCCTTAAAATCTCCACCCCAAGGTAGGCTAGCCAGAAACAATTGGCTCTAATCATCATAGTTATTAATCCAGGAAATGAATGAGAGAGAAGCCTTCACATATAGTTAGAGTAACCAGAGTGTATAGGAAGAAACAGTGAGAGAGAGTTAGAGTTCCCTACATTAGGGATGCCCTCTGTAAAATCCACCGCACTATTTCAGTGCGTTGCTTTGCTGACAATGACCGGAAGCCGGGCTCGCTGCCTTGGTCGGGAATGTCGTGTCAGACAGTTGTTTCAAAGACAATGGAATAGCAGCCGCAGAGTCCTGCGTAGCACTAGTCACACAAGCATCATGAAACTCTTGGGCACAGACAGCATACTGGGCTGGGGTCCGAATGATGTTCTTAAGAGAGCCCCAGTCCCAGGCACACATGGAATGAGTGCCATGAATAGTTTCTAAAATACCGATTGTAAAAGGGCTGTGATGGACCTACTGCCGAACTGATTTTTGCAATTCTTTTACTATTGGAAAGAACAGACCTTCACGGTCACATTGCCCATTTTGCCTGTCAATGGGAAACATCTGGAATTTACTGGCCTTATGCGCTTTTTAAATGTACTTTTGCATGGGGGTGAGGACTTTATCAGAGCAGGTCAGTGAGGTTTTCAGAGGCTCCTTATCGTCCCACCCTTTTGGGGAGGGGGGAGTAGCTTCTGGCTGTAAAGGAGCCAGAGGCACAATCTGAGTATAGGGGGAGCAAGGCTTTTCCTCCTTCTTATTTACTTTTTAAAAAAAATTTTTTTTAAGTTTTATTTATTTTTGAGAGAGAGAGCATGAGTTGGGGAGAGGCAGAGAGAGAGGGAGACACAGAATCTGAAGAAGGCTCCAGGCTCCGAGCCGTCAGCATAGGGCCTGAAGCAGGGCTCGAACTCCCAAACCATGAGATCATGACCTGAGCTGAAGTCAGACGCTTAACCCACTGAGCCACCCAGGTGTCCCTTCCTCCTTTTTATAAAATTTTTTTTTAAACGTTTTATTTATTTTTGAGACAGAGAGAGACAGAGCATGAACGGTGGGAGGGGCAGAGAGGGAGACACAGAATCGGAAGCAGGCTCCAGGCTCTGAGCCATTAGCCCAGAGCCCGACGCGGGGCTCGAACTCACGGATCGCGAGATCATGACCTGAGCCGAAGTCAGATGCTTAACCGACTGAGCCACCCAGGCGCCCCCCTTCCTCCTTTTTAGATGCACTGCCGGGCTCAAAGGGGGGGAAGGGTAGCTCGGACAAAGGACCAGGTGAGGATTACTTTAGGGGGTACTTTTAGCCCCTTTAGAAGGCCTGGCCTTCATTGTTTTTTCTATTCGTTCCAACGCTTCAAGATAGTAAGTTCCTTGTTCCGGGAACCGAGGGCAATTTTTGTTGGACGGCCAATAATCTACAGAGAGCCTTAGTAATTTAGAATAGTCCCCGCTGTCTCCCCTAGGGACTGAAGAATTCAAATATAGCGCTTTTGCAGGGAGTCGGGGGAGGGAGGGAGTTTCCCATGGGAGCTCTCTCAAAAAGTTCCGCAGCAGCGAATCCTAATAGAGTTTCGCTTTATCCCTTACCTGGTCGGGTAGAGACTGTACCCGGTGCATTTTTCTTCTTAGAGCTCCTTTACCATTCCGCGGTGTCCTGCAGTCCTTGTGTCGCACCACCTGGCCACGTCGGCTCCTTGTCCACATCGGCCCCTAGTCCCCCTTTCCTTCTGTCACGCCAGGGCCACCATCCGCCATAGACTCTAAGTCTAAAGTTCTCTCTCGTCTTTTCCCGGACACTAGCCATCTCTTGCTTCAATCCTGCGTCCGCTCTTTTGTTAGACAAGAGAGAACTTTAGACTTAGAGTCTATGGCAGTTAACATCATTGACAGGGAGTCTACCTGCATGTAAAGAATACTGGGGTCACAGGAGGGTGCAGGTGTGTCATTTTATTGTTGCTACAGAGATTGAAAATTGGCTGTTAATTTTCAAGACTTATCTTTGGGCTTGGCCACAGCTATCATGTTCATCTAAATCTAACCATACAGAAAGCTGCTCTAGTCCTGGAATTTTCAGTTGTATAAAAGTCTGTTTGTGTTACTTTTCTCTAACTTACAACTTAAATATCTTTGACTACTATGAGAATATCCACACCCTGCAGTTCCATTTAAACATCGATGGTTATGTTATGAAATAGACTTTAGGTACCTTTAGCCCAGTTTGGTTCCTAATAAAGATTTACTTTTACATAAATTTAGAGCCAGTGCAGTGTAGTGAAAAGCACAAAGATTTTGGAACTAAGATAGTTCTGGACTTATATACTAGCCTAAATAGAAGATAAGCCTGAATCTCAATCTTGGCTCTGGCAGGTACAAATTCTGAGTTCTTATTGCTAAGATGACTACACAAAGCAGTAATAGAATATGGAGACATTTCTGGCATTAATTATTGAACTTCAAGATGTACCTGAATGTGGCTCAGAAGAATGGCATGTATTAGGTCTTTGCATCAAGATGCAAAGAAATATATGAAATTAGGACATTAAAAGAAAGTATATGGAAGGTGAGAAAGGGAGAGCCAGGCAAGATGACTATGGACTTGGAATGGAGGTTTGATGATGGAACATACCTTTGGATTATATTACCTATTCAATGACCAGAAAATGAGTTGAATTTAAATGATAGGTGCTTTCATAAAAAAATGAAACATATGTATACCATGTGCTATAACAGGGTCTTCAAAAGGCAAAATTCAGAGAAGTGATGCTGGGGGTGGGGGGAATCTGAACAAGAAAACTACTGCCTGCCAATATTTTCAATAAAGAGGAAGCAAGGTGACCAGTAAGACCCCAATGAAAATATGAATGCATCCCAAGAAGGAACAGAATGGAGTTATTAATAAGCAGAAAGTTGTCAGAAGCTTACACATAGGACAGATGTGGGGATTTACAGGAAACTTCCACACATACACACACAAAACAAAAACAAACAAACAAACAGAATTAGCAGAATTCCAGAAAAGGTGGCAGTGGTAATCATCTCTGTAAGTCCAAATGGAGCTAAGATCTTACTATAAGATGGAGAATTTCAGATAAGACTAGAAAACTGAGACTCGGGTATATGCAAGGCCATAAATGTCACTTAGAATTGCTTTAATGATGTATGGGATGCCGCGGTAGATTGCTTAAATTGGTCCCAATTCTTCAGCCTATCACATTCCTATCCTCTCTCACCATGAGAGGGATGATCTGTTCTATTCTTTCACTGTCCTCAGCCTTGTGATTTGCTTTGGCTAATTAGATGTTGGCATAAATTTTGCAAGCAGAATCTTATATTGCTGGACTTACATTACTGGGGCTTGCATACTGAGTCTTGTTCACTCTTGTATTTCTACCATCACCATGAGAAGGTTATGTCTAGACTAGTGAACTGGTCCAGGGAGAAGGATAAGAGATAGGAGGATCAAGTTCCCCTTACTAGCTTCCAGTTGGCCCCCAGGTAAGAACGAGAAATCTGAAAACAGTGGAGATATCTATGGCAACTCCAACATAGATCACTGGTCTCTAGAGACATATACGAAATAAACGTTTAGTGTTGTCTATCACTGAGTTTTGTGGTTGTTACACAATAAAAGCTGACTGGTACAAAAACTGGTATTAGAAGTGAGCTATAATGGCAACAATTCTTGAATATGTGGCTTTGATTTTGAGCCACATATGTGCTCAAGTTGCTGGCCGTATCACCCACTGCGTCCTTCCAGATCACTTCAACAATAAAACCCAATCTTCGGCTTCTCACGAGAAGCAGCCTATCTACACATCCAACACCCCAACGATTATGGCTGCTGCCAGAGAGATTGGCTCTGGATCTGGCAGGACTCAGCATTCACAAGTCCCTAGGGACCACACACAAAATAAAGAGGTAGCTCTAGATGTGCACACAAAGACTCCCCGTACCTATTTCCTCTGCTTACCACAAAGTAAGCAAAATCACCATTTCTCCATGATAGGGGTTCATCTCCATATCTAATGTCCTGACTTCTCAGCTGTGGCATGAAGGTCAGGCCTGCATCTGGGGACTGAAGGGGAAAGTAATTAGTAGTTCTCCAGGAGCCTGAACAGGTTCCCAAGCTTTAGGCACACTGACAGGTCTTCACATACCATCATCTACTGGGAGCCACTAAGAACCAAGACAGTGGCACAGACAATCACAAAGGTTTGAGTGGCAACCACGAGCTTGGGCCAGGCCAATTGCAAGTTCTCAAATAAACAACCTAACTTATACTGCAAGGAACTAGGGAAGAAACTAACAAGGAGCGTAAATGAAAAATAGAGACTTTATGGACAGTAGGGAAAAAGTCAGTGAAACTAAGACTGGTTTGTTCGTTTTTTAAGATAAACAAAATTGACAAATCTTTGGCCAGACTCAGAATAAGAGACAAGACCAAAGTTAATCAAATGATAAATGAAAGACGACATATTATACCTGTTAACTACAATAGTGAGAATTTACCAATAGAGTACTTTGCAGTCTTACTGGTGCTTAAATTTTTCCAAAGAATCATTAAACAGGCCATTAAAAAGTATTAGATTGGGAACATACTGTCAAAAAGAGGGGAATAAGAAAGATTAGGAAAGGTCAAGTTGGGAGTAAATGAAGTTATCAATTAGAGAAATGGTTTAGAACATGTGTTACTATTGATAGCTTACATGTGCCTATTTGGCAAGAAATGTGAACCGGTCATTTCAAGTCTAAAGGGCAAAGGACATAAAAACCACAACCATGTAAAATGTTGATCCTATTCACCTTCCAATGTCACTTTCACCTGATGGAAATCCTTCAGCAGCTCTAGAGCATTAATGTGTAGGAGTCAGAGCTTCATGACTACTCTTATTTGGCTAGTCCTTTCCCATTGGAACAGGACATCTACCTAACCATGTTAGGAGTAGGTGGGGGCTATTTTCCCCATGGGCTCAGGATTTTGATGGAGTTAACCAATGCCGGGTATAGGGGGCAGGGTAGCAGAGAAAGGGTAGAGTTGAATAAGTCCACATAGTTTTACACAGTTGGAAATGGAAGATCCAGAAACTTAATGACTTCAGTGACCCCTAATACCTCTATTATTTTTTCAAGTTTCAGGAAGAGTATATTGTACTTGTGTACTAAAATTACACATTTTCTCCTGGTTCTCAAGAGTTGTCATTTATCTTACACTACTCTTCAGAATATTTTAGGGGTGCCTGGGTGGCTCAGTCGGTTGAGTGTCCGATTTTGGCTCAGATCATGATCTCGCGGTTTGTGGGTTCAAGCCCTGTGTCAGGCTCTGTGCTGACAGCTCAGAGCCTGGAGTCTGCTTCGGATTCTGTCTCCCTCTCTCTCTCTCTGCCCCTCCCCTGCTCATGCTCTGTCTCTCAACAATAAATAAATGTTAAAAAAATTTTTTTAATGAATATTTTATATTTTTAAATATTCTGTATTCTATAAGTCCCCTTAAATGACTTGTAATCAGTTTCTCTAAGGGCTGTGCACATAATGTTGCTGGGGTGGTATTAGTACAGCATAAGTAGGCGAAATTCTTGCTGGGGAAACACAATTACATTTTACAAATTTCATGCCACAGAGTGTCCTCTGGGACACATAAATTGCACTTGGAATAGTCACCACAGCTATTTGCTGCAGGGTGAGATGCGGGATATTTGAAGAATTTTCTGAACGACTGTAATATGAATGTTTTGATCAGAAGTTACACATCTGAATAATCCTTATATACAGAAGTTGCCTATGATGAAAAATGCAGTGCTTACTAGTTAAAATGGGAGAAGTTAGAGAAGTTAACGAAGTGTGCATCATTTAAACACCAGAAGAATATGTGGCTATGGGAGATACGCTATGTTACACTAGGGTTATTCATAGTTTTTAGTGGTATTCCAACCTTTGGGGCCTAGCCGCACGTTACAGGTGCATCCCCAGGCAGAAAGGGTAGAATCTTCCATACCTAATCAGGACTTTTTCCACCTGGGTGGGAATATGATATGGTATATACGTATCAAAAAAGAAAAGTATATATGCGTATGTGTGTGCGTTTCGTTTTGTTTTGCTTAAATAAGTGTTTCTGTCACTTGCAACTGAAAGAGTCTAATACTTAAGACAACCCATAGCCCACGACTGTGATCCTTTACACTTATAGTATGTTATGAACACGGAGGCTTTGTGCCTGAACTGGAGTTCATCTGGCTCTAATATTAGGGTTAATTTTATGAAATCAAAGGGTGAGATTCCCGGCTAATAACCCAGATCACACAGCAGACAAACCTGAGTTTTAACCTAGAGTTTGACCCTTACAAACTGTGTTCTCTGGGGCAAATTACATGATTTTATTTACCTTTATTCATTTTAAAGAGAAAACCATATCTGTTTGGCTGTCCATATATAAGACATTATATATGGCATATATATAAATAACCCTTGCGCACCTACCGCCTGTTAAGCTTTAAGTGCTAAAAACCAGTAGGAGCATCAAACAGGAAGGGGCGGAGCTCCAACAGCGGCCGGGGCAGAGCGCCGTTGGGGAGGAAGCTGCGGCAGCGGGAGGTGCAGGTGTGAGTCCGGCGGTCCGTTAGCCGCCCGCACTGCGCCCCTCGCCTTCCCGGCCATTGGTCGGAGGTCGGCGAGAGCCGGGGTGACTCTCGGATCTATGCCCTGGGGGAGCGGCGACACCAGATTCATGGCCACCGCGGCGGCTCCGTCTTCCTTGGCCCTCAGCGCCTCCAGCACGGCCGGGGCCCCCAGCTCATATGGAGTCTTCTGCAAAGGGCTCTCCCGCACCCTGCTCGCCTTCTTCGAGCTGGCCTGGCAGTTGCGCATGAACTTCCCGTATTTCTACGTCGCGGGCTCGGTGATCCTCAACATCCGCTTGCAGGTACATATTTAGTGCCGTGATTACGCTGCCTACGTCCCGGCCAGGACATGGCGGACTCCCAGGAGGCCTGGCGGCGGTGAAGAAAATTTGTAAGCACGGAGCTCTGGAATCTCGCGAGAGGTCGTGAGCGCTCTGTGCGGTTGCGCTCTCGGTTCCTACCGGAGCTTCCTGGGCCGGGGAGGAAAGCGGGTCGAGGCTAGAGAAAGGAAATACGCGATTTTCCGGGGACAGCAAAGAACTTCAGTTAAGGCCTACGACAATATTTAAGATGCTTTGCAGCCTTAAAAAGAGGACGAACATGATGCCGGGTAAAGAAAAGGGCGGCTACTAAAGTTTTCAGAAAAAAATATTTTTCATGTACAAGCTCACGGTCCAAATTAAAACAAATTTCGGGAAGATGGGATTGGACTGGAACCAAGACATTGAATGAATAAGAAGGTGAAGATCTTAAAGAGATACGTGGAAGGCAAATATATTTCTTCAACAAGAGAAAACAATGACAGTCTGAAATTCTCAGTGAAAATAACCACAAGTGTACAGGAAAAACATCCTTCTAATACCAAACAACGAAAAATGCTGCTGGATTTTGAACAGGGTTGGAGTTTTAGAAAGTGGACCCTCTTGCAGTGTCCGTGTAGTTCAAGACCTTGGAACCAAAGAAAAGGAAGTCCAGTCATAGCACTAACCTTGGTTATTTTGTGAATAACACTTCAATAATCATAATAATTAATGTAAATGCTGTTTATGGTTTTTATCTTTTGAGAGAATACTTAATTATGGTTACAAAGTAGAATGCAAATGTTAACAGCTTTGATAATGGAAAAGTACAGTTTTCAAGTAGGGTTGTTGAAGGGGGAGGGGAAAGTGTATGGAATGGTAATGATATCCTTATAAAGTGGGAAGTTCAGAGATACAGTCTGTTGTTGATGTGGAAAAGAAGCATTTGATTATTTAAAGGGTACAGGGCACAAAGAGTATGCCATAAAGTTGCTAAAGTCGTAATATAACTATTTTTAAGAGGGAGGAGAGTAGGAGAGAACAGCTTGAATTCAGTAAGAAATGACTAAAGATAGGTAGAATGTCTCAAAAAGAAAAACTGAGAGTACGGGATGTGTTTGAATATAAAGACAAGAGATACTTAGTTTTTCAGAGTCTGGGGATGGATTAGTGATCTGCAGAGTTTTTAAAAATTAAGGAAACAAACGTGCCTGGGTGGCTCAGTCGGTTGAGCATCTGACTTCGGCTCAGGTCATAAGCTCAAGGCGTGCGAGTTTGAGCCCTGCATTGGGCTCTGTGCTGACAGCTCAGAGCCTGGAGCCTGCTTCAGATTCTGTGTCTCTCTCTTTACCCCTCCCCTGTTTCTGCTCTGTCTCTTTCTCAAAAATAAACAATAAAAAAATTAAGGAAACAAATTTATTATGAAACAGGACAATTCAAAGTTTTTCAAGAACTACACTGCATACTTCCAAATTATGAATAATACTAGTCCTATAAAGTCAGTCATAATTATATAAATGCTGAATACTAATACAACAAGAAATGATTGTGTAACATTGTGGGGATTGGAGAGGAGACAGGTATGTGTAATGGGGAAGAATCAGTCAAGATCTAATGTAGAGAAGTCAATAAATCAGTATATAGACATTCAGAAAAAACAATAATAAACATAAGAAGTGGTTGTCTCGAGAAAAAAATCAGAGATAAGTAGAGAAAAGATAGAGGATTGCTGTCTTTCACTACCAGTGTAACAGTACTTTGGTTTTTCTTAACTGTATATATATTTCCTTGATTAAAAATTAATTTAGGGAGACCCGAGTGGCTCAGTCAGTTGAGCATTGGACTCTTGATTTCAGCTCAGGTCATGATCCCAGGTTTGTGAGATCGAGCTCCGAGTCAGGCTTCGTGCTGAGTATGGAGCCTGCTTAGAATTCTCTGTCTCTCTTTCTCTCTCTCTCTCTCTCTCAAAAAATAATTTAAGTTTTATTTTTAGAAGTTCCCCCCCAGGCAATTGAAAAGTACAGCATTGGTTAAGAGCCACCATAGTGAAATGGAATTGAGTTTTTAAATCAGGCCGATCATTGTTAAAATACAAACTTCATTTTGTGGTCTTAGGTGAGTCCATTAATCTGCCTAAAACCCAATTTCCTCAACTATAAATGAATAAAAATACCTACTTTAAAAAATCAGTCTGAGAATTGAAGATAAGCCTGCCTTAGTGCTTGATGCATACACAAACCGTATCTGTTCCAACAGAAGATCTCATTAACATGTGAATGAAACTTAAAACTCACAGAATACCGATTGTTTTCCAGTAGAGCTTTTCAAGCCTGAAGGAAGTCCATAAGGTGCTGACCTTGGGGGTATGGGGCAGATCCTCCAGAAGGATTTTAGGTGAGATAAAAGGGACCATTGTTTGCAGAGGTCAAGGTTTAAACTGTTTGCTGTTTTGTGTTCCACTAATTGTGTCCCACCAACAAGTATACTCTAGGGTTGGTAAAATAAGTGTTCCCTTAAGCACCAGGTCTGGCTTTGGGAAATTGTATTTCCTACTCTTTATTCCTTGTCTCTAAGCTGTTGGGTCATGTCCTTCTCTTACTACTTTACTTTTTTCTGCCTTCTCTATTTTTTTTCTTTTTTTTTTTTTTGTCTTGTCTTTTTTCTTTTCTTTTTGCCTGTTGTTGATGTCACTGTTTTAATTTAGTTTTTCCCAGATTCCCCTGACTATATTAAGTTAATTTCTTTTACTCCATCCAAAGGCTGTGTTAACATCAACTTACGCCATTTTCATAGGCTGCCTCATTTTTGCCTAATTGTGCATTAGTTATCAGATGTGGATTTTTGTTTTTAAATATCCAAGAGACCGGTTTCTACAATCTCTAACCTTGGTTATTACATATTGCCCTAAGAGTGCAGGAACTAAAACATTTTAATCTAAAACATCAGAAATGTAATTTGATCAATGAAGTCTGCCAAGGGACTTACCCATGGTGAGCGTCACTATTCCCTGGATGTACTCGTGTCTTCGTACCAAAGAATGGCTACCATTAGTCCTGGTACAGTGAGGTACAGGGATGCTCCATTCAGGTGGCTACATGAACATGTGCCTTCTTCAACCTTTTTTCTTCAGATCAGCCTTTTGTTACACTAAAGAAACCACGGCACTTAGCACTTACTATATCATATCCTCCGGCTATACTGGAAACTGTGAGGGAAGATACTGTATCCTATCCAGTTTTACAGCCTGTATAGTATCAGCAAATATAAAGTAGGAACCGAGTGAAGGCTCCATGACTTACCCTTTATTCTTCACAATTGCTCTTACACCCAGTCCCTATTTTTCTTCCAACATTTATAACTTACTGAAGTTTCCCAGGGGAGAAAACACGATTTTTGCCCTGACTAAACCACTTATTATTCTAATGTGCAAATAGTTTTATTCCTTTTAGCATCCTTCTAGGCAACATCCATGAAGCCAGAAACATTCATTGCTCTGTCCCTTACCTATAGCATTGCCTAATGCAAAGTACATCCAGGCATAGTTGAATAAATGCCAAATTAGTTGGGGTTTTTTCCCACACATGGTCATCAATGAAGGAAATAAAGATATTTGCCCCTGATAATAAAGTGATTCACTTCATTGCCCATAAATTGAGCTCTTTCAGGCCACCATGAATATTGATTGGTCCAAGGATCCTGCAAGCATGGAGAAGCAAAGAGGTGGCATAGTTCTCACCAAAAAAGAAAAAAACGTTTATGAAGTGTAAATGATAAAAATGCTGGGGGATGAGGACTGTGTTATATTTTAACTATAAAAGGGAAATGTGATCATAGAATATAATATAACTTAAAAGGGAACAAGAAGTTAATATAACTTTAGTTGAGAGCAAAAATACTTGTGATTGCTTGGCTAAAAGGGCATATCATTATTGCCAGCATTTTTAATTTGATTGAGTTTTTACTACCAGGAACTGTGCAGTTATTTACATACAGGGTCTCCATAATTCTCATGTATACCCTATGAGGAAGACCTTTTTATCATCATTTTTCAGATAAGGAAACTGGGATTTAAAGAGGCTAAGTAATTTCCCAAGGTCATAGTAATTGGCCAAACCACAGTTTATCTCTAAAGATACTTTTGATGAGAGATTCAATTTTTTATGATGTATAAGTAATTCTGAATAATCCTGTTTCTTAAATTTTCAAACAAAAGTAATTCCTGGGTAATAGTTGGCAATATCTTTTTTTTTTTTCTTTAGTGTAATTATTGAGGGCTTTATGTATGAGAATATAAGCATTTGATATAATTTGATATTAAGTCCAGTATTTTATACTGTCTGCTGCCTGAAGTCATTTGGCCTGTTTGTAGGGAAGGGGATGAAGGGAGACAGAGAAAAAGACATTACCCCTAGAATGGAAACACTTTCCCCTTAAGGTGTAGAGATCAGCTAATCATGAATTTTGAAACTGTCCATCACTGCTTTGGGGAGGCCTAACTAAATTTTCTGTTAAAAGTCTTACAATCCTATTCTAATGGGGACTTTTCCTGGTAGAGCATGAATAGATTTGATAGAGTCAAAAAGAAAATGGGACTTACACGTGGAGACATCAAGGGGCAGGAATGAAAGTTTAGGCATACAGGAACAAAAGGAGAGGGGATGGAAAATGCCAGAAACTGAGCCTGGAAAGTAGTCTGAAGAATAGACTTGGAAGGTTTCGAGCAAGTGAACCAAGAAAGGAATCCCTGCAATAAATAGAATTTCAACAGGTTTCAGTTGAGTCACATAAATCTGCTTGGATTACCATGAGTGTGGGAATTTCATTACAATTTTAATAAGAAATCTTTAATAACCTACTGCCCAGCAAGATTACCACCAGAACAAGTCATGAATCTTTACAGCTAAAGTCCACTTCTCCTCACCTCTCCTCCACACAAATACCAATCTCAGTCATGCTCTTGGAACAATCAAAAGGCCAAGGACATTACTGAGTGCCTACAACAAATGATAAGGAACTATGGAATCCTTAGTAGTTTTAGCTGCAGTACATCTGAGGCCAGGCAATCCTACCAGTTCCTATCCTAATTAGGGATCTGCCGCATACATTAGGAAATTTTGCCCATCTTTATGGCTTTCCAATACTGTGGATTTATTCACAGGAAGGTAGTGGAGGGCATCCATGAACAAAGAAGAATGAAAGTTGTTCATATACTGGGTGAAATAGATTCAGTATACCTTTTCATAGGAACCAAAGTGAGGAAAAATAAATTATCACAACCAAAGGTAAAAGTTGCTAATGAAATAGTGTGCTTCAAATGTCTGCTCTGAAATCATAGAGAGTGGGGCCAACAAATAAATAAAAAGAGGTTTAATTTGAAAAAGGAGATTTTTTTTTTAAGAAACTATCTTAGTTTGCCAATTAATAAAAAGAAAACTTTGAAAGCATTTCAAACTGAAGTCAAAGAGGACTATAATTAATAGGAGGCCTTAAAATTCAGAGGTCAAGTTAGATCTATATAAAAGGAAAAAGAAGTTATTTTTTAAACTGTCTCATTTAAACATGGTGCCAAGGAATAGAGGTACCAGTGCCTTTGTGTTATAAAGCTGCATGGATGTTGGTGTTTCCCAAAAGTGCTAAAATTGAAAATAGCCCAAGGGTGCCTAGGTGGCTCAGTTGGTTAAGCGTCTGACTTTGGCTCATGTCATGATCTCATGGTTTGTGGGTTCAAGCCCCACGTCGGGCTCTGTGCTGACAGCTCGGGGCCTGGAGCCTGCTTCGGATTCTGTGTCTCCCTCTCTTTCTGCCCCTTTCCTGCTTGTACTCTGTCTCTCTCTCTCAAAAATAAACATTTTTAAAAAAGAAAGAAAATAGCCCATCTGTCACCTGTGATTTTTTTCCTACAAATAACCTCCGTCAATAACTTTCTTTCTCAATTGTTCAAACCAATCATCTGATCAATTTTTTAAATGAAGATTTATCCTGAGAGCCGTCCAGCATATGGCATCGATTCCTACAAAAAGCATTAACCAATGTCGCAGGTGAGTGGAGTGTGAAATTATGGGTTTTGCACATGGCCCCCTTGTTTCCGTACCTCAGTTAAGGAAGTCCCTGGTTCAGAGCACACGAAGTTCAATCCAGAACAGCAGACAAAATACCTAAACCATCAGAAAGTCGACAATGTCACCTTTGAATCCGTATTGATCCATGCATATTTCCATTGGTACCTTTTCTTTTAGTAAATTTCAAGACCATATGGCTCGAAATTAAACTATCTTAGCTTGGGCAAGGCTCCAGGCCAAGCTCTACACCAAGGGCAAGGGCTCAAGCAAAAGCCTCTTTTGGCATTGAAAACAAGTTATTTGCAACTCTCCTGGTCTCAGGTGTGGGCAAACTGAAAAAAATAAATAAATAAAACTTAGTACATTAAGACTATAAAGAGTTTCTTTAAGGGGTACCTGGCTGGCTCAGTCAGTAGAGCATGTGACTCTTGATCTTGAGGCCATGAGTTCAAGTCCCATGTTGGGTGTAGAGATTACTTTATTTTTTTTTAATTTTTTTTTTAACGTTTATTTATTTTTGAGACAGAGAGAGACAGAGCATGAATGGGGGAGGGTCAGAGAGAGAGGGAGACACAGAATCCGAAACAGGCTCCAGGCTCTGAGAGGTCAGCACAGAGCCTGATGCAGGGCTCGAACTCACGGACTGCGAGATCACGACCTGAGCTGAAGTCGGATGCTTAACCGACTGAGTCACCCATGCGCCCCTGTAGAGATTACTTTAAAAAAATTCTTTAAAAAAAAAAGTTCCTTTTGGAGGGAAGTGATAACAAGAAAGCAATGGCAATCACTGGGAACAATAACTTGGTCCCAGAATAAGATACAGTTCTCTCCTGATTGCATGGGACTAGCTATAGATGTGATAGGTGTAGCTTTTCTTGGATCATGACTAGAGTCTCTAACACAGGCTCTTGTTACAGGAAGGGGGAACCATAGGCCTCAATCTCAAATTATCTTTTTAATAGGGAAAATGCAATACATCAGTAGCCACTAACCAGTCTACAGCACAGGTCTCACATTTTAATAGTCATTTTCTGTGCTGCTTATTGTCGGGAATAGGTTCCTGCTTATAGCTTCATCCCCCCAACATTACTACATGAGAAGTGAAGACATAGTCCCTGTGAGACATTTACTGCTAAATCCCACTCGTAATGGTTGTTTAAATCATTTTCATCTTGGTCATTAAAGTTGACTGATACCAGAGTGTAAATCTAAAAACGAAAACTAAATATGCTTGTTTTCTAATAAGCGCAAAGTAATCTAACTTTCCTATTGAACAGGATGCATTCTAAAGCAAATTATCCTCAATATCTGAATCTAAATATAACCAGTATTAGAATTTCCCCCTTCCTTGAGCAAGATAATCCCAGGGACAATCATTAGGAAATGTCTTCTCTTTCCATTTTATAGAGATTTGGTTGACACACAGCACTGTATAATCTTAAACTGTGCGCCATAATAACTTGACTTACAATTATTGCAAAATAATTACCACAATAAGTTCAGTTAAAATCCACTATCTCGGGGCGCCTGGGTGGCGCAGTCGGTTAAGCATCCGACTTCAGCCAGGTCACGATCTCGCGGTCCGTGAGTTCGAGCCCCGCGTCAGGCTCTGGGCTGATGGCTCGGAGCCTGGGGCCTGTTTCCGATTCTGTGTCTCCCTCTCTCTCTGCCCCTCCCCCGTTCATGCTCTGTCTCTCTCTGTCCCAAAAATAAATAAAAAACGTTGAAAAAAAAAATTAAAAAAAAAAAATCCAC
Source organism: Panthera leo (assembly GCF_018350215.1). Lineage (NCBI taxonomy): Eukaryota > Metazoa > Chordata > Mammalia > Carnivora > Felidae > Panthera > Panthera leo. Next base: position 44,996,610 of record NC_056685.1, read on the forward strand.
TATCTCACGTAGATCCCCCCAAAAAAGTACTTTTCCTTGTGATGAGAACTTTTATGGTTTTTTTTGTTGTTTTTTTTTTTTTTTGAGAGAGACACAGTGAGGGTGGGGGAGGGGCAGAGAGAGACGGAGACAGAATCTGAAGCAGGCTCCAGGCTCTGAGCTGCCAGCGCAGAGCCTGACGTGGGGCTTGAACTCACAGACCGTGAGATCATGACCTGAGCCGAAGTTGGACGCCCAACTGACTGAGCCACCCGGGTGCCCCAATGTTGAGAACTTTTAGGATCCACTCTCAGCAACTTTCAAGAACTTTCAGGATCCACTGTGATAGCATACCATACAGCAGTGTTAATCATAGTTCCCATGTTATACATTACATCCCTAGTATGTATTTTTCTTATAACTGGAAGTTTGTACCTTTTGGTCACCATCTAATTCCCCCACCCCCCACCCAGGAAATTTCTTATATAGTGTCCAACATAATGAGTGAAGTTGAAAAATATAAATCTTTAGGTGGCCTGGCTGGCTCAGCCTGTAGAGCATGAGACCCTTGATCTCAGGGTTGTAAGTTTGAGCCCCATGTTGGGTGTAGAGATTACTTAATAAATCTTTTAAAACTATATTTTAAAAAATCTAAATCTTTATGTGGGTCTTATGTGCATGGGTCCTAATCATCATGGTTACATCAGATGGTTCCTGGAGTAAGACACAAAACCCTTATGGTTTTTATATTCTTCCCAGCATCAGACCTGACCTACTGCTCCATCAAAATTGACTTATAACCCACATGTATTCAACATTGATTATCTAATTTGTTTTTGTTTTTTGTTTGCTTCTGCAATTGAAACAATGACAGCCATTTAAAACCCTACAAAGATCTCTTCATTGTTGATAGTTTTAAAACATGTTTAAAATTATAATCTCTAAAAATTACTATATATCAAACTTATATTCACAATTTCCATATCATTAGCAAGCACAATTTTGCCACCTGCTGACCTTAAGATTATATACATTTTCAAGTACTTTGATTTCATTTATTTTAGGAGAAAAGTCAACCTAGCACTACATATATACACACACGTTTAAATTTTATACAAATACACAATATTCCCTTGTAAACTTTCCCTTCTTATCCCTGGCAAGTGAGTTGGTTGTGTTTGTCCTCTTTGACAAGATACACAAATGTTCATGTAATCAATCCTCACACGCAGACACACACCCCACACAAACTCAGTGTCTAAGTGCGTAAAGTAGACATAAAAGCATTATTCTACACTTAGGGATAATTATTCAATTTCTTTTTATAGATTAAGTCAATTTTTTTGTCTTATTCAACAAATGTAGTGTCTATTCTAGCTTGGATTCATAGTGACAGTCTGTTCCTTTGTTTTAAAAGTTATGTCTTTGTTATGGGACCGTGCTTCCGGCATTTTTATTCCTTTCTTTTTAACTTAGTATTGTACAAATATTCCACCTCATTCAACTTGGAGAGGATTTTCTTTTCTAAATAATCATTTTTTCTCACATATGAATTTAATAAATATCTGCTAGCATGTGTAACATTAATACATGTTGCATTATAAATTTTATATTCATACTGACTCAAGTATTTTCTTGTTACCAGCAAGTTTTACAATGACAATCATGTTTGCTTATTAAGTTTATAGGTCATTCTAGGGAAAGTCTGTGATGTTTAATAGTATCTAAAAAGCATCCAGCGAGAAAAACAAAAGTTAAAATGGATCTTCAATGTTCATCATTAATTCTCTTGGGTTATAGAAAATTCTGGAAATCTATGAAGCTAAAGGTTTCACCATTTTCAGGTGGCAATTGAGATGCCACAGTAGTCCTAAAGCAGTTTGTCTCAGCTTGCTGTTTCCAAAAATGAGGATCAATGAGTGGCCTGAAGGAAAAAAAGCCGATGTCAACGTGACCACCAAATTGGCATGATGTTTCTTCAGTAAAAGGATAATCCAACCTGTTAACTGGATGGAAAAAAAATGAACCGTGGAGAGGAGGAGGAAAGATATCACCATTTTCATGGCCCTTCTATGGGCCTCTGTGCTGAAGTCCCTCGAGCTGGAGTTCAGTTGCACGTTCCTGGTATGTCTCATCAAGGAGAGAAATAAAAGGAGCAGTGAGGTCAGGGACAGAAGGAAGGGGATTAAGTAGATGAAACTGAGAATAACCAAGCTGTTAAGATACACAGTTTTACTTACATCTAGGGGCCGAGTTGAGTTTCTTTCATAGTTGTGGTAGATGGTAGCCCAGAGATCAGAAAATCCAACTAATAATTTGTAGTTGAAAACCAGTAAGAATAAAGACCCCAGAGGAAGCACAAGGAGCACCCTGCTAATTCTTTGCCTCAGCCAGGTGAAATAGCGGTGGGAGAAATTGGCTATCCTAAAGAAATAGAAAACACTCAAGCAGGTGGCAAACCAGTAGCTAGGTGATTGGTCACTGTCCAACAGATACTAACAGCGGTAGCTAGTTTCTCAATGTTATATAGATGTGGCCAAAACACCATTACAAGCGAATCGAATAGTATCATCCAAAGAAGAATGATTCTGGAGACAGCCAGGCTGGTGAGGATGCAGTCAGCTGGCGAGAGCTTTCGATGCTTCACCCAGTCAATGCAGTTGACGAGTACGATGAAACCATTCCCCAACATTCCAATCATGAATGCTCCTACTGCTGCTGTCAGAAAGGTATTTTCGATTCCAGATGGCATTTCTGTAGAAAGAATCCAGGAAGCTAGCCCTATGTTTCACTGATTGTTGTTGTTGTTGTTGTTGTTCTGTCAAACGTTGGAGGGTAAAGTCCACTTTGATACTTTTCACTTTGATATTAAAAATGCTCAGATACTATCTCACTGATCTTCACGAAAGATCTTTCTCTTTGGTTCCAGCTGTAAGTCTGAGCTTTACACAAGGAGATCCGGTCTCACAGACCTAAATGAAAAACTTTAATGTAACTTCTAATCAGCTACTGATTTCCAAATTAAACAGTAAATGTTCCCACTCATCACTGGCACTGACAGCAGTGTTCCGCTTGTGAGGACATCTGGAAGAATAAAGTCAAATATGGGAACATGCAAATACGAGGCGATTTCTTTACACTGATTTGCACTTTCCTTTCTTTTATTTTTTTAATGTTTATTTTTGAGAGAGAGAGAGAGAGAGAGAGAGCATGAGCAAAGGAGGGAGAGTAGAGAGAGAGGGAGGCACAGAATCCAAAACTGGCTCCAGGCGTTGCTGCTATCGGCACAGAGCCTGACACGGGGCTCGAACTCACAAACCATGAGATCATGACCAGAACCGAAATCGGATGCTTAACTGATTGAGCCACCCAGCCGCCCCTGTGCTTTCCTTTTCAATGGAAAATACCATTTGGGCGGCACATGGGTGGCACAGTCAGCAAAGCGTTGGACTCTTGATCTCGGTCCAGATCATGATCTATGGTTTGTGAGATTGAGCCCAGCATGGGGCTCTGTGCTGACAGTGTGGAGGCTGCTTGGGATTCTCTAAATAAATAAATAAATAAATAAGAAAATACAACTTGGATTCAGGTTGCTTAATTTTAATAGAATTCTCAGGCACTATTCATTAAATCCATTTGATAAAACCCATCATATTTCAGATACTAGTATAGATGTGGTAAGCGTAATAAAGAGAAGTAACGTCAAGGAGCTCACAGGGTATGAGGAAAAGCAACGTCAAATAAACTGTTACCATTGAATGTGACAGAAGTTTGACCAAAATGTAACTTGCCACACAGAGAAGGGTGCTACAAAATCTACAGCCAAAAGTTCTGGTTTCACCAGGATAGTGATGACTGGATGGGATCTTGAAACTTTTTAGGATTTCCTGAAGAAATAGACACAAAGGGAAATGATCTTCCAGAAGGGTATAAAACCATATGCAAAGGTACCAATATCAGACCTATTTGAGCTGTTACTCTGAATTTTTTGAGCTTTCTTCTCAATCAGTTACTGCCTATTTGATTCTGAATAAGCTCTTGTCAACTGAGAGGGAAAAAATAGTAAGAAAAAAATAGAGTAGAAAAAAAATGGAGGAGTGGGGAGTGGGAAGGGGTTCTTTTCATTTATCCTGCTTTTGGTAAAATCTTTTGTCTCATAAAAAATTCAGTTACAGTAAAATTTATTTTAGTTTGGTTTTGGTTTCAACAAACAGGTAACTTTAATACAACCGTCTTTCAACCTCGACCGCAAGGTTCTCTCTCCTATTGAGAGAACTTTAGGTGTACGTACATGTGTTATATTAATAATTAATATATGTTAATGTCTGTGAGCCAACCCCAAGGAATCTTACTTAATTGTCTAGGATATATTGTTGGCACCCATTGAGAACTCCTCCATACATGGTTTAAAGTACCTTCTGAACCCAGGCAAAAATCTTTGTACCTGAAAGCTGCAAATCTATGAAGATTCTCCAGGAATGAGACAGGAATTTTGCCCCCTAGCCCTCTGACAATGCATTCCCCATTCAGCCAATTTTGACTCTGGTTAAAACTACCTGTTTTGTGTTGGCCTCAGACTGTCAATAGTGATGCTCTACATTACCAATGCCTGAACACTCAAAGGCCACGCCAGAAGTCACGGGGCACCAAAGGGAGCACTGACCTGGTGTTCTGCTTTTATGCACATTGAGAGTGGGGGCCTAGGATTTTACAGGCACCAAAAACGTAATGTCAGGCATGTAGACTAGGTGACCTTAGCTACCAAGTACCTCTACGATCACATTAAGCTCCAGGACAGAAGGGACTATTTTGTTGTCCACCAATGTGGACAGGGAGGGGCTGGCAAACAGTAAACCCTCAATAGCTATTGGTTAAATGAATGAATACTAACTTAGTTGGTAATCCTATTGGGAGCAGAGAAAAAGAAACCAATGAATGAGACTCAACTGTGCAAACAAGTATAAGAACAAGAAACGAAAGCAACTCTTTAAAATTGGAGAAAGTTCTATGACATATGTATGAATTCACACACAATTTCTGTACTAACCTGGAAATAACTGACACTGCTCTCCAGCCTTTCTGGTTGAAAGCCAGAAGTCATACAGAATCATAAAAGCTTGCAGGTGTAGCACCCAGGAGGTGGGGACTTTTTTACTTTTCTTCATGAAAAAGAAGTACTTCCAGGCAAGGGAGTTGGAGATGGTTAGAGAATTCTATATTTTGTTTTTTAATTTTAATTTTCTAATCTTTAATTTTTAGAGAGAGAGAAAGCATGCACGAGCTGGAGAGAGAGACAGGAAGAGAGAAAGAGAGAGAGAGATAGAGAGAATCCCAAGCAGCCTCCATGCTGAGCAGACATAAGGCTCAGTCACATGACCCTGGGATCATGACCTGAGCTGAAATCAAGAGTCGGACACTCAACCAGCTGAGCCACCCAGGTGTCCCCAAAACTCTGTATTTTGTGTCAGGAAACCAAGAAGGCCCTAGAGATCACTGATATTTCCAGATCTATCTTAAAATAGAAGTTGTTATACTTGATAAAGAAAAAGTATTATTGCATGTATAAACATAAGGTATATTATTACAAAATGCTTGGGCAGATAATTAATTAAACTTATGTGTATGATACAGTGACAATCCCAAATAGTCTGAACTTCCAATGATGACTGATTTAAATCCGAAAACGTATGAACACTTATGTTATAGTCATCAGTTGAAAGAGAGACAATTCTTCTAAGCAATTGTGAGAAAATACATTCGGAAGTCTATGTTGGCCTATTTCAAACAAAATGCTGACTTCTTGAGTGATAGGGAGTGATACTTATACAGTGATGAACTAACACTTATGTGGGTTTAAATAAAGATGGTTCAACTGAATATTTTATGAGGTCCTATCATTAATACCACCTTGGGGGGGCGGGGCTTGAGTTCTTCCTGTTTCCTCCCCGTGTCTGTGACATCTCCAGTGAAAAAATATACCTGAGCTTTCTGTTGGATTCTTTCTGTTGCCTTTCCCTCCCCAAGCCCGCATGTTTAGATCTCCTGACAGTCTCAGAGAAGCGGGCAACAAATGTTGCCCTGTGATGCTCTCTCCCATCCTATCAATAGCAAGCTTTTCCATTTATTTGCAAACACAGAAGTAGCTTCCTAGTTCTTTTTGAATTGCAGTGAGGAACTTTCATGCACTGAACTTGATAGTCACTGCATTAAAGTACTGGCCTTTGTGGGGTTTTTGTTTGTTTGTTTGGGTTTGGTTTTGTTTTGTTTTTAAGTAAAAGAGAACTTCAGTGTTTCTTTGGCTGGACCCTAGTTGAAGAAGCAATTAGCTGGGGCAAGGGCCACCGCCTAAAGGGACGGAGATTTCATCTTTCACAAATGGAGACTATTTGCCCAGCTTAATCACTGCTTACATGAACAACCTTTCATGTTTCATCGTAGATTTTTGTTTCACTTAGCATATTCTTTTAGTTTTCAAAACTGAAGGCCATGGGTCTTTTCCCCTCAAAGTCCTTAGGGGCAAAACATCCTCACTGGCTCTTTCTCATGACAAACCTAAGACAGGGCCAGTCTAACTGATACCAACCTCCACACTGGCAAACCTGTCTCATGCTCAAAATAAGAATGATTGGGTATTTCCACCGTCTTCTGAGGCTGCGTTAATATTGATGGAAAAAAAATAAAAAATAAAATTTGAAAAGCTGTAGTCTATAAGTGTACAAGGAGACAAAAGACAAGTTTGCCTGTATGTGTTTTTCAAATTCCTCAAACTTTTCAAATCAATTTGTTCTTGTGAAGATTGGTCTTAAGGTCCTGAATAGGATATGGAGTTACTCTAGGCAACATATCTGGTGTCTCAAATGACAGAATTGGGAAGACCCTGCAATGATGCGCATGTCCCTTAAAGGCATCCCTGGCTCAGAGGAGATGGGGTTTAATCAAGATCTTATGAGGAGAAGCCACCTACTGGCAGATAGCAGACAAACCACCAGAGACCTTGAGGAAATTTGCATGCCTTTCTCAGAGATCAGTAGAGGTATGGGTTTCTATATGGCACATTCATCACCAGGGTTCATGAAAACTGTCTTGCTGTGCTTGATTTACGTCTTATCAGTTGCCTCCAGTAGTCACCCTGAGGATCAGAGATACTACCATTTCAGCAGTAGAAACAAGTTATTTGTTCCTCTTCCATAAATCACCTGGTAGACAAATGGAAAGAACCAATCATTACACCAGAATCTTTAACTGAACATTTATTTGGTGGGGGATAGGAATAGTTAACAAGAAATCGGTGACAATCTCCATCTTTCCCCAACACTTTGGTCCCAGGGTAGGATACAATTATGGATATTTCTTCTCTGGGTGGATGACACTGGCCATGCCTGTGTTGGGAGTGGCTCTTCTTGGATTGTGGCTCAGCTGCTGTTGAGTCCCCCACGACATCTCTTGTTATGGGGAAAGTAGAGATGCCGGGCTCAATCAAACTCGAATACAGTCTACAGTACGTCAGTTGCAATGACCCCAGCCTATGACCTTGTCTTCTTTTACTAGTCCTTTGCTTTGTCAAGACTAGAGCACTATTCCTTATAGTTCCATCTCCCTAACTTTGTTGCATGAGTGTTGACTCACTCCAAGTTAAACATTCACTCACTTATCCCTAAGGCCTACTTCTTAGAAAGAAGAGCTGCTAAAAAATTAGCTCAATCATTTTATCTTGCGTACCAAAGAAAAGTTTCATAATGCTAAAAATTAAACAATGTGCTTGGTTACCATCTTATAAATAGTGCAAGATTATGTCTAAGTCATTTCTATGAAAGGCTATCTAAAACAAAGGCTATCTACCCAGCCTGATTTGCATATCCGCTTTTACCAAGGCCAGATAATTACAGTGATAATCGGACAAAATATTAGTTAAGGGCCAAATAAATAAATCTTCTTTTGTAAAATGTAAATTACTTAGGAAAAATGGTAAAATATGTCTTATGATTAAAACCGTTATCCACATCGTTATTGTTATCAATACACAGAAGCACCACACAGCCTAGACGTGTTAGAGGTTTAGTTTTCTAAATACAGCAAGGGAGGACAGGGAGAAATGTTCATAATTCTAACACCATTCCAGGTCCAGGGAGCAGCCCTAGAACAATGTCCGTACCTACAGGTCCGTCAAGACTAATTTACAACCCACGTATTTATCATCATTTAGTTACAACTTTTTGTTTCTTTAATGCAATCTAAAGAATACATCGAAAGTAAACCCTTAGGGTTTACTAAGAAAGTAAACCCTAAGAAACCCTAAGTAAATTCTTCATTTTTTAAAAAAGTGTATTTATTTTGAGAGAAAGGGGTGCAGGAGAGGCAGAGAGAGAGAGAGAGAGAGAGGGAGAGAGAATCCCAAGCAGGCTCCACAGCCAGCGTGGTGCCCGATGGGGACTCCATCTTAGGCTGTGAGATCATGACCTGAGCCTAAACCAAGAGTCAGACACTTGACTGACTGAGTCGCCCACACGACCCAAGAATTCTTCATTTTTAAAGAATTCCATTATATATAGCTGCATAGCATCTGTATAATATTAAAATCTACAACATCATGTTCAAAATGTTATAGTAAACTTTTCTACCCTTAACTTTATTTAGAATTTGTCGTTACTGTATCTAAATTTAGGTTATGATAGTCAAAATACCACTTTCAAATTAAGATTAGCATTATAAGCATGTGTTTCTAGTTTATTTTGTTTTGCACTATGAATATTATTTTCAAATAACTCATTCCCATGTTATCAATAAGACTTCTAATGACAATGAAAAGCTTTTTCATTTAAAAAAAATTAAGCCTTTACCCTATGAGGTCATGTTTTTCCCATCTCTGACTTTAGTTGCTCAATTAACTTTTCTATCACCATTTTATAGATCATCTACCTAGTGAATAGTAATTTATCTTGATTTCTAAAATACGACATGCTTCTGACATGTAATATGAATTACAATTACATAAATCTTTTGCATATAAAATTAAATAATTTTGAAAGCCTATTTGCGATTTTTAAATATTGGTAACCACTGTGTTAAACAAAACTGAATACTTTAAAAATTATATTGGCTGACCATGGGTCAATTATCATCAAAAGTAACTTTTTCTAGGGAAAATTTCATTAATGTTTGACAATACTTAAAGGAACCCTGTAGGGGGAAAAAAAAGAGAAGTGAAATTGATCCTCAAAGACTCCTCATTAAGTCTTTATCTTTAGAAAGACCCTGGAACGTCTATCTGTAAAGACGAAACTGTTTTTTCTCTTTTCAAGGTGCTTTTAAGATGCCGCAGTACCTTCAAGGCTGTCTGTCTCAGTTTGCTGTTTCCCAGAATCAAAATTAATGAGTGGCCTGAGGGAAAGACATATATGGCCAACATGATAAACTTTGTGAACTTGTTGTTCCAAAATATGAAAAGCATCCAGTTTGTCAATTGGATGGAAAAAAAATGAACTGTGAAGAGGAGGAGGAAAGACATAACCATTTTAATGGCCCCCTTATGGGCCTGTGTGCTAGGGTCCCTGGAGCCCATGAAGTTGAGCTGCAAATTTCTGATGTGTCTTACCAAGGACAGAAACAATAGGACCAGTGAGATCAGGGACAGAACAATAGGAATGGTATAGGAAAAACTAAGAAGAATCAGGGTTTTAATATAAAGTCTTTTACTGTCATTTATATGTAATGTCAGATTACTTTCATCCATCACATAGACGTTTAAGAAGAAATCATTCAATGATTCTAGCACCAGGAAGTCAAACAGCAGAAAGGGCAAAGAAAGGACAAGAATGGCAAGAACCACTCTGTTCGTTCTCCACTTCAGCCAGAGGAAGAAAGAGTGGGAGAAGTGAGCTATTTTAAGGAGGTAGAAAATGCTCAGGCAGGTGGTAAACCAGGTAGTCCAGTGATTAGTTATTCTCCAAAGCAAAGTAATAAGTTTTGCTGATTTCCAAGTGGAATAGAAAGGCGGAGATAGTGTCATTACAAATGATTGCCACAATGACACCAGCAGCTGAGTGATTCGGGAGAGAGCCAAGCAGGTGAGGATGAAGTCAACAAAAGAGATTTTTTGGTTCTTGATCCATTCAGAGCAGTTCACCAGTCCAACGAACACATTCCCCGACATTCCAATTATGAATTCTGCTGTTGACAGCGTAAGAAAGATTTTATCCAGTCCGGCTAACATTTCCGCAGGAAAAAATCCAAATTTCTAACGTCGTGTCTCATTAGCAAATTTGTAATCAAACTGTCTCAGCACAGCATCCATTTCTGATAGTTACCTTCACCGTTGCGATTCCAGTGTTAACCAGAACCTCCTGCTGTTGGATACAGTCTCATATATATACGTATATGGAAATTTCTCTGCTTTATTGTAATGCCGATCTTAATCCAGAACCATCTGCTAAGGGGTAGCATCCCATATACTTTCATGAAGATGGTTTTATTTATTTGAAAGAGCTACTCATTTCCAAACCAAACCGTTTGTGTTTCTATTTATAGTTGGCAAGGATTCAAATTTTCCACTTGAGGTAATGATCCAAAGGTTGAAGTCAAATTCGTTAGCATGCAAATATGGGCCAGATTCTTTTTCGCTGATTTGTGAAAAAAATTTACCTCACCTGAAATACTATGCCATTTAGATCCAAATATTTTCGTTGTTTTTCATAGAAAGTTTTGAAATAATCTAATAATCTAAATCTAAGTAAACTGTCCTAAAATTTAGTTATAATTCAATGAATATATCTTGAGTATCTGCTATGTGTCAGAGTCATTTCCAAAAGTAATATACTTTGCTACAAAAAAAAAAAAAAGCATTAGGAGATCCAGAAAATAGTGAAAACACAGAAAGAAATAATAAGAAGTAAGAATAAAATGTAATGTGAACACAAAAAAGGTAACTATAAACATTACTGCTGGGGAAAGAGAAAAAAAGTGGTATTTTCCTCAGATTTTATAGATAATTGGGATTTCAGGAGAGAACTAAGTTATATTTTGTACTGATCAAACAAAATACAAAAAGACGGCAAAACCCAAATTACTTTTCTGAAATTAAAGTCTTCTCACTGATAATTTACTGTAATTACAATGTTCTTCAGGTACCTCTGAGTAACATGTCTTCTGAGTAGTTAAACATATTCCCCAGTTTTGCTCTTTATTTTTGTACTTGTTCTATTTGTTTTGGCCAGAGATATAATGGTGTCCATCTAGCCTTAATTAACAGAAAATAGGTAGAAAATCATTGCAGATTAAATAAGGAAATAATAAACAAACATATCTGCTCTATGTTCTAGGAACAATGAGTTTGACACAAGCCATTAATGTACCAGAAATGGACTGAGTTACAGCTCTTGTGTGTGTTGGCATTAAGTGTTCTGGTGTTGCCAGACCACATCCAAAATAGTGAATGAAATAAAAAAAAAAAAAATTAAAAAATTAAAAATAAAATTAAAAACTTGGCCCTTGGCCCTTTTCAATGTTACTGTCACACTGCCAAATTAAATTCTATTAATTTTGTAAAGTGTATATTTCAAGAACAATGTTGTACAATGAACTATGGGTAAATTATTTTGTATGACAAAATTTTTGATTTAGAACAAATATTTAAAATTATAGGAAGAAAGAGAAAGAAAGAAAGGGAGGAAGGAAAGAAGGGAGGGAGAAAGGAAAAAGGGAAGGAAGAAAGGAATTTATTAGATACAGCAAGGCTGAAGGCAAATAAAGAAATTTGGTAGTAGCATTTTCGAAAGGAGAATGATAGCCTTGACTAAGATTAATGTCTAGAAATGGAGCGAAATTCATGGCTATGAGAAGCATTTAGGAGATGGAATCAGCAAGTCTTGGTGATGGATTTGGGGCTATAAAAAGGCAGAGAAGCCGGCACTTTCAAGCTTCTTCTTTTGCACCTGGATGCATGGAGTAGGAGGACCTGAAGGAATCCCTGGAGGGAGAGCAGCTCTAGAAGCAAGGGGTGGTCAGGGGCACCTGGGTGGCTCAGTGGGTGAAGCAACCAACTTGGCTCAGGTCATGATCTCCCGGTTCTGTGAGATGTGAACCCCACATCCGGCTCTCTGCAGTCAGCATGGAGCTCACTTTGGGTCCTCTGTCTCTCTGTGCCCCTGCCCTGCTCCTGTTCTCTCTTTCTCAAAAATAAACTTTAAAAAAAAAACAAACAGGGGAGCCTGGGTGGCTCAGTCGGTTAAGCGTCCGACTTCAGCTCCGGTCACGATCTCGAGGTCAGTGAGTTCGAGCCCCGCAACGGGCTCTGGGCTGATGGCTCGGAGCCTGGAGCCTGCTTCCGATTCTGTGTCTCCCTCTCTCTCTGCCCCTCCCCCATTCATGCTCTGTCTCTCTCTGTCTCAAAAATAAATAAAAACGTTAAAAAAAAATTAAAAAACAAACAAACAAACATAGTAGCAATGGGTGGGAGACAGAAGAAAAGTTGGAGAACGGTGAGTTCTGTTTTGAACATTTTCGGAGTATCTGTAAATCATCCAAGTGGAAAGATGGGGCAGTCACTTGGGTATTTGTGACTACAGCTCAGAAAAGAAATTGAGATTATAAACAGATTTGGGAGTCATCAGCACATACTCAATTCCATAAAAGGTGATGGATGAGCTCCACGGCCCTAAGGAACACCAGAGGATAAAGAAATCAAAGACAAAAGGCAGTCAGACAGAGAAAGGAAACTAAGAGGTCACAGGATTCAAAGCTACCATGAGCAAGGAGTGTTACAAAGAAACGGTAGCCAATTCTTCCTGATACTACCCTTCTTTTATAAGGAGGTAGCAAGGAGGTCCTTAGTTACTATGGAATATAACTATGGAATAGTTCAACTGAATAGAAACCAAACTGCCGTGTCAATGAGATCCCAAAAATGAAGCGTTAGAAACCCTATACTTCTATACTTCTATATAGAAGTATACCCATATATGGCTATAATGTGATCAACACATTAGTAGATTAAAGGAGAAATACCAGGGGGAAAAAGTTTAACATAAATCTGCATTTATTCATAATAAATGTTCTTAGCAAACTGGGCATAGAATGCAATATTCTTTTTCCTGATAAAAAGCTGTGTACAAAACTCTAGAGGAAATATCGTACCCATGGATACGTTGCAATCATTCCCCCTGACTTTGGGGCCCAGTGAGCTAAAAACATCTCACTATATCTATTTTTTTGCAGGTTTTCACCAATCACAGTAAGACAAGAAAATGACATAAAAGATGTAAGATCAGAAAGCACAAAACAAAATTGACCTGATCCACAGACGATGATTGAGATTACACAGATTATCCAAAAGGATTCTTCAATACATTGTTAAAATGCCCATTTGCAAGGTTTCTGGACACATAATAAATGTGCAAATATCTGTTCCATCTCTTCATATCATCAGCAAACAGTTAAAATGAAACACTCTCTTAAAAGATGAAATTTCCACAACCTCAACATACATCAAGTATCTAAGAATAATCATACACACAAAAAGTATGCAACACCTTTGTGGAGAATGTCAAAAAGTCTGAAAGGGCTTTAGCATTTTTTTAGCCAGTATGTATTAATTACACACTAGATGTAATCAAAGCCTTAGATTTGTTAAAAACTTTAAACCGTTATTACACACATTTTCCCATTTTAGGTATGCGTCCAAGCACTTCAATTCTCTGACTTCATTGTTGAATATATTAAAGTTTCCTGCTTCATGTATAGGTCATGAATTTGTCTCAAGTTCAAAAACAACCGCTTCTAATATAGCACTGCCCTTCCCTATCTCACAGATAATCACCTCTCTTCCTTTCACCTAGTCCAGTCACTTGTTTTGAGTTTTTTGTGTTTGTTTAACCATCCCATAGGCTGCAGTTTTCCATGTGAGGCAATAAGGGATGAGATCATCTCTTGTTTGCTAATGTGCAAATACAGACTGAGGTCCTGTCATTCTTTTTGCATTTTCTTTGCCTAACAAATTTATATCTGTATCTTTCGCTATGGAGGATAATTAAAGCTATTTATAGTCCTCAAAACTTGGTTAGAATGACAAAAGTAAAGCAAATGTTAACTATCCAATAGAATTTTCTTCTAGAGTAACTTAGTATTCATTGAAAGTACTTGGATCTAGGGGCACCTGGGTGGCTCAGCGGGTTAAGCCTCCGACTTCTGACTTCCGTTCAGGTCATGATCTCACGGTTCATGAGTTTGAGCCCTGAATCAAGCTCTGTGCTGACTGCATAGAGCCTGCTTGCGATTTTCTCTATCCCTCTCTCTCTGTCCCTGTCCCGCTTGCACTTTCTCTGTCTTTCTCAAAATAAGTGAATAAACTTTAAAAAATAAATAAAAATAAAAAGATAAAGAACTTGGTTCTAAATAATGGGTGTAAGTTGATTTTATAAAATCAACTAAAATGAACTGTGTGCGTGTTGTAAGACTCAGTCCCCCAGAAACAAATGTTGGATTTATTAAATAGGGTTCCTACAGCCAGTAGTAATTACGCCATAGAGAAAGGGACCTTGGAGAAAAGTTGGCTTGGTTTCCATGAACGGAAGTAGATGGAGGTGTGAAGAGCTCTCTTCTCTCAATGTAATGCAGTTGGTGTTTGAAAAAAAAAAACAAAACTTTTTTTTTTCATTAGAATGAAACTGTGATATTTAGCCCTACTTTTAGGGCTGTCCCAGAGATTAAAAAGATATGGATCCAAAATGCTTCAGACATAGCCCTTATGGAGCCATTTTACACTATTCCACCTTTAAACTGTGTCTACTCCATGGAGGACCCTCAAATCTGTTGTGAGGAGATGGGATGCCGGATGATTGGGCCATTGATGCCATTTTGATCCTTTCTATTTGTCCCAAGCACCCAATATATGAGGTCGTTTTCAACGTGCATGGTGTTAAGAATGATCACTGTGAACACAGGGATGGGGTTATCAAAATAGGCTATAAAACCCTGCAGTCACTCTATGGGATTTCAACCTACATCCAACCTTTCCCCCGATCTGATCAATGGAGTATGTTGTTGTTATTGTTGTTTGTTTTTCCTTTTCTTTCTTTCTTTCTTTTTTAATGATCTAAACCTGTGGTGTTAAAGCTTTGCCTCCAAAGATAGGCTTTGTCTTCATTTTCTACTCTTTATTTTCTTTTTTAATTTTTTTTTAACGTTTATTTATTTTTGAGACAGAGAGAGACAGAGCATGAACGGGGGAGGGTCAGAGAGAGGGAGACACAGAATCTGAAACAGGCTCCAGGCTCTGAGCTGTCAGCACAGAGCCCGACGCGGGGCTTGAACTCACAGACCGCAAGATCATGACCTGAGCCGAAGTCGGACACCCAACCAACTGAGCCACCCAGGCGTCCCCATAAGTTCCTTATAAAAGTTTATGTGTGTATAAAATGAGTTCATATAAAAAAGTTTTTAAATGCTAAATAATATAAGTCAAGTCTCTTACAAAATTATTATGAGAAAAAGAGGGAATAAGAAACAGAATAACATCCCTATAGATAGTGAAAGCACTTCAAAAAGATGTGCCCACAGAAAAGATTTTTTAAAAAACCCTTTTGATAGAAATGAGATAACAGAACTCAGAAAAGAATGAGAAATAAAAGGAAAAAAAATCACAATACAAACTATATCCGAACTAGAAGGAACACAAAATGAGAACACATGACAAATAGTCCCTTAAAGGAAGCTGAAGATAAAAAAGAAGAAAACATTTAAAATCACAAAGGAATGAAGAAAAAGATAAAAGAATTTTAGAGAAAATAGCAAGTGTTGAAAAGTAGTCTGAGAAGAGCTAAATTACAGTTAATAGGGGCCCCTAAAGAAGAAAACCACAGCGAGGTAAAAGAACAAATTTGGAAAACACTAACTCAATACATTTTTGCGAAAAAAATTTTTTTAAAGGATTTGAAACTAGTAATTAAAAGAATTATCTGAAAATCTGAGAATACTGACCCTAGTATGATCAGTATTGATCACTGACCCTACTGATCCTAGTATGATCTCTGGACTCTAAAGAAAAAGAAAAAAAAATTCCATGCACATTTCTGAGACATTGCAAATGACTTACCAGGAATAAAAGTAGATCACCCTAAGAGTTTTCGATAATAACACTCCTTGTTGCCAAAAGAACGTAGAGTAATATATTAAAGAGGCAAAAACAAAGAAAATGTGATTTTCTATCTGCAAAACTGACATTCTGGCAAAAGGGAGTACAGGAGCTGTCCTTAACTAGGAGAATATTGTTCTCTTGAGCCCTTCCTGAAGCGTTTACTGGAGAATGAGTCTTAGACAGCAAAAATGCCTAGAAAGAATCAATATAGGTATTGATAGAACATTAAACATACAGTCACTTGTACAACTAAAACTTAGTGAAGGTTAATGGAGAGAAAGTAATAGTTATACGATATGACCATGTGGATATGGGAGCATTATTTATTTATTTATTTTTCAAATATTTATTTATTTGTTTATTTATTTTTGAGAGAGAGGGACAGACAGACACAGCACGAGCCGGGAATGGCAAAGAGAGAGGGAGACACAGAATCCCAAGCAGGCCCCAGGCTCTGAGCTGTCAGCACAGAGCTCAGTGTGGGGTTTGACCTCACAAGCCGTGAGACCATAACCTGAGCCAGAGTCGACGCTTAACCGACTGAGCCATCCAGGCACCCAGGGAGCATCATTTAAAAATAGGAGGGGAGGGGTGCCTGGGTAGTTGGTCGGTTAAGCATCCCGATCTTGATCTCAGGGTTGTGAGTTCAAGTCCTGCATTGGGTTGTGTCCTGGTGTAAAGCCTACCTAAAATAATAATAATAATAATACAAAATACATAAGATAAAAATAAAAATAGGAGGGGAAAATGAGAGAATATGCAAAAAATTATCATAAAATGTTACTGCTGTAAGAAATTGTAGTGTTGGTTAGAATTAATTAGAATTAATTAGTAAATTAGATTAATATTATTATTCTAAGTCTGTTTACATAATGTGAACCTATTCTATCATCTCTATGTCCCTTTAATTTTTCAATACGTTAAGAATCCATATATTCTCAGACATTTAAAAAAAAAACCCTCGCATGCAAGGCGTCGAAATTAATACGGTGATACGCAGTGTGTTTTACGATATTTCTTTGAGTAGAAAAACGAAGGGGTGATAGAACACTTTGAATTACCTCTAGATCTTTTGACGTCCTGAAATTGCTACCTCGCTGCTTGTTTTAAAAGGACAATTTTTGCTTTCCAGCTTTCAGTAAGGCCCAAAGGCACCACAGGTTTTACATCGGTTAATTTGAGGACATTAGCAGTCTCAACATGCGACACATTTAAGACATGCCATCAGGAATTTAACTCCTCTTGGCCTTGGAGACCTGACAATTCGGCAGCCCTTCAACCGCGTGTCTGAGCCCAGGATCTAATGCCATCTTTCCCCAACAAGGAAATGTCATGCGTAAGAAACACCCTTGTTTCTCACAGTTGTCTGTAACCATTTTTGGCAGAGTAACTTCCCCTAATCGGCTACAACGTTTAAATCTTATCTCAACTGGTACGTCTGCCGCTTGAAGAATAAAAGACGTCGCTGTTCTCAACTCTACAGCGGTGCTGGCAGCCGTGTGCCCTGTGTTATGTAACAGGTCCCATTCTTAAGTTAATTCAGAATCTGAGATAGGAGTCATAAAAAAACTATTGTCCTGCCCTTCTGTTAATTGATGATGCCCGATGCATCACAAGGAAATTAATTCCATCAGTAAACTCTGCGGAGGCTTCCATTCCTTTCTGGAATCTCCTGCAAACACTGTCTTCTTGGGTATTAGGATATTTGGTTAGGAGTCTTTTCCGGCTGTCTCGCACCATCCGCTGTCCCTACAGCAGGAATGACCTTTGGGTTTCCACACTCATTTCCGTACACCGATTACTTATCGTTTTGAAACCATTTTCCAAAAGACTTACCATCACTGTCCAGAAAACAGTTGCCTTCGTCTCCGTACCTGTAACCTCAGGTATCTACGTACTATGCTACCTGCCTCTTAGGAGTTAGGACAGAAAATACACACAGCGTTTTAACCTGGTGTTGAATATAGTATGGCCCTGCGCTCAATATCGATGGGAGAAGCAGAATGCTGAAAATCCATGTTGTCAAAAATGCAGTGCATCTCAGTTATCCATCCTGACATTTTCTTTTTTTCTTTTTCTTTTTTTTTTTTAACGTTTATTTATTTTTGAGACAGAGAGAAGACAGAGCATGAATGGGGGAGGGGCAGAGAGAGAGGGAGACACAGAATCGGAAGCAGGCTCCAGGCTCTGAGCCGTCAGCACAGAGCCCAACGCGGCGCGAACTCACAGACCGTGAGATCGTGACCTGAGCTGAAGTCAGACACTTAACCGACTGAGCCACCCAGGTGCCCCCATCCTGACATTTTCGACAGGGTCATCTCCCACTCCCAACATGCATTCAACTCTGAGCTTGGAACACTCTGACCGATTCCTCAGCTGTACCGTCGTCTATATGCTTTCAACTATGAGTTTCTTTCCACCTTGTTTCTCTGTGAATCTATAGCTCATCCTTCTACCTCTAGGAGGGCTTCCTCACTTTCTAATGTGCAGTTAACACTCCCTGCGATTTTTTCAGAAATGTTACGAACTCATTCTTTTAAAGAGCGCTTTCAATCATTTCCGAGCAGTTGGGTCAAAAAGCAATGTAAACACATGTGTCCTATTTTGTTTTCTCGATCAAATCTCATGCACGATGATTGTTAATGGTTATATGAAATGACTGAAGAAAAAATTGTTCTCAAGTTTTCATTATTTGAAAAAGCTCTTAAATGAATTCATAAGAATATATGTTGATTTTTGTTTTGTTGTCTAAACTTAATTCTGCTTATACTGAATATTTTATTGTCAGAATAATGGTAGCTTTATAAAAACAAATGCAAGTTTTTCCCTTTCTCTATGCTGTAGAAGTGTCTAAATAGCATAATGGTCTATTCTTCAAAGGTTGAAAAGAACTAAATTTAAAAACATGTGGAACTGTCTTTTTTTTCTGTAATTTTCTGTAATTTTTTTTCTTTTTTAATTTTTGTTTTTATTTTATTTTTGTTATGAAGGTTATTGTCAAATTGGTTTCCATACAACGCCCAGTGCTCATCCCAACAGGTGCCCTCCTCAATGCCCATCACCCACCCTCCCCTCCCTCCTACCCCCCATCAACCCTCAGTTTATTCTCAGTTTTTCAGAGTCTCTTATGGTTTGCCTCCTTCCCTCTTTGTAACTTTTTTTCCCCCCTCCCTCTCCCCCAGGGTCTTCTGTTAAGTTTCTCAGGATCCACATAAGAGTGAAAACATATAGTATCTGTCTTTCTAACAGAGGTACTTTTTTAATAACATTGTCATTTTCATCCATGAGTGTTGGTCTGTTTGTGACAATAATATATTCTTGGTTCAGTAGTGTTCATTTATATTTTATTAAAAGTCTGTTTCAGTCAGAATTTAAAATTAGTTGGCATACAGTTGCACTATATATGTTTAATACATTTTATTTTATCAATCACGATTTCTTTGTTAACTAGGTTAGCCTACTGTTTATTTATTTACTCAATGCAAATACTCTTGGTTATATTTAAAATTTTTTAATTTTTATTCTAATTTTAGCTTTTTATTTTTGCCATTTTTATTCTGTTTATTTTGTTGTTCTTTTGCTGTCTTCTTGAATTTAATATTTATTTCACTTATTTTTCCAATATCTTACTTAGTAAATAAAATTATTTAATTCCATGAACTTTTATAAGTAAAATGTCGGTCAGATCCATAGATTTTAATATGTAGCATTCCCATTTTTGTAAATTCCTGAGTAGTTTATGATTTTACATTGAGTTAAATGATGTATGGTAAATGCTTAGCAAGTGTTACCTATTATTATTATCAGTCTAGGCTAGGAAAGGTAGAGACACTAACATAATTGTGGAATATGTATTTATAGAGAGTGAACATGAGATTAAAATATATGCACCAACATCATAATAGTGCAATCAGAATTTTTAGAGAAGTCTATGCAAAGTTTAATTCTTCCCAAAGACACTTGTGTTTATTTGCTCATTATGCCATCAGAATGCTTAGTGGATTCAGCAGACTCATCACTTCCACTTCACCTCTGGACCAGAGGAACCCAGTGCAATTCACTTCCCGTCTCAGCACGAGTTAACCATTCTGACAATATTCGTCTCTCCTGGTAAGCCTATCCTTGGGAAACTGAAGCTTGAGAAGAATCTTCTTTCTTCACATTCAGAGAGCTTAGCACTTCTCAAGAAAGAGAAATGTCGTTCTTGAAAGAACTCAAGTGTGAAATGTACATCTCACTACAAGGTCAATGGGAAAATCGGGGAGGGGGGATTAAGCCACATGATCTAATTTATATTTTTCAAAGATCTCTGACTGTCATGAGGAGACCTGATACGGGATGTGGTAGAATGCAGTGGGAGAGTGTGAAAGTCCTCCAGGAGAGAGAGATCGCTGCCTGAACGTGAGTCTTGGGGTAGAGATTATGAAAAAAGCCACGTTCGGGGTTTATTTTGAAGGCAGAGCCGATTGCACTAGCTAATGGGCAATGAGGAAAGATGAGTGGGCTGTAAAGAATGACTTCTATATTTTTGAACAATGCCTGAAACAACTGTCGTTAACTGAGAAAAGATTGGAGGAGGACAGGTTTTAGGATCTGGAAATCAGGAATTCTATTTGGGACATGGTAAGTAAAACCCACATATTAGAAGGCAAGTGGATTGCTTGATAGTTTCAGTTCCTCTTAAGGTGCCTAAGCTTCTGCTATGGTCTTGCTCATTGGTTCAAACCTGCCCTTCCTAGGTGGTAGTCTTTTCTTCCTCTGTTCATAAACAATATTTACTTTTTCGTTACACACTGATCTATTTTACTCATTGCTGATGCTAAAGTTTAGTGAAAGGACCTGAGCTAAGTGATATTTTGAAAAATCACCTGCTCTCTTTCACTTTGAAGCTCAAGAGAAGGCTGCCTTCCAGCAGGACTACCCTTTCGCAGCCACCCACACAATGTAAGTAAGTGTGCCTGGCACTCTCCCCGCTGTGCCTTATCTCTGACCCTCCTATTCTGCCCGAAGATCTACCATCAACCTCCTTATCGGAATTGCTCACCTCCAGTTTCCCTTCCCAAATGGTGTCTGGAGAAACCAGAGGCAGTCATCCCAATAACCCGAGGGGACCTATTAGGCCCAAGAAACTACTCCTTTCCTCCCACGAACCACTGCACTTCCCCACATAGCCAGAGAAGAATTGCCAACCAGGTATATATTCCCCTTTCTAGAATATAACCATAGTAATGCCAGGAAAAGAAACCAACCTGCCGAGTCACCTTGCAAGGGCAACGTTATCTGGGAAACCTTCTTGTAATATTATCTGCAACCGTTTCAAAAGGCCAGACCTACGCACTCATGTGCATTACACAGAATCCACTCATCTGTATCCATCAAGGAGCCTGTCTTTTAGGATTTGGGGCCGCATGTGTTACCCCAACCAAACCATGCTCAGATTACCACTAGCCCTGCACAAAAACCGAACAATAACTAAGACTTATACTGGTTCTAAAATAAGTGTCAGCTAATGATCCTGGCTAATCATGATCGTCAACAAAAAAAAAAAAAAAAAAAAAAAAAAAGGAGCAAGCAACTTCTAAATATAACAAAATAATCAGCAGCTGGAGAGAGGAAGGCAGGTAACTGGAAAGGCTTCTTGGAGACACCATAATACCTTGTTGCCAAATTAAAAAAGTAAAAGGAAACAACCCTAGCACAGAGTAGGATAGCCCCTGATTTAGAGGATTAAATTAAGGAATTCCTCCAAAATGTGTAACACCAACAACCACTAGATATAAGAGGGAAAATAAGCACAGGGAGGGATTGATTCAGGAGATGAACTATCAACAAATATGTTGCAGAAGAAGAATGGGAAGAAATGAGTGACAGAATATTGCCGAGAAAATTCCCTGTATTGAAGAACAATTTGAGAAAATAGCATAGAATAACACAGAAACTGACTGAATAACAGAAGGTCAGTGCAACACAATTGAGGCTTTGAAGGAGTATGACTACCTTGTTGGAGTACATAATTGTCACCACTAAATCATTCGTGGCAGGAGAGGGGGGGGTCAAATTATTTCCTAAATGAAATAAAACCCAAATGGAATCTTACAGATTTTAGAAAAAAGAAACAGCATGGAAGAAGTCCTAGAGACAAAAAATGGCATGAACTGTGTATTCATTTTGTTCTGATCTGGAACTCCCATGGTGGATTCTGTGCCCACCTTTGTTCTCACGAAATAATGTAACTCCCAAGGATATTAATTAGAATAGGAAGTTTTAGGTCACCTGTCTTCTGTGACACCAAGGCTTTCCTATGAGAGCCAGATCTTAGATCTAGATGATCTTGGATGATCTGTAGGGGTCCAAATAGGCTGACGGTATTCATCTGCCATCCATGTGTGCTCAAGTGTATGTTTCCCTCACACATTTTAAAGAAATGATCTCCATATCATCAAAAAGTTTAGCTACATCTTTCAGACATAGGTACACACGCATCATGATGAAGTCTGGATCATCATAGTAACCAAAGATAACAACCATCTTCACTTTTGGCGAAAGGATCACTGCCAACACACACACACTCACACACACACACACACACACACACACACACACAAACACACACACAACGTGCATGCATGAACACAATGGAAGAACAGAGAAAGAGTCTCACCAGAGTGAAAATCCAACAATGACAGAACAATTCTAATATCTGTGTAGTATCTGTGCTGATTGCTTGGACACTATTCCTTCAAAAACTTTGCCCAAGTCACATGCACCTTTTAGAAATGAGACACTAACAACATCCTACCCACCCTATCCTGCTGGGCTAAGTCCCAAAGAAACAGGGGATTCAGTTGACTTGAAGTGAGCAAACTATAACCTAGTCTTTCCAGTGATAAGGCCCATCTAGTATGGAACACACAGATGCTATTGTTCTGTTCATCTTTATAAAGGAAGCTGTCCAGTTTCTCCCAGCACAGAGTTGGGAACCACTCCAGAACTTCCTCCAAGATGCTGTTCGTCCTGTTCTCAGTGGCCTTACTGACCCTGAGCTTGGCTCAGAGCACAAATGATGGAAAAATTAAAAGGCGGGGGGTGGGGGATGCTGTAACACAGCTGCAGGCTTGGGAGACAACAGTGGGGAAGCAGGAGGGGGTGGGAATGGGGGGAAATGAAAAAAGATGGGGCTGCAGAGTTCTCAAGACAGGGATAAGACTAGTCATGTCTTCATTTATGCCAAGGTCTTATGCTTTATTTAGAGCAGAATTGAGACTCAATGAAGAATTTCACCTGAGGAAGGACAAGATAACATGTGCTTTTCTAGAGAGGTCTCTCTGTGCCATGAAGAACACCTTGGAGGATGGCGAGATGGGTACAGGGAAGTTCAGTCATGAAGAAATTACGGAGATCAAAGTAGACAGCAGCTGGAGGTGGCCTTGCTAGGGGATGCCGTGCAGACGAAGGAGATAATGTGCTCAGAGCTTTCTCAGAGATAGAGAATAGGATGTGAAATTTCTCTCTCTCCGGAGAAACATAGAGATACCAGAGCCCCATGTTCTCACTTTTCTCCCACCCACATTTAATATTTCAGTGTGCCATGATTGCACCCAAATGTTTCTTCCTGGTCACTCCCCTTGAGGAAGCATGTTAATATAAAGTAAAGTGTTTAATGAAGAAGGAATGCAGAGGAATACTAGAATATGACATCAAAATTCCACAACACTTAACCTAAATTAGCAGTAGAGTTTGAGGGATCCTAGGCAAGACAAGAAAGAGCCTCACTTATTTTGAATTTGTGGTTGATATTTAAGACAGTGGCAATTCTGTCCCCCACCTTCACATCTTGTTTTCCTATTCAGTTTTTTTTTTAATATTTTATTTAATTTTTTTCATGTCTATTTTTGAGGCAGAGAGACAGAGTATGAACAGGGGAGGGGCAGAGAAAAGGAGACACAGCATCCAGAGCAGGTTCCAGGCTCTGCACTGTCAGCACAGAGCCCAATGTGGGGCTTGAACCCACAAACTGTGAGATCAGGACCAGAGCCAAAGTTGGACACTCAACCGACTGAGCCACCCAGGCACCCCATCCTATTGTTCAGTTTTAAGAGTTCTTTGTCCATTTGGGATAACAATTCTTTATCAGATGTTTTTTGTGAATATTTCCTCCCAGTTGACAACTCACCTTCTAATTCTCTTGGCATCATCTTTTGCTGAGCAAAAGTTTCATTTTAACGAAGCCCAGCTTCTCAATTATTTCTTCCATGGATTGTATTGTTGGTGTTATATCTAAAAAGCATGCTTTTTTTTTTTTAAATCAAAATAGTTATCACCATGAGATGACCAGCATCTTGGGTTTCACACTCTTGTTAGGCCCCTGCCACATTATATCAGGATCAGTGTGGGTGACCAAGAGAATATGGCAGATATCACATAGACACTAAGCTTCTTGACATATGTCTTGGTGATGATTTTTGGAATCTGACACCAGTAGCAAAAGCAACAAAAGCAAAAAATAAACAAGCAGAACTATATCAAACTTTATCTTTTTTAACGTTTATTTATTTTTGAGAGAGAGAGAGAGAGAGGAGTGGGGAAAGAGCAAATGGGGGAGGGACGGAGTGGGGGGGAGGGGATAGAGGATCCAAAGTGGGCTCTGTGCTGACAGCAGATGCAGGGGTCAAACTCATGAACTGCGAGATCATGACCTGAGCTGATGTCGGATGCTTAACCAACTGAGCCACTCAGGCACCCCCAAACTTTAAAAAAGCTTCTGCACAGTAAAGAAAGCCACTGGCAAATGAAAAAGTAACCTACTGAATGGGAGAAAACTTTTGCAAATAATATATCTGATAAAGAGCTAATATCCAAAATATATAAGGAACTCATACAACCCAATAGCAAAACAAAAACAAAACCAAAAAACAACCCAAGTAAAAAATTAGCAAAAGATCTGGGGCGCCTGGGTAGCTCAGTCAGTTAAGTGTCTGACTTCAGCTCAGGTCATGATCTCACAGTTCGTGAGTTCGAGCTCCGCATCGGGCTCTGTGCTGACAGCTTAGAGCCTGGAGCCTGCTTCAAATTCTATGTCTCCTTCTCTCTCTGCTCCTCCCCTGCTCATGTTCTGTCTGTCTCTCCAAAAATAAATAAAAACATTTAAAAAAATTTTTTTTAAATAAAAAAATGAGCAGAAGATCTGAATAGACATTTTTCCAAAGAAGACATACAGATGCCCAACAGGTACATGACAAGATGCTCTACATCCTTAATCATCAGGGAAATTCAGATAAAAACCATAATGAGATATCACCTAACACCTGTTAGATGGAAATTACCAAAAAGATAAGAAATAACGACCGTAAATTACTCAGACATAAAAAAGATAAGAAATACTCAACCATAGAAAAGAATTGGGGCCAACATGAATGACCTACAGAGTATCTCATGCTAAGTGAATAGACAGAAAAAGACATGCCATATGATCTTATATATGGAATTTTAAATAAAAGTTTAATTATTAAAAAAAAAAAAAAAAAACCCAAGCTCATATAGGGGCACCTAGGTGGCTCAGTCAGTTAAGTGTCCAACTCTTGGTTTCAGCTCAGGTCATGATCTCAAGGTTCAAGAGTTCAAGCCCTGCATTGGGCTCTGCCCTGACAGTGCAAAGCCTGCTTAGGATTCTCTCTTTCTCTCTTTCTTTCTGTCCCTCCCCTGCTCGCTTGCTCTCTCTCTTTCTCAAAATAAATAAACTTAAAAAAAAAAAAGCTCACAGATACAGAGAACAGGCTAGTGGCTGCCAGAAGCAGGGGGTGGAGAGTGGGGGGGGGGGGGGGATGGGTGAAATGTTATTGGTTTTGTTCTTGTTTAAGTAATTTTAAAAATAGAATGTGGCAGAAATGGGGATATGTCACTTGTGAGAATGAGTTATAGAGGACACTGTGGCTTCATCTTGGTCACTCTCTTTTTTTCTTCAATGTCTCTCTTTTTCTGTCATCACTAGCCTTGAGAGAAGCCAGGTGCCAGGTTACACAGCCCTATGACGAGGCCTTTACAAGTACAGTAAAACCGTGGATTGAGAGTAACTTGTTCTTCAAGTGTTCTGCAAGATGAGCAAAACTTTCTAACAAATTTTAACTTGATAAATGAGCAATGCCTTGCAATGCGAGTAGTACCTGATGCCGAACGTCACATGATCACAACTGAACCAATGGTTCTTGAAATTCACTTTGATATACGAGTGCTTTGGATTCTAAGCATGTTTCTAGAACAAATTATGCTTACAAACCAAGGTTTTACTGTAATTCTCTCGCAGATTCCCTAGGTGGTTTCATGGAGGGGAAAGCACCAAGAGGGAAGGAGAAGGAAAGCTCACTCCCAACTCCAACCCTTCACTCTCCACTTGGCCTCTGACAACCTCACTCTTCCCCAATTGTTTCTGATGAGGACAGAGGTGGGGTGAATGACAGCAAGGGGACTGCTCCAGCCTAGTAAGCCCTGCAGTGTCCAGCTCCAACGGCTGAAGATTATTTGGCGGTGACTTCTTTTAGTACAAAAAAGTACTTTGCCTTTGTTTATTGTTAATTCCTATCTTCACCAACGCCAACTCTGCACCTAACATCGCCTGTTCCTTATATTTCCTTCATTGCAGGACTTTTTGTTTTTCCTAGATTTAATCATTATCTTTTTCCTCATTTATTTGTGTGTCTGTTTTTTAAACACCTAAGCCATCCTGCAACCTCTAGCTAGATCTGCAATGTCTCTCTCAATGCAATTTTCCTCACCCTCACACCTATCAAATAATTTTGTTCTGTCCTGGAAATTTTCTTTGCTCTCTTTTTAGTAGGATGATTAATATCTTGAGTTAATGCCCTCCTCTTTCTTGTTTTTTTTCCCCCTTTGGTGAAGCACATCATGCCATATCTTCTTGCAAAAGAATGCATGAGAGGCAAATATTTCGAGATCTTTTTTTGTCTGAGAGTGACTTTCGTCTACCCTCACACTCAATTGATACTCTGACTGGATATAAAATTCTAGTTTGAAAATTATTTTTACACAGAATGTTTATGACAACTTTCCACTGTTTTCTGACTTCCTCCCTTGTTCCATTATCATGCTGACCCTCAGTTCATTGCAAATGACTGTTCTTCTCACTGAGATCTTCAGCATCATCTTTTTATCCCTAAAATTGAGTTAGATATATGCTGATGTGGATTGTCTTTTTCATTTATAGTACTGGGGTCTCAATGTTCCAGGATGGGCCCCCAATTCTGGGTCCTGCAATTTAGAAAGAGTCCCCACACAAACATCAAAACCAAAGGCATTGTTTTTTTCTCTTTACTCTCATTAGAAATTATTTTAGAAGCTGAGCAAGTAAGTTTTTGTTTTAAGTGTTTATTTTGAGAGAGAGAGAGAGAAAATGGGGGAGGGGCAGAAATAGAAAGAGAGAGAGAGTCCCAAATTGGCCCCATGCTCAGTTGAGAGCCAGATGCAGGGTTCAAACCCACAAACCATGAGATCATGACCTGAGCAGAAACCAAGAGTCAGATGCTTAACCAACTGAGCCACCCAGGTGCCCCTCAGCAAGTAAATTTTTGAAAAAAACAAGAATTATGGGAGAGGGCACAGGCCCTTCAGGACTAAGAATGCAGGATTGTGAACGTGTTAAGAGAAACAATTCATAGCTTCTCTGCCTTGGGGCACCAGAAACAAGGCAGACAGGTTCTCCCACCCCCCAGGGGAATTGTGCTATCTGCCACTCCCATGCTCAAGGCTATACACCGGGAGGTGTTCAAAACTTTCTGGAAATCCCAAATCAGAAGTGAGACATGAGGGAGGAAACCTTGCCTAGCAGGTTCCCACACAAGCTTGACCAAGTCATTCCCCCACCAGACCAGCTTCCCTCTTGCTATTCCTGCAAACAGCTTGTCCCTGCCTGCCCCTCACTTCACAAGGGCGTGGGTGGTGTGGGGGAACACAGGGCTCCTTTAGTCTCTAGGCTTGGTCAAAGGGGCAGTCTCCAAGGAAAAGGCAGTATACGTGGGTGGATATGTGACCGGAACCTAGGTTCTATCTAGCTCAGTTTAAAACTTGTGCGTATTTAGATATAGAGTATGCAAACTTCCATTTGCATTCCTGCACTGGCCCCTGCAAATGCTAAGTGTGGGCCTGTGGATGAACCCTGGGCAGTTTCAATACAGAGAGCCGTCCTTAAGTTCTGGGAAATGCAGCCTTTCACTGATAATTTCTTTCCCGCTCTGTTTTCTTTGAAATTTGTGTTAATTGAATTTTCTCATTTCTTTTCTCACTGACCATCTCTTTTCCTTTTTTTTTTTTTATAAGGGAGTTTCTTAATTTCATCTTCTATTAAACTTATCATCTAAATTCACAATTGCCAGTATTTCTATGTTTTCTGGTTCATTCTTTTTTTTTAAGTTTTTGTTTATTGTTTTCAGTAATCTCTGCACCCAACAAAGGCTCAACCCCAAGATCAAGAAGTTGCACATTCTTCCAGGGTTGCCTGGGTGACTCAGTTGGTTGAACGGCTGACTTCAGCTCAGGTCACGATCTCATGGTTCATGAGTTTGATCCCCACATGGGGCTGTCTGCTGTCAGCACAGAGCCAGCTTCAGATCCTCTGTCCCAGTCTCTCTGCCCCTCCCCTGCTTGCGTGCTCTCTCTCTCTCTCAAAAATAAACTTAAAAAAAAAAAAAAAAAGAGTTTCATGCTCTTCCCACTGAACCAACCAGGCACCGCTGGTTGATTCTTTATTCAATAGCAACCTATTCTTGTTGCAAGGATGCAGTATCCATTCTTATCCCTCAGAATTTATCCATTACAGTTTCTTAAAGGTTTCTTCTGCTCTTCGTGTTTTCTACGTTTCTTCTGAATTCCCCTTTTACTGCTCCTTAACTGTTATTTGATGGAGATTGTCTTCAAATGTCAGGTGATGCTCTGCTTTCTTTTTATACATGAAAATGAGGCACTGAGATAATCAGAAAACTGAGTGCCTTGCAAGGCTTTTATAGAATCCTGTGCCTCACAGGAGAATGATCGGGTGGCCTGAGACCCAATTTGTTGAAGACCTATCTCCAGATGCTACCTCTGAGACCACTCCAACTCTTCAGAAGAATTAAGACTGCATGGCAGGCATAATCCTCACTGCTGGCACTTTGGAGCTGGCCTGGGTAAGAGACTAGGTGTCTGTCCATTCATTTCACTCCATTGCCCTGCTTTTAGAATGGCATCTCCCTCGTATCTTCTTCAGTGATGGCGGTCCCAAGTCCAGCACTTTTCTGGGTCAATTTTCTAGAGAATAAATCTAATCTCACCTGCTGGAACAAGGGAGGATATGAACCTGTTTCCTGTCGCCTGTTTTTCCACCATCGTCACCTGTCCTTAAGCCTAATCTTAAGAGCACCTGTGCCTGTAACCCCTGAGCCTCGCCAGCAAGTTATGAGGACAACTGGCATCT
Source organism: Panthera leo (assembly GCF_018350215.1). Lineage (NCBI taxonomy): Eukaryota > Metazoa > Chordata > Mammalia > Carnivora > Felidae > Panthera > Panthera leo. The sequence goes on from NC_056685.1 coordinate 45,026,174, forward strand.
TTCTATTTGGTACCACTTTCCCCCAAACAGGCTTCCACAGATAGTTAAGGATTATCTTTATTTCTCTTATGCCATTAACCATTCTATTTTTGGTCTCTGTTTATTGTGGTTTATAATTTTCCTTATGATTGTTCTAAAATGTCCTGTAACTCTTTATTGTTGTTGTTACTGCGTTGTAACAGCATTTTTTTTCATGTTTAAAGCTGATATTTATATTTGTCTATAAATCGCACAAATATTACTTATTTTGGGGCGCAATTGCATGCAATTAATAATATCATACATATTTACGTGGTGTAAGTAACTTATGTAAAGCTCTCAGCTCAGTCCATGCCTCCCATAGGCAAGCCTTCAGTGGTAGCTGCTATTATGAGGACAGTAATTGTGTGGGGCTCCTTGTCATTTGCTTGCTCTGTATGTCAAGTTTCTATAAGACTCTGTCAGGTGCCTAACTCCTCCAGTATATATACTATTCCTAAATGACCTCATCTGAACCCATAGCTTCAATGCCACTTCTACCAGGATCAGCAAATGGTCAGCACACATGTTGCAAATTCCCCCTTCAACCAATCCCCAGTTTGGTAGTCATCTCATTAGTCTCTAGGCAGCTACCTTTAACTAATCAGTCAGAATCTGAAATGAAAATTTTTTTTTCTATTCTAGATAGGTACTAATGAGTGCCTAGCTGGAGGCAACTATCACATTTTCCTGGCTAACTTGCATAAACCATTCCAATGGTCCATCATAAAAGTCCATGCTGAAATGTACTTGAAACTAAGGAGAAAATAGGAAGAAAAATTGGAAAAATAGTTGACTGGCAAAACAGAAATAGATTTATCGTCTTAAAAGAGATCAGCAGAGACCTTGGAACTACTTTCCTATTTAGAAGAAAAGACCTGAGATAAGGGGCTTGATAGAGCCAGGATAAAGAATCCTAAAATCTGATGTGCTCTGTGGCCAACTCATCCTAAGAGTGAGGGATTTATTGCATGTTGTGTAAAAATCACTGGAAAGCATGGAATAATTTTCCCTGAGACAAGCTAGTAAGCTACTAATTCTTTAAGTTAATATTCCCAAACACTGGTGTATTCTGTGTTGAAATATATTAAGAAGAAAAAGGGAATTTTCAATCAACCTGGTATAATTGACTCATTTTACATAAGGAAGCTGGGGTTCCCAAGTGGTAGATATACACCTAAAATCTGTATTCTCCCCACTTTCAACTCTGCCTATCACTCTACATTTCTGCCATTTTAGTTTGTCATTTACGCTATTGCATACTGCAAAATTACAAATATGTGCCACGCCAACTAATTTTACATAAATTCATATATATCCTCTTATAAAAATCTAGTGTAAGGAAAAAAAAAAAAAAAAGCATGGGTAATTATCTCCATCCTGTAATGAACCAAACCAGGTTTAGAGATGTCTTGTCCTGTCTGTTGTATGAAGAATAATGGCCTCACAAAGACACTCACTGACTAATTCCCAGAATCAGTGAATATGTTAAGTTACATGGCAAATGGGATTTAAGGTTGCTAGTCAACTGACCTTGAAATGGAGATTATCCTGGATTATCCAGGTAGGGCCCGATGTGTTCTTAGTGTCCCTAAATGTAGAAGAGACGGGCAGTAGTCAGTGTCAGTGACTGTGATATAACGAGAGAGTCAAACAGCCACTGCTGACTTTCAGGATGAAAGAGGGGCAAACAAAGCAGGCAAGAAAATAGATTCTTCCATAAAGTCTCCAGAAAGGAGCTCAGCCCCAGCAACACATTTTTAACCCAGTGAGATGCCTTCAGACTTCTGAGCTACAAAACTATAAAATAGGTCTGTGTTGTTTTAAGCCACTAAATTTGTAGTAATTCGTTACAGCAGGAATAGGAAAACTAATATGTTTTCCATAGTTGATTTCATGCTTTCTTGGGGCCATCAAGAGTTAAAGCCTGGTTATAAAGTATCTACCAGAGAGGAATAAAATGATTATTAGTACTAACACAAGGCAAATAAGCAATCTGTCCCTTTATAAAATAAAAAACCCCGGGGCGCCTGGGTGGCTCAGTCAGTTGAGCGTCCGACTTCAGCTCGGGTCACGAGCTCGTGGTCCATGAGTCCGAGCCTCGCGTCAGGCTCTGGGCTGGTGGCTCAGAGCCTGGAGCCTGCTTCCGATTCTGTGTCTCCCTCTCTCTCTCTCTGCCCCTTCCCCGTTCATGCTCTGTCTCTCTCTGTCTCAAAAATAAATAAATGTTAAAAAAAAAATTTAAAAAATAAATAAATTAAATAAAATAAAAAACCCCTCTCAAAATTCAATTCTAATCAACATTTATTGAGCCCCTGCGAAATGGGACACTGTTAAAAGACACCCCTCCTTTGTGTGGGTACAACTCCTGTCACTCTGTTTATCTTCAACAGGTACATCTAGGCCTTTACAATATTCAATCTCCAATAATGGGGTGGAAGCCTTGTTCAGAAGCTCAGAATCTTCTCAGAAAGTTGTGGTTAGAAGGGTGATGGTCACAACTAATGGAAAATCTGCTTCATTTTCTAAATTAAAAAAAAAAAAAAAAGGAGTTACCAAAAGAAACTAGTGTTCAACAGATCACCCCCATCTTCCCCGCTGCCCACTGTGACCTTGGACATGTGACTTCATTTCTTTAAGGTGTAAACTCCTTATTCTCCCTCCCTCTCCTTGTGTCTCAAGTCAGATATTTACACACTGTCCAGGTAGCCACTTTATTTCATGAAGAAACCATTTTAGAGGCTTCCAAAAAAAAAGCCCAAAATGAGGCCACTTAGTAAAACCGGGACCTCCTGATTCAGAACTCTGAGGCTTTACAGTTTTTAACTGAATTATATAGTCTGTGCATTGGAAAATCTGATGACTTTTCTTCAGACTTTTCCTTTGAAAAAGACTCCATATGGGGCGCCTGGGTGGCTCAGTCAGTTAAGCGTCCGACTTCAGCTCAGGTCACGATCTTGCGGTCCGCGGGTTCGAGCCCCGTGTCGGGCTCTGGGCTGATGGCTCAGAGCCTGGAGCTTGCTTCCGATTCTGTGTCTCCCTCTCTCTCTGCCCCTCCCCCGTTCATGCTGTGTCTCTCTCTGTCTCAAAAATAAGTAAACGTTAAAAATAAAAAAAAATAAAAAAAAGAAAAAGACTCCATATACTGAATTGGAATCCACATCCAAGATAGAGAGGAAAATGCAATCTTGGGAAACTCAAGCAAGAAGACTTGTTTATCGTATGCTTATTTGGTTGCTGAACAACCAGACAATCAAGACAAACATCAGAGAGGAAAGAGGTTGCCTTTGAGCTCATGTGAGCTTTTATAACTGATCTCAGCATCTTGGAAGTTGTCAGTTTGGACTCCTTTCACAGTGTATGAAAACCAGCACTGAAAATGGTATCAAACCCTTGATAAGGAATCAGGGCCAGAGAGAAGAAACTTACAAAAAGGTACTTAGACATACTCATTGCTTCCCACGGAGGTGCTGGGCTCTTCTGAAATTAAGTAAAGAAATGGTTTTATTCACGTCAGTAAGGATCACTCGCAGTGGGTCTAGCATTCAGTTAACCGCGTCACGTAGCCCTGGTAAACAGAGGGCTCCACTAAGTCTGTGGCACCCACACCTTCCTTCTCCCAACTGCCAGGGTCCTCTGCCATACCTGAAATCCTACTGTTATAAATGGAACACAGATGCACTCCATGAGGATGATCTGGTTTAAGGGGAGGTCTCCACTCACTTACAAGTCCCTAAGAGCAGCACGTGTATTTGTTATAACTTCATTCCCTCTTCTCCCCCAGAAGCTGAGCAGACATGAGTGAGAAGGGTATAAACAGAGGCAGAGTACCTACCAGAGTCCCACTTCCTGAGTCTGTTCTGGAAAGCCTCCCAAGGAAAAAAAAAAACAAAAACAAAAAACCCTTGAAGACCAAGAATAGGCGAGAAAGACAAAGCTGTTTGGCCTTACCTGGTCCTCTAGTCATGGGCTCTTCTGAGTAAGTGGCAGTGACATTTTCTAGAAATAAAGGAGTACGTTTCTTAACTTAAAAAGTTAAAACCTCCATTGATTTTCTCTATTAAAAACCACAGCTTCTCAATATACATTCATATCAAATCACTACATTGTACACCTTAAGCTGATGTCAATTACATCTCAATAAAACTGAAAAAAAAAAGTTAAATAAATAAATACATTATGGTGAGGGGAAAAAAAACAAAGACCCTCATTTTGTGGGTAAATTCCACAGTCAGAAAGCATCTTTTGATAAGCAGGTACGAGGTCCAGTGTATTAGCAAAAATGACCAGATGGATCTTGTAGTCAAACATGAGAATTTTCCTAACGCCCCATGGGAGGGGGCAGGGGAAGACATCATTAACACAGATGAACTCTTTAATCAAGCCAGATTACAGTTTGGGTAATTAGAACACAATAGTGAAGTAGAGCTTCGTGTTGCAAATGATGTCAATTCTTCGAGGAAGACAATTAGTGGAAGAGGAAGATGTTAAAGCCAGGGAAACAACCCTTCCTCAAAATAGGCCTTTCCACTAACATACCATTTCTAGATTCCTCCCACTACTCCCTGTGATACCCCAATACACTTAGAGCAGTGCTGGAATATAGACAATCGCGATAAATTTTAGCTATTATTTGCAGACATAAGAATCAGATCATATAGAAATTTGCTTTTGTAGATAAGACCCAAGAGTCTTTCTTAGCAAACATCCCAGGCATCCCTTAAAGTATTGGGGTTTGTTTTGTGGGGGTAGAAAGCATCGAAATCTTATGGCCCCTTGGCTAGGTGGAAGACAGAAAAATGAAAGAAGGTAGAGACTGGAAAGAGGGTTGGGCAAAGATAGGACCACTGCTTAACGCATAAAGCTTTTAAATCTCTTTTCTCTTTTGTTCAGTCTATATTCAAATAAGACTTACATTTACCATAACCTTCTCTCAAAAAGTTCTCTATGTAAACTGAATGGTAATGAACTGGCAGAGAAAAGGAAATTGTCAACCCCTTTTTGGCCACCACATACTTCACATACTTCAGTCCATTGGAGACACCAAGCCCCTCCTCTTTGAGAAGCCCTGAAGGCTGGTCCTGGTCAGGTCTGGGCAGACCTCTGGGATGGAGCTATGTTGGCATCCAAGCAATTCCGGTTTCTGATACTCGGGGAAAATGTTTCAATTTTCTACAAGTTTCAGAGAACTTTTGGCAAAACTTCCCTCTACCATAGAGAACAAAGCAGCAAAAGTATCCCCAAATGTATAAGATACCTCAGGACATTTCTATGCAATGACCTATAAACAAGAAAAAGGAGGAAGAAATTTCTGCATTTTTGAAGTCAGAAATCCTTACCTGTAGCCTCAGCAGTTGCTTCCTCAGAGCTATCAGTGTTTGATTCCACTTCAGTAGATAATTCTAGGACAACAAAATAGAGGATGGCTTTGATCATCAGCTTACATTGGGAAATCAAGTACACTGGAGGAAAGCAGGCTTTCTCTCAGAAATGCAATGGGAGCTCACCAACTCCTGCCCAGGCCTCCTCTGAAGCCCAAACCCTCACCTACCAAAGGTTGGTGTGTTCTCAAGATGCACATCCGTGGTCGATTCTACACCAATGGAGACTAGGTCAGTGGTTGACTCTGGGGTGGCCGTGGACTCCAGGTCAGTGGAAAACTCCAGGTCGGTGGAGGACTCCAGGTCAGTGGAAAATTCCAGATCGGTGGAGAACTCTGGGTCAGTGGTCAACTTCAGGGCAGCAGTGGACTCCGTGGTGGTGGACAACTCCAGGTCGGTGGGGGACTCTGGGTCAGTGGTCAACTCCAAGGTGGCAGTGAATTCTGTGGTGGTGGATGACTCCAGGTCGGTGGGGGACTCTGGGGTGACAGTGGACTCTGGGTAAGTAGATGACTCCAGGATGGCGGAGGACTCTAGTTCAGTGGTAAATCCAAGGGCATTAATCAACTCAAGGTCAGTGGTCAAGTCTAGGTCAGTAATGAATTCCAGAGGAGCCAAAAAAAAAGGAGAAGAAGAAGAAGACGACGACAATGAAGAAGAAGAAGAAGAAGAAGAAGAAGAAGAAGAAGAAGAAGAAGAAAAGGAAGAAGAAGAAGGGGAAGAGGAGGAGGAGGAAGAAGGAGAAGAATTATTTAAGTACTATCTAGGAAGAATATTTTCACCATCTCTACACTACTTCAAGCTAGATCTTTTTCCGGGGAAAATCTGGAACATAAAAGAGTATATTGAGTCAAATATGGTCTCACCACAAGTTTCTCTCCTGCCAAGTGCTAGAAAGGACAGAAGACTTTAACTGCCACCCAGGAGAGTATGCTCAAAGCCCGCTACACCATCTTTCTTTGAGAGGGTCAGTTTAGGAAGAAGAATTCAATACTGTGCCTCTATGTACAAATTAGACAGAAACCGAATAAAAACTCCAGGGATATCCTTCCTTGGATATAATCCTTCCAGGTTCCTGAAAACTAAAAACAGAAACCAAAAGGGGGAAGGAGCCAGGAAAACAGCTATTTCCAAGGTGCATAAACCAGAATGGAATCGACTCTAAAATGGGCTACTCCTACCGGTTTTTCACTTACTGGGTGAAGTCTAGGACCCAACTTCCCAGTCTCTCCCATAGAATGCACAATGCAGATATTTGGGGGTTTGCTCACCATAAGAGCATCATAACCATGTAGACCTGATGAGCTTACAACCAGGGTCTTCTTGAGCCAGTAGTGAATCCTTCACTGTAGTGAAATATACCCAGTCATTGTGGCTGCCTAGCCTCGGTGACCAGGTTATGGGCACACTGCCAATGAGGCCAAAATCATTAGCTCTCTAATTTAGTCACTATGCTGTATCATTCATGCGTATACAGTAAAGAACCCCAAATACAGCATCTGATCAATTGAAAGGTATCAGAGGGAGTTCTGGGAGGAAGAGGATGGGGGAAAGTAATTATTTTTAAAGTTTTTTTAACGTTTATTTATTTTTGAGAGAGAGAGAGAGAGAATGAGTGGGGGATGAGCAGAGAGAAAGACAGAGAATCCAAAGCAGACTCCACACTGTTAGCACAGAACCCGAAGCAGGGCTCGAACTCACGAATCATGAGACCATGAGCTAAGTCGAAATCAAGACTTGGACGCTTAACTGACTAGGTCACCCAGTGGCCCTGAAAGTAATTATTTTAATGCAAAAGAACGAACACCCTTTCTCCCGAGAAATCAAATTGAATTTGGAAAGAAGTAGAAAAGAAAGCCTTTAGGGGAAAGCTTTCCTTTTCTCTCCGGTTCAGGAAGACCCCTATTTCTTTCCTTTCTCAGTGTGATTCATAAGTTTCCATTCCAGACACCCTGATTTCCATTGCACGTGACTGAATGAACTGCTGAAGCACTCTGAACTGCACTCTGCTATAAAATGAGGATACAACCTAGGACTTTTCAACCGGCACTAAATAGAATAAAGCCTCTTTAGGACCCAAGAGCGAATAGGGCCACAGAAAACCCTCAGTAGTGATGTTTTCCCATCACCCACCCTAAGCCCATCTAGCCCAAACTTATTACCTTTATGAGATCAACTCAAGCACCTAATCCACATTTTAGCTTAGCACTCCATGTGTCCAAGGCGCCGGGGCTCCACTACCTGCCCATCTCCAACTTAACACCAAGTGGATATAATTTCACCCACTTCACTTTGCAACATTCACTGCTGGTCTTTGTCTTTTGCTCTTTCTGTTTCTGCAGAAAGACCCCCCCCACACACACACACCCCATAAAAGAATTTCAGTTTCATTTTCCAACAGACCTCCCAATGGTCCACTTACCCGGGAGTATTACAGGGTAAGCCACAGCCAAGGTAAACCAGGCTGTGACTATCAGGGCCTTCCTCAGCATGGTGTCAGCGGGAGCGCAAGAGGCTGGTGGAGGTTAAGTGGAAGGAAGCAGGTCCTGAGTGTGATGGACAGAGTTCCCTTGAGCTTTTATGCAACCCTCAGCCTCACGTCCCTCAAGGCAGCTATTCCAAGTGGTTGTAGGAAAAAAAAGAAAAAAAAAAGACGGAAAGAAAAGAAAAAGCAAGCCACAACCCACCTGATGAGAATGCCCCTGGAGCAAAGGTGGGAAGGGAACTGGGGGCAGGGCTAAGCTAGAAGTATGGAAGATTCTGATAAGGACTGTGGCGAAATTAGGTTGCACCTTGGTGGTAATGGACCACCAACCTGTTGCTTCTCAGAGAGGCAGGGGGGAAAGTCTAGCTCCTCCAGGTCCCAGAAAATACCCCCTCCTGGCCTCAGGAGGTTGCAAATTTGTCATGGAGGCTGGAGCCTAGCCCTCTACTGCCCTGGAAAGCTGTTTTGTATCAGGGTGTGGGACTAAGAACCACAGTCAGAGCCTGATGGCTACTCTGATTCTAAGGGAGAGCCCTACTGCAAAGTCTTCTCACCCTAGCGGGTCCCTTAAAGAGAATTGTCCTAGCGGGTCCCTTAGAATTGTCAAAGAGAATAATTATTGCTACTATAACCACTACATAATGACAGAAACATCTAGAATCATAAATTTTCACATGTGCTCCTATCTTATTTGATTCTCACCACGATCCTGTGTGTGAGACATTGCTCTCCCCATTTTTCTGGTGAGGAAAGGAGAGGCTGAGACACTAAGTGACCCCAGATTCACTTGAAGATATTCCAGCTCTGAGGGAAGTCGCTAACATGGGATACACTTCCTGGCAGAGCAGACCTGGCTTCTGCTAGCGACTTCCTCAGTCCTCTAGGGGGCAGTAGTAAGTCGCCATGGGGTCTTGGCTGAAGCACTGACTGGAACCCTCACAGGAGATGCAAACTAGACAGGGGACAGATAAGACTGTGGAGCTGGCTCACATCAGTCAACCTGGGCTCTCTATTACAAGTCAGGACCCTTCTCTGGAAAGAAAGCTCTTTATCACAGATTCACAACTCCCATCCCAGGGCCAAACTCCCATAAGGCCTTTAGCTCTCAGTGTTCCTTACTTAAAAGATTCCAGCTGATTCCTGCTGCTCAGAAACCATGGGGTTTCTCTCAATACCGTTGAGAGGAATAATAACAGCTCACATTTATTAAGTGCTTAACTGTGTCCCACCGGCGTATGTTATTTTGTCCAATACAAACCCAAGTCAATTTTATTATTCTCCTTTCCTAGATAAAGAAACCAGGGCACAGAAAAGTTAGGGAACTTATGAAAGGTCATACAGTAAGTGTTCTAGAATCAGGAAACAAACCTTCCGGCCGTCTGTTGCTAGGGCCTATGCTCTCCATCACGCTCTTTGTCCTCCCCACCCCCCACCCAGGTGTCACCCTGACTCTTCATGGCCAGCTTTGTCCTGCAAAGTGTGGCACTGCACAGGCTTCCCCTTAACGGGGGGGGGGGGGGGGGGGGGGGGGGGGGGGGGGTGGAACATCCACATACGTTAGAGAACATTCTGTTCTTCTATGAACTACCTTTCTTTGGCGAGCCCTGTGCATTTTGAAGGGCAACACAAACACAATAGTCAGGAACTTGGGAAGCAAGAACTCTTGAAAAACTTGCAGGCAATGAACATGAGCAAATGATAGGACTCAGATGAGACAATAATCCAGTAAGTCATAGGTCAGTGGAAGAAGGGGGAGTTTTATCTGCATCAGCTACAATATGAGAATATTTCCTACCCGGAAACCTATAAGAATTGACTTCCAAATGTGCAAGGTAGGATCTCTGAACTCTTTGGGGAGATTTACAAGTTCAGGTATGGAAGGGGCAGAAATGACCAACTTCTTCTAGAAGCTTTGTTTTGCAGCTCAACCACCTAAAAATACAGATACTATTTTAGATATTCTTCCAAAGGTCATGGTCCATTTTTAGGTGCCGCGGTTTTCCCCAGAGGCGGTGAAAAAGCAGCTGGTGACCTCTATATTGAAAACTGGGAGGAACTTGACACGTCCTGAAGATGCGTCACTGTTTCTCACCACCTGAGTATTATTAAGTAACTGATACTGTGGGTCCAAGGAGGAGCCAGGCCTCTGGTAAGGTGAGATCTAATTAAACTGTACAGTTATAGGGTCTTTTTAATTAATATGGGCTTATAATTCTGTTATGTATTATTAAATTATTGGGCTTTCGTGACTTTACATATGTTATCAAATGTTCTAGAATCATGTAATCTCATGGCTTGAAGGTATATTAAATTGTATCCAGCTCAACCAGACATTCGGTGTCTTTTTCTAATATACGAGAAATTTTTCCATACATAATACACCTGTCAAGTGGCCTGACAGCCCAAGTGATGGGGAACTCACTACCTTGAAAAGAACAGTTCATACTTGGCTACAAATTCCTTGCAATAACAACCTTGTTATTATTTCTACCTGTTGACCTCAGTTTTATTTTGGAGACCATATATATAAAATTGGGCCCTTCTTTTCTCTTTTCAGATGTCAAAAGTAGCTATCATTGTATTTTCCAATTTCTTCACCATACTAAAAAAAGTGTAAGTTTTTTCCTATCTTGTTCCGTCAAATTTCTCCAGCACTGAGCACAGTATCTGGCACATTGGAGGTGTGAAAAATATTGATTAATAAATTAAGGACCAGATAACACCTGGTCATTAGTCTCTGATCTCGTTTGTCTATGGTCTTCTAAAAAGGAAACACTAGAATTAAATGATCACAGATTTGACCTAATTAGAGCCGGGGGCGGGGGCGGGGTGGGGGGGAGACTATCACTGTCCTTTCTGGATAATACATGATATTAATCTGATTGTATTAAATTGATTTGTACCTTAAATGCGAAATTAAATGCTGAAAGGTAGGCCTGGCAGGATGTATGGAAAGGTTCCTGACAGCATTAAAGGACCTCAAAAGCCTTTGCATCTATTTCCTCCAGAGTGAGATCAGTTTCTGGCAAGCGGGTTGAGCTGGGAGTGATGTCCTAGGGATGTGCCTCTGTCCCTCCCCTAATTCCTACCTTCAACAGACACAGGTCCTGAAGCACCTGGGAACGAGGAGCCAGGCATTTGACCCAGGGCAAGGTGCTTCATTCATTCCACACGCCAACAGTCATTCTTCCTTAAGGAGCAGTTTCCAGAGACTAAGACTCAAGTTTCTGCCCCGGGGAACAGGGAGCCCAAAATGGGCCATCTAACCTCACAGATTAGATATGGATAAAGACTAGCACGGTCTTCCAGGGTCAGACCAGACATTTTCCAACATCTGTGCAGTGACCCAGCAATTACACTAAGTATCTGGAACAATCCAAAAGAAGCCCCAAAATTGATTCCTTCTTTAAAGTTATAACCATGGAGTATGTCGACATATATATATATTATAATAAAGGCAGTTTACAGCAAGATACTAAGAAATCTAAAGCAGCACCAGGAATTGAAAAAAAAATGTTTAGTTAGTTAAATGTTTACAGAGGGACTGTGAAGTACAGTGACTAAACACTAGGCAAAGAGGTCAAAATTGCAGACTCCAAGAGCCTGAGTAGCAATCCTTGCTGTGCCAGAAATAACTAGCAACCATGGCCAAGTCACCCAGTTCACAGGACGTCAGTTTTCTCTTTTACAAAATAGAGATGAACGTAGGTTTACTTCATTGGATTTTGTAAGGGTTAAATTAATCTATTCATGTTCGATGCCTGGAATAAGCAAAGCACATAATAAAAATTAGTTATTATTATTAGGTGCTGAAATGAAACAGGCCCAGGTCCCCAGTGAGTTGATAACATTGTTTTACAGCAGGAACGGGATGGGGCATTGCCCTGGAAAGTTCCAGGCGGGAGATGGAACAAGTTGAAGTAAGAGTGGCATTCGCTTGAATTCAATAAATATATCTTTGGGTCTGTCTTTGGTTTACGGAAGATAAACCAAAGGAAGAAGATAGGCAAAAAGAAGTAATAGGGTATCAGAGGAGACAACAGTGTGTACGAAAAGCAATGTTCAAGGTGTCATGGCATGTCAACTATAATAAATTTGGGAACATAGAGCAAGAACGGATCAGTAGGATGACTGAAACCGTCTTCATCGACTTTCCAATGCCTATGCCTGGAAGTGCATAGTTTCTACTCTGGTACCCTATGCGTGGCAGTTGCCAAATAAATGATTCATGACTCATTAGTACTGAATTCTAACATGGGGAAGGTGGGAAGACATCACCAGCTGAGAAGTAGAATCATGGCGAAAAACTTGGGTTCTGGACTCAGATCATCTGGACATGAATCCAGGTCCTGGTAGAACTCGGGCTTGCCCAGGTTACTCTACCCTTCTGATTGCCTCGCCTGCAAAATGCAGATGATGACAGGAATCATGGCCTTTGTGAAAGTTAAATGAAGGAATCTGTGTAAACTGGTAACTGGCATATAGTAAATGATCAATGATTGGCAACCGCCATCATTATAACTTGGAATGGACTTTGAAGAATGAGTTGAAGCTGTAAGATTAACTGCTGTCATTACAGAGAAGTTCGTGATGGGGAATATAGTGAGAGACTGAGGGTAAAGGAGAGGGTGGGAGAGGAGGTTGTGAAAGTCTGAAATGATATTTGGGACCAGACCCAAGAGAGCTCTGAAAGCTAAAGAGTTGAGTCATTATTCTGCCAGCAGAATAGAGTCATTGAGGCTGTTTAATCAAGGATTGTCATAATAAAACTAACCAGATAAACCTGCACAGACCACAGACGAAAAGCAGGTCAGCTATGGCTCTGCACAGGCAAGAGCTAATGCGGATTGAGCAGGGTAGTGACCTTAGGCATGAAAAGAACATAGATATTAAAGATATTACAAAGGTGCAATTAAAGGGACTGGGTGGCTGATTGGGTGTGGGGAAGTCAGCCCCACTGTGAGATATGTATATCCTCACAAGAGTTGGCCTTCTAGGCTTTTAGTTCCTCGAGGACATGAATTTCCAGAGTCAAAACCCCTGTGTTAAAAACAATAGAGGAGAATGAAGAGAATGATAGTTCTTTCTTGCCTGATGGTAAATGAGCTATGGTACACCAAAAATGGATTTCACTGGGTTTGAATGAAGTTTTAGGGCCCATATTTTCTTTGGCACTAATATACATCCTCATGGGAAATTCTGAGACTGGAGACAATGGTTTTGTCCGTTAAATATTTTGGCTCAAGATCAGACCCTTTTAAGTCATTGGGGGGGAGCAAGGAGATTCCATCAGTGAATTGGTAAGAAATAAAACAACAAGATACACTTCACACCCATTAGAATGAACACTATCAAAAAAACACAGGGGCCCTGGGTGGTTCAGTCGGTTAAGTGTCTGACTCTTGATTTCAGCTCAGGTCATGATCTCACTGTTTGTAAGTTTGAGCCCCACATTGGGCTCTACACTGACAGTGGGGAGCCTGCTTAGGATTCTCTCTTTCTCTCTCTCTCTCTCTCTCTCTCTGGCCCTCCCCTGCTCTCATGCATGCTCTGTCTCAAATAAACAAATAAACATTAAAAAAAAACAAATAGAAAAGACCAGTGTTCACAGGATGTGGAGACACTGGAACTCTCATATACTTGGAACATAAAATGGTGCAGCCATTAGGGAAAATAGTATAGAGGTTCCTCAAAAAATTAAAAGTAGAACTATCATATGAGCTAGCGATCTTACTCCTTGGGGATATATCCAACAGAATTCAGCGCGAGGTCTCAAAGAGATATTTTCACAACCATGTTTATAGCAGCAATATTCATAATAGCTAAGAAGTGGAAACAACCCAAATGTCCGTCAACGAGTGAGTAGATAAAGAAGGTGGTATATACACATAGTGAAATATTATTCAGCCTTAAAAAAGGAAGAGAAACTCATCGCATGCCATGAACAAGGTCGTATGGATGAACCTTGAAGACACTATGCTATGTGAAACAAGCCAGTCACCAAAGAACCAATAATGCATGATTCCACTGACATGAGCTATCTGAAGTTCAAGCTCATAGAGACACAAAGTGGAATGGTGGTTGCCAGGGGCTGGAAAGAGGGAGAAAGGACAGTTGTTGTTCAGTGGGTACAGAGTTTCAGTGTTGCAATGAGAGAAACTTCTAGAAATGTGTCGCATGACATGAATATACTTTTGAATATACTGTACATTATTGAACTATAAAGAACACTTAAAGATGGTTAAGTGGCAAATCTTACGAGTTGTTTTTTTTACAATTAAAAATGTTTAAATATTCTAACAGTTAATAATGCCTAGATGACCATTACTGTGTGCAAGGCAAATGCTAAATATTTTACAAATTGTGAGTACTTCACAAATGCCTTTCATTATAATCCTCATAACAATCCTAAAAGGCATGTAAATTGTTATCACTGCATCCAATTTAGAGATGAAGAAACTGGGGCACAAAGAATTTAAGTAACGTGCCCAAAGTTAATAACAGGTAGAGGCAGGATTCAACGCAGACAGAATGGACCAGAGTCAATTCCTAGTTTTGCTCCACCAAGATTCATCTCTACTCATTATCTCAGTGTCAAAGGTAACTATTCTGATAGTTTGGAATCAGTTCTTTCCTTATGTCGCTAACCCAACTATAATGAAAGCTTCAGAGGGCAGGGACCAACCTTACATAATAACACGACATTGTGTTCCCTGACAACACTCAGGGAGGTGCTTTGCCCATTATTGCTGAACCTAGTTAGTGCATGCATTTTAATTTTTTTAATGTTTATTTATTTTTGAGAGAGAGAGAGAGAGAGAGAGAGAGAGAGAGAGAGAGAGAGAGAAAATGAGTAGGGGAGGGGCAGTGAGAGGGAGACACAGAATCTGAAGCTGGCTCCAGGCTATGAGCTGTCAGCACAGAGCCTGGTGTGGTGCTCGAACTCACAAACTGCAAGATCATGACCTGAGCCAAAGTCAGATGCTTAACTGACTGAGTCACCCAGGCACCCACATATATACATTTTTAAAAACAGATATTGAAGCTGAACAGAATCCCATCCATGTAAGATTTGAACCAGGAAACTTCATCCATTCCCCCCACTGATTCATTTCTTTTTCTTTTTCCTTTTAGTTTCCTGAATGAGCAAACTATTTTTATTTTGCAGACTTTGAATGGGATATCCATCACCACATGCTGTTGGGAAAGTAACACAATTGTTTTCATTTCTTTGCCTTTTTTTTTTTAGTTTATTTTGAGAGAGAGAGAGAGAGAGAGTCGGGGAAGGGCAGAGAGAGAGAATCCCAAGCTGGCTTTGCATTGTCAGTGAGGATCCTGATGCAGGGCTCGAACTCACGAACTACGATATCATGACCTCAGCCAAAATCAAGAGTCAGATGCTTAATCCACTGAGCCACCCAGGTGTCTTCCCTATCACATTTTGAGTTACATAGGGAAACATCAGAAGAATGTTCAAGTGTCTTTGACCTTCCAAGAGATTTCATAGAAATGCACTACAGAATTTTATTCATTACTGTTTTCTATACAAATGAGACTCCCCTTAAATGGGAACCCTCTTGCACTGTTGGTGGGAATGCAAACTGGTGCAGCCACTCTGGAAAACAGTGTGGAGGTTCCTCAAAAAATTAAAAATAGATAAATAGATCTACCCTATGACCCAGCAATAGCACTGCTAGGAATTTACCCAAGGGATACAGGAGTGCTGATGCAGAGGGGCACTTGTACTCCAATGTTTATAGCAGCACTTTCAACAATAGCCAAATTATGGAAAAAGCCTAAATGTCCATCAACTAATGAATGGATAAAAAAAATTGTGGTTTATATACACAATGGAATACTACTTGGTAATGAGAAAGAATGAAATAGGGCATTTTGTAGCAACGTGGATGGAACTGGAGAGTGTGATGCTAAGTGAAATAAGTCATACAGAGAAGGACAGATACCATATGTTTTCACTCTTATGTGGATCCTGAGAAACTTAACAGAAGACCATGGGGGAGGGGAAGGAAAAAAAAGAGAGAGAGAGAGAGAGAGAGAGAGGGAGCCAAACCATAAGAGACTCTTAAATACTGAGAATAAACTGAGGGTTGATGGAGGGTTGGAGGGTGGTTATGGACATTGAGGAGGGCACCTGTTGGGACAAGCACTGGGTATTGAATGGAAACCAATTTGACAATAAATTTCATATTAAAAAATGAAATGATTTCATTTGTTTCATATTAAAAAACAAAAAACAAATGAGACTCCCCTTAACCATCTGAACACTCATTTAAGTAAAGCCGAAAGGAGGATAAAGGATAAAGGATGCAAGAGTCCATTATTCAATTTGATAAATCCCTAAGGCGATCTGAAACAAAGTCCCAAAATCTTTTATATACAAAATTTCTTTTGTCTCTTCGTCACTGGAATTTCCTCAGCAATATTGTCCCTTATCTTTTCCTTTAAAAAAGCATATTAAGAGGGGTGCCTGGGTGGCTCAGTAATTAAGTGTCCAACTCCATTTCACTTCATGTCATGATCTCACAGTCCGTGGGTTCAAGTCCTACATCGGGCTCTGTGCTGACCGTGTGGAGCCTGCTTGGGATTCTCTCTCTCTCTCTCTCTCTCTCTCTGCCTCTCTCCTGTTAGCTCTTTCTCCCTCTCTCTCCCTCAAAAGTAAATTAAAACATTAAACAAAAATTGGAAAGCATATTAAGAGAATATTTCTTATGAGCATATTATTTTTCTCATAGGAGAAGCCTGAACGGTAGTTTCTCCCAATAGTGCTACTGTCCCTTTGACACCTTCCTTAGAAAATCACACCACCGCCTCTCCACCATCACCACCATTGGCCAAACAATTCTGTCGAAGCAACATTTAATGGGGTTAACATTAAGTCCTAGAAAATGTACTGAGGATACAGAATTGAATGGACCCTGCCTCCAAGAATCACACAATCTAGTGGGGGAAGGATGTTATAAAGGTTGTAGAGTATAATCTCAGGGGAAATTAATTATTAGTACCAACTCTAACCGCTTATGTGAGCTTTCTGGTTAACAACGTAATCTCCTCCCTACTCTAATGCTTCCTGACGTTCATTCGTTTAATGCATATGCATGGATCGTCAACGCTATGCAAAATTCTTGACTGTTCCAAGGGCTCAAAGCTAACGATACAAATAAATGTAACATAAGAGAAGCACCAGGTATTCTAGTGACCCAGAAGAGACAGGGGTTCCATTTAGCTCGTGATTGTCCCTTAAGTCAACAGTTGTTGAGCAACTCAGTGAGCCAGTAACTGTGCTAGACACGAGTGACACAAACACAAATAAGCTACCGTCACTGACTCTGAAGGTATTTTTGGCTAATAGAAGATCAGGGGACCTTTCATAAAGGATGTTGCATTTTCACTGAAAGTTAACAGATGGTTAGGATTTCATCGGAAGAAAATGGTGGGTAAAACAGAGAGGGTTATTGGAAGAAGGAAAATTCCAAGTAAATATAAGAGAGGAGAGAAGACGCATCCAGGGAACGGCAATAAGTCTAATTTGTCTTCCGTGGATATTGCCATGTGGAAATGGAACTGACTACCTTGGAATGGTACACTACAGACATTTGACACATTGATAAATAGGAACCTGTTACCGAAGGCTTTTTAGTAGGTTAAGTTGATCCGAATCATATCGTACAAAGACAGGCAGTGAAAAGAAATGTAAAGGAAAGAAAAGGAGCATCCTGATAGCACAGGCAAGACATTGAACAGGAGGACCACAGTGATGGAAGTAATGTATGTTTACATGTGTGATACGTGAAGTGACGGTCCAGGGAGAGGAAAAATGACTCCGGGTTGTAAACCAGGAATTATTCCAATGACACACACAAGGGGGGTCAAACCAGGAAACGGCTTCTGAGTAGTACTGGGATGAGTAGACAGTTGGCGAGAAGGGGATTTGCAGAAGCAGTGGGTAAGATGAGTTTGGCTAGTGGAAATTTAGGTGCTGTAAGAGAATCTTGATAGAAATATACCAGAGACTTGAGAACTTACTAAAGGGACTTCCTTCCCATTACCCCCCTGCCCTGCCCCCCCCCCCCCCGCCCGCCATCCCAGTAGCACTCTATAAATTTGTTGATTCTCTGCTAGGCCTGAGAATCTGAGTTACATCTCTTGAAGCCAAACTCCACCTCTTACGCTTTTTTGCTTGGGATAAAGGAGTTTTTCTTTAGAAACAGTGCCAAGAATGACAAGATATAAAAAACTACTTTTAAAGAAAATGTCTAACAGGTTTTTAATACAGTAATCACTGTAATTATCACTTTCTTTTCTAGTTCCTTGGTTTTCAGCTCAGGCTGCATTCTCTAACTCATACTGTGAAGACAAAGGTGTTTTTGATTCAGAAATATATGAAATCAACATAGTCTTAATTTGTAAAAAAAAAAATAAAGAAAATTCCTTAACCTTAAAAAAAAAAAAAAAAAAAAAGAAATATACCAGAGACAAGCAGAAAACATGAGTCTGAGATTTTGGTTTATGATTATAATTCTGCGCTATACATGGGGATGTGATTCATTTGCTTCAAAATAATGACTGGGACGAAACAGTGGATACGATTTCAAGGCCCTTCAGGAAGGCCCGGCAGAAACTTGGTTCCGAAAAATTCTTTCATTCAGGAGGATGGAGGAAAAGTCAGCAAAGGAAACAGAGGTAGAAAACTAGAATGTTGCATGGACACAGAAGATAGGGAGGGAGAGAATTTCAAGAAGACAATCAGCAGTATTAGATACAGCCAAGAGAGGTCGAGAAAAATGGGGAAGTAATCAGAGGGGCAAAAAGATCAAGAGAAGGTGAAGAGTTTGGGCGGTTGGGAGGTATTCTAGGTTTTAGGTGAAGGGCATTGAAAACAAGACAATGGTCCCAAAATGAAGTCACTCATACTGAGCACCCCATCAGGAAACCAAACTTAACTCAGTTACAGCTTTGGCCTCTCCCAGAAATGGAATCTTAAACTAATCAACCAGATATCACCTGATTAGCACTAATTAGGGAATCTGTCGGATTCCCTACAGAAAAACAACCTTACAATAACCAACCCACTTTCTTGCCCCATATAATATTCTCGTTCTTTCTCGCTTCCCCTATAGGAGTCTTTCATTTTGTACAGCTTCTTGGAGCTCCAATCTAAGCTCTGCTTAGATTGCATGCTGCCTGACTCGTGCATTGTTGAACAAAGCCAAAAAGATCTTTAAAAAGTTACTCGGCTGACTCATGTTTTTTAGAAGTCAACAAGAGCATAGTTTAGGCAGAGGAAAGGGAGACAAAAGAGAATAAGAGAATGACAGTGTTAGGTGGTAAAAGTGTTGGGATAAATGACAGCACAGGGTTGCAAAATATACATATTTAATAATATGTAATATTAAATATATATTATATATATGATATATATATATATATCATATATATATAATAATTCCTTATTTACACTTCCATTTTCTTCTACCAACATAAGCAACTTTTAGGAAAAGACCAGGAACTGTTCACATTTGTGCCCCAGACAAAGATTACTTGTTGTCCTTGAAACACATTCTCCCCTTCTCTCCCAGATGACATCTCAATATGAAGACTGCATTTCCCAGAGGACATAAGCAGAAATAATATGCACAACTTCTAAGTTTTGTCCTAACATGGAAAAGGCATACCCTTCACTTCCACCTTCCCCCTTTCTGCTATAATGGATGCAGGTGTGGTGGTAAGTCATCTTGAACCATCTGGATGAGGGCAACACTGTAGGGATGGCAGAGAAGATACAAGGAAAGGATCCTGCATTCCTCTGAAACCTCTCCCCTGTTTGAGGTACTGACATTGTAGTGTTAGTGTGGGATACACCCTCAGTATGTTCCGTGTTGTCCCAAATAATTTCACATCCCAGCACCTTGCGTAGCTCCTACTAGTTGCCTGATAAAGATGGAAGGAGAGGAAAGACAAGAATTTCTAAGGTCTATGTCAGTAAGGAGACATTTGAGATGATGCCAAGACCATAGAAAGTAAAAGAAACATCAGGTCAACC
Organism: Panthera leo; assembly: GCF_018350215.1. Classification (NCBI taxonomy): domain Eukaryota; kingdom Metazoa; phylum Chordata; class Mammalia; order Carnivora; family Felidae; genus Panthera; species Panthera leo. Next base: position 45,046,119 of record NC_056685.1, read on the forward strand.
ATGAGCACACCGGTTTGTTTCCCCTGTGTTTCCGTTTCTTTGTATCAAGTCAGGCTTGCTGTGATGACAATCTCCAATTTGGTCTTGCTTCACTTCGTTATTTATTTAGTGAAACACTTTGTTATTAAAAGTCTAGTCTTCAGGGGCGCCTGGGTGGCTTGGTCAGTTAAGTGTCCAACTTCGGCTCAGGTCATGATCTCACGGTCTGTGAGTTCGAGCCCTGAGTCGGGCTCTGTGCTGACCGCTCAGAGCCTGGAGCCTGCTTCAGATTCTGTGTCTCCCTCTCTCTCTGCCCCTCCCCTGTTCATGCTCTGTCTCTCTCTGTCTCAAAAATAAATAAACTTTAAAAAAAAATTTAAAAAAAAGTCTAGTCTTCAATGAGGCAAGAATTCTCTTCTTTGATTTGAAGTCTTTTGTTCTGAAATGCATGAGGTTTTTTAATGTTTTAAAGGGCTTTCAAATCCAATTTTACTCCAATACTAATACTGAGAGATTGCCAGAGTTCATAGTATTAATATTATTCTGTGAGTGAGTGCTCAGCACATTGCTGCCTCCAGAAATAGTTACATATGGAGCGTTAGCCAAAAAAATAGAAATACAGGATGGTAAGTGATTTGCCAGGTCACAGCTAGTTAGTGCAATGCCATGAGTTAGAGCCTGTAGGATTCTTCCCACGTTTAATTGTAGTAGATTAGTAGATTGTAGTAGATTGAATGAACAATAACTTCCGATGAGCCTCAGTCAACTCATCAAGAATAAGTTTCTCTGGAAATAGTAAGAGGCACCCAAGTCCTCATCCTTTCTGTTTGAAACCCAAAATGTCTCACGATTGGCATTTTTTCACCATCACTTATGAGGAAAAACACAGAAGCACATTTTCTAAATTACCTAATACCAGCAATGGGAAAGACAAGGAAAAGTCTCATTCATTTCCAAGTAACTAAGATCAATACTGTAGGGGAGCAAAATTTGCCACTTCAAAATGTGTCTCTTTGTCATTGGATTTCTTCAGGCTGATTATGCTTTTTAAGAAACAGAAGACTCAGGGGGTACCTGGGTGGCTCAGTCAGTTAAGTGTCCAACTCTGGATTTTGACTCAGGTCATGATCTTAGACTTTGTGAGTTTGAGCACCACGTCAGGCTCCATCCTGACAGTGCAGAGCCTGCTTGGGATTATCTCTTTCCCTCTCTCTGCCCCGCCCCCTTGTTCTTTCTCTCTCTCTCTTAAAATAAATTAATTAACTTTAAAAAAAACACAAAATACAGAAGACTCAAAAAGGTTTCCTTTTTGCCTGTCTCCTAACTACTCCAGGTAGGGAGTTATCACCATAGATAACTACAGTAAAATATAAACTAGGTGTGGCAGACAAGGAGGAATTTAGCAAAATCTCTGTGAAAATTCCTCTCTATGTCCCATTGTTTCTGCGTGGCCCAACAAACATTTGTTTACAGAACATTTACTCTTTTTCACCTTCCTGTGAGTTGCCTTCCTTCCGGTCAAGTCCCAGATTCCTATCCCCTTCTCTTTAACTCTGGATGGCATATAAGCCTCAATTGCCTGACCGTCGGTGGGCCTCATATTCTCATAGAGCCCCTGAATGTTCTGTAATGAAATATTAAACTTGATTTTCTCCTATTAATTTGTCTCAGGCCAATTTAATCTTAAGACCAACCAAACAAATCTTGAACGGTAGAGGAAAACTTTTCCTCCACAACAATACATTCTCAACTCATTCCACTCTTTGCTTCCATGAAAAGCAGCCCATCTATGTAACAGTGAATACGTTGTTCATCTTTATTCTTCACGTTTAACTAGAAAGTACTACTGTAGACATGTAAGCTTGTAAGTTCTCCTGCTTAAAACAGAAAAGTATTTGATGATGCAGCCCATAAAAATATTTTTTAAAAACCCACAGCAAGAATCCACTGAAGCTTAAGCATGGGAAATTTTCTGAAAGGAGAACCAGACGGGCATTTTGCCTTCCAGGGATCTGTGATTATGATTAAGCTGCCTCAACTGGTTGGCCTTGTATGTGCAGTTAATATCAATGATAAGGACAACTTGTGTTGCCTTTAAGCCATCAAGGAACCTTAATATATATTGTTTCCAAATCTTAGTCCTCAAAACCTGGCCCACTTCTTCCTCTCTCCTCAAGAACTTCCCTGATCTTTCTAGTAGCTCTCTGGATACAATCCCTCTTAAACTCCCCCTTAGTCCTTCTACAGTCTCCCCTTCTCCACCATCCACAACTGTATTTGATGTTGAATGAGATGTAGATTACTAGCATCACTTGTGCTATCGGTTCATCCACACAACAAATATTGAGGGTCTCAATCCACTGGTCCCTCCAGGTGTTTTCTTATGTATGACTTCCATGATTACCTTTTCCTCCTCTGGGCTAGTCATAGAGCTGGATCCACCTGTTATATTCCTTTTCCCTCGGGAAGAGTAAATGGTCCTCCTCACTTCTCCTCTGCCCCAGTGGTTCTCCAAGAGCCCGACTGAACAGAGGGCAGAAGCAAGGACAAGGAGCCACAACCCTTTTAATTCTGCCAATGACTCTTCTATCCTGCTGTCTAGAAGTCACCCAGTGAGATTAATCCCTTTTCTTATGTCCCCAGCCATACTCTTCATATAATGAGAGATCAATAAAATAAATACTCATTGAATAAATAAGCCAATAAATCAAGAAGTTAATTAGATATTCTCTGTTCTCAATTCAGTGGACCATCCTAGGACAGCCGTTCTGTGTGATCCAGCAATGGGTGCCTCCAAACAAGAAAACTCTATGCACCATAAGCCCAAACATTTGGGAAGCCACAAAAAGAGCCCAGGAAGTTCAGGGATGTATCCTGTTTTTTCCATGCAAGAAACTAAAGATGGGTAATAAGGATGAGAATGAGAAGCCTGGAATCAAGCAGAATTTTAAAATCATGATGCAAGGAGCGTTTTAAGTGAAATCAGGAGGGGTTTTGCCCTTCCTATACTTGTTATTTTTAACTAGTTAAGGAAGTGTAAGGGCAAATGTAGTGGCATGGGGCACCTGTGAACACTGCTGGCGACCAAACACCCTAGAGGTTTGTTTATGGAGGCTGTTGTGTATCTTGACCCTAGAAAACCTAGAGCCAAACTGGGGTTTCTTGCCCTGTAATTAGCACAGGCACTAATGTGGGCAGACAGAATGTCTGCCCAGGCTTCCTAAATTCAATTTGCATAGGAAACTCATGGAAAAACTGGTCCCCCAGTTTCTAAACTGGGAATCAGTGTTATAAGATGATATCAAAATTTCCTCACATTTATACAGAGCTCAACAAGTTTCAGGACAGTCCCCAAGCATTATCTTATTCGAGTCACACAACAAACTTGTGGGGTGGGTGTTTTTCCAAGTTTATAGAATATCTTTGGGACTTGAGAGTGCTTCTTTAAAGTGAGAAAAATGGGTCAGTTCCTGCTTCCTTTGAAGAAACAGATATTGGCCCCTTTGTCTCAGTGGATGCCACCTTCATGCCCTAAAAAACAAAAACAAAAACAAAACAGTGAGTCGGAAGGAACAGCTCCTGTGGTCTTGATAAAAACAGCTGTTCGGGGCAATCACCTTCATGTTCAGGGCAATCACCTTTTCGTGATTACTGCATGAAACGAAACTTCCTGCAATTGTCATGGCGGGCTCCCCATCTGTAAGCCCTCAGAGACTCATACAGTTTAGAATAGAAATAAACTTAGAGATTATATGACCCAATACCTTCATTTTAATGAGAAGGAGACTGAGATCTAGAAAGATTAGGTAAGAGTGTCCAGGTTCCAATCCCAAGCCTGCCTCTTAGCAAATTTCTTAACATTTCTATGCCTCAGTTCTCCCGTACGCAATATGGGAATAAAAATATCTACCTCATATTGTGGTGAGGATTAGGATAATGCCTGTACCTATTAAGCACAGAGTACTTAGTAAGTAATCAATAAATAATTGATAGTGTAGTCACTGTCATCTTTTACCAAGCACAGATAGAAGAGTTGGCATTAAAATCGGGCTGTAAATTACGACTCCCCAATATTGTGTCCACTGTGGGACATGGTCAGTTTCTGTGAGAGGAGTTCTGCTCTCTTTGAGGCGCCAAAGGCATTACAAGAAAATTCTTATTTTTCACATGCAAATGCATAATAGAAACTGGATTCAGAGAAGCCCCGAGGCAAGGGGTGTCTAAGAATGCCGTATCAGGGAGACATCCACCATTGCCCTGAAGAATGGGACAATCAGTTGATCTGGAATCTTTATTAGTCCTGGAGTTGCAGAGAGATGAGCAATGGGGGGTGGGGAGCAAATGGAAACTTCCAGGATAGAATCAAAGAATGTATGTTGTCCCTCTCATTACTAGTGACTGATTTCCCAGTGTCATTATGTGAAAAGGGAATGGGAGGGAGTAAAACAAGAAATAAAATCAGAAAGTCTGATATTTGAGAGTTATTGCAGACAAAGAAAAATACATTTACACAGGGTTTAGAAGGAAGGAAGAGGTGAAGAGGCAGAACACAGGATTTTTAAGGCAGTGAAAATACTCTATATGATACTATAATTATAAAGGGGCGCCTGGGTGGCTCAGTCAGTTAAGCATCTGACTTCGACTCAGGTCATGATCTCGCGGTTCATGAGTTCGAGCCCTGCAACCAGCTCTGTGCTGACAGCTCAGAGCCTGGAGCCTGGTTCAGTTTCTGTGTCTCCCCCTCTCTCTCTCTGTTCCTCCCCCTCTCATACTCTGTCTCTCTTTCTCTCAAAAATAAATAAATATTTTTTAAAATTTTTTAAACGTTATAATTGTAGATATATGTCATTATACATTTGTCCAAACCACAGAATATATAACACCAAGAATGAACCCTAAGGGGAACTACGGACTCTGGATAACGATGTGTCAATGTAGGCTCATCAGTTGTGACAAATGCACACTCTAGTTGGGGGGTAGGGTGGTTGTTGATAATGGGAGGGGCTAAGCATGTGTGAGAGGAGGGGTATATGGGAAATCCCAATACTTATACTGTTTGCTCAATATTACTGTTAACCTCCATCTGCTTTGAAAAAATTAAATGTATTTAGATAAATAAATAAACTTCACACGTCTAACTATAGAATCGGCTGATTCTTTCCCAAGGTGGAATGTCCCTGGAATAACACATTTAGCAAGATACAGTTATTTCACTTGAGGGGAGACAGAGCAGCCAGATCCATTACTAAGGAGATTCTCATCAGAAAAACCAGTATGGTATTCCAGAAATACTCTGCCACCGAAGCATGTGGAATGGAGTCACAGAATGTTAGAACATAAAAACCTGTAGAAGAAGGCCAGTCTAAACCCCCTTTGTCTTTCCTAGAGCCTAACCATAGGCCTGAAACAGAGTAGGTTCTCAAAGCTTGAGAAAGAACAGGACGAAACTGAGCCAGAACATTACGAGATTAATACAGATAAGACTCCATTTGCCCCCTGTGGCATTGAAGTTCCATATGACTACATGGTCCAAGAGAAAGAAATCAGATTCTGGAGCCTGGTAACCACATCCCTCTTTGATGAGTGCTCATCACCTCCACGGGCCCCCAGAGCACAGTGTCTTGTTTTCATAATGTGGGCACAGTAGCCTTTACCCAGATCCTGGGACTGTAAGAAAAAGCAGATAAAGCTCAAATTTTCCAGTTTTCCTCTAATCAGGAAGAGGCTTGATCTGGAGCAGAGTATCACCAGAGCCCGAGCCCCCAGGGAACAATGGCATGCTGTAATCCCACTAAAGGCCATAAATTCAGGGAGTCCTAAAGGCAAAATCTTAACTGGAGTTGGTGGGAAAGCCCCAGACTCCTACCACAGTATTCGAAAGAGGACTTTACTTCCCGTTTTCCTCTTGTTCATACTTTCCATTTCTTGTCCATGGAGTTCCCAAACAGGCTGTTGGTCATACTCCCAGTTATAATCAGGAATGCCTTCCCAACTGGACTCCTCACCGGGTGGAATCTGAGGTGGTTCTTCTGACTGCTTCCCTTTGCCTTTTCCCTGTGGGTTCTTTTCTGGATTCTTCTCTACACGGTTCAAATGAATCTTCAGTAAATTCCCAGCTGAGGTCCTGTCCCTAAATGTCACCGAATTCTCCACTGATGTGCCTCAGTCTGTGCACTTCGCTCCACGCAGACGCCAAATAAAAGGCAGTTGAGCAAATACAAACGTTGAGCATCTCAGCGTCAAACTCTGTGATGAGTCTCTCCCATTTCCTTCATGTTGACAGGGGAAGAGATAGCACATCTGTGGTTCTCAGTCATCTCTACAAGGATGGAAATACTCTCTATCTCCGTTGCCCAGTTCCATAGCCACTAGTCACAGGTGGCTACTGAGCACTTGAATTTTTGACCTAACTTAATGTTCATCATTTTAATTTATAGGGTTAGTGGCTATGGTGTTGGACAGTCCAGCCTTGCTTGAGTGAAAGATTTCTGTAATTTTTCTCAGTTATGAAACAGATACCTTTTCCCTACTCCTTGCTCAATCTGGTTTCCCTCTTCTGATTCCCTTGGAATGAGAATTTTCTCGGGGGGAAAAAAATAGAAAAAATTGAGAAATAACTGAGGTGTTTGGGAATTCACTAACACAAACAATAAAACTGTTCTTATGATCTATACGCAGGCCAAACTCAATGCCATTATCCTATTATTATTATTATTATTATTATTATTCAGGGCCCCAAATAACTTGGGTTTGCTGTCACTTAGAAAGCAAACAGATCCTCATAGTCTTTCCTACTGCTACTTGAATGACAGGTTTAATGGGAATATTTTCTGAGTCACCCCATATTCTTTCAAGACTTTTTCTTCGTAACTTACCAACATGGCAAGCTTTGTGTAACCAGAATCAATGTCTAGTACATCACAGATACTCAAAACAACATTTCTTATGTGAAAGAAATGATTAATAAAGTGGGAAACAGACCATAGCTCAGCCAGACCCAGGCTAAGTGAGATTCAGGAAGACGTCCTTAAGGACTGGATGAGTGGGAAAGCCAGCAACCAGGAAATTAGGTTGTCTCTGGGGTTAATTCAAACACCTTGGAAAAATCAAAGCATCACTAAAATGTTGAAGGGTGACAAGCTGACGATGGGCAGCGGGAACAGAAAGAAGGTGGAGTTTGCAGGACCCAGAGAGCAATCCCTGGACTCCCTTGGGGCAGAGGAAGCAGGCATCAAATGGGCCAAGGTTACCCTCCTCATGGCGGGCGGTCTTCAGTCTCTGGTGGGAAATGTACTGGGAACAAAGCAGAAAAGTACATAAAGGTCAGTTGTGCCAAGGTCAAGCAAACCTCAGGCCCAGGCCCTTCCCCCACTTTACAGTCTCATTACACTAGAGAGAATTGTTTGATTCACTAAAATTCACTAGGACATGTCACCAGGGGCTGAATGAGTGGGACTCATTGCCTATAAGGGACCAAATCAAAGATTTCAGAGCAAGTCAAGAATAAAAAAAAAAAAAAAAAAAAAAAAAAAGGAGGGGGTAAAAGAAGGATGATTATAAATTGGAAGTAACTTGGAATCACATTATATGTAGCTGTCACCTTCAAATAAAAATGCATTGAGTTCCTGCTGGCTGGGAATTAAGCAGAGATGGCCAGTAGAGTAACTGAGTGGAAGGATTTGCAAGAAAAGGCAAGTACAAATCATCAGAGACCAATCCAAATCATTACGACCATGTCCTCTTCTTTGAAATGATCAAAATAAATAAAACAAAAAGAATAATAAAACTTGAAAGAACAAAACGCCCGTAGGTACAGAAAAATATGAAAAATACCCTGCAGCTGCAAATATACTCTGGAAATACCTGAGTGCTGGCAAAATCCAATTAGCCATTTAGGTCCTGCTTTGGTTTTAAAATTAGTTTTCCTCAGGGAGCCTAGGTGGATCAGTCGGTTATGCGACCGACCCTTAATTTCGGCTCAGGTCACGGTCTCAGGGTTCATGAGTTCGAGCTGCCTCACCTCTGGCTCTGTGCTGACAGTACAGAGCCTACTTGAGGTTCTCTACAGGGATTCTCCCTGCCCCTCCCCCATTCTCTGTCTCTCTCTCTCTCTCTCAATAAATGAACATTGTTTAAAAAAAGAAAATTAAAAATAAATAAATAAATAAATGAAAATGATTCCTCCAGTTTCCAATATTCCTCCAGTTTCCAATATTCCTCCAGTTTCCATATCTCCATATTCCTCCAATTTCCTCCATTGACGAAACAGAGTTAGGGGATGGAGATGGGAGGAAGACGGGCATTGCCGGTTCAAGTCATCAGAAGGAAAGGAAGAATATGATAAACGAGGTCTCAGTTGCAAGACAAGAGGATGAAAACAAGTAGCAAGCTTGAAGAAACTCTGAAAAGTGTCAAGACAAAGGAAGTCTTTGGGTCCGTGTGCAACCCAGAAAGGATGAGGAAGCTAAAGCACAGAGAGGCTAGGTAACTTGTCCAAGGACACAGAGCTAGTTAATGGCAATTTCAAGGACTAGAGAAAAATGCACAATAGCTTCAATGGACGACTTCATCAAAAGCTGATTCAAAGCTTATAGACCAGACCTGAGGCCAGCACCATCCCTCCCAAAATGCTTCTTTACCACAAATTCTTCCAACCAGTACCGAGAGGACTTAAGGAGCTTCCAAGAAAGAACGAGTGAAAGAAAACCACATAAACAAGTATATGACCCTGGTGATGGAAGGCAAGGCAGTGCCCTTAATGGTTCTTCATTCCGTGTCTATAAATGTCGAGGAACGGGGAGGAGCTGGGGCAATGAAATGAAATAGAAGAAAAATGAGGATCACCAGCTTGGTCCAGGGTCCTGGACCAGAAGCCTTCAGGCCCACAAGGCTAAGGCTAAATGCTGCGGTCTTCTTATTCACTGAAAGGGAACAAGATCACGCATGTACGGAATTTTTTTTTAAAAGAAGTTGGGGAATGAGAGAAAGACTCTATCCAGCATAAGGAAATTTCAGAATCAAGTGAGGAGTCAATGTTTCTCTGAAAAAGAAAGCATACCTTAAAATCGGTGTCACTTGGGATACCTGGGTGGCTCAGTCGGTTGAGCATCTGACTTCAGCTCAGGTCATGATCTCAAGGTTTGTGGGTTTGAGCCCCACATCAGGTTCTGTGCTGACAGCTCAGAGCCTGGAGCCTGCTTTGGATTTTGTGTGTGTCTCTCTCTCTGCCTCTCCCCCACTCATGCTTCTGTCTCTCTCTCTCTCTCAAAAATAAATAAAAACATAGGAAAAAAATGGGTGCCACCCACTTAAATAGCAAGAGCCTCCACAGGCCCAGAGCCTGCAATAGAAAGCAGAGGAGGGACACCTCAACAGCTCATTTGGTTAAGCGTCCAACTCTTGATTTCAGCTCAGAACGTGATCACAGGGTCGTGGGTTCGAATCCCCTGTCAGGCTCTGTGCTGACAATGCAGAGCCTGCTTGAGATTCTCTCTCTGCCTCTCTCTCTCTCTCTCTCTCTCTCTCTCTGCCTCTCCCCTGCTCATGCTCTCTCTCTGTCATTCTTTCAAAATAAATAAATAAACATTTTAAAAAATTTTTTAAATCTTTATTTTTGAGAGAGAGGGATGCTGAGCGTGAGCAGGAGAGGGGCAGAGAGAGAGAGAGACAGAATCCGAAGCAGGCTCCAGGCTCTGAGCTGTCAGCCCGGAGCCCGACGCGGGGCTCAAACTCACGAGCCATGAGATCGTGACCTGAGCCGAAGTCAGGTTTAACCAACTGAGTCAGCCAGGTGCCCCCATCAATGAACATTTTCTAAAAATTTTCAAAAAGAAAAAAACTACAGGAGACCAGCCCCGCCCCCACAGATCCACCTGTTTGCTGCCCATGCCCTGTGTCTCCTGGGAAAAACCAGGGCCTCATCATAGTTTCCGGTGCCTGAGTCCCACCAGACAGTTCCTCCACTCCTGTGCCTCCGCTCAGATGGCTCAGTCACCTCCTTAAGGCCCCCAGAGACCTGCAAGTCCCACGTTAGGTTCTGCCCTGCTGCAGGGCTGTTCCACCCGCTAATGGAATCAAGGCAGCCATAGTGACCCCGGCCTCCCTTCCCACAACTTCAACCCTCCCCTCGGAGTCCATTTCTCATCGTCAGCCCGAGCTGAAGCACTCCCCAGCAGAGTTCCCAAGCCTCGCCCCAGTGTAACCTGAGTGCACACTGCTTGCCCCTGCCTGGTGGGCACAGAGCCCCCCAGCCGAGGCAGGCTGCCTCGAGGGCAGCAACAGCTCAGTTCTCTGGGCCTGGGTCCCACCGCTTCAGCTCCCACCCTGCCCCACCCCCTTGCCTCGGTCCTACATGTCAGTCAAATCCCAAGAAGCCGCTTCCCACCGGTCAAATTCACCTTCTGTTCTTCCTAGAGAATTTGCGATTTTGCCTCATGAACCTGGCTCTCACCTTGTCATTTATTTTTTTTCATTATTGCTGACGCTTTTCTTGCTAAGACTAAATACATAGCCTTCGTCTGGGCAGGGGCACACTGTTAACTCCTGTTTGCATACCCAGGGCCATAAAGAATATACTGGTGTTGATAATGAGAAGGAGGAGGAGGAGGAAGATTACATGCTCCTTACGTTTTCTGGCTACATTTCCACACCATCGGCCGAGTATATATTAAGTCAGGCACCGTCCTCAGCATCAGAGGGGTGTGAGTATCCTCCTTATCCTCAATGAGCTCCTGATCAAATGGGCAAGACAAACAGGCAACGCGACGGGTCTTGAAAGTAAAATGTCTAAGAAGAGGAGGAAAGCACCCCGAGCAAGTACAGGCCAAGATTTGAGATCACGTCTGTGATGGTCTTTCAACCGTTCGTTCATTCATTCAAGAAAAATCCCCGGGGTATCATATTCCAAGCCCTGCGGTAAGCATCGAGCGTATAACGATGCATAAGACATGATCATAATCGTTGCCATTAGGGAGTTTACAATCTGGAAAGGAAGGGAAGCCAGCAGGCAGCTAATTAATTGCAGCAGCAATTCTTTAAGGGGGGGCATGAATGTGGGCTACTCTGTCTCATCTTAGAAGGATTCAAGGAAGCCATGAAGTCTGAAATCCAAAGGACACGTGTTGCCCTGTGAAGAGGGGGGATATGGTAGGGAGAATTTCCTGGTAGAAGAAAAAGAAGGAAATCCTTCTTTCTCAGCCCCTTTTCTAGAACTATATATCTACCTCATCTCTGCCATGTGGTTTAGGGATAAAAAAAGACTGAGCCTGGGTGGCTCAGTCGGTTAAGCATCCAACTTCAGCTCAGGCCATGATCTTGCAGTTCATGAGTTCCAGCCCGCGTCCGGGCTCTGTGGTGACAGCTCAGAGCTCGAAGCCTGCTTTGGATTCTGTGTCTCCCTCTCTCTCTGTCCCCCCCACCCCCCACGCCTCTCTCCCTCTCTCTCTCTCTCTCTCTCTCTCTTAAAAATAAATGTTTAAAAAAACTTAAAAAGAAGAATTTAAATTCATAAAGGAATGAATGGCAGAGAAAACTAGAGAAAGTAAAGTATTTCTGAATTGTGCTTTGAGATTGCATTGGCATTACGCCGTCTTGATTTTATTTATTCTTTGAGAGACAGAGAGCACATGCGCACAGGGGAGGGGTGGGGGGGCGGGGGGGAAGAGGGACAGAAGATCCAAAGAGTGTTCTGTGCTGCTAAGAGCAAGATTATTACCTGAGCCAAAGTCAGACACAACAACTGAGCCACCCAGGTGCCCCTACACCATCCTGCTTTTAAAAGCAATGTGGGTAACGAACGCCTATAATACAAGAATCTATAAAGGGAAGAAAGCAAAATGCAAAACTATATATACTACCTGCCTGTAACTGAATAAAAAGAAAAAACAGGGCATAATAGGTAAATATGAAAAGCTATGAAGTTAACTCTGTTGGGGTGCCTGGGTAGCTCAGTCAGTTAAGCCACCGACTCTTGCTTTCGGCTCAGGTCATGATCTCAGGGTTTCCTGAGTTTGAGGCCTGCATCAGGTCCATGCTGACAGTTTGGAGCCTGCTTGGGATTCTCTCTCCCTCCCTCTCTCTCTGCCCCTCCCTTGCTCGCACTCTGTCTCTCAAAATGAATAAATAGGGGCACCTGGGTGGCTTAGTCGGTTAAGTGCCCGACTTCAACTCAGGTCATGATCTCGCGGTTTGTGGGTTCGAGCCCCGCGTGGGGCTCTGTGCTGACAGCTCAGAGCCTGGAGCCGACTTCCGATTCTGTATCTCCCTCTCTCTCTACCCCTCCCCTGCTCATGCTCTCTCTCTCTCTGTCTCTCAAAAATAAATAAATGTTAAAAAAAATCAAAATAAATAAACTTCAAAAAAAGGAAAACACTGTCAAATTACTTATTGTGGGACTCTGCTTATAAAAGACTTTGGATGTTTCTCATTATTTTAATAATAATTGAATGTGATTTATCTTTATAATAAGGGATAAATTATCTTTTTTAATTTTTTAGGGATAAATTATTTTTAAATACAATATAAGTGCTGCTATCCTTTTTCATGTTTTGACATGTATGTTAATCATTTAACAAATATATATTGATTTTCAGTCATTATTTTAAGCAGTAGTAGAAAATAAAATAGGGTTAGTCTCTGTCATCATGGTAAAGGAAAAAAGACATCAATAAATAAACAAGTAAAAATAAGTGAATTAGATGAGATTAGTAGTATGGGGGAAAAATCATCAAAGAAGGGTTACATGTCGAGCTGGAGGGCAGGTCTGGAAGTTAGTGGATATGCTAGTTTAGATAGGGGCCTGGAGAAGGGCTTTCTGAGAAAGTCTTTTTAACAACATAAGGGACAGTGACAGACATTACCTGGAGAAAAAGTGGTCCAGGCAATAGGAACAGTAAATGCAAAGGCCCTGAGGTGACATGGAAAGGGCTTGTTTCATTTTCCGCCTGCACTATTGCCTGGTTGTCCCCCAATGGAGTATAAGCAAAATTAAGAGCAACCAGGGAGAAATTGTCATGAGGTAAATGCACATACTAGACTTTGTTTTATTCCACAAATACTTATTGCGTACCTGTAAGATACCAAGCACTGTTCTGGGTGCTAGGGACCAAACAAAGTCCAAAATAAAGTTCCTGGCTTTAATGAAGCATAACATCAGAGAGGGAATTACTGTCAGTTAAAGAAGTAAAAATTACTGGGGCGCCTGGGTGGCTCAGTCGGTTAAGCGCCCAACTCCAGCTCAGGTCATGATCTCACGGTCTGTGAGTTCGAGCCCCACGTCGGGCTCTGTGCTGACAGCTCAGAGCCTGGAGCCTCTTTCAGATTCTGTGTCTCCCTCTCTCTCTGCCCCTCCCCTGCTCATGCTCTGTCTCTCTCTGCCTGAAAAATAGATAAAAACATTAAAAAAAATTTTTTTAATAAAAAAATGTTTTAAAAAGTAAAAATTACTTCCTATGTTAGATAGTACAAATGCAAAGAAGGAGGGTGAGGCGGGGAAGACAAACGGGGACTGTGTTTGTGGGGGAAGAGCCACAGAACCTAAGGACACGTGGCTGGTTTTCCTGGACATTGGTGCTTCGATAGGGCTTAATAGTGAAAAATAAAGATCGTAATCGCAAAACGGCAACAAAATGCGTCAACTCACGACCATGTTCCATGTTGTTCCCTCCTTTTACATGGAGCAACTGGAATGTGCTGGAGGAAACCGCTCACAGTAAGCTTAGCTTATGGAAAACATAATTAGGGGATCAGATCTGCTGGAACAACAGCTAACATCTAGTGAGCACTTGCTCTGTGCCGATCACTGTTCCAAGGGCCAGGGATGTGTCTGTGTAATTTACGTAAAGTAAAACGGGTTTTGATCTACACAGCAGCTCTGAAGCAGGTATTACGACTCCCAGTTTATGGCCACAACGAACATGAAAAGTTCAACTACATGTTTGAGGTTGCGCAGTGGGTGAAAGGCTGCACCGGGAACACGATCCCAGGGTGCCTGACATTTAGGGGCCAATTTGGAATCTCTGGAAAGTACCATACTGCCTCCGCTGCCAGAACAAAGGAAACCCATACATAATGAATCTCATAGTAAGAAGATGACTCAGAATCACACGAGATTAGAACTTGAAATGACCTCAGACATCTTGTCATCCTGAGAGATCCAGGATGGATGGCCTGAAGCCATTTTTCACATAGTGGTTGCGTTAGCTGTTGTTCATGGCTCTATATCCAGATCTGGGCCATCCAGTCCTCATCTGGACTTAAGAGCACAGAAAGACAAAATTCCTCATCAGGTGTGTCTGGGCTTTAATGCTTAGGAAGCCAGATTTTTAGGGAATGCATACTCATGAAGATCCATAGATGCTACTGTTCTCATCTGGTGGATAGCTCCTCAATTTTTCTTGGCCCCACTCTTCCCAGTTACCTTAAACATAAAGAATAAACACCTTCTGCTGGGCGAGGAGCCCAGTTCAAATACATCTACAAATGAGCAGAATCAGGCAATCGGGTCTCCAGGAGAATCAGCCTGACAATGCCTAGCACCAAAGCTGTGCGTTGGCGTGTACTGAGCACCATCCACCCAGAGGAGTTCCGTGCTTCCGTTTGCTCACAGCACAGGCATTTGCTACGAATTGCTCTGTGCATTGCTGGGCTACGTACCACGGGGGTCACAAAGAAGGGTGAGCCAATCCTCCTGGATGAAGGAGGCAGGTACATGTCAACACAAAGGACTCAGATCCAAAACAACAGACAAAAGGAAGTAGATATTCATGCCGTTATTGACTGATGTTTTCCAGAAGCATTTCTGAGTAAGCATTTTGGGGGTAAAGCTAAAGAAGACAGATCAGTGAAGATGAAGGAGAGAGCTAAACGGGCTCACAAAGGGTGCAAAGGAGCGGACAGTCAGACAAGGTTGTGAAAGAGCCTTACCAAGCAAGTAATAAAAAAGCAGCAACAAAGGTAGGAGGAAATAGGACAGAACTGGAAGAAACCATGTTCCAGAAAGATGGGAAAAGACTCAGAACATAAGCGACAATGCTGAACTTATACCATTATTCAGAAAGGTCCTGGAATCCACTCCGTTTGATGGGATTTCACATTATATTTGCACTGGCTCACAACCAGCTTTCACTGGTAACACACTCCTTGACTTGGGAAGACTTCACACCTCTTCTGGTCAAAACAGTAATAACTAAGCCACGCATACTAACAATCCCCTGTGGTTTGAATTGGTCCAACCCAACTTCACTCAGTAATGGTCATTCCTAAGGCTGGAGCCAGGTAAATATGACATGAAATACCATTCATAATTTTGTTTCCCCAAGAGATGTTTATTGAGCATTTGTTATGTGCAAAATTAAGATGAAAAAGTAGTTTCTCCTCTTATCCTCTCTCACCCTCATTTGAGAGGAAAAATGGTGGGGGCTGGGGGTGGGGGGGGCGGGGAATGGAAAGAAGGGAAGAGTAAAGGGCCCTGGGCCTTGATTTTATATTCTAGTTTAGGAGGCAGATATGTAATGAAGCGGAGGGAAAAAATAAATAAAACAGAAGAAAACAATGCTATGACACTTCAGAAGAACATGTGAAAGAAATTCCTGGAAGAAACCAGGAATTGAGAAGCTTGCATTGGAAAAGGTAGCATTTGGCTTGTACTTTGAAGATGGGGAAATTGGAGATGCAGAATACATTCCGAGCCCGGAGCCCTGTTCCACCAGGCTACTGATGTCAACTGCTAAGCAAAGATAAGTAATATGCCTTTGGGTGGGAGGCAGTCTGTTGAAGTTCAGGCCCTTTGCTAATTCTTCCAAAGGGATCCATTCCATTAAAAGTATAAGGAGCCCTTATTCTTCCTAGATGCCACAAGACAGAAATTCTTGACATAATTGCCCCATTTATAGAGAAAGAAGTTATGTTCTGGTTCTTCTGTCCACCATGCTGAAATGAGATTTCGTCTTTCTCGAACCACTTCTGTCTCGCTCTGGATCCAACCCCCACTCCTCACATGTCAGTCATGTAATGAGCATATTCAAGATCCAACCCCCAGTCCTCACTCATCAGTCATCTAATGAGCACATATGAGATGCCACACGGTATGCCAAACAATGACCGTAAGAAGATTAAAGTTCCATGAGCTCTCCCCTTCAAGATTTCAAAAACTCCTGAAAGAGAGAGGCACGCGAAGAAATACTGGCACATAATGTAACATGAGTGAGAATGCATGTCTGAATAAAATCCACGGAGACATAATGTAAAAATTGAGTAACCCTGGGCCTGGGGAAGGGAGATCTTGAGGAGATCACAGAGAGGCGATTTGCCAACAAGGGATGGGGTGAATGAAGAAGAGTGGCAGGGGGACATTTGAAGCAGGGAAAAAGTCAAATGGGTTCACAACAAAGTGATGAGTGTGGTGCTACAGAAGCATACATTTCAGGACTGAAACATTGTTGGAAAACAAGGGGATGGGGTTCGGGTCTTGAACATCACATAAAGGAGCTTGGGTTCCATCCTAGAATCCATCTGGAAAACAATGCTTGCTTCAGCTTCGTAGGGTAAATTGCTAAAAATGGGAATTTCTGGGTCTTACTCTGGAGAGTAGGATCTAGGAATCTACATGTGTAACAGCTTCCGCAGGTGACTCAAATAAACTTTGGTAACAATGGGTAGACTAAGGAAATCTTTAAAAACTTTTAAGCCTAGGAGAAAATAAACAAATTGACATTTAAAAAATATTACATATATACATACTCTGTGTGTGTGACAGAGAGAGAGACAGAGAGAGAGATCTAACCTTTGTACTAGGTCAAGACTATTGTCCACGTGTGGCTATCTCATTTTCCCCATTAAGAGAGAAAGACCATGCTTATCCCAACATACGTCATTAACTAATGACTCCTCCTCCAACCACACCCAGTCGTGCCTCAGTGTCTTCAAGCACAAGTGTCAGGGGTACTGAAGCAGGGGGAAAGACCCTTCCTAAGGGCTGGGCTCATTCTGAGATCCATACTGTCCCCCACCCCTTCAGCACCTCCTCCAGTGTTTCAAGGTTGAATGGCTGCTACTTAAAACTGATAATCATGGCAGTCCCCGTCTTCGATGACTTCCCACTGTCTCCCGGAATTAGACCGAATGCCAAGGTAAAGCATAAAACTCCATCCCCATCCAACCCCTACCTACTTTTCCTAATTCATTTCTTACCAGTTCCACCTGTACACTTGAGGGAACAACCACATGGGAGCACTTACTATTCCTAAGTAGATGACATCCATTCCCATCTCTGGGCCTTCGGACATGTCGGATTTTGTGTGCAAGAGTCAGCTGCCTGACTCCACTCGATTCTCTGCCTGGGAAACTCCTACTCGTGCTTCAGGACCCAGCCTCGATGCCATCCCCTCTGTGAAGTCTTCCTTGATTCCCTCTGAGAAGAATACTGCAGGTACGCCACATTATTCGTTTCTTGTCTGGCCACCTCATCTCCATATGGCCTTCTTCTCTCTGTGTGTCTCTTAAAGGGACACTTGTCACTGGATTTAGGGTTTATCCTCATCTCAGATGATCTCACTTCAAGATCCTTCATTTCATTGCATTGCATTACATCTACAAAGACCCTTTTATTAAATAAGAAGGGCACATTCGTCGAATTCACAGGTTCTGGAGATTAGGATGCAGGCATTTCTTTTGGGGGACCACCATTCAGCCCTCTACAAAGATTTTCTCGCTAATAAACTACACGTCTGTAGTATTTTCATTACGTCACAAACTCTAATAAAATATTTTTGATGATCTGGAGTCGTTTAGGAAGTGCCTAGGCCATAATCTCACTAAATAGCATTTTTATAGATGGAATCAGATGCCATAGCAGGAAAATTTGGTAATTGATAATTCATTCACATTTGCCTTGGATTTTAATGTAAACTCTTGACATAAAGAAACTAGTAAGAGAGAAGCCGATACTGCAGCTGTCTCCAAAAATCTTTGGTTGCAATCACCTGGTCTCCTCGTCTGATAGATTATGTTGTCTTCTTTGGTGAATTTGAACAGTGTAATAGTTGGAAATCTGGATTTCCTAGAATTAAAATGAGATGTGCCTTGTAATTACCAAAGCAGAGAACGACGACAACAACAAGTTAGTACTCGGAGCGTTATTTTTACTTCTAAAACAAAATTACATGAAAGCACACATATTGAAAACTGTACTACTTAATAACTTACATTTAATAACTTTCTACAGTTTAAATTGGGGTTTCTCAACATTATAGGAGCTCCTGTGGCCATAGGATGTAGCATTCCTGGCCTCCACTGACAATATGCCAATAACATTTCCCCAAGTTGTGACAACCAAAAATGTTGCCAGACATTGACAAAATTGAGAACCTGATTGAGAACCATGAGTTTTAATGGAAAACCCCATATTTTAAAATTTAAAATTAAAAAATTTAAAAATCAACAATTTCTATGTTGATTGGTGTAGGAGGAAAAGTGATCCTGATAGTTGTGGTATTACACATTTACTCATAGAAAACTAAAAAAGTTTTGTGAGAAGCTAAAATAGAAGGCAATTATGTGTTTCAAGCTTGTTGTTTATTTTTTCTGAATATATTTCCCCATATTAAAAGAATGGTAATACCCCTTAGAATTACAGTGAGATCAAGTAAAACTTAAAAATATAATACATATCAGAATCTAAGCACATAGCAGGTGCACAAAAAATTTGTGTTTTTTCATGTTTTCTTGTGAAGTGAAACAATTCAACAGCTAAGACTATGTGAAATAAAGCGTTTTGTATGTAGTCTAGAAAAAATTGTGTTTTTTCATTCTTAACAGACTTATGGAAGCGTTCTCTGTTTTGGTTTCTTTTGTTGTGTTATGTCTCATCTGTGTATTTGGGCATGACTTTAGTTTTGTAGGATTATATTAAGACCACGTAAAGTGAGAGTCTTGTCTAAGCCAAACTGGAATCTACATTTAGCTGTTTGTGGAACTCTTGCTTTTAATTTTAAGGGATATCTGAAGAGAGAAAAAAAGGGAGAGAAGTAGAGAGCAATAGAGGGAGGAGAGAATATCTATTTCCTGCTGCCACCCTGACACCAGTTTTTAGAGGAGTTAAAAAAAAAAGAAGCTAGAGAGATCATGTTCAGAAAAGGCTGTGAAAGGCTCAGAGCATAAGCAATGCTAAACCAACTCCATAGATTATATTTTTCAAAAAGTTCTCACAATCCACTCCATCGGTGGAGGGCTTTCTCCACATGCAACATTACGAAGAGTGTCGATTTCCCAGTGGAACACTACTAGCCTTCAGTGGTCACCCACTCCTGGGTGCAGTCAACTTTCATGTCTCTTCCACCCCAAATATTAATAACTAAAACATTAATAATAATTGTGTAAGGAAGAGGCACCCAGTTTGGTTCAGTAACAAGGTCATACTGTAATGGGACTTTTACATCTTTAGATGAAATCAGTCTTCAAACCCCAGATTTACATGTCCAACCACCTAACAGATTTTCTACGAGGACTTCAAATCAAATAAGTTCAAAACAGAGCTCATCTTCTCTCCCCAAAACCTGTTCCCCTCCTGTGCCTTCTAGCTCAGTGAATATTACTGATCTCTGCTATTCTCTATTGCTCATCTCTACTCAGACCCTAAAACCTGTCAAGTGTTACCTTGTCTCCTTGTCTTCCCTTAAACCCACAGATCTAAAAAACTAAATCCTGTTGATTCCATTTCTTAAAAGTAGCTTTTAAATCGGCGCCTTCTTTCCATCCCCTGGTTTACTAACAAAAACCTCCTAACTAGCATAGCCTTCAATCTTGCCCCTCCAATTTAATGAACATAGTACAGAGGGAGCCTTCCCCACCCCCCCACCCCACCCCCCCACCCCACCCCACCCCCCACCACAAAGAGCAAATCTTTTTGCCTCTCCATCCCACATAAAACCTTTTACTAGATCCTACATTGCCTTCTGGATAAAGTCCGCAGTTTTAAAATAAAGGCCATGGTTACTCCCCCAAGTTCATTTCTTGCCACTCTCTCTCTCCATCCCTCCAGCACCGTGAGCCCTGCAACTAAACACGCGGTCTAAACTGCAGGAACATGCACTGCTTGCAGGCCTCCAAACACCATGTTCCCTACTTCTGCTCGTCCCCATTCCCAACCTTTGGCCACCTTATGGGAACCGCTCTGTTGGTTCCTCTAGGGGAGATTTCCTTGGTCTGCCAGGAGAGGGTCACATGTCCTCCCAATGGGCTTTCATTTCCCGTTTACGTACATTCTCATGACACTGAGCTTCCTGTTTCACTCCTTCATTCCCAGCTCCTAGCCCACAGCATGCTGTTAATAATATTTCTTAAATGACTGAAGTACCCCCAGCAAATGAGAATAAAATTCCACTGACCTGACTGTGATCCTTATGTTTATCTCACCATCTCTCGTATTACACAGTTATTTATTTGTTGAGTAAATAGGTGTCT
This sequence comes from Panthera leo, assembly GCF_018350215.1. Lineage (NCBI taxonomy): Eukaryota > Metazoa > Chordata > Mammalia > Carnivora > Felidae > Panthera > Panthera leo. Next base: position 45,066,555 of record NC_056685.1, read on the forward strand.
ATTTCTTCCGTCACACACAGGTCTTACGGCCAATACCCAAGCCAGCTGCCTTTCTTGTCTCTGCTCAATATAGAAAACTTTCTCTTCGCTCCAGGCCCCAGCTTTTTGGTTTTGGTTTTGTTTTACCTATTAAGTTATTTTATTTTATAATTTTTTTAATGTTTATTTATTTTTGAGAGAGAGATAAGGTATGAGCAGGGGAGGGGCAGAGAGAGGGGGAGACACAGAATCCGAAGCAGGCTCCAGGCTCTGAGCTGTCAGCACAGAGCCTGACGCGGGGCTCGAACCCACGAACCGCAAGATCGTGACCTGAGCCTAAGTCAGACACTACTGAGCCACCCAGGCACCCCTCTATTAAGTTATTTTAAAGAGTCACCAAAAAATGTAGTTTGCATTTAAAATGTCCCTTTAAAATATTTGAACAGTATTTTAAAGATACCATTGATATAATCTGATTTTTCCCCCACATATTTCTTTTTTGGAAAAATTGTGGTTAAAAAACAAAAATACACAACATTAGATTTACTATCCTAACCATTTATTATTGTTTCTTAAGGAATGTTTAATAAGGTACATAATATATGCTTATCTAACATGCATTTCTGTATCACTGAAGCTAAAGCAAAAATCCTGTTCGTTGGGTAAAAATGGCCTGTTTTATGTAGGTACACTTCAATGCAATTAGTAAAAAAAAAAAAGAAAGAAAGCCAGAATACACTTGCTCCTTTGTATTCTGATGACACACAGCACGTAAAGATGTGTCTTCTACTCTTTTTTCCATATCAGGATGCCGTGCCCCATCATGCACAACAAGACCTCTGATTAGGCTTGTATCAGTCTCTGATTCCTGTTGCATTCCCATGATGTTGACCATGAAGAGGTTCACAGGTTCATTTTATTTTTTAATGGCCAAAGTGGAGCCCAGTTGTCAAGACGTCAGCAAGTTCAGCATGAGCACCACATAGAGGTGTTCTGGTCACATCTATCAGTGTTTTCCTGTTCTTCTCTTTGCTTATGTTGATTTGTTCCAAAGACAGATGTGCCTTTTCCTTTGAAGCTTCAGATCCCTATATTATTATTATTATTATTGGGGTGAAGACCCTAATAATAAACACACAATTATGAAACCACCCCCATACAGGAGTTCTTCGATTAGATGCAACTATCGTTTGTGTTAAAGATAGTATTTGAAGGGGTATTCTGTATCCTGCATACCCTTTAATACAATTAAGTTAATAAAACGTGCTGACTTTCTGAATACGCCTAAAGGGATAAATAGTCCTTTCAGTGCAGAGGAAAAGAACAGACCTTGCTCTAGCAAAGGGCCAAAACCAAGGGAATATTAGGGCCCCCTAACCGTCTTAAGTGTAGAGTTCAGTAGTGTTAAGTATATTCACACTGCTGTGCTATAAATCCCTAGAACATTGCCATCCTGCAACCCTGAAACCATATACCCGTTAAACATTTATCTCCCTCCTCCCCCAGCCCTTGGCAACCACCTTTCTTTTTTGTTTCTGTGCTTTGGACTACTTTAGATACTTCGTATGAGTGGCATCATTGCAACATTTATCCTTTTGTCTCTGGCTTATTTCAGTTAGCATAACGTCCTCAAGGTTCATCCATGTTGTAGCCTGTGGGAGGACTGCCTTCCTTTCTTAAGGCTGAATAATATCCACTGAATGTGTCCACCATATTTTCTTTATCCATTCATTCGTCAAGACGTCTTGGCTTTGTGAAGAATGCTGTAATCCACATGGGTGTACACATATCTTTTGGGATCCAACTTTGAATTCTTTGGATATTGAAAAGTTCAGGACATGGCTGTTTTCCAACTTTGTGTATTTTTTTGAGCTTATTCCTCCAACGTCGCATTCTGTGTGTGAGATACAACCAAACTGTTTCCTGGAGCTTCAGATGATTCAATTTCATTGCTATATGATACTTCCTTTTATGATTTTACCCAAATGTACTCATCTATTTTAGTATGATGGGCGTATGAATTATTTCTGGTTTGGGCCTAGGACAAACAATTCTGCTACGTGCTTTTTTAGTCAACCATCTTGGTGAGCATGTGCTAGAGTTTCTCTAAGATTTATACCCCAGAGTAGCATTGCCAGGCCATAGGTGTGTATATACTCAAGTATACTAAACACTTAAAATTTCTTTTCCAAGGGGATTATACCAGTATAAATTCTTGCCACAAGCATATGAGAGTTTTCAATGCTACACATCCTGACCGATATTGGGTGTAACCCGTGTTAAATTTTTACTAACTCAGAGGGTGTATGATGGTAACTTATTTTGCAATTGCCATTTTTACCTAGGAATCTCACAAGCCAAGAGAGGCCATTAGTCACTTACATTTTTCAAGGTTCATATGATATAAAAAAAAAATGCGAAAACACAAATGTAATATACTCTTATTGTGCTATTTACAAGATAATGACAATTAAAAAAAATAACCTGTGGTACATTATGAAAGGAATGAAATGCAAGTTTATTTTTTTTCAGTATATGAAGTTTATTGTCAAATTGGTTTCCATACAACACCCAGTGCTCATCCCAAAAGGTACCCTCCTCAATACCCATCACCCACCCTCCCCTTCCTTCCACCCCCCATCAACCCTCAGTTTGTTCTCAGTTTTTAAGAATCTCTTATGCTTTGGCTCTCTTCCACTCTAACCTCTTTTTTTTTTCTTCCCCTCCCCCATGGGATTCTGTTAAGTTTCTCAGGATCCACATAAGAGTGAAACCATATGGTATGTGTTTCTCTGTATGGCTTATGAAATGCAAGTTTAAAGTCTTATGATGAACATCTTCAATCCCATTCATGTATACTTACAAATGTATGTGTAAATCTCATTGACAGGTAAACATAAAGTCTCCGATAACATGAAAAAGTTCTCCTGAAGGACCTTTTCAGATCCAAGTCCAGAGCAAAATGGTCATGTGACTCCCTCCACCTACCCCCCCTGAACTCAGCCTCCAAGCCTCCACTTTCACTCTCGAGAAAACCGTCCTTAATGTCTGCCGGACCTATTGGTTTTACCCGAATTTGTTCAGGAAATACTTTAAAATGAACATTGGGAGAAAACCTGAAAAACAATTCACAAAAGGATAGTCTAGTGGGGGCATCAAGAAAAGATGAAGATACCTCTTGCCTTGACTTGTGAGAATATCTGTTTATCCAACAAGCATTGGCTAAGCACTTTCAAAATCAAGGAAGTGCGCTGAGCACTTTCGAGGAAACAAAGAAGAGTAAAACCAGGTGCCCGCCATCGCTGAAGCTCATATGCCAGTTGGGGAGCTAAGGGAAACAGAGGCAGTAAAGGGGTTGAAAGAGATGGCCCTTGAGATAGAACGGAAATATGAAGAGCTGTTCACCTGGTGGTCAACAAGTATGCTTCCACTAGAATTAATAGCGTGTGTAGACGGCCAGGACGCTGGGAAAGCTCAGGGCCAGTTGGGAGAACACTTAGAAGTGCTCTGTGGACAGTCTGAAGGTCAGCCTTGGCGATAGCGATAAGGGCAATTAGTAAAATGTAAAACTGGGGCCAGATTCTCCATGCATTAAGTGTCATGACAAATACAAACCATTAATAATAGACTATCAGCAATTTAAAAGAGAGTAGTGACATGGACCTTACTTTGCATGTCCCAAAGATAATCCTTGTGGGAGTGGAAAGGATCATAGAGGAGACGACCCTCTAGTCTAGATATTAAAATAAGGACCTTCACGGAGGAACTTGGCAGGGGGCAGGGGAGGGCAGCCATTTTGTGGGCTGACCCCATCCCTGTAAGACCCAGATCTTTTCCAGTATACCACCTGCTCTTTTCCTGAGTCGCTTGACCAGTAACTGGCTGCTCTGGAACCACCAATCAAATGGGTCTCGGAACAATCCTGTTTCCTGAGGCAGCCAGTGGGTCCTTGGGACAACCCTGGGCTATAGCCACCCGCCTAGGCCTGTTCCACAGAATGTGAGAACTGTATCGCTGAAAGGCATCCTAGACTCCAACCCGGTGCCTACATGAGGACATTTAGGTCCAGAGAAGTTAAGTAAGCCACCCAAGGCCAAACAACTAATCACTGGCTGAGTCAGTACTCCAACTGGCCCCAGGATTCTGAGGTGGCAAGTTTCCTACACAACAAAATCAGGACAGAACCAAAACTCGGTCCTGTTGTATTGTTTCTCTATGACTGAGAGTGACACCCAAATTTATTAGCAGTAGCGTTTACAAAATCATTTACACATTATCGCTGGCTTATGTTTTCAAAGCTTTCACAAAGGCCTAGCCACAGGACAGGCTCTGAAACCACCAACCAAATACAGTTACTCTCTCCAGGCACCCTAATACCCCGGGCAGTTTGGTTAGGGCTCTCTTTTGTTTTTTTTCTGTCTACCATGACAGGAGGTCCAAGAATCTGGGGACAAGCCTTGGTGTAAGCACAACGCCAATCATGGCTGTGGAAACAAGCTCATTAAGTAACGATGCAAAAGAGAAAAACAGTGCATTGGTGGTTTTCAGAGAGGCTGAAATGACGTGATGCATTAATTAGTTCATTAATACCCATTTTTGCACGCACAGTAACACGTGAGTGCTGTGCGGTGTGTTTAAAACAAATGACAGAAAGTGCCAAGGTTGGTTTATAGAACTTTTAGCACAAACTCCATGTCTCTTGATCCCTAAGTCAGCCTGTGTATGTGAGATAACACCCTCCCCATTTTAGGACGAGAAAACTGAGGCTCAGAGCGGTTAAGTGAATAGTCTCACATCACACGGCCAGGAAATAGCAGAGCTGTGATTTTCATCTATGTCTTACAATCTCAAATACCATATTCTTTCCATTACATCCGTTCGGTATAGTAGCAGAAATCTCTAAGGCAAAGGGGGCTCACATCCCAACAAAAGGTAATAATGTCACATGTAAGGGAGTACAATGTAAATAATACATGCAGATTTTAAATAGTTTTTGAAGAAAAAACTCTTACTGTGCACGGGGATTAAGCACTGTATCTAGAATGTGCAAGCCCGACGGCTCCATATATCATGATACACCCTGCATTCATTGTGTCTCAGATCTGCCCTAGGAAGGGGATGGGGGTTGAAAAAAAAAAAAGACTTAACTGAATTCAGCAAATATATTTCCCCAAACACCCCCCAAACCCACTGATCTTCTTAAGGCAGATCTAAGACAACACTGAAGAATTTCCTAATTAGGCAGGCTGGAATCCAAAACTTTCTTCTGCTTTGTAGTTTTGACACTAACTAAACATCAGCTACAAGCAGAAGAAAAACACAACTGTTCCTTAAATTTTAAACCTTCAGTCTGCATTCATTCTTTTGAAGAGACTGAGGTAATTCTTCAGTTAATTAACTAATTAATTAATCAATCTGAGCAATGTTCCTCAGGTTTCACTGGGCAGGAAAATCACCTTGACAAGTGTTGGAGTACAGATTCCAATGCTCTAGGCTTGGGGTGGGATCTGCCTCTGAAATTGTACATTTCAAGTTAGCAAAGGCCTAGAATACACTTGTACGCTCAGGTCTATACATGCTGCCAAGAGACTGTTCAGAGGGCAAATTGAGTTGAGTGCTCTTGCCCTAGGGGAGATCACTGCCTAGATTTAGTTCTAGCAGCGTCTCAAAGGCAGAGGGCAAAGTCAAGATTTTTATGACCTCTCGGGGTTTGGTATGAGATGGGTCTTTCAATATGCGATTTAATTAGGATTTGGTAAACATTACAATATAATCATAATTCAGGATTGGTGGACAGCAAGGGTGTCAAAGAGGGTGTCAAAGGGAGTAAACAGCTGTTTGATGCCACGAACTGGAAAGTTCGACAGTCTCATTTTGCAAGTTGTTTCTGCCCGGGCAAGAGTTCCAGGGATAGCAAAGACTTGTTGGCGAAAGCAGTGAGTAGTAAAGTCGTACTGATACTAATCTGCGCGGGTGTAGACCATTTGGGTGTTTAATACCGATGTGCACGCTCATGTATTATGACAAATCGGGAATCCACGGCTTCCTAGAAGGAGCCAGGGAGGAAGAAAAGGAGGCAGGGAGGACTTAATGAGTGACAAAGGCTTTCGTGTCGGAGAGCGCCACCTGCTGGCTTCTGTGGGTTAAAAAACAAAAACAAAACAAAACCCAAAACTACAAACAGAAAGACTCGGGTGCCACCTACCGACTTATTTTTGAACTTTTCAAATGGTTTCCAGAAAGATGATTCACTTTCTTTTAAAATATGTATGTTATGCACCAATCATATAAGAGATGCTAGAAACAGAACAATCGATGACACAAGATGGGAAGGCAAGTCATGGAGACAAGTGAGCACAGAGGGGAGACCAGGTGAGGGATAGAGGCATAGGTAAGAGGGGTGAAGTGTGCAGCCCAAAGGAAGACTTGCAATCAAGTGACCAGGGGTGACTGGGCCCCAGGGAGTTGGGAAAGCTTTGTGGAGGGGAGGAACCCCAACGTGTCTCTTGAATGAGAACTGACAAGCAGGTGGGAGAAGGAAGGGCTGGGAGGTGGACCTTGTGCCTGCCCAGTGATTTAGTATGGCCAAATCATGACGTACGGGGCCTAGAGACAGGCACAAAGAGAGAAAACTGGGGAGCGGTGTTGGGGCCACATCCTGCAAGGCTTCACATGCCACACTGAGGAGGTTACCCTGACCGAAAGAGCTCTGCCCAAAGGATCGCCAAACAATCCCTAATGGATATCAAGCTGGGGAAATGCAGAATGAGACCTCTGCTTACAAATACCACACAGGCAGCGGGGCCCTGTCTCTGGAAGAAGGTGAAATTGGAAATCGGCGCCTCAATTTGGAATTCCGCAGTTGCAAATCCCATAAACCTGTGCCACCTGTGAGTGGCAATAAAAAGAGGGAATCTATCAGAAGGATATCAGGAGCACACCAAAATTATCAAGAGGCTGGGAGAACAGGCTTGCAGAGGGGCAGGGGCAGAGGCACAGCAACGGTCTCAGAGGCGGAACAGTTTGACCAAGGGGACTGTGCTGTGGCAGGACGCCGTTGCCACTGCTGTGCTGAACTGGGCCTGACCACCCAGTGCGAGTGCGGGATCTGTCAGCCCTCCGCCATCTGCCGGCGCCGGGGATACTAGGTAGCTACGGGGGGCTAACTGGTCCCTGACTTCATAAACACTATGAAGTTAGGGTGCATGTTTGGCTGCAGTAACAAAGATCAGAGTTCACACAACTCAAAAAAGGCTGATGTTATTGTTCCCTTGTGTTAAGCCCCAAACTAGTTTGACGGCATTCCTCCAGGAAGCCACTTTGGGCCCAACCTCCCTCCGTATTTTGACTCCACGATCCGACTTCCCAGTTTCTTTTCTTTCTTTCTTTCTTTCTTTCTTTCTTTCTTTCTTTCTTTCTTTTTTTTTAATTTTTTTAAATGTTTGTTTATTATTTTTAAGAGTGAGAGAGAGAGACAGAGCATGAGCAGGGGAGGGGCAGAGAGAGAGAGAGAGAGAGAGGACGACACAGAATCTGAAGCAGGTTCCAGGCTCTGAGCTGTCAGCACCAGAGCCCAACGTGGGGCCCGAACTCACAAACCGTGAAATCATGACCCGAGGCTGAAGTCGAGGCCTAACCCATTGAGGCCCCCAGGTGCCCCCACCCGCCTGCTTTCTGTTTGTGGTCCAAAAGAGCTGCCCAAGTTCCCACCATCACTTTTCCATTCCAGCCACAGGAAGAAGGAAAATGAAGTGAGATGTCACGCTACTTTCTTTTCAGGGCCCAACTTGGAAGTTGCGTATCTCACTTCTCCTTACAAGCCATCTTCCGGAACACGGTGACACAGCCACATGGCACTGAAAAAAAAAATTGACACGTGTAAGTCAGGATTCTGTGTGGCCAGATAGTTAAGATTCTATTCCTATGGAGGAGGGGAATGCATATTGGGAGACGACCAGAAGATCCCCAAAATAGGAATCGAGGAGCTAGGTTCTGGAAAGACAAAAAAAGAAAAAAAGAAAAAAGAAAAAAAGGCAAATGTCCAGCACAGGCAGGTAGATTAGGTAGAAGAGTGGCTCAGTCATCTGAGTAAGAGATAATAGCAGCCAGGAAGAAGGCCATATACTGAGGATGGAACGAAATGTTTTAAAAATACGAAGGGAGTTAGACTTTCCAGGTTTCAGAGTCTGATTAAATATAAGGGCTAAAGAAAGGGGAGAGAGATAAATGCATCGCAATTTTCTGACGCTCGTAACAGGGTTGATCTCTGAGCCATCACTCAGATAAGGAATATGACGGCAATCACACATGGTACACTCGGGTCTGTGGGACTTTCCCCTGGAGGTGCCAGGCCTCAGTCAGATGCATGGTTCTTGACTCAGGACGGAGTTTGATAATTGTCAGCATTTTGGTGGTAGATGAAGCTGTGGAAGAGAATCCCATCACCAGAGGAGAGTATGAAGTCGGAGACTGAGGGCAGAGGCTTAAATTAACATAGGAGCACAGACCCCAAATTAACCAAACCCATTAACCAACCCCAGGGCTACAACGAAAGCTATCAAATCACAGTGCCCATGATCAGAGCTAGTAGATGAGGCATATTCCGGACCATCCGTGTTTCTTCACCCATCTTTTGTAAGCTCTGACACTTAACAAGCATTTACTGGATGGAAACGCAAAATTTCCTGTAGGCGAGGCCTGGATAACCTGATTCAAGGCATCAGTAGGGATCCTGGTCAGGCCATTCCTCCCTCACTGAAGTGACAAGCGATCAGCAACTGGAAATTCCTTTGTGTTGAACATTCTTTTCTTGGGGGGCCCGCTCTGTTAGAGGAAACATACCATGACACCCCCAAGGTCTCACGTTGTGCATTTTCCTATCCGAAATGAAAAGAAGACGGAGCCCTGAAGGAGAGCTGAAGGTTACAGATAAAGCGTCTCCTGTTAAGAAGTTACTGCTTTACGATTTACAATTTATTACAGCTACTTGTGTCTAGTACTCTCTGTAGAATGTGAAACAGTATATACAGTGGCCTTCACAGCCAGCTGGAACATTTCTACTTCATTTATTTAGTCAACAGTGGGTGGGACCCTCATACATTTCACCCACATGTAGGTTGTTCAACAGGTCAGACTCCTTTTCTGCGAAAACTGTTTTCAGGTTTTAATCCCAAGTATCCAGTCTGAGAATGTTTCTCATTTTTCCTTCCTGCTTCTCTTTCCTCACCAAGTAAATCTATAGCTGTGGCCTCAATGAAACACAAAAGGCAGACATGAATAATTTGAAGCCATATGAAAAACAATTAGCACAGAAATTGTCCTAGTAAGGTTACTGGAGGATATAGAACAGCTGTGCTCGGTTCCATTTTGTTCATTATCTTTTAAAGTGAGTTTCTTGAGTTATAATTTACATACAATAACATTTACCTTTTTAAAGAGGATAGCCTGATGAGATTTTGACACTTGAATACGGGTTGTTCCAACGCCATCACAATTAAGATACAATTTGTATCACCCCAAAGAGTTCCCTTGTCTTAAAAATTAATCCCTACCCCTTACTCCCAACTCCTCGCTCCCATTATCTGATTTCTGGTGTTAGAGTTTTGCCTTTTCCAGAATGTCACATGAATGGGATCATAGTGCTTACTCTTTGGGGTCTGACCGCTCTGACTTAACAAAATGCTCTTGCGGTTTATCCATGTTGTTGCAGGGATCTGTAGTTTGCTCCTTTTTATTAGTAAAGTATGCCAGCGAATGGATGGACCACAGTTTGTCTATACTCTGACCAGCTGATGGACATTTGGATTGTTCCTGGTTTGTGGCTCTTATGAACGAATGATGTCGTAAACAGTTTCATTTCCTTTGAGAATGGGGTTGATGGGTCATATGGAAGTTTTATGTTTAATTTTATAAATAACCACAAAACCATTTTTCCCAAGCGGCTCTACCATTTTGTATTCGTGCCAGAAGTTCATAAGGGCTCCAGTCCTTCCTCCTCCCCAACAGTGCTGACTACTATCTCTCTTCTTTTTTAAAAGAATTTTTTAATGTTTTTATTTATTTTTGAGACAGGGAGAGACAGAGCATGAGCAGGGAAGGGGCAGAGAGAGAGGGAGGCACAGAATCCAAAGCAGGCTCCAGGCTCTGAGTTGTCAGCACAGAGCCCGACACAGGGCTCGAACTCACGAACTGTGAGTTCGTGACCTGAGCTGAAGTCGGACGCTCAACCGACTGAGCCACCCAGGCACCCTGCTATTGTGTCTCTTCTTAATCCTTGTCACACTGGTCAGTATGTCTTGGTATTTCATTGTGGCTCAAACTTTCATTTCCTCAGTGACTAAAAATGTGGAGTGTCTTTTCATGGACTTAGTCATCACCTTTATCTCAGGGTCTGTTCAAACCTTTTCCCCATGTTTAAACTGGATTGTTTGTCTTATTATTAAGTGGTAGGCCTTGTTCCTATCTTCTGGACAGCAGCCTTTTTCATGTTTAAGACCTGTGTTTTGCAAATATTCTCTCCCCATCGGTGACTTATCTTTTCAGCTTCTTAACGTGGTGTTCAAAGGACAGAAGTTTTTATTTTGCTGAAATCCAGTTTAGCTCTTTTTTTTTCTTTTGTAGTTTCTGTGTTTCGTATCTTATTTAAAACTTGAGGGACTTAAATTTTTTGTGTTTGCTGTTAAATCAAATGAAGCTACAGTAACTGATACAGCATAATACTGACAATAAATGTAGGCATCCAGATCAATGAAACAGAATAGAGTCTATTTGATCTCTATCTCACCTAAAACATTAATAATTGCTTAGCTTCATTAAGCAGAAATGTTCACATTTCTCTGATTCTCCTAAAAGGTTACCCATTTATCTGTTTGAATTGTGATCAAAATAAGTCCCAAACTTTGTGACGAATTGATATATTTCCTAGGTCTCTTTTTATTGTTGACCCCGCCCCTTCATCTATTTTTTCTGGCTCTTATTTTTTTTTTTTTTTTTTAGTGTTTATTTACTTACCTTGAGAGAGGCAGAGAGAGAGAGGCAGAGAAAGAGGGAGAGAGAAGCCCAAGAAGGCTCTGTGCTACAGCCCAGAGCTTGACACAGGGCTCGAACTCACAAACTGTAAGATCCTGACCTGAGCTGAAATCAAGAGTTGGATGCTTAACCGACTGGGCCACCCAGGTGCTCCACATTACTATTGAAATTTGTACCTTTTGACCGATTTTGTCCATTTTGCCCATTCTCCTTCCCCACCGACCTTCACCCAGGCAACCACCAATCTGTTTCTATGAGTTGGGGTTCTTTTTTTTTAAGATTCCACATGTAAATGAGCTCATACGGTACTTGTCTTTCTTGGACTTCTTCCTCTTAGCATAAGGCCTTCCAGATCCATCCATGTTGTCTCTTATGGCGGGATTCCCACCACCGTCTCCATTCTCGATCATGTGGGCCCTTCCAGCTCCTAGTCCCGGAAGGTCTCACCCTTCCACCTCAAACCTTCCCAGTGTGTTTGCACGTATTTTCTTTCCCTCCTATCGTTTCGAGAACAAACTCTCCAACTGCTTCTGACCCTGTCCATTCTTCAGTCCACTGCACTCTGTTTTTCACAGAATTCCACTCTATTAAAAATACTCTGCAAACAGGTCACTGTTGACTTTCCTAATCATCTGAAAGCAGGTCAGCCAACATAGAACCACGGTAGCCCAGGCAGCACAAAGGAAGGAAACGAAGAAAAATGGGACAGGAGATAAAAGAGGTACTCAGAGGCTGGACGTGCGGTTTTTCAAGCGAAGTCCACAGACCACACTTGCGTCAGAAGCACCTGGTGCCTTCCTAAAAGCACGGGTGCCCGTTCAAGCTGGCTTCATGAGCTTTTTCCATTTATTCATAGCTTTCGTTGTTGCTGGCTTGGTTATTGTTATTGTTTGCTTTGAATATTGCCTTATTCGGGGGCACCACGAGATGTTGTAGGCCCATCTTGTGTTTTCTCTACCTAGTCCGGGATTCGCCCAGTACTTTGCGGAGTCCTGGTGTCTTTTACATGAAAGTAGTACTTAGAAGTGAAGATCCGGGCGTGAGATGGGCTCGTGGCTGCGGGACTGTTGCAGCTATCAGGCCATGTCGCTGGACAGAGCCAAGGAGCACACGCATACGCCTAGACACAAAACCAGACACATAATCACATTTACATCTCTACCTATATCTATCTAACTACTTACCTACTGAACCAGGAATTTACTGGTACCTCCAAACTCCATCTACCACCATGGATCACTGGAATGATTTCTTTTTTTAAAAAAAAAAAAAAATTTTTTTTTTTTAACGTTTATTTTTGAGACAGAGAGAGACAAAGCATGAACGGGGGAGGGTCAGACAGAGGGAGACACAGAATCTGAAGCAGGCTCCAGGCTCTGAGCTGTCAGCACAGAGCCCGACGCAGGGCTCGAACTCACGGACCGTGAGATCATGACCTGAGCCGAAGTCAGCCGCTTAACCGACTGAGCCACCCAGGTACCCTGGAATGATTTCACATTTCTCTCTGTATCATCATTTCCTTCTCAGATTGGTATCCAGTCTCCTTACAACATATTTACCTATTTGATCAGCCCCAGCTTTTATACTTCGTCTTCCATATTCACTGCCGCCCCTTCCTGCTCCAGCCCTGCACCCCCTTCCAGGCCACCCTGCCCTGGAGTGTCTTCCTTAGCTTGACACCCTGCATCAGGATGCATTCTTGCCCCACATGGACAGTCTGCCCCCGACACAGGCTCGGACACACACATACTGGGCCACGGAAGCTCCCCACCTCCTCCTACACAATAGGTGGCTTAGGATTGAGTTGTTCAGGAAGCCACGGGAAAGGAAGATGAAAAGAAGTGAGAGGAGGGGGAAAAGAGAAGGAAGGGGAAGAGAAATAGGAAGCAGATGCAATATCTCCTTAGTAGGGTAGCAAAAGAGATGAGGATGGGTTTAGAGGCGCTAGTTAGGAATTTTGTATTCCAAGCCTTGGATGCTGATGATCTTATAGGAGTGGGCGGTGGCGTAGAGAGAAGCAGACCAGTTAGGAAGATATTTAGGAGATAAAATGGACGGAACTTGAGGACAGGTAAAATACAAGGGATGAGAAACAGAAGGAGCGTTGTACTGAGGGTGATTCTTCATACTTGTGTGGTAAATGATGCCATTGCTGGAAAAGGACCAAATTCTACGTAGCCACACATTTTTGTACATCTCTTAAATAGCATTGACATATCTGCTTTGTATTATAGTTATTTTTAGGAATGTAAGATTTTCTCTTTTTTTTTTTTTTTTAAGATTTTATTTTTTTAAGCAATCTCTATACCCAGCAAGGGGCTCAAACCCACCACCCCACGATCAAGAGTCCCACCCTCCAACTGAGCCAACCAGGCACCCCTATACACATGTAAGATTTTCAAATCAAGCTTTTCAGAGGTTGGCAAAAAAGGCCCACAGGTCAAATGAAGCCTGTTTTTATATGGTCCAGCTAAGAATGGGGTTTTTTTTTTACATTTTTTTAATGTTTATTTATTTACTTTGAGAGAGAGAGAGAGAGAGAGAGAGAGAGAGCAGGGGAGGTGCAGAGAGAAGAAAGAAAGAATCCCAAGCAGCGCTGAGCCTGATGTGGGGCTCGAACCCACAAACCATGAGTTCATGATATCATGACCTGAGCCGAAACCAAGAGTCAGTTGCTTAACCTGCTGAGCCGCCCAGGTGCCCCGGTTTTTAACATTTTTAATGGTTGTTAGAAAAATAACATAAAGAGAGATGAATAAGCAACAGAGGTGGTATGGGGTGGGCAAATTTTCAAATATTTCCTCTCTGGCCCTTCATTGGAAAAATGTATAGACCTCTGCTTCATGTAGTTTCTCTTGCGTGATTAGGTAATGAATACATATTTATAAAATTGAATTTTATACTTGTAAAAACGTTCTCCAAAGAATTTAAAATTGTAAAATAGAAATAATACATAAGGAGGCTTAAGATAGGTTTCTTACATAGAAAAATGCATATTTTGAAACTTCAGAAAAAATGGAGAATCTTCTGCTGACTTGGTCAGTCAACAAAGATTCATGAGGAAGGAGAATTTGTAAGTTGAACTTGGGAAGTTCAACTTGGCGGGTCTAACTGAAAGAATTGAAGCAGTCTTAAGTATTTATGATGAAATGAACATATTTTTAATCTTTCAAAATTTTACACTGTGGATGATAAATCATATTCTCCTAACCATCAAGCTTTATGCACATAATATCTCAGTTTCAGCCTTTACTCCCCTTATCATAACTAGGAACAAAAAAACTCTTTAAACTGATTGTTACTAGTTGACCAGTAAATGGCTCAACAATCGAGCACATGTGAAGCCACAGTCCATCATCGTGCTTACAATTGCATTTGTATAGAACCCAGTAATTTCTCCATGTGAAAGCAATTGTTTTACCTCTTCTACAGACCCCCCACCCCCACCCCTACCACCAAGGTTTACGTTGTGCCATGTTCTATAACCTTTACCTAGGATTAAGGTTTGGGTATTTTTGCAGTGGATGGTCTTTGGTAACTATTTGGTCTCGTTTTCTTAAGAGGCCAAGTCACAGGAATTGCTACGTGTCTGAATACGCAAGTTGGTAACTTGAGCTTAGCCAAGGATGTGACATTTTTAATAGGACAAGAGCCAAGTTGTTCTATTTTCCATACAGGTGGTTACAAGCAAAACATATTAGTCACGGTAAAGGAAGTAAAAATGCAAGAAAAAAAGGTAGAGATGCTGCCTTGTTCCCTTCCTCCAAGGAATTGAACTTTAAACACTCAGTTTAATGGAGACTTTCTTTCTGAAGCATTTCCTTACCCCTCCTCCGTCTGTTTTTGAAGCTAGAATTAACTATGTCTTTTCTACACCCATGCCTAGTATTTTCTGTACCACTTTACACAGTTTAAGTGTCTATAAGTGCTTCTATAACAATTCAGAGCAGTTGTCCACATGTCTGCTTTGCCCGCTGGACTGCAGACTTCTCGGGGAAAGGACCTTGTCTATCTTTCTCGTTCCCTCACCTAATCAACTGCCCACCACAGAGCAGGCACTCCAAAAATGTGTGTAGATGAGTAAATGCATGAATGGCTTAGATATACTGGGTGATGACACTGCCTATAGAGGGAGTGGCCAGGACCTAATACCCATTTTCCCCCTCCCAAGATAATGGAGTCCTCAATTTTTGCCTGGTTACATGGCTGTCTGGAAAGGAAGCTTCAATTCCCAGCCTCCCTTGCAGCTAGGTATGGCCATTTGGCTGATGTCCGCCCAATGGGATGCAAGCATAAGCACAGGGTGGCAGTTTCCAGGCCCCTTCTTCACCTTTCATTCATGTTATCGGGCCTGAATCAAGAGGTCAAGAGCTATATTCCGGGGATGGTGGGTCATGGGGGCCAAAGGAGCGTGGGATCCTAAAGACTTCACGGTTTGTGGCTGCCACCTCGGCCATGAGCTGCAAACCCTGGACTATTGCCTGAGGAAGAAATAAACTTCTAGTTCTGAAAACCATTACCACTTTAGGCTTTGTGTATCACTCTCAGCCAAACCTATTGCTAGGCAGTACAGGACTCAAAGTGTTGACAGCCTAGAGCGCCTAATTACCCACATATCACAGGGCTTGTGGAAACTGTCTTTAAAAACAAATAAAGCAAAGATCTAAGGATTTCACCCCCTTCTCCCCACCCACATCCAGGTTGCAGGATTTGCTGTGGAAAGCTAGGTCTGCAAAGTCAGCTATGTGGAAACTTAACTGGAAGAACAGTAGGAGAGAAATTAGGGGAGGGAGGGAGAGGGGGAGGATGGGAAAGAGACAGGACAAAACAGAGAGAGATTAATGAAATGAAAGGAAAAATTAATGGTAACTAATATCAGGCCTCTCTCAGCTTCCTCTCCTTTCCCCACAAGGCAGGAGTAGAATGCACAGAAAGGGAAGGTGAGACTTCTACCCTGACTGAGGAAAATTATAAAACATTACAGCAGAAGGGGCAACAAAGAATATAGAGGCCAATCTTGTAATTTCACAGATGAAGTGGGGTCAAGGGGAAAGAAATTACCTTATTCAGCTCACACAGCTGTGAGGATCAAAGCCAATAGCGGGTCCTAAGACAGTATAGTTGACCCTTGAACAACGTGGGAGTTAGGAGCACCAACCCCATGTGCAGTCCAAAATCTGTGAATAACTTTTGACTCCCTAATAGCCTGTTGACCAGAAACCTTACTGATAAACAGCCGATTAACACATAGCAAAACCTTGGATTGCTAGTAACGTGTTCTACAAGTGTTCCACAAGACGAGCAAGCATTTTAAATAAATTTTAACCTGATAAACGAGCGATGTCTTGCAATACGAGTAGTACATGATGCCGAATGTCACGTGATCACCACTGAACCAATGGTTCTTGAAATTCGCTTTGATATACGAGTGCTTTGGATTACAAGCATGTTTTCGGAACAAATTATGCTCGCAAACCAAGGTTTTGCTGTATTTTGTATGTTACAGGTATTAAATACTAAATTCTTACAATGAAGTAAGCTACAGGAAAAAAATGTCATTAAAATCATAAGGAAGAGAAAATACATTTACAGTACTGTACTGTATTTATTGAAAAAAAATCGCATGTAAGTAGACCTGTGTAGTTCAAACATATGTGTTCCAGGGTCTACTGTATTTACTCTTCTATATAGCGTTCTCTCTGTTAATCTCAGATTGTTAAAGATGGAAAGATGCTTAGTCCAAAGTCCTCATTTTAAAAGTAAGGAAAGATGTTTTGAGAGAAGTCAACTAAATTGCCATGGTCACGCAGTTGGCTTCTTTTTTGTTTGTTTGTTTATTATTTTTGAGAGAGAGAGCAAGCAGGGAAGAGGCAGAGAGAGAGGGAGACACAGAATCGGAAGCAGACTCCAGGCTCTGAGTGCTCAGGACAGAGCCCGAACACGGGGCTCGACCTCACAGACCAGGAGATCATGACCTGAGCTGAAGTCAGCCCCCCAACCGACTGAGCCACCCAGGCGCCCCAGTTGGCTCCTTACTACCAAATCAGCTTATCTTCCCTAGTCTTTGCATTCACAAACAACAACGATGTGCTGGAAAAGCTTATATTAATCCAAAGTAAATGTGCAAATTCAAAGGGGGCATGGAGATAAGCAATACCGTGTAAATGCAAATGTAAAAACACCCTCCCCCCACAACGCAAGGTATGTTGGTCCACGACCAGTTAACAGTTTTTAACATCTGACACTTTTCTTCCTGTCCTAACTGGCCGCCAGAGTTCTTTTGCAAAACTATGTTTCCAAGTTCCCAAGACGGATACATGGTTTAAATATATGTTTTAAAACTTGCAATTGTTCTATCTTTGAACTCCTTGAGAAGTAACACTATTCATCTTCACCTTTAAACTGCTCTGTGAAGTTTGTTACCAGCTGTTTACACATACCAGCCCTCTTTTTCTGCACAGAACCTCTCTCAGCAGGTCACCGGGCTCTTAGAACTGAACCCTTCAAATTCCTATAAATTTCCTTCTGTTGATAATACTGGCTTTCACCCTTCGCGGAAACAGGGCAGAAGGAACGAGAGCAAAGAGGAAATGAATTTGGATGGGAAGAAGCCCTCGTCACCTTGTGAATAAAATGCGCGTGAAAGCTTCAGTAACATGTGAGGGCACAAAGGGGGAGACAGGGATTCTCCAGGAGAGAGGAGAGCAGCCCCACACGGGGAGCTGGGTCAGGTGGTGTGTATCTGCACCCCTGTGCGTGAAGTGCTGCAGTGCTGAGGGCGAGGGCGTACTTACAACCAGGGTCTGCCCTGCACCAGGAAGAAGCCTTGGGGTGTTTTCACTAGTGGCTCTCCTCTGTCCAAGCAGCACCGGCTGATGTCCTTGAAAACGTTCTCATGTGCCCACTTCATTCTTAACGAGGCCAAGCGCATTAGTCATGCAACTCACGGACAAATAGGAATGTCTGTAGCTCTGGACACAGTCACGAACCCATTGTACTTTGCACAGGAAGCTCGGCTCTGCGTGCTCAAATGTCATCCTCTAAAGGTCAGCTCTAAGTCCACAGAAGCAGTCTAGGAACACTGACAGCCGAGCTGAGCACGCGGCACTTCAAACAAGAAAGCTCTACAGTGGTTTTCGTCTCCCCGAACAGCGGCAGGTACAGGCTGGCAAGCCCGCCTTTGCCCTTGGGCAGACTGCCCTTTGGAAAGGAAAGCGGTCTCTCCAGACTTTCCTGTTGGAAACAGTGCCTGAGACTGAAAAGAGGAAAGGAGGTCTAGGGAACTCTTCCTGCTGCAACAGAACTAGTCCAGCCTGGGTCCTGAGATCCTTGACCTGCTGTGTGCATAAAGGGAAACTCAACTCCCCATCATGCCTCTCCGCTCCCAAAATAGTCCCCTTGGCCTGGCGCATCCTCCCCATTCCGCCCGCCACCGACCTGTCCATCAAAGTCCACTTCAATCAGCACCTCCTCCATTAAGACCTTTCAGGATCCCGCTGGCTCTCAATACATTGGCCCTTTGGCACGCCCTCATGCTGTTGATCACATTAGATCAGTGGAAGTTGACTGCGTCCATATTTTTCACACCCCCTACAGGGCCAGCTTAAAACCTGCAAATTACACAATTTGTCCTAAAAATTAAACAATAACCTGTGCGCTTCCTACAATTAAAGATTTTATGCTTGGGGAAGGAAACGTATCATTTTTTTTTTTTTTAACCAAACTTGGTTTCTCTGCCTTTCCAGTTGCCCAAGTGTCTGCTCAGCATGTCTAGGGGGTGGGTGCTTGGTCCACCTCCATCCCAGCCGCGCCGCGGATGTGAGCACGGTCAGGACAAAGGCAGCCTTACCCCTGTATGAGCCCTGTAGGATTAAGCACACCGTCCGGAACACAGTAAAAACACAAGAAATGAATAATGAAATGAACAGAGCTAGCATGAACTCGATGAGGGGCAAGAAGTAAGATTACACGGCCCCATCCAAGGCTTCCTAGTGCCCCACGGGGACCACACGACTCCCTTAACACAGGAAACAGCATGACTCTTGATA
Source organism: Panthera leo (assembly GCF_018350215.1). NCBI lineage: Eukaryota > Metazoa > Chordata > Mammalia > Carnivora > Felidae > Panthera > Panthera leo. The sequence continues at coordinate 45,085,610 of NC_056685.1, forward strand.
AGCAAGCAGTACACAAAGCACAGCTTCCTACCTTTCCTCTCCCTGCAGCTCAGTGCCCTTGGCAGGGAGCCACCTGCCTCCAGCCTTGTTTGGAAAAGTATTCATGGGACAATGGCGGTAACGTTGCACAGACTAACACTTGTTTGGATGTTTGTGGGGAGCCACTGCTGCCGTTACTGCGCCCGCTGCTTCCGGAATCCAGTCAGCAAATGCCTTGGGAATGCAGCTTCTCCCGTGGCTTAGGAAGTTCTCTACTTTTGACACCTGCAACATCACTTTCCACATTCTCGGTCAGAAATCAGAAGGCACCCACCCACATTTCCTGTGTTCATGGTAGCAATAAGTGGCAGAGAAGGGTAGGCTGCTGGGCAGCCGCCAAGTTGCAGGGAAGGGGGCTGAGTAGGGACAGAGCCGCAGAATTTGGTAAATCTGGACCACTAACCTCCCCCCACCTCTCCCTGTTTGGTCCTTTACAGCCTTCTTACTAGTCAGGAACAGATTTCTGTCTCTTTTTTTCAAGTTTAGTTATTTATTTGGAGAGAGAGAAAGAACGGAGGAGAGACAGAGGGAGAGAGAGAGAGAGGGAGGATTCAGTCAGGCCCCCCACTGTCAGCACAGGGCTCCATGCAGGGCTCGAACCCACGAACCATGAGATGATGACCTGAGCCAAAACCAAGTGTCAGACAGTTAACTGATGAGCCACCCAGGCGCCCCCAGATTTCTGCCTCTGAAAGCAGCAGCCTGAGTTGCTAAAAGCCATTATCTGGGATTTAGGGATGAAAATGCCCACAGGAGGAAAAAAACAAAAACAAAACAAAACACCCTAAGAGGATTCAGCTGGACCAATCTTTTGGTCATTGGACTGTCTGCAAGGCCAAGGGGGAATCCATGCTGATTTCAGATCACCATTTATTCAATGACTTCAGATCTCAGGGGAATGCTGGCTGGCTAGTTTATAAATACGTTCAACCCTGGTCTCTGAACGCATTCTTTAGGAATATGAATTTATCCAGTTGCCTAAAGAGCTTCTCATCTGGGCTCACAGTTACCACATTCTCTAAAACCATGTCTAATCCCTTTCTTACACTGCTTCTAAAACACTCATTGCTGGGTGTCCGTGGCATTTCGATTCTCCTCGAAGTGCTCATTTGAAAGAAAATTCTTTTCGTAGTTTTTGATAGTATTAAATCATTGACGAGTGACTCTCAAAAACTGGTTCTCCGAGTGTCCTCTTCTGTACGAGAAGCTAGAATGGGATGATTAAGGCCATGAAGTTCTGAAGGCCCTCTGGTGGCCCAGGGTAGGCCTGACGTGTGACATGAGAGAGAGAGGCACCCTGAGTGAACGGGTGCTGACCGCCACCTCCCCGTTAAAGGGTATGCATACTGGGTTGAATAGTATCTCCCAAACTTTTTGTCCACCTGGAGCCTGGGACTGCGACTTTATTTGGAAAAGGGGTCTTCACAGATATTCAAGTTACGATGACGTCATACTGGATTACGGTGGGCCTTAAATCCAATATGACTGGTGTCTTTCCAAAGAGAGAGACACAGACCCAAAGGAAGAATACCTTGTGACGATGGAGGCAGAGACTGGAGTCACGCCTCTGAAAGACAAGAAAGCACCTTCCCCCTAAATTCTTCTTTGCCACATCATTTACTAAGTATCTAGCTCATGGCAGAAACCAGGCTAGATCCCAGAACTACGATGGCAGAGAAGTCCCTTCCTGCCTTCTGATTTGGTTCTCTGGTACAGGAGACGGGCACGTAAACAAATAGTGACACAGGCAATCAGAAAGGTGTATACAAGGAGCAGGACTAGCAGAAAGGAGTAGGTAACTGTTAATAAAGGTGTCGAGAAAAGTTTCTTAGAGGCAGAAACACTGAGGCAAGGTTTGTAAGAGGAAGTTCCGGAGAAGTCGCTGAATCACGGGAGCATGATGCAGAAACAGTAGTGATGGAACAGGGTATATGCAGACAACTGCACACGTTCATTTCTCCTGAAGGCACAAGGGAAGGAGAGGCAAACCTAACAAGGAAGGTGCAGACGGGGGCCGGTCGCAGGGGGTTAAGAGGGTTTTACTCCACCCCCGGGGGCCATGAGGAGTCCTTGGAGAGTTTAAAGGAGAGGAATAACCATCGCACTGTGTTATGAAAGACCATCTGGGCTGCTCGCAGTGGGGGTGGAGCTGAGGGGAGAGATCGGACTGGGGCATTATGGAAAAGAAAAAACATAATGTGCGTGTAGGAAATGGGGAAGAAGAAAGAAATCATTTCCAGTTTCACCTTCCCTTTTTCAAGGTTGGGTTGCAGGGCAAGGCGGGGACAGCTGGGAGATCAGTTTCACGCAAGTAAGTAAATAGATGGAGGACAGGAGAGAGTTTCTCACTGCCGGAGAAAGATGGCACATGCACGAAAACAAGGAACTGTAGGATTGCGGGGCGTCTGGGTGGCTCAGTCGGTTAAGCAATCGACTCTTGATTTCTGCTCAGGTCCTGATCTCATGGTTCTGGAGTTCAAGCCCCGCATCAGGCTTTGTGCTGATAGTGCAGAGCCTGCTTGGGGTTCCCTCTCTCCCTCTCTCTCTCTGCCCCTTCCCCCACCTCTTTCTAATAAACTTAAAAAAAAAAAAAAAAGAAACTATAGGATCAGATTGGAATTGGAAGCATTGGTTTGAAGTCATGGTTTTTTAAGATAGATAACATGATGTCTAGGTAAATGGGGAGAGAGATAGATGATGAAGAAATAGGTATCAATGGATAGTTGAGTCATATTTCCTAGTTGTGTGCACTTACTTAGAAGGGCTTAGAAGCAAGGACACCCCAGTTGCAATGAGTATCCTGGCATCCAAATCTCAGTTTCTGGCTTCTTGGAGAAATGTCTGATTCCAAGGCTAAGACCGGAAAAGCACAGAATGAGTCTGGATGTCATGTGCCAGAAAGCAAAGAGGCAGTCAGGGAACTGTGAGGACATGCCCCGAGGGCACAGGACATGGCCCAACGGGGACTCCTGGCCCAGTCTGGGATGGTTTGAACATCAAAATTAATAACAATGCTGATTATAATCCATTGAAAAAAATCAAAATTCGCGAGTTCATACTGATATGAATAACATGAACAAATAAATGCAAGGAAATAGAGAAAGCTCTCCTTTATAGTAAAAGGCCAATTAAACTGAGAAGAGATGATGGAATTAGGAAATCATTAGTTGGCAACCATCACAGTAATAACTAATTTAGATAGAATTATTGGATGCCAAAACTAGTATGTGAACATTTAATGAGGATATGGACATAGTGTCAAAATAGCTTCCTCAAATATTTACCTGCTTATTAATTAATGAGTACAAAATACTTGCTAATTAGTTAGGGTGGACAAACTTAGCCAACACCATCATAATCAAATGATAAGATGTAACATTACCAGCAACAAGACAAACCCACATCAAGTTATTGCCGATCAACTGAGAAAACACAGCATCACTTCCATGAAATTCCTGCCAAAAATGCATTACTGAAATCTAATAATGAGAAAACATCAGATAAACCCAAAGTGAGGGACATACTACAGAGCAATTAGCCTGTAGTCTTTAAAAAAAAAATTTCAGAGATGTGAAAAACCAGGAAAGAATGAGGAAATGTTCCATATTGAGGGAGACTAAAAAAGACATAATGATTAAATACAACACATGATCCTGGGTTGGGTTCTGAAAGTATAAAGAACATTATTGAAATGCCTTTTGAAATTTGAAAGGGGTCCATGGGTGTACTGGCAGATGGTAATATTACCGCAATAGTCATTTCCTGATCTTGATGGTTTCCCTCTGGTTATATAAGTGTCCTTGTTTTGAGGAAATACACACTGAAGCAATAAAAGGTAATGGGGCATTTTGTCTGCACTGCTCTCCACTAGCTCAGAAAAAAATAATAACAATAATACCTATAAGTATGTGGATAGAACGAGAAGACACATGTGGTAAAATGTTACCAACTGAGGAATCTGGATAAAGAATGTGTAGAAGTTTTCGTGCCGTTCTTACAATTTTTCTGACTTTGAAATCATTTCTAAATAAAAAATTTTAATGTGTTAATGTTCTAGAAAATGCAACTCACCTGCAGCGACAGAAAGCAGATCACTGATTGAGCAGGGAGGGGCCAGAGGCAAGAGTTAGGATGACGAAGGGGCACCAGGAAACTTTGGGCGGGGGGGAGCGATGGATACGTTCGTTATCTCGATTGTGGCAATGGCTTTCTTGGTGTAAATATATGTCAAAACTTACACTGGACACTTTATAAAACTCTATCAATAAGTAAAACAATAGAAAAAATGATTTTGAAAATTCCTGATATCTGCCAAGGGGTTCCAACCAACCTCTTTACCATGTGGATGCTTTTTTGGCACGCATTTCCATACTCCTGAAATGCCCTATCCTAGGAACTTCCTCCACCTTACCCTCTCCTTCATGTTAGAGAAGATAATGGATTTCCATCCCCTCCGTTGACTCTCCCTGCACTGAAATCTGCTGGGTCCTTCATTAATTCAACAAATCTTACCGTTCAATTTTAAAGCACCCTACCCTTTACGATATCTACAATGGAAGTATGTAATCTTTTCTGTTGCTCTCCTTATAAGCATTTCATAGGTTCGTTTTTATGTTTCCTGCTTGTTTTTACACTACAATTGAATGTCGAGATGTTTCTATTCTTGGAGCGTAACATCTTGTCAAAGTGCATTGCACGGCGCGTACCTGGGTAACATCAGGGGAGGAGGGACAGGAGAGGGAACACAGTGAACGTGGCCGAGAGAGTGGGCTGGAGATGTGGCTCCAGTTCCACCACTAACCAGCCACGTGCCGAGAACGCTTGGCTTCACTTTTTCCGTCTAGATTTCCGCGTATGTCAAAACGTTGGATCGGATGTCCTATCACCCACCTAGAAAATGTTGTCAATCTTGGACGATTTGAGTAGTGACCACTAGATGGAACCCGTGAGCCCACACATGTGGAATTGGGCGCTAGAAGGTGAGGCCTAGCCACGCCAGAAAGCCTGGGGGGAGACGTGAGCCTGTGTTTGATGCAACAGGGCTAGTATGTAGAAAAAACTTGCAACGTTTTCCCCACAGACAGTGGTGTTTTCGTGTCTTTGCCATCCGGGCCAGGAAACTAGCCATCAGAGGAAGTCAGGCCAAAGTGAAAGCTGTACACATTTTTCGTTCCCCTCTTTGCTAAATCCGAAGGGTCTTTAACATAAAACTTGCAAATCCCACCTGCATTTCTGTATTATCTGAAGTGAAACTTATTTAGGAGTTCCTCGTATTTTTAGCCACATATGTTCAAAATGAATAGTTTTGAGAGATGGGATGTTAATCACTTGTGTCAAGGGTATTCGAGGGTGTTGGAGAGAAATCGTTTTTTTTAGAATTTGAAAATGAAATCGCTGTGAGATGAATTAAAATGGATACGAATTTAAAAACTATCAAGCTATAAGTGGATAGAAAAACGATTGATTTTGCAGCATTTTTGGATGCTAATAAATTAATGGTTAGCACTTGTCAACATTTGTTAGAAGTATCAAATGCTATAGTGTAACTGATTCCTTACTGTTTATAAGTCGCACATATAAGGGGTGACACGCTACCCCCTCCCTGAATAATCCTTTTCTTCTGCCACTGACCTTTCCTGCTGAATATTTCGAAACCCTTTGTAAACTTACTTCGGCATCTCTGTGGGGCATTCATTCCCTTCCCTTGCAAACCTTTAACAGTCAGAAGCTGTCTTTCTCTCTCTCAGAATAAATAAACTTAGCAAAGGAGACTGTCTTTTTTTTTTTTTTTAAGTAGGCTTCATGCCGAGCACAGAGTCCAACATGGAGCTTGAACTCACAACCCTGAGATCGAGACCTGAGCTCAGATCAAGAGTCAGATGCTTAACTGACAGAGCCACCCAGGCGCTCCAGAAACTGCCTTTGATAAGAACAAATGTAGATACTTGGAAAAGGATGATGGTAAGACTAAGAGACACTCTCATTCAGACTCAACAGCACTTAACGAGAAAGTGGTCTTTGACAGGAATTTTAATTCCTTTATTCATGCCTCCCAACATCATTGTCAATAGCCATGTTAAATGACGTTTTATAAATGATGAAATGAGGGGCGCCTGGGTGGCTCAATCGGTTGGGCGTCCGACTTCGGCTCAGGTCACGATCTCGCGGTCCGTGGGTTCGAGCTCCGCGTCGGGCTCTGTGCTGACAGCTCAGAGCCTGGAGCCTGCTGCGGATTCTGTGTCTCCCCCTCTCTCTGCCCCTCCCCTGCTCACGCTCTGTGTGTCTGTCTCTCAATAATAAATGTTTTAAAACGTTAAAAAAATTTATAAATGATGAAATGAAAACTTAGGGATGTTAAGTCATTTGTACCAATAATACAAGTGGCAAAGTCAGAATTCAAACCAAGGTCTCTTGGTTTCGAGCCCGGTTCTTCCCAATACACCAAGGTGGAGGAGATGATGAATTATCTCAGCTTTAACATAGAAGGTAGAGACCTTCTATGAGTCATCATGAAGCAATGAAACCGTTTTCTCCATCATTGTTAGAGCTGCTCTCTTTGTCTTACCCTTTTTCACAATTATTATTCTTTTTCACTCAGCAAGGAAGAATCTCGGACTTCACATTAGCACACACGGCCACTTCTTTTTTTTTAATTTTTTTGCTAATGTTTTATTTATTTTTGAGACACAGAGAGACAGAGCATGAGCAGGGGAGGGGCGGAGAGAGAGGGAGACACAGAATCCGAAGCAGGCTCCAAGCTCTGAGCTGCCAGCACAGAGCCGGATGTGGGGCTCGAATTCATGAACGGTGAGATCATGACCTGAGCCGAAGTCGGATGCTTAACCGACTGAGCCACCCAGGCGCCCTGATTGTTCTTTTCTTTTTTTTTTTAATTTTTTTAATGTTTATTTATTTTTGTCAGAGAGAGAGAGAGAGAGAGAGAGAGAGAGAGAGAGACAGAGCATGAGTGGGGAAGGGGCAGAGAGAGAGGGAGACACAGAATCTGAAACAGGCTACAGGCTCTGAGCTGTCAGCACAGAGCCCCACGCAGTGCCCGAACTCACACACTCTGAGATCATGACCTGAGCTGAAGTCTGACGCTTAACCGACTGAGCCACCCAGGCACCCCACGGCCACTTCTTACCAATAGTGCAATGCTACCTAAGCTTTTGCGTGTCAACAGCACATGAGAAACAAAATCCTGTAAAAGCCTTGACAAATCGCAACACAAGGAAGGCGATACAATTGCTAAAGGGCAACCTCCATTCTCCCCACCCAAACCAGAGGGAAAAGGCATCTGCGGCCCTTAGGCTGAAGGCCCCCCAACAGTATCAAAGACCTGGTTTTGTTGTTGTTGTTTTAAAGGGCTAGTGCAGACAGTGCATTCTCTGAGCTGTGTGGGGTGAGGGTTTTTAAGTGTTTTTCTACACTAGTGTCTAAGTGTTTAAGTGTTTTCCATACACTAGTGCGGGCTGCCTCGTTCCAGCCAATCCTTGTGGAGGCCGCGAGATCTGAGCCCTTTCTTTCTTTCTTTCTTTCTTTCTTTCTTTCTTTCTTTCTTTCTTTTTTTAATGTTTATTTATTGTTGAGACAGAGAGGGACAGAGCATGAATGGGAAGGGGCAGAGAGAGAGGGAGACGCAGAATCCGAAGCAGGCTCCAGGCTCTGAGCTGTCATCACAGAGCCCGAAGCGGGGCTCGAACTCAAGGACTGTGAGATCATGACCTGAGCTGAAGCCGGATGCTTAACCGACTGAGCCACCCAGGCACCCCTGTTTTTATTTATTTTTGAAGGAGAGAGAGAGACAGAGCATGAGCGGGGGAGGAGCAGAGAGAGAGAGGGAGACAGAGAATTCGAAGCGGACTCCAGGCTCTGAGCTGTCCGCACAGAGCCCGATGCGGGGCTCGAACTCACGAACCGTGAGATCATGACCTGAGCCTAAGTTGGACGCTCAACCGACTCAGCCACCCAGGCACCCCAGGAATTTCCTCCTTCTCTTAAGAGAGCAAAGAGAGACACGGATGTGGAAAAGAACAGGGAAATTTTTCCGCCCAAGGCTTGATAAAGTCGACGTCTTCCTTCATTGCTTCCTGCAGTTCAGGACACAAGACTGGAGTAAAGGAGTTAGGAGTTCTGCTCTTCAGCCCCGTAACTTTCATCTCAAACTGAGGGCATTGTCCTCAAAATAGAAGCCTCTCTTGAGGAGTGGAGGAAGGCTTGGTCTATGCTCCACATCTGCTGACCTGGAGGGAGGACAGTTGGGCTGTTATTGTCCATTTCCCTTTTCAGGGACGTCCAGCCCCGGTCAGTTCCATGCACAGCGGAGAAAGCCCGGTCTGTTAGCCCAGCCTGCTGACCAAGTCTTGGCAGGTCCTTCTATTTTGGCAAGGCTGAGCCAAAAGAGAAGTTTTGTTGTGCTATTTACTTTCTCTCATAGTATCTCTGGCTCAGAACTATCAAAGTAGCCTGTCAGTGCAGAAGGCAGGCATTCCCCTCCCATATCCCCCCACTCCTGCCTCCCTCCCCCCACCCCACCAGTGTTTCTGGTCTACTGGGGTTTTTTTGAGCTTGCTCAGTGGGGGAGGAAATCCCACTTGACCTCAAGTTCCTTTCTGACAATTACCATATGCCTCTAGGGACCTGGGAAGCTTCACTGTGGCTTGCGATGTCACTGTGGGGGCCATTCTTACCCCGGATAGTGCTGAAAGCTTGCCTTTTCTGTTTCTTTTCTTTTTTTTTCTTTTTCATTTCTTTTTTTTTTTTTTAATTATAATAAGCTACCTTGTCTCTGTGAGATTCGGTGACAGTGAATTTCAAGGGCTAATTATTCCCCCCATTAAAAAAAGTTTCCTCTACATCATTTAAAGCGTGCTGCCTTGTCCCCAGCCTGAGATGATTGGCACAGGTAGCCAGGATGAGTTTAATTAAGGGATTTTCATGTGTCAACAGCTGAGAATAAGTCTGCCTTCTCTGACGCAAGGGGAGACTTTAATTAAAGTGAGAAATGGCCATTATCCCCGGGGGCACATCCTCCTCTTGCTTCCCCATCCAGATCTTCGCCTGTCTCTCTTCCCCTATGCCAGGAAGAAGGTATGGGACGGAAAGGTTACACTGCCCAAGATCACCAGCCACCTGCAGAAGAGTAGAGGACACCTGCTCATCAAGCTAAGAACAATGGGCTCTGGGGCTTACAGAATAATTGTACAAGTCTCACGTGGTTTCCCTAAAAGCAGTGACAGCTCAAAACGTTATTTGCCCCCAGTTTCTAGAAAATATCTTTCTTTACTAAGTTACCTCCAAGGTTTTGTTTGTTGAATTTTTGTTGAATTGTTCATTTTGTGAGTAGGAAATACATGCACATGGTAAAAGGGTATGTGGTGAAAAGCAATCTTCCTCCTCCCTCAGTCCCCAGCCACCGAGCTCCAATTTTCTTGCATACGCTTCTAAAGACATGCTGCTCAGTTGTAGATTTATGTATGTGTGTGTACTCAGTTTATCTGAAATTCAGATTTAATTGGGCATCTTGTATTTTCTCTGGCAATCCTGTAGTGGGTTTCACTGTTTCTAGCTCTCTCTGGAACAGAAGTCAGATATACAGATATAAAAAATACATATAATTATGATATAACATGTAAATATATATTATAATACATACATAATATATAATATATAAATAATATATGAAAATATATTCTCTCATGTTTCTATACATTATTTCTGTATCTTTTATCTATTGTAATATATAAAACATAAATGGATAATGGAGATACATTTATTATTTCTATCTCTATTATAATATGTAACATATATCATATAAAAATAATATATATATAAAATATATTATACACATAACTATTATTATTTCTGTATCTCTCTGTATGAATATATATGCCATATATACCTTACATCAATATGAACTCATATTTAACTTTAAATATATTAAAATTTGAATTAAATACATACTTTATAAATTAAAATTTATAAATTGAATGTATATTTAAATATGTATTTAAAGTTAAACATGAGTTCTTACTAATGTTTGCCATATATATTCATAACTTAAATATGAATATGTATGTTTAAAGTTAAATATGAGTTTATATTGGTGTCCCCGATTCTAATCTAGTACCAAAGGGTTTCTTCTATTGTCTCCCTTTTGCTTATCTATAGCTTCCCCCTCCAACAGGGGAATAACCTTGCCCCCACTATCCACCATCCATTTACTTGTTTGGCCCTGGTTACTTAGTTTACATGCAAAGCAGTTTCAGGATTAACTCGTAACCCCATGAGGAAGAAATTTACTAACTGGAAAACAGTGGTGACATTTAGCATTGTTTGCCTTTAACCTTAGGGTGGTTTCCAAAGTTACTTAGGTGACTGTCAAAGACAAAGTCTGCGTTCCATCTTGGGATGCCCCAACATCCTGGTGGATTTTTTAAAGTTGTGTGCATTAAGGCTCACTCTTTGTGATGTATAGCTCTATGGAGTTTGACAAATTCAGAGTCATTCATCATCCATCCCAGGTACATGTTAGAACAGTTCTTTCACCCTCAAAATCCCCCCCATGAATCTGCTTTGTAGTCAACTACTGCTTCCCGTCACCAACCCCTGGCATCTGTTTTTTATTCCTATAGTATTGCCTTTTCTAGAGTGATCGTGCAGTGATTTTCTGCAAAAAAATATATATGTATTTTGGTTCCATTAAAATTACTGTGCTTCTTGTATGAGAAATGTATTAATATAAGAGATAAAAGTGACATCATATCAAAAAGAAGATGGTTTTGCCATCCAAATTTCCTCCTTTTGTGAGGACACACACACACACACACACACACACATACACACACACCGTTTATCCCACCGACTGATCATTGTGAAAAGAAGTACAAAATATATTGAGAACTTAAGAAAAGAGAACTTAAAAATATTTATTAGGTGTTGGATCCTTGTTAAAATTTTATATTCTTGGCCTAATAAAGACTTTGCCACTCAGAAAGGATCAAAAAGATTGAAAAGTATTCTAATTGAAGATAAGTCGGTCTTGTAGAATCTATTAAAATAGATGAACTTAATTGTGGCAAAGTGAATTTCTCTCTATACATCTCTCTGCATTACCAATAATTTTAAACATGGTGGTTTTGTTTAGTATCTGTATAAACTTTCTAACTTGTATCTCCTGCCCACACATCCAGATCTACCTCTATGGGCTTTCTTGAGAACTATTTGAGCTTCCTGGTAAGGGCCTCTACAGGTCTTGCTTCACTGGTACGGTGACTTCATGTAATCATTAAGGTAATCACCACCTCACCAGAGCAGAATAGCAGGCCCTACAAAAATTGAGACTAAATTCTCAATAAATGTGGTCTCAAATTTCAGATATCTAAAAATTTTAGTGTATCCACTAACCCATTGATGCATTCAGTCAACCAACAAACATCCACTGAGAACATTTCAAGTACATCATGCTATCAATTGAAAATACCATGATAATAAAGCTTAGGATCTACTATCAAAGACTTACAGAGAAACCAGAGTAAGAGACTGTGAGGCATGTTAGGAGAAATGTGGTCAAGGAATGTAAACCTTGGATGGAAATCAGAGCGTGCTTCCCAAAGGAGAGGACAAGAGAGTTCAACCCTGGGTTACTCTCTTCATCTTGAATGTGACTTCCAAGAGTCAATGGTTTGGTTTCACTAAACAAGTGTTGATTTAGCAACTCTAGGCACTATTTGGACCATTAAGACAAGTGAATTATGAAACACGCCTCAGAATGTAAACTTACTTTCCTCCATCACTATTCTTTGCTCTACTTTACAAAGTAACGAACAGATGAGAGTCATTGAAAACTAGTAATTAATGAGTATATAAACACTTGAGAATGCTGTTTAAGTGTTTAAACACCGTTAAGGGTCCATGCATAAGTCAAACATGTCGCTAGTCTTTTCATTTATACCACGAATTGACCTGGCAAACTGTTTTTCCCATGCAATTTAAAAGTAAGGTTCAAATCAGCCTATATAGAAACAACTGCAAATGAATGGTACGAAATGCCTGAAGTTGTATTTAAAACAAACAAACAAACAAAAAAACCCACGAAAATTCCAACAATGGTTATCTTTGGATTGTGGGTTGTGGGCCATTTTTCATTTTCTTGTATGTTTTTTATATTTCCTGAGAGATCTCTATTGATCATGCGTTGCTCCTTTAAGAAAAACTTGAAATAAAATTACAAAATCCGTGCAGGGCTTCCAAGAACACTTCAGCGTAAACTCTTTTGTGAGCAGTTCAATTTGGGCCATGTTTAACATCAATCTCTTTACTAAGCTGGCTACACGTAGCTCCTGAATCCGAGAGCCTAGTAATGCGAAACATACTGGAAGACTGTCCAGCAAGAGTAAGCAAAGGCCAATGAGATAGTGTTATAGAGAACTGACAGTCTAGAAGCTGAGTTAGACACCAGTGGAAAGAGAACTGGAAGCAGAAGGAGCAGAAACAGAGAGAAGTTCCGTCATCACAATAGCAGACCATTGCTTAGAAAGCAACAGACGTCTACTCTAAAAGGACGAGATAACAAGATTAATAGAGCTGCTTCTTATCAGAATGGCGTTTTAGTGCTCGTTGAGGCCTGTGTGTTCTGTTCCGGGCTCCGCGGCTGATGAGATTATCTTGTTCTGTGTCTGCTTTTCACGTGTTCTTACAACACAAACCGTCAACTGAGGCCACCTGAGGACGTATCTGCTCCTTGAAACCTACAAGAAGCTAACTGGCATAGACAAATATTTAGATTGTATCCAGTTTTAAAAAATCTTTTTTTCAAAACACTGTGATAAACATACTAGAAGAGAAATTTTTGTCTGTGTTTATTGTTACTTTCTTAGGACTGAGCCTTAGAATAAAAACTGACAGGTCAAAGGGTAAAGAAATTTTTTTCATTTTTTAAAGGTTTATTTATTTATTTTGAGAGAGACAGAGACAGCATGAGCAAGGGAGGGGTGGAGAGAGAGAGGGAGAGAGAGAATCCCAAATAGACCCCACACTGTCAGTCCAGAACCCATGCTGGGGGCTTGAACTCACGGAACCGTGAGTTCATGACCATGAGATCATGACTGTGAGATCATGACGTAAGCCGAAACCGAGAGGTATATGCTTAACCGACTGAGCCACCCAGGCGCCCAAGGGTAAGAACTTAAATACTGCCAAACAGCTTGTCAAAAACTGCTTTGCTTACTATTGAGGTTTATTGGTTTTGCATGACTTTTATGTCTTTTAATTTTTTATTTTGTGCATTGTCTGCTTCTATTCTGTGTCTATATGGCTGATGCTATATTTAGGCAGACCCAGTCTCTATTTGCAACATATTTCTTCCTTATTTGACTCCATTATGGAGGGGACAAAAGCTAAATTTTGATTTTCACCCTGTCTTGTTGATATGAGAAATAAATCTATAGGCACATTCTCCAAATTCTGCCTTCTTCCTGCTTGAACTGCCGGGAGACACAGCAATCATTTTGAAATCAGAAAGATAAAAGCTACCTGCTAAGAATTTGTGAGTCAAAAGGGTTAATCCTTGGACATTGGTGATGTTTGGGGACAACATATCAGCCTGGACTGATTCCCACGGGATTTCTTATTGCCGGAGTAAAACAGCCCCTTCACCTCTTCAGCCACTGTGATAGGTTTTTCTATTTCTTGTAGCTAAATGCAATTTTGACTTGCTGCACCCATTTTTTCATGACTTCATCTATGCACGATTATCTATCATGCTTGTTGCAAATATTTTCCCAGTTAGTTGTCCTTTAGTTTGTGATGTTTTCCAATGCACATATGGTTTCATGTTTATGCTGTTACATGTACCCATTTTCTCCTGTGGTTTTTTCAGTTGAAAATTGGAGAAATGTAGTTGAATAATTTTGAAAGTTATTGGAGTTATAAGCAAAACAGAACACTGTCTATCAATTGTAACTGAAAACGATGAACAAAAACAAATCATATGTCTAACATATGGCAGTTACGTGTACATTTATAGTAATGAAAATGGGTTGAACTTCTTAAATTCCCCTAGTAAGATACAGTGGTTCTTAGACTGGTTAAATACATATGCATGCACACCCATATACATACAATCATGCTATTTATAACACATACTCGAGCCAAAATGACCAAAAAAGTTGTAAGCAGATAGGCAAAGATGTGCCAAGGAATGAAAAGAACAAGAAAGCAGGAATATATATTGTATGAAATATGATGTAGGGCAAAAAACAATAAGGAGGCCCCACACCACCATTTTATTGATAAAGCTGCACCATGATAAGAGTCATGTGATTTTATCCATAAACACTACATAGTTTTTTAATTTTTTTTTTTTTCAACATTTTTTATTTATTTTTGGGACAGAGAGAGACAGAGCATGAACGGGGGAGGGGCAGAGAGAGAGGGAGACACAGAATCTGAAACAGGCTCCAGGCTCCGAGCCATCAGCCCAGAGCCCGACGCGGGGCTCGAACTCACGGACCGCGAGATCGTGACCTGGCTGAAGTCGGACGCTTAACCGACTGCGCCACCCAGGCGCCCCAACACTACATAGTTTTATACAGAGCAAAACACACTAGAAACACATAAGAGGGGCACCTGGGTGGCTCAGTCGGTTAAGTGGCCGACTTCAGCTCAGGTCATGATCTCGTGGTCTGTGGGTTCGAGTCCCAAGTCGGGCTCTGTGCTGACAGCTCGGAGCCTGGAGCCTGCTTCTGTTTCTGTGTCTCCCTCTCTCTCTGCCCCTCCCCCATTCACACTCTATCTCTCTCTGCCTTTCAAAAATGAGTAAATGTTAAAAAAAAAAAATTGGGGGGCTCCTGGGTGACTCAGTCGGTTAGGCGGCCGACTTCGGCTCAGGTCATGATCTCGCGGTCCGTGAGTTCTAGCCCCGCCTCGGGCTCTGTGCTGACAGCTCAGAGCCTGGAGCCTGTTTCAGATTCTGTGTCTCCCTCTCTCTGACCCTCCCCCGTTCATGCGCTGTCTCTCCCTGTCTCAAAAATAAATAAACGTTAAAAAAAATTAAAAAAAAAAAAATTTTTAGAAACACATGAAGAAAATTCCAGAAGCGCAATTTCAGTGGGACATTTTCATGTGTTTTACTCTTTGACAGGTAGGACAAGCAATACATAATATAGAGCCGAGGGATATAATTAACATGTTTGATTTAATCAATACTTTCAAAATTATGTATGCTACAAAACAATGTACCTTCATTTTTAGTATGCCTGAAATATAATAATTTAATATTTTGTTGGACATCGGGGTCCAACAATCGTTGGTCATCGATTGAGCAGATTACTGCCTGTTCTTTCAGTATAAAGCAAGAGGGATTAATTTTAAAATTAAAATGTAAGCTTTTGGCTTTCAACTTGGAGGAGGTGAAGGGACAACTCTCTTCGGTGGTCCTGAGCCCAGGCTCATCTGCCACCAGCCACCTCCACCATGATGCCTAAGTTTGACCCCGGTGAACTCAAAGTCATACACCCGAGGCACACTGGTGGGTAGGTCAGTGTCCCGGCCCCCAAGATTGGCCCTTTGGGTCTGTCTCCAAAAAGGATTGGTGATGAGAGCACAAGACAACCAGTAATTGGAAGGATCTGAGGATTACAGTGAAACTGGCCATTCAGAACAGACAGGCCCAGACTGAAGCGGTACCTTCTACCTCTGCCCTGATTATCAAAGCCCTCATGGAACCCCCAAGAGACAAAAAGAAGCAGAGGTACCTGGGTGGCTCAGTCGGTTGAGTGACCAACTTCAGCTCAGGTCATGAGCTTGACGTTTGTGAGTTTGAGCCCCACATCAGGTTCGCTGTCAGCCTGTCAGCGTAGAGCTGGCTTCAGATTTTCTGTCCCCCTCTCTCTGCCCCTTCCCCACTTGCACTCTCCCAAAAATAAGTATATTTTTTAAAAGAGATGAAGAGAAGCAGAAAAATATCAAGCACAGTGGAAATAACACTTTTGACGAGATTGTCAACATTTCCTGGTAGATGCGAGAGAACTCTCTGGAACTATTAAAGAGATCCTAGGGACGGCCCAGGCTGTGGGCAGCAATATTGATGGCTACCACCCTCGCAGGTGACATCACCAGTGGGGCAGTGGGAAGCCCCACTAGTTAAGAACTAAGAAGGAAGGGGCGCCTGGGTGGCTTAGTTGGTTGAGCGACTAAGTCTTGATTTTGGCTCAGGCCATGATCTTACAGTTCATGGGATCAAGCCCTGCATCAGGGTCTGCACTGACAGCACAGAGCCTGCTTGGGATTCTCCCTACTCCCGCCCCCGCCCCTCCCCAGCTCATGCACCTGCACACGTGCTCACTCTCTCTCTCTCTCAAAATGAATAAACCAAAAAAAACAAAACAAACAAACAAAAGAACTAAGATGGGAAACATTTCAATAAAGGATCATTTGACAGCCAAAAAGAAGTAAATTAAAAAATCGTCTAAATTCTCTTTTATCTGACAGAGGAAATCTACTGCTTGTATATACCACATTTTGTTTATCCATTTATCAGTTGGTAGATGTTTGGGTTATTTCTACTTTTTGACTACTATGAATAATGCTGCTGTGAGCATTTGCACTCAAGTTTTTGTGGGAGCACATGTTTTCAGTTATTTTGGGTGCATATCCAGGGTTGGAATGGCTGGGTCATACGGTAATTATATGTTTACTTGTTTTGAGGAACAAACAATTTTCCAAAGCAGCTGCACCATTTTAGATTCCATCCCGCAATGCATCATCCTCCCTAGCACTTGCTACTGGCCATCTTTTTTATTGTCCTGTCCCCGGAAGTAAGGGTTACATGCAGCTCCCTTGATGCTTGTCTGAAGCAGTCACGTCTTTTAGGTAAGAGGTACCTGCAAAACCCTCTGTGTGTCCACCAATAAGAGCCATCAGATGGATGTTCAGAGCAGCTTAAATGCTTGGACACATTTATCTTTTCACCGAAGACTAAACTGAGGGTGAGTATTATCTCAATATTTATGAATGTGTTCTTGGGGTAGAGAATTAAAAGAGCTGGAAAAATACCTCTTGATTGATCTCCGTATGTTCTGAGTCATGCTTAAGTAAAAGAATCAAAGTTTCATTTTGCTTTCTGGAATATATATATATATATATATATATATATATATATTTATATAACATCTTCTTTAGCCATTCATCCATCAATGGACAGACAGGTTGTTTCCATATCTTGGCTATTGTTAATAACGCTGCAATGAACACGGGGGTACAGATTATCTCTTTGAGCTCTTGTCATTTCCTTTGGATGTATACACGGAAGTGGGTTGCTAGTTTATGTGGTAGTTCTATTTCAAATTTCGTGAGGAATCTCCGTACTGTTTTCCATAGTGGCTGCACCAATTTACATTCCCACCAACAGCACACAAGGGTTCCCTTTTCTCCACTTCCTCACCAACACTTGTTATCTCTTGTCTTTCTGATGATGGCCATTCTAACAGGTGTGAGGTGATAGCTCATTGCGGTTTTGATTTGCATTTGTTAAGGGTCCATTTGCATTTTGTTCTATAAAGGGGAAATTGACCGAAGATGTCCCAAAAGAGTTGGACACAATAGACATCCAGACATTGTCTTACTCTTGCTCTGTTTCTTGCAAAAATCTCTGCTGTCAGTTTAAATGATAAGTATGGCCAGCCTTTCGTCTGATCGTAGTGGTGAGGTCTTAGGTTCAATCTCTGAGATAGAGTTAGAAGAGTTCTTTTAACTTGCTTTGGTCTTAGGTCAGGAAATGTCAAATATCTCTACTGTAGTCCATTCTCAAGCCCATGACAGGCATTGTTACATATCATGTCACACCACACTGTCCCACCGAGTTCTACTTCTGTCTTAGAATCCTTGGTGGTACAGAGTTTCAAGAAGCCACTGCTAATTGATTAGATTTGGAGAGTAAACTAAAGCCTATTCACCACCCTTGTCCTAAGAGCTATCCAAGTCAATCTAGTTTACCTAAGGATAGTCTTCTCGGGACTCAGACTAGCTCATCACAGTTCTGAACTGGTGTTGGAAGCTAAAGTCACAGCCCTTTAGAAAGTGTTACTTGTTTCTACTGTGTCCTCAATGTGTGTGCGTGCTTTGCTCAAATCTGAAGTAATTTAAAAACCCTACGCCTTCCCCACTTTGTCATGATGGAAAAGGCCATTGAGCACCTTGAAAAAGATAATTTTTTTCTATTACCTCAGCCAAATGTGAACTGTGGCAAATAATTCTGCCCATATGTCTCCACCTCTACGGCTCCTGTCTTCTTCGTATGCTGCCCTTCCTCTCTTGCTGAGTTTCACTTGTCTGGAGTCACTGCTTCGGGGAGCTATGGTCAGCCATGACTGTCACAAGATTTTCCAGCCTCAGTTCTCTTCAACTGAAAAAATACTAGGTCAACTAATATCCAGTCTGTCCATAAAGATTACATTCTCTTCATTTACTTATAAGATATATTATCTTATTATCTGCAAAGTTCTAAAACACTTAGCAACAGACTATTGCTACTGCTATATCTATCCCCTCACCTCTCCCCTCACCATTGCCAGTTGATTTTCATTCATTCTTGGCCAGCTTTAATGAAACAGAGAGAGAGCATGAGCATGGGAGGGGCAGAGAGGAGGAGACACAGTGTCCGAAACAGGCTCCAGGCTCTAAGCTGTCAGCACAGAGCCCGACGCAGGGCTCGAACTCACAAACCGTGAGATCATGACCTGAGCCGAAGTGGGACGCTTAATCGACTGAGCCACCCAGGCGCCCCGAAGTGTGTTTTCTCTACATCAGCACTAATAACATTTTGAGCTGGGTAATTCTTTGCGGTAGACGTCTGGTCTTGTGCAGTGTAATATCTTTGGCCTCTACCTACTAGATGCCAGTTAGCAGCCCCGCTGTCACCACCCACCTCATTATGACAACTAAAAATGTCTCCAAAAATTACCAAATGTTGTTGGAGAGCAGGAGACAAAATTATCCCCGATTGAAAACCGTTGCTATAAAGGAAACCTAAGTGTTATCATGCATATAAAAGGGCTGTATATACTGTGCACTTTAGGAATTATTGTATTTTTTATTATTTTTATTTTTTTAATGTTGACTTATTTTTGAGAGAGAGGGAGAAGAGGAGAGCGAGCGCATGCAGGGCAGAGAGCTGGGGAGACAGAAGATCTGAAGCAGGCTCTGTGCTGACACCAGGGATCCTGATGCGGGGCTTGAACTCATGAGCCATGAGATCGTGACCTAAGCCAAAGTCGGATGCTTAACCAACTGAGCCATCCGGGTGCTCCGGAATGACTGTAGTTTTAAACACGTGCTTTGTCAATATGTCGGAGAAGAATGTGAGAAAAAAGTAGATGCAAAGAGTAGGGAGCTGGTTTTTAAGTGGCATTCTACATTATTGTCTGCATGGAAGTTGTCTCGTGAGAAAAGACAGACTGTCTAAGGATGTCTTAAAAGAGGTTGTGACCCACAATCCAGGTCATCCCCTAATCTAAAAAAGGATCCACTATCTAGCTTTGATAGAAATCGACTCAGTGTCTCCAGCCACCTTAAAAACTGATCAACAGCTTCATAAGGACACATAAAGCATGAAACAAGAAAATACTTTCCATCAAGTGAGGTCAAGAGATAGATAGCATGATTAATCAGAATCTACAGTTATTGGGGCGCCTGGGTGGCTCAGTCGGTTAAGCGGCCGACTTCGGCTCAGGTCATGATCTCGCGGTCCGTGAGTTCGAGCCCCGCGTCAGGCTCTGTGCTGACAGCTCAGAGCCTGGAGCCTGCTTCAGATTCTGTGTCTCCCTCTCTCTGACCCTCCCCCGTTCATGCTCTGTCTCTCTCTGTCTCAAAAATAAATAAACGTTAAAAAAAAAAATTAAAAAAAAAAAAGAATCTACAGTTATTTGAGCTGCCATCAATAGCAATCTGGTTTATCTACGATTTGTCGTGACAGGGGTCTTAAAAAGTAAAATGTGCACATGGGTAAAATTTCAAACCATACAAGAGATATTCGTTGGGAAGTAAACTTCATCCTCACCCCTGACCTTTATTCTCTGTTTCCTGGAGCAACCACTGATATCAATGTCTTGGTCATCGGGAGATATTTTATGCATGTGTGTGTGCACGTGTGTGTGTGTGTGTGTGTGTGTGTGTGTGTGTGTAGGCGTCAGTGTAGGAGTTGAAATTCACACATCAATAATCCTGTAATGACAAAAACAAAATCAACCTTTAGCCCCAACAGAGGAACAAAACACCTTGCTGGTCACTCTGAGAAAGGGAAAAACCTAAGTATTACACATTATTACCCCTCTCTGGTCTTCTTTTAATACTGTATTTGGTCAATTCTAAGATGCCCACTGTCAAATTTCAGCATGGCTGAAATTGGAAGGTGTCTTAGATTTCACCTTACATTCAGTGAAACACAGAATTGTTCTGATATTCATAATTAGATAACTGATAACCCCAGGGGGTACATCATTCTTTTATCCAAACGTTGGTGGAGTAAATTATCCTTTTAAATTTTCTGAAAGGGTGAAAGAAAAGAGCCAGACTCTGGCTCTGACGAAACAGCCAGCTTCTGGGTGCAACCCATGGAGATGTACCAGACCCACCCTGTAGGGGGCGCTGGTGGTGTCCGATTATCTTTCACTTGAGGGGTTTCATCCATTACCAGTCTGCACACTCTCCTTCCTGCCCAGGTTAAATAGGCAGTGTGGTAGAATGGAAAGAATCTGGATTTTAGAGTTAGGAATGCCTGAGTTACATTTCTGGGTCTGACACTTTCTATGTGGTGCTGGGCAAGTTATCATCCTGAGCTGTAGTTTCCTCCTCTATAAAATGGACATAATGATTGCTCCTTCTCAGGCTTATGGTGATCATTAAAGCCTCCAGCAGTGTGAATGCCATGGAATTCTTCCCTTGTTTCCTTCCTTCCTTCCTTCCTTCCTTCCTTCCTTCCTTCTTTCCTTCTTCCTTCCTCTGTCCCTTCCTTTCTTCCCTCTTCCTTCTTTCCTTCCTTTCCTCCTTACTTTCTTCCTTCCTCCCTTCTTCCTTCCTTCCTTCCTTCTCTAGCTGTTATCTATCCATCAGATATCTATTGATCCATCTATCTATCCCTCCCCCAGGTGTTAGCCCTTGGAAATCCCCAAGCCCTCCAGTTTTGTAGGGTCATCTTGTGCTTTAAGATTTAATAAAAATTAGGGGAACCTGGATGGTTCAGTCAGTGAAGCATCCACCTTTAGCTCGGGTCATGATCTCACAGTTCCTGGGTTTGAGCCTGGCCTTGGGCTCTGAGCTGGCAGTGCAGAGCCTGCTTGGGATTCTCTCCCTCCCTCTCTGTCTCTGCCCCTCCCCTGCTGGTGCGCGCGCGCGCTCTCTCTCTCTCTCTCTCAAAATAAATAAATAAACTTCAAAAAAAGATTTAATAAAAATTGACTCACAATCCAGTCCCACTTAAGATGGAACATCCCACGTCCTTCCCGATATCTCCGGGCAGCCTTTGTGGGGACTTTTTTGCTGCTTCCACTGAATTCCTTCTTTCCATCCTGCATTTTACCTCCTGGGCTATTGGTGGTTCCTTTGAAACTATGTCACTCTGACAGCACGCGAAACCCCTCGCCTCCAAAGTATGGCTGACTTAAAGCCATGTGTGAATGCTTTATTACACTCTGTGGCCCTTAAAGAGGAGCTCATACTGCAAAACACAATAAAACAACAGATATGTTCCAACTGGATACCAGGCTTCCGTGCAGGATGACTACATAGAGAGCGTGCACTCTGCACCAGGCCACTCAGGTTCAAATTCTCGTTCCATCACTTACTAGCTACGACCTTGGTGTGGGGAGAGGCAGTTTGCCACGTGCCCCAGGAGTCCCTGCATGTTCTTGCTGAGTGTGCCAAACCACAGCCCCTCATCATCCCCTGACCCCGGCAGTTTCTGGAGCCGGTCACACAGCAATGAAGTCAGTCAAGGCGCTCACAAGGCGAGTACTTCACAACTCACTTGCTATAAAAAGTGCCGACCCTTCGACCCTGGGTTCCTCAGAGGCAGCATGACCCAAGGTGTGAGTAGCTGCCATCTGGGCCCATTACTGCTTCATGGGACTTAGGGGCAGGGGAACCTGTGGCCGTGTTGATGCTCCCGCTGTTGGCTGCGCTGTGTGAGTCATAGACCATCTCGATCTCATCCGATCCGTCGCGTGTCCACCTCTGCACCCATGACGTGAGGGCCGACCAACGTGGTGCCGGCTCACTCGTGTCCTTGCAAGCCTGTTACTCTTTGCCATTTGGGGCTTTTCCCTGATACTTTAGTAAGCTACTTAATTTCCCTGTGCCTCAGTTTCCACACTTGACTAAGGGGAGAAAAGTAACAGCGTTTAACTCCCATCGTTGTGAGACTCAAACCAGTCAACATAAGTCAAGCACTTAGAACAACACTTAGAACTGGCACATAATTATGTTTAAACTAATGCCATGCTGCTTAGCTCCGTTTTTTCTCCTATCTGCTCCTAACTTCTTGCCCTCTAAAACTCAAAATTCTTCTAAACCTTGCCTTCTAACACTCAAAGCTGTACCTTTATTTTGCAGGGAAATGTACTTTTCTTTGTCCCACTGCTAGGTCACTACGGCCATGCCTTGTGGGTTAACTTTTCCCAAACAGAATGCTTAACAAAGACAGTTTTCTTCCCTAATCAGATTTTTTCCCCCTGCAGTTCTTAAATGAGTCATGTTTGTGTGTTTCTGCTACAACAGAGGTGGTATTCAAATCGTGTAACAGGCGCTCTTGCAAGGGCACTGACCCATCAGAACTTTCTGGAAAGTAAATATAGCAGCAAAAATCAAGCCTAACTGCCGTGATCTACATACTCGGGGCCAAAACATGTTTTTTGTAATATAATAAAGTATTTTCCCCTTTCCTGCCTCTAAGAGACCGATCAGCTTCTAGCTAGGGGATGTTGTTAACCTAACTTGAGAGGAGGGGTGAATAGTGGGTGAAGACACAGAATTAAAGAAGCTTTGAGAAGTAATAGATCTATCTATGTAAAAAAAGGAGGTACGGGGGAGGAAACACAAGATCCCAGGAGCAAAAGGAGTTAGATGAGAAAGGAGAAGTGATCTGTAGGGTAAAGCCAGGATGAGATCAGCGTTCCTGGAGAGAGGGGACAAAAATATTTGAGTTGCTCCCAAGACAAATAAAAGTTTGGGGAAAGGAGGTGCCTAAGAAGGAGTTTTAGAACTTTTGACATGTGTTATGTGATGCAGTTCTCGGGTTCCTGTCTCTTCAAGAAACATTTAAATCAACACACGAGTTTCAAAGATGATTTTGGAGTGAAATTTGTGCTTCTTTGGAACTTGACACCATGCTGAGGATGGTCTTAATTTCTCTTTTTTATATTTATTTATTTTTGAGAGACAGATACAGAGCACAAGTGGGGGAAGGGCAGAGATAGAAGAAGACACAGAATCCGAAGCAGGCTCCAGGCTCCGAGCTGTCAGCACAGAGCCCCAGCCGGGGCTCGAACTCACCGACTGTGAGATCATGACCTGAAGGGAAGTCGGACGCTTAACCGACTGAGCCACCCAGGCGCCCCCATGCTGAGGATGGTCTTAATGGCAGCGAGTTAACGTCCGAGTGTCTATTTATACATAATATTTACAATAGAAACAGGAATATAATTATTCGAAGGACTTATATTCGGATTATGTACAACATTCAAAATCCGCAAATGCGTACACACATTATACAATATCTGGGTATACACTGATATTACTCGAGACATGCAGCACGCAATGAGTCTTACTGCAGTTATCAAATACACGCGCGCGTGCCTGTGAGCGCACGAAAAGCATCACACCTGAAGGCAGGGCGAACGCATGCGCAACGTCACGTGGCTCGCCGAGACTCCAAGTGAAGGTGAAAAAAAACGTCTCTTGAAGGTACAATAAGTCGTTGGGTTTTTGTTGTTGTTGTTTTTTCTTTAAGCAACCCGGGAATCAGGTTTGTGGGTGACTGTGGTTCTCCGGTGGTGCTCGTTTGCAGCAGAGGAGGAAGGGCAGACCATTGCATAAAGGTAGGAAAACACAGCGCCCCCGAGTTGGGTCCAAGCGGAGATGGATACTAAAGAAGAGGGAGGAGCCAGTAAATTGCCAGAGCAACGGGGGTGGGGAACCGCGTGGGAGCAGGCTTTACTTCGCTTTCTGTCCACTTACAGTTGGTTCTGTTTCGTGCTGCGTTTTGTTGCGCTCCGAGGGCAGCTCTTTCCCGTATCCACTTAGCCCAAACGTTTTTCTCCTGGATTGAGGGAATGTAGCGGAGATTTAGGAAATCACAGAACCTGCCACAATTTGCAGTGTGCGTCAACCTGCCGTCTTGCTTGCCTTCTCTCTGCCTCAGTCTCCTCTGCTCATTAACCTCCCTGCTCCCTCACTGGTGCAAACAAATTCCTTCCTTTGGCTTACGGGTAGTAGTTAGGAAACCAACTTGTGTTATAACATGTCCCTAGGATCTCCGTCTTCACCCCACGGCGGTTTAAGGGTTTTCTTCCGATCCAATTCCTCCCCGCCAGGATGGAGTTCTTGCAAATAAAAGTTTTTTTCACCACCTCTGTCATTAATTGTGCAATGAATATATTTTTTTTCTTGTGATGGGGTAATATTTGCATATTTATGTGGGTTTTTAAAAAATTCCTTTTATTTATCTGTTTTTTCCCCCACCATTCAAGGAGTGTTCGGTTTTTTAGAGCTCGAGATAAAGAGATGATACAGGGTGAACAATTAAATGCTTAACTTTTAAGCTCTTGAAAATAATTTTGTAAAGTCCATAGCAGAGCAAAAGGTCTTATAAGCTTTGACTTTCAATTACGAGCCAGGTACTTGACGAAAAAAACAAAACAAAACAAAAAACAAAACATCTTAGGGGTTTTTTTTAATCCCCAAAGTCTGGCTTGAAATACCCACAGCCAAAACTTGGAGGGCCGAGTACCTGATATTTATACCATAACCACACAGAGGAGTATGTGATGTCATAAAAGGTGTCCTGCTCAGAGGATAGGGTTTTGCCAACCCATGGGAAAGCAAGGATTGTGGGGGATGTGCTAAGGGCTCAATGACTGGTGGGGCCTAGGATTTCCACTCCTTCCCAGAAGGCCAAGTCTCTGTGAGAGGCAGCATAAGCTTGAATACCTCTGAGGCATTCCAGAGCAAATAGAACCATCGCTTGACTTCGCGGACAACCTGAGTGACTCTAAACCTCAGAGGACACCTTTACATCTGCCCGAGCAGGACAAGGATCAGGGCTGGGGCTGGTCGTAAGGGTCTGAGGGACCCTGACAGAGTCTTATACCCCAGCGTGATGCAGGGGAAGGGCCTGGAATCACCAGGCTCCCCGAGAAGCTGAGTGCACAGGTGCATCTTTGTGATTAGGACAAGGAAGATAGAGAATTGAGGTGTGACAGCAGGAGCCCCAGCAGCAGCACCAGAGAGCAGTGCCCCAGGCAAGCCCAGACAGAGACATCTGTGGTCCGAACCCACACATGCCCACCCCTGATGCCACAATTTCACACAAGCGCCTCTCAAACTCAGAGGCCATCCAGGAACAAAAGGACTAGAGCAGGGTTGGAGGATTGAGTTACTCGTAAGAGACTGAGCTTTAAAGTGAGAGTAAATTAATCAGGGTACAAGTGAAAAATGGAGGCTCATGAACTAAGCTGGAATCAGTTACAGAGAAATCATGAAAATGTGTATATAAGCCATCCCGTGGTAATGCAAAGTTTGCACTCCCAAGTCTTTTGGGAGGGTTACCTGGCAACAGCTACTAAAATTAAAAATGCAGGGGCGCCTGGGTGGTTCAGTTGGATAAGCACCCATCTTTGGCTCAGGTCATGATCTCAGAGTTCATAAGTTCAAGCCCTGCGTCAGGTTTTGTGCGGACAGCTCAGAGCCTGGAGCCTGCTTTGGCTCTTTTAAAAATAAAAGAGCCGGGGCACCTGGGTGGCTCAGTCGGTTGAGAGTCCGACTTCGGCTCTGGTCATGATCTCACGGCTCATGAGTTGGAGCCCTGCGTCAGGCTCTGTGCTGATGGCTCGGAGCCTGGAGCCTGCCTTGGATTCTGTGTCTCCCTCTCTCTCTGCCCCTCGCCCGCTCATGCTCTGTCTGTCTCTCTCTCTGTGAAAAATAAATAAACATAAAAAATAAGTAAATAAATAATAAAAATAAAAGAACCAGAATGGAGAGAGATGTGTATAAAGATTTTTATTTTGACAATATTTACAGTGTCAAAAGACTGGAAAAAGCTTGAAAATATCTTATCAGTGAGGATGAGGTGCATAAAAACTGCACATCCAAAGCCTGAAATACTTTGTAGCAATTAATATGTTGATATAGATTATTTTTTGAAGAGGAAGTTACAGTGGGAGTGTATGTTACCTTATTTTTGTTGAAAAATGGAGGTCCTTAGGCATGTTATTATAAAAATGTAAAAAGATACATCAAACCGTTAGCATTAGCTCTCCAATGTTTTGAATGTAGTTTTGAAGGAGGACACTTATTTTCTGTTTATATACTTCAATATTGTTTGACTTGAAGCAAAGAGCGTGTTCTAATTCTGTAATATATTTTAAGCCGTAAAACAAAAATATGAAAAGAAAATATAGATATGAGAAGGGGGAAAAACCCCCAGTTTAGCACTAAATTTTAAATTATACTCTCAAAAGTGTCCAGAAAAAAGTGCATATCTTTCTGAAAGATCAGACTTTCACTTCTCTCCTGCTTGCCTTCCCTTAACTCTGCACCTCTGGTAAAAGCGATGAAATATAGTGAAAGGGGTGGGGGCGTGGGGGGAGGTACCTTAAAATAGATCATTTACATTGTGAAATATACTCAAGAATTAAGATTTGATCTTGAAAGCTTCTGAGTCCTAATTTCCAAGGCCTACATTCAGCCTGGGGAATCGAATCTCTCTTTCCCGGATAATGCCCCTTAATCTGAGAGTTACACCCATCCCTCCACCCCCCCCCATAACCTGTGCCCACGCCCTTTCCTGTTTCCCACACTCCCCACATTCACATCCCTGGATCTCCTTGTCTCTGACCTAATCATTTATTTAATTTTTTTTTTAATTTTTTTTTTAATGTTTATTTATTTTTGAGACAGAGAGAGACAGAGCATGAGCAGGGGAGGGGCAGAGAGAGAGAGGGAGACACAGAATCTGAAACAGGCTCCAGGCTCTGAGCTGTCAGCACAGAGCCCGATGCGGGGCTTGAACTCACGAACTGAGAGATCATGACCTGAGCCGAAGTCGGACGCTTAACCGACTGAGCCACCCAGGCACCCCAGCCTAATCATTTCTTTTAAAAAAAGGGTTTTTTTAAATGTTTTTATTAGAGAGACAGAGAATGAGCAGGGGAGGGGCAGAGAGAGAGAGAGAGAGAGAGAGAGAGAGAGAGAGAGAATCCAAAGCAGTCTACAGGCTCCGAGCTGCCAGTACAGAGCCCAATGCAGGGCTCAAACCCACAAGCAGTGAGATCATGACCTGAGCCGAAGTCGGAAGCTGCACTGAATGAACCACCCAGGCGCTCCTGACCTAATCATTTTTTATTGCTGCCTACCTAAAAAAGAGAGAGAGAGAGAGAGAGAGAATGTCACATATGGACATCATAACTTCATTGTGGGAGGTATACTCTTATTGGATGGAGCACTGGTGGGAGCACTGAGAATCCACACCAAGTTCCCCAGTAACTTTTCTCATGAAAATCACTTCATCCTCAGACATGGGATAATGGAAGGGGGCAGGGCTGGCTAGGCCCAGCGGTTCCTTAGGACAATTCAAGTAGGAAGTGTTCCAGGCTGTGTTCAAGGTGGTCCATAACCGCTAGTAAGTTTAGCAAGGAGGGAGAGGAAAGCAGCATCAGAGAAAAGATCAGAGCTGAAGGAGTTGATGGGGTGGTGTGTCAAGCTTAAAATGGAAAAGAGAAGAACCAAGAAATAGAGTATCAGCAAAGAGATTCAGCAGTTAAATTGTTTAGTATCCTGTTCACTCTGGCCTTCTTTCTCATGGTTCAGTGCATTTCACTGAACTCCAGATATGCTCTTAAAATTTCAGAGTCAACATCTGAGGAATTTAAGCTATAAACCAGATGAACATAAAGGAAGGGAAGCAAACATAATATAAAAACAGGGAGGGGGACAAAACACAAGAGACTCTTAAGTACAGAGAACAAACTGGAGGGTTGCTGGAGGGTTTGTGGGTGAGGGGATGGGCTAAATGGTTAAGGGGCATTGGGGAGGACGCTTGCTGGGATGAGCACTGGGTGTTGTACACAGGGGATGAATCACTGGAATCTACTCCCGAACTCATTTTAATACTATATGCTAACTAACTTGGACGTAAATTAAAAAATAAATAAGGAAACAAAACAATTCAGAGTCAGGAAGGACAAATGTGGGGGAGTGTCCATCAGCTAGAAATAAATTTGTGTATATACACTTCAGTATATTTTCCACTTCGTGATTTAGCTTAGGGTAAAAAGTATAAAGCCTTGCATTTCTTCAAAAAAGATATTTAATTTTCCAACCGTCATTCCGATCCACTTAAATGCAGAGTCATTTTTGATGTGATGACAGGCCATGGGACAAGGTGGTCTCCATGATTCTGTGTCCAACCAAGGAGTCTAAGAATTAAGCAGATCGATGTTTTCTGGGCAAAAGAGTAGCAATCTGTAGGAAGCCCTTGGCTGGAAGCAGGGCCAGATGAGGCCGGAGGCCGTGCAGTCCCTGGTGGGCACCTTTTTAAGGAGGAAACCACCCCCGGAGGCATTTAGCTCACTTCAAGAATTGATGATGCAAAGCAAATGACCTATTTAATGCTTATTCCCCTGAGCCCTGACTTCTGCTCGGCCTTCTGAGGCAGTGCAGAGGACCTGAACCAGACTGCTCAGGAGGAAGTAAGGAAACGACCCCCACCCACCACACCACTCCCCTACACAGAAGTGAGAGTAAGTTCAAAACTGGGGGGAAGTGTTTGGTGCCAAGGCCTTTGGCCTCTTCCTGCCCGTGTTGAGCAACTCAGGCACACGCTACCCGTGTCCTGGCAAGAAACTCTAACTCCCACAACAGCGGGAGGAAGGCCAGAGAGGACCAAAACCTTCAAACAGAAGCTCAGTAGCAGAACTGGGAGGGAGGGAGAGGAAGAAGTGAGGCAATTGCCCCGGGCATCCTGGGCTGGTGACTCAGCAGCCTGGCTAAAGACAGGAGCCTGCAATTCTGGAAGAGTTAGGGCTGGTGCCACCACGGGGGGGTGGGGAGGCTTAGTGCAAAGGAGGAGGGCAGGTGTCCTCGTCAAGAAAAAGCGCATGGTCCAACAGGCAGAGACAGACAGCCTTGTCCACCAAGGAAATTCTGGTTTCTCTGTCCGGGCCTGGGGTTAAACGCTGTAGAAAAGAAAATGCCCAGCAGGTGGCAGCACCAGATAACTGGAGTAAAACCGGAGCAAATTTCAACACCGCGGTTCATCTTGCAACACACCGCGCTGTAACTTTCTTGGGGGGGGATTCACTTAGCTATTAGTGCGTATCTCCCTAAGAAGGAAGAGGCGTCCAGTTCATCTTGGTATCCCCAGCACTGTGCCTGGCACATGCTGAGTGTGTTTGTTGATGGAACGGATCCATGAATACAAAAATTTTCAAATTTTACCTACACTAGAAAAAAAGTCCAATTCCCTTCTTCTTATTCCATTACTGCTCTTATCCTGTTAGTTACAAATTTAATTAGTTTAGGTAATAATAATAATGCGCCATACTAGAGTAATTCTCCACTTACCCTTTTGCCAACCTACATTTTTATTCTTTGCTTAATTAATTTTTCCCTCTGTCTTCGGAGACTTTTAAAACCCCCAGGGGTTTAAAAAAAAAAAAAAACAGACATTAGAGATACAACAGCCTAAATTCCAGGTTAAAAGAATTCACCTACGTTTGGATGTTGATGTTTATAAGGAAGGCAAAAGACAATTGTTCTTTGATTAGTTGTATTTTTTAAAATCAATGACCTGCTTGCCAACTGTGCTTATCTTAAATTCTACTCGTGAACAACCTTTTCTTTAATTGGCCCTCTCTGATATCTGCTGTTGTGCTGTGGCTTGTGGTTTTTTAGAATCCTTGCTTACTAATAATATTTTAAGGTCATAAAAAACAAAAAGATTAAGTAAACTAATATGCAGTGAGAGTTGACTGTGCTAACCAGGCACTGTGATATATGGAGTTAGAGTGTGCCTTTCTATCTCTCTTTAGAGAGATTTAAAAAAAAAAGAAAAAAAGAAAAAAAAAACCCACTTTTGTTTAACCAGGGACACAAAATGACCACAGTGAGCACCAAAATAAAGAATTTCCGTATCTACCTATATGAGGGGGAGCCAAACTTTCCCTAAAAGCTAATGGCAAGATCTTTGCTAATAAATTAATGGAGGTTAGCAGCACTGAGTTGGAGTACGAAGAGCAGTCTATGCATATATATAGGAGTTCTTTGAGGGCAGGAATGTTATCTTATATATTTTCATATCCCTGGCACCTCACCCAGAGTCTGGCATATTTTAAGGCCTCAGTAAATGTTTACCGTATGGGTGGAGACTATGAAGACATATCACACTGAACAATGGTACTTGAATCCGGGCCACGTTCTCAGCAGAAGAAAAGAATGGGAAAACAGATCATGGGAGCCATCATTCATCAGATTCATAAGGATGGGCCCAGAACCAAAAGAGTTAGATAGCATCATCTGGAGCTGCTGACACCCTTGATTATCTTTCCCATCTCAGGAACTCCTAGCCTCCCCCTGTTCAACTCTGTTACACCTAATCATCTTACTACAGCTTTTACGCCTAATGCAACATTCCTGAGCTCGCAGAGCCCGGTTAAGTCCTTCTTATCCATAAGGGAAACGTTCTGAACTATCGTTAGTCTCCCTAACTAGGATACCAGGAATATTGTATCCGAAAAACAATGGTCTCAAATATTGATGGTCCCCAGCATTACGCTTAATTCCTATTCCATTTTCTTTCTGCATGCTTTCCCGAAGCAATCTCATCCCCACCCGTCATTTCTATACCAGTGACTCCAGATCTTTACCTGTAATGTAGATTTGCCTCCTGAATTCCAAGTCCATACAGACAGCTACCTACCTACCTTATATCTCTACAAGACACGCCATAGCTATGAAACACATCCTATCATAGATCAAATTCTGGAGCTTCTGGCTTAACATGGAAGATTGAGCATGCCCACTTACCTCTTTTCCAAAAACCACATTAAAACCATGGTAAAGAAAGAAGAAGGTGTGGACATTCCTAACACAGCCCAACAAAGTGAGTAAGATAGAAGCCACAGAAGGAGTAGAGATTCCAAGAAAGTTCTGAAAGTCAGGACATGGAGGAAGAGGGGTGACTATTGACCAGAGCAGAATAACCTCCAGCCTAGAACACCCAAGAATGAGACTGTGGCCAATGAAGGAGTCAACCTGTCTGGAGTAAAGCCAGAAACGTTCTCTACTCGCTGGCCCCCAAATTCTGCAGAAGGCAAGAGTGAGAAGCAGGCAGAAGGCAAACAAAAGTACTTCAGTGCCTTCAGAAATATGAAGCATGACACTGCAGTCATAAAACAAAAGCAGGATGAAAGATATGAGTGCCCAAACTTCACGCTTGTCACCAACCTGCTTCTATTCCTATACCCTCTATGTCTGGGAACACCACCATTGTCCGTTCAGTTTCCCAAGCCAGAAAGTTGAAAGTGATCCTTCATCCTTCCCTCCCCTTATGCCTCATTCAGTAAACTAAGGGTTCTTTCTATCTCCTAAATCTTTCTCCCCCTCCCCCAGCCACTGTCTTTCATAGATTTTTACTGTGTCTTTCCTGGATTCTCTCACAGCTTTATTTCTGTTCTTTCTAACTGTATAGCCTTCCCAAACCATTCTCCAGGATCTTGTAATTCCTAGTGAGCCCAGCGTCTAGTACATATCGGACCCCCCTTCCCTGGGGCTTCCCTTTCTGACTTTCAATTGCTATGCATGGTCAACTGCGGTCCAGAAGCAGATGATCTTCCTATGGATGAAGGTCCTCAGAAGGTCAATAGCAGCCTAACGCTATGTCACAGCACCTCCATCATTCACCTCACTTCATCTCATGACGTGGGCATTTTATTATCCGATGTCATCACAAGAAGAAGGGCGAGTGCAATACAATAAGCAGCTTTGAGAGACAAAGACCATATTCACATAACTTTTGTTACAGTGTATTGTTATAACTGTTCTATTTTATTATTGTTGTTGTTCATCTCTTACTGTGCCTAATTTATAAGTTACACTTTACCATACATGTGTATGTATAGGAAAAAACAGCATATACAGGGTTGGGTACTAGCCATGGTTTCAGGCATCCCCTGGGGGGGGTCTTAGAATATATCCCCTGTGGGTAATGGGGACCACTGTATCCCTTTCAACCAGTGAGTGCTTAGTAACTGTTTTGGTTGAGCGATACATCTGACCATCTGTCCGGCCCCGAGTTTTCATTAACTTCATGCTTTGTTCTTTATAGCCCAGTAATATGACTTTACTTTCCGTTCTTTCTCAACACACGTCTCCTTTTAAAACCATGTGCTAGTGTCTCTGCCTGGAACCCCTCTTCTCATTATTGGCATGGAAACCCCTTTCAAGGCTCAGCTCAAGTGTCACTTCCCCTGAGGAAGTCCCCAAACTTCCCTGGCCTGACATGAGTCTCCAAGTCCTCATATGCCCTCCGTATATCTCAGCTGCCTCCACTTTTGTGTCCAATTGTAATTGTATGGCCCTTGTTTCCGCAGACCAGATTGTAAGGCTCTTGGGAGACAGGAAAACTAAAATCCTTTCAGTCTTGTATCCCCTGTACATGTGGCACATGAATGAATGATCATACCACAGCAGAAGGACACTCAAGAAGCCATCCAAGATCCTCGTCCTGGAGCCAAAGAAATATTATCATTCCCATTTTTTTTTTTTTTTTTTTTTTTTTTTTTAGTTGAGGCCACTGAAACCCAGAGATTAAGTGACTTCCTTGAGGTTGCAGGGCTGGAACGTACAGTTTCATATGCGTGGTGGGGCAGAGGCAGGGACAGGAGAGTGGTGTTCAAAACTCGTAATCCTGGTTTCCTACCTTCTTATACAGTGATGGTTTCACTACATGATGACCTCTTACTAATCTGTCATCATTTGCTAGAGAAACTCAATTGGAAAAAAGAAAACATAGGGGAGCCTGGATGGCTTAGTCAGAAAAGTAGCCAACTGATCTCACAGTTCACGAGTTCAAACTACCAGTCGGGCTCTGTGATGACAGTTCAGAGCCTGGAGCCTGCTAAGGGTTCTGTGTCTCCCTCTCTCTCTGCCCCTCCCCCACATGCACTCTGCGTCTCTCTCTCTCTCAAAAATAAATAAAGATGAAAAAAGAAAAAAGAAAGTATAGGCGTGCCTGGGTGGCTCAGTTGGTTAACGATCTGACTTTTGATTTTGACTCAGGTCATGATCTCACAGTTTGTGAGATCGCACCCCTCATTGGGCTCTGTGCTGATAGAGCCTGCTTGGGATTATTTCTCTCTCCCTCTCTCTCTCTCTCAAAATAAATAAACATTTAAAAAAAAGAAACTATAAGCAAAACGAATTATTACCCAAACAGACAAAAGGATTGTTCTCTTTAAATAACAATTATTATATGATATTTTTAAGCCTAGCCTTGTTCTGAGCCAGGAGGGTGATGATCCTTTGAAACCACCCATTTATTCGTTAGGCACTATGTCTCATATGTAATTTTCTGTTACAATGAGCTGATAAGCAAACGCTTTCACGGGTTGTCACATTCCGTTCTTCCCCTTATTCTGTCATGGCAACTTCTGGTACATATGCCAAAGGTGGCAAAAGGGCCAAGTATTATCAGTGTGCTGACCAGCCACTCCCCACCGCACCCCACCCCCCTCCCCCCCAAGCACATTCTCAAACAGTCTACCATTATTTTACCTCTCTGTCTTCTACGTCTTTTCTATCTCCCTTGGTGCCCTGACAAAATCCAGTGACCATAAGAGGTGCTCCAGAGGTAATTTGGTGACTTCATAAAGAAGATAAAAGGGAACCTACAAATCACTCAGTGATTTTTTTTTTATACCTTCTTACCCATTTCCCTCCTTGTTATTTGATAGCTCCTTCTCAGCCTATTTTGTCATTTTACCCCCTTAAGCCCACCATTAAAATGATGTAAATTTCCTAGATTCTGCCCTCCACCCTC
Source organism: Panthera leo (assembly GCF_018350215.1). Taxonomy (NCBI): domain Eukaryota; kingdom Metazoa; phylum Chordata; class Mammalia; order Carnivora; family Felidae; genus Panthera; species Panthera leo. Next base: position 45,119,955 of record NC_056685.1, read on the forward strand.
CTCTCTGAACAGTCTTATCCATTTAGCTTTATCATAACCTATGTGCTAATGACTCCCAAATCTACAGTGTAAAAACCAATTTCTCCTAAAAAAATGAAATATCCCAATTTCTAAGGGCCTCCTGCACAATGCCACATGAATAGCCTGATATACTTTAAAAATAAGATGTCTAAAATAAAATTGGCTACTTTACCCAAACCTATTTCTTTATCTGTTCAAAGCATCATCATCCTCCCAAACATTGTGGCCCAGAACCCCATTCACAATTTATGTTCCTCTGTATTCTGTGCTGTGGTCCCCACTGAGGGAGCTGAGATGCCTCCATACCCAAGAAGTTCCCTTGTGGCTATGCCTCCGATACCTTCCGGGACCCTCAACAGTGATTTTCTAGCAGGAAATGCCAAAATCAGCACCTCAGATGTCAGGTCCAGTGACTGGCCCAAGAGACGGATACATGACCCAAGCCCGTCCATCAGTGTCCATCTCTGGAAAAGCCCAAACTGGCTCAGGAGGAGACCCCATCGTTCTGTAGGAGCTCAGTTAGAAGAACCAGCTTTGATGGTGATCCACGGGCATGGAGAGAGCTTCTCTGCAGTAGAAAAGAATAAAGTCTACATTCAATGAGAGGATATGGGGGAAGAATGACATCTGAGGCCCTGATTCAATTGTCTGTAGTTGGCTCTATTTCTGTCCTTCCTCTTGAATTAACAAAAATCCAGCTGAGTAAATTTGAAGATCTAATTGGCTTTATTCAATGATTCATGAGTTGGGCGGCATCCCATCCAGCAATAAGAAGGTCCCAAGCTGTAGGAAAGGAAAGGTTTTTAAAGGTGGAAAGGGATGGGAGGCTGAATGGCTCAGTCTGTTAAGCATCTGACTCTTGATTTTGGCTCAGATCATGATCTCGAGGTTCGGTTCGCGAGATTGAGCCCTGAGGCAGGCTTTGTGCTGACAGCGCAGAGCCTGCTTGGTATTGTCTCTCCCTCTCTCTCTCTCTCTCTCTCCCTGCCCTTTCCCTGCTAGTGCATGTACCCCCTGCACTCTCTCTCTCTCTCTTTCAAAATAAATACACATTAAAAAAAAATAAATAAAGCTGGAAAGGGAGCAAAAAAAAAAAAAAAAAAAAAAAAAAAGGATATTATGAGCAAAGAATACATTGCTTCAGGCAGTCGCTTTCCCCAAGCAAATGGAAGGGGTCTATCTGGCAGATTATCTCACTAGTGCTGACCAGGTAATTCCCTGTTGACTGGTTGAAGGTTACATTCCTGAGCATTGAAACTGAAATCAAGTGAAGTCAAGGTTTGCTGGCGTGGGGTTGGGGCACAAGTGACTCCATTTGGGACGTGCTGTCTCCTTTTTAACGTTCCCAAAGTTAGGTTAGTAACCTGATTTTGCGAATAAATTCTCCTTTTTAACTTTTTGGGTGAATCAAATTGAACTTCTGTAATTTACAAAATCCTTACTTAAGCCTTTTCCTCTCACCACGTGTCTTCCCTTTCCCCTGAATGGGTAGGTATGCATTTAAGCGGTTGCCAAATCACGTGCATTCTACCTCCAAACACCCTTCATATATATCTCATTTTCCTCACCTAGTCCAGGTCCTAGGTTACATAATGGTTTCCTTACTCTATTCTGAGACTCTAGTCTTCCCTCCTGTAAATATTCTCCAACTGCTGTCAAAGGACTTTAAAAAAAAAAAAAAGAACTTTCTTTTATTCTTTAAGTCTATTTATTTTGTGTGTGTGTGTGTGTGTGTGTGTGAGAAAGAGAGAGAGAGAGAGAGAGAGAGAGAGAGAGAGAGAGAGAGAGAATCCCAGGTAGGCTCCACCTGGCCAGCACAGAGCCCAATGCGGAGCTCAAACTCATGAACCATGAGATCATGACCTGAGCCAAAGTCAGATGCTCAACCAACTGAGCCACCCAGGTGCCCCACTGTCAAAGAACTTTCTAAAACTCACACTCAGTATGTCAACATTCTTTTCAGTAATGCTCAGGGACTTCCTAGGACTCACAGAATAAAAATGAAACAGCTCAAACAGCCTCAAATACCCCATGATTTGGTACTTGCTTTCTTCTCCAATGCATTTCTCCTAATATCTCCTTCAACCAAACATGACTATTCACCTATCACTAAACATTTCCTGAAATTTCCTGCCTGTTTGCTTGCCATTTTCTCTCCATTTGTCAGCGATACAAATTCTACCCATCCTTAAGATGTCACCTTCTTCACAAAACCTAAAATCTGTTAAATAGTAGCAAATTCTACATTTTCTTAGCATCTACAGCACTTTATACATCTATCTCATTTTCCTTTTAGGCTATAAATTTCCTTGAGGACAGGAACTCTTCTGTGTTAATCATGAATACCACAGCGTACCAGAAAACACCACCCCCAAAATATGCCCATTTGGCATATGGATAATTGTGAGCCAAAGGCAATTGAGAACCAGCCGATGCAGAAAAGCGACTCCCAAAGACAACTCTTGTCGCCTGACAAGAAGATAAACCTTATCTGCCTAAGAAGATAAACCTTATTTACCATATATTTCCTCTCCTCAACACCCATAACTTGCTTCCTCCTCCCCAGACCTCAAAATCCCTTTTCTTTTTTTTCTGCCTAAGGTGGTGTATAAACGTCAACCATCTGGCTACCTTTTTGACTTTTCATTTCTTTCTGAACTCCTATATAAAATATATGAGAGACCTAGGGTTTTTCCTCTTGTTAATCTTTTTCTTGTCCATTCGATTAGGGGGATGGGCGGCCAGTAACCTGGGAGAGTAAAGGGAAAAAATTGTTTTGCACCAAATAACTCCTTACCGGACACTGTTAAATCAGTCGAAATATTACATGTAGATTTAGGCAGAGGCACTGTTTCTCCTCTAACCACTTCAAAGTTTAATTCAGGATTGTAATTAATGCTTCCTATAGAATCCATGCGGCATTTATTATGAAAGTCTAAGCAATTACGCTCTTTTTTTTTTTCCCTACCATTTTCACGTGTGTCCTCTGTAAGAAAAGTTCTGGTTTGAAATAAATTCTAGGGGTGTCTGGGTGGCTCAGTTGGTTATGCGTCCAACTCTTGATTTTGGCTCAGGTCATGATCTCATGGTTCGTGGGTTCGAGCTCCACATGGGGCTCTGTGCTGACAGCAGGGAGCCTGCTTGGAATTCTGTCTCCCCTGTCTCTCTCTGCCCCTCCCTTGTTTGTGCACATGCTCGCTCACTCTCTCTCTCTCAAAAATAAACTTTAAAAATGTTTAATAAAAAATTAAATTCTGTAAGAATAAAAATAAATAAAATAAATGATAAAGTTCTGTAAGGAAACAATATCTGAGTCTGTTCCATTAATAAAAAAACAAAATTTAATCTTCCTATCCACTTTCTTTCTTTCTTTCTTTCTTTCTTAGACAATCAAAATGCAAACTATGGCTTGGGTGTAATTATAGGTGTCAAACTAAAGTCAGCTTTTATTTACACCCCCTTTGCCAACTCAGCAGTCCTTCTCCTACTGTCTGATGTATGCCGGCTGCACCCGAACCGGTTTGAGTCATGTTATTTGTATGCCATTAAAATGGGGCATCTGATAGCATCTGCTCCCTTTCTCTGGTTCAAATCATGAACGGGGTTCCTCTCCCTTCCTTTAGTCACCAGCTTTTGAATATTTACAATCTGTGATTGTACAAAGAAATGGATTTGGAACTCTAAGCAGTCTATAGTTGAAGTGGGGAAGCCATAAGGGAAGGAAAACCGGAGTGAACCCCTGATAATAATGAATTTTCTGTGAGTGGGAGTGGGCTGTGGAAGATGGGGGAGAAGAAGGAAGATAGATGGATGACTAAGAGAAAATGGAAGTTTACAAAGAAAGCTAAATACTTATGAACAGGAAGACAAGAAATATTGTGCCATTTATGTAGTATATGTAGTAGGAAGACAAGAAATATTGTGCCATTTATGTAGTATATGTAGTAGGTACTCGATAGCCTTATATATAAGGATTTGGATGGTACTTAAAAGATAGTACTTTCTGGGGCGCCTGGGTGGTTCAGTCGGTTGAGCGTCTGACTTCGGCTCAGGTCATGATCTCGCGGTTGGTGAGTTCGAGCCCCGCGTCGGGCTCTGTGCTGATGGCTCGGAGCGTGAAGCCTGCTTCAGATTCTGCGTCTCCCTCTCTCTCTGCCCCTCCCCCACTCATGCTCTGTCTCCGTCTCTCTCAAAAATAAATTTAGTAAACATTACAAAAAAGAAAGAAAAAAAGATAGTACTTTCTTTCTCAGAATTAAGAAGAAATGACAAAAATTATTCCTTGAAAGGGCCATGTTAAGGCCATGCGAGGATGTACGTAGATGGTTTGACCAGAACTTGGTTAAGTCCCTATACTCATGCAATTCTATATAAACCGAGAGTTATAGCCTTTGGTTTCAGGTACTGACAGCCTGAATCTTTATATTTTTTTGCAGATGAGCTGGATTGAAACATCTGTTTTCAGACTACCTAATCCTGTTGTTTCAACCAGGCAGAGCTAGGCAACCAGCCCCACTTTTGCTAGGTTAGCACGGTTATTAAAAACCGAAGCAAACCAGACCAACTGGATTTTGAGTGTTGAGCTTAGTTGGCCAAGACTGGTGTTACAGATCGAGTCAAAGAATATGAAGGCACCTGATCCAAAAGAGAATCAAAGCTCCGGGATACTGGAGTGTATCGGATTTATGGTCAGGATAGCATACGCTAGAATCTCGGTTCTCTTGAGTGGACTTGGAGTAAATCACTCAACCACTACAATTCCTTTTCCTGTGACTTTTGAATAAAACACCCTGTTTCCTTCAGATTTGCCCTCCTGTGAAAAATGGGAATATAAAGTTGCTGTGAAAATGAAATGAGATTAGCATTCTCATTGAGGAGTGGCTTCTGTTCATTTCTGAGAGTCGGAGGGTCATGTACGGTAAATGCAGAGAGGATGAGTCATTCACTAATTCACCCCTAATTCACAGCTTATTGATGGCCTACCGTGTGCCACCAGTGTTTTAAGTGCTGGAGATGCAGCCACAAAAAGAATAGGTAAAAACTCCTGTCCTTGTGGACAGGATACAGATAATGAGCCGACTAGCCACAACAAAGGAGGGCTGTAAAGAATCACTTGTGTAAAATTTGGGGTCATGCTATTGTGAAGTTAGTGTAGAATGATACTTTTCAGTTGACGACATATAGATAATGAAAACAAACCATACGTGTCATTGACAGACGCTGACGTGAGAAAACCCCAAATTATCAGCAGGGGGTCGCTGCCGAACTTCCTGCCACCTCCACTCTGTCCAAAAGGACTTTAGCTGGTTGAGAAGTGAGAAGGGAGGATGGGCAGATAGATGATGGGAGCCAGGCTCGTTCCATCTGAGGTTAATACACGTAATGCGATAGGGATGTGTCCTGGAGAAAAGTCCCACAGGGAAGGGAATAGGGTGGGTCATGGTTGGTGGGGAGGGAGGATGGTCAGGAAGACCTTCACTGAGAAGGTGAGGTCTGAGCAAAGACCTGAAGGAGGTGAGGGAATCGTCCACATAGAGGTCTGGGGCCATCACATGGCCATCCAAAGGAACAGTGAGTAGCATCCCTGGTGTGCTTGAGAGACAGCAAGGGGGTTAATGAGGCTGCACTGGAGTGAATGGGGTCTAGTAAAAGGTGAGCTAAGAGGGAACTGGGCCAGATGTTAGGGGGCTAAAAGACCCTGGCTTTTACTTTGGGCGAGATGGTAAGCCATTGAAAGATGCTGGGCAGAAGAGTAACGTGATCTGCAGGTTCTGACAGGATCACCCAGGCCACTGTCTTGAGAACAGATTGCAGGGAGCAAGGGTACAAGCAGAGACACCAGTGAAAAACTATTGAAATAGTCCAGAGGAAGGACACGGTGACTTGGACCAGGCGAGGAGCCATGGGGGTGAGGAGTGGTTGAAGTTGGCGAAAGGAGAACGAACAGGATTTACCGACAAATTGAATGTGGGCCATAAATGAAGGGAAAGTAGATGGAAAGACTAAAATTCTCGGCCTGAACAATCAGAAGGGTCAACTGACCTGTGCTGAAAGGAGGTTGAGTAGAGATGAATGGGATTTGTTTGAGAAGTCAAGGACCATTTTTCTGTTTCTGAGGACATGAAGTGAGGAACGAGTAAAGGTGGAGAAAGAATATAGCCAATGAGAATGAAAATGGCATTTTAGGGGACGCCTGGGCGGCTCAGTTGGTTAAGCGTCTGACAGTCAGCTCTTACGGTACATGAGTTCGAGCCCCACATCAGGCTCTCTCTGTCCCCACCGAGCCCACTTCGGATCCTCTGTCCCTCTCTCTTTCTTCCCCTCCCCACTCATTCCCTCTCTCTCTCTCTCACTCTCTCAAAATAAATTCATACATTTAAAAAAAAAGAAAGAAGGAAAATGGCCCTCTAGGAGTAGGTGAGGCTATAGGTACATGGGCTGAGGTGGAAAGAGCTGAGGACTTGGGAAGAGCAGTCAGAAGCTGCCATCACAAGATGAAGACTGTGCCTCTCTGTTGTATGATTCCATCCCTGGGGACCAGGAAGGGGCAGCAGGTTAAACATGGGTGGTAGGCAATACCATTTTGGTGGCAGTTGTCGGATGTGTGGGTGAAGAGCAGGCAAGGCACTCAACAAAGACAATCCCAGTAAAAAGAGAACACTAAACCTGGGGGCTAAGGATGGAAAGAATTGACTTCCTATCCTGAGAAAAAGGGTTGGCTTTACAGCACATCGTCCGCATAGCATGAAGACCAATGTAGTTTTTAGGTTGTTTTCCTTTGTTGCTCACTTTTGCATCCCATCTGTTTTTTAGAGTTCGGTGGGTTCCGCTTCTGATGTTGTTTCTTGGATCTGTCCTCTTCTTTGGGTTTCCACTGCTAATACTCTGTCCTGCCTTACCAAACTCTCTTCTCATTACTACTGCAACAGGCTCATAAATGTCTCTCCACGTGTTCTCTTGTCTCCCCCTAATCGATTTCCCACATGGGTCCAAGAGGGAACTTATTAAACTGTCAAACAGATCATGATAGTCCTTCTTAAAATTCTTCAATGGCTCGTCGTTGCCCTTAGAATAAATCAGAATAAAACGGGCACATCTGTGACACGTACTGGGTGCCAGGCGCTTAAGTAAGCGCATTACATATGTTAATTTGCTTAATATTCGACCCTGTGAGGCAGCCACTGTTCTTATAACTTATATTTCTCAAATGAGGAAACTGAGGCATTGAGAGGTAATTTGTTAAAGAGGCCTGTCTTAACCTGGCTTTCCCAGAAGCGGAGCCTGCAGGAGAAGCATACACATCGCTACATGATTAGTGAGTAGCATCTCAGGAGAGCATGAGCGAGTCGGGTAAGGAGGGACAGCCAACACAAAGTGACGCATTCTCTCAGTGACGGCCACTGCGTGGAATCAAATACAACTGATTGCTTGAATTTGCCTGATCGTCTTTGAGAAGCTGCCTGAATAAATGTATCTCAGGACCCTCCATCTGGCTGGAATGAGGGAAGAGCTTTCTCGATGGCACCTCTATCTGTTTGGTCAGAGGTCTGCCCTACGGGCCATTAGCTCCCTTGTGATGGTGCCCGCAAGCTCCCTTAACGCCGATGGGAATGTGCCTGACCACGTGACAGCAGGTGCACTGTGCGAGCACGGGGCAGGACGCTATCGGATTGGCCCACGTGAAGTCTACCAGAACCTCGCAGAGCAGTCTGTCTCATTGGTGGCGGGAGCAGAACAAGTAGCTGGAGGGTACTGGAATATGCCACCCCAAAATATGCCTCTTTGGCACATGGATTATGTTGAGCAAAGCAATTTGAGAAGCAGCAGATGCCGGAAAAGCTTTTTTACTTCCTCTAACTGCCTAAACATAGTATATAAATTCCCCCCTTTATGAAGGAAATTTCCATTTATAAAGGAAATTTCCATTTGTAAAAATATCACTGGCCAGGAACAGAGATACTGTTCAGGGACAACTCTTCCCTGCATTAACAAGACAACCCTTATTTATGAGACATTTGTGCCCCTCACCTTCCCATAACTTGTCCTCCCTGCCCAGCAGTTAAGCGTCTGACTTTGGCTCAGGTCATGATCTTAACAGCTTGTGAGTTCGAGCCCCGCGTCGGGCTCTGTGCTGTCGGCTCAGAGCCCGGAACCCGCTTCGGATTCTGTGTCTCCCTCTCTCTCTGCCCCTCCCCAGCTCAAGCTCTGTCTCTCTCTCTCCTTCAAAAAGAAATAATCATTAAAAAAATTGAAAAACTAGCAAAAGATACAAATCCTTACCAAAGTCAGCCTCCCTAGTTTCCGTCTGCAAAGTCCAATTGAATGAGGGTGGTAAAAGTCTCTTTGTCTTTTCCTTTCCAGATTTAAATCAGCAGGAGAAAGATAGTTGTAAGAATTCATTCTTTGGATTATGAGTCTTGTCTGTTTGGTTTTAGGTAATCGTTGCCTTATTGATCCTTAGCCGCCTCTGACTTTTATATCTTTCATCTTAAGAGAAAACTTACAAGAGAGTCTCCTTCCATTTTATTTTGTGTCTTGAGAGCTTGGGGTACTCTCCTTGGTCTCTGGCGCCTTGGGGGGTAGGGGGGCTGTTCATCTGGCAGCGAGGAAACCCTGTATATGAAGTGCACAAGGAACATTGCCTGTCCAACCATACCAGCTCTCAGGGATGTTTTGTCTTCATGTGGGGTCACAGTCTGCATGAAGGCTTTGGCGTCTTTTCTTTTCATTTCCTCGTTTGTCCAGGAAAAAAGTCCCATTCCAGGGTAGCCTATTCAGTGAGACTGATTAGCAGACCTGTGATTAAAGGCATCTCCACTTTGCAGAAGACCAGAGTTTCCTTACCACTTGTGATAACAAAGGTCTTTGATTCTTAAGCTATCTTTAGGGACAACTTTAGATCCTGGGGTGGAGGGGGGCGGGAGGATGCTCTATCTTTCACACTCTCTTTGGAGATGACTTTCATGTCCGTGGTTAAAGATATAAAGGGATAATTGGTTTAGAATGACGTTGTAATAGGTGTATTTGGCAATTTGGGCTTCATATATAACATAATTTTTTTTTTTAATCTTTAGAGAGAGTGTGAGAAGGGGAGGGGGGAAGAATGAGAGAGAGAAAGAGAGAGAGAGGGAGGAAGAATCTTAAGCAGACTCCACCCTCAGTGCAGAGCCTGATGCTGGGCTCAATCCCGCGATCCTAGGATCGTGACCTAAGCAGAATTGAGGCAGACGCTCAACTGACTGAGCCACCCAGTCACCCCTGAAAGACTTTTTTTGATATTTATCTTTCTAATTGAGATATACTTGACATATAACATTATATTAGTTCTAGGTATACAACATAATGATTTGGTATTTGTCTATATTGTGAAGTAATTACTACAATAAGTTTAGCCAACATCCATTGCCACATATTAAAAATTGTTCTTATGATGAGAACTTTCAAGATTAACCTGCTAGCAAGTTTCAAATATATAATATAGTATTGTAAACCTTAGTCGCCATGCTTTAAACTACATCTCCAGGACTTATTTATCTTATAATTGCAAATTTGTATCTTTTGCCCACTTTCATTCTTTTTGCCTACCCCAACCTCCCCTGACCTCTGGTGACCACCCATCTGTTCTCTGTATCTATGAGGTCTTTTTTTTTTTTTTTAATTCTCATTTACGTAAGATCATAAAGTATTTGTCTTTCTTAGTCCAACTTATTTCACTTAGCATAATGTCCTGAAGTCCTATACATGATGCTGCAAATAGAATTTCCTCCTTTTTAAAAATAATTTAATGTTTATTTATTTTTGAGAGAGAGAGTAAGTGGGCGAGGGGCAGAGAGACGGGTATAGAGGATGTGAAGAGGGCTCTGTGATGTCAGCACAGAGCCTGATGCAAGGCTCAAACTCATGAACCATGAGATCATGACCTGAACCGACGTCAGACACTCAACAGACGAGCCACCCAGGCGCCCGGAATTTCCTCCTTTTTAATGGCTGAATAATATTCCATCGTGTGTGTGTGTGTGTGTGTGTGTGTGTGTGTGTGTGTGTATCACATTTTTTGTCCATTCATCCATCGTTGGACATTTAGGCTGTTTCCAGGTCATGGCTATTGTAAATAAAGCTACAGTGAACGTAGGGGTGAGAATATCTCTACAAGTCTCTACAATCTCTACAAGTTAGTGATTTTGTTTTCTTCAGATAAATGCCCAGAAACAATATTGCTAGATCATGTGGCAGGTGTATTTTTAATTTTTTGAGGAATCTTCATATTGTTTTCACATTGCAAAGTGGTTTCACCAATTTGCATTCCCACCAACAGTGCACAAGTGTTCCCTTTTCTCCACTTCCTCACCAACACTTGTTATCTTTATGATGATAGCCATTCTAACAAGTGTGGGTTGATAGCTCTTTGAGGTTTTGATTTTCGATTATGTGATGATTAGTGATATTGAGCGCCTTTTCAGGCAGCTGTTGTATACAACATAATGATTTGGCCATTTGTATATGTTTTTTGGAAAATGTGCATTAGGTCCTCTACCCATTTTTTAATTAGATTGTCTGGTTTTTTGCTATTGAGCAGTTTGAATTCTCCTATATTTTGGATACTAATCCCTTAACAGATATATCATTTGCAAACATTTTCTCCTATTCAGTAGGTTGTCTTTTGCATTTTGTTGGTGGTTACCTTTGCTGTGTAGAAGCTTTTTAGCTTGATAGAATCCCATTTGTTTATTTTTGTTTCTGTGGCTTTTGCTTTTGGTATCAAATCCAGATAATCCCTGCCAATGGTGATGTCAAGGAATTTACCACCTGTTTTCTTCTATGAGTTTTATAGTTTCATGGCTTACATCCAAGTTTTTAATCCATTTTGAGCTAATTTTTATGCGTGGAATAAGATAGGATCCAGTTTTACTCTTTTCCACGTAGCTGTGCAATTTTCCTAGAAGCGTTTATTGAAGAAACTGTTCTTGCCCCATTGTGTATTCTTGGCTTCTTTGTCATTAATGAATTGACCGTATATACATGAGTTCAGTTCTGGGCTCTTTATTCTGTTCCATTGATCTATGTGTCTGTTTTTATACCAACACCATACTGTTTTGACTGCAGTAGATTCGTAATATAGTTTGAAATCAGAAATTAAGTCTCCAGCTTTGTTCTTTTCTCAAGATTACATTCATTATTCAGGGGGTTTTGTGTTTCCTTATTTTAGGACTGTTTGCTCTATTTCCATAAAAAAGGCCATTGGAATTTTGATAGAGATTGAATTGAATCTGTATATTGAATCTGTATATTGAATTGAATCTGAGTGGCATGGAACAATATTAGTTCTTCCAATGCATGAGCACAGAATATCTTTCCAGTTATTTGTGTTTTCCATTTCTTTCAGCAATGTCTTAATACTTTTTAGTTAACGAGTTTTTCGTCTCGTTGATTAAATTTATTCCTAGGGTTTTATTCCTTTTGATGCGATTGTAACTCGAGTTGCTTTTTAAATTTTTCTCTCTGATACTTCATTATTACTGTAGAGAAACCCAAGTGATTTTTGCATGTTGATTTTGTATCCCACAATGTTACTGGATTTGTTTATTAGCTCTAATAGTGTTTTCCCCTCAGTCTTTAGGGTTTTCTATGTATAATACCATGTCATCCACACATAGAGACATTTTTACTCGTTTTCCAATCTCGTATGCCTTTTATTTCTTTTTCCTGCCTAGTTGCTCTTGTTAGAGATTCCAGTACTATGTTGAATAAAAGTTGCTAGAGTGGGCATTTTTGTCTTGTTCCTGATCCTAGAGGAAAATTTTTCAGGTTTTCATCATTTAGTGTGGCGTTAGCTGTGGGTTTGTCACACACGGACTTTAGGATTTTTTTTAAAGAGAGCTCTTATCCTGAAACAACTATCTAATTGGAACCTACGGGAAGAACAGACTCAAAGGAAAAAAAGGAGTGCCTTAGCTGGCCTATAAAAACAAACAAACAAGATTAGGAGATGGAGAACAGACTGAAAACAAAATTTAAGAATTGCTAAATAGTGTCTGCCCCTCCCCCCTCTTAAAAATAAATAAACATTAAAAATTTTAAAAAGAGAATTGCAAAATATTTTGTGAGACCAGTGTAAATACTGACAGCCAAGAAACAGCTTGAATGAAGTCCCCAAGCTCCAGACCTTCCCATTCAGTGCCCTACGTGAATGTATTTTGGACTTCGATGACGAATAATTCATTGGACTGTCCTATATTTAAACTAAAAATTTTAAACATAAATAGTAAATGCCCCAGATTTGAGCAAATATGCCTTTAAACTCTTCCTGAGAGAAAACTTACATCCTTTTCTCTGTCCCTTGGAAATGGAAATCTTACTATCTTCCTAAAATGGAAACATCCAATAAGATAGATAACATTTGGCTAAAGCAACCACCTACAACTGCTTAGGGCTGAAAAACATAATAAAATTTTAAATAGAGACTTTTTGGAAACAAACTGTCCTTGATCTTTTTAAAGGGCCCTTTGCCCACAATTTAGTATACAACCTTTATGAGATTATTTATTAAGGGCAAATGAAAATCTTAAAAGTCTTCCCCACAAATATTGGTAAAAAGTTTTAGCCATGACTGAGCAGGTAACTGTTAACTTGATCCATCTACTAAAAACATAATTTGGATCCAACTATTTTCTATAAACGAGTGAGTTTTGTATTACTGTATCTGACTCATGGGTACAATTTTTAAATGAATGCTATAAGATCCCTATTTGTACCTGTCTGAATGTTTATGTATGTCCCCATGTGCATATTTTGTATATGGAGTGGTTTCCTACCTCAGGATAATATTGCCAAAATTCAGAAAAGAGCTCTGCTTTAAGTGATTCAGAAAGAAATAAGCACTTATATAAATTAAGTATTCCTAAAACTGCCAGAAAAATAAGAACGAACCCAAATGCGTTTTTTTTTTTTGCAAGTCCATATGAGCTTGGATAATCTTTGATAAAATAGGCTATTTAATATTGTTAATTAAATAAAAGTCATTATGTCCTACGAGCTGTCAGCATTAAATGTAATGCAAACATACAATTTTCTTCCACCTGGGTTTACTTGTCAAATAAGCTTAAGTTATCTTTACCAGTTAAGATTATAAAATTATAAATTCATGCTAAGGCATATGCTTAACTCTTAGTTTCTTTACTTCTGTGAGTTTTTAATATTTGCCTCACATGCATATGTTATAAAATTTCTTAACAAGAAAATAACTTTAGATGATGGCTGATTTATTTAACGTCTCATGAAATTTTCATGAATAGTCCAAGCATAATTGTTAAGAATACATGAGTTAAATTGAAGTGGAATAAAATTTATAAATGAGACTTTCTGCTTAAAAATACTTTTCCAAATCTTGTCAGTAATTTAAAACTTTAATGTAATACTAAGCTAAATTAAACGATGTATATTCATTGAAAAGGTAGGTCATTTTGAAATAAGATAAAATGCTGCAACATTAATTGCTCAACACCAGTTTATCTACCTTTGGCCTCTTATTACAGACAGAACAGATATTTGGGTCTCTAGTAAACACATTCTTTTACCTCTTAGAAAAATTGTACTGTGAAGAAACACAGGTCTCTAAAAAGTATACAATTGGTGTATTCATAAATTTGCTAATTTGCCACAGAATGCTAGCATATGTAATGTGCAATTCACAATTGCTTCCTTGCTTTCACTAGAAATTAAGGTTACCAAGGATTAAAAATTCTAATCAATATATGTAAATAAACTACTAGGAATAATAAGGATGAAGGAAAAAGTTCTGTGTGCAAATTCTTCAAGAAAAACAAGGCATTAAAAAAATTTTTTTTAGTGTTTATTTATTTTTGAGAGAGAGAGACAGAGCACAAGCGGGGAGCAGAGAGAGAGGGAGACACAGAATCCAAAACAGGCTCCAGGCTCTGAGCTGTCAGCACAGAGCCCGACGCAGGGCTCAAACTCACAAACCGTGAGATCATGACCTGAGCCAAAGTCAGACGCTCAACTGACTGAGCCACCCAGGCGCCTCAGAATAAGGCATTTTTTGTTACACAAGATATAAGAGATGAAAGATGACTTTTTGTAAGAAAAAGGAGAGTGATTTTGTCCTACAGTAGTTTAAGGTTAAAGTTTGTTTCAGATGAGACAGAGGAAAATAAAGGACAAAAATGTAGATAGATATAGGAAGTTATAATAAGAAAGAGAAAAATTTTGTGTCATGTGGTCAGCTATCTAAAATTAAATGTTATTTATCATAGGATTTTAAATGAATTTTAATATCAATGATGTGCTGATACAAGACTGGAGTTCACATTACTGGTCTGTTGTTTAAAAGATGTGCTAAAAGGTTTTTCTTACCTATTAAGTAATTTGCCTAAAAAACAGATTCTGTGTCTTAACACAATAATTTCCTATGCTTTGTGTTGTCTTTATCTTGTCTTTGATTTCTTAGGACAACTGAGCCTTCTTTTTTTTTTTTTAATTTTTTTAATGTTTTATTTATTTTTGAGACAGAGAGAGACAGAGCATGAGCAGGGGAGGGGCAGAGAGAGAGAGGGAGACACAGAATCCGAAGCAGGCTCCAGGCTCCAGGCTCTGAGCGGTCAGCACAGAGCCCGATGCAGGGCTCGAACTCACAAACTGCGAGATCATGACCTGAGCCGAAGTCGAATGCTCAACCGACTGAGCCACACAGGCGCCCCCAACTGAGACTTCTTAGTGTTGAAAGTGCTAAGGTTTTTTTTAGTCATGTGACATTCTTCATTTGCTTTGAAATCTTTTACTGTCACTTTGGTTACATAGGTAACGAAGTATTGTTTCATAGTGACCTGTGATTGTATTTAGTCAGATGTACAAATCTTTTGGCATTTCAGACAAATCTCCCCAAATCAAATTTCCCACAATTCTAAATGGGGTGGGTTTTTTTGTTTTTTTTAACCTGAAGACAACTTTGAGACTCTGTAGAGGTCACTTGGAAAATTTCAAAGGATTTGTTCTCTTACTTTGTGAAAGAGAGATATTAAGCCAATTAGGTTTAGTTGGTATGTTAAACTGCATGGGAAGCATTGTCAAATAAGAAGTGACTCTTTTTTATTTCTTTTCTTTTCTTTTTTAATGTTTATTTATTTTTGAGAGAGAGAGAGAGAGAGAGTGAGCAGGGAGGGGCAGAGAGAGAGGGAGATACAATCTAAAGTAGGTTCCAGCTCTAAACTGTCAGCACAGAGCCCAATATGGGGCTCAAACTCAAGAACCATGAGATCATGACCTGAGCCCCAGATGCCTAACCAACTGAGCCACCCAGGTGCATCCTCTCCCGCCTTTTTCTTATTTATTTGTTTGTTTATTTATTTATTTATTATTTTAAGATTTTATTTATTTATTTATTTTGAGAGGGACAGAGACAGTGTAAGCCAGGGAGGGACAGAGAGAGTGGGTGAGAGAGAGAATCCCAAGTAGGCTCTGCACTGTTGGCACAGAGCCCAATGTGGGGCTTGAACTCATGAAATTATGAGACCATGACCTGAGCAGAAACTGAGAGTCAGACACTTAGCCGACTGAGCCACCCAGGCGCCCTATCCCTCTCTCTTTTTAAAGGCTGAGCAAGAATTTGCTTTCTGCCTGATGGTCTTTACTTTTTTTTTTTTTTTTTTTAAGATTATTTATTTTAAGAGAGACAGAGTAAGTAGGGGAGGTGCAGAGAGGGAGAAAGAGAAAATCCCAAGCAGGCTCCGCACGGCCAGCACAGTGGGGCTCTGACTCACGAAACTGCAAGGTCATGACCTGAGCCAAAACCGAGAGTCAGACTCTCAATAGACTGAGCCACCCAGGAGCCCCTAAAAAGTGAGTCTTACCCTCCTTTAGTTATATTTGTGTGGACAGATGTTTTAATACACATTATTCAGAAATCATGTAAAGTTTCTAGAAATTTTTCAGTACCCATGTTATCAGTCATAATTCCAGTAATTACAAAATGTTGTATGCCACAGAAATAACAAACTTTACTTGTCAATTATCCCATAATGAACTTTCATCAGGTTTTATTTTGTCATCCACATACAATTAATGCTTTACTTTTAGTCTTTCGGAAAGCATTTGCAGTCAACTAAAGGTGAACGTGCATATCTTCAAGTAGATTCATGGGGAAAACTCTGGTAAGTAATCTGAAATACAGGTTTCTGATAACTAATAGCATGCCACCGGACTGGGTAGAGATTCACGAAACTGCAATGGAGAAAGTGATGAATTCATAAAATTGTTAATCCCAAATCAAGCAAAACAAGAATTAATTCATGGAACTGAATACACTGAAGATGATTATAATTTTTATGGCCCTTTTGTTTGAAATATCGCTGGTTCTTTAATGTTTCACTTTCCAGATTTAAAGAATCTTTTTTCTCTTCTCTCTTAAGTTATCAATAACTTACAGCAACGTGTTAAAGTATACCTTTGTGAAACCTTTGTGAAACCCCTCCTTTTTGACCTCTCTGATCCTTCCAGAATTTGGAAACTCTTACCGAGTACTCTTATTTTCATGGTAACACAATTATTTGCGTAAGTTTAATAAGAATCTGTTTTCCTTGTAAACATAGCACAATTTGAAACTTTGGTTATGTTACCAAGGGTTTGACTGGAATGTCACATTTGAGAATGGTGTGCATACAATCAGATAAGACCAGACCTTTTTTTTTAATTTACGTTTTACTTATTTAAGTTATCACTACACCCAACATGGGGCTTGAATTCATGACTCTGAGATCAGGAGTCACATGCTCCTCCGACTGAGCCAGCCCGGTGCCCCTATGACCAGACAGTTTAAAGGAACTAATTTTGACTGTAGGGAGCCAATGCTTACAAAGTCCTTGTGGGATATCTAACTGATACCTGGCTTACAGGGTTCCTGGCCTTCTAAGTGAGTAAGGAATATCACTTTGAGGCAGGCCCAGGAACATTAAAATATATTGGAAACCTCAAGAAAGAAGGAAATCACTCAAACCTAAAGGCACTACAGGTAAAGACTGATGGCAAGTCCTTGGCGTGGCTTCCTACCCTCAAGAGGCTTTTAAAAGTCTAATCTGAGTTATTTAAAGTTCCAGCAGTGCAGACTTAAAAGAGCCTAAAAGATCAATTACTATTTTTGCTGTGCTTATGCAAATAATCAGGCCAAGTTTAATGAGACTAGATTTATTTTGCAAATTAGTCTTTACTTTGATTGTCTTTGATAGAAATTAGAGTGACTGTAGAGAGAAAAGTTCTATGTTTCAATGAAAAACTATAGCACATCCTTGTGGGTTGTTGAATTCTGGCTATGTTTGCTCCTTTTGAGCTTTCTCGCCTCTTTGTAAATTGGCTCTTGCCGCTTTGTACATTTTGTCAACAATTAACATTTCCCATTTTTCTCTCACCCTTCTGCCTTGGCACCACTGAGAACAAAAACCTGACCTCACAGATGCTTATTAAGACCATCCAAAGGGCTCTGTAAGCAAATGACGGATGCTTCCGTGCTCTGTCCTGAAAACTAACCACGTCTGTGACACCGATGCACCTGCCATCACTAAAGACATTCAAACTGCAAACCAGGAAAGCTGGAAGCTGGATTATCACAGCCATCTTCACCCCACCGTCTAAAGAGGTTTTGATCCCAGACTCCAGGAGTCTTTTTGACTGACTTCCATCTGATCCCCAACATTGGATTTATAATTTGCTTCATTCATTCACTTTTGGTTTTCTTTTGGTTTCCACAGGAATGCTGCTTCCTGAAAAATAAGTTTCAATGGGCAGAATGAAAGGTATCAGAATATGCCACCCCCAAAGGTGCCTCTTTGTCATAGGGATTAGTTTGAGCTAAATGCAATTGAGGACCAGCATATGTAGGAAAAGCTCTTCAGCTCCCCTAACTACCTAAAATGGAGTACAATTTTCCCCTTTTGTAAAGGAAAATTTACATTTAAAAAAGGAAATTGCCATTGGTAAACATGTCTCTCACCAGGGAGAGACAGATCTACACCCAGAGACAACTCACCTGAGAGACTCTTATCTGCAGAGCAAGGCAACCCTTATTTACTATGTATTTTCTACCTTCCCCTTTCCAAAGCATGCCTCTCCCGCCTAGAGGCTCAAACCTCTTTTCTTTTGTTTAGCCTAAGATCACATATAAAGCTTCATTCATCTAGCTGCCTCCTTGAGTTTTCATTTTGTTGAAGCAAAATGTATATGCATGTATATGCATGTAGCCTTCTCTCTCTCTCTCTCTCTCTCTCTCTCTTGTTCATCTGTTTCTTATCAGTTTCATTGGAGGGCTTGGTTGGTGAACCTAGGAAGGTAGAGGGAAAAAAAGGCTTTCCTTCCATTCACTGTCAAAGACCCTGGAAATGAGTGAGGCTAGGGGTTCTGAAGTAGTGCACAGATGGGGGGCTGATACATACAAATAGTAAGTAATGAAGTGGGACTCCAGACCTGTCAGCCTGGCCTCAAGGTCCACACTTCATTGAACTTGAAGTAATTTCATGAATTTCTTCGATAGCTTTTATTTTTAATCAGTCTCTCCAGTAGAATGTAAGCCTCTTGAGGAAATGGCACTTGTCAATCTTATTCTCCATTATATCCTCAACATGGAACCCAGTCCCTGACTCAAGAAGGTGCTCAGTAAATATTTGTAGAATGAGTGAATAAAGGGTTCCTATACAGGAAATGGATTTTAAGGTGGTGTTGTTCATGTCACCGTTCAAAGTGAAAACACTATTGAGTTACTGAATGGACAAATAAGACTTATTAAGTGAAGGTGACAGACTGCAAGGAAATGATGTGGTTGGTCTCGCTTGCTCAGGTTTCCAGCCAGCCCTGGAAGTCCTTGAACTCTGGAGGATATCATTAAGGAAATAGGAAGGAAACACCGTTGGGAATTCCTTAGGAAGTTCAAAAAAGGAAACATAGAGAATCGGGCATGTTGTACGATACACAGGACGTTATTTAAAGCAGGTTTTTAAAACTGTGAATCTATAAGTGGGTTATAAAAATCCAGGAACTCCATACAATTTTACACAACAACATGTCTCTATATATTCATACGCAAATTCCTAGGCAATAGTTTCTTTCATATGGAAATAAATCCATAACTTCCACATGATTGGGAAATGCTAATTGATTATAGGAACTCATAGGTAATCTAGATCCACGTTCAAGTGAAGAAACCAGGGGCACCTGGGTGGCTCAGTTGGTTGAACATCTGACTCGATTTCAGCTCAGGTCATGATCCCAGAGTCATGGGATTGAGCCCTGCATTTGGCTTTGCACTGAGCGTGGAGCCTGCTTAAGATTCTCTCTCTCCCTTTCTCTCTCTGCCCTTCTTCCCCGCTTGCATGGTCTTTCTAAGAGAAAGAAAGAAAGAAAGAAAGAAAGAAAGAAAGAAAGAAAGAAAAGAAAGAAAGAAAGAAAAGAAAGAAACCAAAGTCCAAAGATGTTATGGGATCTGCTAAAATTCAAACAATAAACTGAGTGACAAGAGGGACCAGGACTCAGGTCTCTTGATTCCTAATTTAGTGTTCCGTGCTGTGCCTCAATGCCTTCCTGAAATTAAGTCATAGAATACTGTGTGAAGAAAAAAAAGGAATTTAATTTCTTGGAAAAAAGAAGTAAAAATCTAGACAGATCCATTAGAAAGATTAAATCAGTAGAACCATATAAGGCTACAGGAGCCTTTAGGTATACCTAATGCTTCCCTGATTTTAGGTGAAAAATGACTCCAAATGTCCTGAAATGTTTATTTTTCAGGATGGTGAAGGAATATGAAAGAAAAGACCTAAATAATTATTCAGCTATTCAGCTGAGAAACAGTGAGAACTAGATTATCTTCATTCGGTATATAAATATGAACATCTATCAAAGTCGTCCACAAGAAAGAATTTTACAAAGCATTGTGAACATTTGATTGTCTTTTGCAATATAGTCTCAAGGGTATTTAAGTAAATGAAGTCTTCAAACTCCAGTCCTCATATTAGTCAATCATGCTAGGCAGAGAATGTCAGACTATCAGGAGACCGAGTTCAAATCTTGCAGTAGTCACTAATTCATTGACTTGGACAAGTCAACTTCTGTTTCTCAACTTTTTCCATCTTCAGAGTGGAAAAAATGTTGATCTTAGGCAGTGCTTTTCAAACTTTTTGTGTGCTGTTTTTTATTTTTAAAAATTTAATTTTTTTGATGACCACCCATTATAAGATGCATAGTTTATGCTATCTGCATGAATGAACATACATGCCTGTAACTGAATCATAAGTTTCATATAACAGTATCAACTCAGTATATTCAGGGCACTCTGATATTTTCTACTCTATTAGGTTAGGTTCTGTTTCTTTCTTTTTTTAAAGTGCATGTTATGACCTGTTAAATTGATTTCATGACCTACCAATGGGTCATAACCTACGGTTAAAAAGACATTATGAAAAACATTAAGGTCACTCTGGCTTTTATATTCTACTGATAAACTCTCTCCAAGGACCACAAGTCAATAGTAAAATCAATTTACTTGAATTTCTGTTTTACCCCCTCCCTTATTTTGATAGTAAGAATGGATAATGATAAAGAATTTCAGGTGGCAAAAGGGAAAGCGGGAACTTTAAGCATTCCATGAAGGGAAATTCAGCCAGTAAGTAATTTAACATTAACCTTCGAGAAAAGCCAAGACATTCACAACTAAACTAGGGTATTTTTACTGACATTTTAAGAAGACCACCTGCGAACCGTTGAAGTGTTAAGGGCTTCCTAAGAGAATATTTAAGAGAAGAGGGAGACTGGTTGGGTAAGAAGAAGGACGAAGAAGGAGAAAAAGAGGTAAATGTTGAGATGTTGGGCTGTGCCAGACTCTCTGAGTCTCGCTGGTGGGAGGCTTAGCTTCTGTGACAAACCCCCTCTATACACGTGAAATGGACATTCTGTGCCACGTCGGCCTGTCCCACTGTGAAAACGCTCCTTTTAGATCACAAATCTGACCATTACACTTCTGCTTAAGATTCTTCAGGAATTCTCAGCATCTCCAGGATAATGTGCAAACTCTTTAGCATGGCACACAAACCACTCCTAATTGGATTGCATGTTCTCCCATATCCCCTGGACCCGTCCACACCCCAGTGTGCATACGCCATCACCAGTTATTATCAAATGCATGCAGTTCCCTAAACCTCCCTTATCATGCCTCTTTTTTTCAGTTCGTTTCTCCTTCTAGAATACCCTCGTCTCTGCTTACCTTTTCTATTCCCTCAAGTCTTTTTCTTTTTAATGTTTATATATTTATTTTGAGAGAGAGAGAGAGTAAGGGGCAGAGAGAGACAAAGGGAGAGAAAGAAAATCCAAGGCAGGCTCCGAGCTGTCAGCACAGAGCCTGACCAGGGGCTCGATCTCACAAACCATGAGATCATTATGTGAGCTGAAATCAAGAGTTGGATGCTTAACCAACTGAGCCTCCCCAGGTGCTTCTCTATTCCCTCAAGTCTTAGTACATGTGTCCTTTCTCTGTCATTCCCCACGTGTCTGTGCTCTTCTAACACTGAGCCTGCCCCAGTCACAGATGCTAACACCATATATTGCAACACATATCTGTTCATCTTTCCCACAAGATGGTGACTTCCTTGAGAGCAAGGGTCATGTCCCTCCTATTCATAGGTGAACAGTACCCAGCACATAAAGTTCCATAAATATCTGTTAACAGGATGAACATGGAAGGACCTTCCTATATTCCACTTGTCCCAGCTACTCAGAGTAACTGAAAGTTCTGAAATTCAGTTCTGATGCCTTCCGGTTAAGTGTAATCAGATTAAGTAGATAATCCTTCAGTCTCCCAGCAAAACTTGAGCTAAATCTTCACATAATAAGTAAACTGTGAGTCCTGGTTAAAAAAGATGATCGTGATTAAGCAAAATGGGAACATAAGCTCCTGGCAGTCCATCAAGAGAACGTTGTTCCTAGAAGGGCCCCTCCAAAAATGTCTGGAATTAAGAGTGGAAAAAACTCCGAAAAACCCAGGGGAGAATCACCAGATTTTAGAAAATTTAGCTTTTCGACTGTATCCCCTATACCAGTGGAAAAGAGATAACCATGGCTAATAGTAAAACTCATATGCTGGAAAGAAAGCAAAGCATTCTTAACTCATCACTATATTCCTACTTTGATTATTAAAAGAGTAGGATTTCACTAAAACAATACATCCCTGGTGTGAGGAACAAGTAACAAGGGATCAGCATCATTCATTTAAAAAATATGGTAAATAAAACAAGAGGGTCCATTAAATCCAACAAGGGAAAATGATCGGAGGAACAAAGGTAATAAATGTTAGCCTCAAGAGGAAACAGAATGAAATATCTGATCTTGGAAAATGAACAGAGGTGAGCCTAATGAAAGCCCAAGATACAGAGGGGATGAAAGAGATCATGATTCTAGAATTTTTTGGCTTTTGGAGTGGAAGATGCTTTTGGAATGGAAGCCATTCTAGATTTGGTAACTTTCCAGGAGACACAAGAGGACAACCAGGAAGTAAAAAATATGCTTCCATTAAATTGCTGATAAAAAGCAGGTGAGGAAATGCAAAGAATTAAGGACATGGTTTAAATCTCCCCGTTCCTAAAGAACAGAGGAACTGAATAAAGTAAATGCATTTATTGGTTATCAGGAAGACTAAAGAAGTCTGATTTCAAAATTACTCCCCACTGAATCAAATTCTGGTCCTCAATGATCTCTGAAAGAAAAAAATGCCTATATGTGCAGACATATATGAATGTATATGAATATAAGTAGTAAAATTACATGCATTTTTGAGGACAATTCAAGATACTAATGTGATTATATTTTCATCATTGTTGGAGTTTTGTCCTAAAAATTAATGATGGTTGTTTGTTAGTGATAAAACTGATTTTTTAAAAATATTTTTTCCTTTTACTTATTTATATTATCAAAAGTTGTGATGATGAACATATATTACTATTATAATGAAGAAAAATTCCCTTTCCACCCTTTTCCCCCCCCACCCAAAAAATTCTGAACAGGATAATTTTTTTTTTAATTTTTTTTTTTTAACGTTTATTTATTTTTGAGACAGAGAGAGACAGAGCATGAACAGGGGAGGAGCAGAGAGAGAGGGAGACACAGAACCCGAAACAGGCTCCAGGCTCTGAGCTGTCAGCACAGAGCCCGACGCGGGGCTCGAACTCACGGACCGTGAGATCACGACCTGAGCCGAAGTCGGACGCTTAACCGACCGAGCCACCCAGGCGCCCCATGAACAGGATAATCATTTTTTAAGAGAGAGAGAGAGAGCGCAAGTGAGCAAGGTGGCAGAGAGAGAAGGAGAATCACACGAAGGGCAGAGAGAGAGAGAAAGAGAGAGGAGAGAGAAGCAGAGCTCACCCAAAGTAGGGCTTGGGCTCACCCAAAGACAGGTTCATGCTCCCCTGATGTGGGACTTGAACTCATGTACTGTGGGATCATGAGCTGAGCCGAAGTCAGATACTTAACCGACTGAACCACCTAAGCTCCCTGTATAAGACAATATTTAAAACATTTGATTTATTTGATCTCTTGTGGTAGAAATATGACAAAATTGATCCCATGAATTCAAATCACCCCCAAGATATTCCTAGGAAATTAGACTATTCAAAAGAGCATCAAATCCAGTCTCATAAAACTAGAACCTGGAGGACAGCAGCTGCAGTAGCTTTAATTAACCCCTTCCCTCTGGGCAGAGGTGAACTTTTATTGTGTTACTTGAAATAAGTAAACAAATATGACTAAGAGATTTTGATTTTGATTCAGCCGTTGACTGTCTTCTTACCAATTTCCTTGACCGAAGGAACAGAAACCAACTCGCGGAGCTCAGATTTTTTAAAAAGCGCGTATATTTTTAAGGACAGAGAGAACTCGCAAAAAAACACTGTTCAGTCCAGCCGCATGGGAGCCGAGGATGGGGAGTGGTAAGCTGGCAGGCCAGGGAGAGAGCTCCGTAAGTCCTGGCGCCACGTGGCCTCTATTCTTTGGCATTTTCTCAGTATCTGCTCCATGCTTATCTCTGCAGAGCAGATCCTTTCATAAATTCAAAATTTCTGCAGTTCGATGATTTTGGCCCACACGTGGCTTTTTCTCGGCCACAAAGCCGGCTCCAGGCATGATGCTACAGATAACAGATAAGCTTCTAGCACCTACCACACAAACTCTCAGAAAGCCGACTCCACATTGGTTCTAAGAGAAGACGCCCATTGTCTCAGCTCGGATGAGGTCTACGTCGCTGTTCCAATCGGCAAAGGTAAAGGAACCAGATACAGTGCCTTCACATGGCCACCTAGCCCACCTCTTCAAAAGAGCCTTTTTTGGGGTCCTTTCTGGAGAAGGGACTTGTTGTTAACAACTACCCAAAATATACTTATGATCGTTTACTGAGCAACTTTGGGCGAATCGTTATATTTAGTAACGGGATGAAAGTGTTGTTGTGTGGTTCTTCCTTGCCTCTTCCACCCCTCTCCTCAAGTATCCTGGTCGTTTTTGGGGGGCTGCCAAGAGCCCCAGTCCCAGGCCTTCCCTTACGAGTAAGACCCCGGCTCCAAAAGCATGTACGCTCCTTCTCCCCTCCAGTCACATTCCTGGAGCGGTCAGCTTTTTCCTAGCTAAAACAGATCAGCTAATTCCTACTGAAGTACTAACCGGTGAGGTGACTTTCTAGCAAGCCGTTCAGCCTCTCAGGGATTTCGTTTACTTATCCCTAAAGTGACAAAACTTGAACTGATTGACTCTTTTTTTTTTTTTTTTTAGTTTATTTATTTATTTAATTTTTTTTTTTTTTTTTACCTTTATTTATTTTTTTGAGTCAGAGACAGAGCATGAACGGGGGAGGGTCAGAGAGAGAGGGAGACACAGAATCGGAAGCAGGCTCCAGGCTCCGAGCCATCAGCCCAGAGCCCGACGCAGAGCTCGAACTCACAGACCCTGAGATCATGGCCTGAGCTGAAGTCGGACGCTCAACTGACTGAGCCACCCAGGCGCCCCTATTTATTTATTTTTGAGAGAGAGAGAAAGTGTGGGCAGGGGAGGGGCAGAGAGGGAGAGAGAATCCCAAGCAGGCTGTACATTATCAGCACGGAGTCCAACTTGGGGCTCCGTCTCACGAACCTTGAGACCATGGCCTATGCCAAAATCAAGAGTCGGCTGTTCAAACAACGGAGCCACCCAGGCACCTTAGACCGGTCGATTCTTAAGTTGTTTTCTAGTATAATGTTCTAGATTCCGAAGATGGAAGTTGAAGATCACCCCTTGAAGGCAATTTGCATTTTTAAGGACCATTCCATTCAGAATAATAACAGCATCCATTTAATGCTTAGCATATGTTAGACACTCTTCTAAGAGCTTTACATGTAATAATTTCTTTGACCCTTAAAACAACCCAGGTAAGAGAGTGTGTTAATTAAAATCATATTCACTGCGGTAAATAAGTGCTGAATATATGGACCTTAAATACAGTCAAAGTGTATTTCTCATTGGCATCGCAGGCCGGGATGACGGGTGTTCCTGATCTGTGGTAGCTTTCTTCCATTTGGTGATTCAGAAACCCGGGTGCCGTCCTCCTCCTTGCCCTTTTGTGGCCCCGCCACCTCCTAGATCTCTCTGTCATCTGCTTTCAGCCAAAGAAGGGAAAAGAGACTACAGAAAATTCAGGAAGTGCCGGACTTTGCAAGGGACTGAAGGCCCCATCTCATCTAAAGGCCGTAAACTGGCAGCCAGGGCCAAATCCGGCTCAGAGATGAGATGTGCTTTGCTTGACTCATTATTTGAATTGGGTATCCACATTTTTAAAAAAAAAGGAAGGCTCTCATTTTTAATTATTTTTCACATTTATTTATATTTTGAGAGAGCACAAGTGGGGGAGGGACAGAGAAAGAGGAAGACACAGAATCTGAAGCAGGCTCCGGGCTCTGAGCTGTCAGCACAGAGGCCTGAGGTGGGGCTTGAACCCACTAACTGCGAGATCATGACCTGAGCCGAAGTCAGACGCCCAACCAACTGAGCCGCCCAGGCGCCCCTCAGGGAGCTCCCATTTTTAAAAAATCTAGATTCGCTCTCGAAAAAGCGTAAGACTTGGTGCCTCTGAGTGGCCAGCATTTCCCCATGGCTGTGACGAGAACTAGCCGCTGAAATGCCCTTTGGACATTACAGTACAGTACCCCCCACTTGCCCAGAGCCCTGCTCCAGCTCGTTTACATAACCTGCCCAGACTCTGTTGGCAGGATCGGAGTTCGAAACCCTTGCTAGACCGACCTGTTTGTTTTTCAGAGCTAAGGAAGGGAGGCCCAGAGAAGCCGAGTGATTCACCAGTCCACGTCACTTTTTCTCACGTAACGGGGCTAAGATCACTAATACGAGGGTGCTGTGTCCATACGTTCCCTTCTCCATCTCATACTTTCTCCCGGAGAGATTTGGGAAGTAAGCATACAATCTGAGGAAATTGTGTTTTGGGCAGGAAGACACAAAGATGACGTCAACCAGCGGATAAGCTAGAAAGGTCCACTGACTGGAACTCAAGAGACTTGGATAGGAAATTATTAATGGGAGGAAGTGGAAGGAAGAGAGAGGTTACATGCATACTAAGGGCACAGGAGAGAAGCACGCGTGGAAGAAGGTGAGGCGAGGAGAAAGAGCAAAGGAGGCACCGAGTTGCTCTATTCCTCTAGAGAGGAGAGCCTTGCTGGAAAGCAGCCGTTGCCAAGGGGGAAAAAAGGAGGCCGCCAAACGGAGACTAAAATCAAAACTGTTCAGAGACAAAATAATGAGAACTGTAAGAGATTTCTTCTTCAGATTTGTTTATTTTGCACAGCCACAGAAGCCCTGCAAAGAAAGGCAGAGATTTCTCAAGGTTGTAATAAGTTCTCAGGCAACCTTGAGAAACAATGACCTAAAACAATGAAGGTCTGCATGAAAAGAAAGAAAGAAAGAAAGGAAAGGAAGAAAAGAATCTCCCCCAGAACCAAAATGCAAATGGGGTAGTTTTACCGAGAATTGGCCCTTTAAACGTTCAGCAAAAGTTTTTCTAGAAAGAAAAATGAACCAGGACTGAGGCACAGGACTTTTTCTTAGGGAGGAGGGGAATCTCCGGACTGGTTCCACTGCAAGGCTATAGGATCCACAGCACATGCTATTGTATGAGTTCACTGGAAAGATTCATAGAAGTAACAAAATGATATTTGAGATCCTCACCGGAGCCAAAGCAATAGGGAAGGAGTAATGTAGACAATTGGTAACCTAAGAAAGAAAGAAAGAGAAAGAAAGAAAGAAAGAAAGAAAGAAAGAAAGAAAGAAAGAGAAAGAAAAAGAAAGAGAAAAGATTCATGTGCAATTAGCATGTGAAAGTCAGAATGGCTGGATGCTGGCCTTCGTTCTGCCACTAATGGGTTGGGTGGTTTGAGTCTCTCGCTTCAATTCTCTAAGGCTCAGTTTCCTCAAGTGTGAAGTGAGACGCTTGGGTTGAGTCTCAAGGTGTTCTTCCCAGATCATCTACAGCAGCCCAGGAGAACTTGTTAGAAATACAAATTCTTCGGTCTCATCGCAGACCAACTGATGCCCTGCAGTCTGTGTTGTAACCAGCCCTTTGGCTGAAAGCCTCTGAAGTTTGAGAACCACTGAGCAAGCCACCGGCTAGATGTTCTCCACCGACTGCTGTAAATACTCTAATTCTGAATGAGAGAGGAAACAGAGCTGGGTTCCTACTAGCTGGCATTAAAGATTCTTTAAATTAAAAATTTTTAATGTTTATTTATTTTTGAGAGAGGCAGAGAGAGAGAGAAAGAGAAACAGTGCTAGCAGGGGAGGGGCAGAGAGAGAGGGAGGCACAGAATCTGAAGCAGGCTCCTGGCTCCCAGCTGTCAGCGCAGAGCCCGACGCGGGGCTCAAACCCATGAACTGCGAGATCATGACCTGAGCCGAAGTCGGACACTTAAACGACTGAGCCACCCAGGCGCCCTAAGATTTTTTTAAAACATGTTCAACGTGACAAGACATGATTATTTGTTTCAAATGATGCAAGTGTTTGGTTAACCATTTGATTTGGGGAAACATAAGAACAGCCACGCACAAGCAAGGAGCATCCCAACAGTGAAACAAAGTGAATTGAAGCTAAGTTAAAAACCACAGATGGCAAGACAAGGACAGTCACATATACATCAGCAGTAATCTCCCTGTGAGGGAACATACAAATTAGGACAGGTTCAGTGTGCAGAGTAAAGAGAAGGATCTATTCCTTTCAACGTTTAAGTTCTACAGAGTACAAAAAAAAAAAAAAAAAAAAAAAGAATACACTGGTAGCTCAGTAAATAAACTGCCTTATAATTAGCTATTTTATATTAATAGTACTTATGTTTACAAAAAAGGTCTTCAAGGCTCATTGGAAGTTTTAGTGGTGTTTTCCGGCTCCAAGGTAGAGCTCTAATACCAAAAGACAAAGGAAAACACAAGCAAGGAAGCAAAAGAAATGAGACAAACCAACGTCAAAATCAACCTCTGTCTGTCCAGGAGTAGTTGAAGATGAATTGGACGGCACAACTCGGGGATTTTAGTTTGCTTTCCATAGCACCTTCTTCTGGGTCTTCTTCCTTTGCTCTTTAATTTCTTGTCCTTGTCAGTCATTATGCATTATGACTCTTAACGCTTGGGTGTGAATAAATGTTAAAATGTGCTCTGTTGATCAGGCATTTTCATGTGGTTTTTCCTAATGAATTCTAGAATGCAAGGTCTTGTCATCCATGAAAGGAGCTATAGGTATCACCTACTATTGGGAAATATTTGAAATGGCGCAGGAAAGCCTCCAAGGTCAGTAAGGACAGTAAGGAAAGTTGATCTGACTTAGTGATCTTCTTAGCAACCTTCTCAGAGCGATTGGGATCAGTGGTGGTAGAGGAAGTGGAGCAGCACGGGAGGTGGAGTAGCAGGGGAGGTGGAGTAGCGGGGGAGGTGGAGTAGCAGGGGAAGTGGAGCAGGGAGCTGTCCAGAAGCCTGTGGTAAAATGAACAGAGACTCTGCTGACCTTTCTGCTAAAAGAACTTTCTCCCACCGAAGGACAACCTGCAGGTTGGCTAGGCAAGACAGTCTGTATTACCTGTTGCAAAATCTCTCCCAGGGTTGAAGTCTTCCTACCTTCCAGTCAGCTCTCTCCCATCCTTCCTGCTTCTCTGCCCCATCTTTTTGTGCATGGCTATGGATCAGCTCATCCCCGTCCCCCCTAACCGTGATCCGTCTTCTGTCCCAGGGGCCAGGGCTGTTGTGTTGGTTATGCAGGCTGTGCCCTAAGCAAAAGGGCTCACGCAAGTGGCACCATGCAGAGGGACAAAGGGAGGCTGAGATTTACCCCTCATTAAACCCCGCCTTGGAGGAGTGCCTTTTTCTTTTTTTTTTTTTTTTTTTTTTTTAACGTTTATTTTATTTTTGAGACAGAGAGAGACAGAGCATGAACGGGGGAGGGGCAGAGAGAGAGGGAGACACAGAATTGGAAGCAGGCTCCAGGCTCTGAACCATCAGCCCAGAGCCCGACGTGGGGCTCGAACTCACAGACCATGAGATCATGACCTGAGCTGAAGTCAGATGCTTAACTGACTGAGCCACCCAGGCGCCCCAGGAGTGCCTTTTTCTGACTCACACACAGGCACCCGAAGCTAGCCACAATCATGCCAGGACCCCCCACCTTGTATATTGGGGCACATCTGACACTATAGTACTTTTCTTAAAGAAATTCCTCTTGCCTACTCTCTAGACTAACCCATGCTTCTTGCTCCCTCTGTAAAATATACCGTGAGAGCTGTGCCCGCGGCACACCCCTGCCTGCTGTTGGTAGACATTCTCTCGTATGCTCCGGGCACATCTACTCCCTCTAGTTAGGCTCTATGTATATCAAGTGCTCCTAGCTGTTCCCAGACTGGTTTCTACCAGTTGTGCTTGTTGTTTTAATTACCCAAATTAATTAAATATTGAATAAACTGATGACATCGTGTAAAATGAGTGTTGTGGTTTCTGTACAAACTACGTTCAGCAGCTGCAAAAAGAAATTGCTGTTGATACGGCTGAGGGGAGACAACTAACTGGAAAAGGTTGGCCAAATTAAAATGCGAAGTCTGGGGGCGCCTGGGTGGCTCAGTCGGTTAAGCGGCTGACTTCGGCTCAGGTCATGATCTCGCAGTCCGTGAGTTCGAGCCCCGCGTCGGGCTCTGTGCTGACAGCTCGGAGCCAGGAGCCTGTTTCAGATTCTGTGTCTCCCTCTCTCTGACCCTCCCCCGTTCATGCTCTGTCTCTCTCTGTCTCAAAAATAAACGTTAAAAAAAACAATTAAAAAAAAATGCGAAGTCTGAGATTCTGTACTTGAAAGACTTTGCGTGTGATTTGAAGTCCTTGATTCCCTTTAAAGAAACCCAGGCGAGAAATCGTGGACCAGGAATTATAGGTGTCATTTATGAACGAAAGGTACCACCGTAGTCCACAGTCCCATGTGGAAAACAAGAAATAATAAAAAGACTTTAAAATGAAAAACTTTGACCCTAGAGCAACACGCATGTACAGTATTTACGTGTTTTAAAGTAAAATATGTGCTTCGGAAATGTATGAGCTATTTTTAGCAGTTTTTCCAATTAATCAATTGTCAACCAATACCCTATCCAGGTCATGTCAGATAAGAAGGCTTCTATAGAATTTTATTAGGTGCTTAATGAGATTTGCCTATAGTAGCTCTCGCCCGTTGTGGTGCCTTTCTGTGCAACTTGGAAGTATCTCATAGGACATCAGCCTTTTACTAACAGTATTTTTTGTTTTTAAATCTTTTTTTTTAATTTTTCAATTGCTAACAATATTTTTGACAATAAAAGCATAAAATCATCCTCAGTAACAAAAGAAACAAAAGAGTCATCCTCAACAACAGCCATACGATCACATCTATGCCAACTCAAAATATATATAAAAAATCTTTTGAATCCAATTTGACTTTATTAAACATACTTCACTACAGATGAGAACCGGACACACATTCTATCTGGCAACCACAAATCAATATTTGGCACCTGTGATGGAAATTTTGTAAAAATTGCCTTTTAAAAAGTTCACACTGACTAAAACCCAGCTGGGTATAACAAACTCAGAACTTTTCTTAGGAAGGGTGATTTAAAGTGAAGTTAATTATTCATTAAGGGAGGCAGAAAGAACTGGAGAAGAAGTTTTGTTTCATCATTTCCCAACCATTTAGAATCCAAGAACCATGCAGCTTTGGAAGTGGGAGAAACCTCAGAGGTCGGTGTGCTTTTCTCTCATGGCAAAAAGTTCTTCAGATCAAAGGGTTCCCCACTCTGCTGTATTACCACTACAAATAAGATGTTCTCCATGCCGGAAAGCAGTATGCTTCATAATTGAAAAACTTAATTCAGAAAATTCTTTCTTCTAATGAGTTTTATTCAGTCATTTTGTAACCTCCATTTCTGGATATCAGTACTGAAGCTCGCAATATGAACACTTCTGTTCTTGCATATTTTGAAGAAACTGGGTATAGTTACCCTGGAGATAACAGTGTATATGTGTGTGTGTGTGTGTGTGTGTGTGTGTGTGTGTCCCCTAGATGGATTGTGAGTAAGAGTAGTAAGCTTCTTGGTGTGCCTGGAAGGCTCAGTTGGTTACATGTCTGACTTTTGATCTTGGCTCAGGTCATGATCTCATGGTTTGTGAGTTCGAGCCCTGCCTTAGTCTCTGCACTGTCAGTGCAGAGCCTGCTTGAGATTCTCTCTCTCCCTCTCTTTCTGCCCTTCCCTAACTCACACATGCACATACCCTCACTGTCTCTTAAAATAAATAAACTTAAAAAATGAGGAATAAGCTTCTGCATATAAGGGAAAACTACCTATCAGTTCAGCAATTAAATAATGTGGAGGTTTGCCTTAGAAAGTAGAGAGGCCACTTGTTCCCGAAGAGAGCACTGTTCCAGAAGAGAGCATCCTGAAAACTTCAGTATGGCATTCTTACATTGAGGAGAAGGTCAGGATAAGAGATCTCTAAAGTTCCTTTAAAAATTTTAGAAGTCCTTAATATACCTGATAGTCTCGATGATTTTCTTTTTTCTTTTTTTTAATTATTTATTTTTGAGAGAGAGAGAGAGAGAGAGAGAGAGAGAGAGGGACAGAGCACAAGCAGGGGAGGGGCAGAGAGAGAGAGGGAGACACAGAATCCGAAGCAGGCTTCAGGCTCTGAGCTGTCAGCACAGAGCCCGACATGGGGTTCCAACCCACAAACCGCGAGATCATGATCTGAGCTGAAGTCTGACGCTTAACCAACTGAACCACCCGGGCGCCCCTGACAGTCTCCATGATTTTCTACTCCATAACATCCTTGGTTTCTTCAAGTATCCTTTATATGCTGTAGTTTCAGATCTTTTCATTATGTCAGCTGACCTGCTATGAAAGCATGTTGATGTAATAAATATCCTTAAAATCTTGTATCCAAAATTTAAATTTACAGTCAGTAAAAATTACGCTGAAATGGGGTCATCAGGAAATGGCCTCCATTTGGTGTTCATGTTGCTAGTAAAAGACAATATGAAATGCAGTGTTGCTAAAGAGCCTTGGAAAACACTAATTTCAAGTAAAGTGGCCAGAATTGATTCGTAGAATTAGAATATCACTCACAAATCAATAAGTCAGTTAATACTTTGTTTCCTACTTAAAGAAATACAGGTCAAAAACCCCTTACTCGTAACCCAGAAAACTTAAAAAACAAATTGTTCTGTAACTAATTTGGTGGCAGAAAGTGATGTGAATCGCTGGAGGCTATTGAATTACCTGCACTTACCCTATTTATTCTGAATATGCACATGTTTGGCTGCTGAATCATTTAAATGTTTGATTCAGAGGTGCACTATATTACTTTGCGAAATCCAAAGTATCTGAATTCAGAAACACATCTGGGCAACAACAACAGGTTTGCTAAACCTGTCATATGTTTCTGGAGACCGGTGATGGGCACCTGTGTATTTGCAAGAAAAAAAGTGATTCTACTTGGAGAGGTGTATGCTCCAAACACTGAAGATTCTGGCTATACAAATAAAAACAATGAGATCCTGAAGAGGACATAATTTTAACGCCATTCTAGCCTCCCAAGCAGTAATGGAAATCTACAAACACACACACACACACACACACACACACACACACCCCTCATACATACACACTGAACACAAAATAAATAAAAACAGACCAAATACAAATTGGAGGCGGGGATGATGAAAAAGGAAAAAAAAATCATTCCAAAGACTTCAAGATAACATCGTGGTCACAAAAGGCTACTTCATGCTATGACGGTAAATTAACTTCAATACCTCAACCGATATAACACAAACAAAACTTGCGTCTCACTCTTGCCTGGACACCAAAGCAGGTAAGAGGATCTGCTCTGCACAGTCATTGAAGGACTTGACCCATGAAGGTTTTGCCCTCCAGCGTGCTGTAAGCTGTTGCAACAGGATAAAAGAACACATGGAGAACTGAAACCCACCCTTCCCAGCTTTGGACCAGAAATGGCATATGTCACTTTCACGTCTATAGCCGAGGATCGGGTTGCCTCCCCTAAATGCAAAGGAAACAATCAACAAAACTAAAAGGCAACCGATGGGATGGGAAAAGATACTTGCAAATGACATATCGGATAAAGGGTTAGTATCCAAAATCTATAAAGAATTTACCAAACTCAACACCCGAAAGCCAAATAATCCAGTGAAGAAATGGGCAGAAGACATGAATAGACACTTTTCCAAAGAAGACATCCAGATGGCCAACAGACACATGAAAAGATGCTCAACATCAGTCATCATCAGGGAAATACAAATCAAAACCACACTAAGATATCAACTCACACCAGTCAGAGTGACTAAAATTAACATCTTGGGAAACAACAGATGCTGGCCAGGATGTGGAGAAAGAGGAACCCTCTTGCACTGTTGGTGGGAATGCACACTGGTGCAGCTGCTCTGGAAAACAGTGTGGAGATTCCTCAAAAAATTAAAAAAAGACCTACCCTATGACCCAGCAATAGCACTGCTAGGAATTTACCCAAGGGATACAGGAGGGCTGATGCATAGGGGCACTTGTACCCCGATGTTTAGAGCAGCACTTTCAACAATAGCCAAATTATGGAAAGAGACTAAATGTCCATCAACTGATGAATGGATAAAGAAGATGTGGTTTATATATACAATGGAAAACCACTTGGCAATGAGAAAGAATGAAATCCTGCCATTTGCAGCAATGTGGATGGAACTGGAGGGTATTATGCTTATGCTAAGTGAAATAAGTCAGTCAGAAAGACAGATATCATATGTTTTCACTCAGATGTAGAACTTGGGAAACTTAACAGAAGACCATAGGGGAAGGGAAGGGGAAAAAACAGTTACAAACAGAGAGGGAGGCAAACCATAAGACACTTAAATACAGAGAAGAAACTGAGGGTTGATGAGTGGGGCAGGGGAGAGGGGAAAATGAGTGATGGGCGTTGAGGAGGGCACTTGCTGAGATGAGTACTGGGTGTTGTATGTAAGGGGTGAATCACAGGAATCTACCCCCAAAGCTAAGAGCACACTGTATACACTGTATGTTAGCCAATTTGACAATAAATTATATTAAAAAATTTATATTAAAAAATGCAAGTGTTCAGATAGGACAGCATCTGGAATATTTACTGATCGTTACTGCATCTGCTATGAAAGGAGAAAAAAAGAAGGGAAAAACGGGACAGATAGAAATTTAAAATGACACTGTATAAACAAGTCCAGATAAATCTGTAATCACAATATACAAATCAAGTATGTTTATAAGTAAAAAAGCAGGTAATGTCCAAAAAACATTTTTGAATCTAATTATTCATGTTCAAAAGAGAGCCACCAAAATTATCAGAGCAAGTAAAGCTTGAAAATAAAAAGGCAAAGAAGGCCATCACAGGCAAATATGAACCAAAAGAAAGCTGATGTGGCTATGGTTTTTATCAGCAATAATAGGTGTTAAGATTAAAACTTATTAACTATAAATGGAGACGCTCAAAACAGTTTTATAAAAGCTCAGTTCAACAAGATCTAAAAATTCTAAACTTATGTATACCTAATAAAATAATATCAAATTATATAAAATAAAAAATTGATAAGGTGAAGAAAAAATATGGCTCACCAAGTTTAAAATATCTACTATCTGACCTTTTACAGGAAAAGTTTGTAGACTTCTATACATGGACATATAAGGCATCTCAGAAATTTTCAAACTATTGGTACCAGATGAGAGTAATCTTTGAAGCATAATGCAACTAAGATGTCAATTAAAAATAAATTAAAATAAGTAAAAAAATTCCACACTCTTGAATATTTAAAAGGTGACCATACTTTTTAAATAATGCATAGGTGAAAGGAGAAATAATAATGGGAATTTTATTTTATTTAACTTTTTTTTTGAGAGAGAGAAAGAGAGCATGTGCATGGAAGAGGGGCAGAGAGAGAGAGAAAGAGAGAGAGAGACAGAGAGAGAGAGAGAGAGAGAGAGAATCTTAAGCAGTTTCCACATTCAGCATTGAGCCAAAAGCTGGACTCGATCCCACAACCCTGAGATCATGACCTGACCCAAAATCAAGAGTTGGATGGATGCTCAACCGACTGAGGCACCCAGGCGCCCCTAAGATGGACAATTTGGACATCACCAAGGGCACTAAGGGCACTGATCGCAATGCATGAAAACAGATCAAATATGTTTAAATCCATGAGTTTAGATGCTTGGGTGGAAAAGTAGGAGGTCACTTTGGAAAGATAATAGAGAATCATTCATTGGTAAATGAAAACAAAATCACGTTATTTATCATGCCTTTCCTGCATGGACTGTACCAGTGAGCCATCAATAATCAATAAACTCAAAACAATGGCACAGGTGGACAAGTTGAAACTTTCAGGGAAACTCGAAAGGCCAATCATATTCAGACGCCCAAGTGAGGCCACTAAAAGGGTACCTTCGAGAGTTCCATGGAAAGCTGTGATCTCTGTGGGCTGATCATGGAATTTAAAGTGAGGCCAACCTAGATCCAATGGGGACTTCTGCATCTATCCATCGCGGTATCTGAGTGCAACAAGTTTCTGAAAGTAGTGGTCTCTACCTGACGTCTACCTTCCAGATTTCATCTGGCTCTTCTTTTGACCAACTCGAACTCAGAGTCATAATGGAAAGGGAATTCTGGAAAATAGTCCAATTCAGTGTAGCCTACTATTTTTCAATTTGGCAGCTATACGTCTTCTTTTAACCACTTCTAAATAAATATAACAGCAAAATCATGCTTCCACTTAAGAAAATGTAACTACCGGGGCGCTTGGGTGGCTCAGTCAGTTAACCGTCAGACTTCCGCTCAAGTCATGATCTCGCAGTTTGTGGGTTCGAGCCCCGCGTCCGGCTCTGTGCCGACAGCTCAGAGCCTGGAGCCTGCTTCCGATTCTGTGTCTCTTTGTCTCTCTGCCCCTCCTCCACTTATGCTCTGTCTTTCTCTGTCTCTCAAAAATAAATAAATGTAAACATTTTTAAAAGTTTTTAAAGAAAAAAAAGAGAATGTAACTACCCCTCATGCAACTGAAAAGGCACTGATTTTTCCCAAAGAATACACAAATGAGATCCATCTTTAGATGATGTCCATTTGTCTTATAGCTGGATCCCACTCCTTCTTGGATATCTTGTAACTCACATACTAATGCATAAAGTTAATATTTTATGTTAGACAGTAGAGGAATGGGAGAGGAAAAAAAGAAATGGTGCGTATTTGTGTCTATATACACATGTATGAATATAGTCATATTAAAGAGAAAATATACTCATGACTACTACAATCCTCATTTCTGCGATTGCTCACATGGTCATAGCCAGTATTTATAAATCCTTTCTCCACTACCCAGAGAGTATTTGGGTTAGTATTTGCTGCTGTCAGTAAGCATTCAGATTTGGTGACCCAAACCTTCATTCCTAAAGGTTCTGTGTCATTTGCAGTCCTGCTATATTGGGTTGCTGTGACTTTCTATCAACATTAAAAAAAAAACTTTTTACATTTATTTATTTTTGAGAGACAGAGAGAGACAGAGCACAAGTTGGGGAGGGGCAAAGAGAGAAGGAGACACAGAATCTGAAGCAGGCTCCAGGCTGTGAGCCGTCAGCACAGAGCCTGACGCGGGGCTCGAACCCACAGACTGCAAGATCATGACCTGAGCCGAAGTCAGACGCTCAATCGACTGAGCCACTCAGGCGCCCCTCTATCAACATTTTTCATAGCACATAGGAGTATAGAGTATGAAGAGGTATTCCCAGAGGATCTGTTGAATTCCAGAGATTTCTCCTTCTGCCCTCATTTTGTAGCAGCAATCCAATTTCCCCTTGAGGAGTAGGATCCATCAACCAGCTAATATAGTAAACCACTTTCTTTTTTTTTTCCTTGTTGATTCAGCGGCATGAGAAGACCCAAATGGCCAGGTTGCAGCACCAGCTTCCAGTTCAATGGAATCATTTTTGTACCCCTAGTGAAAGCACTCTTCCTTCCTTTGGAAACTAAGACCTCTAAACCAACAGCGCACAAAGGTGAGGGAAGGAAAGCATGGTTTTTCTGGCAGACCGTTAGCATTATTAATAAGAGGAGCAATCCCACTTCCATCCCTTGATTCTTGGAACTGAGATAAAAAGCGCCATATGGTGGCTGCTTACTCAGCGTGTATATCACATCCTGTAAGACATTATTCTTCCCCGAAAAGTGTTGCCATCCGGCTGGCACCCCATCGAAGTCTTCAAAAGGCCATTCCCCTGTCCTATCAGGCCAACTGCTTCCAAGTGATGGAGAACATGATAACCTCAGTGAATCCCATGAGCCTGAGTCCACTGCTGTCATTCATTTGATGTGACATCAGTCTTCTGTTCAGAAAGCAATGCCGTGTGCGACGCCATGAGGATGAGTGAGACATTTTGTGGTTCGCAGAAGGTGGTCTTACCAGAAACATTGCGGGCAGGACAGGCAAATCTATGTCCAGCTCGGACCCCTGAGAGATTTTCCATAACGACTGTCCTTGGGGCCTCTTCTGAGTGGGGTGGTAGTGTGGCAGCTATCCGCTTTCAGGTGCTGCCATTGTACCCTGAAAACCCATCTGTAGTCCGGCCTGAATTTTGTCTTCCTTAGTACAGTGGACACAGAGGACTTCCCGAAAGGCCAGAGGTGCGGGTGGAGACAGAGGAGACAATTACTAGGAATCAGAGCCATCGGAATCGGGGCCAGGTGCTGATGCAACCTACTTGTACCATCAGGACCTACCTGAGCCGGATTTTACATATATTATTTCTACTCATGTTGCAGCGCTCGGTGCATGCCCCACATAATGCCTTCGTGGGTTAAACAATACCTCAAATGAGCAGTTCAGGGTCTATGGCAACTTGGGAGTCCAGAGTCAAGCCTTCAGTCTCTTTCAGGGTTCAGTAGCAAACCAGAAGCTATTTCTTAAAAGGAGAATGGTTATCTTTATTTTTTTTAATTTTTTTAAACGTTTTTATTTATTTTTGAGACACAGAGAGACAGAGCATGAGCGGGGGATGGGGGGGGGGGGGGGGGGGGAAGGGCGCGCAGAGAGAGAGGGAGACACAGAACCCGAAGCAGGCTCCAGGCTCTGAGCTGTCAGCACAGAGCCTGACGCAGGGCTCAAACTCACGGACTGTGAGATCATGACCTGAGCTGAAGTCAGGTGCTTAGCAAGACTGAGCCACCCAGGCGCCCCAAGAATGGTTATCTTTAGAAGGTGGCATAGCGTTGCTCCAAATCCTACAGGACTGCTCTATAATTCACCCAGGATCCTGCCAAGGGCCCCATACAACATCCCTATTTGTCACAGACGTTTTAAGTATCAGTGGGCCTTCTGGATCAAAGGGCTCAAGTGCCAGGGGGGCTGGCACCTAATTTGGACCTGTTGCCGAGCCTTCTCTTTCCCCGAACACTAGAAACCCACTAAATGTTGTGTTTCTGTCTTTGGAGTAGGAGCGTCTAGGTGCAGCAAATTTTTCACCTTAGCAGAGATATCTCGACCATGCCCCAGATCAGAGGAGGCAGTCACTAAGGTGGAAGTCCCCAGAACTTTGATGAGATTTATTTCTCACCCTTTGGATATTTGCTACTTCCTGCTCATCAGGTCCAATCAACATGCTATAATTGCTACGATGGACCAAGATGATATTTCGTGGAATGGAGAGGCAATAAAGATATTTTTACATGGGATTATGGGTGATGGATTAGGACAGTGAAGTACATTGCTAGCCCCACCATTTGAAAGCAAACTGTTTTTTATAGTCTTTATTATGAAAGATAAAAGGAAAAGTATTAATCAGATCAAGAGGTGCATACTAAGGACCAAGGGTTGTATCAGTTTGCTCCAATATGGAAGCCTCATTTGGAAGAGTAGCTGTGATTAGAATTATGACCTGACAAAATTCACTACAATCTACCAGCATTCCCCCAAATCTAGCTTTTCTTCACAGGCCAAATAAGTGAAATAAATGGGAATGTATTAGAAGTCACCACTTGTCCAATTTTCAAAACCTTAGTGGTGACACTATTCTGAGAATGCTATGTTGCCTTTGGTTAACCGTTTTGGCAAGTAAAAGGACTTTTAGGGACTTCCTCCTGGCTTTTTCTACCATAAAGCCCTCACTCCATAATTTGGGGAACAATGTGGGATTCTGTCATTCGCGGAATATGTAAACTCTGCATTTCAGAACTGGAAAATAATCGTGGAGTGGGTTTGGACTTCCACTAGGTCCACTATGAGTTGGGCTCAAGCCAAAACTCCATTTATTCCCTGACTTCTTAGGCCCTACTCCGACTGTCACACCACAGTGACATTTGGGGTTCTAGGAATCATCATTAATTCAGAGCTAGTAATGAGTAATACCCCAAATTCTGGTTATTTCCCCTCCCTTAATATGCAATAATACCGGTAAGTTGCCACAATGTCTTTGGAAGGGAAGGTGGAAGATTTACAGTATACATTTTGGCAATGTAGCAGGGTTGTTCCTCAAGGAGACTTGCCTCATCTTCATTTAAGGAGCTCTGCATCTAACTTATCCAGATTGAATCAAGCCTGGGAATCATTGGAGGATCTAGGACTATCTACTCTTGGATTGAAGTCAGAAGTCTTTACTCCAGGCCTGGAGCTTTTTTTGTTCATACAAGCCAAGTAAGACATTAGTGGGGTGTCTACATATTTCAATCCTAGGAAGATTAGAATGAATTAGCCAATGCCAAAGATCAAGCCATTCTGATTATCTCTTTAGCTCTGTCCATTATTACAATGTTTCCCTTGTTTCTGGTAGTTAAGATAGTTAAGTCACGTCACTTGGTGCCTGTCATTCCAGTGTCCCACTATCCCCAGTGAATTCAAGGGACCCAGTTTAATGAGAGCATTAATGGCTTATAGAGAATGGCTAATACAAAACCGTGCACAGATGTTGTTGTTTGCTTCAACAATGCATTTCTTAAAGCCTTGATGAAGGAAACGTCTTCTGAACCCTCCTAGGTCATAAGTAGGGGATGGCTGAACAGTTCTTACATAATGCATCCGCTCCAGCATTCCAACTCCTTAACTTGTGGATACCTTCCATTTATATAGTGAAGGATGGATTTATGAAAGACGTGAGTGTCAGGTACAACTTGACAGAAAACAAACGGTTTCACAGTTTAGGTGTGTGGGTAGAATTCTGAGTAATATAGGACAAGACAGAAAGACAGAAATGAAAGTACAGTAGTTCCCCCCTATTCCATGGTTTCACTTTCCATGGTTTTAGTCACCCTCTGTCAACTGTAGTCTGTAGGCAGATGATCCTCCCTCTGACTTATCACCAGAAGGTAAATGGTAGCCTAACACTAATTCACAGCGCCCATGTCACTCACCTTATTTCATCTCGTCATGTAGGCATTTTGTCATCTCATCGTCACAAGTGGAAGGATGGGTACAGTACAATAAGATATTTTGAGAGAGAGAAAGACCATATTCACATAACTTTTATTATGGTGTATTATTGTAATTGCTGTATTTTATTATTGTTGTTGTTACTCTCTTACTGCACCTAATTTATAAATTAAACTTCATCAGAAGTAGATATGTATGAATAGGAAAAAAAAACATAGTACATGTGGGGTTCAATACTACCTGTGGTTTTGGGGTCTTGGAATTATATCCCCTGCAGATAAGGGGAAACTAACGAAGAGATTTGGGCAGACATGCCCGGTAGATTATGGATGAACCATAGACGTTTGGTGGTGGAAGAAAGGAAGTGGCAATAACCCAAGCTGAAGAGTTGCTGCTTCTGGGAAAATGAGGAGAATCTGTGAATGAAACAGAGATTTGGGAACAGGGAGCATACATGACATAAAAGGGAGCAGCAGGTCAAAAATTATTTTGAGGTTAAGTTGGAGGTTGGTAATATTGTGGCGTTAGTAACGAAGATGGGGAAACCATAGAAAGAAGGCATATGGAAGAGAATAGTTTGAAGGTTAGATGGGAAAAGATGTGACAGTACTGAACAATTCTAAAAATATAACTGTCAGAGAAGGCTTAGGGAAAACTATTGCAGTGGCTGTTTTTCTAACTTAAAAAAAATGTTTATTTATTTTGAAGGGGGGGTGGAGAGAGGGAGAGAGCAGGGGTAGGGAAGAGAGAAAGGAGAGAATTCAAGAATTCCAAGAACTCTGTGCTGATAGTGCAGAGACCGACGTGGGGCTCAAAGTCGCGAACCATGAGATTGTGACCTGAGTTAAAGTCACTCAACCAAATGAACCACCCAGGTGCCCCTGCGGTGACTTTGTAATGTGAACACTTGGGTTTACCTACATTCCCAGAATTCACTTCTCTCTCTGTTTTCAGTTAGGGTGGTCCATGGGAGCATCTTGTGTGATTTGGGTAGAAATGAAGCCGCATTTTGTAGATCCCACACGTTGTCATTCATCTGTTGCCTCACTTCATTGGTGTGTGGCAGCAGCTGAGCCTATGACTGATCAACTTTTGCCAAGATCCTCCTTTATCTTCGGAAACTTCTGGGCCAGGGTGTGTGTGTGTGTGTGTGTGTGTGTGTGTGTGTGTGTGTGTGTGTGTGTAGTTGCATGAAAAAGGGCCCTAGCTTGGGTGTAGGATACCCAAGCCTATGTCAAGGTCAGGGGCAATGAATGTCATGTGTTTTGGTCCACCTTCATGGGCTCATGTTTTTGTATTCTAGTTTGCTCTTAATTTCACCCACTTTATATCTGTTTGCTCTACCTGACTGCCGGTCATATATATATTTCCGTTATTATATCAGTCACCATGCAATCAGAGAAGGAGGATCACTATATAGATACACACACGCACACACACACACACACACACACACACACACACACTGCCCCCTCCTCCATGATTCTGCTTTTCTGATTGTACCCCAGCTGATGTAATAAAGGAAATATGTAGTTTAGGGCAGTCATTCTTAAGATTTCAAAATCTATGTCTTGTTTGGATACGCATAAACATTTCTCTTCTTCTTTCCCACCCCACCAGTTATAACAGACTCCTCTTAGGTTAAGCAATTCTGGTTTCACAGAGATACATGGATGGTGTTTCTTACTATAGTTATATTGTTTAAAATGCTATTTTCATTAAAAAAAGATGATACTATAATGGCTTTGGTTTTTAAATTAAACAATCCACTTCCACACATTCTTTTTTTTCTAATTTTGTTAATGTTTATTTATTTTTGAGAGAGAAAGAGACAGAGTGAGAATGGGGGAGGGGCAGAGAGAGAGGGAGACACAGAATCCAAAGCAGGCTCCAGGCTCTGAGCTGTCAGCACAGAGCCAGATGCGGGTCTTGAACCCAAGAATCGTTCAAGAGATCATGATGTGGGTCTTGAACCCAAGAATCGTTCAAGAGATCATGACCCACCCAGGCACCCCATCCATTACCACACATTCTTTTTTTTTAATTTTAACACTTATTTATCTTTGAGAGAGAGAGACAGAGAGACAGAAACAGAGCATGAGAGAGGTAGGCGCAGAGAGAGAGGGACACACAGAATCTGAAGCAGGCTCCAGGCTCTGAGCTGTCAGCACAGAGCCCAACGCGGGGCTCCAACTCCTGGACCATGAGATCATGACCTGAGCCAAAGTCGGACACCCAGCCGACTGAGCCACCCAGGCGCCCCTTTTTCCACACATTCTTAATCGTTCATTCTTACCCAGTCCTTGCCCATCCTCATCGCTCTTTTGGAGGATAAAGATTAGACATTCAGGTTCCTCTTCATGTTTGTATGTAGTGAGTCACAAGAGCCACAATTCACTCCCTAACACCCAATACAAGCCAAATAATCTACATAATTATAATTTTAAAAAAAGTCAGAGAGGGGCGCCTGGGTGGTTGTCAGTTAAGCACCCAACTTCAGCTTTGTTAGAAGCACCCATCAAACTTTGTTAGAAGGTAGGCTGATTTCTCCTTACCATCATCTGTGGTGGATTTCTCTTCCCTTTGCTCCAGAAAGGAGTGAGAACCACTATGGATCTTTCCTCTCATCCTTGTCATTTTCTGAAATTTAGTTCATTTAAATTCCTCTGGGGTCTCATCTCTCTTGACTTTTTAATTTTTTTTATGTTTATTTGTTTTGGGGAGAGAGAGACACACACACACAGTACAAGCTGGGGAGGGGCAGAGAGAGAGGGAGACACAGAATCCGAAGCAAGCTCCAGGCTCTGAGCTGTCAGCACAGAGCCCGACGCAGGGCTTGAACCCACGAACTGCAAGATCATGACCTGAGCTGACACTCAACCAACTGAGCTACCTAGGTGCCCCTAGGAAAGTCTTGTAGAGGAGCAGAAGAGCTGAGAGGAGACCCCTGGCACTCCAGGCCTTTGGCTAAGAAAGTTTGGGGGTAGGAGCAGAAGAGAACTGAGATCCTCTCCCAAGGCTTCAAGCTAAGGAAGATATCCAGCAGAGCAGCAAAGCGGAGAATAACAGCTGTAAATCAACATTTGCTTGTAGGAAAAGTCCTAGTCCTGCCTTCAAAATATTCGAAGCCAGTGGTGAATTGAATCAAACTAAAAAATTATAACAAACCCCAAAGTCAGTTTAATTACACATCATACAGACTCAGTTCCAATTCTGGTGGTATTATAGGAGAAGGTATT
This sequence comes from Panthera leo, assembly GCF_018350215.1. NCBI lineage: Eukaryota > Metazoa > Chordata > Mammalia > Carnivora > Felidae > Panthera > Panthera leo. The sequence goes on from NC_056685.1 coordinate 45,164,208, forward strand.
AACCCTTTTTGGAGGAAAACATCATTTAATTCTTTGTCTACTGTGTTTTCACATAAAATGTCCGGCCCACAGGAAACAATATCAAGACACGGACACAAATAAGAAAACATAACCCATGGCCAAGAAAGGAAAACATCAACAGAAGTGAACCAGGAAAGAACCCAGATTTTAGAATTGTCACAGTATGACAAAAATGCTGAAGGACGTAAAGGAAAACATAGAAGCCATGCATGAAGATATGGGCAACTTCAAAAAAGTGACGGAGAATATAAAAAAAAGGGAAATGCTAAACGTGAAAAAACAGTGGGAATTAATCAGATGCGCTGGCTTGACAGTACAATGGAAACAATAAGAGGAAAGAAATGTATAAAAAGATAAATAGAAGGTATCCAAATTGTAACAGATCAGAGTTACTTTAGAACTAAAAAAGGTCATGTGGTCTAATATTTGTATCAGTAGAGTAATAAAAGGAGAGGAGAGAGAACATGAGCAGAAACAATATTCAGACAGGTAATAGATGAGACTTTTCCAAGACGGATGAAAGATATCAACTTACAGTCCAAGAATTTCTGCCAACATCAAGAAGAATAAATACAAAAAAACAAAAACAAAAACAACTACACTTAGGCACATCACAGTCAAATTTTTGAAAACCAAATTTAGACCTTAAAAGCAGCTAGAGAAAAAAAAAGATACTATACACGGGGAGTTAGAATCTGAACTACAAATGACTTCTAATCAAAAATAATGGAGACAGAAGTGGAATGACATCTTTAAAGTGCCAAAAGGAAAAAGAATCTGCCAACCTAAAATTTATATACTGCAAATTATCCTTCAAAAATGAATGTGAAATAAAGACATCCCCACACAGACAAAAGCTGAGAGACTTTACCTCCAACAAACTACATTACAAGAAATGCCAAAAGTTCTTGAGGCCAAAGAAAAATGATACCATATCTGCAAGAAGAAATTAAGAAGTATCAGAAAGGGCAAATATCTGGGCAAATTAAAAAGAAACATATATTTTAGTACCTTCATTATTTACATGTATTTGCAATTTTTAAAATATCAAAATATTACCCCACAACGTATGTGGGTTTTATAACACATAGAAGTAAAATATATGCCAGTATCATAAGGGATGGGAGAGGGAATTATGGAATAATTATGGAATAATTATGGAATTATGCTGTTGTAAGTTTCTTACATATTCTGATAATAGAATACTATTATTTGAACATAAACTCTTATAATTAAAGGTGCAAACTGTAATTCTTAGAGGACAGCTATATTTAACATAAAGGAGAAAAGCTACAAAGACAACCTAGGAATTTTAGTGGAATATGAAAAAAAAAATGCCCAATTTGCCAAAAATTCAGGAAACAAGGAATAGAGAAACAACTGATAAGCGGGAATAAATAAGTGAAACCTTCCCTCAACCATGATTATTGAAAGCTGAATGTCTTTGGAAATTAGCTTTTGCTACACACTTGATGTTTTTCATGAATCAAACCTAAAACTACAAGGCAAAACAGAGCAACGTGTGAAGTTTGTACTGCAGTCAAATCATTTTGACATGACTAACATTGTTGCAATCACAAATAATATCAAGCTGCTTTATCAACTTCCCATGCTATCCAAAGTGAAAACGAGAGCAATATTTCTATTCCAACACACATTTACAGCAGCTACGTTTTTCTGACCCCAAACTACAATTCCAATAGTGGTTTTTGGATTTTGATGCAACTGAAAACTAAATTTCCGTGTTTAAAACCCACTTAACTGTGCAACTGAGGCACTTCCACCTAATTTTCCATTGAATGTGATTAATCTGCAATGTAATGGCATGCTAAAGGGGAAATATCAAGAGAACTTAATAGAATTCTAATAGAATTATATGAATGCGTTCTAAGCAATGAATATGCTTGACTAAAATCACACATTCATGGATTATTTGTCAGGACCTATCTGGGTGAGAAAATGTTTTCAAAAATGAAATGTGTAAAATTTCATTACAGATCAGCATTAACAGATAGATAAACAATTAGTTTTGATGATAGAGAACACTAATTCTGAACTGGTGTTCAACTAAGTAAAATGTTAATCCCCCCCTCCCGAAAAAAATTCAATTCCTCTCATTATTAGACTTGATTACAATTATTATTATTACACCTTACATTTTGTCAATAAAAAACGTGGATATTTATTTTCTCTCTAGTTATAGAAGTATCTACATAATGTCCTCGATTCTACTTCTTTGCACACAAACCCTCAAATATTTTGTGTCTGGCCCTTTACAGAAAGAGATTGCCAACCTCTGGTCTAAACGTACAGTTTTCCATAACTATTGTTTTGCTTTGGAATCACACACTTTCTAATTCAAATTACTTCTATGAGTCACTCGGAGAAGGTAAGGAGGAAAGGAAGTTGAGAATTAATTCAGTCTTGAGGTTAAATAATTGTAGCTAACATTGAGCACATATAATACGTAGCAAGTCTCAGGTAATTATGTACCTTGTATATATTTGCTTGAACTCTTATGAGATAGGTACTATTTCCCACCTTTAACAGAAGCTGAGAGTTGCCAAAGATCTTATTGGTAAGTGATACAGAGGTTTATAGGATTTAATCCAGCAATAGGAGTCAATGTCTGCAACATAAGTAGAGGGATCAAAGGCAGAGAGATAATGGGGGGGGGGCGCTAAGGAGCTAAGGAGGGTGTCGGATGGGGTGGACTGCAGGTGGAGGAGTTGGTGTGGACATGAGCCCTCTTGGGGACGATAGAACTACCAGGTGACAAAAACTGCTGAGATCTCTGGAGGCACACGAAAACCCATTTTCCCCACCATTCCAGCAATAGGACTCTTCCATCCCAACCCCCTTAATCACTTCTGGTTCAGAACGTTCTTTTGATGTGTGAGGAGGTCCGAACACATTTTATTATGTGGAGAGTTGAAGACAAGTGAGTAGGAAAAATCTGTAGGGTGGGGAACTGGGAAATCTGTCCTGTTTTACACACACACACACACACACACACACACACACACACACACACACATATAATACACACACAATTAGGTACATACTTATACATACGTGTTTATACGTTTGTAATATAATACACATCTACACATTAAACTCCTATGTATGTATCAGCAGGGGTTTGGAATTTAACACATAATTATGTTCTCAGCGTTTTGCAGTGGACACTTCAGAGCATGTTAAGAGACTACGAATGACAATAAAAATAAGAGAGCGATCAGACCACATGTGCTCAAGGCTAGAACCCTCAGCCCCGCCGGATTTTGCTTCCCCACGATTGTTTTTTCCAGCCAAAGATTCCTTCCCTGGCGGGATCTCAGGGTCATCCAACCGGCCAATGACGGTTTCAGAGAAGCGGTCCCGGGGAGGGGTATTATGTTCGGGAACACGTCCTGTCAACTTTGCAGTCGAGTCACCTATTTCGGTTGGTAGCGGCCGCTATTTCTTTAAATGGACAGCGGATTTCGAAACGGCAGGAAGGGGGGGGCGCTCAGGAAAAGGAACTCAACCGCCTTTGATAACTGCCCAGCAGCCTTCCCTTCCCCAGAACGCGTGCCCGGTTGGGGAAGCGCCTGCGGCGGCCGCACCCCGCCCCCGACACCCCCCCCCCACGGGCGCGCGCGGCGCCTGCTCTTTTCGGGGAGCCCACCTTCGCGGGGAATCCCCCCCGCCCGGCAGTCCCCCCGCGTCTGCGGCGCGGCCGCCCGGCTTTGTCTCCGGCGGCGTCGCGCTCCGGCGCTCGCTCTCCCACATTTCCCCGTGTGCAGGCTGTAACCCGATCTCCCATTTCCTGGTGGATTCTCTTAAAGAGGCAGCGGTCGAGAAGCAGAACAAAGGCTATTGTTTTATTTCCTCCTTTGGATTCCGCGTCCTTACCGGAATGTCCCTTCATACATGATTATTGTCACTGCGTCTCTGCTGGGGCGCGGGGAAGCGGGGCGGCGGGGGGGGGGGCGAACCTTGTGCATTTCAGGGTAGCTCAGAGACCGAGGCGGGGAAGGTGGGAGGCGTTTCACAAAACCTGTCTTGTGGTTTCTGGGGCCCCAGCGTAACGTTTTTTTTCCAACGTGTCTCCCCGGACCTGGAGATTGCCCGGCCGCGCCCGGGCAGCCGGGCTCCCGGCCCGCAGAGGGGATCACGGCTGCGCGGACGCGCGTGGGCCGCGCTGCGGGGGGCTGCGCCGCGCGCTCCGCTGGCGGCCCTGGCCTCGCGCGGCCCCGCTCCCGCGGCTTCCCTCCGCCGCCGCCCCTCCCCCCGCCCGGCTTTTATTTCCCCGATGCCGGGCTGTAACCCGAGCTTTTATTTCCTGGTGGCTCCTTTAAGAGGCAGAGCTCAGTGCTGGGAATTCACGTCAGTTTCTGCACTGAAACTCTCAAGATCAATGAGCAAAGAGCTTTCTCAGTTCTGCCTTTCAGTTTCTCTCTTCCAGGAAGGAAAACATTCGAGAGAGCGAGGGAGAGCGGCGGGAGGGCGGGGGGCGGGGGCGCCGGCCGCGGGTGGGAGGAGAGAGCGGGAGGCCGGCCGGGCTGCGCCCCGGGTCGCCGCGCCGCGCCGCGACCTGCAGACCCCGCCGCCGCGCTCGGGCCCGGCTCCCACGCCCCCGCCGCCCCGCGCACCCAACTCCGCCGGCCGCCCCGCCCCGCGCGCTCGCAGACCCCCGGGGCGGCTGCCGGGAGAGATGCTGCAAGAAACTTCTTAAATGACCGCGTCCGGCTGGCCGTGGAGCGCTTCTGGGTTGGGGAGAGGAAAGGAAAGTGGAAAAAAACTGAGAACTTCCTGATCTCTCTCGCTGTGAGACATGTCTGAGACTCCTGCTCAGTGTAGCATTAAGGTAAAGATCTTCTCCCCCTCCCTCTGCGTGCTCGGAAACCTTGAGCTGCACCGGCCGGGGCAGTAGTGCTGGGCTCTTCCGAGGGGGCTGTTGCAGTTGCCTCGGTTGCAGTGAATTATTTGGGGCGCCGGGGAAGGAGATGCAGCTCGCGGCGGCGGCTGTACCCTTTCGTGTAACCTTGCTGCTCCCCCCGCCGAGCCCCATCTCGGCTCCTCGCCCCCCCCCCAGCCCACCCCCTTTCTTTTTGACAATTAAATGCCCGTCACAATTGGGCAGGAGGAACCCGAGTGGTCTCTAGACCTGTAAGACACCCCCGTAATTAGTGCGCTTTTGTAAAAAAAAACAAAACCAAAAACAAAACAACAACAAACCTGCTCCTACTCCTACTGCCAACATGTGACTGAAATGTAACTTTTGTTCCGGAGGGGTGGTCTCCTTAGGAAAAAAAAAAAAAGTGACTGCATCTCCAACGGGAGCTGAAGAACTTTTTTTTTTTTCCCCCTTAAAGGACTCCCGGGGTCAGATCAGACTGGATTTTCCCCCCCTCCTCTGATTGTAATTTCAAGCACTGTCGGAAAGACAGCCCTGGTGTCAGCTTTTCCTGGGCATTTGCACAATGAATTTCGTTCTTTCTTTTTTAAACCAAGGTAATTAAAGTTGCCGAGTGGTTATTGTACTCCGATGCATAGGAGAGTTAAGTAATCCCAAAGTAGAAAACTCCTGTGATGCATTATCTGAGTGACCAGGCAAAGTGACCTTCCCTGTTTGACAGTGCGGGGAGGGTATCTGAGAGTAGAAATCTCCCGGCTTTCTGGTGGTGTTTTGCAGCATTGTAAATGCAGGATGGTGGATGTTTGCAAACACGGTGTTTGGTTCCAGTATATGTACATGTGTATGTATCGATATCTATAGAGCCGGTGGTGCTGTGGTTTGTTGCTTCTAAAAAGTTGTAAAGTTTGCCACCGTGAGGAGGCAAGATGATTTGTCCATTTCCCCCAATTATTTTTCCCATCGCCGCATTTATTGAACACTTTATTTATTTCACGATTCCATCCGTCCCCCAGGTGGAAGAGCCTTCTGCTTCTGCCGGAGGCTGAAGCCACCGAAGTTTGTTTGTTTTTGGCTTGGGCCATTTAATATGTGCTCATTGAGTGGACACTGCAGAAACAATGAACAAATAACCTGTTTTCCTCATCTGTGGGGAATTAGAGAAACCTTTCCTGTTTTAACATGGCTTTTCCATTAGGGTCTGTTTAAAGGAAACAGTATTTTATTATATTTGCTTGCTAGGTTTTCATAATCATACTCAGATTTTAGTGTTTCTTATCAGGTGAGATTTTCATGGATTTTAAGATAGGGCTAATGTGAACTTAAAAAGTGGGTTGGGTTTCTTTGTTTTTGCCTCACAGGAATGCCCAGTGGAACTTTTGTGTTTGTGTATACCTGGGGTTATCCGTATGTCTGTGGTGAAGGGGGTGTCCCGGTAAATAATTTAAACTACTTGTATACTTCAAAACTAGTTTCTTTTGCTGTATGAATTAGATTCTACAATGCACACGGTATGGATCATCTGTTTGGACGCTTCACAACACAAACAGAGGGAACTGCATAATAGGGATTAAATCAGTAAATTGTATTTAATTCGATGGCAGTAACTCTGGCACCAGGAAAACCGGACCAGCTACGGGGTCCTCATTTTCGGGTGACCCCAACAAAAAGCTATCCTTTCTGTGACTTTTCTTGATACTTCTTTTAAAGGGACTGCATATCCCCACTGTTCTCATGGGCTGATTTATGTTCGTGCATAAATCAGAAAACTCCTACTGAGTGGCTGGTTCCGCTGTACTCCAGTGGGAAGAGTACAACAGCCCCTTTCCTTGCTCAGACATGCAGAACCGGTCCCAAACCCAGACAAAATACCGTCTTAAATGTGACATAAAAATTTCTTCCCTTATTGCTTACCCTCAGTTTGTTTGTTTGCTTTTTTTTTTTTTAGGTGCCTCTTTTCGTGACTTTGTATTTCCGTGTAATTGAGCTAGATTGAATGTTCTCCACTGGTAATGAAGTATCACTTTTATTTGGATGGTTCTTCACGGAGCCAGTGTATGACTGTTCTGTTTGCTGAGACTGTGCATATGTTTAGGTGCACATAGGTGAGGTGTATTTTTTCCAAGGAGTTTGCTTAATTCGCTGTGTTCCAGTAATAAGTGTTGCAGATCAAGGCCTGGGGATTATTCCGGGTCATCTGAAAATGTTCTGGTGATGTGTGCAGTGTTTCATTTAGTCCTTGGGATGTGGTACAGTGACTGCATAATAAAAAATGTTTGCTGGTAACCCGCAAGCAAGTACCGGGATTGCTTTTAGAGCCCAGTAAACAATAAACTTTTCTGTGGAGCAAAGAAGGAATGTCAGAAGCTGTCAAGGATGACCTGATGATTCTGATGGATTGAAGACATGTGACACGGAAGCGTGGCTCTAGGTGGAGAGATTTCCCTTACTCGTCCACTCCACTCCTGAAACCTTCCTCCCTTGCTCCTGTTCCTTACAAGCAGCTGGTCAGCAAGCGGTAAACTCGGCAGCTGGTGCGATGGCACACAGAGGCAGCCACGGAGGGAAGTGCTTAGTTTACTTCTGAGCAGTGTCTGTTCTGCTAGAAAAGACCAGTGTACCATTTGGGTGCAATTTCTAAGGTGAAAGTTTTTGAATCAGTCAATCAGCGACACCTTCGTATGTATCACTTATGTGGCAGTGGGTGACCTTGGATGCCTGATAAAGCACTTTTATATTTCTTTGGCGTTTTATAGGCATCTTTCCGTCACGTAGGGAGGTGACTTTCAGATGCGCATTGTACAGGAGAAGACAGGTTGACTAGCCCAAGGTCACCCAGACTGTCGTGGAGCCCCCACTGTTTCCCTGCACCGAGCTGCCCCATGCGTGGAGTGACACTCTAGTCCAAGAGTTTAAATGCTTCCCTTCCTGATCCTTGGGATTGTTCAAATGTAAGGATGGGGCAACCAACTATATAAAAAGTCAAATAACTTTTTTTCAGAGGATTGTGTGGCTGACTGCGCCGGTCATGGGACAAAGGAAGGAAGAGGCTGTCTTTTCCATCATCAGCCTTCACCTTCAAATCACCTGTTCAGTGTTAAGTTCAGCCAGCTTGCTGTGGAACGTGGTTATGGCACAGCAGACATAGTCCTTCATGTCTTGGTAGGCTGTTTTAGTCGTGAGGGCCATCCAGGTTACCAAAACTAGTGGTATAACTTCCTCTTCCCCTTTTCACTGCCCTCCCTACTTGTCTCTACTCTCCAATATGGTTGGCTTTCTTGGCAGAAAGCAATCTTTTTTCTTTTTCTTTTTTTTTTTTTTTTTGCTACAACTTGGATGGATGGATGGATGGATGGATGGATAGATAGATAGACAGATAGAGTGAGTGAGTCCAGGTTTCCCCTACTGGACTCTGAGCTCCTTGTGTTTAGCGATGATTGTCTTTGTATCCTGCTACCTAGCTTGGCACCTGGCATAGACATGTTTCTCAGTAATGTTTGCTGATTTGAAGTGAGGCATGGGAGGAGGTCATTGCCCTTTCTTCTGTTTGTCCCTGTGTACCAAAGGCTGACTTAACACCTGCATCCATTAGCTTGCGTCAAGTATTTAATAGAGCCACACTGCTCTCTCGGGGAGGCCTACGACACTCTCTGGGTGTCGGTCCAAAAATGATTATCAGTAGAATTTTGGTATAATAATACTATTTTTATCATTTTGGTAAAGTTAAACAAAAACGTTTGTGTCTAAACAAAGGAATTGAGTAAAAGATCATAAAAGGGCCTGAAGAATTACCTTAGAATCACGTTAGGCTCAGATTCGCAGGCTTCTAAGTTTCCCCCAGTCTCTCGGACAATTGAATCGGGGAACGTTCAGGCTTTCAGAGCTGGAAGACCTTAGAGATCACCTGGGCCAGCCTCTTATTTTCATAGGGAGGGGCTCCAGAGAACACAGTGGCTTGGCTTTGGCGAATTGGTGACTGAGCCAGGTTGAGAGCAGCGCAGGCCGTGTTCTCAGGCCCCTGCCCTGCATTTGCTGGGTTCGTGATGCATCCCTATAAAAGGCCAAGGACATTCGATACAATAGGCTGCACTCTCTCCGGCACTTCCTAGCTTGGTCCATTTTAATCCCAAGCCAGCTGGTATGAGGGCACGGAGGTATGTGCCAAGGAAGATGTGTGTGGGGGGAAGCCCTGGGCCCAGAGGGTGTATTGTTAGACGTGAGAAGAGGAAGGAGTAGGAGTAGGGGATCAGGGAAGAGGGACTTGACAGACTTGTATTTGCACCACTGTTTGCAGCACCAACTTTTGTTTTTTTTTAATTGTAAGACACGCACGATGTTCCGTTTACTGTCTTACGCGTGTTTAAGCGTCCAGTTCAGTAGTGCTAAGTATATTCGCATGGTTGTGCAACAGATCTCTGGAACTTTTTCGTCTTGCGGCTCGGAAACTCTGTACCCACTAAACACGAACTAAACACTGCATCCCTCTCCCCTCCTCCCAGCCCTTGGTAACCACCTTTCTGTTTTCTGTTTCTATGATTTCGACTACTTCAGTGCTCTGTGGAAGTGGAATCCTAGACTGTCATTTTGCTTATCGTAATGTCTTTGAGGCTCATCCACGTCGTACCGTAGCAGGTAATGTCTTTGAGGCTCATCCACGTCGTACCGTAGCGGGCACGGGATTTCCTTCTTGTTTTAAGGCTGCGTAATATTCCGTTTTATGTGTATGCCACATTTCCTTTACCCGCTCACCCGCTGATGGAGATTTCAGTTGCTTCTGTCTCCTGGCTGTTGTGAATCCAGCTTCAATGAACTTAGATGTGCAGTTATGTCTTCGAGATCCTGCTTTAAAAATTTTTTTTTTTAAACATTTATTTATTTTTGAGACAGAGAGAGACAGAGCATGAACGGGGGAGGGTCAGAGAGAGAGGGAGACACAGAATCTGAAACAGGCTCCAGGCTCTGAGCAGTCAGCACAGAGCCCGACGCGGGGCTCAAACCCACAGACAGTGAGATCGTGACCTGAGCCGAAGTCGGCCGCTTAACCGACTGAGCCACCCAGGCGCCCCTCGAGATCCTGCTTTAAGCCCTTTGGATGTATGCCCAAAGATGGGACGCATGGAATGCAGCAACACTTTTTTTTTTTTTTTTTTTTTTTTTTTTAAACAGTGTGTGAGAAGTCTGGTACTTCTGTGCTGGGCTGAGGGAACTGGGCCTGTTATGAAAAGCGCCCTTTTCTGAGGAAACCTTGGGTGGGCCATAGGCTCTTTTATCTAGGGGTGGCCAAACTTATACCTCAGTTAAGGTGTAGTAAGCTTCCTGTTTCACACAGTATGAGCTAAAAGCATGGCAGTTGGTCCTAGAAAAGTAGCTTCCTTCCTTCACATAGGTCAGTCAAGGGAAGAGGTACCCCTGATGTGGCTACCAGAGAACCCAAAGGAATTCTGTAAATCTGAGTTGAGCTGTGTGCACTCACGCCAAGGAAGGTAGAGGGGCAAGGAGGCACGGGGTTATTGGGACGAACGGGAAGAGCCGTTTCATTTCATTACCAACTGTGAAAAGTTGCCCTTTGGTGTGGTTCTCCCAGCTAAGCAGCGCAGTGTTAAATGAAGCCCCCTAGGGTGTGGGGGTTTACAAATGGCATATTTTTCTCTGTGAATGTGACTTTAGCAAAAGCGCTGGTGTTCGTTTTCAGGCAGAGTCTGGCCCTGCTGTATTCGTTGTTAGACGTGTGTCAGAAACCAATCTCTGTGTGTATTTGTTGCCGAGAATGAATGTGAGTACACTCAGGGTTCCCAGGCCAAAAGGGGCCCCGCTGAAAAACTAATCCCCGCCGCACCTAGTATTTGGGGAGTGGAAGAGTAGGCTGAATTAGCAAGAAGTTGGGATTATGGCCCATTGAGCAGAAAACACATTCTTATTTATTTCTCAACGTACAGGAACCAGACTGATAAAGCGTTGTTCACTGGGGCGTCTCAGGATGAGCCCCAGCGAATAGGCAAAAATGACGTGTGTTCCACATCACCTGTTGGTTAGAAATGAGTGCTGCTGTGTGCTCGAAACTGTTCTTTCAGTGTCGAAATGGTACCACAAATATATCATTTGCCTGATGAGCCTTTCTTCTGAGGTGGTGAAAATGTACAGTTCATCTGGTCTTGGTCTAAATGAGCTGGAATTTTCAGACTGTGGGAGGATGGTGGGGGTGTTGAGTGAGGAAGGCATTAGCCCGAGTTTGGTAAGTGTGGATTCCCAGATGAGCATGGCCGCGTCTGGGTCCTGTGGATTATGCTTATGGAAAACTGGGGAACACTTGCATTTTGGAGCTTTCCCAGTTCTGTGATTAAAGGTGTCTGTCAGCTGTTTTAGTGGTCATTGCTCCTACCTTTTCTCCCCTTCCTCCTCCTTCATCACCACCACCACCAACGTCGTGTATGGAATACCCCTGTGTGCTGGTCTGTGTGCTAAGGGCTTTACCTACATTATTTTGCTTACTCTTCACAACTCTCTCGAGGAGAGAGATTCTGAAAGATTCTGAAGCCCGGAGTGTTTAAGCCATGGATTGGTCCAAGAGCTCACCTGCCATAGGTGGTAAAGCTAGGGCCTATAGTTCCAAAGCATTTTCCATGACTGTTCTTGGGTGCGGCCATCTTTATGAAGAGAAGTAGGAAATCGAGAGTGACGAGTGATGGTGGAGGCTCCCATGAGCTGGGATGAAGGGCAGGAATGAGGCTGCAGAGATGTTTATGAGGCCCCAAGTTCCCTTCCCATTCTGGGTTCCCCTGAAGGTGGATTTCTCCTCACTGTTCCTCTCACGGTGGGGAGAGCTAGATGGCCACACTGTGCAAATCATCTTCGAATCAATGTCCAGATCTTCCATTTTTATTCCAATCTCTGGTATTCGCTAGCGATGTTTTGTCTTTCGACGGGTTTCATTTTGGGCCCTTTATGTTGTCAGAAACCTTTCTTTTCCCTCTCTGCCTTTTTCTTCTTTCCCCTGGCACCTAATTTCACCTGAATGTGGGTGACAGGCTGTGCGGTGTCCTCTCATCCTGTCCAGCCTCTGGGTTGGATGCCTTTGTCCGCGTTACTCTCTGGTCAGTCTCTTTTCCTTCCACAGCTTTTTTTTTTTTTTTTCCCTCCCTTGAAACTCTTTATACTATCGATCAACGTAAAATTTTTCTTTAACCCATCCCTCATGTACATCCTCAATACTGTATGATTTCTGGGAATCTGTTTGAGATCTTTTCAGATATTCCCTGATTATCGCCTACCACCAAAGGAATCATCTTTTTTTTCCCCCTCCCTCTTTCCTGATAGTCTGACCACACTGGCCTGGTTTATTTTACTTGAGTGAAGAGAGGATTTTGGCCATCTGACTTCACAACATTTTGGATTTGAATGGCTCTAACAAAGCCTGTCTACAGAGCAGATGTGGGGAAGGAAGCAGAGAGAGAGATTGTGTGGAGGTAATAAGAAGGAATCTAAGAGCGCCCAAGCCAAATTTCTCATGAAACAGATGAGGAAACTGAGTCCGTTGGCATTTATTTATTAACTTATTAATATTTTATTGAGACAGAGCACAAGCAGGGGAGAGGCAGAGAGAGAGGGAGACACAGAATCCGAAGCAGGCTCCAGGCTCCGAGCTGTCAGCACAGAGCCTGACATGGGGATTGAACCCACCAACTGTGAGATCATGATCTGAGCCAAAGTCGTACGGTTAACCGACTCAGCCACCCGGCACCCCTGAGTCCTTTGGCATTTAAATAGCATGCCTGAGATCACATTGTGCATTGTACCTGAGCCAGAGCCAGAGTCAGAATCAGGTGTTCTGTCCTCGGGCCATGTCCCTCTAACACTGGCTGGGGAAAAGTGATACAGAGCAGACAAGAATTCAGAAAGTGAAGCTTTATCACAAGGACTCCTATAGAGTTAAACCCATTTGTATGGCACCCCACAATGACTGATGATATTAATGATCATAATTATGACTTCCAAGTTAAAGACAAGCTTTAAGTTATGAGATTTAGGAAGTGAGAAAATGTAATGCATTTTGGAAAGCTATCCAACAAAAATGTTTGGCATAAAAATAATGTGAAGTTTTAAAAGGCTACGCTTCAGTTATCTGGATGAATGACTTACGAAAAATATGTTAGTCCCCAGTGAAGACAGGAAGGAGCTATCCAATAAATCTGTATGCTCACCAGACCTGTGTACTCCTTGGGGGTATTTTCCCTTTGTGTGTGGGAGTCAGACATACGGAAAACGATCTCATTTCCTGAATGACCTGAAAAGGACGCATCACCCCGCCAGCACGAGCACTAAGGGTGAGTGTGCACAATGATGTAAGTGTCGCCACAGTGTAGTTCCAGTCACCTCTACTTCAGATTTTGATTCGCATTTTATTCTGTCTGGTGTTCTTTGGTTCTCATCTATAAAGTCGATTTCCCTTAAGAGGATTGTAAGTTGCTGGGAAGAGGGGGCCAGTCATTGCCTTACCGCCGAGCCCTTCTCGGGGAAGACCACGGACACGGGAGTGGACCGACAGGAGTGTGAATCCTGGTCCTTGAACTTGAATTTATTAATCTTCATCTTCAACCTGTGAACTCATCTGAAGTGGTAATAAAGATACCTGTCTCTTGAGATATGTCAATTTTATAATGCAGCAACTTACTTTGTTAAGAAAAAAAAAAGGTAGTTCTCTCTCCCTTTATGTATCCTCCACAATATCTAGATCTGGAAGGAGCTAGAGATTTTCTAGAGCGTGCCTACGTGATACAGTTGGTGCAGCGGCCAGAGATGTTGACGGTTTGCTCACGTGGCTGGTAGGTGGCACCTTCCAGAACCAAAGATCTAGGTCTCCCCAGTTGGCCGACTCCCAGCAAGCGTCCTTGCCGCTGTCCCACTGGTTTCTCCTAGGGCTGGGGTCACTCAGTCCTGGTTGAGCAAAGCTCATAGTTTAACTTTAATTGAATGCAAGCCTTGACAATAGGACAGATGAGCCAGCTGCGGTTACATGATAATAACCAAGGCCTTTGGCATCTTCCAGTAAAGTTTTGAGGGAATGGCTAGTACGGTTCTGAATAAGTTTCAAAGATAAAAAGAAAAGGAAAAAAAAAAAAACAACCCTAAGCCTGGAAGTACTGTGCAGTGACTCTAACTAGCATTATTACTCAGCACTCAAGTATTTGAACCTACTCAGGGATCCGCTGGTTCACACAGTTGCTTATTATTTGCGGCTAGGGCGAGACTTGAACGAGGGCATCGGTTCTTTAGTCTGCTTTTGTTGAACAGGCAGTTCCACGTCTGTCTGACCACAGAGCAGACACTGTTTGCTGCGGGGTGGTGAATTTCCAGTTTCAAGAGCCGGGAGTATATATGGCTCTCGGTGGAAGTTTATACAGAAGAGTCTGAGAAAGCCAAATTTGTTACTTTGGGCCATGAGGGAGCCTTTGTTTTTAGATGTTCAGGGACCGACGTATCTGTTTTCAGCAGCTTTGTTCTCTTTGCCGTGGACTTGAAATGCTTTCCTGAGTTTTCCTCTGCATGTCCACGTTCCATGACAAGATGAAATGAATGACCCTTTTTGAGGCACAGTGGGGAGAATGTTGGCTCCTCGTCTGCTGACCCCACGCGGCAGGCGTGGGTGCTTTTGGGCTATTGGAAAAAAAGCATAGGTTTGGAAAGAAACCGTTCCTCTGCACTCTTCCTTGGAAAACACAAGTGAAAGCTGGATATTTTCTTCTCAGCTGCCTTGTCCCCTCCCCAGTGGGTTATGACGGGCCATGTAACTTTATCTTTCTGGAGACTTATCTGTGTAACAGGCAGTAACCCCTGCTCCACTGACATCCCCTATATGTGAGGAAGCAGTAACCAAAGATGAGATGCTGACTCTAAACTATTTCCTGGAAGAAAGGAGCTGCAGATACAAATCAGCCTGGTAATTAAAAAAAAAAAAAAAAAAAAAATGAAGCCCCAAAGAACAGCCTGTTTGTCTCTGAAGTTACCCATTTCTCTAACACCTTTCCTTGTCCCCTAGTGAAAGTGTGGGTCTGGGTGTGGCCCTGGTGACAGCGTTGGGAGATGGGAAAGAAAGGAGAGGGCTCAGATCTGCCCGCCTGGCCACGGGTGTGGCCAGAGCAGCGCTGGGCTCCCTGATGGAGAATCCAGGTCAAGGGACAATTTAGAGTTTGTGTCATCCAAAGCCTACTAATTAACACTCAGATCAATACATCTGCACTGGGATGGGCAAGAGGGAATGTCACAGAGACTTGATAGAAAGGTGGGTGGGACTTTGCTGAGCTCTTTTCTGGATTGTTCTGAGGAGCTTAGCCAAGGGAAGGGGACTTTTCTCCACCTTAGTTCCTTCATTATTCACTGTTGCTTCAAGACCATTTGTCTTTCCCACAGTGTCCTTGACCATCGAATCAGAGTCTCCTGCCAGAGGAGAACCACATAAGAGAGTCTTGTGACTCACCATATGGTCTAGCTGTGTCTTTTCACGTATAGACAGACTTGTGATCACAGGTGGGGCCCCCAAGGGGACAGAAGTGGATTCTCTTTCCTCTGGGCCTGTGTGTGTCCTTGTGCCCAGCTTCCTGACACATAGTTGGTACACCCTCGTTTTGGGAGATGGAAAATCGGAAGGATTGGACCCCTGGTGCATTTTGTAGTCGCTGTGTCCTCCTTTTGACCTGAGATGTGGGAGGTTTCAGATCTGTGTCATGAGGTCACATGACTGGTACTTTGCACTGTTGAGACCCATGGCTCTCCTCACTCGTGGGTCTTGACATTAATGGCCAGTGATGGGTGGGGACAGCAGGTCAGGAGTCCCTCTCACTTGGTGCCTTTGATGTGGTCTGTGTTCGAAGTGAGGTGAACGAGGTGGGGAGAGCTGTCATTTGGGACTGAAATATGAGTGACCTAGGTCCTTGGTCTGGAGGTGTCCTCTTCCCCCTGGCCAGGAGGGCTGAATGACCCAAGGTGGCTGACTACATCCCAGATCCCCTGGAAAACTGCTAGCTCTTTATTTGACTTTGTGCCATTTAGTCCTTCCCTTAGTCTGCTGACTTGAATACTTTAGGATGAAGTGGAAGGAGAGACCTTATGAGTCGAAAAGGTAAGAGTTTTTACCCTCCCAGGGCACCTGGGTTGGGTGGCTCCGTTGGTTAAGTGTCTGACTTCGCCTCAGGTCATGATCTCACGGTTCATGAGTTCGAGCCCCACATCAGGCTCTCAGCTGTCAGCTCATGGAACTCCGCTTGAGATCCTCTGTCCCTCTCTCTGCCCCTCCCCTGCTCGCTCTCTCTCTCAAAAATAAGTAAACATTAAAAAATTATTTAAAATAAAAAAGAGTCTTTACCTTCAGAAAACCAGAGACACAGAGGCTCACTTTCTGAATTTTGCATTGCGCTTTTTTGTGTCTCTGAGACTTTATGCCTTTGACTGTGAGCTGGGTGGCGATGGTCCATTTCTCTGCAGACAGAAGCCCCCTGTAGGTCAGATGTAGCTTTTGAACACAGTGGAATCCAGTGGGGATGTTGGAGGGCACAGGAAGGCCAGAGTGATGATCTTATCATCTTTGTGTTGCCAAGATAGGCGGGGAGATGGGCAAAGGGACCCGGGCGTTCAGATACATCTCAAGTGGGGCACCTATTAGAATATCCGTCTTACTTACTCCCACCCTTCCTGGTACTTTGGCTCTTCTACACTACCTACCTCAGGAAATGAACCAGGGGGCCCTGATATCAATGGCAGGATATTTCTTGGTCGTCTTTTGGGTGCAAGGGGAGATCTGTGGGACAAGACCTCAGAGGGAAAAGAACCCTAAAACTGCAAGAAGGAAACAAGGTCTAGAGCCATGCAGACCCGCTGAAAGGCCTAGTTATTCCTGCAGAGAGGGAAGAGGTGGCCCCAAGGGCAGAAGTCACCGTTACTTTGAGTTAGCTCTTCTGAGAATTCTTCTGTCTCAAAAAATTTGGTAAAATAGCCAAATGGAGCTTCTGTAAACCATGGGGAATGCCTATGTGTGCTTTTGTGGTTAGCTCTCGTGTTGAGCAGTCTGATTTAAGGGAAAGATGCTTCTGTGTACATTTCCATTTCAGTTGTGGTATTTGAAGGTTTACCATGGAGGAGGAGGTGTGGGTGAATGAGAAGACAGTCCTCTTGCCTCTTGCTTCAGTTATATCTAGGTTACAGGCGAAAGTAAGTTCACAACACATCCACTTTCTTATTCGGTCGGGTCCATTTTAGGATGGCCCGCAGAGGCCAGGGCAAATCCAGTCACTCTACCTTGGCGCTCCTGTTTCTGGACTGCCGGACTCAATGCCAGGTGGATTATTGGAAAGAATTCACTTCACAGGCTTGGCTCCCGGATCGGTGTCTGTGATTCTCCGTGGGGTCTCGTATTAGGGCTCTCTTCTCTTAATCCTTGTGGGGCCCGTGTTGACAAGATCATGCTACTTTGGGGAAGTTCTGGCCGCACACTTCCCCAAGCAGGGTGAGGCAAGTGTTGTCCAGCTGGCTGCCTATTGGGCAGTTGGCCATGCTTGGCACTTCTGAGTTTCTGGTATACCAGTTGCCAGAAAGGCAGTCTCTCAGCTGGTCCTGGTGTCCCCAGGGCACAAATGTTAGGCTCTGGAGGAAAATTTCATAAGTTCGCATTCATTCTTTGTTTTCATGTGTGTGCATTTATGGCATTATAATTGAAGTGCATTTAAAGATGGCTCCACACTCCAAAGCCTAGCAAGTAGCTTCTTTGGGTCAGGGAGAGGTCCCAGATAAAATTATTGAAGGACCGTGTGCAAGAACGCGCACTGGAGGTTAGAATGAGCCTGTGCTAAGGAGAACAGTGAGAGGGTCGCAGACACCATGCCTTTAGATGCTATTTTTAGTTCTAGTCATGACTGTGTGGTATGGCTTATGCTTCCTTGGGCATCATTCCGCTTTTATTCTAAGCGTTTGTTCTTGTGACTCTGCGTACATGCTCGTGTGCATGCTCACAGGATCATAAGTCACAGAAATTACGGTATAATCTGTTTTCTAGCTTATAGAGTGAAAGATTGCACAAAACCCAGCCTTGTGGCAAGAAAACCTTACATATAGATGTAAAATATATCTCCTTGGAGGGCTGGCTTTCTGATGGGCTATAAACGGATTGTTAAACAGCAATGTGAGGGGCTGTTAACAAGCTGTTTCTAGGAGCATCTCCCTGGTCTGGTCTGAAAAGGTAATGTGTACATATTAGAGCTATGAAATAGTTTTCCTGTGGTGTTTATACGTTGGTAGATCGTGTGTGTGTGTGTGTGTGTGTGTGTGTGTGTGTGTGTGTGTCTTCAGTGGTGAATGAACTGAAGAGATCCTTTTAAATGTTGTTTCTTTTCTTCTACATTAAGTGTCCACATTCTACCTTGGGCTGTGTTCTGGTTTTTTAAGCTGGCTTAAGTGAAGAGGTGTTTGGTCAGCCAAACTTCAGAAAGCTTCAATTCGTTTATGAAAATACCCTATGTATGCAATCACTGCTTTAAGGACTTAGAAGACACCGATGGATGGGTAAATCACCTCCTCATGAGCAAAGTAGCATTCAGGTTTCCAAGTTCGGCAAAGCAGTGTTCCTATTAGGTATCTAATATGAGTTGAACTCCTTTTCACGGTCAGGTGTCCTAGCTGAACGTGGGTCCGTGCCAGTTTCTGCTACTATTGGATTTTAATGAGAACTCTTTCTTGTTACTAGGATGCCATGCTTCTACTGTGTTCACAGCTGCTGTGTTAAAAAACAGGTGTCTCTTATAATCCTCTGACTGGATCAGTTTGCTAGGCTGGCAAAGCCTCGTTATTATAGTTTTTATTTATTTATCTGTGCCCCACATAGGTCAGACACTGCCAGGAGCTGTTGGTGAGTGGGATTAATGTGAGAGAAGATGGTCGCTCTCCTTGGTGGAGGTTTCTGTGAAAAGAATCCATCTAAGATCTCACACCACAAAGACAGAGCTAAATAAAACTGTTCGGGATACGAATCACAGGGGAGAACAGCCAAAAGAAGGATAGTAAATGAATAGTTCTGCCAAGTCACCTCTCTGTCATTCTTCAAAGGCCAACTTAAAGCCAGTGCTGCCACAAACGCCATCCAGGACTAAGGGGCGTGAGTGATGGCCCTTCTCTGGTCCCTGGCACAGTAACAGATTCATCCGCTGGTGCTTCTTAAGGCTGCTGGTCCCTAAGCTTCTGGAAGGCAGATGTTCTGTCTTCTCAGGCCTGGAAGGCAAGCTGGGGTCCTGCCGCACGCCTCATCCCTCTCACCCTGTTTTTTTCTTCTTCGTCCTCACTGGTACTGTCTTCCCTCCGGCCCCAGAGTTTTCAGGAGTCTGCCACCTCACCGTCCTACCTCCGTGCCCTACACTTTCCAGTCCAACCCACGGTGATTCTTTGCCGGCTAAAATTTGGTCCCGTGAGTTCCTTTTCGACGCTGCCCCTCAGGATGAAACCCAGCCCTTCATCATGGAAGGCCCGGTGCACTCTTCCTTTCCGGAACCCTTCTCCAACCTCCCCCTCCGTATTAGCTTCCAACCAAGACCTGCTCTTCTCTCAAACCACATAATGAGCTTAGTGCCTGGAATCTTCCCCTCATTCTTTTTCCGCCTGGTAGCCAGCCTGTCACCTAAAGCCCATTTCTCAAGCTTCCCGTGTTGCTGATAGGCACAGTGTCCTTCAACTCATTGAACATGCCTGCTGTTGGCATTGAATTCAGCGAGAGCCCATGGGGAGCAGGAGTCTGAGGGATTCGTTTTTTATGTTTCCAGTGTCCAGCACAGTGCTTGGCACAGAGAAGGTCCAATGTATGTTAGCCAAATAGAGTTTTTTTTTCAATCAACAAGTATTTATTAAGCTTCTGTTATGGGCTCAGTGGGTGCCAGGCTCTGTGATACGTAAGTGGGAAGAGGAACACCTTGCACAGTCGAAATCCTGAGCAACTAACCCTTAAAGGTAGAGGAAGGAAGAAAGAGAGCCCACTTTCGCTGCAGTGTGAGACCACGAGGCAAGGCTATCTGCACTGTCAGACCCCGTACCTAAGGTGCTCGTGAGAGACTTCAGCGCTGGACACACACACCCACAGGACCCACTCACACTTTCCCTCTTGATTGCCCACCTTCCAGAGAGGAGCACAGATAGCTGGAGAAGAGGCTCCAGGACCTTTAGGCCAGATGTGAAGGGAGAAGCATGGAAAGCCCCAAATGAGTAAATGTATATACTGATCTGCCCTCTTTCTTGGCTTGGCTCAGGATGCCCCTGGGTCCGGGAGAGAGAGCTGATAGCTGTGTGTTGCCGCCACGTGTAGCCTTGACATCGTTGGCCGTGACCCTCTGGGAACCAGCGGCTGGTCGCCACTGCGGGGGGCTGCCCGTCGTCCCCTCCCCTCATTCCTCTCCCGGCTGGTTGGCAGAGAGAGCCTGAGAGAGCAGCACGGCTTCCTGAGCCTTCTGTGAAGTCTGTGATTGCCTTGCCAAGTCAAGGGAGGAATCTGAGCCTGCACTTGGGTCAGCCCTTTTCAGCTTTCTCCTCCTGATCCCGTGTTCTGTTCTGTCTCCACTTATCTGAGCCGCTGATCTCCTTGGAGCTCTTATTTTACTCCCAGCATGTTGCCCTGGGGGCCTAAACTGGAGAGAACACCTGAGTGTGCCACAGGACTAGAAAAACAACTCAAAGCCATGTCTTAGGGGCCGGATGACGGCCTCACCATTTCTCTTCACACTGGACAACTCAGTGCTCCTTACTTAAAGAGGAGGCTCTTAGGAGATTGTGTTAAGGGTTATGAACAGTCTGGTAAGTGGGAAATGGACCAAGAGGGAAAAGTCAGGTATTTTCAGATACAAGCAGACATCCCTAGACCTTCCACACAAGCCCAAATGTCTCATTTTCTTATTCTTGTCTGCCATTAACATACAGCTGGGATGTGGGGCATTGGAGATATGGGAAAAGTTTCAACTTCCTGAACCCAAGCAGACCCCAGCAAAGGTTCCCCAAACTGTCACCTGCCAGGTTTTCCTGGTTACCTGTGGGGGGGGCGCTCTTTTCCAGACCCACACTGCAGCTGCCGGGCTAGCCCTCCCAGCCTCCATCTCAGCTCTGCTGCAGGGGACCCGTCTCCACACTGCTTAGAGTGTCTAGGCCTTTCTGTCCCCGCCGGCAGCCCGAGGTTTCCCTGGCCTCAGATCGGCTCCAGGAGGGGTGGTGTGCAGGTCAGGAGCTGTTACAGCCACACTGGGGAGCAGCAAGGGCATCGGCCGGTGTGTTCCCAGTGCAAGCACACATTTATGGAACTGCTGAGGTGGGGGTGGGCACTAATGGTGCACCCTCGGGAACATTCCGCGCATCCGCCTCGTAACGTCTAGGACAGAGTGGTGCTTTCTGGTTTCCTCCCACCGCTGCTGTCCTTGCTCAACCTCTCCACTGCCGAGGCTGTTGATTTAGAGGCCATTTCTCTCCTGTCCACTTCCCTTTCCTTTCCTTCCCTTCCAGCCTCAGCAGACCCAGGAGTAGGCTTATGGTTCAGGGCACACGGGAGCCTGGGGCTTAGCGCTGCTGAGACCCGGGGTTCCTGATGACTAATATGCCGTAGTCTCATCTTGGGTCCCATTTGGTTCTGTGAGGAATCACAGTCCTTGTTCTCTCAACCTGCTTAGGAACATACTTTTGAACCTCCACAACTGTATTAGGGCCATCAGTCTTTGTTTTCACTTGCAGTTGCTTCCAAAGTGACCTACCCGGGAGCGCATTTCAGGATTCTTTTCTTTTCTTTTCTTTTTTTTAAAAATTTTTTAAAATGTTTACTTATTGAGAGTGAGCAAGCGAAAGAGAGAGAGGGTGAGAAACAGAGTGCAAGCGGGGGAGGGGCAGAGAGAGAGGGAGGGAGACACAGAATCCGAAGCAGGCTCCAGGCTCTGAGCTGTCAGCACAGAGCCAGACGCAGGGCTCGAACCCACGAACTGTGAGATCATGACCTGAACCAAAGTCGGACGCTTAACCAACTGAGCCACCCAGGCGTCCCTTAGGACGCTTTTCTTAATGAGTTGTTGAAATATAAACAAGAGTAGAATAGCAAGTTCCCATGCAATTGTGTGGGAGGGACACCCCCCCCCCCCCCCCCACCCAGCCGCTACCACCATGAGAAGTTACCACATTTTCCAAACCCTAAGTGGTGATGTGTGATCTGGTAAAGGACTCCTCACTGTTTTTTATATACATTGCAAGCCTTACCAAAGGGTATGCTGTTATATTTTAATAAATCACTTTTATCGAAAATAAAATCCTGTGAGATCCGAGCTGTTGAGGAAGAGCCTCACCTCCAACCAGTCTTCCAGAGTGGCGAAGGTGATGCCCCGTGACCTAGATACCACCCCGCGGTGGGTCTTTTCTGAACTTGTTCCATTTTGACGACCCCTGGCTGGGACCGAGAAGGATTACTGAGTATGTTTGTCTTTCTTCTGGATAGAAGTTGCAAGGACACTTAAGCCTGAATGCTTCAGGGCAGAATCTGATCAGAGCTGAGATCAGGAAGAAATTTTCCCCCTGGGGGATCAGATTGCACAATGGCCCGGCCAGGTGTGCTACCTCTGTTAAACAAACATGCACGAGCACATGTCACCTCGCTGGCCATCTTTGGGGCAGGCTGTTGGACCTCATGGGCCAGGAGTCCGACTCCTTTGGCAGGTCCTGTGCTCGACGATGGAAGGCGACTGCCCCATGTATTCCTGCACTTGACTTTCCTCCAGCTTCCTGTACTGAACTCAGGGCTGTGTCTTCAGACCCTCAGAACTCTCCGCAGCTTTGCGGGAGATTTCACGTGGGGGTCTAAGTATATACACAGCCACGCACACGTGCAACACATCTTTGAGGAGTTTTCTGTAAACTCGCTGCGCCTCTCCTGGGCATTACTATAGTTCCTACACCGCATCAAACCCATATGCATTCCCAGAACATCAAAATACTGTTCACAACCAATAGTAGAATTCTTTACCCTAAGGCCCACGGTTGATGATCTCAGACCTGCATTGTGGGCGGCTTCGAAGTCCAATCCAAAAGTCCGATCATGGACCTTTTCTTTTCTTTTCCTTTCTCTTCTTTTTTAAGGCCCTGTCTGTGCTGCCTCTTGCGCGGTGAGATAATTACCAGCGATTCCCAGGCTCTTCTTCCTCTGCGTCTCTATCTCCTGTGGCGCACGACTTCCTTGTCTCTCTATTATTAGCCTACTTAGCTTTACCATTCACTTCCCCACCTCTCCCTGGTTCCCCCTCATCTTCCTCCAGTCTTTGTTTTCCCTTCACCTCTGTAAAGTCATTTTGGGGAGCCCTCTCCTTGTTCTGTTCAGATGGAAAGCTTTTTCTTTATCCCAGTACAATTAAGTAGTTTCTCCTTCATCTCATCATGCATTCATTCATATTCCCCAAATAGAAAGCAGTGCCCTCCCATGCATCATGTCTGGCTGGCGAACCTTTAAAACAGGAGGTGCCCAGGTGACCCCCGCCTCCCCCACAGGTGTGCTGTATTCCCAGGACTGCGGGCTCCGATGCCCTTCCGGCCAGCTCCCTCACCTGCGACACCATTGTGTGCTCTCCTTTCTGCTTTTTGATGATTCTGCCCCAATCACGTTCCTTTCCCAAATTACTGTTTTAGTACTTAATGGTTCACCTTGGTTTGCTCATTTTGTAGTTTATTGTTTCCCTTTTCCCTCTAAGTTTTTCTGTTTCTTTGGGGAACACTGATATTCCTGTTAATTAGAGATTATACCAGTTTTCATTACCTAAATTTGCTAAATGGACATAATGGTGAGTATTTGGCACTTACGTGAAGCATGCCCTTTGGAAATAGGGGAAGACAAGTAGAATTAAGGGCAGCTCTTGGTATAACAGTAATTCCAGATTTATGGAAAGAAGTAGTTTGTGAGATTCTTACACAGTAAAAGCTTGAAAGTAACTCTCTTCTTTGTAATTTATGCAGCTCTCAGTTTGGGTAAGAAACCCAGTTTAAATGTAAAAGTTTTTCAAATAGAGGACTGAGAAATTGTCATTATTGCTTTAATTTTAACAACTAATAATTAATTCCTGTCGGTTAAGAGTTTTAACGTTTATGACACATTACGGTTTTAGCCAATTGGGAATTATAATTTTTGGTTTTATAGCAGAGTTTATAATGTGGGCTGTGATGTATTTAAGTAGCAAAAGTGCATTTCTTTAAATAGGCTTTCCTATTCAGACTTTTACTGAGGTAGCCATATCCTCTGACGCTTTATCACTACCCATTTGTAAGATTTTTTGCTCTAAGGGTAGTTTCATCCTGTTTGCGACATACCCTGCTCTGGGAATAGATAGAAGAAGTTGAGGGAATTTTGTTTGAGTCATACTCCCATCAAAGAGCAACATCATTTTAGGAATGAAAGCAGAGAAGTTCTCACTCTTCTAAAAATAATGGGGAGAAGATTTAGGGAGGTAGCTTATGGGATCAGTTTTAAGACCAGGCCAGGCATACAAGCGAATTCCCTCTTTGTAAATGAGAAGTAGCCTCTAATAGCTTTCATATGGTTAGGTGAGCAGGTGAAATTTTACTCCATGCAAGGCACGACGCTTCCATAAGTACTGCACTTCGAAACTTGCCCTGTGGAGTTTTTAAAATGTTCTTTTCAGGGCTCTGGCTCTGTTGGTAGAGCCCGTGACCCTTGATCTCGTGGTCGTCAGTTCAAGCCCCATGTTGGGCATAGAGATTACTTAAAAATAAAATCTTAAAAAAAAAAACCCTCAAAATGTTCCTTTCAGGATTTTAATCATGTATATATAATAAAACAAAGAGCACCTTGCATCTTATTAAAATCATGTGTGCTTTTTGGAGAGGTGAGGGAGCAGGGATTGTGGATTTTTCTTGCTTTTCCTTATCTGCCTTGCTTCTAAGAAGTGATGGGAATAACCCAAACCGTAAATGTCGTTGAGGATGTCTGCTTCCCAGGACAGGAACCACCCCCACCCCTACCCCAACTTGTATCTCAGTTGGTCCTGAAAAGGAGGAGTGGAGAAAGCTGTTGATTTTTTTTTTTTTTTTTTTTTTGGGAACTCAGTTTTAGCCTTCACAGCAGGTCCAAAACCATGAGGACTTACTAGCTTAGACCTGGGAGCCAGCGGGGTTTAGCGGTGGGGGTAGAAAATGGAGATTCTGGCTCAAGGCACTGCTATTATAGTCTGAGAGTTGTTTAACAGGGCTCTAGTTGGAAACCTCGTTTCTCTCTTTTCGTTAAACGTCTGTATGCTGTGCAGTGCTTGGGACAAGCCGCGTCGTGATGTCTATCCGGTCAGTTCTGACGGCCAAGCACGTGTCATTCAGACGGTAGTCGTGAGGATAACTGAATGTAGACATTTGGAGCTTCAGTTTTTAGAAATTTAGGCTCCAGCTAGAACCCCGGTCTCCTGACTCCCAGCCAGCTTACTGATTTTTAATTCAATCGTTGGTTTTACTTCAGGCTTTATGTTCAAAATGACAGATTCAAGTCACATCACTCTAATTAGTGGGAAGTTTGTTTGTTTGTTTTAATCAACCAGGTGGGCCAAGTGAACGGATCTACTTCTCATTTGGGTGTTTTTTGGTCGTGTAAGCAAAACCACAAACTCAGAAGCTCTTACATGCTTCACGTTTGTTTTTTGGGTCTTGTTTTTTGTTTTTGTTTTTCTGTTTCTGAATTCAGAGTGAATTGAGGATGGTGAAGTAGAAATAGAACATAATACAGCATCCACTCCTCTGTCTTGCCACCTGCACTCCCATCGGGTGTCGTAGGGCTCATTTTAAGGTGAGAGTTCCATGCCACCTCCTTGACCACCCTGTTTCCTTCTGCCAAAAAAATATGATCGCAAGGTTTTAATTTCACAGTGCACTTTAACTATAGAAAGGAACCAACTCCCACCCCAAACCGAATTGCCTTCGAGATCCTATTAAACAGTGAATGCCCTGAACACCAGTATATGAAAATGCTTTTCTCGGATGAGCTCAAAGCATTTCATCCTCCAAATAAAATCTATCTGCTCGCACTTAGATTGTTCAAAGGCAGATGGTAGGCAATTGAAACGGAGAGGCAAGCTGGCAAAAGAAAAAATAAAACCACAAATATCTGAACATGAAGGTGATCTACGCTCTTGCCAAACCCCCTCCTAACTTCGTTAACACAGCAGTGTAGCAATTAAGTAACATGGGAACTCAGACTCATATGGCTAATACAATTGTCCTCCGTTAATGGGGTGAAACAAAGCTTGCATATAATATACAGCTCGCCAAAATGCAGAGCTAAAGGAGAGTTTAAGAGGGAATCAGCGGTGGAGCCCATCAACCATGCTACCCATACCAGACGAGCACCCGATTGGAATCTCGCTGACCCTTACCACATATTAACAGTGGGGTCACTGAGATGAAATGTTGGCTGTCACAGAGTTGCCACGTCTTAGGAACAGGGGCCGCTCAACGATACTGAGCTTCAGAGAGGCAGTAAAATGCCCTCGAGGTGAGGGGAAGGAAGGGGGTGAACAGAATGGCTCAGAACACTGGGAGAATCCACAGTAGCTGCTTTGTGGGAAACCCTGAATGAGCCAGGAGCAAACATTTTTATTGCCGTCATACTGCTGTGGGACGGCCGTGTGATGAGACAGCCCTCTCGGTTCCCTTAGTCTTATAACCGACCAGAGGACTTTGCAGCCACCAAAACCTGGCACTTGTCACTAACCTTGAACTTGAACACTCCATGACAGAAGGGGAAGGGCGTGTGTGTCTCAGCTGCCGGAGCCGGGTGTCTGTGTGGCTGCTGTCTCGTAGCCGGCCATTTGTGGCTGTGCCGGGGCCAGGCTGTAGTGTCCCAGGGTGCGTGAGTGACAGGGTGCCGGTCCCCACTGCGGAGGGGGCAGCCTTCCGAAGCAGGTGGGGCTGGTGTGTGCGAGGGGGTGTGCTGGGCAGGATGTGAGAGGAGTTTACTCTGCTGAGCGGCAGTCTGGGGATGCGTGTGAGGAAGGCGACCGAGATGGCTCCCGACAGCGGGCTGGGTGTGGGAGACGAGGCTCCGACTGCCACCAGAAAAAGGCAGGAGGGATGCTTGGTATCGAAAGGAAACCACTGCGTGCAAAGTCAACCTTTTGCTGCCTGAGTAATGAAGGGGAGACTTGGGCGAGTTAGCCCTCCGTGTGAAAAGGCAATAAAATCAGGTCTTGAACTTTGTAGTCATACAAAGTTCAAGTAACGAGGTGTCTGAGGGGCCGTGATTGAGAGGAAAATTATGGCGTGTGAATGAGTGAATGCGTTGCCTCGCAAATCAGTGTTTCTCCTCCCAGGCCCTCCACGTGGTTGTCCCAGATACACGGGTTTATCTCTTACATAAGAGAGCTTGTTGCATTTTATTGCTGTATCCCGTTTTCCACTGTTGTCTTGCCTCATGGTCCTGTGTCTGATCCTGGCCAGATGTCACCAGCGACTAGTGTTAGAATGGTTTTTTCTTTCCCTTCCTGGTCAGACCATGGCCCGCGGTTTCTCCCTTGGGATTTGGTAGTGATTCTCGACTGTTGTGAGTACAATGCAGCATAAAAAGCTCCGTGGTGGAGGGGCCATATCACGGAATTTGGTGGAAGCCGGTGTTGTTTTTATTCTTCTGCCGATGCTGATCTATCCCAGGGAATGTGTCTTTACTCACAAAGAATGGCCTCTGTACCACCTTGCTCTAAAATGTACAAGGTCACGGTAATGCGCATCTGACAGGTTTGTCGGCTTTGACCTTGGGGACCGGCAGACCACCCCTGAAAGTACAACGTGTGGGATCAGCAAACAAGAGCATGCGCTCACACGGCCGGAGCATTAACGTCCTTCCTTTTCCGCCTTGAGTTTGAACTTGTTGGTTCCATAGGCCACGGGACTTCGCTATATGAAATGCCAGAGGGTGCTCAAAGGCGAATGTGGAGGAAGAGGGAAAGCAGGATTCTGGGCCAGAGAGCAGATGGCCAGCTGGTGACCTCGGGAGGGAAGCTGAGGCTTTTAGAGTGAAAAAACTAGTAATTTTTTTTTTTAAGAGGGATTTTTGTTAAGTAGTACCATAGCTCCAAGTTGGAGAATTCCAAAAGCAGTCATTGATGCCTGCCCTCGAGGGTTTACAATCCAAAGAGGAGACAGCGTTTTTAGTTTAACGTGACGAAGGTATGCAGAAGTCAGCCAGAGAAAATGGAAACACCCTTGGTCCGCCACCTTCTGTGGCCCTGTGCGCTGTGGCTCTGGGCCTAGGGGATTTTTTAGATTTGTTTTTGATGCTTTTCCCCCACGATGACCTGGTTGTGCAACCCTACATTTGGAAGCCAGCTGCTTCCTGCTGCTCTTTTCCAGGAGAGCGTGAATATCCATCTCCCGGAGTGATGATGGAGACGAGGGTGGGGGCGGGGAGGGAGACTGCTCATCCTCCTCTCACTCTCCCTCATCCCATGTCCCGCATTCAGCTGGGAACCGGGCAGATGCTCAGGAGGCCTGTGGCTGTGTCCCTGCCTCGCTCTGAGTGGTGGTGGGGAGCCTGGTGGTAATCTGAGGAGGGACAGCCCTCCTAATGCAGGAGGGAAGCTGCAGCTCTTGTTGAAGGCATCGGATATGTCACGGGCTGTGCCGGTACAGCTAGGCCCCCTTCGGCTCCCGGGGCAGGCCTTGCCTCTTGGCATACACACATTTATTTATAGTCACAGACCTAGCAGCAGCCGCAGGGGTGAGCCTCGTTCTCCAACCTGCGAAAGTTGATCACCACGGGAAGCAAGAACCCCGGGATCTTTGTTGCCCCAAACTACCTGCAGTGCCCAGGTGGTTTTACATCCATCTCCAAACTACCCAGAAACCATTCAGAGAGGACCTCGTAGAGATCGCCATTTGTTTTTGTGCTACAGAGGGCAAAAATAAAGGAGGCAAGCAAACAAACCAAAAAAAAAAGCGCTCGGAAGTGCTTTAGTGGTAGTGGTGTATATCTGAAAAGTAGTATACATCCCTGGGCGGGGACCTCTACGCGTTTCAGTCACTTGGAAAGAACGCACTCTTCCAGACATCATGGTACAGCCCTCTAAAGTTAGTTAGCACCTACTGTACCTTCACAGGAAATGCCAGTTTGAAGATGAGACGTGTGAGACGTGGAGCTTTTTTCTTTTCCTCCCCCTAGCAAATAGGGGGAGTTGAGGAGCTCTGTGTACCTAGAAATGGTTAAATGAGACGCTGCTGCAAAGAAAAAGTCGCCAAAGGCAAATTGAAGGCTCCTATCTCGCTCCCTGCCCTGTGTTTCTTGCCACAGTCTGGGGCCACTCGCTGCTTGTTCGCGTCCCCTTCCTTATTAGTGTGCAGTGGGCCCAGGCTGGGTGATGGCTTGGAGATGACTGTGGACAGTCATTGGTGGAGACATTGTGAGCAGCATCCAGCATTGTCCCCTCTCCTCGGTTATTCTCAGCGTGGAATGCAGGAGCTGTTAGAGGCACTGCTCGGTCAGCCTGTCCCTCCCCACAACCCCCTGTCATTGTGCTTTCCTAGAAGACTCCAGAAACTCCCTGTTGCCCTCAGGTGAAAGCCCAGCTAACCCCAACGAGGCCACGACACCCTGTGTGATCCGGCCCTGCTTACCTCTCTGTTCTTGTCCCTCGTCTCTTGCCCTCGGATTCCCTTTACCCACACCAACTCTACAGGATCCCAGGAAGGTCCTCTCCCCTCCTGGTCTTTGCCCTTGCCATTTCTTCTTTCTGAAATATTCCTCTATCTTCTCCCAACTGACTACTCATCCTCAGATCTCTCTCCCAGGAGCCTTTTCCTGGACTCCCTGGGTCTGGATGAGATGTCCTTCTCCTGTGTCTTCCAAACACTCATTTTGAAACTGCTTTCCCATTATTCTGTGACTATCTCTTCATATCTATCACTTGGTAAGGAGCCCATTACATCAGGGCTCCATCTTGGTTTTCGTGCCTGTGACCACGGGGTGGGCATAGCATTGGTGTTCCATGATAAATATTCGTGGAATGAAGGAACATTAGAAAATGTAGAAAATGGAATCTGGTCTTTGATTAATTCTGTGTTTGGCTCAGTGTCTGATACCGTACAGATCCTTCTTATCAGTTCATAAGACCCCGCAGAACTCTGAGGGTGATGCGTATCCACAGTATTGTCTGATGCAGTCAGGTCGTTAGAAGTGTGCTTATGCAGGAACAACATGGAGTTTTTTATTTTTAGTTGTGACTTCAGAATCTTAAGTTATACATGAGCTGCAGTGGTTTGGTTTTTAAATTGAGTTTTTGCTTAAACTTCAATTCAAAACAAATGAACTGAAAAAAGGAGGTCTTCCTTATCATTTGCTCCTCCATACAAAGGCTCTGTGGCTCTCTGGGTGTTTCCGTAAGACAGGAGAAGCTATCACAGATCAATTCTAGTTGCTGCCTTTGAGAAAAGAGAGGAAGATAGATGGGTCTGGGTTTGTGAGGAACCTTCCTTCTCTCCCCGCCCCCCCTCCGTCCCTCTCTCTCTCTCTTGCTCTCTGTGCCAGTAATTGCAAAGCTGAACTGAACTGCTTGTTGAAAATCCACGTTCTTTCTTGGCTCTGAGTAAGAGAGCATAGGTAGCACGCACATCTATGCTCTTTGGAAACAGACATACGTACATAAATACGTGCACACGCGTATACTCTGCTTTTGGCCTGAAATGATGGCCCTACATGAAGACCTGTTTTCTTGTTTCTTAAGCAAATGGATAGTTACATTATGTTTATCT
Organism: Panthera leo; assembly: GCF_018350215.1. NCBI lineage: Eukaryota > Metazoa > Chordata > Mammalia > Carnivora > Felidae > Panthera > Panthera leo. The sequence goes on from NC_056685.1 coordinate 45,194,899, forward strand.
GAATATTTCTTGGTTAATTTACTGGGATGTAGCCAAAATCACATAGGACTTGGAGTCCGGTGATTTGGATTAATTGAACTAATACTTACTGAACACCTGTGATATTCTAGCCATATCGCAATTACCATGGTGAAGAAAGATAAGGCCTCCGATTCGAGAGGCATGCTGTATAATGGGGTCAAGCTCATGCCATTTCCTTTGTAACTTTGGAGGCAAGTAATTTAACTTCCTTCAACGTCCCGTTTCTTCACTCTAAAATGAGGGGAGGAACACCTACTTTGTGGGGCTGCTAAGAGCATCTACGTGTTCACATTGTCAGATTCCGCCTGATAGACACCTGTTCCTCCTTGATGTTTCTCAGTGAGGTCGCCTCAGCCCTTTCTGACCTCCACTGCTAGAGATTTTATGCCTCAGCACCCCACAGTCCCTCGTGCAGTCTGCTGTGACACTTCACTCCTCACCGTACGCATCCTGTGCTTTGGGGCCTGCCCTTGTACCAGACTCTTCTGGAGGCAGAACTGGTATCCGCCCATCTCTGTAATCCCAGTCCCCAGCACAGAGTCTAGCACGCAGCTCTTGGTCCATGCTTGCTACTAAATAAACTAAAGGGCACGGTTTATGAATGATCAGGTACCACACATTCTGTCTTACTGTTGTAAGAACTTTGGGCAAGAAAACAGAACAAAAAGACAAGAGTGTCTTGAGGCTCTGGAGATCGAGGGAAGACCTGGTATATTCAACTCTTACTTAAAAAAATTTTTTTTCCTTTTAGTGTTTCTTTTTGAGAAAGAGAGAGGAGAGCGAGCGTGGGGGAGGGGCAGAGAGAGAGGGAGAGAGAGAATCTGAGCCGTCAGCGCGGAGCCTGATGCGGGGCTTGATCTCACGAACCGTGAGATTAGGACCTGAGCCAAAGCTGGATGCTGAACCGACTGAGCTACCCAGGCACCCCCCAGCGCTTCTTTTAAGATTATAATTGTGTGCCACTTTTTCCATGGCTGCTGATAAACAGAGTCAAGTCTGTTGGATCAGACATCAAGGTCAAGAAACCTCTTCAGGTCAGGGAGGAAGTCTACCATATGTTTAACCTAAAGGTTAGTGCAGGGTTTCACTGGCTAACAAAACTAGCAGAGGCGGGTGGTTGACAACGAGAGGCTCATTTTGGTTATTTTATACTGTGTTCACCACAAGTAACGTGGCGGCACCTTCCCACTGGCTTCATCTCCTCTTGCAGAAAGAAGGGTGTTTCTCCTCTTCTTGGAACAGCTCTTTTTTCTACTCTGGCTCTACCGTTTTTTGTGGTTGTTGTCCATGTAGACAAGAGAATGGATACGAGTTATCAGTAACATTTGAGTTGAAAAGAGAATGTTCTCCACTGTGGGGTGTGTGTGTGTGTGTGTGTATAAAATCTTCACATTCTCGGGGCGCCTGGGTGGCTCGGTCGGTTAAGCGTCCGACTTCAGCTCAGGTCACGATCTCGCGGTCTGTGAGTTTGAGCCCCGCATCGGGCTCTGGGCTGATGGCTCGGAGCCTGGAGCCTGCTTCCCGTTCTGTGTCTCCCTCTCTCTCTGCCCCTCCCCCGTTCATGCTCTGTCTCTCTCTGTCTCAAAAATAAAATTAAAAAAAAAAAACATAAAAAAATTAAAAAAAATAAAACCTTCACATTCTCAATGTGTGGGAAGCAAGGGTAAGTATTTTGGAAAAGATCATGCCTTGAAGGATTATTTTTTCCCTTTACTCACCTCTTTGGCTATCAGCCTTGAAATCACAGGTCAGAAGGTTGTTGGAGAAGAAACAGCCACTCTCAGCCGTTGCGTATGGTGTTCTAAGTAGGGTAAGTTCTTAGCACTGGGTAGGTAGATGGGTGGGTGAATGGATGCGTGTATTTTTGAGGGAAAAAAAATTCCTTCCTGAGTAAAGCTTAGTAATTCTTCCCACTGCTTCTCCTTTCATCCCTTCCCTGGTTTCCGTGACTGGGGCCTCCTCTGTCCTTGTGGGGCTACCATAGAGTTTACTTAGGGCATGTTAAATTGTCTTGATGTTTCCCTAGTCTATAAATAAGGGTGTTTTAAAATGGGGCCATCATGGGATTTGGCCGTATTTACTTTTGTCACTCTCTCCTCCTCTTCCCAGAGAAATGGCGTATTTAGGAAGAATTCCCCTCATTGGTAATACGCGTTGACTTGTGTCTTTCATAGACCACGTCTCCATCCTGGTGTCAGAGTTAGGGAAATGGACCGTTCCTTCCTTTCAAACATGCTTGTTCTAGGTCTGTGAATGGTCTGGGACAGTGGCCACGCTCCCTTTGTCATATCCATCATCTTGACATCCTTTGGTTCCACACATCTTCCCTGCCTATTACACTTCTCAAGTTTACAAATCTCTTTTCACTGATTTCATTTTAGTTTGGCATCATGATGTAGTGGGACTAGCACTTGGCTGGGAATTAGGACTAGCTGCGCCCTTGGATAAGACACTCAGCATTCCTGGTTTGTAGTTTTGGCCTCTGTAAAAGTCGAGACATCCAATTTGATAGCTCTCTGGCTCTAAGGGCATTTTGACCTCTGATTGTTGAAAGGATGCAGGTGGGATTTTAATCTTTCATAGCTTACGCTTTCTGAGAGCATTTTGGTCAGCCAGCAGAGTGATGATTCAAAAAATCCTGTGTTCCCATGAGAAACAAAGGGAAACAGGCTGGTCCCTCCGATGGGAGCTGCTAGAAATAAAAACCCTACTGTTGTTTGATTGCAGGTCTCACGATAAGCTAGAAACCAACTTGCAGAGTTGACCTGTGTATATTATTTAATATCATCAAGGTATACATTTTTCTTATTTCAAAACTACTTTTGATGGCAGAGTATTTATTTCCTTTCTTATTTTTGGTTGTGAACCCCTTTTGCCCTTTAGTGATGGTGTTCTAGCTGACCTCATGCAAAAAGATCCTTATTATGTGTCCACCTAGGACAGGTACTGTGTCAGGGGAGCATCTCTCATATAATTTGACTCAGCCTGAACACATTGATTTTCTTGCAACCCGGGGATTAGACTCCCTCCATTGAAGCCTCATATGAGGGGAAGAACAGATAGCAAAGTGTGTGTTAAGATGATGGACTGTCGTTATTTTGCCTCCGGGCAGCAAAGTGATCTGCCTGGAAACTGATTTCCCCTATGGTGTTGATGATCTGCTTCTCCTCCTGGCTAGAATTAGAACACTCCTGCGGTCTCTTCGTTGGCCGTGCTACCTGTCAGGACCTGGCCGTAAAGCAACTGCCCATCTTTTCTAGCCTGGCTCCCTCGCCTGGAAGGATGCGGAGAGTGGCTCATTCCTTCTAGTGAATTCAGACCTTTCATTTCGGGACTGTTATTTGAGAAGGTGATGCTCTTCCATGATGATCCTTGCCTTCTGCTTTTCCAAGTCTTGAATACCATACATAGGTAGTTAGGAGACCCGAGGGTCCTCTGGGTCTGGTCCACGCTTCGTGGCGGCACGGGGGTGAAGCTGAGCTCTTCTCTGGAAGCCTGCTAGGCCAGCCCCTCTTGTCCGCATCCCACTAAGTCTGGACTTAATTTCTTTCTAATGTGGCAGCATCCTTGCCCACATGGGGAGAGGATAAGGACGATCTTTGTCATGCTGTAGCAGCTGTAAGCCACGTGTATCTGTGTTCCGTAGCGGCGGGAGCACGTCAAGTCCATTGGGTTTCTTCGTCTTTCAGGAGACGTTTTGTTTGGCTCGTATATTGAGTAGCCACATATCCCACCTCTTCTCTTTTGCTATCATGTGCTAAAACTTTGGGTCCTGTGGCCTTAGACAGTCATTTATATAGCTCAAGTTGTCTATTAATACTTTTTCGCAGGTTTAATGCCCCTTTCTGGTGGGCTTTGGGTATTTTTTGTTTTCACATATCCTAAACCACAATGTCCTGTGATATAGAAAATCACGTGGTAAGACTGGTTAGGAATGGAAGATGCTGTCAATGATATGATGCTCATTTTCACCACTGGCTAAAGGCTTCAGACTGTCGTTCCGGTATATTTTGTTTACATTTTGATTGTCGAGGCTAATTGTTTTAATTTTAAAATTGTGCCTTGATTAGATTCAGCAAACCCTTGAAGAACAAAAACTCATGAAATTTGTGGGAATTTCTACAAGACTATTTTAATTTCACGTTTCACAGGTAACGCCAAGGTTTGGCTACACTTTTTATACTGATGCCTCTATTATAGAGAAGATATTTAAATTATAGGGCAGCTAAGGTAAAATAAAAATGTAAAAAGAACTCAAATAAATGAATCTACTCATTCCTTCCCGAGAAATTTCCTTATTCCTGTATTGCTGCATTTTTAGCCATAATGGGCACTAGTCTACCACTAGACTGTATTACTTTCTAATTTATCTGTAGGTTCGGGAAAGTAGGACTGGAAAGAGGAAAGGGGGCATCAGCTTTAAGACTACTTTTTCTTTAAAAATTTTTTTTTAATGTTTATTTATTTTTGAGAGAGAGAGAGAATGAGCAGGGGAGGGGCAGAGAGAGAGAGAGAGAGAGTGAGGGAGACAGAATCCAAAGCAAGCTCCAGGCTCTGAGCTGTCAGCACAGAGCCCGACACGGGGCTCGAACTCATGAGCCATGAGACCATGACCTGAGCTGGAGTCAGACGCTTAACCGACTGAGCCACCCAGGCACCACTAAGACTGCTTTTTAAGTCTTAATGTCTGTAACTCCCATGTCTGAAGGAACTGAAGACAAACCGTGAGCCTGAGTTTAACATTGGTTTTCCTGGAAATGTCATCAGGATGTAGGCTCAGAAGCAGACTGCCCAAAGAAAAATTCCCTAAACAATTGCCTTTTTTTATTACGTTACCAAATTTCTTGCAGGATTCCATGCAATAGTATGTAGTTTGTAGAGTTGCCTCCCAAACTTCCTTGCTGAGCTCTTCTTATGAAAGAGGCTTTTCTTTAATTACTGTGTGGACACGTGTATACAGATGAAAGCCTGACCTTCCTAAACGCTGTGTTGTAAAATTAATTGCTAGTTAATTCCACAGATGCGTACTGACACATGGATAGAAGATAAAGATGGTCCTTTGGCACAGATATTGTCAAAGTGACTCAAGGGAATTGGGCCTGCAGGTGCAAGGTTCTGGAAACACCATAACCAAATCATTTTACTTACTTTCCTTTTAAATTCTTAAAACAAATTTTTTTAAATGTTTATTTAATTTTGAGAGAGAACAAGAGAGGCAGAGTGCAAGCGGGGGAGGGGCAGAGAGAATTAAAAGCAGGTTCCAGGCTCGAGCACAGAGCCTGATGTGGGGCTCGAACTCCCAAACTGTGAGATCATGACCCTAGCCGAAGCCAGACGCTTAACCGACGGAGCCACCCAGGTGCCCCAGTTTTCCTTTTAATATTTGCACAAGATGAATGTAAACATTATATATCTAAAAGTTTTAATAAGTACAGAATAAGTATAAATGATAAAACTGTTTTTTCTAAAAATTTTTTTAATGTTTATTTTATTTTTTGAGAGAGAGAGAGAGAGGGCATGAGCAGGGGAGGGCAGAGAGAGAGGGAGACACAGAATCCAAAGCAGGCTCCAGGCTCTGAGCTGTCAGCACAGAGCCCAACATGGGGCTCGAACTCATGAGCCTTTGTGCTGTGAGATCATGACCTGAGCCGAAATCGGCCATTCAACCGACTGAGCCACCCAGGCGCCCCAAACTGTGTTTTCTTCGTGGTAGGTAAATTGGTGCATCGGATGGATTCTCATCTGTGGCCTGCTGTGAATCCTGGCTAATTTGATAAACTAAATGAGCATCTTATTTTATTTAGCTTTAAAAATAATTCTGTGAGGGTTTTGTTTTTCCTTTGATATTTTACTTAGGATTTCTTCACCCCAAGATCAAATACATATTCATCGAAATATATGGACTGTTACCTGTTTCACTGTTCCATTTAGGTTGAAGAATTTATTGGAGGAATTTGCACACATATTACAAAGTAGAGAAGAATATAATGAACTGCATACACTCACCGCTCGGCTTTAACAATTACTGATACATGACTAATCTTGCTCTATCTATATCCTCTTGCACTCTTCACCCCTTTTCCACCCTGGCATTTTGAAGTATAAATCCCTCACATGATTTCATCCATAAATACTTAAGTATGTGCCTTTCATAGATTTAAAAAAGAAATAAAATGTCGTTATTACATCTGACAAAGCTAACACTACTTCATGTTATTTAATTAATATCTAGAGTTCAAATATGATACCTAGTGTGTTAGGCCTTGAGGATACAGCCTGTAAAAGTAAGGTCTATAAGGTTTTAATCCCCGTGTGCCAAAATCCTAGTGTGAGGAGACAGGCAAAAAAAGTAAGATAAGAACAAGACAGTTGTGTTAAGTGCTCCGAAGCAAACACAGTGGGCCATAGGACAGAAGGACCCAGGCCAGGCGTGGGCTGTTCCAGGCAGGGTGGTCAGGGATGTCGTGGGGGGGGTGTCGTGGGAGACCTGATGAAGAGAAGGACCCAGGAACAGGTTCCTGGGGTCGGGGGTTCCTGGGGTAGGTGGCGTTGAGGGGAAGGAGATTGTGATTTCGGTGGGCCTGAGGGATGTGTCCTTTCTCCAAGCCAATTCTTTTCATTGTTAATGCTGACTTGAGTTACAGTCATTTGTAATTTGTAACTTTTTGGTATCTAACTTTTCGGCAGGGTAAATAGGAGGAGCCATCCAAAATACACTGATACTGAACTTTGTGATAAGTTTTGGCTGAGTTGTTTATCAGCTATGCTTAATTGCCCCTGAACGTTCCAGAAAAAGTGAAACTGAAAATTCAGGCTACTGAAAGACCCCTTGAAATAATATAAACTCCTCAGGGCACCAGACCCTTATCTGTCTGTAATAATGGAGCCCTAATTTCTGTAGGGCAGGTTCCCTTTTGAGATTTTGGACACTTCCTGATTATTTCTCAGTAAAATAAAAGGGACAACTTCTTTTTTGCTGTTGTTGTTGTTGTTTTCTTGTGACTCTTTAATACTTCTCCTTCTCTGGGTTAGAACCAGGAAGTGGAAAATCAAGGTATGGAAACCACCGGTACCCACACACATTTGTATTTTCATGTACATGTGAATATATATGTAGGTAACAGGGAGGAGGGAAGTAATGCCTAGAGAAGGTGATCTCTATTAAATTTGATTTAAATGTAATAGCAAATTAGAGTACCTTCTTGTCTTAATCATCTCTGTAACAAAGATAGAACGAGGTATTATGTTCAGATGATTGAACAAAAGTGGATGATTCCAGCATTCTTCTTCTCCACCCTTAAAAGAAGATTTTGAAGGAAACAGTCTTTACATAGACGTACGAAGAGTTTGTCAGCCTTTCTTCAAACATAGCCAGCCACAGTCAGACTAAACATCGGTAGACGTTTCACTTAGTTCACAGTGGAGATGTTTGTTGATTCACAATTTTTTTTTTTTTACAAGAAAGTCTTCAAGCATTTACTGTGTTCCTGCATTTAAGGCACCTCCAAGCGTTGTAGGGAAAGAAAAGCACATGAACTGTAGCCTTTACCTTTAAGGGACTTGTGGCCTAACTGAGATAAGACATATGTATAAGAAGATAAATAGAACGTAAAAGCAGTGTGTAAACAATGCCAAATGCACATGTGTGCTAAAGGCACTTATTTATTTCAATGTTGTTAAATGTTTATTTATTTTGAGAGAAAGAGAGAGAGCAAGCGGGGTAGGGACAGAAAGAGAGAGAGCGAGAACCCCAGAAAGGTCCTGCACTGCCAGTGCAGAGCCTGGATGTGGGGCTCGATCCCACGAACCATGAGATCACAACCTGAGCCGAAATCAAGAGTTGGATACTGAACCGACTCAGCCACCCAGGTGCCCCTAAAGGGGTTTAAAGGAGGGAGAAAGTTCATTGCAAACTTGAATAATGGTAAGAATGACCGCAGCCACCCTCTGTTGAGTACTAGGTTCTGTGCAAGTATTTTACGGTATGTAGTCATTTAATCTTCCTGTCAGCCATGTGACGTACGCGCTCAGGATCACATGCCAAGAAGTGGTAGGGCCCCCGTTGGATTCTGGGCCACCAGACTCCAAGGGCCCAGTCTTATCCGTACCAGGGGGGGCGGGGAAACCTGTGTCAAGGGGGGGATCTTTTGGTCAAGGGAAGCAGCCCACGTCATAGAAGCAGCCGGTGTATAGAGAGAAAGAGTGACAGGTAAGGTTTCAGGGACATATTTAAAAGCCCTTCAGTATGGGTGAAAAGCCTTTGAACTTGATGAGGAAAGGAGTCAGCAGAACCAATAAATGGACTTACCAAGAAAGTAACATGATCACCCAAGCACCCTGGGAGGATGGGTCTCCCAGGGGATCCTTGGCTGTGTTGCGGGGTTTGGGCTTTCTAATCATTTCCGCTTCATTCTTGTGGCTGTCCCGTGACTTGTTTGGTTTTCCATTAGTCCTTTCCCCGTTGGCCTGGAGGGATCAATAACTACAGAGCCTCAGTCACCAGGCAGTATGAGCACACAGTCCCACAAGGCTTCCCCGCAGGCCCCACAAGACCTGTGTGCTGTGTGTGACCTGCCTTCCTTGGTAAAGCCCTTCAGGCCCGGCTCTGCGTCTCTAGGGGCTCATTAGAAGAATCCTTTGTGATCACCTGGTCAAGACTGCATATATTTAGACAGCAGGGTCAGGGGGAGTAACCACAATTTTCTACTCCATGCTGATTAATCTAGGATTTAAATACAGGCTCCAAAATAAAGTGTAAGTGGCGGGAGCTCAAAGAAGCAAACGAAGCTTAACATTAAATGACACGGGGCTCCTGAAAATGCGGGAAGGCCTGGGAACCAAGGTTACTTACTACATCTATAACTCTCTTTAGACAAAGAAAATATGTGATTAAGAAATGTTTTGGCAGGATCTCACCAAGATTATTTACTGGGAAGGAGGCCCAGGACTCAGCCAGGCAGGAAAATGTGGGGTGTTTGCCGGAGTTGTGGAAGAACTTTCTAAAGTATGGATGTAGAGTGAACGTGCCTGTGTCTGGAGAGGGAGGGAGAACCATCATGCAGTTTCCTGCACTTAAAGGATCCCTGCAAAAGCCAAAATAAGTATAGGAAGGGCCCCCCCCCCCCCCCCCCCCCCCCCCCCCCCCCCCCCCCGCATCTTGAAATGAGGAGACCCTGCTGAAGTAAGGAGAGGCTCAAACCTTAACTCTCAGGGCTTGGATATTTAAAGACATAGCACAGTACTTTTAACTTTGTTTTATTTTATTTTATTTATTTTTTAATATTTTTATTTATTTTTGAGAGAGAGAGAGAGAGAGAGAGCGAGCACGAGTAGGGGAGGGGCACAGAGAGAGGGAGACACAGAATCTGAAGCAGGCTCCAGGTTCTGAGCTGTCAGCCCAGAGCCCGATGCGGGGCTCGAACTCATGGACCGCGAGATCATGACCTGAGTCGAAGTCGGATGCTTAACCGACTGAGCCACCCAGGTGCCCCAACTTTGTTTTATTTTAAAACCATGGCTAGCTCTTCTCTGGTCTTCTCCAGGAAGAAAACTTGAGTGTTTGCAGTTGGGCTGGCATAAAAATGTCCACAGTTATGTTAATGGACAGGCTTAGGTAAGCAAAGAAAATTTGCCTTTCTGGTTCCAGTGTTTCACTACCTAGCTTTTTATAAAACAAAAGATAAATGGCCATCTACTGAAATTTCAGGTTAGGGGCTTGGTTTAAAGGTGTTTGAAGATTTGGTAGTCCTTTGCCATGTTTTTTGGCAGATACTACATGTGTTTCAGTGTCCTTGCTGACCACATTTCCCCCTAGGGCATGTTCTCTCCAGAATCATTTGTCTCCCACTGGGAGACTCTTCCCTCCCTCCCCCTTTTGTCTGTTTCTCAGACATCTGCTGCACACTTTCTCCAGGGCATGCAGTCCAAACCATCCGCAGAGAGCTTTGTCTGCTTAGTGTAACTTCTGGAAGAAGATAGAACTGATTGATTTTCATGCGCAAACACAGTGATGTTCTTGCCGGAAGCTCCACGTCCCTCAGTGTCACAAGCATGAATTTATGATGCACTTTGAGAAGGGTCAGAACGCTCCATGATGAAACTAATGCTGGCCCCCCAGTGCTTTGTGGCGCTTAGGTGAATGAAGGGTTATCTGGTATTCTCTGGAGCTCGGGCTCCTCCAGCAAATGCCAAGAGGAAAAGGAGGGCTCCGTGGATTGACCCGGGGACGTGTGCATCCATACGTCTTACCTCCTTTCAGTTGGTGATCTAGATACAGGCCGGCTGGTGGAAATCAATTAGTGGCGGGATGTGGCAGGAGCTGTCTTCCCTTTGCCCTCACTTTCCTTCCAGGACACCTGTTCGTTTTGCATAGATTCAGGCCCCACTTTCTCATATTCCTGTAAATTGATTTTTTTGTTGTGTTGATATTGGTCTTTAGAGGCAAAGAAGGAGATTCATCATAATCCTTACTTCATGGCACATCATTTCATATTTTCACCTATTTAAAGTGGTCTCATGAGCGACCTAAACCCATCCCCTGAAACCAAAGCTGGGACCTTGAAAATACCCTCCATATGACCCGACGATGCTCCTCTTCCCATTTGCCCCTTCTTCCTTCTCCTCCCCAAGGTAACCATCATCTGAACCCTGCACGCACCCTTCCTCTCCTGTTCTTTCCATATGCTTGCTTTCGCCTGTGTGTGGTCCTAAAACGGACGACATTAAAGGATAAAGTGGATACACACAAAAAGTATGTATCTGTACAGATGTATGTTTAATTTTACTTCTCTTTTCACCATTTATAAAAAGGGCATCAGACTGTGTGTCATCTTTTTTACTTAATATTTTTCACTGCCGTCATCCATCTGTATTGCTGTATGCCGCTGTAGATCATTTGCCTTGTCTCCTATATAACGTTCCATTGTGGGATTATACTCAGTTTATTCTTCTCACTCTCCCATTGATGGGCATTCAGGTTGGTGCTAGGACTTTGGCTGCTGTGGACATGTTTGCTATGAATATTCCTGAACATGGAATCAGCTGTCTATGTGTGAGAGATTACTCTCTGTAGAGGACTTCCATTTTTTAGACACCTAGCCGTAGTACGCTGAACTGGAGGAACATTAGCATGTAAACCTTGCATGAGACAAGATGCCAACCAAGTTTCACTTTGTGTCTCGCACCATTCTCCCTGTCCCACCCAGTGCTTGGAACAATTCTGGCCGCACAGCAAACGCTTTCTTTAATACATGGTTTCTGTGTGGTCAGTGCTTGTTGATTTTACCTAACTTAAAACTCTTTGCAGGTAAAACCATATTCTCATGAGACCAGTCTTTGTGTTTCCACGTGCCTAATTGGGTCAATTTTTCTGGGTTTTTTAGTGCCACCTGCAAACTAGGCGGATGCCATCTTAACAAGGCAGAGTTCTTGCCCTGAAAGAACTTCCCGTGGAGTGGGGAGAATTATAATGCTATACCACCAAGGTCATGGAGACAGGGTACTTCCCTGTGCCCGGGAGACAAGACTTCTGGGGGTTGGTGGGAAGAATGTGTTGGATCTGATCTTTGGCAAATGAGTAGATCAGGAAGGTGGATAGGGTGGACTATTTCAGGGAACCGAGAAGTATGGGAAAGCATGGCACACTCAGGCCCTGAAACTCAGTCCGGTTGGTTTTGACTAGAACATGCATTGTATGCAGTTGTGTGTAGGCAGATGAGAGGTCAGATGTGCTTGTGATTTTGTGAGTCTCTTCATTTTTGAGGATTGTACATAGACCAAAGCCATTTTCACTTGCTCCTACTACTAGGCATCTGGGTCTGTGGTACTTAGTGACATCCCTCACCCTTCCCCTTCATGACACATCCATTTGGCTGAGAAGGCCACCTGACCATGTGCCCAGAGTAGGGGGAAGATCCTAATTACCTCTGGTCCTTGTTAGATAGACAGTAGAGTTCACCTAAGGTAGGATTTGGGAACAGTCTGTGGTGCTGGAGTAGTGTTTTTCTCTCCAGGGACTAGACCAAGATAGCTCCATTGTAGGGGTAGCGAAAATTATATGCTGGGGAAAATTTGCCTTCTCCTTCTGGTGGCTTTTAGCCTCTGTGTACTCTTGCTCGCTCTCTCTCTCTCTCTGTCTTATCTCTGTGCCTAGCTGCTTTCATATATTTGCTTTCTAGTGATGGAGCACTGTGGGGGGGGGTGGTTATAGGGATGACGGCCTCACCCACACCCATCCCTGGCCATCTGTTTACAGAGACTCCATGGCTCGCAGAGGGAGTGATGATTTCAGGGAAGGGGACCAGAGGGGGCTGGTGGACAGCAGGCAGCTTTCTTCTCGGAGAAAACAGCTAGTCCTCTGTGACCAATTCTCCTTCTAACAAGAGAGATTATACAGCCACTGCACGCACCGGCACATGCACTTGGGAAGATCGGATGGATCTTACCAAATAAAATTTTTATTGGAGCGGATGGTGGTAGAGAAACACATTTTATTATGCCACGGGAAAGTAATATAGTGTTACATTTGGGGTGACTTTTGGAAAGTCTTTATTTTAGGTTCGCCTTGGTGGAGATCTGATCTCTTTGTAATCTTTCACCTACCTAGCACGGTGGGTTAAGAACACAGCCTTTAAAGCTGGGTAGATCTGCCTGTGTTTGAGCTCACCCTGTGCCACTTTTTAGCTGTGTGACTTTGGGCGTATTATTTTACCACTGAGGCTCAGTTTCCTCAGCTGAGAAATGGGCCACTGATTCTTAGCTCCCACACTGGGTTCTTATGAGGGTTATGTGAGCTGTAACGCATTTAAACTATTTTGTAGGGGTGCCTAGGTGGTTCACTCAGTTGAGCATCTGACTCTTGATTTCGGCTCAGGTCATGATCTCATGGTTTGTGGCATTGAGCTCCACGTCAGGCTCTGTGCTAACAGTGCAGAGCCTGCTTGGGATTCTTTCTCTCCATTTCTCACTCTGCTCCTCCCCCACACCCCCGACCTCAGAATAAATAAATAAATAAACTTAAAAAATTAAAAATTTATAGCAGCTTTCTCTGGAGTTATTTGAATTTTGGATTCATGTGTTGCTTTATTATTATTGTTGTTTTTTAATGTTTATTCACTTTTGAGGAAGAGAGAGAGAGACGGAGCGTGAGCAGGGGAGGGGCAGAGAGAGAGGGAGACACAGAATCCAAAGCAGGCTCCAGGCTCCAGCTGTCAGCACAGAGCGCGTTGTGGGGCTCAAACTCACGGACTGCAAGATCATGACCTGAGCCGAAGTCAGACGCTTAACCAACTGAGCCAGCCAGGCACCCCATGTGTTGCTTTTGTAAAAAAAAGAGTCAGTTCAGCCTTTAGGCTGTGACAGTCAGGTGGCCATCGTGAAACCAAATGAGCTGTCTTTTGTGAGGTTTAATAGGTTTTTAATATCATTCGGTGCAGAGGTTAAATTAAATAGGATCATATACAGAGTGGGCACCTCTCTGCCTAAACGTGGCTCTCTCTCACTTTCAAAGCAGTGCTTTAAAAAAATCTCCTTCCCTAGGAATATTCCCAATGAAAACTCTTTTTCCACCTGGTTATTGTCTCTGTGTTTGCTTCCCTCCGCTTTCGCATATTTAGCGCTGCAAAGTCGGAATCATCTATCCACATGAACTTTCGTGTGTGTTTGTCCCGTCTCTCCCTTTAGAAGATGTATCCCTGCTGGTGTATGGAATAGGATGTTCTCTTCCTTTCCCAGGGAAATACTATTTTCCTTCTCCTCAAGGAGCGAGGAGAGAACTCAGGTCAACATTCATTACGTGTCAGTGTCTCACTGTGCTTCTCTTCCCTTAGTTTGCCAGGTGGTTAAGAAAACCACGTGGGGACACGGTCCCGCAAAGACGGCGTGTGTCCCCTGGTGTGCATCACCTGTAACTTCTGTATACTGAATTTCGCTGCAGCCTGTCAAAAGATACTAAAGACAGGCCTATTTGAAGCACTCGATTTTCTGGCGTTTCCATAGCGAAATCCATACGCCACACTGATCTACTGTGAACCAAAGGGACGTCGTCCTTCCTTTGCATGACGTTATCAAGTCTAGCTCAGATTCACAGGACTCTTAAAAAAGCTATCGTGATATGAACAGAGTCTAATGGACTGAAATAGAGATTTCTCCGCCTTACGTTAATGATAGCACTTTGAGAGTTAAATAGTGAGGTGGGAGGATAGGGACAGGGATTGAACGGTATGGAGACAGTTGGAGAGGGGATCAATGAGGAGAGGGCCGGGAACAGTCCCCACAAAGGCCACTGCTTTGAAGCAGTTGGAATCCTTTCATTAGACACTGGGACCCTCTTTGGCAGGCACTGTCGTGTGGTGCTCTCTCCCTTCCCTGCGTTCCGGGCTCCCCCGTCGAAGTGAGTCGTCGTATTGCGGTCAAGTCCAGTTTTACTCTTCAAAGGCATAAGGTGCAGAGAAGACCGATGGTGCGGGCTAGAAAGAGAAGGACTCGTACTGTCTGCAGGATGGTCTTCTCTCAACTTGACTAGGTTTCATGTGCGAGGTCCCCTCAGATGTGGGGTCAGAGCCTGCACAGCTTCTGGGGCTCACGTCTGCATGCTTTCTGGGGCTTTGTGTCCTCACCTGGTGGCCAGGGAGACGGCGTTTGGGGCCTGGTGGCACTTCCTCTCCCTCATGCTTCCTCCTGCACTGGATGACCCAGGGGGCGTCCCAAAGGCCTGCCGCTCCGCCCGCCCTCTGACCCGGCCGTGGGTTCAGCTCTGCAGGCTCCCGTGTGCGGCGGCCCTTCGTGTGGTCAGTTGGCTCTTCCCTTGTTACCTGTGACCTCTTTGTTCTTCCTGATCGTCCCCTCGTGGAATGTTAGCGAGGGCTTTGTGGTTCCTGTTGCCTAATCTCCCTCCCTCGTTACAGCGGTGAGGCCTGGGGAGGGGGAGGTAGCAGGTCAGCCAAGACATGCTTTGGCTCAAGGCAGAGCGAGGACCAGAACCCAAGTCTCTGGAATCCTCGTCCGGGGCTCTTGCCATGTCTCTCTTCCGTTCTGTGTCGTCAGGCTTGGAGAACACGTCCGGTGTGTTTAGCTGATGACCCTCAAACCTCTGCGAGAGCCAAAGTTGCTGTGAAAACCCGATTTTAAACTGATTTTCTCCAGCGAGAACACACTTACAATCAGAAGAGAATATAAAGGGTTTTTTTTTTTGAAGGAGGTTGATCGAAGGCAAGGCAAGGCTTCGCTCATCTGGGTCCTTTCACGCTGCGTTGTGGTGGAGAGTGAATCCTCGCTCTGGTGCTCGCCTCGGATCTCTGCTGAGACAGGCACCTTATCAGAGGCCTTCCTGGGCCACCCTTCTAAAACAGCAACTACCCAATGTTCACTGCTTTTTTTTTTTTTTTTGAGAGAGAGAAAGAGAGTGCACATAAGTGGGGGAGGGGCAGAGGGAGAGGGAGAGAGAGAATCTCTTAAGCAGGCTCCGCACCTGCCCAGAGAAGAGCCTGCTTTGGGGCTCGATCCCATCACCATGAGATCATCAAGAGTCGAACACTTAACTGACCGAGCCACCCGGGCACCCCACTGCTTTGTTTTTCTGTCAGGCGCTTGTCACGCTCTGACATCGATTGTAGTTATGTTTTGCTTAAATGTATTTCCACTTCCACGAGTATATATAAACCCCATAGGCCTAGAGACTTCTGTCTCTTGTTCGCTGCTATATATCCCCAGCCCCCGGAGCAGTGCCTAGAACGCAGTAAGCAAATATTTCTCAAAACAGCGAATGGACCTTTGTTTGGGCAAGCAACCCAACCTTTGTGCGCCTTACGTATCTTGTGAGTAAAAATAGGGATGAGAAATAGAGCCTACCTATAGGCGTCCAGTTATGGAACGGATAAGTCTGGGGATGAAAAGGCACAGCACAGGGAATACAGGCAATGATATTGTAACAGCAGTTGTATGGTGACAGATGGAAGTTACACTTGCGGGGAGCACAGCATAAGGTAGAGATGTCGAATCACTCTGTTGTACACCTGAAACTAATGTAACACCGTCTGTCAACTGTGTTTCGGTAACCAAAAGAATAGAGCCTGCCTCATCACTGCGGTGAGAACGGGAGGAGTTCGTCCCTCTAAAGCACTTGGAACCAGCCTGGCGCATAGTAAATGCTCAATAAACGTTCTCGGTTACTATAATTATTGTTAAATATTTGACTTCCTTACACTAGACTGTAAATTCCCTGAGGGCAGAGACTGTTTCTCACGTCATCTTTCTATTCCTGGTAGCAATGCGGCTGACACGTGATGGATACGCAGCGTTTGTTAAATACATACATTATAGAGAAATTGTAGGCGATATCTGCGTAAATAGTTGTTACATCTAGGTGAATAGTTTTCCTTCCTGTCTTTTTCTCTGAGCTGTAGGTGGTGAATCTTCGTGGACTAGGATGATTGTATCTAGCCTTAGCTCATCGCTTAAGCAGTGGGGCCGATGATTTATTTTGTGGCCATGACTGGGCTGAAGTTTCC
Organism: Panthera leo; assembly: GCF_018350215.1. NCBI lineage: Eukaryota > Metazoa > Chordata > Mammalia > Carnivora > Felidae > Panthera > Panthera leo. The sequence continues at coordinate 45,211,425 of NC_056685.1, forward strand.
TGGGGATTGACGCCAGTGGCAGAAGCTTGGTGGGTGACGAATGTCACCCCAGCCTGTCAGATACATGGCGGTTCATGTATGAACCATGGCGGTTGAGATCCCCTCCATTCATAGTTGATACTTCACAGAAATGCTTCCCTGGTAAAGGGGGTGCTTATAGAGACGGCAGGCATCTGAACAGACAGATGCTGGAAAAGGCGAAAGAGAAGGTTTAGAGGGAAACATACTCCTCCTCTCTGTTCTCAAGAAACAATTTAAAGGTTGTAAAAATACGCTTTTAAACTTGAGCCAGCCATTTGAATTCCATGGGCCTCACGGTTTTTGTGGTGAAATTAGAGACTGGGACTAGAAGATCTCCAAGGAAGCTCCTTACTTTTTAGATTTCCTGGTTCTGTGGCAAATGTTTAAGAAGACCCTAGACTGATGAAGAGTTTAAGGTCAGAGGTTTAAGTAGAGACACCGCTAAAGTGGAAGAGGGTGTTACCATAGGAGCATGGGACAAGTGGCTAACTGACATATAGTGTCCGTTTGTGAGAAGGACTGGAAAATTATAGTATTTCAATAGAAAATGAACTCAGAACCCACATCTTAACAAAAGGCTTTTCTGATCTCCTGGTTTGGGTCAGTTTATTTAATGTGAGCTAAGTTGCGTGTTAGCTGTCCAGTCTGGGTATCTGATTTGTGAAACTTTCCCATAACTAAGTCCCAGGAGGTTTCCAATCACGCCCATAAGGTAATGCAATTTGGCAAGAGGATTTGGACCTTGACAAAATCTCTTGCCCAATTTGGTTTCCAGAAGGGCTGACTTACCTAATTTGAAAATAAATTGAAAACAAAACCTTTGGTTGTTACTTGTTTGATGAAATGCCACAGAGAGCTATAATTTTTTTTTCTCATACCCCATTAGTGTGGAGAAGATTGTTACCATTTACTGTCCTTGATTTACTGTCCTTTCCTGCCATAGTGCTCCAGTAGGGCTAAATCACTATAGCAATGATATTAAATCCTAGGAATCCTTATGTGTGTGTGTGTGTGTGTGTGTGTGTGTGTGTGTGTGTGTGTGTGTGATGTGTATTAGTACGTATGTATATTTTGTACCATGTATTTCTGCCTGCATTCCCAACCTCCACATTAATACTAACCTTCTATTGCTGTGTAACGAATCAGCACACATTTACTATCTTACAGTTTCTGGGGGTCAGGAATCCAGACACAGCTAATTGGGGCATTCACTTAGGGTCTCACAAGGCTGCAATTAATGTGTTAGCCAGGGCTGTGGTCTTATCTGAGGCTCGACTGCAGAAGAATCTACTTTTGTTGGCAAATTAGTACTTTGTAGCTGTGGGCAGAGGATTTCAGTTACTTGTTAGCTATTGGCCAGAGGTGGCCATCAGCTCTTTACCATGAATGCCTCGCAGCCCAGACACCCCACCCATGGTGGCTTGCTCCTTCAAGACTAGCAAAGGAGTTTAATATTTTCCTGTAGCTCAGATTTCTTTTTAGGTGTGACCTCAGTTTTTCCCCTATTATCCTTGTAAGGTGAGATAGAAGGAGGGAGAACCAAGAAGCTTTAAAAAAGCTAAATGAAAAATTTTAAATGGAAATACCATATGATCCAGTAATTCCACTACTGGGTATTTTTACTCAGAGAAAACAAACAAACAAAAAAACCACTGGGTCAAAAAGATACATGTACCCCTCTTTTCATTGCTGCGTTACATACAGTAGCCAAGATGTGGAAGCAACCTAAGGGTCCATGGATAGATGATTAGATAAAGAAGATGTGTTGTGTATATATAATGGCATATTACTCAGCTGTCAAGAAGAATGAGATCTCATCATTTGTGACAGCACGGATGGACCTCGAGGGTATTATGCTAAGTGCGATAAGTCAGAGAAAGAAAAATGCCATGTGACTTCACTTATATGTGGAACCTAAGAAAAGAAAACAAATGAATAAGCAAAGAAAACAGAAACAGGCTCAAAAATGCAAAGAAGCTGGTGGTGGTCAGCTTCTTGCCAGAGGAGGTGTGGCGGGGGGGGGGGGAATCGGCTATTTGGTGAAGGGTACAAGGATACCCTTGTACTGGAAGGATACAAACTTCCAGTAATAAAATAAATAAGTCACAGGGATGAGAAATATAAACCCTGCTCCGTCCCGCTCCCCCACCCTCCCCCTCCCCGCCCCCAGAAGCTAAGTATAGTAAGGTTGCAAGTGGCCACTGGTTGCTCTAGAATAAGAGTACAAGTTGATTAGTAACAAAAACTAACATTTTCTAAATATTTCCTACATACCAGATCATGTGCAAAGGGCTTTATGGCACTGTATGCTCATTCAGCTCTCTGACACGGCTCTGAGTTAGGTATTAGTATTACTAAACTATTTCATAGGTAGGGCAGTTGAGGGTTGGAGAGGTTATATAATCAGACCAAGGTTTGCAGACAGAAAGCGCCCAGGTCTGAAAACAGGCAGGCAGATTCCAGAAGCCATTACCATCCTCCTCTGAAAATCTTTTCCGTTAGAATGTACTGCTACCCATGTTTGGAATTCCTACTCGCTTTTGGCAGATACTTAACTCCCTGCATATTGCAAAGGGTCATTGTAATAGATTGCTCCTTTAAAAGTGCAGCACTAAAATGGGAGGGCAGTGTTCTTTCTTTCCTACTTCAGCCAAGCTTTCTTATTTTTTTTCCGAAGACCTATGGGACAAATTGAAGGAACCCAGAACCTAGTGGGATCTGTATGTATTAATAAGACTTTTGCTGCACATACGTCCAAGAAATGAAACCTCAAGGTTGGTACAATACAGCTTGCTCATTTTAATTTATTTAAAATGTTCATTTTCAAGTAAGCATTATGCACTTCATTATTCCACAAAACCTCAGGAATCTGGAAAAGACCGAATAGGTCTCTGTTTCCATTCTGTAAATCATTTATGTAGATATGGATCTTGTTGAGAGATGTGCAAAATTTGATTGGAGTATTAGAAACTGAAATTTTAGAGGGGTGCCTGGGTGGTTCCATCAGTTAAGCCTCTGACTCTTGGTTTCAGCTTGGATTGTGATCTCACATTTTGTGAGATCAAGCCCCACATCAGGCTGTGTATTGACAGTGCAGAGCTTGCTTGGGATTCTGTCTCTCCTTCTCTCTGACACCTTCCCCCACCCCTGCTCTCTTTCTCTCTCAAAATAAAGAAATAAACTTAAAAAACAAGAAACTGACATTTTAGAATAAGTCATCTAGTTGTGTGTGTTTCTTCTATATTTCTGGAAGCCTGGAGAGTTATATTGCAAGATACTTTATAAATACAGAGGAAAAGTAAAATACAGAGAAGGCTCATTGATTATTGAACTTTTTCATGAGGAGCAGCAGATAGAGGTCAAGAGGATGGAAAAATGCTGTGCTGGGTGAGATCCAGGCAAATATCCAAAAGTGTGGTGGCCATCCCACATGTTATATAGAATGGCAGAGTCCTCCAGCTGGAAGGACCTTAGGACCTACTGAGGCCCCCTTCATTTGCTAGAAGGGATGCAGAGGTTCAAGTAGGTCAAGGTCGTGCATCTAACTTCTTTCATCAAATGCTTATGAATTTGTCTTCCCTGAACTCAGCCTGGACACCTTTCTTGAACTTAAAGTTGTCCTTCCTCCTATATTACATTTTTTATATGCTTCAATTCAGATCTGTCCAGTGCTGTAGTTATTTGAGTATATGTCTCATTCTCCCTAGGATTCTTTAGACTATTTATAATCAACTTTAATTTCCTTCCAACCTAGGATGAGACCTGGGACATTGGAGGTTCTCAATATGGTTGGGGAAGGCAGGGCTTACAACCGTTAAACTTCCATTTTGAGTTTTTGAGGAAGATCCCCTCATTCCGGGAATCTGAGAGTTGGTGAACAAATTCAGATCTACCCTGTCAGTATCCTCATGTTCCTATGTTTTTGTTCTGTTTGTCCTCAATTTCTTTTCCCTCATCCATTGTCTTTTTCCCCCCACTTAGAAATTATGGCAGAATAACATCAAAGTGACCATTTTAACCATTTTTATGTGTACAATTTACTATCACTAAGCTCACTCGCATTATCGTGCAACTGTGTCCACCATCCACGTCTAGAACTTTTTTTATCTTCCCCAGCTGAAACTCCATAACCCATTAAACACTAACCTCTGCTCACCCTTCCTTCCAGTCTCTGGTAACCACCATTTTCCTTTCTGTCTCTGTGAATTTGACTCTTGTGGGTGCGTCACATAAATGGAGTCATACGGTATTTGCCTTTTTGTGATTGGCTTATTTCACTTAGCCTACGTTTGAAGGCTCATTCACGTTGGAGCATATTTCAGAATTTCATTATTTGTGATGCCATCCATTGTCTGTTAAGACTCAAAAGTTTCAGTGTTTTTAGTTTCTGTAGCCAGAGGTAGATTTTTCTGCCAGACCTATCCGGAGCCTTTTCCTGAGATGAAATCTCCAAGGGCATGCCCTGACTTCCTTTGGGGGAGCTGTGTAGCAAAACTGAGGCAATTCATGTCAGTGCAACACAGGAACACCTGCTATGTATCAGGGGCTCTGCCCATGGTCTCTTGGTAGCAGCAGAATTCAAATAAAGCTTTTATAAAGAGTATAAACTTACACTTTGAAGAACAAAGCAGAATTGGCCTCAAAAGCCATCATCAGCATGGCCATCAAAGCCTATGTCATGGTCCATAAAGAACTTGGCTCTTCACGAAGCGTTTTGATAGGAAGGAAGTTCACCAGGAAAAGACATAGCCCCTACCTGTATGCAGTGTATATTCATTTACATTTATGTAAAATATCAGAAATTGCTCTGGGAAACAGAAAAAATGAATATAGTTAGTATACTTTTTTTTTTTTTTGAATTTTTTTAACGTTTATTTATTTTGGAGACAGAGAGAGACAGAGCATAAACGGGGGGAGGGTCAGAGAGAGAGGGAGACACAGAATCTGAAACAGGCTCCAGGCACTGAACCATCAGCACAGAGCCTGACGCGGGGCTCGAACTCACAGATGGTGAGATCATGACCTGAGCTGAAGTCGGATGCTTAACCGACTGAGCCACCCAGGCGCCCCTATAATTAGTATTCTTAAAACGTGATCATGTTGGGGCGCCTGGGTGTCTCAGTTGGTCGAGCGTCCGACTTCAGCTCAGGTCATGATCTCACAGCTTGTGAGTTCGAGCCCCGCGTCAGGCCCTGTGCTGACAGCTCGGAGCCTGCAGCCTGCTTTGGATTCTGTGCCTCCCTCTCTCTGCCCCAACCCACTCTCATTCTGTCTCTGTCTCTCTCAAAAATAAATAAACATCAAGAAAAAAAATTAAAAAAAAAAAGTGATCATGTAAGGAGGGCCCCAGGCTTTCAGATACAGAAAGGGAAAACACTACTTGGGTACAAGTATTGAAAGAAAATACCCAGGAGTCATTAGTTGACTAAAAGCTGACTGGGAAAAAGTGCTGAAATATACTAAAAATAATATGAGTTTCAAGGAAAATAACCCTTTTGCTAACCTTTGCATTAGTCAGTTCCTTATTAGAGTATTTTTTCCTGTTTTAGTCACTCTTTATAAGAGTGTGTATAAATACAGAAGATGAAGAGAAGTGTGATAAAAATAATTGAAACTGTAGAACATAGGTTTTAAAAGAAAAGGTTAGAGAAATTTGGGGATTAGAATGGCTAACTTTGTCACCTTAATATTAAAAAAAACCCAGTAGACTATTTGTGGGCAAGCCAGTGTGAATGATACCAAGAAGTTTAAAACACACTTTTGGGAGCCTGGGGGGCACAGTTGATTGGGTGTCAGACTCTTGATTTCAGCTCAGGTCATGATCTCATGGGGTTCCCTGCTGAGCGTGGAGCCTGCTTGGGATATTTTCTCTCTTTCTCTCTCTCTCTCTCTCTCTCTCCCCCCTGCCCCCCCGCCTCTGCCCCTTTCCTGCTTGTGTTTTCTCTCTCTCTCTGCCCCTTCCCTGCTTGTGTTTTCTCTCTCTCTCAAAATATATAAATAAACATCAAAACACACACACACACACACACACACACACACACACACACACACAGACTACCCTTATGGGGCTTTAATCTACTGTCCAGGTTTTCATTGCGCAGTTGATCAGGGGGTTTTTTTGTTTGTTTTTTGTGTTTTTTTTTTTCAATTTCCCATGAGAACTGAGTGGAAGGAAATGCATGTGAAGTTGTGGAAGATATTTCAAAAGATCCTCGGAGCCTAGCAGAGTGCCTTGTAACTACCCACTGGGAGATGAGTTTCCTTCCTGGCGGTTGAGAGGGCTGGGCAGGACACCTTCCTGAAGGAATCTGGACTGAATGATGTCAATTACGTAACTCCTTTTCGTTTTAAGATTAGAAGGAAACTTTAGCAAGAGATAGGTAATTGCCCTGTGAGTATAAGAGTCAATGCCTAAAATATATGTATATTTCCAAGGTTTTAAAAATAAAAAAAGAAAAGCTGTCTTGGTCCCTCCAAAGTATTTTCAGGTCTTCTTCCTGTAGTTTTTACCTGACTCTTGCTTGTTCCTTTCTTAGCAGTTATTGCAACTTACAGACACTTTGTTTATTTTGTCTGTCTTGCCATCACAATGTAGGCACCACGAGAACAGGGACTGTGCCTGTCCAGTTCTTTATTATATTTCTGGCATCAAGCGCAGTGTTGACACACAGTAGGTACTCAAGAGAGAATGATTTAATGAAAGAACCATCATTCAAGAGTGGGGTGGGGAGAGAAAAGTGCTACAAAGCCCAGGCAGTGGATGTTGACTGCCTCAAAGGGATACTAGCCTGGGGGTTAAACAGGGAAGGAAGAGAGAGGCAGAGAGCAGGAGAAGAGGAAGGGGAGTGAATTCACAGGGCTTTTCTTTCTTTCTTTTTTTTTTTTTTTTCCCTGTTGTTGTTGTTGGTACCTTAAGTAAGAACATGCTAAAAATGGTTGACGTAGAGTGTCCTATAAAAAACAGGAGGCTGCATGGGCTGGTGCCCAGACACACTAGCTCTGGGAAGCAGTTCACGCTGACTTGCCACCGGGTGAAGTTTGTTAATGTTTTCTAAAATAGCCAAAGGCTCTCGAAAAAACCAAGTTTCCCTGGGGTGCAAATCATTTGGAGGTTTTAGTGGTGGTGGTGGTGGTGGGGTGTATATGTTTCAAGCGTCTGAGTCCTTTAGTTATACTTTCTGCCCTGGCCCTTAAATGCTTTTCGAGCAGCTTTAGATTAGATGATCTGCATTGGGATAATGGGATGATTTTGCAGTGAGCTGCCTCTGTGCTTTGGACTCTGCAGTTCTCCTTGGCCTGAATAGCCACGCACACACACACAAAATCTTGATTTAGTCTGGTCTGGTCTCTTGTAGCCTCACTTAAGGACATGAAGTCCAGACCTGAGGATGATTAACCTAAAACACGAGCCTATTAACAAAAGGGTAAAACAAATAAAGTTTAGAAAGAAAATCCCTTCTTTCCAAACAGTCAGTCCTCCCCAAATCCAAACAATTCCACGTTCCAAACTGCCCCATGCTGACGGCGCTTTTCAGGGAGAGTTTTCTGAACCACAGGGTTCCCTCATAACTTGAAGAGTGTTCCAAGGGGAAGACAGGAGGGCAGTAAAGACAACTCTAACCCTCGTCAGCCTACCCAAGGTCTCTGGCCATCTCTGTATGCTTCCCCAAGAGAAGGGAGGCTGGAAATCAGTCTACTTGCTGGTGTTGAACTGCTTTTAATAACAGAGGAAACAGAGAAATGAAAGCGAGAGCCTGAACCTATGGACTTGTCCAGAATCATTGTGAGAGATGTACTGTCGCGATGGGAGCCCCGCCCCCTCAGCTTCCAGGGTTTTACACATCTTTGGAGGACCTCTTTGGGACAGGGATGATAAGAAGTAAATGTTCCTTCTGCTGATGTCCCTTTGTCTGAGCTCTCGATGTCCTCAGACCCCACGTCCGTGTTGGAGAAAGGACTCAAAATAACAGTGCCTTTCATTTTATAAAGCAGCTCTTAAAATATTTGCTTTTGTTATCTCGTTCCATCCTGATAATAACCGTGTGAGAAAAGCAGGGTGCGTTCTTACTGTTCCTGTGTCTGTGCAGAGAAACTGATGCACAAAGTATTTAGTAAAATGGGCAGAGCAGGGACCGAACTCTGTGTCTTCTCACCATGAAAGCAAGCGCGAGTGCACGTGCACATTGTCTCTGGTGAAGCAGCCCTGACGAAAAATCAAAGAGTAGACAGACCGATGGAGCGCACTTTGGCTTTTTAAATTTTTCTTCAGTGAGGGGCGCTTGGGTGGCTCAGGTCACGATCTCGCGGTCCGTGAGTTCGAGCCCCGCATCAGGCTCTGTGCTGACAGCTCAGAGCCTGGAGCCTGCTTCGGGTTCTGTGTCTCCTTCTGTCCCTGCCTCTCTCCCGCTCACACTCTGTCTCTCTTTCAAGAATAAATAAACATTTAAAAAATAATAGTAAATAAATAAATTTTCCCTCAGTGAAATAGTGAATCAATATTCTCTGAGCCTCTGTGGTGGCGAGCCCTCCATACTTTCTAGGCCTCACTGAGAGAGGCTCTGAGAATCCCAGTGACCCCAAGTTTAAGTGTTGGGGAGACCGTAGGGCCAGCTGGACTGTGTTTTGAGAGTAGGACAGATAAGCGACTCTTTGTGTGTGTGTGTGATTTTTTTGTTCTTTAAAAAAAATGTTTAATGTTTATTTATTTTTGAGAGAGAGAGAGAGAGAGACATGCAGACAGAGCATGAGCGGGAGAGGAGCAGAGAGAGAGGGAGACACAGAATGCAAAGCAGGCTCCAGGGTCCGAGCAGTCAGCACAGAGCCCGACGCGGGCCTTGAACTCACGAACCGTGAGATCATGACCTGAGCCTAAGTTGGACACTTAACTGACTGAGCCACCCAGGCGCCCCAATAAGCAACTAAGCCTTAAGTGAACTGAGCAGCAAGGAATTCTTAAATTGACAGGTGGAGAGAATCCCTGTAAGGCCCGCTTTCTTGTAGGGCAGTTGTTCCTCAGGGCCTGGCTCCAGGATGATTGCTTCCATGGCGGTATCTGTTTGCTTTCTGATGGGGCATAAAATTTACCTTTTGAGTTCTATAAATGGAATCAGGGGTAAAGTCTTGACTTTGTTGGACGCAGGACCCGCAAGTTGGTTTCTCTTGTTTGGGGAGCCCTCTGCTCCACAGTGAACATTTTGTACTGTCAGGTAGACCTTTCGGCCAGAGGACCAACTCTTGGGTGTTTGGAAAGGAAGACAAACCTGTATTTTGGAGAAAGGGCCTATTGTTCCCAGGGAGCGGTTGTAGCCAATTTCTCGGGCTCCTTGGCTGACTCTGAAGAAGGAATTGAAGTCAGAATGCTAATCACTGACTTGCGCAGACATCAACAATCAAACCTCAGGGAACTCATACGAAAGTAAACAAAAGTGCTGCATTTCAGATTCTGGAAGGAGAGCGGTCCTGTAAAGGAGGCTCAAGACGAAAAAGAAATGTGTGGGTGAGGAAAAAAGTTCTCATTCCCTGCTTCTCAAGTGGGTAGTCTTGAACAGAGGGAAATCCTGAGGTGTGGGCTCGTTCGCCGTCACCAGGATTAATGTGGCTGGCGACATTTTCTTTTTTCTTTATCAGAGATGGTCTCCTCAGCCCAGAGCCCGGAGCAGCCTTGTGAGAACCACACCCTGTCTGGATCGCACGATTTCTCCACGTGAGCTGGACACATACGCTGTATTCTAACTGGGCACCGTATCTCCGTTGATCCATCTCATGTTGTCACTTGTTCCCTCTAATGCCAAAGAGCGGGCTGCTGTCGAGAATGCTGTTACCCGGAAGGAGCAGTTTGCTTCTAAATGGGAGCAAGTTTGGAATCGTTGGAGCCCAGTTGTGTAGCTCTTGAGTCGTGGGCCCGTGAAATGTTCTTCTCAGCCTGGGTTAGGCCGTGATGATTTTTCTCCTCCGAATGTCAAGACAGAGTTATTTCCCCCCACCATTACTGTCGTCCAGCCTCCTTCGTGTAGATTTATGTATTCTAATCTGGGCCTTTCTTTGATTTGGTGCCAGTTTCTACAAATTCCAAGTCGTGTATGTGGCAGGTGGCTAAAGTGGTCTGTCCTAGAATGCATGGTGGAAATAGCAGCACTGGTCGTGGAATGGGGAGACCTGATTCTGCTTCTGCCAGTGGCCCGCCTGTGACCTGAAATGTCACTGAGCTGGTTGTGTCACTTTACAGGCCCATATTCACCTGTTATTGATGAGGCTGGACTAGAACATGGCTACGGTAATTCTAATCTCAGCCCTCTTTCCTTCTATATTACAGTTTATAAAGTGACTCTTTAATAGGAGCCCTTTAGGGGTGCCTGGGTGGCTCAGTTTGGCTGGGTGTCCGACTTCGGCTCAGGTCATGATCCCATGGTTCGTGGGTTCGAGCCTTGTGTCTGTGCTGGCAGCTCGCAGCCTGGAGCCTGCTTCAGATTCTGTGTGTGTCTCTCTCTGCCCCTCCCCCACTCACACTCTGTCTCTCTGTCTCTCTGTCTCTCTCAAGTATAAATAAACATTAAAAAAAAAAATAGGAACCCTTTCTAGGCTGTTTGAAGTCTATCCATTCTTCTTCTAGTACTTCTATTTATGATTCTCCCAGCCTTGTTCCCTGAAGTTTGGTGAGCAGAGAAGTTTTTCCATCCATTATTCTGTTATTCTCAGTTCTGTGGTGAGCGTACATCCAAAGCTATGCTTACTCTCCAGGTTAACCTTTGTTTCCAGTGTGAGCACTCATTTACCTGAAATTGGAATACATCGGGGCTGGGGCACATGGGACAAATGGGAGCATCTCAAGTTTAGGGTTGAGGCGTCCTGATGAGGGCGGGGAGTTGCCCAACCAAAGGAGCCACCCAGCTGCCCCTAAAGGGCTCCTATTCAAGAGTCACTTTATAAACTATAATATAGACTATTATAAACTATCACATAGAAGGAAAGAAGGCTGAGATGAGAATTACTGAAGCCCTGTTCTAGTCCAGCATGGGGGGTCGCTTGGGTGGCTCAGTCGGTTAAGCGTCTTGACTCTTGGTTTCGGCTCAGGGTTCGTGAGTTCGAGCCCCACATCTGGCTCTACGCTGGCAGTGAGGAGCCCGCTTGGGCTTCTCTCTCTCCCTCTCTCTCTCTGCCCCTCTCCCACTTGCTCTCTCTGTCTCTCAAAAATAAATACATAAACCTCAAAAGAAAATGTATAAAAAAAAAAAGAAAAATGATCAGAATTGATGAGGGATTTGAAGGCAAGTAAAGCGTTCCTCACCGGGGACCATTTTGGGCAGTCCTGTTGTTTTCCTAGCTATTGACATGACTGGTCAGGAAGCTTACTGACAGGTTGGCAATTCGTTAGAAGTGCCGTGGGGCCCTGCTGTGTTTTCTTAAGGAGACGTGGGGCCGAGGTGCCACATCCCTGGAAGGTGCTCCCAGTGGCGGCTCACAGTCTGGACATCACAGATGATCAAGATTTTCATCTCTCTGGTGTGCATCCCCTCTACAAGCCTTTCTGTGTTAACCCTTATCAACCGGGGGGCCATTGACAGCTCCCTACCAAGCGGGATGGCCATTGTTTTGCTCTGGGCGTGTTGTACCTGTGCCCCTGCCTTGTTTCACTTTCCCAGAATGTGAGGGACTTAGAATCCACTTGAGAAGGGTACGCCTCAGTGTGTGAAGAGTTCTCTAGCAGCATCAGCTTCCGGATAGCAAAGACAATGTGATCCGAGAAGGAGAGATCTGTATTCAGGAGTGATCAGGGGAGGCTGTCTTGAGGTGGTACTCTCACTACACGGACGGAAAGCTTGATTTTTCTCCCTTTTATTTTATTTCATTGTTATTTTTTTTTAGAATTTTTTTTAATGTTCATTTATTTTTGAGAGAGAGAGAGACAGACAGACAGAGTACAAGTGGGGGAGGAGCAGAGAGAGAGAGAGGGAGACAGAATCTGAAGCAGGCTCCAGCCTCTGAGCTGTCAGCACGGAGTCCGACACGGGGCTCGAACTCACAAACTGTGAGATCATGACCTGAGTCGAAGTTGGACGCTGAACCAACTGAGCCACCCAGGCGCCCCTCTCCCTTTTGTTTTATGTGCAGCACCTGGTGTGTGTGTGTGTGTGTGTGTGTGTGTGTGTGTGTGTCTGTGTGTGTGTGTGTCTGTGTGTGTGTGTGTATAAAGATATGTGGGTTACAAAGCCTAACAATAAAATGAAAACCTCAGAACCACCATCTAAGGAACGAGAACATTACCAGCACTGCTGCCACTCCCCTGACACCTTCCCACCCGAGTTAGCGCCTGTCTTAAATTCCGTGAGGCTTATTCCCTTGCTTTTGTTTTTCTTTTTGAAAGCCTCTGGACAGCTCATGTTTTCTTTGGAGATCTCAGAAGTTTCTGGTGATACAGGATCTCTGAAAGCAGAACACCTGGGGCATATGTGATGGTCAGTTTTCCGTGCAGGCTCCTCCACTATCCAAAAGTAGAGTGTTCCTGCGAAAACTGCCTTAAGCTGAAATGGTGTTAAAGGGAAGGGGTAATTACCACTAATTTACACGAAAGAAGTTTTGACTATTCCCAACCCCCCCAAAAATAACGTCCCTTGGGCTTTTCTGGAGTCTTAGGACACAGACACATCTTGCAAACAGACCCCCACAGTAAGTTGAGATAAAGCACAGATGCTCACAGACACAGTTCAAAGCCTTGGCAGCTTAATGCCGTGATGCTGAGTGTGGTTCCCAGGGAAGGAGCTTGGCGGGGGCCCCTGTCATTGCTCGGGGTGCTTTGCCTCTATAACGGCTTGCTGCAAAACAAACACTGAATGCTATTTTCACGTTTCTCCTTTTTTCAAAACGGAAAATCCTCTTCAGGTTTCATTTGGTTCATGAAAACAGGTACTAACACGGGTCTTTTATAAAAGTGAAGCAGCGTAAAGTTTTGAAAAGTGGGGGATACCTGTCCATGCTTGGCTGGGCCACCGGTGCTCAGATGTGTGATCAAATGTGATTTGGGATGTTTCTCTGAAGGTGTTTGTGGATGAGATTCGTATTAAAACTGGGAGACTGTGAATAAAGCATGTTGCCCTTCGTGGTGGGGGTGGGTCTTATCCAATCAGTTGAAGGCCTGAATAGAACAAAAGACTGACACCCCCCCACCCCCACCCCATACTTCCACCCCCTGCCTTGCCCTGACAGGGCAAGAAGGAAGGATGCAGAGGACATTGGCTGTTGCCTGGGTTCCCAGGCCACCAGCCCACCAGTCCACCACCCCACCCTGCAGATTTTGTACTCATGTTGGCTGTGTTTCTCTGGAAAACCCTGACTACTACAGCATATCACAGTTCTCCGCATGCCATGTGAGTAGCATGACAGAATTGATTTGTGGAGTATTCTTTTGTCAGGAGATCAGCAGTATATTAGTCACATGCTAGGAAAGCCTTTGGCCGATTCTGGCCCAGGCCATGGAAGGGAAATCTTGATTTTTCTATAGAAGCAAAGCCAGCTCTTTTTGGAGCACTGTTTTCTCCTTGGTGTAGTACTCTGTCCCCTTCCAAAGTCCCATTGCTTTTGTTAGTCACTCAGATACCCTCTCCTACCAACGCTCCCCTGCAGTACACCCATCATTCCTCAGCAACACGTGCACAAGCATATCTGTGTATGTTCCCGCATCTTCTGTCCGGAACCTAGCTCTCCTTGTTACCGGGAAAGACATTTCTGCCCCGAGGCTGGGGGGCATCGTCCACCTGTATTTATTATGTGCTGCCATGTTCCAGACCCAATTGAGGTACTTTACCTGTTTATTCCATGTTTATCCTCGTAACAACGAGCCCAGGTGGTGGCTTCTATCATCATGATGACTTTGCAGCGAGAAAACGGCGAGTAGGTTATAGAAATGTGATTTGAATCCAATGTGACCCCAAGAGCCTCTGCTCCTAACACCTTTTAAACATATTATGAACTGGAAAGTATTCTGCAAATATAAGAAACAGCTATTATTAAAATACACCCTTGGGGCGCCTGGGTGGCTTAGTCGGTTGAGCGTCTGACTTTGACTCAGGTCGAGATCTCATAGTTCACGAGTTCAAGCCCCGCGTCAGGCTCTATGCTGATGGCTCAGAGCCTGGAGCCTGCTTCAGATTCTGTGTCTCCCTCTCTCTCTGCCCCTCTTCCACTCGCACTCGGTCTCTCTCTTCCTCTCTCAAAAATAAATGAACACGAAAAAAAACATTAAAAAAAAATACACCCTTGCCTTGGGGCCCCACGCTCTGCTAGTTGATAGCTAGGGCATTTGAGGACCTGATCCAAGCCAATGAGGTCATTGGTAGGAATGTATCGCCCTTCCTGGAAAGCTCTGGTTCTTTGACAGAAGTCTGGCCGTCCCAGTGCCTGAGCACCAAGGAAAAGTTCTAAAGGGGGCCCTTAGGACGTGACAGTTGGTGGTGAGCTGGGTCACGAGCCTCCCCTTAGGTCACACCCAGGAGGAGGCCACTGCCTGCGTTGTGTTTAAATAGATCCTGGAGACTACAGTGTAGCCCATCGAGGCAAAGCAACTCCTCAGGCGAGGATGCCTTGCCTTGGGGAGTCAGAGTCCTCCGCCGGGCAGGGCAGCTCTTTGGTTCTTCTTCGCCAATCCCGGACCGTGGCAGATGTTGTTAAGTACTCCTAGCCCTCTGCAGAATAACCAGTGCTAACTGATCGAGTTGTGCAAATAGCACGAAAGGTCCTTGGCCGTCATTCTTGCAGCGATCTGGGTTTCCCCAGAGAACCCAGCCTGGCTTTACTCTGGCCTCCCTGGTCTCTCTTGTGTCCTATTTCTCCAGGATTTCAACACTGGCTCTGCCTGTTATTCTGGTTTCTTCAGTGTTTTTTAACTCCTTTTCCTGTCTGGTTACGAAGTGGAATGGGACTACACACCTCAGTTTCCAAAGTGGATTCTCAGGGAATAAGAATCATTGTCTTTTCATGGAGACAGTTCCTTTTTTTGGGTAATGGCAGTGCCTGGAGACTCTCTCCGCACAGCAATGCACACCAACGTTCCTAGGACTGTCCGTCCCTGCGAGGCTCATGTCTCGCAACCGTGGAGGGGGCAGAAATTATTCCATTTAAGTGTAGAAAGTTTTTTTTTTTTAAATGTTTACATATTTTTGGGAGAGAGAGAGAAAGAGACACAGAGCATGAGTGGGGGAGGGGCAGAGAGAAGGGGACACAGAATCCAAAGCAGGTTCCAGGCTCCAAGCCGTCAGCCCAGAGCCCGACGTGGGGCTCGAACTCACGGACCACGAGATCGTGACCCGGGCCGAAGTCGGGCGCTTCACCCACTGAGCCACCCAGGCGCGGCGCCTAGAAACTTTCTTTTTTAAAAGGCCTCCCTTCCTTTTTCTTCATGTGTCCTGGGTCCCCCTCTCTGGTACTCTCACACGCACACTGGTATACAGAGATGGTGTCTGGTCCCAGATTCCTTTTGAAGGAACGTTTGTGTCTGCCTTTGTTTTCTGTGGGAGATCCATGCTCTTCCCTTGGCTCTCCAAACGTCTCTCCCAAAAGCATTTTCAAAATGTCGGTCAAGCAAGGGAACAATGGTTTCTGGGTCGTTTCAGGGGCACCTAGTTAATTACTCAAAAACGAATAAAATGTGGAGGAGTACTCCTCCGAAGCTGTGATTTGTACGTCATTTCCTTGCTTTCTTCAACACCCTTATTTTTGAACCAGTAAGTATTTTGATCAACATTTTTTTTTTTTGAGGAAGAATTGTGTGGTATTTCCCAACCTTCCCCCGTGGGTGGAACTGCATTACTGAATCACTTTTCTCTATTTTTTTCCGCTTTCTGTCTCCTGTTTTGTCAAGGCTCCAGCAAACTCCAGCCTTTTTTCGGTGTTTTTTAGTCCTGGAATTTTAGCGTGGCATCTGTGGTTGTGTTAATTTCCCATCATTATTTTCCAGCCCATCAAGGAAGCCTCAGAAAAACAAAGCATTTTGTTTAATCCTCAGGTGGAGGTTGGAAGCCTGGTACATACGGGCCCTTTTGAGCGGTCCCAGAGGCCGGGAAAATAGGGGTCTCACTGACTGTTGGTGAAGCGAAACACATTCCTTTCGTTAGCCTTTGTGCTATTCCCTCCTTCATCCATCCAGTCCTTTTTAAGGGATAGTAGTGCTGTTAGAAACATTCCTTGTGTGGTCAGATTTTCAGCCTTAACCTAGTCGGAGACTTAGGGTGACAGGCCAGTTCTGTAGAGGCCCTGTGTGGACTAAAGGACTCAGAAGCCAGTCTAGTCCCATCCCTTCCTAGAAACGTGCCCTCTCAGGGATACATCACCTCACCGTGGGTGGGGACGATATTCCTGGTGGTGCCCGTCTGTACCAGTCGGGGTTCTCTGGAGAACTAGAACCAATCGGGCGTGTGTGTGTGTGTGTGTGTGTGTGTGTGTGTGTGTGCGCGCGCGCGCGTGCAGACAGATTTATTGTAAGGAATTGGCACACGCAGTTGTGGAGGCTGGCAAGCCCCAAATCTGGAGGGCAGGCAGGCAGGCTAGAGACCCAGGGGAGAGCTGATGTTACAGCTCAAGGCCAAAGGCAGTCTGGAGTAGAATTTTCTCTTCCTCGGGGAAGACCTCAGTCTGTTTCCTCTTCAGGCCTTCCAACTGATCGATTGCACGAGACCTACCTCCATTACAGAGGACAAACTGCTTTACTCTAAGTCCACTGATTTAAATGTTCATCTTTTCAAAAAAAATTGCCTTCACAGCATCATCTAGTCTGGCACGTGACCAAATACCTGGGTTCCACGGCCCAGCCACGTTGACACGTAAAATGAACCCCCGCATGATCTTGCAAGGCTTTTATGAGGGTCAGCTATGAATGGTCGGGAGCCGGAGGCATGTATGGAGAGGCAGCTGTCTTTTAGTGCTTCTCTTTTCCCTCTGTCTGCCTTCTTCACCTCCTGAATTTTGTTTCCTTCCCTTCCTCTTACCCGTTTCTTCCTTCTTCTGACATGTGCTCTCCTTCTCCCCCCCGACTCTGAGATGGGAGACCCGTGTGAAGTGAGAGTAAGGGGAACAATTCAGTGGGTGATTAATGTGTAATGGAAAGAGAATGACAGATCTTGAAGTCACTCTGACTGGAGTTAATCTCGCCCTTTTATGGTCACGGGCAAGGGGATATACCTCTCTGAGCCTTTGGTCACTGATTTCTGAAATGAGGATAATAGTATTTATCTGGTACAATTCTTATGATGATTAAATGATTTAACACAATCATGTACATTTCCCTTGCTTCCAGATGTGTCCTCGAAGTAGAG
This sequence comes from Panthera leo, assembly GCF_018350215.1. Lineage (NCBI taxonomy): Eukaryota > Metazoa > Chordata > Mammalia > Carnivora > Felidae > Panthera > Panthera leo. The sequence goes on from NC_056685.1 coordinate 45,228,746, forward strand.
TTTATTTTAAGTTGAAAGCATTGCTCATTTTGAACTCCTTCAGGCTTTGGGTGCCTAGCCTTGCCATTAAGATCAGATGAACTGTTTTGCTATGATGGTGAACCATCGTTTTGATAAAGTCTCTTAGTGAATGTTCTTGTGTCTTAGTCTCTTTTGCTATTTCTCAGACACTCTAAGCACACTCCTACCTCAGGGCCTTTACATGTGCTGTTTTGTCTATATAGAGCTCTTCCCCCGGATAACTGCATGGCTTATTCTGAACATCTTTCCGGTATCTGCTCAAATGTCACCTCTTCAGTAGGGCCTTCCCTGATTACCTTCTATACAATAACATACTCTTTCGCTCTGTTGCACTTACTTATTTTTCTCTATAGTGTTCATCTGAAATACATATTTCTTTTCCACCCACACCTCCCACTAGAACAGTGGTTCTCAACCTTGGACATTCATTATAATTGCCATGGGAGCCTTTAAAAATCCTAATGCCACATTGCACTCCAGAACGATTAAATTAGAAACTGTTGGTGCAGGAGGTGGAGGGGGCGGGGGTGGGGGTGGTGGGGAGACCCAGTCATCAGCATTCTGTAAAACTTTCCAGGTGATTCCTGTGTGCATCCAGGATCGAGAAGCAGTGCTCTTGTCTAGAACTTTACTACGAGAACGTGGACGGGTAGCGCCCACATCACCGGGGGAGCTTAGTGGAAATACAGGTGTTTGCGCCCCCCCCCCCCCCCGCCCTCCGCCCCGGGCCCACTGAGTCCGATTCGACTGTTGGGCACGATCTCCAGATGAGCCAGGTGCCACTGACGTTGGGGATGAGCTGCACTAGAATGTCACCTTGGGGCACTGTTGCGTTACGTCCTTGGTGCCAGAAGAGTGTCTAGCGTCGAGTAAGCGCTGAGTATTTACTGAGTGAACGAGGAATTAAAGTTGGAGATGAGAGAAAGGAGGTGATGAGGGAAAGAGGACACAGAAAGAAAGAGAAGGCAAGACCGAGGGGACAACAGCTTTGCCCTGCCCACATTCCCCGGGGCCCGGGTATAACCTGCTGCCTGCTCCTGCTTCAAGTCCAGCATCCCGCGGGCTTGCCTCCAGCTATGGTGCTTTCCAAGGTGATAGCTGACTAATCAAAGATACTGCGATAATGAGTCGCCTAACTACCAGGGCCGACTTCTTCCCTGCAAGCATAGATTTTATTAGGAGCCCGCTGAAACCAATCTGCCAGTTAAGTCATAATTTAGTAAGACTTCATGGACTGCCCGCTACACGCGTGGCTTAACCTGGCTCAAGAGGCGAGGCACCAAAGATGGAAGAGAGACACTTACGGTCCAGCAGTAGAGACGGTCGTGGAGGTGAGTGATTCCAACTTGAGGCAAAACGTGATTGGTGCCAGAAGACATGCAGGCAGGGTGCTGTGCAAGGTGAGGCGTGGGTGCTTATCTCAGGGTCAGGGTCGGAGTGGGCTTCCTGGTGGAGGAGCCCGGGGCACACGCGTGGCTGGAACATGGGGTAAGTGAGGCGTGCCCAGGAGCGCAGGGAAGGTGGGTAGGAGGCGGTGAGGGCGGTGGGGTACGGCCAGCTGTTTCCTCACGACCATCCTGAGAAGTAGGGGATGTTGTTTCCATTTTTTTTTTAATTTTTAAAATTAAAAAAAATTGAGATACAGGTGACAGGTGACGTCAGATTCGTTTTAGGCATACAATGTAGTGATTTGCTATATGTATACACTGGGCAGTGGGTATCACAGTGAGTTCAGTTAACATCCATCACCAACCAGAGTCATGAACTTTTTTTTCTAGTGAAGAGAACTTTGAAGATGTAGTCTCTTAGCAACATTCAAATATGCAATACAGGGGGCGCGTGGGTGGCTGAGTCGGTTAAGCGTTCAACTGGGGCTCAGGTCACGATCTCGGGGTTCATGCGTTCGAGCCCCACGTCGGGCTCTGTGCTGACAGCTTGGAGCCTGGAGCCTGCTTCAGATGCTGTGTCTGCCTCTCTCTCTCTCTCTCTCCCCCTCCCCATCCCCATCTTGCACTCTCTGTCTCTCTCTCAAAAATAAACATTAAAAAATTCTTTTTAATTCAAATATACAGTACAGCATTGTTAACTGTAGTCGCCATGAGGCACATTACATCGCTAGGACTCACTTCTTCTATGACTGGACGTTTGTGCCTTTTGACCCTTCCCCATCCCCCCACCTCACCCCTCTACCTCCCGCCTCTGGCAACCACCAATCTGCTCTCTGTGAGTTTGTGGTTTTTTTATTTTGTTTTGTTTTTAGATTCACGTAGATGTGCAATCCTACGGTATTTGTCTTTCTCTGACCTATCTTATGTAGCTACTTTCATTTTAAGGATGAAAAAAACCAAGACTTACAGAGTAAGTAACTCACCCAAGGTCACACACCTAATAAACAGTGCCATTGTGGGCTGCGAACACAGGTCTGTCCCATGTAAGCTGTGATCCTCACGGCTGTGACTGGCTGTCTCACGAATCAGCCCTTTCTCCCACTGCTGACAATGGGCAGACCTTACAAAGGAAGGTCAGGCATTGCTTGCCTTATTTTTGAACAGTTTTGTTTTCTATGACTGTCATAAATTGGGGATTTATGGCAGCCGAATTTTCTCTGAGACTTTGGTCACAGTCACACAATATGACCTTTAGAAGTAAAGGCTTTGAGTTCCTTAAAAAAAAAAAAAAAATCTAGATTGTGAGTGGAGCTAGAAGAAACCTAACCCAAATCAGAGCATTTCTATCAGCTTTCTTTATTAGGTTTCTAATAATAAGGAATAAATATTCAGCAGTTCTTTCTTCGCATAACTAGAAGAGCCAGGGAAGAGTGGTGACCTTCGACCTAGCTGTATCAAGCCTATGATCTTGGTAAAAGGGAATTTGCTGAGCACTCTGGGTCTCACACGAAAAGCTGAAGAAAGCAGCATCTTGTATATTACCCTTCTGTTTAAGACCATTTGGACCCACTTAGGTGGAGAATCAGGGCTGTGACCTGGTGAATTGGGACTGATTTATGCACACTCCCACCCCTGCCCCGTGACCTAAATGAGTAGGATCCAGTCAGACTGCTTCAGTTTCTAGAAGCATTCGCACTAGTATTTGGTGGAAGTTGGTTGAATTCTGGCTGAAACTGGGGGACGTGGGGAGAGCAGAACTGGTTTCAAACTCTCTTTCGTCCTTTTCTCCAGGAAAGCACTGCAGTAGCTCAGAAGACTCCTTATTCAGAGCAGCAGTTGAGAACCTTAGACCCCTCCATTTCTCTGTCTGTGAAAGAAAAGGAGGGACCTAGTCAGGGGGACCACTGATCACTCCTCCAGCTCTAAAATTCTGTGATTCTTCTTCTACGCAGTGAGTGAAATAGCTGTTGAGCTGCTGTGTCGGTTTTGCCTGTATTTTCCCCCAGATCTGTGTATTCAGCTACATATGCTCATGTCATCCGGTTTTAAGAACACCTCAGTGGCCTCCGCGCAGTTGTGCGCAGTCCGTAAGCTGCCCAGCCACTTATCCCAGGCTTGTGAGTAGGTGCAGATTCTCATCTCCTAGATCTAAATAATGAGGTGGATTTTGATTCTGAGAGCGGAAGGCCCAGTGTGGTGAGCAGTGGGCACTCATCCAAGCAGGTCCTTCCGGCCTTCAGTGCACACAGGTGGATGGCTTCCCCCGAGCCTCAGGGAAAACCTTTCTTTTGCCCGTCATTGCCCTTCCGGCACCATGGGTGCTAATGTCATTCTTGCACCCCAAATGCAGCAGGGTCTGCTCAGCTCCATTTTCTTCCATTTGCCAAGAAGCGGGCAACCAGCCCTGCCTTCCCAAGAGAGAGTAATAAACCTGGAGCCAGAGGGGCCACATTTTCAGCGCTCTGATGGCAATGGCTTTGGTTCCCTTATTTCATCGCCGATTAGGATGCGCGGGCTGTGCTGTGTGACCCAGAGCCCATAAAGCATACCTGCTTCCTGCTGATTTCATGGTTCTGGAGGGGAGGCTGTGCATGGGGATTAGGACAGACTGAAGTAACAAGCAGGGGGCCGCGGACTAGTTAACTTATACCAAAGGGAATCACTGTCCTTTTGTAGGGAACACAGCTGCCTTTCCCCATAGTATAGCACCGTAATGCTGTGCACGCGTGTGTGCGCGTGCTGGAGAGTAAGGGGTGTCCGTCCATCTCTGGCTGTCATGTCTGAGAACATTAACAAAAGGCTCAACCTCACATGCCTGCGGGTGAGCACAAGACAGCTACTGAGGCATTCAGAGAAACAGTGTCTCTTGTCTGCTGGCTCCTCTCGAATCACTAGGGAAAACCTTCCCCAGACCACTTCTTAGAGGGGATAGTTTGAGGCAGTTCTGTAGTTTTGTTGTTGTTGATAATCATTGGGAAGTTTGCACCCGGACAGACTCCAGACCAGGAATGGCCCTAATATCACCCTCCCCCTCCCTCCACTGCCCCGCCATCGCCATCGTCCTGATCCGTCGCGTCTGATCTGGTATTACTTCCTGTGGCAGCCTCTTCTGTAGCTGATGGGGCCTGGACGTTCCGCAGAGAGTTAACAGCCTGGAAGTGGAGCTCTCTCCATCTCAAAAGCACTCATCTCATGCAAATTTCCCTTAAGCTGAAAAGAAAAGAACAAACAAATAGAATGCCAACTTTTCAAACAAGCTTGGGAAACATTGGGAAAAAGTCAGACTATGTATAAATCAGAGAGAGAAAATGAGGCCCATAATCAAAGATTTGAGATAAATGTGGGGAGTCTCCCAAAAATAGTGCTCCAAAGTGAGCAGTGCTTGGTGTATGTATCTGAGCAGCTGTTTCCGATGCCGCCATCGCATTGGTGGTATTGCCCCGCTCCGGGCACCCTGTGCCCCCTGTCGCCTGGCCAGCGCCCTCCTCTCTGGGGAGTGGCCATCCTTCCATGCCTCACCCTTGCCAGCCCAAAGCCTCACACCGGGCTTGACCACACCTTGCTTCTGTTGGCCCAGCTTCCCAGACTTATTGGAGTGACTCTTTGACCGGATTTAAAGTGCTTGGCAGGACTTACTGCATCATGTGTGGGGCCCAGTGCAGGATGGAGACGCAAGGCCCCGTGTTCAGAAATGGTGAAGAATTTCAGGACGGCCGCGGGAGAGCATTGGAACAAGGACAGGCGAGCTCAAACGAGCGCGAGGCCCCTGTGCCACTGCACGGGTCCCACACGCGCAAAGCCAGCCTGACCTCAGGATTGCATTTTGGAATAAGCAAGAGTTGGTTGTAAGGCTGCCTGAGAGGCCCGGTCTTGGCGAGGGCCTCTGGCGAATCCCTGAGCTGTGATTCACAGCCCTTGAGACGGGAATGGTGCAGGGTCTCTCTCTTTCCGGAAGTTGTTGAGGTTGTGCTGAATGTATTTGTTTCGCGTTTCACCTTGGACGGTCAGGGTAGTCACTTGGGCAGTCAGTTTCTCTGGCATCTCCGGAGGTAGAAGCAGACCAGATTCCATGAAGGATGGAGAAGTTACCCAAGGACCGGCCAAGCTGCCGCCCTGCCCGTGACACAGAAGCCCGGGCTGTGGGGAACCACTTTCCCAGAGTCTGGGGTACATTTGCTCCAGGCAGGAGGCCTGCATCTCAACCTAGGAGGCGCTGCCTTGGTGGCCAGCATCATGTTGATGTTCTTTGGCCAAGGAGTATCGCGTTTGCCTCCAAATTATTTTATAATCTCTTTGGGCCATGTGACTCGTCTTAAAAATGCCAGCAAACTTTTGGCCCCTAACGTATACTAATCTTTGAGGTCTGCCGTGTGATAGAGACATCAGTCCTGTGGGTAGGGGAGTGAAGAAGCTTTTCTTCCCTGAGGCACAAGCTTCTGTAGTGTTTCCTGCACTGAGATTAGGTCACGCCGGCCTTTCACTCACCAGGGATGGCAAGGGAGGACTGGCTGACAAATAAGAAAGCAGACCCGTCTATAATTTCACAGGACGCTGAATAACAGCGGCTTTATCTCTGAGCAGCCCGGGGACGGCCTCGGGGTTCCCCACAGGGAGAAGTTCCAGGTGCCACGGCTTCTTTGGGGCGCGAGGGCAGAGTCTCGGGGAGGAGAAAGGCAAGTTCAGACACTAAACTCCAGTGAGGGTGGGGCTGGAGGAAGAAAGGGACGGAAGAGGGAACAGGAAAGGAATCGTAACAGATTCTCTTCCCCCTTTCTTCCTTCTGCCTTCACACTGGACCTTTTGGCTTCTTCCTTCCCTGAAATGGAAAGCGGTCATGTGGTGACATCCAGAAGCATGGGCTTCTGCTGCCCGGGCACCCTGGCACCCTGGCTGGCCCTGACTCATCCGGGAAGTGAAGGCGTCTTTTACAACCTCCTCTCCCACCAAGGCCTTGGGCTTCAGCCATGCAGGACGTGTCTGGTCTCCCACTAATCAGAAGTGATGAACAAGTAGTGGCCATTTGTACAGATTTGGCAAAGGGGTGGACGCTGGTGGACTATTTGTATTAGTGCCGATAGAAGGGGGGGAAAGTACATATGTGAAGATGTCATGAGGGACTTCTAAGCATGTTTAGGTACGGCCTTACTCCTTAATGTTTGTTGGTTTGTTTGTTTTTAATTCTGGAGAGAGAGAAGCAGAGAGAGAGGGAGACAGGGGATCCAAAGTGAGGTCCACGCTGTCAGCAGCGAGCCTGATGGTGGGCACACTAGCAAGAGCAACTAGCACAGCCATCCCCTAAATGAGCCTTGAGAGCGTGGTCACGAAGAGAGTTCTAGGTGGAAGTAAGAAATCTTACTGAGTGGGGGGGGTGTCATGAGCATAGGTTTGGGGGTGAGGCGTGGGGGAAGTCAGCCCTGTGTTCAAATCTTAGCTCTAGTGCTTAAGAATTCTGGGACTTAACTCCTCTAAACCCATGTCTCTATAAAATCAGGATAAACATTTCTTGCCGGGTTGTTTTAGAATTCCACAAGATGATGTTTGTAAGGTATCTGGCAGATGCTTTAGCACCCCAAACTGTGCAGTAGGTACCTAGCTCATTTTAGAGTTCTTGCTTTTCTTATGAGAGTAAAGATGTCACGGACAGTTGTGATGGTGGGAAAAGTCAATTATCAAAATTAAGATAGGATCCATAGAGAGGTGATGGATCTCAGCCTTTTCACCTGTGGTCAAAATTGCCCATGATCTTGGCATCTGTAAGAGGTTTCATTCAAGATAAGAAGATACCATAGGTTGCCCCTGTAGAAATTCCAGAATTTGAACGTAATGCTTCTGTTCCCTTGCAGACTGGGCTGACGCTACAAAGTTAGCCTGGCCTGACTGTGTCTGATAATTAGGGGCCGGGAGAACAGGGAAAATTGAAGCCCATAGATAATCCCAGTGTCTCGTTTTAGCCAATAACAATTTTTCTCCCACCAAGTCCTTACCAGAGCTGTTAACAAGGAGAAAAATTGGCTGGTTTGAGTTTCCTCACCTTTTATTCTCCCCTGCTTATCCTCAGTAGAGGTGCTAATGAACAGTGAAATGGCCAAGAGGTGAGCTGAGTGAAGTCACAGACTGGATAACCGGCTTGAATGATTGAGTTAACCTAGCAGAAAGAACAGACTACTTGCTATGCATTGTCAGGAGCCGAATTAACACTTGCAGCAAAGCCTTCCTTTTCAGTTTTCTTTCCTCTTCTTTTTTTTTTTTTAATGTTTTAAGTGTTTATTTTTGAGAGAGAGAGAATGAACAGAGCCCAAGCAAGGGAGGGGCAGAGAGAGGGGGAGACACGGAATCCGAAGCAGGCTCCAGGCTCTGAGCTGTCAGCACAGAGCTCAATGCGGGGCTCGAACCCACAAGCTGTGAGACCACGACCTGAGCCAAAGTTGGACTCTTAACCGACTGAGCCACCCAGGCGCCCTCCCTTTCAACTTTCTTTTTTGTCTAGTGATGGGTATTTTGGGACCCTGTGGCCTATTTAGTCTGCTAACTGATGTTGGGATGCTATGAAGGAGTGAAACCACCAGAAGAATATCTAAGGATTTCTTAACCGCTTCTAGCCTTCTTCTGTCAGGGTATAGACAAGAGTCAGAGAAGCCAAATTGACTTCTCTGAAAATAAAGGGAATGGTGATTGCTCTCAAGCGCCAGTTCTAGGCCACTCCCTAAACTGACAGACTGGATGATTCAAGTATTTTCACCTTTGCCCAATGCCAGACAAGTCTGCTCCCCACGAGGGAGAGGTATTTTATAATCCATTTTAATGTAGCCACTATCTGGCGAATCGCTGTACTGTTAATGAATTCTGTGTGCTCACACTGTTCATCAGAATTATCAAGAGGGCTTTTAAAAACGGTTTGCTGGGTCCTTCCCCTGGAGTCTTCGATTTAGGACTGGGTAGGGACCAAGAATTTGCAAATCTGGAAGTTCCCGGGTCTAAGGACAGTGCCTTGGGAACCACAAGTGTAATGGATAAGAAGGTGAGCTCTGAGGGGCACCTGGGTGGCTCAGTGGGTTAAGCATCTGAGTCTTGACTTTGGCTCAGATCATGACCTCACTGTTTGTGGGTTCAAGCCCCTCATCGGGCTCTCTGCTGACAGTGCAGAGCCTGCTTGGGATTCTCTCTCTCCCTTTCTCTCTGCTCTTCCCCCACTCTCTCTCTCTCTCTCTCAAAATAAATACACAAACAAACAAAAAAGAAGGTGAGCTCTAAAATCAGACTACCTGGATTTGAATCCCAGATCTCTCACCTGATAGTTGTGTGACTGGCTAGTTAAAGCTGACATAACCTCTTGGTACCCAAATGGTCTCACTTATCAAATGGAAATACTAGTATCTTACAGGGTTGTGAGCATTAAATTAATTACTGCACGAGAAGCCCTTAGAATAGTGTCTGCTGTGTGACAAGTGTTCAGTATAGACTCGCGTGACTCAGTGATAGGCCCTCTATGACAGTGAATAGAGTCTGATGTTTGTTGAGCACTTACTATATCCCAGAGACTAAGCACTTGGCAAGGATTGTCACATTCAATACCCACAACCGTCTTTCTCTCCTTTTTTGCTTCCTGCCTTACTTCTCATTTCATTTTTCTTCTACTCTTCCCTTCCTCCCTCCCTCCCATCCTGTCCTGCTCTTCATAAACAATCTTGTAACAAAATTAATACAATTCTAAATAACAAAGAAAGTACACATCTTTTCTTTTTTGGTCGTAAAGTGTGACCTTCAGGAGTATGAAGGCCTTCTTCATCTTGGCCTCCCAGTGTGGCAACAGCCATACGGTAGGAGTTTGCTGAACATTTATTGCACGAAACTGGTCATTCTTGCAAATCAAACCGGATTTATCCACCAGGGTTCCCTTCTGGTTGTTCATCCTGTCCTGGTTTCTAACACATTCATGAGTTTAGCCTCTGTTCTTACTCCCTCTGGCTCACACCCACCAAGACAAGGTGGTGTCCCCATCTGTCTACAAAGCTTTTATTTCACTGGCTGCTACCTGGACGACTTGTCCACATTTTAAAAACAAGACACCCCTACCCCCACCCCAGGAAGAACCTGGGACCCCATTTGGGCTCCTAGGACTGACTGACACCAGGCCATCCGAAGCCACCCCGTGCTCCCTGACCCAGGAAATTGGTGCTGTCTGCAACATCTCCCTCCCAGCCCAGCCTGCCACGTAAGGGATGCCAGTGTCCGCTCGCCTGACCCCCGTCTTGTAGGGAAGTTGGTCGTCAAGTGTTGCCCAGTTACGGTTGGTTTGAACCCGCAACTAACCCATGCTGCCTCCAGATCGCAAGCAGGTCAGCCGCCTTGAGTCTCTGGTTACGCTTGCAGCTCAGATTTCCCTCCAGCAGGTCCTGATAGGGGCTAGTTCTGCACAGTTGATGTGGCCAGGGCTCATGGCCAGGTTTAGGATTTCTGTGTACAGCCGTGTTAGCAGGCAGCCCCTAGGGAGGGAGTATGTTCTGAGGGGTTGGAAGGAAGTTTCTTTGCATGCAAAGCATGTTCCTGGATCTTTAGTGTTTGGAGCCAGTCTTGCGGAGTGGATCTGTGCCAGTCAGCACCAGGAGAATTTTTACTAAGGGGAGAGTCTGTAAACCCCGTGACATTTCAAGGGTCTGTGTTTTCTCTGTTTCTCTTTGCTTGCCCCATGACTGGGTATTACAGAAACATTGCTTGAGGGCCTACTGTGTGCCAGATACCCGGCTAGTGACTCGCAAGGGCGGGGAGGAGAATGCAAACGTGGATAAAGCCTCAGGAAGCCTCTGTTTCCACGCTGTGTATCAGTGGAAGACTGAGTTAGTGACAAGAACAAAGAGTTCGGGGAGAGGGAACTGAGAAGGAATGACAGGCTTTCGAGAAGTAGGAAAAAGTGTTAACTTGGAGAAATTTTGAGACAGTTTATTAAGGTATTGGTAGTAGATATATATCTCGATAGGGGGCTTCTCTGGCTGGGCTGCATGGTCCATGCATGAGATCTTTGCAGGCTTCCCAAATGGCTTTTGCCTGGGTACTCAGCATTAGCATTGAACCTGTATAGGGGAGACCTGTCTCATTATATGACACCAAGGTTTTGGGTAGAGCTCCCCCAGTATCCACACAGATAAGTCTTATCCTCCGTCCCCTGGGTCCTCCAGCTTCCCATTTGGGAAGAGTGGAGTTCTATGACTATATATTTCTTCTGTCATGAACTGGCCACCGCCCCCTTCTCTGACCATTTTCCCTATCAGGTTCACCCTGGGTCAGGGCACATCTTTCCTCCAGGATCCATTCCCTGCCAGGAATCCACAGGGAACTTTTAAGGCTTACATTTCTTCTTCCTCTTCTTCTTCTTCTTTTCTTTCCTTTTTTTTTTTTCTTTTCCCCATTCAACACCTAGTCTCGTGCTAAATACTTACATGCTATGCTGTGAATAGGAGTGTGAATGGATTGGTCAGAATTCCAAATTTTAGTTGCAGGAAGATTCTTTTGTTTTGCATCGTACACGGCTTAACATGAGGAAGGGTACTGACAAAGACTTGGCAATCCGGAGATTCTGTTTGGAATGACATTTGCCTCAAAAAGTGTTGACCTGTTTTGTGACCGACCAGGATGGGGTTTCCCATTTGCCTACAATTTCAGCAAAGTTCAGTCCATCGAAGGTCTATCTCAAAGGCAATATACATTTTTAAAATTTCAGAGCAGTGTTCGTAAGCTGAATTACAGCTTCCTCTTGTCTTAGCCTCTGGAATGCTGGATTATTTTGAGTGTTTGCCATGTTGCCGTCTGACTCCTTCCAGTCGCCTCAAGGATGGGCAAGAATCATGTCTTAACCATTTCTGTGTCCAAGTATGGATTGACAGTGCCTGTCACTGGCACATAGTAGGTACTCAGGGAATTTTTAGGGACTCAAGAAGTGTTCTCAAGAGAAATGTACTCAAGAGGTGATGAGGGCGCCTGGGGGGCTCAGTCATTTAAGCATCCAACTCTTGATTTCACATTTCGTGAGACAACAGCACAAAGCCTGCTCAGGATTCCCTCTTCCCCTTTCTCTTTGCCCCTCCTCCACTCATGTGCACTCGCTCTCTCCCTGGCTCTCAAAATAAATAAACATTAAAGAGCGACCAAATGAATGGATAACTTGGCTTTTCAAAGTTCTTCAGGGCATTCCAAATGGCAGAGGGATATGTCTGGAAGAAGGAGTGTGAGGAGTCCAGGGGACAGAGGGGAGATCAGCTGTATCCAGAACTTGCAATAGTTTCCTCAGGAAACATTACCAGATATCATGGGAGGTGGGGGAAATGACCCCCTTCCTCAATATCCTAGACTACAGTTGTCACACTGGGTACTCACTATGCGCACAGCTAATGCAGTAGATAGGAAAAATTAACATGATATGATTCTCCACCACCAAGATGGGGAGATCAGATATACCCAAAATAATTAAAAAATACAAATCAGTTCAAGATTAAGTGCGTGAGTACTTAGGCTAGAGAGAGGAAGGAAAATACCTCCTGTGTGCCAAATACTGCATCATAACAGCGGAAGGAGCCTTAGACACACACACACACACACACACACACACACACACACACACACGACTTCATTTAATCTGTACAGCCTTTCAAGATCGGTGTCTTTATCTCCAGTTTACAGACGAGGAAATGGGGATTTAGGGGCTGGGTCACTTGTGCAAAATAGCTAGTAAATGTCCGTGCCAAGATTTGAAGTCGTGGTTGGGGAAGAGATATATCTATATGGTGGAGGGTAAGTAAACGTATGCGCGGGCAGAGCGAGAAAGATACCAATAGGCAGAGGCCCTGCCTTGTAGCTCTGAGGAGGTAGACGCGCGCACACACACACATACACACACACTCACACACCCCACCCTGGATGACAAGTGTTGAGTCTGGAGTTTACCTGACTCTCCCAACAGAGAGAGCGGCACAGAAGAAACCTTACGTAGCACAGACAGGCCCGCGTCCCATGGGTTCCAGGGCTGTTTGTACGCGTGCACCAGCCAGTTGCACAGAACTAGCTTTTGTGACAAGGGCCCCACATGAAAAACCATCTTTTAGGGCCCTCTACCTCATCAGGGCAGTGTACCTGGGAGCTTCCCGTTCCACTGTGGTGGCCGCGTTCCCTTTGGTCATTTTACATCCCCTTTGTTCTTCTCTTTCATCCTTGTCATTCATGAAGTCACTTGAGAGGGATGATAATAATGCTAAAGAAGGCCTCAGAATAAGAAATAGGAAGAGCTAAGAAAATACAGCCTCAAGCATACTTGGAGCTGGTTTTCTGGTTAAGAGGCTTGATTAAAAGTGTGGGGGGACTGAAGCCGATTTTCACATCATTATGAAAAGCGAAGGAAGTGTTCTAGCCCACGTGCCGTATAGACTGCATCACAGGCTCGGGGAAGAAGCGTGGGGCTTGGTGGTCACAGGTGAGCACGGAGTGCTACCACCAAGGGCCCCCTGATGGCTCCACAGGAGCTGACCCTGGCCAGGAAAGTGACCCTGGTTCCAGTTATAGGACTTGGTCATGGGACTTCTAGAAAGACTTTGTGGGGCATCTGGGTGGCTCAGTCGATTAAGTGTCCGACTTTGGCTCAGGTCATGATCTCACGATTCATGGGTTCAAGCTCCGCGTCGGGCTCTGTGCTGACAGCTTGGAGGCTAGAGCCTGCTTCGGATTCTGTGTTTCCCTTTCTCTCTGCCCCTCCCCCAGCTTGTGCTCTCTCTCTCTCTCTCTCTCTCCCCCCCTCAAAAATAAAATAAACCTTAAAAAAAGGCTTCTGTTGCCTGTCCTTTCTTCATTCTTCAAATTAGGGGTGAATTATACACCAGTAAGCACTGGTATGCCTCATGAGAGAATAGTCTACACCTTAAAAAATAGATCCCATTTACTCTATGGTGATAGAAGCAATGGGGCTGGCCTTGAGGCTATTTGGAGATCCCCTTCAGAGTTAAGATTTATGACACTAGTTTTACTGTCAAATTGCGTCATAGACATTTATAATTACAGAAAATCATTTAAACTTATTTGTTGTTAATTAAATGTTTAAACCACTTTAAAAGATTTTTTTAAAATTGAACTTCTTTACGTAGTAACCAACCTCCTGCACCTGACTTCTTCAGTCTTTAGCCCTATGTGCTCCCATAGCTACCGGATGGTTTTTATCAATGTTTTGTTACAATTTCATATTCTACTTTTAGCTATTTAATACTGATATAATAATAAGTAGCATTGTATATCGGGCTTTATAGTTTACAAGACACTTGGACATTCTCTCTTTTTTTTGATGGCTCGATGACATTCCAGCTGAACTGATCTGCAACAGTTTAAGGTTCTCTTTCTTTTTATTTTTTTAATTTTCTTTTTCATTTTTCTTTTTCAAAAAAAATTTTTTTAATGTTTATTGAATTTTAAGAGACAGATCATGAGTGGGAGAGGGGCAGAGAGACAGGGAGACGCAGAATCCGAAGCAGGCTCCGGGCTCCCAGCTGTCAGCCCAGAGCCTGACGTGGGGCTCGAACCGTGAGATCATGACCTGAGCCAAAGTCGGACACTTAACCGGCTGAGCCGCCCAGGCGCCCCTCTTTTCTCTCTTTTAAATTTTTTGTTTAGGTTCTGTTTCTAAACTGAGTTCTGCTCAAGCGTGAGAAACCATAGCAGTGAGCATGAACTAGTTTTAGCCTTATCACTGTTTCCTGCTTAGGCAGGTAAGATCTGCTGAAGGAAAGAACAGTTGCCAAACGGCTAGGTGTGCCAGTTCATGGCCTAGAAGGGGCAGCTGTCGGTTGGACTTTGCCCATGTTTTCAGGATTTTATCTGATCTTCTGGGTATACTCATGAGTATACTCCTGTGGGTGGTAAGCTTATTTATTTTTGAGAGAGAGAAAGAGAGACACACACACAAAGCATGAATGGGGGAGGGGCAGAGAGAGAGGGAGACACAGAATCCGAAGCAGCCTCCAGGCTCCCAGCTGTCAGCACAGAACCTGATGCAGGGCTTGACCCCACGAACCGTGAAATCATGCCTGAGCTGAAGTCGGACACTCAACCAACTGAGCCACCCAGGCACCCCTGAATCAGAGACCTGTTCAAAGGCTTTGTACCTTTAACTGAAGAACCTTTCTGAAGCTCCTTCCAGCCATGAGGCAGCCATCTGGGAACAGGTGAAGGTCAGGCTGTAGAGAAATAGGTGTGGTTCATGCCTACCAAGTGGTCTGTCCTGGGATCTGAGACGATTGCTCCCTGGGTCACCTGCTGCACTATGAATGCAGAAAGAGATAGATGTGAAAGGAAGAGCCAGTTTCCCTGTCCTGTTTGGTATGACTGCTGGCAATTTGACGATTTCTTCCTTAATCTTGAGGCCATCTCAATATAAATACCATGGAGAAGATAGTGGTCTTTGAACTCTTGGTTCATATGGTCTTGACCTTGGTTAGATACCATCTTGACCTCTGGAAAGAACTGTGCCCTCGCCTACTAATTTATTGATTCTCCTCTCTACAAAATAACTGGTGTCTGTCTTTTAAGATTTTTTTTTTTAATTTTTTTTTTTTTTTTTTTTTTTTTTTTTTACTTTACATGCTTGCAGTTAAAGGTCATCTTCCTTGTAGTGAACAAATAACCATTTTCCCAGTGGTGTGCCAGATGTGTGGGTTAAAGCAGGAAGACTAGCTGTCGTGGGTGCCATCCCTTGGTTTTTTGCTGATTCACAGGGGCAGTTAATTTCTCTCTACCACTTTTTCTGGCTCTGCAAAAATAAAAGAGGGGAGTTCATGAACATTTGTGTGCTACCGGGGGATTTTTCTGTGCAAGTGAAAATTATTATTGATGCAACCACAGGACTTGCTGCCAGCTTTAGGGGGTGCATTTTTACTTTCTCTGGAAAGAGGCCAGCAATAATGATGGAAACACAGTGCATTTGACTTTGACCTTACTTTTGACAACTGTTCCCTTGCAATCCTTAAAAACACACTCCACCATCTAAGAGCCCGGCAGCAGGCCTTCAGCAAAGCCTATGGCCTATGCATGCCTTTGTAGGTCTTTGGGATGGTGGTGAGAAAACCCTATCCCTCACTTGCTTCCTGGTAGCTTGGCATTTTAGAGGCATCTGGAAAGAAAGGTGGCAGAAAAGCAGCCTAACTGGCTTGACAAGTCTTGTATAAATAGAGGAAGTCCAGTAAGGCTCCTGGTCTGGGATTGCCAAGCTCAAAGAAACCAATTGTGTGTGCACAAAGGCACAAGTCACTAAGGCCCAGAGATCTCCCACGAGGCCTGCATGTAGGCAGGTCCCAGAGATCTCACCAAAGACTGAACAGTCCGTTGCAGCCAGGGGGCTGGCAGAGTTCAATGACTGTGGACACTTGGGAGAGGTAGCAGTGTTGCCTGAACTGGCCATGTGGCTGGGGCGGGGAGGGGACAGCTGTCCCGGCCCTGCCCTCCCACAACCCTGCTTTCTCAACCCTTTAGACTCATCCAACAGGTGCAGAAGGTGTAGATAGTGGCAGTGACCGCTGTCTCCACTGCAGAACTTGGGGGCGAACTTGTGCGCTTGATTTGATTTCCACTTTTTGCTTGGCAAGGTGCAAGTCAGCCATTAGAGTGGACCCACGTGGAAGGAGAGAAACCCTTCCCCCCCCCCCCCTCCACCTGGCCCCTGGCCTCTCGGGGGCGGGGTGGGGGGCTGCCCTTTCCCCTTCCCTAGAAAATGACTTTATCTTGTGCATGTCATGCTTCTAGGACATCAGAGAAGGTGGGAGAATTTGCCTTTCCCAAATATGTGTACAGGCAGCTTTAAGCCGTTCTTGTGAGTAGGGGAGCCCGTGGACATGCTCCCCTCCTTGGCTCACAGCCTGTCTGCCTTCTCTAGGCTGAGCGCCTCCAGTGTGTTTGGGTGACCCAGAAAAGGTGAAAGTGAGATGGCCCTCTGTGGGCACCGCTCTTAAGAGAATGGGGAGTGCTGCCTGGGAGACATGATTTCAGCGTGAAGTTTTATGTTAGGGCGGCTGTCATCTTCCACCGCAACCAGGAGAGTCAGGAATAAGTCCAAAAAGGAGTGTTTGATCTTTAGGATACTGTGCTACGTAAAATGAAAATACATCCTCCTCATTCAGTGTTGTATTCTCAGCACCTGGCACAGTGTTGAGCAACAAACCAATTTTTGATTGAAAGTATCGCTAGACGGCTGAATGAACGGGTGCTACTTGAGTGTGAGAATTTATCTGTTCTAATCAGGTGGTTTTCTGCTCACCTCAAATTCCATGTAGCAAGAACGGAGGATGCTTACAGGGGAAGAAGATGAGTGCTGTTTGTTTCTCCATAATATTTCTGTACGAAAGCAAGAGCTTGCTAAACTTTAGAAGCTTTTGGAGGTTTTTGAAATTCCCCACCGTTATTCTTAAGAAGAGAAGGGAGAACAACTTTTTTTTTTTTTTTCTACCTTCTTGGCCGATAAGGAAAAGCGAATTTCAGAAAAACATGGGACGGAACAGGAAGTGTTCAGAGATTTAGTCATACTTGTTAGGTATGAAAAAGCCCCACTGCATTCTCATATTGTTTCTTTTATGGACTTAACACTTCCGACTTTGAGAATACCTTCCTCCCCAAACGGAAGGCTCTTTATAGTCGTTAATCTTCATTCTGCTTTCTTTTTCTCGAAAACTTGAAATGTTAGCGACCGTTTTGCTGGTGTCATACCAGCTAAACCTTCCAGCTAAATACATTTTACCTGTCCAGGTTCATTAGCTCAGTTGAGAATGTGGCCCTGCTGTAGGCAGTAGGGGGACCAGTTTGTCCTGGTTTCCCTGGGACTTTTCTGGTTTTAGCACCGAAATCCCACATCCCAGCAACCCTTTCAACCCCAGGGAAACCAGGATGGTTGGTCATCCAAGGAGGCCACCAATGCATGTGACCCTGAGTGAAGAGAAATCCTGCCACCCCACAGTCCTGCCCTTCAACCTGGCCTTAGAAGTGACCCAGACAAGAGTGTGTGAATGAGGTTGTAGAAACCTTTAGTGCCTCTCGGTAGTTGAAGAAGATTCAGAGCACATTGTCATGGAATTAGGGAAATTCAAGATGAGCAGGGGTATCTTTGTGATACGAAGTAAAATTTCTGGTTTCTTGGGGGTTTTCTTTCTGGTTTTGTCGTGTTTTGTTTGTGTTTTTGGTCTGCCCTTTCGCTCCTTACTACGGTATATGGTGAAAAGCGAAAATGAGAACTGATAGCTACCTAATTTCTGAAACAAGAAGTGTGATTTCAGATACTTCTCTTGGTCTCAGATGTTTCATCTGAAAAATGAGGACGCTGGTCTCGATTTCTAGGGCCCTTTTCTGCTCAAACACACTATGAGGAAAGAAGCAGGAAGTAGGAAGCAAGAGAGGTCAACGAGAAAATGGACTCCGGTCCCTTTCATAAGCTCTACTCACACGGAGGACGTTTTTCTTTAAGCATGAGTCTTTCGACATACTTAGGGTGTTTCCATCCATCGTTACCCACCTCGTCTTTTTCTGCCGTCTTACACTGTGTTATTTGAATGTGCTGGGAGGGAGAGGGTGGCCACCATGGTTCCCCAGGTGCACCTGATACACAGACATCTTTTCCTTTTCCTGCTTCCAGAGGACCTAGAACAACCTGTGCTGTTAGGACACCCTGGCAGTGGGCCTAAATACATTACCCCAGATGTCAGAATATGCTTGCTTGTACCTAAATTGTCCAACTCCACGTATGCAGTCGTCTTGTGAAACACTAAGACTTTCAAAAACTTTCCAATATATATATATATATTTTTACCATCTTTCACGAGTCCATAATGCCACTTTCCTTTTGCCAAAGATCTTTACTCCTCATTTTGGTGGGGGGGGGGAGGAATGTAAAGGGATCATGGTTTTATTTTTTTTTTTTTAATTTTTTTTTTTAACATTTATTTATTTTTGAGACAGAGAGAGACAGAGGATGAACGGGGGAGGGTCAGAGAGGGAGACACAGAATCTGAAACAGGCTCCAGGCTCTGAGCTGTCAGCACAGAGCCCGATGCGGGGCTCGAACTCACGGACCGTGAGATCATGACCTGAGCCGAAGTCGGCCGCTTAACCGACTGAGCCACCCAGGCGCCCCAAGGGATCATGGCTTTAAAATCCAACATACCTTGGTTCGAGTTCTCACACCATTTGTTGTATGGCATGGGAAAGAACATTCTTTAAGTTTGACGGGGCTGGCTTTCATCATCTATAAAACCAAAAGGTATCCTATCTTAGTGTTGGCACATAGAAGGCACCGAGTGTATTTTATTTCCCCCTCAGTCCTTCCCACTGTACCAGACCCCCTGACGTGTCACCTTGTGTTCGTTCGTTGCCCCCTGTTGATTTCAGAGGTTACAAAAAAGGTGTTACAGGTAAGGGAGGGTAAGTACACAGTGTGTGGGTACTAACTGAATAATTGTGCCAGGCTTTCCTCCTGACAATTCTTCCTAGGCAACGCTGCCCCTGAATGGTTACGGAACCAGCAGGGGAAAAGGTGTCGTTGGCAAAGAACAGGTCACCTGCACGTAAGAAGTGAAACGTGCGCGTTATCAGACACCTTCCACACCACCACTCCCATGCTCCACGATATTGAAAAGTTGATCCACAAATGCCGGTAGAGCTGACAACTGATCGTGGCGGCAGGTGGTGGGGAAACCTCTGTTCAGCAGACCCCCGGATGTTTCAGTTGTAGTCATGTTCATCGAAAGAATCAAATGCCTGGTTTACCTTTTAGCAAAGCATCGCTAATAGTGTTCGCGAAATTACCTCGAAAGAGCTCTCCTGGAATATCTACCGAATCCGGGTATCATGCCAGGACACGTAGACCTGGAAGGGGCCGCTTCTACTGCAGCATCTTTGTGGGAATTGAGTCTTTCCACTTTCCTGTCCACCACCCCCCCGCCGCCCCGTTTTTTTTTTTCCTTGCTTAAAAATAGATCATTTGCAAAGGCACTCGAAGGTGACTTAAATCCTGTAACAGATAACAGTTTTGCATGAGCATTGTGTCTTTTATCATGCAGCCCTTGATGTGATTATGTGATAATTATGTGTAATTATGTGATATCTTGAATCTACCACAGATGGAGCTACCAAGCCGTCTCAGAAATGACCATATCTGTATGTGTGTATATCTGTATGTCCTTAAGATTTACCACAATTTTGGCACATGCACGCTTCTCGTTGCTACTTATTAAACTTTTTGCCTGCTAGGTCCTGTGCTAAGTTCTAGTGTATCATGTCCTTCAATCCTCACAGCCTTTGAGGGAGAGCCAGTGTTGTTAGTCCCCCCCGCCCCCAACCCCCGGTGTAGGTGAAACGACTGAGGCTTGCGGAGTTTAAGTCACTGGCACAAAGTTGCACAAAGTCATGAAGTGCCAGAGCCGAGACTGAAAACACCCGTGGGTGCTCCCACACCATAGCTCTTGGCCACCACACCTCTAGATCGGTAAAAAAAATATTTCTAGAACTGAAGAAAGAGATCTAAGGAGAGAGATGCGATCCCTAGATTTTAATGTCTTTGGTGATAACAATATGAGACTTCTGTCTCTTTAAAATGTCATTAAAATAAAACTCGAAAGTCTCCATTCTCCATCTGCTTAGTAGTAAGAATGAGCAAGAAGTCTCCGTAATTCATGGCATGTGGCCCCTTTTCGAGAGGCTAGTTCCTGTCTCCAGGCCTTCTTTTTGCTTCCAGTTCCACGTCCACCAACATTCCCGTGGGAGCTTCTCCTAAAAGTACCTTTGCCTCAACATCAGCACAGAACGGGGGGCCTAGAGCTCCGACTGAGTGAGCCTGTGGTTTCTCGATGCCCGTGAGAGTACAGCTAAGGGAGCTGGTCTTTTGAGGTCTTACCTCTTAGTGAAATCAGGGTTGCTGTGTCACCTAACATGATTTCTAGAATAGTAGGGATAAGGCCAAAAGAAGGAGTATGCATATCTGCACTTAGATAGCCATTTACGTGTCATCTCCTTCAGGCTTTCAGAAGTAGTCACTTAAAAGCCAAAACGTTTGCTTGAATTGCACAGCCGTTGCTTGGTGTCATGGAAGAAAGGTCCTTAGTTCATAGGCTCTGGGTTCAAAGACCGGCTTGTCACTTATTAATACTACGCAAGTTGTGTAACACTGTCGAATTCCAACTTTTTAGTCTTTAAAGTGGGGATCAAAATCTCACACTTATTTGATTGCTGAGGCACTTAAATGAAATAATATATGTGCGTGCTCCATAAGAGTTGACAATAAATATTTTTCCCTTTTCCATAAGTTTTTTTTCTCTTCCAGACTTTAAGCTCTTTAAAGAAAATAATTTTTTTTTCTTATTCATCTCCATATTCTCAACCCCCAGCAGTGTCAGGCATGTGTTCACTGAATCAAAGAAAAATCTTTTGGGAAGGTCTTCAGACCATTCATTTATTCACTCACTCATTAGTTTCACCCCTGCAGCACATCGGGCTCTGTGCTTGGGGTAGTGCAGTCAACAACACAGACGTAGTCTGCCGCCACTTTTTTAAGTCTATCTGAGAGAGAAACATTAAATAGATAATTAGAGTAATGAACAACTTTGGTCCTTGAGGCGGGATCTACGTTTCGGAAATAGCCGAAATTATTTGGCCTCAAGTCCGATGAGGCCAAACTGTTTTTGGCCAGATACAAACAGGAGCACTAAATCATTATAACTGGTTCTGAAAGTCCTAAAAGAGGTGTTTCTAAAGTATTTCTGGGGAAAGATGGCATCACTGGACTAAGTCTAATCACATTATAAAGGATCTACCTCAAGAGGCAGCAGAACTGATGGGATGGGATCATAGTAGGTCAGGTGTTCCAGGAGCTTGGAACCACCTGGAATAAGGCCTAAAACCAAGTCAGATAACTGGATAATTGGGCAGTGAACATGCCTCTTGGAGGGGAGAAGAGGAGATGAGGCAGCTTGTAGCAAGATTGTCATGTGGATAGTTGGACTTAAAATCTTTGTCAATGAGTTGCTGGGTGGCCCTAGGGGGAAAACACAAGACAAAAGATGAGTTTGTGTTGGCATCAAGAAATGCTCTTGGTGGGACTAACAAGGCTCATTCAATTCATTCATTCATTCATTCATTCATCCAGCAACGGGTGCCTAGTGCTAGCGAACAGGCACTGCCCTAGGTGCGAGGGGAACAGGATAGAGAAATCCCTGCTCACTCAGAGTTTTCTGCTAATGACAGCCTTCCCTCCCGGTTCAGTGGAAGGGTCTGGGGCTCCAGTGTGCTCCGTGGGGGCCTGAGAAGCAGGTGAAGGTGAGGTAGGCCTCACCTGCAAACCGTCAACTTGGAAACGAGGAACTGTGAAGACCTAGATGCAGACTCAAGGGCAGATCTGCTGAGGAGAGCAGGTGCGTGCAGATGGGGGAGACTTGGCCTGAGACTCAAGGAGAGGTAGAGGCAGGACAGGAGGCCCTGAATGGGCAGTTGAGCCCATGGAAGGGAGGGAACTGCTTAAAGTCCTGCGTCGGGATGATAGAGCTAAAAACCTACAATCAACTTTAAGAAGTTGTCTTAACATTTTTATTGAATTAGAATGTGATTGACAGTGGATTTGAAAGAGCTGGGTTTTTATTTAGGTGTTAAGATGCTCAGGGTCTCGTGGAGCTTTTCATCTTACCCCTATTTGTCCTGCAATTTATTTTTTAATTTTTTAAAATTTGTATTATTATTATTATTTTTAATTTGAAAGAGAGTGGGGGAGAGGGGCAGAGGGAGAGAGAGAGGATCCCAAGCAGGCTCCATGCTTAGCGCAGAGCCTGATGCAGGCTCGATCCCACGACCCTGGGGTCGTGACCTGAGCCGAAGTCTATAGAGTCGGATGCTCAACCAGCTGAGCCACCCAGATGCCCCATCCTGCAATTTCGATGTAACACACTCAAGGCCAGCCTCTGAAAATGGGGCTGATTTATTTTTCTAGCCTAAACCAAGGAAAATACTGCGTGTTCTTCTCTTCCCAGTGATCTGTCGTGCACAAAGAAAATGTTATAATGCTGTGAGACGAGGCCTGTGAATTTTTTTTTTTTTTTTTTAGCTTCTGGTGAGAGTTGTGACAAGGGAGGCAGCATTAGTCTTTGAACCTAGGTCTGAAAGTAGTGGAAACCATTGCGTGACAAGAACACGACATGGTTTGTGCGGCCTTTTTCACCTATTCTAACTCAGTTGACTTACTGGAAACCTCGTCAATCCATCAGCACAGTTGTCTCCATTTTATAGCTGAGGAAACTGAGGCTCAAGATTGCCCTTCCCTCTTTTTGTAGTTTTTGTGGGAAGAATCAGTTGGCGTTGAGGGAATATTGAGTGTTCAGGCTTACGCTTGTGTGGTTCTTCAGTCTTGCAAGGACGGAAAGGCACGCGCAGGTGACGAGAATTGGTAGAAAGACACATGCAAGTTGCATTGAAATGGGAAGGTTAGTGTAAGAGATTGAGTGTGTGGGGGGAAGGGAAGCAAGGATGTCCTTCCGGTGGGGCATTGGTCACAGCCTAGAGTGCCTCTGTTCCTTTTCAGCAGCTGCTTTACCTGCTGCATGGAGTCAGGCCAGGCAGGTGAGCACAGGCTGGACCCAGACTTGCTCTCAAGGAACTTGGAATCGTGTCTTTTACTGTGTGTAGGGCCTTACTTCCACTTTCTACGTCAATTCTGTTTTCTCTTAACTAGATACCTCTTTCCTCTGATGAGTGCAAAGGGTCTTCTGAGAAGTTTAAACCTCTCTTGTATGGTTCAGGAATTGCAGATGGTAGAAATAATTAGGTGTCGCCTAAGAAAGGTTGTGGCCAAGTTCAAGAAAATCCACGTGAGGAGAGGTTGCCTGGCACAGGGATGATCTGAGCTGGGGAGGAGAGCTGAAGCTGCAAAGTGGCATCCTGAACAAACTTGTTTTGCAGCTCCCAGGGAAGTTAGGTAGGTAGGTTAAAAGAGTGAGCGAGCAAGCGAGGGAGGGAGATAGATATTGATAAGAAGAAGAAAGTAATAGACTTCTCTTGGTGGAGGCTGAACTCCTCTATATTCTTTCTGCTGAGTTCTGAGAGGCTCATCGTCACTGAGTACAGGACAGGAAGTATCTCTGTCCCCTCTGTCCTTCTCTGTAAATGGCTTCCAGTTTAGAGGACTCTAAGGACTGACCCGTGTTTTTCCTTTTTTTTTAAGTCTTATATATTTTGAGAGAGAGGGAGTACAGGAGGGGTAGAGAAAGAGGGAGAGAGAGAATCTGCCGTGTCAGTGCAGAGCCTGATGTGAGGCTCGAACTCAAGAACCTGGAGATTATGACCTGAGCCCAAACCAAGAATTAGCCGCTTAACTGACTGAGGCACCCATGCGCCCCTAATGACTGACCATTGTAATTGGAGAAGTGCAAGAAGAGAAGGGTGCCCGGGTGGCTCAGATGGTTAAGTGTCCAACTCTTGATTTTGGCTCAAGTCACGATCTCATGGTTATGAGATCGAGCCCCGAGTCAGCTCCGTGCTGAGCATGGAAACCTGCTTGGGATTCTCCATCTCTCTGTCTCTGTCTCTGTCTCTGTCTCTCTCTGCCCCTCCCCCGCTCCCTCATGTGTACTCTTTCTCTCTCTCAAAATAAATTAAAAAAAAAAAAAAAAAAGACAAGAAGAGGAACATGGGTCATGTGTAGTCATTGTCTACCCAGACTTGATGATGTTTCTGAAAGCATGTGGGACAGCATCACACCTTGTGACCTCTACTCATTCCTGTGGGGTGCTCACTGTCCCAGGCTCTAACCTACAATACGCAGTATGGTTCCCCTTAGCTACATGTGGCAAATGAGCCCTGGAAATGGCTAGTGCAACAGAGAAACTGAATTCTTAATTTATTTAATTTTAAAATGCACTTGATTTTTGTTAAAAATCTTTTAAAGTGTGTTCGGAACAGCTTGGATATGTGAATTTACCTTTTCAACTGTAGATTTTGTATAATCTAAATACAGATCAAGTATTTTCCATGAAAATTTGGTGTCTATTTGAACTGTAATATAAACTAGGTTCCAAAGACCTAGTATGGAAAAAAAAAGAATGTATCTCAATAACTTTATTGATTTATATGTTGAAAGAGTATTTTGGCTACATTGGGTTAAATGTAATATATTATTTAAATTAATTGTACATGTCCCTTTTTAAAATGTGACTGCTAGAAAAACGTTGAATTACACACATAGCTCGCATTGTATTTCTGCTGAACAGTGCTGGTCTAGATAATGTCTTATTGGGTCCATTGGAAGTATTATGAGGACTTTTTTAGGGAAAGTTGCTAGACTTCCAAAGTTAGAGATTCGTTTTTCCCTATTGTGTTAAACTCTGCTTTTTTAGATGGATGGGTTCATGACAAGGGAGGGTTGGAAAATAGGTTTTGGTTAAGAGTAAGTTAATTGAGAAGATAGTTTTGCTCCTGGTAATTAGGATGATTTTCAAATGCATTTTCACCCACTTGGAAACCACTGATTGTCATGAAAACAAAGCACATTGGTGCTTTGTCATTTGTGTCTGTTCGGACCCTGCTCCTTTTCTTCAGGCAGAAATCTTGGTGATTGTCAGCAGAGATTTGATTTGCTCCTGGCAAGGAACCTAAAGAAATATAACTAAAGGGGAAGTCTGTAGCATTAAAGGAAATATTTAGCCCTTTGCTAACTCCCGTTTGAACCCTACCAGCTCCCAGTGGTTTTCAGAGTCCCTATTTCAACTTCTTTGTTTAAACTTTCCAGATCTTCCTATTTATAGATTTCAGTTGTTGGCAGCTCATGTTCGAGGCGTTGTTGACACCAGTGGTGAGGCCTGACTGGTGGCGATGCTGTAGGCTGCTTTCACAGCTTGGTTTGCAAGTCGCTTTCTAAAGATGCAAAGAGAATTACTATCCGCTGTAGTAGTTTCAACACCTGAGTGAATTTCAGATGACAAAGTCACATCCTTGCCACGCTGCTCCCACTGTTTCAGAATTGTAGTTTGCTTACAAGGAAGAAGAGATAAAATACTAATGACATCAAGATGCTTGGCGACTTGAAAATTTTGTTTCATAGGAAGAACTGAAGTTTCCAGTGACTTCTTTTAAACCAAGGAGTGAATAAATAATTCTGCTAGATTCTTAAGTAAGCTACCCTTCCCCATAAGGGCCACTTTATACCCAGACTTTATCACGATGACCAAGCGTTTAAAAAACATTATAGGCAAAAGTAACTCTGGAGAAAGATGGCATCCTCGGTCTCTGGACCTGCCAGAGGAGTTGCGGGATCCATTCAAGGATCTCGTTAGCCCTTCAGCCTCCATTCCTACATCCGTGGAGTAGGTTTTGTGCTCGTTCTGGTGACATGACTCCTGGGAGTGTTAAGAGGATACAGCAGCCTGTAATTGAAGGGCTTTTGGTAATAGAAGGGTATCTTGGTTAAAGGCCTTAGCAAGCTCAAGATTTCTGCTAGTTTAGGGTTCTAAGATTTTATTAAGAAGTCAGCTGCTTGGAGTTCAAGCTGCTTCTTCAAATTATAATAAGTTGATAGTTTGTGTGCAAAAGTAAAGACCTACCCACTGGAAGCAAGGTTACTTTTGGGGGGCGGGGTGGAAGTAAAGCCCACTCAGCCCTTTAGAATGGTACAAATGTAGCCCTGAGCACCGTGTTGGGGATCCTGCCCCTCACCGAGGGAAAAAGCTGTCCAGTCTCCAGGCTACTTGATTCGGTTTCATTCTGAGCAAGAAAGGGGTCCAGGACCTGAGCATATGAAGGCAGACCCTTCAGGGTGGGAGAGGAAGAAGGGAGGGAAGGCCAGAAGTGGAATGGGTTTTCGTTCATTCTTGCTTTTCCTTCATCCACCTTGTCTTGCTCCTGTTAGACTTAAAAAAGTGCTGAGAATGCAGGTTCCATGTGGAGCTGCAGAGAGTGAAGCAGGGCTTCCTGCTGGTGGGTTTGGGGAGGGGGTAACTCTAAGGGCAGTGGGGAGAGAAGAGGAACCCCTGCAGGCACACCTGTCTGGGCCACTGGTTCCTATGTAGGTCAGGTAGTCCTCATTCAGGAAATTCCTGTATTACACCCATCATCTCCATTGTATGGATCATTCAGGAACTTCCTGTATTACACCGATCATCTCTCCATCGTATGGTTCAAGGCAGAACAATAACAATTTACTCAGGAGGGAAGGACAATTAGCAAATTGGTTAAGAAGGTTTCTAAAAAACTCTTGTGACAGATAATCAGTTAACATGTGTCTTGATTTACTGTATTGACTTCTGTCTTGATTTAAGATAGTGATTCTCAGCCTGACTATTGGAATCACATGGGCGGAGCTTTAAAGCTACCGATACCTGGCCGATTTACTTGGATAGTGGAATTTTTTTCTTCTTAGAGCTGCTCCAGATGGTTCTCCTGTGCAGCCAAGATTCAGAATTCCTGATTTAGAATGTGTGTTTCCTCAACTGTTAACTGATCCCGAGTCCCTGAAGTATGTGGAAATTCAAGCCTATTTTTCAAATACTGGGGCGAACTAACAATTGTAATGAAGGCATGGATCTTACTAAAATAAATTGCTATTTAGCCTTCACAACAGGGCTACAAGGGTGTAGCACAGGAGTTTCCTTATTTCAAGCTGTGTCGTATTCTGATAATTACTGTTGTCATCGTGCACACACACAGGAATCCGTTGTCAGAAACAAAACTTCTTTCTACCACCCGTGGCCTCAGAGAAGGAGAAGATGCCTTTTCTGCGTTCCTGTTGGGAGTTTTGTGTCTAAGAATCAGGGAATTTCTAAGGTTTTTGATGAGCATAGGTAGTATAAGTAGAAGATAGTTGCCACGATGGTTATTACTTCTGGAAAAGCTTGTCTGAAAGAGGAAATTCAGGTGTGTGACCTTGGTCATCGGTGTTCAAGGTTGTTCGTATGTTACTTTTTAGAGGTGTAGAGGCTGGGCGGGGCAAGAAGATAAATTCTGCTCTGATTCGTCAGTCAGTCCTTTAGTGAGGTCCTGTCAATCTTGTCTTGGTTTAAGTTAATTTCTCATTTTACAACATAAAGACAGGTTTAATTCTTAAAGATGTTTAAACATTTTTTTTTAATGTTTATTTATTTTTGAGAGACAGGGAGAGACAGAGCATGAGCCAGGGAGGGGCAGACAGAGGGGGAGACACAGAATCCGAAGCAGGCTCCAGGCTCCGAGCTGTCAGCACAGATCCCCACACGGGGCTCGAACCCATGAACCGTGAGATCATGACCTGAGCCGAAGCTGGACGCTTAACCGACTGAGCCACCCAGGAGCCCCAAGGCAGGTTTAATTCTTAAAGCACACACTGGAAGTAGTGCTTTATTTGGGTCTTTTCAAATTCCATGTCATAATAAAGGCTTGCGTTTATAGGCAGCCTTTGTTTGAAGAAACTCATAATAATTTACAAGCTTCATCTCATTTATCTTTAAAATAATGTTATGTGACAGTAAAGGTTGGGTATCGGTATATGCCAGTTTCTCAGACAGCAACGCTGTGGAGAGGCTGACTTCTTTCTTTCACACTGCTTTTTAAGTGTGGCATTCTTATGTGGGTCTACTGAAATTATTTTGGCAGTAAACATTTTCCAGAGATACAAATCTTTTCCAGATCTAATTTGTGCTTATGACCCTAGATATACAGTTTACAGGGCTTTTTCTCTTGCTATGTATTCCTTCGCCTGAGGCAGCCCGGGAGTGATCTGATATAGGTAGAGCAAGGGAATTTGTTCAATTTGGCCATGGTCGTGGCTGTAACCCAGCCCTCCGCCTTGCAGAGTGAGCCCCAGTGGGGTGGGGGTGTCTCCTGGTTCACCGAAAATGGACTGGATCCAGTTAGGAACTTGCAGGGCTTCCTGCAAAGCGCTTCCTTGGGGCTGCCCTTTTAGAGACTTTATTCAGTTTTATTTAGCATCTCTCTTTGGATTAGTCTCATTTGAAGGAGAATGTAAATCTTGCCTCTGGGATCAAATCTTTAGATCCTACTATTTCTTCTGGTAAAAAAAAAGAAAAAGAAAAAGAAAAAAAAAAAGCCTTTTTAGTTTTAAAGGAGGTCTGAATTGCCTCCTCTGTAACCACCCCCAGCGAACAGCTGGGGCTGTGGGTTCAAGCCATAGCTTCTCTTTCTCTCTCTGCCTTCCTTTTACAAGACTTCCAGGATACAGCCGTTCAAGAAAGAGGGGAAGAGGAGCAAAGCCCAGAGTGATGCTGTAACAGAAAGAAGAAAGCTGCATGGGGGAGGGGTGAAGGGTTTATGAAGCAGGAAGCGGCAGGTGGAAGGGGAGGAGGAACAAATGGATAATGCACCGGTTTGAAGCAACAACCTGAGCATTAACCATTTATTCTGCCGCTTCTGCCTCTGGGCTCTGCGGAAGCCTGACCCTCGATCTTTCTCTGCCCAGGTCTCAAGGTCCCACGATGACCCCAGGGGACTTAGCTCCCACCCCAGGGGGGGCACTGTGAGTACTCTAGGAGAGCGGTCACATGGCAGGTGGAACATGCCTGGAAGGTATCTCTCCTCTGGGGGGAGAAATTGAGAAGCTCTCTCTAATGGCGCCCTTGATACAACTAAATAGCAACTCTCTCAGTTCATTACTCGTTAGCCCCAGGCAGGGACACCGCATCCCGGCTAATTGTAATAGCCAAATCATTAAGGGGAATGGCATTAATGGAGGAGAAAGCATCTAATCAAGAGCTGAACTTGGCCACTTTGTTGTGCCCAGGATATAAGCTGCTGTGAATTTAAGCACCTAGTTCTTCTGCTATTAGAATTAGTTAGGAAGAAAGGATTTAGTGACCCTCTTTCAAAAGGTGGTTCAAAAAGCTTAGGGGTGTTTCTGGGTAAATCCAACAGGAAGACTTTATTTTTTCCAGAGATTTTATTTATACCTGCTGGTTGTGTATAAATAGTCACACCCCCTTTCTTACACTGAAGCGACCCACTATCAGTAGGACATGCCCTGTCACGGGGTTTCTAGGAGCGATGATGTATGTTGGCAAGTTTACCTAATCTCTGCTTAGAGCGAAAGCAGTCATCTCCATCAAAACAGGGACTAGGGGTATAGTCAGGGCCATGGAGCTCCCATGTTAATTTCCCCATCCAGGTCAAAAGCTTGTGACCTCATCTGCATCAGCCCTGGGTTCCAGCCAGGTGAGCTGAGTACCCTTCAAACATAGACCTCCCTGGAAACCACAACCTGGCATGAAAAGGAATCACAGCTTGAGATCCTGCTTACGAGTCATGTCAGAAATACTTAAGAAATTCAGGGGGGAAAAAAAAAGAAAAGAAAAATTCATAGCATCTCAGGTTGGAGAGGATCTTAATTAAAATGTTTTAAAATTAGAACAATAAATCTATCTGAGTCCCCCCCCCCCCAACCCCCACCAACCACCACTGGTGCTTGTCTTTAAAGGGCTTGCTCCTAGTTCTAGACATTAGTGCTTTTCCTGATAATATTTGGTAGAAGCCTTGAACCCTGTGAGGGATTTCTGATGGAGAGAGGAGGGGATTGTAGTGTTCAGGCTTCGTTTGGATCCGTTCCGCCCTCACTGTAATTAACAAGCTCTGACTTACCAGAAGATCAAAGATCCTGGAGTCAGAAGGCATCTTCACGTTCTACTTGAGTTCCTTCCCAGTTTAGGAACCCCATTTAGAGTGACTTTGGAGCCTCAGCTTCAACAGGCTTGAGGGAGAACAGTATACCACGTACATATTTTTAGCGCGTGGGTATATATGCTGCTGGCTGGGCCCTCCGAGGTGCTGAGGAGAGGCTTTCTCTCTTCCTTACACTAGTCCTTCCCGTATTTGAAGACATCTAGGAGAATCCTGTAGCTCTTTTCTTCCCCACAGGCTCCATATATCCTTAGTGCCTTTACCCATGCCTCATTTGAGAGAATGGAGTCTGCTATCTTCAGGCCGTTGGAGAAGCCTCATTGGACTGTGGCCGCTGTGGTTTCTGAAGGCAGACTCTGCTCCTTCTCGGTATACGGATATTCTCACTGCAGGCGTGAATAACATGTTGACAGGGCCTTTCCTCCTCACTGCTCCTGGGTGTCTCACCTGTACATTTAGACTTGTTGCTCCTGGATGAACGGAAAGCCATTGAGTAAGGGAAATGTTTTTCTCTTGTTGTTAAAGAAAATGTTAGAGATAAAAGTAACATTTTTTTAAAACATTTTTTAATGTTGATTTATTTTTGAGAGAGAGAGAGGGAAAGAGAGAGTTGGGCGGGGGCAGAGAGAGGGGGAGGCAAAAAATCCAAAGCAGGCTCAAGGCTCTGAGCTGTCAACACAGAGCCTGATGTGGGGCTTGAACCCATGAGCTGTGAGATCATGACCTGAGCTGAAGTTGGACGCTTAACTGACTGAGCCACCCAGGTGCCCCAAAAGTAACAGATTTTTACTCAAAAATTACCTCAGGTGAGATTTCTATACCACATGAAGTCATCATATGCACAAGTAATTGATCGTATGCCCCGGTGGCCTTGCTGATTGTGTCCTACAGGTAATAGTACCTGTCCTTGGATGAATTCTAATGGCCGCCCCTACTCAGAGGTCATTCCAGGAGAACTTCTCTCATACATCGTATTTAGTCCCTTCCTCAGCTAAATGAGTTTATGCCCTCCATCTGTGCTCCCAATAAGATAAGCATTAGGCTTGAGAAAGTTGGCACCCTGGCTTAGGTGACTCTGTTGAGTGACCTTCAGGAACCCCATGCAATTCTGTGAGGAGCAAGGGCACAAAGCAATGAAATATTCCAAAGCCGCAATGATTCTATACAAGCTTGGACTTATCTTTTGGGATTCCCCATAAATTCTGAAGCCACCGTTGATGGGCAGTGCTTCTTAAATGTAATATCTTATTTCTCCTCATGAGCTGGGAACTTGAACGGCTTGCTTAACCCCTGCGATCTTCAGGTCAGATTCCTCATGTGGAATGGAGATGATCGTGCCCTCCTTGCAGGGTTATTGTGAGTCTGAAATAAACTGAAGCTTTCATGGGAAGCACATTCCAAGTGTTCCCTGAATGCTAGCTCCCTTTCCTGATGGTTGCAGTGAATATCTTCCAGCTGAGATTGGCACATATGTTCTGAGGGGTGTTAAGTATTTATTCTGTAAAGTGATACTGAATTTTAAATGTTGGGACCATCTTGGAAATTCTAGGACTTATGGTGGCAGAATTCATAATGCCTAGTACAGGCGCTGGGTCTTAGTGGACCCTAGAGGGATGATGAAGTATTTCATAATAACCATAGGGAGAAAAATACCCTAATGACCTTTTACAGCAATATTAGACTACAGGGCCTATCGCTCACACTTCTTTTTTATTTATCTTGCTGTCCACCGAGAACATAGTTCTGGGTAAAAGGAAAGCTTACAATGTTTTGACTACATTGTGTCTGATTGACAGACATGGATGCTTTCTTCTGATTTTAGGCCGGGAAGGTGAGGACCAGGGGCTGTTTCAGGTGGAAATACACAGGAATCTGCGTATTTCAGGTCTCGAACCCCTCTTCTCAAATGTCCAAAGGAAGAGCCCTCCTTAGACCAGTAAAGCCAGGCTCCCAGGAAGATCTCCCCGTCAGTATGTGTGTGGTTCGTCGGGCACACGCTCCCTCACCCCTTTCCAAGGGCTGAATGGGCATCTGGGTGACAAGAAAGGAGGGGGGCCAAGCGCATAGTTCCACCTATTCTCATTTGCACAGAGTAGTCCCATTACCCACCCACCTCTGAAACTACTGCAAGTGTGTTAAAAGCCAAAGACCAGTTGGGCTGTACAAATCTAATGGCACTCAGAGGGTGCTCAGGAGAGGAGCTGGACGCTAAGAGGAAGGCCTGCTCAGGCTGCTGGTACAGATGTCTTCTGGAACCTCGATGGGATGGAAAGAGAGCATCACAACTTCACAGCTGGGGTTTGATGGAGCTGGATTTCTACTTCAGAGTTGATGCTTGAATACCTCAGATCCCAAGGTATATCTCAGATCCTAAGGTATACTGCTTCTTTCTGGGGAAATGCCAAAAATGTCATGGCCTGCGGCTCTTGGTGCAGTGTATATCTAGAAAAGAAGACTGGCGTTTGCATCTTTTCCCGGGTTCTTGAAGTTGACCTGGCTGAATTTTGGGGTGGACAAAATATTCAATGTAGTTTTTCCTTTAAAAAATTTTTAAATATTTATTTATTTTTAATATTTTTTAATATTTTATTTTTATATTTATATTTTATATTTATACTATTATAAATATTATATTTATATAATTTTTATATTTATATAAAAATTTTAAATATTTATTTATTATATATTTTTAATATTTTATTTTTATATTTATATATTTATATTATAAATATATTAATTTTTATTTTTATATTTTATTTTTAATATATTTTTTTAAATATTTATTTATTTATTTTTGAGAGAGTGAGAGAGACAGTGCGAGCAGGGGAGGGGCAGAGAGAGAGAGGGAGATACAGAATCCAAAGCAGGCTCCAGGCTCTGAGCTGTTAGCATAGAACCCGATGCGAGGCTTGAACTCACAGACTGCAAGATCATGACCTGAGCCAAAGTTGGACACTTAACCCACTGAGCCACCCAGGCGCCCCTTCAGTGTAGTTTTTCAAGTGAAAGGAATTGGCATTCGAGAGTGTGTTCGTTCGGGTTCTTGTGCGTGTCTGTTTGTACCCCCGGCACCAAAAACCTCAAAAACTGTGCAGCTCCAATTTCTGTCTTGTTCAGGTTTTGGGTGATGTATATAGATCTCGCCTGTTAATGAAAGCTTATTTAATGTAAGCTATAGCCACTGCCTTGAATCATTTCACAGCCAGAAGAGTGTACTTAAATAATTGTGTGTTCAGACTTCAGTTTAGTGAATCTCAGTAAATAACTTCCCACTGGAGACATTTCTTCCCTTCAGTCTCTAGAAGACAAACTGTAGTACAAGCATCAGCTTTCCCAGGCAGCTTTCCCAAAAACCTGCAGGGTGAAAAAGAGATCCTTCCCTCAAAATAGGGAATATTACCAGGTGCCCACCGTATCTCGGGTGCCTGTTGTTTTCCATTGTCTGAGTTGCCAGTTAGAGTGCAGGGAAGGGACATCAAAGTGCAACAGGACGAAAAGGGCAGCTGTAGAATTTTTACCACATTTCCCGGCGAAATGGTCACCACTCTGTTTCCATGACACTCTTCCTCCTGAGAACCTGACCTGGGCTTCAGAAACCATCCTTGGGGTAATCTGGCATTCATAATGGGGATGGGGCCTATTTGGGGAAACACTTCCTAAATCGGGGACATCTCAGCCTTAGAGGAATCTGTAAAATTACCGGTAAACCATCTCTTTGCAAGTACAACCAAACTTTGTTTCTATTCTTCTCAATTCCAGAAACGCTTTATCTTTATTTCCAGAAAGTTAATATTTAATTGGCAACAGGCTCTAAGTGTGTCAACCTTCAGCCTCTTTAAAGAACTAATGGTGTGAAAACAAATGTATAAATGCATCAGGGGGATCCCTGTGATTTATAGAAGCTCTACATTGAATAATTTTGAAAAGGGAAGACTTTTCTGGTAATAAGAAGATTCATTTTTTTGACTTTTCTGTAGTATGCAGCCATGGTAGGGGGTGGTTAGGGGAGGGGAGAGGGGAGGAGAAATACCATTCTACGGAGCATAAAATGTTTAAGCTTATTTTACGTGATAGTCACACGTTCCCTAAGCACTTGATTTAAAAATGAGCAGAATCCAATGGGTACCCTTCATTGGCCCTTCATGGTTTGGGAAGGAAGGAGGACAGGGAATAGACCTCATTTTGGTTTCGGTAGTTAAATGCTTCCAGCAACCTTACTCCATATTCCATTTAAATTAAAAGAAAAAAAAAAGAAGAAAAAGAAGAAAAGAAAAGCTTTCTATAATGGTTGGTGAAATTTACATTTCATCCCTTGCCTAAAACTATTTTTAGCCTTCTTTCTCTTTTCAGAGCTTTGTGCTGCCCCCTGCCCCCCCTTAGGTTTTACAATTGGTCTTAGAAATGGCAGTGCTTCCCTTTTGTTTCTGCAGGTTGGTTTGATAGGTTGTGTCTGCACATTTGAGAGCAGCACGTTTTCTTTATTTTTTTTTAGCATCTAAACAATAATGTAACCACATCACGGCCTTTTCAGTCACATCGTTGACCTCCGTCAACATGAATGCATTAATGTTGCATTCATTTTATCCCGTACAACACTTGAATGCATTAATATCACTGTCTGTAGCATTTTAATTTAATTAGAGCAGTGGTTATAATCCTCTTGGGAAAAATCGTTATCCCCTCTGTAATGTTAAAATAAAACACCTCTGGTTTTCACCCGACTGACAATTTGCTTTTGAGGTGACTGAGCTCTACATGTGTACTCCCCTTCTCTTTGTTGGGGTCGGACCACAGAAGCAGTTGTGAGGATAAAGAGGTTTCTTTTTTTTATTTGAGAAATTGGATGTTAGTCTCCTTAAGCCTCTCGGTCTAGATGTCTCCGTCTGAGATAGTGGTGTTTGTTTCCTATTTCTAATTGCTGATAGTCTGCTGGTTATGCCTTGTAGAGGTTAAGTGTATGGTTATAGGAATAGATGAAAAAATATGAACCATGTGAATTGCCCTAGAAATTAACAAAAAGAGAGATAAAGCCTGCAGTGTGAGATTTCCAGGTGTGTGTTTCATTCTGTTAGGAAAGGAGCCCACATACTGGGCAATGTCCTTTCTTGGGTCCCTTCAGGGCCCTACTGGCTGCTGAACTCAGGGTCAGGGTAGGTGTATAATGGCTGCTAGCAAAATGCTCAAGGCCCTAGAAGTGCATTTTGCTGCAACCCCCCTCTTGGTCAATACCCTCTCCCGCTGCTGGCAGGTATCTTCGTTCAATCTTTTAAAAAGAGCTTCCCGTCCCAAGCTTAGGGTGTTGCAATATTGCTGAGTAGAAACCGTCGTCTGGAATGAGAATCTAGAAGCTGTCTCCGTCTAGAATTGTTTGGACGTGGGGGTGTTATAAAATCCCAGGGCAAACACTGAAGTGTGGCTTTTCAGTATAGCAGTAAGGACAGGCAACCACTCAGATGCACGCACACACACACCGGGGGCTGCCTCTTGAGAAGGTACAACGGTGATAATTTAGCAAATCAAAATATATACACTTGAAAGGTGATACCTAGCTTGACTCATATCAGTAGGCTAGCACTAGATTTCCCAAGAAACCAAGTAAAATCTGCTCTGAGGCCTGGTTTCTCCCCTTTTTGACTTTGATGGGTTTGGTGAGGGGTGAGGGAGCTGGGATGACGTGGCCTCTCACTCACAGGGACCAGTTGCAGGATCTGGTGAGTTTCTCCTTGCTTTAAGAGATAGTCATCGTGTTATGAAATGCCGTCTTCCTTTTTTTTCTCGCACTCGTGCCATGCCATTTGAAAACTCTTTGGCTGCACAATGTTTTCTTCATCAACAGTTTCACTTCTGCAAAAACCCTAACAAAACAAAGCTATTTCTGGGAATAAATTTAACGGCAGATAAGATATCTAGACATATATTGGGACTGGTTTTTTTTTTTTTTTTTTTGAGGGTTGAAGTGTGTTAAACTAGAAAAACAGACTGCGTTTAAAATGTTTAAAAAGCCTATCTCTCTTTGAAAACCCCCTAAACAGATTGTATGTTTCCCAAAGGTGTGTTTATGTCTTTGACTCTTTCACCCCTTGAACCCCAAACTAAACACCAAAAGTTATAACTCATCCTTAAGCTAGAGTTGCTCAAAATATGCATGATGGTTGGTAAAGTTCAATAAAAGTGAAGTTGAAGGTTTTGCCTCTGGGTGACCTTTCACAGGACATCATGATTGATACAGAAATGAAATCTAGGGTGTATACGCCTGCCTTTAATTAAGAAATTCACCAGGAAACTTTAGGATGTATGTTTAAACGGAAATACTCCAAGTGCCCTTTTTGCTGGTAGAGGATGCCTCAGGGAAGGTATAGCAATTCCATTCGGAAATTACAGAAATATGTATATATTCATTTAAAATTGAAACTTCCTACCACAACCACCAAACTTTCCAGGCTCTGAGCAGAAGAAAAGCTTTAATTTGGTTATACAGCCAGGGGGACTCCCCTGCTTCCCTTTTGCACATTTGATGAAGTATAAAATGTTAGAGAACTGTCTTTCCAAAACATAAACACCCACTTTGCTTTATTTTCATCTGCAATTTTTCTTTTGCTCCTGATTCTTGTTTTCATAATGGCATCTTCCTGATCTTTCCCCCGAACTTATTTTTGGACCTTGTATGTCCCACTTTGCTTTGCCCAGTTGAACCACAGAAACGAATGGAAGTTATGTTTATTTATGTATGGACTTTAAGTCAAAGTAGTTGGTATATAGATTTGAGATGCAAATTGTACTGCTCGTCTAGCTGAACATGATAGTTGGTTCCTTGTCATTATTTGCTGTTTTAATTTGAAGCTAGTAATAATCCTTCTCATCCCATCCAGTTGTTTTAATTGATCTAACAAACACTGCCTGTTTGAATTTAAACAGTGGGTCTGCAGTTGTCAGTTGAATTAAGTACCTTCAATTAAACAGCACTTTCCTTAAATGCAGACAATTCTTGAATGAGCTCTGAAATACTTCAGAAGGAAAGAAGCATGTGTCTAAGATGGAAAATGAAGGGACAAGGAGATACTGTTAATGTTGCAGATAGTTCCCTGCTATGAAGGAAAAAAACATTGGATATTTTTGGTTTCTAATGGGATAGGTAGGCCATAGAAAAATCTTGTTTGTAGATTTATTAACTAAATCTGGAGTTTACAAGCCATCACTTTGAGCTCACCTCTCATTGGATCTGAGTACAGAATCATATTTGCATTAGGAACCGGGGATATTGCCAGAGAAGAGGAAACGTGGTTTTAATGTATGGGTGACATTAATTATGTGACTTGGACAAGTAATTTTTGACAGTAGTCTTTAAAGCCATTCTCTTGGACATACGGTTTCATTTCCTCCGCCTTGTCTCCCCTCTTGACTTGAACAAACCTCTAGTACAGAGGGGAGGGGAAACAGACACCCATTGACCTGAGTCCAAAGGAGAAGCCCTGTGTTAAGCCTTTCCACAACCTTGTTACAAACCCCAAATGCTGGGGATCTGGAAGACAACTGAAGTGTCTGGAAAGAGGGCGAGCGGGAATGATGTGAAGCCTGGTTGGCCAGTGCTCAGATGCCCCCTCTCCCTTTTGCCCCCCACCCCGCGCGCTGTTTTCACACCTCAGTCAGTTCCAAGCTTTCATTGTCTTCTTCCCCCTCCCCTCTTCCTGCCCTTCTTGTTAACAGCAGGAACGAATTTCATATACACCTCCCGAGAGCCCGGTGCCGAGTTACGCGTCCTCGACTCCGCTTCATGTTCCAGTGCCCCGAGCGCTCAGGATGGAGGACGACTCGATCCGCCTGCCCGCGCACCTGCGTGAGTGTTGGCGCGCATGCGCGCGGGGGTGGGAGGGAGGACAGACCGCCCTACGGCCAGAAGGACAGACTGACTGAGAGGGGAGTGGTTGCCTGCGCGGGGACGGGGCTTCAGGCAGGAGATTGGCAAGCTCTGAGATGGGTGGCACTCCTGATGTCCACCGTGAGAAGCTGCTTCGCAGTCTTTTACCCCTCTCCCCCCGCATTGATGGCTTCGAAAAGCTTGAGACTCCTGTCCCTTGTTGACACGTTACCCCCAAATCTGGAAGTGTGCACCATGTAGCAAGGTCAACTACATCTCCTAAGAGGCAAAGTGAACGTTTTTGGAAAGTTTGCTTCTTTTCCTGAGTTCACCCGTAACTCCTCTAGGATTTTCGTAGGCCCTAAATTTTGGGCAGTTTCTGAGTCACACTCCCTCCCTGCTTTGCTTTTAGGCTGTGTGCTCTTCCTTTCTTTACAGGGAGGGCCTTCCCGCCATTTTTTTTCCTTTTTTTTTTTTTTTTTTTTGTTTCATGCTGGCTGCTTTTCTTTCCTTCGTTTTACTGCCCAGATAGGGCCTCTCACTCCTGTCCTTTCTTTTGCTCCCCTCTCCTGCTTCTCTTGTGCCTGCATTGCCTCCACGGCCGCAGTCTTTGTGGTCCTTCCACCTCTCTCTCTCTCAGGTCACCTCTTCCCCTTGCCTCTACCAGCTCCCTATCTGTAGCTTGGCAGAGTATCGGCACCAACACACTTGTGCTGTTGGGGCCAGTCTCCAAAGCAGCCGACACCTGTCATTTCCTTTTTGTCTTCCTTTCCTGTGCTGTCACCCAGCCTCTAGATGATACAGTGTGATGGGGCAGCTGGGGAGAATGAGTCACCTGATTCCCACCCTGATCACAGTGTCCAAGAAAATGCCAGGTTTCCTGGCTTGAATATTGCCCTGAGGGCTCAAGTCCAGGTTGTAGGAAGCACGGGGGGTCACCTTGGCCCTTCCCTAGCTGATGCCTCAGACTTCCGTGGTGGCACGCACGGTTGTGCTTGCCATCTCTTTCTGGCATGGTAACGCTCCCCGGGATGTTCGCCTCCTCTCATCCCGTCTCTCCTCAGAAGCCAGAAGGTTGCTTGCTGAAAGTGGAGAACAAAAGGAGACAGAGGATGCAGGCTTCTCTTCCCTCTCCCTGTGATAATTCAGGGAATCAGGTGACTGTGTTGCTGGGAAATCCTGGGGGAATATTGCTGGCTTATTCCTTCTCCTCCGGTGAGGACGCTTGCCGGGCTTCTGGCGAGGACTTGAGGGCCGTGAGAATCCGTCCCCTCCTCCGGCTTGCCGTGTCCGACGGTATTTACAAAGTCGCTACGAGTCACAGGCAGGACATTCCAGCTTTGCTTGGGCAAGGAGGTAAAGGGCACAGTTGCACTCTACCGTCTTCTCCACAAGATGAGATGCGGACTGTAGTGCCCGGGTCACGACTGCAGGCACCATTGTCCCTGGTAAACTGGAATGTTGTGGCACCAGTAGAGTAGACAGGACTGAAAAAGGAACCACAGTCAGGGAATAACATCTTTTCCTCCGGAAGCTGTCTGGTGGCCAGTAGTATATTCGCTTCGGGAACATTCGCTTCCACATCGAACATGGTCATGCCTTGCAGAACACTCTTACCATCTAATCTCATTTGTTTATTTATTCAACACTGTGCTGCACCAAACACTCTCCTGGATGCCAGGGATACAGAAATCAACGAAGCAGACCAAACTCCTTGCCCTTTGAGAGCTTCACATCTGGTACAGAGGGAAAAAAAAAAAAAAAAATGTGTGAGTCCTCGTCCCAAACAGGCTGAAGTTTCTTTCATAGCTTTTCATCCCTTGGCTTCGAGACATCTGCCCCAAGAAGGCCCCAACTGTTGGTTCACCTCTGGATGCCTTTGCTCTTGTAAGCTCTTTTACCACACGGGGCTCTCGCCCCACAAGTAGTAACCATGGCAAAACCAGCTAAGACACACACCGAACCAGAGGATCTTAATTCTTAACTAGTTCTGCTGTTAAAACGAGCTGTTGGAATGTGAGTCAGGCATGATAGTACCCAGTTCTGCCATACAAGATGGTGATGGGACAAGAGACGGTTTCCTGGCCCTCTTACCTTTAACATATCATGATCTCACTGAAGGACTCTTTCTCCGCACTTGGACCTGTCTCTTCCATGCCAACGCTGTTCTGGAGTAGACGGTTTCCTCAGGGGCCACTACTGGGCCACTCCCTGTGCCTAGCACACAATTGTAATAGCTAATATTTGTCATAGGATAACCCTGGACCAGGCACTGTGTGAAGTGCTTTATGTAAATTATTTTATTTAATTCCTCCCAGCAGCACTTGTAAGGTAGATCTTCTTTTTCTACCCATGTCAGACATAAGGAATTTAGGGATTAGAGAACTTACGTTAACCTGCCAAAGTCACACAGTTAGTAAGAGAGAGAGTCAGGATTCAAACTCAGTTCTGTCTGACCCCAGAGCCAGGCTTTTACCTGTTGTGCCACTATGTAAGTGTGTTCAATACATAGTTTTTGCAGAGATGGATGAATTCGGGCTTGACACTTAGCCAGGATTCACCCGTGTGGCTGTAGTGGCCAGAATGGTTTATGGCTGGAATCTTCTAACCGGTCAGTGAATTGTTGAATAGTTTGCTTATCTCCCTCGGATGGGTGGATGGAGGGATGGATGGATCCCCACATAGATTATCACATCTAGGATTATCATATCTAGGATTGTAGCATATGACTGCTGACTTTAGGATATAATCAGTTGATAGAATATGGATTCAGGTCAGGGCAATGCCTTCTGTCTGGCAGCCTGACTCTAGAAACCTTCTGGGTAATCTGCATGAGCCCTGTTGGTTCCGACATCTGGAATGAATCCTGTGCAAATGGAGGTTCCCAGGCTTTTGTTGTTTGTCCTCAGCTGGGGCTTTCCACATGAGTCTGAGCCGCCTGCCCCACTCTCCTGTTCCAGGATTCGGCTGCCCATTGAGCTGTTTGAGAAAGCTCTCATGTAGCCCCTAGGATGGTTGAGGCTGTGCCGTATACTGGAAGATGCATCCCAGCTGGGTTTCCAAACCTAAAAGAAAATAAATATTCTAGCAAGGGAATTGGGTTATTGCTGTTTTAATCTGGGATTCCAGACAATTCCCAATGGAATGCTCATGGAAAGTACGGGGAAGAATCTGGAAGCCAAGACAGCAGCAGGACATTTATGGTATTGCTAGGTTGAAAGCATTTTTAGCTGCTTGTTTTAAAGAGATACTCACCAGACTGGTATGCGTCAAAGTAGCTTCTTTTCACCATTTGTCCTCATTGATCTGCAGAAAAACCTTCTCTCTTAACTCTTTCTTTTTCTCTTTCCATTCTGCAGTCAAAATATAGCCTTTCCTGGTTGGAGGGAAAGTAGGGGTGATAATGTTTAAGATTCTCATACTGAGGGTTTCTCACCATTTTGTTCTGCAAAGGCAGAGCTATATGCCCAAACGGAAGGCGTGTGACAAATTAGCAAGCGATTGAGAAGTAGAAAGTAATGCCTTCTACCGGCCTGTGATAAAAACAAATGGTAAATGGAGCAAAGTGTTAAGTGGTGATTAAAGAGGGCTTGATAGGGCCAGGTGGGGTACTCTGGGCCTAGGAAAGGAGGTGAGCGAAGGGGAGAAGGGCCAGCCCCATGCTGTCCTGGTCTGGCCTCCTCACTGCCCACATGTGCAGGCTGGTACCTGCCAACACAGGTTCCTGGAACCACCCTGTTCTACTAGGAGAGCAAACACAAGGATGTTTATTGAGAAGATAGAAAGGGCTTCTTTCCCCCTCCACCCCACCCCCCTTCCACAGAGGATACT
This sequence comes from Panthera leo, assembly GCF_018350215.1. Taxonomy (NCBI): domain Eukaryota; kingdom Metazoa; phylum Chordata; class Mammalia; order Carnivora; family Felidae; genus Panthera; species Panthera leo. The sequence continues at coordinate 45,270,479 of NC_056685.1, forward strand.
GACTTAGTTTTTAAGCTTGAGGGTAGAAGAGCTGAAATACAACAATTGTAACAGGTTGGGTGAAAGACACAAAGTTCTACTCCTTAAAGGGAGTCTAAGCCTCTTAAGGTTCCTTGAAAACACAAAAAGGATCGAAGGCCCCCCAGAGTAGCTGGAGGAGCTCACTCTTGACTCTCTAAGCAGTGAAGGCCGTGGCCTCATTCTCACCAGGGGCCTCCTGTTGTGAGGGCGAGACTTTGTCTCATTTGTCTGCCCGAAGACCTGCTTTTCTCTAAGTGCCTGGGGGGAGTGTGGGTGTTGAGGGGGCAGCCAGAGGTGCCTCATGAGGTGGTGCCCACCCTGTGAACCTCTCAGCCTCAAACAGTGATGCTGGGGGCTGCCCATCTGATTCCAGGAAAGTATGCTTCAGATCTGTCAGCAGAATTTAAATCACTACATGTCTTTTCTTTCCTTTAAATTCCTTTTTACATGATCATTTTGGATTTAGTTGATAGAATCCCATCTGATCACAGGTTGACATGATGCTCTTTGCCCAAAGACCTTGCAAAATTTTGCAGGGTCAGGTGGGCCTTCTAAAATCCCTGCGAACTGGTATTTAAAAGTCGGAACCGAGGACTCATTCATCATTTTTAATAGGGTTACGGTTTATGATGCTGTGGGTTAATAAATAGCCATAATAGCCGCTCAGAGTTTTCTAGAATCGGAACACCAGAAATAGTCCCTTGGCTCTACTTCCTTTCCTTGTGAATCTTTCAAAATTCTTACATTACTACTCCTACTTGTGTGTGTTTAATAATTTAATTTAATGCCTTCCTTTGGAAACGTTACCTCGCTGCTCACCCACTTGGTGATTTTGCCTTCTCAGCAGAGTAACTGAGTTGAAGATAGTCACATGGCGAGCAAGGCTATATTAGAACCGGGATAGTGAAAAGAGATGCACTGCCTCTCTTTTCTAATTAGCTGGAGCAACCCACAATTTTATATGCTTGCAAGTTAATTTTGTTCTCTAAGAAGACACAAAAATGAGAATTAAATGGAATCGTGGCTAGTATTTTATATTGTTATGAGCCACAGCATGTGCTCATATATGTTATCTCATTTAATCATGTACCAGCCTTTGAGGTAGGTGTTACGGATTCTGTTTTATTGATGGGATGACTGTGGTTCAGGAGGTCCACCGAATTGTCCAGATTAACACAAGCCTGTGAGGAGCCGAATGTGATGTCTACCTTGGAAGTCATCAGTTAGGCTTCTTAGGAGAACACAGAATGACAGAGTCTCGTGGACATGAAAATACAGGCACCTCTGACTGTTGGAGTCTGGGTGGCCGTGGGCGCGGGGGACTGGGAGCACTTGGGCTCTGGTAATGCACTTGACCATTAATTTGCACTGAACCTCAACACGTCGGCTTCCACCAGGAACCAGAGGCTGTTACTGTGAATAATTCACTCCTGTCTTGCCCACCCATCTCTACTGTTCCTCCCTCCTCCCTCTCTTGTGAGCGCAGGTTGACGTTCAGTTTCTGTCTGCAACAGAGCTGCCTGTGAAGGCCTCAGAGGGCCAGCTCCAGGAGTGGGGCCCAACCACATTCCCACATTCCCTGGCATTTCACCAGGAATGGCCTCCTGGAAATAGGTCTCACTGCGTTTTTGGTGTTTCCAAAGGAAAGGGCATGGTAATAGAAAGGACGTGGGTTCAAGTCAAGAAAGAACTGAGTGGGCTTGGATTCCAGGGCTCCCTCTCTCTGTTAGAGATGATTTAGCCTATAACTCAAATTTCTAAGATACCTACTCATGAGAGTTTCCTGTAAGGATCAGAGCTAACTCACGGGGAGCACCTACCATGGTGCCCGGCAAACAGTGGCCAGTAACTCACAAGAACTCTGTTTCAGTTCCCAAAGCTGGTAAATAGCCTGTTTAGGAGGTGGCTTCCTCATTTTTAAGGGCAAAGAGAAGCATATATGTCCTTGTTTGTTTCACTAAAGAGAGGGCCTAGAGTTCTGTCTGTATAGCATCGGGACCGATTTTCCATCAGTCACACTGGAAACCAGCTTTCTTTTCTAACGTCTCTAGGATTTCCAGGAGCTCAGTTCCACTCTCGGGCACTTTCCTACCCAAACCCTATCTGCACGTCTGTCTGGAATGGTTTTTCTTCACTGGCCATGCCCAAATCTGTAGGTCTCCTTCCGCGGCCTGTCCTACCCTTCTTCTAAAACCCAGCAAGTCCTCCCGTGTCCTTTGCCGTTATCAGTATTCCAAAAATGGCCTCTCCTCACGCAGCTGCCTGTGACGTGTTGTGACATCACCAGCAGAGTTGAGGCAAGGACACGGGGAAGATTTAATTCTCAGTCAGAATCTGACAAAGCGATAATGACTCCCAACAAAGATGGCCAGCCACCAGCATTTTGTATCTTGTCCTCCGCCCCCCACCCTCCAAGCCTTCTTTTGGGTGCCTTCACCATTCACATTCAAATGCTTAAAGGCTTTCTCCTTTTCCAGCAGCACGTGAGGCTGTATCAGGGCCCTGCTTAGCTCTTTCAAACAGCTTGAAGAGAAAAAACAGCCCACAACCGAACAGCCAGGATGCTTTGGAAGGGAAATTTCCTTTTTGGGCTCGCTGTCTGAAAGAATTTCCGATGCAGGCAGACGTTAATTCCTAGCTCCATGCTTCCTGATAAGGAAGCAGCTTCAATAAATGCAGCTATTTATAGATGTCTTTTTAAAAAAAAAAAAAATATATAACCAGAGGTCTATTGACCTTTTCTTTCACTTTGCATTTCATGCCGTGCGCTCCTTGTACATTTAAGGCAGTTCCTCCAGCAGAAGCTCTGACAAAATGCCTGTGATCCCGGGGGGATGGGGAAGGGAGGGCTTTCTCTGTCTTTGGAATTCTGAAGTTGATGTTTGGCAGTCGTTGGCAATTGGTGGTCCCTACTTGGTCCTGTGGGCTATTTGTGTGAACCCAGAGATGCCCAGCACTGTTCTAGGCCCCATATTGAAAGAGTATGACAGACAAAGTGAGACAGCCATTTAAACTTAAGAGCCAATGAGAACCAGTCAGTTCTCTGAGTAGAGACTTGAACAGTGGGAAATAAATGATATTCCCATTTCTTCTGTCTCCTCTCAACTGTCTCCCCTGGGATTTTCCAACCATTAGTATCTCTGCGGTCTCTCTCTTGGCATATTAGGGCCCCTGTCCATTAAGGTCCATGGCCAACTTCATCTGTTGCTACATAATCCTTGCTGACCGGCATGATGAAGATTCAGTGTAATGTTGGCTTGAAATAGCTTCCCTAGGTTTCTCCTCACGTCCTCTCCATTATCACAAAGCACGGATTGGGTTGAATCTATACAAATAGGATAAAGTCTCCATTCTCAAATAAAAGATATTTTCTCCCATTTTGCTTTATGCCTAAGTTAAATTTTATCAGTGGCTTAGACGCTTGGAACTTCTGACAGGAGTGGCTTTGACCTCCTCATCTTTATGTTTTTCCAGAGGTGAAAGTTACCAGGGGACCTTCGATGTTACTGATTTCCCTGTTGCCGTAGGAGGATTCTGGTTCAGTTGCCTGAACCGTCCATGTGTCTTCTGGGGGTTCTTTCTTCTTGTCCCTTCTGAAGGCAGGTAGAGTAGGATTTTAGAGATATAAACTGTCCCTGTCTCTGGCCACATGCTGACTGTAAATTCCCAAGAATAATTAGTTACCCTGCCCTGATCGTTACTGCTTCCGTCTTGGGTAGGTGGATTAAACTCCATTCCTTTGAAATTAGACTCTATTTCTGTTTCCTCTAGATCATGGATAGAAATAGCCTCAAATGGAGCTCCAAGATTTCAGTAATAGAAATGCAGATTGCAGATATAGGTACTGGAGAAAGAGCTGTGGATGTGTGGCGGATGCCGATTAGATGCTTGAAAGGAAAAGTCTAACTGGTGCAGGGCTGTGCGGGGAATACTTGATTTCACCAATTCACTGGGGCTGAATTCTCTACTCTGGGGATGGGGGCATTAGCTAAAGCGGTTCACTGAGGATGGGGAAGGTTTGCAACAATCAAGAGGAAAACCAAAAGGGACCTAGGTGAGTCTTGAAGGGTATGGAATAGTACTGTCTTAAGAAAAATTACGGGCGTATCAGGCAGTCTATGTAGCTCCACTTTAGAAGTAACAGTATTAGGACTTACTTACTGTTTGTTTTCTAGGAGTGGCTTATCTTGACAAATGCGTGTCTTTTTCTTGTTGTCATACCCCACTTGCCCACTTTGCCAGAACTGTGCTGCTTCCTAGGAGCCATTCTGAGGTCAACTGTATACAAGATGCCACCCTAGGGAGGCCTGGGTGGCTCAGTCAGTTGAGCATCCGACTTCGGCTCAGGTCATGATCTCGTCCGGGAGTTCGAGCTCCGTGTCGGGCTCTGTGCTGACAGCTCAGAGCCTGGAGCCTGCTTCGGATTCTGTGTCTCCCTCTCTCTCTGTCCCTCCCCTGCTCACACTCTGTCTCTCTCTCAAAAATAAATAAACATTAAAAAATTTTTTTTTAAAAAGGATGCCACTCGAAAGAAATCTCTGTTGCAATAATATGCAGAATAAATAATCATCGTCACTGCCGTTTATTGAGCACTTTCTGTGTGCCAAGACCTTTACATAAATTATCCTGAATAATCTCTAACACTGGAAGGTAGATACTGTGTTTGTGTCTGTATCTGTATCTGAGGCTCAGAGTGGTAAATCACTGGATGAGGTCACACAGAGAGAAGGTGAAGGAGCCATGATTTGAGTCCAGATTGAATCCCCAAATTTAGGCTTTTTGTCACTTTGCTGTGTTGCTTCTTCATTAGGAACTGATAGAAGTCGTGATTAGAGGCTGTTGGTTGGCAGGAGAAAATCCAAGCAAACAGGTTGCTGGCTTTTTTTTTTTAATTTAAGCAAAATTTTTATAAACGATAGACAAGGAAGGCCAGAGGGGTAAATGAGTGACACAAACTAAATTACCTTGTGAATATAGAGGAAGAAAAAATTTTCAAATTCAATCCTCTATGCAAACTGTTATTTGTAGCGTATTTTCAGGTACCTGTATAAATTCTGGAGTGTTAGAAATAAAATTAAATAAAGTAAAAGAATCATGTTGTCGACAATGTTCCTTCTTTGAAAAAGAGATGATCTACCCCAGATGACTGTTAAACAGCAAGAAAGATGCTGTGCTGGAACGGAGATTGTATTACTGGGTTCAGGAATGAAAACATTTCACTTCCTAATACTTTATGTTAGTCTGACATGCTTCAGAAAAATTGTCTGACATTTTGGTGCCTCAGTTTACCAACATGCCCTATGTTCCAGGAAATTCTGCTGCAGGGTAATAGAGAGCAGGGAGCACATTTGTTGGGCTTGATCCTCTGAGCGTTGGCCCCGGCGTGCTGGCTGGTGGGGTCATGCCAGACAATCCGTTCTCTCTGCCAGTGTGGTAGCTTCCTCATATGAAAAGCAAAGTAGCCTGAGTGCAGGATTTTGCTGGTCCTTCACAGCTCAAACATTTTATGTGTTCTAATTCCAGAAGAGAACTAAGAAGGGATATGGGCAGTGGAGCATCATCTATAAATGCTAAGCATCATGGTCATTCACTTGATCTCAGTGCTCAACATCAAATTTTGGTTCGGATGGTGGTGTTTCAAGGATACAGGAGATTATCCTCTACTTTCGCCGTGATTGTTTTGTGAGGACGCCCTCGCACAAGGAAATATGGCAGTTCAACACCTGACGCTGTTGGATGCTTCCCTGATGATTGAGATCAGGTATGGGCGCAGTTCCTCGGCCTTCCAGATTTTCTGAAGGCTGTTGCGTCCACTCACACCTTACACTGGGTCCCAAGAACCTTCTCTCTGATCTCAGGCCTGCTTCCTAATTCTCGTAGACCTGAGAAGTATCTGTGAGTTGGCTCTTTTCCCAGGGCATTACGCACAGGTGTGGCTTCTGGTAACTACCCCTTGACCCCAGCTGCGCGACTTGTGGGAATCCCCTCTGCACCTCAAGGCATGGTTGCCTTTCCTGTAACCTGTAAAAATGACAATGTGTATGTTTCTCCCTCTGTCGATGTCCACTGGGTTTCCAGCTTTACAAAGCCGGCTGATCTATCTGCATGGATAGGGCCACCGTATCCTCCTTCAGCCGGCCCCATAGCAGATGTACAATTAATACTGCATTAATTAATTATAAGGGGGGGGGGGGAAGCACAGTTGGCAAGGGAATGAAGGCTTTCAGCTTCTAAAGTGAGGCTTTGATGCTGAGCTTTAAAGTACATTTCCATCCGCCCCAGCCAGCAAAGAGAATCTGTGACACTCCTACCGTCCCATGGGCATGAAAACTCACACCCAAGAAACTATTTCTAAATAGGGGCCCTGAACTAGTTACTCAAATCATCTGCTTGTTGCCTCAGGCCATGAAAAAGGGGCGTAGGATTAGGGAGAAAAGAATTGCCCAGAGCAGCCGTGATTCGCAAACAAAGCTGATGCGTGGTTTTCTTTTGCCTCCTCAAGTAGCTCTCAGGTCACCAACACCAGGAACTCATTGTAGAGAAACAAATGTGAGCAGATGACTTGTTGCCAACCCTCTTGAGGAAATAAAATTACTCTTTCTTCTTCCCCCTCCTAGGCCTCGCTTGAGGAAGTAGCCCAACGGCAGTTGCAAGTTCACAAACCTGTTATTCTGATGGGCTGGAAGGTTCCTCTCTGTCTTGGGCATATTTTCCTACTACAAGTGAACCAAGTGGGGGGAGAAAACGCTTTCCTTTCCTTTTCATTCTAATTTCTTCCACACCATCGTTCTCATGGTTCTGCCTCCCACACTTACTCTTTTCACTTCTTGGTGCAAGGTGGTGGGGAAGCCGCCTCCCAAAATCCCCGCCCTAGACAGATAGTTCTCTTTTCCCTGTTTACAACCCTGCGTCCAGCGTGTTGTGGGGCACCCTCGCTGCCCTTACAGTTTGGCCAGCAATCGCGTATTCACACAGATATCCGGGATTTTATTCAAAGGTCTTTTCGAAACACAGAAGCAGAACTTCCCTGAGAGAGAGATTCCTCACCTGAGAGCTGTGGGTGTTGATAACGTCCTTTTAAACTACTCTTTAATTCTCTGATCATGCTGAGGGGAACTTCAGAGACCCGCAAAAATCCACAGAGATGTAGAATTTGTTTGGACCTTGTCAAAGGAAAAATTTTTTTTTTCTTTCGATTCTTGGGCAAAGAAGAATTTCACTTCAGATGAATCTAAATGAGTGTGTGTGTGTGTGTGTGTGTGTGTTTCGTTCATACTGTTTCATAGCTGTAACTCCGGATAGCTGCTTGACAGAGCTTCTGTGATGATTCCTGTTACTCACAGTGATCCAGGGAAAGAACTTGACGAAACACAACTGGGTTTTGTAGCACTGGCATCGTACATTTAGCTGTGTAGCCGTCTCCCATCTTGTGCTTTCTCACTTGCTAAAGGAGTGTTGAGATTCAGAGAGTTTTCTGAACTTTTACTGTCCAGAAAGCACTACTCTAGAGCTAGGACAGAGGGTTTGTAAGTTGTTTGTGAACAGGGCCAGTGTTGACAGTGTTATGCTTCGGCAGGGTGTGTGGTCACCCAGTTACGGTGATTTAAGAGCATCCTGAACTGAAATCTCTCCCACGATAAACCACCATGATGTCTGAAGTTCCATTGTTAAGATACATTCCTTTTGGATTGGGCATTATTTCTACCTAGCTTTACTTTTTAATGGTAAATTGTTAGGATAGCAGCTAGTACCTTGGAGAGAGATAACTAATACCTTAAGTCCCTGATATCTTAATGAAAGTGAGTTTATCAAATCTCTTGAATCTTTTAAAATAGAAGACCGATGGCCAGCATGGACAGAGTCAAGGGAGGGAGTAGAGTCGGGAAAAACTCCATAATTTTGCCTGGGACTGGCCTTCTCCATGGAGAAGACTGACGTAAAATTAGATGGAAAATCCAGGCCCCTTGATTCAGACACAACATTGTGAAGCTGGACCTCTGAGATGAAGATGAGTAATCTGATATTTACCATGCCTGGCCGTTGGTTTCAAGACATTGCCAGCATTGGTATTGACTGGACAAAGTCGGATCTTCTCTGGCACACGGTTGACTGGAGAATGTAGAAGTCATCTTCATTGCCTTGAGAGGAGGAGTGAATTTTGCATCTGAATCCTTAAGCCTTTCAGTCATTCTTAACCAAACCGTCTTTACCTCTGAAGCGACTGAATGTTTGATCGTAATGCCAAGACCCCGCTGGTATTATGAGGGACCTAACGTTAATCCAAGTCTCGAGTTGAAGCGGTCAGGAAAATCTTGACTTGCGGAGAATTGAAAGGTGCCAGCCAGAGGTGAGTGGCTTATTTGAGGAGTGGGTGTGTGGAATTTGGGAGAAAGATCCTTCATAGCTCTCTGTGTGGAGTAATAACCACCGTTTATTGAGTACTCGTGGAAGGCACTTTTCACAAGTATTATATCATTTAATCCTCATGATAGTCCTATGGGCTGAGTTTTATTATCCCCACTTCACTGACGAAAAGGCAGGTTTAAAGAGGTTAAGGAACTTGGCCAGAGTCGCAGAGCTGGTAGTTGGCAAAGCAGATTCCTCAGGCTCCCCTCCACACTCTTCCCTCCCACTCCAAGCCAAAGGCCTATTCCCGACACCATTCTCTCTGAGAACATGAAAAATGATGTTGGGTCCCCCTAAGAGATTCAGCCATGTGGTTAAAACCTCGTAAAGTTTAGAAAAATAGAATAACTCACTAAAATAAAATTATAAATCCACTCCATGGAAAATATCTACCACAACCCAAAACCTCAGGGTTAATCTATTCAGATTTCAACGCGCTATATGATTCTCACTAGTCCCTTAAATATCGCTCTGTTTCCTGGTAAACAGTATCCCTTACAGAGTCCTGGCACATGAATAGTGTAATAAGATCAGATTCTATCGCTCTGCCATTCTAGTGCAATCTAATTGCAGGGTGAAAATCCAGGGCTGTCTTAGTTCCTCATCTGTCTGTGTCTCTCTTTGTCCTACCGCCTGCTTCACAGTTTGAAGTTCAATACCACTCCCTCCTTTTGTGCTCTAGCTCTCTGTGTTGTTTCCCTTTGACAACATTTTTTTTTTTAATGAAGTGATTTGAAATGGAAAATTAAAAACTTACTATGAGTTTCCTGCCAATGCCTCTCTGCTAAGAAGCTTCATAAAATACTATATATTATTATTCACTTCACAGCTGCTCCGGGCACTCACCCACTTAGTCATTCACAATATGTCTGAGAGATTAGTTTTTACAAGGCTGTGGTTTCAGATATTTCTCCCCCCTCCATGTTTTACTTAAAATCTGCACTGGGGAAGTTTGTGTACAAAAAAATCCACCACCCTTGAGAAAAGAGGATATGGTAATATGCGTGCTTTAGAAGCTCTGGAGGGCTCTTTTATTTTCTTGTACCTTCTTCATCTGAAATACTGTAGTCTTTCTATGACAGGTCTCGAGTCGGTGTGTGGGTCGGAGAGGGAATAAGAGTGAGTGTTTTGCTCCAGTGTGGTTGTAAACCTCCTGTTTTGGTGTCAGATATGTGAGAGAATCACCATTCTGGTTTCAGGCAAGGTGGGTAAATTATGCCCTAATAATACAGCTTCATCTTGATGACTAGATCTGATTTTTTTTTTTTTTAATATTTAAACTCCATGAAGACAGGGGTTTTTGCCGGGTTTTTGTTGTTGTTGTTGTTGTTGTTTGTTTTTTGTTTTACTATTTTATCCCCGGTACCCAAAACAGTACCTGGCACATAGTAGGCACACAATTGATTTTTGTGGGAAAATAATTTGAGCCTCAGTTTAGTCAGGGCGGCTGTGGGCCCTCTTTGTGTAAGCCCTGATGATGGCGAGTGAGATTTATGAAAACAAAACAAAACAAAACAAAAAAAACCCAGGTAGGATGTGGGCAACATAAAAATAAAATGTTCAAAAAAAATTTTTTTAACGTTTATTTATTTTTGAGACAGAGAGAGACAGAGCATGAACGGGGGGAGGGTCAGAGAGAGAGGGAGACAGGCTCCAGGCTCTGAGCCGTCAGCACAGAGCCCGACGCGGGGCTTGAACTCACGGACCGTGAGATCATGACCTGAGCCGAAGTCGGCCACCCAACCGACTGAGCCACCCAGGCGCCCCAGAAATAAAATGTTTAGAGTAAGATCAGACACCCTGTCTCCACGACCCCTCCCCACCCCCACACATCAACCAAGTTGTCCTGATTTTCAGAGTCTATTAAAATTAACAAAATGTTAAGTTACGAAAGAAAGAAAGAAAGAGAGAGAGAGAGAGAGAGAGAGAGAGAGAGAGAAAGAAAGAAAGAAAGAAAGAAAGAAAGAAAGAAAGAAGAGGTGCTGTTGTGTTGCATCGCCGTTGGATGACCGTGGGGTGCCCGTCTGTGAGCGTGTTTGCGTGTGCTCTGTGGGTGAGTCTCCAGATGGGCCCATTTCTCGGGGTGCTTGGGGAACGTGGCAGGTACTTCATCCCTCTTGGAGAGGTAGAGCTCTTGCTGTGATACAGGACGGGGGGGGGGGGGGGGGGGGCCGAGGGCACCGGAGAACGAAAAAGAGGGAGGAAGGGGGTCAGCCAGGGCCTGCTTCAGTGGGGTCCCCACCACCTCCCCCCCGCCCTGGGGGGCAAGAACCGAACTGTTTATCCCCACATCCCGGCAGCAGCAGAAAAGCCAGGGGTGTTTTTGGGACTCAGCTGCCAAAGTTTCTTGAAACAGCTCTGCTCCAAGGCATATGCTGGGCTCACTTCTGAGGGAAATTTCCTTTTTGGGGAAGTTGAAGCAAAGGAATTTCCTGTGTGGGCAGACAGAGCTTCCTGACTTGAAGGCTTCTTGGAAGGGAAACAGTTTCATAATGAAATGACAAATTAAAGACATACCAGCCGGGTTCACTTCAAAACAGCTATTGAGAGTACAGGCAAAGCCCTATTATACTCCCTCACAGAACAAAAATAAATCCCATCCTGACAGGTTTCTGTATGCTGGATTATATCCGTCCCCCCCGCACCTTCCTTCACAGCCCCTGTTCCTCTCCCTTCCTCCCACCCCCGCCATTAGCCGCCGCCATCTCTATCTTTAACCGCTCCCGGGAGCAGCCGGCAAGGAGGCTTGGAGCATCTCTGGCCGCCTCGCTCGGTGGCTTCGCCCGTCCCTGACCTACATGGAGGCCTCGTAGGTCACGTCACAGCCCCCGTGCTGCTAAGACTCCCAGAAGCGACCTCTTTCCTTCCCCCTCTGACACAAACCATGATTGAAGATGGCTTTAGCGACTGGGTAAGGAAAAAGTGTAGCCATCTCCCTCGGGCTGGCCTTTGAAACCTCGTACGCAGTACGTGTCAGTGCTGTTCTGGTCTCGGGAGCTGGGGTCTGAGGTCTTTGCTTTGTGGAAGGGAATAAGGGTCCGGGTGGGGCAGAGGATGTTCGTACCTGAACATAACAATCTTCTACGGTTCGGTCAGCCCACGTGTTTTAAGTTGATGCAAAGACGCCTTATGGAATACCTCTCTTTTTTTCAGTGGAAAAGACCAGGAGGAAGACTGATGGCAGCATCGTTTGCGGGTCAGAATTCATTAGTCTTAGGCCAATGAAGGGAAGCGGTGCAGGTTTTGGAAGCAGATGTCTGAGTTCAAATGCCAGCTCCAGCCATGTGTGACCAGCAGGATAGACCTTGGACGAGTCATTACACTTCTGGCCTCAGTTTCCTTATCTCTGAAATGGGTACAGCAGAACCTTTTCTACACTGTTGTGAGGAAATGAGAATGGGATTTCAAAAACACTTTGTAAACTCCTCCAAAGACTTTTCGAAATGGCACCTGCTACTTAGCCATGGTTGGGATCTTTTGGGATTGAAATGCAGGATTGGGTTGAAAGAGCAAACTTGGAGAATTTGTAGATCAATTTGGCAAGTATTTATTAGAGATTTTTCTGTGAGTGCAGCATGCTTGGGTTCTGTGGGGAGAAACAAACGAAGTACGAAGTTTAAAGCAGCCGCAGGAAGAATCTTGGACTTGGGGTCAGGAGGCCAAGGTTCAACCCTGGCTGTCACTCAGTAGCTCTGTGGCTTGGGGTGAACTATGTAACCTTGATGAGTCTCCATTGTTTGTTTTTAAAATTGGGGGAAATAGACTCTATGACTTTAATAAGTTCTGTCCAATTCTGACATTGTATAATCGATTTTAAGAGGTCTCTGCCTTTTGCAGTTGTTTATAGGATTTATTCTAAAGTGCAAGGAAGAACTATTCACTGTATAACAGCCTGTCTGATGAAGAAACTTGCATCATAATTTTTTATTAGTAGATCTGATATACACAGGAAAAAATGAGTGCTTGCTAGATAGGTCAGCTATAGGCAATTCGGTTTGGGGTGTTTCTGAGTGAATGCTGACTCAAAAATAAGTAGGATCGTGGGTTGAACATGGCGCTTTCCCTAAGATAACTTGTCTCGGGATTTTGGTTTACCTTCTCTCAACTGCGCCAGGGGATTCCCAGCATGTTTCCAAATGGTTGTTCGTCGAAGCCATCCCCATGATGGACATCCCTTGCCCAAATAGGCTTCTAGGATAGAGGCCACCATGTTGACTGGTCCTGACATCAGGTTTTAGCATGAGCTGGTATGTCATTTTTAGGCCCGCCACATTATTCTCCTTCTCATTTCAGTTTGTATGAGTAAAGGTCTCTTACTGACTTTGTCTCAAAGCGTGTTTTCTCAGCACCCATGTCGATTTGAGAAAACTGAGGCACTGGAAAAATTAGATACCACGTATAAAATCACAGTTGCAAAATGGTGACAAGCCAAGCGTTGCGTAAAAAGAGCTGTCATTTATTGGGTGTGTGTTCCAGTGTTCTAATACATTGTCTCATTAATTTTTTTCTCCCAACAAGTCTGAGAGGTAGGCGATATTATCTTTACAGATACAGAAACTAGGGCTTTGAAATGTTAAGTAATTTGCTCCTGGCCACAGAACTGGTTGGTGGTTGAGCCAGAATATGAACACAGGTCTGTCTGTTCCAGAACCTCCGTTCTTTACCCCTTCATTGCGTCTCCTCTGTGTAGTCAGTTGTTTTAAATTGACCTCAGTGCTTAGAAGTAAGTCACACCTGTCTCAGGCCCCTGAAAGAAAACAGCACTAACCTCATAGTCTTGTCGTGGCAGACTCTTGTAACGGCAGAAAAGCCTGTGGAAAATAATACACCTGGGTAATAAACTGAGCAAACAACCCTGCCTCTCACCTCTGTCTGGAAGAGAGCCCGTACTGGCCAGCTCTGGCCACACCTTATGCATCAGGACAGAAATCTGCTGTCCGTTTTTCAGATAGGCAAGGAAAGTGCCTGGTGCCAGACTGCATCCTTTTCCTTGTGCAATTCCTTGCAAGGGCTGTTTGTGGCTTCCCCAGGCTCGTTGGGAAGAGGATTCAAATCTTGTTCTACTCGACAGGCATTGATTGAAGAACCACCGTGCTCAGTGCTAGGGACACAAAGAGGCGCAAGGTAGGGACTCAGTCTTAGAAAGCAGAAATTGGAATAGTCATTCAACAAAACCAGTATTTACTGAGAATCCACTGTGCCCAGTAGAACAGTAATTGCAAGAGATAAATATCTAAAACACTCACAAGGATATGTTTTACATCTCCACAGAAAGTATGTGTCGTCGTTGTTGTTGTTTTTCTTGATTTCTGTTCGGTTTTCTTAACTTTCCTCTGTGCAAGTAAACTTCCAGGGTATGTCCTCTTGTTTAAGTCCAGAGCTTTATTAGTTTTCATTTCTTGGACTATCGTGTAAACAGCTCAGGAACTTCTCCTCTTCACCTCATTTTTCTCCCCCCAAAGAAGATGGATTTTTTTTCCATTGAAAATTATTTTTCAATGAAGTCTAAAATATGTTTTAAACCCACTTCTGTTTAAAACACAGATATCATCCAGGAGAAAATCTGAGGGCAAAAAAAAAAGGGGGGGGAGGATTTTGATTGCGCCTAATTAGACTCAAAGTACTAAGTTATTCTCTGGCGTATGTAGCAAAAACACTAGGTGGGTGTTGTTTTGAGTTCATAGTGAGGGGAGAAATGGGGTCATCACTCCTGCGGAGAGAAGGGTAATCTCTGATTTCAGTCTTTCATTGGCCTCCGGCAGCTGGTGGGGTCTCCCGAAACAAATTCTTTTTCTTCATTACTCAGTATATTCCCCATTTGGGCTTGAAGCGGGAAACCCGAAAGTTGAAATGCTGTGGCCACCTCTACACTGTCACATGCCCTTGCTCTCTGGTGAGGAAGTGGGGGAGACGTGGAAGAGGTGGCCTCATCACTCGCTTTGTTTGGAAGTGAGAAGCGGCGAGGGGAGGATTGGAGGAAGACGCGGGCACTCGCGGCACCGCCGGCCTGCGACGCCCTGGCCATTCCTCTTCCCTGGCACTCACAGGCAGCTTTGCGAGGCAGGAGTACGTGAGGAGGAAGATCCTATTAGCAGAGGAGCTGCAGGAACTGAAGAGATGCCGAAGGGAGACAGGTAGATGAAATCCAACATCCTTTCCGCTCAAAGTTTTAAGAAGAGAAGTGGCCACGAGTAAGCTTGAGTTCTGTCCCCTTCCTGATACTCGCTGCTCCTCAGACCCAGGTGAGGACGATCTACTACGCGTAAGCAAGCAGATGTGGGGAAAAGAGCAAAACCCACTGAGCCGTGAGATCCCTAAGACCCTCCCCCCCGCCCCCAGGCCTTGGATGTTGGGGGTTGACAGCGGCTTCCTGTGCACTGTACCATGGAGACCACAGGTGACGGAGGCAGTGGCCCAGCTTATGCTCTGGGCGTGCAGAGAAGGGAAGCTCCGCCTCCTTTGTTCGCATCCTCCTTGTTGGATGCTGGGGTAGCCTCTGCCCCTCTTACAGGACAACTCTAGGTCTCCGTGTGATCCTGGCCCAGCCTGAAGCCTGAGGCTTCTGAACACAAACATCCTAGTGCTGGCCTTCCTTGCATGATGCCCAGGAATCCCTAGTGGGGAAAGCCATGCCTCACCACTGTCAACCTAATGATAGACCAAGACCCCTCTTCCCTCCACCTGCCCTCCTAATAATCTTAAGATTTAGGGGAAACTAAAATAGACCTTCCTCTAGACCGACACTGCCGTTTCACATACAAATGTAGCTCTCTTTCACCCTGGAGAAAGACAGCCTTTTCGACTTCTCTGCACCTCCCGGATGGTCCAGCAGATTTGCATGAGACCCAGAGTGACACTGACGTGCTTTAACTGATGAGCGACGTCAAGCCTGTTTGTCTCTGCCGTTAGAGACTGATTTGACCCCCCACCTATAGGAACTCTAGTTTCTGAGAATGTGGCAAGGCTTTGTAGGGATCGACCCCAACCAATGCTTTCACACTTCACAATCTGAGTAATGAGCCGGATACTCCTCACGTTTTACTTTTGGTTCTTTGTCAAATAAGGTAGTAACAGAGTCCCTAACTGTAACATAGGGAGCCGTAGCTACATGTGAACTTCGTGGCTCTAAAATCTTGAGATACCGCTTCCTTACCTCCTTCCTTGTCAACGGGTGTTTAGATTTTTAATGACATTTCAAAGTCAATCTCCAAACACTTTAGAGGTCAATCCTAGCAGAGACGAACTTTAAACTGGTGGGAGTAGGGTGCAGAGCAATCCCTCTGGGAGTCAGAATGAGATACTTGTGTGTCTGGACTGGTAGCAGGTTTTTATGTTACCAGAGTGATCTCCATGGTAACAGATCAACATGGTACCAGTGACAGCTTTACACTCCAGGCTTTAGGTTCCCATGAGAAAGTGGATTCTTAACAACAAATAGGGGAGCAGAAACGAAGGAATATGGATGTACGCTCCCCTTTCTTGTAAAGTTCTGGCCATGAAGTTTCTGTTCATACAACCAGTGACATGTCCTCTTTAACCCCCTGGGTTCCTCTGTCAACCAAGACTCTTCAGAGGATGTGCAATGTGCTCTTGAATTTCAACTGAACTCATACCAGGTTTAAATAGGCTTTGGTAGCAAAGAACTGTATTGGAGTGGAACAAGAATGAGACTTGGAGTCAGGAAACCTGGCCTTCAGACCCAGTTTTTGTACTGTCTTGAAGGTCCTTACTTGCCACATTCTTAGATTCTCCCCAGTTATGATAGTCAATCATCCAGTTATATGGAAAGCCCCTGGTGTGATTCATTGGCGGTAAAAATGGTAGCCAGTTAAATAGAGGACAGTCTGCCATCCCCATCCCCATCAAAGGTATGATACTGTTGTGATCATGTGGATGCAAACGTTCAGACACCTAAAAAGTAGAAGGTAGGAGTCCTCTCTATTAAAGATTAATCTCTGAACTTAACGACCAAAATCTGGAGGCTGGATAGCCAGCAGAAGAGTTCATTTTCTGGAGTGTTGGTTACAAAAGGTTATTAATTTGGAGAATCAGCACTCGTTTATCTTAAACCACAAGAGAACATTTGTGAATTCAGGGGAACAATTATGTAATTTGGTAATTTCATGAGCCTCTTCCCTGAGGAATCTTATGACTCAACGATCAAAGGTGTCAGAGTAGAGAAGACAGCTTTCCATGGTCACATCTGTGCCCGTGGCGGGGCTTAGGTACACTCTGAAGTGAGATTCTTTGTGGCTGAGACCTCGGACTGATTGGTGATGGGTGGTTTGGGTAATGGTTTCTGTTGTATACATTTAAAGGGGACTAGTCTTTCCCCCAAAAGGGAAGTTTCTTTTCTAAGGAATTTATTCCTAGGGTTGTGGGGGAGTTAAACCCACTGTGCATCAAGGAAGTAACTGATTGCGTATTTTGTATAAAAGGCAACTATGAACTTGATATTGACTAAAGCAAACCAGCAGCTTCTTTCTACCACCTGGTTAGAACGTTTCTTTACTATACTTTGCAAGATGATAAAGGACAACCAAGGTGCCTGGGTGGCTCAATCGGTTAAGCATCTGATTCTTGATCTTGGCTCAGGTCATGATCTTGTGGATCGAGCCCCAAGTCGGGCTCTGAATTGACAGCAACAGAGCCTGCTTGGGATTCTCTCCCTCTCCCTCTCTCTCTGCCCTCCCCCACTCATACTCGCGCGCGTGCACAGACAGTCTCTCTCAAAATAAATAAACGTAAATAAAAAAGGACAAGTAATGGTAGTGCTAAGCTTCTCTTGCAATTCTCTGTGGTCTATCTCTAACCAATGGAAGTCTAAAGATTTTTATTTTAGGATCATAATGTTGGAAGATCTTTAGATTGCCCATATCATAATGCCACTTCTAAGACTGGTTTTAAGGTTTCTGATCATGATTTAAGTATGAAAAGTCTTGATCTTATTTCCTTTGTCATTTCTAGGTCTTTTTTTAAAAAATTTTTTAAATGTTTATTCATTTTTTGAGAGAGAGAGAGAGAGAGCACAGCAGGGGAGGGGCAGAGAGAGAGAGGGAGACACAGAATCTGAAGCAGGCTCCAGGCTCTGAGCTGTCATCACAGAGCCCAATGTGGGGCTCGAACCCACGAATGATGGGATTATGACCTGAGCTGAAGTTGGATGCTTAACCTACTGAGCCACCCAGGTGCCCTTGTCATTTCTAGGTCTTAAATTTACTTTGTTGACATAAAAAGAATTTTTGTTTAGCTCAGCAAAAGTTAAAAGAGCAGTGTATATCTTTTTTTTTTTTTAGTTTTTTAATAAAGATTTTTTGCCTGAGAATCAACAGTGTTGGGACTGTTTCAGTTGAAAATGGAAATGTTCTTGAAGTTATATCAACATGGACAGGACAGTGAGCTAGAATTTTAGAGCTTGGTTTCCTGACTGTGCAGTTTTGGTTCTAGAACATTAGCATTGTCTGAGTTCAAATGTAAATAGACATTGTTTTGTTGTTATCTGCTGGTTTAAATTTTCATTCGGCTTGTAACGAAGAGATCATTGATCGCCCTGAACGCTTTGAAAGGAGACTAGACAAGGCTCAGTCCCACTGAGCTGGTATCCAAAGCAACTTTTCTCATGTTCTGGCTTGTAGCACTTTCAGAAATAAGGTTTTAGGAGAAGAAGGAGGGCATTTGAGGAAAACAGAGCATATTTATAAGGAGAGCATACTTCATTCCCTTCAAAACACAAACAAACGAATAAACTGGGGGGAAAAAAAAAGAAACAAAACACCGATCCGAATCCCAGGAGTGGGAAGGGAACCCACCCCGTGGCTTCCGTTGCAGACACTACTGTTGCTGGGGGTGCAGCAGGATGCCTTTGACCCGAAAGTCGGGGAGAGGGAACATGGCCTGCGTGCTGCCATGCCCTTGGGTGACCAAGGCTGCTGGTGCAGCCGCAGAGAAACGAGATAGCGTGGGGAGAACGGGGACACACGGTGTGTCATGGGAAGGAGGGCAGACCTGGAGCCCAGACAGCTGAGGGCAAGGGACTGTTGGGGCAGGACCCCAGCCGCAAGGCCGATGGAGAAGTTGGCCGATCTCAGAGATCTCAGAAAGGAGAGGTGTTTTGTTTGTTTTGCTTTTGCTTTTAGTGGAAGAGGGAGTTGAATGAGGAAGGAGGGTGGGAAGCTTCAGGGCAGTTTTGTGTCCAAGGTTGAGAGATGTTCCTCCTGGTAGCAGAATGCCCGGCTTTCATCTTGTCCTGCATTGTGGCCCCACTGCCTGGGGAACTCCATCAACAACCCACGTCTTAACCACCTAGGAGAGTTTACAAATGGGGCATGGGGCCTTGTGCAGACAGACCTCCAAGAGTCAGGCACTAGGTTTGGGCCAGCTTGTGGACTCTCCTTCGTATCACTGCAGTGCCCTGTCCATCTGCTTGCTCCAGGCCCTGCAGGCATGTGAAATGGCAGGGTCATTCTGTACCTTAGAATGTGTGTCCCCAGGTCACATTTATCCCTGGAGCACATTTTTCCCCCTCGTGGTAAAGAATTAAATGTAAACAGGGGCGCCTGGGTGGCTCAGTCGGTTAAGCATCCAACTTCAGCTCAGGTCATGATCTCGTGGTTCACGAGTTTGAGCCCTGCGTTGCACTCTGTGCTGACAGCTCAGAGCCTGGAGCCTGCTTCAGACTCTGTTTCCCTCTCTCTCTCTTTCTGCCCTCTCTCTCTCTCTCTCTCAGTTTCAAGAATAAATAAACATTAAAAAAATTTGTATAAAGAGTTAAATGTAAACAAATGGTTTTCAGCTGTCCCCTTAGCTCATAAAAACCCATATATAACTCATATTCTGTCTGAAATATAGTACAGGTAGACCTGTTTCTACTAACCACCTTTTCTAGCCTAATAATTAATCTGGCAAAATGCATGTAGATTCCAACTGTGGTTCAGCAAGGAGGAGCGCATCATAACCACTGCCCTGCCTCTTGAAGGAACTTGGGAGAAAATGAACAACTGGTAACTTGTTAGCTAGCTTCTGAATGAGGGAGAGTGCTGTTTTAGACAGGCCCCAGGAATCCCGAATGATGCGGGAGAGGACTGTGGCCCCATGGGGGCAGGCTAGGGAATTATCCATCCCTCTTCCTCTGAATGGGTCACAACGGAGTGTCTCATCAGGAACTGTGTGTATAAAAACATGACCTCTGCAGATTTGGGCATGGCTAGATGCCTTTGCTGCGTGCTGTATCTTTACAGCCTTACAGTCTCAACCTTGCATAACATCTTGTAGCAGAGGGCAATTTGTTTTCTCCAGTCAAATCTATGATTTGAGAATGTGGCTGTTAATGATTGAGAGTACAGGAAAACGTGGGGGTCCAGAAGGGTAAAGCTGATTCCCGGGACCGTAAACTTGGGACTCTGAACTGTGGATGGTGGCTACAAAAGTCCTGGCCAAGGCAGGGAGGCTGATAGTGGGGGGCAGTCTCCTTCACTGGGAGACTCCAGGTTCTAATCCTGGAAAGTTAATTGTGGAAGAAAACTTAGCCAGTCACAACAAACAATTGCCAGACTTATTTTGTGGCAGGCCCTGTGATGAGTGCTGGAGTTACACGTCGAATAAAATACGGATACTCCTCTTTATGACTTACTAAAATGTTTTTATGTGAGTTTGTGTTCGCTTTTCCAGCAAATATGAACTGAGCAGCCATCATGTGCCAGGCGGATGCTAGACGATGTGGAAACTTCAGTGAACAGGAGCAGACATGTTGTCCTGTTAATTTGTAGAATTTACACTCCAGAGGGGTCTCTACCCACCCCATCAAAATATGTACAGAAGACACTGTCACTGCCCTACTTCTGAGTCTGTGCTCAGGTCACTCCCTGAGTTGAGTCTTTCCACATTTATAAATATCCCTATTGTGGGAGCCACTGAAAAGGACAGAGGAACCTGATAAGCCAGGCAGGCGGAGCACCCAAGCAGTGGTTTGTGAACAGTTAGTGGGGCAGCCAGAGTTCCCTGCACCAAGCATTATGTTTTATGTGTGCACATCAGCGTGTTACTGATTGCTTCCTTGTGCTGATCTGTTTTTATTTCCTGTAGTTCTTCAGGTCTGTCCAAGCCAGTATGATCTATCTTCTACTAATGTTTCTGGAGTTCTAGGGAGCTGTTTAATGCACTTTCTTCTGCATCTGCCACAGCATCAGGCCCCACGCCCACTAACCATGCTTGATGGTGATGCCCAGAGATGATGGTTATTACCAGCCCTGGGTTTGGAAGCCAGTCTACCAGTGATGGAACTGTCAAGGCTCAGCATAGGAGCTCATAGTCACATGGGAGAAGGAGCTCAGGACCACGTGCAGGAAGCTATGGGGTGATGGAAATTGATTTCAGGTACTGAGGTAAATCTCCAATGAGGTGAAGACAAACAGGTCAGGACAAAGCCCTTATGTCATAGCAGCACTACAGAGTCCCAGGGTGGGGACCTGACTTCTCCTTTAGACTGAGCATTGAAATTAACTCACCAAAGAACAAATACTGGAAGTATGTACTTGAAATGATAACATACAAGATTTTGGTTTTTTTAGCTGGCAGATTTTTTTTTTAATGCTAATTCTCAATTCAGACTAGTTGGTGGGGGGGAGCCGGGCCCATGTATTCATGCTTGGCACAGGTAGGCATAACAGATTCGCAACAGCAGCTCACGCAAGAGGCATGTATGTGTAAGTGACATGAAAAAACACCAACAGGGGCACCTGGGTGGCTCAGGCAGTTGAGCGTCCGACTTCGGCTCAGGTCATGATCTTGCGGTTTGTGAGTTCGAGCCCCGCGTCGGGTTCTGTGCTGACAGCTCAGAGTCTGGAGCCTTCTTTGGATTCTGTATACCCCCCTCTTTGCCCCTCCCCCACTCGTGCTCTGTCTGTCTCGCTCTCTCAAAAATAAATAAATGTTAAAAAAAAAAAAAACAACCACCAACAGCGACCTGAGAACAAAAACGCAATCTGCTGAGCATACCCTTTGGCAAATGTGGGTTAAGATCCTTAAAACAGTTTAACTCCTCAGCTCGGTAACCTCTTCTCTAAAAATCCATCACCAGGAAACAGTCTCAGATGCCGACAGTGGGTCTTACACACGGACGTACGGCCAACAAGACATCAGTTCAATGAGTTAGGGAAGGTCATTACACCAGAATATTATGCGGCAGTTAAAAATCACGTTTTTGAAATGTTCATCTCATATAATTGCAAAGGAAGGATACACATCTCTGTCCTCAAAATAATCCCATTTAAAAAAATCCATTATGGGGTGCCTGGGTGGCTCAGTTGGTTAAGCAGCCGACTTCGGCTCAGGTCATGATCTCGCAGTCCGTGAGTTCGAGCCCCGCGTCAGGCTCTGTGCTGACAGCTCAGAGCCTGGAGCCTGTTTCAGATTCTGTGTCTCCCTCTCTCTGACCCTCCCCCGTTCATGCTCTGTCTCTCTCTGTCTCAAAAATAAATAAACGTTAAAAAAATTTTTTTTAAAAAAAATCCATTAAAATAGACCAGAAGGAAATGCAGGAAAATAGTTCTTGTGGTTATTTCTAGGTGAAAGGACTACGGGTAGAGGGTTTTTTTCCCTCTTTCTCTACTGTAATTTTTTTCTAGCATTGTCTAGGATTATTTTTGTCTTAACGAAATCATGATCACATCCGTCCCCAGCTGGCCACTTTGCACCTAGATTCATTGTGTTAAACTGCAAGCAAAGAACTAGCATTAAAGAATGTTATTTAATTAAAGTGCTTTCCATTGTCCCCTTCCCCCTACCCTTAAAACCCCTCACGACCTTCCCACTGCACCTAGGACAAATGCAGCAGCCTGCAGGGTCCCGCACACCCTGGGTCCCACTTACCTCTGCAGCTTTATCTTGTATACTCACCTCCTTGCTTTCTGCTTTCCAGCCGTACGGGGCCTTTTTCAGTTTTCTGTACAGATCGCCTTCTCTCTCTTCCTTCTGGCTGCAACACCCTTCTCTAGGCTGAGCCCTTCCCCCCGTACTGCCCCCACCCCCCTAATTCAGCAAGATAAATTCAATACAATTCCAACTCATCCTTTAGACCTCTGCCGAAGTCACTTAAGCCTGAGGACTCACCAGCGCCCCCAGTGTACTTCCAACAGGCTCTCTACTTCCCTTCTTACAACATGGGTTCCCACCCTGTCCTTAAGCCTAAACCACACGCTGTAGAGGGCTGGGACCGTGCCATCTAGATCACTACTGCGTTCCCCCAGAATGCAGCACAGGGTTGAGCTGACCATAGAGGGCTCTGAAGTATCGGTGAGTGGGTGAATCTCATCTAACTAGACTGAAACTTCTGTTCTCAGGGCAGGCTGTGCTGATTGTCAAAAATGCCCTATGTGCCCGAACGTCACAAAGTCTCATTTTTCTCATCCCTGAAAGGAGGCTCCCAGTACCTATAGCACACTGTTGTGTTGCATGAGTTGTTGCTTATGAAGTGCCTATTAGAGCGTGTGGCACACGGCAGGTACTTAGTAAACGATGCTGTCTTCCTGGGCCGCCCCCGGTGCCTGTTTACACAGCCAGGCCTGGCATACACCTGTTGTTTTTGTTTTTTTTAAGCTTATTTATTTATTTAGAGACGGAGACAGTGTGAGTAGGGGAGGGGCAGAGACAGAAGGAGACAGAAAATCCCAAGCACCGCCCTGATGCGGGGCTCGATCCCACCAACCGTGAGAGCATGACCTGAGCTGAGATCAAGAGTCGGACGCTTAACCGACTGAGCCATCCAGGCGACCCAGCATACAGCTGTTTTTAATGTGACCTTATCTGCTGTAAGTCACTCGAGGAGGGGTTTCCCCAGAAGAAACTTTTTTTTTCCCCTCCCTAGACGATGATCGTTAGTACTCCTCATCAGCTCTAAGGCAGAGTCAGTTTTCTGGGCCCCAGCACAGCGCCAGACTCGCGATGTGGATGTGTGCCAAATTGACCAGGAGGACCAGGCTGAGGCACTGAGTGAAACCTGTGTGTCCATCGGCTGCCTTCTTCTTGTGGATGCAAATCCCTCTGAACTCTGCCTGAAATCGTTTGCCCGGTTGGAAGAGTAGAAAGAGAACTTCCTGACGGGTCAAAGAGTTCTTATTTTTCCTTTCTAAACACCACTCTTCTTTCAGACACCATTAAACTAGCCCAGTTGTGGATCCTGAGCTTCAACTGTGTGGTTATGAAAGCCGAGTTCTTTCTCTGAGGTCAGAGCCCTGGGTGTGGGTGATCTCAGGTAAAAGGTCTCAGGGATTCAGACATGTCATTCTTTTGTATAACTGACTTTTCAAGTACTCCAGTCCTGAGACTGTCCCCTTATTGTAGCTTCTCGAACGTTGTCACACTGTCAGACTTGGGCTGGTGGGGTTTTTTTCCTCCCAAACAACCAAAATCAGATTCATTTTGGAAGCAGATACTAGTATGGCTGTTGTTCTTCCTATGTCTGGACCCTGAAGAATTCAGAACTAGATTCAGTACTTTGCCGTGTATTCTCACAGGTTAGGTTTTCGAGCGAACACGAAACTTAGACCTAGTGGCTTCCGTATGCATGCACACCGCCACCTGTGTTTATGTGTGTGTGCTTTCTAGAATGAGACCTCCTTTAAAACTCAACCTCCCATCATTTGAGAACTGATTTGCTATTTTATAGCTTGTCCTTTTTACGGCTCTTGGAGAATCACTGCACCAAATATATTTGGCAGGAACTTAGCACGCAAGCCCTCCCTCAGAACTTGCTACCAAATTTGCTGAGTTCCCTTCTTAAAAACTTGAGATTCCTCTAACTTTTTCCTGTGATGTGCTCATTTTTGATCTAAAACTGTAGTTGAAAGCCTGTCTCGGTAATCATTCACATCAAGAAAAGAACGAATTTCTCAAAAAAGAAGTCAGGTGCTAAAAATAACCTCCACGCTAAGACCCACTTACTTTTCTACCTAGGGAATCAAGACAGAAACATTTCTAGGCTAGAAATGGCATAGTTCAAGTGATGCAACCATTTAGCTGCCTACTATTTTTTTTTCTTTTCTGCCAGAAGGAAAATATATAATGTAATGTAGAAAAATTTCCCCTGAGTTGTTAAAATAATCACTGAAATAACCTCTGGTGCTTAGTACGATACCCTGAAATCTTGGATCTTCAGAATCGTTCGTTTCTGAGGTTTTCCGGACAGCCAGGTTTTCACTCAAAAATTGGTTGGTAGAGCGATTGCTGCTGTTACAATTGCGTACATTATGAGAATCCTTTGTGGAGGTAAAAAGTGTAAAGAAAATTGCTGAGAAGTGACCAGTGACTCCCTTCTGTGTTTGTCTAGTGGGCTGTGTAATTAAATGAGTGGGTCAAGTCTGTCTGAAGTAAAGTATTATGCAATATCAAATAAATGACATGACTTTTAAAAAGGTTGTGCATGTAATTTTTTTCTTCTGTGACTATAGCATTACAAATGTTCTACCTTTAGCCTTCCCTGCTTTCTGTTACACGGATGCCAAAAAACAATAGGGTTAATTAGGACTCATTCTTTTTTTTCTCTTCCTAGCACAGAGGAGGCTTTCAATATGTGCCGAATGAATGAACCAGTCTGTGAGTCATAATTTATCACATCGCTGATTAATAGAAGCACAATTGTTATCTTCTCTAATAGATGTAGCTGACTTTTTTTAAGTTGAGATTATCTCAATGGCTGGGATGCCAGCATTTTAGAAAAATCGTGGGTTTATGTTGGAAGTAGTTTTTAGGGTCAGTATCCTTTTTACTGCATCAGGACAAGAGCAGATATTTAGCAGACTCATTCTGTGATGGAACACTGTTAGAAGTGTGTCAATTCATACGTGCAAGTAACAAGTTATGTTATTTATAACATAATGTATATGTTATATATAACTTAGTTATGTATGTATATGTATACATACATATGTAAGTTATGTATAACTTAGAAAAAGGTCTCATTGGAAAGATATTAGGTAATTCATGGGCTCAATTAAGAAAAAAAAAAGCAGGGGCGCCTGGGTGGCTCAGGCGTGAAGCGTGAGTTAAGCGGAAGTGTCCGACTCTTGATTTTGTCTCAGGTCACGATCTCACGGTTCCTGGGATGGAGCCCTGTGTCGGGCTCTGTGCTGATAGCATGGAGTGGGCTTGGGAGTCTCTCTCTCCCTCTGTCTCTGCCGCTCCCCTGCTCACGCACACATATTCTCTCTGTCTCTCTGTCTCTCTGTCTCTCTGTCTCTCTCTCTCTCAAATAAACATCAAAAAATAAATAAAAGCAGACCCCAAGGCTTTCTCAGGGGCCAGAGCTCAGCCAAGGTCCTGACACAGGGACAGTGCTCCCTGAATGCCTCCGCTGTGTGGCTGCCAGTGGACACACAACTTATGAAGCTGATGCCCCTGCCATGAATAGCACCCCAACATCCCTGGGGAAGTGGTCACTCCCTTAAGATTCAAAAACTGGGACAGGTGCATCTGATGGGCCCGGCTTCTGATCCAGAGAACAGGTGAGAAAGTCTGCCAATCCTGGGATTCCCCCAGCAGAAGGGGTATGGGGATACTGAGCAGAAAAAAATCTGGAAGTCTAGCATCAGATTGTAAGCTATTGCACAGCACCGTGTTTCACCTTGTTTTCGTGTCCTGCTTTATTCGTGGCAAAGTTAAGTGGTTCCACATTTGCGTTGCCCAGGTCAGCACACAGAATGTCAGTGGCTTGTTTTCCTTGTCATCTTTGTTCCTCGTTCACGTATGAGGCTTTAGTGAGTTGTGTGCAATGAATTTTTTTTTGTTGTTTCTAAATTCTGTTAGCCTGCTGAGAAGCCTGCCTGTGCAGTGAAACAGTAGCTAAGCCCTACTCCAAGAAAACGATGGGACCAGCTTTTAACATGGGCAGCATCCAGCTCTTGGGAAGTATTTTATTTCCTTTTTAAAAAATAGCTTTTAATAATATCTGATACATATCAATGAGTCTAAGAGCTGTAAAGGCCCTCAGAGATGATATTTTTTGACTTGTCACCCAAGTCATGAATGTCTCAGCGGCATCCCAGATACAGCAGGACGTTGACCTTCTGCTTGGATATGGTCAGTGAGGAGCATGTCACTGCCCCCTTTTCCATCCCATTTCTGGATGTGTCTGGATAGGATAAGACTTCTCTGAAATTCACTTCATTGTCACTTTGCCCTTTGGTTCTAGTTTTGTCATGTGGGACCAAACGGGACATGTTCCTTCTGCATTAATTCTAGAGACAAACTAAACTTTGGAGTCAGGTATGGATTTGACTCCCACCTTTGCCATTACCAGCTGGTCGAATTTTAGAATCACTGTATCATCTTTTTTGAACTGCTTTTCCTCATTGGTAAGATGAGAAATAACAGCTCCTTGGCAGGGATTAAGATATAATGGAGAATACGTTACAATATGCCTGGCCAGTAGTATATAGTTCCTTAATCAATGCTGACTGTCATTTTTGTTATTAGTCATACATTTAAAGATGATTATCTTGTCCCTTCAGTCTTGTTTCCATGTTGGGCCTCTGCTCACCTGAGACGAATCCTCCTGGATAATTTACCATTCTGGTCTTCCTCCTGAGTGCCCTTCTGTCCCTGTTCTTCCAGTTTTATTAATATTTGTGTGAAAATGTGGTTGGGGCTCCTCGGTGGCTCAGTTGGTTAAGCATCCAACTTCAGCTCAGGTCTTGATGTCATGGTTTGTGAGTTCGAGCCCCGCTTCAGGCTCTGTGCCGACAGCTCAGAGCCTGGAGCCTGCTTCAGATTCTGCCTGTCTGTCTCTTTCTGTCTGTCTGTCTGTCTCTCTCTCTGCCCCTCCCCACTCATGCTCTGTCTCTCTCTGTCTCAAAAATAAACACTAAAAAAAATTTTAGAAAACGTGTTCTGCACACCAACTGGGCTAAGGGGAACGGGAGTAGGACATCCGTTAGGTGTAAACGAATTGTTGACTAAATCAGTAGGCACTTCATCAGTGTGACATAAGGTGATAGCATTTTAGTATCGATGTCGTACTCAGGTTGACCATTTTTACTCGGACTGTGGCCAAAGTCAGAATTCTCCTCCCTTATGCTTCAGTGGATTTTTTTTAAGCTAAACGTGTGCCTTTACATTTAATCCTATTAAATTTCATTTAAGCTGGCTGAGGCAATTTGGATCTTATGTTCATCCCTCTTGAGAATCTCTTCTACTGTATGTCAAACAGCTTAGATGAGAAGTCCCTATAGGCCTTTATGTTAATTATTTGGAAGGACAGGATTGAATGGGACAGGATCAGTGAAGAAGCCCTGTGGCATACTACTCGAGAGTGTCTTCCAGGTAGGTACAGACTGATCTTTGTAATTTATAAGTATGTTGTGGTTATGTAGTGTTTTATGACATATAAATCTCTTTTTGTGTGCCATGCATTAGATATGCCATAAGTGACACATCATCATTTTTGCAAATGTGCACAATGGTACTACATTCCAATTTAACCCGTAAGAAAATGCAAACTGTCGGATTATTTGCTGAAGTCAAAGATGCACTCCTTGGCTCTCCTAGCAAATCTTTACTAACTACCCTCTTTCACTTTGCTTGTCTGCTCATGATGAACCTAAAACCTTACAGTTAGGCTTTTGGAAAAGGTCTTCTTGGATCTGTGGCAGTAAACAGATGGTTAATCAATTTATATACTCTCCGTGCTTTTCAAAGAGAAAAAGGAGAGTTGTAGGTTTGCCAGGGATGAGTTTTTAAACCTGGCCACACAGCTAAAATATATCTGAAATCTACTGGGTGAGAGAGAGCGTCTTTTGTTCTTTTACCATAACAGTATGTATATGTGTATATTTGGATGTTTTCTTCCAGTGAACACTTATGACAATGGGTTGTGTATTTTATTTTTCATTTTAAAGTGGACTCTGTGGAACGTTCACTAATGAAATAGGAAGACAGAGGGATTGGGGCATCACTGGGAAATGCTTGGAATTAACCCATTATATGATGTTCATGGTAACGAGTTCAGAAGGATAGCTTTTCTCACTTATGTGCTATTTCTCTCCAAATATCTTTTCAGAAAGTTCTCAAAAAGTAACTTGCAACTGTAAGGTCAAAAGACTATGCCACCTTGGTTTGTATGTGTATACAATTATATATAAGTTAGCCTCTGGGTGTTGACCCAAGAAATGCAATTCAATGATTTCTGTGTGTAAGAAAAATCTGGGAAGCGTACATATATGTAAACCAATGACTGCAGGTCTGTGACTGGCTGAAGGAGGAAGTGGGTGCTAGCTTTTGAGGGGCTCAGGGTATGCCATCCTGATGAGTTCAGATTTCACCCTGAAGGTTGTAGGGTGGCTCAAGGGAATTTAAATAGGAAAGAGACGCGATCAGATTTACGTTTAAAAGCTTTCATAGGTAGCAACACAGAGGACGGGGTGAGGTAAAAAGCTGTTGCACTGATCCAGGTGAGAAAAAATACAAGTCTAAACTAAGGCAGGGGCAGTGGGGATGGAGTGAACTGGAAATACGCAATTGACATTAAATAGATTCATTGGGCAAGGGTTAGCGACAGATCAGATGAGAAGGTTGAGAGCAAGAAGCAGAAAAGATGGCTCTTTGTAAAGGGCCCATTATGTAGGGTGTCAAGGTGAGAAGGAGGCGCCTGTGCAGAAGAAGCACAGGGAGAAAGAGGAGGGAAATCCTGGACAGACCAAAGAAAGCGGATTTGGGGAAGGAGAGAATGATCCTGAACAACCAAGTACCGTGAGAGGTCAGAGAAGATGAGGACTAAGGGAGTCATCAGTGACTCGGGCAGAACAGTTTTTGAGGTGGGGAGAGGCCAGCGCCGACCTGACTGCTGTAAATTGAAGCGTGGAAAAAAGTGATGGTAGGTGTCCCTTTGGCTGACCGTGGATTAGAATAGATCAGAGAGGAGTGGGGGAGGGGCAGCCGTGGGTAAAGGGAGGTTTCGTTTGTTCAGTGGCAGGTGTTCGTCCATGAAGAATTGCTGGTGAGAGTTGAGAGCTGAAAACAGAGGAGAAGTAAGGGGTGACTGAGGGAACTAGGTCTTGTAGAAATGGGAGAAAACGAGATACAAAATAAAAATGGAGGCGTTCCTTCGTGTTCAATAGGAGGATGGGTTCATTCCACTGAAACAAGAAGAAAGGCATGTAGAAAAATACAGCTGGATGAGGGCAGGCTGGAAGGTAATGAGAATTCCCCCACGGAATTCATTCCCGCCCCCCACCCCCCACCCTACAGAGAAGCCACACATGGAAGAGGTAGCAGTTAAAAGGCAACGGGAGAGTGGCCGAGTAAGCCAGAGATTGGTTGCTTGGCAAACTGGGGGACCTGGCATTGCCTCCCAGCAGGAGACGGGGCATCTGTGTTGGTATACAGGTCGGTCCGTCTATGTGATTTTCCCCTGTGCTGGTCAGCACTGTGGTATAGCTGGGAAGAAAGGAGATGGCCAGATTCATTCTTTCTGAAAGTACGGAGCGCCTGCTGTATACCAGGTACGTACGTTCCATATCATTGAGAGGCAGCAGCTAACAAAATAGAGGAGTGAGGAAGAAAGCGGTGCCGCTCTCTGGGTTAAATGTATTCCAAGCACGGAGAGCTGTGAAGGCCTTGAGGAGGAAGGGTGTACTAAAAAGGCACAGCGACGAAGCAAGCGTGTCTGAAATGATGTCTGTCTGGCAGGTGAGGGACACTCGGGTTTGGAAGGAGGGGTGGGAACAGAATTTGGGAAGACCCTTCAGGCCATTGTAAAGAGTTTGGCTTTTAATTTGCCAGTGAAAATTTTAAGCAGAGGACTGACATAGTCCGACTTTGATTTTTAAAGAATCACTCTGGCTGCTGGAGAGATAAGAGGAGGGAGAGTATAAGGAGGGAGGGAGGAGCCTAAAAGCAGAGAAACCTACTAGGAGCCTGTTAAATAGTAAGTCTGGGGAGCCATGATAGAAGCTTAGGCCACGCATATTCCTACCTCAGGGCCTTTGCACTTCCTGTTCTCTGTGTCTGGGATCCTCTTCTTCTAGATATTCCCATGGCCCACACCCTCCCCTCCTTCAGATGTCTGCTTAATGTGAGTCCTTCATAGCAGCCCTCATGCCCTCACCAGCACACCCTTTCCATGACATTTTTTTTCTCCATAAAACTTAACCACCATTTGACGTTCTACTTGTTTATTTATTTATTGTCTATCCTGACAAGAATGCAAGGTTTTTAAGAACAGAGATTTCACTCTGTTTTGTCCATTGCCGTGTGCCTGCTCCCTAGAGCCATGCCTTCCCTGAGGAGGTGCTCCATAAATATTGGTTGACTCAATTAAGGAATGAAGTGCTCCTGTCTCCCTTATCACCAATTCCCCCTCCGCCATTACAATTAGTAGGAACAATGGCAGTGATAATATTCCATTTCCTTACTGCCTCTCCCTTTCTGTAAAGATGAGGTACACCAGGCTTCATCGGTCTTCCTCTGCAGAGTAGAAGTAACTCACTAAGCCATGGAGTCGATTTCGTGGCTCCTCATGCAGCAAGCAGCCTTGCCTTTGGTTTGTGTCCGTCTTTGCATCTGTTTAGTCACGTCGCTCACGCTCTTCAGAATCCTCTAGCTTAAACTCTTGAGTAATTCTGGACAGTGGAGTTAGCTGGGAACTTGAGAACCAGATGAAGGATTCTGCCAATAGCATGCCGTATGTGCTTGGCATCTAATTTTGGCATTCGCTTTAGCAGGTTTGATTGCATAATTCAGGCATTGGCGACAAAAAGTGACCACATATCCAGGGAGGGGAGGATTGGGAGGCACAAGATGGAAGCTGTTCTAGGGATTCAGAGAATGGGCTAGGGCTCTTGTTTTTAAAAAGATGCCCACGTTTCCAGCGCCCTTGGGATTCTTCCAGGCCTCCTGCATAGACCATCATGGAGTATTTACTTCCTTTGGGGACTGCAGGATGATGCTCTTGTGGTCTTTCCATAGCAAGTCTCCATTTTATTATATTTTTTTTTTATGCCTGCATCCTGTGTTTTGAAATATTTTCTCGCCTACAAAATCTGTATCAATTAAGTACAACTTAATTTGTTTTCCCACTTTTTCCTAATTAAAGACCTATATCTATAGACAGCTATCCGAACTTCCAAGTATGACAAAACTGCAAAGAGCGTATGTAATTGACATGATTCCAAAATAAAAGCCAAGAATGTGTAGATTTCACACCCACACCCTCATTGTGGGTCAATAAAGGATTCCTGATCATTTTGAATGTGCAAATACGATGCCTTTTGAGCACCCTCAGTTCGTTCCTAGAAGAGAGACTTTATTGTGGTTTGTTTTGTTTTCAGTGTGTGGAATTTTAAGTTGTGAGTGAAAGAGCACTCGGCATCACGCGGCAGGACAAGAGATCTGTCCCTCAGCAGACAGGTGATCATGGGCAAGTCTCTTGGAGAGGAGAGAAGCATGAGAGTTCTGAACCGGGTGACTTCTAAAGAGTCTTCCACTGTGAAACTGCAGCAATCTTTCACACATGTCCATGCCTGTTGTCTCTTTTTGCAACCTTCAGGGTTAATGAGAGCTCTCGGGAACACTGTGACCTTAGAGGGAACTGGCTTACATCAAGAGAGCAGATGCCAGCTCCCTCTAGTACTCTCCTGGGCACATGACCCACTCCCTTTTTGAAACCCTGAATCTTTACATCACTGGGAAGTGCCTGTATAATTGATACTGTTGCCAGTGATCAAACACGGAGATTACCAAATGATAGAGCTGGAAGAGACCCTAAGGTATTATCTAGTCCAATTATGGCCCCCAGACACCTATGTGTCTGAAAAAAGAGATGGGGGCGGGTCTGTGAGCCAACTCTAGTATTCCAGATGCCCTATGGTAATTCTATATTTGAGGATAATACTGTAAGGTTAATCAAGCTAGGGAAGCATGAGGTTCCTCTGCTTTTGGCAGGAATTATCAATATGTGGATAAATCAGGTGTTCCTAGTAACTGCTCGTGGGGAAGCAAAAGCTTTCGAAAACCAAATGCCTGTAGCTGTGTTGTCCAGTACGATTAGCCACTGGCCACGTACTGAGCACTTGAAACAGAGCTAATCCCTAAGTATGCTGTCAGTGCTAAATGCGTACCAGACTTCAAAAACTTAGTAGAAAAATGTGAAGTTGGGGCGCCTGGGTGGCTCAGTCAGTTAAGCGTCCGCCTTCGGCTCAGGTCATGATCTCGTGGTCCGTGAGTTTGATCCCCGCGTCGGGCTCTGTGCTGACCGCTCGGAGCCTGGAGCCTGTTTCAGATTCTGTGTCTCCCTCTCTCTCTGCCCCTCCCCCATTCATGCTCTGTCTCTCTCTGTCTCAAAAATAAATAAACGTTAAAAAAAAATTAAAAAAAAGAAAAATGTGAAGTATCTTACGTTTTTAGATTGGTTACATATTTAAGTGATAATATTTTAGATATATCAAATTAAAAAAGTAATTAAAAGTAATGTAAAGCCTTTCCTTTTGCTTCTTTTTACTGTGGGGCCTACACATCTCAAATCACATCGTGTGGTTTCCATTGTACTTCTGTTAGAAGCTGTGGTCTGTTGTGAGAGATTTCTGGGCGGTGAAGTGTCTGGGACTCGTTCTTTATTTGGTAGAGCCACAAAGTGAGATCAGAGAGGTTAGGCCACTTGTTCAGGATCACACAGCAAGTTGGTAGCTGAACCAGGATTAGGCCAGTGTGCTTTCCATTGCTGAAAACAGCCTCAGGGTTCACAGTGATTTGTTTTACTAGGGGTCTGTAAAATTGCTTCTTTGAGTAAATGCCGAGGTTCTTGTATAGATGATTGGCAGTTGTGTCCCTCCAGAATCAAATCCAACCAAAAACAAAAAGAAAAGAAGGAAGAGAAGGAGAGAGAGAAGGCTTTCCCTTTAAAGGACCCAGTGAGAAATTGCAGTTTTCATTCTTGAGCAGATTTCCTTTACCCCCAGCACCCTGGCGTGGAACATTAATTGCTGAAGAAAACCGCAATAAGAAAACATTGACAAGGAGTGCAGCCCTCATTCAGCATGCTTTCCCCTTCAACGCAGCAAGAATCCCTCATTAAAAGATTAAGGCTGACCAAAAATAAATTGTCTCTTGGTCCCCAGGCAGTTCATTTGACATCATTTCCACAGGATTAGGGACCCCAATGGCATGTGTTTAGCATGGGGCTATGTTAATACTACATAGGATTATTCTCAAAAGTTTTAAAATATATTTTTAAGTATTGAACTACTACTAATTAAGACTTTGATGTGACTAATAACTATGATATTTTGCCCACAAATGGGGACTTTTCTCCCCTCCCCCCACACCAGTGTGTAACCAAACCCAGCAATTCTACCTTAAAAAATTTATAAAAAGCAGACCATGAAGTATAGCAACATCATGATCACTTGAGGAATTGTGTAATTGTATGGAATGGAAATTTAGCCTCTACTGCACGCGGTCCTTGGTCCCTTCTCTGAGCCATCATTTCTCGTCTTTGTGTTTTTTTATGGTTATCCATATTGTACGTGTAGGGTTTAAAGAAGCTAAAAATTTTATAAGGTACATTACAAAATCTTTTGTGCCCCCTCCCCCTACTCTACATCCCTACTCTTGATTTCCTGCCCACCAGAGGCAACCACTTTTATATCTTTCAACTGGTTCTTTAGTCATTTACCTCCATTTCTTAAATCACACACTCAGGGTGCCTGGGTGGCTTAGTCAGTTGAACATCTAACTCTTGACTTAAGCTCAGGTCACGATCCAACAACCGAGCCCCACGTCGGGCTCCATGCTGAGTCCCTCTCCCCTGCTTTCTCTCTCTCTCTCTCTCAAATAAAATAAAATAAAAAATTAAATTACACACTGACATTGCTACTTATTTCTTTTTCAGTTCTAGACATTATCCTTTCTTATCCCACTGTAGAAGATGACACTTTATCTCTTTTGTCCCCTACCCCTAGCCCTACCATAGAAGCATCCAGGTAGTCATAATTTCAGACAGGTCACTATTTAGTGTTTCCATGCTGTCATTATATAAATGCGATCATATCTGACTCACGTACTCTATTAAGATTGCTTTTCTTTACTGTAACTTCTGGTTTTCCCTGGAGTTAATAACTATGGTGTTTTTACCATGTACTTCCATTTTTAATGTACTGATAACTTAATTTTTATGTACTCGTTGCTAATTCACCTTTCTCAGATGCAGTGGGTGTTAACAAATCCTGGAGCAAGAGTCTGAGAACCTTCCACCTTCTCTGGTCTTGGCTTTCGCGTGGTGCTCCGCTGCCATCTGGGCCTTTCTTCACTTCACCTCCTCTTTGAGTTTGATTCCATTTCCTGAATTCCATGCCTTTTCTTGTCTTAGTTTATTTTCTAGCTTTAATGGAGGACAGTTTTCAATAGCTTCCTAGGGATGGGGCGGGGCTAGAGGGGAAGTAAAATTGTTGAAAACTTGCACGTCAGAAAATATCTTTCCTCTCTCCCCATATTTGATAGTTGGACTTAATAAGTTGCCTAAGGATACAGTTCTAGGCAGGAAGTAAGTTTCCCCCAGAATTTTGAAGGCACTGGTCCATTGTATTGTCTTTCAGTGCTGCTGTTGCAAAGACCGTGCCTTCCTGACTCTTAATCCTTGGTGTGTAACTTGTTTTGTTTGCTTATTTGTCCTCCGGGAGTATTTTTATCCTCCGCATTCTAAATTCACTGTCATGTGCCTTGGCGTGGGTCTGTGTTAGTCCATTCAGGCCATTGCAGACCTGACACTTATTTCCTTCAGTTCTGGGAAATTTCCTCCCCTGTTTTCTCAGTTCTTTCCCTGGAACTCCCATTATTAGGACGTTGGTCCTATGATTTTCTTATCTTCTCTTGTTATTTTCCACCTGCTTGTAGTTTGAACTCCTCTTTGGGAGATTCCTTAACGTTTATTTCCCACTCCTTCTATTGAGTTTTTAATCCTGGGGTCATACCTTTAATGTGCATGGGGGTATTTTTGTTGTTGTTCTGGACACGTTCCTCATTATAACCTCTTGTCCTTCTCTCAGAGTCGCAACATCTTCTCTTACTTATGGAAGGATAATAATGATGATGATGATGATGATGATTAGTTTTTCCTACATTGTCTGTCTTTTCTCCATGACGCCTTCTTCTGGCCGTTTTGAGGTTTTTTTGTTTGTTTTTGGCTGGGTGGTATTTTTTGTTTCACTCTCTGCCTTTCCTCTTTTATACCCAAACATCTGGTGATCTCTGCTTGTCCGCTCATATCTGAGAGTTGTTGGAGTACTGACTGGAAGTTCTACATGCATGGGTGGGCTTACCCACGAGGGTGGCAAGTCTGGGTATTTCCTTGACATACATACCTTTGTTATGAATATCTCGACGTCTTTTGTCTTTAGCTACATTCCGCAGAGACAGACAGGTAGCCATCCTGGAGGGCTTAAGTCTAGCTGCCAACCTCCTGGGAGAGCAGCGAGAGGAAATGGGCTGGCGTGGGGGTGGGGGAATCTCACTGGTTGCCACATACACATCCTTTTACTCCTCCATATATAAGTTTTAAGTTAATTCCACCTGGCCATTTTGGTTTCAGTTCTTTCTGAATTCACTGTACTTTATTGTCTCTGGTGCATAAACTTCTAATCTTCTGCCGTGATAGGAAAGGAGCAGTGGCTCAGCTGTCCAGATTTTCAGATGTAACCAGTGCCATCAATTGCCCAGCCTTTGAGGGTCCCTGCCCTATAAATCTGGTTGTTTCCCAGCTTTTCTTACTATGAGGTTAGCATTCTACTTCCCTGCGTCTGCTAAGTAAATTACCATTGGTTCATCTGCTTTCAAGTTTCTGATTTGTGCTTCTCTTCTTCTCCTCCTCTTTTCCTCCCCCTCCCTCTTCCCCTCGCTCTTATCTCCTCTCCTGGTGTTTTAGTCCTTGTGCTTTCTTACAAATCTTTTCGCTGTTATTTTAAGAAGTTTAGGGAAAGAGAGCAGAGCTAAAATTAACTTCATCAAAGACTGATGAATTTTGACAGTCTCTCTGCCACAGGGAGGGATTGTCTTAAGTGTGTGTGTTTCGTATATATCGAACTTCGAACTTGAACTTCGTATATATGGAGCTTCTCAGGAGGAAGCTTTTTTGTTAATTGAAATTATTATTACGATTGATAAGTTTTTACCCTTAGACTAGTACAACTTGTGTCACAAAGTATCGCCTGCATGGAAGTCTTGTGAGGCACTACATATAGGGCAGGTAGTTGTATTTTTGTGTTCCTGTGCCCTCTTGAGGGATAAAGTTTTATGTCCCCGTTATAGGAAATCAGTGGAAGAACTGGATTAACCCAGTTAGATTTTTGTTTTGTTTTTACACCAACACCCTTTCATTAATAAAGAAGTCAACATATGAAGTACTCATAGACTAGTTAATATACATAAAGCTCTTAGAATCATGACTGGCACACAGCACTATGTAAATGTTAACTGCTACTCTTATTATTATATGCTCTTGTCTTGATAGTACTTCTGAATATTCCAAGAGTTACATCCAATGGTTCCCAAGCCCAGCCGCACTGCAGATTCACTTGATGATCTTTTAAAAAAGATTACACTTCCCACCTCAGACCTCCTTCATCAGAGTCTTCAGGGCTGGGTTCCAAGTACCTAACAAAACACAGCTCCAATTTTCTGGGGAAGAGATAAGCGAGACATTTCGAGAACCACTCCGAGGAGGGTGTTGTCACATCACTGATGGAAATTATGTGGATGATGGTTGAAGAAGACTGCAAAGGAGCCAGCTCTGGGAGCTGAGACTAAAGGCAAAGTAGATATACACAGCAAATAAATAAATAAGTATACACACACGCATACCCAGAGCTGGAAACCAAGTCATTATACCTGGCCATCGTTCTGTACAGAACATTTAGGCAGTAAAGTCACCCTCTTTCTTTACGCTGTTTTGCTCTTTTCTTTAGATCAGATTTTACCTGGATAGAAGAATTATCAAAAGAGGTTCAAGTGGATGGATGTGCATTTCTTCCTGCTCTCCCAGTAGCAGACGTTTGTGAAGCATTGGCCAGAGTCAGCTAAGCATTTACTTTAGACGAGATCCGCACTCCTAAAGGGGACTCATGCAGTCTTCAGATGGATTACATTTAAATTAATCCTTGTTCAGACTCAGGTCTCATCTGCTAGTAGGGTTCAATTTTCATTCATCTACTGTAAAACCAAACAACCCTTATTTGTGGCTAAGGGAGAGAGGAAAGAGAGGAAATAAAAAAAGCATTACATTTTATTTCCATGTAAGTGACTCAGAAGGCTCTAAATGGTTACTTATTTGAGAATTAATAGCAACCCTTTGTTTAACTAAAACAGTTGGTGTTAGAAGAATAATTTATAGAATAATGGAATTATAGATTATATAACTATATAATAATTCATAGAAATCACAGTTAGGGGCTGGGGAGGAGGGGTGGGTGACAAAAAAAAATGCCAAATCGCAGAGTGACCAGATTCATGTCCACTAATGTTTTACATTATCCAAATTTTAATGCTTGATTTTAAGGAATATTCCCTTATCATTTAGAAAACATTTATCTTGAGATTCTCTCCATACTTGGTGTTGGAACAAGAGAGAATGATCCAGGCTTTCCGTTGGGAAAATAACAATAGCTAGCCCTTACTGCATGCTAACTGCATGCCAGGCACTGTCCTAAGCACTTTTCCACCTGCTAGCTAATTTAATCCTCATCAGGGCCCTGGAGAAGGTTCTGTTAAGATAAACGAAGTGAGGGGCGCCTGGGTGGCTCAGTCGGTTAAGTGTCCGACTTCGGCTCAGGTCATGATCTCGAGGTTCATGGGTTTGAGCCCCCGTGGGGCTCTGTGCTGACAGCTTGGAGCCAGGCGCCTGCTTGGGATTCTGTATCTCCCTCTCTCTCTGCCCCTTCCCCGCTCGTGCTTTGTCTCTCTCTCTCTCGAAAATAAATAAACGTTAAAAAAAATTAAAAATGAAAAAAAAGATAAATGAAGCGAAAGCATGAGAGGCTTACTTGCTGGTAAGTGAGTGGTGTAGCCCTCCTATTTGCCTAGCTGCTTTCCTTGTACAGCTTTGGGTTGCTCACCACAGGTGCCTGGCCCAGAGGACGTTATGTTCCGGACTGGGCTGGCCAGGGCTGTAGAAGGTGTTTTAGACATAAGCCAAAGGAAGCTAATACAGGCCTCCTCTTCCTTCCACATGCTGTCTCAATTCCAGACCAACAGTAACTCTCTTAAGGGACTATTAGGTGAGGCGAGGCTCAGAGAACTTCGGTAAATTACTCAAGCTCACACAAATGGACAGTGCCAGTCAGAATTCAATCCAAATTAGATTCCAAAGCCAGTGGAATACCTCCCTTCTTCTCTTAATATTACCTTTTGCTCTGTGTCGCCTCTCAGGAGGTGGGAAATAAAGCCAGGGATGAGTGGGTACCTCTACTCAC
Source organism: Panthera leo (assembly GCF_018350215.1). Lineage (NCBI taxonomy): Eukaryota > Metazoa > Chordata > Mammalia > Carnivora > Felidae > Panthera > Panthera leo. The sequence continues at coordinate 45,309,349 of NC_056685.1, forward strand.
AGTTACTTCGTGTAGCACTGTGTGACCCTTCAGTCTGTTTTCCAGGCATAAGCCTGGCTGAATGGCAAATAAAGCCCAGGCAGAACGGCAGCCTTCCCCATTTATGCCTGGAAGATATAACACTCTTTTTGCATTGGCACCAGAGAACTGTGCCCACCAGCTCTGATTCTTTTCTTCTCCCTTCACTACCCCCCCCCCCAACTTCATCAAGAAGATATGAATGCTGAGATCATCTCAGAGAAATCTAGAATAAATACCATGAGAAAATGGTCCCCCTGGAAGGCATCTTGTTCTCCTGCTGTTTGTAATTGTGAAGAGCTCAGCAACTGGGCAGCTGGATGGGTATAAATATAGCCCAGAGCACTGACGCCCGCTGAATCCTGCTTTCTTAGAAGCACAATGGGAACCCACGGAAATCAGGGAAAGAGCAGTAAAGCCCAGTCAATCAATCAGCCTCCCTCCCTCCCCTCTCCCTTTCTCACTCCCTCTCTCCATCCTTAACCTCAGTGTGGGTGTGAGGATAGAAGCAGCTTTTAAGAGTGCACTTAAAATAGTTCTTGGAACTGGACGCTGGCTAAACTCAAAGACAGGGAAGATGCTACCTCCCAAACCGGCCCCTGTCCGACCTGTAAGCCCAGGACTAGTTTGACCATTCTGGTGGGAAATCTCAGGAGCCCGTGCATCCTCAGCCCAGCTGCTTGGGTACAAGCAACATTTCTAGCATGAGCTCCAGGCATTTGGTGCCTCCATATTCAGATATCTCATTCTAACCAGACTCAGCTGCCTAATGCCCGGGGATTAAAAATAGCCTCCCAGTGCTAACTATGGAATTGAAGGAGAAATACTCAGGGAGTAGAGAGGTCAGCTTTACTCCGGGCCCCCGATTCTCATACCTGTGGGTTTCATTGCATCTAAGCGTTTAATCCCTTCAGGTTATTTTAGTCTTGTGCTATACCATTGCCTATTTTGTGTGGCTGTTTAAGATAAAACGGTCATCCCAGGTTTGTGGGCATTGGTATCATTAGGAGTCTGGGTTTTGGCAGGAGAAAGCCATTATTTTGCTTGGTGGTTCCCGGAAACAAATTGTGTCTAGTTATCTTTCCATGCAGACATCAATGGTATTTGCTATTGATGCATACATTTATTGGTTTTTTTCTTTCCCATTTGGCAGTGAATACTTCACAGAAAAGAATCCTGTCCTCTACTTTCAGTGCAACTGTCCACAAAGCTTAATAAATGGTCTTACATGACTTTGCTGTGTTTTGTGACTGTTGAGCTGATTGAAACAACCATTCTTTAATGTCCACAGCACCCTTCTAGAAGATGGCACAAATACTGTGTCATTTCATAACATTCCATTGTTTAAGGTTCCGTGTGCACCAGCGGTCTAAGAGCAATCTGTGTGCATGTGTGTTTTTAATTGTTTCGTTGGATGGGAGCTGCATCTATGCTTTTTTTATTTATTTTTTTTTTAATTTCTAAGATTGCCTCCTCCAAATTGAACCTCAGAGTGTAATATTTGTAAAAAAAAAAAATAAGGCAGGAACAGTTAAAGCGGAGTATATTTAAAATATAAATTTAAACACGGATAAACTGAAGAAGGCCTGATGTTGGAAGAATGGTAGGTCCGTCGGTTCACCGGTCGCCGGAGCGCCTCAAGCACAGAACCTTCCTCACAAAACATCCTGCTTTCCAATTGCTTGTCCTTGGGACCGGAGCCGTGCTAGGAGAGGAACGCCAGCTGTTCTGGCCTTGGTAGGGACTCCAAGGAAATCAGGCCACCGCTTGGAGACTTCACAGAGCCAAAGGGAACATCTTGACTTACAGCCAGGAGCCTTGCAGGTCATAACAGAGTTCTAATGATTGACACCCTGAAAACCATTCACTTGGTACAGGGCCTGGCACATAGTAAGGACTCACCGAATGTTAGCAAATACGCAAAGGGGCATTCCACCCCTATCTCTTCGCTCAGCTTCCAAAAGCCTAGAAAAATAACATGGGGACTTCGATCGGCACGGCCACAGCAGCGAGTGCATTCCCTCGGCAGATGATGATCGGACGACCTCGGCCACCTTCTCCAGATTTTTCCCTTTGCCCCTGAATCAAGATGCCACTTGGCACGGATGAGCCGCAAACACCTCAGCCTCCGGTTCAGGGACTGTCCCGGAAAGAAGGAGAGGACATCGTATATGAAACTCACTTAAAAAAAAAAAAACAAAAAAAAACTAGTTATATAAAGAAAGAAAAGAAAAAACTAAGATGCGTCCGGGACCAGAGGATAGATTGAGTTGTAGGCTTTTATGTGCATGCCAGAAAGGAAGGGAGAAGAGCCCACCACACTGCATCATCTTCTGTTCCTTGGCCAAGATTCACATCCACCTGTTATGTGCCATTTTCACCTTTGCCCCCTTGTGCACCAGCCCGGTGACACTTACCGTTACCTTTAGCCCTCCCAACCGCCGCAAGCTGGGTGGTGTTATCCCCCGTCTTTGGATGAGGAAACAGACCCTGGAGTGAGGTGACCTGTCCAGGCTCCTCAAGGAAGTCAATAGCAGAGAAAGGACTTGAGCCCAGACCTTCTAATTCCCAGCCCCGTGAGTAGGAATAAAAGAGTGGAAACAGCTGTCCAACCCCCCCGAGTGTTATGAAAAGTATTGTATTAAAAGTACTGACAGCCCCAGAGGTGACACGAATGTTTCTCCATCACTCACCACTGAAACCAGAGCTGTCGCTGGATACTGTCCGTTCCAGAACCCTCAAGGCACTGAGATTGTGAAGTGACAGCTTTCCTCTCTACAAACTTTCTTTCTTTCTCTCTCTCTCTTTTTTTGTTTTGTTTTAAGAAATCGAATAGTGCTGAGGGATAATTTCTTTTTTTTTTTTTTTAGTTTATTTAGAGAGAGAGAGAGAGATCATGAGCAGGGGAGGGGCAGAGAGAGAAAGGGACAGAGAATCCCAAGCAGGCTACACACTGTCAGCACAGAGCCCGACACGGGACTCAAACTCACGAGCCTGAGCCAAAATCAAGAATCCGATGCTCAACTGATTGAGCCACCCAAGTGCCCCAGGATAATTTCTTGAAATAGGGCTTTATCTCCTTCTTTTTGAGAGGAATTTAGGTGTCCTTTCTTCAGTGAAAGATCCTTTCTGTCCTGTAAGAACCTAGAAATAGTCTGTTGGTCACCCACTGTGATGTTCCCAACAAATCCAAATCATGCCATCAATAAAGCTCAGTTTTTGAGAGGCCATTCATTCTTTTAAGCACTAATATTTGTATTCATGCAGTGTGCTTAGCACCAGTCCAGGCACTGGGAACAGAATTGAAAGGATACTCTCTTTAAGAAATTCACAGTTCCTGGGGCGCCTGGATGGCTCAGTCGGTTAAGCGTCCGACTTCAGCTCAGGTCGCGATCTCGCGGTCCGTGAGTTCGAGCCCCGTGTCAGGCTCTGGGCTGATGGCTCAGAGCCTGGAGCCTGCTTCGGATTCTGTGTCTCCCTCTCTCTCTGACCCTCCCCCTGTTCATGCTCTGTCTCTCTCTGTCTCAAAAATAAATAAACGTTAAAAAAAAAAAAATTAAAAAAAAAAAAGAAATTCACAGTTCCCAAACTTCAGCTGTGCCCACAGAGTCCAGGCAACTAGGGAAATTTCAGTATCAGGTAACGGGAGGAAGGCCAGGACCACCAGTTGTTGGCAAGTATGGTTGGGAGGCAAGGTGCTGGTAGTTGGGGGTGGGGGGTGTCTAACGTTACCTTTGGAAACGTGAGCTTAAGGAGCAGACAGCAGAAACCCAGCCATAGCAACTGGGATTCAGCCATAGGACTTGTGTTATGGAGAAGGACTGGAAGATAGGGCTGGGTGGGAAACCCAGATAAGGGACCCCATGACAGCAAAGACTTTTTTTTCCGGGTGACAGAGCAAGGCCCAGTAAAGCCAGCAGTAGTGGTGACTCACTACTGATTCCCTGAACAACTGGTCCCAAGCTTCCTCTTGATAAAGGAGAGGATTGGGCCTGGAGTTTGGGTGGAGCTGGACTTGCAGAAAGGGGGTTAAATAAGTCCAGCTGAAAAGATTATGGGGCCCTAGGGGCAGCCAGCCGAGTATCTTACTACAGCTAAAACACATGGAAAATCAGTCGGACCAATGAGATGCACAGCTCTCTCAGGAGAAAGTGGGCATCCCACGTTGGCATAATCTATAGGAAAGGATTTCAGTTCTGTGGGTCTTGAAGACGAAGTTACAAGGTTGCTAGGATGCTTAGGCTACAAGACGTTTTTGTGTGATCGCCTTATAGTAGAAACAAAAGAACATTCCCGTAGTCTTTACCACGTAAAGGTTGCAGAAGATGAGCTTTTTTATTTTTTTTTTAATTTTTTTAATGTTTATTTTTGAGAGAGAGAGAGAGCAGGGGAGGGGCAGGGAGAGAGAGGGAGACACAGAATCCGAAGCCGGCTCCAGGCTCTGAGCTGTCCGCACAGAGCGGACATGGGGCTCGAACTCACAAACTGCGAGATCATGACCTGAGGTGAAGTCGGACGCCCAACCGACTGAGCCACCCAGGCGCCCCAGAAGATGAGCTTTTTTAACAAATATCCATCAACTATCTATTATGTGACTCCAAAGACAAATAAGAAGGTAAAATAGTTCTTGCCTTTGAGGAACTTGTCACCTCTTGGGGAAGACAGATGGCTAACCAGCAAATCAGAATATAGGGTGGTTGGGGTTGTGTATCATGTCATTGACCCACAGAGGAGAAGCAGTTGACTTCGGAAAGGAGAAGGGTTTAAGCTGGGTTGCGAAGGAAAGTAAAAGTAAGGAGTCTGAGGAAAGCAAAGAAATGAAGATTGGTTCTAGAAACAAGCAGCAGCTGGTGGCTGGAGCAAAGGGGTGTGATAGAAAATAAAACTGGAAAGATAGACCTGAAGGGCCTGCTGGGCTAAGCTGAAGAATTGAATTTCTCCCCCAGAATCTACAGGGAGCCATTGACGGGTTTCAGGCGGGGAAGTGATAACATTCCTTTTCGGGAACTATGTGAAAGGTGGGTTGTAAGAGAGATGTCAGGCCAGTTAGGAAGGAGAATGATACTGCTAATGCTGGAGTACTCGCATTTTTCTCCTGTCGCCCGTTGTAGCTCCAGAATTGTAGACTCGTCTACAGAGAAGCCACACGAGTGTGGAATATCGGCTTGTGAGCCACTCCAGAAAGGGTATGCTGGTGGCTGGAAGTTGGGCAGATTGAAAGGCTTCTTGTCATGAGGGAACAAGTTACATTAGGGCACACGTCTAAGGTCGCTGCAGAAAAGTTTAAAGTCTCAGTCACATGGTAGCCATGATGTGTAGAAGAACCAGAATTTCACGGAGTGAAGTTGGCCAAATGCTTTGAAGTTGGCCCCCACCGAAAGCCCACCTACCTTCACTCTGAGTCGCAATTAAAATCGGAATGTGGCACAGCTGTGTGAGTGGCACGCACGTTCTCACACATGTCAGATCTCTCGGGTCCATTTTGGTAGTATTTGTTTTCCTTTGAGATAGGAGTTGATTCAGTCACACTTTCTTCTCCTGACAATAACTGCATTTTTTTTTCCTGAGGTAGCCTTCCCTCCAACCGTCTCTTGTTGTTCTTACCCAAGACCCGGTATCTGCCAAAACAAATGTATGTGAGTGATAAACGCTGAGAGGAATGTCTGTTGGACCACAGGAAATTTCCTGTTCAGGAAGAGATCTTGGGAACTTCCTGTGGAGGGGTGCATTGTGGGACTTTTGGCTGCAGGCCCTTGACCACAGCTGCAATTAACTAAAGGCAAGGGGGGGAGGGGAGAGGAAGAAGAGGAGACAGCTACCCACAGACATTTTTATCCATGTAGCCTGAGGAGAGAATGGGCTAATACAGGTTAAAATTTTCCAAGTGATCTGAACGTCTAATGTGCACCAAGGTCACTGGTGCCCAGTCTCCTTTACTGCCACCCATCCTTTACAGCATCCCAGATGCTTCCTTAGGCTTCCTAAAAACAAGCACTGTCGCCTTGTCTTCATGAGTCTTCCTATGCCTCCAGCCCTTGTAAGCCTGTGTGAAGTGTCCACCTCCTCTTGGGCCATACCGACGGGTTGCAATGCCCTGATTATCCTCAGGACCACTCATGGCTACTGGTGTCCACACCTTGGGGTTGGTGATGTGTTCCATCCCGACTCAGGTATGGAAGAGAGAAGAAGCGACACCTTGGCTCTTTGGCTTACCTCTGCCTCAGAAAACATCAAAGAAATGTTACTGAATTATCACAAAAGACTGGGTTAATAATCCAGTTCATAACCACAGTCAAAACCAACAGGACGACCCTGCGTTCTTGTTCTACAGTCCCAGTCAGGAACGAAGTCCTGATTAACGCCTCATGGCCAGACTTCTTTGTGGCTTCATGGCGGAGCCGGGTCCCTCTCTGCGGGGAAGTTTCTGGAGCACTGTGGATGGCAGGACTTGGAAGCTTCCAGGCTGTTTCTAGCTGTGTAACCCCACGCTGGGGAGAGGGCAAGTTTTTTATCTCTCTGCATTTCAGCTTCTTTGTCTAACTTGGGGAATTAAAAACAAAACAAAACAAACAAACAAAAAAAAAACTTCCCTTAAATCAGATAATGTATAGAATAGTGCCTATAACCCAAAGCAGGTTCTGAGAGTTCTACATACATTTTCCTTTGAGTCTATCATCATTACAAACTGGAAATTACTTAGGTGTGGTTCTGGCTAGCGTCAGAGGAAAGGCTTTGAGGGGCCTTTCACCCTCCGCTTCTGTGATTTGTACTTAAGGAAGTTTTTTCTGGAGCTTCTACTCTGCATCCAAGTGCCTGTTACTTCCCTACAGCTCCTGCTCGGCGTTTATGGAGTGCGTCTGTGAAGAGCGAGACTTGTGTTTGAGAATCAGTCACAGCTTGGTGGCAGCTTATGCCTGACTATGTCTTAGTCCTTGGGGATCTCCGGCAGGGGTGACCCGCGCCGTTCTCTGGGTCTTGTAGAAGTAGCCTGCCCTCTGTGCATCGCCTGTGTCACTGTCTATCCCTCTCACTCTGCCATAACACACAGCCCCCATCGGACACAGAGCTGGTTGCTAAGTATGAAGTGATTACTGTATTGTCCTTACCTGTGTGTCTGTGTCACCCACTAGAAGGTGACTCCTTGAGGACAGGGGCCTTGTCTGCCACCAGGGATGTGCTTAACAGAGGCTTGTGAAATTGAATGCACTTCATTTTAGGGGAAGGGTTCCATGGGGGCCTTTAAACGTGGGACTTAAAAGGCATTTATGGTTTTATGTTGTAAAATACTGTACCAACCGGCCTGAAAGCTCTGTATTAAAAATAGTGTCTGTGTGGGGCGCCTGGGTGTCTCCGTTGGTTAAGTGTCCGACCTCGGCTCAGGTCACCGTCTCACGGTTCGTGAGTTCAAGCCCCGCATTGAACTCTGTGATGACAGCTCAGAGCCTGGAGCCCGCTTCGGATTCTCTGTCTCTCTCTCTGTCCCCAAAATAAATAATAAAACATTAAAAAAAATTTTAAAACTAGTGTCTGTGTGCACTACTGACTATATTATACCCTGTCATTTGGCCTCTGTGCTCCACTGTCACATTTTTGAGTTTTCATTTGCGTGGCTCCCATTTCTTCAGAAATTGGCGGGGGGGGGGGGGGGGGGGGGGGGGGAGGGGGTTCTTTTTTATTTTTGGTTTGCCTCTTTTCTATTCTAGAGGCTTGAAATACAGGCCTATTTTCACAGTAGGTCTGGAAACAAAAGGCAGTGGTTTTGCCCCTTGATAGAGTGAGCCCCCAGAATCATCTTGAAAATGGGACTTAAATTTTAAAACGTTCTTCAAGAGTAGGTGACCAAGTATTTCCCAGAAAGAATTAAAAAGCCAGAGTATCTTGTGGCAAACATCGTCCGAGTATATAGTCTACCCTCTGAAGCAGTAAAATTACATCATGGCTTTAAAGATAAAAGCAAACATAGGGGTGATATAAAAGTGAGCTGTAGTCGTTGGAAAGTTGTCCTCACATATCCCATGTGATTTTGTTTTACATTATTCTAAGCAGACTCCCCACGTTAGAATGGCAAATATGTGAGCAGAGACATAAATTAACTGGAAGAAAACAAAATAGACCTCTTAACTGACCTTTCTTTTTTTTTTTTTTTTAATGTTTTTTATTTATTTTTGAGACAGAGAGAGAGAGACAGAGCATGGGCAGGGGAGGGGCAGAGAGAGAGGGAGACACAGAATCCGAAGCAGGCTCCAGGCTCCAAGCTGTCAGCGCAGAGCCCGATGCGGGGCTCGAACCCATAAACCGTGAGATCACGACCTGAGCCAAAGCCGGACGCTTAACCGACTGAGCCACCCAGGCACCCCTTAACTGACCTTTCTTTTTAAAACTCTGACCTTGGTCTTTAGAAGAAAAGGGCAAAAAAAATTTTTTTTAAAGGTACCCTATTTAGTTTCAGAGGCAACTCTATGGGTTATGGCTTAATTAAGCCAGTTTCCGACATTTTGAAAATGTTTCTAGGGCTGGAAAAATAAAAGCTTGTTTAATGAATCTTGATGGAGCCAAAAAATTCAGGTAATCAGAATGTTCCATTTCCACAGCTGGTGCTCCCTTTAATTCAGATTGCGTTGACAAAGACAGGGAAATAGAATGGTCCTCCCAGGGAGAGACCTCACTGTTCTGTAGATAACCTACTACCGGGCAGGCTTTTGCTAGAGTGAAAATATTGTGATGGTCAAACTAGTTTGTACTATCCTTGTATTTGTATGAAACCTTAACAGTTTACTAGTGTTAACGTCTATATTAATCTGTCTTGTTTAATCAACACAGGGCCCCATGCTGTTCAGATGGGGAAATAGATTCGGGGAGGCCAGGGCTGGAGGTTGACCAGCAGAACCTGCACTTACATTAGGTCTTATCTCTCCAAGTTCATTCTGGCCTGGGGTGAGGCTGCTGGCCAGGAGGTGAACGCCAACATGTGCCAGTTAGTAAGCAGTTTTCTGACAAATCCAAGGCCAAGGGAAGTGAAATAACTTCTTGGTTCCCCTCCATTTCTTCCCATGCTGTCTACCCATCAACCCCCTGTTGCCTTCCACCCCTGTTCACACCCACCCTTTCTGCCCACACCACCTCAGCCGCCCCTGCAGTTTCTGTGGGAAGCTAAGGAACTCTTTGTTTGTGCAGTAAGGGTTTCCTCACAGGAAATTTCCTGTGATGGAAACTCCGGGGAAACTTCCTGTTGGTTAGGACACTGCAGGGGGCTGATAACGTGAACCACTTAAACCTCCAAACCTCGGCTGCCGAGAGAAGGATGGGATGGCCCTTCCCTGCTTTCTCAGAGCCTGGGAGGGCATGAAATTACAAGCATACAGAAGCATCAAGAGGTTCGGGCACATGTTCCAGAAGCTAAAAGCTTATGCCTGTGATCAGCAGGTTCTTCTAGAAGATCAGCTCTCATGGTTCAGTGGGCTACTCAGGTTTCTAACAAGCCTGGTACCTGCAGGGCCATTCTGTCTGGAAGTATTAAGAGGACTCTGGAAAGTGTCTTAAGGTTCTGGATTTAATTATTTCTATATCACTTTAAAACATGTTTCTGTTACTCTTCAATGTTATATGTTTATGAGTGCTGCAAACATTTATTTTCAGCTATCACTTAGGGACTGGGAATTGTAACCAGTCTTATCACTGGCAGACACAGTTGACTATGTTACGTGATGTGATTTGCTTAACACCAAGCGTAAGTCATCTGGGGTGTGTACCACAGGGCGACCAATCTTGAGCCACAGCACAAAATTATCCAATAGGCTTTATGTGTGCTTGACCTACTCTGTACCTAGAGTGGAATATTTTGTTGTTTGCTGGCATTTGAACAAAGGTAATTATTCCTAAATCATCTCTTGGGGTTGAACTTAGCTTTGAGTATCTCCAGTGTTGGGAATTCGGTACGTTCTCCTGAGCAGCTCTCTTAGCCCAAACTCAAGTTTGGCCTCCTACGTAGCCTGAATTTTCCTTAGTGACCTCTAGACCCATTACTATTCATCCTGCCCTTGTTGTACAATAAAAATAATTGACCCCTGACCTCTTTCTGTTTTCGTATCGGTAGACAGTTACTTGAAAGATGTCTCTTAATCACTGGATTCGCCCCAACGCAAGTCCATTTCTCTACAAGTTTCTTCATGGGTATTGTCTTCCTGGTTTAGGTGCTAATGTGGCCTTCATTTGTAAAGTGCACTAGATTCAATGCAAGTTTCTACCAGTCTCACCTCCCCAAACTTCTGCCACAAGCTGGTGCTCTTTCTTGCTTGCTTTGTAGGAATGATCATTCTAGCACTTGAATAAATCATTCGCGCATACTTTCAGGTGGGGTATTGTGGCTGTATTCTTGGTCCACATTGCAAATTAGGGAAGCATATGAGAAATTACAGTTAGCCAGGAAGAAATTTGCGGCTGATAAGAAGCCTGTCTCTTAAACTCCTGGAAGACAGAAATCATTGTTCATCTTTGTATACACAATATTTTGTAATTGTTTTGCATGTAGTCTCCATACATGTTGGCTGAATGAATGAGTCCCAAAAGTCAAAAGAACAGGTTTTTGGATTTATTTTGTTCTTAGAATGTGTAAAAGTTGCAAATTTTTGGAATTTATTTGTGAGGACAAGCTGTCCTCATGAATTGAGTATTGATCTTCAAAATGGTGAGTCGCCAATAATGAATGATGCTGCCTATAATATACTCACAAAATCTAGGGAAAATACCTTTGTAAACATGCCTTGGGATAAGCTTTAAATACGGAACTACAAACCAGTGATTTAATTTGGGACGCTCAGAAGAAAAATAGGGCCTAAGTGTCTTGCAGTATGACTTACTTTGGATTTTATATTTGATTTATTATTATAGAATGGGATTAGCCGGAATGTGTCATAAATAGAGACCGTCACTATAAACACCAATTAGCACCATTTGTCTATGTAAGAATAATGGCCATTTTCAACCTGCTCTCGCTTTAAAATAGATCACAGTGACGTCATAATATCTATAGACTGAACCAAGATGATATTATCAGTAGTAGTAGCAGAAGTGCATCATGGTCTTCGTCAAGGGGACTTTCTGCTAAGGATCCTTATCTTTTCTGGAAGTCTAGTTAGCGTACTAGAAGGACCGGGGCTGTGGAATCTCACACTAATTTCTAGTTCTCCTTTTGCCGTTCGGTTCATTCTCTCAACAGATAATTTATTATATGACTACTAAGTATATATATGGGGTACTAAGTACATATCAGCGACCAAGACAGACATGCCCCTGCCTTCGTGTTGCTTACAACGTCATAGGGGAGATTCAGGCTGACCAGGAGTTAACCCCAGCCATACAGTGCCCTCCCCACACAACAAGGAGAATACTCTGTTGTAAAATAGAAACGACGTGGTGCCATTTCGCTGCTGCAAAACCTCCAGTGGCTTCTAGTTACATTTAGAAATATTCTGAATTCTCAGTGTGAACCACCAGGTCCCGTTTGATCCAGACCCCGTCAACCTCTCTAACCTCATCCTGTGCTACCTTTTGTTCTGTTCATTTCTCTTTAGCCAGACGGGTCTTGCTATTCTTAGAACTCTCTATGATAGCTCTTTCCAAAACCGCACCTTCCCTCGTTCCCCTTCCCCTTTACCTTGTACTGTTTTCCTCCATAGCACTTTCTGCCACTTGTAATTTTTTAAAAAGTTGGATGGCAACTCTTAGATGTGTATTCAAAAAGTTGGCCGTCCCGTGTGCACAGGTGGGGCTTGATGCCTGTTGAGTCCAACTACGGTGGTTCAGTTGGTTGATAATTTGGCCATCTCGTGGGAGGCCCCAGAAGTCTTTTCGAGGAAGTGAGTTTGCCCCAGAAGAAATCCTGTGGTCTCCTGCTTGTAAGGAACCAAGCTGGGAAGAGGCTTGAGCTTTTATCATTCATTACGCAGATTTCCACTGCATTCCCCTCTATTCTCCTAATCCTTGATCTCTGCTGGACCCAGTACTCTGACTCAACCTGATTCAAGCAAGCAAATGTTCTGTCATCTACTAGGAGCGGCAGCCGCTGAGCTGAGGAGAGTGGAACAGACTCACACCACAGATCCTTTTATCGGTAGCCTCTCCTGCTCTCCTCCTGCTTTCAGAGGACCTTGGAACCTCTAGTTTCTGAAGTTTTTGGAGATTGTCAGGAAGAACGAGCCTGTTTCTTAGTGGTGTCTCCCCTGCGGGCAGGTGGGGTCTAGCTGTTCCGCTCTGCCAGATCAGATACCCGTCTTTCATCTGCTTCCCCTCCAGAATTTTGTGCACCTCTCTCAACAGCCTTCTCCCATCCTCTCTCTTTATGGGGTTGTACCTTTCTTATTCCTCTGCTGTGGTTTAGCCGCACCTGGGACAGAAGCAGGGATAGACACACACACGACTCACGCGTATAGTTACCCTTGAGGGGGAGGGCACTGATGCGGCACCACAGGGTGTTTTGAAAGCCTAAGGCACAGGAACTCGGTCTAGTCTACAGCGTACATGTAAGAGGCAACTTAAAAACTCAGTGGGAGTTAATTGGGTAAAGAGGAGGTAGGATTATCTCTGGGAAGGGGAAATGGGGTGTGCAAAAGCCCTGAGACTAGAAGATTTGGTCTTCCAAGGATGGAAACCCAGGCAACTGATGTTTGGTGAATTTGCTGTGGAAAACCACGACAAGGGGAAAAGCTGGTGAGGTAGCCTGAGCCCGTCATGTTAGAGAGTCTGGTCTGGGTCCCAAAAGCAGTGAGCGGCCATGACTGTTAGCTGTGTAGCCTTGGACATCACAGAATCTTGGCTCTTCTTTTGTAAACCAGGCACATAACCTCAACCTCATAGAGTAGTAAGCACTAAATGGCGTTATGTATATACTATGTCAACTTAGAGTCGTCATACTTGTTTGCTGAATTTGATCTTTTGGGACATGACATGTCACTGTAGCCCCTCAGTAGAACAGTGTAATCAAAATGTCAGGTTGAGAAATAATCTTCCGAAATCAAGTAAGTGAAAGGAATCAAGTAACAACCAGTTGAGTGGTCTTGTTCTGGGTCCCAAAAGTCCAATAACAGAAGAGTTTCAATTATCCACACTCCAGACGAAGGTAGACTTGTAAGATGGTATAAAGTTGAAAAGGTAAGAATTTGAGGGGTGCCTGGGTGGCTCAATCGCTTGAGCGTCTGACTCTTGGTTTTGGCTCCGGTCAGATTCTCGTGGTTTGTGAGTTCGAGCCCTGCTTCAGGCTCTGTGCTCACAGTGCAGAGCCTACTTGGGATTCTCTCTTTCCCTCTCTCTCTGTCCCTCCCCTGCTCATGATGTCTCTCTCTCTCTCTCTCTCTCTCTCTCCCTCCTTCTCCTCCTCCTCCTCCTCCTCTCTCTCTCTCCAAATAAATAAATAAATAAACTTAAAAAAAAAGGTAAGAATTTGATAGTATTCCAGCTGTGCTCCAAAGCTAATACTGCATGAAGATCGATTAAGAAGCTTGTCAGTTGGTAGCTGGAGACTATAGGGGAAGCAGGCACCAAAGAAAGGTGGTGGATAGCTCTACCCATCTTTGTCCTATGCCACAGTTGATGACGAAGCAGTTGTTTTAGGTTTTCGTGTGAAAAAGTTCCCTGTGCTTGGCAACATACTAAACACGATAGGTAATAGATGAGGCTCTTGTCCTGAAGGATCTTTTAAGCTGTAAGACATTTTCACATGAGTTGTATCATCTTTATTATTTTAAAGAATTGGCCAGAGAGTTGCACCTTCAGTGCAAGGATAAATTAACAAGTTTCAGGGCTCTGATCTTAACAACACATGTACATGGTGTTCGTTCTGCCTGTTGCTAGCCAGCGCCAGAGAAGCTGATGAGCTCAACTCTGTGGAACTCACCCTTTGAGCCTGAAAATCAGCCTTCACTCATGACTTGACATTTCTGAACACGCTGATCACTTCTTAAAGGAAAGCAGTGATGCTTAATAGTCACTTGATGGTATCCCACCAGTTAAGTCAATAAGGAGAATTGTCATGTCGGCCAGTGGTATTAAATTTCTAGAATCTGTTCTGGGTTTTAAAGACGCAGGCAGCTTCTGAAGCCCACCAATTTAAGATTGCCAGGTGAGTTTTGGCTATAACGTTATCTATAAATAGGCAGCATGGTTCCCATGCGATTGATGTAGTTGATGTAATTGTGTCGCCTTTTACAGCTCAGTAGAAATTACTTGTAGTTGTAAATTGTAGTAGAAGCAGGCGTCTACTTCGTTTTGATCTTAAAGAATCTCAAGGAAAATAAATGCACACCAGGGAGTCTGTGGATTTTGATAGCTTATTTCAAACATCATTTTTTAGTAAGCACATGCCGAAATGTGTAGTGGTAGAGAAAATTGGTAGAGTGAAGAAAAGCACAGACAGATTCACGTGGGCTTTCAATGAACACGTATATGGCTGGGCTTCCGGTTAGGAAACAGTGGCTCTGGGTGGAGCCTCTAAGTTTGCAGGGCTCATTAGGCATGAGCGGGAGAGGCTCAAGGCTCTCAGGTTGACAGCTATACCTCGAAACTGCAGAAATGAAAAGTTTTTCATTCCTGAGCCCAGTGGAAGGTGGATGAGAAGGAAAAGACTGTCACGTAGTAAAATAATATGTAAAGAATAACCAAATGATCCACATTAGGTTTTGCTCACTGGCAGGCAGGAACGTATCATATTTAAAAAGGGGTGTCTTTACCTAAACGTACCTATGTAAACTAACTACCTTCCCAACGAAACAGGATGCACCTGTCTAGAGGTATCTTTGTTACTAGAGCAATGGATATTTTATTGGGCTGACAGATTTTATTTCTGTTTTAGAAAACATAATGGTAATTGGTATCAAATCGCCTTTTCTCTTGCCCCAAGAAGTGTTGCAAAAACAGGACTCACTTCGTGAACTTGAGAAACCAGTTATTTGACCTACATTTTTCGGTACCTTAGCACATTCTTCTAAAGTAATAAGAGCACGTATTTTTCCCTTTCATACCCTGCAGCCCTGTTCCCCAATTATCATCGGTGATAGGCCCACCCATAAATCAATGGAAGGGTCGTGAAAGAGAAACATAAAATTCACTTGAAAAAGAGTACCTATAAGGCATTCCTAGAATGTTCAATATGAGTCATTTTTTTGGGCAGCGAAGTTAATTGTCCTCAAACATTTGATCACAGGGATGGCATACCGTAGTTGGGTCCAAGATCTCCTCTATGTGACAGGTACAAGGGGAACGGAATCCGGCCACACAGACCACTGTTGCCATATGAGTAACTGCAGCTTTAACACGAATTTTGTATTTTTCTCTACAATTCCCATCACACCACCCCCACCCACCTGCCACCCGTTTCCCCCATAGGATACAATGAGAAGAGAAAAGGACCTGACAAAGTATGCTAGAAAGCTACACTAAAGAGGATAATAGCAGGCAGTAAGGTATGAAGAGAAAATAATAGAAGAGTGTAGGTGTGATGTGGTGATTTATAATAAGAAATATATATTTGGTCTTTGTCCCCATTTCTGGCATAGAACTGAAACGCTAGAATTTCGTAAACGATGAGGGAGATGGCTTCTTTTGTTAAGTCAATGAGGTGAGGTGACTTCCGAAAGCGCAGAAGGATGGGAGCTGGTGGCCAGTGGAGCCAACCATGTGATTAGAGGTTCGGAACTTTCTGTTCCACCCCCAACCCTCTCGAGATCAGTGACCAGCGTCCAATGACTGAACCAGTCTGACTGATGAAGTAAAGCCTCCATAAGGGGCACCTGGGTGGCTCAGTCAGTGAAGCGTCTGACTCTTGGTTTTTGGCTCAGGTCATCATCTGATGGTTTCGTGAGTTCGAGCCCCTCATAGGGCTCTGTGCTGATGGTGCGGAGCCTGCTTGCGATTCTCTGTCTCCACCTCTCTCTGCCCCTCCCCCGCTCTCACCGTCTGTCTCAAAATAAATAAATAAACTTAAAAAAAATTTTTTTTTTTAAACCTAGAAGAGGGTTGAGAGAGATTCCAGGTTGGTGAACACATGAAGGTGCTGGGAGAAAAGTCCTCCTGGAAAGGTCACAGGAGCTCCATGCCCCTTCCGCATACAGTGTCCTACTGGCTGTCCCTCAGTTATATCCTTTTATGATAAACCAGTGATCTAGTAAGTAAAATGTTTCCTGAGTTCTGTGAATGGCTCTTGCAAATTAACCGAACCAAGGAAGGGAGGGGGTTGCGGGAACCTGCGACTTTGTTGCCAGTTGGTCAGAAGCATAGGTAATAACTTAGGCTGGTGACTCACATCTGAAGTAAGGTCAGAGGGTAGTCTCGAAGGACTAAGCCCTCAACCTGTGGAGTCTGATGCTATCTTTGGGTAAATGGTGCCAGAATGGAGTTGAATTCTTGGACACCCTACTGGTGCCCAGAGAATAGCTTGGTGTTGTGTCAGAAGTACCTTCCCCCACCCCGACCCCACCAACACACAAGTTGGAATTGGGTCAGGGTAGCCGAAAGAGCAGGGTACCACAAAAACTAAGGAGTGCTGAGAAGAGGAAGGATGAATAGAGAAATGTGATTTCAGGAAATCATGCATAGCTGGATGATCTATTTAAAAATGTCAGGAAGTGGGTGAAAGAGAGGCTGTAGGTAAAGGGATGACAGAATTTGTAATGGTCAGCAAGGAAGCAGGAATGGATAAGAAGGAGGAAGACAGTACAGTAGAATGAGAAGGAAAGACACAAAATGGATATAGGAGAGATACTGAAGATATGTGAAGGAAAAAGCAGAAAAGAAGATGAAAGAGGGGAGGAATGAAAATAAATAAAATGAGGATTAAATCCTGATTTGTTCATCCATAGCTATATAAGAAGTATGTAGTCAACTATTGATTTTCTGTCTAATGAAGAGAGTGATATGGATAACCCAAAATAATGGATCCTTTCCAAACCATTAATACATTTTGACTTGGGCTACATTTTAATAATTACATTGAAGTATATATTTGACTGTGTGTGTGTGTGTGTGTGTGTGTGTGTGTGTGTATTGTTTTACATTTTTTTAGTAAAACAGAAACCACAAGATACATAGTTGATTGAGGAGAACCAGCTCTTTATCCCTACTGTAGTTCCTTTCTGCTTCTTCCTTTGAGCTAGGAGAGGACCATACCTGCAGACGTCCCTTAGTCTATAATTAGGCCACATCCCCACCCACCACCCTGCATAAAACCCTAATCTGAAAAATTTCCTGAAATCTGGGGAGGAAGTAGAGCGTCTTACTTAAAGACTTCAGTGAGCTGAGCCTGAGCGTGGGTGGTGAACCCCAAACCTCTTCTGGTTCCTTCTGGACTACGGTGCTCCAGAGAGAGAATTAACATAGAGCTTGAAATTGACGTTAAGGCACCTTGTCTCAAGTAGAAAACCCTTGCGTGTAAACCCGTGAAGAAAACACTGCTTTACTTCACCGCACAAAAGACCAGTAACTCAAACACGTTTTTGAAGACCCAGAAAGAGCTGGGGGTGCTTAGGGGTGAAGGGTACATGTGTGAGTAGCCGTGTCTTTATCAGTGACTCGATAGCTCAGAGCCAAGCATCTTTGTGCCACAAACCATAGTTTCTTGATGTCCCAGAGGGAAGGAAAGTGTAAGTATGAATTAATATAAGACAAGTCACAGTAAAACAAAAATACTACCACTTGTGTCTTGAGATTCTCGTTGGCAAGACCCAATCTAAAACATACATGACTGTCACCATTAGAAAGATCCACACATTGGGTTTTCCTTTCTCTTCCTGATTAGGATTAACCTGGAAAAATGGATTGCGTCCACCTTTAATAACCTACACCTTCTAGAAGATTAGAAGTTGTTATTTTTTTTTCTTTGATGCTGCTTTTATAGATGTATAGTAGGACTTCTGAGGTTAGATGGACATTCCAGGTCATGTAGTCTATGCCCGCCAGATGCAGGCATTCTACCTGTGGCATGGCTGAGTGACAGCCATACGCCTTCTGCCCGGACACTTCTGTGGATGTGACCTCAACTGTCTCTGAGGCCATCTTGCCATTTTTAAATAACACCAGTTGTCAGAAAGCTCTTTAAACTCTTAGATATGCGACATTTTTTTAAAGTTTATTTATTTATTTTGAGAGATAGCACAAGCAGGGGAGGAACAGAGAGACAGGGGGAAAGAGAAAGAGAGAGAGAGAGAGAGAGAGAGAGAGAGAGAGAGAGAGAGAGAGAGAGAGAATCCCAAGCAGTCTCCACACTGTCAGCACAGAGCCCAATATAGGGCTTGAACCCATAAACCACGAGATCATAACCTGTGCTGAAATCAAGAGTTGGATGCTTAACTGACTGAGCCACCCAAGCATCCCAGATGCATGGTATTTATTAAATCATCCATCACTGTAGGACAACAAATAATTGGTACCCTATGCTTTTTCTTCTCCAGCTCTGACCATTGCCCAGGTATCATTTATAATAGGAGTTCAACCTCGATCAGTCTTTCTGCTTTTACCTCATGCTCTGGTTATATCTAGATTATGGGACTCATTTAGAATCTAACTAAAAATGAGAAATCCTCTGTTTCTACAAATATAAATCTTGGCAATCAATAGAAAAAGGAAAGGAGGTTTAGCAAAAACTGATGATAATTCCAAGAAGGCAGTATCTTTTGGAACATTCTATGGTGACCCCACCACTGGAGCTATCTGCTTACCTCTGGTTGCAGAATTTCCAGAAAAGACTTGCTGCCTTCAGAATACTTTGGGGCCCTTCCTTTTGTGCTTGGATTTCTACCCTTAGTGGTTTATTCCTTCAGCATGGATTTTTGTAAAAAAAAAAAAAAAAAAAAAAAAATGCCAATAGTCCAGGAGATGGACCATTAAGCTCTGGGTGGTCATTGCACTTAAGTGTTAATCATTTTTATATCTCTTCCTAGAAGTGTGTTTTAATGGCATGGAGGAGGGTGCAGAACTGAGAGGAAACAGGGACGTGTGGTTCACTAGGCACAGGTTTCTGGGTGGAAAAAAAGAAAAGGGGAGCATTTCTGTGTGCTTGCGGAAGACCCAGCACTTTTGCATGTACAATCTTCACAGCAATCCCTGTGAGTTGAGATCTGCCTTTTACAGATGAGGAAATTGAAGACAGGAGATGAAGAGGTGTCCCACCCAGGCCATAGCTAGTCAGGGACAGGACTGGGGTTTATTCACACCACAGCCGCCTAATCTGAAGCCTGTGCTCTCTTATTATTCCGTGACACCTGTGCCATCATCAAAGGGACAAAGCACAAGGAACTGGAACGCTGAGAGGAAATTTGCCTACTTCAGAATTTTGCGCAAGGCTAACCCCGTCTAAAAGCATCACTTTGAAATCCGGTCCATGTGGCAGTAAAAATGTCCTAATGCCAACTGATTTTAAGCCTTGGAGTTACTCTACCTAAAATTCATAAAACACTGTGAAATAATTTGCAACGAGGTATTTGTTCACAAGGAGACTTTCTCCACTTGTTCAGAGTGCTTTTTATTATCATAGATTTTCATCCCTTCGTGGAGTAACGGACGGTGTTCACACTCTAAATGTGAATCTTGCACCAGCCTTGGGTTATTAGCAGAAAGCCGGCGAAGACCAATTGTGAGGTCCCTTCCATCCCTGAATCCTTGCAGTATTTTGGTCTGACGCTGTTACACTAAATCCTAGGTCCCCTTAGGGAATGACACGGGTATAATTATCAGGTGTCGTCCCCCCCCCCCCCCCCCCAACACACCGCATTTGCAACCAATGCAGCAAAGCCCCTTTAACCCCCTCTTCTCATGGCTACTCACTCACTCAAATACATGTAACGCTTGTCCAGGATTATTTCCTGCCCCTCGTTCTGGCACTTTTGGGAGAGCTTTGGGGGTACACAGTCTTCAGGTGAATTACTCCATCATCGAGAGAGGATCTTCTGGAAGGCAGGTCTGTTCTCCCCCACTCAGTATTCTTTCACAGCAACCACAAAACCACACTTTCTCTATTAAGTACACATTCCTGGGACTATAACAAAAGGCTTCTGTGAGCTTGAAAGCAGCAGGGGAGGGTACAACATGAAGGACTGAAGATTTAAAGGGTTTCATTTCTTCCTTGCTGGAGACTGTATTGTGTTTGAATGCAGTTTGGAATCTGTTTCTCTACCACAAGGGGAAAGAGAAATCTGCCCTAAAGCTGCACGGGGACCCCGACTGGTCTTTATTCTCATAGCTTAGTGATTTCCTGCCACCCCAGCGAGTGAGCGAGCAAGCAGGCACAGGGGCTCCCTGACAGTCATGGGGGGGCCCCAGGAAGCCCAGCTGGGAGCCCATGGGGACTGGGCTCTGAGCCCACAGCCTCAGTTCACCGCTGTGAACATCTTCCCTTTGCTGAGTGGCTACCCAGCCAGGCAGTTTTCTCTAGCCCGAGCCCGCAGCCACAGCTATCCTGCCCTCCCAGGATGGTGAATTCATTGTTTTCGAAGTGGTGCAAGGAATCAGAATTTTCCATCCTTCCCAACTGGGGAGAATTGAGTTCTACAAAGAAAGTAACCAAGTGAGCTCAGCCGGTTGAGCGTCCGCCTCAACCAGGGCTCAGGTCGTGATCTCACAGTTCGTGGGTTCGAGCCCCACATTGGGCTCGCTGCTGTCAGCGCAGAGTCGGCTTCCGATCTGCCCCCCTCTCTCTCTCTGCCCTCCCCTGCTCACACTATCTCTCTCTCTCAAAAATAAATAAAAACATTTTAAAAATTGAAAAACAAAAAATAAAAGACCCTTAAAAAAAAAAAAAAAGAGAGAGAGAAAGTAATGAGCTTTAAAAAGAAAGTCCCATGGGGCGCCTGGGTGGCTCTGTTGGTTAAGCATCCGACTTCGGCTCAGGTCATGATCTCACGGTTCGTGGGGTTGAGCCCCGTGTGGGGTTCCGTGCTGATGGCTCAGAGCCTGGGGCCTGTTTCGGATTCTGTGTCTCCCTCTCTCTGCCCCTCCCAACTTGCGCTCTGTCTCTTGTCTCAAAAATAAATAAACATTAAAAAAAAATCGAAAGAAAAAAAAAAGTCCCATTCCCTCCCTTCCGCTTCCAGCCCACCCCCAAGGGCACACCGTCCTATTCTGCATTTGAGGGAAACCTCCTTCTCTGCCGGATAGTGCCAGGCGCTGAGAACAGCGGGCTTGGCTGTGCCACCAAAGCTCTTGTTTTCTCCATAGCAGAGTTAATGTGGCCATGACTCAGAATTGTGGGACCCTAGACACCAAGGAAGTGAACTAACGTCTTTTCAGCTCACGGTGGACACATAGTCCACAGAATAGGTTTCATGCTCTAATGAAACAGCACAGAAACTCTGTCCTTGGTGGCTAAGGAGTGTGTGGTGAGATGCTGCTCCCTCCCTCTCCTGCCCTCTCCCCTTCCTTTCCCCCTCTTTTTTTTCTTTCTTCGTGTCAGAGCTGAGAACTCTAATTCCAGCCCAAATTCCTTTGAGCAAAGGTCCTCCTGAACCATGACCTTGAAAAGATTTCCTCTTGTGATATGCCCATCTAGACTCGCATGTTGTTCCCTGGATTTAGGAAAGGCTGGAGAAATCTTCCACTCCATTTAAGGAGAGCCTGTATGGTTAGTGGATAGGGCCTCAGGCACAGGATTGCGACAGCAATAATGCAAAGAGAGACGCCTGCAAAATAAAAACTTAATAATGAAGAACATCGTACAATTATATAGCACCTGTTTTTAAAAAAAGACAAAATTCAACTGAGTAAATTTAGAGATGAAATTGGCTTTATTCAGTGATTCATGAGTTGGACAGCATCCCATCTAGCAGATAGAAAGGAGTTCCGAGAGCAGTACAAAATGGAAGGCTTTTATAGCCAGAAGGGGGCAGAAAAAGGAAGTTTCTGTCTAAGAGTGGGGTGTTTCAGCAAGGCTACCTTCCTCTGGGGGAAGGCTGAGGGTCTGTCGAGCAGATTACCTCACTGGTGCTGACCAGATCGTTCCAGACGGACTGGTTAAAAGTCACAGTCCTGGGAGAGGCCGAAACTGCAATTAAGTCCTGGTTTGCTGTCGGGGGTACAATTGACTATATTGGAGCCCTGCTGTTCCTCTTTTTTTTTTTTTTTTTAATGTTTCCCCCGTTTTGATCAGACTCTCACCCTCAGAGATGTGATGAAAATGTAAGGCATCCGTGCCCGTCTCAGCTACCTCTCTGTAGTTCTTGTGGCTTTTACTGATCCTCTGTATCATCTTCACAGGTCAGGATATTTTTTTGTTGAATCTCTGTGATTTGCACAGGTCACAGGTTCAGGTTCACATTCTTTTAGCCCGTCATTCTCTTGGTTGCTTTGACTTTCCAGTTGGAGGGAGATCATTGGCCTGGTGGGTAGCAGCTGCAAACATGCATTTAAAGCTTTTGAGAAGGTACAGTGTGCCAGTGTGACCGCAAAGAGTTTGATAAGCTGGATAATTCGCAGCGTTTGGAGCACACTTCAGAGCCATGGTCTCTGAGACCCAAACCAATACAAGTCAAGTAAGTCAAAGAAAGGTTTTGTTGAAGTTACCTCTTACAGTCATGTGGCTTGCTTAGGGACCTTATGTGATTGAGTTGCGTTGTCCCCAGAAGTATTAATTTAGGTATAGCAGGTAGTATTTGCCACAGCACAGACACCTCCTTGCTCTACTAAAAAATAATCAAGGGCTAGCCTATTATCAAGAACAATTTTGGTTGGAGAGCCTAAGGATTTGGGGAGGCAGGGGCAGCTATTGTCTTAGCAGTGGATTCTGAAATATTTTCAAGAGTCAAGGAAAGGTTCCTGATCGTATTCCCATTTATATTTACTCCTGGGGCGCCTGGGTGGCTCATTCGGTTGAGCGTCCGACTTTGGCTCAGGTCACGATCTCATGGTTCGTGGGTTCGGGCCCCACGTCGGGCTCTGTGCTGACAGCTCAGAGCCTGGAGCCTGTTGGGCTTCTGTGTCTCCCTCTCTCTCTGCCCTTCCTCTGCTCATGCTCTGTCTCTCTCTGTCTCAAAAATAAATATAAACATTAAAAAAAAATTTGTATTTACTCCTGACCAGGAAAGTAGGGCCCTGCCAAAGGAAGCAAACTCTGAATCTTGGAAGCCTCCTAAAGGTCCTTTCTAACTTGACGATGTAAATTCAGGGGAGTTGACCAAAGAGACATTGCCCAGTTAGGCTCCAGCCAGGTATTCACAGGCTCAAGGGGAATGATAACCACCACTGACAGGGTTAAACCCCGGTGGGGCCAAAACTATTCCCATTAAAATGGTGCTGTTCATGGATTCACTCACAGGGATTGTTGAATTTGCTCATTCAAGCCACAGATCAGTTAGGTTTTCCGCACATCTGGGAAATAAATCTCCTAGCCTGAAATAAGCAGTTATTCTCAATATCTTCCAAAGATGGGCGCTGCTGCTAAGATCTTTTCGTGATTGGAGGCAGATCTCATTTAGATAATCATGAGAAAGTGGGGGCACAAATATAAGGAAATTTATGTAGATATTTGTGTCTAATTAGGTAAATACAGTTTCATGGGACAAAGGTAAAAAAAATGGGCACTGGATTTCTGGCCTTAAGAGTTGAACACAATAAGAGACTCTCAAGCGGGGCGGGGGGGGGGGGGTGTCAATTAAAGCTCGTGGTGACATTGGGAATAGAAGAGAAGGTCATAGGGAGGGACTAGGAGGTCTCTAGCATTATAGATAGATTGAAATCCTTGATGACAAATCCAGCAGTCGGAAAAGTTACTCCCTTATCTGTGGCCTGGTAAGTACCGATACTGGCCTTATCTTTCCAGGCCAATGACAGAATAAAGGGAAAAAAAAGAGAAGAAGAAAGAGTTTCATGTTTCAAGTATGAAGTCTTGATCAGTGTCTTGGGTGGAAGCAGTCTACCTTGATGTCCACCACATTGGAGGTCTCCAGTGTCTGCATGGGACCACATGTCTCAGGTGGAGCCTTCGTTAGCGGTGACATGTGTGCCTAAGGCTCAATACCTGCTAGTTTCATGCCAGTGTCAGTGGTCAGGAGTACTTGGTAAGGTTCCTTCCAACAGGGTTCAAGAGCTGTCTTCCTGGGATGCTGTTTCCAGAATGTCCAATCACCAGGCTCCAAACTGTGACCATCAGGATTCCATGACTTGGGATCCGGGAAAGCTTCTTTAACCTGTTGATGATAAGCCTACGCATCAGTCATTAAAGACACAGTAACTGGTTATACTAGCCTGAGACAACAAGGGACAGCAAGCAGAAGGGACAGCAAGCAGAAACATGACTGTTTCATGTGGGGTGAGTTTATGTCTCCCAAAGTGGATACTGTAAACAGTCATCAAGGCCAGAGGCCATACCTGAGATGGGCAGTTTTAGCAAATTTAGAGATTTTTAAGTTTGAGGGCCCCATTAGTTCTCCCGACCTTGCCTGATATTTGAGGGAGATAAGGACAGTGATAATTCCAAGAAGCTCATAAGGTTTTCATCAAGGCCATGTGATTTCACCAGTGACGTGGGGGCCTCGATCACTGGAGATTGTGGAAGGTATACCCAAGATACCAAAAAGTCCAGAGGGAGGAGGTTTGGAACCTGGGAACAAATATAGTTTGATCAGTATTGTGGACCTGACAGGCCAGGCACTGGTGGTAAGCTATTTTTACATTTTTGGAGAAGCCTCCCCACAAATGTTTATTTGCAATTTGAGTCATCTTAATTGCTCTGTGGTGGGTGAGAGTGCAAAAAAGAAAGAAAGAAAGAGAGAGAGAGAGAGAGAGAGAGAGAGAGAAAGAAAGAAAGAAAGAGAGAAAGAAAGAAAGAAAGAGAAAGAAAGAAAGAAAGAAAGAAAGAAAGAAAGAAAGAAAAAGAAAAAGAAAGAAGAAAGGAAAATGGGGTTTGCCAGGGAGCTGGGAAGAACCAAGTGGCCATCTCGGGTTTCCCATAACCCCGACTATTCATTTCATCCACAACCATTGTTACCCACCATGATTTCTCTGATTCAGGAACAGACTGTTGCCATGTTGCAAGGACATTACGATGGCAAACGTCTGGCAAGAAAGGGCCGTTTTTTGCAGAAACAGAACAGACTTCACGTGCCACAACCCTCACAGATTCTGTTGCGGCTGCCTTTGCCTACAAGTCAGCTAGAACATTTCCCTGCTACTTAGGTTGTCTTTTTAGTTATGAGCCTTAATCTTGATGATAGCCACTTCAGAGGGCGAGAGAATAGCATAAGAAGGTCAATTTACTTATTGTCCATTTTTTATTGGTGTCCCCCTGGATATAAGGAAAACCCCTTTGTTTCCATAACATCCTCGAATCATGGATGACCCCAGAGGCCTACCAGCTATCAGTATGAGTATCGAAGCTTTGTCCTTCTGGTAACTGGCACCTTCCAGTAAGAGCACAGAGCTCTCTCAGCCTGTTGGGCTGATCAAGCTTGTGAGAGCTTACCCCTTTCCAGTAGTTCATGCTGGGTAGTAATAGCATAACCAGCCTGGAAAATCCCTTTCTCAATTTTATAGTATGACCCATCAAGAAGCACAATGAGATCAGGATTAGTCAAAGGGATGTCCCATAAGTCAGGACATGGTGTCACAAAATGGATCATTATCACCTCAAAATCATCAGGCTCACTTTTGTCAAGAAGAGGTAGTAACATAGTAGGATTAAGAATGTTGTAGCATTTGGGCGCCTGGGTGGCTCAGTCGGTTAACTTCTGACTTCGGCTCAGGTCATGATCCCACAGTTTGTGGGTTCAAACCCCGCGTCATGCTCTGTGCTGACAGCTCAGAGCCCGGGGCCTGCTTCGGATTCTGTGTCTCACTCTCTCTCTGCCCCTCCCCTACTCACGCTCTGTCTCTGTCTCTCTCTCTCTCAAAGAAGGAATAAACATTGAAAAATTGTTCTTAAAAAAATGTAGCATTTAAGAGGGAGATTAAGCGGTGAAAGCAGATCTCCTAGGAGGTTGGTCTTCTTGCAGAAAAATGTTGAATCCATTCAGAGTTAAGAAGACTTTGGGCAGCGAGTGGGGTTTGTAAATAAATGTCACTTCCTAGGGTTAAATGTGCTGGGGCTTCTAACTTTGCAGCTGCAGCTATAGCCTAAGGCAGTTGGGGTCGGCCTGCAGGACAAGTCAGGTTGTACGCTATAATAAGCAATAGGCCTATGTTTATTGCCATGTTCTTGCACGAGCATTCCCAGGGCTCCGTATCACTTACATGCACAAATAAGGTGAAAGGTTTCGAATAGTTAGGTAGCCATAGGGCAGGTTGTTCTTACAGCACCTGTTGTAGTCTTATAAAGACTTGCTCGTATTTATCCTCCCAAGGAAAGCGTTCAAGTACTAAAATTTTAGTAAGTTCTTGAGCGGGGAAGCTAACAGAGAAAAGTGAGATACCCATAGTCTGTAACAGCCAGCGAGACCTAGAAATCCACAAAGCTGTTGCTTGGTTGTGGGCCTACAGAATTCTTGAATTAGCTCAATTCTTTTTGGAAACAGCTTAGATCATGACTTAGGTAATGAATAAGAGATCATTGTAATTTTTCCTTAGAGACTTTACGTCCCCTTTCAGCTAACTGTTGTAGCAAATAAGTGGAATTCTTCGTGGATGCTTCTTTGGTAACAGCATAGCAAGAGATTGTCTAGGTATTATAAAAGGGTCAATTTCCCAGGGAATTGGACGGTCCTTAAGTCTCAGTGACATACTGGGGAGAAATCATAAGGGGCCTCAGTGAACCCTTTAGGCAAGATGGCCCAGGTATATTGTCGATTATTGCAAGTAAAGGCAAATATTGACTGTTGGGCCCTAGAGGGCTGCCGAAAAAGGCTGGCACTTGTGACAAAAAGGACGTGGGGGTTCGGAACAGCTGGGAAACCGGGAATAACTTTCTCGTTAATAGCTCTCAAGCCCTGGACAAATCGCCATCCCCGTCTGTTAGGTTTCTGGACTGGCAAGAGCCGAGCCTTATGGGAGCTGGTACAAGGAATGATTAGCCCCTGGCTGATTAGGTCTTCTGCTATTGCTGTGAGGCCTTGTATGCCCTCAGGCTCTAATGGTTATTGAGGCAATTTGGGAAGAGGTTTAGTTACACGCTCTGCACTTTTTATTCTCCCAATGTCAGTATTAGAAGTAGCCCACGGATTTTTCAGGCACCTTGATTAAATCGGGGACTTCTGTTGAAATTCTTCCTTTTCTATGTCAAGGACAGACTGTAAGGAACATAAAAGATCAGGTTCAGGTTGGTCAGGGAACTCTAAGGTGAAGTCTCCATAGGAGGCAACACATATTAGCCCTTTTAACTTAGAAAGGAGATCTCTACCTAATAGATTAACTGGGGCTGGATCACATAGCAACAAAGGAATGTTTTTCAGTGAAAGGTCCCAGAGTCATGTATACAGGTTGAGATAGAAACTCTCTATGAATTTGCTTAGGTAACCCCGCCACGGAAACTTCTTTTTCACTTTGAGGGATTTGTTGTCCTATGAGAGTAGGGTTTTAAAGTAGAAAGCATCTCTTTGGTATCTGCCAGAATTTGGGAAGGTTTCCCATTTTTTTTTTCTTTTTATTTGAGAATAGTTGACACACGATGTTACATTAGTTTCAGATGTACAGCTTAGTGATGTGACAGGTTTGTACACGACGCTGTGTTTACCGTAAATATAGGTACCATCTGTCCCATTACATCGCGATTACAGGATCATTGACTGTATTCTTTATGCTCGGCTTTTTATTCCTGTGACTTACCCATTCCATAACTGGAGGTCTGTATCTCCCTCTTCCCCTCACCCATTTTGCCCAATTCCCCCACCGCCTCCCTTCTGGCAAACCATCAGTTTATTCTCTGGGTTTATAGTTCTGATTCTGCCTTTTGTTTATCCATTTTTATGTCTTTAATGCATTTTGAGTTTACTGTTGTGTATGGTGTTAGAAAATAGTCCAGTTTTATTCTTTTGCATGTAGCTGTCCAGTTTTCCCAACACCACGTATTGAAAAGACTTTTTCCCATCGTATACTCTTGCCTCCTTTGTCACAGATTAATTGACCATATATATGTGGTTTATTTCTGGGCTCTCTCTCCTGTTCCATTGATCTACGTGTCTGTTTTTATGCCAGTACCATACGGTTTTGGTGACCACAGCTTTGTAGTGTATCTTGAAATCTGGAATTATGCTTTTAATTTCAGTTTCTCCTAGGCTCTTTAAGGGGAGCCTTGGTATAATCAGTAGGGATTACCCTTGGAGTCCTGTCAACCCTGGGAGGGACCCATCTAGGACCCTCCTTCAGGGGCCGATATGGAGGTATTTGAGTTGATGTGGAAGAATGTGTATAGGACTTTTGAGGACAACCTCTTTTCCAGTGTCCTAGATGATTAGAATTGAGGCATCAGTTTCTGGGTCAGTGTTTTGATAATGGACCCTTAGGAGGTTGCAGTATGTGGGGTTGCAGGTGTTATTTTAGATCTCTGGCCTTGGAGCTATTGTAGGTGTAAGGCCAGTAGCTTGGCAGACTTTTTTTCTATGGTCTTGCTCCAAAGTCCTTCCGGAAATGTTCAGCTGCGGTCACAAGTTCAGCCAAACCGGCGGCCTCCCATCCTATCTTCTGCCTTTTATGAATCCACTAGTCTCAGGAGATGATCCATTTACAAATAGCACAGCTATAGCTGATTGGGTGAGCTTGTTTATTGTGATGAACCCAGAATGCTGTATGAAGAGAGCTTCTAGACAGACTTTAAAGCCTGCCACAAGTTCATATTTCTTATGTTTGCATGTTTAAAGGAAGACTCTAAGAATGGTTTTTAAAAAATCAGTTGTGGGGTGCCTGGGTAGCTCATTCACTTAAGCATCCAACTCTTGATTTCTGCTCAGGCCATGATCTCACGGTTTGTGAGACTGAGCCCAGTGTCGGGCTCTGTGCTAACAGCACAGAGCCTGCTTGGGATTCTCTCTCTTCCCCCCCCCGCTCTCTTTCTCTCTCTGACCCCCCCTCCCCCTGCTCTCTCTCTCTCAAAATAAATAAACAAAAAAAAGTGTAAGATCAGTTGGTAGGGATACCTGGGTAGCTCAGTTGTTTGAGCATCTGACTCTTGATTTGGGTTCAGGTCATGATCCTAGGGTTGAGGTATTGAGCCCTGCATTGGGCTCTGTGCCAAAAGCAGAGCCTGCTTAACAATCTCTCTCTCTCTCTCTGTCTCCCTCTGCCCCTCCCCCTACTCTCGTGCATGCATCCCCCCTCCCTAAAAGAAAAAAAAAAAAAAGATCAGATGCTGTATAGTGAGGTTTTGCCAGTCCAGGAGGACACCATGTTGAAGACTGAGGATCTCGAATATCATCCTTGGTGTTTTGCCATTTTGCTTCCTGCATCCATTTTTGGGTTTCACCAGGTCCTACTAGCACGTGCAGAAGCTGATCTGGTAGCCCGGGGTCACAGGACTCAATAACGCCTCTAAATTCTTCAGAAAACTTAGGAGTATCCTCCCTAGGCTTAGGAAACACTTTAACTATGGATCTTAATTCAGCCTTTGACCAAGGAGTGAAATATCTAATAAGGATCACCTGCAATCTCAGATGGTTTGTATCTTAAAAGGTAACTGTTTAATACTCTTTGGAGTGGAAAGGCAGTTCAGATAGAGAGTTAGTAGAACATGAGAACTCAGGTAAATGAGGGGAGAAGAGAACAGGAGGAGTCACGTCAGTCTTACTGTCTTTTGTCTTAGGTACATCTTGTGTCTTTAGTTTTTCATTAGCCTTTTGCAGTAAATTTTGTAACAAAGCAGCTTCGGAATCTTGAAGCCTTTTCGAAACCGCCGCACACCAATTAAAGTAGGTATCCCATTCTGTGTGTTTCATTCCGGAACCCTTGTTTCCGGCTGCACTTAAGTGAACAATCTTGTCTAACTGGAACGTTCACCATAATGGCCACTGTCACCGTAGGTTGCTTTTGGCGCGATTTTGCCGTTTTTCTAGATGTCTACAGCATCTCAGACTGTAGTTCCCAAACAGAAAATAAGCAGGTGTGACAGAAGGTGGCATCCCTGTCTCTTTAGGCTTTAAAGTTTGTGTGTGTGTAGTTTTTTGTTTTTTTTTTTTTTTTTTAACATTTATTTATTTTTGAGACAGAGAGAGACAGAGCATGAACGGGGGAGGGGCAGAGAGCCATCAGCCCAGAGCCTGACGCGGGGCTTGAACTCACGGACTGCGAGATCATGACCTGAGCCGAAGTCGGACGCTCAACTGACTGAGCCACCCAGGCGCCCCGCTGTGTGTGTGTAGTTTTTGTTTACTTGCTAAGGCTTTGGGCCTCTGGGACTCAAGCTAATACCTGAGAGGTGTGTGCGTCTGGGTTGGAAATCACGTAGTGTTATACAGTGTATCTCACTGCACGGAAATTTTCTGGAGATTGGCAGACAACCCACCGTCAGTCTAATTCATTCCATGACCTAATGTGGAAGTTGTCGGCTTAGGTGGTGAGCACTTAGCTTTTAAGCTCTAGACCCCTGCCCACCAAATTGTTGCCTTTTTGGCTTCCCAGATCCCCTTTCTCAATAGCCTTTATCTACACGAAACAAGACAAACAAACATGTGGACTTTAACGCCAGGAGACATCAACGTGGCCTGGCCAAGAGAAGGCCTTGCACATGCCACCAGCGGTTCCCAACCTGGACCTGGGGGAAGTGGGGCAAAGACTGAACCAGCAAACCCCAGAAATGAAGACTGTGGACTGGACTGGGTTTCCAAAACGGGGAATCGCAGACAGGAAAGCCAATTTGATCAGGAGCTTGACTCAAGGAGAGTGGAGCTCAACAGAGAGGAACCTCTCTGTAGCCCTTGGAAATGGTGAGAAAGACAGGACTCAGCAGGGTTTGTGGGTACCACACCTGTATTTCTCACTGTCCCCGAAGCTGTTGGAAGCCTCCCTCAGTCCCACCACTGCCACTAAATCGGTTAAAACACAAAATTCAACTGAGTAAATATAAAGATCAAACTGGCTATTCATCAATTCATAAGTTGGCCAGCATCCCACGTAGCAGATAGAAAGGAGCTCTACAGGGGCGCCTGGGTGGCTCCGTCGGTTAAGCATCCAACTCTTGATATCGGCTCAGGCCGCGATCTCACAGTTCATGGGATCGAGTCCCGTGTCGGGGTCTGCACTGATGGTACAGAGCCTGCTTGGGACTCTCTCTTTCCCTCTCTCTCTCTCTCTCTGCCCTTTCCCTGCTCTTGCTTTCTTACTCTCTCAAAAGAAATAAATATTTAAAAAAAAAAAAAAAAAGAGGTGTACAAAATGGAAGGCTTTTATTACCAGAAGGGGCAGAAAAAGGAAGTTTCTGTCCAAGAGTGGGATCTTTCAGCAAGGTTATCTTCCTCTGGGGGAAGGCCGGGGGTCTGTCGAGCAGATTACGTCACTGGTGCCGACCAGGTCATTGCAGACGGACTGGTTAAAAGTCACGGTCCTGAGAGAGGCCGACACTGCAATTAAGTCCTGGTTTGCTATCAGGAGGGCAAGTGACTCTACTGGAGCTGTGTTGTTCCTTTTTCTGTTAGAACACATTCTTCCAGGGAGTACCAAGCACTTCCTTGTAAATTCTGCCCTGTTCTCACAGAGCATGAATTATTTCCTAGAATTGACTTAGGCTCTTTTGGAAAAATGCATTGATTCTTTTAACCATCCTGATCCCAGTTACAGTAAAATGTCTACTATCTGATAATGTGAATCTGTGAAGCTGTTATTAACCGGCACATTCTGTATGTCACCAGTACCGGGACAACTGATGTTTATAACGGTGACCGTGAACTTCTGTAAGATCCCGAATTACCTGCTCAAGAACCAAAGAAAGATTAAACTGTATTCATTTATTTTTTTTTAATTTTTTTTAATGTGTATTTATTTTTGAGACAGAGACAGAGCATGAACGGGGGAGGGGCAGAGAGAGAGGGAGACACAGAATCAGAAGCAGGCTCCAGGCTCCGAGCTGTCAGCCCAGAGCCTGATGCAGGGCTCGAACTCACGGACCGTGAGATCGTGACCTGAGCCGAAGTCGGATGCTTAACTGACTGAGCCACCCAGGCACCCCGGCATTTGTCTTTCTTTGACTGACTTCTTTTTTTTTTTTTTTTTTTAACGTTTTATTTATTTTTGAGACAGAGAGAGACAGAGCATGAACGGGGGAGGGGCAGAGAGAGAGGGAAACACAGAATCGGAAGCAGGCTCCAGGCTCCAAGCCATCAGCCCAGAGCCCGACGCGGGGCTCGAACCCACGGACCGCGCGTGACCTGAGCTGAAGTCGGACGCTTAACCGACTGAGCCACCCAGGCGCCCCAAGATTAAACTGTATTTAAAAGCGTTTTTTATGTTGTGTCTATTTTATTATACTCAAATCTTTTTTAGTGGAGTCCAACTCTATGTCCACCATGATTTCCCAGGGTAGTACCAATTTGAAATATTTTATCTTTCTCTGGGAGCCCGGATGGCTCAGTTGGTTGAGTGTCCAACTCTTGGTTTAGGCTCAGGTCATGATCTCACAGTTTTGTGAGTTTGAGCCCCGGCGTCAGGCTCCGTGCTGACTGTGTGGAGACGGCTTCAGATTCTCTCTCTCTCTCCCTCTGTGTCTGCCCCTCCCCAACTCACGCTGTCTCTGTCTCTCTCAAAATAAATATATAAACTTAAAAAAAAAGAAAATATTTTCTTCTTTCTTCATATTGTTAACCAAACCTTTAAAAAAACAATAATTTCAGTATTTGGGGTCTAAGCTACAGCTGATTAAGTCTCAGACCTTACAGGGAAACGAAATTTCTTTTTCAGAGCAGGTGTGGCGGGCATGAAATATCATAAATAGAGTCGCCAAATTGTGGGACGGATCAACCCAAACACTCGCTGTTGTTGCTCTTTAAGAGAGTAGCCCAGGGGCGCCTGGGTGGCTCAGTCAGTTAAGCGTCCGACTTCAGCTCAGGTCACAGTCTCGCGGTCCGTGGGTTCGAGCCCCGCGTCGGGCTCTGGGCTGATGGCTCGGAGCCTGGAGCCTGCTTCCGATTCTGTGTCTCCCTCTCTCTCTGCCCCTCTCCCGTTCATGCTCTGTCTCAAAAATAAATAAAAAATGTTAAAAAAAAAAAAAAGATTGTAGCCCAGCTTCATGAGGCGTACTGACTTGTGCCTGAATGCGTCCTGAGTTGTACGCACACTTCCCTGAGTTGTGCCAGGGTTTGACAGCAAGATCCAGAGACCGACAGTAGTTTGGCATCCACATCACGATGGCTCAGGTCAGTGGCCCTCTATACTGAGCCGTGCACCTCTCTCTCGGGTTTTGTGAGCTGTGGTTTCTATCCTTTTCCTTGAAGGAAACCTTATCCAGAAACATAACTGTATGTCATGAAACAAGGCAACCTTAGCCAAGACACCGGAATGCTACAGGCATGCAGGAGAGGGGTTAGTAACAACAAAATGCACCGCGGGGAAAGAGATGGGAGAACACCCCCTCCCCCACCGCCTCTGCCTGGTACCACGCAGGAGGCTAACTGGTGTAGCCCCAGTTTAGGGGCAGGGTCCTTGACGCCACTTCTACAGGTTAAGCTCAGGGAGTTGAGAGCTGGGGCCCCACAAGAGCTAAAGGAGGAGGAAACACAGCCTAGAACAACGGAAAAGGATGCGCCCACTCTCTTGGGCACCCATCAGTTCCCACGCTTATCACCTACTTATCATTTAATGGCGCCGTATGGTAACGTCAGAGAACCTTCACGTTCATGGCTTCATCTGAGCTCATAACAGCTGTGTGAGGTGGGCATGAAAGAAACAGTGACTCCCACGTTCCAGATGAGAAAATAAGCTCAAAGATGGTGAGTGCTGTCGCTAAGTCCTATCCAAATGAGGCAGGCTTGGACAAAGCCTTCTAATTCCTTATCCGTGATTCCTTGATGCCCATAATTCCCTGATACAATACAGTCACCCTTTAAGGTGAATGGTCCCCCAGTGCTGGATTGAAAACAGGCAGAGGAGTTTTGAGATGACCTTTGAGGACACTGACCCATGGGACCACCTCTACTTTCGGAGCTCAGTGGGTTAGACAGACCTTGGGCCAGAAGCCAGAAGACCTCAATGCGAAGCTCAGACAACTTTGAGCAAGCCGGTTAGCCTCCTGCCCCTTTGGCTGCACAGCTGGAAATAAGAACAGTAATGCCTGCACCTCGGACCCACATGGTTATTAGGAGAGCCAAATGAGATAAAGTGTTTGAAAGCCCTTTGTTGCCAGGTATAAGGTCATGTGTCCCTTTCCCATGATTTAGCTCAGACGACAAGGACATCCAGGGGAAGGACTTGGTAGGAATGCTGACTTAGGCTCGGGGATATTTGTGGACAAGACGCAACAAATAAATTCATGTGACCGGGGGCAGAGATGGGTACGCTGGGTATAAGAGAAATGCCTGGAACCTGAAGTTGTTGTAGAGTTTGAAACTCAAAAAATGATGCAATAGGCGGTTCCATTAGCCTTTCTTCCTCTGTGCCCCCACCCTGCCCCCTGCACCCACTGTTCACACTTCTTAGAATGACGTGTCCATTTCAAAAGGTGGCCCCTGAGGAATCTTAGTCTGTTTTGAAGTGTGCATGGTTCGCTGGGCAGCAAACAGAAGCAGCCCGACCCTGGCAGAGGGGGTGGTCTGTGCAAAAGCCAGAGAACACAGTGCTTCTAGGAATTTCGAGCGTGCCCGTGCGCCTGGAGCTGGGTCAGCCGGAGGACGACATGGCAAGTTAAGTAGGAGCTTAGAAAGGCCCTGGGAAGTTTCTGAAAATTTAAAGCAAAGCAATAATGTAGTCGACTTTCTGTTTTAAAAAGGTCACCGCTCCAGGGGTGCCTGGGTAGCTCAGTGGGTTAAGTGTCCAACTTCAACTCAGGTCGTGATCTCATAGTTTGTGAGTTCAAAGCCCCACCTCGGGCTCTGTGCTGATGGCTCAGAGCCTGGAACCTGCTTCGGATTCGGTGTCTTCCTCTCTCTCTCTGCCCCTTCCCCGCTCATGCTCTGTTTCTTTCTCT
The DNA here is from genome assembly GCF_018350215.1 of Panthera leo. Lineage (NCBI taxonomy): Eukaryota > Metazoa > Chordata > Mammalia > Carnivora > Felidae > Panthera > Panthera leo. The sequence continues at coordinate 45,344,369 of NC_056685.1, forward strand.
CTCTCAAAAATAAATAAACATTAAAACAATTAAAAATAAAAGAGTTCACTGCTCCAACTTGGGGCTCAGCTAGCTACCTGACCCTTTTACTTTTTATTGGGTAGAGGAGAGATCTCAAGATATACAGAGACTAATGAGCAGGGGGAAAGAAGCCTTCCTGGCTTCCCTGTCCCTCTCCCTCTGCGTGCCCGCAGTCGGCCCTCTTCCTCTGCCTAAACCAAAGGATGGTGGGGTGCCACAGAGCCGGGGGCTGAGTTAGAAAGGGTGGGAGGTGTCAGCGAAAGGGTCCGTGCTGCAGCTGACAATTTGATGGCATTAAGTCACTCAGTTTCAGCTGTCTCCTGCTTTTCCTTTGATATTTCTCCATAGCAAATGGAAACTTTAACCAGATTCCACCTTCTTTCCATCCTTCCGTTGGACTCACAGCCCTCTTAGAATGGAAATGATCAAAGTCCCAAGTCAGAGATAGCGTGTCCCATGACCGTCCTCAGGATGGAGGGGGCGGGGCTCCCCAGCCCTTAGAGCCACCCGGTGGTGTGCAGTGATGTTGGGAGGCTGGGGGGACCTGAACTTTGGAGTCGGACAAGCTAGGCTGTGAGTCCTGCTTCCACCATGCATGGGACTCAGGATCTATGTCACCCCTCTGCCCGGGCCTGCACTTTCTCATCTGCCAAGTGACGGCAACAATGTCCCCTTCCAGAGCTGTGGTGAGGCTCAAACAGATAGTATCCCCAAAGCACCAGGCGTATGGTAAAATCTCAACTTACGTTTTTCCGTTAAATGCCAGAAGTTCGGGGCACCCGGGTGGCTCAGTTGGCTAAGCATCCAACTCTCAGTTTTGGCTCAGGTCCATGATCTTACAGTTGGTGAGTTCGAGCCCCACGTTGGGCTCTGAGCTGACAGCGTGGAGCCTGCTTGGAATTTTCTCTGTCTGCCCCTCCCCTACTTGTGCTCACTCTCTCCCTCTCTCTCCAAATAAATAAACTTAAAAAAAAAAAGTAAGTGCCAGAAGTTAATACTCTTTCAGTAATTATTCTCTTAAAAGCAAAGAAAACAAAAACAAAAGAGATCCTGTGTGTGTGATGCTCCCATATCTGCTATATGGTATTACGAAGTTAAAGAAATAGGGGTTAACGATGAAGTATATCAGAAAGGAAAAATGTCTCTAAGATGCCAAGAGAGGAAAACTGAGGAAGGAAGGGGAGCTTCCTGGATTAGGGGAAGGTTGATTCCCCTTCCCATTAGGTTGATTAGGGGTTAAAATGTGCTCTACTGGCCTCGTATTGGAACTCCAAGGACTAATTCCACTGATGAGCTAGCTCAATGCCTACTCAACCAGGAATATGCTTTTCTAGCCAGAAAGATACACTGATAGGGTATATTCAATTTTAATACACTTCATTACTTGTCAAGAAGTCTTCCTGGCCTTTCTGTGGCTGCAAACGGCACACCCAGGCCCTCCACCATGCCAGGTCAAGTGCACGAACACTTCCCTGGGGGGCACCGAGTCAAACACAAATAGGCTTGCGTTCGGAGCTTATTGCTTAGTGAGGAAGAAGACATGAGCCCGGATAAATCCAATTTAACACAGCTTCTGGAAATTGTATATACAGCTTCAGAGCACCCTGGGAGCAAAAAGACAGGAGGGAAGACATTTTTTGGAAGAAGGCTTCATTCACGGAAAGAGTGACTTTCCTTCCAGGCATTAAAGGAGGGGGGAGTTTCAGCAGGCCCTCACGGGGGGAATGTGGACTCCAGTCAGAAGAAGCAAGCCTGTGAGCTAAGACACAGCTGGAGAGAGCCTGGACCAGGACGGGTGTAAAGGGGGTGTCAGTAAAAGGTCTTGGGAAGGGAAAAGGGTAGGTGTTGAATGTGTCTTTAAAGAGAGCGGTTTTATTGTGTATGCCTTGGTGCAGAGTCTTGAAGGTTTTTCATCAAAGGAGCAATGGGAATGGTCCTTGAGGAAGACTTCCCTGAGAACACTGTATGTCCTCTCTGAATAACTTTGTGCTTTGGGTCTTATGCCTGTTGCCATGGGGAGCTTGGCATCTCTGAGCCTCCCGTCTGCATGCCCAGAAGAGAATGGGTCGGCTTCCCTTTGTTCACTGTACGACCCTCATGTGGCCACTGCTCTTCAAGCCTTTGAGTGCCCCTCGACAGCACTCTCGTGTTCCCTGTGGCTGGCGTCACCGTCGAGAGCCAGGTTCCCCAACCTCCAGTGCCACCCTTCTCCCAACAGTCAGCCCACCTCAGCCCTCGCCTGCACCCTTCGCTTATCTGCCTGAGGCCTTAGCTTCAGGACACGCGGGGCCTTTCCTAATGAGATGTGTTCCTGCTCTTTCCCCAGAGCTCAACGTCCTCTACCCCAGCCTCCCCAGTTGGTTACCCTGTCCCTTCTCCATACTCTTTCTCTGGTGCAACCAGTTCCTTCCATCTTGGAAGAAGCCTGCCTGGATTCTATATCGCTCTTCACTACCATCCCGTGTCTTTTTTTCCTTCACAGCCAAGATTCTGACAAGAGCTCTCTGAAAAGAGTGCCTCTGACACTCTGTCTCGGCTTGTGAGATGTACTCGCCCCTGGTTTGTCTCTTGCTGCCCCATCCTTCGAGGGGTGGACCTGTTTGAAATGGTTTACCTCTTCAATGGTTTCTTTCCGTCTCCTCTCCCCCAGGGGCTTCAAAAATCGCTCGTATGATAACTCCTAACTATCTTTTATATCTAGCCTAGGTCTTTCCCTTCAGTACCAGGTGCACATACACGACTCCAGACGGGGCCGCTCCCCTAGCTGCCCCGCAGTCCTCTCCTGGTAAACAAAATGAATATATTTCTCTCCCCGTCAGTCCTCTGTGGGCAAGGGTGGGTGGGCACCACTCTCTCGTCGGAGGAATCAGAAGCCTGGCTTTTGTCATTGCCTGCTTCCTCCAGAGTTCATCTCCAACTTCTGTCAATCCTACCTCCATGATATCTTGAGCCCAACCTTTCTCCCTTCCCTCTGCTTTAGCTCAGGCTAACGATGTCTGTCACCCCCATTCCTACAACGGCCTCTAACTGCTCTCCTCGTACCAGTCTTGCTCTGTCCTAATTCATCTTCCACTCTGCAGCTGGAGTGACCCTTCGAAAACAATATCTGATTATGTTACTCCCTTGTTAAAGATCCTTCAATGCCTCTTAGCAGCCTTAGGAGAAAGTCTAAAGTCCTCAGTACAGCAGACAAGGGCCCTCCTCATAATGGCTAACATTTATCAGGTGCTTCGTCTGTGCCAGGCACTATCCCGATGCTCACAGCTCTTGATGCTCACAGCTCTCCGACGTAGGTCCTGTTTCTATCCCACTTTTACCATTGAGGAAACCAAGGTGCAGAAAGGGATGTCGCTGGCCCAAGATCACACAGCCAGTAAGTTAGGGAACCAAGATTCAAACCTGGGGAGCTGACATTCAAACCCAGGAAGCCTGGCCCTGGGGCCACACTCCTAGCCACTGTGTTATACCGTCTCTCCTTCGCAGGACGTAGCTTCTCATTCATTCAAAAATATTTACCGAACACAGTGTGCCAGAAACTGCTTGAAACATCGAGGATAGAGCAGTAATCAAAACAGTTCCTTCACTGCTGTCATCGGTTTTTGTAACTAATTACGATAAAGATCAAAATATATTTAATCAGGAGTCTACCTGTGGAGTCATAACAAAGGCTTTTTGAAAGCATATTCAGAGACTGGATGTTAAGATAAAAGAACTTTAATGATGGTAACATTTGCTTCATTTGAATAGCTTTCCAGAGAATAAGATTGCATTTAAAACAATTTTTATAGGCATATCCTTTGATCTGGTGAACACCAAAAATAAATAAATAACAAGGCGGGGGGGGGGATGTGTTTAATGAAGAAAATGAATAATAAGATGAATAGTGAAGTATATAGATTAGTGATAAATGCTAAGGGAAAAAAAATAAGGCAAGAAAGAAGATAAGGAGGAGTCTGAGAACAGAGATTTGTAGTTTTATGTGGAATATCCAGGGAAGACTTAAAGGAAGTGAGGATATCTAAGAAACCACACCAGCTAAAGAAACAGCAAGTACAAAGGCCCTGAGGTAGGAATGTGCCTGGTATGTTTGAAGAACAGCAAAGAGGTCGGTATGGCTAGAGCAAAATGAGGGAGGGAAAGGAAGGAAGGAGACGGGTTCAGACAGAGATCATGTGGGGCCCTAAAGGTCGTCTTAAGGACTTTGACCTTTACTCTGAGTGAGTTGGGAAGCCCCTGGAGGATTTTGAGACGAGGGGGTGACATCATGTAAATTCAGGGCAGAGGAGGGACATGTTTTAATGGATCCCTCTGGCCTGTATGTTGAGAATAGACTCTAGGGGAACAAAGGAGGAAGCTGGAGGACCAGTCGGGGAGCAGGGCCAGAAGTCCAGGTGGGAGATGATGGTGGCTGGGACGAAGCTGGTAGCAGCAGAGGTGGTGGCAGTGGTCAGATTCTGGATGCATTTTGAAGGCAGAGCCAACAGCATTCACCTGTGGATTGGATGGCTGCAAGGCATTGGGGCCCTGACATCTGGAAGGATGGATTGGGCGTTCTCTGGGACGGGAAGGACTTCGAACAGCAGTTGGGCAGGTGACGGCAGGAGGGCCGTTTGGGACAGATCAGGTCTCACGTGCCTCTTCAGCATCACCGTGGAGCTCTTGCTTTCTTGCTCCCTCCCCTCACATAAATGCAGGTTCGCATGCATTTCTGCATTTTGTCCTGGCGAAACTCCTCCGTTGCCCAAACTGCTTTGGCTCTCTCATAGGTCCCGGCCTTTGTACCTGCTGTTCCCTCTGCCAGGAAAGCTTCCCTTCAGTTCCCTTCAGTTCCCTTCCCCACCCTTCAGTTCTTCCCTGGCCCTGCACTAATGCACTGGCCTGCCAACCGTCTCTTACATTCCCTGCTTCCACCCCGCCCCGAGATTTTAAAGCCTTGTGTCCCTCACCTTGATGGACCTTGCACTTTGTACAAGATGCAGTCTGTAGGGGGTGCCTAATCGGCTAGACGGATGGGTGCGTGGATGGAGAGATGGACGGATGAACACTTAACACAATGAGACCAAGCTGTGCTTTGGTGGTAATGATGGGAATTCCCCTGGAACACGGCCAGGTGAGATGATCACCCCAGACTGAAATGAAAGAAACGGCAGATGTCAGGAAGTTTTTGTGTTCATGCTGGCATGTGCGTTAGAACACTCCGGCACAGGGCCCCCTTTCCCGTGCACTCTCCCCACCTTCCTACCCCAGCCCTGGCTCCCGGTCTTGCTAACCTCTGGCATCAGTGAACATATACCCTCTACCTGACACATCCAGGTCTGTAGGGGAAGTTTTGGTTATAAAACCGGAAGAGTGTTTCACCTAATGACGTGTTGCAGGCTTGCTTTCCGCGGGCCTCCGGGTCTGCCAAAGCGATCCGGCCTCATTATTTAGGAAGCTGCCTCAGCCAGGCATTACTAATTTGGGCATTGCTAATTCGGATGCCTATTCAGGCAAATGAGCAATGAATGTAAAGTGCTTTTGTCAGTGAATTGCCAGTGAAGACAGGGGGAGGGGTGAAGTAGAGGGAAGGTGATAGAATGTTTTGAGTTTTTGCTTCGATTCCAGAAAGGACAGTCATTGCTTCCTGGAAGCTGCACTTGGCAACAGGCATGGAGAGTGGGAAAGATTTATTTCCCTTCGCCAAAGCTCAATAATTCAGCTTGAGTATTTCAAATCGATACATTTCTTGCAAAGTTTCCAAAGGCTGCATTAAAAAAGCCACTTGAAAAAATGATCATTATGTGGCCGCATCCTTTGATGAGACCAGGGCGTCAGGGACGGGTCGGGCCTTCCAAACAGACCCAACCCGACAGAGAAAGGAGGCTTTTCAAAGCAGGAAAGTCGAGTTAGAGTGGACAGCAAGCCCAGCCGCACCTGCCCAGCTGCCCGCGGCCTTGCTGTGTGGGGCTCTTTCTGGAATGAACGGCTGACTCGCTCCTCCTAGGGCTCGCATGGGGAAATCTGTGGCTAACACGTAACTCCCTGTTTCTCTGAGCTGTGGTTGGTCGCTGAGCATGAAGGGCACTCACTGGAGGAGACCACCCCCCTGATCTACGAGGACTGAGGTGTCCAGCCAAAGGCTGAGTCAGTCGAATTTTCGTGAAGTCTTTAAAATTCTGACATCTGTCAGTCTTGCCTTCTTGGGATGGGAAGTGGGAAGGACGGCAGAAGGTTGGGGGTCTTTCTGCCGCTGTCACTGCTGTCACTTTCATCTCCACCATCCATTCCTTCCATTTGGAGGATTTTATCTTCACTAGAATAGTCCTTTAGTCCTTTCCATGAAAGAAGCCGTGTATTCCCTCCCTTGGCATCTGATGCCCATCAAGGCTGTAGCGATTTGATCGTGTCTTCCCTTCCGGATGCTGGGTCTCCGCTTTCTCGTGGGCTGTGACTCCTTTCGGGTGGCCAGAGACCTCTCAGAGTAAGGACCACACTTCTTTGACTTACTGCCACAAACCCCAGCAAGAGTTCATCCAGAGACATAAGAATGTTGGTGCTCTCTTTTACGCGATACCAGGGGCGTGCTGCCCTTGCAAACCGGAAGTATTCTGGGACAGAGTCTGGGACGATGGCACTCCAGCCGTGTCGGTTTCAACGTCTCTCCGAACCCACAACACGGTCGCGTGGCCAGAGCCCATGGACAAGAGCAAAACTGCTGACAAGCTAGCCCCAAGATCCAGTGGGGCTTTTGATGGAAAAGCCCAGAGCAGCCGAGAGGAGCTCACCGGCCGTTGCGGAGGCTCCGTTTGAGAGGGGCAGCTGAAAGTGACAATCTTCTTGTTGCTTCCAAAGGCAGCCAGTGCACACGGGGCAAGGTCTAAAGGGTCTGGAGCGCTCTAGCTGTGATCTTGGGAACTTCCCAGCCAGGTCCTTCTTCCAGGAAGACCCCACACTGAGAGGCTGCCAGAGTGAAAGCAAGTTGAATAGGAGAGGAACAACAGAGACTAAGGAAGAAAGGTCCCCGAAAGGAAACAGAAGGAGGAAATTTCAACCAGCAAGCTGCCATATATTCGAGCACTCTGTCAACACAATAGAAGAGAGAGCTTTGTAAAGTTGGAACACGCCTTGTTCTAAAAGTTCAGGAAAATCAATTTCACATGAAACCGCGCAATAGGAAAGTAGTGAGGTCAAGTCCCATACAAAGTTTTTAGAAGATAAAAGAAAGTAAGAAGCAGAATAGCACTCCTAACGAGTGTCCTAAAGACATGGCTATGGAACCATTCAACAACTGTAACCTGCCATCCAGATGAGCTAAAATTCATTAAGAAAATGCTATTGAATATGGAGGGGCGGGGGTAGACAACATAAACCAGAATTAGGAAAACTTAGAACTAAGATGCCAGAACTCAGGAAACATTTAAAAATGAAAGAAAAATCATTTCAGAAATGAAGAGCAAACTAGTAGGAATTCAAGATGAATATATCATAAACGGCCATGTTGAAGAGAAACAGAAGGTGAAACACTGGAAATTGTTTGAAATGAAAGCGAAGTAAGCGACTTTTGAAGATTCAAGAGAAAGTGACAACTATTGGAGAGAGGCAAGGGAATTTCAGTATGTGGATAATAGAAGCCTGTCAGGAGGGAAACCAGAGGTTTGCATAATTCCGGTCTCTGCCTGTCTTCACATGGCCCTCTTTTGTTCTTCTGTCCCTCCCCTGTGTTCCTTCATAAGGACACTTGTCATTAGATATAGGTCCCGCCTGAATAATCCAGGATGATCTCATCTCGAGATTTCGACCTCAATTACATCTGCAAAGATCTTTTTTTTTTAATAAATAAATAAATAAGGTCACATTGACAGGTTCCAGGGATTATGACATGGACATATCTTTTGGGGGCAGGGGCCACCATTGAACCCCCTACAGCTACTGTGCTAGTAGGTGACGGAAACAGGATTTGATTTTTATTTTATAATCAAGTCGCTAAAGGCAAAATTTCATGTTTCCAGCAGATTAGCAGTTCTTGCCAAGAAACCAAAGTAGACGGCATGCTTTATAAATAGCAGGACAATAGGGAGGTCAGCCTGCCGACCACCTGGAGGCCTCACCTGGCTCACGCTCTGCCCCGGCCTCGGGGAAGCGTTTGTGCGCTGTGTGAACGAACTTTCCTTGGGCTGTCAGTGATGGGCAGCTGTTTTGCAGACTCTTGAGTCAAAGTTAAAAAACAGACATAGCCCTGTCTGTCTCCAGAACTCAGGACACTCAACGTCTGTATTATAAACACTCACACCGTTCCCAGTGCAGAAGTAAAAGCTCCTTTGAAGGAGTCGTACGGGGGGTGCCTGGGTGGCTGAGTCAGTTACGCGTCTGACTCTTGCTCTCCGCTCAGGTCATGATCTCACGGTTTGTGAGTTCAAGCCCTGCCCGGGGCTCCGCTCTGATGACACAGAGCCTGCTTGGGATTCTCTGTCTCCCTCTGTCTCTGCCCCTCCCATGCTCAGGTGCACTCTCTCTCTCTCTCTCAACTACATGAACATTAAAAAAAAAAAAAAAGAATCATACGTCAGAAACATCTGTAGGTAAAAGTGAACAAAATTTCCTTCCCTCAGGCGCCTATAACATTCTGCCTCCTGGCTGCTTCAGACCCCCACTATCCTTCAAACTTGAGGGTCCTCTCACTCCTTCCTCTGACACGCTCATCTGACTGCCTAGCAAAGCTAAGGTGTGAACGGATTATATTGATTTAGTGTATTCCCTCTACCAGCCTCCCCTTCCACAGACGTCTTCGTGCCTCCATCCAAAGGAGTGAATAAAACTGCAGACTAGACAACAGAGCCAAAGAGAAGGATACTTGGCAGCAAGAGAGAGTATCCCTTTGGCCACGGAATGTTTCTGCGGTTCTGGAAGGCGGCATGGGTTGCTTTTGCTTTGTTTTTTTTGTTGTTGTTTGTTGGTTTTTGTTTTTGTTTTTTTCGTCTTCCTGACTCCCCAGCAACCATCTTAGGCCCTGAAACCAGGGGATTAGTAACCTTCGCAACTCAGATACCAGGGAGTTTAACTGGTGAGAAAGAAAGATTACAACTTTTTTAGTGGCTAAATCTACAAAAGCCATTTGCCTGTGAATTTCCTCCACACAGAAGCGACGAGGCAGAGAAGACACACACACACACACACACACACACACACACACACACACACAAATGCTAGTTATCTTTAAGTAGAAGCTGCTTTTACAAGTCTGATTTTTTGTTTCGTTTCATGAGGCGTCCACAAATCTGTTGAAATGGTTTCACCCGGCCTCTGTTGCCCCGTTTGCCCCTCCTAATGCTGATTCAGCTTCAGCTCAGGCAGCCTGGAGAAGGAGCGATGATTGGGCACCAAAAGGCAACCAATGGGGCCTTGGAAATGCTCGGAATCCCTCTCCTAAGAGTCAGGGAAGGAGGTGATGGAAGAAAGGGGGAGGGAGAGGGAGAATTCTCCTTAAAAGAAGATATTTTCCAGAAAAGCATCGTTTTGTAAGGGTGGTAGGTTGCTTGAACCCTGGTCACATCTGCCTTTTGGGCCGTGGTTGTGTCTTCCAAGGCCTGCGGAGTTAACATTGTAAAAGTTAAACGCTTCTGTCAGGCTCCCTTTTGCCAGCCCCTCCCTCTCTGCTCCCCCCCACCCCATCCCCACCCCAGCCTCCTGTTCACCCCACAGGACTCAGTGATAATAGGGACTGTCTCCATCCTGAGAAAAGGCAGCCCGCTTGTTTAAGTTTGCCTGGAATAAAGAGAACCCTGGAGGGAAGGGACCAGGCGCAGCTGAACCACACAAAGGAAAGCCTCTCCCATGCCAGTGACTGGGCAGATCAGGCCCTGTCCAGAATGAGAATGAGTTCAGCCCTTGTTATGCTTCGCAAAGGAATGTTCTGTGGACTGTGGCCCGCACAAGAGACGATCCTGTGTGGTTTAAAAGAGCCAGAGGGGGAGAAAAGGATATTCGTTCTTCTTTATTCAGACACCCGTAGTAGATCTTCTGTGTTTTGTGGATCATGCAGAGCCAAAGGGATCCCTCTTTTCTCCGCACCCCTGTGTTTCCACTGACGATTAGAAAATCTTCTTGCGCCTGCTTTTCCTGGCAATTTCCCAGTCTGCCCCCTAATCTATTTAAGGAGCATTTCAACTTTTAATATCTATTTTCCGACATTTTTTTCCTCTTCAAAATGGACTTCTTTGTGTGCATAGATGTCAATAAAATTGAAAATAAAGTGTTTTCTAGGGGCACCCAAGTGGCTCAGTCAGTTAAGCAGCTGGCTCTTGATTTCAGCTCAGGTCAGGATCTCGCGGTTCATGATTTCGAGCCCCTCACCAGGCTCTGAGCTGACAGTGAACAGCTGCTTAGGCTTACAACTTTCTCTGTGCCCCCCCCCCCCAAATAAATAAGCTTAAAATAATAATCATAATAATAATAGAAAGAATTTCTTTCTGCCCTGTGGTAGGAGACATGCTGCCCTTACTTGCCTCTTTCTTTTAGAAGTTCAATCACATCTCTCCTTCAGTGGTATCTCTCCTATCCCAGCTGCCTCACTGTTCATAAATTAAAATAATTTGCAGTGCTTAACCTTCACCAGTCTGAATACAAACTTGCCGTGTGTTAGCTACGATTCCTAAAATACCCGAGGAAGGGACATTCCATATTTAAGGTCAGGTGTGTGCATTTCATAAAGAAGTGACCCCCACAGTTGCCCTGTGTCATTTCATTGCTGCCCCCCCCCCCACGCTTCTCAGTGCGGCAAGGGCACCCTTCCTGCCTCTCTTCTCTTTTCCTCCCCAAAATACCAGGACAGACGAATGTGTGTCTTCTCTTCTCGCGCCTAAATTGCTGCTTACCAAAATTGCGAGTACCTGTCAGCAGGCCCATTGGCATACGTGAGGCTCAAAATTACTAGCCTGATTCTCCAGGGGTCGCTACATAGACATTTATAGACAAGGTCTATAAACTTTGAAATTAGAGCCAAATATTTCTGTGCGTGTGCGTGTGCCTGTGCATTCGGCAAGAGGGTCCGTGGGTCTCCCTGAATTCTCAGAGGGGTCCATTATCTCCGAAACTTAAGAACCCCTCTCCATTGGCACTGCTACACCCTCATCATGTCTCTTCTCAATATGGCTTCAGTCAAAATGTTGCTGTTTTGTTCATCGTGAAAATGTAAACAATTTCCACCCGAAGTGAGCATTTCAGTTGCCTCACCCTAGTCCAGGACCCAAATGGGCTCCAAATCTGACCTTTCTTCCTCCAGCCTCTCATCTGCTCCCGTCCTTTCTCTCCATCGCCTCCTGAGCCATTTTCCCAACCTGCAAGCACACTGATGATGCCGGCCCCCTCCTCAAAGCCCTGTGCGGGCCCCAAAGCTCCTGACAGAGCCTTCACAGCCTGCGAGAACCCCTGCTCAAGTTCCTGAGGCCCCAGGGAGCTGCAGGAAGGATTCCAGTCTCCTGGAGACATGTGGCAAAGTACGGTCAATCTGCCGTCCAGCCTCTGTCCTACCCAGTCCCCCAAAACGCACTGTGCACTTCCCATGTACCAGACGTGGTGGGAAGTCTTTATAAGGGTTACCTCATGTCATACTTAAATTTGCCCAAGGAGATAAGTGCTATTCTTGGCCTCATTTTACTGCTGGGGAAACTGAGGTTCAGAGCTGTAACTTGCCCCAAAGCACTGAGCCCACTAGGCGGTAGGACCAGTATTTGAACTCAGGACTGAGTCCAAAACCAAAGTTTTTATCTAAAATATTACATGCCTCTCACCACATTGGGCTTGCTGCCCCAAAGCGGAAATGGGAAGGACTCTTATGTCATGTTTGCGAGGGTGAGTGGCAGGCGCTGGGCCAGCTTTGCTGTCAACAGGTTTGCTGCTAAAAACCCTTTTGTGGATAAAACTGAGTGAAAGCCAGAAAAATCCACAAAGTGAAGTTTATAAGAAAAAAATTTTTCTTTTAATTTTTTTTTTAGTGTTTGTTTTTGAGAGAGAGAGACAGAGCATGAGTAGGGGAGGGGCAGCGAGAGAAGAAGGCACAGAATCCGAAGCAGACTCCAGGCTCCGAGCTGTCAGCACAGAGCCGGACGTGGGGCTTGAACTCACAAACCGCGAGATCATGGACTGAGCCGAAGTCGGACGCTTAACCACCTGAGCTACCCGGGCGCCCCTACACGAAGAAATTTTTTGAGGGAATCGAATAGGACTCTGGATCTGAACTTGAACATATAGTCTTCTTGCTTTGGGGATCGGGGCCAAAAGATGTAGGTGGACCCTTCTAACCTCTACTTGGGAGCCGAGTGCCGAGAAACAGGCTAACCTTGAGGACAAAAATAGGAAATGTTTTGGAACTTCTAATTCCCTAGTGACAGAATTTGTGTGCTGGAAGCAGTTTTGATCAAATAGCAAATCCAAGGTCAGAGGCAGACCCAGAGAAATGGGAATACCTGGCTTGTGGGAGTTACCTCGGAGACCAGGCCCAGGGTGGAGACTGGAGGACTGGCTGTGGGGGGGATGCTCCCGGAAGGTGTGCTGGGAAGCAGCTTGGAGGTCTCCGATGATACTCGGTTTGACTTTGGAGGGTTTAGTTATCCTAAGGTAAAGCCTGCCCACCGCGACCCCCTTTGCAGAAGGCACAGGGGGTCTCTGGGGTCTGCTCAGACTTCTGGATCCACAGCTAAACCAGACCTGCCATGAGAAGTTGAGTTCATGGTTTATTACTCCTAATTCCCTTGCATCGTCACCATGCGTTTCAGAGTACCGGGGACACTTTTATATCCATTGCATCCTTTGACCCGGCCAAAGTTCACTAGACTGACCTGGGGCTGCGGTTCTGGTCCCAGGTGCATTGTGACCTTGGGACAGTCCCTTTACCTCTCTGAGCTTCCGTTCCTTCAGCAAGGACAGTTGCACCAGCCTTAGCTCCCTCACAGAACAGTTGTGGGGCTGATCCGGGCGCAGCAGCATGTGGTATTAGTAAAGTACCACCCAGATCTGAAGCATCCTACCCGATGAGCATGGCATTGGCTGGGAGAGGGGTGACAGTCACAGGCTGCAGCGCTGGCCCGGCGGCGGACCGGGGATCTTGGTGCAGTCTGGCATCACGGGGGGACCGCCGTGTGCCAGGCGTGACGGGAGAAGCGCTGAGAAACCTGTGTCAGCTCCGTGCTTGCACGTTTTGACTCTTAACAGACGCTCCTCGCAGTTAGCAGTTTCATCTCTTAGAAGGAACAATGAGGGGCCCTGCAAATTTGGACTCGGGTCTGACAAACAAGGAGGCATCGGTCGGCAGAGTAGAAATGATACAGGGACGCGCTGGTGAGAATACATCATCTTACAATTGGGAAAGAGAAATGAAAGACATGGTCAGTTGTGCTTTCAGAAGTTTAGAGGAGAAGTGCCTATGGTCCCACGGTCCACAGTGCTCATGCACAAGTCAGAAGAGTCAGAGCGCTTTTGAAAATGAACTTCCAAAAAAAAAAAAAGAAAAGAAAATGAACTTCCGAAGGCAGATCACGCGCGCAGGGCGCTCGCTGAGACGAGTGGGCAGGAGGGTAACTGGGGAAGCTGATGAGGCTGTATTGGGGACATTCTCTGAGGAGCTCAAATTTTACATGGGCTTTTTAAAATATAAAGGTAATGCATGCTGAATAGAGAGAAGTGGGAAATAAAAAATGGAGAGGAGAGGCACCTGGCTGGCTCGGTCGGTTAAGTGTCCAACTGTGGCTCAGGTCATGATCTCGTGGTTCCTGAGTTTGAGCCCCGCATCGGGCTCCGTGCTGACAGTTCAGAGCCCGCTTTTGATTCTCTGCCTCCCTCTCTCTCTGCCCCTTCCCCTGCTCACACTCTCTCTCAAAAATAAATTAAAATAATAAACGTTAAAAAAAAAAAAGGAGATGGTAAGCATCACCTGTAATTCTCCTGAGTGACAGTTGCCATTAATATTTTTATATTTCATGGTAATGTTATTCTGTGCATTGCTTGGGATTATCATACCGACGTACATATGCTATTTGGCATTTTTTTCATACGAATAGATACTCTTTATAAGAATTACCTGATTGTTGGGGTGCCTGGGTCGCTCAGTCGGTTGAGTGTCCGACTTCGGCTCCGGTCGTGATCTCAGTGTTCGTGAGTTCAAGCCCCGCATCAGGCTCTGTGCTGGCAGCTCAGAGCCTGGAGCCTGCTTCAGATTCTGTCTCTATCTCTGTGCCCCTCTCCTGCTCGCACTCTGTCTCTCTCTCTCTCTCAAATATAAAACATTAAAATATAATTTGAAAATAAATAAATAAATAAGAATAAGCATGGTATCAGCATGCTGATTTGGTTGGATAGAGTGACATGAACAAGTGGCAAAGAGAAAACCGTGCAACTTCTCTCTTTCTTCCCTCTCTGCCATCAGGGAGGATGGTTGTCAGACCGAAACAGGTAGTACAAACATCGGCATAAGGGAATTAAAGCCTCATGGGAGAATTGATGTAAAAACGAGTCTAAGTTGTTCTAAATAAATTCACTGCTCTTGGCCCAAATGACAAATGAGAATACAGAACTTACAAGGGTGAGAGTTAGGCCACTGACAGCGATCCCTGAGGGTTGTAGGGAATGGAAGAGGGACTGAAAGAAAGACTGTGAGCCACCGTTTACCTGATATTCACAATCGAAAAGGAGAAGAGAGTGTCCGTACAGACTAAAAACGGCTGGCGTGATCTAATCTCCAGGTGGAATTCGGGACAGGGTTTGAAACGCAGATGTTGTGAGCACATAGGAAAAAGTTGTCCCTTCAGAGCCCAGCATTTGCTCCTTCTCTGCTTCCTCTATCCTCTTCGATAAGGTCGTGGTTACTTATTCACGGACACGAAGAAAGCATTTCATTGAATTTTAGACGGGTGCGGTTTTGGCTGAGCTTGAAAACTATAGTCCGGCTACCAGAGTATTTAAATGGACTGATCATTGAACCTTGCACCCCAAAGGAGCTGATAACTTGATCAGCATCCATCCGGAAGGAGGTGACTGTTACGTCACCAGAGTGCTCCCACCTCAGCCCTCACCTAATCCGCATTTTGTCAGGAGCCTGTTGCGGTGACAGATGCTTATCAAAGCCACAGAAGACATGAAGCTGTAATGCGTGGTTGTCACTAGAAATAGAACCAAATCCGGAAAGACTGCAGCAGGCTGGGAATGATGGCAAAAAAAATAACAAGATGAAATCTAATATTGATTCAAGTACATTCCTCCAGTTGGGTTCCAAACACCAGCTCTGTGTGTGCAGGGTAGGGCAACTGAAAATGGTAACCATAGTAACAGTAGCTAATACTTATTAAATGCTTGCTACGTTCCACATACTGTCCTCTGCGTGTTTTATTGTTACCACTTACATAATCTTACTGTATACTAGCTTTATGGCATCTTCACATTTGATAAGCACATCGTCTGTGATCCACTGGTACTTACTCACAGCTTGCAGACTGTCCCCTTTTTTTCATTTGAGTCAAGTGAGACACAGAGAGGTCGAGTAACTTGCCTGAGGTCACACAGCTGGGGAATAGTTTCAGTGCTGGCGCTCGGTGCCTGCGTGCGTATCCACTGTGACGATTCATACGGCCATTGACGCCCTTCTCCCTCTCTTTTTTCGGTCACGAATTTAATTTGATGTTCTGCCAAAACACCAGATAAGCCTAGACAGAGACGTATAGGTGGTTAATAATACAGACTTTGGGCCAAGCCGGCTGGCTTGTCCGTTATCCTAGCTGTGTGACTTTGGCCGGGTCACTTAACTTCCCTGTGCTCCAGTTTTCTTCTCTAAGGAGGGATGGTGATGGTTTCTGTCATACAGTATTGTTGTGGGGATTATATGAGTTCTGTACAGAGAGCACTGGGGACAGTACCTGGGACACAGTAAGTTCTTGTAAGTATTTGCTGTCATTATGAGGTTCTCGAGAAGCAGTATGGCAGGGTTTTAAGAGTTGGGACTGTTGGGGGCGCCCGGTGGCTCAGCCACTTGAGCGTCTGAGTTCGGCTCAGGTCATGATCTCATGGGTTCCTGGGTTCGAGCCTCGCATCAGGCTTTGTGCTGACAGTGCGGAGCCTGCTTGGGATTCTCTCTCTTCTCTCTGCCCCTCCTCCACTCGTGTTTTCTCTCTCCCTCAAGATAAATGAATAAAACTGAAATAAAAAAACAGAGTTGGGAACTGTGGAACCAGACCACCTGGGTTTGGATCCAAGTGCCACCATGTCCCATTATGCGTGCTACGTTTTTGCTAGTCTATAAAATGAGAATAAGAATCTTTGCAGAAAATATTCAGTCTAAATGCCCAATAACTTAGCGACTATGAACAATAGAAGTCTATTGTCCAGAGGAAGAAAGTTCTGGCCCTGCTCCTGGTATGATGTTTAGGCATGGGAGCTAAATATGATCTCTGGAGGAGGCAGGTGGGTTGGGGAGGGTCTAAAAACTGCAATTGAGAAATTACGTTTGGACCAATTAAGGACGTTTAATCTGAAGTCAGGATGACTAAGCAAGGAAGTGATCATTTTCCTCATTCATGTCAGGGGTTTACAGAATTGTTCTGTGTCATTGAATCGAGTTACGACACAGCATGAGATGCTGGAAGCAGGGAACGTGGGGCGGCTCGCTCGCGGTGCAGCCTCTTAACTTTTCCCAGCTTCAGTTTCCCCGTGAGTGAGATGGGTGGGAGTTGGACTAGATCATCTCTGGGGTGTCGTCTTCTCTTTTACCAGTCTATCCCATAAGCCATAGCGTCTGTATCAAAATCCCGTGTACACAGCAAGGTTGGGACAAAGGATGTTTTTGATGACTGTATTTTGTAGCACCAGAGCCTGAACTGAGTATTGTTCGAGCCGGTACAATCATCTCCTGACTCCGAGCCCCCTGTTCTCCTCCTCATCTGTTAAAACTGAAATGGGAGCAAGACGGATTTCACAGAGCTTTTGTGAGAATTACATGAGGTCATACATGTGAAAGCACCTTGTCAGAATGTTATGTGTATTATTGCCTTGGCCGGCTTATAGCTTTTCCAAGAATTGGAATATGATAAAACACTCTTAGGCACTGCCCTCTATTTAAAATAATGTAATCTGTTTTCCAAGACCCAGAAGGTCATTCAGGAAGTTACAAAATCTTGGGGTCATCGTTGTGAGCAGGCGGTAGTTTGGTGGTAAAAAGGTCCTGGCTGTTTATATGATTGGGTTTTTAGGATTCAGATGAAGCGGGACTATGTTCCCAGTGTGCAACCCGGAAAGGAATAGAGACCCCATCGTCTAGGCGCCTCATTTTACAGAATGAAGTTGTCGAGCCCGGGAGAAAATGCCCCAAATCACCTGTTAGCTAATGGCAGTTCTGGTGGTAAAATCCGGGCTCCTGACTCCTAGCCCACTTTTCATCGTTCATTTAAACATTAGCTGAGAGACCTTGAAATGAGGCTTAACAATGTGCTGGTGAAAGTCGCTGCCCCCTTGAACGTGGACTTGAAGAAATATTAGAAGGAAATTCAGGGCGTTGAAGGGTACGACACCAAGAACTTCACTTGACCCACTTGGGGAAAAAAAACTGCAGTGGAATGCTTAGGAATTTTCTTAATAATAGCGGTTCATCTCTTCTGTATAAAATGCTTCTCAAATATACTCTGAAGTGAATTGACGTTAAAAATGGCAGGTCTTGGGGCGCCTGGGTGGCTTGGTCGGTTAAGCGTCCGACTTCGGCTCAGGTCATGATCTCACGGTCCGTGGGTTCGAGCCCCGCGTCAGGCTCTGTGCTGACCACTCAGAGCCTGGAGCCTGTTTCAGATTCTGTGTCTCACTCTCTCTGTGACCCTCCCCCGTTCATGCTCTGTCTCTCTCTGTCTCAAAAATAAATAAACGTTAAAAAAAATTAAAAAAAAAAAAAATGGCAGGTCTTGGGGCGCCTGGGTGGCTCAGTCGGTTGAGCGTCCGACTTCAGCTCAGGTCATGATCTCACGGTTCGTGAGTTCGAGCCCCGCGTCGGGCTCTGGGCTGATGGCTCAGAGCCTGCAGCCTGCTTCCGATTCTGTGTCTCCCTCTCTCTCTGCCCCTCCCCCATTCATGTTCTGTCTCTCTCTGTCTCAAAAATAAATAAACATTAAAAAAAATTTTTTTAAAAATGGCAGGTCTTGGGGCGCCTGGGTGGCTCAGTCAGTTGAGCGTCCGACTTTGCTCAGGTCATCATCTCACAGTTTGTGAGTTCGAGCCCCGCATCAGGCTCGCTGCTGTCAGCGTAGAGCCCTCTTTGGATCCTCTGTCCCCCTCTCTCCCCGCCCCTTCCCTGCTCACACTCTCTCTCTCAAAAATAAATCCAACTTTTTTTTTTTAATGCAGGTCTTGGTAGGCTTATTATGTGCATGGGGAATAGTAGAACATAGGCGCAGAAAAATGGTCTCTCTTCCTTTCACTCATCATTAACTGCTATATTATTCGATTTTGTTGAGTTAAAGTTGCAAGAGATAACTGTGAGGCCGGTTCTGCGTTATACGTTCTCCCTCATCTCGCCCATACGGCTTCTGTTACATTAGCAGCTGTGAGCCACATGACGTCTCAAGACCAGTGCCTATGAGCATTGAGTGCCCGCGGGCAAGTAGCCAGCGAGGGCGGCACTTTATTCCTGGATGTGTTCAAAGCGGAGCGCCACCTACACCTCCCTCCTCTTCCCATTTATAAATCTACTTCTCCAAGGATATACAGATTTTTTGGCTCTATTTTTAGTCTGTTGATAACTTGAGAAAGCCTCCAACGATCAAAGTCTTGGATGGGGAGGATTCAATTCACCCAGTCTTTTCTGCATCCCTAATAGACGCTGAAAATCAATCCGAATTCTGACTCTGGGTGGGAACTGCATGCGTAAGTGTACTGTGATGGATAAGAACACACACCCTGAAGCCAGACTGCCTGGGTTCAAATCTGCCCCTCTCGGCCCCTCTTGTTTCCATGGCCGTAGGACCTTGGGCACATCCCTTAAGTGCACTGAGCCCGAGTTCCCCGATCTGAACACCTATGTCATGGTTTTGCTGTGAGCATGCAATTAAATGAGCTAATATTTACAAAGTGCTTACAATAGTGCGAGATGATAGACGTGCCTAATAGATGACTGTTAAGTAAATTAAATGGTCCTGATTAGACAGAGTTGCCTCTGGGTCCAAGGCTCTATTCCATTTAGACACTGTAACTCGTAGGGCTGTAACCGCCGTAGGGCTGTTAGGTTGGAGGAAAGGGGGCTTCTTTTTTCCCAGTTACTCTAGAGAATGAAAAAAGAAAAAGCAGTAGGACTTGACTTTGAACACCGAAGTTTATCAAGCCTCTCTCCAGCTTGGTCTACGTGTCCACCTTGTCCTTACACCCTGACCGGTTTCCTCGGGGGCCTCAAGCAGGTAGCTGGGTCTGTCAGGGTCACTTCTGTAAAACTGCTAGGATCGCCTGGTATTCCCTGGACTGACAGTGACCTGATGGGTCCCTTTTGCACACAGCCCAGGGCCTTCATGCCGGTTCCCCACGAGGGGGTTTCCGCGGTAACTGTGCTTGCTTTGGGGGACCGGGGCTGTGGGAGAGATTAATGGGAAGTGAAAAGAGAAACTGTTGCCTTTCACCAGAAGGGCTGGTTGGAGTGTGTGACTCCTCTTGTATTTAGGGAAAAGATTACTCATGAGTATTTTCTTCCATAGAATATAAAGAACCTCAAATTACTACTTGTGAGCCCCCACCCCCATTCCCCCCACCTCCCTCCGGTTCAGTGACTCCTCTGCAGACACTTCAGCATTTCACTCTCATTTCCCCTCCCCAGTGGGATTCGGTTCTGTATTTGCCTTGGCGCGCGAACTTCCAATAAGCTACCGCATCGTTTTTCCTGTTTCTGACTGTCTTCTGCTCCGTGGCCCATCTACCGCCAGGCTCTTTCCTAGGCCAAGCTTGACTGGAGCCCCCTATTTGCACCCCCCCGCCCCCCGCCGGGCCTGGCTGTGCCCGTGCTGCTCCTGTGAAAGAGAGGAAGGGGAAAAATTCCCAATAACAGATGACTGATCGCTGTGCTGTTTCTGTTCAAAGGCGACACCGCTGATGATAGGAAGTAAACATTAAGGTTTTTTTACCGGTTCAAAAGTTGAGATTTTGCTAAGCCGTCCTCACGCCCACTGCCATTTCACTGTGATTCCAGATATGTGTTTTGTCAAGGTCGTTGGAAAGACGGGGGGGGGGGGGGGGCACCTTCTGTATCCAAGGACTGTTTTTGATAGGCATTACTTCTGGGTAGAGTTAAGAGTCAAAAACAAAACCTTAAATTCTTTAGTGGCTGTGTTTTATTCTCAGGATCATAGAGCAGTAGCATACTATACATTATTTTTTTTTATTTTTTTTTTTATTATTTATTCTTGAGAGAGAGACAGCATGAACAGGGGAGGGGCAGAGCAAGAGAGGGAGACGCAGAATCGGAAGCAGGCTCCAGGCTCTGAGCTGTCAGCGCAGAGCCCAACGCGGAGCTCGAACCCACCAGCCGGGAGATCATGACCTGGGCCGAAGTTGGACTCTTCACCGACTGAGCCACCCAGGCGCCCCATACTACACATTATGATTTCATGATGCCACTTCCTTTTGCCACGTAAAATTGTAAAACTTAAAACCCAAGGGGAAAAAAGCTCTTGGACGCCCATCTCTAATTCTGCCAGTGCCCGTACTTCTTTCTTGGTGTCCTACACGAGAGACTGCTTGAGAAAGGACTTCCCCAGAGTTCAAGGAAGCCAGCTACCATTCTTCAGAACTAGACTTTGCAAAGGAGCCACCTGGAAGACAGAGCCAATAGTCATGCCCAGAGGCTCTGGACCTTCTCCAAGGGAACTGAGCTATTCCTTCCCTGATCCACGAGGAAGGAGAAACAGCATACACAAGTAGACCAGACAGTTCTTTGTTATGCTTGATTGAAGGATGAAAAGGTGACTCTTTCCAGGATCAAACTGAAGGGCCCTTTTCGAGCACACTCATGGAGTCTCCTTAGGAAGTTTAAGTAACTTCCTGGAGAGACTGAAGCTCTTCTTGGCAAACCCTGACTCCATTGTATTTGAACCATTAATTCACACGGTGCAGTTTTGGAGAATGAAGCTCTGTTGGGCACGTAGCTCCTTCCAACCCCTAAGTTCTCATTTTGGTCTCAGGACTGCTTTCAGTTGTTAAGAATTATTGAAGACCCCAAAGAGCTTCGCTCATGTGGATCCTGTCTATATTTACCATATTGGAAACTAAAACTGAGAATTTCAAAAACACTTAACTTACTGAAAAGTAATAAGCTAAGCTGATGTTAGCATAAATATATATTTATGAATATATCTTCCAGAAAGTAGTGAGAGAAGTGGCATTGTCTTACATTTTTGCAAGTCTCTAATGTCTGGCTTCATAGAAGATGGCTGGATTCTCACGCCTGCTGCAATATCACACGTTGTGTAGCTTCTAGAAAATCCCACTGTATACTCATGAACGAATGAGGCTGAAATAGTAGATAACCTCTTAATATTGCTATGAAAAGAGGTTTGACTTCATTGACACTCTGAAAAGTGCTTGGGAACCCTGAGGGGTCCCCAGATCACACTTTGAGAACCACTGTTCTAAACCACTTGAATGATATGCCAAAGATGTCCCACAACAGCAAAATAAAATAAAAATATAGATTCACAGTCAGACTTCCAGAAAAGCCCAGCCTGAGTTCTCCTCTCCACCTAAGCTACAGCCCTCCCTTTGGCCCACTTCTGGTCCCACTCAGAGCCCAATACCACCCCCGGCAGAAAGTTCTAACATCAAAAAGTAGAATAAAAAGGCAAAAGACCTTTTATCCTTGCTTTGCCCTCTCATTCCCAGAGGCTAGCCTGATAGTTTCCCAGAGGCTGAGTGAATTGCTCTTCCTGGAAGAAATTTCAGGGAACACTTTATTATTTGGCAGCTCTCAAAGGTCAGGCCCGACTCTGGAACGTTCTCACTTCAAAAGGACACTGAGGGGGCGCCTGGGTGGCTCGGTCGGTTAAGCGTCCGACTTAGGCTCAGGTCATGATCTCGCGGTCCGTGAGTTCGAGCCCCGCCTCGGGCTCTGGGCTGACAGCTCAGAGCCTAGAGCCTGTTTCCGATTCTGTGTCTCCCTCTCTCTGCCCCTCCCTGGCTCACGCTCTGTCTCTCTCTGTCTCAAAAATAAATAAACGTTAAAAAAAAATTTTTTTTAATAAAAAAAACAAAAGGACACTGGGTGGCAATCAGATCAGCTCTAATTCTAAGGTCCCCTCCGAAGCACATTGGCATTTGTCATGACTCTGAGTTCCTTGGGTGTTTCAGGCCACTGTGGAGCTTCAGCTTTGGGGCATACCTGAATCAAGGCAGACCCTGGACCTGGGCAGGGAAGGGCAGGCCAGCAAGGCCTAGGGTCCATCAAAGACTAAAAAAGGATCGTTCTTCTCATGTTGCCTCTGAATAAATAGTTCATCCGATACCACACTTGGGCACTTACAAATCTTGAGCTTTGCCTTGGGATTCAGAGTTGAACATAAGAGCTCTTCAGACCTGGAGACTCCATTTTATTAACCATTCAGAAAGCTTTTCCTTTATTCCAACTGTCTAACTGACAAGACCTTTTTTTTTTTTCCTCCCTCTCTCTCTCTCTCTCTTTCTGCCTCGCTCTCTCTCCAACAGGCTTGCAGCCAATTTACTGGAGCAGGGATGACGTAGCCCAGTGGCTCAAGTGGGCTGAAAACGAATTTTCTTTAAGGCCAATTGACAGCAACACGTTTGAAATGAACGGCAAAGCGCTCCTGCTGCTGACCAAAGAGGACTTTCGCTATCGATCTCCTCATTCAGGTGAGAGTCTGGACTCCTGACACGTGTTCGGCTTGGAAAATCTGTTAGTCATTGCTTGGTCTTTGCCACCACCCATCACGCCCAAGAAATCCCCACGGTAGGTCACCGTGAGCACAAAGACCGTGACCTAGCTTCATAGAGGAAAGATTTTGCTGACTAAGTCCACTGGAGGGGAAAAGAGGAAGAATTTCCAGATCGAGGGGAAACTTTGAAGGTCGGGAGAAGGACCCACAGGGTCCTCAAGGAGCTTAAGGGGTCTAGTTGTGCCACCAAATCAAGGAGAAAATGCATTCCGGCCCTTTGACTCTGCCTTGCTCCTGATTCTGGAAACTTTTGAAAGTGATGCTTGAGAGTGAGTGTAGGTGGTGAACTGCTCAGTTAAAACCAAAGACACAGGAAGAAGGGGCGTGAGCCCTTGCTCAGGTAGATGGAGTAGAAAGGGAAGAAGACGTGAGGGAAACAGAAGATAAGGATGGGAAGAGGTGGAGGTCCTAGGAGCCACGGCAAGTGTAGAAATAAAGGGCTTTGGGTGATTTCCTTTGGAAGTACTGATTTTTCTTTTTTAAGCTTATTTCTTTATCTTGAGAGAGGGACAGAGAGAGAGTGCACGCGAGCGCAAGCAAGGGAGGGGCAGAGAGAGAGAATCTCAAGTGGGCTCTGCACTGTCAGCTCAGAGCCCGATGTGGGGCTCGAACCCACAAACCGTGAGATCGTGACCTGAGCTTGAAATCGAGAGTCGGACGCTTAACCGACTGAGCCACCCTGGTGCCCCAAGAGTACTGAATTTTTTGAAGTATGGCATCCTGTAGCTTATAGAAATCCTGAAAAGGGCAAGTGGAAGATTTCCCAGGCTCCTCTAACCGGGCAGTTTTGTCAACATAAGGGCTCCGAAGACCGCATAGGAAGATTTGATTCAGCAAAGAGCGTTTGTACCTACAAAATGTATTTCTGACATAGGTGTAAGACTTCAAATGAACTTTCTAATTTCACTTCTTAAACTTTATGGATACTTAGGAGATAGTTATTTGGGAACCCCGTATGTGAAATGGGGAACTTTTGCCTTTTGAGGGGCTAGTTATTCAGGTACCAACAGGCGCTCCTTGTCTCAAGCCTCTTTGTGGCCAACTTTGATATACCTTGTCTGGTGGAGACTCTCTTTGTCTTGACAAAGGGCAGAGATCCTGTGTAAGGTCTTGGCATAGTTCCCTTATTTACTCCATAGTTAACCCTTACTTACTCCTGGAGGCCTGCCAGAAGTTAGTAAACTAACTGTCGTGAGGAAACATCCCCATCACAGGGCGTGAGGTAAGGATATAGAACAGTATCTCCCCCGCTTTTCCCAATCGCTGCAAACCGTTTATATGAGGAAATGATAAAGGGAAGTTTCCCTGAGAAGTATAGAAGTTATTGAAACTCGAAAGTTCACATCTCTGAAAAACAGATCATTTTTAACATTTTATAAAGGAATGGACCCAGCCATACCTGAAACGTTTTGTCTCAAATCATTGATTCTTTCTGTAGTCTCAGGGTAAGAAAATTAAAACAACTATATAAATAAATAAAGCTAGCCTAAAAGGAAACTAAATAGTCCCCTTTTTCTTAATATTTATTTATTTTTGGGAGAGAGAGAGACGGAGCATGAGCAGGGGAGGGGGGTGGGGGACACAGAATCTGAAGCAGGCTCCAGGCTCTGAGCTGTCAGCACAGAACCCAACGCAGGGCTTGAACCCACGGACCACGAGATCATGACCGGAGCGGAGGCCGGATGCCCAATCGACTGAGCCACCCAGGCACCCCTAAATAGTCCCTTTTAATGCAAAAATACTTACCTTTTCTGTTCCAGTGGAACCTCAAAGGTATACTCAAAGGAGCAAAGCTACCTCTCTGGAGGAAAAGAACTTTTAACTCTTTAGTGTGTTCCAGAAAAACCACTCGTGTCAGGCAAACGAGGGAAAACACAGTGATATGTTTTGACTGGATTTGACTTAGCCCTTAGCCGGGGCTAAGACTCCCTGAGTCTGTAAATCCCCCCAACCATCATATCTCAGGTACTCCTTTTCGTTGCTGATTTCTTTTTCTCCCTAGAGGTCTCTCTCCGCTTTACTTAGAAAGTGGGTTCTCTCTGCTCAAAACTGGAAGCCAGGATAGGCAAAAGCCTACCAGTAGTCCCCTGCCATTTTGTCAGGTCTTTGCCAGAGTGGGCCATGTGGAATATAGACAGGCTCCCACTGTCCTGCTGGATAGGATTGCATTGAACCTAGAGGCAAAAGGAAGCTGGAGAAAGGAAAGGGCAGAGCAGGATGGGGCTTAGGAGAGAAGGAAGGGAGTTGATTTGGAACACGAAGGATGGATAGAACGGAGAAGGTGGGGAGAGAAGAACATTCCAGGCAACTGGGGCAGCACTATCTTAATGTATCTGGATGACGTGAAGTAGCCCATCTGATGAATGGAAGAGGCGGGAGGTAGGAGACCGGATAAAGCCAGTGCACTCGCTGGGCCTGAGGTGCTTAGACCCCAGGTAGGTGGCAGTAGAAATTCATTCCATGCGTATTCTCTGAGCACCTCCATGCTAGAGTTACAGAAGTGCGGGCTAAGGAGGTTCAGGCATCGCAGAGGCAATTTCTGGCTGGATTGTCAAATGCAGCTCAAGGGTATGGTAATGGAGCCGGGACTTTGAAAGCTTGGAAAGGAACCTAAGGTAGAGGTAAGGAAAGGTGTTAAGGAGGAGCCGTAGGCCAGTTCATGTGCCAATGGGGTTCAGACATAAGGCCACACAGATTCCATCCTGCCTGAAACAGTGTTCATCGTCACTCATCACCCCTTCCCCACTTGGCCGAATGCCTTTTCCTATTAGAAGTTCTGCTGACCTTCTCCGGGAAAGCTTTCCCTGCTTCACATCCCTGCTTCCCTGATTGTGCCCTGCCTGCCTTCCTTTTCCTCCACCTCTTCCCACCTCAGTCTGGGCTAGGTGCTGTTCCTCTTATGTCGCAGAGCATACCCTAATTCTGTCATGGCTCCTGACACACACACACACACACACACACACACAAACACACACACACACACCATGTTTTATAGGATTGCTTTCTGTTCTGCATCCCTCTACTAGAGGAGGGAGTTCATTTGGGTAAGGGTTGTGTCTTGTCAAGCTGGCCTGTCTGCACCATCCAGTTGGCACTCAATATTGATCGAATGATGACCCAACACATGAGTCCCTTAAAGCCCGCGTTAAGAAGCTCGGATTTTATTTGGCAGGGCATGGGAAACCACTGACGAGTTTTGATCAATAACAGAATTGGAGCCCTCCCTTTGGAGCAGACCTTGGCTGTCAGTGCATAGGGTAGACTCATTTGGTCACTAAAAACAGGAAAACCAGTTAGGATGCTATAGCTACAGTCCTAATTGGAGACATTGAAATCCAGAACTAGATCGATGAGAATAAAATAACAGTACTTCAGGCACGGAATGGTTAGCTAAGAAGAGGGGCTCATCTGCAGGAAGCAGTAAGATTCATTTTGGCCCAGCAATGCCACGGTATCCAAAAAGATTCATCCTGTTCTGCTGCTGGAAATCTGAGACCGGAGCCAGGCCAGAGCTGGGAATAGTAGACGTGAGCATTACCCCTATTGTGTTGAGCTGGGGGTAAAGAGAAATATATACTGCAGGTAATTTAATTAAGGCATCGACCAGAAAGCCGTGGACAGAATTTCAAGGTGATACCTGCCAGGAGGGGCTGCAAGAAAACTGACCACAAAAAGAGGGATATTGTCAGAGGGTTTGGAAACGAGCTGCGAAAGAGTTCAGGAGACGTTCGCGTGGAGTGGCCGCGTAGCAGGGTAGTGAGGCATGATCTACCTACTCGGATTCTCCTCGGGTAGGGACAAGGTGTAAATAGAAAATCTTCTTCAGTGTTCCCATGTAGCATTTGCCACTGCTTCTTCTGACATGGGCTTTCTGGTTTAGCGTTTGATATAGTAGATGTCTGGAGGCCCACGTTCTATACGTGGCTCATCCGCAGGTCACAGTACTTCTTTGGCCCCTATTTTCCTCATCTGTAAAATGGGATTTCTACCATATGGATCCAAAGCCCCCTTCGGCTCTTAACAGTTAGGCCCAACCTCAACCAGGAAACAATATTAAGCTTCTATGACATAGTACAATCTCCTACCCTACAGGCAATGAATAAATACTTTGATCCCCTTCAACCTATATGTCTTGTAAAACTGATACTTCGGTCAGTTTTTTTCTGTCTTTCTTTGAATGTTTTTTGCTGCCTCAGATGAATCAGCAGCAGCTTCTCACTAGTCATGGAGCCGCTGGAATAAGCAAAAGTATCTGGTTGCCCCGTCACCGTGAATTGGATGTTTATAGCTTCCTCCCAACCTTATTTCCTGCCTGGCCCCACCCAGAATTATGCGGTCTGTATATGGACATAACATTCCCCAACACAACCCATTTCAAATGTAGAGAGGAGGGAACAGTGTCCAATGAATTTTAATGACCTGAAATATTAATATATCGTAGGTCCAAATATGGTAGCCTCTCTGAACTCTACATTCTTTGACCCGTTTCACAAACTACACCTGTCTTGTCCATTTCCAGGACAAGAGTTCTCCATGTTCAACCTCTAGAATAAAGCGGGGAACATTTAGAATGTGCTTTAAATAACATATTATCTCCAAACAGAAGATGGTAAGGCTGAAGATACATGGGATATTTTCTTTGGAATATTCTCCCAGGTAGGGGACACAAGATGTGAATTTATAACATTTGCAAAACTAAGGAAAAAATGCAGAGGAATCTTAACTTTATAAAAATTTTACCTGTACGGGATAATCTTACCTACTCTTTGAGCTACTAGATAGTAACTGCCTTAAATGGTCTGGGATGATTTAAATTCAAAGGGATATTTGACTATTTGACCTCTTTGAGACTTGAGAATAAGGAACAGAGAAGTTAACATTGATATTAACTCTTTTAGAGTTATCCACCGTTAGACATCAAGATGGAATAGATTTACGTACACATTATTTATAAGAACAACAGCCACAAAAGCCACAAGATATTTTCAGTTCAATTCATGTTAGACTCTCTACTGATGCTAAAAAATGGAAAATAAGCATCTTTTCAAAGCTCCTTCAATTCAATTCAGCAAAAAACGTATGGTGGATTTACAAAGCAAATTAGTCTTCCAGTGTACCAGAATGTGATGTGGCAAATTATTTCTTCCCTCTCCAACGCACCAGAACCTTTGTTTGGGGAAATACGCTTCGCTTGTGACCTCCAAATATAGTAAAATTCCCTTTCAAGGTTAAACGAAAAATACTGATCTGTATCTTCATAACGTTCCTCCTCGGACCGACTTGCTTATTCATTTCTGTTAAGCAACCGTAGGTGCATTTGCTGGGTTGAATGGTTGGGTCAGCTGGCTATTTTAGAATCAAGTTGCAGAAACTGAGGGTATTGGTCACGGAGGGGAATTATGGTCCCGAAGTGTGGGAGTTGCAGGAAGCGTGACCCTTGACTGAGACACCGAGAGTTGGCTATACTCCTTGTGTCTGTGAACAGAGCAGGGGAAAAAAAAGCATCTACACATCAGAGAAATGGTTAAGAAGCCAGTTACAGAAAAGTCTTTTAATTTCTTAGCTCTTCCCTTGTCCCATTTGTAAAGTGGTAGTGATGACCGATCCCTGTGCCAGACAGCATGGCATTATCACCTGTAAAACAGACCACACGTCCTGTAACAAAGCACCTACTCATTTTACAATATTCGTATTTTCTCACATGCTTAGTTTTTGGTTTATCTGTAATACCCCTCTGTGTTCTGCATCCGCTAAAGGCAGTTGTCTCACTATATCTCTTTTCTAACTGATTTATTCTTGCCTTAAATGCAGTGTTCACGTTTTCCCACAACCTGCACCCTTTTTCTCGGGATCTCTGTGTCTTGAGACACAGATACCAAGCTAACTCTCAAATATTGGTTCCTAAGTAAAAGACTAGCTTATGGTTATGGTTACAGAAATCACTCTGTACTAAATACAAAGGCCTGTACTTTAATCAGCCTACAAAAATGGATTGAATGGAATTTTCAGAAAATAAGGTCTAACAGAGTTCAAAAGCAAAGCTGTGCCCTGATGGGAGGGGCCTATCGTGGCCTCCAGTGGGACCTCAATAGACCAGCACCAGCCTTGGCGTTCTCCCTGCTGAACACACACCGAGACTGAACGAACTGAGGCCGTGGACTTCATCCTGAACATCTACTGGAGGCCGAGAGGACCCAGCAGAGAGAATTTGATGACAAATCTGAAAAGCATCCCTCCCAGCCTTGCCCCCTTTGTGTTTTAAGAATTGGTCAAAAGGAAACCAAAATCTCTGAATAAAAACAGAAGAGAAAGAGAAAAGAGAACAGTTTGCAAATTTAAGAATGTGTTACTTCAGATAATCTTCACATGAGGATATGTACATAGTAAATCATCCCCTGAAAAGTGCACATTTTAAGAATGTTAAAATTCTGCTTTAAATCTACCGAACTTGAGAAGTTAAGTGATGCAAAGCCCCGGGGGGACGGGCTGTGGGTAGCACAGGAGATGACATCGTGCAAGGGTCCCAGCCTTCTGGAGAACAAGTAGTGTCTAAGAACTTTAAGAGTGATCAAAACTCAAAATAAGTCAGTCAGAGGAAGACAAATATCATATGATTTCACTCATCTGTGGAATTTAAGAAACAAAACAGATGAACATAAGAGAAGGGAAGAAAAAAATAAGATAAAAACAGAGAGGGAGGCAAACCATAAGAGACTTTTTTTTTAATGTTTATTTTTATTTTTGAGAGAGACAGATCATGAGCAGGGGAGGGGCAGAGAGCGAGGGAGACAGAATCTGAAGCAGGCTCCAGGCTCTGAGCTGTCAGCACAGAGCCCTATGCTGGGCTCAGACTCATGAACCACAAGATCATGACCTGAGCCAAAGTAGGACTCTTAACTGACTGAGCCACCCAGGTGCCCCAAAAGACTCTTAAATACAGAGAACAAACTGAGGGTTACTGATCCCCATCAGTGGAGGGTGGAGGGGGGGGATGGGCATTAAGGAGGGTATTTTTTGGGATGAGCACTGGATGTTATAATGTAAGTGATGAATCACCAAGTTCTATTCCTGAAATCATTATTATACGATATGTTAACTGACTTGGATTTAAATAAAAAGTGGGGGGAAAAAGAGTGACCAAAACCCTTTTACTGATGATACTATTTTGAGAAAATATCCCAGGGGCTCCTTAGTCAGTTGGGCGTCATCAGACTTCGACTTGGGTCATGATCTCACGGTTTTGAGTTTGAGGCCTGTGTCGGGCTCTGTGCTGACAGCTCAGAGCCTGGAGCCTGCTTCGGATTCTGTGTCTCCCTCTCTGTCTCTCTCTCTCTGCCCTTTCCCTACTCACACACTCTCTCTCTCTTTCTCTCTTCTCAAAAAAAAAAGAAAAGAAAGAAAATATCCCAAGGATGCAGTCCAGTGGGGGGAAAGAAAAGATACCCTTAGCAATCCTGTTTATAAAACGTGGAAATGCCCAAGCCACCCACAGTATGGGACTTGCTACATAAACTTGGAGAATGTAAATATAAAGGAATGTACTGTGACTCTACGACTATTCATTGAGTCACTTATTATTTCTTCAGTAGATTATAGGGCCTTGCAGATCATGTTCGTGGTTCTAAAGGTTGTTTTAAAGACAGGTAGAAGCCATTCTGCATTTTAAGCAGAGACTGGGATGCGTGCAAAGGTACAAAGTGTGAAGAATGGATGTGGGGTGGTTGGCTTGGCTGGCATCCAGGAGCAAAGGTGGTAACTTGAAGTAGGACAGAACCAGCAGGGGATGATGCCAGGGCTATTGAGAAGGTAGAGTCTGAAAGTCTTGGTGACTGATGCTAGATGAGAGAAGGAGAGGAGTTAATTAAGCATGACTCCCAGGTTTCTGGCCTGATCAACTGGGCATTCGCTGGACTAGGAAACACCATGTGGGTCGTAAAGACTTACCCTGGACACATTAAGCGTGTGGTGTCCGTATGTCACGCAAGAGGAAGTATCTAGGAGATAGCGGAAGGTTCTGGAGTTGAGAAGAAATTCCTGGCTGGAGTAGATTTAGCATAGACAGGCTGATTGAGGCCACGGGAGGAGATGAGATTACTGGGGAGAAAGACTCGTGTGAGCCTAGGGAGACTTAATAGTGCAGGG
Organism: Panthera leo; assembly: GCF_018350215.1. Taxonomy (NCBI): domain Eukaryota; kingdom Metazoa; phylum Chordata; class Mammalia; order Carnivora; family Felidae; genus Panthera; species Panthera leo. Next base: position 45,375,457 of record NC_056685.1, read on the forward strand.
TTGGAGGAGGAAGCGCAGAGAGGTAGGAAAAAAATCCAGGAGGGGAACGTCTGAAGCCATGGAATGTTCTAGAAGGAGGCAGGTAGTGAGTGCTGCTGCTGAATGTTGCTGAAAGTCAGAGTCCCCAGGTACCGACCATCCTCCCCTGATGAGGTCAGCAGTCGAAGGGGAGAGTCGTGGAGATAGCAGAGCTGGTCAGTCCCTCAGACAAGCTTGGCTGTGATGCAACCAGAAAAACAGCAGTAGTTGGAGGGGAAGATGAGGACTACGGGTGTGTGCGTGTGCATGCGTGTGTGTAGAAAACAGGAAAACCTGACACTGCTCAAATGCTAAAGGAAGAATCCCATAGAAAGAGGCTGAAGATACAACTGTGAACTAGAGAGAGAGACTGAACTAGAAATGTCTATGTGACATGATGTCAACTGGAAGAAAACATACTCGACATATACAAATGTGACTTCATGCATTGTATATGCACTTTAAATACACAACTGTTGAAGCAAAGCAAATAGTTTCCAGATTTTTTGAGACACGTGTGTTACTAATTCTCACAGTCACAAGGGGTGCCACCTCTTGGGCCCACATTATCGCAGACACAGGGCTGCTGCCTGTCCACATCATCTCACCTGTCTTCCTAGCAGCCCAGCCAAGTCTGTGGCATTGTTCTCACTTGAGACAAAAGAAGGTTAAATAAGCCATGAGTTAAGCCTCACTGAGAAAAGATATTTCCCCGGGGGCATGCAGCTGACAAGTAGAGGAACCAGGGTTTGAACTTGGGACTTCTTTGATCCAGAGCCCAAGCTCTTCCCTCTAATAGGAAGGAAACAGAGATGACTTTAGCCCCCCAAATAGCATTTGTATGTTCTCAGCCTTCAGACACGAGTTACGTTGAGCAGGCAGCTTGTAGCAGGTTTGTTTACTCTCTCTACTTACCTGTTTGAAACAAATTACATATAAAATTTGTACTGTACTAAATACAATTCAGTATAAATTGTATTTATAAATACTATTACTGTATATATACTGCATGCTGCATACTTTATACTAATCCTGTATAAATAAATACTATTTATAAATATTATAAACACTAAATACTAAAAAAGAATTTATTCTCAAAGTAGATGCCTGGCTTTTCACCATCAAGACCACCGATGCAAAATTATATGTATGTGGAGCGTGTGGGTTTCTGTGCTGTATACGTGTGTGTGCATATGTGCTGTGTGTGTGTGTGCATACAAGTACAGCACACGTCACATGTGTGCATGTACCCAGGAGTACATCTAGGTCTTATGGGGCCTGAAGCTTATAATCTGGGGGACACAAGTAGGTCTAGGGCTCCTCCCGGGAGCCTATGCAGGTAAAAGCCTTGAAGCTCAACTAGCTTCCTGGCAACTCTACTTTGCACGTAAATGTGCGTCCATGAACTATGTATGTATGCACGAAGATACATAGAGAAACCAACCAGAGCTACTGCCCCTTAAACAATAGCCTTGGTTCCATTGTTTAGTACGATAACAGCACCTTTTACAGTCGGTACCGGGTATTTCTTTTCTGGGGAGACAGAGAAGATTTATCACGAATTAAATGGGCCAAGAATTTTTTGACAGGTGCTTTTGAATTCAAGCCAGTGGTCATTAGCTAAGTTAAATATGCAGTGCTATGGCTCACACTCTTTATTTTCAGCAGGCAAATAAATATAACATATATTTTTAAAAAAAATTTTTAATGTTAATTTATTTTTAAGAGACAGACAAAATGGGGGGGGGGGTGCGGGCAGAGAGAGAGGGAGACACAGAATTTGAAGCAGGCTCCAGGATCTGGGCTGTCAGCCCAGAGCCCAACATGGGGCTCGAACCCATAAACTGTGAGATCATGACCTGAGCCAAAGTCGGACGCTTAACCGACTGAGCCACCCAGGTGCCCCAAGTATAACTTATTTTTAAATGTCTTTTTTTTTAATCCAGAGATCTTTTTGTTAGTATTACTTTTTAGATATGATCTTCTGTGTATGTGAATATTTTTAACGTTTTTTTTTTTTTTTTTTTTTTTTTAATTTATTTTTGAGACAGAGAGAGACAGAGCATGAATGGGGGAGGGGCAGAGAGAGAGGGAGACACAGAATCGGAAGCAGGCTCCAGGCTCTGAGCCATCAGCCCAGAGCCCGACGCGGGGCTCGAACTCACAGACTGTGAGATCGTGACCTGAGCCGAAGTCGGACGCTTAACCGACTGAGCCACCCAGGCGCCCCAGTATGTGAATATTTTAAGAGTGTAGCAAGAGAACAGGCTGGGTGTCGAAGGGAATAGGAGGCAGGGGAGATGGGATAGGATGGGAGGCCGCCTTTATTTATGTGGAAAGCTGTTGTAGACAAGACACATGTTCTGTGTTGTTCCAGAGCCAAAACTAGGAACTGAGGTCCATGAGATTGCAGGGGAAGCCAGGTTCCAACTTAACAACAGAAGAACTTCCTATCAACTCGAGCTGTCCAAAAATGGTTTGCTTATGTTAGTGGCCAGCTGCCCATCACTGGAAGTGCTCAGCCAAAGCTACTTCTTGGCAGGGGAAGGGGAGGCAGGGGACTTCTACTGAACACAAGTTTGAGTCGATCGAAGTAACCTCTAGAATCCTTTCTAAGATTGCAAGCTGTTATCGGGCACACACTGTTACTGCCAACCACGCATACACAGGGCATGCACAGTAAGTTGGTTTTTCCCCCGTAGTAGTGATACATTTGTGCTAAGCCAGCCACATTCCCCGACTGAGCCCCTGGTTGCTGAGGAAACATGTCTGTGAATGGACTGATCCATCTATGGCCGTACTCTATGGTCTTAGAGTTAAATTTTCACACCCATTAGTCAGCCGTCCCAGGTGGCACTTACAAATGTTACCTTACTGGTTCTCATAACGGGCTTATGGTTTAGGTAAGGAACTGGCAGAGTTCCACTCGATTCACCCCTCCCCTGCTTTCTTTTGCACAGATAGGAACCTTCTCTGCCTGGCTCCCTTTGCCAGCTGTGGGATGAGAGACAGAAGAGAGCCAGCACAGAAGGCTGGGCAGGTCTGGGGCAGAGAACCTGCCAGTCCTTCCGTGGGGCTGCCCACCGGGCCAGGGGGAGGTGTTGGAGAAGCCAATATGGGTGAATGGCCTCCCTTAACCTTTTTCTTTTCTGGAGGGAGAACATAACAATGACCATGACCCACACACCCCTTCTTTGTTCTCCCCGTGAGAGTGCCTCAAGGGTCCACAGGTCTGCCCTGTGCCACTTTAATAATATCAATAATGATGGTGGTGAGGACAGTGGTGGTCACAAAACCAGCTAGTGTTTGCTGAGTTATTACTATTTGCTGGTCGCCGTGATGTGCTTTTCACAGGGATTGCCTCATCCAGTCCTCACACTGATTCTACGAGGCAGTTATTAACGTGACCATTTTAAAGACCAGGAAACTGAGAACTAGAGAGAGTGAAGAGCATGCCCAAGGCACCAGTCTGACTCCAGAGCATAGACTCTTCCCCATTCTGCTTTATTGCCTCACTTTCTATATGTACATAGAGAAGTGGAAACACAAAAAGAAGTGACCTGCCCTGGCTTTGACCACCTCCCAGCAGAAGAGTCTTTAACCTTCTCACAGCGGGACATCTGCAGCCCGGGGAGGCACTCCCGAGGAGGGGCCAGCATGAACACACGTACCTCACCTGCTCCCTCCTCGAACCCTCCCAGCAGACTTCCAAGGCAGATGCTGTTTGCATCTCACAGGGAAGTTCAGGGACTTGCTCAAGGTCACCTGGTGCAGAGGGGCTGGGACGCAAGCCCAGGCGGCCGCATCTGCACGTCCGTGCCTTCCCCGCCACATCAGCCTGCCTCTCTGAACGAACAAAGTTGAACACCCTCACAGACACTAAATTTATATTTCCTGGCCTCCTCTTCCAAAATGGATACACTAATTACTGACCATTTTTTTTAGTAATAGTAATCATCAGGAACACATTTTTCAGTGTGTTCGTTTTCTCTTCTGCGTACTACCGAAATAAAGCATTGCTGAAACCCACAGGATAAAACCCAGCGGGTGTGAGGCCGTGTAAATTAAGAAAAGTTCAGGAAGACATTACAGTAAACCCGAAGAAACAAAGTGTTGATTAGGGACTTATTTTTGTACGCGATTAAAATATGAATCATTAAAATAGGACCGTATTTCAGGCTCTATATTCTCATCGCATCAGAGACGACATTACCATGACTACTAGGTTCAGATTAGATGGGCTCCAGGCCTCCTGAGCTCAGAAAACACAGTCATGTGCACCACGGTTCTACCTGACACGGAACATTTGTAAAAGTCTGGCTCACGACACCTCTGCATCTTCTCACCCGTGTCATCAAAAGGAAATTCCCAAGTGACATGCTTGTCTTCAGCTCTTTAAAGGCTTGTGCTTTATTTCATCATAATAGTAAATAGTGTCACTAAGTAATAATGTTAATGACAACCAACACTCAAAGGTAGAGGAAGGAACAGAATCAAAGCAAAGACACAAAGGCACCTCAGGAGTCCCTTAGAACACAGCGATCTTGAACTTTATTTGGTACAAAGGGTTTGCAGAAAGAAAGAAACTAATATGGAGCGTTTCTCGGGTTCAGACAGAGTTTAAAAGAAAAAAATAATTCAGCAATAGCCCAAAATATGCAGTTAAATCAAGTGGTTCATTAAAGTATCTGTTAAAAATGGCTAAAATTAGAGACAAAAGCCCATTGTCTGGTACAATTGTTGACTGCCTGCATATCTGTATTTGGAAGGGCGTAGGGGGACAGTCAGAAGCCTGTGGTATTTTAAAGATTCATCACCCACCCCTAAGGGGTTTTGAGCACCCACCTGCATTTTTGAACTTGAATCTAAGCCAAAGAGGTGGGACAAGACCATGACAGGTTTTTGGGGGGGTTGGGGAGGTTTTGTTTTGCTAATTAACTACTCAGTGGACATTTTAAATACCAAATATATCAGAACAGAGGCACCTAGTTCAGACCAGCCCCCACCATCCTCTGCGAGGGGCTGACATCTAGAGATGATCTTCTAGAGGCCTGTAGAACCTTGGAGCGATGCCTGTGTGTATTTTTAAAGGAGGGGAGCATCCCAGAATGTGCCGGTTCTTTACAGGGTATCTTTAATAGTTAGCCCCTCTGACTGGGGTTGTGCGTTTTTCATACTCATTCTCTTCCTGCCTAGGGTTGGGATGGGTTTGAAAGGTTTTTGTTTTGTTTTTTTCCTGTCGGAAGCTATGAATTGCCAGTGGAGCATCAAAAATTTTCATACTTAATGACTTCATCGTTCTTCTTTGGTTAATCAGAAATGCAAGCAAAGATTGATAGGAAAATATTTTTCGCAAGAATGATAGCAACAAATTGCAATCGTGGAAATGTCCAACAAAGTCCGGTACCTTCCTGCGATGGGCTGTCATTTTGCAGCTAGTGGAGCCGTTCAATAATGTGGAGAGAAAAAGAGACATACAAAACTCTAGCACAAGCCTGATTCTCACTATAAAACCATAGATAGTGGTAACAGGATTTCTTTCTCTGCGCGATGGGATTATAGGTGCTTCCCGTTCTCTCGTTTTCAGCATTTTTTAAGCATTTTTTGTATATTCCTTTCATAATTTAAAAAGTCCAATTAAAAAAACGAGCCCATGGCTCCAACCTTAGGAGTTTCCCCTGTGTGCTCCATGCACATCTGGCCGACCATTACGTCATTGCCACCCATAGAGTCGAAGCCCAGTGTGTTAACTAAAATATTCCCTTTGCTCTAGTTCTCTTTCCGTTTTCTTCCCAGGTGATGTGCTCTATGAACTCCTTCAGCATATTCTGAAGCAGAGGAAACCTCGGATTCTTTTTTCACCCTTCTTCCACCCCGGAAACTCTATACACACACAGCCAGAAGTCCTACTGCATCAGAACCATGAAGAAGGTACCAGAGGAACCTTTTCTTTCCTTTCATCAGGGTTAGACAATCCAAAAGGTTTCATCGTTTATTGGATGCGTTGTTCCTATTCATGTGATTGGTTCATCATTGAACAAACATGTATTGATGCCAAGGTGAATAGGACGGAATCTTGGTTCTCCACAATTCATAAAGAAATGAGATGCATAGATCCATGTATATCAAAGCACAGCTGTAATAGTAGGCACCATGAAGAGAGACTGGGAGGGGAAATTACATCCAGGCGCAGGCATCAGGGGCAGCCTCATAAAGCAGGTGCTTCTGGAGGCTTCCTTGATGGTGCAGCAGAATTCTGATAAGCAAGGATAAAGTGGGGAACCCTCTAGGCAGAAGAGGTAGGGTGGAGTGAGCCCCTGGAACAAAGAGCCGTCAGATGACTTGGGTTATAGAGCTTATCTTCCCCCTGCCCACACACCAGCCTTTTGTTCTAGAAAATATCAGACAGTAGAGATTTCTCCCAAATAGAGAAAATAAAGTAAATAAACCCCTGTGAGCCATCACCCGGTTTCAACAATAATCAACACTTTCCTTTGGCAGAGTTAGTCCAAGGAGGTTATATCGGACCTGAGTGTAAAGGACTTTAGTGAAGGAGCATAAGGGGGTCTTTGAAAATTTGTGAGTAGAGGGTACTAAGAGTTGGGGGACTCCAACCCTGTGAACTCTGATGGACCAGGGGTTCCACCTTCGTGCACCAAAGGTGGTTCCTTGCGGTGTGCTCAGCCTAAGTGCCTACTTCAGATGTACCCAGTGCTCCACTTCTCCAGTAAGCCCCAGTGGTCATAAAATCGTCAGTAGAAAACAGAAAAAAAGGCCAGAATTGACCTGGGGCCCCGGACCTTGTTCTAAAGCAGGTGTTTGGGTGCAGAAACCCGTTATTAAAATCTTACTTTGTGCCCTATTCCGTTGAACGGCGATGCCTCGTGCCTCTGAGGAACGTTATGTCCATGTTCTTCCCTCCACGGATCAGTTAGACAACAGACGTGGGGACCCAAAGTAACACTTTTAAACTTGTGCTTTCTCTTAGGACCTGATTTACTAGGGGTCTGAATCCCTGGTGCCTTGGGGGTATTTCCTTAAATCGAGTGGGCATCTTCAAGGGCAGGGCTAATAGTTTTGTTTTGTTGTTGGCAAACCAAAAAATGAGAAGTTATTTGTTTTCTTAATTAACACTTCACAAAAGACAGCCTGACTCCGGGTGACCGCCATCGCTTCCTGGAGCCAAGCGCTTCACAGCAGGGCCCCTTGCTTTCCTGATGGAGAGTAAATGAGCGTTGCTTGCCTGCTCCTTGCCTGTTTCTCTCCCGTCCTTTCTTCCTCCTGTTCTACTCTGGCTTCATTTAGCCGCCGCACTCCCCAACCCCCAACAATTCGGGTTCTCCGTCCTTTTGCGCTTCCTGCCTTGTACATTTCCGGCTTTCGTCATTGCCAGCAGCGATTCCAGAGGAGGAGGTGGGTTTACTGAAGCTTGACATTAAGGCAAGAACTGTATTACCTAGCTTGCCTCTTCAGATACAAAAGGTGAGGGATGGGCTTTTTTTTTTCCCTCCCCCCCCCCCTTTAAAAAAAAAAAAAAACCCATTTGGAATTCCTGTTCCTCTTTTTATTCCCAGATGTGATTGGAGGCTTAATGGTCTCTCCTTCCTCCCTTCTCCTTGGTCTGATTTGACTCAGAAGTTAGCGTGTCGCTGTTCTCATTTGCCGGGGCTGATCAATAGAGAAAGCTGGGCTCACTGCCTCTCACAGCTGCTGTCAGGCTAAGTAAATACAGACGCACCACTGCATACGCCGTAAGGAGCTGTGCTCTCAAGTGTTCGGATGGTGGTCGTGACCACTCAGTGGGTAAAAGAATGGAGTTAATGAGACCAAGGTCAAGGGCTTCATCACCCTGCAGACCAGTGATGAGCTCTGTCTCAGCTCTTAAAAAGTAGTGTGTTCTCAGAGACCATTCCTTAAAGCTCTCAGCCAGCAAACAACACCTGAGGGCGCAGGCCTGTTCAGACGCAGGGCGCGTTCTCTCAGGTGAACAGGTGGACACACGAGAAGGGCGGTTTAGGTCTTTGTCAGATGGTGTCAAATGAGAAGCGCTCTACAAGGCATGGAGGTGATGTGAAGAGGCTGCCTGTCCCCAGACTGCCACTGGTAACAAGGGGACCCTCTAGAGAGGGGAACGGACTGGTACAAGTTCCCTACCTCCGAACACCTCCCGCCTCTTTCCCTTTTCTCCACCAAAAAGAAGGACACATCCAGCTCAACATGAGTGATCTCTAGAATGAATACTGTTATGCTTGCTTGTGAATGGTAAAACACTAATACAGACATCTGTTAGCACACAGAAAGCTCTGGTCCTGAAAGAAGAGGCTCTAGAGTGAAATTATACATATCAAATACTCTAACCCCCAACGATCTGTTCCCCATAATTGGGGATACAGTCCTTTGGAAAAGTATGTTGCTGTTGACGTGACACAGAGATAATATGACAGAATGGAAGGACAACAGGGACATTGCGGAGGAGAACCGATCGGCCCCTCAATGGCCTGGCACAGGGAGGCGCAAAGACAGCGTTCCATTCACCCCGCGCGACTTCGCCTCATCCCTCCCACCGACTTTACCAACTCAGACATCCATCGCTGCGCAATGGGAACTGATCTCGCCATACAGACAGATCTTGGTGAATCTCACAACCGTTCCCCCGTAGATCCCCCATCTGAGTACGTGACATTGAAATCACACCGGGCAGCCATGTGGCGGTGCCAGAAGCTAGGAGGTTGGTGTTAGGGCTCAGAGGCTCCCCTCCAGGCCCTGAGGGGAGAGGTGGGCCATGATACTGCTTCCAGGTGGGCAGAGCAGACTCCTGATGTCCTCCTGGGTCTAGAGAGCCAGGATTGCCACTCTCTTCCCCTGCGTACTTACGAGAACGCAGCGTTATACATTAGAATTTCTCGCCCCTAGCGAGCCACTGCGACGGTGGAACAGGACTCCCAGCAAGTATGCTGGGCAATGGGCATGAGCCAGGACCACCCCAGACAAGCCAGCACGCGTGGTCAGCTTAGATGACATTTTTGAAAGGGCGGGGTTCTGGAGTCGGGAGAGCAGGCTCTAATCCTCTATTCTGCCAAAGCTTAAGGGCTGAGTTACTCTTCTCTGGCCCTCAGTTTCCCCAGCTATAGGACAGGGATTAGCCCGAATGGTCTCCAATCTCCTGCACTCTCAACTCCTGCATTCCCTCCAAAGTCTGGGTCTCCCTGGGCGATAAGAAGATGGCCAAGACATGTGATCTACCTTCAGGGCCTTGAGTAACTAAAATCCAGAAAAACCTAAATGTGTCCTGCTTGATGTTGCTCAGAAACAGCTGAACATCACGTCTGTCCTCACTTGTGTCACCTAATCAAGAACTGCCGATGATATTACCCCTCTGAGTAGTCAAACCAAGAGTGGCACGGTTCCTTTATCGCGTGATGAAAGCCTCCATTCCAGCGGATCCCTTTTCTTTGATTGTTGTGACTCATTTTATCAGCATGCTATGAATGAGTTAGATGTGAGGTAGATCGTGACGTAGGAAGGAGACAAACCGAAAATCGATAGCGCTTCGTTCACCAAAACCAGGAGGTAAATGTCTTTAGAAATGTCAAGTCGGCAAATGATGATAAAATAAATGTATTTGGTCACACACAGTTATATCAACTTCTTTTGACACCGTACGTCCTGAAATCAGTTACTTTTAGCTTCCATGGAGTAATTACAAAGAAAGACTTTGTTCCAAAGTGTATATCCGATCGCCGATAGGCCTTTGGTGGTAAAACTGCTTGAATCGTGATTCCCTGAAAGCTCAGGGAGCAATATGAAATGTGCTTCTGGCTCTGCAGAGTCACCCCTGTAGGACTGGCTCTGCACAAGTCTGTAGGGACAAGGAACAAGATTTGTGTTTATCATGTGCTGTCGTCCAGTGACCCCTCTGGGCATCCTCTTACCCTTTCAGCTCTGTAGTCCCACCCTCTCCTCTGCCCACCCTCTCCTCTGCCCCATCTAAGGGAGTGGGAGGTGATTTTCAATCACTTTAATTTTAATTTTTTTAAGTCCTTATTCATTTTGGAGAGAGAGAGACACATAGAGGGTGAGTGGGGGAGGAGCAGAGAGAGAGGGAGACACAGAATCCCAAGCAGGCTCCAGGCCCTGAACTGACAGCACGGAGCCTGATGCGGGGCTCGAACTCACGGACCATGAGATCATGACCTGAGCTCAAGTCAGACGCTTAACCGACCGAGCTACACAGGTGCCCCTAATCACTTTAATTTGAAAATATTCACACACGCAGGGCTGTGATTGTTTCTGCAACAGTGGACACACTTTTAAAACACAAGTTTTGCTCTGGAGCAGCCCTTTGTCACCAGGTGGACACAGACATCGTTAAGTGGTGAGAACGTTCCCATGTCACAACAGTTGACCTCGATTCTCCGTACAACCAGCATACGGTGACAGCCCAGAGAACAGAGAGAAATCATGTATCCGTGGGGAGTGAGGGGGGTGGCATGCGTTCCGGGATAGCCCACAGATTTTCATTTATGTGATTGCTTTATTTATGTTTCGCTTCCACCCCACCCCCCCTCTCTACTACCAAATCCGAGTGCCCAAACACTGCTCTGGAGGAAGAAAATCTTACACAATTCTAATGAGATCATTAAAGAAGATGAGGTCTGTGAATCTGCTTCATAGTGACAAAATAACAGCTAACGTTTATCGGGTCTTTGCTGTGTGCCAGACCCTGTTCTAAGCTCTTAACGTGTCTAAACCATTTCCTCTTCGCAACTACCCTATAAGGAAGGTAATGTTATCCCCACCTGATGGATGAGGAAATAGAGGCCAAGAGCCCCCAGATTACACACTTACCGAGTGCCCTGGGTCTGCTTCGCTCTGATGCCTGTGTTCATTCCATTGCAGCATGAATGAGCTAACCAAATAACATTTTTGTTAATGTGTCTTGTGCACATTAATTCCTGGAAACAGGACCAAAGATGGGGCAATGAGAAGAACTGGGGAGACCAGGACCCCTGACTGGGGTACAGGATGGCAGGTGCCCGGCAAGCCTGCTCACAGTTTTTCTGCCTCACGGCACTTGAAAATCGAAACAAACAAACAAAACGGTCAGAGATAACTTTTGAGATACCGCTGTATGTCTACAACTCATCATACTAAAAACTCACACTAATTCGGACTGCCTTAACCCACTAGAGATCGTTGACGGCCTCAGAACGAATGGACTTGGCATGAAGAAAATCCCCCAGCCTGGGAGAAGTGTGGGCTCGGAGTCAGACACTGGCTTCTGAGAGCAGAAGCGCTGGCTGTCACCCCCTTGGGAACCAGCCCTTTGGCTCCCTTGGAGCTGGCCCCTCAGGATAGCTGCTGAATAGGCACCCGGGTAGATAAAGTTTTTAGCTGATCCAGCCGTCCTCTTACTGGTTGCTGTAAAAACTTCCCTGATTCTCTAGTCTTACTGGAACCGTGATGATGAGATTAAGGTGTCAGAGAGGCCATTGGCTAGGGTTTGACATCTGTGTTAATCCTGTAATGCTTACCGGAGCCAGAGAGCACAATGGGGTTGGTGTGTGTGTGCACGCGGGCTCTGGATCCCGACCATCTGGGTTCAGATCCCAGCTCCCCTGTTTACCGGCTGTGTGAGTTTAAGCAAGTTGCTTAACTTCCTTGTCTCTCCGTTTCCAGCTGTAAAAGAAGAATAATGGCAATACCCATTGAATATGGTTGATTTAAGAAAAGAATCAAGTTACTATGGCAAATGCCCTTAGAACAAGAGCTGTCACTCAGTAAATGTTACTCATTGCCATTATTGGATATTTCTTACCACTGTTTGGTTGGGGTTTTTTCTTCCACCTAAAAAACATTTCATTGTGATTAAATACGCATAACATCATCTTAGCCATTTTTAAAAAATTTTTTTGGCATTTACTCATTTTTGAAAGGCAGTGAGAGACAGCATCAATGGGGGAGGGGGAGAGAGAGAGTGAGACACGGAAACAGAAGCAGGCTCTGAGCTGTCAGCACGGAGCCCGACGCAGGGCTCGAACCCACGGGCCGCGAGATGATGATGACCTGAGCCGAAATGGGCCGCTTAACCGACTGATCCACCCAGGAGCCCCTCATCTTAGCCATTTTTAAGCCATTCTAAGCCATTTTGCATACAGTCGGGTAGCGTAAGCGTGTTCACATTGCTGTGCAATGGTCGGGGTTTTTGTTTCTCTTACCTCCAATCCCAGCTGTCCTAATCATTTCAGTGATTGTGACTAAACACACTGTGTGCGGACACCGGGTTTGTGCATCCCGGACACAGGGAGGGCCTTGCTGCCTCCCCGCGCCCTGATAACAGAATTCCTTCACAGGCACACCAGGCCCCCTGCGTTACATCCTATGGGAAAATACATTTCAAACACCAACCCCGGTTGCTCGCAGGGCACAGCCTGTTTTGAAAATGAGTGGTGCTCATATTTTGTTACCTCACCGTAGCAGGCACAGGGTCGGTCCTCCGTGACCCCGTTGGGACCCTTCCAGCTGTCTCCTCTCACATTTAAGCACCGCAAGGTTAACCTCTTGTGCCCCTTTCAATTCTGTGATTCTTGGCTCTGGCTGGAGACAATGAGGTTCCCCCAGAGGAAGACCAGCAAATCTTGACTTCCTGTTGTCCCCTCGGGACACCAGGGAACACCTTTTCCCCTTGGCCTCCTCATTCCCACTCTTCTCTTAACTCCTCCTCCCCCCTGTCTAGGGCCCCTTTGTCCTGCTTTGCTTCCTATGTTTCAGAGGCTGGGGCAGTGTGACCTTTTACCCTCTGACCCTTGTCCTCTGATGGAACATTTGATTGTGACGGGAGAGTGTGGAGCCCTGGCGTGGTGCACAGAGCCTCTTCATCTGTCTAGACCATCAGTCTCCTTCAGAGAGGGCCCGCTCACCTTCCCCACCTCCTCTGGCGTCCTCCAGTCATGTGGAGGCTGCCCGTAGCCAGGGGCTAGCTGGCTCTATTAAACCAGAAACTTCAGCGCAAGAGATCCGTAATATGCATGACTAACTCTCCCCAGGTACCTGGGAAGTTTTCAAGAAACTTCCTCTTAGCCCTGGGGAAGTGCTCTCTGAGCACTTTGAGATAAGGGGACTGGGGCGGTTGGGGTTCACCTCCAGAGCAGGAAGCCCTCTGTTATCTTGCTCTTTCCCCTCTCCAGCACTCTGACTTATCTCTGTGCCACCCTGACCCCCTCCCTATAAATGATTCACAGGGTTTACCCCCACATGTCTAATTGGCTCATTTGAAACCTGACCCCGCTGGTTTCTTCATTCACTTCTTTTGTGCGGCTTTACTGAGACTGAGGCTGGCAGACTGGCTCTGTGCCGTCTGTGCTGAGCCACTGGCAGAGGCTAGCCTGTTTGGAGGCTGTCCCGCCCACAGGAAATAAAGATGAAACCTCAGAGTCCTGCAATTCACCTGCCTTGAGTTTTCTGGGAGCTCACGTGGGACTCATTGTTTACGACCTCACGCATCTGCGCATCATACGCTCCAAACTTCTGGTTTTCTTCTCAGGCCCTTTAGTGACAGTTGCAACTTGCGAGGTGAATAGACTGAAATGGGCAGGTGGAAGTCAGTGGAATATCTCAGTGGGACCTCTTGGAAAAGGAAGGGGCAGGTGGTGGCGGCGGGGCGGGGGGCGATGTGTTAGTATGCTAGGTCCACCAAAACAAAGTACCACAAATTGGGTGGCTTAAACAATGGATTTATTGTCTCACAGTTCTGGAGGCTAGAAGTCCAAGATCAAGGTGAGGGCAGGATCGGTTCCTTCTGAGGGCTGGGAGGGAGAGGCTGTTCTGTGCCTCTCTCTTAGCTTCTGGTGGTCTGCTGGCCACCTTGGGTATTCCTTGACTGGTAGATCTCTGCCTTCAACATCACCTGGCATGCACCCTGTGCACATTGACTCATAATTCAGCACCCATAGCCTTTGCTTGTGTTTTTTTATGTGTCTCTTTTCTCCATTAGACTATTATATCCTTGAGAGCAAGGACCACTTTTCCTTACTCTTTCATCCAAGACTCTACTTGAAATACGGTTGGCATCACTGAAGGTTATGTGGTTCAACGCATAGTTTGTAATCACTGTGTGGCAAAACCGTCCCCCTCCGTTCATGTAATCTGTGCCTGTCTATGTGTCCAAATTCTCCTTTTCATAAGGGCACCAGTCATATTGTATTAGAGAACCCCCCATTCTAATATGACTTTATCTTAAGTGATGACATCTGCAACGACCCTATTTCTAAATAAGGTCACATTCTGAGGCAGTAGGGGTTGGGACTTCAATATATGAATTGAAGGGTATGGGAGAAGAGGCAGGCAGCACAGTTCAACCCATAGCAAGGGGTGACAGACCCTAAGCGTGTGTAGGAAATCTATTTTGAATTGCACCTGAAGACCAAGAGCATTTAATCTCTATAGCTCTTCGTATCATTTGTGGTTCCCACTAATCTTTTACAAAGTCATGCTGGGAAGTGGTTCCTTTCAGGAGAATGTGGAACACAGTGGACTGAGGCTGATTGAGTAAGTCACCTGCTGGGCCTGTTGATTTGCATCTCACTGACTAGCTTCTCTTATCGCTGCCCATGGCCTTGGGAAAGCATAGTGGTGGAAATGTCATCCTGGTGTGTGAGATACAAGCTCCAGCCTTTGCTCTACCCTGGAAATTTCCTACTTAAAGCCCATGACTTTTTTTTTTTTTTTTATGTTTATTCACTTTTTTGAGAGACAGAGTGTAAGCAGAGCAGGGGCAGAGAGAGAGGGAGACACAGAATCCGAAACAGGCTCCAGTCTCCGAGCTGTTAGCACAGAGCCCGACATGGGGCTCAAACTCACGAACCGTGAGATCGTGACCTGAGCCAAAGTCGGATGCTTAACCGACTGAGCCACCCAGGTGCCGCAAAGCCCATGACTTTTAACCAAAGGTGGTTTTTGTTGGTTTAAGTTTACTAGTTATTCATTATTTATAACATGATTAAATTGGGTCAAATTTTGATGAATTTTAAATGGACAAACTTTTCTAATGAGCACAAGGAAAGAAGACAAAAGAAATCAGACCTTTTTTGTGCTCGTCACATTTAAAGTCTTAATTTATTTGGGCTGTTTGGGATTATTTGTACCTAAAAGAGGTCTGCGAAGAGAAAGGTTTGGGATTAGAAAACACTTTCAACCAGGATGGGTTCCCTACCAGTCCTTGGTCGTCCCTGCCCCCTTCCCTCCATGCCCACACTGACTAATTATGTGTGGCTTTCTTGCGCATTTCCCTCCCGTATCAAGACCTTCAGACCGAGGGCAATGTGGATAATTTCCCAGCTCTCCAGCTGGGCAGTTCACCAAGAACAAACCCAGACATCAAGGCCAGACCAAAAAAAATCTTCTTGTTTTAGACAGAAGACTCCTACATCTGGGGGATTTAATGCACCCACTGTCCGCTCAGTGCATTTCCTGTGTCCGGAGCTTCTCTGCCTGCCGGCTCTGGTCTCAGAAGTTTCCATCCCCTGCTGCCAACTTGTAATAACAGGGGCAGCAGGCGGCAGGGTAGGAGCGTCATAGCCTACTCCATACGTGGGCGCATGCTTTGCAAACTGAAACAAAGCTTGGAAGGTCTTATTGCAGGACTTTCGGCCTTGACAGTGGTTGTGCCCAGACCACCAGGAGCCTGGAATTAAATACCCTTGGATCCAGTTCTCTACCATTAATGTTATCAACTTCATCAAGTACTTCCTCTTTGAGTGGTGTCTGCAGAGAAATAAATAAATCAAGCTCCTCCAAGTCCTGTTCCTGCCTGGACCCAGAGTCAAAAGTACAATCTGAGTTGGATTATCCAGAGCACTGTCTCCCTCCTTCATTGTTCCCAAAGATCTGGGCAGGAACGGAGAGTGAAATCTCTCCAGGACATTACATCAGTTCCTCTTTTACCCTTGGCATGAAAATTCTTCCTCTCATAGTCCACCCAGACTTCCTAAGGCTTGCCCCGAGCTCACACCCATACGCTGATCCTTGAAGCCCAAGACATCAAAGAAAGCCTGCAGGTGACCAGACTACTGGCCAACGCCTGTTTCTGTTTTGAAATTTGTAAGACAGGAAATGGACTCAGGAAATAGGATTTTTCAGTACACGGTCTTCATCATCCTTAGGTATTGTTAAACCTTAATAAGCTTTTAAGGAAAGGGAGAAAATGGCATTGAGAAGAAAATGCACGAAACTTCGAAATGCAACCGTTTTAAGTGGTTGCTTATCATGATCGTGTTCTGTGACAGAGAAGAGAGAAATTCATTTTTGTGGACAGCAGAGTTGAGATCCTTATTAGCTATGAAAGGAAAATCTGCCTCATCCCCAAAAGATGGCAGGTCATTTTATCACGCTAATAATCTCAGCCATTAAAATTAACTCCGTGGGGGGGGGGGGGGGTGCGCCTGGGTGGCTCAGTCGGTTGAGCGTCGGACTTCGGCTCAGGTCATGATCTCGCCATTTGTGAGTTCGAGCCCCACATTGGGCTCTGTGCTGACAGCTCGGAGCCTGGAGCCTGCTTCCGATTCTGTCTCTCCTCCTCTCTCTGCCCCTCCCCTGGTCATGCTCTGTCTCTCTGTCTCTCAATAATAAATAAACGTTAAAAAAAAAAAAATTTAACTCCGTGGGCCTAATCAGTTAAGTACCCTGTAAGCATGTATTTGCATTTGGGTTAAAGTGAAGAATTTAGTACTTGTTATCCCAACATGTATCCTTGCAAGCTTGACTAAGTACTTATAAAAACAAAAAACAGGGGCACCTGGGTGGCTTGGTCGGTTAAGCATCCGACTCTTGGTTTCAACTCAGGTCATGATCTCATGGTTTCATGAGTTCGGGCCCTGCATCAGGCTCTGCACTGCCAGAATCCCTTCTTGGGATTCTCTCTCCCTGTCTCTGTCCCTCTCCTACTTGTGCGGTCTCTGTCTCTCTCAAAATAAATAAATAAAACTTTAAAAAAAAAAACTTTTTATAGTGGAAAATATCAAACTTACACAAAATTAGAATTAGTTAATGAGCCACCGTGTACCCATCACAAGCTCCATTAATCAATTCATGACCAGTCTTGTTTCTTCTGTGCCCCACCTACTCTCTGCTTTCAAATTAATTTCATTTCAAATTAATTTAAAGCAAATTCTGGATATAATTTCATCTGTAAATATAGCAGTACAGGTCTGAAAAGATAAGGACCCTTTATGAAATCATAAACCCAAAACCATCACATCACCAGAAAACTAACAGTTCTTCAATATCATCAAATACCTTATTAATGTTCACATTTTTTCCAACTATGTCATAAATGTTTTTACCATTTCCTTGAATCAGAATCCAAGCAAGTGTCTATACATTGCAGATGGTTTATGTGTCTCTAAGTCTCTTTAAATCTTTAGGTCTCCATCCATATCTTTCTTGTGCACATACTTGAGCGCTCTCTCTCTCTCTCTCTCTCTCTCTCTCTCTCTCTTTGGGTGTTTAAAAGAAGTTATCCATAATTAGTATAACTTTCCCTGTGTACATAGTGTATCTTTTTCCCCGCTTCTGGTTGCTTTGGGGATTTTCTCTTTATCTTTGATTTTTAGCAGTTTGACTATGATATGCCTGGATGTAACTTTTGTATTTATCCTGCTTGGTATTTGCTGAGCATCTCGGTCTTTAAGTTTGCTCTTGTTGTTGCTACCAAATTTGGGAGCCAATTTGGTCATTATTCTTTTTCTTTTTTTTTTTTTTTCTTTTGGCTTCATTCTTTCTGTTCTCTCTTTGGATTCCAATTACATATCCATTAGACCATTTAATATTGTTCCACAGGTCACTGAGGATCCGTTTGTTTATTTGGTTTTGTTTTTAACTTTTATTGATCTGTCTTCAAATTTATGAACCCTTCCTTCTGTTATCTCTAATCTGTTGTTAAGTCCATCCAGTCCAATCTTTCATATACTGTATTTTTCAGTACTCGGATCTTTTTTTTTATAGTTTCCATTTCTCTTCTGAAATTCTCTATCTGTTATATCTCATTATGACCATCATTTCCTTCAAGTGCTTACCCTTAAATTTCTCAATATCCTTTAAGGTTCTTTTTTGCTAATACTAACATCTAGATTATCTCAGAGTCTTTTTCTGTTGACTGCCTTTCCTGTTGATTATGGGTCACATTTTTCTGTTTTGTTTTGTTTTCACATATCCAGAACATCTTTATTGAATACTGGACAGTACACGTGATACATTGTAGAGACTCTAGATTATGTTACATTCCTCTGAAGAATGTTGATTTTTGTTCCAGCAGGTAAATGACTAGCCAGTCACTTTGAATTTGTGGAGACTTGGTCCTGCATTTGGTTGGGGCAGATCCATTTCAGTTTTGCCTTTAGCCCTCAAAAAAATCTCTTTGTTCTGGAGCATAGTCCTTACTCCTAAGGTGTGGCCGTTCTGGGCTAATAAACAGCCGGAGGTGTTTACAGAGCCTTTGTTGCTAGGACTCAAATTCTGAATTCTGTCTCCAATACAGGGGCCAGTAACTGACATTCCTGCTCTTATCTTTCAGCCGTACAGCTGTTGCTTTCCACTGAGCTCTTTAGAGCTCCCCCTGCACATGCGCTGTTCAGGAGCACATGTTAAGGATTTGAGGGAACTTTATGTGCCAATTTAGCGGCTGCTCCCCCTGAGGCTCTCTCCTTTATGGGTTTGCTTTCTCAATTTTTTGCCATTCGGGAAACTCCACACTCTGTTCCCTGACAGATTACACAACTTCCGGTTCATTTTCTACCGGCCCCCTGCTAACGTGAACTGGGGAGGACCCTCAGGGCTACGTAAATTTGGATCTCACCTGTGCAGTTCTCTTCCTTCCAGAGTGAAACCCCCTTCAGTGTTCTCCAGTACCTTCAAATAACTTTTATAAATGTTCCATCATTTCTATATGTAGGAACGTTAGTTGGGTACAAGCCACTCTGTCATCCGTCAGACTGGAATCGCCTTCTCCTTTATTACAGAAAGGTGCTGGCCTACCAAATACTTCGCCTGCCTTCGCATACCTAATCATAGAGCCTGAAGACCAGGCCTTAGGAGAATATTGACACACCCCTCATTCTGTTTTATAGCTGTGTAGTCCTCCATTGTTTACAGATAGAGTATAATTTATTAAGCCAGTCTCCTACTGATAGCTGTTCGAGCGAGTAAGCACTTTTAGATGCATGGCAGCAGGCTACGTGTTAGTTACGAAATAAACCCTTTGCCTGCAAGCAGGTGATCTTTCAGTGATCGTGAACAATATTTCTTTTGTTCACTGTCTCCTATAACAGATCTAGAGGCATCCCCATTTTTCTGTTAATCCTTTGTAACACTGGGACCACCAAGTTTTGGCCACCACCTTAGTCTCTGTCTACTAACCCTATCAGATCCCTAGATCCCCTTTATACGTTCTTCCTATAGATATTACCATAATGGACAAAGGAGACATCTTTGACTTGCTTGACTTAGAATCATGGGCAAATCTCTGACCACAGCAAGGACCTGAAAGCGTGTGCATCCTTTTGGTGCAACAGCTCTGGGAACAGAGGCGGCCAGAGAAACCTCACGAAGATGAGTTTGAGGCACTGTAGCAAGTTCCGTTTTTGTAGGCAGATTTTTGTTCCTTCCCTCCCCTAAGCAGGTGCTCCTAAAGCCACACATAGGCTGGTCCATCCCTCAACCCAGCCCACAGGACTACTTCTGTTGCTGAGCTATGTACTCTTCTGATGTTGTCCCTGCTCTCAAGTATCACCAGCTTGGAAGTTCAAGGGGGATGGGGTGGAGGCACTGTTGGGGTGCCCATCCCTCCTTTTCCTTCCTTACCTCTACCTGTCTATGAGCATTCATAGGGTCTGTGCACTCAGAAACAAAATGATCCTGGGGCGCCTGGGTGGCTCAGTCAGTTAAGCGTCCAACTTCGGCTCAGCACATCTCGCGGTTTGTCAGTTCGAGCCCCACATCTAGTTCTGTGCTGACAGCTTCGGATTCTGTGTCTCCCTCTCTCTCTGCCCCTCCACTGCTTGCACTCTGTGTCTCTCTCTTTCTCTCAAAAATAGATAATCATTAAAAATTAAAAAAAAAAGAAAGATCCCAAATCTTCTTTCAAGATTGTCATTCTGTAAATCAGACCCACTGTCCATGCTTAGAGCAGGTTTTGATACTTTTCCCCCTGGTTTCTGTATAGCAAAGTGGCAGGAATTATAATGGGTACCTGCCAGAGTATTTACCAGAGTCTGGGTCTAATTCCCTGTCTGTGTGTCTTTAAGTTGCTGAACCTCTGTATGCCTCCTTTTTATCACCTGTAAAATAGGAATAATGGTATTAGCATCTCCTACTTAGGAGTGTTATACATTTTAAACTGTATAACCCAGTACCAAGGATATAGTAACTGCTTTAGCAGTAGGATAATAGTGTCATTATCATTAACACCAACAACAATGCCCCGGAGGTAGAGAATACATACATTTAGTAATGAAAATGTAAGCCCGTGAAAGTATCTGGAAAGCAACCCTTAAGGAATCCAAAAGCCACATCCAAGAGTCAAGTAACAAAAAGCTAAAGAACACAAATTTGGCTTCCTTGTGTTTATAAGCTACTAGTAAGTGATTAATGGAAAGCTTGTGGTCATTCTTAGCCTGTCTAGTGTAGGAAAAGAATTTCAAGTATGTGCACTTTGTTTTAATTTTTTTTAATGTTTATTTATTATTTTTGAGAGAGAGAGAGAGAGAGAGAGCAGGAGAGGGGCAGAGAGACAAGAGGGAGATACAGAATCCGAAGCAGGCTCCAGACTCTGAGCTGTCAGCACTGACCCCGATGCGGGGCTCGAACCCACAAACCATGAGATCATGATCTGAGCCAAAGTCGGATGCTTAACCGGCTGAGCCACCCAGGTGCCCTTTTCATTGTTTTTTTAAGCAGCAAAAAAGACATTCCATATCCAGGGACGAAAGGTGCTGCCCAGCACACACACGGGCTCCAGTGCTCACTACCTTTATAACCACAGCAGGCTCCCTCTCCAGACAGCTCACCGGGGTCAGTGATGGTCTCTTCCTCTGCTCCACAGATAATTGTGTCCAGAGGACCCCAAGGCCTCCGGTGGAGAACGTGCACCACAACCCCCCCACCATTGAACTGTTGCACCGGTCTAGATCACCTGTCACAGCCAATCACCGGCCTTCTCCCGACCCCGAGCAGCGGCCCCTCCGGTCCCCCCTGGACAACATGATCCGCCGCCTCTCCCCGGCCGAGAGGGCCCAGGGGCCGAGGCTCCACCAGGAGAACAACCACCAGGAGTCCTACCCCCTGTCAGTCTCTCCCATGGAGAATAACCACTGCCCGCCGTCCTCTGAGCCCCACCAGAAGCCATCGAGCCCCCGGCAGGAGAGCACACGCGTGATCCAGCTGATGCCCAGTCCCATCATGCACCCTTTGATCCTGAACCCCCGGCACTCCGTGGATTTCAAACAGTCCAGGCTCTCCGAGGACGGGCTGCATAGGGAAGGCAAGCCCATCAACCTGTCCCATCGGGAAGACCTGGCGTACATGAACCACATCATGGTCTCTGTCTCCCCGCCCGAGGAACACGCCATGCCCATTGGGAGAATAGCAGGTAGGTGAGCGCCACCCCCCTCACGACCACTCCAGCCTCAGGGGAGACCTGACAAGCCCCGCTGTCTCCCCAGCTTTGCAGCTGGCCTCACACAGGTTCCCAATTAGGCGCCCTCAAAGGTTCTGTGAGGGCAAGCGGAGGCTTCTGCCTGAATGAAGTGAAATCCCTAATGGGCTAGTTAATGAGCCGCTGGGATGGAGTAGTTAATGAGCCTCAGAAATGTTAAGAAACAAATGTCCTACGTCCAGCTTACAAGGAGAGTCACATCAGAATCATGGCTAAGCGAAAACATTTAAAATAAAAGGTTTATGAGCATGCTAATGGCCCTGTCTTGAAGTTTCCAGCGGCTAATTAATGACCAGACACAGCATAAAGAACCTTTGTCTCAGATTCAGACCTGTAATTCTGTCCCGTGGGCAGTAACTCAATGTAGCCTTCACCTTGGGAGAAGGTGGGAGAGAAAAACACGATTATGGTATTGGAGGCAGATGTTCCTGGGTCGTTTGGACAGAGGAAACCACTCCCGAATTCTTCTTCTTTTATGATGACAAGCCCAAATTTGCTTCCCTCAGACAAGAAACGAGTGGAAACCAGTGGGAAAAATCTACACATTGTGTTGTGCTCGTCTGCCCGTAATTTACATGAAGTCATCCCCCAGACACTTGTTCCTCCAGCCACTTGGCAAGGGCAGCTCTTTTCCGAGAGCATCTCTCTTCAGGAGACAGTTGTTGAGCACCTACTATGCACAGATAAATGCGTCAGGAAGTAGGGGGACACAGAGCTGATGGAACAGTTGTCTCCTCAAGGAATTTAATATTTACTGGCGGAGACAGATGGGAAAACCACTAACTAAGCTGTAAGGCACGGTGAAATCAGTCATATGTCCCATTCATTTGGTACACGAGCACTTATCGAGTGCTGACTGTGTGCTAGGATAATTAAGTCCTGTGGAAGCAAAGCAGGGAGAAGGTGCATTTTGACTGCAGGAATTGAGGAAGGGCTTTGCAGAGAGGTCGCTCAGGGCTGAAGGGGAATATGTGTTCAGTAACGGGAGGGAGGCAAGAGGAAGGAGAAGTCAGACCTGGTCAGGGAAAGGCAAGAAATGCCCCCTTCCTCCATGAGCTGTCCCCCAGGCCAGAGCCCCACTAAGCCCCAGGATGGAGCTGTGCTCCTAACAGCGTGACCGCACAGGGAGCTACAGGCTACATTAACTCCCTCTGCCGTGACGCATTATCCCTTTTTTATTTAAATTATTTGTTTCTAAATTTTTCTCTGGCTCCAGGTACACCTCCAGTGTTGCCTCAGTTTTACTGTTACAAATCATTTACATGAGTGTGTTGAATGAAGAAAATGAAATGGTAAAGAAATGTGACTTACGTTTGAAAAACCATGAAAAGTGAAATGATCTGTGTCTGGGATTTGATTCAAAAGGATCCCACGGCACTGGGGGTGAGGCATGGGTGGGGTGTACATAAAATAAGGCTGGCTGTGAGCTAACGGCTGTATGGCTGGGTGATGGATACAACGGGGATTCGTGTTATTTTTTTCTCTACCTTTACATATATGCCTATGTGTGTATGTATGTTTTAATCTAAAAACAAATCGTGAAAGGAAAAACATAGGGGGTTTATAAAGAAGCAAAGTTCTCAAACAAGACACGTGAATTTCCCCAGATGGTTGGAGAAAGAGGATGGGGTCAATACATTACTGTGAAGCATATAAATGACTTGTCTTACGCTTCCCAGGCCAGACCTTTCTTGCCTATACATACCCTTCGTGTCTTATTTCTTGCACGGTCTATACAGCAGTACTGGACATTTTGCAGATACTTTCTACTTGTTTCTCATTCTCCGGGTAGCTCTTAGAAGCCGCTTATTACCGCTATATTCATTTTATATGAAAAGTCATCTGGACCAGGGAAGCCACGGAGGAAACAGAGCCCCAGAGGAGCAAAGGTCAAATAGGGGTTGGGTAACAGGGCAACAAGGCACTCACTGCTGTGCCGTTGGCTGCTGCTGGTAGTGCTGCTCTCGAGGAACCTGCCTTCCCCAGCAACATACCTCCTGTCCACCTCCTCCGTCACGCTGTCTTATCAGAGACTTCTAGGAATTGAAGATAAGCCCATCCATCAAGAAAGTTAAATGATTTAGACTTAAGGAGTTATTTCTCCTTATTTAATAGGTTTATACATTTTAAAGTATTAGTCTCTTAGAAATTGTGCTACAAGGGGCGCCTGGGTGGCTTAGTCAGTTAAGCATCCGACTTCAGCTCAGGGTCATGATCTCGCAGTTTGTGGGTTCGAGCCCTGCGTCAGGCTCTGTGCTGACAGCTCTGAGCTTGAAGCTGGCTTTGGATTCTGTGTCTCCCTCTCTCTTTGCCCTTCCCCACTCATGCGCGCGCTCTCTCTCTCTCTCTCAAAAATAAACACTAAAAAAAAAATTTTAAAAAAAAAGAAATTGTGCTACGATTTTTTAAAATCTTATTCCTAAACATCAGAATTGTTTCGTGATGGAGTTAGCCCCATCAATAAGACACTCCATGGAATATCATACCAGCCCAGTGATGAACCTTGGCACCCATGGATGCCCTTGTCTCTCTCAAGAACACACAGAAGAGGGGAGTCTATGCTTTTCTTTATGACCCTAGGAAGTCAGAATATTCACATAAAGTAACCCTAGGGCCCAGACCCTTTGAGGAATGCTCCTCGGTCTGATAGAATCTATAAAATTATGATTAATTAGCTCTAATGATATGCTCACAAGTTTAAAAGTCTCCAGATGTAAGTATTAACTAATTTAACCAAATCCAGACCAGCTGATTTAACTGCAAGTCACTGTTTTTCTCAAGGGTGAAATGATAGGGTTAGAAAGTCTACAATCGAACACTTTGTCTTGATTCTAACCCTCCGAAGCGAACTCGTCAGGGCTCCATGCCCTTTTGTTTCACTTGGGATAGCCCTGTCTCTTCTCTCCTACCCTTCTAGTGTCTTTTTGGACCACCAGATCCTTGTAAAATTCTATTTCTTAGGGGCCAAACTCATTGAGTAATTCCTGTGTAAAGTGTGGCATTACTGAACAGCCATAAAAATCCTTCATATCTGTAGAGCAGATACGAATACTGCGAAAACTTAGTTCCTGAAGCTTTTTGCACAGCACTGCCGAATGCCATCGCCAGAGGGTGTGGATGGAAACACCGCTTATGAATGCGGATCAAAAAGGGAAGCCAGATTTCTGTCCATTCGGATGCCATTTGCTCAAGTACTTTGGGATTTATGTATTTGGGAGCTTGCTGTGTTTGGGCACTGGACTGCGTTCATGGGGGTGGGGTGTGCCAGGAGGTCTAACACACAATCTTGGAAAATCTTGAAAAGGCTGAATGCAGTTGGCGGTCAGTGTCGTGTGTGGGGTCTGTGAAGGACTCCCGTCAAGTACTATAGGAGTCAGCGTCGGGGTGTTAGGGAAGGTTTCGCGGAGGGGCTGGCTTTCAGCTGGGCTTAGC
The DNA here is from genome assembly GCF_018350215.1 of Panthera leo. Classification (NCBI taxonomy): domain Eukaryota; kingdom Metazoa; phylum Chordata; class Mammalia; order Carnivora; family Felidae; genus Panthera; species Panthera leo. The sequence goes on from NC_056685.1 coordinate 45,400,613, forward strand.
ATGCTTAGAATATGAGCAAGTGAAGGTTAGAAAAAGAGAGGTCATTCCTGATGGAGAAAACTCCAGAGCAAGGTAAGGTCCAGTATATTTTTATCTATCTCAGGTAGAAATATAAATCTAGGACTCCAAGTCCATTAAAAATCTATCATATTTCATCATTCTTTTTTTCCCCTCACTTTCTAATATCACTGAATTGGGATTTTATCATACAGTTTGGAGGTGATCTGCAAAGCTATGATAGTTTACTTAGGTATTGGTCTTGTAGAAGAATTAAAATAATCACTAAAAGAGAGGCGCCTGGGTGGCTCACTCGGTTGGGCGTCCGACTTCAGCTCAGGTCATGATCTCACAGTTCGTGAGTTCGAGCCATGCATCAGGCTCTGTGCTGACAGCTCAGAGCTGGAGCCAGCTTCAGATTCTGTGTGTGTGTCTCTCTCTCTGCCCCTCCCCTGCTCGTTCTCTCTCTCTCTCTCTCTCTCTCTCTCAAAAATAACTAAACATTAAAAAAATTTTTTAATAAAAAAATCAATAAAAGAAATGTAGGAGGTGGTAGACAGCTTAAATACAAACCACAAATTAGATCTATTTAAACATAGCATGTAGCTTATTTTTAAAGGTATCACTTATTTTTAAGAGGATAAGAAGGACTGCTGTTGAGGTTAATAAGTGAGAATAGCCAGAGTTTATGGGAGAGGATTTAATATGGAATAGAGTGATCCAAGACCCCTGGGTTCAAACTTTTTATTGAATAGCCAGTGGTGTATGTAACAGTGAGCAAACTGCTTCTTTCTTTAAAAAAATATTTTTTTTTTAACATTTATTCATTTCTGAGAGTGAGGGAGACAGAGTGTGAGCAGGGGAGGGGCAGAGAGAGAAAGGGAAACACAGAATCCGAAGCAGGCTCCAGGCTCTGAGCTGTCAGCACAGAGCCCGACGCGGGGCTCGAACTCATGAACCACGAGATCATGACCTGAGCTGAAGTCGGATGCTCAACCACCTGAGCCACCCAGGCATCCCCAAATTGCTTCTTTCTGGGCTTAGTTTCTATTTGTTATGCTCATGAAGGGATTGCGTGGTGGGGGCCGTAAGACATAGGGGGTTGGGGCAGCATCTGTGAACCTTCTAGCACTTTTCTCAGCCCACGAAAGTTTTACTGGTCTGTGCTTTGCCAGTGTGTTTCATATCCAAAGAGTATATTGGCAGTGAGCACCATAAGGTGATGAGACGTAGCACCAGTGATGCCGTGAGTCATGTTTTTAGTACATATTGACATTCCTTCTTAGAACTCGGTGATTTCAAAGCCAGAAGGGTCTTTCACAGATGAAGAAACTGAGATTCAGGCACATCCAGAGTCCAGCCTTGAGTTTCCTCCAGTGTCCTTTCCAACACCCGTGTTTCCTTCTGACCTGGGACTCCAGAGCAGGGATTGGAAACTCTGGCCCGTGGGCCAAATCAGCCACCGCCTGTTTTTGTAAATCAAGTTTTATTGGCATACAGCCACACCCATTCACTTAGTGTTGTCGGGAGGCCACTCTGGCATTGTAACAGCGGAGTGGAGCGGTTGCAACAGAGATTGTATGGCCAACAGAGCCTAAAATATTTGCAGAAAACGCTGCAGGAAACATTTGCTGCCCCCCGTTCTATGGCATTGTTGATTCGGATGTGCAGCACAGTGTGCTTCAAATCCTAGGCATAACGTGGGATACGGAAGTTGAAAACATTGTCCCCGCTCTCAAGGAATTACTTGCACTTTACAGCATGAGGCATGCCTAAGACATGTAGAAAGAACAATAACAAGTGATGTAAGAAAGGAGGCAAGTGCTAGACTGTAGGCTGTTTGCAGACCAGTCCGGAATAGTTGCAATAGCATCATGAACATCGATAAAATACAGTTAAGTGGAAGAAGTTGTTTCTTTGCATACCTGAGTTGTGCAGTTAAGTCATTCATCCATTTATTCAAAAATGATCACGAATCTGTATGTGCCAGGCCTTTTTCTAGGTGGCAGGGCATAGCATCTCTAGATGCCAAATTTTGTGTCTTTATTGACATAAGGCAGGATTCCTCTGATTCTGTGCCCTCAAACAAACTAAGCTCCTGCTTTGGTTTTAACTATCGACAGCCAAGTCTTCAAAGAAGAATTTTAAGTCGATTTGGCTTTCTCTTAAAGTTCTTCAATTCCATTAAAACCTGAGTTACCAGACTTCCTGTCTGCTTGTCCCTTCCCTGGCCTTAATCCAAAAATCTGCTACGGACACAAGTTTCATTTGTCGCACCGGTTTATAATCAATTCATCGTCCTTCATTTGCTGCACAAACGTGGGGATTTTACAGGTCTGTACAGACAGGTTGTTCCAAGTCCATGATCCATCCAAATAGAGAATATTTCTTTTCTTGTGCTTATCTCACAACTTTTGCTTAGCTCCCTGATTCTCTTTGCAAACATGAGCATCTTCATGGTTATCTGCAGCAGATAAGACATAAAATCCACCCCGCCCCCAAGCTCGTGCTCTCTTTTCTAATAACACACGTCATGGCAATCTTTTAGATCTTTAAAGACACTTGCAAAAATGTGCCTATTATCTCTCAAGGTTACATTTTAAACAGAAACAAAAAGATTCTCATCGAGGAGACACGGAGTCTCCTGTACTGCTCATTTGTCACCTGCCTAGAACAATGTACTTTCCTGATTTGGTTTTATTGACTGGATGAGTTCTGTATGCACAGAAGTTCAATCCTGGAAGCCTCTAACCTTCAATCAGATGAAGAAAAATAAGCTCCGCTTGGATAAGCCTCCAAAGAAGTTGGAGGCACATCCTCAGGGGCCCGGGGGGGCCAGGGGAAGTCACTCTGTACTCTTCCCCCTGCTTCCACGCCTACTTCCTCCCCCACGGTATTTAGTGCTGGCCAAGTGGTTTCCAGTGAGGCTCATGGACTTAATTATTTATTTTTATTAATGAGCCTCGGGACCAGCCTTGAAGGGAAAAAGCTTGAAGGGAAAAAGACTTTATTTTTTGTTGTTGTTAAGTTTATTTATTTTGAGAGAGAGAGGGAGAGAAAGCACGAGCAGGGGAGGGGCAGAGAGAGAGAGAGAGAGAGAGAGAGAGAGAGAGAGAGAATCCCAAGCAGGCTCCACGCTGTCAGTGCAGAGCCCAATTCGGGGCTCAAACTCACGAACCGTGAGATCATGACCTGGGCCGAAATCAAGAGTTGTCCATTTAACCGACTGAGCCACATAGGCACCCTGAGGGGAAAAAGCCTTCATAAAAGAGAAGTCTAAAGTGTTCAGTGTGAAAGTGACGAGGGGCAGTCTCGTTCCTGGGCCTCGGTGGTAAGATGTGCCTTTGCATGCTTGTGTGTAAATGTCTGTGTTTGAGGAAGAGAAGGACGGGTGTGGGGTGTTCCCATGAACCAGAGAGGCCCAGGGTTTCAGTACTAGCTAAAAGAGCCACATCATCCCTCACTGTCTCAGGCAGATAACCCTCTGCAGAACCCCCAGGGCTCCCGACCCGGGGTCCCAACCAACAGCTGGCCCGGAGTGTTCCCGGGGAAGCAGCGTGGGCCTGTGGGAAAGCGTGCACTCAGGAATAAGCAGGATTGGAATCCAGGTCTTGTCTCCAAACAGGGGCTTACTGTCCCTGAGGCCTGGTTTCCTTCTCCATCATAAGGAGAATACTAATACCCATTTCCGTAAACATTAAAAAAATATGTATTTTCTATTTTTAAAAAGGGGTGCTTGGCCGGCTCAGTCAGTTAAGCCTCTGACTTTGGCTCAGGTCATGATCTCACCGTCAATGGGTTCGAGCCCTGCGTTGGGCTCTGTGCTGACAGCTCAGAGTCTGGAGCCTGCTTCGGATTCTGTGTCTCCCTCTCTCTGCCCTCCCCCACTTTCACTCTCTCTCTGTCTCTCTCAAAAATAAATAAACATTAAAAAAAAATCTAATACCCATTTCTGGGCTCTGTTGAGTACTAATGAGACAACATGTAAATGCACAGCACCAGTCGGCTAATTACTGAGCACGAGAGCCCCTTCTCTGCTCCGTTTTTTTTCTTCGCCCTACTGCAGGGCTGCAGAGAGTGAGGGGAGGGCAGCGGGTACAGCTGGCCCCACCCCCACCCCACCCTACCCCAGAGCTGGCAGGGGCATTGACCTCGGAGGCCTGTGTCCGAGGCATTTGTTTCAAGTGACACCAGCCTGCAAAGGGCACCCCTTCAAGGCGCCCAGGTTTCCTTATCTCCTTGGAGATTCACCTCTGCGCTCCCTCTCACCCCCCGGGGCTTTGCTCGGGGAGTATCCCAAGTGTCTCCAGCTTCTCACACTGGCTGAGTCACTGCAGTTTATTTTCACTGCACTACCGAGAAATCAAAGAGCCCTGAAAGAGAAGGAAGTTTCAGGACAACGTTTTTACAAGATAAAACGGTCACAGCACAGTGGCTGGGCGGAAAATCGTAGAAGGAGCTCGGGGAGACTGGAAATTCCAGTTTGCTTAAGGACACACATTTCTGTAATACGACATGACTGCCCGACTGCTGGGAGGTAGAGATGCAGTTTTCCCGGGCTGCCCCCACCTGAGCAAAGCAGGGGCTGGGGTTTTAAGCTCAGCTCTGCCAGTGCAGCCCAGCCTCACTCCACGCCTTATGCAACCAGAGGTGAAAAGGGCCAACCTCGTTTGCAGCTTCAGTCCCCATGCCCCCGTGGAGTCAGGAAGCACAGATCTCTATCCCTCACCCTCACTTCTCCCCTACCCAGCTTGCCACCGTGCACATATGGTTTCTGTTTCCCTAAGCCGTGGCAGAGCGCAAGCAGTTGCCCATTGTAAACACACCTCTGTGTATCAGCACAGGGTTGGCTGAGCTGGATTCATCTGCTTCTAGGTAATGGCTGATCTAGAATTGGGGGTGAGCGGGGGGGAGGGTGGGAAGCAAAAACAAAACAAAAAAAAACCCCAGACAAACAAACAAAAACAAAAAACCCTGAGCTGTGCATGTTGTAAAGCTCATGTTCCTATAAGCAGAGTTTCTCAAGCTTGGGACTCGTGGTAATTGGGTCAAATGATTCTTTGTTGGGGAATGGGGGAGAGCTGACTTGTGCATTATAAGATAGCAGAATCCCTGGCCAGTAGTGTCCTTCACGCCAGTTATGACAACCAAAATTATCTCCAAACATTGCCAAATACCTTCCCTACAGGGCAAGATTGCCCCTGGTTTAGAACCACTGCTCTCAAGCAGAGGAGTAACTTTCTATTTTGTATGTTACTTAGCTGTTTTGTTGCTGAACCTGAAATAAATCCATTAATTTTTTGCAATAAACTTAAGTAAAAGAGGGACACTCACCGTCTGGTGAGTTGGTGATTATACCCACGGAACTCCAGTTTACAGACCTTCATTTAAAATTCCATTTGGGCAGTTAGAACAACATAAAATTACTTTCTCAGAAGCTTTCCCAAAATTTTAATTAACCACCATCATTAAACATTCCCTTTGTCGATAACTTGCCCACTCAGATTTTGAAACATCAGCTTTGTCTAGCATGATTTTTTTCATTAGAAACTATGTTGGTTATGTGTGAATCGCCCATCTTTTTACAGTCTCTGCTCTGCGAGCGTGTACAATGAGTCTCTGGTAAGAGACAGACGTGGGAGTGGAAATATTTCTCCTTAACCACAGGAAGGGAATTTTTACAATGCCTTTTAGCTGTGGGTACCCAGGGCACCTCACCCAGCAGGAAGGAGAGAGAATGCTCTCTGCAACCAAAAAATGGCACGTCACTTGAACTAAAACCCTTTTATAAACTTCCTCTCATGGAAGAGACAATCCAAATAATGGACATGTGTTTAAAATACCCATGTGCCTTCATATAGAAGGCCCTTTAGTTTAGGAGAAATGCACTTAGAATTAATGAATACTTTGTAATATAAAATTTTTTCACATGCATGTTCGAGGGTTACATCATAGGATAATCTTTTATTTATAGAGTTTGGTGAATTTATTAAGCATTTTCATTGATGATCAAAGAACATTGTATCTGTGCAGATGTGGATTTTGACAGAGCTGAAAAATTGCAGGTAGACTATGGTAATAACCTCCAGAGGATCTAGGGAACTAAAAAGGTTCTGCCTTTTATTTAATTGAAATCTTAAAAACAAACTAACTCACATGGCTGAACTTTAATTGTTAAAAAAAAAAGAAGAAGAAGAAGAAAGGGAAAAAAATCTCTTGTATGATCAGGCATTTATTTTTATCATCTGGAATAATTTTTAACTAAAGAAACAAAACAATCAATTCAATAGAGTTATAAAAGCCACTTAATACTCTGAGTTTGAAACAACTGCTTTATGTGTGCTTTATGCCACAAAATTCCTGTTGCTACCTCTGTTAGTGACTGAATAATTCAATATGTCTTGAATGTCAACATATTTTTATTACTCAGCTAATGTTGGCTTTGCTGGATTAAATGTCATTTAAAGTGATCAGTGGCAGCTTGTTTGGGGTTATTTTCACATTTATGAAAGGGAAAAGTTTGCAAGAATCCAATGTTCTTGAAACATATAGGTGAAGTCTATTCTCCAGTAAGCCCTGCCCTTCATTTATCAACCAAGGAGCAGATAGCATTCCAGATCTTTTTTTAAAAAAAAATTTTTTTTTGAGAGAGAACACATCTTCAGGGGGCAGAGGGAGAGAGAGAGAGAGAGAGAGAGAGAGAGAGAGAGAGGAGAACCCCAAGGAGTCTCCATACTCAGCACAGAGTCCAACGCAGGGCTTGATCCCACGACCCAAGCCGAAATCAAGAGTCAGAGGCTCAAACCAAATGAGCCACCCAGGCGCACCCCTCTAAGATCTTTTTTAGGAAAAGGTTTACATAAAGATCCCAGTTTGAAGCCCCTGCATGGACCCCAGTGCTGGTTAAGCCCTTGCTTGGAGAAATGGTCTGGTTCACACTGCACTGTTTTGTGATAAGTAGAAGGTACCACAACAGTAAAACAGAAACCACAGACACAATGAAAGTGAAAGTCTTTGTGCGGAGGGGATGGAAGGACCATCCGCTTTATACTTTAGCTCCAGTTGGCCGAGAGGTGAGAGGACTAGCAATATATTGTTCACCTTCCTATGGGCACAGTTTCTTTATATCAAACCGTTGAAGACAATCCAATAGTTCATTACTATTCAATGTTAGTAAAATGAACACTTGAGAGAATTGAGTCCCGATCCAGGTGACACCAAGCCCCTGCAGTGAGGATGATTTCTCCCATGTGGAGGAGCGATATAGGAGTTAGACGCAGACCCCCTTTGTTTTTCCTTCTAATTTACTGGCATTCTATGCGATAATATTTGGTTTTGTCAGAGGTTTTCCAACTGGGAGAGACTGGGGGGGAATGTAAATGCATCTGCCATTGTATGATGGGACAAACACTGAATCCGCAGCTCAGTCCTCAGTTTTCCATTTGTAGTAACAGCGTTCCAGGGCAAGGAAATGGCAAGGAGGGTTAGGGCCCATTGCCTTCCCCACTGCTTTGCCTAGAAATAGAGTCGTCCTGTTACAAGAGCCTTAAAAATGATCTGGGGGCACCTGGGTGGCTCATTCAGTTAAGAGTCCGGCTCTTGGTTTCTGCTCAGGTCATGATTAGTTCTACTCCCGCATCGGACGCTGTGCTGACAGTGCGGAGCCTGCTTAGGATTCTCCCTCTCCCTCTCTCTGTGCCCCTTCTCTGCTCACGCTGTCTCTCTCAAAATAAATAAATAAAAACTTTTTTAAAAAATGAGCTAGAGTCTTCTCAGTCTTCTCAGTGTGACCCTGACTTCTCCAGGTACTTTATGGTGCTCGGATTGGGTCCCCCACTCTCTCCCTCTGGCTGGCAGGCGGGTAATAGAAGTGGCTGGCCGTTTCTGTCCCCAGAATGGGGTTCAAACTCGCAGAGCAGCTGGTGTCTTCAACGAAGAGCACCGTTTGTCCTTTTCTAAAACACAGTAACTTGCACATTCCATTAATGTTTAGACACAGATAATGGAGGGGGGGAGGCTATAGTAAAGAGATTTATGGTCATTTCAAGTTTAATGTCAGTTTCCTGCAAGATTAAGCTTCTTAGAAAATGCCACATTTTATGCCAGTTCCTTGCTTGGGCTGTTCAGAGAAAAGGCTGGATTTCATAAAGCTTACACTAAACAGAGCTAAACCTTGTTCTGGAAAGGCCTAAAATTTTACAGATATCTACCTGTTAACTGGCTTCTCTGAGAATAGAAAACCCATCAGGAAGAATGGTGGGGCACGGGCTTCAGAGTGGTGCAGAGCCTGGAATCCTGTGTGTGTGTGCATCACTCACGAGCTGTGCCCTTGGAGTAAATTACCAAACCCTCTAAGCCCCAGCTTCCTTGTCCATAAAATAGGAATAGCAACAGCACCTGCCTCAGAAGGTGTCCTCAAGGTCAAGTGCAGCACAGTGCCTGCTAGTAGGCTACCCAATACGTAGCATTGTTGCTATTTTCATTACTTTCCCTTCACTTGCAATATCACTAATGCAGTGATCCTGTAAAGTATGTGTGATTCCCATTTCATATATGAGGAAGCAGAATCTCGGGAAGATTTAAGAAACCTGCCCAGGGTGACCTGACTCAATTCCCCTTGTGAATATACTCCTGAGAAGGGTGTGTTTCATTCTCTGGGAGGTGCATGTGTTGGCTCTAAAATACTCCACGTCCCAATTAGACACTCCCTGCCCAGGTGTGCTGGGCCTCACCCAACATAAGGAAGTCAGCACACTGTAGTGCAGGAGCCCAGGAATTCATATCCCGGCCCCCTCAGGCCTCAGAGGGTTAGGAAAGACGCACGACACGTGCTGAGCACATACACAGCGTTCGGTAATCAATCATTCATGACCAGCCATTCTGGCTCCAGCCTACCAAAGCTCCCCAGAGTCAACAGTGAAACCCCTGAAAACTGGAGTCTCTTACTCTCATCTGGAGACTATTCCAAAAGTACACATCGATAGGACGTGTCTCCATCCACCCAACAAGGGGGCCTGGAGGGCAAACCACAGACCATGACGGCCCAAATCCAGAAAGCACTAGAACAAGGGAAAGCTGTGCAGTATGTGTCTTCTCGTTTTAATATCCCAGCCCTCAGCCAGGAGCCAAGGCCTAGCACAATACCTGGCCTGTATGAACTCAGTAAATATTTGTAGCCTGGCCAAGTGACAGAACGTCGGTCCTACAGATGGGAAAAGTGACTTTTTGCCCTGGGTTCCTTTCTGCGCTGATTTTGTGACAATAAACTGGTTTTCGAGAACTGCGGGGGATGCTGTAGTGAGAATATCTCTCTTCTTTTTGAAAACCACGCTAGCTCACAGTTTCTTTTTCCGCAGCGTTTCACGCATCACACTTGTTTTCCTGCCATTTTTTAGCCTACCCCAATCTTCTCATCTGTATCCATTCAGCCTCCAACACCAGAACAATCCTGCAGCATCACCAGGAACACCATACTGCTTGCTTAAACACTGGGGCTCTCTTTCCACCCTTAGTCCCCACCAGCCTGTTTTTACCCCTCTTTTGGCTTGCTCTGTGTCTTTTGTGTGAGCTCTGCTCAAGTTCAAGTCATCGGTCATGACCTTGAACAGGCTGCTTCCTCTTCCAGGCCACTGCATCCCCATCTGTGGAGGGGAGGCCGTTGGCCGGGATGGTCTCTGAGGCCTCCACGGGTCAAAGGTTGCCTTTCTCCAGCACCATCTGCCAGATCTCTCTGGGCCCTGGTCTCCTCGCTGTGAAATAAGAAAGTTAGACCATCAATCCACACTAGGCAGGAGCGGCTACTGGATTATTTTCTGGTTCTTATTCTTAGGGCCTCAACAAGAAACATAATCAAAAGTGTTTTCTTGCCCTTTTCCTCTGTAGACTGTAGACTGCTTTGGGATTACGTCTATCAGTTGCTTTCCGACAGCCGGTACGAAAACTTCATCCGATGGGAAGACAAAGAATCCAAAATATTCCGGATAGTGGATCCCAATGGACTGGCTCGACTGTGGGGAAACCATAAGGTAAAAGGGCACCAGATATTTGCTGTGCGAAGTAATGCCAAAATAAAGCCTTCATTTCCAGGTTGGAGGATAATTGTCTGTCTTCTGCCCCCCAAGTGTGCCCATCATTATTTAGTTTATTCCTCACTGTGCAATTAGTTGCAAAGGGAAGGACATAAGTAAAGATGCCACTTTCCATGTGTTACTTATGCCAGATGCCAGTTAACTTCACAACCCCCGGTCTGGTAGGGCTGCGTTGGAAGTGGCCCTCCATCCCATCCCCTCCGCCTGGTGCTGCCACCCGTGTGTCGCTAGGAGCTGAGGAACAGGGGCTCTGTGACTCACAAGGGAGCTGGGGAGGCATCACTTCTGTTCCACTCAGTGAGAAACACCCACGTCCGCAAAGGCCCCCTTCGACATGGAAATGCTCACATTCTGACTGTGATATCCCCTTGAAAAGCAAACAGGCAAGAACTGTCCGCCCCACAATTTTCCACCCTGGGAAAAGGGAGTAGAATTTAAAAGATCCAATCTTTTAGAGTTAGGAAAACTGTTGAAGTGCATAGAGGTAAAAAGTGGGTGAAACACCACCCTAAACATGCATGATGGATGCCTGGATAAAGAAACACTGCCGTATACATACAGAGGAAGATTACTCAGCCTTAAGGGAGGTTAGAAATCCTGTCACAGGCTACGGCATTGGAGGAATCTTGACGACATTCTGCTAAGTGAACTAAGCCAGTCCCAGAAAGACAAATCCTGCCTGTTGCCACTCACACGAAGTATCTACAACAGGCAAATTTGCTGAACCAAAGAGTGGAGTGGTGTGGCCCGGGGTTGGGGAGAGAGGGGCAGGAGAAAGTACTGATCAATGGGCATAAAATAAAATAAAATAAGAAAAGAATAGAGCAAAGAGTCTCTTCCCTCAAAAAATATTTAAATAAGTAAATCTGTATTCCTACTAAAAAAACAAAAACAAGTAACCAAGATCCAGGCCTGACCACAGCCAGGTAGATGTGGGCAAAGCAGGCAAAGCACCTTGGTGACACAGCCCCAGATGAGCTGAGTGAGCAGGGACAGAGTGGGGCCCAGCCGAGCTCGGGGGGCTGGGGGGCAGGGGAGGTGGGGGGCTGCAGCCTTAGAGGTTGGAAGCCTGTGCTCTGGCTCCAGTGAGGAAGACCTAATTGCAGGCCATGACCAAATACGGCAAGGCCCCACTGACAGACTCTTCAGTGCATGAGTCACAGAGAAAAATCCCTCTACAAGCTCCCGATGGTGCCCGGAGCCCCAGGGCTCGGAACCACTGTATTCTTCCTTCCACAACAGGAATTCCAACAAACAAACAAAAAAATCTCTTCCTTAAAATGACAAACCAGAAACACAAGTTGGAGAAAGGTCACTGCAATGAAAGAAAGAAAGAAAAAAAAAGAAAGAAGGGAGGGAGGGAGGAAGAGAAAAAGGAAAGAAAGAAAGAAAGAAAGGAAGAAAGAAAAGAGAGAAAGAAAAGGAAGGAAGGAAGGAAGGAAGGAAGAAAGAAAAAGAAAAAAGAAAAGGAAAGAAGAAAGAAAAGGAAGGAAGAAAGGAAAGGAAGAGAAAGAAAGAAAGAAAAAGAAAAGAAAAAGAAAAAAGAAGGGAGGGAGAGAGAGAGAAAGAAAGAAAGAAATTCTCTGTGGGTCAGACGGTGAAGGATGACCCACAGATAGGGGAACCTGCAGGAAATTCATGGAGCACAGCAGAGCATAGTCTTGGAAGGCAGTGAGGGAGGTTGCTGTGGGATATACTTTATTAGCCACAGCACCAAGACTGCTGACGAAAGGGGATTCACCTTCAGAGAAATTTTGGCGCCCATGTCTAAAGGCCAAGGGGGTGGGAATTGGTGGGCCTGGGGGGCAGCTGGGGGGCAGGTAGCTCCCCGGAGCTGGTAGGGCCACGCGAGCAGCCAAAGAGCTTTTATTTTAATAGCTCCCCAGCGCCTTTTCAGAGGTTTATGTCACTGTGTCTTTGTGCTTTTTTCTCTCTTCCTCCTTTGAACAAACAGAACAGAACAAACATGACCTATGAGAAAATGTCCAGAGCCCTGCGCCACTACTACAAACTAAACATTATCAGGAAGGAGCCAGGACAAAGGCTTTTGTTCAGGTAGCGCTTCCTTTTTCTCCTTTCCTTCTTTTGGGAGGATATTGTTTTCCTTAAATAAGAGGGAGGAGGGAGGCTGTTAAGATCTCTACCTGCCTGTCTGACACGGAAAGCCGTCGCTGCTACAAATTGCATACCAGATGCTGGGTTGTTCGAATTTCAGGAAAAGAAGTCGGTTTTTTGTTTTTTGTTTTTTGTTTTTTGTTTTTAACTTATGTCTGTCCTGTCACAAAGCCCAAACTAAGTAAGCACAGTGCGACTCAACTTGAAAATAATGCGGTGATCAAATCGTATTATCTGGATTTAACATCCAGGGTAGTTAAGAGGACCGGCCAAAGTAACACCGTCAATGGCAAAGCGAGGTATTAGGTCTAGACTTCCAGGTTCCTGATGCTTGTGAGCAGGTTTCTGAACCAGCGTTTGTCAAACTTCAGGTCATGACCCGTTAGCGAATCATGAAATAGATTTAATGAGTCAGTCTAAACTTTTTTTGTTTTAATGGAGTAGAACAAAACTGAACAGGGTGGGATAGAGTCGAAAATATCAGACTGTGTCACATGAAGTAAGAGTGGCTAATGATTCAGGAAACCTTTGTTTCATGTGTGCGTGTGTACGTGCTGAGTCATGATGTCAAAATATATATATTTTTTTAAATTTTTTTAACGTTTATTCATATTTTGAGAGACAGAGCGTGAGTGGGGGAGGGGCAGAGAGGTAGAGGGAGACAGAATCCGAAGCAGGCTCCAGGCTCTGAGCTGTCAGCACAGAGCCCGACGCGGGGCTTGAACTCACAGACCCTGAGATCATGACCTGAGCTGAAGTTGGACACTTAACCGACTGAGCCAACCAGGTGCCCCAAAATATATATTTTTTTATGGTGCATGATAATCCGAAAAGCCCGAAAGCTGCTGCACTAGACACTCCTCTTTCCAGACTTCCTCACAGCTAACGAGTTCCAACCATTTAACCTACCACATAGATTGTGATTCCAAGCACTCTGCCAGAGAAGAGAAAGAATTAGGAGAAGAGGAAGAAAGGAATGTCAAGGACCAGTCAGGAGAGGTAGAAGGGATGGTCACTGACACTGATGGTAATGGACGTGGGGCGACCAAGGGAAGGCTGGGAGAAGGTGGGATCGACGGACATGACGTCAGGTTATGGGTTTGGCAGATGGGACAGAAAAGAGTTTCGATGGGGCTAGAGAGATGGATTTGGAATTGTCTGTACACAGGTAGCAAGTGACACTCTGCATGAGTAGATCCATTCGCTGGGATAGATTAGAGAGAGCAGAGAACTCAAGCTTTATTTAGCATTAGGAGTAATGGTAACTTGGGAAGGGTAGAAACAATTGACGTCTTCAAAAACAACAGAAAAGCTTAGTCAAGAGATGGGAACAGAATGGGAAGGAGTTAAAAAAAAAGAACCCTCGCTTCCCTGGCTCTGCTGATGGCTTCTCATCATCCTTGACCCTAAACGTAGTCCTCGGCTCCTGTTCTTTCTGGATGAAATGATTCCATTACACAGCTTCAGTTAGACTTCATGGTTAGACTCACCAGCCTTTGTTCTGTATCCAGCTCTAGGATCCCCCTGAAGTCCCCCTGAAATCTGAATTTCCAAGAGCTTCTTATAGTACATGGCCACTTAAATACCTTCTCCACATACTAGAAATATCCCCTGCCCCCAATCCAGGATTCCTGTTACTCATCAGTGGTGTCAACGTCGTTTTAAGCAACCAACTTTGATGCTGGAGTTACTGTTGACTCCTCCTATACCTGCGTCAGTCATTATGCAGGATTGTCCCTGGCTCTTCCATTCCACACTGTTTCTACTCCATTCTATGTTGCTAGGGCTAGAAGCCTGGAAACCACATTTCCCAAGATTTCTTACCAGCAAATTCCAGGTTGGAGTCTACCAATGACAAGCACTTTCATGAGAATTTAGAAGACATAAGAAAGGCAAAAGCATTCTTGTTGCTTCCTTGTCTAGACTTTATGATTCACACCTAGATTAATTCAATAATCCTTTCTACCTCTGGTCCACTCCCCTGCCTTCCAAATTCATCACACACACTGCCAGCTACCTACCCTACGACACTAATATGATCCCCTGTGCCAGAAATATATATCCCTCTAACTTTTGCTTTTTTAATATATATGCCCTCTAGGTCTATCTCAAGTGTCCCACCCATCATGATGCTCAAACACACACAGATGTCTTCTTCCATCATCTCTTGGATCCCTTGGCCCTAAACCACATCACGATTTGCATTTTCAATAGCTATACATATGAAGTCCTTCTCCCCACAACTAGGTCATAAGATCCTAGAAGGGAGGGGATTATATTTTATATAATTCTATTTTATACCTTACAGAGGCTTTCAGTAAATGTTTCTTGACAAGCCTGATTTGGAATATCAGAAGCTTATTACGGAAGAGTAGTCAAGAGAAGAAAGAGGTAGGGTAGGAGGCCGAATATAGCATATCTGTGGATTTGGCCTCGGGAGATTGTCAGTGACTTCAGATTTTGGGGAGAAGTGTTAGGGGATGAAAGGAGAAGACAGAGTGCAGACTCAACAAATCGTACTACTTGGGGAGTTGAGCAATAAAGGGCAGAAAAGAGAAGCAGAAGTAGTTGGAAGGTTCATAGGCTTCCAATAGTGATTTTTGACAACATGAAAGGACAGGATCATGCTATTAGTGAGAAGAGTTGGTCATTTTTGAGGAAATGAGGGATGGAAGCCAGACTTGCCACAAAATGAAGGCTTCTTGGTGTGTAAAACCCTGTGTGTAATCAAGTGAAGTGTTAAATTGTGGGTAGTCTTTACAAGCATTATAGGCACTGAGGGAAGGAGGATTGTAGTGTGGACTGGTGCTGTTGCATGGCTCTTTGATGCAGGGGCAGGGCGCAAAGAATAAGCAGGGCTCAGAGAGTGCCAGATGAGGTTTGGAGGGAAGGCCATGATGTGTATAAGAAAAAAGACTGGCCAGACTAGAATAAAGGCTTCATGCTCGTCAACGGTGGGTGACAAGAGTTTCCTGGGTAGAGATGACAGAGAACCCAGGTGGGCAAGCCGAAGAGTGTATCCTTGGCTTTATCTGTTAAGTGGTCATCACAGGCTTTCGAATGTGGAGTGACATGTGTTAGGACCGTTCATCTGGTGCAGGGCAGAGAGTCTGGGAAGAGAAGGGTGTGCAGGCGCCGAGGGGGCTGTGGAAGCGGCACTCCGGTGAGGGCAGAACCTTTGCAACCAGGCCACCTTCCTGCACCGTGGAAATCGTGGCCCTGACAGGTCACTGATAGGATTTCCAATAAGAAGATAAGCCTTGCTGTCTGCACCCAGCTGCAGAGGAGGACAGGCTAAGGGGGATTCATTGCTAGCATTTTGGCTGGATCAGTGATAACGTTGAAAATGATTCTCTTTGCCTTTCTAACTGCTAAGAGCACCACTAAGTTGCCCTTTTATGAAAATTTTCCATTTGGCATTTAATTGGATCCTTTTGAGGTAAATTCAAGTGTTGCATACCATTCCCTGGGCCCACAGTCTGGGATAGAAATGGATATACAGCTCTCGTAGGTCATTGGAAAATCTCTCTAACAGCAGATCAGTGAGCTGTACCAGGGTTCCCTCGTATGGTCGTACAGGAATGCACGACACAGCTCACAGCCACCCTAGACGTTTTTATAGTTATTTTGCCATTTTTTCCAGCACTCAGAGGAAGGGGCACCTCCTTCCAGTTTGTGCTAAGTCAGCATTACTGGCTGAGTTCAAATAGCTGTCCAGCTATTTGAGATCATGGGGCCTTTGCTTTTAGTTTAAGAGTTCAAGGTGAAGGCAAGTGGAGGAAAATGTAATCTTCTGTGCTCGTCCATTTCCTCTCACCAAAGGTTTATGAAAACCCCGGATGAAATCATGAGTGGCCGAACAGACCGTCTGGAGCACCTGGAGTCCCAGGAGCTGGATGAACAAATATACCAAGAAGATGAATGCTGAGGGAACCAACCCACCGCCTCAGCGGGCCAGCAGCCAGGGGACCCCCTGCCCGCGAGGGGCCTGGAGGCGAGCCGAGCAGGCGGGCTGAGACTAGAACAGGAAGAGACCCAGAAGTGGGAGTGACACCTGTCTCGCGTAGCGGGAGGGCCCCCAGAGCACCTTAGACAAACCACCCAGCAAAGGCGGGGCTGGAATTCTGGCCGAGGGCACGAGCCTGGGACTCGCGGTTCCCGTTTCCTCCTCATTTGGAACCTCTCCATCTGTAATTCCTCACCCTCACCCGTCCACCTGTTGTTAGTTTCATGGTGTTTTCGTTTTTTGTTTTTTTTGTTTAAGACCATGCAGTTTGACTTTTCATCATTCATAGGGGAAGACATCCGAGGTTGTTTTCCTATGGAAATATATATCTATTATATATACCTATTTTTTTGCAAATCTCACAAAGTGCGGCAAACCCAGCTGGTCAGGAAAGAGAAAACACACGCAAAGGGTTTCAGGTTCCTCTTTATCCTGCCACGTGGATCAGGTTTGTTCCTGTTGCTCTTGGGTCTTGGCTGGGGAAAAAAAAAAAAAAAAAAAGATGCTTTTAAAAAGGATAAAGTGAAAAGGAGAGCGCTCTTTTTCTCCCTCTCGCTCTTTCCTCCCCTGCCTCTCCCTCCCTGCCTGCTGTTGAGTTTCAGATACCTTTTAGCAGAGTCCAGCCTCCAGGACAGTCTTGGGAGTTGGTGATGCTCCAATGGAATCAGCGGTCTGGGTGCTTTGCAGCGGCACTGCGCAAAAAAGAAAATAAATAATAAATAATAATAATAATCCAACCCACATCCGGACATCTGGCTGCCTATCAGAGGGAGGCCCCAAACTTCACAGGTGCTGTGGTCCTCCAGAGAGATAAGCGTCAGTCCAGCTGGCTGCCCCCGGCCGTGGCTGTGAGCACCCCAGGGCTTGGTGGTGCCGCAGGACAGAAGATCAGGATGGAAGGCTGTGTTATTTGGAAGGCCCCAGCCTCTTGGGATTAACTTGCAGGTCCTGCAAGGTTCCCAAAGGCCACCTTGTGGTCAGTTTCATGCCCTCACCTAACTTTTTAAAAATTCCTGGGCTTTTTAAAAGTTTCCTGGCCCCCACGGGACACAGGGCATTGGAGAGGGGAGGACCCTGGAGTACACAGTCTCGCTTGCTACTGATGTTTGCCCAGCCTGGGCAGACAGGAAACTCGTCAGATCTGTGACCTTTTTCTCTTCTCCTTTCATCGCTGTGTTTCACCCATTCGTGGCTCTTTCTCGCCTCGAAATAAGGTCCACAGTGTCTTGTAAAATGAGGGAAGTGCCACCCCTTAGTACTTTTGATGATAACACATATTTTTAGAAAGCTCTTTGAGATTTTTTTTTCCTTTTCTAGCCATCTGAACTGACTCTTTTAATACAGGTTCAGAATCCAATCTTAGAAGGACGGCCGTTTTTTAATCCAAAAGATTAGACCCGCCTTACACAGCACCCCCTCCTCGTTTCTCTAGTTTTCTCTCCTTGGTTGGGTGAGCATCTCACAGCTCCCCAGGGTACATGTGCACGTCGTCAGCGGCACATCTAGATGCTGCTGCCAGATCCCTGGGTGTCTTCTCAAGCCACTTCTGAGCAAATCAGGGAGGTGGGGGTTGGAGGAACGCAGGCAGGAAGAGTTCTCCCCCAGCCTTATTGACAAGGACACCAGCCTGGGGAGAGGGAAGGACAGATTGACTGCGGGTCAAGGACACTGGAATCAAGGAGCCCTTCGAGGTCCTTCAGTTGTGCTCTGTTCCTGCCCCTTATCAGACCACAGATAGACACATACAGGTGGCCAGCCTCCTCCACTGTCACACGATCCACCAACTCTACCTTCCAGAAGGCCGGGCTTGCAGTGAGGTCAGGGACCTGCTGATGAAGGAAGGGTTTGGTCTCGGGCCACTTGAATGGTGGTGAAAGTCAGCTGGACCCCAGCACGCTCCAGATGTCTTTCAAGAGCATTCAGCAGCATGCACTGATTCGTTGTCCAGCCTCTAAGATGACTGATGTTGGATTGCAACTGGAGAGATTAAGCCAAAAACCTGGTGTATTGGGAAGGCCATTGAGTCGAAGGGCTGGAGAGAAAAGGTGGATTTTTACTGAGGCCCTTTGTGTGGCTATGAAAGCAGAGACCAGGGCGTGATGTCGCTCTTTCCTAAGATGAGAACATCTCATTCTGTTCACTTTACCCATACGTAAGGACTCCAGCTCTTTCTGTTCAAAGAATATTACAGCTGAATTATGGAGGGAAATTCCCTTTTCCCCCAAGGATCTCTGTATTTAAAGCAATACCCTGTAAGAATAGGTAAAACTTAGGATGGTGACACCCTCACCTGCTTGTAGAAAGCACTAATTCCAACGTGCTCCTTATTTCCTACCCCGGTATTACCAGTAAGAACTTTCTGCTGATTCCCTTAATGGCAAAAGCCGTCCTCATTTATTCTCTGAGCTGACACCCGGGCAGTGCCGACACCAGGGATGCGGTTGTTTACACACCGCAGACCCCAAAGATCTCCGGTTCCATTCAGCAAACTTGGATGAAGCACCTTCTAGACACTGTGAGGGATTCAAAGAGGAAATCAGGCGCAACAACCCCTGCCCTCCAAGAGCTTAGGCTCTACCTGTAGGGTCTATCCAGTATGAAATTCCTTACTTCAACACTAAGTATGAGGGGCGATGAACATGTCACCTGGGACCAAATTAAAAGCACATCCGTGATCTGAATAGCTGGCCTTTCCCTACCGCTGCCATGTGAGTCCTGGGCTTGCAAGATCAGAAATTGGGAAAGGAGAATGTGGACGAGCACTGCAGAGCGGGGAGAGCTCCCTTCAGCTGTGTCTGAGATGGTCGCTCTCACTTGTATCTCTAGCTAGAAATTCTCTAGCATTTTCTCTTCCCTGCACCCTGGGTTAGCGAGGTTGCCTCCTCTTGATCAGAAGAAAGCAGTGGCAATTAGCGGGACTAGCTATGTGGCTCTTAACATGATCTCTTTTTGTCCCAAGGCAACTTAGTCTTGCCTAAGACAGCATCACCAGTGTCCTGAATCCTTTTTTTTTTTTTGGGGGGGGGGGGGCAGGGAGCTGCCCACAGAATAAGAGGAATAACACACTGATGAATTTTCTCCTTTCGATGGTGTATTTGGCACCCACCGACCCAGGGTCTTTTTACCCTGATACCTTGTCCAAATGGGAATGTAGCTTTAGCTGAAACTTCGATGGCTCTGACAGGATTCGCCTAAATGACTAAGTACCCACCGTCTCCCCCTTTCACTGCCTAGGCTCCAACTCGGAATACGTTTTTGAAACATTCACTCCCTTCTGCAGAAGGGAGACTCGAGTATCCAGGAGGTTAGTATGACTTGCCCAAGGAACAGACAGCATGCCAGGGACAGAAGGAGGATTGAGATCCAGCCTGGCCAGATCCCCCATTTGACCCATTCCCACCCAGGAACCTGAAGATGAGAGATTTGGGAAAACACACGAAGAACAAAGGGCAGGTTGTTTTTGCTTTTGTGTTTTTCCCCTAGCATTCGGTGCTAGTCGGTTTTCACCCGCTCGGCCTGCTCCCCTTCTGAGCAGAAATCTGGAAGGAAGGCAGTGAGACAAGGAAGCCATGGTGGGAGGGGGGGGTGGGGGTGGCAATAATCCCTGCCTGTCTAAAAACCGCGGAAGACTAACCTGATCCTCTTTTGGCCCCATCTGCATCAACACTAAACAACTACAAACTCCCTGAATCTTTCACACATGCCAAGTGAACATTCTTGAAGATTTCTCTTTGTGACTGCAAACCAGGATGAATCTAGGATTTCTTTTTCTCCTTTTTTTTTTTTTTTTTGTTTAATTTCTAATCTCTTGTTGTTTATGAGGTGTGGGGTGTATAAGGGACTGAATCAAATGAATGTAACAAAAAAAAAAGAAAAAAAAAACAAAAAACAAATGCCTTTTCTCAGGGCCAGTGAGTTGCAAATAATTTTTAAAGAAAAGCCTATAATTGCATCATCTCAATAAATTTTTTATAAAAAAAAAAAAAAAAAGGACCAAGTCTCTGTTTTTAATAATATGGAATAGAGTCAATGCAGGCAAGGTACGCCAATGAGCTAAATCCTGTCTCCACTCAATTACAGTATAAAGCAGTGTCATGGTTTTTCACTGGCAGGCAGCCTCTGTCCCCGAGCAGTCTGCAGGCAGTCTTTGGACAAGCGGCACCAGAAAGGTCAGAGCAAACCGTTCAGATCTGAGCATCTGCCGCAGGTGGAGAAATCTGCCGGAAAGAACCCCGACGGGAGATGCTTGGGTCCCGTGCTGTGCCAAACATTTACCAGCTCCCTGCCGACTGAGGGGATTCCGGGGTCCTCCAACAATAGAACTGCTCCTTCATTCTACTGAAATCATGGGTGTGAGCCTGTCGGTGATAATGGCACAAGTATGGGGTAGGGCCCAGGACTACACAGGGGACCACAGTGACCTGGGAGGTCATCGCACAACTCAGAGCCCCGCCCCCACCCCCCGTGCTCAGAATGTCTCAGTGACACTGGCCAGTCTTGCCACTTGCCAGTGAGTAGGCACTTGTGATTTCAATATCAAACATCCTGCAGTCAACCAGAACTATCTGTCTGCCGTCAGAGGTGGGTGGAAACTAAAAGAAAGGAAAATGAAGCAAATGAAATTGCTTGTTAGCAACTCAGATGAAGGTTTGGGAAGTAGAAGTTTGAAAGCAATCAGATTATTTCTGTATTTACGTTGCCCCCGGGGTACTCTGTCTTCCCTGACCATGGATTGGTGATATTTGGCCCTATATTCCATATCATCAGAGCACAGTATCCACTCATGAGTGTCTATAGATTTCCTGAGGTGCTAATAATACATCTGGGCGTTACTATTTTTATAACTCAGCATTAGCATCACCTGGGGGTTGCTAGAAATGCAAATTATCAGTTTCTGTCCCCTAAACTGAAGCAAAAACTTTGGCGGGAGAGGGGAGGGCTTAACAATTTTTTTAACAAGCTTTCCAGATGATTCTGATGCCCGCTAAAGTCTGGGAGCCACTGCTAGCATCAGTTTGTTCGTTTTGGTATAAAGAAGTGTGTGGCCATCTGAACAGTAAGTACACGGAATCGATAACAAGGAATTTGCATTCACAGTATTCACACACACTGATGCTATATTTTTCCTAATACTAAATATACTGTGGAACGAGGCTCAATGGACAAAGAACCACATTTCAAGTCCTCTTCTCCCTCCCTCCAAATCTTTGAAGCAGTCTGTTTGCCATAAAGATGAGCTATTTTAAAGGGTAGCTCTAATGGTTGACCTGCCCTTGCAAATTAGAGCACAACTATTTACTCACTTATGTCCACTTATCTGCCCAACCAGCCTAACCTAAAAAGAAAAGTAAAAGGATCATTCTCATCTACTCCCTGACCTTGGCTGTCTGGCCCTGGAGTTATGAAGCAGAGCCCAGATGACCACGTAGCCAGGGTATTGGCAGGAGACTCCAGAAACACTGGATTAGATCAGTGCTTCCCAAACCTGAGAAGTATTCATGAATCACCAGGGATCTTGGTAAAAAGCAGATCCTGCCAGTAATATCAACATCTTGCGAATTCGGGCAGAAGATCGGCTTGTTCTCCCTCTGAGTGAGGCTTGAAATTTGGCACTACTTTCGCCAAGCCCCCCACCCACTTTGAGTAGCAAGATGCCAGTTCTTCTCTC
The DNA here is from genome assembly GCF_018350215.1 of Panthera leo. NCBI lineage: Eukaryota > Metazoa > Chordata > Mammalia > Carnivora > Felidae > Panthera > Panthera leo. The sequence continues at coordinate 45,422,487 of NC_056685.1, forward strand.
CCTTTCAGCCCCGAGATTCTGACCCTAATGCGGAATCTCTTTGGTGCATTCCTCGGCCAGTTCCTTCCTAGAAAAGTCCCCAGGGCCAGTCTGCTCTGCAAGAAGTTGGTTTCTTCTCCATGTAGGGCAGCGACAAGAATGCACACCATGATCAAAAGCCTCTTGACCAAATAAAGGGACAGCTATTCAGGTACTGGACTCTAATACAGGTGGCCCTAACCGGATGCCTCACGGTCGCCGTCCTTATGGTAGGGAATGGGAATTCCTGGCATCACTGTCTCTCTTTCAGCTTCTAGAAACACCAATCATGATCACTGTAAGCAGATAGAAAGCTGATGATGAATTCCTCGTTTCAAAAGACAATAGGATACATGAGCAGATGTTCCATCCAAACTGCCCAAAATGTTGACATGATAAGCCAACGGTCTTGGGGCACTGTCCTCACTGTCGCACTTAAAGATTCATTCTTTTTTTAAATTAAGAACTAGTTGATCTCGGGGAACGTGGGGGGCTCAGTCGGTGAAGCATCCAGCTCTAGATTTTGGCTCAGGTCATGATCTCCCGGCTCGTGAATTCGAGCCCTGGATGGGATTCCGCACTGACAGTGAGGAGCCTGCTTGGGATCCTCTATCTCTCCCTCTCTGCCCCTCCCTTGCTCACACACATGCTTGCTCGCTCTCAAAATAAACAAACAAAAAAAATGACTCAGTCTTGAAGCACTTGGGTGGCTCAGTCAGTTGAATGACTGACTCTCGTTTTAGGCTCAGATCATGATCCCAGGGTTGTGGGATTGAGCCCCACATAGGGCTCCGTGCTGAGTGTGGAGCTTGTCTGAGGTTCTGTCTCTCTCTCCTTCTGCTCCTCTCCCCGGCTAGCACTCTCTCCCTCTAAAAAAATAATAATAAAATTAAAAAAACAAAAAACCCAGAGTCTTGATCATGAGAGCCCATATCAGACCCCCTGAGTTGACCTTGGCTTCCTCTGATGACTCTGGTAGCACTATGCACTCTCTCCTCGGTGTTACAGCTGCAAGTGCTTCCGTAAAAGCAACTAAATGCCGCCTACAACGGAGGGTTCATGCGCCTCTGTCCCCCACTCAGGCTCTCAGAGGGGAGGGGAGTGTTTCATGTGCCTTTATACGACCAGCCCCTTGAATGGCGCCTGGCATATGTGTATCTGAATCAGTGAATGAGGGTGTGAAGTCAGAAAATCTTTGTGACCTTTGGTTAGACAATGACTTCTTACATATGATGCCAGACACACAACCCATAAAAGAAAAAAACTTTTTTGATGTTTATTTTTTGAGAGAGAGAGAGAGAGCGCAAGTAGGGGAGGGGCAGAGAGAGAGGGAGACACAGAATCAGAAGCAGGATCCAGACTCTGAGCTGTCAGCACAGCAGGACCCCAAGTTCATGGACCTCAAACTCACGGACCCCAAGTTCATGACCTGAACCGAAGTTGGACGCTTAACTGACTGAGCCGCCCAGGTGCCCCTGGGGGGGGGGGGATGTTTTTCTGACAAATTGAGCTTCATCAAAATTAAAATTTGTTCTTCAAAAGATCCCATTAAGGAAATGCAAAGGCAAGCTACAGACTGGGAGAAACAGCAACTTTTTTATGTACAAAATAAGACATCTCTGATATGCACGGAACATATTCTCCCATTTCCACTTTATCTATAACCATCTTAAAAGACGGTTTTCTTTCCATTCATAACTGGGTAGCGTTAGTCACTCACACATAAAAGACAGAGATATATTACATGTCTGCTGTAAGGAAGCCATCTTCAAAATGTGTTTTAAAATTGTTTCTTCTGTCTGTCATGTTGGCAACACACTTTTCACTGTTCTGCAGTTCATATTCCCTTTTTCCCTTTCCTTTGCCGAATGCCTGAAGTAGGCGGCCTTTGGGGAGGCATATTAAACGATTTTTAAACTACATAATAAAATAAATCGCCCATTCCTAGTAAACAGCATTGCACACTGCATCGTCTGGTCTCAGGGTGCAGCCGATTACAACTCTAGGCAAAGCAACATTTTTAGGCGGTGGGCCTCAGGCCGGGGGGAGCCGCCTACAAGATCCAGGTGTGACCTGCTGTGTCAGGAGCAAGACTGGCATCAGAGATAGGGCGACACTAGCAAGGACATTGGTTTGTCCACCGGAGAAATCTGTCTGCTTGGGCTTTGGTATCCACCTTTCATTCTGCCAGTCACGTCGGGAGTCCTAGATGGAGAGACCTGAGTTCACTGGTACCAAGGTTCTGATTTATTCCATTCTGATTTTGGTTTTGTACCCCTTGCACAGGCTGGTTGCCCAACCAGCTGGTGTGAGAGCAACAGAGCTGAGTGGTTAAACAGGTGCAAAGTCCGAATGCCAGGTCCCATCCCCACTCCCTTTCTCCAGCTGTGTGACCTCAGGCAACTTACTCACCCTCTCTCTATCGCAGTTGCCTCAAATGTAAAACTGGGATGCTGCTGATAATAGCACTACCTCAGGAGGACAGTTGTGAGGAGTAGATCAGCTTTTACAGAGAAAGGGGTCAGAAATGTGTTTGGCACAGTAAAGTTACCTGCTGATATTTTTTTGCTGTTTATTTATTTATTTTTGAGAGAGAGAGAGCACAAGCAGGGGAGGGGCAGGGAGAGAAGGACAGAGGATCCGAAGTGGGCTCCATGCTGACAGCAGAGAGCCCGGTGAAGGATTCAAACTCACGAACCGTGGGACGGTGACCTGAGCTGACGTCAGATCCTTAAGTGACTAAGCCACCCAGGCACCCCACCTGCTATTATTTTTATGCTTTGCTCTGGATCCCGTGAGCCAACAACCGCTGCTTTACCCAGAGAAGCCCTGCTCTGATCAGCTCTACACATCAGAATTCTCCAAAACGCTACCTTCTGAGAAGTTTCCACTGTTTCTATCTTATTCTGTTTTTTTTAAATTTTTTTTTAATGTTTATTTATTTTTGAGAGAGACAGAGACAGAATGTGAGTGGGTTAGGGGCAGAGAGAGAGAGGGAGACATAGAAGCAGAAGCAGGCTCCAGGCTCTGAGCTGTCAGCACAGAGCCCAATGCGGGGCTCGAACTCATGAGCTGTGAGATCATGACCTGAGCTGAAGTCGGACGCTCAACCGACTGAGCCACCCAGGCGCCCCATATCTTATTCTGTTTTGGTTCAGACACCAGAGAGCGGGTGCAACCCCATCACTTCACAAATGAGGGGTCAGAGGGCCCCCAGGTGAGGGGCTATCTGAGCCCTCCCACGTCCCATGGCGGTCGGAGCCAGGGCCCCCAGCCCAGCATTTGCAGGGAGCCAAATTCTCAGCCTCGTGGAGCACCTGAGCACTCCATGGTATTTACTTGTGGCCATGGACTCAACGCAAGGGAAATACTGCCTCGCTTCAGATATATGGGGAATATTTTCATCTGGTTTTGTTCAGTTCAATTGCTGTAGGAAACGTGTGGATTTCATTCTGTTTAAAATTGGTTTGTGAGTTTCCTTGATTTTGTTTCTCTCCCTCTTGTTAAGGAAGTCGTGGCTCAGCTCCCATGTGCACAAAACAATGTGATTTGGGTTCCATTTGGAAACTGAGAAATTAGAACAGTACTTTTGAGGAGAGTCCTTGAACCTGAGGGGGCCGCATCACAAAGCCCTAGAAGTCTGGCCGCTCGGGGAAACCAGGAGGTCCGGACCATCCTGCTCACTGCCGGACCTCCTGCTTTTCTGTCAGGAAAGGGAAGGGTGCACCTGAGCAGCTCAAGAATCTTCTGTTTCCAGAGATGAATCTTGGCACCCAACGCCGGGGGGAACAGCAGCCATACTAGGTCCTAGGCCCACTTAACACTATCTCAAGCAATTCACTGAAGATTTGGGCCTCAGTTTCTTAAAGAATTTTGTTCTCAAAGCACCACTGAAGCGATCCAGTAAAGAAAATGTGTAACAATCTTAGTACATACTTGTTAGTTCCCTTTCCCCTTTCATGCCTTGACAAACCCTCCCCACAACTCATACACACTGCCAATGTCTGTAATTCTGATTCCGTAGAATTCCAAGTGAGAAAGTCACCCAATGGCCACTGCTAAAGGATGTTGGCCTTTTGTTTCTAATCCACTGAATTGTCACTTTACCTCCTCAAGACACATATGGCCCTTAGCCAAGACCTTGACCAGAATGGGGTAGATTACCTTGCGACACCACCTGGGAAGTCGGAACAGCCTTCCTCTGCCAGCCTCCCAAAGGAGGAGTCTGCTCCTAGATTGGAGGTCTGGAAGCCGTTCCCCTCCCCCAGCTCCTTCCTCCTAGTAAAACCTGCACATGCCATTTGCATCAGCTTAGACCTGCTTAGTGAAATCAGTAGATAAATGCAAATTCTCCAAGGAATTCAAAATCTGCTTTGAGCAATTTGGTTTGAAGCCCTTTCCTTTCCTTTCCTTCCTGTCCCTTCCCATCCCTTCCCTTCCCTTTCCCTTTCCCTTTCCCTTTCCCTTTCCCTTTCCCTTACAAGCTCCCAGTACTGATTCCCCCAAAGATGAGTTTATTCCCAAACCAAACAAATACTTTTCTGTTGCAAGAGAAATCTTGGTTTTGGTTTAACCTGCTTAGGTGTAATCAGGGTTCTAGACACCCCGATGAAGTTCCCTTGCTAGTGGATGCCTCATTCTCTCCCTGTGCTCCCAGCACTCGCCACCATGGCTATCTTCAGACATTGCCTCAGTGCCAGGGATGGCATGGCACGTGGCCACGTGCAAGGGAGAGCTGCCCATGACCCCCCACTGAATTCTTTTCCGTGAAAGGTGTGGACTCAGAGTCAAATTCGACATGGCCGACCCACTCGGCTTGAGACATTTGCCATGAAGAAGCTCCCGGTGCTGGTCTACACTTACCTGCAAAGCCTTCTTCGGTTTCAGACATGTAGTGAGGCTTAACCAGCGGTCCAGCAGGAATTACACCAAAGTGAAATAATTGCACAGTGTCGTGATGTAGCTACTCCTTCAGCCTCCCTCACGTTATAGTTTTGGGTGCCAACCTTCGGATGGGCTCAGACTTGCCAGAGAACATTCCCTACCAGGTGCCCCACAGAGGCTCCCAGGTCTGGGAGGCTGCCCGGGCCACGGTGCGGTTAGAACAGGTCTAGCCCAAGGGCCGCCGGGCCAGTCAACCCCCAATTATTTTGAAACATGCCTGCTTTTTGTTTTCTGAACGTATTTTGAAGAAGATCCAGGCGCCCCAGGTCGTGTGTGGCTTCTGAGATGGATCAGTAAGCTTCCTCAGAGAAGTGAAACAGGGTGGTCTGGTGAAAAGAGCACAGGCTTTGGTATCAGACAGAACTGGGGTTGGAACCTAGCTCTACCTCCCACCAGTGATGGGACGTTACAAATAAAATAAAAATAAAATAGGGGCCCCTGGGTGGCTCAGTTGGTTTAGCGGCCAACTCTTGGTTTTGGCTCAAGTCATGATCCCACAGTTCGTGGGTTAGAGCCCCATGTCAGGCTCCGCCCTTACGGCATGGCACCTGCTTGGGATTCTCTCTCTCTCTGCCTCTCCGGTGCTTGCGTGTGCTCTCTCTCACTCTCTCTCTCAAAAATAAATAACTTTGGGGTGCCTGGGTGGCTCAGTTGGTTAAGCATCTGACTTTGGCTCAGGTCATGATCTCGTGGCTTGTGAGTTCGAGCGCACATCGGGCTCTGTGCTGATAGCTCAGAGTCTGGAGCCCGCTTCGGATTCTGAGTCTTCCTCTCTCTCTGCCCCCTCCCAGTCACTCTCTGTCTGTCTCTCTCTCTCTGTCTCAAAAATAATTAAAAATTAAAAAAAGTTTAATAAAAATAAATAAACTTTAAAAAGTAAAATAAAATAAGTAAAATAAAAGGAAACTCATGTTCTTTGAGTAGCCATTTCCTTCTCTACCATTCTGAAGGGTTTCTTTGAAAAGTAGAGATAATGTATATAAAGTGCCTGGCACATTACAGATGTTCAATAGTTTACATTATCATTCAGTTGGGTGGGTCCTTTCTTCGGAAAGTGAATGCAAGGGTGGATAGGGAATCCCCTGTCCAATAATCTTATTTTCTACTTACTAAATCTTACCTAGCTTCTGTCTTCATATTTTGTCCTTTCCCCCCCTTCATTATTCAAGGGGAAAAAAATTTAAAGAAGGAACTTAGGGGCTGTCTAGATCTGTCCTTTGCCAAGTGAAATGACCTCTGTCCAGATTCATGATGTATATGGTGAGGCTGAGAAGCATTTTTGAATCCTGCATAAAAATCTTTATTCTTACACAGTACTTACAAGGAGTCCCTGCATACACTCTAGCTATAAATTTTTACAACACCATGAAAAAATATTTTCTCTCCCATTTTAATGTGGAAACTGAGACTCAAGAGAGGGTAAGTTAGTTGGTTAAGTTCACACAGATAGGAAGAGAACTGGATTTCAAAACAAGGTTTTCTGATTTCTTTCTTTCTTTCTTCTTCTTCTTCTTCGTCTTCGTCTTCTTCTTCGTTGTCTTCGTCTTCGTCTTCTTCTTCTTTTCTTCATGTTATCCAGGAAAGGAAACTCTTCAAACCACTGTCAGCCTTTGATACCAATGTTTCTTCATTTGGCTATTACAGGACAGGGCTCTGATGGAGTGGACACAGGACAAATAACTCTGGCTAGAGAGAAGGGCTGAAGCTGGCAGTGATCTGGAATTTGGATTCCTGAGAACCAGGGGAGGGTGCCACTGGTGTGTCCTAAGGCAGCAGGGAGAGCCCTGGGTATCTTGAAATGTGGGGTGCCAAAGAGAAGAATTTGTACCTGACATAGAGATGGAAGGATACTGAAAATAAACTTCCCCTAAGTTACAATTTCACTTTGGGCAAGCTCCACCTCTCTTCTTTACTGACTTCATAAATTTTTCCTACTTTTTCCATGGCCTTTTCTCTGAAATGCTGTCACCCACAAGAATGCGGTCCAGTTCATTCATATAATAAGAAGGGCCAGGGTCATGGCAGAATGGCAGTCCACCAGCCCAGGTGAGGCCACATCAAAGGAGAGGGTCTGGTGAAGAGACAGACTAAGGAGGAAAACTCTGGTGAACTCAGCAGGCAGAGGCAGAGTACAAGGCCAGGAGCAGAGTTGTGCAGATTCCCAGTTAGCTGAAATGAGTAGAAGCCGGATTCAAGAATATAAACACTGAGGGTATTTGCAAGGCAAGGACCAGGCAGCCAGATATGGGCTGAAAATCAGGAGGTATCCAGCAGCAGCTTCTAAGAGTGAGGATGAGGGGCGCCTGGGTCGCATGGTCGGTTAAACGTCCAACTTCAGCTCACGTCATGATCTCGTGGTCCATGAGTTTGAGCCCCGCATCGGTCTCTCTGCTGACAGCTCAGAGCCTAGAGCGTGCTTTAGATTCTGTGTCTCCCTCTCTCTCTCTGCCCTTCCCCTACTCACACTCTGGCGCTCTCTCACCCTCTCCCTCCCTCTCTCTCCCTCTCTCTCTCTCTCTCTCAAAAATAAATAAACATTAAGAGTGAGGATGACCAAAAGCAGAAGTATCAGAGGATAATGATAGAAGACAGCTACATGTGTTTGCAGGTACTTTCAGGTGTGTGTATGTGTGTGTGTGTGTGTGTGTACGTGTGTGCATGCCCCTGTGCGTTTGAACAAGTGATAATATTGCTAGGGCAGCTCAAGTCAGGAACGCAGAATATTAGAACTAGAAGAAGTCTTAAATCATTTCAAGTAAATTGGAGCTCAAAGGAATTGCCTGATTGACCCAAAGTCACAGAGCTACGCAGAGACATAGCTAGCATGCTTCTGTATGGTTCACTGGCTTTAGCACAGAGTCAGGAAAATACCTCAGCAAGGAATCAGAGGAAGAATAAAAAAACAGTCCTCAAAAGTTACCAATAATCAGGGTAAATATGAAGGCAAAAAGAAGAAGAAAGGAAAGTGTTCACACATTCAGACATGAAAAGTACCATGTCTTAAGAATTTAAGTCTTAGGAAAAACAGACCCCAAAATCAGAAAAGGCATAAGAATACTGTCTCAGAAGGAAATGCAAGAAACACAAAAAAGATTAATTTTATGGGCAGCTTCATACCAAAGTTTTACAATAAAATGCATGCCATAAATATTTGATTTTGCATGAAGAAATACAAGGAATTGGTTTGTGTGAGAGGAAGGAGGTTTGGATGTTCACTGCAATTCTGGTTTAAAAAGAGGATGAATAAACCTAGTTTATTAGGTGAAAGGCTGCAATTGGATGTTCCAATAAAGTGGCTTCCTGTAGGCTTCTCAGCGATTTATAAATACACACGGGCAGTTTCAGAAACAAGGAATTCACTAAGGCTATAAACTAAGCCGTGGTTTTCACTCTTGTCCCAGAAACTGCTAGATAGACTAGTGATTAAAATCACATAAGCTTAAGTAAAATTAGATTAGGACAAAAGTTATAGCATTGTAGTTTGGTGGGGGGTAATAACATACAGAAATGTAATACATATCACAACAAGGACATAAATGACAGTAGGAAGTGGTAAGTGAGCCTAAATGGTTACTAGGTTCTTACATTTTACATGAAGTAATACAATATTAGCTCTAAGACTCTGAAAAGTTAGGAATATATGTTATAATGTTTAAGCAATCACTATTAAAAATGCCAAAAGGCTAGCAGATAAATTAACATGGAATTATGAAAAATATTCAATTAACCCAAAGAAACCAGGAGTAACGGGGTGGGGGGGAACATATGGGAACAGTAGAAAACAAAGAAGAAAACATAAACCTAAATGCAATCAAATTAATAATTACATTAAATGTAAAAGGACTAAACACCCCAGATACATAACAGAGATTGTCAGAATGGATAAAAAGCAATATCCAAGTATATGCTATCTATAAAATATAAATATAAAGATACAGATAAGTTAAAAGAAATGGATAGAAAAATATGCCATGCAAACAGCAAGCATAAGAAAGCTGACATGGCTATATTAATGTTAAACAAAGTAGACTTCAAGGCACAGAAGTATTACTGGAGATAAAATGCGAGCCTTTGGAAATAGTCATTAGTTTGCTGACAATAGAACCTAAAGAGTCAAAGAAGTCAAAGGGAGGACAAGATGAAGTATTACAGCCATTTTCCCCAATTCCCTCTAATTTATCTTAAAAATAATTTAAGATAACTTAAGCATACTTAACTTCCTGAGTTTGCACTAGGAAAGATAAAATGTAAATTTTTTAAAAAAAGAATAGACTCTTCAACTAGAAGAGAAACTTGAGAACACTGAATTGTGTCAACTCTCCAGCTTTGAGTATAATTAAGTGACTAGGGGATGATCAGCCATGTGTTTAATAGATACGCATTAAGTTCTCACTGTATGCCAAGCACTGAGCTAAGTGTTGGGTGAGTAATATAAACACAGCCCCTTCACTCATATTCATAAAACAAATAAGCCAACAAGTCACTAAGCCAGCTATAAGTCATGATCATTATTATCAAGAAAATCCTCATGATGCTGAGATGGAGAAAAACAAAGAATAGAGAAAACTTGCCTGAGTTACTATTATCAGTGAAGGACTTCAGAGGATATGACATTTGGGAAAAGCCTATGCAGGGTGAGTGGGGAGGTCAGGGAAACAGTATGTGCAAAGGCACTCAAGGATGAAAAACTCTGGAGTTTTTAAGGAACTGAGAGTGGTGCAGCCCAGCATAAGGGAGACAAGCACTAAATCTTATGGGAGAATTCTACCAAACTTTCAAGGAACATAATATCCAATCTTATATAAAATTGTCCATAAAGTAAAAACAGAAGCACCCCTTTCCTAACTCAAAAGACCAACACAACCTTGATACCAAAACTATATAGGACAATACAAAAATGGAAATTATGGTACAATGTCACTCATCAAATAGACATGAAACTCCCAAATCCAGCAAATAGTAATAACACTTATTCAGGCCCTTGGAGGTATTACTAAATAGCCCAAAGCATCACATCTTGAAAACTGGCAAAATAATTTATTGTTGCTTTTCATAATCCTGGAAAATTTGTACCTGAGATGGAATGTAAGTTTATAGTGGGCAGCACTTATAATCATGGAAATACTCAGCTTTCAGGTTTATATACAAACGTATAAATAGGTAAGTTTGGTCTTTAGAACCTATTGTGCCCCTTTCCTCACCCGCAGCCCACAATCTCACCCTGAATGGTCCTACCACCTCTCCTTTTTGGGGTTTGTGTTGGCCATTTACCTCCCTGTAAAATAGTGGTACTATCTAATTCCTTTAGCTGTTGTGCAATGACTAAAGGAAATAATACTTGGTACTATGGCATTTGAAAAGTAGCAGGAATTTAAACATTTTTTGTTGTTTGTTTGTAGAATAAAGAGTTTTTTCTATATTCTAGGATTACCAGTCTTTCAGGAGTACAGAGAGGTATGATGGGAAACAGTGCCCTCAATATAAAATCTCAATGAGTTACACATTTACTTATGCGATAAATCAACCAGATTCTGAAGCATACCATGAGGGGCAAGTATCAATCAAGGGCTTAAAACAAATTTTATTTGTTCCCAAATAGAGTTCGAATTGCCTTTGGTCAGTCCTTTTTATATCCTCTAAATGATCTTTTCCTTTTACAAATCTTAGCTGCTCCTACCCAACCAAGGATCTCATGGAACCTCAGACCTTCTCTTCACAACTTCATTAAAAAACCCATTAGCTTGAATTAATCAAATGAAAACCTACGGCTTTGACAGGACATCTCTGTCACTCCTTGGTCCATCTAAGTATCATGCAGTTCATTCCAATGCCATCTAACACTTGACATCACATCTTGGGAGCTCAAAATTCAGCGTCAGACAGATAGCATCCAAAGACAGAATCAGACTTTTCTACTCAGAAACAGGAGTTCTGTTCGTCTGTTTCACAACTAAATAAAGCACAGTGATGCTTTGTGAACCCTCCTTGCCTAGCTCCCCTATGCTCAATACTGTAGCAGAGGGGAAAATAATGGAGTGACTTGGGAGCATCTGACATAGCTAAGGCATTCATCACGAGAGTCTGATACCAGGATAAGGTGTGTATTACCTCACAAAAACCTATCGTTCCATTTTTTCTTAGAGGTCCTTCCACTATATTGGATACTGCATAAAAGTGCATCCGCCAGAAAAAGAGAAGACTATCTTTTTTGAACATGCCTAGAAACTAAATTCCAAACTGTTAGCCCAAAATCAGCTCTGATAAATAGTGATTGATTGACTGCTTGACAACTTATTTCTATGAATATACTGGTTGCCAATTATGATTGTTTGGATTCTAACATCTAACTTATTTATGTATTTCTCTGCTGCTCTCCATCCCACCCCAGATTTCTTAAGCTCCAGGAAGGCAGAACCGTGACTGACTCATCTAGAAAAGTATTCTCAGGGGCACCTGGGTGGCTCAGTCGGTTAAGCGTCCGACTTCAGCTCAGGTCACGATCTCACGGTCCGTGAGTTCGAGCCCCGCGTCGGGCTCTGGGCTGAGGGCTCAGAGCCTGGAGCCTGCTTCTGATTCTGTGTCTCCCTCTCTCTCTGCCCCTCCCCCGTTCATGCTCTCTCTCTGTCTCAAAAATAAATAAACGTTAAAAAAAAAAAAGTATTCTCAGGGAAGAGGGATCAAGACCTGGTTGTCCCAGTGGGAGCTCAGGGGGAATGGACTGGTACAGAAAGGCTAATCTGATCATCCAAATCACCAAGTCCAGAATGAGAATGGCAAGCTGGTATCTGTGAGCAATAGGAGAGAACTCACATCAGATGGAAAGAGCTGGGGAGGAGGGAGTGCCTCAAGGGAAAGCTGGGTGGAGCTCCCAAAAAGCTTAGGCGTTTCCACATCACCACAGGACGACTGCTGAGGTCCTGTTTCCAAGGCAGTCATGTCTGGTTGGAGGAAGGGAACAATCAGTAGTGTGAGGACATGGGAAGCTGAAGTAAAGAGATTCCATCAGACCCAAGACCTTCTCTTAATGAATTAGTAAATATTCAATAGATTGAAGAGATCAAATGTAAACCCACTGCTTTTAAAGGGCACTTTTATCATTCCTTGATCCATCTAAGAGCCCCTGGGCTTTCCACTGGCAAGTTTCACCAATGTGGTACTTAAGAAAAGGCAAAAAGAGCTGACAATGCATTCTAAGACATTTTGACCTCCTCCGGATTGTCCCCCCCCCCCCCCCACCCAGTCAAGTTGGCCATTAGACTGACTGGTTTAGCAATGACTAAAGTCAGTCCTACTAGAGAGGTAGACTCTATATCCCCACAGCCATCTTATTTTCCCCAGTCATAAACTAAATCCTTCTTCCCCTTAGAAACATGTAGAGTAACAGGTGCAAATGCCATGACAGAACCCAGCTCAGGTGGCAACAATCTATCCAGTTCTGAAGAAGAAACATCTGTACTATGGCCAGTCCCCATCTCTGAAACTGACATATTGGTTTTACTATGAGTAGTACTCATAGTACTAGAGTACTAGACTCTTCTTTTGGAGTCCACCTTTCTCCTCCTCTTGCTTCTGGAGTCTGACTCCTTACAATCAGTCTTTTTGTGGGGGGTGGCTTGACCTCCAGCCTCTGCCAAGCTCAACCCTTGTCAATGAGCCAACATTCCTAGCCCCAACTACAGTTATTCAGCCTAAGGCGTGTCTCAGCTGAGACACTCCCTAGGCAATAAAAAAATGTCAGAATGAGCTGTATCTAAAACACAGTCCCTGTGGAGTTTTGTACAATAGCTTCTTCGTCTTCTGATAGTTATGCAAGGGCTTTGCTCCTTTATACAAATCACCAATTAAAGCTTAGCTCTCAGGGTAGCCAGCCTATTCTCACCTTAGCCTAAATATAAATCTGAACAGAGGGGGAATCTAGGAAGTAGATCACAGAAGATGCTTCTTTCTTCTAAAAAGGAAACATATATTCTCTAGGTAAATAGGAAACTAATTCAAGAGAATATTCTTACTCTCTTCCCTGATGCATATCTGTAAGATTTCTACTTGATTCTCTGTAACCCTAGTGAAACCCAAAACTAGAAGTTTCAGCAAAATCCCCAAACATCCTATTTTCAATATTTTTAGAATTCAAAATTCTGTTTAATAAGTAAATAATTCATGTCATACATATTGATGATATGAATAAAATTTCCTGAAATTACTATTTTAAGTCCTGAATGACATTTTTGTTTCTTGTTTTAATATATTTATTTTATTTTTTAATAATTATTATTTCTATTCTCAAGCTAGTTAACATACACTGTAGTCTTGGCTCCAGGGGTAGAACCCAGTGACTCATTTCTTAAATATGACACCCAGTGCTCATCCCGAAAAGTGCCCTTCTTAATGCCCATCACCCATTTAACCCACCCCCCCTACTACCCCCTCCCATCAACCCTCAGTTTGTTCTCTGTATTTAAGAGCCTCTTATAGTTTGTCTGTTTCTATCTTATTTTTTCTTCCCTTCCCCTATGTTCTGTCTGTTAAGTTTCTCAAATTCCACATATGAGTAAAATCATATGATATCTGTCTTTCTCTGCCTGACTTATTTTGCTTAGCATAATACCCTCCAGTTCCATCCATGTTGTTGCAAATGGCAAGATGTCATTCTTTTTAATTACCAAGTAGTATTCCATTGTATAGCACTGCTATAAACACTGGGGTGCCTGTGCCCCTTCAAATAGGCATTTTTGTAACCTTTGGATAAATTCCAAGTAGAGCAATTGCTGGGTCATAGGGTAGTTCTATTTTTAACTTTTTGAGGAAGCTTCACACTGTTTTCCAGAGCGGCTGCACCAGTTTGCATTCCCACCAACAGTGCAAGAGGGTTCCCGTTTCTCCACATCCTCACCAACATCTGCTGTTTCCTGAGTTGTTCATTTTATCCATTCTGACTGGTGTGAGATGGTATCTCATTGTGGTTTTGATTTGTATTTCCCCGATGATGAATGACGTAGAGTATCTTTTCATGTGTGTATTAGCCATCTGAATGTCTTCTTTGGAAAAGTGTTTATTCGTGTCTCCTGCTCATTTCTTCACTGGATTATTTGGTTTTGGGGCCTTGAGTTTGGTAAGTTCTTTATAGATTTTGGATACTAACCCTTTATCTGACATGTCATTTGCAATTATCTTCTCCCATTCCATTGGTTGCCTTTTAGTTTGTTGACTGTTTCCTTTGCTGTGCAGAAGCTTTTCATTTTGATGTGGTCCCAATAGTTTATTTTTGCTTTTGTTTTCCCTTCCCTCAGGATGCATATCTAGAAAAATGTTGCTACAGCTGATGTCACAGAAATTACTGCCTATATTCTCTTCTGGGATTTTTATGGTTTCAAGTCTCACCTTTAGGCCTTTAATTCACTTGACTTTACTTTGGGGTATGGTATGAGCAAGTGGTTCAGTTTTATTCTTTTGCATGTAGCTACCCAGTTTTCCCAACACCATTTGTTGAAGAGGCTGTCTTTTCACCATTGTATCTTCTTGACTCCATTGTCACAGATTAATTGACCATAGTATCGTGGGTTTGTTTCTGGGCTCTCTATTCTGTTCCATTGATCTATGTGTCCATTTTTGTGCCAGTACCATATTATTTAGATTACTACAGCTTTGTAGTGTACTTTGATACCTGGGGCTGTGATGACCAGTTTTGTTCTTTTTCAAGATTTATTTGGCTATTTGGGGTCTTTTGTGCTTCCATACAAACTTTAGGATTATTTCAGAGCAAAATGTTTTCATTTTAAGAAGTCCAGCTTCTCAATTCTTGTTTTCATGGTGTTGTATCTAAAAGGTCATCACCAAACCCAAGGTCCTCCTGCATTAGGTCTTTTCCTGTGCTGTCTTCTTGAAGTTCTATAGTTTTGCATTTCACAATTAGGTGTGTTTGAGTTAACTTTTGTGAAGCATGTAACTTTGTTTACATTCAATTTTTTTGGATGTGGATGTCCAGTCGTTCCAGCAATATTTGTTGAAAAGATTATCTTTGCCCCATTAATTACCACTGCTCCTTTGTAAAGATCAGTCAGCTATATTATGTGGATCTGTTTGGGGGCTCTCTATTCTGTTCCATTGACCTATTTGTCTATTCTCTTGCCAATATCACACTCTCTTGGTTACTGTAGCTTTATAGTAAGTCTTGAAGTCAGGTAATGTCAGTCTTCCAGCTTTCTTCTTCTTCTTCATTATTGTGTTGGCTGAATGACTTTTTAAAATTTATTTAAAATTTATTTTTTGTATAGAAGCTTTACTGCTGTTACAATTCCTTGGCTTACTAAATGTACCATATTTAAATTTTTGCTGACTCCAAAAATATATGTGTTATTGATTCCCCCACCCCCCACAAGAGGACTCCAGATTGCATTATACTTCGGTGATTCTGCTGTTTCTAGAACTTCTTTCTCTTCCTTATCCCTTCCATTCCCTTCCATCTTTTCTCTTTCATACCCAACACCATCTAAGTAAGTGGGAATAAGTTGCAATGTCCACAGGAACTATATTTTACACTCATTTTAAAACAAATGGATAAGAAGCCCTGAAAGGGACTTTGTATCCCTTCTGTGGAGTGAACTACTCACTCTCAGAAGCTCTAGATTCAAAGGCATGATCTGGGCAGCCACACTACTGAAAATCCTCATCTCAAGATGTGGGACACTCTCTGATACAACTATAATAATTACAACTGTAATTAGCAGGAAAATACTAAGTGCATCTCTCTTCTTCAAAAACTAAATTCCTGGGAATTTCTCCCCTTCCTTTCCCTTTTTGCTCACTTTACTTTTACAAAAATAAGGAACCTGAGCTACCTCAGGTAGATTTAAGACTGTATAATAGATGTCACTATTAACAGTCACCAAAACCTGTATCTATCAGTGACACATTCCTCCCCAAATCTCCTACCCAGACACCTGCAGTTTACTTTTCAATGTTTCTTTGCATCTAGAGATAGGGGAAGGACCATAGCTCAGGAAGAATTATCCCATTCAGGATTAGAATCGATCTAATGAAAGTTGATAAGACTTGTTGGCCTGGGGTCATTGATTAGTAGCCAAGCCAGCTCAGTGGGTCCAGTTTCTAACTTATCGCTTTTCACCCTTCATCAAGAGAGGCACTGGAGAGATGGCTGAATCCACAAAGCCAGTCTTGTCCATTGTGATGAAAAAGAGTGTGGGATTCACTTTCTCTAACACAAGAGGGAAACCAAAGCTGACTCCACTGAGGGGAGGGCAAGAGGAGTCGTGGCCGGTGTCACCTCACCTGGAGAGGGAATTCAGAGGAGACTGGGATTTCCATTGTACAGTATCTGGGGAATGCTAGAAGAACAGGGCTCTCATTGTTCTACGTCCAGCATTTAACTACCACAGATGAGAGCTTCCTTTCTACTCACTACCTATGGCCCAGAGTTGCTGGGAGAGGTAATCAGACGGTCTGGTAACATCCTTTGAACTCCCTGGAGAGCTTGAGTGACAGTAAAGCATGTGTGATCCTTATCAACACTAACTCCCTTGGGTGCACCTTTCCCATCTTTGACACCTGTGCACATTTCACTCAAAGTGGTTCATTCTTCATTCTTTGCTGCAGCTGTTTGTTTCAAGCCCATTAAAAGCTCACTCCAGGAAGTAGCAAATAACATAAAAACCTATGTCAGCATCCCAAGTGGCAAAGCACAACCGGGGGGGTTTAGCATGAACTCAGCCTCTTTGTAAATAGTAGAGTAATAACAGTGCACATTGATTTTGCAAACGTGAAACCATCATGCAGAGGCCCAAGTCTTCAGGCAGCATTATCGTGCCTTTCCCCAGATGCCAAAACATTTTTTTTCCTTTACATTCTCTACATTCTTCTCCTTCATTAATTCCACATCGAAAGTTCTGGGGCACCTGGGTAGCTCAGTCGGTTGAGCGTCCGACTTCAGCTCAGGTCATGATCTCATAGCTCGTGAGTTTGAGCTCCGCATCGGGCTCTGTGCTGACAGCTCGGAGCCTGGAGCCTGCTTCAGATTCTGTGCCTCTCTCTTTCCCTGCCCCTCCCTTGCTTGTGCTCTGTCTCTCTCTGTCTCTCAAAAATAAATAAACGTTAAAATTTTTTTTTAAGTTTTATTGGTTTTCATATCAAAAAGGAAGCTTTACAAAGGTTCTACAGATTTTAAGGTAAGGATGCCAACAAAAACGCAAACAAGAATGGAAACATTACTTTCTTTTTCTTTAAGTTTTTATTTAAATTCCAGTTATTTAACATACAGTGTAATACTAGTTTCAGGTGTACAATTTAGTTATTCAACACTTTCATACATCACCAGGTGCTCATCACAAGTGCCCTCCTTAATCCCCATCACCTATTTCAAGCATCCGCCCACCCACACCCCTCCCGTAACCATCAGTCTGTTCTCCACAGTTAAAAATCCGTTACTCGGTTGCTTCCCTCTCTCTTCTTCCTTTCCTATGTTTGTTTGGTTTCTTAAATTCCACATGTGAGTGAAATCACATGGTATTTGTCTTTAACACTGATGGACATATGGACTGTTTCCATAATTTGACTATTTATAATTTCCATAATTTAACTAGCATAGATAATGCTACTATAAACCTCAGGGTACATGTATCCCTTTGTGGTTTTGTGGGGGGGCGGGGTTGTTTGTTTTTTGTTTTGTTTTGGTTTCATTTTGGGGATTTGTGGTTGTTGTTTTTAAGTTTATTTATTTATTTTGAAAGAGAGAGCGAGAGAATGAGTGTGGGGGTGGGGGAGGGGCAGAGAGAGAGGGAGAGAATCCCAAGCAAGCTCCAGGCTGTGAGCACTCAGACTGACATGTGACTCAACCTCACGAACTGTGAGATCATGACCTGAGTGGAAATGAAGAGTCACTTAACCAACTGAGCTACCCAGGCACCCCATACATGTATCCCTTTGAGTTAAGATTTTTGTATCCTTTGGGTGAACATTCTTTTATAAAAAATGTTTTCTTTCCAGGAGGATCTGAGCACCTCACATATATGGAAGAACGTGGGGTCATTTCAAAAGATATCACGTTGAATTTAACCTTCAATTATGAGCAGTGATTCAGTCTGACAATTAAGTATCTGGGCAACGCAGAAATGAATCCCATTTGCCAGTAAATAAAAATGGGTTTTACTGCAACACATTCCATCCTGAAAACATTCCCCTGACCCTCGTAAGCTTAATAAACACTACTGTCTGAAGAAGATATCTTTTCTTCACTAACCTCTCTTCTGTACTGCTTGAATATATCCCATCTGGTGAATAAATCTAAAATTCAGGAGCTTATATCCTAATTCTATTTTTCAAAATACGGTTTCTAAAAAGGCATCCGTCAAAAACACTTATAATGATATATGGATTCTTCCTCGAGACCATTACATATGCATACGCACAGACATACATCAAGGAATATATATATTTATGTACGTTCTCTGCTTAATTCATGAATAAGAAAAGGCTGTCAACTATCACCATTTCCATTTCTTTCTTTTCTTTTTTTAAGTTTATTTATTTATTTTGAGAGAGACAGCACAAGTGGGGGAGGGGCGCTCAGAGAGAGAGGGAAAGAGCCCCAAAAGTAGGCTCTGCATTGCCAGCACAGAGCCAAACATGGGGCTCCACCTTACGAAACTGTGAGATCATGACCTGAGCCAAAAACCATGAGTCGGACACTTAACCACCCAGGCGCCCCCACCATTTCTATTTCTATTTAATATTATTCTGTAAATAGACTTAAGCAACAAGAAGAAAAGGGCAACATTTGGTGATACTATGATATTTACCTGGAGAACCCACAACAATCCACTAAAAATTATTATAAATTATAATAAATATTATATTATATAAATTTATATAATATATAATATTATATAAATATATATAAATATATATTTATATATATATTTATATATATAATTATAAAATAAATTATTATAAATAATAAGAAATTGAAGTTTTCTGGGTACAAAATTAATACTGAAAAATCAAAAGTCTTCATGTATGTAAACAACGTCTGCTTAGAATTTATAATGAAACAAACGATCCCATTGATAATGAGAATAAACGATGAAACACATAAGAGTAATTCTAAAAAAATATGCAAGAAATTGTAAAATGTTACTGAGGGAATCCCAAAAAAATCTTAAATGAAAAAATCATATCTATTCTTATACAGGAAGACTCAACATCACAAAGGTGTTAATTCTTTCTAAATTAATCTAAAATGTATGCCATCCTTATAAAATATGAACAGAATTTTTTTTTTAAGTAGACAAAGTGATTCTAAAGTTTATTCACAGAATAAACATGCAAGAATTATCAGGGGGTGCCTAGGTGGTTCAGTCGGTTAAGCGTCTCACCCTTGGTTTCGGCTCAGGTCATGATCTCACGGTTTGTGAGTTTGAGCCCTGCATCCGGCTCTGCCCTGGCAGTGTGGAGCCTGCTTGGGATTCTCTCTCTCCTTCTCTCTCTGCCCCTCCCCTGCTCATGCTGTCTCTCTCAAAATAAATAAAATTTAAAAAAAAATTTCTTTTTACTTGTCAGGACAATTCTGGGGGGAGAATAGTGAAAGAAGCCCATTTTGCCAAATTTTAACTAATTAAGACAGTATGGCGCTAGTTCATGAATACAGCAGTACATCTGAAGAATAGAAAATCAGGAAGTCGACTCAAATTCATACGGGAATTTTGGATGCCATAAAGGTAGAATTTTAAATCAGTGAAGATCAGATGAATGCTTCAACAGTGTTACAACAACTAGGTTGTCGCCTCGGGAAAAAAATTATATATGCATTCCAGAATTCATAATAAAATAAAAACAAAGTTAAGTGAAAGGTTGAAATGTGGGGAAAAAAATAAGTCTTAGAAGTGTTAGAAGAAAACATGAGGAAATTATTTTTATAATCTTGTAGGGGAGGAAACCCTGTTGAGTGTGCCAGATGCTAAGCTTTCTGTCCATTATAGTCAATACCCACTTCCCCGTTTCTTCCCTGCTAAATAAAACCCCAGTTCTGTTCAGGGGAGCAGTAGACTCCAACCCCAAGAAACGGGTCATGATGGCAGGGTCGCTTTCCACGTTTGCAGCCTTTGCAGCTATGGTGGCAATGTGACTTGGTCAATGAAACTCAAGTGAAAATTTCCTGGAACAACTTCTTAGCTTGCCCAATAAAAATGGACAAACATACTGACACCCCCATCCCCTTTCGAAGCCTAGTCCTAAAGAAAGCATCTTAGGACCAGAAAGGAAAGGCTAAGAGAGTAGAATAAGGGACATTGACCCTGACCTGGTTGAACCACTGAATCAATGCTAACAGCCGCCTATCTCTAGAGTTTTCAGTAAGAGGCAGAAAAAATCCAATTTACTTGAGCTACTATGTACAGACTTTGTATAGACCATGTATAGACTGTTTCTTACAGTTGTATGATACTTGCAATCCTAACTGACATGCTGAGAATGCCATAAAACTCAGAAACCTTGAAGGAAAAGACTGAGCAATTTGACCACGTTTAAAATTTTTAAAAAATGTATGCCCCCAAAAAAGATATCAAAAGGAAAAAAAAAAAACAGATATTTTAAGTTTGCATCATAGCCAAAGGGTTAATATCTTTACTATATGCAGAGCTCACCAAATAAAAAGTAAAAAGGGCACCTGGGTGGCTCAGTCGGTTAAATGTCGGACTTTGGCTCAGGTCATAATCTCACAGTTCGTGGGTTCAAGACCCACACTGGGCTCTGTGCTGACAGCTCAGAGCCTGGAGCCTGTTTCAGATTCTGTGTCTCCCTCTCTTTCTGCCCCTCTCCCACTGTCTCTCTCTTTTTCCCTCTCATAAATAAACATTAAAAATTTTTTTAATAAAAAAAGTAAAAAGACGATAGCCCATGAACTATTGAGACTTCATCAAGACAAAAAGCTTCTGCACAGCAAAGGAAACAATCAACAAAACCAGAAGGCAGCCTACAGAATGGGAGAAGGTATTTGCAAATGACATATCCGATAAAGGGTTAGTATATAAAATCCATAAAGAACTTATCAAACTCAACACCCAAAAAACAAACAATCCAGCTAAGAAATGGGCAGAGGACATGAATAGAACTTTTCTAAAGAAACATCTACATGGCTAACAGACACATGAAAAGACGCTCAACATCACTCATCATTAGGGAAATACAAATCAAAACCACAATGAGATATCACCTCACACCTGTCAGAATGTTTAAAACTAACACCACAAGAAACAGCAGCTGTTGGTGAGGATGCAGGGAAAGGGGAACCCTCCCACACTGTTGGTGGGTGCAGCCACTCTGGAGAACAGTATAGAGGTTTCTCAAAAAACTAAAAATAGAACTACCTTACAATCCAGCAATTGCACTATTAGGTTTTTATCCAAAGGATAAGCAAAATACTGATTCAAAAGGGCACATGTACTCCAATGTGTATAGCAGCATTAACAAGAGCCAAACTATGGAAAGAGCCCAAATGACCATCAACTGATGAATGGATAAAGAAGATGTCACACACACACACACACACACACACACACACACACACTGGAATATTACTCAGCCATCAAAAAGAATGAAATCTTGCCATTTGCAATGATGTGGATGGAACTAGGGTTATCATGCTAAGTGAAATAAGTCCATTAGAGAAAGACAAATACCATATGATTTTACTCATAGGTAGAATTTTTTTTTAATTTTTTTAATTTATTTTTGAGACAGAGAGAGACAGAGTGTGAGCAGGGGAGGGGCAGAGAGAGAGGGAGACACAGAATCCGAAGCAGCCTCCAGGCTCTGAGCTGCCAGCACAGAGCCTGACGCGGGGCTTGAACTCACGGACTGTGAGATCATGCCCTGAGCTGAAGTCGGATGCCCAACCAGCTGAGCCACCCAAGCGCCCCCTCATAGGTAGAATTTAAGAAACAACACAGATGAAAACAGAGGAAGGGTGGGAAAAAAGAGAAGAGAGGGAAACAAACTGCAAGGCACTCTTCACGATAGAGAACAAACTGAGGGTTGATGGAGGGAAGACAGTGGGAGATGAGCTAGAGGGGTGATGGGTACTAAGGAGGGCACTTGTGTTGAGCACAAGGATGTTGTATGTAAGGAATGAATCACTGAATTCTACTCCTGAAACCAATATTGCATTGTACGTTAACTAATATTTAAATTAAATAATAATAATAATAATTAAAAAAGAAAAAAAAATCATAGCCTAGTAGGAAAATGGTCATGGGATATTAACAGAGCATTCACCATAAAAAAGAATACAGATGGCTCTTAATCCTATGAAAAGATGTTCAACTTTACTCATAATAAATGATAAAATAATTTATGTTGTAGTAATGTCATTCCTATCAATTTGTTTGGCAGATATTTATAACAAAATTGGACAGCACATTATATTTCTCAGGAAACCCATACTCTGGCATTTCCACTAAGAAAGAAAATTAGGGGGTACCTGGCTGGTTCAGTCGGTTAATCTCAGGGTCGTGAGTTCTAGCCCCATGTTGGGCATGGAACCTACTTAAAAAAATTTTTTTTAATAAAAAGAAAATAAAGAAAGAAAGAAAACCAGAATAACCCCCAAGGAGAGCAATGTGTCAATGTCACAATTACAAACGCCACCCCAGCAGTTGCTACCCGGTTACAAAATTAAAGGGCTGGAAACAATCTAAATGTCCACCAAAATAGGGATAGTTATTTAAATTATGGAATATTTATTCATAAAGTATTATAAAGAAAGATACCATCTGATTTCATTTGTATGGGGAGTCTAAAAAAACCAAACAAACAAAGTGGAAACAGGCCCATAAATACAGAAAACCAGCTGGTGGTTGCCAACCGGGACAGGGGAGATGGGCAAAGTGGGTGAAGGAGACTGGGAGACACAGGCTTCCAGTCATGGAATGAGTAAGTCACGGGGATGAAAGGCATAACGTAGGGAATGTAGTCAGTGGTATTGTAATAGTGTTCAGGGTGACAGATAGTAGCTACACTTGTGGTGAGCACAGCATAACGTATGGACTTGCCCGATCAGCAGGTTTGTAATTCTGATACAATAAAGCTGAATAAATACATAGAAAAAAAAATAGAAATACAAATTCCTTCTCATTTGAAAAATAAAATAAAATAGTACACGTCTATAAAAAAGACTGAAGAAGCTCTCTGTATATAATTGAAGACTCTTCAAGATAGGTTGTTAAATGACAAAAGTCCAAGTGCAAGGCAACGTGCGGGGTATGCAACCCCTTGCACTGAAAATACATCTGAAGGAAAAATATGTGATTTTATATTAATAAAATACCCCTGATAGACTACACAAGACCCTGGTAATGGCAGTTTTCTCTGAGAGCGGGCACTGAATGACTTTCTGGGTGTTCCAGTTATCTGTATATGTGCTGCCGAAGTGAGCACTGGGTGTCCCAGTTATCTGTAATGTACACTGAACCACCCCAAGGTCAGTGGCATCAAACCACATCCTTCTGACGGAACTCACAGATTCTGGGTCAAGGATTTGGCCAAGGCTGAAGGCAGGGACCAGAGGGCGACTGGTCTCTGATCATTGACGTCTGGAGCTCCAGCTGTGAGAACTGATTGGCAGAATGCAACTCAAATGGCCGGAGGTGGAAACATCTGAAGGCTTCTTCCCGCCCCTGTCTGGCGTCTGCTGTGGTGACTCAGTTGTCATCGATGACAGCGCACCTACAAGCGACCTCTCCACGTAGCTGGGGCTTCCTCACAGCTTGGCAGACTAGTTAGAGCAGTAAGACCTCCAAGAGCCAACTTGGGGCTCCAAGAGCAAGCATTGTGACATGCAAGGCAGACGTTGCACGGCCTTTTACGACCATCTCGGAAATCACATAGCATCACCTCTACTGTACCCTGTGGGTTGAAGCGGTCACAAACCTGCCCAGACTCGAGATGCCAGGAAATGGAAACTGAAGTACAGTAAAACCTTAGATTGTGAGTAACTTGTTCTGCGTGTGTTCCCCAAGACAAGCAAACATTTTTTTTTTTTAGTTTTTTTAACATTTATTTATTTTTGAGAGAGACAGAGAGACAGAGTATAAGCGGGGAGGGGCAGAGAGAGAAGGAGACACAGAATCTGAAGCAGGCTCCAGGCTCTGAGCTGTCAGCCCAGAGCCCCATGTGGGGCTCGAACTCAGGAACCCGGAGATCATGACCCGAGCTGAAGCTGGACACTCAACTGACTGAGCCACCCAGGCACATCAAGAGGAAACATTTCTAATAAACTGTGGATCAATTCAATAATGGTGGTTATCTCTAGGGAGTGGAGTTTGGGGAGATTTTAATTTTCCTCTTTTTGCCAACTTTTAGCTCCTAATTTCTTTAAATAAGGAAGGACTGCCTGTGTTATTAAAAAAAAAAAAAAAGTGTTTTAAAAAAAATCAAGGATCTCTCTTAAAATTCTCTTCTATGGAGCACAGCAAAGCCACACTTCCCATGCGTTTCCTTGTGAGTTTGAGATAGTGACCGAGTTCAGAGATAGGTCCATGTGTATTTTCCATAAGCTCTCCACAGTGACGCACCATATGAGAAACATTATGGTTGCACGCAACCTTGCAAGTGGAAGGACACTGTACTCATCTGTCGCAATTTGCAGAATTGGGTTCTGCAGGCTCAGAGAAACACGGCTTCCGTTGACTTTACCTGGACCCTATCCAGCTGTGTGGCACAGCTCTGCGGGAGGTACGTGCCGAGTCCTTGTGTGTGGGTATGAGGTGAGCCCAAGACAACCAGGGGCTGGCCTGCCTTTGTCCTTTGCCCCCCTGGCTGTCATGCCTTTACGGGAAGCTTTTCTCCCTATTCCTTGTCCTCCCTCCTACCTTTATTCTTGTCTCTCTGCACACGTTCACCCTTCCCAGATGTTTCCTTCTTAGCCTACTTTCTCTCCTCTCACCTTTTCTTTTCTTTTTTTAATTTTTTTTTAATGTTTATTTATTTTTGAGAGAAAGAGACAGAGCGTGACCAGAGAGGGAGACACAGAATCCGAAGCAGGCTCCAGGCTCTGAGCTGTCAGCACAGAACCCGACACAGGGCTCGAACCCATGAGCCGTGAGATCATGACCTGAGCCAAAGTCAGACACTCAACCGACTGAGCCACCCAGGCGCCCCTCACCTTTTATCTTCTTCCCACACTACACCCAATTTCATATGGACCATTATATAAGGGGGTGGGGGGACCACCCTAAATCAACAAAATGGGTTTACAGGGAGGGCTCTGTTGCCTTTTCTCAGCTACCAGTTTGGGTTTTCTTTTTTTCTTTTTTTTTTCCATATCACTTCCTTTTATTTCATCATTGGTCTTAGGATGACATGATCATTTCCAATTTCCTTCTCTTTTTTTATTGAGTAAAATACACATGACATGAAATGAACCATTTTAATCATTTTGAAGGATACAGTTCAGTACATTCCCATTGTTGTGCAACCATCACCACCACCCGTCTTTAGAACTTTTTCATTTTCCAAAACTGAAACTCTGAACCCATTAAACACCAGCTCCCCATTCCCTATTCCCAAACCCCTGGCAACTGCCATTTGTACTTTTCAGTATCCATGAATCTGACCAGGCTAGGTATTTCCTAGGAGTGAAACATATTTCCTATGAGTGAAATCATACAGTAATTTCCTTTCTGTGATGGGCTTATTGCACTTAGCATAACTTCTTTAAGTTCGTCTATGTCGCAGCCTGTGTTAGAATTCCTTTCCTTTTCAGGGTTGAATAATATTCCATGGTTTATGCAAACCACGATTGGTTTATCCACTCATCCGCGGGTGGACACTTGAGTTCTCAGCTATCTGTTTTTTCCAAAGTGAAGTAGGCCTCTCCTCCCCTCGCCCCAGACCAAGGATACCCTCTCACCGCCAAATCCTTCATTCCTGGCCTGCGGGTACCTCCTTCCCTGCTAAAGCACCTTGGGATTGGGTCCTGTGGCTTCATCTCACCTCTTTCCACATTGTCCCCCAAAATGGCACTATTTCCATGGCCTTCAATACCTTCCAGGGATGATGATTCCAGGCTTATCTCTCCACTCATTTTATTTCATTTTTTAAAGTTTATTTATTTATTTTGAGAGAGAGAGAGAGAGAGCAAGTGGGGGATAGGCAGAGAGAGAGAAAGAAGAAGAGAAAGAGAATCCCAAGCAGGCTCTACACTGTCAGCAGGGAGCCCGGAGCAGGGCTCGAACTCACGAAGCATGAGATCATGACCTAACCTGAAATCAAGAGTCAGATGCTTAACCAAGGCATCCCCAGGCTTATTTCTCCAAACAAGACTTCGGCTCAGGGCTCCAAACCTTATACCTGCCTACATCTGTCACAGCTCTATTTATGAACATCTCATAACCAGTTCAAAACCAGATTTCTTTATTTGTCCTCACCCCTCCACTCTCAGGGTAAAAGTGACCAGAGCTCTCCCCTAAACCAGCCAAGAGACTAGAGGCCTAGTCTTTAAGACACTGAAGCTTAACATTCTACCTCTAGATACCAGCCACAAAGGATGGTGAGAGTGAGATTCAGAGCGGAAAATAGGTAATTAATCATAGAAAGTCTGTATGTTCTACAGTCAGAAGCTGACCCGGCCCCCTTCCCCTGCCACACTCCCAGAACAACAGGAGTCAAATGCAAGTTCTCAGGGAAAAGATCAGAATGCTCTTCCCTGGAAAAACAACCTTTGGACACTGATACTTGACTGGTTCACTGTTCCCTATCCTGAGAGGCCTTCTCATCATCAAGAGCAAGGCTGGCTGTGTAGACGAAGCTTTAAACCTGTGCATAAGGGTCTACCTCTTGAATGTCAATAAACAAGCAAGGATCAATAGGCATTTAAGGAATATAGCAATGTACCCATATGGTCTAGAAATTTAGAGACAAATACCCAAAAAAAAAAAAAAAAAAGGGGGCAAAAAAGTCAGAGATGGTTGCCTCTGTGGAGCAAAACTGTGGAATAGGAGGGGACAGCTGTACATTTTTTCAGTATTATTTGATTTTGTATTATTTGATTTTTAAATATGTGTATTTATTTATTCTTCGCAGGGCACTGAAAGTAACCTTCCTAAAATGTCAACCAGGTCACTTAAAACTCTGCAGGGTCTTCCCATGATCTTCAGTAAGTAACACAAAGTCCAACGGTAACCCCCAAGACCCTGCATGATCTGACCCTGCCTGCCTCTCCCACCTCATCCTACTTTGTTCCATTCTCTTCCTTGTTCATTAAGCTCCAGCCTCACCATTTTCCTCTCCTTCAATTCCTTTCAAAAAGCCAAGGTCTTTGCTGCTTCAGGCCTTTAGATATGCTCTCGCATATCCATGGAATATTTTTGTCCTGCTCTTCATCTGGCTGGCTCCTTCCTGTCCTTTCTGTCTCCACATAAATATCACCTCCCAGGGAGGCCTTCACCAACCAACCTATCAAAAGTTGGTCACCCCTATTATCTTTTTTTCTTATTAAAAAAAATTTTTTTATGTTTATTTATGAGAGAGAGAGAGAGAACACTAGCAGGGGAGGGACAGAGAGAGAGACACACACACACACAGATTCTGCAGCAGGTTCCAGGCTCTGAGCTGTCAGCACAGAGCCCAACGCAGAGCTCGAACCCACAAACCATGAAATCATGATCTAAGCCGAGTTGGACACTTAACTGACTGAGCCACCCAGTCGACCCACCCCAGTTATCCTTAATTTATCCTCTTACTTGCTTCCTTCATGATATTTTTAATTGTTTTTATTTTTTTTATCTATTCATTTGTTTTATTATTCTGCTCCCCTACTAGAAAATTAGTTCCATGAAGGCAAGGACCGTGCCCTATCTCAAGGACCAGAGCAGGACGCCTGGCACAGTACCTGTTTGAATAAATTATATCCTAAACTGAATGCAAATCTCAATTCCCATCTCCCTGGGCAGGTTTTCCAGGTTGTACTAGTCTTCAGAGTAAGCACTACTAATGTGGTTAAAGATTAAAGATGCCCCCCAATATGTGGCACACATCAGCCCCACTCCAAACTGCTAAGACATCTCCCTTATGGGGCTTGAGTAACAGTTTCTCTCTTTGTATTGGAGGGAGCAGAAACGGGAAAAGAATGCATACAAATTGACTCAGAGGGGATAAGGAGGAGTACTATTTATTTAAATGGCTCAATAAATCTTCCTTAGATAACAGGGAGGAACCCCCTATCTTGATGGGCTTTGGAGATTGAGAGTCAAATGCCAATTTTCATTTGAATCACATTAGTGTGGATAACATAACAGCTTAGTACTTAATAGTAATGATGACTATTAAAATCATAATAATGCAAGAGAGCAGAAAATCAGAAAATGAGAAGGAATAGGCAGGTTAAATGCCCTCAGCTGTGTTCTCCAGACATTTTAGTTATATCCAAACCATATCTTCATCAAAAAAAAAAAAAAATCTGCAGGTGGTTAGGATAATGTTAATGACAAGACGTTTGCACTTTGTCTGACCTGGAAAGAAATATCTACTTTGCTACCTTAAAATTCAATCCATATCACCCCATGTCACCCAATCCATGTCACAATCCAAAATCATGGTGACTTATTTCAAGCACTACTGGACACATATTCGAAAGGAGAGCTATGAACTCTGCTGATATTGAGATCTTAAATCACACAGTCTTTTCTCCCTCTTTTCATGGAGCAGAAGCTCAAGTCCTACGTTGAGGAGAAAGTGGGATCAAATGATTCCTCTACATTTCTCCCAGCTCTAAGATCCAATAATTGGATGACTCATCATCTGCTGAAGGAAATTAGTTTAGGAGATAGGGCGGTAAGCTGTGAAATGCTCATAAGCCTGGTCATACTTATAGAACTGTTAAACCTATACATTGGCATCCTATAAAAAGGAGAGTCCAGAGGAAAGAAAGAAAATACCAAATTCTATATAGGCAGAAACCAGGAGTGATGAATTACTTACTACTCATGATTTATTTACTCATTAAGCACTCACTATGTAACTGGCCCAGTGCTTGAAATGGGGCAGATGCATAAAATGATTCCCTGTGTTCAAAGAGTAGTAGAGATAGACTCAAAAATAAACAATTTTAGCACCATCATCATTTAGCACCATATAATAACATTCATTATAGGGTTCAGTGCCACAAATTCTAGAGGAAACTAGAGGGCTGGGTAGCTCTACTGAGGAAGTTAAGAAGGACTTTATCAAGGAGATAATAGTTTGAACTGGGCTTTGAAGGATGAGTAGGAGTTTTCTAGTGAAGAATGAGAAGGGGATTCTAAGAAAAAGGAATAGAAAACATAAAGGCTTAGAGACATGAAGGAGCATAGAAGAAAAAGAAAAAGGAAATATTTGGAGTAAAGGAAGAAGGAATACATAAGAATAGGAGATTAGAATCAAGACATACAGGAAACTAACCATTAAGAATTTTGTATACCATGCTGAAAGCTTATTTTTTTTCCTATAAACTAGGTACATGATTGAATGATTTTTTTACCAAAAGTACTTCATGATCAGATTGCTTTTGTTAAAAGGAATTCCCTGGTGGGATTGTAGAAAATTAAAAGACCAAAGAAAACAAGTCAGAAGGCCCCTGTAATCATCTAGTCAAGAAATAAGGCCCTGCCTTAGCACATGGAAATATTCTCAACTTCACTATAATGAGAGAAATTCAAACTAAACTCACCCTGAATACCATTTCTCACCTATCAAGATGGCAAAAATTCAGATTCTTGAGAACACACTCAAGGTGTTGATGAAGTCAGGGGAAAACAGGCCCTCTTATATACTGCTGTAGGAGTGAATAATAGTGCAACCTATATGGAGGGAAGTTTGGCACTTTCCAATAATATAATATATGTTTTTACCTAAAGCAGTCTACAAATTCAATGCAATCCTTATCAAAATACCAAAAGCATTTTTCATAAAACTAGAACAAATAATAAACAAATTTGTATGGAATCACAAAAGACTCCAAATAGCCAAAGCAACCCTGGGAAAGAAAAACAAGCCTGGAGGTATCACAATTCCAGATTTCAAGATATACTGCAAAGCTATCGTAATCAAAACAGCACGGTACTGGCACAAAAATAGACACATAGATCAATGGAATAGAACAGACAGCCCAGACATAAATGCATGATTATAGGGTTAATTAATCATTGACAAAGGAGGCAGAAATATACAATGGGGAAAAGACAGTCTCTTCAATAAATGATGCTAGGAAAACTGAACAGCTACATGCAAATAATTAAACTGGTCCACTCTCTAATACCATACACAAAAATAAACTCAAAATGGATTAAAGATCTGAATATGAGACCTGAAACCATAAAAATACTAGATGAGAACACAAGTGGTAATTTCCCTGACATCAGCCACAGTAACATTTTTTCTAGATCCATCTCCTAAGGCAAGGGAAACAAAAGCAAAAATAAACTATTAGAATTACATCAAAATAAAAAGCTTTTGCACAGTGAAGGAAATCATTAACAAAGCTAAAAGGCAACCTTCTGAATGGGAGGAGATATTTACAAATGATACAACTGATAAGGGGTTAATATCCAAAATATATAAAGAACTTAAACAACTCAACACCAAAAAACATCTGATTAAAAATGGGCAGAGGATCTGACTAGACATTTTTCCAAAGATTCCGTGCAATCCCAATTAAAATCTCAGCAAGCTGTTTTACCTATATAGACAAATTAATTCTAAAGTTTATATAAAGAGACAAAAGACCCAAAATAGTCAACACAATATTGGAAAAAAGACAACATCAGAGAACTCACACTATTGGATTTTAAAAATTACTATAAAGCTATGGTAATCTAGACAGTGTGCTATTGGCAAGAGAATAGATAAGTAGATCAATGGAACAGATAAAGAGCTCCAAAATAGACTCACATAATATAGGCAACTGATCTTTACAAAGGCAACACAATGGAACACAGATAGTCTCTTCAACAAATGATGCTGGAACTACTGGACATCCACACGCAAAAAAAAAAAAAAAAAAAAAAAGAATCCAGACACTGAACTTCCACCTTTAATAAATTAACTCAAAATAGATAATAGGTCTAAATGTAAAATGCACAACTACAAAACTCTTAGAAGGTAACATGGGAGAAAACCTAGATGACCTTGGGCATGTTGATGATTTTTTGAATACATCGCTAAAGGCATTTTCCACAAAAAAAAGAATTGGGCTTTATCAAGTCTCAGAGAGAACTGGGCTTTATCAAAATTAAAAATATTCTGCTCTGCAAAGGGTAATGTCAAAGGGTAATAAGAAGACAAGTCACAGACTGGGAGAAGATATCTGCAAAACACACACACACAAACACACACTTAATAAAAGGCTGTTATCCAAAATATACAAAGAATTTTTTAAATTCAACAATAAGCAAACAGCTCAATTTTAAAATGGGCAAAAGAGGGGCGCCTGGGCGGCTCAGTCGGTTAAGCGGCCGACTTCGGCTCAGGTCATGATCTTGTGGTCCGTGAGTTTGAGCCCCGCGTCGGGCTCTGTGCTGACAGCTCAGAGCCTGGAGCCTGTTTCAGATTCTGTGTCTCCCTCTCTCTCTGCTCCTCCCCTGTTCATGCTCTGTCTCTCTCTGTCTCAAAAATAAATAAACGTTAAAAAAAAAAAAATTAAAAAAATAAATAAATAAATAAAATAAAATGGGCAAAAGACCTGAACAGATACCACACCAAGATGTACAGATGGCAAATAAGCATACAAAAAGATGTTCAACATTATATATCATGAAGGAACTGCCAATTAAAACATCATTGAGGGGCGCCTGGGTGGCTCAGTCGCTTGAGCGGCCGACTTCAGCTCAGGTCATGATCTCGCGGTCCGTGAGGGCTGTGAGTTCGAGCCCCGCGTCGGGCTCTGTGCTGACAGCTTGGAGCCTGGAGCCTGTTTCAGATTCTGTGTCTCCCTCTCTCTGACCCTCCCCTGTTCATGCTCTGTCTCTCTCTGTCTCAAAAATAAATAAATGTTAAAAAAAAAAATTTTTTTTTAAATAAAAAATAAAAAAAATAATAAAACATCATTGAGATATCACTATACACCTACTAAAGTAGTCAAAATCCAAAACTTTGACAGTACTAAATCCTGGAAATAGGTGGAGAACAGGAGCTCTCATTCACTGCCTGTGGGAATGCAAAGTGGTATGGACACTTTGGAAGAGAGTTTGGAAGTTTCTTATATAACTAAACATAACCTTACCGTAAAGTCTAGCAATTTCATGTCTTGGCTTTTATCCAAAAGAACTGAAATGTGTATCCACATAAAAACCTGCACATGGGTGTTTATTGCTATAAACACTTGAAATGTGAAATTAAATTTGACATTGCTTAATTTACGATTGCCCAGACTTGGAAGCAACCAAGATATTCTTCAGTAGGTGAATGCATATTCACCTTTGGTATATCCAGACAATGGAATATTATTCAGCACTTTAAAAAGATGAGCTATCGGGGCGCCTGGGTGGCTCAGTCGGTTAAGCATCCGACTTCAGCTCAGGTCATGGTCTCACAGTCCGTGAGTTTGAGCTCCGTGTCAGGCTCTGTGCTGACGGCTCAGAGCCTAGAGCCTGCTTCAGATTCTGTGTCTCCCTCTCTCTCTGCCCCTCCCCTGCTCATGCTCTCTCTCTGTCTCAAAAATAAATAAAAACATTAAAAAAGTTTTAATATCTGGAAATATTTTATGTATATCATAGGATAAAGTAAATAAATAAATATATTAATGTTATCAGGAACCAAGATTCTCACTAGGAGAGAATAGAAATAAAAAGTTTAAAATAAGAGGCGTGCCTGGGTGGCTCTATCAGTTAAGTGCCTGATCAAGTGACCCTTGATCTGGGCTCTGGGACTTTCATGACCTGAGACTCAGGTCATGATCTCATGATCCCACGGTTCATGAGATTGAGGCCTGAGTCAGGCTCTGCATTGACAGCACGGAGCCTGCTTGGGATTCTCTCTCTCACTCTCTCTCTCTGCCCCTCCCTCCCTGCTTGCAGACGCACTTCCTCTCCCTCACTATCTCTCAAAATAAATAAACATTTAAATTTTAATTGTAAATATCGGTGAACTTAGAGTTTTTTAAAATATATTTTCTATTACTTCCATTGAAAAGGCCTAGGTGCAATAACACCCACACCAACCAGATCTGGGTGTCTAAATACCATTCCCCACTAAAAGAGACCAGGATTCCTTGGAGAAACATCTCTTCCCAGGTCTGGGGCCAGAAAAACACAAGTTGAGCCTTGGATCTCTTATTTTGCTCACAGTAAAGAAGTACATAAAGACCAAGAATCATATTAAAGAGTCTCAGAGCATGGCCTTAAGGGGCCCCCACTGATCACATATGGGTCAACTCGGGTAATTTGCAAAAATTGATTTCAGGCAGGAATTATCAATAAATACTGATAACACTGGGTAGACCTTGTTGGGCATCAGGATATTCACACCAATTCAAAGTATTACCCACAGATTGCTAATTATGAAGGGGTGAATTACTTTGATGGCTGAGAGACATGATTGATATTTTCTCTTTCCCTCCTCTAGGATCTTCTTTTTTTCTAGGATGCTAACCAAACTTAGTATCTGTGGTGGCTTCATACTGTATCTACTTAGCCAAGCTGGAGCCATTGTTTCCCAGAATTCCCTTCCCTATATGTCCTGAAGCAAAGCTGGTCACCAAGGGAGGTTTATGAGTAATTCAGAAAGTGGACATGGAGGCACACAGTCAATGAACTATAGTTTTCTGGAGCTGACCTTCTACTGGGTGAAGGGCCATTCTACTACCCATCTGCAATGTCATCCAGTCCTCACTGCTTCCATTTCTAGGATGTGAAGCCAGGGGTCTGTCTGAAGAAGTAGAAGCACATGATTCACTTGTTTACTTTCCTCCTCAACTTCTCCCAGCATGCCATAGCGTTTCCTGGAAACCGTAAATTGAAAAAACCAAACAACAACAACAAAAAACCCATCATTATTAAATACCTCAACCTCACCCACAAGTGGAGTCTGGGGATTACATAAAGCCCCTGTGTGTTGGGGCATAAAGGAAGAAGCTCATTTAAATATCTGTGACATCAATGGAACAGACACTGATTAGACAGATGGACAGTGGCATTTTTAGTATAATATGCCTTATAAGCCTGCAGAAAAATCGCTCAGCCCACCATGATGTTAGTGACTCATAGGTGTTAATAGTGACAGTTCATAACTCTACCGAGAATACAGCCAATTTCTGCTTATCCACAAATAGATTGTTGCTTTGCCAAGTATTTGCACAGCAATCTGTTCCAGCCTCGGCTACCACAGCAGGCCCCAGCTTGGGTGGGGTCAAGGCTATATAAAGGAATGTAAAGAGCAGGGCTGGGCCTAGAATATAGAGTGAAGGGGAAGAAGTATTTTCACCCCAGCGCGCATCTGATTATATTCTCAGGTGAAATGTCATCCATCCGTGTCACCAAATGTTTACTGAGCACCTACTATGATTGGGACACTGTGCAGGCCAGTAGGGATTCAAAAGCTATAATACAGGGTCTCTACTTCAGGAACCTTACACTAGAGTTTAGGACACAAACCATAAACAAAAAACACATGCATCAATATTCACTAGCAACAATAAATGGCCAAGTGTGAGAGGCAGCCAACAGAGAGTAGAGAAGGGGAATTTGCACTATATAGCTGTGATAGATGAATCACAGGACTAGGTGAATTCTCCAGGGAGAAAGGAGAAAGCAATAGAGGCAAGAAATCTTTATTAAGCATCTACTAATGATATACTAACAGCTACCATCTGGGGACATTTAACAATGCCAAGTGTTTTACCTGTGCATTCACACTTAATTTTTGCAACCACCATGTGATTGACTTATTATTCCTGTATTATAGTTAACCAGGAAGTCTCAGATAAGTAATTACCCCAAGGTCACACGATTTGTGAACGACTGGGCAGAACTCACACACAGATTTTTCTGACTCAAAGTTCATGTTTTTCTGTTTAACAGTGTGAGCTCGCTTTCCTATATCTCTTCACACTACAAACGTGTCACGTATATCATGTGTAACCTCCATGGCCTTGGCCTTCAAGGAGAAAGCCATGTGCACAAGATGGCGGGGGACAAGAGAACGCCAAAAGAAAGGGTGAGTGCCCCAATCTATGGCAGACATAATTGGTGCTGGGGAGGGAACAGTGTGAGGGGGCAGCAGTGTCATGGGGGGAATATGTCATTCTTAAAGCATCAGGTCCCTCAGGCTGCCTCCAAGGAGCTCCCAGACAAATTCTGCAAACTACAACAGCCCCCCAAGGATTCTCTTTATCTGATGCCGCACAGCAGGGCGCCCTGATTAGGTTTCCATAGCAGACAAATGGCCCTGGGTGGCCTGACTTACTGTGGACATAAGAGGTGGCTGCCATTCCCAAGGCCCAGCCACCCATCTGAGCAATGGCAGCTCTCCAGGGGCAGAGAGTATTCCCCATGCCTATAATGGGCCTAACTAGTGTCAATATTTACAGAGGAACCCAAGGGACAACAGATGGATGGAGTGAACCAAAAGGCAGCCACTTCCCTGTCTTCATTTTGAAGTCTCTACTGCAGAAAAGAAGGAGGGATTCAGGAAAAGTGGTGTTCCACTGTCACCTTGGCAAACTTGTTCACCTCCCTTAAACATTGGAGGAACTACCCAGTGAAAGGTGGAAAACAAATGGCAGGAGTCCAGTGAAGTGTTAGCATTTCTGTCTTAGGATAAAACAAATCCTCTCCCTTCCCCCGACTGTAATTTCCTTCTGTATAATTTTCTAGCAGTACTTGGCAGGTTGGGGACTCACAGGCACATAGTCATTAGCTGTAAAAATGACAGCGATGATACTTAGAGTCCAGAGGGGAGAGAACTGGCCAAGAAAAATCCTGGGGAGTGCCAACATCTGAGGCTGTCATGTGGAGGGGAGGTGTACCCCTGAACTCTACATGACCATGGATGTCCATAAAGAACGAGGACCCAAAGGTGTCCGGGAGATTGTGGTCCAAGTCAGTAAGAAAATCCAGGAAGAGCACAACTGAAACATGTTCCCTGCATTTGGTACATAGGTCATGGGTGACCTTAGCATGGAAGTTCTGCTAGAGTGGTAGGGTTCAGAAGACACAGCCACATGTACCAAGGAGCCAAAGAAGGGGAGGACACGGAGACGAAGAGGAGATGTGAGCTTTCAGAGAAGTTTGAATATGCAAGTAGGGGAAGGTCAAGGGAGCATAATTTTTTTTCAAGATGGAAATTATTTGAGTGCGATGAGAGGTTCAG
Source organism: Panthera leo (assembly GCF_018350215.1). Lineage (NCBI taxonomy): Eukaryota > Metazoa > Chordata > Mammalia > Carnivora > Felidae > Panthera > Panthera leo. The sequence goes on from NC_056685.1 coordinate 45,458,793, forward strand.
GGGAAAGATCCAGTAGGGAGTGAGAAGTCATAACGGGGACGGAGGAGCTGATGGCAGAACAGTAGCAGACATCATACAGAGAGAGCCCGGAATGCGTGTTCCTCAGCCAGCCTCTCAAAGTTTTCTCAAGAAGCCATCAACAGCTTCGATCATCGTCTTGCGTCTCCCTGTTAAACCTAGTCAAGGACAGGAGGCCCAGACTGGCGAATCAGTTTATCCCCAAAAAAGTGCAAACCAGGTTTAGCGTGGACGGACCATCTGCAGCGTTTCCTCAGCCCTCACTCTTATGTATAAATCCTTATCTCCCCTTAAGAAGGGATTCCTTGGGGTGCCTGGCTGGCTCAGTCAGTGGAGCCTGCCACTCTGGATCTCGGGGTAGTGAGTTCGAGCTCCACATTGGGTGTAGAGATTAGTTTAAAAAAAAAGGAAGAAGAAGCGATTTGTTCACATATGAGGAAACAATTTGCATACAAAATAATTAATCAACCTGTAAACTAAATGTTCTTGAGTTATTTTTTCACAAGAGAAAGAAAGGCAGAAGTAGGAACAAGTGATGGATGGTGACTAATGAAGCAAGGTCCAGGGATGGTGGGAGGGGATGGGGTCAGAGGGATCCCAGTGAGGTTGTCTTTAAGTAGGAGCACAGATCCCCCTATGCTTTGACCCTGGAGGAAATGTGGGGAATGTGCATAAGGTTGGGGGGGGGGGGGGAGATGCAGTAAAGTGGGGAGTGGAACAGGAAGTTAGAGGGCTGTCTGCTGAGAGGGAAGAGCTCACGTATTCAAGGGATGGTGGAAGGTTTACATTATTGAATAGAATGAGTGATGGACGAGGTAAGAGAAAGGAAACACTGCTGGGCACCCACAAAGACCCAGCTGAGGCTGAGACAAAAAGGGTGACAGTCTTCCCCCCACCAGCTGCACAGGTGGAGAGGGAGAGGAGAGTGGGATAGGTATATCGCTGGGGGTGGGGGGAGTAAAGAGGAAGGAGGGGATGTGAGGAGGAGGGAGACGAGGAGTTCAGATGATCACAGGACCTGGGCTGGAAGGGGAAGGGAGAGAGGCCAGGAGTTGTGCTCACAGTGGCCCGTATTCTAGTTAGAACAGAATCCACTCCAGCTGGCTGAAAAAGAGAGGGATATAGATAGCTCAAAAAATCACCAAGCAATGTAAAGAAACAGACTCTGGCTCAGTGTCCAGGAATGACTCCCCCCACACACTGGGGGACTGGCCCATCACAGGGGCTGAGCCTCGCCACAATCACAAAAGCTATAGAACAAAACCCCCTCCATCACATGCTCCTGGGAAAACAGACGCCCCTGCTCCACCTTCTCTGTAGAACTCAGTGTTGAGTCAAAAGTCTCTTGTAGGTGCCTTAGGTTGGTAGAACCGAAGTCACTGCCCCTGGCAGCAAGGGAGCAAGGGAGACTGACACATTAACTGTGTGCTTTGTCTCCCTTCCCCTCTGCACACCCCCAGGGGGAAGGCTGCTATTGCACTTTGGGTAAGTGTTCAAGAAGTAGAAAAAGAATTCAAGAGGCTTGGGACAGCCGTCCTCTGTAAGGTATATCCAGGCTGCTGCCGTCTACACAGTGACTTTTTTGTTGAATTTTTTTAAGTTTATTTATTTATTTTGAGAGAGAGAGAGCACAAGTGGGGAGGGGCAGAGAGGAGAAACAGAATCCCGAGCAGTCTTTGTGCCATCAGCGCACAGCCCAGTGCAGGGCTTGAACTCGCAAACTGTAAGATCATGACCTGAGCTGAGATCAAGAGTCAGAGGCTCAACTGGCTGTACCACCCACGTGCCCAACACGGTGCCTCTGTGAGTACTTTTTTTTAATACCCTACTGGGTACATGCAACTCTGTGGGCATATGGCTTGGCGAGATCTGTTTGTTATGAGAAGGAAAAGAAGGGAGGGGAAGGGGAGGGAGGGAAGGGGAGGGAAGGAGAAGGGGGAGGGGAGGGAGGAGGGGAGGGAGGAGGGGAGGGGAGGGGAGGGGAGGGGAGGGGAGGGGAGGGGAGGGGAGGGGAGGGGAGGGGAGGGGAGATGCTCCTCCTGGGGAAGAAGGGCATGCCCTGCCCCCGTGCACAGGTGTAGTGTTTACGGAACAAAGTACAGGTTGGGTTTCAGCTCCCACCCACCTCCTCAAGGGGTGGATTCTGTGCAATGCACAACAGGCACAACCCTTTGAGACAATTCAGGAGCCTACTGCCTGGGCAGAAATAGAGGGGCCAAGGGCCAAAAAGTCCCCACAAAGTCCAAGAGCGTGTGTAGTAGGAAGGAGAGCAAGAAGGATAAGCGTTCTGGTGTGAGCATGAAACCCAGGAGTCTGAGAGTTCTGGGCAGGAGCTGTCAGTGTGGCAATAACACGTCCCCGTGAGTGGGTGAAGTAAGTGCAAGGGAGCTAAAGAGGCCTTGGAATTGAGGAAGCTGTTTCAGAGACAGATCACCTATGTGGATACTAAAAACTAAGATGGAGGAAGAGGAAGAAGGGAGCCAGATTCCAAAGTTGTCCATGAGACAGTTACAGGGAAATAGTGGGTGACGGCACCCAGGAGGACAAGACGGAGGCAATCACCTCAAGTAGGAAGGACTTCACGCAAGGCTGGGAGCAAACAAATAACAAATCCCCAGCTTCCCTCTCCTGGCTCCTTGTTCCTTGCTCCATGGGACACCGATGTATTCACTTAAGCAAATAGTGAATATCAGGTTACCATAACAAAGTACTAAAGACTGGGGGGCTTAAATTAAAAAAAAAAAAAAACTTATTATTTCTCAAAGTTCTGGAGGCTGGAAGTCCAAGGTCAAGTTGACAGCATGATTTGGGTTCTGGAGAGAGCCCTCTTCTTGGCTTGCAGATGACTGCCTTCTCCCTGTGTCCTTACATGGCAGAGAGAGAGGGCAAGGTTTCTGGTGTCCTTCCTTATAATGGCACCAACCTCATCATGAGGGCCTCACCCTCATGAACTCATCTAGCCCTAATCACCCCAAAGACCCCATCTCCAAATGTAACCTTCCTTTGGGAGGTAGGGTTTCAAAATATGAATTTGTTGGGGGTGGGGAGGACACAGTCCATAGCACTTAGTCCATAACACTCCACTGTTTGTGAACAAAACAAAATCCCTATTCTCACAGTGCTTATGTTCTAGCAGAGAGAGGCAGTCAACACACACACACACACACACACACACACACACACACACACACACACAATATGTTAGGGTAATAAGTGCTGTAAGAAAACTTATGTTAGTGAGGTAACAGAGAGCCAGGACATTACTGTGCATCAAATGTATATGGGAGAATGGAGTGAGACATGGAATATCTGGTGGGAAAGTGTTGCGGCCTGAGAGAGCAGCAAGTGCAAAGGCCCTGAGGCAGGATCAGGTTTGACCTGTGAAATTAGAGAAGAGGGATGAAAAGGCAAGTGGTAGGATTTGTTGTCATTGGAGGATAATAGTGGGCAAACTACATAGGGAATTGTAAAGACTTCAGTTCTTACTCTGAGTGAGGTGGAGGCTACTTTGGTTAAGAGGCGAGAAACGACATGATCCAGAAATGCAAGAATGGAAAACCTCCAACGGAGGAAGTCACACATGTAGTGTTCCTTAGGGGAGAGGTGGGTTGCAAGGAAGAGAGGGGTGGAGGAAGGCTGGTCTGAGAAAGCTGAGCACTGAGAGGTGAAGGTCCATAGGGCACAGTGGCATGAGAGGTAGGGAGGGCCAGGGTGAGGAAGGGGCAAGAGAAAATAGGAGATGGGGGTGGTTGCCTGGACACCCAAGATTAAAGGAGTGAGGGAGACACTGGACCCAAGATGCTTGAGGCAGGATGCGATCAGGAGTCAGAGGCATCAGGAGGGCTCCCTGCAGTCCACAGAGGGCAGAAAGGGCCACAGTATAATGAGAAAGCCACCAGAAGTGCCCGTGGGTTTGGGGATGGCAGGGGGAGTGAGACACAGGGAAGCAGGGCAGGAACACCCCCTGAAATGTGCAGAACAGCACCCTGGAGAGAAGGCAGAGTGCAAGGGACTTTCTGGCCAATATCTGTCTCCAGGTAAATTTTGAGGGAAAAGGGTAGAAAAAAATGGACCCCTGCAAAACTGTCCAGCCCAGGAAAGCCCCCGTCCCGGGGCATCTGGGTGGGCCCAAGGTCCTGGATGGGTGTGCCCAGGAGGGAGGAGGAGTTTGCCAGGAAAAAGGAAAAGGAGGAAGTGAAGGGCAGCAACCTGGGACACTCCCTCCATTGCAGCAGCCCTCCTGGTGACCTGGGCCTGCTGGCCATGTAGGGAGGAGGGGAAAAAGCCACAAAGTAGATCTAATCCAGAACCACTTTCCATAGCCTCATTTGCAATTCAGTTGCTCCTTTGGCAAAAGTCCCTGTGCAGCTGTTCCACCCAGAGAGCCTTTGCCAGGTGAACCGGGGGGCCAGGCAAGATGCCTCGCAGCTGCCAGCCTGACGGCTGCAGGGCTCAGTTTCCCCTCTTCAGGCTGGGGGACAGGTAGGCAGGAGGCCCAGGCACATGCAGAGAGCGCTGCCTTGCCTTGCCTTGCCTTTCCTGGTTTAAGCGAGACACAAAGCGCTCTTTGATCTGAAGCCCTCTGCCAGTTCTGGAAGGGCTGTGTTTGTCACAGCTCCAAAAAAAAAGCAGGAGGTTACTTAGCTATGGATGAATAATAATTGGGCATTTGCTAACAGCTACTGTACTGATGAATAATTAAAATCTTTATTACAATTGAGGCGAAAATCACTCTACCCGCATGGATGGTCTGTCAGCTGTGCCAGGGGAGATGCAGGGAATGGAAGAGGACCTTCCAAGTTCTGAAAGAACAACCACGATTATGGTTAAGAAGCCTTGGCAAAAAGATGGGGAAGTTACAGGGGAAGTGGACCCAAACACAGCTTTTTCCTTTACATTTCTTTTCAGGATGTAATAAGAGAAGTCAGCTGGATTGGGACTTGGGACAAATGGCTGAAATAGCTAGGGAAAACTGCAAGTGACAACCAGAAGGCTCCAGAGATAAAGAGAAATAGATAATAACTTGGCTGTATAGATACCTTTCTGTAAGAGCCAATGAGGGGGACTTTGATGACAGTGGAGAGGGAACAGCTGGAGTATAATGGGAAAGCACTGAATTCAGGAGTCAGAATCTTCCCCCCTCCCAGTTCAGTGGAGTGGCTACTTCTTGGCTGTGACTTTGGGCAAGCTCTCTATACCTCCACAGACATCCCTTTCTACAACTATAAACTGGGGATAATACAGCCTCACCATGTGTTGTTTTGAGGATTAAACAAGGTAATGTCAATGAGATTATTTGGTAATTATAAAGATACACACAGCAAATGCAAGTAATTATAATTCAAAAATAAGACTAAAAGCCAACTGAGTCCAAACAGCATTAAGAGTTGGGATAGGTTGAGTGAACTGGGATTCAGGAATAATGGAAAAGAAAATCTGTGTTATTTGAGTTGGGTATGAAACTACCAATGGAATTTCAGAGTCTAACTTAAATACATTGTGCAAAATAAATAAATATCCCTTTATTTATAAATAGCATTTTATTTTTCTCTGGTTTGTCAACAGGACAGTCTACTTAAGAGGGAGACCATGAGTGGTGCCTCGGGTGGCTCAGTCAGTTAAGCATCTGACTTCGGCTCAGGTCATGATCTCACAGTTTGTGGGTTCAAGCCCGGCGTTGGGCTCTGTGCTGACAGCTTAGAGCTTGGAGCCTGCTTCAGATTCTGTGTGTGTGTGTCTCTCTCTCTATCCCTCTCCCACTCATGCTCTGTCTCTCTCTGTCTCTCAAAAATAAATAAACATTGAAAAAAAGTATTTTAAGGGAGACCATGAAATATTAATTATTTTGATGAGAGAGTGCCTGTGGAATTCATACATCCACCAATAAATACATTCACGCAGTGGGAAGTGGCCATGGGGTGAAAAGACTATTTTTGAGAGCATGTCCTATACAGTAGAACCTTGACTACCCTGAGGGATAAATTTCAAGAATGCCCTGACTCCTCAAATATGGAATGATAATATAGAGTGGAGGTGGTGGTTTCATCTTTTTCCATGCAGTGACCAGCCTTGCAATCCATGATTCAAGTTCATTATGAAACCCAAACGCGTTAAATGTTTCAACACTGAACAGCCATCACACGTTATCTCCTTTAATCCTTGTGACACTCCTGTGTTCCCCATTTGATACAGAATGAAACTAAGGCTTGGAGGGGCATAAGTAACTAGCCCAAGGTCCCAAGGCTATTAATGCAGAGAGCCAGGACTAGAAGCTTATTTGCCTCTTAAAAGCCATCAAAACATTCACTAAAATATTCCCCTTCATAGTTCATATAGGGATACAACACTGACCACAACAAGGTACCTTTCCCTTCTAACCTTGTAGGAGAGATTAATAGTGCAACAAATTAATACAGCAAGTATTTGTTGGTTACCTCAGTTCAAGGTTCTGGGGATCTACAGATAAACAAGAGAGACAAAGCCCTGCTCTTGGGAGCAGCTATGAGATGAGTACTGTGTGCACACTGTAGCCCCAATGCCGGAAGCCTTGCAGGGCCCCTCACTAGCTCTTGGTGCTGGATCCCCTTATATTCCTGCCATTGGATGTCCTGGTTGCAGCTACTCCCTGACCAACCCCCTTGAGTGTCCAGAAACTGGTGGGCAGTGGACAGGCTGCATGGAAAGAGACAGAACAGGGATTTGGAGGAAGAACCCCAGCAGTTCTGGCTTCACCGTCACTAGGCCTGTCACCTTCTATAAGTCCCTCAACCACTAAATCAGTCTCTTTGCTTATAAATGGGGATATCGTTGAGTAGAAAGTACCTGTGAGTCATCACCCAAAAGTGCCTTGAAAATCATACTAAATGAAAGTTAGCTTTTATTATCCTTGTCCGTTTCTGCTAATCAGACCCAGGATAGGTTGTGTGTTCATCAATCCATGAGGCTCTGTGAAATAGTACTTTTGAATCTCCCCAGCTGCTCCTGTGTTGCCTGCGGGAGTGTCTCGCATGGTTCTGGCCTCGATGGGAAGTGGTATTGCAGAAGGTGAAGGGCCACAAAGAAAAGTAAATGCCAGGCATCCTTCCATGCCACCTCCTTCTTTCCATCTCTTTTTGGGTATAGATTTATATAACGCAAGTTGGAAGTTTGGGTAGTTCCAATTAATGAAGAGCAGGGTGGGAAGAGGAGGGACTTTTTTAAACTTTTGCTAGAACTGCTGAAGTAGTTAGCTTCACTAGAGCTCCCCGACCCTGCAGGTGCTGCCATTCTGCCTGTGACTCCGCCTGGACTCTGCATCTGAATGACGGTGTCCTGCCCACTGAGCTCCGTGGGTCGGGAATGCTGCTTCGTCTCACAGAATAACAAAGCAGCTGCTGTCCCACCAGCTGAATGGGCCTGAACATCTGGCTGGTGTCCTTCCAAAGGGCTCCATCCTGAGCAGTCCTCAAGCAAAATACTCCAACCTTCCATTGTGGACTCGGGCCAGGACTGCATGTGTGACCATCAGCGGCCAGCTGCTGAGCTCCTGATGAGACAGGTCATGAAGGTCAGTCCTTTCAACAACCAGATCAGATGTGACAGATGAGCCGTCAGATTTATTTGCCTGGCTCTAAACTCTTGTACCTATCAGAAAGAAATAGAGCCAAACTCTGAATGTCAGTTTGGGGTGTTGTATAAACATGATCTTCAGTGTGACTTATTCCTTCCTTCTTAGCTATCTCAAGTTGCTTAAAGAATGTAGACAATTTGCCCACGGGTCTCCAGGGATGAGCACCCAATAACATTTCGCTGAATCTAGAGTCTTGTCCTCCAACTCAAGAAAAGTTGTAGGTTGGCTCATCTGCCTATGCAATGTCTCTACAGTATCATGGTGGGGAGACTGTGACATTCATGTTCTTCACCTTCCCACCCTGGTGCCTGTGGGATGGTAGGGAGAGGAGGCAGTGCCTTGAGAACAAGGAAGAGAGCCCCTACAGTTCAGAGAATCAGCCCTCCACCCTTGGACTAGACTTCCTGGTAAAACCTGCTCCCAAGGGCAAATTGAAACCACTCATGACATCATCGACAGGGAGCCTCCCAGCTTGGTCTATTTAAAGTTGGAGTTGAGGCAATGAGGCAGCCTCATGCCCTGATATGCTTTCAATTACTTGAAGAAAAAAAAAAGCAAACAAACCTCCTTATATTGAAATGAAACCAGCTTCTCTAGAACTTTCTTCCACTGGTCCAGAAGATATACCAGATTTGTATCATAGTTTCAGAAAACATGAGTGGCCAAAAGAATCCCTTCCGGATCCTCCTACCTAATCTACCTGAGATGTTTTAGCTTGTTTTCTGCCTTATTGTAAAAAGTCACGTCCTCCAACTCACATCTTGATCAATAAAAGGCTTTCTCTAGAGGACCCCTTTTCCTGTACCCGCTCATCTGTCCTCCTGAAGATCACATAACCCTCCAACCACTGCAGTATCCAGCGTGTGCACACACTACAGAGAATTCGGGGCAAAGGCCAACATAAGTGCCTGTGAGCAACAAGAAAAAGGCAGCTGTGGCCGCGTCTTAATGCTTATTAGGGCCAAAATAAAACGCGCAACGATGAGTTTTACCTTTTCCAATGATGGGATCACGTGGCTCGTTCCAGGCATTGACCCATAGCTTTCACTTCTCTCCAAAATGATTTGAGCAAACCTGTCAACACCGCTCTAAATAAAATGCACAGGTATACCCTACTGGTGTGAACTGTCATCAGAAAATCACCCCATCTTCTCACGATCACCCCCATACACCAAAACACTCCCCTAAGGCAGAAGGGAGATAGATGGTGGAGGACAGAACCTTAACTAACTGATAACCTTCTCACTCAACATATTTGCATTGAATGGGCTTTTTGTTTTCACAGCATCCAGGGGCTGGAAATAAGAGAGGTTAAGAAATCATACCCATACCCCAGTATTCTGGTAGATCTATATTTAAAATCAACCGAGGGGAAGAGGATTCCTTTATTGTTGTTGGTGATGACGATGATGATATTTTTGTATTTGCTTGTTTCACATCAGTAACTATTTCAATGTAAAAAAAGAAGCGTAGACTATGATAAAATAAGAAGTTGTGTATCCACCATCTAGCTTTAACATTATTTTCTTCAAGTTTTTATTTATTTATATATTTTGAGAGAGAGAGAGAGAGCACAAGCAGGGGAGGGGCAGAGAGAGAGAGAGGGAAGGATGAACATCTCCAGCAGGCTGCACACTGTCAGCACAGAGCCCAACACAGGGCTCGAACTCACAAACCACGAGATTGTGACCTGAGCCAAAGTCAGACCCTTAAGTGACTGAGGCACCCGGGCTCCCCTGGCTTTAACATTATTAACAATTTACTATGTTTTGTTCAGTTTCCTTTTGTTAAAACAAACAAACGGCATTTAGATACATGTCATGTGTGTTCCTCCCTGATCTTCCACTCCTTATGCAACCATTGGCCTGAGGCTAACGGTATCAGTCCCATGCAGAGTGAAAAATATTCAATACAGCTTTCCATGTGGCGGCTGCCACCATGTAAGCAAGACGGGTGCTTACAAGCACATTCAGGAGCTAAGGAGGAAGAAGCAGTCCCAAATAATGCGTTTTCTTTTCCAGGTGCTGCGGGCTGTACCACCAGCTCTCTGTTCTACCAGCTCCATAAAGCACGCAGACTGGGACACAAGGTGAGGCAAGGTTATGTCATATATCAGACTCCTGTGCTCTGGGGTGTGACCTACAGCAATCCTATCCATCACGGTGTTAACCAGCTAGTTCGTTCAAAGCCTCCAGTTTGTTGCTGAGGAGACATCACAGGGGACTCTGAGAGCCCTGAACTCTTATTGGGTTGACGAAGATTCTACATACAAACTCCTTGAGGTTCTCCTCCTTGACCCATTCCATTCAGCTATCAGAAGAAATCCTGGGGCACCTGGCTGGCTCAGTCAGTAGAGCACGCGACTTGATCTCTGGGCTGCAAATTTGAACCCCATGATGGGTGTAGTAATTACTTAAAAATAAAATGTTAAAGAAAAAAAAGAAGATGAAGACGAAAGAGGAGGAGAAGATGAGGGAGAAGAAGAAGGAGAGGGAGAAGAAGGAGGAGGAGAAGGGGGAAAGGGAAGGAGAAGGGGAAAGAGAAGAAGGAGAAGAGGAAGAGGAAGAGGAAGGAGAAGGAGAAGAAGAGGAAGAAGAGGGAGAAGCAGGAGGAGGAGGAGGAGAAGGGGAAGGGGAAAAGGGAAGGAGAAGGGGAAGGAGAAGAAGAGGAAGAGGAGGAGGAGGAGAAGGAGAAGAAATCCTGACACCCAGTGGATCACAAAACCAGTCCACAAGCCAGGGAGATTCGAGGGCTCACATCTGCAGGCCACAAGAGCTGCGGCCTTAGAAAGGGTCTCAAGTGCCACCATACTCTCAGTGGTTCTCCGTGCAGCTTGGAGAAAGCACAGTACTCTCCAGCTCCACCATTACTACTAATATAAGGAAGGTTTATAAAATTCTTACCTAATAAACAATTTAGAACAGTCAAAACAAATCGACTACTGGGGTGCCTGGGTGTCTCAGATAGTTAAGCATCTGACTCTGGATTTTGGCTCAGGTCATGATCTCACAGACATAAGATGAGCCCCACATTGATCTCCGTGCTCAGAGTGGAGCCTGCTTGAGATTCTCTCTCCTTCTTTCTCTGCCCCTCCCCCATTCATGCTTTCTCTCTCTCTCCCTCTCTCCCTCACCCTCTTTCTCTCTCTCTCTCTCTCCCTTCCTCCCTCTCTCCCTCTCTCTCTTTCAAAATAAATAAGTATACATTTTACACTTGATCTTAGCCAAAAGGCCGAGAAGCGATAATAAGTATACATTTTAAAAATGGACTACATATATACTCATAAAGAAGTGATGGGGATTTCTTGATATTTCACCTTTTAAATAAAATCATGTCATATTGTGTGTTCTATTACGCACTTCTCTTTTACTGAACCTTATCCTTTTGAGATACATCCATGATGATACACGCAACTCTGAATCCTACCTCCCAGCCACTATTATATCTCCTATCTTCAAAAAAAATCTTCCATTCACTTTGCCATCCACTTACTGCCTTCTCTTTTGCTCTCTTCTCTCTTTGCAATTAAAATTCCTGAAAGTGCTGTCTATTTTCATCGTCTCTAGGTTGTGTCAAACTCTCTCAACCACTCCAGTCAGAGCCCCTGGACTCTGCTAGCAAGAGGCTAAATGTCCTTCCTCTCTAGAGATGCTGCATTACTTCAGGAATGGCCAAGGAGAGGCCTCACGTCTCAGTTCCTGGCAGCGGTTTCTGTGGTTCCCCCATGGCTTTAGGGTGCCTTTCTCTTCTCTGTCCTGAACCTTAGGATCTGGAGCCAAGCAGACTGACCCAGCTCAAGAGGTGATGGCAATTCTGTTGTTTCTACCGCCATGTGATAGTCTTAAGAACGCTGCACAGGTAAGATGCCCAATCTAGAAGTCTTTTCTGACAACTTCTAAAGAGATACGTAAGCATCATGTTGAGTCCTTCCTTCCCTGGTGAGCACTGTCAAGGCAAGAGAGGAACAAAGAGCCTTCCTTCAGGACCCCGACCCTCAGACTGCCTGTGGATTCCACTCAGCTCACCAGAGTTCTAGCTGTTAGGAGGACCGAGGAGTCACAGTGTGGGCCAAGAATAGCTTTCCAGCCCACCTCTTCCTCTCCTGAAAACATATTAGAGTTTGCAGTAAGGGTCTCTGCATGAATGCTTAGATCCCCCTGAGGGAGAGGACTTGGAGCTCGTGAAGGAATAAGGGTACACTGTTCTCAGAGCATCTCGCCTGTGAAAGGGTATCTTTATCGGCCATGCATATGCAACCACAACCTTCTCTCCTCGCCCTGCTCGTGGAGAAAGAGGCACTCCTCCACTAAGCAACCTGACTCTATTGATAAATCACTTAGAGGCACAAGTCAGACTCCTGGCAGGGACAGGTATCTCATTCATATTCTTTTCCTGCTTTCTTTCTTTTTTTTTCTCTATCCTGTTCAAATTACTTTGCATCTCAGTTTATGCTGAGATATGGGTGGATAGGCACGAGTTCCTAAAGTCCCCACATCCTGCTCGGGAAATGTGAAAAAAACAAAGCGTCCGCTATGAATATCCTCTCTCCAAACCCCAGCCCTGAGACACAAACCACCTGTGCAGGAAGACCCACCAGGAGATGCTGCTTACCATGTTAACATATTTCACAGACGAATACAACTGCATTCTAAAAAGATTTTCACAATAAACCGTCTACATGTAGGACTGGTCGCAGAGAGAGGAACAATAAAAAGTATGGGCAAAGAAGCAAATCTTACCAGAGATTTTGGAAAGCAAGGTCATCTGGGACAAATAAAACATTTTTTATAATGAGTACTGAGTGTATAAGGAAATAGAGAAATGACTCGAGACGAGTAAACTTACTTTCTTCGCCTTTCTTTACATCTCTTGTCTCGAGTTGTTTCCTTGGATAAGACAGCCAGGGTTTCAGTCTCAGCTCTCTCACTGTCTGTGACTTGGGGCAATTTATTTTACCTCTATATCACAGTCTCATTATCTGTAAAATAGAAGATGATAATAGCACTCACCTCTTTGGGTGACTATAAGTATGAAATGTGAATGGACTACCTAGCTCACTGTCTGGCACATAGAATGTATTCAATGCGGTTAGCTGAGAGGATTATTTACACTCCTTTTACAAATTTCTCAATATTCATTCCCTCCCATTTAATGGCCCTGGGCCCCTCAATCCATTCCATCTGCCCTCAGCCTCCCCCCTCTTCACTACCTTCATTCCCATCTCTGGGCCAGTTTGACAAGTCGCTGGGGCAGGTTTATAAGCTGTTCCAGTCTATCTTTCCAGCCCCCGAAACTTCCCTCACTCCATAAACTCACTCTGTGTGCTGGCCACACTGAACCTTCCTAGCCCACGGTGATGGCCACTCTTCAGTGTTTCTCTGTCTTTACTTCCTTCATGCTCTTTTCCTGGAATGCTCTTCTCTCTCTGTCCTTCCATCCATCCTTCACTCCACAGCTCTTTGAGCCCACCCCTGTTACTCCACTTTTCTCATTGTATTGCCAAGTTTTATTTATGGAATACACTTAGCCATATTGTTCTCTATGAATCTAGACCAAGATCATAGATGATAGATAGAGAGAGAGAGAGAGAGAGAGAGATGATAGATAGATAGATAGATAGATAGATAATAGAAAGATAGATGATAGAGAGAGAGAGAGAGATAATAGATAATAGAGAGATAGATAATAGAGAGATAGATGCTAGATAGATAGATGATAGATAATAGAGATAGATGATAGACAGATAGATAGATAGATAGATAATAGAAAGATAGATGATAGATGATAGATAATAGAAAGATAGATGATGGATATCTATTAGATATCTATCTATCTATCTATGTAGATATCTATCTATGTAGAGAGATAGATAATAGAGAGATAGATGATAGAGAGAGATGATAGATAGATAATAGATGATAGATGCATAGATGATAGATAATAGAGAGAGATGATAGATAATAGATAGATGATAGATAGATATAGAGATAGATGATAGATAGGTAATAGATAGATAGATAGATAGATAGATAGATAGATGATAGATAATAGAAAGATAGATGATAGATAGATAGATAGATAGATAGATGATAGATAATAGAAAGATAGATGATAGGTAGAGAGATAGATAATAGATAGATGATAGAGAGAGAGAGATGATAGATAGATAGGTAGATAGATAATAGAGAGATAGGTAGATGATAGATAATAGAGATAGGTAGATAGATAATAGAGAGATAGATGATAGATAATAGAGATAGGTGATAGATATAGAGATAGATGATAGATAGATAGATAGATAGATAGATGATAGAAAGATACATGATAGATAATAGGAAGATGATAGATAGATGATACATACATACATACATACATACATACATACATACATACATAGACACATAGATAGACAGACTACATATATTGATCTGTATATCTCTACCTAGTAGGTACCCAAGGCATGCTTGTGGAATGTATGAGTGAGTGGACTGTTTCTTCTGAGCTGTTCCAGTCTCGCTAGGCGACTTGGAAAATTTTCCAGGGACACCAGATTCCAGGGAAGATTCTCCAGGGACACACTGCCTTCTCTTGCCATCTACAAAACACAAGTGTGTGAGACCCTCAGGTCACTTGGGCAAATTTTCCAGATTGAAAACACCAAGCCTGGGTGCATTTGACTCTCATGCGGAGGTGAGTATTCTGAAGATGAAATCGAGATGAGGGGTACAATTCCTCCACTGGCCCAATTTCCCTGTGAGATCCTCTCATGATCTAAAGAGCATTCTGTAAAGAATTAATGTGGCACTTTCCTCACCCATCCTGGGCAATAAGATAAAAGTCTCAGTGGTCAGTGTGGCTCCATATCAGGAGCCCCTCCTGTCTCTATTGTGTATTTTTTTTTCTTGTATTAAGTTTTTTAATTTTAATTCCAGTACAGTTAATATACAGTGTTATGTTAGTTTCAGGTGTACAATATAGCGATTCAACAATTCTATACATCACGATAAGCGTACTCTGAATCCCCCTGACCTATTTCACCCATCCCCCATCCTCAGTTGTTTTTTTGGAGACGGGAACATTGGAACAGAGATTCCCTGGGAGATCCCAAAAATTCCTCATCATCCCACTATAGCAGTAGGGAATCCAGAAATGATTCACAGCTAAAGCCACTGTCCCACATCAACGCATCATGTGGCCATTTAAACTGGAAACCAGATGGCCATCTGGACACAATCTATCCATATTTTTGTGAAATCATAAATATACAGTGAGTAAGAGGAGTTTAGTATATCCTGTTATAATGTTGGTGCTGGGAGCCATGAAGACCAATCCCTGATGTAGTGAAAGACATATTTCCTATAGAGCCAAAACCCCCCGGGGACAGGATTCCACCTGCTAGAAAAGTAAATCCAAGGGAGAGAGAGGCACTTCCCAATATGTTTTTTTGGCTTGTTTTTGGGGTTGGTTTTTTTTTTTTTTACTTCCCAATAGGTTTTTTGCTTTTTGTTTTTTCAGTTGTTTGCTTTGTTTTATTTTGTTTTACTATAGTTCAGTTCTACTGGTAGCATGGTGGGACTCCCACATGATGTGGCACAATTTCCCGAGTTTCAGTAAAAGACACGTAAAAAACTATGGTCTCCTGTCAGACTCAGAAATAATGAATTAGCATGTGAAAAAAAACAACAACAGGAAAAGTAAGTGACCCTTCCAAAGTCACCGGATTACTGGCAGAGTGTGGACCAGAGTCCAGGTGTCCAGACCCCTCACCACCAGGCCTCCTTCCTGTGGACAAGATCCCTTCTAGGTCAGAGCCAAGAACCAAGGAGATGACATTGGGTGGTACGGTACAGTTCCGGCTCCAACTCCTAACAGTCTGAGTTCAAAATCTAGCTCTGCTTCTTAGCAACTGGGAGACGTTGAGTCGATTTACTTAATTTCCCTGTGCCTCTATTTCCTAATCTGGAAATGGGATTGATGATAATATGGGTCACTCTAAGAACTAAATGACATAGTAAAGCTTTGGGAATAGGGCCTGAGGCATAGTAAGGACTATGTTAGTTGTTGTTACTATAGTAAGGGCTTCTCTGCAAGCCTTATTAGAACAACAGAGAGCAAGGGGTTCTCCTGTTCCTCTCACCAATGGTCTTACATTTGCTCTGGCACTAGCATTCCCAAAGTGGAATCTCCTGTTAATTTCCCCCAGATCCATGACCCATTTCTGCTAGGAAACTTTTCAGTGGCTGCTTACGTATTACTTTTTCCGGGGTCTCTTCCACCACTGGGCAATGGCCCCTCTTAGACCTGGCTTGCATTGGGATAGAATCTGATCTGCCTCTCCATAACTTCTCCCCATCGGTCTTAACACTACTGCTTGACTTCTCATATGAAGATAAATGTTTCCCCTGGGATACTTGGCGATGTGTTGGGGATTTGTAAACTCATAAAACGAATATGGCACATTTTCCTGATGAACCAAACTAAAATGAAGATTTATTGGGCAAGTGGGATGGAACTGAAGCTTTGTGTTGAATGTTTTTTTCTTTTAAAAAGATTTTCTGGTTTAAAATACTTTTCCTTAGAACAAACAAGCATATTTTCATGTATAATATAAAGTTCCAATAATTTGTTTTTCAGACTTGACTCAGAATTCTGTTTCTGGCAGCTCAGCCCCAGACTTCCCAGGAGTATCCATTTACTTGCCTTTGACATTAGGGATTTCTAGATGGAAAAGCCTGAAAAATGCTACTCTATTGAACAGGAGCTACAAAAAACAAATCTAATTCCTTTCCCACAGGACCGCCCGTCAGGTTTCCACAAGATCTTACAGTTGGAAAGAGACTCAGAAATTGTCTAAATCGATCTCCTTCCTGCAGCAGCCCTAACAGATGGTCACCCAGCCTCTGCTGGATCAGGCTCAGAGCAAAGAGACCACGTGGTAATCCTTGCCACTCCATTGCTGGCCAGATCTAATGGTTAGAATATTCTTTTCTTAAGCTGAGCAACGTGCACGTCAGATGTGAGTTGAACTCCATGCTGGTCACTTAACCTCACCGGACCTCAGTTTCCTCAGCTTTAAAATAGAATGAGTGGTGTTAGCTACATCACAGGGATACTTAGATGGGAAAATGCATGTAAATTACTTAGCATTGTGTCCCACACGTTGAAGGATTCAGTAAATGTTCACCACCATCATCATCATTTCCTGCATGTTGTCCGTGAGCCAATGACACAGAACCTGTTTGTACTATCTCTGCTCCCAAACCATGTTTTAGGTAGTGGATAATAGTTAATATACTATCTCCCAGCTGTGCCTAAAAGCATTATTTCCTAAGTTTAAGTATGTCCCACCTTCCTCGACAGATTAACACTCGGACCCTTCAGTTAAGTTACCTTTTTTCAGAAAGCCATTTGAAAACGTATTAAAAGATTCTTACAGCTGAACTGGAGAAACGTTAGAAAATGAAAAGTGCAGTGGAGAAAAGATAAAGGGGCCACGTCAAGAGATGGGAAAGGCTAGGATGCCGAGGGGTGCAATTTAAAATAGGGTAGATCATGGGGTACCTGGGTGGCTCAGTCGGTTGCATGTCTGACTCTTGATTTTGGCTCAGGTCCTGATCTCACGGTTCATGAGTTTGAGCCTCACATCGGGCTCTGTGCTGACAACACAAAGCTTGCTTGGGATCTCTCTGCCCCTCCCCTGCTTGCTCTCCCTCTCTCTCAAAATGAATACATAAATCTTAAAAATATAAAAGAGAGTAGTCACGTAGCTCAACAACTCCAAGGACTGAGCTTTCTTATGAAGTCCGATTGGCAAACGTGGCTTTGACCAGAGTTGAGGGAGGTGTTCGGCTCCTTCTAAGAGTTGCAGACAGACAGACAGACTTGCAGAGCAGCACCGACCTGATTTACCCACCCAGCAGCAGGCTGAAAAGCAGGGAAAGATGGAGTGGGGATCTGGCCGGGGGAGCCTAAGTCTACTGCTGTCCTGCTCACTGCGTGTGGTCCAGAAGCACAGCGCCAGCCCTCTGAGTCTCTCCAGAGAGGGCCACGGGAGCAGGGGTCCCCATCCTTCCATCATGCCTGGCCCCTAAAAATCAGCCCAGTGGATATGTCAGGCTCTCTCAGTCATCCAATTAACTCCTCCTCCCCTTGTAGAGAGGAGCAACCACGGTGCTATGGACTGAATCATGTCCCCCTAAAATTCACGTGTTGAAGCCCCAACTCACAATGTGACTATATTTGGAGATAAGGCCTTTATGGAGGTGAAGTGAAATGAGGGCATGATGGCGGGGCCCTAATCGATTGGAAATGGTGTCTTCTCATAAGAAGACACGAGACACCAGAGCTCTCTTTGTCTCCACCCCACACATTGCAGAGGAATGGCCACAACTAGAAGGCAGCTGCCTACAAGGCAGGAAGAGCCATCTGCAAGAGCAGGGGAGGGGCAGAGAGAGAGGGAGACACAGAATCTGAAGCAGGCTCCAGGCGCTGAGCTGTCAGCACAGAGCCTGACATGGGGCTAGAACCGGCGAACTGCAAGATCATGATCTGAGCTGAAGTCAGACGCTAGACCGACTGAGCCACCCAGGCGCTCCAAATAAAGCAAACTTTAAATAGAAAGTTACTGGGGCGCCTGGGTGGCTCAGTCGGTTGGGCTTCCGACTTCGGCCCAGGTCATGATCTCGTGGTCCGTGAGTTCGAGCCCCGCGTCGGGCTATGTGCCGGCAGCTCAGAGCCTGCTTTGGATTCTGTGTCTCCCTCTCTCTCTGCCCCTCCCCTGTTCATGCTCTGTCTCTCTCTCTCTGTCTCAAAAATAAATAAAAATACTAAAAGAAAATAAAAATGCAAACCAGGATGAACACCAACCTGTTAAGTTAACAATAAAATTTAAAAAAATAAATAAATAAATAAATAAATAAATAAATAAATAGAAAGTTACTTACTGTGCCCCTAGCTCTGTGATCAATATATTAATTTCTTCTTGGGAAAGGAGGAAACGAAACAAAGGCTGGAGCAGGCGAAAGAGTAAAGAAGGAAAACATTCACAGAGGGAAAGAAGAAAACCAAAATGAGTTAAAAGTTAAGTACTCTTGAAACCCGAATTCAGATGGTGCAAATGCTAATTGAAAGCAGGAACATTTGTAAAGTATTTACTGAATGCCTGATGCATTCGGGGTCCTAAGTTAAGTGTGGAAGATGCAATTAAACAGTAGGCTATCAATCCTGCCTTCCAGAAACTTAAGTTTTAAAATGCAAATTCTTCCTCCCTACCCCTTTCTTCCCTTCCCTCCTTCCGTCCCTAATTTACCAAACATTTATCGAGCCAGTCCTTTTGCTTTTGAGGTGCTCACAGTCTCAAAAGAAAGAGAAAAAGAGATGTGTTAGCAATGATATCAGCCTGTGAAAGGCCGCTAGTTTCACAAAGACAAAGAACCTTAAAGGATGACTATAAGTTCCACAGATGGGGTCAGAGGAGAAGAACATTCTGAGCAGAAGAGACTGCCCAGCCCCAGCCCCAAGGCATGCACGCACAGTGTTCTCTTGAGAGGCCAAGAAGAGCCCTGAGGGGGTGCCTGGATGGCTGAGTCCGTGAAGCATCCAACTCTTGATTTCAGCTCAGGTCCTGAACTCGCAATTCATAAATTCGAGCCCCACATCGGGCTCAGCGCCTGGATCCTGCTTCAGATTCTGTGTGCCCCTCCCTCTCTGCCCCTCCCCTGCTTGTGCTCTGTCTCTCTGTCTGAAAGATAAATAAACATTAAAAAACAAAAAACAAAAAACGAGCAGTCCTGAGAGCTTTAGGTGGGAAGGGTAGACCCCTCAGTGGAGTTTCTCTCTGCCTTCAGAATACTTCTAGATGTGCTTTCGCCTTGAGTTACGAAGCTGAAAAACCAGCCAGAAATACCTATTTTGCTGAAAACGGCCAAGTCCCGCCCCTTTTGCCAAGCGCTGCCTCTGGGGCTCCCACCCCCCGCAAACCCGCATCCCTTCCCACGTCCTGATGATGGCAGGAGCAGAGAGGAGCCAAGGGGAAAACAGCTCAGCTCCTCCACCCTGCTTAATGCCCTTTTTTATTCCAGATTTTCCAGCTCTTTAAGCCTCCCACTCCTGCTAAGTCCCTAACATCCACTCATTCATACTTTTTTTAAGTGCTAGGCACTTTTCATGTATTTTTTTAACTGATATTCAAAACAAGCCCAAGAGGGAAGTATTATTATTCTATTTACAGATGGGAAAACTGAAGCTCACAGAGGTTGTATAAATTGGCTAAGGTCATACAAGTAGTTAAGTTGGAAATGTAAAACCAAGTCCCTCTGACTCCATAGCTGTGGTTTTCAAAGTGTGGTCCCTGGACTGGCAGCACCTCCGGGGTCCTTGTCAGGGACCTACTGAATCAGACACGGTGGCAGGAGACAGTCTTTGAGATGTTAGTCCACTGTCTTCCTGGTTTGGGCCTCCCTGAAATAAACCTTTTTCCTGTTTCACCTCCACTGGTCTCTGCCTCTGGATTTTGTCAGCAGCGAGTGGCCGAACCCAGTCTGTTTGGGACCCCCAGAGCTCGGTGCTCTGGAACCGCTGTGTCCCAGCTGCGATCTGCAGCTCTCACTAATTAATACACGATTTAGAAGACACACAGGAAACTTACATCTCATAAACTCAAGAGGTGTGCTAGTCACTGAACCCGCTCGTTTGCCTTCATGCCTTTTCTCAGACTAGATCAGTTACAGGTCATTGTAATACACAACCCACAAACACATGAATCGAGCCTTATGACCTATCTGTTCTCAAGGTGCTTGCAATCACATAAGTTTACATAATGTCAGTGACTTTCAAAACTTGAATGAATCTAATGACTTGCCCTCGAAAAGTATAAAGAGAGGCAGAGAGCCAGGAAGTCCATTTTTTAAGTTATAAATTTAACAGGAAGCCTTTGACGACCCCAAATGGTATTGTACTGTATTCGTGGCAAGAGCAGAAACAGAGGCACGGGTGTGAGGGGACACATTAGAAGCAAAACAAAACAAAAAACAGAAGTTGTGGAAGTTCAGGTCCTGCAGTCTGTCTGAGCAAAGCCTTGAGGCGATTCGAATGGACGCTCAAGACTAAGAGCAGTGCTTGAAGCTTGTACCCTTGACCTCTGCACTGTCTTTCGTCTCCACTTTCCTGCTCTCTGTATGCAAAAAATCACCTCGGAGGACTCATCCTGCGAAATAGATTGTTTTCACTTCTCCACCCAGATGCTTCCAAGGGATGAAAGGTAACCTCTTTACTCTAGACCCTAAAGTGGACCCCCGGCTCAGTTGGCTATCCCAGATTCGTTAGCACACCCAGAACATACCTTCAAGCAGAGGCCAATTGCTGAGCCTAGAGATCTGCTCTCCCAGCCTGTAAGGAATTCTAGGACACTAGCTACCCACGAAGAGGGAAATTATAGCTTTGCTACTGAATCTGACCTGGTATTAAGATCTCCTTGTCAGCACAACCCTACCCTCGTCCGGATTGACTGCTCATTCTAGGCCTCCCTCCCCTTGGGGACGTCACTCTGACCTCTGCCACCAGCTGGGGTTTGTTGATTGACTATTCCGTCTGTGTGGGGACCTCCACTAGGCACTTGAGATGCATTATCTCAATCAATTCTTACAACAGCCTGGGAGGTGGGTACTATTATCAGCCCCATTTCAAAAATGAGGAAGCCAAGGCACAGGAGATTAAGTAACTGAGCTAAGGTCCCCAGCTCATGCGTTGCAGAGCTGAGACTCAGACTCATTTTTTTGTCCACCATGCTTTACCATGCTTTATTGACTGGTATGGCCTTTTTTGAACAAGTTCCCCCCTCCTGGTATCCTTCAGGCTCAAGCTCTGTGTTCCAGGTTGAAAGGCCTCTTTGCAGCCACGTGGATCCAGTTTCGTGCTCTACTGATATCTTTCCTCCCCACCTAGGCTGTGCTCCACCTGGAGGTGTGCTCCACTAGCCAGCATTTTACCCCCTACTCCCTTCTCCTTCCTTCACACCAGCTTTGTCTCCTCTACATGCTGCTTAGAAGAGAATAAATTCTAGCTTCTGCCAATTCCCAGTTTCTGAGACGGGCTTTTTTATCTTACCATCTCTGCTTTGACCAAGCACTCTGTACAACTTCAAACATCGTCGCCCATTATCAGGCTGACTGACAAGGAACTCTTGGCCCATTTTGAAGCCAGCTTTCTTTCTTTTTTTTTATTCTTTTTTAATGTTTATTTATTTTTGAGAGAGAGACAGAGACAGAGCATGAGCAGGGGAGGGGCAGAGAGAGAGGGAGACCCAGAATCCCAGGCAGATTCCAGGCTCTGAGTTGTCAGCACAGAGCCCGATGACTCTGAACCCATGAACTGTGAGATCATGACCTGAGCTGAAGTTGGATGCTCAACCGACTAAGCCACCCAGGCGCCCCTTGAAGCCAGCTTTCTTAAAGCCACTCTCACATTTAGCGCCCTTGATATAGATTTTTGTCTACAACAGGGTGGGGTGCACGGAGAAGATAGGCAAGAATCAGGGAAGAGGCTTTGTCTTTGCTTATGATTCCACTGGTGGTGGAACCAGTACTGAATGTGGTGATTTAAGCTGAAAATACAAAAATGGGGCTGGCGGGGGGGGGGGGGGGGGGGGGGCGGTGTGTGGCAGGTAGCAGATACAACTTCTCACAGGCGTGGCTGATCAGAGTTCCTTGTGAGGTTCCTCTAACAGAAGTTGTGGGGAGACCTCCTGGAGGGTCCCTTCCTCCCAGAACGATTGAGGGATAGGCCAGCTCAACCTTCCAGGCAAACAGGAAACTCTGCCCACACACAGAAGGAAAAAGGAAGCGCCCAGATTCCTGTTCCAAGTAGCCTTTTGAGGAGGACTTTATCTTTGGGGAAAATTTTGCTAAAGGAAATTTGAACTGAAGTTGCAAGTTTCCTTTGTTAAGAAAAGCAAATAACATGAAAAGGGAGAGAAGCGATGAGACAAAAACTGGGTCATCACAGATGCAGATCTAATCTCCAGGATAAAATACACTGGAAAGAACTAGACTCTGCACACAGGGAGGGAAGAGACAGTAGCAGACAGGGGTGCAAGGGTGCAGCATAAGCAAAGGCTCCAGACAAGATGACCTGACCTTTTCAAGAGGTAGTGAGGGGTCCCCGTCAACCAGAGAGAGAGAGCAGAACAGACTCAGGTTTGTAGGGGCAGGTTAGAGCCTTGTACTATGGAGATGCACTATTTACTAAACCCATGGGCCATAGAGAGTTCTGTGCTCCAAGCATCTAGGAAATGAGACCATTAAAGCATATTAATAATAACAGTCAACATTTTTTTTTTTTTTGAGAGAGAGAGAGAGAGTGCACAAGCTGGAGAGGGGTAGAAGGAGAGGGAGAATCTTAAGCAGGCTCCACACCTACTATAGAGCCTGACACGGGGCTTGATCTCACCACCGTGAGATTGTGACCTGAGCCAAAATCAAGAGTCGATGTTCAACCAACTGAGCCACCCAGGTTCCCCTAACAGTCAACATTTTTTTTTCTAATTTTTTTTTAAGGGTTATTTATTTTTGAGAGAGACAGAGACAGAATGAGAGTGAATTGGGGCAGAGAGAGAAAGAGGCACAGAATCCGAAGCAGGCTCCAGGCTCCGAGCTGTGAGCACAGGGCCTGACGTGGGGCTTGAACTCACAAGCTGTGAGATCGTGACCTGAGCTGAAGTCGGACGCTCAACCGACTGAGCCACCCAGGTGCCCCATCGTTTTTAAACATATACTAGAATCTTCTCAGGGCTTTTGCATGGATTAGCTCATTTAACCCTCGCAACAACTCTGTAAAATAGATGCCACTATTATTGCTATAAGCAATAATGTTATTTGTATAGTATAATAATATTTGTTTATTTCACTATATTTATCTAATATAATAATTGTATTATTTGGGGGCGCCTGGGTGGCTCAGTTCGTTAAGCATCCGACTTTGACTCAGGTCATGATCTCACAGTTCATGGATTTGAGCCCCACATCCGGCTCTGTGCTGACAGCTCAGAGCCTGGAGCCTGCTTTGGATTCTGTGTCTCCCTGTCCTCTGCCTCTCCCCCACTTGTGCTCTGTCTCTCAAAGATGAATAAATGTTAAACAAATAATAATTAAAAAAATAATAATTGTATTATTTGCTTGTAATCAGGGAAGTTTGCATGGCCATCTTCCTTCCTATCTCCCCACTCACTAACTGCTGCTTCTGACCCCTCAAGAGGACACAGTAAGGCTGACCATCTTTCTCAAGGTCACATGTTTTATAAGGCTCATCAGCACTGCCAAGCAGTCCACAAAACTAATAAAATGCATCTTCTCTCTGTTCTTCAGGAAGAATTTTAGCAACTCTGGAATAGCAATGAGCTGTAGCAGAAAGAAACCTGGGAATCCTAACCCTGCAACTGAAGAATGAGACCTTGGACTTTGAACCTTAAAGGCTTAAGTATTGAGTGAGATGATCATGCCTCTGGCCCATAGTGGACACTCAGCAAATCTTTACTCTAGCTCATGTTCATTGACACTTCTCGGGTTCCAGGCATGTGCTAGACCCTACGTACACAACTCCTGAATTAAATCAATGGGAGTACACCCGCTGCATAATTCTGCTACAATTCAGAGCATGAAGAGTGGTTATGTTCAGAACTGTGGGAAACGTCTCGAAACTCCCTACACTAGATTTGTGTAATAGTTGTTTGGGCCCCATAGAGTTGAGGTTCTCATGTCCCCTTTTTAGTTATATTTTAATGAATGAAATCGATTCAATAGGTTGTGATCGTAAGGCAACTTTACTCTTTCTCTCGCTGTCCCTTTAAATGTTTTATTTATTATTTTTGAGAGAGAGAGAGAGAGAGAGAGAGAGACAGAGCATGAGCGGGGAAGGGGCAGAGAGAGAGAGGAACATACAGAATCCGAAGCAGGTTCCAGGCTCTGAGCTGTCAGCACAGAGCCCGACACAGGGCTCGAACTCATGAACTATAAGACCGTGACCCGAGCCGAAGTCAGACACTTAACCGACTGAGCTCCCCAGGTGTCCTCTCCAGCTTCCCTTTAAATCTATTCTGTAACTAGGCTCTTTCTCTGGCACTGGTTGAGACTTCAGACCGGTCTAGTAGCTTTTCTGATCATTCCTAGGCACATGGGTCATTTTTGATCACAAAAAACAGCTTCATTTAGTCTTTTAAATCCAGGCCATGATGATAATCAAAATTCTGAATTTTTACCTAAATTAGAGAGTCTCTCGTCTTCTAACAGGGCAGTACTTCAGACTCTGACCATTTGCCTGTAGGCAGAAAGGGTTGCGTGGCCATCTTCCTATCTCCCCCGCTGGACCCTCCCACACTCGCCAGCTGCTGCTCCTGACCTCTTCCAGGTCAGATTCAGGGGCGGTGGGGACTACAGGACAAGAGCATCTGTCTTACATGACTGGGGCTACTGTGACCTAGAGGTACGTGCGGGGCCTGGCAGATATGCAAAGCCGACCTCTTGTGGGAGGCAGTTGCCAAGTGGTTATAGGAACCTCCAACCCATTTACCTTAACACAAGGGTGGCCACAGGCCCTGTTTGCAGGGAGGGACGGTTCCAGCTTAAGCCTGTTGCCCTGGCAAACTCACTAATACCATCCCCTTTCTTTTTTACAAGTGTCCCCATTTAGATGGTAATTACATAGCCATTCTGCATAACACTGATAAGACCTCTGGATGACCAAGTTTCAACTTCCCCCAGCCCTGCAGGCTAGTACTCCTAGTAGTCCACTTGTACTGGCTACTTCGTCCCTCCAGAGAGCACTTGTGGTCAGAGTTCTTTTAGAAAACTCCAGGCTGGCTTCCCTCCCACATGGCGCCACATCTGGTGTCCCAGAAATGGACCTCCTTCCTCACCATTGTCTAAGAGCATAATCACACCTAGTGTAGTTTAGTCTGCCCCTCACTCTCTTTTCATTTCTCTCCTGCCTCTGGCCTATCTGATTATCACTTTCCAAGCCAGTGCTTTCACTCCCCCAACTCCAGAGAATATATGGAAGCTACCCTGAAATCCTCTCTCTTGGCTTAAAGTAAGAGGGAAGTCCTCATTCCTCTCTGCTGGGTGGGAGTGGGCACAGCACTATAATAGCTGTCTCCAGAGAGATCTCACCCCTGGCGCTTCATCTCAACTCCTTTTAAAGGTTGCAGGCAGGTAACTGTAAATGCTAACAGATCTGGGTTTTGCTGTTTCTTAGCATGTCTGGAATCGTGGTCCAACTTCATATTCTTTTATAATGTGGAATTATTTAGCACCTATTGTAATATTCTCAGACTTTAGGGACTCTGCCCATCTCCTAAGCAACAAGAAGAGTTGAATTTAACATCTAGTTATGCATGATGTAATAAAGAAGGAGGAAAAAACACACCCAGGCCTACTAAATCTTACAACAAGGTTATTCTTGCAGCAGGCTGTGACCCAAAGCCACGTCAGCTTCCAGAAATGCTATGTTGATGAAGCACGGAAGGAGCTGAGCGAGTACGGATTTAGCCAGGATGTCCCCCCATCAGGAAGAGGGGACAGATTCCATCAGGGCTACCTCATTCAGTTTCTTTGCATTCCTTCTGGAAGATACCAATGCATGTAGAATGTGAAGATCTGAACTATGCCCATGGCATTCCATGCCCTGGACAAAAAGCTCTGTGCAAACTTTATCTCAGCTTTGAACATGTGAACGGAAAATCCCCTCCAGAATTATCCATCTCGTTGGGAACACCTGGCCATGTTGCTGGCTGAGGCATGCACAGAAGTATCAGCCTTGCTGGTTTAGTTCTCAGTCCTCCATCCAATGCAAAGAGTAGAGGGAAGATTCCTCCTCTCTGTGTCTCCAGGGGGTTCACAATGGAATCCCTGAAAGCTGAAGAATGGAAATCCAAACGCTTGGTCCTATTGAGGAATCACTGTAGTTGTCTCCATTTTTTTTTTTTTTAACGGGTAACCTGAGAAGACTTCTGGGTATGTCTGAGCCACAGGCTGGATCAGTAGCTTAGCCAGGAACAATCTACAAGGCCTGACTTTTAGCCCATGCCCTGTTCGCTACACAACTTGAGCTCTGTAGAGTAGAGTATCCACAGAAACAAAGCAAAGCTTTTTTGGGTAATCCCACCTTTCCCCACAAACCATGTTTTTATAGGAGGTTTTTGTTTTTTTTCCCCCAGCCGCAAGGTAAAGCAAGCAATTGAACTAACTTGTTCTCTGATCAATGAATCCATTGTGTGCTTCAGGGAGCAAAAGGGTTTTTTTGTTGTTGTTGCCTTTTTTTTTCTCTTTCAGTGTTGGTTTGGAGCAGGATTTAAACTTGGCCATGGGCTATGAGGAGGAAAGAGAACTGGAGAGACAAGGCTTTTCTTTCTTCGGTTAGGGTTTAGATTTCTGTAAAAATTGATAGGTTTGTAACTAAAATTGTTAGTAAATATGTACTCACTTGCCCACATGTTCTCTTTGGCTCCTCCTCCCCGCCTTCCCCCCATTTACCCCTCACAGTAGCACCAGCTGAACTCCAGAACATTAGAACAGCCTTTCTTAAGGTGCTGAAGTCTTATGTGCCTGATGTCACTTGATTATCTTGCCAATAGAAACAGATGCGAGGTTACTGAGGTACTATCCAATGCTGGCAAAGAAAGGGAGATTCAAAAGTTCATGCTCAGCATAGACAAAGCTTCAGATCAACATTCAAGAATGTCCTGATCTACTTAGGAACTGAGGAGGGGAATGGTGTTATTTATTTCACTGTTTCTCCTCTGCTCACAGATGATTTGGTTGGATTCCATTCTCAGTCCTGAGCTAGTTGAAGAGTAACTGAAGCCAAGAAAATTCAATGCAAAAGAATAGTCCTTTCATCAAATGGTACTGAGACAACTGGATATCCACAGGCCAAAGAATGAAGTTGGTTCCCTGTATTAGTCAGCTCAGGGCACCATAACAAAATTCCATAGTGTAGGTGACTTACACAACAGAACTTATTTTCTGTTTTAGAGGCTTGAAATCCACGATCAGTGTGCTAGAATGAGCAGAATCTGGTGAGACCTCTCTTCCTGGCTTACAGATGGCTGCCTTCTCACTGTGTCCTCACGTGGTGGAGAGAAATATCTCTCTCTTCCTCTTCTTATAGAGCCAAAGTCCTATCAGATTGGGGCCCCACCTTTGTAGCCTCAGTTACCCTTAATTACTTCCTAAAGCCCCTATTTCCAGATACAGTCATTTTGGAGGTTGGGGCTTTGAAATATGAATTTTGGTCCACAGTTTCATCCACAGCCACCCCTTCCTCACACCATACACAAAAATTAACTCAAAATCTATGAGAAACCTAAATATAAGAGCAAAACTATAAAACTTTTAGGAGAAAATATAAGAGTAAATTTTCGTGGCCTTGGGTTAAACAAAGCCTTCTTAGAAATGACACCAATAGCACAAGCAACAAAAAGGGAAAGCAGATAAATTGAACTCCATCAAAATTAACAACTTTTGTGCAATGGACACCATCAAGAAAGTAAAAAAAACAACCCACAGCATGTGAGATAATATTTACACATCATATGCCCAATAGGGGACTTATATCTAGGATACATAAAGAACTCTTACAACTCAATAATAAAGACTAATAACCCAGTGAAGACATAGGCAAAGGATCTGAATAGATATTTTTCTAAAGAAGATATCAAAATGACCAACAAGCACATGCAACGGTGTTCTTCATCATGAGCCATCAGAAAAAAGCAGCTCAAAACCATGAGATATCATTTCATATCCACTCAGATGGCTATCACCAAAACGACAGATTATAGTAAGTATTGGCAACCGTGTGGAGAAAGCAGAATCTTCCTACATTGCTACAGGGATATAAAATGGGGCCACTTCTTTGGAAAACAGGACAGCAGTTCCTCAAAAGGTCAAACCTAGAGATGTTGCATCCACCAGCAATTTCATTCCCTTAGGAAATACCCAAGGGAAATGAAAACCTATGTTTACATTAAAAACTCATATCCAATGTTCACAGCGGCATTGCTTGCAACAGCCAAAAAGTGGAGATGATCCAAATGTCCATCAACTGATGAAGAGGTAAATAAACTGTGGTAAATCCATATAATGGAATATTATTTGGCAATAAAAAGGAATGAAGTACAGGCATGTGCTGCAACATAGATGAGCTTCAAAATAATTATGCTAAGACAAAGAAGCCAGTCATAAAAGCTACGTATTGTATGATTTGATTTATATAGACTGTCCAGAGTAGGCAAATCTGTAGAGACAGAAAGTAGATTAGTGGATTACCCAGGGTGGTGGGTTGAGTGCCTTGGCGAAAATGGGGGGTGACTGCTAATGAGGTACATGTTTTTTTGCAGGCTGATGGAAACATTCTAAAACTGATTATCATAATGACTGCACAGCTCTGTTACCATACTAAAAACCATTGAAGAGTACATTCTTTTTTTTTTTTAATTTTTTTTAACGTTTATTTATTTTTGAGACAGAGACAGAGCATGAACGGGGGAGGGTCAGAGAGAGAGGGAAACACAGAATCTGAAACAGGCTCCAGGCTCTGAGCTTTCAGCACAGAGACCGATGCGGGGCTTGAGCTCACGGACCGCGAGATCAAGACCTGAGCCAAAGTCGGACGTTTAACCGACTGAGCCACCCAGGCGCCCCTGAAGAGTACATTTTAAATGGGTGAATTGCATGGTACGTGAATTGTATCTCAACAAAATTGTACACACAGACACATGCACACACACACACACACACAGCTTGAAAAATAACATTCCCTGAGATTTGAAACAAAAACAAAAGTAAGAGAAAATTTTAGGGGTTAAACCCAACCCCAAATGTGCTTTTGTTCCTTCTGGAGAAAGCACTGAAATGTCTGAAAGCTAGAAAAATTGAATTAGGGAAAAATAGAGAAACATACTCAGGAAAACCAAACCGGAGATCAGATCAAGTTAAGCCAAACAAAATAAGGCACTGATCTTGTTTAAAGGGATAAGAGCGCTGGGGTGTGACTTTTACCATAGTCTGAATGTTTCTTGTTAGGAAGGAAGAAGAATCCACACAGACCAGTCATACCTTCCTTCCCTGGAGGTGATCTCATCTCTAATATGTGAGTATGAAGAACAACAACACAATTTTTCCTGATTATAGAAGTAATATATTTAAGATCATGTAAAAAGTACAAACAAGGGGGGGGGGGGAAATCACTCAATCTTGCACTAATATTTGGTAGAGTTTTCTCCTATGCATGTGGTTTCAGAGTGAAACTCATACAATACACACAATTTTGTACCATTATTTTATGTTAGCAATCAGCATTTTCCATTATTATTTAAAACTCTTACAAGTGCCATTTTCAATGAGAAGAATATACCACCATCAGGGCACCTGGGTGGTTCAGTTGGTTAAGTGTTCGATTCTTGATTTCTGCTCAGGTCATGATCTCACGTTTCATGAGATTGAGTCCCACATCAGGCTCTGCACAGATGGCACAGAGCCTACTTGGGATTTTTCTCTCTCCTTCTGTCTGTCCCTGCCCAGCTTGTGTTCTCTCTCTCTCTCTCTCTCTCTCTCTCTCTCTCTCTCTCTCAAAAAAAAAAAAATAATAAATAATAAAAAGAAGAATATACCACCATTTATTTAACTAAATTCCTAAAGAATTTTTCTTTTCAATCTGTTACTGTTATTAAAAACGACATATTTCAAAGAAAGTTCTGAGCATAGGTTTTTGGTTATATTTCAAACTATTTCCTTGGAATATAATGATTTTATAGTCAAGAGATATGAAAGTGTTTCATGATCCTCATAGGGCTTATCAAAAATGTAATACAAACTTATTTATGAACAGCAGTGTATTGATTATGCCCAGCTCACCACACCATATCAGGACTTTTAAAAGGAACTCCTGGGGCACCTGGGTGGCTCATTCCGTTGAGCCTCCAACTCTTGATGTTGGCTCAGGTCATGATCTCAGGGTTTGTGAGATCGAGTCCCATGTCAGCACAGAGCCTGCTTGAGATTCTTTCTCTCCCTCTTTCTCTGCCCCTCCCCCAGCTTGTGCACGTGCACTCTCTCTCTTTCTCTCTCTCTCTGTCAAAATAAATAAACATTGTAAATTAAAAAAATGTTTTTTTAAAAAGTAACTCGCGTTCTCCTTCTGGGAAAGAATTCTCATCACAACATTATTTATAATAGTAAAAATTGGAGGAAAAATAAACATTCAACATAGTAGAAAAGTTGAATAGATCATGATGGACTGTTTTTCAGTAATTGAAATTAAGCATTATCAATGAATATGAAGTGGGAAAGAAAAATGAATTCTACAAAATTCTTAAATGAAATGACCTGTATGTCAAACACCAAACTGTGAGGTCAAGTAATACATAAGGTCATCAGCAGTGATTATGTCTGTATTGTGAGATCACAGGTGAGTTTTTGTTTGTTTGCACCTTTCTATATTTTCCAAATTGCCTACACTGACAATTTATTACTTTTATAATAATTGTTTTATGTTCATGGATTTGAAAAGTTAGCCCCATGAGTAAATTCACTATTAGCGAGTATTCTCATAGAAAATAGGAAAGGTAGGGGTGCCCGGATGACTCAGTCATTTAAGCATCTGACTCCTGATTTCCACTCTCAGGTCATGATCTCACGTTTGGTGGAATCAAGCCCCACATTGTGATATGCACTGACAGCATGGAGCCTGCTTGGGATTCTCTCTCTCCCTCTCTCTCTCTCTGCCCCTCCCATGCCCTCCCTTTCTCTCTCTCTCAAACTAAATAAAAATAAACATTGGAAAAAAAACAAAAAGAAAAAGAAAATAGGAAAGGTGGAAATCTATGGAAACTAAGAAAAGCCAGTGTGGGGAGGTCTTGCTGTTTCAGCTTCTAGCTCCAGCCCTACTGCTTCTGGGTGTGCTTTGTGTTGAGGTCTTGACTGGACCTCACTTCCTCTTTTTTACAGGAAGCTGTCAGATGACCTCTATGTGCTAGTGTCCCTAAGTCTGTGTTCCTCGAGAGTGCCACCCTGGGACTGTGTTGCAGCCATCTAACGAGCATTAACAATTGATTGTACATGAGGCAAACATCCAAGGGAGTTCTACATTTCCTGCCAAGCACAGAAGGAGAGGGTGAATCTGGATAATGCTTGCGCTTGGGAATCTAAACGCAATCCTAGCTTCAAGGAAACCCCCAGATTGCGAAGTTCTTGGACAGAAAGCAAAATACATCCAGCATCCCTGCCACCATGTCTGTGAGTTTTCTGTTACCATTCTCTACCATGACCTCTGACTTGTCCAGCAGCCTGCTGGATTTCACAGTAAGAGTGAAGATAAAATGGGACGAAGGAGGTCCCATGAAAGGGTTGACAAAACATCCAGAGTTAGTGGTATAGACTGGGCTTCCTGGCTGGTAAGCTGTACATAATGACTCACTGGTCAGGCATTAACAGCAAACTGAATTACTGTGGACCTAGAGCCAGAATGTTAGCAATGCAATCCTTACAGAGCTCAAGTGATGCTGGAATGCGTTTATAATCAGGTGGGGAAAGCTACATTTGCCCTAGATGAAAAATTAGTAGAAGTTGGTTAGCCAGGATGAGAAGTCACGTTGACGATATTAATATCCTTCCCAGGTTATCATCATAACATCTTTGGATAGTTCTTGTATACCTATTGGGTGAAAACAGCCAGAAGTCCCTT
Source organism: Panthera leo (assembly GCF_018350215.1). Lineage (NCBI taxonomy): Eukaryota > Metazoa > Chordata > Mammalia > Carnivora > Felidae > Panthera > Panthera leo. The sequence goes on from NC_056685.1 coordinate 45,491,152, forward strand.
GTTAGCCAGCAGGAACTCAGGAGGGTCTGTTCAGCAGACTTAGACCAGTGTACAAGTCAGCCATTGCCTCAATAAGGCTACATAATAGACCTCCCCAAAACTCAGTGGTTTAAAACAACAAGGATTTGGTCTCATACTCACAATTCCGCAAGACTGACTGTGGTTCAGCTGGTCTAGGTGAGGCTGAGCTAGGAAGCTCTGCTTCAGACAGCAGTTCAGCTAGACTTGGCTCCAGACTGTACGTATGGCTATAGACATGTAGGTTTATTCTGGGCCCCAGGCAGACTGGGCACCAGCTACCTGGAGGACGTCTTCTAGTGGTAGATCACTGATATACAAAAGGAGCAGGCTGGCTGCACAGGCTGTTTTCAAACTTCTGTCCAGTCCCATCCACTAATATTCACTTTGGCCAAACCCAAAGTTAAGGGGCAGAGTGTCTACTCCACCAACCATGAAGCCATAGCAAGGGTATGGATGATTAACTCTCTTTGAATGCTGGGAGGAATTGAAAACAGTAATTGAATTTTCCACAGTGATGATTAAACCTCCACATATCAATCTATTCTTCCTCCTCTGGCTATTTGTGGTTTTCTCCTCTGGCTTCCCAGACAATGCTTGCGCCCTACAGGTCAGTATTATCCACCCGAATGGAGAAAGACTAACTTTTCTTTTGGAAGATTCTGCCCAATCTGCCATGTGTGAAGACATCTCCATTACTTGGAAAGGGATACGACTATGCAAAATAATGGAGTCTATGGAACTTAGAGCCAAAAAGGAGTAAGGGGAGGAAGTTGATTCAGCAGTTTGAACTAGAAATAAGACTCAAATTAATTTTTTTAATGTTTATTTATTTCTTTGGGGTGAGGAGGGCCAGAGAGAGAGAGAGAGGAAGAGAGAGAATCCCAAGCAGGCTCTGTGCTCAGCATAGAGTGCAATAGGGGGCTCGATCCCACAACAGTGAGATCATGACCTGAGTTGAAATCAAGAGTCAGACAGTCAACCAACTGAGCCACCCAGGTGCCCCAAGACTCAAATTAATTTCAACCAAAACATCCCAAGCAAAGAATGTTCTCCTGAATCCCTTTTCCTTATTTTTACTAATTTAGCACAGAGGTAATAAATGCTCATTGTGAAAAAGAATCAATCTGGTGAGCAGAAAACATAACCACCCATATTTCCATCACCCATAGTTGGCCACTGTTCAAATTTTCTAGACCAGGCAACTTCAGAGCATCCGAAATCAAGGTGACAATATCTAAACGATGTAGTAAAAATATTAAGGTCCCAGGTCCAGCCCACTTGGACACCAGAAGTTCTTCTTGTCCCTCTACTACAAATAGGCACGTCCTCTCTTCCAGACTTTTCTCAACATATACTATGCATATATACTACATAGATGCATATACACATTTTTTTTGTAAAAATCAGATCACCTATCGCATATAGTTTTAACCTACCTATTTGACATGTCAGAATAGTTTTCCCTATCAACAAAGATATATCTATATAATCATTTTAAGTGTTGCCTTGTATTTCATTTATGAATTACCATAAATTATCAATGCTTCCTTGATGGAAGTTTAGGTTATTTCCAATTTTTCAAAATTACTTTCTGCATGCATAATAACTCACATCACTTCATACATAAACTAAGGCATTTCTTTTCGTTTTCAGATCTAAGAAATCTAAGAAGTGTCTTTATTGACAATAAATAGAACCACCCTTGTGGTGTTAGAATGTGGGCAGCAAGAAAGGAAATAGTGTGGTTGAGTGGAGATTAGTCATTTTTGAAAGAGCACGTATGTTCATTTTACATATTGATGGCAATCCACTCAAAAGTTTATAGATGCAGGTTAGTTCCAAGAACACAGCTTAAGTTTTAAATCAGCATTAAGCACTCCTAAATTCAGATGTTCATCTCCACCTCTCGGGTTTGCCAACCAGTCTGGAGACAAAACAAGTCCAGACTCCCTGGCAGCCTCTTGGCAATCCTGCCCTCAGAGTCATTTCTGGAAGGGCAAAGGAGCCCCAAGGACTCTTGTGTCACTAGGACAGAAACGTCACCCAGCAACTCAGCCCATTTCCATCACCGTAGCAGGGAGAGTAGCCCAGGCATTATTACACTGGTCAGGAATAGCTCAAAGCCAGTAGCAAGCTGGCTGATGACAAACTAAGCCAGGCCTTCAAGGGAAGGCTTTTGAAGGAATAAGCCAACAAACAACACCAGACCCTGAGGGACCATTCCTTCTCCAACTCTACTCCCCAAAAGATATCAAGGTGACACAATCTAAAGTCGGCATGGAAATTATTGCTGCTATGGCACAGAATCCTTCTGGCACCGGAAGAAATTATTCTCTTCCCTCACCCCTGCTTTTTCCCAGATTTATCTTCACTCCTTCCCATGGTAAACCGGGACTGTCCAGCAGGTTTGCCTGGATAAACATGTTTGTCCAAAAGACTGCAGTGCCTTTCAGAACCAAGAAGGTGCAACATTTCCATTAGTCTATTTTATAACCTTAGATCAATCCTCTGATCTTCTTACTTTGGAATGTGGGGTCAGGATAATAGATTCACAGAATGGTAGAACCTACGAAGGCCTTGGAGATTTTGTCCACTACCGTCATCCTGCAGGGAGCAAATGGAGGCCCCAGTGATGGTAGGTGACCTGCCCATGGTCCCACAGAGTGGATGGCAAAGCCCAAGACTCTTGGCCCCCAACCATTCTGTCCGGACTCCAAGCTGATCCTCTTGCCAATGTCCCACAGTGGTAACAGCCTTTTTGCCTGAATGCCTCCTAGGGACGTCAGGAAGACAAATTACTCTCTAGCTGTATGGTTCTTGAGTCCTTTGGATAAACTTGCTGCATGTCAGTGTGCCTGGCAGGTCCCCACGGAAACTAAAGCTGGGAAGAAATGAAGCAGCCCGCCTTGGCTAACACTTTTGACAGAATGATCATACCCAATCCGTAGCTCTCTAGACACCCTAACAGGTAAATGTGAGGCATTATAGACAGTTCAACCTTCCATACCAGTTAGGCTAAAAAGAACAGTTAATTTCATACCCACAAACTTCACAGGAATAGAACACAAGCTTACAAGGCAGCAAGAACAAAGGAACAGACTAGATACATAGATTTTTCAGAAAATTTAAGCCATGGAGAAACAAAAAAAAAAATTTTCTTTAAAGAAAATTTGGGGGCAGGGGATTGAAATATATGCAAAGCTTATTTTTAGTGCCCTTTACAGATATAAAGTCATGCTGTTCGTTTAGGAACATAAAAATGCATTATGTATAACTTGTTTCACTCATAAAATTATCATGTTTTGTATATTGATATATTTAGACATTGGGAGAACTGAAAAAGAGTTTTATGATTTCTTTCCTGGTTGTTTTCCTGGGCAAAGGGAGTTGGGTTTTTTTGGTTTTGTGTTTTGTTTTTTGTTTTTTAAGTCCTCAGTGGGAAAACTTCTCAGAAATTTCAGAAACTTTTCAGAAATTTTACAGATTTTACAGGGTCTTTACTTCTCCAAAACTGACTATTTTAAGTCCTCAAGTTCTCAAGTCATTGAATTTACATGTGTTCAACCAACCTACTCTATCAAAAGATTAGCACAATCTGGTTTAGTTGTGGTGACCCAGTGTGGAACTTTAGAAAGCCCATTTTGGAAGTCTTGCAAACCTGGAATTCACTCCGCCCTTCAAGGCAAATCTCCTCTGTCCTTCCCAGGGCAGCACTATGGAAAGCACATTTCTGGAAATGAACCAGAAGAGACCACAAGCCATTTAGTTTAGACCCTACATGGGCAGCAATCTTCTCTATATGAGGTCTACAAATGGTTGACTGTCCTTGCTTCTCTCAGAACCAACAGTCTAAGACCTTTATGATTCACATGTATATATATGTGATCATCTGATCAATTTCTGTCTTCCTCACCAGACTGTAGATGTCATCAAGGCAAGAACCAAACATTCTTTGTTATTTTGTCCTCAGCAACAATCAGTGATGGGAGATAGCAGGAAATGTATGCTCACCACCTTCTGAGACACCTCCTTATGGTTAGAATTTCCCTCTGTACACTGAACTCACATTACTCTCCTTACAACATCAACCCACTGGCTGCATTCTGCCCTCCAGGTCTATCCAGACCTTTCACAAGATAGCTCTTTAAATATGTGAAAACCCTGTATCACCGCCAACTCTTCTTTCCTCTAAGCTAAAGATGTGTAGTGTCTTCAGCTGTTCTACAGGTGGCATGACTTTTTAGTTCTTTTGTTATCTTGGATGCTCTTCCCTGAACATACCCTGCACTGGTTCTATAGACCCATGTAGTCAACAAGAAAGCGGGGCAGTTATTGGAATAGAAGTGATTGTATATTCAGTGCTCACCCCCCCAAAATGGTTTCAAGGTCCAGGACTAGGAATTCTATAATTGTTCTTCTCCAGAGAGCTGATTGGCAACCAAGACTTCTAGTGGACCCCTACAATACACCCTCCTCTTCCTCTATGGCAATAGAACCCATGATTTTTATTTGGACAAATAGTTCCCTACACTAAGGGATATGTTTCTGAGCCTCTCATGCAACTAAGTGTTGCCGTATGAAAAAGTTCTTATTAATGCGATGAGTGGGAATGCACTGGACAGCCTTTGAGAACCTTCTCTAAGAGATAACATATCTGTATTCTTTCCCCAGCTTCTTTATATTTCTTCTATTTTTTTTTTTTTCCTAGAATGTGAATGCCACCATCTTGGACTGAGTCCACAGTCCCACAGAGCTGAGCAATAAGATAGAGAGATTGTGGATCCCTGACATGAAGGAATGTTCTGGACTAAGACTTTTATGTTTGAAAGAGAAATGACCTGGGGCGCCTGGGTGGCTCAGTCGGTTAAGCATCCGACTTCGGCTCAGGTCATGATCTCACAGTCCGTGAGTTCGAGCCCTGCGTCGGGCTTTGTGCTGACAGCTCAGAGCCTGGAGCCTGCTTCAGATTCTGTGTCTCCCTCTCTCTCTGACCCTCCCCTGTTCATACTCTGTCTCTCTCTGTCTCAAAAATAAATAAACATAAAAAAAAAAAAAAAAGAAAGAGAAATGACCCGCTATCGTGTTTATACCACTATTATCCTGGGGTTTTTGTCATGCACAGCCAAACCTAATCTTAACTGATAGTCTACCCCTTAGTCTTCAACCTTATCCAAGTAGCATTGTTACTGAAGCAGAATATAATGCAATTAAACACAACATTGCAAGCTGATAACTTTGCTACCTTGTCAGGGCAGGGAGGGAGACCAAGAGCATGACATCCTTTCTCAGAGGGTATCTATGACTTGACCGGAAAGAGCTTCTAGGAGCTGACTCTCTGCCTAGTAATAATAATAATAATAATGATACAAAGAAAAAAATGCAAGACGTTCCACCATACATGAGGAAAGCATAGATGACATGTTACAAAAGAGGATAGGCTATTTTTCTTCTTCTCTTTCCAGTAAAGTTTTGCAATCTAATGCTTGATTTCAAAATTACTTAATGAGTCAACAATGCAGCCTTCAGATAGAGTAGGCCAATCAACGAATCCTGGAAGGCCTGTAGAGATGTTCACGCAGAGGCCAGTGAGAAGGTAAGCAGCAGGAACACCCCACTGCTGAATATGCCACTGAGGCCAGGGCAAATACCAGCTTAGAAGACTCCCCATCTTCATGGGTAGAGGTGATGGGCCCCCCAAAGACTAGAATTTCAGCTTCCATGTGCCATTTCTTTACTTAATGCCAGTCATTTGGTATATCTTGTTAAAATTAAACTTCCATTACGAAACCATACAGATGGCAAACGTAGTAGCAAGAGGCTAATTAGCAGGTTATAGTAGCTTCGTATTTTAAAATATTCCCAAGTGTAATGCCTCCATTTAAAATGTCAAAACATCACAAAAGATCATCATCTCCCACTAATACTGAGAACATGCTAGAAAAGCCACTAATGATAGTTTAAAAACTCACCAGAGAGCTGAGGACACAAATCTAAACAAAGCAAATTCCAGAAGGCGATAAACACTTCCTAGGAGAGAAGAGGCTATGGCTTCCTTCATCTCTGGGATGGTAAAGATGAGTAATCTGCCATGGAGAGAGGGGGAGAAACCATTCAAATTTTTTATACACTTTTAGCTATGTGTGAGCGAACTCAAAAGATGAGAATGCCAATGGGCTCTAGTCACAGAGCAAGTTGGCACCTACTTAATATCTCCACGGGCCTTCATTGAGTGCAGGCAAAAAGCCAGGGGCAGGGCAAGAGACCTGAGAGAGAGGGGCCCCTGGGTGGCTCAGTCAGTTAAGTGTCTGACTCTTGGTATCAGCTCAGGTCATGATCTCACACTTTGTGGGTTAGAGCCCCACATCAGGCTCTGTGTTGACAGAGTTCAAAGCCTGCTTGCGATTGTCTCTTTCCGCCCCTCCCCTCTCTCTCTCTCAAATAAATATAATAAAAAATGGTAATAATAAATACATAAATAATTTACTTATATAGGAATAATAAATATATTTTAAAAATAAATATAATAAAAATAAAGTAAAATAGAAAAAGAGACCTGAGAGAGATTCACACATCAGCCCCATCTCTTATCCCAGCAAACGGCACAGAGCTTTTTCCAAGCCCAAAGCAGCAGCCTGCTAAAGGCTGAGAGCAGGGCTGGAGAGTTGAGGGAACGCATCCAAGGCCCACTCAGACCTTACCAAGTGCTCTGAGGGCAGTGACCTTCCTAAGGTTGGAGGTAGGCTGGAGAGCTAGAAGAAATTCCTCTCGAGTCCCCCAGGCCCTCACGGATTACAAGGCAGATTCTTCCAAAAGCTGGAGACAGCAGCAGAGCAAAAAGCAATACCTCTGGGGCATCTGAGTCTTTACCAGCTCTACTGCACTGGCCTTCTGGAGGCTGGGGGAAGCACAGGAAAGCTGAGAGGAATCCTTGAAAAATACTCTTGAGTCTTCCCCGAGAGCACTGCCAAGGGCAGTGAAGCCAGGTGAAGGGAGATCTCCTGAGGAACCAAAAACTAAAGGAACAGAAGGCAAGGAAGACTCCCAGACATACAAAAAAGCTGGCAGCTGGCTATAAAATACCAGGAGAGCAGGAGTCTACCAGTGTTCCAATCCCGGGCACTCCGGAAAGGAAAGTCCTGCTCCTGCCCTAATCCTGAAGGAAATGGGGGGGTGAGTTGAATCTAACTAAAAGTACCACAAAACCTAGACCCAGTTCAGCGAGACTAGATCCACCCAGCCTCCACTGGGGTTTGACAATATGAACAATAAATTGCACCCCCTGCCCCCTGGTCAGTACTGCCCATCATGCCCTCATCCCTTATAGGTCGTCCGTTCAGGAAGACAGCTATGAAATGAATCCCATGTTTGCATTTCCTTGTCTCTTCTGATCAGTACAGACTTTCAGAGTCCTTTCTCTCAGTGGTGACATTAAAAAAAATTTTTTTAATCCTTATTTGTATTTGAGAGAAAGAGAGAGACAGAGTGAGAGCAGGGAAGGAACAAAGAAGGAAACACAGAATTTGAAGGAGGCTCCAGGCTCTGAGCTGTCAGCACAGAGCCCAACGCAGAGCTTGAACTCACAAAACAAGAGGTCATGACCTGAGCTGAAGTCAGATGCTTAACCCACTGAGCCACCAGGTGCCTTTCAGTGGTGACATTTCTTAAAATCTTATGTTTATTTATATTTGAGAGAGAGAGAGAGGGTGCACACAGTGGTACATTTGCAAGGGAGGGGCAGAGAGAGAGGGAGACAGATGATGCAGGGTTCAAACTCACAGAGCATGAGATCATGACCTGAGCCAAAGGCTGATGCTTAACTGACTGAGCAACCCAGGTGCCACAGTGGTGACATTTTAAAACAAGGAGTGAGTTGTGTGTAGAAGACAGTCGGGAGGTATATCCCCCAAAACATAGTTATCTGTGGGTGGTTATCTATGAGTGGTACATTTATGGGTGATTTTTATTTTCTTCTTTTGGTTTATTATGTTTAATGATTTTCCCTAAAAAACTAACATTGCATGGGTAGTTTTTAAATGTTTTTGTGTGTTTATTTATTTTTGAGACAGAGAGAGACAGTGCATGAGCAGGAGTGGGGCAGAGAAAGGGAGACACAGAATCTAAAGCAGGCTCCAGGGACTGAGCTGTCACCAGAAAGGCCTACGTGGGGCTCAAACTCCTGGGGCTCGAACTCATGAACCGTGAGATCAGGACCTGAGCCGAGGTCGGACACTCAACCAACTGAGCCACCCAGGGGCCCTTGAATGGGTAGTTTTTAAATATTTAAGAGAGATAAACCTAGTACATAATGTTTTAAAAATAACTATTTACAAAGGACAAAGGTAAACAAAATCAAAATCAAATGATAGCTGGGTCCTATGAGTTCTAATCACAAGGAAAACGTTTTTTTCCTTTTTCCTTTCTTTTCTTTTTATTGCATCTATATGAGAAGATGGATATTAGCTGAACCAACTGTGGTAATCATTCCGCAATATATGTAAAGCAAACCATCGTGCTATATGCCTTAAACGTATACAGTGATGTATGTCAATTATTTCTCAATAAAACTGGAAGAAATAAAAAACTAAAGGTGAATAAGAAGAAACATGGTAGCTGGGGGAAATATCTGCAACACATAATGATTCATATTTAACTCAATACAATAGAACAGACAAGGCCCACAAAAGGAAATCCAAACGGCCAATAAGCATATGAAAAAACATTTATCCTCACTAGTAGGTAGGGAAATGCAAAATAAAATAATAGGGAGATGCCACTTTTCCCACCCTTCAGATTGAGAATTTTTTTTGGTTTCTCATGTAAAAACCTAGAACATTCTGTGCTAGCAAGCACTCTCACACATTGCCATTAGAATGGGAATTACTACACTTTTCTGGAAAGCAAGCTGGCCATAGCTTTTAAAATTTTACAGACACATGACCTTTGACCCAGCAACCCCACCTTTAAGAATAGGTCCTATTGGTGGGCGCCTGGGTGGCTCGGTGGGTTAAGCGTCCGACTTCAGCTCAGGTCAAGATCTCGCGGTCCGCGAGTTCGAGCCCCGCATCGGGCTCTCGGCTGATGGCTCAGAGCCTGGAGCTTGCTTCCGATTCTGTGTCTCCCTCTCTCTCTGCCCCTCCCCCGTTCATGCTGTGTCTCTCTCTGTCTCAAAAATAAATAAACGTTAAAAAAAAAAATTTTTTTTTTAAACAAACAAAAAAAAAAAGAATAGGTCCTATGGGGGGGAGGGAGAGTTCGAGTTCATAACAATCTATTTTTTTTAAGTTTATTTATTTATTCTGAGAGAGAGTGTGCACAAGCAGGGGAGAAGCACAGAGAAAGAGAGAGAGAACCTTAAGCAGGCTGCATGCTGATAGCCAGGTTCACAGGGCTGGATCTCACAAACCATGAGATCATGACCACAGTCAAAACCAAGAGTCAGATGCTTAACCAACTAAGCCACCCAGGCGCTCCCATAATGATCTATTTTAAAGAATAATTATTGCAGCATTATTCCTAAAGGTGGAAATCTGGAAACCTCCTGAATATTCGCCAAATGGAGATGAAATAAATGCTGGTAGATCTATACCACGGATTACTATGAAGCTATTAAAGAGTGTGGCTTGGCTATTTTCATCTGGAGGGTTATCCGTGGCATAAAATTGTATACAGTGTTTTCCCAATTTTAAAAAGTCACAATAATATGTTACGGTGTTAACTTGGGGAAGATGTAAACAGATACACAATAGGTCGTCACTGGTTACTTTAGAGGAGCAGAGGTAGAAATTCAGAGGAGAAAGATGCTTGTTTTTTTTTTTTTCTTCTTTCTTCATATTATTTTACTAGTTACAGAGAACATGTGTGAATTTTCTAATTTGGGAAATGGAATTTAATGGAAGATTTTAAAAACTGACGAATATGTGCCACGCATTCTTATCTCTCTGGAACAACACAGACTCAAGATCAGTCTCCCTCCAGATGATGGAATGAATTCATCCTCTTCTGGAATGATTTACAGTCAATAAGTTTCCTCAGGTAGCCTGACTGTCAGGCTGGTCTTTTGAGAGATGATATGTTTACACTTTCATTTCTGGAAGAGGGTGACAGTCTAGTCTTTCCATCATGAGGCTAACTGGACCTAGCATCTCTGTCTGAGTCATGCCATGCTACCACGCACATCCCGTTAATTCAAGGAAGGCTGTGTTATGGTTCCTTCAGAAGGAGTTATCAATAGGGGCGCCTGGGTGGCTCAGTCGGTTAAGCGTCCGACTTCGGCTCAGGTCACGATCTCGCGGTCCGTGAGTTCGAGCCCCGCGTCAGGCTCTGGGCTGACGGCTCAGAGCCTGGAGCCTGTTTCCGATTCTGTGTCTCCCTCTCTCTCTGCCCCTCCCCCGTTCATGCTCTGTCTCTCTCTGTCTCAAAAATAAATAAAAACGTTAAAAAAAAAATTTAAAAAAAAAAAAAAGGAGTTATCAATACTTGGCAAGAAAGAAGGGATGTTCCCAAAAATGAACATGGGATGAAGACTGGAGGACCATTCCAATAGGATCTTCTTAGTTCCTCCTCATCTAGTACCAATCCCTTTGTTTACACTAGCCACCACGATACTTCAGTTGGATCAAACAGCTGTACAACTGGTAAGGATTTAACGCGTCACTGCGTTTGCCTATTATGCTTCCCTGTATCTCTTCTAAGGATGCCAACGGCTGCCATACGCCCATTAGTTACAAAGGGCTTATAGCTGCCATAACCATCCAGTTGAACTTGGCATCAAGACCTTAATTAGGAGAAAGAAATCAAGGGACCTCTGGGTGGCTCAGTCGGTTAAGTGTCCAACTCTTGATTTCAGCTCAGGTCGTGATCTCTTGGGTTTATGAGATCGAGCCCTGCATTAGGCTCCATGCTAAGTGTAGAGTCTGCTTAGGATTCTCTCTCTCTCCCTCTCTCTCTGCCCCTCCCCGCTTGCTCTCAATCTCTCTCCACATAAATAAATAAACTTAAAAAAAAGAGAGAGAGATAAAAAAAATCAAGGGAAACTCTAGTTGAAATCTGCTCTGTCTTTGTATGGGAAAAAAATATATGTGGGCCTAACACTGGTCAAACCTCTCTCAAAACTATGGAATCCTGAGGGAAAACAGTGGTATTATTCTATTTGTTTCTTTCCCAGGGATAAGGAGCAAAAATCATTTTTCTCTGCTTTTTAGTAATCACCAAATCAAATGGCCCAAGCCTTTTTTATTGGCCAACACGGAACCACTGCCAGATTCCTATTTGATAAAGTCATTCACTGTATTGTGTGTGGGTCCTGTGCCTTTCATCTGGGGACAGAGGCTGGAAGAAAAGAAAAGTCATAGACTTTTACTGGTCTGGGAATGGTTAGGTGCTAAAATGGGGGCCTCTGATGAGTCATCAAGCACCTGCTGGGAGGCAAAGATCATTTGAACACGAATTTTTCTTATATGCTTGCTAGTTTCAGGAAAACATTTACACCTATACTTCTCTCCCATGGATCAGCAGCACATTACAAAACTGCTGCTCATACCAACCTTCTCCTCCAGGCAGTGTCTACTGAAGAGAGGAGCAGGAGTTTGGAGTTAGCCCAGCTGCCAGCCAGCCTTCAGGAAAGAACCCATGCCTTCTCTTCATCTGCGTGTTCTCAACTTACCCCAGATGAGAAAGTCAGAGGATCCCCAAGAACGACAAGAGCCTAGAACTGGTGCCCCTGGGTTCACATATAGACAATTGTGATTTGCCTCCTTAACATTCATCTTCCCTTCTTCTGCCAATGGCTCCAGCCTTTTGTCAGAGGACCCACCGCTCCTTCAATCAAATCATTGCGTTCTCTGGCCACAATGAGCACATAATACAAAGGCACCAATGAGATGAAATGGAACTTTGGCTGAGACTTCTGGAAAAGGGACCTGATGTCTTTTCCACCCCACTCCTCGAGAGTTGAAGGTGAGAGGAGTGAGGCCTGGAGCCATGTAGCCATGGCAACCCTGAAGGGCATACCTCTGAGAATGGGGCTTGTTGGAGGTGAACACAGCCAGGGTGTGCACAGAGAGAAAGAGGGTGTGATAGCAGCACAGTGGTAACAAGTAGCCCCTGGAACCTGGAACACAAATTCTTCTTTTTTTTTTTTTTTTACACCCTTTAGGGTAAGATTGTTTTTGTCACTTGCAATAGAAGCATCCTGGCTGAGAAGACATGAGATGGCAAAGAACCATGGGTCAATATGAGGACAGCCACGTGTTCCCTCTTTCCATTTAAAATTTCCACGCACTTTGCTTAGGAAATTTCACATGCCTGAGGAAGGTGTTACATTCTCACCCGGGGAGGGGCCCCTTCCAGGCTGGTTTGCCTTCTGTAGGAGATATTATTTTCCTGGATAAGAAACCTTGGTGGGAAGTCAACTGTGTTGTTTACTGTCATTTTAATTTTGTTCTTATTAATTATAACTCATCTCTCGACATTCAGAGAGTATTCAGTTGATCCATCATGGGCAGGAGGTTTGTTCTTCCCAGTCTTAGACAGAGTTGTGCTGTGAGTCATCCACATTCTCATATGGCCCCCATGGTGACAATGACACACTACTGCACAGTGGCTTATCCAAATCCTCCCTAGTCCTCCTGTGTGGTTTAATTAAATTGGTCACTCTGTACCAGCCACTTAAAAAAGACAGGGTATTGAGGGTTGCAAGCAAACAAACAAGAAGAAGAAAATATAGAAAGGTATTGCTGTATTCTTCCACTCAGGTCTCAGGGCAAAATATTCTTCAAATCTGGTATTCCTTGCTCAAGATAAATGAAGCATGAAGATGCTAATGACCACCCCCCCTCAAGTTATGATTTGGCTATTAATAGCCTTCCTCCTCCCTCCCTCTCTCTCTGTCTCCTTCTTTCTCTCTCTCTCTCTCTCTCTTTCTTTCTCCCCCTTTTCTTTCTTTCTTTCTTTCTTTCTTTCTTTCTTTCTTTCTTTCTCTCACTTGCCTTCTATTTGTGGAAGAAGTTATAAATATCATGTTGGGTCTTAAGGTATTATCCAACCAAACAAGGTATGTGCACCAAAGCATTCACCCCGACCAGAACTCACAACTTTCAGAATGTTTTCACACCATCATGGTGGCTAGGAGATGGCCAGCTTTGGGAGAATCCCTCTTTCCATGGTCATGATATCAGAAAAGGGACACCTTTCACTGACTGGTTTTTTCATAAGATCCAAAGAGAGGAATTGAGAGCTAATTGTTATTAGATGCACTGAGGTATCTGTGTCTTCAAGAAGAGAATTTTTGGATGAGCCAGGTCTTCATAAGTGGGACCAAATAACTGTAAAATGAGTAATCATTGATTTCAAAGTCAAACCAGACTTCATACCAACACCAAATATGACCAGTGTGGCTTTTCCTTCACCTTTCTCCAGGGGTAAAAGTCTAAGAATATTTTGTGGGAAACTCCTGGTCTAATGTAACCTGGTCTAATCTCCCAAACAGACACTTATATTCCCTCTTCCTTACTTTCTCAAGGTGAGATGATTACAAACAGAACTTAAATCTCACACATGTTGGAAAGGTGGAAGGTGAGGCCACACAAGAGGACAAAGGTTCCAACACGTCTTACTGGCTTAAATTCCAGGAGAATATGCTCTAGATGATTTCTTGCATCTGAACTTATGATTGCATTACAGGAGAGCACATCAAAAAAATAAAACCAAACTATGACATAAAGGAAAATAAAGAAATATTAATAAAACAATCTGAGAAATTATAGCCAATGAACATCAATACACCAAGAACTAAAACAGACTCCTTTCCAAAATCAGAAATCTTACATCAGCAAAATATATATACTTGTAAAAAAAAAAAAGAAAGTTGAAGGGATCAGAACTCAGATTTTCTTTAAACTCCAAAATTAGATCAGGGACTCTGGCGGCTCTATTTTTTGATGATGTCCATTAAAGTGTGTGTGTGTGTGTGTGTGTGTGTGTGTGTGTGTGACACAGCATTGGCAGTACAAGTAAACAGGCCAAAGTAGAAATTCAGAATTCTAAGACCTAAGTCATTCTTATGTCATTATTTTCATTTGGGAAATAACAATTAAGTTAATGAAAATACAGCAAAAGTATTAAAACATATCTGTTTTTTTTTTAAAACTATAACATTTTTAAAAATCACATATATTCTGTATCATTCAACTATGGAATTTATTATGCTCACCCTCATATGATTCATCATAATATTTTATATGATTTGTGTAGTATCTACCCCCAAAATGTATACTATCATCCCCATTTTTGCAGAGGAGGAATTATCTGATAAGAAGTTACATAGCCAGGATTCAAACCCAGGTCTTTCTGACTCCAAAATTCATGGTTAATTATACAATGTTACTTACCTCTTTTCAAAATATTTCAATCTGTCTTAGAAAAACCCAGCCCATTAGGGGCCAAGGGAGAAGCTAGGAACCCCATTATTCATGGCCTTATGAAAAAGTAAGGAATCTTCTCTTACGAGGGGCTCCCTGAGAAGAACCTCACCTACCATCAACAAGACCACACTATCTGCAATGCCATCAGCCCCACAACTGCTGGAGGAATCCTGGTCCTGCTCCCATCTTGAATATACTCCAGTCTAACCATCTACTTGTGGCCTCTAGTATTCCTCCATGATTTCCTGACCAGGAAAATCCACAGTATTTCCATAGTACTTTCCTCTTGTTCAAAGCATCCTATGGGGCGCCCGAGTGGCTCAGTCGGTTAAGTGTCCAACTTCGGCTCAGGTCATGATCTCGCAGTTTGTGAGTTCGAGCCCATGTCGGGCTCTGTGCTGACAGCTCAGAGCCTGAAGCCTGCTTCGGATTCTGTCCCCCTCTCTCCCTGCTCCTCCCCTGCTCACACACTGTCTCTCTCTCAAAAATAAATAAGCATTAAGAAAAAAAAAAAAGCATCCTTGTTACTCTCTTAGGAGAATCTACCTTGTTCCTGTTCTGATTTGGTCATCCTCATCTTGGTTTCCCATCCTGATTATTTCCTTTCTTTGGGTTGCTTTGACAAGTTACTAGCAATTCCAACTAAATTAGCTGCCCCCACCTCCATCAAGTCTTTATGTTCACAAGTAACACCCACCAAACTCCACCTGCCCTCAAGCTAGACCTCCCAAGGTCCATGCTGACTCAGTCTGGGTACTAGGTTAAGGTCATAATCCAACTTGTTTCCTCTCTCCCTCCAACATCCAAAGATGTTTTGTAATGTCGTAAAAAAACAAATAAGAAATTATAGCCTTATGATTTAAGTTTAATGTCTATTTATTAAAAAAACTATGAGAATATTCAGATTAAAACAATAATGCAATGTAAAACAAAAACAATAAAGATGAGTAATAAAATCGATAGATATTATTCTAACATCAAGAAGCAAATTGTAACAAAAAATAAATAAAATTAAACCACACCAAAGGCAGTAGTTCATGAGGAGGAAGAGAGGGATACATTTCAAGTAGAAGTAATGATAAGTAATAAGCTCTTGGATCATTTGATAATCCAATAAATCAGGAGAGGTGAATCATAGGAATACGTTGAGAAAAGATTTAAATTTCTTGCTGATTTGACACAAAATACTGGCATGGATGACGATGACATAAAATTCATAATGTACCAGGAAAATGAGGACATAGATGTCATCAATTCAAAGAGTATTTAAGATAGAAACTTACCAGAAATTCTCAAGTGCCCTGAAATCTTCCAGCTCCTATCTGAAAGAAACATGATAGTGATTTGCCAATTTGGGCAATGCTAAACATTTTCTTGGCATTGCCAATCACAAATTGTGAAGCTGGTAGAAATGTGTCTAAGTTATCAGTAATAAAAATAAATTTTTTCATCAACTGTGCTCGATAAAAGACTGAATAATCTATTCTCTCTATAGAAAATATCACAAAATTGCTGTCATTTGAAAACACCAAGAGTACATAGCTAAAATAAATGTTTAAACAAAATTATAAAGATGTGTCAAGCAGCTAATGAAAATATTATTGTGGGGGCGCCTGGGTGGCTCAGTCGGTTAAGCGTCTGACTTCGGCTCAGGTCATGATCTCGTGGTCCGTGGGACAGCTCAGAGCCTAGAGCCTGCTTCAGATTCTGTGTCTCCCTCTCTCTCTGACCCTCCCCTGTTCATGCTCTCTCTCTCTCTGTCTCAAAAATAAATGTTAAAAAATTTTTTTTTAATAAAAAAAGAAAATATTATTGTGATAATTTCTGTTCTCATTCTAGAGAAATGCATTCACTTTTCATTCCTAATTTTATATTCTTTTACTTAAAATTTGCTCTAAAAATTATCAAAGTTTCAACCCTGCAATCCCTGAATCCATCCTCACAGTGGGATCTTGGGTTTTTCCCTCCCTCCCTTCCTCTTTTTTTTTTTTTTTTTTAATGTTTATCTATTTTGAGAGAGAGACTCCCAAGCAGATTCTGTGCTGTCATCACAGAGCCTGACAGGGCTCAAACTCACAAACCGTGAGATCATGACCTGAACGGAAATCTAGAGTCAGACGCTTAACTGAGCCACCCAGGCACCCCGCTCCCTCCCTCCCTCTTTAGGTGAACTCAAGACTGCCCTTTTTTCAGACAGACAGACAGACAGACAGAGAGTGGCCAGGACAGAACCAAAGTGTAGTAGAATGTCATACAGATTTGTTCACTAACAACTATAAAGCTCACGATGGGCACCTGGGTGCCTCAGTTTGTTAAGCTTCCAACTTCAACTCAGGCAAGATCTCACGGTCTGTGAGTTCAAACTCCACGTCAGATTCTGTGCTGACAGCTGAGAGCCTGGAGCCTGCTTCAGATTCTGTGTCTCCCTCTCTCTTTGCTCCTCCCCTTCTCACACTCTTTCTGTCTCTGAAAAATGAATAAACCTTTAAAAAAATAAGGGGGGGGGGGTTGTCCCTGGGTGGCTCAGTAGATTGGGTGTCCAACTTCGGCTCAGGTCATGATTTCGCGGCTTGTTGAGTTAGAGCCCCTCATCAGGCTCTCTGCTGACAGCTCAGAGCCTGGAGCCTGCTTCTGATTCTGTCTCCCTATCTCTCTGCTCCTCTCCTGTTCACGCTCTGTCTCTCCCTCTCTCTCAAAAATAAATAAACATTAAAAAAAATTTTTTAACTAAATAAAATAAATACCTTTTTTAAGAAAAACTATAAAGCCCACGAAATGCAAAGCACTCAGATTCCAGAGACTGCTGTTTTCGCCAAATCACCTATGAACGCCACAGGTAGAAAAGCTAGATCGAACACATTCAACTGTTTTTTTAATTGTTCAGTTTTATCAAAAGTATATATTCTGCTGGTATATGTCAGCAGAGTAAACACAGGGCTCCCCTTCCTGCTTGTTGAAAACGCAGGTGACTGGGTAGACTTCCCTGCTTGGGGGAGGGTGTGGGAATCCGCTCAGTCTAATTTGGAGGATGTTATTTGTTCAGACTCTGGTCTCCTAAGAAAAAGTTCCTTGTGCCTTGAATAGGCATTCATTGGTACATTAGACAAAGTCAAACAAACTAAAACTAAAATAGTTCCACCACAGAGAGAGCGATCCTTTTATTTCATTATTCCTTTGGCTCTTAGTTGCCCATGGTTGGATCTCAAGAATTGTCTCTCATATTTCATTACATTTAAAGTGCAAAGCTTCTCCAAAACATGTAGCCCTATATTTATTTGTTTCATTGATTTTTCACATTAATCTGATTTTATTCAGCAAGTGTTGGTGGAGAGGCTTCCAGTGGGAGGGGCCCTGCCCTGGGCACCAAGAAATTCCCTGAGAGATGGGAAGGAAGGATGCTTTCCCCAAACATGTGTCAAGGTGATAAATGCTCTCCAGTGATAAGATCAAACTGTTGAGAGAACAGACAAGAAGGAGCAATTAATCCTGCCTGGGCCAACTTGGAAAAGCAAAGTGGATTCAAAGTGTGGTTTGTGGCTCCCAAGGGCTCCAGACAGGAGTCTCTGGGGGTCTGCTGGGACAGTGGGGAGGTAAGGGGCAAGGCTCCAGGGCTGCCATTATTGCTTTAACAAAAGTACATCTCCTTGTATCTGTCTTATTGATTGTAAGTCTGCATTCAACTCCTGAGACAAAAAGCTTCTGCTTTTAAAAAAAATAATTTTTTGGGGGGTGTCTGGTGGCTCAGTCAGTTGAGCATCAGACTTCGGCTCAGGTCATGATCTCACAGTTCGTGAGTTTGAGCCCCACACCGGGCTCCGTGCTAATGGCTCAGAGCCTGGAGCTTGCTCCAGATTCTGTGTCTCCCTCTCTTTCTCTCTCTCTGCCCTTTCCCTGCTTGAGCTCTGTCTCTCTCTCTCTCAAAAATAAATGTTTTTTTAAAAGTAAAATAAATAAATAATGAAGAAAAAATTTTAATTACTAAATAAGATGTCCTTTGATCTGAGCTTTGAAGATTAAAGAATTTATCCAAGTAGAGGTCAATCTTGGGGTTTTGGCTCCCTTCAGATGTTAAAATTTCCAAGTCCACATGGTTAGCCCTAGTCTTTCTCCTAATTCTAGTATTCTCCTTCTTCAACCCATCCTCTAGTCTCCAGACCACATTTTAGAACCTTTGATGGCTCCTCATTGCCTACTAGTCAAAGTCCAACCTCCCTGACATAGGTCACAAAATCCTTCCCAACTGAGCTCCAAATGCCCTCCAAAATTCATTTTCCTCCACTTACCCAAAGATATTTTTGGGAGACAATTCTCCATGGGTCTCCCACATTTCAGCACTTCTTGAGAACAGAGGTGCCGGCAAATTTTGTTCCAGCTACCTTTTCAAGAATGTTTGTGTAGTGAGCAGCTTGGTAAACAGAGATAGTGTCTCTGTCCAGAGTGGAGAGAAGGTTTGTTGGCTTTTTAGTACAATAAAGATAATTATCTCCCTCCAGGACAAAGATTGGGTAGGTTGGGTTGCAGTCCATTATGAGAGATTGGGGCTTCCTAAGCTTGGGGTTCCTCAAACCCACTGAGTGTAGCATCCATCTGGGCCACTCTGCATTGCCACAGTGGGACTTGGGGAACAAGGAAAGCCAATGCAACAATGAAGCTCATGATTCTGGCTGTACTGGGAGAAACAAAATCCTTGATCTCTCACTCAGGAATCTCACGTCTTCTGCCAGCATCCATATAACTCTGACATAGTAGCTGTTAGCTTACAAGCAATTTAAAATCTCAGATCCTTCAGTTCTTGAAAGGCCCCCATATCAGTTAGGACTAAACTAAGTCACAGTGCAGTAGCAAATGGCCCACAAATCCCAGTGGCTCACAACAGAAGTTTGTCTCTTGCTCATCCTTGTGTCCCTAGCAGATCAGCTGGTGGCTCTGCTTCCATCATCACTGGCTTCATTTTAGGATACAGTCTGACAAAGCATCTACTCTCTGGAACAGTGTTCATGGTCAAAGAAAAAGAGAATTTGGCAAAGAAGGCACCTGCTTTTAAATCTTTCGCCTGGAAGTAACAGACATTCCTCTGTTTGCTTTCATTGGCCGCATCTAAACTCAAGCCTGGTGGAAAGTAAAAAGCTATCATATGCCCAGAGGGAAAGAGAGATGGGATATTGCTAAATATACCTAATGACTGCGAGAGCATCCGGGTTCCATCCACATCCTGGTTCCAGTCATCTGACTGGTCTTCATGCAAACCTGGATCGCTCTCACGTGACTTTGTAATTGTACATGCAATGTCTTCTTCCCAAAATGTCCTGCTTCTCCCTGCTTACTCGCCCCTTCCCACACCTCTTATTACCTGGAAATCTACTATTTTTCAACAGCTCCAACATTACCTCCTTTCTGAAGCTCTCTCTGACCATTCCTCACCCACAAAAATACCTTATTTCCTTATGCTTCCATAGCACTGCGTCTATAATTCTATCAAGGTACTGAACCCACTGCTTCACATTGGTTCATGAATCTGACTCCTTCCATAAACCAAGATCTCTTGAAGGTATAGGATGGCCCATGATTTCTTTTTACCTTTTTGCAAACCTAACACCATTTTGATTAAAATACTTCTGAGGATTTCCACTCCTTAAAATTAAAAACAAAAACAAAATCCTCAGCATATTGCAAAGCCCACATGGTCTGCCCATCGCCATACTCCCTATCGCCCTCCACCCTCAAGCCCCACGTCTTTGCCTCTGCCTGAAACCTCTACCTCACCTAACTAACCCCTCCTCAACCCTCACATCTGAGTAGAAGCATCGCTTCCTCAGGGAAGTCTTCCTACATCAAATCCCCTCATTCATAGCACTCACCACAAACCAGCAATTAACCAGTTATTTGTGTGACTCTTTTCCTGTGTTTCTCCCCCCCCACTTGACCTTAAGATGTAAGTTCATGAGGGCATGAATCCTATCTACTGTTGCTCACTGTTGGATCTCTGGTACTTGGTATATTGTCTGTCACAAAGTAAGACTCCATAACTATAGGGTGAGTGAATCAATGGATGAATGAATATAATAAAATGGTCAATGCATGTGTGTTGGGTCGAAGTAAGGGACAATGGAGGAAAACAAACAAACAAAAATTTATATAGATTGATGTCAGAGGATCTGACTTTGACATCTTTGCAGAACTTCCTGATATATTTGTGGAATAACAGGATGGCAGGTAAGACAGAAAAGAAGCCCAGAAAAGGCCAGAAAAGTGGATCATGGAGGCATAGGGAGGGAGTTCAGAAGACAAAGAATCAAAAGGAGTGGTCACAGGAGGAAAGGTATAATCTACGTTAAGTATACCTGTCCCCCCAAAATTCTTATGTTGAAGTCCTAACCCCCAATGTAATGGTAGTAGGAGGCGGGGCCTTTGAGAGGTAATTTGGTTATGAACGTGGAGCCATCATGAGATTAGCATCTTACTAAAGGGATCCCAAGGAGCCCTGTCACCCGCTCTGTGAGGACACAGGGAGAAGTTGGCAGCTTGTGACCTAGAAGATGGTCCTCAGCAGAACCCAACCATGCTGGCACCCTGGGCTTGGGCTTCCAGCTTTCAGAACGGCGAGAAATAAGTATTTGTTGTGTAAGCTGCCCAGTCTGTGGTCATTTGTTAGAGCAGCCCAAGCTAAGACAGCCCGTCAAGCAGGGATGAGAGGGTCGCATCGGTGGGTTGTAGGGAGTGGAGACACATAATCATGTGTGTTAAGAAGTGCATCGGAGTCTTTAGAAGGAACAAGTTTCTGAGAGAGAGAAGACATGGAGTTTATAGGGAGCCTACAGGGACCAGGATCACAAGGATATTTTTAGCTGTTTTTTTCATTAAAAGATTTCATACATGGGTTGATGGGGGTCAGGAGATTTCACTCAAAGGAGAAAATGGAGATGAGGTCATAGGTCACAGAAAATGGAAATCGGTTATTAATGTTGTCTTCGAGATTCCATCAGTATCTGGGGTTGATCTAGCAGTGGCAATGAGCATCTTGTAAATGGTGGAGGGGGTGGGGCAGGGACGGGTGAGGGAGACAGGATACACCGGAACCTGAATAGGCTGGCAAGCTAGGAAGAATTTCCATAGACTAATCTTTTCACTGAGACACACACCCTCCCCTGATGCTTCCAGGAGCCCTGAGCTTCCCATGGGAGATTTGAGTAGGCCCCAGAGACCCCAAGCCTCCAAGAGAGGACCATCCAGTCCTAGCTAGCTTCTAGGACTCTGCATGAGCAGCTGGCAGGCAATCCCACTCACTTGCACAGAGAGCCTCCAAATGGCCAGCCCAGGGAACAGCACCACCATCTACCCCATTGCCCTTGACAAAAACCTAGAAGTTATCCTTGACTTTTGTCTCACTTTACTCTCCACATCGAAATGATTCTGTGTTGTCATATCTCTCAAATCCACCCACCTCCTGCTATCCCCATAACCACTAATATAGTTCAGGAAGCTGTCACTGAAGCATATTCTAACTTCCTCCCCGCCTCCATCTGGCTACCTTCCTATCTGGATCTCACAGGACCAGATTCTGGTGCCCACACAACCACAGCTGGGCCTCCTATCTGGTTTTGTGCAAAATGGATCACAGTCCCTTCTCCGATTAGAACTCTTCATTAGCTCCCTTTCTCCCTCAGGATAAAGTCCAAAGTTCCTCACGTTGCTTTTGATACCGTTCATGCACTGGTCCTGGCCACATCTCTCACTTTATCACCGGGCTTCCCACCTGGGTTTCTCCAGCCATGTAGAACTACTTGCGATCTCACATGAACGCCTTGTTCTTTTTCACTCCTGACCCGGAAAATGCTTCTCACTCTCCCTGCAAATCTTCTTACCCTCCCCTCCCCGCCCTCCCAGCCCCTCAGGTCCCGAGTCACCTGCTTAATTCCTGCTCTTGAAATCTGAGCTGTGAGGTTTCCTGCTTCACAAAATCTCCCCAACTCCTTCTGGGCTGAGGAAGGGGCCCTGACTACATGCTCCCATAGCAACTCATATCTGCCAGAATCAGAGCATATAATAATCCATGTTGTAGTTTTGGTGTCAATTCATTTAACTTATCTGTACCTCCATCTAGATCAGTGGTTGTCTACTCCGCACATTAGTGTCACAGAGGGATCTTATAAAAAATGTGAGTGGTGGGGCGCCTGTGTGGCTGAGTCGGTTAAGCGTCCGACTTCAGCTCAGGTCATGATCTCACAGTCTGCGGGTTCGAGCCCCACATCGGGCTCTGTGCTGACAGCTCAGAGCCTAGAGCCTGCTTCCGATTCTGTGTCTCCCTCTCTCTCTGCCCCTCCCCTGCTCATGGTCTGTCTCTCTCTGTCGCAAAAATAAATAAAAACATTTTTAAAAAAATGTGAGTGGTGTTTAAGAAGCTCTACAGGTGAGTCTGGACATTGGTGTTCCATAAGTTCCTGCATAGAACTCTAGCGGGTGGCCAGAGATGGTCACCACTGAGTGGACTATAATCCCTTGAGCTCAGAGAACATGCCGGGTCAGCGTTTGCTCCCCAGTGCCCCGCACAGGAAACGATGCTCAGTATTCGTTACCTGAAAACATCTCTGATCACTCCAGGGTGAAAGGTCTGCAGAGGCAGCTTGGAGAAGGAGAGATGGCAGGACCTGCTTCTCACCCCTGAGTGAGCATGGGTGAAATGAGCCTCCTCAGTTCACTGAGAGACACAATCACACAGCTGGAGTCTTGGGCACAGTCCCCAGGGATGTCCTGCGCATACACAACTCTGTCCTGTTAGGAAGGCTCTCGTGCCACATAGCAACATATTTCTCTGCCCAGCAGAGAGTGTACATGTGGACAAGCTTACTTTTCAGAGGTCTTGAGCTTTCATTACCTCTTCACAACAAGTAACCAGATGGAGAAACTGAGGCTCCCAGAGCCTGTGAGTGGCCCTCACCTCAAAGCCTTCCAGAAGAAGGCAGAGCAGAAATGCAGGTGACTTGCCAAGAGCGGTCAGTTTCATGGTGGATAACATATACCTGGACCAACTTTCCTGTCCCCTAGAGCAGAGCTCACCCACTGTACCGCCCCGCCTCCTAGGGTTGATGGAAATGTGTTTGCGGGAGGACAGCAAAGAGCTGGAGAATTTTGCACCCGAGTGACTCTTTTCATAAAAACAGGATCGTGTTGGGGCGCCTGGGTGGCTCAGTTGGTTAAGCGTCCGACTTCAGCTCAGGTCACGATCTCACGGTCCGTGAGTTCGAGCCCCGCGTCGGGCTCTGGGCTGATGGCTCAGAGCCTGGAGGCTGCTTCTGATTCTGTGTCTCCCTCTCTCTCTGCCCCTCCCCTGTTCATGCTCTGTCTCTCTCTGTCTCAAAAATAAATAAACGTTAAAAAAAAAAAAAAATTAAAAAAAAAAAAAAACAAAAAACAGGATCGTGTTAGTTTCTAGTAAGAGAAGGAAGGGACCCGGGGAATTTTATCAGACAATTTGGGCCCTAATTAATATGGAGATGCAGCCATCTTTGCTGACAATGCCATTGACAGATTCCCTCCCGCTGCAACCAAGGCAACCACCGTTAGAATCCTCAGGCTACTGGGGCACCTGGGTGGCTCAGTCGGTTAAGCCTCCAACTTCAGCTCAGGTCATGATCTCACAGTGTGTGAGTTCAATCCGTGCGTGGGGGGATCTGTGCTGACAGCTCAGACCCTGGAGCCTGCTTCAGATTCTGTGTCTCCCACTCTCACTCTGTCTCTCTTTTGCCTTTTTTAAATTTATGTAAATAAATAAACATTAACAAAAAAACATTTAGAATCCTCAGGCTCCTGAGTCTCTGCCCAGGGCGTGTGGCAGAGGCTGGACAAGGAGGCGGGGCTTGACACCGGGCTTACTATTAAATGGCTTTGGCAACAGACAGACCCCGTTTCAAACCCTGGCTGGCTATAGCGCCTACCACCTCTAGGCCTTTTGCATGTAAAGATCATGAATCTAGACTACGTACCCCTCAACAGTGTTAGTCTTACTGTTGTTGCTGCTTCCGTTATTCATGCTCTTACAAGGAATCCCCTTAGCAGCTACACTTAAACCCCCTCGTCCCAAAAGGGCAACAAGAAATGGAGAAGAACCCAGTGACCCAGGGAAACTGCAAGTGAAACCAAGTGTCATTTCTCTCACGGTGGTTTAAGAGATTCAACACTCTTGCTTGGCTGATTGTCTCAGAGGGGATTAATAACCCTCTGCGGACTGTCCTCCACGTAGCAATGGACAAGGGCCCTGTTCAAAGGCTCACCTTGACTAGGTGGCCCCAGGCTCAGCCACCTGGGCTGATGCTGTCGTGCAGAGTGCCTGGGACCGCGGGCATCCACATTCATTTCCTGCCTGCCCATCCCCATGTGCAATGGCTCCTGAAAAAGGGGAACCAATTGTGGCTCAGAATCCTTTTAATAGCTGAGAACATTTGGATACCCATCCTAGGCAGCAAGGCTGTGACCGTTCTCCTGCCATCCCTGCTCCATTTCAGCCAAGCCAGCAGGCCAGGGGGGACACGACCAGCCAACAGCCAAAGCAATCAGAAAAAGAGATGATGTGCCTTTAAGATGAAGGTGGTGGGCAACCATCCATCTTCCCTAAACACAGACTTGCCTTGTTCTTCCATTTCTGGCTGAGTGATAAAAACGTTAAATGTCATTTCCTGTATCAGTGGTTAACCACTAGATGCTGGATCAGAGATTTACCAGAAGTGCTGAAGTTAAGGAAAAAAAAAAAAAAACCCTGCTGTTTTCAATAACCCTTTCTTGCACCCGGTGGGAACTATTTAACCTTTTGGGGGGAGGGGGAGGGGCATGAGGCGTGCTACTGGATTTCGCCCGAGCAATAAATTTAGGATTTGATTTGCCAAAGCCTTTCTTATGCTCCATCCAGGAAGTAAGGAGAGGGAGGCAGAATTTCACCATCCTGCTTCTGTCCCCAGTGAATGAGTGTGTATGTACAGGAAAGGCAGGTGAAGACAGAAGTGAAAGTCTGCCACGTTCCTCTTTGCCCACCATTGTCTCAGGCTACCCACGGTCATTTGGTTTTATTGACCCAACATTTTCATAGAAGACTGTGGTTCTGACTATTTTGTTTCCCCAGCTTCCTGTAGCAGTAAGTGTCCTCCGGTGCCTAGGAGCATACTGGGGGGACGCAGGACTCTCGAAGAGCTTCTGCGTATGAGCAGCCATGGTCTGAGGGACAGAGAGCCCAGCTCGATCCTTTGCTGTGTCTTCTTGGATTTCTCCATTCAATTAAGAGCCCAGGAAAGTAAAGTGGGGGAGGTTTGGCTCAGCCCCACGGAGAGGTGACGGGACCAGCTGCAGCCCACCCATGCTTTGCTCCCCCGTCTGCCCTGCACTTTCTCCCCTGGGGTGGGCTCAATGGGCACAACAACACACAAAGCCACCCTAGCTCCTCCCTGCTGCCTCCCAGGCTCCATACACCCCTATCAGGGCAGATAAGACTTCAGAGCTACATTGTGTTCTAGCAATTGCATTTCCTACCCGATGCTGCCTAGAACATTCTGTGTACAGACCAAGCACTCCTAGCACTTCACGTGCATCTTGGATGAGTGAGACAGTCCCGGTTTGCCTGGGACTAAAGGGACTGGTAGTGGGTAGGACGTTTTTTATTAAAAGTGGGAAAGTCCCTGGCAGACTAGAATGAGAATTAGTAACCCTAATAGAAGTGTGTGACAGGTAAATCCTCCTACTTCAAAAACTGAAGCTGAAGTTGACAGAGGATGCAGCCAGGTCAAGTTGAAGAGGATGTGATGCAATGTAAAGTATCTGTCTGGGAGAAAGGAAATCATCACTGCTCTCCCACCTCTCCCAGCGCGTATCAGAAGCCACCTTCTGCTAAGTCAGCCGTTAGCAGTGGAAATCTGAAATCAAAGAATTGGAAGGGAAAAGATTATGGGAAATAATATATTCCACCATATTTCTGGTAGGGTCTGTGAAAGAGAACTATATTCCTCCTCACAGTCCCAGGTAATAGCACCAAAAGCCTCCCAGGTGCCCAAGATAAAAAATCTTGAGTGTCGGGGAACATGGGTGGCTCCACTGGTTAAGCCTCCAACTCTTGATTTCTGTTCAGGTCATGATCTCATGGTTCATGAGTTCAAGCCCCTCGTTGGGCTCTACACTGACAGCACTGAGCCTGCTTGGGATTCTCTCTCTCCCATTCTCTCTGCCCCTCCTCCGTTTGTGCACGCTCTCCTCTCTCTCTCTCTCTCTCTCAAAATAAATCAACAATAAAACAAAATCTCGAGTGCTGAACACCTCTCTCCCTCAGTCCCACTCTCTGTTTTCTCAGCAAGCCCTGACTTTCCTGCCCCTGTTATTTCCTCTGCACTCCCCTTGCCACTCCCTGAACTCAGCTTCTCCACGACCCTTAGCTCACCCCTCCATCCCCTCTGGCCTCAATTTCCTCTGCCCCCTGACCTATTATTAAATAATGCCTCCTCTTTTAAAGCTCAAATTCAAGAAACATTTACTGAGTGCCTGGATTAGAAGGCTGCCATCGATGTCACTTATCTTGATTTCATATGACTTTCGACAACATTTCTTATGGGTACCTCTTTGAATGAGATCGTCCGAGATGACTTCTTGACTGAGAAAACCCCCGACATTTCCAGGCAAAGCTGAGCACTTCCTCTCAATGTCCTGGATCATATTGCCCTTCAGCCCTCATCATATGGCTGTGATTATTGGCTTGCCCACTAGCTGTGAACCCCTGGTGTCTTATTTATCTTGTTTCCCTAGGGTTGATCCCAGACCTTGATAGATAGCAGCCATTAAATAAATACAGAAAATGAGATAGTGTTGAGGTAAGAAGAGGAAATACTGCCTGGGTGCTATGATACTCAGATGGGTCCAGAGCCACTTGAACATATAAAATTCAAAGGCCGTTGATTACGGTTAGATCAACCTGGTAGTCTATTAAAGAATCGAAGGTCTCTGCCCCGGGCTCCATTCTAATCAACATTTTTATAAACATCCTGGATGAAGATATAAAAGGCACATAAAACAGATCTGCAGAAAAACCAAAGCCAGGAGGTATCACTAATATGTAGGATGTTAGAATTAATGTTGCAAAATTATCTTGGCCTACCGGATCAATAGACCAAAACTAAGAAGATAAAAATTTACACTAATAGATGTAAATGCTATTTTACACCACTCACTAGAACAAGGAGGGAGATCTGGTTTAACAGCAGTTCACATGAAAAAACTATAGCGATTCTCACAGTCTTTGAGCTTGCAGAGAATCCAGAGACTATCCAGTACAGAGGATGCCAAGCTTTTTAAAAATAATAGAACATTTTCATCAATGAGAGTTTTACACAGAGGCCAAGTGAAGACATTTTGGTAGTGTTCTGTGTAGGAGTAGAGGCAAAGGGTCTGATGAGTCAGCACCCCCTCCCGGCAATTCACCCCTAAGGCACCTTCCCAAGCTCCTGGGGCTCTTCGGAACACTGGTTGAAAACAGCAGATCTGATTCAGTCTCTTTGCTCTACCGAGTCTATACAGCCAGTTAGTGTCAGAAGCCCTTCAATCCCTCAGCCAGCTTTGTTTTTGTTTGTTTGATTTGGTTTGTTTTTATTTATTGTTCTTGTCCCTCCCTGGCACTGTATTATACATTAGACTGTTTATACAGCACCTGCTCCCTCACTGGGGTGCGGTTTTCTGTGTTGTTCATTGTTATACCCCTAGTGCATGGTACATGATGGAAGCTCAGTAAACATTTGGTGGGAAAATTAATGAAAGAACTGGAAAGAATGCAGATGTCTTGACTCCCAACCCAGGATTGCTCTTCTAGTAGTGACACTGTCTCAGACAACACCAACACAAGCCAAGGGCACATTAGGCTGCATTAGAAGAAGATTGTTGTCAGAGCACCTGGGTGGCTCAGTCAGTTAGGCATCTGACTCTTGATCTCAGCCCGGGTCTTGATCTCAGCATCATGAGTTCAAGCCCTGCACTGGGCTCCATGTTGGGCTCTGCGCTGGGCTTGAAGCCTACTTTAAAAAAAAAAAAAAAAAATGTTATCCTAAATAAGGATGAAATGGTTCCACTGTATTCTGCATTGTTCAAGCCATATCTAGAATATTCTGTTAAGTTCCAAAAGGTACATTAAAGAAAAACAGAAAGGAAAGCAAATGTGGCAGGGGTGGGATATAAATCATATTTGGGGTTTTTTTTGTTTTTTTAATTTTTTTTAATGTTTATTTGTTTTTGAGAGACAGAGACAGAACGTGAACAGGGGAGGAACAGAGAGAGAGGGAGACACAGAATCCGAAGCAGGCTCCAGGCTCTGAGCTGTCAGCACTGAGCCCGATGTGGGGCTCGAACCCACAAACTGTGAGATCATGACCTGAGCCGAAGTCAGACGCTTAACCGACTGAGCCACCCAAGTGCCCCTAAATCATATTTGTAAGGGCTAACTTTGTGCCAGACATATTATATATTTATTGCATTTCATCAGCACAATCCTGCTATAAAGTAATGTATTCCTTTTATATCTGAAGAAACTGAGACAACAGGGAATTTAAATAACTTCTCCAAAGTCACACAGCTAAATGCCCAGAATTCAAACCGCTGGCAAACTTGTGTTCCTCCTGCAACACGAAGATGCCTCTTGGAAGGGGGTCCCCAAATGGACAAGCCAAGTGTGGAGGATCCTGGCAAATAAGATGTCCAGCTGGAGAAATCCAGGCATATGTGACAGGCTGGGTCAGGGATGAGGAGACCATGACAGAAGTCAAAACAGAGAGAGAAGGGCACTTTTTGAGGGGGGAGGTCTTGAGACTCAGTGTCACCTGTCAGATGAGGTGGAGGAGAGATTCCTGGATGGAAAATCGGTCCAAACGGCTCTCAAATCTGTGTCTTTGGGACAGGTTGCTACTTCGGGGTGGTGACGGTGCCCTGTGCCCATCAGGCACACTTGCACAGTCCCTCTCTCTCAATGTCTTATGTGCAGTAAAGAGAAAATGCCGAGCTATTTTTTGTGGCTGTTAATTTCCTTTGACAAAGGGAACTGAGCAGCAGCAGGGTAGTAAGAGCTGCCCCCAAGCTGTAGCTGGAATCATTTCCATAAGTGCTCGGCTTCTATGGTGAAGCATAGAAACAGCCCCAAGTGGAGTGGCTTGTCCTGCGGTAAAACAGGCACCAGGCGCAGAACACAGTCAATGAACGCAGGGCAGTGGGAACCAAGGAGCAAGGCTGGGGTCCGAGCCTGGGAAAAGTTGGGCCACGGGACCCTTCTCGCTGCAGGGGCAGAGCCTACTCCAGTGCTCCTCTCCAGGCTGTGGGACTACACCTCCCCCGACTCGTGTCTCCCCATCTGGCCTACCACATGAAGGCAAAGAGGAGGAGAGGGAACTCAGGAGAAAATGGCCTTTCCTGGGTGCCCGTGTGGCTCAGTCAGTTAAGTGTCTGATTCTCGATCTCGGCTCAGGTCATGATCTCACAACTCATGAGTTCGAGCCTCACATCAGGCTCTGCACTAACAGTGCAGAACCTGCTTGGGATTCTCTCCCTCCCTCCGTCTCTCCCTTGCTTGTGTGCTCGCTCGCTCTCTCTCTCTCCCACCCCCCCTCTCAAAAATAATAAACTTTAAAAAAACACAAAGGGAAATGCAATACTATACCATGCCAACTCAACTTTCAGTGGATCAAAATATAAGCCTGATGACTAAGAAATGGTTTTCTGTTCCATGTCCAATGTCACCTTCCCCTCATTCTTCCCTGTCCTCCTATCTTTTATGCAAGCCGAGGGTTTTGAGCCACAGCCTCCTCGAAGACTGCTTCCCTTGGACTGAATCCAACCCCAACAGCAAGTGGTAGGAACAGATGGAGAATTCATAAGGAGAAGCATTGCTGAAGTGGGGCAGGGGGGCAGTGGGGAGACTCCAAATGCAAATGTAGAACCCTATCTAGAATGTGAGAGCTGCGAGGACCTTCCAGAGTCATCTAGTCCAGGGACTGGCAAACTTTTTCTGCAAAGGGACAGCGAGTAAAAACTTCGAGGGCCATGTGCGGTCTCTGTCACAAACTGCTTGACTCTGCCGTGAAGCACAAAAGCAGCCATAGGTGATGCGTACAAGAATGGACACAGCTGCGTCCTAACAAAACTTTATTTACAGACACCAAAACTTGGATTTCATCTCATTTTCACGTGTCATGGAAATGTTACTTTTTCATAATTTCCAATCATTTAAAGACGTAAAAGCCATTCTTAACTTCGCCAGCTGTGCAAAAACAGGCAGCGGGTCGGAGTTAGCCCTCGGACCAGCAGTGTGTTACTCCCTGATCTAGTTCCAGCACTTTCTGATACACGGCTGGCAGGGTGGCATAGGATGCGTATCCATATATTTGATTCCTGTGTGGTGCTCCTTCCCCCTGCAAAGCCATGTTTCAGCTGCCCCCCACTCTCCTGAGCACTTACTTACCTCCACTGCTCAAGGACAGCAGCTGATCCAAACCTTGCCAACCATCACATCTGGTAGCCTGTCCCCTCCTGGGACGTTTCAGAACTGGTGTGCCCGGGCACCCTACCAGCTGGCGCTGCCCTCACCAGCAACCATCCCTCGGAGCAACCAGTTCTGATGTCACCAAAGGATAATGACTTCTGGGCAGGCAGAGTAGGAATGGAAGCAGATGAAGTGTGTATTTTCGTGCAGATGAAGTCGTGGGAGGGTAGGTGATTCATGTGCTGAGTGCGTTCTGAATAGCATGTTTCTACCATTTTCTGGAAGACAGAAAGTTAGCTTTCCCCTGGAGTGGTTGGGGAGAACTATGTTCGATGTTTGGGGTTTCCTTTTGAAAAGGAGGGTTTCTTTTGGTTTTTGGTAATGTTTGTTGTTTCATTGATTTCTAAGTGTTTGGGTTTTGTTGTGGTTTGTTTTAATGAAGAGTTGGAGGTGAAGGATCAGGCGAGAAAGGTTTGGGGGCTGGGGGAGAAAACACAGCCTGTATGCAGGGCCTCCAGGGTCTGAACATACAGATAAGGTCATAGAGTCAGACACCTGGGGACCTGCCACACACCAGATAGATGGCTTGGTTAGGAAATCAGCGACAGCTTGACATCTTGGTCTTGTGTGATTGCCATTCAAAGATTAGGAAGGGAAAGGGGAGAGTCCTGGCAAGGAGTTCTGAGCAGGCTTGGAGCCCTGGGCCCGATCCTGCCGTCGTATTGAAGAACGTGGCCCCTCTGCCCCATAGCAGCTCCCTCTAGTCTCGCCAGAGTAGAAGCCTGGAGCATAAGCCTGGTCACTGTCGAGCCCAAAGCAGAGCTCAGCATCAGTTTCCTCTGCTACAACAAATGAAGGGGCTGGATACCTTGCATCAGGGTATTAGGGCACTAGATCTTTTCAGGAAGCTCTAGGAGCCAGTTAGACAGAAGTTGAATAGAAGCCACTCCAAAGGACCACACTGAACCCTGCACTCCTCTTAGCTGATAGCGTGCTGGTAACAGTTAAACAACCAGTGAGCCAGGAGGGAAAAAAGGCCCTGATTTGTAACACGTGCCAATTCCCATGATGTAAATACTCCCACCCCGGCCAATTTCAAGTTGCCAGTGTGATATCCACTGACTGGCAAAAGTCGGAAAAATTGACATTTTGTCTGTTGCATGTTAGGATGAGCCCAATCCAGTACTTCCCTGCCCTAAGCCCTTTGGAACTCAAGGAAAAAGCAGAAATCGGAACAGTCTGCCCAGGTATCAGAAAGAACTGTGAGCCTCTGTTGAAGTCACAGGCTTTCTGAGCCTGAAGCACATCACAGTTGAGAGAAGGTGGGGGAGGGGGAGGAGCAGGGGCTGGAGAACTGGAGGCATTAAAATGCCCACAGACACCGCAGGAAGGAGGGAGCAAGGGAATGGGGATAAACACTAGAATGGAGACACCAAACCTCTGTATGGTCCACACAAAAAACACAAAGCTGTGGGGCCTTTAGCCCCTCCTCTTCCGATATCCTGAGAATGTCCCTGTCTCAGTCCATCACTTTCCAGGGAAAGTCTTACTAAAGGATGTTAGGAAGCAGCCAGCCTGTAGCCCTGAAAAGAGGTGCTCTGCCTTTAGAACATGCTAAGGGAGAAATGGTCTCTGACATCAAAGAGTCTATTAGCTTAACACAGAGGGCGGTCCTGTCCACCCAGGTGGCACCACAGCCTGACTCATGCTGCCCCCCTACTGCTGCAAACTCCCCCAGCCCTGCTCCCAGCCTCCCTCTCTCCCTCCCTCTACATCCCACTGACTATACTTCTGGCTTGAGGGAGGAAAACTTCACCTCCTCCAACTCCTTAGATTTCCCTACCATCTACACAAACCCATTTGTTAAAAGGATATCTAAGGATTTGTGGATGCACGAAGGCCCCTTCCCTTGGGCAGTTTCGGCTTAGCAGGCATTCTGGGAAGAGGGCCAAGCAGTAACTCACTTATGAAAGACTTCATTTTGTCTTCTGTTCTCCTCACCCAATGCCCAACACACACAAAGAGCCCCTTACTGCCAGCCTTACTGTCTCTTGCTTGCAGAACTTACTCACCTGTTCACCTGTTCAAAGACACTCCCACAATCCCCTGAGCTCGTCCACTCCCTTCCCTGGGAGACAGGCGCCTGGGTTCCATCCCTGTCTCTGTCACTAACTGCCATATCACTCAATTATCCTATTTTGACTACATTTTCCTGATCTGTTACAGAAATGTGGTTCACCTTTAAAATAATAAAGTTCTGGGGCACCTGGGTGGCTCAGTCAGTTAAGCGTCCAACTTCAGCTCAGGTCATGATCTCCTGGTCCATGACTTCGAGCCCCACATCGGGCTCTATGCTGATAGCCCAGAGCCTGGAGCCTACTTTAGATTCTGTGTACCCGCCCCCCTCTTCTCTCTCTTCCCCTCCCCCACTCATGCTCTGCCTCGTTCTGTCTCTCAAAAATAAATAAATATTTTAAAAAATTAAAATAATAAAGTTCCATACAAGTTTTATAGAGAAATAAGATTTGTGTGGAACTTTAAAGATGACCAAGTACCTTTCACTTAATCATCACAGAAAGCATTAGGAGGAACATTAACAGAATGTTGTAATAAGTGACTTAGGTAGTAATATTAGATAATACTAGGAAACTGAGGCCAGAGAGAGGTTGGGAGATGTATCCAAGGTTACATGGATAGGAGAGAACACAGACTCAAGTTTGTGAGACTCAAGTTTCTGATGCCCAACAGCATGCAGGCCCCTAAGAGCAAAGGGCCACAGGCAGGGTTCCACATCAGAGCTCCACAGCTCTTCCCCTGGGTATGACACAGCTCTGTGGTCAACAGTCATGTCCCTTCAGTTCACCAGTTGAATCAGTTTGTATTCCGACTGATGCCCATCCCCTGGGTGACTAAGGGGAATATATGTAACATCAAAGAGAAAACTAGGGTTCGTACTAAGAAAAGTTGGTGAGTGGGAGCAGTTTTCCTTCATGAGTTTTCCATCTTTTGTCCCCAATTCCATGTCTATTTTTGTAATCTAACCGTTTTTATTGTCTTGATATTATCCCGGCCTCTCCAAAAGAAAATACAGCTTCAAACCTGTCTAGTAGGGGCGCCTGGGTGGCTCAGTTGGTTAAGCAACCCACTCTTGCTTCCAGCTCAAGTCACGATCTCATGGTTCGTGAGATCGAGTCCCATGTTGGGCTCTGCGCTGAGAGTGGAGCCTGCCTGGGATTCTCTCCCTCTCCCTCGCTCTCTGCCCCTCCCCCACTCACTCTCTCTCTCCCTCAAAATAAATAAAAAATAAACTTAAAAAAAAGCTGTATAGTATATTCCCTTCCCACCTCCTGTAATAAAACAAGGGCTGACACCCAGCATCCCACAGGAAGGCCCCCTTTTACTTGACATATAAATTTCCTTCCCTTCTTTACCCATAGTTTTCATCTCTCTGTCCTATGCTGCCCTCTCTACCTCGGGGTAGACTTTTCCCCTGCCCTGGGCCCTTTACTTTTTATAATCATTCTTTATAATTGTCTTTTGTGTGTCCTGCATGCCAGTCATGCCCCCGGCCACCCACCAAGGAGGTTAAGGTAAGAGAAAGAGCAAAAAGGACAAATTACTACCACTTCCATAGCACTTTATAATCACAGTGTCTTTCCAAAGCCCTCACTGAATTGAGAACAATTCAGTGAAGTAGGTATCGTTAGACTCATTTTGCAGATGAGGACACTGAGGCTCAAAGGCATTATAGAGTGTTCAGTTATTAGGTAGAAGAGCCAGAATAGGAATCCACAGTCATCAGATTCCAAGGAGAGTGGAATGATCAGGGTAAGAGTCTTCAGGAATATTTGCTTTTCAAAAGCAGTGTCTTCAAACCAAAGCGTAACAACACAGCCAACAGTGCAGGAAGGGGCCATAACTCACATTTGTTGATGCAATCATAAAAAGGTCCCAGTGGGTTTGAAATGTGGAGTCTCTTACTATCCCAACTAGACAGTCACCAGTTCTGCTGACCATAAAGCCAACCATAAATACAGATGGAGATGTCCCAATTCCAAAGGTCTGGGGACTGAAAAATATGAAGTCCCCAAACTTAGAGAAATTCTGAGTCAGTTATTGGGGCACATAACCGTATGCCGAAGTCTCATCTTTCATCCAAATGACACAGGGAATTGAACAGAGTTGGAGATTCCCCCATGCTGCCCAGACTCTGGGAATAACAACCATGCAATGCTTTCTAAAGTCCCCTATGGTCTGAGACCTGTGGTAGAGAACCTGATTTTCAATTTCCAACCTGATTTTCAGACCTTCCTGAAAATAAATAGCAAAAAGTATGAAGTCAGAGAAAGACAGATATCATATGATTTCACTCATATGTGGAATTTGAGAAACACAACAGATGAACTTAGGGGAAAGGAAGGAAAAATAAGATAAAAACAGAGAGGGAGGCAAACCATAAGAGTCTCTTAAATACCGAGAACAAACTGAGGGTTGATGGGGGTGGGGGGTTGGGGGTGTGGGGAAAATGGGTGATGGGCATTAAGGAGGGCACTTTTTGGGATGAGCACTGGGTGTTATATATAAGAGATGAATCACTAGGTTCTACTGCTGAAGCCAAGACTACATTGTATGTTAAATAACTTGAATTTAAATTAAAAATACATTAATTAAAAATAAAGGTAATACTCTGCCCTATAAAAAAAAAGAAGTTTGAAGTTCAGACCATCAGATAAATCAGATTTATGTTAGAGACTTCATCAGTAAAAAAAGGGGTCAGGATACCATAAGAACTTTCTGGTGATTCCACTGGGCAGGTCACATCTAAAGACCTTGTTCATAAATTCATTATGATTCAATGAATGAGATTTGGTGAGGTATTAACCTTCTGGGTAGAGCCAATAACAGCTGATCATCATAAGATTTAAACTAAGAAAATATGAAATTGAACTATTATCAGAAAAGCTTGAGATATTTTCCTATGCTTTTCCTATAGAATAAAGACCTACAAAAGATGAAGCCCAAGAAATCATTGGAGTGTAATGTGAAGTCAAACACTCAGGTGTTGAGAATAAAACCGTAAGCAGCTGGTGAATTTTGTTGGAAAGGAGGGTAATCAGACCGCCGGGAACAGGTCATAAAAACATGGAGGTGGGACCAACTGGGCTGGCTCCAAAGGTGCAAAATGAAAGGTATGGTGGGTACCTCTGCTCAGATGGAT
The DNA here is from genome assembly GCF_018350215.1 of Panthera leo. Taxonomy (NCBI): domain Eukaryota; kingdom Metazoa; phylum Chordata; class Mammalia; order Carnivora; family Felidae; genus Panthera; species Panthera leo. The sequence continues at coordinate 45,527,294 of NC_056685.1, forward strand.
TTAAGGAAGCTACCTGGGGCTTGAAGAGAAGGGAAAGAAGGGTAGTAGAGCTTCAGGGAGAAGCAGGGGAAATAAGGAAGACTGATTTCAGCTGTTGGCAACAAAAAAGTAAAAGGGAATCAATGAAAGAAGCCGGGGTGTGGTGACCAGTGCACTGAGGAGATACCTCGGAGAAGGCAGCTTCTGACGAGAAAAGGTACCTACATGGATAAACTTGACTCCAGGGGAAAAGTTCTGTGAAGTGCATGGAAGAGGAACTAGGGAAGGGGGAACAGCCATTGGAAGTGATAGAGAAAGAGACTTGGCCAACTCATTGCTCATGATCCCAAGTCCTGGAGAAATGGGCAGGAAAAAAGGAAACAAAGGAAAAGAAATTTAAAAGAAGTTTTAAAAGACTCATTAAATTCACAAAAACAGGATAAAGAATAATTCAAAGTAGAAGCATGTAATTACCACTAAAAAGAAGGCAAGACTCAGCATTTAAAGGACTCTAGGGAAAGAGAAACTGGACATGAGTTTGGGCAAGATGTAGTGTGAATCTCACCTGTCTGGAGCAGATTATTCTCCAGGAACATGGAGAAACCTGGATATGTGAGTTTCCCTACCAGACAATTTTAAGAGTAAGATTTGTATTTATAGTTTACAATGGGAATTTTCCAAAGATTTCTGGCATCTGGATCTGACGATACATAATGATGCTTATGAATTGAAGAAACAAAACTATTCACTTCATGGATATGCATATCCCTCCCCCCAAAATAAATCCTTATAGCCCCAAAAAGAAATCTGAAAAAGAAAGCCATATATGAAAATGACTCCCTTCCAGCATGCTGAACCCATAAAAATGACTCCCTTCCTAAATACCACAAGACGGGTATGGGTGGAAGGAGGGGGGAGAAAAGGAAGATTTTTATTGATTCATGAGAAAAAAAATGAAATGAGAGATCTAAAACAAGTGCCCCAACAAACAACCCAGCTTGTGAGAGCATAGAATTTCAAGGTGTTTATTTAAACACACACACCAACAGTTGGTTCCACAGTCACCAAAATGGAAATGAGCCAGCAGAGTTGACATTATTTACGTACAAAAAAGAATAAAGGTTGTGACATGTCCCATGAATGATGCTCCTATTTTTATTTATGAAGGTAATAGCCAAAATTCCCTTCTCAAAAACTAGAAGTTTGGCAGAGGTATAAAGAAAGGGGTAAACTCCTGATGGGACAAGAAGAGATTAAAAGCAAAAGAGGAGAGATCAAGGGGAGGGCAGGCCTCTGATCTTCCCAGGATGGCAGTGGTGGGTGGGTTAGAAAATGATATGAGGAAGTGTCAAGGAAAGTAGCCCTGAAATCAAAGGTTTTAAAGAGAAAACCAGAATCCCTCAAGTAGAAGTAATCAACAGAGGGACCAGGGTGAAGAAATTGGAATAGAAATGATGGAATTTAAAGTATCATAGAAAGGCTTCTAGAAGAGCTTGTACAGAGAAGGAAAGGAGGGGAAAAGAGAGCAAAAATAAAGAAATTGCATACAAAATTCTAGAGTGTGCTAGAAATGCAAGGAAAAAAAGAATAATGGTAAAAGGAGTGGATAGATTTTAATGGCATGATTGAAATAGATAATAAAAGGGATCTTTATGGAACTGTTTCCAGGAGAAGAAAGGTATAGAGAGAAGAGAAAAGGCAGTGGGCTAATCCCAGTGTGCTAAGAACAATAAAGGAATGCATGAATCATCAGCCAAAACCCGGTATCCACAGAAAAGCACATTCAAGCTGCATGTGGAGAAGCAGCAGGCAGGGCTCTGGGGCCTCCCTCTGACATCTACGGACTTCAGCTCCCCCCCTACCCCCAGCCCCCCTTGAGCACCTGTTTTCAATGGCGTGACAGGGGAAAGGGTGAAAAGATGAATGAAATAAAACTCTTTTTTTTTTGTTGGCTCAGTCAACATTTGTGAAAAGATGTCTATATGAAACCACAGTGCTTGAGACTGAGGAAATACAAAAATAAGTAAGAAACATTGTTAGATATTGTGACGTAAGTAGAAGCACAAAGGGAGAGTGATTATTACAAATGTTGAGTTTGCCAGATAAGGTAGAGCAAGGTTCAAAGCCACAAAAGTGAGAAACAAGGTGAAAGACGGTAGAACTGAAGATAGGAACACAGATATTGCTGTATATTCTCTTTGAAGAGGAACAAGATGGAAAAGGGAAATGGGAACCAAAAAGAGGAAGTGATGTGGAGAGCCCTGCAATGGAGCAAGAGCTCCACTCTGAGCACCACCCCTTTCTCAGGTGGTTCTGGTGTGATCCTGAGCGAAGTGCTTATGGACTCGGAGCCTGAGGTCCCTCCACTGTAAAACAGGCTAGGAATGTCTGCCTAACTACAGCGTGACTTGTGGCATCCTCATGAAAGAGTAAGGGATATCACACTTACGTTCCCGCCATAAACAGCACCCTCCCACCATAGACAACAATAAAAGTAGGGGATGCCTGGGTGGCTCAGTCGGTTGAGCAGCTCTTGATCTCAGCTCAGGTCATAATCTCACGGTGTGTGGGTTTGGCTCCATGTTGGGCTCTGCACTGACAGCATGGAGCCTGCTTAGGAGTGTCTCTCTCTCTCTCTCTCTCTCTCTCTCTCTCTCTCTTTCGCATAATAAATAAATAAACAGTTAAAAAATAATAAAACGAAACAAAATATACGAGACAACTGTTTTTCAGGTACCGAGCTACAGCTGCTGCAAGGATGGGAACCTTGTGAGAAGAAAAACAAAAGAGGTGAAATCCACATTCACCCTGGCCTTCTGTGTGGGGGCTTTCCAAACCACAGCACAGGGAGGTAGAACCCAAGCCAAGGCGAGAGAGAAAAGAAAAAAGACCAAACATGTGGGCTGCCTGAGGGGCTGACGTCAGCTGGGCAGAGTACTAGAGAGGAGAGCAATGCAACAGAGGGAAAAACCAGAAACCCACACAGGGACCACCTGAGTCTTTGGCCGCAAACAGAGCTCCACGCGTGCAGGGGGAAACACCAAGGCGCAGGGAAGAATAGGTACTGGGGAGCTGTGTTCTGACAGATTCCAGAGGTCACGCAGTGGGAGAGACACTGATGTTCTCATTAGCCATAGTGGTGAGAACACGATGAACACTCTGGACATTCGGCTGCGATCCAGGAAAGGCCACACTTTAGTCGCCGTGTCACCTGCCCTGGAGAGGGGCTTCCCTGGGCCCACCGTAACAACGCCCAAGGCTGATGTTCAGCAATATCAAGCTGACCCACCAATAACCACCTGCCTGCCAAGACAAACCCAACACTCTTGAAAGGAAGACAATAAAATGTCTAAGTTTGGACATGTAATAAAGAAGTATGACATGTCACAAGAAGGAAACACAGCAGTCGAGAGAAAGAGTCCCAGAGGCAATACAGATGGAATTAGCAGACCAGGACTTTGAAATGACAAAATGAATATTTTCAAGAATTTAAAGGGAAAGAGTGGACCTAAGGAATGAATAGATGGATAATCTTATCAGAGAACAGAAACTACGAAAGAGAACAAAACGGAAACTGTTGAACTTAATAACAGACAGTAACTGAAATCATTCACAATAGGCTTACCAGCCGATTGGACGCTGCACAAGAAAAAGATCAGTAAACTTGAAGACAGAATATTAGTGACTAGATTGAAGCACACAGAGAAAAAGAACCGGGGGGGAAAAAAAAGAACAGAGCTTCAATTACACGTGGGACAATATTAACCCATCTAACACATATATACCCGAGGTCTCAGAAGGAAAGCAAAGAAAAATCGGGGCAGAAGAATTATTTCAAAAAAGTAATGACTTCCAAATATGATGAAAAATACCAATCCACAGATCCAAGCATCTCGATGTATCTTAAACAAGACAGACACAATTGGAAGGCAAAGTAAAGATATGTTTAGATAAACACGAGCTAAAAGAATTTATCATCAACAGAAAGGCACAATAAAAAATGTGAAAGGGAGTTTTTCAGGCCAAAGGGAAATGATACCAGATAGAAATCTAGATCTAAAATACACAAAGAAGAGTGCCAAAAATGGTAACTATATGGGGCAGAAATAAAACACTTTTTTTTTCCTTCATTTTTTGATTTCTTTAAAATACATTGACTGTTAGGGCACCTGGGTGGCTCACTCGGTTATGCAATTGACTCTTGATTTTGGCTCAGGTCATGATCTCACAGTTCATGAGTTCGAACCCTGCACTGGGCTCCCTGCCTGGGATTCTCTCTCTCTCTCTCAGCCCCTCTCCCACTCCCTCGCGCTCACGCATGTACGCGCTCTCTCTCTAAATAAATAAATAAACTTTAAAAAAATAAAAATACATTGACTGTTTAAAGCAAAAATAGTGACAATGTGTTCCTGGGTCTGTAATATATGCAGAAACAAAATTTATACTAACACTATCACAGAGGACAGGAGAGAGGTGAGTGGAAGCATGTTGTTTGTTATAAGACCCTTATATTTCACATGAAGTCTTATCATATTAATTCAAGTCAGACTGTGATAAGCTAAAGATGCACATGGTCCACAACCAGTGGATAAAACAGAGTTGTAACTAAAAGGCCAATACAGGAGACAAAACAGAATACTAACAAATACTCCACTAATCCAAAAGGAGATGGCAGGGCAGGGGGTGAGGGGGGAGGAGGAAGAAAAGAAGAGATGGCTAAAAATCAAGAACAAATGGCAAGATGGTAGAATTAGACCCAATCTTAAGCTCTGGCATGTCCATAAAATAAAATAATAAAAGTGGAACTCTGTTATCGAGCTGTCCTCACAGGAGATAGGGCGTTTTGGCAGTGGGTTGCAGGATGGAGGGGAGGATGGGAACAGTGAAGTGGGAGAGTAAACATGGAGGCTACGAACAGTCTAATAGAATAGGTTCTAAGTGGTCATGTTGCTTGTCACACTGATTTTTCTGGGCACACCCAGCCAGGTACCACTCTGACCAGGAAAGCATGGAGCCCAGCCCATGGGTACCATTTCCATGGTTTTATGGAGCCAACCCTGTGAACCTGGCTTGGGATCTACTCCCACGGGAAGGGAAGTGAGCAGTGCTGTCATGAGACATGTATGGAAGGCAGGAGACAAGCTTCCAAATCTGTCTGCTATGCACACACTTAGCAGGAAGAGTGCCCTGCTGAAGAAAACACAGAGGAAGACTCTGTCCACTGCCAGGACCAGTAAAAGAATGGCAGGAGAGAACGAAGACAGCAGATCTGGGAAGGGAAAGGATAATCAAACACATGAAATAGGAAGCAGGTAACTGTAAAATTACAGTTGACAAGGTTTTGAAACGTGGCAAGGTTTTTAGCAGGCAAAAGATCGATTAAAATAGGGCTCTCGCAAAACCCGTGTGAACAAAGTATTGGTTGTTTAATGCAGTGAAGCCCCCCCCCACCCCCACCCCGGATGGAAACAACAGCATCTCACCTAAATGAGTCATCACAAACATTAGGTGCGGCTAAATAACTAGAGACGTGGCTGAGTCTCTACGTAACACAGGTTAGTTCAGCCCTTGTCTCCTGGGCACCTTCGGACACCAGACCCTGTGTCAAGTACTGGGGGTGCAAAAAAATTCCTAAGACCATGTCCCTGCCTTCAATAAATACCTACGGAGGAAAGAGGTGTAGAAACAAATCAAAAAGCATGATGGCTTTGGTCCTTGCATCCCTCTGCCACTTACCTGCTGTGTGGCTAGGGACAAAACTTAACCTCAGTTCTCTCACCCATGAAATGGGGATAACAGTAACTACCCGGCAAGATTGTTGTGAAGATTGTTGTGTCTGTGATTTTTAAAAGCACCTAGCACAGGGGCACCTGGGTGGCTTAGTCCGTGGAGCATCTGACTTCAGCTCACGTCATGATCTCACAGTTTGTGGGTTCAAGCCTCATGTTGGGCTTTGTGCTAACAGGTCAGAGCCTGCAGCCTGCTTAGGATTTCTCTCTGCTCCTCCTCTCTCTCTTTCTCTGTCTCAAATAATAAACATTAAAAAAAAATGTTTTTAAAGACTTTGGGGCACGTGAGTGGCTCAGTCAGTTAAGCATCCAACTTCGGATCAGGTCATGATCTCATGGTTCGTGAGTTCAAGCCCCTCATCAGGCTCTGTGCTGACAGCTCGAAGCCTCAAGCCTGCTTCGGATTCTCTGTCTTCCTCTCTCTCTGCACCTCACCCCCCTACCGCCGACACACACATACTCCATTTCTCTCCCAAAAACTAAATAAACATTAAAAAAGAATTTTTTTTTTTTTAAGATCTAAAGGCACCTAGCACACTGCCTGGCTTACAGTAACTCAGAGACTCTCAACTTGAAAGCAGGACACCTATTAGAATCCGGTGACAAGTACAGGTGTTTCTGACCACACCCTGACTCTTTCCTCCTCAGTATCCTGATCCCCCAGGAGAATGTGACCCCCTATTCTAAACCCATGTGAATGGTGCATAGGCAGGATAAAGTCGGAGATCAGTGTGTAAACAGTGCATTCAATTCAACCCTACAAAGAACCCACTGTTTGACAAGCTTGTGAAAAACTACGATGGGGCGCCTGGGTGGCTCAGTGTGTTAAGCATCTGACTCTTGATTTCAGCTCAGGTCATGATCTCACAGTTTGTGAGTTTGAGCCCCACATCAGGCTTTGTGCCGGCAACGCGCAGAGCCTGCTTAGGATTCTGTCTCCCTCTCTCTCTGCCCCTCCCCAACTTGCTCGAGTGCTCGCTCTCTCTCTCTCTCTCTCTCTCTCTCTCTCTCTCAAATAAATAAATAAATAAATACTTAAAAAAAAAACTATGATAGAGGTATGTATAAAGTGGTAAGAGAGCACAAAGAGAAGGCACTTGGCCTGGGAGTCAGGGAAGACCCCTAGGCCATGGGTGTTAGCCAGGCAAACTAGGATGGGAGGAGCATCTCAGGGGAGCTGAAACATGTGAACTTGCAATAGCACGATGTGTGCTGGGAACGAACAGGCCACCTGTTAAACTGTCAGCAAACTGTATGTCTGGAGAGGTAGACAAGGACAAGTTCATGCAAGAATGCCACGAAACTCGCTAAATCCTGTAGATCATGAGTGCCATGGAGGGTGTAAAAGGGATGCCCAGGTTCCCCCTGCTCCAGGTGGTCTCTCGGAAAGTGGTTCCCAAGCTGAATCTAATGAGCACAAAACTAGCCTGAGAGCCTGACTTCAAGACCAATTCCTCAAGGGCAGGGTCACGGCTCATTTCACTCTGCTTCCCAGGCACCCACCGGAATTTCAGCCACAGTAGGTACTCGGTTTGCTGAACAGAATCGAAATAAATAAACTACCTTATCCAGACCTCTTGCATTTCAAACCTTATCTCCAACCAGGGGATTCATTGAACCACAGTTTTATTAAGCGCCCTGAGCAGTACACCACCGAATGAGGGGGAAAGATATGAAAGTAAATAATTACAATACAGTGAAATAGAAGTTGTCATTCAAGGGCGTGCAACATACTTTAGGAGATAGAAAAAGCAGCAATGCCTGTCAGGGGAAGCCAAGAAAGTCTCCACCATGAAAGAAATATTTGAACTGGGTTTTGAAGGAAACCTGGGAGTTCAGTAGTCAGAGACATGTAAGACTGTTCCTGCCTGAAGATGGGCAGAGGCAGGAAGGTGTGAGAGAGAGCTAGAAGTTTCCAGGACGGATGACTGGTTCTTCCACTCACTAGGGATTAGATATTAGCATGTAACGAGAGGAGAGCCTAGAACAGTGGTTTTTTTGTTTTTGTTTTTTTAACCTGGGCTGCACATCAAAACACCCAGAGAGCTTTCAAACTGTCCGATGCCCCAAAGCACCCTCCAAACCAATTAAATCAAGATCTGTGGAACTGGGGGCCAGTCATCAGGAATTTTTTTCAAATGCCCAAGTGATTCCAAGGTGCTGCCAGCTTCCAAACCACTAGTCTAGAAAGAAAAGATAAAGATTTGCAGCATCCCAAGAGGTCGGGCCTTCTTGGTGGCTCTGCGATTCTGGCACACATTTCCCCCACCCCCACCCCTACCCAGGAAAAAGACCAGCCAAACAACAGCCATGGGCTTCTTCCTGCTGCTCCTTTTCCCCCACCAGCTCGGTGCCCTGAGAAAGCACCTCTACAAGGTGCTTTGGTCCCCAGTCCAGTAGCATCAGCCTCACAGGGGAACTTGGTAAAAATGCAAATTTTCTGACTGTACCCCAGACCTACTAAACCAGAAAGGAAGCCCAGCAGTCTGTCTTAACAAGCCCCCTAGGTGATTATGATGCATGCTAAGGTATGAGAACCACTGTTCTGGAACAATGATTCCTCCAAAGCAGCATCCCAGCAGCGTCCAGGTATGGCTCTGCTGGTGTGGAGGGAGGGGGTGGGGCACGATGCTGGCGGGGATTGGGATGGGGGGGGAGCTGAGGGGCACACTGCCGGTGTAGAACCTGGAGGAATCATTGCTTATTCAGCAGAGGGCCAGGAGCTGACCTGGGTGCCATCACATTGGTCTGGAATCAAAGGTGCCAGAGGCAGGTAGCCCAGGTTGCTTCCTGTGGGACCAGGAAGAGCTTTAGGGTAGTAGGCACGGGTTTTATTTTCTCCTTTAATACAAAGCAGTCCTTTGAGAGCAAACTTTCAAGATATTTTAAATCAGGACTAGCAGGAAAATCCATGATGTCCGTGGGCATGGATATACTACTTGCATTTTTCCTTTGGAGGAAAGGGGTAGGTTAAGGTGTTAGAGTTGGGGAGGGGTAGGATGGAAGAAAGGACATTGTTGGCTCACGCTCCAACCATCCCTTCCTCCCAGGCCCCAACCGGTTGAAAACTCACAATTCTTGGGAGGAAAACAAAATAAAGGAAGCAACAAAGGAAATGAGTTTCCCCGTATAGAAATGGAAATTGCCTTTCCCCTAAGGTCAGATGGCCAGACATAAAGGAGTCCACCCAAGTGTTAGCCTCTGCTAGAGCCCGAATCCTGGGGTTGATTTGCCCCCACAGAGTAACTCCAGCCTTTCTTGCTGCTGGAGCCAGTCACTTCCTGAGTCCCCACTCACTTGAGTCAGCAAGCTCCTTATTGACTCAGTGAACCCAGAGAACACAAGGGGATTCTCTGCCACACAATTAAAGACGGCAAGTGCTTTGGGACTTTGAACCGCCTGTTCCAAGCTGAAGTATTGGACTTACCCATATTTTTTGTGGGTGTTTTTTTTTTTTTCCTGCTTCAGTAAATCAGGAAAAATTCCCCAGAATTAGAAAAATGGTTGGATTTGACGAGCGTGTGTGTGGCGCCACCTTGTGATCACAGCTTAGCTAAGCAGTTTTCTTCCTGGTTCTCTTGCTTATCAAAGGCTCTGGCTTCCAGACAGGTACATACTCAGTTCTCATGCCTGGTCTACTTTCTCGTGGGAATTTCAGCCACGTTGATTTGCCTTGGCTGAAAACCTGGTTTTTTTCACAGGCACAAAAACAATAGAAGCAAGCAATAGAATTTTCTCTTTCTCTTAAGTAACCAAGCATTTTAAATCTTCAAAGATACAAATTTCTCTAATCGACAAAAGGAAACGAGAGAAATTTCTGATCGTGCCTGTAAATCAGGACACATTGCCAGGAATACTTTCTTCCTTCCCGTGATTTTTGGGGGTCCAAGCACATAGAAGAATTCAGGTACCCTTGACACTGTAATATCCTGGCTTTCAAGTTTCCGAAGCAGTAAATTTTTTAATTGAGGTATAATTTACACATAACATTATATTAGCTTCAGGTGTACAACATAAAGGTTTAATATTTGTATATGTTACAAAATTATCACTACAGTAAGTCCAGTTGAGATCTGTCACCATACATAGGGCCGTGGGAAGAGAAGATGGTCTTGGAGACCTTCTGTTAGTAGTGAAACACGCTGTCAACAAGGCATCAGGAGAAAGAAGTTCTAGCCTTGGCCCTGCTGTTAACCCACTGTGTGAACTTGAGCAAGTTACATAATCGTTGTGGACCTTACTCCCCCAGAATGACTACCCTCTTCACTATTTTCACTATAAATCCCATGAATTTTAAAGATATTGTCTTCTAGAGGCATCTCGGTGGCTCAGTCGGTTAAGAGTCCAACTTCAGCTTAAGTCACGATCTCATGGTTTGTGAGTTCAAGCCCTGCATCGGGCTCTGTGCTGACAGCTCAGAGCCTGGAGCCTGCTTCGGATTCTGTGTCTCCCTCTCACTCTGTCCCTCCCCCACTCACACTCTGTCTCTCTGTCAAAAATAAATAAACATTAAAAACAAAAAAGGTATTGCCTTCCAAATGGCATCTCTAAAAATTTAACTAATAATTTTTCTACCTTTAGTTATCAGATGTATAAACACCCACCAGAGCTTCTGATCATCATGAAGCAACCAGAGTTACCACAATGAGTTTACATCCTAGACAAAAGCAAAAACACTTGATAGCTCCTTTTCCCAACACCCAGGCCATGTATGATTTCTGGGATGCTTTTGATTATTGAAGGTAATAATCAGACCCTAGTTACAACTTCCCCAGGGCTGAGGAATCCCAGGCTGGGAACCAACAGACTGGATAGTCTTCATCATCTTGGTAATTAGAGTTCTTATGAACTAAGACAAGGGAAGAATGGAAGGCAATAGTGTGTGTGTACAGGTAGAATCTCAATTCAAGAAATGTCATTAAAGGGAATTAATATTTAAGAAATGCCAGCTCTATGCCAGGAGTTTCAGATACAGAATTCCAATTAGTCCCACAATAATCTCTAAAGTAGCCATGCAGAGGAGGAAAAAGGCACAAAGAAGTTAAGAAAATTGCATGCACCGTGCAACTGGGATCAGAACCAGGTCTGTATGATTTTAATGTGCATAGTTTTTCAAAATTACCAAATTCGAAAACAAAACATGCCAATTTCCAGGCATGAACCAATCAACCAAATTTAAACTACTTTATTGAACAGATGCCAGATACTACATTTCCACAGGTTCCCAACTTCTTAAAATATAACATTTTTGGTTTAATGTTTATTGACAAACCTTTAGAATATCTATGCAATGTTAACTCTTTTTACTATACGCTCTTTTATCGTAGTAAAGCCAATTTCCTGACCTCTGGTCCGTTTATCTGAAAGCAAACTGTGAAGTACTTCCAATCTACATCCTGGTGATTTTTAGTGACTTGGGCCAATGTGTTGTTTCGAGATATGAAAGCTTAGTTCTGGGGTGTTTTCTTCTATTATTCCACTGATAATTTTTTCCCACTCATTATCTCTGTTTTCTCTTTCCAAAACTCCTTAGAGTTGAATATTGGACCAGTTGAACAGATATTCTAGTGGTTTTTTAATGTTTATTTATTTACTTTGAGAGAGAGAGGGAGAGAGAGAGAGAATGAGGGGGGAGGGGCAGAGAGAGAGGGAGAGAGAGAATCCCAAGGAGCTCCGCACTGAGCCTGGCTTGATGGACACAGGGCTCCATCTCACAAATGTGAGATCATCACCTGAGCCAACATCAAGAGGTGGATGCTCAAACCGAGGGAGCCACCCAGGCACCCCAATACTCTAGTTTTTCAACTTTTCTTTCTGCATTTGGGAATAGGATTCAGCTACGAGTAAAAGAATATCCAACCAAAGAGCTTAAACACATTAGGGTTTGGTTTTTTCCTCACACAGGAAGTCAAGAGGTAGTTAGACTGGTATTATTTCAGAGGCTTATGAATGTCAGGGCAAAGAGCTCCTGGACTCTCTTGGTCTGTCTCCCATGGCCCAAGATAACTGCTGTAGTTCCAGCCATCACATCTACATTCAAGGCGGGAATGAAAAGGATGGGAAAAGAAGCAGAAAGGGTGGCATTTGTATCAGGAAAACAAAGCCTTTCTAGGAATCTCCTGCAGATTTCAACTTGACCGGAAATGTGTCAAAAGACAAATCCAACTACAGGAAAGTCTAGGAATGGAAGAGACACAAGAGAAAAGTGGATTGCCAAAGAGGAATGAGTCAACCTAGTGTCCTCTTTTCCGGGTTTTTTTTTATTACTTTATGTAAGAATTCCTCAGTTTGATTTCTCAAACTCTGTTGAATTTTTTATTTCTATTCTAATCTTTTTAATTTCTTTTTTTTAAAGAAAGATTTTATTTTTAAGAAATCTCTACACCCAACGTGGGGCTTGAACTCACAGCCCCGAGAACAAGAGTCACACATTCCACTGACTGAGCCAGCCAGTGGAATTAATTTAATTAAAATTAAAGAATTTTAATTTCTAAGAGCTCTTTCTTGTTTTCTGATATTTCCCTGTTTTTGTTTGTTTGTTTTAATGGCATCCATTCTTACTTAATTGCTGCAATATCTTCTCATCTCTCTAAAGATAATTGTAATTTTTTTTTCAATTTTTTGCCCTTACCTTACATATTCTTTTTCTTCTAATTGATAGTTTTCCCACACACACTCTTTGATCTCTTATTTTGGTGGTGCCTTTCAAGAGTCTGATGATCCTTGGCTTAAAAATGAGACACCACGAAGTTGTTTGGAAAGGCTGTGTGGTTGGATCAGAACTGTCACCTTGTGGCCAGCAGAATATCATTCTGATCAGGTGTTAAGTCACTCTGTTGTTAGGAGATACATACCTTCCTCCCAGCTGTCACTATGTGTGAGTATTTTCTCTGGGGCCATTGAATTTTTCCACTGACTTTTCACTCTGATCTTCTCCAACATGATGGAGGTGGCGAACTGGGTCGAGTAGTACACCTGTCACCATAGTGGATGTGGGGAGGATGATGGGGACTCAACAACTAGCATGTCCCAGAGCCAAAGATACTGTCAGTGTCTTCAGAGAAGGAACTCCCTGTTCTACAGGGATTAGAGACAGGTTGTCCCATAATGGTTCAGAGGTATAATAAATCCTTAGGGAAACTTTCAAACCATCTCCCTCTTCTTAGTCCCATTGCTCACCCCAGTTCCTTCCACTTGTCCTAATGTCTCCAATTCTAGAACCCTTCAAGGAGGTCTAGGGAACAAATCTCTTGATGCTCATCAATCTTCCTTTCCATAGGCACACTCGGGTTTCAGCCACTTCTATCTGCTAAGTCAGTTACCATCCTTCAAAACACTTTTCATCTCCCAGGTGTGACCACATCTCTTCTCTACTCCTGTCTCCCCTCCAATTCTCCTTGTCCTTATGGGTTTATGCCATTTTATTTTTTCACTGTAATTCTGGATGGAGAGGGAAGGGTGGGAAGGGAGCTCAGATAGAAGTATGTGTTTTAAAGTCTAATTATATATTTTTCAGCTCCTCTAATCTCATAATACATTTCCCCCCAAACCCTCATAACTATTTTATGAAGAATGTGGCACCTGTCTCCAGTATGAATATCCTTAGCAAGTTTATAAACATATGCTAAATTTTAAAAGTTTGATAAACACTATTCGGAAAACCCACATTTGGTTGGTAGTCCCTGTGGATTCGCCAAAGTAAATACAAGGAGGAAGAAGACAAAACAAATCTGGGTGTGTTTTTGTTCTATAAGTCACAGATAGATAGGATTTGAGAAGTAAATTCAGCTCTTCCAATGTTATAAGATCTGGGGGGTCAGGATAAATTGAGCTAGGCTTGTGCATTAAAGAAGTGGTTGGACACCTGCAAAAAAAAACTGTGATTGCTAGGGGCAACCAAATTGTGAAATTGTATAAACAACCTCAAGATAATTGTATGAAAGAAAATGCATTTTCAAAAGGTAAGAGACCTCGAAGAAACAAAGATCTAGCCTAACCATAGGGAAAAAATTAATGCACCTAGGGATTATCTCCTAAGAATGGTTTGTGAAGTATACCTTTTGATCTAATAAATCTAATTCTAGGGATTTGTTCTACAGATACCATTGCCCAGGTGCTCAATTATATACATTCAAGGTTTGTTTTGTTTTGTTTTGTTTTGTTTTGCTTTGTTCTGGAGAATTTTTAACAACACCACAGAACGGAAACATCCTATACATCCTTCAGTAAGGTCCACCAGACCAGTGGATCCAGTGGCCACAGGAAAGATAACCTGAGCTACAAGCATAAACAAAAGACACCAGCAAGGTCATTGGTGCAGCAGGGAGCAAGGACTCATTGGCCTGTGCAGAACCCATTTAGCAGTGACGTTGCAAGCTGCTGATGCTCTCAATCTCTCCAGATCTCTGCCTGGCATTTGGGAGCAAGGTGGGCCTCCTTAAACTGAACAGATCTCTGGTACAGAACATGGGAGGAGCCTGGACTTCCTTCTCCACCTGGGAGTAAAGAGGAGCCTCTCCTTTCCCTGCCGGGATGGCATCAGAACAGGCCCAGTGGAGAGTCATGATTTTCACCATCACCCAGAGCTGATAAAACCATGTTCACTACAGTGTCAGTGGAGAGTACGTAGGACCTCCAGGATCTGTGGACAACGGCAAAAGATCTAATACCCATGTCATCAGAGTCCCAGAAGGAGAGAAGAAAGAAGACAGAGATAAAACGAGGTATTATCACAGAAATAATGGTTGAAAGCTTCCTAAATTTGCCAAGACACATAAAACAAATTTGCCAAGAGACATTTGAGCAAACCGCCAACCAGACAAACCCAAAGAAATGCGCCCCAAGACACGTCACAGCCAAACTCCTGAAAGCTGAAAATATGGGGGAAAATCTTGAAACCAGCCAGACAAAAACAGAGGCAAAACAATCAGAAGGGCAGATTTCTCACCAGGAACCATGGGTGCCAAAAGGACTTGGCAAAATATTTTTCCAGTGGTGGAAGAATAGAACTGTCAATCCAGAAATCTATGTACAGAAACGATATCCTTCCGGAATTAAGGAGGAATCAAGATATTCTCAGATGAAGGAAAACTAAGAAAATGTGTTCCCGGTAGAACTGTCCTAAAAGAATGTTGGATGTTCTCCAAACAGAAAGGAAATAAGAGAAGGAAACTTGGAACATCAAGAAGCAAAGAAGAGAGTACACAGTAAGCAAAAATATGTACAAATACAGTAAGCTTTCCTTCTCCTTTTGAGTTTTCATAATTATGTTTGATGGCTGAAGCAAAATTTATAACACTGATGTAGTTCTTAATGTACATAGAGGAAATATTTAAGACAATTACAAAAAAGGAAGGTAACTACATGTGAAGGGAGGAAAGGTTTCTATACTTCACTCAAACTGGTAAAATGATGCCAGTTGACTCTAATAAGTTATGCATATATAGTATAACACCTGCAGCAACCACTAAAAATGCTATACATTCAAAAACACCACTAATAAATCAAAATGGAAAAATGTTTAACTAAGCCAAAAGAAGGCAAAAAAAAGTAAGCAGAGAAACAAAAAGCAGAGAACAAGTGGAAAACAAAAAACAAAATACGTTAAGCCATAACATGTCAATAATTACATTAAATACAACTGGTTTAAAGACACCAATTAAAAGACAGAAGTTGCAGATTGGATTTTAAAATATGACCTGCTCGGGGAGCCTGCGTGGCTCAGTCAGTTAAGCAGCCGACTTCGGCTCAGGTCATGATCTCGCGGTCCATGAGTTCGAGCCCCGTGTCGGGCTCTGTGCTGACAGCTCAGAGCCTGGAGCCTGTTTCAGATTCTGTGTCTCCCTCTCTCTGACCCTCCCCCGTTCATGCTCTGTCTCTCTCTGTCTCAAAAATAAATAAACGTTAAAAAAATAAAATAAAATAAAATAAAATATGACCTGCTCAACTGTATTTGCTGTCTACAACAAATCTATTTTGAATAATGATATAGGCAGAGTGAAAGTAAAAGGATGGGGGAAATATATGTCACTGAAGCATTAATAAAAAGAAAGCAAGAGTGTCTATATTAATATCAGATAACGCAGACTTCAGAGAAGAGAAAATTACCAGAGACAGAAAGGTACTTTATACAATGTTAAAAGAGTTCATCCACTAAGAAGTCATAGTAATTCTGTGTATGTATGAAGCAACAGAGATGCAAAATATGTGAAGAAAAAACTGATAGGAGAAATAGACAAATCCACAATTGTGTTTGGAGATGCCAGCATCTCTAAATAATTGATATAACAACTAAAGCAAATATGAACAAGAGTGCTGAAGAACTCTCCCATACCATTAGCCAATAGGTCCTAATTGACATTTCTAGAACACCTGTCCCAACAACAGAATATACATTATCATTCTAATACACATTGAACACATACCAAATGCACTATATATTGGACCATAAAACAAACTTCAACAAATTCAAAGGAACTGAAAAAAAAATGGAACAAAGCTAAAAAGTTAATAACAGAAAGATATTAGGAAAATAGCTAAATACTTGGAAACTAAACAACACACTTCCAAATCATTTGTGGATCAAAGACATCTCAAGGGAAATCAAAAAGTACATTTAACTGGGTAAAAATGAAAATGTAACATATTAAAATTTGCGAGACACAGTAAAGCAGTGCTAAAAAAAAAAATGCATAGCACTAAACGCATACATTAGAAAAGAGGAAAAGTCTCAAATCAATAATCTAAGCTCCCACCTCAAGGACCTAGAAAAAAGAAAAAAGAAAACATACTCAAAGCAAGCAGAAGGAAGAAAATATAAAAATAAGGGCAAAAATCGGGAGGAGCCAAGATGGCAGAACAACATGGAAGTTTTTGTGTGTCTCGCATCCATGAAATACAGCCAGACCAACACTAAACCATTCTGCACACCTAGAAAACTGATCTGAGGATGAACACAACAATCTGCACAACCCGAACCACAGAATTCAGCAGGTACGTGGCGCAGAGAGGTGAACTTGGGGAGCGAGAAGCCGTGGGAAGGGAGGTGTTTTGTGGGTGGAGAGAGGACAGAGGCAGGGCGGGGGGTGGGGGGGTAAGAATACAAGAAAAGCACCCCTCCTCAAAAGCAGCTGGAGAGAAAGTAGAAAATTGGAAACAGCCGCAGGGACTAAACTAAAAGGAGAGAAAAGGGAAAGGAGACGGTTTAAATTCCATTAAGACTGTAAACAAGGGGAGCACAAAGCCTGCAACTCCGCAGCTCCATACCTGGCGGTGCTCTGGTGGGAAGGGCGAATCCCCAGGAACAGAGTGGGGTCCGGGAGGTTCTCGGGCCACACAGGGAAAAGCGGTTCCACTGCTGGAAGGACATTTGGTAGAGACTGTTGAAGCCACCTGGTCCCAGCAGACCCCAGAAGGTGGCCACATTCACTGGTACTGGGGCAAGGTCATTGAGGGTGAAGCCTGGTGCCAGATGTGTGTTGTGATTTTCCATAATCCCTGAAAAGCTGCTGCTACACTATCTCGAGAACTTTTTCTGGGGCGGGCTGGCACCTGGCCGCAGTCTCAGGGCACCGGCAGCAGCAGGGTCCAGCAAGCGTTCCTGGGTGCAGCCGACATTCGGCCATTGCTCAGTGAGACCCTCCCACAGAGGGGCAGAACGGGTCAAAATGACAGTCCTTTAGAAGCAAGGGGCCGGGGAAAACAGTCGCATCTGAGACAAAACTCAGGAGAAAGGTACTGCCTGGGGCTTTGTCACACACAGTGAAGAAGCAGGGAGTGGACGAAAGCTGAAGACAGAGGACGGGTGCGCGACTGCTGATCAGAGAGAACCGAGTTCCCATACTAGAGACTGACGCCATTTTCACCGTTCCTGCGCATGCGCATACGCACCTACGCACTCTGCAACAATCCACCCCAGTAGGCTAGCAGCGCCATCTAGTGGAGAACAGAGCCATTACACTAAGCCCCGCCCAACTGGGCCAACCTCGCCCTTCAAAAACACAGGTCTCGCCACCTGCTTAGTTTATGGACTATAAAGCACTTCATAGTCTGACTTCTAGGGGAAAATGAAGTAATTCCAGTCGTATTTCAATCTGTTAGCAGGTCCATCTATTCAATTTTCTTTCTTTTGTTTTCTCTTTTTCACTTCTTTTCTTTTTCTTGAATACAGAAAGAGAAAAAATCCATTTTTATTTTCAATTTTTATTAAAAATATTTTTCTTTAGTTTTTTTCTACTATATTCTTTACTTTTGTGTAAATTTTTTCAAATTCTATTTTACTCCCATCATCTCCTTTTAGTCTACTTCAGTGTATTAATTTTTCCAAATTCTCAAACGATTTCCTTTTTCCCCCCCTCTTTTTCTCTAATCTGTCAGGCCACTTTAAACACCCAGACCAAAACACACCTAGGATCTAGCATTATTTATTCGATGTGTGTGTGTGTGTGTGTGTGTGTGTGTTTAATTTTTTAATTTTAATTTTTTTAATTTTAATTTTTCTACCTCATTAATTCATTTTCTCCCTTCAAAATGACAAAATGAAGGAATTCACCCCAAAAGAAAGAGCATGAAGAAACGATAGCCAGGGACTTAACCAACACCGATACAAGCAAGATGTCTGAACCAGAATTTAGAATCACGATAATAAGAATACTAGGTGGAGTCGAAAATAGATTAGAATCCCTTTCTGCAGAGATGAAAGAAGTAAAAACTAGTCAAAATGAAATTTAAAATGCCATAACTGAGCTTCAATCACGGATGGATGCGGTGGTGGCAAGGATGGATGAGGCAGAACAGAGAATCAGTGATATAGAGGACAAATTGTGGACAATAATGAAGCAGAAAAAAGAGGGAGATCAAGGCAAAAGAGCACGATTTAAGAATTAGAGAAATCAATGACCCATTAAAAAGGAACATCAGAAACATAGGGGTCCTGGAAGAGGAAGAGAGAAATAGGGGTAGAAGGGTTATGTGAGCAAATCATAGTGGAAAACTTTCCTAACCTGGGGAAAGACACAGACCTCAAAATCCAGGAAGCACAGAGGACCCCCATTAGATTCAATAAAAACCGACCATCAACAAGGCATATCATAGTCAGATTCACAAAATACTCAGGCAAGGAGAGACTCATGAAAGCAGCTAGGGAAAAAAAGTCCCTAACCTACCAGGGAAGACAGGTCACGTATGCAGCAGACCTATCCACAGAAACTTGGCAGGCCAGAAAGGAGTGGCAGGATATATTCAGTGTGCTGAATCAGAAAAATATGCAGCCAAGAATTCTTTATCCAGCAAGGCTGTCACTCAAAATAGAAGGAGACATAAAAAGTTTCCCAGACAAAAATTAAAGGAGTTTGTGACAACTAAACCAGCCCTGCAAGAAATTTTAAGGGGGGACTCTCTGAGGGGAGAAAAGATTATATATATTTATATATATAGCAACAAAGATTAGAAAGGACCAGAGAACACCACCAGAAACTTCAACTCTACAACCATCATAATGGCAATAAATTCATATCTTTCACTACTCACTCTAAACGTCAATGGACTCAATGCGCCAATCAAAAGACGTAGGGTAACAGAATGGATAAGAAAACAAGATCCATCTATATGCTGTTTACAAGAGACCCACTTTAGACCTAAAGACACCTTCACATTGAAAATAAGGGGATGGAGAACCATCTATCATGCTAATGGTCAACAAAAAAAGCCAGAGTAGCCATACTTATATCAGACAATCTAAACTTTAAAATAAAGACTGTATCAAGAGAGGCAGAAGGGCATTATATCATAATCCAGGGGTCTATCCACCAAGAAGACCTAACAATTGTAAACATTTATGCGCCAAATGTGAAAGCACTCAAATATATAAATCAATTAATCACAAACATAAAGAAACTCATCAATAGTAATACCATAATAGTAGGAGACTTCAACACCCCACTTACAACAATGGACAGATCATCTAATCAAAAAATCAATAAGGAAACAATGGCTTTGAATGACACACTGGACCAGATGGACTTAACAGATATATTCAGAACATTTCATTCCAAAGCAGCAGAATATACATTCTTCCCCAATGCACATGGAACGTTCTCCAGAATAGACCATATACTGGGACACAAATCAGCCCAAAGTAAGTACAAAAAGATCGAGATCATACCGTGTATATTTTCAGACTACAACGCTATGAAACTCAAAATCAACCACAAGAAAAAATACGGAAAGGTACATACTTGGAGACTGAAGAACATCCTACTAAAGAATGAATGGGCTAACCAAGAAGTTAAAGAGGAAATTAAAAAGTATCTGGAAGTCAATGAAAATGATAACACCACAACCCAAAACCTCTGGGATGCAGCAAAGGTGGTCATAAGAGAAAGTATATAGCTAGCCAGGCTTTCCTAAAGAAGGAAGATCTCAGATACACAACCTAACCTTACGCCAAAGAACAGCAAATAAAATCCAAAACCAGAAGAAGACAGGAAACAATAAAGATTAGAGTAGAAAGTAATGTTATTGAAACAAAAAAACAAAAAACAAAACAAAAAAACAAAAAACAGTAGAACAGATCAATGAAACCAGAAGCTAGTTCTTTGAAAGAATTAACAAAATTGATAAACCACTAGCCAGTTTGATCAAAAAGAAGAAGGAAAGGACCCAAATAAATAAAATCCAGAATGAAAGAGGAGAGATCACAACCAACACAGCAGAAATAAAAACAATAATAAGAGAATATTATGAGCAATTATATGCCAATAAAATGGGCAATCTGGAAGAAATGAACAAATTCCTAGAAACATATACACTACCAAAACTGAAACAGGAAGAAATAGAAAATTTGAACAGACCCATAACCAGTAAGGAAATCGAATTAGTAATCAAAAATCTGCCAAAAAACAAGAGTCCAGGGCCAGATGGCTTTCCAGGGGAATTCTACCAAACATTTAAGGAAGAGTTAACAGCTATTCTCTTGAAGGAAAACTTCCAAACTTTAAGAAGCCAGCATTACCTTGATTCCAAAACCAAACAGAGACCCCACTAAAAAGGAGAACTATAGACCAATTTCCCTGGTGAACATGGATGCAAAAATCCTCAACAAGATATTAGCCAACCATATCCAACAATACATTAAAAATATTATTCACCATGACCAAGTGGGATTTATACCTGGGATGCAGGGCTGGTTCAATATCCCCAAAACAATTAATGTGATTCATCACATCAATAAAAGAAAGGACAAGAACCATACGATCGTCTCAATAGATGCAGAGAAAACATTTGACAAAATACAACATCCTTTCTTGATAAAAACCCTCAAGAAAGTAGGGATAAAAGGAGCATACCTCGAGATCATAAAAGCCATATATGAATGACCCAACACTAATATCCTCCTCAATGGGGAAAACTGAGAGCTTCCCCCCTAAGGTCAGGAACAAGACAGGGATGTCCACTCTTGCCACTGTTATTCAACATAGTATTGGAAGTCTTAGCCTCTGCAATCAGGCAACACAAAGAAATAAAAGGCATCCAAATTGGCCAGGAGGAAGTCAAACTTTCACTCTTCGCAGATGACATGATTCTCTATATGGAAAACCCAAAAGATTCCACCAAAAAACTACGAGAATTGAGTCATGAATTCAGCAAAATTGCAGGATAAAAATCAATGCACAGAAATCAGTTGCATTCCTATACACCAACAATGAAGCAACAGAAAGAGAAATCAAGGAATCGATCCCATTTACAGTTGCACCAAAAACTACAAAATACCTAGGAATAAATCTGACCAAAGAGGTGAAAAATCTAATCACTGAAAACTGTAGAAAGCTTATGAAAGAAGTTGAAGAAGACACAAAAAAATGGAAAAAGATTCCATGCTCCTGGATAGGAAGAACAAATATTGTTAAAATGTTGATACTACCCAAAGCAATCTACATATTCAATGCAATCCCTATCAAAATAACACCAGCATTCTTCACAGAGCTAGAAGAAATAATCCTAAAATGTGTATGGAACCAGAAAAGACCTCAAATAGCCAAAGCAATCTTGAAAAGAAAACCAAAGTGGGAAGCATCACAATCCCAGACTTCAAGCTATACTACAAAGCTGTAATCATCAAGACAGTATGGTACTGGCACAAGAACAGACACTCAGATCAATGGAACAGAATAGAGAACCCAGAAATAGACTCACAAACGTATGGCCAACTAATCTTTGACAAAGCAGGAAAGAATATCCAATGGAATAAATACAGTCTCTTCAGCAAGTGGTGCTGGGAAAACTAGACAGTGACATGCCAAAGAATGAACCTGGGCCACTTTCTTACACCATATACAAAAATAAACTCAAAATACATGAAAGACCTAAATGTAAGACAGGAAGCCATCAAAATCCTCGAGGAGAAAGCAGGAAAAAACCTCTTTGATCTTGGCCACAGCAACTTCTTACTCAACACGTCTCCAGAGGCAACAGAAACAAAAGCAAAAATGAACTACTGGGACCTCATCAAAATAAAAAGCTTCTGCACAGCAAAGGAAACAATCAGTAAAACTAAAAGGCAACTGACAGAATGGGAGAAGATATTTGCAAATGACATATCAGATAAAGGGTTAGTATCCAAAATCTATAAAGAACTTATCAAATCAACACACAAAAAAACAAATAATCCAGTGAAGAAATGGGCAAAAGACACGAATAGACACTTCTCCAAAGAAGCCATCCATATGGCCAACCTACACATGAAAAAATGCTCCACATCACTCATTATCAGAGAAATACAAATCAAAACCACGTTGAGATACCACCTTACACCCATCAGAATGGCTAACATTAACAACTCAGGCAACAATGGATGTTGGCGAGGATGTGGAGAAAGAGGATATCTTTTGCATTGTTGGTGGGAATGAAAGCTGGTGCAGCCACTCTGGAAAACAGTGTGGATGGAGTTTCCTCAAAAAACTAAAAATAGAACTACCCTACGACCCAGCAATTGCACTACTAGGCATATATCCAAGGGATACAGGTGTGCTGTTTCAAAGGGACACATGCACCCCAATATTTATAGCAGCACTATCAACATTAGCCAAAGTATGGAAAGAACCCAAATGTCCATTGATGGATGAATGGATAAAGAAGATGTGGTGTATATATACACGATGGAGTATTACTCAGCAATCAAAAAGAATGAAATCTTGCCATTTGCAACTATGTTGATGGAACTGGAAGGTATTATATTAAGTGAAATTAGTCAGAGAAAGACAAATCATATGACTTCACTCATATGAGGACTTTAAGAGACAAAACGGATGAACACAAGGGAAGGGAAACAAAAATAATATAAAAACAGGGAGGGGGACAAAACAGAAGAGACTCAAATATGGAGAACAAACTGAGGGTTACGGGAGGAATTGTGGGAAGGGGGATGGGCTAAATGGGTAAGGGGCACTAAGGAATCTACTCCTGAAATCATTGTTGCACTATATGCTAACTAATTTGGATGTAAATTTAAAAAAATAAAAAATTAAATTAAAAATAATAATAAGGACAAAAATCAATGAAATTTAAAACAATAGAGAAAATCAAGAGTTGGTTCTTTGAAAAGAAGAATGAAATTGACTAACTTCTAACAAGACTAACAAAGAAAAAGAGGGAGAAGACACAAATTACCAATATTGGGAATAAAATAGGAGATTCACTATAGCCCCTGTAGACATCAAAAGGATAATAAGATAATTCTAGAAACAATTCTACACTCATAAATTTAACAACTTTGATGAAATAGACCAATTCCTAAACACACACACATACACACACACACACCACCACAACTCACTCAAAATGAAATAAGCCATGTGAATAACCACATAACTATAAGGAAGTTGAATTCATAATTTTAAAACTCAAAAGAAAGAAATCTCATGGGGGGCCTGGGTGGTTCAGTTGGTTAGCCGTCTGACTCTGGGTTTTGGCTCAGGTCGTGATCTCATGGTTCATGGGTTCAAACCCCACATCAGGCTCCGTGCTGATGGTGCAGAGCCTGCATGGGGTTCTATCTCTCTCCCTCTCTCTCTTCCCCCTCAGCATTCTCTCTCTCAAAATAAATAAATAAACTTAAAAGAAAGAACGAAATCTCCAGGCCCAGATGGTTTCACTAGATAATTCTACTAAATGTTTGAAGAATTAATGCCAATTCTACACAATCTCTTCAGAATATAGAAAAGGAAGAAATATTTCCCAATTTGCTTGATTTATACCAAAAACAAAGGCAGAAAACCAGAAAACTATAGACCAATATCCCTCTTGATTATAGATATAAAATCCTTAAAAATATATATATATTATCTAATAGAATTTAGTAACACATAAAAAGAATTATGCACCATGACCAAATGGGGTTTATTCCAGGGATGGAAGGCCATTTCAATATTCAAAAATTAATCAGTATAATATTAACAAGCTATTGAAGAAAAATTACATGATCATATAAATTGATGCAGAAAAGACATTTGACAAATTTCAACATCTATTCATGGTAAAAATTTTCAGAAAAATATGAATAGAAGGGAAATTCCTCAATTTGGTAAGAACATCTACCAAAAGCTTACAGCAACATTATACTTAATGGTGAAAGGCTGAATGCTTCCCCCACCCCAAGATCAGCAATAATACAAAGATATCCACTCTCATCACTCTTATTCAACATGGTGCTGGAAGTGTTAGCCTGTGCAACAAGAAAAAAGAAAACAAAGCAAAAAGAAAAAAAAAATCAAAAACTCCTAGTACTAAGTTCAGCAAAGATACAAGATATAAGACAAGCATACAAAAACCAATTTTATGTCTGTATACTAGCAGTGGACATGTGGACACCAAAACTAAAAAAATATAATTTTTATATTTTATAACCATTTTATATTTATAACCATTTGCCAATCACCCCAAAAATAATGAAACACTTAGATGTAAATCTACCAAAACATACCCAGGACTTTTATGCTGAAATGCTGATCAAAGAGATTTTTTAAATCTGAATGGAGAGACATAGTGTGTTCATGGACTAGAAGATTCAATATAGATGAAATATAGATACGTAGATAAAGATAAATGAACACAAGTAGATAGTGATAAGATATAGCTAATATAGATCAAGATAGATAAACATAAACGGAATATAGAATATGGATAAGGATACATGTCAATTTTCCCTAAATCGATTTCAAGATACAATGCATGTCCTATCAAAATCGTGGCAAGATTTTTTTATAGATATAGGCAGTTATTCTACAACTTAAATGGAAAGGCAAAGAACTAGAATAGCTAAAAAGAAGAAAAAGAGGTGCCTAGGTGGCTCAGTTGGTTGAGCATCCAACTCTTGATTTCGGCTTGGGTCATGATCCCAGTGTCATGGGATGAGCCGTGCATCGGGCTCCATGCTAGTATAGAGCCTACTTAAGATTCTCTCTCTCTGCCCGTCTCCTCCACTTGTACTCTCTCTTTCTAAAAGAAAAAAAAAAAGAAGAAAAAAGTGGAAGGAATTAATCCATAGTAATCAAGATTGTATGGTATTGGTGGAGTGATAGACCCATAGATCAATAGAACATACTGGAGAAACCAAAAATAGATACACACAAATATGCCAAACTGATTTTTGACAACGTGAAAAAGCAACTCAGTGGAGAAAAGATAGCCTTTTCAGCAAATGGTGCTGGAGTAATTGTACAGCCATGATCAGAAAATGAACCTCAACCTAAATCTCACCCCTTATACAAAAATGAACTCAAAATGGATCGCAGACTTAAATGTAAAATGTAAAACTGTAAAACATTTAGAAAAAGTAGGAGAAAATATTCAGGATCTAGAACTAGGCAGAGATCTTAGCCTTGGCACCCAAAACATGATCCATAAAAGGTAAAGCTAATAAATTGGACTTCATCGAAATTTAAAACATTTGCTCTGTGGAAGACCTTGTGAAGATAACAAGACAAGGTACAGAGTAGGAGAGAAATATGTGAAAACCAGATGAGTATCTAGAATATATTAAGAACTCTCAAAATTCAACAGTAAAAAAAAGCAAACAATCCAGTTAGAACACAGACAAAACACACACAGAGACATTTCACCAGAGCAGATATACAGGTGACAAATAAGCACATGAAAAGATGTTCTTCATTATTAGCCACTTATTTTTCAGAAGTCTGCAAGGTTCAGCTAGTATAGACCAGGTGGCTCTGTTGATCTTGGCTGGCCTCCCTCTGTGTGGGGTTTAGCTGATCAAGGCTGGGTCCCTCTGTGTCAGCTGGGACTCCATTCCATGTATCTCTCAGCCTCATCCGTGAAATACACACTGAAACCACTATAAGAAGTCATGACCTACCTACCAGAATGGCAAACATAAAAAGTAGCAACAATAAACACCAAATCCTGACAAAGATGCAGAGAAAATAGGTCACCAATACATTGCTGGTGGTAATGTAAAAGGGTAGGATTTGGCAGGGTCTTTTTTTTTTTTAACTAATCATGCAACTGCCATTATGACCCAGAAATTGAGCACCTGAGCATTTATCTCAGAGACATGAAGACTTACATTTACACAAAAATAGTACACCGATGTTTGTAGCAGCTTTATTCATGACAGCTCCAAACTAGAAACAACCCAGATGTCCTTCAATGGATGAATGGTTAAACAAATGTAGTACATCCATACCTTGGAACACTTTACTCAGCAGTAAAAGATAATAAACTATTGACAGATGTGATAACATAGGTATATATCTCCAGTGAATTATGCAGTGAAAAAAAAAGCCAATTCCAAATGGTTACATCCTATATGATTTCATTCATATAACATCCTTGAAATGACAAAATAATAGAAACAGAGGATAGATTGGGGGTTTCCAGGGGTTACGGAGAGGGTGGGAGCAAAAGGGAAGGGAATGTAGTCATAAATAGCAACATGAGGGATCCTTATGCTGATGAAAGTATTTTGTATCTTGACTCTGCCAATGTCACTATCCTGGTTATGATACTGTACTATAGTTTTGCATGATGTTACCATTGAGGAAAACTGGATAAAGGGTGCATGGGATCTTTTTTTTTTTTTTTTTATGGGATCTTTATTTCTTACAAGTGCATGTAAATCTACATGGATTTCAAAATTAAAAGTTTGATTTGTTTAATTAAATAAAACCACTTATTTTTCAGAAGTCTGCAAGGTTCAGCTGATATAGACCAGGTGGCTCTGTTGATCTTAGCTGGCCTCGCTCATGTGTGGGGTTTAGCTGATCAAGGCAGGATCCCTCTGGGTCAGCTGGGACTCCATTCCATGTATCTCTCAGCCTCATCAGGCGGGCCTGGACATGTCGTTATGGCTACTATGCAGTGTGTACAAGAAAGCAAGCTCTAATGGACAAAAGTCCCCCAAGCCTGGGCTTCAGTCCTGACTTTCATATTGTAAGGGTTGAAGCAAGGTACACAACTTAGCCCAGAATCGAAGGACAAGGCAGAGCATCCTAGTCTTGAAGGGAGGGCACAAAGTCATAGGCACACGGGCACAGGGGGTAATGAACAGCTGGGGCCATGAAGGGCTCCCCCACATCATGCTGGATCTCCTCCAGGACTGAAACTAACTATTGCCACTCTTCCTTCTCATAGGCAGACCGTGGCTATTCTCTGTTGTTTCAAGCACCTTCCAACAGGGTCTGCCAAAGACATGTCACAGGGGAAGAGAATATATATTGTCTATAACCGTCCTACTCGGAGCCAATCTGCCTGTCATGTCCACAGCCACTTGCCTCCACCTTCCCCAGCCCTGACTCAACCTTTACTCCCTCTGTCGCCCCATCTGATTCTCTTCTCACCCCTTCCGTCCTCTGGAATCCCTGTGCCTTTCCTAGCACTCACCAGATTTTATTTTACCAGAATTCCTGTCCAAAGTCACTGAGATCAGTTCTTTTGGCCTCCATTCCCTCATCTTCAAAAGGTGGATTAATAGCAGTACCAACACCACTCTCCATTAGTGTTGACATGAGGATGAAACCATATAAGTCACATAATGAGTTTACCCCGCCTGGTGCAGAGTAACCCCTCCCTAAATTGCAGTGGCTCTGTTTTCTTTTACTAAGGGTGCAAACTGCGGGCAGTTAAAGGAATCCCAGCATTCTTAGTTAGAACTCTGAAAATATTTCCCCATAGAAACACTGTTCTATTCCATAATTGTATTCTGTTCAACTATTATTACTCCTAATCATTCTGTGGTCCTGGCAGTCCAGCCTAATCCTGAAGGTTAGATGGGTTCTCCTGGACTGGCCTGGCAAAACTAACCACCATGAAGAACATTACGGCAAGGAAAAAAATGTGAGTTCTAAACAAGTCCTTTACACATGAACTTTTGAGAGGCGCCTGGGTTGAGCATCTGACTCTTGATTTTGGCTCAGGTCATAATCCCAGAGTCATCAGATGAAGCCCCACATCCGGCTTCACACTGAGCAGGGAGCCTGCTTGGGATTTTCTCTCTCTCTCTCTCTCTCTCCCTCTGCCTCTCCCCATGTTTACATGCTCTCTAAATAAATAAATAAATAAACAAATAAATAATAAATAAAAATTTTAAAATAAAAAAAAACAAATGAACTTTTGAAATAGAACCCACTCTTAAGTTTGATATTACCTAGAAATGAACGTTATGAAGGTAGATACTTTGGAGATTGCAAACGTATCAGGCTGATGAATGGTGGATATTCTACTGACCTGAACCGTCTGAGCGAGAACCTTACGAACGAGGCTAGATGCCAGAGGAACTCAGGGCCATGGGTAGGAAGCCAAACCGTGTTGTAAAGAAAACTAGGTAGACCTTGGGGGAGAGGGGTCAATGGGAGATCACAATCAACACCTGGGTATGCAGCAGTTGGGGAGAGTCTTAGATGGGAGTCCCCAAAATGGGGAAAACGGGATCCTGAGAGCAATACCAGAGGGGTGCCTACTTGACGGTGACAAGCCCATGAAAATGGAAAGGTTGTGGCTGGAAGCTTACAAAAGTCTACCTGGGACCCAGCCAGAAAAGTAACAGCTAGACCCATACTTTGAAAATGGAATGGAATGGCCAGAAGAAATAGAAAAACTATAGCTCCAAGGCTAAGAGCCTAGAAAAGATGGATTCAGGGCCTTTATGTGGAAATGCTCAAAAAGGTTTGAATATAACACTACACCCCGAGGCTAAGCTGAGAGGTTTCAGCACACAACTGTGAGACACTCAGGACTTTTCACTGTAGTAAAATTCAGCATGAAGTTGACCTTGCAGGTGCACAGGACAGAAATGAGCAGAACGGGGAAAGGTGAGGGAGGGCATATTGCAAGCAACACAGGGAGTGGGGAAAGGAGCTGGCTTTTTGTGGAGGTACCGTCCCTTCTGCACACTGGACTGGTGAGAGCCAAGTTGAGACCCAACTGTACATGGGCGCAGGTCTGCTGGACTCGGTCTCAAACCTGTTAGTGCACCCCTCATAATACTGTGTCTCTGACGACTACACGTCGACCCTAACATGGCACCAAGATCTTTATGATGTTGAAACACAGAGAGCCAACAGGGAATCTCAGGGATGTATCCTATATTCCTGTCTTCCTCATCCCCGACGGCGGTCATGACGCTTCTGCTTGAACAATTTCACTGATGGAATCTCACTTCTCATGAGACACCCATCTCCTTATTCAAGGATTGTCATGGGGCACATGGGTGGCTCAGTCGGTTAAATGTCCAGCTCTTGGTTTTGGCTCAGCTCATGATCTCCTGTTTTCATGAGATGGAGCCCCCTGCCGGGCTCTCTTGGGATTCCTGCTTGGGATTCTCTCTCTTCCTCTCTCTCTGCCCCTCCCCGGTGCATGTTCTCTCTCTCTCTCTCTCTCTCTCTCTCTCTCTCTCTCTCAATGAATAAACTTAAATAAATAAATAAATAAATAAATAGATAAATAAACAAACAAACAAATAAATAAATAAAAGCCTGTCCTGTGAAGGATTCTCTCCAACCAAACAGATCAGATCTGCCCCCTGGTGACTTCTACTGCTTGTCCTCGTTCTGTTCTCTGGAACGGAGCAGCTAAATCTAATCCTTCCTCCCCATGAGGCCCAGTTCCATTCTGCTAAATCTTCTCTCTTCTAGGATAAATGGTCCACATTACACAACCTTAATAATCAAGTCAATGAGCGTTTCATGATGGCCTTGACGTAAGCAGAACACAGTGCCCATGCAAAGTGAGTAAATTGTCTCTTTGTTCTTCAGGCAAACCGGGCGAAGACAGAAGCATGGATGGTGAATTCTAATACCAAGAAGACTGGTAAGTATTATAAAAAATGTTCAGAGCTTGCCATGGTGTAGCTATGGGGAAAGTGTAGACCAGTTCACCTTGGGGGATCTGAAAAAAGACTTCTAAGAAGAGGTGGGAGTTGAGCTGGGGCTTGCAAGACTTTGACAAGCAGATGGAGGGAAGGAGGCAGGTGGGGAGTGAAACAAGCAGAGGACATGGGCTTGAGGACCTCGGCTCTCAACTTCCTATTTGACCTTGAGCATATTTTAAATGAGGGCCCTAAACTAAATGATCTCTAACGTCTGGTGCTAGAGACCCGGTAGGGTGTGAGCTTGAGCATTCCAATTTAGGCAACAGTCCAAACCTGTGAAGCCCTGCCTATATCAAGGGAGTGGCATATGTGTTTGGGACAGGAGGTAGGGGGATAAGAGGAGGATAATCCATTCACTATTCTGCCTGTCACACTGATTCTGCACCCCTCACCATTCTGACCGTGTCATGTTGGGATACTGACAATGTCCTTCTTAGACTGGCAGTTACTATGAGCCAGACACCTTTGGAAGCATGACATATTTACTTTTACATCCCATGGACTCCTCACAGCAGCCCTATGAAATAAGTACAAGTTTTATTATTCCCATTTTACAGATGAGAAAATGGAGGCACAGAGAGATCAAATATCTTGCCCGAGTTCATTGAGCAAGGATTTGAACTCAGGTAGTCTAGCTTCCTACCTTACTTCTTCAATAAAAAACAGAAGAGCAGGGCACCCGGGTGGCTCAGCCGGATGAGCATCCAACTCTTGATTTGGGCCCAGGTAAAGATCTCCCAGTTCATGGGATCGAGCCCCGCACTGGGCTCTGCGCTGGCAGCGTGGAGCCTGCTTAGGATTCTCCCTCTCCCTCTCCCTCTCTCTCTCTCTCTCTCTCTCTCTCTCTCTCTCTCTCTCTGCCCTGCCCCCATTCATGCTCTTTCTCTCAATAAATAAATAAACATTTGTTAAAAACACAAGGGCAGAACTGAGCACAGCTCTGTGGGCATGCTCTCCCTTACTAGGGTGAGAATACTGTTAAACTGTAGCTTCTTTTGCCCTCCCATTCACCCAGCCTAAGACATCAGCTTTCTTGGATGCCATGCCACATCAATTCATTCTGAGCTAGCAGTCACCTAAAGCCCCTAAAAGGCTTTTGACAGGAGCTGCTCTTAAACCAGGTCATTCCCATTCTGTTCGCATGCAGTAGATTAGTGAATCCCAGATGCTGGGTTGTTCATAAGCCTTTTAGATTCTCGGTAGTAGCTCCTGGTTTCACCCTACAATAATTCTGAAACATGATATGTTATCCAACGTTCCTGTTCCCAGCTTAGTAATAATATAACATGAACAGCTAATGGTTAGTGGAGGATTCATTAACTAAATGTGTTTCATGTAGTATCTTCTATAGTAGTTTTGTCTTTACACGAAGTCTTTTGTGATTGTTGTTGTTGTTACTATCGTTCTCATTTAAGGGAAAAGAAAATCAAGGCTAGTGAAGTTAAGAGACTTGCTCAACATCCAATCGGGAAGTGACAGACCCAAGGTTCATATCCAAGATTGTTCGATTCTGGGGCCAGAACTCATTCATATGCTTTCCCACCTCTTTGCATCATCTAGAAACTTGCCATTTTCTAAGTCAATCACAAAAAATGTCAAACAGAATCAAGGACAGAACTCAGAGGTAAATTATATCCCTCTAGGCATATATGAACCAATTATTCAGGTAGTCATACATAGATTGAGGCATTTTTTTACATAATATTGAAAGGCCAGAGAAGTTTAGCGATCTGCCCAAGCTCAGACACTTAGGGAAGAAAGGAGATGAAAAAGAAAACGATCTTGGGGCACATGGGTGGCTCAGTAGGTTGAGTGTCTGACTCTTGATTTTGGCTGAGATCATGTTCTCGTGGTTCCTGGGTTAGAGCCCTACGTGGGGCTCTGTGCTGACAGTGTGGAGCATGCTTGGGATTCTCTCTGTCTCTGTCTCCCTCTCTGTGCCCCTCCTCCACTCACTCTGTATCTCTCTCAAAAAATAAATAAGCAAGCTTTTTTTAAAAAAAGGAAAATGACCCAGAGAGATCAGGCCCTTCATTGCATCAGCACACGCTTCAAGTATAAATGAGTATAAACATATCCAGAAAGTTTTGCAATTACAACGTCATCGAGACTGCAATTCTCCAACTTGTTCACATGCGTCTCATGAGCATCTTTGTCAAAAACCGTGCTGGAGCAAACGTGCACTTCATCAAAGACAACCCCCTGCCCCGTGGGAGATGGGATGAGTCTGCCCTGATGGCCTCTCAGCGAACACGCAGAAGCCCCCATTCTAACAGCTCACAAATCATCCTTTTACTAACGCGGTGTAGGATTTGGCAGGGAATTACCACAGGTGAAGCTTTGGGAGGCATGCCAGCTCCCTGAAAACTACGCAAATCATCTCCAGGCATCAGGCTCCACTCAACACTGGCCCTGCGTCTCCCTGCCCTGTTGAACACACCT
The DNA here is from genome assembly GCF_018350215.1 of Panthera leo. Lineage (NCBI taxonomy): Eukaryota > Metazoa > Chordata > Mammalia > Carnivora > Felidae > Panthera > Panthera leo. The sequence goes on from NC_056685.1 coordinate 45,559,883, forward strand.
CTGTCATCTCCTCTTGACTGAAAACTTCAGCTTGCCTCAGACCCTTCCAACTGAGACTGTTTTCCTTGGTAAGAGAAGAGAGAAGTCCAATTGAACCAGAGTGGTCCGGTCTTCTTTCTCCCTTCTGTTGTTGGAAATGAATCTTAAAAAAAAAAAAAAAAAAAAAAAAAAAATCCTTTCTTCTGTCATTCATATTTTCAAGGACCTCAGCAGAGACTGACCCTCACTCCAGGCCAGTTCCCCTCTTTTGTATTTGCTCTCTGTCCTAGCCACTGACAAAGACTCTCTTCTTGCCTGAATTTCATTCAGCCAGGCTCCTCTGAGCCCGTTGAGGGCCCCATCCTTGGGTATGCTCTCCCAGAGTCCAGTTGTAGCAAGAATCCTTTCAGGTCAGTTTAGCCAGAATCTCCCACCCTTGATAGAAGATCCCCCTTGATATCTGACCAGATTCTTCCTTCCCCGCCATCCCCCAGGGAATGTCTGGCTGCCCTGACCTGCCTCCAGCAAGAACCCTATCAGGTCGGGTTAGCCAGATTCCCCCTTATTCGTGATTCTTCTTCTTGGCAATTTTCTATCCACTGACCCCTTCCATTAGGAAGTCCCACTTTGCCTGTTGTTAAATTAAGAGCTAAGCCCAATGTCCCTGCCCTACTGCAGAACCTCAGTACCTAGTCCTGAATTTTGTCTACCTTATCATTTTAACAAGTGACAGAATAATTTTTTAATACCTCTTTTGGACACCTTTTATATGTGTTCATCTTTTTTTTTTTTTTTTACTTTTTTTTAAATTTTTGATAGGCAGAGAGAGACAGAGCACAAGTAGGGGAGGGGCAGAGAGAGAGGGAGACACAGAATCCAAAGCAGGCTCCAGGCTCTGAGCTGTCAGCACAGAGCCCGACGCGGGGCTTGAAATCACGAACCACAAGATCATGACCTGAGCCGAAGTCGGACGCCCAACTGACTGAGCCACCCACCCACTGAGCCCCATTAATGTTAATTTGTTTCTAGAAAGAGAGAGAGAACAAGGAGGGCAAGAGAGAGCGGGAGACAGAGAATCCCAAGCAGGCTCTGCACTGTCAGCATAGAGCCCAATGTAGGGCTCAAACCTGATCTGTGAGATCATGACCTGAGCTGAAATCAAGAGTCGGTTGGTCGCTTAACTGACTGAGCCTCCCAGAGGCCCCTATGTGTGTTTTTTTAAAGTGAGAGCTCATGTAAGGACTTCCTTTTGACCTCAAAATCAAATGTCTTCCCTTTGCTTCCTTCTCCAGATCATTCCCTTCTACTTACCCAATAAGAGGCAGAATCAGGATTCAGCTCCAAACTCTTTGCCTACACAGCCTGAGCCCTTATGGTACTATATTATTTGTAAATGAGTTATTAACTAAGCCATTAAAAACAACCAATACCAGAACCTTGAGACCTCTATCCCAATGCCTCTCAATCAATTAGACAATTAAAGAGGAATCTGAAAGGAACATGAAGTGCAGAGAATTAAGTGATTTTAACCAATGTTAGGAGATAATTTTTTCAAAGGTAAAATAAACAAAGCTGGGCCCTAGGTAAAGTGGTAAGGAGATTTTAAATAGTGATGTACTCCGCAATAGGGAAAAGAGTCTACCGTGAACTGAACTAAGCTTGGATTTGCACAGGGTGAATGTGTATTTTAAAGGGAGAATGGAGGGGCGCCTGGGTGGCTCAGTCGGTTGAGCATCCGACTTCAGCTCAGGTCACAATCTCACGGTCCGTGAGTTCGAGCCCCGCGTCGGGCTCTGGGCTGATGGCTCAGAGCCTGGAGCCTGCTTCCGATTCTGTGTCTCCCTCTCTCTCTGCCCCTCCCCCGTTCATGCTCTGTCTCTCTCTGTCTCAAAAATAAATAAATGTTAAAAAAAAAAAAAAGAAAGAAAAAAAAATAAAGGGAGAATGGAGTAGAGACCCAGAGAGCAGAACAGAGTGAAAAATTACAAGAAAGGAGGTCTAGTCCATGTGAAACCATCTGGGTCTGTTAGGCTCCTGCCCTCCCACAGACACTGGCAGACAGGGGCCCAGGGCTCAGGTGCTGTCTCGAACAAACTAAGTTCTTTTGTGATCCTTGAGTTTTCTCGGGCAGGCAGTTTAAGGGGGCCTAGCTAAGGTCATTGTTGGGATGTGGCCATATGCTGTTGGCAATTATGTTAGTGTTTCACTCAAGTCTTTATAGGCCAAGGTTGAGGCCTAGTCAAAAAAAGGGCTCAGAGGAGCCTGGCTAGAATGTGGTCATAGAGAATCTTTCTTCAACTTCCACATAATACAAAAGAATATGTGTCAAATATTTTATTTACCTCATTAATGGGTGGTGGGACTGGTATAATACTACAACCAGTTCAAAGGAGAACTTAAACTACCACGCATTTATAGTCAGTTAAGAAATGCTGGAACAGGGGCTCCTAGGTGGCTCAGTCAGTTAAGCGTCTGACTTTGGCTCATGTCCTGATCTCATGGTTCATGGGTTCAAGCCCCGCATCGGGCTCTGTGCTGACAGCTCAAAGCCTGGAACCTGCTTCGGATTCTGTGTCTCCCTCTCTCTGTCCCTCCCCACTCATGTTCTCTCCCTCTCTCTCTCTCAAAAATCAACATAAAAAAAAATTTTTTTTTAATGCTGGAATAAATTGACAAATAGAGGCAAACTGGAAAAACAGGTCAATATCCACAGGACAATTAACAACCCCATTCCACAGGAGCCCATCTGCATTTTAATGGAAGGAACACTTTGTATTACTATCAGTCTCCTGTAAGTCAGCTTTTGTCTCTACAGAGTTGTAAAATAACCCCATCAGAAGCAAGCAAAGACGCACACATCTGTAAAATCAAATAATGTCCAAAGGTTCCAGCATTCCATTGAAAGGATATCCAATAATATCTTTTCATCCACTTCAAAACCTTCGTGTTTTCATCTACACCAATCTTCTTGTTCTGTATACCAAGCTCAACAGCAGTAAAAGTGAGTCCAGAAAATCAAAAAGATGATTGAAAAGCATCGATGATCAGGGATAGATCCACACAATAAGTATTAAGAAGACAGTCAATTTTGGTGGTTCGTTTCCTGAACTCTGAAGCCTGGTGGTCTAGGCTTCCTCAAATCCCGACATTGCCACACTGGTCGTGTTACACTAGGCACTTTTTCTCAGTTTCCCTGTGCCATCAAAATCCTCATCTGTAACATGGGTATAACAACAAGTACCTATTCCATAGCTGAGGGAATCATTGATAAAGTCTGGGTAAATTACAGATGTCATCCTTACGCCTGTGGGAGCCTGTGGCCATGAAAACCTGCCTCTCTTCAGCCTACAAGGCAATGTTTGGCTAGGCCAGATTTCTATCTTCATGATCACAAATTCTACACCAAAGTCAACATTAATTCTTTCTCCCAGGGTTCCCATTGCTTCTAGGAGACTAACCAGTTCTTGTCTGCCAAGTGCAAGAGTCAAGTATAAGCAAAATTTATCACCATTGCCTCCTTTGACTTGAGTGATGACATTAGCACCAAGTATGAGGTTCTCCTTGTTTATCAGGAGTGTTTAGCAAAAGCCACAGTAGTGTAAACGTGCTGTCACAACTATACTCTGCTTCTGTGCCACTGTGATCCCTGTTCCAAAAGCACCATCCATCTTCCCTCTAGTCATAGCAAGACCCCCAAAACAGCACCTCAATTCTTTTGGTTTGTCTTCGCTCAGACATTCTAACCCCAACTTACAGCATCTCCTTGCAGGTGTACAGGAGGGAAAAAAAAACCCTTTCTTTGGCCTCCTGGGTACTTCCACTGGGAGCCTGTAAATTAGACAAAGGGAGATTCACAACAGAAAAACAAAGCCAAGTTTATTAACACATACAGCTTACATACACATGGGAGAAACTCAGTGATGAGTAACTCAAAAGGGTGGCTAGAACTTGGGGCTTACATAGCATCTTAAGAGAACAACAGTACATCTACACAACTATAGCAAACAAAGAAGCAGTTGTTAACAGACCTGCAAGTACTTTCTGTGACTATGCCCTGGGGCTCAGAGCAGAGGGAACAGGCACAAATTCTCATCTCTGAGTCTCACCCAGGAGAGTGAGTGCACACTTTACTATCTGCTGCCTGAGGGTCTTGCTTCTAATTAGCACACATCTAAGTGCGAACTGCAATCCTTCCTGGAGCCTGAAAGAGCTGGTGGGCACTTCCCCCGCCTTCTCTCTCCTACCAGCTCCAATAATAAAACCAAGTTGTTGGTATCTCCTTGGAAGGGTCTTGTCAACACATCTAGGGCCCCAACTTTTAAGGCTGCCGCCTGAGGGCTGGGCTGCCAAATCACCCCGCTCTGATAGCTAACACGGCTTGCCTCTGCCTTCTCCCTTTAGCCCACTCCAAATCACCAGTATCTCTCTCGAAGGAACTTGCACACATGGCTGGCACCCTAGCTTTTGCAGATGCCACGAAAGGACAGGCCCCCAGATCACTTGGTTCTGAAAGCCAACAGGCCTTGCACTCACAAATCCCATAGAACTATAGCCAACAGCCCACCTTCACAGACATATACTTAGGTCCAGTGTAGAGGGAGGCAGGCAAAAAAGCCCATCTCCCAATTTCTACTGGAAGGGCCCTAATTATATACTTTCCCAGCTGCTGCCAGAGGGTTTGGCATCCAATCTAGATGCAAACTATGATTCTCCCCTTTGAGACACTGACAGGTTTTGGCACACCTTCAAGTTCTGGGAGCCACTAAGAACAGAGCATGGATAATCACAAAGGTTCGGGGGACAACCAATAGCCATTCTTTTTAAAAAAAATTTTTTTTAATGTTTATTCGTTTTTGAAAGACAGAGAGAGACAGAGTACAGCAGGGGTGGGGCGGAGAGAGAGGGGGAGCACAGAATCAGAAGCAGGCTCCAGGCTCTGAGCTGTCACCACAGAGCCCGACACGGGGCTCGAACCCACCAACCGTGAGATCATGACCTGAGCCAAAGTCGGACGCTCAACTGACTGAGCCACCCAGGTGCCCCAACCAATAGCCATTCTTAGAGAGATTGAGTCAGTACTCAAAAACCTCCCAGCAAAGATAATGAAGATGGCTTCTTTGGTAAATTGTACTAAACATTTAAAGAAGAATTAATACCAATCCTTCTCAGTCTCCCAAAAAAGAAAAGACAAGGAGACACTTCCAAACTCATTTTATAATACCAACATTACCCTAATACCAAAACCAGACAAGAACACTACAAGAAAAGAAGATTAAAGGCCAATATTCCTGATGAACATAGATGCAAAAACCCTCAAAAAAATATTAGCAAAACAAATTCAGCAATGCATTTAAAGAATCAATACACTATAACCAAGTAGGGTTTCTTCCAGGGATGCCAGAATAGTTCAACATCCACAAATCAATGTGACGCACCAGATAACAAAATGAAAGATAAAAAGCATACAATCATCTCAGTAGATGAAGAGAAAACATTGGACAAAATTCGATTTCTTTCATGATGAAAACTCTCAACAGATTGGGTACATAAGGAACATGCCTCAACATTATAAAGGACAAATATGACAAACCCACAGCTAACATCATACTCAATGGTGAAAACCGAAAGCTTTTCCCCTAAGATCAGGAATAAGACAAGGATACGCACTCTAGCCACTTCTATTCAACATAATACTCAAAGTCCTAGCCAGAGCAATTAGGCAAGAAGAAGAAAAAATCAAAGGTATCCAAATAAGAAAAGAAGAAGTAAAATTGCCCCTGTTTGTAGATGACATATTATAAGCCTAATACACACACACACACACACACACACACACACACACACGCACACTCACACACACAGCCCGTTAGAGGGGTACCTGGGTGGCTCAGTCAGTTGGATGTCTGACTTAATCTCAGCTCAGGTCTTGATCTCATGGTTCGTGAGTTCGAGCCCCTTATGAGGCTCTGTTGACAGTGCAAAGCCCGCTTGGCATTCTCTCTGCCTCTCTCTCTGCCCCTCCCTTTCTCACTTGCCATCTCCCCCAAAATAAATAAACCTAAGCAAACAAAAACATGTTAGACCTAATAAAGGAATTCAATAAAGTTTCAGATACAAAACTCAATATACAAAAATCGGCTGCATTTCTACATACTAACGTTAACTATTGAAAAAAGAAAATGAAAAAAAAAAACAATCCCATTTACAATATCCCATTTACAGTAGCACCAAAAATAATAAAATAGGCATGAATTTAACAAAGGAGACATATTTCATTCAGTTGCATCATTGAGATTGAAATAAGAATGAGAGTCAGAGCCCCAGAGAAGTATGTTATCCACTCTAAAATCTGTACATCTGGACTTTCAACTCTTATTTGATAGTCACTCTATACTCACAAAGATGGGCAAAAACCCCAAAGTTTTCCTGAGGATGAGCTATTTTTTTTTCACTTTTATTTATTTAAAAAAATGTTTTAAGTTTATTTATTTTGGGAGACAGAGAGAGGAGGGTCAGAGAGAGAAGGAGAAAGAGAATCCCAGGCAGGCTCCGTGCTGTCAGCGTGGAGACCAATGTGGGGCTCGAACTCATGAGCCATGAGATCACGACCTGAGCCGAAACCAAGGGTTGCACGCTTAACCGACTGAGCCACCCAGGTGCCCATGATGATGAGCTTTTTATTCATACATCCAAACACTTAGGGATTTTTCCCTTATACATATTTCCCACAATAATTTCAATAAATTCCAGAATCCAAGATTAATGCAAATTGAAAATAAAAATAACAATTTCAAAAATATCCATTGCCAATAATTCAACTCTTAGGACTCATTCCTCAGTAAACAATACAAAATATGGGCAAAGATACAGTTTGCCAAAAAATATGGGCAAACTATACTCTGCAACATTATTTATAACAGTGAACACATGAAAATAGACATTTTAAAAATGCCTGGTTGAATAATCTTAGGGCTTCCATTCACTGGACTTACACAGCCATTAAAAATTCTCTTTACAGGGCGCCTGGGTGGCTCAGTCGGTTAAGTGTCTGACTCTGGATTTGGCTTAGGTCACGATCTCATGGTTCGTGGGCTCGAGCACCACAACAGAGCCAGCTTGGGATTCTCTCTCTCTCCCTCTCAGCCCCTCCCCTGCTCGTGTTTTCTCTCTCTCTCTCTCTCACTCTCTTTCTCTCTCTCTCTCTCAAAATAAATAAATAAAACTTGAATATCCTATTTACAAAATACGTTTGTTGGTAGGGAGATAACTTTATGATAGACGTTAAGTGCAAAAAGCAAGTCATAGGGGCGCCTGGCTGGCTTAGTTGGTAGAGCATGGGGCTCTTGATCTCAGGGTCATGAATGAGGTCAAGCCCCACGGTGGGTGTGGAGCTGACTTAAAAAAAAAGAAAGCAAGCCGCAAAACTATGATAACATCTTAACTATGTAAAACTATGTACATTGTGTTTGTTCAGGAATCCTTCTGGTTGAAAGAAACACTCAAATCAGCTGAGTAAAAAAAAAAGGGGGGGGGAGGAGTCTCCCAGCCTCCAGGTGGCCAGTGGAGAGCTCTCAGTTATTGCTTATTGCTTCTCTCCTTATTTCTCCCCAGTTCTCTCCTGATTAGTTCCTTCCTCGCTTTTTCTGCCTGCCAGCTTTTTCTCCTCTGCTGCACAGGACCCAAACACGACCTCCCAAATGAAACACCCAGTGGAGGTAGCTAGACTCTCTGTAACACAATTCCAAATTTCAGGCAGACGGAATTGAATTGGCCCAACTTGGGTCATAGACCATCCACTTCTTGTCCAGTTGGATATGATTATTTAGGGTAGAGGTCATTTTGTCCAGCCGGCTGCAAGGGTGCCTTCGGAGAAGTGCGTAATTGGAAGCAGTGAGAAAGGGAAGGGCAGAGGGCCGGGCAGACGCTTGGGAGGTAGCTAGAGGTTATTATCATAGAGGGAAGGAAATAAGCCACATTTTTAATAACATTGATCACTGAATGACTGGATCATGATGGTCTTTATTTTATCTATGCTATTTTACACTTTACCAGTGTTCTACAACGCTGTGTTTTTTTAGAATCAGGAAAAATGTGGGTTGGGTTGGGTTTTTTTTTCATATATAACAAGTTTTGAGTTCCATCCCTATTATGTGCTAGCTTGTTATGGGAGTTGCCAGGTTGAATGATTAATGGACGTTCTCTGTCCTCAATGAGCCTGCCTCCTTGTGCCAGTTGCCCCTTCCTTGTGTTTGTACTTAACCTTGCCAAGACCTTGTGGGATTCTAAGTCGTTTCTGAAGCCAGTGTCATTCAGTTATGTAACTCTGAACGCCAATAACAACTGTAGTCTGTACCATGTGACTTAGTTATTGGTGGTATGCAATTGTTGACTCTTGAACTGTTTCAAATGAATATGCTTTAAAAAAAAAGACTAAGTTTTTTTTTTTTTCTTTTTTTTTTTTTAAAGAAAAACCATTCTAGGGGCTCCTGGGTGGCTCAGTTGTTTGAACGTCCAACTCTTGATTTTGGCTCAAGTCATGATCCCAGGGGGTCCTGGGATGGAGCCCGGCATCACGCTGAGCATAGAGCCTGCTTGGGATTCTTTCTCTCTCTCTCTCTCTCCCTCTGTCCCACTTTCTGCACGCATGTGCACTCTCTCTCTCTCTCTCTCTCTCAAAAGAAAAAAAAAGAAAAAGAAAAGCCGTTCTTAATATTTTAATACTCCTTAAGTTGGCTAACTAGCACACGTTATGTGCAATAAATATTAGTTTTCTGGTTAAAATTCACTTTGTCACCATAGAACTAACTTTCCCATAACCACCGTCCATTTGTTTCTCATGGACCTGTTTGCCTAACATCTAAACGGCCAATTCTTCCTTCACTTTTATGAAATTAGCCTTAATTCCTCTTTCCCCACCTCACACTTCCTTCACCTTCTTGTTTTACTGGCCAGCTCTCAAGGTTTCAAGATCACACATATGGCCATAAATGTCTCTTTCAGTTAAGAATCTGGATAGAATGTGAAATCATATTTAACTGTCTTCTTTCATATACATAGGGAATTCTATCTTTAAAGTGTGAAAAAAAGGGGGGTCGGGAGCAGCGTCTGAGTGGCTCAGTTGGTTAAGCATCAGGCTTTGGCTCAGGTCATGATCTCATGGTTCATGGGTTTGAGCCCTGCATCGGGCTCTGCATGGAGCCTGCTTTGGATCCTCTGCCCCCCCCCCCCCCCGCCCCTCTCTCTCTCTCTCTGTACTCATCTCTCAAAATAAATAAACGTTGAAAAACTAGTAATAAAATAAAATTGTGGGGGAAAATGAGTTTTTGTGGCTTCTATGGCTGGGGTTAGAGTCAGTCTTTAAAGCCTTGCCAGTGGTTCCATTTGAAATATAATCTTTGAGTCACAGAGGAGAAGTAACATGATACAGTGTGAGGCTAGGAGAGCCAGGGTTCGGATCTCAGCTCAACTGGCAGGGACCATTAGCAAAATACAGCGTGTTTCCCTGAGCCTGTTTCCTCATCTGTAAAATGGGAATCATAACACCTGCTTCTCAGTGTCTTTAAGATTAAATGCGTTACAATAGCTGCCACGTACATATTAGGTGGTCAGTAAACATTTGTTAACCTGATGAAATGTAAAGAACTTGCAGAACTATCAGGAAAACACCCACCTAATTGCCCCAAAGGGCAGTGAGAGTTTTTGATAAAGGAGGTAGAACTACTTTTAGTCAAATTGCATGGGCAAAGGTCAACCCCTCCTTCAGTTAAAAAGCTGGGGGCAGGGCTTAACCAGGAAGTGTAGTCCTTCCGTAAGCCTCCCTTCAGCCTTACTAGTCCCAAACCTGAAGCAGCTACAGTCAGATGGGATCTTGGGTCACATGAGCCTCCCTAAATGAGAAGCCAAGAAGACTGGGTGAACGTTTCCTCTTAAGTTTTGTGGAGAGAGACTCAGGTACAGAAATACCTTGCTGCCTACCTGACCTGAAGCAGGAAAAACCACTGACAGCTGCGTTCCCAGGTAACACCAGGGGGCACCAGTGTTCCCAGGAGGACCCAGTCTGGGTTTTCAGTCCTGGGTTTGCTAAAGGAGGCAAATCCAACCAGGGGAGAGGTTTACTGGGTTTATTAAAAAGTTCTTAACATGTAAACTCGGAAGCCAAATGACAGCGAAGAATCTAGTTTGTTGGGGTTTCCAGAAAAAGGAGAGAGAAAGAAGTATTAGGTTTCTCTTTCATTTCTCCTTTGCTGTAGAAGGTTTGAAATAGCTCAGTTAAGCATATGTAACTGGCTGGATCATGTATAACACTATGCAGTCCTCTCTCATTGTAGGACAAGGTGTATGATGGAGTGACAGCCGGTCAGGGGCCAAGAGCCCACGGAGGTGCTGTCTCCTAGAGCAGGGAGGGGGCTGAGGACGGGAATCCCCGGGTTTGCACCCAGGGTCCTGGGCACCTTGTGGGAACGTGGTCTAGCTCTGGCAGACCCTCACTGGCAAGGCCCAGGTAAAATGGGAAATCCCTCTCCCTCCCCTCTAGAAAGCTCCCTCCTGTCTGAGCCCACCCCGACCCCCACCCCCACCCCCTGCCCTGTTAGAGCCTCAGTCCTTTTGTATAGCTGAAGTGCTCTAAGGCTCTGTCTCTCAGGTTCCCTTCTGTTGTGGGAAGTGAAGATATTTTTAGCTCATTTCACCATTAGGATTACAAAACGTGTCCTCCTCGGAGATGGCAAACAGGGGAGAGGCATGGAGGTATAAAGCTGTCTGGAGTTCAGGGAGGAAGGAAAAGACAGCCTCTGAAGGGCACAGGGGCCACAGGGTGCTGAAGGGAAGGCTCGAGGCAACCAGACAAAATTCAGCTGACAGTTAGGTCTGGGAACCCCCTGGGGGATGAGTGTCTGTGTACAGGTGCGCGTGGCACCCGGGCCTCATCTGTACATCCAGAGCTGGTGGAAGTGGGCTCGTGGGCTGAGCCCTCCACGGCCTTGGCCTTCGCACCGGGCAGACCCGCACGCGGCAAACTGAGCTCAATTCTGTCAGGCTCGCTTCGGCCACCAGTCACGGCAGCCTCCGTGCCGGAACCACGAGAGGCACACGTGCTTGTCCGTTACCTGCCACGGGGAGGGAAGTGAAATCCAGCCTCAGCAGTGAATCCACCGCTAGAAATCCCCAGAAGTGTGTCCGTCTGGTGATGAGAGCTGAGGACCTTCCCGAAGTTTCGGACTTCCCAGCTGAACATACAGTGCCGCCCACACAGCCCTCTGGGCAGGGGCTCCCAAAGGGAGAGGGGACACCGGGGGACTTTGGCCATTTAGGAGGGGTGAGGGGAGGGAGGACCCGTAAGAGAGGGAAGAGAGGCCAAGCTCTCGGACCTTGCTTGTGAAAGTAGGTTTGCCGTGGTTTGTTATGGATAAGGAGAGTGGATATAGACCGAGGGTGGAGCAGCAAGGCTGAGGATCCTGAGTCACTGAGTTAGAATAAGCCTCACGGGTCTTACCGTGTAGCCGATCCCCCAGTCCAGGCTCTGAACCAGCCGGGGGTGGGGGGGGGCACCCAGGGCTTCCTTCCGGCCACATGCAGAATATTTATGGTGTGAGTTTCCATAAATTCAAAAGTTGGGCTTTTCATACAGAGAAAGATACCATATATTTTCTCTCTTATGTGGATCCTGAGAAACTTAACAGAAACCCATGGGGGAGGGGAAGGGAAAGAAAAAAAAAGAGGTTAGAGTGGGAGAGAGCCAAAGCATAAGAGACTCTTAAAAACTGAGAATAAACTGAGGGTTGATGGTGGGTGGGAGGGAGGGGAAAGTGGGTGATGGGTATTGAGGAGGGCACCTTTTGGGATGAGCACTGGGTGTTGTATGGAAACCAATTTGACAATAAATTTCATATATTGAAAACAAAAATAAAATAAATAAAAAGTTGGGCTTTTACTTTCCACAGGAATAGCTGAGAGCAGAAGGGACCCAACAGGTGATACACTAACGCAATCCTGCTTTAAAACAAGCCTTAGCTATAAAGTTAACGGCTCTCCCCTCGTTTACAATGAGGATCAGTAGAGGGCAAGACCCTACGCTTGTCAAATGCATTTAACGTGTCTGAACTGACACTTTCATGTCTCCACTATTTTATTTTAGCCCAGTGCTTTGCGGGCGCTGGTCACAGACACCCCACCTCCAATACCCCCCCCCCCACCCCCACCGTAGGGCTGCCTCATCTGGGCCAATACCTGAGCCCTGTGATGCTTTCGGCTTCTCTCTCATTTTCAGACTTGCCCTTTGGCTGGGCCAAGGGCTCCGTCCCTTTCTAGCTTGTAACACGACAAAAATCTCTTCTTTCACGTGGAAAGACTGTGTGCTCCATCTTGACCTCAGTAATTTTCCCCTTTTCTGCTCTTGCTCCTGAGTCAGCATCTAGCAAACTCTTTTCGTAAAGAGGTCAGACCCCACTTCTCTCAGTGCCACACACACACACGCGCGTGCGCGCGCGCGCACACACACGCATGCGTGCACATGCACACACACAATTTTAAAGTCGTCCCACTACGTTAGAAAGGTTTGGGGTTTTTTAACTTACGTGCAGGTTTCTTCAGAAGCATAGTATGGCTTGAGGAGAGGGCTCACTCTCCCACCCAGGACATAGTTCCCACAGGACCTGAGTGCCTTCCCTGCCCAGAGCCATCCTGAGCGGCCCAATTCAAAAGGAAGCTTCCATTTTAAAACCTGATCACTTCTCTCGGGACACAGTCCAGCTCTGGGCTGTTGCCTGAGCTCGCCTCCTGCCACACCAAGTGGGCTCTCCCAGTTCTGACCACCTATCCTGCTCTTGCCTCACTCTTTCTGGCTTATTCTCCTGCTCCTCTCAGGCTGCTCACTCTCTCTCTTGGTCCATCTCAGTCACTTACTTTTACCTCAGTTCTCAACATCTTACATGCATACGGTTGCCAGATTTGCATAAAAATGCATGACATCCAGGGGCGCCTGGGTGGCTCAGTTGGTCAAGTGTCCGACTTGGTCATGATCTCATGGTTCGTAGGTTCAAGCCCCGCGTCGGGCTCTGTGCTGACAGCCCAGAGCCTGGATCCTGCTTCGGATTCTGTGTCTCCCTCTCTCTCTGTTCCTCCTTCACTCATGCTCTGTCTCTCTCTCTCAAAAATAAATAAACATCAAAAAAAAATTTTTTTAATGCGAGACATCCAATTTAGTTTGCATTTCAGATAAACAACAAATACTTTGCTCTAAGTATAAGCATGTTCCATACAATATTTGGGACATATTTATACTAAAAAATATTTGCTTATCTGAACTTCAAATTTCATAGGATGTCCTGCATTTTATCTGGCAGTTCTATAATCATTTTTTATTCATTCATCAAATATTCATAGAGAACTTACATGTGTCAGGCATGGTGCTTCGTGCTGGGAAAGCCAGCCAGGTTCCAGTCTTCATATCTTACAGAATATATACTTTACACACACACACACACACACACACACACACACACACACACCATATACATATATATGTGTATAAAAGGGTGGCTTTTGTGCTAAGCCAAATATTTGTATGTCACTAGTTTTCTTAATTGCTGCATTTGATGAGGTTGCTTTTATAAACGCTAATATTTATTTACAAAAAGGTAACCTATTAAAATAATATAATTGTAATAAAGAATAATGCCAATATTTCTTGCACATTTATCATCTACCATGCACTATTTTAAGTGATTTACACACACTAATACTTTGTATCCACATACAAACTTGACAAAGCGGGTTTGTTTGTTTCATTACTTTGGTTTTGTTTTTTGAGAGAGAGACCGCGAGAAGGGGAAGGGGCACAAAGAGAATCTTCTGTAAGCTCCGTGCCCAGTGCAGAGCTCGACTCCAGTCCAGGCCTCACCTCATGACCACTGTGACATCATGACCCAAACTGAAATCCAGAGTCAGACACTCAACCAACTGAGCCACCCAGTCAGCCCCTAAGTAGGGTTTTTTTTTTTAATCCCCATTTTGCAGATGGGAAAATGGAGGCATAAATAAATTAAGAAATGCGCCCAGTCACACAGCTCATAAGCAGAAGACCCAGCATGTGACCTAGGTTCTCTAAATCAAGAAGCCAGCATGTAAACCACTACTTTGTATGGACCACCACTTGTTTTAAGGATTTTCACTTTGTAATTTAGTCCTCCTACATGGTCAATGAGTTAGATAATATGAGTCATATTTTATAAATAGGAAAACAACACCTCAGAGAGGTTAGTGATTCGCTTCAGACCCTTTACCAATAAGTGAAAAAGCAGTTTTCCAATCTCTCTTCCTCACTGCAAATGCCGCACTCTTCCCATGCCATCTGAAACCCCCTTGGAGCTTAACTAAAGCAGCATTGCCCAAAGTGAGTTTCATAAATATTCTTTAATGAAAGACTTATCCAGGCACTTGTTCAAACACTTAAGTTCTATTCTAAATGCTTTACAAATATTAACTAATTCAATCTCCAAAACGGTATGAAATAGGTACTGTCATCACACCCATTTTAAACATGAGAAACTGAGGCATGGAGGCAAGTCACATGACTGCTAGTGGCAGAGCCAGGATTTGAACCCAGTCTGTCTCCAAATAGGAAAAAACATTCCACAAGCCATTGTCAAGTGCCTTTTTGCTCCAGGCTTTATTGTAGGCACTGGGCATGGGGCTGAGACAAAAGAGCACACAGACATGCCTGCCCTCATGGGGTTTATATTCTGTTGAGGAGGAAAGAATACATCTAGACAAACTTGGGAAAGGATCCTACTTGGGGGGGTGGCTAACACCGTACCAGGAAGAGGCAAACAGTTGACCTTTGAGACCATGTGGCGGGGGAGGGCGGGAATATGGGGGGCGGGGGGAGACAAAGGTGGAGAAGCAGCGGGAAGGAGCATGTGCGTTGTGGAGTTGTTGAAGTGACTCCAGACAGCAAAAGTTTCACTGTGGTGCATCACGTGACTGTGAAATTGGGAGATGGTGAGGGAAGAAAGATTGTCAAAGCCTGGAATAGGACAGGGATATGAGGAAACATAAGGGAGGAGGAAGCATAGTGGTTCTGACCCCTACCTCACGCCACAGCTCTCAAGCTTTACTCATGTTCAGTTACCTGAGGCAGGTGTCTGGAGCTCAGAAGTCATGTAAATACGCCTGTGTGTGTAGGAGGCAGTTCAGATCTAGCAAGTCTTCCTTGGCCACCCTGGGAAATCCATTTCTGTCCCCTCCATGTGCACCTTGATGTTCTGGCACAGCCCCCTGCAGCCCCTCCCAGCCTCGCTTCTGTCAGAACTCACCCAGACAGGGGCCATTGCTCTCTCAGGCCAAGGGGCCTTTCCTCAGATGAATGGCTTCTGTACCAGCCTCTCACAAATAAAAGAGAGGAAACAAAAGTGGAAAGAGGAAGCACTGGCAGGCAGGCAGGGGAGATATTTCAGCCACGACACCTCCTTCAAACAGTAGAACCTTCGGGAAAAGTTAGAGAATATTGGACGAGGCAACGAAGGACCAAAGAAATTAAGTAACTTGTCCAAGAACATTGCACGTTAGAAGCTGAGCCAGCCCCAACCATCAGCCTCCAGACAATTTATTTGTACCCTGTCTCACTGCCTCAAACCCTGTCTGCGGTTAGGGTCCCATTTCTTTGTGAGTTCGTCTCGCTAGAAGAGGAAATAGTGGAGAGAAAAGGAGGAATAGATAGGCCGGTGGATCCCATGAATATCACCACAGCTTACTTATTATCATCAGCTTCCATGCCTAAGTAGGACCATGGAGGGAAGGGAACATGGTTAAAAGCCACCTCAAGAACAGAGTCAGAGGGCCTGGGGGATAACAGTTGTACTAGACAAAAAAATTATAGCCACCATTTTTGAGTCAGATTCTGGTGGGACTTCTCATACATTATCTTATACCCTCACAATATCCCTGCAAGATGATTTCTTATTTTTAATTTACTTACATGAAACTCAGGTTCAGAGAAGTGAAGTAACCTGTCCCAGGTCACACAGCTAGTCAGTTGGAAGGCCAGGAGTTAAGCTTAAATCTCCAGATTGTCAGAGTGAGAAGCCCGTGCTGTTTTCTAGTACAGCAGCTGCCTATGAAATTGTAATCCAGGGGCGCCTGGGTGGCTCAGTCGGTTAAGCGTCCGACTTCAGCTCAGGTCACGATCTCACACTCTGTGAGTTTGAGCCCCGCGTCAGGCTCTGGGCTGATGGCTCAGAGCCTGGAGCCTGCTTCCGATTCTGTGTCTCCCTCTCTCTCTGCCCCTCCCCCGTTCATTCTCTGTCTCTCTCTGTCTCAAAAATAAATAAACGTTAAAAAAAAAAAAAAAAGAAAAAAGAAATTGTAATCCAATGAGATGGGAGGACGGCACTTTCTGGCATCAGGAACAAAATGGAAAATGTAGTCCTTAACATCTAACAGAAGAAAACAGAGTATATTATTTGCAAAAAAAGAAATGGTTTCCTAGGGGCGCCTGGGAGGCTCAGTCTGTTAAGTGTCTGACTCTTGATTTCGGCTCACGTCATGATCTCACAGTTCGTGAGTTCGAGCCCTGTGTCAGGCTCCTTGCTCACAGTGCGGAGCCTGCTTGAGAGTCTCTCTTCCCCTCTCTCTCTGCCCCTCCCCCTGCTCATGCACAGGAGCACTCTCTCTCTCTCTCTCTGTCTCGAAAATAAACATTTTTTAAAAAATGAAATTATTTCCTAGCAGGAAACCAAAAAAGGTGATATTTCATGAAAGCTTTAATTGGAGAAAATCATTTTATTATACATGTCCAGTTATTCATTCAGAAATAAAGATGAAATCCTTCCATTCCATCATCTTAGTGCTCGGATTGATCTTCCCAAAACCTGCCAGTGACTACATCACTCTCCCACCAAACCTTTGAAAAGCTCTCTGCTGCCTCCATCAGTGCTCTTCAAAGCTGTAAAAATAGCAGGATTTTTTTCAAATGAGATATTTTTAAGTTTATTTATTGATTTATTTTGAGAGCGAGAGAGAGAGAGAGCACACGCTCATGCAAGAGTGCATGCTCTAGCGGGGAAGGGGCAGAGAGAGAAGGAGAGAATCCCAAGAAGGCTCCGAGGCAGGGCTCGAACTCACGAACCATGAGATCATGACCTGAGCCGAAACCAAGAGTCAGAAGCTTAACTGACTGAGCCACCCAGGCGCCCCCGGGTCTTACCTGGGATCCCAAGATGGCAGGAGGTAGAAGCAGGAGGTAGAACCTATGCAAGCCAGTGGAGACGGTAAAGGAAGAAGGAAGAGAGGATGGGAAGGGTCAGAGACCCCAGTTATTTCCCTCCTGAGTTAGCCTCCCCCTTTGCCCAACTACCCTCCCCAGGAAGTCCTTTGACTGCCTTCTGAGGTCTCAGGTCTCAGGCTCCTTTTGGGAAGTACTGACTGATCAGAGTGAGAAAACGCAGAGCATTTAGCCGCAGGTTCAAAGGCCCCCATAGTTGGCCCCACTGCCATTTCACTTACTGTCCCTCTATCCCTCAACCTCAGCTGCTCACAAAGCGCCTACCTGTGTCTGTCACCCCTCTCGCCACTCTGCAAATACATCCTAAACTCCACCACAGTCTGCCCTCTGCCCACCCTGTTCTTAGCCCCCATACCCACCCACCCACGTGAACCCTCTCTATGTGTCCTAGAGGCTTCGCTTGCCCTCTCTGGGCAGGTGTTCCCCACCCCCACCACCCCCCTCCCCGCACTGGCTACCTGCACCTCTGATCTGGCTCCTCGCCCACTCTCTTCGTGTGGAGCTGTCTCTGTGTCTTCTCTCTCCCTTGTCTCTGAGGCTGTGCTTTCAGAAAGAACCCTGCGTTTTCCGCGTCCGATGCCTCCCTGCCTCTCTGCGTGGAAAGAACAGGTGCTCGAGGAACGTTCGCGGCACTCCACCCACCTCTCTGGACCTACAGAGAGTAGCGCACCCACAGGTCAAAGGACACGTGTGGACTTTGTTGTTGCAGGGTCGCCATGTGCGCCACCAGTGCCTGGGACCTGGAGGAGATCCCCCTGGACGATGACGACCCAAACAGCTTAGAATTCAAAATCCTGGCGTTCTACGCCAAACACCACGTCTTCAAGAACCCGCCGGCTGCCTCCTCCCCAAGGCCACCGAGAACAAGAAGTTTGTCCCAGAGAGGACTGGGGAGTTGGCCAGCAAACGACTCGTGGACACAAGTGTCATGGGCTTGGAGAACTTCCCCATCCCCTGAGCAGGCCACAAACCTGGGCAAGAAAAAGTCGTCTTGGAGAGCACTCTTTGGAGTGGTAGAGAAGGAGGAAAATGAACAGAGCCTGCCTAGGGCCCGCTTGGAGGGTCAGGCGATACCAGAGCCTCACGGTCCCAGTCATTCAAGGGCTAGGTCCCTTTCTAACATGGGACAGCACAGAGAGCATGAAGGTAGGATTGGGGGATTCTTCTCTCCCACAACAAGATCTTCCCCTTCTTTGTGTGTCTGGTGGTCCATCTCCTCCCAGCTGGTAATGTGGGCTGAGGGAGGGCACGCCATTGTGCCTCAGTTTCCCCACTTATTGATATTCAATAATAATTGCCCTGCTTTTCTCAAGACCGAGCAGGAAGTAAGAGAATGGCAGCAAAGGGTGACAGAACAGGTTTTCTGGCTCCACTGCCTATAAATAAGCTTGCTGCCCAAACTCCCGATCCTCTGTGCCAAGGAGCCCTACACAGGGGTTGAGACTGCCACACTTCTGGAGGTAAGCCGACTCACCTCCCTGGGCCTCTGTTTCCATCTGTACATTGGGGTGTCCCACCCTCCCTACCTCTTAGGGTGGATGGAAAGATCTGGTAGCTGCATGCAAAAATACTTTTCAAAGTATAAGTCCCTCTGTGGGGAGAAAACACACCACGAAGAAGCATTTTGACAAAACCTTCCCCTCAGTGGAACAAAATACATTTTGTCATTTGTCTCAGGACAATGGAACATTTTCACAAAGGGCCTTAGCATACAGTTACCCTCCATCAACAAGCTTCGGCATAAGTATCTTCTTCCCTTTCAGCAGTGCCCAGTGCCCGCTGCCCACATTTTAAAAGAAGCGCCCACTCCTGCTGGGCTTGATGGCTGGGGTAAATTGTCAATAATTAGTCAACAGGTGGCAGTAATGTCTCAATTTTAAAACGGTGTGACCGTCCCCGGCTTACTTGGAGAATCAACCCCCGCTGGGTCGTTTTCTATCCCTCACGATGATCAAGGAAACGTTTATTTCCCGCTGGACTTTAAAATTTTAGAACCGGAGAAGTTGGGGGTGAGGTTATCTGGGGAACTCCTCCTCTCTGCACCCCACCCTCCTGCCATGGGTACAACAAGCTCCCGCTGGGGATGGTAGCTGAGCTCTGGAGCATACAGAACCCTGTGGACACACCTACATAGACTTTTCTGCTTGGCTGTCCCCTGGATTTTTCCGAGAGACAGAGGCACTTTTTACAGACCTTAATCCTCTGGTTTCCTGAGACAAATGACATTCTGTATTTTGATAACACTGAAGTGTCATTTGACCTTTTTTATTTACTAAAATTCTAAGATCTTTGTATAGACATAGATAGCTCTAAAATAGTAGAAACGGTCACTTCCCAAGGAGGCCTTGCTGTAGACACTTAGACTCGGTGTATATTCCCTTCCAACACTTCTCTTGCCCGCTTTCTTATTTGGTCAATTACGTGGGTGGTCTGTTGGTTTTTCATCAGATGTGACTCAAGAGAGTCTCATGTTCTACTTCTATTTTACCACGCATAAATCAGAGCTTAGCAGCTGGTGTCACCTGGGTTCTTTTAACTGAAGTTCACAATTTAGCCCTCGCTGCTGTTTCCAGGACCCGGACCCAGGCTTAAGTCAGAACTGCAAGGTTACGTCCCAAGATCAAAGTCTAGAAGCAAGAGGTCTTAGGAAGTAGAAAAATGGCGTCAGTGCCAATCTTAGAAACTACAAACCCAGGTTCTTTGACCCGTGAACCCTTGTTTGTCCACAGCTAGGATTCGCTAAATGTGGAATGATTCCTAGTCTGCCATCCCTAGGCTAGTAACTTCCAACCTCAAAGTCACCTTATATTCCAAAGTGGCTGCTGAGACTCCGGCCATCATCTCTCCATTTCAGGCAGGAAGAAGAGGAAGCAAGTGGTGGGAGGTGGGGCGGGGAACAAAAGGGTGTCTTTTTCTAGATAATTCAGTTCCGTTTTAGAGAGCTTTCTTGGAACTGCACTCAACTTTTCTTACATCTCACTGGCCACTCTTTAGTGTAAAGAAGGCTGGGAAATGTAGTCTGTGCAGCTGAGCCCATTGCTGCCTGTGACATTTCAGGGGTCTCTTGCTAAGGCAGAAGAAAATGGATTCTGGGAAGGAAGTAGCAGTCTCAACCATAGGGAAACACCCTGCCCCTTCTCTTTAAAACAAATGCCTCCAGGGGGCGCCTGGGTGGCTCAGTTGGTTGAGCGGTTGAGCATCTCTCTCTCGGTTTACTCATGGTCTCATGGCCTGAGTCGGGCTCTACACTGGCAGCATGGAGGCTGCTTGGGATCCTCTCTCTTTCCCTCTCTCTCTGCCCCTCCCCCACTGGTGCTGTCTCTGTCTCTCTCTCAAAATAAATAAATAAACTTTAAGATAAATAAATACATGCATCCACAAAACAAATGCCTCAGGCCAAAGGCTGGATGCCAAGTCCTCCGGCTGTGCTCTCTCGCTCTCCTTATAGTGACATCACCTCCCCCAAAAATAGACCCCAAAGGACGGGCAGCCGTTCTGTCCTCTCCCCACCCCCATCCAATTCCCCCTTGCCTATCGGATGAGATCGACTCCAACAAGAAGGGAATCTTTTTTTTTTTTTCTCAGAGTTTAAAATTTAGGTATTTATTTTAATTAATGAGAATCTTATTAAGGAGGACGCTTGTTGGGATGCGCACTGGGTGTTGTATGTGAATGATCCATCACTAAATTCTCCCGAAACCAATACTACCCTATATGTCAGCTAACTAGAATTTAAATACAAACTTGGAAGAAAATAAAGAAATAAAATGGGCATCTTAGCTAGAGCTGGTTCATCTGAGTCTAAATGTACTTGCTCATACTTTTCCCTGCACGAATGTCACCTGCCTCTCTCCCTCCGTGCCCACCAATTCATAGAAAGCAATGCACTGTAAGCAGGTGAGTCAGATTGGGTATTCCCAGGCCGCCAGCGGTCTCCTGATCGCCCTGCCACATGACGGGGGCTGGGGGATAAGGAGGGACAGCCTTTGGGGCCTCTGTCTGCCTCCTTCAAGTACAAGATGGGCACAGTGTGGCTTTCTGTTAGAAGAGCCATGCGCTGATCACCCCAGACAGGCCGCACGAGGTTACAGAGGGGGAAAAAAATCCCCATCTTCTGCCGATACAAGGGAAGGCTCCCAGATACAAGAGGCTCTGGGATCCAGCCTCTTGCCATTTCCTTGTCAGGGGCCATGGTGGCCAGCGTTCAAGAGAGGAGGCTGGTTGGGCCGCAATAAGGTGGAAAGTATATATTTGGTTTGGCTGTTAAAACGGGAAGGAAAAGCATCCATCCTTCTCTCCTTGACTCTCTAATACTTCTCTCTCAATTCACTCCTTATTATCTCTTTTTGAACCCTGTGAACCAAACATGAAAAATATGGCTTTTTAAGGAAACCATTATGCCTTTTTTTTTTTTTTAAGGAAGGCATTGTGGACAAAGCATTAGTTCCCATGGTCTTCCAGTGATGCCCAGAGGGTGAAGGGGGAGCACTAAACTCCCATACTGTGGAGGAATCCAGGGACAGAGTCAGAAGTCACATTGGCAGCTCCGTAGGATGTCAAAGCATGGGACAGGATCCCTCCTGGGACCCAGGCTATGCCTCTCTTAGCCATCTTCATTTACAAAGCCCAGGAATTCCTCTGGGCACCCCAACCTTCTGGCCCAAACCCCACTGTGTTGCTTTCTTCAAGTGTGTGAATGGGATAGCGTTTTCCAAATATTACTTGGGCTCCGTAGGGCATCAAAGACAGAGCTGCACACATTTCTAAAACTTAAGAACTTAGCGACAAATCAACAATGAAAATTTTAGTCCCAAATAACTCAGCAATACCACCTGCTCCCCCCCACCCCCCATCCCTGACGAAAAGCAGAGCTGACTCGTCCCTTCACAGGCTAGGACCTTCAGGGGGCCTTTAATTCAGGGGGCTAGGATATTTAAACCTTCATGCCCCCACATGCTTTATTCTATAGTAATGTGTGCAAATACATACATCTTTTCCTGGATTATAAATTCTTGAAAGCCCTGGACTGCACTTTATGTCCCCTGGTGTACCTATCAGCGTTAATTGGATGTTTCCCATTAGACCAGGAGGAGAGAGAAGACGTGTCACTTTAAGAGCAAGGGGAGTTCAGTGTTGACTTGATAATGGGCTTGAGTAATGAATATGGTCTGAGAGCAGGGATATTTCTCTTTCCTCAGTGACCAACCCCCAAAGGCTTGTCAAACTCTTGAATGCCCTCCTCTGCACGTAGGGGCCAGCTCTCCCAAGATATAAAGAATGTCCTCCCCCCCAAAAAAAAGAATAAAAATAAAAGCATAATGAGGATTCCCTC
Source organism: Panthera leo (assembly GCF_018350215.1). Classification (NCBI taxonomy): domain Eukaryota; kingdom Metazoa; phylum Chordata; class Mammalia; order Carnivora; family Felidae; genus Panthera; species Panthera leo. Next base: position 45,582,472 of record NC_056685.1, read on the forward strand.
AAGCAAAGAACTAAGCACTTTCTTTTGTGTTTCTTCCCTTGCAAAGGGGAAAGGGGACCCTAATTTTGCAAGACTTCAAAAAGAGGGTGCAGAAGGGCAATTGTTTCAAGGTGGCAATCATTCCTCTGTGCGCTCCTCCCCCATCCCAGCCTCTGCCAGGCAACTGCCAGAGCTTTCTGAAGAATGGCCTCCCCCGCACACACGTCCCCGGGCAGCTTCCTCTCCCTCTAGGCTGGGCTTTTCATTTCGGGCGACCGTGCATACCGATGAGCTAGACCAAGTTCTTCTGGGAAGGGCCGCTCAGCACCATTTGGTCTCGTTTCAGCTGAGGACCCCCAAGTCGTTTCCATTGCCAACCGCGTTGCCGAAATTGTGCATTCCTGGCCCCCAGCCGACGAGGTCCACAGCCAGGCGGCAAGCCGCAAGTCCAAAGGCAGTTTTGTCCATCCGTTCATCCAGCGCCAGGGCTTCCAGCTTCCAGCGCCCAGTGGTAAGAAAGGTAAACCCCTTCCACGTGCTTGGGTCGTCGGGCCGGGTGTCCGCCAGGCAGAGCTATGCATTCGTGGGTTCGGTCAGCGCAGGGCTCTGCAGTTAGGGGTGTCTGCTGCCCTGGGCCGAGGGCAGGACAGCAGGCTGCTGGAGGCCCCGACCTTTAGCTCTTGAGACCGGCCCAGGCAAGGGCAGTGCGCCAACAGACCGAAGCAACGTGCCAAGCTCAGTGCTAACTGCAAAGCCTCCTGCTGAGGGGGCGGGGGAGCACGAAGCGGCCGCTCAACCTTGTCCACCGAGGGAGATGAGCTATTGGATTTAATCCTGTGGGTGACGACCGCGGGCCGGTTTGCTCCCGGGAATGCCCAGGTTGCGGAGGGAGCACGGGCCCAGGGACTTACAACGTGGCCCTGTGAAACAGCAGGGCGTCGTCAGACACCAGGTCTGGCACACCACGTGTAGCAGAAGCGAGAACTAGTGACCAGAGGTGGGGGTCAGCTGTCACCAAAGCCACAGCCGTAGCGAGGACCAGGAGTTCCCAGCAGATGTGCAGGAATTCTGGAGTTGAACGGGAGCACAACCACGTGCCACAGGAAGAGAAGTTCAGTCCCACTTGCCATCACTGACGACTGTCTCTGCTCGTGGCCCTCCTTCCCCAAACTCCAGCCCAGGGGTGGGACGGAGGGGAGGCGGCCCCGGGATTGCAGTAGCCGAAGTACAAGGCGCAAGTGGCGGCGGCTGCCTGGCCTGCAAGCGGAGCGGTGATGTCGCCTGTCTCGTGCCGCATTGCTGGGACCGCAAACTACCCCTTCCGGGGCTGGAAGAGAAGAGGCCCCTCTGAGTGTGCTAAAAAGTGCCTCCACCTTATTGTGATCCCCTGTGTGTGGAGAGCTGCCCCTGAACCAGCCTCAGGCTGATGCTCGTCTCCTCTGTGCACGTGAGAAATGCCGGCCCTTGTTACAGTGACTCCCAGAGAGAGGGGCTACAGGGGCAGATAAAAACTACCTACACACGGGCCACGGAGACCCGCGTGCTGGTGCCTCCCAGGTGATTTGAGGCTCAGACCTCCCACTTCCCTTGCCTTTCGCTAGACCTTCCTGGGAGGTGATGGGCTGGATTAATTTCCTGGCCTCTCCTTCCCTCTTATCTGGAACACACATGAGGACTCCATGACTTCAAAGATTGTGCCATCAATGAAAAGCACTCCTGTATCAGTAACTGGCGTTTCTCTGTTTGGATTCCGTTCCGTAGCCATGACCGTTTTCCTCATGTTGGGTGGTTAGCATGTTTTGAGATAAGAAAAATCATACTCCACGTCCCCCATTCCCACGTACATACCAACAGGAGCCGTCTCTCTCTCTACCTGCCATTTTAGTCTTTGGAGTGGGAGCACTCCATAAGTGTATTTACTTATACCTCACTTTGTTGTAAAGACAGCATGCAAAGTATACATGTTAGTAAATAAGATTAATCAAATAAATCAATTTGAAAGATAATGTAAAAAGAATGCACTAGCGGGGAAATAGAGGTGGGTTTAGGAATGAGCTTAATTCCCAAAATGCAAGCCAGGAAGACCGTACCCCCTCTTAGCTGGGGCCCATAAATTCGGCTCTGTACTTTCTAGCAGCACAAAGGGGGAATATGACCAATTGGAATTTATGGTGTCCATATGGGAAAAGCAACATCTGCTCAGGAGAATCCTACCAACGAAAAAGAAGGTTCTCCTAAACATCTTCAGAGACAGGACCATGGGTCGTGGAACCAATATCGTCAACGACATTCTTACAGTAAATAAAGTGATGCATTTCATGGTGAGAAGCGGGGCGCTGAGAGAAAAAAGAAGAAAGGAAAGGAGGGGTCTGTAGGAGAGGGCAGCTGGAGTGGTTTGTGCCCCATCAGTCGAAGGAAGGTAAGAGTTAAGTTGCTGAGAATTACAAAGCACATGTCTCCCTCAGTCCCTAACCAGGCTACAAGTATTGTCCCTGGGGGCAAAAAAAAAAAAAAAAAAAAAAGTTAAGATGATTTTTCTTCTTAAAAGAAATAACTGGAATTTTCCCCCGACAGATGGAGAAGAGCAAATAATAGCCCAAATCGTTGAGCTGCTGAAATATTCAGGGGATCAGTTGGAAAGAGAGGTATGGAGCTTCTTGAACTAATGTGATTTCTTTTCTGTGCCCACGCACTGGGACAGAGAATGGAAGCGTACTGCAGATTGTATTCCTTTGCAAGTTCTGGTTTCCACTTAGTCCTAAATTTTATTTCCCTTGGAGTCCAAATTCTTCATGCTGGCAGCATCTCAAAAATGAATCACTTTGGAAAACATAAGTAAACCTTCTGGAGCCTCCCTGGAATTTTTGGAAATGAAAAATGTAACTTTGTTATTGCAAGAAAAGACACCAATAAATTAAAATTTGCTGAATAGAATTATGAATCTGGTTCCCCGTGTAACTGATCCTCGGGGAAGTTTAGACTCTTGCATTTGCCCTGCAGTCTGGATATCGATGTCCCATGCCTGCTCCAAGGCTGGAGTCCTTCCCAAAATCTCCCCCGAGAGTGGCTGGACTGTTCTCTGCTCAAGGTCTCTCTCAGCTATTTGGCCGGGGAGGCGGATTAGTGTTACTTGGAGAACTTTGGACTTACTTCCTGCCATTTAGAAGTCAAGACCCATCATTCCCGTCAGGAAAGTGTGAGAGTGTCTTCAGATACAGAGCTGGTGAGCAGGACCCCAGAATTCTGTGCCGTTACCCACAGACTGCTGAGTAGCCTCTGGGGTCAGTCAGGGACTGGCCTGTGGACCCCTTGCCTTGTCCTGCCACGATCAGTGGATGGAAGTCAGGCCCCATGCGGCTTGTGCAGGAGGGGAAACAACACTAAGTGGCCAGCCACTCTACCCCAGTCCCAACTTCTCAGTGGGTCCTCCCTCAATGCCTTTGTCAGCAGTGTGTGCAGAGGATGGTAACTGGGAGGGCATGTGAGCTTCAAGTCCACAAGTAGAGGATGAACTGGGGTGCAGAGAAAGAAAATAGAATACGGTACATGACTTGAGGGCACTCCTATGTTTCTATGGAACTAACATCAATGGATAGGAGTTATGGGGCAATTGATTTTCTCCATCTTAGGAATGAACTTTCTAGCACTCAGGGCTGCCTTGTGACGGAATGAGCCTCCTGTCACCAGAAGAATGGCCAGTAGATGCCAATAACCAGCCAACAGTGCAGTCCTTGTACTGGGAGGGACCTATTCGAATCCTCGAGGACTCTTTACAGCTTGAAGACGCTGTGGCTCTCATGGCAACCTCCTTCCCAGCCTCCCTAAGAAGTGACTTGCATTAGGTCAGGGAGGCAAGGGACAGGAAGTGGTACGAAGCTGACCTTTGTGGCTCTAAAGAGAGACGCTTTCCTTTTCATCCCATAAATTACCACTTTAAAAGATCTCGCTTTGCTTGATGCACGCTCTTGATGATTTGGGGTGACGCTTTATGTTATTTATGCAGAAAACATGGTTGTTTCCCCAGTAGAGGACTCTGGTAGGAATACACAGAAGGTCTGACTTTGCTGTGTGGGTGTGAGTTCCTACTAGAGAGGGACAGTGACTCTGTCTAACCCTAACCCCTACCCCCCAACCCCATGGCTGCAGAGTGCCTGCAAAGCCCCTCATCCCTGAGACCACATGCAGGCTCATCTTGCACCTTCCTGAGATGCCAGAGGCAGGTGCAACCCAAAGGAGCAAAGAGAGGGGGGCCAGGGTACTCCATGGAAGTGTTTCTTTCTGGCATTTGATTCTTCGACCATTCTGGTAGAGTCCAGGCTTCTGGCTGCCCACTGGGGTTTTGAGTCTAGCTTCTTCAACTGGGTCGCTGATCAAAAGGGGTCCATTCTTGGTGTAGAGGACATTAGTCATTCTTGCTTCAGATTTATAAAACAGACAGGCTCCCGTGTCTCACAGAAGTTGGGGGGTGGGCTGGGCTCACATAAAGGACGCTGCTCCACCGAAATCTTTACATAGCATCTGATGCATCCCCCAGGATATCCCTTGTAGAAACAATGTTTGTTGAGAACCTGCTTAGCTTATCATTCGTCAAAGATAGAATTTCCAAATAAACATTTAATCCTTGCTCACTAAGAAACTTCTTAGTTGGAGCCAAGGTTTTCCACTGGGTGTTTCAGGGGCCCACTGTTGAGTCGGCTTCCCGGGGCCAGGCTGCTGTACTAAATGCATATCCTCTTGTACACAGTTAAAGAAAGACAAGGCTTTAATGAACAGCTTCCAGGACCAGCTGTGCTACCCTGTTTTCAAGATCATCACAGACCAGTTCCTAAGGGGTGTGGACACCAGGGGAGAATCAGAGGTCAGAGCTCAGGGCTTTAAGGCTGCTCTTGCAATAGACGTCACGGCCAAGCTCACTGCTATCGACAATCACCCTATGAACAGGGTGCTGGGCTTTGGAACCAAGTACCTAAAAGACAACTTCTCACCCTGGGTCCAGCAGCACGGTGGATGGGTAAGTGCATCCTATTTCAAAATGAACCTTCCCAGAATTCAGAGGAGACAGAATGGAAAGTTGTGGGGTTTTTTCATTTTTTCGTTTTTTTTTTTGTTTTGTTTTGTTTTTTTTAAGTGAAGGGAACACATCTTTGAGGCAGTTCTCATGGATTTAGAAGTTGAGTGGCAAGAGATATATCCCAGTGATGGGATCCTATTTTTAGTGATTATCTTCATCATCGATAAATATTTACTAGGCTCCCAAAGGGTACATGGGATATGTGTGTTGGACCAGGGGGGACTGGTCAGATATAACAGGAAATGAAGAGATGTCAAGATATAAAATGTTTAGATATAATTTCTGTTTTCACAAATTTTGTAAGCAACCCAAGTCTGGCAGTGAGACAAGGAGAGGCAAACACTTCCTTGTTCTCTTAGCTGCTGACAGGCAGAGAGAGACACAGTGTTCATGATATTTTGTCATTGCTGCTTGGACCCAGCCATTTTGACAGGGACATTTTGATACAAAGCAAAAAGCAAACCATTAAATTTGTATCGTTTTGTTTTGTTTTATTTTAAATGAAGTTTATTTTTTAAGCAATCTCTACACCCCACATGGGGCTTGAACTCAACAATCCCGAGATCAAGAGTCACAAGGTCTCCCCACTGAGCCAGCCAGGTGCCCCAAATTTGTATGTTTTTTTAAATTTTTTTTATTTTTTAAATTTATTTCCAAATTAGTTAGCATATAGTGCAACAATGATTTCAGGAGTAGACTCCTTAGTGCCCCTTACCCATTTAGCCCATCCACCCTCCCACAACCCCTCCAGTAACCTTCTGTTTGTTCTCCATATTTAAGAGTCTCTTATGTTTTGTCCCCCTCCCTGTTTTTATATTATTTTTATTTCCCTTCCCTTATGTTCATCTGTTTTGTCTCTTAAAGTCCTCATATGAGTGAAGTCATATGATTTTTGTCTTTCTCTGACTAATTTTGCTTAGCATAATACCCTCCAGTTCCATCCATGTAGTTGCAAATGGCAAGATTTCATTCTTTTTGATTGCCGAGTAATACTCCATCGTACATATATACCACATCTTCTTTATCCATTCATCCAATGCCCATGGACATTTGGGCTCTTTCCATAATTTGGCTATTGTTGATATGTATCTGTTTTTAACTACCTGCTATCAGGCGAAACAGACATCTTCACCCCCATGCCTCAGACTCAACATCCCCCCCCTCCCCGCCAACCCCATCCTTTATCCTCATTCCTTGAGATTTCCTTAAAGCTGCCATACTCAGATGGCCTCCCAAGGTTAACCTTTCCAAAATGTGTAGCCCATAGTTTTAAATATCCATAGGCTCAGGGCACTTTATTTTGTCTGTTCAGATCCTTCTTGGAAGCACAGGCCTTTGTCCCACATTATCTTTAGTCCTCTTTCCACTAGAATGGAGCAAGGATAGTGGGTTTGAGTCTGCTCCACCATGGTCAGCATGACCCTGAGGCCTCCACTCTTGGTCTCTTGGTTTCCAGAAGGAATGCAGAGCTGATCTTGCTAAGGAACTGAAGTGCCCGCTGTGGTCTTTAGTGGCTGCCTGTTAAGCTTACCTAGTCTTCTGTTCCTTTCTATTTTCCACATCTGCACCAGATATGGTAGCCATAAGGGGCTGATCTGAACAACTGAGGCTCTTAAGTATTCTAAATTCAAGCTGCCTTAACTCATGCTAAGATGCCTCGACATTATTTTGGCTTTAACTGTTCTTTCTTCCAGGACCCCCTCAAGTCCCTCCTCTGTCCCCAAGCCTTTCCTGACCGCTCTAGCTTAAGGGCCTCACTAGCCTCTGACTTCTTACAACACTTCATATCTGCACTATAATTACATACAGGAAAGAATCATCCTGGTTAATGTTAATATATTTTTCCAAAATATATTTTTCAAAATATAATTTGGTCTTGTTAATATATTTTTCCAAAAAGATTGTAAGTATCAACTGGGTCCATGGGCCAGTTCTATTCAGTCTATAAATAGACTAAAAGTCTATGTAGTTGGTTAATGCAGCTGAAATGCCAACTGTGTTCTGTAAAAAAAAAAAAAAAAAAATAGTCTACACCGAAAGCACAAACAACAAAAGAAAAAATAAATTGGATTACATCAAATTAAAATTTTTTCTGCTTCAGGGGCACCTGGCCAGCTCAGTCGGTGGAGCATGTGACTCTTGATCTTGGGGTTGTGAGTTTGAGTCCCACGTTGGGTGTAGAGAGTATTTAGCAAATAAATATCTTAAGAAAGACAAATTTAAAAAATAAGTAATTTTTTTTCTGCTTCAAAGGACACTACCAAGAAAATGAAAAGACAACACACAGAATGAAACAAAATATGTCCAAATCATATATCTGAAAAAGAACTTGTATTCAGAATATGTAATAAATTCTTACAACTCAACAATAAAAAGACAAAAGCCAATTTTGAATAGACATTTCTCCATAGAAGATATACAGATGGCCAGTAAGCAATGAAAAGATGCTTGCTTAACATCTTCATTTCAACATTAGGCACATGTGAATCAAAACCACAGTAAGATATCATTTCACATGCACTAGCATGGCTAAAATAAAAAAGACAGATGTTGGTGAGGATGTAGAGAAATGTGAACCCTCATCCACTGCTGGTTGAGTTCTAAATTTTCCCTTTTAGAAACAATTTGGCAATTCCCCCAAAATATTAAACATAGAGTCACCAATTCCACTCAGATATATACCCAAGAAAATTGATAACAAATGTTCACATAAAAACTTGTACATAAATGACCATAGCAGCATTCATTTTATGCATAATAGCCTGAAAGTGGAAACAACCCAAATGTTCATCAGTGATGAATGGTGAATAGCAAAACCAAAGGCAGTATGTCCATACAGTGGAATATTATTTAGGCATAAAAAGGAATGGAACAGATGGATGAACCTTGAAAACATTATGCTAAGTAAAAGTTAGACAAAAGGGTCATATACCATACGTTGTAAGATTCTATTTTCATGAAATGTCCAGAATAGGTGAATTCACAGAGACAGATTAGAGAAGAAGAGAGAGAATAGGGAGTGACTGCTAATGGATAAAGAGTTTCTTTTTGTGTGATGGAAATGTTCTAAAATCAGCCAAACGTGATGGTTGCACAATTCTGTGAATTTACTAAAAACCACTGAATTATATATTTTAAAAGGATGAACTCTGTGATATATTTCAACAAATCTGTTATGAAAAAAATGGTGGTTCTAATTCTAGCAAGCAAATTAAAAGACAAAAGAAAAAAGAATACATTTTTATTTACTTATTTTTAATTTGGCTGCTGGTGTTAGAGAGAAAAACAGTTTTAATTAGAGAAGATTGATGGAGTTTTGGTAGAAATAATAAAGGGAATTTTCAAAGCCTTCAGAATTTGATGGCATTGTTCCTTATCATTTGTAATTTATTAGTTTACTTTTCCAGGTCATCATAAATCCGAATTTTAAGTCTTGGCCACAGTTAGGTTTAATTTGGAGCATGTGGCTGGAAATTGGAAGAGGGAAGAAAAAGAATGAGAGAGAAAGGACTATAATTTTTCCAAGGCTGATAGAGGAGTTGCAAAAAATAAAGAAGGAGGATGTTGATAAAAGAATATTTACAAGTTGATATGAGTTATGAAAATGTGAAGGAGATGTGGACACCTGTGCTCAGTCTCCAAGCACAAGAAAGAAAGATGACACTGGGTGGCAAGCTTCTAGGGACTTCCATTGGCTCTTGGTATTTTGGTGGCACTCCAGGGTGTCCTTATAGTGGTAGGGAAGGAGGAAAATGATTCCTATGCACCAGTTTTCCAGGGTTCCTAACTATCCCAGTGTTTCACATTTCCTGCAAGTACATCTATCTTCCCAACGAAATTGTAAACACAAGGGCAGATTTATGTATTTTATGCTTGTCTCTCAACACTCCCATTCTTTCTACATGCATCATAGATGTTCGGCCAATACTCTTAGCATAATCAATCAATCAATCAATCAATCAAATGAAAGAATAACAACTGTATCTAAAAAACATGTTAGGGGCATCTGGGTGGCTCAGTGGGTTAAGTGTCCGACTCTTGGTTTTGGCTCAGGTCATGATCTCACAGTTCATGGGTTTGACCCCAGAGTTGGGCACCATGCTTGGGATTCTATCTCTCTAGTTCTATCTCTATCTCTATCATCTCTATCTCTATCTCTGTCTCTACCTCTACCTCTGCTCCTCCCCCACGTGCATACTCTCTCAAAAATAAACTTAAAAAACATAAAATAAAAAATAAAAAACATGCTAAACTAGCTCCCATGAGATTTTAATTCACCCGTTGGCCATTTTTCCTCATTGTAAAGGACTGTTCAAATAGTCACCCTGTGCTCCTACAACTTCATCCATTTCACAGAGCTTTGCAAAGAGCATAATCTTCAACTTTCCATAATCTTCAACTTTCCAATATCTACTCCTTTGAATTTTTTTTTTAACTCTTTTGAATTTTAAATACAGCATCAAAGCCTTTCCCCATCTAGCCTATCAGCCCTGGGTGTGTAACCTAAGTCTTTCACATATGTTTTCCTTTCCTGAATACCAAGGCTGCTGGTCATCTTTCCAAACCTCCCCCCAACCCTAACATAGTCTCTGAAACCCGGGTCATGCCTGGGACAAGAGAGCAGAGTTAACAGGTTTATGTTTTCAGTTCAACAGTGAATTAAACTTGGAATTTTGTGAATCTATTTCTCTTTTTCCCCCCTAGGAAAAAGTGCTTGGGATATCACATGAAGAAGTAGACTGAAAAATCAGAAGATTTGTAATCTGGAATACTCATTATCCAGCTAGGATCCTGTCTACATTGGTTTCAGCATAGACTATGGGAGAAAATTAACATGTACAAGGCAGAGGGAGCACTGAAGTTTTCAAAGTCATTGTTCCTGTGAATCCAGAGGCCTGAGGAGAGAGGCCTTGTCTGTCTGCAGCTCATAGAATGTAGTAGTGTGGCCAGTGACATCCATGTTTCCCAGGTTCTCCAATGAGTGTGGGAGGAAGTCTAGGAAGACAAGTGGTAATTTTCCTTTCAGATGTTCAGAACAGAGACAGTCACCTTGCCTCTGTTGGCTGCTTTGGGGAAATTTTGTTACAGATATTTGCTGATCTCATAAGGGCGAAATGATAAATTGTGCATGTGTTTACTCTTTGGTTTTCTAGTACCATTTCTTTTTAAACTACACTTGGGATGGCCTAATAATGACGTTGTTTCAAGCCTACTTTTAGGAAGATGTTGCTATTGATGTTGGTAGATGCAGTTCAAAGAGACTTGAGTTCACTGCTATATCCACTAGTTTGGGGATATATTATCATGTCTGCCTTTTGACTCACTTCCCTAGAAAAATGCTTTGGCAGTTTGAAAAACTTCCATTTGGCAGAAAATTATTACTTCTACCTCCCTCAGCAATCTCAGAGACCCCACCTCTATTTCTCAAGGACTCTGAAATTTTCTTTATTTTTTTTTGTGGTAGTGTAATGATTAGTAGCTGTTAAACACGTGCAAAGACCACTGTCAAGACTATCTTACATGGGGCACCAAGGTGGCTCAGTCGGTTAAGCATCCGACTTTGGATGAGGTCATTATCTCACGGTTCGTGAGTTTGAGCCCCGCATGGAGCTCTGTGCTGACAGCTCAGAGCCCGGAGCCTGCTTCGGATGCTGTGTCTCCCTCTCTCTCTGCCTCTCCCCGCACTTGTGCTTTCTCTCTCTCTCTCAAAAATAAACATTAAAAAAAATTTTTTAAAAGAGTATCTTATGTTTAAAACAAGTAAAAAGTAATAGTACTAAGATTTCCACGAAGATCGAATGAGTTAATTTATAAAAAGTGCTTACAACAGTGCTTGGTATTTAGTGCTGAGTGCTCACTTATGTTTAATATGCGCTGCCCTCAGCTAAAACAAAATTTCCTCTCCTCCCAAAGCAGTCACTGATTGCTTTTCTGAAATTAGTGTTCAGAATGAGGTTTTATAGTAAGCGAAATATGTTTCACAATTGTTTAACAAACAATAATTATTGAAACAATAATTTTTAAAATACTATCAAATTATAGTCTTAAAAATGTCTAGATCTGTAGCACCCAGCATGTAGCCTGATGTAAAACAGGTGTTTAATAAACCTGTGATGAGCAAATAAATGAATGCGTTAATCAGACATACTTCCAGCTCCAAGGGAAAAATTGGACCCGTCTAATATCACATCAAATATCACTACTCTACCCATCTTAATTAAAATGAGTTATTCTCCCAGATTTGGAAATGGCAAGAGTAAAAGTAAGCCTCCGCAGCCAGAAGCACAGGCTAAATCACACTTCCGTGTGGTGTTACCACAGAACACGCATGCCCCAGTCTCCACCACTGAACCAGAAATTGTGTGCCATCACTGGCCCCACTGCTACTGAGAAATGATGCTGCTACCCCCACTCCCATCTCTCTTCCCCACCGGGAAGAATCTTCCCAATCTTGCCTGTCTCCAAGGTAAACTTCCAGGTGGATTACTTGGATTAGCTGACCCCAGATCATATGCCTGTGCTCCAGCTGTCAAGAGCTAGGAGAGTGGGCTTTCTACATTTTCAGTTCATTATGGGAGAAGGCTGTTTACCATATTTAAGTTACATAAGGTAGGGCATTCCCTAAGAGGAAGAGGGGGGCTCAAATAGGGGCTGTCCCCATTTATAGTGGCAAACATCCAATATACAAGTCTTTTTACCCCCACTCCTTCCGCTTACCGTGGCCACAAAAGCCAAAAGAATTTTGAGTGAGTTGCAATCAAATGGGGCCAAATTCTTCAACAACTCTTGTGACGTGGCTTTTGTGTAATTGTTTCATAGTTTTCTAACTTGTTCATTGGAAAGACTGTAAGAACTCTAAGGAGATAATTAAAGGTATTCTTGTACTTTTTAATCCAAGTACAAAAAAAAAGATAACTAACGTTAAACAGCATTCAGAATGCAATTGTTTGGGGCTCCTTGTGGAATTAATCTACAAGAAACACAAATGATAGGGGCTGATGAGGGGAAGTCTATGTTTGATCTGTAAAGTGTGACAATCTGAGAAATCAACAGTGACTTGACAGTGGATGAAAGAGGAAGAATCAATGATTAGTAAACCCTGATACCACTGTTGATAAATGGTGGATGGTGGTTTTAGGTAATGCTGAATCAAACCTGGAGCTGTGGGAAAGGGTAAATAAAGAATGTAAATCAGGTAACTGTGGGAAAAAAAAATATTCCCTTTTGCTTCCTGCCCCCACACAGAAAGTCAGAAAAACATCCGAGATAAAGGAGTTTCTTCTTATGGATGGCGACAATGGGGATCACCTCTTCTCCCACTTTGATTCAACCATTCTACATTATGCATTTGCAACCTTGCACCTCTGGGCCTTTATAACGATATTTTTTCTCCACTTGGTCTGTCCTTGCCTCCTGGTCCCCTTTCCCCTTATTTCCACTAATTCAATGAACTCCAGCCCATCTTTCCAAATTCACTCCTTCATTTCTTCCAGGAAGCATTTGCTAGCCCTCCCTTGGCTGCCAGAGGGCTACATTTGGATACCTTTCTTCATAGAGATGCTCCAGAGCACACTATTTATGGACATTATACTTAAGACATTATGCCATAAGAACTAATCTTTTGCATTGGATTATAAATGCTTCTGTTAACAAAAATGCTTTTGTAAACAAGTATTATGTCTAATTTAACTTTGTCTATCTAATGCCTGGCCTACTTTTAATATACAATTGCAAAATCATATACCCTAGCCTCACTGCTATAACCGGTAAAGCAATGAGATTGGAGTATGGCCCAAGATATGTGTAGTTTTAACAAACTCTCCAAATGTTCCAAATCATCTGCAGCTTCCAGCCAAGATGAAGTAATAGTGACTGAGTTTAAACTCCTGCTTAAAACAACTGGAAAAAAAAAAAAGACAAGCTATATGAAAGAATAGCTTTCCGTTTTCAAGACATTGTGCATCAGGCAATGAAGGACTAGTCCCTGAGAGATGAGAAATAAGGTGAGCGTCCAACTCTTGATTTTGGCTCAGGTCATGACCTCATGGTCATGAGATCGAGCTGAGCATCTCTCTCCCTCTCTTTGCCCTTTCCCAGATCACATGTGCACACACACTCTCTCAAAGAACTTAAAATTTTTTTTAAATTATAAAAAAGAAAGGAAATAAAGAGAAAGAAAGCAGAATGGTGTCAAAGTAATGAAACCAAAAGATGGTTTGTGGAGATCAGTAACACCTCTAGCCTGATTGATCAGGAGAAAAGGCACAACTTACCAATAATAAACAGAGGGAACATCACTATAGGTCCTACAGATATTAAAAGGATAATAAGAGAATATCATATACCAAAAATTCAACAACTTAGATGAAATGGACAAATTTCTTAAAAGACACACTACCAAAGCTCACTCAAGAAAAATAGAATGTAGGTGCACCTAGGTGGCTCAGTCGGTTAAGCCTCTGACTCTTGATTTCAACTCAGGTCATGATCTTGCAGTTCATGAGATGGAGCATGGATAGCAGGGAGCCTGCTTGGGATTCTCTCTCTCTTCTCTCTCTGTCCCTCCTTCCCACTCGCATGTGCACACACTCTCTCTCTCTCTCTTTCAAAAGAAATAAGTTAAAACATTTAAAAAACTAGAATGCAAACTTAACATTTCCAAAATGGAAAACATTTTAAGCAGTTCCTTTTTCTTTTCTTTTTTTTTGGGGGGGGGGGGGAGTATAGGATTGCATCTCTTTCTCTTGCTTTTATTTTACTTATTGTCAAGTTACCTAATATACAGTGTAGTCTTGGCTTCAGGAGTAGATTCCCATGATTCATCACTTACATAGAACATCCAGTGCTCATCCCAACAAGTGCCCTCCTCAATGTCCATCACCCATTTTCCCCGCCCCCCAACCCCCACCCCCATCAGCCCTCAGTTTGTTCTGTGTATTTAAGAGTCTCTTATGGTTTGCTTCCCTGTTTGTATCTTATTTTTCCTTCCCTTCCATAGTTTCTTTAAAAGTTAAACATCTACCAGATGACCCAACCATTTCATTCTTAGGAATTTATTCAAAAGAAATGAATTGGTCTAAAACTTGTACCAAATACAGTAACTATAGGGGCGCCTGGGTGGCTCAGTTAGTTAAGCGTCCAACTTCAGCTCAGGTCATGATCTCGCAGTTTGTGAATTCGAGCCCCACGTCAGGCTCTGTGCTGATAGCTTGGAGCCTGGAGCCTACTTGGGATTCTGTGTCTCCCTCTCTCTCTGCCCCTTCCCTGCTCGCACTCTCTCTGTCTCTCAAAAAGAAATAAACGTTAAAAAAAAAAACTAAAAAAAAAAAAAAAGGAATTTATTCAAAAGAAATGAATTGGTTTAAAACTTGTACCAAATATAGTAACTATAGGGGTGCCTGGGTGGCTCAGTCAGTTAAGCCTCTGACTTCAGCTCAGGTCATGATCTCACAGTTCGTGAGTTCGAGCCCCACATCGGCTCTGTGCTGACAGCTTAGAGCCTGGAGCCTGCTTTGGATTCTGTGTCTCCCTCTCTCTCTGCTCCTTCCCGGCTCATGCTCTGTCTCTGTCTCTCTTTCAAAAATAAATAAAAACATTTAAATAAATAAAGTACAAATATAGTAACTATATTTGTGAAAGCCCTAAATGGAAAACAACCCAAATGTTCATCAACAGATGAATGGATAAACAAATTGTGGTATATCCATACAATGAGATACTATTCATATATATATGAATATATATATATAATATGTATATTATATATATATAAAGAATAAACTATCAGTATATGCTGTAACATGCATATGAATGAATCTCTAAGAAGCTCAACCAAAACCAAAAAAAAGTCATACACTACATATATACTTATATAAAATTATAGAAAATGCAATTAATTTATTGTGACAGAAAACAGGTCATTGGTTGCCTAGAACGGAGGTATGGAAAGAAGGAATTATAGAGGGGCATGAGCATTTTGGGGTGATAGAACTGTTGTTACCTTGTCTTACTATTTTGTGTGTATATAAAAACACAAAATTAATTACTGCATACTTCAAATACATGCTGCAGTTTATTGTATGTCAATTATACCTCAATAAAGCTGTCATAAATTTTCTTAAGACAACATGGCAACATTTCAGACAATCAAAGGCACAATTTATCATGATTAGATCAACACTGTAAGATATGCTGAAGGAAATTTCTTCAGCCAGAAGGAAAACTGTATTAGAAACCCAGATCTATAAAAAGGAATGAAGAACACCAAAGAATAATATGAAGGTAAATAAAAATGTTTTTCTCATCTTTAAATTTTAAAAAAGAAAATTGATTAAAGCAAAAACAATGTCTCATGACATAACATGCAGAACATGTATGACAACAAAACATAAAAGACTAGAAGGGAAAAATGAAAGAGACTGTTTCATTTTATATGAAAAATGAAGTAAAAAAGAGTAAAAAGAAGGAATAGTTGGGACAAAGAGAAAATATCAAAATGGTAGACAAATCAAATCAGCAATAATTGCATTAAATGGAAATGGCTAAATACTGCCATTAAAATGCAGAAATAGTATTGATAAAAATGAAGACCAAACTACATATTTTATGTCTAAACATGAAAGAAAGAGAGGTTAAAAGTAAAAGAATAGAAAAATGAATGCAAAACTAGTCAGAAAGCTGGAATGGGTATATTAATATCAAAGTGGACTTCAAGTCAAGGAATATGGAGGCAAAGAGGGACATTACATAACAATAAAAAGGTGAATTATTACGACAATAATCCTAAATTATGCAGAGCTCAAAGCAAAAATTGACAAAACTAAAAGGGGAAATAGACAAATCCACAATTAAAGTTGATTTTCACACTGTTCTCCCAGGAGAACTGAATAGAAAATCAGCAAAGATATAGAAGACTTGAACGACAGTATAAACCAAACTGACCTAATTGACCTTTACTGAACACTGTATGCAACTACAGCATACTATAGTTAAATAAGAAAAAATTCAACCAAGTAAGTTTTATCTTTTTTTTTTCAACCAAGTACATTTAAAAAAAAAATTTTTTTTTTTAACTTTTATTTATTTTTGAGACAGAGAGAGACAGAGTATGAACGGGGGAGGGTCAGAGAGAGAGAGGGAGACACAGAATCCGAAACAGGCTCCAGGCTCCGAGCCGTCAGCACAGAGCCCAACGCGGGGCTCAAACTCACGGACCGCGAGATCATGACCCGAGCTGAAGTCGGCCGCTCAACCAACTGAGCCACCCAGGCGCCCCCCAAGTACATTTTAAAGATCTAATTGGCTTTACTGAACAATTCATGAATTGGCAGCATCCTCTGTACCGAGTAGAGGGGAGCTCCAAAGGGCTACAGAAAAGGAAAGGTTCTTAAAGGCAGGACAAGGAAGTCATAAACAGAAAAAAGGATTCTTTCGGGTGAAGTCCTTCCTTTGGGGAATGCAGAGGGCCCATGTGACATATTACCTTACTGGTGCTGACTAGAAAATTCCTGACAGGTTAAGACTACATTTCTGGGGGAGGTTGAAACTGCAATTAGGTTAAGCATTACACCCTGGTTTGTTGATGTGGCCTAGCATAAGCGACTCCATTTTGGACCTGTGATTTTCCTTTTTAATAGTACTCAAGTGCCCATAAAACATGCACTGTGATAGACCGTAATCTGGCTGGTAAAACAAGTCTCAATAAATTTTAAAGAGTTAAACTCATACAGAGGACCTATGATCATTATGGAATTAAATCTAAAAATAACAAAATGGTATCTGGAAAATCCCCAAATATTCAGAAATTAAACATACTTTTATGTAATCTAGGGTTCAAAGAAATTACAAGTGAAATTAGAAAGTGTTTTGAACTGAATGATAATGAAAACACCAAGATTTGTGGGATGCAGCTAAAGCATACATAGAGAGAAACATACAGCTTTAAATATTTTTATCAGAAAAAAAAATGTCTAAAATCAGTGACTTAAGCTTTTATCTTAAGCAACTAGCATATTTAATCCAAATAAGTTAAAGGAAGGAAATAATGAGCAGACAACAATGAAACAGAAAATGAACATACAACAGAGAGGAATTAGAACAAGAGCTGATTTTTAAAAAAATGTTATTATTTTTTAGAGAGAGAGTACAAGCAGCAGAGGGGCAGAGGGAAAGGGAGGGAGGGAATCTTAAGCAGGCTCCATGCCCAGCACAGTCCAGTGATGCAGGGCTTGGTCTCACAAACCTTGAGTTCATGACCTGAGCCAAAATAAAGAGTGGGACGTTTTACCGACTGAGCCACCCAGGCACTCCAGAGCTGATTTTTTTTTTTTTTAAAGATCAAGAATATCAATACACCTTCAGTTTGACTGACCAAGACACAAATTACCAATATCAGAAATGGAAACAGGCATTGAAAGGATAAGAGACGCTTTTATGCCAATAAGCTGACTACTTAAGAGGAAATGGACAAATTCCTTGAAAGACATAAATGACAAAAATTGACATAATAGAAAATATAAATAGCTCCAGATCTACATTGAGTTCTTAAAAGCCCTGTCATGAGAATCACAGCACTGTATAAAACTTGATTCCCTTAACCCTTCCCAAGTCCTTCCCAAGAACTTGGGAAAACTCTATCAGAGCCTTATGCCAACAAATACTGAGAGATTAAATGAGTTCAGGCATGCCTTGGCAGTTAATTAAAATGGAACAAAGATTAGAATCTCAATCTTAATGTCCTTTTCCCTCCACCCACTGCCAACTGCCTCTGATCAAAATTTTGCACTGGAGTTTTTCATACTCAAACTGGATGTTTCCTGTCTAGCTTAGGTGTTAATCGGTTGGTTGATTACATTAAGGGGGAGACAGAGGGGATATTTAGTACTTGGTGCAACAGTAAATGCTGGACAAATCTTAGCAAAATCATCTTTTATTTTTAGTCTCTTAATTGGGAAAGATTGGCTTTATATGGTGATGAAAGCTGAAGTTACAAATGCAAATCTTGGGTGGAGAATTTTCGGGGTGGGGGGGACAGGTGGTGGTGGGGTCGGTGGTGTTATGAAGACAGCACGGTAGTACAAATAAATGGAACCAGAAATCAGAGCACATTGTAAGAAAGGAAAAGTATGTTCTAAGTTCTTGAGTTGGATCCCTGTAACATAAGAGATTAACAAGAGAAAAGCATACAAATGTCTTTTAAGTTTTAAGTGACACAGGAGCCCTCATAAAGAAATGAAAACCCAAAGAAATGGTTAAACCTGTGTTTTATGCTAGGTTTGATGAGAACCGCAAAGTCATGGTAGAACAAAGAGTATGAGCTATGTGTAATAAATGGGGGCAAACTTAGCAAGGCCTGTTTGTCCCTTTCTCTTCTGAGATAAGGATGCCCCCTTACCTATGTGTACAGGGAGGGCACTTCTCACATTAGGGTTAACAACCGGCTTCAGG
The DNA here is from genome assembly GCF_018350215.1 of Panthera leo. NCBI lineage: Eukaryota > Metazoa > Chordata > Mammalia > Carnivora > Felidae > Panthera > Panthera leo. The sequence continues at coordinate 45,600,968 of NC_056685.1, forward strand.
GAAAGGTCAGAGGGTTCTTCCTGCACATGCCATTTCTCGAATTCCTTGAAATACTCACTATGCTAATGTGTCGCATTTTGGGCTATCATGTCCCGGACCCTGTCAACAGTAATTCATCCTTTAATCGACATTTGCAGAAATACTGCAACTGTACGCAAAGAATTAAAAGTAAGAAAGACTGTACGTGTTAACTTAGCAGAAAACTTACCTGGGTAGAGAAAAGTCCAAAACAACTTGCACTGTCCTTCCCACTCTTGAGCCTGCCTTTAAATCAGGCAAAGCAACCTCGGTTCTGTCTTTCCTTTCTTGGACTCCACTGGGAACAGCACAACTTTGTTTTCCAAAGAAAAGAATGGGAGGGGTCAGCAAAGAAGTCAAGGTAAGCTCACTTAAGAGAAAGAGTCTCAGAGAGAAGACTTTACACTAACATTTGTTCCACTTAACCCCCTGATGTTTGAGCTTAACTAATGCCAAATAATAAAGCTTTCCTCTCTTCCTATCAAACCAGCAAACTTAGACCCAAGCAGGGATCTAGTAGCTGTGAGTTCTCACTGGTTTTTCCATTCACTCTCATGTTAAATGTTGTAGGGGAGAATAATAACTTTGTCTACCCTTCTGCTCTTAGCCGAGACCCTCGTAATAAGAAACAGATGAACAAAACAGACAGAAAATAACATGTATTAACTTACATATACATGGGAGATACCCAGGGAAAAGTGAGAAACTCCCCTAGATGGCTTACAATTCAGGCTTAACTACCGTATGAATAGGAAAAGGGGAGGGAAGATGTAGGCCTCTTAGGGAAGAGTAAGTAGGAAGTGATTTTAGGAAAGATGAATGGGTCCTTAGAAGAATAGGTGGGAGGTGTGACAGTCGGGACGAAGTTTGGCTATTTTTCCTAGTCTTCTCTCCAGGGATAAAAATCATTTTTCCCTGGTTGATCAAGCTCCCAGGGAGGGGATTTATGGTTTATGACAACTGTGTTCCTTTTGGAGGATCAGTCTTTAGACAGACAAGGGGAGCTCAGAGAAAGCCTCTATCTGTATTTGCTGTTTTAAAGTGCCCACCTGAATCACAGTGGCGTATTTTGAAGGGGTATATTCTGCGGCTCCTTCGGTATCGTCGTATCATATTGGGCTTTGTATCAGGAAGAGCCATGTTCATTTTTAAAGCTAATTTCGAGAGGGGGGAGGTTCAGAGTCTACAGCGGGCTCCTTCCAGGAGTTTACTGAAAACAAGAGCAGGAAACACAAAATATTTCCCTTATTATCTGTTTCCAATCACAGGTATGGGCAGCACTGAACTATGCTCAAACCTCTCTTCCAAAGTTGTATTTTATTTGAAATACAAACAAGAAAAGTGGGTTTTGTTGCCTCTGAAATGCAAGTCACAGCAATGAACAATCGGCTATTTTAATTTCTTGCTGAAAAGAATTGACACTTTTATTTTCCACTGTTTTATTATAAAAATCAACATTTCATTTGTTACAACTCAGCTTATTGTAATAATCAAAAGGGGATTTATACAAGGTATTTTTATACAGTTTACAATTAAAGCACTTATTTTACAAAAAGGGGGAAGTGAATAGTGGACAAGGGCTGACCAAATGTTGGCCATTTAAATATAAATACATCCTTGCAAAGCACCATCGTACCAAAGTCCATGAACAAGAAACACCAGCTGACTTTAAGACAATAACAAAGATTAAAGCTTAAGAAAAAATTTAAAAACACAAAGGATAAACATCTGAAAGCAGCACCAGATCCTTCACTTGCAAATAAGGCTAGTCCAGCTTAAGCTCTTGGTATCCTCTTCTTTTTACATTTTCCTACTAACCCCAGATACTTAATTTCATGTAAAATTAGATTTATTCACTTTCTTTTCCTTTTAATATTTATATTTATGCATTGATAATCATACATATATGATATATATATCCCTGGCCTTCTTACATTTGTTTAAAAAAAATGGACAGTTAAGCATAAGCAAAAAGCACATTGTCTCTACATCTTTGGTGTAGACTTTTGGGTAAACCCTAGATAATGGTGGAAATGTAAAAGTTTTCATTAGATCTATACTGAGTACAGGAAATCATTGTTTATAGTTCTATCTGTAAAGTCACGAGGATTGTTTACAGCAATAAACTTAGCAATAGCTTAAGGATGCTTTATGAAAAAGAAAAACCAAGTAAAATTACCTGGACTGAAGGAGGGTGAGGATCGTCAGTAAGACCGAAGAATCTACCTCCCCTTCTACTCAGGTGCAGGCTTATTAGTTTCATGAGATGCAGAATCAAGTCCAACAGAAATATCCTGAGTATATGGATTCACAATGCTCATAATTTAAAAACTATAAATGTAAAATGTTATCTCCTGAAACTGAAAATTTCAAAAGGCAAATTTTGAGACTAGTATAAAATGATGCCATCCCAGAAGTCAGAAACCACACATATGCTACCAGTACTTTCTAAAATCATCTGTTGTTTCTCTTGGCTCATTTCAGGCTCGGGATAAAGAAAGGAATACCAAATAAAATTAAGTCTGAGTTTAAGAATTCTGAGAACATGTTTTAAACAACACTTGATTATAAACTTATGACTCAGTCCCTGTCTACACTTAGTGTATAGTCTCATTTGTGGATGCCCTAACATTTGTTGGCCAACTGATGATATTCACATACTCAAATCCACACCTCAAATATACGATGTATGTCATTATACAGACTTAAAGCTTATTAAAAGCATGGCATATCTGGGGTATGAAAAGCCCAAGATTTTTGCTTCTGAATTTTGTTAGATGTGTAATGGTAACCAATATGAAGCTCTTACAGCGTGCAAATCAATGAAGTGGCAACTTTTCCCTCAGCAAGAGAAAAAGCAATTTTAAAAACTACATTTCTAGGAATCAAATCTAGGCACATGACTGACTAGACTAGCACAACTATCACAGAGGAGCCAACCTGCCTACAGTAAGCCTCTCTGGTACCAGAAGTAGTCTCTACTAGGATTACTGGTATAAGGTTACATAAACACACACAGACGCATTTAACAGGCTAGGTAGGTAAGCCATACCTACTAACTGTACTTGGAGTAGTCTTCATTAATAGGCCTTTATGGCAAAACAAAAAGATTCTCCCCCAAATTAATTGCTACCTAACACAGATGGTAGAGATTTTTGTGTATTATCAAAGTTGGAGTTGGCCTTCTACAAATTATTGACTTTAGAGTGTTTTAAAATGATGAACAAATATATAATCCTCAGTCAAGCTAAAATTTTACTGCTCAAAAGCTCTGCCCCCAAATTATTGGCCTATTAGATGAAAACGTACTGTAAAGTCTTCATTTCTAAATATATATCATCCCTTTAGAACAGATATTCTCAAGTGTCAGATACTTCTTGATATATCTCAAAGTACTGTTATATTAAAATTAAGATAGTTAAAATAACTAATGTTCTGCTGGACAGACATCTCATGTATGCTGCTATAGAAGAGGGGCAGCAAAGGTCAAAGGCGTAATAATATTTCACAAAAGAAAAATTAATACTGAGAAATTCTATCCCTTAGCTTTTTTTTTTTTCTTGTGAATATGCCATTATCTGATTTAAGCAGCAAAACCCCTTGGGTCACTGTTCAGAAGACAAGGGTTCTGCAGGAGCCAAGTTCAAAGTTATAAAAGCACAGTTATAAAAGACCACTTCAATGAAGGTGAGCCTACTATAGCACATAAGCACAAAGTATACGATGCCAGAGTTCATTTCTCAGATAATTTTAATCACATCACTAACTAGACATGCTTTAAGACCGGTGTTCAAAATTAAATACTTAAGTATTTAAGGAAAATAATGACATTTTATTCATTTTACCCTCATGGATAGTGAATATAGCAATACATCAAATTCAAAACCTTTATCCACTTTCCCCCTGATTTGTGCTCATGTTTATTTTTTATCTTCAGTTTTTCCAATTAAACCTCTTGTGTTTAATACTAATCAAGATAGTTTGTTACTTAAGCTTAACTGTCCATGTAGCCCGAGGGCCAATCTTTCCCGATTTTTGACAATTCTCTCATTTAAAGGTACACCCCCCCACCCCAATATTAAGAATCCATCTCAACTACCCAAGAAAGAGGACCCTGAGATTAAGCGGAACTGCCTTCAAATAATTTCAAACAAATTGGCACACAAATCAGTATTTTGCAAGAAGAGGCCATTGCCATCGCAGTACAAGCACTTGAACTGAGATACAACAAGGCAATATTCTTCTTAATTCGTTATAGTGCAAGTTTCCACATGGGAAGCCCACCAGATAAAGATGCACATTAAAAAATGTAAACATATAGAATTCTTAAATTCTAATTGATACCCAGTTATTGCTAACCTTTCCATCTTCATTTAAGTGTCAGAGGCCCCCGTGTCACAGAATGCAACTCCAGTGTCCATTCTGTTAGACTGTGAGCACTTTGTTCCACCGACAGGAAGAGTTAATGCAAGACACTGATGGATCACCATTTATTTATATGCAAACTCAAGGGCACCTGATTCATAGAAGGTGCCCCTGACAATCTAAGCATTATTCTGAAACCACATTTTTTCTCATTAAAAAGTTTCCTCAGGTATTTTTAATTGCTTATAAAGTTACTTCACCCCTGCCAAAAGTCTGAATCTTTTCTTCCATGGTTTTCTCTTGGGCCCTGAAATCCAGAGGCCTCAGCAAGACAGAATTAAAAAAAAAAAAAAAAAAGAAAGAAATCATTCAAATAACTGACTGACCAACATCTGTTAAGGTAAAAATACATTAGTTTAAAAACACATTCAGTTTTAGCAGAGAAGTGCTGGAAAAATGTAAAAAGCAGGAAACTAACTTCTGGCAAGGTGGCAGAGCAGTGCTAGAATCATTCCACACGTCAGCCCTAAGAGCTGAAGAGGCAGCAGCCCCAGGACCACGCAGGTCAGGCAGGTGGCAGAAGAGCCTTCCGTTACTCCCCTCCACCCAAGTTCTGACAGCTGAGAAGTCAACGGTTGGCCTTCTCATTTAATCCACATTGTTAAATTTGTTAAATCATCTTAATCCATAACAGGATAAGAGAGAACACACAAAAATATATAAGAGGTGATTATAAGAATAATTTGTGGATAATTTGAAAACAATCTAACATTCACATTGGGTAACAGGAAGATATTAAAGTCACGTCACACATTAGAAGAGGTATGTATGTAGACATCACTCAGAAAAATTGGCCTAAAGAACATGAAAATGTCACAACAGTTAATAAAGGGAAAACCTAATGATAACAAAAAAATTCTCTTTTTAAATAGATTGTCTCTAACTGGAACATATTTAAATGTTTTACTAGAAAAAAAAATATATATAAATGATTTCATATTGTGGTATTATATGCTGAAAGTACTGCAAGGATATATGATTAATTTACAACAAAACATAATGGTTAAATTTGTAATTCTTAAACATTGCCTATATGTGTTGTGAAAAGATATTTTAATGAGCATTAAAACAATCTTGGAAGAGGAGCACTAATATGTCTAACCTTTGATCATTAAGCAAAAACATCAGTCAAACTGAAGAGCTAAGCCTACAGAGGAACAGAGCTAGTAGAAATATTAAAATGAAACCTTAATTTAGAAAATTCCATTTTATCAATCCTCAGATAAAAAAGCTTTGAATAAATCGTGATATCTTGGCAAAATGGCCTACAAAGCTGCTGGGGGAGGAAGCAAGGTAAAAACACCTAGAGAAAAAACGAATTCTTCTGACAGAGGCTGTGGGTTCTAAGGTAGGGACAGAAGACTTGCACACACAAAGAGCCCCACACCATCTGACTGGACAGCTCATCTCCTCCAATGGCAACACCCAGAAGGGATTTTTATAAAGACCTATTTTCCTCACTAAAATAATGGGATTCCTAGAGAAAATAAAGCCCTTTGTCCAAAGTTAGTTTTAATACCTTTTTTTCTTTTTCCTTTTGTGATTTCTTAAACTTATTGGCCCTCAAATGTTAGCTAACATGAAGGCTATTTGGCTACTTCCAAGTATCTATGGTTTGCTGCTCTGAGATGGACTTGAATTTTTCTTCTTCTTCTTCTTCTTCTTCTTTTTCTTCTTCTTCTTCTTCTCTTTCTCTCTCTCTTTTTTTTGGTATTAATAAAGCCCAGACATTCCTGGTCAGTGATGCCTTTATTATTCCTGTTTCCTTTGTACTCAGTCACTTCACTGGGTTTAAGGCATGCTTTGTGTATTTAGTTTGCAAAAATAAAACTTTTAGTACAAATTTATTTTTTATACAAATTTTTATGGCACAAGCAGCAAATCTGCTGTTTTAAGAAAATATATAAATATCCTTTTCTTCTGTACAAATATCTCCAGTATTCCCTACCCCATTTATAATTTTTAACTGTACATGGTCTGCCTCATCTTTCTCCAATAGCTCCCTCCCCCCCTCCAGATCTCAACCAAATTTGTATTTACATTTTTGCGTTGGAGGCAGTCAGAGGAGGAGGGCCCCTCCTCAGGAGGAGTCTGTACAGGGGGAGGGTGGCGGTGGGTAGAGGTGATGAGAGTAGCTCCTCTCTGTGTATGGAGAGGGTGGGCAGCTTTCATAGTTCTCTTCTGCTGACAAGTATTGGCTTCGGGGCGTGGGAGGCGGGGGCACAGGCTCTGAGTCATAGTTCAAGTCACTAGTGTAGCCCTTGGCCGTTGCCACTGAGGTCATCCTCCGGCTGGGAGCATAGTCACTGTCACAGACATCTGTGCTGCAGGGTGTGGTAGGGGGTGCAAAGTGCCGGTAGCTATATGGCCTGTAGCTGGTAGGGGGAGAAGATCAAGAAGCAGACACTTAGTTTTATAGAAAAGCAGTTTCTTCTCTATCAGAATACAGAAGTATTAGATGTAAACTTCAGGTTGAAGATCATACACTACTACAATTAAAAAAAATTTTCTTGATGTTTCTTTATTTTTGAGAGACAGAGCATGAGCAACAGAGGGGGAGAGAGAGAGGGAGACACAGAACTCACAGCAGGCTCCAGGCTCTGCGCTGTCAAGCACAACCCGACGCAGGGCTCAAACCCAAGAACTGAGATCATGACCCAAACCGAAGTCGGACGTTTAACCAACTGAGACCTAATTTATTTCTTGTTGTTCTGCCTTTTCAAGTTCAGCAAGTTTGCAGCATGGCTAACTAATAAAAAAGGCATTGAAAAGAGAGGAACACACTAGTGAAAGGAAGCGCTCATTTCAAAGTGCTAGCTCTCACTTCTACTTCTATCTGTAACTTCATGTAGCATTTACATTTGAAATATAGTAAAGCTGATCTTATTTCATATTTATCCCAATCAAGGTTTCTTTATATACTCCGTCACCAAAGTGACAAAAGAGGGGCAAGAGCACGTGCAAAGCTGAGGTAACAATCCACTAAACACCCAGTGCTACAGAGTGTGCCACAAGACCCCATCCCAACACAGAAACCATCTGCTAGCACCCAGGGTTGGTCTCAAAACAAATGGCTAAAGGTTACACGACCTGCTGAGCAGGTTCTCAAGGGGTTTTACTACCAATATTGACATGAGGTCATAGCACTTTTTAGGTTTTATCTTTCTGTCCAATCAGGTTTGAGCCTTGATGAACATTCTAGGCTCAACTAAAAGGCCAAACACTTCCATTTTCATGTTAAAAAAAAAAAAAAAAAAGCTAGGAAAAAAGGAAAGAAAATCAACAAAATTCTTTTACATTCCAGTTCAGACAAGAATCTCAACAAATGATGAAAAGTGACTCAGAAGAAAGAAACTGGGCTTAATTTGAGACGTGGGAAATGGTCAAGTAAGAAATGTTTTTGATGCAATTATGTTCATTTTAATGAAACAATGTTTTATTCAATTTAAAGAAATAACTTTTTAAAAATAAAAATTTGGGGTCTTTCATTTTGTTTTTTTCAGTTTTGAGGTTTCTGCTTTCTCTTTCGGCTTTTTAGAACAAACTAGTGGCAAGGAAAGCAATTTACAATAAAACACAAAAATATCAGCTCAGAATCAGGCCTTAATCTTATGTATATAAACTGAAATGGGAATTCTGAGTAAGATACTATCAACAGTTTCACTTGATTTCTACCTATCTGTACGGTTTTATCAGGGCAATTTGACTGGAAGTCTAGGAAACATTTATCTAGAAGATAATAGGCACTTAAGGGACACTGATAAACACAGCACTAGGTTTACACAGAGTATCAAGCCGCTGACTTTCTGCTGGCCTTTGAAACAAGATGGAAAGAGTAAGGTAAACACTAGTCCTTCTCCTGCTTAACATGCTCTACAGACACAAATCAGCACAAGGGGAAAATGTCCCCATTTTGTCTTACAAATAGATTTCATTTATTTTAGTGAGTTGTGATTTATTCCAGGCAACTTTATGAAGAATTTTTCATTCCAGATGGTGTAATACTGAAGCAAGGGCTGAACTTAAGCTTCTCCCAACTTCTCTCAAATTCTGTGCTCTTTGCACCCCTGCAATTTTACAGCTCTCACAACTCTTTGAACTCCAGTCCTATGCCAATATTCCATTCCTAGGCCACCAAACAAAGCTAACCTGAGCAGTAGCCTATTTTGTAATCAGTTATTTTGGTGGGTAACTTTTCCTTACAATACTGCCAAAGCAGTGTTGGGAGCTGACTCTACTTCATTATTATAAAGTCAACACTTGTGACTCTCTCTAAAAAAATGTGTAATGCCTGAAAAGAAAAGGATGTGCGGTAGGGACAACATCAGCATTATCAAGACAAGATGCCTAATCTCTCCCATCATCTATTTATGTAGGGCTACATCAAACCCACTACTTCTTTCTTCTAATAAATACTTCCACTTATCTTACCTGTAGGACCTATGAGTGGAAGGACTATTTGAAGAATAACCAAATTCCATAGTGTAATGTGATCGCTCTGTGGCTGGGGATGGCGGAGGGTTCAAAATCTAAATGGAACAATAATTAAATTATTACAATAATTATTACAATAATAATAATGCCAGATAAAGACCATTAGACTTTCTTTACACTCTCTTCCTTCATCTGTTTGTATTCCTTTCCCTTACACAGTTAGCACAATCTTTCTTTCAAAGAACTGACCTCAAATAGTGCTTCAGGAGTGGGGCTCTCTACTCCTTAAGATACAATTTCATCATGGCTAAACAGTGCAAGGTAATAAGCAGAAAATCTATAATCTGTAAGTCACTGGTTTAAGTTCAGCACAATAGGGTTCTGATTTTTTAAAATTATAAACGTTTAGAGAAAAATCACTGACTTAGGAGAAATAACAGGCATGCTTCCTTTTTTGGGAGGTTACAGAATGAAGGTCATCCTAAGTCTCTCAGGAGATACTATTTAGTAGTTCTACTTTTACCCAAAATATGAAATTACTGTCTAGTGCCTTCAAATATGCTGGTTAATACACAGTAAACTTAAAGACTTTAAAAGTGCTTGCATGGTGGTGGCAAATCTTTCCTAGGAGCCTTATATGCCTAAATAGTATACTAAAAAACTTTCTAAGTTACCATCACTAAGCACTCACATTTAAAGAAGTTAAAAGTCTAGGATCCTATTTATCTTAGCATTCAAAGTGAAACAAAGGAAAACAGACTGCTTACTGCAGGGAAGTAAGTGCCTTTGGTGCTTGAAGAACTACTTGATGATGCTCCTGTGACATGAGCTCGGTCATAAGGGGGTCCACTGCTTCCCCCCATGATACTGAGGGAGCTGATCATTGATTTACCTCGAGACATTCCTAAAATGAAGGAGGATAAATACTGAAGATGATTAAGATCTATACAAATTATTTTTATGTATAAAATATTTTTATTTAATACTAGGATTACAAATACCAATAGCCAAATAGTTTGATTTTAAAACAATTTGTGCTCTCGTTTCCTAACAATAATTGAAAATGCTTAATGCAGAAGGGAAACAAATGTTCTCTAGAAGTGAACACTTCCACTGAGAGCTGGCCTAGAACAAGGCCAAGAATAGCTCCCATCCCTTCCCCCCAAGGATAGAAGCAGCACTCTTCAAAACAAGAAGTTTTCAACTTTAGAGGATTTGCAGAAGAAAAGGCCTATGGAGAGTGGAGGCTGTAAAGCAGGGTAGATTAAACAAGAGATTTGCTCAAAAGGAAACTAAATCCACTTTTAAGGGCATGAATACAAAGTATGGGAGATTTTTCATCTTTTTCATCTAATGTATGCAAATGTTGTTGGAATCACAACCACCAATGCCAGAATTCTATTTTTTCCCAAGTTACTTCCCATATTCCACTAACTGAAAATAGGTATAGCAAAATAAGGAATCATTATCATTAACAGTTTCAAAATCCTGTTTACTTAGAGTTACACCCAGAATAAGTTCTTATTTTCTGACAGCTTTTGCCCGGTAACTCCTTCTCCACATTCATTAAAATAATGGGGGGGGGGGGGGTCTTTTCACTATGGGCACCAGAAAGCACTACAAGAAAGCTGTACTTTGCTAGAGCAATATCGTCTACTCAAGTACACAGAATTTCTGGCTACTTGGCTATGCCAAAACAAACCTGCTATCAACCCAGCTATTTCCAAATCTTTGTTTGCTGAAAAGGAATCCTAATCTATTTTTTTGCACCTTCAATTCCTGTCCTCAGTGGTCCTGAGGTCTCCTAATAGTGCACCTAAAGGACTTGTGGTTTATGACGCTTTACCAAATGTCTAGCTTTCACTTTCAGTAGAGTACATCCAGAAATACAGTATATGTAGTGCATGCAGTAAATGCAATCAGTGTATATAAATGTGTATGTATTTGCTTTATATTTTTTGGACAATTTCTACTAAGATCTAAGATCTTCTGTATAAAGAGTGCTAAAAGTAAAATATTTATTCTTATAATTTTTTAAACCCAAAGGAGTCTAGTTTGAAACAGACTCTAGGCAGTATCTTGTTTCTATAAAGGAAATTTGGCAATGTTGCCAGGACCCAAGACTTGATTCCCAATGGATCAGTCTTAGCTCACCTGGAAGAGATCCTGACAAAGAACTTGGGTGTGGCACATAACCAAGGGGCACAGAAGCTGGTCCATGAACTACATAGTCATTAGTCATGGTTTCCCCATCTCCCTTCATACGTGGACACAACATTCTCTGGCAGATGAAGTATATGGTTCCAGACACAAAAATGGTGACAATTACTCCAATAACTGAACCAACTGTATTGGTGGCCTGTGGAGCTGGTTCCTCAGTTGGATCTAAAATGAGAATGCAGTACAGTTATATAATGGAGAAACAACTGCAGACTCAAAATAGTTATTATGAATACATGTACACCATGCCCTATGGGTATATAAATACCATTAGAAATCAAAATGAACTATCCTTAAGCAAAGATAGAAATAAAACAATACACTGAGAAGTATATCTGCAAACTGATAACAAAGATGTAAGTGAGTTATAGTTAATCATTAAGCTTTAATACAGAGACAGTTAAAATTTATCCTACTTTATTATTTTTTTTAATGTTTATTTATTTTTGACAGAGAGAGAGAGAAAGAGAGAGAGAGAGACAGACAGACAGAGCATGAGCGGGGGAGGGGCAGAGAGAGAGGGAGACAACGGAATCCGAAGCAGGCTCCAGGTTCTGAGCTGACAGCACAGAGCCCGACATGGGGCTCGAACTCACAGACCACGAGATCATGACCTGAGCCGAAGTCAGACGCTCAACTGACTGAGCCACCCAGGCGCCCCATCCTACCTTATTTTTTAAAATTATTTATTTATTTAAGTAATCTCTACACCCAACATGGGGCTCGAACTCCTGACCCCGAGATCAAGAGTTGCATGCTCCTCCAACTGAGCCAGCCAGGTGCCTCATCCTACTTCATTTTGAATATCATAAAATAACAGGGTTATTTTGAAATTTCAGAGAAAATTTTAGGGCCAAAAGGGATGTACCTAGAAAAGTCGTCAAATGTTTTAACTGGAATAACAAAGACGCCAACTCTGCACCAGCAAGGCACGAGCTCTGAGCCTGATTTTAGGTTTGAAAAGTGACATATAGGCCTGGTGAAGGGAGATGAGAAGCTAAAGATGAACATTAGCTCTCAGGCCCAATATGCTGGTACCTTCAGGGTAAGTCTAGTGAGGGCAAGAAACATAAGGTGTCTGGTACCTGAGTGCGGGACTTAGAAAGGTGAGAGCATGAGAGAACCAGAGGAAGACCCTGCCCGTGGCATTCACCTTCATCAGATCCCTGAGCTATCTAAGGCTTTAGAAGCAGGTGGCATCAATATTACAGGTAGAGGGAAATAGCAAAAGGCCTCATCAGATTTAGAGTATTACTCTTCTATTTAGAAGGAAATTCCTTCCATTCCGAATAGTCAGACTGTATCTCGCAACTGCAGATCTTTTAAAAAACCTTCCTTCTGCTTCATCTTACCTTAAATCTCCCACCCACAGAGTTAAATTCAGCCCCTAATAGATTAAATAAAAGAAATGAAAGAAAATGATATCATTAAATTACAAAATATGCAGGGGCTGTCAGTTACATATTTTGTCTGTGGACTCTGGGGTACAGATCCTCCCCAGTCCTTGTGAGCAGCCATCTATCGTACTCCCTTCCAGTGCCTTGGCATTGCTTTCTAAGGCCAAGCGTCAAGACAGAATAGTTTATATTCACTATCTCCAATGCTTAGTCTCTGGGTCACATCCTAACTCACTGAAATCAGGCTCCTATCCTCATCGCCACAGTGAAACTAGTCTGGCAAAGGTCAGAGTTCTCCTATTTGCCATTTTCACTAACTCTTCATCTTACTGACCTCTCTAAACATTCAATGCTGCTGGCTCTATGTTTTCTTCTCAAAAATGTCTAAACAGTATCCTTCCAAGATACCACTCTCTTAATTTTACTGTCTCTGATTCTTCTTTTTTCTGTTTCCTTTTGTTGGCTTCCTTCTCTTCTGTTGCCTCTTAGGTGCAGGTGCTTGCCAGACTTCCTTCTATCTTCTACTATTTTCCTCTTCTACGTAACTCTCCCTGAGAGACTTCATCTACTGCTTCAGCTTTAATTATCTTTAACAGTAGAGGCCAAATCTCTCTCCTGAGCTACAGACCCATACAATTGACAACTTCCTGAATAGCTTCAGTGGGATAAGCTCATCAGCAACTTTGAAGAGACCGGTCTACACTGCAGTCGTCTTCACCAATATCTGACATGTTTCCTAGATTCCAGGGGTAAAGCAGATCATAAATAAATGATGGCACCTGTGGCAAATCAAAAGCATTTAAATTAAACTTAAATTTTAAAAATTAATAAAAAAAACCTGTATCAGGCAAACATTACATCTGAGCCAAGATATGGAATGGTCCTTCAGTTTTCAGTCCCTGCTACATACTCTAGTTAATGACTCCAGCCACTCAGTGAGATACCCATGAGTTAACCTAAACTTATCAACTACATCCAAGTGGTTACAAAACGCTTTTTACTCTATTTCTGAGATAGCTCTGAACTCTATCCCTTCCTTTCCACCACCACTGCTCCTCTTGATTTAGATAATCATCTTCTGCCTAAACTACAATCGCCTCCTAAGAATTTTTAAATTATAGGCTCCAAGTAATTAGATGGTGAAAAAAATTTAGTGGGTTACAACAAGCATTTTAAAACAGAAAACTTCAGAATACATTCTACATAATATAGGTATATACTATCGCATGACTCGTTTACATGTACACCCCCATCTTTGTACTCCTCTTGAGGTGATCCAAAAAGTGTGAAAGCAACCAATGTGTCATTTAGCTGCCTCTAATCTTATATTGGCAATGCATCTGCTTTTACAGCTTTCACAATTACATAGCCATGCTGGTCCTTCACTTAAGTTTGTCAATGGCTGTTATTCTGGATGCTCTCTGGGCTTTTTAGAAGAAAAGCAGAGTCTTCTATGATCTCACCCTTACTGTATGTTCTTTTGCTGATATCCCTCCTCAAGACATAGCCTACATTTTGGCATCCCATTTACATGTACTTTCCCAGAGGTGCCTGTTTCACTCTGCTTTTGAATAGCATATTCTCTCTGCTTGGAATGCAATCTCTCCACTTATCTGTACAATTAACTCTATTCACTGATCAATACCCAATTTTAAGCACCATTTTTCTAAGATGTCTTCCTTGATGAACCCTGTTTTTATTCCTGAAGATCTGACCACTCGCTCTGTTGTGCTACCACTCGTACAGATCTCTACAACAGCACGTTTAGTATCATTTACCACACTCCTTAATCAACAGTATCTACTATGAACCAAGCTATATATTTTATATACATTAAGTTATTTAATTTTCTCACAACCACCAGGCTAAACATTATCTTCATTTTAAAGATAAAGAAACTAAAGTCTGACAATAAATAATTTGCTGGTAAGAGGTGGAGCCAGAATTCAAATCCATCTCTACTTGGCTTTAAAATCGCCATTTTTATGGTGCCTGGGTGGCTCAGTCAGTTAAGCGTCTATTGGTTTTAGCTCAGGTCATGATCTCACGGTTTCATGAGTTCGAGCCCCGCATTGGGCTCTACGCTGGCAGTGCAGAGTCTGCTCGGGAGTCTCTCTCTCACCATTGTTCTCTGCCTCTCCCCCACTCACGCTATCTCTCTCTCAAAATAAGTAAACTAAAAAATAACAATAAAATAAAATCACTATTCTTACTACAACCTCAACCATAAAAGACTCTGAGAGAGGGAGAGAGAGAATCCCAAGCAGGCTCTGTGTTGCCAGTATAGAGCCTGACGTGGGGCTTGAACTCATGAAACTGTGAGACCATGACCTGAGCCAAGATCAAGAGTTGGATGTTTAACCGACTGAGCCACCCAGGCAACCTATGAGTAAAGAGCTTTTAAATGAATTTTATCTAAATTTCATTAAACCAGTTTGACAGGGTAGATCTGATTTATGCTGAATTCCACTCAGAACTAAGTTTATCAATTTGGGATATATTTTATGTCAGGGCATGGTCAATAGTTATGAACCCTGAAGAAACTATGGGTTATGTACCCTAGAGTCTTTAGGCCTAGGGGTATAAGATGGCCTAAGTATCTTCAGGCTACATTTTAAGGAAGCTATTAAAGTCACTGAGAAACTGGTAGAAATATGTCTAGAAAAAAATGAGAGATGATAAACATCAGAAATGATGTTCAGAAACTCTCAAGCTTATGCCACCAACTGATTTCTACATATCTAAATCATTTGAGAATTTCCTAACTCTAGTTGTGGCAAAATAATACTTATTCTTCTCTGATGCTTTCCTAAATGTTTCTGTGAAGAGCTTTGTGCATAAGAAAACCACTGTCTTTAAGGAATTATTACAAGCAAAACATAAAAGATCTTGGTACAAATAACTAGCTTAACTTTAATGCTTATTTCTTAATAAGGAAATTCTAAGTGAAACACATCTTTTTTTTTTTTTTTAATTTTTTAACGTTTATTTATTTTTGAGAGAGAGACAGAGCATGAATGGGGGAAGGACAGAGAGAGAGGGAGACACAGAATCAGAAGCAGGCTCCAGGCTCTGAGCCATCAGCCCAGAGCCCGACGCGGGGCTCGAACTCACGGACCGCGAGATCGCGACCTGAGCTGAAGTCGGACGCTTAACCGACTGAGCCACCCAGGCGCCCCGTGAAACACATCTTTAAAGAAAAAAAGTATTTTAAAAAGTCTCCCAGAAGCGTAATATATAAGATTTTAGTCCTACTTACAACAATCCAGTTCATCTGATTTGTCACTGCAATCCACATTATGATCACATTTCTTATGTTTTCCAATGCACTGACCGTTGGAACAGCGGAATTGATCAATTAAACAAAGCACTGGGAAAAAAATGCAAACAATTTTCTTATTTTCACTATCATGTAAAGTGAAACTCTGCCAAGAGACAAAAAGTACTTTCTGGGTACAAATGAAAAACAAATTAGACTTTAAAATATAACTTAAAAATTATTCTCTAGAGATTTCCATTGGTAGAGAGAAAAAAGTGGAAAAAGAAATCCAGCAGGAAATTTCCTATTTTGCTCTACTCTGTAAAGAATTAAAGAATTCTATCTATGTGCATTTCTAGATACTAAAAAAGTTCTAGAGAATTTATTTGCTCATTTTTTACCACGTTAAAGGTTAGTAGTGCAAAGAGGAAAATGTGAAATTATTTTACATTGTAATCAATTAATCCACTACTTCAGAGCTCACTGGAAACAAGGACTACTTACCACTGAGCCAAAGCAATACTCTGAATTTCAAACAACTGAACATTAATGGGAAAAAAAGACTACACAGCCAGGCCCTAGGAAGTCTGGATACCTTCACAGTTCTTCTCATCTGACTTATCCTGGCAGTTTGCATCTCCGTTGCATCGGAGGGCACCATCGATACACTGCCCACTGGCACACTGGAACTGGGACTCCGAGCATACAGGGCAATTGAGCTCATCGCTGTGGTCTTCACATTCAGTAAACCCATCACACCGCCAAGCCACAGGGATACAGTCAATTTCTCCGGTGAAACAAGTAAACTGCTGAGGAGAACATGTTGGGGGTTCTTCAAATGACCAAGGGGGAGGGGAGTGACAAAAACACAACAGTCACACAAAGGTACAAACACACCTAGTGAAGCTCATTTAATATTAACATGCGCAAAACACTTTTTAATAAATAAAGTTTGTAAACTATCCCTACTAATCAGAGAAGAAGTACAATTTTTACACTACCACATTTAGATTCACTAACTTGCAAAAACTATAAGGCAGAAGTTTTCTCAAATTTTATAACTCAAGCAGGATTATTTGCAATCCATTATAATCTGACACATAATTTAGGAATAATCACTATAATCACCAACCTCTAAATATTTTAAAGTTAGGGAAAGCACTTTGAGTTGTAAACTCAACCCAAAATGGAACACCATTTTAATTTTAATTTAAAAGAACTGACAAATAAACTACAGTTATTTACACTTGGGTATTTGGCAGGAAGTTTTTAAAAAATGAACCAGTGAGCCTGTTACTTCAAGGAAAATAATGGCAAAATCATAACACTGTACTTTTGAAGCATATTGTAACAATGGAGCTTTCAACCAGAAATTATAATTTTGGACAATCTGTATCTAACATGGTAAGTTTGACAGATTCCCAGTACTTAAAAGTTTTTTTTTTCTTTTTTAATGTTTATTTTTGTGAGAGAGAAAAAGAAGAGAGAGGAGAGCGTGGGGGAGGGGCAGAGAGAGAGGGAGACAGAGGATCCAAAGCAGGCTCCACACTGACAGCAGAGTGCCCGAAGCGGGGCTCAAATCCACAAGCTGTGAAATCATGACTGGAGCTGAAGTCAGACACTTAGCTGACTGAGCCACCCAGGTGTCCCTAAAGTTTTTTCTAATGAGACTGGTAGTGAGATAAACATGGGGTTTTTGATATTGAATAATGAAATTCATCAAAATCTGAAGATCTGGGAATTTTTGGTTGGAATTCTAGTATTTCCAAATGACCACAGTGTAAGGTTACAAAATCAGGTCTGGGTAAAATATCCAATTAGAGGACAAAATAGACCAGTGGATTTTAATTTAAGAGAGTATGAAAGTTCATATGGTTTCAAATTCCACATTGCAACTAAATCTACAGTAAACTACCACTGGTCAATACCTGGTGTAGAATTCAAGATATATGTATAATTATTTTAAAAGACTATTATTATAGTTTTCTATTTTCCAACTACATTTCAGGCTAAATTTCCTCATATATTTCAACCCAAACTACATATTACAACAGATTGAATGCAGAAGTAGACATGAGAATCTGGCCTAACATTAAAAGAGATATACAAAAATGTAAAAACAATGCCACATTTCTCACTAAAATTAAATTACTTTGCTTCAGAAAATATTGTTATAAATTTTAAAAAATAATTTTTAAATATTTATGTATTTGAGAGAGAGAGAGAGTGCACGCTCACAAGTGGGGGAGGAGCAGAGAGGAGAGACAGAATCCCAAGCAGGCTCCACACCATCAGCGAAAGCCCGATGCCAGGCTTGAACTCACAAACTGTGAGATGACCTTACCCAAGATCAAGAGTGGGGCACTCAACCGAGTCACCCAAGGGCTCCAATATAGTTATAATTTTCTTAACAGGTTTAACTTTAGAACATGTAAGCGCTTATTATTATTATTTTTAACAAATTTTTTTAAAGTTCTTGGTTTTAAATTCTACTACAGTAAATATAGATAAACATAACCCATGCAAACACAAGCTGTTTGGGGCCCTTTTAATTTTTAAAAATGTAAAAGTTGCTAAGGCCACTTTGAGAATTGCCATTCAAGCCCAATTTCCTTGTTTTGCAAATAAGGAAACAGGCTCAGAGAGACTAAGTGACTGCCCAAGGTCATATAGCTTCCTACACAAAGGGATAATTAAAAATAAAAGATAGGACCAAAAGGACAGCCTCTCTAGTTTTAGCCCATTGCCTTTATATCCCAGGCTCCTGGACTTCATTTAAAACCTTCTCTCTTAGTAAATTCTCTAGATAATGTAACTTTGTTAATATCAGAAAACCTCTTATCTTTAAAGTAGAGAATACTGGGGCAGCGCCTGGGTGGCTCAGTCAGTTAAGGGCCTGACTCTTGGTTTTGGCTCAGGTCATGATCTCATGGCTTCATGGGTTTAAGCCCCACACTGGGCTCTGTGCTGGCAGCTGGGAGCCTGCTTGGGATTCCTTCTCTCCTCTCTCTCTGTCCCTCACCCACTCATGCTGTCTCTGTCTCTAAATAAATAGACAAACAAACAGACAAAAAAACTTTAGAGAACACTGCAAATTACAGGTGAACATTTTACATGGGGAATTTGAAGTATTATTTATAGAGGGAATTTGAGCCTATTTTGTATCCAGCACTATACTAGATCATGTGGAGAATAAAAATAGGTAAAATAGGGTCCATGTCCTTAAAGAGCTTATAATTTAATCTGGGGCTAGGAAGAGAAAGAGACTAATGAATATAAAACACAACATTACTCTGAACTGTATGTCAGGCAAACTGTGGTAACAAGAGTTACAATTCAGAGAAAGGGGGGCGGGGACAATAATGGCTAGTGAAGGTTTAAAGATCACGAGAAGACACTCCTTGAAAAATAAGACTTAGGACGGCATGCAAGAAGAGAACTACATCTTTGAAGTACCGCAAGTAAAGCCACAGAGGCAAAACAAAACAGAACAAAACAGAACATACAACAGTGGTCATCAAACTCTAAACAGCCAAACGAAAGTAAAGAGAGAAACGAAAGGAGACAGGTAAGATGAGCTCAAATGAAAACACATCTTGAGGGTCAGGAATTAAGATTCTGTGTTTCATTTACCTCCACTGTATAATCAATGTTAAATCTCACACACACACACACACACACACACACACACACACACACACACACTTTCTTAAAGATTTTAAGTAATCCCTACACTCACCATGGGACCTAAATTCACAACCCTGCGATCAAGAGTCACACCAACTGAGCCAGCCAGGCGCCCCCGCAAAAAAAGTTGTATACAAACACTGACTACGGTTTTATTCTTAAGAACAGAAAAAATGAAAACAATTAAAATGTCACTCAACATGAGAAAAAACTGTGGCATATTATCCAGTGAAACACCACTCAGCAATAAGAAGAAAAAAACTACTGATACATTCCACTATATGGTTGAATCTCAAAAATAATCTCAAAAATATTAACCAAGAGAATCAGACACAAAAAGAATACATACATCGTTATTCCTTACATAAAATGCAAGAACAGACAAATCTAAATTATGGGGATAAAAATCAGAATAGTGCTTACTTCTGGAAGAGAACCAGCTGGAAAAGGGCTCCAGGGGACTTTTCTTAATGACACACTGTATATCTTGAGTGTTGGTAACCCATTTGTTAAAATGCTTTATTAATGTAATACATGCATTTAAAAATTTTAATACATACATTGAAAATAATCACAAAATATGACGAAAAAAATCAAAGTTCTTTTAAAAGACATTTTCTTTAAAGAAAAATTTCTTTAATGTTTATTTTTGAGAGAGAGAGAGGGAGACAGAGTGTGAGCAGGGGAGGGGCAAAGAGCGAGGGAGACACAGAATCCGAAGCAGGCTCCAGGCTCAGAGCTGTCAGCACAGAGCTTGAGATGGGGCTTGAACCCATGAACCTTGAGGTCATGACCCGAGCCAAAGTTGGATGCTTAACCAACTGAGCCACCAAGGCGCCCCTAAAAGACATTTATTTTCTAAATCGAAGATGGTATATTTGACTCAATTTTATCTATGTTATCATTACATAAAGGTAAGCATTTCTAAGATTTGCCTTAGTAGAGTAATAATAATCTAGCACCTTGATATGGAAACATATCATTGCTCTTTTTTTTATTGTGGTAAAATATATGTAACAAAGTTTACTATTTTAACCATTTTAAAGTACGTGGTTCAATGACATTAAGTACATTCACATTATTGTGCAACACTTGTTATTCTGAGGGAAGACACTTCAAGAACCAGAGCTTAACTTTTACTGTGTACATATTTGATCTCCCCAACTAAACTGTATGCTCTATCTCAAAGATATTCAAATCTCCTGTAGTCTGAGCAGAGTGCCTCACAGGTGCTACTAAATACATGGTTATTTACTTATTTTTTAAGTAAAGTTAGAAGAATAAAATATTTTTATAACACCTTATCAACAACTTTTCTGAGTGTATAAACCAATCTTTGTTTACAGAAACATGTATTTAAGTAGTTGTTGTCATAGCAGAAAACACCATTAAAACTTTTTTTTCTACTTGAGCCAAATTTTGGCTACATTTTTACATGAGCTTATGGTCATAATGTTTAACAGCTGTATAAACTCAGTTATTTAACCTAATTTTCCTATCATTAGAAATTAGATTGCTTTCAGATTCCTGCCACTGTAGAGAAAGAACAGTCTTTTTCTTTCAGTTGAATTAATTTAGAATTATCCGCAAGAAGATTATTTCTGAATCAAGGGAATGAATATTACTATGGTATTTAATGTTACCACAATATGCTTTAACAAGGGAATGTACCAATTTGTTAATGCTCTCATGAATGACTGAACGAATTTCACTACAACATTATTGTAGTGATATCTTAAAAAAATTTTTTTGCTAGGTAAATAAGTAAAAACAATAGGGAACTACCAATAGATTTGAATAAAAGAATATTCTTTTCACTGGATACATTCCCAGCAATGATACCTAAACTTGGTAGAATCTAGAATTCAGTAGATGGAGATTATAGGAGGTAGAATTAATTCATTTCGTTACTCTCTGGGGTGAAAAAAGCTACTTTATTATTAGGAAATACAGTCATTCACAAGATGAGTTCCCCTCCCCTCAAAAGGGCACTTCCTCCTTAGTCCCAAGATTAGGTTACACTTATTACCTGTCATGATGGATTCACTCTCCGAATAACCCAGAAGGCTAGGATGACGCAGATGAATGGAATAAAAGTGACTAATCAAGTTAGGAGAAAGAGCAATTTCACTGACAATTCACAGAATGCTAGACAGTTATGGAACATGTTAAGTGGCACTTGGCCTTGCACAAGAAAGTAACGTATTTACCTCCACATGATAGCTCATCCTGAAGCAGAACCAAGTGCATGGGGCAAGAGCACCTTGTAGTACCATCTCCTTTTACAAGACAAATATGTGAACAGCCACCATTATCCTGAGCACAAGGGTGCTGTCCTGAAAAAAAGAGAAAAGAAAAGAGAAAAAGGGAAAGGGAGGGAGGCAAGGAGGGAGGGAAGAGGAAAAGAGAGAAAGGAAAGTAAGGGAGGGAGGGAGGGAAGGAGGGAGGAAGGAAAGGAAGACAGTTCAGTCAAAATCTATTTATGAACTGCCAAGAAAACCAAATGTAAAATTACCTCAGATTTTAATTTCACTAGCAGTATAATTCCTCACCCTAATCCCTACAAAAAATTGCAAGAAAATGAGAGCAATTTTAAAATGCAAAATACTTGTATTTAACCACTGTCTTTAAATATTTGTATCTAAAATAAATTTGATTATTGAAACTAAAAACATTGTTAGGGAGAATGCAGAAACCTGGGTTTTTCTATTTAAAATATAAAAAGTCTTCTAAAGATTTTAACTCAGAAATTCTACCTTTATAAAAGATGATTTTACTTAAAAACTGTATTCTTTTAATGAAATATAGAAATAATAAAATACAGAAAATTAGAGTTGTTATATTAAAGAAACGTAAGTTCACATGGATTGCAACCACTCAGAGACAATAAAAACTATTTGCTTGATCAACTGCAAAAGGTAACTTGCAATGTTACAAATGTTTAATTTCCTTATATTTAGGTTAAATTAAACTAATACAAAGTTAAGCAACTTTTCAAAGTCTGTCTCACAAATTGTATTTAATAGAGTTGCTTTCAATTTTCTACTTAGCCTGTGTTAAAAGTAACTTGACATCTGTCATCAGGATACCAGCATCTAAAGTAGCCACCCATTTATCTTCTGCCTTCTCAATAACACATCACCCCGCTTTCAGTGTGTGTTGATGAGATTGAAAGTCAGCTATCTATAAATGCGAAGATGTGCTATACTATATAGATGTCTCAAGAGAGACATCAGTCATACTGTGTACTAAAATGCACAACCTACATAGCACAAACTTTATTCCATGACACATTTGATAAAAATCTCACTCTCTTTAATGTTATTAGAAATTGGAAAAAAAGGGTTTTGCAATTATAAAACCATATTTAAATGTTGATTATAAAAAAAACATTCCCCCTAAAATTCTGAAAATCTCCATTGAGATTTTCTGCAACAAAATAATCATTTGTCAACTGAATAAACAGCTTAGAAATTATTGCCTTTTTTATTTATTTTTAAAATTTTTTTTTAATGTTTATTTATTTTTGAGAGAGAGACAGAATGCAAGTGGGTTAGGGGCAGAGAGAGAGGGAGACACAGAATCTGGGTTCCAGGCTCTGTCTGAGCTGTCAGCACAGAGCCTGACGCGGGGCTCGAACTCACAAGCTGGAGATCATGACCTGAGCGGAAGTCAGATGCTCAACTGACTGAGCCACCCAGGCGCCCCTATTGCCTTTTAAAAAAATGTTTATTTTTGAGAGAAAGCGTGAGTGGGGAAGGTGCAAAGAGACGGGGACAGAGGATCCAAAGTGGGCTCTGGCTAATAGCAGAGAGCCCGATGCAGGGCTTGAACTCACAAACTGTGAGATCATGACCTGAGCCAAAGTTGGACACTCAGCCGACTGAGCCACCCAGGCACCACGAAATCATTGCCTTATTTCTATTAAGTGTTCAGCATTAAGTCACATGTCATAACTTAGAATGACAACAATTCTAATTCTCAAATACCCTGAACTTCTAAAAGTTCAGGAACAGTGACAACATAATGAAGACCTGAACAAGCAAAGGTGCTCTCCTTCTGCTATTCTCCTCTCATACTCCAGTTTGATTTGAAAGCATTGTGCTGAGAAGTTAAGGAGTTTCAATAACTCTCTCTTTTAATATTTCATTTAACATTAGCATTCCTGGTACAATCACATAAAACCCAGAGTAGTGATTGCTATGAGGGGTCTTTTGATACTAATAAGAAATTAGGGCAAGATGATGAGCCATATTAAAAAGTTTCCAGTAGGATTAAAAAAAAAAATTATGGGTACTTTTCTAAGCTGACAACTGAAAAATTTACGCAGGAGGAAAAAACAAACACTTGTTAATCACAGTCTTCTCTAAGTTTATTTCAAAAACTTTTGAAAATAATTTTCAGTTTGTTTTTGCTTCATAAGGTTATTCCAAGATAACTATATTCATCATTATATAATTTTTGTTTTAATTCAAACTATGGGGGCACAGGGAACAAAAGAAATATATACTTTATACCAGTATTCTTCAAGGGGCTTAAGGTGAGAAAGAAGGCATGCAAAGAAGAGTCTGCTGTATCTGGGGCAATTTTTGAAAATGAACAAAACCATTGCTTTCCCCACTCCTGTTTTATGGGGAAATGATGTTTAATTTGAAAAAGTTCCCAGATGAGTTTGATGTAAGGTTTTAAAAACACAGAGTTTAAAAATTGGCAAAATTAAAAGTGCACAAAAATCTGTTAAAAAAAAAAAAAAGGTAAGAAGACACAGAAGAACATCTTAATTCCATCTTAATCTCTTACAACAAATATGAATCCTGCAATTAGCAGTATGTCATCAGCACTTACTATATTCCTGTAGGTTCAGCTCCTTTACTGCATGAATGTCACTAAGCTGGGCAATTCGAGCCTGGACTTTGGTTCTACCCTCTCGACCTGTCATGTCAATTTTTTCAATCATTTGCTGCTGCTTGTCAATCCAATATAGCCAGTTTTCAAACACAGTCAGTCCCACAGGCTGCAAGATATTGGAGTCTTCTAATACTATCCGGTTGGCACCTTGGAAAGGAGAACATTCAACAGCAATGATTCATGTGGGTCAAGTCATGCATTCAATAATTACTGACTGAACACCAGTTAGATTCTAAAAGTACTGAAAAGGAAAATATGGTAAGTAAGCTCTTTACCACAAGAATTAAAAATCATTCTGAGAAGATATATATATCAGAAAACAGATTAGACACTTAAGTACAAACAAAAGCAAGTAAGTGCCCAACACACAGTAAATACTTTAGTTCATAGAAACATGGACAAAAACTTAAGAGTAGTTTTCAAACATTTTTAAAAACCAAATTCTATTCTTCAAATTAAACTTTATGAAAAGGCTTAACATATAAAACAGATAAAAATGGTACTTCTCTGGATAAAGCAGAAAAAAACAAATCAAGAGCAACAAAACCCTGAAGAGCAGGATGCTTTTGATGGGGGCAAGGCATTCACAGAACAAAAAAGAATCCCTGGAAATTAAATATATGAAAGCTCGAAAAAAATCCAACAGGAGGGTTTGAAGATAAATTGGAAAAACTCTCTCAGATAAAGAGATGGAAAATAAGTGAGAAAAATACTCACAACATCTGAGGAAAAATCAAGATTCAACATCTGAGTAAAAGTTCCAGAATGAGAAAACAAATCATTAAAGAAACATTAAAAAAAAAAAAAAAAAAACCTTTCTAGAACTCAAGATGTAAGTTTCCAGGGGTGCCTGGGTGGCTCAGTCGGTTAAACATCCAACTTCAGATCAGGTCATGATCTCACAGTTCGAGACCCGTGTCTGGCTCTGTGCTGACAGCTCACAGCATGGAGCCTGAAGCCTGATTCGGATTCCATATCTCCCTCTCCCTCTGCCCCTCCCCTGCTAATGCTCTGTGTCTGTCTGTCTGTCTGTCTGTCTGTCTCTCTTTCAAAAATAAACATTAAAAACAAAAAAAAGATGTTAAGTTTCCAGATACAAAGAATTCACCTAGTAACGAGTTCAATGAAAAGAAAGAAACAGAAGAGGGAAGACACGGAGGGATCACACAAAGGCATATTATCATTAGATTCTAGAATATTTAGGAAAAAGAAAAGATGTTAAAAGTTTCTGGAGGGGAAAATAAAGGATCATATACAAATAGTTGGGAATCACAATGACATGAGATGGTTGAAGACAACAGAGTTCTGCCTTCAAAACTGGGAGATAAAAATAGTTATGAAACATGAATTCTATACATATCCAAATTATCAATCAAATGTGAGGGGAAAAAATTCAGACAAACAAATGAAAAAATTTAACCTCCTATGAACCCCTTTCAAGAAATAATAGAGGATGCATTCTACCAAGAAAAAGAAATTAGCCAGAGACATGGAATCCAGTCAGGGTTCAGCACCAAGGAGAAAGGCAGGTGCATTCCCAGGATAACAGTGAAAGGAAGTTGGCCTAAAAAAGCAAGCAAATCCAGATTGGAGCAAGATGATAAAGAAATTCAAGAGGTATGCTTTCAATTAAAAAGAAAAAAGATGGATTGCTTGATCCATCTGTATGTACTGAAATAATATTTACATTAGACAAGATTAACTTCAGGGGGGAAAAAAAGCTACAGAAGGCAACACGGTTAAAGGTAATATTTTCATAGCCATAAATAACAATTAAGTATGAACTTAAAAATTACGATATAACTACCCTGGGAGGATAGGAGGAGAGTTCATATGAGTATTTTGGCCTTATATGGTTTAAGACAGCAAAATCTTTATCTTCTATTAAATAAGTCAACTTGTGATGTCTAAAATTGAAAAATGGAGAAATAGCAGCTTTAAGCAAGTTGTTTTAAAATAGATGCCTCAGAGTGGGAAGTGAGTATGTAGGAGAACAGTAGACTTATTTTCTGTTATAACTGAGTATAAGCATTTGATTTCCACAAATATTTACATGTATTACTTTGATGAGATTAAGTTAAAAATAAGAAGAAGAATGAATAAAAAGGATTAGTTGTGCAAGGATGGTTTCAAGTGGACCACTGAGAAAAAAAGAGCTGTCAACAGTGTCACTGTAGAATCCCAGACATGATAAGGACCTGATCTACTTTGATGGCAGTGATAAAAGGGGAAGTAAAACACTGGAACCAACAATGAAGATACGCTTATTTATTCAACAAACTACGCATGTACTAAATGCAATCCAGTGTAAAAGGCTCTGTGGCAGGCTCAAAATATGAAGCAAAAAGAGATCCCATGATAAAAGTGTATGATTATCTGTGAATATACAAGCAAGGAAAAAATAAAACTACCAGTTTTACACTAACCTTTTTCAGAAAACAGAAAAAGAGGAAACATTTTATGAGGTCAACATAACCTTGATGGCAAAATGCCAAGTACACTATAAGAAAGGAAAATTATAGGGTAATCATTCTCATGAACACAGATACAAACCCTTAAACAAAACATTAGCAAATCAAATCCAGCAATATATAAAAAGGAAAATGTTATCATGCCGAGTTTGATTTATTCTAGAAAACTAGGAACAGAAGGAACTTTCTTAATCTGATAAAAATGTTATCTACAGAAAACCTCAGCAAACATAATACCTAATCATGAAGTATTGAATGCGTTCCTCTAAATCAAGAAAAACAAAACAAAACAAACACCCAAGGATTCTATTGTTCTATTCAACATTGTATTGGAGGTACCAGTCGGTGTTCTAAGGTAACAAGGAAAAAGTACTGCAAAAGAAGAAATGAAACTTTCATTATTTGTAGACAAATGGTTCTATGACATACAAAATCATAAAGAAACCACAAATAAATGAATTTAACAAGGTCCCTGGGAATAAGCTCAATATAGCAGGAATGGGAGAAAAAGAAACTATGTCTATATTCCAGCCATAATCAGAGATTAAAATATTAAAAATTTAGAATTACCACTAGCTTTACCACTAGCATTCAAAAGCTTCAAATACCAACGAATAACTCTAGTGAAGATGGGAAAGACCTCTACGAAGAAAACTATAAAACACTGAGGGAAATTAAAGTTCTAAAAAAATGGATGGATATACCATGTTCATAGTTTGGAAGACTAATATAAAAATAATTCTCTCTAAATTGACCTATAAATTCAAAGCAAACCCAGTCAAAATTCCACTAGGTTTCTTTCATTCTTGGTGGAAACTCAGAGGTAGATTCTAGAATGTATATGGAAATGCAAAAAAAAAAAAAAAAAAAAAAAGCAACAGCCATTGTGATGAAATACTAAGGACGAACATTGCCAAATAAATTTGTTTATAACATTATAATGATTAAGACAATAAAATACCACATAAGACAAAGTAACCAAGGGAACATCAGAAACAAACTCACAGAAATACAGTCACTTCATTTACAACAAAGGTGACATTAGAAAATAGTGGAGAAAGTATGGTCTTCTCTAAAACTGGTGTTAAATAGTAACATGAAAAAAAAATTTTTAACCCCTACCTCACCCCATGCCCAAAAATAAATTGCCAATGGATCATAGATCTAACTAAGAAAAGTTAAACAGAAAAATTTTAGGGAGTGCCTGGGTGGCTCAGTTGGTTGAGAGTCCGACTTCGGCTCAGGTCATGATCTCACAGTTAGTGGGTTCGAGCCCCGCGTTGGGCTCTGTGCTGACAGCTCAGAGCCTGGAGCCTGTTTCAGATTCTGTATTTCCCTCTCTCTCTGCCCCTCCCCTGCTCATGTTCTGTCTGTCTCTGTCTCTCAACAATAAATAAAAGTTAAAAAAAAAAATTTTTTTTTTAATTTTTAGGAACAAAACCCATAAAATCCCTTTGTAACTTTGCAGTAGGCAAAGGTTTCTTAAACAGAACATAAAAAGTACTGATCATAAGGGGGAAAATTAGTAAACTGTACTGCACTAAAATTAAGAACTTTTTCATCTAAGGACACTATTGGAAGAGTGAAAAGGTAAATCACAAATTGGAAGATTTATGCAACATATACCCTCCTCTATAGAGAAAAGTATAAAGATATACTAAAAATTATCAAATAAGACCTAAACAAATGGAGGGATCCATCACAGTCATGGATGAAAAGACTGAATTTCTTTAATATGCCAATTCTCCTCCAATATATATGTAACTTGATAATGGATTAATAGTCTGAATAAAGAGTTTTTAAAAATCAGTGATAGAAAAAATATCAATAAATAGCAATTCACAGAAGAAAAAAAATGAATGACGAATAAATTAATATCAAACAGGGAAATGCGAATTTTGTTACTGAGATATACTTTTAAACTACTGCAATACTAAAAATTTAGAAGTCTAACAATACCAAATACTAGAGGGACAACTCACACACTTCTGGTGGGTATCTTAAATTGATATAATCATGTTGAAGAGCAATCTGGATATATCTATTCAAGGTGAATATATACATAGCACATTAAATAGCAATTCTATTACTAGGTTCAGGCCATTAGAGAAATGTTCAAATATGTGCACAAGAATATTCACTACAACATTGCTTTTAATGCTAAGAAACTGGAAATAGCAGTTGAGACAGCAGAATAGAGAAATTATAGAATGATTCATGTAATGAAATACTATTTAGCTTGAAAACAAATGACAGAGTTTTGGATCAACAGGGATCATCTCAAAACCACGATATGTCTGGAAAAAAGCAAGTTACAAAAGAATACACAATACTATTTATATTAAACTTAAAAAGTGAAACAAAAGTTCAAATATATGTGTAATGTGTATGTATGGCAAAAGACACACACACACACACACACAGCAAAATATGCATGACGAAGAAAAACATCAAAAGTTACCTTAAGGAAAAGAGGGAGGAGAATAGAATTGGGGATGGATATGTAAGGGCTTCAAAATTCTCCTTGAAGTATTGTCTCAAGGACAAGAAATAGTTCAAAAGCAAAAATGGCCCAAAAAACTAAGATTTAACAAAGCTGGATGATAGGAACTCATACTTTCTGTATGCTAGAACCATTTCATAATTAAGGGTAGGGAAAAAAAAGGCATTAAAAAAATGGAAGTTAAATTAATAATGATAGTGTTTTTGGATTTTTTCTTTTCTAAACTGTCTTTAATGGACATGTGTTAATTTCATAACAAAAAAAACATGATAAATGTAGAGAAAAGGAAAGAAGGCTAATAAGACTAATAAGAGTTAAAACACTGACATAAATAACTATTATTCAAATTAGAGGTGGCATAAAAGATACAGGTGAATAGATGAGGGAAAGAATATTCCATGTGAGGTATGTGTATACATATGGATAAATGTGTGCATGACTGGAATCAGAAAAGGCATAATGGAAGGAGGCATTTGAACCTGAAAAGAGAATATTTTCTAGTTTAAGAAAGTTATAAATGTATTCAAACATATAAAATTCAAGTGATACAGAAATACTCTCAACATATTAGTATGCTAGCCTTCCAGACCTTCCTCAAGGTATATCTGCTTGCCTATTCCTTGAAGAAAATACAAACATACCCATGTGTTTCTTAATAGTATACCTACCTATTTGTATGTGTGTATAGGTACATGTGGGTATACACAGTTTAAATATTTTTAAAGAGCAATCTGCCATCAAATATAGTGTGGGCATGTACATACATATATAAAATTAATTTAACCTTAAACAAAAACATTGTCATGCAACTTAATTTCTAAAAATTATCCTTTGGGGCAGCTGGGTGGCTCAGTCAATTAAGCGTCTGATTCTTGATTACAGCTCAGGTCATGATGTCATGGTTATGGGACTGAGTCCCACATCAGGTTCTATGCTGGGCATGGAACCTGCTTAGAATCCTCATTCTCCCTCTCCCTTTGTTCCTCCCCCGGTTCTCCCATGTACACGCATATATTCTCTCAAAAAAGAAAAAAGAAAATAAAAAATTATCCTTCTATGTCAGTGCACACAGATCTACCTCATTTCTTTTGGAATGACTGTTATATTGCATACACTTGATATATCAGAATGTATTTCTCTGTGACACATTATTATAAATAATGCTGAGCAGGTACCCTTGTACAAATGGGTCATTATTTCTGTAAAGAAAAAAACTATCTAAAAGGGAAATTCAATGGTACCTGGGTGGCTCAGTCTGTTGAGCATCTGACTTCAGTTCAAGTCATGATCTCATGGGTCTGTGGGTTCAAGCCCCACATCAGGCTCTGGGCTGACAGCTCAGAGCCAGGAGCCTGCTTCAGATTGTGTCTCCCTCTCTCTTTGTCCCTCCCCTGCTCATGTGCACTCTCTCTCTCTCAAAAATGAATAATCAATAAAAAAAAGAAAAAAGAAATGCATTGGCAAACCGCCCTCCAGAAAGGTCTTACCAATTCCACTTATACCAAAGTGCACGAGAGCATGCCATTCTCTACCATTCTGGCCAACGTTGGGTATAATAAACCTTAACATATTTTTGCCACTCTGATACATATAAATAGTTTATTATTTTAATTTCATTTACTTGATCAGTAGTGAGGGCACACAGAATATTTGGACATCAGAAACTGGGGGGGGCGGGCAGGTGAAGTAACTATGATTGCAGACAGACGTTTGAAGACAAACGAACACCAGCAAGTGATTTAATTTGGTTAAAATACCATGAATTAAGATCATTTGAGGTTGACGATGGCTTTGTGAAAGGCAAATACCAACTTAAGTATACAACTAGTGTTCTTTCTTCAGGTTATGAGATTATCCTGAAGATTTTTTTTAGTAGCAGTGACATGATCAGATACCATGCTTCAGAAAAGTAGTTTGGGAAAAATGCATAAACTTTCTGGGGGGTGGGGTGGAATCAGCAGGGAGGAGATTTCACTGGCTACAACTCAGGCCAGAGTTCAGATAAGAACATAAACTAGAGCACAAGAATTAGGAATGGAGAAGTGATACATCAGAAATGTATTATTTATAGAGGCCAAATCAAGAAAACGGGGAAAGTATTATATAATAGAGGGATCAATCACATACGTGGTTGAAGAAAAAGTGCTTCCCAACCAACCTGATACTAACCCTTTAGAAAGAAGGGGCGCCTGGGTGGCTCAGTCGGTTAAGCGTCTGACTTTGGTCAGTTCAAGCCCCGCGTTGGGCTCTGTGCCGACAGTTCAGAGCCTGGAGCCTGCTTCAGATTCTGTGTCTCCCTCTCTCTCTACCCCTCCCCCGCTCATGCTCGCTCGTGCTCTCTCAAAAAATGAGTATTAAAAAAAAATTAGAAAGAACTGTAAACAAATGTCCACAAAAATAATAAAATGGAAGAAAAATATAAATTCTATTAATGAATTGTCTCAATAACTGAAATTAAAATAAGGAATTACATTTCTTGGGTACCTGAGAGATCACTGCTTTCGATTCGACGGAGATCAGAATCTGCCCAAAAGAGCTTGCCCAATCTGCTATCAAGGGCTAATGCAATTGGTTTACTTAGGCCACTGAAAAAGAGGACCTCCCGTTCTGTTCCATCCAAAGCAGCCCGTTCAATTTTGGGAGACCTTTCCTGAAGATTGGTAAAATACATATACCTGAAGAGAAAGGAGGAAACAGTAAGTTTATCAAAGTAAGAAACCATACAAAATGAGACTATTCTTAAAGATATAAGGAGTAGAATATTTTAAAATCTTATTTTTAAATGTTGTAGAATGTGTTATTTTTAAGGCCATGGGATACTTTTATTACTTTTGATAACAGTAACACAGAGTATACAGAACTTCTTGGGGAGCTAATTTTCATGAATTAATAAAATGAAATGATAGACACAGGCACACCTATGCTTTTGGAATATTACAATACAGAAATAAAAGAACAGTGATCAGAGAGACCTGGACTCAAAATTTTAAATTCCTTCTCCAATTAGTCTATTTCATAACTAAAAATAAGTCATATATGAGTTATTTCTTATATTTAAATTCTGAAGTTCATCTCTTTCCAGTAACTCTTTTGAAGTAAGCTACTTCCCCTGAATTCCTTATCATTCATTCAGATGCAAAAAAGTACTATTTTACCAAATGTAAAGCTCTGTATTGAATGACAGAAAACATTAGTTCTTGTCATAAAGGAACCTAAAGTCTAGGAGAAAATATAACACCAAAAACACAATTAAGTCTGAGGTAGAGTTCTAAGCATAACTAGAGAGACAGAGATACAGAGTGCTGGGTATTTGGGAAAGGGGAAAACCACGCCAGGCTGGGGTGGGCTAGCTCAAGGAAAACTTCACTGCAGTTCAGTCTTGGAGGTATGGGCAGAAATTAGAACTAAAGCAATAGTGACAAAGGAAAGAAATTCTAGGCAGGAAAGTCAGGGAAAGCAAAAATACAAGAAAACGCAGGGGCAGGTAGATAGAGCATATCGAGTTTTTTCACTGAAGCACAGTACATTAAAGGTAAATAACTAATGAGCTGAAAAGGAAGGCTGATGAGGATCTCACATGCCAAGATATCTGAAAGCAACTTGAGTAGCATACCCTTTCTCTGGGTTTACCACAATGGCTCGAGGTCGGTCTTGCTCGCCTTTTAATACCACTCCAATTGATCTCCCATCTAATCTTGTTACGTTAATGACATTGGTGGCCTCACAAGTCCAGTAAATGTAGCGGCTATAAATATCAATGCTGAGGTCATAGGGTTGTATTTCCAGGTTCTGATTTGGAACTGAGCTCACAACCACAGTAAAACCCTAGGGAAAGAAAAAGACGCACACATAGAAAATTAGGCTCCAAGCCAGAGAGCCCTGAAGTGATCGCTCACAAAGCTTACACTTACATGGTACAAACCTGAGAAGGAACTCTCAAGTCTCACCAGACATTTCTTACTAACAGATTTTTTTTATGGATAATGTGCTTCTTTTTTATCAGGCATTTTAAATGTTTCCTTTGGCTATTATGACATGTAGCAGAGGAGTGAGCTGAGGCCATATTAGTTGCTCTAGGAACCTGACAGTGCATTGATTCGAGTGGGAAGGTGGCAAGAGTCTCCTGTAAAGTGACTACAGCTGCAGCTAGAAACATCCCTACAAGTCCTCCAAAGCAGCGGTTCTCAACCAGGGGCATTTGGCACTGTGGGGAGACATTTCTGATTGCCACATCTATACGAGTACAACTAGCATCTAGTGGGTGGGGATGCTGTTAAACAGCTTACAATATACAGGTCATACCTCCACAACAAAAAGAATTATATAGCCTAAAAATGTCAATAGTGCTGAAGGTGTGAACCGCTTACAGAGACACAGCAATGAGGGCTAGAAACCACATCAACCAGTCATGTCCTTCTCCAATCCTCAAACCACCAAAAAAAAAAAAAAAAAAAAAAAAATGTTTTTAACAAAGCAAAGCAATAGGGAGGTTCTGTTCTAATGTTCTATATGAATAAATTATATTTCATTTGCTTGGCAACGCTGAGATAATATATTCCTTAATGAGGCTATCTCATTTATCTGCTGTGTCCTTGACTGTATAATAACAGCTATAATTTCTATTATTTATCAGTCTGTTAGTCCTGGTCTATATAGTGTAAGGTGCATCTGTAATATACCACTATTGCTAGACCTCTCAATGATCCCTCAACAGCCCCTAAATACATGATCACCTCACCCTTAGTGACATACCAAAACTTAATCCAATCTCCCTAAATTCTAATATATTCAAAATTCAACATCACTGCTATAAGGAAGACAAATAATTATTCATAGTAATTCCCAGTCTAAAACTGCTTGGCCACAGAAAGAAAGTAAAGTAGTATGGATAACTGTGATATAAACCATGACTGGTATGTAAGCATAGATAAGATATTGATAATATTTTTATTCCCTCCCCTCCCTAGTCACCAAATAATAGCCCCCCCATCATTAAGTTAGTGATAACATATCCTTAGGTGTTTTTAATTTTACCAAGACTGTGTTATATGTTTCTTATCCTCTAAACCTTTTAAAAATAATTAATAATAATAGAACTGTTATTTACTGAGTCTATACATACTATGTAACAGATAATGGGCTATGTGCTTTACATTGTTTTCAGCTAAAAAGTTCCTAAGAATCTTAGTGAGTGACACAGATAGATCAAAACCAAGGTCTATTTAATTTCAAAGCTTCCAACACTCCATGTAAATGAAACCATAATGGAAAAAACTAAACAAACAGACATGAGTGGCAGTAACAAAGTCATTACCAACATACGAACTAAGTTTTCCTTATACAATTTTTATTCCAACAGCATTATCAAACAATTAGGATCTTTGATAATGATCAAAGATCATTAGGAGGAAAAAAAGCTGCTAGGTCCAGAATTTCACATTCTTCTCTCTCTCTGCACGTGCACGCACGCACACACACATACGCGCACGCACACACTCAAGAATTAAGTAAAAGAGGATGGTTAGTCCAACTACATAGTAAAAAAACCAGAATTTGAACCGAGCCCTGAATTACCTGGCTGCCATCTTCTTGTGCTTTTCGGATCATGTTTTGTCGTGAGTCAATCCAATAGAGTTGCTTGTCCAGTGGGTCATAGTCAATGGCCCGGACATTCCGAAGGCTGTGGATGGGAAGGATGATGTCAGGGCTCTGCTGTTCATCGATCACCATGCGGTTGATGGCACTCTTCTGACTGAAGAGTAGGAAAGTAGTTGGAGCTTAAAGAAAGAAAAGAGCAAATTTTAAACACAATTACTCTAAATCTTGTATCACTCAAAGATCTGATCAACCTGTTGTCTACATTTCATGCAAAACAGACACAGATGTTGAAGAGGTAAGACTGAGGACAAAACCGTCTGGAATGTCCCTAGAAACTCTCCTCAAGGTGACACTAATGAGCACTATGCTATCAAACCAGTTATGAATTTACCCAATGACATAGGGTATTATGTCATAACCCTAGCCTATTTTGTTCCATTTTGTCCACAGTGTCATAAAAGGAGACTTGATTTCAATAAAGCATTTGATAAAGATATTAAAATTCTCCTTGTGTGCCAAGTGAATAATCCTACTCTTCCATAAGCTATTCTGCGGGTGGCAGGAAACCTGGGTTTCCATAGGTCAAAGCAGAAATTCCAAGAAAGGTTTTAGTATCAGCTCTCTCATTATCTACTCACTTGATCATAACTAAGTCATTGAACCTCTCTGGGTCAAAGTTTGCTCAACTCTAAAATAAGGTTACAGCTGTTTTGTCCTGTTCATTGAGTTCCTGTAAGAATTTTACAACATATATGAAGATACTTCAAGAATTAAGGGTGCTGGGTGACTCAGTTGGTTAAGCCTCCTATTCTTGATTTTGGCTCAGGTCATGATTTCACAGTTCGTGAGTTTGAGTCCTGCATCGAGCTCTGCACTGTGAGTGTGGAGCCCACTTGGGATTCTCTCAGGGCGCCTGGGTGGCTCAGTTGGTTGAGAGTCTGGCTTAGGCTCGGGTCATGATCTCAGTTCCCGGGTTCAAGCCCTACATCAGGCTCTGTGCTGACAGCTCAGGGCCTGGAGCCTGGCTTTGGATTCTGTGTGTCTCCCTCTCTCTCTGACCTTCCCCCACATTCGCTCTGGCTCTCTCAAAAATAAACAAACATTAAAAGAAATGTAAGGGGGGGCGCCTGCGTGGCTCAGTCAGTTGGGCTTCCGACTTCAGTTCAGGTCATGATCTCGCGGTTCATGAGTTTGAGTCCCACAGGGGGCTCTGTGCTGACAGCTCAGAGCCTGGAGCCTGCTCCAGATTCTGTGTCTCCCTCTCTGTCTGCCCCTTTCCTGCTCACATTCTGTCTGTTTCTCTCTCAAAAATAAATAAACATTGGGGAGCCTGGGTGGCTCAATCAGTTGAGTGTTTGATTTCAGCTCAGGTCATGATCTCACAGTTCGTGGGTTCGAGCCCCACATCGGGTTCTGTGCTGACAGCTCGGAGCCTGAAGGCTGCTTCAGATTCTGTGTCTGCCTCTCTCCTTGCCTTTTCCCTGTTCATGCTCTCTCTCTCTCAAAAATAAACATTAAAACAAAATAATAAAAATAAATTTAAAAAATAAACATTAAAAAATGTAATAATGCATTATTGTCAACTATACTTCAATAAAAAAGTGTAAAGTATTATATAAATGTAAAGTAAAAATAACTACTGTTCATTATATCAGTAGTAGCAGTAATAAAGTTAGTATTAATAGAAATTAAATCCTCATGGATTGCAGTTACAGGTTTTATTTTGCATTGTGTGGATGATAATTGCAAGGAAAGCCAGTAAAAATGTCTCTCTCTCTCTTGCTCTCTTACACACACATGCACACACAAAACTAGTAATAACAAATGCTTTATACTCATTATCTCTATCTTCACAAAAAACCTTGTATTTATATTTTTACCAAAAAAATATATTAATCTGATATTAAGTTGATGTCCTAAATTTATGAAATGGGGAAATGCAACAGAGACTAACCCTCGGGACTAAGACACTGATTACTATGCAGGAAAACATCTAGAAAACAACAGCATTTGGGGCGCCTGGGTGGCTCAGTTGGTTAAGTGTCCAACTCTTGATAACAGCATAATGGCTCAGGTCATGATCTCATGGTTGAGATCAAGCTCCACTTGGGATTCTCTCTCTCCCGCTCTCTCTGCCCCTCCCCTGCATATTCTCTCACTTACAAAAAAAAAAAAAAAAAAGAAAAAGAAAAGTAAAGAAACAGCATTTCACAGTGCTACCAACAACTTCAAAGTCTACTAAGTATTTTGAAAATCTTCATTAAACCATATATAAAGGGGCGCCTGGGTGGCTCAGTCGGTTAAGCGGCCGATTGGGCTCAGGTCATGATTTCGCGGTCCGTGAGTTCGAGCCCCGCGTCGGGCTCTGTGCTGACAGCTCAGAGCTTGGAGCCTGTTTCAGATTCTGTGTCTCCCTCTCTCTGACCCTCCCCCGTTCATGCTCTGTCTTTCTCTGTCTCAAAAATAAATAAACGTTAAAAAAATAAAAAAATAAAAAAAACGTATATAAAAATTCCACAATTATACTCCAGTCTCTTGGTATTCAGTCATCACCTAAATCCAGTAGAATTTTGTGCTTTTCGTGGACATAAACATAAATGGCCAATCTAGAAGTCCTTGCTTAGGAGGACCTAAGCCCCATTCTTCACGATTCCATCAAGTGTGGTTCCCTGGTTTACTTTACATTTATAACCAAAAGTACATTGGCTTAATTTGAGTTTCCCAAAGAAACTCATTGCTACTCATAAAGAAACCTGGTATTTACAACACTGAAATTCTTTTTTTTTTTTTTTTTAATGAAACATAGTTGACACACAATGCTACATTCACAACACTGAAATTCTGCTTTGTGTAAATTCTTCACCAGCTAGAAGCCCATACCTAGCTTGGAAGATTTAGAAAGTCTCCCACTGGAACCCTCCATTATCTGGAGTCAACTCCATCACATACTGACTTAACAACTTTTAGCAATTTTAGTAGAACACATACACTAGGTAGTAAAAATATATGTCACAACAAGGTAGCTTTTTTTTTTTTTTTAAGAATTATTTTTTGGCAGTACTGCTTTCTTGTAACTGAAGAAAAAAGGGGTGGGAGGGGGGCTCTAAACTCTTAAGTTTCTGACAGAATAATCACCACTTATACTAAGACATACAATGAAGCTTAGACTCCAGAGTTTTAGTTGCCAACTTTTCCTGCCTGGGAAACAATCAAGTATATATTTGGCCCCTACCATGTTTTACTGGGCACTTGCTTTTTTTTTGAGTCAAGTTTTAACCTTCAATTAGATTCTACAATTAGGTGTTTTAGAAACGTAGATTAAGACAAAGTCATATATGGCTTCAAATAAATGCTTGTTTTGAAAAGTCTACATATGACATTAATGGAAGCTGATGTTGTCACTTATTTCAAGGAAGACTTGATTCTGTCATTCAGTGCTTAAAGTGATAAAGAATATGCAATTTTGTAAGCCCAAATCCAACCTAATTTATGTAACCTCTAACTCCCTCATCTCCTGCAGAATGGTACTTTGAGAAATTGTCATACAGACTGTCTGAGCTTTACATTGTCACAATGAAGACAGATGAGATGTTAAGTAGGAGGGAGGTTTTCAGCTCCTTTTGAAGGCACAATTGTTCACCTGCAGCTTAAAGGAAGGCCATGCTCTTGTGGAAGAACTTCATAAACTACAAGGCCAACAAGCCCATCACCTCTGACTGTGCCACTTGTGCCCTGTGCCAAGGGCATGAGTAGGGACCAAAGTCCAGTCCACACTTCATTAGCCAAGCCATGTACCTGTGTGGCTGCAAATGCTGAAAGGAAACCATTTTTTCCTGATTTGCACAAAGGTGCCATAGAGACCAACCACCTCAGTACTGAACAAGGGATTACACAATTTGGCTTCTTGTTTCCTCCCTGACTTGATCTCTTTATTCACTCTAATCCAGTGACACTGGCCCCCTCGGTGTTCCTCTAATATGCCAGA
Source organism: Panthera leo (assembly GCF_018350215.1). Taxonomy (NCBI): domain Eukaryota; kingdom Metazoa; phylum Chordata; class Mammalia; order Carnivora; family Felidae; genus Panthera; species Panthera leo. The sequence continues at coordinate 45,639,873 of NC_056685.1, forward strand.
CATGCTTCTTCCTAAGACCTCTGCATTTGCTGTCTCTTTTGCTTAATAGGTCTTCTCCCAGATATCCACATAACTCATTTCCTCACCTCCTTCCATTCTTGACATAATGTCACCTTATCAGTAAGGAGTTCTCTGATCAGTGTATTTAACATTGCAATTCTCCTCCTCACCCTTTCTTGCTCTTAATATTTCTCTAAAACATTTATCTCCATCTAACCCATGATATAGTTTACTTATTTGGTTCACTATCTGTCCCACTGGAATATAATCTCCATGGGGGCAGAGACTGATGTCTATTTCATTCACTGCTACATTTTCCACTGGCTCAAATAATGCCCAGTATGTAGCAGACATTCAATATATATTCATTGGAAGAAGAAATGAATAAACACATGAAGAAACAAGCATTAGATCACAATAACTAAGGGGCAGCCCTGTAGCCACAATTTTGAAAGAAAATAAAATTATTTCAGATAATTGGGAAGGAAAACAAACAAACATTTATTTAGGACCTCCAACATGTCACTCATCATTCTAGATAGTAATCCCCAAAATTATCATCTCCATTTTTAGGTAAGCAAACTCAGAAAGGTTAAGTATTTTCCCAAGGTCACAAAGCTGATAAGTGGAAGAGTATATGTATCTTTCTAAGTCCTCCCCTGCTTCTTCATTCTTTTATTTTACAATGATTTCTTGAATCATTACTACTCACCAAGCATTGTTCTAGGCACCTAAGATCCGTGAAAAAAACAAAACAAAACAAAAACACTGCTTCAGGGAGCTTATGTTCCAATAAACAGACAATAAAAGCAATTAACATAATTAAGAAGTTATAGTATATAAATATTAGAGTACATAAATTACATACGGTAACAAAGAATGATAAATGTTACAGGAAAAAGAAAAAGTACAGGTAAGCAGCACTGGCAATGCTAAATAGGGTGGAAGGATGATTTGCCATTTTAAAAGGGTAGATCAAGTCTCACTGTGTAGGTCACAATTAAGCAAAGACTCAGAGATGAAGTATATCCATGTAAATATTTGCAGGAAAAACATTCCAAAAGGTGATAAGCAGCACAATAATCCTGAGGTGGGAGTAACTGGCATATTTGAAAACAACGAGGCTAGGGTAGCTGTGTCATGAAGAGAGCAAGGGGAGAACAGTGAAAGCCACGGTGAAAACAGTGAAAGCCAGGAGAAGCAAAGGGGGAGGGATGCAAAGTGAGGGGTACGGATCATGTAGGAACTTGTAGCCCATTATAACAACTAGGTTTTTACTCTGTGTGAAATGGGGAGCCATTGTAAGGTTTTGAGAAGAGAAACAGCATGATCTGATTTAGCTTTTGAAACACAGGTCAAACATGAAAAGATGCTCAACATCATTCACCATCAGGGAAATACAAATCAAAACCACAAATGAGATACCACCTCACACCTGTCAGAATGGCTAAAATTAACAACACAAGAAACAACAGGTGTTGGCAAGGATGCAGAGAAAGGGGAACCCTCCCACACTGTTGGCGGGAATGCAAACTGGCACAGCCACTCTGGAAAACAGTATGGAGGTTCCTCAAAAGTTAAAAATAGAACTACTTTACGATCTAGCAATTGCACTATTAGCTATTTACCCAAAGGATACAAAAGTACGGATTCAAAGGGGCACACATGTCCCAATGGTTATAGCATTATATCAGCAACAGCCAAACTGTGGAAAGAGCCCAAATGTCCACTGACTGATGAATGGATAAAGAAGATGTAGTATATATACAATGGAATATTACTCAGCCATCAAAGAGAATGAAATCTTGCCATTTGCAACAATGTGGGTGGAGCTACAGTGTATTATGCTAAGCAAAATAAGTCAGTTAGAGAAAGACAAACATCATATGATTTCATCCATATGTGGAATTTAAGAAAGAAAACAGATGAACATATGGGAGTGGGGAATAAAAAGAAAAAAGAGAGGTAAACAAACCATATCTTAAAGATAAAGAACTGAGAATTGATAGAGGGATGTGGGTGGGGATTGGGCTAGATGGGTGATGGGTATTAGATAGGGCACTTGTTATGATGAACATTGGGTATTATATGTAAGTGATCAATCACTGAATTCTACTCCTGAAACCACTATTGCACTGTGTGTTAACTAACTAGAATTTAAATAAAAATCTGAAAAATAAATAAATAAATAAATAAATAAATATATACATACATGAAACACAGGTCAAGGAGTAAATTGCCCACAATGTTGGAAAAGTATCTAAAGGCAAGCACTTTGTGATAAATTTCTCTCATAATCTGCCTTGGATTCTAATATATCTCTACACAAATATTAAATGGTACTAATTATAAAAAGAGGACACAACAGGGGCACCTGGGTGGCTCAGCTGGTTAAACACCTGATTCTTGAATGTGGCTCAAGTCATGATCTCAGTTTGTGGGTTTGAGCCCCACATCAGGCTCTCCTCTAGCAGCACAGAGCTGCTTTAGATTATCTCTCTGCCTCTCCTCCACTTGTACTCTCTCTCTCTCTCTCAAAAATAAGTAAACTTAAAAAAAAAAAAAAGTACACAATAGAAAGCCACTTGAAGCACTGTTGATCTATCTCCAAAAGGCAGCCAAAGACAGATATGGGGACTCTCGGCACTGATTCCTCAGGCCTTCACTCAGCAACTAATATGCACAAATATAAGCAGTAAAAACAATAATGATCTCAAAGGGTCTTTCCATATTCCCCTTGGTTCCATTCTCCATTGGTCATTACTCCTATTTTTTTCCTTCCATTCAACGTCAAACTTCTTGAAAAAGACAACTACCCCTCTCTCCCTTTCTCCATTCACATTCTGACCAACTCTAATCTTTAACCATTATTTCCCTGCAACTAATCTCTTTAGGGTTACTAATCACCACCTTCTTCAAAAATCCAGTGGACATTATTTTAGGGTTCACCTAACTCAGCCTGTCAGCAGCATACAGCACAGTTCTCTGTTTTGGAATAATCTTGTTTCTGGTGCCGCCATTCTCTCCTGTTTTTCCTTTTCCCTCTCTGGATGCTACTCTTCAGTGTCCACTGCAAGCTCTCCCTCCTCAGACAGAATTCCTTAGGTTACCAGACCCCTTCCTTTCTCTTTAACAGGAGCTGGCAAACTGCAGCCCACAGCTAGATCTTGCCCTGCTGTCTGTTTTAGAATAGTTTATTGGAATTCAGACACATTTTAAAAATGTCTTGTCCATGGCTTTCATGCTACAGTAGACAGAGTTGAACAGGTATGAGAAACTGTATGACTCACAAAGCCTAAGTGTTTACTCCCTGGCCCTGTACAGAAAGTTTGCGAACTCTAGCTCCATACCCTCTCCCTAAGTAATCTTACCCATTTTAATACGTGCTGGCAATTCCAAAATCTATTTATCTTCAACCTCATGTCTCCCCTCTTCTATCTATCTATTAAATGTATCTATGTCAATGTCCCATGGGGAAATCGATATAAACATGCCTAAAATTAAACTTCTCACTCTAGTCTTCTCATCTCCTACCTACTTAACTACTCAAACCAAAAATCTAAAAGTCACCCTTGCCTCCTCTCTCTTCTTCTTCCTCACGTACAACCTACTGTTCTGTTCATTCTAGCTTCAAAATATACCTTCAATCCATCAGCTTCTGTCACCACTGCCACGTCTCTTACCACATCAGTCTGCCTGACCTCCCTGCTACCACAACTCTCTTCAAATCCATTCTACACAATAATCAAATCATGTTATACCTTAATTTTCACAGCAACCTTACATGGTAGTTAATATTATTATTCCCATTTTACAAATGAGAAGTTTAAAGCTTAAAAAATTTATGGAACTTTAGTAAAACTCAAAACTACTATGTGGCAAAGACTCCATGAAATCATTAAACTATAAACTTATATTCTTTCTTTTTCACAACTGAAGCCTTGTGTCACAACACACTGAATCCTTTCCTATGTGACTTCTTATACTTTCAGTCACAGCATAAAGTAATTTCAATAGTGAACTGAATAGTTAATAGCTATTATTATTATTATACACATCATTTAATATTTTATATTATTATGTTAAATTTAAACATTACGTTTATATATCATGTAGAATAATATATATTTATTTTATACTTTTTATGTTTTATATATTTTTGTATATTACATTATGTCATATATGTGACTAATTGAATAATTAATAGCTAATCCAATATCCTATAGCAGTTTTGTTACCATCCACCCTAGTGAACCATATCCTACACTTCTCTGACATGAATTTACCCTTTCCAGTCGAATTCTCTATTTGTTTATCATATCTAGCAATTTGTTCTTGTCTATCCATCAAGACATGGGCCGTCACATATACTTGAGTCCTAAACCAGGTTTCCCCAAGCCAACAATGTTTGTTACATATTATGTTTTGATGTCATTAGCACAGTGTATGTGTGGTTAATGTGTATTTAATATGTAATATGTACTGCTAATATTTAAATATCAGCAGATATTACAGCCAAGAAAAATCTGGATGAATGGAGAAGATCTGGTAATCCACTGGAATTAAGTAGTGACCACCCACAATGCTCAGAGCATGTGCTCTTTAGTTCCCCAGATATTTACAATTATTTTATACCCGGATAAATTTACATGAAAAATATGTATTTTCCACCTGGCCTCTTATTTGCTTAAATTTTTTATCTTTAGTCTATACTATGAACTTCAAAGGACAAGGAGGTTGTAGTTTGAAAATTTTCTGTTTTACTGCCTGTACTTTATAATAAATATAACACGAATAAGAAAAATATAAATTCTTAATAGCACGCATGTATGATAGTCTGTCTCACTGAAGCTATTGTGCACTAAATATTTAAATGCTCAAAAGTAAAAGACTTAATTTTTTCTGCAATACCAATTTTTCCATAACAGCAACTGGCTATCATCAAACAGTTAAGTTACAAAAACGTGCATTTTTCCATCTTTAGTCCTTCTCTTTTGTTAAATGATCAACTCTGAACTTCTACAACTTGTTAGCTCTAGAAAGAACATGAACTACAGTGTTTTCAAAATCCTGCTTTCTCCTCGAATTCTAGTTTGCACTGGGGGAGACACAGCTTACCACTACAAGTCCTGTTGTCGGCATTAAGAGAGTAGTGGGCAGGGCATCCACAAACAAAACCCCCAACTGGCACAGCCAAGCAGAGGTGGGAGCAGTGCCCATTGCTGGAAGCACACTCATTCCACCCTGCCTGCCGAGAGGAGTGAAAGACGAGGATGTCCATCACATAATCCAAATGGCCCTGGATGATGGTGCGGTTTTGGCCACTGGTTTTGTTGGCACGTTCAATGCTGCGCCGGCTCCAGTCTGTCCAGTAGATGTAATCTTGGTACTGAGTTAAGCCAAAAGGATGAGGCAAGTCATCTGCTATAACTTCCCGGTTGAGTCCTGTTTTCAGAAAGGCAGTAGACGGGAAAAGCAGAGGCATGAAACATGTGAGAGTAGAAGAACCTTATTGGCCAAAAGAAAGAAAGTTGTAACATATAAAATATTACAGTTGTAAGCAATTTAAGATAGAACAATTTATTTAACAGCAATTTTAAAACCAGACCAGTCCTCTGAAATCAATCCATCTGCAGTCTGACCCCATGCCTCAAACTTATATTCTTGCTATAAATCACTGAGTTTGTTTAAACTCCAAGTGGTCTGTTTTGACTGCAGTTTTATTTTCTCTCCATAAGGGTCTGTAAGTTGAACTTTTAGTCTTCCTTCCATAAAAAGATGGAAATGCATATACTGTACTTTACTAGTACAAAAAGTCACTTCAGGAATATCTAGGGAGTTACAAATTCCACTACAAGCCCAACAATAATGAAATTTCCACAAAATAAACAGATGTGAATCCAAGAACCTGGCCCACTATTAATAATAATAAACAGGATACAATGTCAGAGCACCTAGACATTCATAGGAAGTTCTGTCAATAGTATCTAACCAATGGTAAACAGCAGTCACGGATTTTTGTATAGAAAGAATAACATACTATCTGTCTGGATTAAAAAAAAAAAAGAAGTACACCTTACCAAGCATATTTGAAGATTCTATTAAGTTGGTGTCCAGGTCTGTCCAATAAAGCCTCCTTTTAGCATAATCAATAGTTAGGCCATTTGCCCGTCCCACATTTGGAACTAACGTAGTACGTTCACTTCCATCCATGGCAGCTCTGTCTATCTTAGGTTTTCCACCCCATTCAGTCCAATACATAAATCTAAATTCAAAACAATAGATATGTAACAGGTCACTTTTGATTATTTGGGAAAAAGGGTCATATTCATGCATGGTAACTAAATAAATTTAAAGAAAATATACATTAAATCAAGGAAATCGGTAAAGCAAAATCAAGGCTATCATTTTTTCAATTATTTTGGCACCCTCACCTAAATATTTTTTCTCATATCCTAAAAAGGAAGTGAGTCAGCTTTCTTTAGTCTTTCCAATGAATTTGTTCCATCCAAAACCCAGAAACTGGAAACAAACTAATGATATCCATACTGCAGCACTTGCATTTATGCAACTAATATTCAAGAAGATACCAAAAAATTAAAGTTCTGGGCTCAGAATCTGATTCACGTCTGCATAAAATAGTTTTGTATCTTTACATATTTCTGAACACAAGTAATTTGAGGTTTAAATTTTTAGACTTATTTTTCAACTTGTATAATCAACTCTCCCCAAAAACAAGTTGCAGGAGTATATCAAAGGTAAAAATTAATAGTCTTTAAATGGAACTAAAAAGCAAAGTTTGAAATGTTTTTTGTCGTGCAGTCCAAGGGAACATACTATGTGTGTATGAGCAGTGACTCACCCCTTACTGTGTCGGCTGGGCACTGAACACTACTGCTATAATCCCTGTAAAATTTTAGAATACTTTCTTGCTTTTATATTATTTTTCCAAGTTTTTCACATTAACCTCAGAGCAGCCCCACAGTATAGGCTGTTTATAGATGTAAAGAGGCCAAAGCAATACAAGAAATGTGAATGATCTAATTTCTTCAACTCCATCACATGGCAGAGCTAGAACTAGAACCTAATCCCTAGCTAAGTACTTTTTCAACTAAACTAGTAAGGTGCTAGTTTTGAGACATTCTGAATACTGGAACTAGAAAAGCACTCCACATGCCAACTCTCATCAAATACCTGAAGACAGACATTTACTCATCAGTCTGTCAGCTGATGGTTGACTTGGTAGCAATGCATGAACGTGCTTTTCTGAAAATTAAAGTTAGTCTTGGGCTTTGTTTGCATTTGTACTTGTCAGCTGACAGGCACGTGCACACAAGAAGCAAAAGCAACTGTGAGACAAATGTCACAGTTGCTAGCAGCCAAATAAACTGTGGAGTCCTTAGTCCCAATTATTAAATTTATCTGTGTGGTAACTAATGCTTAGAGTTAAGATCACCGTAATGCAACCACAACATGTCAGCACAGAGAAGCTATCTTTGCTCTGGCCTTCTAACGAGATGGAGACTAGGTAATAATGGAATTAATGTGATTTCAAGGATCTATTTTTAATTACAGGTATGGTAAATATGTTTGTATGTTCACACTGTTAACTTCTGCTTTTAAAAGTAGAATTATTCTTCAAATTTCAGATTTCTTAGCTGTTGGCTTTTTAAAACTTGCTACATCATGTAAGAGGATCACCTACCTTTGAAAAACGTCATGTTGTAAAGAAATGTTTTTTTAATTGAAAACAGTTTACCATCTCATATCAAAGTTTCTCTAAGCTTTTAACAATGATCAAACTAAATTGTCCACTTTGAACTGATGAATATTCTAAAATGGGACTTTTTAAAATGCAGCTATTTCTTAGTACACGGCATTATTTCAGTGGGTTTTAGATCTGATTTAACTTCAGAGAGGGTAAAGCAAAATGCAAACGATACCTTTAAAAAGGCTGTTTATTAGCATACAATGGGATCGGTAATATTTTAATTACTAGTCCATCTCACCAATCTTCCTTTACCTAATGTTAATAACGGCAAAAGTAAAATATAGCTAATAATTAGTTCTAAATCAGTGAAATCTCAACTAATGGGTTTTAAAATAAAGCCTACCTATGGTTTAGTTACCAGATTCCTAGTAAGCATTATTTAAGACATCAAAAATACAATCCATAATGAGGCTATGGGCAACACAGTTGCAAAGAATGCATACATAAAAGCTGTTTACCCTTCAGCAGGGTCCAGTGCAAGAGCTCTGGGACTATCTAGGTCTTTCCAAACCAAAACTTGTCGGTGCTGCCCATCCAACTTTGACACCTCAATTCGATTCGTTCCTGTGTCTGCCCAGTACAAGTTCTTCCCAAGCCAGTCTACTGCCATGCCTTCTGGATAATCTAAGCCAAATTCCACCACATGTTCCAGTGCACTGCCATTCATGAAGGCTCTGCTGATGGTCTGCAAGAATGAGATTAACAACAAAATCACATGGCTTAAGTATAAAACACTATCAAGAAAGAAGAGTTCTGGTTTTCGTTGGGTGCGAGGATCCAGAAGCATAGTTTCTTAATACAATTCATGTATTTTACAAGCACAGAAAAAGCCTGATGTCAATCTCTAATAAATGCAACTGTGACCTCAAGTTTTAGTATCAAGCCGAGGAGAAATTTTTGTAATTATTAAGGACCAAAAATTTACTCAAGTAAGACAGTGGAATGACTTTGCTTTTAAAATCTATTAGTAATCAAGTGAAAAAAATATGGCTAGAATGCTGTAGACTTGTAATTGGTAGTCAACTTCCTGAAGGCTCCTGAGAGTATGCCATGTCATTGTGTCAATCTGCAAAGATCTCAACAACCTTATACATCATAAAATGTACATAACCATTATCAGATTATTACCACTGCAGCTCTGAGTTCCCAAAATTTCAAGCCATTATTCAAGCCATTAATAATGGCTGCTACTTCTTGGCAAGTACTACCTTAAGTGTACACATGTTACACATATTTTCTCATTTAATCCTCAAAATAGCCCTGCAAGATAGGCATTATCTCTATTTTCAAGATGAGGAAAACTTAGAAGGCCATACAATACAAGCCAAAATATACTTATTTTACTTCATTTATTCATTCATTCAAGTTAAAGATTTTATTGAACACAATTAGAATCCAATTCTGGCTCCAATACCCCGTGATTTTTGCATATTAAACAAATTTTACACAAATTATATGAAATAGGCCCAAAACAATCTAGAAGAAGGAAAGATTATTCTCCAGATTTTCTGTTCAGGAGCTCCTCCCTCTTACTGACTTAGTAGTGCTTTTCAATATTTATTTTAGGAAAAAGAAAATAAAGGTATATTCTAACTCATAATTGGTATTTTCTACCTCAGCCAGACTACGGAATTGTGTTTAAAATAAGTCAAGTCTCTATAACTCATTTAGATGGGACTTCAACTGCTTACTCTTTAATTGCAGAAAATGTCACTCATTATCCTCAAATGGAATAAAGCAGAGGTAGATTATGTCTTGCAGATTTAGAACACTCAAGCAAAGTATCCTGTATTTTAAAAAAGCACTTAATTAAATACGGAATGGACCTTCTCCTTCCTTTAAAAAGTTAAGGGCTTTTGTTGAATTCTGCCTATTAAACAACAAGGGAGAGTGATCACAGCATGAAGACTCAAATTTTAGAACCTCTCCCTTTTATTTTAGTCTTTGGTTTTAACATTTCAATTCTTTTAAGCTAACCTTGAGTGATATATCGGTCCAGTAAATTCGGTTGTCTGTCACATCAAAATCCAAAGCAGAAGCTTCTTTGACACCAGTGAGAGGAATGGCCACGTTATTATTGTTAGTTTCCAGAGAAATTCGCCTGATATCTGCTCTCCGTGAAAACAAAAGGAAAGCCTCTGGGACAATGCAAGTCTTCATGTCACTGATGAGTTCAAAGCCAATGGGGCAGGCACAACGAAGGCCCTGAGGCCTATATAGGCAAAGATGGCTACATCCCCCATTTTCCTCTGCACAAGGGTTGGAACCTAAAAAATATGTTAATTATAAAAGGATACAGAAAGACACACACATTGACACAATCAACATATTTTCACTTTAAAATGACTAGGCATGTGGTTCACAAAGACCTATGATTCTATCTGCTCCAAAATATAGTTTCAATCCTAATGTCATAAATACCATGAAGATTAATAGGGAATAAAAAGCCAGGGGCAGTGATGCAGGCCTGTATTCCCACCTACTCAGGAGGCTGAGGCAGGCGGGAATGCTTGAGCCCAGGAGTTCTGCATTGTAGTGCATGCACTTTGCTAGGCCAGCCCTCCACACTAAGTTAGCTTCAACGTGGTGCCCTCCTGGGCACGGGATACCACCAGACTACCTAAGGACTGTGCACTGGCCCAAGTCGGAAACGGGACAGGTCAAAACCCCCTGCTAATCAACTGGAAATAAAGGTATGCAAATACTTTCCTTTGTACCCACAGTAAGCTTTAAAATAAGTTACATTATTCATACAATAGGACAGAATTCTTTTAATGAAGCAGGTGTGTGTGCATGTGTGTGTGTATATATTTAGCCCTTCAAGTAAAACTATGTAGCCAGAGTACTAAGCCAACATTCAAAAGGCCCATTTCTTGTTAAAAAAAAAAAAAAAAAAAAAAGAATTAACAGATAATTTCTATATTCCCTCAAAACACCAAAAATTTACACTGCTGCTTGATAAACCACTATCTCTAACTTGTCTCATCCTTGGCATCCATCTTTGAAGGAATTTTTTAATTACTTACCAATGATTCGATGAACATTTGTGGCCTTTAGGCCCATGAGATCAGGAAGTTGATCTATGATGATCTCCCTCTCTGCGCTTCGTTTGTGTACTCTTTCGATGCTACGCCTCTGCCAGTCAGTCCAGTAAACATAGTCACCCAACAGAGTAAACCCAAATATGTGAGGAATTTTGTCTTCCACCAGTACTCGTCTCCCAGTGCCATCAATATTCATAACCTTCAAGTTTAAGTTTAAAGACAAGAGGAAAAGATGTGTACTTATTCTTCGAATGTATATAAAATGACAAATCCAACTGCCTGTTGTATCAAAACTGAAGTCATCTTAGTTATTTTTATTACAATGTTTTCACAAAATAACATGCTAATTTAACAAGAATGATTTAAAATACTCAGTATAAGCTCATATTTTCCCTCTATTTCTCTATCTCTTATTACTCTTCCTTCTAAAAATTCTGGCAATATTAGCCTTAGTATGTATCTCTTTTATTAAGTGCCTTTTAAAAATTAAAAATACAGTATCATTACCTTAAATTTGCTTTTACATTTGTTTTTACATTATAATGTACCTTCATACACATTATTTTATTATATATTTTGTTTTATAACATACTTTATTTTTCCTGAGAGTTTTGTCTGTTTTACATTTATAAGGAAACAGAGATTCACAGAAGATCACATAGCTGAAAACAAAATGTCTTGTTTAGGACTCCTTCCGCTTATTATACTTTTTTATTTTATGGTTTTGTTTGAAAATTTTTTGAAAGCCCAAGATAAGGGCTCTCAGAACATCTCTCAGTCTCTTAAGATTATAATTATAAATGTATCTGGAGTTTACAACACTCTCTGCAACTAAGTTTCCAGGAACTGGGATGTACCTACTGTCTCCAACTACCCCATTTAGCAACATTATTAAATTCATTCTGAAACTCTCATAAACTCAACAATTTCTGTACAAGTGGCAAAGGCATCTTTTCTGTCCCTGACATTCCAGCAACATGTACTCATCTTCTGTTCTGAAAGATGGAGTCAGTCTTCTAAAGCAAAAACTTGGAAGTCCCCAACTGAAACCATTTCTACCATTAAGTGGCCTGTGTGCCAGGCAAACTGGACTTCAGAAATGTTATTCTGGTACTAAAATCATGTACATACATGCAAACAGTATCTTCCCTACCCTCCTACAAACAGTATTATGATTTATGCAAGAATTAATTTTTTTATCCATAAAATTAGTAGGAAATAGTACATATAAGTCAATACTGTGATTGCCTAAATGGAATGACAACCAGATGTTATCTTTATATCTCCTCTCTAAAATTTAAAAACTCTTGCTGACCTTCCAAGAACAGCCAAACCTTGAAAACAAAGTACTTAAAAAATTGAGTGAGCAAAACTGTGCTATATCCTTGCATTTTCATGGGTAAATATCAATAAATATTTCATTTATATCTGACAGAAGAGATGATAACTAAATGTTTGTGTGTTCATATCAGATACAATAGGACTTCCATTAAGCCAACTGTTTAAATCTTTATTTAATCTTTGTTTAAAAAGAGTATTTTTAAAAACATAGTTTATTTCTTTTATATTTATTTTTGAGAGAGAGAGAGAGAGAGGCACAGAGTGCAAGCGGGGGAGGAGGACAGAGAGAGGGAGACACAGAATCTGAAGCAGGCTCCAGGCTCCGAGCTGCTGGCACAGAGCCTGATGCGGGGCTCGAATTCACGAACCATGAGATCATGACCTGAGCCGGAGTCGGATGCTCAACCAACTGATCCACCCAGGCGCCCCAAAAAACATAGTTTAAAAGAATACTATCCTAATTCCTACATTAAATATTGCTTAAAGTTAATCATTTCTCCTTAATCTGAGACATCACTCTTGACATTTTACATTCATATTTTCTTGCAACAGATCATTCCTGGATATGCTTTATGATGTTTGTATCTTAAGATTACTTTGGTGTTTAAGAGCAAAAGGACTAAGTAGAGAAAAAGGGTCCATAATTTGTTTACGTATCTAACTAGAATGTGACCTCTAGAATAGCAGGAACCTAATTCATCCATTTACGTGCCTGCCACATCTACTGTTAAAGAGTCTGACAAAGAACTCAATAAATATTTGTTAAATAATTTTTAAAAAGAGATAGGTTTCCTAAGACACTCACTCAAGAAACCTTCCTAAAAATGGAAATGAAAATTTAACCATTATTATCCTCAGATTCTACAGTTTAGCCATTTGAATGAAAGGTATTCTTGCCCAAATTTTAAATCCATGTAAAAAATTTAAATCCACGTAAGAAAAAAATGCACACTACTCCCTACTTTTGGAGAATGGATACATTCCTGAACCCTCCCTAAAAGCAGAGCTCCAAGAAAGAATTTCTGGCCCCCCTGTATTATTGGAAACTGTGATCGGAGAGAAAAATCTTTCCTTTATAAGATGTGTAACAGAAACATCTTTATTCTAGGTAGGGAAAGTTTATTTTTTAAAACTCTGTACTTTTATTTTACCTCCATCCCGAGGTACTCTCCTCCAGAGATTATCTCTTGACTCTAGCATCATCTTCTACCCTTTCATGAGAACTTCTTTTTAGTACTATTTCCTTCCTTCCCAAGGATCTTCGATATCTCCCTCTTCATAGGATCCTTTTTTCTGCCTTTATCACAACACAATTTCTTCCAACTTAGAAAGACACTGTTTAACAGTTGAATGATTCTGTTTTTACTGCCACTTTCTTTGAATATGATCTGTAACAGCTGCCTCCATCTCTTAAGATTCATTCCCTTACTCTGCTGACTTCCAATCTCTGACTCAGATGAAATAAGTCTACTGAAAATGGTCAGTGACTACCTCCTTGCTTTCCTCAGTTCTTGTGATCTTTTGCCTTATTTATTTATTTATTTTTTAATTTGATACTCTTAACCACCCACTGAAACTATGCACTGGATTTTCATGGCACAGTATGACCTTTTCCCTTTTTCTATAGCCAGAAAGGCTTTTTATCTCTTCATTTTTACTGGTTCTCCCTTCCTTTTTCAGACCTGGTTGGATATATTCCAAGGTTTCCTGAGTTCTCCTCTGCAAATCACCTTTTAAAGACCATCAAATCTTGCAGCTTCTGTTATCTTATGTAAAAATAAATACACAAAAAATAAATATGTAAAGTTCTAGTCTAAGGTCTCATCAGTTTCTACTGCAGTATTTCCAACTGCATCTCCTGGAAAATGTACCACTACGTCATCTAAAATGTCATATACTTAACAGCGAACTTATGTTCTCTTGTTAGGGGGAGTTCACCATCCAATCGAAGAGTTTCCAACACACAATGCCAAACAGTATGCACTGTACCACCCTAAAATACTACTTCCTCACAAGTTTATGGTATATTAAACCGTCTGACTTGATTTTCTTCCTAGTTTCAGTATGATCTTAAATCAATTACTCTGCATTATCTTACATTTAATAAACTAACACTAATTTTGCTGTACTATGCCCAAATACTGACCTTCCTGTTAAGATTTGTTTCCTCATCTAAAAGCACATACTAAATGCCTAGTATCGAACTTCTTCATAAAAATAAAATTTACGGGCACCTGGCTGGCTCAGTTGGTTAGCATCCAACTTCAGCTCAGGTCATGATTTCACGATGGTTCAGGGGTTTGTGAGTTCAACCAGTGTCAGGCTCGCTGCTGACAGCTCAGAGCCTGGAGCCCGTTTCAGATTCTGTGTCTCCCTCTCTCTCTGCCCCTCCACGGCTCATGCTCTCTCTCCCTCTCTCTCAAAAATAAATAAACATTAAAAAATGAAATGAAATGAAATGAAATGAAATAAAATTTAAATTTCTCCTCCAAAAACATTACAGGATCAACCAACTCTTTCTTTCAGTTGTGTTAGCCTACAACATTTCTGTTCATTCTAATAAGTGAACAACTTAAAAGATGGCTGCATAAGTATGAATTTGGATAACAGGCAAAAAACGGAACTGAAAATCACAGTGGGGAAAAATAACAAAATCACAACTCCAAAAGATGCTTTTAGTTTACACAATTAAGCGTCTTCTATTTAGTGGTGACTCTTCATTCTGCTCTCTAAAAATCTCTCATGATTGGCAAACAATGTTCTGGCACAACTAGACAGACTTAGATTTCGAATATAAGTTCTATCACTCACTGGGTACCCTTAGGCAATTTCTCACCGTAAAACAGGAAGAGAACTTGTAACACTGAATTATTTAAGAATGAAATAAAATAATGTTAAATACGTAGCACAGTATCAGATGTGTAGATGCCCTGCAGATGTTGGTTCTTGCCTTTTAAAATTATTTCAATAAATACCTTAGTACCTCTTAGTAAATAGTTACATTTAAATGGCTGTAACTAATTGATTAAAATGTAGTGCTTCAAAATAAAAACTGATACATTAATATAAAAGAATACGTGGAAATTGAAGACCAAAACAACCACACTGTCTAGCAGAAGAATAAAACAACAGAATAAAACAGAAGAATAAAAACAACAGAAATAAAACAGAAGAATAAAAACAATACAGACCTTTCTATATCCTGGCAACTAGTGGAAAACTACAGGGCTGCAGCCTTATTCCCATTTCCAACCCCCAATTTGTATTGTTTGCTTATGCCACTTAGATGTACATAACTAAAACAGCAGATAAAAAGGAGCGAACAGTTTGACAATTCGATCACAAATATTTTTGCTGCTGTAACGGACCCTTGCTCCACTCCCCCAGCCCCAAATCAAACATTAACAAACACATCTAATGAAGGCAAATCGCCGTGAAAGACCTCATGAGGAATGCTAAGAAGTTTATTACAGGGCCTCTTGTAGCTAAGGGATTACAATTTAGTTGAGGAGGTAAACTGTATTTACATTAAAACCATACACATATACTCCTCTCTGGCCTATATCTTATCAAGAAGTATAGGAAATAGAGGAGCTCAAATCCATCTTGAAGAATTAGAAGAATTTTGACAAACAGAAAAAGGGTTTTTCAGAATAAAAGTAACACATGTTAAGACACAGTCAAGGATGCCTTGTGTGAGTGACTTTGAAACAAATGCTTTGAGGCAGAGAGAACACAAAAGGGACTCAAAGGAGACAACATTAGGCAGATAGATACCATCCTATGGCAGGGATGAGACTTCAGGATGAGACCTATAGAAAACAAGATACTTCTGAGGGCACTTTAAAGGAGAGTGATAGGACAAAATTCTGTTTTGGGAGGACCTCATTTACCTCTGTTACTGTGTTCAGATTGTGCTGAAAATAATCATCTTAAATACAGAATTAGGGTTAATAAAATATTTTCAATTACTGTGGGATGGTAATAGAGGTCCAAATCCCTTATCTGAGGCTTAGGGCCAGCCATATTTCAGACTTCAGATTTACTGTGAAATTGAGAAAGGTGAACACGACACACATGGCATATCACCTCTGCCTGGCTTCAGGGAGCACTTGGTTGCCAAACACATTAATATTTTTGCAGCAAAATACATATATATTCCCACAAAAAAGGATAAATAAAGACTACAGATAGTCTTACATTGCTTCAAGTCAGGTGTTCCACCAAATGAATTAACGGAAATAAGTTGGTTTTGAGAGCTTTTTCGATTTCAGAATTACACATAAGGGATTATAGATTAGAAATGCTTTGGTCTAGGCCCTTGTCCAAACTGGTGTTTGGATCAGTGTTAATGCTGCTTTAAGTGCAAGCCAGGGTCTCAGGAAGAAGAAAAAAGGAGCAAAGAACATATGTAAAATAAAAGGTTTTTAGCAACATCTGTCAGAACAACAACAACAAATGGTAATGAAGGTCTTACAAAGATCTTTAGCACAGTGGCCAGGAACTCAAATACAGTTTTCCTAAAAGCCACAACTAAGGATTTTGTAGCTTTACCCACTAGAGCATTAGTCCCTTTTAGCTAATCCTTTTTCTTTCACTTTAACAGCAAAAATCAGAAGTTCCCCGCCCCCAGGGGTAGAGGGGAAGGAGGTAAATAAAGTGCACATTAAAGCTAGATACATCACATCTATTTCCACCTAAACCATGTAATTAAGATGTGCTAAAGATTTTTAAACGAAATTTTAGAAGCACATTGTTTCCCTTAATTCCCTATGTTTCTTGTAGTTTTTATAAGAGGACTGGGTCTAGAATAATACTGCCCAAGAGAAATATTTAAGCCCCACAGGTGAATCATGCATTGTAATTTTAAATTTTCTAGTAGCCAGATTCTAAGAAGTAAAAAGAAACAGGTAAAATTAACTTTAATACTGTATTTTATCTAATCCAATATATCCAAAATATTTTTATTTCAACACGTAATCAAAACTTAAAAATTTATTACTGAGGGGCACCTGGGTGGCTCAGTTGGTTAAGCGTCTGACTTTGGCTCAGGTCATGATTTCATGGTTCCAACCTGTGTCAGGCAGGCTCTGTGCTGACAGTTCGAAGCCTGGAGCCTACTTCGAATTCGGGGTCTCCCTCTCTCTCTCTTTCTGCCCCTCCCCCACTCACATTCTGTCTCTCTCAGTAAAGGCTCAGTAAAGCCACAACAGTGAAATGTCTTCCATTTGGTCTTTAGTAAAGACTCAGTAAAGCCAGTAGGCTCAGTAAAGCCACAACAATGAAATGTCTTCCATTTGGTCTTTACTTCCTCTTCAGCTATACTATACTTAAATCCTAACATAGGTTAAAATTATTTCAAAAAATGATTTCTGATGAAAAAAATTTAATAGAATTCTACTTTTTTTCCCCAGCTTTTATCACATTTCCAAGTCCACATTTCAAAGAACTAGCTGAGACTTGTGAGAGCAAGGACAAAGGCCTGATTCTTTGATTTCTTTTAGGTTATCCCAATATTTAAGTTTAATAAGATAATCCATATCTGCCATCTCCTTGGCTCTCCCACTAAGAGTATTCTAGATTGACCATGTACTAATAATAATGGTTAAAGATGGTGGTTCATGAGAATCTCTGCTTTATGTCTGATATTTTTCATAATTAAAAAATAAAGAAGGGAGGAAAGATAAGGTGCAAGTCCAAGCGTACTTGAATAATAATAATAATAATAATAATAATAATAATAGCTGTCATTAACAAATGCTGTTATCACTTTTGTTGCTGATATGATGTGGAAACCAATTATAAGAATCCCCTGAAGAGATTAAGGGATCAACAGCTTAAACAAAATCTGATTGTGAGACTTTACATCTAAAGAACCATATATTTCTCTTTATACAGAGTCCAATGATTACTTTCTGAAATCTGTTTCTTTGCATTACTTTTGCAGAGATGACACTTCCATTAGAAAATGACATCTCCCATGGGGCGCCTGGGTGGCTCAGTTGGTTAGGCAACCAACTTCGGCTCAGGTCATGATCTCACAGTTCATGAGTTCGAGACCCGCATCGGGCTCTGTGCTGACGGCTCGGAGCCTGGAGCCTTCTTCGGATTCTGTGTCTTCCCCCCTCTCTCTATCCCTTCCCTTCTCACGCTCTGTATCTCTCTGTCTCGCAATAATAAATAAATGTTAAAAAAAAAAAGAAAGAAAGAAAATGACATCTCCCCTAAATACTGTGCTTTTTACCAGCTACACAATCTCTACTGGACAGAAGCAACACAGTGAAACAAGAACATACTGCTTCATCTCAAAGAAAATCACTATTATATTTCTCATACCCAACAAGTTACAGTTTGGGGCAGGTTACTAGGTTTGTAAATATGGTTTTAAGCTTCTTATGTTTAAAATAACAACACAAATCCTGGTTAAAGCTTGCTTGTACATTCTGAACCCAGAACAAATGAACCATTTTAAGTGATTCCAAAAGATTACCCTTATGCTTTCAAGGTGGAGCCAACACTAATTAAATCTGGCAACTCTTGACGGTGTGCTTCACTGTATTACCTCAGAGTGGTTTAATTCGTTACACTGAAATTGGGCTTCTGTCACTTCTAAAATCTACCTCCAAATCTGAACCAGAGTCTCTAGTGGTTTCAACTGCTTCAACCACATTGTGGTAGGGATTTAACTATTCTGAGGCATTCCCAAATATTACAAACCGCAATGAGAATATAGACTACAACAGGAAACAGATGTGGGTTAACCAGAATAGCTCCACAGAAAGGAGGTAATAGCAAACCTTCTGTAGGTATCACATCTGTTTTCTTGAGCAGTTTCAACAGCTTATTAAATGTCAAGACCGGATTACCCATAAATTGGGAACACAGCCAGTCTATTACCAAAGTTGTTGCTATGCAACTCCACTTGACTAGACACGTTCAAGAGATAGATGACAACAGGACAACCAGGTACCCATCATAAAATGAGCTAGAGTGGGAACATTATGACATCCTAAAAGAGAAATTTAAATTATGTTCACAATGAACCATTCCTCTTCTAATGTTCCAGCCAATGTCCAAAACAAGTAGTGAATTAAAATTTATATATAAAGAGACAATATACCTCATTGGAGGTTCACTGATAATAGGGTATAAAACAGAATTTCACAGAAGTGGTATTTAAAAAAAAAAATGGAATACATATCTGTGGAAGTAACAGTTCAATCATGCAGATGCTCACTGGGAGAAATGCCTTGAATCTAGTAGGGGAAGTAAAGAGATGTCATGTACCTGTGTAAGAGAGCGTAAGGGCAATTACAGTGTTGCATTAAAGCCTTTTAACCTAGTTTAAGATTTATGTCTCGGTAAATACAAGTGATTTAAAAAAAATTTTTTTTAACGTTTATTCATTTTTGAGAGACAGAGAACGAGTGGGGAAGGGGAAGAGAGAGGGAGACACAAAATCTGAAGCAGGCTCCAGGCTCCGAGCTGTCAGCACAGAGACTGACGCGGGGCTCGAACTCACGAACTGTGAGATCATGACCTGAGCCGAAGTCGGATGCTCAGGTGCCCCAATACAAGTGATTTTTAATGTGAAAAGAGAAAATATCATAGTTTCATTACATAATTTTATTTTTTCAAGGAGTCATGTTTAGAATATTAAACATTTGCAGTTAGTATGCTCTTATAGAGAGCTAAGAATTGCTACTGTGGCCAAAGCTTTCTAAAGCCAAAATTACTCAGGAAAACTAAAAAATTGAAAACAGATTTTCAGTTGAAGGCATTATTATGATCAACACAATACCACCTTGGTCAATTCTATCAATTGCTTCATGAGACACTTTTAAGAGTCCCACTGTCCTAGGGCCTTCCAAAAACCCTAGCGCAGAAAACATTAGCATGTTAACAAGGGAAAACTGTTCTCTTTCCTCTCATTCTTTTCAAGCACAACTAAAATAAATTCTATTTGGAGTCTGAGTAGAAATAATAATCAATACCTTATTATTGAAAGGCAAATTACTCCAGTATCAATGAGCATGCCTTATGTCCAGATATTGTTTTTTCATTTTATCTTAATTTTTTAAAGTTTCTTTTTTTAAGTAATCTTTACACCCAACATGGAGCTCGAACTCATGACCCCAAGATCAAGAGTTGCATGCTCTTCCAACTGAACCAGCCGGGCGCCCCCCAGATACTGGTTTTTAAATACTACCCTTCATTAAAAAGAACCATGGTTCTTTGGAATAATAGTTGATTCTAGGGCTGAGGCAAGAGAAATATAAGATAAAGCTGAATATCTGTTCTTCCAAAAAAGGCTTTAAAATTATAGGGGTTGCTTGAAAAATTAAAAATAGAATCACTATATGATCCAGCAATCCCACTTCTGGGTATATATCTAAAAGAACTAAAACAGGATCTCAGAGATGTTTGCAATCCATGTTCACTGCAGCGTTATTCATAATAGCCAAAAGGTTGAACCAACCTAAATATCCACTGATGGATGAATGGGTAAAGAAAATGTGGTGCATACATAAAATACTATTCAGCCTTTAAAAATAAGGGAGTCTTGTTATATGCTACAAAACAGATGAACTGTGAGGACATTATGCTAAGGGAAATAAGCCAGTAACAACAAGGCAATACTGTATTATTCCACTTATTCCACTAGATGATTCCACTTTAGGTATCAAAAGAAGTCAAACTCTTAGAGAAAGGCAAGTTAAAATGGTGGTTGCCAGGCCAGGGGGAGGGGGGAAAAGGAAGCTATTTGGAAGAATTTCAGTTCTGCAAAATGAAAAAGTTCTAGAGATCTTGTTGTACAACAGCGTGCATAAATAATTAGCACTACTATACTCTCTGCTTAAAAATGGTTAAAATGGCAGATTTTATATTAAGCGTTTTTGTTTTGTTTTGTTTTGTTTTTTACCACAATTTAAAAAGAAGAGAAGGACGCTCATGAAAAGGACACAGGAATCAGCTTGAAGGTGCTCCTAATGCCAATTCTGGGATTTTTGCAACAATTTAATGATAATAATGAAATATTACCTTATAATATTCCATAATTTTATAGAGTAAAATACATATCCATGATTCCATACCAACATATATATATATATATGAAAAATTGAATAAAGGGGAGAGAACAGCTCTTCCTTACGGGAGAATTCCAATTAATAAATATAACAGGAATAATGGATATTGTATCAATGTTAATTTCCTGGTGTTGATAACTGTTCTAGGAGTAGGTAGAATCAAACTGGGTGAAAGATATATTATTCTTCTATATTTTCTGTAAGTCTCAAATTATTTCAAAACGAACAGTCTCAAAGAGAAGCAACACAGCACAACACAAAAAGTACTGCATTAGGAAATCAGGAAATTGGAATTGCATTTTTTTCCTAAATAGAAAGTTATATGACCTTGGGCAAATACAAGAAGCTAACTAAGCAAAAAGCACCAAAGAATGCTGAATTTTAGGAAGAGAAACCTGGGACAGAAAGAACAAATGTTTGTGTGAGCATTGATCTAGAAAACATAGCTAATTTTATGAAAACTATAAACAGTTTCTTTATGCAAAAACAACTTTGCAAACCCATGAAACATTGTTTACTTACTACCTTTAGCCTAATGAAATCTACTGTGGCATAGAAGGGTTTTTTTCATATTTTAAGAATAACACAATAGCTAAAATATAAAAGCAACGTTATAAATCTCAACTGAATATAAAAGCTAAATCACTGTCAATCCAAAATAAAAAATAAATGAACAAAACAAAAAACTCTGAATAGGGGTGATATTAATTGCATAAAGCCTCTAATTTCATTCTTACTTACAAACTGTAGAAGACTGAAAGATTTCAGAAGCTCACAATTATAAACGAAATACTAAATAAATACCAGTCTACCGAAAATTTCACTACAACCAAAGAAATTCCTCTTCCTATTCTTTTTAAAGTTACTTATTTTGAGAGAAAGAGAGAGAGCATAGTGGGGGGAGGGGCAGAGAGAGAGGGAGGGAAAGAATTCCAAGTCTGCACTGTTAGCATGGAGCCCAACGTTGGGCTTGATCTCACTAACTGTGAGATCATGACCTGAGTGAAATCAAGAGTCAGACGCTTAACTGATTGAGCCACCCAGGCACCCTGCCAAAGGAATTCTAATCCTTCTCTGAGATTTAGTTATTTCAGATCAAATCTAACAAAAAAATATATATATATAGTGCAATGAATTAACAGTGTGGGAAATCTAGGAGTTCAACAAAAATAATTACAGGGCCTGCATTATAATATTCTTAGAAGGTCTAAATTTTTTTTTTAATTTATTTATTTTGAGAGAGTGTGAGCAAGCATACGCATGTGTGGGGGAGGGGAGGGGTAGACTCTCAAGCAGGTTCCTTGCTGTCAGCACAGAGCCAGACATGGGGCTTGATCTAATGACCCTAGGATAGTGACCCGAGCAAAAATCAAGAGTTGGATGCTCAACAGAGCCACCGAGGCACTGAAATTTTTAAATTGTAAACTACACTTAAAGTGCAAAAAATAACTGAAGGAGAAGCCTTTGTTCATTAGGGATAACTTTAGGAATAACTATTACACAGAATCATTAAATAGCTGGTAATAATTTTAAATTTAAATAAGAAGTTAAAATACTGGCCACTTTTAACTGCTCAAGGATTCATAAATTCCCTCCCAAGAAGTCCCAAAATTGTGGTCTTTGCCATTATCTGACTACCTACCCTTTCCAAACCTACTAAAAACAGTAAAAATAAGATCTCTGTGACCCTTGTAAAAGCTACAGAGAAATCTCTTCCTGAAAAATGTTTTACATGGACTCTGTTAGTAAAAACAATGTTTTACATGGACTCTGTTACATTTACATGTTTGGCAGGTTTCAAAAAATGGCTTTAAACATTCATTTAAACCTACCAAACATGTTAATAACGAGGTAGCTTATATATGGGTCAATACAAAATATAAACGGATATTGCAAGATATGGCTTTCAGTAAAGCTGAGTTACTAAAGGGGCGCTTGGGTGGCTCAGTCAGTTAAGCATCTGACTTTGGCTCAGGTCATGATCTTGTGGTTTGTGAGTTTGAGCCCCACGTCAGGTTCTATGCTGACAGCTCACAGCCTGAAGCCTGCTTCATATTCTGTCTCTCTCTCTCTCTCTGTACCTGCCTCTCAAAAATATAAACATTAAAAAAATTAAAAAGAAAAGTGAGTTACTAAAGATTTAAACCCCCCAAATGCAAGTCTTCTTCAGTTAAGAGGGATTAAATGTATAGTAACTGAAGAAAAATTTAAAGAAAAAAGAAAATATTCTAGTCATCTGAATACAAACTTCCTTTAAGCAACTCTCCCAAGGCAAAATGTATTATCTGTCCTTAATCTAAAATAACATAGTTATCTTGTACAGTTAGTACAAAAAAACACCAGAAAATGTTGTAACGGGAAGAAACGTAAAGATCATCTGGTTCAAACAATCTTACTGGTCAAAATACAAAGACCAGATTATTATCTGAAGTATCTAAAGTCATCCAGTTAAATGGAAAATCAAACAAGAATTAAGGTCAGTACCCGATATTATAAAATGTTTTAATAAAGATCGAGAGATTACAACTTTTAACAATTAAACAGCATTCCAAATTGTAAAGAAGCTGATTTCTCAAGAAAATAGCATATTTAAAATCAGAACTCTTTCACTTCAGGAGTATAAAAACCAAAGGAACAAAAAAGGTAGACTGAAACTAAAAATATCTCCACACATATTAAATGGTTTTATACTAAAACATGAGAAGAAGAAGGGTAACAGAACATTTTAAAAATTATCCAAGAGCAAGTTCAAACGTGCTCACTAAAATAACAACATGCATCAGATTCTTCTAATTCACATAGATAAAACCATACTAACTCCTAAGTAAGGCAAAGCATCTTATTTGGTAAGGGTCTAGGGTTTGTGGTGGCATTTCAGGAAAGCATGTTTACACTCATCATCACGCAAGTTTCTCTCATTATATATGTGCAATAATTTTTTCAGAGCCAGATAAAGTAGAGTGCATAATGAGACAACAGAGCATATAATTAGATGATGTACTACTTTGGCTGCTGTAGATTATAACAAGTTAAATAATGTTGCTTGAACTGTACATCAAAAGGTAACTTTCAAATAGGAATTCAAAAATGTGTTATCGTAAGATACATCCCAAACAGATGCCAAGTGATACAAAAGGACAGCGCCATGTTTACAACTCAATGATTATAAGCCCCTAATCCAGGTATTCTGTTGAGCTAAGGGATCTAATGATGGTGTTTATCAATATCATTCTTCAGTTATTATATGTCAGCAGCATGTGGAGAAAAAATATATATTAACATACATACAGTGGTGTAAAGTAGTAGAAAGGGGCAAACATTCAGGTGTTTAAGCTCATTATCTTGAATATTTCTCTGAAACTGAACAATAAAATCAATTTTAAGGAGCACTGAATGTTATAAACTGGCAAAGATTCAAAAGGTACTTGTAATCAAAAGAGCTTTATCTCAATGGCAGATGATCATATTATTATTATTTCTTAAGGAAGAAATTAATCTTTAAAACAAACAAGAAAAATCATCATAAATGGGCCCTTTTGTGTTATAACAGAGTTTCACAATACACAGGCTAAAGATGCCAAGGAAATTACTTTACAAAGAAATCTGAAAACTTGGAAAACAAATTCCCTTATTAGGATATTGACAAAATAGAGGAAGGTGTCATGAAGGGAAAATGTAGCCCTGCAATTTCAGGCTTAGAATATAAAATAGATCATTCACCAATTGCCAACTTTTCAGCACACATCCTATACAATAATACACTCTTTATTCAAAACTTCTTAATACTCCAAGTTCTAACAATCTCTGTTTCCCAAAGTTGTGCCAGGTATAATTAGATTTGGACAAAACTAACTACGGACATTCTCTAAAGCAAGGAAATTTATAATAAGAGACTGAAAACAAATCGAGATGACCTCCAAGTAGGTAAGAAATCTCTCTTTACCTATAACTAGTATGTATTGCTGCATCTGTCAGCAGAAGCTGAGAACTGAAAGAAGAAAAAATGAAGTAAAACACATATACTAAAAAAAAAAATTATGAGAAAAATTGAACCAACAATGTCATTTTCAATACAACCAGTGATTCAAAACACAGCGATTTACTCTGTCAATCAGTTAAGTTGTATGCAATGAGAAAAGCATCCTCAAAAAAAAAAAAAAAAAAGCTAATGATAACATTCCTTTTTTATAATTTTTTTCCTCTATGCTTATTTTTGAGTGACAGACTGAACAAGTGGGGGAGGGGCAGAGAGAAGGAGACACAGAATCTGAAGCAGGCTCCAGGTTCAGGGTTGTCAGCATACAGCCTGACACAGGACTCCAACCCAAGAACCGCAAGATCATGACCTGAGCTAAGTCGGATGCTTAACCAACTGAGCCACCCAGGTGCCCCGAACTTTCTTAACTTTTGTATAATGGCAAAAAAATGCTTTAAACTTATAAATTATCAATGATAGGTCTTTGCTACTGAAAAGCAGTTTTCCAGGCCCTCAGTGCAACAGGTGTTTTTGGCAGTGAAACCTGACCAATCAAAACAAGAATGTTAAGACACAATGTGCTTCTGCCTACTGCAGGGTCTTATGAAATAGATACGAAGGCTTGTTTGATGACTGTCCTATCAGAATAATAGAAATTATCCCTTCTGATAATGCTTTCGTATATACTATAAGGAAGCCGCAGAACACTGTAATACTTGGGTGGGCACAGAGGTGGAGGGCGAGGGGGAGCTCAGTGCAGACAAGTAAACTAGAAGCTTGTTTCTAAAGGGTGATGAAATGATTTCAGCATAATGAATAAGAAGTATAAACAAGCACCAGCATTGTACCTTTCAAATAACACCTACAGGTAAGTGGTCAGTATCAGCTGACAAGTAGGGAAATCAGATATATCCTCACAGACACAGCCTTATCTTAAAGCATCAGCCAAAATTATGACTGTCTTTTAAAAAAATGTGACACCATTAGCAATTCCCCTTGTCCTATCCTTCTTTGCAGAAGCTGGTTATAAACCTTAGATAAACTTATTTGTTCTTTCTGCCAACTCTGCACAATAAAAATCAAATCTGAAACCTACAGCTTTCCAATATATCCAACACCTGGTTAATTCACCACTTACAAAAAAAAGGGAGAACCTGATCTAAGGAACCTCCACTGAAGGTGCAGATAGAGTAAGCAGATAAACATTCTGAGCTCTTCCCATAAGACCCAATCAAAACACAAAAGTTTACTGTGTCTTACAATTGCTACATATAAATTTCCCAAGTATCAATCTTTTCTTTTCAAATGTACTATAAACACATATAGGGTAGTTTGATCCCAAGTAAATGCAATCTTCCAGAAGGCAACAGGGCTATACAACTGTTATTTAATATTTCCTTACACTTCCTGGAAAAAGCAGCTTTCATTCTTGGGCATGACAAAAAGCTGGGAAGCTTTCTTCCATTCTTTTTTTTTTTTAATGTTTATTTATTTTTGAGAGAGCAAGTGCAAGTGGGGGATGGGCACAGGGAGAGGGGGAGAGGGGGGAGGGAGAGGGGGAGAGGGGAGAGGGGAGAGGGGGAGAGGGGGGAGGGAGAGAGAGAGAGGGAGAATCCCAAGCAGGCTCCGTGCTGTTGACGCAGAACCTGAAGTGGGGCTCAAACTCTAAAACCGTAAGATTATGACCTGAGCTGAAATGAAGAGTCGGATGCCCCACTGACTGAGCCACCAAGGCACCCCTCTTCCATGATTTCTTTTTAAACTGCAGTTGATACACAATGCTACGTTAGTTTCAGGTGACTGGAGGAGTCCTACTGGGAAGATTTCTTAATAGGATGGACTGGGAGGGAGCACTGCCACCTAGCCCAGAGCAGGATCGGTAGTTAGCATCACCAGCTACATAACAAAAGCAAACAACCTCCTTAGAAAAAGAAGCACTTAAAAAATTATGTATTTTTCCAAAAGTTTTCAAGTTCACTATATTTAACCTACTATCAAGTAAAGTGAGATGAAAAGCTGGTTGTGGCAGTTGCTCCTGTAACCACCACTAGTCTCAGAAAGAGAAACTAACAGTTTTTCTCCCCCAATTATGCAAGATTAATTTAGATGGAGAGCTGTGCTCTTTTCTTAGTATGCCATATACCAGAAATTTTACACATCATCATAAATTAAGAAGAGAATAACAAAACCTGCTCTCTTTATCTCCCAAATGTGTCTATGAAAAAAAAGTGACAAAAGCACCGATGCTCAATTAGAGAAACTTCATCAGAATCTCCAGGCAAAGAAAAAGGGGAGGTCTTTTTGTGTATAATCTAGTGGAGGTAGATGTACCATTAACCCCAAATAATCTGTCAAAAAGAGGACAGACAGCAAACCTGGAGGAAGAGAAGCAGATCTGAAAGGCAGGTTTTTAAGGACGCTACCACTCAAAGAAGAAGGGGAGAAAGAAAGAAGAAAGTGAGGAACAAATGACACCACTGTATACATATGTACAGCTCAAGAAGACAGAACAGGCCAGAATGAATACTAATTTTACAATCTACTGTACTTACTGTAAGCCAAGAAAATAAATCCTATTTAATCAATATTACATACTGTTATATAATGTGATTCATTTGTATTCTCCAACCCTGTCACTCAGAACCTCCAAAAATTCTCACTTTTCTACCTAAATCCCTCCTAAACTATTAGTGATTTTGAATACATATCTGTATCTAAAGTACTTAAAGTGACCTGAAGTGTGGAAAATTCCCAGTAAGAAACAAATGTTTTATTTACAATCTAATCAGTCATAGTAACCTTAAAAAGATAATACCAAGTATAGAATTTTTAAATCCCTACAAAATAATAAATCAAGTGTTCTTCCCTACAAACATTCTTGTAGGACATAGGACCTTTTAACTATTTTTCTAAGAGTAGCAATACCTATACCCTCATGTACAGTCCATAGCTGATCAACAATATACATCTGTGAACTGCTTGGGAACGAGTATGCAGTTTGTACTCGAGCTGACCCAAGTGAAGCTAATAGCCTGTCTTAAAAAAAAAAAAAAAAATGAAATCATAACTTTGGTCTCATTAGCACTGCCTTCTAAGCTGTTAAAGATTCAAACCCTAACTTGGATTTAAGGAGGGGGGAGGCAGTGAACCACTAACAACAGGGAGAAAATTTATATAGTCAAGTCTATGCAAAATCTCCTATTAATGCAAACCAGCTGCAAGAATAAGAGATGCAGTTTGCAGTATTTGAGCCTTGTGGAACACTAATGGGTTCTTCTATTCCAAGTTTCCATTCTGAAAGGAAAGCCCTTTAATTCATTATTCCCTCAGAGTCCCTGGCCCTCCTAAGAATTACCTTTCTAAAATTCTGCAGCCCAAATTATCTATCTGTTAGGAGATGATGTGCTGTGGCTCTGATGAGCCATTCCAAGCCATTCCTTATATGAGAAGTCACACATCCCCCCACAAAGAAATATCGTGAAAGAAACTGTTTTAAGAATGTGATCCATAAGACCTCTAGCACAGCCTAACTCAAAGTTGTGAAATTTAGAGTTCACATTCAACGTCAATGTACGTGCCATTTACAAAACACTGTGGTAAAATATTCACCACTGGTTATTTCGACCATAATTCTATTGTGACTGCTACAACTTAATTCTACCATTTAGTAAATATTTCCCCAAGCTTTGGTTAATTAATCTTTCTCCTACACAGCTCATAAATCAATTTAAAAACTATTTGCATGTAACCATCTTAACACTTAATATATGACACTACCTGCCCCCAACACCAGTAACAACAAAAAGAGGTTATATATACACAAATGGGCTGTTTTCCTGACAGGACTACCAGCTCTTCCAGTATACGTCTTATATAATATTTGATTCGTGCAGAAACTGTCCCTAGGAAATTCGAGCAGTGGCTTCATCCATAATGAGGGAAATCAGTCACGTAAGCTTTCAGGACTAGAAATAGAGGAATATCCACTTCTCATACCAGTATAGCTCATAGCTCAGATATCTATCAGAGTTCAGTGGAAGAAAATACATAATGCCTAGAATCCTGAAGGCTGAATAAAATTTCCATAAAAGATACCTCTGGCACCCCAGACAAGAGGCAAGAATATCTGCGTCAAATTAACATCAACTCAAAAACCATTATAAAACTGGTTTTAAAATGAAAAAGCGAGAAACAAACCTCAATTTTGTCTGTTTTGGCATCTCCCCAGTATATTTTGCCTTCATCATAATCCAAGGCTAAACCATTTGGCCAACCAAGAGAAGTGTTAACCAACACTACTCGGTCAGAACCATCCAGAGCTGCTCGCTCAATTTTCGGGATTTCTCCCCAGTCAGTCCAATACATGTACCTACAGAAGTACACAGAAAATGAGCTAAACACAGATAATAAACTGTAACTTTCAGATATCCTAAAGGTGAGGTCCACCCCTCATATTCCACTGGTATCAGTTAACACCACAGAAGGGAAAAAAATAGGACTTAAACACGCTCAAAAGTTATGTTTAAGACATAATAGCAGTGCATATGCTTGTAGGAAATTTTCAGATCAAACAGTGTTTTCTAGAACTGATAATGTCTTCCGATAATAAGATTTCATTTTTAGTTATGTTTTTCCAAAATATTTTGTGCTCCTTCCCATTAATAGTCATCTCTTTTTTCCAAACTTTTTATTTATTTAAGTAATCTCCACCCCACCAATGGGCTTGAATTCATGACCCGGAGGATCAAGAGTCACATGCTCTTCCAACTGAGCCAGCCACGCGCCCCAGTCATCTCTTCTTCTTGCTGGCTTGTCACCTCTGACACAAAAAGGCTATCCCAGTAGTAATATTCAGATGACAAACTGAATTCCTAAAATAACTAATTCTTTTTGTAGTGCTAAGTAACTGCTGTGGCTCCTGGGAGTTTAAGTAGCTCTAAGGCATTGATATACACTGAAGTGTAATACTTTGTCACCATGTTCACCCTCAGAGTGAGTTGCATAGTAACAAATAACATGGGTGAGTATACAGAAAGCTGTTTCCCTGGGTTGTGGTCAGGGTATTCTGTCTGACAAAAAAAAAATTTTTTTTCAAGTCATTCATATATCTTGGGATATATAAAGTTGGATATATCCTTTACCATATCATTCTAGAAGTACTAAAAATGGGATGGAATTACATCTTCTAGAGGAAGAGAAAGAGTTCTGAAAACAATTTCTTTCCACATTTTTCATGGTCATGATGCAACCTCGGCAAAATCTGTAGCCAACACCCAAAGTCAGCAAGTACTGACTTAATTTATAAAGAAAAACTATTCAAATCATTCAAGGGAAAAAAACCTAAGAATTCTTTAATTTGAGATTTTATTCCAATCAGTATGTTCTAAAAATGAACAGCCACTAAAGAGCTGTTTATTGAAAACCAATATATACTTCATATTGTTTTTGTCAATGTTTTTAGAAACCTGTACAAAACAGAAACACCAGGCAAAATTTTCTATCGGCAGAGCTTCTTACCCAACCATGGGATCTAACACAATAGCCCGGGGTTCCTCTAAGTCCTCTGAAATCAAGATCTTCCTCATGGTCCCATTGAGCCTTGTTACTTCTATCCGATCAGTGCCAGTGTCTGTCCAATAAAGATTTCGGGCAACCCAGTCAACAGCAATACCATCAGGATGCGCAATTTGAGCGGTGACCACAAACTGGCTGCCAGATCCATCTATGAATGAGCGGCGTATGGCCCTCACTTCATCATCAGTCCAGTAGATATAGCCTTCCACAGGATCATAATCTATGGCAATGGCATGACGGATGTCTTCTAACTGTAAAACAATGTCTGTGAAATCTGGTGTATCCAAAGAAATGCGTCTCAAGTCTGTCCTTCGGGCTAAAAGCAGTAATTCGGTGGCACCTAGAACGACAAAGTGAAATAAACGAAGAAAAAAATTGAAACCCACAGGTAAAATTTAGTCATTCTAAATAAAGAATGCAGAACCTCTTTAAGAATTGAAAAGTAAAGGGGTACAAAAGGATACTCAGGGTCTATTTAGGGTGGAAATGGAAAGTAAACATAATGAACTAGGAATAGCTTGACTACAAGGCCAAGCTCTATAATGGCTCAGCTCTCCAAATCAAGTTTTGATTCCTTCTCTATTTTCATTCGTTATATAGGTCCTGAAATTAATAACAGTTACTTAACAGGTATAATGAATAATGACTAAGAAGTTAAGTAGTTGAATATTAAAGGAGGAAGGAGACATAGGATATAGGTCCTTTGTTCAAGAAGTATGTTTAAAAAGGTAAATAAATCCAAGACAAAGGTCTTTTGTATCTGATGAGAATATTCTAAAAGTAGACTGTGATGGTTGTATAACTGTAAATTAGTTAAAAAGCCCAGTGAATTGCATACTTGAAGTGACTGAAGTTTATAGCATGCAAATTATATTTCAGTAAAGCTGTTTTAACAAAGAGAACTATAAGGCAATGCCTGACATAATTAAGAACAAAGAAGGCTATGGTGAAGGAAAGCAGCAGCAGAGAGGGAATCAGTTAACAAAACAGTGGTTAAGAGTAAGAGCTGTAGATCTGATAGAAACAGATTCAAGTTCCTATACAAACTTAGGCAAAACTTGATCTCCCTAAACCTAGTTTTCTTCATCTATCTCTCACAGGGTTGCTGTGAGGATTAAACAAGATCAATGTATGGGAGCCTGGGTGGCTCAATCGGTTAAGTGGCCAACTTCAGTTCAGATCATAATCTCATCACAGTTTGTGATTTCAAGCCCCACATTGGGCTCACTGCTGTCAGCACAGAGCCCGCTTCCGATCCTCTGTCCCCATCTCTCTCTACCTCTCCCCCCTGCTTGCACTCTCTCTTCTCAAAAATAAACAAACGTTTTTTAAAAATAACGTCAATGTAAAATTCAGGAATGTACTGAACATGCACTGGATAAATATTAGCTAATATATTATCAGTAAAAAAGAACACTCAAATTTTTATTTCACTGAGTTTTAAGTCAGATTTGCTTATGAAATGTTTTAAACACAAAATAATATTCAATAAAAACATAGCTGAGAATGAGAACATTAAATTCAATCTTTTTTTTGTTTTGATTTTTAATGTCCAAGTAAGGCACCAGCAAAAAGTCATCTAACTATAAAAGATAGTAAGCAAGTTGATATCTGAAAGACTGAAAAAAGATTCCCAAAGAAGTGAGTCTAAAAGAAAATACCGGTGGGGCGCCTAGAGGGCTCAGCTGGTTAAGCATCCAACTTCAGCTCAAGTCCTGATCTCGCAGTTCATGAGTTTGAGTCCCATGTTGGGCTCTGTGCTGACAGCTCCGAGCCAGGAGCCTGCTTCGGATTCTGTGTCTCTCTCACTCTCTCTCTGCCCCTCACCGAGCTCATGCTCTGTCTCTTTCTCTCAAGAATATTAGGAAAAAAAAATTTTTTTTAATAAAACACTGGTATTAAGTTTCACAGCAATCTGGAATTATAGTTGCAAAAAAAAAATATGAAGAGGAGTCAAGCTCTCAAGATCAACTTTTTGACTTGATAACTAATTATAAACTTCATCTTAGAGAAAATACAGCCCTAAATACCACAGCAGGCACCAAGCAGGCATAACTGTACCATTCACTGCCTCTGCTAACTACCAAAAAGAGCCAGCCCAAACTTTGCAAACAAAGAAGTCATAGAAAGTGAAGCTGTTAATTTGAGCAAGGTGATCAAAACAGAATAGTTAACTTAAAGCTACTACACGCCAAATGTACATCTAAAATTTTAAATACTAGTTAAACATGTACATTTACACTGCTGTGAGGGAGTAGACAGACCACTATTACTAAAATAAATCCTCTGTTTTAAAGTCAGGCTACATGTTTTAAACAAAAAAGCAACATTACAAAAACCTTTTGTTTTAAATTGAAACCAAATTATTGTTTGCCATGGAAACCGCCTGACAAGAGTCAGCCAGCTTCACCTTTGACTAGGAGGATAATTTATCAATGCCAAGTCATGACAAATATCCTGTACACCAACTCAATTCCATCTCTCTGACTCCCTGACCCCCTTGCCAGGAACACTCTAACCCAACTGAAATAAAGACTTCTGCTTTTCAGAGTTAGATAAAGAAGTCACTGCTAAATACAACAATTTTCTTACTAGGTCTTGCTGGTGGCTAGAAAACCAGATAGCTAGCCATAGGGGTAAGAAAGAAGAATAACATTCTCATTAAGAAGAAAAAGAGAAAAACTGGTGTTCTCCCAAACCACAAGTCTCTTGAAATGTCCTAATTAAACATACTTCTCCAATGTGCCCTCTCTCTATAGGGGAAGTAAAGAGAGTAAGCAGAAGTAGCAGTGGTTAAGTACAGAAAGAGGTTGCTTGCTTTAAATAGTAGAAACTGGAATGTTTTTCTTCTTCTTCTGAAAGCACTTCTGTTGTTAAAAGGCAATTAAAAATAGCATCCAATAAACTTTTCGAAAATTTATCTACCCCATGACAGTCTTTATAGTTGGAAGTTTAGTAAATATTGTTTCTTTCACTGAGGTTCTTTATTTTCAAGTGCAACCTACTGTTAAAAACACATTTTTTAAGAAAAGTAATATTCATTTTCACAAAAATCGATTGTGATATCAATGGCTGACATCTCGTGAAAAATGAAATAGCACCTAATTTTTTTCAAAAATAGCACGTTAAAAATTTAGTTGAAATACTAATTTATAAAATAGTATTAAAGAGATGCCCTCAAATACAAAACACCCTTGTTATATAACCAACTGTGAAGGCAGAGATTAAGTGACTACTCTCCCAAAACACTGTAATCTACAGAGCTTATTATAGAGAAATAAAATAAATCATACAGAATTCCAACTGCTATCTAAAATTTTTCCTTCTGGGAGACCACCTTCTTACCATCTTTGCAGGTTTTTCCGTTCTCCAGGAGTTTGACCCCGGTTGGGCAAGCACACTGATAGAAAGGCTTGACTGGAGACATCAAACACAAGTGGGAACAACCACCATTATCAATTCCACATGGATTTGTAGCTGTCAAATATAAATCACACTGATTAATACCAATGATTATGGATGCCCTCCCTCACGCTAGGTACACAAAGGTTAACAACCATAACAAGAGCAACTGTGATAAACCAAATTATTACCAAATGTCATCCAGGTGGCTTGACTACCAAAACATCTGCAAGGAAGGAAATTAATCAATGAGAATTGACTTATCATTTTGTACCTTGACAGGAATACACAAGAAATAAACAGGAGACCCCTGCCCTAAAAGAGCTTACAATCTAGTCTGTATGCCAAAATTAACAAACTAGGAAACAATATAAAACAATGAAATTATGTGCTATCTTATACATTATAGACTTTAAATATTACTGAACCAAATGGAAAATAAATCACTAAGGATTAAAGAAGAAAACTTTCACTGAAGATGTAGGACGCGACACGATCCTTGAAGAATAGGAAGGATAGACAGAAGAACATTTCAAATGTGGTAAAACTGTATGAATAAAAGCTTAGAGACTGTACACTGGGTGAGACATTAAGGCAAATAGTCTAACTGGATATTAAGGTTTCTGTTGACTAGTAAGAGCTAAACCTAAGTGAGCACAGAGAATGGGAACAAATTGTGGTGGAGGGTACTGAAAGCCAAGAAAAATAACTAGAATGTTGAAAAATCATACTGTGGAAATATTAACATGGAAAAGATAAACATAATAGACTAAAAGAGGGAAAACTGAGAAGCGGGGATTA
This sequence comes from Panthera leo, assembly GCF_018350215.1. NCBI lineage: Eukaryota > Metazoa > Chordata > Mammalia > Carnivora > Felidae > Panthera > Panthera leo. The sequence goes on from NC_056685.1 coordinate 45,674,871, forward strand.
ATTAGCACACTTGTAGAAACTATGGAAAGGGATGGATTTAAATAATATTCATAGAAAAAAATCAACATAAAATGGAGACCAACAAAATATGAAAGATGAAAGCAGTAATAACCGCAAATTCTCAAACTAGTAAAACAAAAATCAAAAACAACCGTTAAACAAAATCAGAAAACAAACAAAAAGGAAATTCTCTAAAATATGCTAAGCATGGGAAGAAAAATTCATACATTTTTACAAAAGGCCAACCCCTACATTTAAAAACATTCTTATGGACTCATGATCACCAGATTGCAATGTAACACATTCAATATTTGACTATCTCCCCCTAAACAGACAGAACTAATACAAAGCAATGCATAATCCAAAAAAACCCTTCATTTTTGGCTTTGGAATACAATCTGAAATACACTCAGACAAATGCCAGACATTTATTTATATACAAGTGCCAAACACTTAACATTCTCATATTCCTTTTAAACCTAATTCTATCCCTCTCTTACAATAAATTGTTGCCAGCAGCCAAAGCTCAAGTCACTGCAAAGGTTGACCAAAAATAGAAGCAAAACTAAGAAAAAAGGAGGGGAGGTGGAGAGAGAGTGTGCATAGAAAAGCTTAAGCAGGTATTTTATTAGGCAACCTGAGGTAGTTAGATTCATTCACAGAGGTTTCTTTTTAAGAAAAGTTTGTTTTCAAACACACCCATCTGAACAAAATCAAACACACATTAGAGAGAAATAATATAAACAAGAAACGCATTTGTGTATAAGCTTAGCTATCTCAGTTTCTTATTTTCTCTCTTCTCTACCACCATAATCCCAGACCCAAACAAAGGGCTGAGTTGGCCAACAGTGATAGATAACAAGCTACAAATGGTTTAGGCTGCTGCTTAACCTGAACTATATTTTGACATTTTTCCTATGTTTCATTCCTTTCCACTACCTTTGGATACGTCCTCTCTCCTCCTGCCCTCACTAAAGCCAGACATCTGAGTGCTAAAGCTATTCCAACTTGCAATTTAAAAATCAAGATCACTTACCATTTGGCTGCCTCTGTTGGCTGAAGGCATGTATATCCATGGGAGAGAAGATGTTAGAATGGATTTCACGCAGACCCTCGCCAGAATACTTGTTGCAAGCCAAAATGGAGTGTGTATTCCAGTCAGTCCAGTACAATGTGTCCTCAAATAATGTCAAGGCAAAAGGATGTGGAAGGGAACCTTTAACCACTGCCTGCCTATTAACAAGAACAGAAAAACTCAAACATTTCTAAAATTTCTTTTATCAAAATTTGATCTTGCCCATTAAAACAGTCTTACAGTCTGCAATAACACATACAAATCCCAAGTAACACATCTCTTAAGGTCAAATACACCTATGAAAAATAAGTCACACAGTAAATTTGAACGTATCTTCATGATGTCCAAAACCCCCAAGTACTTGGCAACAGGCCCCATGTTCACTACAAGCTAGCAGAGAGAAGCTCCCAGTATTAGCACTACTGTCAATTTCCACCTCTGGACTCACATCTTCCAGCCTTCCACAAAATTCATTAGGAGACAGGTGGCCAAAATTGTTACAGCAAAAAGAAAAATCCCAGGGCTTACTCACAGTTGGCACTGTGAAATAGTTTTAAATCTGCAATAGGTTTTCCCCTTCTTGAGGTGTAAAAACAAAGAACCTGAGCCTGTTTCTTCTCCCATCATTTATGGTTTCGATAAACGAAAGTAAAAACATATACTTGAAAGGGCTTAAAAAGGTGTTCTGGTGGAGCTGTTTCTGCAAAACCCAGTCTAGCTCCAGCAAATGATCATTTCTGCTTGCTTTCTGCTATCTGGTTACTTGACCTCCACAAGTCAGGTAGCAAAAAGAACAAGTGCTGCCACAGGCATTGTGTTCATGAGACAAAGCAGACCCAAAAATCTCACAAGCCATCCATACTATACCAAAGTTAAAACAGACAGCTTGGTTAGTGCGCAACCACAGAACTTTGCAGTGTCATGGAGAATTATTAGTATACACTCCTGATTAGTAAATCACATTCTGAGCCAAAATAATAATCAGAAAAAAAATTATTTGATGTTTACCTAATATCAAATATAATATTTTCATAAATAGTCTGGGAGAGAGGAATGGAAAATATAAGCAACTGAAGAGAAATAAAGAGCATCACATATTTCTGGGAAGATAATCCAATTTTCAGGTCCTGGACATTACATGATGATCTCAAATACTGAGGAAGACTACCAGCATACTAAATTAAATTCAAGGGCAGTAAGATAATTTTTATCTAAGCAGAGTTAGTATCTGTTATTGCACATGGAATGGTCCTAGACTAAGGTGTTTTAAATTCAGGCTAGATTTTTAAAAAACTGAACACAAGATTAGCATGACTAGTTTACCAAACAAATTTCTATTTTAGAAACTCATCCCAATTCTGCCAGCCCACATCACCACAATTTTATCCTCCCATTTTTCTTTATTCCCTAGCAGATTACTTTTCCTTCTCATTTCCCCAAAAGAACTATCACAATGTCAACTTATGAGGTTGTTTCTTCCACTTTCTAAATGAATGGCTTTATTGAATTTACTAAAGTGATTATGTCATTTATAAGAGTGATATCATAGTTTAAGTCCAAATTTAAATAGGTCTACATTATTTCACACTAAAATCGACCAAAAATTCAGTATGGTAAGACATTAAAAGAGCCCCGAGAAGCTGCCAAGAAAGACAAGCAACCCAACTGAAAAATGAGGAATAGTAAAAAAGAAAAAAAAAAGAAAAAAAAAAAAAAAAAACCCTAAATTACTTATCATTTCATTAACCATCTTAAAGAACTGCAAATTCCATAATCAGATCTTTGAAAAACTTTGGAAGGAAAAAAAGCCTTCTAAGTCGTGTATATCATTAAATAAAAAGTTAAAATTCACTCTTTGAAGTAAACACAGGAAAACAGACAGGAAAAATAAAAACCTTCCCTAAAAGATACACTAATTTTATATATTGGCTGAAAAGATTTATGTATCGGTCAGAAATAAGATAGACCTGAGTTCAATGTCCCTCTAACACTTAACTACTTACACCATTTCTGCAAGCTTTATTTTATCTGCAAATGAAAGATAATCTACCCTCACTGAGTTAAAGGTTAAATGATAATATGTGCAAAAGCATTTAGCATTATTCTTGGCCCTTTATAAACATTTCATAAATAATTCCTCAGTTGCAGGATATATTTTTCAACATTTTAACATTTCTGAGATGGGGTAACATTTTACAACTGAAGTTGCACATTTCCTGTATTAGTTTGTAAATAAAAAAGTTCTTAAAATCAATATCATATCAGAGTCAAGTAAATACTAGACTGCTTCTTTATATTCCCAGGATCTCACTGTGCCCAAATTAGGTGGAATGATTAGACACTCAGTAAATACTTGATAAAATTAGATACCTTAAGTGATATATGTAATTAATAGAGCTGAACAGAAAGCAGAGTTAAGAAGGCTGGGGAGGAGCAGAGAGAGAGGAAGACACGGAATCCAAAACAGGCTCCAGGCTCTGAGCTGTTGGCACAGAGCCTGATACAGCACTCGAACTCACACCGTGAGATCATGAGCTGAGCCAAAGTCAGACCCTTAACAGACTGAGCCACCCAGGGGCTCCTCACTTATTCTTAACATATTTTTTGGTCATTCATTGATTCATCCAACCAACAGTGACTTGTTACTCAAAGTGGAGATAATACATAGTCTTCACCTTTAATCTCTCTGGTTGGGATTACTAAATAGGCCTACTTGGTTTCTCCCTGGAAATGTAAGTTTCTCCAAGGAGAAATTAATCATGGGTACCAAAAACAAACATGGCAGGCAAGATCAAAGCCCCATTCTTCAGCAGTAGGCCACAACAACAAGAGTTCAAAAATGGATCTCTACTATGAAGACCAAAGGAAAGAAACTGAGACCCCTGTTGATGTTTTGATTTAGTGCTGACAACCTCTGAGTGTCATCCCTTCCCTGTATCTGTCATTATCAGCAGTGTACTGATAGGACTCAACCCCACCAATACCCCCAAGTACATGAGCCCCTTGCTATCTCTTTCATATTCCATGTTTGGTGGGTTCCTCTTTTAAATTCTGCACCAACTGGACTTATCCTTTACAGAACACCTGCGCACTTGCATTCACTTTCTCTCTTTCTGGACCTCTTCCCAGAAAGTTGTCCTCTGCCCCTGTCTCAGAATTTCCCCCACCTGTGTGGGTAATAAATCTTTGTTTAGTCATACCAAAGTACTACTGTCATAAATTTTGACATGTGAACCTAACCTTGGAAGGGAGCTCCCATAGGGAAGTTGTTTTAACACCTAAGAAGATGACAGCAGTAGGGGCACCTGGATGGTTAAGACATGAAAAGTATTAAGGGTTGAGCGTCCAACTCTTGATTCCAGCTCAGGTTATGATCTCATGGTTGTAGGATAGAGCCCCGTGTCAGGCTCCATGCTGAGTGTGGAGCCTGCTTAAGATTCTCTACCTCTCCCCGCTCCCCTGCTTGCATTTTCTCTCTCTCAAATAATAACAATAAAAAAAGAATGTGACAGTACTGGTAGTAGCACAGGTTTTAAAAAATCTCCACAAGTCCTCCACATAAAAACAGAGAGAGCAACTCTAGGTAGCAAAACCGAAAATCCATTCACAACAGAGCTAGGCAAAAAAAAAATAAAATAAAATAAAATAAAATAAAAAAATATATATATATATACACACATATAATATATATAATATAATATGATATAATATAATATAATATATTACCAAAAACCTCAAAATACAAAAAGATGGAAAACTACCAAGAGCCATAAGATCTGATTGGCATCAGCACTTCTGCAGGAGGAATCATAAAGAAACAATAGGGCATTTGGGAGACCTAAAAACAAGTTAGGTAACAATGGAAAGCAGTGCAAACAAATCTGAGAAAGTCAGCTGACTAGGAAGGGTTCTGGCCACTCCAAGAATGAGGAAATACAATGAATCCACGGTTGGCACTAAAGGGGCTAGTGCACTTTAACCCACTATGAACTCTTAAAGCTGACCTTCCAGACAAAGCTCCATACTGAAGATAAATTACTGGTAGTAGAATGAAAAATGAATGGAAAAATAAGGCACAGAAAAAAGTGGGAGGAGGAAACAGAGCCAGGAAATCTCAGAAAGCAAGCTGCCATATTTTGAAACACACACAAGAGTTCTGTGAAGTTATAGAAGTTATGACGAACACTGCCTTCTTTGACAAGTTTAAGAAAAATAATTATACATGAAAATAAAATACTAAAGGTATTAAGGGCAAATCCCATTTTAAAAGCTAATATTCAAGGGGTGTCTGGGTGGCTCAGTCAGTTAAGCATCCAACTTCGGCTCAGGTCATGATCTCATGGTCCATGAGTTCAAGCCCCGCATCGGTCTCTGTGCTGACAGCTCAGAACCTGAAGCCTGCCTTGGATTCTGTGTCTCCCTCTCTTTCTGCCCCTCCCCTGCTCACAGTCTGTCTGTCTGCCTCTCTCTCTTTCAAAAATAAAAGAAACATTAAACATTTTTTTAAAAAGTTAATATTCAAAACAAAATAAAAAATAACATTCCTACAATTAAAATATGACAGAAATATATGGCTCTAGAATAAAATGTATCACCTATTGCAAAATACTTTCATACTAGCCATAAAAAAATAAAACAAAATTAAAAACTTCAAAACTGAGGTGACAGGATGAAAGAATTAGAAGTAGAAGAATAAATCACTTCAGAAATGAAGTCTAAAGTAGAAATAACACAAGAATCAATAAAAAAAAAAATAAGGAAACAGAAACAGAAGGTGAAAAGGAGGAATTTTTTGTGATTTTTTTTTTCAGTTTTGAGAAATAATTGACATACATCACTATAAAGTTTAAAGCATACAACATGATGATCTGGTATGCATATATTGTGAAATGATTATAATAGATTCAACTAATATTCATCATGTAGAAACTTTTAAAAAGAAAAGAAAAAGTCTTTTCTCTATGTGATGAGAATTCATGGAATTTATTCTCAACAACTTTCCTGTATCATATAGCAGTGTTACGTATAGTCATTATGCTGTATATTACATCCCTAAGGGGGGATTTTTAAAAATCAAAAAGAAATAGCACAAAAAAAGTTTAAAAAGTAAAAGATATGGAACACAAAGGACATGGGAGAGAATAAAATTATATTGGAGCAGGACACCAAATGGGAACTTAAATCCTTAGGAAGCATGAAGGAGTACCAGAAACCGCAAATATGTGCGTTAATACAAAAGACTACAAATAATGCTTTCTCCTTTTTAACCCTTTAAAACACGTAAAATCTTATTAAGCAAAAATTAGTATAACTTCATATTGGTTACAACAGAAATGTAACATAAATGACAATAGCAAAAAAGAGGGAGGAAATGGAGTTATACTAGAGTAAAACTTCCATACTTTATAGAAATTGACCCAGTATTATCATAAAGTATTTTTTGACAAAATGCAAAAAATGCACTAGAATAACACTAAAATTATTTTATTGTCCAAAATATAGTTTTAAAAAATCAGCAAAGGGATTAAAATGGCACTCCAGAAAATATCTACTTAAGGAGGCAAAAAAAGAGCCAAAACTAAACAAAAAAGAAAGATATAAAAAAAAAAAACATCAAAATGTCAGCTGTAAGCCCAACCATATCATTGATAACACTAAATGTGAATATATTAAACACTTCAATCAAAAGGCAAAAGGCTGCACCCTTTAAATAGATACAGTTTTTCCTTTTCAAAAAAAATACCTCTATCTATATAGACAAAGATTGTTTGACTAGGTAAAACAAAACAAGATTCAACTATATGCTGTCTACAAAAGACGTACTTTGTATCGAGTTGAAAGTAAAACGTTACAGCAAACAGTAAATCCATTAAGAGAGATGGAGAGGCTCTATCAGATAATATATACTTTAAGACAAAAAGTATATAAGAGGTAAAGAAGAAGCACATTTTATAATGACAAAGGATCAAATTATGAGGAAGATACAACTATACACATATACACATATAAAAACAGAGCCTCAAACAAATGAAGAAAAAACTGACAGCAATGGATAAATAGTTCAACATTAACAGTCCAAGATCTCAACATCCTACTCTTACGTTAATCAAGTTTAGAACCGCTAGGCAGAAATGGGGTACCTGGTAGGCTCAGTTGGAAGAGCATGCAACTTTGATCACAAGGTTGTAAGTTTGAGCCCAACGTTGAGAGTAGAGATTACTTAAAAATAAAATCTTAAAAAAAAAAAAAAAAAAAAGAAGAAGAAGAACTAGACAGGAAAACATTAAGGATATGGAAATCTGAACATTATTAACCAATTTAAACTAGCCTCTACAGAAAAGTCCCATCCAATAACAAGAGAATATACATTCTTCAAACTATGCAAGGAAGTTACTCTAGGAGAGACCACATACTAGGTCACAGAACAAGTCTCAATTCACTTTAAAAGACTGAATTATATGAAGTATATTCTCTGAGAACTACGGAATTCATTAATAAATCTACAACAATAATATATGAGAAGTCCACAAATGAGAATTTTCTAAATTCTTAATGTCTTCTCTATAAGCAATGGGCCCAAGAAGAAATCACAAGAAGTTCTTTTAAATGTTTTGAGATAAAAGGAAATGAAAATACAACATACAGAAACTTTGCAAAAAGAACTAGGGTTCTAAGTTACCCTAGAACTTCCTAGGGTAAATTCTATACATTTACCCCTTAGGTGCCTATATTAGAAAAGAAGCTAATTACAAATCAATAAACTAAGCTTCAAGCTTAAGAAATGAGGAAAAAAAAGAGTAAACTAAATCCAAAGCTAGCATAAGAAAACAAAAATATTAGGGTAGTGATCAATGGCATATTAAAACACAAAAACAGTAGAGGAAGTCAAATTCAGTAAAACTAAATGTGAGTTCTATGAAAAGATTCACAAAATTGACTATCCTTTAGCTAGACTCAGACTGGCCTCCCAAAAAAGAGAAAAGACATAAATTGGGTAATTTGTGAATAAAATCATGTATACAAGAAGAACATCACAACTGACCTAACAGAAATTAAAAGGATTATAAGGAGATACAATGAATAACTTTATGCCAATGTAGACAACTCGGATAAAATGGAAATATTCCTGGAAAGAAACAAACAAAAGTGAATCAAGAAGAAATAAAAAAAAAATCTAAAGACCCAATACAATTAAAGAAATTGACTTAACAACTGAAAATCTTCCCATAAAGAAATCCCCAGGCCCAGATGGCTTCACTGATGGCTTCTACAAAATAGTTACTGGAGAAATAATATCAATCTATCCCACACTCTTCCAGGAAACAGTGGAAGAGGGGACACTTCCTACCTCATTCCATGAGGTTAGTATTACACCAAGGCCAGACAAAGGCAGGATAAGAAAAATCAACTACAGACCAATACCTCTTATGAATAAAGACATAAAAATCCTCAACAGATTGTCAGCAAACTGAATCTCTCAACATCTAAACAGGATTCTAAACCATAACCAAATGGGATTTACCCCAAGAACGCAAGACTGGTTTAACAACTAAAAACAATTAATGCAATTCATCATGTTCACAAATTAAAAAATAAAATCATATAATCATCTCCATAGACTGAATCTACTGCTAAAAGCACTGGTAGTATCTATTGCTAATACTAAACAGGATTGGACAAAATATAATACTCTGTCATGGTATAAATTGTGAAGAGACCAGGAATAAAAGGAAACTTCCACAAAAGGCGTCTACAAAAAAAACCTACTGCTATCATGCTCAATGGCAAAAAAAAAAAAAAAGAAGATAATAATAATAAATTATTTTCCCCCAAAGATCAGGAACAAACAAGGATGTCTTCTATTCAACACTGTAACAGAGGACCTAGTCAGTACAATCAAACAGGAATAGAGGACATCTAGATTGGAGAGGAAGAAGTAAAACTGTCATTGTTCACAGTACATGATTCTAAGGGTGGAAAATACTAAAGAATATTTTTTTAAAGACTCCCAGGCCTAATTAATTCAGTAAAGTTACAGTATATAAGGTCAATATATGGAAATAAACTGCATTTCTATATACTAGCAATGAAAAATACAGAAATCGATATGATTAGTATTTGACAAGAAAGCCGAGAATAGTCAGTAGAGAAAAAAACAGCCTCTTCAATAAATGATGCAGGGAAGATTAGACATTCACATGTGAAAGAATGAAACTAAACCCCTATCTTAATACCATTTACAAAAATTAACTCAAAATGGATTAAACCTAAGACCTGAAAAACATAAAACTCCTAGAAGAAAACAAACACAGGGAAAAAGCTCCTTGACATGCTTCTTGACAACAATTTTTTGGATAGGACACCCGAAGCACAAGCAACAAGATAAAAAATAAGCAAGTGGGACTTCATTAAACTAGAAAGCGCTACACAACAAAAGAAGTGCTTAACAAAATGATAAGGTAACCTACTGAGTGGAAGAAAATATTTGCAAATTGGCTACCATCAAAAAGACAAGAGATAACACATAGGGAATACAGTCAATGATACTGTGAAAGAATTGTATGGTGACAGATGGTAGCTACACTTGTGGCAAGCATAACATAAGGTATAAACTTGTCAAATCACTACGCTGTACACCTGAAACTGATGTGACATTGTGTGTCAACTGTACTTCAATTAAAAAAAAAAAAGGAAGGAAGGAAGATTCATCCATTTCGAAAGGAAGCCAGGATGATGTCATATCAACTGCACTGTGGACACTACCTGCTTGTAACGTCTAGTGTGACTGTCTGACTCCCAACTAGACGGGAACCCTGGAGGGCAGTAATGTTGTCTGCTCTGTGCATTGGATTATGGTCATGGTTAATGCCTAAAAAGTTGCCTGAACCTAGTGGGGCTTCCTATGTATTTGATGAATGTCCCACGTGCTCACCCTCAAGGATCTCTGCTTTGGATTCACCCAGACAGGGACCCCCTAGACAGAATCTCAAATCTCATTTTCAGAAGGAAAAACAGCTTAGCCCCAGGCTAAGGGACTGTGAGGAATGTGGCAGAAGCTTCCTCATAAGGAGGAGGAAAATGATAAATCAGCTCAACCACAGGCCCTCCAGCAGACCTTTCCACAGGGCAAGGCACCCATTAAAAAGAGAAAAAAACACAAGACAGCAAATGCTGACAAGAATGTGCAGAAAAGGGAACCTGTGTGCACTGATAGTGGGAATGTAAATTGGTATGGCCACTACAGAAAACAGTAAGGAAGTTGCTCTAAAATTAAAAAGAGAACCATACAATCCAGCAATCCCACTTCTGAAGGAAATGAAATCACTATGTCCAAGAGATACTTGTATCTTCATGTTCACTAAAGCATCATTTAAAATAGCCAAGACATGGAAACAACCTAAGTGTCCATGGATAAATGAATGGATAAAGAAAATGTGGTGTGTATATATACAATGGAATACTATTCAGCCATAAAAAAGGGAAATCCTGTCACCTGCAACAACAGTAATATTATACTAAGTGCAATAAGTCAGAGAAAGACAGATATGGTCTCAGATGTGGCATCTTAAAAGAATACATAAATTGAAATTTATTAAATAATTCATTCAGAACACCACAAAAAATAACTGAATATTTCAGAATAAATTTGACATAAGAGTATAAGATGCCATACAGAAAATGTAGCACAAATTTAAATGTAAGTTAAAACAATAAAACTCATAGAAGAAAACACAGCTGTAAATCTTTGTGACTTTGGATTAGGCAATAATTTCTAAAGATATCAAGTACACTTGTAGCAAAAGAAAAACTAACACACTAAACTTTACAAAATTAAACACTTCTTTGCTTCATAACACACTGACAAGAAAATGAAAACAAAAACTACAGATGGACAGGAAATATTACTAAATCACATACCCAATGCAAAACGTGTTTCCAGAAAACTCTTACAATTCAGTGAGATAAATAATTTAAAAATGGGTAAACAACTTGAATAGTGTCTTAGACATAACTGGGCCTCACATGAAGAGAGCTGAACCACACTGTGTTCAAGAAGACTGTAGTCTAGTAGGCCAGACAGGAAGTACAGTTAATACTGTATCTGGAGTAGAAATGAGAGACACATTAAAGGGATCTAACTCAATTTATCAAAATCTAGTATTTAGTTTTATCCAAATTACTTGTTTTCTCCTGATTATAGAAGAAATACATGAATGTTCCCCATAAAAATTTGGAAAAGAAATATAAAGAGCATCTTTCTAGTCCTTTATTTTATGCATATGAACAATATGTACATCTCTATATACACATACAAGCAATTCCCAATCATCAAGGAATGGAACAACTGGTTTCTGTTTTTAAAATAGTTAAGGCCCAACTAACCAACAAGATTTAGAATTTACAATTTAGTAAAAATCCACTCGCTCTAAATCATAGAGCCCCAAAGCACAGAAGGAAAAGAGCAGAGCCAAACCAAGAGATGATGGAGCCACCTGCACTAAGCCAAAAATAAAGAGTATTTATATTTAGCACCCTAGTTACTGAGCTTCTTCACTGGGCATATATACAGCAGGCCCCAAAGTCCTCGTTTCCCTGTAACAGTGGTGAACTTGCCTTGAGAAAATGGTTAATTTATTTTGAAAGACTCCAACTCATCCTCTCCTCTGGATTTTTTTCCCCACAAACGTGAGCTGTTGTAAATTTGAGGCATTTGCTGCATCATAATGACCTGTTTTCATTTAACAACATAAAGATTTTTATCATGTTATTAAACATTTCTTTCACATTATTTTTTTTTAATTTTTTTTTAATGTTTATTTATTTTTGAGACAGAGAGAGACAGAGCATGAACAGGGGAAGGTCAGAGAGAGAGAAAGACACAGAATCTGAAGCAGGCTCCAGGCTCTGAGCTGTCAGCACAGAGCCCGACGCGGGGCTCGAACTCACGAACCGCGAGATCATGACCTGAGCCGAAGTCGGACGCTTAACCGACTGAGCCACCCAGGCGCCCCTCACATTATTTTTGATGGCTATGTAACACTGCATTGAATGATGCTATAATTTAAACACCCATATTGTTCAACATTCAACATTATATATTAAATAAGGGTTTTTTTACATTTGTTTATTTTGAGATAGAGGGAGGGAGGGAGAGCATGAGCAGGGCAGGGGCAGAAGAGAGGGAGGGAGAGAATCCCAAGCAGGGTCCAGGCTGTCACTGCAGAGCCCTACACGGGGCTCGATCCCACACACTGAGAGATTGCGACCTGAACCAAAATCAAGTCAGATGATGCTTAACCGACTGAGGCACCCACGAGCCTCTAAATAAGGTATTTTTAAACAGAAACATGCATTAAAAATAAAGATTATGAATCAGTTGATAAAATGTTTTGACCACAACCTGGCAGAAATCTAATTCTGTATTTCCCAAGAGCACTGGTTCTGTATTCACTATTTCAGTATTTGCAACAACTCTGTAGAATTAAGTACCATAAACAACAAGAATCCACTATAATTAACACTATGGAAAATACCTGCTCTCACTAGTAAAGAAAAAATACACTTAATACAAGTAAAATGCATTTTAAAATTTCAAAGTGAATAACATTTTTTCTTAAACTTAATGTAAAAAATGATATGCGGACATACACTTTGTGACAGTGAAAATCAATAAAATCATTCCATTAAAAAAAAGATGGCCTTAAAATCTCTATGTACCTTGATATATAAATCCCATTTCTAATAATTAATTCTAAGATGTAATCAAAGATGCAAATTCATATAGGCTCTTCCTTATTGTAACAATTATTTGTAAAAGTAAAAAATTACAACTTGAGTGGTTCACAATAGGGCAGTATGCTTAAAAGATATTATTCGGGCACCTGGGTGGCTCAGTCAGTTAAGCTTCGGCTCAGGTCGTGATCTCACGGTCTGTGGGTTCAAGCCCTTCTTTGGGCTCTGTGCTGACAGCTCAGAGCCTGGAGCCTGCCTCAGATTCTGTGGTCTCCCTCTGTCTCTGCCCCTCCCCCACTCATACTGTTGCTTTCTCTCAAAAATAAACAAACATTAAAAAATACATTATTCAACATTCAGATTGTTTTACTTATATCTTCAATTTATATTTAATAGCATAACTGTTTGATCATGCTCTTTTCTTATATTCTACTTTTATTCTTTCCTTACACTCCTCTCTCCTTTCTCATGGACTTTTCCCACTAGATTGAATTTATATGCTTTTATGTCTCTAGGCTCTAGGGTTTGGGAATATATACAAACTGTTTTATTCAATTTTAATTACCTTTATGTTTTTAAATCATATTTGATCTTATTTTAGATGATAACCAACTTCAAGAATAAGACAGTATCTACTGACACTGCCATATATTAAGGTAAGATGTTAATAGGGTTTTATTCCTGTGTGTCTTTCTTCTTCATCTGACCATCCCACTACCATGTCTCATTTTTTATCGATAACACCTGATATTTAGATGTTTATTATGTACTTTTTTATCTATTTCAAAATATCTCATGGTTTCATTAAGTTTTAAAAGCACATTAACAGCAATTACTAGATTTAACTCCATGTTTAACTTCTTCAAATATTTACTTATCTGACTTCCTCACTCAAGCTCTACATTTTAATTCTGAGGTATATCAAGTAACTTTTTCAGAAAGAGCAATATAGTGTATTTTGATTCCTTGCATATCTTGCATATTCCCTTGCATATTCCCTTGTATATCTTTCTGTTGCAGTAACACATAACAACTCCTGCATCAACCTCCAGATCCCAAATCTTTTCTTCCACTGTTTTCATCTCTGCTTCTCCAAATTGTGGGATAATTTCAAGGTTAAATTCCATTTCACTGATTTGATTTCTTTTTAGTCATCTGTCTAGATCCCCCATTGCTTAAACTGTTTTAAACAATCATGCTCTTTATCATCATTCTGTTTTTACTGATCTTAAATGTATTCTTTCACACTACCTACTCTATTTTCATGTATACTGACTGCATCCTTTTGAACTCTGATAGTTTTTTCCTCCTCTATCTTAAAGGAAATTGCAGGAAGACATTTGCTCTGATTCCTTAATATGGGTCATTCATTTGAACTGTAGTATCTTCTTATGCGCCCTGTTATTTTTTTTTTTTTTTTCCTATTTGCTTGTATTTCAGAGGGAGGTCTGTACTTAATTGGAAGTTGATGTCAATTCTGTTGCAGTCTACAAATTCCTAGTCCAGGCTTTCAGATCCAGAAGGGAGAAGGCAATAAATTTTCAATTTGCAGCTTTAATTTGGAAATCAATTCACACTAGGTCGGGGGCAGGGGATTTGACACTAGCAATAATAGCATATTCATGATTGTTTTTTTCAAATTTCTGGTAGCACCAAGAAGTCTGTTAATATAGTGAGACTGCTTATTCTCTGACACCACTGTGCTCATTCACAAGCCAGCTGTAACTACACCTCTGACCTTTGCCTAACATGCTCAATCATGTCAAGTATGGTTGCCATAACATATGGATCCTTCCATACCTGGTATATATTTCCCAAAGGTGCTAAAAGAATCCAGATGAGGCCTACCTTTTATCTCACCCCACACTTCCTCCTCCTCATCAACCTCACTCCAGCCACCATCTCTGGAGAGCCATGGTTATTATTACTTATTTGCATAAATCTCTTCAACTTGCTTCCTTGGGAAGCAGATTCTTCACAAGCTGAGTAAGTGATGAACTATGTCCATCTGCCTGGGTCTGAGGGGTTTCCTGAAACCCGGGCAAAAAACGATGGTTAATCACACAACAGCTCAGTCAGACTGAGACATCTTTCAATCTTGAACCCTGCAGAAACTCTTCAAGGTTTCTGTTATGTTATCTTTGCCTAAGTCTCTGACACTGATGCAAAATTCCCCTATGTTTATAGTTCATGGCTTTAATAATCATTAACTTGATAATGACTATAAATCTATATCTTCCTCTAAGACTGCTCTGCTCAGCTGCAGGCTCATATATTCAGAGCTCTCCAGACTTCATAACCATGGTTTTCTCTAAGCAACCCAAACATGTCCAAAGCTGAACTCCGCTCTCTTCCCACATCTAAAAAAAGGAAAGAAACAAGTAAAGAAAGGAAAAACAATCTATTCTACATTTCTGAATCCATCTCAAATGAGCGGCACTTTCATCTAACTAGCCATTCAAAGCAGAAACAGGAGTCATCATAGACATCTTCAGAGAGCAACAGGTAGTTTATCAGGACTGGGCACAGTGTACAAGAGAGGAAATGGTGAGAACATTTGTCTAAAATGAGAGAAAGGAATTATATGGTTTAAGTCACAATGAAAAGAGTTTGTGCTTCACCTGAGAATAATGATGATTTACTGGGAGATTTAAGGAAGAGGACTAATTATAACTAATCTTCAAACCATTTTCTATACAACCATCAAATTGGGACTTCTAAAAGATAAATCCAGCTAGGTCAATCTGCTATTTGAAAATCTCCAAAGACTCCTACTACTTTTCAGGATAAAATCCAAATGCCTTATCTTAGAATGAATACTAGGCCCTACATGATCTGGCTCCTATCCATCCTCCTAGACTTGCCTCTAACCATTCCCCCACATTTCCTACTGCTGCTGAATAACACTGACAAAACAAAGTGTTCTTTAAAAACCTTAATTTAAAAACCTGACTCTAAGGGCGCCTGGGTCGGTTAGGTGTCTTGACTCTTGATTTCTGGTCAGGTCATGATCTCACATCTCCTGAGATCCAGCCCTATGTTGGGCTCTGCACTCACAGCATGGAGCCTGCTTAGGATATTCTCTCTCTCCCTCCCTCTCTCTCTCTCTCTCCCTCTCCCTCTCACTCCCACTCTTCCTCTCTCTCTCCCCCTCCCTCCACCCCTTCCCCACTTGAGCTCTCTCTCAAAATAAAGGAATAACCTTTAAAAAACAAAACAAACAACAACAAAAACCCTGATTCTGGTCATTAGGAATTATTTTCCACAGAGAGGGCTTTTATTATTTCCCCAAGATTTTAAAGTTTATTATTTTTCTTCAGTGTCTGTCAAGGCAGGTTAAAATAACATATTTACACCCTTGATACATGCTTTAAAGTCAGTTAAATGCACCTGCTTCTGAACTGTATTCTGTTCCACTGATCTCTATCCTTAGATTTAATACATTATTTTAATTACTCTAGCTTTATGGTAAATCTTGAAATCAAGTTGAAAAATGTCATACATTTTTTTAAATCTTAAAAAAATCTGTTGAACTATTTTAATGGGTCCTGGGCATAACCATACAAATTTTAGATTCAATTTGTCATTTATTTAAAAAGTGTACGTGCACATGTACACGCATGCACTTACACACACACACAGTCTCAAAAACTCTTGGAATTTTTGTTGAGACTGTACTGAATCTATAGACTAGTTAAGGGAGAAATGCCACCTTAACAATACAGGTGACCCTTGAAAAAGACAGGGGGTTAGGGGCACTGACCCCTAACACAGTGGAAAATCAACAAATAACTTCTGTCTCCTCAAAAACTTAACTACCAATAGCCTACCGTTTGTTGATCAAAAGCATTACTGATAACGTAAGCAGCCCACTGACACATGTTTTGTATATGTTTTATACACTATATTCTTACAATAAAGCTAGAGAATGCTACTCAGAAAATATACATTTATTGTACTGTATTTATAAAAAATCTGCATACAAGTGGACCTGTGTAGCTCAAACTGATGTTGTTCAAGAGTCAACTGGATATTGATAATTTTTTTCTTAAAAACTAAATATTGCAATCTTCCCAAAGATAAATATTGCAGTCTTCCCACTGTTGCAACTGGAAATGAAAGAACTATGCGTTTTATATTTCACAACACATGTAACGGTAGGTAGTAAGAGTGCCTGGGTGGCTCAGTCAGTTAAGCATCTAACTTCAGTTCAGGTCATGATCTCACCATTGGCGAGTTCGAGCCCCATGTCAGGCTCTGTGCCGACAGCTCAGAGCCTGAAGCCTGCTTCGGATTCTGTGTCTCCCTCTCTCTCTGCCCCACCCCCGCTTGCCCTCTGTCTCTCAAAAATGAATAAACATAAAAAAATAAAATAAAAACAGTCTTACAGGTAATGTACTTTCTGCAGAGATAGTGCTTAGGAGGCATTATTAATGCATTTTAGGAAATGCATATGAGAGCTTTTGAGTTATCTATGTCCAAAAATAACTGATATACTTAAAACTATATTCCACAGCTTATATGAAGACTGCTTGAAATGAGATATACAAATATAGAATAACTAAGTGTATGCTATAAATCCCTGTTGTTTATTTTCTGTTAAGGAAGAGAAGCAATTAAGAATCTTGAAGCTCATCATGGAAACTGCACTGCTCGTGTGGGTTTCCAGATTTGGAATCAACAATTATGTAGCTTTTCCCAGAACTGAATGGTAAGACTGTTTTTTACTTTTGTATGAGATTTCTTTGTAGAATGTAATAGATCTAAGGTTATTATTCTCAACTGATAATCAATTAGCTTACTCCTTCTAAGACCAAAGTGCAATCCTTCAAGTGTTTGGATGGCTTTCTGACAAATGCACTGATGTTCGTCTCAAAAGGAACTCAGAAAGTGTGGAAGTTTAAGGAAAGATCCATTATCAGTAGAAGGGTGGCTAAAAAGTTCACGCCTTGCTAATGACTAATTCAAAGAACCATTTTCATAAAGAATACCACACAATTATTATTCTATAATAAATAATATCAACTGATACACTTTTACTGAACACCTAGTAAGTACTGGCTACTGTGGTCTGCTACATACTCTTATCAAAAGCAAATGATGATTAAAGGACGACCATTTAAGGGATGTAGAGTTTACGCCTTCCCTGGGTACTCCAAGGCCTATCTTTAGTTTAACTTCCAGAAGATTTCTATCTTGAATAACATTAGCTTACTCATTTGTAGAATTACCTCTACTGAATTATGTCCCCAATTTTAAACAGAGACCACCATGGGAAAGTAATATAAAATTAACATACACAAAAAATTGCAACTTTTTAATACACCACATCTCTTAGTGACTCCATGTGAAAATTTTCCTCTCAAATTTAATCTGATGAAAACATTCCCTTGCAAAGAACTCATAGGCTTCCCCCTTTCCAATATTGTGTACTGGTAATGAACTTTATCTGATGAGAAGCTTAAAGATAACTTGTTTTTAACCTTTTTATTATAACACTGATACAGAAAAAACTACAGAAAATAAATGAATAATTTAATGTGTTATTATATGGTAAACACCCCATAACCTTCACCCAAATCAGGAAAGAAATTTGTCAACCACCTCAGAAGGTTCTTCGTGGACCCTGTACCAACCTTTCCTTCTCCTCAAAAGTAACCATTAATCTGAGTTTACAGTAATCACCTCCTTACTTTTCTTTATAGTTTTATTAGCTAAGTGTGCATCCACAAAAAAAGTCTAGCCTTTACCACCTTTTTTTTTTTTTTTTCATTTACTAAGTCTGTTAAGTCATATTTTTTTAGAGCAGCTTTCGGTTCACAGCAAAATTGAGGGGAAGATACAGAAAATTTTCCATATACCTCCTACCTCCACACATGCACAGTCTTCGTCATCATCAACATCCCCCACCAGACTGGTACTTTTGTTATACTTGATGAATCTACACTAATGTATCATAATCACCCGAAGTCCATAGCTTACATTAGGGTTCACTCTTGGATGCTGTCCATTCTACAGGCTTGGACAAATCCATGAAATGTATCCATCATTATAGTATCATACAGAATTATTTTCACTACCTAAAAATCCTGTGCGCAGCCTATTCATCCCTCAACCCCCTTTTTAGTCTCTTTTAATCTACAAGTTCCATCATCATTCTTCACAGTTTATCTGTTGACGGACCTGAGTTATATTTGACCTTTATGTCCAGATCCACTGATGCATACTCATAGAGCAGTTCAGTTATGTTTCTCTGTCCCTGCTTTTCCTGCATATTTCCTGCAAATTCAAAGTTTGGTCAGATGCACGTCAAACTGACACCTTTGGCAAAATGAAAGATGGTGTACTTTTCTTCCATCGGCAAATAACGTCTGTTTTTTTCTTGGTTATGATGTCAGCAGCCATTGACCTTCACTGCCTACATCCAATTTCACTGGAAATTATAAAATGCTGATATGCTGATTTTATCATTTATTTTTCATATATTAGTGGGAATAGCTTTCTCGTATCTACTATTCTGTCAACTACTGGTAGCTTCAGTTAGGAAAGAGAAAATAAATTGCTTCTTTCCCTTTATCACCGTTAGAAGTAATGAATTGGTTCCCTGTCATCCTCTCAAACTGACCACTTCCCTTCTACAATGTCATCATGAACTCAAGGATTTAAACATACTTGATGAGTTTCTTTCCATCTTTGACCTGAGAGGCACTTCTTAAGTTACTTCTCCAGGCTTACTAAAATGACCCCAGTAGTCTGTAATAGACTCTTTGCTATCTGGTACGTCATATGTTCCAGCTTATCTTGTACATTTCTTGCCATAGACATAAAATCAACCATTTCACCTGAAATGTGTGAATTCTTTTAAGGTGGAACAGTTTTCCAAGGTTATAACATAGTTATTTTATGTTTTTTCTCCCTATTCCTCTTTAGCAGTCATAGTTAGGAAACATACGTACTTCTGTGTATGTATCTGTGTAACATAAAATACCTACTGAGCTCGTGCCAATACTTCCAATTAAAATGCAGAATTATCAGTTTTCCTTCCTTAACCTCTAAAATATTACATTTATTTCACTTCTTCCACACTGAAAATCCTGCTTATCCAAGGGCAAAAGAATTAATATATCCAATGATCACTCAATCCAAAATTAAACAATCTCAAAAAAAAAAAAAAAAACCCTCAGAATTGAGCATTAATGCCAATACACCAATGTAGTTACTATGAAGAGTTCAACAGAATTTCTGCATATAGTACCCTCTATTCTTGCTTCATTTTTTATAGTGGCACTTTAGCTATCTTATCTAAAATGTAATTGCTACATACTATAACCCTCTCAATTTCAATCCTCCTTTAGTTTTCATACTACAAATAATTATATAATTAATGCTCTTCACCAAACCTTTTTTAAAAATATCTCACTCATCATTTTGGTTGTCTAAAGCTGAGGCACTGGCACATTTTCAGGAATGACTCAGGGAAACAGTATTTCTTGACTTCCTGCATGTTGGTAATAGTGTATCTACAGCTTTATAAGAGAAAGCCAGTTATGATTAAAAAAAACAACTGCCTCACATTTTCTTACTCGAATATCTTGAAATTATTATTCTATTTAATCCTGACATGAAGTGAAACTGTGAGAGAAAGTCTGATGCTAATTCAATTCTCTTTTCCTTTTAAATTATGTTAGAGATCAAGAGAGTATTTTTTTTTTTTTCTCTATAGAGTAATTTTACCAGAATGTCTTGGTGGTGTTTGCTTTGACTATTATTCTCAGGTACATAAGTGTTCTCTTTTGATCTGTAGTTTCAAATCTTGTTTTAACTTTGCCTGAATTATAGTTTTTCTTATGTGGTCTA
This sequence comes from Panthera leo, assembly GCF_018350215.1. Lineage (NCBI taxonomy): Eukaryota > Metazoa > Chordata > Mammalia > Carnivora > Felidae > Panthera > Panthera leo. The sequence goes on from NC_056685.1 coordinate 45,695,536, forward strand.
TTCCCTCGCTTTGGTTATCTTCCTAAAAGGGTCTTTTGTCTCTGTTGTTTCTTCTTTGACTACCTTCAATATTTGTCACTCTCTCACACCTTTTTAAAATTTTTACATTTCACTTTGGTCTTTAAATGTTTCTTCTTTTTCAACTCCTACTTAAAGATCTTTTCTGTTTATTCAGTCTTATGTCCCTTCTACTTTAGCTATCTTTCGTCAAATATCTTTCTTCACTTATAATTTTTAGTTCTGTCATCTCATTTCTGAATTTTCTCATTTTATTTTGATCTTTGACATGTGACATTGGTGTCTCAATCTGATTGTGCATTTCTAAATGGAGGTTTGATCAGTCCTATTGACATATCTTTCTGGGTGAGTTTTCTATGTAAGGACATTATTCTTTTTCTCATCCTTTTTCTTCAGCTTTATTGAGGTATAACTGACATAAAATTGAAAAACATTTAAAGTGTACATAGTGATACGACATACACATAAAGTGTAAAATGATTCTCCACACCTAGTTAATTATCACATCTCATGCATTTTTGGTTTTGTTTGTCTTTTTGTTGGAGAGGGGGAAACATTTAGCAAATTTCAATTATATAGTACAATGTTATCAACTAAAAAGACAATGTTACATATTAAATACTCAGAACTTACTCATCTTCAATCTGAAAGTTTATATACCTTTTTACAAAACCTCTTCCTATTTACCTCACTCCTCATTCCCTGGTAACCACTTTTCTTCTTTGTTTCTATGAAATTAACTTAAAAAAAAAAAAAATTCCACGTACATCTGATACCATGCAGTATTTGTCATTCTCTACCTGGCTCATTTCACTAAGCCTAATGGCCTCAAGGTCCACCCATGTCATCACAAACAGCAGGATGTCCTTCCTTCTCGTGGCTGAATGATACTGTATTGAATGTATATATACCACCACCTTCTTTATTCATTCACTGACAGACATAAACATTTCCAATGTACTGGGTATTATGAATAATGCTACTATGAACATGGGAATGCAGATATCTCAAGACCCTATTTTGATTTCCTTTGGACATACACCCCAAAGTGAGATTACTGGATCACATGGTAATAATATTTTTAATTTTCTGAGGGGCCTCCATGCTGGCTGCACCAATATACAATCCCATCAACAGCGCAAAAGGGTTCCCTTTTCTTGACATTCCTGCCAACACTTATCTCAACTTTTTGATGGTAGAAATTCTAGTAAGCGTGAGGTGATAACTAACTGTAGTTTTAATTTGCATTTCCCTGATTAGTTATGTTGAGCACCTTTTCACATGCCTGATGGCCATCTGCAAGTCCTCCTTGGAAAAATTAAGTTAAGTTCCTTTGCCCTTTTTTTTTTTTTTTTAGGTAGGCTTCACATGACTCAGGGAGCCAATGCAGGGCGTGAACTCAGGACCCTGAGATCAAGATGTGAGCTGAGACCAAAAGTCAGATGCTCAACCGACTGAGCCACCCAGGTGCCCCATCTGTCCATTTCTTAATGAGATTTTTTACGATTCAGTTATGTATGTTTTTTATACATTCTGGATGTTAGCAACCTATCAAACATAAAATTTACAAATACTTTATCCCATTCTGCATGCTGCCTTTCATTTTGTTGATGGTTTCCTTTATTGTCCAGCTTTTTAGTTTGATGCAGTGCTACTTATTTTTGCTTTCATTATCTTGCTTCTGTTGACAAAACCAAAAAAATCACTATCAATATTCATGTCAAGCTTACCCCATGTTTTCTTCTAGGCATTTTATGGTTTCAGGTTTTAAATGTATGTCTTTAACCCATTTTGAGTTGATTTTTGTGCATAGTATAAAATACGGTCCAGTTTTATTGTTTTTTTTTTTTAAGTTTATTTATTTTTTAGAGAAAGAACATGAGCACAAGTGGGGGAGGAGAGAGAGAAAGTGAGGGAAAGAGAGAGAATCCCAAGCAAGCTCTGCAATGATAGCACGGCTCGAACTCATGAACCGTGAGATCATGATCTGAGCTTAACCAACTGAACGACCCAGGCACCCCATCCATTTTTATTCTTTTGTGCATCTGCTCAATTTTGCCAACATCATTATATGGACAAGACTATCCTTTCACTACTGTACATTCTTAGCTCTTTTGTCATAAATTAATTGATCATATATGCACTGGTTTATTTCTGGGCTCTCTAATCTGTTCCACTGATCTAGGTGCCTGTTTTTTTGCCACCACTATACTGTTTTCATTACTGTAGCTTTGGAATATAGTCTGAAATAAGGGAGCATGATGCCTCTAAGCTTTGTTCTTCATTCCCAAAACTGCATTGGTTATTAGGGGGCTTTTGTGGTGTCATCAAATGTTTATTCCATTTCTGTGAAAAATTTCACTGGAATTTTGATAGGAATTACACTGATTCTGGAGGTGGCTTTGGGTACTATGGCCATTTTAACAAACGAATTCTTCCAACCCATAAGAAAGGATCATCTTTACATTTATTTTTGTCTTTTTCAATTTCTTTCATCAGCATCTTATAGTATTCAAGGTACAGATCTTTCACTTCCTTGTTTAAATCTCTTACTGTGTGTTGTATACATATATTTTTCATGCTATAGTAAATACAATTGTCTTCTTAGTTTCTCTTTCTGATAGTACTAGCATATAGAAATGCAACTGATTTTTGTATATTGATCTTGTATATTGCACCTTTACCGAATTTATTCATTCTAATAGTTTTTTGGTGGTTTTTAGGATTATCTATATATAACATCAGGTCTTATGCAAATAGAGATAATTTTACTTAATCCTTTCTTTTATGGATGCTCTTTATTTCTTTTTCTTGCCTAACTGCACTGGCTAGGACCACCAGTACTAGGTTGAATAACAGCAACAGTGAGCACCCTTATCTTGTTTTCAGCTTCTCACTTTTTGAGTATAGTATTAGCTATGGGTTTATCATATATAGCCTTTATCATGTTAAGGTATGTTCCCTATATCCTCATTTTGTTGAGATTTAATCATGAATATTTAATTTTGCCACTGGAATATATACCACTTGATTACGATCTTTTTAATGTACTGTTGAATTTGGTTTGCCAGTATTTTGTTAAGAATTTATGCATTTAAAAAAAGGATTTATGCATCTATATTCATTAGGAATATTGGATGGTAATTTTTCTTTCTTGTAGGTCCCTTGTCTGATTTTAATATCAAGGTAATATAATAGCTATAAAATGGGAAAGTACTCCCCCCACTCTTCTATTCTGTAGAAGATTTTAAGAAGGGTTGGTATTAATTCTTCCTCAAGGGTGTGGTAGAGTTTACCAGTGAAGCAGTCTGGTCCTAGACTTTTGTTTTTTGAGAGGCTTTTGATTGCTAATTCAATCTCCTTGTAAGTATCGGATCCATTCAGATTTTCTATTTCTTCATGATTCAGGGTTTATTATTACTATTTTTTTAATGTTTATTCATTTTTGAGAGCTGCGACAACAGAGCCTGACATGGGGCTTGAACTCACGAACCCTGAGATCATGACCTGAGCCGACTGAGCCACCCAGGCACCCCTTAGCCACCCAGGCACCCCTTTCATGATTCAGTCTTGACAGACTGTATGTTTCTAGGAATTTTCCATTTCTTCTAGGTTGCTCAATTTGTTTGGTGTATACTTGTTCATAGTAGTCTCCTCTGATCCTTTGTATTTGTGTGGTATCAGTTGTAATGTCTACTCTCTCACTTCTGATTTTACTTCAGTCTTCTTTTTTCTTGTTAAGCCTAGCTAAAGGTTTGTCTATTTTGTTCCTCTCTTCAAAAAGAGCTCTTAATTTGATTAGATAGATCTTTTCTATTGCCTTTATTGTCTCTATTTCATGAATTTCCACTCTAATTCTTTGGTATTTCCTTCATTCCAGAAACTCTGGGCTTAGTTTGTTCTCTTTATCTAGTTCTTTGAAGAATAAATTTAGATTAAGCTTTCGTTCCTTCCTATAGGCAATTATCCCTATGAACTTCCCTCTTAAAACTGCTTTTGTTGTATCTCTTAAGTTTTGAGAGATGTTGCATTTGGATTTTTATTGGTCTCAGATACTTTTGATTTCTCCTTTGATTTCTTCCTTAACCCAGAGATTTTTCAGGAATATCTTGTTTCACCACCACATATCAGTAAATTTTCTAATTTTCTTTTTTTTTAATTGAGGAATAATTGACACACTTTATATTAGTTTCAGGTATGATATAAGCATTCAATATCTGTATATATTTCAAAATGATCACCACAATAAGTCTAGTTAATATCCATCACCATACATAGTTACAAAACATTCTTCTTGTAATAAGAACATTTAAGATTTTTTTTTTTAATATGAAATTTATTGTCAAATTGGTTTCCATACAAGAACATTTAAGATTTACTCTTGGGCACCTGGGTGGCTCAGCTGGTTAAGAATCCAACTCCTGATTTCAGCTCAGGTCATGATCTTACAATTTGTGAGATCGAGCCCCACGCTGGGGCAGAGCCCGCTTGGGATTCTCTCTCTCCCTCTCTCTGCCCTTCCCCTGCTCTCTCTCTCAAAATAAGTAAATAAACATTAAAAAAAAAAGATTTACTCTTAATAACTTTAAAGTATGCAATACAGTACCATTAACTATAGTCACCATGATGTACATTACATCCCCCTGACTTACTTACTTTATAACTAAAGTCTGTACCTTTTTCTTTTGACTCCCTTCATCCATTTTGCCCATGCCCCATCCCCTGTCTCTGGCAACCACCAATCTGTTCTCTGTATCTATGAGCTTGGTTTTGTTTTTTAGATTCTATACATAAGTGAGTTCATATAGTATTTGTCTTTCTCTAACTTCTTTCACATAGCATAATGAATGCCCTTAAGTTCCATCCATGTTCACTCTAATGTAAGATTTCACTCTCCTTAAAACTGAGTAATTTCTTTTTTGGAATTTACCTCATTTTCTTCATCCATCCATCAAAGGCCACTGAGGTTATTTCCATATCTTGGCTATTATAAATAACGCTTTAATGAACATGGGGTTGTATAAATATTTTTAAGCTAGTATTTCTATTTTCTTCAGATAAATACTCAGAAGTATAATTGCTGGATCACATGGTAGTTCTATTTTTAATTTCTTGACGAACTTTAATACTGTTTTCCACAGTGGCTGTCCCAGTTTACATTCCCACCAACAGGGCACAAGAGTTTCCTTTTCTCCACATCCTCGCCAACACTTGTATTTCTTGTCTTTTTCATAACAGCCATTCTAACAGGTATGAGATGATAATTCTCCAGTTTTCTTCTTGTAACTGATTTCTAGTTTCATACCACTGTAGTCAGCAAAATGCCTGATACGATTTTAACCTTCTTAAATTTATTAACACTTGTCTGTGGACTAACATAAGATCTATTTTGGAGAATGTTCCATATGCACTTGAGAAAAATGTGTGTTCTGGTGCTACCGGATGGAATGTTTCTAAATGTCTCTTAAGTCCACCTGGTCTCACAGGTAATTTTAGTCCTATTGATTTTCTGCCTCAATGACCTTTAAAGCTAAAGTGAGTCTCTTGTAGGCAGAATATAGTGAGTCTTGTGTTTTTATCCATTCAGCCACTCTATGAGTTTTCATTAAAGAATTTAGTCCATTTCTATATAAAGTAATAACTGATAGACATGGACTTAATATTGCCATTTAGTTCATTGTTTTCTGGCTGTTTTGTATTTCATTTGTTCTTTTCTTGCTCTCTTTATGATTTGATATTCTATAGTGGTATGCTTAGATTCCTACTAATCTTTTCTGTGTATACAATAGATTTTTGCTGTTGGCTACCAGGAAACTTATGTAGGACATCTATCCCAGCAGGGCTCAGCACAGAGGAAATAGTCAGAATCCCCCATGTCCCAATCTCTCCCTATAGGAAGTCTATTTCCCCGAAAGAAACCTGAAGTAAGGTTTCTAATTTAGCAGATATCCAGGGGCTGACAACAATCATCCCAGGAGACCAGGGAGTTCTACAGACACCACCTCCACCTTTTCTCTCTAGCCCAATCCAAATCTCCAGTATCTCCACACAATCAGCTTATAGACACATCTGAAGCCCCAGCTTTTACAGATGCCACCCAAGAGATGGGACTCTGGATCACCTGTCTCTGAAAACTAATGGGGTTTACATTTATAAGTTGCACAGGGCTGTAGCAATGTAGTAGTTCTTAATGGGTATATATACCTGTGTACCCAGGCTGTATATCTGGGTCCAATGCTGTGGAAACAGGCAAAAATGTCCATCTCTAAGTCTCTCCCTGTAAGGCCCCTAACTATATACTTTCCCAGTTATTTCCTGGGTGATCTAGCTTCCAATCAGCCTGCAGGTGCTGATTGTGATCCTTCCCTTTGGAACACCTGATAAATCTGGGCACACTCTCAACTACTGTGAGCCACTAAGATTAAAGAAGTCAGTTTGGGGGGTGTCTGGGTGGCTCAGTTGGTTAAACATCCAACTCTTAATCTGGGCTCAGGTCATGATCTTGCAGTTCGTGAATTCAAGCCCCACATCGGGGTCTGTGCTGATGGTGTGGACCCTGCTTGGGATTCTGTCTCTCCTTCTCTCTGCCCCTCCACCACTTGTGTTCTCATTCTCTCTCTCTGTCTCTCTGTCTCTCTCTCTCAAAATAAATAAATAAACAACAAAATTTAAAAAAAAAAAGAAGAAGAAGAAGAAGGCACTTTGGGCAATCACCCAAGTATGAGAGACAACCAAGAACTCACATCAGGCTGGTTGATAAGGTTGATGTCCTACAGAATACCAGTCCATCAAAACTAGGAGGGGTGGTGTTTTGGTTTTTTTTTTTTTAATTTTTTTAACGTTTATTTATTTTTGAGAGACAGAGAACAAACAGGGGAGGAACAGAGAGAGACACGCAGAATCTGAAGCAGGCTCCAGGCTCCGAGCTGTCAGCACAGAGCCTGACGCGGGGCTCAAACCCACGAACTGTGAGATCATGACCCTAGCTGAAGTCAGTTGCTCAACCGACTGAGCCACCCAGGCACCCCGGTGTTTTGTTTTTTTTTTAATCTAACGTGTAGAAACCAACACAGAGTTGGGGCACCTGGGTGGCTCAGTCGGTTAAGCGTCTGACTTCAGCTCAGGTCACGATCTCACGGTCCGTGAGTTCGAGCCCCATGTCGGGCTCTGGGCTGATGGCTCAGAGCCTGGAGCCTGCTTCCAATTCTGTGTCTCCCTCTCTCTCTGCCCCTGCCCCGTTCATGCTCTCTCTGTCTCAAAAATAAATAAAACGTTAAAAGAAAATTTAAAAAAAAAAAAAAAAGAAACCAACACAGAGTAAAGAAAAATGAACAAACAGAAGAATATGTTCCAAACAAAAGAGCAAGAAAAAACTCCAGAAACAGACCTTAGTGAAACAAAGGTAAGTGATTTACTTGATAAAGAGTTCAAAATAACAGTCATAAACATGTTCACCAAGGTCAGAACAATGCATGAATAAAGTGAGAATTTTAACAAAGAGAGAAAATATAGGAAAGCACCAATAAAAATTACAGAGCAAAGAATACAATAACTGAACTGAAAAATTTGAGAGAGGAGTTCAACAGCAGACTAGATCAAGCAGAAGAAAGTATCAGCAAATTCAAAGACAGGGCAGTAGAATTCATCCAAAGAAACAGAAAGAAAAAACAATAAAAGTGAAGACAGTTTAAGGGACTTCTTTAAATTTACTTTTTTTATTTTGAGAGAGAGAGCACACGCAGGGGAGAGGAAGAGAGACTCCCAAGCAGGTTCCATGCTGTCAGCACAGAGCCCAACACAGGGCTCAATCCCACAAACCGTGAGATCACGACCTGAGCCGACATCAAGTGTCAGACGTTTAGTCGACTAAGTCACCCAAGTGTCCCAGACAGCTTATGGGAATTTTAGGAGATCAGCAAGTAGACCACTACTCACATGATAATGGCCCCAGAAGGAGAGGATGAAGACAAAGGGTCAGGAAGTTTGCTGAGAGAAAATGCCTAAAAACTGCCCTAACCTGGGGAAAGAAACAGACATCCAGATACAAGAAGCCCAGAAAGTTTCAAAAAAGATGAATCCAAAAAAACCTACTCCAAGATATATTTTAATTAAATTGTCAAATGTTAAAGACACAAAGAGTATCTTAAAAACAACAGGAGAAAAAGAACTTGTTTCACACAAGGGAATCCTTGTAAGACCATCAGCATATTTTTCAGCAGAAACTTTGGAAGCCAGGAGAGGATGGCAAAATATATTAAAAGTGCCGAGAAGCGGGGGAACTGCCAACCAAGAATACTCTACCTGGCAAAGCTGTCTGAATGGAAGGAGAAATAAAGAATTTTCTAGAAAAGGAAAAGCAGAAGGAGTTTATCACCACTAGATCAGCCTTACAAGAAATGTTAAGAGGACTTCCTCCAAGCTGAAACAAAAAGAGCGCTAATTAGTAACAAGAAAACATGCAAGTATAAATCTCATTGGTAAAAAGGTAAGTATATGGTTTAATTCAGAATGCTCTAATTTTGTAATATTGGTGGGTAAATCACTTATAAATCTAGTATGAAGGTTAAAAAATAAAAGTAGTACAAGTAACTATAATGTGTTAATGGATACATAAGGTAAAAAGATGCAAATTGTGACAGAAACATTAAATGTGGGAGGGAGAGTAAAACCTATAAAGCTAAGATGCATTCAAAGCTGTTATTAGCTTAAAATACTGTTATCAATGTCAGATATTCTTTATAGTAATTTTAAATGGGATTTTATCTTGATACTATTGTGTTTCTCATGTTAATGGAAAATTAGTTTTCCTGAATTTTTAGAAGATGGCGTTCAAGGTAGTTTTTCCAGTTTTATAGAACTGACTCTTCTATTGTTTTCCTGTAATGTTAAACAATATGGCAGCTTCCTTTCTGAGACCTCCCAGCTGTTCCTCTGCCAATTCTTATCTGAACTTTCTCTTTTCTTCCTCTTCTGACCCTCTAACTTTCCCTATTCTGCTCATTTGATGCTACTATTGTATTTTGTTTCCACTCAGTGCGCTACATCCTGTACTGGTAGAGAACTCTAGAAGTTCTGTTTCAAGAATTCTCAGGAGCCAGACTGCTCTATCCTCTTCTGTCTTTACCATGAACACACTGTATTTGGCTGATACTGGAGTGGGCAACTCCCGCCACTGTCTCATTTCAGCTGCTGCTCTTAATATAGTCCAGCAAATTGTCTACTAAATAGTTGAAGCTATTTTGGAGGTCTTCTGTTTTCAAGTTCTATGCAATACCCCATTCAACTTTCTCTTGTGGCTGCTAGTGGTCTGCTCTTACCCGCTTTGATTTCTGGATGCCTGAGGTTAGTTTTATGGTACGCTTCTGAGTTTGCTATCTAGTTTCATTAGTTTTTGTACGAATATTCTGAGAAAGTCAAAAAAACTATGACATGACCAGATTTACTTCCTAGCATCTCTCTCAAAGAGAAATTTGAAGTACAAACAAAGCAATTATGTTTTTATATTCATCACATACTTCTTACTTTCCTTCATTTATTTCCAATTGTTTTTAAACCATCTTGTTATAAGTCGTTTCATTCTTTTTTAAAACAAGGCAAGAAAATACTCCAACTCCATAGTTACAAAAACTTTATTTTAATAAATTATTTAAATCTTTCATGATTTTCAATACTTCTAAATGCTTCCTGATTCATGGTTCAGATAACTTACAAATGTTTACACTTGGAAAAATTCCTTCAACTATCTAAGGTTCTCTGTTTCTGTTGAGAATGAGACCACTAGAAAACAAAATAATCATTCAAACACAAGAACATAAATAGAAAGTGTCAGTAAAATTCTGAACATGATCTGACAAGAAATTCCATGTTTGTGTATTATAACTAAATTAGCTCAGAGTGAAAGAAAGAAAGAAAGAAAGAAAGAAAGAAAGAAAGAAAGAAAGAAAAAAGAAAAGAAAAAAAATACAGTCTATAAGTTCTAAGTCCTATCAAGATAGATGAAATGTAGTTAGCTTTTGTCAAGAGCAAACTAAAAGTGTACTCTTCTTCCTCTTTGACACTTGGCCAAAAATACATAAATTTATTCATAATAAAATTAGGCCTTTATAATTCACTTATGATATCAAAACACCATGATGTTTACTTAAAGCTTAAAAATAAACTTAATAAGGCAATCTTACCGATTTGTTCCATCCAGATTTGATTTGTGGATGAAATTGAGTTTTGCATCTGCCCAATAAAGCTTCTGTTCCTCATAATCCAAAGTCAGTCCATTTGGCCAGTAAATTTCAGTGTTTATTATAATGAAGCGACTTGAACCATCCATTCCAGCACGTTCTATCTTTGGTACTTCTCCCCAGTCTGTCCAGTACATGAACCTAAAAACCATATACACAAACCCATGACATAAGCAAGGTAATACCCAAATAATTTTTAACTATCACTATTAGATAAAGAAAGCTCCCTCAAGAACACTAAAACTAAAACCCCTGGGTATTATCAAAATTTTAACAATTTACCTTTTTGTCACCACCATGGTAATAACTGATTCAGATAAGCACCATCAAGCATGCAAAAACTGTGTGATCAAAGTTTACTAAGAAAAAGGGTATTCACACTCTCAATGTATCTCCCCACAGGTTACTTATTGATGACAAAGGGGAAAATAGTAACTTTAGAGAAAATAAACTTGGTGGATACTACCTTAACCACATCACCTAAGTTAACATCATCAATGAGAGGGAACAAACTGGTGTCACATATGTGATGCACTGGAAAGGATACGCTATCTTTCATGCAGATTCTCTTAAATAGTATCTGCCAAAAAATGCATAACCTGAACACAATTATGAAAAAGTGGAGAAAATTGAGAAACTTCTAGAAAACAAATGGCCTTTGAAAATATCAATGTCATGAAAGTCAAAGAAAGGCTGAGAAACTAATCTAGATTAGATTAGAGCAGAATAAATCTAATCTACATTAGAACAGAATAAAGAGACATGGTAACTACATAAAGTGCATGGTTCTAGACCGAGCAGCTGGGGAAAATGCTATGAAAACATTATTAGGAAACCTGGGAAAATCTAAGGGACTATCAAATTACCTAATAGAAATGTACTGATGTTAATTTCCTAAATACGATCCTTGTACTGTGGTTAGAGTATATAGGAGTTCATTGTACCATTTTTGCTTCTATTCTACAAGTTTGAAGCTTTTTCCAAAATTAAAAAAAAAAACAGAAATCTATTATTAATAGTCTCATTTCGGGGGGGGGAGAAAATTTTCCTTGTTAAAGGTAAAATTCTTAATGTGTTATATTTCAATTAAAAGCATATTTTTTTAAGTTAATGAAGGTGCTCTGAATTAGATATGAGATACCCAAATAAACATGTTCAAACACAATAGAAATTCAGGCATAAATTTTACTCAAAAATAATGTTGGAATGGTAATACTAAAATTATTCCACTTGTACAAATAGGTATTTCATATAAACTGTTTACTCAGGGGAATTAGGGGAAGAGAATATCAGGTAGCTAGATACAAGATATTGTGCTGATGGTTTTACATACATTATCTCACTTAGGCCTTATAGCAGTGTTATGAAATATATTTGTCCATCACTGTATTTCAGACAACTAAGAAGAGTTAGCATATTACTTAAAGTCACACAGCTAATAAATGCAGAACAGAAATTGAAACCTACATCCCCCAGATTGCAAAGCCAACACTTATGCCTTTGATTTGTAAGGAATAGAGAAGGCAGTGTCCCCTAAAATGAGGATAATGATTGGATATTGTCCAGAATGAGGAGAATGATCAGATTCATACAAGATAAAACTACACAAAAAAAGCAAGCCAGACAATTTTAGACCATCTTAAAATTTTCTGGGTTTTATTCTAAGAGCAAATAACAACACCTGAAGACTTAAGATTGAAAGTGATATGACTGGCTTTGTGAGGTTTGGAGGAGTGGAGCAGCCAAGAAGGAGGAGAGTGGCTGCAGTATAGAAAAAGACTGCAGGAAAACAAGAAAAAAAACGAATACAAAGAGGCCAGAGCTCCCAAAATGGCTCTGTGAGAAACTCAGCAAATCCTCTCCTCTAAAACCAAAAAAGAAAAGAAAAGAAAAGAAAAAAAAGGACAGTCAAAAGTAATTAGAGTCTGTGAAAATTGACCAAAGGATAAACAACAAAATGAGAAGCATTTATTCAGGAATATCTACTATATCTCAGGAGGAAGTGTAACATTTCAGCCAGAAGTTATGTGCACCCCATCCACCCTGCTAAGTGTGTGGCACACCTTAGAAGACACGGCAGACCTTAAAACTTGGCAGCTACCTGGCCCTGCAAGAGAATGCTGACTTTATTTGAAGCAAGTAATGGAAAAACCTATGCCCAGGAATGTTGTTAAAAACAAGAGTGCTCTCCATGGCAAACAATCAGAGAGGGCTATTATCCCAAGCAATACTGGTCCAAAAATATAAATGTAATGTAGGTAAATTTTACTTTAATTTTTTTTAATGGATGCAAGACTTTACTAGATACAGGAATGCTCAATATCATCAATCATCAGGGAAATGCAAATTAAAACCATAGTAAGATATCACTCCACGCCCACTAAAATGGCTAACACTTAAAAGACTAACAATACTAGGGCACCTGGATGGCTCAATTGGTTGAGTGTCCGACTCTTGATTTTGGCTCAGGTCATGATCTGAGAGTTGTGGGATCAGGTTACTCAGTGTGGAGCCCACCTGAGATTCTCTCTCTCTCTCTCTGCCCCTCTCCCTCATTTGCGCTCTCTCTATATATAAAATAACATAAATAATTAAAAAAATTAAAGACTAACAATACTAAGTGTTGGTAACAATGGAGCAAGTGGAACTCTCATACACCACTAGTATAATCACTTTGGAAAACACTTTGTCAGTTTCTTATAAAGTTAAATATACATCTAACTCTATGAACCAGCAACTCTACCTTTAGGTATTTATCCAAGAGAAATAAAAACATATCCACAAATAACCCAGTTAAGAAATGGACAGACAACATGAATAGAGACACTCTTCCAAAGAAGACATCCAGACAGCTACCAGACACATGAAAAAATGCTCAAGGATATACACTCAAGGATATACAAATCAAAACCACAATGAGATACCACCTCACATCTGTCAGAATGGCTAAAATTAACAACACAAGAAACAACAGGTGTTGGGGAGAATGCAGAGAAAGGGGAACCCTCTGACACTATTGGTGGGAATGCAAACTGATGGAGCCACTCTGGAGAATAGTATAGAGGTTTCTCGAGAAACTAAAAATAGAACTACCCAACAATCCAGCAACTGCACTATTAGGTGTTTACCCAAAGGATACAAAAATACTGATTCAAAGGGATACATGCAACCCCAAGTTTATAGCAGCATTATCAACAATAGCCAAACTATAGAGAGCGCCCAATTTCCATCAACTGATGAACAGATAAAGATGTGGCGCGCGCACACACACACACACACACACACACACACACACACACACTGGAATATTACTCAGCCATCAAAAAGAATGAAATCTTGCCAATTGCAATGATGTGGATGGAGCTAGAAAATATTATGCTAAGTGAAATAAGTCATTCAGAGAAAGACAAATACTGTATGATTTCACTGATATGTAGAATTTAAGAAACAAAACAGACGAACATATGGGAGGAGAAAAGAGAGGGAAACAAACCACAAAAGACTCTTAACGACAGAGGCCAAACTGAGGGTTACTGGAGGGGAGGTGAATGGGGGATGGGCTAAATGGGTGATGGACATTAAGAAGGGCACATGTTGGGATGAGCACTGGGTGTTGTATGTAAGTGATGAGTCACTGAATTCTACTCCTGAAACCAATGTGCACTGTATGTTAACTAACTAAAATATAAATTTAAAGAAAAAAAAGGGAAAAAAACCACATCTACACAACAATTGTACATGCTAGTTCACAGAAACTTTACTTATAATAGCTAAAATCTAGAAACAACACAAATATCCATTAATAGGATGATATAAAATTCTGGTATATTCATGCAATGAAATACTACTTAGCAATACAAAAAAAACCACATTCATTCAAAAAAAGGATGAATTTTGGGGCGCCTGGGTGGCGCAGTCGGTTAAGCGTCCGACTTCAGCCAGGTCACGATCTCACGGTCCGTGAGTTCGAGCCCCGCGTCGGGCTCTGGGCTGATGGCTCGGAGCCTGGAGCCTGTTTCCGATTCTGTGTCTCCCTCTCTCTCTGTCCCTCCCCCGTTCATGCTCTGTCTCTCTCTGTCCCAAAAATAAAATAAACGTTGAAAAAAAAAAAAAAAATTAAAAAAAAAAAAAAGGAAAAAAAACAAACAAAAAAAAAAAAAAAAACAAAAAAAGGATGAATTTTTAAATTTAGGATGAACAAAAGAAGCCAGACACAAAAGAGTACCTACTTCATGACTCTATTCTATGAAGTTCCAGATTCGCAAAACCAATCTACAGTGATAGAAATCAGTAATTACTAGGTAGAAGCAGAGATTGACTTGAAAGGGGCTCAGGCAGCTTTCTGGAGTGATGTGATGAAAAACTTAGGGGGAGGAAAGGTAAGCATATACATTTATCAAAACATCAAGCTACAAATGTAAAAATATGTGTACTTCTGCATATAAATTATATCTCAATAAAGCTGCTTAAAGTACAAATACGATGGGGCCTCTGGGTGGCGCAGTCAGTTGAGCCAGGTCATGATCTCACAGTTGGTGAGTTCCAGCCCCACAGAAGGAGACTCTGTGTCTCCTTCTCTCTCTACCCCTCCCCAACTTGTGCTCTGTCTCTGTGTGTCTCTCTCTCTCAAAGATAAACATTAAAAAAAAAAAAATGTTAAAACTAATTCAAAAGTACCTTTTCTATAGAAGCCTTTCCTAGTTTGCCCAGAGTTACTCCCTCCTAGGTGCTCCCGCAGTATGTTTCACTGTGCTGTAGCACTTATCCTAGTTTGTATATAAACTATGAAGAATTTATATGGACTGATCATAAGTGATTTTGCACACTATCAAGATGTATATAGCAGTAAGTGGTGTTGTCTATTTTGTACAATAAAATTTAGACAGCTCTACAAATTGTTATTAACCTAAATAAGCATTAAACTTATTTAATAAATAAGAATTCAGTGTCTACTTTATGGTGAAATAAAAACCTGTTAATACGAGGGGAATCCAACATGGTGGAGAAGTAGGGGGACCTGAAGTTCCCTTGTCCCTCAAACACAGCAGTGTTGAGGCCAAAGGGCTTTGAATTCTAACAGTCCAGGCTGCAGTGACAGACGTCTGCAGGGGCCCACGGGGACAACCTGGTGGGCCATAGGTGCGTAACTGAGAACTGGGGAGATAAAACAAGCAGCATAGGCACAGAGGGGAGGGATCCCCTTCTGCAGAGAGACAAAGGGAAGAGAAAGAGAGGATGTGGAAGTGTAGGACTGTATTTGGACAAGAGAAAAACCACTGACTGGGATCGGAAAAAAACAGAAAAAGATCCAATTTCTAACTGCAGGGCTTTCTCCACACGGGCCGGCTGCCCTGTTCACGCACCTGGGGAGGAAGGGAGCCAGCCCCAGGATCGGTAACTAGTTCAGAGGCATAGAGGGAGAAAGCAATCCCCTCCTTCGAGTGCTATGGGAAGAAGATATATAACCGTTCAAAAAACAAAGACTGCCTGCACCCAAGCCAGAGGCCATTTATGGGCAGGGCAGAAGGCACTTCCCTGAAACCTGGCACGTGGACTGGGACCCTTTAAGAGGTTTGAATCCCAATCCAGAGCCAGGGAGGCAAGGGAGGCAAGGGAGGCAAGGGAGTCAGGGGAGCAGGACAAACCGCCTCGCTAGCACCCGCACAGCGCTGTGAGGAGGTCATCCATTGGTGGGGCAGAGTGGTTCTCCCCCGGCATTGGGAGCGTGGAGCGGGACCCCTGAAGACATCTGGGTTTGAACCCCACACAAGCCCCAGGGAGGCATAGGAGACTGTGGAGGGAAGGGAAAAAGAAAAAACAAAAAACAGCCCACTAATGGCCTGAACAGAGTGGTTTAGGGTACCTGGTCTGGGATGCCGCCATTTTTCTCCACATCACCAACAAGGTGGGGCTTCAGGGAATGGACAGCAGCCCACAGTGGAGGGGGGACCCACCTATACCAAACCACGCCCCTCCACACCTGGTAACTGCACATCTACCTGCAACTGACGCTAACCAACCAGACAGCCTCTCCTCCAGACCAGCGCTGCCAGTGGATCCAAGGCACCCAGAGGTTTTGCATTTTCTGATTTAATTCTTGGTCAATTCTTATTTTATGTGTACACACACACACACACACACACACACACGTGTGTGTGTGTATATTTTTTTTTTCCTTCCCTTTCTCTTTCTTTTTTCCCTGTTCTAGTCTGGTTATTCTGATTGTTGGTTTGTTTAAGAAGACATATTTAATCTATTCTCTTTACACCTGTTCTGTATCTCCTTCTTTATTTTCCTCTCCCTCTCTCTGGATTAAACTGCATAGTTTCTCTGCCCAATCAATTTTCTTTTATTTTTCCCCACTCCTGTCATTTCTCTCTTTGTATGGGTTAAGGATTCTTCTACCACTACCACCACCACCGCCACCCCCGCTTTTCTTTTTTTTTTTTTTAATTTTTTCTTCCAAGGTTACTTCAATGAACAAATCAAAGCACACCTGGTGGAGGGTCCAAAACAATCACTATGAGTAGGGAGATACAGCAACCAGAATCACAACAACAGAGAGCACACAACACACTCCAAAAAACACTTCCTGAAGGGCCAGGGCCCAGACAGTGTATGACCCCTTTTTGATACAGTACTGCTCACAGGTGCAGGACACATAACAAGTTTTTAAAACACATAAAGGACAGAAAACTAGTCAAAATGACGAAATGGAAGAATTCTCCTCAAAAGAAATTCCAGGAAGAAATGACAGCTAAAGAATTGGTGAAAATAGATATAAACAATATAAGTGAACAAGAATTTAGAATAATAGTCATAAGATTAATCTCTGGGCTTGGAAAAAAGCATAGAAGACAGCAGAGAATCTATTGCTGCAGAGATCAAGGAACTAAAAAGTAGTCATGATGAATTAAAAAATACTGTAAATGAGGTGCAAAATAAACTGGAGGCAGTAACAGTGAGGATTGAAGAGGCAGAGAAGAGAATAAGTGAAATAGAAGATAAAATTATGGAAAAAGATGAAGCTGAGAAAAAGAGAGATAAAATTCTAGACCACGAGGGGAGAATAAGAGAACTAAGTGATTCAATGAAATGAAATAATATCCATATAACAGGAGTTCCAGAAGAAGACAGAGAGAAAGGGGCAGAAAGTGTACTTGAACTGGCAAATTCTGAAAGCAGCTAGGGACACATGGGCCTTAACCTACAAGGGTAGATGCATCAAGGGTAGTAGCAGACCTATCTACTAAAATTTGGCAGGTCAGGAGGGAGTGGCAGGAAATATTCAATGTGCTGAATAGGAAAAATATGCAGCCAAGAATCCTTTATCCAGCAAAGCTGTCATTCAGAATAGGAGAGATAAAGGTTTTCCCAAACAAAAACTGAAGGAGTTCATCACCATTAAACCAGCCCTATAAGAGATCCTAAAGGGGACTCCGTGAGTGGAATGTTGCAAAGACTACAAAGGACCAGGGACATTACCACAAGCATGAAACCTACAGATAACACAATGACACTAAATCCCTATCTTTCAATAAAAATGCTAAATGTAAATGGACTAAATGCTCCAATCTAAAGACACAGGGTATCAGAATGGATTAAAAAAACAACAACAAAAACCATCCATCTACTTGCTGTCTTACAAGAGACCCATTTTAGACTTGAGGACACCTTCAGATTGAAGTGAGGGGATGGAGAACCACCTATCATGCAAGTCAAAAGAAAGCTGGAGTAGCCATACTTTTTTCAGACAAACTAGATTTTAAACTAAAGGCTGTAACAAGAGATGAAGAAGGGCATTATATCATAATTACAGGGTCTATCCATCAAGAAGAGCTAACAATTATCCATCAAGAAGAGCTATGCACCGAATTCAGAAGCATCCAAATATATATAACAATAACATCAGCAATCTTATTGGTAAGAATGTGGTAATTGCAGGGGACTTTAATACTCCACTTACAACAATGGACAGATCATCTAGACAGAATATCAATAAAGAAACAGTGGCCCTGAATGATACACTGGACCAGATGGACTTGACAGATATATTCAGAACTTTTCATCCAAAAGCAGAATACACATTTTCTCTACTGCACATGGAACATTCTCCAAGATAGAGCACATACTGGGTCACAAAACAGCCCTCAACAAATATAAAAGAAATGAGATCATACCATGCACATTTTCAAATCACAATGCTATGAAACCTAGCTAGTGAAGAAATTGAATCAGTAATCAAAAATCTCCCAACAAGTAAGAGTTCTGGGCCAGATGGCTTACCAGGGGAATTCTACCAGACATTAATACCTTTCCTTCTCAAGCTGTTCCAAAAAAACAGAAACGGAAGGAAAACTTCCGGACTCATTCTCTGAAGGCAGCATTACCTTGATTCCCAAACCAGACAGAGACCCCACTAAAAAGGAGAATTACAGGCCAATATCCCTGATGAACATGGATGTAAAAATTCTCAACAAGATACTAGCAAATTGAATGCAACGGTATATAAAAAGAATTATTCACCATGATCAAGTGGGATTCATTCCTGGGCTGCAGGGCTGCTTCAATATTTGCAAATCAATCAATGTGATACATCACATTAATAAAATAAAGAATAAGGACCATTCGATCCTGTCAATAGATGCAGAAAAAGCATTTGACAAAATATAGTACCCTCTCTCAATAAAAACCCTCAAGAAAGTAGGGATAAAAAGAACATACCTAACATCATAAAAGCCATATATGAAAGGCCGACAGCTAATATCATCCTCAATGGGGAAAAACTGAGAGCTTTCCCCCTGAGATCAGGAACACGACAGGGATGTCCACTCTCACTACTGTTGTTTAACATAGTGTTGGAAGTCCTAGCCTCAGTAATCAGACAACAAAATGAAATAAAAGGCATCCAAATTGGCAAAGAAGTAGTCAAACTTTCACTTTTCGCAGATGACATGATACCCTACATGGAAAACCCAAAAGACTCCACCAAAAGCTGCTAGAACTGATACAAGAATTCAGCAAAGTCACAGGATACAAAATCAATATACAGAAATCAGTTGCATTTCTATACATCAATAATGAAGCACCAGAAAGAGAAATCAAGACATTGGTCCCATTTACAACTGGGCCAAGAACCAGAAAATATCTAAGAATAAACCTAGCCAAAGATGTATGCTGAAAACTACAGAAAACTTATGAACGAAATTGAAGAAGACACAAAGAAATGGAAAAACGTTCCATGCTCATGGACTGGAAGAATACTGTTAAAATGTCAATACTACCCAAAGCAATCTACACATTCAGTGTAATCCCAATCAAAATAGCACCAGCATTCTTCTCAAAGCTAGAATAAACAATCCTAAAATTTGTATGGAACCAGAAAAGACCCCGAATAGTCAAAGTAATATTGAAAAAGAAAACCAAAGCAGGAGGCATCATGATCCCGGACTTTAGCCTCTACTACAAAGCTGTAATCATGAAGACGATATGGTACTGGCACAAAAACACATACATAGACCAATGGAATAGAACAGAGAACCCAGAATCGTACCTACAAATGCATGGCCAACTAATCTTTGACAAACCAGGAAAGAGTATTCAATGGAAAAAAGACAGTCTCTTTAGCAAACGGTGCTGGGAGAACTGGACAGCAACATGTAGAAAAATGAAATTAGACCACTTTCTTACACTATACACAAAAATAAACTCAAAATGGATGAAAGACCTAAATATGACACAGGAAACCATCAAAACCCTAGAGGAGAAAACAGGCAACAACCTCTTTGACCTCACCCTCAGTGATTTCTTGCTCAACATATCTCCAGAGGCAATGGAATTAAAAGCAAAAATGAATTTCGGAACCTCATCAAGTAAAAAGTTTCTGCACTGCAAAGGAAACATTCAACAAAACTAAAAGGCAACCAACAGAATGGGAGAAGATATTTGCAAATGAAATATCGGATAAGAGTTAGTATCCAAAATCTAATAAAGAACTTACCAAACTCAACACCCAAAAAACAAATAATCCAGTGAAGAAATGGGCAGAAGACATGAATAGATGCTTCTCCAAAGAAGACATCCAGATGGCCAACAGACACATGAAAAGCTGCTCAACATCATTTACCATCAGGGAAATACAAATCCAAACCACACTGAGATACCACCTCACACCAATCAGAGTGGCTACAATTAACAATTCAGGAAACAACAGATGCTGGCAAGGATGTGTAGAAACAGGAACCCTCCTGCACTGTTGATGGGAATTCAAACTGGTATAGCCACTCTGGAAAACAGTGTGGAGATTCCTCAAAAAAATTAAAAAGAGACCTACCCTATGACCCAGGAATAGCACTGCTAGGAATTTATCCAAAGGATTCAGGAGTGCTGATGCATAAGGGCACAGGTACCCCAATGTTTTTAGCAGCACTTTGAACAATAGCCAAATTATGGAAAGAGCCTAAATGTCCATCAACTGATGAACGGATAAAGAAGATGTGGTTTATATATACAATAGAATACTACTTAGCAATGAGAAAGAATGAAATCCTGCCATTTGTAGCAACGTGGATGGAACTGGAGGGTATTATGCCAAGTGAAATAAGTCAGTCACAGAAAGACAGATATCGTATGTTCTCACTCATATGTGGAACTTGAGAAACCTACCAGAAGACCATGGGGGAAAGGAAGGGGAAAAAAAATGTTACAAACAGAGAGGGAGGGAGGCAAACCGTAAGAGACTCTTAAATACACAGAACGAACTGAGGGTTGGTGGGGCGGCGGGGGGAGGGGTGTGGAGAGGGGAAAATGGGTGATGGGCATTGAGGAGGGCACTTGTTGGGATGAGCACTGGGTATAGTATGGAAGCTCCCAAAACTAAGAGCACACTGTATACACTGTATGCTAGCCAACTTGATAACAAATTATATTTTTTAAAAAGTTGTTAATAAATTAGCTCAATTAGAATTTTAGTAATAAAATTATTTGTATGCCACTGCTTATCAAAGCTAATAGATAATTCTCACACTATTTAATAGTAAAAAATATATCAAGTCATGTTACTTCAAGGTTAAAAGCTTCAAATACAAGTGAAAATGAGACATTTGTCAAGATGAAAATTTGATAAAAATTTAGAAGTAAATCTTGCCAATACCTTCATTTGTTCAAATATTTAAAATGTAAAGTAATAAATTTCATCTATAAATACTAAAATTTCCCTATGTTACCTGATTAACATTTAAGTTAAAAACTCACTACAAGTTTAATATAGAAAGAGAAAGAGCCACAGGAAGTAGAAAAACACAGAAGTATTTTAAAAATTACCAAGATATTATTCAATTTTTAAAAATGTACTAAGCACCTATTAGGAGCTAAGCATCATCCTTGACATAAATACAAAAATAAGCAAGGCAAAACAACTGCTCCTATGAAACCTGCATCTAGGCAAGGAGTGATAAACGTAGCAGGAGATGTATGAACAGGGTGCTAAGAGAGTACAAGGAAGTGATACTTAATCAAGGTAGTAAATGTTAACAGTTGTCAATAAAAGCTTACCAGAGGAACAGTACTTTTATTTAGGCAGTTCTCAAAATGAGAAACAGCATTCCAGGAAGACAGAGCATATGCAAAAGACATCAGAAGTCATGACACATTCAATAAAGAGCAAGATCAGTAGAGCTGCAGAATGTAGTGGATTGAGGGGAACACCTGCCAACAAAAGAAATCCCACAGAAGGGACCTATTCTGATGTGCAAAGAAGCTTGAACTGCATGACCTATAGGTGATGCAAAGGTATTTTAGACTCTAAACAGAAAATTAAAGCAGTAAGATTATCGTTTTAATCACTGGTGATAAGGTGAAGAAATTCAAGAAAGAAAAGCAAAGCACAAAACTTCTGAAATATTCCAAATGAGAACTGATGAAAACAAAAGTGGAAAGATGGAACAATGTGGGAGAAGAAAGATAAATGATAGAGCAGGATGGCTCTCAAGAGCTGGCAAATGTGCATGAGTCCACATTGGTGTCATTCAACAAAACGGAATAGAGACAGAGTTTAGGGGGCAGCATGATGACTTCAGAGAAGGATGAAATGAGCATCTTTATCTCATTGTTTTTCCTTCTACAACCATGGAACCACTCAACAGAGTAAAAGAAAAATTAGTGCAAAAATTAGGAGAGTTGGGCAGAAAAGGTAAATAAAATAAAAAGGGTCTTACCTAGTAAAATAAAAAGTTGGGCTATAGGAACAGGGCAAAAGAAACTGCAATAAAAAGCTGCATATGAAACCAAACCAGCCCCAAAGTGTATGAGTCATGCCACATTCTAAGAACATAATGTGACATATAGAAGGTGAAATTTTACAACCAGTGAAAAAAATTTTGACTACTCTAATGAAAGTGAAAAAAAAAAAGTATCATGCGAAATTCATACACTCTTCCTCTTCCTGACCCCTGCACCAGTTCCATCTTACTTTGGTTAGTAAATTAGGCTTTTAAGTGAAGTGGAGGTTGGAGAATTCAAGGATATGTTTCCTGATAGAACTACAAAGAAAAAAAAGAACTGTGAAGAAGTCGGCTATAATTCCATGCTTCCCCTCTACTTGACTGTGTTTGTATCACATTTTAACAATAAGTGGTGATTGACAAAAGACAGTGAAAGCATTCATTTTAGAGTTGTTTTTTTTTTTAAAGAGAATGTACAGTAACCATATGAAAAAGATTCTACTATTGAGGGACAAGAAGGAACATGGGGATGGCTCTATTAGACTCTTTGCTGTGATAATATTCATCATAATGGAATTCTACATATATAAACTGGTTATCCTGGAGAAAATTAGGTTGCTAAGAATGATCCTTAAACAGTCTAGTTGACTAATTTCAAAAAGTTGGACATAATATAAAGAATAAATTTAATTCAGAAATAATACTAATATACCACTCTAAGAAGATAAAGTTTATAAACCTGGAAATAAATAACATACTAAATCCATTTAATTCCCTATTATCAAACAAAATGCTAACTATAGTACAGGCATACCTTGTTAAATTGCGTTTCACAGATACTATGTTTTTTTGTTTTGTTTTGTTTTTACAAATTGAAGGTTTGTGACAAGACTTTATCAAGAAAGTCCATCAGAACCATTTTCCAACAGCACTTTCTCACGTCATGTCTCCGTCACACTTTAGTAATTCTCCCAATATTTCAACTTTTCATCACTATTATATTTGTTACGGTGATCTGTGATCATCACTCACTTTGTAAGCTCAAATAATGGTATGCATTTTTAGCAGTATTTTTTAATTAAGGTATATACATTGTTTAGACATAATGCTATTGCACACTTAACAGACTACAGTATACAGTAATAGACCACAATATAGTGTAAATATAACTTTTATATGTACTGGCAAACCTAAAAGTTCACTTGACTCACTTCACTGTGATATTCACTTTATGGCCGTAGTATGGAACCAAACCCCCAATATCTCTAAGTTATGCATTTTCCCAAATTGCTATTGTCTACAATCCTTTCTGAAGAAATCATAGGTGATGCATTTTGAGGTCCTTTAAATATAATAGAGGATATACTGTCTAGAATGTCTCTCTCCTCCTTCTATACTGTCATAAATATCCTGATTCTTCAGAAGAGTTCAAATGTCACCATTAATGATATTTGGTGAAGAATTTCATGACTCCCTCAAGCACACTCTCCCTGTACATTTCAATATCCCCTGTACATCAAATACACAAAATATTAGGGCTCTTCACACATTTCCCACCCCTCTATATTCCAGGTCCTTGCCTTACTTATTACTGTAACCCCCATCACAAAACAATCTAATATAATGGCAAGAGTATGTACAGTCAGCACTCAAATGCTTAATAATGGTTTGCATTCACCTGCTCTTGGGACATTGTGTATGTGTGTATTACAGAAACCATAACCTTAAAAAATAAAGGCAGAATTTTATTTTAACAAATATCATTATTCTTCTACTATGTTCCAGTTACAAGCTGTTTGCTATTCCTTGAACGTGCAACAGCATGAAAGAGTCTGGCACACAGTGTTCCTACTGACTAAAAACTATTACCCATTTCCATACCTTGTCCCTCTGGAAAACAACTGCTCAGCTAGAAAAGGTCAATCTGAAATAGCCCCCAAAATAAAACTGAATACTCTCTCCTTTGTTCCCCTACTGTACAGACTGATATAGAAATACGTGTAACACTTTACTGCAACAATATCTCCACTAAATTTAAAACTGGTTTATACCTAATAAACCCATATAATTAGTCTACTCAAGACACATTTTGCTACAAGGTCACATTAGAGGGTATACTAGAATATCCCATCGCTCAAAACCAGAAGTTATACAGAGATAGTTTCATGGACTTTTTTTTTAATGGCTTGGTGGAGAGAATTTATGTTTTCAAGGTAAAATTACTTCAGTCACGCCTTTAATTAGTATCGATTACAGGAATCCCAAAATTAGTTTTTGAGGAGAATCTTGCCTTTACCCTTGAATATTTTCTCAGTTCACCTCTCCAGCTTACCTTACCTGCTTTTACAAAATTGCACTTTGCCCTGATGCAACAGGGATAAATGCCAAAGAAATCTATGACTTGTGGGTATTATAATGGTATTGTTCATTACATTATATAGCAGCTTTCTTATGAGGACTAATGGGGGTAAAAATCGGTTTCATTATTAGGAGTCAAGATGACTTCTCAGAGAACGACATCTACCTAAAGAACATTAACTCTTATAATTGGTATTTTCTTTTTTAGATTGGCTTAGATTTTTCCTGGGGTCCATTCCAGTTACAAAACTTATAGTTCTATTAACTCTCTTCTTCCTTTATGTCCACCATCATACCTCATTCACTCTTTCAACATTAAAAAGGGGGGAAAGTAGAACCAATACTCAAATCATGGCAAAGATAGCCACAAATCCTATGATCATTCACTTACAAAATGTCTGCCATGGATACCTGGCATCTGAGGGGGCCATCTAGTATCTACCTTCCTATGCTTAAAGAATCTTCCACTTTATGAGACAGAATCACTTGAAACTAAAGAAACTGAAAGCAGCAGCTATTTGCTTTCCGAACCTCCCTTGCAAGTGGGACAGGTGCATAAGATTTGGGTTTTGCCAGTCAGACAAACCAAGAAAAGGAGGAAGAGGAGACAGAGAAGAAGGAAGCAACAGCAGAGCAGCACAGCAAGGACCACAAGCAATCCATGCTGGTGAGGTTGGGGGCAATAGCAAAAGAAAATTAAATCCAGTTTGAATTAATTCAGCCTTCTTTAATCCACTTTTGCAAAAAGAACTAGCAGCAATTTTAGGAATATCTGTTGCCTCATGTCAGTGAGAGTACAAATAGTGGCAAATATGCTACCTAACATCCAGTGCTATCACTGGATCACATCTGTGGTATGATTTGTAGCATTGTTCCTGGCTACAGATTCGAAGGCTGGTTCTCCTACCATTTAGGAAATAACTCAATATTATTAGGAGTAACCCAATAACCTCTTTAAAAATACTTTTTCTGTTTAAATCACAGGGACTTCTGTTACTTAAAATGATGGGGATGCCTGGGTGGCTCAGTCGGTTGAGCGTCCAACTCTTGCTTTTGGCTCAGGTGATGATCCCAGGGTCGTGGGATTGAGCCCTGTGTCCAGTTTCACACTGGGCATGGAGCCTGCTTTAGATTCTCTCTCCCGTTGCCCCTCTCCGCCACTCGCTTGCTCTCTAAAAATAAAAATAAACTGTGAACATGAACATCAATTTTTAGATCCAAATACCACCCAAAAGCATCACTTTAAAGTTTAGACGGTCACTTCAACTCTTCTCCCAACAAGGCCTCATATAACTACCCCCATTCGCAACATGTTACAAATGGCGTGTTTTCAAAAGTCTCACAGCTCTTCCTTCAATCTACCGGGACTCCTCTCATAAGGGCCAATATCAACATCCATGAGAATGACTGGCAGAGAACCACCAGGGAAATCACATCCTGAACCTTCCATCTGTGGTCTTACCTAAAACAGTATCTTGATGAAAACTGATATAAAGAGAACAATCTGTGACAGAAAAGCCAACTTAACATTAAAACTTGTGGGGCGCCTGGGTGGCTCAGTTGGTTGGGCGTCCGACTTCAGCTCAGGTCATGATCTCGAGGTCTGTGAGTTCGAGCCCCGCATCAGGCTCTGTGCTGACAGCTCAGAGCCTGGAGCCTGTTTCAGATTCTGTGTCTCCCTCTCTCTCTCTGACCCTCCCCTGTTCATGCTCTGTCTCTCTCTGTCTCAAAAATAAATAAACGTTAAAAAAAAATTTTTTTAATATATAAATAAAACTTGATATTTATGTCACCATAAACAATGAAACAATGAACTGTTAAAGGAAGAAAACTCAGCTAAACTGTCTGATTTATTCACACTTTCGTAACTTCAAAACCCAATCATCAGTCCTAGAATTGTAAATATAGCAATTATGCTATGGTCTGAAAGTCTGTCCCCCTTAAAACTCGTATGTTGCAATCTCAACTCTCAATGTGATGGTATTAGGAGGTAGGGCTTCTGGGGGTAAATAGTCACTAGGGTAGAGCCCTCATAAATAGGATTACTGCCCTTACTAATACGGCCCAAGAAAGCTCCCCTGTCTCTTCTACTTTGTGAGGTTTCAGTGAAAAACAGCCATCTAGAAAGCAGGCCCTCAGCAGACACCAAATCTGCCAGCACCTTGATCTTGGATCTTCCAACCTCCAGAACTGAGGGAAATAAATTTCTGCTATTTTTAAGTCACCAGTAATGGTATTTTGTTATAGAAGCCTGAACAGACTAATACAAGTTTTCTTTAACATAGTGTTTCTTAGACTGTGCTCCCTCCTCCACACATATACACACACACTAATGATGATGACGATGCCACCATCACCACCACCAGGATGAAATACCAAAAGCATAAATTTTCAATCCCAGCAGCATTTGGGAATGACTTACTTCAGAAACTCTTAAAAATATCAGGAAAAGAAAAAAAGAAACTCTTAAAAATATCAATAACTTCGGCTCTTCCATCAGAGATTCTGATTAAATTGGTCTGGGTTGGGACCCAAGCATCAATATTGTCTAAAAGCACCTTGACCTTTCACCCAACACAGCATTCCATCATAGCACAATGTCAGGCCCCAACAGGGACCTGGGCATGCCGATGGAGGCAGGCACAAAAGGCAAGGATGATGGCTTCTGGGAAGCAGAACATGCTGCCATCAACTCCATGATGGACCAGATCAACTCCTGTCTGGACCACTTAGGAGGAGAAAAATGACCCCCTCCATGCCTGCCTCCAGAAGCTGCTTGAGTCCACCCAGCAGATATGCCTTGCATTCCAGCAGCAGCTCAGGAAGGTCCCTAACAATGCCAGTTCCTAGGCTCTGGGAGCCACCAACCAGCTACAACCCTGCCTCCCTGGGTTATGTTCTGGCCTGGGCACTCACCACCTGGGTTAGATACCTTCTCATGGGCTGGCCTGCGAGTCCCCTGGTGAGTCTGCCTGCCTGGGCCATCCTTCTGGTACTCCCCTTGGCATGCCTGGGCCAGCCCCCACCACCCAAGCATCCTCTCCTGGGGTCAGGTGTGGACTTGCAAACCACCCACCTTGCCTGTCTGCCTAATTCCAGAGCACTCCCCACTCTGCCCAGGCCTTGAGCATCCACATTAAATACTCTCCAGCAAAAAATAAATAACAATAAAAGATCCTCAAGGAATTCTAATTCACTTAGGGCTCAAAACTAGTGAAGAAGAATCCGACTTTCTGAAGCATCTGTTTGTCCTTAGCACTCTGTTCTTTTACAGTGGTGTTAATGTATTTAACTCACTAACCAGTTGGCCCTAAATATTAGTTAATAATTAGCTCTTAAAGCTATGGAAGATCATATTAGGAAGCAAAGCACCAAATAAATTACTTCCCACACAACAGTCTTCCATATTTTCCTCAAAAATTTTATAACTTGAGAAGTAGAATTTTTAGATTTCACAATTACTGCTTAAATTTTACTGAGTATAAATATCCAAAGATCTGTGAAGATAAAAATAGACTGTCAACAGAGTGGCCAAAATGAAGAAATCAGGAGACTATAGATGCTGGAGAGGATGTGGAGAAACAGGAACCCTCTTGCACTGTTGGTGGGAATGCAAATTGGTGCAGCCGCTCTGGAAAGCAGTGTGGAGGTTCCTCAGAAAATTAAAAATAGACCTACCCTATGACCCAGCAATAGCACTGCTAGGAATTTATCCAAGGGATACAGGAGTACTGATGCATAGGGGCACTTGTACCCCAATGTTTATAGCAGCACTCTCAACAATAGCCAAATTATGGAAAGAGCCTAAATGTCCATCAACTGATGAATGGATAAAGAAATTGTGGTTTATATACACAATGGAATACTACGTGGCAATGAGAAAAAATGAAATATGGCCTTTTGTAGCAACGATGGAACTGGAGAGTGTGATGCTAAGTGAAATAAGCCATACAGAGAAAGACAGATACCATATGGTTTCACTCTTATGTGGATCCTGAGAAACCAGAAACCCATGGGGGAGGGGAAGGGAAAAAAAAAAAAAAAAAAGAGGTTAGAGTGGGAGAGAGCCAAAGCATAAGAGACTGTTAAAAACTGAGAACAAACTGAGGGTTGATGGGGGGTGGGAGGGAGGGAAGGGTGGGTGATGGGTACTGAGGAGGGCACCTATTGGGATGAGCACTGGGTGTTGTATGGAAACCAATTTGACAGTAAATTTCATATATTAAAAAATAAAAAATAGGGGCGCCTGGGTGGCGCAGTCGGTTAAGCGTCCGACTTCAGCCAGGTCACGATCTCGCGGTCTGTGAGTTCGAGCCCCGCGTCAGGCTCTGGACTGATGGCTCGGAGCCTGGAGCCTGTTTCCAATTCTGTGTGTCTCCCTCTCTCTCTGCCCCTCCCCCGTTCATGCTCTGTCTCTCTCTGTCCCAAAAATAAATAAAAAACGTTGAAAAAAAAATTAAAAAAATAAAAAATAAAAAATAAAAAAAATAGACTGTCAAACTTCTATTACAAATTTTCAAGCTTTTAGTATCCAATTCTTTACTATATAAATATTTAGTGGTAACCCTCAGTGATGTTTTAGTTTGCTTCTTCACTCAATATATTATACACACCAGAGTCTCATTTTACTTATAAGATATGAACAAATGAATATAATTAAATATCCTTTAAATGCTTGTATTCTCAGTTTAGAAAATTCTGCAAAAGTGGTAAAAGAGGCATTATGTTAACTTACCTACAAATTTTCATAAAAATATACACAATATAAATAGTGCAGTCACTTTGACACTGTATTACTTTGACACTGGGTGACTTACATCAACCATTAGCTATTCTTAATAAAGTGTGAAAAGATCACAAAACTAATGCTTTCTTGTTGTTGTTGTTTTTATTTTAGAGAGAGACAAACAGCGAGCACACGCGCGAGAGAGGGGCAAAGGGAGAGAGGTACACAGTCCCAACTAGGCTCCATGCTCAGCTCAGAGCCCAACACATGGCTCAATCCCATAACACAACCTGGGACACAACCTGAACCAAAATCAGGAATCAGACACTTAACTGACTGAACCACTCTGGTGCCCCACAAAACTAATGTTTTTTAAAATAATCATAAATTTTTTGTTTTGTCCTTCAAGTAGGTCCAGTCAAATAGGAGAAGTCATCGTGGCTTTAAGAAAACTGCATTACTCGAAACCAATTAATAATGCTGAGATTTCACCTGGGAAAACTGGTATACTTCCAAATGTTTAAACACTCCTGAAAATAAAAAGCCATCACTTTTTACTCTTTTTCAAATCCACATAAATCAACAGAGAAAAGTCTGCAATCTTAATCAGACACCCACAGTAGACCTACTGTTTGTGGGGGGGAAAGGGGGGAGCATTAAGATTCTTCGACAAAACTATAGACTCCATTTTTTTCTGAGACTCCAAAACTCAGAATGAAATAGTAGCTAGAAAATCTCCAGTCTTCTGATAATGGTGCTAATTTTAGAGCTACCTGGATACTAACTAGGACCAAAAAGCAAGAATTAGTTACTTCCAACTTCACCCTGGAATCAAACAAGTCAAAGAAAAAACTTCAAGGTAATCACAGAAAAAAACAAAAGAGAAACAGTCATTTAATACTCACTTTTTAAAACATCAGAAACACGTATTTTAAATAGGATGACTTCACAACGATTTAGTTACCAGAAGAATATAAAGCAACAGGTAAGATATTAATTTGCTATTAAGTTCTATATAAATACTACTTAAAAAAACCGAAGAGTACATTTCAGTAGGCATTTAAAAAAAATTTTTTTTAATGTTTTATTTATTTTTGAGACAGAGAGAGACAGAGCATGAACAGGGGAGGGTCAGAGAGAGAGGGAGACACAGAATCTGAAGCAGGCTCCAGGCTCTGAGCTGTCAGCACAGAGCCCGATGTGGGGCTTGAACTCATGGACCATGAGATCATGACCTGAGCCAAAGTCGGACGCTTAACCGACTGAGCCACCCAGGCGCCCCTCAGTAGGCATTTCAATAGGCATTCATTAATCTACCAGAGATGGAAAGCAGGTAGAAAAGAAGAAGGACAAAATCATTTGAAAGCTACAAAATAAACTTTTTCCTTAAATTGAAATAACTGACAAAAAGAAAATGGGACCAGACTAGGAATTAATTTCTAATCTAACTCTCAAAATTTATCAAATTGAAAATCTAGTGTATATTTTTAAAACTCACGGTGGAGAGGGGGGTTCTCTTTAGAGTCTCACACTACTTCACAACCCCAAAAACAATTAAAGAATTAAGTATGATGTATGGTGCAAGCAAGGAGGCAACCAGTATGGACAGCAATCTGTACTGGTAATATTCTATTGATTAGCTTGTATATATAGTAGGCATACCATAATTATTATGTTATTCTTTTTACCTCAATTTTAAAAATAATGTCTTGTGGGCTGGAAACAATGCAGGAGAACTTAAACTCATGATAATGACATATATAAGACAAAGGGATAATAAGCAGAGATAAAGTATACTAAGGATTTCATAAGTATACATGTCAAAAAAATCCTAGAATTTTAAGAATTCTCAAAAAAATAAAATTTTTAAAATTCTCAAAAGACTGCAAATTTGCAGATGGAAGAAACTGAATGACAAAATATAATCGATATGAAAGACAAGAAGAGAAAAGAAATGGGCAGAACAAATAGAAAACTCAAAATAAAATGTCAGCTATGAATCCAAATACATGAGCAACCACAATAAGCACAAGTTGTAAAAGGACTTTAAAAAGCTTCAGTAGATGGTGCCTGGGTGGCTCAGTCAGACTTCAGCTCAGGCCATGGTCTCACGGCTCATGAATTCGAGTCCCACATCAGGCTCTGTGCTGACAGTCCAGAGCCTGGAGACTGCTTTGGATTCTGTGGTCTCCCTCTCTCTCTGTCCCTGACCCCACACTTGTGTTCTGTCTCTCTCAAAAATAAATAAAAGCATTTTTAAAAAAATTTTTTTAAAAAGCTTCAGTAGAAGACAAACTTTAACAATGGATTTAAAATCAACCCAAAAACTGCAACTATATGCTACTTAAAAAAGAAACATCTAGAAAATATAAACACACAAAAAGTAAAAAGATGGAACACTATATAAATGAGGCAAAAACTTACCTGAGAAAAGTGGATATGGCAAGCAATACCTAACAAAACTCTGGGGCAAACTGCATTAGCAGCAACTAAGTCAATAAATAATGGTATAAGCACATTAGGAAGAAAAGTCTTTATCTTACCTCTATTTCAAAACACTGCTTCAATGCACATAAAGCAAAATAGGCATATCTATAGAAAGAAACTGTCAAATTAATCACCAAGCGAAATATTTTTAACACACTTCTCTCAGCAATAAATCAGAGACTTAAAAATCAGGAATCAGAAGATTTCAACAGAACAAATTTGATTGAATGGACACATCTAGAACACTGCACTCAAAAAACACAGAATATACAATCTTCTTAAGCACACATAGAATAAATTTTTTAGTAAGCTCTACACCCAACATAGAGCTCAAACTCACAACCTCAAGACCAAGAGTCATGTCCCACATGGAATTTTTTTTAAGTTTACTTATTTGAGAGAGAAGGAGAGACAGAGAATGGGAGCACGTGTGCTTGGGGGAGGGGCATAGAGAGAAGGATAGAGAAATCTCAACTGGCTAACCACTGTCAGTGCAGAATCCTACACAGGCTCGATCCCAAGAACTGTGAGATCATGACCTGAGCCAATGCTCAGATGCTCAAATGACGGAGCGACCCAGGCGCCCCAATATTTTCTAGATATAACCACACACTGGACCATAATGCAAACCTTAAGTACAGGACTACCATACATGCCACACAGTAATTGTAATTAATTAACCTAGAAAGATTAACTAGGAAAAATCCATATCTGTTTCGAAATTAAGAATCACATTTCTAAAAAAAACACAGTTCAAAGAAACCTCAATGGAAATTGTAAATTTCCGTTATTAGATTACTGCATTATTACTAAATATTAGATGCAAATAATGAAACTTTGAGGTACAGGTAAAAATAGTACTAAGGATGTTTAAATTATAAAAGCTAAAAGGACAAGAAGAGCTAATCCAAAGAAAGTATAAGAAAAATAAAGGGAGAAGAAATCCCTAAAGTAAAAAAATAAAATAAAAAAGTACCACAGATTTTCCAAAAGTATAGGAACAACATGAGCTTACAAAACTACATCAAGTCAAGTTTTTAGAAACCTGAATAAGCTACAACTATTAATAAAATCAAGAGAGTAAATTCATGTTTTCCAGGTGGGAGAAAAAGGGAGGGAGAACATAGCCCATACATCTACTGGTAAATTCTCTAAAATTTTCAAAGACCAAATAATTCTAATCTTAAGACAAAAATTATTGCAATGTACTGGAAAAGAAAACATTCCAGAATAGCAGAATAAACAGTTTTCTCAAGTACATACAGAATATTCACAAGAATATGGGCTATGCAACAAAGAATTGAAATCATACATGGTATGTTCTCTGGCCACAAGAAAATTAGAGTAGAATATATAAGGAAAGATATCTACAAAATCCTAAAAATTTGGAAATTAACCAATACACTTCTAAACACATAACTGCAGTAGATGATTAACCTTTTCCTTACAGAGGGCTGGCCTTTGCCCTCAACCAGTGTAAGGTAATCTCTAAACCCTTGAATTGTCTTTACTAAGAGTGCCTTTTTGTTGATCTGAGGCCATAAGCCACCTCAGATAATCTAGGCTAACAATGTGTAGGGGCTTTGGGCCACTCAGTGTAAGCCCAACCTCTGGGGGGGCTAGAGACTATAGCCAACAAAGCAGGAAGTCATCATGTCTACATGACCAAACCCTAATAAAACACACACCAAGTCTCATCTGACTTCCCTATTTGGCATCACTCTACATGTTGGCACACATTGCTGGGAGAAGTAAGCGCTGTCCACACACCTAACACTACTGGGAGAAGACAACTGAAGGTCTGCACTTGGAACTCTCCTGGACCCTGTCCTATGCACCTCTTTCCCTGGCTGATTTTTACTTGTACTAAAATAAACCATAACCAGCATATAACAACTTTCAGTGAATTCTGGAAGTCCTAGTGAATTACTGAACCTACAGGTAGTCATGACAACCTTCAATCTGCAACTGGGTCAAAAGTGCGAGTGGTTTTAGGGAAGGGGGGATAAGCAAAATAGGTGACACGGATTAAGAGTTATAAACTTACGGTTATGAATAAGTCACAGGCATGAAAAGTCCAGCATAAGGAATATAAACAATAATACTGTAATAACTTTTTATGTTGACAGATGGTAACTACACTTATCACAGTGAGCATTTCATAATGTGTATGTAATTGTTGAATCACTATGCTGTACATTTGAAACTAATATAATGTTTTATGTCAACCATACTTTAATTAAAAAAAATAAGATCAGCTAAATTTAAAGGCTTTAGAAGGGTGCCTGGGTGGCTCAGTCAGTTTCAGCTTGGGTCATGATCTCACAGTTCACGGGATTAAGTCCCTCATCAGTCTCTGTGCTTGTCAGAAACTTAAGATTCTCTCTCCTATCTCTCTGCCCTTCCCCCACTCACACACATACACACCCAGGCTCTCTCTTAGGCTCTCAAAACAAATAAATACATAAATAAATAAACAAACATTAAAAATAAATAAAAGCTTTGGAAAGAACTGTACTTTTAAATAAATGGAATGTTATTTTTTTTAATTCTGTCTAAAAAGCCTAGTAGTTTATGTTTTACTAGCCATACCCTGACTTATATGCCAACCCAGGTAGAGCCTAGGTTGGTGACTTTACCCAGGGATTAACCAGCCCTGAGAATGGGGGCCATGTGCTCCCTAGACTGGGAAACACCACCCTCCAATAGAAGCAGCATATGGCAAAACTCAGAATCCACTGTATTTATACTTAAAACCTTCCTTCCATATCTCTAGAATGATGCTTGCAAACAACCTATGAAAGTGCCATATTCTTTGAATTCCGCAAAGCGGCTCTGAATAATAAAGCTGATTTGACAGTGTTTAAAACATACACACACAAATACACATACAAGATACCACTGCATACATGTAAGAATGGCTTAAAGGAAACTGACAATATCAGGTACTAGTGAGGATGCAAAGCAACTGGAACTCTCATACACGGCTAGTGGAAATGAAAAATGGCACAGCCACTTTGGCAAATTTTCAGTTTCTTATAAAGTTAATTATAGTTACCACAGAACACAGCAATCTGACTCCTAGGTATTTACCCAAGAGTAATGAAAGAGAAATAAAAACTTAGGCTCATACATAATACGAATAGTTAAAGCAGCTTTATTTGTGACTGCCAAAACTAGAAACAACCCAAATATTCTTGAACTAATTAGTGGATAAACAAACTGTAAAGCATCCATACAATCTTACTCAGCCACAACAACAAAAACTACTGATACACACAGCAACACAGATAAATCTCAAATGCATTATTCAGCCTCAAAGAAGCCAATCTCAAAGGCTACATACTGCATGATTCCATTTATATGACATTCTGGAATAGACAAAACTATAGGAACAGAAAACAAGTCAGTAACTGCAAGGAGCTGAGAGTGGGGGGCAAGAAGTACAAAAACACACAAGGAAATTTTGGGGGGGGTAGAACACTTCCATATCTCAATTGTGGTGCTGGTATCGACAAAGATTCTCTGACTAACCTCTATCTAGGTTCCATTGAGTCCTTTCTCAGCTAGGCCTCAACCTTGGCCTACAAAGACTTGAACAGGATACTAACATAGCTTCTAATAGCTCAAGGCTGCATCCCTAAGATGACCCTAGTCCCTCATAAAGTGCCTGCCTGAGAAAACTCACTGCTGCCAAAAGAATTTACTGTTTGTTCCAGCCAACACCTGAACATAGGGCCCCTGTCTGCCAGTCTCTGTGGGAGGGCAGGAGCCTTGGATAAGTGCCAGTTAACCAACCCAGATGGTTTCACACAGACCAATTTCCCCTTCCAGTTTTTTGGTAATTTATCACTCCCCTGACTCTACTGAACCCTTGCTCACCCCCTCCCTACTCCTTCATTCTCCCTTTAAAACACTGAGTTACCCATGTACAAATCAAAGTAGAATTCCATTTACACTGCACTCTATTCCACACTGCAATAATATATTACTGATTAAAATCTGAAGTTACCCTTTTAACTAGGGTCCAGCTTTGTTCATCTTTGACAACACAGAATTGTATGCATTTGTCAAAATTTGCAATATCATATACTAAAAAAAAGGTACATTTTACTTTATGTAAAATTATACCTCAATTACAATAAGCAAAAAAATGAAAGCAACAAGTTTCTGAACCATCAGCTTCTGAACCATAATTCACTTCATTAATTATGTCAGAGAAAAATCATATGATCTGAAATGCAGAAAAGCTACAAACAAACACCAATTCTAGAATTTTTGCTTGTATCAACAACTGAATGCATACATCCTTTTTCTCTAAAGCAAAAATGGCAAACTATGACGAGGGTTTCAAATCTAGCCCATGCTTTGTTTTTGTATGGCCCTATGAGCTAAGAATGGTTTTTACATTTTTAAAGGTTGTTAAAAAAAAAAAAGAAAGAAAAAAAGAAAAAGAAAAAAGAACATGCAACAGAGACTATATGTGGCCCACAAAGACTAAAATGTTTACACTCTGAATGTTTCTAGAAAACTTGGACCACCCTTTGCTCTAAAGCCTTACAACTCAAAATATAGACCATGTAGCAACAGCCTCAGAAAATCTCAAGCTCCATCCGAAAGTACTAAATCAGAACATGCATTGTAACAGAGTAAAACCAAAGTATTACCTTTCCATAGAGATGGGTCTTTGGAATATCAGAATATACACAGTAAATATATAATAACGTAAGTAGTATATACAACTCTAGAAAACAGCAATATTTCTAGTATAAAACTACATCAAACCAGATAAAGCATCAATTAAATCTCAGTGATATTGTGACTGTATGTATTTTCCCAACTCAAAATTATAGTTGATACAATGCAACACTAAGATAAAATATTTTAAATCATTCTCCCAGAAAATGTGGTAATAAGCATGCATAATAAAAAATTACAAAGATGCTCCAAGGTTTCTAAGAAATATCTCCCTAATTATTTCACTCAAGCCCTTCATTTCATCAAAAGAAAAAATAGGACTTGAATTTTCCCAAGACTTTATATGGCATACTACAGTCATTTATCTCAGCCTCAGAATGACTTGAAAATGGTCATTCTACAAGTCTTGCCACAAACTGTTTAACTGAAAATTAGGTACAAGTATTAGCGACACTGAAACTCTGTTGCTGTGTTTCCTCCTGGGAATGAATGAAAGAGAGAGAGAAGAAAGAAGCATACCACATATATTTAACAGTACTTTAAATAAAATTACAAATAGTGCAAAATGCAATCATTACTCTACAATTATGGGTTATGTATTTGTTTGTATCAATACAAAGCTCCCTCATATCCAAAGTCATTCAACAATATGATTGCTAATACACAGGTTTGGATTTAGGACTCTCCCACATTCTTTCTGTGAGGTCTAACAAATCCTACAATGCTTTTGAAAGCCAATGTTGAAAATATTAACTATAATATACTTTTCTACTAGTTCTACCTTAAATATAAAAAACTGTGCATTAATTCCAGGGCTGAGATTTTTTACGTTTGATTGCTTTGAGGTTAATGAACTAAACCGACTTAAAATGTACGCTGTGTATTAAGTTAAACATGAACTCATACTGAGGTCTTCAATTCTAATTCACTACCGCAAGGATCATCCTTCCCCTTGTTTATTTGTACCTTCCTATCCCAAGTAAGAAACTTGGTTCCTACCTCGTATGATCTATTTTACTTAACTGCTTAATTCTAGCATGCAATCACAGCTATGGGAAGCAACACTGACAACTGGAGTGCACTGCTTATGTGCAGTTCCTTTCGCCCTTAGTCTTTCAGGTTCCATGCATTTCCAAAGTTAATTAAGTCAGCACCTTTCCTCCCCAACTCTGTCAGTGAGATTCTTTCATAATTTCTAACAGAATTAGAATCTTCTGTCTCAATCTGCAATCTACCTAAGGTCTTCCAACCTTCTAAATGATTTTTTTAAATTTGCATACATTAAGGTTCACTTTCTGAGTTAAAGTTCTATGGGTTTTGACAAATGCACAGTGTGCTTTTTTATGATGCTTCTCATCTTTTATAAACATAAAACATCTTACAATTTTACCACTCATTCTACAGGCAAACACACACATTTCCAAAGTCATCTTCAATTCTACTAAACAGGATACAGAGTTTTCATGTTTGTAGTCTTATCTCCATGCACATACCACTCTTTCCACAATCTCTGAGGAGACTCATTTCAGAAAACTTTGCTTTCAGATTACTAACAGTTGTCTGCTCATGATTAGGCTTAAAAGAAAAATTGTTACAGTATATAAGAAAACAGATTTCATCTTATTTTACAACTAAGTTTTGAGAGTTTTACTCACACCTCTATCATTAATAAATTAATGAAAGCATATAAAGACAGTTATGAACTCATTTTGCTGATTTCACTTCCACTTTGGTCCTCCCATATACAAACTGATACGAGGCAGATTTGCTTATCTCAGTCTCACTGTAAAGATTTTTACACAAAGTCAGTCTAGTCTAAACAGTATCTGCTTACTATAGATTAAGTTTATTTTAATAAATAACAATATTATTAAATCCAATACCAATGATTCAGGGAATTTGACTGAGAATATAAGTAAGATTCAACAGCACATAGGTTCTAGCCCCTAAAGCCTGCCCCAAACCAGATAAAGACCTCTGAATATTCCTAGAACTCATCTATCAAAACTAAAATTCCAGACTATACTGTGTAAGATCCTCTTGGTTAATAAATATCATATTATTATTTTCCCATGAGTCATGTATTCATATTTTCAATGCAAAAAAAAAAAAAAACAACAAAGCTCTAACTTCCAACTTAAGTCCAGTGTGAAAGTAGCTCAGAAGTCATCACTCCATTCTAATGACCAGCAAAAACCTGAACAAACTGAAAAATCAACAATTCTTAGATCCATCAGAGAGGCAGGGTCACATAGCAAATTGGTGCCCTCAAAACTGGAGAAAAGCAAATCCAGAATATCACAACTTACAAGAGCAGAAACCCATAAACAGAAACCTCCAGGAGAATCAGTAGTAGGGTAGGAAACCTAAACTGTATTTGACTTGTAAGAGCCTTAGCTTAGACAAATCTGAAAGTTAAAATTTCTAAAGGGAGTCAGTCACGAGGGGGCCCTCACACTTCGGAAAGTT
This sequence comes from Panthera leo, assembly GCF_018350215.1. Classification (NCBI taxonomy): domain Eukaryota; kingdom Metazoa; phylum Chordata; class Mammalia; order Carnivora; family Felidae; genus Panthera; species Panthera leo. The sequence continues at coordinate 45,734,748 of NC_056685.1, forward strand.
TTACCTCCAGGAACTCTACCAGGGCCTCACAGTGAAGATCAAAGAAATATCACCTCATGCTCCCAGCAGGAGGAAGGATAAACTAACCAACACATTGTATTCTTCTTAGCAAGGCTTGCCCTAGAGGGACACAAATTTACCAGAGCCTAAACTATTGGGGTTTTATCAGAGCCTAACCCACCTAAGGGAAGGGAATTACCCAACTCCAGCATCCTGTAGCCACCTTGACCCACCTAATGAGGAAAAAAACTAAGAAGCATTTGTCAAGCTCACAGCTCAGGAGCACAGGCTCACTAAAAAACTGGGCCCTCGCCTGGGTGGCTCAGTCAGTTGAGTGTCCAACTTTGGTTCAGGACATGATCTCATGGTTTGTGGGTTTGAGGCCTGCGTCAGGCTCTGTGCTGATAGCTCAGAGCCTGGAGCCTGCTAAGGATTCTTTGTCTCCCTCTCTTGCTGCTCCTCCCCTGCTCATGCTCTCTCTTGGTCTCAAAAATAAATACAACATTCAAAAAAAAAAAAAAAAACAGGACCCTAATCGCAATCCCTATCAAACTAACACCAACATTCTTCACAGAGCTAGAACAAATAATCCTAAAACTTATATGGAACCAGACCCCGAATAGCCAAAGCAATCTTGAAAAAGAAAACCAAAGTTGGAGGCATCACAATCCCAGACTTCAAGCTGTATTACAAAGCTGTAATCATCAAGACAATATGGTACTGGCATAAAAACAGACACTCAGATCAATGGAACAGAAGAGAGAACCCAGAATTGTACCCACAAATGTATGGCCAACTAATCTTTGACAAAGCAGGTAAGAATATCCAATGGAATAAAGACAGTCTCTTCAGCAAGTGGTGCTGGGAAAACTGGACAGTGACATGCAGAACAATGAACCTGGACCACTCTCTTAAACCATACAGAAAAATAAACTCAAAATGGATGAAAAGATCTAAACAAAAGACAAAAAGCCATCAATATCCTCGAGGAGAAAGCAGGCAAAAACCTCTTTGATCTTGGCCACAGCAACTTCTTACTCAACACGTCTCCAGAGGCAAGGGAAACAAAAGCAAAAATGAACTACTGGGACCTCATCAAAATAAAACGTTTCTGCACAGTGAAAGAAACAATCAGCAAAACTAAAAGGCAACCAATGGAATGGGAGAAGATATTTGCAAATGACATATCAGATAAAGGGTTAGTATCCAAAATCTATAAAGAACTTATCAAACTCAACACCCAGAAAACAAAGAATCCAATGAAGAAATGGGCAAAAGACACGAACAGACACGTCTCCAAAGAAGACATCCAGATGGCCAACTGACACAAGAAAAAATGCTCAACATCACTCATCATCAGGGAAATACAAATCAAAACCACAATGAGATACCACCTCACTCCTGTCAGAATGGCTAACATTAACAACTCAAACAACAACAGATGTTGGCGAGGATGAGGAGAAAGAGGATCTCTTTTGCACTGCTGGTGGGAGTGCAAACTGGGGCAGCCACTCTGGAAACCAGTATGGAGGTTCCTCAAAAAATTAAAAAGAGAACTACTCTATGACCCAGCAATTGCACTACTAGGTATTTATCCAAGGGATAATACACGTGTACGATTTTAAAGGGGCACATGTACCCCCAATTTATAGTAGCACTATCAACAATAGCCAAAGTATGATAAGAGCCCAAATGTCCATCGATGGATGAATGGATAAAGAAGATGTGGTATATATACACAACGGAGTATTACTTGGCAATCAAAAAGAATGAAATCTTGCCATTTGCAATTACGTGGATGGAACTAGAGGGTATTATGCTAGGCAAAATTAGTCAGAGAAAGACAAATATCAATGACTTCACTCATATGAGGAATTTAAGATACAAAACAGATGAACATAAGGGAAGGGAAGCAAAAATAATATAAAAACAGGGAGGGGACAAAACATCTCTCTTAAATATAGAGAACAGAGGGTTGCTGGAGGGACTGTGGGAGGGAGGATGGGCTAAATGGGTAAGGGGCATTAAGGAATTTACTCCTGAAATCATTGTTGCACTATATGCCAACTAACCTGGATGTAAACTTAAAAAAAAAACAAAACAACAAAACTTGGCCCCAGTGAAAGAATTATAGAATGCTTCTCCTCTCCCAAAACACATTACTCAACACATTACTGAAGGCCAATTTACTGCAATTCCTTTTACCTAGTATATTATAGCTGGCTTTCAACGAAAAATTATAAGGCATATTAAAAAGAAAATTACTTTGAAAAAACAAGGCAAGCAAGCATCAGAAACAGACTCAGATATGGCAGGCATGTTGGAATTATCAGACTACAAATTTAAACAATCATAATTAATATCCCAAGGACTCTAATGGAAAAGATAGGCAACATGTAAGAACAGATCGGTAATATGACCCAAGAGATGGAGGAAATTCTAAGAATCAAAAAAAAAAAAAAAAAAAAAAAAAAAAAAGATGGAGATCAAAAACACTGTAACAGAAATGAATGCCTTTAATGGAATCAATAGTAGACAGGACACAGCTAAGGAAAGAATCTGAGCTTACAGATATGTCCACAGAAACAGCCAAAGAGAAAAACGACTGGCGGGGGGGCGAGGGGGGGGGGGGTGCGGGTGTCAAAACAGAACAGAATATCCAAGGACCGGGGGACAACTACAAAAGATATAACATAAAGATACACATATGCATGATGAGAATACCAGAAGGAAAAGAAAAAGGAATATGTGAGGCAATAATGACTCATAATTTCTCCAAATTAATGTCAGACACCAAACCACAGATCCAAGAAGCTCACAGAACAGCAAAGCAGCATAAATACATTAAAAAAAAAAAACAAAAAAAAAAAACAAAAAACCTACACCTAAGCAAATCATATTTAAACCCCAGAAATTCAAAGACATAGAAAAAATCTTGGGAAAACAAAATCCAGAAGAAAAAAACACACCTCAGATACAGAGAAGCAAAGATAAGAATGACATCTAACTTTTCCTCAGAAACCATGCAAGCAAGAAAAGACTGGATTGAAATATTTGAAGTATTTAGAGAGGTGAAAGGTCCAGGGAAACCTACCAACCTAGAATTCTGTACCCTGCAAAATTATTATTCAAAAGTGAAAAAAGACTTTCTCAAACAAAACTTGAGGGAATTTTTGCCTGTAGACCTGCCTTGCAAGAAGTTCTGAAAAGAGAAGAAAATGATATAAATAAGAAACTCAGATCTACATTAAAGAAAGGAAGAGCATTAGAGAAGGAATAAATGAATAGAAAATAAAAGCTTTTATTACAGAAGGGAGGAATTAGAAATATTTTGTCCCAGCGGAGAGGGCAGGGGGTGGTGCTGGTGGCTCAGTCGGTTAGGCATCCAACTTTGGCCTAGGTTATGATCTTGCGGTTCTGGGTTTGAGCCCCACATCAGGCTCTGTGCTGGCAGCTCAGAGCCTGAAGCCTGCTTCAGTCTCTCTCTGTCCCTCCTCCATTCACGCTCTCAGTGTCTCTCTCAAAATAAGTAAATAAGCATTTTTTTTAAAAAGAAAGAACGAAAGAAAGATTTTGTCACACTCAATTTTGCTGTGAACCTAAAACTTCTCTTTAAAAAAGTCTACAAAATGGGGCACCTGGGTGGCTCGGTCAGTTAAACGTCTGACTTCAGCTCTGGTCATGATCTCACGGTTCGTGAGTTTGAGCCCCATGTCAGGCTCTGTGCTGACAGCTCAGAGCCTGGAGCCTGCTTCGGATTCTGGGTCTCCCTCTCTCTCTCTCTCTCAAAAACAAATAAACATTAAAAAAATTTTATAAGGGGCGCTTGGGTGGCTCAGTCGGTTGAACGTTCGGCTTCAGCTCAGGTCATTCGTGATCTCGTGGTTTGCGAGTTTGAGCCCCGCATCAGGCTCTGTGCTGACAGCTCGGAGCCTGGAGCCTGCTTCGGATTCTGTGTCTCCCTCTCTCTCTGCCCCTCCCTTGCTTGCACTCAGTCTCTATCTCTCTCAAAAATAAACATTAAAAAAATTTTTAATTTATTAAAAAAAAAATAAGTCTACAAAAAAACAGGTGGGATGTATTATGCTAAGTGAAATAAGTCAGTGAGAGAAAGACAAATATGATTTCACTCCTATGTGGAATTTAAGAAACACAACAGATGAACACAGGGGAAGGGAAGAAAAAATAAGATAAAAACAGAGAGGAAGGCAAACCATAAGAGACTCTTAAATACAGAGAACTGAGGGCTGCTGGGTTGGGAGGATGGGCTAAATGGGTGATGGGCATTAAAGAGGGCACTTACTTGTTCGGATGAGCACTGGGTGTTATATTTAAGTGATGAATCACTAAATTCTACTCCTGAAACATACAGTTAACTATATGTTAACTCACTTGATTTTAAATAAAAATTTAAAAATAAAAATAAATTTTAAAAAATGTGGAACACCTGGGTGGCTCAGTCAGTTCAGCATCTGACTCCTGGTTTTGACTCAGGTCATGATCTCACAGTTCATGAGTTCGAGCCCCACATCAGGCTCTGCGCTGGCGGTGTGGAGACTGCTTGGGATTCTCTCACTCTCCCTCTCTACCCCTCCCCTGCTCATGTGTACACACTCTCTTTCTCTCTCTCACTCTCTCAAAATAAGTAAACTTAAAAAAAAAAAAAAAAGACAAAGCCCTTTTGCTTCAGTTTGCTGTTCTATAAAGCTTAGTACTCATTTGTATTGGTCAGTAAGATTGGTACCAAACCTTCAATTGGTACCTTTTCCCAAAGGCAGATAATTATGTATCCACAGGAAAGAATAAGAAACAGAGCCTGAGGGGCGCCTGGGTGGCTCAGTCGGTTAAGCGTCCAACTTCGGCTCAGGTCACGATCTCGCGGTCCGCGAGTTCGAGCCCCGCGTCGGGCTCTGGGCTGATGGCTCAGAGCCTGAGCCTGCTTCTGATTCTGTGTTCCCCTCTCTCTCTGCCCCTCCCCCGTTCATGCTGTGTCTCTCTCTGTCTCAAAAATAAATAAACGTTAAAAAAAAAAAAATTAAAAAAAAAAAAAAAAAGAAACAGAGCCTGAAAGAAATTAATGTTATTCTTAAAATGCAACAAGTGGGTATCTCTAGTAACGGAATGACCTGACAGCAGAATGAGGCTCTGTGCTTGGGTCTTCTCCACAGCAGTCACATTGTATTTTTCCCTAGGCTTCAGGCTCAGAATCTGCTTTATGCAACTTTGTCCCTCTCCAAGGAGCACAGTAAAACGGCAACAGGTCCTAGAGAGTCAGGAGAGAAACATTTATGGCACTCAGGGATGCGTCAATGAAGCTGATCCAAAAGGAGTGGAAGCTATTGAGCCCTGCTCAGAGGACACTATAAAGGGATGTGATGTTGGAGAACTATGGCAGCTGATCACACGGATAGTTCCATTTTGTAAACCCAAACTCATCCATCATTCAGCATGAGGGGAAAAGAACAACCCTAACAGAGGAAAGAAAACATCTAATGGGATTTGTCCTCCAAAATCAGATAAAGTATCTCCTGTATCCAAAGTAGATACAGAAGACTTACTCTGTTAAACTGGGTTATGATTATCTGAGGACTTTATTTGAGCCAGGTGAGGAGACAAAGCTGAGTTACAGTAATGAATACCAATTTACATCCCTTAGTACAAGTGTAGTACAAGATAAGAGTACCATGCTCTGTTCTCAAATATGTATAATCCAGACATGGTACAAAGATACAATATCTCTATAAACTTAACAGACACCTAGGTATTAAAAGAAATTAAAGGTCCATTCTATGTATCAGAAAGACTATGTAAACTAGAAAAATCCCAAGTTTATAAAAGAGCTTTAAAAATTCTCAGTAAACTTTACCTTTAGAGTTTTTCACATTAATTTATTAAATACAGATAATTTAAAAACAAAATTGGATCCTTTAGGGACTTTTGTTTGTCATATTTCAAAATAATTCTGACTTCAAAATTTCCAGAAACAGCTAGGGTAGAGTTGCCAATAGAAAGCATCATGGGGGCAATGAATGTCAAATAAGTCATCAAGAGTTACATCTGCATTGGAAAGGTAAGTGAAGGCCATTTCCAGAACTAAATATACAGCATCTGGGCACCTGGGTGGCTCAGTCAGTTGAGAGACCAACTGTTGATTTTGGATCAGGTCATGATCCCAAGGCTGTAGGATCAAGTCCTGTGTCAGGCTCCACGCTGAGTGTGGAGCACCTGCTAAAAGCCTGAGTGTCAGTCACACTAAGGTGTCAGACTTCATAAAGAGCAATCTTTGGGTGCTGGTACTTTTAAGACAAAGTTAACCTTTAAAGGGGGTTGGGCACCAGCCAATAAGAGAAAGGTGTAAACTTTTTAAAGATCTATCAGTTAAATAAAAACAGACTGCAGCCAAATAGAGATTTTAGGATGCAGGGAAAAAAAGATTTCTGAGGAAAAAAATATTCTCTATATTCTCTGTTAGAATATGATTTAAATATTTTGTTATTAGAATGAGGAATATCTGACACTGAGGCTTGACACCTCCCTCTTAAACCACCTGCTTAAAAATAAGACTACAAGGTAAACTCCTTGACTACATCACTGTATCTTTCCAAAAATAATTGGGGTACACATATTAAAAAGTAGGTTTGGTTTAGCTTAGTTTTTTTGTTTGGGGAGTTAACCTAGCTTAGAAACTCTATGATTACCTGAATGTACTCAACAATAAAGTGTCTAAATTCAACTAGCTGTGTAATATATTCTGCAAAAGTTTTTTATCCGCATCATATTGAAAAGCCAATTTTAGTATCCTTAGGATGCAAGACTGTTTGATAAATGTTGCCTGTGGCTTCTCACAGGCCAGGCTACAGGCTCATATAGAAAAAATCTTCAGCAACAATTATTACTAACTCTCAATTATGTGGTCTATTTGGCCCCTAATTTATTTTGGCTTCAATGGGTTCTGTTTTGGCTTTGACTTAAGAGAAGATAAACATTCTTACTTGATACTGAAGAATTAAACATATACGGTTACAGCGCCAGTTTGCAATAGTATTCACATCTGCTATTCATCAAAAATCATGAACCAGTACCAGGCTGTTAAATGCTATTCACTAGTTTCCATACAAATGTAATTTTATTGTTGTATCTGGCCTGATATCCACTGCAATACTTTCTGGAAAATAAATTTTAAATGAAGTGAAGGGTTGAAGACAGGCTTTATTTTAATTAGGAAGTAATTACAGTAAGTAAAGAAACTGTTAAGTTTTTAAAACATCAAAATTTCTTATGCCAGGAAGTAAAAATACCTCAATTGACAATCAGACTAGATATCAACCATTTTATATAAATTTACTACAATCCAAAGCATAATAATGTCTACAATTTAGGTAAGGATAAAATAATAAATTTTCCAAAATGTTCACAAACCCTAGTCTAGTATGTTCTCCATTCTGAATCCAGTTTCCCCTAACAAAAATATCCAGAAGCGCTCAGTTTCAATAAACCTAAACTGGTTTAGGTTTTGTACCCTTTACAAGATGTAATTACACACAAAGGTGGCTAATAAAGAGAACATTTAGAATTGAGTCATAAAAACTAAATGAACCAGATCTATACTTGATCATAAATCATTTTGTGATTCTTGAAGTTACCTATTTAATCCTACTTATAATTTTTTTTTTTTTTCAACGTTTTTTATTTATTTTTGGGACAGAGAGAGACAGAGCATGAATGGGGGAGGGGCAGAGAGAGAGGGAGACACAGAATCGGAAACAGGCTCCAGGCTCCGAGCCATCAGCCCAGAGCCTGACGCGGGGCTCGAACTCACGGGCCGCGAGATCGTGACCTGGCTGAAGTCGGACGCTTAACCGACTACGCCACCCAGGCGCCCCAATCCTACTTATAATTAAAAGTCATTAATACACATATTAGTAAGTATGAATAATGCTTATCTTGCATATATATCCACAATAAGAAAAGGCAATATTAAAAACATGAAAGTTAGAATTTCTATTTCTGATAATTTAATAATAAAATAAGCAGAAAACCCTCCTTTTACAAAACCTCTAGAACCACTTTTATTTGATTTATACATTGCCATGGTCTGAATGCTTGTGTCCCCTCAAAATTCGTATGTTGAATTTCTAACCCTCAAAGGTGATAAGATGTGGAGCCTTTGAGAGGTGCTTAGTAATGAGGACACAGCTACAAAGAAACCCCTACGTTGTTCCACCGTGTAAGGACACAGCAAGAAGGCACCAGCTATGAACCAAAAAGAGGGCCCTCACCAGAAGGGGACCATGCTGGCACCCTAATCTTAGACTTCCCAGCCTCCAAACTGTAAGCAATAAATTTGTCATTATAAGCCATTCACTATTTTGTTACAGCAGCCCAAACAGACTAAGACATACATATACACAAAATAAAAATACATAAACAAGCTTTTAAATATAGAGCTAAGTATCATGAAAGTAGGGGAAGAAATCTCTAGACAGCCAAAAATGAACAGGGAGGTAAAAAGTAGTACATGCTTGATGTTACAACAACCCTTTAGGATGTTCTCATCTCAGAAACTGAGGGACTTCTGTTTCAGCAGCAAAACAGGGAAGATAAGGCCCTGACACATAAGAAACACACTGTGAGAAGATTCTTGCACATTTCACAGACTCCCTGGGAACAATGAAATACAAAAATCTGCCACTGGCAGAGGAAGGCAAAGGAGCTTTTCAGTCTTGGCCTAGGTTCTGAAAAGGTAGGAAAAATCAGCAAAGACTTTGTAACCACACACTGCCCTCACATCGGTTTAGAGGTTGAATTAATTCTCTGTACATGGTACAGGAACTTCGAACTCCAAAAATTAAATGTAAAAAATGATCTCTGCTTGAACAAGGTGATAACATAGGTGTACACATCTGCTAAAACCGCATAAATAAGGTCTGTGCATTTTACTGTATAGAAATTATATTTCAATTTAAAAACAGAAAATAAAGTTGTCCCTGGAAACCCTGTAGGGTGGTTAGCAGAAGCAAACTAAAACCTCTCTAGAGGGATATGCACCACCAACCCCCCACCCCGGAGGCCAGTAACTCCTCTGAAGATCAGCTCACAATCCGAAACTATACAGTACCTATGGAAACAACAGTTCACCTTAAGCAAGAAACAGCAAATATAACAAAGCACAGAAGTGAATTTCTAAAAACTTTAGACAACCGAGCAATCTAATAGAGATCATAAATATTTAAAAAGATTAAAACACATAAAATATGGAATAAAATACATGAGATAAAACATCATAAAACAGTAACAGATATTCCTAATAAAATAATACAAAAAAATAATGTTCAGTGGGTGTTAAAACAATCAATAGATGAGGAACTGGATATTGGCATGGTACAAAAGGATCATCCCACAAATTATGTGAAGGATATAAGAGGAAAAACTCAGCTTTATAATAAAGATGTTAACTTTCACCATCTGAACCTAATGAACTATCTTAGTATCACTACAAGGAGGACAAGATATTATGTGCTTTCTGATGTGATGAATACAAAGTACTTAGTACTACCTATGAAGCATTCGTGCAAAATGTTGAATTTGTCACTAAGTCTTCTATTTTAAATTTCATTTTATAAGAAATGTAAAGACATAAAAATAAGTCAAACATTACAAGGATCACTTAGAAAATCCAAAATCTAAAACATTCTACTGGATAACTGTACAATCTTTCCAGTAAGGCAACAGGATGAGAGGGGAAAAAAGGCAGGGGGAGGTGGATAAGACCAGGCTTCCACTATCACAGAATGGACCAAAAGAGGAAAGGGACAAGACTAGTATGTAATTTTGCGGTGGTGGACTGGAACTGGAGTTATCAACATGAACTCATGTTCTTTTCATATGTAGACAAAGATGGAAACACACAGAACTATAAAAGAACACTCGTGCATTAGCTCATTTGTGCAAAAAGGAATTCAAGAAGATAAAACCAAAAATTAATGAAAGTAAAATACCTATAAATAAGAGGGAACAGACTGGACAGGAAGGGGGAATAGGACCAGGGTAAAAGAGATGGGGAAGAAGGACACTACTCAGAGTATAACTTTTTGTGTTATTTCTAACTCTTAAAAAATGGCAATTGTTTGACAAACTCCAATATAAATCAATACTTAAAATCAGCTAGGATACAGGGGAACATTCGAAATGGAATACAAACAGTAATAATTGTTTTATAAATGAAGAACACAGCCACACTGCAACAGATAAGAAATTACCTAAATAAATTTCAAAGACAGTATTTTGACTCTATGGACAGTAGTTTCATAGCATTGTATTCTAGACAGTAAATTTGTTACTCATAGAATAGGTTAGCAATTCTGAAACCCTTGCACACTAGGTTTGCACCCAAATATACAAAAATATACTGTGGATAAGACCAGGTTTCTCAATATCAAAGAACAGACCAAAAGAAGAAAAGGACAAGACTATAATATAATTTTGCAGCAGTGGGTTGGAACTGGATATAATGAACTCATGTTTTTTTGAATATATAGACAAAGATGAAAATACACAGAACTATGTGCACGTGTACACATCCATGTATTTCTTAACTCTGTGTACTGAGAGGTCTTAAAAGCAATGAAAACCTAGTAGCAATGAACACACTTAGCTTCCAGATCTTAGTTTCTAAATACCATTTTCCAGGGGTGCCTGGGTGGTTCAGTCAGTTAAGTGTCCGACTTTGGCTCAGATCATGATCTCATAGTTTGTGGGTTCGAGCCCCACGTCAGGCTCTGTGCTGACACCTCAGAACCTAGAGCCTGCTTTGGATTCTGTGTCTCCCTCTCTTTCTGCCCCTCCCCAGCTCTCTCACTCGCTCTCTCTCATAGATAGATAGATAAATAGATAAACAGATAAATAAATAAATAAATAAATACCATTTTCCAATAAAAGGAGACAGAGCTCTTTGGAGGAATGGTTGATTCTAAGCACGAAGTAGAAAAAGGACAAAATAAGTCTGAAACATCTTCCACGGTCAGACCATTATAAGTACTCAAAAAATGATGAGGACTTATCAAAAGGACACAGAAACAAATTTGAAGGAGCTCCCAATGGCCAAATCTGGGACAGTTTAAGCAAAAAATGATGACATTATACTGGACTATAATCTATAGAATTAAAGAAATGCACATGAGTCCATACTAATATAAACAATACATAAATAAATAAGTGGGAAGAACAAGATAGCTCTTCATTAAAGTAGAATTTAATAATACATGTGGAAGAAACAATGGAACTAGAAAAATCACCATGTGGCAAAACCACAGCAATCATCGTTGCAGGCAAAAACCATCAAAGAATGCTTAAATTAGTGGATAAAAGAATGATGAGAAACAAGGTAACTACATAGCTTCCAATATTTATTGCAAGGAAAATAACAGTAAATCCAGTTTAAAAAAAAAAAAAACACTCTGGCAGACAACATCATAAGTAATCGAATATAACATCGCCAGGATTCATATCATGCACTATTGATATGATGGATGCCCTGAGAAGAGCACACATCACTTCTGTGGTATTCTTGCCAAAAAAGTATAACCTTAATCAATCATAAGAAAACATCAGACAAACCCAAATTGAGAGACATTCTAAAAAATGACTGTCCAGTAATGTTCAAAAGGTCAAGGTTATAAAGACAAAGACTGCTAAAATGCCCCAGATTAGAAAAGACTATGTAGATACCAACTAAATGCAATATGGGATCCTAGACCAGAAGGACACTAGTAGGAAAACTGGACAAGTTTAAATATGGTACACAGAGATACAGTACTATATCAACATTAATTTCTTGGTCTATATAACTGTTCTATGGTTAAATAAAATGTTAATCTTAAGGGATGCGGGGTGTACTATTTTTGTAACTTTTTTATAAGTCTAAAATTATTGGTATGCTATTCTCTCTACTTTCATGTAGGCTGACATTTTCTCATAAGTCTTTTAAATGAGGAGCACAAAGAGCTTCTAGAAAAGCACAGTCACTGACATTAAAAGCTCAATTGATTCATTAAACTGCAAAATTAGGCACACCTGAGAAAAGAATTAGTTATCTGGAAGACAAGTAAAAAAATAAACTACACACTAGCCCAGAGAAATAAAGAGACGATATGAAAACAAGATTAAGAGTCATGGAGCAGAAAGGAGTTCCAAAGGATTCTAAGGATGATGAGGGAAAAGTAAAAAATAATGGATGATAAGTTTCTAGAACTACCAAACAATAATAATAGATTTTACAAACATGAGTTCTAAGCAGGACTAAAAAAAAAAAAAAAAAAAAAAAAAAAAAAAATAGAGCTACATCTAGACACAGTGTAGTTTTGAAAAGCTGCAAAATATCAAAACTTAAGAGATGCTTATGGGCTGCTTCTAAAGAACCAGGAAAAAAAAAAAAAAAAAAACAGATAAAGTACTTACAAAGCCACAATGTTAATTAGAAAATAACAGACCTCTCATAGCAACAATTAAAATCATAAGACCCTCCTACAACTGAATGAAAATAACTATTGCCCAGATTCTATAATCAACTAATTTTCACTCACAAATGAGGGCAAACTAAATACATTTTCAGATGAAGACCAAGAGTTTATAATTAATCAACTTTTGCTAAAAAAAGCTGAAGTACATACTTCAATATAAGGAAGCTGAACCCAAGTGGATTAAGTGCATGCAAAAAGCAATGGTAAAATAAAAAATGATAGCGTATAAATCTAAAAAACAAAGAATTTACAAAAATCCTTCTTTAAATAAAGCTACCATGTTGCATTTTTAAAGTAATTCAATTTGCAAAACAAAACAAGAAACACAGCTTTATCAAGATGCTTTTCACGAAGAAAAAAGCACTTAATGTGAGACTGGAAAATCTCAGCTAAGAATCTGGCTGTCTTGGCGTGCCTGGATGGCTCAGTTGGTTAAGCGTCCAAGGCTTGATTTCAGCTTAGGTCAGTCATGACCCCATGGTCGTGAGACTGAGCCCTCCATCAAGTTCTGCACCAAGCATGAAGCCTGCTTAAGATTCTCTCTCCCCCTCTCCCTCTCCCTCTCCTGCATCCTCCCCCCACACCTCCACCCCTCTCCCCTGCTCACTCTCTCTCTCTCAAATTACAAAAAAAAAAAAAAAATTGTAAATTAGAATCTAGCTGTCTCTTATTTTGGCCAAGGCCTTGGTTTCTTTAGCCAAAAAGTGAAGGCCTTTAGCTATAAGATCCTCAAGATTTCCTACCAGTTCTAGGATTTAATGGGTAGAAAATAGGCTCCCCCAGTTTGCAGGACATCTTTCAAAACTGTACGTTGCTGAGATATGGAGCAAGATCCTTCATACACAGAACCAATGTTTTAAAGCAAAGACTAGTATGAAGCTTTCTATTTTAGCATAATTGGCTATCTGCTTCTATGCAAAAGCTATGGAAATGGATATAATCTCAGGGAAAGAATAAAGAAAATGATGCACTTTTACTATTCCGTATCTCAAGAGCTAGTGAAAGAAGGAAAAGAGTGGTCCAAGTGATAGGAAAACCAAAGAGTATAAAAATCAGGAAGTCTTAAGAGAAAAACTTCTAAAAGGAATACAGTATCAATATTAAATAATGCGAAAAATACTAAAGACAATCATTTTCTTCCTACCTCACAAATCAGCTCTCTGGCAAACTCCTTCCAAAATCTTAAAGGCTCAATGGCACAAATATTTGGTGCCAGTTAAAAATAATTTACTGTAGGAGGTAAGACGGCGGGCTCGCGGTGAGCGTCGGTCAGGGATGAAAATAGGTATGCCTGGAAGCAGATTTTAAAAGCAGTTTCTCCAGGTCATCTTTCACACCACCGGATAAGCATCTTGAGTCACCATGGTATTAGCAGCAGTAAAACGGGTGATATCAAACAGAACTATCTGGAAACATTTATTTCCGATTCAAAACGGAGCTTTATATTGTGTTTGTCATAAATCTACGTATTCGCCTCTTCCAGATGAGTATAATTGCAAAGTAGAGCTTGCTTTGACATCTGATGGCAGGACAATAGTATGCTACCACCCTTCTGTGGACATTCCATATGAACATACAAAACCTATCCCACGGCCAGATCCTGTGTGTAATAATGAAGAAACACATGATCAAGTGCTGAAAACCAGATTAGAAGAAAAAAATGAACCCTTGGAGCAAGGACCTATGATAGAACAATTTAGCAAAATGTTCTTTACTACTAAGCACCATTGGTATCCTCGTGGACAGTATCATAGACGTCGTAGGAAACTGGATCCACCAAAAGACAGATGATATTGAGGTTTTCAGGAATCAAAGAGATGTTATCTTGTGTCTTATTTGCCATTTGAGAAAATGCAATTGAGTGTATTCACTGTTATGTAGCAAAACAATAATAAAATGTCTTTTTATGTCTTAAAAAAATTAAAAATAAAAATAAAAATAATTTACTGTAGCTTCTAAAGAGCCAATCACAGTGGAATACAGCAAGGGTACGTAAGATCACCAAAATACAGACAGTTAAAGGTATCCTGTTGTTTACTCTCACAAAATTTTATTCTTCTTTCTGCTTAGGCCGAATTAAAAGGTCAGTGCTGCAAGCAAGGAAAGCGTTTACTGAAAAACCAAAACTATTAAGAGACTGGACTAGGTAAAGTCATTTAGTTACACTGTAAATATTCCTTTTTAATATTCCTTCAATAAAAGTGGGCCTGGAGATAGAGGACATAAAAAAATTTTGACTACATAATTAAAACTCAATCTAAGGGTAATGGATAGTAGACATAAAGAATAGTAGACATAAAGAACTAAAAATTGGATGGGATTAAGATTTCTTGTAAAAATTGGATATGAGTTAAGATTTTTCTTTTTTTTAAGTAAAGAGCCCTACACTAACATTTGAAAATATACATATACACACACACTTACTTATTCTTAAAAAGTTTTCTTTTCATTTTCAAGGACCTTGCATCATACCCCAGAGGCGGGTAAAGCCAAACCAATAATCCAGATTTCCTGGATTAGTGGCTTTTCTAATATGTTTCTCTTAAATTTGGGGTAGTAATCTCAAAACCTCACCTCCCAAACATATGTTTAACCTATATAATCTGCCTGAAAGTAATTTGCTATCTTTTTCATTCTTCAAACAAAAAGAACCTTTGACAGTTTACAGTATTTTCCAATTTACATCACGTAGAATTGGCAAACTGGTTTTACGAGTCGAATAGCCCTAAAAAAGGGCGGGGGGGGGGGGGGGGGGGGGGCTGTTGAGTGTGATGACCTATGCAATAAGGGCAGTAGAAACAAATTTTAAGAATCTGTTCTGCAAAGGGGCACCTGGGTGGTTCAGTCGGTTAAGCATCTGACTTTGGCTCAGGTCATGATCTCAAGGTTCATGAGTTCCAGCCCCACACCAAGCTCTCTGCTATCAGCACAGAGCCCACTTCAGATCCTCCATCCCCTTCTCTCTTTGCCTTTCCCCCACTTGTGCACTCTCTCTCTCTCTCTCTCTCAAAAATAAACATTAAAAAAAAACTTTAGAAAAAAATTTTTAAAAAGAATCTGTTCTGCAGAAATAATTCTAAGTGTAACATACACTAAATTATGGACTTGAATGTGTAATTGTAAAGTAAAAAATTTTAAATTGATATAGAGTACTTATTTAAATATCTTCACTTTTTAAGTTTAAACAATGTCAAAACTGAAAGAAACCCATCATATTAGAGATGAGAAAACTGAAGTCCAAAAAGATAAAATGACTTATATTTATAAGTGACTTTATAAGTGACTTTTATATTTCCATAAAATATAATCTTGATGAACTGAATTGAAAAACTAAAAACCTTATTATGTTTTAAATAAGAAATTATAATCAAAACCATACTGAGGTAGAATTCATGAGATGATGCTAAAATTTACATTTGCTTAGAAAACATTTTCTCCTCTAACAAGGAAAACTAAAAGGATTATGAAAGAAAATAAAAAATCCAGTCACTCAAAAGATATTTATTGGGGTGCCTAGGTGGCTCAGTTGGTTAAGTGGCCAACTTGGATTCAGGTCATCTCACAGTTCATGGGTTCAAGCCCCGCAGTGGGCTCAGTGTTGACAGCTCAGAGCCTGGAACCTGCTTCCAATTCTGTATCTCCTTCTCTCTCTGCCCCTCCCCCACTCCTGCTCTGTCTGTGTCTCTCTCTCAAAATTAAATAGACATTAAAAGATTTTTTAAATATTTTTGAACACCTTCTATGTGGCAGGAATGATTTTTGTCACCTGGAACATAACAGTGTAGAAAATACTTTTAAACATACTCAAGATATGACAATTAAATGTATATAATTGTTGAGGAAAGTATACATTATTCTTTTTCCACTGAGTTCTGCAAGCATTTTTAAAGCAGAGCTCTTAGTACTATAAATATTATTCTTCATGATAAGAATATATTTTAAAAATATGTATCATTCAAAGTGGTTCAGTATGAATTCACTTCAGACTGAATCACTAAAGTTTAACTTTTTCAAAAATATCCAAAAGGATTTGAAATATGAACAGATCCTTAACAAACAAAAAACCCTTAAAACTGCTTTATGTGTACCTGAAACACCTGGCCCTCAACATCACTAAGATTAGTACAGTCATTGTGAAACAGACTAAGGAACTTACAATTAGAGCAGCCACACAGTCAGGAATACCTTTCCCTATAAAGTAAGGATACTGCTTTCTCTAACTATGGTTGTTCATTTCTGGAACAATTTGTATACACACATTTTCCTGCCCCTTATTCTGAATTCTACACTGCCATCACTCAAAAGAAAGAAAAAAAAATCTCAGACTAACAGAGGCCAAATTTAGGGAGGGAAATAAAAATCTTCCTTCAGTCTAGGCTAAATGGACTGATCACACAAAGAACTCCATACATCCGAAAGCACACAGATGTCTGCACTAGTTCCCAGGGCTCAAACAATACCAGTCATTCAATAGCTTTCCTTTTACATAAGCTGATGTGAGAGAGCTCAGTCAGCTCTTCTGAACCCCATAACCCAGGATACTGGAACTCTGATAAGGCCTACATTTTTCTTCAGCACTGTTTTCATGTACTTTCTCTGGAAAGTAAACTTCATTTCTCCCCCCCCAAAATAAATCTGGAAATCATCTCTTCTGTTTGATAAGTGATGTACTCAATCTAAAATTACTTTTCCAGTAAAACCACAATCCTTAACATAAATTTAAGATCAACACTGAAGACTGATAGAATATATTTTTAAATGCATGAGTTTAAAATATAATTTTACACTCCATCATGCTAACTACCAAATGTATACCATTTGGCTGCATTCTATTTATTTCCAGTTGTGTAATTTTAAAAATAGCCATATGACACATAACTTTCCAAAAATTAAAAAGATTTTAAGAATGGGAGGGGGAGAAAATTTACATACACACTCCTACACATAAGCAACACTAACCACAACCTTCAAAAATAATGAAAAAATATTTGAGTGTCTGAGCAAACTTTACGCCTTCACTGAGCATCCCTTAGAAGCTTTAATAACACTACTGTCTACCTTCAAAGCACAGTTTTATTGATTCTTCCAGTAATATTCTTGATCAGCTGAGTCTTTGGTGGTTTCTCATCTTCAATACTGGGAAGTTAGCCACAGAAAAACTCTAATGTATTTTTTAATCATACGGTAAACTTACTTCCTAGATACTTATCAGATGAGACACCCAGAAGTAAAGCTGATCAGCTTTAGGGCACAAAATGAGAATGACTCATTTAATCATTATATTATCAAATCCTGAGTGAAGAGTTACCTATAAATTCAGCTCCCTTGAATATGTACCATCACATTATCCCTTATATGATGTACTATCGTATTATTCCTTATAGAAATGATCTACATGCTGCTCCAGAACTGTGGTAATCAAGCTCTTTTATCTACCCATCCACCACAAGAGCTCTGTGGCCCTTCCAATTTTTTTTAACACTCTTCCCCTCTCCACTTACACACTACATAATGCAAATAAACAGGCTTTTGAAGAAGGGAAAGTTCTCTCTCCCAAGTTTTCTGTCTTTAAATACACTGCAAATCCTTAAAGATATTCTTTCTCCCCAACAAGAACACAAAAAGCAGAACTCTAAACATACTATTTAATGGGTATTTGGCTAAATTGCCATCATCACCCTTACAGTTATAAAATTAAGTCTGTCAAAAAAAAAATTTTAAGAACTATTTGTCTTTTCACCAAAGTTCCCTAATGACCACTGAAAGCACCAAAAACCCTGTATGCTCTATAAAGCAGTAACCTCACAAACATTTCAACACGGAGACTCTCAAACTTTGTTGGAAAAACACAGATTCCATTTGTCAAAAATATCTTTCAAGTTCTCAACAACCAAATTCTTCAATCTGTACAGTTTATTGCATAGCCAACATCTGTGACCTCCTCCTTGGGCCACTCAATACTTTTTCCTCTCACTAGAACCACTGTATTTTATCATGCTTTATTAAAAGACCATCCTGACTTTAGCAGATACCTCTTAATGCCCCTCTGAAAATTATACAATTTTAATACACACACACACACACACACACACACACATATATAAATACACACACATAAAAATTACATGTGTGTTCCAGACTTCTCATCCTAAAGTTTCACTATACTGAGTCAGAGTACAAGCAGGGGAGGAGCAGAAGAGAGGGGGAAACAGAATCTGAAGCAGGCTCCAGGCTCTGACCTTCAGTACAGAGCCCAACAAGGGGCCTGAACTTACGAACCATGAGATCATGACCTGAGCTGAAGTTGGACGCTTAACCGACTGAGCCACCCAGGCACTCCTATAAATGAATTTTAAAACATTCCAACATACTTGAAAGTCAAAGAAAACAAAGTGTTAAAATGGTTATTTGCAGGTTACTTATCTTTAGATTTTAAATTACTAGTAACTCATTTCAGGTTCATGTTTAGATGTTTATCTACCCCTACCATGACAGGTGGCATGACAACATATTCAATAAACAAGTATCAAGGAATGGTATATGGTAGAAGTGAAGCATAGTAACAGAAGCATATAATGACACAGTTCACATTTTCTAACAGGATTTACCCTTGGCTTTATGTTTCCCTTCTCATTAGAAAATAAATCTTTACAGCAAATCTCTTGAATTAGAAATGAGTTAACAACTTAATTTTTATTGTTCATTCAATACTGGCATATTAAATTATTAAATAATAGTTCAGAGTTTAATTAAAAAAACACTAGTACTACAAAATGATTGCATATACAATGAAAGTTTTAAGATCCATAAATCAATACTACTCTTTTAGGTCTTCATTCCTTCTTCTTCTAATTATCCTCTTGTACTTATTAAATGTAGAAAACAAACCAAGAACTCTATATATTGCTGTCCTGTAAGTGATATTAGAAACAAAACTGTTTACAGAAACATCTTAAAGAACACAACACAATCTTCCACATTCAAGTCTACTTGAAAAGAAGCTCAAAGAATCTAAAATTGGGTTTTTGACCTCTTTTCTCTTGGGGATGGGGGAGTCTATGCTAGCAGAAAGAAACCAGGAAACAGAGATGCAACAGCCTTTGTACATTGCACAAAACTTACCCACTTGAAGGATCTAAGGCAATAGCTCTGGGTTGATCCAACTCTTGCCAAAATAAAACTTTTCGTAAAGATCCATCTAAATTAGAAACTTCAATCCGATTTGTTTCAGAATCTGTCCAGTATAATTTTTCTCCAAGCCAATCGCATGCCAGTCCATCAGGGGACAATAATCCAGAGACAACAACATTCTGTACACTCTCAGTTTTGTTAAACTCTGTTCGTTTAATGGCTTCTTCGCTGACATCACTCCAGTATATCAAGCCATGACCAAACACAAAGTCCACCGCAGCTGCATCCTCCAAGCCTCCAACTACAATCGTAGCATTCTCTTTGCCATTTGTAGCATCAACCAATCGCAAGTCCCGTCTGTTTGCATAAAGCAACAAAGGGGCCGCTAGAACAAAAAAAGAGAAATAAGTAAGAAAGGAAATGTAATGGCTCTCATAAATTGAGTTTCAAATCAGCATTAATGAACAAATACTATCAAAAATAAGAGTAAATAAATCTGTAGAAGACTGTCTTAAAATCTTTTCACAAAATACTATTTTTGTAGCACTTAAATACAAAAAGTTGCAAGAACCAGGAATTAATTCTCCTAGGACAGTCTTTTCTGGTTAAAATAGTCTGTCACATTAAAAAGCTTGGCCATTCCAAGAATTTGCAACGATGGAACCAGTGGAACATTCACACCCTACTGGAGAGAATGTAAAATGGTGCAGCCAATTTGGAAAATAGTTCTTAAAAGGTTAAACATACAACCTACCATATTATCCAGCCATTCCATGCCTAGGTATTTACTCAAGAGAAATAAAAGCATATGTCAATACAAAGACCTGTATATAAATGTTCATAGCAGCTTATCAACAGCAGCAGTCATCAACAGATAGATGAACAAACTGTGATACATCCATACAATAAAAAGTAATGAATTATGTGTACATGTAATCTCATACAATATGTGAATCTCAAAATAATTATGGAGAGTGAAAGAAGTCAGACCAAAAAAAAGAGAGTATAGATTGCATGACTCCACTTATACAAAATTTTAGAAAATTCAAATTACTCTATTGTGACAGAAAGCAAATCAGCAATTGTCTAGAGGTGAACAGAGAGGGTAAAAAAAGAACAGGGCTTATACAGGGAGGGATTATAAAGAGGCATGAGGAAACCTGTAGGTAATAGATATATTAGGTTGGCTATGATGATGGTTCCAGAGATATACACATATCAAAACTTTATTAAATGTTATACTTTCCATATGCACAATTTATTGTATCATCAATTATATCTTAATTAAGCTGTTAAATAAACAGTCTGGCAGAGACAGCTCTTAGCACAACTATTTTATTCTGTCTTACATTATTATCAGAATGACCTCTGAGTAAGGCCTAAGACCAAAATTAAATACAAAGGCTATCCTAAAGAAATAATATTTAACTTTTAGAAGGCTGACTTTGTTAGGACTGAAGTTGTATAAATTCCATGGTTTGGGGTGTTTTAAGTATCTATTCCAAGTTCCTGATATTTACTTTCCAGGCATTATTAGTAACTAAAGATCTAGACTACAACTATCCACACAACTTTCTATGATAATAGAAATAGACTCTCCACTGGGCAATACAGTACCCACTGACCACATGTGGCTAGGAAGCACCTAAAACATGGCTAGTATGACTAAGAAATTAAATCTTTTATTTTATTTTATCTTAATTCATTTACATTTAAATAGACAAGTGGTCGTATTGGATAGCACAGATCTAAAGGCTGAGATAAGACAAATGAGGAAGGAAAAATAATACCAGAATTATACAATAATCTACATAATCTTCTCCCACAATTACTTACCGAAGGTCTAAAACTGTGTCATCCAAAGCCAATACCACATACCATTTAAAAGTAATTGCTACCCTGTTTTTAAGAAATTAATTTCAAAAAATTAAGGTGCTCAAAAAAGCATAAAGAAAAAAATGATGTTTAAGCCAGTTTATGGATTATGGCTGCCAAACAGAGTTATAAAGTCCACTATTTTCATCTATAACATGAATTTCCCTTCTAACAAAGCTTAAATTCAACTTTCTTAGTCAAAAACAAATGGGTGGATAGATTTTTTAAAAAGTGACTAAGAGCTCTTTCTGCTTATTCTGTACATCTGATACTGTTATTGACAAATTTATAAATCTCCCTCACAGATTGATTCACTTTTAACTAATTTCATGCCTTCATTCATCACACTGATTTATCAGTACTCACAGTGTCCAGTGCACTCTCTTATATCGAGCCCCTCATACTAGGAGCCAATTCAAAAAATCAGGAAAAGGGTCTCTATTAATGAAGGGTACAATGCCAAGTGCTGCACAAGGCTAAGTCTGAGCACTTATAATTTAAAGTCCAAACTGATAATAATCTAATATTTATTGAGCACCTTTCTTTGGCACTATCCTTGGAAAACTGTGGACCAGATCTGCATATGGCATTAAGTATCAGCTAAATCTAGTAATAGTAAGTCTGTTTATGACTTTCAAGTCAAACATTTCTACTGAACATGGGGTCTACAAAATCCAAAGAACCCATCTGACCATTTAAGGCTTCAGAAGCCTAAGTACAAGAGGAATAAAAGAAGGTTGGGGTGGGGAACAAGTTAACTTCTTTTAACTTAGCAGTACTGTTTATAATTAAGATTTCTAAAGGACTATACTTAGGGACCCCTGCTGGCTCAGTCACTACAGCTCAGTGACTACAGTCACTATGCAACTCCTGATCTCAGCATTATTGAGTTCAAGTCCCATGTTGGGTGTGGATATTACTTAAAAATAAGATCTTTAGGGGCGCCTGGGTGGCTCAGTTGGTTAGGCAGCCGACTTCGGCTCAGGTCATGATCTCACGGTCCGTGAGTTCAAGCCCCGCGTCGGGCTCTGTGCTGACAGCTCAGAGCCTGGAGCCTGTTTCAGATTCTGTGTCTCCCTCTCTCTGACCCTCCCCCGTTCATGCTCGGTCTCTCTCTGTCTCAAAAATAAATAAACGTTTAAAAAATAAATAAATAAAATAAAAATTAAAATAAAAATAAGATCTTTAAAAAAAAATACAGAAAGAAATAAAGGACTATACTTAAACCTACGAACTGTTAAAAGGAAATCCTAGAGTTCACTCTAACAAGGTAAATGTCATATATCCCCAACAACTTAATTTAAACTTCTCAAAAATCTCCACATGTCCCACCCATCCTCCTTTATCTTGTCCACAGTCTCAAATGACAAGTTACCCTTTCTCCTTTTTAAGGTTAAAGCAAAACTTTTGATTCAGCCTCCCTACTTCCTCTCTGCAACTTTGCTCTATGGATGATTCCCTATTTCTTAGATCTTCAATGACTCCTGCCAGGTCCCTGCTATCAAAAACTTTAATATCCCTAACCTTGCTACCACCAAGAGAATTGTATTTCTCCTCACCACAAAATCTTACAATACTGAATATACTTCATACCACCACCTCTTATTCTAATTTACAGTAACTCTCCACCCATCACTCAACTAATCCTACTCTCTCCAAGTCTTCCTAACCAAATCCAATGGCCTTTTCTCAGTCCTTATTCTTGACCTCTCTAGCATTCAACAGTGTTGACGATAGCTCTACCTATACAGAGTGTTCTCCTTATACTATGCTACGCTATTATTCTTATTTTTCTGGTCATGCTTCATTTGCCTTTTAGTTTCAAATCTTTCCCCCCCCCCCCCCACTTCTCAATTATAGATATCCCCAAGATTCTTTCTTTCTTGTTCCTGAAATGCAAAAGTATAGTAGAGAAAGCCAAGTTCACCTGGTCAATAAAGCAACTCTATTCAGGTAATTTTTTCATCTCCAGCCTAATCTTCACTACTGGACCTATAACCTCTTGTTGGCTATCTCCTCTAGCCATTAAATTCATCACCTGCCCCCCAACCCACCAAAAACAAAAAAAAAACAACAACACTTCAAGAGTCAACAGTACCATTTTCTAATCTCACTGGTACACTGACAGTACCATTTTCTAATCTCACTGGTACCCTCTTTGACACCTCCCTTTTCCCCCAGTCTGCCAATTACTGTCTTGCTGATCCTTCTTTAGCATGTCCTTAAATGTTTCTTTTCCATTTTTAGAACCACTATCCTACTCTAGACCTTCATGACCTTACACCTAAACTAATAGTAAGTGATCTCAATATTCTCCCAATCCTTTTCCACCTCAAATACTTCTGCTTTATCTCACTCAAAAAGCTTTCTGATTTCCTTTGCCTAAAATAAAAAAGGCTCAATACTTCAGGCCACCACCAGGTGACTTCTACCTATGACTCTAACTTAATAGCCTCTGGATCATACAAACTGGTTTTTAACATACTGACTGTGAGCACTACATCACCACAGTGTATTCATTTTCCATACTCCGTATTTCTCTCTCATTATCCCAGCAAGCAAGTTCTTCAAGGCCAGATTTAAACCTTACCTATTCCATCAATCTTTCCTACTGCCTCAGCTTTCCTTCTTTGAGACCTTACAGTCTTTACCATGTATTTGATATTAGCATTTTTAAAAATACATTTACTATTTCAACCAAGACCTCTGTCCCTTGGGAACAGCAGCAATATCTTATAACTAAGTTTATCCCCAAACCGTGGCAGAGTTTACTGCCTGACAATAATACGGTAAACATATTTACTAATATCGAATAGGTATTTTCTAGAACCTGCACTAATATCTAAAAGGTATTTTCCAGAAGCAATATATCTGCCATTAACCCAAAAGGATTTTACATTAAGTACTGGCCAAGGGCTCACAAATGCCCATTTCTTACCTATTGACTTGTCCAAAGTTTAGTCAAGTATACCTCCTCGCCACGCACTGCTAAACTTTGGCTAGCTCTCAGCTTAAGCAAGACAATGCAGAACATCCTCTCTTAAGGACTCGTTCCGAGCATAAGGTGACCACAGAAAAAACATCTGTTAAATTACCACGGTCATGTCATCTGCTAACCCCCACCAGTTTATCCCACTCTCCCACAAAGATTCTGCTGGCACTATTCACTTGTATCTATAAGAGAAAAGCCTTTTGGGGGCGCCTGGGTGGCTCGGTCGGTTAAGCGTCCGACTTCGGCTCAGGTCATGATCTCACGGTCCGTGAGTTCGAGCCCGCGTCAGGCTCTGTGCTGACAGCTCAGAGCCTGGAGCCTGTTTCAGATTCTGTGTCTCCCTCTCTCTCTGCTCCTCCCCTGTTCATGCTCTGTCTCTCTCTGTCTCAAAAATAAATAAACATTAAAAAAAAATTAAAAAAAAAAAAAAAAGAGAAAAGCCTTTTGGTATTTGATGTTCAGATACCTACGTACCTCATGGTCAGAGCATCACAACAGTCTTTCCAAATAAAGTGTCTTCCTAAGTAGGGATTTATTTTTGACGCTTGTATGGTGACATAACTTGGATGAGGACTGGGCTTCAACTACGTACACACACCATCCCTACCTTGATAATGCTATTTAAACTTCTCTCCTGTCCAGAAATTCATGTATCTTTCCTCAATTTCAACTCCTGAATCAGTGCTCCATACATCTAGTCTGTTGCAACATGGTACTTTGATATTTTCCAGCCAAGAAATTTTTTTCTCTGGCTCTTTGAGTAGAGAATCACACCCTAACTCTTGAGCAGGAATATTCCCAGCTATTCTGTGAGGCCTTTTCAATTCTCCCTTGACTCCTCCAGGAGATTACAGAGGCAATTTCCTTGGCTCATCACAAGGGAACACACCTCACCGCACTGCACTTTGCACTTTCCTGCACTTTGCAGATACTGCCTTTTTTACAAATTAAAGGTTTGTGGCAATTCTGCGTCAAGTCTACTGGTGCCATTTTTCCTATAGCATTTGCTCACTTCATGTATGTACTTCACCTTATGGTTAATTCTCCTAATATTTCTAATATTTTCATTATTGTTGTATTTGTTATGGTAATCTTTGATCAGTGACCTGTTATACTACTACTGTAATTGTTTTGGGGCACCACAAACTGTACCCACAAAGACAACAAAATCAATAAGTGTTTTATGTGTTCTGACTGTGCCACCAACCAGACATTCCCCTGTGTCTCTCCCTCTCCTCAGGTCCCGAGACACAACAATGTTGAAATCAGGCCAATGAATAATCCTATAATGGCCTCTAAGTGTTCAAGTGAAAGTAAGAGGCCCACATCTCTCACTTTAAATCAAAAGCTAGAAGTGATTAAGCTTAGTGAGAAAGGCATGTCAAAAGCAGAAACAGGCCAAAAGCTAGGCCTCTTGTGCCAATTAGCCAAGTTGTGAATGCAAAGGGAAAGCTTTTGAAGGAAATTAAAAGTACTACTAGAGTGAACACACAAATGATAAGAAAGCACAACAGCCTTATTGATGATAATGGAAAAACTTTTAGCAGTCTAGATAGATCAAACCAACCACAACATTCCCTTAAGCCAAAGGTTAACCCAGAGCAAGGCCCAAACTCTCTTCAGTTCTACGAAGGCTGAGAGAGGTGAGGAACCTGCAGAAAAGTCTGAAGCTAACACAGGATGGTTCTCGAGGTTTAAAGAAAGAAGCCTCTCCATAACATAAAAGTGCAAGGTAAAGCACCAAGTATCAATATAGAAGCAGAAGAAAGTTATTCAGAAAATCTAGATAAGATAATTAAGGAAGGTGGCTACACTAAATCACACATTTTCAATGTAGACAAAACAACCTTATATTAGAAAAACACAACATCTAGAACCTCCACAGCTAGAGAAAAGTCAATGCCTGGCTTCAAATCATCAAAGAACCAACTGACTCTCTCCTTAGGGGATAATGCAGCTGGTGGCTTTAAATTGAAACCAATGCTCATTCACCATTCTGAAAATCCTAGAGTGCTCAAAAATTATGCTAAATCTACTCTGCCTGTTCTATAAATGGAACAGCAAAGCCTGGATGACAACACATCTGTTTACAACATGGTTTACTGGTTTTTAAGCCCACTGTTGAGACCCACTGCTCAGAAAAAAAAAGATTACTTTCAAAATATTACTGCTCGTTGACAATGCATCTGGTCACTCAAAAGCGCTGATGGAGATGTTCAACAAGATCACTGCTGGGGCACCTGGCTGGCTCCGTTGGTTAAACGTCCAACTTCAGCTCAGGTCATGATTTCATGGTTCATGAGCTAGAGCCCCACATTGCAGGAGCTCGAGACCCACTTTGGATGAGCCCCACTTCTCTGTCTCCTCTCTCTGCCCCTCACTCACACCCTCTCTCGTAAATAAATAAATAAATAAATAAATAAATAAATAAAGTTCTAATAATGATATGGCCAAGTTAATAACCAATATTAATAAAAATGTGAGCAGCGGCATTAAAGTAGCCTGTTAATAGAGCCCCACGGGGGAGACACACTCAGCAAAACTTCTGATGCTTAACCTTCATAACAAAAATAACAGAGCCATCACTTTTGCATACAATATTTTGTATTTTAAAGAACAGTTTAACACGTATGATTCCACTTGATTTCCATGTCCTCCCTGTGAGGGTTTTGAGTCAGGTGTCCCTACCTCACTGGTAATTAAGAGAATTAAGACACAAAGAAGTGACCTATCCATGGTCACAGAGCCAGTCAGTAAGGAATCTAGAGTTCTTCTAGGTTCCATATTTTCTTACAAAAATCTGCTCATTCTGACACCTACCCACAGTGCTTTCCCATTAACGAGAATTCTACTTTTCCATCATAATGCCAAAAATGCCAGTAGAATACAGTTATACACATAACGAGGACGACATCAGCTACAACTTAGCAGCATGCTTAGTGCTTTACATATAGTCTCATTTAATTTTTACAACACTGTAAAGTAGATGGTATCATTATGCCAATTTTACAGATGAAGAAATCAAGAATCAATGATGTTAACTACCTAACTCAAGACCATCCAATTAATAAGTTTATGATGTGGAGAACAAATTCAATCCCAGGTCTGATTCCAAAGCTGGACTCCAAACACCAACCCAAATTTCCCTGTGTCTCAGTGCCTAAGGCTCTCACCTCCCTCTCCTGGAGTCAGTACCGTGTCAAACCTGAAATAAGCTTAGTGGGCACTAGTTGTTTCCATGAATCCTTCATAATCTTTTTTAAAAGAACTTTTATTCATGCAGAGCAAGTAAACTTAAAGTATAGATAATACACAATGTTACGTTACTCTCAGGTGTACAACATGATGATTTCAAAAGTCTATGCCATGCTCACCACAAGTGTAGTTACCAACTGTCACTACAGAATGCTATTACAGTATTTTAATACATGTTTTTTTAATGTAACATGTGTTATACATACATAAAATATTTTCCTATCTCTAGATGGTATTACCAATTATAATTTTAGATTATAAAATCCCTTAAAAGAGTTCTATTCTAATTGGTTTGAAAGTAAATACTTGTTCATATAAATTGAATATTCCTAAGATTTCCAAAAATCAAGGAACTTAAACTTCTTCTACTTTCAAAAGTATTTTTCATAGAAACTAACCCACGTATTTTAAGAATCCAAAGTAACACATATTTAAGTAAATCTTTGGAAAATGAGACTAGTTCAATATTGTTGGTATAATAAAAATAGCTATGTCTTCTGAGTTATCGACATAAAATTAAGACAAGCATACATTTTTATTCTATCTGGATATGTTCTTCCTAAACTTTTACAGGTTTACTAACAGAATAAACTAGCTTTACATCTACATTTGTATTTAGCCAAGTTGTTCTGACAATCATTATTTCAGTTAGTAACTATGTTTTGTATTGTAATAAACCAACTTGAAGATAGTTTCCAAAATATTTTCTTAACACGTTAAGAACTATGCTGGGGCACCTAGATGGCTCAGTGGATTAAGCATCCGACTTCTGCTCAGGTCATGATCTCACGGTTTGTGGGTTTGAGCCCTGCATCAGTCTCTGTGCTGACAGGTCAGAGCCTGGAGCCTGCTTCAGATTCTGTGCCTCCCTCTCTCTCTGTCCCTACCCTGCTCGCCTGCGTGTTCTCTCTCTCTCTCTCTCAAAAATAAACATTAAAAAAAATGTTTAAAAAAACTGCAAGAACTATGCTAATTCACTAATATTTATTAAATAACAAGATCATTTCTATAAGATAGAATACAGCATAAGCATTTCAAGTTTATATATATTTTTTTACCCCTTACTTTGAGGGTTACCAAGCAGCTATATATATATATATATATATATATATATATATATATATATATATATATATTTGAGTTTATTTATAAGCATATTCATCTTTGCCACATTGAGAAGTGTATGGCTATAAAAAGTTGTAAGATATATATTCATAAGCTCTGCCAGTCTACTGAAAAATGATGGTGCATGACAGGTAGTTCAGGTCTCCAACTCCGTAAAATAGCAGCAATTATTAAGTCATAATCTTACATTTATTTTAACGTTTATTTATTTTTGAGAGAGTGAGCGTGCATGCACAGGGGACAGACAGAGACAGAGAGAGAATCTCAAGCAGGCCCCAAGCTGTCAGCTCAGAGCCCAACACAGGGCTTGATCTCACGAACCATGAGATCATGACCTGAGCCAAAATTAAGACCCAGACACTTAACCAACTGAGTCAGTCACCCAGGTGCCCCCATAATTTCATAAATGAAACTGTACTAGGAGAAAAAGTGACAGAAAAGAACAACTTTGTATACAGGTGTGCAGGATGTGTTTTTATTAAGAAAAAGAAAATAGTCCCAAAGTAAAATGACTAATTATTCCAGAATAGAAAGAAGAAGATGCAAGACAAAAGCTGAATGGTTACAGAAAATTATGAAAAGTTTATGAAAAAGAAATTTTTTTGTTGTGGTCAAAGCTGGCTAGGATCTGATGGGTTTATTTGTAAGATTTTCAAAAAGTGTTTTAGTATCAAATATTGTTACTTGCACAAAAGTAAAATTCAGTCTATTAAAATGACAAAATTTTCTCGGGTTACTGGTCTGCTCTTAATAAAGAGGTTATAAAAGATTTTTCTTTGCCTTCTAAATAATCTCCCTAGAAAGTGAAAATCCCGTATCTTATCAGAATTTCCTGTGCTTGAGGGGCGCCTGGGTGGCTCAGTTGGTTGGGGGTCCAGCTTTGGCTCAGGTCACGATCTCGCGATTCATGAGTTTGAGCCCCACATGAGGCTCTGTGCTGACAGCTCAGAGCCTGAAGCCTGCTTCAGATTCTGTGTCTTCCTCTCTCTGCCCTCCCCCATTCATGTTCTGTCTCTGTCTCTTAAAAATGAATAAACATTAAAAAAAAAAATTAGAATTTCCTGTGCTTGATGTTGACTTTATCATATCTTGATTATTTACAAAAACAAAACAAAACAAAAATCCTTCTCACTTTTCAGAGAGCTATGCTTCATCATGTTCCTTCCTATGTTTACTTTAAATAAAATTTTTTACACTTTGGTTAAATGGGTAGCCAACTATTTCTTCTCAATGACCCATCATCCTATCTAATCAAACGTTCAAATCTCCAAATCTCCTACAACTCCAACACTCTGCTTTTACTAAATCAAGTCCTAAATGATGTATTTTGCCCCATGACTATCTTCGAAATTTCCCAAAGGGTCCCTGGGAATTCACAAAGAATTTCTTCTTTCATCTTCTAAAAAGAGGTGTTAAAAATAACTAGGTTAATTTGATCAATGTTATGATTTGTGGGGCGCCTTGCTGGCTCAGTTGGTACAGCATGCAACTCTTGATCTTGGGGTTATGGGTTTGAGCCCCGCATTGGGTACAGAGATTACTTAAAAAAATTAAATCTTTTAAAAAAAATGTTATTACATGGCAAATCAGAAGTGATGCTTACATTCCCTAGATTAAATCATATGAGTAAAATATTATTTAACAAATTACATGAAGTTCCTAGGAATTTATCAATATTCTGTTAATGATAAGTTTCTATTTATCAGGAGTCCTGGTGCTGCTTTTCCTAATATTAGACAACAATACTGTGTCATCAGTGATCATTTCAGTTACACATTTTTATGTTAACTTCGTCATATACAATAGGCTCGTGTTTCTCAGTCAGAATTCACATCACTTACTTAAGGAATTTTATTATATAGATGTTTAGGACTTATTCCAGACTTATTAAAATTTTTACTTAATAATCTCGATATATTCTCTTTGTTGTTGTTTTTGGCCTCCTTCCCACCCCATTCCCTCTTAATTTTGAAATATTCTTGATGTGCCCTAACTATATGTTTGATGGGACATGTGGCCCAGGATTATGATATATTTTACAGTTTTATTCTCTGCAAAGATCATATACATTCATCATATAGATGATATAATATCCACTCTTCTTTAAAATAAGGTTAATCATTATGGTTATATTTTGTCTAAAACTTTTTTGGATTGACCTGACTTTCGTTTGCATGTCACAAAACCAAATTTCCTAATCAATTGCATTATGTTTTATAACAAACTCTCATCAGATCTTTCATTTTTAAAATTACTGGGGGGGGGGGGTGCGGGTCGTGGCAGCACCTGGGTGGCTCAGTCAGTTAAGCATCAGACTTCAGTTCAGGTCATGATCTCATGGTTCATGAATTCGAGCCCCAAATCGAGCTCCTCACTGACAGTGTGGAGCCTGCTTAGAATTCTCTCTTTCTCTCCCTCTCCCTCTTTCTCTCCCTCTCCCCTTTTGTCTCCCTCTCCCCCACTCTCTCTCTCTCAAAATAAATAAACTTTAAAAATAAAATAATCCATAGTGGGACACCTGGCTGGCTTAGTCAGAAGAGCATGCAACTCTTGATCTTGGGATCATGAGTTTAAGCCCCACATTGACCATAGAAATTACTTAATAATAAATTGGTTAATTAATTAAATTAAATAATCAGGAGTAAGTTAATCACCACCATTTTAAGTCTTTTGTCATCTACAGGTTTTTTTTTTTTTTATTCTGATGCTTTCCTGAAAGTGCTTGCAAATCAGGTATAAGCTAGCTAGAGTGCTCATCTTCAAAGGACTGTTGAAAAAGGACTATACCAGGTACTCTTGGCTTCTGATCACTTAAATAACTTTGAGACTGTACCAGTGGACTAAATCAGGATTTCTAAGAAGCTAGTGGAGAAGCAGATAGGTTCATAAGACTACTAACCAAAGATCTAGAAGAACAAGAATTAACAGGACTGAATAAACTGATGAAGAATGATCACAAGTTTTATTTAAGATACTGCTGATGCTTTAATGTCCCATTTTCTGGATATAAAGCATTCTTTTCTTTTTTCTTTTAAGTTATCTATAACTCATTAATGATTTAAGCAGACTATGCTTCTGTAAACAGAAATAAAACATTTTTCCTCCTTGTCTGACTCCTCCATAATTCAAAAACTTTCATTGTGTATTCTTATTTTCCCAGAAATACAGTTATTTGCATAAGTTCAATAAGAGTCTGTCCCACTAGTTGGAAACATTGGTTATGCAACCAAGGCTTTGACTGGCATGCCATTTTTGAAAGTGGTGCTCATTTAATCAAATATGACTAGACAGATTTAAGGAGCTGTGGCTGACTTCATGAAGCCAGTGCTCACAGTCCTCTTAGGAAAAAAGGACTGGTACTTGGCTTGGAGTTCCAAGCTTTGCAGGAGAAGTAAGCAAGATCACTCCCAGTCAGGCCCAAGAACCCTAGGACACATTTGAGAATGTCAAGAATTCACCTGCATCTATAGGTACTACAAGTGAAACCTGATAGTGAATTCTTGAGTTGGCTTCCTGGCTTCAAGAAGCTTTTAAAAATGAAATCCAAAATAAAAAGTTCTGCACAGCAAAGGTAACCATTAACAAAACAAAAAGGCCACCTACTGAGTAGGAGAAGATACTTGCAAATTTGTACAAATTTGATACTTGTAAGGACTTAATATCTAAAATACATAATGAACTTATACAATTTAACACGCACAGAAAGCAATCTGATTAAAAGATGAGCAGACAAAGGCGCCTGTGTGGCTCAGTTGGTTAAGCGTCCAACTTCAGCTCAGGTCATGATCTCACGTTCCTGAATTCAAGCCCCACATCAGATTCCACCCTTGCAATGCAGAGCCTGCTTGGGATTCTCTCTCTCTCTCCCTCTCTCTACCCCTTCCCCCACGTGCTTACTCTGTTTCTCTCAAAAGTAAAGAAATAAACTTAAAAAAAAAAAAAAAAAAAAAAAAAAAAAAGATGAGCAGAGGACCTGCAGAGACATTTTCCCAAAGGCATACACATTACAAGAGACACATGAAATGATGCTCAACATCACTAATCAGAGAAATGCAAATCAAAACCACAATGAAATTATCACTTCACACCTGTCAGAATGGCTAAAATCAAAACCACAAGAAACAACAAGCATTGGCAAGGATGTGGAGAAGAGGGAACATCAGGCACTGTTTGTGGGAATGTAAACTGGTGCAACCACTGTGGAAAACATGGAGGCTCCTCAAAAATTAGAAATAGAATGCCATATACTCCAGTAATTCCACTACTGGCTATTAATCCACAGAAAATGAAAAACATTAATTTGAAAAGATATACACACCCCTATGTTTACAATAATTTACAATAGCTAAGATATGGAAGCAATCCAGTGTCCATCACTAGATGAATGAATGAAAGTGTGGTGATGTGGTATATGTACACACACACACACACACACACACACACAGGACTATCACTCTGCCATAGAAAAGAATGAGATCTTGCTATCTGTGACAACATAGATGGATCTAGAGGGTATTATGCTAAGTGAAATAAGTCAGACAAAGACAAATAGCATATGATTTCATTTATATATGGAATCTAAAAAACAAAGCAAACTATTAAATACAAAAAACAAGAGCGCTTGGCTGGCTCAGTCAGTAGAGTGTATGATTGTTGATCTCAGGGTCAAGAATTCAAGCCCCACATTGGGCATGGAACCTAATTTAAATAAATACATTTTATAAATAAATTCGTACATACATACCGAGAACAAGCTGGTGGTTACCAGAGGGAAGATGGGTGGGGGAATGGGCAAAAAATGAAGAGGATTAAGAGGTACAAACTTCTACTTATAAAATAAGTCACAGAGATGACAAGTACAGCATAGGGAATATAGCCAATAATACTGTAGTAACACTAAATGGTGACAGAGGTGACTACACTTATCATGATAAGCACTGAGTAATGTACACAATTGTCAAATCACTGTACTGTATACATGAAGCTAATATAACATTGCATGGCAATTATACTTCAATACTAAATTTTTTCCTCCAAGTCCAATCCAAAATTCCTTATAAAAATGTTCAGCAAAGCAAACTTATAAGGCCCATACCTACATAAATAATCAGGTCAAATCTCATGATATCAACTTCACAATTACTCTTACTCTACCCTGCTATGGACTGAATGTTTGTGTTCCCTAAAACTCTTATATTGAAACCTTACCCCCACTATGTGAAGGTATTAGGAGATGAGGTCTTTGGGGACTAATTAGGATTACATAAGGTCATGAGGATGGAGTCCTCATGAACGGGATTAGTACCCTTTCAAGAGTCGAGAGCTTGTTTCCTCTCTCTGCTATCCACCATGTGAGGATAGCGAGGTAAATAGTCTGCAATCCACAGAATTCCTCAACCAAAAACTGATCATGCTGGAACCTTGATCTTGGACTTTAAGCCTCCAGAACCATGAGAAATAAATTTCTGTTGTTTATAAGCTACCCAAGCTACACTATTTTTGTTTTTTTTTTTTTATTAAAAAAAAATTTTTTTTAACGTTTATTTACTTTTTGAGACAGAGAGAGACAGAGCATGAATGGGGGAGGGTCAGAGAGAGAGAGGGAGACACAGAATCTGAAACAGGCTCCAGGCTCTGAGCTGTCAGCACAGAGCCCAACACGGGGCTCGAACTCACAAACCATGAGATCGCGACCTGAGCTGAAGTCGGACGCTTAACCGACTGAGCCACCCAGGCACCCCTACACTATTTTTGTTATAGCAAAAAGCCTGTAAGCCTTAGCAGACTAAAACATATCCCTAATAGTGAAAAATTCTGTTTTGAACAGGGGGACTAACCAAGTGTTCACAACTATCCATTACTTAATCCACTGAGTTGGCTTGACCAAACTTTAGTCAGGCTTTTCCCCTTTCCCACAAGCCCCTAAACTTTGGCTTGCCCTAAGTTTAAGGAAGTAGATGCAGGACTTCCTCTCTCTCTTTTTTTTTTTTAATTTTTTTTTAAACATTTATTTATTTTTGAGACAGAGAGAGAGCATGAACGGGGGAGGGGCAGAGAGAGAAGGAGACACAGAATCGGAAGCAGGCTCCAGGCTCTGAGCCATCAGCCCAGAGCCTGACGCGGGGCTCGAACTCATAGACCGCGAGATCTGAGCTGAAGTGACCTGAGCTGAAGTCGGAAGCTCAACCGACTGAGCCACCCAGGCGCCCCAGGACTTCCTCTCTTAACAGCTCATTCCATGCATCTGCTGACCATAGGGGGGAAACAAATCCAGTTAAACTATCCTGATCATGCAATCTGCTCACCCCCACCCACTTTACTCACCTCCATTGAAAGCTCCTGCTGGCCCTGCTTACCCTACTCTGTAAAAGTTTTTTGTGTTTAATTTGAGACACTTGCAGATCTTTCAGTCAGAGCATCCTCCCTATTATAATAATCTTTCCAAATAGTCTCTCCTTACCTAAATCCGGACTAGTTTTTATTTAACAGTATTATGACAAACCACCTATTGCAAAGTCTAAAATAACACTGATATTTATTTTCCTCTATTAAAAATGACTGGTATAGGGGAGCCTAGGTGTCTCAGTTGGTTAAGCACCCGACTTCATCTCAGGTCATGATCTCACGGCTCATGAGTTCAAGCCCCACGTCAGGCTCTGTGCTGACAGCTCAGAGCCTAGGGCCTGCTTCGGATTCTGTCTCCCCCTCCTCCACCCCCGTCGCTTGCACTCTCTCTCTCTCTCTCTCTCTCTCTCTCTCAGATATAAACATTAAAAAAAATGTTTTAAATGACTGGTATCATCTTCAAAACTGTAATAAGGCCCAGGTAAAATTAAGTACATACAGAAAGCAATGCATGTGAAATTACCGTCCAGAGTACCAGCAATCTAGACTTAAGTTAGTCATTCACCTTTCTCCTTCATGAAATGAAGAATTTGGGCCAGGTAATTTCTAATATCCCTTCTATCTTGTTAATCTAATATGAATTTGGCAAAAAAAGGTTAACTGAGACAGGGCTCTGTGTAAGTTAGTACACAGAAACGAGACGCTGGTGAACTACTGAGTGCTTCTCCAGCAGAAAAAAGAGGAACTTAGGACTTTTTTTTAATGTCCATGACTTCAGAAAGAAATTTCAGAAATTTCTCCAAATAAAGATCCCAATGATCAAAACCACACTCATTCGAAAGTACCTCATGTATCCATACAATGATTATTCAGCCATAAAAAGGAAATACTGATACATGCTATAAATGTGAATGAACCTTTAAAACATTATGCTAAGTGAAACCAAGACACAAAAGGCTACATGTTGTATGATTCCTTTTATATGAAATGTTCAGAATAAGCAAATCTGTAGACACAGAAAAGTAGATTACTCATTACCAGAGGCTGGGGGAAAGGGGAAATGGAAAGTGACTACTAAGGAGTATGGAGTTTCTTTTTGGGGGTGATGAAATGTTCTGGGATTAGACAGTGGTGATGGCTGTACAATCCTGTGAATATACTAGAAACCACTGAACTGGACACTTTAAAATGGAGAACTTTATGGTATGTGAAGTATATCTTTAATAAAAAAAAAAACAGGGTTAAAAAAGTACTTGAGATTGCTAATTATATTACCAATGCAAGAGTTATATCCTAAAACCAGACAACATATTACATAATCCACATTTCAAATTCAGTCTCATATATAAACATGCTGATTTATTTCTGATTAGTTTCTCAGGTAGAAACACGCTGATTTATTTCTGATTCAGTTTTCTCTATCTAATCTGTGCTAAAAGAAATTACAGTACCTACAAATTTATACCATATCTAATAAATGACTTGAGACAAAACACAAAATGAAGCCCCAAAACAAACTGTATAAATGCCATAAAAATTCACATCTTTTTATACCGCTTTAAATGTAAAATTTAGAATACCTAATACAGGCAAAGCTCTGGTACATGGTAGTACTGAAGGAAAAATAGCTATTCTTGAAACAGCTTATATCTAACAAAGAGCTGTTGTCTTCACTGGCATAAATCAAGAAACCTACAAATAAAGACCATATAAATTGTAGCTAAGAGTTCGCATTAATCAAGTTCAGATGTTAGCTTTCTCAGACTCGCAAAATACAGAATCTTTAAATTGGATATATGGATACACTTAAATTCCATCTTTCAATGAAAGCTGGCCAATAATGAGAAAGACTCCTATCCCTATATCCAGTGATTTTGGTCTAGGAATGATAACGTCTAGGATGATAAATGGTCTAGGATGACTAACCAAGGCCATCAGAGAAAATGGCTTCCTGGCCAAACATATAGAATTTGATAAAGGTATCATTTTCCAATAAGTGAGTGACTATTTTCTTGAAAAACATGACTACTGCAAATCATATTCACCTCTGCATTTTTAAAAACTTTTTTTAATGTTTATTTATTTTTGAGAGAGACACA
Organism: Panthera leo; assembly: GCF_018350215.1. Taxonomy (NCBI): domain Eukaryota; kingdom Metazoa; phylum Chordata; class Mammalia; order Carnivora; family Felidae; genus Panthera; species Panthera leo. The sequence continues at coordinate 45,772,088 of NC_056685.1, forward strand.
GAGCAAGAGCGGGGAAGGGGCAGAGAGAGAGGGAGACACGGAATCTGAAGCAGGCTCCTGGCTCTGAGTTGTAAGCACAGAGGCCAACGCGGGGCTTGAACCCATGAACCATAAGATCATGACCTGAGCTGAAGTCAGCTGCTTAACTGACTGAGCCACCCAGGCGCCCTGCATTTTTATTTTTACTGAGAATGTAATCAATAATTTTAAGCCTAATGTCAATTTATAACTTAAAAATTCACTTAACTAATAAATTTTTTCAGCTAAAAATATGATTTCACTTTGCATCCCCAATCTCCTGGCCCTGCCAAGCAAGGTATCACAGAAACAAAAATTAGCAAGTTACATTACAGCTAAGAGGATCACAGCATTAAAGCACCACTAATTTTCAACAAACAGAGCCCAGGCACATCTGAATGTCTTGAACTTTTTGTGAAGATAGTCAACTACCACAAATAAACAGTTGAGAAACAAAGTGTGTGCTAATATCAAATTAACACTGTTTTCCTCTCATTTTAAATTAGTAATTTCAAGGGCAAATATCCTATTCTTAGGTCCCCTAGTCTATGTATTTGACTATGTAATTTCAAAGTTATTCACATGGAGCAGAATTCTATTCATTAAGGTGAGGCTCATTTTACAGAAAACACATAAAAACTCTCATATGAAGAATAAAAATGGGGGCACCTGGGTGGCTCAGTTAAGCGTCTACCTTGGGCTCAGGTCATGATCTCATGGTTCGTGAGTTCGAGCCCTACGTTGGGCTCTCTGCTGATCCGTGCAGAGTCCACTTTGGATCCTCTGTCCCCTTTTCTCTCTGCCCCTCCCCACCTCGTGCGTGTGCACACACGTTTTCTCTCAAAAATAAATAATAAAAATAAATAAAATATACTACTTTTAAAAAAAGAGTAAAACATACAATGCAAGGCTCATTTTACAGAAGACACATTAAAAACTTTCATATGAAGAGTGAAACATGCAATGCTGGAAGTTGGTATAGCATTTACCCATCCTGCAGGGAGAAGTTCATCAATTGAATAATTTTAACTGTTATAACAAAATAATAGGATAAAAAAATTTTCTCAGGGCACCTGGGTGGCTCAGTCAGCTAAGCGGCCAACTCTTGATTTCAGCTCAGATCATGATCTCATGGTTTGTGAGTTCAAGCCCCACATCTGGCTCTGCACTGACAGCACGGAGGCTGCTTGGGATTCTCTCTCTCCCTCTCTTCTGCCTCTCCCCTGCCTGTGCTCTACCTCTCTTTCTCTCAAAAGAAATAAACATTTTTAAAATTTTTTCTCAATTAGACAATGTTTTGATAAAATCATTCTGCCCATACTAAACTCTTAAGTAAATAAGTATCACAATCAACTGCACTATTTATCCTCTGGTTTATCTATAATACTCACCTAAAATAGTGTTAAATAAAGCTTCAATCCTTTAGAAGGTAAAGTAAACTTAATAGCAACCATCTTAGTTATATAAAATAAAACATATCAGAAGTGGGGAACCTGGCTGGCTCAGACAGAGGAGCATGCAACTCTTGATGTCAAGGTCAAGAGTTTGAGTCCCACATTTGGGGTACAGAATACTTAAAAAATAAATAAAAACTTAAAAAAGAAAATATCAGGGGCACCTGGGTGGCTCAGTCGGTTAAGCGTCCGACTTCGGCTCAGGTCATGATCTCACAGTTTATGGGTTCAAGCCCCGCGTCAGGCTCTGTGCTGACAGCTCAGAGCCTGGAGCCTGTTTCAGATTCTGTGTCTCCCTCTCTCTCTGCCCCTCCCCTGTTCACGCTGTCTCTGTCTCAAGAATAAACATAAAAAAAAAATTTAATAAAAAAAAGACAATATCGGAAATAAAGGTATTTCGTGGAGTTTTTGTTTCAGTTGTAGAAGAGTCAAAAAGTTCAAAAACCACTGGCCTAAAATTATTGGCTCCCTAAAACAGTACCTGGCACTTAAATGTTTTACTAGTCTTTCCTGAGCATTAATGTTTCTTTTAATTTAGCCATCTTAATATTAGTAGCCATTTATTCAAAGTCTACTACTGACTGTGCACCATACTCTCCCTTTGCAAATATTATCCCATCAGTTCTCATAGAAATCTTGTAAGATATTACCTCTACTTAACAGGAGAGGAAACTAAAGCTAAGTAACTTGTCCAAGACTACATAAAGTAGTAGAATATCTGAACTTAATTTATCCACAAAGCCTATATCTTCCTGCCCCTCTTTATAATCTTCTCTAAATATAACTTGCAATGAAGTTTCCATGATGAAATTAAAATTTCAAGAGTATCTACAATGACCTAAACAGGTTATTGTGTTACTTGTTTTTCCAACATGTTCAAATTATAAACTCACATAAAATATTTTCATTTATATACCCTCCAGAGTCTTATTTGATATTCAAAAAAGAGTCCTTTCTGATAGCCAAAGCATGTATAACTATACGGAAAGAATATTTCAGTTCAGCAAATGGAAAAACCTCCAATTAAAGCAAAACAGGGGCGCCTGCGTGGCTCAGTTGGTTAAGCGTCCAACTCTGGACTTCGGCTCAGGTCATGATCTCATGGTTCATGAGTTCAAGCCCCACAGTGGGCTCTGCACTAACAGCACAGAGCCTACTTGGGATTGTCTCTCTCTCTCTCTCTCTCTCTCTCTCTCTCTCTGTCTCTCTCTCTGCCCCTCCCTTGCTCATGCATGCACACTCTCTCTCTCCAAATAAATAAATGAATAAACTTTAAAAAAAAAAAAAAAAAGGCAAAACAAAGAAGTCGCTGAAAAACCAAACCAATGGGAAAAGTCTGTTAGGCCTCATAATAACAAAGAGCTGAAATCTTACTCGTACCCAATCAAATTATTCCTTAGCCAGATAAGCAAACCTAAAGCCAGGTAACTAGGAATGAAAGTATCAGATTTAACTATATGAAATTACCATCAAATATCAATCACATCAGGGGTGGTCGGGTGGCTCAGTGGGTTAAGCATCAGCTCTTGACTTCAGCTCAGGTCATGATCTCACCGTTTGTGGGTTCAAGCCCCACACTGGGCTCTGCACTGGCAGTGCAAAGCCTGCTTGGGATTCTCTCTCTCCCTCTCTCTCTGCCCCTCCCCTGCTCATGTGCACGTGCAATCTCTCTCTCTCAAAATAAATTCTTAAAAAGTATCAATCATGTTAATCAACCTAATGCTCAAAGGATCATCCAGTCCAGCCCTCTCCAGGTGTGTTGCTTAGATCAAAGATTCACCAGAATGTTAAAAAAATTTATGGAAAAAATATTCCCAAGTTTGGGAAATAATGAGTTAAACAAAATTAAAATTGGTCTCTTCACATTCTCTCAGAGATCTTAACATTTTAATATGAATTACGCATCTCTGTATACCTAATGAAAATAAGTTATACAGAGATTAAGTGACTTACCCAAGGTCACGACACAGCTAGCTAATGGCAAACTTAGAATGAAAACTTAATTCTCCTGATTCCCACTCCAAAATTCACTCTACCTCCTCAAGATTTTGTTCCACTTGATATTAAAGCAAATGCTTTTCCAAGGACCACTTCTACAAAATATAAGATAGAAAACACTAGTGGCTTGTTTGTACAGTATTTACCACCATCCCACAAAAACTAATAATATTTTCTAAAAAACTAAGTAGCAAAAACTTTTTATGAAACAACAAAGCCTCCTCAACATAAGTTGGGACATAGTATTTACAGATTATACACACAATGGTATTCCAAAATTTATAAAAAATCTTATAAAAATATTTGCTCTAAGGGCACCTGGGTGGCTCAGTTGGTTAAGTGTCCGACTTCAGCTCAGGTCATGATCTCATGGTTTGTGAGTTCAAGCCCCACATTGGGCTCTGTGCTGACAGCTCGGAGCCTGGAGCCTGTTTCAGATTCTGTGTCTCCCTCTCTCTCTGCCCCTCCCCTGCTCATGCTCTCGCTCTCCCTCTGTCTCAAAAATAAATAAATATTTAAAAATATATATATATTTGCTCTAGAAAATTGGAGATATAATCTTTTCTAATCAGTACCTGGATGGAACCAAGAGAACAGTAAGGATGGCAACCGAGATTGTGAGGTCCATTAGAACAGGGACATGGCTATTTTGCTCACCACTATACCATCAGAGCCTGATATACAGTAGGCAGGTATTCCCATACATATTTGCTAAAAGAATGAACAATAAATCCCTACTATTAATAAATCCCTACCAATAAATCCCTACCATCCTTCCACTGTTAATTAGCTATAGGAGCTTAATCAGATCATAATCAGTTTGATTCTGAGTATCCTCACTTGCAAATTAAGCAGTTAGACCAGAATGATCAAAATCTCTTCTGGCCACAAGAATTTGTAAATCTTACACAAATTAAATCTCAAATTCCTGGCATTTGAGAATATGTCCACAATAAAAAATTATAACAAAAAATAATATTAGCAAATCACTTGATATTCATCATTTCACTTAATATGCCTGTTAAACATGCAAATTAGGTCAGGATTACTATTTACATTTTACAGGTAAAGAAACTGAGACCCAGAGAAATTGACTGACTAGACCAGAATCACAAGGTTATTAAATAGAGAAGCACAGACTTTGAACCCAAGATTTAGTGCTGAAATCCCCAAATCTTTCCATTACACTTTGTCCTCAGATGATAGGGGTTAGGGATGCAGCCCAGACGATGACCGCATTATTCCCTGGCTTTCAGCTATTGACTTAACAGCGCTACAGGACAAAAGGTCTCCCGAACTCCCTCATCAACCCATCATCCCAATATTAACTCCTCATAACAACTCCTCTACAGCAAAAATTATCTTAACGCAACAAGTTAATCACATTTTTCTCCTCAGAGCCCAAGGTCAACTAATGCCACTATTATAACACAGAATGACATTATCAAGGAATGAAAAAAACCTAAATTATGAATGAAAATCTTTCACATCAGAAGACTATTTTTTAGTTCAAATAATATGTACTCACAGTTAAGCACTGATAAATTCAAAGACCACCTTATACTATCATTATGCTACACTGAAAATGAGAGGTCCACTTTTGGAAATTTGCTGGTAGAAATGAGGCAGTTTAAACTATTAACTCTTTTAGGTCTTGTTACATAACACCGTACTTCAAATTAATACTTCAAATACAATTTCTCTGAAGTCAAGTAACGAACAAACCCAACTCTAGACTCAAACTTAGTGTTAAACAAATGGCATTTATGTCACACCCTTACCCTCCAAGAAATACAACCAGGCAACCAGAAGCATCCCCAGGTTATGGACTTAGATTTCCCGAGGACTTTAACCAACCAGCTGACTCTCATATTTAACTACTAACTTTCTGTCTTAAAATATATGCATATTCTTAGGTCAAATGTGCTTCTCACAACTAGAGCAAGATCCCCTTTCAACAAAGAGTATACGGTGATGAAATAAACATATACTTATTAAGCCTTTCAAGTACACAACACTGTATTAAATTCTCTGCCAAGACAATTAAGCGAGCACTGTCTTTCTGGGGGTGACATGCGAAAATAGTTTGGAATATGCTGACAGTGAGTCATAATTATTAAGTATAAGTAGATATAACATGCAAACGTAATAATCCTGCAAGAGTAACTACAGAAAAAAAAAAAAAATTCCTCCCACTCAAAAAAAAAAAAAAAAAAAGTCAATCGCATTCATCCAACACAAATATACACACACAGAAGGCATCTTGGGTTCATTTGCACAAGATCATGAGTTACTATCGTGCCCTGTAAACTTTAGCAAGTTATGGAGGCTTAACAAAAGTTTACCTTGTTAAATGAAGAGCTAAAAATCTCCATGGACTCAAGAGGTCTTATACCTGAAAATAATTTGCCATGAACACGTGAGAATTTTAACAAAACCAAAGCCACAGCCTTTGCATCGATCCACACGTAAATTCCTCTGCTGGTAAATGCTCAATAGCAAGACTCATCACCACTTCCACACGGATAAGTTTGAGAAGAGCTGTTGAAATCTTGCGGGCCAATCAAAAACCTTAGTGAACTGTCACAAAATAAAAGTCACGGCGTATGTGACAGCTTCACAGGGCAATTCAAAAAACCACAGGGCCGTCGAATTTATGCGATTCTCGGAGCAAAATACCCAGAATAGCCCACTTTTTTTACCAAAGTGCCAAGCAGTCCCCCAGGGGAGCGCAGCAAACGATAACTTAGGTCCCAGGACAGGCTCCTCTTCACACAAGGATGACTTTCCTATTCAGTGCCAACTGTACACTTGCAGGCTCCGAAAATAGGGGCAAGTCCTGAATACCAGGGGTTACAAGGGCAACGTTTCTATTTTATTATGGGCTGAAGCTCAGAAGATTCCCAGTGCTGAAACGCTCGACCTATAACCTCGGAGTCACTTTCCAACTGTGCTCTCACCCAGGATCATTAGATCCCCAACGGAAGCCAATTATTAGTAGTAACAAGGCCTGGAAAAATAGTAAGAAGGCTCTAAAAGTTCACGTAAGAGACACAGAAAAGGTGGGGGCTTCCAGAGAGAAGACCAACGTTAAAGCATCTTCGGCTCCAACATTTTAAAAGCCAAAATCCATACAAAGACCCTTCTCCCGGATGACTCCCGGCAGAAAGGGACACGCAGACCCTCAGTCACTGCGATAGAATGGAGCTCCAGGGGTTCACCTACACAAGCAGCCCGGATGAGGCTCCTCTGTGTCCAGGGAAGGTCCGGAACCCCAGGAAGGGGTCTGCATTGTGGCCAGGCGGAGCGCACAGCCCCTTCTCCCGGGCCCCTTCCTCCCTCCTTCCCCACGACCAGGCCTCTCCTGGCTCCTCTTCCCCTTCTCCTCCCTCCCTCCCCCTCCCCCCAGACACACACAAAACAAGGCCACCTCCCCCCCAAATCCCACCAACTTTCCCGCTCCCCCCCCCCCTTTCCCACCTCTCAGGAGCGCACAGAAACTGCAGGCCAGGAGGCTCCTCAGGACGGCCCCCATCTTCCCTTCTCGCGTTCTCTTCTCTCACCGGCGAGGGGCGGCCAGAAAAGGGGGAGGCGAGGAGCCGGGGCGGCCGCCGCAGCGGCAGGTCTGCACGCTCATGCTTCCCAGCTTTCCAGAGAGAGAAGAAAGAAAGGGGCACGTCAAGGCTCCGCGCGCGCCGCCGCCGCCGCCCTCTCTACCGCGCCGCTCTGCCGGGGGCTCGCGCGACGCCAGCGTCTGCTTCCATCCCGCCGCCTCCTCCCCCGGCGCCCCGCTTCCCCCGCGCAGTTCCTCATTCAGCCTCTTCCTCTCACGCAGCGGCGCAGGGATACCGCGGTCCCGCCGCCGCCACGGGTCGCCGCGAAGGTCTCCCTGCGCGCGGGCGAGCCCCTCCCTCGGCGCCGCCTCCCGAGCAGCTGCGGAAGAAGGTGGGGGGCTGCGCGCACGGCTTCTGCTTGGAGACCCCGGGAGATCTGCCAGGCGAGCAGTGGCGAGCTGGAGGGAAAAGGCCTCCCGCCGGCGCATTCCTATGGGATTCTTTCCTGGGTCGGCCGCTGCGGCCCTCCCCGCGGAGGGCGTGAAGCGACGTCGAACAACATCGGCCCGGCGTGGTCGGGACTACTTTCTGCGGCTCGGCCGGGCCGCCGCCTGCTCCGCTCTTTGTGCGGTCGCCGCCGGCCGAGCCAGGTGGAGGTCCGGGTCCCCGCTGCCTGACACCTGGGCTGAGGACGCGGGAGGCGGCGGGCCGGCTGCGGAGCTTCAGGCCGTGCGCGGGGAGCCGCGCGGGGCCCGGCACAGGGTGACGAGTTCAATCTTGGGGCTTGGAAATGGGTTTACGCTTTTCTCTGTTAAGGAAAATAAAGACTAATGCTGCTTACACCAGCTTTAAACGTGATACGGGGAGGATGTCCAAACGCCAACTCAGAACAGAGATTTTTATTTTCTCGTGGCTTTCCAGAATTACAGACCATCCCCAGAATTAGGTCCCACAAGGACTAAAGATTTCTAATCGGCCAGGTAAAATTCCAGGATAAATGCGTCAGCACCTAAGACAGAGCAAAGGGACAATTGGTAAGAACTGTGCTTGGGATTTTACGAGTTGCATTTATAGATAAATCTTTGGCATTTTTTTGATCAGTTCGCAGCTTGAGGAGGGAAAGATTCACCAGAATCTCAGCCTGGTTTTGCACCGCCTCTGCTGCTTTTGATGCTTCCCGGTGGAACAGCCCAGACATCCACCCCAGAAAAGAAGTGGCAACTTCAGCTGAGGAGGCAACTCCAGCCAGAGTTAACCATAATGGAGCCATCGGGTGAATTCTGTACGGCTGTCACAGGCCCTTACCTGGAGGCAGACGTGCGAGCAAGTGGAGGAACTTCCACCATGTTACTTATACAAAAATTCCTCCTTAACTGCAAGACCTCCTGCAGGTGCCTGAAACCATGGATAGCACCCAGCCCTACGTATACCGGTTTTACCTATGCATACATACCTGAGTTAAAGTTTAACTTATCAATTAGGCACACGAAGAGATTAACAACAATAACTAACCATAAAATAGATCAACTACAACAATATACTGTAATAAAAGTTATGTGACTATGGCCTGTCTCTCAAACTATCTTTCCTGTACTCACTCTTCATGTGATGATGTGAAATGATAAAATGTCTACACGAGAGATGAAGTGAAGTGAAATGATGCAGGCATTGGGACGTAGCCTTAGGCTACTATTGACTTTTGACAACAGTCAGAAGAATGATCTGCTTCCCATCGTGGTTGGCTGCGGGGAACCACTGCAAGCAAAAACCTCTGATAAGGGGGCACTACTGTACCTCAGTGACATTGGAGTTCACTGAGGGTTTGCACGCACGTTATCATATTGGCACTAGCCTGGAGTGAGGCAGGATTTGTTACTTACTATCCTCATTGCACTGAGGAGGAAAATGAGGGGTTCAATGACTTTGCCAAGGCCACTCAAGTAGTGAACAGCAGGACCCAAACCCAGCCCAGGTCTTTCAACTTCAGACACTGCTTCTTCCAAGAAATATGTGCTGAACTAAGTGATACAGGTCTGTAAGAAGACGGAGGGCAGAAACAGTCAAATCACTTTCTCCTAAATTCACCTGAAGAAAGTCTAGCCACCACTGATTTAAATTACCTTCTTCCAAGAACCATGTCAAGACTGCAAATTTGGCCTACTGGCCTCCTCAAAACAGGTAACTGTGAACCAGGTTTTTCAGCAATAGCCTAGAAAATGTATTACTGTGAAGCTAGTGAGGCTGTGGAAACACCATAATGTAGTGATGAAGAGAAGGCATGAGCTTTGGATCCAAACCCTACCAGTTACAAGATGTAACTACTCAAAGATGTACATGATGTACAAAACCCACTGCACCTCAGTTTTCTCGTCTGTAACATGGGGATGATACCTCCTTCAGGCTTGTAGTAAGGATTAAATTAAATAGTAAATTGGGGTGCCTGGGTGGCCCAGTCGGTTAAGCGTCCAACTTTGGCTCAGGTCCTGATCTCGCGATTCGTTGGTTGGAGCCCCGTGTCAGGCTCTGTGCTGACAGCTTAGAGCCTGGAGCTTCCTTGCTTCATATTCTATGTCTCCCTCTCTCTGCTTCTCTCCCCTGCTCATTCTCTCTCCCTCTCTCTCTCTCTCTCTCCCAAAAGTAAGTAAACATTAAAATTTTTTTTAATATATCTAAACTATATTGATAAATAATATGTCAATATATAATAGATGCTCAATAAATAATCATTTCCTTTCTCAACCTCAAGGTGAGAAAGGTGTCATAATATGACCATATTATGGTGTTATAATAACTTGGAATCCTTGGAACATAATAGAAGAGAGGGAAAAATCACATGCTCAAAATGCTTATCACAGGATTATTTATAATTGGAGGTAGACAACTGTGAAGCTGATGAAAATTAACCTTCACTTAAATTAAGTGACAATTAAGCTTCACTTTCACAGGCCCCTTCCAGACCCCGGGAGCGTCCCTAACAATGTATTCACAAAGTTTGCGAAAGTAAGGCTTTTTTGTATTCTTTTACTGAAAACATCTCTCAAAATTGTATAAATTTCAAGTTCCATAAAACCTGGATCTGTTCCTATTTATAATAGGAAACCGAGTACAACCTAAGTTTCTATAGCCGTCATCCTAAGTAGAGAGAGGAAGTATCACATACAATGTTGAAAAGTGATGGTTCAGATGACTACACAACAGTGGTGGAAAATGTTTACAGTTAGTTAAACTTAAAACGTGAAAGTGCACGTATGTCTTCATTACAACCATGTAAAATATAAATATAAACACAAGCATATATTATAAATATACTTCCTTATTTACCACATATTGGAGGAAAGACCAAAAGTAAATAGTAACTGCATTAAAACAGGCATTAGGATGGTAAAGTAATATGAGATTTATTTTACTTTTTATTTCTTAAATTTCCGTTAATATATTCTTCTGTTTTTCCAATTTTTTAAGAGGTACTTAAGTGAAAAATCTATGTAGCTTAAGGTTAAGCCCTAGCCTGGACGTCATTCTTACTACTTAACTAATTTATTTTTGCATTCATTCAAATGCTTATTAAATATTCAATGCAGGTCACTGTGTTATGTGTTGGGGATGCAAAGATGAGACTAATCATGGCTCCTACCCTCCAAAAGCTTACAACTGTGTTTAGAAACACTAATTGATAAAACAAATAATTTAAATGTTAAAATTGCTATGGTGTAGGTGTGCAGAATATCAATAAGGAACTTGAGTGTTTGTCTGCCTGCACCATTTAAAAAAAGGAAAATAACCTGAGAGCTTAAGCCTGAAATTTAAGTCGGAGTCTGTCAGGCCAACAAGACTGACAAGGAATTCCAAGCAGAAGGGTAGCAGGTGCAAAGGCACTGAATTATTAGAGAGCTTGGCATGTTGGAGATTTGAAAGTAGATCCATATAGCTGAAGCATAGGGTGCTTTTAGAGAATGTCAGAAAATGAGGCAGGCCATTAAGTAGATATTGGATAAATAAATTGATTTTTAAGTCATGCTTAGTCATTTAGATTTTAGCCTGTTGACAGTGTGGAGTTTGAAGCATTTTTCTCATGGTAGAGAACTGATTTACGTGTTAAATAATATCTCTGACTGCAGTGTGAATAGAAGGGAGGCAAGGCAAAAAGTAGGAAGACCAAGGAGGAAGTTATTTTTAGCCCCTGAAAGAGATGGTCAGGCCAACAACCCAGGGGATTGAAGAGATCATGGATTTGAGGAATATGGGGTAGAAACCGCAGGGCTTGGGAACCTATCCGATGTGAATTGAGAGAGAGAGAGAGAGAGAGAGAGAGAGAGAGAGAAGTAGTCTAGGGTGAATTTCCAGGTTTCTAAGTTATGCACCCAAGTGAATGAGAGTCTCGTTTACTAAGAAAAGAAATGCCTAAGGAGGATTTCAGAAGAGGTGATGATAAGTTCAACAATGGGTCTTTTGTATTGGCCCTGCCTGTAAAACTTCCAGCTGGAGATATACAGTACACAGTTTTGATGTAGAAGTTTGGACTCAGGAGAGGAGTGGAAAATATAGCTATTCAGTGATGATTGTGGAACTTATACACCACACAACCCAGGAATGTGCTGTAGAATAGTAAATAGTTATTACCACAATTTTCTGGAGGATGACAGTAAGACATCTGCAGGAAGTGAGGGCATTTTCATAGTTCAGGTGAAGTGAACTTGGGGCCACCTCACTGGTGGGCTGAGGGTAGAGGTTACAGCTGGAGCCATAAACTTACCTAAGGGGAGAAGAGAGCACTCGTTGTGGCTAGAAAAGTGAGCCAGAGCAGATCCATGTGGAATACAAGTATCTAGGAATGAATAGAAAAAGAGAAGCTAGAGACATAAACCGAAAGGGGGAAGGTGGAAAACTGGTTGAAGAGTTGTGGTGAGAGAAGGTGCGGTCAATAATGGCGAATACAGGGTATGGTGGAGACAGTCTGCTCTGAGAAACACTGAAACAAGGCTGCTGTGACTTATAATTTCCAAAAAGGTCATTGATGGGAGCATACATTATGCCAACATTTTAGGAAAGCAATCTAGGAGTAAAATATACACAACTTTTATTTTATTTTTTTATTAGGGAGGGGAGGGGTGTACATGGGGGAGGGGCAGAGAGAGAGAGAGGAAGAGAGAATCTTAAGCAGGCTTTACACCAAGCAAGGAGCCTGATACCAGGACTCTATCTCAGGACCATGAGATCATGACCTGTGCCAAAATCAAGTCAATGCTTAACCCACTGAGCCAACCAGGTAGCCCGTTATACACACCTTTTTAAAAAAAAAAAATTTTTTTGTTTATTTTGCATGTGAGAGAGAAAGATAAAACACACGAGTGGTGGAGGGACAGAGAGTGAGAATCCCAAGCAGGCTCTGCACCTGTAGCACAGTGTTCTCGGCAAGGCCCAAACTCACAAAACTGTGAGATCATGACCTGAGCCAAAATCAAGAGTCCGGCACTTAACTGACTGGGCCACTCAGGTGCCCCCCCCCCCCAATATCCACCTCTTTTAAAATAGAATCCCACCTCTTAGAATTTATCCACAGGAACAAAATTTATAGAGACATAGATATTTAGTAAAACATTGTAATATAAAATGAACAAAACAAACAAGCCTACAAATATGGTAGTTTTATATGGTTCAATCTAATAAGAAAAAAAAAACCTGAATGCATTCAAAAGGGAATAGTTGAAGAAACAATGGTCTATCCTTATTGTGGAATACTATACAGCTGTTAAAAAGAATTGTGTAGATTTAGATGTATCGATTTGGAAGTGTAGCCTTGATATACTGTTAATTGAAGAACAAGTTAGAGAACAGTATGTTCTGTGTGATGGAATTGTTTAGAAGGGAAGAAGAGAGAGGGAGGGTACAGGATGAATTGGCCTTGGACAGGGGGAGGAGGAGAACCACCATTTCCGGGTGCGAGAGAAGGAGGAGACCTATCAAAAGCTGCTGGGGGCGCCTGGGTGGCTCAGTCGGTTAAGCGGCCGACTTCAGCTCAGGTCATGATCTCGCGGTCCGTGAGTTCAAGCCCCGCGTCGGGCTCTGTGCTGACAGCTCAGAGCCTGGAGCCTGTTTCAGATTCTGTGTCTCCCTCTCTCTCTGACCCTCCCCCGTTCATGCTCTGTCTCTCTCTGTCTCAAAAATAAATAAATGTTAAAAAAAAAAATTAAAAAAAAAAAAAGCTGCTGAAGTTCCAACTCCCTTTTTCCACCCCTACTTTCACAGGCTGCTTCCAGAGGCTCTGGGAGGGACCATGACCATGATATAACATGTCATATGTTTTTATAAAATTTTCCAGGGTAAATTTTTTTGTATTTTTTTTTTTTTTTTTAATTCCTCCTTTTCCAGTTGCATGTGCTCAGGTACCACAAAACCCGAATCTGCCCCTTGTAACTATAGGTTTGGGGGCAATGGGATAACAGAGACAAATATTTGAAAGAGTTTACATTTGATGGCCTTTATTTGCTTAATACAGTAGTCCCCCCTTATCTAAAGTTTCACTTTCCCTGGTTTCAGTTACCCACAGCCAACCACAGTCCCTGTCATCAGAAGATCAAGACTAGTAGTCTAATGTTCTGGCACAATGTTACTCACCTCACTTCATCTCATCTCATCATGGGAGCATTTTAGCATCTCGTCATCACAAGCAGAAGGGTGAGTATAGTACAATACGATATTTGGGGAGACGGAGACCACATTCACAGAACTTTTATTACACTATATTGTTATAATTGTTCCATTTTTTTAAGTAAGCTCTGTGCCCAACACGGGGCTTGAACTCATGACCCTGAGATCGAGATCGTATGCCCCACTGAGCCAGGCAGGCACCCCTGTTCTATTATTAGTTACTGTTGTTGATCTCTTACTGCACCTAATTTATAAGTTAAGCTTTTATGTTTAGGAGGAAACATGGTTTCAGGCACCCTCAGGGGGATTGGAATGTGTACCCCATGGGTAAGGGGAGACCACTGTATTCAAAAAGCAAAGTTTGGTGTGCCTGGGTGGCTCAGTCAGTTGAGTATCCGACTCAATTTTGGCTTGGGTCGTGATCCCAGGGTCGTGGGAACAAGCCCCATGTCATGCTTCACGCTGCTTGGGACTTTCTCTCTCTCCCTCTGCCCCTCTCCCCTTCTTCTCCCCTCTCTAAAATAAAAAAATACATAAATAATTTTTTTTAAAAAGCAAAGTTAATCTATTCAGAGTGAAGTAAGAAAGAATACAGCGTGGGCTTCAGAAATGTGATAAAGATGTGAAGAGTTGCTGCTGGAAATGGAAGAGGGAAGTGACGAAGGACGTGTTGCAAGGTTTCCTAACATCGGACGGGGTGTGACTGCAGCTGCTCACCATAAATTTGGGGGATACCGTAAGAGTGCCTTACCTCTATTTTTCCATCTTTGAATGGGATTTAATAGTCATTCCTAGCTACAGAATAAGAGTATTGCATGAGATGCCTAAATATAGTTATAATTTGAAAAGAAGTATACTTTGTTTCTAATAATATTTGTTTCTTATTTCATCAGTGGCCGTATAACCCCCCAGTAAAACCTAATAAAACTTTTTAATGATCAATAAATGAAAACACTGTGCACTAAAGTACTCAGGTTAGCCCCAGCAGAATTAAAGGACTCCTGCAGCAGAGGACACTCTGTCGCAGGGACTCGGATGTAGACGGAGCAGAGAGGAGGGGTCCATGCAGGGAAGGGGATGATAGAGGGAGCGGAATATTGGTTACATACAGAGGGATTAATCAAAAAGTAAATACATTAAGAATAATAGAAGCTGGCTTTCTGTTGGAGAAGGGAGTCACAAATAGAAGGCAGATATATCAGTGTCAATGTCAATGAAAATGATGGAGTGGGGAAATCCACGGGCCTGTCTCTTCCCATAAATACTGAAAAAAAAAAAAAAACACTGGCAAAAACTCTCAGAGTCAACTTTATCAGAGCTCTACAAGACAGTGAAAGGTTGGGGCACCTGGGTGGCTCAGTCGGTTGAGCGGCCGACTTCGGCTCGGGTCGTGATCTCGCGGTCTGTGAGTTCGAGCCCCGCGTCGGGCTCTGTGCTGACTGCTCAGAGCCTGGAGCCTGTTTCGGATACTGTGTCTCCCTCTCTCTCTGACCCTCCCCCGTTCATGCTCTGCCAAAAATAAATAAACGTTAAAAAAAAAAAAAGACAATGAAAGGTTTATAGCAACCAAGCAAATGCTTAGTCAAGAGAATGAGCACTGAGGGGCACCTGAGTGGCTCAGTCAGTTAAGCATCTGACTCTTGATTTTGGCTTAGGACATGATCTCACGGTTCATGAAGTAGAGCCCTGTGTCAGGCTGTGCACTGACAGTGTGGAGCCTGCTTGAGATTCTCCCTCTCTCTCTCTGCCCCTCCCCGGCTTGCACTCTCTCTTTCTGTCTCAAAATAAATAAACATTTAAACAAACAAATAAATAAATAGAGGGGGTTTTTGTTGTTGTTGTTGTTTTTAAAAGAGAATGAGCACTGGGCACCTGAGTGGCTCAGTTGGTTAAGCGTCCAATTTCAGCTCAGGTCATGATCTCGCAGTTCATGAGTTCAAGCCCCACATCGGGCTCTGTGCTGACAGCTCAGAGCCTGGAGCCTGCTTCAGATTCTGTGTCTCCCTCTCTCTCTGCCCCTCCCCCGCTCATATTCTCTCTCTCTCTCTCTCTCTCTCTCTCAAAATAATAAACATTAAAAAAAGAGAGAGAATGAGCACTGAAACATGGTAGAAGAGGTTTGTTGTGTTTTAATTTACTCTTGTCTGCCCTTCTCTCCATGGTGCAGTAGCAATGTAGAAGGTACCAATCAGGGTTTCCAGTAACAAAGAGAAAGGGACATAAAGAATATTTGAAGAAGGAGGCACCTAGGTGGCTCAGTCGGTTAAGTGTCCAACTTCGGCTCAGGTCACGATCTCACAGTTCGTGGGTTCGAGCCCTGCATTGGGCTGTGTACTAACAGCTCAGAGCCTGGAGCCTGCTTCAGATTCTGTGTCTCCTTCTCTCCCTGGCCCTGCCCAACTCACGCTCTCTATCTCTGTCTCTCTCTCTCCCTCTCTCTCTCAAAAAAATGAGTAAACATTAAAAAAAAAGAATATTTGAAGGAATGAGTCAAAAACTTCCCATATTTGATAAAATAGGTAAATCTACATGTCCAGGTATCTCAACACATACAAAGCAGTTACAAATACAGAAAGAGAAAACACTAGAACAGATGCTGTGATTCTTTATTGGTATGTATCGATATTGGATGTATCGATATGAATTTATGGTTTTCAGTATATGTGGATAGATATAGAAATAAATAGCTATAAATGAATATGTGACTCTGTGTGTGTGTGTGTGTGTGTGTGTGTGTATGTGTGTGTGTGTATTCCCTAGCTCTGTCCACCAAGCAGATGTGTCAGTTCATGTTTACTAAGAAGGAGTTACCAAGACTCTTGCACAAGATTAGATGTGCAAGAGATATATAGGAGGAGTGTGACAGCCTCCAAGGTGGCCCCCAGTGATTCTTACTTCTTGGTGGTCTCACACCTGGAAAGTCCTTCCCAAAATGAATAGAGTTGACCTATTTCTGCAAAGACATGGTGTGAATTTAAGGTTAGACAATACATGTGTTAAAAAGAAATTCAACTGAGTAAATTTTAAAGATGCTATTAGTGGGGCGCCTGGGTGGCTCAATTGGTTAAGCGTCCGACTTGGGCTCAGGACATGATCTTGCAGTTCATGAGTTTGAGCCCCACATCGGGCTCTGTGCTAACAGCTCCAAGCCTGGAGCCTGCTTCGGATCCTGTGTCTCCCTCTCTCTCTACCCCCCACCCCCGCTTGTGTTCTCTCTCTCTCTCTCTCTCTCAAAGATAATAAATAAACTTAAAAAAAATAAAGATGTTATTGGCTTTAGTCCATGATTCATGAATCAGGCAGCAACCTACATAGCAGATAGAAAAGAGCTCTGAGGAGCTATACAAAATGGAAGACTTTTATCAGTAGAAGGGAGTGGGACAAGAAAGTTATACTAGCAAAATAATGGATCCGTTGTGGCACAGTCACTTTCCTTCAGGGAATGGCAAGGGTCTATCAGGCAGGTTACCTCACCAGTGCTGACCTGGTGATTCCTAACTGATTGGTTTAAGATTCCATTTCTGGGAGAGGACGAAACTGTAAGTTTCAGTTTGGTGGCATCGGGCTTAGCATAAGTGACTCCATTTTGGACCTGTTGGCTTGTCTTTAACAGTGGCTCTGCCTTCTCTTGGAGCACTTGTTTAGGGCTAAAGTCAGCTGTCATGTCACAAGGACACTCAAGGGACCCTAAGGAATGGTCCTTGTAGTGAAGAACTGAGACCTCTTGCCAATAGCCAACTGAGTCATCTTGGAAATACACCCTCCAGGGTCAAGTCAAGCCATCAGATGACTGTGCTGTGGCTGACCTCTTGACAGCAACATCATGAGAGATTCCGGACCAGCTCATCTGCTCTCAAATTCCTGACCTACAAAAACTATGAAATAATAAATATGTATTTTGTTTTAAGTTAATATCTTTCGAAGGTAATGGCTACACGGTGATAGGTAACTAATACAAGTAAGAAAGGAGAAGGGTGAGAGATCCTTCAGCCTGAGATGTCTTCTGACATTTGTGGAAGGAGATAAGGAAAGAAGGACAGGAGTAGGACAAGTCTTGCACAGCCGCACAGTTCCAAGAATGGATTTACTAAGTAGATGGGGAGTTCCCAAACCAAAGTTGCCCATTGAAGAATTCCTATGTCTTGCAGAATGGGCCCCCTGAGCCTGCTATGCTTAAGTATTGACTGGGAGTAACCCTTGGGGAGTATGGCCTCAGTACAAACAGGGTGATAGATGGGGGGGTGGGGGGCGGGCAGTAGTAGGGGCTGTCAGTCAATTATGTTGCCTGTAGCAGGAGATCCGAGTGACACATTTTTTAATTGTTTTTAATGTTTATTTATTTTTGAGAGAGAGACAGAGAGTGAGCAGGGGAAGTGCAGAGAGAGAGGGAGACACAGAATCCGAAGCAGGCTCCAGGCTCTGAGCTGTCAGCACAGAACCTGACGTGGGGCTCGAACCCACAAACCGCGAGATTATGACCTGAGTCGAAGTTGGTCGCTCAACCAGTGGAACCACCTAGCTGCCCCCAAGTGGCACATTTTTATAGGCACCACAGCAAGTTTAGGCATGGTGACAGCCTGATACCAATGATCACAGGTAGTGTCAAGATCTTGGCTTCTAAATAACGTTTTTCTCTGAGAGGAACCAGGGCTCCTTAGAGAAATGACTGATCCCACATCTGGGGCAGGGGAAGTATAAGCCTGGAACACTTTGTTGTGACAGAGCAAGGAAGGGCTCAAGGAATACTGTGAAAGTGTCACAAGGACATAGAAGCCACTTGAAGAGCCTTCCATTGGCCAAGTCAGGAACAAATCGAGCATCAAAATTTAAAATGACAGTAAAATATCATCACCCATTGAACAAAATAGAAAATTATGACTACAAAGACATAAATAAATGAGTACATCAAAAGTTTGCTGAGGAATGGGGTATTTACATGGTTTCACTAGGAAAAAGAATATCTTCACAGAGGATATGCCTAGCAGATATTACCTTAAGCAAGGAATCAAAGTGAACATCATTAGTAATGGGACAGACTGAAATTATGTGCCACATGACACGATATAAAGCGATGAAAGTGACATCACTTCTATGATATTCCTGCCAAGGTTGTATAACCTGAATATAATCCTAAGGAAACACCAGCAAAATCCAAATGAAGGGACAAGTTACAGGATAACTCCGAAGTGCCAAAGTCATGAAAGTCTGAGAAAGACCGGGGAATTGTTTCAGGCAGAGGCAGATGACGGAGACATGACAACTTAGTGCAGTGTGTGCTTCTGAACCTGTTGCTAGAAAACACATCATTGATACAATTGGCAGAACGTGAGCAGAGTCTGAGGCTTACCTAGCAGTCACGCATTAGTGTTAATTGTCTGCTTTTAACGGTTGCATTGTGATTATACAGGAGAGAGTCCTTGTCTGTAGGAAAAAGTATTTGTGGGCAATAGAGCCTCAGGTCTGTACTTTAAAATGCTTAAGGACAAAAAGTTGTTTGCACTGTACTTAACTTTTTTTTTTTTTTTAACTTTGTGAATGTTTCGAAATAAAAAAGAAAGAAATGTCCTTATGGTATTTGAAAGATAAATGTGTCATAAATGTAAGGTTTTATTATTTAAATCCAGAGAGTCCTTTAACATTTTTTAACTTGATGAGTAACTGCCCTCTTGCTTTTCTTCTCATCCGAGATTACTGCAGTTCATTCACAAGACTGAATGGAATCTTAACATTTAAACACCTAATCGCTTTCTTTCATCTTTGGCACACATGAACTGGATTTCCCCACATGTATGAGTCACCTGATAACAAATTTCCCAGCTTAAATAGGTTTAAAACTGCACTATTAGTAAAGCAGCATTGTGAATTGTGTCTCAGATTCAAAATTTATAGTAACAATGTGTTTTTAGCATTCATGTTCTTTCTCAACATGCACATTTTTCTTTCGTGCTGCAAAACGTTTTTCTGGTGTTGAAAAGTTTTCAGGCAGTTATGCCATCATAAAGCCCCTCCCCCACTTCTCACTCCCAGAAAATCAGACAGCTTGATGTGTTTGTTGCTTTAATTTGAATTGTAAAACACTGCATTCTTTGAGTTTCCCCACAAAATGAAATAAGAGAAATATGCAATTGCTATGTCAGGGGCGTATGTCTAGATAAATAAAATGTGCTCTTAAGCCCTTTCCCTAACCTTGCCATTTCTTTTTTATTAAAAAAATTTTTTTTGGTTTAATGTTTTTATTTATTTTTGAGAGAGAGCAGCACAGATTGCGAGCAGGGAGGGGCAGAGAGAGACGGAGACACAGAATCTGAAGCTGGATCCAGGTTCTGTCAGCTTAAACCCTTGAATGGTGAGATCATGACCTCATGATCTGGGCCACAGTCGGATGCTTAACCGACTGAGCCACCCAAGTGCCCCAACCTTGCCATTTCTAAGGATGAGAATCTAGAGGAATACTGCAGTCAAGGAAGAAGGGATTCCTTTTCCTTCACCGTTGTCAGAGTCTATTCAATTTGGAGGCATTTGAACCAAATTTCTGCGTTGGAGAAAAAGAGAAAAAAAAAATCAGTCCTTACCAAAATTTAGTTTATCTGGAAATGTTTGAGCAGATTCCCTAGACCAGTGGCTCTCAATGGTGGGGTATGAGCGTGGATTTTGCCCCGTCTCCCAGACTCTTGGCAGTGTCTAGAGGCATTAGATTGCCAGGACTAGGGGTGGGAGATGCTACTGGCATCTTGTGGGTAGAGGCCGAGGATGTTGCTAAACAGCCTACAATCACAGGACTGTCTCGAAACCATTGCTGGTGCCAGGATTGAGAAACCCTACCCAAGATGAAAACAGGGAAGAGAGAAGGCTAGGGAAGAAACAAAACAAAACAAAGCAAGAAACACAAACACAAAAGACCTACTAGTCAAATGATGAATTTTACATAGATTTATAAAAATACAGATTTTTAGGGATTGCATTCCTATTTGGTGGCCTTTTAGTATATAGCTAAGAGGCCACTTAAGGCCATTTTGAGTTTTGCCAAGACTACATTTTTATCAGTTCATTTGCCAAGTCTTTCTTGAGCACCTAGTATGTGCCAGACACTGAGGACGCAAAGATGGGTGAATGTCTCTCTTCCCTGGAGGAGCTAAGAGTTTTTAGCGGTGGAAATATCTTTAAGTGAAGAAGTGTGATACAAACGGCAAGAGGGGAAAGGGCAAGTAAAAGATTTATCAGGGACTTTCTCTAAGCCAAGCACTTCCGCTTGAGTAATTCTCCAATCAGCCCTCTTCAGTGAGTGCTATTCCCATTTCGTGAGAGAAGAAACCGTGAGAGTAACAGCAAGAACTAACATGTATATGCCGGGCCCCGTTCTCAGTGGTTTTCACATGTTAACTCGCTTTACCCTCACGACTACCCTATGACGTCAATACTAACCTCATTACCCCCTTTTGACATATTTAGGGACCCAAGAGTTTGGTCCACGTTCCCACATCCGGGCTGTCTGGATTTCCAGACAGAATCTATGCTCTTCACAATCCACTGCAGGGCTTCTCTTACGCCTTGTGCGAAAGAGTAAATGGCCCACCTGGGCATAAAAGCCAGAATATGACTGAAAACCTAAGCTTTTGTCTACGACACAGCATTACACCCTCCCCATGCTAGAAAAGTGCCCGAGATGCTTTGGGCCCCCTGATGCCTGGCTTTGCCTGGGGAAGCCAAAGTAGACTTCACATTGGAGGTAGCATCTGAGCCCATCCCAGAAGTCTAAGGAGGGAAGTTGGCAAAGGGGAGAGCACAGGCAGGAAGAGACCAGGACAAATTCCACCATGGCTAACAGTTTGTTGTGGTGGCAATGCAGCATATGGAGGACGGACCGGAGACAACCTGGAGAGGTAGGCAGGGACCTGATCAAGAAGTATGAGTCATGTCCCATGGGCAAAGAGAATTATAAAAAGGCCATGACTTGACTTGATATCAACCCTTACAACAGTATTGTTGGGCTCTAGAATAAATCGCTTCCATTCCTTTCTGTCCCCCTACCCCTCT
The DNA here is from genome assembly GCF_018350215.1 of Panthera leo. Lineage (NCBI taxonomy): Eukaryota > Metazoa > Chordata > Mammalia > Carnivora > Felidae > Panthera > Panthera leo. Next base: position 45,793,794 of record NC_056685.1, read on the forward strand.
CTTGTTCTTTTTAATCCCACTTTGCCTGGTTTGAATGTTTATGGTATGGGGGAAGAGAAGGAAGGACCTGGACTGCCTCCCCCTTGGCAGTTCTCCCCAGCCACTCTGAATCCCACTGAAGCCAGCCAACATACAGGCGTTTTAATGACGACGGTGCTGGTAGTCCTTAGGACTAGAAGTGCTTCAGAGTCTGCCTGAGCCCACAGGCACCCACCGCTCCCCTTGCCTGGAGTGAACATCACACAGGCGGCAGTGTGATGCAATTACAACCCAAATTACACTCTCTAGATTGATGTGGTTGGATATATTTTGAGTTTGATAGTGCTCCTATTAGTAATACCCATATAGTGCTTTAGAGTTCACAAAGCTTTTTCACAAGCACTCTGTTGTTTGATCATCAAAACAAACCAAGGAGGTAGGTATTATCCCATTTCACAGATGTGGAAATTGAAGCTTACAGAATGTGTATGAGTAAGTGGAAACAGTGAACACAGAACTCCCGACTTCAAGACTTATCCTCCCTCCTTGCCTTCCTGCCTTTCCTTCCTCCCTCTTTAACAATGTTTTTTATATGTCCCCACTTGTGTGGGACAGCAAAAGCCAGGAGGGTTGACTTTGCCTTCCCTTCTCGTGAGCCCCTATTCTTATTAATTCAGCCATGTAAGATTTTCCCAAATATATCCTGTCGCCTTTAGTGACATCCTGATGGACATCCTGGTAGTTCAAATATGTGCTTCTTTTTATGGCACATCTGATCTTCTGCACTCTGGCCTCTATCCAAGTATGACCAACCAACCATCCTGGTTTGTCTAGAATGGAGGAACAGGGGACTTTCAGTGCTAAACTTGAGACCGTTCTGGGGAAAGCCAGACAGGTGGTCACCCTCTATCCCCCTCTCCAGCTCCTATGTGCTTCTGTCTGAGGCTGACTTCTGAGAATCTTCATTGCCAGTATTTGCCGTCCTGTTGGAACTCCCTGTCTTTGATTATGCTATTCTTTTCACCAGAAACATATACCTCCCCCTTTTCCTCTCAGCTACTTTCATACGTTTTCTTTAAGTACATCTTCTGTGTTCTGAAGAGCAGGTACTAATTTCTCCAGGAGACCTTCCCTGATCTAAATGTCCTTTCTTTGGGCTTCCTCGTTTCCCCATACAGACTTTTGTCATAGCATTGAATTTCTATTTAAATCATTTGCAGGGCACCTGACTGGTGCAGGCAGTGGAGCATGTGACTTTTGATCTCGGGGTTGTGAGTTCGAGCCCCACATTGGGTGTGGAGATTGCTTAAAAATTAAACTCTTGGGGCACTTGGGTGACTCAGTCGGGTAAGCATCTGACTCTTGATTTTGGCTCAGGTCATGATCTCACGGTTTGTGACCTCCTAGTTAGACCTCCTAGTGACCTCCACGGTAGACCTCCTAGTGTACCTGTAATTCTATACACCTTCCTCAGGACTAGAAGTGCTTCAGAGTCTGCCTGAGCCCACAGGCACCCACCGCTCCCCTTGCCTGGAGTGAACAATGAAGAGCCAAGTGGGAAACATTTCCTGACAGGAAAAACCTCAAATAGTTTAACGGCAGAGGCGCACATACAGATAGGTATTGTATAAACAATCACCTGGCACGGTAGTTCTAGTTCTTCTCAAACCTGAGCACACATCAGAATCGACTGCCTGGCTTGTTAACAGACAGACTGCTAAGTCCTGTCCCCCAGAGATTCTGAGTCAGGTGGTCTGAAGTTTGCCTCTCTGGCAAGTCCCCAGGTGGCACTGCTGGACAGGGGACAATATTTTGAGGACCACCACCTTAGCACCCATTCCACATCTCTCTCCTCAACAGATAAACCTGCCTGTCCTTTCCCTGAGCCAAGCATGGTCGCCCATGATGCAAGAGTTCTGATGACAAAAACACCTTCCCTTGATAGAGCTACTCCTTAACATCGTCTTATCTCTCTCTTTTTCTTGCAAATGATTACAATTGTTTATGCTGATCAATTTCATTTCTTCACCATTCATCCCCTCTGTTAATGTTCTGTAACCTTTCTTCTACTCTGTTCACTACTTGATCGTTCTCAAGGGTTATTTGTAACTTTATGACTACCGGGTATATGTTAGATAGAGATAGGCAACTGCGTTTGGGGTGGCCATGAAGGAGGTTGGGACTAATTTTTGTTTCTTTTTGCTTAGGTAGGCTCCTGAAAAACATCTCTCTTCCTGTTTTCACCTAGAGAAACCTAATTTCTCCTTGCTTTTTTTCCCCCAGTAGAGTTAAAAATAGCATGGATCTATTTATCGTTTGCCAATTTCCCTTAGGATGTCTGCAGATGTTAACAGATACTTCAAAGTCAACAAAGAAACCTCAGATTTTCACATTGGAGAGGGTGGAGAATGGAAGGCCCTTGATCCCTGGTAACTAACTTGGTTGGGTATCATCATCCTTGTTTTCACTGCTAAGAACTTTTTTCATAATGAGAATACAATTTTTTTAAATTTATTATTATTATTATTATTATTATTATTATTATTATTATTATTATTATTTAGTCATCTCTACACCTAACGTGGGCCTCGAACTCATGGCCCCGGTATCAAGAGTCCCATGCTCTTCCAACTGACCCAGCCAGGCAACTGACCCAAGAATACAAATACTTTAATTTTAATTTTAATAGTAGTTTTAGGTCTACAGTAAATTCACAGGCATTAATTCATTCATTACCCGAAACATATACTTCTCAGCTCAGACACACAGGCTATTTAATAGGATGCATTTAACATACGAATGAATTCAACTGGCATGAAAAAGAGAAATTATATCTATTTAAAAGTGCAGAGAGGACTCCAGTCATCAGATTGCATGTTGGTTAGTGATATTAGGGCAATAGATTCATTTACTGAGTCATCAAAGATATTAACTGAGTACCTCTTGAACACGACAGTTAAATAATGTGGGTAGATACTTAAAACAGAGCTCGAAGTCGGTAACATTTCAAGGAAGCATAGTATAGTTGAAGACATTAGACATATACATAGGGAAAACTAAAAGTGGAAAACAAGCACAAGAGATTTTTTTAAAGTATATTTACTTATTTTTGAGAAAGAGAGAGAATGAGAGCACACATGAGCTGGGGAGGGGTAGAGAGGGAGAGAGGGAGAGAGGGAGAGAGGGAGAGAGGGAGAGAGAGAATCCCAAGCAGGTTCCATGCTGTCAGCACAGAGCCCAACTCAGGGCTCTATCTCGCGAACCCACAAGATCATGATCTGAGCTGAAATCAAGAGTCGGACGCTGAACTAACTGAGGCCCCCAGGTGCCCCCACAAGCACAAGAGATTTTTGAGAGGCAGAGGACCAGCTGCACAGTGGGGACAATAAGTATTAGGAGCTCATGATCATTAGCTCCCTTAGTAGCTTGATTTCATGAAGCAAGTGAGATTCCTTCCTAGGAAGCTTGGTTGGAGCGGGGAGAGGGGGGGCAGGGAAGAGAAGTGGAAGGGTGCAGATGATCACAGTGTGAAAAAGGAGGAAATAGAATGGGGAGGAATATTTTATCTAAGGAAGACTTAAGAGCACAAGGATGTTCAGGGACCAATGAATAGGCCAATCTACCTAGAGCAGGGATTTCATGTGGTGAAAAGCAAGGAAGTCACATTTTAATGGCATTGGAAAATATCTTGAGATCTCATCAATGAATCCTCTGGGAGAAACAGAGACAGGAAGCTAGCTTCCTTTAACTGATTAGCATCTGGTAAAGTTGAAAATGCACATATCATCATATGTACTGATCAGCATCTTGCAAGAAACAGAATGTGCTCTCACCCTGGGTTACTGAGGACAGTTTCATGGACTATTTACAAGAACACAGGTACAGTTAATGGAAATTTAAAAAATCAATGAGGGTAGCAGTAGCAGGGAAATTTGGGGAACTTCATGGCTATCCCTAGGTCTGAAGGGGAAAAGAGAGAAAATGGTTACCAGATCTCCAGAATCCAAGGAGCAACAGTCTTAGGGAAATTTAGGGAGCCTTAGGGAGAGGAATGTAGCCAACCCACAGAGACCCAGCATGATAGAGACCAGGAGAATAAATGCCCTGATCTCAACCCCCTTTCCTCCTACCCACCCACTCCCCTGCTTTCCTGCTGGTACCTCCCACTGGCCAGATCCAACAAGAAGGCAGAGGAAAAGGGCATTCATTGATGTAGTCCATAAAGGTCAGCTTCCTGGGGTGCAGAACAGAGTAGAGGAGAGAGTGGAACTGAGGGGCAAATGGAAAACATCTGGCATACCACAATTCTACTTCCAGGTTTACACCCTATAGAAACTCCACGTGTGTGAAAGGTATGCACAAATAGTGTCTTGCAGCATTTCTCATAGTAGCCATAAACTAGAGGGAAAGCTTCATTAATAAGGGGCTAGAGAAATTGAGGTATATTCATTTGTTAAAATATAGTGCAGCCATTAAAATGAATGAACTGGATAGATAGAAGTGTGCATGTATATGTGAGTGTGTGTGTTGTAGAGATACGTGCATCATGATAGATAACTGTATAAAAACGATTAATTACAAACAGAGGCACCTGGGTGGCTCGGTCCGTTAAGCGTCCAACTTCGGCTCAGGTCATGATCTCGCGGTTCATGTCGGGCTCTGGGCTGACAGCTCAGAGCGTGGAGCCTGCTTTGGATTCTGTGTCTCCCTCTCTCTCTGCTCCTCCCCTGCTTGTGCTCTGTCTCTGTCTCTCAAAAATAAACAAAACATTACAAAAAATTAAAATAAAATAAAATAATATTTAAAACAGAAAAAGCAATTCCTGTCTGTTGTTTATACCCACACATATGAAGTATAAATAAATGAGTAAGTAAGTAAGTAGAAGAATATGTGAATCAGAGACCAGAATTATGAGAGTTCCTTTGGTAAAAGAGGAAAAAGAGAGTGATATTGGGGGAGATGGAAAAAGGACCTTCATGTATATTTTTTTTTATTTTAGAAAGATCTGAGGCAAATATGACAAGTCTAGTGATAACTGTTCTGAAGGAAAAGAAAAGGCAGAGGAAGGAGACAGAGAACATGGTAGATAATACTTAAAATGTAGACAGAGTGGTTACAAAAGGCCTTTCTGTGTAGGTGACATTAGAGTGGGGACCCAGAGGGAGGGCAAAGCAAGTAAGTAGCCGGGCACCACTACAGCTGCTGGGGGTGCAGCCAGTGCAAGCGGTGAGGGAGCAGCTTATTTGGTCTGTTCAACTGTGAGGCCAGTGTCCATGGAGGACGGTAAGCCAAGGGGAGGGTGATAAGAAAGAGCTCAAAGGGTCAGGCTGGGGGCAAGTCGGGTAGGCCTGGTAATGAAGATGGTAAGAGGGATGGGGAAAGGAGAGAAGGAAAAAAGGGGAGTACCTAAGAAAGGAGAGAAGAAGAGGGTCACTTGAGTGGCCAGCCTCCCCTCAGGGGAACGTGATCGGGGCTGCCCCTTATGGAGCAGCTGCAGTGCTTGGTGTCGAGCAGGAAACAGATACCAGTCCTGAGATTAAAAAAAATTTTATATATATATATATATATATATATATATATATATATATATATATATATAGTATATAATAGTATATAGTATATATGATATATAATAGTATATATAGTATATAATATATATATTAAAGTTTATATATTTATTCTGAGAGAGAGAAAAAGACTGTAAGCGAGAATGGGGGAGGGAAAGAGAGAGAGGGAGAGAGAGAGAATCCCAAGCAGGCCCCCTGCTGTCAGTGCAGAGCCCAATGTGGGGCTTGAACTCATGAGCCATGAGATCACGACCTGAGCCGAAATCAATAGTCAGACGCTTAACTGATGGAGCCCCCCAGGCACCCCATACATATATTTTTAATTTTAAATGTATTGGGGTGAAATTCACATACCACATGCTTAGCCATTTTAAGTGAACAATACGGTGGCATTTAGTACATCCACAGGGTTGTGTAACCACAATCTCTGTCTAGTTCCAAAGCATTTCCATCACTCGGAAATAAAACTCTGTACCCATTAAGCACTTTCTCCCCATTTCCTCCTCCACCCAGCCCCTGGCAACCACCAATCTGCATACCGTCTCTGTGGATTTACCTATTCTAGATGTGTCATATACACGGAATCACACAATGTAACCTTTTCTGTCGTTTTTTTTTTTTTTTCACATAGTGTAATATTTTCAGGTTCATCCATGTTGTAGCATGTATCAGTATTTCATTTCTCTTTGTGGCTCAATCATACCTCATTTATACATGTTTGGCATCATGATTTTTATAATTTTTAATGGTAGTAAAATACACACAACATAAAATTTACTATCTTTTCTTTTTAAAAAATTGTTTTAAATGTTTATTTTTGAGAGAGAGAGTGACAGCCAGTGGGGGAGGGGCAGAGAGAGAGCGACAGGGAGTCCAAAGCAGGCTCTGCACTGTCAGCATAGAGCACGATGTGGGGCTCGAACTCACGAACTGTGAGATCATGACCTGAGCTGAAACCAAGAGTCAGTTTCAACTAACTGAGCCACCCAGGTGCTCCCCCATCTTAGCTATTCTTAAGTGTACAATTCAGTGGCATTAACTACATTTACATTGTTATGCAACTGACATCACCATGCATCTCAAAACATTTTCTTCTCAAACTGAGAAGTATCCATTAAAAGATAACTCTCAATACCTCCTTCCCCAGTCCCTGGTAACTACCATGCTATTTCCTACTTCTGTGAAGATACTCTAGGTATTTTATATGAGTGAAATCACACAGTATTTGCCTTTTTGTAACTGGCTTATTCCACTTAGCGTAATGTCCTCAAGGCTTATCCACACAGCAACATGTGGCAGAATTTCTTCCCTTTTTAAGGCTGAATAATATTTCATTCCAAATGTGTACACCACGTTTTGTTTACCCATTCAGCTGTTGATGGGCACTTGGGCACTTGGGTTTTTCCACTTTTTGGCTTTTGCGAATAATGCTGCTATGAAAGGTGTACAAAAATCTGTTCACCTGTAATGCTGATGGGTGTACAAATAGCTGTTCAAACTCCTGCTTTCAATTCATTTGTATATTGTATTACAGTTCTGCAGAGAAACAATAGGAAAGTGTATGTATAACAATGGAAATTATATACATAATTAGGTTTATTATGAGAGATTGGCTCAGGTGATTCTGGAGAAGTCCCAATGTGCCATGTGCAAGCTGGAGACCAGGGAAGCGAGTAGTGTAGTTCTAATCCAAGTCTGAGCCTGAGAACCAGGAGCACTGATGATGTAAGTCCCATTCTGAGAGCAGCTCAACCGTCAGGCAGAGAGAGAGAATTCTTTCTTCCTCCACATTTTGTTCTATTCAGATCCTCAACAGATTGAATGGTGACCATTCACATTGTGAAGGGTCATCTGCATTACTCAGCCCAACTGTTCAAATGCTAATCTCTTCTAGAAACAACCTACAGACACACCCAGAAATATTATTGAACAGGACATCTGGGCATCCTGTGACCTAATCAAGTTGACACATCTCAGGTGTATACCCAGAAGTGAACCATCACAGATATATACCCAGAAGTTGAATTACTGAATCAGATGGTAATTCTATTTTTATTTTATTTTATTATTATTATTCTTTAAATTTATTTATTTTTTAAGTAAGCTTCATGCCCAGCGCACAGCGCAATGCAGGGCCTGAACTCATGACCCTAAGTTCAAGATCTGAGCTGAGATTAAGAGTCAGATGCTTAACCCACAAAACCACCCAGGCACCCCAGTAATTCTATGTGTAAATTTTTGAGGAACTACCACTCTGTTTTCCATAATTGCTATACCAACTGCTATACCAACCAGCTCTACCAACGTGTGGTCATGGTATTTTAATTCTTTTCAAATTCAGCGTGTGTAGGGAGGATTGGGCAGTTCTGGAGCAGATAATCACCTGCATATTGCCTGATGGGTCTCTCTCGTTGGTTCAAGAGGGCAAGGCCAGGCAGATGGGAGTAAGCCAGGTGCTCAGTATGAATAACTGAGAGTTTGAGACAGGAAAACACAGAGGTTGCAAGTGCTAGAAAAGGTGTGAAATCAGGGACCAATGGACCAGCTGAAGGCTTAGCCTAGATGATGCCTCTTGGAAAAGGACAGAGGATGGCTAGAATAAAAAAGTCACATAAGTGTTGACGAGGATATGGAGAAATCAGAACTCTTGACACTGCTGGTCAGAATGTAACATGGAGCACCTGCTTTGAAAAGCAGTCTGGCAGTTCCTGAAATGTTTAGAGTTACCGTATGAACCAGCAACTCCACTCTCAGGTATATACCCAAGAGAGATGAAAATGTACTCCCATTTAAGACGCGTACACAAATGTTTAGGGTAGCATTATTCGCAATAGATGAAAGGTAGAAAGAACCCAAATGTCCTTCAACTGGGAAATGGATACACAAAATGTAATATGGCCATAATTGGAATATTATTCAGCCATAAAAAGGAATGAAGTACTGATATAGGCTACAACATGAATGAACCTTGGAAACATTACACTAAGTGAGACAAGCCAGTCACAAAATACCGTATGTTTTATGATTCCATTCTTACAAAATGTCCAGAATGGGGAGACCTATAGAGATAGAAGGCAAATTAGTGGTTGCTTAAGTTTGAGGGGGGTGATGGGGATCTACAGAGGTGACAGCCAGACAGTGTGGGCTTTCATTTGGAGATGATGAAAATGTTCTAAAACTGACTACAGTGATGGTTGCACATTATCTGAGAATATACTAAAAACCACAGAATTGTATGCTGCAGTTGGGTGTAATTGTAATTATAAATGAGTGAACTGCATGGTATGTGAATTATAAACAAAGTTGTTTAAAAAAAAGAGGGACATTAGAAAATAGAGCTTTGCCTTCATAAGTGACTAGTTACAGGGGCTACAAAGAGAATGTCAAGTATCATCAATTCATTATGATGGGAAAACTATGACAGTGATTTCCGCTGATGGAAATAGGACAGTGTGGAAACTGAAAGAATAAAAATGCAGTTTGGAGGAAGAGATCTAATAAGGTTAAGAAAAAATATCAGGGCGTTGTAAGTTACTTTTAAGTTGATTTGAATTTTACTATCTTCTTTCCCAGAAGCTTCCAGCAAATGTGTTTTTCACATGTTTTCATACCTCATGGGCCTATATTAAGTCAAGGTCCTGAACAGAATACCACCCACTCAATCTAGGTGTTACAGAGATGTTAATTACCCCTCAGTTTCCACACTAACCATTTTCCTTCCAGCAGAAGAACCAGTGCCTTCCACGATTTTTAGCTGAAAACAGGGCCACTACCCTGTTTCTCTTTTGGGTGAACACGATCAAGTGACTAAATTCAGGTCAATGGGATGGGAGGGAAAGTTATGTGTGCAACTTCTAGATCGCCCCTTAAAGACCAAAAATGCTTGCAGTGAACTCTCTTCGCTCTTCCTGCAGACTGGTACTCAGAGGCGGAGCTCAGCCAGTCTCCACCAGGAGAGGAGAATGGCACCTCAGGAGATGGTGGCACAGTAAAATCAAAGTAATCTGTGTTAGTTAACCGCAGGTGGCACAGAATTACCCAGCTAGCCTTAGATCTCTGACCGCTGACTTTCATGAGAGTTAGAAGTGAATTTCCATCTTATTTAAAGCTCTATTTTTGGGTCTCTTTGTTACCCTAGCTTGGTCTCTACTCAAATGAAAGCTTGAGGGGAATGGGATGAGCTGATTGGCTTAATCCGATTCAGCCTTACCTCCGGGGTGGGGGTGGGGTGAGCTTCCCCTGAAGCACTTGGCTTTCTAGGAGAAGGGGAACATCCGAATGAAAAACAAATCAAGGTGCTTTTCCAAAGAAGAAGGGATAGACATCCAGCAACCCAAAGCAGCAACTGTCCACTTACAGCCTAGAACAGAATTTCTACACTTTGGTACCGTTGTCATTTTGGGTTGGATAATTTGAGGCGTGGGTAGGGGAGAAGGGGTGAAGTCCTGTACCTTGTAAGATGTTAGCAGCATCCCTGGCCTCTCCTCACTATATACCACCACCACCCCTCCTCCCCACCTTCTACCTCCTTCATGAAACTAAAAATGTCTCCAGACTTTGCCAAACATCCCCTGCATGCAAAAATCTCCCCTGGTTGAAAACTGTTGCTTTTGAAAGAGCCTTGAAGCTGCCTTTTCTGCCTCTCTCCTCTAGTCTTTTCCTCAAATAGCTGGTTGATTTTCTTTTGTAACAAGAACAGGCTGTGCTTGGAAATAATGACTTTACTCTGTGTGCTTGTAGAGTAAAATCTAAACCCTCAAGCAAGGCTTACAAAAACCCTTCAAAAATACCTGGCTAGTCTCATGTGCAATCCTATTCCCGATACTCATTGCTCTAAGTGACAATGAATTTCTCACTGCTCTCAAAGTTGCCACGCTTTTTTTTTTTTTTCCTCATTTGCATTTGTACATACTATTCTTTTTGCCTGGAGTACCAATCTCTACCTTTGTCTTAGGGAAACTCCCATTTACTTTTCAAGACCCAACTTGAACGTGACTTCCCCCTGTTTAAAAAAAAAAAAAAAAAAAAAGCCTTAATACTTCCTAAGAAAACTTCGTTTCTCCATGCTACTTTGTTCATACTTCTGAGTCACGTGTAGCACAATTTCTTATAATTGTGTATTATCTTCGAATCACCAGTACCTAACCCAATGCCTGACACAGAGAAGTTCCTTGGTTGCTGTGTGTGAAATGGATGAGGGAAATGAGGAAAACTGTCACAGTATTACCTCCAAATTTTACTAATAAAAATTGTGGCTTGGCCAGAGATCATTGGCTTTTATTAATTCAGACTGCATTTACAACAGGTGTCTCTGTCACTGAACTGGAAAGCAGGTGGAAAGCTAACCTCAGACAGGGAGTTAAATGCTTTCAGCATTGTGCCTGGATAGCCCGTGGATCAGTGAGCATGGATGTTTAAACAGTAATTTCCAGCTGCTGCTGCCAGAGAGAGATTGAGTGATGTTCCACAGAAAGTATCATGTTATAGTTTGTTACACAGGAAACTCTGTGGAGGTAAACTGCATGGTTTGCATTGAGAGCATGGGCTCAGTCTTTTCAAACAAATCCATTTGTCTGTTACCTTTATAAAGTCTTGATTTAAGGAATTAAAAATATATGTTTTGGACATCTAGCTATATCTAGTTTCTGAACCGTATGAGTCCTCCATAAGTATCTATATCAAAATTCTGGTGTCCAGATAGCACAAAAATGAGAAGAGTAGGTCTTTTTACAGAATTACAAGGCTCATTTTAATCTTATTGGACCCCATGTCTCCCTCCACTGTAGGGTGTCAGAATATGCCCATTACACCCTAGAATCAGCCTCCAAACTTCCTTTCTGCTTCTCATTACTAGTCTCTTTCTCACAAGACTGGCAGAACAATCTTCCTGTTAACACAAATATGCCATGTCGGGAACGGTAGAGTCTGTTAAAGATAACACAAACCTGCAGTTGGGTCTGAGAATAATAAAAAATGTCACAAATGAGCCACCATCCCCCAGCAGGTTTTTCAAATCTAAAAACCTTAGTTCCGTATTAACTTCATGGCACAAATATCCACTCTATAATATGAATAAGCCAGATGGAAATTCAAGAGGGAGAAAGAGGGGGAAAGGGCAGGGGGAGAGAGAGTCCCTTGAGTTGAGAAATTCAAGAGGGAGAAAGAGGGGGAAAGAGCAGGGGGAGAGAGAGTCCCTTGAGTTGGGGAGAGACAGGAACTGTCAGGCTCTACTGTCATGGAATGCTTGCCCAGATCCAGTGGACCTCAACATTGTCTGCACACTAGGACCACACGGGGAGCTTAAAAAATACAGAGGCCCTGGGGCGCCTGGGTGGCTCAGTTGGTTAAGCCTCTGACTCTTGGTTTCAGCTCAGGTCATGATCTCATGGTTCCTGAGTTCAAGCCCCACGTTGGGCTCTGTGCTGACAGTGCAGAGCCTGCTTGGGATTCTCTCTCTATCCTCTTTTCTCTCTGCCTGTCCCAGTCTCCCTCTCTTTCTCAAAATGAATTAATAAACTTTAAATTTTTTTTTAATTTAAAAAAATACAGGGGCGCCTGGGTGGCGCAGTCGGTTAAGCGTCCGACTTCAGCCAGGTCACGATCTCGCGGTCCGTGGGTTCGAGCCCCGCGTCAGGCTCTGGGCTGATGGCTCGGAGCCTGGAGCCTGTTTCCGATTCTGTGTCTCCCTCTCTCTCTGCCCCTCCCCCGTTCATGCTCTGTCTCTCTCTGTCCCAAAAATAAAATAAAAACGTTGAAAAAAAAATTTAAAAAAAAAAAAAAAAAAAAAAAAAAAAAAAAAAAAAAAAAAAATACAGAGGCCCTGGCCCCAACTGAATTGGAATCTCTGAGGATGGTTGGTACAGCCAGTGTTTAAATATCCAACCACATATCTGGAGCCTGAAAGTCTTATTTCATAAACACATTGCCTGCCTCCATGTGAGGAAAGCAGAATGCTGTGAGAGTTCCACTCTGACTACACGCAGCCAGGGAGGAATTCATCCCCCACTTTGCCTCTTCCTACCCCACACCCACCAAAAAAAGATATGATAGTGTTACCAAAAGAAGCAAGGGGTTATTCTGGATGCGGGAAAAAAAAATTAAAACTAATTACTAAGTTGGTCTAATTGTGCCCAGAGCTTAAAGTTCATACACTGGGACCCAATAGCAATTATTAGCTGTGCCTAAGTCTTATTTTAGTTCAGGATCTGAGTGGACTTGACCTTGAACCTATAGGGAAACAAGGCTGGGAACGCAGAATCTGACACAGGTAGCAGCAAAAGGTATCGGCACGTTTTCTTAGTTTTGAGCGAAGGGCATTAAAATCCGGAGGGAAATTCCCCTTATTTTTCCTGTTATGGTTGATATAATGTTGGAAATTTTAAGGTAAACATTTATAATCCCTCCAAAAAAAAGTTGCAACTGTGTTATATAACTCTTAGCCAATTGGATTAAGATATGATTCATAGTCTACATGTGTGATTCTGTTTCTTAATCATAAAAGGTATAATGTTTGTCAACATTATGATTAAAGATTTAAGAAAGTGAACTCTGGGACGCCTGGGTGGCTCAGTCAGTTAAGCGTCCGACTTTGGCTCAGGTCATGATCTCGCAGTTCATGAGTTTGAGCCCCACATTGGGCTCTGTGCTGACAGTTCAGAGCCTGGAGCCTGCCTCAGATTCTGTGTCTCCCTCTCTCTCTCTCTCTCAGCCCCTTCCCTGCTCGTGCTCCATCTCTGTCTCTCTCCATCTCTCAAAAATAAATAAACATTAAAAAAAAAAAAATGAACTCTGCTTTGAGTCCCTCTGTTCCCAACAGAGACCAATAAAGGCAGTAAAACCTCATTTTTACAGGTTGCGCATACAGGCATGGTGCAGACAAGGAGCTCCCGGTGAAAAAGCCTTGCCTGAAGATAAAATAATCAGCATGTCACTATGAGTTCCCCTTGACCTGCGCTCCTGCAGGTCTAGTGAGAACATGTGTCCCAGGTGGACTTTACTGAAGACTTTCTAGGCTGGGTCCATTAGGCAAAACGTTTCCGAGGAAATATTTGTTTCTGAGGAATATCGATTCTTACCTACATATACCCAAGTCCCCATTTGATGAGAGTTGAAAAAGCAATAACATTAATAACAGTAGCGACTTCAATTTATTTCTGCTACATAGGCTCTGTGCTGGATATTTCATCTGCCATATTTTACTTAATCTCCGCCATTACCCTGTGAGGTAGAAATTAGCACGAGGTCACTTGGCTGAACTGAGTATGTCTGAGCTAGGTCTCTAGGGTGTGTCTGTGAAACCAAGGTTTTCCCATTATTTGCCGTCAAAGTTTATTTATTTTGAGAGAGAAAGAAATAGAATCCCAAACAGGGATTCGGACGCTTAATGGACTGAACCACCCAGGCGCCCCTCCCATTTTTATCTATGGCCTCTTGAAATGGGGAACTATGTGCTCTGGTTCCTCAGTTGCCTCAGATTACCCATAAGTTCCAGTACCTGGGATTGGTGCCTGAGTGCCTGCTGCTGAATCTCCCTGTTGCCAGTCTCCTTGGCCTTCTTCCAATCACCTGCCACTGCCTACTCCATCTCAGCTTGGGCTGACCTTCAGATCCTACTGTGACTTGGTTTGTAGAAGTCAAAGTCCACCTGTCTTTTCCCCTGACACTCATCTTTTGGTCTTGGCATTTTCTCCAAGGCTTACACCCTCAGCCGTGCACCTATGTCAGGTCAGTGACCTCCACCTGCTCCCACTGGATTTCCATGATTTCTGGCCTATCCTGGTCGTAGTTTATGAACAAGATGTTTTATGAATGAGATGACTTTTCAGATTCCAGATACATGCTTGGATATTGAAGCAGTGGCTATATAAATTTTCAAATTTGTAAGTGCTGTAGCAAATGCTCCTTCTCCAAAAAAATGTAAATTGTGGATCCTTGTCCTTTTGGAGGGCTGGAAGCTTCTGCATTAAAAATATAAATGTGATGTTGTAAGTGTTTTAAAAAATAACATTTGTGTTTTTCTAAGTATAAAAATGATACTTGAGTTTTTTATAGACAACATGTGAAATACCGGTAAATATAAAGACACAAAATCGATCAAAGCCCAATTACCCAAAGATGGCTAATCACTGTGAGTGATTTAGTGTATTTGGTAAATTTTCTTTAAGCCTTTACACACACATTAGCACACATATATACAAAATTGGGATTATACCTAATATTGTCTCATATTTCAATTAATATTATCCTGCTAGCCTTTCCCCATATCATTACCATTATTCCCCTCCCCCAGATTTATTGAAGTATAATTGTCAAATAAGTTTATAATATATTTAAAATATACAACAGATATATTGTGAAATCAAATCAAGTTACAAATAAAATTAACACATCCATCACCTCACAGTTGTCTTGTATATAAGAGTGCTGATGATCTACTCTCTTAGTAAATTTCAAGTATACGGTATTATTTACTATTGTCACTATTCTGCATTAGATCCTCAGAACTTATTTATCTTACACCTGAAAGCTGTACCCTTTGACCAACATCCTCCCACGTCCCCCCACCCCACCCCACCCCAGCTCCTGGCAACTACTGTTCTTTTAAAAAAAATTTTTTTAATGTTTTATTTATTCTTGAGGGAGAGAGAGAGAGAGAGCGCGCGCACAAGTTGGGGAGGGGCAGAGCAAGAGAGGGACACAGAATCTGAAGCAGGCTCTAGGCTCTGAGCTGTCAGCACAGAGCAATATTTGGGGCTCGAACTCATGAACCATGAGGTCATGACCTGAGCCGAAATTGGACGTTCAACCGAGTCACCCAGGTGCCCCTGGCAACTATTGTTCTAGGAGTTTGATCTTTTCTTTTCTTTTCTCTTGTCTTGTCTTTTCTTTCTTGTCTTTTCTTTCTTTCTTTTAGATTCCACATCTAAGTGATACTATAGAGTATTTGTCTTTCTCTTTCTGGTTTATTCCACTTAGCATAATGCCCTCTATGTTCATCCATGTTTTTGCAAATGGTAGGATTTCCTTTTTTTTTTTAAGGCTGAATAATATTCATTGTATATGTAGATATATATATCACATTTTCTTTTCTATTCATCTGTTGATGGACACTTAGGTGGTTTCCATATCTTAGCTATCGTGAATACTGCTGCAATGAAAACGGGGGTGTATATATCTCTTCAAAATAGTGATTTTATTTCCCTTGGGAATATACCCAGAAGTGGGATTGCTGGATCAAATGGTAGTTCTATTTTTAATTTTTTTGAGGAAATTCCACACTGGTTTCCAAAATGGCTATATCAGTTTACATTCCCACCAAGTGTACAAACGTTGCCTCTTCTTCACGTCTTTGCCAGCGTTTGTTATTTCTTGTCTTTTTGATAGTAGCTGTTCTGACTGGTGTGAGGTGATATCACATTATGGATTTTTGGAGGGGGGGTTGGAAAAAATTTTAATTTAATTTATTTTTTTTAATTTACGTCTGAGTTAGTTAGCATATAGTGCAGCAATGATTTCAAGAGTAGATTCCTTAATGCCCCTTACCCGTTTAGCCCATCCCTCCTCCCACAATCCCTCCAGCAACCCTCTGTTCTCCATATTTAAGAGTCTCTTATGTTTTGTCCCCCTCCCTATTTTTATATTATTTTTGTTTCCCTTCCCTTATGTTAATCTGTTTTGTATTTTAAAGTTCTCATATGAGTGAAGTTATATGATATTTATCTTTCTCTGACTAACTTCGCTTAGCATAATACCCTCTAATTCCATCCACATAGTTGCAAATGGCAAGATTTCATTCTTTTTGATTGCCAAGTAATACTCCATTGTATATATATATACACCATATCTTCTTTATCCATTCATCCATCAATGGACATTTGGGCTCTTTCCATACTTTGGCTATTGTTGATAGTGCTGCTATACGGTACATGTGCCCCTTAGAAACCGCACACCTGTATCCCTTGGATAAATACCTAGTAGTGCAATTGCTGGGTCGTAGGGTAGTTCTATCTTTAATTTTTTGAGGAACCTCCATACTGTTTTCCAGAGTGGCTGTACCAGTTTGCATTCCCACCAACAATGCAAAAGAGATCCTCTTCCTCTGCATCCTTGCCAACGTCTGTTGTTGCCTAAGTTTTTAATGTTAGCCATTCTGACAGGGGTGAGGTGGTATCTCATTGTGGTTTTGATTTGTATTTCCCTGATGATGAGTGATGTTGAGCATTTTTTCATATGTAAGTTGGCCTTCTGGATGTCTTCTTTGGAGAAGTGTCTATTCGTGTCTTTTGCCCATTTCTTCACTGGATTCTTTGTTTTCTGGGTGTTGAGTTTGATAAGTTCTTTATAGATTTTGGATACTAACCCTTTATCTGATATGTCATTTGCAAATATCTTCTCCCATTCCATTGGTTGCCTTTTAGTTTTGCTGATTGTTTCCTTCACTGTGCAGAAGTTTTTATTTTGATGAGGTCCCAACAGTTCATTTTTGCTTTTGTTTCCCTTGCCTCTGGAGACGTGTTGAGTAAGAAGTTGCTATGGCCACGATCAAAGAGGTTTTTGCCTGCTTTCTCCTCAAGGATTTTGACAGCTTCCTGTCTTACATTTAGGTCTTTCATGCATTTTGAGTTTATTTTTGTGTATGGTGTAGGAAAGTGGTCCAGGTTCATTCTTCTGCATGTCGCTGTCCAGTTTTCCCAGCACCACTTGCTGAAGAGACTGTCTTTATCCATTGGTTATTCTTTCCTGCTTTGTCAAAGATTACTTGGCCATATGTTTGTGGGCCCATTTCTGGGTTCTCTATTCTATTCCACTGATCTGAGTGTCTGTTTTTGTGCCAGTACCATACTGTCTTGATGATTACAGCTTTGTAATACAGCTTGAAATCTGGTCATTTTGGTTTTGATATGAATCTCCCTGACGATTAGTGATGATGAGCACCTTTTCATGCATCTGTTGGCCATTTGTATATCTTCTTTGGAAAAATGTCTGTTCAGGTCATTTGCCCATTTTTTAATCAGGTTATTTGGGTTTTGTTTTGTTTTGTTTTTGTGTTTGTTATTAAGTTGTAAGAGTTCTCTATATATTTTGGATATTAACCCCTTATCAGATAAGCAATTTACAATTCTTTTTCCCATTCCATAGGTTGTCTTCCCATTTTGTTAACGGTTTCCTTTGCTGTGCAGAACCTTTTTAGTTTGATGTAGTCGCATTTGATTATTTTTGCTTTTGTTGCCTGTGCTTTGAGTGTCATGTCCAAAAAAATCATTGCCAAGACCAATGTCAAGGAGTTCTGCCCTCTGTTTTCTTCTGGAAATTTTATGGTTTGAGGTATTAGATTTAAGTCTTTAATCTATTTTGAGATGATTTTTGTGTATGGTGTCAGATACGCATCCAATTTCATTCTTAGCAGGTAGATACAATGTCTTCCCAACACCATTTATTGAAGACCACCCTTTCTTCATCTGTGTATTCTTGGCACTTTTGTCTAAAATTAGTTTGTCTGGGGGAGCCTGGGTGGCTCAACCAATTGGGTGTCCAACTTTAGCTCAAGTCATAATCTCACGGTTCAGTGTGTGGGTTTGAGCCCCACATTGGGCTCTGTCCTGATAGCTCAGAGTCTGGAGCCTGCTTCAGATTCTGTGTCTCCCTCTCTCCCTGCCCCTCCCCCACCCACACTCAGTCCCTCTCTCTTTCTCAAAAATAAACATTTAAAACATTTTTTAAATAAAATTAGTTTGTCTGTATTCATTAAAATTCTTTGAAAATATGTTCAGTAACTGTATAATATTCTACCTTATGAACGAGCATGAAATATATACGTCTTCTCAGAGACTTAGGTTGATTATATTGATAAATGTGCTGCAATGAACATACTGTGCATGAATTTTTCTGTGCAATTTTATGTTCTAGATTACTAGGACAAAAGGTAATATTATCTAAAGCAGTGGTTGGCAATTTTTTTAGTCTCAGGACCCCTTTATACTCTGAACTATTGTTGAGGACCTAAAGAGATTTTGTTTATATTGGTTATAGCTATCAATATTTATGATATTAGAAGTTAAAAATGAGATATTTAAATAATATTTAAAATACTCAAATTTTCACTTAAAAATAATAAGAAACACATTGTTTTTTAAGAAATGGGTGAATTAGTGAGAGGTAGAAATCAAGTACACATCTTTCTGTTAGGGGCCTAAAGAAATTCCCACGTTTCTACTAGTCCTGTCACAGAGATGGAAAATGGAGAGGCAGAGGGTGGGGAGCCTTAATGGAGGTAGAGGTGGGAAAGATAGTGAGTCTGAGGGAGTGTCAGCCAGTCTTCTCACAGGACACATGGAAAATGTTTAAGGTTCTAGTCCACCAGATGAAAATTCGAAGGCATAATCTTCCTTCTCACACTTCTAGAATGTCTTCTAAAATACCTGCTTCGTGGAGTTCAAAATACCCACTTTATAGGTTCCTTGTACAAACTTACGCCACTTTTGTTTTAAGATTTTTTTTTTAAGATTGCGGGGCTTGAACCCACCATCCTGAGATCAAGAGTTGTGTGCTCCACCAACTGAGCCAGGAGGCCCCAGCCATTTATTTTTATTTTTATTTTTATTTTTATTTTTATTTTTATTTTTATTTTTATTTTTATTTATTTATTTTTATTTAAGTGTTTTATTTACTTATTTTGGGAGAAAGAGAGAGAGGGAGAGCAGGGGAGGGGCAGAGGGAGGGAGAGAGAGAGAATCCAAAGCAGGCTCTGCACCTGTCAGCCAGGATCTTGACGCAGGGCTTGATCTTATGAACCTCGAGATCATGACCTGAGCAGAAATCAAGAGTCAGACGCTTAACCAACTGAGCCACCCAGGTGTCTCCCCCCCCCCCCCCACCGCCAAGCCATTTATTTTTAAAACCAAATGATGAGCTACACTACACAGATAGGAATTCTCAGCCTATTCTTGAGGAAATTGGAAAGGTATGTGACTTGTCTCAGGCTGGGGTGGGGAATGGACACAATAGAATCACCACATTTAGAACCTGGTTGTCCCAACTACCAGTCTGGTGGTATGCCCATTGATTCTGGAGAGTCAATACTATTAGTTCAGGAGTCTGTCCTCGGAATTCGCTGCTTCTATAAGTGATTACAAGGTATCAAAGGTTCAAGCTACTTTCTAGGCTCCTAGGCTTCTGTGGGTATTCGGACTCTTCCCACCTTTCATTTTCCACTGAAGGACGGAACATACAAACAGGCAATGGCCAAATATATGACCCATATGACAGTAGATCTCTGACCCACAACCTCTTCTGCAATCAGCTTTAGAAGCCAAGGAACTTGCCTTCCACCTCAGGATCCCCACCCCCTTTACAACCAGGACCAACTTGAGAAAGCCAAATGTGCTCCCCAAACCCATCCCATAAGACGCCCTGCTTCTAGATAGCCCACCTCCACCTTCCCCACACCAATAAACTCCCACCAGAGATTACCTGAATCCTTCCCTTTTTTTCCACTTCAGAGACTAGCTACTCCCCTGCTTGGCTGGTGCCTCTGCCAAGTGCAAGCCATGGTGGCTGACTCCCTTACTATAGCAAGCTCTGAATAAATAGCCTCTGTGCTCATTTGGCATGTCTTCATTTATTTCCACACTACTGAGTGAATAATGAAGGATGTTATAAAGCCAAATTGTGAAAAAAGCATCAGTTATTGAACATTTGTAAAGTGCTTTACGATCATTTTAGTATGCCTTGTAAACACCTCGTGAAATACTGATATCCCCATTCTAAAGCCGAGAAAATTGAGAAAGAACTGGGAGATGAAGTGATTTTGCCCAGAGCTGGGATCAGAACATTACCCCCCCACCCCACCCCCCTGTGTTTGAGGTCTGTTGTTTATCCACTGAGTTCAGGCTGCACTTTGGAATCATTACCATTTTAAAGCATTTCACTCTGGGTTGAGTGAGCATTAAGAAGTGGATCACATTTCACCCTGGCAGGCGCTAAAGTATTGTTTTTAGTTTGTTTTTCTAAGTTTTAGTAGACGACATATGGGCTCCATTAACTTTACTATGTCGCACAATTTGGAAGATAGTTTCTTTTCCAAAATATTTTTCACCGTAGTTTCACATTTTAAAGTTCAGCACACACCGTCAACCCTTGATACTTGTTTTTCTCAAAGTTGTGCCCTTTTCCTCTCCCCTGCGCGGTGTGGGGGGGGGGGGAGGGGATGGGGGGAGGGGATGGCCAGGGGTATGTTCTGTTATTGCCACTTTACGGGAGGAGAGGAGGATGCTGGTAACTGTGCCTGAGCTGGACAAAGTCCTCCTAATGCAAAGGCTTTCCTTTTTTTTTTTTTTTTTTTTTTTGTAAGATAAGAAGCTTTTAGGTCCCCCACCCCTGCCAAGTCTTAAGATTGCTGATGATGTTGGGACGTCTGGGTGGCTCAGTTGGCTACGCATCTGATTCTTGATCTCAGCTCAGGTCTTGATCTCAGGGGCGTGAGTTCAAGCCCCACACTGGATTCCATGCTGGGCGTGAAGCCTACTTAAACTAAACTAAAATAAAAAATAAACAAAAGCTTGCTGATGATGTTGACTGAAGGCGATGTGAAGAAAACTGAGATATGCAGAACCTGCCTGGAATAGGGGAAGGCTGGACTGGAAGGCAGGGGCAGGTAGGAAAGGACGATCCTGTGTAGTTCCTTGCCGTCTGCAAAAAAGCAGTTATCCCTGTTCCTCTCTTCCATGGAGCACTCAAAAAGGAGAAGGTGTGGCAGCAGCATTGGGCCTGTGTGGCACTGTACCTGGTCAGCCCAGCGTGGCCACCCTAGTGGTCTGTCAGGGGACACTGGCTGAGGTCGATCAATTTAGCACCCTGCATACTTTCATTAAATGTTAACCAATGACATCGATCTGCTGGCTAATGGTTCATCTGCCCAGTCCCTGGAATCCTCTCTTGTCACCTATTCTCCCTAGCTCCAAATCCTATTTCTTTTACATTATCCTTTCAGATTTCTTCACTTTGGGGGCGCCCGGGTGGCTCAGTCATTTAAGTGTCTGACTTCAGCTCAGAGATCATGATCTCACAGTTCGTGAGTTGGAGCCCTGCATTGGGCTCTATGCTGACAACTTGGATCCTGGAGCCTGCTTCAGATTCTGTGTCTCCATCTCTCTCTCTGTCCCTCCCCAATTGATGCCCTGTCTCTCTCTCAAAAATAAAAAATAAACGTTAAAAAAAATTTTGTTTTAAGATTTCTTTTCTTTTCTTTCCTTTTCTTTTTCTTACGCTTATACAGGGCACCTGAGTGGCTCAGTCGGTTAAGCATCCAACCGTTGGTTTTGACTCAGGTCACGATCTCAGTTTGTGAGTTCGAGCCCTGTGCCAAGTGCAGAGCCTGCTTGGGATTTCTCTCTCCCTCTCTCTCAGCTCATCCCTGGCTTTCTCTCTCTCTCTCTTTCTCTCTCTCTCTCTCTCAAAAATAAATAAATAAATAAATAAACAAACAAACATAAAAAAATGTAAAGCTTATTATGCATAAGCCTGCAGAAGAGGCCCACCAGTGTGTATGGTCAGGTATGTGCTATGATATCTGGTAAGGGTTTCCTTTTTCCCTGTGATGGTGCAAGCCGGTGGCTCGCAGTGACTGGGAGAACAGGTCAAGTCTCTGAGGAGACAAGCAGCTCAGACAGAGCCTGCCAGCTCCCCGCCCCTTGTCTCCCATTTCGCCTGGGAGCCGTGCCACAGAAGGCAGAGGGGATACTGGAGGGGAACGCAGGTCTCAGGGCCGGATTTGTTGAGGGCAGTGCTGGCAAGGAAGGAGGGAAGAAGGCAAGGAATAGGGGACGGCATCAGCCAGAACTATGCAAGAGCCCACCGCCATTCCTAATTTGTATCATTTTTGTCTTGCTGCATTTGGACTTCCTTTCATCCCACAATAGAAAGGCCAAAAGCCTAAAAAAATAGGGGGGGGAGGGCACCTGGGTGGCTCAGTCAGTTAAGCGTCCGACTCGGGTCATGATCTCGAGGTTTATGAGCTCGAGCCCTGCATCGGGCTCTGTGCTGACAGCTCACAGCCTGGAACCTGCTTCAGATTCTGTGTCTCCCTCTCTCTCTCTGCCCCTCCTCTGCTCACACTCTGTCTCTCTCTCTGTCTCCCAATAATAAATAAACATTAAAAAAAAAAAAAAGGCCAAAAGCCTTAGAGTTGAGAAGTCTCCAAGATGTTACAAGTAACAGGTGTTTACTGATCACCTATTCAGTGCACAGGCCAGCAGCAGCTGTCACAACAGAAAAAGCAAAAGCAAGGCTGGAGACACAGAGGCAAGGTTGGGCAAGTCCTTCAATTCTCTGAACTGTATTTTTCTTATTCTTTAATGCACTGTAATTAGGACTTGGTGAGGAAAAAAAAAAAATAGGCATGAGCCATAGCCACAAGTGGCAAATAATCAATGACACTAACAGATAAAAAGAAGTGAAGATGAAGCGCTAACCTTCTGGGGACTTTTCAATACTGCTGTGAAGACAAGTCATCCATATAAAAAGTTGAATACCGAGGCGCCTGGGTGGCTCAGTTGGTTAAGCGTCCAACTCTTGGTTTCCGCTCAGGTCATGATCTCATGGTTCATGGGTTCAAGCCCCACGTCAGGCTCTGTGCTGACAGCATGGAGCCTGCCTGGGATTCTGTCTCCCTCTCTCTCTGCCCCTCCCCTTGCTCTCTCTCTCTCTCTCTGTCTCTCTCAAAAATAAATAAATAAACATTTAAAAAAAAAAGTTTAAAAAAATAAAAAAAAATAAAAAGTTGAATACCAGAAGTTGCGTAGATAATTTTTTTTGGCTCTTGATAAACACAGTATTTTATTTATTAAAAAAAATTTTGTTTTAAACGTTTATTTATTATTGAGAGACAGAGAGAGATAGAGCATGAGCAGGGGAGGGGCAGAGAGGGAGGGAGACACAGAATTTGAAGCAGGCTCCAGGCTCTGAGCTGTCAGCACAGAGCCCAGTGTGGGGCTGGAACCCATGAACCACAAGATCATGACCTGCGCCGAAGTCAGATGCTTAACCGACCGAGCCACCAGGGCATCCCTAAAATAAAATCTTAAAAAAAAAAATTGGAACCCTCCCCTCCCCTAACATCCGGGTGAGTGTTAGACTAGTTGCGTTATTTCTACGGGGACATACCAGTGCCGACAGTAGTGCAGGGAGGTGGAGAGAATATGGAATCAGAAGGCTCTTGGTTTCAGCTTTGACTCTTGCTAATCACCGTCGTAATCTGGGGACAGATAACTTAGATTCTGAGCCTGATTTTGGCCGTCAAAGCACTCTAAAAGTTACCTTTCAACTTACCCAAAAATATAAGAGCACAAACAAAAACAAATTCTGTCAGCTCACCCTCTCTACGGGCTAAGTAAACTGTACTACCTCAATTCTAAAGAGAGACATAAACAAAATCGCAATGCTGATCCTCAGCACATGGTCTTAGTTAAAATAAAAGTATACACTTTAGTACTGTGTACCTGGATTGTATCCCATTCTCCTAAAAAGTGTTTGGAAGTGGGGTCTTGACTAGGTTTTCTCCTCATGACATAGAAGCTGTTGCATGTACAGCTGATCACCTTACTGTCCATTGCTGAAAAGAATGAACTGTAACGAACAGGCTTTAAAATTCATGCGTGATCATTTATCGTGGGTCTACCGTGTGCCAGGCACACTATTAAGGGCGGGGGAATCAGAATAACATTGCTGTCTAACGAATCAGTCTAGCAGTGGAATGTATAAACCGATATGTTAGAAGATACCATGCAAGTGTCTCACTAATGGTATAAATCCACAGCCATGCCAGAAATCTGGGAGGAATAATACTCACCTGGGAGACTCTGGGAAGACTGTGGCGGAGGTGATGTTTGAGCCGAATCTTGAGAGGTGAGTGGAAATTTGCCAGGTGAAGAAAGAGAAGGGTATTTATGAGCAGAGGGAATAGCATAGCTCATGAAAGTGCCTGGCACGTTTGAGAAATGGTGAAGAGAGAGATTTTGTGAGGGGGAAGGTAGACGGACAGATAGCTTGGGGCTAGCACATGGGGAGGCTTCTTAGGCCACATGAATGGCTAATCACCCCTTCAGGTAATGGGGGGTTGGGGGGCACAGGTAGTGCGGGATGTATTGTGTGTTATGCTTTGTTTTTAAAATTTTGTTTTGTATTTTAAAAAAATTTTTTTAAATGTTTATTTTTATTTTTGAGAGAGAGAGACACAGAGAGAGAGAGAGAGACACAGAGAGAGAGACACACACAGAGAGAGAGAGAGATCACGCATGAGCAGGGGAAGGGCAGAAAAAGAGGGAGACACAGAATCCGAAGCAGGTTCCAGGCTCTGAGCTGTCAGCACAGAGCCCAACGCAGGGCTGGAACCCATGGACTGCAAGATCATGACCTGAGCCGAAGTTGGATCCTCAACTGACTGAACCACCCAGGCACCCCAAGGTTTTATTTTTAAGTAATCTCTACACCCAGTGTGGGACTTGAACTGAGGTCAAGAGTCACATGCTTCACCAACTGAGCCAGCCGGGCACCCCATGTGTGTCTGTGTGGTGCTTTTAAGGTAATGGGAGGTCATGTGGAGGGAGTATATAACGTGGGAGTAGGGAAAAACAGGTTAGGAGACAAATAGGAGGTGGGAGCGGGAAGGCTGGCTCTGAGAAGCGTTTCTGAAAGAGAAGAGACAGTATGTGGTAAACACTGGTTGTGGAGGCTGAGGGAGAGGCAGAAATGGAGTAGGACTTTGAAGTTGCTCGGTACAAGGGAGACTGGTGGCTGGTGGTACTGTTCATTGAGGTGCAAGAACAAGCAACAAGATGGGTTTTCTACTCCAGGGTTCTTCTGACTAGAGAGTGACCATTAACATTGGCACAGGTGGTCAGGGACCAAACAAGAAGACAGGATGTCCGCGGCTGAGAAACTGGAGCAAGCCTGCCTCAGAATGAAACCACAGATCTCAACTGCCACGCTTTGGGCTCAAGGTAAAACACCCTTTAAAAGCTCTTTCAACAGTTTTGAACAGTTCCAGTCAACACCCTTTAAAAGCTGTTATCTAGAATATGTCCCGTCTACTGCACACCTCTTTTTTGGTTACGCTGTGCATCATCTCCAGTTGAAAGACTGTGGAGTGGGAATGTCAGAGCCAGATTACCCAGGCAAGTGACCTCAGGCAAGACGCTTAAACCTCCCTCCGCTTCGGCTTCCTCATATGCAAAATAAGAAGTTCTTCACGAGGCTGTTATAAGAATGATATGAGTTCATATATATAAATGTATGCCTGGCACAAAGTCAAGTACCTGATAAGCACTTGCTATCGTTATTAATAAGTAACAGAATGCTCAACTAAACATGGTACAAATGTTAGAGACTTATTACGGAACGAGATTGGAAGTGGACAGTTCCAGAGCTGGTGCTGTTGCTTGACAACCAAGTTGTCAAGGACCAGACTCTTCCCAAATCCCATTTTGCCATGCTCAGCTTGTTAGTGATTTCTCACCTCATGGTGGCAGAAAGACTGCAGTAGCTCCAAGTATCAAGTCCTTACTCAACCAACATTCCAAGCAGGAAATAAGGGGTTGGGGTGGGGGGGAGGGGGACTTTCTTCTTTGTGTAACCCTCACTTATCAAGGAGGAGAATCTTTCCTAGAAGCCCCCAGTAGGTTTCCTTTCAGCTAGAACCGGGCCACAGGCCCATCCCTAACTTCAAGAGAGGCTGGAAAAGAATGTGACACTTCTAACCTACAACAAATGAGGCAAAAGTGGAATTGGGGTTGGCTGTTGCTTGTATTGCCTGCCACAGTCTGAGAACCAAAGAGTTTCAAGGATGCCTCACTCAGGCCAGGGGTAATTGAGAAACAAGGACGTAGATGTATTTATTGAGAATGAGTCAGCCATAGGGTTCACCTTTCAGAGGCCATCAGCTTTTTTGAGAATAGCTTTTTAACCCAGGTGAGTGTCCTATTGGTAAAATATGGAGAAAGGATATTTTTGAGCAAGGGGTCCTTTCTAGTATTCTTGCTTCTTCTAGGCTGTCACTATCCCTAGGAGGGGGCTTATAATTCAGTTCACCTTTATTTAAAAGGTTGCCCAGGCCATTCACTGTTAAAATTACTTACAAGAAAGTACAGGCCGGCTTCCTTCCCTTTCACTGCCCCTTGCAGCAGTCTCTGCCACAATGACAGGTCTAATGGGCAGGGAGAGCTATGTAAGAAGAGCTACTCTTTCCTCCTTAGAAGTTGGTCTTAAATCCAGCTGTTCCCCTGCAATTCACATCCCCACGCTCACTGCCGGAGTTTGGGCCCCAAGCATCTTTCATCCGGGCTCCTGTTCGAGTTTCTCCTTCGCAAGAAAGAAGGCAATGCAGTAAGGTGGAAAGAGAGCTACGAAGGAACCAGAAGAAAACTTCTGTAAGCACCCAGAGAAAGCCTTATTCCCACTGTCCAATTCTGCTAACAAAGACGAGGAGAAAATTTTAAATTCCAAGGCACTTAGTTACTGATCTGATTCTGGCCTGCATGTGGATATTCAAGAAATACTTGTTAAATTAAATTGATTCAAGGTTTTATTTATTCAGCCTACTTAAAGCTTATGTAAACCCCTTGGAGATTTGTGTCAAGCTGTTAAATTGGAAAATATATGAAAGGTAGTTATTTTCACTAGACCAGCTTTCCTCTTAATGAGCTTTATGAGCTTAATGTAGATGGGTGTGCGTGTGTGTGTGTGTGTGTGTCCAGGAGAGAAGCAGAAGGAGGAGGTGAGGAAGAAACAGGAGAAAAGCCTGTTTCTGTCATTTCCTACATTTGTCTTCATTGCTATACTTATAAACCAGCTACTGCCCTCTAGTGCTCAGTGTATAAAGTTCACTCCCAAATTCCATTTGTATCTTTAAAAACCCTGGTGACTCCAGGAAGGGACAACCTCTTCTTTTGCAGATAAGCAAACTGAAGTCCAGAGACTCAGATGTCAAACTGACCCAGGCAGCTTCCTGGATTCTTAGTCACCTCACTGTAATTCGTCCGGCAAACTATTTTTATTAAAGGCATTGCTCAGGCATTTCAATAGCTAATCAATAAAAATTACAGCATACTTATTGTATGCTGAAACTGATATAACACTGTATGTTAACTATACTGGAATTCAAAATAAATGAATTTTTTAAATGCACACAAAAATTACAGCACAGTAATCATTTAACAATAATTGTAAGCGTTATCCATTGTTTCCAATGTTATTCCACATAAAGCCAAAATTGACTGTTGGCAAAATTTACATAAGGATTTATAAATAACACTGTTATGTTTTCAACTTGATAAAGTTTAGAATATTCCTGTATTACTTTTTTTTGTGTGTGGGGGGGGGGGGCAGAAGAGTTAACTAGAATGGACCCAAAGTAGATTTGGCTGTTTAGCAAAAGTGACTTATCACTGTCTCCATGTAGACTAATCTTCGGCTAGAATTCTCCCAAAGGAACCTCTTTGCTCACTGATGGGAAGGGGGGGGGGGGTGTCACTTTAACTTAGAACACATATTTTCATCATTTAATCATTTTGCTGGTGGGAATAAACTGAAAGTTATCCAGCTGGACGTGTCACTTACAAGAACATTACTGAGTAACAAAAGATTTATTCAAATATTTAATTGGAAGGAAATACATCTGGAATAAGTTTTATTGGAATTCATATAAAAAGGAAAGTAAATCTATTAGAATTAATATCATAAACAGTTGACTTTATCTGGAACCAGAAATGCTAATGAACTGCAGCCTAGAAGTCCTAACCACTTTTCCTTGCAAACAGCCAGTCATTTTTCAATTTATATGCCAATTATACTTTATTACTTTAGGTAGAGCTTTGTTTCCAGCGAATATTTTGGAGATAGATCACTCAAATTACCTAATTCGTTTCCTTTCTCCCATTGTCTGAAAAAAGCAAGCAAAAAGAAAGTGGTAGGGGGCATCTGTCTGTCTTCAAGACACTTCAAAAATCCTGCTAAGATCAGCAAGTCAGTAGAAAGTCACTGTGTTTGGACTACCAGGAAGAACATGAATTAAGAGACATCTAGTTTCCCCCTTAGATGTCAACATAGATCCCATTGATCAAATAATCAAGTCTTGAATAGCGTCTCCTGCGGAGAGATTCTGAGAACATTCTACCCAAGAGGACAAGGCCTATGGCTAGGAACAGAACACCAAAGAGCAGGGTCCCAATGAGGAGCCATTTTTCAAATGGGAGGCCATGCTGACTTTCTGGAACACTCTTCAGGGAGGAACCACCTGGACTGGCCTTCCCATTTTCCTGAGAAGCACTTTTATTCGGAGAAGAATCCACATTTGACAGAAGTAATGTGGCAGCAGAAGAATCCACATTTGACAGAAGTAATGTGGCAGCAGAAGAATCCACAGCTGACAAAGAAAGCGTAGCAGGGTTATAGGCACCCTCTGTGTTCAAAGATAGGTTGGAAATTTCTCTAACCTGCACTGTTTCTGGGGGGCCTTTCCAGTCCGTAGGTGCCTCAAAGATGGTGTTTGAGACTGTTGTCATAGTTACGCCAGCTTTGGGTGTAACTTCAGCATGTGTCAACATTGTAGACAAGAGGCTTGTGGGGGGCTGAGACGTGACCACAGCTAGGGGTGGAGCTGAGGTGGCCCCCTCGGGTTCAAAAGTCACAGAAGGTATCACTGGAGCACTGGTGGTGGGGGGAAATGCAGGCTTTGGAGCGGCAGAGGTGATATGCAGAGAGGAAACAGCCTTGGTAGTGGGGAGTGTTGTCACCTTTTCGGGCAGCAGATGAGCTATGTTTTGTTCTGAAGAAAACCGTGAACTCTGAGAATGGCCCTTTTCTTTATCAACAGGGAACCGTGTACTCGCTTGATCAATCTCGAATAGTTTCTCCAAGTGATCTGAGGACCCCAACTTCTGAGAAAAGGCACCTTTCTGTAAGCTATCAGTGGACTCTGAATAACCTGTCACAGGAGGGGGTGTGGGAGTGATGATCACCTGCGGAGACTGGCCATGGATGAGAGAACCTTCTTGGGTTAACTCTTGGCTTGGCAAATGAGTTCTAGCCAGAGCTGGAAAGTCTGAAAATGTAGAGAAAAGTTAAAGGGAGACTTAAATATTTCCATGCGAAGTCAGGTTAAAAAAAGACAAACATATCAGCTTGTTCAGTAAATCCCCAAACTGTTGAAACTTGACATTTCATAGAAACTTGCGCAAAATGGAAAAATACAAATTGCTAAATCAGAATCTGATGACACTGCCTCTCTACCAGATGCTGTGGTTTATTTCTAGAGTGGTGGGACAGAGAAGAAATGTGTGGAGGAGGACCAGGCAAATGAAGGAAGAGCTGGGAGGAGCAGAGCAAGGGGGCTAAGAGGAGTCCAGGAGCCGCAGCAAGAGGTTTAGGAAGATGGAGACACTTCGGGGGCCGATGCCAGGGAAGAGGGCTGGGCCAGGGCGACAGGGCTGGAAGACGAGTGGCAGAGAGAAACTCCTGGGACTGACAAGACATCTGGGAAGGCAGCAATCACCGAGAGAGATTTCGTAGCAAGGGCACCCTCAGGCAAGAAAGGCAAGGGGGAGCGGAGGCAGAATCCTTGCAATTTGCCTGCAACAGGGTGGAGGCGGAGGGGCCGGGAGGGAAGGTCTGGTCTCCTCCCAGGGCACCGAGGCCACAGCAGCAGCAGAAGGCTGATGACACAGTGTCCAATCAAAAAACAGGTTTCAGCACCACACACAGGGGAGGGAGGCAATTTGGGAGATTTCACTGTGACTCTCAAGGATTAAAATTTCAGAGCCAATGTCTTAGAGTCTGAGGACTGTGGGACCAAATTTGAAATTAGGATGGCCACAGTGCTGATAGAGCCAAAAATCACACAATTCCGAGTGCTGGCTACGGAGGGACCAGCCTCACATCCTCCTCACGGTGACAGAAAGCTTAGAATTATGCTCTTAGTCTCACACACCATTCATCACAGCTCAAATTGGAAAGGTTTGCGGGAGCCATCAGGGGCAGGGAAGGATCATTTGAATTGCTCTGTATCACTCTGCTACTTGGCTGATCATTTTCACTTAGATCTGAACTGCAGAAAACACAAGGAAGGAAGAAAAGGAATTTCTTAGCATTTCCTTGTTCATTCTTCCCTGTTCTCTTTCCCCCTTTCTTCTTCAACTCCTCTCAGTGCCAGTGTCTGAACTAGATTCCATTCTCTTCTCTGCTAACAAACATCCAGAGGCGACCTCCGATTTGTAATATCTTCGATTACTCTGTAAGCATCACACCTGGAACAGGTCCTTTAGAACGGTCACTCCTTAATCCGTCTAGGACAGGGGTGAGCAAATTATGGCCCGAGGGCCAAATCTAGCTTGTCACTTCTCTTTATATGGCTTATGGGCTAACATATACATTTTTAAATGGCTGACAAAAATAAAAGGGAATAATATTTTGTGACACATGAAAATTATATAAAATTCAAATTTCAGTGTCTATAAATAAAGTTTTATTGGCATGTAACCATGCTCATTTGTTTATGCACTGTCTGCAGGTACTTCACACTATAAGGACAGAGGTGAATAGATACAACAGATTGCATATGGCCCATAAAACCTAAAATACTGGCCTGGAGGGGCTCCTGGGGGGCTCAGTCGGTTAAGCATCTGACTTCGGCTCAGGTCATGATCTCACGGTTCGTGGGTTTGAGCCCCATGTCGGGTTCTGTGCTGACAGCTCAGCTCAGAGCCTGGACCCTGCTTCCGATTCTGTGTCTCCCTCTCTCTCTGCCCCTCCCCCACTCATGCTCTGTCTCTCAAAAATAGATAAATGTTAAAAAAATTTAAAAAAAAAAAACCATACTGGCCTGGAAAGCCTAAAATACTTCTCATTTGGCCCTTGACAGAAAAAGTCTGCAGACACCTGCTCTAGGATATAGTACTTTACCCCAAAATAGAATTCAGATGATTGAAATTCCTCTTTCCTCCAACAATGCTGGAGAAAAGAGTTTCTGCTGCAGGTTACAACACGATGATAGATATAACATCACCATGAGATAAACAGCATCTCTATTTTTAGGTAGCATCAGATATTTTTCAAAAAGAACAGGACTCAACATATTCCATTTTAAAGTTAAAAAAAAAAAGACTAAGTAAATGCGATGTGTGTGAACTCAGAACTTAAATAAAGCCATTGACAAGAATGACCAAAACAGCTGCTTTCTTTCTCAAGAATGTCAGTCCATAAATAAAGCAAAGCAAGGGCTAGTCCCATTTCTTGATAAGATTCATCTATTGGCAAGGATCCTAGAGGCATGCAGGGATCCTGTGCACCTGCTCCCTTCACCTCACCCGCTGATGTTTGCCATTGGGGTGCGGTGCTTTTTCTCACTCTCACAGAGATGAGCCAGCGGGGACTGCAAAACAGCCCTGCGCCCTCAATCTCTCTTTTGAGTTTCATTTTCAAGTGACTTGATGAAATAAAAAACTTAGGGACTGACTATTACTTGGAAACCAGCTGAGCAAACAGACTCCCAATTTATTGTTTCTGAACTTCCCTATTCTAGTCCTCGGTAGAAATGACACACTGCAAAGCTGGGAAAAAAATTAAATAATTCCAAGTTGCAATGGTTTTATAGAATGAACACAGTACACTATCATCTTTCAAGCTTTTGGTCTGTAAATATTAGCCCATCCGTTATAGGAAATGGAATTCATCTGGAAACAAACCACCCAACAGATATCTATTAATTTCACTCTAAACAGGAAGCAGATAATTTATTTCTGGGGGACTCTCAGTCCATCAACATGGGCAGATTCATAAAGAGAATTACAAACACAATTTGTAAACATCCTGTATGTATAAAGCCTGCAGCACATGATGTCTAGGGTCCGTGCCACTTTGCTCTTCAACCTGCTCTGGGCTGATGGCGCCCCCTGGTGGCTGCCACAGGAACTGTTTAATTCTAATCCGACTTTATGACCTTCACAGCCTCCCAGTAAAGATTTACACACATGCCAAAGTTCCCTTTTCTCCCATTTCCACTGGAGAGAATCTTTACCTCATATTCCCTCTTTTATACATGGATTATAAAAGCAACAACATTACAGAAGTATATGGAAATTATAAAACAAATTCAACTATGGTTTTTATCATTATGTCTCAGCAACTATTAACATTTCTGTGTGCCTTAGAGTTAAATTTTTCATGTATTTGAAAAAAAAACCCAGGTGTTTTTCACCTGGAATTATGTTTATTTATATACCTCAAACTTATATTTTTTTTTAAGTTTATTTATTATGAGACAGAGAGCGGGAGAGAGAGAGAGGGAGAGAGAGAGAATCCCAAGCAGGCTCCACACCCTCAGCACAGAGCCCGATGAGGTGCCCGAACCCACGAACCGTGAGATCATGACCTGAGCCAAAACCAAGAGCGGGACGCTCAACCTCTCTCAAATGGATCCATCATATTTTATACCCAACCATTCTCAGGCAACAGGACATTTATGCTGCTCCTCGTTTTTTACTTTTCAAACTAATTTCACAAAAAAACATGCTTCAAACCAATAGCTTTTTCTTGTTTTGGTCTTGCGTCTTTAAGGTTTTATGGAAGTAGAATTGCTGGATTAAGTTACCTGTAATTTCTTTAATGTTGTGCTTTAGTTATGAAATAGAAGACAGATACAGGGAAGCGCGCTGATAGAAGAAGGGGCAGAATGAAGAAGAGGTAGTGAGAAGGGATAACAAGGGCGGAACGTTGCAGTCCAAATGCCACATGATGGGAGTTCCAGAAGAAGAGCAAACATTCCGGTTAGTGTCTTGAGCCCTGACCTCTTTGGACACTAAGCCTGGAATATCCATTTGCTGCTGAATTCCCATCCCTGGCTATCTAACAGGCTCTGCAATGTTCCAGGTGATCAAAGAGGAACAGCAAGAAGTATCACCACCACACTATAGGCTCCAATATTTTTAGCCCAGATGATTTACGCACAGGCACAAAGGCAAGGAGCCATGAAGATCTGGGGCAGCCAGAAGATCTGCCCACTGATGCCCCAAAAGGGCAGGACAAGACAGTGTCCACAGAAAGTAAGGTTTTAAGTGTTTTGAAAGGCTAATTTGTTCTATGCCTAGTGTTTTTTAAAAATCAATATCTAAAAAAAAAAAAATGTTTATTTATTTTGAGAGAGTGTGGGTGCAAGCAGGATGATGGCCAGAAAGAGAGAGAGAGAAGCAGGTGACATGGGGCTCAAACTCACGAACCATGAGATCATGACCAAGGTTTTGGCTCAAGGCGGTTCGTGAGCTCAAGCCCCATGTCGCCTGCTTGGGATTCTCTCTCTCCCTCTCTCTCTGCCCCTCGCCCTGCTTGCGCACACACTCTTTCTCAAAATAGATAAACTTTTAAAATTTTTTTAAAAATTGAAAACTGTGGTAAAATGTACATACTATTTACCACTTTAACTCTGTAAGTATACAGTTCAGTGGCATTGAGTATATTCACATTCTCTGCAACTGTCACCCTCATCCATCTCCAGAGCTTTCTTCATCTAGCAAAACCGAAACTTTTGTACCTTATGCCAGTTTTCTTATAGTTGGTTTATATCACTATTTAGGCAGAATTTACACAAATAATTTGTGCTTTATGCTCCTGTTTTAGGGAATGTTTGATACATCTGGTTCATTAACCAAAACTCAGACACAGGGGACAGAGTGGAGTCTGAGCCCAGGCACCCTGGGCAGTATCATTCCCCAAAGTACCTCACACATAAAATAGTCACAAGACAATCCTTGAGTGCACTCCCCCTCCCAACCCTAAAACCAGTCTCCTTAATCTTCCCCAGCTCAGTAGATGGTAACACCATCCATCTAGACTTTCAAGCCAAAAACGAGGAAACTAGGACTCAGTTCCAATACTTCTGTTTCCCTTGCCATCACAACCATCCCACACCATCGGCTCTTCCTCTGAAACAGCTGTATGTTTACTTCTCTACCTCATCTGCCACCTCCCTGGTCCACAATGTCATGGCCTTCCACTTGGATCTTGCCTCTGCCTCCTACCGAGTCTTCCCACTTCCTCTCTTGCTGCCGCATTGGTGTCCCTCCCCAGGAGAGCAGTCACAGTGAGCTTTGAGAAATCACCTTGAAAACACCATGTTACGCGCCTACTGAAAACTTCCAACGGCTTCCCATTAGACACCTAAAATAAGAACTTCCTACCTTGGCTTACAAAGCTTTATGTGATCTCTCCGCTTTTCATACTTCTTGCGTATCACTTTTTTTTTTTTTTAAGTTTGTTTCTCTTGAGAGAGAGAGAGAGAGCAGGAGTGAGGGAGGTGAAGAGAGAGAGAGAGGGGGAAAGAGAAGGAGAATCCCAAGCAGGCTTCGCACTGGCAGTGCAAAGCCCTATTCAGGGCTCGATCCCATGAACCATGAGATCATGCATGACCTTAGCCGAAGCCAGTCCCTTAACCGGCTGAGACACCCAGGTGCCCCTGTATGTCACTCTTTATAAGGTTCACTATGAGTCAGCCAGCTGAGACTGAGACTGAAATCATTCTGCCTCAAGATATTGAAACAGGCTATTTCCTCTGCCTGAAGGTCTTCCCAGATCTTCTCACATCTGGCTTCTTACCATTCAGATCTCAGTTGAGGGGTTACTTCTTCACAGATGGCTTCCTCTGATCACCTACTCAAGAGGGTCCACTCAGTGATCATCTATTACATTGTCTTAGCTCAATCATCAGCCTAACACTTGTGATGATATTTTTCTTGATTACTTTTTTTTTTTATTACTTATAATATTTTTCTTGATTACTTATTTAGGATGGTTATTGTCTCTCCCTCCTAAAACATAAGTTCCAGAGGTAAAAACCTTGTTTTCCATGTTTCCATTTTTGTGTTCTTGGGGCAGAAAAAGTGTTTGGCACATATAGGAGATGCTAAATAACATTTGATGTTTATTGAGTAAATGAGCAAATAGAATATTATTAATAGCCAAGGGTATAGTGAAAAAAAACTGTCTAAGACTTAAATAAAAGGACACTTGATACTGAAAACATTTCACCCTGAACATTAGCAAGCCAGGGTGCCTGGGTGGCTCAGTTGGCATAAGCATCTGACTCTTGGTTTCAGCTCAGGTCATGATTTCACGGTTTTGTAAGTTTGAGCCCCACGTCTGGTTCTGAGCTGAGGGTGCAGAGCCTGCTTGGAATTCTCTCTCTCTCCCTCTCTTTTTGCCCCTCCCCTGCTCACGCTGTCTCTGTCTCTCTCAAAACTAAATAAATAAATAAATAAACAAACTTAAAAAATATTAACAAGCCAAAATCTCACCAAGACATATCCAAATTATTATATTATTTTTTACTTGTTTATTTTCTAAATTCTGAACAAATATGTTCAGAATGGAGACTGTATTTCCAATGCCTTGCACAGAATTTGGCACATGGTGGATGCTTGGTAAATACTTCTTGAATGAACCTCCTTCCAGGTCTAGGTAATAAAATCCAGGGTGTTTGATTTCACATAATGTGATTATAAAATAATTAGAACCTAAAGACAAATGTACTAGAATTTTACATACTCACATAGATCTTAACCCTTTGAAAAAATTTTTTATGTTTATTTATTTTTGAGAACGAGACAGAGCACAAGTGGGGGAGGAGCAGAGAGAGGGGGAGACACAGAATCTGAAGCAGGCTCCTGGCTCTGGGCTGTCAGCACAGAGACCGATGCAGGGCTCGAACCCGTGGATGGTGAGATCATGACCTGAGCCGAAGTTGGACCAGCTGAGCCACCCAGGCAGCCGGGTCTTAACCCTTTTAAAACAGACCGTGGACCACAGAGACCTTATTCCAGTGCCTCTTACATTTTCTAAAGAGGTGTTTCAAAATGTTTTCATGAAAGGTCTGTGTGCCTTTTATCTCAGGAAGGTAGAAACAAAAAGCTAAACAACACAAAATACCATCATTCAGAGATCTTTCATTGGAAAACAGATGTTTGGTTTAATAGACCGAATTTTAAATCATGAGAGATTTCTGGTGTGCCTCTATATTTGTGACTACTTTTGGTAGTTTTACTTAGATTCTGTTGTAGAAAATCTTTCACATGAACCATGTCCTTAAATAATCCCAATCACCAAAGAAAAAGAACAATGCTTTTATTACCTCTAATTATCCTGTAACTCATAAGTCCCTTTGCTGGTTTCAGGGGACAGGCTTCCTCACTGGGACAGAAAAATAGGTAGCAGTTGGGCTGTCTAGTTGTTTTTCGAGTGTCGAAGATCATCAGGTTACATGCTTTGTCTCCTGAAATTAAAGGTATCATAAGCATTACACTGAAATAGGATATTCTAAAGAGGATGGCAATTATTTTTTCTGCTGTCCAACACAAATACCTTTGTTCATGTTGTGCATTTGCTTGCTGACCACTAATTCGTTTCCTCTTCCTTAGTACTTACAGCAATTTGTGAAGACATTGGGTTAAAAAATCTGAATTAAGGTAATTTTGGCAAAACCCACTTTAAATAGTACACTTAATTCTTTTTTTAAAAAAAATAATGCATTTAATTCTTTAGATAAGCCTTCCATTTGCTCAAATATCCATCAAAATACACACAGAAATACTGACTTTGCGATCTTTACACAACTCCCAACTGAGTTGGAACTTAAGAAATGGATCTAACCTAATGATTTCATGTATCTCTCATATCCCAAAGGCAGACACCTATATCAGACACCTATGAAGCCATGAGTCTGGCTTTCTTGAGTAGAGTCCCTAAATTTAGCATCACACCATCATTGCCTCCTTCCACAAAGGACCTGAGTAGTGTATGGAGGACAAAGTCTATGTTTTACCTTTATCAGTACCATTCGTCTTTTGATTTTTCTTCTTCACATTTCTACTCTTCCTTATTTCTGCTTTTCCATTTTCATTCCTTTCAAACTTTTTACTCTTAACTTTCATTTCTTGCTTCTTTTTCTCTTCCACCTATGTCCAGTAGAAATCATTCTTTCTATTCATCATGGTCTAGAGCTGGCTTTGGTCTCAATCTGGTGCCATCTCACATCTTGGCCTAAGACCCTTGAGGCATCAGTATACCCCTGGTCAGGATAAGGTTTTGTTTTGTTTTGTTTTAATGCTTTTTTATTTATTTTTGAGAGAGAGAGAGTGAGCAGCCAAGGGGCAGAGAGAGAGGGAGACACAGAATCTGAAGCAGACTCTAGGCTCTGAGCTGTCAGCACAGAGCCCAATGTGAGGCTCGAACTCACAAACTGTGAGATCACGACCTGAGCCAAAGTCAGATGCTTAACCGACTCAGCCACCCACGTGCCCCAGGATGAAGGTTAAGAGGCACATAGGCTAATTATTAAAAATGCATGCTCTTTCTAAACACACACACACACACACACACACACGTATTAACTAACCTTGTTGTAGTAGTCATTTCACAATATATACATGTAACAAATCATCGCACTGTATATATTTTCACAATGTTACATGCCAAATATATCTCAATAAAGCCAGGGGAAAATATTCTGCATAACTGGCCATCAGCACAACTTCTTCAAATCAGGCAATGGTGAGGATCAACCTTGACTGCCGCATTTGGAAAGAAGACTCAGTTAGTTTCTGCAGGGGTTTTAGGCAGAAAACCAGGCAACAAGAAAGGTACTTTAGTTTTTCCTTTCTCAGCAATGGGATAATTCTGCAATACCATTTTTGGGGGGCATGGAGGTAAAGGGAAAGGTCCATAAGCCCCCCCAAGTTGTATGCAAAACTTTGTGTCCTTTGTACTTCTTTTTTCTTAATAATTCCTTTTTTTAAATAATTTTTTTAATTTAATTTTATTTGAGAGAGAGAG
Source organism: Panthera leo (assembly GCF_018350215.1). NCBI lineage: Eukaryota > Metazoa > Chordata > Mammalia > Carnivora > Felidae > Panthera > Panthera leo. Next base: position 45,832,202 of record NC_056685.1, read on the forward strand.
AGAGAGAGAGAGAGAGAGAGAGCAAGCAGGGGAGGGGCAGAGAGAGAGAGAGGGAGACACAGAATCCAAAGCAGGTTCCAGGCTCCGAGCTGTCAGCACAGAGCCTGATGCGGGGCTCAAACTCACGGACCATGAGATCATGACCTGAGCTGAAGTTGGTCACTCGACCAACTCAGCCACCCAGGCGCCCCTGGGCATCTTTCTAAAATCTGTGGTTATGAGCAAATTATCAAAGCACTTAAAGACCATAGCTCAATAAATGAAGAAACAGTCTGAGATCCGTTAAAGGAGACCCACAATTATCTCTACTTACCGTAAAGCAGTAACAGTAATTCTGCTTATACAATAAAACAGCAAACCCTCATTTCTCACTAACACCCATTATGGAGCTGAAAAGAAATGCAAGGTTTCCTGTGTTGCCAGCAAACACCCACACAGCATTCAGTCCTGTTTGCAGATGATTTGCTATTTCACATAAATGTTGATATCAACATTTAAAGAAAAACTGGAAATTTAAATTAAATCTCTGTAATTTCCATAAATTACTCCTATAGAGAATATCAAAGCACACTGCTGAGTTTGAGAAAACCATTGAAAGTTTTTTTTTCCTCCTGGCATCAAATATGTGGTATCTTTTCCACACTAATACTCCAATTCTCCAGGGCACTGACTCAATGTCTTATGATTCAATTCAATTCTTACACTAACTACCTGGAGTTAGCATCAGATTCCATAGGTTTAAGGGCTCAGTCCTGTAAGACTGTCCTCACTTAGAGGCCAGTCAAAAGTATCAGCTCCCAGGTTACTCATGCTTCTGCCCGACTTGGCCATAAATCCAAGCTCCCACCACCCCTACTTCAGGTTTGATAATTTGCTGGAACTACTCACAGGACTCAGGAAAAGGCTATACTTACTATGATAGTTTATCATTGAAAACACAAATGAATAGCCAAATGAAGTGTACATAGGGCAAGGTCCAGAAGGGTCCTGAGTGCAGGAGCTTCCGTCCCGGTATACCTGAAGTGAACAATCCTTTTGCACATGTGGACGTGTCTGCCAATGTGGAAGCTCTCTAAACCTGTGTTTAGGGATTTTTTTATGGAGATTCCATTATGTGGGCACAGCTGATTAAATCATTGGCCACTGGTGACTGAATTCAATCTCTAGCCCTTCTCCTCTACCTACAGGTGGGGGTGGAGCTGAAAATTCCAAATTTCTAATCAAGGCTGGGTCTTTCTGGTGACGAGTTCCCATCCTGGAGCTACCTAGGGAGCCACCAACAGTCGTAACTCAGGTGTGGTTGAAAGGGGCTCATAATGAATAACGAAAGAAGCTCCTAGGCTCAGGAAACGGCAAGGTTTTTAGGAGCTCTAACAGGAACCAGAAACCAAGATTATATGCATACATTTCTGACTATACCACACCCATTATACAAAGAAGAGAAACCAAAGATATAAGAGAAAACGTATGATTCGGTTGGCCAGTGAGTCAGGTAAGAAGCATTACTCCAATGTTGACTAGCTCTTCTAGGCTCCTTGATGGCAAGGCCTTTTCCATGTTATTCATTGTTTTGTCTCCAGCATTCAGCAAGGCATTCGGTGCTCAATAAATTTAGTGTGGGTGTTTTTTTGTGGTTGGTTATTTATTTACTTTTCATTTAGGGAATTAGGACAGGGTCAAAAACAACTGGAAAATGACCAGTTTCTCTTGGATAAATATTTCTCAAGTCTGGAACTTGAAACATGCAAAGGTATGGCTCAGACCTGTGAGCCTCTTTCCTCTGTGTCATGTGACTGGGTCAGTCCAAACAACTTCCCATGTCCCTTAAGGGTTTTTGTTTCCAGCATCTTAGATGCCTATTAGAACATAACACCAGTGGTTCTCAACCTTTTTTCTACCTACACACCTGGGTGATATACACACACACTCATCAGTAACTTTGACCCAGCTTAGGGGAGGGGAGGACACACTTGTGGCACATGTTCCCAGTGAATTTGTTACCCACATTTCTACCCCATTGAGAATCACTAGAATAAAGTATGTAGCCAGATCAGCCAGCTACTTATATCACAGAACACTTAAAATGAAGAGTTGCCAAGGGACTATTACTTACCTGTTATGTTTTTCGTTGAACAGCAAGAATTAATGCAGTCTTCCTGAGTTAATGTATGTACAGGTTCATTGCCTCTAATTCCCTTTGAAAGAGATGACTGGATGTCAATGACAACATCTTCTAGACTCTTCGTGTGGCAGTTCTGACTGGTGGACAGCCTCAGTGTCAGGAAGCAAATTACCACAAAAGTGTAACTCAAGCCCCATTCTTCCCTAAAGGACATTTTAAATTTCAATTCAGCCTAGTCTTCCAAGGTCAAGGATAATCCTCCCTCTGGTCTGAGTTTGCTTCAAGAAGATTGTACAGATCATGGAATTTCTCTCTAGAACAAAAATAGAAAATCATCAATGAGTTTTGTTTCTTTTAATAAATCTCACGAAGATACATTTCATTTCCTTCAAGTCAATGTCAACAGCTCATGATTTACAAAACAGAAATAAACAAGCATTTTTTATGTTTCACTTTTAATAGATCAAGACAACCTTCATTAAAAACTTGGTAAAGAACTAATTAGCACAAACATGTATACTATCCCATCAGTGCTTAAAAGCTGACAAATACCTATGAAGGAAGAGATATAAACAAGAGGCCTACCCCCAAAGTTCTAGAATCCTTCCTCTTCTTGCTTCTCCTAACCAAGAGGGGAGAGGACACAAAATCTCTAGCCACTGATGAAGCAGTGATAACAGGCTTGAGCAGAGTTTCTTTCTCAGTATTAACAACTAGCATTTTATTTTATTTTTTTATGTTTATTTATTTTTGGGACAGAGACAGAGCATGAACGGGGGAGGGGCAGAGAGAGAGGGAGACACAGAATCGGAAGCAGGCTCCAGGCTCTGAGCCATCAGCCCAGAGCCCGATGCGGGGCTCGAACTCACGGACCGCGAGATCGTGACCTGAGCTGAAGTCGGACGCTCAACCGACTGAGCCACCCAGGCACCCCAACAACCAGCATTTTAAAATCACCTACTAGGTGGTAGGCAATGTGCTATGAAATATACATATATTATCCCATTTAATCCTGATAATAGGTCTGCAAAAAAAAAAAAAAAAAAGAGCTACTATTTCCCTCATTTTATAGATGAGGAAACTGGGGCTGCCTTTCTTGTGGCTGCCTCTCCTTAAGTATCAAATCAGAGACAGGTAACTCTAATAATCTAATTCTAAGAGTTAGCTGGTCAGTAGAGGGAATTCATTCATTTTGAGAATACAAATTGTTCACTGAAGCATACTGTAGAGCAGAAATACTTCCTCTTCAATCTCATTCTCCTCCTCCTCCTCCTTCTTCTGTCATGAACCCGAACTCTTTGGTAGTCTGGTGAGGCTTAGGATCTTTTCTGAGAGACAGGTTTGAAAATATAAAAATGAGGGGTGCTCAGTCAGCTGAGTGTCCAACTCTTGATTTCAGCTCAGGTCACCATCCCAGGGTAGTGGGATTGAGCCCTGTGTCCAGTTCTGTGCTGGGTGTGGAGCTTGCTTAAGCTTCTGTCTTTCTCTCTCTGCCCCTCTCTCTCTTTGCCCCTCTCCCCTGCTTTCACGCACTCTCTTCCTCTAAAAAACAAAACAAAACAAAACAAACCTATAAATTCTTTAAAAAATAAATTAATAAAATACATATATATAATGAAAAATGAAATATATTAGGATTATGAAAGAAGTCAGTTATATGAAATATAATTATCAAAGTAGTTTTTAAAGTGTGCCTAGAGGGGCGTCTGGAAGGCTCAGTCAGGCCTCCAACTTCAACTCAGGTCACGATCTCATGGTTTGTGAGTTTGAGCCCAGTGTCCAGCTCAGTGCTGACAGCTCAGAACCTGGAGCCTGCTTCAGATTCTGTGTGTGTCTCTCTCTCTGCCCCTCCCCTGCTCACGCTGTGTGTGTGTCTCTCTCTCTCAAAAACAAATAAACATTTTTAAAAAATTTGTTTAATATGCCTACAAAACGCTGATGTAAAATATCAAAAAACAAAACTAAACTAAATAAATGGAGAGATGTTCCATGTTCATCAATATTAAGATGTCCATTCTTGGGGCGCCTGGGTGGCTCAGTCAGTTAAGCATCCAACTTCGGCTCAGGTCATGATCTCACGGTCCATGAGTTCAAGCCCTGCATCGGGCTCTGTGCTGACAGCTCAGAGCCTGGAGCCCGTTTCAGATTCTGTGTCTCCCTCTCTCTCTGCCCCTCCCCGTTCATGCTTTGTCTCTCTCTGTCTCAAAAATAAATAAACGTTAAAAAAAAAAAAAAGATGTCCATTCTTCTCAATTTGATCTATAGATTCATTGCAAAGTTTTGATTTTAAAGTTTACATGAAATGCAGAAAGGCCCAGAATGGGCAACATGATGCTGAAGAAGAACAAAATTGGAGAACTGACACTACCTAATTTCAATACTTACTGCAAAGTTACAGTAATCAAGACAGTGTAGGGGCACCTGGGTAGCTCAGTCGGTTAAGCATCAGACTCTTGATTTCAGCTCAGGTCATGATCTCACCATTCATGAAACTGAGCTCTGCATCGGGCTGTGCAATGACAACGCAGAGCCTGCTTGGGATCTTCTCTCTCTCTCTCTCTCTCTCTCTCCCTCTCCCTCTGCCCCTACCCTGTTTGTTCTCTCTCTCTCTCTCTCTTCCCCTCTCTCTCCCTCTCCCTCTGCCCCTACCCTGTTTGTGCTCTTTCTCTCAACATAAATAAACTTAAAAAAAGAAAAAGTGTGTGCTACTGGCAAAAGAATAGACAAACAGAACAATAGAACAGAATAATAAGCCCAGAAAAAGATCCACACAAATAGAGTCAACTGCTCTTTAACAAAAGAGCAAAGGCAATTCAATGGACAGAGGATAGTCTTCTTAAAAATGGTGACAGAATAATTGGGCATCCATATGCAAAAAGATAAATCTAGACACAAACCTTCCATCATTTACAAAAACTAACTCAAAATGGATCATAGACTTCAATGTAAAATGCAGAACTCTAAAACTCCTAGAGGGGTGCCTGGCTGGCTCAGTTGGTAAAACATGAGACTCTTGATCTTGGTATTGTGTGTGCAAGCCCCATGTTGGTGTAGAGATTACTTAAAAATAAAATATTTTTAAAAATGTTAAAATAGTTTTAATATAGTAAAAATATAACATAGGAGAAAAATCTTTGTGGACTTAGATTAAGCAATGATTTTTTAGATACGATACCAAAAGCACAATCCATGAAAGAAAAAAAAAATTGATAGGTTGGATTTCATTAAAATTAAAACATCTGCTGTGCCCAAGACACTATTCAGAGAATAAAAAGATAAGCCACAGACTGGGACAAATATTTGCAAAACACACATCTGATAAAGGACAGGTAGCTAAAATATACAAAGAACTTTAAAACACAACCCAATTAAAAATGAGCAAAGTTGGGGCACCTGGGTGGCTCAACTGGTTAAGTATCTGACTCTTGGATTTGGCTCAGGTCATGGTCTCACAGTTCCTGGGATCAAGCCCCATGTGGATCTCAAAGGAGATATATAGATAACAAATAAGCATAAGAGGAGGTGCTCAACATCATAATCATTTGGGAACTGTAAATTCAAATGACAAGATACCACTATGCACCTATTAGAATGACTAAAATCCAAAAAACTGACAAAACCAAATCCTACCAAAAAAAATCTATGTATATATGTTTATAGTAACTTTCTACATCATTGTCAAAAACTGGAGACAACGAGACATCGTTCAATAGGTGAATGGATAAACAAAATGTGGTACATCCATATAATGGAATACTATTCAGTAGTACAAAGAAATGAGCTATCAAACCACAGAAGTACATAGAGGAACCACAATTGCATACTGCTAAGTGAAAGAAACCGGTCTGAAAGATATGACTTCTTGTCAACTATATGACATTCTGGAAAAGGCAAAACTACATCAACAGTCAAAATATCAGTGGTTGAAAAAAAAAAAAAAAAAATCAGTGGTTGCCAGGAGGAGGAAGGGAAGGATGCGCAGGTGGAACACAGGGGATTTTTAGAGTAGTGAAATCATTCTAAATGATACTGTAACGGTTGACACATGTCTTCACATCTGCCAAAACCCATAGAACTGTACAACGTAAAGAGTGAAATCTAACATTGGGCGCCTGGCTGGCTCAGTCCGCAGAGCGTGGAACTCTTGATCTCCAGGTTGCGAGTTCAAGCTCCACATTGGGTGTAGAGATTAGATTACTTACTAATAAAATCTTTAAAAAAAAAAAAAAAAAAAAGAGTGATCCCTAATATAAACAAATAGTCTTTAAAACAACAAAATAGTAAAAAACAACACAAATAGTTAAAAAGCAAAAAAAAAAAAAGTATATATTACCCATATATAGTAACCATACAAGTCCAATAGCTTCCTTGCTGTTGTATCCAACTTTTGTAAACAAATAACAAGTAACATTTATGTTTCTCTCATGCCAGTCTCTATACTAAGCACTTTACAAGTGTCATGTCATTTAATCCTTACAAGAATCCTAATGAAATAGATTCCTGATCCTTATGAGATAGATCCTATTATTAACCCCGTTTTCAGTCAAAATAGAAACAATTGTGAGATATCTGTGCTTCTTTATTAACCTATCAAATATCAAGCAGTACATCTAATAACTGCCATAATTTTGAAGTAGTGTTGAATGAACAGGATACTTGAGATCTGTGTAATCAGTAATATAATACGAAAACACCTGTGATTTCTACTGATGGCAAATTACAGCTGCGTCTAACTCTACCAAGGCTTTTGATCACATGCCTCTTAGAGGAAATGTTACATTTCAGTGAGAGGCTACTAAAATAAATTTTGCCACTGAAGTTCACAGACTTTCAGAGTACTAGCCGTGGCTCTCCAGGTTAAGAATCCTGGCACAAGTGACCTTTTTTCATGTTGCTGCATCTTGCAAGTCTCTTTTCTAGCCCTAAAGAAAACCAGACAGGAGCAAAAAGAGGAAAACCAGGCCAATGTCTTACTTTGCAAGGATTCTGACAGAATCTCTCCTTAAGTTTTTGCAAAGAAACCAGAACTATGACAGGGGATGGGGCAGGAACTGTGTTTTCTCTATGCAGAATCTTCATGGCGCCTGGACTGCCAGAAGTTACTGAAGAGTTTATCGCGCTAAGGATACTCAACCTCTGTAATTCTTCTAATCGTCATTACTTAGGCCTTAAAGGTCCACAGTCAAGTTGAATTCTGTTGAAAGCGTGAAAAAGATACAGGTGGGAGGAAGTTCAGGAGGCACTGAACTTTGACGCCTGCTTACAATAGCCACTAAAACGCACTTGTGCAAAACCGTGTCAGATATTGGAAATCATTTTCTTTCCCTTCCTTTGAGGAAATGCGTGTCGCTCACTGAGCATTCTTCTGTCTTTCCTGATGACGACGCGGAGCCAGGGCCACTTAAGACAGGTGCTGCTACGCGAGCCTGGAGATCCCCTCTGGGGGCCCGCGATCCCACCAAGACCCCGGGCCAGCCCTTCCTCGCCCCAACCCGGTCCCTGGCGCTCCGGGAGAGGTGGAGGGGCCTCGCCCCAGGAGTAGGAGGGGGGCTGCACTCTCCGCGCTGGAGGCGCAGCCCGCGGCCGGTCTGGGGGGGAGGGCGGTGACGCCTTTACCTGGAAGCTCCGCGACCCGGGGGCTCCCGTGTCCCACCCGCGCGAGGGCAGCCCCGACGCGCTCCCGAGGAAGGAGCGGCAGATCCGCGCGAGGGTATCGGCGAGGGCGGCAGGGATGCTCCGCAGCTCCCGGCCGGCCCGGGGGGCGTGTGCTTCGCCAGTTCCTGCTTCCGTTGCGGCGGCAGAAAGTTGGCCGGAGGCGGAGGGGAGGGGGAGGTGGAAGGGCACATTCCTTCCCTGCAACCCGGAGCTGCTTCCCGGCCACTTGGAGCGCGGTCCTCCGGGAGCCCCTCCCCGCGGTGGCTCCAGACGCCCGGCGATCGCGCACAGCCTGGGAAGCAGCCGGCCGCTGCCACCCCCCCCGCCCTGCTGCGGCCCCCGCGAGGGGCGTGGGCGCGACCCGCTGGATTGTCCGCGGGCCTGCAGCGGCGCCCGCTCCTTCCCGAGGCCGCAGGACGCGCGCCCACACCAGAGGAAAGTCAGACGGTGCAAAACGTGTGCCCTGCATTCTGCCTCTGCCTCTGTGTCCCGGACTCGGTCCCCTCCCAAAGGGGCAACCTCTGAGGGCGGTTTCTCCCTTCGGGACTTTACACTGCTTTCTATCCGGGGCCTGGCTGTGAGAATCTGCTTTCGATAATTCCAGGCATGGAGGGTCCTCAATTACAGTTAACAGTTCTGCAGTTAGCCCTCACGCGCAGGTCAAGCCTCAACAAAGGCATTCGGATTCTGCCCGGATTTACTGTTTATAAGTATAGATAATAATATAATGGTGCCTGCTATAGTTATTAAAATGTATCCCCTGGGGCGCCTGGGTGGCGCAGTCGGTTAAGCGTCCGACTTCAGCCAGGTCACGATCTCGCGGTCTGTGAGTTCGAGCCCCGCGTCAGGCTCTGGGCTGATGGCTCGGAGCCTGGAGCCTGTTTCCAATTCTGTGTGTCTCCCTCTCTCTCTGCCCCTCCCCCGTTCATGCTCTGTCTCTCTCTGTCCCAAAAATAAATAAAAAAAACGTTGAAAAAAAAATTAAAAAAAAAAAATGTATCCCCTGACATTTAGCATAGTACCTGGTACCTAATAAGTACTCAATAAATATTTAACTAAAATATATTTGTCGAGTGAATGAATGGGAAAGAATAGGGCATAGGTTGTAGAAGTGTATTTCTGAATCAATGCTTGCTCGCCCACACCTCTGTGTACGTGCAAACAGATGCAATTTTACCAAACCACTGATACTTAACTCGCCAAAGGTTCAGACCTTAGACAACATCTCCACCCGGTCTGTGTGAAGAACTTTCAAACCTAAAGCACTAAGCCATTGTAACTTATTATGCTGGACATAATACAGCCAACAGCTACGTCCTGGTTTTAACCAAGAGCTATAGGAGGCTATGTTGACTGAGAATCCCTGTGAACAAAGGTTGCGTGAAACTAACTCTACGGGTTATATCCAGAGGATGACCTCCTCTGGAATTACAATGATGTTGCAAATACTTGGCTTTAAAGAGCTATCAAAGGAAACTCCACAGTGATTTCCCATTGGAGTCATTTTCCTGTTGTAGCAAAAGACTGGTAAACAATACATTTTATCTCTGCAGATGATGTACTTGAGGGTCTTGCTAGGAAAAGGTCACATTGTTTTAAATCTCCCTTCACAGCATAGTCCTCGCTAGGCACTAAGGAGACCTTTCCTTGACTTAGAAGCTTCAGATTTTGGATTTTAAACAATGACCCTGTTATCGTTGAAGTGACATATTATTTTTTCAGTTATGACAGTGAACAGAGGACATTGATGAAAATAATGATTAAAGAAATTTTTTTTCCATTGATGTGAGTTAGGTGTTTACATTAGAAATAGTATCTCTTTTCATCTCACTGCCTGAAAAGATTCTTGATCCTCTTCTCCTGATACTTAGAAGTTCCATTTATGTGGAGGCAAATTTTTTTTAAAAAGTATTTTATTCAGAAAAACACCTGCAGGGAAATTAAAGACCAATAAGACGTTGGATCTACCTTCAAGCTGCTCATAGTGGGGAAGACAATCAAATTAGTTATTGTGTAAAGAATAAACGTAGGGGCGCCTGGGTGGCTCAGTCGGTTAAGCGACCGACTTCGGCTCAGGTCATGATCTCGCGGTCCGTGAGTTGAAGCCCCGCATCGGGCTCTGTGCTGACAGCTCAGAGCCTGGAGCCTGTTTCAGATTCTGTCTCCCTCTCTCTGACCCTCCCCTGTTCATGCTCTGTCTCTCTCTGTCTCAAAAATAAATAAACGTTAAAAAAATTAAAAAAAAAAAAAAAGAATAAATGTAATGATAGAAGATGCTAACTCAGGAGGCTCAGAAAAGGGATGTATAATCTGGACTTCTGGGAAGAGATAAAAAATTCCATCTTTTTTTGTTTGTTTGTTTGTTTGTTTGTTTTGAGAGAGAAAGCATGGGCGGGGGAGAGGCAGAGAGAGAGAGAGGGAGAGAGAATCCCGAGTAGGTTCTACACTCTCAGCCCAGAGCCCGACATGGGGCTCCATCCCACAAACTGTTAGATCCTGACCTGAGCCGAAATCAAGAGTTGGATGCTTAACTGACTGAGCCACCCAGGCATGCCTCAGTCTTTTTTTTTTTTTTTCAAAGACTTTATTTTTTTTTTAGAGCAGTTTTAGGTTCACAGTAAAATTGAGAGGAAGGTTCCCATATACTTCTTGCCCCCACACATGCATAGCCTTCCCCATTATCAACATCCTCTATCAGAGAGGTACATTTCTTACATCTGATGAACCTACACTGACACATCATAAATTACACAAAGTCCATAGCTTGCGTATGCTCACTCTTACTGTATTACACTCTGTGGATTTGGACAAATGTATAATGAGGTGTATCCACCACTAGAGTATCATACAAAGTATTTTCCTTGCCCTAACTGTCCTTTGTGCTCAGCCTATTCATCCCTCCCCCTCTTCACACCCCCTGGCAATCACTGGTCTTTTTATTGCCACAGTTTTGCCTTTAATAGAATGTCATATAGTTGGAATCATATAGTATGTAGCCTTTATGGATTGGGACCTTTCAGTTAGTAATATGCATTTAAGTTTCCTCCATATCCTTTCATGGCTTAATAGCTCATTTCTTTGTTTTGTTTTCATTTTATTTTAATATTTATTTAATATTTATTTTAATGTTTAATGTTTTTATTTTTTAATGTTTATTTTTAAATGTTTACCAGTGTTTAATGGTTAATGTTTATTTTTTAATGTTTTATTTAATGTTTAATGTTTATTTATTTTTGAGAGAGAGAGAAACAGAGCACGAGTAGGGGAGAGGCAGAGAGAGAGGGGGACACAGAATCTGAAGCAGGCTCCAGGCTCTACGCTATCAGCACAGAGCCCGACACAGGGCTTGAACTCAAGAGCCGTGAGATCATGACCTGAGCCAAAGTTGGGTGCTTAAACGACTGAGCCACCCTGGCGCCCAAACAGCTCATTTCTTTTTGGCATTGAATAATAAACATTCCATTGTCTGGATGTACTGGTCTGTTTATCCTTTCACATACTGAAAGACATCTTGGTTGCTTCCAAGTTTTGGCAGTCGTGAATAAAGCTGCTATAAACATCCATGTGTAGGTTTTGTGTGGACATAAGTTAACCTTGAAGGATGAAGTTAAGTTAGCTAGAGGGAGAGAAAAAGCCTGAATATTCCAGGCAGAGAAAATGACATGAGTATCCAGGGAATTTTATCCTGACTGGCACGAAGTCTCCCTGTGTACATAGAGCAATAGAGAAAAAAGGCTGGAGCAAGAAGGTGTTCATGTGCCAAATTTTAAACTTTATCCTGAAGCCATAGGGAGTTATTGAAGGTTTTTATAGGGCATTGGCAGGTCCAAAGAACTTATTAATATTCTAAAAATTCTGTCTGCCAGCCACATGTAGGATGGATTGACGGAGGTAAAGCCAGAGGCCTCCTGTTTTCCAAGAAATTGAAGAAGGGAGGAGGCCCTGAACAGGGTGTGGAGACAGAAGAGAAATTAAGGAGAGAGGCTCTCCAGACTTGTGACTGGTTGGATGCGGCGGTAGAGGTAAGCAGATTTATGGCGTAGGAAACTGGTTGGAGTGCCAGGCAATATAAAGATATAGGAGGAGCAGTCTGGAATGGATAAAAGCATAATGAGTTTCAGAGAATTTGAATCCTGGTTTCATTACTTATTAGCTTCATGATCAAGAATAACCTCCTTAAAAATAAAAAAATAAAAAAATAAACTCCTTAACCTCTGTGTAAAATCAAGAAAGCATTATCTACGTTATAGGCCCATCATACTGGGCCAATATTAGGAAAGTACTTTATAAACCCCAAAAGCCGGTTCAATTGTTATTTATTATGTGTATAGGTCACATAGTTGCTGTTCACGTGGAAATGGTTTTCAAGGTGCTAAAAGGCATCAGTCCCAAATGTCTTCTACCTCTAAAGTCCCTCCAGCAGAATCCTTGAATTATAAACGCCCAAATCATTTTCTTGCCAACAGACTGTAAGCTTCCTAAGGATGGGGACTGGGTCCTGTTGGATCATTTATTACTAGCCTCTAGCAAGTGCCCAGCACATTATAGGCTACCAATAAATGCTGAGTAAAGGAATAAAGACATTTTATCTTTCTATATCTTTTCTCTGATAACACCTTTATTGAGATATGTCACATACCATACAAGTCACCTAATTAAATTGTACCATTTAGTGGTTTTTAATATATTCACAGGGTTGTACAACCATGACAAAAAATTTTGAACATTTTCATCACTCCCACAAAGAAACCCACACACCCATTAACAGTCACTCCCCTTTTTCCCTTCCACACCCCTCCTGTTCAGCCTTAGGCAACCACTAATCTATTTTTGTGTCTATAGTGCCTCTTCTGGATATTTCATATAAATGGAATCTACAATGTGTGATCTTTTGTGATGGACTCTTTTCCAATAGAATAATGTTTATAAGGTTTATCCCTGTTGTAGCACATTTTAGTACTTCATTCCTTAGTGAGGGGCACATACCATTCTATTATATGGATATACCACATTTTATTTATCCATTCTGAAAAAAAATGGTGATGTAGGAGATCTCAGCCTCTCTCCCCACAAAAAGATCAATCATTAGTTATCCACAACAAAAGCAGCTCTGGGAGAACTCTGGAATTCACTTAAGAAACATCAGCAACACAGTACAACAAAAAACTTGAGAATAGTCACATATATAGAGGAGGAAGATAGCTTCATTCTGACTGCATCATCCTTTCCTCCAAGCCAGCACTGCTCAGCACCAAGAGGAAACCTCCCAGCTGGAAGGAGTTCTCCTTGGGGCGCCTGGGTGGCTTGGCTGGTTGAGTGTCTGATTTTGGCTCAAGTCACAATCTCACGGTTCGTGAGTTTGAGCCTTGCACCGAGCTTTTGCTGACAGCTCAGAGCCTGGAGCCTGCTTTAGATTGTGTCTCCCTCTCTCTCTGCCCCTCCCTGCTTGCACTTCATCTCTCTCTCAGAAATAAATATTAAGGGTGCCTGGGTGGCTCAGTTAGTTAAGCATCTGACTTCGGCTCAGGTCATGATTTCAGAGTTCGTGGGTTTGAGCTCCACATTGGGCACTGTGCTGGCAGCTCAGAGCCTGGAGCCTGCTTTGGGTTCTGTGTCTCCCTCCCTCTCTGCTCCTCTGCTCTGTCTCTGTCTCTCAAAAATAAATAAAAGTTAAAAAAAAAATAAAAAAATAAACATTAAAAAAAATTAGAAAGAGTTCTCCTTGCCACAAAAGGAAGAATACAGTGAGTAACCAGCTTCCCCAGACTTTCAGGAGAGTACACAAAGATCCCACCTCAATCTCACCCCACCCAGACTGGCAAAGCTGAGACATACAGACATATGGAGACTGCTAGGCACAAAGTCTTCCTTGGTGCCATGCAATTGGAGCTATCTTGGTTCACAGTGACCTGATTTGTAGCCAAATCAAGCAGCTTTCACCACCGAAGACACCAATGGCAAGCACAAACTGCCACAGACGCCTTGCAGATCTTGCCAGCTTTTGCCTCACAGGCATTCGTGTTCACTGACATCTTCCACCTGATTCTGTCCCCACTCCCTCCTATCCTCAGCCCAGCCCAGGAACCACAATGGCAGCCAGCCTAGGCAGCTGTGCAAGTGCAAGACGCCAGCACTGTGTGTGTGCACTCAGGGCTAGTCCCTCTGGCTGCACACTTGCACGACACCTGCCTGATAGCCATAGCCAGACTCCACCACAGTGGAGGAGCAAGGGTACATGAACAGACAATTTAACAGTGTCAGGGAAACAATACAAGAACAAAATGAGAAGTTCAGCAAAGATATAGAAAACATAAAAAAGAACCAAACAAATCCTGGAGCTGAAAAATATAATGATTGAATTGAAGAATTTAATACAGAGCTGCAAACTTGGACTTGACCAAACAGAAGAAGAATTCAATGAACTAGAAGACAGACCAATTAAAATCACCCAATCAGAGGAGCAAAAAGAAAAAAAGAATGAAAAGGAATGAAGAAAGTCCTTATGGGACTTTGGGGCACCATCAAGAGAAACGATGTATATATCATTGGAGTCCCAGGAAAAGAAAAGAGGAGGAAAGGAGGTAAAAAGTTTATTAAAGAAATAATGGTTGAGAACTTCCTGAACCTAGGGAGAAACTTGTATATCCAAGATTATGAAGCTAATAGGTCAACCCAAAATTTCAATCCAAAACAATCTTCTCCAAGACATACTATAATTAAAACTATCTAAAATCAAAAACAAAGATAATTTGTTTTAAGTTTATTTATTTTTGAAGAGAGCGAGTGTGCACGGGTGCATGCAAACAGGAGAGGGGAAGGGGCAGAGAGAGACAGAATCCCAAGCAGGCTCCACACTGTCAGCATAGCGCCTGATGTGGGGCTTGAACCTATGAAACTGTGAGATCATGACCCGAGCTGAAACCAAGAGTTGGATGCTCAAACACCTAAGCCACCCATGTACCCCGGCAAAGAGAATTTTAAAAGCAGAAAGAGAAACACGTTTTCTCTCATATAAGGGAACCCCTATAAGGTGAGATTTTTCAGCAGCAACCTTGCAGGCCAGGAGAGAATAGGATGATATATTTGTTCATTCATCAGTTGAGAATGTTTAGAATGTTGAGAATGAACCTTAGAATGAAGCATTCATCCACTGGGAAGCATAAAAAAGCACCACCACATCAGGGTGAATTAGGGCATGGAACACAAGATAAATATAGTCTGATGTGGAAAGGGGGCAAAAAGAGCCAGAATGAGTTGTACTATCCCTTTTTTCCTTCTCTTTTTCCCACCCCCAAAGAGGGCAAACCTGGGAGAGGAGTCAGGGGCTCTCCAGAAAGGAATGATCCCATCAGCTTGATGGTTTATGTAAACCTCAAGACTACAGTCAAACACCACCTCCTAGGAGCCTACTTGACCTTTCAGGCAGTTTTTAGTTCTTTCTTCATATTCCCACCAAATACTGAATTTACATTCATTTATACTTTTCTCAGAGTATTGCAATGGTGAGTAGAGGAAAAAGCATGATTTTGAAATCAGACAGTCCTAAATCCTGGTTCTACCATTTACTACCTGGTGACCGTGAGGAAGGTACCTGTTTGTGGGCCTCAGGGTTGCTATGAAAGTTCGATGAGGTAACATAGGGGAAATGTCTATGATACTGTAGAATAGAAGGGACTTAATCATACAGTTCATTTGGCATTCCTTCTGAGGTTATATTTATAAGTATAAAATGCTAGGACATTTGCTTGAAATTTCATGAAGGAAATGATATAAAATTAATTGTAAAATTCTGAGAACTACAAAACCACTCAACTCCTTGGTGGCATTGCATCGCTAGGTCTCAGTTCTTGATCTGCCCAATCTTACAGTTTCCATTTTGCATCTCTTGTACTCCTCCCTCACCTTTGCTAGTTTTGGAATGGCCTGTGGATAATTGTCAAGGTTCCCAGAAAATGCCTAGATTATAGGGGCATCCATTTTCCTCTGAGGATACATACACACACACACACCCTAACATGTGAATCAGTATTTTTTTTAAACATTTTTAAAATGTTTTTATTTTTGAGACAGAGAGAGCACAAGTGGGAGAGGGGCAGAGAGAGATGGAGACACAGAATCGGAAGCAGGCTCCAGGCTCTGAGCTGTCAGCACAGAAACTGATGCGGAGGTCAGAACTCATGAGCTGTGAGCTGTGAGCTGTGAGTCACCCAGGTGCCCTGAATCAGTATTTTCAATTTCTTCATTTATCTCTCATTTCCATCTCCTTCCTTCACTGTCTATATTTTTTGTATGGTTGTCCACGGCCAAACTCCTACCTTCTGGAACTGTGAAACAGGAGCTTTGCATCCAGACAGTTGTGAATTCTAACCCTAAAACAAACAATTCCCACGCCGCATTTTATAAAGTTCTAACAATGAAGTGCCAATAGCTGGGTGATGCTTAAAGGCAACGCATCATTACACTAGAGAAGGCCTTGCTCTTTGGGGGCGGTGGTTCTGGCTTTGAGGCGGTGGAGCCCTTTAAGGGTGATTACACTCTCCCCGCCCTCCCCGAGGCGGGGGCGTGGTCGCGGGGGGGGGGGGGTGGCCTCCAACCCGGAACTGACGGCCGCGCGCAGCCGGCGCGGCCAATCCGCGTCCCGGAAGGAGCGAGCTTGCGGCCCCGGAGCGAGTGAGTGAAAGCGGCGCCGCCCGCCGGCCGCCGGCGCGGCTGAAGCTGGGCGCCCTCCACCTCTTTCCTTAGGGTCCCCCAAAGAGAGCGGGCAAACACCGTGCATCCGCGCTACGCCTCTTGGCGCGTCGGTTCCCCAAATAGGGCCTCCCATCCCCCAACGCCAGCGCACCTGAGTGGGCTGGGCGCGTCATCTCCACAAGTCGGCCCTGCAGCGGCGCCCACATTTGGTGTAGCATCCCTGTCCCAGTCCCCGGCCCCTGCCCGGTCGTCCCGCCGCCGGAGCGGTGACCGCCTGGCCCGCCGTTCTTCCGCTGCCACCGCTGCCGCCACCATGGGCAGTGAGCAGAGCTCCGAGGTCGAGAGCCGACCCAACGATCTGAACTCCTCAGGTCGGTGTCCTAACTTCCACCCTCCTCCAGCCGGCCCTGTCTGCTTGCGGAGGGGGTTGCCTCCCAACCTAGTGGGGACTGGGACCGTGGACACGAACGCACAGAGAGCCCTCACCGTACGTTTTTCTTGAAAAAGAAAAAAGTCACTGTCTGTCCTAGCCGTCATTCCCCTGATGGGAGTGCCTGTGACTGCAAGCTAAATCAGCTTGTGCGCCCATGCCCATTATTTATTGTCAAAACAGCTGTTTCTCCCAGCTCTGCCTCCTCTTTAAAAGACGACCTAATCAACTTTTGGCGTTAGTACTCATGCCTGACACCGAGAGATTTGGCTCACACAGTGGATGGATCAGAGACAGAATCTCTAAGAACATGTTCCTTTTCAGAAGGGATGTGTGACAGGTGTACAATCGTTTTTGAACCCTTGGGTGCAAACATCTCCAGAAACTGCATTTTCTCTTAAGAAGGGGTCGCGACTCGCTTTCTATTGTCATAGGGGTTGGCCAGCACCGCACGCTCTGGTGTTTTTCTCTATTCTTCCCCCGTTCGTAATTTTAAGGTTTCTCCCAGCGTTTGAAATAGGATCAGAAGGATTATTGTGCTAGGAATATAGTAAGCAGTCAATAAATAAAATAGTTGATACTTAATTAAGGATTCTATGCTCTGTTGTTGTTGTTAGCGACAAACCCTAGCACAACTGGCTCTGCTTGAGTTGCTAATCCAAATTGGATTCAATCTGGAGCCTAAATATAACATATTAGTTTCAGGTGTACAGTCTAATGATTAGATATTTGTATATATTATGAAATTTTAAACAACATTTTACACTTGCAGAGAGGTGTAGATACACTAAGAATCCACAACTGTCGTTCATTCCTGGTAGGATCTGTAATTCAGAAATGTAGACGCTGACAGAGAGTCCACACTGAAGTGTGTCCTTTAAGACTGGTTCAGGTCCTCATTTGGGGGGCTAGATTGGGACACATTTCAATGGTGAACAGCATCTACTAGCTTTGCTACATTCTTCTATTTCCTTGGAAGATCCAGCACATCTGATCTGTTAATAGCAAACACAGTAATAGTTGTTACCCTTTATTTTCTTGCCCCTATGTCAGGCCGGAAGCATATTTGAGGGGAAGAAGCATGGCATCTTAAAAAATCTGCTTGCTCACCTACTAACTAGCCAACAGCATGAACTCTAACCAATACTATAGCATACTAACCAATAGCATAGGTTAGAATCTGCCTGATTCCCCTGGGCTAAGTGGTTTGCATACGTTTATATTTAATCCTCACAGTGGCCCCATTTTACAGGCAAGGTGATAGAGGTTAGCTAGAATCTAGTGAAATTTGTTTTCCACTGGGGAAGAAGAAATCAATTTGTAGGAGGAAAGACTTCTGACTTGGGATTTGTGAAATGTTAAGTAAATTAGCAAAAGGGGTTAAGACATACTTCTTGAAGAGCGGTAAAAGTAGCAGAGATTCTACAAGAGGGAATGCCAAGCCACAGGAGACTCTAGCCTCTAGGAGGCGGGGCAGTTCTGTGGCCTTCCTGCGTCAACCTTTGAGACATAAGTATGATGAGCCCGCAAATACTACCTTCTAGAGGGTAAACCACTTTAAAGGTTTATTCTTGCTCTAACCAGGAGGATAGTGAGCAGAGGGAGGTATCTTGGTCTAGGAAGTTGTTGGTAGTTTGCATCAGTTCCTCCAAATGCTTTGCTTTCTCGCAACAAACCTGAAATTGGCCTGCCTCTCTTAACGGTCCTACAAATTTCTGAATTTGGCCTCAGCCTAGAATGGACTTCCTGTTTATTTCTATTCTTCTTAGACTACTGCCTGTAATTGTAAGGGTCAGGGGGCTGGTGCCTCAGGAATAGACCCATCTCATATAGGGCTGAGAACCAGGGTTTTTTTGGGGGTTTTTTCCCCCATGGATAGGATCTATTAAATATACCTGGCTTGCTGTGAACTGGTCTGGCCACCAGTTCTGCAAACCTGTTTCACAGGGATGGGCCATGTATACCAACACCCCTTAGACCTCCAATTCCTTTCCTAATTCTTTTTCTAGCACTATTGACTTTGGGCAGTTCACAACCAAGTCTTGTATGTTCATTTCCTCATTGGTAAAACAGGGACAATGTCAGGAAGATCAAAGAAGTAAAAATTAAAAACATAATCTACCTTATATTTTTATGTGCTGAATAATAAGATATTTTTAATTACAAAAGCAATTTCATACATGTTATAGGTTCCTATAATGCTTTTTTTTTTTTAGTAGAAAATACAGATCCCCTATGATTTATCTCCCCTTTTCCAGCCTCCACTGCAGGATGACTACAGTTAGCATTTTTTTGTGTAAAAATATTCTTTTTAATGACTGTACTTTTGTGAGACAGAGGGGGCTAACATGCAGCTCGTGAGCAGTGTAACTTTATTTTCAGTGACTCCTTCTCCAGCTAAGCATAGAGCCAAGATGGACGATATCGTGGTTGTAGCTCCAGGCTCCCAGCCCTCACGGAATGTCAGTAACGATCCCGATGTCATCAAACTGCAAGAGATTCCGACCTTCCAGCCACTTTTGAAAGGTAAGCACTTGGGTTTTGTCTTATCTGGACTTGCTGGAAAGGTTTGCACAGCCGCACTACTCTCCCCAGAGGGCGTGTGCCTTCCTCGTCTACTTTGGGTCTTTGCTTAAACGGCATCTTCTTGGTGAAGCCTTCCTTGACTGCCCTATTTAGAATTGCAGCCCTTTTTGCTGCTTTTCTCTGTAGTTTTTAATCACCATTGATCTAATGTGTAGTTATTTACTGTCTGTTTCCTTGTTAGAATGTGGGAGGAAGTTTCTGTGTTTTGTGTGTTGTTGAATTGTAGAGCCTGTTATAAAGCAGGGACTGAGTAAATGAATGAATGAATGATGCTGGAGTTGGCCTTTACCTGTTACATTTCTACAAAAAGATTTTCACTCCTTTTTTTAAAGTTTTATTTATTTAAGGAATCTCTACACCTCACGCTCAAACCCACAACCCTGAGATCAAGAGTTGCATGCTCTTATGACTGAGCCAGCCAGGTGCCCCAAAGATTTTCATTCTTATCTGTGGCCTGGACTATGTTATCTTTGACTAGCTTAGATCCATAGAGAAAATCTCCATAATCGTTGGTACACTTAAAATTAATTTTGGCAACTGTTTTGTATGAGAGGAGAGGGTATGTATGAGAGGATTAGCATATATTGATTACTGTATACTGAGGTAGAGTTACCTTTTAGTATGAATTTTATTATTCATTTGGTAATTTCATTATATATTTTTATTTTATGTTAATAAATTCCTTTATGTTAATAAATACCTATTCAGTAGTGGCAATGATTTTCTATTAACTGAACAGGGTTTCTACTATAAGAATCCCTCTTTCTGTCTCTCTCTTCCTCCAAAAGATTAGAAAATATAAATGAACATAAGGTCCTGGTGTACTTAAGCTGGTACAATATAACCTAAAACATCTTACATTTATAGAGCTATTTCTTTTAGAAGATACCCCCCTTCACACATGCACACAAACACCTGCCATCCATTTAATTCTTACATTGTTAAATATGTTAGAATGATTTGTGTCAGATCAGACAGCTGGCAGATAGAGAGGTTGAACTTGAACCTTCATCACTGATTTCAGATACTAGTTACACTGTTCTACACTCTACTTACAAAACAAAAATAAAAACAAATAGTGCTTTATCGAACCATGTATCATCTCATTGTTCCCAGTACGTCGTCTGCTTTACGGGTAAGGAAATACAAGCTTTTGATCTTTTCCCACAGGCCTCAATGTTGGACTTTGGGAAACTCTTTGGTTCTTACATGAAACAACACGTTACATCCTGCTACCCATCTTAACAGTTTTCTTTATTTTGAGAGAGAACATGATTCTTCAAAGCCATTAATAAACATTAATAAAATTTCCATCTCCACATGTCCTCATTCAATCAGATTAAAAGACAGATCAGATTTAATTTAGCTGTAGAAACATAGAGGTGGACACTTGTATTCTATACTCTAGCACTTCCAGATATGCATGTGGTCACGCTTTCATGCCTCTGCTTCCTGTTAACTATGTCCAAAGTCTTCCAAAGTCTTCTAGTCCTGGCTGAGGCCTTATGGGACCAGTATTTGTCCCCACTTTAGGGAAATACCAAAAAGAAGCAAAAACAGAACCCAAAAAACTCCCAGAATTTTGAGATATACTTAATGATTTTCTGGGATAGTGTTTCTAAGCATTTGAAATGATTCTTATTTTATGATAGTAAATTGCCTAGAGGGGGAAGCATCTAGGAGAAGGCTTGGTGTTAAGGGAAACTAACCTTAGATTTAAACATTTTTTTTTAAGTTTTTATTTATTTATTTTGAGGGAGACAGAGAGGGAGAGCAGGGAGAGGCAGAGAGAGAGAGGGAGATGGAGAATCCCAAGCAGGCTTCATGCTTATAGCACAAAGCACAACTTGGGGCTCAATCCAGGAGATCATGACTTGAGCCAAAATCAAGAGTCGGACGTTCAACCAACCGAGCCAACCAGGCGCCCCTCCCAGTGATGATTTTAAATCTGAGGTCAGGGGTGCCTGGGTGGCTCAGTTGGCTGAGTGTCTGATTCTTGGCCTTGGCTCAGATCATGATCTCACTCACGGTTTCATGAGCTCAAGCCCTGTGTGGGGCTCTGTGCTGACAGTGCAGAGCCTGTTTGGGATTCTCTGTCTCCCCCTGTCTGTCTCCCCCTGCCCTGCTCACGCTGTCTCTGTCTCTCTCAAAATAAATAAATAAGCTCAAAAAAAATTTTTTTTAATAAAATACACTCATCACTGGGAACCCTAAAAGTGAATAATGACTGTAGTCCAGTTAATGCCATGTAGCTGGACCTGGTTGCATTGATACCGGATTTAAATGGGGCCTTGGCTACCAGCTAGCTATGTTGCCCTGGCTTTGTTTTTCACCTGTTTGAACCTTGGTTGTTGAGAACATTGAGAATAGGTATGGGAGAGAAGAAAGCTGGTGGGGGGCAGGGTGCAGTTAAGAGGTGATTTGGGATTTGGCTAAGGAAGGTGGAGAAATCACTTGATAAGGATGGCGTGAAAATAAAAATGGCAACATGTGGCAGGGGCCAGACTGCAAGGAACAAAAAAAAGCCAGCAAGCATTTAAGGGAACGCTCCCATTTCACTTGTGAAGAAGAAACATCTTAGTGATTAGAAGAGACAGGCAAAGGAGACAGTTGGGTGGAAATAAGAAGGATAATTACAATAATAATAGTAGCTAACCCCTCCCCTCCCTCCTGTACTTCTGCAAGATACTATTTTCTTTCCATTTTATAGATTAAAACACTGAGATTCAGAGAGTGTGAGTGCATTGCCTAAAGTCACACGGCTATAAGTTATAGCCCATCTCGAGATGGCATCAGGACGTGGAGTTTTCAGCTGTTTTGTACATGGAATGAGACTGTTTCCAATTCTAGCAAAGCCAATTAGAAAGATCACTGGGCTGTAAAAGACAACGGGGCGATGGTTGTGAGGCCGCTTGGATTTCTGGGGCAGCGTACAGAGCCTCCCGCTTTGCCGTTGCTCTGCCTGGTAATTTAAAGCTCTGCCGCCTGCCTGCTGGGCTGCTGGAGGGCCACTCATCACTGTCGCCTTTATACTCTACTCTCTTTTTTCGCCCTTTACTGCTTTCAGGATGAGGCTATTTCTCAAAGTAGTAGAAAGGCCACACAGTGAGGGCTGTACCCCCCAGGTTTGATTTCAGAAAGCTTTTCATGCAAGTTAATCACAGTTTATTCTTTCAAAACAATATATTCAAGTATTACACAGAGTTCACTATTGTTCCGTAATGTCATGTGATGTAATGCTAATGCTGGTGGGTGATCTGCAGAGGCAGTGGCTGGGCGAGTTTGGGGCTATTCGGATGACTGAGGTAATGTTTGCATTTTTAATAAGCAAGCAGATTCTTTCTTTGGCCTTAACCCTTTTGGATAGATATAGCAGAGTATAATTTATGCTCTATACTGGTGCCAAATATCTGTTCCTCTTTTTATCTAAGCAGGAAGAATGTCTGTTTTTCATAGCAGTCTCTGAATTAGCAATTTATCTTGAAGTGTAAAACATTTACTAGAAAATGAAAAATTAAGAAATTACAAGTAGCAAAAAATGGCCACAACAAGACACAAAAGCAAAATGTAGATCTGATGCAAATGATATTCCCGGGGTTAAAAAAAAAACCTATAAATCTCTTACTTAACATTCAACCACTTATATTTTTTAATGAATTGCATAATTTTATGTCAATCTATAGAAATGAAGTATTCATAAGAGAAATGCAAAGTTGACATTTTATGTATAAAAGTTATATAATCATTCTGTTCACGCCTGAAGATGAATATATGCATACACACCTACACGTGCTTGGGCATGTATGCACATAGGACATTCTTTACAACTGACCTATCATTTTTGTTACTGACCTTGGATACAACATCAGATTGTCTTGCTGCTTAAAGAAGGGACTGTCCTTGTTACCAGCAAGGAAGGTCAGACAGATACAGTGTAGATACTTAAGTGAGACGAAGCAAGTTTGTTGGGAGTTACGCATTTGTTTGTTAAGAACATGATTTCTGTGAAGTCGACTTTGACAGTTAAGAGCCTGGGGCTTTTCTTGGTGGAGCAAAATCTCCTGGAACAGCGGTGAAGGCTCTCAAATCACATGGAACATTGAGAATTAGTGCATGAGGTTGAAGCTGGGAGAGAATGAATCAATGGGAAATGGTAGTAAGGAGAAAGTGAGGGAGCTACATTTCAAATGATCAGTTTATTAACATCTTTCTCACCCACTCATCTGTTAGCCAGACAAATAGAATAAAGGTAGAGACTCTTGGCGTTTATCAGACACTTGTCTCTGCCAGCTGTCAGACCTTATCTCTGTTTTGGAAAATGGAAGAGGATAAGAGACTGGATCTTAGAGCTTAGTCTTTTCTGAATGACTTAAAGGTGACCTCTGAGCCCAAGGTTGATCCTAAGAGTCTGTTCTCTCCTGAATACCATATTTGAAAAGTTGATAACTTATTCCTGATTACCATGTGGATTATTTGTGTATGTTAACCTTTTAAACATTGCTGTTAACCAGCAAAGCGTTAGTCTTATGCAAGAGCTGGAAGTACGAGGCGAATGATTGCTTTTAACCGGTTGCGAGAGCAAAGCCATTTTGCAAGAGCAGCCTCACTTTTTTCCTCACTTCTGTGAATGTACACGGGCATCCATTCTTGTTTCTTTCCATCAAATCTCAGAGAAGGTATGTCGATGCCTTTCTCTGAAACTTAATGCTTTTCCATTTCCCTTTTTTCTACACTTCTTGGGACTTTGCTTCTGTACTCTCCTTGTCTTTAGCATCCAGCTTATTAAACCTCTTTCCTCTTATGTTGATGTATAGATCTTTCCATCTTTTTTTTTTTTTTTTTTTTTTTTTTGAGAGAGAGGCGTGCACAGGGGAGGGGCAGAGAGAGAGGGAGAGAGAGAATCCCAAGCAGGTTCCACACTGACAGCACGGATCCCAATGTGGGGCTCCATCTCATGAACCATGAGATCGTGACCTGAGCCAAAAATCGAGTCAGAAGCTTAACTGACTGAGCCACCCAGGCAGCCCTAGATCTTCCTATCTTTTATTTTATTTATTTATTTTTTAAATGTTTTATTTAGTTTTGAGAGAGTGGAGGTTGGGGAGGGACAGAGAGAAAGGGACAGAGGGTCTGAAGTGGGCTCTTCGTTGACAGCAGTGAGCCCAACATGGGGCTCGAACCCACACACCATAAGATCATGACCTGCATTGAAGTTAGACTCTTGACCAACTGAGCTACCCAAGCACCCCTGATGATATTTAATTAGTTAGTTCTACCACTTAAAAAAAAGTGTTAAAATCTCCAGCTGTGATTGTGTTTGTCTATGCCTTTTATTCTGTCTGTATTTTTGATGTCTGTTACTAGGCATGCACATGTCGATGTTTATTATATTGACCCTTTTATTATTATGAAGTTGTCCTTGTATAGAAGGCACTATTTCCTATCTTGAAATCTATTTTGTCTTATGTTAATATAGCCACTCCAGCCTTTTCACACTTATTGTTTGCATAGTATATATATTTTTCCATTCTTTCTTTTTGTTTTTATGTATTTGTGTCTTTAAAGTGCATCTCTTGCCGACAGCATACAGTTGGGTCTTATTTCTGTACCTGTGTTGGCAGTCTGTCTTTAACTGGGTGTAAATTGATGTGGTTGGATTTAGGTCTACCATTTGTTCTTCATTTTCTATTTGTGGTCTCCTTTTGGTTCCTTTACTTTCCTGACTTTTTCAAGATCAACTAAATTTTTGTAGTATTCCATTTTAAGTCCTCTATTAGCTTTTTTAGTTGTATTCTTATGCATTATTTTTTTAGTGGTTGCTCTACGGATTATAATACACAATTTTTTAAAGATTTTATTTTTTATTTTTATTTTTAAAATATTTATTTATTTTTAAGTTTATTTGTTTATTTGAGACTCAGACACAGAGACAGCACACATGGGGAGGGGCAGAGAGAGAGAGCGAGAATCTCAAGCAAGCTCTGTACTGCCAGCCCAGAGCCTGATGTGGGGTTCAAATCCACGAAACCGTGAGATCATGACCTGAGCCGAAACCAAGAGTCAGACGCTTAACCAACTGAGCCACCAAGGTGCGCCTAAAGATTTTATTTTTAGATGATCTCTACACCCAACGTAAGGCTCGAAGTTACAACCCCGAGATCAAGAATCACACTCTCCACCGACTTGGCCGACCAGGCGCCCCCATTGTACACATCTTTAACATCATAGTTCACACAGAGTTAATATTGTACACATAAAATGTAAGAACTTTTCAGTGGTATGGTTCCATTTACCCCACTTCTCTGTGCTATAGTTGTCATACTGGTACATCTCCATATACTAGGAATCCCATGTGGTGTTTATATATATTATTTATTTTTTTATATATTATATATATATTTATAAGTTATATATTTATATATAAATTAAATATATGTTTATTATTTACAAAACTTATGTATTACTGTATTATGTTATATAATTATATACATTATAACAGTTTAGATTTTATTTTTTATTACTTATTTTTTATTTTTTAAAATTTACATCCACATTAGCATATAGTGCAACAATGATTTCAGGAGGAGATTTCTCAGTGCCCCTTACCCATTTAGCCCATACCCCCTGCCACAACCCCTCCAGTAACCCTGTTTGTTCTCCATATTTATGAGTCTCTTCTGTTTTGTCCCCCTCCCTGTTTTATATTATTTTTGTTTTCCTTTCTTTATGTTCATCTGTTTTGTCTCTTAAATCCCTCATGAGTGAAGTCATATGATTTTTGTCTTTCTCTGACTGACTAATTTCACTTAGCACAATACCCTCTAGTTCCGTCCACGTAGTTGCAAATGGCGTATATGTGTGTGTATATATATATACACACACATATATACGTATACACACACACACACACCACCTCTTCTTTATCCATTCATCCATCGATGGACATTTGGTCTCTTTCCATGCTTTGGCTATTGTTGATCGTGCTGCTATAAACATGGGGGTGCATGTGTCCCTTCGAAACAGCACAGCTGTATCCCGTGGATAAATGCCTAGTAGGGCAATTGCTGGGTCATAGGGTAGTTCTATTTTTAGTTTTTTGAGGAACATCTATACTGTTTTCCAGAGTGGCTGCACCAGCTTGCATTCCCAATAGTTTATTTTAAATGATTATATATCTTCCAAAGAAATTAAGAGAAGAAAGAACTACATATAGAATACAATGTTATGCCTCCCCACATATTTACCATTTCCAGAATTCTTAATCCCTTTCTGTAGATTCAGGTTTCTATGTGATGTCATTTATTTTTAGTCTGAAGACCTTCTTGTAGCATTTCTTGTAGTGCAGATCAGCTGGAAACAGATTCTTTCTGTTTTTATTTATGTGAAGATGTCAGTTTTTGCCCAGGTTCACTATAAAATTTTTACCCCCTTTTTTGGTAAGTTTTTAAGGAGATATTATGGAATTTTGTGAAATCTCATTTCTCAACACACTTTCCTTCACCGGTTATAATATCCATTACTGTTTCTTGTTTGAATTAATCACACAGAGACGGTTGCCAAATAGTGATTTTTCTACCTTTACCATTCCTTCTACATTTATTAGTTTGTATTCCACTGTTAGGAAGAGCTTTCTCTTCTCTCCATTTATTTATTTAAGTCCATGCAGTCACTATTTTCAATCTCAAAATGCTTCAAATTTAGGAGCACATGGCTAGCTCAGTCAGTGGAGTGTGTAACTCTTGGTCTTAGGGTTGTGGATTTAAGCCCCATGTTGGGTGTAGATATTACTTAAAAAAATCTAATCTTGAAAAAACTCCAAATTGAGACAGTTGGAACCCTGTCAGTCTAGTTTACTTTGTCTTTTTGACATATTCTCATTATTCTTTGAACATGTTTTTATTTTCTGGCATGATAGAATGTTCCAGATTTTTCCTGTTCTTCCCTGGCTCCAGCACTAGAATCAGGCATTTCTCCAGGAGTCTTGATTCTTTTAGTGGAGAGTGGTATTTAGAAGCTACTCTTAGGCCTTCTCAGTGGATTTAGCAAGGAAATAGATATGTGTGTATATACATAATACACACATTTATACTTACATGTATTTTTATATTTATCTGTATATATTGAATATACTGAGTTCATACTGACGTGTTCTAAATGTTCTTTGATCTATAGGTTTATTGTTTTCATCAAATATTTTGACCATTATTTCTTCCAGTGTTTTTCTGCCCCCCCCCCCCCCCCCCCCCCCCCCCCCCCCCCCCCGCGCCTCCTTTTTGGGGACTCCATTTTCTGTGTTATGCTGTCTCACAGGTCACTAATGCAGTTTTGTTTTTTGGGTTTTTTTGGTCTTTCTCCTTTCTGTCCTTAGTTTGGATAATTTTATTGCTTTGTTTTTGTCTTTCTCCTTTCTGTTCTTAGTTTGGATAATTTTATTGCTTTGTTTCCAGATTTAAGGTTTTTTTTTGTTTTTTGTTTTTGTCATGTCTATACTGTTCTTAATCCCATTCAATGTATTTTTAATTTTAGATAATTGTATTTTTCAGCTTTAGATATACCTCCCTTTTAATAAAGTCTTCATGTCTTTGCTTATCATGCCTATGTTTTCCTATACTTTTTGAACATGTAGGGTGCATTTATAATTTATAATTTTAATTCTTGACTGCTAGTCTATCATTTTTGGATCTGTTTTTTATTAAATGAAGTTTCTCAGTATTACAAGTCATATTCTCCTGCTTCTTTGCATTCCTGGAAATTTCTTCATTGTATGCCAAACATTGTATATTTTGTATGTTTCTGGGTGCTAGGGTTTGTTTTATTCCTTTAAAGTATATTAGACTTTGTTCTGGCGTAAAGTTAAGTTACTTATAATCAGTTTGACTCTTTCTGACCTGCCTTTATGTTCTGTGAAGGTTTATCCAGAGCAGCCTTTAGTCTAGTTTAACTGAGCCTCACTTCTAAGGCACTACCCTTCTGAGTGCTTTACCTGCGGCCCATGTGTTATGAAGTCTCACTACTCATGCAGGTGGGAATGCAAACTGCCCTCACAGTCCCGTGAGAATTTCAGACATTGTTTGGCCTATGGCTTTCCTGTAGTTCTTTCTCCAGCCTGGTGGAATTTTACCGCAAATTCATAGCTTAGTGTAAACCAGAGACTCAGGGTGCCCTGTGCAGTTCCGCAGGCTGCTCTCTTACTGAGCCCTCCCCTCCCCCATATTATTTTGTGTACCTTCTGATACCTCTGCCTCTCCAAACTCCACGTTCTCTTTCTTCAACTCACTGAGGCCACTGGGCTCTTGATGGATGTCTCCCCCCACCCCCCCGCCTGGAAAATGTTTTTCAGTAATAAACTGGGGAAATGATAGGACTTGCTTGTTTTCCTTCTCTCAAGGATCAAAGCCTGTTAGAGAGTATCTGAAAAGAGTGTGTCATATATTTGGTCCGGTTCCTAGTTGTTTATGACTGGAAGGCATAATAGCAATTAATCTTTCATGGGCAGAAGCAGAAATCCTCAAAAAAATGCTTTTTAATCTTTATTTTTCTGTCCATTACCACTTCTTTCATTTTAAACACCTCATGCCAACAGCCTTCGATTACTACCTTGGTTTATTTCTGCAGTATACAATTGACTCTTGAACAATGCGGGTGTCAGGGGCCTGGACCTCCCTGCAGTTGAAAATCTGTGTATTACTTTTGACTCCCTCACCCCAAACTTAACTGCTAGTAGCATACTGTTTACCAGAAGCCCTACTGGTAACATAAACTGTCGATTAACACATATCTTGTATGTTATATATATTATATACTGTATCCTTACAAAAAAGTCAGCTGGAGAAAAGAAAATTTACGAAGAAGGTCATAAGGAAGAAGAAATACATTTACAGTACTGTATTGTATTTATTGAAAAAAATCCAAGTGTTAGTAGACCTGCGCAGTTCAGACCTGTGTTGTTCAAGGGCCAATTGTAATGGTAAACATTGGTGCTCCTGGTGGTGTTCCAGCTAGTGGAGATACAAAAAATATAAGACACAGCTGCTGTCCCTTAGGAGCTTACAGTTTTGTGAGTGATTAAGATAGGTAAGGAACTTACAGTAACGTAGCATGGGTCATATTGGCCATAAGGCCAAAAGATCAGTCATGTGTAGAGAAGAGAATCATTAATTTGGCCTGGGAATTTGGAGGCAGGCTTCACAAGGGAAGTAACAGTCGAGTAGGGCTTTGAGGGATAGAAGGTAGCCACATGGGGAGGATGGGGTCAGGGAGTGGATTCATGGTTTAAGGGATCATCCATATAATCAAAAAGTTATAATTAAAAGATGCCAAAATACTTCTTGACCAAAATTATATCTGGGATGTGCTGCTTTGATTTTCTTGTATTACTCTAGATACCCATATGTATGCAGGTTAAAATCTGATTTTAATTTTAAGCCATATTAGACATTAACTTACTGGAATAATTAACTGTATACTATTATTCATTCTTTTGTGTTTCTTTAAGCTTTTAATTTGTGTTATATTATTAATTTAAAAAAATATGCATTCTGAGGGTTAATGGGGGGTGGGAGGGAGGGGAGGGTGGGGGATGGGTATTGAGGAGGGCACCTTTTGGGATGAGCACTGGGTGTTGTATGGAAACCAATTTGACAATAAATTTCATATATTGGAAAAAAAATATGCATGGTTTACTTTAGTACCCAAGGATATATCTTTCTAAGCAATATCATTTCCTGGCTAAGCTAGCCAATTACTCCTGGAATATGACAATAAAGATAGATGTATTTTTTTAAATATATTTCTTTTTTTTTTTTTTTTTTTTATTTATTTTTTTAACGTTTATTTACTTTTGAGACAGAGAGAGACAGAGCATGAACAGGGGAGGGGCAGAGAGAGAGGGAGACACAGAATCCGAAACAGGCTCCAGGCTCTGAGCTGTCAGCACAGAGCCCGACGCGGGGCTCGAACCCACGGACTGTGAGATCATGACCTGAGCTGAAGTCGGACGCTTAACCGACCAAGCCACCCAGGCGCCCCTAAATATATTTCTTTTTAAGGTTCTGTTTTGTTAGTAGTTTTTGCTACATAACATCTTAGAAACATTCCAAGGCTGAATAGTATAAAATTCTGTTAGTCATCTTCAATTTTTCTACTTTTCCAAAAATCACATAAAAAATTCTATTTTTAAAACATTAGCATTTGAGACTGAAATGTTTATTTAGGAAAGCCAATGTTCTAAAGGCGTTCCGAGAATTAAAAAAGAAATTCCTTTTCCCCCACCCCCCAAATTTTAACTGATTATTAGATTATTAATAATTTTATAGTATTTGGAATTGTTAATAGATAAGGCTTTTTCATCCTGGGCAAAAGTGAAAGTCATGTACTCTTTTTAGAATTGTGATCTTTCATATATTATTCACTTAACTAAATTCATTGAGCTGTTGCTGTTTGTCAGATATTTTAGGCTAGAGATACAAAAAAAAAAACATTATTCCTTCCTATGAACAGCTCACAGTCTTGTGAGGGAAACTATATTCTTAACAGGTCATTGTGATTCAGCATGATAAGTGCTTATAAATGTAATGCATTAGAGAACCTACAGGATGGAACAACTTATTCTGAGAGAGGCAGGAATGGTTGACTAGAATCAGAACAATTGAGAAGAATTTATATGTGTGCTCTTGGTATTAATTACTTCCAAAGTTTTATTATGCCTAAAAAGCCATGTGGAAAAACTTACTTTGTTTTATTTTTTACGTTTAGATGGAACATGCGAGCAGGGGAGAGGGGGAGAGAATCTTAAGCAGGCTGCACACTCAGTGCAGAGTCCAACAGGGGCTCAATCCCACCATCCTGGGATCATGACCTGAACCAAAATCAAAAGTCAGTTTCTCAACCAACTGAGCCACCCAGGTGCCTTGAAACTTTTTTAAAAAAAATACTGACTTTAGGGCCCCAGACTCAGAATCTGATTTATTAGTAAGTTCAGTTGTAAGACATCTGTATGTTAAACTAGCATTCCAAGGGATTCACTTTGGAAAACACTGAGCTAGATGTTTTTGAACTTAAGTACTACTTGAGATCACAGAAGTGTTAGATCATTCAAATAAATGATTTTAGATATCTTTTAAAGAGATACAGTTGTCAAAAGAGTATTTTAGAGTATGTCATTAGTTTTTGCTATTTTTGGATGAACTCCATTGTTGAAACTGATTCACATTTAATGCCTGTACATTAAATTTTGGACTCATTGAGAGTTCATTACTTGCTGAAGAATTTGTTAAAAGTCCCTGGGTTTTGGTAATGTTTAAATATTTCTTCTCATCAAAATTTGGTTTCACAGAAAGCCAGTGAAATGCAAAGTGATATTTTAAAAATGACTTTAGATAATTATTTTCCTCATATGAGCTAATGAAAATTATTAACAAAATATTCTAAACACATTTCTAAACGGGTTTATCCACATGTGAAAGTGTTGGTAAACAAATACACAAACAAAAATGGGGTTTTGAGTTGCAAGATTTTTGGAGCAGACATACGACAATTGGGAGTTGTTTTGTTCTTCATTCAGTCTTTTTAACCAAGGATTTTTTTCTAACAGTTAAACTATTCATACTTTTATTTCAGTAAATCTTACATCAAGATTAATGTTTACCAGTCTCAAGGGAAGGAAAAAAATGATACATCCCACTGAGAGGAATAAATATAGGCCAAAGAAACATTAAAACATTCTTTAATGCTAATAAATATCCTAAGTCATTCTCCTATTTTGCTCCTGTTTTTATAAGATGGCCTCCCTTTAATGTAGTTGAATTTATCGCAGTGCTGTTTTTAACACCACCTTTGCCACTAGATGTCGCTAGACTATAATGATTAGTAAGTCGGTTCACACAGCTACAACCTGTGGCAGTATTTGCAAAGGCCTTTGGTTAATTAAGTTTACTCTGTAGCATCTGGATTTCTCATAAAACGAGGTCACAGCTTGCTTCAAGCACAAGCTAGTTGGAAAATATGTCAAATTCTGTAACACAT
This sequence comes from Panthera leo, assembly GCF_018350215.1. Lineage (NCBI taxonomy): Eukaryota > Metazoa > Chordata > Mammalia > Carnivora > Felidae > Panthera > Panthera leo. The sequence goes on from NC_056685.1 coordinate 45,864,709, forward strand.
GAGTAATCTATAATTAGTTATTTCAGTGTTTATCAGGACAACAAAGAAAAAAATTGCTACCGGAAACTTTTAGTGACCTTAATATTTTAGAGTGAAAACTCTATTTTTTAGTCTATCACTGTATTCAAAGAAATATTTATTACACCAAATATTTCTCAAGAGTTGGGGTTGTGTTTTAATCATCCCTAATTTCTCAGGGCCTAGCACACAAAGCTTGGCACTTGATAGGTATTCAGTAAATGTTATTAAGCATTAAGGTAGTGTGTGTGTGTGTGTGTGTGTGTGTGTGTGTGTGTGTGTGATAGGGGAAAGAATCCTTGAGTTCTCTTCTCAAAAAGTCTCACTGAGGAGACAAGAATCTGTATAAACATACCTATAGTCCAGGATCGTGTGTACGTACCAAATGAGTACTACAGGCATTAAATTCTGGGATGCCAGAAGATCAGTAGCTCTTGAGCAGTGATAAGAGGTGTACTCATGAAAGCATATTTAGAGATGAAAAGGAAAGGCCAGTACAAGAGAAGAAAGTAATGAGCCAAGGTTTAAGGGTAGGAAAATGTGGGCAGTAAAGATTCAGAAAGGTCCTAAGTTTAAGGCTCTGAATTTAAGGCTTACACTTGGACTTAATACTTTTTAGGGGGCAGGGGACTGTTAAGGATATTGGGGTGGGTGAATAATAATATGTTTTATAATGCATTGTAGTTTACAAAACACTAGCACCTAAAGAAGGGTGAATGGAAGATGATTACTCTTCGATTTTAGAATGCTTCGGCTCTAAAATTTGTTAAAAGCACTTCTATTTGAAAGAGATAATACAGGGGCTCCTGGGTGGCTCAGTCGGTTGGGCATCGATTCTTCGTTTCAGCTCAGGTCTTGATCTCAGGGTCATGAGTTCAAACCCCACATTGGGCTTTGGGCTAGGCATGAAGCCTACTTAAAAAAATCAGGGGCACCTGGGTGGCTCAGTTGGTTGAGTGTCTGACTGAGGTTCAGGTCACGATCTCACAGTTCATAGGTTCGAGCCCTGCGTAGGGCTCTGTGCTGACAGCTCAGAGCCTGGAGCCTGCTTCAGATTCTGTGTTTCCCTCTCTCTTTGCCCCTCCCTTGCTTATGCTCTGTTTATCTGTCCTGTTTGTCTGTCCCTCTCTCTCAAAAATAAATAAACATTAAAAATTAATCAATGAGATAATATAGATGGGGGCTTAGTGCCTGGCCCTTAGTAAACCTTCAATCAATGATTCTTGATAACAGATTATTAAATCAGTAAAAAATATTATGGACATTCTGCAAAATAACTTTCACAAGAGTCAAAATCATGAAAGGTAAGGAACGACTGAAGAATTGTCATAGATTGGAGGAAATTAAAGAGATGTGCAATGTCTATTCTAGGACCCCAAATTGGATCCTAGAATAAAAAAGGACATTAATGGGAAAAAATGGTACCTTATGATAAGGTGTATAGTTTAGTTGATTGTATTGTACCAATGTTAATTCCCTGTTTTTGATAATTATACTATGGTTAGGTACTGTGTTAATATTAGAGGAAGCTGGTGAAGGGCATATAGGAATCTTTTATTTTATGCAACTTTTCTTAAATTATTTTAAAAATAAAAAGTTCGAGGATGTCTGACTGGCTCAGTCAGTAGAGCATGCGACTCTTGACGTTGGGGTTGTAAGTTCAAGACCCACATTGGGTGTAGAGATTACCTAGAAATAAAATCTTTTAAAAAATATGTAAAAGTTTAAAAATATAATATCATCTTAGAAAATATTGCAATTCCATATTTGGATAAGTTTTCTTTTCTTTTCTTTTTTTTTTTTAACGTTTATTTATTTTTGAGACAGAGAGAGACAGAACATGAACAGGGGAGGGTCAGAGAGAGGGAGACACAGAACCCCGACGCGGGGCTCAAACTCACGGACCGCGAGATCATGACCTGAGCCGAAGTCGGCGGCTTAACCGACTGAGCCACCCAGGCGCCCCTGGGATAAGTTTTCTACAAAGAGGTCAGATGTTGGAAGAAAGGTTTTATATATGATAATAATTTTTAGGATAGACATCTGCCAGGACAGCTTATGGCAACAATGTGTTCCCTTGAAGACAGGGAAGTAGAACTTCTGAGCACCCTGGACTTTAGCACCTCTCTATATATTTTAGCTAATAGATACATTTCCCCAGTGTCCTGTTTTGTTTTTGTTTTTGTTTTTGTTTTTGTTTTTGTTTTTGTTTTGAGGGAAAAAAAAAAAGTATAGTTGACACACAATTACATTTAAAAAAGAAATTTATTTAAGTAGTCTCCACCCCCAGCACTGGGCTTGAATTTACAACCCTGAGATCAAGAGTTGCATGCTTCGGGGCGCCTGGGTGGCTCAGTCGGTTGAGCGTCTGGCTTCAGCTCAGGTCACGATCTCGCGATCCGTGAGTTCGAGCCCCGCATCAGGCTCTGGGCTGATGGCTCAGAGCCTGGAGCCAGCTTCCGATTCTGTGTCTCCCTCTCTCTCTGCCCCTCCCCCGTTCATGCTCTGTCTCTCTCTGTCCCAAAAATAAATAAACGTTAAAAAAAAATTTAAAAAAAAAAAAAAAGAGTTTCATGCTTCTCTGCCTGAGCCACCCAGGCACCCCACATGTTTTTTTTAATTTTAGGGTTTTTTAAATTGAAGTATAGTTGATGTACAATGTGACATTTCAATGTTCTGGCCTTTAAGTCCACTTGAACTTTGGCTCTTCAAACTGTTATTTAATACCCCCATTCCCCTTTTCAATATGTTCAGAGTAATCTAATGAGGTTTCCCTGGGCTTTACCACCAATACCCTATATTTTAATAAAAAATACTTTCTTATAGAATCTGCCTATGGGCCTTCCTTATATGTTTCATCATCTTTATGTAGATTACTCTGTGGGCCCAGAAGAACAACAAAGGAACATCTGGTGTTTGTAGAGGCATTGGGTATAATTAGGTTCTAAAATCAGTGCATAAATGTTATATGGTTAACCTTTGAATAACACAGGTCTGAACCATGTGGGTCCACTTACAAGTAGATTTTGTTTTTCAATAAATACAGTATAGTACTGTAAATGTATTTTCTCTTCCTTATGATTTTCCTAATATTTTCTATTCTCTGCTTTACTTTCTTGTAAAAAAATACAGGATATGATATGTAACATACAAAATATGTGGTGTTTACTTATGTTATTGGTAAGGCTTCTGGTCAACAGTAGGCTACTAGTAGTTAAGTTTTGGGGGAGTCAAAAGTTATGTGTGGAGTTTTTACTGCAGGGGATGGGTGGGGGTTGACATCTCTAACTCCAGATTTGTTCAAGGCTCAATGGTATATATATATATATATATATATATATATATATATATATATATATATATATATATAATCTTGGAAATTTTTTTAATCCCCAATAAAGCACACTTTTAAAAAACGTATATACTCCTGTACTATAAATGTTTAGATTAAGAGAAAAGTCTACATGCACACATCTGGATATTCAGACCTTTTGACCTATCACAAATTGAGATTAGTTTGTAGTTTTGTTTCGTTTAGTATGAGGGTATACTGGATTCATAAAATCAGTTGGGAAGTGGGGCACCTGGGTGGCTCAGTCAGTTGAGTGTCCAACTTTAGCTCAGGTCATGATCTCCCAGTTCTGAGTTTGAGCCCCACATCGGGCTTGCTGCTGTCAGCACACAGTCCACTTCCCATCCTCTGTCCACCTCTCTCTACCCCTCCCCTGCTTGTGCTGTCCCAAAAATAAATAAGTATGTTTTTAAAAATCAGTGGGGAAGTATTTCTTCTGCTTTTCTGTAAGACTGAAGGATTGTTATTAATTTTTATTTAAATATTTTATATAATTCATAGTGAAGCCAGTGGGACTGAGATTTTCTTTACTTGGTATAGGCCTTGTCTATTCAGATTTTCTATTTCTTCTTGAGTCAGTTTTGGTAATTTTTGTCTTTCTATGAATTTGTTTATTTAAGTTACCTAATTGTTGGCATGATGTTTTTCATAATATTCCCTTTTAATCCTCTACACTTCTGTGAGGTCAATAGTGATGTCCCTTTTCCATTCCTGATTTTGATCATTGGAGGCTTTTTCTCCTTTTTTCTTGGTCAATATGGCTACAGATTTGTTAGTTTTGTTGATCTGTTTGGTGAACCAACTTGTGGTGTCATTGATTTTCTCTTCTGTTTTTCTGTTTTCTATTTCATTGCTTTCTGCTCTAGTCCTTATTATTTTCTTCTGCTTATAAATATAATTTACACTTCTATTCCTAGTTTCTTGAGGTATAAGGTTTTTTTTTTTTCTGAAATAGGCATTTGAAAGCAATAAATTTTCTTCTAAGCATAGCTTTAGCTGTATCTCATAAATTTTGATATGTCTTTATTTTTATTCACTTCAAAACACTTTTTGGTTTCCATTTTGATTTCTTCTTTGACCAACCAGTTGATTAAGAAGTATGTTGTTTAAGTTCAGAATGTTTTGGGATTTCCCAGATTTCTTTCTGTTGTTGATTTATAATTTAATTCTATTGTGGTCAGAGAATATACATTGTATGACTTAAATCCTATTTATTGAGACTTGATTTATGGCTTGGTATATGGTCTGTCTGGAAAATGTTTCATGTGTACTTCTTGAAAAATTGATAGACTTTATTTTCTAGAGAAGTTTTAGGTTTACGGAAAAGTTGAATAAAGTACAAGAGTTCCCATATACTCCTTTACCAACTCCCCATCCAGTTTTCCCTATTACTAATGTTAACTTAATAATGTGATGCATTTATTACAATCAGGTTAAATTTGATACATTATTATTAACTAAGGTCCATAGTTTACATTGGAGTTTACTCTTTGTGTTGTACATTCTGTGAGTTTTGACAAATGTTTAATGATATGTATCTACCATTCATTTGTTATCATTCAGAATATCATACCATTCAATGTATCATACATTGCCTTAAAAATCCTCTGTGCTTTACCTATTCATTCCTCTCTCTCTACTCCCTGAACCTTTGGCAACCACGGATATTTTTACCATGTTCATAGTTTCTTTTCAAAATGTCATATATTTGGAATCCTATAGTATTTAGCCTTTTTAGATTGGCTTCTATCATTTAGAATATATATTTAAGGTTTCTCTATATCTTTTTGTGACTTGATAGCTTATTTCTTTTTACTGATGAATAATATTCCATTGTCTGGATGTACCATAGTTTTTTTTAATCCACTCACGTATTGAAAGACATCTTGGTTGCTTCCAAGTTCTGGCAGTTAAAGCTGCTTTAAACATTTCTGTGCAGGTTTTTGTGCAGACATTACATTTTTAAGTCATTTGGGTAAGTACCGGGTAATTTAAGGGTAGATACCAAATTACTGATCATATGGCAAGAGTATGTTTATTTTTGTAGGAAATTTCCATACTGTCTTCCAAAGAGGTGATACCATTTTGCATTCCCACTAGCAATGAATGACAGTTCCCGTTGCTCCACATTCTTGTCAACGTTTGGTGATGTTGTTTTAGATGTTACCAAATTGTTGATCATACAGCAAGAGTATGTTTATTCTTGTAAGAAATTTCCAAGCTGTCTTCCAAGGAGGCTATATGATTTTTAGATTCCCGCCAGTAATGAATGAGAGTTCCCATTGCTCCACATCCTTGTCAACATTTGGTAATGTCATTATTTTGATTGTTAGCCACTCTAATAAGTTTGTAATGATATCTTATTGTTTCAATTTGCAATTTCTTAATTACATATGATGTTAAGCATTTTTTCATGTAGTCATTTGCTATCTGTATATCATCTTTGCTGAGATGTCTGTTCAGATCTTTCTTTTGCCCATTTTTTAATTGGGATTTTTTTTATGGTTAAGTTTTAAGAATTCTTTGTATATTTTGGATACTAGTCCTTTATCAGTTATGTGTTTTGCAAGTATTTTGTGGCTTGTTTTTTCATTTTCTTAGTGTCTTTCACAGAACAGAAATTTAAATTTTAATGAAATCTAATTTATTTAATGAAATCCCAATTTTTTTTCTTTTTTTTTTTTTTGGATTGTGTTTTTGATGATACCAAAAAGTCATCACCAAACCCAGGATCACCTAGGGACATTTCTCTTGTTATTGTCTAGGAGTTGTACGGTTTTGTGTTTTACATTTAGGTATTTGATCCATTTTGAGTTAATTTTTGTTTATTTTTATTTTTAACTTTATTTTTTTAAAGTAAGCTCTATGTCCAATGTGGGGCTTGAACTCATGACCCCAAGATCAAGAGTCACAAGCTCTACCAACTGAGCCAGCTAGGCACCCTATTTTGAATTAATTTAAAAATATATTTTTAATGTTTATTTATTTTTGAGAGAGATAGCATGAGCAGGGGAGGGGCACAGAGAGATGGAGACACAGAATCTGAAGCAGGCTCCAGGCTCTGAGCTGTGAGCACAGAGCGCGATGCCAGGCTCGAACTCACAAGCCATGAGATCATGACCTGAACCAAAGTCAGGTGCTCAGCCAACTGAGCCACCCAGGTGCCCCTTGAATTAATTTTTGTGAAAGGTACAAACCATGCACACTTCTAAAAATTGTGTACTCTGCAGTCTTTGGCTGGAATGTTTGGTATATGTCAGTTATGTCACCTTTGTTGATAGTGTTCAAGTCATATATATATATATATATATTTACTGATTTTCTGTTTTTACCAATTATTGAGAGTGAGGTACTGAATTATTCACCTGTTATTGTTGAATTGTCTATTACTCCTTTCAAATTTGTCAGTTTTTTCTTCATTTGTTTTGAGGCTATATTGTTAGGTGTGTATACGTTGAAATTATTATATCTTACTAATGTAAGATATACATCATTATTATCATTAATCCTTTGTCTCATATTACTTTTCATTTCAAAGTGTATTTTATCTGATTTTAATATAGTTCTCTGTATAGTATGTTAACATATCATTATTAATATAGTTATAATTCCTAATGTAGTTATGTTAATATATGTTATATATACATATATAACATATTATTATATTAATAATATATATTAATATACAACATATAATAATGTATATATTATATATGTATATATAATATATAAATAAAATAAATGTATATATTATATATAAATAATAATTATATATACATATATAATAATATTTTAATGTAGTTCTCCGTATAGTATACATCTTTTTTCATCCTTTCACTTTCAATCCATTTGTGTCTTTGAATCTAAGATCTGTCTCTTATAGAAAGCATGTAATTGAATCTTGCTGTTTTATCCAGTGTGACACTGTGTTTTATCCACTGTGACACTGAATTTGCCATTTTGCTATTTCTTTACAAACATTCTATTCTTGTCTATTTTGTTCCTTTATTTCCTCCTTAACTGCCACCTTTTGTATTAAGTAAATGCTTTTAATGCACAGTTTTAATTCTTCTGATTTTTTTCTAACTATATGTTTTTTGGAGTTGTTTTCTTGGTGGTTGCTCTAGGAATTATAATACGCATTTTAATTTATCAGAATCTACTTCAGTTAATAATTCTGGTAAAATATATAAGCTTTGCACCATTCTTTCTCCTTCCTTTGTGCTATTACTGTATATTATAGTTATTATAGTATTAAGTATCAATGATAAATACATTAAAATATATTTGTATATATTATAAACCCCAAAATACAGTGTCATGGTTATTACTTTAAAAATGATTACATCTTTTGGGGCACCTGGGTGGCTCAGTTAGTTGAGCATCTGACTTCTGCTCAGGTCCTGATCTCATGGTTCATGAGTTTGAGCCCATATTGGACTCTGTGCTGACAGCTTGGATCCTGGAGCCGGCTTCAGATTCTGTGTCTCCTTCTTGGTCTCTGCCCCTGCCCCACTCACTCTCTGTCTCTCAAAAATAAATAAATGTTAAAAAAAATGATTACATCTTTCAAGGAAGTTAAGAGAAGAAATGAGGATTTATACATATTTATAGAATCTTTTATATTAACCACATATTTGCTGTTTTTAGTGTTCCTCATTTCTTCTTTTGGCTTCTAGTTACCATCTAGTGTCACTTTCTTTCAGCCTGAAGAGACTTCCTTGAGTATTTCTTGCATTATCCATTAGCAATAAATTTTCTCAGTTTTTGATTATCTGAGAATGTCTTACTTTATCTTCAGTTTTGAAGGATAAATCTGCTAGATATGGAACTTTCAGTTGACGAAAGTTTTTCCCAGTACTTCGTGTATGTCATTCAACTCTCTTCTAGCCTCCATTGTTCCAGATAAGTTGCTTTTCTCTTGCTGTTTTTGAGGTTTTCTCTTAAACACTGGCTTACAACAGCTTGTTTTATATTTAGGTGTTGACCTCTTTGTCTTTTTCCTAATTGCACTTCATTGAGCTTTCTTGAATGTGTATTAAAATTTTTCATCAAACTTGATAAGCTTCTCTCTTCTCTTTTTCTGGCTTTCCAATGTGTATATGTTGGTATATGTTCGTATACTGTGCTATCGCACACATCTCTGAAACTCTTCTTTTTTTCCTATCTTCTTTCTCTATTACTGACATTGGATAATTTATATTTTCAGGCTCCCTGATTCTTTCTCCTACCGTCTCAAGACTGCTGTAGAAGTGCTCCAGTGAATTTTTCATTTTAGTTATTATACTTTTCAACTCCAGGACTTCACTCTCTTTATGGAAAATCTCTATGTGTAGATTCATTGTTTCCATATTTTTTTCTTTCATTATGATTTTTCTTTAGTTCTGTGAGCTTATACATAATAAATGCTTTGAAATTTTTGTCTGATTTACCTAGTACCCCTGGGGTACTCAGAAACCATTTCTGTTGGCTGCTTCTTTTCTTGACTATGAGTCACAGATCCCTGTTTCTTTGTATATTTGTAATTTTTTTTGAAGTTTTTTAAGTTTATTTTGAAAGAGAGAGAGAGAAAGAGAGAGGGGGAGACAGTGTGAGTAGGAGAGGGGCAGGGAGAGAGGGGGAGAGAGAGAATCCCAAGCAGGCTCTTTGCTACCAGTGCAGAGCCCAGTGCGGGGCTTAAACACACAAAACTGTGAGATCATGACCTGAGCCCAAACCAAGAGTCGGATGCTTAATTGACTGAGCCACCCAGACGCCCTTATTTTGTAATTTTTTGTTGAGACCTCGACATTTTAGATAACATAATATACCAGGTCTGGATTCTTATCTCTCCAAGATTTTTCATACTTTTTTCTTAAATGAGAAATATTTGACAATTAAAAATCATATATATTTAAGACATACAATTTGGTAATTTGATACACATGTTCATTGTGAAATAATCACCAAAATCAAGCTAATTAACATATCCGATGGTTCCTTTTTTGTTTGTTCATTGTTTTTTCGTTAATAGTATAAACATATAAATTAGTAACGTGTTTACTACATATAAATTAGTAACTACATATAAATTAATAACATGTTTACTACACCTATGAAATCTCTCTTCCCTATGATTTGTGGCCTTTGATGTTTATTTTTTAAATTTTTAATTTTTAAGTCTGCTTCCCCAGGCTTTGCCTCTATGTTTGCCTGGCTTATTAGTCAGCCAGTGATTAAACAGGAATTATACTCAACCACCTAATCCAGTAAGGTTTGTGTCATCTGTCAGTGGGTTTGTGTGTGAGTATGTAGTACTTCAAACTTCAGGCTGTTTTCAAGTCTCCCCCTTCTTTTATATTTTGCTGGGCTCTTTTACCTATGCTTTTGGCATCCACATAGCCTCAGTGGCAGCCAGGAGTGTGTGACTGGTTGAATCCCCTTGGGTCTTTGCTATAAATGCACGCAGCCTCAGCCAGGAATATACTTGTGCCAACCATGACCACAGTCTTGTGCTAGGAGAGCTTTTGGCCCTTCTCACTCGCCTATCTCTGAGATAGTCTGTTCCGCTGACACCCACTGCTGGACATGAGTGTTACCCACTGCTCCAAATCAAGTAAACCTCTTTCTACTACAATAGAAAAGCTGCTTATTCTCATAACCTGCCCCATCCTGGCACAACATCTGCTTCAACTGAGGCAAGACAGATGGGAGAAGCTCCAGGTCCAAATGCCACAGATTCCCACTATTCTTTTTTTTTTTTTTTTTTTTTTTAATATTTTTGTAATGTTTATTTATTTTTGAGAGAGAGAGAGAGTGAGCCCGACACGGGCTCAAACCCCCGAACTGTGAGATCATGACCGGAGCTGAAGTCAGATATTTAACCGACTGAGCCATCCAGGCACCCTAATTCCCACTATTGTTATCCAAGTTAATCTGTTTTTTAGGCATAAATGCGTCTCAGATTATTGTATGCCTTTGGTTAAGTTCTCAAACCTCAAAATGGTTTCTATGAATTTTGTCTAACTTTATAGTTGTTTTTTTTTTGAGAGAGAGAGAGAAGAAGTGGGGGACAGGGGAAGAGGGGGAGAGAGAGAGAGAGAGAGAGAGAGAGAGAGAGAGAATATTTTAAGCAGGCTGCATGCTCAGCACAGAGCCCAACATGGGGCTCTATCCCACAATCTTGGGATCATGACCTGAGCCAAAATCAAGAGTTGGATGCCTAACTGACTGAGCACCCCCCAAACGCCCCTATGGTTGCTTTTTGTGGAGAAGATTTGTTGATAGCCTCACTTGGCTATAGCAAGAAGCATACCTCACCCATTCATTTGGTTTTAGTCTAGCTATATGTTTATATTTAAAGTGGGTTTCTTATAATCACCATATAATTGAGTCTTGCTTTTTTTTCATGTTGAAAATCTCTATCTTTTATTTATTTATTTTTTTTTTAATTTTTTTTTTTTCAACGTTTTTTATTTATTTTTGGGACAGAGAGAGACAGAGCATGAACGGGGGAGGGGCAGAGAGAGAGGGAGACACAGAATCGGAAACAGGCTCCAGGCTCCGAGCCATCAGCCCAGAGCCTGACGCGGGGCTCGAACTCACGGACCGCGAGATCGTGACCTGGCTGAAGTCGGACGCTTAACCGACTGCGCCACCCAGGCGCCCCGAAAATCTCTATCTTTTAAACGATACCTTTAGTCTTATGTTCAATGTAATTTCGATGCAGGTGGATTAAACTCTTGCATCTTGCTGTTTTTTGTTTGTTCCATCAGTTCATTATTCCTTTCCCCTCTTTTTGTGTCTTCTTTAGCATTGATTGAATCTCTTTATGAGCTCATTTTTGTCTCCACTATTGGCTTATTATTTAAATCTGAAAAAAAATTTTCTGTGGTTGCCCTAGCATTTCTAATACACATCTTTAATCACCATTTCACATTTAGTATAGTTTTTATTACAGGAAGGTTTTTGTACTCCAATTTCCTTGTCATATTTTATGCTATTGTTTTTATACATTTTTTCTTTTACATATGCTATAAACCCACAATACAATGCTATTTTTGCTTTAGAACAGGGGTGGCAAACTTTTTCTGTAAAGGGCCTGTTAGCAAGTATTTTAGGTGTTGTAGGCCATCTGGTCTTTGTCTCAACTACTCAACTCTGTCGTTGTAGTATGAAAGCAGCCATAGACAATACATAAAAGAATGGGTGTTACTGTGTTCCAAAGTAACTTTACTTACAAAAACAGGAAGTGGGTGAGATTTGGCCTTAGAGCTATACTTTGTTGACCCCCGCTTTAGACAATTATTTGAAACTATTAAAAATAATTAGAAGGGTATTTTATATTTACCTTTATTTCATCCATTTCATGAAATTTTCATTTCTTTATAGAGATCCAAGTTTGTATATGATATCATATTCCTTCTGCCTGAAGAACTTCCTTTAACATTTCTTATAGTATGTATCTGTTGGTAGTGAATTCTTTTAGGTTTTTGTTGGTCTGAAAAAAGTATTTCTCTTTAATTTTAAGAGATAATCTTATTGTTCATGTATGTATTTCTCTTCTCTGGCTGCTTTCAAGATGCTCTTATTTTTCTTTTTTCTTTTTTTAAAATTAAGATGGAATTTCAATATAGTAAAGTTTACCCATTTTATTTATTTTTTATTTTTTATTTTTTTACATTTATTTATTTTTGAGAGACAGAGGGAGACAGAGCATGAGCGGGGGAGGGGCAGAGAGAGAAGGAGACACAGAATCTGAAGCAGGTTCCAGGCTCTGAGCTGTCAGCACAGAGCCCGATGTGGGGCTCGAACTCACGGACCGTGAGATCATGACCTGAGCCGAAGTCGGACGCTCAACCGACTGAGCCACCCAGGTGCCCCACCCATTTTCATGTACAGTTCTGTGAGAGTTAATATATTTCTACAGTGGTATAACAACCCTAACAGTCAAGGTATAATATAGTTCCATTGTTCCCAGAAACTCTTCCTATGTCCCTTTGTATACAAGTCAGTTCCCCTCCTCACCTCAACCTCTGTCATTGATCTGTTTTCTGTCCGAATAGTTTTTGTCTTTTCCAGAATGTCATTTAAATGAAAGTGTCAGGTATGTAGCCTTTTGAGTCTGGCTTCTTTCACTTAGCATAATGCATTTGAGATCCCATCATGTGGCTGTGTCAGTAGTTTGTTCCTTCTTATGGCCAATCAGTATTCTGTCTTATGCATCTATCATAGTTTGTCTATAAAGCCACGACAGCAACACGTTTGTGGCTGTAACAAGGTGTGGCAGGATTGTTTTCCAAAAGGTTTAATAAACAAATCTGTAGTAAAACCAGCAGTATCTGAACATATCAGTTTTATAATATCCAACTCAACGCTGGGCATTATTTAAATATATTTTCTTCAAAATGGAAGCGTCTTCTCTTCTGACTGTAAGTAATATATGCTCTTTTAAAAGTTGTGGAACAGTCTCTACACAAAGAGTTACAGTTCCTTATATGACAAGATCTGGTGTCAGCCAGCCGTCTGATCTAAAACTTAAACGTACGCCATTTTGCCCTTTTAGAGTGTAGCCCCTAGCACTAAACAGAATATTCTAGGTGTGAGCTGGATCTTCAGCCTTGCTCCACCTGCTGTATTTCTTTGAATGCGGCTCAAGTTTGCAGCCACTTTTTTTGGTAGTTGAGTCCCGTCAAATCATCTAGAACCCTAGTCTTTTTCACATGTGCTAATGTTAAGCCATAACTCTCTCATTCTGTGTTTCTCCAGACCTCCAGTGGAAGACTTTACAATCATCCGTAGTTCAGTGTCAGATGTGGCCTGTGTGTCTAGCTTGTTGAGGCTATTTTTTGGACCCTCATGGTTAACCTACAATGAATGAGTTGTTGAAAAATGTTTAACAGATCAGAGAGCCAAAGGAGAACTCATGCCTCATCATAATCAACTCTTGCCATGTGTTAAGAATATTTTTAAAATTTTCTAATATTTATTTAGTATTTTGGAGGATAAAGAGATTACCATCTTATATGTAATTGCTGAGAGGTAGTGTTTAATATTATAAGATTTATTGAGACTCCTTTAGGTATGTTTTAATCAGCACCACGTTTTACTGTGTGTGTGTGTGTGTGTGTGTGTGTGTGTGTGTATCATTAATGCAGTATCTATTATGGTATCCTATGTATTACCACTATGTATATTTATTATTACTACCATATTTATTTAAAATGTTAAGGTGTTTTTTTTTTTGACACTTTAAACCGCATTGTAGACTACAGTTCCCAAACATATGTGGCAGCAACCAGAGAGATTAAAAACCACACCATTGAAGACAGTAAAAATTCTATTTTAAGACCTATCCCAAAGCTAAATAGGATAGCAGTGTCACGGCTGCTGCTAATTTAGATTGCGTGAAATTACCAAAGAGGAACTGCTAGCCAGGGATAGTTACCATCTAAAAGCAAAAGAAATAAAGAAGTCTGTAAATAAAGAAGATAAAGTAAGTTTCATCATGGCAGCCATTGTTTACTTCAAGCAGTAGTAGATTAGCCTATTAGTAAAACCACTGTATCAGGCAATGTTCCATAGTAATACAGTGAGGAAAAACAGGACAAAGCATGAAAAATTAGGAAAGGAAACCAGATTCATAAGGGGTCACATATAAGAAAAGGCAAGAGTCATTTGGAAGTCTGGTGGAGTAGCAGAGAAAGACTAATATTAACATTGTATCCAGATAGGCTTTATCATTCTGCTGTTCTTTCTATTTCCTGCCAATATACTGGAAGATATTGAAACAGAATTATCAAGGTAGTCCCACACATTAAAAGTGTTAGGTGGAAAAAAAAATAGTGTTAGATGGAAGTGAAAAAAATGTTCCCAGATTTGAGCATAACTCCCTTTGGTGAAACAACTAAGCCATTCTTTTAGCAAGTGGAAGCCAATCCTCCTCCAGCTTGCAGTAAATTCTGGCAAGAAGCTACAGTTTTGTGACCTCTTTATTTTGGCTTTGTTTTATCCCTACTTTGCTTTAGTAATACTCATGACTCTTAACTCCTTTCAACGTGGGGGCAGGACACAGGTTGTTAAGGCAGATGCTGTGGGTTCAAATAGAAAGTACGTAGAAAGATATTAACTATCCCTGGCCAGGGTTTTTTCCTAAGCCTGTATGAGTAAATACATTTTTAATGAACATTTTTAACTCCTTTTAATTAATTCTGCATACCTCTGCCGGAATCTTTCTTAAGCCTACTTCAAGTTATGTGATTCCTGCTTGGAATATTTAGTTGCTCCAGACTGCCTGCCTGATTCAGGGCTGAGCTCCTCAGTTTGACCTGAAGATCTCAAGAAGTCATTAAGTCCTCATCTCCCACTTTTCACTTGTGTCTTGAGCTCCAGGCCACGGTGGACCGCTTCCTTTGCTTCACCACCTCCAAGCCTTTGTTCACGCTGTTCTGTCTGAAATCTGTCTCCTCTGTTGTGGCCTGCTAAAGTCTTACTATCCTTTGATATTTGGATTGTTCATTTGTTCAATACATATTTGAGTGGCTATGGGAGCTGTAGGCATTGTTCTAGTAGGTGAGCCTCTAGCAAAATAGAAGATCTTTGCTCTTGTAGAGCATACTTTCTAATAGTTCACCCCACTGAGATATAAACCCATCTCCTTCATCATCTTTTTTACCTTCTCTAAATTGATGTGCTACATATTTACACAAATCATGATGATGAGGAAGAAGAAAGTGAGATATTTGAAGTGATCACTGTGGCTGGACAGAGAACATTCCAGATGCTCTAATTTTAAAAGTATGTATCCTCAGTGTAGAATGAAGCAAATGTAAGCAAAGATAGGTATAAAGGAGTGATATTGACCTGAACGAATAGTGTCAGGATATATAAAAGCTAGGATACCCAGAGGCCTCTGAGGTGAGGGACACGAAGGATAACCAGAAATACAAAAGGTTATGTTCAGAGCAGAACAGCAGGGAGTAGACATAGCGAGCTTCTTGTACAAGATGAGGTGATGTTAATGTATGACAGAACAGAACTATTTAACGCCTCTTTTTCCGTATTTTCTGTCAAGAAGAAAGCTAACTAACTGGAATGATAGAGCAGCTAAAAATCCCAGATGGGAGACGCTGTAAGTCCAAATAGCCGATCAAAAAGTATTGTTTTCTGGTGCTTGTCTTCTCACCCCCACTCTGTCCCTTCACCTTGGGAGCTGAAAGAACATCCCTCCAGCCAGGGAACTGAAAAAACTTGTAGATGAAATTACTGAACTGTCATCTTTAACGAATTGTAAAGAACAGATGAGGTACCAGAAGTTTAGACATAGAACAAAGTACAGTTGACCCTTGAACATTGTAGGGGCCAGGGGTGCTGGCCCCCTGCACAGTCAAAACTCTGCATATAACTTTAACTTCCCCAAAACTTAACTGCTAATAACCTGTTATTGACCAGAAGCCTTACCAATAACATAAACAATTAACACCTAATTTGTATATGTGTTATATACTATATCCTTACAATACAGTAAGCTAGAGAAAATATTATTCAAATCATAAGGAAGAGAAAATACATTTACAGTACTGTACTATACTGAAAAAATTTGCTTATAAGTGGACACATAATTCAAACCATGTTGTTCAAGGTTCAACTGTAGTTGCATTAAAAAGGGGGGGAGGGATGGGGAGATAACGAAATGTGCATCACTAACATTCTATCCATTGGTTCCAACTTTGCATCTTTAGAGTTTGCTCCCTTTTAAAATATTTATAGCGAGGCACCTGGGTGGCTCAGTCGGTTGAGCGTCTGACTTCGGTTCAGGTCACAATCTCATGGTCTGTGAGTTTGAGCCCTGCATCGGGCTGTGTGCTGACAGCTCAGAGCCTGGACCCTGCCTCAGATTCTGTGTCTCCCTCTCCTCTTCCCCTCCCTCCCCTCACTCTCTGTCTCTCTCTCTCAAAAGTAAACATTAGAAAATAATTAAAATATTTATAGCCTATTATTTTGTCTCCATCGGCCTTGTCTTTTGCAAACTCAAAATTTTTCAGGATATGCCCATGAGAAGATTGCAAGTAAGATGCTACAGGGTTCTGACCTTGACCTCTATCTTATTCAACATCATATCAATTGACTTAGCTTCTACCAAGGGACTCTGGACGTATTTCATGTTCATTAAAATTTTGTTTATTGACCTTAAATAAAGAGGTAGAGGCATATTAATTAAATTTGCAGGTGATAAAATGTTAGAATACCTAACATGATGCATGACTGATCCCAAGGTTCAGAATGACCTCAACAGACTTGCAAGGTGGGCTGAAACCACAATGGCATTTAAAAGGAAAAAATGTCAAATCTTGCATTAGATGAAAAAAAATCAGTTGCATAAGCACAAGTTGTAGGAAAACTAGCTCAACAGAATTCAGTGGAAGTAGGGGGACTTTTATTGATACCAAGATCAGAAAGTAGAAACAGTAGTCTCGGCACCGTACGTGACATTGGTTACTCTCTACCTGCAGGAGTGTTCTGGGTGTAATGTTTAAGATCTTTATAATGTTGGTAAATAGAGCTAAATAGAGTGACCAGAAAGTTGTTGTCAGGAAACCTTGTCAAGCAAAGAAGTCTTGAAGCAGGTAAGAATTTTTAGGTTGGAGAAGAGATAATTTTTAGGAGATCACATCTGTCTTCTAACATAATATAGCTGCTGAATGGCTATAGAATTAGATTTACTTTTGTGAAGTCCCAGTGACCAGAATGGAGACCAATGGGGAGAAGTTATTGGGAGGGTAGTTTTGGTTTGAAAGAAATAATAAAGAACTCTCTATCAATAATCATTATGATGGTAATATTTATTAAGCAATTACAATACATTAGGCAATGAGCAAAGCACTTTTCATGCAGCATCTCATATTTAATTCTAACAGCAGACTTGTCATATGGGTCCTTTTTGGTCCCTAGCCAAACAGCTTTCTTTTTTTTTCTTTTTTAATGTTTATTTTTGAGAGACAGAGAGAGAGAGACGGAGTGAGCAGGGGAGGGGCAGAGAGAGAGAGGGAGACACAGAGTCCGAAGCAGGCTTCAGGCTGTGAGCTGTCAGCACAGAGCCCAATGTGGGGCTTGAACTCTCGAACCGTGAGATCATGACCTGAGCTAAATTCCGATGCTTAACCAACTGAGCCACCCAGGTGCCCCGCCAAACAGCTATTCTTAACCTAGATCTCACTGGTCTCAGAAGTCTGTGCTTGGGGTACCTGGGTGGCTTAGTCGGTTGAGACTTTAGATTTTGGCTCAGGTCATGATCCCAGGCCTTGGGTTCAAGCCCTGCATCAGGCTCTGTACTGAGTATGGAGCTTAAGAATCTCCCCCCCTCCCCCACCCTGCCCTGTCCCCCTTTTCCTCTCTCTCTCTCCTCCCACCCTGCTCCTCTCCCCCCGCTTGTGTACTCTCTCTCTAAAATAAAGAAAATTTAAAAATCTGTGCTCATAACCCCTGTGCTATCTGGCAGAGTAATGAACTCTCCATTACTATATATGTTTAAGCGTAAGGATCCCTTTTATAACTTAGAATCAATTCTTGCAATTCATAAGAGTATGGAGGAGCAGTGTGGCATTATGGGAAAAGAGCACAGACTTGGAGTTAGTTCAGGGATGGAAAATGTCACACATTGGCCCTGTGATCTTGGGCGAGTTGCTTCACCCCTCTGAGCCCTGATTTCTTAATCTGTAAAATAAGGATACTAATACCTACCTCAGGGAGTTAATGGGGGAGGATTAGTTTATGTGGGCAGCATGGCTTATGTGTAGCATATATTTTGTACGTATTGAGGGCTCAACAGATAATTGCGGTAATTGTGCAAAGATTCTTTCTAATTTTAACAATTATGGTCAGTGGACTTTGACCACCATCATTTTAACTTTGTACGTTTCTGTATTTTTTAACATTGTCTCTAACTCAGTACTTGCTAATATCTCAATTAGAACAGAGGCTTTGGTTGTTAGACTTTATTTTGTTTACTATTTCGTATAGATCATGTGCATATGTTTACTTTCTATGATTTTTTTCCTGTTGTTTCCTTTTCTGATGGAAAGTAGCAGTCACCTCCTAATTTGCTCCTGTCACCTTGGAAACAAAATAAAAGTCAGTAAGCCTTTGGGGGTTTCTTGTTACTAAAATACATAGGCATTAGTGCATGAAATTTATAATAACTATTTGGGGGACCTGTGAGCCAATTTGTGTGGTTTTCCCCATTTCTTGACTGTCCAGGGAGTTGAAATTATGAAAAAGTAAGATGCAGTTGGATGTGGCACTAGTTTTGCCCTTGAGGAGTTTTACAAGCTAGTAGGAAAAAAAAAATCACAATGAACTCAAAGCCTAGAATTTTAGAAGCATAGTGCATAATACCTATCATTTGTTGAATGCCTGCTTTACCATGTGCCAAGGGCTACACTAGTTGCTGTCTGTGCAGTTTCTTTTTTAATCTTCAGAAGAATCCTATGAAGGAGGTATTCAATCATCCTTATTTTGTAGGTAAGAATGCTTAGGTATGACAGTGTTGTGGTGTAGACAACCTGTTCAATTTCCGCGGAGATTTACACTCAGGTCTGTCATATTCCAAATACCCGGTTCTTTGCATCACACTGGAAGAGGTGAGCCATAGTCCTAGAAAACAACCATGCAGAGGAATTATTAATTGAGCTGATCCTAAAGGAACAGGCGGGAGTTGGGTGGGATGTGCTGATTTGCGTCAGGAGGAGTGGAAGAACAGAGTCCCTAGGTGGGAGGAAAGGAGGAGCAGAGTGAGCCTGAGTATGCCACTGTTGGGGAGGTGGGGTGGAGACTGTGAGATAGCTGCTGGACCAAAGAGAGGAGGTGCATCTTGAGGAGGAGGAAGAAGGAAGGTTAGAAAGCTAAACTGTGGCCAGTTCATAGATGCTTTTAAAAGCCAGGGAAAGGAATTTGGAGGTGATGTTCTAAGAAGCAATTATAGTTTTGTGTGTGTTGTAATAGAGCACAAGGTATTGGCAAGTTGAAAGCTGTGCTTTTTTTTTTAAAGTTTATTTATTTTGAGAGAGAGCACGTACACATGTGTGCACAAGCAGGGGAAGGGCAGAGAGGGAGAGAGAGAGAATCCTAAGCAGGCTCTGTACCATCAGCATGGAACCCATTGGTGGTGTTTGATGCGGGCTCGACACTGGGCCTGAGCTCACAAGCTGTGAGATCATGACCCAAGCCATAATCAAGAGCCAGATGCTTAACCCAGCTGAACCACCCAGGCGCCCCCAAAGCTGTGCTTTTTTGATGATTGGTATGACAGTAGCCAGAGATGGGCATACAGTTAGGAGACCATTGTAATTTTCTAGTGATGGGCTGATGAAAGTCTGGATTGGTGGGGGCACAGTCGAAGGAAGGGCAAATCTGACACATTTTCAAGGAAGAAATAACAGAACTTGACAGAGTGGATACAGGAAGTACAGGGAGTGGAAAGGAGCTATAGGGTTGTTTGCTGGGAGGAGCAGAATAATGGCAGAACTGGGAAGGGAGTGTTAACCTTAAAAATATAATTGGCAGTTATTTTACCAGCAAAAATGGTTTTGTTCAAGAATATTAAAGAATTGCAATGTGGGACCAGCAAGCTATGGCAAAACCATAGGCACCCTGAAAAACGAAGGAGAGGAAGGCTCTTTTATAATGGAAAGGGGGGAGTGGGGAGGGCTGCTATAAACAAAAATGTTCATCGGACTGAACTGGGAGTTTGAAGTATAGTAGTTTTTCATAGGCTGTGTTATGACAGTGTCTCACTGTGTGGGCTGTTGCAGGCAAGGAGAAAATCTTTCTCCCTCCTGCTAGGGTAGTGAAGTATAGTTTTCTTCCTGTTGGGGTTGCAAGTTATGTTTCTTTGTGTTGGGGTCTGCACTTAACAATGGTAGGATGTGATAGATACCTCTAATGACCTTTGATTCCATTGTATTTTATTATTTTCTTAGCATTTATTTTTTTAATGTTTATTTTTGAGAGAGAGAGAGAGAGAGAGAGAGAGAGAGAGAGAGAGAGAGGAGGGCATGGAGAGAGGGAGACAGAGAGAATCCCAGGCAGGCTCTCCACTGTCAGCACAGAGCCTGATGTGGGGTTCAAACTCACAAACCATGAGACCATGACCTGAGCTGACATCAAGAGTCGGACACTTAACCGACTGGGCCACGCAGGTACCCTATTTTAAATTACATTTTCCTTTTATTTTCCTTTTATTTTTTACAGGAAATTAATTTTTTAAATTGACCCTGCAAAACCACAGTCAGTAGTAGGAGTCATTCTGGTGCTGCACACTGAACCTTTTCTGGCCTGGCACCATTATAGTGCCCCTCTTGTCACGGAGAACAGTTAAGGTGGTACTGGGGAAGGAGTGGGGTCGGGAGTGTGGGAGGAAGTAGAAGGGGCAGGTGGTTTTCAAAGTTTGCTCTGATTTTCTGACTTGATTTGCTGTGGGTCCATTGAATGCAGTGTTATAGTCATGGCAAAAGCCTCTATGCTCATGTGCTCAAACACAGATGTAATGTTTTATAAAGGGCAAGCTAAATATCTTGGGTGGGAGTTGAGGGGTTTATGAATCTCCATATTATTATTTTACTGAACATGCCAAGGACCAGCTCATCTTTCTGGGTCTGTATCTTTAAACAGAGTGACTGCTAATATGAATGTACGGTACTCATGTTGGAAATTGCTACCCTCATTTAGAAGCCATTAACCTTTATGTTGATAAAATAATGTTCTTAACTGAGCATGTGAAATCTGTGCTGAACAGCTGCAGCCTTTCCGGAACACTAACTTAAAAAGTGCTCGTCATACTTTTTGAAAATCAAAAGCATGTGGGTGGGATGAAGTCACCTGAGCAATTTTCTATAATTACAACTTTCAAGGCCTTTTCCTTTGTCTTTTTCAGGCTGACTTAATACACGCACACACATGCATGCACACACACCCCAGACGTGCAACTTACGATTTTCTTATTTTTCTCTATAGATTTTTTGCACTTGTTTTTTGTTAAATAGTTGCAATTCCCTAGGAAGGTATATGCTTTCTTGTTCCTTTCCTGGTTTGTTTGAAACTTTGTATTTCTGAAGACTTTGAAACCCCCCCTTATAGAGCTACCTAAAGCCTTCTGAGCCATGAGTGACCCCTTTGAAAGTATGCCTGATTGCTTTGGATCTAAACCGACCTCTCTGGGGTAACACTGGGAACCCCCAAATGCCATGGCATCCCAGAAAATGATGTTAACCAGAAAGATGTTAGAATCATCACACAACCTTTTGTATGTGACTGGGTTCCTCAATGCCCTCGTGGTCAGCAAATACTGGAATTAGAATCGTTACTCATGCCTAGGACCAACCCACACTGGGAATTAATTTCTGCATTCTGATAATTAAGGCAGGTTTGCTGCTAATGTTCCCTGAAAGAAGGGAATAGAGAAGAATATCGTTTCTATTTGTGCCTTTTAATTAACAGAGAAATGGAAGGGACAGGGTTTTAAAGAAGATTTCATGAGAGAGGATTAGTACCTGGCATAGTTCAGTAGTTCTGTCATAGTTGGACACATATTGAGAATACCAGCACCAATCTTTCCAATAAGCTAACTGAAAATCTGAATTTTAGCTTCTTTTATGTGTGGAATAAAATTGTTGGCTTTCCAAAATTATTCATCAAGTGGTGCTTTACCAAAGTGATGTTAAACATGAAGTAGTGTAATATATCTGAAATACTATTTTAAGAGTCACTCATTTTTCTTTTCTTTTCTTTCTTTTTTTTTTTTTTTTCCTTCCTAAGTAACAACAGTTCTTCACCTAGAATAGAATTTTGGGCTTGCATTGTCTATAACATTGGTAGTTCCTTCTTGCTACTGATTAGCAGGGATATCTTTTTCAGGGAGGTTAAAATTATTAATTTCTCTGGTTATCTTTTTTCCTTTCTGTCAACAGAGGCAGTACATAGTCTTCCTGAAGGTATTTGAAAAGACCTTTGTATACATGTATAGTGCCTTGGGCCAAAGAAATGAGGCGCTATGTTACTTGTTTCAGAAGATACACTAATGCATCAAAAACAAGTGACCGAAAAAACAAACTACAGTTAGTAACCTTGTTGCTTCAAAATGAGCAAACGTTTTGGGAGAGCAAGTTCTCGCTGGACATCACTAAATAAGAATGAGTTGATGTCACACTTGGCAAGAAGCAACTCTTAAATTTTTTTTTTCCATACAAATAGTACAACATGGCGGGGAGGGGGGACTGCGGGCAAAGGGTAAAGAATTATGGGGGAAAATAAGCTAGAGAAGGAATGTGAGAATGAGTTGCTTGCTACAAAAGAATTACTGTGATATAAAAGCCATGTTTGTTTTGTCAAGAGGAATCTGAGCTGGAACTTGAACTGATGAAGGGGAGAGATGTTTACCGGTCTCCTCCTGCACTCCCTCCGAGGCCGTTGTGCGCTGATCCCTGTGGAGGGTTGTGTAACTGCCTTGACTCATTTTCAGGGAAAAATGGCCCCTGTAGCTGTTTTGGCTCAGCAGAGTGCTGCATCAAGTATAAGTGAAGAAGTCCCCAAACATAGCGATATCGAACTCAAAACATAGTTATTTTAATTAGGATTTCCAAACACTAGGAGGCAACACGGCCCACTGGAGCATGTGCCACCACCAGCTTGTCCCTTCCCAGAATTCTGTGCAGCATTGGGAATTTGGACAACCTGATGGCCGATTTTACATGTTCCTAAAAGCCAGAAAATGTCAAAATTAGCCAAGTATTTATTGAAATTAGCTGGAGTTATCTGGCACAGTGAATGTCTGAGGTCCAGTGTTTCATAACAAGAGTGGGAGAGTGTGGGCTGGGGGCACTACTGGCATTTTGGGTGGACCAGCCTTCATTGTGTGGGACTGCCCTGTGTATGGGAGGATGATTAACATCTCTTTCCACTAAATACCAGTAGTGCCCCCAGTCTCTGTGACGGCCAGAGAGGCCCTCTTCTTCCCAAACCCCTCCTCACCCCAGGGCAGAACTAAATCAGTATGTGCTTTGCAGTTTTATTAAGCGGCATGGTTTTCTTTGTAATTATTTGCTTCCCAGAAAGTTCTTAGAAAGTCTTAAGAAGTTGTGCATTTATAATATAGTACAAGCTTCATTCAGATTAGATTTCATAAAAAATCTGTTGGAAAGATGGATGGCAGGGAAGGACATCACCAGGAGAGAAGAGTGAGATGGAAGTGTCTTCTTTAGCCCATTATCATTCCTCCAGGTCTCCAGTTCTGTGCCTGGTTCCTCTTTTTTTGGGAGGCAGCAAATGTGTAGTCCAGGAGTAGAGACAAGGGCATGAGATAAAGTAGAGGAAGATAACAGGACAGCTGGAGGGGGGTGGGGGGCAAGTATGTGTAAGGAAAATATTTCGATTGGGATAGAAAGGTGGAAGACATGGAGACGATGAAAGGTGATAATGAAATTGGAGCGTTCACACAGCATTGTTAAGCTTACAACGTTGGTATTTCTGGGACAGTTTTGTGTACCACAGATCTAGAACTTGCAGAGGAAAAACCCACCTGGGATCATTAAATCAGTTGAAGACTTTCACATGCATGTTGAGTTATGGTATTTACTGGTTTTTTTTTTTTTCATAGGTTTGAGTTTTTAAGCCTCACCTTGGAGAGACTGTGTGCTTCTAGGGACTTAGCCAGCGATTTAGATCCACTGTCAGCTGTTGCTTTCATTACAGGTTTCCTGAGCTTAGTTCATGGAGTCACTGACTGAAAGAGACATACTTTTCCATTCATCTGGACTTGCTGAAAATAATACAGTGCTTTACTGGAAAAGCTAAGCATAAACGTTGGCCAAATAGTAGCATACAAACTAACCAAATTAAATGGTATTATTTTTTTTTTCTTTTTTTTTTTCAAAAATTTTTTTTCAACGTTTTTAATTTATTTTTGGGACAGAGAGAGACAGAGCATGAACGGGGGAGGGGCAGAGAGAGAGGGAGACACAGAATCGGAAACAGGCTCCAGGCTCCGAGCCATCAGCCCAGAGCCTGACGCGGGGCTCGAACTCACGGACCGCGAGATCATGACCTGGCTGAAGTCGGACGCTTAACCGACTGCGCCACCCAGGCGCCCCTAAATGGTATTAAATAAGAGGTGCAAACAGAGGGAAGTTTTGAGAAGTGTGAACAAAAATCGCACTGATCTTCATTATCAGTCACTCCTTAACTTAAAACTTTGGATTTCTACCAGGGCTCAATTGAGTATAAGAACATTCCTTTTAACACTTCCAGATCTTTTAAATGAGCTTTGAAGACACTGACTTGCGTGCATATCGCTGAGTTTTTAGCCTTCTCACTAGTTGTTAAACATTCTGCTGGTCTTTCTTCTGTGGAGGTCTTCTCTTTGTCCCAGGCTATCTTTCTGAGCAGCCAGTGTGCCATTTGCTCTCTAATTGTCTAGAATTGTCTAGTTTTGCTAACTCTTAGCATGAGTAGAATTACCTTGGCACCACATGGCTGGAGAAGGGTATGTTTTCCTGAATGGCTCTCATGGTAGCTGAGGATGGAACTGTGGTGGTGTCATAAGCCCTTGTGGGAGGCAGAACCATAGCTTCCATCGGGTTTGCAAAGGGGTCTCAGACCTAAAAGATTTTAAGAAGTACGGCTGTGGCTAGAGAACCTTGTCCCCGATAGAGATCGCCAACTGCTACCTATTTTTTTTTTCATTTGGAATATTTCAGCATATAGCAAAAATAACAAACACCTGAATCTTCATTTACCAACTTTGTCAGACTTTAGTATTTTACCATATTTGTTTGATTTTTTTTGCCCCCCCCCCCAAAGAAAAACATTTCAAATAACTTCAAGTGCCCTTCACTACTTTTTGTGACCCTCCCTAACATTTTTTTCTCCTTTCCTCTCTATAGGGAATCAATGATCTGACTGGTGTTCATCATGCCCACACATTTTTTTCATGTCTTTACCTTATACTCCATATTTATAGAACTCTAAACAGTATCTAATATTCTTTTATATGTTTTGACTTCATATAAATCGCATTCTGTTGTATGTATCCTATATATATACTTCTGTAACTTTTTTTTTTTGGCTTATACTTTTGAGATCTATCCATGTTGATACACACCTCATTTTGACTGCTGTATTGTGTTCCACTGAATGTTTCACAATTCACTTATCCATTGTCCTGTTAATGTTTGAGTTGTTTCAGATTTTTTCATTATTGAACAGTTTGTTAGTGGGCATGCTTGTACATGTCTCCTCATGCACATGTATGAAAGTTTTCCCTAGGGTATGTAACTAGGAATAAATTACTGTTTAGTCTGGGACAAATCTTTTCAGCTTTACTAGATACTATGAAATTATTCTTTACGGTGCTTATGCTGATTTATATCCTTACTAGCTATGTTTGAGAGTTCTTGTTGTTCCACATCCTCAATAAAACTGATATTGTCCCAGCTGTTCTTTGTTTACTGATTAATTTAAAGACAGCACTGTGCATAGCAACCATCTCAAACACAGGGTCAGATGCAAACTTATTCTTTTTTTATACCAGGCTTCCTCCTTTAAAGGAATTGTCGCTTTCAGAGTTACGAATCCAAGATAACCAAACAGAGGGGTATTTTGCCCGTGTTTATTTTTTAAAATAGTATTTCTTTTTTTTCACAATCATAAAATGGAAATATTATTTTAGATAAGTTGGAAAACAGATTTACAAAAAAACCTAAAAATTCCACCCCTTAGATATAGCTTTGTTAACATTTTGCTATGTATTTCCTTCTGGCGTAAACATATATGTGATACACATTTACTCTGCATTGAGAATTGTGCTGAATTTGTCATTTTATATCACAGTTTCATTTAAAATTATATTGTAGGATTTCCCATGTCATGGAATATTATTTGAAAACACCATTTAATAGCTGCATAACATTTAATCTCCCCTTAGAGGAAATTTTTATATTAAAATATACTGTAGTAAACAGTCTTGGTATATAAATCTTCTTCTGAGTTTCAGTCTGTTTCAGGGGGGTAGATTTCCTAGAAGTCAGTAAATATTTATGGAATTAGACTGAATAGATTATAAGCAAAGCATCCAGGGAAGAAAAAAAAAAAGTAGCCAAAAGAGAGGAAAACAGGAGATGTTTCCAGGAGTGTTAGATGGGGGGTAGGGGGGAGTCATCAGATCTATTAATTTAACTTCTCTCATAGTTGAATTCAGTGGCAAATCTGTCTCTTTCCTGAATTTGGAGACCCTTCTCTTAATAGGGACCATGTTAGAGGTAAACTCTATCCTACCGTGGACACCAGAGAGTTGGTTGTGCATTATAGTGTTCAAAGATTATAGGATCTTAGAACTGGAAGGAAATCTTTAATGTTTTATCATTCTGGTTGCAGAGCTCCTGAGTTGAGTGTATTTTATAGACTATTTCATCAAAGTAGACTTCTAGCCTTGACTTGCTTTACATCTAACCCCACACAGCTCATTGTCATACAGGGCAATTTGCTCCTTTATTGGACAGCTTTGATTCGTTCAGCATGGTTCTTTTACTTAAATCCAAAGATTTTCTGTAACTTTCATTTGCTGTTTACTTTGTTCTTTTAATGAACGGCTCTCTGAAAATAATTCTGGAAATATTTTACCTTTACATGTTTATCTCTTAGCTTCTACTATAATTAATATGAAAACAAACATATGTTTGACCTACTTTTAGCCTTTGTTTTTTTCCAAGGTACAATTTATCTTTATTGTAAAAATGATATATGTGAACATAGGCAAGATAGAAAAACTTTACACATATTTTTATATGTGGTGGACCCTAAAGTTCTGGAGTGTTTGTAGAATATATTTCATCTTAATATGTGGTGGACAGAAAAGTTCTGGAGTGTTTATAGAATATACTTCTCGTTTTATTACTGTTTATTAGAAGCTGCATATGAGCAGTGATTTTGGTG
Source organism: Panthera leo (assembly GCF_018350215.1). Lineage (NCBI taxonomy): Eukaryota > Metazoa > Chordata > Mammalia > Carnivora > Felidae > Panthera > Panthera leo. Next base: position 45,892,037 of record NC_056685.1, read on the forward strand.
TATACACAATGCCAGTTCTCTGCTAATAATAACAACCTTTTTCTTCCCATCTGTCTGTCTCGCTTTTTTTTTTTTTTTTTTTTTTTTTGGTGCCCAGAGGTGTTAACATAAATTATCTCCTTTAATCTCTGCCCATCCTCTTAGGGTAGGCATTTTCCTCTTAGCAGATAAGGCTCAGAGAGGTTTCAAGACCTCTCCTGTCACACAGCTGTTAAAGGTGGGGCCAGCATTTCAACTCAGGTCTAATTCCAAAACCTTTTTATTTAGCCAGTTTGCCTGTCTGCCTCTTGAACGTATGTTAATTTCATAATAAAATCAGATGTGTTGGGGTGCCTGGGTGGCTCAGTCGGTTAAGCGTTTGACTTCGACTCAGGTCACGATCTCGCGGTCTGTGAGTTCGAGCCCCATGTCGGGCTCTGGGCTGATGGCTCAGAGCCTGGAGCCTGCTTCCGATTCTGTGTCTCCCTCTCTCTGACCCTCTCCCGTTCATGCTCTGTCTCTCTCTGTCTCAAAAATAAATAAACGTTAAAAATAAAATAAAATAAAATAAAAATAAAATCAGATGTGTTTCCGTTCAAAAGATGTTCGTGTCTTTGGGTCTCTCAGTTAGCGTATCACATCGGTAACGTGTGATACCTCTACTTGCTTCCCTCTCATCATCCCAGTTGCTCTTGCCTTGGTTTGGACACACCAGAGATTTTCTTCCCCTGACTGCCCATCTCTCCCTAGTGCCCTACGGGGCTTCTTCCTGTTTCTGGGGAAACTGAAGCACGGAATGAGAAAAGAGTAACAAATGACCACATAATTTTTTTTTTCCTTAATATTATCAACTGATACGTTCCGTAAAGGAGGATGTTTTCACAGCTGTGTGCTTCAGGGATGGTGGGAAAAGTTTGCATTTTTATTGCTTGAATATCTTCTACAACAAAGGCACATGCTTGATGGACTTGGAATGTGAAAACCTGTTCTCTCAGTCAGCCCTGTGATAGTGATCTTTGTGTTTATGGTCACACTGGGATTCAGATATGTTATCTCCATGAACTTCAGACCAGAGGTCAGAAAACCAAGGAGTGAACTTGCTGAATATATGATTTAATTACCCTAGATCAATCAAGTTTTGACTTAGTGATGACGGGATATACTGTGTGTGTATTTTATGTAGTTGCTAGGGGAAAGGAACAAAGTTTAATACTTGGTTTTGTTGACCTTTGGTATCACTTTTATCTTGTAGTTCCATATAAAACTGCCTTTGCCAAATATTCAAAAGGCTGCAGTCAAGTGATTTATAGATAAAACCTCATTCACTACTTGCATAAGAAGAGCCCATATCTTCAAATATGGGTGACGTAAGTTTACTTTAGAGACAGGAATGAGTTCATTTCTTTGGAGAGATATGAACAGAATGTCTCTTACTCCAGTGAGAAATAAATTTAAATCAGGACTTTGCTCAGAGGAAGTGGAATGGGGTAACCGGGCAGTTGAGCCTTCAGAAGTTAGGGATCTTTAAGCAAGGCCCAAGGGGTACACCAATTGTGTATTGTGGCACTCATCCAGATAGGAGCATTCCTCAGTACTCTGTAGGGAATGGCAAACATCTATGGAGAACTACTTTGTATATGGCTGTAAGGTGCTTATGTGCCTTGGGTCTTTCAGAGACCTGGGAAGAAAGCAGGAACGTTGATAATAATACACAAAAAGGATTCTATGGTAAGTGCCAATAATGAGCCTTCAACCAAGTGTATTCCAGAGATACAGCCCATAAAAAGTATGATTTATTTATAAAAGGGCTATGTTGCTACTGAATACTTTTTGACATTTCGATTCCAAATTATAGTCAAATCTCAAATAAGCAAAACTGCCTTAACCGTAAGTCAAGAAGAAAATGCTATTTTAAATTAATTCCTCAAGTAAGTTGCCAAATAATGGACACTAGAATTTCAGGAATTAGCAACTCTGGCTCTCATGGTTTGGCTACTGTATTATCTCCCTTAAATTACAGCAATATTTCTGTCACCCAAAATCATTCATGTACAATATTTTTTCTTTCTGTGAACTCCAGTACATATTTCCATCATGTGATTTGTTGCCATGATTATTATTACTATTAACTCTACTTGCTTTGTATAGGGGATGATAAAATCCGCCTTTTAAAGTCGTGCTGACAGTTAAATAAGATAAAATACATTACATGGTCAGCACAATGCTTGGCTAAGGGGATGCCATCATTAACGTTAACTATTGTTTTTCTCACTCGTGAAATATAATGCTTTATCTGACACCTGACATAGAGTTACATTTTAGTAAATTGTCACAATATTGGCTTATTGTTTACAAAGAGACTTAACATGTGAAAATATGTCAAGGAAACCTAACTCAAAATTATAGTCAAGAAATCATGAAAGTTGCCCTCTTATGCACATAACACTCGTTAGGACTTGCGTAGTCCAACAGGAAGAAGGAAGATTTCCTCTGGACCGAGCAAGCTGCCTTCGCCTATAGCCCATCAGATGCTACCACCTCCAGCCACCTGCAGCCAATGAGAAGGCACCACCACTTTGAACGCTTATTTTTTTCCCCAGTGAGCTTTTCTTTAAAACAACCCTTCCAACTTCTTTTTCTCCATAGAAAGACGCTCTCCTCCTTTGTTGCCCAGACTTGCCTGTGGTTCGCCAGTTTGCTTGTTCCAAATTGAAGTTCCTCTGCTATTCCCTAATAAACTCGATTTTGCTGGCTGAATCACTTACCTTTTTCTTCTGAGAGGTTGACAAACATACATTATCTCATTTAATTCTCTCTGCTACTTTCAAGGTATACAGTATTACCCTTAGTTCACTGATAGAGAAATTAAGGTTAAGTGTATCGGTCAAATTTCAAAGTGATAGTGAATAGCTTCCAGAATCTCTAGAAGAGCTCTAGAATCAGATTTTGGGTCACCTACCTAAGCATAATGGCCAAAATTGTGCCATAGAACTTAACCATTGAGGTCACTACTGCTGTTATGACCAAACACTTTGGCATGCCCTGTATCATAAACAGTGCTGGCTGGCAGTGTAGACTGAACTTTGCCACTGGTTCTGCTTCTGTTGTTACCTCAGAAACCCTGTTTTTCCAGAAACAGTTGTCACCAGGGAATGTACCTTGTAGAAGGTCCCTATTTTGCAACATTTGCTCCCCATTTAGAGTCAAGGGTGGATGCATCGATTGGTGGAACTTCTGTCATGTGCTTGTATTTGAGCTGCAGGGCAGATGGGGAAAAGGCCCTTGGTTCTTCAGCTTCTCTGTGTAATGGGCAAGGAGGCTCTCATATGTGACACTACGCTTTATTGCAGTTCCTTGGGTCTTACCTCTGTATACAGAAGGAATATTCTATATTTCCTGTTAATTGTATATGAGCAGAATAGAAATTGAGATTGTTTTCCCTATTAGTAGGAAATCAGATTTTTTTCTAAAATCTATCTTGTTCCTAGTAATTATCTGTTATCAATCAGCCATATTGCCTCGACTTTTTAAACTGTTAACAAATGAGAACTTTCTACCTGATCAGGGTGTGTTCTTCAGTATAAACAGTCCCATATTTCCCATAATCCATTAGAGTGCAAGGTATGTAATCCTTCAGGGAAACCATGAGGTAATACCCACAAGCAGGGTGACTCCTTGAAGCAACACAGTCGTGGCCTTAGTATTTCAGACTTTTTTGGTTGCATCCTTTTCTTGGTACTTCATTTGTTTTTATTTAAAGCGAACCTGCGATTGATCTTTCTGAAAACCTAAAAAAAAAAATTTGGGGTCCCCAATGTGATTGCTCTTGACTCTAAAGGTAGCCTCCCCTCAGTCTTGGTGTGCCTTGCAAAGTCTGTATTTTTAAGAAGTTGTGTATATTTCAAACTACTGTAAGTAGCATTACGTGTTAAAATGCAGTTTTTAAGAGAACATGTTCAATTCCTCAAAGCAAACTCTTTTTAGAGGGAAGGATCCTTTGGTGCTCCAACCAACCATCCTCACTTTGTCTGGAAAGCTGCCGTTTTGATATTTCAGCAAGTGGAGAACACCAGGGTGTGGTGAACACTAGCTGCCAAATTGTAGGGAGGACTCAGGTGCTCCATTTTTATAGGCTGGCATTTGTACCTCCAGACACGTGAGACAGAGTGGACTTCCTGTGTTCATTCACTGAGAGATGTTGAAGGTTGTGACTTCTGAACTATGAGTGTGTGTGATAGACTACGTTTATTTTTATACTCAGAGGAAGGGTCTTCTGAATTTAAATATGTTCCTTTCTGCAAAGAATTCTAAATTAGTCTTGGCCCTATAATTTAAAAAAAAAAACCTGGTCTAGCAGTGTAGAACAATATTTTATCTTCCTTCTCATAGAAACATGAAGTTTTCCAAGTTTGGAAGAAACCATGGTTCAACTCATTCAGTTTTCAGAGAAAGAAATAAGATCTACTGTTCTCTCGATTTATCCTTTTATATTTTAGATTTTGTTCTCTACTGACCACCTTTTTCTTTTTTTTCTTGGCTGCTTTATTAGAGGGGTAGTGTGGAATATTTTTGCTTAGCAAAAATTGAAATCTATCCACTTGACTCTTTTTATTGTGGTAAAATATACATAACATAAAATTTATCACTTTCACCCTTTTTGAGAGTATGATTCAGTGGCATCAAGTATATTCATATTGTTGTACAACATCACCACCATCCTTTTCCATCATTCTTAACTGAAACTGTATACCAATTAAACAGTCACTTCCTATTCCCTCCTCCCCTCAGTGCCTGGCAACCATTAATCTACTTTTTTTTTTTCCTCCATCAATTTGACTATTCTGTGTACATCATGTAAGTGGAATCATACCATATTTGCCCTTTTGTGTCTGCCTTATTTCACTTCGTATGATGTTCTCAAAGTTCATCCATGTTGTAGCATAGGTCAGAATTTCCTTCCTTTTTAAGGCTGAATAATATACATAGTAAGTATTTGCCACATTTTGCTTATTTTTTCATCCATTGCTGGATGCTCGGATTGCTTCCATGTCTTTAACTACTGTGAACGTGAATGTACAAATGTCTTTTCAAGACCCTGCTTTCAGTTCTTTAGGGCATGTACACACAAGTGGAACCACTGGTAATCATATGATAATTCTGTGTTTAATTTTTTGAGGACCTGCCATGCTATTTTCCATAGTGACTCTACCATTTTCATTCCCATCAACGGTGCCCAAGGGCTTCACTGTCTCTACATCCTCACCAACACTTGTTTTCTGGTTTTGTGTTAATTTGTTTTGTTTTTTGATAGCAGCCATCCTAATGAGTGTGAGGTTTTGATTTGTGTTTCCCTTATGACTAGTGATGCTAAGCATCATTTCATGTGCTTATTGGCCATTTATATATCTTCTTTGGAGAAATGTCTACTCAGGTCTTTTGACTATTTTGAATTGTTTGGTTTTTTTTTTTTTTTTATGTTGAGTTTTATGAGTTCTCTGTATATTCTGAGTATTAATCCTGTATCAGATATATGGCCTTTGCAGATATTTCCTCCCATTCTGTGGGTTTCTTTTGTTACTCTATTGATAGTGCCTTTTGGTGTACAAAGTTTTAAATTTTTCATAAAGTCCAGTTTGCCAATTTTTCTTTTGCTGCCTGTATCTTTGGTGTCATATCAAGGAAATCATTGCCAAACCCAATGTCATGAACCTTTTGCCCTGTGTTTTCTTCTATGAGTTTTATGGTTTTCGGTCTTTGATAAAATTTGGGCTAATTTTTGTATGTGGTGTTAGATAAGACTTCAACTTAATTCTTTCACTTGTGGAGATCTAGTTTTCTCAGCACCATTTGTTGAAAAGACTCCTTTCCCCTATTCAATGGTCTTGGCACCTTCGTACAAAATTGCTTGACCATGTAGGTGAGGGTTTATTTCTGGGCTTTCTAGTCTATTCTATTGATCTCTACATCTGTCTTTATGCCAGTACCATACTGTTTTGGTTACTATAGCTTTGTGGTAAGTTTGAAATGAGGAAAGCGTGAGTCCTTCAGCTTTGTTTTTCTTTTTCAGGATTGTTTTGGCTATTGGAAGTCCTTTGAAATACCATATGAATTTTAGGATGGGTTTTCTATCTCTGCAAAAAAACATTGGAATTTTTATAGGGGTTGCAGTGAATCTATAGATTACTTTTGGTGGTATTGTGAACTCAATACCAACAAAACCCACAAATAATCCAATTAAAAATGGGCAGAGGACCTAAATAGACATTTTTGCAATGAAGACAGATGGCCAACAGGCATATGAAAAGATGCTCGACAGCACTAATCATCAGGGAAATGCAAATTAAAAATACAATGAGACATTTTTATACCTGTCAGAATAGCTAAAATAAAATACATAAGACATAACAGGTGTTTGCAAGGCTGTGGAGAAAAGGGAACTCTTGTGCACTGTGGTGGGAATACAAATTTGTACAGCCATTGTGGAAAACACTATGGAATTTCCTCAAAAAACTAAGAATAGAGTTACCATATAATCCAGTAATTCTACCACTGGGTATTTATCCAAAGAAAACAAAAGCACTAATGTGAAAAGATATATGCACCCTTATGTTTATTGCAACATTATTTACAATAGCCGAGATATGGAGGTAATCCAAGTGTCCATTCCTAGATGAATACACACACACACACACACACGAATATTAGTTATAAAAAATAATGAAATCTTGCCATTTGCAACAGCATGGATGGACCTTAGAGGGTTTAATGCTAAGAGAAACAAGTCAGTTAAAGAAACACACATAGTATATGATATCACTCATATGTGGAATTTAAGAAACAAACACATAAATAAAACAGACAAAAAACAGATCCTTAAATACAGAGAACAAACTGGTAGCTGCCAGAGGGTGTGTGTGTGGGGGGGGACGATGGATGAAATAAAGAGGATTAAAAGAACACTTAGCTTTTCTTTTTCCTAATAACTTAATGTCACGTCAGCTAACATACAGCATATACAGTATAGTCTTGGCTTCGGGAGTAGATTCCCGATTCATCACTTCACATACAACACCCAGTGCTCATCCCAATAAGTGCCCTCCTCAGTGCCCATCTCCCATTTTCCCAGCCCCATCAACCCTCAGTTCTCTGTATTTAAGAGTCTCTTATGGTTTGCCTCCTTCTCTGTTAGTAACTTATTTTTCCTTCCCTTCCCCTATGGTCTTCTGTTAAGTTTCTCAAATTCCACATATTAGTGAAAATATGTATCTTTCTTTGACTTATTTCACTTAGCATAATGCCCTCCAGTTCCATCCATGTTGCTGCAAGTGGCAAGAAGATTTCATTCAATTGCCAAATAGTATTCCATTGTATATGTATGCCACATCTTCTTTATCCATTCATCAGCTGATGGACATTTGGGTGCTTTCTGTTATTTAGCTATTGTTGATAGTGGTGTTATAAACATTAAGGTACATGTGCCCCTCTGATACTCCGGTATCCTTTGGATAAATTCCTAGGAGTGCTATTGCTGGGTTGTAGGGTAATTCTATTTTTAATTTTTTGAGGAACCTCCACGCAGTTTTCCAGAGTGGCTGCACCAGTTTGCATTCCCACCAACAGTGCAAGAGGGTTCCTCTTTCTCCACATCTTCGTCCACATCTATTGTTGCCTGAGTTGTTAATTTTAGCCACTCTGACCAGTGTGAGGTGGTATCTCAATGTGGGTTTGATTTGTATTTCCCTGATGATGAGCAGTGTTGAGCATCTTTTCATGTGTCTGTTGGCCATCTGGATGTCTTCTTTGGAAAAGTGTCTATTCATGTCTTCTGCCCATTTCTTCACTGGATTATTTGTTTTTTGGGTGTTGAGTTTGATAAGTTCTTTATATATTTTAAATACAAACCCTTTACCCAATATGTCATTTGCAAATATCTTCTCCCATTCTGTTGGTTGCCTTTTGGTTTTGCTGATTACTTCTTTTGTTGTGCAGAAGCTTTTTATCTTGAGGTCCCAGTAGTTCATTTTTGCTTTTATTTCCCTTGCTTTTGGAGATATGTCAAGTAAGAAGTTGCTGCGGCTAAGGTCAGAGAGGTTGTTGCCTGTTTTCGCCTCTAGGATTTTGATGGTTTCCTGTCTCACACTTAGTTCTTTCATCCATTTTGAATTATTTTTGTGTATGGTATAAGAAAGTGGTCCAGTTTCATTCTTCTGCATGTAGCTGTCCAGTTCTCCCAGCACCATTTGCTAATGGCTAAAGAGGCTGTCTTTTTTCCATTGGATACTCTTTCCTGCTTTGTTGAAGATTAGTTGGCCATACAGTTGTGGGTCCAATTCTGGGTTCTCTGTTCTATTCCTATGGTCTATGTGTCTGTTTTTGTGCCAATACCATACTGTCTTGATGATTACAGCTTTTAGTACAGGCTAAAGTCTGGAATTGTGATGCCTCCAGCTTTGGTTTTCTTTTTCAACATTACTTTGGCCATTTGGGGTCTTTTGTGGTTCCATACAAATTTTGGGATTGTTTGTTCTAGCTCTGAGAAGAATGCCGATGCAATTTTGATTGGATTTGCACTAAATGTGTAGATTGCTTTGGGTAGTATTGACATTTTAACAATATTTATTCTTCCAATCCATGAGCATGGAATGTTTTTCCATCTCTTTGTGTCTTCTTCAATTTCTTTCATAAGCTTTCTATAGTTTTCAGTGTACAGATCTTATACCTCTTTGGTTAGGTTTATTCCTAGGTATTTTATTGTTCTTGGTGCAATTGTAAATGGGATCAATTTCTTGGTATCTCTTTCTTTAAAAATTTTTTTAATGTTTATTTTATTTTTTATTTTACTTTTTAATTTTTTTTAACGTTTATTTATTTTTGAGACAGAGAGAGACAGAGCATGAACAGGGGAGGGGCAGAGAGAGAGGGAGACACAGATTCGGAAGCAGGCTCCAGGCTTTGAGCTATCAGCCCAGAGCCCGACGCGGGGCTCGAACTCACGGACCGTGAGATCATGACCTGAGCCGAAGTCGGACGCTCAACCGACCAAGCCACCCAGGCGCCCCTAATGTTTATTTTTTAAAGCGAGAGAGTGCAAGCAGGGGATGGCAGAGAGAGAAGGAGACAGAATCTGAAGCAGGCTCCAGGCTCTGAGCTGTTAGCGCAAAGCTTGACATGGACCTCGAAAGCACGGACCATGAGATCATGACCTGAGCTGAAGTCAGGCTCCTAACTAACTGAGCCACCCAGGGGCCCTGCTCGATATCTCTTTCTGTTGCTTCATTATTGGTGTATAGATATGCAATCGATTTCTGTACATTGATTTTCTATCCTGCAACTTTGCTGAATTCATGTATCAGTTCTAGGAGTTTTTTGGTGGAGTCTTTTGGGTTTTCCATGTAGAGTATCATGTCATCTGTGAAAAGTGAAACTCTGACTTCTTCTTTGTCAATTTGGATGCCTTTTATCTTATTTTGTTGTCTGATTGCTGAGGCTAGGACTTCTAACACTATGTTAAACAACAATGGTGAGAGTGGACATCCCTGTTGTGTTCCTGATCTCAGGGGGAAGCTCTCAGTTTCTCCCCAGTGAGGATATTATCTGTGGGCCTTTCATATATGGCTTTTATGATGTTAAGGTATGATCCCTCTATCCCGACGTTTTTGAGGGTTTTTATTAAGAAAGGATGAGGGCGCCTGGGTGGCTCAGTCGGTTAAGCGGCCGACTTCGGCTCAGGTCATGATCTCGTGGTCCGTGAATTCGAGCCCCGCGTCAGGCTCTGTGCTGACAGCTCAGAGCCTGGAGCCTGTTTCAGATTCTGTGTCTCCCTGTTTCTCTGACCCTCCCCCGTTCATGCTCTGTCTCTCTCTGTCTCAAAAATAAACGTTAAAAAAAATTTTTTTAATTAAAAAAAAAGAAAGGATGCTGTATTTTGTCATATGCTTTTTTTGTTAATTAAAAAAATTTTTTTTACATTTATTTATTTTTGAGAGACAGTGTACTAGTCAGGGATGGATAGAGAGAGAGGGAGACACAGAATCCGAAGCAGGCTCCAGGCTCTGAGCTGTTAGCACAGAGCCTGACGTGGGGCTTGAACTCACGAACCGTGAGATCATGACCTGAGATGAAGTCAGATGCTTAACTGACTGAGCCACCCAGGCGCCCCTGTCATATGCTTTTTCTGCATCTATTGACAGGATCATATGATTCTTATCCTTTCTTCTATAAATGTGATGTATCACATTGATTGATTTGCAAATATTGAACCAGCCCTGAAGCCCAGGAATGAATCTCACTTGATCATGGTGAATAATTCTTTTAATATACTGTGAATTTGATTTGCTGGTATCTTGTTGAGATCCATGTTCATCAGGGATATTGGCCTGTAATTCTCCCTTTTAGTGGGGTCTTTGTCTGGTTTGGGAATCAAGGCAATACTGGCTTCATAGAATGAGTCTGGAAGCTTTCCTTCTGTTTCTACTTTTTGGAACAGCTTGAGAAGAATAGGTTCTAACTCTGTTTGAAATGTCTGGTAGAATTCTCCTGGGAAACCATCTGGCCCAGGACTATTATTTGTTGGGAGATTTTTTTTTTTTTTTTTAATTTTGAAAGAGAGTGAGTGGGGGAAGGGTGGAGAGAGAAGGAAAGAGAGAGAATCCCAAGCAGGCTCCACACTGTCCCCACGGAGCCCAACATGGGGCTTGAATTCATGAACTGCAAGATCATAATCTGAGCCAAAATCAAGAGTTGGATGCTTAACTGGCTGAGCCATCCAGGCACCCCTGTTGGGAGATTTTTGATAACCGATTCAATTTCTTCACTGGTTATGGGTCTACGAGGACACTTATCTTGATGAGCACTGAGAAATTTATGGACTTTTTGAATCATTATATTGTATACCTGAAATTAATATAATACCATATGTTAATTATACTTGAATAAAAAAAATAAAAAATCCTAGTAAGTCTTCCAATTCATGAAACATGAGTTGTCTTTTTATTTATTTTTGTCTTCTTCAATTTATTTCAGCAGTGTTTCAGAACTCTCATTGTAACTGATTTTTGTGTGTGAACTGTATCCTGCTACTTTGCTGAATTCATTTAATAGTTCTAAAAATTTTTTGTGTGGAATCTTTAGGGTTTCCCCCATATAAAACCATGTCATCTGCAAACAGTGATAATTTTATCTTCCTTTCCAAGTTGGATTTCATTTATTACTTTATTCTTGCCTAATTGCTTTGGCTAGAACTTCCAGTACTATGTTGACTAGAATGGAAAAAGTGGGGATCCTTTTCTTTTTCCTGATCTTAAAGGAAAAGCTTTCAGTCTTTCACCATTGAGTATTGTTTGCTCTATATTTGCTCTTTTATTAATTTCCTTCTATCCTAGTTTGTTGTGTGTTTTTATCATGAAAGCATGTTGAATTTTGTCAAGTGCTTTTTCTCTATTAGTTAAGATTATCATGTAGTTTTTATCCTTTATTCTGTTAATGTTGTGTATTACACTGATCAATTTTCCTATCCTGTACCATCATTTCATTCTAGGAATAAATCCCAGTTGGTCATGGTATGTAATCCTTTTCATATGTTGTTGAATTCTGTTTGCTAGCATTTTCTGAAGGCTTTTTGCACCACTGTTCATAAGTGATAATGGTCAGAAATTTTATTTTCTTGTAGTGTGTTTGGCTTCACTATTAGGTTAATAATGGCCATACAGAATGAGTTAGAGTGTCCTTTCCTCCTCAATTTTTGGAAAATTTTGAGAATTGGTGTTAGTTGTTTATGTATTTGGTAAAGTTCATCAATGAAGCCATCAAGTTCAAGACTTTTTTTGTTGTTACTGGGAGATTTTTTTTTTAAGTTTGTTTGTTTGTTTGTTTAGAGAGCATGAGCAGGGGAGGGGCAGAGAGAGAGGAAGAAGAGAGAGAATCCCAGGCAGGCTCTGCACCATCAGCACAGTGACTGATGAGGGACTCGAACTTACGAAACCTGAGATCATGACCTGAGCCAAAACCAAGAGTCAGAGGCTTAACTGACTGAGCCACCCAGACACCCCCTGGGAGATTTTTGTTTTTTAATTACTGATTCAATTTCCTTACTAATTAGAGGTCTATTCAAATTTTCTGTTTCTTTCTTTATGATAGTCTTGGCAGCTTTGTATTTCTAGGAATTAGTCATTTCATTTAGGCCATCCAATTTGTTGATGTGCAGTTGCTCATACTACTCATTTATAATCTCTATTTCTGTAGATTCAGTAGTAATGTCCCCACTTTTGTTTCTGATTTCAAGAATTTGAGTCTTCTCTCATTTTTTCTTAGTTCTTCTAGCTAAAGCTTTGTCAATTTGTTCTATTTAAAGAATTAACTTTTGTTTATTTTCTCTATTTTTCTATTCTCTATTTCGTTTATCTTTGTTATAACCATTACTATTTCCTTCTGCTAGCTTTAGGTATGGTTTATTCTTCTTTTTCTAGTTCCTTAAGTTGTAATCTTAGCTTGTTGATTTGACTGCTTTTTTCTTTTTAAGTGTTCAGAGTTATAAATTTCCCTTTTAGCACTGCTTTGCTGCATCCTTTAAGTTTTGGTAGATTGTATTTTAGGTTTTATTCATCTCTAAGTATTTTTAAATCTCCCTGTGATTTTTTTCTTTGATCCATCGGTTGCTTCTGAGTGTGTTGGTTTAATTTCCACAAGCTTGTGAATTCTTCAGTTTTCCTTCTTGTATTGATTTCTAACTTAATTCTTTTGTGGTTAGATATTTTGTATGATATTTATCTTTTAAGTTTTATTGAGATTTAATTTGTGGCCTAACATAATGGTCTGGGAAATGTACTGAGAAATGTCCCATGTGCACTTGCAAAGAGTCTGTATGTATTCTCTTGTTGTTGGATAGCACATTCTGTATACATCTGTGAGATCTAATTGGTTTACTGTGTTAAGTCCTCTATTTCTTAATTATCTGTTGTCTGGTTGTTCTGTATTGAGAATGGGGTGTTGAAGTCTCCAGCTATTATTGTAGAACTGTCTCTTTCTCCATTCAGTTCTGTCCATTATTGCTTGATATATTTTGATGGTCTGTGATGAGGTGTGTAAGTGTTTTACAGTTGTTATGACTTTTTGCTATATTGAACTTTTTATTAATTTATAAATAATGTCTTTCTTTGTGTCTTGTAACCCTTTTTGATTTAAAGTCTATTTTTTCTGAATTAGCGTAACAAATCCTTCTCTCTTGGTTACTATATGCATGGACTATCTTTAACCATCTGTTTGCTTTCAACCTATTTGTGTCTTTGGATGTAAAGTGAGTCTTTTGTAGATATCCTATAGTTATATCATCCTTTTTACAAATTCATTGTGCCAATCTCTGTCTCTTGATAAAATAGTTTATTCCATTGACATTTTAAAAAGTAAATACTAAGGAAGAAGGACTTCTGTCATTCTGCTCTTGTTTCCTTTATGGTTTATAGCCTTTTTATCCTTCATTTCCTGCATTACTATCTTCTTTTGTGTTGAATTGATTTTTTTTTTTGTGTGTGTGTGTAGTGAAATGTTTAAATTCCTTTCTCATTTTCTTCACAAGGGTCTTGCCTTGTTAATGGCTGCTGACCAATCAGGGTAGTGGTTGCTGATGATTGGGGTGGCTGTGGCCATTTCTTAAAATAAGAAAACAATGTAGTTTGCTTCATTGGACCTACTCTTCCTTTCACAATTTCTCTTTGGCATGCAAGGTTGTTTGATGGCATTTTACCCACAATAGAACTTCTTTCAAAATTAAAGCCAGTCCTCACAAACCCTGCCACTGCTTTATCAACTAAGCTGATGTAACATTCTAAATCCTTTGTTGTCATTTCAAAACTGTTGTACATTTTCACCACCAGTGCACAAGGGTTCCAATTTCTTCACATCTTCACCAACCATGGGAATTATACTTAACACACTAAAGTTGTAACACTCTAACTTGAATTGATGTCAAATTAACTTCAATAGCATAAAAACTCTGCTCCTTTACAGTTGCACATTCAGTCCTTTCAGATGATGATATCACAAAGTTACATCTGTATACATTGTCCAAAAACATAAACTAATAAGTTTTAAAAATGTATTAATCTCTTGAATCATGTAGGAAACAAAAAACGGAGTTACAGACTATTGTTATAATAATGCTAGTTTTTATAATTGCCTGTGTGTTTACCTTTACTGAGATCTTTATTGATTCATACAGCTCAGAGTTCCTGTCCATTGCCCTTTCATTTCAACCTGCGGGGCTTTCTTTAGCATTTCTTGAAGGACAGGTCTAGAGGTAATGAACTCCCTCAGCTTTTGTTTCTCTGGGAATGTCTTAATGTCTTCCACACTTTTGAAGGACAGTGTTGCCACATACAGGCATACCTGAAAGATAGTGTGGGTTCAGTTCCAGATCACCACAGTGCAAACTGTATATTGCAATAAAGTGAGTCAAGTGAAACTGTAGGTTTCTGAGTGCTTATAAAAGTTACGTTTAGGCTGTACTATGTATAGTTTATTAAGTGTCCATTGGCATTAAATCTAAAAAAACAATGTGCATCCCTTCATTAAAAAATACTTTTTTGCAAAGAAATGGTACTATCTGAACTTTCAGCGAGTCAGAATCTTTTTGCTGATGGTAGTGATTACTGACGATTGTGGTGTTTGTGCCGTTTCTTAAAATAAGAAAACAATGTAGTTTGCCTCATCGGCTTGCTCTTCCTTTCACAAACAATTTCTCTTTGACATGGGAGGCTGTTTGATGGCATTTTACCCACAATAGAACTTCTTTCAAAATTGAAGCCAGTCCTCACAAACCCTGCCACTGCTTTATCAACTAAGCGGATGTAACATTCTATATCCTTTGTTGTCATTTCAAAACTGTTGTACATTTTCACTACCACTGCACAAGGGTCCCAATTTCTCCACATCTTCACCAATACTTGTTATTTTCTGTTGTTTGGATAACAGCCATCCTAATGGTTAAGCGGTATCTCATTGTGGTTCTGTTTTGCATTTCCTAAATGATTAGTGATGTTGAGCATCTTTAATGTGCTAAGTGACATTTGTAGATCTTCTCTGAAGAAACGTCTACTAAGTCCTCTGCCCATTTTTGAATTGTGTTCTGGGACTTTTTTGTTGTTCCTACTTTTTAATTTTAGCTTTTATCTGGCACTGCATTGTATTTAACTCCTGCTGCTTCTGGTGATCTGCTTGAGGTGTCAGATGAATTCTTTATTATTTCCTACAGTGCTGGGATATAGTAGGAGGGGCTAGCAAATACTCCTAGTATAGTAGGGTTGGCCGTTCCTTCAGCCAGATTTTGAAACCTGCTTATTTGACTGTGGCAACAGTTGGTAGTTGGAGACCTGGAGACAGTGAAATGAGTTCCTGTTCTGTGCCAAATACTATGCCAAGTGTAACTTCACATAATTCTCACAGTACTCCTTTAACCTAGATAGTATTCAAATTGTAGATAAACTGAGTTCAAGGAAATTAAATCCTACTCTTACATAACATAGGTAGTAAATGGCAATCTCAGGATTCAAATGCCCAGGTCTACCTGACTCCAAAGCTTCTATCTTTCATTATATAATGCTGCCCCCCTTCCATGGCCTGTAAATTTAACCAGAGAGCAAGCCTTTGAACCTGGAAATTGTTGAAGGAGGAAGATGAGTTGAACATTTCACTTCATTCTTTGGGAGGAAAAAGTGGAGAAGATTGTGAAAAGCTAAGGTAAGTTCATAACAGTGGACAGGATTTCTTGAAGACACCGAGGTGTCTCATCTGTAGAAACTGATCACCTTTGGAAAAATTGTATCTACTTTTGGTCATAACATTTTCTGCTTTTTTTTCTTTGGTAACATAAACCAAGGTCACTGGCCCATAGATAAATGAATGCCTGGACCTAGATGGATGAACTGACTTCTATAACTTACCATAAATTCCCTTGAAGCCTGAGTGCCCCTCTACCTCTCTGAGTCTTAAGAAAGGCAAGAATAAAGGGAACAGATATTTGTCAAGATCCTACTGTGTGCTGGGAAAACTGTAAGGGGGAGTGGTTATTATCCCAGTTTTACACATGAGAACACTGAGACCCGGAGATATAAAGTAAACTGCCCAAATCACACAACCAATACTAATAGGGCTGAATTCAGCTTTTCCCAGGGACTAATAAGCTCCCGTCTTAGAATTTAATTCTCACAGTTCTGGAGGCTGGGAAGTCCAAGATCAAGATGCTGGTAGATTCAGTGTCTGGTGAGGGCCTACTTCCTCATTCATATAGTCATCTTTTTGTTTTGCCCTCACATGGTAGGAAGGGCAAGTAGGCCCTCTGGGGTCTCTTATAAGGGCAGTAATCCCATTCATGGGGGATCCATCCTCTAATTACCTAATCACCTCCCAAAGGCCCTTCCTCCTCATACTATCATATTAGTGATTAGGTTTCAACATATGAATTTGGGGGGATATGACATTCAGTCTATAGCACCACCTTAATGAGAGAGTTCTTTATCGGCCCTCTGGTAGTTATGGATAACTGTTAGGAGATTATTTTTATTCACACAGAACTCTTTCTCCTCAGTTCACTCTTTGCTTATGGTGGGTTGGCATATTATATCCAGCTTGCCTGCACTTGGGGTCTCTTCCATCACATGGTTTAATCAAAACCATGATGATAGCCTGTCTGGCTGGTTTCTTTTCCTGGGTGAGATGGTGCTGCTCTGAGGTGACTGAATGGAGGTAAAAGTTCCAAAGGAAGCCGGTTATGGAGTGCACTCTTTTTCTAAATACCCCAAAAGAATTGGTCACCAGTATACATCATAGGATCCTGTCCAAGTTGGGTTGGTATTTTTAGACCCCTTTCCTTTTTTTAAAAAAGAAAACTTTTGAGAACTAAAGTTTATATTGAGTAAAGAACACACATGGCTAATGTGCTTCTGTCTTTCAAATGTACAATGACCAATACAGTAAAAAATCTCTTAATAGTTTTGGGGGGAATTTCTTTTTTCATAATCTGTTGCCTTGTTATACCTTCACAGTCAACCTTCCAGAGATTCTGCTCTCAGGATTCTGCAGCAGGAAACCAGCTTCTTATACTGTTTCTAATTTTAGTATATGTGCTGCCGAAGCGAGCACCTTATACTGTTTCTAAAATATAGGCCTCACTGCTCATAAGACTCATTTTAGTCCTGGAAGTCGCTAAGCCCTTAAAAGTTAAGGAATTCAGTTTGGTAATAGCCTAGGTTAATACCCATATGGTTCTGCACTATACTTTAAAAAAACGTTGTTTTTTTTTTTTTTTCCTACCTGACATTTCAGAAAGAAAAAGATGGCTCAGCAAAATATTTCCCAAATGTTTAACCCTGATGATTTTTCCACTCAGCACTTTACACAAAGAGGTGGGTACAGATGGCAGTTTGCTGGATCTGGGTAATAATCAGTCTTGGTCCTCACCCATTCCCTGGAGCCCACTCTCCATTTCTGTATAAACAAAGTCGTTTCAACAGGGTCTAACAGGGTCTTAAGAAATGTCTCCAGTATTTACCACTTGCAAATATGGAATCTATTAGATCAGGTTTTTAACTCGGTAAATATCTGCTTTGAGTGCACCACTGTTTTAAAGCTCAAGAAGAATTAGAAAGCTAAGGGTAATGGTCCTGTTCTCTTGCACAGTAAGGAAGACATAATTTAGAAATTTTAACGTGAAAAGCTAATCATAAACATGTGGAAGAATAGAGTATTAGGAGTGAAGTGTCGTGAGGGCTTTAATTTTTTTTAATGGCACAGGAAACCAAAGAAGTAGAGAAGGATGAAGTGATAGAATAAAATGTTAGTCGTTGAATCTAGAGGGTGAACATTTGGGTATATTTTTTCCTACTTTTCTATGTGTTTGAAGATTTATATAAGAAAAACTAAAACTAAAAAGTCTTAACCATAAAGAACATTTATGAAACTATACAAAAAATAACTTCAAGATGATATATGGTTCACTCTCTATTACTAAGGGTTTAGGTTATTATTAGAGTTGGTAAGAATTAAAACACAGGTGTAACTGTAGAGGCCCTCAGAGGCCAGGTAATGCGAATGAAGGAAGTTGGCTGGTCAGATAGCAGTGGGAAGTGGTGGGATTGAGAGAGTAGGAGAGTATGCACCTCACTGAAAGCATCTGCACTTAAAAAAAACCCTGAAATTCAGAAACGTGAAATTTTAAAAAACATGCATTCAGAAGAAACACAGTCCAAAAGGCTGGCAGTTTGCGGTCTCCTACAAATGACAAAATTTACCATCTCTAAATTTACCCAGCTTTCTGTTCTCCCTCCTCTTTTGATCAGAAGATAATAGGGGTGATTCAGTCATCAAAAGGAGGGAAACAGGTTCCTGACACTTGAGAGTGATGGGAAATATTAGCTTACTGCCTCTAGAATTGGCCTATGTTGCCACAGCTTTGTAGCTTCAGGAGTAGAAAAAGTGGCCTGTCATCGTTGTGGTCATCGTCATCATCGTCGTTGTCTCCTCCTCTTCTCTTCTCTTCTCCTCCTCCTCTCCCCCTCCCCCCCCCCCCTTCTATGATCCTTCTTGCTCCTTCTATGATCTGGAGTAAGATTTGTGGTAGATTTTCAGAGATGGCTGTGAGTCAAAAAAAAAAAAAAAGCACATTCTGATAATAGACCCATCTACCTGGGCTTGGCTTTTAGATGATTAGGGGGAGGGTACAATTGTAATTTATAAGGATGATTTAAAGTATAATTTCTTTGACTTTGAAGTTGGCTGCAACTTAAACAACTCTAGTATGCCTTCTAGACTTGGCAGCCTTCTTAAAATTTCTTTTCTCATTTTTTTTTTTTTTTTAAAGAGAAAGAGTAAAGGTTTTGTTTTGTGAGCCAGAGTTGGGTTGTGGGTCCTCTGCTTCTGCCCTTCAGCCCTCTGGAAGCTTGGGCTGGCCCTGACGTTCCCCAGTCTTTAATACAAGCTCCCAGTATTCTCCTCAAGCACTGGAAATCTTCCTCATTCACTTTCAAAGAGCAGATTCAGACTGAGACCAGGCCTCACTCTTAAGTATATGTGGAGAACAGAGTAGGGACCCTGAAAAGGCTTTTTCTCCCTAAAGTCTTCTTCAGCTCACTCTTTGCTTGGAATTCCAGCGGTAGAATGTATCCTCCTAGCCTAATTTGAGAACCTTTTATGTACTAGGTGCTGTATGGCAGACATAAGAGGTAAATAGATAAGTAAAATATCTTCCCCCATCTCAAAGTTTGTTATGAGGCTTTTATTTTATTTTTTTTAATTTTTTTAACGCTTATTTATTTTTGAGACAGAGAGAGACAGAGCATGAACGGGGGAAGGTCAGAGAGAGAGGGAGACAGAGAATCTGAAACAGGCTCCAGGCTCTGAGCGGTCAGCACAGAGCCCGACGCGGGGCTTGAACTCACGGACCGCGAGATCATGACCTGAGCCGAAGTCGGACGCTTAACCGACTGAGCCACCCAGGCGCCCCTGTTATGAGGCTTTTAATTTAATTGCCATGGAGAAGATTATGTTTTAAGGTATATTCAGCCATGTCAACCTTGGTGAGAATGAAAGATATGGAACTGGTTTGGGCTTATATAATTGGGGATACTTGGGGCAAGGGATGAGGGGAGGACTGCCCAAGGAGATATTACTTATAGATGAGAAAGACCGTGGCCACTTTTTGTTAAAATAAGTTGATTTACTTAAAAGTTTTTGGAATGAAATACATTCATCTGGTTTTAAAAAAAAAAGTTAAAATATCCTGTGAAAGTCTTCCCTCCTACCCTTGCTCTCCATTTGTCTGACTCTTGTCATTCCAGAGTTTCTTTATGTAAAATATAAGCAATTATGAATATATATTTTTATTTACTTGCATACCACCCATTTCTTACACAACGGTGGCATAGTCTAAACACCATCCTATATACCTTTCTTTTATTACTTAATATCTTTTTTTTTTTTAAGCACTTGTTAAAAAAAAGCATTTAATGCACTTTCCTCCATGTAGCTTTGAGCTACCAGGACACTGCACCGCCCTCCTCTAAATCTTCTCCTCCGCTCTTCTGCTGAAGAATTTGACCTTCACAATGACAGGCTGCTTTGAGAGCCTTCCCGTCCCCAGAACTTTGTAGTGGCCCGATCGCACCACCTCAGTGATAGGAGCGACTCCAGGCTTGGTTTTGGCAACATTTAGCCATGTCTGCTCGCTGACCAAGGTCCACAGTTTATCAAGGTTGACAGTTGGGCAGAAGCTCTTGTTCCTAAGTCATAATACTTCATACCAATGTTCCCAGAGTAACCTGAGTGATGTTTGTTTATCCCAGCCTCCTGGGTGCTTCCCCTGCTTGCCTGCCCATGCAGCCATGGCTGTGGCTCATATGGCCCGGAACTTTCCAGGTCTTCCTGTCTGCATACCATGTTGGCAGCCTAGGTGAAAGAGTTATTACTTAATATCTTATGGAGATTTTTCTCTCGAATACATATAGAGCTCCTTTATTGGTTTCTCTGGTCATATAATATTTATGGATGTACCTTGGTTTAATTAACAAGTTCCCTGTTGATGGACATTGAGGTGTTTGCTCATCTTTTACTATGACAGTCACTGCTGCAACGAATAATCTTATATATTTATACCTTACACAACATTTAGCCTATGTGCTAATTTATGTGTAAATTCCTAGTAGTGAAATTGCCGCATCAAAGGCTCTATGGATTTGTGATTTTGATATCCATGCCAAATTGCCCTCTATGGGGGTGTTAATGACTTATACACTAATCAGCAATGCCTATTTTCTTCATAGTTCCACCTACGGAGTTTTTATCATACTTTTGGATTTTTACCAATGTGATAGGTGAAAAATGGGCTTGAGTGGAGTTTTAATTTTTTTTATGATGAATAAGGTTGTACATCTTTTCTTGTAGCTGAGGCATTGAGATTTCTTTTTCTGTGAACTGCCTATTCATATCCTTTGTCCATCTTTCTTTTGCTGATTCCTTACTTGCCAATTTCTAGGAGCTCTTTATATAATAGGAAGTTTGCTCTTTCTGATATGAGTTGCAGATATTTTTCCCAGGGTTTTTTTGTTTAACTTCGGGTGTTTTTTGTCCATGAGGAATCTTGATTTTTATATTGTTGAATTTATCAGTGTTTCCTTATGGCCTTTGCGTTATCCTGGCCCACTATTGAAAGCACAAAATCTTTCATTCCTCTTTCCATGGCACCTCCTCTCTGTGTCTAATTCTTGGATTGGCAGCAGAAAGCTTTCGGTAACCTTCCTCAGGTCTGTTCCTGGGACTGTATCTTTGTCGGTTTTAGGGTAGTCTTTGATAATTTTGTGAGAAGATTTTAGTGGTCTGAAAAATCCCCATCTTATTAATTTCAGGCACTCTAGAAAACTGGCATTTTCTTATGAAACTAAACAAGTGATTTTCACATGGCCCAGCCATGGCAGTCAGTCTCAGGGCATTTATCCCAGAGAAATGAAAATTGGCTTATACACAAACCTGTGCACAACTGTTTATAGCAGCTCTGTTTTTAACTGCCCCCATACTGGAAACTACCCAAATGTCCTTCAATGGATGGAAGGTTGAACAAACTCTGGTACATACATACCATGGAATACTACCGAGAAATGAGAAGGAGCAAACTATTGATAGATTCAACAACATAGATGATTCTCGAATGTATTATGTTGGGTGAAAAAAGCCAATCCCCAAAGGTTACATGTGTTGTATGATCCCATTTATAAAACATTGTTGAAATGATAAAATTAAAAAAATGGTGAACACGGGTGCCTGGGTGGCTCTGTCTGTTAAGTCTCTGACTTTGGCTCAGATCACGATCTCATGGTTTGTGGGTTCGAGCCCTGTGTTGAACTCTGTACGGACACCTCAGAGCCTAGAGCCTGCTTTGGGTTCTGTGTCTCCCTCTGTCTCTGCCCCTCCCCCTCTCATGCTTTGTCTCTGTCTCTCAAAAATAAACAAACATTTAAAAACATTTTTTTAAAATGGTGAACAGATGGGTGGTTGTCAGGGGTTAAGGATGGGGAGGGGAATGAGAGAGGTGGATGTGGTTATGAAAAGCAGCACAAGAAATCTTTGTGGTGATGGAACAGCTCAGGAGCTGACCGTGGTGGTGGATTCATGAATGTACACGTGTGAAAAAAATTGTATAGAGCTAAATATAGTAGACACCCTTATCTGTGGGGGGGATATGTTCCATGACCCCCAGTGGATGCCTGAAACTGAATGGTACTGAACCTTATATATATTAGGTTTTTTCTAAATGTACACACCTGTCGTAAAGCTTAATTTAGAAATTAGGCACAGCAAGAAATTAATAATAACAACTGATAATAAAATAGAACAATTTTAACAATGTACTATAATGAAAGTTATGTGGATGTACGCTCTCTCTGGCTTAAAACGCCTATTGTACTGTCCTCACCCTTCTTGTGATGACGTGAGATAATAAAATGCCTGTGCAATGAGATGAAGTGAGGCAAATGATGTAGGCATTGTTATATCCTGTGAGGCTACCATTGACCTTTTGGCAATATGTCAGAAGGAGAATCATCGTGTGGTTCACCGCTGCTGTACACAGACGTGCACGTACATGAATGCCCACACACACACACACACACACACACACACACACACTCGAGTGCAAGTAAAATGGGGACATCTGCATAAGATCACTGGATTGTATCGCTGTCAGTCTCGCTTGTGATGTTGTATTATAGGTTTGCCAGATGTTACCTTTGGGGGAAGTTGAGTAAAGGGATACACGAGATCCTATACACAGGATCTCAATAAAACTTTCAATTAAAGAATAAATCCCTATTTTTGCAAATAGTGGCTTCATCAGAAGCTACCGTGTGGAGGCAGGTTTAGCTGGAGTAACTGGTGCTTTCCTCTGTTAGGATCCACAGTGGAACTGCCGAGGGACCTAAGTGCTGGCAGTGGAATATAGGGGAACAGAGTGGTACCTCATGTTCAACCCTGCCCTTACCTTAGCTCTTTCAGGTGAGATGAAGATCTGAGAACACTGACTGGCATTTCTGAGGATTCTCTGTGATAGCCCAACTGGGTAGCCCATCATACAGCCTGCTGAGGTAGGGGAAGTGGGGGAGGAGAAGACTGGTTTAAGTTCTAGTACCGGAGAAATCAGTGAAAGTTTGACGTTGGTGGTTGGGGGCAAGAATGGGAAGGGGTTCCTAAGATGAGCTTTGATGTGGGTGGGCTTAAACTGATTATGCTCAGCATATGCCCCATTGTCATATTGATTTTGGTGTACCTTATGCTATATCATTGGCTCTGATATGAGACAGTGTGGCCCTAGCTTAGTGGTTCTCAGAGTGTGGTAGGGCGATCCCTGGGATCCATGGGACCCTTCTAGGGATTCTCTGAGGTCAAAACTATTTTCACAATAATACTTAGGCATTTGCAGGGCGCCTGGGTGGCTCAGTCAGTTGGGCTTCTGACTCTTGGTTTCGGCTCAGGTCGTGATCTCATAGTTTGTGAGTTTGAGCTCCACGTCCGGCTCTGTGCTGCCAGCGCAGAGCTTGCTTGAGATTCTCTCTCCCTGCCCCTCCCCTGCTTATGCTCTCTCTCTCTCTCAAAATATGTAAATAAAAAAAAATACTTAGACACTCGCTAGCTACACTCATTCTCTTACAAATGTACAATGGAGTTTTTCAGAAGCTACATATTATAAAAGCAACATATTAAATGCAGAAGCAGATATGAGAATCCATATGTTTTCTGTTAAGCCAGACATTGAAAAGACTTATAAAATTTAAACCAGTGCCACTCTTCTCACTTTTTTGTTTTGGAAAATATCGTTACTTCTTTTAAAATATGTTGTTCATGTTAGCATGTAATGAGGCTAATATTGTTGTTTTAAGATAATTTAATAAATATTTAAGAATTTTCTCAGTTTTAATTTTTAATAGGTGAATACTGGTGTTAACCACAGAAACAAAGCTCTTTGGGGTCCTCAATAATTTTTGAAAGGGTAAAGGAATCCTAACACCGAAAAGTCTGTGAACTTTTGGCTTGGCAGAGTACTTGGCCAAAAGTTGGTATGTTTGAGTTCTAGTCAAAAGTTTGATGTATGACTATGGACAACTCATTTAGCCCCTTTAATTGATTTTTTTTCTTACATAAGTGTTAGTAATTATCTTCCTCTACATACTACACCTCAAAGAAAAGTAAGTTAAGTTTATATGAAAGGCTTTGAAAATAAGTGTCCTATGCACATGTCAGGAATTTAATAGTTACACAACAAAACTGATATTGGAAAAAAACATAACAAAAGTTTCTGGTGTGTTCACTGACATTCACTTTTTAAATTTCTTCATTTTTGCATCTCCTCCTGATGGGTTCCTTTACATATTATTTCTGTTTCTCAGTTTCTCAAACAGCCATTTAAAAATGTTATTATTAAAGTATAGCTGGCATACAATGTTCTATTAGTTTCAAATGTACAACAGAGTGATTCCATAACTCTGTACATTGCTCAAAGCTCACCGCAAGAAGTGTAGTCCCATCTGTCACCATACAACGTTATTACAGTATTATTGACTCTATTCCCTATGCTCTACTTTTGATCCCCATGACTTATTTATTTTATAACTGGAAATTTGTACCTCTTAATGCCCTTTACCTATTTCACCTATTCCCCCGCTCACCTCCCCTCTGGCAACCACCAGTTTGTTCTCTGTCCTTAAGAGTCTGTTTTGTTTTTTAGATTCCACATAAGTGAAATCATATGTTGTCTTTCTCTGTAGGAATTATTTCACTTAGCATAATACCCTGTAGGTCCATCCATGTTGTCACGCATGGCAAGATTTCATTCTTTTTTTTTATGACTGATACTCCTCTGTGTGTGTGTGCGTGTGTGTGTGTGTGTGTGTCTGTCTGTCTGTCTGTCTTCTGAATCTATACATCTTCTTTATCCCTTCATCTATCGATGGACATTTGGATTGTTTCCATAATTTGGCTACTGTAAATGATGCTGCAATAACCATAGGGGTACATATATCTTTTCAAATTAGTGTTTTCATTTTTTGAGGTAAATTTTCAGAAGCAAAATTCCTGGATAATACGGTATTTCTATTTTTAATTTTTTAAGGAACCTCCATTTTACACAGTTTATACAATGGTTGCACCTATTTACAGTCCCACCACTGTGCACGAGGGTTCCCTTTTCTCCAATCCTTGCCAACACTTGTTGTTTCTTGTCTTTTTAATGCTTGTCATTTTGATTGGTTTTTGATTTGCATTTCTCTGAGAGAGATTAGTGATGTTGAGCACCATTAGCCATCTGTGTGTGTGTCTTTGAAAAAATGTCTATTCAGGTCCTCTGCCTGTTTTTTAATCAGATTGATTGGGTGTGTGTGTGTGTGTGTGTGTGTGTGCACAGTTAAATCATCTAAGTTTTTTTTAATGTTTATTTTTGAGAGAGAGAGACAGAAAGACAGACAGACGGAGTGTGAGTGGGGAAGGGGCAGAGAGAGAGGGAGACACAGAACCCAAAGCAGGCTCCAGGCTCTGAGCTATCAGCACAGAGCCCAATGTGGGGCTAGAACCCATGAACCGCGAGATCATGACCTGAGCTGAAGTTGGATGTTTAACCAACTGAGCCACCCAGGTGCCCCAAAACATCTAAGTTCTTTATGTATCTTGTATATTAGCCCCTTGTCAGATACATCATTTGCAAATATCTTCTCACTAGGTTGCCTTTTTGTTTTGTTGATGGTTTTTGTTTTGTTTTTGTTTTTTGCTGTGCAGAAGCTTTTTACTTTGGTGTAGTCTCAACAGTTTATTTTTGCTTTTGTTTCTCATATCTGAGGAGACTTATCCATAAATATGTTGTAAGGCTGATGTCCAAGAGATAACAGTTTTTTCTTTTAGGAGTTTTATGGTTTCATGTTGCACATTTAGGTCTTTAATTCATTTTGAGTTTACTTTTGTGTATGGTGTTAAAACAGTGGTCTAGTTTCATCCTTTTGTGTGTAGCTGTACAGTTTTCCCAGCACTATTTCTTGAAAAGACTGTCTTTTCCCCATAGTGTATTCTTGGCTCCTTTGTTGTAGATTAATTGACCATATAAGTTTGGGTTTATTTCTGGGTTCTCTATCCTGTTCCATTTGTGCCAGTACCACACCATTTTGATTACTGTTGCTTTGTAGTATATCTTGAAATGTGGGCTTGTGATTTGTTCTTTCTCAAGATTGCTTTGGCTATTCCAGATCTTTTGTGGTTCCATACAGATTTTAGGATTATTTGTTCTAGTTTTATGAAAAATGCTATTAGTATTTTGATAGGGACTGCACCCAATCTGTGGATTGATTGGAAAGTATGGACATTTTAACAATATTAATTTTTTTCCAATCCATGCACATGGTATGTCTTTTCATTTGTATCATCTTAGTTTATTTCAGCAATGTCTTATAGTTTTCAGAGTTTAGGTCTTTCACCTCCTTGGTTACATTTATTTCTAGGTATTTTATTCTTTTCATTCTTTTAAATGGGATTTTTATTTATTTATTTATTTTTTAATTTTTTGGTTAAATGGGATTTTTAAAATTTCTCTTCCTGCTACTTCATTGTTAGTGTATAGAAGTGCAACAGATTTTTTTTTTAAGTTTATTTATTTATTTTGAGAGACAGCATGAGCAGTGGAGGGACAGAAAGAGAGCGAGAGCAAGAGAGAGAATCCCAACCAGGCTTCCTACTGTCAGAACAGAGCCCAGTGTGGGGCCTCAAACCCATGAAACCATGAGATTATGACCGGAACCAAAACCAAGAGTCAGCTGCTCAATCTACTGAGCCACCCAGGCACCCCAAGAAGTACAACAGATTTCTGTATATTAGCTTTATATCCTGCACCTTTAGGGTTTTCTATATGTAGCACCATGTCATCTGAAAATAATGATAGTTTTACTTCTTACCAATTTGGGTGCTTTTATTTCTTTTCCTTGTCTGATTGCTGAAGCTAGGACTTCTAGTACTATGTTGAATAAAAGTGGTAAGAGTGGATATTCTTTTCTTGTTTCTGATCTTAGAGGAAAAGCTTTTAGTTTTTCACCATTGAGTATGATGTTACTTGTGAGTGTTTCATACTTGACTATGTTGAGATATGTTCCCTGTAAATCACTTTGTTGAGAGTTTTTATCATGAACAGATGTATTTTGCTGCTTTTTCTGCATCTATTGAGATGATCATATGGTATCTATCTTCCCTTTTGTTAATATGATGTATCACATTGGTTGATTTGTGAATACTGAACCACGCTTGCATCTGTGGAATAATTCCCACTTGATCGTGGTGAATGATCTTTAATGTATTGTTGAATTCAGTTTGGTAATATTTTGTTGAGGATTTTTGCATCTGTGTTCATCGATAATATTGGCCTGTAGTTTTCTTTCTTTGTAGTGTCTCTGGTTTTAATAATGGCAATGCTGGCCTCAAAGAATGAATTTGGAAGTTTTCCTTCCCCTTCTATTTTTTTGAAATAGTTTGAGAAGAATAGTAGGTATTAACTCTTTTTAAAATGTTTGGTAGAATTCACCTGTGAAACCATCTGGCCTTCAACTTTTGTTTGAAAGGAGTTGTTGTTGTTGTTGTTGTTGTTGTTGTTGTTTACTGACTCAATTGTATAACCAATAATTGGTTTCTTCAGATTTTCTATTCTTATTCAATATTGGAAGATTGTATGTTTCTAGGAATTTATCCATTTCTTCTAAGTTGTCCAATTTGTTGGCATGTTTTCATAGTAGTCTCTTATAATTCTTTATATTTCTGTCATGTCAGTTATTATTTTTCCTCCTTCATTTCTGATTTTATTTGAGTCTTCTTTCTTTTTTTTTCTTGATGAGTCTGGCCAAAGATTTATCAATTTTGTTTGCCTTTTCAAAGAACCAGATCTTGGTTTTATTCATCTTTTCTCTTGTTTTTTTTTAGTCTCCATTTTATTTATTTCCATCTAATCTTTATTATTTGCTTCCTTTTTACTAACTTTGGGCTTTGTTTGTTCTTTTTCTAGTTCCTTTAGGTGTAAGGTTAGATTGTTTATTTAGATTTTTCTTGTTTTTTGAAGAAGGTCTATATCACTATAAACTTCACTGTTGGAACTACTGTTGCTGTGTCCCAAAGATTTTGGACCATTTCATTTTCATTTGTCTCCATGTATTTTATTTCCTCTTTGATTTATTTATTGACTCATTGGTGGTTTAGTGGCATGTTGTTTAGCCTCCATGTGTTTGTGTTTCTTCCAGTTCTTTTCATGTAATTGATTTCTAGTTTCATACCATTGTAATTAGAAAAGATACTTGATATGATTTCAGTCTTCTTCAATTTATTAAGATTTGTTTTGTGGCCTAACGTGTAATCTGTCCTGGAGAATGTTTCGTATACACTTGAAAAGAATGTGTATCCTGCCATCTTTGGATAGAATGTTCTAAATGTATCAGTTAGGCCCATCTGATCTAATGTATCATTCACAGCCATTGTTTCCGTATTGATTTTCTGTCTGAATGATTTATCCATTGATGTAAGTGTGATGTTAAAGTCCGCTACTCTTCAGTTTCTTTCTTTATGTCTGTTAATATTTGTTTCATATATTTAGGTGCTCCTGTGTTGGATACATCAATATTTATAATTATTATATCCTCTTATTGGATTGATCCCTTTATCATCATGTAATGCCCTTCTTTGTCTCTTGCCGTAGTCTTTGTTTTGAAGTCAGACAGTCATTTTAATTATTAAAAGAAATTGAGTGAATACACTTTCCAAGGTTTTCATTCAAGAAAGGATTTATATTCCTGATACCTTGAAATAGTGTCATAGGGTCAGGAACTGTATTCTGGAGAAACCACTTACTAGTCACTGTGTGACTTTAGGAAAGTTACTTCTCTGTGTCTTGAGCTTCTTATCTATGAAATAAGACTAATAATTCCTTACTTTCTAGGGCAATTATGGGTATGAAAAATGATGTATAGGAAGCACTTTGCCGAGTGATTGGTGTGTAACAGATGCTCCATAAATGACAGTTGCTATGTTTGTTTTTAGTATATAAGAAAAGATGTAAGATTAAATCTTAGTCTCCTATCCTGTCTTCAGTGAATTTATTGTTATTTATAAAACAAATTTGTTGACAATAATTTCCATTTTATTTGATTTAAATTTTTTCTACTTTGAAGGACTATTGAGTGGCCAGACTTCCCCAACAAATACCAAACTGGAGAAATTGGATTCTCAGCAGGTGTTACAGCTCTGCCTTCGATATCAGGACCACCTTCATCAGTGTGCGGAGGCCGTTGCCTTTGATCAGAATGCTTTGGTTAAACGAATCAAAGAGGTAACGTACTGTGGGAAAATAACATCACCAGCTCACGATTCTCATTTCCTCTGACTACCAGGTCCTTTTCTACTGAGCAGTAGAGCCAATGATCCAAGCTTTACGGGAAGTAGCCATTTTCTTAGTCTTTTTTTTTTTTTTTTTTTTACATTTTATTTTATTTATTTATTTATTTGTGAGGGGAGGGGGGCGGTGAAAGTCAGCAAGGGGCAGAGAGAGAGAATCCCAGGAGAGGCAGAGGGAGAGAGAGAGAGAAGCGAGACTCACCTCAAGCAGGGCTCATGTTCACCCAAAGCAGGGCTCAAGCTCACCCAAAGTGGGACTCGAACTCACAAACCATGAGATATGACCTGAGCCAAAGTCAGATGCTTAACAACTGAACCCCTCAGGCACCCATCTTAGTCTTGACATTTGTCCTCTGTCTTTCCTAGCAGTAAAATGTGTTGGTGAAAAGGAGTAGTCTATGCAGCTGGACTAATCTGGAATTTGAATCCTGATTCACCACTTATTTGCTTGGATAAGTTACTTAACTCGTTCTGGTCTCGGTTTTCTCATCTGAAAAATAGGGTAATAGTAACAATGGGGGGACAGTAACACTGTCCCAAGTGTTGAGGGATGATTAAATTGCTTAGTAAGTGTTAGCTATTGTTAGTGTGTGTAAAGTCCTGATATACTAATCTGCTGTAGCTAACATTATATCTTTGAATGGACTTTCGCTGTTTCCTATATAATTTACATTTTGTTTTCCAACAGGGTATCAGTTGTTTGAGAGCAGGAGCCTTGATCTCTCTTTCAATTATTTTTTCACTGTATTAGCATGTGAAAAGCTAGGTGATTTTTATTGGCTGAATGGAAACAGTTATGCCTACTTAATGCACAAGGTTTTTGTGAGGGAAAGAGCAAGAGAACTCATGTGAAAGTACTTAGAAACCTAAAGTGCATGGTACAAATGTTTAGTAATTATTAATAATAGTAGGTACTTCTGTGAAGCACTTAAATATATCATTGGCTGGGCTGCTGCATGGCACAGCTCTGTGAGCACTAAGGTGTAGTACATACATTTTCCAAAGTTTTCGGTAAAGAAGGGATTGAGATTCCTAATACCACAAAGTAGTATCATATAAAGAAAAGGGCAGGAGCTCTGTCCTGGAGAAACCACTTATGTTAATGGCACCTCCTGGAGTTGTTTAAATAGTCCTGGTCAGTGGCTCAGGCATGGAAAGAAGATGGACATGAGGAAACACACAAGTAAAGGGTTGAGAATTGTTGCAAATTCATTAACAATTAGTAATAGATGTAGTACATCCTTGAGATTACACAGTTGTCACTAATTATATTGATAGATTTAAATTTGCCAACGCCTCCAATGCTTTACTACTTACCTTTCATAAAAAGTATACATATGTGCTTCTCTCGTGGATTAAGTACTTTCATTTGGAAGACAATTCCAAATTGTCATTTCATATTTGCATATTGGTTGGCATTGTTGTAGCTTTTCAAATATTATAAGCTTATTTTACTGTAGTATGATCTATAGAGATTTCAATCTCAAACATGATTATGTATTAGACTCTCTTGAGTTTTTTGTTTGTTTGTTTTAATACTGAGTTCTCTCCTGCCAGTAGGTCTAGGATGTGGTCTGTGAATCATTACTTTAATACACTTACCAAATGACACTGAATACATTCTCCATTATGTGAGATTTGGGAATCACTGGTCTCACGCATGATTTTCCAAAATAAATTCTGGGGCGCCTCGGTGGCTCGGTCGGTTAAGCGTCTGACTTCGGCTCAGGTCACGATCTCGCAGTCCGTGAGTTCGAGCCCCGCGTCGGGCTCTGTGCTGACAGCTCAGAGCCTGGAGCCTGTTTCAGATTCTGTGTCTCCCTCTCTCTCTGCCCCTCCCCTGTTCATGCTCTGTCTCTCTCTGTCTCAAAAATAAATAAACGTTATAAAAAACAAAACAAAACAAAATAAATTCTACCAAACTAGTTCCATGTGAAGAAGGTCAACCTTCTTGCATATTCCATCACCACCCTTGGAAAGTCATGATGCATATGATTTTATTAAAAGCTCTTAGGAATTGGGCACCTGGCTGGCTCAGTCAGAGGAGTGTGCGACTCTTGATCTTGGGGTTGTGAGTTTGAGCCCCACGTTAGGTATAGAGAGAGATTACTTAAAAATAAAATCTTAAGGGGCACCTGAGTGGCTCAGTCAGTTAAGTGTCCGACTTCTTCTCAGGTCACGATCTCACGGTTCATGAGTCTGAGCCCCACATCGGGCTCTCTGCTGTCAGTACAGAGCCCACTTTGGATCTTCTGTTCCCCTCTCTCTCTGTCCCTCCCCAGCTTGCACTCTCTGTCTCTCTTAAAATAAATATATAAATATAAAAATTTTTAAAATCTTGAGGGGCACCTGGGTGGCTTAGTCAGTTAAACGTCTGACTTTAGCTCATGTCATGATCTCAGGGCCGGTGAGTTTGGGCCCTGCATTGGGCTCTGTGCTGACAGCTTGGAGCCCAGAGCCTGCTTCAAATTCTGTATCTCCCTCTCTTTCTCCCCCTTCTCCACTCATGCTATGTCTCTATCTCTCTCTCAAAAATAAATCAACATTAAAAAAATAAAGTCTTCTAAAAAATAAATTTCTTAGGAATCTTATAGTAAAGAAAGCCAGTGCTTTTCAAACTTACTTTTTTTTTTATGTTGATTTGTTTTTGAGAGAGAAGGACACAGAGCACAAGCATAGGAGGGGCAGAGAGAGAAGAAGACATGGAATCCAAAGCAGGCTCCAGGTTCTGAGCTGTCAGCACAGAGCCCAACGTGGGGCTCCAACTCACGAACCACAAGACCATGACCTGAGTCGACGTCAATGCTTAACCAACTGAGCCATTCAGGTGTCCCTTTTCAAACTTATTTGACCTCAGAACCCTTATCTTAGGTAACATCATATAGAAGTAGTGTTTTTAGAACATTCTTTGGGAAATGCTTTTGCAGACACCTTACCATTTTTGACTTCTGTGCTAGAAATTAACCATGATTTTAGAACCATTATTTTGTAATGCTTCTCATTTTCTTATTGGAAGGTCCTCTAATCCATTTCTGTTGTTTTATTTTTTATTATTTTTATTTTTTTTAATGTTCATTTATTTTTGAGACAGAGAGAGACAGAGCATGAGAGGGTCAGAGAGAGGGAGACACAGAATCCGAAGCAGGCTCCAGGCTCTGAGCTGTCAGCACAGAGCCTGATGCTGAGCTCAAACCCCGGAACCATGAGAGATCATGACCTGAGCTGAAGTCAAATGCCCAACCGACTGAGCCACCCAGGCGCCCTCTACAGGCATCAATTTGTGAAAGCTCCTCGCTCCATATCCCCACTCACACTCCCTGCCACCTCTCCAGTTGATCCAGTAAATCTCAGGCATTTAATTTCATTCACAAATATTTAAGTATGTATCTTTAAAGGTAAAGGACTCTTTTGAAAACTTTCCAAAATTTGAATTAATTTTATATTTAGACAAAAGTCACAAAAGTAATTTGGGGAAGTCCTGTATATTCCTCACACAGCTTCCTCTAAAGTGAGCATTTTACAGAACCTTAGTACAATGATCAAAATGAGGAAATTAACATCAGTACCACCCTATTAACTAAACAGAGACCTTACTTGAATTTTATCAGTTTTTCCACTAAGAACCCTTTTCCAGAACACAGCCGTAATGCTGTTGGCATACCTGAAATAATAATACCTTAATTTATTCAGTGTAGCTGAACTGCCTTTAAGAAATAACTGATGTAAAAAAAAAAAAAGAAAGAAAGAAAGAACTGATGTATATAGGTCTCACTCTGAACCAGTTAGATAAAAATCTTTGAAGAGTGGTGAGTGGGGGAAAGGAGGAAGCTGGGCATTGGTATTTATGAAAGTGCTCTAGATGATTCTACCATGTAACCAGGGTTGAGAACCAGTGTTCTGGAGCATTCATTTAAAGCAAACTGACTTAAAAAAAAAAACAAAAACATGGGGCGCCTGGGTGGCGCAGTCGGTTAAGCGTCCGACTTCAGCCAGGTCACGATCTCGCGGTCTGTGAGTTCGAGCCCCGCGTCAGGCATCTGGGCTGGCTGATGGCTCGGAGCCTGGAGCCTGTTTCAGATTCTGTGTCTCCCTCTCTCTGCCCCTCCCCCGTTCATGCTCTGTCTCTCTCTGTCCCAAAAATAAAAAAATTAAAAAAAAAAAAAAAGTTGAAAAAAAAAATAAAAAAAAATAAAAAAAAACAAAAACAAAAACAAAAACTGAGTTTAAAATTGTTTGAGGAACTTTGAGATTCACTTTGAGTAGTCAGTAGTTACCCAGGTTTGTTACAGAACAGGGAACAGTACTCAGTACTGAGCAGCGGTACCTCGGTAGTTCTCTGAAGGTGAAGGTGAGCACTGTTTTAGGGTTTTCATTGGTGACTTGGCATCTTTGTTGGTAGATGCTAACAAACTCCTAGAACATACACATCCAGCTGTGCTCACTTCTAACCTCAGGGTTGAAATTAGTCACTTCCAAATGAATAAAGCAGAGGATATAGTTTTGATATAACACCAAGTCTCTAATATTATTCCAGATGTTTCCTGGAAATTTGGTTGCAAGTGTGAGGAAGTAACATAATGCTGTATGTGTTGAAAAGTAAGGAACTTAATAACCTTGGAGAATATGTATTAGTGGAAGTGTAGAACCTGGATCAACCAGAGACTCATAAAGTTACAGCGCCTGCACTTACTTAAGTTTGGATCAAAGGGAAACACAGCTATATTTTTCTGATTCCGATAAAAGAAAATCAAGGAGTTAGCTAAGCTTTCCTGTTCCTAACTTTGGATGATGCTCTTGAGTGACAAGTTTGTGTTTCACAGATTCATGTGCATGAGAGAGGAGTAGAAGAAAGGGGTAGTCTTCCTTCATAGAGAGCCTGGGTAATACACACTGACTGCTGGTTTCCTTAGTGGCTACTGGGTGACCCCTCCGACAACCAGCATTGCTGAGCAACTATTGCAGACCTACTTAGTGTGAGGTTTTGTAGGGGTTACAAAAAAAATGGACACAGTGCCTGCCTGCTGAGAGCTTAGTCGAAGCAAGGGAACAAAGATACACAGGACAGTAATGTGAAAGATGAGGCACTGTAGATGGAGAGTGCTCAGTTGTGGTCCCTAGGTGAAGTTCTGGAAGAATTAAAGGTCAGGATATCCTGGAGCCAGTGAGATTTAAGCTAGCTCTTCAAGGGAATCCAAAGGTTTGGGGAATGAATGGAGAGAAGTCGGGGAGCATTGCTGGCTACAGGAACAGCTTGGCAGTCTTAGAAGAAAATGAACTTTGGGGCTTCCGGGGACAGTGAAGAAATTAAACTTGTTCAGATCTCTTCTCTGCATTAAGAACCATAGAACATTGGGGATCAGAGGACCTTAAAGACCTTCTGGTCCAGCACCCTCATTATTCTGATTCAGAAATTGAAGCCTAGTAGAGAGGGTAAGCAATTTATTTATCCAGGGTCACAGAGTGAGATAGTGGCCAAAATAATGGAGTTGAAAGTGAATGGAGATCAAAAGAGGGCTTGGTGTTTGTTTTGTTTTGATTTGGTTTGGTTTTGCAGGTGGTATCCTTGAACATGTTTACAGGTTGATGGGGAAGAGACAGAAGAGAAGAGATTAATGGGGAAGGGTAGAAAGGGTCTTAGAGCAGGGTCCCCAAGGCAGCAAGAGAGGGTGGGATTTACAGACCTGGGGCATCTGTTTTGAGAGAACAGGGAGAACTTGGACAAGTTTATAAAAAGAAGGATACTTGGCATAGATCAGCCACACCCGAGGAGCCTGTGTGTTCTCCCTGAAGAAGAGGGGAGGTTATTCATTGAAAGTGACCAATGAGCAGTAGTACAATTGTGGATGCTGGGAGTCATGGAGGGCTCAGCTGAGGTGGGATAACGTGTACCTTCTATTTGTGGGTGCTTCCGCATAACGGTTCTGAGTGCAGACTCCAGAGCCTTATTGCCTGGGTTCAAATCCTGACACTGTTTCTGGCTATCTGTGTGACCTTGAACAAGTAATTCTTTGGAGCCTCAGTTTCTTCCTCTGTTAAATGGAGTAAGGATAGAATCTACCTCACATAGGTTTTGGTGAGGGTTGAATGAATTACTCTCCATGAGGTACCTGGGACCATGTCTGCCATATGGTAGACACTATAGTGATAGCTCTTATTATTGTTTTTAATATAAATCATGACTAGAGAGAAAAGCCTAACCCTAATGCCATGAATTGGCCTAATGTAGTTTCTTGATACCAATGGCAGCCTAAATATTGGCTCATTTTAAGGTTTACTCCCAACAGCCCAAGTAGGAACAAGATCTAAGTAGAGGCAAGACGTAATTTTTAGCGCACTCTGGTTTCCCTCAAGCCCTGCACGATTTCTTTCAGGCTACAGATGTGGGATATGTGTGATTTTTGTAATTAATTGTTCACCCTGCTTTGTGACTGACAAACTGGTGCTTGGGAACCTGGACCGTGAGAAATGTGAAACTGGATGGCAGCAAATGATTAGTCCTTGACTCCTAGGCTACAGATATATCACTCTTGTCATTTCAGTGATTTTTCTGTGATAGCTCATTATTTCTACTTGAGGTTCAAGTTGGCAGGCAGACACTTGCAATTTTAGGTCACATCAGCCATTGAAATTTGGGTTAACTGAAAAGTGCAAGGAACATACATCTTCCTAATGTGGGTGCTTTCCCCAGGGATAGGGGATGTAAGAGAGGAGGGCAGGTGGCAAATTCACAGTCCCAGGAAGACCCAGTTGAGACATTTGGAGCAGCTCTTGTCACTGACCTGGATCATGTTTCTGCCTCACTGTAGCTGCTGTCAATGGGTAAGTATGTTCATAGATTGGAACGCTCTGTTAACTAAGATAAAACCACTGGCTTTATTTTGTTGCAGTTACTGTATGCTGGCTTGAAGACCTTGAGACCAAATGCATAGTATGATTCTGGTAGTCGGCGTTTTTCATTCTTAGATGTGTCGATACGCATGCTGTTTTAGCGTAAACCAATATGAAGCATTGAATGGAGTTTCAGATGAACAGATAAGAAAGAGTTTTAGTTCTGAGAGAGCCATGTGGTTACATGGGATTATAAATAGACCCCAAAGTTTCTCTAATGCAGCCCTTTCATTGCACAAATAAAGAAAACGAAGTCCTTGAGTTCTTGTGGGACTTGCCCAAGATTTTTCTTCTAGTTAAAAGGCTAAGATATGATAGATCATCAGCCCTCTTTTCCACTTTACCATACTACTTCTATTCTACTTCTTTGGAGTACTTCATTTTGATTTGAGGTGTCCCTTTTTCATGCACGAGGCTCTCAACTGGTGTTTGAAGGAGTGAGCTACCAGTCATGGGCTTCACACAGAGCTGGGCAGGGGTTTCTTTCGGGCAACAGTACTGGAACGTTTAAGACCTAGCTAGAGCTAGAGCCATTTTCCAAGTATTTGACCTGACTTCCTGTACCGTGTTTCCTCCCATAGGGCTGGGGGAGAGATGGTCAAGGTTAAATGAGTTGCTTACAGTGTTGCACAGAGAATCAGTGTCTGAACTGGCACTAGCATTCATTGTGAGCTCCTTCAGGTAAAAACCTGGTTCGAGTGGACCATTGGCCCCGTGAGGCTGTTACTTCTTTACCACCTTGAACTGAAACTCCTTTACATTTTAGCCGTGTTACATTTCTGTTGCTGCTTTTAAACATACCCTCGCATTGTTTTTGTTGTTGTTGTTGTTGTTTGCTTGACCTCAAATTATAAAATGGGTTTAAAACTACAAATCTGGGGGTACCTGGGTGGCTCAGTCAGTTAAACATCTGACTCTTGATTTCGGCTCAGGTCATGATCCCACGGTTCGTGAGTTTGAGCCCTGTGTTGGGCTCTGCGCTGACAGCCTGGAGCCTACTTGGGATTCTCTGTCTCCCTCTCTCTCTTTGCCCCTCCACTTGCATATATTTTCTCTCTCTCTCTCTCTGTCTCTCTCTCTCTCCCCCGCCTCACTCCTACTCCCTCTCTCCTTCCCACTCCCTCTCTCCCTCCTCCCCCCCCCCCCCAAATAAATAAACATTAAAAGAAACCTACAAATTTTGACAAGGTCATTGAGATGTTAGGCTTTCTTTTTGCTAATATTTGAAAGAAAGTTTTAGGTTCCCTTTCTATCTTACAAGTTACTCTGGTGTAAATTTCAGGTTGAGACCTTACAATATAATTATAGTTCTCCCCCATTCTTGTCCTTTGGGCAACCTTTCTTTTTGGTAAGAAATACAACTGGTCCCTTGGGTGGCAGGAAATGCAGATGGGGGATTGAGCTTATTCTGGTTTGTCTGGTTATAAGGTATGCATACAATACTTCCTTGGGCCTGGCCCCACACTTCCTTTACACCAGCACTGTCCTGCCAGAAGGCTGAAATCCTGGAAAAGGGCCCAACCTAGTTTATTACTTGCCTTTGGAAATGTAGGCTTGTATTTTTTGGCGAAGCATGAGCAAAACTCAGTTATTTGACTGCTCCAAGATTTAACTCCATTCTAATTCTGGATACTGACATATGAGCATGTGTGAACAGCAGCCCTGTCCCCCCCACCCTAGTTTGCTTGCCCTAGACATGCCCCTAGACAGATGGAGCTGCCAGCTTTTCTCGTCCTGGCCACATGTGCCGGGTACTAGAGCCCCCGACCCTCATCCTCCCATAGGTCATTTCCAGTCTGCCAGAGTAGGCAATGTTAGAGGCCTCTTTCACTGCCTCTCTTGTGAGGAATGCAGGAATAATTGCAATCTGTGAGCTAGAGAATAAGCAGCATTAAGGGCACATGAGTTATAGAACTGGAAGCAGGGCTGGGAAAAGCTATTCCCTGTCCTATTTCTCTTTCCACGAAGAAAAACAGAATTATAGCAAATTTGCATGTTGCTGCATGCTTGGAACAATGCCTGGTGCATAGTTAACATTTAATAAATGTTTGTTAAATGAAGAACTTAATGTATTCTTCATTTATTTCCCTATCTTTATCCTAGTGATGGAGAAGCTTCTTTATTCTATTAGGGAAAATAAAGGTTTGGGAGTTGTATTACGGTAGGCTAGACTGCAGCTATAAATAGAGTAAGAAACGTGTAATGGCTCAAATGCAACAGAAGTTTATTTCTTGCTCGTGTTCAGGGTGGATGTTTCTGGATGTTAGCAAGTGACTCTCCTCCCTTGACTTCAGGGATTCAGGCTCCTCTCATCTGTGTCTCTGTCCTACCCAAAGACCACATCCTGGTAGCACCTGGTTGGCAAAAGAGGAAAGAGAATGGAATAGCACAGGAGATTCTGTGGACCAAACCATAAGTGTCACACATCACTTTGGCTAGAACTCAATCACATGGCCCCAGCTAACTCCAAAGGAGGCTGGGAAATGTAGTCCATATGCGTGCCCAGGGCTGTATTAAGTTTTGAGCTACACTTTGAATATCTGTATCATCTTTCAGCTTATATTCCTAAAATGCATCTGTAGCCCAACATTGAGATTCAGAAGGGCAAATTTCGTGATAAATTTCACTTGACTTAAGTCCATCAATGAAAGGCAAGTGATACTATGAAAACACTTAAGCTTTTAACATTAAGTGAAAAAACCAGAACATGGCATTATACTATCAATATGATTTCAACTATGTTAAATATCCTTTAAGAAAAAAAAATTTGAAGGAAACATGACAATTAACTGTGGTTACCCTTTAATGATGAGATGATTGGTGGTATTTGTTTTTAGCCTGCTTCATTCTGTTTTCTGTATTTTACAAATGTCCATCTCAAACATGCATTTTTCCCCCCAGCTTGGAATATCTCTGTTCTTTTTTTCTCACAATATGTTAGCCTTATTAGGGTTCAGTCTCTCTGGCTGTAGAATTTTGACTCACTGAGATAAGAATATGCCTTTCAGAACTTTGTATGCATATGCCTTTACATGTCTACTTAATTTATGAACTCATTCAGCTCTGTGCCAGGCTCTGTTCAAAGTGGGAGGCTGTAGCTAGGTTGAGGATATATCGCTGAACAAAACAGACCTTACCTATCTGGAGAAACAGACAATAAACAAGGTAAAATAAAATATATAGCATGTAAGATAAGTGCTAAGAATGAAAATACAAAGCAAGGAACGGGATTTGAAATATCAGTGAGATGGAAATTATAGATAGGGTGGGCCAGAAAAGCCTTTCTATGAAGGAACTTGTAATATAAAGATCTCCTGGCTAGTACAGAGTGAGCCAGGAGACTTTTCCTTAACACTCTGTCGATACCTACAATTTACCCAATTTTTTGACCAATGACAATTACAATACGCCAGATTCTTTTCCTTATTAACAATCTGCTCATTGTCATCCTTATCTGGATGTTCTGAACTGCAGACTTCTTTGCTCTCTCTGTTGTTAGTTGGGAGAACACTTGCAGATCCATACTCCTTTAAAAAAATCTCACTAGATCTTTCAGATCTCAAGAATTCCCAAAGGATTTTTTTCTGGTGTGTTCCTAGAACTTGAGGCAACAGTTAACTTGTTTCTGCCCCTGTTGACAAACTGTATTTTAATATCGTAAACCTTTAGAAGCCATCCTGGCCTCAGTCCGCAGTTCATCCTACACCTGAGTAGAGGGCTTACTACTTGTCAAGGATCACATCAAACCATTACTAGAAATCGCTCAGGCAGAAAGTTAAGGTGACAGCCTGTAGGCCTAGAGCAAGTGGGATAATGAACGTGAAGGAAGTCTGCAGGACTACAGGCAGCTGTGTCCATGAAAGGATTATTTTAGGGAGTAAAAGACATTTATCTCAAATGTGGCAAGACCAAGGAGGGAAGTGATGCTATTCTGTAGAAGTATGAGTATTTGTAGCACAATGACAGCATAGTCTAGTAATGGTTTCTTCCTAATCCTAAGGCACCTCGGCCATTCTCTCTTCATTCTAGCCAAAACCTGGAGTCTTTCAGTAAATAGTCGCTCATCTGTCTTTCCAGCTTGTAGTGGTCATGGCTGTTCTCCCAAGTCCACGAAATTCAGACTGCTCCCTGGTCTCTACTCCTGCTCCATGTCTCCTCCGGTCTTCCCTCCTGCTAGAATGTGCTCCCCGTCTCTGCCTGGCAGATCCTTTAGACCTGTCAGTATATGCCAACAGCCTGTATTTAATGCATTCCTGGTTTCCTGTGGTCAGGAAGGATCTCCTGCCTCGTGTCTCCCCGCCTCCCCCCCACCATGCTCAGAAGTGTTTGCCAGATGAATGTGTGCATTAAGTTGAGTTGTCACCTCAGCCTCTGCACAGGTGATGATCTCGGCCTCCGGTCTCCGGATCAGGCCCTCACGTGTGCGGTTAGGTCATCCAGCATGGTGCTTAGGACTGCACACTGTGGCGTCCACTGAGATATACTTTGTGATGTTAGTATTCTCGCATCCTTTCTTCAGGCACAGGGTAGAGAATTTTGACTGTAAAACATTGACCTCCACACCACCACTAAGGTCGGTTCTCCACTCTGAATCAAAAGAGGGATTGTGTTCATGCACAATTGGGTGCAGAAATGAGGGAATTATGGAGCACACGGTCCAATTGTTTTAGTCCTCTTAGCTCAGGTTTTAAACTATTGAATCTGTCACCAGACAGACTTTTATTCCCCTTTAGTCCTGGACGTTGGGAAGGGGAGTCCAGGCTCGTGACGCGACCCCCAGATTCTCTTCACCAGCCAGCCGCCCCATCTACCTGCACAGCTTCTCCAGATTCTCCCTTAGCACCTCAGAGTGACAAGAGTCATAATGGTACAGTGGTCGTTTTCTACTTGTGGACCACGTGCTGGGTCTGGGATAGGCATTTTACATGCACCGTCGTCTGTGTCTGACAGAAGAAGAAACTGAGGTTGGAAGGCCTGAAAGGTAAACCGTTCAGCGCTCCCCAGTTGTGGGGTGGCAGGGCTGGGACTCAGACCCACACCTGGGACGCCCGAGCCCGTGCTTTCCTGCTTCTTTCCCTTCAGTTCTTTATCCCAAGGCCTTCTACGTCCCGCCTCCTCTCATCGCTTGTGTGCGATGCTCACACGCTTTCCTGGACCTAGTGTTTCTTTACAATATTCCCTTCATAGTTTCAGGATCCACTTTTAGATTTCAGAAGCAGTTCTGATAGGATGCAGCCACACTTAAAAAATAACCCTGAAGACCCCACATTTCCTCTGCCTTTACCGAGGCTAACTTTCCACGCTCTCCACCCACCATTTTTGAGAAAAGGGCCTTTAAACCAGTCCAGTGGGAGATGAGGAGTGATGAAGGTGGACAGGGAGAGAGAGGTATAGTCAGGGAGGCCAGAGAGTAGACTCTCTGGAGCAGAGACTGCCCAAGGAGGCAGAGATTAAGGCGTGTGTGTGCCCTGAACTACTGTCTTGCAGAGAGTGCAGGGAAGGCTCTCCCAAGGGGGAGGGAGGAGTGGGAGTTTTGCCCAGAACTTTTGTTTTTACCCAGATCTTTTTTCTTCACTTGCTGCCTTTCAGAGGCACTCCCTAGCCCTTCTCTGGGGCATGGGGAGGAAGGGGGTCATCTGCCCAACGGCCACATATTTAGCTTGGGGAACTGCTTAAAGGTTCTGAGAGCTCTCGCCTACCTTCCTGCCTAAACATAACACAGAGGGTAAGAAGGCACGTGGGGAAGTTGGGCAAGTCAGAAATAACTACTGGAACAAAGTGATGCCATTCAAATTCCTGAGGTCCTGATGCGTCTTAATTCTCCTGAAGACCCAAATAAAATGTGTTTCTTTAAGGAGGCATTTAGATACCTTGTTTGAAAAAAGGAAACAGGGTCACTTCAAAATGTCCATTATGTGGTAATCGATGCCATTCAGCCTGTGGTATACTTAATGAAAACATCGGTGACAGTCTGCCCATTGTTTGTTCCTTTCGCAACAGGAAATGGCAGACTAACAAGGACGGGGAAGGTTTATGTAATTCCAGAAGGAAGTAGAAACTGCGCACACTTTGGCCTGATATCCTCCTAATTGCAGATGTAGACCCACCTGAGCAGGTTCCTATTCCTAATGGATTTGGAGATGTTTGATTTGACTTTGACATTCATCAGCAGCAGATTTGGGGGTTTCTTACGGACTGAAAAACTCGCAGGTCACAGTTTTCACACAGTTTAATTCGTTTTTGACAAGGTAGAACTAACTGTGGAGAAGGAAATGTCACTGGCCAACCTTCGTTCCTTGGGACCGTTGATGGTGACCGGGAGATCTGGAGCCCAGCCCTGGCTCTGGTGGTACCAGCCGCATGGGACTGCTCAAGCCCTGTGCAGTAGTCTCCATCTGTAAAGCCAGGGAGTGGGACTGATCTCCCAGGACCCTTGCAGCCGGAACATTCTGTGTTAAAGCCCCCTTGGTGAGGTCAGGGATTGTGAAATGCTGGTACAAGTGAAACGTCAGAGTCCAAAGTGTACAAACAGACTTTGCCAGTGAAAATGTCATTACAGCTTATCTGCTGACAAAGTTCATTCCTTTTGGTCTCCTCTCAGTTTTTGTTTTGTAAATATCCATGCTATATCTGGTAATTTGTTATTTTGGCTCTTAAAAAAAAATCGTGGTGGTTAAATTAGAAACAAAAGTGTTCTTTCACTCCACTTGAAAACTGTCAAAAGTTGCCATTTAAATGCATCTGTTAAGGATTTCAAAAAAAAAGTATTGAACACGTTGTTTAACATGGCATGTATTTAATTGAAATGACGTTCAAATTAATTAGCTGTGTCGAAAAGATGGGCAAAGATTAGGTGGAAGAGCATGGGTTTGAAGTCTAGCTTCACTGCTAGTTCTGGCCCTGTGACCCCAGGCACATTTTGTGATCTGAGTCCCCAGTTCCACACCTCTAAGTAGGAGAGTGACATTTTCCCCATGGGACTTTTGTGAGGAACAAAGATAATGTGTGTGTAGTACGTAGTACAATGCCCAACATTTAATAGATCCTCAAGGGGTGGTGGTTGTCACTGTTATACATTATTTTATTACATTAATTAAAACAACCAGGGCATCACAGAATATTGTATACTGTGTTCTACCTCCCTACTCATCCTCATATGCACATAGATTACCAAAAGAAATAGTCCCACTACTGTGGATTTCAGTTTTTGTTTTTGGTAGATCCTGTAGACAGAGACTTTCCAGAGAGGAGTTCCCCTTCTTGTCTGATTTACAGATCAAAGGTATGGTATGAGAATAAATGGCAAAAGTTTACTTTTATAAGCTGTAAACTATTACAAACTACTGTCTTCAGAAAAAGGATCACTTTGGGGCGCCTGGGTGGCTCAGTCAGTTAAGCATCTGACCTCGGCTCAGGTCATGATCTCACGGTTTGTGGGTTCGAGCCCCGCGTCGGGCTCTGGGCTGACAGCTCAGAGCCTGGAGCCTGCTTCGGATTCTGTGTCTCCCCCTGTCTCTGCCCCTCCCCTGCTCACGCTCTGTGTCTCCCTGTCTCTCAATAATAACTAAACTTGGGGCGCCTGGGTGGCGCAGTCGGTTAAGCGTCCGACTTCAGCCAGGTCACGATCTCGCGGTCCGTGAGTTCGAGCCCCGCGTCAGGCTCTGGGCTGATGGCTCGGAGCCTGGAGCCTGTTTCCGATTCTGTGTCTCCCTCTCTCTCTGCC
The DNA here is from genome assembly GCF_018350215.1 of Panthera leo. Taxonomy (NCBI): domain Eukaryota; kingdom Metazoa; phylum Chordata; class Mammalia; order Carnivora; family Felidae; genus Panthera; species Panthera leo. Next base: position 45,936,060 of record NC_056685.1, read on the forward strand.
CCTCCCCCGTTCATGCTCTGTCTCTCTCTGTCCCAAAAATAAATAAAAAACGTTGGAAAAAAAAAAAAAAAAATAACTAAACTTAAAAAAAAAAAAAATAGGATCACTTCAAAGTGTCCAATTTGTGGTAATTGTTGCCACTGATGTAATTAATGAAAACATCTTCCCATGGTGTGTCCATTGTGCAAGAGACAGGCATCCTAGAGAAGATTGCCACAGAGAACTCCCAAATCCTCTGTGGGAATGGTGATCTGAAGGAGGTTCAGAAACCCAGAAAACACAGAGTTGACCCAGAAAGGTTTTTGTCACACCCCAGCATACCCATAACCTTCATAATCTGTCCGAATCTCCAGTAGGGGTCAAATGGTGGTGAACATGTGGTAGGGATAGAAGGTGGAGGGTCAGCCAGAACATGCCAGACTTTGGTGGAAGGGGCACTTGACTCTCTGAAGTGGAGACAGTCAGTCATGTGAGTCAAAGACAAAGTCAGGTGGTAACTGATGTGTGAAAGCCAGAGCAACTAAGCCCAAGCACAGGGTTCTGAGAGCAGAACAATTTTTTTTTTTTTTTTTTTTTTTTTTTTGAGAGAGAGTGGGAGAGAAGGGTAGTGGGACAGAGAGAAAGAGTCTTAAGCAGACTGCACATTCAGCACAGAGCCTGATGCAGGGCTCAATCCTACAACCCTGGGATCATGACCTGAGCTGAAATCAAGAATCAGACACTCAACTGACTGAGCCACCCAAGTGCCCCAAAAAGAACAATCTTTTTTTTTTTTTTTTTTAATGTTTATTTCTGAGAGAGCGAGAGAGAGAGAGCGCGCGCGAGCAGGGGAGGGGCAGAGAGAGAGAGGGAGACACAGAATCTGAAACAGGCTCCAGGCTCTAAGCTGTCAGCACAGAACCCAACACGGGGCTTGAACCCACGGACCACGAGATCATGAACTGAGCCTAAGTCGGACACTTAGCTGACTGAGCCACCCAGGCACCCCCCAAGAAGAACAATTTTAAGAAGAAGGTACCTCTGGTCTTGGTGGGAATGCAAACCGGTACAGCCACTCTGGAAAACAGTATGGAGGTTGCTCAAAAAGCTAAAAATAGAGCTGTCCTATGATCTAGCAACCACACTGCTAGGTATTTACCCAAAGAATATAAAAATACTAATTCAAAGAGATACATACACCCCAATGTTTATAGCAGCATTATCTACAATAGCCAAATTATGAAAAATAGCCCAACTGTCCATAGACTGATGAATGGATAAAGAAGATGAGGGGTGTGTGTGTGTGTGTGTGTGTGTGTGTGTGTGTGTGTGTGTACGTGCATGTATAATGGAATATTACTTGGCCACAAAATAGAATGAAATCCTGCCATTTGCAACAACATGGATGGAACTGGAGAGTATTATGCTAAGCGAAATAAGTCAGAGAAAGACAAACACCATATGATTTCACTCATATGTAGAATTTAAGAAACAAAAATGAGCATGGGGGGAAAAAGCCAAACCAAGAAACAGACTCTTCACTGTAGAAGAAACTGATGATTACAGGAGGGGAGGTGGGTGGGGGCATGGTTGAAATAGGCGATGGGGATTAAGGAGTGCACTTGTGATGAGCACTGGGTGTTGCATGAGAGTGTTGAATCACTATATTGTACACCTGAAACTAATATTACACTGTATGTTAACTAGCTAGAATTTAAGTAAAAATGTGGAAAAAAAAGAAGGTGCCTCCAGTCAGGAGTGAGATGAAGAATGCGGTCATTATGGGGTCAGTTAAAAAGAAAAAAAAAAGTAAATAAATGCAAACATAAAAGAACTGAAAAAAGAAAAAAAGAACAAGCAAGGAACTTTTCATGAAATTGCTGAGAACTCGATTTAGAGGTACCTCTCACTCTGACAGTGTACCCGTTCAGGGGTTTTTAGTATATTCACAAAGTTATTCCTCTAACACCACTAATTTCCAGAATATTTTCATCACCATAAAAAGAAACCCCGTATAAGTTAGCAGTCACTCCCCATCCCCCATTCTCCGATTTCCAGGCAACCCCTAATCTACTTTGTCTTTATGACTCACCTCTTCTGGGCATTTCACATACATAGAATCATATAGCATGTGGCCTTTTGTGCCTGGCTTCTTTCACTTAGCATCATGTTTTCAAGGCTCATCTCTGTTGTAGCTTAGCTCAGTATTGCATGCCTTTTTGTGGCCAATAATATTTTAGTGTAAGGATGTACATTTCGTTTATCCATTCATCCATTGATGGACATTTTTGTTGTTTCTGCTTCTCGGCTATTTTATGAATAATGTTGCCATGAACACTTGTGTACAAGTTTTTGCGTGAACCTACGTTTTAGTTCTCTTGGGTATAATACCTAGGAGTGAAATTGCTGGATTATGTGGCGCTTCTGTATTTAACTTTGGGGGAAACTGCCAAACTGGTTTTGAAGCAGTGCACCATTTTCTGTTCCCAGTAGCAGTGCACAAGGATTTTAGTTTTTCTGCCTCCTCACTATTGCCTGCCATTGTATTTTAGCCATCCTATTGAGTAAAAAGTGGTATCTGTTTGTGGTTTCGATTTTCAGCTCTCTAGTGACGAATGATGCTGAACATCTTTTCATGTACTTATTGGCCATTTGTACATCTTCTTTGGAGAAATGAATTGGCAGCAGCAGTTTTGCCCTTGGAACAGTACTAGTTTATATAGCTATGCTAATGCTCTCTAATCAGGAGAATTGGTAGTTCTGACATTTAGAAACGTGAAAGGGTGGGCCTTTATGTAAAAACACGGAAGCAGTTGCAAAGAAGGATGTCTGTCCAAAGGAAGAACAAAGCCAGGGCTGGATGTGGAATGTGAGAAGAAGGGCAGACAGCCCTTGCTTACGGCCTCAGCCCTTCATGGCCTCTGCTTCCCACCCCCCGCCCCCATTCCTAAATTGACCTCCTTGGGAAACAGGAACTCAAATGTAGAATGGGTGCAAAGAAAGTGAACTATTTATTAAGACCAAACAAAAATTGACCTTGAGGCTTAAGTTAACTGTGAGACATTGACATTAAAAGCTGAACATTACTTTTAAAGTAATGTAACTTTTTTAAAGTAACTTTTTTTAAAATGTAATCTCATCTGAGTTCTTAAGCAGACCTTTTAACATTTTTTTGAAACTTAAGTAAGGGATAGGAAAAGCAAGAGTCTATTGATCATATAAACTTGAATTTTTTTTAACTGTGGTACACAATTTACCTACTCATTTTTCTTTTCACCTGTGAAAAAGTTAGTTTTAAGCTACTTTTGACCATCTTGTACATATCTACAGTTAAGGTTTTAGAATTTAGCAAGTGCACAGGATCGTTGTGAAGCTTATTGTATTATATAGCGTTCTAACTTAAAACTATAGACCTTTGTAGTATATACTTCGAAAAGATCACCTTTACTTTGAAAAGGAAGTTACATCAAGCATTTAGATATCTTCCATAGGATGACCTGCCTGTGCCAAACCAGCATCAAAGCTTATTTTGTCAGAAAAAAAAAAATGTTTTAAAGACTTTATTTTTAAGTAATCTCTACACCCAGTATTGGGCTCGAACCCACAACGCAAGATTAAGAGTCTGACGCTCTACCAAGTGAGCCATCCAGGCACCCCTATCAGGAAATTATCTGTAACAAAATTTTTGAAGCTATGGACTCCTGTTGGAGAAGGTGTCATTTATCAGAGCTCTTCTGCTTGCTGTCAAAATTTTTTTTGAAAAAATATATATACATGCATGTACACCTGTATATTTTTAATTTACCATGTTGGGTGGCACCAAAGAGTGGTAGGAGTTACTCATTCTCACGGCTGAACATATAAATTAAAAGCACATGGAAGGGCTTGTAGGTAAATAATGATTTTAGCCGTTATGGAGTATGAAGTGTTTCTGTCAGGAAACTGAGATGAGGAATGTGACTCTGTTGTAAGCTTTTCAGTAGCAAAAGTTTGGAAGAAAAATGACACATGTCAGCAAAAAACACAATGGTAAATTGTCATCTGGGTGACTGTGTAAGCCTTGAGGATAGTTAGTGTAACAAAGATGAGCCATAACAATAAACTCTCCTGCCTTTACAACAAAGATAGATTGTGTCTGTTTGGATACCTCAAAATGGCATTTTTTTCCTGCCCTGATTTACTAAATTTACCTCGTTTTCCATTCGTCATGTAAAAGGGTCTCTAGACATAGTGTATTTCAGTTCACATATATGTTACAATTTGTGGCACTCTGTTTTTCTCGGGGCTCTCACACGCATTTTGTACATGTGACCTCATGACTCCTCACATCAGCCTTCTGAAATTGGGACTATCATTATGCCCAGTCTAAAGGTGAAGAAGCTGAGGCTCAAAGAGGTTCAGTGACTGGTTCAGAGTCACAAAGGTAGGGGTGCCTGGCTGGCTCAGGTAGAGCCTGTGACTCTGGATATCAGGGTGGTGAGTTCAAGCCCCATAGTGGGCAGGGAGCTTACTTTAAAAAAACGTCACGAAGATAACGAATCACATGCGGAACCAAGATTTTGACCCAGTTCTGACACCACTGTGTTTATCTCTATGCTATATATAGTTGGTTGTAAATCGGGAATGATTACTCAGCCTCACATTAATTTTTTTTTTTTTATGTGTTGCTTCCATCGAAGGCCACTCCTCACAGAGTGACTCAGTCACTCACTTTGAGCTTAGGAATGCCTTCAGATGTCCACTTAGGTCAATTGCAGTATCTGAACGGTCACTTCATACCTGAGGTAAAAGCTCTGGCTAAACCTTAGGAAGGGAACTACTGAGAATTTAAGCCAGTGGGTCTGAAAGCAACTGAGACCTGTTTTGCCACCCTAACTCAGTCAAGACAGGAGCTTCCGTGAAACAGGCCTCCCTGAGGTTAGCCGCGTAGCCTCACGAATAGCCACTTCTCACTTGACAGCAGTAACTATGTAGAGAAGGGGTGGGGTTTAGGATAATCTTGGTCATGAGCCATAAGCCTCCAGAGTTCTCAGAGTGATTTCAGAACTGACTAGAGTGTTTTTCCTTCCACGCTACGTCAGAGCTTTGCAAGGGAGTTCTTCTGTTGAGACAACTGTTTGGTTAACATCTAGCCACTCCTCTTTCTCCTTTTTGATTTTTCTTTCTTTCTTTTCTTTTTTCTTTTTCAAGATTTTTAAGTAATCTCTGTACCCAATGTGGGGCTCAAACTCACTACCCCGGATCAAGAGTCACATGCTGTACCAGCTGAGCCAACGAGGCACCCCCTTTCTTTCCCCTGATCTGATCCCATTTCCAGATGATCTCCTGGAGGATTCTTCCCTGACCCCTCTCCCTTACCTTTCTTTTTAATAAATTCAGTTGATGTTCAGCTGATCAGTTGGAGGCTTACTTTCCTGGAAGAGGTCTTAATTCTCCTTTTGAAGATGTTAAAAGCTGATTCTTTTTTTCCACTTAGAAATTCAGTCAGTGTTTCAGTGAGACAGAAGCCCCAGGGTAATATTCTTGGAAGGATCCCATATTTGGATTTTTTCTTAATATTACATTGTAGGAGTTCTTTATATACTCCAGATAGGTCTGTTATCAGATATGTGTAGTGTAAATATTTTCTCTTAGTCTCTGGCTTGCTTTTTCATTTTCTTAGTGGTGTCTTTCTAAGAAAATTTTAACTTTTGATGAAGATTAGTTTAACCTTTTTTTTTTTTTTTTCCTTTTATGATTAGTGCTTTTTGGACCTATCAAAGAAACCTTTGCTTACCCCAAGACAGCAAAGGCTTTTCTCCTGTTTTATGTATTCATTTTTTATTTATGTTTATTTACCTTTGAGAGAAAGAGAGAGAGACAGAGGCGTGAGCAGGTGAGGGGCAGAGAGAGAGGGAGACGGAGAATCCGAAGCAGGCTCCAGCCTCTGAGCTGTCAGCACAGAGAGCCCAATGCAGGGCTTGAACTCATAGACCGCAAAATCATGACCTGAGCTGAAGTTGGACGTTTAACCGAATGAGCCACCCAGGTGCCCCTCTCCTGTTTTCTTTGTAGAAGTTTTATAGATTTAGCTACTATGTTTTTAGGTCTGTGATCTATTTCATGTTAACTTTTGTGTAGGGGGTAAACTGTAGCGGTCCAGATTTAGTTTTCTTTCCATGTAGATATCAAGTTGTTCTAGGACAAATTATTGAAAAACTTTACTTTCCCCACTGAATTACCTTGGAAACTGTTAAAACAAAAAATCAATCAACCACATATGTTTAGATCTATTTCTGTATTCCTTGTTCAGTTTCATTGCTCTGTCTCTATGCTAATATCACACCATCCTGATTATTGTAGCTTTATACTAAGTCTTGCAATCAAGTACTGTAAGTCTTCAAACTTAGGGTTTTTTGTTTTTTTTTTTTTTTTTTTTCAAAAATCTTTTGGCCATTTTGTATACTTAGAATCAGCTTATCAAATCCCTACCAAAAAAATCCCTTCTAGAATTTTGATTCAGATTGCAATTGATTCTATAGATCAGTTTGGCAGGAACTGCCAACATTAAGATTATCAACATCTTAATGATATTGAACCTTCCAATCCATGAACATGGTATACTTGTCTATTTTTTGAGATTTCTTTAATTTTTCACAGCAGAGTTTTGTATTATCAGTGTACAGGTCTTGTAGATATTTTGTTGAATTTTCCCTTGTGTAATTGTTGCTGCTGCAATTGTAAATACTGTTTTTAAATTTTATTGTCCAGTTGTTCATTGCAAGTATACAGAAATACAATCGATTTTTGTATATTGGCCATGCATCTTGCAACCATGCTAACCTCACTTGTTAGTTTTATTAGTTTTTTGGTAGATTCCTTAAGATTTTTCTAAGTACACTATCATGTCATCTAAAGATTAAGACCCTTTAGGTATTCCCATGCCTCTTATTTCCTTTTATTGACTTATTGCACTGGCTAAGACTGTTCAGTGTTGAGTAGAAGTGATGAGAGTGGACATCCTTGCCTTCTTCCTGATTGTAGAGAGAAAAGTATCCTTTAGCACTGTGATGTTAACTGTAGGTTTTTCATAGATGCCCTTTATCAGGTTGAGAAAGTTTCCTTCTGTTTCAAGTTAGTGAAACTTTTCATAATTGAATTTGTCAAATGCTTTTTTTGCATTTAGTGACATGTCATATAGTTTTTAACCTTTCTTCTGTTGAAATGGCAAATTACTTTGCTTTCAGATGCTGAAAAAGCTTATATCCTTGAGATAAACTTCACTTGGTTATGATGTGTTATCCTTTTTATATATTTCTGGGTTTGATTTGCTAATATTTGGGATGTTTCTGGCAGTGGACTGACCAGGTGGGCAGATAATCCAAATAAGGTATTTGGAACAAGGTTGAGCATATTGTACAGATAACTAATGCCTTAGTAAAGCCTGCAGTTATGCCCACAAATAATTTCACCTTCTTTTTTCACCTGTCCTTTGAAATGTACCACCATCAGAGACAGTCCATGCATGTGTAGGGCAGCATTTGAGGTATGAATGTAAGAGTAAACAGTGAGTCCCTTGAGGGTAGGGAGTTCACCTCATTCATTTCTGTCAGTATAAGTTAAGTTAAATTGGTGTTACAGAGATCCAAAATTACCGTGACTGACACAGAATGGACATTTCTTCTTTCCCAGGCCTGGGACTGTTCTCATCCACACAGTCCTCACAGGGCGAAACTTCTAAGTCACTGCTCTACCAACCCTAGGACGTGACCTTACTTATTCTCATGGTCTAAGGCGGCTGCATCTGCATTCCAGCAGGAGCAGAGTGAAGGAAAGGCTAAAGAGGGAGGAGCAAAGAGTACGTGGCAGCTAAGTTTTAAGGAAGATACCCAGAAGCTGCCACAAGAGGTTTCCACACATACATACCACTGACTGGAACTCAGTCATGGGTCACAACAAGGCATGGGTTTTGAGGCAAGAGCTGTGGAAGATAAACAGCCATTCTCTGTTTATTGGAGACTCGAGTAGGGTTTTTTTTGTTTGTTTGTTTGTTTGTTTTACTGAGATGGATTTTCTGGAATGGCAAAGTTACGTTAATAAAGATAGTACAAAAGAAGAGTCATGTTAGTGTGCACAATAAGCTTTGGTGTCAGTAGTTTGGTTCTCAGTGTCTATATCCTTAGGACCTCGCATGCTGTATGGCACTCTGTCATACTCAAGAATGTCTGTTGATTATATGCATTATATATATGCTTCCTTATTACAGTCTCTGCCCAAAAATAGAGGAAAGGTGAATAAGGATACGTTCCAGATTGTCAAAATGGTAAGGTGTGGAATTGCATTAGATACTGACTTCCAACCTAAAGTCTGGTCAGATGTGCTGGAATGAGTCTGTATCGGCGGTTCACGGGTGCCCACAAAGGTAGGGATTAGGGATCAGCAACATTGTTGCCTCGGGAGGGCAAAGGACAGGGACATGAGAAACAGGTATCACCAGTTCTGTTACACTTTTCCAGGTATTAAAGTCTTACTTTCACCAACATGAGACTTTCCTTGCAGCGGTCAGAAAGAGTGGGAAAGGATTTAAAGGCAGTAACGCCTCCATCATGTTCTCTAATGCCATGCCACGCACCAGTTAGAATCTTATGCACAAGTCATGGCACGCTCTCTTGCGTAGACAGCGTGGGTGAAAGGAAGACGCTAGACTGAGGAGATCTGCGTTCTGGTTTTGGTTCCATCACAGTGAGACCTTGCGGGTCGCTCAGCCTCAAATTTCCTCTTCTGTGGTTTTTTTTCTTCCATGGACTGTCGTGGAATTGACTCGAGAGACATACTTACTGTCAGCCTGTATAAACAGCATGCTTGCACCGAGGCATTAAACATGGAATGGCTTTGGATACATCAGGCATGGGCCCCAGTCAGATGAGGAAATGTGTAGGCGAGGATATGTCATTTGAACAAATGCCACTGTCTGATCAGGTGTAACTCATGGGGGAAGTGGTTGATTGCCAGGGGCCTAAGACATGATAAGTTACAGTCTCGGAGGCCATTTCAGATAAACCTCCTGGGTGCCTGGTCTGGTAGAGTTGGGGGTGGTGAGGGCGGGAACACCACTGCCAAGTGAAATGTAAAAATGCACAATGGTTCTGAATGCCGGAGCGGGCAGTTCGGTGAGTGGGGCTGGTTCTCATGAGGATTTCAGCAAGCTCCCACGTTGCCCGGTGTCTGTCGGAAGGCGGAGTGTTTCTAGGTGCCGGATTGAACTACCATCCTGAAAAGGCCCACGGTTGACTCTTACGGACCTTGTAACTTACTGGCCCACTACCTTCAAAGTGCTAAATGACCGAACAGGGTTGCAGAGAACCACCTGAAGGTAGAAATTGTTTCCACAGTATTGGGAGGTTGATGTTTTGTCTCTCCCTCCCTCCCTCCTCTCCCGCTAGCTGGGTTTTTGTTGTGGTGGTGGTTTTTTTGTTTGTTTTGTTTTTGGTCCTCTGGGCATTTCAAAACAAGTGAGGAAAGAACCAACATAGAAAAAACAAGCACTAAGTTCTTCTAACACCCCCTTACTCGCCATCCCTTCTCCATCTCCTCTCCACTGCCACACACACACACACACACACACACACACACACACACAGTCTAAAAAATGGTTGTTTTTTCTTGGGGCTGGCTTTGGGCTCCTCTGCGTCTGCTTGTTTGTTTGGGTTTTTATCACACCATTTCCAGAGGCTCTGGTCATGTGTAGTAGATGCCAGTACTTTGCATGAGGCTGGGGCGCTGGGAAGGGGCATGTTCCTGGAATAGACGAAAACGAAGGGCTGAAGTAGCCTTTGAACTTAATTTAAGGGTAGAACTTGGAGTCTTAGTAGTTTGGCTGTTTTTTCCCTACACAGGAGGAGGTGGATACAGGCACCTGACATCCCGGAGGTTCCCTCCCCCACTTTCATCCAGATAATAGGTTCCAAAGAACTTCACCAGGGGAAGAAAATAGTCACAAAATGGTTGCCCAGAGCCTAACCGTCGTCCCACTGGTGGTGGGGGGGGGGGGGGGCATGAAGCAGTCTGCCTGGCGGCATTGTGGTCCGCGGTCCGGTCGTGAGCCTTGCTCATCAAGGAACGCCACCCCTGCCCCTGTGTCCCCTGCCCCCAGCCTACTGGCTGCAAGGAAGAGAGGGAGGGCTGAGGAATGTATTTGGAGGCACCCCTGAACCCCGATAGTCCCGCGTTGGATGCACTCTCTCATTTCATCCTCGCGGCAACCCTGCATCTTGGGAATCCGTTCCCTGTTTTTTGCAGATACGGGCCCTGGGACAGAGGGAAGTATCACCTCCAGCGGCAGAGCCACATTCAAACCCTGGCCTTTATGTAGAGAGAGAGAAATCTGAGGGTCTCCCCAAGGTATAAGAGGCTCACGTGCCCACCACAGAGCCAGAAACCATCATCCCTTCGTCCCCGTCCAGGGGTGACTGTGGGGCAGCGGTCGTCAAGCTTCATCAGGAGGGGTTTTAAATCCCCCCAGCGCCGCCTCCTGACCTGTGGGGCTCACGCTGGACCCCGATCCTCTCGGGAGGATTTGGTTCATCTGGGTTTAACGTATTGCACTTCTCTCCCTCCGCAGATGGATTTGTCCGTAGAAACTCTCTTTAGCTTCATGCAAGAGCGCCAGAAAAGATACGCCAAATATGCGGAGCAGATCCAGAAGGTCAATGAAATGTCCGCCATCCTCCGCCGCATCCAGATGGGCATCGACCAGACCGTGCCCCTGATGGAGCGGCTCAACAGCATGCTGCCCGAGAGCGAGAGGCTGGAGCCATTCAGCATGAAACCCGACCGAGAGCTCAGGCTGTAGAGCTGCCCGCCCCCTCCTGCCAGGCTGGGCTGTCGTTCTGTGGGGACCCCGCCTGGCCCCACCCCAGCAGGGCCCGGAGGGTGAGGACGGCTGGAACCAGAGGACCCTGATGTGACTGGATCTCGAAGCTGGTTGGAGGCTTCGGTTCTCCCTGAAGGTCTGACGCTGCCCTCCCCACCCCTTTCCTTGAGGCATTTTTTTCCGTTTGCAAAACGAACCAAACCAAGTCTCGGTGCTAACCGAAGCTGGAACATTTGAATTATTAGGAATCTGTTACAGGACTCTGCATTGGGAATTGTTTTTATTTTGTTTAGGGTTTCGTTGTGTTTTTAGTTGGAAGCGCGTAGTGTCAGGTCTAGCTTGCGGAGTGAAAACACGGAGAGGAGGGGAGAAATGTTCAAAGCAGCTCTGTGTCCTCAGTGTCCTCAGGCCGTTCTCCTCCGCAGGCTTTCCGGGGTCTGAACTGCAAACATAAAGAACTAATTTGCTCCAGGTCTCGGTGTTGTTACTGTTCCTGCCCTGTTTACATCACGTCGGGTCTTTATCTGGGGCACCTCTTCCTGCGCTTGTGGTATTTGTTGGTGCGCTAGGTTACGGTGTCCCTCACATGTTGTCATCAGAAACTGAACACTTCCTCTCAGCATCCTCACAAGGTCCGCCTCCCCCCCCCCCCCCACGACTGGTTTCCTTGATGCACGCGTAGTTTAGGATTCTTTTTATCACATCAGCACTGGCGAGGCTCCGAGTTTTGTAACATGGCTTTAACCGGCATTTATTTTACTAGCCTGGAAAGCCTGTGGTGTGGTCGGGGTTTGACCTGCCTACAGCAGATATTTATTGAGCCCACTCGATGTGTCTGACGCTGTGCCCTGAATACAAAAATGTCTGGGTAGTCCCCGCCCTTCTTTTCTGAAGACACAAAACTTAGAACGCTACTGAATTTCTATGGGAGTTTGGGAACTGAACTTGAGTAACCACACAAGTTCTTAGAGCACGTCATAAATGTCCCCATGGAAGAAAAGACTGAAGACACAAAGAAATGGAATGTAGGAACATAGCGAGGCGGGCAAGTGAGACCAAGCGCTGGGGGACACGGGGACGCCTCTGGGGCCAGCCTGTCATGCACCCGTGCTCCCTTTATTCCTTCAACCTTTACAAGGCGTTTCTTAGACGTCAACAACAGCCTTTGGTATATTTATAAGATTAAAACGGGTCCCACTTAATTTAGCGTATCTTGGGTAAACTTGATCTGACTCTAATCTCGGATTTTAATCAGATACTATTTTGTAAGGTTCTTAGAACCCAGAATAAAATGTGGGACATAAAACAACTGGATGACAGAAGATACATGAGCAAACTAAGCTAAGTAAAATTTTTTTTTTTAATTCAGACACAGGAAAAAAATCAACTGCTTCTAGGATTTTTAAGAAACATCCCCAAAATATCAAGATTGTTCATTCCTCTGAGCTGGAAAGACAAGATGGGCCAAGGAAAGAGGTCAAGGTGCATCCAGCTTTTCCAGAGGGCAACCTTCAGATCGCATTTCCGCCTCCATGGGACCCGATGCCCTTCCTTCCCCAGAAGGAAGATGGGGTAGAGATGTCCCGCCTGAGGCGATGAAGGGGTCGGAGGGAGTCGTGGGGGACTTGGAAGCCATGTGGTGGGGAGTGAGGACTTTGTTGGGCCGCACTGGTGGAAGAAGTTTGTGTTTCTAATGCCTTTTGATGGTCAGGTTTACTGGGTCTTAAACCATTTCTAGAACAATTTATTAGAAGGTACAAATCAAGAAAGACATTCTGTTTCTTAGAAACCTATTAATAGCTAAGGTTAACGGGAGGGCAACATTTAATGAATAATGTGTCTTCCCTCTGATGGGCAAATACACATGCACATGTGTATCATGTAGTGATTTCTATCATGTAGTGAATTTCCATATAATTGAGGATCTCGTTCTGAACTACATTCTAATCCATTGATCTTCCAATAGCATTTCGTGCTGTTTTTCATTTTTTCATACTGTGTTAATATAATTTCACAATACATTTTAATACCTGTTATAGCTACTAGACTCGGTGCCCCCTGCGCTCATTACGGTCTTCGAACTATTTGTTAGTTTCAAATTGGCAGAAATTGGTTTTTGCAAAAAAAAGGAGTGCAAGGAATACTTCTGTTCCTTTTGCCGAGACCTACAGGAAGTGGTGTTTGTAAGCCACGCGCATCATGGTCTTTTTCTGAGTTCCTGGTGTGTGCAGAACCCAGCTCTGAACGCAGGGCCGTGCCTGCAGCTTTCAGAGAACGAAGAGCTCTGAAAACAGCTCAGGGGTCAGGTGCTCTTACCATCACCGCACTTAGTACAATTTACAAATACAAGGGCAGAACAAATAAAAGGAGACACAGACTAAGCCTCCTGAGGATGGAGCTTTCTCACTGCGTTTCAATAGTTCAAGGCATGAACATGGCAGAAAGGCAGACCTAACACGGCAGGAGAAAATTCTCAGCCAGCCAGCTCTCCATCCAACTCGTTTTCTTATGAAGAAGTTAGACAAGAGCACCTGGCTGGCCCAGTCGGTGCAGCATGTGACTCTTGATCGTGAGCTCAAGCCCCACGTTGGGTGTAGAGTTTACTGGGAAAAAAAAAAAAAAAAATGCATAAAAAGACAAAACGATTTGGGTCCTGAGTACATAGGGGCTTATGTACCACAGGCAAATTCGGTATTTTCTTTTTTAAGAGAATTCCAGTTGATCTTTGTGGTGTGGGGTGTTTTGGCAACGTTGTCAACTTGGCGAAGCTGAACTGTTTTCCATAATTCCCTTCCCTATTCATTTCTGGTTAGGTAGGGGGTGGCCACAAGAGAAATTTGCACGAATTTGGAAGCGGACGGAAAGCCGTAGCCGTGCTTACTTGCTGAAGGTCGCCGGACGCCGTGCCCTGTTGCACCTCGTGCACGTTTTCGCAGACCCGCTGCACCTTCGGTGGGCGCAGCGGCCGGGCTCTCGGCTCCTCCGGCCCCCACAGAACTCTGCCTTCGGTTCTTCCAGATCGGGGGTCAGGTATGAATCTAGCTTCTCCTTCAGGTCACTTGCAGCAGGAGGACGAAGGCTTAGAGGAGAGGCCAGCGCGGGTCCGGCCAGCAAGAGGCAGATGCGGGTTCCCGCGAGTGGCTTGCAGGTTCCAGCTGTCCCGGCGCTCCCAGACCGCACTGCCGCCTTCTTTCCGGACCACCCGCCCAGGGACTTCAGGTGAACAAGCAGCAGCTGAACTGGGGCTCTCTTACCAGCATCTGTAATTCAGTGCTGCAGGTCAGTCCTTTAACAACCCCCTGATTCTCTATCACTCCTAGTGGCTCTTCTCAGATGGTTGGACCCCTGACTGGTAATGTGCAATACCAGTCCTTTACCTCCTCGGGATTTGATCTTTTCTGAAGGATTCTGGGAATCTGATTTGCCAAAGAGTTCTGCTGGCTCTCTGTCCCTCAATGCCCAGTGACCCATCTGGACCCTACAGGATGCTTCGGGGATAAAAAGGCAACCGGTTGTCGTCAGAGAGCTGGGCTGTCCGTTTCCAGCCTTGAATCTTGACACATCACTTAATTTCCCTGAGTCTGTTTCCACCTCCCTACCGTGTGAGCTGGTCTGGGTGGGCTCGCAGGCCCCTGCCTGCTCCAGGATGCCACTTTTGTGACAGCGAGGGGCATCTTTAGCTACTGTCTCTGAGCAGTGGCCCTTGGTTTTGGTAGTGACTTTAAATTACGAGCTCCCAACAGAGAGCGTCTTTCCTTCTCTTTATTAATTAGAAAGTGTCCAGCGGCTCCCCTCTTTTGAGAATCTGTTTTGCATACCGATCTATGCATCTCTACGAACACTGTCAAATAGGTCCCTAGACCGCAGGCTCCTTGCTTGACTCGAAGTAGGAGGCTGGTGGAAGCTGGCCTTCACTCCTTGTATTATGTGCATGGAAGTTTCTAGTAAATGAATTGTGGGCTTGGGGTGCCTGGGTGGCTCAGTCATTAGGCATCCAACTCTTGGTTTCGGCTCAGATCATGATCTCATGGTTTGTGAATTAGAGCCCCCGCATCGGGCTCTGCGCTGACAGAGTCAAGTCTGCTTGGGATTCTCTCTTTCTCTGTCTCTCTCTCTGCCCCTCTCCCTACTCAAAGTGAATAAGTATTTTTAAAAAATCAATTGTAGGGTTAAGAGCAAGTAAGAGTGTAGGCTTCATGAGAGCCTATATAATTATACAGATATCATGTCTTTGTTTCCCTTAAAATTCTGTCATTCTTTAGAACATAGTTTATATTCTTGGCCCAGAGTATTTGACGAAATGAATTTTGGGGACTCTGTATCCAGAGATACAGGAGTGCACTCAAGAAATTAGGTGGGTTTTTTATTAAAAAAATATCTTCTAGGTATTTCTTTGCTTCTTTCCACTGACCTAGGAAGCAGGTTCATTACGACTATTACCAAACATGCTGTTTCCAAGGTTACGTAAAGTAATGGCCCTGGGGGACTGACCTGTGCCACCGCTTTTGTGGATTTGTAGAACTCACTTAGCTTTGGCATTTCCCTCAGCAAGTCCCGGGACAAAACCAGGGATCTTCAGAAATGAGAGCCGTGAGCAAACACGTTTTAAGAGTTGAAATTGTCTTCCCAATTTGTTTATACCTCAGCTAAACCAAGACCTACACCACGCAGTAGGAAATTACTTAAAATGCTGATCCTGAAGACTGAAGGGTAGAGTGAAGTGACAGTTTTGCTTCTTGGGGGACGTTTTAGGTGAACTGTTCTACATCCCGAGAGAAGATGTCATTGCTGTAGGCTGATTTGTAATGAGGAACATTTGATTTTTTGCACACAGGGCATGTAGCTTCCATTCAGATGCCCCAACTACAGAGGGGAAGGGTGACCAGATAACTTATCCACAGGCCTCAGACCAAAAAATAAAAAAATTTGGCAGCCAGACCTAGTTGCTTACTAGGGGACCCAGTATCTCATGTGTCGTGCTGACGTGTGCCCATTGCTCTCAGGAATCTGTTCTGGGTTATCGGTGTCAGTGTGAGACCCGAGGGACCTTGCTAATGACCCATTTTCTTCACCAGTCGAGGCATATTCCTACTGCCACCTTTTATTTTTATTCTACAGCGAGGCAGGATTCATGCCAAAAGCTTTGGTGAACCAAGTACTTTAAATTCAGCCTTTGAAACTGTCCCAGTTCCTTTGAGCAGAGAGAACCCCGACCACAGCCGAACTGACCCTCTCCAAGCCGCCCTGTTTGCCTGTGACTCTGCTCCTGCGAGGTCCCATTCAGCATTTCCTGTGGGACCGCGTTTCCACTGACTTTTAATGTTTCGGCTAGAACCAGTGGAATGAAGCTTCTTTTTACATAAACCCGATTTGATGCCCCTGCACATAAACAACGTGATTGACTTGTGAACATCTTCCAAGGTAGTGACGTAATTTTCCAGTTGATTTCACAATACTGTAGGATATAACCAAGTATAATTACGCTGCACAAGGATGAATGGGCCTCACGGAATGCTAGAAATAACTCCCTTCCCTCTTCCATTTATAGATGCGGAAGAGTAATATTCAGAGAAAAGCACCTCGACAAATTTTACTAGACCTAAAACATTTCTGCCTCGCGTCCGAGGACAAAACCAGACGGGATTTAAGAGAAAACGCCAGTGAAGGCTTTGAGGGTAAAGAGTTGCTGTCGTCTGGCCCCATAAGGTACACCCTCCCCTTCCCATCTAGACCTTCCCGGTTTCCCCTTAGCCCAAGCCCTGGTCTAATTTTTGTTGTCAGACCCAGACTAGTCTCCAGCACTAGCCTGCCCTTGATGGTCTCTCGAGAGGCCCCCGGTCAGTGCGTGTACGTACACCTTCTCATCCAAAGCCTGTCACTCGAACACCTGCTGCCTCAAGCCACCGTCTCTGGAGGCAGATTTATTCTACACCCCCTTTTCTCTCCGGTGCCCAACCCTGGTTCTTTGCAAGGTCCTGGCCAAGTCTCTGCCCACCCGGCACAATCCTTCTCACTTGTAAATTTTCTTAAATTTAGCTTCAGCTCAGAAGCCTGTCACAACCAACTTAAATGACATCACCTGTAGTTCTATTATTCCAAGATAATATGCTTTATTATGAAGCATATTGGTTTATAAATGTAAATGCTTTATTCCCTTGATGCATAATTATTGACACACTGATGGGACTAAGCTGCTAGTCTCACATATTGTCACGTGCAGTGTCATTTATAAGCAGAGGGGTCGTTGAGATGTACGTGGCAAGGATGCAGAACAGATCTTTAATAACTTCCTCAGTTTTCCCCACAAGAATTCTAAAACCACATATACATCCCATTAGAATGTACCACAGATGTGTATCTGGTCTTCTTCCTCCCCTGTACCTGTTCTTGATACAGTCAGCAAATATTCGCTGGGTGCCTGGGGTTCTGCACTGTCGTGGGCATGTGGTGTGCATGTTAGAGAACACGGGCCAGCATCGCGCCCTTAGCCAAGCGTCCCGTGTGAATGATGGCGCACGTACTACATCCGACGCCCCCACCACGTTGTCTTCAGCCAAGTCCTCTCTGCTGTGAGAGCAGGACAGGTTCCGCCAAGCCCTCCTTTTGCAACTTGGATGTTGCTCTTCCCACCGAGTATAGTTGCAAGGAAACAGTCCTTCTCTTATTTATGTATAAACAGGTACCAGTTTTGATTTTATTTCATATTAACATACATGAACATCAAAATGAGAAATGCACAATTTAACCATTCGGCGGCATCTTACTCCAGAAGAACACTATATTCATATTAAACATTTATACAGTCTTTCCACCTAACTTGACAAATGTTCTAAGCCATTGTCCAGCATTTCTCACACAGAAGTCTAGTTTTGCTCTTTAGAAATCACCATTCAGTATGACCCCGGTAGCCTCCGGGGCTTCCCCAAGATCACGGACTCGAGAGAGCCAGCCAGCCCCGCCCCCAAGCAGCTCCAGGGCTTGCCCCTGAGGCATGGCAGTCTGGATCCCAAGAACTGATTATTTGACATTCGCAATCAAGGACTAAAGGTTTTAGTGTCTGACTACATCATCAGTCATAGGAAGGAAGGGAACCGTGGCCAAGAGAAATCCCAAATGACGGAAGGCAAATTTCTGCCCAGAGAGGTGTTAAAACCAAGCCCCCCCCCAACCCTCCCGGGACATACCTAAGATTGGAGCTGTTCCTTTCATTTCTCAGAAATGTTCCACGGTTGTGACCAGACCCTGGAAGAAGGGT
This sequence comes from Panthera leo, assembly GCF_018350215.1. Classification (NCBI taxonomy): domain Eukaryota; kingdom Metazoa; phylum Chordata; class Mammalia; order Carnivora; family Felidae; genus Panthera; species Panthera leo. The sequence goes on from NC_056685.1 coordinate 45,954,146, forward strand.
GTGTGTATACGTAACACGTCAAAAATTACTCTGTGAAACCTGGAGAATGTCTGGTTACATCCCAAATTTAAATGTATGTGGAAAAACTCCGATCATTGAACAGAACTTTTTCAATGTAATGACAGTGACTTCCCTGTGCAGTGTCCTCTCTTCCTGCCTTCTTTCTACACCCAGATCACAGCGCGTTATTTGCGCACAACCAGTTAGGTTACGCGAAGCTCAGCATCATCATGAACAAGTCAGCTTTGAGTCACGCCATTCATTCTGTGCTGGTTTCAGCAGTCATCACAGGAAACACAAAGTCACATACTAGTCAAAGGACTATCCATTTCTCGAACACAGAAAAACCTGAGATATGAGTCAGCAACTAGCTACACTTACAGTAAAGAACGACAACCCCCCCCCCCCCCCCCCCAAACACACACACAAAAGCTGCTGACGTGAATTAAGGCTTCAAAAGAGGGCCATACTATAGTTGACAAGACTCAAGCCAGGGAGTTTAAAAGCAGGTATGTACTAACACTTGTATCCTTGCTCCAATCACCTATTTTCAGCTGCCAGGATTGATTCCATACAGTGATTGTAGGTCAAAGGCTGAGAGACCACGTTGGTCCTGCTCCATTTTGATGTGTCCCTTCTACTGAAAGAATACTGGGGATAGTTTCTGAGAATAGCTTGGCTGTAGCTTTCCACTCTGCTCACAACGAATCAAATCCAACCACCTTCCCCTCACCTTCCTATACTGTGTTATTCTGAACACTCCTTACGTCACCAGCCTCTCAGCCCTATTAGTAAATCAGAAAGGGAATCACAGAACTACCACCCTCGTCACGTGCTGAGGAGAAAACCATCGAGAAAAAATTGATTTTCCTGCTTCTCCTCAGCAACGTTAGTTCTTTAATATTTCCATAGTTTCTCCCTCTTGGTAGTTTCCTATAACATTCTACCTGTTAGATTTTTACAAAACTTATATGTGCAGTGAGACCGAAATGGAAAAAACTGTACTCTGGCTGAGAACTCGAAAGTTCTGCTGCTCTGCTACCGACCCAAGTACATCCCCATCTGGCTGAAACCAAGGTAACAACACCGTTCTGAACAATTCTCGGATTTACAGGGAGGGAGGTAGACTTGTTTAGCCTCCCGACCTTAGCTTCAGTCATTATGCTGCCAGATCCCTGGCCGTTAAGTGGAATCCTAGATGGTTTCCCTTCTCTTCATAAAGCTGAGAAGAAGAAAACAAGGTACCACCTCCAACCAGGCCCTACTGGAAATTTGTGCAGAGATAGTCTGAACTGGTCTGCAAAGTGTGCCTAGCTACCTACCTACCCACAAGGCCTAGGACACAGGCTACCAGACTTGGTAGTGGTGAGAGCCCCGACTTGCAGTCTGAGGTACTGGGTGTGCTCCGAAGGAGACCACGGCAAGGCCCCTAACGGTCTGTCCGGCAGAGTGATGCGCGCATCGGCTGCCGGGTGAGCGTGGACGCGTGAATCCGCTTTGGATGCGATCGTTTCTCTTGCATTTACCATGAGGTTCTGTCCCTAATGGGGTCTACCCGCCCGACCCACGAGCTGGCTCAGTCTCAGCGCTAAGGTGCACTACGGAAGGGACAGGACAGAGACTAGTGCTTGAGATCTCCTGTGGCACGACACGAAAATTAAATGGTAGGGGATTCCGTCCTCCAACACCAAATACAACCGGATTTAGGAAGAACGAGAGGATGTGCAATTCGCTGCAAAGTTTCTCATCTGTCTAGGAGGAAATCTAGCATTTGCCCTTCCACTTTCGTTGAGAGATGTGTCAGCTGATCTCTCAAGTGCAGGTGTGGAGAGACACCTGTGTTGATCCATCTTTTGCTTTTACACCATAGCTCCGTTTTCCAAAAATATATATGTATGTACATATATATACTTCAGATTTACAGGGAATATTTTTTTGTGAACAAGACAAACATTGTCAACAGAAGTCACAAGTGTCTGTCTCCTCAGGAGACCTCAATGATCTCCATGCTGCCTGAAAAGCTAGACTGGCTGCCCACCTTCCCCAGCTCTTCCCGCGACCTGTTCTCGGACATGATGCTCTCGCCAAACTCCATCTGGCAGCTTCTGCGTTTAAACTGCTTTTCAAAGGGGCTCTCTTCGTGCCAGCTCCGCCGCGAGTCGGGCCTGTCGCCTGGCTTGTGCCGCCTGCGCACGGAGTTCGCTTGGTCGCTGCCGGTGGGCAGCTGGCTGCAGCTGTAGGCCGAGTAGCCGGCGCTGCCCCCGTACACGGCAGAGGCAGAGTAGAAGCGCGAGGGCTCCGTGGCAAAATACCAGCTGTTGGCCAGGGAAGGGGCGGAGGTCTGGGGAGCCAAGATATCTGAGTGCCAGCCCTTGAGGCCCAGCCCGGCGGCAGACTTGGCGAGGTGCTGCTGGCTGGCGGACAGGCCCAAGAGGAAGCTGGTGTGGCAGTTGTCCTCCACGCTCCCGCTTCGGTGCAGCGGGGAGAAGAGGGACCGCTGGGCGGCGCCACCGCCCGTCGCTCGCACCGAATGCAGCCGCTTGCCCTGGCTCTCTGCGGGCCTGGCGGGCTGAGGCTTCTTGGGGAAGTTGGCTTCCTCCTTGTCGGGGCTGGTTTCTGGAGTCTGCTCCGACACCTCCTCGACCGGAGAGAACTGGCAGAGCTTGCCGGTCCCATCCAGAGCCGCGGAGGGTTTGTAGTATTCCAGAGCATCCTCTGACGAGGGGAAACCGTGCAAGGATGCGGCCACGCTGGCCGAGTACGAGACGGACTTGATGTCCAGAGAGAAGGAGCGCTTGAGCTTCCTGCTGTCCTCCAGCTTGCCGGACGGCAGGTGCAGTCCGCTCAGCGCCTGGACCAGCGGGCCGTCCTCCGGCAGCGGCGGCTGCGAGCCGGGCGCGCCGGCAGGGTGCGCGGGCCTTTGCCCTGCCGCCTCTGAGGTAGCGGAGTTGGCACAGGGTGGACCGAGGCACATCTCACTCTTCTGTCCGCCCTCGGAGACCGCGGGCACAGGTTCATTTGGCTTCTCCAGGTGCAGCAGCTTGAGTTTGCTCTTTGGCCCTGATGTGCCGGTCTGGTTCTTAATCTTCTTCTCGTAGTCCAGGAGTTGGCCCAGAAAATTGAAATTTGGAGATATGGTAGGTCTTTTTTCTTTCACAAATCTATGAAGAAACAAAACCCTCAAATTTTACAACTACACTTTATCTTAAGAACAGTGTTAAATTCAGAGTACTAAGTGAATAAATAAGATAGGAAAATATTAGAGCCTCCCAAATACCTATGGAAGATGACTAGCTTAAAAGTTCAAGGTGGAGAATAAAAGGGCCTTTGCACTGGGAGAGCTTTATACCACGTCCTTGGAGCATGCTAGAGAGAGAGGGCCCAGGGCCCAGAAGCTCTAGTTTTAGCCAGCTTGTTTCCAAGGACCCAAGGTTTCCAATGAAACAGATAAGAGAGGATTCCGTCCTCCCCACCAACTCAGGCTGGTGCTGCCCTCAGAAGTACGGTGTGACAGCCACTCTCCCACTTCAGTTTCCCAGTATCAGGCCTTCTCAAAGTCCTCATAGTCACTTCCTCAGGACATTTCATATGTTTACGAAAAGCAAGTATCAGATGGCCACAGCCTCAAAGCACACACCTGAGCTCCTTCTCTTTGTATCCAGCACGACAGCCAGCATGACAGAATCATCAGCCGTCAGCTGGCCTCTGTGTGCTAAGCACTAGGCCAATGCATTAAACAGAGTATTATATTCGGTTCCCCAAACTCACAGAGCTGGAATTCAAAACCAGGTCTCATGTCTGCATCCATTTTTGTAACCACTGTGTTAAAAAAGAATCTTCAAGGGGTAAAAACTAGTAATAAATAGCTTTTCTATTTAATTGTGGAAACATAGACTCCTAGAGATAGTGGACAAATCCTTCGATGGTTTCTAACCTTCATGGACACACCTCAGAAGATGCAGGAGTGAAACTACATTGAAAATTTGTATTTGAATATGGTGAAAAATCAAACTCCTTGGAGATCAAGTAAACCTAAAGCAAATTAACAAAGCCAGAGACAACTGGCTCAACTTTAACAAGTACAAATGCAGGGTCCTCATAGTAAGACTTCATAACATGACATAAAAGTGCTTTTGCTTCTGGTTTCTACACGGTACCAGAAGACTTTTAGGGAGAAAAGCCTGAATTGAGGACAAGGGAATTAATGCAGACAAAGGGAGGGTCCTTCTCCTCCAGTCTCATTCCTCAAATGAGAAGCTCTTCGGGTAGCTCATTTCTTCTTTCCAAATTTTCCAATTTGAGAAAAAGTCCAGTTGTCACAATAGGCCTGCTTCCCGCCTCTATATTTATGGCCGTTTATCGCATGAAAACCAATCCCCGCTATCCACGCAGGGGATCCAGATTCACCCATCCAGATTCAACGGTCCTCACGCCCATGTCACTTGCCTGCCTTCCATCTGACCAAGGGTGGGGGGAGCAACCCAGGCCAAATGCAGAATCTGGGCTACTCTAGAATGAATGGAGGAAATCCCACTCAGTGAGTGGATTTTGACAATAACTTGGTCTTGTACGTAGGGTTTTTCCTCACAGTGATAAAAGCACAAAGTTTGAAGCAGAAGTAGGAGTTCTATAATGGGTATCCTGCTGGAGCATTTTTCTCCTATGTACTTCCCCAATTAGGAAAAGATACAAACTCACTTAACAGGGTAGAGATCTGTTTAGATTTGTTGTTCCTTAAAATTAAAAAGTAGCTGCGGATGAATCTGACACATGTTCAGGTGGAACTCATGCTGACTTATATTCTTCTCTAATCTTTGAAAAACCATTTAAAAATGCAGTCACCTGTAAAGAATGTAACTAAAATAGTCCTGTTTTGCTGTAATTTGGCTACCCACCCTCCTCTCTCTTCATGTCTCAGGTCCAGTGAAAACCCAGTCCACAAGGCATATCCCTGTCCTCACCTGTAAGCTTCGTCTAAGGACATGTTCATCCTCTTCATGATGTAGGCGATGGCGATGGTGGCTGAGCGAGAGACGCCAGCTAAGCAGTGTACCAGGACACATCCGTTGCAGGCTTTTGCTTTCTCTGCAGGAGTCAAATTCGAGAAGGGTCACCGTGAACAACTTTGTTCAACAGTGAGATCTTGTTGCCATTTGCTTACTTGCATCTGATAACTCAAAGTAAATCTCCTGTATTCATAATATTCTTCCTTTCAATAGTTTTTAAGGAGGTAAGGGAAGATAATTTCCCCCACCATTTACATACAGGACCAAATGGAGGTTGGTCCCAATATGTTAATAAGCAATGAGTCCCCTACTCAAGATCGCCTCTTACTTGGTACATTTCCCAATGTGTTTTTTACATTATTGTTTTTAATTTTAATAATTTTCCCTGAGTATAAATCCTACATTGTGATGACAGGATTCCATTTGTTTAGTGTAGAGAATTTCATAATTACAGAGAAGTATAAAGAAAGTAACACCCCCCAAAAAAAAAAAAAAAAAAAAAGTAACACCCCAAATCTTAAGACTTAGCTAATATTTTGTTTACCCATATTGTCTGACACTCCCAACTTTTTTCTAGTTATGTAAGAGACACTAATTTTTTTTCCAGTTTTGAGATATAATTTTCGGTTTTGAGATATAACTGACATATAACATTGTATTTTAGGTGTACGGTAAAATGATTTGCTACGTATAAGAGGTATTACATTTTTAAAACTATTTTCTCATTTCAAACATATGTGCCATACCTTACTAACTTAAAAAGCAGGAGGGAGAAAGACTTCATCACGATAGCGCATCAGAAAGCAAAAAGATACCAGGTCAAGCTACTTTTAAAATGCTGACTCATAGAATCTTTCTTCCTATCGTTTCCTATTTTTGTTTAGGAGAATTTTCTGTAGGTCATAAAGTGGCTCAACATAATTCATTTGCTGAGTTTAAGAAGAAAACTGTGTATATACTAGGAATCAGGTTTAGCAGGTCACTTTAATGAGGACCAAGGGAACTTGTACCTTTCCTGGATATGGAGATGTTACTGATTGCATCATGTATATTCTGTACAACAGGGTAGGACTTTTGGACACTTTGTGAGAACCAAGAACATTCAAGCAAACAGTGCTGCCATCTCACTGTTGTGGGGCTTTAAAAGGCTACTTGTAGGAACGGGCAAAGTTATCCCACACAGCCTGGAAGCTACTCATATTTTAGCCAATATTATGACTGCCTCGATGGTAAACAACTACACACGTGCTCACCATGAACTGCTGCCATGGAGCTAAATTCTTCCCTTTTCCTTCTTGTTTTAGCTGACAGCACCAAAAGTTTACCAAACCTTATGTTAAAGCTCTTATAATTAACATATCCAGGGAATCTGCTCTGGCTCTGGCAACTGAATAGTAATACAAGGCCATTCCAATCTCACCACCTCTGTTACAAATATTACAAATTCCAGGGTATGTGATTTATTATGCACAAAACACATAGGGCTTTTGGATAGTATATGAAAAATCAAACAGCCTTCCTTAGATAAACAAATCAAACACAGTGGAATAGTAACAAATGAATACGAATACTTCTTGAAATTAAGAAATATGTATATACAACATAATACTACATAAACCCATGTACATAAAGTCCATTACCTTCCTGGGCCTACAGAATACTCTTCCTTATCTCAACTATACAGGACTTAGCCTGTACTGATCTTAGTATTTCCCCTTTTGCCTTGGCTGCTAAGAAGCTCAGAGCTAAGATTTTCACGCAATTTCAATAGGTAACTGTAATTCAGATTATACTTCTTCTACCCCCATATTACTTGATTCTTGCCCTTTTTTCCATTTTAATGTGTATGTGTGTCAATGCATCTTTTGATCCCAGTCTCAGACTGTAAGCTGCCTTAAATTCTTATTGGAAGTAGGCTCAGTTTCAATTTTTTTTAAATGTTGACAATATTCTCTCAATTATTTAAAATAATTATCTCAAAACAAGTCTGTAAGGATCTATAAGGATCTTGCTCCTAACTACCTCAAAGGGTTTAACATTGGGCACATATTATGCAGTAAACACAGTAAATGGGATATGCACCCACACTTCCTTTAAAAACAATGTTTATTGACTTGGATGAATGTGGCAGAGAAGTAGGGAGGCATGACGTTCCTTAATCCTTCAAACACAGCAGTACCAAGGCCAGAAGACTTGGAATTCCAGGAATCTGGGCTAGAGAGTGACAGAAACATCTCCAGGGGCCTACAGGGACAGTTTGGCAGGACAGGGATGCATGATTGCAAATTGGGAGAGATAAAACAGACAGCATAGGCACTGACTGAAGGAGGATCTCCTTCAGTGGAGAGACAAAAGAAAGAAAAAGAGAGGCTGTGGAAGCATGGTATTGTATTTGGACAAGAGAAAAGCCTCTCTGGACCATGGACCAGGGAACGGAAAAAAGCAGTTAGTCTCTAACTTGCAAACAGCCTTAGGAGTGACAATCCAGGGTTGTGCAACTTTCTCTGGACCAGGACTGGAGCCGGCTGCCAGTCTGTGCACCTGGCCCTGGCGGGGAGGGGGAGCTGGCCCCAGGCTCGGTAGTGAGCTCAGAGGTGATTTGGGAGAAAGCTGTCCCCCTCCCTCAAGTGCCGTGGCAGGGGGTATATTGGCGTTCCAAGGACAAAAGACCCTGCAGGCACCTGCCAGCCGGCGGTCCTCTATCAGCTGGTTGGGCAGAGTGACACTACCCTGGAACCAGGGTGCCCAGGGCAGGATCCTTTAAAACAACGGGGTCTGAATCCCAGCCGAGTGCCTGGGAGGCATGGGAGACTGCAGCAGGACAAACCAGCCCACTCTCACCTACACGGCACTGTGAGGACAGCCTGAACATTGTGGTTTGGAACACCCGGTCCAGGGAGGAGAGACTGGGGTGTCGCCATTTTTCTCCCCATCACCAAAAAGGTGGGGCTTCAGAGAGGACAGTGGGCCCCCAGTGGAGGTGGGACCCGCCTACACCAAACCACACCCTCTGCACCCGGTAACTGCATATCTGCCAGAACAAAACTGACACTGACCAAACCAGATGGCCCCTCCTCCAGACCAGCACAGCCTCCATTCCAAGGCATCATCAGACAAGTCTGATGATTTTGCATTTCTGATTTGATTCTTGGTCAAGTCTTATTTTATACACACATACACACTTTTCTTCTTCTTTCTTCCCTTCTCTATTCTGGTTGTTGGTTTGCTTAAACAGACATTTTTAATGTATTATTTTTACACCTCTTCTGTATCTCCTTCTTTATTTTCCTCTCTTTCTCTCAGGATTAAGCCATATAGTTTCTCTGAATCTCTGCTTGGTCATTTTTCCCCCCACCCCTGTCATTTCTCTCTTTGTATGAGATAAGGCTTCTTCCACTCTACTCCTTTTTAAATTTTTTCCAGGGTCACTTCAATGAACAAATCAAAGCACACCTGGTGGAGGGTCCAAACCACCACGAGTAGGGAGATAAAGCAACCAGAGTCACAACAACAGAGAGTACACAACACACTCCAAAAACACCTCCTGAAGGGACAGGCCCTGGACAATGTATGACCCCTTTTTAATATAGTACTGCTCGCAGGTGCAGGACACATAACAAGCTATTAAAGCATGTAAAAGACAAAAAAGTAGCCAAAATGATGAAAGGGAAGAATTCTCCCCAAAAGAAATTCCAGGAAGGAATGACAGCCAGAGAATTGGTCAAAACAGATATAAACAATATATCTGAGCAAGAATTTAAAATAATAGTCGTAAGACTAATAGCTGGGCTTGAAAAAAGCATAGAAGACAAGAGAATCTATTGCTGCAGAGATCAAGGACCTAAGAAATAGGCACAATGAATTAAGAAATGTTGTAAATGAGGTGCAAAATAAAGTAGGTGCAATGACAGCAAGGATGGAGGAAGCAGACAGGAGAATAAGTGAAACAGAAGATAAAATTATGGAAAATGATAAAGCTGAAAAAAAAAGGTAGGAAAATACTAGACCATGAGGGGAAAATTAGAGCCCTAAGTGATTCAATGAAACTGGCATAGTGAAACCGGCAAAACACAAAGATAAAGAGAGAATTCTGAAATCAGCTAGGTACACATGGGCCTTAACCTACAAGGGAAGACACATAAGGGTAGTAGCAGACCTGTCCTCTGAAACATGGCAGGCCAGAGGGAGTGGCAGGAAATAGTCAATGTGCTGAATAGGAAAAATATGCAGCCAAGAATCCTTTATCCAGCAAGGCCATCATTCAGAATAGAAGGAGAGACAAAGGCTTTCCCAGACAAACAAAAACTGAAAGAGTTCATGATCACTAAACCAGCACTGCAGGAGATCCTAAGGGGGACTCTGTGAGTGGAAACCACACTGAGATACCACCTTACACTGGTAAGAGTGGCTAAAATTAACTCAGGAAACAACAGATGTTAGTGAGGCTGTGGAGAAACAGGAACCCTCTTGCACTGTTGGTGGGAATGCAAACGGGTGCAGCTGCTCTGGAAAGCAGTGTGGAGGTTCCGCAATAAATTAAAATAGAACTACCCTGTGACCCAGCATTAGCACTACTAGGAATTTATCCAAAGGATACAGGTACCCCATTGGGTATAGGACCACTATCAACAATAGCGAAAGTATGGAAAGAGCCCAAATGTCCATCAACTGATGAATGGATACAGAAGATGTGGTTTATGTATACAATGGAATACTACTTGGCAATGAGAAAGAATGAAATCTTGCCATTTGCATCAACATGGATGGAACTGGAGAGTGTTATGTTAAGTGAAATAAGCCATACAGAGACAGACAGATACCATATGTGTTCACTCTTATGTGGATCCTGAGAAACTTAACAGGAACCCATGAGGGAGGGGAACAAAAAAAAAAAAAAAAAAAAAAAAGGAGGTTAGAGTGGGAGAGAGCCAAAGCATAAGAGACTCTCTTAAAAACTGAGAACAGGGGCGCCTGGGTGGCTCAGTCGGTTAAGTGTCCGACTTCAGCTCAGGTCACGATCTTGCGGTCCGCGAGTTTGAGCCCCGCGTCAGGCTCTGGGCTGATGGCTCAGAGCCTGGAGCCTGCTTCCGATTCTGTGCCTCCCTCTCTCTCTGCCCCTACCCCATTCATGCTCTCTCTCTGTCTCAAAAATAAATAAACGTTAAAAAAAAAAAAAAAAAGAGAACAAACTGAGGGTTAATGGGTGGGAGGGAGGGGAGGGTGGGTGGTGGGTATGAGGAGGGCACCTGTTGGGATGAGCACTGGGTGTTGTATGGAAACCAATTTGACAATAAATTTCATATATTTTTAAAAAAAAATGAAAAAGGCTGGAAGGAAATAAAACGATGATAACAGATGTGTTAGGATGCTGAAGTTACAGGTTTCCTTTTCTCTGTTTTACGGATTTTCTGCATTGTATTTACATTGCTTTTACAGTCACAACACCTTTGAGGATGTATTTTAAAAATCTGATTGAAAAGTGATTTAACTGGATTGGGTTCATTAGAACACATTTCTTGGCAGCAAAGTGTGTGTGCCAGGCAGCTACACACTGGGAGTAATGAGGCTGCACAGACAACAGTCTGCCGTGTGGGGCAGGGAGGGAACAGAAAGGTTGTAAAGGTGGGGAGCAGGTGCTGGAGGGTCTGGGAATGTTAGGCTAAGGACAGCAGGTTCCTGAACAGGGGGCAACAAAAATACTGATGGTGAAAACTGGAGAGAAGAAAAACAAGCTGCCACCACAGCTATTTGGGAATAAAAATCTTTTAACAAAGGGCAGAGAGGATAACAAAAGGGTAAGGGGAAGCCAGTGAAGATGTGAAGTTACAAAGGCTAAAAATAAAGAAGTAATAATTGAGCTTCTAGAGGACAGCTCAAAGAAAAAGAAAACCAAAGAACTTCTCAGATGTTAATTTTTACAACCACTACTACTTACTAAGAGCCAATTATAAGTTAGGCGAGTGGCAAGGTATTCTAGGTACGTTATCTATTTTAATCCTCACAATATCCCTATAAAGTGATACATTATCTTCAGTTCCAGATCAGGAAACGGAGGAACTTACCCAAAATCACTTAACTAGTACCCAAGGAAGACAGGACTCAAATACAGTTTGGCTCCAAAGTACATGCCCTTAGTCACCTCCCTGTATGGCCTACATTTAAACTCAAGAGGCGAGGCAGGAGCCTGGAGCAGCAGCAACCGGGACTGGGGCCACCTGGGGCGTGTCCTGTAGTGCAAACAGGCAACCCGAGCTCACTACTGCCCGTGTGAAATAAAAACGAAGACAAAACTCCATGAACACTTGAGTCCTTCCAACAAACCCAGAAACTTACTGGAATTTACCTAAATAATACAAAGAAAAAACACCCGCAAGCCTGGAAGTTTCTAAGCCCTGGTATGAGGGTGCATCTTCACAGCGTGCACTCTGCCATGACCCACCCTCACGTAAAGCCCCCTAGAGACCAGCAACTACCGTGACTGTGCACTGGATTCCAAAACGTGGCTGGACACTCTGCCCTCAATGACCTGGGTGGGATAAGGACAGTGGCCCTAGGAAATAGGCACAAGCAGGTGAAATACTGAGGAGTATGAGGAGTATAAATATTTTCAGATGTTACAAATAAATGACAATATGTGTACTTGGGTGTGTTTAACCAAGTTGGAACACAGTAAATTCTTTTTGTCTGGATTAAAAGTGGCAGGATGACCCCAATATCTCCCATGAAAGAAGAAAGTAAGTTGGGGCAAAGTTATTCATATTCTCTCTTTTCTGCTAACCCTCCTAAAAGCTTAGACATTGTGATGAGTTAAGAGAATCAGGTTCTCTTCTAAATAGATTCTGAAACTGCACTTTTAGCTAAAATTAGAGCCAAATGTCTTTGGATTGATGTGACATGGAATGGGAACATTAACCATAACGTTAAAAAAAGAGAACGTTTGTTCTCTTTTAAAGAGGCAAAAACTGAATGATATACTGAATATTTCCTAGAAGTACAATGGTGGGGGTGATTAATTTGGGGAGTTTTGTTTGTGAATACTGTAATGTGAATTATCTAAGCCATTTATCTTCTGGCATTTCAAAGGCTGCATTCTAATTAAAGATGAAAAGTTTTAGCAATCTGGAATCTTGAAGAAAAAAAAAAGGCAGAACTGTTTTGGAATTACTCAATGTTCCAAAAGCATTATCTAGAAAAAAAAAAAAATTCCTCTCACAGATGAAAGGGTATAGTTGAGGGGCTCAATTTACAGCGTTTCACATCTTAAAAGGAACTAGTTCTTTTTTTTAATTACAGTAACCAATTCAGAGTATTTAATTGTGGACTACGGTGCTCAAGCTTCTGTGACTGGGGGAAGAAAAACTTCTCACATGGAACATCAAGAGTGAACCGTGCCACGCTGCTCAAAAGCAAACAGCGTACCTCCTCTGTTCAGCTACTCTCCAGTAAAACCCCATTTCAAATACACATCACCAATTTACCACCACCAAAAGACCTCATCCTGCGGCACCAAAATGTCACAAAGCACCTGAAGCTAGGAGTTGGGAGGCTCCAGGACTAACAGGCCCAGGCCCAGCAAACAACACAGCACAGGACAGATCAGAGCCTATCACAATCAACCCCAAGGAAATGACCGTGTGTGTGTGTGTGTGTGTGTGTGTGTGTGTGTGTGTGTGTGTGAATTCTATTAGAGCCGGTACTACTTGAAATTACTGGCACATGGATTGAAGCTTACAAATCTCATGGCATAAAGACTTTAGATGTAATGGGATTTGTTTTCACAGGATTTGACTTTTCTCTGGGGAAGACATAGCAGCAAGGCAAAAACAGTTTAAGGAATGCCACCAAACTTTCCGAAAGTCTTTTATAGGATTTGAGGAAATGGCTACAAAATTTAATCCCAGAAGTTTAACTGATTTCAAGTGCTTGCAAATATGTAATGACAGATGCCATCAGGCTTAACCCTGGCAGTGGTTTAGTTAGCTATAATGTCACAAGGCCAGTCTCTTAGAGACAGCATGGCACGTCACCTTGGCCACTGAGTGAGATAAGCAGCATCATGTGTTGTTTTCAGACTTTTGAAATCTCTGCAATAGCGTCCTTTTCTCTAAAGAGAGAAAAAGGGAGAGAGGGGAGGGGTGCACCTGCACATGAGACTATAACCCTTAAAGGGCCTGTAATACTACCCTGAACTACTTACCGATGAAATCGACTGATTTGTCCAACCACGGCAAAATTTTCTCGCAGAAACTATCATTCACAGGCACGCGCAGGAAATGAGACTCGGGGATAAAGTCGGGCTTAGGACAGGTATTGCTGGCATTTAACACATAACCAATCCCATTCTGTTGCATCAGCTCCTGTGGAGGGAAAGAGCAATTAAAATGTGAGCGCCACACTGAGGAGTGTGAAAGCTTTCCACACTGAAGAGGAAAGCTTAATATCATGATCAAAATTACTACTTTCCTTGAAATCAGAGTTAATTCAATCGGTGAAATCCAAAAACCTAGCGCAATGACATTTAGAGACTTCAGTTTCAAGCAGAATTGTTTTTAAGGGCAAAAACCTGTTTCCAATGGCATGCTTGAAGAACACACATCATGAATACAACCAATTCTCTATTACCTTCACTGCTGAGAGAGAAGTCGAAGAATACAAAATAAAACCATGACAGTTCGCTCTGACTTTAGAATACAGGTGCACACAACAAGAACATTTTCTTCCCAAACCGAACATGTTGATTGTTCTCAAAGACACAGTCCTAGGTAGTCTTTGAGCTCAGAACACTCTTGTGAAAGATTGAATCTACTGCCAGAGCTTTATCAGCTCTACATGCTGACAACTGACTCGTAAATACAGATCCTCTTCCATTTCCGGCCCCTCCTTCCAACCACCTACTGATGTCTCTATTTGTATGCTCCTCTGGCCCTTCAAACTCAAAATGTCAGAAACTCAAACACAGTATCATTCTGTGCCCCAAATACTGGTTTCCTCTTTGGAATCCAAAATTGGTTTGTGGTAATACCATTTACTCAGACACTTGAGCTGGAAAACAGGATCCTTTCATTTCGCTTCCTTCACGACCCCCATCCAAATGGCTGCCACAGCCTTTTGGTAGAACCTACCCTCCCCCTCTCCACCATTTGTCCTCTCCTCTCTGTTCCATCTGGTTGCTGCTCAGTCAGTGGTCAGCCCTCACCACCACCAGCATCACACAGAGCCACCAGGGAGTTCTTAAAGCTTGCGGGGTTTCATCTCTAAACCATATACTGAACAAGAACCAAAGTGATCTTTCTTACAGTCAAACACGGGCTAAGTGCTTTGTTCACACTTTAATGTCATCATCGTCTCGCTGCCTGCTCTTGTCCAAATCCCCCAACAAGACATGTACGCCCACGCTTCCATTCTGGCGTTCACACCATTCCTGTGCCTGTTCCTCCTCCTGGTGACTCTCTTCCACTTTGCTGGCTTTGTGGAAATCAGCCTTACTATGTACTCCTTCCACTGACGCATAATTAACCATTCCATTCCCTGCCCTTCCAAAGTACTTTGTTCACTGAGCACACGGTTATAATTAGCAGATAATTTTTGTCTCTCCTATTAAAATAGCGAGGTAGATCTTGGACTGATTCTCACTTGTTTTTCTACCTTTGGCACCGGCTACGTAGTTACACTCAATACGTGTTTGTTCGACTGATAACGCCGTCTACCGTTCTCCAGACAAGCCTACACAACCCCCCTTCATTTAGTTCTATGTGTTCTAAGCCTAAAATAATTCCCTTGTAAGCAACGCTGGTCATTTATTCCCTTTCTTGGAATGGCACCTCCTCTCCAAATCTTTTCCAACTACCTGAAAGACAGTTGATGATCTTCCTGTTTTCCCTCCTAAGACATGCCAATTCCCTGAGTCTCTTCATTTACATCTGGCACAAGAAATACATCTTACATAAAAGGCAGACTTAATAAACCCTCTTTCACCTGTGAGATGATGTCAAAGAACGGCTTTGAGAACCAGGTGAGCTTCCTGGAGTGACTGACGCCTCTGTGGTGCCAGAGCCCCAGTCTGCTGATGCTCTCACGTGCTTCTGCTAGGTTAATAACTAGGCTGTGAAGATCTCCATGGTGTTCACTACAACTTTTAAACTTGTGTACATGTAGCAAAGGTCACGTTTGTTTTTCTGCACTGAGATTACTACCATTTGATCAACTGCAGTATCTCCCATGTAAGAACAGCAGCAGGTCACTGGAGTTAAGAGCCTTTCAAGCCTTTCTTGCCAATGGTCCTTAAAGAAATGAACCATCTTATGTGTCTTTCTCCTATCCACCAGCAGTACTACAAAGGTTTATTAAATTAAAAGTAAAGGGAAGTAGTAATGTCGCTTTCCACCCAATTCAGTAATGAGGACCTAGAAGTTTCAGAAGACAAAAGGCAGTTCCAAGAACAAAACATGTTACAAGCGTATAGTGACTGTCGAATTTGATTTTCCCACAGAAAGAACATAACAATGTATACTTCTGACAAGTAGCCTCATAACCTACAGTTTATAGAAATGGCCACTTAACCGAAATTCAGTCAAAAAATATTTGCTGAGCACCTTTGCTAGAGGTTTATTAATAATATTATGGTACATGGCACATATTAATAAAATAATATCTAACAGTTAATGAATGCCTACTTTTTCCAGGCACTGTGCTAAGCATTTAAATAGACTGTCTCTCTGGGGCGCCTGGGTGGCTCAGTCGGTTAAGCGTCCGACTTCAGCTCAGGTCGCGATCTCGCGGTCCACGAGTTCGAGCCCCGCATCGGGCTATGGGCTGATGGCTCAGAGCCTGGAGCCTGCTTCCAATTCTGTGTCTCCCTCTCTCTCTGCCCCTCCCCCGTTCATGCTCTGTCTCAAAAATAAATAAACGTAAAAAAAAAAAATTAAAAAAAAATAAATAAATAGACTGTCTCTCAAGGATGTGAAGAGAAAGAAACCTTCTTGCACTGTTGGCAGGAATGCTAACTGGGGCAACCACTCTGGAGAACAGTATGGAAGTTCCTCAAAAAGTTAAAAAATAGAACTACTCTATGATCCATTAACTGCACTACTGGGTATCTATCCAAAGAATACAAAAACACTAATTCAAAGGGATACATGTGTCCCTATGTTTACAGCAGTATTATTTACAATAACCAAATTATGGAAGCAGTCCAAGTGTCCATGGATAGATGAATGCATAAAGAAGATGTGGCATATGTGTGTGTGTGTGTGTGTGTGTGTGTGTGTTTGTGTGTGTATTGGAATATTATTCAGCCATTAAAAAAGAATGAAATGTTGCCATTTGCAATGATGTGGCTAGAGCTAGAGAGTATAATGCCAAGTGAAATAAGTCCAGGAAAGACAAATATCATATGATTTTACTCATATGTGGAATCTAAGAAACAAAATAAGCAAAGGGAAAAAAAGGGAGACAAAGCAAGAAGCAGACTCTTAACTATAGAGGATAAATTGATGGTGATCAGGAGAGGTGGGGGGTGGGGAGGGATGGCTGACTAGGTGATGGGGATTAAGGAGGGCACCTGTCATGATGAGCACCAGGTCATGTACGGACATGCTGAGTCACTATACTATACACTGAAAGTAATACAATACTGCATGCTAACTATACTAGAATAAAAATAAAAAACTTAAATAGACTGTCTTATTTAATCCTCACAACCACCCTCTGGTATGGATACTATTATGATTCCCATTTTAAAAATGAGAAAACTGAGGCTTAGAAAGTTACACAATGTTTGCAGTCACACAGCTAGTGGGATAGAGTCAAAGTTCAAATCAAGAATATCCACCTCCAAAACCTGTCCTTAGTGGCCATGCTTTGCTGAAGTTCTGTTTAAAGCAAATTAGGGGTGGTGTCTGGGTGGCTCAGTCAGTTAAGCATCCAACTTCGGCTCAGGTCATGATCTCACAGTTCACGAGTTCGAGCCCCGCGTCGGGCTCTGTGCTGACAGCTCAGAGCCTGGAGCCTGCTTCGGGTTCTGTGTCTCCCTCTCTCTCTGCCCCTCCCCTGATAACATTCTGTCTCTCTCAAAAATAAAAATAAGCATTCAAAAAAAAAAGCAAATTAGATGGAGCAACAAGGGAATTAGCCTACATATACACATCCTTTGTAACTAATTCAAGTATTAGAATATAAAGTTTAATTTCATTCTTTATGCCCATTTCAACTATCATTAACAAATTAGAAAGTAGAGGGACCACTCTGGCCTGCACTTCTTTGAGGAGACTTTCAGAGCAACTCAGGACACATTTGAGGACACTTACACAAAGTGTTGATTTTGCTCTGTTTCCCCTTATTGTCACCTCAGCTGTTGCCACAGGCATTACAGTGCTGGCCTCTGCCATGTTTGCACAGGTATCTACTGCTGCAGGGGGAGAACTGGCTCCCTGCGTGCAGGTCCACTGCCCTGTGCTGACTGCTGCCACGCACCAACCTTCAGCAACACCGCCATGCTGGACAGACAGAAATGTGCAAAGAAATGTGCTGTACACTATACAGGCACCATTCTGACCTGACATATTTAAGATACATCAATAATCCAACCTTACAATGCTGTTTATATCTCAAAAGCATTTTTCACTTATAAAACAGTGTACCATAAAAGATGCATTTAAGTAGTAAAGGTTTTTTTGAGTATTTATTTATAATTTCTACACCCAACGTGGGGCTTGAACTCACAACCCTGACATCAAGAGTCACACACTCTTTTGTGACTGAGCCAGCCAGGTGCCCCAGCGGTTTTTTAATTTTAAATAACTGGCAAAAGGGGAAGGGTGAAAAAGACTAATATATTAAAACTGAGTGATGATAAAATAATTTAAACACAGGGGTGCCTGGAGGGTTCAGTTAAGCATCTGACTCTCGGGTTTCAACTCAGGTCATGATCTCACAGTTCACAGGATCAACCCCCCGCATAGGGCTCTGTGGTGACAGTGTGGAGCCTGCTTGGGATTTTTCTCTCTCCCCTCTCTCTCTGCCCCTACCCAGCTCGTGCTCTCTATCAAAATAAATAACCTAAAAAATACATATGAAAAAATAATAATTTAAACATGAAATGAGAAAAAGGAAATGATCTTAATGGTAAATATAACTTGCTTTATAAAAATTTTACTGTAAAAATATTTATTAAGTCAATTATTCAACTATTCCCTGAAATTCTTTTTGCCATAAGATGGGACTTGATAAATAAAACATGGCTAATTTTAAAAACAAAGAGGCAAACAAAAATCCAAAGATGTTACCATGTAAAATTTAAATATAACATGGTTACTAAATTGAACACAATATGTAATCTGGTGGCAGTAACTACATCAATGCAAAAGTCAGTAAAATAATACATATACACTTGAACCACTTTAATTTAAAACAAATAAATGTACATTCATTCACTAATTTCTGATGCTGGACCATGGCTGCTGCTTTTTTTTTTTGTATGGTTTAGATGATGGGAGTTCTTAAGCAAATCACAACCAAGTGCATATACTACTTAAGAGCTTTCATTTCTCAGAAGAGCAAAAACCTGTGAAACACCATCAGTACAGAATCCTGGTTTATGACTGCCCCTCAGGTATTTTACAGTTGCCTTACTGCTTCCTAGTTTAGACAGAAAAAAGACGTAAAGCAATTTGGTTTTCCTGGATCGTCCCAAAACATTTAACCTAAATCATAGAAAAACAACACTCTTCCCTCATTCATATTTCATGGGCGTATGTAATATTTTAATTAATGTGCACAATTATAATAACAAGTACGCTGGCCTAAACAGGTTTGAGAACAAACACGATACCTCCTGGTAAGCACACTGTTCCAGCAGTGGAGGCACAGGAGCCTACTGCTAGCCTAGCCGTAAAGCGGGCAGCACCTGCTGGGCCTCAGGGTTGAGAGGTGGGTGAATCGCTGAGTTTTGAAGGTTCATGTAGCCATACATTCTATTAACTTGCTCTCCGGATTGTTTTTACAAATGTACATATAAGTGGCTCGAGGGCATCTTAAGGCAATGTTTCTGATGATGGTGCTGGGCTGGAACTACTATTAGGAAGAATGGGTCTGTTTTATAGAATGATTGCTTTCATTTGCACATGAATGTCAAGGACTTCTTACTACACTATAAAGAGATATTTATGGAATTTGCTCAGTTTTGTTTTCCATAACTGAAAATTTCTCTGCCCCGTTATTAAGCATCACAGTTTGTAAGATTCCAGAGGCACTCCCATTATGCCATTTAATATGTAGCTCAACTTTGTGCTAAGTCTGTGAACAAATGTTTTCTACTGGCAAAATAATCTTCTCTGGCTTCAAATATCCTTCTGATACCTTGGTCTCTCAGTTCTTTGAACTTCTCACCTTCACCATTCACGAATGTGACCCAGTCAGTCCCGGTCATTACCAACAACCTTGGCCTGTCCCTCATCTTGACCTCACAGCACCCCCCCCCAACCCTTCCTCCTCTCCTTCCAGCTCGCTCTCTCTCACACCACCACTCTTGGAATCCTTTCGTTCCCCTGGATCTACACTTCTCTGACTCTACCCCCTTTTCGGTCCTTCATCTTCATGGTATCTGTCTGCCTTCCTTGCCCAAGTGAAATTCTGTGGTCCGTCATTATAAATTACTCCCTTGCCTCCACCCTCAACTCCTGTGTCCCACTATGGCTTCTTCACACTCACCCAGCAAGATTACAGCCCTGGGTCAATCTAACTCTCCATCTGGTTTGCCTCTGCACCCACGCAGCCGCACCCACACCCGCCTGGTCTGTGTCTGCGCCCATGCAGCTGAACACAGCCAGAGAAAACCACTCAGCAACGCTGCTCCATCTCAATTCCAATTCATGCTTCTCAGCAATCGTTTTATTTCCCTAGGTTCCCTCTCTCCTACATGCCGTTCCACCCATTTCCCCTTTTCTTCAAATTCCTTCTCCTCACTCTCAGCTGACAGAGGATCTTGTTTCCTGGGGTACTGAAAAATGTACACAGTCAATAGCAAATTTCTGTAAATTTCCTCTAACCACATTTACCCTTCTAACAGCACATGCACCTACCTGTGTGCTCTACCTTCCCTCCTGCTGCATGGATGAACGCCGTGTGGCAGGAATAATGAGAAGCGTGTGGGTACTGGACCCAGAAAAACCAAAGCACAACCTAGCATGTTACCGCTTGTTACCTGAATGATCTTGAGTAGGTCGTCTAACCTCTCTCAGCTTCAGTTTCCTCACCTGTAAAGTAAGGCTAATGACGTACATTTTATAAAGCTATTATAAGGACAAAATAACTGGCACATAATATAAGAGTCTCATTAAATGTTAGTTCCCTTACACTTTATCTTATTTTAAAAATAGCTTGTGGGAAGGTAAATTGGCACAGATACTATGGAAAATGATATGGAGGTTCCTCAAAAAATCAGAAATAAAATTACCATATGATCCAAAAATTCTCCTTCTGGGTATGTATCTGAAAGAAATGAAAACACTAACTCGAAGAGACATCTGCACCCCCATGTTCACTGCAGCATTATTTACAACACTCTAGATATACAGAAGTGTTCTATCAATCGATGAATGGATAATGATGTAGTACAGGTATACAATGAAGTGTTATTCAGCCATAAAAAAAGAATGAAATCTTGCCAATCTTGCCATTTGCGACATTATGAGGACATTATGCTAAGTGAAATAAGTCAGAGAAAAATACTATACAGTCTCACTTACATATGTGGAATCTAAAGGAATCTACTCAGAGATACAGAGAACATATGCGGGGTGTAGGTGACAATGGTCAGAAGGGACAAACTTCCAGTAATAAGTCATGGGGATGTAATGTACAGCACTTAAAAGTTCTCATCAGAAGAAAAAAAATTGTAACCGTGTGGGTGATGGATGGATTCTTGCTTCAATATACAATTAAGAAAACTTTCAAAAATAACATTTTTGAGTCAAAAATAATCTTTATTTCATTATTTTATTATTATGATTTCCATTCACAATTTTTTCCCTCTCAAAGCTTCTCTCTCCTAAATAATGAAATAAACTTTGCCCTGTAGTTGGGACTAATTTGTAAGTAAGGGTCCTATAATCTGTTGTTGCAGACTATGAAGTAATAAATGGAACACAGATTGATATACAAGCCTTAATAAAACTGCTCTACTTGGCCAAGTTTCCCATGTTCAGCTAGACTGAGGAGAGAGATCACATTAAATCACCAGGGGCACTGCAATTTTAGACAATGGAATTGTCACTTTTTTTTCTGAAGTCCATTCAAATAAATATTTTTGCATTTGCCACTCCTTTTGCCTTCAAAACTGACCTTACGTCCTACTTCCTCCATCCAGCCTTCCTCAGTCAACCACACCCACTGTATCCACCACTCACGAAAGCCTCTGGTATACCCCACCTCTTGAGGACATTGACCAAGGGCCCTGTGAACCAGGAACTGTCCTTGGTGCTAGGGATACGTGATTTCATTTGAACCTCACGTGAATGCTAGAAGGCAGGAATCATGAGTTTGTAGGTGACGAAACTGAGATTCAGCAACTTAGCTAAAGTGATATGGCTGGTAAGGTAAGACCTGGGAAGCAAAACTGCCCACCTCCAAGGCCAGCTGTCAACCATCACGCCAGGCTGCGTTGGTAGTGGGAGTTCTACAGTCACTCACCTCGTCTTGTACATCATTGTGGAATGAACTGGTCTTGTCTACTCAACTTGAGCACCATGTGGTGTATTTTTACTGATAATTTTGGCCTTTGCCTTCCTGGATCTTATGGAAACCCTGAAGGCAGTATTCTGTGTCTAGGCTACTAGTTCTGGTAAGAAAACAACAGAGAAAGTGGCAGTCATCCCAGTGGCAGGCAACACAACCTGGCAGCACAAGAAAACCAACCTTGCTGATTCCAAGAGTGAAATGAGCAACACCAAGAGTGCCAACAGCACACTGTCTGGATGGGGGGCAAGGGGGCAGGAGAACTGCTAACTTACTGCAGATATAGCTCTGGCTTTGTGACTACTGACAACAGGTGATTCCATCATACATTTCATGCATTTAAGTGTGAAACTAAAGTCTCTACTGGAAATGTTAAGCGATAAGGCAGAAAATCAGGAACTTTGGTCTTTCAACAGTAACTAGAGATTCTTGCGCAAATCCCACTCAGTTCAGATGTGAACTGGGCATTGGCAAACTACTTTTAGTACAGTAAGCTATTCCTGTTCCAATTCTTGTATAAAGACTAGAGAATAAAAGAACAGACTGTGAGAAACAAAAGTACAGTTGTGAGGGGAAAAGAAATTGAAGGTATTCTTTTTGCTACCAATGACTTCTTACGGTCTTTTACAGAAGAGCTATGCCTTGGAAACCTGAGTAAAATTAAAATATGTTGAAAGTATTGACCTACACTGTCCTCTGTGGTAGCCACAAGCCACATGAGGCCACTGAGCACCTGAACTGTGCCACACTGAGATGGGTAGTAATTATGAAATATACACCATATTTTAAAGACTTAGTACAAAAAATACATAAAATAGCAATAGTTTTTCTACATTCAATGATTGCACATTGAAATAATATTCTAGATATACTGTGATAAAGTTATCTTTAGTACAAAAAATACATAAAATAGCAATAGTTTTTCTACATTCAATGATTGCACATTGAAATAATATTCTAGATATACTGTGATAAAGTTATCAAAATTAATTTCACTTGTTCTTTTTTACTTTTTTAATAAAGCTATTGAAACATTTTAAGTATATGGCTTGTATTACCTTTCTAGTGGACAGTGCTGGTACAGAATGTGCTGTAGGAAAACTAGGGAAAGAAAATCTCAGCAGTGACTCAAGAAACAGTTTAGATCGTCAGTCCTTCATAACAGCCTGTTCTAGAGAGTTCTAGTTTCTAGAAGATGGGTACGTCTGGTGTTATATGAACACAAGCCTTAAAGCCAGAACAGTAGCTTGAGTGAGGATGATCTCTGCCACTAACCAGCTTTGAAGTCCATGACTTCCCAGCCACAAAATCTTGGGTAAGTGACAACTCAGAGCCAACCTATGTCTTAATCCTATTATGAGGGTTAAATGCAATAATATAAAGAGCCTAGCATTTTAAGTGGTAAATATGATTTTAATAAAGTTTCTATGATATGCTTTTAAAATATATTGGTGTCACTTGATTTAAAAGAAAACTAGGGGCGCCTGGGTGGCCCAGTCGGTTGAGCAACGGACTCCAGCTCAGGTCATGATCTCACGGTTTGTGAGTTCGAGCCCCACATCGGGCTCTGTGCTGACAGCTCAGAGCCTGGAGCCTGCTTCAGATTCTGTGTCTCCTTCTCTCTCTGCCCCTCCCCCTCTCATGCTCTGTCTCTGTCTCAGAAATAAAACATTAAAAAAAATTTTTAAAAAAACTAATAAAATTAGTGGTCTTATCATCGATGTTTTTAAAAACTTCAGCTTCTAAATTCTAATAAAAAGGTATGTGCTATTAGGAAAAATTACAAAATCTTCATCTCTGGAGATCTTCGGGAAGAGAAGCAGCATATTATTTCTCCTGGAAAGTTTAAATCAGAGAGCTGAGCAGAAAGATCAGTTCAAGCTATCTGTTCAACAGAGCCACATCTGGTCCCAAAACTCATCTGTTGGGTGTCGTGGAATTCACTTAATGTTTCTGGAATATCAGCTTCCTCACTGACCAAGGAAAGGAGGCTGACTGCATGATCTCTAAAATCCCTGTCAGCATTAGGACTCTTCTCAACAATGAATCCAGAGGTCACTATGGGATTCCTGCTCACCATTTTCAAAGCATGCTTACTTCTCACCATCCTTTACATCTGCTGTAAAGAAGTTTCCTGACAGTCTTCCACAAAACCTCCTTGCCCAGGCTGTTTTCCCCTTGAGCTTCCATAAATTTATTCCTTCCCTACAACCACCTTCTCCCGATGCTTCTGTGTACATATCCTCTTCAGCCTGTTCAGTGTCCACTGAGAAACCAGCTGAAGGAGAAAACCATCCTCTCCCCATGTCTTCAACTCCAGGGTCCATTTTAACCGCTAGAGTCGTTAACAGACACATATGTTAAACCTGGAAATGGTGCACAGCAAAATGAATGTGCCATTTAACTTGATGTCAAAAGTAACAAAAATGATCTATAACACAATTATTTGTAAAAGCACCTGCTGACTGGTTATGTTTTTTTGTTTAACTAGGGGTAAATCGGGACAGCATCCTTAACTAGGATGAATTTTATTTCATTTTCTGATTGAGGATTAACTAAAACATCTTCAGCTTTATCCCAGGGATGCATGTGACTGTAGGAAATTAATTTTGCTTTCTGTGACATAGTTTGCTTATCTCTAAAACAGAATAATCACGTGTTCAAAGGAACTGTGACCCCACCAGAAAGGCTCAATAAAAGTATAAACTATCGGCAGCTCTTCCTGCCTATGGGTCCTGTCCCCGTGTTTTAATAAAATCATCTTTTTACACCAAAAAACCCCGAAACAGTATAAACTATCAAATTTCAAATCTCTCACAGTAAAAGCAGAGATATTAATAACAGTGTCGAGGCAAAATTTTACAGAGGTGGGAGTTTTGAAAAAAAAAAAAAAAAAAAAAAATGAAAGAATCCCCCACTGCTGGCAAACAGGGTATTTTTGCTTTTCACGTGCTAATACAAGCCAATCTGGGAGCTAGCTTTATGGTCAGCCCAACTCTTTCAATTACTCAAGGGGAAAGGTTAAGGTACCTCCCCCCTTTACAAGTAAGTAGCACCTGTGGGGTGCCTGGATGGCTTAGTCGGTTAATCATCCAACTCTTGATTTTGGCTCAGGTCATGATCTCACGGTTCATGAGACTGAGCCCCACAGTGGGTTCTGTGCTGACAGGGCAAAGCTTACTTGGGATCCTCTCTCTCTCTCTTTCTTTCTCTCTCTCTCTGCCCCTCCCCTGCTTGCTCTCTCTCTCTCTCTCTCTCTTTAAAAATAAATAAATAAAGTAGCACCTGTAAGTCACCAACAGGTAAATTAAGATCTTTGATTGCTCTTTTAGAGAAAAACCTCTTTTCTGGGAAGTTAGAGCACAGTTTCCTAGCACTACCAGTTAAGAGCATATAAGCTGTGCAGGCAGGCAGACCTTAGTTCTACTACTGTTACACCTGTACCATTAAATACGGTGGCCTGGATCACTATGGATTCCTCTATTGGGCACACCAGCTTCACGTGTGTGAACCTTTTCAGCAAGTCCGAGCTCCTCCCTCTTCTTTCTCAACGAAGCTGCTCCAGGCAGCCACTGACGGGGCAGCCTGCAGTGTGTGCTCTTAGCCCTTCTCCTCACCATCTTATTCCCACCCCCATCCCTCCAGCCAGAGGCTCTTCTTCAATCCAAGCTCAGCCTGAGTCCCTTTCTAGTATGCCTCAGTAAATACAGTTACAAATGTGAAATAATCTAGGAAGTATCAGCCTTCCTGAATGTGCCCAATGACTACTACAGAACAATTAATACACTAAGAAAATCCGGCTACACTTCTGACAAATCCTGTCCTATCCCAGGTCTCCCGGATCTTTGAGGAACAAGCAAGTGTGACAACATTTACATCTTATGGCAAATCAGTAACATCAAACAAAACAGCCCTCCAGAAGCTAATGCAAGTGCCACAGGGAGTCACACTGAGAATGCTGTACTTCCTTTCTGGAAGCAACAGCTGATGGGCAATCGCGATTTCTCCAGCTGCTAACAAGAAACCCTACAATGAAGGATATTTTCAAAGCACCCACCTTGTTGAGGACATCTCGCTGGCAGCCAAGATAAAGATTGGGAAGAATTCGGGTTGGCCCAATGTTGGCAACAGGAAGGCAAGGCTGAGAAATGCAGGTAGGGACTACAGCAGATTTTCCTTCACAGAGGCCAGGGAAACAACGGGAGAACTCCGCAAACCCACCTAAAAATACACATAAAATTACTATGCCATGCACTAAGATAAAAATCAGCCTTTCGTTAACTGCTCAAATATAACTCTAACTGGTTAAAAAAAAAAAAGTCAAATCCCACAGATGCAAGTGGACAGCACTACACACGTACTCCTGTCCACAGCGGTCCACCACGGAGCCTGGCATACAGCCCGGCAGTGAGCCTTGGCTTACAGGGCCACGATGGGGAGCCGTACCCCTGAGGACACCTAACTGGACCCGTCTCTTTCTCCCTCTCTCCAACCTCACCTACCCTACATTTCTTCCCTGCCCTCAGTCTCCCAAATGAATACTCTCCTATGGAACTTAAAGAGGATTTAAAATAAGTAGCAAATAGGGGTGCCTGGGTGGCTCAGTCAGTTAAGCAACTGACTCTTGATTTTGGCTCAGGTCATGATCTCATGGGTTCATGAGATCAAGCCCCGCACTGGGCTGTGCACTGACAGCATAGAGACTGCTTGGGATTCTGTCTCTCCTTTCTCTGCTTCTTCCATGCTGGCATGCACATGCTCACTCACTCACGTGCTCTCTCTCTCTCAAAATAAATAAATATTTTAAAATAAAAAAAAAAAAAAGTAGCAAATAAGCCAAGACAACTACTCAGAGAGGTGAAATGGGATATAAAAACAAAACAAAAACAACCATGAACTGAGGCCAGATGTTATTTCTTCAAAATAAAATTGATCAAGTTAAAAATGCTAGAGTTAAATTTAAATCTTCCTACTATGTAGGTTTTTTATGTCAAAGGGATTACAGACATATGCGCCCCTACTCTTGCAAATATTCTCCACATCAAGTCCTTGAAATTCCTGGACAGTTAATCAAGGTTCCTATAATTACCAGTGACTCCTGGGATCCACTGTTCATTTTGCTGAGCACTATGAAGAAGTGGTGACAGACCCTAATTTCTTAGGGTATGTGAAGGCCTTGTGGCAAGATTCCTACACCCAGAAGAATCCCGTTTTTCCTAGTCCAGTCCTTACTATGATCTGCTCTGTGACCTTCATTAAATCACCATCTTGCCATTTCTTAATGACAAGACATCTACCCAACCATTGGAGGCACCCTCACCCCCTCTGAAAAAGAAAAAATGAATATGGTCTTCCCTGGGTTTTCCAATATAAATATTCCTTGCTATTCAAATCCAAACCCAGAATCTAAAGATTCTGATACATTTTTAGAGAAATCTTCTCCCAGCCAAACCCTCATTACTCACCAAGTTCAAAGTCAGGAAGCAAAGAGATTTGGATCACAGGAAATACTTGTATATTTTTAGTACTATTTAATTAAAAAACAATTAACATGTTATTAGGACAGGGCAGCCCCACTTTTACCTCTTTAATCAGGCCCTAAACAAGATCTTAAAATCTCACTGAACATTTATCTCCAGTTCTTTGAGTTACATTCTGTTAGTCTTTAGTCCACTTCCAGAAGCAACTAAAACATGCCCTCAAAAACTGCAGACATGCAGGGAGCTAGGAGGGGAGAGTATGTCATCCCTTTTATCCCCTATAGTATGTTCAACTGAAGTTGAATCTGCTGGACTCCTGTGTCTACTGTCTGTACTCAATACAGGTTCCACAATGCAGCAAGCTAGGATGGCAAGGGGCCTGTGACAGCTATGGTACCCGCAAAATGCTGAAGTGTCATTCCTAGCCTCCACCTAAGTGTCTGTGCAGTTTTTACTCATCAGCAGTTCTTAAGGTAACCTGATGGAAAGGTAGGCAGTTCCATTACAGAAATCCCATACTCCTTCATGTGATAGATGAGGCCCTCAGGATGTGTTCCCGTATAGTTTCATGGCTTCATTACTTACCATTTCCAAGCACGGCCTCCAGCCACACAAAACCCACTTTCATTTCACACTCTGATGCTGTTCTCTTATTCAGGATTATCACCACCACTACCATGCCCTGTGCATGCACACGCAGCAAGCAAAACGCAGACAAGCCCCAAGACTGACGGCAGAGAAAGAGCACAGGCTGAGTTCAGATACATTTAGGACCCAGCCTCACCTGGGAGGCCTTCCTCCACCCTGGATCTGCAGCTATTTGTTTAGCTACATCTTGTTAGGATTCGCCAGAGACGCAAAGCGAAAAAAGCAATGCTCTAAGGTTACATTTCCCGAAGTGTGCTCCAAAGCACTAAGGTCCTACAGGAAGTTGACAGACAAGATACTGGTGCAAAGAGTAAGAGAAATACTGCGTATCATATTTCCCTGGGAGAATCACAGCACATATTAGCATATTAAAGACTCCAAGGAAATGAGTTTAATGTAACTCAAATAAGTTTCCCAAACCATTCCCCCCACTGCCTAAAATCTATTTATAGTAAGGGCAATCGCACTTGAGGAAATGTTACACAAGGGCCACTGCAAGTAATGAAATGGAGCCAGTCACAATTCCTACACCTATGCTCATACAGCATAACCCACAGGGAACCTCAAGAAAGCGGTCAACCTACCTTGGCCTATGTATAACAGTGTCACTGATTAGTATTTATAATTTTGTTTCTATTAGTGTTCTGTTCCTTTTCAGTCTAAGTGCATAACACAGTTATTTAAGGTGAGGTGTGTTGTTTTTTTTTTTTTCCCCCCGGAAAGTAGTTCTTCTAACAGTAAGTGTTAAAGGGTCTCATCATTCTTTATCTACCTTACACCTACCCAACATAATAACTGACAGGCACTATTCTGATTACAATTTAATTGTAGGAGTTTAAATATTAATAAGCTTCTGTTAACTTCTCTGGGTCCGGTATTTCTCCACAGAGCTGTTCTCAGATTTTTTTTCTATCGTGGCTCTAATACAGTTCATGTAATAGCCTCTCATTTAAATCTAACAGAACAATATTTCAGTAAATATTCTCAGAGAAAAGAGAAACAATCCAAGGAAACTCCAGTTGAATTCCATTTTAAATTTATAAGTAATAAGATAAACAAATAATACAAGTAATCAAAGAATTACTTAACAATAATTGTTAACGTTAGCAAACACTAATGTTTGGTAAGCGACAAACATTGCTCTAAGCACTTTAAAAGTATTTATTCAATCTTTGTAACTATGAAGTAGGTGCTATCATTATTCCCATTTTACAAATAAGAAAACAGAGGTTCAGAAAAACATAGGGTAATAACTGGCAGAATTAGGATATGAGCCCCAGCAGTCTGGCCCTAGAGACTACACACTCAATGGCTGTGCTATATCATCACTTCTCCAAATACTACGAGATTAACTCCCTCTTAGGATATGGGGACAGCCTTGCTGATTTCTATGGGGTCCTGCCCTCACTAGCCGTGGCCAGTCAGGTCTCAATACCAGGCTGAAAATGGCCATGGGCCTCTCCCAAACTGATGGCAGAGCCTCATTTCCCCAAAGCTACATGGTTCAAAAGCTTCAATGTGGGAGAAAAAAAAAGGGCAAGATGTCTGACATAACCAGAGACACAAGAAACTCTAAATGCACTTTGCATGAAACCAGTAACAGAATTGACAGATGAATTAGTTAAAGTATAAATACAGTCACTGGTCTGTTCAGGATCACAGTGTGCAAGGTGGTTGTGAAACTGAAAGCTGTCTTGAGGACTTTCAGGCCATCCTCCACAAAGCAACTCTCAGAGGGGACACAATTTGGCAAAAACCACAGAGTCAGTCACTGTTGGCTGTTTGAGGTCCGGCCTTATCACTAATTACTACCATGATCCTAAATCACTTTTAACTTTTGAGTATCTCAAAAGTGAGTGTGGCTCTAGAAAATTCTAAGAGAACAGAAATAAGAGCAGGAAACCAGTTTTTAACCTCAAAACAAAACAAAAAAGCCAAACAAAAACAGCAATAACACACGGTAAGAACACATTATAAAACAAAAAGAAATCTTTTTTACCTATCTTTTCAATGAATCTCTGGCACAAACCTGAATAGCCTTAAAATACTGAACAGATTTTACTAAAATCAGAGCATACAGTGCTCAGTCTTGACTGAGATGTCCCAAACCATAGTCGCTTCCAGAAAACACGACCTGAGCCAAAGAGTACATTTTCCCTGATCTTTATCTAGGACAATGTTCCACTCTGCTAACACCCTCCTTCATTGACAGTTTTTTCCATTCAATGACCTTTCATTCATCGTTGTACTCTAGTGACCTCAGTTTCATTTCATTAATTAACAACAGATGAGACACTGCCTGATTTCCCCGAACTCTTGAAAAACTATCTGTGGCCTCATCAGCAACTCGGTTTTGAAATATGTCTAAAATGTCCTTCTTCCTCTTACAAACCAGATCTAATAGGAAGAAAAATACAATTCATCTATGCAAACTTTTCGTTACAAATGGCTGACAGATACAAAACCCATCTTATTGGCCCTGTCACAACCCTCCATGGTCCCACAGACTCCACGTTAGATTCCATTACAAGAAGATGCAACATCAGCACATTATCCTCCTCTGTTGAAAATGTTTTAAAATACCTTTTAAAGTTGTTAAGGATTTAACTCCCCATCCAATCTCACCAAATTTCTATCCCTAGATTTTACATTATCACCTGGGAATGTAGAAAATGGAAAGTCGTATAATCCATATGAGCTTCCCTAAGACAGACCTGAGTCTGAATGGAGGCTTCCACTCTTCCCTGTATGCTGAAACACTTGTTTTTAAGAGGAAGGAAGACATAAGGGGCGCCTGGGTGGCTTGGTTGGTTGAGTGTCCGAATTCGGCTCAGGTCATGATCTCACGGTTTGTGAGTTCAGGCCCCACATCGGGCTCTGTGCTGACAGCTTGGAGCCTGGAGCCTGCTTTGGATTCCGTGTCTCCCTCTCTCTCTGCCACTCCACCCCCCCCCCCCCCCACCCCAAGCTCATGCTTGCACTCTGTCAAAAATAAATAAACTTAAAAAAAAAAAAAAAAAAAAAAGAGGAAGGAAGACATTCATGCAGATGCACCTGGCCTGCAGAGAAACGCAGACAAGGAGACCAGAGGGTAGACATGCAGATTTGGACTCTACAGATCTGGATGGACAGGCAGTCAAACTACAATTTCTGTTAGTCTTCCACAAGTCCAGCCAGTAGAATGCAGGTTTATACATAAAAATGTACACGTTACTTTGGACACAGAAAACATCTGGTGTAGCTTAAAGGCATTCATAATTATGTATCACCTTATTCTAATTCAGCCAAAAAAACTTCTTCCTTAAGTGACCTACCTCCACAATTCTAGTCACAAATACCATGTAAAAAGTCAATGTGAACTATCATTTAATTTTCAGAGAAGAAAAAAATCTGCCAAGTAAAATAAAATACATATAACAACTCTACTAAACAATTCCAATTAGTCACTCTTTTCTCTTCCCTCTGACCCTTGCCACCAGTTATAAATCACAGTTTTTTTCTTAACAAGGAATATTTGTAATAAAACAAAAGTAGCACTTTACTACAGCTTAGTGATGTTACATAAATGTTTAAGCCTCAAGTTCTAAAAATGGATTCCCTAGTCTTTCTAACTAGAGATGAACGTCAATTCCATTACTGTCAAGAGCGTTCCCTGCAGGGAGAAAGGCAGGACTTCTTCACTTCCGGCCACTCATTAGAGCACTATCAGCAGAGCCACCCAGGGTGGGAAGAGTTACAGGCAGCTCCCCTGCATATTCTGAATGGATTCCACAGCTCTACATAGAAACAGTGCTTATACAAAGCTCTACTTCAAGACAGACTTTTCTAAAAAGTCAATGCAAATTAATTTTTATATTAAATTTTCACAGAGTTTATATAGCTTCAGTTTTTAAATATAGTCTTCATGTAGTTCAACCTTTGTAAAACAAAGACTCCATTTTTGTGACATAATACAACCCATTCACTTCCTTATTCCAGAATGCATATGAAGGATTTAAGTGAAGTATACCTGCACCTGTAGAGAACATTTCTCTCCGTACTGAAAATAAAATCTGCTACTTTGCTATTGCACAAAGTAGGCAACCCTAATATTAAAAACTAAATTGCTGGGGCTCCTGGGTGGCTCAGTTGGTTAAACATCCAACTTCAGCTCAGATCATGATCTCCAGGCTTGTGAGTTCAAGCCCCACATCAGGCTCTGTGCTGACAGCTCAGAGCCTGGAGCCTGCTTTGGATTCTGTCTCCCTCTCTCTCCACCCTCCCCCACTCACTCTGTCTCTGTCTCTCTCTCTCAAAAATAAACACTAAAAAAAATTATTAAAAAAATTAAATTGCTGAAATGTATGTTTCAATTGTTGAACTGTTATTTTGATAATAAATATACATTTCACTTCACAGTGAAGTGATTGATTCAGGCAAACTTTGTTCTCTAGCCACTCACAAAAAGACTCAATTCTTCCAGGGTCAGCAGACTATACACATGGAGAGTTGAAGCTAGTTAAATAAAATGAACAAGAAAATGAAGGCACCATAATTTCACACCCCTACAGAAAGCAAACAAAAATAAGTAGCTGTACTATTCCAATGTATATAGGTTCGTCTGGGTAAGCCAAGCCACACATGATTGATAAATCATTTCTGAGAGGGTAGAGACCATGGCATATTTTTCTGAACAACCTTAGCAGCATTCCTTCTTTGTCTTATTTAGCCAATCCTCCATGGAGCAGCACTGACGAGAAAAATCCCTAAATAATATAAGGCATTAACTTTAAGCTCTTATCCCCTTCACTCTGTGTCCACCAGAGCACAGACCAAGAGGAAAGCGGACAGGTACGCGCTGCTGTGGAGACCATCCAGGAAGCCCAAGAAGTAGCCTACGTCTCACAAAACTTGCCCATAAATGACACCTCCAAAAAAGCTTACTCTGCATCACTCTATCACCTCACCCAATCAGGGAATGAAAGATTCTATCTAATCTAATTTGGGGATTAATACACTTATCGCCTAGACAGAAAAAGAATTTTAAAGTTTCAAAGTACTAGCAGGAAAAAAAAAAACCCAAATACTATAATAATGCAATTCTTTTGATTCAGAATGTCTAGATCTCATTATTCCCCAAGATCTAGATCTAGATCAATTAGCAAAATTCAGAAGTATTGTTTAGTAAAGAATTCTCAGAAGATGTAGAGTGATACCTATTTTACTGATCTTTCAAATTGGCAATAGAGAGCCACACCCAGAAACTCCTCTTAAAACACCCATGACACACAGCGAGGACTCCTAATAAATGCCCTCACACAAACAAAGATTTTTCTAAAGAGTG
Organism: Panthera leo; assembly: GCF_018350215.1. NCBI lineage: Eukaryota > Metazoa > Chordata > Mammalia > Carnivora > Felidae > Panthera > Panthera leo. Next base: position 45,987,334 of record NC_056685.1, read on the forward strand.
CAACCAGAATAACCAAACAAAAGGAATATGGCCAGAATCCACCACTCACTGAATAAAATCAACAAGTTCTGTAAGAGGGAAGCCAGATTCACAGAGGCAGCCCTGACTGATCCTGCAGTAATGTTAAGGGATGAAGACAACAGCAAGCAAGCAGTGTCCGGGGACTTCCCGAGAAGTAAGAATTTAGGATGCCTCGTCAGCATGGATAGGAAGGTTATTTAAGAAACCGTATTTGCTCATTTCACCTGAAAATAAAGATCTCCAAGTTTGTACTGTTTGATGTCCCCAAATCCAATCTAACACTTTCAACTCCCTTTGGTCATGTTTACTTGAAAGACTTACTAACACCTTTAAAATAAAGTCAAGGCCAACGCCTCCCTCGCTTTCCTTCCGCATCCCCATCCATGGTAGCCCCAGCCTCCTGGTCAGCTCAGCAACATCCAGTTGCTATGCCAACACACTGACTTTCCTTTCAGTCTCTCCTACTGTCCTGCCTTTCCATTCTCCTGCCGCCCCCTGGTCCAGGACCTTCATACCTCACTCAGATAAATTCAGTAACAGCTCTCTCTCTGATCCACTTGTTCTGTTCCCAACTCATGTCCAATCTGCTGCCAGATGAAGCATCTTAAAATAAAGTTTTGATGTAATCTCTGCTCCCAAATATCCACAGGATAAAATCTACGATTGTGAGCAGACATTCAAGACCCTTCCTAATCTAATCCCAATCTATTGTCCAATCTGATTTTCCATGCCACCACCCTACATGTAAAAGGAAAAATCAGTCTTCTCTTTTCCTAACACACCTTTGCTTTCCAATCTTGAGCCTTTGGCAATCCAGTCTCCCCAATCCATTTTGTATTTCCTTCCAAACCATAGGCTAGCCCAGGTCATACCTCTTCTACAGAAGTCTACCAAGGATTTTTTTTTTTTTTTTTTTTTTTTTTTTTTACCATAACTAATAAAATACATTTCACAACAAAACCTTCTGAACACACAGGTGACACCAGTGGCAGCCAGACAGACACAGACAGACAGCTCTGACAGAGCTCTGGAGAGCTGGCCAGGGGTCTTAGGTCGATGCTGGGGGGCCAGGTCCCAGAAACAAATTTCAGGATGCTATCTTCCCTTACTGAGTTGCTCTCCAACAGTTTCAATACTCTTCTGTTGCTTAAAAAAAAAAAAAAAAAAAAAAAAAAAAAATCTTTCCTGACCAGTATATATATGGTCCTGCCAACTTAGAAATTTCATAAAATTTATGGCAACCATCTGGCAGTAAGTATTTGCCACTGACTTGGTAAGTGTGAATTATCTTTGTGTGTGTGTGGTGACCTCTATTTCTCCAGCTTTACTACACTGTGAACTACTTGTGGATAAGAATTATGTCTCACACTCCTTTGTAATCCCCTCAGCATTTAGCACAGTGCTTGGCACATAACTGAAATTCAATAAATGTTTACTGAATCCTTCCTTGTTACAATGAATAGCTGTTGATGGACACAAGTCTTGTATATTTTTGGTGCTCAAAAGGATTTCCTGATTCCATTCAAAGCCTAAAGCTATGCTGGCATGGGCGGGGGCCCAGAATCTGCTTCCTATTCTTGGACCACAATGCCCTAGAAGACTCTCAGGGTGACAGAGGCAGCACAGGGCAAGAAAAACTTTTTTCTGCTACTACAGAAAAAAATGTAGAACCAATGAGTGCTACTCTGGTCATTGACAAGCAATACTGAATCCTTACTGTGCTTCCTCCATACCCAATCTTTAGTGTGCTTCTGACTCTACATGAAAAGTAGAGAGAAAAAATTTTTTCTGATGTCCATAAGTGGCTCAGAACTCCATATGATCCAGAGAGCCCAATCATACCTGAGGGGTCAGAATTCCAATAATGACTTGGAAGGTCCAATAATACCCCCGGGCTCAGGGTATCAGGGCACGTCCCTTAGGAAATTAATCAGACCAACTACAATTAGGACCTAGATAAGGATGAAGTGGCTGCTGGGCAGGTTTTACAGTGATCAATCAAAGCAATGGGTGAAGTGAGATTATAAATTGGGAGATAACTCTATGAGTCAAGAGGAAAAAGGGGTATGAGTCTGGTCTCAAGAGAATGACTCTTAAAAATCAAATTTGACTAACTTATAAACTGTCTATGAATCACCATATAACTCATCTCTCATGCCATTCTACGTGAAGCTCCAAGCCTTCTGAGCTACCCTGTAGAAGGCTCTCCCAAGGACTACTTCCGTGTATTTCACTATCAACAGTCTTCTTGGCCAACTGCACAGCCTCCCTGGAGACTTCACAAAGTGGTCAGGAAGAAAGGGATATCTGTTCAGTCAACCAAACAACACTAGAGGCTACTGGAATCACACTTAAGTTAAAGAGATTTAGTGAGCACCTACTGTGAGCAGGACAGGGCACTAGGTGAAACAGAGGCCCTTTCTGGAATGGAGAGTTTAGTGGGACAAATGCTAACCAAATAATTAGATGAATAATTAACTAATTATAGGCAGGTGGCCAAAGGAATGTGTATCACAGAGAAAACCAACTTTGCCTAGTGGCTAGGGAAGGCTTGACAAATACACTGACTCCAGCAGGAAATGTGAAAGGAGTGGAGGACAGGAGGAGAGGGCGTCTGCGAAGGCCCAGAGAGACTGTCATCGCAGGTTTACAGCACCTGAGAGGAGGCCTACAGAAGTGAGATGGAATGAGGACTTACATGGCATGAGATGAAGTTGGAGAGGCAGACAGGAGCAGCCATTACAGGGCCTTGTGAGTCAGTTATGGATTTGGGAATTTATATGAAAAGCAATGATGCATATTAGACCAGGGAGTTATATAAATCTGGATTACATTAAAATATAAAAGTACAACTTTGGCTCCACTGCGACTGAGGGATTCTGGGGGCACAGCAGAGGACAGGAGAAGACTAGTTAAGAGGCTCTTGGAGCCCTCGGGGAGAGGGAAATCTTGGCTTGAGAGCTGGTGGCAGAAGAGGAGGAGAGCAGATGCTCCGTGAGGTCAGAGGACCTGGTGAGTGAGAGGTGGCAGAGGCTGCAGCCAAATCCCTGAAGGCTCACACATTTGTCCTCCTGGTTTAAAGGGCTTGTGTCACTTGATTTCATTTTTTCTCAACTCTCACTTCTCCCCTTTGCAAAAGAAATCCACTCTAGTCCCCCCACTACCCTCTTCAAGTCGATGTTCAGTCCTGACATTTTGAATCATGTTTCTCCTCCCCTCGATCAGAATGCCAAGGTCTGACCTCCACCAAATCTTACTCCTCTTCCCAGGTTCAACTACAATCCCATTGCCATAATCAAATCTTCCCCAACCTCCACAGGTGACATTCCATCACCCCGATCACCATATCACACGGTACAGCGCATGATCATGTGCTCCTCTCTTTCACCAACTCTAGGCATGTTTCCCCAAATTAATCGTTAGGTTCTCAAGGGCAGGGCCGAGTCTTTTGCTTTTCTGGTAGCTCAGCCCTGGGCCCAAACACAAAAGTGCCCGTGAAACACTGAGAAGTTAGACTGGATGAAAAGTCCTGGATCTGGCGCTTCTCCAGAACCACAGGTGACATGACCAGGGCCAGGGAAAATGGAGGCCACCAATGTCATCTAGGGTGCTGTCATTTGGCTTGTGCAAACTGTCAGGATGAGTAACCAAGGAACTATCTTTTTTTAAAAAGACACAGACATAGGCATCATGTCTTAGGCACTGGTAGCTGGGCAGTGGCATAAACTGGCTTACCACACTGGCAGGCAGCAACTGCAGAAAGACAATCCAGTTTGGACCGCCTCACGCAAATGGAGGCTCAGAAGCTCAGCAACCAGTGGGCAAAATAGCACCTATACTTAGTCTATTTTCAGTGGCTCTCAGTCACTGCAGCTTTTTAAACTCAAGAACAGCCAGTTCCTGAGTAACTATAGTACTTTTCCTGAGATCCATTCATTTCAGTCTTTTACCAACAACTGCAGGATTTGAAGTGGAGTGACTAAAGATTCTCCTCTCTAGACAAAAGGACCGAAGAAATGCCAAACTAGGTAACAGAACTGTGCACAGCAAAATCCGTAACCTGCAAGATAAGGCTTCCACTATACCTCCATTAGGAAGGACAGTAATTGATTCCATGAAACCAAAGCCATATGTTTATTATACAGATCTATTGACTGAATGCAGATCTCTGTTAAATTGAAAAACCATAGTGCCCAACACGTTTTTACTTACTCCTAGTTCTAATTAGACTAGCAAATCTAACTCAAAACAAAGACATGTGAACTTGGCCTTTAACCAAAGCCAACATTAATCTGTGTTCAGAGACAAAATGTTTATAAAAGCCCTTAGCACTTTACTAACATTGTCCCTAACAGTAAATGCTTAATAAATGGTATCTTCTACCATTATTCAAGCTATATATACTTCAGCACAAAACAGAGTAGTTACACTTTTGATGATCCCCCTGCTAAAATAATGTAATGCTTTAAAAATTTCTATATAGAGTATATTTTTATACATTGCTTCATTCCATAAAATGTGAATAAGAACAGGACTCTGAAATCCACAAAGAGTCTGAGGAAGAGCTACCAATAAAAGAGCCTTTCAAGATAAGGCTGATCTGAAATGGGAGCCCCGATTCAGTTCAGCCTCCTGATGAAATTCCAGAAGACTCTGGAATTATTGCAGATATGGGCCTGGGGAACATAGTGAGAGTGAGAGCTTGGGAGACCCACTCAAGGCTCTGTTACTTTCCTCATTTGTAAATGAAAGGGCTGAAGTCCATGACTCCTTCATGGTGTTTTGCTGTAGGGCTGGTTATCCTGTGCCTCATCACAGGACAGGAAGGAGTGATGCAGAATTAATCAACTGTCATGGGCCCCTTTTGCTTTTACTCAGAATTACAACACCGAAGAAAGAGAAGGAAATAACAGAACCGTATTTCTCATCTGTAGGCTGATCTTTATTTGTACTAATGGCCCATTTATTCTCTTTTCTCTATGTTACCAAGAAATGAAAGTCCAAATTCAGTATTTTTCCTTTTTTCCTTCTATATTTATGTTCAGTCTGGCACCCTCAGAAATATAATAGACAAAAAGCAAGTAGAATAAAGTGATACACAGTGAATAAGTAAAGGCCAAGACACAAGATTATTTTTTATTTTTTAAGTTTATTTTGTGAGAGACAGAGAGCGTGAGCTGGGGAGGGGCAGAGAGAGAGAGAAGCAGAGAGACAGAGAATCCCAAGCAGGCCCTGTGCTGTCAGCCCGACAAGGGGCTCAAACTCATGAACGGTGAGACCATGACCTGAGCCGAAACCAAGAGTCATCGCTTAACAGACTGAGCCACGCAGGCAACCCCAATATTTTTTAAAGAAAACGAGTTTTCTGAACATTACCTACCAAGACCAAAAAACTTGATTATTTGTTTTTAACTCATAATGATAAGTTTTTTAAAAAGACTGATATCGAAGATTTCATACGTGTTATCCCATATAAATCCTCCCAACGAGAATCCCCAGTTATAGTCATTTTTGTGAAACAAATGTTTATGTCACCCATTCTGTCACCCTATTAACTCAAATTCTTAAGTCTTATTTTTACAGATGGTTGTGGAAGGATACATGTATTTTTAAACTGTGCTTATTTAATAACTGGCTTCAAAATTAAAAAAAAAAATGGAAAAGATGGTTTTGTCACCATCTATCCAATGATGATGGAGAACTTCCCAAAGGGACCCAAATTCACTCTTTCTTGCTAAGATGAGGCTGCTCCTGATAATCAAATTCTTTACTCCTCTGAGGGTAAAACAGTGCTATGGTTTGGCTTGGCTCGGTTACTGGGAGACCTCCCAATGGCTAAATAGATCAGTTTATATTTGCCTTTAAGAATATAGAAATTGGGGGGGCGCCTGGGTGGCTCAGTCGGTTGAGCGTCCGACTTCAGCTCAGGTCACGATCTCGCGGTCTGTGAGTTCGAGCCCCGCGTTGGGCTCTGGGCTGATGGCTCAGAGCCTGGAGCCTGCTTCCGATTCTGTGTCTCCCTCTCTCTCTGCCCCTGCCCCGTTCATGCTCTGTCTCAAAAATAAATAAAATGTTAAAAAAAAATTAAAAAAAAAAAAAAAAAAGAATATAGGAATTAGGGTGCCTGGGTGGCTCAGTCGGTTAAGAGTCCGACCTCAGCTCAGGTCATGATCTTGCAGTCTGTGAGTTTGAGCCCTGCGTTCAGGCTCTGTGCTGACAGCTCAGAGCCTGGATCCTGCTTCAGATTCTGTGTGTCCCTCTCTCTCTGCCCCTCCCCTGCTCATGCTCTGTCTCTCTCTGTCTCAAAAATAAACAAAAACATTAAAAAAAATTTTTTTTAAAAGAATATGTAGAAATTATCACAACCATTCTCAGCTCATACAGACTCAAGGACTTGTATCTTCCTATGAGTGGAGCTAGGTCTCCAGAGCTATTAGCTTTTTATTAAGGTTCAGTATTTAAGGATGACATAAAATTAGCACTGGCTCATCTCAGTATTTTTATTAACTCTTAAAATCGTATTTAAACCTACTTAAATAGATGAAAACACTTTCATATTACTTTTCTGTAACAGCTGTATGTTTGCTCTGAACAAATATACTTTGTAAATCATGTATTTCAAAACAATCTCAAGTTTTCACTACACTTCATATTGTCTCATGACTATTTAATAGAATCACTGATATTCTACACTAATAAATGAATCACGTGAAACAGAAATGATACAAACCTACATGTAAGCTAATTTAGATAACAAATATTTACTGAAAACTTAAGAAGTGCTGGGCCTCCTGGAGAACACAAAGATGAAAAAGACACAGTCCTCAGCTTGAAAAAGAATTCAGCAGGGGAGTTAAGCTAATAAATGAAAAAGATAAAGGAGAACATAAGGTTTAAATAAGATTTTAAGATAATAATGGAAGATTTATGACAGGATAGCATATGGTTATCAAATGAATCATTTTGTTGACAGTACTGACTGGGCTTCTCAGAAGAAGGGAAAGCTGGTCAAGGTCCCTGGCCGAGGAGGCCTGCAGATGTGGCCAATACAGGTAGAGTTCACTGAAGAACCAGGTTCCAAGTTTCAGGACTAGAAGCGTTGGCAAAATGGTCTCCCTGATAATCAGCTGCCCAAGTGGCTTAAAAGAACCCCTTTCACCTGGCAGAAACAAGTTTAATAGTCTAGCCCCATCCCCAAACAGGACCTGTTCCATATTAAGGAATTAAGCCCATGCCAGTATAGCTTCCCCAAACCCAATCCTCATTTCCTTCAGTAATCCTGCACTTCTTTGTGTCTATACAACTAGGTCCTCTTGGTAAGTTTGGGTCTCCTCTTATTGGAGGGAGAGAGCACATAAAAATGGTTCATCGATTATCAGTTCTGTGGGGACGTCTTTTTGTTCCCCTTCTCCAAAGTAATTTTTTCCCAGGCAAGGTAGCTAGCCCTCTCTGAGAATATGAATGGAATTCAGGCCACATTTCTTTAAAGCATCTCACATCTGATACTTGCTTCCTGAGTATCTCAGAGTAGCTAAAAGCTCTCGAATGATGGAGAAACCACTGCATCTTTCTATTACCACATCCACATGAGGTTGAAACTGTCTCCAACTGCTGGAAGCAACAGGGGCAGTTTGTAGTGAAAACTGTCTCCACCTACCGTGTCATTTTCTGTAGCACCTGTGAGAAGCTTGTGTGCTTTTCCAGTTAGGCAAGATATTTAAGAAACATCTGTCATTATGTCCTTCCAACCCACATCCCTGGAACATCCTATGAGCAGCTAGATGTTGGCAACACAACGGGCTGCCAACAATTGATGGCCATACCTTCCCAAGCATTTTCTTCCACTTCTGCCACTTTTCTGTCCACTCCTGTCACTAACCAAGGGAATTTCCAATTGGTCAGAGGCTTTTGGACAGCTGGAGGCTTTCAACCATTGAGAACCTTCTCTTAGGTTTCATAAGAGATCTGGCTGCTCACTCCCAAACAAGGCAATTCAGTCCCTGAAGCCACCTCCTGAACTAAAAGATACACAGGATTCTGGGGTGTGGATGGGGATATGGTGTCAGCAATACATTCAGTGTGGTTCTTGGTGCTGCCTGGATGGACCCTCATTGAGACCCAGGCAGCATTTCATGTATGATATGGGGATGTCAAGGTGTTCTGATCCAATGTGTCATTCCACGTGTCCATAGGGCTGATCTAGCCGATCGCACTGGGTCCTTTTTCTCCCTTGCCCAAGGAGTGCTCCTCCCACACCAACACACAACTGATAAGAACGTTCCCAGGTAACTAAGGAGTGTTCTTTGGTAAAGGGGAGAAAGGGTATTTAAGGAACTGAAACACCTGTGCTAGAAACTCAGTATGAGCTCACTCCTCCACAGGAGTGTCCATCTGGCCACGCTGTCAAGTCAGAGTCCCTTCATAGGGAAAGCGTCTCAAACAAGAGTGAGGTGCAGAGTGCCTTTCCCGGGAAGCACACAGTTGGTGTACCCTCTTTAAAGAATAACCCTGATCCCATTAGTAGGATTCCAAGGTAAAGTCCTCAGAGTGCCTACAAGAAGCATGAAAGGAGTTCCTAAACTCACCAGATGAGTTTAATGGAACTCCAATAACAGCTGTCATATTTACCACAGTTATATCCCAGTAAAAGAATGTACCCAGCAACAAGAGACAGAACCTAACATAATTCTCAGCCACGGAATTCTGAAAACTGCATTCTAAGACACACTGACTTCACGTAAGGAAACCAACGGAAAGGTCAGGCAGAATCACAGCATAAGCGAAGGGTATGACAACGGATAATCTATGCCTGCTTTTTGAGACCTGAAGCACGAGCTGAGGAGAGAGAACTGGAGACATGGAAATCTCATCTAAAGCTTCACAGAGTTTAAGTGTTAACACACCAACAATGGATTCATCCTTTTCTCTGAAAACTGAAATGTTTACACTTCCAACAATCAACTGCCAACAAGTTCACGGTATCCTCCTTGCAACAAAAGACTCAAGAGGTGAAAATGATAATATCTACCATATTTTATTTTCTTAGGTCACGTTTTTAAAAGCAATCTTGCCTTTCACTGTGGCACAATCTGCGGGCCACAGCAACTGTGTGTTCAAGGTCACTGTGCACGGTCAAACTGTATCCCCTGCTCTGAGCCAGTGTGAGTGACAGGGCTTTGGTATGAGCACTCTGCTGTAGAATCTGTGAGACAGAACTCTCACACCGCCCCCCCTTTAAGACAGACATAAAATACTTAGTTCTTCTCATGTATTTCATAAAACCATAAGCTTAGTATTTGCAAACTGAGACCTTTTCCAGTTGTAAAAACGAAAGAAAAATATGAAAGTAAATGAGTTTTTAAATTGTCCCCCTAATTATTAGAATAAATGGTCTACATTCTCCCCTCATTGTTCACAATGCCCAAGAATGGTGAGCTCATTGCTGGAGTCCACTTTAACTGTAAATGTTTAATAAGAGTTCAACCCTGTGAAACTCCTCTGCTTCTTGCCACAGGGGGCAGGAACTAAGAAGAGGAGCTGAGAGGTAGAGCATTTCATGTTTTTAGATCCCAGGTGAATGGAAAAATCCCCCGGCTAAAAGCAGCACACCTGTCTATGTGACATTTCTAGCTCATAAATACCAAATGAAGAGGCATTTGAGCGAAGTAAAAAAATACACTGATGTGTATGCCACTAATGTGGAAGAATGACAATATTCAAGTTAAACAGAATAGTTATGTCAACCGGAAGCTATAAATAAATCAGTTTACCCAATACATTCCCAGTTGTGATGACCTATCTTACGCTGAGCTCACTGCCAAGTACTGCTCACTGGTAGGGCTCGGTGAGATGCGAAGTCCTTTCACTTCTGCCACAAACCTTACCTGCGAGCAGGTGGACGGAGCTGAAGCTCTTCTCCAGTTTACCCAGAAGTACAGTGAGAAAACAGTCTGAAGACAGAGAGGCAACATCTTGGGAGCTTTGATCATAAACCACAACCTTCTGACTGCAATCAATATCAACCTGCAATGCAAACGTGAGGCTGTTAGGAAGGCAGCTCCCACAATCCTCTGGTGCTGAAGCAGATAACTGTCTCCCGCTTTCAATTAATAATCTGAATAAAAATGAGACGCAGTCAATTTTCTGGATAAACCTAGCATACAAATGGTAAGATACTTGTAAAAATCAACTTTTAAAAGGCAAAATTGATGTTAGGTGTGCTCCAAATGCCTTGGTTTAAAATCCTTAACACTGTAAAAGGCTAAAACTCATAAAACAGTATGTAAAATAAACATTAACAACCCTTGAACTAAAGAAACATTTAAAAATGTTTCTACAAAAGAAATAAATCAGTTGCTTAGTAAAATTAAAACATGAACTCATTTTCATTCCTGAAGAAAAGAAACAGCTTTACCTACCATGAGGACGACATTTTGGTATCCCAGAAATACCTTCCTCGAAGATAACATCCCTAAATCTTGAACAATGGTGCCTTCCCTTCCCACAAATAAACAGCGCTTCTAATATAATTAGTTTCCACTTTATTCCCGAGCATTCTTACAGAATGAGCTCCTTTCAGTAAATTTGTAGATAATACAAAATAATGTATTAATTTAGTAACTTCTGATACACATAAATTTTGTGTATTAAGTTACTAATAATATTGTGTATTAACTATAACTATTTATTAGTATTTAATTTTTTTTAAAGTTTAGCAAACCATTAATAGGAAAACACAGCATTTGACCAAATTAAAATAAGTTACCCTTTCTGTATAGTTTAGAAATATTCTGAAATGTGACAGCGTGGTTAGTAAATTACTTGGAGGTATCCCTTAGGTACCAAAGTTTAAAAAGCAACCAAAACTCGCTCAAATTACTTTTTCCCCTAAAAATGAGACTTCGTTTTACAATTATTCCTCATTCAGGGTGTCTATTTTAAAAAAGGAAAAAAGCAAACATTTACCTTATGTTTTGCTGAATGCTGGATGAGCTCTGTAATTAACACTTTGTCCTGTTGCAACCTTCGCTTCATAAGCTTGGAGCAGTTGATATTAATGGCTTCCAAAATGTGGGATGTATTGTATTCCACAAATGGCCGGCTATCAATTAGCAGCACTTTTTCCGTTCCACTTTCCAGCAGAGCCACCAACCTCTCAGTAACAATTTGAGTTCCAATCATCTCATGGGCCATGACAACAATAAGTCTTCTTTTCCCACCTCCTTCTTTAATTTGCCACGATGATGTAATGGTGGTGTGCTCAAAGGCTCAGCCACTCCATTGTACTAAAAATGTATGAGGTCAGGCTGGTGGTGACTGGCAAAAGGAGAGTTAAACCCATTTTCAGCAAGAGCCCTCCAAGTGAATGTCCCTTTCTCTTTCCCCGTTGATGTGCTCTTGCAAAGGACTCCTTCCACAAAGCAGCCCCTCACATTTGATTCATAAAGAGATGACTGGAATAACCATTCCACAACAAAAGATGCTTTGGGGCAGCCAGCGCATTACATCATTCTTTACCTTTGCTCCTCGCTCCAACAGCTTTACGCTGGACTGAAAATCCTACACGAAGACAGAGACAGAAAACAAAACATGGGGTCAAAAAAAAGAAAGAGCATCAGATTAGAGAGAGCGTATGATTCATAATATTTACTCCATTAATCTAATTCCATACTTGATGCACTATTTCATTTGAACAAACAAAAAGGACAAACAGGAATGGCTCCGGAAAATCCCACTGATGGTAATTCACTTTTACATCAAAATATAAAAACCCAAAGAAGATAAAAGAAGACACAGTCATGAATTATAATGACCCGAGGCCCAGAACTACACGCCTGTAGCATGAGATTGAAAGAGCTATAAAAAGATGCTTGAAGTAGTATTTTTTCCAAATGGGTTTTATTTGCTTATTTCCTGAAAAGAGCACAAAGAACAGCCTACGACCAGGTGAGCAAGCCCATACTATCAGGACAGTCTTTTCTGAAGGCTTGAGAACCTCTGTGACGGTAGGAGTGTGTGTACACATGTGAACGTGCGCACGCACACACACACACACACACACACACACACACACACACACACACCAGGGCACAACAGCAGCCCCTTTGAATTGCCCTGGGAAAACCTTTCATAAATTTCAGCTGCCTTTTAAGGAAAAGAAGGGACAAGAATGGCTGATATTCTTGTCATACCAACTGCTGAGCTAATTGCTGGGGGACTGTGATGTACCCAGCTCCAACTGAGATAGTCCCACAGCTATTTTGGCCCTGGTTGCTCCATCCCTCAGTTCTCTGATCCTTCACAGACTTACCCCTCATCTTCTGGTGGCTCATTCTTAAGAGAATCACTGACTCCCAGCCTTAGAAAATCTCACATCCCAACCTGGGACTCTAGGTCAGCAACCATACAGCAGACATACAGAACCCTGACTACTAGAACCAGGGCATCCCTATTCTTGCCAAACTCCTATAATCGACCACTTCCTTTATATTTACGTATACATACGTATATACATATATATATGTATACATATATATATGTAACACATACATATATATGTATATATATAATTTTATTTGTATTTGAGAGAGAGAACACAAGCACGGAAGAGCGCAGAGGGGGAGAGAGAGAATCTTAAGCAGGCTCCACGCTCAGCACAGAGTCTGACGCAGGGCTTCATCCCCTGACCCTGAGATGACAACCTGAGCCAAAATCAAGATTTGGACGTTCAACCGACCGAGCCACCCAAGTGCCCTAATTGGCCACTTCCTAACTGATACTAGTTGGGACTTTTGTGCCCACAGCTTGGCCCTGACCAATATTCTCAGACTCCTAGCTCCCTGGTCCATCTCTGCTCACTGGAAATCCTCTACACTACATAACACCAGATATCCACTGCTGGCGTTCACCTTCTGCAGGGTAAACTATTTGATGGCAAAGGCTTTGTATTACATGTCCTGCCTCCATAGTGCTTTGTACATAAGATACTCAATTCACACTGTTATAAGAAAGTAAAATCCTCCACAAATGATTTAAGACACTGAATAAGTATTTGATTAACTGAGTTCTGATCAGGATGGTAAAACCCTCAAACATCACTGGGTCCTATTCCTAATTTCAGACTTACAGATTAGAAACTGAAGCATGGAGAATACAAAGAGAAGCGGCCATGCCATTTACTTGTTACTTAACTTTGGAAAATTATATAACTTCTCTGAACCAGTTTCCTCATCTATGAAATGTAGATGTAACATAGGCCTTATCTCTTCACAAAGTCTGTTTGGAGGATAAAATTATCAAAGTTATTTACAGTAAGTAAACATGCAATTACCCAGGCACCTGGGTGGCTCAGCTGGTTGAGCATAGAACTCTTGAATTCAGCTCAGGTCATGATCCCAAGGTCGTGGGCTCAAGCCCCATGCTGGGCTCTGGGTTGAGTGTGGAGTCTGCTTGGGATTCTCCTTCTCTCTCTCCCCCTCTCCCCTGCTTACACTCTAAGAAATTAAAAAAAAAAAAAAAAAAAAAAGCAACTACTCATCATAAAGAGAAAGGAGGAAAAATACCTTAAAGATGCCAATGGTGGACAGAGCTGCCTTGCACCTGGAATCTCAAAGATGTCATTTAACCGATAAACACAGAAGCAACTCCACCCTCCTATATGGCTGAGCTTCAACCAAGCTGCACTCTTTCCCTCAGAGCCAGACACACAGGGGGTTAGAAGGCTCCTGAGAAACCATTTCTGCCCCCGCACCTTACAAATCAGCTCCATACAGAATACATTATTCGTCCATCTTTTGTCTTATTTTAATGTATTTATTTTTAGTATAGCTTACTGGCAATGAGGTATAAAAATCATCCTATCTTCAACTGAAGAAACCAGAGCAGAGAATCTGTCCCAGTCAATCAATGAATGTACTTTGGCAAAGCCCCTGCCAAGGATACAGCATTGAATCAAATCCTAACTACTGGGTGACATAGTTCACAGCAGTGTAAGGTCCTGTACTCGGATTATCTGATTCCCAAACCAGGGCTCCTACTACTGGGTTACGCTGTTTTCCCTAAGCACCTGCTCCCATAATGAAACTGGACTGAGAAAGAACGGCTCGACTTGTCCACGGAGGTGCCCGGGTGGCACAGAAAGTGGAAATCTGAGAACAAGAGCAAGTTGATTCCAACCATGGCAATGACTATCCAAGTCTGATTGGCTCCTCTCAATGATAAAATCCGGATGGAACAAAGCAGTTATCTGGGTTAGCAGATCAAGGGACAAAGGGAGGGAGAAGACAGCAAACATGCAAAAGTTGAATGAGAAAGTTCTCATCTTTGCTTCCCTTCAGCCTAATCTCCTGAGCCCAAATCACTGAAACCAAAGATCGACTACAGCAAACAGTAGGGCACATCCTTACCTAGAGAACCAGAATAGGAGTTCCAGAAGCAGAAAGACCCTTTCCCTGACCAAGAAAAGGTCTGGGCCAAGTGACCCTAATATGAGGATGTAATTGAAGCAAAGCACTGAATGTGAAATGAGGATGAAGTCACATCCTTTCATGTTGTACTCAGGCCAGCTGTAGCTCTCCTGTCACACCTTTATGCCCAAGGTCTGATTTTCTGTAGTTCCAAACAGATTTATGTGAGAGGCAGAGCCCTACCGAGGGGGCATGGGAGGTGGGGGAACAATTGCCTTAAACCTTGTTTATTTACAGTGAGAGAATTTTGGCCAGGCCCTTGTCCTAGGCTTCAACCCTAATTTAGAAATTTCTGGGCATTCACTGTTCATTCTGAAGATGTCAGTACCTTGAGATTGGGAACATATCTGTTACAGTTTTGTTTTTGAAACCTTCTGCATCAGGTAGGATTTAAAAGATGACAAGAGAATATTTTATTGTTGGCAAAACCACAAGCTAATCTTACCCAAAATTTCTACAAGAAGTTAAAAGGAATAAACATTCTTAGAATTGAACTGTAAGGGCCCACGTGCATATAACAAAACCCAGGACAGGCCAGCTTTGCTATTTGTTGATTTATTTAAACGTTTAATTTTTAAAGTTTTAACTATTTTCTTTCCATTTTTAATAGGTAACATATTCACAAGGTTCAAAAAAAGGTATAAAATGTATACATACTATGAATATGTACAGTTTATTTTATGTTTGTTACACTTCAACAAAACTACTAAAAATTGCCATGATACTGAAACCCCAACAAATACATGAAAAACATAAATACACTGAAAATCCTTCTCCTACCCTTGTCCATCTGCCCAGATCTCCCCCCTGCCCTCTACTGGAAACCATGGTCAATAGTTTCTTCTGATTTCTTCCAAAGATTTTTTTTTTTTTAATGAATACAGAATAAGACACAAATATATATTCCTTCCCTTTGTTCAACCGGTTACGCAGTATATACACTTATTATGCACCCTGCTTTTTTCCTTCACTTAAATTAAACACGATTTTATTTTTTTCTCATATTTAATTAGAATGTGATATAATCTATGTATCTTCCATACGTGAACTTTTGGAAATCGTGCACAGAGAGGGGCGCCTGGGTGGCTCGGTCAGTTGAACATCCAACTTTGGCTCAGGTCATGATCTCACAGTCCATGGGTGCAAGCCCCTTGTCGGGCTCTGTGCTGACAGCTCAGAGCCTGGAGCCTGTTTCAGATTCTGTGTCTCCTTCTCTCTCTGTCCCTCCCCCACTTCACTGTCTCTGTGTCACAAAAAATGAATAAACATTAACAAAAAAAATTTTAATAAAAAAAATGTTTTAAAACACAGAAATACTTCACCTTAAAAGACAACTCCCCCTTTTCCCCAACATCACACCTATTCAATCAGGGGTTTTACCTGAGGACCCAAAAGCTGAAGGGTAATTCTTAATAGCGTGCTTGAAAGGTCAGCAAACTGTTTTATGGCATCCCAATCAGACAGTATCCTCTACAACTACTCCGACTTAAGAGAAATTTAAAATGTGATGTGCACATTCATGAAGTACAGGCTCATCTCTTAAAGGACACCTTGTTGTGACTCTGGCTATTCTCACCCAAAGACAGGATGGCACCATAAGTTCCTGGGAAAGGGGACACCTATCTGGTGGTCATGGGACCGTGGAAGGTCAAGAAGCCACCAGTGTAAAGCCCTCTGAAAAATGCTAAGGGACCTGGGGTGGCAGCACTGGCCCTGAGCAGTGTCTCTGCTGAGGATCCTCGTCGCACTGACCCAGACAAAGGTGTTCCGGGCCCTCTAGCTGTGCTGCCCTCTTGGCTGCCTGGGGACTGTGGTGAGGAGCCCTGGCCTACCTCCAACACTCAGGAGAAGGGGCAGGCAGCTGGAGCAGTGGGAAGACTCTTCTGAGGAGACTGATGGGGTGCCCCAGTCTACCGCCAAGGAAATCTGGGTGGCATCAGGCTCTTCAGAAGGCAATGAAAGAATACTTTTCTATACATACAATAAAGTTTTCTATTTCTCCAAAAAGGAATAAACCAGTATTTATCATACCAAAGACCAGTAACCTTAACCAGAGCCACCAAACAAATATTTGCAAAGTATCCCACTTTCAGAAATCAAGGGGTTTTGGTTTTGTTTTTTAATTTTTTTAACATTTATTTATTTTTGAGACAGGGAGAGACAGAGCATGAATGGGGGAGGGTCAGAGAGAGGGAGACACAGAATCTGAAACAGGCTCCAGGCTCTGAGCTGTTAGCACAGAGCCCGACGTGGGGCTCGAACTCACGGACCGCGAGATCATGACCTGAGCCAAGTCGGCCGCTTAACTGACTGAGCCACCCAGGTGCCCCCAGAAATCAAGGTTTTAAAAAACTTTATTTATTAAGGGAAAGAGGCTGAGGCAACATTTTAGTATAAAAAAATGACTATATAGATCAGGGAACAAAATGGGCAAATTCCCTTAAAAAATACCACTTTTGCTTTATTTTGCATTTTACCCATTTTGGCAAATATTTTACAATACTTAATATGAACAGAAGTTGTAGAAGAACCTTCCCCTGTTAATATTCATACTTTAAAGTTTTTGTGTAATTTATTTTATGTTTTAGATTCTATTTAGTTACCTATGGAAATTTATCTATGATTTTATCATGGAAATTGGTGCAGTTTTATTTACTGTAATTCACTCTACTCTGCAAGAGTATCAATGAAATGAAGTACACTACTGCTGAATTAGTTATGTCAGAGAACCAAAAGCCTGTTTTAAATTTTTTTTCAATGTTTGTTTATTTTTGAGAGAGACAGAGCATGAGTGGGGGAGGGGAAGAGAGAGGGAGACACAGAATCCGAAGCAGGCTCCAGGCTCTGAGCTGTCAGCACAGAGCCCGACGCGGGGCTCAAACCCACGAACCGTGAGATCATGACCTGAGCCGAAGTCGGACGCTTAACTGACTGAGCCACCCAGGCGCCCCAAGCCTAACAGTGTTTTAATGATAAGGTGAACAAGTGAGAGTCTGTTTTAATTAAAAGAACAATGTACCGCCCGACTAAACAAAAACCAGTATTTGCCACTAGAGTAATTAGCTAAAAGGAAAATTTTTTCTTTTGATTTTCTTCACCACTTGCACATAACCTTCAACATAGTGCCCAAACAAAAAAATTTTTTTAAGTTTAAGGTAGTTTTTAAATGATTCCATTAAGCATCTCCCTCCTGTTCTTAGAGGAGGTGTTCCTCTTTTCAACTTCCCAGCAATATCCTGGCTTCCAGGTCGGTCACAGCGACACTTGGTCTATCCCACCAGAAAAAAAGGGGAGAACCTTTTCTACACACAATTTCCCCCTTCTGCCTGCCCATGGCTTACTTTCTGTCAACAGCAACAGCTCCACTGTCACCAAGCACAGCTGCCTTAAGGGCCACATCAAGGCCTACAGCCAGCAGGTAAGGGAGAGGGCTCCAAGAACATGCCCACATGTCTGAAAGGTAGGACCTATGAAGACACAGAGGCCACCCCTCAGAAAGGCACATCTCCATTTGAAAGACTTCCTTTTACAAAGAAATTCTCAGCAGAGAAAGGATATTCTATGGGTTTGGGGTGCCTGAACTGCCTGTTCAGTGAGGAGAGTGACTGGGCTTTATTTGGCTGGGCTTGAGCTCAAGTTCAAATTCTCAGAGAATTTATGGAAAGGATACAATCAGGTGAGAAGTTTGCTTTTATTAAACTACAAGCTGGTCTTAAATTTTTTTTTCCCTCCAATAAAACTGAGGAAATAGGCAACAAGATACACTAAACAGCCTTTGGCAGAGCCTTAAACATGGACTTTCAGTAACAGGAAAACTGAACAAATCAAAAGGGAAAAAAGCAGGTTATGAAGTTTGGAAACAAGCAAGAACAGCTTAGACTTTGACCATCTATACTGATTAAAGCAACTTTGACTCATATGCTGTGGGCAAACCCTAACAGAAATTCTGAGGCCCAATATTTGGTAAAATATATTAAAAAACAAATACAAAACAAAACAAAAAAAACCAAAAAACCACCCTCACCAAAGCCATGACAACTATATAAGCTTAAGGTACTTTCAGTCACCTTATTAATGTCTTGACCATATTTTCTTACCCCAAAATAGAGGACACATTCTGACAAGTGGGGGCAATAACGGGACAGACTGCTTGAAGCTTGAAGCACAAGTGTCTAGACAGTACTGGACGTAGAGACAGCACTTGTTAGCACCATAAAACCAGCATCTCTCACCAACTTACAGCACCACTGAAAGAACCCACTCCTATCAGAGGCTTAGGTTGTTTATATATACGTCAAGGACCCACAGATAAAGGCTGGAAGAACAGCCATCCTTCAAAGACTAAATACAATGTCTTTTCTTCAGACACAGGTCAGCCCAGGTAGAGTCCAGATCTGAGAGAAGACTTCACCCAGTTTCTGATCAGGAAGAGCACTGCACTCTGGGTACTGGCTCAGCTGGAGCCTCTGTCCTTCCTCAGCACTGCTTCCTGTTTGTGCTCACCTGTCTGTCTCACTAGCTTCCCATTCCCTGATCCTTTGGAGCTCTCCTCCACCTCCCCTCCTTCCACCACCTCCCCTCCTTCCACCACACCGTGTACCTATTCCAGACACACTCCTTGTACCCACGGCTCCCTCTAACATATAATGCTTTCTCCAGGCACCTTGCCTAAAACCTAAGGACTCTACCCTCCCTCTGCCCCAAAGAGGCGCCTGGATATGAGGTGGTCTTGAGGGAATGGGAATAGAAGGATCCTTACATGAAGTCTCTGGGCGAAAGAAAATGTGGTCAGTGGTTGGTTTAATCTGAGACTCAAGGAAAAAATGTGTTGGAAAGGTTATTTGCAATAAAGGTGGACTGGAGGCAGGAGTGGAAAGAGTCAGATCAAACCAAACAGAGGTCAGTTAAGGACACTAATGTGTACATCTTGGTTTTCTTGAGCACCTGTCAGGCCTACTGTAACTCATTCAGTCATGTGACAAACAGTTGTTGGGCACCTAGTAAGTGCTAGGCACTGGTGGAGAAATGCAGCAAAAATGTGCTGGGTGAAAACTCCTGTTCTGCTAGAGCTTCTAATGCAATGCCACAGACAGTAACAAACAGCAACAACACAAGCGCTATGGAGAAAAAACAAACCAGGGGAGGAAGGAGAGTTCAGTTGGGTAGTTGCAATTTTAAACAGAGTAGTCAGAAAAGGTCTTACTCTGATGGTTAAGTACAAGCCATGAGGAGGTGAGAGAGCTAGGTGGATCCTGGGAAGGCTGGAGCTCTCTCTGTCAAAGACTGGAGGCCAATCAATACAGTGCTGGCCAAGGTAACGCTGAACTGGGCAAGTGCTAGTTAATCATGCGGTAGGTGCTCCGTCCTTCTTCAGTAAAATGGTTAGGTCTATTAGGAATGAAGTATTTCCAGCCACTCGAACACTTTACTGTGAAATACACACACACACACACACACACACACACACACACACACACACACACACACACACAAGTTCAGTAGTTTCTTACTAAAACTACAAAGGGAGAAGCGTTCCTTGGCAAAAGAATAAAAAGTGCTGTATGAAATGAAAAAAATTGTAACAAGAAAGATTACTACTAATATCAATATAATTCTTCCAACTCCACAAATGTACCTAATAATGAAATCTTGATTTTACAGCACAGAATGTAGCAAAAGATCAAAGACATGTTAAACAAGATGTGTGCTTGAATACATCTAAACAGCAAGGAAGCAGTTTAACGGATCTTTAAATTAAAAAAAAATTTAAATGCTTTCATGGAGCTCTCCTTGCTAAAAAGTGTATCAAATACTTAACCACAAGGACTCTGTCAGTTAGGTTACTGTGTTCAAGGGGTTGGTAAGACTAATGTAAGCTTATCATCTTTATCCGTGCACCATCTTTAGTCCACTTCACCCCCAAAACAACAAAATGCCACTACATGAAAGATAAGGTGTACTTTCCTGACAAAGAGTGAAATTACTAATGACATTACAACCAGGGTAAACATCTGGACAATGTGGAATACAGTCTGGTAAAGAGAGGATATAATTTCATTTTTCCAAAGAAGATCAGAAGGCTCCGGGAACAAGCAATGGAAAACAATTGGGAATCATCAACACCAAACCTTCCACCACTTCTAATTAAGCCCAAGTTTATCACAGTATATTTTGGAGTTTTATCTACTTTAAGTCTTTTGATATTCAAATAAGTAAAACCACAAAGCCAAACTATTCTCCTGAAGATACTTTCAAAATGGCTTACACGGATCTTTTCAAAGTGACAAATGAGAAACTGCTTCACCTTTCAGTTAAAAGACATGTGAGGGGCGCCTGGGTGGCTCAGCAGGTTGAGCCTGCAACTTCAGCTCAGGTCATGATCTCACAGCTCGTGAGTTCGAGCCCCGAGTCGGGCTCTGTGCTGACAGCTGGGAGCCTGGAGCCTGCTTCGGATTCTGTGCCTCCTTCTCTCTCTGCCCGAACCCAATCTCATTCTGTCTCTGTCTCTCTCAAAAATAAATAAACATTAAAAAAAAAAATTTAAAGACACGTGAAAAATAATGGAAAAGGTCTGCATGCGCAGCAAAAGGAGACTCAATAACCTACAAGTCACACTGAATCCTGCAACACAGTATCATGCAACATTTTTAAATGATGGTGTGAAAGCATACTTCTTGACAATGAAGGATGGTCATGACCCATTAAGAGAATAAAAACAAGTTACAAAACAGTAAAGTAAAGCGGAACCTCAAACACCCACATACACACATGAGCACATGACGGATACATTCAAAAGGTACTATTTTTTCCTTTCTATAATCTTGTAAGGTACAAAAACGTCTTAGAAAAGGGCACGACATACACTTCAGAGCCTAAAGTGGCTGTCGCCATCCTGCCTGCATTCCTCCTTACCAGGACCGTTAAGAAAACTTTGGGCTAGAACAAGGTATAGGATTAACAATACAATAAAGGAAAATTGATGTTTACCCTCAAGATAAAAGCTGGATTTCTACTTCACAAAAGAACTTACAAAGAATTATTTTCAATAACAATAATGTTGGGGGGCGGGGAGAGATAAGAAATTGAATTTTATATCACACACTTATGACTATAAACCTGGAGGTTCAGTAGGTCCGTTGGGGTATGACTCTTAATACAAAAGCTTTCTTCTTTACACAAAGAATTCATAGATGGTTTTCTCTTTTAAATGAATATATTCCCTAACACTCTTAAAATGTATTTCAATTTATAAAGTTTCCAAAATAAGCCTGCAAGAGGACTTTCATTCCTCTTATTGGAAAAGCACAAATCTTTCAACAAAGTATATACAGCGGCCTCCTCACTATTCTGAGCTCCTAAATAGACACGCACAACAAGACTTGAACACATTCCAGGCGTGGCCTTCAAGCCTGGACCACACCTGCTTCCAAGGCCCTGAGGCTAAAAATAACTCTGGGGCCTCAAAAACGGGACACCAGCCAGGCCCAGGGGTAGCTGCAGGCCCCTTGCTCAGCTCCACTAACAGTAAAAGCCAGAGCTACGTAACTCTACAATCACAAAAAAAAACAAAAAAACAAAACAAAAAAAAAAAACCCACGACAGGCTTCTTTCTGTGCCAATCAACCTCCATCCTAAGCCTACTCCTTTTCTTTGCCCCTTGACACCAAAGCAAATCTAGGAATTTAGAAACAAGTAAGGTCTTATGGTGCATTGGTTTTAAAAACAACAACTGTGGACCAGGATAAGTCTCCAGAGATGATTCAGGAGACCGTGTTCCTAATTTCACCTCCTCTACAAAGACACTAAAATGTCACAGCAACAGTCACTTGACATCCCCAAGCTTGTTTTTTTTTTTTTTTCCCTCACCTGTAAAAGGAGGAATCCTGTGATCACTTAACGTCTAAAGACTATTTCACTAAGAATATGATATCACGGTCAATGCACCTCAGGCCTTCACAAGGTGCTTTAACAGGACAGAGTACCAGGAATGATTTGATCTTTGAGCAATCATGTCACAGAATTACAGCTTACATCCTACAACACACAAATTAAAATGGATAACTCCTGGGCAATGGGTCCACAAACAGCATGGCAACTGTTCCAGATCATTTCTTTTGTGGTGGGGTATTTCCAAGGTTTGCTCCAAGACAATGCCTTCCACTTCTCTGCCAGTCCCTTGGTACCCAGGAGTCCCCTCTGGGGCATGTTACTCTACCAGGTGAAAAATAAAGGGAGAGGCCAGGGGCAGAGGAAGAAGGGGCAGTGGAAGCAGCAACACTCCTCACTCCAGGCTCCTAGGCTATGCTAATTTAAGTCACTGCATCTGTCCTTACACTTCCCCCTCTGGGGCCCAGGGATGATATCAGGAAGCCGTACCACAGGGCAACGTGGGTGACAAGGCCAGGACCTGGGTGAAAGACTCACATTGCCACAGGACAGCAAGGAGACCAGCAAGGAAGTGGGGCAGCCACGAGAAGAATCAGAATCTTCCCTGTCCTCATCCCAGAGCTACTTTTTCCATTCTGTCCTTTTCACAGTCTATCCTTTCCTCATAATTTGGCTCCATCACATAACCTACCTGTAGTTTCTCTGCCCTTATTTGTTCTTAGAGGCTTTGCTGTTCCCCTATCTCCTTCCTCTCTCCTTCTTCTTCATTTCTCCCTTCATGATTTTCTTTTGTCAGATTAAGCCCTTCTCACGAATCCATTTTCTGTTTTCGGGGGCGGGGGGGACTGCCAAGCCCTTGATAAGGGTTGCTATCCTAAGTAGTAATCACAAATCACAGACTGCTTTGAAACAGTCATCCACAGATTCGGGTGTTTTATCAACCTTTAAAATCTTTTATTTGTTACTGTAATAAAGTTTTATTTCAGAGAAGAGAGAGGAACTTTTTCCAGTTTGGTGTTTCATACATGGTTATACTGCGTGGAGATGATTATCTTACGTTTTTAGTAGCCCTCCAATGCTCTGATGATCTAGACACTAAAGGTAAAACCCCTCTCTAAACCTCAAAGGAAGACCCAAATTCTCTCTGTTATCACACTAGACTGCTTAGAAAACGAACAAGATCTGAATTACTTATAATCTAGCGCAAGCTCTGCACATAGGGACGAAGTGGTCTCCACCAAGAGTCTGACTGGCAAGTTCCGACTGGCACCTGCACCAGCAGCGTCACTGCCCTGCCCTGCCCTTCCTCGTCCACCAGCAGCCTCGGGGAGCCATTCGTTCTCTTCTCAGTTGAGCACAAGCCCATCCAGATGACCTTCGAAGAGAAGAAGAGGCAGAGTGGAAAATGAAATAACTACAGGCCCTTAATCTCAGCTCCCAGTTCACTCTATCGGCTCCTTTTTAAAAAAGGATTTCCCAGGGGTGCCTGGGTGGCTCAGTCGGTTGAGCCTGCGACTTCGGCTCAGGTCATGATCTCACAGCTCTTGAGTTCGAGCCGCGAGTAGGGCTCTGTGCTAACAGCTCGGAGCCTGGAGCCTGCTTCGGATTCTGTGTCTCCCTCTCTCTCTGCCCCAACCCACTTACATTCTGTCTCTGTCTCTCTCAAAAATAAGTAAACATTAAAAAAAATTTTTTTAAAAAGGATTTGCCAAATAATTTGAAAAGCAAAATAAAGAGTAATGGATTATAATCCACAGAAAAAAGTAAGTCCAAAAACAAGATTTCCTATAAACACCTTCTGAACAATGCAAGTTTAAAAGGATATTATTCCTATTTGCTGTTTTGTTGTTTTTTTTAGAGGTGATTCTGTCATCTTTTGGATGGCACTAAATTCTGGTGTGACGTCGGTCAGGTTCAGGCATGCCACACGCAGCAGGGAAGCAGGGAATATCTTCCTACCAAAGTCTCAATTTCCCACTCTGACAAATACCTGTGTCTGTACTGGTAGGTTTCTAAAACACTATGAGGCACTGCGGGGATAAAAACAGAATGGATGGAAGGTCCCTGATATTAATTAGTTGAAAAGGGGTATTTGGACAAATATAAAAAGATAATATGCTAGCAGGGGTACGACAAGTCAAAAAGAAAGTGTCTTAGGCTTCTGAAGGAAAACAGGGACATAAACTGCCAGAGAAGAGGGAAGAAAAATCTACATGAAGAAAACACATAAACAAAGGTAAAGGGATAAATTGTGTGCAGATTTTCCCAGCTAGAACACAGATTATAACAGTGAATAACAAAATAAGTTGGCAAAGGGAAAGGAGTCAGCTGGTGCAGTGTCCTGAAAGTCTAAAAACCATCTACGTCACTGTGAACTTTATGAAAAGAACATGAGCACACTGCTAGATGCATTTCACTGGTAACTTCCTATGGATTGAAATTAAGAGAAGATGAAAGCAAGGAGACTAGTTGCAACCCACAAAGTTTTAGTTGTCGAAGGATGGGCTCTGCCTAGAATGGTGACTACAAAATCTGACAGGAAAGCAAAGAGCCAAGGAACTAGTGATGGTCTAGATCCAGGGCAGTACGCCTGACACAAAACATATCCTTATTAAATAACTGACTTCCTGATTGAGGATGCCTGGGAAAACGGCTATTTAGACTACAGTATTAAATTATTCTACCAAAAAAAATTTCAGAAATAGCTCAGTTACCGTATTCTGTCCCTGCTTCAGATGAACCAGTATCGAGCAAAATGAGCAATAGGTACAAGTTTAAGTCTTACTAGCCAGGTAACTGTTTATAAACAGAAGAATTAGTCATATTAAAAGGCCAAAATAGGGGCACCTGGGGGGCTTAGTCAGGTAAGTGTCCCACTCTTGATTTCAGCTCAGGTCATGATCTTGTGGTTGTGGGATCAAGCCTCGTTTCAGGCTCCCTGCTAAGTGTGGAGACTGCTTGGAATTCTCTCTCCCTCTCTCTCTCTCAAAATAAATAAACTTAAAAAAAAAAAAAATTAAAAGGCCAAAATAAATAAAGCAGAATGTAAAGAGAAGGGGGATGTAGAATGTTGGCATGATGGGTGACTACCTCCTATTTTTCAGTAATTTCTAACATTTCCATTATATATATACACTTATATATATATACTATGCACACAAACACGTATATATGTATATACAAGATACATATCTTCTATGACAAAAAACTAAAGTATATATATTTTAACGAGTCACAAATCATTATGCTCATGCTATTCAGAGGAAGACAGTAAAAATTATTTTACATGAATCATTAATCAAGATAAGTTTTAATACAGAATCATGGGATTCATCCAACAGTGACCTAGTAATGTGAAAAAAATAGATTTTTAAATTACTTTTTTTTAAGTTTTTTTGTTTTTTTTTTTTAGTTTTTATTTATTTTTGAGATAGAGAGAGACAGAGCATGAATGGGGGAAGGTCAGAGAGAGAGAGAGAGACACAGAATCCGAAGCAGGCTCTAGGCTCCAAGCTGTCAGTACAGAGCCTGATGCGGGGCTCGAACTCACAGAGTGTGAGAATATGACCTGAGCTGAAGTCAGACGCTCAAACGACTGAGCCACCCAGGGACCCCTAGATTTTTAAAAATTTAATTACATATCCCTACGACAGCTCTGCTTCAAAGTGCAAAGCATTCATATGTATTCCAGACAAGCAATATAAATATATATAGTTTTAGTACAGACCAATATTCCTTTTCTAAAAGTAACCTGCATGGGAATGTAAGCTGGCGCAGCCACTCTGGAAAACAGTATGGAGGTTCCTCAAAAAACTAAAAATAGAACTACCCTACGACCCAATAATTGCACTACTAGGCATTTATCCACAGGATACAGGTGTGCTGTTTCGAAGAGACACATGCACCCCCATGTTTATAGCAGCACTATCAGCAATAGCCAAAGTATGGGAAGAGCCCAAATGTCCATCGGTGGACGAATGGATAGATAAGATGTGGTATATATGTACAATGGAGTATTACTTGGCAATCAAAAAGAATGAAATCTTGCCATTTGCAACTACGTAGATGGAACTGGAGGGTATATGCTAAGTGAAATTAGTCAGAGAAAGACAAAAATCATATGACTTCACTCATGAGGACTTTAAGAGACAAAACAGATGAACATAAGGGAAGGGAAATAAAAATAATATAAAAACAGGGAGGGGGACAAAACAGAAGAGACTCGTAAATATGGAGAACAAACTGAAGGTTACGGGAGGGGCTGTGGAGGGGGGATGGGCTAAATGGGTAAGGGGCACTAAGGAATCTAGTCCTGAAATCACTGTTGCACTATATGCTAATTTGGATGTAAATTAAAAAAAAAAAAGAATACTACCTCAGAGCCTGCCCAGGGCAAAACTGCATTGACAGTCTGCAATCTTTGTTTAACATCAAACCTAAATTAAATCACAGGAAATGACAGTATGAAATGATGAAAAAAAAAAATTAAGAACTGTTACAATCAATTTAGTGTAATAGATATTGAGATGTCACCAGATTGATAGCAGATTGACCTATAATGAATTATTATTAGAATTAATTATAATAATAATTATTATTAGAATTATTAATTATAATAATTATTAGAATTAATTATAATAATTATTAATAATTATTAGAGTTATTAATTCTAATAATTATTAATAATTAATATAATTAATAATTATATTATTATAATTATTATAATTAATTATAATTATATATTATATAATATATATAATATAATTATATAATTATAATATATAATATATTATATATTATTATATATAATATATATATTATATTTATATATATATATATTATTATATATTATATATATAATATATTAATATATTATATTATATATATATATATATTATTATATATAATAATATTATAATATATATAATATATATATATTATTATATATAATATATAATATATATATAATTATATATATATAATATATATATAATATATATAAATATATAATATAATTATATAATTATAATATATAATTATAATAATTATTATAATTAATAATTATTAATAATTATTAGAATTATTAATTCTTTCTCTAGAACAAAAAGAAGCTAGAAGTTGTATAAAAAGTAAACAATTTTCTGGTTTGTAGACATAAAGATTTCAAACTTTTTGATAGCGCTAAATTTTGCTTTAACATTGTCCTACAGATTCAGGCCTGCCAGACCAGTATATCTTAAAATAAAAATCTTTTTTATATTTAAAAATAAATAAATAAATAACCTGCAGTACCAAAGACCACATATTCAAAATTAAAACTGAAAGCACGATCATTACAAATAAAATAAGTTTGCCACAAGTGAAATTTAGTATAAAGCAAACCACAGTATTGTCTATTAAGAATTCAATGACTTAAATACCAAAATATCTAGTTTCACCATCTCATATAAAATGGAGATCATGGCATAGACTCCAACAATAATGCTTACAAGGCTGCGCTGTTTTACCTCACTGCACCCATTCTCAAATAGGTACAAAAGAAATCTATCACCATTTGCTATCAACATAGGTAAGCATCACAAAACACTAATTATCAGAGACTAAAAGGCCCTCTAAGCACAATGCAATAAATGGTCAATTTTTTTCTGTTGCAAATAGTGTTTGCTTTTTGGAATTCTGGGGTTGTGGACCTTGGCTAAAATGTAAAACTGCAGAAAGAACTATTAAATGGATTAGTGGAATAGATATATGTGCATTTATTGACCACCTACTACATTCAATTTCCTATACAGCAGGTTCTCAGTTTTGTCTAATTACAAGGATCACTTAAGGAACTTGATTTAAAAATATGGTAAAATGGGGGCACGTGAGTGGCTTGGGTGGTTAAGCGTCGACTTCAGCTCAGGTCATGATCTCATGGTTCGAGAGTTTGAGCCGGGCTGTGGGCTCTGTGCTGACAGCTCGGAGCCTCTGGGGGGAGGGGGAGGGGGGGGGAGGGGGAGGGGGGGAGGAGGGGGAGGGGGAGGGGGAGCGAGAGAGTGTGTGTGTCTCTGCCCCTTCCTTGCTAGCACTCTGTCTCTCTCTCAAAAATAAAACAAATATTAAAAATACATATAGGAGATAAAATGATCACTCAGGCCCCTCCCTGGAGAATGATACTTGGGGTCTCAAGTAGAGACTGTGACGTTTAACAAATGCCCCAGGAGGTTCTTCCAATTAGGCAAGTTTAAAAACACACTGACCCAAAGATATATTTGGTTCTCTCAATGTTCACATTCAATCAGTTGTCAAGACCTACTGATTTTCAGTCTCTCTCTCACCTGGAGGACAAAAGGTACAAAAGCTGTGTTTGAACTGAAAATAATGGCAATGGGAATAGCCAATAATGGGAGGAATGGGATGTCAGCCTGAGACAATTCAAATCTCACAGTTGAAGCAGGAATTCCATTCCATTCCTAGTGCAGACCTGATGGGTTAATTTCTCTCTTACAAAATGTTAAGTACTTGCCTAAAGTCACACAATGCGTTAGTGGTGGAAGAGAAAATAGAGCTCCGAAAGAACACTGCTTTCCGCAGCCCTACAGACCTACCATTTTGCAAATTTTAAAAGGCTCCTCAAAAGTACAGAAAGCAATAGGTTTCAGAAGATGAGAAATAATACACCCTTTTAAACACCTGACATGTGTGGCTGTGAGGAGAGACCGTCTCACCAAAATGCCAGCCTGCCATGAAATTGCAGATAAAAAGCCATGCGAGGAGCAATTGTGACTCTTGATCCAAAGGTTGTGGGTTAGCACCCCACATTGAGTGTAGATTACTTAAAAGTAAAATCTTTAAAAAAAGAAAAAAGAAAAAGAAAAAGAAAAAAATAGCCATGTAAGAAGTAGAGAACAAAATGATGAGACAAGCCTCCACAGAACATTCATGAAAAATAAGGAACCCTGAAAGGAGAAGTTTGTCTGCTTCACTGGGTCACTGTGAGAACACAGTAAGTATGCAAAAAAAAAAAATAGTACTTTATAAATTCTAACACTTGCTACAAAGGGAATAACTCAACACAGGATTAATGGAGGAGTATTTTGGCTAACGCAGTAATTCTGAACCTTGGCTGCTGATTAAAATCACCTGGGGAACTCTTAAATATCCTGATTACCTAAATAAACCAGAACCTCTGGGGAGTAGGATCCAGGCATCAGTATTTTTTACACAAACAAGTAGAGGTAGTTTTTTTTTTTGTTTGTTTTTTTTTTTTTTTTTTTTAAGTTTATCCATTTTGAGGGGGGAGTGGCAGAGAGAATCCCAAGCAGGCTCCACACCACCTGAGCTCCATATCTACAGTTGGACACTCAATCAACTGAGCCACCCAGGCGCCCCTAGAGGTTGATTCCCTAAGGCCTCCCAAGGAAGGGCCACAAAAGAGAGACCATCTGGAAGGTGCAGTTTAAGAAGGAGAAAAAAGGGGCACCTGGGTGGCTCAGTCGGTTGAGTGACTTCAGCTCAGGTCATGATCTTGCACTCCATGAGTTCAAGCCCCACATGGGGCTCTGTGCTGACAGCTCAGAGCCTGGAGCCTGCTTCGGATTCTGTGATTCCCTATCTCTGTCCCTCCCCCACTTGTGTTCTCTCTCTCTCTCTCAAAACTAAATAAACATTTAAAAAAAAAAAAAAAAGAAGGAGAAAAGAAAAGGGGCCCCTGGGAGGCTCAGTCAGTTAAGCGCCAACTTGAACTCAGGTCATGATCCTGCAGTCTGTGAATTCAAGCCCTGTGTCGGGCTCTGTGCTGACACCTCAGAGCCTGGAGCCTGCTTGAGATTCTGTGTTCTCCCTCTCTCTCTGCCCCTCCCCTGCTTGTGTGTGCTCTCTCTCTCTCTCAAAATTAAAATAAACGTTTAAAAAAATTTTTAAGAAGTGGAGAAAATGAGTAACATACATAATACTGAAATTCATCTCACCTATCTTCAAAGTGTATGTGTTATAATATCTGCTGGAAGTCTTGGGTTCTGAACATATCATCAGGTAACAGGTAAAATTCTCAATGTCACAGTTTCTAGAATTCCAATACTAATGAAAGACCATGGTTCATTTATAATACCC
The DNA here is from genome assembly GCF_018350215.1 of Panthera leo. Lineage (NCBI taxonomy): Eukaryota > Metazoa > Chordata > Mammalia > Carnivora > Felidae > Panthera > Panthera leo. The sequence goes on from NC_056685.1 coordinate 46,017,801, forward strand.
AACAGAAGTCCACAAGGATATGCTAGGGCACAGAACACATCCTGCCTTAATAAAACAGTTTATGGTTCCAATCCTTCTTCACTGGTTTCTAGGTGTATCAAGAGAAGATTTTTAAAAGTGGAAAGGCGACAAGACAGAGTTCAGTGTTCACCTGTGAATGAACACAAGTTAAATATCTCCACCCAGGAATTTCCCATTACTAAGGGCAAATCACAGGGCATACAATCTTTTGCAATACTTCCCTCTGATCCAATCCTATAAAACTTCATTTAATAAGCTGATGATGGAAACCAAGATTTGGGCCTCCAGCCAAACAATCTATGTTACATTACATAAAGGACATCCCCACCCTTCTCAAAGTTATGACAGTAGTTACTTAAAAAAAAAAAAAAAAAAAGGAGGGGCGCCTGGGTGGTTCAGTTGGTTGAGCATCCGACTCTTGGTTTCCACTCAGGTCATGATCTCATGGTTCGGGAGATCGAGCCGGGGGTCGGGCTCTGCACTGACTGTGGACAGCCTGCTTGGGATTCCCTGTCTCTCTCTGCCCCTCTCCTGTTCGCTCTCTCTCAAAATAAATAAATAAATCTAAAAAAAAAAAAAGTTACAAAAAAAATTTTTTTTAAGGAAAGAAAAGGTAGCATTCGAACAGAATCAGAAGGTTTTATTCCTAATATACCTTATTAACAAACAATAGAAGAAACACCAGGTTAGAAAATGCTCATTTGACTGTCTCCCTTGAGTACTGGGTCTAACTTGTTAACTCATTCATTACATAACAGTTTCTGAACAACTCTTTTGTGCAAATCTTTTTGTTCAGGCATCTTTGGAGGATACAATTTAAGACAATACCACAGAAATAAAATTTGTGCACAAGATACCTGTAAGGCTATGAGTGCTCCAAGAGTGGGAGAAGAGAAAGAATTTTTAGTGGTGACGTCTGAAAGGCAACAAGGAGATGATAAATCTCACCAACCTATATTTACTCTGGATGCTCTCCTACCCCAACTCCTTAGGGTGCTATACAATCTCCTTGTATTCACAAATAACTTCTGGCCAAGAGAAATTTGGAGGGACTGGGGACATCACTAGCCAGCAAACTCTTCTACAAACTCTAGAGGCAACTTCTCAGCTGAACCCTGAGGCTGGCTGCTTCCTGCCAGGAAACACTTAACACAGATTTATCTTCAGGAGGAGGCCAGTTTGCAGATTCTCAATGCACTGACTTAGTGGAGGGAAAGAGGGAGGGGGAAGACAGTTTCCCTTCCTTCAGGTACACTGTCACCTCCCCCAACACAAATATAAACATAAAAAGAAGCATAAAAGGGAAGTACGGCTTTACAACTCTGACAATTACATCTGACAAGATTATACAGACATTTCTGCCCGTCAGTATTTTCCAAAGAGTGTAAGCAGGAAAAACAGAAGAGGAACTAATTATTAAAACTGGTCCATTTTACTGGGAGGTCCAGTAAGGTAGGCAAAAAGTATAAGCTCTCAGGAGCTGGACAACCTAGAATAGTTGTAGACAGAAGTTAGCTGCCTACACTTTAAGGTCCTCGAGATTTTTGGTCAACAGACCACTTCAAAATAACAAAACTGCCCTGCCTGGTCCATGTCTTCCTAACAGTTGTTTCTCTGACTAGTCATGATCCACTACAAACCCTAAAGGAAACCATGACTAAGAAAGTTCTGCTGGCTGCTATACCGACATACAAAGCCTAGATCAGAAAAAAGTAATTAAAACATGTACAAAAACCTGTTCAAGAATGTTCATAGCAGCATTTATAGGATGAAAGGCTATGCAACTGATGAATAGATATGCAAAATGTAGTATATATCCACACAATGGAATATTATTCAGCCATAAAAATGAATGAATACTGATACCTGCTACGACATGGGTAAGTTTTGAAAACAAAGAAAAAAAAAAGCCAGACACAAAAGGCTACATATTATATGACTATGAATATATGAAATGCCCAGAAGAGGCAAATTTATAAAGACAGAAAGTAGATAAGTGGTTGCCAGAGGCTACCTGGGATGGTGGGATGGGGGTGATGGGAAGTGACTGTTAATGTACACAGGGTTGGGGGGGGAGGGGTGATAAAAATGTTTTGGAGTTAGATAGTTGTGATGGTTGCATAGTTCTGTGGGAATACTAAAAAACACTGACTTTTCTTCTACTTTAAAAGGAAGAATTTTATAGTTGTAAATTAGAGCTGAACATTTTTAAAGGGTAAATTTTATGGTATGTGAATTATATCCCAATAAAGTTGTCATCAAAAAGAGAAAGACAAAGAAAGGCCAAGGTACTATAGCAAATGAAAGGAAACTAAAAATATACATGACAAGTAAACGCAGTATCTGATCTTCAACCGGGTCCTATACTAGAGGGGAAAACTGCTGTGAAGAATCTTTTTTTTATTTAAAAAAAAAAAAATTTTTTTTTTTTAACATTTATTTTTGAGACAGAGAGAGACAGAGCATGAATGGGGGGAGGGTCAGAGAGAGAGGGAGACACAGAATCGGAAGCAGGCTCCAGGCTCCGAGCTGTCAGCACAGAGCCCGACGCGGGTCTCGAACTCATGAACCATGAGATCATGACCTGAGCCGAAGTCGGACACTTAACCAACTGAGCCATCCAGGCGCCCCTGCTGTGAAGGATCTTATTGGATCAACTGACATGACCCAGAATACAAAGGATCGACTGGATGAGGGTATTAAATCAATGTTAGGCTTACTAGGTGGACAGCTCTACTGTGGGTAGGAGGATACCTTTGTTCTCTGGAGACCCACTGAAGTGCTTGTGAATAAATGGCCATGATGTGTCCAAATTCTTCCCAAATGGAAAATGTATTATGTATATATGTGAAGAGAGAACAGATGATAAAGCAAAGGGAGCAAACTGTTAATAGCTGATTTTTTCTTTTCTGTAAGTTTAAAATTATTTCCAAACAAAAAGCTTAAAATATGCATACTCTAAGGTACAAAAATTCTACTTCCAATAATTTGTCCCATATAAGTATTTGCCCAAGTATATTACATGTGAAATATAGTTCACTGAAAAACAGGTTTATAATTATAAAAAGTCAGAAACAGAAACAATCTCAATGTCAGCAAACAATAAATGGGTTAAATATACTATCATATCAGTGTAGTATTATTCCCTATGGAAAAATATCTATATGTATTGATGTAGAATGGTTTCCAAAAATTTACCTAAGTTCATTTGTTTTAAACTATAGTTGACAACGTTTTATTAGTTTCAGGTATACAACATAATGATTTGACAATTCTGTATATTACTCAGTCCTTGCCACAATAAGTGTAGTCACTATCTGTCACCATACAACATTATTACAATATCATTGACTACATTCCCTATGCTGTACTTTTTCATCTCTGTGACTTACTTCAAAAACCTATTGTTTTGTGAAGAAAAAAAATCAACAAAACATAGATAGAGGAAGAATGGATTTCTCCCCAGCAACAAAAGCAATTAAAACCTAAGAAGCTCAGGCATGCCTTGTTTTAGTTAGGAAAGAATTTAAAACCATTCTCTACATGTATTTATGAAGCTATTTGTAGATAGAAATAATTTTCTCTCTTACAACACTTGATAATACAAATTTTCCCAGTGCAAAAAGAAACTAATACAATCTGGATGCCATTCTCTCCTAGTTAACTCAAAATATCTTTTAATAAACTTTTAAAAATACAAATACGTCTACCAAAAAGCATAAAAATATGAATATACAGCCAAAGAGCTCTTACAAAGTTAGCATACCCATGTAACTACCATCCTGATCAAGGAATAGAACACTCCAGAAGTTGGCCTCATACACTAACCCATCAATTAATCTCCTTCCCTAAAGGTCACTGCTATCCTGACTTCTTATATCACAGATTGGTTTTGCCTATTTTAGAACTCTTTTCTTCAACGTTATATTTGAGCTCATGTTTTTGTAAATACCAAGATTTTCCTGTTCACTGCTATAAGTATTTCGCTGAATAGATGACAGGATATTTTTTCACTCTTCTACTGAGAGGCCATATAGGTTGTTTTCAGTTTACAGTTGTTATGAATTGTGCTATGAACATCCTTGGACAGGACTTTGGTGAACATAAGCACACATTTCTGTTGGATATACACTTACGGGTAGATTTGCTGGATCACAGGTATGACAAGTAGGAAGAGCTTTAACCTCATATGAAAAAATTTCCAAAGAAGCTCTACAAATTTACAATTCTACCATCAGTGTTTGAGAGTACTAGTTGCTCTGAATCTTTCCTGACACTTGCTGCTTTCAAGTTTTTTGTTGTTATTTGTTTGCTCTTAAATTTCAGCTATTCTGTTCAGTGTGTAGTGGTAATTTACTGTGATTCTGTTCAGCATTCTTTGATGATTAATACGTTGGGCACCTCTAAGAAACTTTTTTTAACCTTCCACAGTTAGATCTACCATTGACCTGGAATTTACTGATTGACTGACTGACTGACTGTTTAATGGGGAGAGGCAGAAAGAGAGGGGGACAGAGGATCCCAAGGAGGCTCTGCACTGACAGCGAGCCTGACGCAGGGCTTGAACTCATGAACCACAAGATCATGACCTGAGCCGAAGTTGGACATTCAGCCAACTGAGCCATGCAGGCACCCCATATTTATTTACTTCTAATGTTTATTTATTTATTTATTTTGAGAGAGAGAGCACGTATCGGGGTGGGGCAGAGAGAGAGGGAAAATCCTAAGCAAGCTCTGTGCTGTTACACAGAGCCCGACTCAGGGCTCAATCCCACAAACCTGAGATCATGACCTGACCTGAAAACAAGAGTCAGATGCTCAACTGAGTCACTCAGGTGCCCCAACCTGGAATTTATTTTATGGATGATGTGAGTAGGGGTCAAAACTAGTTTTTTTCTGATATGGATAGGATATGCAATTGACCCAGGATCATTTATTTAAAAGACTTTTCTTTCTACATTGCTGTATAATGCCACCTTAATAATAAATTTTGTATGGATAGATGTACATAATATATATAATTATATATATTGCATACACACACTTTTATGGGTCTGTTTAATCCTGCAATTTTGCTTCTCTTCAATTACCTTGGCTATTCTTGCTGTTTATGTTTCCATATAAATTTTAGAATCAGATGTGTAATGGTTTTAGAGGACATGTTTTATTAGATTTATTTAGTCCTAGGTATCTGAATTTTTTTTAAATATTTTTGTGAGAGAGAGAAAGAGGAAGAGAGAAAACAAGCAGAAGAGGGGCAGAGAGAGAGGGAGACAGAGGATCCAAAGCAAGCTCTGTGCTGACAGCAGAAAGCCCAATGTGGGGCTCAAACTCACGAAGCATGAGATCATAACCTGAGCCAAAGTCAGACGCTTAACCAACTGAGCCACCCAGGTGCCCCAGTATCTGAATTTTTGGTATTAGAAATGTCATCTTTCTCAAAATTTCATTTTGTTATACAGAAATACCTATTTTGTATATTAACCTGGTACCTAGGAATATTACTGAATTTACTGTTAACAAAGTATTATTTTTAATTTACATAAAGTAAAATTCATATTTTCTGGTATACAGTTCTAGGAGTCTTGACCCAAAAGTCCCCCATGCCACTCCTTTGTAATCAACACCTTCCCCTACCCTCAAACCCTGGCAACCACTCACCTGTTCTCCATATCTACAGTTTTGCCTTTTTAGAATATGACTTAAATTGAATCATACCATGCATAACTTTTCAAGAGTCACGTCTTTCACTCAATATAATGCCTTTAAGGTTCATCTACATTGTTGCATACATCAATACTTTGTAGGGATGTACCACACTTTGTATATTCATTCACCAGTTGTAGGACATTTCAGTTCTTTCTAGTTTTTTGGTGATTACACATAAAGCTCACAGCCATTTGAATACAAGTTTTTGTGTGAACATAAGTCTTCATTTTGAAGTAAATACCTAGGAGTAGGGCTGATGAGTCATATGGGAAGCATACACTTATCTTTAAAAGACACTGCCAAACTGTTTTCCAAAACAGTGGTACCATTTTGCACTCCCACCAGCAACACATGAAAATTCTGTATGCTCTCCATCCTCACCAGAACTTAGTATCATATTTAGTTAAGTCCTATTTTTCTTTGCTAAGAGCTTTGTATCATTTAATAAATGCTTCATCTGGAATCTGAGATAGTCATAGGATTTTTCTACTTTTTTATAGTTAATGTGAATTATAATGATTTCTTAATACTATCAAAATGTTTACATATATAGTCCATATTTAATTAGAAAAAGCTTACTTATTATTAAGGCGCTTGGGGGGCTCAGCTGGTTAAGCATCTCACTCTTGATGTCAGTTCGAGTCGTGATCTGGCAGTTGTGAGATTGAGCCCTGCTTTCTTGGGCTCCAGGCTGACAGCACAAGGCCTGTTTGGGATTCTCTCACTCCCTCTCTCTCTGCCCCTCCCCTGCTTGGACAAGTGCCTTCTTTCTCACTCTCTCAAAATAAATAAACCTTAAATTAATTAAGTAAGTAAAGTAAAAGCTACTATCTAGCCAAAATTGTATGATCACTTTAGTCACATTTCCTAGCAAATCTTTCCCCACCAAACACAAAACAGATTAGAGAAATGGTGAGCAAATCACAGTCTTAGAGGCATGTGTACCACTCTAATTTTTAAAATGTGGATTCTATGGGGCACTTGGGTGGCTCAATCAGTTGAGCGTCTGACTTTGGCTCAGGTCATGGTCTCACGGTCCATGAGTTCAAGCCCCGCATCGAGCTCTGTGTAGTCAGTTCAGAGCCTGGAGGTTGCTTCAGATTCTGTGTCTCCCTCTCTCTCTGCCCCTCCCCCACTCACTCTCGGTCTCTCAAAAAAAATGAATGTTAAAAAAAAATTTTTTTTAAACGTGGATTCTGAAGCATCTAAAAGGGAAAATAATTTCCATTACAAATGATATTGATGTTGTAATAAGAGTAACATTATACACTTTCAGAAACCAGAAACGGAACTATAGTATAAAAATGCTGTATTTCCCATCCAACATAAATAACTGGATAAATAATGAAAATATCTGATAGTTTTATAGATTATAAATTTATGAAATTCTATCATTTGAAAGGGAAATCTTCTACCCTCTTGATAATGATAATTCCACACCTTTTTGATAATGATGACATTAATGAATTCTGGCCTACTAATTACCAGCCATGAGTTAGTTTTATCTTTTCACTTTACCTGTTTTCCTGTGGTTGTGTTGTTTCACAACTAAACCACCAATCATAATCAGATAGTGATGAGAAGCCCCACAGGATCTAGATAATCTTTTGCAATGAAATTGTCATAATGTTATCAAATGCATTTTCAATCTTGAGTTCTATATAATCTAGGTTAAGAATGACCTACGTGGCTCTGAACATTCTGGCAGCTTCCCACAATGTAGCTCTCTGAAGTTACCTTAGACTCCTGCCTTACCTCCCCTGTTCACACACTCAGCTCTATTCAGTATTTTGGCAAAAGCAGGGATTGGTAATGTTCCATCAAGACCTAGCAACATACCAGAAAGCAATGTAGATGTCATGGATAGCCAAACACAAAGGCAATACTGGACTGGATATCTTGAACTCTACTGCAAGCACTATGAATTCCAGTCTCTTTCTGGGTCACCATGTGTATTCCTTACCCATTCTATTCAGTTTACTGGATTTTACTTGTTTCTCTTATTACTTCATAGAGTGATGTTAATATTACAACATTTTAAGTCACAGCACCATATGGCGGTAATATATAACTGCATATAACTAAGATGAACTCCCTTAAGATTGGTTATCTACCAAATAGTATCAATAAGATGCAAAAAATTAAAAATATCAAGTACTTGAAATCTAAAAGTAATTCTAAGCATACTATAGCAGAGTCCACAGTACCCTTCAACCTCAACCACCACAATCAGATGACTTCTTTTAATTACTACCACAATATCACTAGGAAAGCCACAGGGAATAAATAATCAGCTGGGTAGTACTTCTTTAAAGATGGCATTTAACACATACACACAAAAAATAGCTAGTTTTACCAAAATAAAAATTCACTGAATTTAGACTGGCTGTTCTGTTTGCGCTATGAATTTAAAACAACAACAAATACACTGCCAAATGAACTTTGACTTCTATTTCCTCATGACTGTGAGCAGGTTTTTAAAAAACAACAACTGCTGTATATCTTCAGGGCAAAGTACAACATACCCACTGAAGGACTTGTATATAGCGGTAAAGAACTAATCTTTAGCCTCAGGATTTGAGGGTGATACTACAGTATGAAGAACAAAATAAGTCAAATTAAAAGTTAAAAAACCAAAGATCTGACAAAGCTTTTGTGGAGTGCTTCTTATTAGCCATTAACAAAGATTTCTTAGTCTAGGGGTCAGTGTTACTGAGGTTTGAAGGAAATTTTACCTGCTAGAGGTCAGTTGGTAAAAGGCAGTAACTCTCAAAACCTAAGAATTTTTAACACCTCGGTTATCATCTTGTCTACCCCCATGGTTTTGTAAGTAACAAGGAGGAAGAGAAGAGTAGGAGAATGACCCTGAGACCTCAAATCCTCTTTGGAATACAAAGCCCTCAACTAAGCAAGCTGTACTGGTTGGTAATGGCTAGAGATGGGGGAGGCTACTCCCCAGTTCCTATATTCCACTCATTCCGCTTTTGTATCCCTGCGGTATCACACCTGTTCTGAGTAGTTCTAAGTTGCCAATTCACATTTTAAAAAGAAAATGGCATCTTACAAAGAAAAAAATCAAGTGACCCAACTAAAAAATGGGCAAAGGGCTTAAACATTTCTCCAAAGAGGATACACAAATGGCCAACGAATATAGGAAAACATGTTCATCATCATCACTCAGCATCATCAGAGAAATGCAAATCAAAACTACAATGAACTATCACCTCACACCTATGAGAATAGCTATTCTCAAAAAAACAAAACAAAACAAAACAGAAAATAGCAAGTGTTGGCCAGGATGTGAAGAATTTAGAACCACTGTGCACTGTTGATGGAGTTATCAAATGGTGTGAACATTATGCAAAACAGCATGGTAGTTCCTCAAAAAATTAACAGAACTACCAAATGATGCAGCTATTCAACTTCTAGATATATATCTAATAGAACTGAAAGCACGGTCTCTAAGAGGTATTTGTATACCCATGTTCATAGCAGCATTATTCATAACTAAAAGCAACTCAAATGTCCGTCGATAGATGAATAAACAAAACATGGTTATACATGAAATGATAATACGATAATCAGCTTTTAAAAGGAAGGAAATCCTGTCACATGCTATAACATGGATGAACCTTGAAGACATTATGCTAAGTAAAATAACAAGTCATGAAAAGACAAATACTATAGGATTCCACCTACATCAGGTATCTAAAATAGTCAAAATCACAGAAACAGAATGGAGAATGGAGGTTACCAGGCAGGGGTTGGGGGAAGGGAGAAATGGATTTGTTGTTTAATGGGTACAGAGTTTTCAGATTTGCAAGGTGAAAAAATTTACAACATACTAAAGGTATGTTTTACAACAATGGGAACGTACTTAACACTACTAGTTGAGATGGCAAATTTTATGTTGTTTTTACTAAGAAAAAAAAGGAAAAAATGACAACAGATCTCTTACTTTTTCTTGCTGTGTCCTTCCCAACCTTTCATATTCTGTTTTTTAATGTTTATTTATTTTTGAGAGAGAGAGCACACACGCGAGCAAGAGAGGAAGAGACAGAGAGGTAGACACAGAACCTGAAGCAGGCTCCAGGCTCTGAGCTGTTGGCACAGAGCCCCACGTGGGGCTCAAACTCACAAACCATGAGATCATGAAGCTGAGCCGAAATCACACACTTAACTGACGGAGCCACCCAAGCGGCCCTCCCACCCCTCCACACACAACCTTCCATATTCTGAAAGGAGCCAAGAACTGCTGCAGGACCCTGTCTTCCTTCTCCCCAACTACCCTATAGAAACAGCCGGCTAGCACAATCCTCTTAGAGCAAACAGGGCAAGTCTGCAATCATAGGAAGGAAGGGGAAACGGCCAGGAGAGGACCTCGAGTTGACTGGCCTCCACTTCTAATTGTGACTTTATCCCTCAGCCTAGGAAAATAGAGTGTGCTGGACCCCTAGTTGAAGAACCCCTGGGGAAAAGAGTAAGGAGTCTTTTATGGTGATTTGTTTAAATCATGAAAAGTAGAAAATAAAGAGATGGTGACAAGTATAACCTCCTTGATGACCAAGTACATGCTATACTTCTTTGCATCCCTTCTAATACCTCACTCTTAGAAGTCACTCAGTAAATACTTGTTTGTGCTGATAACAATGACATATTGATGACCACGGGCAAAAAGAATGGATCTTTTGTCCAGAAAAAAAAGCCTACCAGACTCAGAAGCCAAAGTGCTTATTTTAATGAATGAATTAAGGTCATTTCCATAATAAAAATCTCCAATGATTTCACAATAACTTTTACTAAAAACTTGTATAAAACTACTTTTTCCTGGCAAGTGAATACCACATTGCCTACATTTTGTACTTGGAAATTCCCCCCCTCCCCCCCCCAAAATACTCTCTTTAAACTAACATCTCATTAATTACATTATGTAATGAGATAGCCACTGACAGCATCTAAGATCCTTCCACAAGGGTCATTCATCTGCCAGAAAAAAAAACGCCTGAGTTTGTCTTTCAGTTGGACTGCGGACAAGAGATGGGGTTTTCCGCTGTACAAGATTTTTATTGTTGGTTATAAAATCAAGCTTCCTGAATATTTACATTAACAAGGCTCTTAGTCATTCACATAAGGAAAAATGAAAACAATTGCTTTAATTACATACTTAAGAGGCTTTCTGTAGAAGAAAAAGTTTCTGATATTTGGATATTCTGTGGTAACGAAATTAAATGCCCCTAAGCTACCCCTAAGCTGTTTTAAGCAGCTGTTAAATTGTTATACATACATGCATTTTATTCTGAAAAATACACCCAAAAGTGCAGGTGCCTTTCGGTCCCCTAAATGCCACAGTTAACAATGTTAATCTCCAGGGTCTCCCAATACTGATAAACCACAAATAAACCACAAATAAAATGCAGTGGGATCGTTCTATAAGAGTTTTGTTGGATAGAAGATTAAAACTTTTTATGTTAACATTTTAACAGCCTCTTTTATAAGCAAGTGTAATTGCTCTGCAATTTGCTAGAGGTGGGAATATGATTTTCAACTCACTGTATATCCAAATTCATATAAACTTGACAGGATTTTTTATGAGGAAGCAGATCACTGCTCTTGCTGAAACACAAGTAGAATCCCTTTTTAAGGCACTCAAAACCTCAAAGTTTCTGCCTCAATCAAGTAAAATTTAGTTGCCATAATGCATGAAGGAGATCACTTTCCTTTGGTTGTCCTTTAATTTTATCTAAAGCAAATATGCAGTGTGAACAGTATTAACAAATAAGAACAAATGCCCAACAAGCAAAAGGGGATGTTCTACCAGGTTTTTAACAATAGAGTTTAAAATGCCTCCTGTTGGGGGCGCCTGGGTGGCTCAGTCCATTAAGTAGCTGACTTCAGCTCAAGTCATGATCTAGAGGTCTGTGAGTTTGAGGCCCATGTCAGGCTCTATCTATGCTGACAGCTTAGAGCCTGGAGTCTGCTTCAGATTCTGTGTCTCCCTCTCTCTCTCTCTCTGCCCCTCCCTACCTCAGGCTCTCTCTCTCAAAAATAAACATAAAAAAAATGTTAAATAAATAAATAAAAATTAAAAAATAAAAATAAAGATAAAATGCCTCCTGTTGGGACAAAGGGCAATTTCTCAGAACACTGTACCCAGGGTGTTTTGATTATAGACTACACACATGCATATACATATTCCTCTATTAAAATAAAAATATTTAGTTTCATTTTCAGCAGAAACTTGAGGCAGTAGTAGTGTAAGTAACTGCCCAAAAGTCAAAACCCCATTTTAACTTTAACCTTCTGTGCCATCAAGATCTTTTTTAATTTTTTTTTTTTTTTTTTTTTTTTTTTTTACTGTTTATTAAAGCAGGGCTTGAACCCACAGACCGTGAGATACACAGCCTGAGCCAAAGTCGGACATTCGAGTCAGACTGAACCACCCAGGTGCCCTGCCATCAAGATCTTTATTAAAGATCCTACGCAGCTATCAAGATGACTAGGAAACACCATACGTTTTCGTATCTTCTCTCTAATCCTGTTCACTTTTTTGATTGAAAAAAGATAATAAATGTGGAGTGGTCAAGACAGGGAAAAAAAGGAGACAGGAATTTTAGAACTGGAGATTATATCTGCGATTATCTAATACAATATTCTTATGTCACACTAAGACTGAGACCTAACGGTGTTTAAATTAGCTCTAGAACTAACGGATATAGGTCTGTATAACCTTCCACTAAAACAAGAAAATAGATATGGCCTTATTTGAGGAGGAACACTCAAAACACTCTTGAGACTAAAAGAAAGTTGTTTCAGCAAATTACTTAGTATCCTTTGGGCTTTCCTTTCTGCATATTTGTGACAGACACAAAGCTACCCAACAGACATTGCTTCCCTTCTAACTTGCTAACAGAATCCCAGTTCTTCCTGGGCAGCATGCAACGTGTCAAAGCCTAGGAAATGATACATGATGCACACTACCCCAACCATGCCATTTCCCTTAGCCATACACAGTTCCCCAGCCTCTCCTAGAACTAGGGGCAGTCTTGTAAAACAGTTCAAGCATATGAGACTTCAGAGAAAATAGGATGGATGCCTCCGGGAAAGACTGTGTTCTCTGTCAGGCAAGCACAGGAGGGATTGCTTGCTTGGTTCCCTTTCTTTCTTGCCTTGAAAAGGGATGTGATGTCTAAAGTGAGGCAGCCATTTTGCTACCTGGTGGCAATAATGAACATGCAAAAAGATGGCAGAGTCAAAGACCAGAGCAAAGCTGGGGCCTTGAGCACACTGCAGAGCAGCTAAACCAACAGAGACCACCTACCTCTGAACTTCTCTGAACTGTGCAATAATAAACGGCTTATGGTTTAAACCTCTGCTAGTGGCTTTCTGTTAACTACAGCTGAAAGCAGTCCTGAATTTTTTAAAAAATTTTCTCTAACATGCTATGATCTTCCTGCCCAAACTCACTCCCTTTACAATATACTCTGCTTATGCTACATGCAACTAAGAGAGGACAGGATTATATTTCTCCTGCATAGTAAATAAAGACCAATTTAATTACAATACCTCAACTATATGTCTCTATTAAAATGTCATCAGTAGGGAATAGGGGAAAAAAACACAATTTAGAATCATGTTTGTTCTTGATTATTGACTTAGATCCTTCCTTCCGCCATCTCAAATCCTTTTTGGAAATAAATACCACATATATAACAAACTGATAAAGGAGATCTATTGGAACTAAACTCTTCGGTCTCCTGTTAGTAAAAAATAAAGTATTCAAACTTCCCTCTTGAATTTTCAGTTCCAAACCTGCCCCGGCCACTATTTTCATATACTGATGCCATAACCAAAGCTTAGAGACTTACCAGCATTGCACCAAACTCGTGGCATTGTTATTTTCTCCTACTGTAATTAAATACATGGGTTATAATAATTAAATCTAAATGTTGGTAAGACATAAAAAATTGCAGACTATCCAGTGCAATTATTTAAAATAGTTATTTTAACTGTATTTTGATAGAACTCTCTCAAATACATGTTCAGCTCCAAGACTCCTGTTGCACCCATCTCTGTACTTCTTCCAGTGCCCGGAACACGGGAGAACCCAGTTCACCCCCAGTCCTCTCTGCTCTCCAGTGCTTATCTCTCCACTTCCGTCCACAGCCCAGTTCTGCCTACAGCTATTCCCATGATCGGCAATGGCTATGCCACTCACTCTTCTTTCAGAATTTCTTTCTAACCTCATTTGTCTTCTGTCATCCCTCAGCTTCCTCAGGAAAGAAAGGTCAACAGCCTCCCTAGTTGGAAGAACAAATGACTGTGATGAGCACCCATCCTCTTAATTACGATACTGTCTCTTCTCTGCTCCCCTCACTCCAAAAAAAGACCAAGTACTCCTGAGTTCGAGCCCAGACACAAATGAGTATGAACGTATATCTATATATGTACGTATATATGGGCTAATAGCTTTTCTAGTTTACAAAAAGAAAAACAGGAGAACAAATGCTCATTTTTTGTTAAGTTGTAGAATGCTTTTACCGACTCCTCCCTTCCGTCTACCCTTTACCAACCACTTTCTGATGTTCTATGACCTTCCACCCATTATGGTCTCTGGGTCACATGGCTCATCCCACACAATCGCATACTCCCTTCTTCCTGACAAATTAATCAGTCAAGATGGAAACATTACTTAATTGCTATAGATGTCTATGTTAGACTCCTCTAAAAATATGATAGGACACGGTGCTAGTTTATATCAGCATTTTTTAAATTAATTAATTTTTAAGAGACATCAAATATGAGTAGGGGAGGGGCACAGATGGAGAGAATCCCAAACAGACTCCACGCTGTCAGCACAGAGTCCCACATGGGGCTCAATCTCATGAACCATGAAATCATGAACCAAAATCAAGAGTTGGACACTTAACCGAGTCACCCAGGCGCCCCTATATCAGCATTTTAAAACGGTGATCCAGAGACTCTTGGGTGGGAGGCCCTTGAGACCCTTCTGGGGGATCCACAATGGCAAAATTATTTTTAGTAATACAAAGATGTAATCTGCCTTTTTTGCTCTCATTCTCTCATGAGTGTACAACAGTGAATCCAGAGGATATGTGGTGTGTGATGATAATGTATCATGCTGCCAACTAACAGATTCTTATGTTTTTTTAATTTTCTAAGGTAGAAAGTTTAAGGCATAAATATGTACGTTTTCAGAAATTAACGGAGTGTGTTCTTAGTACTTCTATGCTCTCAGCAATAGCAATTTCTGCTAATATCTGCTATCATCTCCACAACTTCATTATCACCCAATGAATTCATCTCATGTTTAAAGAAATTAAGTGTTTTAGTCATTGACATGATGAGCTCTTTAAAACCAAAAGATTTTTCATGTTAGAAATAAAAAAGCTGGGCCGCCTGGGTGGCTCAGTCAGTTAAGCATCTGACTTTGGCTTAGGTCACGATCTCACAGTTCATGGGTTCGAGCCCACAGTTGGGCTCTGTGCTGACAGCTCAGAGTCTGGAGACTGCTTCAGATTCTGTGTCTCCCTCTCTCTCTGTCCTTCGCCTGCTCATGATCTATGTCTCTCAAAAATAAACATAAAAAAATATTTTAAGAAATAAAAAGACCACTGAAGCATTATACAAAGTAAATAACCATATTGCACTGGTTGGTATGGTTAACACTGCTGAATGTTGGATGAAAAATTAGTAAAAGGAATCACAGCAGTGCCACTTAAAAAAATGATGCAGTATCTCATCAAATTAAAGATTTTGTTGCAAACATGAATTACAAGTTAATATCTTGCCTTAAGGACGGTACTTATGCTTTATAAGTGGACAGATCCGTAGATGTGGGTGGACTTACTGTTTTGTTTTCACTTTCTAGTATCCATGCCAACTAATCATCGAAGAAGGTCTTCTTTCATGTGAATGGTTGGCAACGAACATAAATGCTGTTGAATTACTCCAAGTATTAAATAATGTTTTGAGTCTCATGATTTATCTTGAAAAAACCATGTTGATATCTGCTCTAATGGTACAAAAGCAAAGGTGGGCAAAACTGCTGGTGCTTTAGCATAAATCAAGGCAGAAGTACAGAACTATACTAGTAATAATTATATCCTTCACTACATCAATCATTTTTTTAAAAAAGTCGGTTTCACTTCACAATGTCCTTGCCAAAACAGTCAGAGTTATTATTTTTGTTGCATCTGACTCCTGAGAACTTGGTCTTTTTAATACTGTGTGACGAAATGGTAAGTATACAAGAAACACTTCTGCTGCATACCTACTACAACAGCTGCCTTAAGGAAAAGCATTTATGCAATTGTTTGAGTTGGGAGCTAAACCATGATTTTTTCATAGAATACCATTTTTGCTTAAAAGAATGAGTGGCAGACAATGGCTAATCAGACTGAGGTATGTGGCAGATATTTTCTCTAACATGAGTAAAGTGAGCCTGACACTTCAAGGAAAAAACTGACAATATCTGTTGACAATGATAAAATTTGAGCTTTCAAGATAAAATAAGAATTTTTGAAAACCTGAACTTGACAGCAAAATCTTGACCACTTCCTAACACTGAAAGACTTTTTTGATGAGAATAATGGACATATAAAAGAATGTGATTTAGGGGCGCCTGGGTGTCTCAGTCGGTTGAGCATCCGACTTCAGCTCAGGTCGTGATCTCACACTCCGTGCGTTCGAGCCCCGTGTCGGGCTCTGTGCTGACAGCTCAGAGCCTGGAGCCCGCTTCAGATTCTGTGTCTGCCCCTCCCCGATCAAGCTCTGTCTCTGTGTCAAAAATAAATAAAAACATTAAAAAAAAAAAAAAAAAAAAGAATGTGATTTGTTAAATACTGTGTAATCAAATATGTCAACATCTGAAAGATCTGCATAACTCAGTAAACCATTATTTTTCAAATCACCAACACGTGATGTTTCAAAATCACATACAGGTCAAAGATCCATCCAAAGTTCAAGGACAGACCAACAAAATTTTAATGTTACAGAGTATAAAAAATTCACTGATATGGTTTCATATTCAATATTGCAACTAACTTTTAAGAATCTACCACTTGTTGGGACACCTGGATGGCTCAGTTGGTTAAGCGTCTGACTCTTGATTTCGGCTCAGGTCATGATATCACGGTTCTTGAGTTCGAGCCCCGCATTGGGCTCCAAGCTGACTGTGGAGCCTGCTTGGGATTCTCTCTCTCTCTGCCCCCAAGAAGCAAGAGAGAGAGAAAGAGAGAAAGAGAGAAAGAGAGAAAGAGAAAGAGAAAGAGAAAGAGAAAGAGAAAGAGAAAGAGAAAGAGAAAGAGAGAGAAAGAGAGAGAGAAAGAGAGAACTAGAGGAGAGAGGGAAAAAAAGAAAAAGAGGAAGAGAAAGAAAAAAGGAGAGAGAAGAGGGAGAGAATGAATAAAAGACAGAATGTACAACTTGTTGAGTTTTGACGTGACAAAGGATATCCACAATTACATGAAAAGATATTAAAATAGCCCACCCTTTTTTCAACTATATATCTGTATATTGAGGGTTTTCCTCATATAATTCAAACCGAACACTGTACTGCAACAGATTGGATCTAAAAGCAGTTATGGAAATCCAACTGTCTATTAAACAACACAGTAGGGGCACCTGGGTGGCTCAACCGGTTGGGCATCGACTTTGGCTTAGGTCATGGTCTCATGGGTTCGTGAGTTCAGGCCCCGTGTCCAGCTCTATGCTGGCAGCTCAGGGCCTGGAGCCTGTTTTAGATTCTGTGTCTCCCTCTCTGCCCCTCCCCTGCTCATGCTCTGTCTCTCTCAAAAATAAATAAACATTAAAAAAAAAAAAGATCTTTTAATAAAAATTAAAAAAATAAACAACATAGTAAAGCAAGTGGAAAAATGTAAATGTCATACTTCTCACTATACTTTTTGTTTTGGAAGATCTTTTTCATTAACCTTTAATAAGTTTGTCATTTTTAATTTTTTGTTAACATTTACTTATTTTTGAGAGACAGAGCATGAGTGGCAGAGGGACAGAGAAAGAGGAAGACACAGATTCCAAAGCAGGCTCCAGGCTCTGAGCTGTCAGCAGAGAGCCTGATGCGCAGCTCGAACAACCGAACCATGAGATCATGGCCCGAAGTCAGACGCTTACCCAACTGAGCCACCCAGGAGCCCCTAATGAGTCTGTTATTTTTTTTTTTTTTTTAATTTTTTTTTTCAACGTTTTTTATTTATTTTTGGGACAGAGCGAGACAGAGCATGAACGGGGGAGGGGCAGAGAGAGAGGGAGACACAGAATCGGAAACAGGCTCCAGGCTCCGAGCCATCAGCCCAGAGCCTGACGCGGGGCTCGAACTCACGGACCGCGAGATCGTGACCTGGCTGAAGTCGGACGCTTAACCGACTGCGCCACCCAGGCGCCCCTGAGTCTGTTATTTTTAAATGAGTAAACATATTAAACATTTCTTGATTTAAAATATGTTGCATATTGATACGGTCCACATGAACAAAAGATCTTTGGGGTCCTCAATGATCTTTAAGTCGTACAAGATGTCCTGACACCACAACGTTTGAAAACCACTGGTTTATAACACCACAAAAAAGAACACTTACAAGAATGTGTATATAAAAAAAGAAGCACCTGAAAATGAATCAGAGGATCTCGGCTCCAGGGCTAGCACCACTTCTTACTTGTTTTGGGATCTGGATAAATTACTTAGTCTAAGGTCTTAGCTTCCTCATCTGTAAAATGGATAACTCGTATCTTGTTCTGAGGATAAAAGACAAAATACGTCAAAGCAATTTATAAACTACAAGTATATCATTACAAGGTCTCAAAGTTAAGAGTTTTAAAACACTTCTAAAAGGCAAATTTCTACAAAATTCTTTTTCTAAAAATTCATTACTAAAAGAACTTATAGAAAATGCAAAATGGAGATAATCAAAAATTAGTTCAAATGTCCAACCACATAACTTTACTGTATTAAATTACTTCCTTTACAGTTATAATTGGCAATATATGTTTTAGCTATTATGGGCATTTCCAAATATACATAAAAATACAGAAAACAGTAACAAACCCCAATATACCCATCACCTAGCTTAAAAATTATCAAAAACTTGCCAATATTGTTTTACTTATTTCCATTTGTGTGTGTTTGTGCCTGTCCTGAAGTTTTTAAAAAACGTGTGTTAGACATCATTTCATTCTACCTATAAAAACTTCCGTATGTACCTCTAACAGATGAGACTTTTTAAACATAACCACAATACTATTAACATGGATAAAAACTTTATGGTTGTAATTCTTAAATATCATCTAATACACACTCCATGTTCTAATTTCCTGATTGTCTCAAAACAAACAAACAAACAAACAAAACAGTGTTTTTAGTTGGTTCATATCAAAAGATCAGTTACCAGTTCATTTTCAAAAGAACCCTAGATTTTTAGCTAAAGCTAGGAAGGAAAAGAAAATAATACCATGCTTTATATACCATGTACAGTTTACAAAACAAAGTCAAGAACTATCTTCCTGAGGAATATGCCTCTCCCCCAACCAAACAACAAACAAAAATAACAAAAGAAACCCATGATAAGATAGGCCAGACTGGCAACACTTCAGTGTTCTGAGAAGTGACCAGAAGAGGACACAGCTTAGCAACTCAGGAAAAGAAGGAGTTGATAGGTGACAACCCCCCCACCCCCCCCTGCTTTGGACAAGGTGAGGTGAGGTCAGCCGGCATCAAGCAAGCTGGAGGTGAGGTCAGGGTCCAGGTTCTAGAGTGAGTAGACTCCTCAAACAAGTCAGGTGCCCAAGGCTATAAGGCAACCCCCTGCAGGTTTCAACTCAAAGCTCAAAAAACAATGCTCTAAGCTAGAGGCATAATGATCAAAAATACCAGTCCTGAGAATTTATTCAATAAATATTTATCCAAAGACGACTCTACTAAGCACTATTTAGGACAGGAGCTGCAATACAAACAGTAAGTAGCATATACCTCTCTACACATGCCCATCCTCATGAATTTTAAGGGGAAGAATGGAAACGGTTTAGTAATTACCTTGCCATTTACCATCACAATTTACAGTGCATCTTTTTTCTGTAAACTGCAGTCTGCCCCACTCCTCACCCAGTCACTAAGACAAATCTGAGTTCTGCTGTCCTCATACACACCACACACCCCTGGCATTTAGAGCTACAATTCTTCTCTAAATATTTAGTTTAGAAGGAAATCAAGGGAATGCTAAAGAATTTCCCACCTCCTCTGAAAACTTTTCTTTTCCACAGGCTCATCCCAAGTACGTCAGAATGTAGAAGCACACGTAATATATGCTTAATATAAATCTTTTATCTTAATTTCAGCTATATATATATATATATATATATATATATATATATATATATATTTCTTTTTCAGTTTAAAACTACAGAAATGATGGAGAAAACGAAGGAACAAATTTCTTAAGGAAGGCTTGAGAAGTACTTCATAAATGTGTCCAAAATCATGAAATAGTCACTAAAAAAATTTCAGTGACACTATAAAGAACATCTTCTCAACAACAAAAGAAAACCCAAAGGTCAGATAACTACAATGAGTCCAGACTTCTCCATTTCGGAACTGACATTTCACTCCAAGTTTCTACTATTTGTAGAAAAACAGTATAAAGCTCCTAAGCTTAAGACAGTATTTCCAGCAAGACCCCTAACTCCCTTACAAACATTGAAGAAGACATAATTACGGACACAGAATACAACGCAGCCCAAAATAGCCACTGGAATCTTGGACTGTGTGGACAAGACCTGCAGAGGTGTCACCCTTTACCCTATTTCTCTTACCCGATCATTAAGATGAACAGTTTACTTCTACTGTCTGTACATCTTTGGTTTTCATATGTTCTCGAGAAGGTACCATCAAAACAACCTGTCCTTGGAATTTAGCTTCGCTTTACAGCACGATGGCTACAGGAATATTGCTTCTGACGGAGAATCTAAGCATACAGCCCAATATGTACATCATTACCCTAGGTAAGCTGTAAACAATCATACTAACATCACTGCAAAAACAGGAGGTTCTTGGCAAATGGTAGCAAAAGAATCGTAGGTAAATTGTTAATGAGTTAAAAACTCAAAGCCTGAATGCTTCAATCTAAAAAAATATTACGTAGGTTTCTTTAAAAAAAAAAATGGTTAAAGATAATGTGTAGACTTTTACACAAATTGGTTTGGACTGCAAATAAATACTAAAAAGTTGTATCATCAACATTCATCAGGATATCACACACAAAACAGGTTATTCACAGAATAAGTGGGACTGTAACTAGCCCTCTATAATTTCCTTGACCCTGCCCGTTATTATCTTCATTGGACATCAAAATTTGTCATCAGATTTTCCATGTAATGTTTACTTATTTACTGTCCCTCACTCTTCTCCCACTAGAATGTAAGGCCCCATAAGGACAAAAACTTTTCTTATTTTCCACTGTATGCCCAGTTCCTAGAACAGCGTCTAGCACATAGTAGAGGCTACAAATAAATTTGATGAAGAGATGGATGAATGACCTCCCCCACTTCCTTTCCTCCATACATGTTAACCATCCTTTAAGGCCAAGGTCAAATTCTATTATCTCTATGAAGATTATCTTCCCATTACCTCCCCCGATGCCCCAATCTCTTTCTCCCTTACACCAAGAATTTGGCACTTCCCAGCTGTCTGATAACTGTGTATCATTTCATATGTACGTAATTCCCTTACAAATTCTTATAATCCTCCTCCCCTTATTAAGGGCATGGATCCATGTCTCCAGCTTTTGGTATCCACCTCAGTATATGTAAACAGTATATCATTAATAAATGTTTTGATTGATTTATATCTGTAGTTAATCTAGAAATCAATTTAGTCAATAGTTTCAACTTTTTATAACCTATCTCCCTTTCTAATAACTTAATTGAAATTGCAGTGGGTCTCCATTTTAAATTTATATTTGGCAATTTCAAGTTCTAAATTCTCATTTAGTTAGGACTTATGCTCATAATTTACTTTACCCATCCCTTCCCCCAAGATTAAATTTTTTATGTAATGAAACTCATGACTTTCTGGTGATACCTATAATGAGGTATCTCATCCCAATTAAGGAGGTGAAGTTTCATTACCTCCTTCTTGTTGCCTTGGTATTGAAGAGTTTTTTCCTTTATGCCTTTTTTCTTTCATGCCAAGATGTATCTCATTTCCTTCTTTACCGATCGTACCCCTAGCAAGCTTTTATTATTTCTTTGTACCTGTTCTTAGTAATCTGCCTTAAATCCTTCTTTTTGAGTCACTTCTGTTTCCTCCAGTCATTTATTTGATTAAATTTCAAACTCCCTTTCTCAGTGTTTGAGAATGGCCTCCTCTTAAAGCCAGCCAACCTTTATGAACTTCATCCCTTTACATAGCCAACCGTTGATCATCTGGACTAATGGAATGTATAAAAACATGAGATTATCCACAACACAAGAAAATCAAAAAAATTTGACATCTGGCTTTAGAATATATCATATGTGGCTTTGGGCAAGACTTACTTTCTTAATTACATTTTTGCTTAAGACAATATTAGTAATATTTTCTTTTATGATGGTGGATATGTGTCTTGGTTTTAAATTTTGGTGCAATTTTTAAAAAGCCAATTAAGCATCCACTGTGGTTTTTCCTATGAAGCCTTTTAACTAGTTTTTCCTATCTGTTGAAGTCTATCATAAAATCTGGTTTCTGTTTCCCCTGATTTATTTCCTCCCTTTTCTTGGGATTCTGATCCAAATCAACTTACTCTATATTAATTTACTTCTTCAATTTAAAGTAGTGTTTCCTTGAGAATGCAAAACATTTTAAAGATATGTTCAGTGAAATTTTTAATCAGTAACACAGGATAGAAAATTCCACTTTTTTTTTCTTTTTTTTTTGATAATCCGGGAAAGGTTAGGTTTCTAGGATAAACTCCATGGTAATTCTAGCAAATTATATTTAGAATATTGTGACTGGTTGAAAATAGGAAAACATTAATACTGGACAGCTATGTAAATCAGTTTCATCAATATATAATCCCATATACCAAAACCTCTATGGAATCAAATTCCGGATACAAGCATTTATAGAAAACAGCATCAACCCTGGCCATTCTGACCCCAGCCTAAACTCTGCACCTATCTCAGACCTGATCTCAGCATCACTTCTACAAATAGTTTTAAAACGTGTAAGAAAAAGGAAAAGAACTGGGTTAACAGGACCTTCCCTCTGCCCCCTTTACAGTTACTGCCATTAAGTTTTTGGCCACAGAGACCCCTAATCCTCAATTTTTCATGACTATTTTTACTTTATAGCTATTCAATTATTTTACATGTGAATGTAAGGTTACAGTGCTTGAACTGACTTTCCTTCATACACTATTCATATTACCAGAATAAACCATTTTTAATTTTCCCCCACGTGGAACTTTGATAAGTATACATTATCTTACCCAAAAACCAACTCTTTGGGCTGGTGTTACTTAGTTCAAGTTTTCACATAGGATGTTCAGTGTTAACCACCGTCCCCCCCATTTTTTTTAACAGCAACCTTCCACAACAGTCTTCAAACTCAGTGAATTCTACAACTTTGTTTTAAAAAACAAAAACCAAAAAAATTTTCACGGTCTCTCGTCACATTCTGATGAAAATACCTACCAAAAGCCACAAATTCCTAGTTTTTCAATTTATTTCTCCAGCTTGCTGTCATCACCAAATACAGAACTCCACAAATCTCAATTAACTACGGCCTCCCAAGCTGTGTGTCCACCAATATACAGGATTCTCAAGGAAAGGTAAATAATTAAAAATTAAGGAAAGGTAAATAATTAAAAATTAACTGGTAAGAATTCTTTTCTTCCTTTAAAAATTTACCTTAACTTTAAAAAGCGCTCTTCTTCATGGAATTTGAAATCGTATACATCCTTTGAGGAAACAGTTGTCACCTAAGTGCACTCTCAATCCGCCCCACAAAATGGGTGGCATAAAGAGGCATTTTTCTGACAGCCTACGTTCCCCAAATAGTAGTTAGAAGGTCTTTCATGGATGGTAAGTTTCTCACACACGTACATACACACACCGGAAAGAAAGAAAAGAAACATACCTGGTCATTTTCTAAACAGGTTTGATAGGTTTGGTTCACTTGTAAGAGCAGAGTATTTACCTATAATCTTTTAAAGCAGAAGTGGCAGCCAAAGCACTGGGTAAATAAAAACTTCAGAGAGTTTTAAAAACCCTGCATCTTAACTCACTTCCCCTCGGTTCAAGGGGACGGCACACCAAACCCCACGGCAAATGGGATTATGCAACAGGTTTTTCCTCTCCACTTTATTCATCGCAGGCTGGTGAGAGGTGTGCTTTCTCCAAAAAATCTCCAAATTTCTCCAAAAATTTCTCCAAAAAATCCAAAACACCCAGGGCTTTAGGATCTTGGCAGCTGGCATTTAATCAACTCCTTTAGGATTTTGCAGTATCCATTCATTTTCAGATCTACTCGTATTTTCTCAATTACCGGGTTTTTGTTGGTTTGTTCTAGGAAATTAACCCATTATCTGAAAACTTCAGTTTTGCATAAATATTTTTCTCCCTGGTGTTTTATTACCTGAAGCCATACATGATAAACAGACCCTCGGTTGCCCCCTTGGGCTTTCTTATTTCTCACGTTTTACGGCTAGTGTAAATAAAGAAGTCACGGGCGCGCCCCCAACACCGTGACCGGGGCCCCAGCGTGAAAACCGAGTTTTTGGTTGGTCGGTTTGGTTGGAGAACGCAGCACCGTCACCACCCAGGTGGCCTCGCTGCTTACACCAAAGGCGAATTTGGGATAATGGGAACAGTCAGGCCGGGGCCCCACTTGGCAGGCGTGTTGTG
Organism: Panthera leo; assembly: GCF_018350215.1. NCBI lineage: Eukaryota > Metazoa > Chordata > Mammalia > Carnivora > Felidae > Panthera > Panthera leo. Next base: position 46,042,440 of record NC_056685.1, read on the forward strand.
TAACAGTCGCGCCTGGAAGTGAGCAGCTTCGCCCGCGAAGGTACCGCGTCCCGCGGCGGCGGCTCCTCGCGGCGGGATCCGGCGGCCGGGCCCGCTCGCCCCGGCGCGGCCGGGGGGCGCACGGACCGAGACCCCGCGCCCGGCCGCCCGCCCCCTTCCCGCCCGGCCCGGCCCCCTACAAGGCCTACACCCCCGCTCAGACGCTCGTGCAGCTCGGGGCCGCGGTCGCCCCCACCCCGCCTCCCGGAAAGGTGGCCCGGACGCCCGGGGAGGCAGAGCCCGCGGGGCTTAGAGCACGGCGCCCACACAGTCGGGGCGCGCCGCGGAGCGTCCATGCTGCCGGCGCGGGCGGGCGCCCCCAGAGCCCCGCGCCCTCCCGCCCGCACGGTCCGCGCCGCCGGCCGGAGGCCACTTACTTTTGGGGCCGCCGACCTCCCGACTCCCTCCGGGGGAAATGAAAGTTGTCACGGCGTCTCCCCTCGGGCCCCCCTCGCCTGCCCGGCGTGCGAGGCGCCGCCGCGGAGCCGGGAGGGCGGCTGCGCTCCCGCTCGCGTCCGTCCCGTCGCGCTCTCCTCCTCCTCCTCTTCTTTTCACTATATTATCTTCTCCTTCTCTGAGGGGTGGGTGGGGGTGGGAAGCTTAGAAAGAGGGAAGACGTTTGCAACTTTTCTTCACTCTTTCTCTTCCACCACCACACCCCCCCCCCCCGTCAGCCTTGAAAAAACAATGTTGAAAGGGGTGAAGAACTTGGGGAGGTGAAGGTGGGGGGCCGCGTGGGGAAAGCGGAGGGGGGGAGGGAGAAGTGATAATAATCGTTTAAAAACTGATTAAAGCCCCCCAAACAGTGATACACAGACAGAGGGGGAAAGGCGGGGGGGTGGGGTGGGGGGTTGGGGGGAAAGAGAAAGAGTCGCTGGTCAGGAAACTTCAAGCGCGGATGAGGTCATTGGTTTAAAAATAAAGAGATGGCGTCACTTGAAACCAATCCCAGTGAATGAACTCAGCGGAGCCCCGGGGAAAGGAGGAGACAGGCGAGGGCAGGGCGGTGGGCGCCGGGCGGGGCCGCGCGCCCGCCCGCCCATCCCGCGGCAGCCCGGGTCCGCAGCGCGACTCCGCGCCTCGCTTCGGCCGCTCGGGGAGGGGTCGGGTCACGTTCCGTTCCGGAGTTCGGCGACTCACTGGCAGGTTCCGCAGGCGCCGCTGGGAGGAGCCGGGGCTGCCCGAGGAGGCGGCCCCCGCGGCCTCCTCCTTCCGCGCCCGCGCGCCCGCCAGCCCCGACCCCGGGCCGGGGGCTGCGCCCCAACAGGTATTTAAGCGTGTTCCTCCCCCCGCCCCCAACTTACCCCCGGAGACCCAGAGCTTCTTCCTCCTGGTTGCGCTGTTTCCAGCTGCCTCACCAGCACGAAGAAACGCAAACAATGATTTGAGAGAATTACAATCACTCCTTCAAAAGTCTGATGAATCCCAAATGTAGGGCACTGCCGTCTCTTGTGAAAGAGAAGTTACAGGTACTTTAAGAAAAGTCACTGTAGTGTGTTGTCAGGCATTCAGCCACCTACACGTGTTTGTCGTTTAAAGACCCCACACGACTGTTCCTCACATTCGTTATTTTACTTTGTTTATGTTTACTTGTTTACGTTTACAAAGTTTAATGAGTATGGGCAGCATAAAATTCTTTTCTAGCATGTTTTCTACATCGGGCAGCGCCGAATCATTTTTAAATCAGACCGGAGGTTCACTGTCTCTTGAGAGGTGCAAGCCCCTGTTGATTTAACGCTACACATTTCGTGCATTTTTTTTTTTTTAATTTGGATTAATCAGAATAGCTCTCCTGTGAGATTACATTACAGTCTTTGGAAAACTAGAGGAGACCTGAGGTGGTGACAAACCAGGACTTGGAATCAGTGAATAGGACAATCGGAGCTTTATTCTAGCGTTCTTTGAGCATTTGAGCATGAAGCTGCTTCTACTGAGAAGTACTCACGTGGATATCACATAACAAAGATGTGATTAACGACGGAAAAGCACACTGCGAGTGGACTGCTCCATGAGCCAGAATTTATGTGCAGGAATAATCTAGCTCCTAAAATATTCCATTTACAATGTGCTGGATTTGGGACATTGGTCCCTAAAGGCATCTTTGTTGTGGAATGTCCATTTGGACACTGCCTGAGGGACTTTTTTTTTTTTTTTAACTGGCCAAAAAACTGAGAGGCAGGTTTGGGGTGGGTTAGAAAGATCTCTGTACTGCTTTTCTGTATTTAAATCCTGCAACTAAAGTGCATTTGTTACTACTGATAATCATTTAAGGTTAGTATTGGGGTTAGCCTCTGGGAACCTCCAGCTCATCATTCAGAGGAGGAAAAGGAGACTATCTGGAGATGGGAGACCGCTGAGCACTTGGGGCAGTCAATTAAGCCTGAAGGCCACAGATGCAGAGCCCACGTTCTTCTGTCTCTCTGCCTTTGACCTCTAAGACTTTTGCTGGGGGGGAAAGCAATCTCTCCCGCGGCGCCCCGGTCCTCTGGTGGCCAGGAGATGTTACTGCAGCTTTAGTGGGATTACCTATGTTCTTCAAGTAAACTTCCAACAATCTACTAACCATAGACCTGTTCTTTTTAGAACAGCTTAGAAGGGGTAGTTTAAAAGGATCTGCATCTCAAATCTGCTTAGTTGGAGGAGTTGGAGTTTGGGGGAAGGAAGGAAAAGAGAGAATCCTTGTCCTACGATCTTGCCTAGTTGAAAGACTCAGCAAGAACATATGAAATACCCTTTACATACTGAAGCTCCAGCTTTGCTTTAACTGACACATCTTGAAACTTCTCCCCCCTTTTTCAAATGCCTTCCATGTATTTGGTACCATGACAATAGCTATTATAGGGGCCTCCCCAATATATATTATCTAATCAGGAAAACAAGGCACAAATTAAAACTAATTAAAAACTAAATTAGTGATTGGGGGGCACATAATATTGGTTAAGAGTCCAGTGGAGGGGCTCCTGGGTGGCTCAGTCAGTTGAGCATCTGTCTCTTAATTTCTGCTCATATCATCATCCCAGGGTCATGAGATCGAGTCCCGTGTCTTGCACTCACCGTGGAGCCTGTTTAGGATTCTCTCTCTCCCTCTGCCCCACTCATGCTCTCATTCTCTCTCTCTCTCTCTCAAATAATTTTTTTTTAAGTCCAGCAGAAAAAAGGAGCAATGTATGTTGGGGCTGTTAGGGAAGGCAGCTTCTGAAGAGCTTTGACCTCATCCTCGAAGGATAGTTTAGATTTAGTTTAGGTTAAAAGGGCTCAGTGGAAAGACTCTTCTGTAGGGGAAATGGCACGAACAAAGACATGGAGGTGGTGGGATTAAGGTGTATTCAGGTGAGGGACGAGTAGACCCATCAGTAGTAGTAGAGATTGGTGTGTAGCAATTGGACTAAGTTAAAGAGATTTAAAGGCACATTATGAAGTACTTCAATGTTAGGATAAATAGCCTGGTATTAGTCCAACAGGTAACCCTGAACAAGTTTACTTTGCGAAAGAGCACATTTCTCCTTGTTCTACCAAAAGAGCTTCTGTAGATGCTAACAACAAACATGTGGAAGCAAATTAAAAACTACCGCTTATGATTGTTCCAAAGAATAGGAAACATTGGGGTATAAATCTAACAAACCATGTATGGGATCTGTATGCCAGAAAATATAAAATGCTGATGAAATTAGAGAAGGCCTAATTAATTGGAGTAACACATGATATTCATGGATGGGAATAATAATTGGATATAATAAATATGTCAGTTCTCCCGAGATTTAACATAATACCTGTCAAAATCCCAGAAAGGTTTTTTATAGGCAGAGACAAGCTGAACCAAAAATGTACTGCTTCCAGCACATTTAAAGGGATGAGTGAGTGCTAGAGTCCCCAAAGGCAGATAAACAACTCATACACTTAGGACATTTCAGTACATGTAAGTGTGCAGTTTAGTCTTGTTTTTCATTAGAGTTAAATATGGGGGAGGAGTGCCATAATCTTCAGTGCTTAGACCCTCTTAAGTGTTTTTTTTTTTTAATCTTTATTTATTTCTGAGAGAGAGAAAGAGACAGACAGAGTGCGCACGGGGTAGGAACAGAGGGAGAAGGAGACACAGAATCCGAAGCAGGCTCCAGGCTCCGAGCTGTCAGCACAGAGCCCGACACGGGACTCAAACTCATGAACTGTGAGATCATGCCCTGAGTCGAAGTCGGACACTTAACCAACCGACTGAGCCACCCAGGTGCCCCTAGACCCTCTTAAGTTTTTAATCCACCCCTGGCTGAAGCTTCATCATTCTTCAGCTATTGGTAATTGAGTGCCTGCTACCAATGTGTGCCAGACACTGTGCCTGGTTCAGAGGGTTCAGTTATAAATAAGAGAAGCAAGGCCCCTTCCCTCATGGAACTAATGCTCTACTGGGGAGAGAAGACAACAAGCAAATAAAAACAATGGCCAGGACAGTGATAGCACTGACTATGTGGGGAGAAAACTGGGTGATGGGATAGCAAAGGATTGAGGGTCGGGGCAAAGGTGGTTGAGGAAGGCATTCATGAGGAGAGGACATTTGAACTCATCCTTGAAGGATGGCAACCAGGGAAAGGGGTCCTGGCAGAGGAAAGAGGTCATTCTGAAACTTCAGTAGAAGCAGAGTGACCTGGAGAGGGTTGGTATGTTTCCAGAGCAAAAGAAAGGCCAGCGGGGCTCAAAAATATAAAATGAGGACAGGGAAGAGCCAGACTGTGTAGGACCTTATAATGCATGCTAAGGGGGTTCAAATTCTATCCTAAAAAATTTAAGCAGGTTAGTACATGATCTGATTTATGAAGAGGGTATTTATAAGTAAGCATAATAGTTTAGTTTTGAAAAGAGAGTTTGAATTATCTATAAATATTTATTTAATCTGGCAGCTCCCTTTCCAGAAAGGAAGCATTTTTGGTTATTTAATCTCCAGGGATCCCTTTAATGTCCCAATAAATGTTCGTACCCTAGGATTCATGTATTGCTAGGGAATATATGGATGGGCTTCCAAGGGTCCAGGAGGCCCCTAAAATTTTGTGCATATATTCTTATGTGGGTTTTTCTGTGAGTACCTAGCTTTCAACAGATTTTTAAAGGACTATCAACACACACACACACACACACACACACACACACACACCCCACAAAAACAAATTCGACCTACTTTACATTTAAGTCTTGGCTATGACTTTGGATGGTGGTGGCTGCTATTGTCCTGGGGCTCATGGCACTATACAAATGAATCATAGTTCTGTAAAGCAGCAAGTTTTGCCTCAAAGAGATGACACTGTCCTGGAGGGGAGCAGTATTTGTGGCAGAGTAGGAGACACAGTATTTGTAGCATTTTTATCAAACATGCTTCCTTCCTATTTGGAAAGGGAGCTGCCAGATTAAATAACTATTTATAGATTATTCAAACTCTCTCTTCAAAACCAAACTATTAGGCTTAGTTATATTTAGGCTTCATAAATCAGATCATGTACTAACCTGCTTAAATTCTTTAGGATAGAATTTGAACTCCTTGCTATGCATTATAAGGTCCTACACAGTTCCAAGAGTTTGTGCCTGAAGACCGCATGAAAGAAACATTTTAGCTATGTAATATGAGAAGTAGAAGTTACCTAAGACATTACCTGGTACCATCCCACTCACTTTACATACAAGAAAGCGAAGGTCCAGAGAGGTTAAGTGGCTTGCCCAAAGACGCACAGCTAGTCAGGGACTGAGCTGGGATTAGAAACAGGTTTCCCAACTCTCAGTACAGCAGTCTGTGCTCCTCATCTAAAGAAACAAAGAAATTGCACCAAATATAGTACTTAAAAGTCTAATAGGAATTCAATTTCATTCGATTAAATTAAGCAAATACATACTGTTTACTAAGGAAATGGAAGGAAAGAAGGAGGTAAAGGGGTTCAAAAACATAAAATCCCAGCTCATGAAAGAGGTGAAAAAACCTCAATGTCAAATTAAGACTTAGAACTGAGAAAAAGTAAATAGCAATAACACTGTTATCAGTGTATATCTGATCTTTCGGTAGCAAATATGTAAATAGACATAATTAACTATAAAAACTAGATGACCTTTCACTTATCAATTTGGCAAAGATTTTTTTTAAATGAGTAACCCCAGGATTAGGTCAAGAGTGTGGTGAAACAGGCCTTCTCAATGTCACTGGTCAAAGTATAAATTGGTGTAACTATTCTGCAGGGCAATTTGGCAATATGCTTTGAAAAGTCTAAAAATGCGTACCCAGCAATTCTACTTTAAGAATTTTATCTTCAGGAAATGATAGTACTGTTTTCCATAGACTTACAAATAAGGATGTTAACTGTAATTTAAGATAACAGCTAACGTTTTTTGCAAATGATCTCATTTAAATCCTCACAATTACCATTACCTCCATTTTACAGTTAACTCGTTTAATCACACAGTAAATGGAAGAGCTGCAATCTGTATAACATGTCCTACATATCTAAGCATAAACAAGATCATAGAGGCCTTATAAGCTATGCCAAAGGGCTTGGACTCTACTCAAAGCAAGCAGTGAGGAAGCCACTGGAAGATTTTAAGCAGGAGAAATGACAGGATCCAGTGTGCATTTTGTGGCATAAAAAATGGTTTGGAAGGGATGACGTAAAGCAAGACAAGGGACACTTGCACAAGTTAGAGAGTTAAATATAAATGGAGAGAAGACACATGGAAGAGATGTTAAAAAACTGGAATCAAAAGGACCAGTGACCAGTTAGATCTGAACCGTTAAGGGGGAAGGCAGTATCTAGGATGACTTCTAGGTTTCTGACTCAAGCAAATGGATGGGTGACAGGGCTACTTACATCACCAGGGGAAAGATAAGTTGAATTATAAGCGTGTTGAGTTCAAGGTACCTATGGAAAGTGAAGAGGAATAGACTGTTGCATTCATGAGTCTGAAGCTCAGAGGCCATGTCCAGGCAGGAGATAAAGATTTGGGATTCGTTAGCCATATTTTAGTCACAGTCATGGCCAATGGAGAGTGAGAGAAAAAAGATGTTGGGAATCAAGGGAATTACTGATGTTTTGGGAAGAGGCAGTCCAAAAGAAGCTCACAGGGATGCTGAGAAGGAGAAACTAGGAAAGAAGAAAAGCAGTGGACCACGGCTGTTACAGAAAGTCAAGAAAAGAGTTTCAAGCAGGGAAAGAGTGTGCTTCCAGTGAGTTGATGCTCAGAGAAGTCCCGATGGTAAGGTCTAAAAAGTCTCTGATTTAACAATAAAGTGACCATGGACAGGGTGGTTTCACTGAAAACAGTCCTGCACAGGCAAGATTGCAGTGACTTGAAAAGGTAATGAAAAGGAAGAAAATAGAAACAGTGGAATAGAATCTATTCTGACAAGAAGCTTGACACTTATGGAAAAGAGAATCATCCCTCGCTATAGACAGATGCGAGACATGTAAACCCGATGAAGATCCTAATGATGTGATAACCAGACTGTTTGTTTTGTTTAATCAAACAATTCATAACCAACAGGTAGAGAAGTACTCTGAGAGATGCAAACTTCTCTGTTGTGAGCTCAGGAAAGTTGTAGATGGACTTTTGCTAGTTATAGCCCAAACTTTATTTTCCATTTATGTAGAACACACATGGGGGGGGGGGGGGGGCGGGGTTGTCAACGTTGTTTTGATAACTCTTAATAAATGTGAAATAGAATATTAAGAATAAAAGATGTATCATTTCTAACACCAGATGTACTTATTTTCAAAAGGCTTAAAAATTCTTTTATAACCACCGAAAAATGATGGTGGTAGTAGGGAGTAACTAAATAGATAAAAGGCTAGAAAGTATTTGTGAATTTTGCTTCTTTTCATCTGACCCTAAAGGAAAATAGTTGGAGTAAATACAGCGATATTCTTTTTCTCTGATATAAAGAATAGTAAAAAATTTAAAAAGGCTGTTTTTGAAGGCCAGCAATTTTTAATTGGTTTTCCCTTTTTTTTGAGTAAATTCAGTCCCAATGTGCTCAATTTTAAAATCCACAGTGGCTCTCTGGACTAAAAACGACAACATTCAATAACAATATTCCTGTTTATAAATGTAAACATTTACATTAGGGACAATTTTTTTTACATTTTTATTTATTTATAAAATTTATTTATTTTTTAAATTTCATTTATTATATTTATTTTTATTTATTATTTTTCATTTATTTATTTTTTAAATAATTCATTGTCAAGTTAGCTAACATACAGTATATACAATGTAGTCTTGGCTTCAGGAATAGATTCCCATGATTTATCGGTTACATACGATACCCAGTGCTCATCCCAACAAGTGCCTTCCTCAATGCCCATCTCCGATTTTCCCCACACCCCCCCCAGGTCTCCACCTCCATCAACCCTCTGTTTGTTCTCTGTATTTAAAAGCCTCTTATGGTTTGCCTCCATCTCTGTTTGTAACTTATTTTTCCTTACCTTTAGGAACAATTTTTAACCAGTAACTGAACTTCTTGTTCAATGTTGATTAAACAGCAAGAAAGGATATTCTGACTAAATAGCAAAATAATGGGTTTTTAAGATTTTAAAAAAAAATTTTTTTTATGTTTTTATTTATTTTGGAGACAGAGAGAGACAGAGCATGAGCAGGGGAGGGGTAGAAAGAGGGGGAGACGCAGAATCTGAAGCAGGCTCCAGGCTCTGAGCTGTCAGCACAGAGCCCGATGCAGGGCTCGAATTCATGGAGTATGAGATCATGACCTGAGCTGAAGTCAGACGCTCAACCGACTGAGCCACCCAGGCACCCCAAGATTTTATTTTTAAGTAATCTCTACACCCAACGTGGGGCTCGAACTTATAACCCTGAGATCAAGAGCCACATGCTCTACCAACTGAGCCAGCCAGGCATCCTGTAAAATCCTGTTTTAATTGAAAAATTCTTTTTAAATTGTGTAAAGCCAGTTTTTGTATTAAAGAAAAAGGTCTAGTCCTCTTTAGGACACTGAGTCTTAGGAATATCTCAAACCCCTAGTATAAAGAAACTAGAAATTAAGTGGAATTTGAAAATAAATTAATATCACCATGTTAAGTCAAATGCACAACAATCAGCTCTTTTGTACCAGGTATATATTGAGTTTTTAACTCTCACAACAACCCTAAGAGTTAGGTATTATTATTACCTAACTTGAGGTCAAGAAAAGTTAAGGAGTTGACTCAAAGACAAATAGCTAGGAAATCACAAGTGAGAACTCACACCGAAGTTTTCTCCCAGGAGGTTTTGTTGAGAAGATAAACAAAAACGCAAAGTATAAGTAATTCAAAATAGTATTATGAGCAATGCCACCATCTTGGAATGCACGTCTGTGATTACTGGTCAAACTTACTCAGATAATGTGCTACAAAAGTTGGAACAAATGAGATTTCCCTGAGCTGGGGAAGAGACAGCCATCCGCAAATTCCAGCTCTATCACATACTGGCTGGGTGACTTGAAGGAAACTTAGTTTCCTCATCTGTAAAATGAAGGTAATTAATGCCAACTGTCAAGAGCTGTTGTGAGGTTCCAATGAATACCACATAAAGCACCAAATATAGTACATAGCCCACATGGTGAATACTGACTACTGATTCCTTCCTCTTTAGGAAAAGCTGTATGTAGAACTCACTTAGATCTGGAACAATAGATTGAATTGGGATATTAAAAGAGAATGGGAAAGCCCATTCCAGGAAGAGAAAACACACAGTCAGAGACACAGCAGGGAAAATGTGCTTAAAATAGTTTAACTGAAGCAGAACATTTGTATTGAGTAGTATATAATAAGCCTGGAAAGCAGTTTGGAGCCAGATTACATAGGGCCTCAGCCAAAGAATTTAGCTTTTATATTGTAAGTAGCAGGGAATGATGGAAAATGTGGTTCCTTTTTAAAATCACGCTTTATTAGCTTTATTTTCTATTATAAAGCAGTACCTGTGCATTGCTAAAAGTCTGTAAGTTACAGAAAAGTGTGAAGAAGGAAGTACAAATCACCTTATTCAATCTTGGGAAAGAAATGTTTTTATTGTTATATCCTTTGGTGGTATTGTGTTTCAGTTTTTCTTTTACCATGTACATCAGTTATTTTAATACTAATAATGGTGTTTATAAATACATGGAAAACACTAAGCATATTTACATAACTACTATGTTAGTACTATGTTACGTTACTAACTGTGCAAAAGCTTGTCTCTAAAACATGGAATTGTATATTTAGGATGGTCAGATAACTAGTGAGAACTCTCTAAACTAGTGTTTGCTTATCTTTGTGCTGTATCTTGTCCTATAATTTCAACCTAAAAATTGTAACATTTTTTCCCTTTTAATTGTAATCTAATAAAGTTATTTAATTTTTCAAAAAAAGTATTGCTACCATCATACTAAGGATGATGTCTGGGGACATTTGGCTATATGTCCTCTAGTTTAAAGGTTTGAACTTGGAAATGGATGGGATAACTGGGTTTTTAGGTGGCTTAGTCTGACCGAAGCATATTAGAAAGATCTAAGGAAGGAAATTGTGGAACATGAGAGACCATATTGGGCACTGGCAACAATTCAGACCTAAGTCAAAAAGGGCTAAGACTGGTGCAGTGGCAATGGACAGAAAAGGAAAGCAACAAATGCAAGAAATAGTACAGAGAGAGAATTGAGAAGACTTGGTGATTCATTTGCTATGGAGGGTGGAGATGAGTAATGAAAGATGATGCTAAGGTGTCACCTTTGGCGGTTTACATAAGTTTCAATTTACGCATCTATAAAATGGGGCTAATAATTGTACCTTCCTCATAGGGTTGTTGAGAGGATTAAATGGATGATGTCTAAGATGCTTAGCACAATAACTGGAATGTGTTCTCAGGAAGTGTTAGCTGTTATTGTTTATATAGCTGTTGAGTATAGATGACTGGATTAACAACGACATTCTTAAAAGAACTAGAGGGGTGCCTGGGTGGCTCAGTCTGCTAAGCACCTGATTCTTGATTTTGGCTCAGGTCATGATCTCGTGGTTTGTGAGATCAAGCCTCACATTGGGCTCTGCACTGACAGCACAGAGCCTGCCTGGGATTCTCTTTCTCTTTCTCTGTCTGTCCCTACCCTGCATGTGTGCTTTCTGTCTCTCTCAAAAATAAATAAATAAACTTAAAAACAAAAAAAAGAGGGGCACCTGGGTGGCTCAGTCAGTTAAGCAGCTGACTCCTGATTGGGCTCAGGTCATCTCATGGTTCAGTTGGTGAGATTGAGCCCAGCCTCAGCACAGAGCCTGCTTGGGATTCTCCCTCTCTCTCTCTGTGCCCCTTTCCTGCTCTTGCACACACGCGTGTGCACTCTCTCTCTCACTCTCAAAATAAATATTTTTAAATTATTTTTTTAATGTTTATTTATTTTTGAGACAGAGAGACAGAGCACAAGTGGGGGAGGGGCAGAGAGAGAGAGAGAGAGACACAGAATCCAAAGCAGGCTGCAGGCTCTGAGCTGTCGGCACAGAGCCCGATGTGGGGCTTGAACTCATGAACTGTGAGACCATGACCTGAGCTGAAGTCAGACACTTAACCGACGGAGCCACCCAGGTGCCCCAAAATAAACAAACATTTAAAAAAAAAGAAATAGGAAAGTCTCGGTTGGAGGTCTGATTAGGGTAGGGGAGGTGGGTTGAGCTATATTTTAAACATGTCAAATTTAGGTTTTTGGTGAACAGTGAATTAAAAATGTTTGCAAGAGGGGCGCCTGGGTGGCGCAGTCGGTTAAGCGTCCGACTTCAGCCAGGTCACGATCTCGCGTTCCGTGAGTTCGAGCCCCGCGTCAGGCTCTGGGCTGATGGCTCGGAGCCTGGAGCCTGTTTCCGATTCTGTGTCTCCCTCTCTCTCTGCCCCTCCCCCGTTCATGCTCTGTCTCTCTCTGTCCCAAAAAAAATAAATAAAAAAATGTTGAAAAAAATAAAATAAAATAAAATAAAAATGTTTGCAAGAAACTACTACTGGCCAGTGATGTTTTTGACAATAGGTATATTTGAGGAAGATTCATGAAAAGCAGACATCTGGAGGATGGATGTTCACTGCTAAGTATTCTCTGCACCTCTCCCCACAACCTCCATTTATTAGTAGAAACTACCCTGACTAATGCACAGCCCCTACGTGAGTTGACTTCCTGGCCACGCAGCTCCAGGCAGGACAGATATCAAAGTAGTGAAATGCCTAGGCTCTGCAGCCAGATCTGTTTGGATCCCTTTTCTTCCACTTACTCCTGTCTGATTTCAGGAGAAGTAGCAGTCTAAACTTCAGTTTTCTTATTTACAAAACGGAATAATACCAGTTTCCATCTCATAGGACTGGTGGGAGGACTAAATGAGATTATTTCAGCATAGTCCTTTATAAAGGCATATAAGATGTGATGTAAATAGTGAGTATGGCTATTCACAGACAGGAGGCTGTGAGTTGTATTTATATTTTGTATCCATCCCTTGTGGTGCCAGACATGAGAAGCACTCTCTTCTAACTGCTGATCACTTTGCCCCCTTAACAATGGTCTTCTGCCTCTCCCTACCTCTCAGGCCCTTTGGAAACCTTGTTGCCTATGATTGTGTGAAATCCTTGAATGCGAGGCAGCATCTTTGGGGCAAGATAGTCTGTCAGCCTTTGGAGAAACCCACTGTTGTGGTTTTCTATGGCTGCTCTAAACAAATTACCACCTGCTTAGTAACTGAAAACACCACAAATGTATCTTCTTATAGTTCTGGAGCTCACACATCTGAAATGCGTCTCAGGGTGCCTGGATGGCTCAGTCGGTTAAGTGACTGACTCTTGGTTTTGCCTCAAGTCATGATCTCATGGATTTGCGAGATCAAGCCCCACATTGGGCTCCATCATGCTGACAGTGCAGAGCCTGTGGGAATCTCTCTCTCCCTCCTCTCTCTCTGTCCCTCCCTGGCTCGCATGCACACACACATGCGTGTGTTCTCTCTTTCTTTTCTCTCTCTCTCTCTCTCTCAAAAAAAAAAAAGGGGGTCTTACTGGGCTAAAGTCAAGGTGTCAGTAGGCTATTTCCCACTCTAGGGGAAAATCCACGTCCTTATTCTTTCCAGCTTCTACATGCTGCCTGCATTCCTTGGCTTGTGGGCTCTTCTTCCATGTTCAAAGCCAACAATGGTCGATTGGGTTCTTCTTACATCACCAACCCTCTCTCTGGGTCTCCTCTGTCCCTCCTTCCTCCCTATCAAGGACCCCTGTGATTACATTGGGCCCACCTGGATAATCCAGAATATTCCCCTTATGTTAAGGTCGGCTAATTGGCAACTTTAATTCTCCCCACCCCTTGCTATGTAGCCTAACATTCACAGGTTCTGAGGATTAGGACAAGGACTTTGAGGGATCTTTATTCTGCTTACCACAACTTCTATGAAGAAAACTTCAGGGAGGTTTCCCCTGCTTTGTCCCTCTGACTTGTAGGACCTAACTGATTCACCAAATAATGAATCATCAATCACAATTTGGTAATTGTAATAGTCATAATTAGGAGACATTTCATGTTAAGATTTTTCTTCTGGTCTAATCCTGATTCTGCTTAATTCAAAGATATATTTGCAGCCAAACACAGTGAATATTAATTAAAATTTTTCATTTTTTTTCATTTTTTTAAAAGTTTATTTATTTTAAGAGAGAGAGAGAGAGAGAGAGAGAGAATCCCAAGCAAGTTCTGCACCACCAGCACAGAGCCCCACATGGGCTCGAACTTCCAAACTGTGACATCATGACCTGAGCCAAAATCAAGAGTTGGACGCTTAACCGACTGAGCCACCCAGGTGCCCCTTAGCTAAAATTTTTAAGAGAAATAATGATCCTCATAAACCTTCTTCAGCATGGGAAAGAAATGTTCACCATAAAGTATTAAATTTTATAAATGATATGAATGTCCATTCCATTTCTGAGACTAAACCACCTCACAAGTCTGCCATGATCATTACCAGTGCATTTCTTATATCTTTACCAGAACCTCAACAGCCATGTTTTCATTTTAGCTCCAATTAATGATTAATGGACTGCAGAGTATGTCTTAAGAAAGACAGGTGAAAAATATCACGTTGCAAGGCAAAGCATGTAAATATATCAGAGAATGGAATTTTTTTCAGGGGTAAAAGGCCATCAGTACTATTTTAAGACACCAGGAGCTCAAACACTGTAGCTGAAAAATGGGTAAAACCTCAACACCTTTGAATTTCACTCTGAAATTCAGTATTCCTGTCTTTTAAGCTCTTTCATCTCTAAGTCGTATAAATGTGCTCAAAATATATTGGTCCAAATGCTCAGTGAAGATAACTACAAAACACTTTTAATTGCTGATCCTAATTTTCCAGCAGGTAGAAGGCCAGCCTTAGTATGTGACTGAAAAATATATTTAACTTGAAAAACGGGAGAGGCCAGCACTTTAAATTTGGGCAGGACACTCAAGAAAAAGCAAGGAGAGAGAGCCAACAAGTATGAAGCATCTCTTATTGCCAAACACTGCATTTACATGTATGATCTCACTCAATTCTCACAACTCCAGGCAGTAGGCATTGTTCTCCCGCACTTCAAAGATGAAGAAATTGAGCTTTCAAGATGTGAAGAGACTCTTCCACAATCACACAGCTAGAAAGCGGCAGCACTGGGATTAGTGTCCAATTCTACCTGACTCAACGCCCATTCATCCTCTTCCTACCACCTTCAGCTATGCTTCCCTGAGTCCCAGTTTCCTCATCTACAAAATAAGGGAGTTGAGTCAGATGATCTCCCAAGGTCCCTCACGGCTCTGACTGTATGGCCTCTGTGATTGGGAGCAGAATGGGGAGTCAGGAAGGGGTCTCAGGCACCAGGCAGAACATCCTTCTCTTAAGTGGGAAAGCACTGGGACCATGTGTCCCACCTGTATGTCTTGAGTCCCTGACCTCTGAAAGGAGGCTGCCACTGAGGACTGCACCACAAATGATGCGGGGACTGCCAACACCTGCCACTTAAAAAAAGAAACAAGTTCCCCTAGTGGAGCTACTTTTTGTGAATTTACATTTTCAAAAACAAATCCATCAACACTCATTGTTGGGAATCTTGCTGTGCCGAATAGAGTTAAATTGTATCGAGAGGCTCCATAGGGGACACCAAAGACAGAGAGATGGTCTGCATTCTCAGGAAACTGAGCTGGGGGACACAACTCGTAAAGCAATGTTCAGAAGACAATGTGTAATGCAGGACTGAACTGTGTGGTCAAGACGGTAGGTAGTACAGGAGCCCAGAGATGGGAAGATCATCACAGGCTACAGGACAGAGAAGGCTCCGTGAGAACTAGGGCAAAGACCATGTTCTTTACCTTGCATCCTGCACTAGTCTTCCTTGGCCTTCTCTGTCATTGTGAAATGCTGGTATGAACCTTTCGCATAGTTCAAACATGCTCCGTTTTGGAGGCTGCAGTGATTCCCTTCATACCATGTCATCTGAATGTCGCCTCATCTTTATTGGCACATTTGGGAGGGGTAAAACCCCAATGGTATGCAAACACCGTCATGGATACTTGCTTCAAGCCATGGGAAGTTTCACGCAAAACCAGTTTCTCAATAGGGCATGTGTTGTGTAAGGTGTAAGAAGCTTGAGAAACTAGTTAAAGGCAAAGCCTGTCACAGCAAGAACCAGATTTGAATGGGGACACTTTCCTTGTCTTAGTCACCTCTTTGTCTGCCTCCAGCCCCTTACCTGCTGAGATGCCATGCTTAGGTATTTCTTCAACACTTTGACCCCAGAGGCCATAGGACCTTGTCCCATGTAGTGGGAACTCCTTATCTCTATAACCATCTACCCCCAATCTGCCCACCCTCATGGGCACACTACTGATAAGTGACTCTAAGTCTGAAAAATTGGTTCAAAATTCTGGATCCTTCCTCACCCTTGGACAACAAAGTGTGTGTCCCTCTCTCCAAATTCTACCCTAAATATAATTAAAGAATGTGATCCCAAGAGGTGGGCTGAGTTGATACAGTAGTCTAGGAGATTAAATATTCACTATATTTACTGTGTCTTCTGAAACAATGCTGAAACAATACTGTGTATACTGAAACAATGCTAGAGGAATATTCTCCAAACTAGTTGAAGACACAAAATGAATATACAGGAAATAGTATCTAAGTGTACCAGATGCTAAATCAAGGGTAACTGGTTCAAAAGAGTGAGAAATTGGTTAAGTACAAAAATACTAAGAGGGATGCCTGGGTGGCTCAGTCAGTTAAGCGTCTGACTTTGGCTCAGGTCATGATCTCATGGTTTGTGAGTTCGAGCCTGGCATCGGGCTCTGTGCTGACAGCTCAGAGCCTGGAGCCTGCTTCAGATTCTGTGTCTCCCACTCTTCTGCCCCTCCTCCACTTGCACTCTGTCTCTTTCTGTCTCTTTCTCTCTCTGTCTCTCTGTCTCTGTCTCTCAAAAATAAACATTAAAAAAAATTTTTTTTAAAAGAAGTACTAAGAAAAAGATTTATGGAAGCAAGATTTAGAATAGACCTTAAAAAACAGGAAGAATTTAGATAGGCAGGGAAGAGAAATCATGACATTCTAGAAAAGAGAAATACTATAACCAAAGGCAAGAGAAGTGGAAGATGTATTCATGGAAAACCAAGATAGTCGGTCTGGAGGAAGGGTGACAAGAATGTGCATAGTAAGAATTAGTGGGAAATGAGATCGTATAGATGTGATGAATTCATCAACAAAGTTAGCAAATATTTTTTAGGTGCCTGATTAGGTGTTCAGCACTGTACTAAATCTTTTGCACATAATCCTAATAGCTTACACCTATTAGAGTTTATAGTGTGCCAGGAACTGTGTTAAGCACTTTAATATATTGTCTCAATTTAATCATCACTATGGACTATGACATATACATTGTTAATATCTCCATTTTGCAAACAAAAAAGATGAAGCCCAGCGAGGTTAAGGAACTTTCTCCAGGTCACATAGTTATTGAGCGGAAACGCCTGAATTCAAACCTAGGGAGTCAACTTAAATGTGGGTTCTAAGCACGATGTTAATTTGCTTCCACACACATTATCTCATTAAATCCTCATAAAGTTCCCTATGACAGAACCATTATTATCCCCATTTTGCAAATGGGGATCCAAGGCTCCGAGAGTCAGTGAATTGCCCAAGGTGGTTCTGCTGAGTACAGAGCTGGGATTTGAAAGCAGGCCCACTAATTCCAAGTCCATTAAACTTTCCATTACAACATAGCTGCCTGGCAGAAAGATTGTCTAGAATGGGAGCAAATTAGAGGAAACCTGAATAGCTTGAAAAGGACAAGAAATCCGTATGATAGGACAAGTTAAGAACTTCAGGGTTTTGAACAGGCATGACTTGATTAATAAAGATAGGTCTAGGCCTGGCACGGGAAATTGAGTGGGGGAAAGAGTGGATGTGAGCACTAGATGATATGAGAGGTGGTAAGGACCTAAAAATGGGCATGGGGGGAGGCAGAGGAAGGACAGAAACAATGATCAATATTTGAAGGAAAATCTGAGTGTTCTTAAGGAATGAATGGCTGAGGGCAGTGAAGGGAGATTAAATCAGAGAGGATGTTGCTTCTGGTCTAAATGACTTAATGGACTATTGACAAAGAATGAGAGGTTATAAAAGCAGCTGGTTTGTGGCAAAAAAAAAAAAAAAAAAAAGAAGGTTGTGTTTAAACATGTTGCAATCTGGTTGGCAGAAGAATGACTGGCACATTCCAGAGGAAATGACCAGTGGGCAGTCAGAGGTGTGGGGCTGAAGCTCAGGTAGAGAGCAGAAGCTGTCAGTCACATCTGACAAATAAGCTATGCGAGACCACTGAAGGGGCAGACAAGTCAGATCCCAAGGAAAATAGGTTTTTCAGAGTCAGAATAAGCCAGGAGTCTGCAGAGAACAAAAATGCAGCATAACAAAAGAAAGCAGGCCCAAGGGCAAGCCACAGGTCTGGACAAGTTGTTAGGGCCAAGGCAGAGAGATAAAAAATTAAAGGGACACAGCAAGAAATGAGATCTCCCTCACATCAAGGAGAAATGACCCCTGAATGATTTCCTGTCACATTTCTGGTATTTTTGAGGATTTCCCTATTGCAGGAGCTAACTAACCCAGCTTAACTGAGGAGCCCCTGCGATCTGACCCTGAAGAAATTTGCTAGCAAAGGACTATACAGTCTACATCAGTATGGGGAGAGAACTGAAGTCATCAGAAAAGTCTTCTCCACTGGAATGTACCCTTAAAACCAATTACAATGGTAAAATTCAGGTTGTGTATCTTGTACCACAGTTTAAAAAAAAAAAAAAAAAGGAAGGCCTTCCCCCGCCCCCGAAAACAATTGTCTGTGGATCCCACAAAAATTTCCAAAAGTCCATTTAATTTAGCATCTCTTGGACTTACCTTTTTTTGTCCAAGATCTCGATTTCCCAAGTTGGTGGCTGTGCAGCTGAGGGAATGAAGGTAACTGAAGAAGTCAGGGGTGCTATAGCAGTTCTTACCTCCCTTCCAATCTGGAAAGAGAATGGACTGTGGTCAATTTGCAGTGGAAACTCCTCTCCTGGACTTTCTGCTACCTCTGTCCTTTTTCCAGAACGTTGAGAACATGATCCATTGGCCATAGCCCCACCCTCTCTGACCTCTTCTGCCTGACAGAATTAAGAAAGTGAGACACAGAGCAACTCAGCCAATACCTGGGAGGGACTGATGTGAGACAAGAACCTGGGAGTCCTGTGATTTCAATTCTTGTGTATTGCTTTTCGGACACTTCTTTTTAAAGTTCTAGGGTGCTTTTTAATAGGCCTCACAGAGATCACCTCCAAGCCTACATACGTTTCCTTTCCTGCTCAGGATACAAGCTGGTCCTAGTTCGGGGGTCCTAGGCTCTTGGAAGTAGCTAGGTAGGGTTCCTCACCATTTACAAGTAAGGAAACAGGGCCCAAGGTTGTTGAGTGGCTTGCCCAAGGGCATGCACCTGCTTAATTGCAGGACTAGAAGGAGATTCAGGCTTTCTGATCCACTGTCTAAATCTCTCTTAGCTAGACAAAGAGCTCCCAGCTGAAATATTTGGAATTCTATTTTTATTAAAGCTTTGCTGTCCCCACAATTGGTCTTTTCTGCTGCCTTTTTCTCAAAAGATGTTTGAAATGCCTGAAAATGCCAGATGAGGGGTCCAGAAGAGAATGGTAGCAGCAGGGATGGAGTGGGGGAGCTCATTGGTAATCCATAGGTTACCTAGTATGTTGTGGCTAAAACTCAGATCCATACCCTCCCTCAGCCCTCATACAGCGGAGCCTAGTAAGGGGACCTTGGGTATGAGGGCTCTCTAGTCCTTTCTGCCGTTGCCCCATATTGACCTTGATCTCTGCCTCTGAAATCCTTGATTACCAAAGTCAGTAAGCAGCCGGTCGGCTTGGGAGGGGCCCTCTGAGGCTATGGCAAGATAGAAGGATGACAGTACAGCTCATCATAAACATATTTATCAGGCAAACTTCAGGAAAAACTGGTTGCTCAAGCTCGCCACCTCAAGAAAAATAGTTTTGTATAAAGCTTGACATGATGTGAACTAGATGTACACAAGTTTATTCCATTGCCACACTCATTTTGGGAGCTCTCTGTGGGTCTCTTCACACAAGAAGATTATTTTTTTTTTTTTCCTGGAGATAATTCAAACTGTAAAGTTAATCAGAGAAATGGATTATCTGTTTTCATCAAGCCTATAAATCTTTTCCATGTTCATTACCTGAAAATGTAGGAATTCAAGTTTAGAACTTGAAAGTCATAGTCATATACTAATAAAATAATAGAGCTGTATGGGACTTGGAAGCCATCTAATCCAGCCCTTAATTTTGCAGATGAGGAAACTGAAGATTTTCATTACTAAGGCATGCAGCCTAAGATTACACTCATTTCTTTATTTTATTTTATTATTTGTTTGTTTGTTTGTTTTTGAGAGAGAGAGAGAGCAAGTAAGGGAGAGGGGCAGAGAGAGAGAGAGAGAGAGAAAGAGAATCTTAAGTAGGTGCCATGCTCAGTACGGAGCCCAACATGGGGCTTGGTCACATGACCCTAGGATCGACCCAAGCCAAAATCAAGAGTCAGATGCTTAACCAACTGAGCCATCCAGATGCCCCTATACTCATTTCTTTTTAAGCCAAAATTGCACTGTTGGCTCCATGGAACTAGTGGTTAGTATAAAGCCCATGGTATTTTTCATATAAACACTCCTCAGCTAGATTTTTCCCACCCCAGGTTTATACCATAAATTTTCTAAAATTTTGTTCAGGAGTTTACGTTTTCCTTTTCCATTCCTTTTTTTTTTTTTTTTTTTAATAGTTTTAACTCCATATTTCAGTCTATGGTTTGAATTCTGGTTCTGTCTTGAGTTTCCTAAGGGTGTTTTGGAAAGGGGAGGATCATTTGCTAATACACACTTTGTAGTGTGCTTGGTGTCATATTTAATAGCTCAATTGTTATAAATAAAGCTCTATAAAAAGCACTCAATTTGGAGGATCTTTTAGATCCTCAAGGAAGATGGATAATTTTTCTCCCTTGTTACACGAAAGAGCTTTAGAATGAGCCTTTCCTCCACAGGGCAAAAGAATATTCTCACAGCTAGTATTTTATGGGGAACTATGCCTGGGATAATGTAGAGAAGGGCCACCCTCTCAAGTCCAGAGTAAAGGAATCTTTTTTATGTCCATTTTGATGTATCATTTAGTGATTTATATTCCATTAGCCATGAAATCTGGAGGAGGCAAGAAATTTAGGAATACGGAGGAACAAGGTTTTCCTAATCTCTTTTGTACTCAAAAGGATTATCTGTTGTATGCAAAAGGAGAATTAACTTGAGAAAATACTATGATTAGTTAATATATTATAAATAGCCAGCAACCTAAGAATTACCCTGACTTCTTCCTCTCCTTCATCCCCCATCTCTGATAATAAGAATGGCTAATACTTAACAGGCACTTGCTATGTGCCAGATGTTGTGCTAAGTACTTTATAAGCCTGATTAATTTAGTTCTCACAGCAGTTATCATGATTTAATAGATGAGAAGACTGGTACTTTGATGAGATTGAATTATTCACTTGAACTCACATATTTAGAAATGATACGACCAGGTTCATACCCAGGTTGTTGTGACTCTGGAGCCTCAAAGCTTATCCACCATAAGTTTGGTCCAGGTTCTCCGGTTGAGCATCAAACTATGATATAGGTTGGACCCTTATGAATCATGGAAGAAGCGAAGGAAGGAAGGAAGGAAGGAAGGAAGGAAGGAAGGAAGGAAAGAAGGAAAGAAGGAAAGAAGGAAGGAAGGGAGGGAGGGAGGAAGGGGACAGGGAGGGAGGAAGGGAGGAGGGAGAGAAGTATAGAAGATTGGTTGAGTGGAAAAATTGGTTAAGTGGAAGATTGGTTGAGTGGAAATTGGTTGAGTGGAAAAAACTGCAGTGCAGTTCTGTGAAAGTTCAGCAAAGCTGATGGAACATTTGGAGCTAAAACTGCTTATCAGACAAGCCCCACATCTCCCAGGAACGGGCCTGCCTTAGTATCCATCCATTACTCAGTAATAAAGCAGCCTGCTAGAAGCATGACCTAAGCAAGAAGCAGTGATGGGCTTCAGACCACAGAAGCTGGGCTTATCAATCAATTGTGATTCTTTCTGAGAGGTACAATTTCATTGCTGCCTTATTATGTTATTATGTTACACTAACTGTTCAAGCAAATCTGCTGATTTTGTCCTCAACAGATACCTCTACCTACTTTCCTAGTTCAAGCCTATGTCTTTGCTTACCTAGACAATTACAATAATGCTTTAAATTATTTCCCTACTTCCAATCTCAATTCCCTTAAAACGTTTTCCTGCAAGGCTACCAGGATGATCTTTCCAGTACATAAATCCAACTATGTCAAAACCCAGTTTAAGAAGCTAGGTAGAGACTTAATCTTAGAATAGGTGTGATGATCCTCTAACATATAAATGGCAAAAATCCCACCAGCTTTCATTAATAGGCTAATTTCAAAATTGTCTTGTATTTTTTTGGTAATGTCATCATTACGATATTTATATGGGGGCTATTCCAGTTACCATATATCATTCATCTGTTTAAAAACCTTCAGTCAATCAAGCATCTGACTCTTGATTTCAGCTCAAGTCATGATCTCATGGTCCGTGAGGTCGAGCCCCACATCAGACTCTGTGCTGACAGTGTGCAGCCTGCTTGGGATTCTCTCTCTCCCTCTCTCTCTGCCTCTCTTCCTGCTCACATGCTCTCTCTCAAAGTAAATAAATAAACATTAAAAACCCTTCAAACATCTGTAAGATAAAACCCAAGTTTTTGATCATGGCATACCAGGACCCTTAGGACCTAACTACCCCTTACTTCTCCAACATCATTCCAACCATATCTTACCAGGGATTCATTGCTCCAAAAATAAAGTACTGAAGTATTTGTAGTTCCTACTATACTGTATCGCATGTCTATGCCTTTCTTTATATTCTTCCCTCCATTTGGGATGCTAGTCTCTCTTCTTCCTCTCCCTTCCTTTTGTGCTTAGTTGAATCCCATTCTAGATTTGGCTCAGCTGCCATCTTCTTGGGGAAGCTTTCTATGAGCCATACACACCCCAACTCAAAGATCAGTTACTTCAGCTTCTGGCCCAATTCAGGAATTCTATCTAAGGAATCCAGGCAGAAGGCAATCAGAGGGAGAGCTCATGACTTCACAAGGCAACTGGCTTTGGCCTGCCCTCATGGTCGTGTGAAACAGTCAAAGCTACTTCTTACTCTGTTTCATGAGGGAATCTATCTGTTCCTGTTTCCCCAGCTCTTGTGTGGATAATGGTTACAATAGTACCCACCTGAAACTTCAAGATGAATGGGAGTTAGAAGTTGGAAGCCTAATGAAGAAATTCTCTTGGCCAATCCTGTAGAGGTAATATCTAGCTTTGAACTTCCAGATTTTGTTGAGGGGAGAGGGAAGAGGGGTGGTGGAAATGATGATGAGGAAAGACAAATGTTGCCAAGAAGCTATTTGTCATTTCCTTCAGGTTGTAATTTCTGAACTTTTTGGTTTTGCATATCTGAACCTCCTAAGTGTAACTCAGAGCTGTTTCAAGAGACCTTCAGAATGTCTGTGGACTTCAAGAGGGAGGATGTAGCCTATAAACCACATAAGGGTTACAGTCTGGCCACAGTGACTGCAGTTTCTGAGATTTCAGATGGTGCCTTTGTGCTTTTTAGTAAAGCTGTCTTCTACCAAGGCTAAAAATCTGCATCTCTAACTAAATACACAGATGGGAGATACCTGGTATGGAGAAGATAGTGAACAAAAGCTGATTCTGGGACCCTACACTTACTGGGATTGTGGGGTAAGAAACATGAGGAACATGAGCTTTCTTTTTTTTTTTTTTTTTTTTAATTTTTTATTTATTTTTGAGAGAGAGAGAGAGAGAGACTGAATGTGAGCAGGGGAGGGGCAGAGAGAGAGACACAGAATCTGAAGCAGGCTCCAGGCTCTGAGCTGTCAGCACAGAGGCCAACTGTCAGCACAGAGCCGAAGTCAGACACTTAACCCACTGAGCCACCCAGGCTCCCCAAGAACGTGAGCTTTTTTTATCCACATTCTAGCACAGATCTAGAGTTTCCAATTTTCAGTAGGCACTGTCTGCTTTCATGAATTTTAAAGGGTTCAGTATGGTGGTGGAATAAGCACTGGGATATCATCAAGGACTTTCAGCCAAAAGTTTATTTACACAAGAAGAAATTATAATACATACTGTCAAATCAGAAAAATAGATATGAATCAATGTTGTTTATACTGCAATATTGGAAATGAAAACAACATAAAAATCACATGGGCTATTAAGAATCATTAAATTACGGGGGCGCCTGGGTAGCTCAGTCAGTTAAGCATCCGACTTCAGCTCAGGTCATGATCTCACGGTTCGTGGATTTGAGCCCCACCTTGGGCTCTGTGCTGGCAGCTCAGAGCCTAGAGCCTGCTTTGGATTCTGTGTCTCCCTCTCTCTCTGCCCCTTCCCTGCTTGCTCTTTCTCTTTCTATCTCTGTCAAAAATAAATAAAAATTTAAAAAAAATTTTTTTAAAGAATCATTAAATTATCTCACCATCCATTGTTACTCAATACAAACATATCATACAATTACATTTCTTTTTTTTTTTTTAATTTTTTTTTTTTAACGTTTATTTATTTTTGAGACAGAGAGAGACAGAGCATGAACGGGGGAGGGTCAGAGAGAGAGGGAGACACAGAATCTGAAACAGGCTCCGGGTTCTGGGCTGTCAGCACAGAGCCCGACGCGGGGCTTGAACTCACGGACTGCGAGATCATGACCCGAGCCGAAGTCGGCCGCTTAACCGACTGAGCCACCCAGGCGCCCCCATACAATTTTGTTTCTTATTGGCATTTGAGTATAGATCATCTGGAAGTATAAACATGAAAATAAAGTGATGAAAGGGAATTAGTTCTGTTAGAATTTTTAAATTTTAATTTCATTTAGCTTTTTAAGACTTTATTTTTCCAGAGCAGTTTTAGGCTTACAACAAAACTGAGAGGAAGGTACAGAGAATTCCCATATACCCCTACCTCTCACACATGCATAGCCTCTCCCATTGTCATCACTCACCAGAATAGTACATCTTTAAAGAAAATGTTTATTTATTAAAAAAAAAATCTGTACCCTACAGTATATTTAAAAAAATGTTTATTTATCTATTTTGAGAGAACAAGTGAGCAAGAGAGAAGCAGAGAGAGAGAAAGAGAGAGAGAATCCTAAGGAGGCTCTGCACTGTTAGTACAGAGCTCAAAGTAGGATTTGATCCCACGATCCTGGGATCACAACCTGAGCCGAAATCAAGTCAGATGCTTAACTGACGGAGCCACCCAGGCACCCCCAGGATAGTACTTTTTTTTTTTTTTTTTTTTTACCAAGGAAGAACCTACTTGACACATCATAATCACCCAATTGCCATACTTTACTTTAGGGTTCACTCTTGGTATTGTACAGTCTATGAGTTTTGACAAATGTATAATGACATATATCATTATAATATCATACAGGGTATTTGCATTGCCTTAGCCATTAGATTTTTTAAATGTACTATAAAGCTACACTAATTAAAATAGTTGATATCGTGCTGAAATAGACAGATCAATGGAAAGAGGTAGACGGTCTGGAAACGGATCCAAGTGCAAACAAAATAAGTTTATGATAAGAGAAGCATTCCCAATAAATAGGAAAAATATTCAATAAATGGTGTTGGGATAAGTTGTTCATTTTTTAGGAAAAATAAAAGTAGATCTGTACTTTTCTCTGAACATCAAAAATAAATCCCAGGTGGACAAAAGACATATAAAAATGAAATCATAATAGTACTAGAATAAAACAGTGAATTTTTTAAATAATCTTGTCATGGAGAAGACTTTTTCTAAGTATGACATAAAATCCAGGAGTCATAAAGAAAAGATTAACAAATATGACTACTTAAAAATGGAATCTTCTGAATAAAAAAAAAAAACAATCAACAAAGTCAACAATCTGGGCAAAAAAAAAAAAAAGGTTAATACATATAATATCAGTGTAATTCCTTTAGTATATAGACAGCTTTCAGAAATCTATAAGAAAAAGAGCAACCACCCATAGAAGAATGAGCAAAAACATGAACTGGTAGTCATTAGAAAAAGAAATATGAATGCCCCACCACACACACACAAAGAATAGCTAACCTCACTGCTAATTCAATACATGCGAATTAAAATAGCACCAAGATACCATTTTTAATGTATCAAATTAGCAAAGCTTTAAAAGTTTGATAAAACGCATTGTCTGGCAAGTAGGGAGATATGTATGACTGGTAGAAGATTATATTTTGTTATCCTTTTGGAAGAAAACTTGGCAACATCTGCCAAAATTCAAGTGCACATATACTTGACCTAGAGACTCCTCTTCTAGAAATCTGTCCTACGGAAAAGTTCACACAAGAACAGAAAGATCTATATTTAAAGTTGCATATTTCTGCATTGTTTAACTAGTAAAAATAGAAACTAGAACAAAAAGTAAATTCTGAAAGGAAAGAAAACAATGCTGAAGGAAGAAGATAGTGTCTCACACACAGTGATAAGGAATAATATCCAATACATGTTGTTAATTGAAATATGCACAACAGTGTGTTTTATGTAACTCTATTTGTGGGGCACCATCTGTGGTTCAGTCGGTTAAGTGGCTGACTCTTGATTTTGGCTCAGGTCATGATCTCACAATGGTGAGATGGAACTCCACGTTGGGCTCTGTGCTGACATCATGGAATCTGCTTGGGATTCTCTCTCTCCCTCTCTCTCTGCCCCATCTCCCACTCACTCTCTTTCTCTCAAGATAAATAAATAAAACTGTTTTTAAATGTTAAAAAAAAATTTAATGTTTTTTTTTTTTTAACGTTTATTTATTTTTGAGACAGAGAGAGACAAAGCATGAATGGGGGAGGGTCAGAGAGAGAGGGAGACACAGAATCTGAAGCAGGCTCCAGGCTCTGAGCAGTCAGCCCAGAGCCCGACGCGGGGCTCGAACTCACTGACCATGAGATCGTGACCTGAGCCGAAGTCGGACGCTTAACCAACTGAGCCACCCAGGCGCCCCTTTAATGTTTATTTTTGAGAGAGAGAGAGACAGAGTGCAAATGGGGGAGGGGCAGAGAATGAGGGAAACACAGAATCCAAAGCAGGCTCCAGGCTCTGAGCTGTTAGCGCAGAGCCTCAGGCAGGGCTCGAACCCACAAACCGCAAGATCATGACCTGAGCCGAAGTCGGATGCTTAGCTGACTGAGCCACCCAGGTGCCCCAAAAGGTTTTAAATTAAAACCAAAAGGTTTTTTAAATTAAAAAAAAAAAGTTTCTCTCCCTCTCCCTCTGCCCCTCTCCCACTCGTGTGCGCATGTGCACATATGCACACGTTTTCTCTCTCTCTCAAGTAAAAAAAAAAATTCCATTTGTATTAAAATGAAAGGGAGATACCTATACTTTTTGTAGTGTGTAGAAACTTTCTGGAAAGATATACAGTGGTTAACTCTGGCGAGTGAGTCAGAGAGATGGAGTAGAGGTGTTCACCATTGACCTTATAACTTTCTTGCTTGAATGTTTTATCAGGAGCACATGCTACTTTTGCAATAGAAAGCTAACTTTTTTTTACTTTTACAAATGAAAAAGAGAAATTCCACCTGGTTAAGGAAAATTTGTGTAGAGAACATTGAGTTTTCTTTAATTTTGTCACCTTTCTTTAATATATTTTCAACTCTAATGAATAAATGGAAGATTCTAAATTCAGTCTCTCTAATCTATCACTGCCTCCATCTGCTCATCCGTCACTTGTTGGTAGTACATGTTATAGGCATGGCGTGGGGAACTGAAGAGCATTGATAATGTTTAATCTGTCTTCTATATGGTCATTATAGGTATCATCCACCTTGCAAAATGGACATAGTTCAGTAAAGCTGGGAATAAAAGGCTTCTCTGGAGTGAATTCCATGACTTACTAACATTTCCAAACTTTCTGTCCTTTCCCAGAGATATAACGTTAAGTTGAATTAAAATTCTGGGTGACAGGGGCGCCTGGGTGGCTCAGTCGGTTGGGCGTCCGACTTCGGCTCAGGTCATGATCTTGCAGTCTGTGAGTTCAAGCCCCGCGTCGGGCTCTGGGCTGACAGCTCAGAGCCTGGAGCCTGTTTCAGATTCTGTGTCTCCCTCTCTCTCTGACCCTCCCCCCTTCATGCTCTGTGTCTCTCTGTCTCAAAAATAAATAAACATTAAAAAAAAAAAGTTTAAAAAAATAAAATTCTGGGTGACAGAGGGGTTAAAGTAATCTCTGGAACACACATTTGGCATGGTCGTGTAGCTGCGATGGAGACATCCCAACACTTCTTTGTCACTTGTTGCTTGTGCATGATAGAGCCTATCGAGTCAGGCGGTTTGGCTTACGGCTCTGCTAATACTACTCACATCTGACCAAGAGTGAGAGACTTATGTCAGACTCTTCATTCGGTCATCACATAGTAAGAGTATAGGCCAGGCCGTCATACTCGAATATTAAATTCCATATGCCATATACCATACCGTCATATAGCATATACTACGAGTATGGCATGACATAGTATAAAAAATGTTTTAAAATAAATAAAAAGTACTAAGGAGGTGTCAATTGCATGTGGAAGAGCCACGTTCCCCCAGATTTAATTATTACTCTCCTGCTTAAACTCTTTTTTTAAGTTTATTTATATTTGAGAGAGAGAGAGAGAGCGCGCGCGTGCGCGCGCGCGCGCGCGCAAGTGTGAGCGGGGGAGGGGCGGAGAGACAGATGGTGAGAGAATCCCGATCTGCGGTGTCAGCACAGAGCCCAAGGCAAGGCTCCATCTCACTAACCTCGAGATCATGACCTGAGCCGAAATGAAGAATCAGATGCTTCACTAAACTGACCCACCCAGGCGCCCCTCTCCTGCTTAAATTCTTGAGTGCTTCCCACACACCCTCAAATTAAGTACCCCCTCTTGACATTCTCTCCCGTCTACTTCTTTGGCCCTAGCTCTTTTTTTTTTTTTTTTCAGCGTTTATTTATTTTTGAGGGACACAGAGAGAGACAGAGCACGTGCAGGGGAGGGGCAGAGAGAGAGGTGGACGCAGAATCTGAAGCAGGCTCCAGACTGTCAGCACAGAGCCTGAGTCCGTGCGGGAACCCACAAACTGCGAGATCATGACCTGAGCGGAAGTCAGATGCTTAATCGATTGAGGCACCCAGGCGCCCCTTTGGCCCTAGCTCTCGACACTACTCTTCCCGTTTCCTGAGATGCCTAAGTTACAAGGTAACCAAACTGTTTGCAGTCCCCCATTGTTATTTCACACCAGTATGCCTTTGCCAATGTTTCTTTGCTTGCCTGCTTGAAAAACGCTTACCCACCCTTTGAGACCTGGCTCAGAAATCAGCCCTTTCAGCAAAGACTTCCCCTAGATCCTCTTTATATTTTATATATACCTTTGTTACTACACTTAATGCGCTGTCATGCACTCATTCATTTACATACTTTAGAGAAGTATGCAAATGAACCCCCCTTTAGTGTGTAAGCTTCTAGAGGGCAGGTCTTTGTGTGTCTAGCTTTTGGCACAATGCCTGGTGAGAAGGAGCTGCCCAGTACATTTCTAAATGAGTGGATGGATTAAAAAATGAATTAATCACACTCCAACTGAAGGATTTCTTGGTAGCATGACACTTCTTAATAGTATAGTGATAAATCTGATAAAGTCACATCTCTCTTGGATTCTGTCTTATCTCTACCTCAACCCCAGTGGAACAGGCACCACCGAAGTCATTATAGTGACGTTCTTGTAACAATTGCTTGAGTGTCAGCTGTTTGCGGGTGCAGTCTTGCATAGGGAAAGGTTAGCTTAAAAACACAAGTCACCAAGTATATATCATTTTAATCTTGACAGTGTACTTTTAAGCAGATGCCCAAGTTTTTCTTCCCTCACATAACTAGCATCTCTCCCAACAAGCTTAGATAGCAACCTGTTTTCTTTGGCAAATTGATTAATGGGGACATTACTCATATGCCTGGCTGTATGACATGTCCAATAACATTGTCATTTTGTTTATGGGGTGTTGGGTAAAAATATCCAGGAATTCACCTCCAGTGGAGTGACCACCTGTTTGCTGGAAACATTAAACAGGGAAATCTGGGGAGGCAGCTCCCTTGAAGAATGCCGAGGGGGCTCTAATTCCATCCCCAGCCAGCCTCCTCCCCCGCAACAAACTAACTGCCTCCTCCAAGCTTAGCAGTAGCACCTGTGGAAATAAGAGAAGCGCCGTGCTGGGTACCTTACTTAGCACTTTGGTTGGCTGGGAACTGAGCTGCCCTGCAGGCACCTGGGCAAACTGCTCAGGGACCTCTTCCCAAGCCTGAAGGATGGCAGAGCTGGGGGAGCGGCCAAGTGTGCTGCGTCCGTGGCAAGGAGAGAAGTGTTCTTGATTTAGGAGTGAAACAAGGGAGGAAAGCGTGAATGAGAGAAGACATTGGAAATGGGGAGGAAACACAGCTATAGGGCAGAACACTGGGCCAGCGATCCCTACTTCCTCCTTTCCTGAGGGATCCTACATATAGGTGGGAGAGGGGGAGGGAGGAGAGGGGTTACCATGAAGAGGTGTGATCTTGTCCTCTGGAAGCCATGGCCAGGTTCAAGGGAGCAGGCATGTATTTGCACCTCACCTGAAGCCGCCAGAACTGACCAGGTCAACAGACAAATTCCATGCTGAGTGGGAAAGGAGGCTATCTAAGGGAAACAGAAAGCCTGAAGTTTTCTAGACAAAACAGACTGGAGAAAATCTTACAGGATTAGGGAAAGGATAACCCTCTTCCAGAACCTGCTGTCTGAAAACACAAAAGGGCAAAAACAACACAGCACAAGAGCCATGTGGAAGAGGGGAGAGGGCCAAGCACAGAGGGGAGAGGGTAAGAGTCCAGGCTGACAATTGAGGTACAAACATGCAGCAAAAGATCAACGTTACTTGCACAATCCCTAGCTGCATGTGCGTCAGCCAGCACAAGGCCATCTTGAACTGGCACCGGGACAACTCAAAAAGCTTATTTGAGGGGCGCCTGGCTGGGTCAGTTGCAAGAGCTTGCGACTCTTGATCTTGGGGTCATGAGTTTGAGCCCCATGTTGGGTGCAGAGATTACTTAAAAAAATTTTTTTTAATAAAAAAAAAGGCAGCTTATTTGAAGAAGGCAGCATTACTTAAGACAAAATGACTTTCTATCCTAGTTTAGAAAGCTATCTAGAGGCCACAGCTTAGATGTAAAGCAAATCGTATAAAATTCACAATGACATGTATGTACTCCTGGTAAAAAGTGGGAGGAGGGTGTTGTTACTTTTGTGTTTTGAGTCTCATAAAGGCACCAGGAGGATCAGGAGAGGCTCTACCACCAAATTCTTAAGACTTTTACATTTCTAAAATGAAGAACGAGATTTATGAAACGAGAATAGTTGTATGAACTCTCAGTTCTGATAATACTATCTGGTTGGAGACACAAGGTGGCTGTCTAAAGATCTAATTTAAGGGGAAAAAATGAAAGGGCGCATGAGTGGCTCAGTCAGTTAAGCATCTGACTTCAGCTCAGGTCATGATCTCCTGGTCTGTGAGTTCAAGCTCCGCGTCGGGCTCTGTGCTAACGGCTCAGAGCCTGGAGCCTGCTTGGGATTCTGTATCTCCTTCTCTCTCTGCTGTCCGCCCCCTCCCCCCAAAATAAATAAATAAACATTAAAAAAATTTAAAGGGGAAAAAGAGCTTAATATTTGCATTGAAAATATATAGATGCCTATGCAAAGTTCCTATAGATCACCCAGCTATGTGGTTATGTGCCCTAAAAGTTCCAGTAGAAGGCCCCAGAAAATGTAGGGCAGAATCAAGTCCAGAACAGAAATAAAAACAGAATAACTATTTCAATCATATTAAAACACAAACAAACAAGAACAACTTTGGTTCCTCCACACATCCACACACAGGGGATATTATTGATGTCTTGATGTCCTGAAGAAGAGGTGATGGCATCAGAAACTGTTCCGAAAAGGCCACTGCAAAACTCTACAGGACTCGGGCATGGAGAAAGACTTTTGAAAACCATATGTTTCGGGGCGCCTGGGTGGCTCAGTCGGTTGGGCGGCTGACTTCGGCTCAGGTCATGATCTGGCGGTCCGTGAGTGCGAGCCCCGTGTCGGGCTCTGTGCTGACAGCTCAGAGCCTGGAGCCTGTTTCCGATTCTGTGTCTCCCTCTCTCTGACCCTCCCCCATTCATGCTCTGTCTCTCTCTGTCTCAAAAATAAATAAACATTAAAAAAAATTAAAAAAAAAAATAAAACCATATGTTTCATCTTGGATAGGTGAAGACCGAGAAATAGCATAGTGTGAATCTGTAAAAATCGTAAACAGTGAGGGTAGAATCAACATAGACTTATTTACAATACAAGGATCAAAGGGTGTCCTTTGAACCTTGATTGAGATAAATTTCGAATACTTATTTTAAAGTTTATTTATTTAAGTAATCTCTACACCCAATGTGGGACTCAAACTCACGACCCTGAGATCAAGAGTTGCATGCTCTTCGGACTGAGCCAGCCAGGCACCTCTGGAATACACATTTATTTTTTTAATTTTTAAGATACTTTTTAGGGGCGCCTGGGTGGCTCAGTCTATTGGGCGTCCGACTTCGGCTCAGATCATGATCTCACAGTCCGTGAGTTCCAGCCCCGCGTCGGGCTCTGGGCTGACAGCTCAGAACCTGGAGCCAGCTTCAGATTCTGTGTCTCCCTCTCTCTCTGCCCCTCCCCTGCTCATGCTCTGTCTCTCTCTGTCTCAAAAATAAGTAAAAACATTAAAAACATTAAAAAAATAAATAAAATGCTTTTTAAATGTTTATTTATTTATTTTGAGAGAGAGAGAGGCAGAGAGAGAAGGAGAGACAGAATCCCAAGCAGGCTCTGCACTGTCAGCGCGGAGCCCAACACAGCCTCAAACCCATGAACTGTGAGATTCTCACCTGAGCCCAAATCAAGAGTCAGACACTTAACTGACTGAGCCACCCAGGTGTCCCTGGAACGCACTTTTTAAAAGGACTATCTCACATAGCATGGAAAGAAATCTTTTACTGATTTGGACACGTTTACGAATGACAGAGACCGAAAGGGCTACCCAGCAGAACCCTGCTGTCTAACTGTGAAGGATAACCTTAGCTAGAACAAACATGCCATTCTCCCAAAGGACTGCTGTTGGTGGGAGAAATACTGTTAGCACAACTGGTTGGATTCCATTTGGTAAGACTTTCATTCTTATCAGATAATATCCGCACAGACCTTTTTGGAAACTGTCAGGTGACACTACCACTACGAGTATTATATGTTATCACACAAAATGTTAGGTGCTATGCTGTTCAGGTAACATCGTCTTGACCCAAGAAATTGACATTAGCCACCTTCAGACTGAAATGTTTTTGGAAACAACTCTAGGTATAAGCAAGAAAAGTTTAAAGCTATATCCTGGAATGGAAGTCTTACACAGATGAGAGAACCCTTAAAGTCAAAGGAATTGAAAATATGCTTCACAAAAATTCTTAACCTAAATATGTAAATGATCAAAAAATAAATGAAGATCTATGACACCAAACAGAAAACTCAAAATATCCATAATATTAAAAGATAATACCAGAAAGAAAGAATCAAAAGTATTTACATCTAGAGGCACCTGGGTGGCTCAGTCGGTTGAGCGTCCGACTTTGGCTCGGGTCACGATCTCAAGGTTCGTGAGTTCAAGCCCCGCATTAGGCCCTGTGCTGACAGCTCAGAGCCTGGAGCCTGCTTTGGATTCTGTGTCTCCCTCTCTCTCTCTGCTCTTCCCCTGCTAATGCTCTGTCTCTCATTCTCTCAAAAATAAATAAACATAAAAATTTTTTTAAAAAAAGTATTTACATCTAGCAACAGATAGCATCTAAGCAGATGCATAAAATATTGTTAACACTTACATTGTCATAAATATTGTTTGTGCCTTCTTGAAAATATCTTTAGGGTCATAAGTAGGTCTGATAGGATCCCAATAGTAAATTTCAGGTTGCGTTTTGTTTTTTATTTTTCTTAGAAATGGAGAAGAGGGGCGCCTGGGTGGCTCGGTCGGTTAAGCGTCCGACTTCGGCTCAGGTCATGATCTCACGGTCCGTGAGTTCGAGCCCCGCGTCGGGCTCTGTGCTGACCGCTCAGAGCCTGGAGCCTGTTTCAGATTCTGTGTCTCCCTCTCTCTCTGCCCCTCCCCTGTTCATGCTCTATCTCTCTCTGTCTCAAAAATAAATAAACGTTAAAAAAAAAATTAAAAAAAAAAAAAAAAGAAATGGAGAAGATTGGGGAGCCTGGGTGGCTCAGTCAATTAAGCGTCCAACTCTTGATTTCGGCTCAAGTCACGATCTCACGGTTCTTGAGTTCAAACCCCATGTCAGCCTCTGCGCTGACAGTGTGGAGGCTGTTTGGGACTCTCTCTTTCTCTCTCTCTCTTTCTCCCTCTCTCTCTCCCCTCCCCCTTCCTCTCAAAATAAATAAATAAACTTAAAAAAAAAAAAGAAATGGAGAAGATTGAAGCAAAATTTGGTGCAGTTAAGGCTATTCATAAAACAAGAGGTAGTTCCCCGGCTGCTCTCCTGGAATCTCCAGGTATCAAAGCCATGCTTCCTCCTGGATAACCCAGGAGTCATTGTTCCTTAAGAATGCAAGATCCAGAAAAGGAGCCCTGTCAAATTTCCATTCAGCAAACAACTCTAGGTTTACCAAAATTTATGCCGGAAACAGTAACGTCAAAAATGAACTTTGATGGAAGAAAGCTGTTTAAAAAAAAAAAAAAAAAAGGCATTGAGCTTTCAATGCAGGTTGAGTTTTTTTATTTACTCCATTACATGTGTCATGGTAAGTTTACACTTCTACGGGTCTGAGTCAATAGAGTAAAATGTGCCTGTCTTATGTGTGTCTGTTGGGTAAGCCCTCAGGAGAATTGTGAAAGAAGGTACCTTGGTCAGTTCTTCATTCTTTATCGCTCTCCTATCTCCACTGCCCTAACCCTCATTAGCCATTTGCTGCTTTTTAAATGCTCAAACCGGTGCCATGGCAATCAGATCTACCCAGATCTCTTCCCCTCTTACGACACCTATCCTTCAAAAGCACATATTCCTCTTTTCCCCCACACCTCAATCCCATGTGAAACTAATCTTTAGGTAGCAAATAAGAGGGAAAATAAAGAGGTACATTCACACTAAAGTGTAAGGGACTAATAGTGATGCTTAGCAAGCCATCTCTTACAAAGAGTAGTTCAGCTTTAAACAGTTGCTTGCTGGCCAAATAATTATCATATTTCTTCAAATAAGGACACACTTGATTTGTTCCTGCTGGGTAAGGTATACTTTTGGCTTAGGAATAGCAACGGTATTTAAGTAGAAATGGAGGGTAGGACATATTAAGAAAAGCTGTTGTTTTGAGAGAAGTTCTCTATGTTGGTGAAGGGGAAGAGGTAAGGGAAAGTTTGAACATGGAAGGTTTTGGTTCCGTGAGCTCTGATTTCTCTTCCTTATTTTTATGCTGATTAGGCCTTTTTTTCCTTCCTTTTCAGCAGACTGTTTTAGTCCTTCTTGGCCTTATTTATTTATTTTGCTCCTGCTGACAAGCTGCAGGCTGAATTATGCGCGCACTCTTAAAATGTTCCTTTAGGTTCTTGCCTCTGAGCTTTCTAGCCAATGTGAAGAGTAAATAGGTACTGTGCTGTATGCAAATGTAGACATATTTGTCCGTGTAGGCCAAAGGAGGGGAGGCATTTTGCAAAATGCCTTAAGAACAGAAACCAACTTCTGAGTTGGAATACTTTATAGCCTCATGAAAATAAGCTCAACTTTTCAGAAGCAAAAAGTACAGAGGAATACTTATCTATAAAATAAATTGGAAAAAAAACCACACACAAAACAAAACATGACTAATACTTCGGCAGTGAGTTCACCTCAAGCATTTCATGAATTTCACATGACCCACCCACTTTTTCTCTGTACCTCTGAAGATTACCATATCAGCAGCAATAATACTCTGTTGTTCAAGTGCCAGATTTACATATCAGCGTAGCCATGGCATTCCTGAATGTAGAATATTGTACTGTTCCCGTTGTTTGTGGTTTCTATAATAAGGTTAATTTTTGTTCCCTTGCCCTCCTCACTTAATCTCATGCCACCCCCTACCTCTCTTCAATCAGTGGTTTGTTTTTTCCTTTGAATGAATAGTGATCCTCCTGTCCTCTCTCAGCCCGTGTCATAATTGGAGCTACCCACAAATTCACTGTACAACCACGCTGCATTTTAAAATCTTTATCATTCGGCCACAGATGATCAACTCTTTGAAAAGACAAGCCAGGGACAGAGAAGTCACAATGGGTCACTTCTGGGCTGACTCTGGGATACCTTCTTCCCCACACGTATGGTGTGTGTTAAGGTGGGTCAGAAGTTACCATGGTAGATTTCATGGCCACCTTCGTTTCTTTCTTGATAGCCTTTGTTTTTAATTATTGCTATTTCTAGATTGGAGATGGGTCCAGCAAAAATCGCCATGCCAGAACTGAATCAAACAATTTTCATTCCCAATGAAACTTTGGAAAGGGCTGGATAATTTTTAAATTCTTAGACTCGTGTGTCAAACTTAGTGGGAAGCCAGCTGGAGCCTAACAAGTTATTTTAATGAGCTTCCTTTCTCTCTGATGTTCCCCAGGGGATATGTGCCAAGCAGACCCATGTGGCTCAGGGAGTAACTTGATCATCTTGGCTCTGTTTAGACACCTGTGCTCTTTTAGCCTAGTGGTAAGGGGAACAGGGGAGAGAGAGATGAGGGCATGGAAGGCATGCACGCTTAGTGGCAGTGGGTGTGTGCCATGCTGCTTAGGAACTCACTGCAAGAAACTCCACAGTAGCAGAGGCTTGATGCATCATAGGCCAACAGTGCCTCTATGTGGGGTGTCTGGGAGTATATGAAATGTGCTTGTGTGTGTGCTGGGGAGGGAGGAGTGTGGAGGGGAGGGAAGAGAAAATTATATGCATTTTTAGAAGGAACTGCATGCCTCAGAAGTTCCTTCTGAGAAGGCAAGATAGGAAGAAAAGATTGAAAACCACGAATACAAAGCAGGCCCAGCACCCTGAGAAAAGATTCTTCCTCTAAGCTTCGTTGTGCTCCTTCAAAAATAAAAAAATGCATTTGCTGTGTTCACTTTACTTTTTCCAGGGATCAGTCTGATGCTCGGGGCTCCCTACCCCCTCTGAACAATTGAGCACCTGGATATTAAACTTGGTTTGTATGATTTTCACTGGATGCCTTGTTTGGTGATTGTTCAAAGTCCCTTATACGTGTGAATTTCTCCTTCTTGGATTATAAAGTCCTTGAGGATTTATACTTAGAAAAACTAATACTCTCTTGTTCTTCCTCCCCTCTTCATTACCAATTCTGGGTACTTTCAGCAAATGTTTAACATATGACTACACAATACTTCTCCTTGAGAATTTCTTTCCTTTACAAAGTCTTATTTTATGATGTGATTAAGATTTATTTTTATAAATTAAATTAAAAAAAATTAAAGTAGTTCCACACCTTCTAAAGTGAGCCTATTTATAATTCTTAAACTTAAATTTCTACTTTAATTGTATAATATTTCAAATGTACAGAAATATAAAGACAAAAATACAACACACACTCCACTTCCAGAGTTAACACATTTGCTTCATCTCTTTAAAAGTTAAATATAGGGGCGCCTGGGTGGCTCAGTCGGTTGAGCATCTGACTTCGGCTCAGGTCATGATCTCACGGTCTGTGAGTTCAAGCCCCGCATCAGGCTCTGTGCTGACAGCTCGGAGCCTGGAGCCTGCCTCAGATTCTGTGTCTCCCTCTCTCTCTGCCCCTCCCCTGCTCATGCTCTGTCTCAAAAATAAATAAAAATATTTAGAAATAAATAAATAAATAAATAAATAAATAAATAAATAAAAGTTAAATATAGGGGCTCCTGGGTGGCTCAGTCAGTTGAGCGTCCGACTTCAGCTCAGAAGTCATGATCTTGCCGTGCGTGAGTTTGAGCCCCACAATCGGGCTCACTGCTATCAGCCTGTCAGCTCAGAACCCGCTTCAGATCCTCTGTCCCCCTCTCTCTGCCCCTAACCCGCTTGTTTCTCCCCAAAATAAACATTTTTTTTTAAAAAGTTAAATATACAACTAACCACTCCCCATCCCAAACCCTTCTCTCCCCCTTCCTAGAGAAAATCACTCTCCCGAAGCTGGTGTACAGACTTCCCTGTATGTTTATAGATTTCCACTGCATGGTTCAAAAGGTCCTAGTCTTCCTTCCTGAGGGGCTGCCAATGGGATCTGCAAACCACTCATACACAGCCTCTCTGTAAGGACAGGGTGGATAAGTGCCATTACAGAGGACTGGACGCACTTTTGTCAGCCAGGATGCAGGAAGAGAGAGTGGTGGAGGATTAACCCAGGGAAAAGCAGTTTCACCTCAAAGAAGAGGACTTAGTGACAAGGGCAGAGCTAGGGAAGCAGAACTGAGGCCAGGCTGGGCACAGTAGAAGGAAGCTAGCAAGGGGTAGAAAGCAGCCCGTGGAGCAGAACAGAAGGGGTATTAGGTGAGGCAGAGGAAGAGAGCCTGTATGAGCACAGACTTTTGCTCCCATGATCATCAGAAAGGAAGTGGCTAGATGTCTCTGAGACCTCCAGGAATGCAGCTTGGGGGTTACAGGTGCAACCGGTGAAACCTGGGGGCCCTACTGGTGAAACCCCAGCATGACAGACCCATTACCAATGGCATGACCTGGCTCTGTGGTTTTTATTTGGAGGAACTGACCTGCTTTAGTTCCTCTGAAGCGTTATATAGATCAGTCAGAGATGACTCAACTTTCCTGTTACAGGCATACCTCAGAGATAGTGTGGGTTCAGTTCTCAGACCACTACAATAAAGTGAGTCAAATGAATTTGTTGGGCTCCCAGTGCTTGTGAAAGTTATGTTTACACTATATTGCAGTCTATGAAGTGTGCAATAACATGGGGTCTAAAAAAAAGTGTACATACCTTAATGAAAAGGTACTTTATTGCTAAAAAATGCTAACCATCATCTGAGCTTTCAAGCAAGTTGTAATCACTAATCACATTGCCATGACAAACATAATAATAAGGAAAAAGCTTGAAATATTATGAGAAGTACTAAAATGTGACACAGAGACACAAAGGGAGAAAGTGCTGTGGGGAAAATGGCATCAACAGAGTTGCTCAAGGAGCATTGCCATAAACATTCAATTTGTAAAAAGCGCACTAAAATGAAGTGCAGTAAAACAAGGGATGCCTATATTATTCTTCCTCAACTTGGAGTTAAAAAATAAAACAGGGGTGCCTTGGTGGCTCCATCGGTTGAGCGTCCCACTTCAGCTCAGGTCATGACCTTGCAGTATGAGTTTGAGCCCCATGTCAGACTCTGCATGGACAGGGTGGAGTCGGCTTGGGATTCTTGCTCCCTCTCTGCCCCTCCCCACCTCTGCACACGCTTTCTCTCTCTCAATAAACTTTAAAAAAGGAAGATAAAATAGAAGTCACTCAGTTAAATTTGATTTTCAGATAAACAATAAATACTTTTTTTTAAGTAAAAGTGTGTCTTAAATATTTTATGGGACATACTTATACTAAAAAGGTACTTGTTTATCCTAAAATCAAGTGTGAGTGTTCTGTATATTTATTGCTAAATCTAGGAACTCTACCTCAGTTGAATTTTGGGATTTAAGGGTCTTTGAAAAGGACTCGGTCAATGAGTTCTCCAGAATAACGTTAATGAACGTTAATGAATTTGTGAGGTTCTCAATGGTTTAAGCTAAAACAACAAAAAGCTCACTAACTTTATTAAATCAGAAGGATACAAAGACATTCTTATTTTTTGATGGTTTTATTGAGCTATACCTCACATACTTTAAAATTCACTCATTTAAGGGGCGCCTGGGTGGCTCAGTCGGTTAAGCAGCCAACTTCGGCTCAGGTCATGATCTCGCGGTCCGGGAGTTCGAGCCCCACATCGGGCTCTGGGCTGACAGCTCAGAGCCTGGAGCCTGTTTCAGATTCTGTGTCTCTCTGACCCTCCCCTGTTCATGCTCTGTCTCTCCCTGTCTCAAAAATAAATAAAACGTTAAAAAAAAAATTTCACTCATTTAAAATGTACAATTCAGGGGCGCCTGGGTGGCTCAGTCGGTTAAGCCACCGACTTCGGCTCAGGTCATGATTTCGCGGCCGTGAGTTCAAGCCCCACGTTGGGCTCTGTGCTGACAGCTCAGAGCCTGGAGCCTGTTTCAGATTCTGTGTCTCCCTCTCTCTGACCCTCCCCCATTCATGCTCTGTCTCTCTCTGTCTCAAAAATAAATAAACATTAAAAAAAATTAAAAAAAAAATAAAATGTACAATTCAGTGGGTTTTTTTTTTTGTTTGTTCTGTTTTGTTTTGTTTTTTAAGTAAGCTCTATGCCCAACATGGGGCTTGAACTGAAGCCCCTGAGATCAGATGTAGCATGCTCCACGGACTGAGTCAGCCAAGGGCACCACAATTCATTGGTTTTTAGTATACTCACAGAGTTGTGCAGACATCACCAAATCAATTTTAGAACATTTTCTTTCCGGCGTGCCTGGGTGGCTCAGTCAGTTAAGCATCCAACTCAATTTCGGCTCAGGTCATTATCTCACAGTTCATTGTGTCAGGCTCTGCGCTGAGAGCACAGGGCCTTTGGATTCTTTCTCTCCTTCTGTCTCCACCCCTCCCCTGCTCTCTCTGTCTCTCACTCTGAAAATAAATAAATAAACTTAAAAAAAAAGAACATTTTCTTTTTTTAAAAAAGATTTTATTTTTTTTTAATTTTTTTTTTTTTTAACATTTATTTATTTTTGAGACAGAGAGAGACAGAGCATGAACTGGGAAGGGTCAGAGAGAGGGAGACACAGCATCCGAAACAGGCTCCAGGCTCTGAGCTGTCAGCACAGAGCCCGACGCAGGGCTTGAACTCACTGACCGCGAGATCATGACCTGAGCGGAAGTCGGACGCTTAACCGACTGAGCCACCCAGGCGTCCCAAAAAGATTTTATTTTTAAGCAATCTCTACAACCAACATGGGGCTCAAACTCAGAACCTGGTATCAAGAGTTCCATGCTCTACCAACTAAGCCAGCCAGGCACCCTTAATTTTAGAACATTGCCATCACCTCAAAAAAGAAAACCAGTGCCCATTAACAATCTCCCCCCATACATGCCCCCACCTCCCTGCTGTTCCTAACCCTGCCCGGTCAACTGCTTGCTTTGTTTCCTTTAACGTACCTACTCTAGACCTTCCATTAGAAATGGAATCTACAATATGTAGGCTTTCACTTAGCCTATTTTCAAGGCTCATGCACACTGCAGCATGTATCAGTCCTTCATTCCTTTTTATGGCCTTCTAACATTCCTTTGAACATATATACCACAGTCAGTTGTCCTGTCCGTTCATACAATGATGGGACATTTGGGCTGTTTCCACTTGTTCGCTATTATGAATAATGCTTGTAGGATACAACATTGGTGTACACGTTTTCACGCAGAGGTATGTTTTCATTTGTCTGGAATTGTTGGCCATATGGTAACTCTATGTCTAAGATTATGAGGAACTGCAAATTGTTTCCCAAAGCAGCAGCAGCACCGTGTCTTACTAGTTTTTCTGTTTTTGTTTTAATAAAGAACCTTGAGGGTTTCCTCGGTATCCCTAAAGAGGGCCCGCTCCCAATGCTCCTCCTTCAGGGGCGCCTCTGCAGGGCCTCAAACTCGCGCCACCAGCGCCCAGAGCTCTGGAAG
Organism: Panthera leo; assembly: GCF_018350215.1. NCBI lineage: Eukaryota > Metazoa > Chordata > Mammalia > Carnivora > Felidae > Panthera > Panthera leo. The sequence continues at coordinate 46,083,930 of NC_056685.1, forward strand.
TCCAAAAGAGCACACTGTTGGAAACGTAGTCTGATCTCCTGGCTAGCCCCTCCTCCGCCGCGTTCAGAAGCAAGAGGAAAACAGACGCCTTGCTGAGGCTATGTGGACATTGTAGTTTTCTTCCTAGTCAGCCTTGCAGACGGTGCGTTAGGGAAAACTACAATCCCCAGAATGCCGCCGACTACGGCAACTGACGAGGCCATTCCGCGTGCAGTACTCCCGCCCACCCTCCCGTCCGGGCGGCTCTCCAGGGAGTCTGTAAACACACCCAGAGACTGTCATGGAGGGGGAGGAGGAGGCGGCGGCGGCAAAGGGAGGCGTTTTGGGCCGCCTCCAGGGTCCGCTCTGTCATTCCTGAACTGGTCCCTCGTCCCCGTGACTGTGGCCTCAGGGAAGCGAACTGTTAGGCGAGAGGAGGAGACAGTCAGAACCATATCCCCTTCTTCCCCCGGGGCGGGGGCCGGGCCCGGCCAGGCCGGCTGAGCCGGGAGAGGGGAGGGGGAGGGAGCGCCTGGCCAGGCCGGCCTGTCCGCCGAGATGGATGACAGTAAGGTAAGTCCTGTGGTTTGCACGCGCAGCTGCTGCCGCCGCCGCCTGCTTGTCGCTAAGTGCTAGACTCGCCGCTGAACCTCAGCTTGGTAGCCTCGCCAACACCCGGGAAACACCTGCCTTAGACATCCCTGCGCCTCCAGTTGTTACCCCCTGTACCCAGCCAGAAATTCAGGGAACAGGGGGCTGTGTTTTTCCAGAAAGGGCCTTCTCCTCTGGAAATTTTTCACTCCCCGGACAAGCCTGTTTGTCAGCTTTTCCAGGTAGCGCAAACCCTAGTCCTTGACTTGCCTAGCGAGATAAGTGAAGAAACTACCGTGTTTTCTCTTTTTGCCTTCCCCGGCCCTCTCCCACACTTTCTCCGGTGTGGAGACCTTAATTAGGGCACCCTGAACCAGCCCTATTCCCCTTGAAGGTTCCCCTTTCTTCTCTCAGGCTCCCTTACTCAATGCCCCATTCATATAATCAGTTCACTCCCCTGTGAGCTATTTTCCTGTGGTTGGTTGGAACACTCTGCGAAGCTCCTGTTGCTATTCGTCCAGAATCTAACCTCCTCTAGAAAGCCTTCTCTAGGAAAAGTAGTGAATTCCTTCTTGGTAATGTATCTTAATATCCCACTTCCATCCGTCTTTTGCCATTAAAAAAAAAAAATCACTTATCCCTATGATTCTAGCAGGCATTATTCATAATTGGGTAATTCACATAGTTTATGTATACCCTGTCTTTCTGTCTATCCACATTAGTGTTGTCCAGTTTTATTTCATGAAGATATAGGGATGGTCAGCTCATTACTCATCAGCTTACTGATGTTCTGGCATGTTTAAGAAATTGGACTTTTTTTTTTTTTTAAGGACTCAGACTGCTAGACTTTGCCAGTCTTTGAAGTAGAAGTTACTCCTTCTCTTTGCCTTTCAGGGGTCCTACTTTCCACAGGCTCTGGCATACTGCTCGTGCTAGCTTTTTCCTTTGTTTGGGTGCTCTTGTACCCCTCCACTTAACCAGTAACACTTTGCTGCGGTCACATTTTTGTTTCACCCATCCTTAGAATGAAAACACTTCTCCCTTCTCTGTGCTGTTTGTGTTAGTCTACATTATCGCCTCTTCCCGTTCTTGCAGAAGGCTCTGAGAAAAGTGATAAATGAAGGGAAAGCCCACTGCAGTACTCTGAAATTGAGACTCACCTAGAGAAACAGTTTGCTTGTGAAGTAGCAAACCCTAATAGGAAGTGATATTTCCAAGACAGAAAGAGGGAGTTCTGAAAGTTTTCCAGGAACATTAGAAAATGATTTTCCATAAAAGTCTTGCTAGCTTGACTGTTCAGTATTGATTTTGAAAGTAAATCTGAATACCGTATCCCTTCTCTTTTGTAGAAAATAATGTTACAGCTCTTTAAGGATGCTAAAATAACATCGTTCTTTAATTTCCTTAATTTGAGCCTCTCACAGTATATTCTACATAATTTTTAGTTTACTTTTCAGACCTTTGAAACATTTGATAACTTTCTCAAAGTCGTTGGTAATCTCAAATTAAGTCCCAAGAAAAATACATTGGATTTTGAGTTATTTGACTTGCCTATAGAATCACATAGGAGTTATTTCTAAAACTAGCAAACTGTGGTGGAGGGTATAAAATTGTATTGTTTTCCCTAAAAGAGTGAAGTTAAATTTGGGGGGTAGACTATCCATAATTTATTTCCTATAGGGTTCACAGGGAAGCAAAACGAACTCAGTTCTCATTCTTTTTAATTGATTGTTTTTATGAGAGTATTTAGAAACCAGCAGTTTCTTAAATCTTTAATGATCATGCAGAAGGAAATCCCTTCAGAGGTCTCTGGATGGATAGTGCCTCTGTAAATACACTACTTTCACTTTGAGTACATATCGTAGTTGTGGATGAGTAATATTTAAATGCCATGTACAGCAAGACTGGACCGCTCTTCCAGCAGTCAGGCAGTATGAAACAGCCCTTAAACAAGTCTTTGGCAGCTCCCAGGCCTGCCTTTCTCTGTGCTCTGGTTGTTACAGTCCTGCAAAATTGTATTTTCCTCCTAGCATATACATGTACTTACACACAAAACACATTTCCCCTCACATTATGTTTAAGTGATGGAGTCTCAGGTTCCCTTTTTTCCTGTATAAGGGAAGGTGAGAGTTGGGGCCTGGAATTGTGGTGACAGGAGGGCAGAAAGGATGACAGACTGGCCAACAGCAAGGCCAGGGGAACGGGAAGAGGATGAAGTGGGCAGGAGCTGCAGTTCTAGAGAGACAGTACTTGAATGAGCAGGTCAGGAGAAGACGATGATGATGTGAGGACCTCCCTTTAAAAAGATTCTGTATTCTGAGTTGTTTTCATCAGTGGCAACGAGTGAGTGTGCCAGGAGCTCTCCACATTCTGCCGTCCAGCTTTCTGGAGTCAGGGTAGGACAGATTTGAATGGGAGTGCAGCTTTGCCTTTCAACCGACTAGACTAGCGGTGTGCCTGACACAGCATAGAGTACTTGTTAATAGTGACTGAAGGAAGTGGGGACAGAGTGTCATTAAGGAGATTGCCCTGACGTACCTGGGCTTTGTTAATCCATGTGCTCTATTGAGCCAACCACCCAGAGTATACAGACAATGGCAAATAGCAAAAAGAAAGCAAGAGATAGATTGGGCATCTAAAAGTGGGGGCTTGGGAAAGTGTTAAGTAGCAGAGATTGAACACTGACTGAGTAGATCTCTACTAAGCTAGTTGGGAAGGAAAAATCTTGGCTAATTAACCTTTCTGAGCTTCCATTTTATCTGTTAAATGGCCAATACCTTTTTCACAGGCTTTGCTGAGGATTAGAGGTACTACATTATCATAAAGCATTGAATAGAGAGTCTGACATATAGTAAGCACAAAAAATGTTATCATTACCAAGGAGTGACTTCCTTGGTAGTTGACACAGTGCAGTAGGTACCTGAGATGCTCATTTTAGCAATTCTTAATTGCACGCTGTTGCATAACATTTGGAGCCATGTTTATATTTATACCTACACTACCCTTTGCTCCTAACTATGCCCCCAATGGGACAGGGCAATGGGATGGGGCTTGAAATGAACTTAAACTCTGCATTTAACTGTCAGATTGTGTGAGAAAGATAGTCTCCTGAGCCCACCTGCATGTCTACTAGTAAAAAGTGCTTGTTTTTATGAAAGCTTCCTCCTGATCTGCTGCATTCAATTACAAAGAAAATTAACGTATGTTATTTTCAGAGGCTTTGATCATAGAAGGTTCTTACTTTTTATTTTACATTTGACTTCTGTGTTTATTGAATGAATGACTAATATAAATTGAAATATCCTAGACTAGATATGTCCCTGCCTCAGACTAAGCTGGTAATAGACTACCATATTATATTGCCTGACAGTTTAGGGCACCAAGCTTCAGTTGAGTGACTGACAAGAGAGTGGGTCAGACACTGGCCACAATATGCTAATATGGATACTGTTCTCCTTCGTTCTTCCTCTACCTGTATTACACACGATTTTCTAAAAATGAGTTTTCTTACACCTTCCTTACCTCTTAGGTAAGAAGACAAGGTCTTCTGTTCCATTCAGTTCTGAGTAGTGTTGGTTCTCACAAAAATTTTAACTTGGCCAAAGAATCTCTTTGACATTCCTGGACCTGTCCTTTGGCCCCTGAAGTCCCTCCTGTTGACCCTTTATCCATCTTTTGCTACAGTTGGAACCACCTTCCTTGAGCAGTGCCACAAAACTCAGACATTCTCTGCTTTTTCTTCCCTCCTCTTCATCAGTGCTTTCCACGAGACTAAAACAGAAGAGCCAGCTCATCTACTAAACAAATCTCTGACAGATTTAATGTACCTTCCTTTCCTCTCTAGGCTGTCTGCATATATTTTTTTAAGATTAAAAAAAAATGTTTAAGTTTATTTATTTTGAGAGACAGAGGCAGAGAGAGAGAGTGCACGAGCAGGGGAGGGACAGAGAGGGAGAGAGAGAGAATCCCAAGCAGGCTCTGCACTGTCAGCACAGAGCCCCATGTGGGGCTCAAATTCAGGAACCATGAGATCACGACCTGAGCTGAAATCAAGAGTCGGATGCTTAAACAAATGAGCCACCCAGGCACCCCTATACTGCCTGCATATTTTAACTAAGGTACCTCAAAAGATGGTTTAACCCTAAGGAGTAATTTTAATACTACAGAAACCAGCTGAAATCTAAGTTTACGTATCCTTATTTAGAACAATTCACTCTCCTAAGGTTTTCAGAAAAGTCTGTTTATTCATTAATTCATTAAATATTTGTTGGACACATAATATGTAAAGGCATTGTGCTAGACAGAGACACAAAGGTGATAACGTTTATAACTATTCTTGGAAACTTACATTTCAGTGGGCTAAGCAGACATAAAGAAAAATAATTACAATATAGTGAGGTAAAAAATAAGGGCAATAGAGGTAAAGTGCTTTTGGAGCGGTAAGAGTAGATGCCTGTACTAAATAAAGCATATTGCACTGAATAAGTACTATGGTAGAAGTTAGAGCAGGAATTAAAAAATTTTCAGTAAAAGGTCAGATAGTAATTATTTGCTGGCCATGTGGTCTCTGGTGCAATTATTCAGCTCTGCCATTTTAGCACAGAAGTAACCATAGGCAGATTTAATGACTGGGTGTGGCTGTGTTCTAATAAAACTTTATTTACCAAAACAGTCAATCGGCTGGGCTTTGCTTTCCATCAGGGCTGTCGTTTGCTGACTCCCAAGCTAGAGCATAAAGCATAAGTAAAGGTGTAGGCAGAGATAAGATTGGAAAAATAATCTGGGGCCAGATCATGATATGCCTGGCAAATTAAGCTAACACATTTTGGTCAGTATTTTTTCAAAATGTGGAATAAAGAAACACCTGCTGACCCAGGATATTGGGAATAGGGTGTGGGAATCTGAATTTTAATTAGGCTCGCCAGTTGACTGGCTCATATGCTTGCCGCAGTTTGAAAACCAAGGCTATAGATGTTGGGGAGCCATCAAAGGATTTTAAAGCGGAGGTGACAATATCAGATTTGTGTTTTTAAAGGAAAAAATGTTAATGGCTATATGGAGAATGGATTAGGGTAAAGATGTAGGAACCAGCATAAGACTAGAGGCAGAGGGTCCGATTAGGGAAGAACATGGATTTTGGCATATAACCAAAGATCAGATCTCATTTCTACCACTTTCAAGCTGTTATGATTTTGAACAGATTATTTAATCTGTTCCAAACTGAATTTCTTCACTGGATGGATTAATAAAACTTTAATGAATTATTGTGAGAATTAAATGTAATAACAGTTGACCTTTGGGGCACCTGGCTAGCTCAGTTGGTAGAGTATGTGACTCTTGATCTTGGGGCTGTGAGTTGAAGCCCCATCATTGGGCATAAAGCTTACTTAAAAAATGAACAGTTGACCCTTAAGCAACATAGGTTTAAACTGCCCAGATCTACTTACACGTGGATTTTTAGAAAATAAATATAGTACTGTAAATATATTTTCTCTTCCTTATGATTTTCTTAACATTCTCTAGCTTTATTGTAAGATTACAATATGTAATACATATAACATACAAAATGTGTGTTAATTGACTGTGTTATTGAGAAGGATTCCAGTCAACAGTAGTCTAGTAATAGTTAAGTTTTGCAGGGGAGTGAAAAGTTACAGATGGTTTTTTGACTGTTTGGAAGTTGGCACCCATCACCCTTGCATTGTTGAAGAGTCAGCTGTATATATGTGAGTCCATATCAGAAGAACTTAGTACATCACGGGTTCTCAGTAAATGCTAGTCCTTTCTGGCCCCTCATCAGTTTAGATTGCTCGTAAGAAAGGCCTGAGCTGAAGACCATATTGAGGCTATTGTAATTTGGGTTGTGGTTGATGTAGCACGCATAAAATCCTTCAAGGATGAAGAATGTGGACAGAAGAGAGAGTTAAAAAGACAGAACTCTGGACTAGAATGATCAGAAGAGGCTGAGGAACAGAACTCCGCAAAATAAAGAGGGTCAGTGATCCAGGAGAACCAGAAAAAAAAGGGGGAAGGCAGTTCTGCCATGTATCTAAGGGAAGAGAAAATTTTAAAGAGGGAACTTTAATATGAGATGCCACAAAAAAAGTCAAGTAAACAGCAAAGGGGGGGTTGGGGAGGAGTATCCGTTCTATTTGGAAAATAGGGGATTATTTATGATCCTAGCAAGAGAATTTTCCCTGGAGTGATAGGGTAGAAGCGAAAATGTAGCGGTTGAGAAAGAGGTGGGCCGGGAAGCAAAGACAGTTAGGTATAGACCCGCTCCTAGTGAGTCAGTTTGTAACAGTTTCAGGCATTGCTGAAATCTATGTAGTATTATATTTAGCTTCAAACAGGCATAGGTGTTGGGAGAGGAGAGGCAGGAGTTAACTCTCAGTTCAGAGAGGCCTACTTTATCTTCTTTCTCCTTCCGTTGACTAGAAAAACTGGCAGAAAGGTTAGCAGCAGGAAGATGTGATTAGACTTTTGTTTCTGAAGATCTGGTAAATAAAAGGCCTAACCCACAGCTGTGAAGGAAGTTACGGGAGTCTTAACACCAAATGAAAATGCAGCTACCTGTTTTTTCTTTAAAGTGGTAAAGAGCAGTAGCTGGGTACATTCCTATCTTATTTTTCTTTAATCAGTTGGAGATAACTTTTCACTTTATGTTTTAAAAAGAGTGAAGTGAACCCCCTTGCTATTTTTTGTCTTTAGCTGGGGCTGTTGCTGCCACTTCATGCACATGCAATAATCCTCTTAGACTTACTTAACAGCTTGAAACTTTTATGAGTTGCCTTAAGAATTAGAGCATTAGGAAGTAAATAAGTGCAAAAAGGGTGGTAAAATAGTTAAGAGTTCTTCATTGGTTTTTCAGATTTTATATCCCTTATGAGGGAGCTTTTTTTTTCTTTTTCTTTTTCTTTTATAGCTTCTATAAGTTGGCAGTCCTGATAATGACATCAATTTAAGTCAGTTTTGAATAGTCCTAATTTTTCTTTGCATTTATTCATTCAATTATCAGTCTTTTAATAAATGCCTCTTAAATTTAGCCTGTCTCAGGGCTGGATACAGTGGAGATTGGGAAAGCAGAAAACACAGCTTTTGTGCCCGAGCAGCTCACGTTACCTGGAGGAGATAGAACTTAAATCTGTGAGGCCACTAAAAAACAAACAAACAAAAAGCAATATAACATATAAATTCAGTGTGTTCAGTATATGTTCCAGACATTTGGAGAAAAAAAATGACATATGGGAAGACGGTGATTGTCAGGGAGAGCTTCAGAGAAAGAAGGCTAGAGCTGATCCCCTAACCAAAGAAAGCATAACATTTGCCATTCTGGATGGTAGAGAGGTGGAGGGAACATTTAGAGAAATGGTGATATTGAATAGATGGGAATGGAGGGGATGAGGCAAGGTCCTAAGGAGGCATGACTAGATATGATTCCCCTTTGGGGAATAATGAAAGAGAAGATTGCCTTGGTTAGCAGGAGCCTGGATATAGTGGGCTGACTAGTGGCCCCTGAAAAGAAATATCTGTGTCCTAATCCCTGGAGCCTGTGAATATCACCTTATATGGTAAAAGTGAATATTACCTTATGGGGTGGGGGGGGGGGGAGTGTGATTAAATTAATGGTTTTGAGAGGAAGAATTTATCTTGGATTATCTGTGTGGGGCCTAAATCCAATGACAGGTGTCCTCATAAGAGTAAGGCTGAGAGAGATTTGGCAGACAGATATGGAGGCGGTGTGACCACAGAGGCAGAGATTGGATTGACGTGGCCACAAATGAGGGCATGCTGATAGTTCCTAGAAGCTGGAAGAGGCAAGGATGGATTCTCCCCTGTGCTCTCCAGAAGTAGTGCCATCCTTCCAGACTCTGGCCTGCAGAACAAACAGAAAGAATACATTTCTATTGCTTTCATCACCACCAAGTTTGCGGTAATTGTTAGAGCAGCCACAGGAAAGTGATATACTGGATATAGTGACCTAGTAAGCAGTGTTGAGTCAGAGGTCTTCTCTTGAGCTGGAGAGTGACATGGCCAAAGGGAGTTTGTTCTTTCTGTAATGATCAGATAACTGCGTTTTTACAATGAAGGAAAATACACCAACGTTATTTTAATAAACTGAAAAGAAAGGTTAATTTGGTAGCTCTTTGCAGGATGGATTAACTAGGAAGGTGGGAGTGGAAAAGGAGAGATGGTAGGGAGCCCTACTGAGAACTTATTGTGATAATCTGTGAGTAGAGCTCTGACTAATATAGGCAGTAGGAGGAGAGAAGAAGAGCTAACTCAGATTTTATAAAGGAATAGATTGGCATGACTTCAGTTGGTGGGTATGGAGAGCCACAATAGTAGAGGGAGATTTCAAGGAAGCATAAAATGAGAAAGTTTGTTAGTTAACCTCCTCACCACCACCCTCCATCAAGTGCCTAATGCCACAGTGAGCTGGAGTAAATGAGAGATATATGGCATTAATAGAGCAGTGCCTATAAAGCGCCTGTCAGTTTTCGAGCCTTTGCAGGGCATGATGTGATCAAGTTAATGAGTCCTACCATGAAATCTGGAGGGGAATAGTTATGCTTATGATAGTGAGTTACCTTGTGACAAGTTGCTATGATGCAAATCAGGGGTCTTAGGTCCTAGACCCTGCTCTGACACTGAAATTCTCTGAACTAAAATGTTGCCATCTATAAAACAAAAGAGATCACTGTGCATATCTGTGTGTGGGTATGTGTGTGTATACATGTATCCTTCTACCACCATCACTCCTGTATATCCTGATATCCTGTCTTTTATTATGTTATTGCTTTTTTCATGTCTTCTGTGTCTTATGAGTCTATATACATTACAGTTTAGGACCCTGTGTTCTTATATCAATATTCCTGGAGTTTCACAGAATTTGGGGACATGGCAGGTGTTCAGTAAATGGTTGTTGAATAGAGGAATTAATTTTCCCCTCTTTACCTGAAGAAGATGGCTTTTCCCTCCCTGAAATGGTGTGAAATAACATGAGGTAACAGGTAGAGTGCCTCACTCAAGGCCTTGTCCATGGTGAGTGCTCTCTTCCTGCATACTCCAGTTTGGCCTTGAGTTTAAGTGTTTGTTGTTAGCTCCTAAAAAGCTAGAAGTAAAATGATCCAAGAATCTTTGGAATAGGGTTTAATCTGGACACTGGAGCCTTCCTAATAAGAACCCCTGGAGAGCATGCAGCTCCTCTTTCTACAAAAGTTAAACCTGTTGACTGGGAAGCCTGTGCCATCCACACTCAGGCCTTTGCAGGCTAAGTTCTATTTTTTCTCTGTAATGGTTAAATTTAGAATTATCAGGAACTCCTTCTTGGCTAGATCCAGTCTTGTGTGTTAATTCTCAGCCTTTTTAAGCTCCAAAATTAGAACCCTTATGCTTGACCCCTCCCCTCTGTAATATTCTTTCTCCTCATAAGCTTGTGTCTCTATGCCACATTGATTCTTCCTTTTCTATTATTCTTTCCGCTTTTTAAGGTTCACGTATTTTTTTAATAACAGCTGTCTTTTTAAGATAATGCCTTTATTGAAAAATAATTCACATACCGTAAAATTCATCCTTTTAAAGTGTACAATTCTGTGATTTTTATTAGTACAGTTGATGCTTGAACAACATGGGTTTGAACATGTGGGCTCACTTACATACAGATTTGTTTTTTATAAATACAGTGCCATGCTATAAATGTATTTTCCTTATGATTTTCTTTTTTTTAATTAAAAAAAATGTTTAATGTTTATTTATTTTTTGAGAGAAAGAGAGACCGAGCATGAGTGGGGGAGGGGGAGAGAGAGAGGGAGACACAGAATCTGAAGCAGGCTCCAGGCATTGAGCTGTCAGCACAGAGCCTGATGCGGGGCTCGAACCTATGAACCTTGAGATCGTGACCTGAGCTGAAGTCAGATGCTTAACCGACTAAGCCATGCAGGCACCCCATCCTCGTGATTTTGTTAATAATATTTTCTTTTCTTTAGCTTACTTTATTGTAATAATACAGTATATGATACATATAATATACAAAATATGTATTAACTATGTTATTAGTAAGGCTTCCAGTTAACAGTAGGCTATTAAGAGTTAGGTTTTGTGTGGAATTGTGACTGCTTGGGGATCAGTGCTCCTAACCCTTGCATTGTTCACGGGCCAACCGTACATTCACAGTTGTGCAATGGTTACTGCTATCTTCCCAGAACATTTTCATTACCTTAAAAAGAAACCCTTGTAAACAAACTGTGGTATATCCATGTAATGTAATATTGTTTTTTTTAAATTTTTTTTTTAATGTTTATTTTTGAGAAGAGAGAGACAGAGCATGAGCGGGGGAGGAGAGAGAAAGAGGGAGACACAGAATCAGAAACAGGCTCCAGCCTCTGAGCTGTCAGCACAGAGCCCAACGCGGGGCTCAAACTCACAGATTGTGAGATCATGACCTGAGCCGAAGTTGGACACCCCACCGACTGAGCCACCCAGGCACCCCAGTAATGTTATTAAGCAATAAAAAGAACTGAACTATTAAACCACAAAAAGGCATGGCGGAACTTCCTTGCATATTGCTAAGTGAAAGAGGCCAGTTTAAAAAGGCTGTCTACCATGTGATTCCAACTATATGACATTATGGAAAACGCAAAACTATAAAGGTAGTAAAAAGATAAATGGTTGCCAGCATTTTGGAGGAAGGAAGAAGGGGTGGGACATGGGATTTTTAGGGCAGTGAAAATATTCTGTATGATACTTTATTGCAGATACATGATATGTGCATTTGTCAAATCCAGAGAGCCATACAACACAGAGTGATGTAGACTATGGATTTATTAATAACATATCAACGTTAGTTCATGAGTTATAGTGAAGGTACTACACTAATGCAAGATTTTTTTTTTTAATTTAATGTTTATTTTTGAGAGAGGGAGAGGGAGTGGGGGAAGGGTGGGGGAGTACTGAGGATCTGAAGCAGGCTCTGTGCTGACAGCAGAGATCCATCCCAATATGGGACTTGAACTCACAAACCACGAGATCATGAGCTGAGCCGAAGTTGGACACTCAACCAACTGAGCCACCCAGGCACCCCTACGAGATGTTAATAATAGGGGACGCTGGGGGATGCCTGGATGGCTGAGTCGGTTAAGCGTCTGGCTTTGGCTCAGGTCATGATTTCACAGTTCATGGTTCGAGCCCCACATAGGGATCTGTGCTGACAAGCTCTGAGCCTGGAGCCTGCTTCAGATTCTGTGTCTCCTTCTCTCTCTGCCCTTCCCCTGCTCATGCCCTGTCTCTGTCTGTCTCTCTGTCTCTCTCAAAAAAATAATGATGGGGGGGGCGCCTGGGTGGCGCAGTCGGTTGAGCGTCCAACTTCAGCCAGGTCACGATCTCGCGGTCCGTGAGTTCGAGTCCTGCGTCAGGCTCTGGGCTGATGGCTCGGAGCCTGGAGCCTGTTTCCGATTCTGTGTCTCCCTCTCTCTCTGACCCTCCCCCGATCATGCTCTGTCTCTCTCTGTCCCAAAAATAAATAAAAAAACGTTGAAAAAAAATTAAAAAAAAAAATAATAATGATAGGGGACACTGGGAGAGTGGAGAAAGAGGAGATATGTGAGAACTCTCTACTTTCTGCTTAATTTTTTGTAAACCTAAAACAGCTCTGAAAAGCAAACTATGTTAATTTTAAAAAAGAACAAAAGAAACACTTTAGCAGTCGTTGCTCATTCTCTCCTCCCCTGCCCTAAGCAATTACTAATCTACTTTTTATCTCTTATCGATTTGCCTTTTGTGGACATTTTAGCTCCATGGAATCACACAGTATGAGGCCATTTGTGTTTGGTTTCTTTCACTTGGCATAATGTTTCCAGTGTTCACCTGTGTTGAACCATGTACTTCATTCCTTTTTGTGTCTGAATAATGAATGTTCCATTGTATGGACACACCACATTTTGTTATACACTCATCAGTTGATGGACATTTGGGTTGTTTCCACTTTTTAAAAAGCTATCATGAAAAACGTTACTATGAACATGCATTGTACAAATTCTTATGTGGTCATATGTTTTCATCTTTTGGGGGGATATACCTAGGAGCAGAACTGCTGGGTCGTATGGTAATTCTAGGTTTAATATTTTGGGGAACATGCAAATGGTTTTCCAAGGTGGCAACTATTTTATATTCCCACCAGCAATGTATAAGGGTTCCATTTCTCCACATCTCCACATGTTATTGGCTGTTTTTTATCATATAACCATTCTTGTGGGTATAAAGAGGTATCTCTTGGCCTTGATTCACATTTCCCAAATGACTAATGATGTTGAATGTTTTTCATATGTTTATTGGTCATTTATATGTCTTCTTTGGAGAAATGTCTATTCAAATACTTTGCCTACACTTTAATTGGACAGTTTATCTTTTTGTTGAATTGTAGGTGTTCTTTGTATATTCTGGATACAAATTTATCATACGTATGACTTAACAATTATTTTCTCCCATTCTATGTGTTGACATTAATGGTGTTCTTTGAAGCATAAAAAAAAATTTTTTTAATGTTTATTTATTTTTGAGAGACAGAGAGCATAAGTGGGTGAGGGGCAGAGAGAGGGAGACACAGAATCTGAAGCAGGCTCCAGGCTCTGAGCTAACAGCACAGAGCCTGACGTGGGGCATGAACATGCCAACTGTGAAATCATGACCTGAACCAAAGTCGGATGCTTAACCCACTGAGCCACCCAGGCGCCCCTGAAGCACAAAATTTTTAATTTTGAAGTCCAATTTTTTTCTTTTGTTGAGTATGCTTGTGGTGTCATATCTAAGAAACTGTGGCCTAATCCAAGGTCACAAGATTTATCTCTATGTTTTCCTTTAAGAGTTATTGTGGCTCTTACATTTAGGCCTTTGTTCTATTTTGAGTTAATTTTTGTATATGGCATGTTGTAGGAGTCCAACTTAATTCTTTTTGCTTGCAGATATTCAGTTGTCCCAGCACCATTTATTGAAAAGACTGTTCTTTTCCCGTTTCTCTATTGTTGTGGCACCTTACTGAAAATCATTTGACCATAAATCTAAGGTTTATTTCCAGATTCTCAATTCTTTTTCATTTGATATGTGTCTACCCTTGTGCCAGTACCACATTATCTTGATTATTGTAGCTTTCTAATAAATTTTGAAATCAGCAAGTCAAGCCCTCCACCTTTTTGTTTTTTAAAATTGTTTGGCTATTTGGGGTCCCTCTATTACCATATAATTTTTTATTTTTATTTTTTTTTAAATTTTTTTTAACGTTTATTTATTGTTGAGACAGAGAGAGAGAGCATTTTTTTTAATTTTTTTTAACATTTATTTATTTTTGAGACAGAGACAGAGACAGAGCATTTTTTTTTAATTTTTTTTTAACGTTTATTTATTTTTGAGACCATATAATTTTTTAAATTATCTTGTCAGTTTATGCAAAAAGGCAGCTGGTATTTTTTTAAGTGATCTCTACACCCAGTATGGGGATCAAACTCATGACCCCAAGATCAAGAGTCAAATGTTCTACCAACTGAACCAGCCAGGCAACCCCAGCTGGGATTTTGTTGAATTTGCAGATCAATTTGGGGGAATATTGTCATCTTAACAATATTAAGTCTTTCAATCCATGAATATGGAATGTCTTTCTTTTTATTAGATATTTAGTTTCTTATAATGATGTTTTGTGGTTTTCAGTGCATAAGGTTTGCAGGGTTTTTTTTGTTAAATATTGCTAAGTCATTCTATGAGGCCAATATTGTAGCATGTATCAAAACCAGAGATACCGTAAGAAAACTATAGACCAATATGTTCTCTGAATATAGATGCAAATACCCTCAATAAAATGCTGTTCCTTTTTTAAATGTTTATTTAGAGAGCAAGCAGGGGAGGGGCAGAGAGAGAAGGAGAGATAATCTCAAGTAGACTCCGCACTGTTTGTACAGAGCCCGACTCAACCTGGGGCTTGATCTCATGAACCGTGAGATCATGACCTGAGCCGAAATCAAGAGTCAGATGCTTAACTGACTGAGCCACTCAGGTGCCCCTAAAATGTTGTTCTAAATGGTATGTTTTTATGCTATTCTCAATGAATGTCTTTATGATTTCATTTCAGATTGTTCATTGTTCAGAGCTAATTTTTGTTTATAGATCTTGTCTCTTGCAACCTTGCTCAACTCATTTATCAGCACTAATAGTTTTTTGTGGATTCCTTAGGATTTTCTACATACAAGATCATACCATCCTCAAGTAAAAGTAGTTTTATTTTTTCCCTTCCAGTATGAATGACTTTTCTTTCTTTTTCTTGCCTAATTGCTGTGGCTAGATCCTCTAATATAATACAGTGTTGAATAGAAGTAATGAGAGAAGGCAAGGTCCTTGTCTTTTTCCTGATCTTTGCGGGGAAAGCTTTCAATATTTTACCTTTAAGTGTGATATTAGCTGTGGGTGTTTCATAGATACCCTTTATCAGGTTGAAGAAGTTCCCTTTATTCAGTTTGTTGAGTGTTTTTTTTTTTTTTGTTTGTTTGTTTTTTTTTATCATATGAAGGTGTTAGATTTTGTCAGGTGCTTTTTCTGAGTCTTTTGAGAAGAAAATGTAACTTTGGCCCTTTTTTTCTTTTGAGATGATCTGTTATTACAGTATTTGATTTTTGGGTTGTTACACCTACCATTATTCCCGTGATAAGTTGCACATAGCTATGGTGTAAATCCTCTTTATATGTTGTTAGATTCAATCTGCTAGCATTTTGTTGAGGATATTTGCATCTATATTCGGAAAACATATTGGTCTGTAGTTTTCTTATGGTATCTTTGGTTTTGATATCAAGCTAATAATGGCTTCGTAGAATGAATTGGGACATGTTGTTTTCTCTTCTGTTTTTTGGAAGAGTTTATGCAAACTTAGTGTTAATTCTTTAAATGTTTAGTAGAATTCACCAGTGAAGTGACTTGGACTTTTCTTTGTGGGAATTTGTTGTCGTTGTTGTTACTAATTCAATCTCTTTTTTTGTTATAGGTCTATTCAGATTTTCTATTTTATCTTGAGTCAGTTTTGCTACTTTGTGTCTTTCTAGAAATTTGTCCATTTCTTCTAGGTTATCTTGTTTTTGGCATATAATTTTTCATAGTATCTCATGTAACCATTACTATTTCTGTAAAGTTGATAGGGATGATGTCTCTTTCAGTCTTTTTTTTTTTTAACCCAGTCTTTTTATTTTTAAGTTTATTTATTTTGAGAGAAAGAGTATAAGCACAAGCAGCGGAGGGGAGGAGAAAGGGGGAGAGAAAGAATCCCAAGCAAGCTCCACACTAACAGCACGGAGCCCAACACAGGGCTTGAATCCCACGACCCCAAGATCATGACCCGAGCTGAAATCGAGTCGGATGCCTGAGCCACCCAGGCGCCCCTCATCTTGACTTTAGTATTTTGAATGTTTTCTCTTGGCCAGTCTAGCCAAAGGGTTGTTGATTTTGTTGATTTTTTTGAAACTTTTGGTTTCATTGATTTTCTCTATTGTTTTACCATCCTCTATTTTATTTATGTCTGCTTTGATACTTGTTATTTCCTTCCATCAGCTTGCTTGGGATTTAATTTGTCCTTCATTTTCGAGTTTCTTAAGGTGGAAAATTAGGTTATTGATTTCAAATCTTCTTTTTAGTTTAAGCATTTACAGCTCCCTCTGAGCACTGCTTTAGCTGCATCTCATAAAGTTTTGGTATGTTGTGTTTTCTTTTCATTTCCAAGCAGTTTTCTAATTTCCCTTGTGATCTCTTCTTTGACCCATTAGTTACTTAGGAATGTCTTTTGTCTTTTTATCTGCCATATTTATTAGATAGTTATTGCTGTGTGCTAAGAATTATATGACAGTCCCTGGTGCTTACTTTCTAAAAATCAGAACATCCAGTTTTAGCTTGTCTCAATGGAGAAAGTGTTTATAAAAAAACAGGTAGTTAACATAAAAGTAGGACCTTCACTCTTACTTGCTTATAATAAACAGACTTGAACATTTTAAACGTAATAACGAAGACAGATGTGGTATTGCAAAAGCCCTAGTGAAATCTAGCATCTCTACTGTTTTACCTTCGTGTAATAAATTCTCTGGAGAGTAAGAAAAAAATCAATGGCTGGCAAGTTTCTTTATATGAGAGCTAGGGAGACAGACTTTCTGAGTGTTTCCCTTGGGGCTTCCTATTTCCAGCTCACAAATGTGTTTGGGGGAGGAAAAAGAAGTAAAATGGGTAATGGATAAAGAGGTTCCACTGTTTTAAAGACAGCTATTTATATTTTCATGTGGCTCTATGTCAATAGAAATAAGACTAGAATAGAAAAAGCTAAATCTTATATCATTTTCATAGTTTTCTTGGGAGTTTGTGTTGGTGCATAAAAATCAGTACTTTTACTTAGCAACATTAATGTGCTTCCTCACAGAAGAAATAGGAGAGCAAAGGGACAATATGGTTGTCACTGAGTTTGTGAAATTTTAATGAAAATTGGTAAGAATGATTTTTGGCCAGAGCTATTTAAGGAATTTGTGAGACTGATTTCAGTTTTAGTTTCTGGTTCCTTTCACTAACTTCTCCTAAGTTTCCCCTAATCATTATGGCTTATGAATATATGAAGTTCAGTTGTTAAGGCAAGTAGTCTACTAACCCACATTTGTATAATACCTTTTTCTTTACCTGGTGCTTTTATACTTAAGACTTACAGTAATCCTGCAATGTACCTCTCTTGAAAACCGGTATACTAATCAGATTTTAGCTGACACCAAAAGCTAAAAATTCAGTCTGCCATTGAGGAAAAATTAAACATACGGTTTTAACGTAATTTTACAGGAGGTGACATAAAATACAGGAAACCTAGATTCATTTACTCTGCTTTCTAATTTAAAAAAAGGTAGTGAAATAATTTTACTATCATGAAAACTAAACAAAAGGATATAACTTTTGTTTGATTTTTATGACTGTGCTCAGTTTGTTTCAAAAATCATTGAAGTCTCTTAAGTACACTGTGTCCTCTTGCTGGCTTCTCAAAGGCAGCCTCTCCTGAATTAATTAAAAACAGCAATATTCGAGGTATTAGATTACAGTGTTGTATGATTGACGATTCACTTTACTACATAAAGAATAGATATGATTATCATTTATGTCTCTGTAGACTCGAGTTTATGCTGTAAATATATTGCTTTTTAAAAACTGTAGCAATAGCAAATATACTTTGGTTTAATGTAGGATGATTTCAAAATATTTTATTAAAATTGTGCAGTTTCCTGAGGTGTATATTATTATGTTGGAATAAAAACATGGTGTATAATATAAAAAGCTTAAAAGATCTGTTTTTGAAAAGTTGAAACTAATTTGGGAGTACTGAAGCAGCTAGCTTTACAAGAGTGGTGGAAAAGAAAGTTTTTTCCCCAGAGTCTTGGAGAATTCAGTCTCATTTCAGAGCTGCCTTATAAAATGCTTGATGCAGTGGTTGGCCATCATGTTACATGACACAGGGTCTGGTCAATGTGGTTCATTCATATTTACAGTTTGGTTTTCAACCTAACCATTATACTTAGTAATGATCTGATCTTTATAGGGTATTGGGCATTATTCATGTGTGATATTAATAGTGATCGCAACAAACAAGCAAATGAGAGTTTTTATACCCACATGAATATTGCGTTTGAGTTTTGTTACTGGGAATGCTTCTACTTTTTTTTTTAAGAGCTTTTTTTTTCTTAAGTTTATTTATTTTGAGAGAGAGAGAGAGAGAGAGAGAGAGAGAGAAAACGAGCAGGGGAGGGGCAGAGAGAGGGAGACAGAATCCAAAGCAGGTTCTAGGCTCCATGCTGTCAGCACAGAGCCCAACGCGGGGCTTGAACTCATGAACTGTGAGATCATGACCCAAACCGAAGTCAGATGCTTAACCAACTGAGCCACCCAGGCGCCCCTACTTTATTCCAATGATTTTTCAGTATTTGAGTTTTGCATCTTCTCTTTTATAATTGCCTTTAAAGCCTCAGCAGTATTCCTCAGCAGTATTCCTTTCAGAATACTGAAGTTATGTCATTTTTATTTTCTGAGGGTAGTTTTCAGAAAGAACTGGACCATAATTCAGAATTTTGTCAGATAAAGTAGATAATCTGAGGCCAACTCGACTGTATTGTAGCTTGTAAGAAACTAGCTCTAAAAGCACTTTCCCAAAAAGCTTGTTCTTTGGAATAAATGTAACCCCTTTCAAGGTAATTGCTTTAAAGAAAATTTATTTGATGTACAAGTTCAGGTTCGTGTATTTAAAAAATCATCACATTTACCTCATAGTTACATCTTGTGTAAGAACTTGGGGAGGTTCCAAAGCTAAACAGTGAAGAAGATTAAATTACTTTGCTAGTCACCAAAAAATTGTGCCTGTACAGGTAAATGAATAGCAGAGATATTGAAAAGATGTCTTATGACCAGTGGGAGCAAGTTGAAATCTCTTGAGACAGTCTAAGGTTATAATTATAGGCTTCTAAAATCAGGAGAGAATTATCCTGAAGATGTCAGGGACTTCTGTGTGTTCCTTTGGGCTCATCAATGTTGAAGAGGGAATTCATAGCCAAATTTCTTAGGATACATTTATATATATATGTGTGTGTGTGTGTGTATGTGTGTATATATATATATATATATATATACACACACATACACACAATTTTTGTACAAATTTTATGTTGTTTTCTAACTATAAACATTTAGAAATAATAAAAAATATAGATGAGAGAAAGCTGTCAAAGAAATCCTCATTGAATTTTTAATAAACATCCTTTCTTCTATGTGTTGTTTTATAAGGTTGAGATTACACTGAACTTAAAATTTTTAAATCTTTTTTTTAAATGTTTATTTATTTTTGAGAGAGAGAGAGACAGAGCATGAATGGGGGAGGAGCAGGGAGAGAGAGAGAGAGAGAGAGAGAGAGAGAGAGAGAACCTGAAGCAGGCTCCAGGCTCTGAGCTGTCAGCACAGAGCCCGACATGGGGCTCGAACTCTCAAACTGTGAGATCATGACCCAAGCCAAAGTCGGATGCTTAACCGACTGAGCCATCCAGGCACCCCTACAATTTTAAATATTGGTTTTTCTACCTATTATTTTCACAAGTCAGAAATTCTTTGTGAACACAATATTCAGCGGCCATCTTTTAGATTGTAGCATCTAGTCATACATGGTTCATAAAATTTACTGTTAAATGACTTAAAGTTTATCATTGAAGAAATAATGAAAACTTACAGAATTTCTTCTCTCACACTCATAGTATTAGAAGTATCAGAAAGAAAACAATAACATGAAGCAAAGACTCATGAGGCATGTCATGGGATTATGCTTTCTTAGTTTCATTGGCTTCATGTATTATTTGTAAATGTTTTCCTTGCTAATGTGCAGCCATAGTCACTTTCCTAGAAACAGAACTGAGAGAAAAAAACCATTTCTTCTCTCTCTTGCCGAAGGTGGTTGGAGGTAAAGTTAAGAAGCCCGGCAAACGTGGTCGGAAGCCAGCCAAAATCGACTTGAAGGCAAAACTTGAGAGGAGCCGGCAGAGTGCAAGAGAATGCCGGGCCAGGAAAAAACTAAGATACCAGTATTTGGAAGAGTTGGTATCCAGTCGGGAAAGAGCCATATGTGCCCTCAGAGAGGAACTGGAAATGGTAAGAAAGTCTGCCAGTAAACACCTGAAAAAATCAACCTAAGCTTAGTAGTCAAAGAAATATATATTAAAATATGAAGGTACCAATTTTCACGTATGTGTTTGACAAATACAGGAAAGAATATTAGTCTGTTAGCCAAGACGTAAGCAAGGAAGCAGTTTTGCATAGTAGCTGGTGGGAGCAGAATGTGCCTGACTATTTCACTGAGGGATTGTTTTTGAAGGAAAAAAATGGAAAATAACACAAATGTACAATAATAGGGGATTAGTTAAATTATACTGCATTCATAAATTGGACTACTTTGCAGGCAGTAAAAATCACAATGCACATGTATATTTACTAATGTAGAAAGGCATTTACAATATATTGCTAAGTGGAAAAAGCAATATAACAATATGTAACAATATGCATAGTATATATACCATTTGTGTTTCAACATATTGATTTATTTATTTGTCATGTTTTGGTCATTTATTCATCCAGACTTTGGGTGGTGGCTGTAGAAATGTAAAAGAGAATAGAAATCTCACTATAAGCTCAGGGGAGGAGGTGACAGGTTGGAGACGAGAGAGAATACTACTATGATCATCACAAAACTAGGACCTCAGCATTTTAAATGGTAAGAAAATAAGGTTGGGGTCTGAAGAGAGTCCAGATAAACACTATTGAATAGATTTAAAAATATATATATTGAATTTGACTCCTGCTGCAAGTTATTTCTTACCTTCTGCAGTGTAAGCTACTTGAGGGCATGATCTTTGAACTGACTGATCTTTGTATACGTCAAAGTCCATACTACACAGTCTGGCAGAAAGCAGATGTTTAGTGAATGTTTATGAAAGAGAAGGGAAATTATAAAATTATTTATTTTAGGAGTAGAAATGATAATGTGACAGCAAAAAGAGATGAATTCTAATTAGTGGCACACTGGGAAGAGAGAATCTTTTAACCAGAGGAGGCTTCTTTTTTTTTTAAGTTTATTTACTTTGAGAGCAAGAGAGTGTAAGCAGCGGAGGGGCAGAGAGAGCAGGAGAATTCCAAGGCTTCACACACAGCACAGAGCCCAATGCGGGGCTTAAACCCACAGCCAGATCATGACTTGAGCCGAAATCAAGAGTTGGATGCTCAACCGACTGAGCCACTCAAGCACCTCCCCAGAAGGGCCTTCTTAATCTGAGCACTACCCACAGTTTATCACTAGAAGATTCAGCAGCAGTTTCCTACCCTCTTCTGAAAGATGGCAGGCCTCATACATGTCCTAGGTTACAAACAGAAAATACAGTGGAGGGATAGGATTCCCACCAGCCAGTGTGACCTCTAGTTATGGGAGTTCTTCTGTCTGGGATTTCTACCCCTGGTTCCTGAACTCTGGCTAGTAAAATTTTACTTAAATATATTTTACATATTTCAGTACAAGCAGTGGTGCATGGCAATGGACCAAGGAAAAATCCCTTCTGAAATAAAGGCCCTACTCACTGGAGAAGAGCAGAGCAAATCTCAGCAGAACTCAAGCAGGCACATGAAAGCTGGGAAGACGGATGCTAACAGCAATTCCTGTGAGTACCATGAGTGGGAGAGTTTATATTTAGAGGAGCGTTTTAAGGTAGGGTTTCCATTGACCACTTTCCTTATGTCATTAAATAAAATGTTGATGTCATTTGTAATATACTAATAAGCAAGTGAAATGGTGCTAGATTCTAAATATTGAGATGAATTTTACATGGGCTCGATGAACAGCAACTGAAAAATGTATGGAAAATTCTTAAAGTAAACTTAGTCCATAAATGGGAGTACATTCTAGTTATTGTTAATAAGAATTTTATTTGTATTTTGATTTACAGCCTAAAGAATCCTTTCACTTATATTTATCTTATGTTTTTCCTCCAATAATTGTGTTAAGGAATTACACTTTTTATTTTGTAGATGAAGAAATAGCAGAGGGGTTGGTTAAGACGCCCAGGGTCACACAGCTATAATGGGAAAAACCTGTCTTCACCTAGTCCAGGCTGTATCTAGTACAGGAGCCCATCATTGCAGGGGTTTTTTTTTTCATTATGGTGAAATTCATATGAAATTCATAAAATTAACCATTTTAAAGTAATAATTCAGAGGCATTTAGTACAATCAATGTTGTACAACCACCACTTCTATCTAGTTATAAAACATTTTATCACCCAAGAAGAAAGCCCTGAACTCATTAGGTAGTTACTTGTTCTTACTCCCTCCCTCCAGCCCTTGGCAACTTGTCTCTATGGATTTACCTATTCTGGATATTTCATACAAATGGAAACATACAATATGTGACTTTTTGTGTCTGGCTGTTTTCACCTAGTATATTTTCAAGGTTCATCCACACTGTAGCCTATATTAGTACTTTATTCCATGTTATGGCTGTATAATGTTCTGCTAGGTATGTGTACCACAATTTATTTGTTCATTCATCTGTTGATGCTTGTTTCTCCCGAACAGTATGATATGAAACATGAGTGTACAAGTATGTGTTTGAGTACTTGTTTTCAGTTCTTTTGCTTATATACCTAGAAGTGGAATTGCTGAGTCTTCTGGTAATTTTATATTTAACTTTTAAGGGAACCACAAATTGTTCTCCACAGTGGCTGATATATTTTGCATTCCCACCAGCAGCATATGAAGCTTCCCGTTTCTGTACATCTTGCTAACTCTTTTTATTTTCCCTTATTTAAAAAAAAATTATTTTTAAGTAATCTCTACACCCAAATGGGGCTTGAACTCACAACCCCGAGATGAAAAGTCGCATGCTCCACTGACTGAGCCAGCTAGGTGCCCCTCTATTTTTAAAACCTATAGCCTTCCATCCTAGGATGTGAAGTAGTATCTGATTGTGTTTTTGATTGGCATTTCCCCAAAGACTAATGATGTTGAGCATCTCTTCATATGCTTATTGGCCATTTGTATATCTTCTTTGAAGGAATGTCTAAGTCCCTTGCCCAAGTTTTAATTGAGTTGTTTTTCATTTTGTTGTTGAGTTGTAGGAGTTTATATTTTTCCCAGATTCTAGACCTTATCCCATTCTGTAGGTTGTTTTTTTCACATTCTTTTTTTTTTTTTTTTTTTTTTTAAAGTTTATTTATGTTGAGAGAGAGAATCCCAAGCAGGCTCTGCACTGTCAGCACAGAGCCTGATGCGGGGCTCACTCTCACGAACCATGAGATCATGACCTGAGCCAAAATTAAAAGTCAGACGCTTAACTGACTGAGCCACCAGGCGCCCCTTCTCACATTCTTGATAGTGTCCTTTGGTGCACAAAACATTTAAATTTTGATGAAGTCCAGTTTATCTATTTTTTCTTTTGTTGTTCAGGCTTTGGGTGTCATATGTTAACAACCCATTGCCAAATTCAAGGTCATGAAGAACCTTACCCCTATGTTTTCTTCTAAGAGTTTTATGGTTTTAGCTCTTATATTTTAGGTCACTGATCCATTTTGAGTTAATTTTTCTATATGGTATGAGTTAGAGGTCCAACTTAATTCTTTTGCATGTGAATATCCAATTGTTCCAGGACCATTTGTTGAAGACACTGTAAAGATTTTATAATGAAGATGTCATGGATTGGTTTCTTTATCATCGTGATTGCTTTGGGAGCACTTGAAACAGTTATAAGAAAATGCTGTAAATTTTTTATCTTTTAAAATATTTTTGTAAAAGCGAACGGTTTGGTTTTTGATAGCTTTTATTACATGAGGTAACATTTGTTTTAATCTAAATTGAATTAATGAAAAAAAGCCAAATCAGCTCAATTTTCTTGCAATCTGTATTTTTAAAAAGCCTTTCTGTAGATCCTAAACAAACAAAAAATTCATACATTTTAAAACAGATTAAACAAACTTCATTGACTTACAAACATTCTTACATTGGTAACTATGATTTATTTTTTAGGGTGAAGATTATATAAAATGATGAGTAGCTGATTGAAGCCAATATTCTGATTCCTATGGAGGATGAATGGGCAAGATTGTACTTCTTGGCTCCATTTACTACCTACTGCTCAGTAGTCATCTCTGTAAATCTGCAGTTTCTACCAAAATGTGTGATCATAGATCCCAAAGGATTTTGCTTTAACTTTCAACACTTAGAAAATTTATAAACATTCAGACCTGTTCTGGTTGGTATTGCCACCGGTGGCAGTTAACATGTTGTAATGCTTGAAAACACAGGAGTAGAGAGAAGTGGGTGAAGATTGTATTTTTGCACCTTAACTCCACATTGCTTTATTGGTTAATTTATATTCTTTCCATGTATTTCATGTCATTGTATGTGTATGTATGTTTAGGTGTCACCTTCTTTTATGTTTTTGACTGCCCTACAAAGAGAAACCAAATGGGCTGATTATTAAGTTCTCAGCCTTAATGGACCTAATCTTATTTGTTTATATTTACTTGAGTAATGTTTATTTTCTGCATGAACCATGATTTCTCCTGTGAGCCATTCCAGCATAAGCTGTGAATATGTATTAACAAATATATACAGTTCTATTTTTATAATCCATAATGATATGCCTGTTTTGAATAATGTACGTGTTAACAAAATCCATCAGGAAAGCCCTCAAGACAGCCTCTATTTAAAACTTTCGTTGCTGTCTTCTCGAACTATATTTATAAAAGTTTGCTAGGGCCTAATCCATACTTGGAGAATAATTAGTCAAATTTTCTTTTTAAGCAAGAAGTAACCCTTTAGGCATTTCATCAGCATACACCATCTTGACAACTTAGAGAATGTGTATGTATGTATGTGTTTCTATTGTATGTCTATATATGTATGTGGGGAGGGTAGGAGTGAATGTTCACACACATTTCCTTGTGTAGTCAACTAACTCGGACACTTTTTCTAAAGAAAATAGGATGAAATTAGCTGCTGAGATCGAGTTTCTGCCTCAAGAGATCTGGAACAAAATGAGGGAGAAATTGCTGGTAGATCTAATGGCTGTAGGCATAACCAGAACACTTAGTTTCTCCCCTGACATGAGCTTCGTGATGAATGTGTTCTGAGCCAGGAAGAAACACACTGTGGGTGTGCCTCTGGTTCGGCCCTGACCGTGTCTACACTCTGGAATGAAGCACTGAGCTAGAGTTGTCACAGCACCACGGCCAGATGGCCTGGTGGGAGCACAGAACGGCAGAGTAGTTCTTTTCAGCTCCGGTTACAGCTACATTGACCTTCTTCCTGACTACCCAACAGAGCAATGGCTGAGGAATCAAGCTCATAATATTTTACATGCAAATAGACTAGGTATCTTTCAGTTTCCCCAGTGAGACACCCTATCACTCTTTCTTCTCTGTCCCATAGTTAAATCAGGAATTGTGTTCTCTGTTGCTGCTAAATTATAATTGTTCTTTGCTCTACTGAGGCAAATATTTGGCTTCTACACAGTATGTTTTGTTACGAAATGGCAGTTTAAGAGGAGGCATCACACTCTAGACTGAGGTGGAACAAGAGATGGACCACATAGTTTTAGATTACAAGGTACTCTCCCCTCTTCTCTTAGGCCATGTTTCAATAAAGTGCTTCCCCTTAGCCTAAGTTCCTGAAGATCTCTTGTGTGTAGGTTGCAAACTCAGATCTAGTCTAGTCCTGTGTGACTACTGATATACCACTAGCCCAACCTGTTGGGTCTCTCTGTGTTTTGGAGGACTGGGGGTTTAAGAGTATTTAATGTCTTTTTAGGATCACAAATATAGATAGATTGAGGATTGTTAATATCCAGACCTTCAGAGTTTAAGTGTTTTAAATACAGTGTTCAGATTGTAATGGGTATGGTTTTGCCATCTGGTCTACTCAAATGTATATTTTTATTTTGCAAAACAACCCAAGATTTACTACGTGTTGCTTTTTGTTCAGTACCTTTTGAATTCCCCAGAAGAGTTGTTTTCAAAGCAAACATTCCAAAATGAATGTGGCTCTTCAATGGAATGTCTCCATTGTGCTTGAAGTATTTCTTCTCTGGTTGTAATTTTAAAGTACAGGGTCATTTGAGCTACCCTCTGTCCCCACCCCCAGTATCTTTACAAGAGCAGTGACTTTGTCCTCAGGTAGAGGATGTGTAATTTTGGATGAAAGTAAATTACAACTTATATAAAGTTTATTCCTAAACCTATCTTTTTGGTATTTTAAAGTAGATCATACCAAGACAAAGTTTCTTGGTCTTAAAAAGGAATGTTTTGATTGCTTTGGGTGTTGTGCTGGCTGCACGCTTTGGCCACTTGAAGCATGTTAATAAATGTCACTGATTAAAACAGCTGGAGCATTTCTTTTCCCATTCCAGTTAAAAAGCAGCAATACTGAAATCCTAGCATCTCTCACTTTCTGTAATGACAACATACAGGCTGAGAGAGAACAGAAGAGGGGGAGAGAATCACTGAGCTCGGTCCCTCTGGATCAGCGCTGTTCTCTTTGCTCCCTGAGTAAAAAGAGTAATGTTGTTGTTGTTGTTCCCAAAGAAAGGAAGGTAAGGGGAAAGTATATATTTGTGTATTTAGACCAGTCATATTCTGTCATTAACTTAGCATAGACCTGCCATATATTAGAGCAACTGAATATAAGATGGAATAAGTTTGGCCAGGTCACGTTTTAGGAGATAGTTGATGTTCTTAAATTTTTTTTTCTATTTCGTCTAAAACCTGTCTGTTGTATCTAAATCAGAATCTGTCTTACTGCAGCAAATTCATATCACTGTTTTTCAGCTACTTGACAGTATTTATCAGCATCACCATTTAGCGTTTTATTTCATCATCTTTGAATTATGATAGAGTTGATTTGGCTCATTACAAAAAGCATAGGTTTAAACTGGATTTACTTTTAGTTCAAACAAAGGCAAAGAAATTTAAAACATCAATGCTATATTTCACAAGAAATCAGTTGCATATTATCAATTACATATTTAGTTTTGAAAGAGAGGAAGATTATTAATCCATGTGGTATTGGGGGGCATTGAGGGTATTTTCTTTCTCTGAAGAGCATTGTACAATTATATTTTTATGAAAAATAAAATATCTTCACCAGAGAAATCTCAAGTGGTCTGTTTCGCAGTACTGAAATATGTTTGTGTGAGCACAGAACAGTAAAAAGAGTGAGATTTAGGCAGAAGCACTGGTCTTGGATTCATTTTTCGAGTCACCTTGAATTCTTTGATCTCTCGGCCTGTTTTCCTCATCTATAAAACGGGGGGAGGGTAACTTTCACAGAGTAACTGGCAGGGTAAATAGGAGATATGAGAAACTGCTTCTTAAGTAGTAAAGAACTATATTAAATTTAAAATATTAGCATATGCCTGCATTTGACTATTGTAAGGATTTAAATCATGGAAGATAAATATATTTAATGAGCTGGAATTTAAACACGTAGGGTTGTAGGTATCACATTTCTGAAGTCTTTTAAGCTTTATCACTATGTCTATCCCTGGAATGGTGTAGTTGGAAGGCATTTTTAGCAATAATAGCCTTCGATTAATTAAACTAATTTTAAGAACAATTAGTGTTCCAACTAGTAATAATCCTATAATCTACATAAAGCAGGTTTTCAGACTGCTAGGTAACTTGGTTCTCTTTTCCCTTATTCCATCCATTTTACTTAACTATAGAGTAGTCCTGAGTCAGAGCCAAGACTGCCATGTAAGGTTGGGCTGATTGTGCACTGCACAAAGGCACCCAGTTGAGGAGGTGAATGGATCTAAAATCTAGCTCACATTTCCTACAACAGGCCATGTGCAGAGGAAAGGGCACCTGCTATCTGCTCACCAGGGCACCTTTTGCATTGGTCTGCCCAGAGAGGTGCTTTTTTCTAATTTGACCTCACGGGGTTGGGGGGTGGGGGTACCTTTCTTAATTCCTCCACCCAGAGGGTGCATTTTTAAAAATGCAAAACAGTGCTGTGCTGCAGCTGGCTTATGGCAGGCTCCCCAGAGGAAAGCCAATTGTGTGCATCTCTTCTCAACTCCACATTGAGTGACATCAACTTCGTAGCTTTTAATTGGCAATGATTGGAGTATTGACACATAGAAATCAGTAAATGCTACAAATCAGCGATCCCCGCCCCCCGCCAGACTTGGTTTCCAGCACACCACTGAAAAAGGCCTAGTATAAGCTAGAATGGCCCAACCAGGCATATTGGAGTCCTGGAAAATAGATGGCTAGAAGTCCTATGGAGCTGGAAGGGCTCTTTTTGTAAGTCTGTAGGCAGCTTGGAGATGTCCATATCAAATTCAGATTTGTGTTGACCCTTGAACAATACAGGTTTGAACTGTTCAGGTCACACCTTTTTCAATACAGCACAGCACGCACTTTTCTTCTGATTTTCTTAATATTTTCTTATAGCTTACTTTATTGCAAGAATAGAGAATATAATATGCAAAACATGTATTGACTTTATGTGATCAGTGGTAAGGTTTCCAGTCAACAGTAGGCTATTAGCAGTTAAGTTTTGGGGGAGTCCAAAGTTGTATGTGGATTTTTGACTTTGTGGAATGTTGGCACCCCATCCCTTGCATTATTCAAAGATCAACTGTACTTCACGAGACAGATGATAGTTGTGACTTAGAAACTTAAGGATTGCAGAGAGATACCCAGCCCAACTCTAAAAATGACTAAGAGGTAAATCAGCTGGATTCTTAAAGCAAGCCCTGGGGTCAAAGTGGACAAACTAATTTCACCTATTGTGCTGTGACAGGTCCCCCAAACACTCCTTGGCTGGGGGTTGGGCTGGAGTTGGACAGTGAGCTTTGGCTTGCAGGCCATTTTGATTCTGTAAGATACATATTTGAGCAGGAAAATTCTCCTGTGGTCCAACAGAACCGATTCCGAACCTGCCATGCCTCAGTGCCCCTTTGCTGAGAAGGAAAGCAATGCCTGATTAGCGCTTCACAGCCCCAAACCCAACATGGAATCAAGTTAGCAGGCTGAAAATGACAACTATGTGTACACTGGGCAGACTTGGATAGTCCAGAACCAAACAGGCTAAATGGCCATTCCAGGCCCACATTGACTTTTGGATCGTACCGCTTCAACGGAATGAAGACCATGCCTCCCAGCACCACAAGACAAGAAAGTATAGGATTTATGGCTAATAATAATAATACCCCTCAAACCTCAGGTCAGGACAGCCCTGAGCCCCAAGTGCCACAAAAAGGGAAGAAAGAGCATTGAAAAAGGAAGGAAGAAAGCCAAAAAAAAAACGATGGCCAAACCTTCTCCCAGAAGAAGGCATTCTCATTGACGTCAAGTACAAAATGAAAGCTGGCAGTGCCTCTTCCCTTGTGAGAGTAGCCCCGTGTTCTTCCCACTCCAGACAGAAAAAGGAAAACCCATGTGCCCTGGAGGCTTTTTTTTTTTTTTTTTTTTTTTTTTAGGGAGGCAGAGTAGGAACTCTACCTAGCAGCAGCCAGTGCAGTGTCTTTAAACAGAGCTACACTAGCATCACTCTTCCTGGAGCGAAGAGGGCCAGCCCTGGTGGGGAAAGGAGTCTTCAGTACAAATCAGAAGCACACAAACACAACACATCTGGGCTCTGGAGATGCTGACTCATTTAGAGGACAATGCAGTACCCAGCCAGAGCTGCTGGAAGCATGAGATGAGAGAAGGTTCTTTTTCAAATACAAAGGACTCATCATGGAGTTCCTTTACATTAGCACTCCTTTGGTGAGATAAATGTTTCATAGATCATTAACCACATCATTCTATACCTGGGGGTGACAGAAAAACATCAAACTGAAATGTGCTCATTCATTTGTTATCAGATAAAATGAAAATAGAATATCTCTACAAGTGTAATATGTACAATCGCATTCTGAGTAAGATGGCTTTTTAGGAACATTTTTGTTGAGTAAAAAGAAGTAGCCAGTTGTGTGCTGGTAGATGTTTAACAACTGACTCTTGGCTGGGGGAGGTCCGATTTGTAGTATTTACCCATTTCTGGGGTGGAAATATTCCCACCATGATTGATTTCATGCTACTATGTTGTCAGTCGGCAACCAACATTTTTGAAAATTTAAAAATTGACTCTTGCAACATGTATGAGCCACCTTCACACCACTGGATAATCTATATAGAACGAGAATAGGGAATCTGTTAGGACTCTTTCAGGTACAAGTAAATACCCGACTGAAGTTGGTATAAACAATAAGGAGACTGAAAGCTATAGTGGCTTGATAGTGTCAGTAAAGACATTTAAAGTCATTAAAGACACAGTATTTCCTTCTGCTCTAGGTTCTTGTCAGTAGGTTGGCTTTCACCATTGGTTTAATCCTCTCATAAACATCCCCAACAGTAAACCCATATATCTTTTCTTTAAAAAAAAATTTTAAGCCATAAACCATTCTGTTAAATTTTTCTTCAAAATAAACTTAAATGTTGCTTACAATGTTTGTGTTCATAAGTTTGAGTCTATGGCTTTTCCCTGTGTTTCTTTCCCCTTCAACTCCCCAGTTACCAAGAAGCTTTTTTTCAATACCTTCATTTCGCTTTCATTTGATTTCACTGAAATTTGATTTCAATGAAATTTCATTGATTTCTAGTTATAGTATAATTCATATGGTTTAACCAAAAATGTACAACTGTTACATGTTTTAGCTACACAGTTGCATATGATTAACTATGACCAAGAGTGACCTGGGTCCGTTTCACTGGTTTTTCATATTCTACTAGAATGATAGTTAAACTAACAGGCAAAACTGATTCCCCTCCACCCCCATCAGTTTTCTCTTCTGTATAAAGTGGAAATCCCAACAGAAGGGTGACAATAAAAGTCTACATCCTCAAGTATTTTGTGTATCCTGTTTTGGACCATTCCTCCTTTTTAAAATTCTTTTTTAAATTTTATTAATTTATTTTGAGAGTAAGAGAGTATGCAGGCGGGGGAGGGGCAGAGAGCAAGGGAGAGAGGGAATCCCAAGCAGGCTCTGTGCTGCCAGTGCAGAGCCAGACCCTGGGCTTGATCTCAGGAACCGTGAGCTCATGACCTGAGCTGAAATCAAGAGTCAGTTGCTTAAGTGACTGAGCCACCCAGGTACCCCCTGGACCATTCTTTCTTAAGAAATATTTTCAGGGGGAAAAGTTTCCTTTGGGGTGAGTAGTGAAGTAGCCCTACCACCTATGTCCCTTCCATTCAAGTTCCTGCTTCCAATTGTTCCTTCCACCTTGAGTCTGTAAAATCTTAACTTAAAAAAAAGAAAGAAAAAAAAAAAGCTACAGAAGGAAAACAATGCCACAATTTGATAGTAACATTAAAAACCCATTTCTACTAATGTTAACACATGGCAATAGGTGCCAAGTAACTTGAAAAATGGGAAAATTCACCGGGTTAGCAGTGACTAAAGTAAAATAGCATTAGAAAACCTTTATTAAGGGCTTCACATGTGTTCAGTAATACACTGATGATTTACATGAGTTTGGGCTCATTTTATTACTGCAACAATTCTGTAAGGTGGTGTGATGGGTTAGTCTCCCATGTCAATTTAGCTAGCTATAGTACCTAGTCATTTAATCAAACACTAATCTAGATGTTGTGAAGGTATTTTGTAGACGTGGTTGACATCTACAATCAGTTGACTTTAAATAAAGATTATCCTTGATAATCTGGGTGGGCCTTATTGAATCAGTTAAAGGCCTTATGAACAAAAAATGAGGTTTACCAGAGAAGAAGCAATTCTGCCTCAAGACTACAACATCAAATGCTGCCTGCTGGCCCGGCCCATAGATTTCATAAACTGCAACCCCAGCCTGCCTGCCTGCCCTACACATTTCAAGCTTGTCAGTCCCCTCAATGGCCTGAGCCACTTCCTCCAAATATTATCATCTAGCTAGCTAGCTATCATCTAACTACATCCTATTAGTTCTGTCATTAGGGTTCTAGAGAAGTCTAGTACAGGTAGATACCGCTACATTCCCCATTTTAAAAATGGAGAAGCTGGGGTTTGAGAATAATTTTCTGGGTAAACGGGTGGTAAGCAGAATCCAAACTTCAACCCAGAAGTTGACTTCCGAGCCCTTGAAAGCAACCATAATACTATTTATGACTAAGGAAAACTTTGCTGGCTGGATGTATCGCTGGAATGTTGTGCCTAATTTTCAAAGCGTCGTTCAAGTAGAATACATCTTCCTGGACAATCAGATAGCCCAGAAGTGTACATGAATCTAGACTGATGGACAGAGTATGTATCTTTTCTTCTCAGCTAGTGTGCTGCCCGTTGTCTCTACCATACAAATCCTGCATCTACTTTTCTGTTGTCCAGGTGTCTCTGCCATGTCCTCATCCAGCACGCTCAGGGTCCTATTAGCAGAACGCTAATAGACCTAAGACCTCAGAAGACCTAAGACTACTCGGTCTTCTTTTTCATTTTTTGAAAAATTTTTAATGTTTTATTTTATCTTTGAGAGAGAGGCAGAGACAGAGCATGAGCAGAGGAGGGGCAGAGAGAGAGGGAGACACAGAATCCAAAGCAAGCTCTAGGCTACAAGCTGGCAGCACAGAGCCTGACACGGGGCTTGAACTCATGAACCACGAGATCATGACCTGAGCCAAAGTCAGATGTTTAACCAACTGAGCCACCCAGGTGCCCTGGGAATATAGTCTTCTTAGACTGTTCTTTGGAAGACCTGTCAGGGAAGGAGAGTAGAGAAGATTCATTCAAAATTCCCTTAGAGGAACTCTTGGGTGGCTCAATTGATTAAGCATCTGACTCTTGGTTTCGGCTCAGGTCATGGTCCCATGGTTCATGAGTTTGAGCCCCGCATCGGGTTCTGTACTGATGATGTGGATCCTGCTCGAGATTCTCTCTCTCCCTCTCTCTCTCAAAATAAATAAATAAAACTTAAAAAAAAATTTCAGGCTGCCAGAACCAGAATCCTCAAACACTTAAAGGGGAATCAGGGAATGTTACAGCTACAGTTTAGATTGCAGACTTAAAAAAAAAAAAAAAAAAAATTCCCTTAGAGGAGTGTTAATCTGTATTTAGCTATTGTGGGCAAATACCCGGGACTACTTTATTGCTGCCTGCTGAAAACCAGATTATATTCGCAAGCTTCCAGACCTACATTATAATCTTGGAACCAGAGATACATATACCCCTCATTGCAGAGGCCAGGATTTTTTGGGAGTCATTTTCCTGCAGAAGTGAAATCGCACATTCTTCAAATTATAGGTGAATCCTAATTGTATAGCCCTAATTGTATAACTCAGGGTTGATGGGGAGTTTTAAAAGGCAATCTTTTAAAGAGGCTTCTTCTGGAAAAGAATACAGAGCTTTGTTCGGTTGAGCAAAAAGTGCAGAATGGCCCAGATTATAGGGGATCAAAAAATTAAAGACGGTCTGAGGGAAATGAGAGGGCCCTAAAATAAATTCAACCTAAAATAAACTTAACTGCCTAGGAGCATAGGGACATTTACTTTTAGGAAAAGTCTAGATTGCACTTCTATGAAAAGGGCCATGAATTCTCAGAGTCAAATGGTAAAGGGAACAGAAAAGACAGAGGCCTTGGTAAGTGTGGGTGGCACTCCCGCCAGTTTGGTGTCTGATGGGGTTTTGCGAAAGTGATACCATTTGCAAAATGGATTTAGAATAATATTTTGACAAGTGATTTCATGTCTGTAAAGAGTATTAATTATTTTGGAATTTCCTCCAAATGTTTAGATGCTCTGTCTTTTGAACACACTGATTGATCAGTTAATCTACAGCTGCTTCTTGTGCTCAGCAATTTTCCCTGACTTGTTGCTAGGAGACCAGGACCTCTCAGAAATTGCCCATGTGACAGGCATCAGGAAGAGGTGGTGGGCTCTACCTACTAGCCACAGTGCCGCCAAGTGGTCATTCTGCAAAACACTTAGACAAAGTCCGTTTGTCTCCCCTGTTCTCTAATTAGAGTACGCCGAGGTAGTCTCTGTTCCAGATGAATTAGCAGGTTAACTGAACAGTGGGGAATTGTTTATTCTCTTCATAGACTTCTGCACACAGGGAGGATTTTTTCTCCAATAAATGAATCATGCCACGGCAAGCAGAATGGTGAAGTTAAAAGAATGTTGGACTGGGGGGCGCCTTGGTGGCTCAGTCAGTTGAGCGTCTGACTCGATTTCAGCTCAGGTCATGAGTTCACGGTTCCTGAGATTGAGCCCTGCATCGGGCTCTGCACTGACAGCATGGAGCCTGCTTGGATTCTCCCTCTCCCTCTCTCTCTGCCCCTTCCCTCTTTGTGCATTCTTCTCTCTCTAAAAACAAACAAACAAACTAGTGTGCATTCTTCTCTCTCTAAAAACAAACAAACAAACAAACAAACTTTATATATATAAAAGGATGTTGGACTGGTTGGTAGAAGGCATTTTAGTTTACCCCTAATTTGACCTCCCTTGGTTGTAATTTCCTCTCCTAAACAATAAGGGGCATCGGCTAGGTCTCTCAATGTCCCTTCTAATCCAAAAATCTGTAATTCTTCATTGCTTTTA
The DNA here is from genome assembly GCF_018350215.1 of Panthera leo. Classification (NCBI taxonomy): domain Eukaryota; kingdom Metazoa; phylum Chordata; class Mammalia; order Carnivora; family Felidae; genus Panthera; species Panthera leo. The sequence continues at coordinate 46,118,631 of NC_056685.1, forward strand.
CATGCAGTTCTTCCAGAGGAGCTCATCCTCGAAGCTGATCCTGGTCCAGTAGCTCCAATAGATCTCAGTTATGTTGTTTCACAGTGAGTTTGAGCAGGGGGCAGCAAGACTGGAAGGGAAAAGGGAAAGACTGTGCCCACCCCAAGACACAAAACTGCCCACCTTATCTGGCAAATGACTGCTCCCACATATTTGGTTGAGGCCCCCCTGGGTAAAATTGTCCTTCCTGAGCAAGGAATTCTGGCCCAGGGAATCAGCTCCAGCCATCTTGGGTAAAAACCTGGCATGTCAGGTCAGCTGAGAAGCACATATGAGCAGGATGTGCTTGTGGACTTTCAGCAGCAGGCTGATTTGATTAATGCTTTCACTGAAGATTAGAAGAAAAGGAACAACTTGAATTCCACCTTAAAGGATGCGTCCCTGTCCCTTCCTCTGACAGTCTCTGGGAGCCAGGTATGAGCATCACCTCTACTATGAACCCTGTTCCCCACTATCATTTTTCTTGAACTCCGCTTTGGAGGCTACGTGAATCCAGATTCATGGTGCGCCTCATATGTACCTGGTAAGGAGACTGGGGTGATGTTTTTACTGTCTCCAATAGGCTGCCTCCCTGTGATTTAACTGATTCTTGCTAGGCAGATATGAGTTATGGAGAATGTTGTTCTTGTACTGTTGGGACTTACACAAAGCCTCATCAATCTGTGAATTATATCCAGTTTCCTCTATTTCAGGATCAAGTGAGACAACAGGAATCCTGAATATTAAATAAGACTAGGGGCGCCTGGGTGGCTCAGTTTGTAAAGTGTCCAACTTCAGCTAGGTCATGATCTCATGGTTCATGGGTTTGAGCCCTGCATTGGGCTCTGTGCTGAGAGCTCAGAGCCCAGAGCCTGCTTTGGATTCTGTTGTCTCTCTCTCTCTCTCTCTCTCTCTCTCTCTCTCTGCCCCTTCCCTCAAGCTGTCTCCCTCTCTCTGTCTCTCAAAAACAAATAAACATTGAAAAAAATTTTTTAAAAACAGACTAAACAAAAATACAGTGAATTATCAACATGCTCAGAGAATATAGCTGGATTATTATAGGTCATGAGACTATGATTTGGTTGACACTTTTAATTTGTCATTATTTGGGAGATTCTTTAAAAAAAAAAACCTTGAAGTGTCAACCAAGTCAGTCTCATGACCTATAATAATTCAGCTATGAAATTGTCTCACTGAATTTCCACCGACTAGGATAAACTCACAGAACATTATAGATAGAATGGAGCTTAGAACTCCTTTAGTTTAAACTAAAACCTAAAAATATAAACAAAATTGAGATGAATTAAATTTAACTTTTTACAATCTTTTAAAAATATTCCTTTTAAATGGACCAACAGTATGGACCAAAAAATGGACAAAAATGCAAGGGTTTTCTCTGTTTTTTAACAAGTCTGAACCATAGAATTCGAGGGCTAAGTGAGAGAAATGTCTAGCTTCTTTTGTCATTTTAGAGTGCCATCTGCTGATGGGATAAGGAAGAAGAAGATGAGGAGGAAAAAGAAAAAGGAAAATATGAGATGTTCTTTTTGCCTTTTGAACTTGACTGAAGGAAGCAGCTCCATTTAAAAACACCGGCTCTGTAGATGTTTCGTAGATGAAACGCTTTCTTGTTCTTGTTCCTTGTCCTAATTATTGAACCCAGTCTTGTCTCGTTTCCCTTTGTCTGTATCTCTGACATTCAGCGCAAGTCCAACAACCTATCCACAGCCAAAGAAAAGGTGAGGGCCAGCTCATTAAATCCCACCTAGACTCTCCTTTTAAGAATGGGCGGATTCTCTTAGACCTTAGATTTCTACCAAAGCAGCAGCCAGAAGACCCCCGGAGGCCTGGACGGGTTTGGCCACTCGTGTGTTCCTTAGAGAGACATCTGTAGTGTCAAGGAAAGAGTGATATACACGCAGTTAGAGGCCCTGAGTGTGAATACCAGCTCTGTCACACTCCAATGTGGGCAAGTCACAAAACATAGTATTCCAGATTCTCATCTATGAGGCGCAGATGACAAGAAGTACATCACAGAATTCCCAAGAGGATAAAATAAGATAATGCGGGTAAAATTGCTGAAGAACTGGAATTATTATTTGCAGCTCTTAACTGGGATGTGAAAATGCATACTGTCTTGTCTGTAAGCCCTTTATTGTTTATTTATTTTTAACATTTATTCATTTTTGAGAGACAGAGAGAGAGCATGAGTGGGGGAAGGGCAGAGAGAGGGAGACAGAATCTGAAGCAGGCTCCAGGCTCTGAGCTGTCAGCACGGAGCCTGATGCGGAGCTCAAACCCACAGACTGCAAGATCATGACCTGAACTGAAAGTCGGACGCTTAACGACTGAGCCACCCAGGTGCCCCATGTAGGCCCTTTACTGTTTAAATAGGAACATTTTTAAAATGTGCTGGACCTAGATTTGAAACAACAGAAAGCTGACAAGCAGAGAAGAAAACCTAGAGATAGCACAGGCAAAGAAGAGTCTGAATTTGGCCAGGCTATGAAGATGTATCCTGGAGAGAGATGAGGGGGAAAAGGCGCTGGTTGGACGTATGGCCTCAGGTCAGAGTATCAAGGAGGATGAAGCAGGTGCTTCTCGTCCTTGCTATATCTATTTATAGAGGTCGGGCCAGGCAGCCAAAGCCCTCTGCCTGAAGTGCAGAGCACAGAGAAACGCCATGTGTCATTTCTCCCACTGGCATTTTCTAAAGGGCTTGCCTAGCAAGGACACCTACTCATTTGCTTGAGTTTAACTCATAGAAGGGAAGTAAACATCCTAGACACAGCCCAGATGGGACACAGATGTGAGAAAAACATATTGACCTCAGAATTTTCAAGACCTCATCAACTGCTTAGGTTAAGGGAGAATGAAAATGAGAGATGGGGAGAGAGAGAGAGAAAGAGAGAGGGAGAGAGATATTAGGCAATTTTATAAGTTTTCTTTCTCTAAGAATCCTGAGTCAAATTTAATCACAGAAGACTTCCCAGAAAGTTCCAGTGTATTCCATCATACAGGGTGCTTTCCACAGGAGATCCGGACAGCAATTACTTGGAAGAAAGTAATGTAAAAACATATACAATATTAACACTCCCTTAATGTTACTTAGTCGCAGAAATACAAGTCTCTGAAATGTGTGTGACAGAAGATTTCATTTGGAACAGAAGCCCATAGTTATAAAATTTCAGTAGGGAGGAGAAAAAGGAGACAGAATAAAACAAATTTGAGTCATTAATCAAAGGCTGTGTGTATGGTTTATGCTTTTTGGACCTAATGGTAACTAAAAAGTAGGAACGCATTCTCTCTTTTATGCACGTAACTAATAGAGTAAAAGAACTCTTAACTATAGCTCAAGGTGAAAGCTTCCCCTAAAAGAAAAGGCAACCAAAAGAAAACCACAGAAATTCCAATCAATAGTTAAATGCATTTTACAAAATAAAACATTTCCCTCAGAAAGTTGACAGAAAAAAAAAATGCATATAAATAGCTTCTGTTTTTAGAGTTAAAGCTTTTTAATCTCTGGCAACATAACAATAATTGAAAGAACTCTGCGAAATTAGACAAAAGTATTTGGTGGATTTGAATTAATGGGCCAAGCAAGCTTTTTTTCCTTGGCTTCTCTGTCAAATGAATCATAGATTGAGTCTTTGGTTATAGTTTTGGCCGTGGGAGGAATTTCTGAAATGCCAACGTAGTTTTTTTTGGCCATCCTTGAACTGGTTGTGATAGTATAGGCATTGCTTCGGTAACACTTCATTGAGGACATGCAAAAAGTTTCTTTCATTCCTCTCCTAAAATTGGCATTATAAATGGAATAGAGCGTAGGTTTAGAGGCTGAAGAACTAAAAGATATCCATGTGATAGCTGTGAAAACAAGGGAACTTTTCTTAGAGTCCCGTTCGGGGGGGTGCCACAGCTGAGCCACATGAAAAGGTAGCCAGGAGAGCAGGAACAATAGATTTAAAATGAGGAACATCTTGATAGTTTTCACTTTTGTCCTCGGGACAATGTTCATCGTCCTCCGCACTGTCCGACCATCGGTGCCTATTCTCCAGATATACTTCACGACCTTCTGGTAAAATAAGATGATGAGGACAGAAGGAATCACAAAGCTCACCAAGAAATGGATGACAGTGTAGGCAGTTCCTTCCCAAGAGGCAGGGAGGAAGTAATTGCAATGACTGTCCCAGTGGGAGCCATAGAAAAAGAACAGGGGGGTCACGAAGGCTGCATTGAAGACCCACGACGCGGCAATCATTTTCTTGGCTTTTTCTCTGGACACCTTGAAACTCAGGGGATAGACAATGGTGTAGAACCGGTCTATGCAGATGGAGAGGAGGACGTAGATCTGGACGCCCGGGGTGAGATACTGAAAATACCGCACCAGCTTACACATCACACTGCCAAGTGTCCACCTCCCCGTGGCGAACTGAAGCAGGACGAAAGGCGTACTGGCGACGCTGATGAGAAGATCAGCACATGCCATGGAGACCACAAAGTAGTTGGTGGTGGACTGTGTCCTCCTACTCCGGTGGATGACCAGACAAACCAGGGAGTTGCCAAATACAGAGAACAGCCACAGGGCCCCGAAGAAAATGCTGGCTGTGGCCACTTCCCCGGGTCTCAGTCCGTACTGCAGGTCCGTTCTGTTGCTCATCCAGCCGTGCTCCCCATGTAAGTCTGTCAGGTCACGGCTTGGCAGAGGTGTGGCTGTTTCGGTGCAGCTGTGGTTTTGGAGGGGCACCAGGAGCGTGGGGATGACCAAAGGCGGCTTGCTGTTATCCATTCTGTGAGCAAAAACCATATTCACTTTTTTCCTCTTAGTTCTGGATAAGAAAAGAAGAATGAGGCCTCCTGTTAAAATGGTGTTATAAAGAGCGACTCCTAAGGCTAACAGTCTTATCGGACACTGAGACTGTTGTCGTCTGTCAGTGAGTAGGACCCGTAGACTGGCAGGAACCCTGGACTACCATCCAGAAAGAGCTCTGGTTCCACTTCTCTTTTGTTTTAGGAGCTGTTTTGGCTGATCCCAGCTCAGGCTGTCCCTGGCCTCTCCCTTTCTCAACCCTTACTCAAGTGAGGTAGAACTCCTGCCCAGCCCCACCCCTAGACATATCCTTGTTGCCTTCACCCGCTGGGGACCACAAAGGGTTAAGGCACTCAAATCTGGCTCATGGTAAGGGTGCTACTCCCAAATGGAATGCATGGCAAACAGGTGAGAAGTTCCTAAATGTCAGGACACTAAAGCAGTGAGGCTGCGACGAGAAGACTCGGACAGATGGAAACACACGGATTTCAACTATGGAAACAGCTAACAGGAATCTGTGCAGACAGCCTGGCTGGTTCCCAGAGATGGCCCCGTTCTTACTTATGCAGAATTTCCAGTACAGAAGCATTATGAAAGGCACGGAGCAACTGTATGTAACGCTTTCACAGGAGCCAGAAGTAGCTTCTAATTTAATGACATCTGAAAATAGCTTGCTTCTTCCAAAAGATGACATGATCCCTGTTCTAATAGCTTGCTACTTACAAATGATGTAACTTGAGGCTATTCTGCTGTTACTGTTTCATAGAATAACATATTGACTAAAGAACATACAAGATGTTCTCTATAGAATGTAACCAGATTACTAGAAAGTTTGTGGCAAATGGATGATTAAAACCAGCCAACTGTAACTGTTACTCAGCTGGGTAAATAAACATTTATTTATTTTTGAGAGACAGAGTGAGACAGAGCATGAGCAGGGGAGGGGCAGAGAGAGAGGGAGACACAGAATCCTAAGTAGGCTCCAGGCTCCAAGCTATCAGCACAGAGCCTGATGTGGGGCTTGAACTCACAAACCGCGAGATCATGACCTGAGCCGAAGTCGGACACTTAATCGACAGAGCCACTCAGTGCCCCTCAGCTGGTTTTTTAAAAGCTCATGATCCTTGGGGCGCCGGGATGGCTCAGTCAGTTAAGTGTCCGACTCTTGGTTTCACCTCAGATGATCTCATGGTTTGTGAGTTTGAGCCCCACATAAGGCTCTGTGCTGACTGCGTGGAGCCTACTTGGGATTATCTTTCTCCTCTTCTTTGCCCCTCCCCCATTCATGCTGTCTCTCTCAAAACAAATTTAAAAAAATAAGTAAGTAAAAGCTTATGATCCTTAGATATAGAAGATTATTATAAATTTAGCCTTTAACTTTTTAGGGTACTATTTAGTGACAATAAAAGTTATACTTTTTAATAGGTAAAACAATTATATAATTGTGGGCTATTCAATTAAAATTGGTGTGACTTTGGTTGTAGTTGGATTATTAAGGTCTAATTTGGTCTGAATCTATTAAGCAGAAAGAGAAAACACAGCATCTACGTCCAAAATAACCAGAGCAGTCCCATGTAGCCTGTGGCACAGCAGGGGGGCCCTCCGGCAGCTCCCGCGGGGCCCCGTGTCCCTGTTGGTGGGCTCCTGTTGACCAGCCTCACACAGAAGCATTTCTGAAGTTTAGAGGTGGGATTAAAGAGCAGTTTTCGTTATTGTTTTTCTTTTAAAGATATCATTTTTTAAGTAATCTCCACACCCAATGTGGGGTTCAAACTCACAACCCTAAGATCAAGAGTCACATGCTCCTCCAACTGAGCCATTCAGGTCCCTACCAAGAACAGTTCTTAATGAAAGAACAGTTTTTCTTTTTCTTTTTTTTTTTTTTTTTAATTTTTTTAACCTTTATTTTTGAGACAGAGAGAGCAAGCATGAGTGGGGGAGGGGCAGAGAGAGAGGGAGACACAATCCGAAGCGCGCTCCAGGCTCTGAGCTGTCAGCACAGAGCCCGACACGGGGCTCGAACCCACGGACCTCGAGATCGTGACCTGAGCCGAAGTCGGACCCCCAACCGACTGAGCCACCCAGGTGCCCCGAAAGAACAGTTTTTAATGGCAGAACAGTTCTTAATGGCCCACTTTTCCTTGAAGGACTTTTGCACTAATTTGTGGTAGGGAGATGAGTGTTAATATATACTGTTCTCACCCTGAAACCACATTCAACAAAAATCTGGAGCTCAGTGTGATGTACTAAATGCCAGTCCCATATTACCTTCAGGCTTTTTTGTCCATAAGGCAGCCTTACGTGATTTCTCAAAAGAAATGTAAGATAATTAGAAATTTGACTACTAGAAGGCTTGTAAGCATGGCTGGCTGGGTGATATTATAAGAATACCAACCACACTCTCCATCTAAAAAAAATCAGGATATGCAGTCGGAAAACAGAATATAAGATCTAAAATTAGCACTGCCCTAGAAAATCTGGAATGCATAACCCTTGTACTTATAAAGTTGAAATGATCTCTTCACCTTTATATGTGTAAAACCTACGAAATGCCAAAAAAAAAATTATTTTTTTAAAGATTTAAACTTTAGGGGCACCTGGCTGGCTCAGTCGGTAGAGTGTGTGACTTGATCTCGGGGTTGGGAGTTTGAGCCTCACACTGGGTGTGGGGATTACCTACAAATAAAATAAAATATAATAAAGATTTAAAGTTTAAAAGTAAAACAGACGAGGAATCTTCCCAGGCTGTGCTCAACTTTTGGGGGATGCCTGCAGCGTAAATAAAACAGGACTTGGTGGCACAGCCTCTTCTCCGTAGTCAACACACACACTTTGAACCTGTGAACTTACTTTTGTTTGTCTCTCCCTTGTAGCAAAATTCTGGAGATGAAACTCAAGTTCACCACCACAACTAAAGCACCAGGAGGCCTTCCATCACTTCCTCCAGCTGTATTACACCAGCGAGTGTGTCTGCCCACTTCTCTAGCCCCACCACTCGGAAGCAGAGGCTCCTAAAGCTCAGAAATCGGACGAGGGAGCCTTGAGGAGGTCCTGAGTCCAGGTCTCCCCAACGATGGCACGACTTTTTGGACATTACGTACAACGGCTACGGCTCTGTTTTTTCATTCAATAAACCAAGACAAGACACTATGCTAGGTACTAGGGAAACAGATAAGTAAAGCCTGTAAGAGGGAAAATGGATAAACAGCTGCCTGACATAACTAAATTCTGTAATAATTATAATTGATGCTAAAAAGGCAAGCAGCTAAGTGGCAGAGAAAAACAAGGACCCAATTTTGCATGGGATATGAAAAAGAAAGGAGACACTTCACAAAGGAGGTGATGTTTGAGTTGGGGATTTAGAGACTAGGACTTCTTTAGGAAGACAGGGAGTGAAAAAAACATTCCAAAGAAGAGAGAGAGCACGTGGAATGAATTTGGGGGTCATCTTTTTTTGGGTCCCCTTTCCCTTAGGGGACATAGTTTCCTACAAACCACACCTCCTAGAGTATACACAGTTTCTAAATGTCCTACAATCAAACTGACCTAAAATTTCCCCAAGGTTACAGTGAGAGGTTACATTTTCTGCATTCATGGGCTGAAATGTGGTCAACAGTGGATGAGAGTATGAACAAAGCCAGAATGGCTGTGGTATCCTTGTTCACACAGCACTTTGTTAGTCCTTTATTGCAGCATTTTCCAAGTGTACTTTCCTTTAGAACAATGGTTCTCTAGCTTAGCAACGCATTGGACTCTCTCAGGGAGCTTTTAAAAAATACCGATGTCCTGGTCCTCCCCCAGAGATTCTAATTGAATTGGCCTGGAGTGCAACCCCCCAGGTGATCCTAACATGCAGCCAAGATCAGGAGTCCCTGCTTCAGAATTGCTTTCATGTTTCTGACTTCCCTCATCAAACTGTGGGCTCCCAGGTGAATAATGCTATTCTTTGTCTTTACATTAACAATTGCCCATTAAATATTTACTGAATCAAATCCATAGGGACAGAGAACTGAAATGTAGGACTCCTACCATAGGGGGCTCTGCTAGGAGAATTAAACCCAGAGATAGAAAGTCATTGTGTCTTCTCATGGAGGTGAAACACTGGTGACCATGGAGACAGGGAAAACAGACTGTGAAACTAAAGTCACCTCCATCGACTGCTACATGCAGTAGAATTCTCATTTAAGGGAGAGTGAAGGTAGTTGAGATGTCTGTCCTCAGACAGGCTTCTGCAATCCCCACCCCCCAAAAAATAGTCTGCCATGTTATAACTAAATTCTAGGGTTCCAAAGTAAAATTTCAGGTTCCAAAGTAAAATTTTGCCTACCCCATTAATTTGGAAATAAATCCTTCTTCAGGGGAGTGTTTCTGAAATACAAGGGTTGTTTAATTAGTTATTATGTCTGGGTTATCCATATGCAGTAATTTTAACAAAACAGGAAAAACTTATTCACCTCTTTCCTGCTCCACCTCTCTCTTCCCCTTCAGTTCTGAGACTGCCACATGATACACTCCACTGAGTTGAGTACTGAAGGCCCTTATTAGAATATATCTCTATACACTATCATTCATCTATCAGGCTCTAGGAGAGCTATTGCAATATACAGGTGGGGAAATGGTGGATGGGTTGACATGGTATAGAGCTAGGGACTGGGTGGACCTCCATCCCCCTCTCAGGAGCCTGGGGTAAATGCCTGTCACTGTATATTGCAATTTTTATTTTGTTTTGTTTTTTGTTTTTGTTTTTTCCAAGTTTATTTATTTTGAGAAGGGGAGAAGGCGAGAGAGAATCCCAGACAGTCTCTGACCTGCCAGCACAGAGCCCGATGTGGAGCTCAAACTCATGAACCATGAGATCATGACCTGAGCGGAAGTCAGATGCTCAACCAACTGAGCCACCCAGGCACCCTGCAACTTTTATTTTGAATGTTGCTCTGCTTCATAAGGTTATGAGTTCCTTAGGGCAAGGACTGTGTTTTTATCTCTGCATCCCTGGGCCATATAGATACTAAAAGTTTACTGAATAAATAAATGGATAAATGTGTTAATAAAAAGTATCCAATACTTGAAAATAAAGCAAAGAGAGTATAGCATATCTTTTTAATGTCATGCTAAGACACTGTTAAAGGGGGTTCCCCCAAAGAATAATTTAATTCTCTGGGAGAATGTATCTGTGCTTGATTTTGCTATTTACTATATGACTAAATCCCAGACATTGTGAAAGTACATGTTAACTTGCAGATTTCTGTCTAGCAGAAAAAATAACTCCAAGAGTTATGAACTTATTGCTCTGTAGGACATCAGTTTTGTGTCTGTCTAGCAATCTTATGTCCATCTTCTTTAAAAAAACAAACAATAACAATAACAAAACCCTATAAATACCCATCTATTCAAATGCTCTTAGAACCAGCCCTATTACCTCATTGGTTTCTTCAGTAGCAAGTTGATAAATCTTTGACCTACGTTCATCCCCTATTTGTGTAAGAGTGAGTCATGATTTTAGCTTTTTGAAAATCACACTGATAGGTGGATGAATGCATGAAAGATGAGAAACAAACAAAAGGACCAAAAGAGGAACAGAGGCACACAGCTGACAAACTTGGTTTACTTCAGGGTTGTACCAGGGGCCATTCCTTTGCCAAGCATATCAACTGCTGCTTCGGCTTCTAGATTCAAAGAACCCTAACAACTGATCTCTTTTCCCTCATGGAATTATAAAGATTCACAGGCATTCTTACAATATAGAAAGACCATTTTTATTTCTGAAATCTGTTTAAACATTTAATGTCAAACTAGAATTTTTATAATGTTGAATTTTTTTTTTTTTACATGATTTGGTTGGGGAAAAAAAAAAAAACAACCTGAAACATTTTCTTGTACCATGGTAAGCTTCTGCTGGACCAAAGCAGATAAATAAGATAAGGTTGTTTACTACTGAGCAGTAAGACTAATTACAATTATGACAGTAGTTACAGCATTAACACCACTGAGAATTGATATCTATTTTGTGCTTACTATATGTCAGGTACTTCATACACATAGCCCTTTGAGGTAGGTAATAGCCGTGTTTCACAAATGGAAAAAACTGAAGTTCTTCCCCAAGATCATATAGTTATAAAGTAGTCACCCCAGGACTGCCTCACTCCAAAGCCCATGCTCTTAACCACCACTGGGGCTTCATGCCTAGGGAGGCCACAAAAGGCTGGATCTGAATTCAGAGGTTCACACTGGCTGTACATGGATAGGTCTTTCTTGACTCCTCAAACACAGGAATGTAAAATTATTCCGCCACAGCCTCTTGCCTACCCACAGATACATCTGTTCAATATGCTAGCTCAGAAATATGTGACACAGTGAACATTTGGGGGAAAAAAAAATCACTCCCACCATATACTGCACAGAGGCTTGGCATCAAAAGTACAGTAAGACATGTTGGTCTGGAAATACAGCCTTTCTTCAGAATGAAAAATGTGAGACGATTGGAAATTCATTATAACACATGATTAACCGTTATTGGCTTTTAAACACAGGATGAAAGCAGAACTCTAAACCCGTTTGAACTGAAAGTGAGGAAAAGTTTGATCAATGGTAGTGCCCCAAGTAGGGAAATGTCTCCTTTAAATTTTAATTTTTGTAACTTAGAAAATACCATGGTGGTAGATATTTTCTCTTAAACCTTGCATTGTTAGTAGGCTGTATATGTGAAAATAAGAAATACCCAAAACAGTAGTGGGTGACTGGCTTGCATGAGCTCCCCAGAGCCAGCTGTGCACATTTCTTCGCAACTCCAAGTTCAATGACATCATGCTGGTATAAATCAGCCTTGGCAGGAATATTCACACCATGGAAACTGACAAACACCACAAATCAGGTTTTGTTTTTTTTTTCTTCTCCTGCTCAACTAGATGTTAAACATTTACCAGCCTACTGCCTCCAGTAGGGCAGGATTTACAGGGCAACATACCCTGAAGCCCTGAATTTACATCCCTGAATTTACAAATGGCTAAGGAGGCCACACAGGCTCTTCAGAAGCTTCCTGAATGGTTATCTTGCTTTCTGGCTCTGAGCTATGGCTTTGGTGTGGACACTGAGCTCAGTGCTTTATGGAACTACCTAAGGCCCAGGTAGCCACCAGCAAGACTGTGGTGGGGGAACAAAAAAACCAGAGAGGATAAGACACGTTCTCACAATGTGCCACCCAGATATGCCTGCCAGATGAAATACAGGATCCCCAGTAAAAGATGAATTTCAGATAAAGGACAATATTTTAGCATAGATATATCCCATATAATATTTAACTAGTATCCTATATTTTTATTAGCTAAATCTGGCAAACCTACACCCAGAACATAATCCTGTGCTGAAAATCTTCTCATCTCACAACATAGGAATATTGCAAAGTGTACATGTATGAAGGCTTTGAAGTCAGAAAGCTCAAGTGTAAATTCCACCTTTGTTGCTCACTAAGTTGTTGTGTGACCCGGGACAAATGATCTAACCCTTCTTGAACTCCAGTTTTCTTATCTGTAAAATAAGGATAATTATTCCTATCGTATTTGATTATTATGAAGATAAAATGAGATAATATATGCACAGGAGTTAAATGAGCTAATACCAACCAATCTGCCTAGTATGAGGAAAATTGTCAATAAGCCTTATCCTTGTGCAGGTCTATACATGATCTAATGCAGTGTCTAGCACATAGCAAGTGCTTAAAAAATTAGCACTCTTACGGAGGTTCTTAAAAAAGTTAAAAATAGAACTAGTACAATCCAGCAATTGCACTACGAGGCATTTACCTCAAGAATACAAAAATACTAATTTGAAGGGATACATGCACCCCAAATGTTTATAGCAGTATTATCACAATAGCCAAATTAAGGAAACAGCCCAAGTGTCCACTGATAGGTGAACGGATAAAGACAATGTGATGTGTATATATATATACGATGGAATATTACTCAGCCATAAAAAAGGATGAAATCTTGCCACTTGCAACAACAAGGATGGAGCTAGAGAGCATTACGCTAAGTGAAGTAAATCAGTCAGAGAAAGACAGGCACCATATGATTTCACAATATATAGAATTTAAGAAACAAATGAGCGAAGAGGAAAAAAGGAGAGGCAAACCAAGAAAGACTCAACTATAGAAAACAAACTGATGGTTACCAGAGGGGAGCCGGAGCGACAGGTGACCTAGGTGATGGGGATTAAAGAGTGCACTTCTGATCAGCACTTTGTGATGAATGGAAGTGTTGAATCACTATCCTGTACACCTAAAACTAACATTATACTGTATGTTAACTAAACGGAATTTAAATATCAACTTTTTAAAACTTTAAAAAAAATTAGCACTCTTACTACTGTTAGCCCATGGAAGTCTCAAAAGCCATATGACAAGCAAATTTTAGTAACCACATCTCCTACTGTAGTGATAATACTAACATCAGTCACATAATTTAACTGTGTTAAGAGTGAATGGCTTTTGCAGAGGGGCCTTGGCACCTAATCATTATTCACATTGTTGATTCTAAGGGAAAAATCATTGAGATCCAAATAAATCAACACAACCTTTCTCCAAGTTGGGCATGATTTTTTTTAGTGACAGATTAGCCAAATAAAACCTTTTTCTATACTTTAAACCAAAATATGTAATACAATGAATTGAATGTCTTTCTCAAAAACATGTGAAATCCACTCCACTTAAATTATTTCCATTAAGTAATTGTGAATAATTGCAAAAGAACCTCATATTTCCAGTGAAACAGTTTCTCCTCCACCATCGGAGACCCCTAGTATCACATGCTTACTAACGTGGAATTTTCTCTACTGCCCTTTCCCCCTTTTCTATTGTATGTCATATAACATATAAATATTCCTCCATAATAGTTCCAGCTCTGTGCCTTTCAATCTGTTTCCGGCCTGGGATCGAGCAGTGTCCTAAGAGCAGCCTGGGCACACCATCTTTGTGTCTGGATACTGGTTGTCCATGGACCTGTATTACTCTTCTACCACCTTTACCTTTCTTTGTCCTTCACATGAATTCTAAAATATCAGAAATAAACAGAGTCAGCATCCTTGGAGTGATTTCTGGGAATGAGGAAAGCTTCTTTCTCAACTTCTCTTACCATTAGAGCATCATTCTTTTAAAGTCAAGGTCCCTATTAAAATGTAAATACTTCTTAAAGAGTAAATATTTTTACTATTATAAGCAGAAGAGACCCCTTTTATCTCTGAGATCAATGATCTTAGTGGGAAGGAAAAAAGAAGAGGTGCCAAAACAAAAGTCTTGAGGACACTCACACCTGAGAGGATAAAGATGGGGTGCCATTATGGGAGGGAGTGGGTGAAGGGTGAAAGGCTGAAGGTGAAGAAGCACCTACTTGACAGTTTTGTGTAGGGATGGCTAGCACTGGAATAAATGTCACACCCAAAAGAATATAACAGAAAGGAACCCAAGCTCTACCCCACATGAACGTTTCTGTTGGTCATGAGCTGCAGTCCTCCCCAAATTCTTTACAAACAATGTTGCAGGAGAAAATGTTAGGTTACCCTGGCATCTCACTATAGGTGCATATAAAGGACACTAGCCAATCTCTCTCACCCCACTGCCATTTAGTAAAGCTCTGTGCAGGAGGGATGTAGCTCCAGGGTTAATAATACTGAACTTCTCCCTCTCTCTACTGTTCACACAAAATCTATAAAATCAGACAAAATGGGGGGGGGGGGAAGAAATATCAAGAAACATCACCCTAAGAAATGACTATTTTCTTACAATGGTATATGCAAAATAGTCTTCAATTATACAATTACCCAATATTTCTTATCACTCAATGTGAACCAGGATTGTGCTAATTGCTAAAAATATGGAAGTCAGCTAGACAGACAAGGTCCCTGTTTTTGTGGAGCTTACCTCTAGTAAGGAAAACAAATAACAGCTAAACAAATACATAAAGAGTAAAGTAATGGCTAGTGCTAGGGAGAAAAATAAAGCAAAATGAGGGACCAAGGATCCATGAAAAATGGGATGGCACATGACTGGTTGGTTACCCAATGGCCATTCCCAACTTCTCCCTTGTCTTCCTCTCTCAAGAGGCTGAAAAGGCAAGATAACAACTTTCTGCCATCCCTTGCAGCTAGGGATGGTCACATCATCATTGCTTCTGGCACTGAGACAAGAGGAAATCTCTAGGTGGATGTTGGGAAGCTCTTGAGAAAATGTTTCTCTCCTGGTAAGAGGAAAGAAGCATGTGGAAAGTGTTCTATCTTGTGGGCCTGGCTGCCCCTTACTTCTTAACCTTTGTAAACTGTCATGTGAAGAGGTCAGGGCACTGGGTGGTATCTTATCACCCAGTAATAAGGGCAGGGCAAGTCCTGAGACTCAAAAAGATATTACCCAGTGTCCTGACACTGAGGTAATGTTAGAACAGCCACCACTAGGCTTCTCAAATAAGCAATGTTTCTGTATGGCTTTAATCCCCTTTGAGTTTTCTATTACTTGCCTCTAAAATCATCATAACATAGGGTCTTATTTTAGATGGAGTGGCCAGAGAACAGTTCTCTGAAGAAGTGATACTACAGCTGAAACTCCAGTGATGGCAAGCCAGCCACAGGAAAGTCAGAATAACATTCTAGGCAGAAGCAATGTGTGCAAAGACCCTGGGGCAGTAATAAGCCTGTTATGTAGCTGGAGCATATGAATGTGGAATAAAATGGTACCTGATATAATCAGAAAGGTAGGCAGTGGATTAAATCACATATGGCATTGTAGGGCACAGATATTATTCTTATTGCAATGAGACTCACTGCAGGCTTTAAGCAAAAGAGTGATAGGAGTATGACCTGATTTATGTTTTAAAAATACAACTTTAATTGCTGTGTAGGTGGCTGAGAGAAGTGGGGGCACCAGTTAAGAAACTATTACAATAAGCTAAGTAAGTAATAATGATGGCTTAGACCTAGTAGCAATGTAGGTGGAGAAAAGTAGATGGCTACTGAAAATATTTTGGAGACAGAGCCAAGAATATCTGCTGGTGTGTGATGGGGTTAGGGGAACAGGGATGACTCCCAGGTTTGAGGGTCTGCGATGCGGGGGGGGGGAGGAAGAAAAAGTTTGGGGAGCTGGAAATCAGTAATTCTATTTTGGGTGAGTTACATTCTTAGCAGATACCCAAGTAGAGACATCCACTTGTCAGATAAATAGATTAAGTTTGGAGAAATGTCTATTGAGATTCTTTGCCCATTTTCATTAAGTCATTCATCATTCCATAAATCCATTTTAAGATCATACTATGTGCCAGAATGTACTGTGCTAAGAACTATGTATACAATGATCAATAAAACCATGTCCCTACCTTCAGGAAGTTCACAGTCTAATTATGACTATGCTGTGGAGGGATGGAGAGAAGAGGAATAAATAAGTACAAATAAAACCAGTAAGTTGTAGTGAGTTCTGTGAAAGAAAAGAGCAGAGCATGGTAGGAGGACCTTCTTTAGGGCTGGGTGGTTGGGGAACCAAAGAAAGCAGTAGCAGCCATGACAGAGAAGAGCAAGCCATTGCTAGTAGACTCCCTAGGACTCCTGCTGCAGACAGATGACAAGACAAGAAAACCCAGTCCCTAAGCTGCCCTGGATTCCCAGCTACCTTCCAGATCTTGAACAATGTTTCAGGCTCCTTAAGGCCTGGACTTAGTACTTGTGATAGGCTGTTTTCCTTGAGGCAACTCAGACTTCTCTGCAGTCAAAAGAACCTATCTCACAGGGGGAGGGGGACAAGAAAGAGAGAAAAAGGGGTAAGCGGGGCCTAGAGGGCCTAAGTGCCTCCGGGAACTTCCTTTGACTCTGTACCAGATTGGTTCCCCTATTCGCCTATCCCACTCCACAATATGTCCCCACCCGGTCATTTAAGCAGGGAGCAAAGAATGCCTTCATTTCTGCCTAGAGGAGGGGGAAAAGAGGAGGCCTGATTCACTCACATGCAGGTCACTGTTCCACAGAGTCAGTGTTGCCCATTGATAATTGCAACTGGAAGACTCCACCGCATTGTACGGAGGCAAGATAATAAGTCACTCAAGAATTGATCTGTGCTGTGCTCTTTGCTGAGATTTTTTTTTTTTTCTGTCCCCTTCTGAGAATGACCCCAGACCCTAAGTTCTGCCTTATTTTGCAGGAGAGTTGTATTACCGGGCTTGAGACAACACTGTTTCCTTGGCTTTTGTTTTCTGGAGGCTGAGTTCTCTGAGGGGATTTCTATAGAGGGTAGGAGAGAAAAACAAGGATGGCTGAACCAGGATGTGGCTGTGGCCCCTGGAGTCATGTGAAAGGCAGGCCTAGATGGCCACAAAAGATCTTTTGGGAATGATGAAAAGGTTCTGAAATTTGATTATGGTGATGGTTGTGCAATGCTGTAAATATAACAAAAATCACTGTCTTATACACTTAATATGAGGGAATGTTTTGGTATATGAATAAAGTTGTTAAAAAACAAAAAACAATGTTGGCCTGGAACCCTTGCCTCACTTCCCCACTGCACTCACTTCCCTACTGCTCCCCACTGACAAGTGGTAATAGAGGAGTGCAGCTAGCAGGGTGGACTCAAGGCATAGAGTTCCTAGCTGGGAATAAAGTCCACTGCCCCAGGGGTGGTACCAACACAGATCTACCAGTTTCCAAGGACACGTGGTGGCCCAGATCATAATTACATTTCTGCTATAATCAGAAGGGATCCAAGGCTAGAGCGACCATCCCATACATTTTGCTGTAAGAACCCCATGACGTAGGAAGAGAAAGAGACTCCCACTCCCAGTCCCAGTAAAGTTTGTCACTGACTTTTCCACTTAGCCTGGTAGGATGGAGCCCTGACGTTATTTAAAGGAAATAATATATGTAGGAGGCAAAATGCCCCCCCCCCCCTCACCAAAGATGTCCATGCCACACAGAAAAAGAGACTCATAAATGAATGAGCCCTTAAAAACAGAGAATCCTCTCTGGTTAGAAACAGACAGATGAGGGGCACCTGCGTGGCTCAGTTGGTTAAGCGTCTGACTTCAGCTCAGGCCATGATCTCGCGGTTTGTCAGTTCGAGCCCAGCGTCGGGCTCTGTGCTGACAGCTCAGAGCCTGAAGCCTGTTTCGGATGCTGTGTCTCGCTCTCTCTCCGCCCCTCCCCTGCTTATGCTCTGTCTCTCTCTGTCTCAAAAATAAATAAAACATTAAAAAAAAAAAAGAAAAGACAGACAGATGAGGCAAAAGAAGTTAGAGAATGATTCCAAGCATGACAAGGAAGCAGATATGCTGTTGCTGGCTCTGAGATACAGGGGCTCACGTGCAACAACCAGAGAGGCCACTAGGAGTGATGGATGGTCCCCAACTGATAGCTATGAAGAAAATGTGACCTTAGTCCTACAACCACAAGAACTGGATTCTGCCAATCACTGAGAAGAGCTTGGAAGGGGAATCATCCTCTAAAAAGAAACACAGTCCTGCCCACACCTTGATTTCAGCCTTGTGAGACTCTAAGCAAAGAAACCAGCCAACCCACCCAGACCTCTGACCTGCAGAACTGTGACATAATAAATAGCTATTATCTTAAGCTACTAAATTTGTGTTAATTTGTTAAGCAGTAATAGGAACTAATTCAATATGGCATTTCTTAGATAACTGGGTGTGAACACTATCACTTTCCACTACCCCACCAGCATCTAGATTAGTAGAAACCTTGAAAAGCTTAAAGAGTGTATTTTACCTTAAAGATTGGACCAGGGACTAAAACCAGGGCTCTGATTCTGATCACAAGCACTGAACAGAAAGTCATGAGAAACAGGTCTTATTTTTAGATCCCTGTAAGGACCTTAAGTAAATCAATCTCTCTGACTCTCCATTTCCATGTCTGCAATATCAATGAGTTGGCCTAGATGATTTCTAAGTTCCTTTTAGTGTAATGAACTAAAACTGATAGATGTTTCAAGGAACAACACACATTCATTTAATATATAACCCACTACTTTCACCCGGCAGAGAGCTCATCCCAAGAGGGCATTTTGATGGGAGGAGAGGGAAGTTGGTTAGGGCTGCTGAGGCTTCTGTGAGCTTCTGATAACCAAGAACAGTATGGGTCTCCAAAGAAGAGATGAATTTCCCTATGGGCCAGCTAAGCACCCTGCCCCTGCCACCCCCAGGTGCCCCAATAATTATCCTGGAAGAGCCAGCAACCTCTTGAAGATTCCCTGCAAGAAGTGATGGGTCAGGGAGGACCTGCCACATGTGTTTGCCTTCCATTCTATCTAAACCAAGCTTCTCAGAGGGGAGAAGAACTTACTAGCATCCTCTACCAATTTCCCACACCTCTCTTCCCAGTATGGAGTCTTTCGAATTCTGAAGGAAACAATTTGGCCAAGGGATTTGCACCTCCCCAAATTCAATGTAATTCATTGCAGCAAATGGTTTTTGAATAGCTGCTGTGTGCTCACTGAGTTAAAGTAGAGGCGAGCAGTTGTTCTGGAGGTAAGCGTTCAGTTTCATTTCCAAGCTTGGATTTCAGTATCAAAATCTCTAGTGAAACTCAGGAAAGGAGGAGGAGGCAAAGACCAGACGCATTACACTCAAAGCACAGAACGATACAGTAGATGCGATTTACAGTCATTTGAAAAGAAGATGGTTTTCCTTAAGAACTGAGTGCAAACACTGAACAGAGTTACTAAGAACTCTGTTTTTCAGAAGCATTTATATTCTGTCTCACATCAAATTAATGTCAACACTCTGGG
Organism: Panthera leo; assembly: GCF_018350215.1. NCBI lineage: Eukaryota > Metazoa > Chordata > Mammalia > Carnivora > Felidae > Panthera > Panthera leo. Next base: position 46,138,220 of record NC_056685.1, read on the forward strand.
TAAATTTTGTCCTCAATCAGGGTTTTTCCAAGAAAGCAAACCTGTAAGTTCATGGAGAACTTAGATTTGAATTTGCATTAATGTGCATTCTTCATGGACAAATTATGCAACTATATGTAGCCAGCTGTCACTGAAAATATGTTTGACATGTATTTGCTTTTTTTCACATGGTTAATATATATTTTAGTACCATATATTTTTAGACATTTTATAAGTTAAAACGATGCTATCATTTCTCATTGGTTCATACTTTAATCCTCTCTGTACATCAGCCATGGTTGACCCAAGTCACCTACACCAATCATTTTTAGCTTTTCTTCCTCAGAGACAGATGTGACAAATGTGTTTTTACATGTGACACACCCCTACAGATGTATCCAGAATTATGTGCAACTCTACGAGCCTGACCTATAACTCCAAAACTGAGTCTTCAACTAAGAAATCATGTGGAAAAGAAAATAATTGTGTAGATATCCTTAAATTTATTCTAATTAATTTAAAAAATTAATCACTGGCAAATCTTGGTATTTGATACATTAGCAAGCAATTATTTGCAACTGATATCCTTTGCTTGGCATATATTTTGACATCATAGTTGATAAGAGCATGCTATATACTGTAAATGTACACCTGAAATCTGAATTCTTTTGTTCTTTTTTTCCTTAAATGTTTTACTTACTTTTGAGAGAAAAAGAGACAGGGAGCATGTGCAGGGAGGGGCAGAGAGAAAGGGAGACAGAAGATCCCAAGCAGGCTCTATGCTGTCAGCACAGATGCGGGGCTCGAACTCACGAACTGCAAGATCATGACCTGAACAGAAGTCGGACACTTAACCAACTGAGCCAACGAAGTGCCCCTGAAATCTGAATTCTTGAAGGCTAAGGGTGCCTGTCACAGAGAACCAGAGAAAAGACTATAAGGAAGAAAAACATAGTTATTCTCCCAACGGGGCAATGGTGGGGATATGATAAACCTGTTATAAAAGTCTACCAATGAGCATTTTTCTGGAAGTAACTAATCTCCTACCCATGATCTATAAAGCCACTGACATTCTAAAAGGTTTCATAGGCTATGCCCAAACTTGGAAGTTGTGTTACATTCCTTAGATGTGGAAGAAAATGACTCTTCACACATTTCAAATATGAAGAGGCTGTATAATGTGGTGATTGGGAGCATGGGCTCTTAGAGCTGTGGTTCACAGTTAATTCTGCCTCCCAGGGGACATTTAGCAATGTCTGAAGACATTCTTGATGTCACAATTGGGGGAGGAGGGTGTTACTGACATCTGGTAGGTAGAGGCCAGGTATGCTGCTAAACATTCTAAAATAATGTAGGAAAGCCCTCCACAAACACAGAGTTAGCTGGCCCCAAAAACCAATAGTGCTGAGGTTGAGAAACCCTGCTATAAAGCAACCTGCCTGGGTTTCAGATCACTCAATACCTATGTAGCCTCTACCAAGTTACTTAACATTTTTGTCCTTACTGAGTGCTTTTTACCAATAAAATTAGGATAATAATGGTACCCACCTTATTGATTTGTTGTGAGAATAAAATAAATGATGCAGGAAAGGAGCTAAGAACAATGTTTGGAACAAAGCAAGTGTTCAACAAACACTGACTTCTGTTATCACTGTATGTATTGAGAAAGACTGAGAAGAAATATAACAAAATTGTAACAAGGGTTGTTTCCAGGTGGCAAGGTCATGACTGATTTTTATTTTCATTACAGTTCTACAGTTTTCATGTTTTCCAAATTTCCTAGAACTGTATTTATATTAACCTAATATCCAAAAACATATACTATATTTTTAAAGAATGCAGAGGAAAGAACTTTACTTGTGATATGGGGGAAAGAGGACAGAATTCAGATCCTGGCTCTATCTGCTGCGTGGGACTTTGGGCAGGTTAGTCCATCTCTATGAGCTTCAATTTCCTGATCAGAAATTGGGGCTAATAACCTATGTCACAGAGTCTGTATCAGGATTACACATGACAGACATCCAGTGCCTAGGAAAGTATGCTGAATGAGAGGTTCCATGAGATGACTGCTTTAAAAGTTTAGCCAGGGAAAAATGACTCCATAAACAGGAAAATATATTCATCATGCTAACGCCTCTTTTGCTTTTTAAACTGTCCTCTTAGAGAGACGACCTCCCATCTCGTGTCATTTTTGGCCTTGGTTCATAAAGGAGACGCTGCATCCACATTCTGGTTCGTCCTTCTATTCCTTCCCCTTCCCTATATACACATATGCTAGGAAAGGATTCAGTAATTTGGCTGGCAGGGCCTGACTCATTTGGCAGGGTTTACGAGCAGTGGGCAAGTTACTGTGACTGAAAGGCAGGGCCCCGGTCTCACTTTCTCATATCCTTCACCCAGGCTCAGTGTCCCTCCTCCTATTTCCTCTTCCATTCCTAGCCTCCAGGTTGGCAAGGCCTCTCCCTAAGGGGAAGCCTCTCTGCTTTGTCTCTCTGTTCCACCTTCTCCTGTTCAGCTGGGAGAGTAGAGCTGGTAGACTTGAGAGGGATGAGTAGGAAGCCCAGCTAGGTTTCCAAACCTAAGCCTCTCGAGCACACCAGCCCTGCCTACCTGAGAAGCCCTGCATGAGTGTGGTGGGCATGCTGCACTTGTCTGGCTGTACAGTGCTTCCAGCACAGCTTTTCTTCTGCACAACTCACTCAGCAGGTAACACTGGAGGTAAGGCGGTAAGGAGGAAAAGTTTATCCACAAACCCTTTTCTTCCTCTCCTTAATGACTGAATTAGATGGGAACAATAGGATATGTCTCTGAATATTATAAAGAGGGGTGACTATTTTATTTATTTTATTTTTATTTTTTAATGTAATCTCCACTCCCTACATGAGACTCAAACTCATGACCCTGAGATCAAGAGTTCCATTCTCTACCAACTGAGCCAGGCAGGTACTCCAAGAGGGATGACTGTTTAAACCCTAGTTATCCTGCTAACTTGAAATCAAATCCTAAGCAAACTTTCAAGATAACCTGAGACAATCTTTTGCACTCAAGTCCTAACTGCCATGGTTTGGGAAAAGTACTGTGGCTCCAATCTACTCTGACACTAAAGATCCCAGGGTTCTCTGGGGGAGGAGTCCTATAGTCATGTGAGCTCTTGGCTAAGTGTTCTGGGGACAGGGAGCCACAGCTGATTAGGAGAGGCCTGCCTGGGGCAGGAACTGACCTTCTCATCACATTCAGCCTCAACCCAAGATAAACTATTTCAGTGTTGGGAGATGATGCCAGGCAAAGCATCAGAGTAAAATGAGACCATTAGGGTGCCTCTATATCTAGACACAAATAAAAATATCAGGAGAACCTCATTCTAAAGAAAAATAAAATGTCAGGGGGATTGGATATCCCCAGGTAGGAATTTATGAATACTTCTTGAACTCTAGTGTGCTACTGCTTCAGGGTCAGCCTGACTAGCGTATATAAATTTCAGGCATAGTTTTGACTATATGTAGTTGCTAAGTTCTCTCCCACTACACATTCACCTCTTCACTGTCCTCTCTACAAGCACATGCAGCATAAAATAGACGTGGGCCCCTAAACTGGCTCCAGCAGAAAGCTTCCAGAGCTTTCGCAAATATATAGTGTGAGCTTACCATAAACCAGGCCTGGTGCTAAGTGCCAGAAACCCAGTGATGGAAGATACGATCCCTTTACTCAAGGAGCTCATTTTAGATGACTATAATAGTGTAAAAGTGGTACTTGTCCCAGGGAAACATAGATTTTAGCAGGGATCCAAGGCTTAATATAAAGGACTAAAGTTTAGTATCGTAGGAGACACAATCACTCTTCAAAGTATTCTTCGATGAAACCCTGAAGGGGAATACCTCATTTAGTGAAGAATTTTACAAATTTTAGATTTCTATCCCTTCTCTTCCTCTTTGTATCTTTGACCTAGTAACTGCTCGTAGTTTTTCCATAGCACAGAAGTATGAGATCAGTCATCATTTACTGTCAAGAGCCAAAAGGGAAACTACACAGACAAAAAGAGGAAATCTTTATATTTCAGAAATTTCTAAGAGCTAAGGGAAAAACTTATTTTTCCCTTAAAAACCTAAAATAATTTGTAAAGAGAGTGATCTGTTATTACCTTGAAGTATGATAATATTATTTTAAAGCAATAAATCTAGTCTGTTTGATACCGTAGTTTGTGGTCATAATTTCTAAAGTTTTTAATCTCTTTGTTTTATTTTGAAAACCAAGTTAAGTCTTTTTAAAGATAACATGTTTAGACTGGTCTTATTACTAGGTTCAGAGGATGAAAATATGTTCAGTTCGATTAAAAAAAAAAAAAATCAACCATGAGGTAATTCTAGATTTTTTTTGCCTTTAGACATCATTTGGTCACCATAGTAACACAGTACTTTACTACCAAATATCTATACAGCAAAAAGGGAAGAGAAGAACAGGCAATTACTTACTGGTTATTTGGGAGTATAGAATATGACTATTGGGATAATTCAAGATTAAATATAGATTCCACCGGGGATCTATTTTAGCCAGGCAAGCTAATTTGATCTTCTAGTAGCATCAGCTGAACAAAATTTGTAGCCAAATCAACTGTTGACATCATTTGAAATAACACAAGCAGGAAAGAAGCATAGTTTAGTAGTTAAAAATCATGGACTCTGGGGTCAATTTCCTTGGTTCCAAACCCTATTTCTAGGGTTTGCTAGCTGTATGATCTTGGGAATATTCCCTGATTTCTCTGTGCCTTAGTTTCTTCATTACCAAAATGTGGGTACTAATAATACCTCCCTCAGAGGGTTATTATAAAGATTAAATGACTGATTATTTGTGCTTAGAATGATGTCTTGCACATAGCAATAACTTTGTAAGTATTTTTTAAAAGATGAAATAAAATTTAAATTTGCTAACTTCCCTCTTTGTGCTAGGTAGAAATGGTCAAAGATACCAAGATTTAAGTACATAGCAGATTATTTTAGCCTGTAACTTTAGAAGATTCCTTTGAGAACTTCCTGGGAGCCTTATTGATGGCTATTCTGTAAGATTTGGAAGTCAGTAGCACTCTACTATCTAAAACCAGAGCTGGAAATAATCATAAGCTCTCCTTGTATCAGGAACATCAGAAGGAAGACAATTGCACAGCACAAAGAAACAGCACGCCTGCCCACTCAGGCTCCCTAAGCCACTGCCAATAACCTCTGGGAACATGGGCACAGAATAAGCAAGGGAGGAAACAAGATTTTATTGCCATGACAATGAAATCTAGTTGATTTCAGTAATATTATTTTTTTCTTCTTTCCAGGACTCAAAGAAAAAAATCGTTTTCATCAATTAGTACTTTGTTTTACTAATTATCATTGTACAAAATTTCCATCAATTTTTCTTCAACAGGCACTTACTCTGGTAAATTGTTCCTTTTACAGAACTATCTAGGCATCTTTTCTAAACCTGCAACAAATCTAAAGCCCCTAACCAACATCTAAGCCATGACAAAAATCTCTAAATTGCCTGGAAAAAAGAAGGTATTATGTTCTCTAAGCCAAATTTCAGCCGCGATACCACAGGATCCCTAGCGCATACCTTCATCTGGACTTGATTTCAGGGATGGTCTCCTTTGGTCTTCTCCGTCAGGCATAACCCTTGCATAGGAGTTTGGAGAATTCCATAAACCACCAGGAAAGCTTGGGAACACATTCATTTCTGTCCTCTGCCTTCCCCTTGGCTCGTAGCCTGCTTCCTGGTAAGAAGACAAGATGACGCTGTACTGGGTTGACGGTTAAACCATCTTCCCGCCCCCAGCCCCACTCTCTTGGTGCCCCTCCCTTATCCTTTCCAAGGCTCTGGAATGTGTCACATGGGAAATGGATCATGTGGTTCAAGGGGGGAATGTGGCCATCTTCTATCTCCCTTCCCCCACTTTTCCTTTCAGGAGCAAAGCAGCAGAAATCTCCCACCTGATTGGCTCTGACCAAAAATCTCCATATGAAAAGGAAAAGACTCAACCAAACCTCCAGCCTTCTCCACTTTCTTTTTTTGTTTTATTTCTCATCTGAACGTTTTATTATGGACATTCAGAGTTGCTTGGTAGTGAGGGAAATGATGCTTTCTTCCCAGCCCCTTTCTTTCTTATTATCAATACCCTAATGTGACAAGGTGTTCCTTAACCTCCGTCTGGAACCCACTTAGCATAACTGAGACAACTGAGTGTTCAGCACCAAGGACAGCATTGCACCCCCTTTGGCGTTCATTAAAGCCATTTGTCTACTTCACTCTCAGGTAAATAAAAATATTTTAAAAATATTTCCCTGAGGTCTTGTGTCTAAATATAAGTCAGACCACATGTTTAGGGTCCTGATGTTTCCTACTATCAATTTATTGCTACTTTATAAATACAATTTTTACATATCATTACAAAGACCATCCCATGCGTACCTACCTCCCTGTTGCCATCCCATCACCCATCCCCACCCTTTAGATATGCTCCATGTTTTAGGGGGAGGGGAAATTCTCATAACATAGTTTACTATACACCCATATATCTATGCTCATGAACAAGACAAAATAAAACACAGAAACACACAGGATTTCTTAAGTGTGTATATCAAGATGTCCTTAGCCCCATTCCTAGGCCTCAGGCAGGGTTGAATTAGAGAAGCAGGGAGGAAGCCTAGTAGAAACTGTTTTTGTGCAGGGTCTATCCTGCTTTGCTGACGTCCCTGTTGCCATGGTGCTAGGTAACAGCTGAAGGGGATGATTTCTTTCAGAACCGGTCACCATGGGACCCTGCTGACTAAAGAAAGGAAGAGGAAAAAGGACTGAATTGCTGAGGAGGACTTTCAATTAGCATTTTCAGAGCCAAATTTACCTAATGGGCCCTTTCCTTATTAAATTGTTGCTGACCCTAAATCCTAAAAGGATTCTAGAAATTAGTATGGACACTGTGATGCTAACTCCCTCCATACTCCTCTGCTTTTTTCCCTAAAAATCTATTTAGGTGCAACTGAATGAAAATGCCAGCTTCACAGGGTGACTGTGGAGTGCCATCACAGAGTTGGGCGAAGGACACAGGAATCTATATTTTTCTCAGGTTGGGACTTCTGATTTTTACGAAGCCATTCATCTTAAGTCCTAACAGCCTTAACTTTACAACCACACCTGATTGTTGACACAAGGAACAATTTGTGAATGTTTTACAATGTTATAGGAGAAAGCACAAATATTTTTGAATGTGAGTTGCTGAATGATATTAAATAAAAATAAATTTGATTAAAGTCAATCCTTTGGATAGAATTTGGGCTACCTCCACCAGGAATTTAAGCAAGCTCTACGTTTATGTCATTAGGCTGGCATATAACTGATTGTTTCTAACTCAGAGTCCTTACCATGGCAATTCTAGATATTTATCTTGGGGGGCAGAAATACTTTCAAAAATTTTCTTAATGTTTATTTTTGAAAGAGAGACAGAGTGTGAGCGGGGAGGGGCAGAGAGAGAGGGCGAAACAGAATCCAAACCAGGTTCCAGGTTCCAAGCTGTCAGTGCAGAGCCTGATGCAGGGCTCAAACCCACAAACCGTGAGACCATGACCCAAGCCGAAGCCAGATGCTTAACCGACTGAGCCACCAAGGCACCCTGGCAGAAATACTTCTAATGTGCAGGAATGCAAACTCTGTTAAAAAAAAAAAAAAAGAGGCTGCACAAGGAAGCTGGAGTATAATTTCAAGAAATCAAAATTCCTTCCTGGCTCAACATTCACAGCTTAAGATGTATTTACTTCTTTTATTTTAGGAGAAGAGCCAGGTTAATTCCAGTTTTTCTAAATAAGACGGAGAATTTCAACTTGGCTAATTCTAATGCTTGTAAGCTTTCAGAAAATTCATTTATCAGGAAAGCCGATAGGTGTTTGAAGAAATTCTTAGAAAGCCAGCAGGACGGTGACTTAGATATCATCTATCTTTTCTTAGTCAATAACAATAATGAGAACAACAAGAAAAACAGCTAATGTTTAACATGTCCCAGTTATTTAGTACATGTCATTTAATCCTCCTCCCAAACCATGAGACAGGTACTCTTTTTTTTTTTTTAATTTTTTTTTCAACGTTTTTTATTTATTTTTGGGACAGAGAGAGACAGAGCATGAACGGGGGAGGGGCAGAGAGAGAGGGAGACACAGAATCCGAAGCAGGCTCCAGGCTCCGAGCCATCAGCCCAGAGCCTGACGCGGGGCTCGAACTCACGGACCGCGAGATCGTGACCTGGCTGAAGTCGGACGCTTAACCGACTGCGCCACCCAGGCGCCCCAGAGACAGGTACTCTTATAGACTTTCTTGTTTTATAGAAGTGACTGAGGCTTAAAGAGGATAAGTAATGTGCTCCAAACTACACAGCTACTTAGCGTGGGAATAAGGATTTGGAACTATTTAATCTGACTCCAGAGCAGGCACACTATACTATACTATTCTGCATCATGAATAATGGACTAGACTAAAATTACTTGTCAATTGATTGCAAGGTGATTCACTACTAAGGGCCTCTGACAGGAGAAATTAAAAAGATTGCTTTAAATTATTTGAGACCAGGGCACCTGGCTCAGTCAGTTAAGCATCAAACAATTGATTTTGGCTCAGGTTATGATCTCATGGTTTGTGGGATCAAGCCCTGCATTGGGCTCTGTGCTGATGGCACAGGGCCTGCTTGGGATTCTCTCTCTCCCTTTCTCTGCCTCTCCCCTGCTTGCATGCTCTCTCTCTTTCAAAATAAATAAAAATAAACTTAAAAAAAATCATGAACTTTCTGATTGCTTTAAACCAAATCGAAAGCAAACTACTGTCCAACTGTCTGAGAGATTTATTAAAATAGTTTTCTTAAGGGGCACCTGGGTAGCTCCGTCAGTTAAGCATCCAACTTCAGCTCAGGTCATGATCTCGCGGTTTGTGAGTTTGAGCCCTGTGTCAGGCTCTGTGCTGACAGCTCAGAGCCTGGAGCCTGCTTCCAATTCTGTGTGTGTGTGTCTCTCTCTGCCCCTCCCCTGCTTTCGCTCTGTCTCTCTCTCCCTAGCAAAAATAAACATTAAAAAAATTTTTTAAAATAGTTTTCTTAAAATAAAGCTCTTTTTACAAAAGAATGCCAGCTAATGAATGCAAAGTATAATAGTTAGGAGCAGCCCTCAATGAAATAACCTATTCAGTAAAGGACCAAAATGGGTATTCAAACTATTAAATGAGGACAGATTGTTTGTAGATGATTTGCAAACTGCAAAGGCAAATGTATTCTGGAAGGGGGGGGGGGGGGTTGGTCACCATCTTGACTATGCCACCAAACAACTTGCAATTATGTGCCAACATGAAGCAATGTGAACTACCCAATATTACTAATGAAGTACTCTTTCATAAAATGTTCAACCTGAATCTAAACAAACTTCTATTCATAGCGTCTAGTTTTTTTTAAAGGGCAGGCGTTGGAGAACAAGTCATAAGATGTTATGAGGAAATAATCAGCCAAATCGAGAATACAGACTATTCTACAAGGGAACTTATCTAGACTTATCAAAAGTCAATGTCATGAAATGAAAATAAAACAGGGGCACCTGGGTGGCACAGTCGGTTAAGCATCTAACTTTTGATCTTGGTTCAGGTCATGATCTCATAGTTCATGAGTTCCATCCCCATATCGGGCTCAGTACAGAGTCTGCTTGGGATTTTGTCTTTCTTTCTCTCTGCCCCTTCCCTGCTTGTGCACACACGCTCTCTCTCAAAAGAAATAAAAACAAAAACAAAAACAAAACAGGTGTGCTGCTTGAAGGGTGTGCTGTTACAGATTAAAAGAGACTAAAGACCACAGTTGCAAAGGATATGATTTGCTGACGTGCTGACTGGGGAGGGAGAGAGAATGGAAATAAGTAGCTATAAAATATTTTTGGGAGGCATCTGGGTGGCTCAGTCAGCTTGAGCATCTGACTTTTGATATCAGCTCAGGTCATGATTGCTTAGTGTGGAGACTGCTTGAGTTTCTTTCTCTCTCTCTACCTCTGCCCTTCTTCTCCATTCCCATTCTCTTCCTCTAATAAAAATTAATTAATTAATTAAAAATATTTTGGGGACAATTGGTGAAATTTCCATTGTGAAATGGATATTAGATGACATCACAGAATTGTTATTTATATTAGGTGTAGGAAATGGTTTATAGGAGAATTTTTTTATTCTTAGGAAATGCTTAAGTATTCAGGATAAAGTGTCAAGACGAATGCAAGTTACCTTCAAATAGTTCAACAACAAGAAAATATATGTATGTATATATACAGAAAGTGTGAGAAAATATGGCAAAACAATACAATTGGTGAATCTAGGGGAAGAGTGTATGGGTGTTTATTGTACTTAAACTTTGTCATCTGAATGAAAAAGTAATAAATACTGTTCTATGTTAGAACAAGGACATGCCACATGGAGTCTGTCCCTTTCCAGGTCAGGTTTAGTGAGAAAGAAAGTGAGATAAAGGAGAATAAAGCAGTCAGAAAACTGGACTTGACCTCTTTCTAGGACGAAGTTGGATATGAGTGTACTCATTTTCTACTGTGGCTATAACAAATTATCACAAACTTAGTGGCTTAAAACAACACAAATATTAAAGTTTTATAGCTTAGAAATCTGACATGGGTCTTACTGGACTAAAATCATGGTGATGGCAGGGCTGCATTCCTTTCTGGAGGCTACAGAGACAGAATCTATTTCCTTACCTTTTCCAGCCCCCCACATTCCTTGGCTCGTAGCCCTCTCACTCCATCTTTAAAACCAACAACTTTGTACCTCTCTAACCATTATTCCACAGTCACATCTCCCTTTGATTCTGACCTCAGACTGAAAAGGTTCTTTTAAGGACCAATGTCATTAGATTGGGCCCACTCAGATAATCTCCCCTTTCAAGGTCCTTAACCTAATTGTATCTACAAAGTCCCTTTTGCTTTGTAAGGTAACATATTCACAGGTTCTAGGGGTTGGGACATGGACATCATTAGGGAGCCCTTATTCTGCATACCACAGTGAATTGCCTCCATCTTGAGAGGATCTCTACCGTTGCTCCTCTTTGGGGACCACTGCCCAGGTCCCTCATACCACACTCTGCACTTTCCATAGCTATTTGGGCCAATGGCAAGTCTCCAACAGTGTAGTCAGACAGAGATAGAGCAGTCAACTATCGCAAGCTGTTCCTATTCCCTTGAAGCATGGATGCTGAACTAACAGCCAGGGGGCTACCATGGACAGATGAGGTGATTCCATAGCATGGGCCAAGAAGAAGCTTGGGGAGGTAGACAGTACTCCCTGGGAACTTTGCCTGAAGCCAAAAATGGGCCATGAATTCACCAGCTCCAGGCTTCAGCATCACAGGCCAGCAGATTCCCCGGTGATCAGGCCAACAAGGGACATCATGCCAGAAAACTGCCAGTGCATACTCTAGATCCAGAATGAAGCCAGGGGATTCCATCTCTCATCAATTCCACAAGAATGTGTACGTTACCTTTCCCCACCCCCCATACAAATGGATGTTATCTTCAGAGAAGATGCAGGACCTCCTTGGAAGGCATTGTGAAACATGAAACATATTCTATCCAAAGGAGACTTATACTACTTAAAGGAATTGTTCAATGAAATTGAACTATATCTGAGACTGAATTAGACACTTAGGGTTTTTTTTTCCCTGTAACCTAACAATGGTTTTAAAATATGATAGGACTCCCTTCAAATGGTGATACCTAATACTACTCCCCTTGAATGTGGACCTGACTTAGTAGCCTATTTCCAATGAAAAGAATGTGGCAGAAGGGATTCTATGTACCTTCTAAAGCCGGGTCATAATAAGGATAGTTTCTGCCTGGCTCGCTAACTTCTTGGACTGTTCATTCTGGAGGAAGCCAGCTACCATGTCAGGACATTCAAGCTATCTTATGAAGGGGCCCACATATGGAAAACAGGCCTCTCACCAACCAGCACCAAGAAGCAACCATGAGTGAGTTGCCATGGCAGCAGATCCTCCAGCCCTAGTCAGGTGACTGCAGTTCTCATCAATATTAGGACTGCAACCATGTTTGACACCCGAAGCCAGAACTGCTCAGCTGAGTTGCTCCCAAATTCCTGACCCACGGAAATTATGAGATGTTTATTATTGTTTCAAGTTACTATGTTTTGAGGTATTTTGTTATATAGTAATAGATAACTAATACACAAGTGAAAACTCTGGAAAAAACAAGATACCTATTCTTTCTTGGCATAGCTGAGTTAATAAGTTAAATTAAGTGTCCCTACTACATATGTGTATGTTCCTTATACAGAAGTTATGTGGTTTCATTAAGTCAAGACACTAGGAAGGGGAGAAACAATTAGCCACTTAACAGTGTTGTCTGGGGGAAGAAAAGCTAAGTCGATGGAAGTAGGTTATAAAGACTCAGAAGAACTGTAGGGAATTCTAGAACAGGAAGACAGACCTAAGACGGGACTGAAACAAGTGACCAGAAAGCTGTCAGAGCCAAGACTGGCACCGACTCTACCTCTTTCTCTATGAGGCTACAATGCCTATCATCTCTTACTTTCTCATCATCAGCTATGTTCACCTGCTTCTCTCTTTTTTAAAATTCCTATTTATGTATTTATTTTGAGAGAAAGAGAGAGTGTGCACGTGTGTGAGGGAGAGAAAATTCCAAGCAGGCACCATGCTATTAGCACAGAGCTCAATGTGGGGCTTAATCTCACGAACTGTGAGATCATGACCTGAGCTGAAATCAAGAGTTGGATGTTTAATTGCCTGAGCCACCCAGGTGCCCCACACCTGCTTCTCTTTTGGTATCAGTTCATCCTGCTTTACATTGCATTACTGGCCCCCAAATGGCTGGTCCCAACAGGCCCAGCTGGCTCTGAAATGTACACAACCTTACCAGTTCAATGTTCCTATCTAAGTAACCCAATTTCAGTTAAAAACAAACTACCATATAATCTAGCAATCCCATTTCTGGGAATATCTCTATCTCTAAAGGAAATAAAATCAGTATCTTAAAAAGATAACTGCATTCCAGGTTCACAAAGCATCATTCACAGTAGTCAAGATATGGAAACAATCTCAGTGTCTGTCAATAAATGAATGGATAAAGAAAATATGATACAGACTTCAGAAGATGACAGAGAAGTAGGCGGACTGGGATTTCCCTCATCCCTCAAACACAGCTGTATTGAGGCCAGAACACTTGAAACACCCAGGAAATCTATCTGCAGAGTGACAGAAAAATCTCCACAGGTGGAGGGAGACAGCTTGCCCAGACAGAGGTGCGTGTAGGTGAATTGGGGGACATATAACAGAGTGAGCACGGAGGGGAGGGATCCCCTAATGTGGAGAGACAAAGGGGAGAGAAAGAGAAGCTGTATATTGTGGTTGTGTGTTAGGACGAGAGAAAAACATCTCCAGATCACAGACTGAGGAACAAGAAATACAGAGTACCAGTCTTTACTTTGTAAACAGCCTTAGGAGCTGAAGATCCTAATTTTCAAAAGTGTGCGATTTTCTCCAAACAACACCTAGGGGTGGGGAGCCAGCCCCAGAGCTTGGTAGCAATCTCAGGGGCACACTGGGAGAGAATAATCCCCTTCCTGGAGTATTGTGGGAAGAGGGGTTATTGCCCCGCCAAGGACCAAAGAGTCTGCAGGCGCCCAACATGTTGGGAGAGTGGAGTAGCGCTACCCCAGAACGGGGTTGCATGGTGCAGGATCCTTTAAAAACAGGTGCTGAATCCCAGCCCACTGCCTAGGAGGTGTGGGAGACTGTGGAGCAGGATAGGCTGACCACTGGGACTACTCTGTGAGGACCGCCTAAACCATGTGGTTTGAGACACTGGTGAGGGGAGGAGAGATTGGGGTGTTACCATTTTTATCTCCATTACCAACATGGTGGGGCTTCAGAGAACAGGACAGCAGCCCCCAGTGGAGGCGGGACCTGCTTCCTAGAGAGATTGACACTGACCCAAACCAAGCAGCATCTCATCCAGACCAGCACAGCCGCAGGTCTCAGGCACCAACAGACAACTGTCCTGTGGTTTTGTATGTTAGTCTGTTGCTCTTTTTTTTCCCTCTTTTCTTTCTTTCCTTCTCTTCTTTTTCTTTTTACCCTCTTCTTCTTTTTTTTTTTTTTTTCCTTTAGAATCAGGCTCATAGTTTCTGATTTGATTTTTGGTCAATTCTTATTATATATATTTTTTCTTTATTTTTTTTCTTTCTCTTTGTTGGTTTTTTTAATCAGGCATTTTTACTCTATTCCTTTATACCTCTTCTATACCTCCTTCTTTATTTTCCTTTCTCTGGATTAAGCCTTAAAGTTTCTTTGATTCTCTGCTTGGTCTTTTTTTTTTTTTTTTTTTTTTTTTTGCCCCTTTCATTTTTCTCCTCGTATGAGATCAGGTCCCCCGCCCGTTCCTTTTTTCCAGAGTTACTTCAACAAAAAATTAAAGCATACCTGGTGGAAAGTCTAAACAATCCACTACTACGAGTAAGGAGGAGCTTTGTAGAAGACTGACCAGTGGGATAGAGCAGGCAATACACAACAACAGAGAGCACTGACACACTCCAAAAATACTTCCTGAAGTTCCAAGCCCTGGACAGTGTATGACCCCTTTTTAATATAGTATTACTTGCAGGTGCAGGACATATAACAAGCTATTAAAGCATGTAAAAGACAGAAAACTAGCCAAAATGATGAAACAGAAGAATTCTCCTCAAAAGAAATTCCAGGAAGAAATGACAGTCAGAGAATTGCTTAAAACATATAAAATATATATCTGAACAAGAATTTAGAATAACAGTCATAAGACTAATAGCTGGGCTTGGAAAAATCATAGAAGACAGCAGAGAATCTATTGCTGCAGAGATCAAAGACCTAAGAAATAGTCATGATGAATTAAAAAATGCTATAAATGAGATGCAAAATAAACTAGGTGCAGTGACAGTGAGGACAGAAGAAGCAGAGGAGAGAACAGGTGAAATAGAAAATAAAATTATGGAAAATGATGAAGCTGAAAAAAAGAGGGAAAGGAAGTTACTACACCATAAGGGGAGAATTAGAGACCTAAGCGATTCAATGAAATGAAATAATATCCATATCATAGGAGTTCTAGAAGAAGAGAGAAAGGGACAAAAGGTTTATTTGAACAAATTATAGCTGAGAACTTTCCTAATCTGGGGAAGGAAACAGGCATCCAAGTATAAGAGACACAGAGAACTCCCTTCGAAAACAACAAAAAAAGGTCAACACCATGACATATCATACTGAAACTGGCAAAATACAAAGATAACAAGAGAATTCTGAAAGCAGCTAGGGACAAATGGGCCTTAACCTACAAGGATAGATACATAAGGGTAGTAGCAAACCTGTCCACTGAAATTTGGCAGGCCAGAAGGGAGTGGCAGGAAATATTCAACATACTTAATCCTTTATCCAGCAAGGCTGTCATTCAAAATAGAAGGAAAGATAAAGACTTTCCCAAACAAAAACTGAAGGAGTTCACGACCACTAAACCAGCCCTGCAGGAGATCCTAAGGGGGACTCTGTGAGTGGAATGCTGCAAAGGACCAGAGATATCACCACAAGCACAAAACCTACAGATAACACAATGACACTAAATCCATGTATTTCAATAATCACCCTGAATGTAAATGGACCAAATGCCCCAATCAAAAGACATAGGGTATCAGAATGGATAAAAAAACAAGATCCATCTATATTCTGCCTATAAGAGACTCATTTTACACCTGAGGACACCTGCAGATTGAAAGTGAGGAGATGGAGAACTATCATGCTACTAGACAGCAAAAGAAAGCCAGAATAGCCATACTTATATCAGACAAACTAGACTTTAAAACAAAGATTGTAACAAGAGATGAAGAAGGGCATTATATCATAATTAAGGGGTCTATCCATTTAGAAGATCTAACCATTGTAAATGTTTACATCCCCAACATGGAGGCACCCAAATATATATATCAGTTAATTACAAACATAAATAAATGTATAGATAATAATAGTGATTGTAGGGGACTTCAATATTCCACTTACAACAATGGACGGATCACGTAGGCAGAAAAATAAATAAGGAAACAACAGTCCTGAACGACACATTAGACCAGATGGACTTAACAGATATATTCACAACTTTCCATCCAAAAGCAGCAGAATACACATTCTTCTCAAGTGACATGGAACATTCTCCAAAATAGATCACATACTGGGTCACAAAACAGCCCTCAACAAATATAAAAGGATTGAGATCATACTATATATATTTTCAGATCACAACTTGAAACCAACCACAAGAAAAAATTTGGAAAGCCCCTAAATACATGGAGGTTAAAGAATATCCTACTAAAGAATGAATGGGTCAACCAGGAAATTAAAGAATAATTTTAAAAATATATGGAAACAAATGAAAATGAAAACACAACAGTCCAAACCCTTTGGGATGCAGCACAGGCAGGCCTAAGATACACTGCAATCCAAGAAGTAAGAGAGGTTCTGGGGCACCTGGGTGGTTCAGTTGGTTAAGTGTCCGACTTTAGTTCAGGTCACGATCTCACGGTGTGTGAGTCTGAGCCCTACATCGGGCTCTGTGCTGACAGTTCAGAGCCTGGAGCCTGCTTTGGATTTTGTGTCTCCCTCTCTCATTGCCCCTCCCCCACTCGCATTCTCGGTCTCTCAAAAATGAATGTTAAAAAAAAAAAAGTAACAAAGGTCCCAAATACAGAACCTAATTTCACACCTAAAGGAGGAAGCAGAAAAGAAAGCCCAAAGCCAGCAGAAGAGAAATAATAAAGATCAGAACAGAAATAAACAACAACATAGAATCCAAAAACAAAACAAAACAGATCAATGAATCTAAGAGCTGGTTTTTTGAAAGAATAAACAAAATTGATAAACCCCTAGCCAAACTTCTCAAAAAGAAAAGAGAGAGGACCCAAATAGATAAAATCATGAATGAAACAGGAGAGATTACAACGAACACCTCAGAAATACAAACAATTAGTAGAAAATACAATGCAAAATTATATGCCAAAAAACTGGACAACCTGGAAGAAATGGACAAATTCCTAGACACTCACACACTACCAAAACTCAAACAGGAAGAAATAGAAAATTTGAATAGACCCATAACCAGCGAAGAAATTGAATAGGTTATCAAAAATCTGCCAACAAATAAAAGTCCTGGGCCAGATGGCTTCACAGGGGAATTCTACCAGACATTTAGAGCAGAATTAATACCTATTCTTCTCAAGCTGTTCCAAAAAGTAGAAACGGAAGGAACGCTTCCAGATTGATTCTATGAAGCCAGCATTACCTTGATTTCCAAACCAGACAAGACCCCACTAAAAAGGAGAATTACAGCCAATATCCCTGATGAACACAGATGCAAAAATTCTCAACACGATACTGGCAAATCAAATTCAACAGTATATTAAAAAAATTATTCACCAAGATCAAGTAGGATTCATTCCTGGGCTGCAGAGCTGGTTCAATATTCGCAAATCAATCAACGTGACACATCACATTAATAGAAGGATAAGAACCATATGATCCTGTCAATAGATGCAGAAAGAGCATTTGACAAAATACAGCATCGTTTCTTAATAAAAACCCTCAAGAAAGTCAGGATAGAAAGTACATAACTTAACATCATAAAAGCCATATATGAAAGTCCCACAGCTAATAACATCCTGAGAGCTTCCCCCTGAGATCGGTAACATGACAGAGATGTCTACTCTCACCACTATTGTTTAACATAGTGTTGGAAGTCCTAGCCTCAGCAATCAGACAACAAAACAAAATAAAAGGCATCCAAATTGGCAAAGAAGTCAAACTTTCACTCCTCACAGATGACATGATACTCTACATGGAAAACCTGAAAGATTTCACAAAAAAACTGCTAGAACCGATACATGAATTCAGCAAAGTCACAGGATATAAAATCATTGTAAAGATATTGGTTGCATTTCTATACACTAATAGTGAAGCAACAGAAAGAGATATCAAGGAATCAATCCCATTTACAATGGCACCAAGAACCATAAAATACCTAGGAATAAACCTAACCAAAGAGGTAAAAGATGTGTATGCTGAAAACTATAGAAAGCTTATGAAAGAAACTGAAGAACACACAAAGAAATGGAAAAACATTCCATGCTCATGGACTGGAGAAACAAATATTGTTAAAATGTCTATACTGCACATTCAATGGAAACCCTATCAAAAAAGCACAAGAATTCTTCACAGAGCTAAAACAAACAATCCTAAAATTTGTACGGAACCACAAAAGAGCCCGAATAGCCAAAGTAATGTTGAAAAAGAAAAACAAAGCTGAAGGCAAAACAATTCCAGACTTCAAACAGGCAACAACCTCTTTGAACTCAGCCACAGCATCTTCTTACTAGACATGTCTTTGGAGGCAAGGGAAACAAAAGCAAAATGAACTATCTGGGACCTCATGAAGATAAAAAAGCTTCTGCACAGAGAAGGAAACAATCAACAAAACTTAAAGGCAATTGATGGAATGGGAGAAGATATTTGCAAATGACATGGCAGACAAACAATTAGTATCCAAAATCTATAAAGAACTTATCAAACTCATTGGGCCGCCTGGGTGGCTCAGTCGGTTAAGCGCCCGACTTCAGCTCAGGTCATGATCTCGTGGTCCATGAGTTCGAGCCCTGCGTCAGGCTCTCTGCTGACTGCTCAGAGCCTGGAGCCTGTTTCAGATTCTGTGTCTCCCTCTCTCTCTGACCCTACCCTGTTCATGCTCTGTGTCTCTCTGTCTCAAAAATAAATAAACGTTAAAAAAATTTTTTTTAAAAGAACTTATCAAACTCAATACCCAAAAAACAAATAATCCAGTGAAGAAATGGGCAAAAGGCATGAACAGACACTTTTCCAAAGAAGACATCCAGATGGCTAACAGACACATGAAAAGATGCTCAACATCACTCATCATCAGGAAAATATAAATCAAAACCACAATGAGTTACCACCCCACACCTGTCAGAATGGCTAAAATTAACAACTCAGGAAACAACAGACGTTGGTGACAATGTGGAGAAAAGGAAACACTTTTGCACTGCTGGTGGGAATGCAAACTGGTGCAGCCACTCTAGAAAACAGTATGGAGATTCCTCAAAATATTGAAAACAGAGCTACCCTATGACCTAGCAATTGCCCTACAGGGTATTTATCCAAAGGATATAAAAATGCAGATCTGAAGGGGCACACCCCCCCCCCCCCCCAGTGTTTATAGCAGCACTATTGACAATAGCTAAAGTATGGAAAGAGACCAAATGTCCACTGACTGATGAGTGGATAAAGAAGATGTGGTATATATACAATGGAATATTACTTGGCGACCAAAGAGAATGAAATCATACCATTTCATGGATGGTATTGGAACATATTATGCTAAGCAAAATAAGTTGGTCAGAGAAAGACAAATATATGATTTCACTCATATGTGGAATTTAAGAAACAAAACAGATGAACATAGGGGAAGGGAAGGAAAAATAAGATAAAAACAGAGAGGGAGGCAAACCATAAGAGACTCTTAAATACAGAGAACAAACTGAGGGTTGCTGGAGGGGTGTTGAGTGAGGGGAATGGGCTAAATGAGTGATGGGTATTAAGGAGGGCACTTGTTGGGATGAGCACTGGGTGTTATATGTAGGTGATAAATCACTAAATTCTATTCCTCAAACCATTATTACACTGTATGTTAACTGACTTGGATTTAAATAAAATTAAAAAAATAAAAATCTAAAAGCAAAGTAGGTGCTCAACAATAATGTTCCAGCACATTGAACAAACATGACTTTTGGAGACTGACTTAAGACAACTTAATTTTTATTCTCCACTGTCTGTCTAAAAACACTCTGCAGGGGTTGGGTCTTCTCCCATCCCCAAAAGAAAACCTGGGCAGTCCCATCCTTTTTCTGCTCACTTTTAGGTAAAAATAGCAATTAAAATATCCAGTCCTGTATATTAGTCACGATTTGCCCCTTAACTTAAAGTCCAGGCTTTCCCCCTCCCCCCGTTTGTGCCTGCTACAGATAGGGAAGCTTACATTTTGGGTAAGAGTGTGCCACATCTCTCTCCCTGATTTGTTTGTCTAGCGGCATTCCAAGAACTTCACTCAAATATCCTTTTTGAGACCCCTTTCCCAGTCACCACCTTGCCTTTTTATGCCCTTGATAATAGTGAGCATTCCAGAGTACTCTAATCCATTCTCACCCCCGTATAAATTGCGGAAGCCCTACCGAGTGGTCTGTCTGTGGTATTTCTTGTCATAGAATCTCAGGTAGGTAGCACTCCTATTTTCATATATTTAAAAAAACTTTTTTTAATGTTTATTTATTTTTGAGAGACAGAGACAGAGCATGAGTGGGGGAGGGACAGAGAGAGGGAGACACAGGATCCAAAGCAGGCTCCAGGCTCTGAGCTGTCAGCACAGAGCCCAACGCAGGGCTCAAACCCACGAACCATGAGATCATGACCTGAGCCAAAGTTGGACGCTTAACCGACTGAGCCACCCAGGTGCCCCTTCACATATTTTTATAACAGTTGGACTAAACTGTCACTGCTTGGGATTTTTCTATTTCTAACTTTCAACATACTTCCCTCCTTAACCAGAGTTCCCTATCCTCCTACCCCATTCCACTCCTCGCTTCTGCTTCATAACCTCTATTGACCCCTGGAGAGTCTCTGACTCCCTTCTCTCCTTACCTAGCCAATAATGTTGAGCCATTTCCCCAATGCTCTTGCAAATGACTAGACAAACGAATGTGCTTCTCAAGAAAAGGGACCCGATTAAAGACAGGTTACCTTATGTGGCAGAAGATATTTCTGGCCATTACTGCTACATTTGGAGTTAGCCATCCAAAGACTGAAGTAATAAGGTGGTTTCAACTTCTGAATCACTTATATCCCTAGAAGCAAGAGTTGTCCTACTAAAAAGTCACTTATCTCTTAGAAGCTCAAATTCTTGACCCAGACATGCCATCCCTCCTGTTCCAAGTGATTTTCTATTCACTAAAAGGCTACAAAAATAGGTTTACATCTCACCTTTGTCATCTGTTACTACCAACAAAACTACTTGTGTAGTCAAAGCAGCCACAACCCTGATAGGATTCATGGCCAATGGCCTGCTGCATACTTCCCCACATGCACCTTCACATCATACACTTCAGTGAGGCCATGATGCCCCCCCGACCCCGAACTAATGGAGCAGAGTCAGGAAGGTAACCCCACCCCACTACAGACATCAGCCCAAGATTTACCACATGGTAAAGCAATAAAGACATCATCATCTGCGTTGCCTGTCCTAGATCAAAAAATCAACTTGGGAGGCTCGAAGTCCTCTCTCTCTACAGCAAGACCCATTTATTCCTGGGGCCTATATTATTGACCTCATCACTTTCCTCTCCCCAAATCAAGATGCTTACCACACTCTTCTCATAGTGTCCTCTTTCCTGAATATAGCTCACTATGCCCTACTCATTTGCCCATCTCAAGCATTAGCCTTTATTCCTCTAGAAATTTTTCAAATATATAGCTATACAGATGGGTAGTCTTAAACCACAAGTCTAATTTTCTTCTTCTTCTAGAGAGAACTCTTAAAGCAGCGGTTCTTTTCTTTTTTAATGTTTATTTATTTTTTGAGAGAGACAGAGACAGAGTGCAAGTGGGGGAGGGACAGAGAGAGAGGGAGACAGACTCTGAAACAGGCTCCAGGCTCCAAACCATTAGCACAGAGCCCAACGTGGGGCTCAAAACCACAAATCACAAGACCATGACCTGAACCAAAGTGAGACGCCCAACTGACGGAGCCACCCAGGTGCCCCTTCTTAAAGCAGTGGTTCTTAACTTTAGTAGCAAAATGAAGAGCTTTAAAAAGTACTGATGTCCAGACCCCACTACCAGAGATTCTGATTTATAATTGGTCTAGAATGAAGCCTCGGGATTTTTTTAAACCTCCCCAGATGATTCTAATGTGAAAGCAACATAGAGAACCTCTCTTAAATACAGATGGCCCAATGCTACATAGGGCTTCCATATTTGAGGGGTAGATGACATGCATAAATGTGGGAGGCTCAGGGAAGAAATTCTCATTTGATGATCATAAATTACATATGTTCTGTATAGTAATTCATGCAGCCATCTCAACAGTACCTCATTTCATCTTTACAATCATCCTATGAGGTAGGCACTGTTATTCTTATTTTACAAATAGGGAAACTGAGGCACAGGGAGGTTGCATAACCGACTAAGGCAAACCCCAGGTCCGATTTCCAATTCCACACACTTTCTGTGACACCATACTGAGATGTCAATGCCTCCTACAGCTGGATGATCCCACTCCCTAAAATAAGACACCCAGGCTTTATCCCAGAAATACTATTCTATTGCATCCATGAATTTTTCTTGGAACATTTTTCCATGAATTGCATACATATAGCCCAGCTACTAGGCTATACTTTAAGCTGCCAAAATGAGGTGAAGTGCTCCAAGGGAGAGCTCCTTGACAGGGGTCTACTTCTTTTTTTTTTTTTTTTTTTTTTTTAATTTAATGTTTTTTAATTTATTTTTGAGACAAAGCATGAGCGGGGGAGGGGCAGAGAAAGAGGGAGACACAGAATCTGAAGCAGGCTCCAGGCTCTGAGCTGTCAACCCAGAGCTTGACACGGGGCTCGAACCCACGAACTGTGAGATCATGACCTGAGCTGAAGTTGGACGCTCAACCAACTGAGCCACCCAGGCACCCCAACAGGGGTCTACTTCTTTATTGAAGTACTTCCATTCCACCGTGTCACTCCACGAAATCCACATTGCATCCCGGCTGACATACAGGGTGGGTGGGAGGTGGCAGGGACCAGGGGACTTACTGAGAGAGAGAGTCCTGCAGGTGTCTGCGTGGTAGCTTTCAGACGTTGCAGGACAAAAATCCAATGCTTGTGCAGGTGTCCCATGTATCCTGAGAAAGAGGTAAGATTAGTCAGTTCTCTCAAGACAGTTCCCAAATTCCTGACTCCTGTTACTTTAACTGTTCTTTCTAAGCCTAACCTCAGCCCTTGTTCACAGCTACGCGTTTCAGAATCCTCCTTGTTCCACCCATTTAGGGACTTCCCAATTTTCACCTTACGAATCACGGCCTCATCATTTCTGCCTGTTTACAAACATGCACAGGTTCACACTATTTTCGGGAAAACTTCTTCTCCTTGCCAATTGTCCTGTCTTTCTAGTCTCACCTCTCGCGTGTGCTGTATAGTTACTGCCTTCATTTACCTCTCAAATTTTCCCGTCTCCTTCCCACTGCATTACCTCAGTTCAGCAGTCTCCCATGGGTTCCAGTAAAGAAAAAAAAAAAAAAAAAAAAAAAAAAATCTTAGCCCCCTCAGATTTATTCCTTTAAGTCGCTCCCCGGGTTATCTTTCCAAACACATAAAAGTCATCCTTATTTTAAAACCTTGATCCGCTCTCTCACGCCCACTCCTTTATTATTGGATTCGCTGAAACCCTCCTCTCACACAGAATTCACACCCAATATACAAGGGAAAGAAGGGACGACTACGCAGTCATACAGAGTTATGACTGCAAAATCTTGAAGAACATAGCGGTGTGTGCTTGACTCCCTCGGACCTTTCTGGAGGGCCAAATTTGGTTTACTACTAATCCACAGAAAGTTTCAAAGTTTCAAACCTTGTTCCCGCGAAAAAGGATTTAGTCAGGCGCATGCGCAATCGTGCCCTTGGAAGTGCCGCTTTACTCTCGGGCAGATCTCGCGTTGTTTGGGGAAGCGCCCAAGAATAGCAAATTTTGTGCGGCGTTGTGAGGCCTTTTTTTTTTTTTTTTAAACCCTCCCAAGCCGGGTGGATTAGTGTTGTGTACAGAAGATCAAAACTGCGGCGAGAACAAATGAAGCCGGTATAACTAGCTGACACGCTAGCGGCAGTTCTCGGGGGTCGAGGTATTCTACGGAATTCTCTGCAAGGCCCCAAGGCTGCGACACTCAGGAACCAAAGCCAGAAATAAATAAAAGTAGAAAAAGCCAACCAGTTTATCACCTCAAGAAGCAGCGTTTTGTTTTGCTTCTCCTCTTTTCGCTATACGAAAAATCCCCCATTGGCTACCAGGCCACCGCTTTACCCTCCTGCTGTCAGTGCGCCTGCGCGGCGTTTGTTTACCAACTCGGGCGACCGCTCTGTCCCGCTTCCTGGGCGCCGGCGTTTAGTCTTGATCTGTAATTCATACTGAAAGTCATGTTTTCAGTCAGGAAGGCGGACTGGAAGTTAAGAACAGGCCATTTTAAGTGTAATTCCGAAACTAGCGAAAATACGAACGGTAATGAAAACCCTGAAAGTTAGAAATCTTTGCCTTGTCAGACCTGTCGTGGAAGAGCTTTAGAATGAACGTGACGAAGGTGACAGCAGCACTCTCTCCATTACTGAGAAGTGACAGGCAGCAACAGTAAATCCAAAAGCTCAGGTAGTATTTAGGTACATATTTAAAATATGGGCTCTGTTATGGAAAAGATGCAAATAAACCTAGCCCCAAGGCCGTCTTGCTCGAGCAATGCCTCAGGATTAAGACTGACTTTTGAAGCAAAGTCAAAAGGCAGCCATGCAAATTTAGAAACCAAAAAGAGAGGTAACTCTAGAAGCAATAGCCATCAAAAGCACAAACCAATAAGCAAATGTTAAAAGGTGGTTTTAAGTTCCCTTCGGAATCCGTTTCAGATGGTTTAGAAGTCTGTGATACTAAGAAAAAAATGAGAAGACCTGGTGGAACTTAATGTTATGACTGGATCTGTTTGGGGAGAAAAAAAAAAAAAAGGCAGGCAAGCTGATTTTTTTTTTTTTTTTAAGTATCTTTATGGAAGAATTTCTAACGATGCATTTTAATGTGCTCAGATGCAAACTTACATAACTGGTAGATTGAGCTAAACCCGAATCTTAGAACTGTTATAAAAACATAGATGTTAGTAATTTGGCAACTTTATTGCGCTCTATTTGTTAAGTTTTAAATGATGAATTTGAAGACTTGGATTTGGGACAGAAGAAAATTTCTAGAAAGGAAAGTGTGATTTTTAGGTAGCATGAAATTAAGTAGAGAAAAACGTATGGATGTGTGCAGGTGCGGCCAAATTTTGAAGGCTTTGGACAGTTTCCAGCAAGGTTCACATAGAACCTCCATTTTAAAAAGCTAGCCCCTGGATTTTTGTATGTTCAAATGATAGTAAAATTTAGTAAATCTTGTTAGTTTGGATACTCTACCTTTTAAAGCAAATTTGTGCCAAAGTCAGAAGTGACTTCAAAATCCTGCTCTGTTATCTAAAAGTACACTTATTTGGTTGAGGAAGGTGATAACCAGTTTTCGAAGCCAGGATTGAATTGACATTTTCTTCATGAAGGAAAAGAAATGTAGATAAGGTGAATTGATTCTTTGTTCACCTTAATGATTAAGACTGAGTCATAAAGACGGCTCGCTTACTTTGTCAAGGCAATCAACAACTGTAAAACAAACTGAATACTTTTATTGCACTAGATGAGATGGCTCTAATGAAAATTAAGTATGGGAATTGGATGAAGAGTTGATAAAGAACTGTGAATCCTTTGAGGCTCCTCGTTCATTTACATGTGATAAAAATGTTAGTGTAACACTGGTAAGTGGTCACATAAAGTTTCATCTTTGTTCCCGGAAAAAAATCCTTTGATGAGTAAAAGAAAGTCATTAGTGGGTTGGTTATCCATTCAGTCTGTCACATGACTCAGGAAATAGACTTACCAAAATTTCCACAATCGGCAGCTGAAAAAGCTACCCATACAATTTAAAACAAAAAAAGTTTTTTAGCAGTATTCTGGGCAGTGTGTCCTGTAACTACCCTGACACTATAAAGCAGTGAAAAACTGTTGTCATTTTTTATCCACGTATTTTTGTGAATCTGGGTTCTTGAATTATTGTGACCTCAAGACACATAAGAAATTGATGAACAATGAATCTGATATGCATTACCAATTACTCAAAATTGGTTGAATCAAAAGAATATGATCTTATTAACTGAGTGATGGAAATCTTTTTCAGGATAGAAAACTGTAAGAATTTTTTTTAAGTGTTAAATACTTATATAACAGCCAAATTGCAGTGTTTGTGCATGAAACCTTAATGATAAAATAAGGGACTTCAAGGAAATTTTGCTTCTGCTTCTAACTCTCCACTCTTCAGTGTTGGGAGTGATTTTAGCACTCTTGTCATACCTACAAGAATGTTCTCATCAGAAGGAACTGATTAGCAAGGGAGGGGGGTGGAAATGGAAGAAAAAAGGGTGAACTTCAGTTGTGAATATTAAGCAATGCCCATTGAGGATATCTTCTCTGCTGAAGCACCCTTCTGCTAGGTGACTCTGCTCTGACCTCCCTCCCACCCCCGTATTTGCATGGCTAGCTGCTTCATTGCATTTTAATCTCCGATAAGGAAAGATGCCTTTCTGTTCTGCCATCCTCAACATATTAAAGATTCGTCTATCATAGTCACAAGATGGCTGCCATAGCGTCAAACATCATGTTCTTCTATCAAATGTTCCAAACAAAAAGAAAGGGATATGGCGGGATGGGGTGGGGGTTGGGGTGGGAGGGGGGTGCTAGGTAAGCTTTCTCCTTGTGGCCTCTCTCTTATCAGGGTGAAACATTTTCCCATGTGACTTAACAGACTTCCCTTTACATTGCTCAGAACTGTATCATATGACTACCCATAGCTGAGAGGAAGGCTAAGAAACCATGTACAGGGAAAACAAGGTTCTTCAAAGTGATGTACTAAAAAATAACAGGACTTAGAGAAAATATAGGTTTAGGAGCAGACCCTCAAAACTTACGCAACTTTGTTACTTGAGGACAATAAAAGTTACTATGCTAATAAAAAATAATACCAATTAAATCTCCACTGGCCTTTGTATTCAACCTCACAGTCATCCTTTAAAGCTATACTGCCCAATATGGTATCCATTAGCCATGTGTGGCTCTTGGGCATTTAAATGTGTGAATCCAAAAAAAAATTAAAATAAAAATAAATGTGCTAATCCAAATTGTGATGTGCTTGCTGTAAATGTAAAATATACAGCAGATTTCAAAGACTTAGTATGAAAAAAAGAATGTAAAATATCTCATTAATAGTTTTCATGTTGATTATATGTTGAAATATTTCACCTGTTTCTTTCTACTCTGCTTTTTAAAAATGTGGCTACTAGAAAACTTAAAATTGTATGTGTGTCTCATATTTCTATTATATAGCATTTCTTTAGAACCTTTAACCCTGGGACATGGGCTTCCCTCTTGTAACATGTAGGTCCTAGAGGACGCTGCTTCCAACTAAAAGCAGTTTCATCAAAATTAAAAATACGATTCAAGGGGTGCCTGGGTGTCTCAGTCGGTTAAACGTTCGACTCTTGATTTCAGCTCAGGTCATGATCTCACTATTCATGGGATCGAACCCCACATTGGGTTCCTTGCTGAGTGTGGAGCCTGCTTGGGATTCTCTCTCCCTCTCTGTCTGCCCCTCCCCCTCTCTAAAAATAAATAAACATTAAAAAATATATGTGATCCAAGATTTAGCCTTCTCAATCAGCACCCCCCCCCACACACACACACACAGGAGAAAATGCTTTTATACTTTCATTTACACTGTGCAGTTTCACCATATAAGTTACTATTGTGAAAAACTGAAAGACTCTTGAAGCTACCAAACCTCTATTTATCCTAAGGAAAGGCATTCCCGAGAAATTGTCTGCTTTTTTCTTTTCTTTTTTTAATAATTCTTTTTTCTAAGTTTATTTATTTATTTTGAGAGAGAGAGGGAGAGAGAATTTCAAGCAGCAGCATGGAGCCCAATTTGGGGCTTCAACTCATGAACCGTGAGATCATGACCTGAGCAGAATCCAAGAGTCAGATGCTTAACTGAATGAATCACCCAGGTGCCCCATGAACCAACGTGATTTCTGAGTTATATTGACATTATTTCCCTATTTACCAATTGCAATGTGCTAATAATGACTATATCTAGCATATAAAGCTTTTATGGTAGGAGATAAGATTGTCAGTAGGCAAAACGAAGACAGAATTTCCTATATTTTTAAAGGATTGGTAAATTTGTGAGCTATCTTGGACAGTGACAATAAACAATAATGGGGGAATAAAATGACTCTTCAAGTTACCAAGTTAACATTTAATAAACTGTACCATTTGATTAATTCAGTTACTCCCCCCCTCTAGTTAAAACCCATTGAGTTTTCAAGACCCATTTCAAAAGCAACCTCTGAAGCCTTCCCTGATCTCCTCTAAAAACTTCGTTAACACTTTGCTTGTACTATCTTTTTAAAGCACACATATTTGGCTTTGCATTAATGTTATTGTCTCTTTGTTTGTATATATAGAATAAAACTCCCCCCATTGAAGGTAGTGATTGTATTTTGTTCACTTTTCAAAATTCCTCTAGTAATTATGGTTCACAAAATTACACACACTTAAATATTTGTTGAATTTTTTTAAAGTTTATTTTGAGAGAGAGAGAGAGAGAGTGTGTGTGTGCGCGCGAGAAGTCTAGGGGCAAGAGAGAGGGAGAGAGAACTCCAAGCAGGCCCCACACTGTCAGCACAGAGCCCAACACAGAGCTCGAACCCACAAACTGTGAGGTCATGGCCTGAGCAGATGGTGAACACTTAACCAACTGAGCTACCCAGGTGCCCCAAGGGTTGTCTAACTCTTAAATCTAAAACATCAAACCACATTTAAACTCCTGAGAAGCCAGCACTCATGTTAAATAATGGTCATGATGAAATTAGTAATTATTAACCGTGTCCATCTAATTACACCATTCTACATCCCAATGAGCAAAGCACTCAAGAATGATGATTTAATTCTGTTCTCAACTATTCACTTGGGTGTACAATATGCTGACACAAATCTGTGTTAACTGATAAACTGGACTTGGATAGAAGAGCCCTATCAGGATGATGAACAAGCAAAAGAGAATCTACCACTTAGGCAATCGGTATACAATTTTTCCAAATTTTGTATAATTTGTTTCTTGTATAATCTTCCTATGTCTTTCCTGCTGAGCTTGGAGCCCCTCAAGTAGAGACCTTGCCTTATTTGTCTCTGTTGTTTATTTCTCTCTGTAACTCCAGCACTCATATAATGCCTGACATGTCATAAGTAATCAATAGATACTGAGTGAATGAAGTACAGCTTTGATCATATAAGCATATGTTCTATGTGACCCTGGTTGGGATTAAATGTGGGTTTATATTGATTATGAAGAATATCTGTGGGTGATGGTATATAGTCTTTTGGTTGTGAGGAACAGTCCCGTTTGTTACCTTGAATGTGTGGGATATGTGTGCATGTGTGTTCACATGTTCTTAGCCATACTGCCAAGTCCTTAGAAAATACAAAGCCAAAACTGTGGGGCCTTGAAAGGGTCCCAGGTAAACAGGAATCAAAAGTTCATTTGGGATGTTGGGAATTCTAGACACGTATGCCTAGGAAGTCCATGGCCTGTCATTCTAGCACATAGTGACTACAGGGTCCCTACATGTCTTCTCTCTGCATCTGTCTGTTCTCTTTTCACCATGACCTTATGGTTCTTGCTATACTTCCTTGTTCTAAATCTTGAGTGAAAGTATAAGATTGACTTAGCTAATTACCATCTTGTTTCTTTCAGGCAGAGCTCTCTGTATCAGGCCCCATTATAAACCATAGCTCTTGGTCAGGAGCCCATGCCATAACCTTTGGTGGGGCTGTAGACTTGATGGGTTCCATAACTACCGTATCTAGGACCCCTACTAGAATGCAGTGGGAGGTATCTCTTTGAGCTATACTGGAATCGTGCGTATTGGTCACTAATACCTATTGGGTGCTATCTACTTTGCATTTATTTTGTTTAGAGCATAAGAATTGGCCTCACTGGAGACACAAAAAAGGCTGTCAATTTATATCTGAATTCAAGGTGAATATGTCATGGAGCCAGTACATGCGTTTTTATATGTTGGAGAGGCTGACTTTCTGAAAGAGCTAAGTTTAGTAGAAAAGAATCAGATTTAAGTTGTTACATTGACCTTATGCCTAATTGTGTGTGACCATAGATAAGTCACCTTTTATCTTTATTGTACTTCCTCACTTGTTAAGGGTTATAATACTTACCTTGATTGCATAGCTATTAAAACACTCTGCTTTGATAAAAGTTAAATTCAGATCACTGTGTGAGTAATGTATCTATTATTAATACAAAAAATAATCTGAAAACATTTAATAAGATCTATGTAAATTTATAGTTCAATTAAATTTGGTGGGGATTGAAACTCTTGTGTATGCATTTTAAGAAGTAAATTACAGTGGCACCTGGGAGGCTCAGTCAGTTAAGCCTCTGACTTGATTTTGACTCAGGTCATGATCTCACGGTTCATGAGATGGATCCCGGAGTTGGGTTTTTTTGCACGGACAGCACAGAGCCTGCTTGGGATACTCTCTTTCCCTCTCTCTATGCCCTTCCCTGCTCATGCGCTCGGTCTCTCTCTCTCTCCCCCAGAATAAATAAATAAACATTAAAAAAAAAAGTAGATTACAAATATGGTTGTGGTTTGGCATAGTTGCAGGATTAGGGCTGACAGTTCTGGCCTTGTGCTGCCCTCCTGTGCTGTTTAAATAGCGCAGCAGGTCAATTACATTCCTGCCTGATGAATGCTGTGGGGGGGGGGGGGGGGGAGGGGGAATTCTATCTTATTACTTACCCTCTTCTGTCCTCATGTGGCCACAGAGGGCCTAACTATTCTGGATGTTTCTGTTTCTTCAATAAAGGAAGAGATGGAAAACTACTCTGAAACATTCTAGGTCA
The DNA here is from genome assembly GCF_018350215.1 of Panthera leo. NCBI lineage: Eukaryota > Metazoa > Chordata > Mammalia > Carnivora > Felidae > Panthera > Panthera leo. Next base: position 46,169,148 of record NC_056685.1, read on the forward strand.
GAAAATCTAATCCTGAGTTAAGGAAAAAGGTAACAAATTGCATTTGACACTGGAGATCTAATTACTCCACTGACACAGGAATATCCTAAGCAGATTATTGAGATTTGTAGAATACCATTATGACAGAGTAAGGAAAGGCTTTTTGTCAAAAATAAATAAAAATGCAACTCATTGCCCTTTTGATACACCAAGAATTTATACTAGAGCCTTACATTGTTTATTTGGTAAATAAGACAGTCTATTATGATGGGAACAGAAGATGCTGTTGTACAATGAATTTCTATGCAGAACACTAGCTAGTTGAAATATGAGACTCCCAAGCAAAGCTAATTCCATACTAATTCTCTTAGCACAGGCTCCCAAAGCTATTCCTTTCAAAGAGGTTTAAGGAAGTTTGTTGACGTGATAATTTTTAGGAAAGTTAAGAAAAGATATTGAAGGAAGCCTTGTGAAACCATACAAAGAAATAAGTAGGGCAGGTAAGCAATGGGAGGCACCCTTATAATGTGTTTACTTCCCATCTGCCAATGCTCAGACCCCACCCCTGGCCTGCTTCCAGACTGATGCCTGATATTAGAACCTAGCTACCCTCCGCTTAGACTAGGTACATGTGTGCATATTTTATTCATGTGGATAGATAGCAGTCAGGCTTTCATATCTTCCAGCCTAGCAAAACTACTCTTGTCCAGATTACCAGTGACCTCCATGGCTAAATCTAGTGGTAGGTCTTCAGTCCTATTTCTCGTCAGCAGCAATTGAACCATTTGAACCAGTAATTCTCTCTTCCTTGAGACACATTCTTTAACTTGCTCTCTGGGTCACTTCTCCCTAGGCTCTCTTCTACTCCATCAGTGTCTCCTTTCCAGTCTCTTTTGCCTAGATCCTCCCCGTCTCCTTGATTTCTTACTGTTCAGGCCTCTTCTCTTCTCTGTCTAAACTCCCTTGGTGATCTTATCTGGTCCTGTGGCTTCTAGTCCCATCATCTAAATGCTGAAAATTTCCAAATTTGTATCTCCAGCACAAACCTCTCTCCCCTGAATTCCAGACTCATGTATACATCTACTTACTCAGCCTCTCCATTTGGATGTCTATGGATATCTCAGACTTAACACAAAGCAAAATTCGTCCATCCTTCAGCCCACCCCGTTTCAGTAAATAGCCAAACTTTTCTTCAGTTGCTTAGGCCAAAAAGCCTTGGCATCATTATGGACTCCTCTCGCTCATGCACACGCTCTATTTCCAATCCTTCAGCAAATCCCATTGGCTGTGTCTTTAAAAACACATCTATCAAGTCTATCCTTTTTCTCCTTACACTGCCACCATTCTGGTCTCAAATGACATGACCTCCTTTTTGGATTACTGCAATGGTCTGCTCACTGGTCTTTCTGCTTCTCTCTTGCTTCTTTGTAGTGCTTCCCACTCAGCAAAGTGATTAAAGTTAGCCAAAGTCCAATCAAAACTCTCAGCTCAAAGATGGCTTATCGTGACTGGAATAAAATCTAAAATCTTTAATCTGGCCTCCTACTTACTGTCTGATTTCATTTCCTACCTCCCAGGCCCTACTTTATTTCTGGCTTACCGTTCCCTTATTGTTCTTCAGCCATTCCAGGCACATTCCTACCTCAGGGCCCTTGGATTTGCTATTTCCTCTGCCTGGAACATAGAAAATTACATAGTCCATGCCCTCATTTCATTCAGGTCTCTATTCAAATGTCACTTTATCAAAGAATCCTTTCCTCTTGGGGCGCCTGGGTGGCGCAGTCGGTTAAGCGTCCGACTCCAGCCAGGTCACGATCTCGCGGTCCATGAGTTCGAGCCCCGCATCGGGCTCTGGGTTGATGGCTCAGAGCCTGGAGCCTGCTTCCGATTCTGTGTCTCCCTCTCTCTCTGCCCCTCCCCCGTTCATGCTCTGTCTCTCTCTGTCCCAAAAATAAATAAAAAATGTTGAAAAAAAAATTAAAAAAAAAAAAAAAAAAAAGAATCCTTTCCTCTTAATATTGCATCTGCCGTCATTACTCTCTGTACCCTAAAGTAGTTTGTTTCCTTTTAGCACTTGTAACAACATGACACACTATGCTTATTTGTTTGTGTATTGTCTGCCTTTCACACTTGAGTGTAAGCTCAATTCCATGAAAGCAGGACTTTGGCTATCTTTGTTTTCCACTGTGTCCCCAGAAAGGCTGGCATCTGGTAAGGGCTCATTAAAAATTTAATGAATGAAGGAATGAACAAATATTCATGTGAATAATTATTCAGAGAGTGATCAGGAGTAGAAAAAGAGCACTCCCCTCCCTTTTTAGGTGTAATTTTGCATAAATTAAATACAGATCATAATGGAAGGAGGTTTTCCCCATCATGTTTTCTCAATTTAAAGAATAGAATGTAATTGAAAACAGTGAATTGGTGGTGAACATATTTATTGTCCCAAATTCCATATTCTACTCACAGAAGTTGGCCACTTATGTTCCAGTCTTGGAAGCTGAATAAATCAGGTAAATAAATCATGTAAATCAGGTATGTGGTTATGACTCCAGGTTTTTCTATTTATTTCCCATTCTTTTGAAACCAGCAATACTAGTAAATCTGCCCTCGCTTACCATATTTTACTTGAAAATGAAGATTTTTCTCTAAGTAGAAATGCTTGATGCACTTTTTTCTTTAAAGAATGACCCCACCATATCAGTTTGATACCCTTCTTGCAACCCAATTTCTTTCAAAGATGTTATTTTTCTTTCCAGGAATTTAACTTTCATTTCCCCCAGAGATGGGGGGAAGTGTAGTGCATTGTAGGTAAATTAAGGCAATGATGCCTCAGTCATAATATTTATGGAGTCCTTGCATCTTCTTCAAGTATCGTCACCATGGACTCTGGACTCTGCTTCATGAGAACAGGTATGCTCCTTCTAGTACCTTCCTCACTCTCTTCCTTAGCTTTGGAACACTCAGCCTTCCATCTTAGGACTTCATCTGAAAGACAACATGATAGCATTGGCCTCGTAACGGTTGTCTTATAAGGGCCAAATGTGGTAACACCAGAGAAGCTGCTTTCAAATATGTAAACCATTGAGTTCATCAGGAACATCTCAGGTTCAACAGAAACCCATAACAAACTAGCTTGGAAAAGAAGGGGGAAATTGTTTTATAAACATAGGGATGTCCCACAAAACTTAAGTCCAGGGAGAGGAACCTCATGAGTTGCAGGATCCAGAACCTGGGGAGTCTTTGGTTGCTAAGGGTTATCTGTCTTTCTAAATCCCATGGTCTCTTCACTGCCTCTCTTTGCATGTCCGTTTCTTTCTTCTGGAACTCTACAGAAGATCATTATCTGCATCTCCATCACATGTGGGCTGAAGATATCTTTCTCTCTTTTTTTTTTATAACAATGCTCTTTTTAAAAAATTTTTATTGGGCACCTGGATGGCTCAGTCGGTTAAGCGGCCGACTTCGGCTCAGGTCATGATCTCGCGGTCCGTGAGTTCGAGCCCCGCGTCGGGCTCTGTGCTGACAGCTCAGAGCCTGGAGCCTGCTTTGGATTCTGTGTCTCCCTCTCTCTGCCCCTCCCCCACTCATGCTCTGTCTCTCTCTGTCTCAGAAATAAATAAACATAAAAATTTATTTATTTTTTTTAATTTTTTTTTTAACATTTATTTTTGAGACAGAGAGAGACAGAGCATGAGTGGGGGAGGGGCAGAGAGAGGGAGACACAGAATCCAAAGCAGGCTCCAGGCTCTGAGCTGTCAGCACAGAGCCCGACGCGGGGCTCGAACTCACGGACCGCGAGATCATGACCTGAGCCGAAGTCGGCCGCTTAACCGACTGAGCCACCCAGGCGCCCCCATAAAATTTTTTTTAAATAAAAAAATAATAATTTTTTTATTTATTTACGGGGGGGGGGGGGCACACAGTGGGGGAGGGGCAGAGAGAGAATCCCAAGCAGGCTCTGTGGGGTCAGTGCAGAACCTGAGGAGGGGCTGGATCTCATGAACTGTGAGACCATGTCATGAGCTGAAATCAAGAGTCAGATATTCAGGTGCCTCCTGAATATACCTTTTTAAAAAAAAAATTTTTTTTAAACTTATTCATTTTTGGGAGACAGAGAGAGACAGAGTGTGAGTGGGGGAGGGGCAGAGAGAAAAGGAGACACAGAATCTGAAGCAGGCTCTAGGCTCTGAGCTGTCAGTACACAACCCAATGCAGGGCTCGAACTTACAGACTGTGAGATTGTGACCTGAGCTGAAGTCAGACACTTAACCGACTGAGCCACCCAGGCACCCCTGAAGATTCCTTTCTTAAAACAACTCTTTCAACTCTGAATCTGCATCACTTTATTAATCTCTGACTGACAATTTACTAACCGGTTTCTGAGACCTGATTCCAAATTTTCATTAGAGGAATTTGGCCAAGTTTAGGTCAGATAGGACACCTGCTTTCCCCTCATCTGGTCAACTTCAGGATCAGAATGGGAACAGTGTCGTATAATCTGCTGTCCCTCAGCAGAAGAGGTTAAGTAAGAGGACAGACTCTCTGACAAGAGAGCCTGGGGCAGTGAAGAAACAGTGTTGCACACCTCAAGTGCGACATAGACATCAAGGGATCGAGAAGCTACATGCATCCTTATTCCCATACCTTTGTAACAAAGTATCTGATGTGGCCATATGGTTAATGGCATATTTGTAAGTATGGATGGGTCTTACAGAGCCCCACCAACCATGACACCCCTTCACATTATGGTTCAGATTTGTGTTTCTAATACCATCTCTGTTGCCCTCTTTTTTTTTTTTTTTAAAGTTTATTATTTATTTCTGAGAGAGAGAGAGAAGGGAGGGGCAGAGAGAGAGAGAAAGAGGGAGACACAGAATCCAAAGGAGGCTCCAGGCTCTGAGCCATCAGCACAGAGCCCGGCGCGGGGCTCGAACCCACGAACCATGAGATCATGACCTGAGCCAAAGTCAGATGCTCAACCGACTGAGTCACCCAGGTGCCCCTCTGTTGCCCTCTTAAGGAACACAGCCTCTCTTTCTTTTCTCGGGGGATCCAGTTTCAATGCACACACTGACTGTATCAAATTCTGAATCTTCCCTATTCCTTATTCCCTGATTTCCCCCTCTATGTTAATTAGAATTGACTACAAAATGCTATAGCAAATAGACCCAAAATTTCAACGAAATAGAAATCTATCTATCTATCTATCTATCTATCTATCTATCTATTTATTTCTCAAGTCAGGCCAGGGACCCAGGCTGATGTAGTTCTATGTTCTTCAACATGTGGCTGCCAGGGGTGCTCAGTTGGTAGAGCATGTGACTCGATCTTGGGGTCATGAGTTCAAGCCTCACATTGGGTGCAGAGCTTTACGTAAAAAAAATGTGGCTTCCAAAATTGCGGTAGTATTCACCTTCATAGCCCATAGGAAAGGAAAGAGAGAGAGGCAGAAGTAGGAGGTTGATGTGACAGGTTTTATGTGCTAGGCCGGGAAGACACATATCCCTTTTTCTTACATTCTGTTGGGAAATACCTAATCCACAAGGCCACATCTATTTGCACAGGGGCTGGGAAATTTACTGTGGCTGGGCAGCTGTCAGCCCAGTTATAATTCTGATACTAAGGGAGAAAGAATGGGTTTTGGTGGACAGCTAGCAGTCTGTGTCACATTGACCCCTGTGTTACTGTTCTTCGTTAATGACAGTATTTCTGAAATACCCAAGCTTGAGTCCTTAAAGTTGTCCTCCATTTCTCCGTCTTTCTCTAATCTCCTTATCCCTTCTAACTACTGAGGCAATCCTACATTCGTTCTGTACATTTCATTTCCTCCTCCACAGCCCTGCTTAATGCTGTTGTGTCTCTTGCTTGAACAACTGCAATCAGGCTCCAAAATTACCTCACTGAGTCAGCCTCTCCAGGTTCATCGGACCCATGTTTTACTCTTGTCAGATGCCACTTCCTAATACAGAGATCTGATTGTTCAAGACAGTTTGGGCCCCTTAACACTTACGTCTCCACTTACTCTGGGGGCTGTAATCACCACATACAAAGCATCTAGAGCTATGCCTCTGTAGCTCAGGTGATCATGCCAGATTGCCTCCCACCTTCTGTTCCAAATACTCTCATCCTGGTCTCATGGTCCATGCTTCTACCCTCCTGCCTCACATTACACTTTGCCCAACAACCAGCTTCCTTAGGATTAACACCATAATGGGGCTGTCTACCCAGCTTTCCATTTAGCTCTGTCCCTGGACACTGTCTCTCAGGGCCCAGGCTTGCTCTTGTTCAAGAGACAAGCCTGGACAGTGATCACATTATTTACTGCACCAAAAGCTCCATCAGTTCCCATCGCTTGTTGAATAAACAGATTTTTTTTCAGCATGCCATCCATGGCCTGCCAACTGTCTGATCCCATCCCCCAACTACCAGCCCCACCAATACATCCTTATAATCTTGACATTTTTCTCATTTTATCAAGAACTGACTTGAACACTTCCTTGAAGACTTCCTCTTTCTGTTCTTCCATGTATTGCCTTCTACCTCTGTAGCTTTTTGTGCACCTGGTGGCCTCCCACACCTATGAAGTATACTCCCTAAAGGCAGGCTTTGTGACTTAAGTCATCCTTTTACCCCCACTGCTGCTGAGAATAATGCCATGGGGAATACCTTAAACACGGTAAGATCACATCATTCCCCTGCTCAGAACTTCCTAGTGTCCCAGTGGCTTCCCATGATAAAAACTCCACACAGGCCTACATGGTCTTGTACGACCTGAGTTTCTGCTACCACTCTCCCCTTGCTCCTTGCTGTTCCTGGAAGACATCGGACAAAGATCTCACATCAGGGGTTTTGCATTTGCTGTTCCTTTTACTGGGATACCCTTTCCCCAGCTACCCGCACGGCTTGCTTTCTCAAGCCTTCTGAGCTTCTCCAAGGCCAATTTCTCGATGAGGCATTTCTCTGCCACTCTGTTCGCACAGGGACTTCACAAACCCTTTGTTTTCTTTTCCTCTGCTTAGGGTTTCTCCATAGCATGTATCACTTCCCTTACATAGTATGTATTTTAGTCATGTATTTTGGGGTTTATTTTCTGTCTCCCCTCCCCCTACTTAGAAGTAAGCTTCATCCTAGTCTAAATCTGTTTGTTTACTTCTCTATCCCCAGAGCCTAGGATAAGGCCTGGCATATCCAAGGCAGTCTGTAACTATTTGTTGAAAGAAAAAAAGAATAAGCAAATTAATGGAAGGGGCCTAATAAATATTTGTTAAGTTGAATGCAAACGTCAGAAACAGATGACCGTGAAATCTTCAAACTGTAAAAGTATGTGGGTTTAGGAGGATAGTGAAATTGAGTGAAAGCTGCCTTATTATCAACATCGTCCAGGAAGGATTAAAAGCTCGTAGTTGTGGTGGGAGGGGCAACTGGGCCAGGAAACTCGGACTTTCGCAGAAACATTCGGGGCTGCCCAAGTACCCACCCCCCATCCTTGCCCCTAGGACTGCATCTGGGAGGCGAGCTGGCCCTACCACCCCGTTTGGACCCTTGTCTACTACGCAGGTGTTTAAAGTTATTTTGGTGTCTGCTTCTGTGTCAGTTTGTGAAGGACACAGAAATCTTGGCTGGTTTACGCGACACTTCTCAGCTCTAAGTAGGAAACCTCAGGGGTGAAAACGACAAAAACACGGCTCAGGACTAGATTCTGGGTCTTGGGGAAGCAGAGCCCATTTTAGAGCAGTGCGAGGGGAACTTTCTGTCTTCTACCCAAGCTCCGCCTTCGCAGTGTTTTTCTGAAATTTTTCACCCTGGCTTACTCTTTTGCAGCCGCCCACTTTCCGCAAGGAGGATGGCGCTCGCTCGGATCTCCGCGTTCCCTCTTCCCTTGGGGACTCCATAGTATTTTTTTTCACGCTTCGTCGCTACTACTCATTATTTGCCTTACCGATCTCCGGTGCCCTGCCTGTAACCAAAACGCTTTCAGATCGCAGCAAGGTCGATTTAAGCACAGCCTTTCTTAAGGTGGCGTGACTGTGACTCATTTACTCTTCCAGAGTAACAAAGCAACAAAATGGTGCTCCCACATATTAATTGAAGAAAGATTCAGGGTGTGTAGGGGAGAGAAATATTAATTTTCTACTTTTATGTAAGATATTAATTCCATGAATAAAATCAAACTCTTGTGGTATGTTGTAATACTCTAGAATATCTCCTTTTACATCTATGTGGTAGTTTGTGTATTTATACATGTGGATTTATGCTTATGTATAATACAGAATTCCTGGGTAGTCTAGCAATTATGTTAAAATGTCAACAGTGATATAATTCCGGGAATAGTGTATAAAATATGGTTTTGAGGCCTACCCTAATTTTCCTGTCCCTCTCCCCCCTTCTCTAATCCAGGAAATTAAGTATAGCTCCTTAGGTGTACAAAAATAAAGGTGAGACCTCTCACGTGGATCGCAGGTGAAATATTTTCTGTCAATCAGGTGGAAAGTCCTGACTTTGAAACTAGTTTTGGGCACTGCCTCTCTCACTGCTCTCTTGGGTATCATCACCCTTGGCCTTCTGGAATCTGCGTTTTAGTTGAACTAGTGCATAGTGATACCAAAGGCCAGTGACAGCTGCATATAAATATCAGTGACCACAGGCCACATCTAGGAAACATCTGCAGGCAGCCCAGGGAATGAGCAGAAGCCATTTTGAATCCCTTGTAAGAGAGGAGGATCTGCAGACTACAGCACAGGCGAATCCAGGCAAAACCTGAACCATTAGGAAGGAAAGAAAGAGAAAATGAACCAGCCTGAGGGTTAGAGGACCTGGCTCTGCCGTCTACTGGATGTGTGTCCCTGGACAGGAAACCTCTCCTGCTCTCAATTTCCTCAGTGGTGGAAAGAAAGGGTTTGAGCCACAGGGTTCTGAAGGTCCCTGCCAGCTCTTACATTCTGGAGTGCCGAGGTGAGGCAGGCACACAAAGTGGAACACACTTTGGAACAATACGTGGTTAAGAAAAGTTAAAAATCAAACTCATCTGTAGCATAGATGCGTAAGAAAACATTGCTGCTGTGTACTATTAGAAGTGAAGGAGATTAGTTTCCAGTAAAATGTATCCACTTTGACCCAAACCAAGATTATATGTATGGGCGGGTGGTGGAGTCCGGTGTCTCAGAAACGACAGCCCTCCCCATACATCTTTAACTCTCACCATCCTGCTCAGGATCATGTTGATAGATAATTGCAAGTTGTAACGGGGAGCAGAGAAACGCCCAAATAATAGTATCAGAAGTGAGGACAGGGTTGCTGTGGTTTTATGAATCATTTCATAATCTGGACTTTCAGATTACTTTCACCCTTCAACGATTTGTAGCTATGTAAAGGCATTCACTTGCATCTAAATTTTGCTCTGGGTGGGTTGTAGCAGTGAATCTAGTGGGAGGGAAAGGTGGAGGAAGGAAGGAGCTGTTGTATTTGGCGGCGGGACTCAGGTAGAGGAAACTGCTACAACCCGGGAAAGAAGTGAAAAATACAAAGAGGAGACTAGTTCCCACACGCAGCCCATGTCAGTGGCCTTAAATGTGCTCGGGAAGCAAGAACCTGGGTCAGGGGTGTGACCTCGCTTTTGAAACCTGTGTCTGAGACAGCTACAGGTTTTATTAGGGACCTGGGAGACCAGTCGAGTTTTTGATCTTGAAATCCTTATTTTTATTGAGGGAGAGAGCTTGGGTTCAGACTAGATTACAAATGCTGCGCCCACGTTCGCTTTGGCCTCTTCCCCAACCTCCCGCCACCCCCCAGAAGAGCAGAGACTTCTAGGTTAAGGGTGAGCTAACCACTGCTCACCCACAGCCGAGGCACCCAGGCAGGGGGGCTCCCAGGCCCTCGGCGAAGGCTCCCCCGCCCCCAGCCCCGCAGGGCCAGAGGTTGGGGCCACCGGCGAGAGCCCAGCTGGGGGCAGAACTCCCACTGTCCGCCTCCGCCCCCAGTGGCCCGCACCCGCGGCCCGGCGAGTGCCGGGAAAACACGATCGCCACCGAGGCGTAAAACGAGCCGCCAGCCACCTTGGAGATCATCTGATCCAGCCCCTCGGTTTCCCGGGCGCGGAGTGGGCGCGCCAGCCAGCGCAGCGCGGTGACCTGAACCCAAGGTCCCGCCGCCCCCGCCCCTCCCCGGCTCCCCGGCCGTTTGGCTAGTTTGTTTGTCTCGTTTTTAATTTCTCCGAGGCCAGCCGGAGCAGGTTTGCTGGCAGCGGCGCACCTCCGGCAGTCACGCGACCAGCCAATCTCCGGGCGGCGCTGTCGGAGTCGGCGCGCGCGCGCGCGGGCGGGGACGCGCCGGGCCACCTTAAGGCCGGGCTTGCCAGCCGCGGCGGGGCGGCTCCCGGAGCCGCAACCAATGGATCTCCTCCTCTGTTTAAATAGACTTGCGGTGTCAATCATTTTCTTCTTCGTCAGCCTCCCTTCCACCGCCATATTGGGCAACTAAAAAAAGGGGGCTCGTCTTTTCGGGGTGTTTTTCTCCCCCTCCCCTGTCCCCAGAGCCTCGCCGCTCCGCGACTCCGACGCCGCCAAGGTTTGGAGAGCCGCTCGGTTGGCGGGACCCGCGGGCTCGCAGCAGCCCGGGACCTGGACTGGCTTTGCCACCCCCCTCCTCTCTCCTCTCCCCTCCCCTCCCCGCCCTCCCGCTCGCCGGTACACTTGATCGGCGGCGGCTCTCGGCTGCCTGGCCGGGGCTTCCCCTCACCCCTCCCCAGAGCCAGCGCGCCCCTGACGCTCGGGCAGTTACTTGTCCGTGTTTGTTTCTCTTGGCTCGGAGCGCAGTCGCAGGGCTTATAAGAGGGGTTCGGGCTGGGTCGGGGCGTTTTGTTTTGTTCAGTTTTGTTTTCGGAGAGCGCGCGCGAGGCGGTCGTAGAGACCCGGGAGGAAGATGTCAAACGTGCGAGTGTCTAACGGGAGCCCGAGCCTGGAGCGGATGGACGCCAGACAGGCGGAGTACCCCAAGCCCTCCGCCTGCAGGAACCTCTTCGGCCCGGTCAACCACGAAGAGTTGACCCGGGACTTGGAGAAGCACTGCAGAGACATGGAAGAGGCAAGCCAGCGCAAGTGGAATTTTGATTTCCAGAATCACAAGCCCCTGGAGGGCAAATACGAGTGGCAAGAGGTGGAAAAGGGCAGCTTGCCCGAGTTCTACTACAGACCCCCGCGGCCACCCAAAGGCGCCTGCAAGGTGCCGGCGCAGGAGAGCCAGGATGTCAGCGGGAACCGCCAGGCGGTGCCTTTAATTGGGTCTCAGGCAAACACAGAGGACACACATTTGGTAGACCAAAAGACTGATACATCGGACAACCAGACGGGGTTAGCGGAGCAGTGCCCTGGGATAAGGAAGCGACCTGCTACAGATGGTAATGACCCTTCCCCAAGTAGAAAATGTCTGTCTGTCTGTCCGTCCGGGGCACCGCTTTGCCTGCTTGAGGGTCTTAACCTAAGCTTTTTATTTATTTATTTGTTTGTTTGTTTGTTTATTCATTTATTTACTTACTTTTGTAGCATATTCTGATTTAGCTTGTGGGGAGCGAAGTGGCCTAATCTTGGGTTTTAAATGCTATCCGGCTGACTGCTTGCCTGTTTATTATTTTTAAGTCAGGAGCCTGAGATGGTATTATCTGATAATTTCTCTAACCGAAAACATGGCAGTTCCTCCCCGCTAGCCCGCGGTGGGTCTGTGACAACGTTGGGATGTGTATCCACGGCCTCCGTCTTCGCAATGGACAGAGAGCTTTGGGGCGTAGAATACACTTTCTGTTATGTGAAAACAACCTCATTCTGTGCCCTTAAAGGCCACTGGGAATGACGGATCCAGGATTGTGGGTGGAGGTGTGGGTTTTTCATCCCCTACCTATTGTGCCAACTTCTGTCAGCCATTGTTTTTCTAATAAAGATTGTGTGTTCTTTTTAAAATTCCCTCCTGCCCTTAGATTCCTCTCCTCAAAACAAAAGAGCCAACAGAACAGAAGAAAATGTCTCAGACGGTTCCCCGAACGCGGGTTCAGTGGAGCAGACGCCCAAGAAGCCTGGCCTGAGAAGACGTCAAACGTAAACTCATCGGTGGGTTGATGGCTAGGCGCAAGTAACTTACATCCCGAATTGGGCTTTCAAACCCCAAGATAACCTGATCTTAGTGGTTGCTGGCAGATTATAGAGTTTGTGGGTTTTTGTTTTTGTTTATATTTTGTGAGGTCAAAAAATCGGAACGGGAAAAGCTGGGGCATCACTGGATTCCGGGGTACTGTGGTGCTTCACGCTTTCCACGTCCTGACATAATTTTCCCTTGAAACATGGAATGACTAGACCAAGTGTCCTCGGCAAGTACTTGTGACCAAGGCCCAATGGATAGAAGGCCAATTCCCTGTGAATCCCACCAAAACATGTTGGGGAACAGTAGGTTCTTAACTTCTTCTGAACAAGAACTGGGGTATGCCCCAGTCTCACTTCATGAGAATTCATTTCCCAGGGATTCAAGTTGAGTCTGTAACAGATTTCGAGCCATATGTGGGGAAAATGGCAAGTAAATGATTAAAATTTGAGGGAAAAGTTAGGTACAAATGGTTCCTATTTGGTTAACCCAATGGTTACATGCTTTTATTTTTGTCATTTTCATAAACTGCCGCTTTCCCTGTTTTCTTACAAGTTTTGGGAACAAGAAAGGAACCCTGTGTATTTAAAAAAAACCAAACTGGAAACCTCAAAAATACTAAGGTTCCTACAGAATTTCTGATGATAACTTCCGAAGTCACAAAGCAGAAGTTAAATTAACTCTGCTGGAGTAAGCAATCCAGGAACACGTCAGCATGTGTATGCTAATTGTGCTATAACAGGATGATTTGGATATTTTAGGGGAAACCGTGAATAGTCATAAGGGCCGGCAAGGGCAGGTCTACCCCACAGAAGAGAAGTGGAGACTTTTTCCATATACTAAAATCTGGTCAATATGGACAGCTAATTTGAATAATTCAGCCCTCAATTTACCATGGATTGGCTATCTATAATGATCAAAGTGAATATGTTAATAGTTTGTAAACTTCTTACTGATAAGAACTGTGACCTCCCCCCCCCCCCCCCCCCATGCACTCGTAGCTTAGCACATAAAGAGATTTTAGTACATGTTGATCCTGGCTTTTAAAAATCCTCATTTATAAAAAAAAATAAAGGAACCTAGAGATTAAGGTGAGATTCAAGTTTGTTGTGTTTTTAAATCATAGTGTCATATATATGACTTCTTCACACACATCTGGCATTTTTCAAAGGTTATACAAAACATCACTATAGGACTTCTATATTACAGCTGTATACAAAGTGGGAAAAGTGGATGAAAAAAATTTTCTGAAGCCACCTGCAGCTTGGGACTTGTGGTTTGTGACCTGAAGCTTAGCTCATCAGATGAGCCACAGTGAATCACACCTATTGGATTTTGATCTGGTCCCATTCTGACATAGAGAGAGGCATTTGTTAGTAAACATTGCCAGTTCAGAGAATACTAGAAATAGTGGTAAGGACCTCCTCAAAAGCATTCTTGTGTATATTTTGCATATGACTGAGAAACAAGAATATTTTGAAAAAAAAAAAAGTTAATAGAATTTTCTTTGGAGAGCATTTATAAGTTACAGTTCCACTTATTTTTCAAATTTAGAAAACTTTGATACTCTTAAGTGTTACAGTTTCTTAATTCTCCTTTCTTTCTCACTGTCTTTGACCCCGATTCTCTAGACCAGGGTTTCTCAACCTCTGCACTATTGACATTTTGGGCTGAATAATTCTTTGTTGTGGGAGGCTGTCCTGTACATTAGTAGAATGTTTGGCAGCAGCCCTGGCCTTTCCCAACAGATGCCAGTAGCAACCTCCCACCCCCAGTGTGACAACCTAAAATGTCTCCAAACATTGCCACACGTCCCCTGGGGGACAAATCTCCCCACTGTTGAGATCCCACTCCTCTAAACAAAAATAAACAACACGGAGAAAAGTAAAAAATCCAGTGAAGGAAACGTTGGATGGAGAGGACTATGGTCATCAGCTTTTAGTACACACTTTCTTTTCCATTGCTCAGGTATTTCACAACTAAGACAGTGACGAAATAATTCCTGTACTTTATTGGTAATGCTATTCTAGTGCTTTTTCTCCTAATTCTTTCTTCTTGTTTCTTTTGCAGAATTAAGAGCACGTTTCCTTGTTTATCAGATACATCACTGCTTGATGAAGCAAGGAAGATATAAATTAAAAATTTTAAATACATATCTCTGACTCCATGGAGTGGACATCCTGTATAAGCACTGAAAAGCAACAACACAATAACACTAAAATTTTAGGCACTCTTAAATGATCTGCCTCTAAAAGCATTGGATGTAGCATTGTGCAATTAGGTTTTTCCTTATTTGCTTCATTGTACTACCTGTGTATATAGTTTTTACCTTTTATGTAGCACATAAACTTTGGGGGGAGGGACGGCAGGGTGGGGCTGAGGAATTGGCGTGGGGGGGGGGTTCTGAAGAGCTTGCTTCCATTTAGAGCAAGGAGAAAAATATTTGACTTGCATGAAGAGAAGCAGTTTTGGGGAAGGGTTTGAATTGTTTTCTTTAAAGATGTAATGTCTCTTTCAGTGAAAACTGATAATTCATTTTTAAAAAATCATCCAAATTTGAACACTGGTTGCAAATAATTGCTAATTTTTTTGTACATGAAGCTTTTTCTCATTTGGGAGCTCTGATGATTCCGTTATGTAGTGGCAAATGGCTTTTTTTTTTTTTTTTTTAAACAAAAAACTATCCTCTTATTCCCCCCGCCCCCCCCCCCCCCCCTTCAGTTTCTCTTAAAATTGGAATTTACCATTTAATTATTCAGCAGTTAGGTAATCCTTTCAGGTAATTCTGGGCAAATATCTGGGGTGTATGGGGGAGTTCTAAATGCTCAGATTTAACCATCTAATTTTTATCAGGTTTGCTGAGAAGATTTCTTAATTTTCTTTGGACTTTGAGCTGTGTAGACACAGTCAAAATAATTCTAATACCTTGGATATTTTTTAAACATCTTTCAGTAACTTCACATAAAAATAATGAAATAATTTTAATTTAAAGGTTCTCGTTTTATTTGTTAATTTGCCCCAAGGAAATGGTGTTTTTAAAGGAAAGTGCATATAGAGAAAAGCATACGTGGAATTACTGAAATGGATACTACATCTTTAAACAGTATTTTTACATTGCCTGTGTATGTGTATGAAACAAAACCATTTGAAGTGTACCTGTGTACATAACTCTGTAAAGACACTGAAAAATTATACTAACTTATTTATGTTAAAAAGAGATTTTTTTTTTTTTTTAATCTAGACCATATACAAGCCAAAGTGGCATGTTTTGTGCATTTGTAAATGCTGTATTGGGTAGAATAGATTTTTTCCCTTCTTCTGTTAAATAATATGGCTATGCTTAAAAGGTTGCATACTGAGCCAAGTATAATTTTTTGTAATGTGTGAAAAAGATGCCAATTATTGTTACACATCAAGCAATCAATAAAGAAAACTTCCATAGCTATCGAGTTGAACTGTAATGTGCTTTACTAAGCTTTGAGGTATTTGACCTGGCATTATGGGTGTATTTACACAAATATAATATGAAGTGGCAAATATCTTGATAATTTAGGCCCACATCTCAGATGATGTTTGTGTGGTTCTGAATGTGATAGTATTTTCCACTTAGTTCTGTATGAGTGAACAAAGCTTTAGACGTGGAAAGTGGAAAAGCCACATTTTCATATAAATAAGATTGTCAAATCTCCATTAGTTCCAATATTTATATCTTCTAGGATATGTGTCCGACTCAAACATTTTTACATAAGTGTAGACTGTTCATACATTTGCAGGACTGAAAATGAAAGTAACATGGTGACTTCTCTAAATTCTGTATTTACACATGCAAGTGTTGTGGGAAATTAGAGCGATTGTTCAGACCACCTAATCTACACCTCTTGTCAAAAATATTTAGATATATATAGGTCCTTTAGAAATTGGAATTCCACACTAATTTAGATGGAACAGGTATTCTTCAAACTGGTCATAACAAATCCTTCAATCCTGAAATTTCCTGGTTATAATCTACACAACCCAAGACTGGTTAATCTAAATACCAAATCTGAGGGTTTGGGGCCCATGTTGACGTGGCAGAGGTAGATACTTTTTACTTTAATAAGAAAAACTTAAACAAGGTATTTTAAAGTCAAATTTACTAAAAATGATTCCTGTTATTACACATTCTCTTAAAAATGTGGCTAAGGTGTAAATTTTTTTTTCTAGGATTCTGCAAATGGTTAAATCGCAAACATTTGAACTTGGGTTAAATTGTTTACCTGAAATACTAGCATTTACATTATTGCACCCCAAAGGGGGCTCTACACAAGACAGTTTTAAAACTTATTTTGACCTGAAGCTGTTAAAGAAAAAAAAAAAAAAAGAAGAAAGCAAAGCAAAAAAAAAAGAGCAGAGTTGACTCTCTTCGGCTGCCGGGAAGGAGAAAAGAAGGTCCTTTGGTGGCGGAGCTACATCTTCCAAGTAGGTATTATTTTAATTAAAGGCTAAAGGTGTTTTTGTGATTCTATTCAAAACACGCATACAGGGTGTTTTTCAGGAAGACACTGAGAAAGCAAGAAAAACAATTCAAAATGGGGAGGAAGGAATGGAGAGTCAGGAAATAATGAAATAAAATTAGTTTCTCTGAACCAAAAAGAGTACTTAAAAAGTGTCTCTAACAGAGGAAAAAAATCCTCTTAATTGCTGCCTGCACCCTATTTTCCTTCCCTCAAGCGGCATCCTTAATGTGAATTTTTAGAGACTGCGTTTTAGGAGTGTAGGGCCAGGAAGAAGTGGATGCTGGCCGCGCCAGGCACGTTCACAGGAACGCAGCCCCCAAGTCACCGGGTGGATCCTTTACACGTCTGTGTCAACTCTCCAAGTGCGTCCCCGAGATTCGGAGCGTCCCTTCCCTGGCCCCCGACCGCTGGGCCCGCCGCGGGCGTCCCTCTGAGGGGTCGCGGCAGCCGGCGCCAGCCAAACCCTGCTCCGCTACCCCGGCCACTGCGCCGTCGTCTCCCCAAACTGCCCCGAAGCCCCGCTCCCGCCTGCCGCGGCAGTTGCGGCGTCGGGCTGGCTGGCGCCCCGCGACGAAAAGGCCATCAAGTCTCGCTGCATTTCTGCCACTTGCAGCGCCCGCGCCGCCGGGGTGGCTGCGCGCAGTTCCCGCGCTCGGGGCGCCCCGCAGGCCGTGGAGGGCGGCTGCTCCCCGGCCCGCGCAGCGGCGCGGGGCGGTTTCTCGGAAACTTTCCTCCCTCATCATCTCTCCTCTGGGTTGAGAAAGAAGCGGAAGCCCCTACTTCTCTCCACAGTCAGACCCTCTACACCAAGCACCCTGCCATATTCCAGATCGGTGGGGGGATCTGAGCGAAGGGGAGAACCTTTCCGAATCTGCGGACCCTCCGGGGCAGCAGCCCGCTCCCACCCCCACCCTGGGCTCCAATGATCCGCAGCCCCGCGCATTTCGAAAGGCTTCCCGGCTCGCCGGCGGCCAAGGAGGACCGCAGCGACGCGCAGGAGGGGCCGAGCGCCACAGCCGCTTGCGGGGTCGCTTCCTCCTTTACAGCCGTTTTGCAAAATCCAGCTCCCCCCCAAACCCCACCCCCCATCGCATCCCCAGCTGTCCAACGCGTCGGACTGGGGCAGGGAAGAAATAGGAAAACGTGGGGCCAGGGGCATGACTGGGGGACAGAAGGGACCGTGCAAATCCACAGGATGGGAGCGGGGCGCGCGGCCTTTCAGGCCCCGGTGCGCCCACCGCCCCGGCCGCGCCAGGCGACCTTTCCCGGCGGCCGGGAAACGCCGTCTTCGCCATTTCATCTTCATCATTGTGAGCGTAACACTTGCTCTTCATAAGCTTTTTAGGACTGAAAAAGGTGTTTTAAAAGCCTATCTGGATCTCCAATCTGTTTTTCAGAGTGCGAATTTCTTTTTTAAATTTGCCATCTCTTTTACCTGAGCCACACCCTACGCCCGCTCCCCTCCCTCCCGGGCAACAGTAAGGTAAAAACCCTGTAAGCGAAACTGGGGAGGGGGGCGGCGGCAGAGAAGAAGCGCCCACAGTCAGGCTAGATCCCCCCCACCCCCGCCTCATCCACGGCGGGGTAAGGGGGAGGAAACCTCCCGGATCTTGGCTCGCGTGGGGGTGGGGTGGAGTGGGGTGGGGTCAGCCTCAGTCAGACCCTGCAGAAGCGAAAGTATTTACACGGACACTCAAGTCCCAGGCCTGTCTCGCGTGGGGACACACAGTAGGCAGGAATCAGAAAGCACAAAATACAACAAGAAATCGATGCGTGTTGGGCGCGAAGCGTCGACGCGCCTCAAAGGAACGCTAAGAAAAGGCAGGGAGAAGGGCGCGCAGCCGGGACGCGGGGCCGGGGGATTGCATCATTGCAGCTCCCCCTCCAGAAAATGGGCTCCGAACCGCGGCGACCATCATGGCGCTCGGGTCGGGCCGCGCTTCCCGCGCGCCTTCCCCGAGCGCTCGGGCCGCGGGCACCGAGCCCCAAACGAGCGTTTTGCAAACATTTACCCCCACCCTCCTCCCTCGGGCGCCTGTTCCACCCCCCCTCCCACCCCCGCTTCCTTTTGTGTGCCCGCGTATGTGAGTGCGTGCGTCCGTCCGAGTGTGTATAGGACTAGGGAACTTGAAGATTATTTTTTTCCTCTCTTTTTTCCCTCCCGGGCTGGTGGTTGTAAACTTGATTGGCATTGGCTGCGCCCACTGACCCCTGCGCCGAGTCCACTGAAAATTTAAGGTGGATCCGAAAGCCTCCAGCTTCTCGCGCTTTAGCTGGTTTGGGAGGAAAGGGAAGAAAAAAAAAAAAAAAAAAAAAAAAAGCCCCAAACCTTGCGCCCGGCGCGTTTTCACGAATCCCCTGCGGTACCAGCCCCCGCGCCCGCCCCGCCCGCCCGCTGCGCTCTTCCTCCGCCCACCTCCCGCTCCTTCCCCATTGGCCCGACGGTGCAGTTTGAATTTTTTTTTTGGATGCTTGTTTGCTTGTAAAAAATACGGTACCCCACATCGTGTGACGAAACCTATTTCGGCGCCCCGAACTGGGGAGCTTCAGCTGGTTCTGGGGAGGAGGGTGGGCGGAGCATCTGTCTGTTCCAAAATTTTGCCCCAAAGTGCCGTTGACAGGGTGCAGGCGGGTGGGGGAGCGTGGGGCCGCGGTAAAGAAACCCGAGCAGCTTTGGCGGGGGCAGAGATGTAGTATAAAACGTTAATGGATGTCCGGGGCACGCCGTTTCGCCGGCTGCTGGCCAGAGGTGCTAGGGAGGCGCTGACGGAAGCCCAAGAGAAGATGCACCTTCCCCTGCCTTGGAAAGGTAGACTTGGGAAGGGAGGGGGCTGGGGATGAAGGTGGCCCGGAAAAGAGCACCTTACAACCTAGAGGGGAAAAAAAAAAAAAAAAAAAAAGAAAAGAAAAGAAACCGGGGAGATGTAAAGACAGATCAGGTCTATTATTTCAAGTGCTACCCAGCCAGATTCCATCATAATTCAGCCAAGTCGCTGTCATTTTTATTGAAAAAATTTAAAGGAAGTTTTCTCTCTTTGATTTCCAGAGTGCTTTTGAGTAAGGAAAATGTTAAAATAAAATTGAGAAAAAAATTAAGAAAGGAAATATGACTTTTCAAGTGCCTTTTGATTTCTGGGTCTGGAAATTCTTTTGATAAAGTACTTTAAGATTTAGGAGAATGTTGGTTGTATTACGGGTCTAATTGAAACAATATCCTGCATTAATTGTAACTCAATTATGTTTTACTTTGCTGTGAAAATTTCAAAAGTTTATAGTAATTCAAATTACTCTCTAAATCACTCTATTTTCACATTAGTGAAACTAGCATATATGCCTACATTTTGGGAGTCTCTTACTCTTGTGGCAGTGTAACTAATGATTTTAACCTGACGTCCAGCCCCAGCCTTCAGTCTTAACAGTTCTTAACTCCACTTAACTCCCCAGCCATTTTTTAGTTCTTACCTCCTCCAGTCCTTCCTAACCCAATCAATCCTTTACTTACACAACCTAACTTGGACCACCGTAAACTAACCTGCCTGTGCCCTTAGTAAGGAATTTGTTTGAGTTAAGAAAGTCCCCAGATGGACTGGCTAGCCTCAGGAAGTAGTGAGCTCATCATCCCTGGAAGTGTGAGTCAGGCACTAGTCTGGATGACCCCTTGATAAGGACATTGTAGACAGGGGAAAAATATCAAGTGAGTATGAAGACTAGTTACTTCCAAAGTCTGTTCTAGACCCTTGAGATATGGTATTTCCAATCTTGGACTTTATGGATATTCAATAAATTAAGCAATTTTCCTTGAGTTGCACTCAAGGAAGATTTCTTCTAGAGTTGTACCTTCCAATATGGTAGCCAGAAGCCATATGTAGCTATTGAGCATTTGAATGTGGCTCGTCCAAATTGAGATGTAACTGTGAAATATACACCAGGTTTCCAAGAATTAGTATGAAAAAGAATGTTAAATATCTCAATAATTTTTGTATTGATTACATATTGAAGTGATCATATTTTTGATATATTGGATCAAATAAAAATATGAAATTTAATTTTATCTGTTTCTTTTCCCGTTTTTTTTTTTTGGTGTGGTTACTAGACCATTTTAATTTGCATATATGACTCCCATTATATTTCCGTTAGACATTGCTGTTCTAGACCAACACCTATGATCACTTGAAGCACTATCTTTGAGAGTAGCTGGTAACTTCCAATTGCTGTCCTAACTTCCCAACTGAAAGCAAGGCCCAAACTCAGCCTCTGGAAACTTTAAAAAGAATTCTGCCAACACCGAACACCTACTGTTTCATCTTTAACACTTAGTATTGGGTTTGGGCCCAGACTGTGGACCTATGGTACAGATATGTCTGATTAAATCTGACTTGATAACAGCTTTCCACATTATGTGAATAGAGAGAGACACTGGGGAATCCAATATGTTAGGAATGATGCTGGGAAGCAATTTAGACCCCAAACAAAGCCTCCACAGGTAACTTTTCACTACTTGTCACTCTTTAGTGGAGAGGAAGGCAGGGGGCAGATGGAGGAAGGTTCTCATTCTGTGGATGTATCTCTAACGGAAGACTTGAACAAATGAAAGGGTGTCCCAAATTCTTGGATAGAAATACTCAAGATGATAAAGGGGATAATTAAATTTATGCTTTTATATTAAATTCTGTTAAGTTCTGATTATCCTATTCCATTCCATTGTTCTATTTGTTTATGCACTCAGGACTATATTATTTTAATTACTGTAATTTTACTTCTGGTAACACTAATATTCTACATCCAACCAGTCCCTTTAATCTGCTTTTTTCCCAGAATTTTCCCAGAATTTGGCTGCTTTTGCTTGACTTTTTTCCTATTTGGTTTTAAAATGAATTTGTCTAGCTGGAAATGTAATTCCTACTAGCATTTAAAAAAAATGGAGTGGGATCCTTATCTCATACTTTATACTAGGATCGATTCCTGAAGGATTAAAGAAGTGTAAAAACTTACACTTTTTTCCTGAAGTGTAAAAAAATGAAATTAGAGACACACTAGAAGAAACTTCAGGGGACTTTTCAAACATATAATCTCAGAGCGGGGAAGGTCTTTCTAGGTATGAAACAAAGCAGAATCTATTAAATATAGTATTGTTAAATTCAATGACATAAGAGTAAAAATGTTCTGTATGGCAAAGGCTTTCAGAGCAAAGTCAGAGACAATGGCTTGGGGTAATAGTTGCACAACAACATGAATATACTTAATTCCACTGAGCTATGCATTTAAAAAATGGTTAGGGGTGCCTGGGTGGCACAGTTGGTTTAGCGACTGACTCTCGATCTCTGCTCAGGTCATGATCTCACGGGTGGGTTCGTGAGATCGAACCCCCACATTGGTCTCTGTGCTGACAGCACAGAGCCTGCTTGGGATTCTTAATCTCCCTCTCTTTCTACCCCTCTCCTGCTTGCACTCTCTCTGTCTCAAAATAAATAAATAAACTTAAAAATAAATAAAAAATGGTTAAAGTGGCAAATTATATGCATATTTAAATACATACATACATGCATATATACTTACGTACACTTCTACAGGCACACACACATACATACGCACACAACTACTGGAAACATTTTAAAGTCTGTCCATGTTCTGTCTAAAAGAATCTCCTACACAGTGTTCTGTGAATCCTTTGTGAGACATGGGTATGGTGGTTACACTTCAGGCTCTGAAATCAGACTGCTTGGGTTTGAGTCCCAGTTACCTAACTCATTGCCTATAAGACCTTTTGCAAGTTACTTCACCTTTTAAAGTTTCTATTTCTTTGGCTATATCATGAGGATGCATTTACCTCTCTCACAGGATTATTAATCTATTCAGTGGGATAATGTATGGGCAGTACTTACCACAGTACCAGTTATATAATAAATACTAATCATTCCATATATTTATAAACGATATAATTAACAGAGACATCCAGTTCTTATCTTGGATTCTCAAGTAACCATCCACAATCTGCTATATTAACCTTGTAAATATGTTTCTCAGTTAAAAAAAAAATGTTTATTTTCAACAGAGACAGAGAGTGCGCGTGTGAATGGGGGGAGGGGCAGAGAGAGAGAGGGAGAGAGTGAGGATCCAAAGCAGGCTCAGCACTGTCAGTGTGAGCCCCATGCTGCGCTTGCTCATGAGCCATGAGATCATGACCTGAGTCAAAACCAAGAGTCAGATGCTTAACGGACTAAGCCCCCCGGGCGCTCCTATTTCTGTTTTAATTCTCACTTTTTTTTTTTTTAAGGTTTTAAATTTATTTGGAGAGAGAGAGTGCACGCACGCACAAGCTGGGGAGGGACAGAGAGAGGGAGAGAGAGAATTCTAAGCAGGCTGGGCACTACCAATGCCAAGCCTGAGCCCGTCATGGGGCTCAATCCTACAAACCATGATGTCATGACCTGAACCAAGATCAAGTCAGATGCTCACCTGACTGAGCCACTCAGGCACCCTACTGCTGTTACCACTCTTAAGAACAATTTTTTTATGGAGTATTTAATAAACAGAATTAATATATTGCAAAAAATAGTTAAAATGGTCAAATTTTTGTTATGTATACTTAACACAATTTTTAAAAAAGCTTAAAAAGTAAGGCATTTGTTCAGTTTAGGGCCATCTCTAATTATCTCAAAAAGGACCTGGTATAGATTTGTTTGTGGTACTAAGTCAATAACATACACACACACTCACACAAATACAATGGCAAACTGGGAAAATGTTCACAACCCATATACTGAAGGGCTAATTTCCCTGATAAATATAAAGTTCCTACAAATCAATGAGAAAAAGCAAACCAACAGAAAAATAAGAAAGGATATAAACACAGTTTTCAGAAAGAGAACAAAAGGCTCTTAAAATATGAGAACATACTCAACTGTAGCTTAAAACTATTGGGATATAAATTACATATAGAATACATAAGTTTAGGCAACTATATTCACAATTAGCATCACTCAGATACAAAGATCGCCATCATCCTTTCTTGATAGTTTAACCTTTGCTTCCCTCCTTTCTATCCAAGGCTGAGTGATTTTTTTTTTTTTTTTTTTTTTTTTTCTGGCTTCATTGGTGACCAGAGAAGCAGAGTTTGCATGTGTGGAAGCCATGACCACCTTTCAAATTCAGTGTAAGATTCCTCTCAATCCAAACCTGCTAGTCTTTGGCTTAGTGCCATCACCTTTTTTTGCCCATAGACATTCCCCTGAATCAGCCTCCTTTTTTTTTTTTTTTTTTTTTAACACTATGGCCAGGTGGATTTATTTTATGTTTGCAAGTTTGGTTCAACATTTGAAAATCAATATAACCTACCACACTAACAGTCTAAAGAAAAATCATAAATCATATCAGTTGATGCAGCAAAAGTACTTGGAAAAATCCAACATCCTTCATGATAAAAACTCAGCAAAAAAAGGAATAGAAAACTTCCTAAATTGGATAATGAACATCTCCAAAAATTACCTAGGGCTAACATGATACCTACTGATGACAAACTGGATGCTTTACTACTAAAGCTGAGAGACAGCAAAAATATTATCTCTTAACACTCCTATTCAACATCATACTAGAAGTTCTAGCTGAGTCAGCCTCTTAAAATGAATACAACCACCTTTTTGACACATTTCATCCATTTCTGCTTTAAAATTTTTTTTTAATGTTAATTTATTTTTGAAAGAGAGAGAGACAGTATGAGCAAGGGAGGGGCAGAGAAAGAGGGAGACACAGAATCCGAAGCAGGCTCCAGGCTCTGAGCTGTCAGCACAGAGCCTGACTCGGGGCTTGAACTCACGAGTTGTGAGATGAACTGAGCTGAAGTCAGACACCCAACTGACTGAGCCACCCAGCTGCCCCCATCCATTCCTGCTTTTAATTTCTATATATCAGCTGGTAATCTGAGCTGATAAGTCATCACCTTAACTGGCTTTTGCTTCAACTTCTCTATTCTCTGAAAAGCTTCAAGCAGAATTTATTATATGATAAAACGCAAAATGTCAAATCAGTAGAGAGAGACTATATTATGGAATAAATGGTGTTAGGTTATAGGGTTATAGCCAACCACATGGGAAAAATGTTAAATCTCTCCCCTGCCCTTCCCACGCACACACACACACACACACACACACACACACACACACACACATTATATTTTACATTATATACTGTGGGTTTACTTTTTGATTTAACAATTCATCTTCTACAAGTTTACTTTTGGGAAATAATGACTAAAGATATATTTACCAGAATGACCATTGTGAAGTTATATATTTGATTATAAAAAGAAACAAAAAAGTAAACAACTGAACAACTCCTTAGATATAGGAACGTGGGATTGATTATTTGAATATGGTATATCCAAGAATGACATAGATCGCAGTCATTAAAACACCCCAGGTAGCTTTATCTGCGTTAATACGGAGAGTTTTCAATAATATTAAAGCAGGCACAGAGCAATATTTATGGTATGACCTCATTTTTGTAAACAGTTTTTAACAAGAAACAACTATAAACATGTTTCGAATTTGAAAAATAATTATCCTTACAGTCCTTTAATGCAGAATAAGTTTCTCTTTGTGTCTTAGTCTCTTTTCTCAGACGTTGGCGGAGAACAAGCATTTCTATAATGCCTATCCCCTCCTTTTCTGTCTATTTCTGTCTAGTTTCAGATATCAGTAAATCCATATATGAATTATGAGGAGCGTGTGTCTTTGGGTATATGGTTTTCTTTCCAGGGCACACAAACGAGGTATAAATATCATTCCCATTAAGTCGGGAATATCTTAACAAACCATGGAAAATTGAGCCAATTCCATCTTTTTTGGCACAAGGGATCCTGTGGGTAACATTATCCCAAACCTCACATTCCTAGATCTTTGGGATTTGGCACACCCAGGGATTCTGCCCGGAATTCAACAGATTAACTAACTCCCTGTCTTAGTTTTGTTATGTCGGACATAGTGCTCAGGAGATTGTTTTAAATTTCTAGTTTGCTAACCAGACCAACCTTGAGCTGTCACTCTCCATGGGACTGGTTTGAGGCAAATCTTAGGATCTCAGAATACCGGGTATGGAAGATCACTGCATCCAGTGTTCATTTTACAGATGAAAATATTCTAATCCTTGATTTCCTGTAAAGTGGGGAAGTTAAACAAGTTGATTTATAGGTTCCTTCTGGCGCACAATTCTGTGATTTCTGTTTCCTAGTCAGGATCACGTAGTCTATCCCTGCGGATCAGGTTATTTTCCAGGGAAGCTAGAATCCTGATTTTTGGCTGAAAACCACATATTCGCAGGAGTCAAAGGAAGATGCTAGTACAACAGTACAGGCTGAACGGTGGACATTTATTATCTTGCTTCAAAAAAAAGCATGTGATAACTTCATGGTTGCTTAGTGATGTCAAACACTGCTTCATTGTTGCGTGCTAAGGGCCAGGCTCTGTTTTCAGCGTAACAAATGGGAGCATTGCCCTCTTCAGGCTGTTGGAGGAGATGGACAGGGCATCACAGCCATGATTATTACATGCAATTTGGGTGAGTGTTCTGAAGGATAAGTGTTGTGAAGGGATCTCAAAGATTCTGTCTTAGGCTCCCATGGTTTGGGCCCCATACAAAGGTGTCTAGCTGAGAGAGCAAAGGGGGACTGAAATCCAAATTCTTTCCCCTAGCCAGCCTGTGTTCACCAAAAAGAAACAAGTCTTGAAAAACCTGTCTCTCCACGAGGGGCTTTCTGTCGTTGGCCAGAAGTCCCCTGTGTTGTAGTCGTTGCCATGTAGGATGCTGTAAGCGTTAGAAACAGGGGGCCTAACCTAGTGGTGGCGGCTATCAAGTCTCTCCTAAGGAAATGACTTTCAGCTGAGATCTGGAGGCTGAGCGGGAGTTAACCAGTCTAAGGAAGGAGGGGAAGAAGAGAGACCCAGGCTGAGCCAGTCCAAAGCTCCAAGGCAGGGAAGGACTTTGAGGAAGTGAAGAAAGGTGCTTGTGGCTGGGAGTGAGTGCTGTGGGGGACCTGTGGGCAAGTCCAGATGGGCTTTTGAAGGAAGCCACATTAGGAATTCTGGACTTGACTTTAAGAGCAACGGGAAGCCATTGGATACTTGAAGAGACTTGTGCAGCTTCAGTTAAACTTGCTTATTTCCTCATTTTATCTAATTCTGGTCAAAGCCCTTAGTCTTGATCAGGATTATTTCCATAAGAGGTGGGGGGCACCTGGGTGGTTCAGTCGGTTAAGTGGCCGACTTTGGCTCAGGTCATGACCTCCCAGTCCATGGGTTCAAGCCCCACGTCAGGCTCTGTGCTGACAGCTCAGCCTGGAGCCTGCTTCAAATTCTGTGTCTCCCTCTCTGAGCCCCTCCCCTGCTCACACTCTGTCTCTCTCTCAAAAATAAATAAACATTAAAAAATTTTAAAAAATTTCCATAAGAGGTGGGAAAGAATGTTTAGGCTTGCACCTTTTTATTTTTTATTTTATTTTTTGGGGGGAGAGAGCCAAGTGGGGAAGGGACAGAGAGAGGGAGACAGGATCCGAAGGAGGCTTCATGCTGACAGGCTGACAGCAGCAAGCCCCGTGTGGGGCTGGAACCCACGAACTGTGAGATCATGACCTGTAGGCTTGCACCTTTATGTTTCTCTGTGATGCTGTTTAAACATACACCATATAAAACACATTTTAAAACTGGCTTCAGGGGCACCTGGGGACTCCCCTGCTCGCGCTCTGTGCCTCTCTCTTTCTCAAAAACAATAAACATTAAAAACAAAAAAAACAAAAAAACCCCTGGCTTTGGGGCGCCTGGGTGGCTCAGTCAGTTAGGCGTCAGACTTCGGTTCAAGTCATGATCTCACGGTTTGTGCGTTGGAGTCCCGTGTCAGGCTCTGTGCTGACAGCTCGGACCCTGGAACCTGCTTTGGATTCTGTGTCTCCCTCTCTCTCTGCCCATCCCCCACTTGCTCTCTCTTTCTCTCTGCCTCAAAAATAAATAAATATTAAAAGAAAAATCCTGGCTTCAGTAAATGAAGGGGACACGAAGTCCTGGGACCATCAGGGGGGATACTGGCCACAACTAATATATTGCAGCTTCAATGCAGGACTCCTCCCCTCCTCCTGGAAAATACTATGGCCTGCTATGGGTCTTTAAATGATGGAGCTGAAGAAGTGAATCTCCCCACTTTGCCTACACCCACTAGCTGCTGGTTCACCTTGTCTCCTCACGGAAGCTGGTTGCCTGACTTGTTTTGGGTGCTGGCCCGTGTTTTGCCCTTTGCCGGTACAGGTGGTGTGAATCTTCTAAGCAGGTGAACAGTTTAGGAGTGGATACTGAATCCCTTTCTTCAAATAGCTCAACAGTTTTTGTCTTCCATTTTTACTGGGCGACTGGATTGAATATTTGCAAATAATTTGGCCGAAGGAGTCACTATTTATTTGGTTTTGGAAAGAGACTTCAGAGGAGGGATGATAAAAATGGACAGCCCATGGAGTTGGGTTGTTGTTTTTTTTTTTTAACTGAAGCTTAGGAAAAGAGAGACCTCTGCTGGCTAAGCCGATAGAACCACCTGCATTCATTCGGTCTGCGACCCAGCAAGAAGCTGTCCCTTAGGCTTGTGCGAGGGGGGTTCGCAAATTCACTGCTCCCTGTTCATTTCCTCAGCTGTCAACTCAGGTGTTTTTGGAGTGAATCTAAGTGACCTGTAATTCCCAGCCCCAGTCATGGTTGTTTCGGTTTCAGTCTCTAGGAAGAGGGTCGGTCTTCCATACTGCTCGAAAACAAAAGCTCTAAATAGCAGCACCAGGGAGCACTCGGGTCTGAAATCACTCCTACACCTTCTCTTTGTTTCCTTTCTCTTCTCTGCCCTTCACCTCCCCGCCTCCCCTCTGCCAGGAAAACAAATCTTCACTGAAAAGGGAGCAGGCGTGATGGAGAGAGAGGAGGAAGTAACCGCTTATCTGTAGCATATCCTCCACTGAAGATTGTGGCTGGGGGCCCAGAGGTGGGGTTATATATATACCTGAGCAGCGCTGGGAACCCCGTGGATAGTGGAGTGGAGCTCCATCATCAGTGGGACACCCTTTACTCCGCTGCAGAAGATAGAGGGTGGTTATATGGGAGAAGGAAGTGGGGGGGAATCGTCTCCTTGAGCCCTGGTTTGTCAGCAACAACAACGATGATGAGTGCCTATCACGTGCCAGGCCCTGGGCCAAGCATGTTACATATCTTAATTCTGCTTCTGCTTTGCCTCTCTGTTTACGATTTAAAAAAAAAAAATTTTTTTTAACATTTATTTATTTTTGAGATAGAGACAGACAGAGCATGAACGGGGGAGGGGCAGAGAGAGAGGGAGACACAGAATCCGAAGCAGGCTCCAGGCTCTGAGCTGTCAACCCAGAGCCCGACGCAGGGCTCGAACGCACAGACCATGAGATCGTGACCTGAGCTGAAGTCGGACGCTCAACCGACTGAGCCACCCAGGTGCCCCTCTCTCTTTACCATTTAAAAGCCCTCTTTCTCTAGAAAAAAAATTAAAAATAGGTAAAGAATTTAGGACAAAGCCCGCATAAAAATAATAGCTATGTGTGTGTTTGCCATTTTATTAGTATTTTTTCGACTCTGGAGTATCCACCTTCCCCCCCCCCCCCCCCCCCCCCCCAGCCCCCGCATAGGAGAAGAGGCCTTCCCTGTGCTGACTGGGCTAAGTCCTAAGCTCACATCCAAGATGACACCTCGGGCCTGTGGTACAGAGCAGCAAAAGGGCCTCTTTGGTCTGGCGCTTTGTTTCCAACGTTGGTTCCACGTCCCGTCTTCCCACACGTCCTGTCTTCCCCTGTCTAACCTGCTCTTGCTCCTTAAACACTCATTCTCGTAGATTTCAACAGCCTTTTCCGGATGGGCTGAAGTAGGAGCTCTTACTATCACCTAACGTTCACTTTAACGCTGTTGGGGGGACCTTGAATCATCTGGTTCAAGCCCCTCTTTGGGGAAAATTGAGGCCCAGAGAGGTTGTCGGCTGCCCAAAGTTACCCAGCTGGGGGCGGGGGGGGGTGGCTGAGGCAGGACTGGAACCCAGAGCTGGGGTCTTGATGCGGCACTCGTTTTATGACACCCACGCCGTCCTTGCTGTCCATCGTGCAAGAGATGGTTTCTGACTTTACTTTCTGCTTCTCCTCTCTGGTCGCCTGTCAGCCACCCCCTTTTCTAAGGGGTCCACTCCTTCATACTGCACAGGGGCAACCCGGGGCCAATTAGTACAGCCACCTGTCGCCCGCTCCAAGCAGCCCCCGGGCAGTTTCCCTCCCTCCCCTAAACTAACCTCTTCTGTTTGCACCTTGTTAGTGCAGTAACAAATCACTTGACTCACATTTACCAAGTGACATTCATGGACCTTTTACCCTGCTCTGAAATGCCTATTGATTTTGGCATTCCTGTGCTGCTAGGTAGTCTCGAGTTATATTTCATGCGTGCTTTAAGTTTGTGTGTGTCAGAAGCTGCCTTTACTTATTCTAACGCTCTCTGATTCCTCAGCATAACACAGTGCCTTTGACTGGAAACATAGTCTCTTAACCCAACAGAGTAAATCTCTTAACTCTGGGAATTTTAGTACTGTGGAAAGCCAATTATGCAGCTATTTTAAAGCGGGGTGTCCTCTCTTAAGAGTTTCAATCTGTGCCTTATAGTTTCTAATATGGTGCCCTGGGTCTACTTGTTAACATTTGCCAAAGTTTTCTAAGTGATAAATCGCCCTACTTGAGTACTGCCGCAGAATTTGTTCATTCATGGGGCTGGCAGTTATTTAAAGAGTGTTCCTGAAGTATGCTGGACTGCGTTAGGCCCCTGAAGGCATTTGAAAAAAAGTTTTCGACATCTGCGGCATTTGAGGAAAAGTTTGACATCTGCCTGTCCATCCCCTTCTGGCTGCCTGGAGGGTGGATAAGATGGATGCAACTTGAGGAGGCATCCTTTGTTTCTGAGGATAGAAGGTGCATTGTGGAGCACAAAGATACAGGAACTGTAGGCGATGCCACACCAGCTCTGTACCGCTTATCTCCCGAATTCCTCTAAGTAAAAGAAAAATACACTTTTATCTTGTTTAAGCCACTATTATTTCTGGTCTCTGTTACTAGCTGCCAAATGCAAATCTTAACTGATATAGAAGTCCTTGAGGATTTTTGAGCAAGGGATTGATTCTGATTGGTAGCTATGCAAGAGCTAGATTTGGGGGGGTTGTTCCGGGCCATACAGAGAGATAAAGTTGGCTTGGCAGGTGGGGACGGATAGTTGGGGAGGCTTTGAATGAGGAGAATACAGATCTTGCACAGGGTCATTGATTTCGTTTTTTTTCCCCCAGGACACCTCTGCTGAACTCCTGTTCTATAGCGGTTATTTAAATATGTAGTTACTGAGTGATTTGCATTGTGCTATCGTCAGGTGGCCTGAAAGCTAGGGAGATTGAGAAGATGGGTATTCTTTGTGTTCTAAAAAGGAGCAGGCAAAAGCTGGCACAGGAAAAGAGTATCAGTGTTACAGTAAAGTGAAGTTACTATGTTTTCTGAACTCCTGCAGACTTTTTCAAGGAAAGGAACTTTTGTTACACGGGACTGTCTAATCAAGATACATTTGAAATGTATCCTTTCCTGGGGAGCAACTGTAAGTAATATTTAAAAAATATGTCTTGGAGTAACTTGCAGGGTAGAGATACATTTCATATGCTAAAAATTTCTAAAAGGGGAAAATCTATTAACTTACTCTAAGCTTCACATCACATCTTCCTAGTGAACTTTTCATCTTCAGGTTGGGCAGATAATTTCACATCTTTTAGAAGCCATTTCATTCTTGTTTAAAAGGCTTATAAAAATATAATAGTATAGCTATAATAGAGCATAGCGTTCCTGTCAACTAGATGTGCTAACTTAGTATCTAGGTCTCTGTTTCCTTGAAAATGGGTTGGCCGTTCCAAAGTTCCTTCCCAACCCGGCTCAAACAGGTAATTGGAAGCTTACTACAAATCTCAAGGTCCCTTAGGCACTTACCTTCAGTCTTTCTCTCCCTGCACATAGAAAGGCAGATGTGCCCAATGTTACCTGAAAATCCTTGTTCATTAATTATGTCTCCCTGCTCTTTCCTTCATTTGGAAAAAATACATTAGAATGCAAGTAACTGAACAGTAGGTTGTACCTGAACTATCTGTTGCAAACTTCATGCCAGCTCAATTTTAATAGTATCTATGATTGTCCCTCGTTCATAGTGGGAAAAAATAGGGGAAAAAATGATTGCAAATATTAGGTTTTGATTTATACCTCCCTGAAGTGCCTAGGTTGAATTTTGCACATAGGCAAAACAATCCCCAGTAGTCTGATAAGCAGATGTTCTCTCCCTACAGATAGATAATAACAGGAACCAACTTTTATGGAGCACTCAATGTGTGCTAAGCCACTTATCTACATTTTTTCCTTTTAACCCTGACAAAAATTCTGAGAAATAGCTATATCAATGAGGAAACTGAGTTTTTGGAACTAACTCTTGCTCACCGTCACATTAAGCAGCTGAACGGGGGCTCAGATCTAGGTCTCGCTGACTCTTCTGACTCTCGCCTGGGTTTAGAGGCTGTCCTGTTATTCTTGTAAATAATCTCAATGAGAACAAGGCCAGCTGGCTCAGTGTGACACTCGATCCCAAGTCATTCTCTTTCACTTTCTGCCAGATTGGAAGACTGTATAGTGATTAAATATTTCTGGCCAGCAATGTCTTGCCATTTATGGAAAAATGATACCCCCTAATCTTTAATAATTGTTTCATTAAGAACAAAAACAAAGCTCCTGCTAAACTTTGGAATGACTATAGGAAAATCTTAGTACTTCTTCCACCTTAGTCTCCCTCTCTCCTCGGCAAGGAAAGAATAGTATCATTTTCCAAAGTTGCTTTAGGAAGAAGACAGAGGATGCTACTTAGTTTTCATCAGTAGACTTTTTTTTTTTTTTTTTTTTTTTTTTTGTGGCAGGCTACAACTACCATGGGACATTTTAAGGTTAGGAAACCCCTTCTTAGGGGATAAGGCCATTTTACGGTAAAAGAGGCTCCGAAGGCCTAAGGAGGGAGGTTATTATTAAAGCATGAGCTTGCCTCTGAAGATCCATATAGATTCTGGTGTTTCTCCAAGGCCACCTTGTGAGTTAGGTAGGAAGACATCCAAGGCTTTATATTTGCTAAACTTGTTTGTGTTAGTTTCCTACCTCCTATCTCATTTGCCTGGCGGAGGGGGGGGGGGGGGGCCGCCCAAGGGGGGGCCGCCCAACTTGTTTTTGGGGAAGTGTAGCAAGATAAGAGCCAAGTGAAGTTAGCTAATTTGTTAATTTGGTGAGAGGACTCACCAAAAAGATCATTTCATGGGGTGCCTGGGTGACTCAGTCAGTTAAGCGACCAACTTCATTCAGCTCAGGTCATGGTCTCACGGTTTGTGAGTTTGAGCCCCGCATGGGGCTCTGTGCTGACAGCTCAGAGCCTGGAGCCTGCTTCAGATTCTGTGTCTTCCTCTCTCTCTGCCCCTCCCCCGCTTGAGCCCTGTCTCTCTCAAAAATAAAATAAAATATGGGGCGCCTGGGTAGCGCAGTCGGTTAAGCGTCCGACTTCAGCCAGGTCACGATCTCGCGGTCTGTGAGTTCGAGCCCCTCGTCGGGCTCTGGGCTGATGGCTTGGAGCCTGGAGCCTGTTTCCGATTCTGTGTCTCCCTCTCTCTCTGCCCCTCCCCCGTTCATGCTCTGTCTCTCTCTGTCCCAAAAATAAAAAAAATAAAAAAAATAAATAAAATAAAAAACCCTTAAAATTTTTTTAAAAAGTCCATTTCATTTGTGTGGATAAGAAGCTCTTAGGGTGGTTTTCTGTCCTTTGGGTTTTGAAGGTAATTTTGTAAAGAATAATTAAGCCTTAGGTTTTCTTTTGAGCCTGCGAGGTAGGTCCTGGGAAAGCCAGTTGCTTCGTGGATGGGAATATACCCACAGCTGGGGGTGGGAGTGGGTTGGGTGGGCAGAGGCAGATCTGATTAGATGAAGTCTACGGTCTTCCTTAATGAGCCACCACACACTTGTAGGTGGGGTCGTCATCTTCGCGTCACGATGTCTAGGCTAAGCTTACGAGGGAAAGGAATAACCTCCCCACAAGGTGGTCGACATGAGCCACTGAAATAACGTATCTGAGAGTGCTTTATAAAAACATTGTTATAATGTGTGGAAATGGTGGCTAAAGGAAGTGCTTCAAAATGTCAGCTATTATTAATGAGAGTGTAATTCAATATTAGGTCTAACTGGACACGGCTGATGGGGCACACACATGGGGCACACATGGGGCTACTTTTCAAAATATATCCTTTCCTTGCCTGTTCACGGATATTCCTCACCATCCATTCTCATTCCTCCCTGCTTTCTCCCCTTTGCATAGTATATTCATATAAATACATTTATCCATTCCGTTTTAGCCGTTGGGAGTGTGAGTGTGGTTTCCTTAGTTGCTCTGCTGTGTGTGAAGTGAACACTGACCACACATTATTCTTTACTTTGGGAAGGCTGGGAACAATTCAAAGCCAAGGGCATGTTGTAACACTACTTAATAATCTGATGTCACATGGCCCATTCTCGGAATAATAGGTATGTTTTCTTTAGGGCTGGTGTCTTAGACCTGCTTCCTAGGGTAGAGCCTCATTACTAAGCACAATATTTCTTAATTAATCAAATGAGAACCAGGCCATGTTGGTATGATGTCACTGCATTAGTGCTTGGCATAATTTCTTCTCTGGTCATCTGGCTGAATCATTAAGATAGCTAAAATAACTGTAGGAACAATGGCTCTCACACCTGGTATGAGGAAGAATTACCTAACGTAGCTTTGAGGATGCTCATTTGCACAAAGTTCTGGAAAATGTCGATATGGAAAGAAGTTCTGTGTCAGTTTTCTTTTCTTTTTTTCTGCGTCTGTTTTCTTTTACCTTCCTTCCTTCTTTCAATAAAAATGTATTAAGCACCTACTGTATGCTAAGCATTAGGTATAAAAAAAATCATCCCTGCTCTCAAGCCCTTAAGGAGCTCAAAGGTGTGTGTGTGACCACAGTACAATAAGTTATGAACAATGAGATAGGTTAGAATAACCCTCTGTGAGCATACACGTGGGAGAGGGCAGCTCTGGGAAGGATGTTGTGAAGAGAAGATGTTGTGTTAACTATTGAAGGATAAATAGGAATTTGCGGAGCCCAAACCCAACAAACAAGAGTAGCAGAAGGGGTATCCATGTGGCTGAACAAAATCTACAAAGGCACCAAGGCGTGGAGGAAGGTGATTGGGACGTATGATGTATAGTCTGCTAATACTCATAGTAGTCTTGTCATAGTCTGGTGTTACCAGTGCACGGATGCACAGTTTACAGCAGCAAACATTTTTGTGGACCTGCTCCTGAGGTGTCTCCACAGCTGTGGTAATCATCCGCTACAATCTGGTTTTGGCAGGCCACAACTCTTTTCCCTCTACTTCATGGTGTGGAATTCTGGAGGATCAGTAGAGCACTTCTCGGTCAATTCTCTGCGTGGAGATAGACATGAGGGAAGCTCTGAACCCTGAGTCAGCTACCAGTTGCCTACTGCCATGAGATGGGAGATGTGCAGAGAGTAGACTCCGGGATAAAATTACGTTATCTCATTTGAATGACCTGTTCTGGTAAATCATGCTAGATTTCAAGAGTTACACCAACTCCTTTTACCTAGACTAAGGTCGAGTTTAAGTGGCTTCCTCCGTCTCTTTTCTCCTGTGCTTCGATCTATTTCCTACCGACTGCCTACAACTGAGCCTTCCCCAGAAGTACAAACAGGCCCTGGACCATCTTACTTTGGGTGTGGAAGGATGCACAAAAGGGAGGTATGAGAAGTGACAGGTTTAAGATAGGAAAAGCCATGATGGATTGAGTGGTGTGGAAAGAACAGCCAGAGGAGTCTCATGGCTCCCAGGTATGGTCTTACTTCAGTATGGCTGTTGCGTTCAATCATTGGCTGGAGGCAGCCTTGGGAAGCATGGCCTCAGCACAAAGTCAAGTGTGGGTTTCAGGTGACTGGCTTGAGGACTCCCCAGTGGCCTTGCTGAACTTTCTTTACAACCGCACTGCGATCCAAGACACTTTCACTCAGCCTTCCTTCCTTCCCGCTCTCCTTCACTCAAGGTCAGATATACATCATGGTTGGACAGCTTCCCCAACTTCTCTTGGCTCCTCTTCACTTCCTCTACAGATGTTTCCCCTGGTAAATGTCTTGCATGTCTAACTATATTTTGGTGGCTCCTTTTTGGAGGACCTGGAACAATACTGCATGGAAGGAGCAAAAGAATGCTGATTTTAGTTCTGTGCTCTTTACTACTGAGATTCACCAGTAGGAAAATATATTGCTTTGATCAAAAGAAAAATTTTAAAAGAAAAGGGAGAACAGAAAGTGTGCCAATAAGGCAAGAGAAAGCTGTTGAAAAGGATTAAAGTTCAATAAAATAGGGACAATAAGGAATGAGATACAAGAAGATGCAATGGTTTAAAAATATTTGAATGAGCATGACGTGGAGGAAGGTATAATAAAAATGCAATGTCATGTGGGGTCACTCCCCCCCCCCCCCCCCCACCAAGGTCTGTTTAGTGGGAGTCACTAGCCTTCACTTGTTCCTGTTTGAGTCTCAGTCTTGGGCTTCTGGAGCTTACTAGCTCACTCTTGTATAATAAAAACCCTCTTTCACAGTGTCAATTCAGTAACTAAAATTGTCCAGTTTGATGCTTAATCAAAATTCAATCTTCGGGGTGCCTGGGTGGCTCAGTCAGTTAAGCGTCTGACTTCGGCTCAGGTCATGATCTCGTGGTCCGTGAGTTCGAGCCCCGCGTCGGGCTCTGTGCTGACAGCTCAGAGCCTGGAGCCTGTTTCAGATTCTGTGTCTCCCTGTCTCTCTGACCCTCCCCCGTTCATGCTCTGTTTCTCTCTCTGTCTCAAGAGAATAAATAAACATTAAAAAAAAATTAAAAAAAAATAAAACAAAAAAACTCAATCTTCATTCAAGTGAAAAACTTTTCTTCTCCTTACCTATTGACCAGGACAAGAAAGATCCTACAGCCTCTTCAATTCTAGACAAAATTGGTACTCTGTCTCTTCTGCTTCATTC
This sequence comes from Panthera leo, assembly GCF_018350215.1. NCBI lineage: Eukaryota > Metazoa > Chordata > Mammalia > Carnivora > Felidae > Panthera > Panthera leo. The sequence goes on from NC_056685.1 coordinate 46,205,922, forward strand.
TGTTTGCCAAAGCAAGTCACATGGTCAGCCCCAAAGGTAAAATCCAAGGAAATATACTTATTCCTGAGTCAGAAAAACTGAAATTACAGGGTAAAGTATGTGGGTAGAGGGAAAAGCAAAAGTTAGGGCTAGGAATTCAATCTCCCATAGTACTAAGGGGAGAAAGTCTCCAATTAGCTATGTGTGGCACCTGTGTTCATCCCTTGACCATTCCCTGTGGCCAGGGTGGGACATGGTAGTATGATTGGCAGCTACAATAGGACTACGTGCTTGATGTGAGTAAGAAGAATTGTTTCCCCAAAAGAAGGAGATGCTAATCCAGGAAGAAAGGAGGAGGCTAGAAACAGAACAATTCTACTCCCATGCTTCCCATGCCTTGGCTTCTTAGCCCTTATAATCACTCTTTCACATAGGTACTCCTAAGATCCTCTTTTTTTTTTTTTTTTTTTTTTTAATGTTTATTTTTGAGAAAGAGAGAGAGAGAGAGCAGGGGAGAGGCAGAGAGAGAGAGGGAGACAGAGGCTCCCAAGCAGGCTCTGCGCTGACAGCTGAGAGTGCGATGTGGGGCTTGAATTCACAAACCGTGAGATCATGACTTGAGCTGAAATCAAGAGTTGGTCGTCTAACCCACTGAGCCACCCTAATATCCTTTTTATAGCTGAGAAAATTGATGTTAAGAGAGGTTATGTAACTTGCTCAAGATGACCCATCTTGAATGATAGAAATTTTGGATTAAAAAAATAGCTTTAGGAACTCCTGGGTGGCTTAGGTGGTTAAGCAACCGACTCTTGATTTTGGTTCAGGTCATGATCTCATCGTCAGGAGACTGAGTCCTGTGTCTGGCTCAGCACAGAGCCTGGTTGGGATTCTTTCTCTTCTCTCTGCTTCTAGCCTGCTTGTGCTCTCCCTCACCCCCATCCTCCACCCCCAACCAAAATAAATAAATTAATTAAAAAAAATAGATATACCTAAGGGCAGCTGGCTGGCTCAGTCAGGAGAGCATGTGACTCTTGATTTTGGGCTCATGAGTTCCGGTTAGGTGTAGAGATTACTAAAAATAGATTTATCTAATCACCAAAGCCACAGTAATCAAGAGAGTGGTGTTTATTGAAAGGACAGACACAAAGATCAATGGAACAGAATGCAGAGTCTAGAAATAGACACACCCATGCATTGTCAACCAATTTTTTAAAGATGTTATTTCTAAGTAATCTCTACACCAATGTGGGGCTTGAACCCATAACCCCAAGATCAAGAGTTGCATGCTCTCCTGACTGAGCCAGCCAGGCACCCCAACCAATTTTTAATGAAAGTGCAAAAAGTCAATGTAGGAAGATAGTCTTTTCAGTAAATGATGTTGAAACAAGTAACAACCATATGCAAAAAAAAAACAAAAAAAAAAAAAAAAAAAAAAAAAAAAACCAAAGTAAAGAAAAAAAAAATCTCAACTTACACCTTTTACCTTGTGTAAAAATGGATATGCCCAAACCTCACAAAGAATCATAGACCTAAATGTAAAATGTAAAACTATAAAGCTTCTAGAAGAAAACATAGAAGAAAATGTTTGTGAACTTGGATGAGGGAAAGGTTTCTTAGATATGAAGCTAAAAAAGCACGATCCATCAAAAAAAAAAATCTGAATTGGGCTTCATCAAAATGAACAACTTTTGCTGTGTGAAAGTGACTGTAAAAGAGAATGAAAACACAAACCATAGACTAGGAGAAATAGTTTCGAATCACATATCTGACAAAGGACTTGTGTGCAGAATATATAAGAACTTTCAAAACTTATCAATGAGAAAATAACCCAATTAAAAATGAGCAAAAGATTCTTTTATTTTTATTTTATTCTTTTATCCTATATGTGAAAAATATATATATATTATCTTTAAATAATACTTTATTGTTATAATCTGAATTTTCTCCATGACATAAGCATTAAGGGGATAACTTAAAAATTTCAAATAGTTGAGCAATTTTAGAGGCTGCTTTTGTTATTTATCACACTACAAGGTGAAAATATATATAGTGATTTTCTGCCTTTTAAAATTTTTTTTTAACGTTCATTTGTTTTTGAGAGAGAGAGAGAGACAGAGTGCAAGCAGGGGCGGGGTAGAGAGAGAGGGAGACACAGAATCCGAAGCAGGCTCCAGGTTCTGAGCTGTCAGCACAGAGCCCTATGCGGGACTTGAACCCACAAAACACAAGACCATGACCAGAGCCGAAGTCAGATGCCTAACAGACTGAGCCACCCAGGTGCCCACCCCCCCCCCTTTTTTTTAAGTACACTTCACACCCTGCATGGAGCTCATTGTGAGGTCTTGAACTCACGACCCTGAGATCAAGACCTAGGGTGAGATCAAGAGTTGGATGTTTAACTGACAGAGCCACCCAGACACGCTGATTTTTTGCCTTTCTGATACTTATCCTATTTTTCTTATCTAAGCGATCCAAACAAATAATTGACATGGACTTACTGAAAAAAAAAGTTTTTCTTCTGTCTTGCCATTAAATTTTTACTATTACAGGGGTGCTTGGGTGGCTCAGTCAGTTGAACATCCAACTTGGGTCATGATCTCACAGCTCGTGAGTTCCAGCCCTGTGTCAGTCTCTGTGCTGACAGGTCAGAGCCTGGAGCTGTATGTATATATGTATGTATACATACATATATGTATATGTATATATACATAAATATATGTATATATTTAAGCTCTTCTTTATTCATCTATTGGTGGATACTTGGGCTGCTTCCATAATTTGGCTATTATAAATAATGTTGCAATAAGCATAGGGGAGCTTATCAAACTTTTCAAATTAGTGTTTTTCATATTCTTTGTAGAATTAATTTCTACATTAATTGCACTCATTAATGCAATTAGTGGATTATACGGTAATTCTTTTTCTCCTTCTCTTTTTAAAATGTTTTTTTATTTTGAGAGAGAGAGAGAGAGAGAGAGAGAGAGAATCCCAAGCAGACTATACACTGTCAGTGTGGAGCCTGAAGTGGGGCTCAATCCCACAAACCATGAGATCATGACCTGAGCTGAAATCAAGACTGAGCTACCTAGGTGCCCCTCATATGGTGATTCTATTTTTAATTTTTTGAAGAAACTTCATACTGTTTTCAATAGTGGCTATACCAGTTTGCATTCCCAACAACAGTGCACAGCAGTTCTTTTTTTTCCCCACATCTTCAACCTTCTTGTTTCCTGTGTTTTTGATTTTAGCCATTCTGACGGGTGTGACATGATATCTCATTGTAGTTTTGATTTGCATTTCTCTGATGATGAGTGACATCGAGCATCTTTTTGTGTGTCTGTTGGCCATCTATATGTCTTCTTTGGAGAAATGTCTGTTCATGTCTCCTGTCCACTTTTGAATTGGATTATTTGGCTTTTTGGTGATGAGTGTTATAAATTCTTTATATATTTTGGATACTAACCCTTTAACAGATATAGCATTTGCAAATATCTTCTTCCATTTAGTAGGTACCTTTTAATTTTGTTGGTTATTTCCTTCACTGAACAGAAGCTTTTTATTTTGATGTGGTCCCAATAGTTTATTTTTGTTTTTGTTCCTCTTGCCTCAGGAGACATATCTAGAAAAATGTTGCTATGGCTGATGTCAGAGAAATTACCACCTGTGCTCTCTGCTGCGATTTTTATGGTTTCAGGCCTCACATTTAGGTCCTTAGTCCATTTTGAGTCTATTTTTGGGCATGGTATAAGAAAGTGGTCCGGTTTCATTGTTTTGCATGTAGCTGCCCAGTGCTTTCAATGCCATTTGTTGAAGAGACTGTCTTTCCTATTGCATGATCTTTCCTCCTTTGTTGAAGGTTAACATAATAAAATAATCGTGATTTTACTGCTGGCTTCTCTATTCTGTTCTTTTGATCTATATGTCTGTTTTTGTGCCAGTATCATACTGTTTTGGTTCGTATAGCTTTGTAGAATATCTCAAAATCTGGGATGGTGATACCTCCAGTTTTGTTCTTCTTTTTCAAGACTGCTTTGGCTCGTTGGGGTCTTTTGTGGTTCTATGCAAATCTTAGGATTATTTGTTCTAGTTCTGTGAAAAATGCTTTTGGTACTTTGATAGGAATTGCATTAAATCTGTGGATTGTTTTGAGTAGTATGAACATTTTAACAATATTTGTTCTTCAAAAAATGGGCAAAGGGCTTTGAACAGATACTTCATGAAAGGAGATACACACAGATGGCAGATAAACACATGAACGTGTGTTCAACATCATCAGTAATTATGGAGTTGCAAATTCAAACACAATAAGATAATACCACATGCCTCTTAGAATGGCTAAAAACCCAAGCCAAGCCAACCCAACTAAACCCAAACTAAAACAAAACAAAACCTGAAATGCTCAATGCTGATGAGGCTATGGAGCCGCTGGAACTCCCATACATTGCTGGTAGGATGCAAAATGGTGCAGCCACTTTGGAAAACAGTGTGGAGTTTTCTTACAAGGATAAACACACACCATATGACCCAGTAATTCTAGGTATTTACCCAAGAGAAATGAAAACTGAAGTTCACGTGAAAAAAAATGGTACATGAGTATTTGTTGCAGCTTTATTCACAGTCATCAAATACTGGAAACCAAAATGTCCATCAACAATTGAATGGATATGGGGCACCTGGGTAGCTCAGTTGGTTGAGCGTCCGAGTTCGGCTCAGGTCACAATCTTGTGGTCTGTGAGTTCGAGCCCCTCATCGGGTTCTGTGCTGACAGCTCAGAGCCTGGAGCCTGCTTCGGATTCTGTGTCTCCCTCTCTCTCTGACCCTCCCCTGCTCATGCTCTATCTCTGTCTGTCAAAAATAAATAAAACATTAAAAAAATTAAAAAAAAAAAACCCAATCGAATGGATAAACACACTGTGGTGTAACCATACCATGGGATACTACTTAGCAGTAAAAAAGAATGAACTATACACACAGCAACATGGGTGAATCTCAAATGCATTTTGCTAAGTGAAAGAAGCCAGATCTGAGTGACTACCGATTGTGTGATGCCATTTGTATGGCATCCTCAAGAAGGCAAAAGTAAAGAGATGGAGACCAGATCCTTGGTTGTCAGGGACTTGGGCTGAGATGCGTTGGTTATAAAGACGCAGCACCAGGGGATTATTGGGGCTGATGTAACTCTTCTGTATCTTAATGGTGGTAGTGGCATCATGCTGCTGCTTTACTTCCAAGCAGAGAGAAGAGGACACATATTTTTACAATCTAGGGAGTTAAGAGGGAAGAATCTTTTGCTTTCTGACTAAATTGAGGTCGTTGTATCTACTAGTTGAATTCTCAAGGGCTTCTGTCAGAGCTCCAGCTGGAAATTTCAGGGTCAATGAGAAGCCTAGACACCTAGAAAATTCTATCACAGATAAGATGTGTAAGGCAGAATAATGGCTCCCCATGACGTCTACATCCGATTCCCCGGAACTTATGAGTGTTGCCTTAAGTGGCAAAAGGGTCTTTCCATATGCGATTAATGTTGAGGACCTGGAGACAGGGAGAATAGCTTGGATTATCTAGCTGGGCCCAATCTAATCAAATGAATCCTTCAAAGCAAAAGCAGCTGTGGTCAGAGACACGCCTATGGAAGACTGGTCATTCCTTCTCCCTCATCCCTGCTTTGTTTTTCTCCATAGCACTCAGTACCGTATTGTAGGCAGAATGATGGATCCCCAAAGATGCACACACTCTAATTCCCAGAATCTGTGAATATATGTTACATGGCTAAAGGGGAGGGAAGGTTGCAGATGGAATTAAGTTTGCTCATTTGCTGACCCACGAATAGGGAGATTATTTGGGATTATCTGGGTGGATCCAATGTCACAAGGGTCCTGAAAGGTGGAAGAGGAGGGCAGAAGACATCAGAGTGACGGGATGAGAGAACTCAACGTGCCTTTGCTGGCTTTGAAGGTGGAGGAAGGAACCGTGGAGCCAAGGAACACAGAGCCTCTAGAAGCTGGAAGAGGAAAGGAAAAGGAGCCTCCCCTAGAGGCTCCAGTAGGGAATGCAGCACCGTCAACACCTTCATTGCCACCCGTGAGACCCAGGTTAGACTTCTAGCCCACAGTCCTGCAAGGGATCAAGTTTGTGTTGTTTCAAACCACTAGGTTTGTGGTGATTTGTTATAGCAACAATGGAAACCAATACATAAGGAGAATGTATTGTTAAGTGTGAGGGGAGATGTTAATATTCACCAGGCTTCCTGGTTCTTCATCCCTCGAGTCCAGGCAAGTGATCCATTTGTCTACTTTCAGGATCAGTCTCATTGCCACTGGGATCAGTTCTGATCCTGGCAGTAAACATATGGGGTGTTTGTTGATATAAGATCGTGTATTAAACTGCACTCCTGTTGCCTGTGCCAGTGTTTCCTGAAAACACGTTCCCAGCTCCTGCCCTCCTTCAGCACAGGTGACTCACCTCATTCTGAACCCAATTTCAGGTCGTATCTGCCCCTGCCTCGAGATCCCTGTTCCCGATCTCCTTTTCCTCCACCAGATTGTACTACATACTTGAGCCTGCCGAGGCCCCACACTTGCATCACCCCTGACACAACTGTTTCTTCCCTCTGCTTGGGATTTTGTTTTATGCCCGTGCGACAGAGGGAAAGATGTATTATAATGATGTACTGGCAATACCTCCCTTCTTGTCCACGGGATGAATGCATGCTTTGTATACTCAGCTCACTCTAGAGGGCTTGCTGAATTAAGCAGGGTGGCTGGCAGTGAAGAGAATTAACATGTGAGGGAAGACCAAAGTTCTCCACCTACCACAGGCTGAGGGGGATCGTTGGAAGAAAATTTGATGAGAAGGTTGAATAAGCAGTAGAGATGGGTGAGCTATAAGCCTGGAGATGTTGAGGAAATAGAAACTGAACAAATATTTAAAAGGAAGGTTTCCTAAGGGCGCTTGGCTGGCTCAGTTGGTAGAGCATGCAATTCTTGATCTCGGGGGCATGAGTTCGAGCCCCATGTTGGATGTAGAGATTACTTAATAAAAAATAAAGGAAAATGAAGAAAAAAGAGGAACGTTTCCTATATGGTATGTAATGTAATATTGTCTTTGCTTCGCTGAGAAACACTCAGTAAATGTTGGCTTTGTGGGAGCTTGGAGGCGGTAAGTGCTGAGGGCTGCCCTAAGGTAAGGGCAGGATGACCCCAAACGGCCCAAATAGTTTCAGATGGAGAGAATGAGGAAAAGGACGGAAGTGGTCTTCCCAGTGGAAGGCCTTTCAGCAGGGATCCTTCAGAAAGGCTGCAGGAAGTAGCTGTCCCTCAGAGCAGTCCAAGAGGGACACATGAGGGCATTTACCTGCCTGCACGCTCCTGTCTCCATTTCCGTTGGCCAGGGTTCACCTCCTGAACTCCTAGATAGTGTCGTCTGGCCACTCTGTGACCACTCAGAAACTGATTTCACACACTGCCATTTCATTGAAGTCTGGAAATGGGCAGTGACTCACATGGGTGGGGCACTGACAAAATGAAAGAACAGAAGAGGCAGTGGAGGGAATCTGAGAAGGCTGAAAACATTTGTCTCCGTGATGAGAAAAAGCTTTTATTAAAATCTGGCTCTAGGGGCACCTGGGTGGCTCAGTCGGTTAAGCATCTGACTTTGGCTCAGGTCATGGTCTCACAGGTTAGTGAGTTCAAGCCCCGCATCAGGCTCCCCACTGACAGTGCAGAGCATGCTTGGGATTCTTGCTCTCTCCTCTCTTTCTGCCCTCCACCACTCACACTTTCTCTCTCTCTCAAAACAAATAAATAAAAACTTAAAAAGAAAAAAAAGAAGCCATACCTTCTATTTCAAAAAAAAAAAAAAAAAAAAACTCACTCCAAATTGTAAATCATGTTTTCAAGTGCACAGCTAATAAATGTATGAACTTACTTTTTTTTTTTAATGGTTATTTATTTTTTGAGAGAGAGAGAGGGAGTGAGCAGGGGAGGAGCAGAGAAAGAGGGGGACAGAGGATCCAAAGCAGGCTCTGTGCTGACAGCAGAGAGCCCAATGCTGTCTCGTGGGGCTCCAACTCAAGAACTGTGAGATCATGACCTCAGCCAAAGTTGGACACTTAACTGACTGAGCCACCCAGGCACTCCAAATTTACGTTTTTTTTCATAAAGACATATGAAAAACTACTGAGGAAACATTCCCTAATGCTAATTAACAATGCCCCAGAAATCTCATCTTTAGAATTTCAAATTATAGCCATAGTGCTGCAGTCTAACAGGTGGGAAGCTTCTAGAATTTTGATTTTTAAAAGGTCATGCTGTCTCAAAAATAAACATTAAAAAAAATTTAAAAAAAAAAGGGGGGGGGGGGCGCCTGGGTGGCTCAGTCACTTGGGCGTCTGACTTCGGCTCAGTTCACGATCTCACCATTGGTGGGTTCTGGCCCCGTGTCGGGCTCTGTGCTGACAGCTCAGAGCCTGGAGCTTGCTTTGGATTCTGTCTCTCTCTCTCTCTCTCTCTCTCTCTGCCCCTCCCCTACTTCCCCTGTCTCTGTCTCAAAAATAAATAAACATTAAAAATTTTTTTAAAAGGTCATGCTGTTTAATTACTCAAGTAATACATATAATATTTTTACTAGTAAAAAAAAATTTTTTTTCAAGCCAAAACCACCCTTCCGAGTGAAGGCAGTTGCATTTTCTCTGCCCTTTCTTAACTCAGCCCTGAACGGAAAAGGGGCATGATTTGAGGGGCAGATTTGGGGAAAATAAAGTGGGCATGCTCAGTTCATTCCCACCCACTTTCCTCCTTGGAATCCAGCCAGCATGAGGTCCACTCTCAGGGCGGGCTGACGCTTCCACTCACGGCAAGGCAAATCCCCCTTGGACCTGGACTGCTGGATTTTATTCTGCAGCTGGGTGTTGGGAAGCTTTTCTGACTCTCAACCCAGCTTTATCAGGAACTAGGTACGACTTTGGCCTTCTCCTTCCACTCCTTTATCTCAGTTTGTTTTGAACTCAGAAAAGGAGGAAGGGGTGCTATTTATCGGGCTCTGCTTCAGTGTTCCGACATTTGATACATTGGCCAGAAAATTGGTGTGGGAGAAATACACAATTAGGGAGAAGCGAATGAATGCCCATGGAGTGACTGAGGCTTCTGGAGTGGCATGGGATTGGCCTTGGCCCTGTGGTCTTGCTCTTTAGTGTGTGTGTGCAGGACATTTCGATCTTGGCAGTCTTACATTGAGCCAGGTAGGTTTTTATGGTGGTGCAGTGGGCTCTTAACAGCTGTGGCCTGGGAAAAAAGACCTTAGAAAAGCCACTCTGAGGCTGTAAGAGGACTTTGGCAATGGCACAGGGGCCACAAGAGGGACTTATCAGGGGCCAGCAGGCTGAAGAGGTCTTAATAAGCAGTTACAGCTGAGGCAAGGGTTCAATTATAGGGAGAAAGAAACAGTCTTTTCATATACTGCCCTTTTAGATATTGAAGGAGTAGAAAAATATTTGCTGTTTTTAAACCGTGGGGGCAGCTGGGTTCTCTTTGGACCGCAGAGCACTAATGAGAGATTAGTTTTCAATGTGCTAGTACTAAGTTTAGGTGGGTAATGTAAACAAACTGTCCTGATTTTGATTCCTTTTTAATGTTGTTTTGAACTATCTTCAAGGGCAAAAGTGGATGGACTAAGTTTGCATTTATGTGGCTCAAGAATCACTCCCTCTACTTGTCCTCGAGGTTGCTAGAAACTGGTTACGGAAATGGGATGGAGAAATCCTCCCCAGGTGATGGTTTTCTTCCGCCTGAGGAATGCCACAGGAAGAGGCGGTGGAAAAAGCCACGGCAGCACAGGAATAAAAATGCTTACTGGTTACTTTGGGAGCTCTGTCACTGGATGGAATTCACCTTCAGTGCAACACTGCAGTGCAGACAACTAAAATTCAAAAGGGACTCGGAAATTAAGAGGTTTCTAATATCTGGGTGGGAAAGGACAGCTCCACAGATAAGATCTGATCAACGAAGACGTTGCCAGTGCTGCGCGATTCTAACTTGGCAAGGAGGCAGCAGCCCCTCAAATGCCTTGCCAGAGGTGGAACTTCCTGGATGTGAAAAATGCAAGGTGCCATTGTGCGGAAATTAACCTGTAGCTAGTAGATTTCTCGTAACTAGGTTTTTAAATTTATTTTTAAAAAGTCTTTATTTATTTATTTATTTATTTATTTATTTGTTTTTGAGAGAGAGAAGGAGAGCGAGCAGGGGAGACACAGAAAGAGAGGGAGACACAGAATCCAAAGCAGGCTCCAGGCTCCAAGCTGTCAGCACAGAGACTGACCCGGGGCTCAAACCCATGAACCGCAAGATCATGACCTGAGCTGAAGTCCGGCTCTCAACAGACTGAACTGCCCAGGCGCCCCCCTCCTAACTGGGTTTTAACTCACAGTCCATCAATTCTGGATTCTTGGTCTCACTCAACTGGCTTCTGGTGAGGCTGTTATTTCTGCAACAGTTTTTGGTGACCCAAAATACTGTTGGCGACCCGCACTACTGATTCTGGGAATGTATTTTGCTTGATAATTTGCTTGAAAAATCGGCTTGTTTTCTGCCTCTGGTGTGTGTAGAGTGGGTGCTGTGATCATTTTGCATGTTCTGTAAATCTATAGACTCTTGGAAAAAGCAGAGTACAGACTTGCTGGGGGTAACTATTGTTTTCTAATTGGGAGGCCCTCTAGGAGCTGCCCCCATTCCAGTGAGATCCAGCTTAAAATGTAGCTTAAAAGATCCCTGCCTCTACCCAAGCATCGAAATCCCCTCCATCTGAGACAGAGCAGCTCGAATAAAAAGTTGGGGGAAATGAATTTTGGACTTCAATTTCTTTGAATTTTAATTCACCAAAACAGGATAATTTTGTTTTGAACCTTGCTTTTTTTGAACCTTAATGTCTCATGATTTTTACTTCATGCCTTGGACCTTAATTTCTCTCTAGACATTTGATAAAGGGAAGATGTTTATGTTAAAATTTTTTCCCCTCAACATTATTAGCATTTTGTTATTGAGGTTTTGTTGTGCATATTATAATGGGAATAGTGCATTTGTCATTTTTATTTTAATTTTATTATTATTTTAAATAATTTTAATGTTTTTAAGTTTATTCACTCTGAGACAGAGAGAGAGAGACAGACAGAGAGAGAGAGTGCACACAAGTGAGGGAGGGGCAGAGAGAGGGAGAGAGAATCCCAAGCAGGCTCTGCACTGTCAGCACCAAGCCCAATGTGGTGCTTGAACCCACGAACCGTGAGATCATGACCTGAGCCAAAGTCAGACGCTTAACCGACTGAGCCAACCAGGAGCCCAGTTTTATCAGTTTTTAAAAACGTTTATTTATTTATTGAGAGAGAGAGAGCAAGCATGTGTGGGGGAAGGGCAGAGAGCAGAAGAGAGAGAGAATCCCAAGCAGGCTCTGTGCTGGCAGCGTAGAGCCTGACGGGGGCTCAATTCCATGAACCCCTGAGACCATGACCTGAGCCAAAACCAAGAGTCGAAGATCAACCGAGTCACCCAGGCGCCCCTTTGTCATTTAATTTCAATCCCGGGGCATCTGGGTGGCTCAGTCTGTCAAGCGTCCGATTTCAGTTCAGGTCATGATCTCATGGTTTGTGGGTTCAAGCCCTGTTTTGAGCTTTGCGCTGACAGCTCAGAGCCTGGCGCCTGCTTCAGATTCTGTATCTCCCTCTCTCTCTGTCCCTCACCTGCTCAGTCACGCTCTCTCTGTCTCTCTCAAAAATAAATAAACATTGGAAAAAAATGTTCTTTAAATCTCAATCCTGATCCTCTGGTATGCTATGTGGAAAACATGGATAGGCATGATAAAAACGGATAATAGAAAAATGAAAAGTTCAGATTTGGGTACAAAATGGCATTGAACTATTTAATCAATGCATATAGGGAACTATTTTGGAACCTTTTGTGAGTGAAATCTGTCTTGCCCACCAGTGTTCCTGGGAGGGGACAAAGTTGGGTAATATAAGAGGGAGGAGTAGTCTCATGAAGATGGGGCAGGACTGTTCTGATAGGCTCCTGAGGTCCTCTCTTGAGGATGTCACACACACCTCTGCTGACATAGGCTTAATGGCTAAAACCAGCGGTTTAAGAGAACAAAAATCAAGGGAATATTAGTGGGGGGATAATTCTTAACTGACTTTTGATATTATCTTCTGCCATAGATTGAGTGATTCTCCAAGCATATCCATGTCCTAATTCCCGGAACCTGCGAACATATTCTTTTATGTGGTACCAACGACTTTGCAGATGTGATTAAGTTAAGATCCTGACGTGGGGAGGTTATCCTGGATTATCTGGTTGGCCTGATGTGACCACAAGGGTACTTAAAGGGGGACACAGAAGAGTCAGAGAGGAAGGTGATGTGATGACAAAGCCAGAGATGGGAATGACGAGCTTTGGCGACGGAGGAAGGAGACACAGGCAACAAGCACAGGCAGCCACTAAATGTTGAAAATGACAAAAAAAAAGTGGGGGGGGGGGGGGAGTGGGATTCTTCCTCTTCCTCAGAGCCTCCAGGAGGAACCAGCCCTTCCAGCACCTGGACTTTACCTCTGAAAAGTGAAATGGATTTTGGACCTCCGACCTCCAGAACTACTAGAGAATAAAGATGCATTGTTTTAAGTAACAATGTGGTAATTTGTTACAGTCCCAACAGGGAATGAATACCACTTCCATCTGTGAAGGAACCTGACTTAGTAGATCTCCTTGTGTTCTTGGAGAGGGTGATGTAATCTGATTGGTAAATTCCAGAATAATAAATTGAGCATGAATGGCTTGGTTTCATTCTTCTTCCTCTTTGGGAGCCAGGCAGCCCAAGAAAGCACCCACTCTGCTATTTGCAGGGCAGGGCCACCCAGATGATGGGATCTGCCCCTCTTGGGGCTGCTGGGTTTGGCTGGTTCAGTCGGTATAATACTGTGTGGTTCAGTATTAGTAAGCTCATTTGCCTTCCATGCTAAGCTACATTCTCTAGTGGCTCTTTTTTTAATGTTTACTTATTTTTGAAAGAGAGAGAGAGAGAGAGCAAGTGAGCAGGGGAGGAGCAGAGGGAGAGGGGGACACAGGATCCAAAGCAGGCTCCAGGCTCTGAGCTGTCAGCACAGAGCCCGATACGGGGCTTGAACTCATGAACCACGAGATCATGACCTGAGCCGAAGTCAGACACTTAACCAACTCAGCCACCCAGGTGCCCCTTCGGTGACTTTTATCAGAAAAGGTGATATTTTGGTTCCCATGGATCACTTCTTTGTCTTATTTCTCTCTTTATGTATAACTCAAACATGATAAAAGGGTGAACTTGAAGATAATAGATTGAACAAAAGTGGCACAACCTTTTCTTCCAGCTCCAAATTTCTATAAGGTCTATAAGAAATGGAAAAGGTAGATGAAGAAAATCACAACTGCATGGGAAACAAGAGGGGGAAATTTCCAGGGACCAGAAATTGTGACAAATGCCTGTATGATACAGGCGCAGGTGAAAAAGATCTATGATAGCCAAAACTTGAATATTGTTTTTTTGTTTTTGTTTTTGTTTTGCTGCAAAATATAGGAAGGACACCCTGAATGCTCACTGCCCCAAACTGGTAGATGCTAGCAGCAGGAAAAAGTTCAAAGTTCAAATAAGTTGACTGATTCGGGTACTGCAGCAGGAATGTCTAGATGGTTTGATCCCTCCTTAGCACCACCTTCTCCTACCCCTTCCGCCGGATAATAGTAATGGTAGTGTCTATCTCCAGTGAAGAAAAATGGGGAGGAAGGTGACAGTAAGAAAGATAAGGCAGGGCCCCACCTTCAGTGTCTGGCAACGTCTGGGAAGAATGAGGAGCATCTGTACCAGAACACTAGCCACCGAGGTATAACCAGTGGTAATCCTATCCTTCCTCAAAACAGGCCAAGAGGGGCGCCTGGGTGGCTCAGTCGGTTAAGCGTCCGACTTCGGCTCAGGTCATGATCTCATGGTCCGTGAGTTCGAGCCCCATGTCGGGCTCTGTGCTGACAGCTCAGAGCCTGGAGCCCGTTTCAGATTCTGTGTCTCCCTCTCTCTCTGACCCTCCCCCGTTCATGCTCTGTCTCTCTCTGTCTCAAAAATAAATAAACATTAAAAAAAAAAAAAAAAAAAAAGAAGAAGAAAAAAAAAAAAAAAAACAGGCCAAGAAAAGCAATGTGACGTAGATCTAACAGATGCCCTCTACAGAGATGAGTGAAAAATCAAGAATGTCCAACTTTGAAGAATGCCACCACGACAGAGAGAGACGGTCAAACTTCCACCTGAGGAAATGGAGTCTGTAGAGCAAGAAGATTAGGGCTTTGCAACAAGTTATGACTTGTGTTCACATTCTTGTGAACGCTGAATACACATAAGTATGAATAAGCCAGAGATTATGGAATCTGATTGTTGAAATAATAAAAGGGCTCCATCAGATTTGCTGGAAAACAAATTAACGAACTGGAAAACAAAGCTAGAAAGTTCTCTACGTAATCAAGATACGTGAAAGATCTAGAATTTTCAGTTTTATCTAATCAGAGTTCCAGAGAGAAAGACTATAGAATATGGAAGCGAGGCGGAGCATTTAAATAAGTCATTCAGAGAAGACTTGCTTCCTCAGATTGAAAGGACCTACAAATAGTATGAAATGTATGAATAGAAGAGATAAGGAAAAAAGCCTTAAAATCTTCCAGACAAAATAAACAGAATGCCTACAAAGGAGGGAGGGAGGGAGAATCAAACAGACATCAGATTTCTCATCAAAAACACTGTATTAAAAAATATCGGTGCAGGGGCGCCTGGGTGGCTCAGTCGGTTAAGCGTCCGACTTCAGCTCAGGTCACGATCTCACGGTTGGTGAGTTTGAGCCCCGCGTCGGGCTCTGGGCTGATGATGGCCCAGAGCCTGGAGCCTGCTTCCGATTCTGTGTCTCCCTCTCTCTCTGATCCTCCCCCTGTTCATGCTCTGTCTCTCTCTGTCTCAAAAATAAATAAACGTTTTAAAAAAAAAAAATATATCGGTGCAATGGTATCTTCATAATTTTAAGAGACGCTGACTTTTTAGAGCATTTTGACCACTTTTAATTGTACACAGTGGCATACAAGTATATTCACATTGTTGCGTGACCATCCAATCTATCCAGCTCCAGACCTCTTCATCATCCCCACTGAAACTTGATGCTCAGTAAACACTAATCCCCCATTCCCTTCTTCCCACAGCTCCTGGCAGCCACCATTCTTTCAGAAGGGACAATAACTTTTAATTTAGGATTTTCCAAGGCCCAATGAAACAGAAGAAAAGGATGGGGGTCTTTTCCTACCAGACATGCACCGTTAATATAGAGCTATTGTTATTAAAACAGAATGACATTAGTGCATGGATGGACAAGTAGACAACTAGGAACAGAACAGAAGCTCAGAACAGACCAAACTATTTATGAAAACGATTTATACAAAATGGACACTCTGGATCTATAGGGAAAGGAAGAACTATACTAGTGATGCTTGATAACCCCTTATACATAATTAGATCCCTAGCTCACAGATATACCAAAAATGAATTCTAGATAAGGACTCAAAATGAAAAGTAACTTTTATTTATATATTTTTTAATTTTTTTATTAAAATTTTTTTTTAATGGTTATTTATTCTTAATTTTTTTTTTAACGTTTTATTTATTTTTGAGACAGAGAGAGACAGAGCATGAACGGGGGAGGGGCAGAGAGAGAGGGAGACACAGAATCGGAAGCAGGCTCCAGGCTCTGAGCCATCAGCCCAGAACCCGACGCGGGGCTCGAACTCACGGACCGCGAGATCCTGACCTGAGCCGAAGTCAGACGCCCAACCGACTGAGCCACCCAGGCACCCCTAATGGTTATTTATTCTTGAGACAGAGAGAGAGCATGAACAGGGGAGGGGCAGAGAGAGGGAGACACAGAATCTGAAACAGGCTCCAGGCTCTGAGCTGTCAGTACAGAGCCCCACACGGAGCTCGAACCCACGAACCGTGAGATCATGACCTGAGCCGAAGTCCGACGCTTAACCGACTAAGCCACCCAGGCGCCCCGAAAAGTAACTTTTAGAAGAGAAAATGGGAGAATGTTTTTATGGTCTTGCTCTTTAGGATAAAACGAAGCCGAAAACCCAAGCCATAAAGGAAAAAATTGGTAATTTCAACATTAACATGTATAAAATGTCTGCTTATTAAAAGTCATTATAAACATTGAGAAGTTACAGGGGTGCCTGGGTGGCTCAATCGGTTAAGCATCGGACTCTTGATTTTAGCTCAGGTCATGATTTCATGGTTGTGAGATAGAGCCTCGCCTCAGGCTCCATGCTGGGTGTGGATCCTGCTTAAGATTCTCTCCCTCTCCTGCTGCCTTTTCCCTGCTCATGTGTGCACCCTCTCTCTCTCTCAATAAAAAAAAAAAAAAAAAAAAAAAAAAAATCGAGAAGTTACAATCCAAAAGGTGATATTTGTAACAGATATAACCCACAAAGATTGGTGTGCAGATTACATAAAGAACTCCTACAGATCAATAAAATATAAATAACCCATTAGAAAAAGACAAAAATATAAACAAATTCACAGAAAAGTAAAACCAAATGACAAATAGGATGATCAACCTTCCTAAGATTCATAAAAAATGCAAAGAAAAATAATAATGTGATTCATTTTTTTTAGCCAGTTTGGCAAAAACGAATATAAATGTGATACCAATTGTTGGTGAGAACGTAGAGCCATAGGACCTATTCTGCACCATTGGCAGGAAGGTAAACTAGTATGTCCACTTTGGAGAACAATTTGGTAATGTCTAGAAGAATTACAAATGCACATAACCTAAGGCCTAGGATTTCATTCTGAGGATTCATTCTAGGAAGTCAACAAGACTTGCACAAGAATGTTCAGAGCAACACGGTACAAGTAAAAAAATTAGAAATCTGCATTAGAAATATACATCAAGGGCACCTTGGTGGCTCAGTCAGTTAAGCATCTGACTTCAGCTCAGGTCGTGGTCTCATGGTTCATGAGTTCGAGCCCTGCATCAGGCTCGCTGCTGTCAGCACGGAACCTGCTTCGGATCCTCTTTCCCTCTCTCTTCCTCTCCCCCACTCGTGCACTCTTTCTTTCTCAAAAATAATAAATAAACATTAAAAAAAAGAAATACACATCAATAGGAAAATGAGTAGTTAACTCGGATTCTATTAATAAAAAGTTGTACTACAAGCAAATCTGATTAAATTATGATTAAGCTTGAGCTTCACCTTCAGGATAGGGATGTCTTTCACAAATGTAATGTTGAATGAAAAAAGCAAATTGGCAAAAAAATACACCTAGTAAGATATCATTTATAGAAAGTTTAAAACAACCAAAAGAATACTATGTATTGATTTCGGATACGTCTGTAGTAGTTAAAACCTAACAAAATGTATAGGATGATAAGCACCAAATAAAGGATAGTGTTTGCCACAAGAAGGAAAGGAGGAGGATGTGATCACTGAGAGAAAAACAGAGCCAAAGAAATAACTATAGAAGATTTGAATCAGACAATTAAAAGCTTTTTGTTTTTTAATGTTTATTTTTGAGAGAGAGACAGAAGACAGAGACAGAGACAGAGCATAAGTGGGGAAGGGCAGAGAGAGAGGGAGACACAGAATCTGAAGCAGGCTCCAGGCTCTGAGCTGTCAGCACAGAGCCTGATGCCGGGCCCGAACCCACGAACCAGGAGATCATGACCTGAGCCGAAGTCAGACGCATAACTGACTGAGCCACCCAGGCGTCCCCAGACATTAAAATCTTAATCAAGCATATGCAAATATATGTATCCCATATATATATATATATATCCAACAGGCAGAGAAATAGCATTTTCTTCAAATACACATAAAACATGGACAAAAATTGAGCATGTAGTAGGCCAGTTTCCCAACCTGTATACCATGTGGGACCTGTGTCCCATGGGCCAGAGGTTTGGGTATTATAGCCTGACTCCCACCAGCATCCTAGTCTGGGGCTCCAAATTCCTTTTACCCTAATGAGATGCACAAATATCATTTTTTACATGTACCACAACACCAAGAAAGTTTGGGAAGCAGACACTTGACCATAAAGAAAAGCTTAACAAATTTCAAGTCACATGCAGTGATCACAATGTAATAAAATTAGAAATTGAGGATAAAAAGAACCATTCCCAAACCTATACACTTAAAAATTAAGAATAAAAAGGGACACGTAAATAACTCTTGGATTAAAGAGAAAGTCAAAATAGAAAATACAAATTATTGGGGCACCTGGGTAGCTCAGTCAGTTAGGTGTCCGACTTCGGCTCAGGTCATGATCTTACGGTTTGTGGGTTCGAGCCCTGCGTCGGGCTCTGTGCTGACAGCTCAGAGCCTGGAGCCTGCTTCAGATTCTGTGTCTTCCTCTCTCTCTGCCCCTCCCCTGCTTGTGCTCTGAATCTTTCTCTCTCAAAAATAAATAAACATTAAAAAAAAGATACAAATTATTTAGAATGGAACAAAAAAGAACATTACATATTAAGATCCACAGAATGGGACCAAACAAGGAAATCCATAGTATGTATGTATGTATTTAAAGTAATCTGTATGCCCAACACAATGTGGGGCTTGAACTCACAAGCCTGAGATCGAGTTGCACACTTTTCCAACTGAGTCAGCCAGGAGCCCCAGAAATCTGTAGTTTTAAATGCACTTTTTTGGAAAACAAGGAAGACAGAAAATAAGTGCCTGAGCTGAAGTCAAGAGTCAGAGGCTTAACTGACTGAGCCACCCAGGTACCCCTAAGATTTTATTTTTAAGTAATTTCTACACCCAGTGTGGGACTCAGATGTACAACCCTGAGATCAAGAGTCTCAAGCTCCATGGACTGAGCAGGTGTCGCATCTTACATTTTTATTTGATAAATCAGGCAACTCTAAAATTAATGAAAATAGAAAATAAAGATAGATTTTTTTTGGGGGGGGGAAGCAATTAGATAAACTTTTATAAAGTTTAATTAAAAAAGATAAACTTGGGGCGCCTAGGTGGCTCGGTCGGTTGAGCGGCCGACTTCGGCTCAGGTCATGATCTCACGGTCCGTGGGTTTGAGCCCCGTGTCAGGCTCTGTGCTGACAGCTCAGAGCCTGGAGCCTGTTTCGGATTCTGTGTCTCCCTCTCTCTGACCCTCCCCCGTTCATGCTCTGTCTCTCTCTGTCTCAAAAATAAATAAATGTTAAAAAAAAATTAAAAAAAAAGATAAACTTAACATTGGGATATAAAGAGACATACTACAGATATATAGAGGAGATTTTAAGAGTTATTACAGAGTACCATGTGTAATTTATGCCAATATATTTGATGAAATGGACAATTATTGAAGATAACCTAAATGTCAAATATTGGATCCACAATAAAGAAAAAGCCCGAATATACCAATAACCACAAAAGAAATTGAAATCGTTGTCAAAAAAATACCTACCGAAAAGGTACATGGTCCCAACGTGGTCTGTGTTCTACAGTGAATTCTTCCAAGCAGTTAAAGGACATAATTCCCATCCTATCCCAGCCTTTCTCGAGCACAGAATCAGATGGGAAGCTATGTGATTCATTTTATAATCCTGACATAACTCTGATACCAGCGAGGACAAAGGACAACACAAGAGAAGAAACAGGCCCAATCCCTTAGAGTCAGTCAGTCACTCAATATGCAAATCTAATTTAGGTGTATTTTGAAAGAATAATGCATCATGAGTAATTAAAGTTTATCTTAGAATGTAAGAATAATCTAAATTAAAATTGTTAACTAATCTACTACATCAAGAGATTCATTCGACAAATGGTTACTGAGCTCCTATCACGTACCACGCACTGTACTGGGAACTGGGAAAACAGCAGTAAACCAAAACTTAAAAAAAAGACGTTTAAGTCAACTTTACCCAAAAACTTATCATAATTCTGTAAATCTTTCATTTGAGTAAAAGTACAACCACTTGGGGCACCTGGGTGGCTCAGTCGGTTAGGCATCCAACTTCAGCTCAGGTCATGATCTTATGGTGAATGGGTTCCAGCCCCACGTTGGGCTCTGTGCTGACAGCTCAGCCTGGACCCTGCTTCGGATTCCGTGTCTCCCTCTCTCTCTGTTCCGACCCCACTCGCGCTCTGTCTCTCTCTCTCTCAAAAATAAATAAACATTAAAAAAATAAAAAAAATATATAACCGCTTCGGTAATAGCAATTTCCTAAACTACAAATGAGCAACAATTCACAATTAATTTTGAAAAGAGATTTCTTAAAATAAGTCTCTAGTTCAGCAGTAGGTTTGACTGAAAGTGAAAGCCACTCTGAAGAGAACTCACCACGTCAAGATAGAGGGATGGCGGACTGAAACGGTACACGAGAGAACAAAAGGAGGCAAACATTTTGGTGAATAGGTATTTTTCATTGCTTCTGAAGGATGTGGTAGTAGAGAGAAAATCCTCCGGTGGAAAGGATTTTGGGGTGGCCTATATGTGCTTTCTGGAGAAGCAGGAGGAAGCAGTGATGCCTCTGAACACACTGGAACCCAGGATTGTGAATTAGAGAACGAGGTATGTGATAGTTAAATTTTTTTTTAATGTTTATTTGTTTATTTTGAAACAGAGGGTGTGTGAGCAGGGGAGAGGCAAAGAGAGAGAGAAGGAGAGAGAGAATCTTACGTAGGCTCCATGCTGTCAGCACAGAGCCTGCCATGGGGCTTGATCCCGCAAACCGAGAGATCATGACCTGAGCCAAAATCGAGAGTGGGATGCTTAACTGAGCCACCCAGGCGCCCCTGTGGTAATTTTATTTGTCAATTTGGCTAGGCTTTGGTGCCCAGTTGTTTAGTCAAACACCAGTCTAGATATTGCTATGAAGGTCATTTTTAAAGATGTGATTTGCATTTAAATCAATAGACTCTGAGTTAAGCAGATTACTTTCCATAATGTGGGTGGGCCTCGTCAAATCAGTTGAAGGCCTTCAAAGCAAAGACAGGTTTTCCCAAGAGGTAAGTCTGCCTCCAGATTGCACTCTCTATTCCCACTTGACTTTCCAGCCTGCAGATTTCACATTCAAAATTGCAACATCAACTTTCCCCTGAATTTTTAGCCTGCCAGTCTGCTCCACAAAATTCAGGCTTGTCTGCCCCACAATAGTGTGAGCCAATTCTTTAAGATAAATCTTTCTCCCTCTGTATATATCCTACTGGCTCTGTTTCTCTGGAGAATCCTACTACAAGGCAGAAGAGCAAAGGAGAGTCTGAATGGAAAGGCATGAAAAGATCTGCTCTCAGAGGAAGCTGACCCGGTGGCGAAGAAATGTATTGGAGAATATTTAGTGCCAGATGGAAAAGCCTGAGTGATTGCAGGGAGTTGGATTTATGTTCTGGTGTTTTTATCCTCCTTGCAATGCCAGCAATCAGTTTCCCAGATTTCTCTTTTTTGGTTCTTTTTCCATCAAACCTGCTTCACCACCACAGAATGCAGAACTGGACCCGTGTGGCTTTCCATCAGTAGCCTCCAGATTTGCTGCTCCCCATGACTCTTTACAAAGGCTGGCATCTTGTAAGGATAGCTCGCACTGTCTTAATTTCTTAATATGGCTAATCTCTTCAAGAATTTTACATTTTCCTCCAATTAGTTTGTTAAGTAGTAGAGCAAGCTTCCCCTCCTTCCTCTACAGCTGCTTTCTATTCCTTTTTTTTTTTTTTTTGTATTTTTTAAAAATTGTAGGGGCCCCTGGGTGGCTCAGTTGGTTAAGCATCCAACTCTCAGTTTCAGCTCAGGTCCTGATCTCACGGTTTCATGGGTTTGAGCCCCGTGGCTGGCTCTGTGCTGACAATGCCAAGCCTGCTTGGGATTCTCTTTCTTTTCCTCTCTCTCTGCCCCTCCCCTGCTCATCCTGTCTCTGTGTCTCTCAAAATTAATAAATAAACTAAAAAAAAAAAAAAAAGGAGAAGAAGAAGAAACAGAACCTTGTCAGCCACCCCAGAAACTCCTTTGTGTGTCCTGTCCCCATCTCAACCTCCTCCCTTGCCCCAAAAGTAACCACTTTTGATTTTTTGAATTACTTTATTGAGATATAATTCACATACCATATAATTCACCTATTTAAAGGGTATGATTAAATGGTTTGTAGTATATTCACAGAGTCATGCAACCATCTCCTGACTTTTACAGCACTTTCTTATACCTAGTACATATAGGAAAGGCAGGGTAAATGTTTGTTCTGTCCCTTAATTTATCAGTTTTCAAGATATTGAATTAATTTTCTTCCATCTTTCAAATACGACCAGTTAGTTGGGGGTTTTTTGTTTTGGGGTTTAAAAAAATGTTTGTTTATTTATTTATTTATTGAGAGAGAAAGAGAGAGAGAAAGAGAAAACACACAAGCAGGGGAGGGGCAGAGAGAGAGAGAGAAAGGGAGAGAGAGAATCCCAAGCAGGTTCTACATTCTCAGTGCAGAGCGATTCTCAGGGCTCGATCTCACAAACAGTGAAATCATGACCTGAACTGAAATCAAGAGTGGGACGCTTAACCCTGAGCCTCCCAGGCAGCCCATGTTGTTGGGTTTTTTAAGCCATTATATACTCATGGTTTCAAATATATTTGATGAGTTTCAATCCATTGCAAATTATTAGTGAAGCCCAAATTGTCTCATTTTGACCAACATTGCCTCCTAGTTCCCTTTGACATAACTCTAGTTGTGTTTGATAGCTTTCTTGCTATCTGGTATGATCAGCTGCTACAAAGCATGTCAGGCTTTGGTAATTTTATTTTTTATTTTTTATTTTTTATTGAGAGAGAGAGAGAGAGAGAGAGAGGGAAAGAGAGAGAGAGGGAGCAAGAGAGCCAGGGAAGGGCAGACAGAGAGAGGGAGAGAGAATCCCAAGCAGGCTCTGCACTGTCATCACAGAACCCAACGTGGGGCTTGAACCCACGAACCGTGAGACCATGATCTGAACTGAAATCAAGGGTCTGTCACTCAACTGACTGAGCCACCCAGGCACCCCAAGACTTTGGTAATTTAGACCATGTGGGAATAAGCAAATGAGTTAATAAAAATATGGAGACTTAGTCATAAGGTTATATAGTGGACATCTTTTTTCTGTTTTGCTGCCAGCGTTTACTGCATTTTATACTAGGAAAAGTTTCCCAGAGTTCATTTTAGATATCACTCCTCATGCATTCAGCCTTACTGAAGTGTGTTGAGAGGGATTGACCACATCTTCAGCTCTAGTTGATACCTTGATTGATTTAAGCTAATCAGCCTATTTAGTTGCATTTTTCACAGTGACTGTTTCAGAGACAGGCATGACCAGGGTCCATGAAAGACAAGAAGACATTCACGGGGTCTTTTGGAGAGATGTTGGGATAATTTGCCTTCCTTTTGGAAGGAGATATTGAATTTCTACTTCTTACCATTTATACATATTAACTGAAGTGGTATTAAAAACTCAGAAGAGTCAATTATCAGAAGACACAGAAAGGTAAAAAGTCATATTGATAGATTGATAATTTGGTTACATGACGTTAGGACTACAAGCCACCATGAACAGAATTCAAAGACAGGCAACAGAATGAAAGTAAACATTTCCTACATACAAAACAAGAATTAGTACCCAGATCATTGTAAACCTTCTGCATGGGGATTAGAAAAAAGGTAAACCAGTAGAAATATGGGCAAATGATGTGAGCATATAATCCACATAGGAGGACACAGAAAGGGGAAAAAAACCCAGATATGAAAAGTGCACCAGTTCACTCATAATCAAGAAGGTACATTTTAAAACTGCAGCATAGGGTTCCATAGCATGGATGTACCACAGTGTAATTAACCGTTTCCCTACATGGTGGAAATTTAGATTATTTTTAATTTATTACAGTGTTCAATAAACATCTGTCTTGCCTCCTTGAATCTATTTCTGCTTTTGAGAAATTAAACCCGGTAAACTTAAACTTCAGAACGTGATAGCAGACATCTTGGTGTCTGGGCCCCAAACAGAAGTTGCGTATAATGCAAAGGTCCTCTGAAACTTACCATCAGAATGTTCTTTGGATTATATTCTTAATCATGTGCTTAATCTAATACACTTAGGGACCACTGGAACTTTTTCTGGTCAGATTAGTTCGAACAGTCAGAAATTGTTCTCTTTCCTTGAAGTAAAGCTGATTGAAGGATTACATTGTCTGAATAGCTGCAGGATTCAGAAACTCCTTTATAAAGACTTACTTTCTTTTTAGGTTTAAAAATATCCATGATTTCTTTTGGATGAATGGTCTAAACATGCATGTTTTACCAGGGCCTTACTTTTTTATTTACCATAGCTATAGTTATTTGTTGCTCATTGTATGTAAATATGTTACAGGAGAGAAAATTGTTGACTCTCTGCCCAGGAGGGAGAAAAAATATTTATCAAATTCAAAATATGTATGCCTTTGTTTCAGAAATTCCACTTTTAGGAATCTCTCCTACCGAAATACTCACCAAGAATAGACACGAACACACTCTTGACCACATATGAGAATATTCACTGTACCACTGTTTGTAATAAACAATTCAATTGAAAATATGATAAATGCCCATCAATAAAGGAATGGATAAATAAATCATGACCTGCCCATAAGCTGAGCGACAGCTACATGTATCATCTTGGTAAAATATCTGTATACAAGAAGGTCTTGGCAGGAAAAAGAACTCACCCCAGATGGTCAAATGAAGGGATTTTAAGGAAGGATTTACTTATGGAGGTTGGGCAGTGTCAGGCCAGCAAAGAAGAGGTGGAGAAATGCCTACAGATTAGCAATAGTGGGAAGCTAATCCATGGGGTTGAAGGTACAAAGGAGAAGACATAACAGGAACCCGGTGAAATTTGGGACCATAGAGTCAGGGCCACAAGTGGAACTCAGCCAAAGAGGGGATACATCTACTGCAAAAAGACAGAGCTGAAGTGGGTAAATGCAGGGAAGGAACACTCTGATTTTTTTCTCTTATGCTCGGATATCTTGCTGGTGCCTCCCATTGGCTGAACCCTTGCAGAAGCATCTGGCAAGGGAGCCTGGTGAAATGATCCACAGGGGTCAGCCGGCTGGGACACAGAGCAGGGCAGACAGAAAGGCCAAAAAATGATCTATGGGGGTAGGGAAATGACTAACACAATGTTTATGTTATATTTTTTAAGTGGAAAAAAAAAGTTGCATAGCAATACATACAGCAATATGCTATTTTTGTAAAAGAAAGCCACAATGCATATTTGTATAATCATAAGCATTATGTAAGAATACATAGCAAACTATAAACCTCAGTGTTACTTCTGGAGGGTGAAAGCAAACAAATGGAGAGGGAAACCTTTCTAACCTTCTACATTTTTATATTATATAAACATGTTACAAAAAGTATTTCTTTTGTGTTGAGGGAAATAATGATAAACTATATTTTCCATGAAAAGAAAGCATTGTTATCCCTGAAGTGAAGACAAAGTAGGAGAAACCCCTGCATGATTATTAAATAGTTGATTTACTCATGGGCACTGCAGAGAAACACCTCCCAAAATCCACATTAATTATTTTAATGTGAAATTCAAAGAATGGATCTTGTATGCTTTGGTGTTGGTTAGGGTTCTCTGTTTGCAAAGATGAGAAATCAAATCAAGATCACTCAAGGAGTAAAAGGGGAGTTAAAAAAAAAAAAACTAAGGGGGCACCTGGGTGGCTCAGTCAGTTGAGCGTCCGGCTTCAGCTCGGGTCATGACCTCATGGTCTGTGAGTTCGAGCCCTGCGTCGGGCTCTGTGCTGACAGCTCAGAGCCTGGAGCCTGCTTTGGATTCTGTGTCTCCCTCTCTCTCTGCCTCTCCCCCGCTCGTGCCCTGGCTCTTTCTCTATGTCAAAAATAAATAAACATAAAAAAAAATTAAAAAAAAACTAAGGATATACAGATGGCTCATGGAACATAGGGATGGAGAGAAAGAAAAAGTGATTCTTTCTGTTTCCCTCCAGGTCCCTGTCTCTATACTGTTCCCCACAAACACACCTTTTCTGCTCTTTGGTGTACATAATAGGCAAAATGTAGCTGCCTCACAGATCTGGACTTCCATATTTCAGTTGCAGCCACTGAGAGAAGACTAACTAA
Organism: Panthera leo; assembly: GCF_018350215.1. NCBI lineage: Eukaryota > Metazoa > Chordata > Mammalia > Carnivora > Felidae > Panthera > Panthera leo. The sequence continues at coordinate 46,232,068 of NC_056685.1, forward strand.
CTCTCTTTGGGTCCTTATTCCAACCTCCCAGGAGAAAGAATCTGATTGGCTAAGTTGGGTTCAGATGGCCACCTCTGGTCCAGTTGGCTATGGTCAGTGGTGCAGGATCATACAATGTAGTGTGAACACAGATCCTGGAATCCTCTGCAAGGAGATAAAGAGATATTGCTAGATCAAGGACAGGGGATATGTTCCTAGGCTACCTACTATGGTTGCAAATAAGGCAGAGAATATTATAAATTGATGAGTTAAAAATCACTTTTGGATTAAGCCATAGCTGAAAAGTAAAAAAGATATTCTGAGGGAACCATAGAAAGGCAATGGTAAAACACTGAAATAAAATGAAATCAATTGGTAAATCAAATGCTATACTATGAGAATAATAAAGTATACATTTTTTTAACTATTTATTAAAAAAAATTTTTTTTTAACGTTTATTTATTTTTGAGACAGAGAGACACAGAGCATGAACGGGGGAAGGTCAGAGAGAGGGAGACGCAGAATCTGAAACAGGCTCCCGGCTCCGAGCTGTCAGCACAGAGCCCAACGCGGGGCTCAAACTCACTGACCACGAGATCATGACCTGAGCCGAAGTCGGCCGCTCAACTGACTGAGCCACCCAGGCGCCCCTTAACTATTTTTTTTTTTCAACGTTTTTTAATTTTTATTTTTGGGACAGAGAGAGACAGAGCATGAACGGGGGAGGGGCAGAGAGAGAGGGAGACACAGAATCAGAAACAGGCTCCAGGCTCCGAGCCATCAGCCCAGAGCCTGACGCGGGGCTCGAACTCACGGACCGCGAGATCGTGACCTGGCTGAAGTCGGACGCTTAACCGACTGCGCCACCCAGGCGCCCCGCCCCTTAACTATTTAAAAGGTTACAGATAATCAGAAATCACAGTCACTGTTTTGAAAATAGGTACTAATAATGTATTTATAACACATTTTGTAGGTCTCAAAAGGGTTCCACATGTATTTTATAATTCATTTAAGAAAACCCTCTAAAGGCAATTGAAGATCAAAGAGGTTAAGTTATTTGCTCAAAGTCATACGGGAACCAAAGGCTCAGGACTCAAGGCCAATGTTGTTACTCTATATGCAGGGCCCCACCTTATAGAATCTGCTTTGCCTGTTTTTCAAAGGTAATTTAACCTTTATTTATTTATTTATTTATTTATTTATTTATTTTTTTTTTTTAGCATAGAAAGTAGCAGCAGAAATAATTTTTAAAGTGCTAAATTTTAGGAGAGGTGAATTAAAAAGTTATTTTCTCACCTAACTCAAAAGCAAATAGAGTTGAAACCCTACCATTGAAGGGTTTATTATTATTATTGTTATTATTAAAGCAAATAACTAGGGACACCTTGGTGGCTCAGTTCGTTGAGCGTCTGACTCTTGATTTCAGCTCACTTCATGATCCCAGTGTCGTGGGATCGAGGCCCCCATTGGTCTCTGCACTGAGCATGGAGCCTGCTTGAAATTCCGTCTTTCTCTCTCTCTCTCTTCCTCTGCCCCTCTCCCCTGCTCACATGCATTCTCTCTTTCTCTCTCTAAAATAAAATAACAATAAAATAAAATAAAATAGCAAAGTAAATAACTAGAACAATAACAATCAACTTCCAGCGTATTGGAAGATACATCCCTGCTTCACTATAATGTTTACTGCGAAATGACTAAATTCTTCATTAAAAAACAGGCTTTGAGCAAAGTCAAAACAGAAAACTAATATCCAACATTCTCTTGCCTGTAGGAGACATGGTAAAAATGAAACTATTCAAGGTGTCTAAAAGTTAAGAGAGAGCTTAAGATTTATTATGCCTCTGTACATACAAAGCCAGCAGGTGCTCTAATCTAGGTTGCAATGATTATTGTATATGTCTGAGAACTTGAGAGATAATGACTAAGCTTGGGAAAAAGAGAGACAAAGGTAATAGTTTCCTGGTGTCCTGTCCTGGGAGATAAGAGAATCTTTATGGCTACTGGCAGGGTGTGGACTCAGCTGCAGTCTTTCTGGCACCAGAGGAAAAGGCATGTGGTAAAGAAGATATGCTGTAATAGAGCCCATCGGGTAAATGCTTCTATGTTAATGAGGTAATGTACGTTTCACTCACGTGATCCCAGGCGTGTTGTGCACACCTGTGGAGGGGGAAGTGGAACAAAATTAAAGTGTCTTCAATTGATCACCTTAGGGAGATTGGGGCAGTTGAAGAGCTCCCAGTCAGATTTTGCCAGAAAAATAAGTAAGATTATATCTTTTTTCCAGAAAAAGACAATGATGAGAGATTCTCACTATAAAAATAAAAATCCTGGGGCACCTGGGTGACTCAGCCAGTTAAGTGTGCAACTCTTGATTTCAGCTCAGGTCATGATCTCCTGGTTTGTGGGATCAAGCCCAGCATTGGGCTCTGTGCTAATGGGTAAGAGCCTACCTGGGATTCTCTCTCTCCTCTCTCAGCCTCTCACTCATGACACATGCACGCTCTCACTCTCAGATAAATAAATAAACATTAAAAATAAAAAATAAAAATCCTATTATTAAGCAGTGATTTTCAAAATTATATTATATTGAATCAAAAACAGAGAAATTGAGGGGCGCCTGGGTGGCTCGGTCGGTTGAGCGGCCGACTTCGGCTCAGGTCATGATCTCACGGTCCGCGAGTTCGAGCCCCGCGTCGGGCTCTGTGCTGACAGCTCAGAGCCTGGAGCCCGTTTCGGATTCTGTGTCTCCCTCCCTCTCTGCCCCTCCCCCGTTCATGCTCTGTGTCTCTCTGTCTCAAAAATAAATAAACATTAAAAAAATTAAAAAAAAAAAAACAAAAAAAACAAAAAAAACAGAGAAATTGATCAGTGGAACAGAATAGAGTTTCTAGAAACAGATGTACACAATAGTAACAAATCAACACAAGACAAATCAGAAATAACACATTTATAGAAAAGCATAAATGCTTTCTCACTTTCTGCTTAGCTTAACTCTCATCATGCACTAAAATGAACTCCAGGTGGGTCAAGATAGATGAAAATGTTTATGGTGGATGCTTTCTTTTTCTTTTTTCTTTTTTTCCTTAGGCATCGGTTTCCCTCTCCACAACACCCCACCATAATTTCCTACTGTGAAATTTCTTCTCCCTGACTAGATGTAGTGTTAGTGAGAGGGTAAAGTTCTGCTACCATGTTGCATTTGGAAGCTGAAATTATTCACTCCCCTTCTCTCTACCCAGTACAGCCAGGGGATGGGCACTTGACCTAAGCTCAGCTACTCTGGGTTGACTCCTAGAATTTTGATATTAAACTGATGCTACTACAAGAAAGAACAGGGGTTGGTCCAGGGCATCCAAACAGCCTATTCCAACTATAAAACAGCTAATATCCTTCCAGTTTTGGTTCGCCAGACCTCCTTAGTTCACTCTCAAGCATATTCCTGCAGACGCATACCAATAGTTTGATTATATTAGCCAGAGTGAGATTTTTTTTTCTATATCCACATAGAGACTATAATTCCAAAGAAATAACTAAGGAGGAAGAGAATTTATGAGACATGAGATGGTTGGTAGTATTGCGGTTCATCCTGGAATACATATCTCCTCCATAAGAAAAGCATTCTGGGACATGACCTGATGGTTTGCATTTCTTCTTCTTGCCTTCCCCTATGGCAGGAGTATACTTCTCTAGCCCATTGATGTTGGCTTGGCCACCTGACTTGATTGACCAATAGAATGGAAGTGGATATGATGGTCTGAGAGGCTTTAAGTATGACTTGTCAATTTTGTTTCCAAAATATATATTTTCTTTTATCTGCTCCATTCCATTTTACCAACACTGTATAAATCCATGATAATCTCATTCATGTATTTAAAAACATTTAAAGTGTTTTTATTTTATTTTTGAGAGACAGAGAGAGGCAGAGCGCAAGTGGGGGAGGGGCAGACAGAGTGGGAGACAGAATCCGAAGCAGGCTCCAGACCCTGAGTTGTCAGCACAGAGCCCCACGTGGTGCTAGACCTGTGAACCATGGGATCGTGACCTGAGCTGAAGTCAGATGATGCTTAACCAACTGAGCCACCTAGGCGCCTCACATTCATTTACTTTAACAGCCTTCTAACTCATCTCCGGCCTTTTAGCTGTGTACCTCTGAAAACCATCCTTCATACAACTGTAAAGCCACAGATTAAAGCCTTCAATGCCTCCCTCTCCCCGACATGGCATTTGAAAGCCATCACGAGGGGCGCCTGGGTGGCTCAGTCAGTTAAGCGTCCGACTTTGGCTCAGGTCATGATCTCATGGTTCGTGGGTTCGAGCCCCGCATCGGGCTCTGTGCTGACAGCTCAGAGCCTGGAGCCTGCTTCAGATTCTGTCTCTGTCTCTGCCTTTCTCTTACTCATGCTCTGTCTCTCTCAAAAATAAATAAATGTAAAAAAAAAAATTAAAAAAAAAGGAAAGCCATCACGATTTACTCCTATACATCCTCTCAGCCTCATCCCTGGACGTTCCCAGCTTCCCACTTTATGCTTAGCAATATGAAACTGCCTGAAGCATCCCGAATGCTACTCCACGCCTTCGACCATTCTGTTTCCTTATTCTGTCCTCCTCTTCCTTCTAATTTTATCCATATAATATCTGTTCAACTCTCTAGTTTCTACCAGTGCTTCCAGAAATTCTTCCCTGGTACTTCCTAGACATGCACTTTCCCTGTGCTTCCTTGGTGCACACACCTTTGGCACTTTCCATGTTGAATTGAAATGATCTGTTCTGATATTTCTCTCTAATAGATGGCCATTTCCCGGAGGGCAGGAAAGGTATCTTATTTAGCTTTTTATCCTCAAAATCAAGCATGATGTCTGGCACACTGTAGGTATTTCATACACATCCATGGAGCTGAAATAAACCAAGCAAATTAATATAAGAAAGCTAAGTTGTCTTTTTTAAAATGTTTATTTATTTATTTGAGAGAGAGAGAGAGTGCACACAGAGGAGGGGCAGAGAGAAAGGAAGAGAGAGAATCCCAAGCAGGCTCCAGGCTGCCAGCGATCTCATGAACTGGGAGATCATGACGTGAGCCAAAATCAAGAGTCAGAGGCTTAACTGACTGAGCCACCCAGGCGCCCCAGAAAATTAAATTGTCTTAAATCCTGCAGCTGGGATTCCTAAAAGCTAATGGCATTATGAAGTGGTTCTTCTGGAAAGAAGTATAGCAACATGCAACAAAAACTATGAAAATGTTCTTCCTCCTCCACTTGGTATTTTCCCATTTGTGAATAGCCTCAAAGAAATAATCCAAATGGGTGAAATGTACACAGATGTTCCCGGCAACTCTAGTTATAATAGTGAAAAAAAAGAAAAAAACCCTGGAAGCCATCCAACTGTCTAATAGGGAAATGACTAAGCAAACAGTGGGATTATTACATAGCTATTAAAAATGACAAGGTGAGGACTATGTCAACACGAAGTGTGTATCTGCAGGAACGTTAAGTGGAAAAAAGAACACAGACAGTGTTTAAACAATAGCGGTTAACGAGGAGTGTGTACATTAACAAAGATCAGAGGCCAGTTTGGAGAAATGAAAATGGCTAGAGTTCACTCAGCCCTTTTTTTCTTGTGCGTTTCCATGAGTTGATGAAATAATATTGAGATATCGTTGCAACATAGATATCCTGAAAGTCCTCTGCAGTGTAAGTGCTCTGAGTAACCTACCAGGTTGTATTTTCCAAGAGATAATTTCATGCTAAATTCTCATAAAATCATTATGAAAATAATGATATTTCTTTGAGAGAGCAAAATATTTTTCTTTAGTTTAATTCAACAAGCAATTCTGAGAACTATGTGGTAGAGTGCTTATGTTCTCATGACATTTACAAAACACATGGGCAAAAATGCTCAGATGGATCTGTGTTATTATTTTAACCTACTTTTATTTATTTGAGTGACTGTACATATTAAGACCATTAACACAGGAAAGTTTGAAAGACCTTTGGCCTAAACCTCTCATTCACAAATTGTTTCAATTTTATACTTTTGATGTTGACTCCAAAAGAGGTTCTATGTATAGTCACTAAGATATGCTGGTAAAGATTAAAAGGAAAAAATTATCATCATACAATTCTAAACTTGTGTTGCTTTACCAGTGTAGGGCACTGTGAATTAATATTTTATAAATCCTGTGATTATCTTGTGAATAGCAAAATATTGACATTGCAATATACATTACATTGCAATGAAAAGAAACCACATTTTTTTTTTATATCTTGTTTGAGAAATTTTTTACCTTTTTAATTCACTGAGATCCTCAAAAACATGGAGGTGGTCCAGGTGTCCCTGGATCTCTGGGAGACCCCTGGTTATAATCATCACTTTATCTTAAAATGTGATAGTTTTAACAAGGGTCCCCAAATTAATGGCTATTAATAACTGTATAAACACCTAACTCACAGGGGCACCTGGCTGGCTTAGTTGGTTAAGCATCGGACTCTTGATTTCGGCTCAGATCGTGATCTCCTGGTTTGTGAGATTAAGCCCCGTGTCTGGCTCCGTGCTGACAGCGTGGAGCCAGCTTGGGATTCTCTCTCTCCTAGTCTGTCCCTCCCTCACTCATGCACGCACACACACACACACACACACACTCTCTCTCTCTCTCTCTCTCTCTCTCTCAAAATAAATAAATAAGTAAACATTAAAAACAAAAACAAAAAAAATCACCTAACTCACAAACTGCTGTCACTTAGCCCTACTGTTTCTGCTGCCATGTAACCAGCAGTCAGAACATTCACACCTTTTAGAGCAGAGGTTCACAACCTTGGCTACAGATCAGAATCACCTACATTTTCCCAGACCCCACTCTGGGCCTCTTGATTTAGACTCTTCGGGACTGGAGTCTGGAAATGACTATGCTTAAAAGGCTCTCTTCCTCTCTTCTTTCCTCCCCTGTATTTCCTTATGGTTCCAGAACTCAGAATTCAAGTTAGTACCGTTCATAGTATGGTTTATCTGCATCATAGGTTTAACAGATCTGAAGGCTAATCTGAGGGTCAGCCACCATTTTGAATGTAGTCTCTCTGGGACAATGTGTTACAAGTGCCCCAGACATAATTTAGAATAGAAGTTTGAGGATACAGGCCACAGATTTTTGCAGGAACAACTCACACAAAACTTTTTTTTTTTGGCCTTCAGGAGCATGTTTATTGTGTCTGAGATGATACATCAGGTGCTCTCTGAGCTACAGAGGGTAAAAGGAAATCCTCTCATTACAAACTGACAAAGGTAAAAGGTAAAACATTTTTCACAACAGCATGAACCACATACTCAGAAATAGATCTGGGTTTAATACAAATGACGTCATTCCTAGTCATCTACGGCTACTTTTATAACTTCATACAGATAATGAATTAGGCTAAAATGCACTATAATATTTGGTAGACTTCAGGACCAGTATCCTTAATACATCACAAAATACATTTTGATATCCAAAAGAAGCAAGATTTGCAAGTAGGCATTTTAAACATAACTAATCTACAGCTCCAAAGTTCTACTCTTGACAGCATTTACCTTTTTGGGGTGTCTCCCAGTCTCCAAAGGATAAAAGCAGAGAGTAGAATCACTATAACATATGGGATGCCTGGGTGGCTCAGTCGGTTGAGCGTCTGACTTTGGTTCAGGTCATGATCTCGCGGTCCATGAGTTCGAGCCCTGCGTCGGGCTCTGTGCTGACAGCTCAGAGCCTGGAGCCTGTTTCAGATTCTGTGTCTCCCTCTCTCTCTGCCCCTCCCCTGCTCATGCTCTGTCTCTCTCTGTCTAAAAAATAAATAAATATTAAAAAAAAAAAAGAATCAGTATAACATATACACAGAAGTCCGTATCGTAAAGGCTATAAAGATTTGCAGCACAATGAGAAGAGGACAAAACTTTTGATCAAAAGTTTTCAATCATTCCTCAGATTTCTTATTGTGCTTAAATATATGAAAGTAAATGCTGAGATGAAAGTGTTATATTCAAGTGTCCATTGTTATAAGTAATTCAAAGCCTTATGTTGACCCTTCTCCTCTACCTTCTGTTTCTTCACTATAGGTCTGTACTATGATTACTGATGTTCTGAAGATGATGACCCTCCTGTATCCCAATAAGATTCCTCGCCCAAGAAATACAAGCTTAACTGTGGTCTTCTAAACCCAAGCACCCAAGGAAATATCCAGGGAAGTTGGGAGCTGAAGAACCAGGGTACATTCCCACCTTGCCCCCTGCCCCAGTGCACTCTGGCTCACATTCCGTTTGGAGTGATTATGTCTATGGGGACAGAGGAAGATATGTTTCTACCTTTTACCTGAAAAGCACAGGGAGACACTGAAGGCATCTTGACTAAGTTCATATTTCTCCTTTGAGGAAATGTAGCTGGAATATTTGGACATGGACCAAATTATGAAAAATCAAGTTCAAAAGGACTGCGGTTGTGAGTCATAGCAAATGGTGTCGTGTTGATAAATACAAAGCATAGTTATAAAGATGGAGAAATTCATTATGTTCCAGAAAGATATGGCTGTTAAGACTTTCCAGATGAACCAGAGAGTTGAGACCATAATTATTTAAGTGAAAAACCAATTTGGCCTTCTTATTCGAAGGTGGGAATATTAGAAGGATGATGTATTTGGGGCTTCCAGGCTGAGCTCCAACCACATATCTGAATGCCCCAGAAAGTATCCACAGATGCTGTATGTGTTTTTCCCTTCTGAATTATCCAGATGATTGCCCTTCAGCCCATGCTTCGCTAACCTAGGGATAGGATCCATTCATTTAACTATTGTATGGGCTATAATTGCCACTTCAAATGAAAACCCAGGAAGCCAAATCCAGGCTGTTGAAAGTGTATAATTAGTTCCTTGTACAGCCTGACCCCACTGATTTTTCTGACGCATTTGGTCTGCAGTGTGCCCTTTCTGAGACCTCCAGTAACTTCTCCACAGCTGGAGATGCCCAAAACTGCACGCAGCACTTCCTGTGGGTGTGGTCTTACATTCTTAAGGCTGTGGGCTGAATGAATCGCCTTTCAACCACTCAGATCCACAGTGATTTTCAAAATATGGGAGTGGATTATGAGTAGCTACCTCAAACACAAGAGGGTTCTCCCTCTTCTTTTTCTTTGTAAAAAATGATTTTGTGATGGTGCCCTCTCAAGAAACACTATAAGTGGTCAGCCTGGGGTACGTTAGTTGTCCTCCCAGATAACGTCATTAGCTATTCTCAGGAGAGGAAAGGCAGGGTATGCCCCTTGGGAGAATGACAACACTTGTTTCAAGTTGGGGAAGAGCCTGTGGTTCTTTTCCTGCGTTTGGGGGAAAGCGAACACACAATGTTCATTTCCTAGATACGGGATGTGCTGTGTGGCTGGCAGGTCATTTTCCACCATGTCACATCCTTCTGGTTGAAGGCAGCAGGGGCCAGGACAGGAAATGGCAATTCTGAGAATGAGACCAGGCTTTCCCAGAGCAATCATTGGTTCTCTGGAACTATAAAGCATGCTCATCCAGAAACAGCCTCAGATTTTTCTTTCCTGGAGATAGCCAGAAGTGAATGGTAAGTGGGGGAGCCTAGAAGGATTCTGTCTGAAAGATTGCCATTGGGATTGTAATACGGGGGTTATATCCTTGGTCCACTATATATTTTGTGTGACTTTACCTCATTTTGCTAAGAGGTCTCTTTACTTGGAAATTTATCACTGGTGAGTGGAATAATGGGGGCATGTGAATACAATTAAGACCTAGGAGTCAGGAGACCAAGATTCTAGATGGTTCTGTGAAGAATCAGCTGTATCTAGAATATGTCTGTGTTTCAATTTTCTCATCTTTCAGATGAGAATAATGATTCTATGCTGATATGTCACAGTATTGAAATGCTCTATTGCTATGGCTTATATGCCACTTTTAAGAAGGTCCTAATAATGATGAGTACAGTGGTTATGAAGGTGGGGATCTTTGGCAACTAGGAAGGATATACTTTTACCCCAGATGTACAGTTGTCTCTCTTAGTCATCTCCAATTGGCTTCAACTCAACTTGGTACTAGGTAGCCCTCAGTGAGTTGTTAAAAATGTTGGACACTTTATTTTATTCAGTGGCTACTCATTTTTTAAGGAAGCTTTTGGAATAAAGAAACATAGCAGTATTCATTTACTGGAACTTAGTTTTTTTTTTTTTATTTTTAAATTTTTTTAACGCTTATTTATTTTTAAGACAGAGAGACAGAGCATGAACAGGGGAGGGGCAGAGAGAGAGAGGGAGACACAGAATCTGAAGCAGGCTCCAGGCTCTGAGCTGTCAGCACAGAGCCCGACGCGGGGCCCGAACTCATAGACCGCGAGATCATGACCTGAGCTGAAGTCAGATGCCCAACCGACCGAGCCACCCAGACGCCCCTACTGGAACTTAGTTTTAATGAAGCACCCATCAAAGAGTGAGACTTAGAAAAGATAGCCCAAATAACATTTTAGGCTTGATTGTAAGGTAAGAGCCTGGAAAAACAATAAGCACAAGAGTTGCTTCAGGGAAGCATCTAATATAGCAAAATTAGTCCCTTACATTTGATGGACAATATGATTTTTGAGTTTTGGGGGGACTTGTCTTTTTCACTCATCCCAGACGCAAAACAATGAATTGCAAAAGTGTTAGGATCCGAGTCCTCAGGTAAGGACAGGGCTTTGCGAACTGGTACAACTCACCACCTGTAAAGTGATGTTTTAAACAGAGCAGAGGCCTCAGTATTGCGGCAGAGTAATGCCGGCACCCCCTCCTCACTGAGCTTACCTCTTATTTAACAGTTAATAAAGCCCACCCTTAGCGTTCCCCGGGGGGAGAGAAGCGGACGAGGGCATTGCATACGCGTTTTTAAGGTCCCGGGAACTGGGGTGCCTTGTCCCAGAGTACAGAACTGGTCCCTGCGCACCTGACCCACAGGACTCGCTGGAAAACGCCCCGCCCGTTCCCCGTCGCGTGGCAGTCGCTGCGGAGCCTCACTGGGGCGTGGGGGGAGCACCGAGACTCCGCGCTAACCGCGCGTCTGTGTCCCCGCAGGGCATGGAGAGGCCGGCGGCGCGGGAGCTGCAGGGCGCCGACGCGCTGCGCCGCTTCCAGGGGCTGCTGCTGGACCGCCGCGGCCGGCTGCACGGCCAGGTGCTGCGCCTGCGCGAGGTGGCCCGGCGCCTCGAGCGCCTCCGCCGGCGCTCCCTGGCGGCCAACGTGGCGGGCAGCTCGCTGAGCGCCGCGGGCGCCGTGGCCGCCATCGTGGGGCTCTCGCTCAGCCCGCTCACCCTGGGGGTCTCGCTGGTGGCGTCGGCCGTGGGGCTGGGCGTGGCCACCGCCGGAGGGGCCGTCACCATCACGTCCGACCTCTCCCTGATCTTCTGCAATTCCCGGGAGTTGCGCCGGGTGCAGGAGATCGCCGCCGCCTGCCAGGACCAGATGCGCGAGATCCTGAGCTGCCTGGAGTTCTTCTGCCGCTGCCAGGGCCGCGGGGACCGCCAGCTGCTGCAGTGCGGGCAGAACGCCTCCATCGCCCTCTACAACTCTGTCTACTTCATCGTCTTCTTCGGCTCACGTGGCTTCCTCATCCCCAGGCGGGCCGAGGGGGCCACCAAGGTTAGCCAGGCCGTGCTGAAGGCCAAGATTCAGAAACTGGCCGAGAGCCTGGAGTCCTGCACCGGGGCCCTGGACGAACTCAGCCAGCAGCTGGAGTCCAGAGTCCAGCTCTGCACGAAGGGCGGCCGTGGCCACGACCTCAAGATCTCTGCGGACCAGCCCGCGGGGCTGTTTTTCTGAGAACATCCTTTCCCCCTTGTGACCGAGGCCAGAAACCATCCCCATGGGATGCTCCAGATTTGTAGCTCCCTCAGGAAAACACCAAGTTGGATTAGGAGCTGAATTGAATGCAAAGGATGAGAAAAACTGTTCTTGAAATTGGGGGAAGGAGGGAGTCACAGACCTTCTTTCCCTAACACTAGGACATCCTGCCTGGGGCTGAATGCTAGGGACTTTTTACTTGCCATATCCTGTGGGACATGTGACCCGAAAATTATTTTTCCTTTATCAAAACGATTCAGTCTCCGCAACGGTGGGCACTACTCTATTAAAGTTGTTTCAGGGTCCCTGCCACAGTGCAGGTGGTTTGAGCAGGTTGGGGAGGGTGCCACGCAGCCACCCTCTGGGTCCTCTCCAAGCCCCAGTAGGCTTTGAGGTCCTCAGAATGCCTGTGAGAGGAGACACTAGCTTTGAAACCTCTCTTTCAGAGTTTCTGAGTGTAAAAGAACTCCAGAATCCAGAGCAAATCAGACCCCCTCTGAACGGGCAGGGCTCATGACCCAAGAGGGTCCTCTCCCACTGATGTGCCCTTCATTCCCCTCTACTTGTACACATTCACAAATCCAGCCTGGGGCAGAGTGCATCTTCCTGGGTGGGGGAGGGAATCATATCCAGACCTCCAGATACTCTGGGAGAAAAACCAAGTAAACGGTCCTCTAATTCCTGCCCCCTTGCAACAAGAAGCAGAGGCTGAGGAAGATGAAGTGTCTAACAGCTTCATTTACTGACATTCTGGTGTACAGAAGATAGCAGTGGCTTGGAGTGAGACAGTGCTGGGTTTGTTACTGGCTCTGTTGCTGCTGTGTGACCTTGGCCAGTTCATTTCTCCGAGACTTGGCTTCCTGGTCTGTAGAACAGATGCTAAACCCTCACCCTGTTGCGAGGTATTAAGTGAGATTAAGGTGCCAAGGGCAGTGTCTGGCTCACGAAGTGCAGGCCCCTGGACTGGCAACGTTAGAATCACCTGGGAACTTGTTAGAAAGGCAAATTCTTGGACCCAACTGTCAACTTAAGGGATCCTAAACCGGAGGTGGGGCCCATCAACCTGTGTGTAAGCAAGCCCACGGGGCGGGGGGTGGGGGGAGTGATTCTGATACCTATTAAGGTTTGAAAATCACCGCAGCAGATACTGGTATCCGACCCCCTTGTGGACATTCATGAAGTTTTATGGCCTCTCTAGGGGCTCCGTGGTCTTCAGAGTCATTCACAGAAGGTCAAGGACAGACAGTGTCCCAAAAGCAAAAGAAAGAATGTGTTTGTGCGTGAGATACGTCAGTGCATCCTGGGGCAATTTCCCACCATGTGAAGTAAGGGATATAACATAATAACCCCTTTAGAGGGCAGTGTTGCCCAATCATTGTAGAAACTGGTACCCGAAGGACTGTGAACTTAATGCAAATTGACCTTTGTTACCTTCTGTGAAAACCGCAAGACCATGTATTGTGTTTTTAATTTATTTTAAGTTTGTTATTTAACTACCGTTTATTATTTGCATTTAATTTTATTTAATCATCACACCACATTTAGGAAGTAATAGGAATAGCAGACTTCTGAATGGGAGACTATGGACGCTCTTTTAAGGAGATGAGGTTGAGTTTGCCTTCGTCAGGTGGCTCATGAGCTGGGAAAAGCATCGCTCTCCTTGAATAAGTCTCTCTCCGTCAGAGGGGACTTTCATTCCCCAGCAAAAGTGGGAAGTTCTGAACAGAAAGATGGGGCCGAATTTAAGCTTATCAGTGGAGGTTTGACTTGCGGCTCTAGAAATGATGCAAGCATATTTATCCTGAAGGCAGTTGGCCAGCAAATAACACCTGATCTGAAAAGTGAACCTGTTTTATTCAGGGGAGAACCCCAATTTAGAGGCACGTGAAGGAAACACTCAGACCATGGGAAGTCTGATGTCCTGTGAAGTTATTTATGTCTTAGGGATGACAGACAAAATAGCTTGTGTCATGGTGGCGATGTGTCATATTTTCACCTTGAGATCTGTAAGGAATCTGTAAGCTGTCTCTAAGAAAATACGTATAACTTTTTCAATTTCCATTCCTACAACTGTAATGTTAAAAAATATGTCGAAAAGTCTTTGGGACCACACATGCAATACTTGGCTGTGTTATTTAATTATTTAACATGCTTTAAATTTATCCAGTCTACCCCCATCTTTCCCAAATGATAGCCGAGTGTCTGAGGAACTGTACTTTCAGTGCTGGGGGAAGGGGTTAGTGGTTGTATATTTTTATTTTTACCACAAATTGCAATTGCTCTGTATCCTGGTTTCTTTTGAAGTTGGTACTGGTTTCTTTTTAAACTGGTGTCGTTTCTTAGGCTACCTTGCACAGATAGCTAGCATTGTAGATCACCAGAATGTACTTTGCATTGTTGTTTGTGTTATATCACACAGGTACAACCACTCCCTAACTCCAGCCTTTGTTAAAGCTTAAGTTTGAGTTATAGTCTTCCAGTGGGTAGGTTGTTCCTTCCCTAAAAATAAACTGGGCATTTCAGGAAGCAGCAATAGCAAACTTTTCCTATCATTAGGGTACTTCCTATCACTAGGGGATATCAAAGTCATAAACTCCCAGTTATCATTTCAGTGGCCCTCTTTACACCTAAGGAAGAGTGTCTACTTTGGAACAACACTCCGCACATAATAGGAGCACAATAAATGCATTTGAATAATTTAATGAACTGTTTAGCTACATTAATAGGAATTTGTCGATAATGAAAGCTTATCCACCCTCTTATGTGTCTGTTATAAAGATTGGAGCCTCTACCAGGATTTAGTCAATTTCAGTTAAATGGATCCTAGAGATAAATTTTTATTTATTTCTTTTGTGGGAATGTGAATAAGGCTTTTCCTTAAGGCCTTCATTCTATAAACAAACAGATTGAAATGGTATGTTGTAAAAGGAAGAAGGGAGAGGAGTATTTGGATTATAAGTGTATTTCAGGAAAATGTCCGAGTTTGAAAAATAAAAATTTGGTACTCGGGTCTAAGTGTGACTTTTAGTTTCTTGGGTTTCTAATTGTTCGGATTGTTTTTTTTCCCCCACAAAAAAAGGAGGTTTATTTAGCTCTGCATTTCAAGGATTCAGTAAAACTATGTTTTACTCTCTAAAAAAAAATGGTCCTTAGCAAATATTCTGATCTTAATCACTTTGATGCATTTGCCCTCAGTCACCTGTCATTTCCAAGATGGCAAATGTCAAAGTCGAAAGTATTTACTGAGAGAAAAAAGAGAAGAGTGCTGTAGAAGCCACCCTATATCAGATAAGTTAAAGTCAGTCAACTTGATATATTTCTCATTCAATACCTTAGTGTGAAAAGAAAGTAGAGGGAAGTGAGACATTGAGATAAAAACATTGCGCAGAGATAAATGGGGATACAGTTCAATGCAGCGATTTCTGAATTCCACATTTTTTTCCCACTGTAGCAAAATAAGTTCTTTCCTTTCATTGAAATAAATTACCCATTCCTCAGACTTCTTGACCTTTCTGTAACTAATTACCTAATCTCATGTCTGCCTGTGTATGAATTAATAACTTTGAAAAGGGGCAGATGTGTAATTATTTTCACTTAGAATATTCCATATCAAGCTGTATAATTTTTAAAAAGTAATCAACTCGTATTACAGGAATTTTCTTATTATCTAGAAGTCTCAGCAAGTTTCAAAGCCTTTGGACACAATTACAATCTGGGAAGTAATTGAAAAGAAACCTAGAATCAGCCAAATCAGCCTTCACAAAAGCCAAGCACTAGAAAAAGGCAGAAAGGAAGGGTGAGGGGCAGGATCTCTATGAGGAAGGCAAAACTGTCCCAGAAATTTCCAGGAGATTTTACCTTGCAAGTAGCTGATCTTGACCATGGGAGGCCTGTTTTAGCTACAAATTTGCTGCTCCAAATATACCTAGGATTCTTTTGCAAAGAAGAAAAGGAGGCTGGACATCGAGTGAGAGGTCCAGCAATCTAAGCAAAGAGTCTGTAATGGTTGCTGCAATCTTTTGAGAACTTCTGTCCTGGAGGTGATCTCTGAGTGCCAGCCTCTGAGTCTCCACCTTGGAAACACCCCTGGGGCTGAATGTTGCGTTATTAATGACTGTGCAACCCAAAAAAAAAAAAAAAAAGTCTGTGTTGGTAGGATTGTTTGCAAAGGCCAGCCACAAGCTGGGATCCTATCTTTGCTGAAGCATATGGTGTTCCTGTCGTGACAAGTGTCTTTTTAGTTAATTGCAATAAATCTCTCCTTGTTGAGTTGACAGGAGGTTGGGATGTTGTTGCTTTTGGCTCCTGGCAAGCTCAAATGAGAGAAGGTAAATCCTGCTGTGGTCTGGAATAGGACCAAGAGTGAGCCCTAAGATCTGAATGTTCCTTTAGCAAACAGAGAGTTTTAAGGAGAGGGCAAATCATGCTGATGAAGCAAGACCCCTGTAGGGGCTATGAAGGAACATTAGGGACCCTCAGCACCCCTGATCCTGACTGGCATTAGCATTAGGTTGTGGGGAGAAGGTCTTCCAACGTGCCCCTGCCTGCACCGGTAAAGCTTGTCTATACGAAGCTATATCTGCAAAGGACGGAGTTTAATCCCATTTTGTATTTCCAGCGCAACCCCAGGGCTGGGAGTGCAGGCAGGCCCGTGACCTGATTTGCCCCAGAACCTTAGCAGTGACTCACAGCCGCGGCCTCTGCCTCCCAAGTACACGGGAGCAGTCAGCGTATGGCTCATTCCAGCATTCGTGTGGATGCAGTTGCCAAATTTACCAAAATTTTTGTAGATGGAGTCAGGCAAGGGTTGGTGATGTCTCAAATCTTTCTTTTAGGTTCAAATTTCTTTTTCCAGCCTCCCTGGTTGGCATGCAGACATTTATTCTGCCCTCACCTTGTTATTAAAACTGCACTCGTAGAGGCGCCTGGGTGGCTCAGTTGGTTGAGTGTCCGACTTCAGCTCAGGTTGACGAGTTCAAGCCCTATATCGGGCTCTGTGCTGACAGCTCAGAGCCTGGAGCCTGCTTCAGATTCTGTGTCTCCCTCTCTCTCTGCCCCTCCCCTGCTAGCACTCTGTCTCTCTCTGTCTCAAAAGTAAATAAACATTAAAAAAAAATTTTTTTTAATGCACTTGTGAAATGTCGTTGAAGAACCATACTTTCCTTAGTGCTTAACAAAATGACATTTAGATGATAAATAAAAATGTGGATATTTAATGATAACAGTAATAGCTAACATTTCTTGAAAACTTACTTGTTGTAAGTACAATTTGACAGGCATTATCACACTTACCGTACAAAAATTTTACACAGTGTATGCAACGATTACCCCCATATTATTAGATAAAGAAAGTAAGGAAGTGGGAAGTCGTAGAGTTAGCAAGAGGTGGCCCAGGCTTTGAATCCTGGCAGCCTGACTACAGAATTAGGCTCTTTAGCACTTCTGGGAGTGACTGTATTCGTGAGATAGCTCACAATAATGACAACACTATTAACAACAGGGTGACAGATTCATTCATTCATCCAGAAAACACTTACTGAGTACTAACCTACCAACCTCCTGCCTCCTGTCATTTGTCAGCAACGGAGACTGTGTTCTAGATCTTACAGTGCTAACAATCCAGTAAGCTAGGTAGGGTAATCTTATGCCATTAGGTTGATCAATAAGAAACTAAAATGTAGCTTTGCAAATGGCTAGTATTTGCAAAAAACAAAATCAAAAACAAAAACAAAAGCAAAAACAAAAACCAATGTATGATTTGAAAATGATCAAACTTCAGCTTAGATCATAAAAACTTGTGCATAGATATTTTGTAATGCTGTCCCAGATGTCCCAATCATGGCAAGATACTTGGGAACAAAATGTCTAGAAAGGAAGGACATGATTAATAAGAACTTTTTGCTAACTGCTGATGTGCCGGGAAGGCATCTTCAGAGACCACACAGACACGAATGAAGAAATGACTGGTTCAACAGGCTTTTCCAGCTCTTGTAGAAAAACCTCTGCAAATGAAACTTCTGGGGGTCATGCCACTGAAACCACCATAAAACCTGCTTGTTGGTTTTCTTCCCGTTAGGGGTATGTACTCAATTCCACTGCAGTTGTATGGCCTAAAACTACTGGAGGCTTGTGGGTGAGTAGATAGGTGTGAGTATAAATGAGATCTTAGGTATCATGAAACTATCCAAGATGATAATACTTTGTGGATGATATGTGGTTGTTGTTTTAAGATTTTTTGAATTTTTTTATCCATTATTATTTTTTAACGTTTATTTAAGCATGACCTGAGCCGAAATCAAGAGTCAGACGTTTAACCTACGGAACCACCGAGGTGCCTCTAAGATTTTATTTTTTTAAGGAACCTCCACATCCAATGTGGGGCTTGAACTCACAGCCCCAAGACTAGGAGGGGGTGTGCTCTACTGACTGAGCCAGCCAGACACCCCCAGGATGACTTGTTTTTTAACATTGTTCCCTGAGATTTTGCATAGCAAACACTATTAATTGCTTTTTTAAATGTTTATTTATTCTTGAAAAAGAGAGAGAGAGAGAGAGAGCGAGGGAGGGGCAGAGAGAGAGGGAGACAAAGAATCCAAAGCAGGCTCCAGGCTCTGAGCTGTCAGCACAGAGCCTAACATAGGGCTCAAACTCATGGACTTCATCTGAAGTCAGACGTTTAACTGACTTAGCCACCCAGGCTCCCCAACACTATTAATTGTTGGACTTTCATTCTTTCTAACTTCTCTGTAGCATTTGACATTGTTGATTACCTAGTCTTAAAATATCCTTCTCTCTTGAATTCTGTGATGCTGGTCTTTCTTATTTGTCTCTCTGTTTAGCTTCCTTGATCGCTTTCTCCTCCATTCCTGAGATTCGAAGGTTCTCTGAGCCACAGACCTGCCTCTATCATAGAGGCTTTCACTGAGTCCTACATGTCTATTCCTAGCATATCACAGTCCTGGAGTGGATGTTGGTATGGATGAAACCAGTGACAAAAAATTCTTTTAGGGCAACTGAAATTGGTGTGTATTCCATGAGGTGCAAACAAAGGTGGAGGTCGTTGATGGAAGAAAACAGATTACAGGAGCGTGTGCAGAATTGAAAGCCCTAGCTGATTCCTCCTCATCAGAGTGCTGTACTTTGATGTCAGCCAGACATGGTTTTGCTCTTGACTGAACGTCTAAGAGCAATCTGTTTGTGTCTCTTACACAGACTTATCACATGGTGCCTTTTATTAGAGATATTTGTGCACACCTCAAGGCTCTTGAAGGACAGACACAGTATCTCAGGTAAGCTTCCCCACGGCGTCTCTCCAGCTCCTGCTACAGGACATGCTCCATAAGCATTTACTGAATGAATGAACAAATGAACCAGTGCTCTTTGTCCTCATTGGATTGGCTGGCATTGCTTCCCAGCACACCTAACACTAAACATCTCCTCCCCCTCGGCAAAACTGGTGCAGTTTCACAACGCTTCCACGTCTGTCAAAGGTAGCAGTGGAATCCCAGGCGCCTACCTTGAAATCTCACTGTCTTTTTTTTTCTTTAAATTTTTTTTTAAATTTATTTTTGAGAGCGAGAGAGACAGACAGAGCATGAGTGGGGGAGGGGCAGAGAGAGAGAGAGAGAGGGAGACCCAGAATCTGAAGCAGGCTCCAGACTCTGAGCCGTCAGTACGGAGCCCGATGTGGGGCTCGAAATTGTGAACGAGATCATGACCTGAGCTGAAGTCAGACACTCAGCTGACTGAGCCACCCAGGCACCCCTCACTTCATTTCTAAATCTTCCCCTTCCTTATTTCTATGATAAGGTTTTGCCAAAGGATTGCTTTCCTATTAAATGTCTCTCAACTCCATTTTGATCAATTCCACTGCTACGACGACTCATCTAGGCTTTTACCCTAACGCCTGCAACCATCTTCTATCTGGTTCTCCTGATTTGAGGTTCTTCCTGCTCAAATTCATGCTATACTCCAGTCTTTGATTCATTTACATGAATTACAGATTTTTCTCATATTCCAACCCAAGGGAATGTAACCTTAAAACTTGACTCTGAATTTGAGTATACATCCAGAAAGGTTTTGAGTTGCTGTGGTATTTGTTATGTTTTAACAGCATACTACGACTGGTGATACTGTGAAGGGCTACGATGAACTTGATTCTGTGGTTTTAATGACAAAACAATGATGTAGTTTGGGGACTTTACGAGAAGAGCTGAATCAGGAAGAAAAGGTCCAAGAAGAGTGGTGGTGGGAGGAAGCCTGTGAGGGGGAGGAAGGAGGAAAGCAGA
Source organism: Panthera leo (assembly GCF_018350215.1). NCBI lineage: Eukaryota > Metazoa > Chordata > Mammalia > Carnivora > Felidae > Panthera > Panthera leo. The sequence goes on from NC_056685.1 coordinate 46,252,168, forward strand.
GAGAGAGGAGCCGGGATGGGCAGACTCAGGCCAGAACTAGGTGGATATCCTCCATGAAACTGCAGGCTTGGTGGTTTTGTTTTTTTTTTTTTCTTTCAGTTTCATTGAGATATAATTGACAAACAGCCTCATTTAAGTTATATGATGAACTGACTTACATATATTGCAAAATTATTACTATAATGAGTTTAGTTAACCTCCATTATCTCATATAGACGCAAAAAAAAAAAAAAAAACCCAGAAAATATTTTTCCTTGTGATGAGAACTTTTAGGATCTACTAATCTCTCAGCGACTTTCCAATATACTTTACAGCAATGTTACCTATAGTTGTCATATTGTACATTACATCCCTGTTACTTATTTATCTTATAACCAGAAGTTTGCACCTTTTGATTACTTTAATCCAATCCCCCTTCTCCTGCCCCTGCCTCTCTCGCGTGGTTTTTTAATTCCACATATAAGTGAGATCATACAGTGTTGTGTTTCTCTGTTTGACTTATTTCGCTTAGCATAATGCCCTCAAGATCCATCCATGTTGTCACAAATTGCAATATTTTTTTCTTTTTTTATGGCTAAATAGAATACTGTTGTGTATATATGTATATATATCACATACACAAACACCCCAAGCCCAGCCCTAGGTCACCACTGAATCATAAATCCGTGGTGCTGACCTCTGAAAGCTTTCCTCCCTAGAGTGGCCTCCTTTAAAAGGGGTGTTTCCTAAAGGGGAGAAGACTTCAGGTAGCACTTCTCACCTCTTTAGTATGACCAGCTCTTTGAGCTTTCTCCTGTAGCTGTTGATCCACATTGACCACCCAGGACAGCACTGGAGTGTGGAGTCTTTCACACCATTTCCTTTGGTGTGCAGGAGCTAGTAAGAGAGAGAGTTTTCCTCTCTACACCATGGTCAGGTTGGAGCTTGTCCCCACACCCTTGCCTTATAAGTGGAAGGATGTTGGGCTTCTCCTCTCCTCGCCAGGATGACCAATCTGGGCCCAGGGTAATATAATCTGTTTCCAGAAGCGCAATCTAATTTACTGCCTCTTTTACACACAAGCATATAACCTTTTCACTTGACAACGGCTGTTTTGTCGTTCCTCTTCCTTGTTCCCTCCCAGACACATGACACACCTATAGACAAGTAGATATTCATTCATTCAACAAGGTATTTATGGAGTGCTCACTATATGCTAGGTATATTTCTGGGCGTGAGCACAGAGTTGTGAACAAAATAGCCAAATATCTCTTCTATCGTGGAATGTGGAACGTGTAGTCTAATGATGATAGGGAATGCAGACACAAGAAAAGAAGTAAATATCTAGTTTGTAAGATAGTGTGTATTTGTTTCCTTTTGGGGCTGTAATGAATTGCTGCAGACTTAGTGGCTTAAAACCACTACACACGGGGCGCCTGGGTGGCTCAGTTGGTTGGGCGGCCGACTTCGGCTCAGGTCATGATCTCGCTGTCCGTGAGTTCGAGCCCCGCGTCGGGCTCTGTGCTGACCGCGCAGAGCCTGGAGCCTGTTTCACATTCTGTGTCTCCCTCTCTCTCTGACCCTCCCCCGTTCATGCTCTGTCTCTCTCTGTCTCAAAAATAAATAAACGTTAAAAAAAAAAAAAAAAAACCACCACACACATTTATTTTCCTACAGTCAGAAGTCTGACACGGGCCTCTCTGGTCTAAAATAAAGTAGCTGGTGGGGCTAGGATTCTTTCTGGAGGCTCTAAGGGAGAATTGTTTTTGGTTTTTTTTTTTTTTTGCCTTTTCTGTCTTCTAGAGGCTGCTGGATTCTTAAGCTGGGACCCTCTTCCTTCCTCTTCAAAGCCTGCAATGATGGGTTGAGTCCTTCTATTACATCATTCTGGATTCCTCTTCTGCCTTTTCTTCCACTTTCCTGGACCCTTGTGATTACATTGGGCCTACCTGGACAGTCTATCATAATCTCCCTATTTTTTTTAAATGTTTATTCATTTTTGAGAGAGAGAGAGAGAGAGAGAGAGAGCGTGAGTGGGAGAGGGGCAGAGAGAGTGAGACACAGAATCGCAAGCAGGCTCCAGGCTCTGAGCTGTCAGCACAGAGCCCAACATGGGGCTCAAACTTATAAACTGTGAGATCATGACCTGAGCTGAAGTCTGATGCTTAACGACAGAGCCACCCAGGTGCCCCCTAATCTCCTATTTTAAGGTCAGCTGATTAGCCACCTTAATTCCATCTGCAATGTGATTCCCCCTTGCCAAGTAAGAGAATGTGTTCACAGATTCTGGAGATTAGGATGTGCACATCTTTGGGGGCCATTATTCTGCTTACTCTATGGCGATAAGTGCCATGGAGAAAAGCCAAGCAGGGACAGGGGAGACAGTGCAAGGGCAGGGGAGGTGCTGCGAGGCCTCAACGAGAAAGTCACATCCGAGTGAAGACCTGACGCTGGCGTGTGGGAGAGAGCCATGCGGGCACCCGAGGAAAGAGCACACCAGGCTGAGGTGACCCGAAAGGACAGAGCTTCTGAGGCAGAAGCAGGCTAGATGTGATTTGGGGAGGGAAGAAGCTCAGCGTGGCTGCAGTGGGGCAGGGAAGGGGAGCAGGTGGGCGATGAGTTCAGAGCCGAGTGGTAGGGCTCTGTGGACTGCTGGAGGACTGACTTGTACTCTGAGGGAGGTGGAAAGTCATTGGAAATTTCCGAGCAGGGCAAGGATCTGATCAGACTTATGTTCTAAAAGGATCCCTTTAATGCTACATTGAGAATTCCCTGCAGAGGGACGAGAGTAGAGGCAAGAAGACCAAATGGGAGGCTATTGCAATATGGCAGGTGGGAGATGTTGGTAGCTGGCAGTGGAGAAGAGTAGTAAGATTCTAGGTATATTATCGGGGTAGACCAAGAGGATTTGCTGATAGTTTAGATGTGGGAAGTGGGAGACAGTAAGGACTTGGGCCTGAACGGTTGAGATGGGTGACATTGCCATTTCCTCACCTGGGGACAGCTGCGGGTGGGGAGGAGTGGTATCAGGAGTGTTCCATTTTAGAGACGTTAAGTTTGACACACTGGAGACATTCAAGAAGAAAGACAAGTAGACAGTTGAATAAATGAGTCTGGAGCTTTAGGAGGACTTAGATAAGAGTTATGAATGTAAGGATCCTTAGCAAATAGGTGACAGTTGAGCAATTAGGTTGGATAAGACACTTCAGGAGTGAGTCGACATAGACTATATAAGGAATAGCTCTAAGGACTCAGTTCAGGGCTTGCCAACCTTTAGAATGAGGGGTGCCTGGGTGGCTCAGTCGGTTAGGCATCCGACTCCTGATTTCAGCTCAGATCATGATCTCATGGTTTGTGAGGTCGAGCCCCCCATCACCAGGCTCTGCACTAACAGCACAGAGCCTGCTTGGGATTCTTTCTCTTCTCTCTCTCTGCCTCTCTCTCTCTCTCTCTCTCTCAAATCACATTAAAAAAAACTATTTAGAGTGAGGGGTTGGTGGGGATGAGGGAGAGCTAGCTAGGAAGATAGAAGGAGTGGTCATCAGGGCCGAAGAAAAACTTTGGAAGCCAAGTGAAAAGGATTTCTCGGGGAGGAGGGAGCCAAAGGTTTCTGGAGAATCAAGTAAAATGAAGAATAAGAATTGGGCACTGCGTTTAGCAGCATGGAGGTCACTCATGACCTTGACATGAGAACTATCTGTGGAAACAATGGGGACAAAAGCCTTACTGAAGTGGATTTGAGAGACAGGATTGGAAACAGCATGTACAGACAACTCTCTTGAAGGGTGTTGCTGTCGAGGGGAACAGAGAAGTGGGCAGTAGCTGGAGGGGGATATGGGGTCATGAGAAATATTTTGTAAGACGAAGAGAAATCATAGTACGTGTGGTGTGTGCTGTGGGAATGATCCAGGAGAGAGGGAAAAAGTGATGGTGCGGGAGAGAAAATGGAGACTTTAGAGGAGTGTTCTTGAGAAAGTAAGAGGACGGGGTTTGGCCCAGGTGCACAGTAGGGTTTGGCCTTCACTCGTAGAGGCGCTGAGCGCACCTCCTCCAAACAAGAGGGAAGGCCGTGGGGCAGGCAGGTGATAAGGTTGGTGTGGGAACTCGTGGAAGGTCTCTTCATTTTTCCCCGAATAGGAAGCAAGGTCATCGGTTGAGACTAACAATGGGAGAGGGTGTATTGAATGGTTGCGAGGATGTCTAGGACAGCGGGACAGACAGCAGACAGACACAGGAAACATGCTAGGCTCACCAGGCTGCGTGCGGCGCCACTTACAAAGGGCGGCTGAGGAGCGTGTTTTAATTGTGTAGAATCGGGGAAGCGTGGTTTCTTCTCAGCAGTCCTGCCACTTAGGTTCTGAGGTGCAAACAATAGAGGCTCTTCCAGCCAATTTAGCAGAAAAGAAACTTATTGAACATATTAGGAAGCTCACAGAATCTCCAAAGGGGTGCAAGCGAGGCTTGGGGGTAATGCTGCCGGGAACAATACTCAAACCTTGTGACGTCACCACACCAGCGGAAACTCCTCCGCAGCTGTCGCTAAGCTATGACACCTCAGACTGCATCTACGTGACCTGCACAGGCTGTTGACCCCAGGACCTCTGCCCTCCCCTTCCCCCCGCTGCCCTCTTAGCTGCCAATGCCAGGGACCACTTCCTTGCATTGCTCTGTTCTAAACTAAGCCCTGGCAGGGGTATTCCTGTTTGTAGAGACTGTGCCCTAGCAGTGAGGGAGGGTGGGCGAGTGAGGGTTTGGTTTCTACTTAAGGAGACAAATTGTACCTGGGTGGCTCAGTGGGTTAAGCTTCTGACTTTGGCTCAGGTCATGGTCTCACCGTTCATGATTTCAAGCCCCACATCCCACTCTGTGCTGACAGCTCAGAGCCTGGAGCCTGCTTCGAATTCTGTGTCTCCGGCTCTCTCTGCCCCTCCCCTACTCGCATTCTGTCTCTCTCAAAAGTAAATAAACATTAAAAAAAAAAAAAAAAGATGCTGGACTATCACTGGGATGAGAAATGTCCAGGATAGCAGTTAATGTTTTATTTTATGTTTGTTTCAAACATTTAGACATCAAACTCATTGTACTTAAATTCACATGCCTCTATTTAAAAGTGCGGCTGGAGGGGTGCCTGGGTGGCTCAGTCGGTTAAGCGTCTGACTTCAGCTCAAGTCATGATCTCGTGGTTCGTGAGTTGGAGCCCCGCTTTGGGCTCTGTGCTGACAGCTCGGAGCCTGGAGCCCACTTCGGATTCTGTGTCTCCCTCTCTCTCTGCCCCTCTGCCCCTCGCGCTCTCTCTCTCTCTCTCTCTCTCTGTAAAATAAATAAAAACAGGGGCGCCTGGGTGGCTCAGTCGGTTGGGTGTCCGACTTCAGCTCAGGTCACGATCTCGCAGTCCATGAGTTCGAGCCCCGCGTCGGGCTCTGGGCTGATGGCTCGGAGCCTGGAGCCTGCTTCGGATTCTGTGTCTCCCTCTCTCTCTGCCCCTCCCCCGTTCATGCTCTGTCTCTCTCTGTCTCAAAAATAAATAAACGTTAAAAAAAAATTAAAAAAAATAAATAAAAACATTAAAAATAAGTTTTTAAAAGTGCAGCTGGGGGCACCTGGGTGGCTCGGTCGGTTGGGTGTCCGACTTCGGCTTGGGTCATGATCTCACGGTCCGTGGGTTCGAGCCCCGCATCGGGCTCTGTGCTGACGGCTCAGAGCCCGGAGCCTGTTTCAGATTCTGTGTCTCCCTCTCTCTCTGCCCCTCCCCTGTTCATGCTCTGTCTCTCTCTGTCTCAAAAATAAATAAATGTTAAAAAAAAAAAAATTTTAAAAGTGCAGCTGGAAGCTGCCGTGTATTATTATTTCACTGTGGCAATGGTACCTGCATTGCCAAGGAATTACAAAAACACCTCTATTTCTAGCAATTTGTTAAATTGTGCATGCATTAACAATAAAACACTTATGTAAGAGGCTTGTGAAACAGCCAGGAAACCAGGAAATGACACAAAGCTGCCTTTCCTTTGTCAGCCACCCCACAGTATGAACTGACCTTGAAGCTTTAGCCTTTGTGGTTTTCTACGTAAGGATTATAACATACCATTTGAATTTCCTGCTTGTTGTCGACTTCAGGTTAATTCCATTCTTTCTATGTTTTGTTTACGTCTTAGAATATCGTCCTTTGCACTTGAATTCTTAAGTCTGAAACAGCAGACTATTTTCGGGTCCCGGACATAAAAATCTCTTATCTGAAAGGCCTAAGGATGGTAGTAGACCAAGGGGTTCTGGCTAATGTTCAAGGGACCAAATGGCAGGGTGGCTTTACTGCCACACTGAGCTAGCTGCTCTTAGCCACCGCTTATGGGGTGGTGCCCATCACGGGAGCGGCTGTATGCAGCCTTGTCAGATTGGATTCAGAAACTCCCGTGATCCATATAATTAGGAAATAAGTAGGCTCTGGGGATTTGCTCATGATAAGCTCACTCATAGGAGACTAATCTACAAACCAGTCTCATTCATTCACTGGGCAACTATTTGCTGAATGCTTATTCTCTGCTAGGCACTGGGCATTGCAAGGGAATAGCACAGTTGTGGTCGCTGCTCTTATAGAGCATATAGTCTGCTGGGACAGCAGACAAGGAGGAGGTCCATTTTGGGCCACGGTGGTAGTGATGGGAAGGGAGAAGTAGAGGGACTCAAGGAGTCTGTAGGACTTGCTGATGCGGAGGCTGGAGGGAAAGAAGAGGTGCGAGGGGGAGGATGGAGGGAGAAGCTGGTGGGGAGAAATCCAGATGCCAACGTTGTAATGTTCATTGGGAGATAAGGTCTAGTTGAGATTCAAAACTATCCACAGAAGAGATGCCTTTTGGGGTATGTACACTACACAGGAGACAGAATAATTTGCTTCAGCTAATTGAAACATTTAAGGACATATTACTTATATTTCTACCTCCCTTAGCCATACTAGGGATAACCTAGTGGCAATACAGTGTGGTGGTAAGATTGGGAGCTCTGGAGCCTGTCTGCTTGGGTTTGAGTCTTAGTTCCTCCAATAACCATTCCCTTCTGAACATGACCTTACTCCCTTTATCTGCCCACGTATTTGCCCCTCTTCCAGTGCTTCCTAGCTATGTAAAGGTTCCAGCCCATTTCTCCTCGCTTAAGCCAGACACTGGGGACCATCGACGCATCCCCGGCCTTCATCTTCTGAGTTAAATCAATCATGAGGATTTATCTAACCTCTCCACACCCTTTGAGTTTGTCCATTTCTCTCCAACTCATTTCTCTCCTGCCCCTTCCTGGTCCAAAATACCATCATCTTTGGCTTGATAACTGGTAAGTGATATTTCTGCATCCATCTCCCCTGACCCAATCTGTTCTGCACTGCAGCTGCCTGTCTGAGTGATCTTTTCAAGTGCGTCTCTGCCCAAATCTCTTCAAAGGCTTCCTTCCCATTGCCCTTAGCATAAAGCCCCAGATCGCCAGATCCTTTACATGGCCCATATGGTCCTAGACATTCAGTTCCCTACCTAGACTGCCAGCTTCCCCCCAAATCGTCATCTTATCATCTCTGTAAGCTTCATTTGATCTTTTATTTTTTCCCACCACAGAGCCAAACATAGAAGAAGCCTAACCACCCCCTATTCCCACACAGCTGGTCAATTTCAGGTCTCAGTTTAAAAGCCACTTCCATAGGGAAAATGGCCATGATTCACAGATAAAGATTAGGTCATCCCCTTGCTTTTTTCCTTGGTATCTTTCATCTCACTTGTGATTACTTTTCTGTGTAATCTTCTCCTTTCCTTCCTTCCTTCCTTCCTTCCTTCCTTCCTTCCTTTCTTCTTTCTTTCTTTCTTTCTTTCTTTCTTTCTTTCTTTCCCTTTCTTTCTTGCTTTTCTTTCTTTCTTTCTTTCTTTCTTTCTTTCTTTCTTTCTTTCTTCTTAAGTTTATTTATTTATTTTGAGACAGAGAGAGAAAGAGGGAGTGTGAGCAGGGGGAGAGGCAGAGAGAGAAGGAAAGAAAGAGAATCCCAAGCAGGCTCTGCCTCATCAGCATGTAGCCTGATAAGGGGCTCAAACTGATGGATCGAGAGATGGTGACTTGAGCTGAAATCAAGAGTTGGACACTTAACTGACTGAACCACCCAGGCGCCCCAACTTTCTTATTTTTTAAACAGGCGTCTGCCCAACTGGAGCATAGGTTTCATGCTTCCTTCTGGATCCTGATGTCTGGCCCAAGGTCTGACATAATGTTTGAGAATTTTTGTTGAACAACAAAAAAAGAAACAAACACCGATTCCTCCGCATTTTAAGAAGCATTTAAGAATTTCAACATAGAATCAAAAAAAAAAAAAAAAAGAAAGCAACAAACAACTGGGACTAATTACCTTTTTTCCTCTAGACACAGATTGGTTATGTCACTAAGTAATTTGTACGTCAACTCTCTTTCTTCTGAATTCCACGTAGACTGTCCTCTTGTTTTTACCCTCGTTATAACATTATAAGACTCAGAACAGATTTTTAATTCATCAGTTAAACATAATTTTCTGACTGATTAAGTTTGGCACTGGATCCTTCTTGACGAATCCAGAACACTTTCAGAACTGAATGGGAGCCGTCTGTCTCCACAACAGACTATGGGGAATGCAGCTGCGGCAGGGGGGAGGGCGGATTTTGAGCAGAAACTGATGAGCAATGGATTCTTGTCTGCGTCTTCCACGGAAGCCTTGTCTCTAAGTTTGGGAGCTCACTTTGCGTTTGGTCCAGGAGCCCCTGGTGTCCTTATGCCCCACAGCAGCCCAGTGTCCCTGTCCTGCTGGAGGCTGTGCCATGGTCCTCCCCTTATCTGCCAGGTACAGTGGCCACAGTGTCTGGAGCCCAACATACTTTTAGAGGCCCACAAAAAAGGTTTTATTTTTTTTTTTTAAATTTTTTTTTAACGTTTTATTTCTTTTTGAGACAGAGAGAGACAGAGCATGAATGGGGGAGGGGCAGAGAGAGAGAGGGAGACAGAGAATCGGAAGCAGGCTCCAGGCTCTGAGCTGTCAGCCCAGAGCCCAACACGGGGCTCGAACTCACGGACTGCGAGATCGTGACCTGAGCCGAAGTCAGACGCTTAACCGACTGAGCCACCCAGGCGCCCCCAAAAAGGTTTTAATTTCTTTTAACATCAAATGGAGGGGGGGGGGGGAAAGGACTTTTAAATCAGAGGAACTATGTTAATACGGAATATTTATGTATTTGTCCTTATGCTCATGCAGCCTTAAAATATACTTGTCAGTGATTTTTTTTTTTTTTTTTTTGTGGAGAAAGGGGCATATGAAAGCAGGAGTGTGTGGGAGCCTGTGAAAGGCTTTCAGAGTGGGGGTTGGGGGGCAGTCACTTTGCCCTGTCCTTCTGGAGCCGGTATATTGTTTCAGGCTTGCTTTTCCCCCCTCACCATTTTGAGTGTTTATTTGGATTTCCTCTTCAATCTTCCTCATTGTTCTAAAGTACAGGATGTGACACCGCTCAGTTACTAGAACGACCTCTATTGTATCCCTGACCAGAGTATAAATATCCCAGCTACTCCAAGCCTGGTAGGAATAGGCAGAAGCAGACAGTGCCCTCAGTTGAAGCAGGTTCTTCTCTGTGGAAGCTTCTGTGGTCACCCTGCTGGTCTGACATGAATTGTGTCACCCAGGTGGGTGCTGGTTGAGGCCAAAACCTTGCCGGCACACCCCGGGACCAAGGAATGGTGCAAGCAGGCCATGTCGTCTTGACATCCCTGTGCACCTCGGGGACGCCGGCACGAGAGGAAGTTTTAACAATAGCTGATGCTTGAATTATCTGAAAACAAACAAAAAATTTTTGCTTGGCTGAAAAGGACAGGTTTTTTGTTTTTTTTAAAAATATGTTTTAGGGGCGCCTGGGTGGCTTGGTTGGTTAAGCATCCGACTTCGGCTCAGGTCACGATCTCACAGTCTGTGAGTTCGAGCCCCGTGTCGGGCTCTGTGCTGACCGCTCAGAGCCTGGAGCCTGTTTCAGATTCTGTGTCTCCCTCTCTCTCTGCCCCTCCCTGCTCATGCTTTGTCACTCTCTGTCTCAAAAATAAATAAACATTAAAAAAAAATTTTTTTAAAATATGTTTTAAAAATGTATTTATTTTGAGAGAGGGAGAGAGTGCACGAATCGGGGAGGGGCAGAGAGCGAGGGAGAGAGAGAATCCCAGGCAGGCTCTGCGCTGCAGAGCCCAATGCGGGGCTTGAACTCACAACCATAAGCTCATGACCAATATTGAGAATCCGACACTTAACAGATTGAGCCACCCAGGCGCCTCTTTTTAAATATATTTTTTTAAGAGGTTAGTTTTATATTATAATAGCAGCTGAGTAGTTTAAACAGATTTCCCATTACAAATCTTCTGTGTGAGGTTTTTTTTCTTTCCTGTAACACATTTTAACAAAACTTGGGTAACTTTAGACCCTATATGATATGCAATTTTTTAGTCCTTACAATTGCTTCCATCTGCCTTCCAGCTTCCCTCAACACTTCATTCCCCATTCCCCTCTTAAATGAAATCAGAAAACAAATGTCAGGGAGGCTGAATAAATACTTTAGCTGCTCTGTTGTTCTTACAGAAAACTCTGTGGGGCTGAGGAATCTGAGTGTGACTGCAGGACAGAGCTGCTCGTGGTCTTGGGAGATGATGTTCTCTGCGGTGAAAACACTGTCTGGGCCTCCAGAGGCCTGGGTTCTCCTCTTGTTTCTTGCTACCTTGCGTTGTCACATGTCGCTTGATATGACTCGAGTTTCTCACTTGTCAAACAAGTAACACAAAATTTCCAGCAGGTCTGATGAAGTTTTGGGGGTGCTGGGGGTTTGTGGGGGCCAGAGCCGACGGCCAAGAAAGAATTCTTGAAGATATCTTTGGTGTAAAAAGGTGATTTTATGAAAGCACGGGGTTGGGATGAGCACTGGGTGTTGTATGGAAACCAATTTGACAATAAATTTCATATATTGAAAAAAAAAAAAAAAGCACGGGGACAGGACCCATGGGCAGGAAGAGCTGCACTGGGGGCCTGATGGGTAACTCATTATATACCCTCAGCTTGGGAGGGGATCAGGGATAGAGTATGTCTCTGAGGAATTTTGGAAGCAAGGTTTCCAGGATCTTGAAGGGCTAGCTGTTGCTAGGGAAACGCTATTTGTTACCTTTAATAAAACCTCAGTCATGAGACCCTTCAGATATATATGGGGGGGGGGGCATAAGCTTGGAGTATGATTGCCAGCATATATCTTGGGGCAGTTGAGATAAAGGAAGTAGACTTACAGGATCCTCCAGGTTGGGATAATGTTAAGGTTCTCTTTTGCCCCCAGCAAAGTGTTATCATGGAGGAAGCTGAGCTCTTAGAGGGAGGTCACTCTTCTATCTCAAGGACTTGTCAATGGGCTATAGGCAGAAGGGAATTTAATTTTTCATTTGCCTTTGTTTCCTACATTACCATGGCAAGCACTTAGACCCCTGTGCTTTGTTCTTGGGTAGCCAGGAGTGTCTGAGGAATATCACATATTCCACCTGGGGGAAGAGGGGTGGGGGCGGGTGCTAGCTTGTGCTTTGTCCCTCAGCCTGCCTCATGCTGACCCTCATCAGGTCTACAAAAGGAGACAGCGCTAGTTTGGGAGAACTTCTTTGGGATAAGTCAACTTCCCCTTATCTCAAATCGCATTACCTGCTTTGGAGATCACCTAAGGCGGTTTCATTGCCTGTCCTGGGAAGATGGAGAGGATGGCGGGGATGGGAGGGTGGGGGGTGTGGGAAGGGAGCTGAACAGACAGCTGGAAGGCCTCAGACTGTGTTGGCCCAAGCGGGTGATGATACAACCAGTTTCAGGGTGACCCGTTGTGGGTCTTCTCTCCTTCCCTTTAAGGTGGAGACACGGATATGAAAAGAGCAAAGACCCTAGTGTATTCTGCAGGAGGTAATCTCAAAGCTGGAAGCAGTTTCACTCCCGAAAGAAACACCAGTGCAGTTCTCTCTGATTTGCCATCATACTTGACCCCGGTGCTTTGCCGAGTTGTAATTTACCCACCGAGCAGTTACGGGGCATCCATTTTGCATCAGGCAGCGTGCTTAGAGCTTGGGGTATGAAGATCATCTCTTGCTTCTTAGGGAGTTTCTCTTTCCACCCTTTCCTCTCTACTATCTGTCTTCATAAAGAGTTAGAGTGATATTTTAGCTTATGTAGGTCACATGCCTCCCTGCTCAATACGCTCCAGAAGCTTCCTTTTGTATTCAGGATAACGTCCAACCCCAAACTCTCTTACTAACAGTGTCCTGCAGGGTCTGACCTGGGCCTGCTTCTCTGACTTCACCCTACCTGTTTTTGTTTTTGCAGACAGCAATGTGATTCCTAAGTCAGGACCTTTTTTCACTTGGTGGTGGGGAGGACCTCAGGCACACTGAGCTGAGTTGACAATTCTCAGGTCAAGGCACATTGTCACAAGTCCCTTCTCCTGCTTTGTGTATGTATTCTTTTATTTCCAGTTCCCTCATTCCCAGTTTTATCACAGTTCCTCTCTCTCCATGGTAACCATTCTCAAATGTCTGAAGTGTATCCTATTTGTATGTGCTCTAGCAGAAAGTGATATTTTTGTGGGCAAAATTTTTACCTTATTTTATTTTTAATGGAGTACATCTTTAGAAATTATTTTTTAAATAAAAAATATTAAAAAAATTTTATTACTATTAATTTTTTTAACATTTATTTATTTTTGAGAGAGAGAGAGAGAGACAGAGTGTGTGTGGGGTAGAGGCAGAGAGAGAGGGAGACACAGAATTTGAAGCAGGTATCAGGCTCTGAGCTGTCAGCACAGAGCCTGACCTGGGTTTTGAACCGATGAACCACGAGATCATGACCTGAGCTGAAGTTGAATGGTTAACCTACTGAGCCACCCAGGTGCCCCTAATTTTTTTTTTTTTTTTTTTAATTTGAGAGAGAGAGAGAGAGAGAGAGCAGGTGAGAGGGGCACAGAGAGAAAGAGAGAGGAAGAGAGAATCTTAAGCAGGCTCCATGCTCAGCGTGGACCCAGGGCTCGAGCCCACGACACTGAGATCCTGACCTGAGCCAAAATCCAGAGTCGGATGCTGACCCAACTAAGACACCCAGGCACCCTCTGGGTATATATTTTAAATGCACATGACATATTTTATACTTTTCCCACTCAGCACTAGGTTTTTGAGATCTAGCTGTATTGTTATAGGCCCATTTGCTCACACCGTGGACACGTTTTAATTATCCACTCTCCCAAGGATGCATACCAGCTGCCTCCAATAATATGAGCACTGTGGCTCCGTGTGAGAACCTGCATGCTGGAGGATTGTGCTTGCTGGGCACAGGCACCTGCAACATAAAATAACTTTTAATTTGCCTCAGTAGTGGCAGACTGTTTCCCAGAACAGCCTCATTGGCTACACTTCCTCTGGACCTTTGCGTTTGCTGTTCCTTTAGTCTGAAATAATTGTCCCCTGGACTCTTCAAGGGACTGTCTTCTCACCAGTGAGATCTCAGCTCAATTATCACTGCTTCCCAGAGGCCTTGCCCAAGCTCACAGTTGTCCCCACAACCTGTCCTCCCCAGGTTACTCTCCATCATTTTTATTTGTTTGTTACATCATAGCATTTTTCACAGTTTGAAATTATCTGTGATCATTTATTCATTATCTGTCTTCTCCACAGCAACGGATGCTGTCCTGGCCACTAGGCATCTAGTATAGCCCTAGGATATGGTGGGTTCAACTGAGTAAATGAATGAAACAATTATAATAAATAAATAGTATTGCAGTATCACCCTGTTCAATGGCTGTATGATTGGAGAAGCAAGCAACATAACAGGCGTGAGAGGTGGGAATAACTTCTTATAAGGATCCTAAAGGACAGACAGGAGGCCCGGGTCATCAGTGCCTTCTGCACTCCTCTCAGTTCCACAAGCCTACACGTTAATATCCATCCCCCACCCACTTTTAAAAACTAAGTTCCACAGGGCCTCAGCCCTCCGGCCGGCAAATCCCAACCAGTCCGCAGGGGGGCGCCCAGAACACGCTGGCCGCGGAGAACTAAAACTACATTTCCCGGCACCCCGCGCGCCGGTGACCCGCTTCCGGAGTGCGCGGAAGACATGGCGGCGCCCGAGGAGCACGATTCTCCGACTGAAGCGCCTCAGCCGGCGGTGCAAGAGGAGGAAACTAAAACTTTTAAAGATCTGGTGAGCGTGGATGACTCAGGCTTTTCTTTGTACTGCTGACACTGGGCGCAGGCAGAGTCCATTTGCCTTAGGTTCCGGCTAACAGTGTATAGACGCAGCTGGGGCCTAGCTTGGGTTTCCTTCAGAATTTCCGAAACTTGGGTTCCAGACGCTCTCCCTAAGCCTCTGGGTTTGGATGGTGGGAGGACTGCCCGTCCCTGAGAGTCCCCATTTGCGCTTTTCTCCCTTTTGGTGTGGCGACGTTTGTATTTGTAAGTTCCCCCCTGCCCCCCTCGGAGTAAGATGCAACGGGTTTGGATGCTGACCCAAGTCACTTACTAGGGGCACGTTGTTACCTCGCGGTGCCTCACTTTCCACATCTGTAAATTGGGGGTAATAATACGTACTTCAGCGAATTGTGAGGCTTGAATGAAATAGTGCACGTGAAGAGCTTGGGTTTGTCTCTTGGAGTAGAAAGTGTTAAGTCTTGAAGTACTGCTGTCTCCTAGTGCTCATGAAGAGCGGACCGAGTAGGCTCGCAATACTTCTTGAATCCAAGCGTGAGGGATGCACATGTCATCAGCAGGGTGGCTCCGATAGTCATTTAATTAGGATGGAGGCAGGGGCGCCTGGGTGGCTCAGTGGGTTAAGCAGCCGACTTTGGCTCGGGTCACGATCTTGTGGTTCCCGGGTTCCAGCCTGGCTGCTGCTCTGTGCTGACAGCTCAGAGCTTGGAGCCTGCTTCGGATTTTGTGTTAACCCCCTCTCTGCCCCTCCCCTGCTCATGCTCTCTCTTTCTCTCAAAAATAAAATAAACATTAAAAAAAAAAAATTAGCTGGGAGGCAAGTGTGTGTGTTCCTCTTTGCTAAAGTGTATTTTTCTGAATTCTAAGGGTGTGACAGATGTGTTGTGTGAAGCTTGTGACCAGTTGGGATGGACAAAGCCCACAAAGATCCAGATTGAAGCTATTCCTTTGGCCTTACAAGGTAGGTTGAAATTAAACATGTGGCTTAATACAGGTTCAGTATGAAGTTATACTCAATCAACTACTTAACCACTTTTGAGAGCTGTTGTTGTATACTTCAAGTAATATAAAAATATGGTCACTAAAGATACAAAATTTGTGGCGTATTGGCTTTTGAAAAAGTAATTCTGTTCTACTGAGCTTACTTTCTATAAGGAGATTTGTTGTTTGCAACAGGTGCTAACTTTAAGGACACACTGGATTAAAGTGTATGAACAAGAAACTTGTTAGGAATTATGAATCAGTAAGTGCAGATTTACATAAGGGTGCCTGGAACACACATCAGTATCTAGAGGAGTTGGGAGCTCTCGCTTTGTGAGACGTGTTTATCAGATTTTCAGAAGAATGGCTAACGTGTTTGATGACTAGTGGGACTGAAACTAACAGGGTGAACTTTCATGGGAGTAGAGGTAAAGTCCTGCTCTTAGATTCCCAAAGCCCAGCTTCACAGTGTTAGGGTTGGTGGGAAAAGAGACCTAGCAATGTTCACTGAAATTCATTAAGTTCCATAGAGAAAATGAATGGAATCTTAGCTACATTAGTATAAGAGATTTTCCAGGCAAGCAAAAAAAAAAAAAAAAGAAAAAGAAAAAAAAATGTATGAACGTATCCATATGTAGAATTTACCCCTCACTCTGAATTCCTCTCCCATATGTCCCAGGTTAAGAACTCTTGAACTAGCTCTAGTGAGAGAAATGCCTTTGCTGGTTAGAACACATCTAGAATATTATGCTTACTTCTGGGGCCCAGTTTTGAGGGACCAAGAGTGGCAGTGAGTGTGGTATAGTAACAAGAATAGTCCTAAATAGTTAAAGGACCTGAGTGCATTCAGTCTGCAGAAGAGTAGATCTGGATGGGATATGGTAACTGACTTCAGTGATTTGGAGAGCTGTCATGTGGGAAAGTAATTAGACTTACTCTATGAAATTCCATTTGCTCCTTCTATAAATAGTAAGTATCTGATACAAGTGTAAGGCACCAGAAGTTAAGATTCTGCCCACTCTAAGAACTTAGAGTCTAGTAAGGAGACAATTATAAATCTATTACAAAGTGAACTGGGACATAAGAAAGTTACATTCCAAGTGCACTGAGGGAGGAGAAGAGATTACTACTCATTGGAATGGACTAGAGTAAACTTTAGTTTTTGGCTGGAAAGGTTGGAAGGACATTCAAGCGGAACCTTGAAGACTGAATAAGATTTAGACATTCGTGCATGATGGGAGGGGAGGACCTTCTAGGCATAGGGAACAATATGAAAAAAAAGCTAAGGAGGCTGGAACACATGGGCATGTGTGGAGGCTTGCAACTACTTAATAGAGAATAGGGAAGGGATTAGTAAAGTCTTTGGGCCAGATTATGCAGGACTTAAATGTGGGTAAAGGAATTTGGTCTTTGTTCCATGGGCAGTGGAGTGCCTTTGGGGATTATTTTTTTAGCAGGAGAATGAAATGCTTAGAGTTGTTTTCTTGGACTATTAATCTCATAGCTTTATAAGGAAATTTAGAGATGAGAGACAAGAGGCTGGGAGACCAATTAGGAGGGCATCGCGGTAATTTTGGCAATAAATAAAGGGTAGGGTAGAGGTAGTGAGAAAGAAAGAAAAATGATAGAAAAGGAGTCATCATGATTTTATAACTAGTTAGTTAATGGAAGGCAAGGGGTAGGGAAATCTAGGATCGTTGCCTGTGTGTTTAGGACATATAACTGGTGTAAAAAGGGAACATAGGAGGAAAAATAATTTCAGGAAAGAGGAGTTCAGTTGGAAATAATTGATTTCGGGCATCAAAGAAATAGACTTGACTGACGCACAGGTGGAATCTGGGAATTAGAGCTTGATTAAGAGTCCAGAACTGGATGCAGATACCACATCCAAAGAGAAGTTGTAGCTGAAACTGTGGAAATGGCTGAGGTTGCCACACAGGGTCAAGAGATGACAAGGGGAGAAATGGAGACTCAATAACAGGTTGAAAATCATGAGAGGACAGTTTCATACAAATTAGGTAAGGGAGAGTGTTTTAGGGAGGGGGTCGTAAACACTTTCAAGTTGTCTAGAGACGCTAAGAGGATGAGGATTGTGTAAAGGCCGTTAGTGGGGAAGAAGTTTTGGCAGTCAGAAGTACTGGAATTGCTTTAAAAAGCAAAAAGAAGGGTTGGTGCTTTCTGGCATTTTCCTGCCTGCCCTACAGCATGTGTTGGAAGAATGAACCCAAATTAGGGGGTGGTAATAATTCTTAAATTATTTATAATGTTTTCAGTAAAAAGTTTGTATTTAATGCAGAGAAAGTAGGAGTCCATGAAAGATTACTAGGAACTGAGTAATGTGACTGATATAATCATCATGGAAAGTATTCTTATTCTTGAGGTTATCTCATTCTAAGGAGCAGTTAGACAGAGGGAGGGAGTTAGACGGGGGAGGGACAGAGAGAGAGGGAGACACAGAATCCGAAGCAGGCTCCAGGCACCAATCTGTCAGCACAGAGCCCGATGGGGGCTCGAACCCACCATCCGTGAGATCATGACCTGAGCTGAAGTCGGACGCTTAACCGACTGAGCCACCCAGACACTCCATATTAAGTTTATTTTTAATTCAGAGATCACTCAAAGTCCTCTAGGAATTTCAGACAGTTTTTTGAATGGCTGCCATATACCAAGTAGTTGTGTTAGGTGCTAGCAGTGTGGCAGGTGAATGAATTTATTCCTGCTCCTCTTACTGGGTGTTCATTCTACACAGATACTACCACTGGAAAGGCTTACAGGTTGTGAGAAGAAGAAAAGAGATAATAGAGAAAAATAATTTCACAAAGTGAATATTGCTTTGTGGGCGGTGGGCGTTACAGCCACATGGATTGAGAGACTTAAGCTCCTTTATCTCCCTAAATCTTTCTTGTATACCCCTTTCTTCTGAAATTTTAAGACTTCCCTTGAAAGAAAAGGGGAACAGATCCCAGTGGGTGTGTTTTTGTTCTTGTTCTTGTTTTTGTTTTTATTTTCCTGTTCTAGAAGGTGTGTTGTACCCAGGCAGGGAGGGCAGAATCCCCACAAAGTTGGGGAATAAAAGGCTTTGGAAGCCCTTAGCTCACAAATAGGTAGAGGCTGTTGCAATGCATTATCACTTACCCTACAACCAAGAGGAACATTAAAGTTAGTAAATGAGGGAGAAATTTTATCCGTATATTGTCATTTGTTGCTCTGACCTTTACAAAATTAGTGCATTGTCTGGTCTGACTTATAATTCACATCTACACCTGTACTTTTATAGGTAACATCGATGTTACTGTTTAGAAGGGTAAATGGTAGAATTCACTAGACTATGGCGTTGTTCGCTCTGGCTTGGCAGGATCCTAGTTTAAGTGATCAATGTCTAAAAGACGGATGTTGAGAAGTCTGCTCTACTTGATATCAATCACTCTCCTTTCTTGAGCTCTCTTCCTCCTCAATTTCAAGTCAGTATTATCTTCTGTCTTTCCAGCTATTCTTTATGAGATTCTTCTGGTTCCTTTCCTTTTTCCTTGTAAGGTTAATTCTATCTTTATCCTTTTTTTTTTCCTCACTCTGAAAACACTACTAAGATTTCTCATCCAGTCCTGAAGCTTTAACACTATCTGCATCAATGAGTCTCAGCCAGTGCTCATCAGAATTACCTGTCTTACTTGTAAAACAGTAGAGATTTCTAGAGTCACTGAATCAGAATTTCCACATGTGTGACCTGGGCATGTATAGGTATAAGAATCCCATAGGTTATTCTGATGTGTCTGCCCTTGGGGGAGCAAAACTGTTAGGATGCTCCCACTTCTGTGTTTCTAGCCTGTACTTCTCTGCTGAGCTCCAAACAAGTGCGTCCAACTGGTTTTTAGATATTTCTCTCTGAGCCTGTTGCAGAAACCTCAAGTTCCTATGTTCAAACCAGAGTCATTGTTTTCCTCACCAGAGCTAATTTTCTATATACCCTTAGAAACCCATGTGTCAACCACATTTTCTTTCATTACTTTGTACATCTCACTTGTTTTTATCCTCACTGTCTTGCCTCAGTTCAGACCACCATACTAACTCCCCTGGTATCCTAACTGAGCTCTTACTTTCCTGTGTGTTCCCCATTCTGTTAAGGTCATCTTAGGTCATGAGGAAGAGAGTCACCCAGGTAACCTCGGAGAAAAGGGGTTTATTGTAGGGTTAATCTCTAGGTAAGGAAATCTCAGCAGTTATATACAGTCAGGGAACAATGTGAGCATCAACCGTGGAGGTCATTATCACTAGGAAGCAATCTCAGCAGGCGCTGTTGGAGTGCACAGCTACCTTGTGAGCTGCAGCCAGCCAGCCTAGAGATGGTGGCCTTGGTTTGGGAGTTAATTTCCAAATCTTATAGTTATGGCTTGATTGGTGATAACAGACCATGGGGACCTCTTCTTAAGGGATTACTTACGGCATTCTTCCCTCAGAAGAAGCAGTGTAAATGCATGTACTGTTGAGCTCCTTGGCTCATTATGCCATCAGGCATAGGGATTATCTTCCTAAGGAGTAACATTGATCGACATGTTCCCTGCTTAAAATCCTTTAATTCTCTCTCTTACGGGAAGACATCAAAACACCCTATCATGGCTTTCTAGCCTCATTCTTCTCCCTCTCCCTCCTTAACATTTCTGTGTTCCTGCCGCATTGTACTTCTCACTCTCCCTGCACGTGGCTGTGTTCTTTACAGCCTCCATCCTCTGTTCTCTTATAGGAACGTGCTTCCTTTCTTTCTTTGCTTAATTCCAGATTTAATTTACTCATCAGGTCTGTTAGCCTTTCCTGACTCCCCTGGGCAGTGAGTTACTCCTTCCGTTGTGTTCTCACTGTATGTTGTAGGGGCCTCTTGTAAAGCCCTTATCACATTATATCATATTTGTGTATGTCACCCCTGGGTTTTAAGCTTACCTAGGACAGAGACTATGTCTTCTGTCTGTTCAACCTTCCTCTCCCTCCAGTTCATCAAATATTTATTCACTGTCTACTTTGTGCCCACGTTGTGTCATTGTAGAAAAAGGGAAATAATGCAGAGAGCGTTTCTTTGCTTTTAGAGGTTTTCTTTTTCTTCCTAGGTCGTGATATCATCGGGCTGGCAGAAACTGGCTCTGGAAAAACGGGGGCCTTCGCTTTGCCCATTCTGAATGCACTGTTGGAGACGCCCCAGCGATTGTTTGCCTTAGTTCTCACGCCCACTCGGGAGTTGGCCTTTCAGATCTCAGAGCAGTTTGAAGCCCTGGGGTCTTCCATTGGTGTGCAAAGCGGTAAGTGTCTGACAGGAAAGGAACTGTAGAGTTTCTTCATAAGTTGAAAATGAATGGAAAAGGAGAATAGAAGCAAATATTATTAACATGACTTTATTGACCTTAAGAGCGAATTTGGTATTTTAGCTTTAGGGAAAGTTATACGGGAAGAAAAATTTAAGTAGAAATCTAGCACTGGCTTAAAACGTATTCAGTGAACTATGGAAAAAATTGAGGGTCTCTGTTCTGTATTCTTTTTGTTTCTGTAGCTGTGATTGTAGGTGGAATCGATTCAATGTCCCAGTCTCTGGCCCTGGCGAAAAAACCACATGTAATAATAGGTGAGTAATTGACAACGGTAAAAGGCACTGACAACGATGAATTGGAGAAGATCTGTCCATGTTGCATAAAACTTATTTGTGTAGAAAGATTTTGAAGAAAGGATTTTTGTGGTCTTGTTTTATTTTTTAATTTCCGAAATTTTGGGGGGCTTGGTGGGTCGGGTGGTTGGTAACTTTTCTTTTTGTCCTAGTTCTTAAACATTGCCCTTTCTCTTCAACCTTTCTTGATAGCAACTCCTGGTCGACTGATAGACCACTTGGAAAATACAAAAGGTTTCAACTTAAGAGCCCTCAAATACTTGGTTATGGATGAAGCAGACCGAATATTGAATATGGATTTTGAGACAGAGGTGAGCACCCAGTTTCTTTCCTCATTGTAGGACATCTCAAGTGCCCTCTTTCAAACTTTGGTTCATTGCAAAACTGCTTTGTGGAATACTATATCATTTTTGTGGAATACTATATCATTATCAGTTAATTTAAACATTTCTGCTGCCTTTTTTTCAGTCTTGGTGTTCCTCACGTTGTCAGTGCCTCAGTATCCTCTAGAGAATATAGTCTGACTGTAGTTTTAGAGATGAGAAATTTCTACCAGATTTCGTTTCTATTTTATTTGATATATACCTCTTTCGTATACCTTGAAATATTTTTATTTTCTGTCATCATAGCTGACCCACTCATAACTTAGTTGATGAACACTTTTGACTTTTCTCTTAGATTAGCTCTACTGTAATTTAAACTGTTCTTTTCTCTGAGTGGCATTTTTTTAAAACAGCATATAGTATGGTACAAATAATAAATATTCAATAAATTTTAGCTGAATTGAATGGAATTTTTGAGTTTCCAAATTCCCACAGTGATATATTTAGTTTTTCATTCTCTGCTTCACAAAGAGCATTTGTAAATATCCACTCTAAATGTTACGTTGGTATCCTTTCTTTGTGCCTTAGGTTGACAAGATCCTCAAAGTGATTCCCCGAGATCGGAAAACGTTTCTCTTCTCAGCCACCATGACCAAGAAGGTGAAGTTTTCTAGCACTTCTGATTTCTTCTTTATTAAGTGATAAGTAAAAATAGCATTTAGGAATCAGTGTACTATTCCAGGTTTTTTCTGCAGGTGCAAAAACTTCAGCGAGCAGCACTGAAGAATCCTGTGAAATGTGCTGTTTCCTCCAAATACCAGACAGTTGAGAAATTACAGCAATATTACCTTTTTATTCCTTCTAAATTCAAGGTAAAGTGTTTACTTTGATCGTTCCTGCCTCTCCCTCTCCTTCCTCACTAAAGCATCTGAAAGTGTGTCCACTTTTGATTAGCTAAGAGTTGTGCTACTGTTTGTTTTAGAACACATACTGTGCTTATATTTATCACTGATAAAGTCAAACATTCCGGGAATTCACAGCATGCTAAACCACAATAATGAAGTCATGATGTAATTCCTTTCCAGCCCCATTCTTGAAGTAGTTTTTCTTTTGTCTCCTGATTATGTGGCTTTTTTATAGGCAAGGGACCCTCGTTTTATGCTTTGATGTAGGGACTTTTCCTGGTTGCCGAGTATAGATTTCCTTGTGCTTGGCTCCAGGCATGTGAAATTCATGGTTCACAGAGATGATAATGCTGCTTCAGGAGTGCAAACTGGCAGCTGGGGTCTGGGTAATTGAGAGTCAACTATAGGCTTAGTTTTTTAGATAATTTATCTTCCCGGGACTCCAGTCTTTTCTTCAGATCAGTTACTTACATTGATTGTTTTGGGTTTGTAACTTAGGATACCTACCTGGTTTATATTCTAAATGAACTGGCTGGAAACTCCTTTATGATATTCTGCAGCACCTGTAACAATACTCAGAGAACAGCTTTGCTGCTTCGAAATCTTGGATTCACTGCTATCCCCCTCCATGGACAGATGAGTCAGGTAAAGATTCTTTGGCATCATTAGTGGTGAAACGTGGTGTGAAAAGGGTAAAGCTTATAGCAGTAGTTCTATACAATAACAACATGAGGTGTTCATGCATCTTTTCAGAATTGTTTTGATTTTATGGGCTTTAAAGTGTTGCTCTAGTTGCTTACTTCCTCCTTTTAGGATAGTAAGAGGCTCAAATTAGAAGATTTCATAGTTACTTGTCTGGTATGGAAGCTTTTCAGTTGATTTATTCAGCCCTAGTGCTAACGTTGATTCTTTGGTCTCTAAAGGTGTTTCATAAATTATTTTTCAACTATCTGTCATGTTAAACAATCCCCGTTTCCTGTTAGTATTTTCTAGCCTCGTCTTAAATATTTTTTTGTTGCTTCCATGTTTCCTTCTGATCTGTGGAGCCTAGTTTGGACTTAGGGGAAACATCCTTTTAAAAATTTCTGTCTTGGTTCTTATATTTAGTGTTTCTAGTTTGTGTGTCTTAGATTCTGAGATTCCTTAGTTTATCAAGATTAACATTCTTTTCATTTCTTTTCATCATGTCAGAGCAAACGCTTAGGATCCCTTAATAAGTTTAAGGCAAAGGCTCGTTCTATTCTTCTAGCAACTGATGTTGCAAGCCGAGGTTTGGACATACCTCATGTGGATGTAGTTGTTAACTTTGACATTCCTACCCATTCCAAGGTGAGTCCCATTGCTGACCTGACTTTTCTTTAAAAAAAAAATTTTTTTAATGTTGATTTGATGTGTAATGTTTTTTTTTGAGAGAGAGACAGAATGTGAATGGGGGGGGAGGAGAGAGAGGGAGACACAGAATCTGAGGAAGGCTCCAGACACTTGAGCTGTCAGCACAGAGCCCCATGTGGGGATTGAACCTACAAACTATGAGATCATGACCTGAGCGGAAGTCGGACACTCAACTGACTCAGCCACCCAGGTGTCCCTGCTGACTTGACTTTCTAGTTTTGAACTGTATTTCTTTCTTTCTTTTTTTTTTTAAATTGAGGTATAATTGACATAAAAGATTAGTTTTAGTTGTATAACATAATGGTATGATGTTTGTATATATCAAAAAATGATTGCCACAAGTCTAGTTACCATACATTGTTATATGAGTTTTTTTTCTTGCACTGAGAACTTTTAAGGTCTACTCTCTTAGCAGCTTTCAAATGTGTAATATAGTATTATTAACTATTTTTGCTATGCTGTACATTTCACTCCCATGGCTTACTTGTATTATAACTTGAGGTTTGTACTTTCTGACTCCCTTCACCCAGTTGATTCCCTACTCCCATTATTTCCACCTTTGGAAACCACCAAATATGTTGTCTATGTTATGAGCTCAGTTTGTTTTTTTTTAGATTCCACATATAAGTTAGATCATACACTATTTATTTTTCTCAGACTTATTTCACTTAGCATAATGTCTTTAACGTCCATCTCTATTATTGCAGATGGTAAGATTCAACTCTTTTTTATGGCTGAATAATATTCCAATGTGTCCAAAGTGTATTTTTTAAAAATATTCTTTTTTTTTTTTTTTTTTAATGTTTACTTATTTATTTTGAGAGGGAAGGAGAGAATCCCAAGCAAGCTCTGTTGCTGTCAGAGCAGAACCCTACATGGGACTCGATCCCATGACCTCAAGATCATGACCTGAGCTGAAATCAAGAGTCAGATGCTTAACTGATTGGGCCACCCAGACGCCCCTCCAAACTGTGTTTCTTAATGGAATGTTTTCTCTATCCTTTTTTTTTCTTCTTAATCCTTTATTGGTTAAGTATCAAAAACTGGGAAAGCTCTTGATTTATTTTATTCTCGTTATCTTGCATGTGCCTGAGGATGTGATATTAATAAATGTGAATGAAGGTAGCCAAAGAGAGGTGTGAGATCACAGGAGTAGATGCAGCACGTGCTGATCTTTGTCAGTCTTACTTCTTCAGAGTCATCAGCTTGTGGTTCTCAGTGTATCTCAGGGTTTCTCAGCCTTGGCACTATTAATGTTTTGGGCCAGCAGATTCTTTGCTGTGGGGCTGTCCTTCGCATTGTAGGATGCTTAGCAGCATTCCTGGCCTCTGCCCATAGGTGACATTATGACAACCGCATATGTGTTCTGACATTTCCAAATATCCCTGGGGAGGACAGAATTGCCCCCAGAACAACTAGTATCTCTTGGCTTTGTATTTAACTGCTGTAGACAAGGTGCTGTCTCATTTGATTTTCCCAATAACTCTGAGTGTGGGCATGTGTTTCTATCCCTGTTTTATAGATAGAAACCAAGATTCGAAGAGGCTATGTGACTTGTAGATAGTTGTGTAGCTGGTAGGTGGTAAGACCAGAGCCATGATGCAGGTCTGCCTCTAGATCCAGTGCTGTTTTTCTCTAGACCATGTTGTCGGCAGCCATGTAGATATGCTTTAGATTTGTCTTTCTGTAAAGAAAAGAGAGTCAGTTTTGTGCTGCAAGGAAAATAAAAAAGATGAAGTAGATTTATCTGAACAAATTGCCCAGTCCATTTTTCCATGTTTCAACATGAGTTTATTTCCTTTCAGAAGTTTGCAGTAAGACTTTGTGTTCATAGTTTTTTATTTAAATTTTATGTAACTCAGATTTATTTATGCTTTTTTTCTCAGGATTATATCCATCGAGTAGGTCGAACCGCTCGAGCTGGGCGTTCTGGAAAGGCTATCACCTTTGTCACACAGTAAGTAAATTGACTTCAGGAGCAGAACAATGCAGAGAAAAGAGCAGAGCTTTGGTGCAGACTGACTTGGTGGCCTGACTTTGCCACTTACTGTAATAGTCATTTAATCTCCTTCATGTTGTTTTCAGCATTTGTAAAATGGAAATAATGGTATCTACTTAACAGAGCATTAATGAAGATTATATACATATGTATATATATACATGTATCCTATATATGATCTAATGTAGCATTTGGCATATAGAAACACACAAACCCCTGCTCCTTCTTTCAACTGCTGAAGCTGGAGAGTAGTGACTTTTCCCTCAACTCAGAGTATTAGAATAATTATTTTGATTTTGCTTAAAAAACTTTAGGGGCGCCTGGGTGGCTCAGTCGGTTAAGCGTCCGACTTCGGCTCAGGTCACGATCTCACTGTCTGTGAGTTCGAACCCTGCGTCGGGCTCTGTGCTGACTGCTCAGAGCCTGGAGCCTGTTTCAGATTCTGTGTCTCCCTCTCTCTGACCCTCCCCCGTTCATGCTCTGTCTCTCTCTGTCTCAAAAATAAATAAACGTTAAAAAAATTAAAAAAAATAAAAACAAAAAACTTTAATGTTTATTTTTGACAGACAGAGCATTAGCAGGGGAGGGGCAGAGAGAGAGGGAGACACAGAATCCGAAGCAGGCTCCAGGCTCCGAGCTGTCAGCACAGAGCCCGACATGGGGCTCCAGCACAAACCACGAGATCATGACCGGAGCTGAAGTCAAACATTAACCAACTGAGCCACCCAGGCGCCCCGATTTTGTTTTTAGAGAGACAAAATTTTGGCTTTTCTGGGAGTAAAAATATGTTGGGTGATCTTCTAGTGGGCTCTGTACCGAAGATTGCTCTAATCAGTATTCTGGATTCAGTATTGTTTAAAACTTGCGTCAGTTGCCTCATACCGCATAATGTGTAGTTTGGGAATGGACAGACAGCTGCGTTGTCAGCCAGCCAAAACCACACCAATTTTCCTTCCTCAGGTATGATGTAGAACTCTTCCAGCGCATAGAACACTTAATTGGGAAGAAACTGCCTGTCTTTCCAACACAGGATGATGAGGTTATGATGCTGACAGAGCGTGTCACTGAAGCCCAAAGATTTGCCCGAATGGTATGCAACTTACTTTTTCACCAACTTTTATGCAAATAATGGTAACTACGTGCTAGATGCTGTTGGATTAATCCTCATAACTAACTGCAGGAAGTATTATTTTATTCTAAATTTAAGATGAGCATACTAACGTGTAGAGATGGTAGGTAATTTGAATCGAGGTCTGGACTCAGTCTGACCACAGTG
Source organism: Panthera leo (assembly GCF_018350215.1). Classification (NCBI taxonomy): domain Eukaryota; kingdom Metazoa; phylum Chordata; class Mammalia; order Carnivora; family Felidae; genus Panthera; species Panthera leo. The sequence goes on from NC_056685.1 coordinate 46,278,896, forward strand.
ACCACATGCTCAGCCACTGTTCATGTTTCACATGTGGCAAGAAAACCTCTGGACTCGAGATCAGAAGACCCAGCTGTGAATTGGACATTGTGGTTTGAACAATGCGTCTGACCTCTCGGAATCAGTTCCTTGCCTGTAAATTGGAAATAACAGTTACCTTGATCCTTATAGGGGTTTTTTGGGCATCAGATAAGCTAACGTGAACTGCATAGTAACTAACAGTAAGTAGCAGTAATAGTAATGGTGAGGATGGGAAGATTGTAAAAGAGAATCCTAGCAAGTGCTATCTGCTCCCTAGAGTTCTAGTCGGGGGGATGAAGAAACTTTGCCCCTGGGCTGCTTTCTGAGTAGCTGAGGCGTGGACTTGTGTTTTTCTGCTCACATAGAACTCTCATTTGGTATTTTGGTTTATAAAAGTATTAGATATACATTGGAAAGAATTTCAGAAAATATGGAAAAGATTAAAATAGTAAATGAGACATATGAGTTATCCCCCACGGTGAACATTTGGCTCTTGATAACATTTGGCTATTTTTCTTTTTTTAGCCGTAATTAGATGTTATCTAATTGTATATGATTAACATGTTTTCTATTTTAACAAATATAGAGCAATGTGATCACTTCTCAGTGGCTACAAAAAATGCCATTATAAATATATAACATGACTTACATGGGTGTATATTTATGTTTTTTCACATGTTTTGTGTTTTAACTAGTACCATGTTGGACATCCTAGTATGTACAGCTTTGTGTACTCGTTTCCTTAGAATAAATTCCTAAAAGTAGAATTAGTTGTCGGGCCGAGGAGTAAATGGAGTTAAAATTTGAATTCATACAGAATACCAGATTCCTCCCTCTCCCACCCAGAAGAGCTGTCGGCAACAGTTTATGTGGGTGTCCCCACACCTTGACAAATACTAGATATTACCATTCTCTTAAATCTTTGCTGGCCTGCCATGTGTAAATAATAGCTTATTGTTTTAATTTTCATGTAAACATTTTTGTGTATTGGGGTTTTGGTCTTCTCCCTTTGTTAGTGTGAGGTATTAGGGAGTTATGTAGTGGGTTTTTTTTTTTTTATGTTTATTTTTGAGAGAGAAAGGGCGTGAGTGGGGGAGGGGCAGAGAGTAGGAGACACAGAAATCGAAGCAGGCTCCAGGAGTTGCCAGCACAGAGCCCAACACGGGGCTTGAACTCAAGAACTGCAAGATCATGACCTGAGCTGAAGTCAGCTGCTTAACCGACTGAGCCACCCAGGTGCCCCGGTGTTGGATTTTAAGGAGAGGAGAGCAGGATGTGTTACCCTCAGTGACAGTAATTCATTTTCAATCCCATCCTTTCTCTTTTCTTGCAGGAGTTAAGGGAGCATGGAGAAAAGAAGAAACGCGTGCGGGAGGACACTGGGGACAATGACGACATGGAGGGTGCTATGGGTGTCAGGAACAAGGTCGCTGGAGGGAAAATGAAGAAACGGAAAGGCCGTTAATTTCTTTTATAAAGACTTGATTTCAGCCTTTTGTTTCGTATAAGGGGATTGTAGAAGAGGATGAAGCCCCTCCAGCACAGTTCCTCAGACCGAAATCTGTCACAGTGATGTCGAGAACCTGCTCATCTACTTGAGTACTTGCTTTCCTTCCGTAGGGTGCCATTACCGCGCACCGCTCTTTACGGTGCTCGTGTCAGCTTTGGTTTCTTGGTCACGAGATGAGTAGGATGTGTTCTTTTATCACTTCACACAGACCTTTTGCTTTTTCAGCTGCAAGTCAAGGACTAGGTTGATGGAGCTCTGGACCTGTATTTGTAAAGGGAAGAAGCTTCTATATTTGTAAAACTGGTGATACTTAAGCAATCTCAGCTTGTGCTTCATTAGACCAAATGTGGACTAATAAATTTACCTACTATTTTTAAAAGATTCAAACTCCTTGAAAACCTTTACGGGTTGAGGGACTTTACAGATTTAAGTAAGATCTTAAGAAATTGACAGTGGCAGTTATGTGGCGAAATCATTGCTTGTTCTTAATTAAGGTAAACATTATTTATGATTTTTAAAGATCTGCAAAGGAACGAGGTGATGGATGGCTTTGAATGGGAAGTCCTGCTTAAAAGGTGGTTGTGTTTTTCTTGGGGATGGATCAAAGGCCTTAAGTAAGACTGCAGAGTCTCTTAGATCCCTAGGTACATTCACTTCCCTGACTGCTCGGTTTAAGAAGACTGTTTTCGGGTTAGGAAGAAGACTGCTCGGGTTAGGAAGACTGGTTTCTTTTCTTTTGTCTCCATCTATATGGCTACATAACTCAGAATATGTAAAGCTGGATCATCAGCTCCTGGAGAGAAAATAGACCATGGCTCTGTAGAGACTGGGTCAGATAGGGGAAAGTTGATGGAAATCAGAAACAGCTGTGAGCTTCACGGTCATGAACAGTCTTGTGCCCTGAAGACTTTCAACTCATAGAAGATGCCTAATCATTTTTGTCAAATGTAACAATTTTATTAGAAGAGAAAGGGTCTGAATTGGCAGAACCAGGGTGAAGAGATTCCAGTGGTTTAAGATTGAGTTTTGAAGAGAAACTTTCTATGTATATCTTAATGGAAAGTGCGTCTTAGAGTCAAAGTATCTGGCAAGAAGTGAAAAATAGATGTCAGTAAAATTCTCTGTGGTAGTCAGGTGTGGATGGTTACTTGCAGGAAGATCTTTATAAATATAGGGTACATTCTGCCAGAAACGTATCCTAAGAGGAATGCCTGTGGATAAGGCATTTATAATTAATTGAAATCTAAACACATGGATTATTTTGTTTAGGTTGCTCCAAATTTCATTGCTCCTCGTTATGGTGCATTTGAGTGAAGGTTAAATTAGAAAAATTAGGAGTCAGTAAGAAAGAAGGAAAGGAGAAAAAGGGTAGAAGAAAAGCAGGAGTCAAGTAGTTGAGTGGGGGCCATAACTGTGAATTTGTTTTGAATTGTGGGTATGATTGGAGGCTAATTCTCCCTGAATGTTGTATTTTCCACATGGAACTTTCTGCAGTGGCTTGGATAATAGCAACACTTTCTCTCTGAGCCTTTGGGTAAAAGTGAATGGAGGGTTGCTGTTGTCATTCATTGGAGGACTTCAGAAGCAAGTTGACATTGAATTGGGGTGTGGGTGGTGGGTAAGGAGAAGAGATTGGAATTATCCTGAAGGTGTCTGAACTTTCTAAAAAAGTGGAGTCTCTCATGTAGGGTCCGTGGACCCCTGAAGTATGTGCCTATTTCTGGGGAGACTGAAAGGGTTAAAAACTGCTCTAAAGCTTAGCTGTTGTCTCTAAAGTATACATGTAATTATGCTTTGCTAGGATGGGACAATAGGATACTAAGCAAAGAAACGTGGATGATGCATCTTTAGGCATATTAGTAGGTCCAGACTGTAAGCTAGAGTCCTACACAGAACAAATAAAGATATTACTATGGAGGACAGGAGGCACAGAAATAAATGAATGTGATCTGTTAGTAAATGAGGACAGAGCTGTGAGTTTGTGCTATTATTTAGATCTGTTCTTCATGTTCCCTTATCCTCTAAGGTAATGTTGCGAAGTCTTGCTGCTGAAACCCTCATCAAGATGTGTGTTAGTTTCCTAGGGCTGCCATAACAAAGTCCTATAAACTGGGTGGCTTAAAACAACAGAAATTGATTGGCTCACGGTTCTGGCAACTGGAAGTCTGAGATGGTGTTAGCAGGGCCATGCATCATCTGAAACCTCTAGAGAAGACTCCTTGCCTCTTCCTAGCTTCTGGTGTTTGCTGGCAATCCTTGGTGTTGCTTGGCTTGTGGCAACATAACTCTAATCTCTGCCTCCCTCTCGATGTAACCTTCTTCCTCATGTGTCTGTGTCTTCACATGGCCTTCCTCTAAGGATACCAGTCATTGGATTTAGGGTGCACCCTAATCCAGTGTGACCTCATCATAACCAATTATATCTGCAAAGACCCTATTTCCAAATAAGGTCACACTCTGGAGTTCTAGGTAGACACAAATTTTAGGGGGAGATTATTAATCCAGTGCAGACCATCTTTCTGTACTGCTACATTCTTTGGGGTTTAAGACTGCATTGTGGAATAGAAATGGCAGATAGAGTTGATTACAAAGAAAGTGGAGAAAAGACAGAAGGTAGGTCTTCAGAAATAGTAAGATGGGTAGACGTATAGAAGTTTAAAATGACATTCTTTTAAATGAAATGTAAATTATTTTTGCAGTCAGTGTACCAGAGGCTCTAGTTTCATGAGTAGGAAGGGTGTTTCTGGCCTTTCTTCTGTTTCCTTCTTGATCTAATCCCTTAGTTCTGCTTTCCTGATTTAAGAAACAGAGCTTCAAAGTAACCCACCAACCTCTCTCCCTCCCCTAATTGCAAACAATTCCCACATCTAATTTTTATGCCTTAAAAAAAAAAAAAAAAAAAAAAAAAAAATATATATATATATATATATATATATATATATATATATATTTTCAATATATGAAGTTTATTGTCAAATCGGTTTCCATACGACACCCAGTGCTCATCCCAAAAGGTGCCCTCCTCAATACCCATCACCCACCCTCCCCTCCCTCCCACCCCCCATCAACCCTCAGTTTGTTCTCAGTTTTTAAGAGTCTCTTCTGCTTTGGCTCTCTCCCACTCTAACCTCCTTTTTTTTTTTTTTTTTTTTTTCCTTCCCCTCCCCTATGGGTTTCTGTTAAGTTTCTCAGGATCCACATAAGAGTGAACACATATGGTATCTGTCTTTCTCTGTATGGCTTATTTCACTTAGCATAATACTCTCCAGTTCCATCCATGTTGCTACAAAGGGCCATATTTCATTCTTTCTCATTGCCACGTAGTACTCCATTGTGTATATAAACCACAATTTCTTTATCCATTCATCAGTTGATGGACATTTAGGCTCTTTCCATAATTTGGCTATTGTTGAAAGTGCTGCTATAAACATTGGGGTACAAGTGCCCCTATGCATCAGTACTCCTGTATCCCTTGGGTAAATTCCTAGCAGTGCTATTGCTGGGTCATAGGGTCTATTTTTAATTTTTTGAGGAACCTCCACACTGTTTTCCAGAGCAGCTGCACCAGTTTGCATTCCCACCAACAGTGCAAGAGGGTTGCCATTTCTCCACATCCTCTCCAGCATCTATAGTCTCCTGATTTGTTCATTTTGGCCACTCTGACTGGCGTGAGGTGATATCTGAGTGTGGTTTTGATTTGTATTTCCCTGATGAGGAGTGACGTTGAGCATCTTTTCATGTGCTTGTTGGCCATCCGGATGTCTTCTTTAGAGAAGTGTCTATTCATGTTTTCTGCCCATTTCTTCACTGGGTTATTTGTTTTTCGGGTGTGGAGTTTGGTGAGCTCTTTATAGATTTTGGATACTAGCCCTTTGTCCGATATGTCACTTGCAAATATCTTTTCCCATTGCGTTGGTTGCCTTTTAGTTTTGTTGGTTGTTTCCTTTGCTCTGCAGAAGCTTTTTATCTTCATAAGGTCCCAGTAGTTCATTTTTGCTTTTAATTCCCTTGCCTAAAAATATTTTTGAGAGGGGGTGCCTGTGTGGCTTAGTTGGTTAAGTCTGACTTCAGCTCAGGTCATGATCTCACGGTTTGTGAGTTCAAGCCCTGCGTTGGGCTCTGTGCTGACAGCTCGGAGCATGGAGCCTGCTTGGGATTCTGTCTCACTCTCTCTCTGCCCCTCACCCATGCGTGCTCTGTTTGTCTCTCTCTCTCAAAAATACACTTAAAAAAAAATTAAAATTTTTTTTTAATGTTTATTTATTTACTTAGCACATGTGGGTGCATGTGTGGGGGAGGGGCAGAGAGAGGGAGAGGGAGAGAATCCCAAGCAGGCTCCGAGCTGTCAGCACGGAGCCCAATTTGGGACTCCAACTCATGAACCATGAGATGATGACCTGAGCCGAGATCAAGAGTTGGAGGCTTAACCGACTGAGCCACCCAGGTGTGCCTAATTTGTATGCCTTAATAAAGGAAATAGCTTGTGATAGTCATGTGATGCTGGCCCAGAGAAAATTTCCCCCTTATTTCTCACCTGAATCATGAAGCCACTTTACATTCGTTGTATCATGGCTTCATGATACTAGCTAACTTGGTTTTACTTCCTCTGTCCAGAACTACAGTGAGAGGAGGAAAATATCTCTGCCTTAGGAAGGGGTGCAAGGGTCCTGGGATAGGGTTTTAGTTGGGTAGGCTATTCCAGGCTTAAAGCAGGTCCAGAATTCCAGGCACTCTGGAACTTACGGGTGCTCTGAAGGGATTCCAGTGGTTGCCAAGAGGGGTCTAGACTCAACTAGGTTATGATTATTGTTTCTTAGTCCCTGAAAGATGTGATAAATATCCTAAAACTTGTCTGACTTCCATAAAACTATCTGGCTTACAGCCAAATGTTTTTCAGGTAGCTTTCTATCTGTAGATAATATCCAAAAGTCTAAATCAGAGATTGTCTACCCCAGCTCCCTCAAAGCCCTGGAAAAGGAGATCAGAAAGAACCACAGCCTGTGGCATTGGTTACGAAAAGTGAAGGCATCCGTGTTATCAAAAGCAGGTAACAAAATAACATCAAGAAAGTATGTTCTGGGGCACCTGGGTGGCTCAGTTAAGCGTCCGATTCTCGCAGCTTGGAATTCTCTTTCTCTCTGCCTCCTCTGCTTGTGTGCATGCACACACATGCTCTCTGCCCCTGTCTCTAAATAACCATCAAAAAAAAAAAAATGTTCCAAGATCTTGAAATTAGAGAATATACAAGAAGTTTTAATCCACACACTTCTTAAGGTGAAATCAAGCCTCAGGGCAGATAATAAGTCAGGGTGTGAGTCATCTCTTTAGTTGGAATGACAAGAGACCCAGACCTTGGCACTAGAGATTCAAGGGTTACCCACACCCACATTCCTTTTCATGCCTCACCTGTCCCAGGAATGCACTAAAACTCCAGCTAAAAATAACTACAGAAACTCGAACTCTGGGAAGTAGCACTGAACAGCCTACCCTAGAGTGAAGAGCTGGTTTATGCCAAGTGGAAGACAGACAGGAAGAAAATGGGCTCATGTGGGACCATGTAATCTCTAGGATGTGGGCCCTGATGTCTGCTCATACTCTTGGAAGTTTTTGCTTACAAGCTATCCCTCCACCTGATATTTTCATTAACCTATGGGTGCCATGTTGGTGCTGGAAGAAGCCAGAAGGATGGGGGAATGCAACAGAGTATATAGGCAAAATGTTAGTCAAAAGACCTATTGACTGTTACTATGTGACCTCATGGGAGTTACTGAACCTCAGTTTCTCTTCGCTAACATGGAAATAAGATCATCCGTCCTATCTGCCTCACAGAGTCTTGAACCTAGTTTTTGTGTTTTGTGTTTTTAAATTCTGTTGTCTCCCTCCCTTCCGGTGTCTGCTGTATCCCAGCTACAGTGCCGGGTACCAGGAAGACAACACTGAAGAAAAAAGTCAGATGCTGTTTTTGCTGAACTCAGCCTTAGGTAAATTCAGGATTTGTCTTAGCATTGTGTTGTGATTATGCTTGTCTAGAGGGCAGGGACCATGGCTTATTTGTGGATGTAATTTTAACATCTCATAGGTCCCAGCACACAGCATTTGTTCAATATCTGTCATTTTCTGGAACATACTCTTGGCAATTTTACATGTGTTGTCTCTAGTTCCTTGAATAATCCTGAAAGGTAGATATTATTGTTCTCATTATAAGCTGTAAGGGCACACTGTGAAATCTGCTCCTTAAGAGTTTTGGGCAAGTTTTTCAGCCTTTTTGTGTTTCAGTCTTACCTGAAGAAATGCAGATAGCGATATACCTTCCTCACGGGGTTGTGAGGTTTAAGTGAGGTAGACTGTGGCTTATCATATGATTAATACGTGTTATCCATTATGATTATCATTATTGTTACTGTGATTACAGATGGAGAGTAGCTAAGTAGCTTGCCCAGGTCACATAGCACATAGGGGTCAAGCAAAATTTGGTTTCAGGACTCGGCTCTTGATACTATATACACTGTGTGTGTGTGTGTGTGTGTGTGTGTGTGTGTGTGTCTATAATTTCATATTATTCATTCAGGAAGTGCTTACTGAATGAATGATTGAACCATAATATATATTTTTTCTTTTGGAAAAATCTCTTCTACCAGCAAATAAGTAAGTATTACCTAAATGAGCTTTCAGACTTAACCTATTGGGAAGTCTGGGGGGAGAATATGAAATTTTCATTTCCACCAGTAGATGGCAGAAGGAAGAAAAGATACCTCTGAATGGGCAGGAGTTCTCATCCTGAGCAGAAGGATAAATACTGAGCAGGGACTGAGACGTGGTGGCTGATCACAAGGGCTCTTGATGTCATGTGTGGCCCACAGTGACGAAAGGGGGCCAGAGTGCATATGAGAACTCCCCACAGGTATGTAAAAGGCTCAGCCTTCAAGATCTAGGTTGACCCACAAGACAGGCCTTGGGAGACTGAAGTAAGCTGAAGTTCAGATGTAGTAAGAACACAAAGTTGCCTTCTGCTATTCTGTCTTCACAGTTTCAGTCTACATTTCCTTTTCATGTTACAGGCAGCTCTGTTCTCTTACAGAAGTGTGCCCTTCCCTCCTGGGATTTTGATGAAGTCGCTTGCCCTCTGTTTATGTCCTCCCTCAACCCACACCCCAGCCTGTAACCTATGGGTGCTGTTATTCACCCCCTTCCTACCCCAGTACATGTGCTTTGTGTTTATGAATGTAAATTCTCTGAGCCATTAATCCCCTTCTGTTGTATCCCTCTATCTTACTGCATATCCATCTAATAAGCTTTATCTATTGCCCTCCCTCTTCTGTCGCATCAGCTTGGTGCTGGTTAGCTGGTGAGCCACTCATTTGTCCATTCTGTCCTAAAGATGTCTTTCGGCTCCAAGTGATGGGGAAATGTCCCTCTGGTTCCATAAGAAGGCATGGTGGTCAGAAATACTGGGCTACCTCCGCTCTCTCTCACTTCTGTGCTGGCTCTTCTCCAAGCATTCCTTTGCGGGAGGAGGCTGCGGGTGACTCCTGCTCAATACCTGCCTTCTTAGAAACTCTAACCCAACCTATTTAATGCAGCGCCAACTCCAAGCCAACATCCTTGTTGTGTTTTCTGGGTGGGTCAAGAGAGTGGGGACCGCCAGAAGATTTCTTATTTGACGTACTCTGTTTGTACATGTAATGGTCTGTTTGTGATTCTTTACCATAAGGCGGTGGAGAGCCCGCTGTGTGCTAGGCATTTGCTAGGGGCTTGGCATATATCACTGCATTTACTGGAGGTAATGACTCATCTCGTGAGGAAACATGGACAAGCTTGTTTACGATATGTTAAAACCACAACCTTGTCATTTCTTATTCTGCATCTTCCACGATTTCATGCATGCATCGAAGGGTGTTCAAGCACTTTTGCACGGTGGGCTTAGGCTAATAAAATGAAGTAGAGATTCGGTTACATCATAGTTAATCTGTGGCTTCTGATTCCATTTCATCGATTTGTGGTGGAATTCAAAGGGCTGGGGGTGAGGGGGAAGTGAGGAAGATGCCTCTCGGCACTGTAGTTTTATATTTTCACCACATTCCTACAAAATGAATAAATCTGACATTTGGACTCTGCCATTCTATTCACGTGCAAAACCTCACACAAAATCAGAATTTTAGGGTTGAGAGGATCTTGGCGAAGAACCAAATTAGATTGTTCATTTTTCCTTAGAGTAAAGGAAAGTATGTGCATGTTTATAAGTTTGAGTATTTCTTTCAGATTATTTATTTTGAAAGTGGGGAGGGGCATAGAGAGAGGGAGAGAATCCTAAGCAGGCTCCAAGCTGTCAGTGCGGAGCTGGATGTGGGGGATTGATCTCCCGAATTATGAGATCATGACCTGAGTGGAAATCAAGAGTCGGATGCTTAACTGACTGAGCCACCCAGGCACCCCCGTAAGTTTGGATAGGTTTTGTATTGTGCTTATGAGGTTATAGCTCTTTAAAGAGAGACACTGAAATAGACTCCTGTTCTTCAAAAAAGTTCTAGTGGAATTTTGTTCATAATCCCTGCCTAAGGAAGAAAATACTTGCTTTTCAGGACTAATGTCTTAAGACTAGAGTCTCTTTTTTGAGAAGAGTAGTGGAAGATGTTGGGGGACAGAAGTGTGTTTTAGAAAACCCTGATTGGCCTAACCTATTTTCCTAATAAATGCCAGTATTGTCCCAAACCAGGCTGTAGGTGCTGTGTTGGGAGGAGTGTGGGTAAGTCGTATTCATACCTCACCTCTTCAGCATCTTTGTCCAGGTGAACTCCAATCGTGTGTGATCACCAAGGGCAGCCTAGAAGGAGGCAAAAGTTCCTACGAGGACAAGGGACAGACTGAAATTTCTGTGGGAATGGAGAAGAGCGATTCACCTCTATGTTGATCACCTGGGTAGGGTGCAGGGACAGAGAGGAAAGGAGGGGGAGAAGCGTGTCCTGTAGGAGTTATAGCCTGTACATAAACTGCAGAGTTTTAAGGTACTCAGCAGCAGTACAGTCATTTCCTGCCCCTTCTCCATCCTCCTCACTTCCTGGGTTTCCCACTGGCCAGTGGCCTGTGGCCAGGGCTCATTTCTCTCTCCCCTATGGCCTAGAAGGGTGGTTTCCATGGTGGGGCACATGCATCTAGGGGAGTGTATGACAGTTCGTTGGGGTGTGGGAAGAAAATACTAGAATTTTTTGTACCTTATTTTAAACTCATCCTCTAATTTCTATTTTTGTGTTTTATAAAGTACATAAAAGTATGGGAATACCAATTTATAATGAGTATGTACAAGTATGGAAGTTTGTTAAAGTGACGTTAAATAGAGGTATACTATCAGGAAGGGTTAAGACTAAAGCTCTAGGGAATTTTATTTTATTTTATTTTTTAACTTTATTTTGAGAGAGAGAGAGAGAGAGAGAGAGAGAGAATCTCAAGCAGGCTTTGTGCTGTCAGTACAGAGCCTGACGAGGGGCTTGATTTCATGAACTGTGAGATCGTGACCTGAGTCGAGATCAAGAGTCAAATGCTTAACTTAGCCACCCAGGCACCCCTCTAGGGAATTATTCTGACAACACTCCTTTAAAAGAATTATTTCATGTTTCATTCTGAAATGAATTAAAAAAAATTTTTTTTTAATATGTATTTATTTTTGAGACAGAGCATGAACAGGGGAGGGTCAGAGAGAGAGGGAGACACAGAATCTGAAACAGGCTCCAGGCTCTGAGCGGTCAGCACAGAGCTCGACTCGGGGCTCGAACTCACGGACTGTGAGATCATGACCTGAGCCGAAGTCAGACACTTAACCGACTGAGCCAACCGGGCGCCACACCTGAAATGAATTTTTAAATAAAACTTTGATAAATCCTTACATCTATATATAACTTTTTTTATTTCCAAAAAATTTTTAAATGTTTTATTTATTTTTGAGGAGAGAGAGAGAGACAGAGCGTGAGCAGGGGAAGGGCAGAAAGAGGCACAGAATCTGAAGCTGTCAGCTCAGAGCCTGATGCAGGGCTTGAACCCATGAACCGTGAGATATGACCTGAGCTGAAGTCAGACGCTTAGCCAACTGAGCCACCCAGGTGCCCTTTTTTGACTTGTTTTAATTTAATTTAATTTTTTTTTTTTTTTAAGAGCAGTTTTAGGTTCACAGCAAAATTGAGAGGAAGGTGCAGAGATTTCCCATATATCTCCTTTCACACACACATCCCCCATTATCAACATCCCCCACCAGAGAGCTACATTTGTTACCATCAATGAACCTACACTGACGCGTCATAATCACCCAAAGTCCGTAGATCACCTCAGGGTTCATGCTTGGGCTTGTGCATTCTGTGGCTTTGGACAAATGTATCTACCACTATAATATACAGAGTATTTTCACTGCTCTGTGAATCCTCTGTGCTCTGCCTATTCATCCCTTCTTGTACCCCAAACCCTGGCAACCACTGATATTTTTACTGGCTCCATCGTTTTGTCTTTTCCAGTATGTCATATAGTTGGAATCATGCAGTATTTAGCCCTTTGAGACCGGGTTTGCTTAATAATATGTATTTAAGTTTCCTCTATGTCTTCTCACGGCTTGAGAGCTCTTTTCTTTTTAGTATTGAATAATATTGCATTGTTTGGATGCATCATAGTTTATCCATTTGCCTACTGAAGGACATCTTGGTTGCTTCCACATTTTGGCAATTATGAATAAAGCTGCTGTAAACATCCTTGTGCAGGTTTTTTCTCCCCACTTCTTTTTTAATGTGATAAAATACTCAAAATTTACCATCTTAACCATTTTAAAGTTAAGAATTATGTGGTATTAAATACACTCATATTATTGTGCAAACACCACCACCATCTCCATCCCCCTAACTCTTTTCATCTTGTAAATCTAAAAGTCTCTATCCATTAAACAATAAATCTCCATTTTCCCCAACTCTCAGTCCCTGGCAACCACCATTGTACTTTCTGTCTTTTTTTTTTTTTTTTTTTAATTTTTTTTTCAACGTTTTTTATTTATTTTTGGGACAGAGAGAGACAGAGCATGAACGGGGGAGGGGCAGAGAGAGAGGGAGACACAGAATCGGAAACAGGCTCCAGGCTCCGAGCCATCAGCCCAGAGCCTGACGCGGGGCTCGAACTCACGGGCCGCGAGATCGTGACCTGGCTGAAGTCGGACGCTTAACCGACTGCGCCACCCAGGCGCCCCTGTACTTTCTGTCTTTATGGTTTTGACTACTCTTACTACCTAACGTAAGTGGAATAATACAGTATTGGTCTATTTGTGACTGGTTTATTACACTTGGTTCAATGTCCTCAAGTTTCATACATATTATGGAATATTAAAGAATTTCCTTCCTCTTTAAAGGCAGGATAATATTCCATTATATGTATAGACCGCATTTTGCTTCTCCATTTGCCCATTTTTGAATTGGGGTTTGGTTTTTTGGTTTTTTTTTTGCTCTTGTTTTTGTTTTATTTGAGGTTGAGTTTTAGGAGTTTTCTGTATATTCTGGATACTAATTCCATATCAGATATATGATTTGCAAATACTTTCTCCCATTCTGTGGGTTGCCTTTTTACTCTGCTGATAGTGTCTTTTGATGTACAAATTTTTAAATTTTTCATGAAGTCCAATTTGTCTACTTTTTCTTCTTTTACCTGTGCTTTTGGTGTCACACCTAAGAAATCATTACCAAATCCAATGTCATGAAGACTTTGTCCTATGTTTTCTTTTAAGAGTTTTATTGTTTTAGGTCTTATTTACATTTAGGTCCTTGATTCATTTTCAGTTAACTTTTGTATGTGGTGTTAGGTAAGGGTCAGCTTCATTCTTTTGCATGTGGATAACTAGTTTTCCCAGCAACGTTTGTTGAAAAGACTATCCTTTCCCCATTGAAAGGTTTGGCATCCTGTCAAAGAGCATTTGACCATAGATGTGAGGATTTATTTCTGGGCTCTTTATTCTATTCCGTTGGTTTATAAGTATGTCTTTATGCCAATACCAAACTGTATTGATTACTGTAGCTTGTGCTAAGATTTGAAATCAGGAAATGTGAATCTTCCAGTTTTGTTCTTCTTTTTCAAGATTGTTTTCCTTTTGGGATGAGCACTGGGTGTTGTATGGAAACCAATTTGACAATAAACTTCATATATTGAAAAAAAAAAAGATTGTTTTTGCTATTTAGGGTCCCTTGAGATTCCATATGAATTTTAGGATGGGTTTTCCATTCCTGCAAAAAAAAAAAAAAAAATATTGGGATTTTGACAAGGGATTGCATTGAATCTATAGATGACTTTGGGAAATATTGACCTTTTTTATTAAAATTTTTTTTAATGTTTATTTTTGAGAGAGAGAGAGACAGAGATAGAGCATGAGTGGGGGAGGGGCAGAGAGCAAGGGACACACAGAATCTGAAGTAGGCTCTAGGCTCTGAGCTATCAGGACAGAGCCTGATGTGGCGCTCAAACTCACAAACTGTGAGATCAAAACCTGATCCAAAGTCGGATGCTTAACTGACTAAGCCACCCAGGCACCCCAAGGAAGTATTGACATTTTAACAATTTTAAGTGTTCTAATCCATGAACATGGGATGTGTTTCCATTTATATATGTGTTCTTTAATTTCTTTTAGAATTAGTATATAGTTTTCTTGTATGAGACTTTTACTTTCTTGGTGATGTTGATTCCTAGGAATTTTATTTTACTTTATTTTATTTTATTTTATTTCATTTCATTTTATTTTTTTAGAATTTTATTTTTTTTGATGCTATTATAACTGGAACTGTTTTTGTAATTTCCTTTTCAGATTATTCATTAATAGTGTACAGAAAATACAACTGATTTTTGTGTGTTGGACTTTGTATCCTGCTAATTTGCTGAATTCGCTTACTCTAGTAGTTTTTCTAGGATTATCTTTAGGGTATTTTTATGTAGAAGATCATATCACCTGCAGAGATAATTTTACTTTTTTCCAATTTGGATGCCTTTTCTTTCTTTTTTTTAAATGTTTATTTATTTTTGAGAGAGAGAGCACAGTCGCATGCATTCACAAGAAAGGACGGGGCAGAGAGAGGGCGAGAGCGAGAGCGAGAGAGAGAGAATCCCAACCAGGGTCCACACTGTCAGCACAGAGCCTGACGTGGGACTCAGTCCCATGAACATGAGATCATGACCTGAGCCTAAATCAAGAGTCCGATGCTTACCTAATTGAGCCACCCAGGCACTCCAAGGATGCCTTTTATTTCTTTCTCTTGTTTAATTGTTCTGGCTAGAGCTTCTAGTACTATGATGAATAGGTGTGGTGAAAATGGGCATGTTTGTCTTGTTGCTGATCTTAGAGGGAAGGCTTTCAGTCTTTCAGTCTTTCATCATTGCGTATGAGGTTTGCTCTGGGTTTTTCATATATGGCTTTTGGTACGTTGAGATAATTTCCTTTTGTTCCTAGTTTGTTTAATGTTTTTTATCATGAAAGGGTGTCCAATTTTGTGAAATTCTTTTTCTGCATTAATTGACATCATTGTGTTTTTATCCATTCTGCCAGTCTGTCTTTTGACTGGAGGGTTTAATCCATTTACATGTAAAATAATTACTGATAAGAAGGGACCTACTTCTGTCATTGTGCTATTTTCTATATGCCTTATGGCTTTTTAAGTTTATTACAAAAAAGTTTTTTTTTTTTAATGTTTATTTTTGAGAGAGAGAGAGAGAGAGAGACAGAGAATGAGTGGGGGAGGGGTAGAGAGAGACACAGAATCTGAAGCAGGCTCTAGGCTCCGAGATGTCAGCACAGAGTCTGATGCGGGGCTCAAACTCATGACCTGGGAGATCATGACCTGAGCCAAAGTTGGATGCCTAACCAACTGAGCCACCCAGGCACCCCCTTTTCAAATTTCTCATTTCTGTTATTACATGGTCTTTTCTGTTCAGCTGATTTTTTTTTTTTTTTTTTTTTTTTTTTGTAGTGAAATGTTTACATTCCTTTCATGTATATTCTGTAGCTATTTTCTTTGTGGTTACTATGGGGATTACATTTAACATTTTACAGTTATAATAGTCTAACTTTAAATCATTCCAGCTTAACTTCAATAACAAACAAAAACTATGCTCCTTTATAGCTCCGTCCCCAGCCCTTTTGGTTGTTGTCACAAAATTAGATCTTTATACATTTTGTATGTAAAACATAAACTAATAATTCTTTTAAATACATTGGACTCTTAAATTATATAAAAAGCAAAATTTGGAGTTACAAACCAAAGTTACAGTAATTTTAGCTTTTACACTAACACAATTATGCTAACTTTTATAATTGCCCATATATTTGCCTATATACATATATATATATTCTTAATTTATCTATATTAAGATCTTTATTTCTCTATATGGTTTTGAGCTACTGTGTAGTGTCCTTTTATTTTACCTTGTAGGAATCTCAAGCATTTCTTGCAGGACAGGTCTAGTGGCCCCTTAGCTTTTGTTTGTCTGGAAATGTCTTAATTTCTCCTTCACTTTTGAAGAACAGTTTGCCACACACAGGATTTATGGTTGACAGGTTTTTTTCTCCTCCCCTCCCCTCCCCTCCCCTCCCCTCCCCTCCCCTCCCCTCCCCTCCCCTCCCCTGTCATCTTGTCTGTCTTTTGTATTTTTGTCAACATACTGTATTCTGGCTCCAAAGTTTCTGATGAGAAACATGCTGGATTTATTGAAGATCACTTGTATGTGATAATTTGCTTCTCTCTTGCTGATTTCAAGATTCTGTGTTTGCTTTTGTTTTTGTTTGTTTGTTTTTTTTTGTGTGTGTGTTTGCGTTTGAAAGTTTGATTATAGTCTTGGTGTGGATCTCTTTGAGTTCATCTTACTTGGAGTTCTTTGAGTTTTTTGTGTGTTTATACTTAAGTATTTCATCAAATTTGGGAAGTTTTCAGCCATTATTTCTTCAAATATTCTGCCTCCTTTTCTCTCTCTTCTCCTTTTGGGATTCCTCCCTTCCATGTGAATGTTGGTTGTCTAGGTTGTGTTTCACAGGTCCCTTAGGTTTTGTCCACTCTTCAATCTTTCTTTCTTTCTGTTCCTCAGACCCGATAATTTCTATTTCTTCTCTTCAAGTTTGCTGATTCTTTCTTCTGCCTTCTCAAATCTGCTTTTGAATCCCTCAAATGAATTTTTACTTTCAGTTCTTGTACTTTTTAAGCTCTCAATTTTATTTTTGGTTTCTTTTTAGGTTGTCTCTATTTTTATTGATCTTTCCATTCTGTTCACACATCATCTTCTTGACTTTCTCTGTATTTTCCCTTAGTTCTTTGCAGTTATTTTAAAGTCTTTGTCTCATAGATCTGTTGTCTTTTTCAGAGACAATTTTTGTTGATTTTCTTCCCCTTTGAATGGACCATGCTTTTTTATTTGTATGCCTTGTGATTTGTTGTTGTTGAACACTGTTGGATTTAATAATGTAGTAACTGTGGGGATTTTGCTGGGATTGGATTGGGATTGGATGGAATCTATAGATCAAATTGGGAAGAGCTGATATCTTGAAGGTATTGAGTCTCTTATCCATGAACATGGAATATCACTTCATTTATTTAGTTCTTTGATTTTGTTCATCAGAGTTTGTAGTTTTCTTCACATGGAGCTTGTATATGTTTCATTAGATTTATATCTAAGCTTTTCATTTTTTTCTGAGTACTCATATAAATGTGTTTTTAATGTCAAATTCCACTTGTTCATTGCTGATATTTAGGAAATCAGTTGACTTAAAATTTTTTTTTTATGTTTTATTTTATTTTGGGGGGGAGAGAGAAAGCGAGAGAGAGGGAGAGTGAGCACAAGCGAGGGAGGGGCAGAGAGAGGGGGAGACACAGAATCTGAAATAGGATCTAGGCTCTGAGCTGTCAGCACAGAGCCTGACATGGGGCTTGAACTCATGAACTGCAAGATCATGACTTGAGCTGAAGTTGGATGCTTAACTGACTGAGCCACCCAGGTGCCCTTCAATTGACTTTTTTATATTAACTTTGGTTTGTTAATGTTTTGTTGAGAATTTTTGCTCTGTGTTCATGGGAGATATTTATAGTTTTTTTGTAATGTCTGTGTCTGGTTTTGGTAATGGGATAAGGCTGGTGTTAGAATGAATTAGGAAGTATTACCTCTTCCATCCTCTGAAAGAGATTTTAGAGGATTGGTGTAATTTTTTTCCTTAAATGTTTGATAGACTTCACCAGAGAAGTCTGGGTCTGTTTTGGAAGGTTTTAACTATTGATTAAATGTCTTTAATAGATATCGGTCTGTTCACATAGTCTGTATTTTTTCAGTCCTTGGACATTCTCTTCTTTTGTTTTCAGTTTGTGTTCTCTTTGCTTTTCAGGTTTGGAAGTTTGTACTAAGATTTCCTCAAGCTCAGATATTCTTCACTCAGCTATGTCTAGTCTATAAACCCATCAAAGGCATTCTTCTTTTTTGTTACAGTGTTTTTCATCTCTAGCATTTCATTTTTGTTCTTTCTTAGGATTTATATCTCTCTACATACGTTGCCCATCTATTTTTGCATGCTGTCTGTTTTATCCATTAGAGTCTTGAGCATATTAATCATAATTATTTGAATTCCCATTCCGATAATTTCACCTTCTTGCCATGTTTGGTTTTGATGCTTATCTGTGCTTCAAGTTGTGTTTTCTTTTTTCCTTTTGGTATGCCTTGTAGTTTTTTCTTGATAGCTGGATAGGATGTACTGAATAAAAGCCCTTTAGTGAGCTTATGTCTGTGCACTGTGCACTTCAAGGTTCTTCTACATAGAAGGCTGGAGAAGCTCAACTCCAGCCTACACTAGCTTTCTGTGTGGAAGAAGGGGAATACCCAACTCCAGTCCACCCTAGCCATCCTGTCTCATCTAAAGGGGGAGGAAAAAAACTGAGACACACCTTGAAGTTCACAGTCCAGAGACATAGGCTCACTAAAGGACTGAAACCTAATCATAGGACTATAGAACACTTCTCTTTTCCCTATACCTTACCACATTACTGAAGGTCTGATAACGTCCTAGTAGGCTCTGTTTGACTAGTTTCTCTTGAAGATAGCCCTTATTAAGAAGAACAGCATACTCTGATGTGTTTCAAATCGTTCTTCTTCCCTTTCCCCTGCTGGAAGCACAGGAGGATTTTTCTCTTATATTCATTGTGAGAACCTGGTTGAACTCCTGGAGGTAGATCTCACAAATGTGGGGCTCCCCTGTGACTGGGCCTGCCTGGAGTTTTTGTTTTTTGTTTTTTATTTTTTTTAAATGTTTATTTATTTTTGAGAGAGAGAGAGAGAGAGAGAGCAAGAGAGAGATAGCATGAGTATGGGAGGGGCAGAGAGAGGGAGACATAGAATCTGAAGCAGGCTCCAGGCTTTAAGCTGTCAGCACAGAGCCCGACATGGGCCTTGAACTCATGAACTGCAAGATCATGACCTGAGCCGAAGTCGGACACTCAACCAACTGAGCCACCCAGGCGCCCCCTGGAGTTTTTTTTTTAAGTTAAAAAAAATTTGTTTTTAATGTTTTATTTATTTTTGAGAGAGAGAGAGACAGAGTGCGAGTGGGGGAAGGGCAGAGAGAGAGGGAGACATAGAATCTGAAGCAGGCTCCAGGCTCCCAGCTGACAGCATAGAGCCCGACACAGGGCTCGAACTCACAAACCATGAGATCATGACCTGAGCTGAAGTCGACACTTAACCGACTGAGCCACCCAGGCGCCTCTTTTTTTCAAACTTAAAAAAAAATAATTTATTTATTTTGAGAGACAGAGAGACAGAGAGTGAACAGGGGAGGGGCAGATAGAGAGGAAGAGAGAATTCCAAGCATGCCCTGCGCTGTTAGTGCAAAGCCCAATGCAGGGCTTGAACTCAAGAACCGTGAGATCATGACCTGAGCCAAAATCAAGAGTTGGATGCTCAGATGACTAAGCCACCAGGTGCCCCACCCCAACCACCTGGAGTTTTAACTCTCTGAGTTGTCCACACTCTCAGTTACAGTTCAGGTTTTCCTACCCTGGCAGTGGTTCCCACCATGGTTTCTGTTTTGAGTCTCTCCTCCAGGAAGCCATGACTTCCTGTATTCACTCATCTCTCTCCAATCTTGGGGGCAGCAGTTTGACGTTATCCTCACCTCTCTTATAGACCCTAAAAGAATTGTTGATTTATCAGTGTGTTTAGCTTTAACTTATTAGGGTGCAACTTCCAAGCTCCTTACATGGTTGAAGTAGAAATGGGAAAACGTAAGTCCACTCTTACGTTTTTAGATACGTAGGTTGTTAGAATTTAGTGCAGCTTCCAAATTCTAGTTTCAAACCACAGATTTTTCCTCAGTTCCCTAAGAGTTCACGGAAGTTGTGTGAGTTATTTTCACTGTTTCTAGAGCCTAAGAGAAGTCTTATATTTATCTGAAATAAGACTGCATGGGCCAACTTAAAGGTCAAGGGCTTTGTGTTGGTTAGAAATAACTAAGTAGCTGGAGTGGTCCTCTCATGCTGATAAGGAAATGTAGCTAGTTATGGGCATGGAGTTGACATTTGCTGCTTTGTTGACTGCCCAGCATGCCAACTCCCCTTCTTTCTTGAGGGAGTTCCTCAGAAGGATGAAGTGGGGGGCACCAATCCCACATTATGATTCCTGGACAGCCCAGGAGTTTAAAACTGAACAAGCGAGGCCCTCCTCCATGCAGGCCCTCCTCCTGCTTCTCAGGACTCCCCACACTTTGGTGTGTTTCTTAAAATTTTCTAGGTCTCCCCTTCTTCTTTGTGTCTTTATATTTATAGTGTGTTTCTTTCAAATAGCAGATACCTGGGTGTTTTCTCCCCAGTGTGAACATTTCTGTTTTCTTATTGGAGGCTAGCTCATTTATATTTAATGTAACTATGGATATGTTTAGGTTTAATTCTAAACAGTTTGGTTAGGTGATATTTTGTTCCTGTTTGTCCTTGCTATTTGTTTCTCTCTTCGTCTTTTCCTGCCCTCTTTTGGACGAATTGAATGTTTTTAAATATACCATTGACTTTCTAGCTAAACATCACCTGTTACTTTGGTGGTTTTTCTAGAGATTACAAATATCTCTAGTTTTGCCCAGTCTACATTTAAATAACATCATCCTAGTTCTTAAACAATGTATATATGACTCTTGTGGCACTATAATTTCACTTACTAAACTCCCATTCTTTGAGCCCTGATTGTCATATATTTTACTTTCATATGCTATATGTTGTACAATATGTCATTATCGTATTGCTTAAACAGCCAGTCTTTAAACAGTCGTAAAAAACATATAGATGTCTTTTATATTTAGCTTTATATTTATAGTCTCTGGGGCTCTTATTCCTTCCTGCAGACCTACACTTCAATCTGTATCCTTTCCTTTCTTGTAAAGCAGGTTTTATGAACATAAATTCCCCCAGCTTTGCCTGAAAATGTCTTTAGTTTACCTTCATGTTTGAAATATACATAGATTTCTCGGTTGATGAGTTTCTTTTTTTGTTTAGTTCTTTAAGAGAACTTTTCTATTGTCCTTTGACCTCCACTGTTTCTGATAAGAAGTCAGCCATCATTCATGATTGTTCTTTTTTTTCCTTTGGATTCTTTTAAGATTTTATTTTTATCTTTGTTTTTCAGTACATTAACTATGATATGTCTTGGTGTGGCTTTCTTTATATTTATCCTGCTTGGAGTTCACTGAGCTGCTGTGGTCTGTGGATTGATTTCTTTAATCAATTTAGAAAAAATTGTGTCTATTATCTCTTCAAATATTGTCTCATTCTTTCTCTCTTCTCTTTCTGGGACTTCAAATACAAATACATTAGTCCATTTAATATCATCCCAGCATCTTAGATGCTCTGTTTTATTCCACCCCCACTCTTTTCTATTTCTGTTTTAGTTTGGATAATTTCTATTGATATGTCTTTAGGTTTACTGATTCTTTCCTCTGCTGTGCCCATAATTAAGACCATCAAATGACTTCTTCCTTTCTGATATCATATTTTTTATTTTTAGCAATTCCTTCCTTCCTTCCTTTCTTAAAAGTTTATTTATTTTGAGAGAGAGAGAGAGAGAGAGAGATGATGATGATGATGATGATGAACAGGGGAGGGGCAAAGAGAGAGAGGGAGAGAGAGAAAGAATCCCAAGCAGAGCTCTGCGCTGTCAGTGCAGAGCCTGATGCAGGGCTCGAACTTGTGAACTGTGAGATCATGACCTGAGCTAAAACCAAGAGTCGGGATGCTTAAACAACTGAGCTACCCAGACACCCCATCCCTCCTTTTTCCTTCCTTCCTCCTCCCTCCCTCTCTCTCTCTCTTTTCCTTCCTCCCTCCCCTTTTCTTTTTCTTTCTTTCTTTCTTTTTTTCTTTCTTTCTTTCTTTCTTTCTTTCTTTCTTTCTTTCTTTCTTTCTTCTCTCTCTTTCTCTCTCTCCCTCCTACCCTCCCTCTCTCTCTCTTTGATAAAATTTCTCATTTGTTTATACATGGTGTCTATTTTTTCCAAAAAACTTTTTTTTTTTAGTGTTTGTTTATTTTTGAGAGAGAGAGAGAGAGAGAGAGAGTGCAGGGGAGGGGCAGAGAGAGAGGGAGACACAGAATCTGAAGCAGGCTCCAGGCTCTGAGCTGTCAGCACAGAGCCTGATGTGAGGCTCAAACTCATGAGCCAAACCGTGAGATCATGACCTGAGCCAAAGTCAGACGTTTAACCAACTGAGCCACTCAGGTGCCCCTATTCCTTTATCATATTTATCAAAGATATTTTAAAGTCCCTGTCTGATAATTACAAAATTTAGGCCTGCTCTATGCCTGCTATTATTGGCTGTTTCCTCTCCTGATAATGGATAATATTTTCTTCCCTCTTTATGTGCCTTATAATTTTAGATTGTATGCTGGACATTATATGTATGACAGAAAATAAAAATTGAAGTAATGTTTATTCTCAACAAAGGACACACCCAATAAGAGGCTGGAATTTTAAATGGGTCTGGGCTTTTTGCTATTTTAGTTTCATTTAGATCACCATTGGCCTCAAATGTTTTGAGGGCAGGATCAGGACTTTCCCTTTAGCAGAGCTTGAGATCTGACACTAGTAAGACCATAGAGATCTCTTTTTGCTTTATATCTAGCCACCAGCTTCACAAACCATGGAAAGCTCTGTTTCTAGCCCAGCTGCTAAGTATATGTTTCTGGGAAGTTCTCTTTGCTTTCCAGTCATGTTACTGGCTTTATGCACCTTAGAAAACTTCTCTCTGCCTTGCTGCTCTGTTCTCAGTCTTTGGAGGGCCACAGCAGTGCTCTCCCTGAAGGCCAAGAGCATCAGAGGTATTCCTCTCAGCTTTCTTCTTATGCAGTTGTGCACTTGGGAAGACCTGCATACCTGAGGAGACCTCTCTCAGCTCTGCTGTTCTGTCCCCAGAATTTGAGTTATTACCTCTGAGCATTTGGTGAAGGCCATGGGAAAACATGGGTGGGTAGGTGCAGATTTGCTCTGTAGCTTGCCACCCACAGCCATTAAAAGTCCATTGAAAGTTCAGCTGCTCTTCCTGTTCCTATCTCTCAGAGATTTTTTATCCTTCATTACTCTGTCAGAGATGAAAGCTTCTATGGTTCTCTTATTTCCTAGGAAGAAGCCCTTACAACACTGAAATTTAGTTCATTTAGGTTTCTTTGTGTCCTCATATTTCTGATGGATTTAAAAACAAAACAAAACTGTGATCTTGTAGATTAGCCCCCTTATTCTCATCTTTAGGGTGTGAGTGGGTCTCTTGTGACTCTCCACAACCCCATTCATGTTTTAAAAATAATTATAATTTTGAAACAATTTCAAGGTGATAGAACTGTGGCAAGTATAGCAAGGAACATCTTCCCCCTAAACCACTTGAGAGAAAGTTGTCGATATGATGCTTCATCATCCCTGGGTACTTTTGTTTTTATTTCCTAGAAACAAGTATATTCTCTTACATAACCTAAATGCGACCATCAAAATCGGGAAGTTAACACTGACACATTATTACAACCCAGTCCTCAGACTCCATTCAAAACTGCAGGCCAGTTATTCTGTAGAGTATTTCTCAGTTTAGAATTGAATGTTTTTCCTTTGCTTAGATTTGGGTTATGCACTTTTGACTGAGTATGTGAGAATCGATGCTCTGTTTTTCTCATGGCAGCCTGTGAGGTGGCTCCTGATTTTGATTTTCTCATTACTGTTGTGTTCACTTTGATCCTTTGATTATGGTGGTCTCTGTGAGGCTTCTTCACTATACAGTTACTTTTTTCCCCCTTGTAATTAGTAACTTTTATGGAGAGGTGGTTTGTAAGCTTATAAATACCCCCACTTCATGAAGCTTTCAATTTATTTCTTTATATCAGTACGGATTTATGGCTTCCTGTTTTGTTTATTATTTATGTTGAAGCTCAAACTATCCCAGACTTGGCCAGAGGGGAGCCCTACTTTCATCTGGCTTCTGTGTCCTTTTAATATATCCCCAAGATTCTTTGAGCACTTTTTTATTTCTGGCACCACAAGGCATTCCAGGCAGATTTTATACTTTCCAGGAAGAGTCATTTCTTCAAGGGGCCTTTGGTACATAATGGCATTTAGAAACCAACATCTGGGCTCTATGTGTGGTCACTGCTATTGCAGTGTCACTGTTCCTAGACCCTCTCAGTGGACAGAGTTAGAGAATATATGTTTGTGTACGTACAAATATATTACATACATATATTAGACATACATTCACATTTATCTCTATTTCTGCATCTATCTTTCTATATTGGAAAACATGAGTTCATGCCAATATTTCCAATTCCAATCTAACAGCACAGGGTTTATTCTAGTTTTGTTCCTTTCTATTTGTGTAACTTCCTTCTCCAACAGTGATGGCTCTTATTAGCCTTCATATTAGTTCCTTTTCTGATCAATCCCTCTGTATAGAACCAATATTCCATAACTGCTACTAACCCCACTAAGTAGATGACTTCATCACTCCATTTGGGCACTCATACACCATGCCAGGTTACCCCCCTGCTTGGACATCTTAATCTCCCTACTTGGTCTTGGACTTCTCACCTCTAGGCTGCCTTCAGGTGTGGATGCCTTCCCTACCTTGTTTGGGTTCCAATACCCTACTCCAGGCTACCTCTGTGGGGACATCACCCAGCTTAGACTCTGGTATCTTGTGCCAGCCTATCTCACAGCATAGACATACGCATCTGCTTGGCCCCAACATCCCATGGTAGTATCCCTTCACACATATGCCCTCCTCACCCTGCTCTGGCTCAGACACCTCACACTGTGACATCCTTCTGTGGGGATACACTATTCATCTCCTTGGGCTCCATTTCTTCACGATGGACCATCTTTCCCTTCACCCTCCCTGGCCCCCTAAGGATGTTTTCCTCACCTTTTAGTTTCCAACTTGCTATTCTGGGCAGCTATGATGCAGGGACATTCTTCTAATCCTGCTTGGGCTTGAAGACCCAATATCAGGGCTCAGTGATACCCCTGTCACCCAACATGGGCTTTAAAACCAATCCCATGCCAGGCCACTCATTATATATCACTCATTTTATATATATATATATATATATATATATATATATATATATATATATATAATCATTTATATATATATATAAATGATATATATAAATTTATA
This sequence comes from Panthera leo, assembly GCF_018350215.1. Classification (NCBI taxonomy): domain Eukaryota; kingdom Metazoa; phylum Chordata; class Mammalia; order Carnivora; family Felidae; genus Panthera; species Panthera leo. Next base: position 46,304,087 of record NC_056685.1, read on the forward strand.
TATATATATATAAATGATATTAGATACCAATTACATATGCTATTAGATATTATTTAATTAGAGCTAATTGCAAGGCTGGTTTAGCCTAGTCCAATACTATACCTCCTCTAGCCATAGTACCCAGATTTAAGAGAAACCAGGTAGTTCCATATTTCTGGTGAGACTATCACCCCTGGTCGTTAAGACATAATTCTGCCTGCCTCACTATCTTGAACCTCCCCAGGGACCTATCCTGGCAAGGAGACTAAATTAGAACCGATCAACCATTTCTCCTCAGAGAGTATAGTATTAATCTCATCATTTCTTATAATCTTGTTTACCTTAGTCATTGCCTAAAGTCCAAGCAAGGTATAGTACAGAGTGTATAATATACTATCACTGTTTTAATGTATAAAAAATATATATTTACCTTCACCTTCTTTGTATATATAATATAATATATAATATAATAAATATCCTCAAAGAATATACAAGAAATAGGTAACAGGTAACATTGGTACCTCCAGGGAGGGAAACCAGGTATTTTGAGGGTGCTGAGGAAGGGAAAGTCTTCAAACACCGCCCCCCCCCCCCCCAACACACACACGTGCGCACACATACTCTTATGTAACATTGGAGTTTTGAATACTATGAATTTACCTATTAAAAAAAATAAATAACATGTAACTATAACCCATTGAATGACTATCCTCATCTCACTAGGCACTGTGGAGTATACAAAATCAGTGCCTACTCTTAAGGGGATTACAACCTAGTTGGAGTGAAAAGTATGCAGATTACTATGATGTAATTGATGCAATGGTAATTGCATATCAAAGAGAGATGAGAATCTGTGGAAGCCAATGTCTCACAAATGATTTATTATTTAGTTATATGACCTATTTCTTAATGGTTTGGGACATTTAATTTTTGTTGATTAGCAGATTCAGGATGCTAGGCTGACTTTGGCCCTGTTCTAGACACCCCTCCCATCCCACTCTCCACCTCCCATTCTATCTCACCTTTACTCTTCCTGGTCTGGGAATCATTCAGAATTTAAAAAAAAATTTTTTTTATATGTTTATTTATTTTTGAGAGAGAGACAGAGTGCAAGCAGGGGAGGGGCAGAGAGAGAGGGAGACACAGAATCTGAAGCAGGCTCCAGGCTCTGAGCTGTCAGCACAGAGCCCGACGCGGGGCTCGAACTCACAAACTGCAAGATCATGACCTGAGCTGAAGTCAGATGCTTAACTGACTGAGCCACCCAGGCACCCCCAGAATTTTTTTAATTAAAAAATGTTTAATGTTTTATTGTGGTATTATTTATGTAGTAAAAAAATCACCCATTTTTATTGCACAGTTTGATGAGTTTTAACAAATTTATGTAGTCATCACTGTAATCCAGTTTTAGAACACTTCCATCACCCCCAAAAAGTTTCCTCATGCCCAGTTGTTTTCTGTCCCTATTGTTTTGCCCTTTCTTCTTCTTTTAAAGATGAAAAAATTAACTCATACCGTTATTTTCAATTCAGTTTGTCCTGTAGGCAGTATTTTTTTTTTCCTTCTTTTTTTGCCACACCTAGTAAATCCGAGACAGGTTTGGTTGGTGTTGAACCTGAACCTGGGAGTACCACCACATTAAATGGTACGTGACCATCCCACTTTCCTTTAGAAGAGTTCCCTAAGTAGTCAGTGCTAACAGTACTCATTTATGTCCTCCTCCAGCTCTCTGTCGATTTACCTTAGAGTGGCTTGGCTCATTTTCCTTTTCATCCCCGATTTTAGAAAAATAGTAAGGCCTAAAATGAGGATCTCTTCTGCAAGTTAGAAGCCAAAATAAATGCAGTGATGCCACATTAAGGTTTTCTAATTTAACTTTTATCAGATGCCAAAATGCGCACAGTACTATACAAAGCACAGCATTAAACCAAGTCACTAGCACCAGAAGTGTAGTGGGAATATGGAGGCCAGGAAAACCCAGCAAATGTACGGCACAGAAGCTTGTCTGACCTCACCCCAATGGTTGAGAGGAGGTTAATATGGAGAGCAGCTACAGCCTGCTTCTACACCATGAAAGTAAATTTCCGAGGAAAGTCCCCTCTTTTCATCCCCCTCCCCCCTGTGTGTCAGATGGGGAAAGAGGAAACAGAGGATTCAGGTGATTTGGCTTAAGCCACTAGCCAGGTGGGGCAGAACACAGCTTTGCCTGACTTGGGCAGCACACTGCTGTCTGGGGTGCAGGCCCAGTGCAGGGGAGACTGCGGAAGAACCGGGAGGCTAGGGGGTATCTTGGGGCGGAGACGGCAAGTCCTCTGTCTTGACTTCAATGACATGCTTTTGCTATGCATGTGAGGGCTGTGGCACACTGGGTGCTTATCTGCACAGTGCTCTCTGCACTGTTTTACTTTCTCTTACTGTGAAATGGGGGGTCATAGTAATAACACCACCCTCAGAGTTGTTGGGAGGATTAAGAGCGAATTCAGTACTGATCGTGGAGATTCAGTAAATGTCAATTCTGACAACTTCTGTCTCTGGGTCCTGAGGCGTTTCTAAGCGCACCTTGGCATCTGCTCTTTGGAACACCCGACCCTAGAGATGAACGTCCATGATTAGAACCACACTCCCTTCTACCTCTTCCACCGGCCCACATCATTCTTCCACCTTCCTATGCTGCCTCTGTGATTTAAAATAAATGGGAGTAGAAGCAGAGCAAACTCTGAAGATCTAACGAATGAACACGTATTTAGATCAGCAACATAGTAGATGATGAGAGAGCTACCCGTTTTTGCCTTTAAGGGGCTTTCAGTCTTAATGGGAAGGTTAAGATTCAGAAGGGCACAATTAAAGGATGATTGAAGAAAATTAAAATGGAGTGCTGATTATATGGCATAAGTAATTAAAGAATAAATAGATAATGCTTAAGATGTAATAATAAAATAACAACAGCTAATATTTCTGAGCCCGTGCTATGTATCAGATGTTTTTCTAAGTGCTTTATGTGCATTATTGAATTTAATTTAAGAAGTTCAGAAGTTCTTTAAGGTAGCTATTATCAATATCTTCCTTTTCAGAAGAGGAAGCTAAAGCTCAAACAAGTATAGCTTGCTTAAGGTTGCACAGTTGGTAAACCAAGTTAGGGGGATAAAAATAATACAAAATAAATGAGTTTAGAGGAGGCAGGTCATGTCAGCCCAAATAGATGTTTGTCACTAATTCCGGTCTTTGCCAGAGTTCCCATCTAGGTGAAGCAACCCTTGTTAACTGTCAGAAAGACAAACCAACAGCTAACTCACCTAACCTTCAGTGTCTTTTGGTTGCTCTTTGGAGAAAGAATAAAGACAAAGCCACTTAGCAAGGCTCTGCATGGTTCCACTGACTTCTCCAGCAACTCTTTTACTTGTCCTCTCTCCCCCGTGGCCTTTTTTGTTTCTAAGCTCTTGCCTGCCACAGGACGCTTGCACATGCCATTTTCTCTACCTGCTCTCCTCTTCTACCCTCTTCACCTATGCAGCTTCCACCCATCCTTCAGATCTCAGCTCAAGCATTCCCTTCTTCAGGGAAGCCTTGCATAATATCACTGACCAGATGAAGTCCTCTTATTGGAGACTGTGATTTCATGCTGCTGCATCGCTATAACACTTGTCACTGTATTATATTTGGTTATTTGATTGATATCTATTTCTCTCACTTGATTATTAGCACAATGAGAGGTGGGACTGAATGCATTTTTACTCATCGTTAAACACCAAGCAATGTGCCTAGCACATAATAGGCACTCGCTGAATATTTGTAGAATGAATTGAAGACTAAATTCAGGAAGATTCCACAGAGGATGGAGGACATGGAGGGTCCTAAAATAGACAAGAGCTAGGGAAGTGAGAGGAATCATTTAAGGTAGAGGAACTAGTGAGACACCTAGTAAGTGACCTTGCAACATAAATGAGCTGAAAACAAATAAACAAAATCTGAAAATGGCAATCCATAGACCCATAAAAATGGTGTCAGTGCTTATTGTCACGGTTAGTCTCTCCCGTACTTTGGAGTTACATTTACTGCTAAACGTATATCCACATATAAAAAACTATTCACTAAGTTATGCCTTTGCTCAAGATTGCACACATTTTTCTCTCCCTGCCACTTCTGCAATGTATGGACCTCAACCAAATACGGAGGTTGGTTTTAGAACCCAGGATATTCTAGTTCTTCATTTTTCCCACTTCTCAGCCAGTCCTGGTAATTGCTGGATTCATGGTAGAGTAGTTTCTGCACTTGTCATATTTATGTATAGAGGAAACAGAAGGATAAGCAGTGCTGTCTACTGGGTAGAATCGTGTCTCCCCCCAAAATGTGTTTAGATTCTAATCCCTGGTACGTGTGAATGTGATCTTATTTGAAAATAGGGTCATTGTAGCTGTAATCAAGTTGATGAGATCATACTTGATAAGGATGGGCCTTAATCCAATGACTGGTGTCTCTATAAGAAGAGAGGAGTTTTGGCACAGAGACAGAAGACACACAAGAGAAAGGCCACATGATGATGGAGGCAGAGATTGGAGTATGCAAGTAGGAGAACATGAACAGCAGGGATTGCTGGGAACACCCAGAAGGTAACAAGAGGCAGGAAGAAACATCTCTTAGGGCCTTCAGAGAGAGCACAGCCCTGATGGCAGCTTGATTTAGAACTTCTAGCCTCCAAAACTGTGAAAGAATAGATTTCTGTTGTTTTGAGCCATCCACGTTTGTGGTGCTTCATTATGGCAGTCCTAGGAAACTAAGCCAATCCTCTCTGGACACAAAGCAGTCCTCAAAGCTCAGAAAAACAATTAGGATACAAATAAAGAAGCTCTGACTCTACCACGTTTCAGTAGACCAGAGTGATCAGAAGTTTAGTGCAGTTGCAAAGTAGAACTCTAGAAATGGCAGATAATCTTGACATTGGAGTCTACATTTGTTGTCGGGAGCATCACTATATATAGACATCCATACATTTCGATTACATAAGAAACATTCAAGGAGATAGGAGGCAGGGCAGTTTAGGCTGAAATTATATCTAGCTTGATAAAGCATGCAGGTAGAACAGTGATGACAAAGCCATATGAAATCACTGAGGAGAATTAGAACATTCTGGGATCTGTCTTCAAATTCTAAGGTTGCACTTCCTTACACCACACACAAAAATAAATTCAAAATGGATGCAAGACCTAAATGTAAGACAGGAAGCCATAAAAATACTATAGGACAAAACGGTCAGCAACCTCTTTGATCTTGGCCACAGCAACTTCTTACTTGACATGACTCTGGAGGCAAGGGAAATAAAAGCCAAAGTGAACTGCTGGGACCTCATCAAGATAAAAAGCTTCTGCATAACAAAGGAAACAGTCAACAGAACTAAAAGGCAACCAACAGAATGGGAGAAGATATTTGCAAATGACATATCTGATTAAAGGGTTAGCATCCCAAATCTCTAAAGAACTTATCAAACTCAACACCCAAAAAACAAATAATCCAGTGAAGAAATGGGCAAAAGGTATGAATAGGCACTTTTCCAAAGAAGACATCCAGATGGCAGACACATGAAAAGATGCTCAACATCACTCATCATCAGGGAAATGCAAATCAAAACCACAATGAAATACCACCCCACACCTGTCAGAATGGCTAAGATTAACAACTCAGGAACAACAGATGTTGGCAATGACATGGCGAAAGGGGACTCCTATTGTACTGCTGGTGGGAATGCAAACTGGTGCAACCACTCCGGAGAACAGTATGGAAGTTCCTCAAAAAATTAAAAATAAAACTACCCTATGATCCAGCAATTGTACTAGTAGGAATTTATCCAAAGGATACAAAAATGCTGATTTGAAGGGGCACATGCACCTCAATGCTTATAGCAGCACTATCAACAATAGCCAAATTATGGAAAGAGCCCAAATGTCCATCAACTGATGAATAGGTAAAGAAGATGTGGTATGTACACACACACACACACACACACACACACACACACACACACAATGGAATTCTACTTGGCAATGAAAAAGAATGAAATCTTTGACATATGCAACAGTGTGGATGAAACTGGAGGGTATTATGCTAAGTGAAATAAGTCAGAGAAAGACAGATGTCATATGATTTCACTCATATGTAGAATTTGAGAAATTCAACAGATGAACATAGGGGAAGGGAAGGAAAAATAGGATAAAAACAGAGAGGGAGGCAAACCATAAGAGACTCTTAAATACAGAAAACAAACTGAGGGTTGCCGGAAGGGAGGAAAGTGGGTGAGTTAAATGGGTGACGGGCATTAAGGAGGGCACTTTTCAGGATGGGCACTGGGTGTCATGTGTAAGAGATGAATCACTGGGTTCTACTCCTGAAGCCAAGACTACACTGTATGTTAACTAACTTGAAAATAAATGTAAAAACAAAACAAAACAGAACTCTAACATTGCTGTCAGGCAGGGTAAACTTGGGCACCTAAATTCATGCCCACTTTTGTGTACTACTGTCAGAGAGCCCTGGTACAGCGGTCTTACTAAGAATATGCCTCATTGTGTTTTTGTAACAGGATGGAAAGAGCACCTGCTTATTCTCTTTTCCATGTGAAGTATTAATTTGCTTTCCTTTCCTACATAGGTACTATGTCAGTTATCACTTTACGGCCTCTTAGCTCTGAATGCACCCTTCAGTACCTGCTCTGTGATGATGGACTAGACTCTAAGTATTTCTTGTACATGCTGAGAATGTTGTTAAATTGTCTCAGTAGAGGGAAAAGGAGGGAATTTGAAGAGGAAGCTGTAGGCTTTTCTTCCTAGTTATGGTGCCTTGTGGTTTTCCTGTCTTGCTCTTGCTTAGATGGGTGGTCAGTGGTGTGGATCTGTGAAGACAGCGGTGTTCTGTCCTAGTTGTGTGCTCAGAATGTGCAGTCTCTTGGAGACGATGCAGGCCCAGTGACCACCTTCCTGTGGCCTTCCTGATGTGGCTTGGTATGCTTCAGGCCTGCAGTGGTGCGCCAACTCCCTCTGCACACCTGTCCAGCAGCCTTAGCTTGCGTGTGCCCTGAGGAGTTGTTTCCTGTCTGTGCAGCAACTGTGGACCCGCGCTGGCCTGGGCAACCCAGTGAACTTCTCCACCGTCCAGTAGGCCGCAACCAGATCTTCTCCAATGAAATCTGAAGCCCAGCTTTTGGGACGAGGTCTCCCCTTCAAGTTTGTCTTTCCTTGGATATTTTCCCTCAGCCCTCAAGTACCCTTTATAGTTCTCTTTACATCGGATAACTATGCTCCTATCACAGTCTCATAAGTCTTTAAATTTAAAACTAAACTTTCCCTGTTGGAATTGCTGTGTGGTTTCTGCCTCCTGACTGGACCCAGACTGACATAGGTACATTCCCCTCTTTGGCAGGGAGCTAAAATGCAGAGCCTTCTCTTTTTGTAGAGAGGTTCTTTGTTTCCTGACATCTAGCTTGATCTCCCAGACTGGGATTCCTGGAGTACATAAATTGCAAATTCACTTATGGTCTTGAAGGGATCTACATGCCTGGCCCTCATTCTGCTCTAGTTACTGGGCATTTATATCGGCTACGTTGCCTTCACCAGCTTATTTTAGCTTTCGAAGGGTATTCACATAGTTATGTAATAATTGGAAGATAAGCTCTGTGTGGCAGTGAGTCTTCTCTCTAGCCAGTTGGGTCAAGCCACACTTTTGCTTTCTGAAAAAGATCAGCCTCAAGTTATAGGTACAAGTGGTATTAAACTACGTGTTGAATGCTGGAGAGTGGTTTCAATCAGAAGTGACTATATTGCCTATGTCATAGGGTGGTTTTGAGACGTCAAAGAGATATTCTAGGTAAAATACTCAGCCTAGTTGTGGCACTTTGTACGTGCTCAGTAATTGGGAGTTCTCTTTTTCATTCATTCAATCATTCATTCAAATTATATTAGCAAGCAGCTTCCATATAGCAGGTGCTATGATCAGCATGGGGTATGAGGATGAATAAGATTTGCTTCCTGCCCTCCAAGAGTAGCCCGTCTAGTCTCTTGTTGAGTATACATCGGAGTATAAGCCATAATCTTCCTCTTCATTCTTTCCCCCAAATATGGGCTTTCAAGAAAATGGAATATAATTAATGATTTAGTCATAAAATGTACAATATGGAGGTAAGTTCCATGTGTAGAGGGAATTTTCTCCTTAGGTTGACATGAGCTTTGACAAATCGAGGTTATTGTTGCAACATATTCTTTTTTGGTAATTAACTATATTTAGTTACATGTGATATATGTTATATAGCATGTTACCATATAATAAGCTACGTGATAAACATTACAAATAATACTTAATTTAACCCTTACTACTATCTTCTAAACTAAGTATTATTATCCCCATTTTATAAATGATGAAGGTGATGCTCAGAAAGTTTGAGAAATTTTCCTTAAGTCGCTCAGAAAGCAAGTATAGGGCCAGGATTTGGACAACTTCATCTGACTCAAAAGCCCATGCTTTTATCAACCATACCATATTGCTTTCTTTCATCTATTTTCATCTTGGTTGTGCTAAGGACTGAACTGACTGAACTGTCATTCCTTTACTCTTTCTCCATCACCCAAACTCATCACACCATGTTGTACTTGCCTGTTTGTTTGACCATCTTTGCCATTAGACTAAGACTTCCTTGGGGGCAGACACAATCAGCTGTTCACCACTGTATCCCCATTGCTTTGGTTATCTATTACTGCTTAACAAAACCACACTAAAGATTGGTGACTCAAAATAACAAATCACAGTTCAGTGGGTCGATGGGACTTAGCTACATAGTTCCCTCTTGGAGTCTTTCTATAGTTGCAGTCAGGTGATGGCTGAGGCTAGTGTTATCTGAGAGTTCAACCAAGCTAGACATCCAAGATGGTTTCTTTCTATATATCTGGTACATGGCCTTTAGTGGCTAAAACAGCTGAGGATTGGTGGGGCATCTTTCCAGCTCCACATAGTTTTCCACGTGGCTACATTGGCTTCCTCACAGCATGAGACAGTTCTTACATAGTGTCTGATTTGCCCCCTAGTGAATGTTCCAAGAGATTTGGGTGGAAGCTGTCAGACATTTTATTACCGAGGACCAGGAGTTACTCAGCATCTCATCTACCATACTCTGTTGTGAGTCACAGGGTCAGCTAAGATTCAGTATGTGAAGGAACTACACGAGGGCAGGAGTTTTGGGATGGATCATTCATTGGGTGACATCTTTGGAGACTAACTACTACTACTGAGGTGAGAGGGCTGTCTGTGGAGGGAAAACTCAGAGAAGATATATACATGGGGATGCTCAGATGAAGAGTTGGAGTTAGCCAAGTGAAGAAATGGTGGGGAAGAGAAAGGAAGAGAGAGGAAATGGCCTACCAGGCAGAGGGAACCCCTTATACAGACATGGAGATAAGAAGGGGGGATGATAAGCATGGGATAGTCAAATTCTACTATTTACTTGCCAGGTGACTTTGGATAAGTATTTAACTTTTGCAGATTTCGGTTTCCCCATTTGTGAAATGGAGATCATCATAATTGTTATCTACTAGTGCTGTAATGATTTAATCAGCAATGCATGAAGAGTTCTTTAGAATAATATCTGGTACATAGAAAAACAGCAAGTGTTGGTTATTGTTAGTATTACACAGAGAAACATGGACCGCTAAATATGGCTGGAACAAAGGACTCTAAATGGGGGAGGATGAGGTTTGAGTCTAGAATGTGAAGCAGGGGCCAGAGCTTGACTTTGTAAGTTGTACAGAGGTGTTTGAATTATATATGAAAGTAAATAGAAGAGATGTGGCAGATTTCGGGGAGGGAAGAGCCGGCCAGATTTGGGATTTTAGGAAGATCTCTATATTAAAGGTCTCCAGGGTGGGGAATACTTGGGGGAGACAGAGATGAGTTGGAAGCTCCTGTGGCCCATGAGAGGGACATAGTGGCCTGGCTTATGGTAATGGGGATGGAGAGAGAAGAACCTGATAAAGGTCACGGTGCTAGTTAGTGACAGAGAAGGGACTGCAGTTGCTGACTAATTACACAGAAATGTCCTGCCAGGAAATTAGCCTTTTTTACTTGTTTATATAGGCAGAGGTTTAGTATGTGCCATTTGATGGAACCAGATAAGTAGTCACAAGTAACTCAGCAGGGGTAGTTCAGCTGGGAGGTATGGTTTCCAGTTCCATTGCTTATGCCTGAAACGGCTAATAATAGATGTGCTCCCCCAGAAATCACTGCATCCAAGGGAAAAATCACGAGGAGAGTGATTTTCCTTGAAGGAGAGCTTTTTTTTCCAACTCAATTCGAAGGATCACACTCCATTTTCTCATAGCTGCCTCATTTGTTCTCCTTTGGGTCAGACTGGGAGTGTTTGCTTTTCCTAGTTTATTTGGCAAGTGGAACACTAGTAAGATCTGATTGGCTACTCTGTTGGGGCATCTTTGCCCTTTCAAGCTGTGTTTCTCAAACATCCTCTGTGGACACAGGTTGGCTATGGAGTCCATAGTTCTTAGAAGATCTGAGCATAGCTGGGAACAAGCGACCCCAGTGGCTACTACTTGGAGGAATGGGATCCTGAGAAGACACATCTGAGGCAAGGGTGGCTGCTGGGACTGAGGGCAGAGAATGAGCCTGGTGTTTTCACCCGCTGAATTAGGGGACCCAGAAGGTCTAGATTATATTCTAAATGACTCCTGAGAGGATTTACTCTAATCTCTTCTCTTGTCCACCAACACCCCATGCTTGATCCTGGATCCATATGGGGCCTTGATTGACAGAGTCCTACAAGTTCTTCAGGGCACAGCTCAGGTCCCACCTCTGTGGAAGCCTCTTGTTACTATTCCAGTCCTTGTGGGTCACTCCCAGATCCACCCCTGTTCCAGCTGGAAACGTAGGCGCCATATAACTCTGCACTGACTCACACATGCGGTGTATATTGTTCTCCCAGCTTTACAGGAAGCCCTGTGAGGGTTGACGGTTTTCCGTCCCTTGTCTCCAGAAAACCCTCTCAGAGTTTTCAGGCGACCTCTGTGGATTGACAGAGCCAGGAGTTTGGAAGATGCGTTAGCCCTGATTTACAGATTGGGCAGCTGAGGAGGAAAGTGTTAAGTCAACCCACCCCATGTTGTGAAGGTTGGCATTTATTCAGGAGCTAACCAGGAACAGTCCTCCATTCCACATTCCACATATATTTGTTGTTTAATTTTTCCAGCAACCCGAAGAGGTAAGTCCTATTATCCACCTTTTACTGCTGAGGAAACTAAAGCTTACAGTTTTTAAAGAACTGCATGGCGCTTATGTGCCAAACCCACCCAGAACTGCCTCGCATTTTCAGTGCTTCCTACATCGTAGCCCCAGTTTACCTACCTATGTCCTCTGCAAAGTAGGCCGCTACCTTTTCTGAGGGTAAGGGCGAGGCCGTTGTTTCTACTTTAATCTTCGTAACCCTGGGCCTGGCACAGAAGCTGATGCCTAGCTGAGGTTCCAGAGATCACCGTTACTGAAATGTTCAGTGAACAAAGAGTCGGTGATAAAGCCAACTTGCAGTTCAAGTCAGGGCTGTCTCCCTGAGAAGACTAGGTTGCTGTGCCCCCTTTCAGAACAGATCTCGGAGGGGCCTCTGCTCCCCTCGGAGTGATATCATCAGAAACGTTGTGTGAGGAGAGATGTGACTTCTTGGCTTCCTTTGGAAGCTCTGTGGGAGGAGGTTGGTGCCATGGCGAGCACCACTGGGGAGTGCAGCCTTAGACCTGTGGGGCCGGGCCTCCCTTCTGGCTGTCCTCTGTGGCAGAGATGTAGTTTCAATCCACAGAAACCCCTGGAGAGAGCGACCATCAGCCTCCACTGACCTGGTGATGTTAAGCCCGGTCTCTGCCCAGAGAGACTTGGGAATGGTCCTAGCTCTCCCCCCTGGCCAGGTCTGTGGCCTTGGGCCGGTTATTAACCTTATTAAGCCTCAGTTTCCTCCCTGTAAAGTGGGAATACAAGTAATTCCTGCCTCACTGGGTTGTTGTGAGTATTAAACGAGAAAGCGTGCGCGTGGCCCTGGTCCCAGGGTGCCGTGGATGGCAGCCGTGGTTGTCGGCCACTTACAGGCCTAGAGAGGAACGTGGAAGAGTGGCAATAATGACAACCCCGGACACTGGTGCTTTGCCAGTCACTCTGCACATACGCTGCCTCAGGCCTCTGTGTTCCTCCTCAAAGGGCCTTCCCAAGGCAACACTGTCAAGCACTGGGGATTTATTTTCCAGGCCTTTCCATTTTCCCTCTCTGGCTTCCTGGTGCCGTGCCTCCTCTGTTTGCAGCTGTAGTTCAGGCTCCCTGTGAAAGTGCTCCCAGGGGGAGATCAGTGGGACAGCTGGACAGGGCAGAGGAGGGAGCCGAGGAAGGTGGGCAGTCTCTGCCTGGGCTGCCTGAAAGTGGGGAGCGGGGTGAGGAGACCTGACCCAACTGGAGCCAAGAAGTTGGAGCTTTCACACCCGGCGCCCGTACCCGCACGCGTCAGTGGTCACCAGACTTTGGTTCAGCGCCATGGACAGGCATCAGGACTGCATATGGCTGGCTTTTCACAGGTGCAGGCAAAGCGGGCTCCAAAGCAGGGAGATGGCTAGCAACTCTGCAGACGGGAGAATTGCATTATACTTACACACAAGGTAGGAGCAGTAAAAGCCAGATTCATGTGCTGGCCATTTCTTGGCACATTAGCATTTCAAAGTAAGACTCTTATTAATACTCATGGCCCCCCCCCCCCTCGGGCAGATCGACAGGGTTCAGGCAAGAGATTTGGGGGTTAGATGGGCCTTCCTGACGTAGCACATGTCAAAAGCTGGCTTTCACTTAGCCAGGCGTGAAAGTAGATTTTACCTTGTTTTATAAACTTCTCACAAACCCCTGCTCATAAGGTGCCCTCCACCCTAACCAGGATGTTTGCAATACAAATTATCTTTTACAGTCTGGTGAAAGGGGCAAGGGCACACCCTGTGGGTGCTTTGACTATGCATTATTACCATCACAGAGTTGAAGGCTGGGAAGTTAGTGCATAGCTCCCATAGGTGTTAGACTAGTATTTGGTTTTTTTTTTTTTAAGTTTATTTTTATTTATTTTGAGAGAGAGAGAGATAGAGAGTAAGCGGGGGAGGGGCAGAGAGAGAGGGAGAGAGAAAATCCCAAGCAGGTTCTGTGCGGTCAGTGCAGATCCCGATGCAGGGCTCGAACTCACAAACCGTGAGATCATGACCTGAGCTGAAATCAAGAGTCGCTGAACCGACTGAGCCACCCAGGCCCCCTGGATTAGTATTTGCTGAGTGAATGCAGGCAGGACTGAAAAGCAGCCCTGTAGAGAGACACACATATTGAGTGTCTTCTTTGTTATGTCTGATCTTACTTATTCTTCAGCTCATTTCTACAGTGAAATCTTTCCTGCTTTCCTTAACCCTCCAGGAGAAATTGCTCTCTTTCTATTAAATTCCCAGTTTATTTACTTCTTCATGTTTTATTGCAATCCTGTATTTCTACGTCTGTTTCTCCTGTTAGACTGTGAGGGCCTTAAGCACAGGACTTACTTTACTTATGTCCTTAACTCCAGAGCTTGGTTCCAGGTAGGATAGTAAATACTGATTGAATACGTGAATGAATGAACCAGATGGCTAAACCAGAGGTCTGTTGTCTTCAGTTACAATATGAATGTCTCTGTGTGTGTGTGTGTGTGTGTGTGTGTGTGTACTTAAAATTGTTTATCTTGAGAACTCCTTTCATTGAAGGGAAACCTAGCCAAGAAAAATAAATAGTTGATTTATAAGGAGTAACAATAAATGAACACCAAATGGACAAGGCTAAATAAGAGATGGGTCAGAGTGGGGTCAGCTCCTGAGCCTTCTAGTTCAGCCAAGTGCCTCAGGTAGAATAACTTAGCCACTCCTTTTGTTAGAGTCCAGACTGATGCCATGTGACCATCAGAGGAGGGAGTGAAGGTGGCTACAGGGTCCTTCTGTTCCACATGGCCATGGCATGCTTCCATGACAGATGGTAACAGAGAGAGGGGGCTTCATTTAGGTGTGTGTTTATATATTAGTTCTGTTTTTCTTTTCTTTTTTTTTTTTTGACAAAATATCTTACAATTTGAGGGCTTGCCTTATAATTTAACTCTGTAAAGCAGCCACTCTTATCCTCTAGTGCATCGAAGAACCTTGACAATCTCAGGAAGATACAAAACTTCTCTCCTGAAAATTGTAAAGAGACATTCATGAACTTTTTGTGGCTTTAGGAGTTCAGGGGCCTCCTTTGTGTAGAGATCTTTGTGTTGCAAGAGTAGTACAAGGCCCTCACATAGTAGGTACTTCATATGTACCATTGTGCTGAATCAAAGTGAGTATTGATATTTGCCAACAGTCTCGCAAAAGAGGAACAGGTGAATGAACACCTGATAACATGACTCAGGGTCTTCCAGGAAAGCATCTCCAGGCTACCAAACTAAACCAAACCATGCATTTCCTTCCTTACCTGGCTTACTAATACTTTCATATTCACAGTGACAGCCTCATGCTTTGGTGTAGATCCAGTTTCCGCCAAAGTGCCCCAGGGGTAACTTATTAAACCTTATCTGTCCTATATCCCTTGCCATGAATGTGTTTATCAGCCTCTTGGAGTGCAAAATGATTGTGATTATGGATATAAAACACGTAATGCAGTGCCTGGAATAAGAAGGTGCCCAACAGGTGTTGGCTTAGAACAGAACAAGACAAAAGAGCAGATTAGAAGTGGGAAGGTGTTCAGAAAACAGAGGAGATATGGAGAAGGATGTGGCATTGGCAGGAGTGGGGTTGGGGGCAGGAGACCCGGGGCTGAGAGCATGCCCTTCCCAGCCTGTCCTAGACTAGCCTGGCCTTGTCCACCAGAAGCCCTGAACATGACAGGTGAGCTGGAACCCCAGAAATGGGGGGTTTAATTATTTATTTATTAAATAAAGACACAACCATTTGACAGATCTGTTATGCATCTTAGGATGTATAGAAATACAATAATAGCACCAAATATGCATCATGGAAAACAGGCTGTGAATGGAGACATTTGCTAAGAGATGCCAGCCTGGCCCCAGTGAAGTCAGTTGGTCAGCTATTTTCACTTGGGAAAGGGAAATTAAGGGAGGATCTGCAGCCCCTGCCAAACCTAAATGTCCAAATGTCTAAAAAGCAGACTGTTTAGGGCCGCAGGGCAACACCAGCTGCAAATGAGCTCAGCGGGGCGAGGCCAGCAGGGAGGCCAGGGCAGAGCTCGCCGGGGAACACATGGCAGAGAGCACAGCCTCAGTGTCCCTGCAAAGTCAGCCATGTGCTGGGCCAAGAGGCCAGGGCAGAGGGGTGCAGAGGAAGGACGGGCTGCCTCTGGGACTGGGGGCTGGGCTGTGTGAGCGCTGCTCTGTTTTCTGAAGGTCCAACGACGTGAGGGCCACCTACCCCTCAGTTTCCTCATCTGTAAAATGAGGAAAATGGCATCTGCTTTGAAGGGTGTCTGTAAAGATTCAAAATGAGACAGAGAAAGCCCATGTGCTGTGGAAACTGAATACTCTGGATGCCAGCGGTCATTGTCATGAACAAGGAACTAAACTTGTATTGGTCAGCTCAGGCTCCTGTGTGACAAAACACCACAGACTGGGGGACTTACTCAACAGAGTTCATTTTCTCACATCTGGAGGCTGGAAGTTTGAGATCAAGGGGCCGGTAAGGTGGTTTCACATGAGGCCTCTTCTCTTGGCTGGCAGGAGACCGTGTCTCGCTGTGTGCTCACATGAGCTCAATTTTTTTGTGCACACACACACACACACACACACAGAGCACAAGCAAATTCTCTGGTGTCTCTTCTCGAAAGAGTACTAATCCCACCAGAGGGCCCCACTCTTATGACCTCATCTAACCGTAATTACTTCCTAAAGACCCCCATCTCCAAATATTGTCATGTGTGAGAATTAGGATTTCAACATAGGAAGTTTGTGGGGGACACAAACATCCAATTCATAGTACTGGTTAAAAAGAAGCTATTCCTGGGGCACGTGGTGGCTCAGTTGGTTAGGCGCCTGACTCTTGATTTCAGCTTAGGTCATGATCTCGGGGTTCGTAAGATTGATCCCCAAATTGGGTTCTGTGCTGATAGCGCAGAGCCGGCTTGGGATTCTCTGTCTCCCTCTCTCTCTTCTCCTCCCTTGAGCACACACTCTCTGTCTCACAAAATAAATAAACTTAGGAAAAAGAAACTATTCCTTTTTATGAATATTCTCCGATGTATTTTAGAGAGAGGGAAAGAATTATTGGTTGTAAGAAAATGTTTCCAATCGTATGCCAAAATAGGGAAATGTTAATCCCTTAGGCTGATCCTGGATTTCTCAGCCAGAACTTTGTTGGTCTATCACTGCTGTACCCTTTATGTCACTTGTAGAGACACCGTTTTAAAAGTGAGAGCCAGAGAAAACCTGATCTGCACTGGCAAGTATGGTGTGAGGAGACATAGGCTAATTGTGGTTCTGACCTTTGATCCCTCCATGACTACCTTTGGGAAGGTGACAAAAGCTATGGACATTTTCTCAAGGAAAATGCGAATACATTTCTGACAATGGAGAGGGGTTTTCGACTTGAAATCCACCTTTGATTTGTGTGTGTGTGCGTATTTGTATGTGTGTGTGTGTGTGTGTGTGTGTGTGTGTGTGTTCCATGGACCTCAGTTTATGAGCCCCTGCACTACAGAAAATGGGGAATGCTGGTGGTTTTTGAGAATATCAAGGGAATTTCTTCCATTTTTTGTGTGTGTGGGGGGGAGTAAAAATGCAGATTTTTAAAAATGCAGAATGTAAAAGAGTTCACTGTCTTGTTATCCTTCAATAAGTCATGAAGTGGGTTTAGGGTGTTAAATAGCTGGCTGCCTGGAAGGGGAGTCTGGAGACCTGAGTTCTAGTCCTGACTCCCCAGTTAACTAGATTTGGGACCTAAACCATGTCCCTTTGTCTCTCTGAACTTCAGGCTTATCATTGGTCAAGCTTATTCCCACCTACAGCTGTTGTTTACTGATGTCTATTGTGGGCCAAACACATTATGCCAAGTGCTACCCATACTCCCAAATATTAATAGTTCAACATTGTATAGCACAGATGTATGTAACACACACACACACACACACATACACACACACACACACACAGTTATTTTGTGGGAAGAGAGCCATATTTCTTTACAATGGGAAAATAAACTTTTCCTAGGTCTCCTAGGTCTCACTTCAGAAGTTCTTTCCCAGGGGATCTAGGACAAGCCTTAGTTTGGGGAAACTCTTACCCAGAGACATCTGGGGCCCTCATCTTTAACAAGACCAAGGTGGCTGTGTCTTTTCCCATTTTCCCTTAAAATCATCTTCTTTTCTCAATACTCACCTTTGTCAGTGCCTATTTACACTGTTCCCTCCCAAGGTCACACCCATCAGTTTCTTGAAAGGGTGTTTCAAACAGTTGTGGTTTGGGTAGCACAAGAGAAATAAGGAAATGGCTGGCAGGCAAGTGATGGGCCCAATGGCATCCTTGTTCTGCTCTCCACCTGCCACCGGCTAGGGCGGCTTGGGAGTTGCCACGGCAGTTTGTCCCTGCTGGCGGGCCCTGGGGTGTGCCCTGAGTGCCAGCCCAGAATCTTTCCACAGGAGTTTCACTCTGGTTTGGGTCCGTGTTGTCCTTGGAATTAGTCAGTTAATTAGTCTCCTGTGTCCACTGGAGCCATTGGACCATCTCTGGCATGAGACCAGAATCAAATTCAGATGTGGCCTGGGACTGGATAGCAGACTGGGGACCCCTCTCATTGTACCCCACCACCCAGGGGATGCAGCCTTTTTGGCCACTTTCCTTGGGGTCCCCCACCAACACACTGAATAAACTTAGCAAGTAAAGGAACAGGCGATAAGGTGATAATCTGTTGATAATCTGCTGATTTTCCAACTCAAGAGGGGAGACTGAGGGCATTTTGATGCAAAGGTGATTTATTGATTTGGACAAAGTCCTTTTATTCATTGACTCTGTTTCATCTGAAACACTACACACACCTGACACATAATAGCTGTTCTGTATGAGTTTATTGAGAGAACGCATGGATGCATGGATCGGTCTCCTTAGTGCTTTTGTGCTGAAAGGGGGGCTCTGACACAAAATAGGCCTTCAATCAGCATTTGGTTCTTACCAGTTTCTCCCCTCAGGTGATTCATTATTACTTCTGTTGACTCAGGAAATCGTGATGGAGGCTGTGTTAAAGAATATATGTATTTTCAAAACCTCAGACCAACTTGTATTGGAAAGCCAAATATTTCTCCCGCACTCAGGAGAATGGACGTTATTTACTGACCTTCTTATCTTGGTAGGAGTATTTTTTTCTCAGTTCCACTGTCTCATCAAGTAAATTTTGAGCAAGTCCTTTTTCTTCTATGGGTCTTAGCCAAGCCTACCAAATCAGGGACATAGGGAGATTGGGGCATTTGGGAAGTTCATTAATTTGAAAACAGTTTTAGAAATAAAGGCCTTCTGTGTCTTCCTAAGTTGAAACTCTGGAGTGGTCCCAATCTATGTGAGTAGAAATGTTTTCTCATCTTTTTTTATTTGCTGGGAGATAAATGTTGTGGGTTAAAGGCAGAGGAGAGAATTTGTGGTTCTGTACTGGACTCTCCATGAGTCATCGCTTGTAAACACTTGTGAAGAAAACCCTGATGACTTTAAACTTGTGGAAGATGGCACCAGAGAGGATAAAAACAATGTGGAAAAAGTTATCACTGATGTTCCTGCTACATTTTCCCCCCTTGGCTAAATAATGACCGACTTACTCTAAACCACTCTAGGGACTGACACACTTCATGTGAGTTTCTAAGTGTTAATATCTGACTGTGTCACCAAACAACTGCTTCACTATGCAAGTGTTCCAGTTCGCCTGGCTCAGCCATGATGGTGCAAGTGGCTTGACCAAGAAATAATTTATAATTGCATGATTCTTTTGAGAATCAATGAGAAAGTGCTTCTAAAATTCTGTTAGAAAAGTTGGTGGTTTATGGCACTTTATGAGATCATCCCAGTTTCAAATATTCATCTCACAGCTGACCCCATAAACATTTATGTCTCAGAAATTTCCATATTTAAGTCTTTATATATATATTTTAAGTATTTATTTATTTATTTTTAAAGTTTATTTATTTTTAGAGAGGGCACACGCAGGGGAGAGGCAGAGAGAAGGAGAGACAGAATCCCAAGCAGACTCCACACCATCAGCACAGAGCTGATGTGGGGCTGGAATTCACGAACCGTGAGATCATGACCTGAGCCGAGATCGTGACTTGAGCTGAGATCAAGTCGGACCCTTAACCTCCTGCACCACCCAGGCACCCCAAATTTTATTTATTTTGTAAGTAGGCACCACGCCCAACATGAGGCTTGAACTCACAACCCTGAGATCAAGAGTTGCACACTCCACTGACTGAGCCAGCCAGGTGCCCCTTAAGTCTTTATATTTTTGAAATTGCCTCTTCCAGCTGGGTGTGGCACAAAGCAGTTTCGTAGCCTACACTTTTTCATTTTTTATTTTCAAACCATGGTCATTTAGTTTAGAGAATAATTTAGTAATAAGGGCCCTAGTTGTTCCTTGAAAACACATGTACCAAAAGGATTTTCTTTTCTTTTTTTAAATTTTTTTTTTAACGTTTATTTATCTTTGAGACAGAGAGAGACAGAGCATGAACGGGGGAGGGTCAGAGAGAGAGGGAGACACAGAATCTGAAACAGGCTCTAGGCTCTGAGCTGTCAGCACAGAACCCGACGCGGCGCTCGAACTCACAGACCACGAGATCATGACCTGAGCCGAAGTCGGACGCTCAACCGACTGAGCCACCCAGGTGCCCCAAGGATTTTCTTTTCAACTGCAGTTGACCCTCGGACAGCACCACTTTGAACCACACGGGTCCACTTCTACAAGGATTTTTTCAATAAACACAGTACTGTAAACGTATTTTCTCTTCCTTATGATTTTCTTGGTAACATTTTCTTTTCTCTAGCTTACTTTATTATAAGAATACAGTATAGAATACACATAGCATACAAAATACGTATTAATCGGCTGTTTATGTTCTTGGTAGGGCCTCTGGTCAACAGTAGGCTATTAGCAGTTCAGTTTTGGAGGGAGCCAAAAGTTATACTTGGATTTTTGACCGTGGAGGGAGTCGATGCCCCAACCCCCACGTTGTACAAGGGACAACTGCATATCCAAAGCCTCAAACCTTAGAATCATCCTTGACTCTTTTTTCCCCCTTTCATATCCCACATTCAATTCACTGAGTTCTGTTGCCTTTATCGTCAGAATGTATTCAGAATCTAGTCACTTTTTTTTTTTCCTGAAGTTTATTTATTTATTTTGAGAGAGCGAGGGAACCAGCATGGGAGGGGCAGAGAGAGACAGGGACAGAGGATCTGAAGCGGGCTCTGTGCCAACAGCAGAGAGTAAAGTAGCATCGGTTCCTCCAGCCCCTCCTCCCAACTGTGCTTAACATACTCTATTTATTTGATTATCATTTTATTTATTATGTATTACCTTATTATTATTCATTATTATTCTCTTCACTAAACTGTAAGCGCCACGAGGACAGACTTTGTCTTGTTCACTGTGGAATCCCTACCTTCTGGGAGAGTGCCTGGCATGTGGAGATATTTAATACATATTTGTTGTGTGATTAAACCTAGTCTCAAATCAGGGAGTGAAGAACAAACAGGTGGGAGTGTGGGTAATCACAGAGTCTTATAAACATTCGGGTGTCTGAACCACATTCCCAAAATAGCTTATGCCTGGAAAGATTTTTGTCAGTCCAGGATGTTCTCCTGAAATGCCCTCTGTGGCCTGGATCTATTATCTTCACTTGCCCTAGAATTCTACTCTCAGTGATGAGTTTTTTAGTATTAAGCATCAACCTTTAAAAAAATTTTTTTTAATCTTTTATTTATTTTTTATATTTTTTATTAAAAAAAATTTTTTTTAACGTTTATTTATTTTTGAGACAGAGAGAGACAGAGCATGAACGGGGGAGGGTCAGAGAGAGAGGGAGACACAGAATGTGAAACAGGCTCCAGGCTCTGAGCAGTCAGCACAGAGCCCGACGCGGGGCTCGAACTCACGGACCGCGAGATCGTGACCTGAGCTGAAGTCGGACGCTCAACCGACTGAGCCACCCAGGCGCCCCTAATCTTTTATTTATTTTTGAGAGAGAGAGAGAGAGAAAGAGAGAGAGAGAGACAGGGTGTGATCGAGGGAGAAACAGAGAGAGAGGGAGACACAGGATCAGAAGCAGGTTCCAGGCTCTGAGCTGTCAGCACAGAGCCTGATGTGGGGCTTGAACCCACAAACCATGAAATCATGACCTGATCTGAAGTCAGATGCTTAACCGACTGAGTCACCCAGGTGCCCCCAAGCATCAACCTCTTCAAAAGGCCTCAAATGCATTCATTTTTTTTTGGGCACAGTTTGCTGGTTTTTACAAAGGCATACCGCTGGGTAACAACCACCATGATGAAGAGACTAGAACACATCCATTACCCCAAAACATTCCCTCGTGGGAATCCTCAGCAAGTACCCTTGGTCATGAACAAGCACTGATCTGTTTTCTGTCATCATAGACAAATTCCACCTGTTCTAGAATTAAAAATTTTTTTTTAAACATCTATTTCTTTTGGGGGGGAGGGGCGGAGAGAGGGAGACGGAGGATCTGAAGCAGGTTGTGCGCTGTGAGCTCAGAGCCCGGATGAGGACCTCGAACTCATGAACCGTGAGATCATGACCTGAGCTGAAATCAAGAGTCCAACGCTTAACCACCTGAGCCATGCAGGCGCCCCTAGAATTTTATACAACTGGAAACATACAGTAGGTACTCTTTATTGTCTTGCTTGACATATTTTTGAGATTCATCCATGGTGTTGCATGTATCAGTGGTTTGTTCCTTTTTACTGCCGAGTGAAAATAGCAGGCCATTCTATTACATAGAAAGTACTGTAATCCTGGCAGTCCTGTAACACTTTAGTCTGAATGATTTTTTTTTTTTTTTTTTTTTTTTTTGCTCGAGCCACATACGGAAAGTACAAGAACATTTGGGTAACAGGAAGTGAGGGGGAAGCCTGACAAAGGCAGGGCGCCGAAAGGCGGTTTTGCCAGCATCACCAGTTTGCTTGTCTGTCACGTACAGACTCAAGGAGCAGCCTTCCTGCCTTCAGTGCCAGAAATCCAAGAGTGAGTAAATGAGTATTACTGAATCCCTCCTAGGCGCGAGATGTAATTCTAGTCCATGTTCATGACAACACCGTGAATTAGATGTCGTGGGCTCCCTTCTTTCAAGAGGAAACGGGCTCTTGATCTATTAGTGGGATTCAGGCCAGGTCTTATTTGGAGGAGAGAGGGAGGGAGGGAGGGAGAGAATGAGAGAGAAACAGAGAGGGAGACTGGGAGAGAGAAAGAGGGAGAGAGAGGAAAGGGGGGAGGAAGGGAGAGGGAGGGAGAGAGGGAGAACGGGAGAACGCAAGGGAGGAGGGAGAAAGGAATGAGAGAGGAGAAGGAGAGGTCAGGCAAATCCACTGGGTGGAAGGTGCAGACTCCTGGAGCTGCATTGGGTTTCAGGCCACTAACCAGCCTGGGCACTTGATGGGACGAGATTCTCTAACCCAGCCTTGGGGTTACCCGCAGTGCCGCTCTGGTGTCAGCATGGCAGCCTTGGCTCATAACTTTCCTCCGAATTAGGGCCCTGAGTAGGAGCACGACATTCAAGCCAACCCCTGAAAGAGTGGGGAAGTCTGGGCCGTGACCGTGGCATTTCCAACTGCCGCCTAACTAGGGACGGGAGGCAGGCAGACACGAGCGCTGGTTCCCCGCAGGCTGCATTCCGAGGCTTCAAGTGTCATCTCTCCGGAGCCACACATGTTTACCCTGTGCGCATTCCACCTCTCTCCCTTCTACCTGGTGGCGGTGGGAAGGGGAGACCAAGGCCACTTCGGCATGAAGCCCTTGAGACTCCCACGGCGCTAGGCAGGCTCCTCGTAGCAGTTCACAGAACCCCACGGCAGACACGAGACGGCCTACGTCGCAGGGGTGTATTAATTTCCCAGGGCTGCCTGAACAAAGTATCGCAAACTGAGTGGCTGAAAACAACAGAAGTTTATTCTTTCCAGTTCTGGAGGCTAAAAGTCTGCGATCCAGGTACTGGCAGGAACTCCTTCTGGAACTCCAAGGGAAGAACTATCCCACGCCTCTCTCCTAGCTGCTGGCGGTTGTCGTTACCCTTGGTGTTCTTGGCCTGTGGCAGTTTAAGTGCAGGCTCTGCCCGTCTCCCTTGGCCTTCTTCTCAGTCTCCTCTGGGTCTGCTCTCTCCACGTCCCCTTTTTATAAAGACACAAGTCACTGGATTTAGGGCCATTGGAGTGGCTTGTCCATCTCACACATCTCAGGTCGGTCCCCTCCTTCACGCCTCAGTGACCTCTGCTTCCAAGATGAATCTGCGACGGGGCACCTGGGTGGCTCAGTCCGTTAAGTGTCTGACTTCGGCTCAGGTCATGATCTTGCAGTTAGTGAGCAGGAGCCCCACAGCAGGCTCTGTGCTGACAGTGTGGAGCCTTCTTGGGATTCTCTCCCTCTCTCACTGCCCCTGTCCCACAAGCTCTGTCTCTCAAAATAAATAAATAAACTTAAAAAAAAAAAAAAGAGGAGTCTGGGACTCCACGCTCAGTCTGGCCGCTGTCTACTTGTCCCACTTCATGCCCCACTGCCCACGCTTTGTGCTCACAATCTACTAATGGGCACGGCTGTCACACACCTCTGTGCCTTGGCAAATTCTGTTCCCTCCGTGCTGGAACGCACTCCCTGTTCCTCAGCCCTCTTCCCTCTCCATGTGAAAAGCTCTCACTCACCCTTGAAGCCTCTCCCCCGGGGTGAGGGCTACGCTGAATGCTGTGGGGGGCACTACCTGGGGCCTTTGTGCCCAGCTGTGGTCCTTGGGTATTTCTCCCATGTGACACCTAACACAATGCATTGCTTTTGTTTCCTTACTGGCTACCTCCCTGCCAAACTGAGCAACATAGAGGCAGTTATCTTTTGAGTCCCCCACCCCCACCCCCCCACCCCAGCCATACACAAGATCACCCACTGTTGCTAAATGGCTGAATAAACTTGGAAATTCCCTTCAGGGGACAGAGACCAAGGAGCCTGTTTCTCATACTTGTATTATATTCCCTACAGTGCTTGGTACATAGCTGGCTCTCCAATGCCTCCTGTATCATTTAGCGATTGAATGGAAAAGCCACTATTCACAGGGAGAGTGGGAGCTGTGGGTCACTAGTCAATTCCATTAGAGCAAAATCCCCCTGTCCTTTTTTCCAACTGACTCAGGTGCTTCAGTGAAGTTAAATTAAGTGAGATTTAATCGAGGCCAGGGAGGGGGAACGGGTGGCACCTTCCTATCTTGCGAATGAAGAAGTAAAGGGAAAGAAAGGGGAGCTCTGGGCCTGAGCAGTCCTGAATTCCAAACAGTAATTACAATTCCCTTGGTAAAGGGCCAGGACCAGGGCGCTGCTGGTTCCTGGTTTATTCCTGCAATCAAGAGTGAGGATCATGGCGATGTTGGGCGGTGGGGTAGGGAAGGGAGGTGTCAGCAGGGACTGGGCGCTGGGACACCCAGACGGAGGCTGACCTGGGCCCATCCCATGGAAAATGACCCCTTGCCGGCCTTGCAGCTGAACGGAGGTCCTCCCCAGCATCAGACCAGCCTCTCTTTTGGGGGAACAAGGCACCCTTATTATGAGGCTCTCTCTTCTCACCTCATTTCCAGTCATGTGAGCTTCCCTTCTGTGTCCCTTAACAATGCTACCTGTCACTTGAAGCCGGGTAACACTCAAAGGAGGCTAACTAGAGTTGGAGTCATACCTGAGTCTCCAGACACCCTTTATACCATTTCTTCTATTGATTTCCAAGGGCCTTCAACCTTGTTCTCCAGACAGTTTTAGTAGGAAAAGAGACCTACTAAATGAATTATTTCCCCTACTGGCCCCCAACCTGTCCCCATCAGGGGCATCTCAAAATTACTAAGCTTTTCCACCCTCCTACTCACTTCGACCCCCCTGGCCCCCAACCAGACCCCAGGGGATTCTGGGGCACTGGGACAGGGTTGGGGCTAGAGGAGGTAAGCAAGTCTTACTCTCAGGGGCTCACAATTTAAGGAGGCACTCACTCTCGGGGCTAAGTGCTTCCTTAAATTTTGTGTTCTGGGGTGTCCAGGCCGGCTGCTGGGCTGGTGAATTGATAAAGGGATGGGAGGAGAAAAAGAAGTTAAAAGCAGGGAGTAGAAGACACCGTGGTAACTGAACAAGGAGGGAACTCTGAAGTCAGTGGCAAAGTGAATAATAATGGGTGTATTGGGGTAAATACCTGGTAGTGCAATTGCTGGATCAAAGGGTAGTTCTGTTTTTTAACTTTTTGAGGAACCTCCATACTGTGGAATTTAAGAAACAAAAGATCATGGGGGTGGGGGGGGGACAGGAAAACTAAGAAACATACTTTTAACTGTAGACTCATGGTCCCACCCACAGAAGGTGGGTGGGGGATGGGCTGAATGGGTGATGGGAATTAAGGAGGGCACTTGTCCAGATGCGCACCGGGTGTTGGATGCAGGTGTTGAAACACTGAATTGTACACCTGAAACTAACATTATATTGTGTGTCAACTAGCTGGAATTTAAACGAACATTAAAAGAGTGAAGAATAGTGGGTGCAGGCGATCAAGGGCAGCTTTTCCCCACAAAGCTCCACACGCACAGCCTGCCAGATGTCACCGAGAGAACAAGAAAGCAACAGGAAAAACAAAACGCCCTCATCCCCGGCTCATTAGGTTTCCCAGAGTTTCTTGTCCCAGGGAAGACAAGAAAAGGGGAAGAAATCCCCGAAGACACGTTCTCTCTGATTTGACTCCCTCCTGGACCTGACGGCTTTTTCTGGACATCACCAACCTCACCTGGAGGCATGGTGATTCAGGGTCCTAAAATGCCTCAGCTGCCTCTAGCCACACGGGGCTTCTGAGCACTGGCAACGTGTTTATTCCAAACTCCCAAGTGCTAAGGGTGATATATACACTGAAGTTTTGAAGACCTAGCTTGAAACAAAAGAATGTAAGTTAGCTTACTGAGATTTTTGTAAAAGCTTGATTATACTGAAATGATGTTTGGGATCTATTGGGTTAAATTATTAAAATCAATCCCCCCTTTTTACTACTTATTTTAGACACAGAGAGTGAGCACAAGCCGTGGGGGTGGGGGAGAGGGGCAGAGGGAAAGAACCTTAAGCAGGCTCCACACTCCATGCGAGCCTCACAGGGGGCTGGATCTCACTACATACTGTGAGATCAGGACTTGAGCCAAAGTTAAGAGTTGGATACTGAGCCGACTGAGCCATCCAGGTGTCCCCCCTTTTTACTTATTTTAATATGGCTTCTAGAAAATTTTTTATTTTGTATTTATTTTTACTTATTATTTTTACAAACCTTTGTGTGGAGGGCTGACTTTTTTTATTTAAAAAAACTTTTTTAACGTTTATTTATTTTTGAGACAGAGAGAGAGAGAGCATGAACAGGGGAGGGTCAGAGAAAGAGGGAGACACAGAATGTGAAACAGGCTCCAGGCTCTGAGCTGTAAGCACAGAGCCCGACGCGGGGCTCAAACCCACGGACTGCAAGATCATGACCTGAGCCAAAGTCGGACGCTTAACCGACTGAGCCACCCAGGTGCCCCTAGGGCTGACTTTCAGTAGGTTGCAGTAATGAAGCTTCTCTGCGTATGAAACCTTGACCTAGAAGCAGGTCCTCTAGGAACGGATTAGCACCAGATTCTTCACAAACGTGGGAGGGGGCAGCCCCTTTTGTGGCTGAGCCCCATTTCCCTGGACTAGGGGCTCTTCACATCTTGGCTGCTAGAAAATTTAGTTAAATTTTATTACATTTATTACATTTATTACATACATTACATTATTACATTTTACATACATTATTACATTTATTACATTTATTACATTTATTACATACAAGCCACATTTTACATATGTGGCTTGCATTTGTCACTTGAATGGTAGATCTGTTGGATAAGGCTGGTCTAGTCCAACTTCCTCCTTAAACACAAGACAGAGGTCCCGAGAGAAGGTCTCACTTAGCAAATGGTACACACGAAAATACACTGTCATTTCCACCAGGCTCTCAGTTGCCCCTTCCCCTGCCCCCACACCCTGTGAGTCTGGGGAGAGGAGTGGGTGGCCCTTGCAGCCCCCCGGGGCTGCAGGTCTCAAGGAAAATGTTCCAAGACTCAAGACATTGGCTGTGGATTCTTGGGAGTGAAATTAAACCGAATAAAGTCACATTTTAAAAGCCCATTAGATCCTGGTAACTTGGGGTGTGAGGACAAAGCTGGGGAGCCCTAGACCTTCCTGTTAATTCACATGCATAGTAACCAGGAGTGCCAATGGGCACCTTAAAAGCACAGAACTTCCCCCTCCCCCAAGGCTTTGGGGTAGAGCCTTGCCTGAGCCTTGACACTGAGGGGTAGCCACTCAAGGATTGTTTGACAAGTAAACAAAGACAAGTTTCAGTAGGATTGGCTTGATAATGGAAGAGGGGTGGGCAGCGAGGGAGGCGGAACCGGACACCAAAGGCAAATTCCTTTATTTCATAATTTTATCTGGCGTCCCCATTCTCATCAACCTGCCTGGTCAAGGCTCTTAGAGAGGTAGTTAGGGAAGTACAGAGATAGTGAGGTCTCCACCCTGGGACGGCACTAATGCTGCCCACCTGAGGACAGTTCGACAGGTGGAGTTTGCGGAGCTGACTCCGGACCCCGAGGAATCTTCCTTGGTTTCGACCTGGCTTTGGCTGGGGCGCCAGAGAGAGCGGTCACCTCCTTGCCCCGCCTGGCTTCCCATCCTGCACTGGTGGGGGAGAGTGATAGGCTAAGCTAAGAGGAAAGGTGAGGAAATCGAACTTCTCCCGCACCACGGCAGGAAGGGCCACCTGGAGGTCAGCTCTCCTTCCTATTTAACACACACGCGCGCGCACGCGCCGGCCGTGGGACCCAGGAGCTAACCCAGGCGCCACGACCTGGCTGGCCCAGGCCCTTGTCGGAGAGGGGTGCCCGGCGGGGAGGGCGGGTGTGGCTCTCCCCCACCCCGAACCCGGACGTGACAGCTTGCGGGACGATAACGAGAGGTCCCCTCTGGCCACTTTTCCCCCCGGGGCCTTGGGACCTGCCCGTGCGCGCGTCCCGCAGCAGTTTGGATGCGCCAGGCGGCGGCCCGGGGGGTGGTTCCTCCTGTCCAAACCACCCCCCCCCCACCCGCTTCAAGGGTGACTGTGCCGCTGACGTCAGGCGACTTTTGGTTCATACCCTGGCACGGGGACTTTATTTTCATAACAGCATGCAGTGCCGCGGAACTGGAATAGGCGTGTCCTCTCCCCCTGACCCTCTCCCGCCCCGTGTCCCTCTGCTCACCCCCTCGCTTGCTCCCTCCCTCCGGCGACGGCTGCCTTTATAACCGCTCAGCGCTGCGAGGGCGGGATAGCTGCCTGCGGGCTTCTCCAGCAGCTAGGGGCTCCTGTGCCGCCTCCGACGCGCGCGAAACAAGCAGCCCAAGTTCACGCGCCACGGCCAGGGCAGAAGGGTGAGTGAGGCGCGCGCGGCCCGGGGCGCCCTCTGCCTCCAGATTTAAATCCTTGGGGAAGTGCGGCGTTGGGAGGGGTGGGATACAAGAAAAGAGAACTCCTGGTAATGGACTACAGCTGGCTGTGAGAAAAAAAAAACAACCCAAGAATGGAATTTCTCTAGTTTGGTTAACTGAACTCAGAATCCCCGCCCTGAGGTTCTCAGGCTGAGAAAGAGGCGGAGAGCAAAAAAATTAGTCGGGATAATATTTGTGCTCAGACACGTTTACAAACTCCTAGCAGGTGGAATCCTGGCTGGGCACGTGAGCAGCTTGGGGATCACACTTAGGGAAGAGAAAAGAAGACCGATTTTTAGAGGATGGGATTGGGGGTGGAGAGGGTTGGGAGTTGGGGGTGGAGGGAGGTAGGAGGAGGGACATAGTGACAGTTGCTACTTCACTCAGGTACTGAAAAGTTTTGATTTGTGTTCTCCTTTCACAATAAGCAGACCCTTGTGAATTTTGGGAAGCAGATCGTTGAAGCCACCCCTTCTCTTGATGAGAGTGTCAGGCTGTCAGTCCCACAGCTCTCCTTCCCTGGCTGTCCTTTAAGTTGCTCAGGAACCTTGGGGCTGATGGAAGTTGAATATCCAATAACAGCCCACTTTCTGGCAACAACTAGATAGGACCCAGGTATGGCCCCAAAGCTGTCCAAGATACTCCCTTAAACATCTACTGGGGGAAGGGTGTGTGTGTGTGTGGTGGTGGTGGTGGTGGGGGTGGGGGTGGGGGTAACATAGGGCTAGTAATAGAGAAAGCCTGCTTAGGACCAAAGAATTGGAAGGCTTTTCTGTTCCTGGCTTCTTTCCAGGCTGATTTTCTCCTTAGAGGGTTTGTAAAGGCCACACCTGTTGAAGGGTTCAATTGAATCAGACACCAATGTGGGCTCACTCCTGAAGGGCAATACTTGAACCACTTCAGATACATTGGGCTGGGACCCATGGGAGGGTTGAGAATGGGGGTCAGGTCTCCCCCCTCCAGGTCTGTGTGCTGGCTATCACTAGGAGAGGGATGGAATGACAGAAAGGAACAGTCAGCAGCGGCATTACCTGGGAAGCAGAAAGGCTCCTCTGAGGATATGGCCAGATGTGTGTGTGCTCAGAGGGCAGATAGGAATGAGCGTGACATTTCTGGGAAGTGCGCTCAGTCTTGAGTCAGAATACTGATTTCTCATCCAGGCTCTGCGGGAACCTGCAGCTGTGAGGAGGCCAGGGCCTGAGCCTTGAGTTCCTCCTAAGGGGTCTAGGCAAGGCCCCCATCTCCTTCCCATGGCTGAGATTCTAGCCCCTCTGTATCTGCATGTGTCCCTTTGGGAATCTTCTTTGGAGTTTGCTTCTTAGTGTTCCACTACTTAGTGAAAATTGAAGATGAATTTTGACTGTGATTTCATTTTTCTCATTTTGGAAGTTTGCCTTCAGGTCCAGTTCTGTTTAAAACCCAGACTGAGCTGAGGAAATGGACAGGAAATGATGTGCTGGTATATTAGGACCTTAAAAAACAATGAATTGAATAGTATTTTCATCTGAAGGATCTCAGATTTTCTGAGCAGTTTGGTGTATTTGTTTCTACTTTTATTTCTGTATTTATTGCTTTGTGGTCAGAATACATAATCTGTATGTTTCTTATTTTAGAATTTCAGATTTTTTTGTGGTTTAAAACATGCTGTTTTTGTAAATATTTCATAACCATTTCAACAGAAGCAATCATATAGAAAGGGGTTGGTAAACTAGTTCCATGGCCAAACACAGCTCACTGCCTCTTTTTGCAAATAAAGTTTTATTGGAACACAGCTATACTCATTTTTCTATGCATTATGTATGGCTGCTTTCAGCCCTGCAAACCCTAAACTACTTATTATTTGGATCTTTGCAGAAAACGTTTGCTGATCACAGATACAGACGATCGGAATTATATGATTAACAATGGAGATCTAATAAGAACATAGAGACTATTTCAATTAAAGTGTCCATAGAACATTTATAAAAAGTTATCGTATTATTACTCTTGTATTTCATCTGCCAAGGACTGATAAAGAATATGAAAGTCTCCTAGAAATATTAAAATCTCCTATAACTATAGTATTTCTTTTAATTTCTCCTTGTATTTCCAGTAGCTTTTGTTTTATGTATCTTGATGCTATGTTATTTAGTGCATAAAAGTTTATGATAGTTGTATCTTCAATGTGGAGTATCCTTAATGATTATAAAGTAAGCTTTTTAGTTCCTACAATGTCTTTTTGCCTTAACTAAACTTTGTGTGATATTAATACTTCAACTCTTACTTAATTTTCTAACCTTCAGCAAGCTATTTAATTTTGTACTTGATACATAATACCTGCTAAAGAAACACTATTTCTTATTGCTTATTTTTGTGTTTATTTACATTTTTCCTTTGTTTTTTCTTTTTTCAAAATGAAAAAGTTACCATTTACATTTATTATAATAATTGTTGCTTGCTATTGCCATATAATTTTTGGTCACATGGTCTGCTCTCTCAATCTTTTCCCACATTAGGTAGTCTATATTGTATCTTTAGATCGAGTAGGGTGCTAAGTGAGTGGTCATGCCATTCTTAGGGCTTAGAAATACAGGCTTGTAAGGAAAGATGATAAGTTTAGCTTGGGACTTGTTGGATTGAACACGAATATGTTATTTATATATATAAAATATTTAGAAGAAGGCATCTTTGAGAGCTGTGAGCTGGTATACCAGTATGGACTTTACTTTATCCACCTATTTTCTGGAAATTTTATTTCTTAAAATCCTGGGCCTAAAAGATTTGGAAGTTTCACTCAAAATATTATTTTCTTTTAAAGATTTCTAGTATTTTATATTCCAGCAATTTATTTCACAGAAATCTAAAGTTCATATTCTTTGTTTAGAATGGAGGAAGATGGTATGTAATGTCTCCAGGGAACTACCCGAAAGTAAAGAAACTGGGATATACACTGTAGTTATACTTGTTTAGATCTGCCTACGGTGGTAAGGTAACTTATTTTCTCTCAGTTACTACAAAAGGAACTCAATTTAGTGATGTTATTCAGAGGTTATTCATAAGCTGATGCCATAATCACTTTTATGTCATCAGAATTAGGATGACTACCCAGAACAGGGGATCCTGGAGATTTCCCTGTAGACACTTTCCACTTATAACTAATCCTTCATCATGGGCAGAGACATTCCCTTGAGACTCCACCCTTGTCTTAGAATTCAGCCTAGATAAAAAGATGAGGATAAGCATCAGCTTGTATTCATCTTCCAAAATTCTTCTTCCCCATTAACTCACACTTGCCAATAAATAACTTGCTTTGAGTAGATATTCAGTGGCCAGTCTTAGTCCAAAACATTTGCTCAGTAACCCCTGTGCAGAGCATATAGTGAGGAGAATACCAACAAATAGAAAGTTTGCTGTTTCCTTTAAAAAGCTTGTTATCTGATAGTTGAGTCAGCATTGATATTAATGTGTTGTATAAAACATATATGTGGAAAAACTTGAGTATCAAGAAATAATCGCAAAAACTATGACGAGAGTTGAGAATACATTTAGAATGAGATGGGACTAATAATTTTTAAAATTATTATTATTACATTATTATTACCTCAAGATAGGGGTAAGTTTTGAGTTATATTTCAAAGCAATATGGTAAATGGATTGTGAAGAGGAGGGGAAGGGTCTTTCTGGTTGGGAGAACAATGCACGTGCTGAGGCAAAAAGCAGGACTTTGTCACAATCCCCTTCTGGATAGAAATACTCTTGGAAGATTGGTTTGCCTTGCATGGAGGTGGGGCCGGGAGTTAGGAAGGGTTGGGAGGACCAGTTGGAGAAAAGCCATGAAGCTCTGGAACTGAATCTGTTATAACAGAAAATAAGGTGCTAATATGTTAATTCAAAGATCCCTTCCCAAGCCTTCCCTTCTTTGTTCCCCTTACAGACCACTTTTTTTTTTTTTTTTTTTTTGAAGCTGCTCCTTGGCTTCTGGGAAACCAGTCCACTCAGGCTTATTATGATGATTGTTTTTTTACCAACCCCTGATCGTTAGAAAAAACAAATTTTTTTTTTAATTTTAGAGAGAGAATGAGCAGGGGAGAGGGACAGAAGGAGAGAGAATCTTAAGCAGGCTCCATGCTCAGCACAGAGCCCCATGCAGGGCTCCATCCCACAACCCTGGGATTGTGACCTGAGTAGAAATCAACCGAGCGCTTGACCAACTGAACCACGCAGGCGCCCCAATCCCTGATCAAGTTTTAAACCATCTTTTGTCGACCGCTGCGTTGGGGAGATGGTGTTCCCCTGGTTCTGCCCTGGGCCCCCTACCCGCCGTACTTGTTCCCAGTGTGATCTTGTTCTCCTCCCAAGGCTTCAGATACCTCCTCTAGGTCCACTCTGTACTTACAGCCCAAACCTCTCCGGAGCCTCAGACTTGCATGTCTAAGTGCAGAGGGGGTCAGCACAACCAGGTCCTGGAGCCTGGCTTCTAAGCGCCATGAGATCTTGGGCAAGTTATTTTAATTTCTCTGTGCCTCAACTGCAGAAAGGGGACATAATAATAGGGTTGTTGTGAGAAGGCAGGAATGTGTGGCCCGGAGTAAACTCTCAGGAGGACTTTGTGTTGTCCTTTCTGGATGCCTCCAGTTGCACGTTCCATATTCATCTTAGATTCCACACGACCACGCTTGGCATCGGTCCTCACCCGCCTGCATTTCTAGGCTCCACGCAGTTGCCTAAGCCAGAAATCTGGGAACTAACCTACCTTCCTAAAAATCTCCCACTCTTTGCTGCTTATCTTTCATGCTTCACCTCCCTGGTCTCTGTAGCATTAAAAAACAAAAAAGAAACCCGTTAGGTAGAATGGATCACTGTTTTCCATGTGCACTTAGCATTCTCTGCACAGCCCGTGACTCCTTTTTTGTATGTCACCGTGACTCTGTTGGGTCTCCCAGGGGCAGTAGACATACTTTTGGTCTGTGTGACTTAGCACAGTACCTAACACATTTATTTTTAGGCATTTATTTTTTAAAAAAAATGTTTAGTGTTTATTTTTACTTTTCAGAGAGAGAGAAAGGGAGAGGGCAAGCGAGCAGGGGAGGGGCAGAGAGAGAAGGAGACACAGAATCCGAAGCAGGCTCCAGGTTCTGAGCTGTCAGCACAGAGCCCGACGTGGGGCTCGAACTCGTGAACTGTAAGATCATGACCTGAGACAAAGTGGGACCCTTGACCAACTGAGCCACCCAGGCGCCCCACAGAGTGGGCATTTAAATGCGTGTTGATCAAGTGTAGTATTGCTCACTGTGGAGACTTCTCAGAGCCGGTTTAAGTGGAGAGAGGCAGGAGTTGGGGGGCAAAGCTTCAGAGTTCATCACCGTGATTTCGATATGAAATGAAAAATTACATTATGATTAAGGCCACTCATAAAGGGATAGTCTTCTCAGCTCTGTGAAACTGGGCACAGTAACTTCTAAGAGTCTGTCTTCTCACGTATAAAATGGGTTGTAGGAATAGTAAATGAAGCAATAAATGTGAAAACATGTAAATGAGAGAATCCATACAAAAACATAAACCCTCAGCAGGGTGCCTACCTCCGGGGAACTCACGATGTGGCCGGAGTCATTATTTTTATTCATAATTGTATTGGGACTCTTGCGCTACATTGAATGAGGCAATTCAAGAAAAAGAGAGAAAATTAAAATGCTAGAAAATCACAGGTTTTCCTGGCTCAGGTAGAGGGGACTCAGCTTCAACAAACACTAAAGTTATTTGGTATCATTCCCCAGGCACCGCTGAGAGGTAGGTATTGTCTTCTTCATTTTCAGATGAAAGAATGAGATATGTCTCATAAGGAGGAAGATAAGATTGGCTTTGGCTAGGCTCTGGGCCCCAGGTTATTCACGCTCAGATACGGTGGGGGTGGGGTGGAGGGGGGTGTGGCCCAGGCAACCAGCTTGGGCAACCTTCCAGGTCTGGGCATCAGGAGCTCTAGACCTCATTCTCGCCCCCCTGGGAAAAGAGGAGAGGAGTCTTGGGGAAGCTGGGGGACTCATCAATGCTGGCATTTGTTCTTGCATACCAGCTAGGGCCTTGGGTCTGGCAAGAGCGGGCCCGGGTCTAAGGTCAGTATTGCTCTGCTACCTGGTGGCCTCGTCCTACAGGTGAGCCTTTACCTGGTGGCCCTCTCCTTGCTTGGCCTGCGCTCGGACCCTCAGTCACCTCCAGCCCTGTTTTGGGGTTTGGTTAGGAATTGGCAGGGCATGTCCTTTTAATGACAGGAGGTGGGGCGAGGAGAAGAATGAGGGGGAGGGAGAAAGAGATTTGGGAATTGTCTAAAAGGAGTTTTCTAGAGGGATGAACAGTGAAGCTGGAGGTGGGCTCACACCATCGAGTTCAGCACCCCACCCTCATTTTTCAGAGGAGGGGAGGGAGGTTCCTGGAGATAGTGTCCACACAGAAGGCAGCTGAAACCCCTTCTTTCTGAAAGGGCGGGGTGAAGACAGGGCTTGGTCTTGAGCCCAGGAAGTGACTTCCTGCCTCCCCCTTCCTCCCTTCTCTCCCTCCCTCCTTGCCTTTCTTCCTCCCCTATCACCTCTTCCTCTTATTGTCCTTTCTTTCTCCCTTTCCCCTCTCTTTTTTCTTTTTAACGTTTCTTTTTTTTTTTTTTTTTTCTTTCATGCCCTGACTCATTCCAGAAGGGTTTAGGACAGCGCCAGGCGACTTCAAGGTCTGTGTGGTAGGTGTTGTTGGATTATTGGACCGTGAGTTGTTAGCTTAGTTAGCAGCTGTAATAAGTGAAGGGGGTCTCACCCTTATGACTCAAGGCCCTTTCCTGTGTCCCAGGTCAGAGGCTACATACTTTAAAACTGTACCATGTTCCTGCCAAGTACAGGGTTTAGTCATCAGGGAGTTGGGTGGGAATGTGGACTGGATTCTAGTAAATCTCTCTCTGCTTCCTGGGAAATCTCAGGACTCATACTTTCCTGGGAGACACCTGGCGTCATTCAGATAGGAGCACAGTTCCAGACATGGCCCAGAGCCCCTAGCCTCGGACCCGAAGTGTGTTTTAGACAGCCCACATGAGGAGGACAGGAGGAAGGGAGGTTGGGACTCGGGACAGTGAACGGGGAGCTAGCAAGGAAACCAGGTACGACCCACCCTACCCACGCTGTCCCCTGAGCATCCCCTCCTCTCCCAGCGGACTCCACTTCTATCCCTGAACACACTCGTCCATCCTACTTAGGCATTTACCATCTATCAGGTTAGAGACTGGGGAGAAACACTTAACAACTCAGTCCCTGCCATCAAAGAGACTTTCAGTCAGGAAGAAGACACAGACTTTTCAATAGGTATTGCAGGGCTGTGTGAACAGGGCTATGGTAGGAAGCGCAAGAGGCAGGCAGGGCTGAGGACGCAGAGCCTTACACTTTTGTGCAGGATTATGGCTCTTCCCCCCTGGCTGCCGATAGAGCCGCTCAGAGAGGACAGGCCTGGAGCGGGAGGGGGGGTGTCTTCTGAAGGGGTCCAGGTGGAGGGGACTGCCTTAGGGCTCAGAGGAGTGGAATATTCAAGAGCTCCTGAAGAGATGTCATCCGCAGGACATGAATGTTGGGTTTGCTAATGTGGGATGGGGATTTCTCAGGCCATTTCCCAGCTCTGAGGTGGATCTTAAATTGGCTTTTGGTGCCTCTGCCTTGGGCTCACCGACGGGAGCCCCCCGCGCTGCCTCCTGCCCTTCTTTCTCCTCTTCCACGGCCTTCTCTCCTGCCCTGCCTGCTGCAGTGGAGCGCATGTGGCCAGTGTGCAGGAATCTGAGGGTATTATGCGTAACTTGAACAGCTGGAGCAGCTCACAAGGGCAGGCCGCGTGCCTCGGTGGATTTCATCTGTGCTCAAAGCCTAGCGCATTTCCCGAGTGTTGATGGAGTCACCCCCCTCACCCTCGCCAATGGCAGGGCCCCTGGCTTTAAAGTCCTTACCAGACATAGGGCTCTACGGGTGTAATGTTGGAGTTAGAATTCTGGTTTGAATTCAGAACTGGATTCAGTTGACCCTGCCTTGTCCTAGCGGTGTGACTTTGGTGAGCCAGCTGACTTGTGTCTCAGTGGCTGCAGTTGGAGGACAGGGATAATGGGGGTATGAGCTATAGCAGAAGGTGGTTGTGAGGGTTCAATGGGTAGAGTGCAGAAGGGCATGCCTCACCCCTGCTGAGAATGAGTTAGTGGTGAGACGTCCTCTCCCTGTTCAGAGCTGTCCAAGAGTAAATGGCTCCTTGCAGCCCCCATTCAGACTTCGTAGGAGGTAGTCTTTTCCTGATGGGACCCCAAATCTCTCTGCCCTTGACTTTGGTTACAAGCGATGGCCAAATAACCCGTGGTCTCATTCCATTTTCTTTTTCTTGCTCCCGCCCTGAGGTTCCTCTCTAGCTCCTGGCAGTTTGTTTTCCCAAATGCTCATTGCTTCCCTTTCCCCCTCAAACCTTGCTTTCTAGAAGTCCTTCGTAGCTTCTCAGAACCCCGTCCTTTCCCCCAGCCACCTTCCTGGTGTCTTTTCCTCATCTGGGCCACTCCCTGGGTGACACAGGGCCTTCCCCATACAGAGCTGCTTGTTAATGAGTCCAGTGAGTTTTATTTTCCTCTGACCAAATTCAAAGTACTTAGGACACTTTAGACCCATTGCGCAATGCCTGTCGTGCAGGGGAAGAGGTGGAGGAGGGCTAACGGAGGTGAAGTAAGGATAATTCCAAAAAAATTAGTCACTCAGATAAACACGTATTTACTAAGAAAAATTTTAAAAGGACAGTTGTGAGAGAATTGGGAAATATGAACCCTAACTGGATATTTGATATTAAAGGGTTATTGTTAATTTTTAAAGGGTGGTTAAGTTAAAAAGGAGTTTTATCTTTTAGAGATACATGAAGTGTTTAAGTATGAAAGGATATGATGTCTGCGGTTTGCTTAAAAACAATCTAGTGAGGGATGCCTGGCTGGCTCAAGTCAGTAGAGCATGGGACTCTTGTTCTCAGGGTTGGGGGTTTGGGCCCCACGTTGGATGTAGAGTCTACCTTAAAATAAATGGATAAATAAATTTTTTAAAAATCTAGTGAGGGATACCTGGGTGGCTCAGTTGGTTAAATGTCTGACTCTTGATTTTGGCTCAGGTCATGATCTCATGGTTCGGGTGTTCAAACCCTGCATTGGGCTCTGAGCTCAGAGCAAAGAGCCTGCTTGGGGTTCTCTCTCTCCCCCTCTGTCTGCCCCTCTCTCAAAACAAATAAATAAACTTAAGAAAAAACCTAGTGAGTGGGTGGGGATGTGGATGAAGCAAAATTGGCCATATATTGGTAATTTGTGAAACCAAGGGATGAGTCCAAGGGGTCTCCACCATATTATTCTTTTTTTGTGAGTATGCTTGAAAATTTCAGCATCTCTTGGGGCGCCTGGGTGGCGCAGTCGGTTAAGCGTCCGACTTCAGCCAGGTCACGATCTCGCGGTCCGTGAGTTCGAGCCCCGCGTCAGGCTCTGGGCTGATGGCTCGGAGCCTGGAGCCTGTTTCCGATTCTGTGTCTCCCTCTCTCTCTGTCCCTCCCCCGTTCATGCTCTGTCTCTCTCTGTCCCAAAAATAAATAAAAAACGTTGAAAAAGATTAAAAAAAAAAAAAAGAAAGAAAATTTCAGCATCTCTTTAAAAATAGTGTTTTAAAGGCACTTCAGGGACTGTTTCTCCGTCTCCCGTGCATGATTGGGGATGGGAGGTGGAGGTGAAGTTGAGGGACATAGGGTTTCTCCCCTCTCCACACCCATGGCCCATTGCTCTTGTTGGACTCTGTTCTGTGGATGCCAGGAGGCCCCTACACAGCATCCCCCACCCGGAAAGCTGCCACCACAAGGGAGGGGCCCGGAGCTCTAAGCTGGGGGCGGGAGGTTTCTGCCTCACTGTTCCTCTGTCCAGCACCATAGGTGCCCTTCAGGCAAACACCTCGTCAGTCTCTGACAAGATTTAGTCATCAGGCCCAAAGTCCTCCATAGTTTTCCGTGATTATGATGACTACCCTCAAGGGACGGCACTACCTTGAAGAGTGGGGAAGGGACAGTTGCGGGGCAGGGCTGGGAGGGTGAGATACCTTTCTTGCTGGATGCAGCCTTCTGACTGATCTGAGAGGAGAGGAGAGGTGAGTGAGGATGAAATGCACATGGCCTCGGTCCCTTCCCTTTTGTGCACCGTGTTTGAACTCAACGGGGGTTCTTTCTCTTCCATATTCATGGTGCGGACCAGTAAGCGGGGTCTGCACCTCCTTTCTCCCTAGCTCCATGGAGTGGACATTGGTATGCAAGGCAGATCAGACTTCGGGTCCTTGTGTTTCAGGAGTTGCCTATATCTAAGCTCAGTTGCCTTCCTTCTTCCTCCCTTTTTGTATTCTGCACTGCCCTGAAGACCCATCCTTTGCTCTGTGCTCTGCACGGTAGGGGCGACTGTGGTATAATTTCCATGGGGTAGAGTGCAGTGACACTCAACCTATTGAGCCACCAGGTGCCCCCAGATTTTGTATCTTTAAGGGAAGCAGATGTTGGAATTCTGTCTACACTGAGGAAGCTGCTCATTTGCCCTGTACAGTCAGTGAACAGTGGCCTGTTCTATATCTCACTGTGCTGTTCTCTGACTTGTGGTTTGATCATGAGGACATAAAATGGAAGGAGAAGGGAGGGTGTTGTTTTTCCATTGGGTTGATCACATAATCCCATAGAGCCATGAAGGGCCAGAGAAGTCTTGTCTATAAGCGTGTATGGGCATGTGGTGAAGAAATTCTGAGCTGTTTTTTCTGCTACAAGGAAAGAAGCAGGATCCGGCAGATGTTTTATACCTTTTCCTGCTTCCCAATGCCAGTGGCTTCCCTTCTTTCAATTCCTTTCTTCACAGGCTCTCCCTACTTGGCATTAGCAGAAGCCGAGATCTTTCACGGGTGATTTTCTGTGTGTGTGTGTGGGGGGGGGGGGGGCGGTTCTCAGTGAGCCTACCCTTCCCCTACCTCTGTCCTCTGCTCCCTGTCCCAACCATATTTCTCTTCTAGTCAGTTCAGGACTCTTCATTGTTGAGTGAGAAATCCTATCAGGAAAAGAAAAACTAAAGCCCCACCCCCCCACCCCACCCCCCACAAAAAAAATCATGCACAAATAGCATACAACAAACCAAAAGTAATTGTGTCCTAGAAACTAATAAACAGCCAGATAATTCAGAACAAATTTTGTTGACAAACTTTAAAGCC
Source organism: Panthera leo (assembly GCF_018350215.1). Taxonomy (NCBI): domain Eukaryota; kingdom Metazoa; phylum Chordata; class Mammalia; order Carnivora; family Felidae; genus Panthera; species Panthera leo. The sequence continues at coordinate 46,344,083 of NC_056685.1, forward strand.
TTAGCACTTTTGAATTTCAGCATCTTACTTGACATTGACTTTGGGGTTTGAGAACCATACATTTTTGGGAAATGTACAAACTCCTTCTCTCTTCCTATGTCTCAATTTATCTTCCCACTGTGCCCTGAATTCTTAGGAATTAGATTTCATGGGGTTCGGGAAATCAGCTGGGTCTGAAATTGACATGAAGGTTGTGGGAGCAGAGAAGGAAGCGGACCTGGGAGGTCAAGGAGAGATATATAGGAAGTCATCTGCTATATAGCCAGTCAACTCTGATTGTCTTTGAGTGGGTGAGCAGATTACCTGCTTTGTGGATCATCTATCCCCTGGGAGCTCCTAGCCTGTATGGGGCTGAACCAAGTGGAATCAAGACCATAAACAGAACTGGTTTATGGGGCATCTGATAAGGGAGAAAAAGGGGAGGAGGTAAGAGAGAGAGACAGAGAGAATGACAGTATCTCAGTTTGCATTTAAGGCCAACTAGAACTCACTTGAGTGGTAGTACCTGGAATAGTTGAGAGCATAGATCCTAGAATTTGACCTATATTCAAATGCTGCTTCTGCTATTTCCTTGTATATGATGTTGGGCAAGAAACTTGACCTGTCTCTGCCTCAGTTTTTTCATCTGTGATACAGGGCTATTTTTTTTTTTTTTTTTTTTTACCTCCTAGAGCTGCTTTGACATTAAACTAGTATATACGAAACGTGATTAGAAGAGTTTCTGATCCACAGAAAAAATGAGCATTAGCTATTCGTAATATGTTTCATTGGATTATCCACCGTTGTTTTGTGTCCTTCAGGGTGTCCCTCCTTACAGATAGTTAATAAAGAACTCTTTCTGACATAGAAGACTCTTTCCATCGCTTTTTGGAATGAGTAGAGCCATCCTTACAAACCTCAAGGGGGGGAAAAACCCTTGTAATATGTGACAGCAAAGCTGAAGTCGAGGATCCCATGGTGGTGAAGGGAATGTTTGGCCTTCTGTAGAGAAATTTACAGGAAAGAATGGGGTGCTTACAAATGTCTGAAACAGAGGCAAAGGTGGAGAAAACCTTGAGACTGGCAAGTTATGATTAAAGCTTTAAGCTTAGAGATTTTCATGTTCGATAATTCCTGAGAAAATACTAGCCAAAAGTATCAGGATCCCTGGCAAGGTATTTGTGACATATTTTTTTGAAATGAGACCCTGAAATTCCTCAGCAGAGCACTGAGTCGTCTGGCGTCAGGGTACATATTAATATAGTTTAATTGTGGGGAGATTTGTCTTTTCCCTCCATCAGTCTGTAGAATTTGCCATGAGAGGTGGAGAAAAGTTAGTAGCTCCATCTAACGTAGCGAGTTCAGAGACAAAACCCCGGCCAAACATGTAAAAGTTTTCCCTAATCTTTTGGGTCCCCTGTGCCTGTCCGAGTTTGTTAGGAGACTCACCGCCCCTCCCCCCAACTTTGCGTTTATGCAGGACCAGAATGGCCACGACATCCCCTAGTGGTTGCCGCTCAAGCCTGGACGCCAAGTACCACAGACTTTGTGATACCACTCAAATCTGGGGCATTGTCCTAGAAGCGGTGGCCGCAGTGGGGGCTGTGACCTCGGTGGCCTTCATGCTCGGTCTCCTGATCCTCATCTGCAAGGTGCAGGACTCCAACAGGCGAAAAGTGCTCCCGACCCAGTTTCTCTTCCTGCTGGGTGTGCTGGGCATCTTCGGCCTCACCTTCGCTTTCATCATCCAACTCGATGGCAGTACAGGGCCCACCCGCTTCTTCCTCTTCGGCGTCCTCTTCTCCCTCTGCTTCTCCTGCCTGCTGGCTCATGCTTTCAACCTGACGAAGCTGGTGCGTGGGAGGAAGCCCCTGTCCTTGCTGGTGATGCTGGGCCTGGCCGTGGGCTTCAGCCTGGTGCAGGACGTCATCGCTATCGAGTACATCGTCCTCACCATGAACAGGACCAATGTCGCCATCTTCTCTGAGCTTTCTGCCTCTCGGCGCAATGAAGACTTTGTCCTGTTGCTCACCTATGTCCTTTTCTTGATGGCGTTGACCTTCCTCACGTCCTGCTCCATCTTCTGTGGATCCTTCACTGGCTGGAAGAGACACGGGGTCCACATCTTCCTCACCATGGTTCTCTCCATTGCCATCTGGGTGACGTGGATCACCCTGCTCCTGATTTCTGCCCTTGGCCCCGAGTGGGATGATACCACCCTCAGCTCAGCCCTGGTTGCCAATGGCTGGGTTTTCCTGTTGGCTTACATTGCGCCCGAGTTTCAGCTGCTCACGAAGCAACGGAACCCCATGGATTACCCTGTTGAGGATGCGTTTTGTAAACCTCAGCTCATGAAGCAGAGCTATGGTGTGGAGAACAGAGCCTACTCTCAAGAGGAAATCACTCAAGGTACAGAGCACGGCGGGGTGAGAATTCCTTGTAGGAAGATGGGAGAGAATCATAGGATATTGGTTGTTGTTTTGTTTTGTTTTTACATTTTTATTTATTTTTGAGAGACAGAGAGAGACAGAGCACAAGTGGGGGAGGGGAAGAGAGAGAATGAGGCACAGAATCCGAAGCAGGCTCCAGGCTCTGAGCTGTCAGCACAGAGCCCGATGCGGCGCTCGAACTCACAAACTATATGATCGTGACCTGAGCTGAAGTCAGACGCTTAACCGCTTAACCTGAGCCACCCAGGCACCCCAGAATCATAGGATATTGTAACTGTAAGGAACATTCACGATTATCCAGGTCATACCCCTGACAGAACAGACAGGGTCCCCAAGGCTCATCCAGCTGGTTAGAGTTCTAGTAGAACTAGAAGCTGGCCTCTGGAGTCTTAATCTAGTACTTTCTACACAATACCCTGTGGGTTTCTCTGAGTCAAAATAAGTTGGGGCAAAGGAATGACTAGAAACATCCCTAGAGACCTGTAGGCGAGATTGTGTTCTTTATGAAAGATAGCTGGGTGTTCCTTCCAGAAACGTGAAGCCTTTATAGATTTGAATGCAGAAAGCCAAGCCATGATTCCTTGCGGTAGGCACAGAGCACAGAGGAGGGAGAAAGCCCTTTTACCACAAACCCGCAGAAATCTCCATAAAGTTACTGAGGGTTCTGATTTATCCTGCACAGCCACATCTTACTGCGTGTCTCTGGGCCCACGGGAGGGAAGAGATTGTATCTGACATAAAAGAATCCAATGATTTTGCTCTTGCCTGAAGTCACGAGTAACCAGGTGTTCTGTTGTTCTCTCAACAGAAAGAGGCTACACCGACAGCTAGAGACTGCCCTTGCCCTTAGGGACCTATCCGTTGGTCTGTGAGGTGTCCACTGCTCTCTGGGCCTAATCAAGGGTCCCTGAGGTTTACACCGACCTCTGGGGGGGATGAGTTCGGGAGAGGAGTGAGGGACCTCCAAGGCTAGGTTCTTAGGTTCAGCTGACAGTTTCCTCTGCTCTTGAAGCCCAAGGTGCACAGCTTCCTGGTGCTTCTCACGGGAGCTGTGATTCCTCTCCCGGGCGCTTGGAAGGCCAAAGGGAAACAGGGGCGGCTGGAGGGGATGTCTTAGCACCCATCCACTCCTGTCCATTCTCACGGCTTCACTCTGTCACCGCGCTCCTGGACTCCCTGTTATCATTCCCTAGCTGCGATTCCTCCCTTTCATCCTTCCTTCCATCCATTTTGTAGGCCACCCGTTCCCTTCCTCTCCCCTAAAATACTTCTCTGGCTACTACATGTTCCTGCTCGCAGACGTTGCTGGCTGTCTAAGATCCACCATGTTGACTTAGGGAGGCTTTTCCCAGCGAGAACCCAACAACCACGGAAGCTGTGCTCTCCGTCCGAACAAACCAAGTCACTCAGTGCCTTTCCCTGCCTGTGTGTCCAGGCTCCAGGCATGCCTTTGTGCCCTGTTCTTGCCCTTTTCCAGAGCACACATTGCCCAGTCTCCTTATTCACTCCTCCCACATGCTGTAGAACTTTGAAATGCTCTTATCAGAGTCTGTCTCATTTCATAGCTATTTGTGTAGCTGTCATATATCCCTTGCTCTCCAGTGTCAGCCTCAGGCCAGGAATCCGTCTGGTTAATCCTTATATTCTCCATAGTAACACAGAGAAAGTATTTGAGGTGTTCATGGAGTAAACTGAATAGGTACACTTGGTGGGAAATCTCAGTAAACTGGAACAGGTAAATGGATTGCTTTAAATTGTATTCACGACAATTGTATGCGTTTACTCTTCTGTTCCAGAGTTTAAATCCCTCTAGTGTTCCCCAAATACCGAGAAAACAATTGCTCATAAGTTCTGCCCCCTCCCAAAGAAAGTAATAAAAATTTTTTTTCTTGCCTTGCTGGTGGTTAAGGAAGCGGGTAAATCCGTAGTGAGCTTCACTGTAGGTAACTGACAGCGCTTGGACAGCTCTGTCTGAAAAGACTGGTCTCAAGGGTGTTTTTCAAGTGGTCCTGGATTGACCACCAGTGAAAGTTTTGGGAAAGGTGCTTCCCTAGTGACCCTATGTTGGTGGTTATTCATTTATTCAACCAATATTGTGTTTGGCCCTGAGCTTGGGACAATCTCTCCCCACATGAAACTCGCGGTCTGCTGGGAAGATAGACGCTTGGATAAATGATCGAATTGGGGTAGGCACAGGCAGAAGCATGATGTGGTGGGGGGACCCTAACGCTGTAATCCCCCCTCTCCCTCTCTTTCAGGCCTTGAAGAGCTAGGTGATACGCTCTATGCTCCCTATGCCACCCATTTTCAGCTGCAGGTAAATGGTTTCTTTCTCCTGTTACACCAGCAGCGTCAGCCCCCCTGGAATGTCTGTCCTTTGGGAACACGGGCTGTAGCCACTCTCATGGCCCCTGGAAGGCCACCTTGAAAGGGTGCGGTGTCTTCCTTTCCCGTGATCTGCCTCAGGGGTTAGCACAGGACCCTGGAATGCAGGGCTTCAGGGGGAGGGTTGGGAGAAGGGGAGAGAGTTAGATTCCCGCCCAGATTGGAGCTCTGTGGAAATATCCAGGAATTGGAGTGGGTTTAACGATATGGTTGCTGCCTTTTCAGAATCGGACCTCCCAAAAGGACTTCTCCATTCCGCGGGCCCAGACTCGGACCAGCCCTTACAATGACTATGAAGGAAGGAAAGGCGGCAGTTAGCTGTTCTGAAGAGTGGGGCGAACACAGCAAGTCAGCCAACCAGGGGGGGTTCAAAGGGATGTGGGCTACACCCAGAGTCGCCTAAGGAAACCGTACAGAACCTTTTGGGACGAGCTTTCCTTCCCTTCTGGAGTTGCTGGGGGGGCTAACAGGACGGCAGGCCACAGCACTCTAGGGTTTTTCCTTCGTCCCATACTTAGGATCCGTCTTTTCAGCGGGAGGGAGTCTCAGGCAAACTCAGGGTGTGCCCCTCACTGTGCCCAGTCATTTCACAAGCGATGAGAGCTCTGCTCATCTGACCGCTTACTGGTGCAGTTAGCTGCGGGTGCCAGCCTTTCTAACTCAAGACGGGTTTTGTGAGGACCGCTTGGCCCAGAGCAGAATGGCAAATCTGGGCAAAAACAGCCAAGGCCTGTCCCTGCTGAAATCTACACTGGAGACCAACTCACTGGCACCCTCCCTTCTCGCCTGGGTAGGAGAGGCTCAAGGTCACCCTAAACGTTCTCATCTCTGGTGCTACCACAGGACCCCTGTGGGTCCGCAATTCACAGGTCACCATTCCCAAACATGCTGTCCATCTCCAGACTGAAGCTCCCCTGTACGCTTCACCAGAAGTCCCTCTTCTGTAGCTCGCCAGCGGGGAGAAGCCCGATTTCTCTTCGGCAGGAGAATCTGTGCACTGTTCTTGCTATAAACTCCTGGCACTGATCCTTCTCTCAGCCCCTTGCTCCTCAGCTTCTGTAAATAGCTCTGCATTGTGTTCACCACCTATGTCCCGCAAGTGGACATTGTCCTCCAAAGGAGAGTGTTCCGTGTGTAATAAGTTATTCACTGTTCCTCACTTGGAGACGCAATAAAGATACGGTGGCAACTCTTTGACTGTGAGAGCTGCGGTGGGACCTGAAGGAGACACGGCAGGCTCTTGTCTTCTTCACGTGGAGCTCAAGACACGGAGCCGAAGTTCAAGGTTCAGTTCCGTTGGGTGAGAGGCAAGGGTGAGAGGGGGAGCCAAGAACGGCCACGGACTCTGAGGTTTTGTTCCAGGAAGGCAGAGGAATGGCAACCCTGGGATGGGCTTTGGTGGCCCCAGTAGGACCGGGAGGAGTCCTCAAGGCCAGCTTCCCGATCCACAGGAGGTTTAATTGTAGGAGGGGATGAATTCAGATCCTTGTTTGACACAATCGGTTCATAATATCCCTTGGAAAATGCATAGTGACTAACAGTTGTTATTTAGTTACCTCGAGAAGCAGCCCTGTGGGGTGGGGCAATAGGAAACACTCTTTGGTGAAGGAAAAAGAATAAATCCCCATATGCAGAAACGGAATGACATTTAGAAATTCGTAGCTGAGTTTGGGAGTTATCTCCTAAGAGCCTGATGCTCTGTTTTTCATCAGAAGGAAAAACCCTGTTGGGAAGAGGTGAGGTGAGGCTGGAGAATTAATGACACTCTGAATTAAGGATGTTTACGTTCCACAAAGATTTGGTGGTTTCCCACATGGCTTTGTCCCAGCATCAGCCTAGTTTGTATTGAAAAGGGGGAATTACAAATAATGAGATGGATCCTTCTAGACCATTCTAATCTTTCTTAAGAGGTTAATCTTTTCTCAGTGAGGTTGTTGTCAGGTGAAGACAATATAATTTCACGTGTATTATCTACCACAGTGTAGGTACTCAAGAAATACATATTCCCTTCCCTCTTTTCTTTACTCCTCTGGTCGTTAGCCCATCAACCAAGCGAAGGGGGCTGAGTGAAAGGCAAAGCCACAGAATACCTTGAATCTGCTTTCTTGTTAGGGGCAAGGATCTGCCGGGCTTTTGTAATCCCATGATGGCAGTCCTCATGTCCGCTTCTTCAAAAACGGGAGAAAACATGGAAATGGCGCCCATTGCTGGCTTCTCTCCCAAGAAATACAGAGTTTGGACAAGTAGACCATCACCTCGCTGAATCCTTGTTTCTTGTCGGCAGGTAGATAACTGCTCCCCGTTCAAACAGATCTTGTCACACCCTGTCCGTGGCTGCTACCCTGTCTTCAGGTCTTACGTGTTCGGGCCATAATTAAACTCTTCTGTTAAAATAGGGACATCACAGGAACTGGAGGTTTGGGCACCTGACAATTACTACGATATCGGACAAGAGGGTTTCAAAGACTTCCTGTAGGTTTCCATCTTCACTGGGCTGAAATAGAAGGTGCAAATTTAGCCCAGCTTGGGCCTCGAGTGACGCCGGTTGATTGATGGCTGGGAACCAAAATGGCATCTCCTTTGAACTAAATGGGTGATAATGAAGTGAAACTCAGCAACCTTCTTCTCATCTTTCACTGTCAGAGTCTCCTCTCTGCCTCTGGCGTCACGCGGAGGCTCTTCTGCCGCTGCCATACCCCATGCTTCCACTTGATGGCGGTAAAACCTCAGAGATCAGCCTCAGGGAGGGCCCGGTGCAGAGGCAGAACCAGAGACATTCAGTGGGCTTGAGGCAAATGGGTCCCATTTTAAAAGGCTTGTATGTATGAGCTGTTCGTGTCCTCCCTCCCACCATCATTAAAGGACCCATGTCCCCTGCCAGACGTTCATTGCCCGGTGTGTTAGTTTTGTGAAACTCTCCAAGGTATTCTAGCAGCCCATTTGCATGCAATCTGGCATTTTTACGGATAACGGTGTCAGATGCTGTTGTTATTAATGTCGACGAATATTTATGTGGTGAGAACATTGACTTTTTGTCAGGGAAAGCGTGCCAAAACAAAGAGTACAGCCTGGCCCTGGAAAGGCAGCAGTAAAGCCCATCCCTCCCGGTCCCCTGCCCCCATGCATTCTGGGTTTCCTTCCTTCATTTCTAGCCTTGTCATTATTGCTGAGAGCTGAACTGTGCCCAGCTGATCTTTTCCTTCCTGGCCCACTTCCTTCTGTTGCTATCGGGGTTTGCAGGTTTGCTGCTGTTCCAGCCCCGATCTGAAGCATGGAAGTATTTTGGAATTGGAGCGTCAGAAAAATCTTTCTCAAGTGTGGAGTGCTGAAACCTGGGGTCTGGGAAATCGGCCTCCGGGTTGTAGATTGTTGGCTTTGCACATGGGATGGTCCAGCCTGTGGTCGTCTTCTAGAATCTCTTCCATCCAGGGCAGACAATGCTTTGTCCACCCCCCGCCCCCAGCCGTGGCTTCAGGACGTTCCAGGTATGCAGATGGGTCTGTGTGGCAGGGTATCAGTGCCTGACCCTCACTTCTGCCACCTCCAGATTGCTAGAACTCTCTGAACCCTTCAGAATGGAACACTCCAGTGCCTACAATGTTGGCGTTTGAGGTCACAGACCTTCTTCAGTTGGGCCCCCCGGCCTTCATTTTACAGAGGAGAGAACTCAGGCCTAGTGGACTCAATACGACTGGGGCCAGATTTCGGGTTCTGTGTTTTGTCTACTGGCAACACTTGCGTGGCCAGTTTTAGACCCCCCCCCCCACCCCCCCGCCCCAAAGTGGGTGTTTGAATAAAGAATCCAATAAAACGGCCATGGTCACTCTGTATTTTAAGCTTCCTTCTCATTTTACTTTGCCTCCCGAATTGCCTTTTCTTCCCCTGACTTCCTGTCTAGTGTCTCCTCTCCCTTCCGCATGCAAGCTGTGGAGAGAAGGAGGGGGTGACGATGGGCATATTGTGGTTAACCCCAGGTCACTCCCCGACGAGCCCCAAGCCAAGGGAACATTTGCCTCTTGGGAAAGTAGAGTGTCAGAGGAGGACTTGTAAGACAAGACAGGATTCTTCATTTTCCCTGCCAGCGTGATAATCCTTCCTCTTCCCTGACTCCCATACTGAGTCAAATCCCATCCCCAGCACCTTCCTGTTTTCCTGGTTGTAAGGAGTTATCTGTCCCCTCAGGGGGCTTTGTCCCAGCCCTCTGGAGTCTTTTACTCCTGTGTAGTTCCTGAGGGCACATTTCTGAGGCAGCCCTTGAAAAACCTTTGAAAGTAACAGTTCTATAGTTGTGACCTGACCCACGTGTCTCAAGCACCAGATCCAAGCATGATGATCTCAAGAGAAAAGAAGGTGGGGGCATCTGAGTGGCTCAGTCGGTTAAGCATCCGACTTCAGCTCAGGTTCGTCGGTTCGAGTCCCGTGTCAGGCTCTGTGCTGACAGCTTAGAGCCTGGAACCTGCTTCAGACTCTGTGTCTCCCTCTCTCTCTCTGCCCTTCCCCTGCTCTCGCTCTGTCTCTCAAAAAATAAATAAACATTAAAAAAATTGGAAAAGAAAAGGTGAAATTTTGATGGAATTTGGTTACTGCATGTGTACAAGCTGCATCAGTTCATATTATTGTCTATCATTCCTGTGGGATTTCTATCAACTCAAAAAAAAAAAACTCTGACAAACACATGTAGCTTTGCCCTGAGCTCTGCGGCGTGGTAGGAGGGGGACTAGCACCGTATCCTGTGATTACATAAAACTACTTTCTCTCTCTTTCCCTGAGAAGGAATAAATCCAGATCAACATTTTTTACCCATAAGAAATTGAAGCGGAAAAAGCATATATTGATTTTGGCACAATATCTTTATGAACAAGATGGAAAAAGGCAGGGGTAATGGTAATAGAGTTAGGTGCAATCATAAGGCAAACATTCAAGAAGAGATCATTTAGAGATGGAGGTCTCTAGCGGTTTCCCACAGGGCTTTGTCTTTCGATCTGTTTGGGTAACACTTTTATCAACCACCCGGTTAAAAACAAAGCATGGGTTTATCAAATTTTGCACGCGACACAACATTAGGAAAAGACTGAATAAAAAAAAATGAGAATACAAATGTATTGCAAAAGACTGGAATGAAGATCCCAAACCAAGAATTTAGTTTAATGAATGTAGATGTATTCATACCTCCCAAGTAAATTACATAAATATTGTTTGGAAAGGCTTGGATACCGACTGGCAATGTGGTTCAGCAGGCAAAACGCCAACGCGATCAAAGGCAGCACTGATAAAATTGTGAAGTCTGGATCAGGGCAGCTGCTGTTCTCGCTGAACTGGGGACATGTTACCCCACCACAGATTATTAATCCATTTCTGCGCGTCTCACTGTAATTGGGCAGCTTCTAACAGGGGAGCTGTTTCTAGAATTACATGATATACAGCACGGTTGATGGAAATGGAGCTATTTCACCTGGAGAGGGCAAGACTTCTGCAGGCTATGTTATCCTCGACACGGGTCTCATTTATTGGGAGCTTACTCTGTGCCAGGTTTCATTTTAAGGGCTCTATTTGTATAATATCATTTCATACTTATAAAAACCGTATGAGTTATTATGACCATTTATCTCCCTTTTGCTTCTAACAAGTGGCCGAATGGTTAGAAATTTCAGGGATGCAGCTCCCAGAAGAGCTTCCTGCAAAGCGGTGGGTTAACTCCTGCTGGCTGTATTCAAGCTCAATGACGCTCTGTTGAGGATGATACAGGGCGTCCCGTGTTGGGAGTAGGCTGGACTAGGAGGCTCAAGGAGTCTTGGAACTGTTGGGGTTTTGGAGTTTTACTTGGGATGTTGTTGTTCCTGGCATTGGATTCTAAGGACCGTGGAGGGGTTATCGGTTTTACTGTGCAGTTTTCTTCTCCCACACCTGCAACCCCAAACACTCCCTCAGCCCTCAGGGGAAAAGGAAAATGCTCTTCATTCGACACACCCTCACCTGTTAGTAAGTGTGTTATTTTTGGTTGTCATAATCCATCCCCTGGCTGGTAGTTTTATTTTACAGAACAATTCCTCACAGCTTTGCTTTGGAATGGAAGTGACCATGCGAATACTTTGCATCTGTATTTAATAACGCTGTATTGTGATACGATGATCAATCATGTGGACTCCTCTGCAAAGAGACTTGAACTTAGCGTGCACCCCCTGCCTCAGGAACATGCAGTCAATGCCTGAAATATAGCCCGATGGAGTTCTTTACACAAAAGCTATCATTTTTTAAGTACAAAAAAACAGGTCCATGTTGTTCTTTGAGGGCGATTAATTGCATAAGAAAGAAACTCATGGTTTGTATTCTCAGCAAAATCAAAAAGGTTTGTGGGTTGTGTTGCATAGCCTGAGCTTAGTCATCTGAGTCATAAACCCGTGAACTCGTCGAACACTTTGGGAACCAGGGAGCGGGTCAGAGGGAGCATCTGAGTGTACTTAAGTAGCTGCCAGAGAGGGAGGCAGACAAAGCTGAACTGGGGAGGGAGTGTGGGAGTGAGGGAAGGGTGGGGAGAGAAGGCCCCTAGGTAGGAAGGAAGGGTTAGAAAATCAGGGACCTGGCAAAATAAGGAAGAAAAAGGTATCATGAGGTGAAATGAAAGTTAAGGCCTTGAGAACCAGAAATCCAGGAACACATGAAGGGACAATTCCCAGAGTGTCCTGAGCGGTCCATGCAACTGGGCAACCGCATCACAGAATGGCTTAGTAAGAGAGGTTATTTTTGTCTCTAAGTTCCCAGAAGCCCTCGCATCATGAATGAGGGGGATGATGTGAGGAGAAGCAGCCTCCAAAAGGCGCGGACCCTGGCCTGCGAACAAGGTGGTTCTTTTTGTGGTTCTTTCATTTCATACTTATAAAAACCGTATGAGTTATTATGATTACGTATCTCCCTTTTGCTTCATACCTGCAGAAATGGGAGCCCTAAGGTGACATAGCGACCAAGTGATAGGGCTGAGGGTCAAAGCCGGGTGGGCTGCCTTGGGATCTCTTACACACAACCCCTTGCTGCCCCTCTGCTGTCTGCGGTAATGACAGCAGAACAGGTGGCCCAATGGTCCCATAGCCCCCTTCAAAGGCATTGGTTGGGCCTTCTGTCCCTTCCTTTTCCTGACACACCCGGTGGCTGTGACATACCAAACGGGAACCTGAAAACTTTGCCCACCCAGGGAGTTGGTATGTATGTGTGTGTATGTGTGTGTGTGTGTGTGTGTGTGTGTGTGCACGTGTGTGTTACATGTTATTTAAAGAGGAAATAAGAGGATAGGAAAAAAGATCATTCTTTTTCGTTAGAATAATTGAAAAAACTTTTTATTTTAGAGAGAGAGAGAGAGTGCTCAAGTGGGGAAGAAGGGCAGATGGAGAAAGAGAGAGAGAGAGAGAGAATCTGAAGTAGGCTTTATGCTCAGCAGAACCCAGCTCGAGGCTTGATCCCACGACCCTGGGATCATGACTTGAGCCAAAATCAAGAGTTGGATGCTCAACTGACTGAGCCACCCAGGTGCTCCAAGAAAGATAGTTCTTTATCAATTCTGCATAAAGGATAAAAGGAGTTTGCTGGCTCTCCAAGTATCTTTTCCGGCAGTCTGTGAGAGTCTCGGAGATCCCTAGTATGGGTGCGGGGTGTCTGCACGTGTGCAACTCACCTACACAACACATCTATGCATGTGCAACCCACCTACACGTGTGCAACTCACCTACACAACACATCTATGCGTGTAGCCAGAGATCAGATGTAATTGTAAGGTACAGAGTCACTTCCACAGTGAGGTGAAACCATTGCCCTTAATCTTAATCACTTTGTGTATGCAAATATATCATGCCGGTAAAAAAAATCATTCCAGTCAAATCAGTAACAAAACAGAAGTTGATTGCAAAGTGGAGAAGTGATGCATGTCACCAGGTGTTGTGACCGAGGATTCATGACCCACCCCTGTGACCTGGCTTTCCACGACCTTTCTCATATGCCCTTAGGGTGGGTGATGTGACAAAGAGCATTACCTCGCTATCTATGGCCTCCTACATCCCTGCTTTTCTCAACATCTTTTCTTCCAGAAAGGCATTCCAGTCTGAAAGGCTTTCCTATATATAGTGAAGAAATTTGAGGAGTTAACTTATGTATCTAGACGAGGTTAATCCCAGGTAGATTTTCATGAGGTTTAGGTTTGGCCTAAACCCTTAGGCAGGACCTCTCATATTCACCTACTGGGACACCTAGGAAGTGACACGAATATTTTAAGACAAGCAGTAAGCGGACGCTGCTGCTCATTGCCAAGACATGGGCAGTCTGGGGCTCTGGGCACCTCAAACCCTGCCTGGCTGCCCCTGGGTCTAGGGAACTGACATTTCTCCATCTTGTGATCCCTTCCAGGACTCCTTGCCTCTCTCCTGTCTGGTTTGCCAGTCCTTCTTGGGTCTGACCCTGCGAGTTAGAGTTCTCATGGTGCCAATAATTCCCTTCAGAGACTAGTTTTTCTGTAAGTCCTTCCCTTGAGGGGCCCAGCTCTACGTGCCTCCCACTTGGGTCTTGCCCCGACTCTTCCCAAATCTCCCCAAACTCTTCCTGACAGTGTTTATACCTCAGTCCAATGTGGCATCCTTTATGAGGCCTCCTACCAGTTGAGTAATGCTGGGCTCTCACGGTAGCTGGTCTTCAGAGGACCAGCCTTTTTGTGTCCGAGTACTTAAAATTTGAAGTTATATTTATTGGCTGGCTTACCTGCTTTTCTCCTACTCTTCTGTGTGCTTCAGGAAGACAGGAACTCGTTTTGTTTCCTTCTGTATTTCCCAGGGCCCAGCACAGTGTCTGCACATATAGGAGCATTTGTTGCATGAACGAATACAGTTTTGGGGAGAAAGGCGTCTTTTTGTTTGTCACAGGCTAACTGGGATTATAACATCTCATTTAGAGAACACCACTGTCAAATTCCCTCTGGTCTGTTCTGGTGTCTCCATTTCTTCTGAAATAATTTTGATGGATTTCAGCTGATCCACCATGAGGTTCTAATTTTTTTTTATTTTTATTTTTTCATATAAGAACACTTAAATCCAATGTGATAAAAGCTACTTACAAGCCTGAGGCTTGGAGGAAAGAAAGGAAATTCTTTAGTTTTTGGGCTGAGTGCATTTCATCACATCCAAGTTTTATTTCCCTGAGGCTTTTCTTTGCTGAGCTTGGGAAAGTGCTGTTTCCTACGAGAACCACACAAGAACCAACTTCAAATATAAACGAGAAAAGCATCCCCAAAGCAAAAATCAGAGAACCATTTTAGATTGATCCCCCCCAAAGATCAATTGCAATCTTCTTCTTCTTTTTTTTTTCAAGTGCATTACTTTTCTAAACTGACTCGAACCAAATAGATGAACAAGGACCTTCCAGCCTGTATAAACCAAACTGGAAATCGATGAGCATATGCCAGCAGGTAGGCTCAGAAAGGATTTATCTTCCTAAATTTAAGGCAGTAAGCTGCTTCTGGCAATGTTTTCTCTTAGGAAAACTGGGTGAGTGTGTCCTGGGCTGAACATGACTCTGGACAAGGGGAGGAGGGGAGGTGCAGATTGGAAGCTGAATGTTTCCAGTGACAGGACTGACTCATAAAATCGTTCCATTGATTGTGCCATATCAAGCCAATCACTTTCTGCCTTCCTGGGCCAAGTTGGGAAAGCCAGGACAGTCTTTGTTACAAACCAGAGCAAGGAGGGAGACCTCCCTTGTTAACAGAGCGGTGCTTGCTGAACTCACACTTTTTTTTTTTTTTTAAAGTTTATTTATTTATTTTTGAGAGAGAATGGGGGTGGGGGCAGAGAGAGAGAGAGAGAGAGAGAGAGAGAGATAGAATCCCAAGCAGGCTTCACACTGTCAGCACAGAGCCTGATGTGGGGCTCGACCTCACCAACGGGGAGATCATGACCTGAGCATAAATCAAGAGTCCGATGCTTAGCCAACTGAGCCGTCCAGGCACCCCTCACACTACCTTCAGAGTCACACGGGAACTTGTTAAAAATGCCGTGTCCCAGGGCCGTCTCCTGGAGGTTCTGATTTAGTAGCTCTGGGTCTGACAAGGAGAATTTATATTTGGAACAACTGTCCCGGCTGATTTGTCTGATTCTGCAGGTTTGAGGAAAGGCATTGGATAGTTAGCCACGTTTGTTCTTCTTTGGCAGATCCACCAATTTTCCAGGCAAGCCCTGGTTGCTGCCTCCTCAACCTTTGAATTCCAAGCCAGAGGAAGACTCTCAGTACGTTCATTCAGCGTGTCATGTGGTTCTGTGGACAGTACTTAGGTCCTCTCTCTGGAAGGATCTTGGTGGAGATGTCCCAGTGGTTGAGGTGGGACTGGGATATCAGGAGACAATCCCTTTAGGGATGGAATGGCCTTTGCCAGCACTAGGACCCCACTTAGGGCCCCCTCCTTA
This sequence comes from Panthera leo, assembly GCF_018350215.1. Lineage (NCBI taxonomy): Eukaryota > Metazoa > Chordata > Mammalia > Carnivora > Felidae > Panthera > Panthera leo. The sequence continues at coordinate 46,359,330 of NC_056685.1, forward strand.
TGCTCCTGGTACAACCACACCTTCCCCCCAGTTTCCATCTTCGCCTCTAAGCTCCTTCCCAAGTCTCTCCCTGTCTCTATTAGAACTCCACGGCCTCCAGTGCATCTGCGCATTTCCATTTCAAACTCCGCTCATGCAAGACTACTCATCTCTCCTCTCCACCCCCACATGTGTTCTTCCTGGGTTACCTCTTCTACAAAACAGAAACATCATCCACCTAGTTACCCCGGCCAGGATCCCGACTTCTCCCCCTTCCTCATTCTTTGCATCTAATCCCACATATCTGTTTAAGGCAGTGGTTTGCAACCCTGGCTGCAAAACATAATCATGTGGAAAGATTTTTTAAAACATACCCATGCCTGGGCTCCACTCCCAGAAATTCTGACTTAATTGGTCTGTGGTGAGGTCAGGCCCTGGAGAGCTTTTTTTTTTTTTTTTTTTTTATGTTTATTTATTTATCCTGAGAGACAGAGAGTGAAGCGGGAAAGGGACAGAGAGAAAGAGAGAGAAGAAGAAGGGGGAGGAGGGGGGGCAGAGAATCCCAAGCAGGCTCCATGCAGCCAGCGTAGAGCCCAATGCAGGGCTCGAACTCACAAACTGTGAAATCATGACCTGAACCAAAATCAAGAGTCAGATGCTCAAATGGTTGAGCCACGGGGCTGTCCCAAGCCATGGAGAACTTTTCAAACTTCCCAGGTGATTCTAATGTGTAACCAGGGTTCTCTCTCCCCCAGTTACACACTTCCTTCCACAGGAGGCAAATCTGATCAGCTGGGGGTGGGGGAGGCAGGGGGAGGAGGGTAAGGCACTTACCTTGGGCACAAAATTCAAGGGAGCACCAAGACCCGCAGTAATCAAGGTAAATAATATGTTTGAAAATCAAAATGAAGGCAAAAAAGACCACGATAAACAGCACATCAACATTTTATAAAAACAGCCTGTTGCGGTTTGTTTGTTTTACAACCCTGCGTTATTTCGCAACAGGAGCAATTGTTTCCAATCGGGCCGTGGTTCCCAGGCTTGTGTGGCTGTCCTGTCCCTCCCGTGGGTTTATGAGGGTTGACAGAGGCGTGTGAACAGATTAGGCAATGGACTTAGATTTTTTTCATTGGAGATTTTCTATTTGGTTCAAAGTATGGGAGGTATTTTGGTAAGTGTAAACAGGAACGCTCATTTTGCCTTTTGCCTGAGTTTCCAACGCGGCTCAATACAGCGTGGGCTTCTCCCTTTGGAGCTCCTCCTTCCCAGGGCTACATTCCTGCCTTTGGGATAGAAGCTCTGTATGAGTTGACCAAGCCCAGCTGTCCAGCCCCATGTCCGGTTGCTGTCCCTGTTGTGCATTTGTGCTCTAGCGATAACGAATGCCTCGCGGTTCTCTGGATGTGTCTGCATTTTCCTCGCAGCTACACCTTTACACGGGTATTTTTTTCTGCCCTGCAAATCTGGGTCATTGCAGTCAGCTGAGTAGTTTGTTGTTGTTGTTGTTGATTTTTGTACCGCACAGAGACACCTGGCTGAGATGGTGAGCAGGTTGGAATTTAGCCTCGTTCCGCTTACCAAGCCCTGTGTCCTGGCATTGAGGCTGCCTCCCTGGGGGTTGGGGGTGGGGAGGCACCTTTTCTAATTCATCCACCCATAGGGGGCACATTTTTCTGGTTTGCACAAAGACTCCTTGTTGGTGGCTGCTCTATCATTCCCTGTATCACCTGCCCCATGAATTCCTGCCTACCATTTAAGATAGAGCTCGAGCTTTTGACCTCCACTGTGAAGACTTCCTTGCCCTCAGTCTCTCAGACAGAGTGACTCTGTGTTCTAAGTCACCACCTCATCCTCTGCGTGCTTTTATGATGGCAGCTTTCTCAGTGAATTGTAATTATGGGAACAACCATGGAGCCACCTGGCTGGCAGATTCGTCTGGCATATATCAGTCAGGAACAGGGTGGTTCTTCTTTAATCTAAGGATGTCTTTGAAGAGCACTAGAACAATCAGTGGTAAAGTAAAACATCCAGACAAGTAACTCCTTTCCCTTCAGGACACCAGACAACTGGTTCATGGCTAAGTTAGTCGGAATGTGCTGGGCCAGCTAAGGCAACAAGTCCGACTCTGGGTGAGTTAATACCAAAGTCTTATTTCTTGCTTAGACTGCGTCTTCATCATGGAATCCAGATGGATGGAGCTTGCCACCATGGAAGAAAAAGAATCAAACTCCCGATGGCCCTGCGCCAGCAATTAATTGCCTCTGCCTGGCTTTGACTTTGCAAATGACATTATCTCTGCTCCAACTTATTGGCCAGAATTAGTGCCAGGGTTCCACCCAACCTCACAAGGGCAATCCTGCCATATGCCTGGAAGGCAGGAGAGTTTGAAAAACGTTTGGCAAACAGCACTTACGACTACCGGAGCTGACACTTTCCATAGAGTTGACGGAGTTTCCTTATTTCCTAAATGCTCCTGTCATTTGTTTTGGTGTTTAGAAAAATGGGTTATCAACATCAGAACATGGTGATAACAACTGTAGCTAGAAACCAAAAAGCACAGTCTTTTTTGGAAATCTTTCAGTGACATCTTTGCTCATAAATAAGGATTCTCACGGGGTTTGTGTCTGTTGCAGTTTACAGATGTAGTTCAGATTATACTGTAAAAAACAGCAGAGTGGTAGTGGCCCAAATGCACTTTTAAAAGAGATTCTTATTATCTTAGAAAGATTTATATACATATATATACATGTATATATATCTACATATATATGTATATATGTATATGTATGTATATATGTATGTATATATATGTATGTATATATATGTATATATATACATACATATATATGTATATATGTATATGTATGTATATATATGATACATATTATATAAATATATAAAAATTAAATGTATATAACTATCACATGAATATATAAAAATTAAATATATAAACATAGAAATATATGTATATATACATACATAACTGAAATAAATTGCCTCATCCATCCAATTGATCAAACGAGATAGCGGATGTGAAAACCGTTTGTAAAGTGTTAAAACGTGAAGGGCTGTTTAACAACAAATTATTATTAGCCTAAAGGACCAGTCATCCCAAAGATCCATCTATTCTAAGATCTTATCCTGCTATAGGCATCTCCTTGTTTCTTTTCCATGGATTTTCATTTGCTTTTAAAACAGGCCCCTAATAATAACAGATCTAGCAAACATTTTTAAAAGTGTGAATCAGCTGTAAGTTCAAATCAAAACTCAAAAAGCTCAGTTTTTCAGACTGACAGAAAGTTTCCAGACAGAAATTGCCCTGGGAGTAATGCCATTTGGAGTTGACATTAAGGAATTTAAAAATGAATTGCAGATGAAGTCTACACAGAGTTCTTCTACATACCAATAAAGTCCATGTGGGAGCTACGACAAAACGTTCCCTTTGTAGAATATATTTTTAAAAGTTCAGCCCTGTTAGTATGTTCAGGTGGGCTCTGTTTTTGGAAGATGTGCACATCTATAAGACTCTTAAAAACGGAATAACTAAGCAGTGAATTTCACATTGAAAAAGAATTTTATTGGGGCGCCTGGGTGGCCCAGTCGGTTAAGCGTCCGACTTCAGCTCAGGTCACGATCTCGCGGTCCGTGAGTTCGAGCCCCGCGTCGGGCTCTGGGCTGATGGCTCAGAGCCTGGAGCCTGCTTCCGATTCTGTGTCTCCCTCTCTCTCTGCCCCTCCCCCATTCATGCTCTGTCTCTGTCTCAAAAATAAATAAACGTTAAAAAAAAAATTTAAAAATAATTTTATTATTTTTTTATTTTTTGTTTTAACTGTTTATTTATTTACTTTGAGAGAGAGAGGGAGAGCATGCACCTGAGCGCATGGTTGGGGGGGGGGGGAGGGCCAGAGAGAGAGGGAAAGAAAGAATCCCAAGCAGGCTCCACACTGTCAATGCTGAGCCTGACGCAAGGCTCCATCTCATGAACCACGAGATCATGACGTGAGCCGAATCAAGAGTCGTATGCTTAACTGACTGAGACACCCAGGCGCCCCTAAAAGGAATTTTAAAATCGTGCTCCCTTGGTATATTTATATCACATAAAAGAACATGTTGGTGAGTTAAAAATGTCAGTTTCGTCAAATAAAATACATATGCAGTACTATAATTTATTTTCTTTCCCTGTGATTTACACCTTTTTTATGGATAGCTTCCTCTGTATCTGCTTTACTGCGTGTACTCCATTATCCTATAGTAATTGGGCAATAACAGATATGACTGAAATCCCTACCAGTTTAGTTTATCTTGAGCCCTGTGATGACACATAGTTATCTCAAGAGCTTGTGACGATAATCATGTGAAAGTCCTGTCGAAATGAAAAATTATGTCTGACCTCAAATGAAAGGACTTGTGTAAAATAAAGTGTGAACACATCTCATATCAAATGCCAATCTTGTACATGTGAATGTTTTTCTCCTAGAACATATAAAAGTCAATAAAATCTGCTTACTTTTCATATTAAAAAAACAGTCTGTCTAGAGGATTCATCCTGTTGGAGATCTGGTGCAACGTTTCCAAACCCGGATTTGATTTATCTACTGATTAAATGTGGTTTGAGTTCTAATAGTTCCACTCTCTTTAGAAAAATCCAGAAAGATATCCAATGGCATTTCCGAAGCGTACTTGGTAGTTCTTTGAGTGACGGATGAGATCAATATTGGAAATTCCTCATTCAACTCACCTCTCCGATCTGACAGCTGGACTATCACAGTAACCCAATCACACTGATTTTCTTGAGACTTTCTTGAAAGCTGTTCCAGGAAAAGCATTCTAATAACGTTGTCAGCAGTGGATGCATCCTCATGCTTCCTGAGTCCTCCACTTTGAAGCCCTTTGAATAAATAAATTCTGATACGTGTTAAAATGCAAACTTAATTTTAACTCATCTGTCTGTGAAAGGCAGCCAGTATGATCTCTCACAGAAGACCGGGAGCTTAAAACTGGCTTGAGCCATCAAGACATTTTCAACGACTCCAAGGAGATGTCTGGGATGTCAAGCATGTCTCCTTAGAAGTCGAGGTCTTCACGATTGCCCCCGTTGAATGTTAATTGAGAAGCGCCTTCTTCTCGTGAAAAATACAGAGGCTTTTGTACCAAGGAAGCACACATACGTTTTCCAGTTTATTGCTCATCAATTGTGTGCTTGTAAAGGAGATGAGTAGGCTTAATCTGAGGAAGATGCTACAGAAATATCTTCTTTACCATCTGAGCTTGAGGCAAAAAGAGAACTTCATTCTGCCACAACTTAAGGGCTTGGTATGTGACACCCCTGGGTCCTTATATTATCAGAGAAAGCTTCTGGGAAAAGGTAGATTGGAACTGATTGTGGGAGGAGAAAAAGAGGATAACAAGGCATGAATCTGGCCAATCTGAAGGAGAAAGAATCCTGGAAAAAGGGGTCATCTGTTTAAAAGAAGAGAGAAGAAGGGCACCTGGGTGGCTCAGTCAGTTGAGCATCAGACTCTTGATTTCGGCTCAGGTCATGATCACAGGGTCATGGGATTGAGTGCCGCAGGGGGCTCCGTGCTCTCTCTCCCTCTGCCCCTCTCCCCCACTTGTGCCATCTCTCTCTAAAAAATAAATAAAAATAAAAAAACAATACAAGGAGAAGAAGGAATAATGGTAGAGAGCGTGAGAGAATTTAGTCTGATCAGACCACAGCTTGAAATAAGGCATGCTAACTGGAAGCCTTTAAGCTTACGGGGAGAGCATGAAATTTAATGTGGAGGGAAACAAATCTTTGATGATCTTTAGGTCAGGAAAAATCATCAAAATAAAGGATATATTAACTCTACTTGGCAGGTATTTTATTAGCATCATGCTCTAACTGAGCTAACCAGCCACATTATACCAGGGAGATATTTTATAACAAAGTTTTTCACCAATACCCTTTCTTCTGGATAAATAAAGTCAGCAGAGGATTATCTAAAATACATAAGAGAATAAGCACCTTTTAAATGATACAACCTGGTACATATAAGTAAATGAGTTTAAATCTTCACATAATACCTGTTGAATTGAGTAATTGAGTACAATATGGTAATCATAAATAGTTTTATCTTTTTTTTTTTTAAGTGGTTCCTCATGGATCTTGACTTAGAAGGCTATTGGGGTTTTTAGCTTTATGTGAATTGCTGCATTAACTTCAAAGAAATGAAATTGTACTTCCATTAAAATATTCTTTAACTTCATAAACTCATACTTTTCTGGATTAATCTCTCCTGTGTTGGCCACTCATGGTGCATGCTATGCCTTGCTGCCTGGAGGCGAATTTCCTGCCCACAGCTTCTTGCTGAGGGAGCAGACGTATGTGACCAAGTCTGTACCACATGATAAAGGCAGGCACAGCTGAATGGACCAAGGATGGGTATGAGACCCATGGGCTGTCAGTCCAGAAGCTGACTGTAAATTAAGAGGAGGGCCACTTCTAAAGAGCTCCCTGTCAGAAGCAATGATGATTAGCTGGACTGCTCAGACTTCCTTTCAGGAATCTGAATATGATACTTGGGGAGAGAACCAGTCAGCCCATAGTGGGTAGATACATGAAAACACCTCAAAAGGAGACAGTGAGGAAATTATCAAAATGGCTGAGGGGCATTTCAGGGCTGGGGTGGGGACAACAATCTCCTACCAATGCCTGACAGTATTCCATCTCCACGAAGCTGGCTGAGTGGCTATGTCTGCTCTCAGAGAGTTTTGTCTCCCTGCTGCCATATGTAACCTCACAATCCAACGTCATTCCTGAAATAGCCTGAATGAGGCACTTGCCACCTTAGAACCCCCACCCCCCAAATCTAACTAACATGTAGTCCATAATTTGGTACAAAGATGTTCGATTTTACTTTTACTAATTTTAAGAAAGACATTTGGGGAAACAATATTAGCCACCACATACGGTTTGAATGGGCTTATTATTAAAATGGGTTGGCCAACTCAACAGAACAGAATTATGTTGAAGATGCCACTGTCATCATTTTGAGGATAAAAACTAGGAGGATCAGTGATGATGATTTTCTTCCAGAGCAGATGTAAGGTTGTGGCTTGTTTATCCCTCGAGTTGGGTTCTTTACGTGGTTTGTTAAATAGCATCTAATCAATAGGTCTGAGTCTTCACGTTTAAACAGTTTCCCTCAATTTTTTATTACCGATAAAAGCAGAGGGCGACACTCTTTGGTCATTTACCTACATACTTGTTTGTTCTGAGAACACTGCTCAGGGCACAGATTTCAAAAAGGACCAGCTATCTGAGGGCAGCAGAAAAATATATGACATGTTGGAACATTGTGTAGAGGGTGAGCAAGCCCTTGAACCGTAGCTGGGGAACCTGGATTCTAGTCAATTCTGCCGCGGGCAAGCCATGTTATTCTGGCCAAGTCCTTTTCCTTGTCTGTAAAAGGAGGGAGCTGTGATCCTGAAATTCTCTGCGTTGTGTTATCTCCCCTACAAAAACCATAAACTCCGCCAAAGCAGCATTGTCTGCCTTATCTGCTTAGGGCTCAATCCAAGAACAGCTCCTGTTCTTGCAGGTGCTTAAGAAATACTTGGTGAGGGGTACCTGGGTGGCTCGGTCGGTTAAGCATCCGACTTCGGCTCAGGTCATGATCTCACGGTCCATGGGTTCGAGCCCCGCGTCGGTCTCTGTGCTGACAGCTCAAAGCCTGGAGCCTGTTTCGGATTCTGTGTCTCCCTCTCTCTGTGACCCTCCCCCGTTCATGCTCTGTCTCTCTCTGTCTCAAAAATAAATAAACGTTAAAAAAAAAAATTAAAAAAAAAAAAAAGAAAAGAAATACTTGGTGATCTTGAGCAGTTCACGCTGTATGTTGCTTACTAAAAAGGCTCTTTTTCATGTATGGAGTCTTAGCTATCCTTCAAATTGCTTTCACATAGGAGGCCCTCAACACTCACTGGTCTGAGATATCACATTTGGTTCTCAGGGGGTCCACGCTTACTTGTTAATACAGAAATACAGGCATGGAGAAGCCGTATAGAATGGGAAGAGGGGTGGCCTGTGAGTCGAAAGACCTGGCCCACCACTAACTACTGTGTGACTTTGGGCAAGTCTTTCTTTTTCTCTAAGGTTCTGTTTTCTGGTGGCACACCTCTGGTCCTGTTATACCTGTTATGTACAACAAATGGGTGTTAAGAATAGAAGAATCCATCAGGAAGGATGTGGAGCTGTAGGAGGAATGTAGTCAAAGTAATTAAGGCAGAGGCATCAGTCCATTAGAAACATCAAGACAGGCAGACTGCTTTTTATATGCACCACCTAAAATCCTTTATAAGCATCAACTAGGGTGGTTCTTCATTTGCTCTTAGTCGTTCATCAAAGCAGGTCACTGACCTCAGCCACATCTGCCACCATACTCGCTGTCATGGGGTGCTAAAACCATGGGAGAAAGCTGCCAGTTTGCTGCCAGCTTGCAAGCCCATGAAATGTCTGTGTTATTTAGTATGCCCAATTGTGGTGATCCCGAGGATTTTGCTATAATTTTTGTTGCAAATTCTGGGTTACTCATTTAGGGTCCCTTTATAAAACATGACTAGAGGATCAATCTAGTAGTAAGTTGCTACTGACCTCTCTCTCCTTCTCTCTCTCTCTCTCTCTCTCTTTCTCAAGAGAGGGAGAAAGAGAGAGAGAGAGAGACAGGGAGAGAGAGAATCCTAAGCAGGCCCCTGGCTGTCAGTGCAGAGCCTGATGCAAGGGTTCATCTCACGAACATGAGATCGTGACCTGAGCTGAAATCAAGAGTCAGACGCTTAACCAACTGAGCCACCCAGGCATCCCTGGACCTCTATATTTTGTCACATGAATATGGCCCTATTTTTTTCAGACCAAGGTCTTTGGGCCCCATTAGTAAGAGGTGCCAATTTGTTTTTGCATTGCTAAGGAAGGGAATCTTTCAGCTGCACGAAGGAAGAAAGAGACACATAATCAAGGTAGGGTGGCCAGCAAGATTGTAATTTTGCTTGAGAGTGTGGTCTTCTGATGATGGGTTCCAGATGGATGGAATGGGCTAGGAAGCAGGGGAGGAAGGATGAGCCCATACTCTGTTGATAGTGTGACGCAGGACTACCCAGCAACCCATCAGGGCTCCATTGGGATGATCTTCTGAGTTTTCACTGCACGTGTTTCCTATGGACTTTGTATTTCTGCATCTTCCTGGGAGCTTGGTTTAGGCAGTGGGATGAAACACTCTTGTGCGGGATCAACAGTCTGGAAAAGAAGAAATGGCATTGTCAACTTTCTGAGCCAACACAAGGGATGATACTCTCCAGAGCTACGTTTGAAATACCATTTCAGCTTCATTCAGTCCTTTGTTGATAAAGAAAAAAAATATTGAAGCTACCCACATCAGAACTTTGTTTTACCATCTTCCTTCTTAGCCAGTAACAAGAATCTTTTTGCAAGATTCTTGAAGAGCTGATCACTGGACATCGAAGTAATCCAAGAAATTCTTGGAGAAGGTATAATAAAGATCTTCTCATCATGTAAATGCCCTCCAGAGGGTTAATGACGGCAAACGATCTCTCTGCATCCTGGGCTGTGTGCCATTCCAGGAAAAGGCAAAGTCTCAGATAACAGACCAGAAGGAGTAGGATTAGTTAGAGTTGCCGTGTACAGTTCATCAAACAAACAATCTGAGCATGACTTTCACCCTCAGATTTCAGTTACGGGGATCAAAATACAAGAACCGTGTCCCAGTGTGGTATTTTTGGCTGCCTGCGTCTGTGTGCCCTCAAGCCATCATGACACAAACGCAAGTTGCCTCCCCTTCTACTCAGTAGCGCTCCCTCTGCTTTTGTCTGAAAGAATTAAAATCGGTTACACCCATCTGGTGATGGTGGTGACAGCCCTAACCCAGTTCTTGGGGGCAGCCTGAGCTGCAGGAGCTAGACAGTGACTCAGAGAGGCAGCCAGCGGGGCTCAGGGGATCATCTAGACAACTGATAGATACTAAAAGCAGATGTGACCTCATCCATATTCACAAGTCCCTGTTGCCCCCAAGGCAAAAAGCAGCGAGCTTGCTCCTCTTCACCCTCACACGAACCCTTCAAGCTGCCTTTTCTTTCCAGCGACATTCACCTATATTGGAGTACATCGTTAATGGAGGGGCCATGGGGATTTGGAGGGGCTCGGGCAGAGACAAAGGCATTATATCTGGATGACTCAAGCTGCACAGACTTGGAGGGACGAGCCTGCCCTGCCTCTCCTCTCTCAGGTCAGTAAAGACATTGGAAATGAAGCCTGACAGCTCTCCTGTGGAAGGTGGGCTTGCTGTATCCCTCCTTGGTGATTGTAGACGAGCACATTTACCTGCAGCTGAATGGGGGTACCATATGAAGTTAATGCTACATCCTCCTCAGCTCCATCACTGTCTCGGGCTGAAAGCCAAAGGAGGGAAGGGCTGGGTTAGTGTCAGAGATTCACGTGGAAACAGCACATGAGGACTATGAGGAGACTCAAGGGCTTGCAAAGAGGTTCTTGGCCTTTTAGAAAGGAATTCTCAGTCGAGGCTGATTTTTTTTTCTTTTTCCCCTGAATCTATGACTTAAAAAAAGAGTGCTTTAAAGCTTATGAGGAAGGTTGGCTATGGATGGCGTACGTGTGTTCAGGACATAGAATAATCCCATGTGCGGTTATGTGTTTAATGTCGGTCCCCTCAACAAGACTTTTGAGCTGTGTCTGTCTGTCTCCGAGGTCAAGCCCTTGCACGATATGTATCTGTTGTTTGATGGTCACAGACATGGCCATGCCCCAGGGTTCACACTTAGGGGCTCTCTCACTAGCTGTGTGACCTGGGGCCAAGTTTCTTAACCTTTGGTTGCCTTTGTTTCCTGATGCGAATAAGAGGGAGATCATGATGATCACAGTAGCAAATGTCCTTCATAGGATTGTCTTGAGGATTAAGTCATTCAATATGTGTACGGCCCTTGGAATAGGGCATGATCATCGAAAACACCATATTGCTGCACTCTGCATATTATTACCCACGGTGGTGCTGGTGGTGTGGTCATACGTGATGCTCTGACATTGTCTTCCCATTGTCATTTTTTTCTAGAGGGTCGGACCCTGTGAAATATGAAATGCTATTTTTTCCTTCATGGCAGAACGAACTGAATTCTCGGTTTAACTTTGTTCCTTGAGGTATAACGAGACTCCTTCACACTCAGCTCCTTAGGGACCGACATTCACCCAACATTCTCATCAGACTAGACTAGACACCAGAGAAGCTTCATTCTCCAGAATTCTCCAGGACTGGTTGCTGTTCATGGATTTACCAAAGGAAAACACCAAAGTGTTTTCCTCTTTCTGTTCATCCTGCAGCCACTTCATGCTGTGAAATCTGAGTTGAGTAAGGAAGACCTTATGTTTATACAGGGAGGAGGCAGAGACATTATAGCCATCATTTAGGCAAGGAGCCTGAGCTTCTAGACTTTGAGGAGCTTGGTTTTGTCTCAAAGTTGGCAGGAAGCAGAGCTGAGCCTCAAGCCAGGGCATCCAGATTCTGCATTCTTTCTGCTGCCCCATGCTGCACAATTATCTCACGCTTTCTGGGTCTTTAGGAATGTCAAACCTGTGCCTTATCCATCCTCAGAGCAGACAAATCCTGCCCAGACTCACTGTCTTCTTCCCTAATTTACACCACGATTCTCTCTGTAACCTGTAGCTCTTGAAGGTGATAAAACAGCAGTTCTGAGAGTTGTTCCTGAGAAAGAGCAAACAAAAACTACACCACTTGGGACCACTGAAATTGGGTTTCTCCTAGGAAGGGGGGTGCCTTGAAGAAAAACATGCTGAGAATTGTCAAAAAGGGCTGTCCAGGGGCGCCTGGGTGGCTCAGTCGGTTGAGCGTCCGACTTCAGCTTGGGTCACGATCTCACAGTCTGTGAGTTTGAGCCCCGTGACGGGCTCTGTGCTGACAGCTCAGAGCCTGGAGCCTGCTTCAGATTCTGTGTCTCCCTCTCTCTCTGCCCCTTCCCCGCTCATGCTCTGTCTTTCTCTGTCTCAAAAATAAATAAAAACATTAAAAAAAATTAAAAAAAAAAAAAAAGGGCCGTCCAGCAAAAGCTCGTATTTACTATAAGGCAAACTGCCCAATGAATGGGCTTACGTTTGCGGTAACATTCTCTTGGTTCACATCATTTTACAGTCATTGAACCACTTTTACACTGCATAGACTCATTGTTTTTATCTTAAAGCCTTCAAAAAGAATCATGCTAGGTTGGTACACCTTCAAACAACGAGCAGAAAAAAATGCCCACAATAATGTGATATTTTAAAATATACATGGGTCTTGGGGTGCCTGGGTGGCTCAGCTGGTTAGGCGTCTGACTCTTGATTTTGGCTCAGGTCATAATTTCGCAGTTTGGTTTGTGAGATGGAGTCCTGAGTCAGGCTCTGTGCTGACAGTGTGGAGCCTGCTTGGGATTCTCTCTCTCCCTCTCTCTGCCTCTCCCCTGCTCATGCTCGTGTGCATGCGTGCGCCCTCTCTCTCTCTCAAAGTAAATAAATGTTAAAATATATATATATATGTATATATATATATATATATATATATATAACACACACACATATACATGGGCCTTGCTTATAGCAAACTTGATATAACAATACCTTAAGTAAACTAGGGCAGATGAAATAAGCAATAATTAGAACAGGAGCTTTCCCTTCACAAAAAAATTTTGATGACTGATATTCTATATTTAAGATCTCCACAAATTATATTGCATTTAAAATTCTCAGTTATAAGGGGGCGCCTGGGTGGCTCAGTTGGTTAAGTGTCTGACTTTGGCTCAGGTCATGATCTCGTGGTTTGTGAGTTCAAGCTCCACATCGAGCTCTGTGCTGACAGCTCGGCCTGGAGCCTGCTTGGGATTTTGTGTCTCCCCCTCTCTCTGCCCCTCCCATACTCATGCTCTGTCTCCCTCTGTCTCTCAATAATGAATAAACGTTAAAAAAAAAAAAATCTCAGTTAAAAGGACAACTGGTTTAAAAAATATAATCAATATACAGCTTTCTAGGAATGCATTTATAATAGAGGGCAAAGAGTATTTATAACCATTTGTTTGGTGTCCTGTGGTAACATGCCTGAGTGCATTTTTATTCTCCACCCGGATGTTTTTAGATCTCGGAATTAAGTTCATAAGCCACTTCAGAGAGATAAAGCTTAATCTTCTTTTGAAAGAATCCCAGGGAAATAGAGTCCTTAATCCCCTTTGCTGATCTATTTCAGTGTTTACTAACTCTTATTTTCACAGTTAATCTAAATCCTTTGTGCTTTGGTTTGAGTTCACTTCTACAGATTGTCTTTAGTTGGAGACAGAAAACAGGACAACAGCCTCTTGGAGAGAGGTCTTCATACTTGTGAAATTCCCTGCTAATCTCCTCTTGTCTTTCTCTTCTTTCAGATGAATAATTCTCATCTCACAACCCAGTGGTCAATCAAATAATTATGTGACTGGAGTCACAGCTACAGGCAGTATTAATCAGAAGAGTCTCATGACAAACGCATGCCTCATGGACTCACACAAAATGTCATGTTTTGGTGTACAGAATTTAGAGAGAGAACTGGCATGGTCTATGAGGAAGGCACCTTAAGAACTACTGTCTATTCCATTGTCTTAACCTTTCCACATGGGTCTGATGTTATAACCCTTTAACTATCTTTGTGGTTTTCCCTCAGCCTCCCCAAGTCCCTCACACTTCTCATTGGTGGATCCCAGAACTGGAATGGGTATTCTTGTTGGCGACTGGCTGACTGACGCCCAGCACAACAGCCTGATTGTTCTTGCTGACCACACGTCTATTTATATAGCACTGTGTTTCTTGAGCAAAGGAAAACAAAGGCAGTGGTAAGCTGCTTGCCTATTGCTAGCTTGTGACCTATAATACATACGTAGGGTTTCTCAAGTTCTTGTTATCGTACTGTTCTAGTCTGGCTCTTATCTATTTTGTGTCTACTGGTATGTTTTCCTGAGCTTGGTGGAATCCTCTATTTTGTACTGAGTTTTAATTATTCTTCTAAGTTTTGATATTTGTAATTTTTCCCAGGTGACCTAGATTCTGATTCTGTTATCCCAGTTTAAGTTTCTGGTTATTCTGACCAATGTGGAGAGCAATCTGTATGTCCTTTACTACACTACTGATTTATTATTATTATTTTTAACAAAACATCAAACTGGGGACACCTGAGTGGCTCAGTTGGTTGAGTGTCTGATTCTTGATTTCGACTCAGGTCATGATCCCGGGGTCGTGGGATCAAGCCCTGTGTTGGGCTCTGAGCTGAGCGTGGAGCCTGCTTAAGACTCTCTCTCTCTCTCTCTCTCTCTCTCTCTCTCTCTCTCCCTCTTTCCCTTTGCCCCTCTCTCCCACTCATGCTCTCTGTCTAAAATAAAAACAAACAAAACACCAAACTGCTTTGACAGTGACTGTCACTGGCAGGCATTTCCTGCTCAGAAATGGATTTTCTAACCATGCTCGAGTAACAAGGATAGTACCAAGCCCTTGGTCTTTCACCAAACCCTCCTTAGAACACTTAAAACACTTGTGTTTTGGGGTATGGACTCTTGATCATTACAACTCCCAGTATGTTTGGGGTATTATACAATTCTAAGAACCCCTCTCTCTCTTTCTCTCGGCTTTTGTTTCTTGGAAATATACAACGACAATAAAACAACACAAGAAATTTTATCTAATCTTCTGGCGAGAACTACAAGACGTAGTTTCAGGGATTGACTCTGCAATTCTGCCATAAACCTTAGTGATCTGATGACGCACCATCAACAAGCAAGGAAAAACTGTTAAAGGAAGGATGTATAGCATCAATTTCCGACTCTCGGTCAACTGAACTGAAAAGAATGAATGGCTGCATCTCTCTGAACAGGATTTAATTTGAATGTGTAATTGGCCATAGATGGCAGCTCAAAAAAGTGTATGCATTTAAAGGGAAGGCTTCTATTAATTTTTTTGAGCCTGGTGAACATTATGTGTGATATACAACATTTAAAATAACATCATTTTGCACATTAGAAATAAATTGTGAGGAATCAGATGCCTATTAAGACACAAAAATTGATGTAAAACTATGATATTGGGTTATGAATAATAGGCCAGATGTTTCAGAAGGGAATGAATGGGGTTTGACATATTTCTAGACAACCAAAATTAGCCACTATCTCCCAGGTTGTTAGGGTCCAAGCATTTTTGTTGTCATGGTTAATCTATTTTATTCATTAACCAAGTATAGACAGGTGGCTTGGTCTTACATAAAGATAAAAACAAAATCTGACCAGAAATTTTTTGAAAATGTCACATAAGCAAGTTGCTTTATTTCTGTTAATGATTACATATCTGAGCCTTTATTAGAATTCTGATTCGATGGCTCTTCCGGTCACTTTTTGCAAACTTTGAAGGCTTTCAAGCAGGGAATGGTTTGAAAAGTAGAGATTTAGAAGTTATTGGGATTTGTGACGTTAATGAAGTGATGAGTCCTATGAATCAGTTTATTATGATGTTTGGGCAAATTAGCTTCAAGACTTAAATTTTAAAAAATGTCCATCACATGTTACCTGGATTGACTTTTGCATCCGATGGCCCAAACATCTGGACTTAGCATCGTATGCCATGCAACTGCATGGTCCAAGCCTAATTTGGTGCTAGTTAACTCACTTTATAGTGGGTGCCTTTCTTTACCCAGCGTGAGCACTCAGCCACACCCTCTTTATTTAGGGCCTTTGATTCGTTTCTGTCTTGGCCTCTCCCCCATAAATCTCTGTATTTTGGAAGAACTGAATTTTCGTAAAAGTCTAATCTTGATTCCGGGTATCTTTACCTCCTTTTTGGAAATAGTAAGTCGCCCATCTAAATTGTTCCCTCTTGGTTCATCCTATTTCTCAATATCTCTCCTGTTTTTCCCACAAGAAAGCCTCCCTACTCCCTGAATCCCCTGGGAAAGTACCTCGTGAGAGTTCCTGGTTCTCCACTCTGAAGCTGCATTGGTAGGCTGGGGCTGGGCAGGCATTCCCTGGTAAAGGGCAAGTCTGCTTGCTCGATCTGTAGAGAATGCAGAGCTCGGGTATGATGTACAGGAGCAGGAAGACCCATGCATTGGTGACCAGGGCAATACAGATGACAGGGTCATCCCACTGGGGCTGCCGCTGGAACTGTGGGTTGCCTCTCAGGAGCATGGAGATCCACACTACCCAGATAATGATGGAGATGAGCACAGTGACGAAGATGAGCCTTCCATGTTGCTTCCAGTTCTCACATGGGCCACAGAAAGTGGCTTTGGAGACGAAGAATGTGAGGGCCATCAGGAAGAGGACATAGACCAGGAGCACAACAAAGTCCACGTTGAGCTGACAGGGTGTCATATGCATGAACATCATACCCCTGGTCATCATGAGAGTCACATACTCAGTGGCAATGATTATCTGCAGCAAGCTGACACCAATAGCAATGCACAGAATTGTTGTCCAAGAGAAGGAGACTCTGCCCCGGACCAGCTTCACCAGGTTGGAGGCATGAGCCAAGAGGCATGAGAAACAGAGAGCAAAGAGAACCCCAAAGAGAAAGTAGCGTACAGGGGCAGTTTGCTGATTGAACTGAGTGATGAAGGCAAACGTGAGGCTAAAGAGTCCCAACACACCCAGGAGGAAGAGGAACTGAGTGGGAAGGACATTCCACTGGCTGCAGTCTTGAACCCTTCGCATGAGGAAGAGAAATGCCAAGAGTAGGATAATCGTAACTACTATGCCAATTATTGCCAGGGACTCTAGAACAATGCTCCATGGCCCCTCATTGTCACAGAGGAAATAATAGTCCTCAGTGGACTTGACGCAGTCCTCATACATGGTGACTTGTAGGTGGACCTCACGAGAATGGACTTCTGTTTCCCTGCAGAAGAAAGATGAGACAAATTTCTGACTACATCCACCCATAAGAGCGCCTGTCGGGTAGTCCTATTTGGGCACTATAATGTCTCTCATTCCCAAAAGAAGACACCTGGACATACTGGATAAAACGTCCCCAAACTATCACACCCTGAAATCTCGCCTGGCTCCATTCTGCTGGGAAAAGCAAAACAGTGTCTACTTCCCGATGCTTCATCCATTTTCACGTCAGTTTCCACCAAGCCTTTTTGAAACCTGAGGCAGGATCATTTTCACAAAATAGGGTATGTGACAAAGGTTGCATGGCTGATGAGATTCCAGTTAGGTCGGACTCCAGAA
Organism: Panthera leo; assembly: GCF_018350215.1. Classification (NCBI taxonomy): domain Eukaryota; kingdom Metazoa; phylum Chordata; class Mammalia; order Carnivora; family Felidae; genus Panthera; species Panthera leo. The sequence continues at coordinate 46,376,598 of NC_056685.1, forward strand.
CGAGCGCTGTCAACGTTAATGGATCATCGGATCATTCGAGACACTGATGCACTGCTTGAGGGAGACAGGCAGATCATTTTTCCTAGTAATTCTAATGGCCGTTCCCTCTTTTAACGTAAGTCAATCCAACAGAACATGTTATTGCTAAATACCTACTGTTCGTTCATCAAAGAATTATGCAAAATGGTCCCTGCTTCAACTACCTTTTGGGACCATTGAGCACCAACATCTATGTCGTCACTGAGGCTGCCCAGGAAAAAAAACTCCACACATTCTTTAGGAAAAAAGTACTTTGCAGTTGGATACTTCTAGCTCTATTCCCCTTCAGTTATTCCCAAGCCAGGTGGCTGGAGCAATCCTGGCTTATGGCTAAGGACATGGCCCCTTCATTCCCACTTACCTTCTCTGTGTCCACGCTGGAAGCTGGTAGTGGCTGCGAGGTTGTAACTGCCAATGAGTAAGAAGGAGACAATCGCAGCTTCTTTAATCTCTTCCCAAATGGGCGGAAGGCCCTCACTCAGGTTCCTGCAGTGCCTATAAAAAGAACCGGAAGGACACACCTATTCCAGTTTCACGGCAACTTTTCTCCAGAGCTTTCTTTGGTGAGAACAATTATTTTCTTTTTTTTTTTTTAATTTTTTTTTTTAACGTTTATTTGTTTTTGAGACAGAGAGAGACCGAGCATGAACGGGGGAGGGTCAGAGAGAGGGAGACACAGAATCTGAAACAGGCTCCAGGCTCTGAGCTGTCAGCACAGAGCCCGACGCGGGGCTCGAACTCACGGACCGCGAGATCATGACCTGAGCCGAAGTCGGCCGCTCAACCGACTGAGCCACCCAGGCGCCCCGAGAACAATTATTTTCTATGCTATTGCTAACTTGAGGCACCTTGGCCTTAGGGGGTCCTGAAGGTGACTTTAGGAAAAGACGGCTTCCTCCCCATATACTCCACTGTGTTTAGGAAGCCGCAAGAGGCCTTCAGTTGGCCTTACGTGAGGACACTTCACTCTCCGTCTGACCTCCTCCCTAAAGAGCCATCTGGATTCTTCCCCACATCTTGATTTTGGTTGTGAGATCCAAAACAGTATCCATTTAATGAATAAGAGTTTTACTGGGCCCTAAAGAAGGGTTATGTGCATTAAAAGGGCCAGCGGTTGGCAAAATTGTGAATTAGGGGAAATCTGTCTTCTCTACGACTCTTCCCTATCCAGTGGAAGTCTTTCCTCAGGCTTTGGCTGTCCAACAAGTGTGGGCCCCTACCTTGACCAGCTCTTCCTGGTAATGCCGAAGCCTTTGGTACAATTTCCCGTTGTCCTTCCTCTCCTCATTCCTATCAGAAGACACCTGTTCTGGGTTTCATTCCATCAGGGCATCCCAAGGCCAAAGATGGAACTCACAGTTGAATTTACCAGCCAATATTGGTGTAACAAATCCCTTTTCTCCTGTGACAGTGTATAATGGAACACATTAGTAGTGTCCAGCCTATACTGACCGCACCTCTACACCCCCCAGTTTACTCCTTGGTTCTTTCGCTGGGTATTTGCATTTTGATAGAGGACTTCCAAAGACCCCAAGTCAGTACTTGTTAGTTTGGTTTCCAGTCACTCTGCGATCTGGCCCTATCTTTCTCATCCAACTGTATTTCTTTCAGGTCTCCTGGCCCTATGGTTTATCCAGGTTGGTTTTCCCACTGTGCATAAAGAAACAAACTCCGGTCTGATTGCCTTCTCTTAGATGTTGTCCATGACCTGAATTGCCTTTTGCTTTATTTCCGCTGATCCTGTTCCCTAACCAAATACTTTCCCTACCTCTAAGATTTCTCTCTTATTTCCTCTGTGAGCTTCCCTGACTCCCTTAATCCCTGGAGCCCTCACCACTCACCTCCTACCATGAACTCCAAGGCATGCTGGGGTTGGGTCTGTGCTCTTCACAATTAGTGGAAACCATATTTTCTGTCCATTTTATTTGCATCAATCGATTTTCAATAAATAAAATAATCAGTGAATTCAAAATAGTAATAAATAATAAATGTATTAATTTATTTTCTTTGTATTGGCCTCACCCCCTTGATTAGATTTATAGCTTCTTGGAGGGGGGTCAGTCTCCACATTTTATGCCCCCATAGCACCTGGCCATCCTAGGTGATGGGTGGATTGTTCAGCTGGGAGAGTCTAATGATAGAATTCCTGACCTTGTGAAGGCAGGTCTTAGCAGTGTGGTTTTCCAGCAGAAGCTTTTTAATGGAAACTACCAGCAAACAAGTCAGGACCTTAACAAACCCCAGACAAATTCATTCTGAAGTGGTGCTCTATCTTTAGAGACTCTTCAACTTTAACAAGCCATTTTCCCCCCTTTGAGAGAAGAATATTCCAGGGAGGAGAGTCCTCTCCTTTACTTGCTTTAGGCATAATTGTGGTTTGTCAGAAACTGTAAAAGCTAATCTAAAGTTTACTTTAAGGGTAAAGAGATTTTTCCAGATGATGAAATGGGACATCCATGAGAATTCACTCAGAGGGCCTCACGAGTAGTTACATTGCTGTCTGTAGGACAGCAGAGGATTTCCCATTTAATTCTTCCAAGAGAACTGTTCTGGTGACCCTTCCCCTCCCCCCCCCTCCCCCCAGCTAGTTACTCATGGCCACTCCTCACTGTGGTGATGTTTCCATTTCCAGCATGCTTGTCTTCTAAGAAGATTCTTCCTGAGCTCCTGATGGCTTGAGGCAGGTGAATTAATGGGTTAATGACCTCAAAGCCCTTTGAGCATCTTAGATAAAAGAGCTTGTCTCAGGTACTAATTATTGGCATTCTAAAATCTGGGGTCATGGAATTAACCCATCTGCTGCCAGGCCTTAAGGAAACGAGGGCCTTCTGTGCCTACACACGTCCACATTACTCACATCTCCTTTCTTTTGGCTTTTATGCAGCAACGACATCTCACCAAACAGTTCAAATGTGGCTTTGATGAATCAGAGTATATTGATTATAACAAGTCCAATAAAAATGAAGACAAAACAGTCAAGAGGCCAAACGCCTTTTGCCAAACACCGATTTGTGTTGTCTCTTTCTTCCAGAAACAGACCTGGAGGGAATGTTAGAGGTCACCTAGTCTCACCCTCTCATTAATAATTAATAAGCAGGAAGCCAATAGTATAACATGAGAAATTGCATAGCAAGGAGGCAGAGGCCCAGAGAGATGAAGGGAGGTACCGAAGGTATGGAATGTTAGAGGGGATGGCCAGGGCCATCTGATTGCTGGCACATTCCTGCTGCCATATTGGCTATCTCCCTGACACTTCCACCTCGGGAGGACAGGCCTCGGAAGAGAGGAGCACTCAGACATGACACATGGGTCATGACCGGAAAGAAAGAAACATAAAAAAATAGATTACGAGAGTACGTCAGATGCTCGGCATCCTGCAGCACACCCCGCAGCCAGGCGAGGACTGGCCGTGTGGCGCGGGGTGCTGGCCAGGACTGGGTTACCTGCTCATTTTGCTCACTGGCATCTCCAGGACCAGCTTCATGGTGGTGCCACCAGGGACTCCCATTCAGAAGGATCCCATGCTTCAAATTTAGCGCCTTGTGGTCACCATCTCGAAATTCTTAATTTTGTCTTTGAATCTGTGTGATGAACGTGAAGTCAGATGAGACAATGGAGCAGGCCCTGAGAGCTTGGAGCCTGGGGTCAGGCGTGATCCTGCCTCCCATTGTCTCTCTGCTTCCCTGAGACAGGCTCTTTGTCGCCTACTCCCTACCACCACTTGGCGCCCTGGGTCACTTGGCTTCCCCATTTCTGGTCCTGCCCCATGACTGCTGGCACACTCCATCAGGGGTCACCTGTCCCCTTGGATTGAGGTGGTGGGCTCTTGGAAAGGGGGGACTGACTTACCCATGGCCAGGTAGGGTGCCACATTTTCATTTTGCACTGAGCCCTGCAAATTATGTAGCAGGCTTTGGGCATCTCATTAAACTTTCCCACATATGGTCAATTTAATGCATATAATATCGGGATGTTACCACTGTACAGTTTAATTGTATATTAATAGGATGTGCAGTTAGTTGCGAGGAACCTACAATGTTTTATCTGGGTCAGCAAAGTGTCAAGACTCAACTGAGTCTCATTTATGAATGAGCAGCGTAGTTTTTGGAAAGGAAATTATCCGACTTTTTTTTTTTTTTTTCCAGTTTGCAACTACTGTAACATTTTAATTGAACTAGTATACATCGCTTTCATATTGGGTTGTTTTATCCTCATTAGAAGAAAAGAGATGATGTGCAAAATATAGAGGTATGTCAAGTTTAACTGCTGGATCTGGAAGCGTAAACACAACAACATTGAGAAAAATGTTGACTAAGCATTATAAAAAGGAAAAAGTAGAGGCAGGACCTTAAATATGAAAATCCCCTAAATGTGATTTAATTAAATAAGCAAAGCTTAGCAAAAACCACAGACTTGACACATAATTTTTAATGAAATTTACAGTCTGCTGACTTACCGGGGTTCAGCTTCCAATTTTTGGACTATGGTGGTGCCAAAGAGTAGAAACTGAGCTTCAAATTTGAATTTGATCTTTTTCCGGGCTAACTATGTGCTGAGCAATCTTCTCTCCTGACGTTGGGTGGTGGCAGCCGACAGCTCCCGGTCAGCCACAAGATCATGAGGCTAAACACCTCCATACACTTATAATCACTCTGCCCCCATCCAAGCATTCTGTTTTTCAGCATAGTATTCAATAAATTCTATGAAATAGCCAACACTTTATTATAAAACAGGCTTTGTATTAGATGATTTTGCCCAACTTTATGCGAATGGAAATTTCTGAGCACATGAAAAGGTTTTTTTAAATGTTTATTTAGTTTTGAGAGGGAGACACACAGAATGTGAGCAGGGAAGGGGCGGCGGGGCGGGGTGGGGGGGCGGGTGCGGACATAGAATCCGAAGCAGGCTCCAGGCTCCGAGCTGATGCGGGGCTCGAACCCACAAACCGTGAGATCATGACCTGAGCTGAAGTTGGACGCTTAACTGACTGAGCCACCCAGGCGCCCCTGAGCACACTTAAGGCAAATTAAGCTAAGATATGATGCTTGGGAGGTTAGGTGTATTGAATGCATTTTAAACGTACTCTATGTTCAACTTAAGATGGATTTATCAGGATGTAACCCTGTTGTAAATTGAGGAAGATCTGTATACCATAATATCTCATCAAATCTGTCTTATTGCAGAGCACAGAGAAGCTATGTTTTAGCATAATTATAGTCTGCTATAAGTTTTGTGATTTAACTTGATAACATCACTGATCTAAGTTGCCAACACTTTTGGTTATATCAGATACGAGTGACAAGACAATTTTTATGGAAGATTTTTTAAGTTGTTTACATTTAATTTTACTTACAACTAGATTAAATATAATCTCTGAGTTGGAACAATATGTTGATTCAATGTTTATTTAATCTGGAAACATTGCAAAGAAATTACAAGCTTGGACAACAAATATGAGCAGAAACAATATCAGAGTTATTAAAAACTGATTAGCAATCATGGTTTATTCATCCTGAATCTTTGGCACCTAAATTTCTTGAACCTCATGGATTCATTGAAACCAAGTGAGATGCCAGTGAGCAAAGCCTGTAGAAATATTTTGTTCAGATGTTGGAGCTGACCACATCTACTTACTATACATGATAGAATTTCTGGTCGCCATAAGATACAATATTAAGCAGAGCATGATACATAAAGTCAGAAATAAGATTTAGATTTCTTGAATTGAGAAAATATCTCATTTTGCAAGTCCTTTTGGACGTGATACTCGGATAGTAAAAGTGCATATTAGGCTGATTTGGGGGCATCCTTAATTAACAATTTTGGAAGAAAACTATAACATGTCAAACACATTCAAGGATTCCAAAAGACAGGGCAGTTTTAAAAGATGGCTGTCATTATTGGACATTCCTTCAGTCAAGAAACGGGGTCGAATTCCCCACCACTTGAGGGGAGATCTCACTTGGCTGACTCTCTTGTAACCAATAAAATATGGTGGAAGTGATGATGTGTGAATTCTGAGGCTGGGTCAAAATGAGACTTGTAGCTTCTGCTTTGGTCCCTTGGAATACTTGATCCCCAGATGATTTCTCCCGAGACACAGCTACACAGCTCTGATGCTCTGAGAATCCCAAGCCACTAAGAGACCACAGGTAGGTTCGCTGGTCAACAGCACCAGCTCAGTCTTCCAGCCATCCACACCAAAGCACCAGACATGGGAATGGAAAAGCCATCTGGGAAATGGATCCTGTTGTTCCAGGTGTTCCACTGACACTACACTGAACAGAACTTATGTACATGTCTATATGTAAGAATTGTTTGCATCGCTATGAGTTTTCTATAGCTTAATGTTTATTTCTACAGAGTTCTAAAAAAGCCAAGTCAGTACTGGGTGACGAAATCCACTTTGAAGGCAAAGGTGACATTGGCAATTACTACTGAGTGGATTTGCAGAATCAAGTCTGAGTTAGCAAGTTTAGAGAGATCAACGCTAAAAGAGCTGGGTTGGTCTTTTTTTTTTTCCCCCCTGACTTGCCAATGTGCTACTCTCCTGTTTTTCACTTCCAGAGGTGAATACCTACCTACTTACCCACTGAGTGGTCAAATGACCAAAAAAATGAGCATCTGCAAGACGGCACGGTACTCAGCAAGATAGCAAATGTTGGCTTAGCTAATATTGGAAATAATGAATCCCTATGGAAAATTTGTGGACAATACCAGTGCCTGCCCACACGAGAAATGTAACTTTCATAAACTGTTGGATCCTGAGAGAAGGCTCTGTATAACCCATTGACAAAGATGTCCCAGTGACAAATACGCTTTTTGTGTAGAAGTGCATATAATATTTTTCAAGGTTGTAGTTGTCCTGGTCTGAAACACATACCAATTTCACATCTAACCTCTAAATCTTTGTTCCTGTCATCAAGCTTTGAAGTGCGTTGAAACTTCATTCAGTGCTCCAAATGAAAACTGGCATGTTTTACTTGGGTGGGTAAGTGGGGGTGTAGTCTAGTTAACGCCTCAGGCCCACATCCCCATATGATCAGAGCGACCAGCACTCCATTGAAACGATGTTCATTCCAGTCTTTAAATTTTCCTTAAAAATGTAATAATTCCAGCTGCTGTATGTTCCCGACATTATTGCAACACATAGAAGGGAACATTATAAAAAAATTTTTTTAATGTTTATTTATTTTTGAGAGAGACAGAGATAGATTGCAAGTGGGTTAGGGCAGAGAGAGAGGGAGGCACAGAATCGGAAGCAGGCTCCAGGCTCCGAGCTGTCAGCACGGAGCCCAACGCGGGGCTCGAACTCACGATCTGTGAGATCATGACCTGAGCCGAAGTCGGCCACTCGACCGACTGAGCCACCCAGGCACCCCTAGAAGGGAACATTATAAAATCAGCTTGAATGAAATAAAATGAGAGATACTGTTACACTTCATTTTTCTCTCAAAGTCCCAATCATTCCTTTGTAGAGGAAAATCTGAAGCTTGCAGGGAAAACATTGAATAAAAGATACATTTGCTTTTCACTGAATCTGAGTCAGTAACTCTGAATCAATAATTGAATTAACCTTTGTGAACAGAAAAGAGAATAAGTAATTTCATTTCATTCTGATACTGAAGAATGATTAAGAGGTATTATGTTTGTTATTTAGATTGAGATTTTAATAAATTTCCAGTTCTACATAGAGAGTATTACTATATTACCAATCACAACAACACATTTGGGTGAATTTTTAGGGTTTTCAACTTTTACTGGATTAAAAAAGGCAAAGAACCAGGTTCAACGTATTAGATGTATATCCTCAGGTATACACTTTGTCCAGCAGCTGGAATTATTACATTTGTCTTCAGGTATTCCACTGGAATGAATTTACAAACAGGCAAGCACATCTGTTCACTAAAGAAAAATCATGTCTAAATTTTTGTTTATTTTCAATTTTGGATTTTTATCTTCTGTGTAAATATCAATAGAATCGTATGCAATGTTAACTCTGCTCTGTTTTTATTTACCATTGGTAGTAATGGGAAATATCATTTCATATTTTCATATCATTTGTTTCATCAGTGTGTGGGGGTGTGCATGTGCTGTTACTGGGTTGAAATGTAAGATGTATTTCTGACTGTGGGCTGGGGTTAACAAAAAGTTTGAAAAATCCTAGTTTCATCAAATGGGCACTGGCCTGGAATCCGACTTGGGTTTGGATACCAGCTATGAACTAGCTCTCTGATCCTAGACAATTTTCTTGATTTCTCTGAACTTACATAAATGTTTCCTCTTTCCTGTGGGTATATTTACTTAAAGAAGAAAACATCAGTGATTTCTGTGATAATTTGGTGTGGGCTGGGTTAAAGAGTCTTGAAAGCAAAATGATGATACAAACTCTATGAAAGTTTAAAGAAGACCGTTGAACCTAGGAATACTATTAATTTTAAAGGACTTTTGTAACTTAATTGTCAACATGCAAACTATGATGTTAAATTCAAATGTTAGGTCTACAGAGGAAGGTAGTCCATTTATTTACTTCTAGAGCCTGTCTCTAGAAGTGTATTATCGGCATTAATTCATTCATTTGCTCATTTGTTGTTCTTTTTTTAAAGTTTATTTATTTTATTTTTGAGAGAGAGAGAGGGAGAGAGAGAGAGAGAAAATCCCAAGCAGGCTCTGTGCTGTCAGTGCAGAGTTCCATGTGGGGAACCCAAGAACCGTGAGATCATGACCTGAGCTGAAACCAAGAGTCAGACACTTAACTGACTGAGACACCAGGTGCCCACTCATTCATTCTTCTAATGACTGTTTCTGAGCATCTGTTTTTGCTTGAGCTGTCACAGCTAATGAGACCTAGGGCCCATTGCTGTATTCAAGTTGCTTATAGACTGAGGTGGGTGGAGAGTGAGCGGATAATGGAAACATTAGGCATTCAGTAAATAATCTGTGGGTACACCCGATGGGGGAATCAGAGAAGACCTTTCAGAGGAAGACATGTGTAAGCCAAGCTAAGCTACGTGAAACGAGGAATCAGAGGGCTCCACATGGAGGAAACAGCCTGCATGCACAGTGGCTGAGGCCAGGAATGACAAGTAGGTGAGTGGGGGGTGGGGCATGAACAGGTGAGAGAAGAGGAGGGGCCCAGAGCCTCGTATTTTAAAGAATATAGATGCTATTCCGAGGGTAATTTTATTTATGGCATTTAAGCTTTCTATTGCATTACACTTAATAGGATTCATTTGTTCCCATACCCACACATGGCTATGGAACATCTGTAACTACTTCTTGTGTCAAATGCCATGGACATAGAGATGAAGAAGACAGACATGTTTCTGGCCTCAATGAGCCTGCAGTTTGGTGGGAGAACAGGCAGTAAGACAGCAAATAAAATATATAAATATACATTATTTACTGGTTGTGGAAAGTACTATAAAATAGCCTGTGCTAGCGAAAAACGGGAGTGGGGAGTGCCTCTGTTAGGGTGGCTTAGGAGGGTCTCTCAGCGAAGGGGACACGAAGCAGAGATAGGATGGGACGGGACAGGAAAGAGCCAGCCAGGACCATGCAGAAAGAGGAAGAGCAATCCAGGCAGAGAGGTAAGATGAGCAGGAGCACGAGGCTGCCAAAGAGTGGAGTGTTTGGGAAATTGAAAGAAGGCCACTGTGTCTGCAGCAAGGGATGAGAGTGGGACAGGAGGTGAGCATCAGACGGTGCAGGCGCTTGGGACCCAGGGAACGGAGCCCGGTGCAACAGAAACCACTAAAGGGCGGTTAGCAGGTTAGTGATGCGATCCAGCTTGGGCATCAGACTGACCCGCTTAGGAACTGGGGGCAGGAGCGTGGATCAGAGAGGATCAGGACAGGAAGCAGGAGGCCACCTCCAGCCCAGGCGGGCCGTGATGGTGGCTGTCGGTTTCCTAGGGCTCGTGGGGGAGGTAGGTGGGAGCCAGAGGGATTCGAGGGACACTTTGGAAGAGGAATCTGACTTGCTGGTGGTTGAGAGACAGAGAATAAAGAAAAACTGGGCCCCTGAAACCCCCAACCTGCTTCACCGGTCCCCCTTCCACATCTCAGTTTATAGCAAATCCATCTTTCTAGTTCCTCAAATCAAAACCTTGGCATCATCTTGACTTTTCTCTTTCTTTCACGCCCCATATGCAATTTAATGGGAAATCCTATTGGTTCTGCCTTGAAAATACATACACGCTCTGATCGCTTCTCACCACTTCGGTGTCACCCGTTGACCCAAGTCACCATCAACCCTTGTCTGCTTGGCTGAAGGAAAACGCCTAGCTGGCCATCTGCTTCTGCTCTTGTCCCCACCCTAAGCCCGACCCTGTGCCTCTTATAGTATGTAATCAGTACAGCAGCAGAGGGATTCTTTCAAAGGATGGCTTTATGTATCTGCTTAAAATACTGCAATGGTCTTCTCCCTTTTGTGCAGAGGGAAAGCCAATGCTTTAAAGTGGCCTCTGAGGGGCGTCTGGGTGGCTCAGTCAGTTGAGCGTCCGACTTCGGCTCAGGTCATGATCTCACGGTCTGTGAGTTCGAGCCCCGCGTCGGGCTCTGTGCCGACAGCTCAGAGCCTGGAGCCTGTTTTGGATTCTGTGTCTCCCTCTCTCTGACCCTCCCCCATTCATGCTCTGTTTCTGTTTCAAAAAAATAAAGTTTAAAAAAAATTACAAAAAATAAAATAAAATAAAGTGGCCTCTAAGGCCTGACAGGACCAGCCCTTTTCATTACCTCTCTGAACTCGCCTTCTGTGCTCTGGCCTTTGCTGTCGCAGCCCCATTGACCTGCCAGCTTGGCCTCAGTCACACAGGCTTACCTTGTCTTAGGGCTTCACATTGGTTTTTCCTCTGCCTAGAATGTGCTTCCCCCCCCCCCCCCACCCCCGTCCCTCCCGCCCCGCTCCCGATATCCACATGGCTAGCTCTCTCACTGCCTCAAGTCTTTGTTCTCTATGGGGCCTTTCCACACTAGTAAAAATTTCACACCATCCTCTAACACTGCCTATTTTCTTATCCAGCTCTACCTTCTAATTTTGCCATAGCATTTATTATTTTCTAAAATATAAGGTAGTAAATGATTTATTATGTCTACTGTTTACTACCTACATACCCAACTCCACAGGGCAAGGATCTTTGTTTCGTTCACTGATGAATCTTTAATTTTTTTTAATGTTTATTTATTTTTGAGAGAGAGAGAGTGAGCAGGGAGGGGCAGAGACAGAGGGAGACACAGAATCGGAAGCAGGCTCCAGGCTCTGAGCTGTCAGCAGAGAGCCCAATGCGGGGCTTGAACTCACGAATTGCGAGATCATGACCTGAGCCGAAGTCGGACGCTCAACCAACTGAGCCATGCTGGTGCCCCTTCACTGATGAATCTAATCGCCCACAACAGTGGGCATATAGCATACAGTGGGGGCTCCATAAATATTTGTGAAATGAATGAGTGATGAGAAGGAATCAGGAATGTGTTACGCCCAAGAGGAGAGCCTAACACCACAAGCTATAAACATAAGCTAAAGCATGGTTAATAGCGAGGACTCAGCAGCAGACAGTCAGCAACATGTATGTGGCCCCTGGACTGTCACTCTTGGCCAAGCTTGCCTGGAGGCACTGTGGGAATGGTGATCCAGGAGAGGGTCTCCACTCTTCCCTACCCACCCCTCCAGTCTCTGTAAGAGAAGTTGGGAGGAGACAAGAAACAATTGGCCAACTGGTCAAGTTAAAATGGGGGCTTTCCAAGGAGAATGGCCTTGTTGGCAAGAGGAATACTCTGGTATCAGACGATAGCCACACAGGAGAGGGAGAAGCTGCTTGAGGACCACCCACCGAGGGTTTGTCTCTTACCAGGAAGATTTCCAGGTTTTTGCCTCAACCTAGTAGGGGGATGGTGTGCTAGACAAGGAAGACTGAGACGGGAAAAGGTCTTGGTGGCTGGACCGAGAGTTCAGTTTCGGACACAAGTTCAAAGTACTTGTGAATTGTGTGTGTGAATATGTCAGGTAGTCTGTTGGATAAATGCATTCTGGAGCTTATAGATTTATTTTTGCTTTTTTGTCCTTTTCTTTATGTGCCAGGTTCCTGTTGGTACCAAGCTGGATGACAGGGAGACGGGACACCCCTTCACCCTCACTTTCCAGCTGTCTCTCAGCAGCTGCATAAATTGGGAAGCACATTCTTTCATTTATTCATCCCGCAATCAGACACTGAGCCTTTGCTAAGAACTGGTATTCTTCTGGGAGCTGAGAATACAAAAACAAATAAGCCTAACTATCAGCATTCAAGAAATCACATCGAATTGGTGAGCTATGCTGACAAATGTGGAGATGGATGCACTCGAAGGTGTAACTTGAAGAATAAATGAATACACCCACCTCTCTTCCTACCAGAAAGAGACTCCAGAAAAGGGCAGGCCTTATCAATTACCTATTAACCCCCCACAAGTGGTTATTTCAAAGGTCTTATGTTTTTGCATCACTGAGAGGGGGTCTGTTCAGTGTAGGTCTTAGCAATGGACCCATTTCTTAGTTCCACATGCCTGCAGGCCACCTTTTGAAAGGAGATGGGATGCATACAAAAGTTAAGTCTGGGCTGGAATCGAACACTTGGGAGTCACTGGCACATGGATGGTCACAGAACCCAGGCACGTGATCTGTGACATCATGGATGGGCTCCCTTGGGAGGGTGTGGGCTCCCTTGGGAGGGTGTGCAGAGCAACTGATGTGGCAGAAAGAGGGTAGAGTATTACTCGACTCTACCCCCCCCCCCCCCCCCGAGAACCACAGCAACCTAAGGGCAGGGTGGGGAGTGAAGGCAGTAGGGAGTAGTCTGGGGTGGGTGCACCTCGAGAATGACAGATCACAGGTGTCAAAGGAGGAATGCAAGGGAGAAGGTGGTGTCTCTATCAAATGGTACAGAGGAGCCATTTACCCTGATAAAGACCAAAATGTGCTTGCTGGACTTTGTGAATGAGGATCACTTTCAGAGAACATAAATGTCTATCAACAGAGTGAACGAGAGGCAAGGAAATGAATACTCTGTGTGTAATCTGTTTTTATTTTAATTAAGTAATTAATTTTCATAGAGAATGTGAATGGAGGAAAGACAGAGAGAGACACAGAATCCAAAGCAGGCTCCAGGCTCTGAGCCATCAGCACAGAGCCCAATGCGGGGCTCAAACCTATAAACTGCGAGATCGTGACTGGAGCCGAAGTTGGATGCTCCACCGACTGAGCCACCCAGGTGCCCCTGTGTGTAATTTGTAAGGCAATTTGTGGAGGAAATGAAATGGTACCTGGAAAACAAGACAGGACCAAGGGAAGTTTCTTTGTTTTTTTTTTTTTAATTTTTTTTTAACGTTTATTTATTTTTGAGACAGAGAGAGAGCATGAACAGGGGAGGGGCAGAGAGAGAGGGAGACACAGAATCTGAAACAGGCTCCAGGCTCTGAGCTGTCAGCACAGAGCCCGATGCGGGTCTCGAACTCACAGACCGTGAGATCACGACCTGAGCCAAAGTCGGACGCTTAACCGACTGAGCCACCCAGGCGCCCCAAGTTTCTCTGTTTTAACTGGAGGGTGTGAGATGATCATACGTTGGAGAGGAGAGAGCCAGGGAAGAGGGAAAGATTGAAATCATAAGGGTGGAGTAAGATAGTCCAGAATTCTTATGGAAGTGAGACCTGGCCCCAGCAGAGGTGACAGGATAGGTCTCGATGGACAGTGGGACACCTCATTTTCTGTAAAAGGGAAGGAATCAAGGACGGTATTGTCCAACGACCACCAAGCCCTTCTCCTAAGAATTACATAGACTCCAATAACTGTTTCCTCCATGGGGCCTTTGCAGACACAACCAAGTGCTGAACGTTTCTCTTGGTTTCTAGAATGGCTGAGGCTTGACAGGGATCTGCCTCTGGTTGAGGCCTCTCTGTTCATGAAACACACTCCGCTCATCCCGCAAACACCCTGTGTGAATGCCCCCATTTGGTGGCCCATAAGAAAGGACTCTAAAATCAGAGTGGAGACAACATGATTACAGACACACATGATATATTCAAAAGTATGTTGTGGACATTGTTTAAGGAGGGGCAATAGTCCTGTGTTTGCAATGGTGGCATATGAACTTCTTTTAGCTGAATTTTAATCTGTAGAGGGGGAGAGAGAGACGGGACAGACCAAGGCTGCTGGTTTGACAGGTAGCGAATAGGTTGCTGCTGGGTATCTGTGTTGTTTCTGGAGTTTTAAGTTCCTGGAGTTTGGTTCACCGAAATTTCAGGCCATGCCATGTACCCTAGGGATACAGGGATTATATCATTGTCACTTTGGCTCAGCCTCAGAATAAATTATACAGGGAGGGAGCGTCCACCCAGTATATTCCCTCTTGGCCTCCTTTCCTTCTTGCCAGATGTTGAACTGAATGTTTAGGAGTATTCGGTCCTGGAGTCAAACTTCCTGAGCTCCCATTCTAGCTCTGTCATGTACCATCTGTGCAGCCTGGCACATGTTAATGAACCTTCCTGAGCTGACCCAGTTCATCTGTAAATGGGATAGAAATGGCGGCGCCTGTGACTACCTCACAGGGTTGTTGTATAGAATAAATAATTCACATAATGAGTTTGCCTAGGGACATGCCTGGGACATGACGAACGCTCCATAGATGTTAGTTACCAATAGCTCTCATTTAAAAATTCAAAACAATCTACATCAGCAAGACTGAGCATCCACTGTGCACATATCCTTATACTCTGGGGGTGACATGGGGAAGAGGGGTGTAACTGGGGGAATCAGAGAAGAACGTGAAGTCACTTCAGCTGGGATGTGAGGGATGGATAGGGAGGCAAGGGGAGGTTCTAGGTGTGGGAGCAGCATGAGCAAAGGCACGGAGTGGGGAAAGTGAGGGGTACTTTTGGAGAACCAGCATGTATTCTCATGCTATTGGAGGATAAGGAGCCCAGGAGAGGAGAAGAGGCAAGACATGAAAAGAAGCTGGGTTTGAGCCAGCTCATAACATGACTTTCTGATGAGGGTCTAATGAACTCATTGCCAAGGAAAACTTAACTCAAGTTTTATCTGAAGTTTGATTACGAGGTTGCTCTATGCAGCCCATACCGATTCCTGCCACACTTTCAGTCCACTTTGGCATTTCCACCTCACACAGATGGATTCTCCGTTCTGCATTTGTGCACATCGCTTGGGTCTCTCCCCAAACTTCTACAGGATGATGATTGCTAGAGAAACAAAACATCTCTAAAGAGAAAGCCTAGAGCTAGTCAAGAATATAAATTCAATCAAAGGCAAGATCCATGGCATTCAACCAAATGCTATGAAGCTTTAATTACTGTGCTCAAGATCAAAGTAATTTTACTCAAGAGTGAAGAAGCCAAATGTAAATGAAGGAGGTCTTCCTTAAACAAGTGATGACCAGTTCCCTGAACTCAGCCAAATGTTCCACTGTAGTCACAGCCACAATCACCTGACGGCCATTAAGCACTCGTGTAAGCAGGAGAGTGAGGTATCGTGCTGGGTTATGTACAGGACAAAGCTTACTGGGTGGTGCTCACAAAACATACAAGGGTATTAATGCCACAGGAAGATGGCTTCTGGCTGAAGGCAGAGACAGCATCCTTATATACGCAGTTCCAGGCTGTGGTCCTAAGCATCAGACCCTGAGCATAGTTGAGATAATTTGTTAATATCTGTACTCTACTGTTTCCTGGTTTCCAACTTCATTACACAATAATCTCAAATATTAACTATATGCTCTACTCCAGATCCCAGGGAGAGAAGGAGGGAGATGGGGCCAGAGGGCCTTTTCATAACGTTCTATTTTGGGAAAGATACAGACGAGAAGTACATGGGAGTCAGGAAAAGATGTTACCTTCACTAGTTCACAGATTGGCAATTGGAAACCCTGGTTTCTGTGGTTGTTTTTCATTGTTAAATCGAGATTGAAGATAAACATTTTATTTCCTTCACTCCTGTCCCTCTTTTTTTCTTAATTCGCTGTATTACCATCCAGTCACCCCCTGTCCTCACTGTGGGGTAGGGGGACTGAAAATCAATCCCTTCTGCACTTTGATGGCACTCCACTCTTCTGGGCTTTCAAAGGGGGAGAGAGGAGAGATGGGGGAACAGGAACCACTGGCAGAGGAAGGCAGCCAAGTGCGAAGCCATTTGCACCAGCTCAGAAGTGAAAATGTAGAGGGGGCGCCTGGGTGGCTTGGCTGATTAAGTGCCCGACTTTGGCTCAGGTCATGATCTCACGGTTTGTGAGTTCGAGCCCCGCATGGGGCTCTGTGCCAGAGCCTGGAGCAGATTCTGTGTCTCCGTTTCTCTCTGCCCCTCCCTCTCTCCGCCCCTTCTCATAAATAAACATTAAAAAAAAAAAAGTGAGAATGTAGAATTAAAACCTTTAAGATCCTCTGCAATCTGGCCTCCACCCATCTCTTCAGCTGTCTCTCATTTCTCTCTGTCCCAAATTCTTGATTCCAGGTAAACAGCCCTACTCACTGTCCTCTTGCAGAAACCCCTGTAGATTAGCTACTCCGAAGCCATTCTGAATGTCATTTTCCCTTGTTGCTCCCCACTCCAGAGGCTGGAAAGTTAAACACACACACACTTACCCCATCTCTGTTGCAGGTATGGGGGCTCTATGTCAGTCCTGGCCCATTAGATATAAGTGGAAATCTGCTGGGGGAGTGTCTGCTTGTTTACTCATAAAATTAGATGATACTACTGATACAGCCTTTCCTCCTCTCCCTTTTTTCCTACCTTGAACATGGACGAACGTGCAATGGCAGGAGCTGCGCCAGCCATTTGCAGCCATGAGGGAAACAGCAAGGCAAGTGCAGAGATGTAAGCATTGAGCTAATGAACCTACCACTAGATTTCTTGCTATGCGAGAAAAAAAACTGTATTAGTTTAAGCTACTGTTGGTTCAGTTGTCTGTTACTTAAAGGTTAAATTCATCCCTAAATGATGACCCTGAACTAGGTCAGGGGATATAATGGAGAACAAACCAGGTATGCGGTTCTTCCTTATTATCAAGAAAGAGGGAAGAAAAAAAGAGTAAGTCCCCAAATCACAAATACTGGCTTGCATTAAGAAGGAAAACATAAATACAATGCTATGATAGAAAACTGTGGGGGACCCTAGTTTAGACAGAGGGGCCATTATAGACTTTTTTGAGGATGAGGGGGTTAGGTTAGGGCCTATGGGAAGAGAAGAGGGCCCAGCCACTTGAAAAAGAAGGTAGAAAGGATTTCTGGCAGACACAACAGCTAGTGCAAAGGCTCTGGGGGTGATAAAGAGCTCGCTGTGTTCAAGGAAGCAGAAGTTCACCAAGGCTGGAGGATAGAAGGAAGAGATTATAAAGAAAGGAAGGGGAAAGAGTGCTCAGGGGCCAAATCACACAAGGCCTGGCAGGACATGAAATGGAACATACATTTCAGTCTAAGGGCAAAGTGAGAGTTTTAAAGCAAAGTCCCTCTGGATGTTGTATAGAAACGGACCAAAGGGAGGTGCGACCAGTCAGGAGGCCACCGTGGGAGTCCAGGGAAGAAAGATGGTGACGTGCCCTAGGATGGTCCCGGTGGAGACAGAGTTGCCTCAGTGGCACTTCCTGATGTAGCACTTCCTCAGGTGCTCCCGCACGACCATCGCGTGGACGCTGCTCTCGGTCACCTGCTTCTCGCCTGGGCTCCCTGCCACAGAGAGTGGCAGCTCCATCCACCCCGCTCCAGCCAACATCCTGGGCACTGCCCTGGACCCCTTCTCCCTCACCTCACTCACCCGGTCACCTCCAAGTCCTGTCGATCCTGCTTCTCTCGAACTGCCCGCTTCTCCCCACCCCCATGCCACCATCCCACCTTAGGCCCCCGTCCTCTGAGAGTTTCGTGACTGCTCTTCACACCTCCGCTTGCATTCCCTTCCGGTCTCCCTTCCACAGAATTTTCCCTTTAAACCACGGCGGTGTCGTGTTCCTGCTCACAGTCATTCACGTGCTTTTCCTTTCTCTCCGGGTAAAGTTCAAACGCCTTGCCGTGACCTAAGGCCCCTGTGGCCGCGTTGGCATCTTGGCCCTGAGTTCAGTGTGTGAGCCTGTGGTGCTCAGCTGTGTGTGAGGGTCACCACAGTTCCTCCCTCCCAGAGCGTGTACGTGGGGTACGTGGGGTTGCACGTAAGGCACCCAGCACGGTGTTTCCAGGTGGCTAAGGCTCCAGGGTGCTCTCTCACTGGTCTTCAGAGAGGGGCCCGGCCCGGCCCTCAGAAGAGATGGCCGTTCTGAATGGTTGCCAAGAAAGGCGATGGCATAGCTCTTACCCCTTTCCTTAGCAAATCCCGTTTTATCCTGGTGAGGATCCAAGCTCATTTTGGTTTCTTTCCTCGCTGCTCACGTTGTAACTTTCTGATGGGTGCCGAGGTGGGTTTCTCCCAGAAAACCTTTCCAGCTGTCCCCGGGAGGGCTGTTGACAGGGCAGGGCCCTGGTACCTGCCCCATGACCCACAAGGCTCTTCTGTCCTCTTGCTTCACCCACACATTCTGTTTCGGCTCAGTCGCTTTCCCGCCTGCCCCTCACAGCCCCCGGAAGCAGGGGGTCGAGGGGCCCTTTCCTTCTCCGCAGGCCAAACCGCACATTCTTCTTCAGCTCATGAAACCAGACCTGCGCTTTTTCTAACCTCATCTCGTCGCCATGAATACATCCTCCAAGCAAATTTCCTGCCTTCAGGGATGTGTAACAGAATGTGATGATTTTTCTCATTGGTCTACTTTGGTGACTCCCGGAACCCTTCGTGGACCACAGCTGCAAAAAGGATAGTCAACTCACGGTTGTAGAATCATCACAACACAGTCAAGGTGAACGTCTCTGATGTGGACACGTTCAAGCATATGGCACATGTCCTTCTACCCCGGGATTTTTGGCTTTATATTCTGGAACAAAACTTGGGATTCTTGTAACAGTAAACATCATCACTAGTACTCATAACGATGTTATTTATGAGACTCTGGAGTCGTGGAAATAACTATACTTAGGATCGGTATCAGCTGTTTGAATCGAAGATCTTTATTTCCAGACAAAGATCTCGTAAGGACCACAGATGAAAGATCACGCACAAATCACATTTTCCCCTCAATAGCAAAAATACAAGTTCAATAATTTTTAAAAAGCAGTTTTGAGTGCCCTAGATACCTGGAAAAACGTTGCTGATTCTTTTTCTGGTCTACCACAGAGCTTTCTAAGTCAGTCAGAAGGATGCCGCCTACCTGGGCTGTATTATTTCCCACCACGAGAAAAAGAGCAGGGATGGAATATGCTGATTTCAGAAAACTGGCAGTGAAGGGCTCTGAAGGAAGGAAGATTGGTTAAGCTGGAGATACAGCCGGCAGCTTTGCTCCTCCCTCTCCCCTGAGGAAGCGGACACAGAAACACACGTCCAGGAAGGTCTAACTCAGAGAATTACTCATGCTTTCACCAGCCAGACCTCATTGCGGCGTCCGTAGGGCTTCATGGGAGGATCGTACCCAGTGCAGAAGTAGATGTCACTCCGGCAGGTGGCTGTGCCCTCCAAGGCGGTCCGCAGCTGAGCGGCGTGTGCTACATAGTCGGCCTCCTTGGCATAACCACCAAACTGCCTAGGGTAGAAGAACAAGGGGCTGGTTAAGAAAACACAGGGTCTCCAAGAGAGGGGGGAGTCTTTAAAAAAAAGAAGTCACTGGCCGCTCTTACTATGACAAGCACGTGAGAGCAGTAAGACGTTTGCCACTTCCTAGATGGGGAGATTTGACCCCTCTGAGCCTCAGATCCTCGTGTGTACAATGGGGATGTGCTGTCTTTTCCCCCCAAGGTTGTTATGAACATTAAATAGAGTAATGGATGTGAAAAACTAATGCAGAGCCTGAAACACAGGAGTCAAGTGCTAAGTGTGAGCTTCCCTTTCCTTTCTGGAATCTCCCCGAGCGAGGGTAGGCTGACCTTCCCATAGGCTGGGCCTTCGCCCTTCTCTCTAGATCTCTCTACCGCCCAGGCAGCCACTCCTCTGGGCCCCTCTGGCTCTAGCTGAGGAAGGAGGAGGAGACAGGGGCGTTAGCTAGGGTGGAGCTGAAGCTAATGTCTCTTCCCCAGCAGATCCTTTTTGAGGAGGGAGCACATCACAGCAGTGACAGGTAGCAGCTCTGTTAAAAACACAGAGCGACCAAAGGCAGAGACCCGAGGAAGGCTTGGGAGGCCCCTTGGCAAGCTGTAAGCATGCCCCAAATAAAGAAATCACTTCTAATAAATCCCTTCTCCTGTTCAAATCATGAAAGCCTTCTTTTTCTAGCATGTAAAAAGACTTTCCTAAATCAGGCTTTTTCTTGATGGCAGAAGGTGGGGACAGAGAAGGAATAAAGCTTGCGTTTTCAAGATGATTATTCCCTCCTTACGTCATCTGCCTACGCTCCAAAATTCATCCTGTGGCCTACCCTAAATATACCACTCTAAATCTGGGTTGCACTAAAATCTTTATTAGAGTCAAATATGTCCCCAATTCTAATGAGCTTTATGACTCAAAAGTCTGAATCTGCACCAGGCCAAGATTAGGCCAAATGCATCATTTTTGGTGGGGTTCTCTGAGTCACGCTTTGCTCTTTTATAAGCGGTTAGTCATGCTGGGCAAGCATTCAGCACGTTGATTACAGGGTTACTGATGTAAAAACACCCAGGATTTCATCTTTAAGGGATTGATTCTTCCAGTGTCTAGACAATCACCATAGAACATGGACAAAGCTGAGACCAATCTGGAAGAGAAGAAAGTTGGTTCAAGTATATCAAAGAAAGACTACAAGGCAGTTGAAGAAAAGCTGAACTCTAACTCAATGAGAGGAAACTGGATTAGCAGACCAACGATGAACATTAAGGAAAGACTGTTCTGGCAATAAAAGCTTGCAAGACATTGGAATTATTTTCAGAGAATGTCTATAGGTTGAGAGCCACTTGCCTGAGACGAATCAGATGCTGAATGTAGGAGTGCAGAGTGCCCTCTGCATCCCCCTCTCATGCTGTGACACTACATTTTATCCTTGAAAATGAACAATGTTGGCTCTTTAGGCTACTGGGTTTTTGAAACGTCCAAAGAAGGTGTGGTCCTCAAATACCTTCATTCATTGGTTGGAGCCAAAATGGCTAGTTGTGTGCTCAATCATACTACCTCTGCCCTTTCCTAGCTCATGGTCTTGGGCAAATGCTTGAATTTCTCTAATCTTCAGATCCTTCAACTGTTAAATAGGGTCGACAGCAGAATCTCAGAAGGCTGTTGTAAAGACGATGGGAGAAAAGACTGTGAACTGCTCAGCACAGTGCCCGTCACAAAGTAAGCCCACAACAAACAGAAGCTGTTGCTGTTACTTTGCAATTCTGCTCAGAACAGCTATCTGGTTCCCTGCCTTTGGGGTGGGGGACATGACAGTAATCTACGGTAATATCAGGAACCCGGGAAGACAGCCTAGTAATGAAGACCCGACTCGATAAACAATCTCACCTTCTCAACTGGACCCTCTCTCCAAACCCTGTTTACTTTTTCACTCCACTTCCCCCGCCCCCATTTGTTTTCCCTTTTTCTTTTTGTTTTTTCTCTCACTCTCTTTTCTTTCTTTCCTTTCCTTCCCTTCCTTCCTCCCTCCCTTCCTTCCTTCCTTCCTTCCTTCCTTCCTTCCTTCCTTCCTCAGCACTTATGACCTTCTAACATACTATATAATTCATTTATTGTGTTCATTGTCTATGGTCTGAATTCCTGAAAGAATATAGGCCCCATGAAGGCAGGGATCTTCGTCACTTTCCCCCCTGGTATATTCTGAGCACCTAACACAGTGCCTGACACGTATTAGATCTATTGGCTAGATGAACAATTCTGGGATAAACAATAAGGATTAGGGTCTTCAGGTCGACAGACCTCAAGATGATAGCACTTAGGTCTATCGGCCTCCATATTCACTCACTCATGTAATAAAATCTGAAGCACATACTAAGGGGACAGTAGTGGTAATTTAAACAAGAAAACTGGATTGACTGGAGCCACACTGGGAAGGGCTTTGAATGCCATGCCGACTTTGAACCTGATCCTAGATGCAAAGGTGGACCTACAAGGGGGTTGAAAGTAAGAGGCTGACATGATCAGGTTGTGTTCTGGAGAAATTCCTCTGGTGGCAGTGGAGGGAGAGAATAGAGTCAGTGGAGGCCAGGAACAGCCAGGTGTGAGGTGGAAAAGGCTTCTGGACAAAGGCACGCGTGGGGGGTGACTGGATATGAGGGGAGGGCAGGGAGAGGTGGAGGAGTCGAAGATTCTCCAGGGCTTCCAGTAAAGTCTCTAGATGGCAACTGGTGCCAATAACCAGAATAGGGATGCTAGGTTGAAGAAAAGAAGGAGCGGGGTGAGGACGGTCAATAATATGGCTTGGGGGCATGTTGATATGAAGGTGCATCTGTGAAATACATTCATGCAACTATTACTGTGTACCTAGGTGTGTGTCGGGCACTGTGAAAATCTCCTCAGACCTGGGAAAGAACTGGAGTCAGAGATCCTGATGTGGGAAGGTGGACCTAGTGACAGCTACTGGGAGTCCTCAGTGAGTAGCTACTGGCTGTCATCATGGTAAGGAGGGAGACGAGGCCTGGATGGTGAGCAGACAGAGGGTCAGCAGTTTGCTCTTGGGAGTCCTCCTCCCCAATCAGTGAGCGGAAAAAGTGGCCTTGGCAAGGGCCACTGGAGAAGGAACTTGTCTGAGACGTGAGATGGAGAATGTCATCATTTGGGGATTCTTAAGTTCATTAAAAAAAAAAAAAAAAACCAATTAAAAAATATTTATTCCCAGGCTGACTGAGATGCTGATAATGAGAATAAAAATTCCCTATTGCTTCATCATGGAGGTATTCTACTAGAAAACAAACCAAGCGAGTGGGCCATGAAACAGATACATGTGTTCTCCTCACCGGTAAATCAACCAACTCACCCATACCCAATCACAGAACGGCACAAACAGGCCAGAAAACCAAACCCCACAGGGCACGCGGTCCTAATAAATGATTCAGGCCCAGTGCTGGCTCCTCAGCCTGTTCACAGGTAAGCTGCCTCCTTCCTCCCTGCCTCAAGCTTCCAAGCTATCCGCGGAGGATAACACAGTGCCCATGGCTCTCCAAGTTCCCATGCACGTTTGAGTGTGATTTCAAGAATTCTCGTAACGCGCTTTGAGCTCCTCAAAGGAAGTAAACACGAAGTCTATACGTTATTTTTGTAAGCCTGTTAACAAGTCTCAGTCTCCATCTTCAAAGAAGCTCTCCTCCGGGGCACTGCATTTTATCTCCCCCCACGTCAGAGTTCAGCACTTGGAACAAAGAATTGGGTTACTATGGGAACCGAGGAAAGACACACACACCCTAGATTGCAGAAACATGAAAGGAGCTGACTAAAAAGGTCTGGAAGAGGTTGGGGAGGCGGGGGGGGGGGGGTGGTGGTGGTGGTGATGGATGATGCAGGCATCAATGAGGCAGGCCAACAGACAAGAGGCTTTGGTCCAAAGAGGCAAAAGATAATAATAGTTCAGGCATGCAAATAAAATAGGAAGAGAAATGCATGGTTTAGCCTGACCATCCAACTTGGTCTAAAACTTTATCAACAAGCCCACACAAATTTAGAGACAATCTGCTATGCATGTAGCCCTGTGCTAGGCAAAAGAGGTATTAAGACTAGGAGCTGATAATTTCACGTCAACAGGAAAGAAGTCACACTATAAGGCATTTCAGGCCATCAGACTGAACCGTGCTCACGGAGTTGAGCATCACGGGGCACAACACACAAGCTAGACACCACAGAGCTGTAAAGACGACGAAGACGTCTATCTACCCTCTCGAGGTCTAACTGTAGTGGTCAGGACAGAAACACACATAAAGATTATATAGGGCAGAAGGAAGCACTAGAATGAAGGTAGAAGGTACAAATGGAATGCTCTGGGGGCGGGGAATAGGGAATGATTGGTTCTGACTTACAACACGAAGGGAAGGCATCACGGAGGACCTGATATTAAGCAATTGTTTATTGAGCATCCCTTCCTGATGCCAACAATGAACAATACGACAAAAATGCCTGTCCTCACACAGCTTCCAAGAAGCAGAAGCTGGAGACAGTCTGTAGGAGGAGCTGGGTGAAAGTGAAAGCGTGGAAGTGGAGGGTGCCTGCGCATGTTTTGGAGGGGGGCCCTGGGAGCTGGGGGGCGGCGTGCGCTGAGATCAGGTGGACACGGAGTGGGGCGACGTCACAGATGCGATGCCATGACAGAGCATTTTTACTAGGCTTCGCTGCCTGGCTACACATTCGGGGACCCAGCCCAAAGTTTCCCCATCCCCCTTCTCATTTTATTACTAGCTTGGGCTTAGATCCCAACCCTGATGCGTGCCTAGGTCAGAGGCAGGCCCGAGGCCCGTGACCGGAGGTGAGCAGCAGGGGGGAGGGAGTGCGATCGGTCCCACGCTCTATGGAAGGTGGTGATAAAAGGACAACTTAGAAGGGGCAGAGGTGGAAGAACTAGAAATTATCAGGAGGACACGGCAACAGTTCAGGCAAGAGGTGCCAAAGACCAAGGCGGTGCGGATGCAAGGGGAGGCACGGCTGGGGGGTGACCAGGACTTGGCCGACAGTTGATGTGCCAGGTGAAGGAGTCAGGATGACATTTGAACAGGACGAGTAGGAGGACAGAAGGGACCTTTAGTAAGACAGAACACAGGGCATCAGATCTGGGGAGGACATCTGAATTCCATGTTTGACGTATTGATTTGGGAGACCCTGGGGAGGTGTTTGGAAAGATGCCTCCTGGGGAGCTGGGAACGAGAGGCTGGTGCTTGGGAGACAAGGCAGCGCGAGCCGTGTTGACTCAGGCTCACCCGCCCAGAAATGGTGACTGAAGTCCCTTCCAAGTACCCATTCGCGAAAGACTGGTGGGACACCTGACCGGTTGTGGGGGAAAATGTTTTTAGATTCGGAATCTCATCACTGGCAGGCTCTTAGAAGGGAGGCGGCTTAAATATCAGAGGTACTCGATAGACATTTGCCCAGTGGAACCAAACTTCCCAGTTAGTATGAACATTACATAGCACACGGGCTGCACGTCTCTCCAGACGATGCTTAGACTCCTTCAGGGCAAGGGCTTCCTCGCCTTGTCACCTGTCCCACTTACTGTTAGATACTTCATGCCAGAGTAAGAAATATGCTCCTCTATAATCTCAACCCACAAACACGACTTCTTATCTCGGAAATAACACAGTCCTCAAATACTTGAGACATCATCTGTCTCTCATCTCTCTTCCCCACTAGAATGTTTTTCGGGCTTCAAAGGGCGGCCACGTCACTTGTTCCCCTGCACTATTTTGAGGACCTACAGCAATTCCTGGAACAGAGTAAGTGAATAATGAATATGTGGTGTTTTTGAATGAATTCATGGATGTGTAAATGGCCTCACCTTAGTCATGTTGAGTCTGATGATTGCTAAGACATTCAAGGGAGCTGGAGAGATGGTCAGGCTGGAGATTTACCAATGGAAGGGTGACAGTTGAAGCTATGGGAGGGGACCAAGATCTTTAGGGAGGACAGCAAAAAAAGAGAAGTGCAGGGAAGGTAAGGACCAAGACTTTCACTCACTTATTTATTCAACTTTTAACTGAGCACTTACTAGAGACTAGCCCAAGGTCCTGCCCTCAAGAATATCCTGGTGAGGGAGTAGACAATAAACAAATGAACAAATGGGTATATAATGCAGGTGAGAATAGGTGAGGTGAGGAAAATAAAGGGTGAGGGGACAGAAAAGGAAGGGGTGAGGTTTTTGAAAGAAGGTGAGGCTCCTTGCGATCAAAAGGACAGAGCTTGAGTATTGAGCTGACCGAGGAGGCAAAACTGTATTATGTCACCCTCGGCCTGAGCCTCCTGTGATTACAGATGGGTGCTGGAATTATCTACGAACTTGGCTAACACTGGTCTATAGCTCTGGGAACACCCTAGAAGCTTAGCAGTTGTACTCTTTTTACCAAAGTTCATGTTCTCTAGGCTGAACTTCCCAAGCTGCCAGTGTCCTCAGTTAGGGGCTGGTTATTTATTTATTTATTTATTTATGTTTATTTATTTATTTTGAGAGAGAGAGAGAGTAGGGGAGGGGCAGAGAGAGAGGGAGAGAGAGAATCCCAAGCAGGCTCTGTGCTGTCAGCACATGGCTGATGTGAGGCTCGATCCCACAAACCGTGAGATCGTGACCTGAGCTGAAATCGTCTGACACTTAACCGACTGAGCCACCCAGATGCCCCAAGGGCCTGGTCATTTAGAGAGAAAAACAACATCAGCATCCGTTGGTGCCTCATGGCTGACAAAGTGGTGTCATACGCACATTTCACTGGACCCTAACAACAGTGCATCATAAGCTTTATTTTATTTTATTTTAATGTAATTTTTTGAGATATCAAGAGTGTGAGTGGATGAGGGACAGAGAGAGAGAGAGAGAGAGAGAGAGAGAGAGAGAGAGAGACGAAATCTTAAGCAGACCCCATGCCCAGCATGGAGCCCGACACAGGACTCGATCTCATGATCCTGGGAAGGGTTAAGAGCCAAAATTAAGAGTTGGACACTTGGGGCACCTGGGTGGCTCAGTCAGTTACACGTCTGACTTTGGCTCAGATCATGAGCCCCGCATCGGGCTCTGTGCTGACAGCTCAGAGCCTGGGGCCTGCTTCGGATTCTGTGTCTCCCTCCCTCTCCTCCCCTCCCCCGCTCACACTCTGTCTCTCTCAAAAATAAACATTAAAAAAAAAAAAATTGGATGCTTAACTGACTAGGTGTCCATAAGTTCTATTTTATAGATGAGAAAACTAAAGCTCAGAAAGCCCAACTGTAAAACTCATAATAATTAGAGTTGAGGTTTGAACTGAAGTGTATCTGTAGGAGCTTGACTTTTTTGTCAATTCTAGTAAAACTTGACCTGATTCTCAGAGGGAAGTGAAGTCAAGAAGAGAAGAGGCTAACTCTCACCAAGCGTCTACCTAATGTCTCGCGATGTGTAGGCATTTGTGGATACACAATATTGCATCCTCACAACAACCTTGTGGGTTAGGTACTCTTGCTCCATCTTATACTTGGGGAAACTGAGGCACAGAGAAGCTCGGCAACACGCCAAAGGTCCCGTGGCCATTGAGCTAGCATTGGATCTCAGGTCACCCTGACAATGAACTCCTAGTTTCCAACACTTTATACCCAGACATTTTACCAAAACTGTCAACCTTCTCCTGCCATCGGTCTCTGTTGAACTCAGTGCTGAATTACGCTGAGGAGGCTGAGCTGTAACCTAAGTGGCCTTTGTGGAACACAGAGGGAGGACAGTGGTCTGGAATGGGGCCACTCATACAAATGTGAGGGTATTTCTATTGCCTCTTGTGAATACTAAAAGGATTCTGATAGTATTATTCTTTCTTAGCCTTCTATTCATTGACTGCTAACACATACTACTAATAAATGTATATTCCCTCCTGAACATCCCTTCACAAGCTCATACAAAAGGAAGGCTGAATGAAGGATGCAAAGCTTTCATTTTGGAATTAATTTTTTGGTCATCTAATGCACATACTGTGTACTTGACTTTCTACTACCGCATTCACACTGCCTTCCACATAAAGGTACTTTTAAATGCACACTTGACTTGCAGTGTCACCCAGTGGCTGGTTGAGGAATAACATGTTAATTTAGGACCATGTGTTCGGTTAAACAAAAAATTCACTAAGCCATGCAAGATACCATTATTTATCATTTTCATCGGTTTAGATTTCAGAGAATTAAAAGGAAACTTCCACAGACCTGATGTTAATAGTACTTTTAAAGAGATACCCTCTCACACTATAAGGAACCAGGGTCCTTGGAGAAATGGCTAATTCCAGCTCTAGAACAAGAAATGCCCAGATGTGCTTGAAACATTTCTGTGACACCAGAAAGCAAGGAAGCTACCATAGAGCACTAGAGTCATGTCCAAAGGACTCAGAAACCAATTGGAAGAGGCTCCCCCTGGCCAAAGATGGACAATTTGAACATCAGTAAGAACAGCTACAAAGAACTGAAACACATCCATTATGTCTAAATTCGTATGTTAATACCGACACTCAAAAAACAGATCGACACCACCTTGCGTGTGGCAGATGTTCAGGAACGAAGTCATTATTCTGAAAACAGATAAGGAGAAGGCAACAAGCTACAGAGAAGGTATCTTGCATTTTCTCTACGACTCCATCTCAGGGAAGTCAAATGGCAGACGAGGAGAGGTTTCTCTTTGTATCAAAGTATTCCAGCTAATAACTGAAGGACAAATAGAACACATTATCACTTTACCAGGTATAAGAAAGGCCTCTAGGCAAGGGTGATCTACAGTCGCTGACCTCACAAAAACAGAGGCAAGCAAACCGTATGGGCCCCCGATAGAGGGATACAGCACCGCCTATGAAACATCCTTGCCAAAAGCAGCAGCTGGAATCTGACTATGCCTCTGGTTCTAACGACTAATTTACAGGCAGTGCCGGAGGCAGAGGAACACGTTAAAAGGTCACTGAAAGGCAATCTGCAACATTCAGACTACAGGAAACAAGAGGACAAATGACCCCTAAGCAGTAATGAAAAATGAAAAGGTGTAGTGGCGAGGAAGGCCGCAGATTAGTAAAAGCTTAAAAGGCATACCAACCAATTGCAATGGATGGATTTTATTTGGATCCCGGCTCAAAACAAACTTTTAAGAACAAATTTTCAGGTAGTGGGAGAAATCTGAACACTGGACATATTTTATATTATTATCACATTAATGAAATGTTAAAATTTTAGGAGTAATAAGACATTATGAGTGTGTTTTTAAAAGGTCTTTGGTAGTCACACTGAAGTATTTGTGGATGAAATAATAAAATGTCTGGAATTTGCCTAAAAATAACCCAGTGGAGGGGCTGGGTGGTAGTTGTGAGGGTACCCATGACACAGATTTGACCTTGAGTTAATTATCTTGAAGGTGAGTGATAGGTTACATAGAACGTCATTAAGTTTATTGTATCTTTTTATTACACAGGTTTGGCCTTGAGTTAATTATCATTGAAGGTAAGTGATGGGTTACATAGGATTTCATGATCTTCTATTTTTTTATAAGTTTGAAAATTTCCATACTAAAATGTTAAAAGAAAAAAAATCATACCAACTCATCACCCTGGGTCTGGTAAAACAGACGATTCAAAGCCAGCCTCGTCCGCTTGAAGTCTTATGCGAACTGATTTAACCATGTCAACCTCATTCCTCATGAAATCAAAAGGAGCGAAGGGAAAAAAAATTACTGAACCTTACCACAGGTCATGAAGTGATTTGTAAAGACAGAAGCATCTTAGTAGCTACTGAAAGGTACTCTTTAGTAATAATCCTATGAGGGACATTGTTATGGCACTCGACAGATGGAGAAACTGTCTTAAAGAGGGTGAGGGACTTCCCAAGCTTCTGGGATTCAAACGAAAACATACTTATTCATTGGAGTATACCAGACTGCCTCCCAAGACACAGGGAAGAGAATGGAACAGAGGGATCAGGCATGAAGGTCAGATAGGTGAGACAGAGGGCATAAGATTTAAGGAGGCGCTTATTCTCTCAGTGCTAACCCTATACTTGGACAACTGTGAAAGTGGGTGTCTCTTTAAATTCTGGGCCACAGGCACCTCAGCTCGCTTCCCCACTCTAGTCCCTGCCCTTGGGAAAGACATTCTTTTTTTTTTTTTTTTTTTAATGTTTATTTATGAGAGAGAGACAGAGAGACACAGAATCCGAAGCGAGCTCCAGGCTCTGAGCTGTCAGCACAGAGCCCGACTCGGGGCCAGAACCCATGGACCTTGAGATCTTGACCTGCGCTGGAGTCGGACGCTTAACTGACTGAGCCACCCAGGTGACCTGGGAAAGACATTCTTTACTTAGAGTTTGCTTTCTCTGCAGACTCTGTAGTGAAGGCTGGAAAGTCTGATGACTGGAGAAAAGCGGAGTTTCCAGTGCTAGCGGTCCAACTGCAGTACACGCACTGTCCTCTGGGGGGCCCTGCGTCGCTTGGCCTAGGACTGCCCAGAGCAGCCAAACTCACATTCCAAGCCTTAGTGTTGGCAACAGAGAAAGTTGCACCCTCAGGTGCAGAAGTGGGGCGGTGCAGTCAAATAAGTATGTTTGGAGGCCCCTGGGCGTGGACAAAAACTCTCCAGTGCAAGATTATTTGTATATTTATTTTTCTTTAAGTTGTTCCAGAGTAAGAGCAGATCCATACCTATAGTTGATACTGGTGACGTTCCTGGTCTCTGACTATACATGGTTCAGTGCCTGCCACGAAGTAGGATTTTGAAAACAGGGAGTCATTGATTATCTACAAGAGACTTGGTTTCTGAAGGGAGGTTGGGGCCCAAAGAATAAAAACCTGCAACCATCTGTACCTGTTGTGCTCTACAGTCAAAAGAACATGACCCCATTCGAGGCCCTGGCAACAGGACTAGAATGATAATAGTGCTCTGCTCAAAGGACCATGGACAATGAACAGCTAAGGGGGTGGCAGTCCAGCTCTGGCAAATACTCCCTGCCCTTCTCGCATTCAAAGGGAGCATGGGCTAGAAAAGGAGATTCCCCCAAGTCCTTTATGTATTTATGTACTCATTTACATATTCGTGACCCCAAACTACCGCTTGACTTAGATATTCCCAGAGTCTCCCAGAACCCTGCTGTGGCTAATGTGGATGTTCAGCTTAAGCTGTGGGGATACTCTATCCAGGTGAATTTGGCAACTGGCAAACGCATTTATTCAGCTACAGTACAAATATTTGTGTGTTGGAAGCTGAAGAAACTGAAGTGAGAAATTGTCAGGACTCGGTATTTCTTAACTTAATTCATCGACAATACAGAGAAATTAAGGAAACAATCCTATTGACATCAAATAGGAAAGAATACCTAGGAATAAATTTAACGAAGGAGGTAAGAGATCTGTACCTGAAAACTGTAAGACATTAATGAAGAAAACTGGACAAGACACAAATAAATGAATAGATATTCCATGCTCATGGATTGGAAGAATTAATATTGTTAGGATGTTCATACTACCAAAAGCAATCTACAGATTCAATGCAATCTCTATAAAAATTCCAATGGAATTTTTCACAGAACTAGAAAACCAACCCTGAAATTTGTATGGAACCGCAAAAGACCCCAAATAGCCAAAGCAATCTTGAGAAAAAAAGAATAAAGCTGAAGCGTATGTCCTGATTTCAAACTGTATTACAAAGTTATTATAATAAAAACTACGGCATTGGCATAAAAACATATACAGATCAACGAAACAGAATAGAGAGCTCAGAAACAAACCCATGCATATATGGTCAACCAATTCACAACAAAGAAGCCAAGTGTCTTCAATAAATGGTGTCTGGAAAACAGGGCAGCAACAGGCAAAAGACTGACATTGGACCTCTATCTTACGCCACACACAAAAATCAACACAAAATAGATTAAATACTTGAACATAAGACCTGGAACCGTAAGATTCCTAGAAGAAAACATAAGGTGTAAGCTCCCTGGCATCAGTCTTGGCAACAATTTTTTGTATTTGGCAACAAAAGCAAAAATAAACAAATGGGACTACATTGAACAAAAAAGTTTCTGCACAGCAAAGGAAACCAACATAATGAAAAAGCAACCTACTAAATGGGAGAAAATATTTGCAAATGATATATCTGATCAGGAATTAAAAGCTGAAATATATAAAGAACTCCTATAAATCAATAGCAAAAAAGCCAAACAATCTGATAAAAAAATGGGCAGTTGGTTAAGCATCTGACTTTGGCTCAGGTCACGATCTCATGGTTCATGGGTTCAAGCCCCATATTGGGTTCCACGCTGACAGTGCAAAGCCTGCTTCAGATCCTCTGTCTCCCTCTCTCTTTGTCCCTCCCCTGCTGACACACACACACACACACACACACACACACTCTCTCTCTCTCCCCCCAAAATAAATAAACATTTTTAAAAAGTGGGCAGAGGATCTGAATAGACATTTTTCCAAAGAAGACATACAAATGGCCAATACGTACATGAAAAGGCACTCAACATCACTAATCATCATTGAAATACAAATCAAAGCCACAATGAGATATCACTTCACATCCATTAGAATAGCTATTATCAAAAAGACAAGAAATAACAAGAGTTAGCAAGGCTATGGAAAAAAGAGAACTGTGTACTGTTGGTGGGAATGTAAATTGGTGCAGCCACTAGGGAAAACAGTATGGAGGGTCCTCAAAAAATTAAAAGTAGAAACTACCAAACGATCCAGCAATTCCACTTCTGGGTACATATCCAAAGGAAATAAAATCACTATCTTGAAGAGATATCTGCACTACCATGTTCACTGCAACATTATTTATAATAGCCAAGATATGGAAACAACCTGAGGGGCCATCAACAGATGAATGGACAAAGATGTGATACATATATACAATGCAGTATTATTCAGCCATAAAAAAAGGACAATCTGCCATTTGTAACAATGTGGATGACTTTGAGGGCATTATGCTAAGTGAAATAAGTCGGACAGAGAAAGGAAAACACTATATGATCTCACTTATATGTAGAAGTGAAAAAAAACAAACCCTGACCTCACAGAGAAGAGCTTGGTGGTTGCCAACGACAGGGGATGTAGACGGAGAGTTGGAGAAATGGGTGAAGGTGGTCAAAAGGTACAGATTTCCAGCTATAAGATAAATTTGTCCTGGGGATATAATAGAAAGCAAGGCGACTATAGTTAAC
This sequence comes from Panthera leo, assembly GCF_018350215.1. Taxonomy (NCBI): domain Eukaryota; kingdom Metazoa; phylum Chordata; class Mammalia; order Carnivora; family Felidae; genus Panthera; species Panthera leo. The sequence continues at coordinate 46,409,478 of NC_056685.1, forward strand.
AATATACGGTAATAAATATTTGAAAGTTATTAAGAAAGCAGATCTGAAAAGTTCTCATCTCAGGAAAAAGCAATTGTAACTATGTCAAGCGATGGATGTTAAGTAAACATTATGGTGATCATTTCATAATATTTACCTATATCAAAGCATTACATCTTGTATACCTTAAGTCACTATAATGTTATATTTTAATTATATCTCAATAAAACTGGAATAAAATATAAATGTAATGTAAATGCTTCCTCCAGATGATTAAGGAGTGGTGATGGAAGTCACGTGCTACCCTGGATGCCTAAAGATTCCTCTCCTTACAACAATAAAATAAAAACAGAGAGAGAGGCAAACCATAAGAGACTCTTAAACATAGAGAACAAACCGAAGGTTGTCGGTGGGGAGGTGGGGGGATGGGCTAAATGGGTGATAAGCATTAAGGAGGACACCTGTTGGGATGAACACTGGGTGTTACACGTAAGTGATGAATCACTGGGTTCTACTCCTGAATCCAATACCACACTGTATGTTAGCTAACTTGAATTTAAATAAATAAATTAAACACACACACACACACACACACACACACACACACACACACACACAGAACCCTCTCCTTACAGGGAATAGACAGTGATGCTTTCCCTCTCCTCGATCTTAACACTGTCATCGGTGGGAACTGGTGGGTTGCTCTGAAACTGGTTTGGAATCCGGAACCAGACTTTCAATTTCTTCTGCAGGGAGCCATCATCACTTGGAAACACAGCAAAGGAAATAGGCACGGTCATGCCCATCCCGATTCCTGAAAACATAAAAACCCACAGAGTGAGGGTATTGTAGACAGAACTTTGGCTCAGAACTGTGAAAGACCTGCTGGTCTCATTCTTCTTCCAAATCAGGATTCTTTTTGTTCTTGAAATTAATAATAAATCTTTCAGGTATGAAAACTATACAGTCAGATACATACAAAACACCTCTTATTTGTATATTTTGGAAATAGGAGTGTAGTGATTCAACTCATTTGGAAAACATTATTTGCTAATATATATCAAGACTGTAAATAGATCAGTATCTAATTACTCTCTATTTAAATATAAATTTTAAGGAAATAATCCAAAATGTGGAAAAGGCTACAGGTGATAGGATATTCATTGCAGCAGAATTTATAATTGTGAGAGACTGGGAGCCATATAAGTGTTCAAAACAGCAATATGTCTAAGTGAATTATAGGCGCATGATACAATATAACATAGCTATCAATAATTACGCTTAAGAAGACAATTTCTCAAAGGTGGAAAATAGTTATGAAATAAGTAACAGAAGGGTATACAATTGCACAAACACTATGATTACATTTTAAAAGCCTATTAAAGGATGCCTGGGTGGCTCACTCGGTTGAGCGTCCTACTTTGGCTGAGGTCATGATCTCACGGCTTGTGAGTTCAAGACCCGTGTTGGGCTCTGTGCTGACAGCTCGGAGCCTGGAGCCTGCTTCGGATTCTGTGTCTCCCTCTCTCTCTGCCCCTCCCCCGCTCACGCTCTTTCTCTCTCTCAAAAATAAATATTAAAAAAAAAAAGCCTAGCAAAAAGCCCTAAAGAAATACATTCAGAAGACAACAATGATTGTATTATTTGGGGTGCTGTTGTGTTATGTTCAAAATTTTCTTTAACGAGTTTTATAATTTTTATACATATTTTCTTCTAAAAAAAAGTTATGACAGTATTAAGAAGGAAAAGATTTCTGACTTCCTACCGGTGGACTTATACAAAGCCTGATTACTTTAGTCCTAGTAAATGTTACTGAGGTTAATACCAGTTTCTAGCTTTCTGAATTATCAGCTTGAGAAATACCCTAAAAATAAAACATCACATCTCTTTTTTCACCTTGCTTTCTGATCCACTTTGGGTTTGCACTGATCATAAAGGGTAGTTTAAATTAGAGAGCTTTAGTGTTACATTCATATTAAATATGGTTTTCATGCTGACAGGCACACTGAAACTTCACGCCCATCATTTTAAAAATAGGGGCACAGCCATCACAGACTGCCAAGACTGTAAGGAGTGGGACAGCTTAAAAATTCTCAGACCCTTCATTTGCTAGAACAGAGCCGGGGACCTGCCGTACTCAACACTCACTGAGCCTCAGTACCCTGCAGATTCTGAGCAACCAGACCAGGGAACTGAGCAGAGATGTTCAGCCTGGAGGCAGAGGTCTTGGGTCAGAGGTTGGCCTGGCTCTATGACTCGGCTTCCTTCACTCAGTCATGATAAGCACCGTATGGTTAAAAACCCCAGAGTGTATGTTCACGCCTGGGAGAGAAGCAGGAAGGCAGTGATACTGAGCAGGGATACCACCCAACGAGGGGGAGGCTGGGATGAAGTCAGTGTGGTTCCCGCCCGCCCCCCACCCCCCCGCCTGCCGAGTGCCCCCGTGCACACAGTACAACAAGTTCACAGGCCACGGAAACACACGGTGACATGTGCCTTGTGGCCTCTCCCTGTGTTTTCCACTGATGACGGGAGCCGTAGCAAGCTTGCCTCTGAGACTAGAGCCACATCCCTCAGGGATACTCACCCTTGTCATTGGTGCCCCCCACATACTTCATGACCTTGGGCATGGCTTCACGCAGACCCTCATCCACAGGCTTATCTGTCACTTCCACTGTGGCAAACTGTCCGCCTTCACAGGTCCTCTCCTCATAGGAGACTTCTTCCTAGGGGCAGAATACACATGCTTAAGAGATGTAAAGTGGTAACCTGTGGTGACTCCAGAAGCAGTAACGGTCCAGCTCCAAGAGACCCTGACTGCTAAAGAACTTTCCATGACGAACCCGGGCATGGTGGCAGGGTAGAAGAGAGGACAGTAGAGGTACGAAGGGCCATGAGAAAAAGGTTCTGGGATTTCTTACAAATGTAGAGTCAGCAGAAAAAAAAACTTGGTATAATCAATATTCTCAGAGAGATAAGAGAAGATACGGCATTCCCAAGCCACTCAGAACGTCCCCCAGAATGCGATAAAAATAGAATGTCCAGGGATCAAAGGGCTCTTCGAAATTAAAAATACAACAGAAATGAAAAATTCAGTGGAGAGGTCAGAAGATAGAGCGGAAGGAAATCTTCCAGAAAGTCAAGTGAAAAGGCAAAGAAAACAGAGGAGGAAATGAACTCAGGGGATCAGGCCAGGAGATCCAACATCTGAATGACAGGAGAGCCAGGAAAAAGAGAAGAGAATTGCAAAGGAGGAAACAAAGAGATACAACAACAACGCCACAGACTCCAAGGCTCCAGGATGGGCCTCATTCTAGAAGCAGGGACTCCGGGCAAGAAGAAACAGAGTAGTTCTCTTCACTCAGTACTTCCAGACACTACTCCTGTCTCGCTAAATGGTACCCCTCCCCCACTCCCCTGGATGCTCAGCTCCACTACTTCTCCAGAGCCTTCCTGGCGGGACCCCCACCCCCGCCACCCCCAGCATGACCACTCTCTGTGTGGGTCTCTGCCCGAAGGTCCTTTGCCATAGAGACCCACGCAGCTCTCCTTCACTCCCTCCTCCTCTTCCTTGCCCTGTGATATCTCCGATAATTTCATATTCCTCAACATACACTGTAAGACCGTGTCTTTCAAACGTTAAAGAGAACCACGACACATAACAAGAAATGTGTATTTTTTTACAAGGAGAAACAAAGCTTCACAAAAATAATACTTTACCCTTAGGGAGGGGATACATTCTGAATCTAGCCTTTTCTTTCTTCCCCGTTGACTTCCACTCTACTCAAGTAAATTTCATGCTATTCCACGAAAAGAAGAAACACGTGCCCTATATTGAGCTATCGGGTAAGGAAACACTGCTGCAGTTTGAAAAATCTGCCATGAAGTCTTTGTGGACAAGAGCTATGCCACAGAGCATCATAAATTAGATGCTCAACAGACGTTTATTTATTGATTAAGGAACTGCCTCGCTTACTAATGATGATGAAAAACAGACACATGGGAGAGAGAACTTGGCTGCCCCTGGTTGGGGAAACAGGACTTCCTATGACATCCTAGACTGAAAGGTCTCAACTCCCAAGGGGACCGAATGACTCTCTGGAGGTGGGGCTAAGTGGCCTGGATAGTCTGAAAAAGTACACTTACATTATAATTTTGTGTTTAGAATGAGAAAAATACCTATTGTGTTTGTAATGCAAAATTAAAGGAGAATAGCAAGAAGCAGGGCTGGGGGCGGGAATTGCACCAGACCAGGAATCAAGAGGCTGAAAATCTACCGCGGCTACTAATTCCAAGGATTGCTGTGAGGCCCTCCCCTCGGAGAGCGTCACACTACCAAAGAGTCTCCAGTAGCAAACCCTGCTGTGTAAACGGGGCGGTTTTGCTCGTTCTGGCTCTGTCGCAGCACAGACGACACACACCTTCCACTGGAGGTCCCACCGAGTCCTGCCATTTATGTTTTAAATTCCAGAAATGCTACTCCGTGAATCACAGAATTTCAGCCTGAAATTTCCCAAAGAGGAAATGAAGAACCAGAGGGATTGAACTGCCCAAGAACACACAGCTACTAAGCGGTGAAATTGGAACCAGACTTCACACCTCCAAACCCTAGTCTAATGCTTACTGCCGGACTCTATACTGTATGGGGGATGATGTTAGTGCTTTGAAGCATCTTTCTTTAGCTACTGAGTAAGTTATTTCTTTTTTTTTTTTTTTAAAGTTATTTATTTATTTTGAGAGAGAGAGAGAGAGAAGCAAAGAGAGAGGGAGGGAGAGAATCCCAGGCCGGATTCTGCATCGTCAGCATAGAACCAGACGCAGGGTTTGATCTCATAAACTGTGAGATCATGACCTGAGCTGAAATCAAGAGTTGGATGCTTGGGCACCTGGGTGGCTCAGTTGGTTGAGTGTCCGACTTTGGCTCATGTCATGATCTCACGGTTTGTGAGTTTGAGCCCTACATCGGGCTCATTGCTGTAAGCACAGAGCCTGCTTTAGATCCTCTGCCCCCCACTCCCTGCCCCTCCTCCGCTCACGCTCTCTCTCTCAAAAATAAATAAAATATTAAAAAAAAAAAATTGGATGCTTAACTAACTGAGCCACCCAGGCGCCCTGAGTTAGTTACTTCTGATAGACATTTGTGTGCCTGCGTCAAACTCAGAATAGGGGCATCCAAATTCATTTCATGGACCCTCATCTCTCACAACTGGAGAAACCAGTGATAAACTCTCAATGGAGAAAAGAGCTGGTTGGCTCTTTCCTTTGTTCTTTCGTTCCTTCTTTTTATTCACTCAACCTACAACTATGGGGCATCTACCGTGTGCTGAGCACTGTGGCATGGGCTACGATACAGAGAAGAGAGACAGAGTCTCTGACACCAGGAGGGGCACAGGCTAACAGGTAATAATCTGATATGTTTAAGAGGAGAGGCAGGGCAGGGTGGGAACACAGAAGAAGACTAGTCAGGTTGTTTTGCAGGGCACGGGTGCATGTTGACGTGTTTGGCTAGGTCAGGCTGAATTTGAGGTGCTGATAGATCATCCAGCTGGACATTCAGTCACTGATGCATTGATTCATTGAATAAATATTGAAAACCTCTGCTGGGTGCTATAGATTTAGAGATTAATATGATATGGGCAGTCTGGTTGGGTGGTGAGAAGATTATAAAATTATCGTATGATGTAGTAAATGTTCTGATAGTTCGGGGAGGGCGATTCCAGGTCGTGGACACCACGAGAAGAAGAACAGAAGAACAAACTGCTGAGGGTGATGCAGTTCACTGGGGCTGGAGCAAAGGCGGTCAAGCAGGGCACAGCAAGAGAGGGGCCAGACGCACAAAGACCTCATAGGCTGTCACAGGGAGAAGGATTTTGTGACAACTGTCCTAGTGACGGTGAGCCGAGTGTGCAAGTCAGTTTCATCCACCCCACATTAATTCAACTGACTTTGTGATCCAGATATGGAATTTCGAGTAGGAGGGGTCCCGGAGCAGAAAGGAGAGTTCTGGGGATGGTCTAGGCGGTATGTGCTCTCAGCCTGTCCCCCTGGCAGAAAGTCCAGGGACAGGGAGGAAGGGCTTCAAAGAAAGGAATCCAGTGTGATTCAGAGAGACAAGGCTTCCATGATAAGTCTACCCACCCTTAAGGCTCAACTCAACCTCCTCCTCCAGAGTGATTCCTCCTTCTGAGGAGCTCAGACAAGACTAAGGTTAGAAGGGCCCTTTCATATCTATCTGTTCATCTGCGTCCTGTTATAGATGAGCAAACTGTCCATTGTGCAAGCTGGACACGTGGGTCTAGAGCTCAGCAAGACACTGATACAGGGATATAAGTTTGGGAGTCATCAGCAGAAGGGGTAACTAAAGCTGTGAATGGAGCGAAGATTGCCTGGGGAACAAATGAGTGTTCCGTATCACTTAATCATGTTAATTAATCCCCTACCTACAAGCCATCATTCACCAGTTTCTTAACCTATCCAGGTGGTCTAGGCCCCGCCTAACTTCTGTCTGCCTTGCCAGCCACACTCAGAGCACTTCCTCACTGGCCTTCTATTGCCTTCAGTGCCATGGTCATTCCTGACTCAGGGCCTCTGAACCTGCCTCTTTTCTCTCCCCGGAATATCTTTTTCCTGTCTCTGCCTGACGAACCCCTACTTATCCAAAAAGCCCCAACCGAAAAGTCGCTTCCCAAAGAGGATCCCAATTTAAAACAAGTTCCCCTGGTATTTTGTACAGGCCCTTGTCCTTTCGAGACACAATACGTATTGTAATTACAGCTGAAGAATAACGTGTTTAACCTCCACCTGCAATCCCAGGCCCCATGGGGGCAGGGGCTGTCTGCATACTTTAGCATGTACTACTGTGTCTTGCATATATTAGGTACTGTAAGGGTCTGTGGGGAAGGAGACTGCGGAGTAAAACCTGGTCTTACCCTAACGACAAGAAATACAACAGACAGAGCTGGGTAGAGAGATAAGAAACTAGTCTAGTTATATTTATGCTGGAGAAAAGCGGGGTCACAATGTCTAAAGGTGGTACCATGGCAGGTCCCACCTTGTTTTTACAGCATCTAAGTCCATAAACTCTCATTGTTTACTGGATCGCTCAAACCTAAGTGACGGGTATTACAAAACTACTCTAGTTCTCGAGGGGGAATTGAAATAGAATTCCATTTCTGCAGAAAATAAAGCACCTAGGTTAACCCAGTTAACATATTTGGTTCTTCAGATTTAATGTCTTTAGTGTGTTTCATTGTCACATGGAACAGAATAGTCCACCTCCGCCCCAGATCTGGCTAGCTTATGCTCCCAGTCATATAAGGATTTGGCCCATGACTACAAACACCAATATTCAGCATTCGATGGGAACCCTGGTCAAGTTCAAACTCCAGACAGGGATCTTGCAACAATGCCTCTTGCAAGGGTATTTGCAAGGTCCTCTGCAAGGTCAGTTTTTTTTTTTCCTTGCCACCTGATGTGGTGGGTGTACATGTTAATTCTGGAAGCCAGCTTTCTCATTGTAAGAAAATAATAATAACAATCAACCTAACTCAGGACTTTCTATGTGTCGGGTATTATTTTAAATATTTTGCATGGATTCGTTCACTCAGTCCCTCCAATGATCTTGTGAAGACGTTAGTGTTTTTATCTTCATTTTCAGATGAAACTGGAGCACAAGGGGTTAAATAACATGCCCAAGTTACAGCGGGCAGGTGATTGAGCCAGGATTCCAACCTAGGATGTCGGGTCCCAACCAATGTGCACAGGCTGGAAAAAAATCCCATAAAGATGTCAATTGTTGATGTCAGTCCTGCTTTGAGCATCCACAAGACCCACCCAATCCAACACAGAGAGCAGTGTGTCCTCCCCTCTCCAGAAGCAATGTGGAAGGCACCTGATAAGGTCTGCAGCAGACTGGACCTCCCCCATCACAATCAGTTCTGAACATCTGGTGAGCCTGAACCTGAGCTACACAGGACACGCTTCCTGCCATCAATTTGCCCAGCGAAGTAGGCAACAGTTCCTGACCCAGACTCTTTCCAGGGTAAGATGCTCAATTTCAGGGAGAGTCTGTTTTCAAAATAATAACACCCTGAATTTGTGTGTGTGTGTGTATGTATATATATATATATATATATATATATATATATATATATATTTAAAAAGGCTTGTAAGTACCTTTGAATATTTAAGTAATTGTCACATAGGCATGGTGATTCTTGTATTACAGTTGAGGAATTTCAGGGTTCAGAGTGGTTAGGAGGTCAAGTAGTTTACCCAAAATTACCTGTGAAACTAAAGGGATACTAACACCATACCAACCAAGTGTTAGGTATTTTGTTGAACAACTTTGAATTGGTTATCTCATTTAAGCTTCCAAACAATCTTATAAGATACAAATTATTTCCTCTCATGCTTACTTCAGAGAAGTTAAGTAAGTTGCCTGTGACCACACAGCCAGTAAGAACAGAGCTGAGTTGTGACATGATATTACCATATTTGAAGGGGGTAAACATTTTAAATGTTTATTTATTTTGAGGGAAAGAGAGCACAAAGTGGAGAAAGGGCAGAGAGACGTAGAGAGAGAATCCCAAGGAAGCTCCTTACTCAGTACAGAGGCCTATGCAGAACTCAATCTCACCACCCCAAGATCGTGACCTGAGCTGAAATGAAGAGTCAGAACGCTTACCCGACTGAGCCGTCCAGGCACCCCGCATGCCTTTTAAAAAATTAATATGTATAGTAACACTGGGAGCAGTTGGGAAAGATATTTTTATATCCATTCTACAGCTGCAGAAACTGAGGTCGGTCAGGTTAAATGATTTGCATCAGCCTGATAGCAACATCCCAGATAGCACCATACTCCCATCAAACGTTGAGGGAAGATGCTTATCAGGGAGTTGTATTTGTCCTTAGAGGCACCAAATCAGTGGTAGGTGACACTGTATCCATAAGGGAAACAGAAGCTACCAGAGTATTTTGAACAGAGGCATCTTGATTCAAGGAACTAATTTCATAAATAATAGAAGAGCGGAGATGCCCCACAGGGAACAGTGAGGCAACCCAGAGGTGAGTGAACACCTTAGGAGGGGTAGAGGGAGGATTATGCTACCTGAGCTCAGACACCTGGATCACTTGGTGGAAGCTAGAACCATGGTGGCCTGTCTAGAAAGAGCTGGATCCACAGAGACACTCTTGGTGCCAGAGCCCTGATAGTTTGGAGAAACACCTTCCTCCCTTCCTCCCACCCTCTTATCTCCCAGTAGTGCCTCCCACTGGGTGAACCTCACTGCCAGGTGCCTGACATCGGAGCCTGGGAAACAGGCAACTGGGATCAGCCCCCACTCCACACAGAGACCCAGAGAGCAAAGCAGGGAGTGGGTGAGGAAGGGATCTGAGGGCAAACAGGCAGCAGACCAACTCAGACCTGAATGTGCAATTGTCTCTTAACCTAAAGAGACCAAGTAAGCTGGATTCCACTATAGAAAGGAAAGCTCTCTGGAACTTGTTGGTAACATGTGGATTCTATAAGTGTTAGGGCCAAAAAGCACCGTAGACATCCCTGGGCTGAGTCCACAGACTGGCAGGCACACAGGCCTGGTCTAGGCACAGACAGATCCTATGGCCCGCAGTTTACAAACATTCGTAGGCAGCTATCCACAGTTAAAACCGACATATTTGCACAGCCTCACTCCTAAAATTCCCTGTTCCTTCCTCTCTCCCCTGCTTGTTTTTCTTCACAGCCTTGATCACCATCTGATAATGATGTTTGACCTGTTTTTTTGTTAACTAACCACTAAGATGTAAGCCCCATGAGGACATGGAATTTTTTTGGTTTTGTTCACTGCTCTATCTCCACAGCCTGTAAGACGGACTGGCACACAGATGGCACTCGACAAGTAGTTCCTTGTCGAATAAATTAATTTTAACTTGGGAGAGTTCACACCAAGAATCTGGATTTCTGGTCTTCCTTAAAAATCTGGCAACTCTGGTTTACGTCTCTGTGAAGCCACATCACTGCCTTTGTAGAGGGGGCCGTGAGTTCTCTCTGATTTGCCTCAGACCCCACCTTGCCCTAGCACCTAACACAGCTAGCGTCATTCCCCTTACCTGCTTGGATGCTTGTGGGCATCTGACTATGTCACCCTTGACCTGGGCTAACCTTGATCATTCTATGTGCTGCCGAGGAAACGGAGAGACAGACAGATGAAGGGACAGGCCTCTGGTTATAGTTGCTTGAAGAGTGCAGACTAGAGTCTAGTTGAGGGCTTTTGTGACCATCACTGTAGCAGGTACCAGAACTTGGCCGCCAGACAACACAGTCCTTTAACATACGAGATGCGAAGCTGGGAGCTGAGTCTACAAAGTGCACAAAGTAGTTGTCTGCAAGGAGACTATGCTCTAGTGGGGGACTCTGTCTTCAGGGGGCAGTCCCATTTGCTTGTGCTAGCACTGATGTAAATTTGGGGGGAGACAGCAGTCACGCCCTCTTCACCCAACCTGTATTCTAGGACCCAACTCTGGGAGTCCCACTGGCCAACATACCATTTCACAGCTCTGGGCCTTTGCACCTGCTCTCTCCTTTTCTGTGCACTTCTAACCTCCCTGAGGCCCAGCTGAAGACACCTCCTCAGGGCAGGCCCCCTCATCAGCCCCTGGCAGAATGGTTTGTTCCTGCCCCTGTGCCTCTGTGGAGCACAGATCTTGTTCCTTTATACTCAGTCCTCCAGGAGTTGGGAGTTTCTTAAGGACAAGCATGTTTCTGGTCTTTCTGCAACCGAAGGTCTCCCAGGAAGCAAAAGAGCAGAATGCTTGGGATGTTTAAACTAAGGAATGCATTCAACAGGCGCAGTTCTATCGCCACGGGGTACCCCTCCCCCAAAGCAACCTCTCCTTTTTGTCACCCCTCCTCCCAGCAGAGCCCTAGGCCTGCTGTGCTGGACTTCCCTTACTTCCTCCTTCCCAATTCATGTGCTGGGCACTGGGGGGCCGCGCCCCCGGTAGGCGCCAAAACGCACATTCCGGAGCACAGCGCTGTCCCACCTGCCCGTCAGAACCCGCCCCCGCCCCCCCTCCGATCAGGGTGCGGTGGGAGGTGCCGCCCCGCTTCAGGTCCTCGGCAGCCCTGCGGGCCTACCTTGCCCCCTTTGCTCAGGACCTGCCAAGGCCACGTCTCTACGCTCCCGAACAGCGAGTTCTTGATCATGCCCAACATGGTGCGGCTGCGGCGCTCCGGACGCACCTGCGGACTCGAGGTTGCAAAGGTGGATAGGGCGAGCGGGGCCGCAGGCCGCGGGCTGGGCTGCTGGGGCTCCGCCCCGCGGAGCGGCGCTCGAAGGCGGGCTGGGCGGGGCACGGCGGGAGCGGCGGAGGAGGGGCCGCGCTCCGCCTCCGCCGGCCCCGCCTCCTCCACTGAGTCCGACCGTTCTGGGGGGCCTGGAAAGAGATTCTCCCGCGTTAGGGATTTAGGCAACGGTAACGGAGAACTTCCTACATCCCGCCGCCCTCCACTCTGTCCACGGCTGCTTCTGCTCTCAGGTACCTGGACGCCAGACTTCCAAGCCTCTGATTCCTCTCGGGCTTTTTTGGTGCTCCACTCTTAAGGCTCTGCCCCTCGCAGGGACTGAGTAGACGAGGTTCAAAGTCTCTGTAGCTCCTGACCCCTGGAGACAGCTGATGGCGGCATCTCCACCTACAGATATCCCAGTGTATCCCGCTCCACCCCGTTACCTCTCATCTGGACGATTGAAAAAGCATCTTAACTAGTTTTCTCCTTACTACTTTCTTTCCTGCAACCAGTTTTAATCACAAATTCCACGTTAATTTCTCAAATCGTGGCTTTGCTCATTCATCCCTTCTATTCAGAACCTTCTAACCAATGTTATTACCATTTGTTGAGTGCCTGTTCCCCCTGACAAGCATTTTACAAATATCACCTCCTCTCACCACTAAACATGCATATTTTATAGCCATTTTACAAAGGAGGAACTCGATACTCAGAATAATTGACTTTCCTAAGGTGAAAGACCAGTGTGCAGCTTAGCCAGGATTTGAATCCCTGAGCATGCTGTCCATATGCATGGTGTCAATATTCTCTGACAGTACAACGTTCATTGTGTCCCTGGAAACACCCTGCGGTCCTTCTGTCTGAACTCACCCACCATTTTGTTTATTCAAAGTGTTCTGCCCATATGAGGAATTTAAATGCACCTTTAACTCACTGGTAATCATTGTCATCTGGAGTTGTTAACCTAATTGTTAGCCTCATTTGTGCAGGCCGCTCTGCCCCAATCTTGAAGGACTTCCTGCTGTGCCTGCATCTTGACAGAGAGGACCTTGAACTTCAGCCAGATAGTGGTGATCAATAATGGTGATGCTGATGGCGTCCAGTTTTGTGGTAACATATGTTAACTTTATTGTGTATAAACAAGATTTACTTTTGACTAATATTTGTTGATTACTATAAAATAAATGACTGTTTAATTATTTTAATTACTTGATGACACTGATTATGAGGCACTGTTATTTTATGTGCCACCAAGAAAGAAAACAAATGTTACCTGGTAAACTATGATATTTAATTGATTTGAAATCATCCAGGGACATTAAAATGTGAAATAGCATGCAGTTTACGATTCGGAAGAGATTGTATGTTGCTTTGTAAGAGTTCCTGGGTCTTTCCTTCTCATAGCCATGTCCCCTTTATTACAAACTAATCTATTAAAGGGCAAAGATCTATTTTTCTTTAGCGTTACCCTCATCCAAGGGTTGCTCAATGGCTTTCCAATGATTAACAGAATTCTTCTTCTTTTTTTTTAATATTTATTTATTTTTGACAGAGAGAGGGAGAGAGAGAGAGAGAGAGAGCGAGCATGAGCGGGGGAGGAGCAGAGAGAAAGGGAGACACAGAATCCGAAGCAGGCTCCAGGTTCCAAGCTGTCAGCACAGAGCTGGACGCTGGGGCTCGAACTCACAGACTGCGAGATCGTGACCTGAGCCGCAGTCAGACGCTCAACCGACTGAGCCACCCAGGAGCCCCAACAGAATTATTCTTGACATTAGATCTAATCATCTGTTTTAGTTACAGTGAAATGGGGCCTATTTCTCAGCATGGTCAAGTAGCAAGAACATTTGGGAATCAGAAGAACATAGGGTCAGAAGATCTGGATTCCAATTTAGCTCTGTCCTGCTAGTGTGATTAGTCTCCTCTGCAAATTCCCGAGCCTCTGCAGGCCTCCGTTCCTACATCTGCAATGTTGGGGTAATAATGTCCCTTTACAGTGCTGTCAGCAGGATAGAAATTGCTCAGGCACTTAAAAGCACTGTGTGGACTGTTAAGGGCTAGACTCTCCCTACTCCTAGGATTAAGTTGGTTGTACTACCTACAACTGACCCCAGCTGCTTCAAGAGCACTGTATGGATGCATCATTTTAAAGCACAGATTATTAGGAGTTTTCCTTTCTCTGAAGACTTTGATATGTTGTGAGATACTTCCCTTTGCAATTTATTAGCTATTAAAATTGAATAATGTTGACCGTGTGTGTACTATAGACAAAAGATACCGTATGGATTGTTTAGGCAGTGGGGTTTTAAGGATGCAATGTTATGATGAAGCAGAATTTGGTAGGAGAGGGATAATAATAACACTCCTTAAGGGCTGTATATGAACCAGTAAGCATCAGACGTGCTCTATTTGGTTTATCTCCTTTAACCTTGACCCTGGGAGGAAGGTACTAGTACTTCCCCAGTGTTGTAGATTAGGAAATTGGGGCATAGAAAGGCTAGGTAATCTACCTAAGAGCAGGCAGCTAGTAACGGTGAAGGTAGGGTTCAAAGGCAGGTACTGTAGGGCCAGAGTCATGCTGCTCTGAATGCTTCTATAAATATCTAGGGCATTGGAGCAGGAAGTGTGACCCCCCCCCCCCCCCCCAATTTCCAAGTCACCAAGTGCTGAAGAGGTTGGGGAAGAGGGCAGTCGGAGACTTCACAATGAATCACAGCAATGGCTACAGCTGCTTTTGTTTCCTTGGAAATGATACCCAGGAAGAGAGACAAGTTCATGAGATCGGGGGTGGATGCGGGGGTTGATATCTACAGCAGAAGAACCCACTCAAAATTTGGAGCTTGATGGGAGGAACACTCAGAAGCAGGGTTTACCTAGGCCGAGAGGGAAATCATGCAGGTAGTAATATTTATGTGTAAGGCAAAACAAAGCAGAGCTCTAGCAACCAAAGTTGTATGCATGTTGAATTGCCTACTAACCATTTACAGGGAAGAGAGAGCGAGACCAGGAGCTGTGGGAAGGGAGTCTGGTGAAGTGAGCATGGTAAGAAGGGAGAATTCAGCTACTGAGGAGAGAGGAAGATTTTGAGGAAAGACACTTTAAATGGAAGTGGCTTTTTTTTTTCTTTTTCCCTGAAACATACGATAATTGCCTCTTCCTTCTTTGCAGGAAACGTTTATTAAGCCAACATACTTTCCCAAGTCAGGGGGTCGCATGGGAAGTCAGAGTTGAGCCTGGCCTTAGTTAAAAGGAGACAAGGTTCAGTTACTTTGGATAACATTTGATTGGCCTTGATTTTTAGTTTTATTCTTCCTGTGAATTGAAGTCCAGAAACACACTCTACACCGAGGTTGTACAATATGACATCTTTCCCTTCAAATAGGACAGAATAATGGAGACGTGTTCCCTTGTTTGTAGGTTATTGCAGTCAAGCATGACGAGCCATTTTGTTTTTGGTCCCTCTGCCCCTTTCAGAATGGGCTTGATTTATTGTTTAAAAATCACTTGCACGCTAAAAATATTTGTGATGAATATGCTAACGATACCACTGATAATATCAGTGCAATGACAATAGCTCCTAACATTTTTGGCATCTTTACTATGTGACGATTATAACTTAATTTCCTCTGAGAAAAAGCCACTTTAAAAAGCAGGTAGACCAAGTCTCTGAGCCTTAAAAGCTGAGGCTGACAATTAGGGCAGAACTGTGTTGCCTCAGGGAGGAGAGGTAGGTTGGAGAAACAGATATGAAAAGTCATTAGCGTCTTCAGGTACTCATGGGCACCTTGGAAGTGATGAAATTCCCCAAGTAGAGAAGGTAGAATAAGAAAAGAGAGCCTAGGGGCGCCTGGGTGGCTCGGTCAGTTAAGCGTCCGACTTCGGCTCAGGTCATGATCTCACGATCCGTGAGTTCGAGCCCCGCGTCGGGCTCTGTGCTGACAGCTCAGAGCCTGGAGCCTGGGGCTCTGTGCTGACAGCTCAGAGCCTGGAGCCTGTTTCAGATTCTATGTCTCCCTCTCTCTCTGCCCCTCCCCTGTTCATGCTCTGTCTCTCTCTGTCTCAAAAATAAATAAACGTTAAAAAAAATAATAATTAGAAAAAAAAGAAAAAAAAAAAAAAAGAAAAGAGAGCCTAGACACGACACTGAGGAATGCCAGCATTCAAGGGGGCAGAAGTGGGGGACAGTTGTACTAAGGAGAATGAGAAAAAGTTGTGACATAAGGAGCCACTAAGCCAAGAAGCCAGAGGAGAGAATGTGTGTCCCAAGAAGGACTGATGGACAGTGTCGAATGCTGCTAAGAAGCCAAGTAGGAAAGAGACTGGGAAGCATTGGCTGGATGTAGCAACAAGAAAGCCTCTGATCTTGGCAAGAACAGTTACACCGCAGGCTGAGAGGTGCAGAAATCAGTGATCCTTGAGTGATCCAAGGAGGTTGTGGATGGTACAGAAGCAGATAGCACAGTCTAGTTGTTACAATGAGGGTAACACACAGCAGCTGAATGAGGAGAGGTCAAGATACATTTTTTTTTTTAAACCATGGAGAGACTGAAGCAAGTTACTTTAATTTTGAAAAAAAGGAGCTAGGAAGGAGGAAGATGTCAAGATTCAGGAGTGAGGTGGTTGGCTGAGTGATATTTCTGAGAAGTTAAGAAAGACGTACATCAGGACGTATCTTCCATTATGCAAAGAGAAAAGGAGGAGATGAGTATAGGTGTCTATGCTTTTGGAGGTTGCATGTGGGAAGGTATAGGAGCCCATGTCAGAAAGATTTTCTTTTCTCCGTGAGTAGATTATGAGAATAATAGAACAGGTACAGGGCAGAATAGGCACCATTTTTTTCCCTAGAGGCAAAGCATCGGCAAACCAAATCGTAATTGGTGACAAGGCATGAGAACACGGTTGTATGCAATACTAGGAAGCCTAGAGTGTATGGTCCAGGTAGTGGGGATCTATCCCACTAAGATTTTTACATAGGGGGGCTAAATAATTGGTGTTCCTGACTCACGTTAGCAGAGAGGGTCATCTGGTGTAACCAAGAGGCTTCTGAGTGCGGGTCCGAGAGACTGAGGCTCAGAGAGGAAGGCGTTCCCCCCTCTAATGAGTTCCCCTGTTTGCACAAAGATTGCCTCCCCGGTCAGCCTTTCTCATCAACAATATCCTACCCTGTCCTTTTTGACTGTGCACATGTTCTAACCTCAGGGAAGACCCACTCTCTGCCCATGGTAGTGATGCCTTTGCTTCCAAATTACAAAAACAAGAGGTCATTTCCTTTAATTTTCAGCACTTCTTCCTGAAGTGCTCTGTTTCAGGAAGGCTCTGTACTGGAGCAGTGAGCAGAACAGACAAAAGCCCTTGCTTTTTTGGATTTAACATTTTTAATGTGGGAGACAGGTAGTAAATAAATGCACCAATAAATATATGATAGGGCAGGTGGTGTGTGTTGAGCCAGAGGTGTGTCAGTGTGTGCTGCTTTATTTATTTAAAATTTGTTTAATTTTATTATTTTTCAGAGAGACAGAGAGAGAGAGAGAAAGAGAGAGAGACAGAGTGCGAGTGAGGGAGGGGCAGAGAGAGAGAGGGAGACACAGAATCCAAAGCAGGCTCCAGGCTCCGAGCTATTGGCACAAAGCCTGACGCGGGGCTTGAAACCACGAACTGCAAGATCATGACCGGAGCCGAAGTTGGATGGTCAGCCGACTGAGCCATCCAGGCGCCCCATTGTGTATGCCACTTTAGACAGGGCGGTGACATAGCAACCGAATGCATTGTATGGTCCTTTTTTGGACCCTGACTGACATAACTAAAGGTTAAATTTTTTTTTCTAACTACTCCATAAAATCGAACCCAGGAGTGACAGTCAATTTTTTGTTGGATATAAATTAATGTGTATCTCCCCACCAAGTAACAGCACAGCGGAGAACCTGGATGATCCCTTCCACAAATGGTCAACATTAACGTCACCAACGAGGCACGACGTGCCTCTGGACTAATGCTCTGAGGATGGAAAATTGCCCATGTGACATATGTGGCATACCTGAATCGAATGGTAAAGATATCAGAAAAACCAAATAAGAGAAAATCCTCTAAATTACTGGCCTGGGGGGCACGTGGGTGGCTCAGTCTGTCGAGTGACTGACTCGTGATCTTGGCTCAGGTCACGATCTCACAGTTCGTGAGGTCGAGCCTCACGTCAGGCTCTACCCTGACAGCACAGAGCCTGATTGAGATTCTCTTGTCTCCCTCTCTCTGCCCCTTCCCTACTCACATGTGCTCGTACTCTCTCTCTGTCTGAAAACAAACAAACAAAAAACAACTTAATAAAGAAAAATTACTGGCCAGTATGTTAAAAGACAAAGAAAGGCTGAGAAGTTGATCCAGTTTAAAGGGAACGAGGAGACATGACAGGTAAATGCTGTCTGTGACTGTGGACCAGAGTCTGTACTAAGAAATACTATGAAGAACTCTGTACTAAGAAATGTTATAAAGAACATTAGTGGAATAATTGTTTAAATTGGAATAAGACTGTAGATTAGATAAACGTACCAACGTTAAAGTTTCTGAAACTAATAACTGTATTGTGATTGTGCAGGAGAATATCCTTGTTCTTAGGAAACATACACTGAAGTATTAAGGTGACAAATGGCATGATATATGCAGCCTACTATCAAAAGATGTGGAGGTAAATTATAGTAGCTATGCACACGCATCCACATAGCCTTCTTCTTTCGCCTAATACGTTTGTGCCCTTGTCCTAGTTTACTCTGCCCCAGCCAGACTGGTCTTCTTTGTATTCCTCAAGAGTCAGGGCCTTTGCACTGACTATTCCTTTGCTTGGAATGTTCTTGCCCCAGAAATTCACTTGATTGGCTCCTTCTCATCATTCAGGTCTCAGATAACCTCTTCAGAGAAACTTCCCTTGACTACCCAACCTAAAGTGTTCCCTCTCCCCCAGAACACTTACCGTGATCTGAAAATATTTAATTAATTAATTTCTATACTTTTCGTTCTTTTTTCTAGCTCTTTCCACTAGTATGTACATATCATGAGAGAAGGAACCTTAATTAGGACTCTGTCTCCAGTACCCAGTGTCAGAAACAGAAGTTCTCAATATATATTTGTTGAATGAATGAAGATGGGAGGAGGTGTGAGAGGATGGGAGGGGGAGAGTGGGAGGGGCAGGACTCTAGGAGAAAAGTGGGCAACATGAGCACAGTTATTGGAGAGACTGTGTGTGTGTGTGTGTGTGTGTGTGTGTGTGTGTCTCGTGTTCCATCCTATACCAACCAAGTACACTGTTTTAGGAGGGAGAAGGAAAAAGCTGTAAAAATGTGCTTGTTTGAAACAGAGTTGATCATAGTCAGCAGTTTTGGGGAAAAAGAGGAATCAAAAGAGAGGAACTTTTTTGACATACCCATAACTCCATTGTAATGTCAGCGATTTCTTTTTGATGACAGAATCTCTATGAAAATTGTAGCTACAATGGCAAAAAGGATCTAGTTCCCAATTACATCTAAGTGGACTGGCTTGTCCTTTATTTTGGGAAATTCCCCTTCCATCTTATCCTGTTCAGAACTGTGTTCTAATTTCCCCATTTATGGTACCAACACCTGGACGTCATCTTTGTCTCTCCTCACTGTCCCTTCCTGGTGATACCTCACATAGAATACTTTGATATGTGGACCTGTGATGTCAGTCTGAGTTTCTCACAGTGTGCTCTTTGCATCTCCTGTATCTTCTGTATCAATGCAGATTCCTTGGCCCAAAATCAAAATCTCTGGGAGAGGACAACAGGAAAACAGTTAACTTTTAAAAAATTTCATGCCATTTTTTTTTTTTTGAGTCACGTATACATTTCAAAAACCCAAAAGGTACTGAAGGATATGTAGTAAAGAGTTTCCTTGTAGCCCCTGTTTCTCAGCTACCTACTTCCCTTTCTCGGAAGCATATATTGTTACATTGTTTTCAGATATATTTTTTCCAGATTTCTTTTTCTACATAGACAAATACGTGCATCTATTGTTCTCCCCACTCCTGCTGCACAAATGGTAGCTTGCTATACTCATGGTTTCTATAAACTGTTTTATGTGCCAATACAGAATGAATTCGTTCCGTGTTGGTATATCAGGAACATCCTCATATTCCCCACAGCTGTGGAGATTCCCGTGCGTGGAGGTGCCACACTTAAAAAGTAGCCAGTCAATAGCCGTTTATACTTTTGATAATGAGAACAATGCTGGAATGAATAACTCCCTACACATATCCTTTCCCACACGTGCAAAGACATCTAAAAAATTCCTGCTGATACCTGTTGGCCAGGTATTTTCATTCGCTGCATGTTTCCAAGAGGAAACAACATGTTTCCAGAGGAGGCGTTACCCATTGGGGCTGAGCTGTGACTTTTCCCTAGTCATTGGTTTGGAGGAAGTTAGAAAAGGTGGAGGCGGGTCTTGAGAAGGACAGGCACCATGTCGTGAAGTGCCTGCCTCAGCTGAGGTCTTTTGGAGCCTCCGATGGAATGGAGGCTAATTCTCCTTTAGCCACGGGGAGGGGGCTGCTTTTGCATACTGGGAGGGTTAAGAGGTATAAGGGTTCAAGGTTGTTAGGCTCATGCATCCAGATATCCCCATCTTAGGTCTCTGATTCTCACTATCATCATACAAGGTCCTTGACCTTGACAGGAGACCTGTTTAGGCTGCTGTTCAGTATTCTTTGAGCCCTGCTAGCCTAGTAATGAAATTCTGGACTTGATTTTCAGCATGGTCTGCCCCCTGGGCTACAAAGGATAAGCACTTCTTTAAACACTGTCATGGAGGTTTTCTCACTTTCCCAGGGTGTCTTGAGTTGTCTGGTTAACCTGAGCCCATCTTTTTTTTTTTTTTTTTAATTTAAATTTAAATTTAATTTTTTTTCTTCAAGGCTTCTAAGGCTATGAACAAAAGCCAGCCAACTCCACAGTCTTTATAATTATTTCCTTCTTACTTATCACCACTAATGGAATCCCTACCCATGGCTGACCTATAGGTGACCCAGGTCCAGAATCTCATTCTGAGGGTCTGCTTTCCAGACCTACTTCTACTGCCCGTTGTTTTAGCCGATGGTCTTCAAGAAATGCAGGGCCTGAGACAAGGACTTGCTTGATGGTCATTATTTTGGGAAATGATCCTTCCAGGAGCAGAAGAAGGAAGAATGAAGCAGGAAAAGAAGAACAGATAACCTAAGAGAACCTCACTGAGTTGATCCACTGTGAGGAATTCGAGGTGAACCCTGCTAGGGAAGAATGTGTGTGAGAACTGTCTGCTTGAAAGGGAAGGGAAGGGAATAT
Source organism: Panthera leo (assembly GCF_018350215.1). NCBI lineage: Eukaryota > Metazoa > Chordata > Mammalia > Carnivora > Felidae > Panthera > Panthera leo. Next base: position 46,430,060 of record NC_056685.1, read on the forward strand.
TTATCATCGCCTCCTGTTCTTGTATGAGGGTTGTCCCATGGGGCACTAAGTCTCTTGCATTTCCAGTTTTTAGAAAAATTATTTCATCCTTTTGTATCCTCCAAAAGTGACCAGTAAGGGTTTTTTTTTTTTAATGTGTCATTACAAACTTATGGATTTTAACATATTTTGTATGTTTCACTCTCTTGCAGTCATGATTCTTAATGATAACGTTCCACCTTTGGCTATTGGGAGCCCCTTCAAATTGTTGCAGTTAAAAAAATGTTTTAATATTTATTTATTCTTAGAGACAGTGTGAATTCTCTCTCTCTCTCTCTCTCTGTACCTCCCCTGTTCGCATTCTCTCTCTCTCTATATATATAGAGAGGGGGTTGGGGGGTGTGGGTCAGAGAGAGAGGAAGACACAGAATCTGAAGCAGGCTCTAGGCTCCAAGCTGTCAGCACAGAGCCTGACGTGGAGCTTGAACCTACAAGCCTTACGATCATGACTTGAGCCAAAGTTGGACGTTCAACCAACTGAGCCACCCAGGTGCCCCCAAATTGTTGCAGTTTTGACCATTGGGAGCTCCTTCAGATTGGTTCTTGTGACCTTTCAACATGACCCCAGTGGACTTTAATAGCTTCCTTGTTTCTAGCATGACTAGATATTACAGGCTCATTCCTGCTCCCAATTGAAACTCCTCTATTGTTCCAAGGAGTACTGGTTGCTTTTCAAAAGCAGTAGTATTTAGAGATTCAGTCTGGGCACTAGGGGTCCTCATTGGGTTGGCCATCGCGTTTTCCTTGGACAGAACTAGAAGTATGTATTCTTGTATGAAAAAGAAAAATACCTCATGAGAGTTAATTCTCATACTTCCAACTCAAAACATTACACTTTTTCTTTACCTAATTCATTTATTTTATATTTGTATCTCTTTACTCTTACTCATTAACATAACTCATTACTTAACTTGCTTTAGTTTACTCTGTGTGTATATATAATAGTTTCAAACATCATTTGCAAATTACATATTGGCTTTATCCTGTTATATACATGTGTATAATAGTCTCATACTATTGTTATTAGCAATATGAGCCCTGAATACAACTTAAGGTTTCTTTGAAATTTTATTTTCCCTTTAGAATACATCCCACTGGGAAAATATAGTCAAATTGCTATATTTAGAAGTTACTAAATTAAATCTTCTCTATATAGTTATGACATAAACTTGATATATTTGATATCTTGTTTTCAATTTCTGGGACTGATATTTTCCCATCTTGATTTAATTTTGTTTTATAATTATGTAAACCATTGACATGGTTTCTAAGTTAAAAGCTATACCCAAAGTAAGTTCAGAGAAGTTTGGCTTCTAGCCCTGTTTCCTTTAACCTGCTTCCTCTTTCCTCCTAACAGTAACCATTTTCCATTACATTTTAATTTGTTCTTCCATCTTTGAAAATATATGCATTTTTTCATATTTCCTCACTTTTTAAAAAAGTTTATTTATTTTGAGAGATATAGAGAGAATGCGAACAGGGGAGGTGCAGAGAGAGAGAGAGAGAGAGAATATTCCAAGAAGGTTCTGCACTGTTAGCGCAGAGCCTGACTTGGGGCTTGAACTCACAACTGATGAGATCATGACCTGAGCTGAAATCAAGAGTTGGACGCTTAACCGACTGAACCACCCAGAAGCCCCAATATATTTCCTCACTTTTAATGTAAAATTTAGAATAGTAGAATTTTATGTTTCACCTTGCTTTTCTCACTGAACTAAAATAAACATATGGAATTCACTCCATAGTGGTACATAGAAATCTTATTCCTTTCTACAGCTGCATAGTTCTCCACAGTGTGAATTTATCCAGATAAAACAGATTTGGAATAAGTAACTTGAAGGGTAGAGTTATCACTTGCTGCAAGGGGGAAGACTGCAAAAAGAACAGGTTTTAAGGGGACTATCAGGCGTGCGATTGAAGACACGTTTTGTTGGAGATGCCTATTCATATCCAGGGAGAGTTAGAATAGACACTTGTCTATCTGAGCCTGGAGTTCAGGGGCAAGGTCCAGCCTGGACATGTAACTTGTAAGTGAATAGCCAGAGAGGATGGTGAAGGATTGGAGGAGTAAATGCTTCAGGCTGGTCAGTCCTCCCCTGTCTTCATTAACTCGTAACTCCTGCTGAGATTGCAGTTGCCTGATTTTATCCGCTGGGTCCCTATTTCACTGATTTCCCTGGCAAATGGGAAGACAGTCATGGCCTCAAAGCAGAATAAGGAAGAGGCAAGAGGAAATGTATCTTGTTTCCACTAATCTGTTTCTCGCTGCCAGTCATCTGCCCCAGGCCAACATGTGCCCCAACCCGCTTCAGGTGCACAACTCCTACCTCCCCAGAACTTCTGACTATCCATGTCATTAGTTCCTGGAATTCACATCCCCTTCAACTGTTTCCTCATTGAATCACCTGGGGAAGGGAGCCAGCAATCTGTGCCAGGTTTCCATCTTTGCAGGAAGTAAACATTCTATTTGATTTCTAAAATTAAACAAGGGAAAGGGACATTTATTTTTTTTAAGAGAGAAAATATGGGGAAACGCTGGTTTATCATCTCTTCCAAATTTTCTATGGCAACATCCCAGAGAAATTGAACCTGATTAGAGTCAAGCTGAGGAAAACAGGCATTCAGCAAAGCTGGGAACTGCATGCTGGGTGAGAAAATGAAATATTGACTACCGCTAGGAAAAAGAAAGCATTTTTTTGTGAAGAATTCTTATGATATAAAAACTCTGAAATTCCACGGTGGGAAAACATGTATAATGCTTCCTTAAGAGATATAGCCCTAGTCTTCAATATGCAGGAGGAGAGATACCAAAGTTCATCACAGACTATTTCACAGGAAAACTGGAATCAATGTTAAATACAATCACCATTAGACTATAAAATTAAACTACGTGACATAATTTGAGGTTAATAAAATTTAAATATTAGATATCTAATATCTAATATTAGGTATTAGAAAAGCATTTTGATAGAAATTAATATCCACATTAACTTCTCTTGATTGACTCAATGTTTTTAGTATATTTAATTTTGCTTTTCTATTTCTCTTCTGGTGGCAACTTTAAAATATTTTATAGGGAATATGTGTTTATTACCCACGAACACAACTGAATACAGAGTCAAAAGTGAAAGTTCTGTAACGGTACTCTCCCTTCGTGATGTAACGCAACATTCCTCCCAGAGATAACCACTTTTGACAGTTTTAGATTTATCTTTCCTGTCTTAGTCCGTTTGGGCTGCTATAACCAAAATACCACAGATTGGGTGGCTTCTAAAGAGCAAAAATTTATTTCCCACAGTTCTGGAGGCTGAGAAGTCTACGATCAAGGTGCCATCATATTTGGTGTTTGGTGAGAACCTGCTTCCTGGCTCATGATGGCTGTCTGCTTGCTGTGTCTTAAGGTGGCAAAGGGGTGAAGGAGCTTTATGGGGTCTCTTTTAGCACGAATTCCATTCATAGGGTTCTGCCCTCTTTATATAATCACCTCCCAAAGGTCTCATTTCCAAATACCATCACACTGGGGATTAGGTTTCAATACATGAATTGTAGGAGGATACGAACATTCAGTCCATTGCATCTTTTTATGTACATTAACTCACACACACACACACACAGGATCATTGTCTATATGTTTCTGAAACTTATGATGGATATGTTCCCATCTTACTACATTTAGATCTACATCATTATTTTTTTCATTCTGCACACATACTAACAAATTATGTTTTTTAGAAATCTATTTTTTTTACTTCAAACAACTCAGTAGAATAATGGGCAAAAGATAGAACTAACAATTCTCAGAAAAAGAAGCACATAAGAGAAGAAACATAGGACAATATTCTCAACCTCAGTAGTAATCAGGGAATTACATGCTGCATATACCCTTTATTATTATTATTTTTTTTAACGTTTATTTATTTTTGAGACAGAGAGAGACAGAGCATGAACAGGGGAGGAGCAGAGAGAGAGGGAGACACAGAATCTGAAACAGGCTCCAGGCTCTGAGCTGTCAGCACAGAGCTGGACGCGGGGCTCGAACTCACGGACTGTGAGATCATGACCTGAGCCGAAGTCGGACGCTTAACCGACCAAGCCACCCAGGCGCCCCTGCATATACCCTTTAGATTAGCAGAAACTTTAAGAAGTTTTGGCAATTCCATGTGTTGACAATGATGTATGTACATCAACAGACTCTCTAATACACTGCTAGTGGGAATGATAGTATTACAACTTTTAAATTAAAAATTTTTATTTTTGATACAGTTGTACTTTGCATACACTTCAACACAACAATTCCACCCCTAGGTGTCTATTACAGGAGAACTTTCCCTCAAATAGCAAGAATCTCGCAACAGCACTCTTATATATGGGAAAATACAGAAACAACCAACATACATTAACAGGAGAATAGCAAAATAAATCACGATATATTCACCCAATGGACAATAGAAAAGGCGGTGAAATATAGCTACTTACAATAACATGGATGAATCCTTGAAATATTTGTTTAAGGGAAAAACAAGTCCAGAAGATGATAATATGTGATACCATTTTCATAAAGTCAGAAACAAGCAAAATTAAACAGCTATTGTTTAGGTATATATCCACATGTATTAAAACATTTTCATGTTTTAAAGGAAATTGAAAGGCAATCTTCAGTATCTTGGTTATCACTTGTGGGAAGCAGAGAAATAGAATAGAGAAAAAACACATGGCTACAAACCAGTGGGAATGTTTTAGTTGTTAGATTGGGTATCAATTTCATGAATGACCGCTAAATAATTACAATTGTAACATATTTTATATCATGTATTCCTTTGTATCAAAGGAAGTTGACATACTGTATTATAACTTAGTTGCAGGTGGACAACATGATGATTCCACATTTATTCATATTAGGAAGTGCTCACCATGATAAATGTAGCTACCATCTGTCACCACAAAATTATTACATACTATAAACTATATTTCCGATGTGTACATTGTATCACTGTGTCTTACTATTTTATAACTGGAAGGCTGTACCTTTCAAAAAAATTTTTTTTTAACATTTATTTTTGAGAGACAGAGAGAGACAGAGCATGAGCAGGGGAGGGGCAGAGAGAGAGGGAGACACAGAATCTGAAGCAGGCTCCAGGCTCTGAGCTGTCAGCACAGAGCCTGATGTGGGGCTCAAGCCCAGGAACCATGAGATCATGACCTGAGCTGAAGTCAGACGCTTAACTGACTAAGCCACCCAGGCGCCCTATGGAAGTCTGTACCTTTTAATCCCTTTCCCCTATTTCACCCACCCTTCTCCCAAATGTAATGAATTACATTTTTATTTCATTGAAATGATATACAAAAAGATAAAATTAAATGAACCATACCCTTATTTTATTCTTCTAAAATGAAAATATTATATATATAATCTGAATAAGTAGTATCTGGTTATTGGTCCCAGATGTATCTATTCTCTGAATTGCCAGCTTGTATTTTTTGCTCATTCACTAAAAGAACAAATCCGTGGATCTATAAGGCAAATGTGTAGAAAGCAATACATTTGTAAAAGAAGCAAATGGACTCTTGCATCCTTGATCTTGAAGACAGGGGATGGGGCACCTGGGTGGCTTGGTCGGTTAAGCGTCCGACTTCAGCTCAGGTCATGATCTCACGGTCCGTGAGTTCGAGCCCCGCGTCGGCCTGTTTCAGATTCTGTGTCTCCCTCTCTCTCTGCCCCTCCCCTGTTCATGCTCTGTCTCTCTCTGTCTCAAAAATAAATAAACGTTAAAAAAATTAAAAAAAAAAAAGGGGAGTGGAGGAAAATATATTCAACAATTTCTCAGATGAGGGAACAGCACTGCAGGACTAAAATTAAGGCGAAAGAAAGAATTTGTAAGGGATTATATGGGATAGGCAGAAAAACATGCAAAAATCCTTTCTCTAAGGTGCTTTCTCTTATTTAAGGTTGGCCTAATGAAGAACAGAGCTTCATTCTTAGAAGTGAGGACAAAAACTTGGTTCTTTAAGGTTAGCATAGAAAGGGAAACAGAGAGAGTTCTGTGATGGAATGGGATAGGTCCAAGTAGCTCTAGGTACATTCCTTTCTCTGAAAAAAGCCTTTCTTGAACGTCAAGCTTTGACCAGTGGAAATGGACGTTTTCAACTTTTAGAAAACACATTTAAGGTCTTTAAGGATTTAAAGCCCATGCATTGAGAGAAAACAGTTTTGAGAGGAAGGGGGGATTAACTCCATAAAAAAAACCTTCTCTCTAAGGAATGTGAGGCTTGATTGCTGAAAGGAGAAATTAACGTCAAAGTGAACCTCTTATATTGGGAGACAAGACTTCATATACCTAAGGCAAAGGGGAGGGGGAAAAAGAAAAATATTTTTGATAGAAAAGGGGAAATAACTTCAAGCGAAATTTCTTGAGAACACTGCCTCGTATGTCAGGCATTTTAAGGGTTGCCATATGGCATGGGGATTAGGCCTCTTCTATGGCTTTGGAAGGAAGCGTTACTATTGCTGGATGGGGGTCACGGGGGGGAGTCGCAAAGTTATCCAACAGCGGGTATCTGCTGCACGCCACGGGCTCTCAGAGGCTGATAATACCTGAGCAGAAATGAAATGACTGGGGAGTACAGAAGTAATTCTTAGTTGGTGAGGGTTAGATTTGCAGACATCTGGAATCCCTTCCAACACTGAGATCCAATGTTACTAAAAGGAACAACCCCAAACCCTCAAATCCCCTTCAGCAAGACTGGCCCTGGACCTGGCGGGGAGCGAGGTAGGGTGTCTCTCTGTGGTGGGGAGGCTATTGGTGGGTGGGGGATGACCTGGGGAAATATTTCTAGCAGGGCCTCATCAATATAAACAGTTTGATTGAAAAAGTATTGGAAAATTCATGGGCATGTGGGTGGGGGCAGGGTCGCAGAGCTCCCCTAATGAGAGTGACAACAATGCATTGCACCCACTTGGTCCCAGGCGCTGGAGGGAACTTAGGACATATCAAGGAAGGCTCTTCAAACTGGGTGTTCTCTGAGCTGTAAGGCCCAGAACAGGAACCCTGTTTGCCCTGGTGTGAAGGCTGTACTTACTGCCCTTTCGTCTGAAATTCTCATTCTGGATTTACTTAGAAGGCATAACATTAAATTTGGTAGATGAAGATTAATGAAGTGTTTTTGTTTATTCCATTTTTAACTAGATTTTTGCCAAGTTTTATCCTCCACTTCTTCATTTAAATCTTTTAATTTTTTAATTATTTTTTAATGTTTTATTTATTTTTGAGAGAGAGAGAGAGAGAGAGAGGGAGCGAGCAGGGGAGGGGCAGAGAGAGAGAGGGAGACACAGAATCTGGAGCAGGCTTCAGGCTCCAAGCTGTCAGCATAGAACCCGCAAACCATGAGATCATGATCTGAGCTGAAGTCAGACACTTTACCAATTGAGCCACCCAGGCACCCCTCCATTTCTTCATTTAAATGAAAACTGAAGAACATGTAGTTTACCATATACCAGGATCTGGAGGAGATGATATATCATCGATGAGATTAATATTTTAAAACCTGCATAATGATGTAATGGAAGATAGATCGAAAATTAAATTGTTATTTCACTTGGAAAGAATTATATCATGTAAAGCCAAAGGATAATAAATTCTCCAGTGTTTAATATTTCTAACCCAGTTTCAAGGTGAAAGAGAGATGTGCACAGATTTTCTCAGTAAAAGAACTCAATCATAAATGTTTAAGGCTGAGAAGAAAAGGAAATTTGTACTTTTAAGAGTGGGTTGGCATTATGTGAGATGCCCATTGTCAGAAATCTACCTGACTTTAAGACTCTATTACTGAAGGAGAATGTTTTGTGTAAATACATAAAAATAAGGGCTTTTCACAGGCATGAGAATGTAGCTTCGGGTACTGTCTCCTGAATAAAAGGATAAAATCTTAGCCCCCGGGGGAGAGGTTAGAATGAAAATATTGTTGATGATAATAAGAAAATAGCTTCATGTAAATCTAAGAATCCTACTTAATCGTTTGTAAAGCAATGACAAGGCAAACAACAACAACAAAAAATCCAAGCTCTTTAACGCCAACATAAAAGATAGAATGAAGAATAAATAAGTTTAATTTCATGCAAGAGTAGTCCCACGCACTATTATGTCTCTAATAAATCCTAATGGGTTTTATTTTTAGGCTCTTCCAAAATTGGGGCAAGTGCCATATCTCAGCTAGACTGCGTTCTGATGCTTTTGATCTTGAGAGGGAAATTCCAGACACCAAGGGCCAGAGGCTACCAGAGGATTGCCCAACACCTTTATGACCTTCCTTGCTGTTGTCGTCTGCCTCAGGGGGTCTTCCTTAAAGCTCCCAGGGGTCCTTGGCCCAGATTTGGTGCGTCTTTGTCTATCTGAATGTCCTGCAGGCATGACCTCGTGACTTTTTCAACCAGTAGGATTGTTTTTCACTCTCTATATTACTTTGCTCAGAGAAGATACTGTGGGATCATGGAGATAACCCATCATCTCCTCCACTTCCTTTGGGTCACCAAGGGGTATGTTTACTCCTGTCCTCTTAGAAATATGAAAAGATACAAGCCTGGTTTCTCCATAAGGAGGGGCTTTTAATGGTGACGGTGTAAAAAAAAGAAATGTGCCTTCTTTTCCTTTGTGTCTGATGTACAGTCTGGCTTCTGGGAAGAGGTTTACAGATCTTGTAGTACCTTGTTTAAGAACAATAATTAGGAATGGTGTGTTAATTCCATTGGCTCCCCATTAGAAGGAGGAATCGCTCCGTGACTAGATCAGGGCCTGGCTCCACGTGAAGGTATCTGTAGCTCCTGTAATAGGTGTTAAAAGCTGGGGGCTAGAGAAGAAAGTAGCCTGGGAGAGAACCTAAGACAGGGCAAGAAGAGGAAATAACATCATTTGGAAACGTAATATGAGAGAACAGACACCCATCAGGCAGAGGGATACAAAAAGAATATTTTTGATTGTTGAAGGTTTAGGGGGACAATAAATTGATACCCATCTTCCCTGCATAGCTCTGACTGAACTGAGGATAGAGCAAAGGGATGGGAAGGTGGAGACAAAAATACTGGCTTCACTATTAAAAGAAAGCTATACTGAATAACATGGCTTAGATCTGGGGCCGAAAAGGGCTTGCAGATTCTTTTCTTTGAATTAGAAAGACCTACCCAGCAGGACAACTGCAGAGAACAGACTAAAATAAACGCTCTGAAAGCAGGCAGATCACTCCTAGGCTACTCTTCCTTGGTCTCTCTGCTGCATTTCAAAGGATTGATGCACTCCCACTGCCAAATACTTTTTCTCTTGGCTTCTGGGACACCAAATTCTCCTGGTTAGTCTCTGATCTCACTGGCGACTCCTGCTGGCTTCCTCTGCTGGTTCTCCCCCTTCTCCAACAACCAGGAATGTTGAAATGCCACAGGGCTCACTCTGCTACCCCTCCCCTTCCCTGCTCTCCTCAGCCACACTCACTCCTTATGCTGACCTGCTTCGAATATGGGCTCTGTGCTAACAACCCCCAATTTACATCTCCACCTAGTACTTCTCCCTGTCTCCATGTTCTGATATCCAACTGCCCAACTGCCATTTCTACTTGCACATCCAATTGGATGTCCAACTTGGCAACCCCAAGCCAAACCTTGACCTCCTCTTTCCATCCTGGTCCTCTCCGTCTCCCTGTCATTGTTTTTTTCCAGTCACTTACGCCAAAAGCCTCAAGGTCTCCTTAATTCTTTCTTCCACAGCTCACATTCGATTCATCAGAGAATCCTTTGGGCTCTGTCTTCAAAATAAATTAAGAGTCTGACCACTTCTCCCTCCCTCCTCTGCCACCATTCTTGTCTAAGCCATCATCAGTTCTCACTGGGATTATTGCACTAGCCAAAAGCATTCATCAACCCTAGCATCCCCATCATCTTTTCTCAGAACAGGAAAGTGATCCACAGGAATCCTTTTGAAATCTAAGTCAAATCAACACTTCCGCGCCCCCAAACATTCGAAGTCCTACCTAACATAGACTAAATGCCAAAAAATCTTTCCTTGGGTCTCCCACAGACTCTGCATAACTTGTTTCTGCTCGGGCCATGTCTGATCTCATCTCTTACTAATCTTTCTTTAGAACCATCCCTTCAAGCCACATTTCTGCTCATCCTCAAATAGGCCAGGCTTCTGCCTCCAAGACTTTTCATTTCCTATTCATGCTGCCTCCATAAATCTTTGTTCCAATGTCACCTTCTCACTGAGATCTTCTCTAACCATCCCACTTAAAATTGGGCACTCTGCCCCCCTCACCACCTACAGCTTCCATCCTTCATTTCCCCTTCCCTATTCTCTCTTGTCTACATAACATATATCACCATCTGACACAGCATATATTTTATTTATCTACCTTTTTCCCTCCCTGGCTCCTCTGCTCCCACAAACACATACGCCAGAGAGTAAGAAGTGTTGTCTGTATTGTTTGATCTTCTATCCCCAGCATCTAGAATAGGGCCTGGAAAGTAGTGATCACTCAAATATTGGTTGAATGAATAATTTTTAAAATGAATGAATGTATGAGTCCCAAGGAGAAACAGCTATGCTAAGCATGCCCTCCTTCTTCTGATCTCACCGGATCAGAAAACTCACTTCTTCCATGATGTTCTAGTGGAAATCCCTCTGTAAGGAAATCTGAGCATTGGGGAATAAGTGTCCCCCCAAAAAGTGATGGAAAAAACATAACAACCTATTATAAAACATCTCCTCAAATAAGACCAGCACTAGTATTTAAGACTAGGGAAGTGGCAAAAAGATTGGTTTCATGCAAAACCTTCACTTCCAGGTGAAGAACAAAACTCAAATTCTTAAGATTAACCCAGAGAAAGAAATAAAATGAGACAATCTGTGTTGGGAAGGAGGACATAACCGTATGCAAAATGTCATCTCTAAGCAACCCACTTTTGGTCTCTAAGGCCGGGGTAAGGAAATAAAAAGTTGTTACTCAGGTGAAAAAATAAAATTCCCAGGTGTGGAAGATTAAGATAGAATGATATTTGTGATAGGAAAGAAGAAAAATAAATGAATGTGATTTTATGAATTGGGTAAGTAAAAAATCAGCTTTATATAGAGTTTCTGAAAAATTTTCTCAGAGCCTTTAGTTCTTTAAGGACACACTCTTTTTTTTTAAGTATCTTTTTCAAGTTTATTTATTTCTTTTTATTTCTTTATTTATTGAGAGAGAAAGAGAGAGAGAGAGAGAGAGAGAGAGAGAGAGAGAGAGAGAGAGAATCCCCTCTGTGCTGTCAGTGCGGAGCCCAACATGGGGCTCAATCTCACGAACCGTGAGATCATGACCTGAGCTGAAACCAAGAGCCGGACGCTTAACTGACTGAGCCACTCAGGCACCCCAAGGACCAACTCTTGAAAAGAAAAGAAAAGAAAAGAAAAAAAAAGAATGAATGAAAATATTTGTGGTGGCAAAGGTAGGGTGGATGTATTTGTCTCCCAACCTTTGGAGGGTTTCTAGTTACATACGTGCTGTCAACTCTGCCATTGTGATCAGTCCTCTCGAAACCTCAAAGAACATTCTAGAGAGAAATGAAGCATCACAATAAGTCCTGTGTTATAGTAAACTCCAGGCTGACCAGACAAGCTCACTGCCAAACCCAGAAAGCCAGCTGGAAGTAAACAGTAATCGGGTTTTATTAGATTATCTTAGAGGCAAGATCATAATGAAACCTATTTAAGAAATAAGTTTTGGTCATAAGAGTATAATTAAAAATATTTAAGACATAATTTTAGGACAAAGATTTCAGAAATGATTTTTAGGTTTAACGTAATTCATTAAATTACAACAATGTGCTTCAAATAAGGAAAGCTGAAAGTGTTAATTGTATAGGAATGAAAATAATGGATAGTATTTTTAAAAATTTTCTTAAATGTTTATTTATTTTTGAGAAAGAGAGGGAGACAGAGAATCCGAAGCAGGCTCCAAGCTCTGAGCTGTCAGCACAGAGCCTGATGCAGGGCTTGAACCCATGAACCATGAGATCATGACCTGAGCTGAAGTCGGGTGCTTAACGGACTGAGCCACCCAGGTGCCTCTATTTTTTTTTTTTTTTTCTTTTAGAGAGAGTGGGCATGTGCTTGCAAGTGGGGGAGGGGCCAAGAGAGAGAATCTTAAGTAGGCTTCACGCTCAGCTTGGAGCCCAATGCAGGGCTTGATCCTACAACCCTGGGATCATGACCTGAGCCAAAATCAAGAGTCGGACACTCAACTGACTGAGCCACCCAGACGCCCCTGGATAGTATTTAACATAATTGTGTGTTAGAGAAAAACATAGTTTTATATGGTATATTTCATATGGCAGCCGTTTATATTCCCCTCATGGCAGATCAATATAGAGGGAAAGAGTTTTATTTCCATACATTGCATGTTGGGCTGTCACCTAAGGCAATGGTTCCACACAGCCCAGTGGCATCACTCAGGGTGTGAGAGAGCCAGGGAGCCTATGTCTGTGTGTGATTTGGTCCAGGACTCCTATGGATGCAAGCTGCCTGTGTCTATAGAGAGGCTGGCTGCTGATGTCAGGCTGGGTGTGGTTAACTGTGCCATCTACAGTCAGGCTCCCAGGAGAAAACGCTTGAGTTCTGTGAGGTTTAATAGTTTGCATGATACGAGGAGAATAGATAATCCCCATATTTTCTTTTTTCCAGAACAGGAAAGCAGGTGAAAAATCAGAATCCGTGCATATATTGTCTGAAAGACAACGCATGAGAAACCTCATGCACCATGATATCTTTCTTATAACTGCTCCCTCTGTGTCCATTCTTATTTTCCTCCAATTTATTCCTCACATAGCAGCCAACTAGATCAGATCGCTTTTTGATTGAAGTCCTTCATGTCACAGTTTTTAAGGCGTCTGCATGATTGGTCTGACTCCCATCACCTCTTGCTCTCACCACCAGCTCTTTGCAACTGTCCTCCAGGCACACTGGTTTCCTCCATACAACCAAGCTCCTGTCTGACTCGTGACTTCACATGCACTGTTCTTCAGCCTTTCCTCAGCCAACCTTTACCTGTTCTTCAGGTCTCAGTTTCCCAGGGAGCCATTTCCTGTGCCCATGCCCCCCCCCCCCCCCCAGTCCCTACCTATTCGATATTCTCCCTGTAATTCTCTCTCATGGCACTAGGTTCTTTTCTTTCATGGTGCTTATCACCATTTGTAATGATACATGTTTTATTACTTGCTTGATGTCCATCTCTCCCCGTAGATTGCAAGGCCTTGCTGCTTCTGTTCGCTATTTTATTTTATTTATTTATATTTAAAAGTTTATTTATTTTGAGATGGGGGAGAGAGAGAGAGCAGAGAGAGAGGGAGAGAGAGAGAGAATCCCAAGCAGGCTCCATGCTGTCAGCTGCAGAGCCCGATTTGGGGCTCAGTCTCACAAACCATGAGATCATGACCTGAGCTGAGATCAAGAGTTGGAGGCTTAACCAACTGAGCCACTCAGGTGCCCCGTGAATGTATTTTACATTCAGCTCTGCTGAAAGAATTGGCCAGGAGTGGCCCCTTGAGAAGGACATAGCCTGTGGACTCCAGGAGCAAGGCACTTGATATAAGTGTCAATGCTTCTTGTTCTGTAGTATGATGCCTTATGGAAATGCAGAGATGAGAATACCGGAGGTAATTATCAGATAAGCTGACTCCACCTAACCAGAGTGATGGGGGAGAAGTAACAGCACGAGGCATATGTGGTGTGTGTAAGCACTACTAAGGGGCAGATCTGCAAAGGGACTGGGTTTCCTGAAGTCAGGCAGGCTGGCTGCTTGGACCATGGCCCTGGCAGCATGAGCAGTGGTGAAAGAACATTTGGGTTACATGAATCGAGGAATGTGAACTTAGGGGGGAAAAAGGTTTCCTTCATTATAAAAAGGATCTCAGTTTTAAAGACCTTGTTGCTAAATTGATTTCATCCTATTCACACATGAGTCATTTATTCATGAATTCACATTTATCCAATAAACATCTGAAAGCAATGTCCTCTGCATTGTATAGGGCTAAAAAAAGATACAAGAATCTCACTTCTATTTCTTAAGAAGTCAACATTTTGTATGGGAGTTTTAATGTGGTAGACATATATTCAAATGATTACAATACGCAGTTGTCTGTGATACTCTAAGAAGGGCAGAAAAAAGGAGTTAGTTACACAAAAAACCTAGTTTACTGACTTTTAGAGCATTACTTAGGACTTAACCAGTGAGCTAGAAGTGCAGAACTGAAAAGACTCAACCAGGGGTATAGTCTAGATGTTAACAAACCAGTACCACATAGGTCCTGACCAATCAGAACCTGTCTGACTAATCATCTAGGACTCCTGACCAATTAGAGCAATTGTTGGCCGGTTATCAGCTACATTCAACACTGAACACCTGTCGAGAATCAGGTACCATCTTTAAAGGGGTGTGTAGTGTGGTTACCATGCCATAAGTGAGGCAAGGGTTATAAATAGTTTTCAGTTTTTAGGCCAGTTTTTAGAAATTGATAGGTTGTGACTCCCCAGATAGCTGAGTTAAGGATTTGGAAGCTGTGTGTAGGCTCACCGTGAAAGAATGTGGTGGTGACTGATGTGTGCCAGGGATGAAGGAAGACAAACTGTAGTCCACGTGTCATGTATTTGATGTCCTTGCTTGTGATTAAAAAACACAAACCTGGGGGCACCTGGGTGGCTCAGTCAGTTGAGCGTCCGACCTCAGCTCAGGTCATGATCTCCCAGTTTGTGAGTTCAAGCCCCACATCGAGCTTCATGCTGACAGCTCAGAGCTTGGAGCCTGCTTCAGACTCTGTGCCTCCCTCTCTCTCTCTCTCTCTGTCTCTGCCCCTCCCTTCTTCATGCTCTGTCTCTCTCTCTCTCTCTCAAAAAGTAAATAAACATTAAAACAATTAAAAAAATAAAAACCATAAACCTGCATTCAAATCCTCCTTCCAGTGTGAAGGAGCTGTAAGACTTTGGGCCAGTGGCTTTATCCATCTAGCTTATACATCCTCATCGTAAGATTGGGGTAAGACCTAAGGAACGGGACCCTTGTGAGAATTAAGGAGGGACAGCATGGCACACATCGTGTCAGAATTCCACTGTGTGACGTGATGCCTTCCAGGCAAAGATCATGCCAACTGTAGGATGGAGGTAAGATTCCAGCCTATGTCAAGGCTAAGGGCAGCAGGAGGCATGAAAGGGAGGAGAAGAAAGAGCTTAGCTTAAACGTGGGACAGACACAAGGGGGTCCTGGTGGAGGAAGACACAGTAATGGATCCAGGAACAAGGGCCCGGGAGAATATTTTTTGGTGAAATGCTATGTGTACCCTGTGACTCCACCCTCTGGCCCCCTTAAATCTTCAGGAAAACTACACAATTCACAATATACTTGGTCCACTGAATTTTTTTTTTTTATTTTTGAAAGCTGGTGAAGGGCTGAGTTTTGGATCAAGGTTGGCAAGGGTCCGAAACAATGTCTTCTCCTGTAGGAGATCAGTACTCAGTACATGGTAACTATCGGCATGCCCATTACTACCACAAGTGCTTTGGTAGACATAGGAACAAGCTATGATGAAGGCCCAGATGAAGGAGAGCCAAGTTGCCCTGGGCAGGTCTGTCCTTAATTATATTGTCATTCTTAAACATGTGTTCCAGCCAGAGAAGAAGAAGCATTTGTTTAAATCTCAGGGCCCAGGAAACATTTTATAGTCTAGACTCTAGAAAGTTCTATGTGTATGAATCTAAGCTGGATGAGCCCTTGTGTTTTACTAAAGGACGCTCTGAGAACATAAACCTGCAATAAGCCATAGCACTTCTGGTCATAGAATCAAGTCGTCTGTGACGAGAAGCGAATATGCCACTTGCGCAGGCCCTTTTAGAACTTCCTGATCCAGATGCAAGGCTGATTTCCTAGGATTCTTGACATTGGCATTTAACCCCAAAGTAATCTTTGCTGTGCACCTCTTTTGCTCTTCTCAGTTCCCCTGCTGTCATTGCGATTTGCTTCTCTTTTGCTTCCTGATCTATGTCTTTGGCACCAGTGAAGCAGAGGGTAGAGATGGGCCTGAGATGGGTCTACCAATGGGTTCAGACTTGTCTCTGTCCTGCTGACAGATGTAGAAATGCCTCCTGGACATCAGTCTGTGGAGGGATTGAGGAACCTCCTGGGAAAGACTTCCTTATCTGACACACATTGGGAAGTCTTAACTCGGGACAACAAGCTCAGCTCAGGAGCAAAGCTTTAGCCTCTAGAGGAGAAGGGTAATTCTAAGTAGAGCAGTGCTGAACCCCCTCCCCACTACCAAGAACTCAGGTCTATATGCTATAAAGAGGTAGGGTGTTTACTATAGCACAGACTGAAAAGACGCTCACTGAACTGTTTCCTTTCCTTCTTGGGCTCATACCTTCCTGGCATACATACTCTCTGTCTGATTTCTGGCCAAATAAATGTGGACAGAAGTCACATATACCACCTCCAGGCCTGGCACATGAAACTTCCTGCATGATTGGGGATGCAGATAATCCAGTGGAGGAATCCAAGGCCCTAAGGATGAAGAATGAAGCCCCAGATGGAAGCCCTGAATAAATGGGAGGAATAGAACCCCATTGCTGACTATCCCCATTCTCACCTTGATGGTGACATGAGCCCGAATGAACTCTTATCCTCTAAAATCATACAAATTGTGAGGTTGTTTGTTAACAGCAATAACCTTGCCCTGATTGACTTGCTAAGTAAAAATGGAAATCTCTGTTTAATGAAAATACTGCATCTGACCTTGAAGAATGGGCAGCATAGCGTTAGTATTTTTCTAATAAAGAGTAACATAAAAAAAGAAGAGAGCCAGTCTTCCCTAGTCGCCACTGCATCAAACAGCTTTGCCAAGTTAACAGCATTAAAATATGAAGTGGCGTTAACTGATGGGAGACAGAGGAAGAAGGAGCAGTTTTAAAAGGAAGTAGAAATGGCCAGGAGGCCTGGAGGTCTCAGTAGTACCAAGAGAGAGGGGTTGTAGCTGCTGGTGGACACAGCAGTACGGGTTCCCAGGGGAAGCGGTGAATGCTAATGCGAGGGTCACAGCCAGCAGAAGTGGTGACAGCATCCAGGGAATGTTAAGGATTAGATGACCAGATAGGATCATGAACCCATGTAGGACGCTTCGAGATTTTGAGCAAAACTTGGGAAAGCATGATGGTAATAAGAAGCAGCAAGTATGGGTCCCCTTTACCAAGTATTGGAACCTTGGAAGGTTGGGAAGGATCTCTCCCAATGCAGATCATGTAGAAAGAAGAGAAGGGGCCCTTCTGGCTTCAGTTAATGAGTTCCAGAAATAGAATTTCTTCTCCACGTAGCAGGCACAACACTCAGGCAGGTTAGGCTGTCCGCAGGCATCCCTCCCCGGCCACCCCTTATTTCACTTCTCCAGGAGGCAAGCCAAGTTGGGCAGTCAGGAAACCCAGGATGTTTGCGTTTTCCACAGTGACCTCAATGGGTGTTTGGGCACTGAAGGCACATTCCTGCAGGTAACGAGAGAGGAACTTGCAGGTTTCCTCTTTGTAAAAGGCCAGGATCTTGATTCATTTAGTGGTTGCTCTGAGGTTTTTTTCCTTCATTTGGAAGCAAAGCACATTGAAATTGAGAAACAATGTTCTAAGCTGGAGGTCCTGTGTTAAGATGAAAAAAAAAAAAATGGAGGATGGAAGAGATTTCTGGAAGGGCCAAGGAAAACAAAGAGGGGGGACTGCTCAGGGAGCTGAGAAGGAGTCTTCAGCGATCTGCTTCCCCCTGAAAATCATTTGGGCAAAGCTGGGGTGATTATAGGGAGATTGTAAATGCCACAAAGATTAGGCATGGAAAGCTGAGGGGCCGGAGAGGACACAGCTCTGGGATATGTGTACACTCACACGCGTTTATGTGCTCACAGGTAATTATGTACACACGTTGGTGCTTTTGGTGACTATGCCCTTTGAAGCAGAATTTTAATCAAACTTTAAGCTGTACACTTTTACTTCCATCACATAAGAAGCATATACCCTTTTACTATGAAAAGTGGATAGATTATCTCTTTCCTTTCTGTGTACCCTGGCTGTTCCAGCCCACCTGCTTTCTCCTAGAAACTCAAGTTCCTGTTCTTCTGCAGCTAACACTGACATATCCTGCATCCTGCTCACTTTATTTATTTATTTATATATTTTTTTACATTTATTTATTTTTGAGACAGAGAGAGACAGAGCGTGAACAGGGGAGGGGCAGAGAGAGAGAGGGAGACACAGAATCTGAAACAGGCTCCAGGCTCTGAGCTGTCAGCACAGAGCCCGACGCGGGGCTCAAACTCGTGGACCATGAGATCATGACCTGAGCCGAAGTCGGACGCTCAACCGACTGAGCCACCCAGGCACCCCGCATCCTGCTCACTTTAAAGTTATTTTCCTCAGTCTCCATATCTCAAGAATGTGTTCTAATTAGCTAATCTGGTATCAGGCAAGCCGCTACTGGCTTACTGTGATCTGTAGTGCTGTTGGTCCAGGATGACCTACATAGATGTAAAATATGATTTTTAATCATACCTCCAGAGATATGGCAAAGAGTAAACATTTGGGGTATTGTAGAACTCTGAAAGAATAAATGGATAAATTACCAATCCGTTAAGTTATTATTAAATTTATGTTATTAAATTATTAAATTGTCAAAAATTAATCACTTATTAATAAAAAGAAGCACTGACACTTATATGACAGGTACTAGGTGCCAGGCACTCTTCTAAGTGCTTTGCATGTATCCATTTAATTCTCAGGACAACTCTGTGGGATTAGAACTATTTCATTTTGCAGATGAGGAAATTGAGGCAGAGAGAGATTAAGCAAGAAGCCCTAGATCTGGCAGCTAGGAAATGGTGGAGTCGGGATTCAAACTCAGTGGCCTGTCCCCAGACTGTGTCCTGTCAGAGTCCATGACATATTTTTGAATGGAAAAGGGTGATGGGATGTGAATTACACCCACAGGATACCCACTGACGGTTTCTCATGGGAATGGGGCAGAGTCCAAGAGAGAGGTATCTTAGAGCTTTTGTTTGACACTAAGAAGTCACATCATCTTTCTAGATCTTAGTTTTCTCTTCAGAGAAACAAGGAGGGTGGACTAGGTGACCTCTAAGACCCGTCCCAAGTCTAAGATAAATAACATCTTCAGCAATCCTGCGCTAAAATGCTGATCTCTTGGTGCCTGTGGGGAAGAAGCAGGTCAGTTCCTGCTTCCTACACCCTTCAAGCTAGAAGCTGCAGGGTAGAGTGTCCAGTAGATACCTGGGAAGAACTGGAAACACCAGACGAGGGTTAGAGGCCTAAGAAACCTCACCCTTTACCTAAGAAACATAAAGAAACACATTTACTGAGCGCTTACTGTGTGTGTGCCCTGTGTCTTAAACAGATTATCTAATTCTCACAATAAGCCTGTGAATTAGGTAGGGTCTCCATTTAAAAAACGAAGCTGAAGCTTAGTCATGCCAAGTGACTTGACCAAGATGGCCCAGCTGGCAAGGTATGCAGGTAGGATTCAAATCCCGTCTAACTCCAAAGCCCAGGCTCATTTCACAACCAGTTCCTGCTTTAATACCTGCTATCTCATTCCATTCTCACTGGAAGCCTCCGGGGTAGTTCTTATTTCCCCATTTCACTGAGCAGGAAAGTGAGACTCAGAGCAGTGAAGTGACTTGCCGGGAAAGGGGTCTGGCTCCGAGTGGGCGGGAGGAGAGCGGGCAGAAGCGTGCACGTGGACTCCGGTGCCGCAACCCCGCGCCTCCCCCGGCTCTGCTCTGCCTCGCGGCTCCCACCTTCCCCGGTCCCAGTCCCGCGCACGGCCCGCTGCGAACTACACTTCCCGGCAGGACGCGGGCGCGCGCACGCGCACCGGGGCCTCCGCCATGGCGACTGTGCTGTCCAGGGCGCTCAAGCTCCCGGGTAAGGAGTCGCAGCCTCGCGACCACCCTGCTCCCGCGGGCCCTGGGGAGACTGGGAGGCGAGGCGCTGGAGGCGAAGCCGGTCGGGGCCTGGCCCCAGCCCCAGCGTAGATGCAGGCGCGCGGAGGCGAGCCGGTGCAGCCCCCACGGGCTGGGGGTCTGTCACCACCAGGGGGCGAGAGGGGCGCCAGGCTGGTCGGGGGTCGCGGGCGCGGGGCGAGCTTGGGAGACTTAAGGGAGGGAGCGCTGGAGGCGCGCGGGGCTGGTGGCCTGGAGCAGGAGGGCGTTGCTTCGAGGGCGGCAGTCAGAGCGCGCGTCGCCGCCATCCCAAAGGGAGGGCTGGTGAGGGGAGCATCCTTTCCTGAGCGCCGTGGACCACATACCGCAGGGTCCCCAGTTCTTTCTGTCTTGGGCTGGCCCTGCGGGCGAGGGGGGGACAGGAGCTGCAGGACAGCGGGCCACCCTCTGGAGCAGCCTCTCCGCTTAATGACACCACTGACGTAGCCATAAGGTAAGGGGGACAGGTGTTTACCCCTTCTGGTTTACAGAAGAGGAAAATGAGAGTTATTTGGCTAATTGACTTGTCCCAAGGTCGCAAAAACGGTATTGGAAACGCCTGGACTAGAACCTCTGGGGTCTCTTGATTCTAGATCCTGGGGTTTGATTCCTATTGATCAGCCTCTGGCTCTCAAGGCTAAGTATTGAGGAGGGAAAGGATTTGGCCCCTGAAAGTTACAGATAAATTGTGGAATGTTTTTTAAGGAGGCACACTCGTAGTGTCGACAACTTCTAGAGCTAATTCAGTACTTTGGGCAGCAGCTTCAAGTTTTTAAAAATTTTCTCTTAAACCTCCAGAATGGGACTGTGCGGCTACAAGCTTGCTTTTTTAAATAAAAGTATATTTGTCCTGCCCAAATAAAATTTGAACATTAAGCTGCAAACATGCATTTGCTGATACGGTGATAGTGGGAAAAGCAGGGTTAGTAGGAAAAACAGTTGCTTTCACTGGCATCAGAAGAAAGGGCTAGTTTGGTGTCTGGTGGATAATCCAGCATATGGCATCACAGGGTGTATCACAGGGACTTTATTCTAAAAGAGCTTCCAGCCTGCTGCCACATTGTGCCATGGATGACACTGGGATGGGTATGAATTTGCATTTCTGTCCCCAGACTTCGTGACCTGAGACATTTTTCCCCCGACATGGGCTCATTAGAACATTGGAAGGAACATTGATAATATCTGTCTTGGAATGTGTATGTAACATTGGAATGAAGTGGGGGATGGATGTGTGCCTTTACCTGCAGGATTAGTTTTTTTTTTTTTTTTTTTTTTTTTTAAGAGAATGCAGAGAGAGTACAAGTAGGGGAGAGGTGCAGAGAGAGAGAGAATCTTAAGCAGACTCCACACCGAGCTGGACGTGGGGCTCGATCCCACGACCCTGGGATCATGACCTGAGCTGAAATCAAAAGTTAGACACTCAAGCGACTGAGCCACCCAGGAGCCCCAGGATTAATTAACTTTAAAGAGAGTACCTTTGTATATCCTTAGTGTAGGATGATATCCTCTCCAAGGATAATGAGATGTCAGACATATTTAGATTTATTTCTTTTAAGTTCCTTTTCTTTTTTTCCGGCATAGATAATTATTCTTCTCTAAGGATGGGAATGCAAGAAAAACGCTTTTGAAACTCTTGAGCTCTTTTGCATTCTCACATCGTAAGGCTGTGACACTATCACTCCCTGGAGTATTCAGTTGCAGTAACTCAGCTGACAGGGTAGGGAAAGTATAGTCTGGTCCTTGGGCCTGTGTTTGAACAGCGCCTTGGACCTGAAGAGACAGGTATGTTCCATACTTTTTAAGGCCCGGGTGCAATGGCCATGTGTTCTCTTCGATGATGTGGGTTGTGGTTTCTTTTGTTTGTTTTTGTTAGTACTTTTGCTTGTCTCCCTTTTGTCGTTTCTCCCCACTGCCCCAAATACAATTTTTAGTTTTTATATTAGGTAGAAGTTGCCTTCTTAATAACTTTTTTTGGATTTCCTGTGATTGGGACTGTGAGGCTGTTATCCAGTTTGGGCTACTGTGTTATGTTACCTTAGTTAACATCGTCTCTTTTTTTTAAACTGATGTCTAATTGACACATCCTATTAGTTTTAGGTATACAACGTAATGATTCGATATTTGTATATATTGCAAAATGATCACCACAGTGACATCCTCACTATTTCTATGTGTAAGGAAGCAGACTAGAATGGTAACTAAGAGCATGACACAGCTTTGGGTTCAAGTCCAGTGTTTACCAGATTGGTTATTTAATCTTGTTAAGCTTTAGTTTGTTCATGTGTCGTAATACTATTATTGTGGAAAATTCTTTAGGTACTGCACACTCTGCTACATATTTACCTCATGGGGTTATTTGGCTTAAAATTTCTTGGGGGGCGCCTGGGTGGCTCAGTCGGTTAAGCGTCCGACTTCGGCTCAGGTCATTATCTCGCGGTCCGTGAGTTCAAGCCCTGCGTCAGGCTCTGTGCTGACAGCTCAGAGCCTGGAGCCTGTTTCGGATTCTGTGTCTCCCCCTCTCTCTGACCCTCCCCCGTTCATGCTCTGTCTCTCTCTGTCTCAAAAATACATAAATGTTAAAAAAAAATAAAAAAAATTTTTTTTCCAAAGTTTATTTATTTTTGAGAGAGAGAGAGAGTGCGAGCTGGAGAGGGGCGAGAGAGAGGGAGACACAGAATCTGAAGTAGGCTCCAGGTTCCGTGCTGTCAGCATAGAGCCGGATACCGGGCATGAGCCCATGAACCGTGAGATCATGACCTGAGCCGAAGTTGGATGCTTAACTGACTGAGCCACCCAGGCGCCCTGGGATTATTTGTCTTAGTAGAAGAAATGGATGTACTGAAGAGGTTTGTTATTATTCAGTAAGTGTTAGTTCTTATTATCATCTTTGTTAGCACCAGGCTCATTTAGGAATGTGCTTCCTGAAGGAAGGCCTAATGTAACAGTGAGCTAATGACAGATGTCATCAAGTTGGTGAAGAAAGGACAGTTGCTTGGAATCTATTTCAGTCTCTTACCCTTCCACTAAGCCCAAGATGGAAAGATGTTTGGCTCACATGCATATGATAGGGTAAATTAGTAACAGAAGGACAATGTGACATTCATAAAGCAGCCTGTGGAACAACTTATCTTAAGTAAATATTTTTTTTAGTCCATTTTAAAGTTTGAAGGTCAAACCCTGAAAGGTATATCAGAGCGCAATGTTACTGTAATGATTTGTTTTATTATGTGTAATTTAGAATCGTTATGGGCCCTGGATAATCTAATCTATGATCACATATCACAGAATGGTGTGTTTTACACCATATTTTCCTGAACATACCTGGGGAAGATACAGTTGCACTTCCTTCCTGTTTTCCTCTGTACCATTTTGGGAATGCTGTTTAACTGGCATCCTCAGTCTTCCTAAGGTGAAAAGTGATAGCTGTGGAAAGCTCATTTATGTTGATACATTATGAAATCAGTATCCTCTCCTTTATTCTTTGAAAACCTTTCATTGATTAAAAATATGGGTGGTGGCTGTAATCAGTAGAGAAAAGAGTGCTAAAGTGCCCTGCCTTCTGAAGTGTGGATTTGATCATGATTATAACTTCAGGCAAGTTGGTGTACTTTATACTTCACAATCCCTTGTCTTTCTGTGAAAGATAGCAAACATATTTACATAGGAGTTCTCTGATCAAGTTTATAGTCTGGAATAATTAAGCTGGGCTTTGTGTAATGTCTGGAAAAATACACTATCTTTTGATAATATAGGTTACTGATGAGAAGTTAGCCTGATTATTTTATTTTATTTTTAAAATTTACATCCAAGTTAGTTAGCATATAGCGCAACAGTGATTTCAGGAGTAGATTTCTTAATGCCCCTTACCCATTTAGCCCATCCCCCCTCCCACAACCCCTCCAGTTACCCTCTGTTTAGGAGTCTCTTATGTTTTGTCCCCTTTCCTGTTTTTATATTGTTTTTGCTTCCCTTCCCTTATGCTTATGTGTTTTATATCTTAAATTCCACGTATGTGTGAAGTCATACGATATTTGTCCTTCTCTAATTTCAGTTAGCATAATATCCTCTAGTTCCATCCACGTAGTTGCAAATGGCGAGATTTCACTCTTTTTGATTGCTGAGTAATACTCCATTGTGTGTGTGTGTGTGTGTGTGTGTGTGTGTGTGTGTGTGTACACCACATCTTCTTTATTCATTCATCCGTAGATGGACATTTGGGCTCTTTCCATACTTTGGCTATTGTTAATAGTGCTGCTGTAAGCATTGGGGTGCATGTGCCCCTTCAAAGCCCTACAACCCAGCAATTGCACTACTAAGTTAGCCTGGTTTTTGTTCCTATCTTTAGTGACTGGATTCTCTTTCCGTTGGCTTGGCTGCTCGTATATGATTCTTTTTTTGTCCTTGAAGTTTAGCCCCTTTTTTGCAATACATTTCAGTATTGATTATTCTGTATCAGTTTTTCTTGGGACTCAGTGTACCCTTTACCATTTTGGGTCTTGCTGTATTACAGGAGCTTGTTTGGCATGTCTTTTAATTGTTGTTTTTTGTTCCATTTTCTTTTCCGTTGTCTTCTTCAGTTACGCATATATTGGGTCACTGTTGCTGTCTGTATCTATGCCTTTTTAGTCTTCTTGAAAGCCTTGATCTTTTCCATGGGAGACCTCAAAACCAGACTGCCTGGATTTGAATGCTTGCATTATTGCTTACTTGCTGTTTAACTGTAGGCCCAGTTACTTAAACTTCCAAACCTCAGTTTCTTCATCTTGAAAACGGAGATAATAATGTTTCTGTCTCCAAAAGTTGTTATGAAGATTTGCAGAGATAAGGCAGTAAAAGGGTGTGGAAGAGGGCACACTAAGTGCTTGGAACTACCAGCCATTCTTGTTTCCATTTCATTTTGCTTGATTTTCCACCAGTCTGCCCTTTATATCTCGGACTCTTTTCAGCCATGTCTGCCTGTTTGCTCATTCCAGTAAGGGTATCTTTTCTAAACTTGTTTTATTATTTTTTCCATTGTTTTTCTGAGCCCTGCTTGTTTACTTCTCATCTTCTCTATTCAGTTGTCCTTTATTCTTAGAAATATTATGTGTGTGTGTGTGTGTGTGTGTGTGTGTGTGTACTCTTATTTCAGAGAAACTGTTTTCTTTAATTTCTTGGATTCCCTGGGGAAGTATCTGTTCATTATTTCTTCCATTTTGTGGCATAATTTGTCCAGCATTGGTTCCTCAGTAGATTTTGTTGGCTATGTTTTTTTGTAACTTCTTTCTTGAATATTTGCAGAACTTTGAAGTATCTCATAGAATAAGTACTAATGATGGCTTCTTTCTGATTATAAATCATATTTAATGGTCATTTGTTTTATAGCTAGCTCTTGGCTGACATGCAGGCAGAGGCTGGGGGAGTGAGCCAGGGCAGTTAGAAGCTAGAATTTAATCTACTTGGGCCCCAGCCTGTTTTAAAAAAAAAAAAAAAATCCCCCTCTTCAGGTCTGACTGTGCACAGCTACTTTTCTTACCTGCCAGGCTGACAGCCTGCTTCCTGTAAACATAGAAGCCTTTCTCATTTACTCTTACCTTGCTTTTGAGTCTGTGGTGTTGAATGGGGCCCATTGATGCCTTTGGGACCCCGGACTTTGTCTTTCTAAGCAAGAAATAACCAGTTTGGCTATATATCCATGGAACAAGGGAGGTAATACAATTGATTGGTTAGGATTGTGAATTCTGTAGTCAGATTGCCTGAGTTTGAATCCTGGCTCTCTTTCTCCCTAGTTCTGTGATCTTATGCAACTTATCTCTCTATATTTTCATTTCTTGTTGGTAAAATGGGAATAACAACAACAACAACAACAACAACAACAACAACAACAACAACGATACCTACCTTCCAGGGTTGTCATGAGGATGGAATGAATTAACATGCTTGGACCAGTGCCCAGGATAGTAGGCACTCCTACTTTTCAGTTATCATCATTGCCATCACCTTTATTGTTGTCATTATTAACTCTGTGAACTCTGCTCACTGGTGGGGACCTGAGATGCATGTATCTACTCTTACTGTGCTTCCTCAATAGGATACAAGTTTTGCTGCATTTGGCAACAATTTTTCATAAATTGTAGTTTGGGAATGTGGTTGTTTTCTTTTCTCCCATTTTATTACACCCCTCCCTCCACCCCCCAGTTTTTAGGACGACTACTGACAGAAATGCTTTCCTTTGCTATCATCAACTGGAAGTATATAGTATTTTACAGAGACCATTTCAAGAGCAGCTGATTTTCAAAGGATGCTTGCAAATTATTTTTATAGGTTTAGTAAAGATTTTACTAGTTTCTGTAGCATAAGCAGCCAAGTTCTCTTCCTGCCTGTGATAGTGTGTGATATCATAAAATGCATTTCTTTTAAACTGTTTTGTTAGCCAATATTTTAGTAATGGTTTTACTTTGACTGTTTTAGACTGGTATATTTGTTGCAAGGTGGCAACTGACAAGCAAGGTTGGATTTAGTAAGTATCAATGCTAAATTTTTCACTTGATGCTAAAAATCCAATTGTACCATTATATAAGATGGCCTGAGTGTATGTAGACAATACTTGGGAGTTTGAGTTGAATCCGTTGTGTGATGTGACTGCCAAGAAAGCTGGCAAGATATTAGGTTACAGTAATCAAATTGTAGCGTATTCTCTAGATTAGGGAGGACATGGTTCTTCCCTCCCCTGGCCTGGTCAGACTGCACCCTGGGGATTGTATCCAGTTCCAAGAACCATACTTTAAGAAGCGCTGACATATCACATTGTGTCCAGAGCAGAGCGACCAGGATGTTGAGGACACGTGAAACGGTGCTTCTTCAAGTGACGAGTTGAAGGAGGTGGAGACATTTAACCCGGGGAAGACAAGATTGGGCAGTTGGGAGAAATAATGCCAGCAGTAATAATAGAAGCTGAAATCTGTTGACTGCAACTATAAGCCAGACCCTAAGGACCATGCATATGTTATCTTATTTAATCCTCAAAAATAGTTGCATGAGGTGGGAAAAATAATTGCCCCATTTCAGAAATGGGGAGAATAAGGCTTACTAAAGCTGAGAAATTAATTGAGGTCACATGATTAAAAAGAGATGGAGCCAAGATTTGACTGTCTGTCTTGTCTGTCTGTCTGCCTGTAAAGACTTGAACTCTTAAACACCATGCCATACTTTTCTTATGACTGGTGTCTTCACGTTTTGAAGGACTTGCATGTGGAAGAGGGGTCCCAGAAGTTAGAACTAGGGCAGATAATCGGCAAATGGCCAGAAACAGATTCTCGAATCAGTGTATGGAACTGCTTTCTGGATTGGAGGGCAGTGAGTTTCCCTCACACTGCTTATGTTCAGGTGTATGCTGAGTGACTGCATGGTGGGTGTTTGATTTCCTCTTTGTTAGATATAGTCTTTTTTTTTTAATTAAAAAAATTTAGGGGCGCCTGGGTGGCTCAGTCGGTTAAGCGTCCGACTTCAGCTCAGGTCATGATCTCATGGTCCGTGAGTTCGAGCCCCGCGTCGGGCTCTGGGCTGATGGCTCAGAGCCTGGAGCCTGCTTCTGATTCTGTGTCTCCCTCTCTCTCTGCCCCTCCCCCGTTCATGCTCTGTCTCTCTCTGTCTCCAAAATAAATAAACGTTAAAAAAAAAAATTGAAATCATGGTAAAATACACATAAAAGTCACCCTCTCAACCATTTTTAAATGCACGTTTAAAATGTAACCAATTTTAAATGTAGTATTGTTAAGCATATTCACATTGTTGTGCAACCAGTGTCTAGAACTTTGTCTAGCAAAGCTGAAACTCTGTAAGGCATCCCCCGCTCTTTGATAGTTTGCATTATGTCCCTTTGCTTTTATGAAAGACCTGTGTCAGTGCCTATTTTCACTAACCTAAAGAAATCCAAAGAGGATTTTCGCTTTTGTGAAAAAAGGCAAAAAGTGAAAAGAGCATTCGGTGCTTGTTTTGCAGCAAGTCATTAGAGAGGCAGCGCTCACCCCAGCCGTGGGAGGGGTCCCGCCGAACTCCTTGCCTGGGAACCACCCTCAGCATCTCAGCCCCAAGCCGCCAGGGCTTTGAACTGTGTCTGGGGGCATCTGTGCTTCATCCCAACTTATTTTGTGCATCCATTAGCAAGATGTGCCCTGAGGTATCAGAAAAGCCTAGGAGAGGTTATTGCTTGGGTCTGGGAAAGCTCAAAAAAATTTTCCATATAAATTAATGATAATTGCTTCTTTGTTTTATGCTATTACAGCTTAGGAGGATTTTGACAGGAATACTCTACTTTTGGATAGTGAGGGAAACCTGTACCCATTAAATAATAACAAATCCCCATTTACCCATACTCCCAGGCCCTGGAAACTACATTCTAATTTGTTTCTATGAATTTGATTAATCTAGATAAATATCTCATATAAGAATCATACAGTGTCTCTGTTTATTTCACTTAGCATAATGCCTTCAAGGTTCGTCTGTATTATATAGCATGTTAGAGTTTCTTTACTTTTTAAGGTGGGATAGTAATCCATGGGATGTATATATCACATTTTTAATCCCATCAGGTATATCCTTTTAGTTAAAAAATTTGTTTGTTTTAAGTTTTAGAGTTAATATTATTATAACAGCCTATGGTTCTGTTTGCAGATTATTATAACTAAAATTATATGGGACAGTTAGAAAATGGGGTACCCTAATTAATAAAATAATTTGGTTCACGGAGTAGACATATAAATTGTAGAAGATTAGCTTAAAACCTGTACTGAATTTATAGCATAATTTGGAAATACTATTTTGAATTAAATTCCTAATAATTGGTCTATTTTCTTACAATTTGTGCCTTTACAAGACAAATCCAATATTTGTTGATAAAATGAATAGCTTTGAAAGTGAAAATACATAGGAGTGTCTAGTTAATAGAATGCCAGTTTGCTCAGTATCTTCTGTGCTTTTTTTTGTAAAATACTTAATGTTATAAAGTATATCTGTGTAATGTTTATTTTTTTTTTCAATATATGAAGTTTATTGTCAAATTGGTTTCCATACAACACCCAGTGCTCATCCCAAAAGGTGCCCTCCTCAATACCCATCAATGTTTATTTTTTTAATAAAATATTTATTGATTTTCTGTGTACCAAGCACTAAGCTTTACACTAAAGATTTTACTTCCCATATTGGTTTCTATATAGTGTTTTATTGCTTCATATTATGTCTTGAGTAAATGAGACATAATATATGGAGTGACATCACCAAGATCACAGTGACAAGAGGCAGAGATCAACATCAAGAATTTTTCTTTTTTCCTTTTTAATTAACTGGGTCGTATTTTCTTTTTTATATTTCTTTTTTAAACACGATTGATTGATTGATTGATTGATTGATGGAGGGGAGAGTTGGGAGAGGGGCAGAAGGAAAGAGAGAGAAAATCTTAGGCAGGCTCCATGCTCAGCATGGAGTCTGACAGGGGCCTGATGTGGGGCTTGATCCCACGATGCTGGGATCATGACCTGAGCTGAAATCAAGAGTCAGACGCTCGACTGACTGAGCCTAGGTGCCCCTTTACATTTCTTCTTAATAAAAGCTTTAACAATGGAGTTTATGTTAGTACAACTTACCATGTAATTTCTAACACTGGAAATTTTTTCTTGGTTTTTGCATGGTGATAGCATGAACTAAAGGCATAAAAGCAGTTAGTCATTGGCGGTGAGGGTCAAGGAGTGGCTTGGGAGCAAGTGTTGCTCCCAACAACATAGGGAGCTCCAGCTCTCCTATAATTTTCACCTGTCAGCCACCCCAAATAAATGTAGAGTCTAAGTAAAAATAGGGCGCTTGTTGTGTAAGCCAGCTTTGAGAAAAATCCTTTACCGCTGCATTCCTGCTTGATCCCACCCCTCCTAAAATACTTGGTCGGAATAGCATTTTTAAAGGTAAACAGTGTTTACTGAAACATGTACTGACAGGGCTTTAGAATCATAGGAAGTTTCTCAGAAGTGAGTTTTCAGGTGACAGTGTTCTACTTTGCAAGCTGTTTCTGTGGAGACCATTAGGAAGCCACGAATATCCGACTGTGAGAAGCAGTGCCCAGAGAACGATTCTTCTGAAGTTTAGGCAAGTTCCAGGAAGGATTGGAACATCACAGATCTAAGAAAATCAAAGGAAATCTGCACATAAGGCATATGGAAGGTTGATATAAGAGCCTTGTCTTTCTTTAGTGAGATTCACACAAATTAAGAGTTTTTTTTTTTTGAAACTAAAAAGGTACCAAAGCATAAGAGACTCTTAAAAACTGAGAACAAACTGAGGGTTGATGGGGGGTGGGAGGGAGGGGAGGGTGGGTGATGGGTATTGAGGAGGGCACCTTTTGGGATGAGCACTGGGTGTTGTATGGAAACCAATTTGACAATAAATTCCATATATTGAAAAAAAAACTAAAAAGGTATTTGAAATTTGCCACTTTGTTTCTTTTCCAATTTTTTAAAGTCATAAAAGCAATAATTCTAGAACACTGATTTTCTTCCCCCCCATTCTTTCCCCATTTTGCTGGCATCTGTTTTATAGATAGCCATCAAGATTTAAGTTTGTAAACTTAAGTTATTTTGTTTTCTGTGTGTTCTTTTAGCTGTTCACAGTTGCCATGTAATTGTTGAGGATTTTTCCTTCCTAGTTCTTCCTGACATTCCGTCTTTCTGTGTTTCAGGGAAGAAAAGTCCAGATCTAGGGGAGTATGACCCCCTCACACAGGCCGACAGTGACGAGAGCGAGGATGACCTTGTGCTCAACTTGCAGCAGAAGAATGGAGGGGTCAAAAACGGGAAGAGCTCTCTGGGAGAAGTGCCAGAACCTGACTCAGATGCTGAGGCTGTGGGGGCTGCAAAGCCGCATCTTTCAGAAGTCGCCACAGAGGGGTACCCCTCAGAACCTCTTGGGGGCCTGGAGCAGAAGGCAACCTCTTCCATCGTGTCTTACGTACGCACATCTGTCTTCCTGCTAACTTTGGTCATCTCCATGATCCTGGTGCTCGTGTGTGCTTTCCTGATCCCCTGTCCCCCCAGAGATCTGCACAGCACTTGGAGCCGCCACCTGGGCCCCCAGAGAGGTGAGTTGCAGGATTTCCAGCCCCAATTGTGGAAAACTTCAAGTTTACATGTAATTTTGTAAAACTTCTGTAAAACTGTATGCTGATGACGTTGAAAATTCCCTCCAGGTCTTTACAAATAAATGTGTGTCATATAGCATTCCTCTCCCTGTGTGTGGAGGTGGTTAGGAGGTTAAAATTGGAAATAAAACAAAAAGATTGATACAGCTCCAGAAGCTTGGGAAGGTCGCTGCTCTGTTGTGTTTCTATTGGCGTTGGTCTTAATTAGATGCAGATAGGACAGAGCATTGGTTTGCTGGGTCCTTGCAGTGCAGCCAACACTGTCAGGGGAGAGCAAAGCTGTGAGACGGGCTATTTACAGAGAAAAGTAAGGCTCAAGGCCTGGCCAGACCAGAGGCCAGGGCTTTGTAGGACCCTCAGGCATTTGTCGATTATAGGAGCCTCACCCAATTTGAATTTTGAAATAATTTCTTTCAAGTAAAGTCGACTTGTTTTCTTGCGGTAAGTTTTCTTTCTTGCTCCTAATGGTTAGGTTGGTGCCACCCAAGTAATTCTAGCTATTTTGTCTCTTTCTGGGGCAGGTTTCTTTAAAACAGCTTGCTCTGGGTCCAGAATGCGATTCCATCTGAGCTGTGAGTGCCAAACAGTCCTGTCTTTTATGAACTGCCTTGGGGTGCGGGGGTTCAGAACACCACCCCAAAATATGTCACAGCAAACAAAATATTGTTTATTTTGAGTTGAAGGCACATGAATAGCAGCAGATGCAAGAAGGGCACTCTGACCTTGACCTTTAATTCTTCCCTGAAGCAGGAGATGAAACTCCTATGTGAAAGATGCCCTCCCAGTACCAGGAGGAAAGAAGCCTTCTAATCAACAGAGACAGGGGGTTGAGGCTGAGGGAAGTCTGTGCAAACAGAGACCTTGTTAAAATAACTCTTCTCTTCCTTTAGTCTCTTTAGACGTGTTAGCTCCCTTCCCATGGCTACCACTCTTTGTTCAACCTAGTACGTAAGCACTTCTCCAGGTCTTTATTTTTCTGTGGGGGCTCCCACGTACATGTGAAATTTCATTCAGTAAACGTTGAGTCCTTTTGTCACGTCAGTCTGTCTTCTTAACCAGTTATCTCATTATGTTTTATTACTCAGTCCCAGCTAGGAACCCTAAGAAGGTAGAGGAGAAATTTTCCCTCCCCTACGATACTCCCAAACCCCTACATCATCTTCGTTTAGAAGTATTTTACCTCTGACACTTCACTAATTTTAGTTGATTTAGCTTCTGATGAGTTCTGTGTTCTCACCTTTACTTTCTCTTAAGGCAAGACTGGGTAGATGTGACGTATGCTGTATTCCCACCACACAGGATATCTCTCCCTGTCTTCCTTTTTTCAAAGATTTCAATTTATTAAAAAAAAATTTTTTTTATTTTATATAGAGAGAGAGCTCAAGTAGGGGCGAAGGGCAGAGGGGGAGAGAGAGAGAAAGAGAGAGAGTGAGAGAGAAAGAGAGTGAGAGAATCTTAAGCAGGCTTCACACTCAGCTCAGAGCCCGGAGCCCAACACAGGGCTCAATCCCATGACCCTGTGATCATGACCTGAGCTGAAATCAAGAGTTGGATGCTCAACTGACTGAGCCACCCAGGCACACCTCTTCTTTCCTTTTTTGATGGTTCTAAGTGAGCTCTTATAATATTTGTATATGGTGTAAAGGCTAGGAACAAATCATTGATGTATCCACCATCGAGTTTGAGAAATAAGACATTATAAAGACCGTTGAAATCGCCATGTGTCCCTCCTCACCAAAGCCACCTCTCCCTGCCGGAGTTCTACTGCCCTGAGTTTTGTGTCATTATTTCTTTACTTTTTTTTAAAGTTTTACCACATGGTAAAGTAATTTTTCCCGTTTTGAATTTTGTATAAATGTAATTAAGCAGGCTTCTGTGACTTGTTTTTTCTTTTTGTTTAGCATGTTTATAAAATGCTTTTTGAGGTTCATCAATATTGATATACTGTAACTGGACCTTACTCATTTTCATCACTGATTTCCCATGGTATGATTATCCCATGATTTATTGATTCATTTTACTGTTGATGAACACTTAGGTGACTTCTATTTTTTAAAAAATAAATAATGCTGTTAAGAAGATTCTTGTACATGTTTGCTGATGCAGTGTGTGAGCATTTCTCTAGATCACCTGTGAGTGATACTGCTGGGTCATAAGGTGTGTGTGTGTTCAATTTACGTTAAATTATTTTCCATAGTGGTTGTACCAGTTTACACTTCCACCAGCTGTGCATGAGTTCTCTCCAACTTTGGCAGGTGTCCTCTGACTCCACACTGTTGAGGGGTAGGGTGGCACTATCTATTTGTCACCGCTCAGTGGGAAGCCCAAACTCCCTGCTAGGCCTCTGCTGACACCACCCAGGCAGGGGCGGTGCGAGCTGCCTCATTCATGCCAGGTAGGGGTAAAACTATAGGCTTCCCTTGTGTGTGTGGAGGGCACTAGGCAGGGATGAAAGTCCTGGCTCCCTACCTGGCCTTCTCCGATGTGACCTTGGTTGGGGTGGGGGAAGGGTGCCTTATTACAGCTGGGCAAAGTGGAACTCTAGGCTCTCACTTGGCCTTTGCTGTGGGGGTGGGGTGGGGGCACAGTTCTATCTGTATGGTGTTTGGTTGGTGTAGAACACTTGTCATCTAAAACTTGCCTGTCTTGCTATGCTGCTCCTTTTCTGGTCCTTTGGCTAGGGGAGCCAGCTTTTCTTGGACCTTTTTTGTCTGTACCTGCTGGCATTTCTGGTTGCCAGCTTCTGCAGCACCTCGTCTGGGACATTTCAGGCCAAAAGAAAGCCCAGGGGAGTCATCACCTTGTCATTCCTTGGGTTTTGCAATCTCTAGCCATGCTACCTTCTCTGCGCCTTCCAGAGTCTTCTTACATTTGTTTTCTCAGTAATGCCTGGGGACTTGAGCTGCACTTAGAAGAATAGGCAGTACTGTGTGTACTCTGTCTTATCTAGGAACCAGAAGTCTGCCTATTTTTTAGGGAGGTGCTGGCAGTGCTCTGTGTCTGTTCCCTTTGTAACCTGGGAGAACTGGTTTGTGGTGACTTAACTCAGGACTTTTTTGTTTTTATGTATTCATCAGGTGGGGACCTGTCTCCGTTGGAATTGGCTGATGTGAATGGAGATGGCCTGCGCGATGTACTTCTCTCCTTCGTAACTTCAAGGAATGGGAGTGCGGTCGGTAAGAGACATGTCTTATAGAGGCTGCTACAGGAGAAGTTCATTGATTGGAGGGGCTGTGAACTAAGAGAAAACATGAGGGTTGTCTCCGGAAGGGCACTATAGAAAAGGATCTGGAGTCAATAGAAAGTCATCATGGGTCTATCATATGTGACTAACCTTATTGGAAAGCTCCTGTGTGTAAGCAAAGCTCATTTCAAGGAATCATGGAGAGTTGTAGCTGGAAGAACTTTTAGTGGGTCGCCCAGTCCCATAATACAGAAGCTGAGATCCAGAGAGGAAGTGACTTGTCTACACACCAATGAACAGCATTAGTTCTCAGGGTTCTTGAGTTTTCTCCCGGCCAATTTTCCATTGCTTCTTAGATTATAGTAAATGCTAATCCAATCTGACCTTCCCATCCCCAGCAGAAAGCTTCTGTTCATGTTCTAACATATTTTTACACACATATATCTTGGCCAGGTGCTTTCTTTTTACTCGTGTTTAGTCCTCTCTCGTTCTCTCTGGTCTCCCACCCTGCTCTCTGCACTGGAAGGCCAACCAGTAGGCATTATGTCAACAGGCTACCTTGCTTACCAACTTCTGATTGGGTTTGGCCAATAGGAAGCACAGGCAAGAAGTTGGAGGAGAGGAAGAGAGTGGGGGGAGGGTATTTATTCCCTTGGCTCCCTCCCTGCCAGGGTGAACTCAGGCTGGCTACATCCTTGATCATAGGTCACATCCTCTCTTAAGGTGGTCTTCTCATAGGACTTTCTTTTTTGGGATTTCAGGAATCACTTCCTCTCCTGTCTCTTTGTGCCTGGGAGTGGTAACAGTTCTAAGGGGTTGCACTATCCCTTGTGGTTTGTCTGTACCCAGACCACAACTTTGTAAACAGTCTCTTTATTAAACCTTACCACAACTTAACCTGATTGAGTGTGTGATATATGTCAACTACAGGAAAAAAAAAAAAAAAAAAAAAAAGTTGCATTTTCAGTGTAGGTACATGGGGGCTTCTGGTTTGTCCTACAGCATCCATTAAAGTGGATTCAAACTGTAGTCTGTAAACTGATACAGGAACTCTGGTTTGAGGCTGAGGATGCCCTAGTAGCTACTTTTTAATCATCCAGGCCCTGGAATAAACATCTAGGTATGTTTTAGGGAATGCTAAGCTGCCCTCTTCTCTGACATTATTAGAAAAAAACTTTCTGGGTCTTGTGTAATCTGTAGAAGCAATTTAGGAATAGATCTGTTTGCAGAGAGAAACTTCAGCCTAGAGGGTTGACTTTTGACTTTAATTGACTTTTATATGATTGAACTTTAATTACATTTTTTTTTTGTCTATGACTATTAGCCTTTGAAGTAAAAATTTTCCCTATCCCCTTTAGATTTGGAGACTTTTTTTTATTAAAAAAAAATTTTTTTTTTTTTTTAACGTCTATTTATTTTTGGGACAGAGAGAGACAGAGCATGAACAGGGGACGGGCAGAGAGAGAGGGAGACACAGAATCGGAAGCAGGCTCCAGGCTCTGAGCCATCAGCCCAGAGCCGAACGCGGGGCTCGAACTCACGGACCGCGAGATCGTGACCTGAGCTGAAGTCGGACGCTTAACCGACTAAGCCACCCAGGCGCCCCTGGAGACTTTTTTTTAGTTATTGTTTTACACAGATTGCTATATATCAGGACTCCTAATGGCAAGGCCATGGGTTTGGGCACAATGCAGGCTAGTCTGATTTTGTTACAGATGATGAAAACACTGGAGCTAACATATGGTACTTCTTGTATACTATGCACTGGTATAAGTGTATAACATGTTATGAACAAATTTATCTCTCAACATAATCCTATGGGGTAGACTAATATCCCTCTGTTCGCCATTTGCATATGGGGAAACAGACATAGGGAGTTTGAGGAACTTGGCAAAGTCCCATAGCTGGTAAATGGTAGAGCTGGGATCAAACTGTATAGCTGAGAGTCTCTGGAGTTCACATCCTTGACCCTCATGTCAAACTGCTGTGCCCATAACCCCAGCCAGTGGGTTCAAAGATCTGTGCCACTGA
Source organism: Panthera leo (assembly GCF_018350215.1). Taxonomy (NCBI): domain Eukaryota; kingdom Metazoa; phylum Chordata; class Mammalia; order Carnivora; family Felidae; genus Panthera; species Panthera leo. The sequence continues at coordinate 46,466,504 of NC_056685.1, forward strand.
GCACAAGAAGGATTATGTTATTTATTTACTTATTTATTTATTCATTTGTGCATCCATTTATTCAACAACTATGAATTGAATACCTGCTGTGCACCTTACATAGAGCTGTGCCAGTCATATTGAAGCTAAACAAGATGAATGTGGTCTCTGCCTCAAGGAGCCACAGTCTGGTGGGGAACGGATAGCCCATTACCACCTGGAAAAAGATGATTCAGAGAATTGATCTGGAGTCTCAGAGGGTCCTTAAGGAGGAAGGACAGCACAGTATATTAATCACAGCAACCCTGGGAAGTCCGGAAGCTAACATATGTTACTGTAATTTGTCATGTGTATCAATGCTTCTGGCAACAGGGTCTGAAACAGTGAGCCACAGCTTGTCTCTTGTTTTTTGGTTGTATATTTAATTAGCAGTGCTGAGGAATAGGTACAGTGAAGCTCTAAAACTTAATTGCTTTGTCCATATTGGTTGTTGCTGGAAGTGGAAAGTGTTGAGATGAGTCAGCATCCCTATCTTGAAGGTGAATGTAAAACTGGCAAGAGAGAAAGTTGTTATTCTAATTGTTAATTAAGTGACGTAAAGGATTATTTACTAAAGAGATGAGCTACTCTGATCCCTTACCAGCTGTCCTTGAACATAGACATTAAGTTTTCCCAAGTATTCTTTCCTGACTGGGGCTATATCAGCTGATTCCATGGGAGTCTAGACCAGGAAGGCCTACTGATCATTGCTACATGTAATCTTCAGGATTTTATTTTTAAAATGTTTTATTTTTTCTGCTCTCAAGGAGCACTTGCTAGCAATGATTAGAACTCAGGTATTTCTTTCTTTTTTTTTTTTTTCCAAGTTTATTTATTTATTTTGAGAGAGAAAGAGAGAGCAGGGGAGGGGCGGAGAGAGGGGAAGAGAGAGAATCCCAAGGAGTCTCCACACTGTCAGCACAGAGCCCGATGTAGGGCTCAATCTCATAAACCGTGAGATCATGACCTGATCTGAAATCAAGAGTCAGAGGCTTTGCTGACTGAGCCACCCCGGCGTCTCAGAACTCAGGTATTTCTTTGCCCCTGCTCTGTGCATGTTCTAGCTCAGTCTGACTTTTCTGAGCATGCCTTACCCTCTTGATTGCTTTTGTTCTCCGCAGTGACTTTCCCATGTTCTAGATTTTGCTCCTGTCTTTTATTCAGCAAACGATTGGTTGCTGTGTGTGCTAGGTGCTTTGTGAGGCACTGAGGATACAGAAATAAATGTGACAGTCTTTATCCTTACGAGTGTTGCTATTTAGTGGGGGCTGAGGTGACGGACATGTAAACAAGCGTGTTGGGGGAGGTGCAACATGCACACAAGGTGGCCCGGATGAGGTCCACACCTCTTGTCTTACGTGAGAAGTGTGTTGGGCAGATATGAGAGGAACTCTGTTGTTGAGACTTGGAGCCAGAAATATGGGAAGGAGCAGAATACGCAGGTGTGAGGTGCTGCTTCGGCACCATTTACTTTTGGTTTTCTGGCCTCCTTCTCACCTGTACTGTTTATCTTCTGTGTCTCCTTTCTTTTCTTGTATCTCTCGAGTGCTTTTAGGTGTCTCAAGGCCAGCTGCTATCCTTGTGTGCCTTTCGGGGATGAATGGCAGCACACTCTGGTTGAGTCCCCTCCCCGAGGAGGCCCGAGATATTACATGTTTGGATCTGATACCGGGAAGCGTGGCTGAGACCATCTGCCTCGTGACAGGGACGCATAAGATGTTCAGTGCGTTCAATGCGACTTCAGGTAAAGATCATTTTCCACAAAAGCCTCTGTTCCAGTGAGTCACAGTCTCTGGTCAGAACAGTCTCGTGTGGAGGGGGCCTTACCACTGTCGCATGATGGAAAATCTGATTTTACTACTTGGGAAGGTGAGTATTAAGGTAGATAGAGAAAGGGTTTGAATAGATTGAGTAATAGATCCATGGTTAAACCTGTTTGGTGTTAGGTTGGGGCTAAACTGAATTGCCCAAACAGAAACTACCCTGAGGCTTTTGGTTTCTAGTTTTCCTGCTGTGTACAAAAGACAGCCAAGCTCTGTCTCTTGTATCTGATATATACAGGGTCCCTGTGTAAACTTGGCCATTAACCACCTCAGCAAAGGTCAGGGAAGAAACTAAGGTTTGTTGATGCATGTTGATTTGGCCTTTTGACTTCTTATTATACTCAGACATCCATGACACAAGGAGTGAAAGAGAATCAAATATAATGAAGGTCCCCGACACCACCATAAGTGTACTCGAGCGAAGCTGAATGAATGCATAGCAACCTTCCCAGTTTTAGAGGTTGGAGTTTGGTAGTGGGGTAACTTTGAGTGAAAAAAATTTAAATGTGAGTTAACTGCAGAAGTGAAGTCATTTTGAAAACCTCCTACAATTTCCCTGCTCATGTGAACATGTGGTAGCGGGAGGGAGACTTGGTCTGGCCGGCTGCCCCTGGATGTTTCCTTAGTAGTTGTAATAATCTCTTACAGATCAGTTTCTCTGCCCCAGACAAGTGGGCTCCTCTTTCTTGAAGAGATTTCAGCACTTCTATTTTATCTAAAAAATCTAGGCATGAAGTTATCACACAGGTTTATGAGTCAGACACTTGAGGATTTCAGCTTACACTCCCTGCTCTGTTTGTCCCCTGTAAGATAAAAACTAAAAAAGTAAGGAAGAGCTGCTGTCTGTCGTTTGCCCATTGGGTTTCTCTTTTCTGATCTGGGAGCATGGCGTCTGCCTTTTCCAGAGTCCGAAAGCTGTAAATTGTGATCAGCCTCTTTGCCCTCCCCTAGGGAAAGCCATTTGGACTTTAAACCCAAACTACTTATCCAACGGTACCCTGGCTGCCCCAGGGGTGGTGCTGCCAGACTTGGATGAAGATGGTGTTCGAGATCTTGTAGTCCTGGCCATTGGGGAATTGCAGGTATGCCCTGTATTAAATGGTCTGTGTTTCTCGTAGGAAATGTTCCAACTTTAGTCAGCTCCTGGTGTTGTTATTATAAATGCTGCTCGAAAGCTTTTTACGAGGGCTTGGGTTTAAGCAAATAGTCTTTGTGAGACTTAATGAATAAATTACGATCATGAACTCGTTTTCCCCGGCAGCCTCATTATGTTCCCATTGACTGTGACATGGTAGAGCTCTGGAGCCAAATAGGTCTGTGTTTCAATTCGTGCTCTGCTGTAGCTGTGTGGCCGTGGGCAAGCCATGGGATCCAGGTGGGCCCTGGACATGGGAAGGTTCTGTCTACTCACAGGATTGTTGTGAAAGTTGGAACTAATGTATTTAAGTGCCTAACGTAGTGCCTATTGGACCATGCGTTTGTGTTGTTAGTCATGTATACTTAATTTTTATTTTACATAAAACAATAAGATAGGCTGATAGTTCATGTACATAGAGCATGTTGTAAATTGAATAAGTAATAACAACAATGACCTAAGAAAGGATAGCTGTAACGCAGGCTATGATAATACAGACTTTGAGTCTAGTACGTTGGTCCTTAAATTACGCTTCTCAATTCTGCTTTATTGGAGCTGTGGGGTACTGGAACTAGTTATTCTGTGCACAGTTAAAATAACAGTAGTTTTCCCTCCTGATTCACAGGAAAGAATATGTTAATGAACAGATTTATCTCAACTTTAAGTTTTTACTCCTAAAGCTTTTCCTCAAGCTTGTGTCAGAGTTCCTCTAAGTCTTTTTCTCAGACTTCCTATGTGAGTTTGCCAGGAACAATTGGCAGATAACATTTGTGGAAAACTGTGGATGTAGATGATTTTGCTTTATTTGGTAGCATATGTTAATTTTTAGTAGACCTTGTGTTTGCTGCTGTGATTTTTGTAACGCATATGCGTAGAGTATAGTTATAAAATCTGCAAGTAAAATTATTTAGAATAGCGTGAAATCTATCAGTGTTTTATGGTTTTCTGCCAGGAGCACCAGAGACTAACTGAAAGTGCTTCACCAATCACAAGTGTTGAGGAGCACTGCTCTAGGACACCTGGTGATACTTTGTAAGATGAAAACAAAGAAGTTAGGTAAATTTCTGAAGGCTAGTTTGTTTTAAGGGTACTTTCTGTTAGTTTTTCTTCAGCTAGCCAGTTGGTCTCAAAGTAGATTGAACCCAAAACTCAACTATTGTTTACATAACCTTTTTTATTACAGTCATTGTGAATAAAGAGACCAGGGTGTAGGGAAATTTTTGAAGACTATGCCCATCAGGGAGTGATTATCTGAAGGTGCCAAAGTGGAAAGTATGGGGAGTTTCTTTTCAATGGAAGTATGGTTAGCAGAGGCATAGCAAGAAATTGAAAAAGTTTCTGTATCCTGGATAAGTTTAAAAATCTCGGCCTTAATACCCCTTTGGCTTATTAGCCAGAGGTGGTTGACAGGCTAGAGGTTCTGGCTTCTAAGGACCCTCCATAGTGAGGTGGCCTCTATTAGAGGAATTAGCTTCTTGTCTGCTCCAACTCTGTGCTTTTTTTTTTTTTTTTTTGTCTTAACCAAACAGCAAAAATGTGTATCGCCCAACTTGTGTCACAGAATTTACTTATTTACACATTCTGCCTGAAAAGTTGATAGATGGTTGATAGATGGTTGATAGATTAAAAAAATCTTAGTGAAGCAATGGGTTTACAGCAGTAGCCTCATCTTTCTACTGACCTCTCTTGACCATGATGCCAGCAACAAAGAACCTGGGAAACTTAAGCTGGTTTACTCTAAGCTACAGTATAGAAGGCTCTTTCTTCTTGAGGAATAGAACATACGAGGTCTATGACTTAGAGTGACTCTGTTCTTAGATCTGGGTTTAGAGTGAGGTGGGCTTGGGACAGTGGGACCTGGTTTGGGGTGAGAGGAACTGATCTGGTCTAGAACAGTTTGGATCTTCTAGGTGGGAAGGGACCTTAAAAGCCATGTGGTGAACCCTCTTCCATTGTGCTATAGTCTGATACGGTATTCTAGACACATTGGCATCCATACTCTCCATGAGTACTCAGGCTAATGGGAATATCACTGATTTGTAAGGCAGTTCATTTCATTTTTGGTCAAGAAAATTCTGTCACATTGGTGAGAATTCTGTTTTCTCATAGCTTCCACTCACTGTTCCAGCTTCAGCCCCACAAAGCTACTCTGAAAGAATCTAATCCTCTTTCTACATGCTTTCATGTAGGCCTATGAGCCCTTAGCCTCGTCCCACTACACCTGCTACTCTAAGGCTACCTCCAATTTCTTATACTGTACTCTGTACAAAATGAAGTCTAGACCCCTCTCTTTCTTGCTTTCTTTTCCTTTGCACTCCATTTTATCCATATCTCTTTTAAAATGTGGTACCCATATCTGAAAACAATATTCTATTTGTGATATAGCCAGTTTTACCAGCATAGGGAAATTATTACTTCTTTAGATATAGGCTTTATATTTCTATTAATGCAGCTGAAGATTGCGATAGCCTTTCTAAGATTTAGTTTTTGTTTATAATCCGTTAAAGCACCCACACCTTTTACTTAATCAACTCTTTAGTGGCCCCATTTCTTCTTTCAGATTTTGACCCATCTTCCAAGCCTAAGACTTCTTTGAATTTTGAGTTTGTCATATAGCATATTAGCTATCACTTTCAGTTCTGTGATAAGCTTGAGATAAACTATTCATTCAAGTCTTTGATGAGAATGATTAGTAGCAATGGGATAATGGCAGAGTGCTGTGACATCCCACCAAAAGTCTCCCTCTGGATTGGCATTGACTCTTACTCTAGGTGCACTGAAAACCATATCTTTTTATCTTGTCCAGAAGAATTCATGATGTTAAACTTCGTCAAAAGCTTTACTTAAGTCAGGATATCACTACAATCCTCATATTGTAGTGACCGGTGACTCTATTCCTAAAGAAAACCCTTTAGGGCAGGGTTGACAAACTGACCTGCAGGCCAGATTTGGCCCACTGCTTGTTTTTCTAAAGTTTTATTGGAGCACAGTCATGCCTCTTCATTTATTATTATCGATGGCTGTTCTCACACTATGGTGGTTGACTAGTTGCTACAGAAATCATCTGAGTTGCAAAACCTAAAATACCCACCTTTTGACTCTTCACAGGATAGGTTTGCTGATCTCTGCTTGAGGGTTGATAGTGGCCAGGCTAGACATGTAATGTTATGATGGGAGAGACTGCCCGTGTTGATTTTAGTTGGGACCAAATATTACTGGGGATTTCTGGGTATGAGAATAGAGACCCAGCAGTCAGCTGTCCTATACTTAGCTCTCGGCTAGAACTCTGTGCCTCAGAGGACTGTTAATCAGCAACAACCATGCTTCAGAGAAATTGCCTGAGCTACCATGAAGATGCTTTTTGCACATATCTAACAAGGAATGGGACATTGGCTTCATTTTCTTGCTTCCAGGGAAAAAAAGGGAAGCAGGTTTGGCTTTGTGCTGTGCAACGTTGGGAAGTGTTTCTGAACCCTTAGCTAATCAGAGCGCAGTGACTTCTGTAGAAGCTACTTGATTAGGAGATGATATGACATCTATTGACTCCCGTTTTTTTGCTTCTTCAGCCAGATCTGTGCTTTCTGCTGGTGTCTGGCCGGACAGGGAGTCCGGTGGGCCGACCTGTGAAGTACAACATCGTGGGCGTGGGGAATCTGATTGGTCCTCAGGTTTATGTCACCACAAACGGGGCTGTCTATATCCTTTTTGGCTTTGGTAAGAATTAAGTGTAGTTTCGCTGCTGTTCCCCATCTGTGTGTGTGTGTTAGGCCTCCCTTTTGAGACAATGAAAGCTCGGGAATTGCTGTCACCAGCCCTATTGCCACCTCCTGTCCCAGGGGCCTCTCACTCTCCCCCACCCATTGCGGGTTATTAACTCTGCTTTTCTCAGCTGCCTTCTCCAAAGACTGTGCAGCATCCACTTAATCACTTCTCCAGTCACTCCATGTTGGATATGTACTGGGTGGGCTATATTAGACCCATCTGATTCGGCTCTGTGTCTCTTGCTCAGATCCTCACCCTGGGAGAGTTCTAGTAAATTCAACTTCTCAGTGTTGGTTCTTCCTGTGGTGCTAGGAAATATCCAAGCTGTCGCCCTGCGGGACATTTTTGTTCAGGCCCAAAATCGAGACAGCTTACCACCTTCTCTGCAGATAGAAGAGCCAGAATGGGAGAAGCGAAGATCTATCAACCTGTCTGAGCTCATTGACATTTACAGGTAGGGCAGATGTCTGACTTTGTCACAGTGAGATCTGAGATCTCATGTGTTATGGAGTCTCCAAGTTTGGTTGGGCTGGTGAATAAGTGGGCAGAAGTTTGGGGGGAAACAGTGCTGCCCTTAATATACCATCTTCTGGTCTGGTGAGTTAGAAACTTTCTTTTCTTGGTAACATAATGTGTTGATAGCTGTGTGTTGGTGATCATGATTTGTGACCACTCTGCACATAGGTTGCAAAGAAGGATATTTGTTTAGGGTTCTGAGAGGGATAGGTGAGACTGGGAATCCTTCAGGTAGGGAGACAGATTTATTTAAAAGACCTGCTTGTAAAACTGTGCTGAAGCATCTGCCCTACTCTTCTTCTGTGTTTTTCTCTTAGTTAAAAACTCATTTTGGCAGAAGCAAGGCTAGCATCCATGAAATATTATTTTTTATTTTTGTTTATTTCTTAATCCAAAGCATGCCATTTTCCACATGGAGTGGATTTTACCCATTTAACCCCAGGCCTGGATGGTAATTGTCTTCATTCTTTTCTGTCAGAAGTTTCAAATCATTTTCTAGCATTTTCTCTGGCAGTATCACATTGTTTCAGTCAGTTTGGCAGTTGTTAAATAGAATCGTCCCAGTTGTCCAGACAGAAATAATTTGATGCAGTGTCAAGTGAGTTGCTGTCCAAGCTTAGTGACAGTTTCAGGCCTCCTGTCCAGGTTTCCATCCGCCTTCCTTGCCATTATCCTTGGCTCTGTTATCTTTCCCAGGGCGTCTAACATCAGAGATATGGCTCTGCAGCGCTTCTCCTGGGAGTTCCTTTTGAACTTGCATGAATTCTCTAGGGATGTTTGGTTTCTAAACTGAGATTCCCTGGAATGACAGAGTGCCCACCTGATGAGATAATGGTGGGAGATGAATACAAGAGTACCAAGACCAAAAGCCCAAGCTGGTGGGTTGGGAATCTCATCCCAGCTGGAGGCTAACTGTTGGGCTCTTGTTTAATTCAGTGATGGTGTCGAGCTACTCCAGATGGTGAAGGCACCTGATTCCAACTGCAGCAACCTCCTGATTACAGCCAGACAAGGCCTTGTCCTGCTGCGGGGGCAGAATCTGACACCTTCCTGGACATTGAGCCTGCAAGGCCTGCACAGGTTTGCAGCGTGTTCCTCTGTGTGTTTGCCGTTCTGATCCACTTTCCCATGTGTCAAAATTCCTCAGAACAATCGCTTGATATGTGGGGCAATGCAGGAGAAGAGAATTCCTTGTTTTCCTCTTCTTCTTATTCACCACTGATCACTGTGTTCTCATTTGCAGCCAGCCTACTCCTGGGTATTTCACTGATGATCAGACGTTGGACTTCCTTCTACAGATACAGGATGGAGTTGGGATGAAAAAGGTAAAACTTTGGGACTCAAATCAATTGAAACATATATAAGGTATATATGTTGTGTCCAGCCGTATGCTAGGCCCTGTGAGAAATAAAAAGAACCTAAAATTTGGTCCCTTCCTTCAGAGAACTCAAACTCTGGCTGATGGATAAAATGAAAACTCACAATTCGGTGCTACAATCTATAGCATTGGAAGCCTGTCTAGCTAACTTCCTTCCTGTACATGAGTTCCCACTTCTGGATTCTTTTTTTTCCTTTTTAAAAAAATTTTTTTGGAGGCGCCTGGGTGGCTCAGTCGGTTAAGCGGCCGACTTCGGCTCAGGTCACGATCTCACGGTCCGTGAGTTCGAGCCCCGCGTCGGGCTCTGTGCTGACAGCTCAGAGCCTGGAGCCTGTTTCAGATTCTGTGTCTCCCTCTCTCTGACCCTCCCCCGTTCATGCTCTGTCTCTCTCTGTCTCAAAAATAAATAAACGTTAAAAAAAAAATTAAAAAAAAATTTTTTTTTTAGTGTTTATTTGTTTTTGAGAGACAGAGACAGCGTAAGCAGGCAAGGGGCAGAGAGAGAGGGAGATACAGAATCTGAAGCAGGCTCCAGGCTCTGAGCTGTCAGCACAGAGCCTGAAGTGAGGCTCGAACTCACAAACCACGAGATAATGACCTGAGCCGAAGTCGGATGCTTAACTGACTGAGCCACCCAGGTGCTGCCCGCCTCCCCGCTGCCCTCCCCACCCCCCTTTCTGGATTCGTAACTCACAGTTAGGCAATAGGAACCTTCTGAAGTCTCTTGGTGGGGAAAGGCAGGCATAAATGAACTTAATACTTCAGTACATATCTTCCCAAGATTTCAGAGAAGGCAGGATATCTGGGGTGGTTGGGTTGTTATGAAAGACTTAACAAAGGAGGGAAAGATGATGAGCAGAACCTGGAAAGCTGAACCACATTTATATGAGGAAGGGTGGTTGGGAAGGCTTGTTAGGTTAGAAACACTGACACCAGTGGCCCAGAGAGAGAATGGTATGGCATGCTCCATAGGTCTTCCTGATTTTATGTGAGGTTGCATATTATGAGGTTATAATGGTTGGATAGACAGTTTTCATTCTTATTACAGGGAGAATTAGAGTTTTTAAAATTTCTTTTTTATAACTGACCAATCTTTTCAGTTTATCTTTACTGTAACATATATATTTATATATTATGCCCTGTTCCCTGTGAGCAAACACAACACTTAATCATCTCCTCTAATATCTGCCAAGTTCCATGCCAGATGCACAGATGATGTCTGTGGAGGCACAGCAGTAATGAAGACAAGGTCCTGGTTTTGTGTAGTTCATAGTCTTTGGGGTGCCTGTATGCACACAGCCCTACCACATCATGGTGGGTAGGTAAAGGAGGTCTGCCCAATGCCATGGGGACGTGGGGAGCAGATAGAGTGCAGGGAGTCAAGAGGTGCTTCATGTTGGTTGCAGGTGAGATGTTCAAATCATGAAAGCAGAGAAGTGGTTTGCTGGGTCGGTATATAAGGGTAGGCCAAGGGGCATTTCCTCCAGAGAGATCAGAGTGAGCTCAGCTGATGATGGGGAGCCCTGAAAAGCAAGGCTGCAGAATTTAGGTGATGTATTGGAGGCAGTAGGGTTATTTGGTCATGAGTGGAGGACAGAGCCGATGATGGAAGCATCACTTCAGGGAGCAGTTCCAGCAGTGCTGTCCAGGAAGGAAGCAATGTCTGGTTGTGTTTCAAAAAGATTTCAGGTAGAGATTGGAATTTTCATGGGCATTCCAGCGGGATTAAGGGAGAAGGGGATATGTTGCTTGCTTAAGAGCTGAGATGCTGAGGGTTTGGACCTGGAATTTAATCCTGGCTCCACTACTTGCTAGTGACCTTGGGTGAATTACATAATCTCACCCAACTGCAGATTCTACATCGCTTTATAAAGTGGGAGTATCACCTATCTTCATAGGGTTATTATGACAGCTAAATAATATGTGTGACTGGATAAAATTTTTTAGTGTGGTGTCTCAAGACTTTTCTCCTCAGACTGCCGGAGGGAATCTTGAACTGCTGGCTCAGGGGAGTTTGTCCCTCTGTGTGGTTCCAGGACCTTCCATGAGGCAGAGTCCGAGCACGGACAAAGAAGGGCAGGACCCAGAGGCTGGAAGAACAGGGAAGTGATTGTTGCCAGAGCTATAGTCCTTCCGTTTATGCAACAAAGACCCTTGAGGAGAAGGGCCATAAAGACAGGGGCTAGAGGTGGATGGGGAGTTTCTTGTGGATTTTGGCCGAGAAGAGGCTCTAAAACTGTGAGGTATGAGGTATTTGGGGTGAAAGGAGATAGCAGTGTGTCAGGGATGATGAGTTCAGGCCCCTTAATTGTCCTTCGAGAGACGCAGCTGAGGAGTAAATCTAAGTAAACTAAGTGAATCTCTTAGTTTATGTGTTCATCTGTTTAGATGTGCTCTTTTGAATTTGAGACCACCCTGGGGCTGAGCTACATGTGTCGTCACATCATCAAACCCAGAAAGCTTTTAGCACAGCCCGTAGGACTTGCGTCCACTTAGTCATTGTTCCCTAAAGTGGTGGCTGCAGTGGCGGGAGGGAAGGAGCGGGAGGAGGTGCTCCCCTCCAAGGGCCGCTCTCTGTCGGAGCACTGTCACAGACCCTGAACAATCTGAGTCTCTTCCTGTCCCGGGCCTCCACCCTCTCACCCTGAGAATGAGAGGTGGATCAGATGATTAATATCTCCTTCCCACTGGAGAATTCTACAATCCTTTAAACTCTACAAAATGGAGACAACGGCTGCTGAAAAGTGGGGCTTGGTCCCTAGGCCTTATATAATGCTCTCCGAACACCCAGTTTGTTCACATGTAATAAGCTCAACCTGTTAATACATGTGTTATTTGGATCTCTGCGGGTTTTCTTTGCTCTGTGTGTTTTCTTGGCCTGCTGCCTTTCTGGAGACGGGCTGTACTCACAGGCTCCTCTTCTGCAGATGATGGTGGTGGATGGGGACTCGGGCTCTGTTACCTGGACCTACAACGCTCCCTGCCACATGAAGGAAACGCCAACCACCTCAGCGGTTACTTCAGATCAGAAGTCTGTCTTCCTCTTCTGGGCCGAGGGGATGTCGGCGGTATCTCCCAGTTCTGTAAGTGGGCCTGGGGGGTGGGGGCCTTTGTCACTTGGTGAGGTGATAGCTGCTCTGCTGGGCTGATTGGGCCTGCGGGGGTCCATGGAGCCGCCCTGCTTCCGGGGGGCAGGGGTGGATCACAGCAGCACTGGAGCAGGCAGGGCAAGACCCTGCTTCCTCCTGAGCACTGCTTGCCCTGGCCTTCCTCTCGGCCAAGCATTGTGCAAGCTGACAGCCCCTGGATGCTGGCTGCTGACAGTGGGAGGCTAGATAAAGGATAGGTCTTCTAAAGCCACAAGGTCCAGATTTCCAGATGATCCATCTGTGCCACAGTCGAAGAGAACTAACTGTGACTGGTGTGGAATGGGCAGAGGAGGTCTCATGGAGGGTGAGGCTGGGCTTTGAGGCGAGTAAATGGAGCCTGCAGAAACGGTGTGGGGCTGGGATGGCAAGCAGTTGGAGAGGATGACGAGGCTGAGGCTGAGGTTGAGAGTTTCCCCAGGGGAAGTGTGGGAGAGAGGGTCCTATGCCCAGAAGGCAGGTTTTGGAATGTGTCAAGTGCTATACACAGCATTTCAGTGGGGCTGATGAGGCAGGGTGCCACCTGTATTAGGTGCCTGGGAGTTTTTGGTAAGACCCACCCTGAATGAGTTCAATTAAACACGTCTTGACCAGCACTCACTCTGTGCCAGATGCCGTGTTCTCTGTAGGGACCTAAGGATAGCCTGGAAAGAGTGCTGGTCCTCTAGAGGAGAAGGCAGATGGTCCCCAGATGAGGGGGGGACCCCAAAGGATGAAGAGTCCTGAGTTCATCAACCGTGCACTCTTGGACGAGCCACCTCACTTTTCTGAGCCTCATGCTCTTTATCTGTCAGTGAAGATGCTAATATGTTCCCCCAGTTTGAGGATCAGATTTACTCAAAATCTAGGTTTTAGTCCTAATTCTGTTCTGCCCCAACGTGTGCCCACGGATAGTTTGCCTAACATTTTAAACTTCCCGGTTTCCTCATTTAATAAAATGAGGGGATTGGAGCAAGTGACTCTCAAATGTAAGTGTCTATAAATAACCACAAAACAAAGGCGTGTCACAAATGCCGCAAAGGAAGCACAAATAAGAGGTTTAGGTGGAAGCACAAAAGGAGAGGATATTAATTTTGTCTGGGGCAGTTAGAGAGCTTTTTGTGAAAGGGGTGGCATTTAGGTGTGGGACCTAAGGCTGAGAATTGTATTAATGCATGGAAATGGGCTGCAGGGATTGTTAGACAGTCTAAGGAGGAAATAGGTTGGCAGAGGTTAGAGAGGGCAAGGGCAGTAGAGGTTGCTGAAGCATGGGTGGGCAGGTAAATAATTGTAGGAAGAGGCTGGAAACGGCAGATTTGGATTAAATGCCGTAAGACCTTGGTTTTCAGGCTAGGAATTTGGGCTCCATTCCCTAGGCAGTGAGGAGGGAGTTTGACTCCTTGCTTGTCACGTGGACAGAGCCAGAGGTCTGTCCTCTCAAGCCTGGGCTCCTGAGCGTGTGTGTGGAAAACGTCCTCTTCTGTGTGGTGGTGGGAGCGTGGCTGCAAGCTTCCCGCCTGTGTTTCTCCTCACTCAGTGGACTTCTTATGCTAAGAATATGGGGTTCCACTTCCTCCACTAGCAGAGCCCCGGGATGCTCCCAGGGGAGGGGAGGTCCTCGAGGAGCTTGGTAGAGCAGTCATTTACTAACCCATCCGTGGTATTTTTGTGCATTAACAACCGAATGGCTGCACACGTGCAAGAGTGGAATGTCATCTCTGCGCAAAAGTCACACCGGTAAAGGAAGGGCCAATGTGCATGTCTTCTACAAAGACGACTGACACTTGGGCCTTGGAATTTTTTTTTTAATGATTTGCTTCTGTGTGGCCAATGCTCTGTTTATCTCAGGAACTGAGAAGAGTTTTGTGGATTTTAGCTTGACACTTGTAATTGGCTTTAATATCCAGTGAGAGGAGACAGATGTCTTTTCAAACATACATTTTGTCTCCACAAAGCCCCACCTACTGCAAGAGATGACCCAGTGTTGTAATACTCCACGGGCAGAAGACTGGGAGCCGCCCCATCAAACTTCTCTCCTGGGGCATGCACATTTCCGTTCTTTTTTTTCTCATAAGGGAGAGGGCATTTTCCAGCTCTAGTGGTTTGAAGAAATTAGTGGTTAGTCTGTTTCGAGCCCTTTGAAATATGTGGAGTTTTTATATGGGAGTTTTTCTCAAACACATGCTTTTATTTGGGGTCAGGTCATAGCATCAGAGAGGAGTGAGTAATCACTGTCCCCTCTGCCCTTTTCGTCTGAGGACCTCACATGTGGGAACGTGGAGTTACCTGCGTTCTTCCTTTTTGCTTCTCATTGTCAGGACGCCATCCCGGGAACTGGGCCACCCAGCCTTCACCACCTCTACCTCCTGCACCCAGCATTCCCCTCTCTTCTTCTCGATCTGGCCAATGCCACGGGCACAGTGACGGCTTCAGAGGGTGAGTCCCAGTGACAGTGGGGACTGTGTGCACGGCGAGGGGAGGAGATGTGCCGGCTGTGTGTGTGTGAGGGTACCACCGTCCTACCAGCGGAGGGATGTGTACTTTCAAATGACAGCTGAGCACTCCCATGCATTTTCCCTGGCGTCCTGGTGCCCAGGGCCATGGCCGGAGTGCTCCCTCTGGGAGGAGCACTTGGCTCACAGGCTGAGGACCCAATTCTCTCAATAGGCCTGAAAGCCAAGGGCCAGTGCAGCCCCATGTCCCAGAGGTTCTTGGGGGGATGTGATTCCCACAGCCACTCCTTCAGCAGACATTCACTGAGCATCACCTGTATGTCAGGCATCGTGCCGGGTGCTAGGAATACAAATAAGACTGGTTTCACGACCCTCCAAGAGCTTAGGATTTAGAATTAACTGTGAGGGATATGATGGAGATAGCATGTTGTCTCCAGGATATTGGTCTAGGATCAGTGGGAGGCTTTCTTTTGACTAGTACAAGTAAACATGCCCATTGCATAGAAGTGGCTGCCAAGAGAAAAATCAAAGGAAAAAGAAAAAAAAAATTTGCCAGAATCTGACCACTCATAATTGCTATTAACATTTTAGAAGTATTCCTCAGCTTTATATATGTATGTAAATAATACCATACAGCAAAATCTGGATCCTGTATTGGAGTCCTGTAATTCAGGTGGTCAAAGCTCTGGAAACTCAGCCACTGCCACCTCCTGGTCTGGAAGTGTCTGATGGTGTCCTCCACCGAGATCCTTTGCCTCTCTCTGGCCTAAGCGAGTCTGTAGTCCTTGCTGTGGGTATTGTGGAGAGGAAGACCAGACTGGCCCCTTTTCCTTTACTTCTGTGTTCTCTTGCCATTCACAGACTGGCTCACTGTGCACAAACTCATTTGCCTTGAAGTTAAAGCCAATGATTGTGGCTCTCAGTTTGTTGAGATACATCGGGAAGAACACCTGATCTGGAACTTGCAGGCATACTGGCCTGCTGGCTGTGTGTGTGGTGGGGGGCCGGGGTGGGGGAGAATCCTGTGATTGGATCTAAATGAGCCGTTTCTCAATATTAGCATCAAATATTATTCAGTGAGGGCTAAATGATGGTGATTAAGAATCCAGACCATTTTTATGATCCCTGTTTTAAGGATGAGGCCAAATAAACACTGGGGAGGCACATAGCTTCTGTGACCATGCACTGACAGTCCAGGAATTCTCAGAAGTTCTAGTTTGTCGTGCTCACTTTTTTACCAAATTGTCACCAGAGTTGGCATATCCTCATTTCCTGATTTGGGGTTTTCTTGGAAACAGCTTCAGAGAAGGAAAGGTTCAGAGACCGAGAGGAATGTGCTGGTTTGCCGGCCTCCAGTCATTCCCACTGTGCACCCACTGCCTAGCTCAGTGCCCTGCATTTGTTAGGTGCTCAATAAACTTTGTGTATGAATTAATGGAAGAGTAAATGAATGAATGAATCTGGCTGCTGAACCGAGCCACTCTCCTGTTAGCAGAAGTTTTTGGTCTTTGTGTTAATTGCTCTTGTTTTTGTCCTTCCTCAGTTGGAATTAACGACCTCTGGAAAGATGCCTTTTATGTTACCAGGACAACAGGCCCCAGCTCCGAAGGCCACCCAGCACCCCTGGTGGTCAGCAAGCTCAGTCTACGGTGGGCGCTGATGGAAGGCCAGGTGGTCCAACTCGAGGATACCACCCCCAAAATTGGCCGCGGGGAGCTGCGAAGATTCCTCTCTAGGATAAAGTTTGTTGATCTTCCCTACCAGGTGAATCGCTTCTGAAAGAAATACTTGGTTACCACTGAGGGTTTGGGGCAAATACTACCAACTCCGACTTTGTTCTCTAGAAGGTAGGGAGAGTGGGAGTCTTCTTGGGTGCCAAGAACCAGTTGTTTTAGAGCAGCACTCTTTTCTTAGGGTGCTTCATGACCATTCAGAAATACTCAGTTGTTTTTAGCTGGGAATGGTACCATCTCCTTTAGGGGACATTTGGAAACGTGGGCTCATGGTTTTCACCGTCTCAGTGACGGAGGTGGGTGGCTTCTACTTTAATTTTCTGGGTTGGGCCTAGTGGTGCTAACGTCATGCAGTGATTGTGGTGGTTACTCCGGAGGATTATCTTGCTCAAAATGCTAACCCCCCACCCCTCAAATACTGTGGTCTAGTTCAGTGTTGATGAGTTTGTCATGGAAAAAGGTAAAGTCTCTGGACCTTTCCGGAAAGACTTATGAACTACTGGGGCTAGACAAAAGGACAGAAAAGTAGAGGAATAGCCTGACCTTTAGGTTTCCTCCAGTTCTCTACCATGAAAAAAATAAAGTCTCTGATACTTGCACTCTTGCCCCTAGATATAGTCTGATGGAATCTTCAGTCTCAGAAGAAGTGAGCAGGGTGGTACTCTCTCCCCCCCATCAGCGCAGAGTCAGTGCTTTGGAGAGAAGGAAGACTTCAACCTCATTTGACCACGTCTGCTCAATTGTTGCAAAGCACTTTGGAAGGCGCATCAGAGTTCTTTGATGACAGCACCATCCATTTGGCTGGGGTATCTGACCTACGTTTTCAGTCCCTGCGTTAACCCCCTCTGGGCACTCTGTGGATAGTATGCAAATGTGAATCTTCCATGTTGTTTTTTGTATGTCTAATTTATAAACTCTCACTGGGAAATTCCAGTGAAGTTCTTCCCCAGAACATTTTGTTTTGCATCATGCCACGCGTGTGTATGTATTAGTATTGTGATGAAATATTTTCTAGGTCTGTTTTAAGCTTCAGGGACCCGGTTTCTTGTCCTTCTGAAATACATCTGGGTTATTTGGTCATCTTGAGACGTCAGGTGCCCTGCCTCCAATATTCAGGGCCACTTGTCATTTCCCTCTGTATTCTCTCACCACCTGTACCTTGGCTTCTTCCCTACTTTAACAGCAGGGAGAAGACTGGCAGTGAGGGGCTGAGGTAGCCATCCAGCACTTTCTTATCATACAGAGCCTCCCTCCTCACACTTTCCATCTCTATATTCTTAGTTACCATAACCACCACCATATTCCTGTCAGAAGGGGAGCCAGAGAAGTATAGTTGGGGACCGACCTCTAACAATGGTATTATGTGGTCTTGATTGTTCTGCCCTGCCCATCATGACCTTTTCACGGCAGTAACGTCAGGAGTGCTTGTGTGTGTGTGGTCCTTACGTGTGTGAAGTCAGGAACGATTGAGGTGGGTAGGCTTATCCCTGCCTCATCTCTACTCTGCTTTCTTAGCATCTCCTACGGGGCATCCTCCTTAGCGCCTCTCACTTGCCGAGATATTTTTGCTTTGCTTGCATGACAGCAAAGCTGTTTCTGGATTTTTACTCTTGCTTGAGTCCAGTATGCAACCATTTTGCCTGCACATCTCCTTCCTTGTAGAGCCTTGGAAGCACTGTATTTTGGGAAAATTCCCATGTAAATATTATAACTTTTATAATTAAGTTCTTTGGAATTACTTCCAGTGCTTATTTCTTCCTTCTTCAATAAATATGTTACTTCTATTAAGTTTTCTTCTAAACTTCTAGGTCATTGTTTGTATAGCAGAAAATCCCACATTAGCCGGTGAAGAACTGCTTTTCTTCTTGAATAATTTTGATAGGTCATGCCCGAGTGCAACTCAGGTTCTGTCTTTGCTTGAGCCTTTGTGTTTTTAGCTTGTGTTAATAAAGGGAGTCCAGAAAATTTAGAGATTACAGAAATTTAGGGATCCCAGATTTAAAGGGATGTATATTACTTGCCCACTGGTTGGCATTATGACATAACACGAGTTTGGTAGCACTAGCAGATTGGCCTGCGATGTTTCTTGGAAACCCCCTTGCCATAGTCTCTGAAAGCAAATCTGGTTTCAATACTTTGGGAAGCACGTGTGGGTCCAGCTTGTTGTAAACTTGGGGAAACAATTAATTAGATGAAAACCCAAGAGGATGGGGATGATTCTAGATTCACTTCTAGGGTTTGAATCTACTTGGGTGGAAGAGCCTAGGATCTTGTTTGGCCTAGTAGATAATTCTAAGGACTAATCTATAGTCAACTGAATACCTAAAGCTTGGGTTGTGGTCCTGTGGCCTGGGCTGAGCCATCTATGCCTAAACTTCGTTCTCTACCATGCTGAGGCTCTCTGGGAAGCCAGCCACTTTAGGTAGAGGAATAAAATGCAAGGTCATTTACGGAGGACCTGCTCTGGGGGGATCCTTTTTGGTAGAAGATTGTGTTTATGCTGGGTGAGTCCCAGAACTATGTAAGAGGAAGCTAGGAAAGCATACATCCCTACATTCTTCGTGATGTGTTTACAGACTAACTTAACATAGGCTGTTTTGACTATAATTTTCCCTTTTTTACTAGACACAGTACAAGCTGTCGTCCCTCCTGCAGCCATGCAGAGGGTAGAAATGGTGGCTGAGGACTGAGGAAGCTTCATCTGACCAGCTTGGGTGCTGGTCTGTCAGATAGGTCCCCACACTTCCTTCTCCTTACAGGCACCCACCCAACCTGACATCTAAGATAGGAAGAGCTCCTCCCTTCCCCCCACTCACAACATGGGGAGCCGGCAAGGCCAGCGTGACTGCCACTTAGGGATAGTAGTGACTTCCGCAAATGCAAGGGGCTTCCTTCGCCCAAGCTTTCCTCCTTGCTATCCTTACAGCCTCTTCGATCCTAGACGGCATCCCCCCATCCCGTAGATGGTCTCTACTCCTCCTTGGCAGTGTGGGATGCTGATACCAACCCCCTTGAATGTGAATTGCTACTTTTATTGCCCATACTACAGAAGAGCCAGCTGGTATATGGTCAGGAAGCACTATTAAAAATGTGAATTGTTGCAGAACAAATAAAAATTATGTGTAGAAACATGCTTGTGTGTTATCCTCATTCTTCTTAGCCATTAGAATGGTTTCTTTTCCCTTACGGAAAAGAGAAGCATCTTTTCCGGATACTAGGATACTAGTCTCCTGGTGGCCTCTGGGTTAATACCTAATTAAACTTTTATTGGGTACCCTCCTACGTGGATGCAGGACACTGCAGCAGGCAGTGTGGAGGACATCTGTCCTACATGTCCAAGCTCCCAGAAGGGCCTTCGTTTTCCATTCTGAGGCTTCCAGGAAAATTCAAGTGCATCGTGGAAAGGTGAGTCACAATCACCTGTTGAGTTGCCCACCTCCATTCCTCCAAATCCCAGATAGATGACCAAACTGATAAACTCCTAAAGGACAGGGACTGTGCTGCTTAGCCCAGAACCTGGCACATAACAAGCAATCAGTAAAGGAGAGGAGGTGATTCTGAACATGGGAGATAGGGGGACAGTGAAATGAGACAGGAGACGGAGTGGGAAAGGAAAAGGGAGCGATGGCACCTGGGCACACACCCCTTTGGTCTTGTACTTTAAGATACTCTTGTTCTTACCCATCAAAACCATGCTTAAGACACAGACTTTGGCTTATGTACATGTTGATAACGAACATGTAAGGTTGGGTTCAGCCTGCCCTCTAAACCCCCCACTACTCCTAACACTGTTCTTCCTCTACGACTGACCCCGCCGCCTCTTCCTTAAGAGCCTGGCTGGGTCCTTGTTGTAATCCCTTGTTGCGGAGCTCTGAGTAGAAGTCAACTCCTTCAGAGACAGAGCGGATGGGCTGATTGGGATACTGGTGGTAGCTGGTCAAAGGACCCCCTGTGTGGGCTGCACATGGCTGCTGGAGGAAACATTGGTGGTGATGTGGCAGGCAAGTCGGGTTTCCTTTGAAGCTCTTACTGTGCTTACACTTGAACTCCAGCACCAGCTTGGTGTATGTGTTGAAGGTGGTGACAGCCGATGCCATGCAGCAGGTGAAGGAAACCCAGGCCGTGCTAGGGATGAACAAAAAAATTGGGCAGTAAGAACCTGACCTCCTTACAGGTTTCAGGGAAAATACCATGATTCCTTCCTACCAGCAAACTAGGCCAATGCCCCTCAGGGTTTAGGGACCTGCGTGTGCTCCCTCCACTACGTTGTAGGTCAAGAACCATGGGCACGAGGCCTTAATTTGGTCTGTCTTAGTAGGATACGTTCTGAACGTTTTGTAGTCCAAGGGAATGACTCTTGTAGTCAGTAGTGTTAAGAGTCAGACTAGGAGTTTAACAGATTCGTTTTCACTGGATTGATCCGTTGTCAGTGCTGAGCTCCTTTATTCCCAGTGTGCCTGTTTTATATACATATGTAAACACACATGGCATGCACACACACACACACACACACACACACACACACAGTTTTCTGGACTACTGCTTCCCAAGCTGCAGATACCCTTGTAATCTCCCGAGATTCCACAAACCTGTAGCTCAGCCGTGTAGAGTGGATGCAGCCCAACGCACCCCCTCAGCACCCCCCACACCCTGCCAAAGATTTTCCTTTGTTCAGATCAGATGCTGAGAGTGATCATTCCTCTGCCTTCTTCGTTTTGAGGTTAGCATTCTTAGGGTTCACAAATTGAGCCTCTCAGAGTCGTTCACGAAATACTCACTACAAATCTGGAGGTATTATAGGTTGTAATAGTGGAATTTGCCTATTATGAAAACAGTGTGGTTCTTGGCTTAAGGGAGTTTATAATGGATGGAAGAGAAGCCGGAGATTTAAGAGAAGCTGGATGGATTTGACAAGGAAAAAAAAAAAAAACCCACCAGGGAACTGTATCAAACACATTCCTAAAAACTTGGAAAGTCAACCCCTAAATCTCCCCATGATTCTGGGAAGCCCAGGAAACAGGAAGTTGTGTGAGGTTAGCGAGGAATTTCAGGAGGTCAAGTGATGGTTAAAGCCAGGCCACACACTGGCAC
Organism: Panthera leo; assembly: GCF_018350215.1. Lineage (NCBI taxonomy): Eukaryota > Metazoa > Chordata > Mammalia > Carnivora > Felidae > Panthera > Panthera leo. Next base: position 46,487,538 of record NC_056685.1, read on the forward strand.
AGTGTGTTCCTATCTGCTGCCTCTGACAGACTCAGTGGGCTCAGGTTGGCAATGCTTCTGATGGGAGTTTTGTAGTCTGAGCCCCGCAGATGTTGATGCCAAGAATGGCTTAAAGATAGACACAAGGTGCAAAACCATGTGTCTGGAAAATAAGTTCTGGTGGCTGGTGGATTAGGCCAAAGACGCCTGAATCAAATGGCCTGTTTCCTATCATGAGAAAAGGGGATAGGATCTCCTAACAGACATGGATGGGCTTCCATATCGCCTCCTTGAGCCCAGCACCGTGTCTTTTCAGCACGATGAAAGTACTTCACACTTAATCCCAGACAGTAGGGCAACTCCAAGCTGGCACCTGGGCAGCCGAGACAGCATGTTCCTCAAGGGAGAAGGCGAGGAACTCTTAAAGGGAATGTTTACTTGGTGTTTATTTTGTCACGGTGGCTGCTTCTCCTCAAGAGAAATCGAAAACAACTGGCCCCTTCATTCTTTAAGGGTTAGGGAATGACCAGCAGGGGAGGTTTTATTTCTCACACAGTTTGGTGGGATAAGAATGGAAGGAGGAGGAAGTTACTCTTCATTACAGGAGAAGAGTCAGCCATTCACAGCCCATGGGATTCCAACCAAATCTCAAGGCTATTTCTTCGTTGCTCTGTCCTCCAATACCTTGAGCCACAAAATACATAAAACATGGAGCATCGCTTCCGTAAGTCACATAAAACCAGTCTCGTTTCCCAAAGCAACATGTGTATTAGGCGAAGAAGCAACTGCTACCACCGTATCATCGGAAAAACAGAATCCCTTCCATAGCTCCCCAGGAGGTGGGGAAAGAATAGATGTGACCTCATGGGCCAGCCCGCTGGTCCACAGACCCCTGATGAGGGATGAAGGATGAAGAGAAGATAGGATGACACGGAGCAAGCACCTGCTTAAGGGCAGAACATCTAATGCAGGTTGGCCGAGGAGGGGGTAAAAGGCTCAGGAGACGGTAAGCACTTACTAGAAGGCCCAGCCATAATTCCAAGCATGTGGCCTCCAGTCTTCTGGACCCACGTTGACCGTTGCCTGGAAGACTTGTGAATACATCATATGGGCCACCATCCCCAGAAGGCCTACAGAGGGAAGAGGAAGGCAGCGCCTTTAGAGAGACACTGGCATTGCCGTCTACAGGGAATAGGAGTTTGGAGCAACCGCCTTGTTTTGCATCAGGTGCAGCCTAGGTTGAGAAGTTCCATTACCCAGCTGCCACCACATTCCCAGGGAGACTCATCTGCAATGGGGGCCTCTCCTTGAACGCATAGCTTTCCAATAGGCTGCCCCAGGCTTTAGGTGTAGGGTTATGGGAAAAGTTTCTGCGTCAATGCTGCATTTGGGGCTTTTACTTCTTCCTACCCAGGCCCTGTACGTGAGCTTTATTCCTGATCTGTCTTATATCTGCATATATAAGATATAAGATAGATATCAGCATCTCTTTCTCTTACTTGATCCAAAAGAGTCTTGAAAAGCTGTGTGTGTATATGTACAACTGAAAAGCAAACCAAACCATATTTCACATACTGGGAAAGCTTGCAAGTAAAAAGAACCTAGAGATAAATCATTTTGCAGAATACATAATGCTCTAATACAAAATTTCATTTCAACTTAAACATGCCTGCAACGTCCATTCTTTATACCGCCTGTGGGCACCCCGTTCCTGCCCTCCCTGCAGACACACACACCCTCCGGGGGTGCCTCAAAGGTGGCCAGGACACCCACCCCCTCCAGCCCGGGAGGCACGCACCTGACAGGACGGAGGAGATTGCCGCAAAGGCGCTCAGCTTGAGCCCGCAGCCCGGGTTCCCAGTGAACAGCAGGTCCATCAGTAGCAGGAGGAAGCTGACGAATTCAAGTCCAATGGAGGAGAACTGGGCTCCCATTGATAACCATAGGATCTCTGTCAGAAACCAGAAGAAGAAGAGCCCTCACCCAGGCAGTTAAATAACTGAACGTGGTACAAATGATGACTATCAGAAGGGAAAAGCCTTGCGGAGTCAGAGAAGGGGAGAATGAGACAGAGCCGGAACCTGCTTGGGAGCTTCCTCCAATTTGGGTCCTTTGCTGTCAGCCCCTCGGCTCTCTCTGCTCACTACCTGATATATAATCAAGTAAACTTGATTGGCTGGAAACACCGTTAGGGAGATTCCAGAAGAAACCATCTAATGGTCATAAAATCTTCCAGGGGCATGACTGCTATGGGTCATTTTTGTCTCTCTTTTCTCCTTATTGAATTTGGAACGATCAATTTTGTTTCTTTCTCCCTCCCTCCCCTTTTTCATTCCATTCCACTAAAAATATATATATAGAAAAAAATATATTTATATGTATATATGGGAGGGAAAAACCCTCTAAGCTTTTCAACATGGTTACTAGGCAATAAGAGGAAGTTAGAGAGGTTGGTTGGAAGCGGTTTTCTATTTGTGAACTTTATTTGTTCCTGCTGTTCCTGTTCTGCATTCCTGAATATGAATGAGCGTCAACTCTGGAAGCAACGCGTGTCAGCCTGTGGGGCTCAGAAGAAGAGAAAAGGAGATGACAGTACAATGCAGAGCACAGTTGGGCCAGAGAGGCCCGAGTCAACGGCAACTAAATTTGTTATCAAACCCACATACTTGCCACAAGCCCCGGGGGAGGGTGGGGGAGGAAAGCCTTCTCCGTCAACCGCTTCCCTCCAAATCGGAGAGTGGGGTGACATGGGCCTTGCAACGTGGCAAACTCCAGTAGTCCTTTCTCACCTCTCTCGGTTGGTGGCGTGAGTTCAATGAAACTTCGGCACCTCTCCCCTGAAACACAGACGAGGCCTGACGTCAGGGAGGGATGAAAACTTTGCCCCCAGTCTCCCACCTGGTGCAGCTCCACCCGTTCAGACCAGTGCCTGCCCGCATACAGTAGGCAGGCAATGGCATAGTCTAGAATTCCTCAGGATTAATGTCCCCCCCGCGCCCCGCCCCGTCCCGATTCCAGACAGTGAAGACAAGAACATCGCTGAGAGGGCTTCCGCGGGGAAACGTCCCCATTTCTCGTGCCAGGAAGGGTTCACAATCCTAGTGTCAACCTTTTGCTGCCGCTGTACCACTGGTCTGAATGGCTCTCGATTGTTCCCAGGACTGGGGTTGGAGGAGTGCTAAGCGGGACGTTCATACTAAATCTAAATATACACGCATTTATATTTCTCTTCCATCTCCTTTTTCCCTTAGCCCAAATTGGGAGAAATAGCATGTGGTTAATTGTACACAATTCTGGGCTTTAGAGAAACTTCACTAGCAAGTGACCTCTGAATGCTTTGCGCAGGGGGGAGGGGGGTGTCCTTAGGCCAACTGCTCCTGACCGAGACCCACAAGTGAAGGAATGCACAATGACAGGGCACCGCTCTGCCAGTATGCGCTGAGTGGCAGGAGACCTGGGAGGGTCGAGGGCACCCTTACAGGGTCTAGTTACTCTTTTTGGGCTTCAGTTCCCTGACCTGGTAAATTATAATGAGAATACTTAGAAGGAAAAAACCCTTTTTGGGGGCGGGGAGGAAGGGGCTGTACAGGTAACCTACTCTGATCCTTTCATCTCACCTGTGAGAAAATCAAGGTCTGTAGAGAGGAAGCTGCTCATATAAGGTCACAGCTAGGCAGAGCCAGGGCTTTTTCTAGAAGAATCATCTCTCCTCCCTTCGGTCTCCAAACGGCAATCCTAACTCACTAGAGTGGGAATTCTCATGATGTTACAAGTCTAAATGAAACCCTTTAAGGGTAATGCTATTTTAAACCAGAGGGTCTATGAGACAGTCAGGAGGGGAAAATCCAGATGGCCTTTGACCCTATTAAAAGGGAGTCCTGGGGTGCCTGGGTGGCTCAGCTGGTTACGCGTCAGACTCTTGGTCTCTGCTCAGGTTGTGATCTCACAGTTCGTGGGTTTGGGGCTCTGTGCTGGCGGCGGGGAGCCTGCTTGGAATTCTCTCTCTCCGCCCCTCTCTCTCCCTTCTCTCTCTGCCCCTCCCCTCCCTAGCTCACGTGGGCTCGCTCTCTCTCTGTCTCTCAAAAATAAATAAAACTTCAAAGAAAGAAAAAGGGAGTCCGAGGAGAAGGGACACAACACAGAAGTGGGAGATGCCGAGTCCGGGGGTGGGGCCCAGCCGGGGATGGCGAGTGCCACTGCCCTCTGGTTCTTTGGCTGCGTAAGGTCCCCTGGGTGAGGAGCCCACCTGGTTCTTCCACGCTTTCCTCACAGGATAGCCACATGCCACTCCAGAAGGTATGGAAGGAGAAGCGGTCATCCCCAGCCTCCCAGCTGTATTGCACCACCTCCTGGGATGATGTGTTGTTGGTGCTGCTCCCATCCAAGGGCACCGGCACGTCAAAGCATTTGGCTGCCAGACCTTTTCCGCACACGGGCTTGGGCACCTTCTGTGTGCCCACAAACCAGTAGTTGCTGAGCAGGGATACTGTGGAGAGGCTGAGTGATAGCATGTTGAGGATGGCAGATAGGAATGCCCGTTGGCCATAGAAGCCCTGCGAGAGTTCCACCTGTAACAGACCAACAGGAGCGGAGAAGCTGATTGCAGAGCCCCCTCGGAGATCTGGACAGGGTGCCCGATCCTGAGGCTCCCTGGGCTCAAGCCACGCCCCTCCCCTGTGCCAGGCACAGCCCGCCCCGGGGGCTCTCTCCAAGGAGCCGTGTGGAGGCTCAGCTTTAGCAGTGGCCCGGAGTAGACACCGTGGCGATGCTGTTTGTTTAAGCTGGACCTTATTACACGAACATGTTTACTGAGGATGATCTGAATAAGGATCAGATAATAACCTCAGTCAGAATGCGATTAAGCCACTGAGCTAGTCTATCTCAAGCTGAGTAAAAGAATTGTGGTCACTCTAATGCTCTTGCTGAGAATTGTTTTGATCTTGTCTTCACTGGAACGTAGTAGTCCTGATGGGCTGAGGTATTTGTTATTGTAACAGCAGAAGTTTTTGCTGCCCTCTTCTCTGCCTGACAGATTCCTCTGAGAGGAGAGGAAAGGGGGATATATTGTCTTGATAAACATTAAAGTGGCTCACCCCAGTCAGGGGGCGGGGAGCAAGGATTAGGGCCTTCAGGATTAAAGAAGGCAGCGGACCAACTGGGACGCGGGGTTGTTGAGACCCCGGGAGAGGAGATGGGGCTATAGGTTCTGAGAGATGGTGATCTGGGTCCGGCTTTCACACACTGCCACAGAGATGACAGAATCTCAAATGGGAGGTATCCGGGTGGTGCCCGTGGAGACTGAACACCAAGTGTCATGGTCATGGAGCCACAGGGAGGATGCCCTTGGCCACTGGGGAGGAACTGGAGGGGCATCTCCACTGCTTGAGGCAGCAGTGGTGCCTGCCTCACAGCGGGGACAGTGTGTGGCCGCAGAAAGATCTGTGGCCCGTGTGGCTCTGGCCGGAGCCCCTGACCTCCTCCTCATTTTTAGCCTAAGAGGAGAGCCAGCTGAAAAATGACTAATAGTAGATATTTCAACCCTGATGAGTGGTGGCTCGGAGCCAGACTGAACTTTAGAAAATAAAGAAATCTGACCGGTCTTGCACTTTTGTGTTATGGAGCTGTTTATACTGTTACATTAATACATACGGAACAGAAAAGAAGCCCATATTTAGTTGCTGACAGACGCTTCTTAAGTAAACCATCTTAAGCTTTCCGGGGGATCTCTCATATCAGAATTAATCAGACCTAAATCTTCTTAGCTTAAGAAACGTAAATAAAACCATAGCTAAATGGGACAGGCTCATAAATCTGCCTCATCATCTCCAGCTTAACATTTTCTACATTTAACAGAGAACTTTATCTTAGAAATATAACAGTTTGTTCTTCAGAATTTCCAGGGACTAAAACAGTGCATACCACAGATAAAGGACAGATTATTTATGGCAATAAGAAATATATAAGGTTCATATGCATATAAAAATCAATACATAAAATACATGATAAAACGACTTCTGGAAAGCAATCTGCTAATATGATTTTTTTAAAAAAGCACTCAACAAATTAAATCCCCCAAGAATTGTCAGTCTGTGCAAGACTCTGGGTGACCTTGGTAAAGACTGAAAACCACAGCATCAGGAATGAAGAAAGATCTTATATTACCAGGTATGGAAGTCACATATTGCTCCTGTCCCCCCAAAAGAATGCTTTCATCTTGTTTTTAGTTCTGAAATCTATTGGTATACTCTATCTAATTATTTTCATATCCATTGCTTGAACAGGCAATGGACTTCCAGATGAAACATCTTCATTAATCATTCTGTATACAGACTGAGCTAATGATTTAGGCAATTCTATATTTTCAGCAACTTTATGGCTTGGAGATTTGACTACTATCACATCAGATTTTTTTCTTTACCCTCAATCCATTTCCAGTTACACGTATTTGTAAGTTATTCTGCAGACTGTTGCCAGAGATAAGGATAATGAACCCCACACCATGGTATGACCACTTTGCAGCACCAAGGTGATAACCAATTTAAGGAAGCAGTGAGTTGAGAGACAAAGGGTGAACTACAGCTTGGAGTAAAGCTCAAAGAAGCTGCTTCTAGAAGGAGTGTCCTACCAAGGACGGACGCAAGGAGACTCATTCAAGAATTATTTTGATTATTGAATGGGAATTCATTCAAGAGCCTTTTCGAGAATCATCTTCAACACTTACAGTACTGCGCCCTTCATCCTGTATTTTATTTCTCCTCTAAACATGGCCTTTTCTCTCCAGGATTCAGGTACCTCTTGCATTGGAAGGCCAAGTCTAATTTTGCAATGGTCTCTTTAAGGTCATCATGAAGGGGTAGCAGCCATAAGAAAATTTTATCTTTGCATGTGCTGACAAGTCCCGCGCCAAGGTGACTCTCTACTCTTGAGAAAAGGGGCAGAGAGTGGCTTCCCTTGACACTCTGGCTCAGACCAATTGGAAGTGCATAGGTGCCAAAACGTCACTAATTCTTCCATCGACGGAGGTTAACAGAAAAACTCAGAATTAACATAGACAACACATTGATGAGACAGACACACCTCTAAATCAGGTGCAAAATAACCATGGAATGTACGTTCTGAGCAATAAGAATGGGAAGCTGGGTTACCTTGGCCATGGTCAGCGACTTGCTGCTTGTCTGAAGGACCACGGATGCCATCTGTGCCCCAAGTCCCTTTGGTTTAATGTTGACAGAATGAAACTGCCTTCCCACCCTCCCACCTCCCGGCCCCTCCCTCCTCCTCTACCTCCTATTTTTTTGGAGTGCCTCTTGATTAAACCGCTGCCTTGCAGGGAACGTGGGCATTTAATAATTGACAACGCAATCATGGCCCAGCTGTTCTGGAAGATTACATGGGAGAGCTTGCCAATAGGGATCCAGGATTAAGCACAAAGAAGCAAGGACCTGCATTCTCAGAGGGACGGGTCTTTAAAAAGTAAGTGAAGATTCAGTTTCCATCTGACTGCCGTTCCCTCGGTAGCTGGTGGGACTGGGCTTGATTTTATGGCAGTCACAGAAAATATTACAGGGCATAGGAAGAAGAATGTTTATTTTTTTAAAAAGTGTTTCTAAGACTTTAAAAAAGTAACTTGACAAATCAGTAAAGGGTGGATTGCATAGCTTCTTGCGGCCAGCCACCTGAGAACCAGGAATTCTTTCCGTCCTCAAAAATTGTACCAATTAATTGGGATAGCAAGGATGGAGCTCGTTCTGCAGCTGCTTTTGATTCTCCAAATCCCCGATGCCACACATTTTTTTTGTCCTGGGTGCCTTTGCAGGCGCTCTTTTTTCTACCTGGAATGTCCTCAGTCCCTTTTTATCTGGCGATCTGCCTCTTTTTATTTTTTATTTTTTTTTTATTTTTAATTTTTTTATTTAAAAAAAAATTTTTTTTTAACGTTTATTTATTTTTGGGACAGAGAGAGACAGAGCATGAATGGGGGAGGGGCAGAGAGAGAGGGAGACACAGAATCGGAAGCAGGCTCCAGGCTCTGAGCCATCAGCCCAGAGCCTGACGCGGGGCTCGAACTCACGGACCGCGAGATCGTGACCTGAGCTGAAGTCGGACGCTTAACCGACGGAGCCACCCAGGCGCCCCGATCTGCCTCTTATCAAGAGTAGTGTTAAGGCCACTCATTCTTGGAAAATGTTTCTTTTCTCTCAAAGAACAACCCCCTCCTCTCTGTCCTTCCATACTGCACCCCTCTCGTAATGCTTTCTGTGGTTCATGTTAGTTGGCTTGATCGTCCTGTCCTCAAAAGGCCACTCTTTAATTGGAGAGCAGAGGTTCTCAATTCTGCCTGAGCATCAGAACAACCTCTGAGCATCAGAAAACTGAAAGATACTCAGGTTCCTGGGCCCCATCCTGAGATTCCACAGTAAGGCTGAGTGAGGTCCAGGAATGTGCAATTGTAGAAAACTCTTCGTATATACCCAGGGATGGACTTCTGGTTTCTGGTTCCGCAGGTAAAGAGCTTGGAAGTTGCCACTTCAGCCTTACAACGAGGAAAAGGCCGAACAGACTGGAAAATATACAGCCAGGGAATGAATGTACCATGAAGTAATACCTGTTTGATTCCTTTTTGGGCTTAGGTTTAATGAAACCCTTCGTGTTCTACCCCGGCCCTCCCCCACCTCTTCCAGATTTGCCACCAACCAAGCCATGGTTTTCCTGTTGTGTATTTGTACAGTTAGTTTGGGGACTCAAAGGCCCGCTCCCCTCTGACAGAATTAATCCAGATTGTAGCCAGATGGGTGTCTCTGGATCTTGCTTCCTACTCTTCTAGGACTGATGTAACAGCACATTTGACACGCATGTGCTTATGCCCAGGCGTTGATTCTCCGTTTCACCCAAAGGACCCTTAATTCATTGTGGCAGAGCTCTCTCTCTGGGAGAAGGGAGGAGGAATTTTGTGGTCACTTTTCACGTTTCAACTGGCTACAGCTTTTGTCCTGACGCTGGGTGGCACTGTCTCCTCATATTTTTCCTCTTCCGTCCTGAACTCCAGTCAGGGGGGTGCAGGTGGTTGTCCCTCCCTGCGGGGGGGATGGCTCTTTTTTCTTCCTTTGGCCTCCTCCCCACTCACTAATCTATACAATGCCATGTGTCAGCCTTTTGGAATTCAGGGCTCGGAACGAACTCTGGGAGTATCCAGCCGCTCCCTCGAGGACATCTCGCAGGATTATTTCCTGTAGCACACTTTTTTTTTTGTGTGTGTGTGGCCAGTTCCAGTTCCAGTGACTCAATAGATCCTCAAATACTTCCCATGGGACATACAACTCCACGGTGTCAGAAAATAGAGTTCGCCAAGGTTTCCTGATGAGTTTTGTGCACATTTTTCTTTATTGAATCGTATCCTCATTCCCTTTTCCACCCCAGAACAGTGAACAATTCTTTTCCCTGCTCTGTGCTTACACCCTTCAAATACTTGCAGACACTTCTCATACCCCGCTTGAGTCACTGTTTGGCACAGTCTGATGTCTTTGGTTTTTATTGCCTCTGCTCAGAAACCGCACCCCCTCTGCCCTCATAGCATTAAATGTGCCTTCTCCAAGGGAAAGGGGATGGGAGCGGCACAGGCTGGAGGTTATGTGAGGAGGCCTAGAGGTAGACTGAGTGAAGCCAGGGACACTTTGGCTTTGGGGTCTTCTGCTAACTCAGCCCCTTTCCCAGACCGTTACATACTCCTCATTTTGTATGATTCTTCTTAAAGAGAGCCTCCAAAGTTACATTATTTTAGGCCTCCCCAAAGCCTGAATCCACCCCTTCGAAGCCTGGCTCTTTGCATGGCTGGGCTGGCTGGCTACTAGCTGTGATCCATCCAGGGAGGACACCCTCCCTCCCCGAGGACCCTATGCCACAATGTCTAATTTCCCCTTTTTGATGAACCATGAGTTTCTCTGTCTGGCATCCCACTCACTTCCTTTCATTATAATTTAGGCATGTTAATATTTTTTTCTTCTCTTTCCTCTCTTAGAACAGAAAAAGTCATTGCTAGTCAATGCACCATGACTATAATTAGGTTGGGCTCAGAAGCTCATGACTCAGGACAGACACAAAGATTCCACATCCCAAAACAGTATTTAACTTTGGTATGTTGGACTGTTACCATGTCAGGACGATTCCCCATGGGGATGTATAGGTGACTCAGCATTTATGACATCACCAAACCAAGGGTTGGGACTAACCTATACTTGCTAAGGTCCTCAGTCCCTGTTCCCTGCACTGTACGAAACCATATTTATTAAGTACACACAAAGGGAAACAATGGTTTGGGGACACCCACACAAACTCTGTAAACAGGAATCCAATTTATTGTTTTGTGAATACAGTGTCCATTAGACATGATTAAAACAATGGGTAAGAATGCTGAGCCAGAGAAAATTGCATAGCATACCACTTCCCTAAGGCAAAGCCTCGTGGCAAATCCCTTCTTGTCTGTCCCCCCGCCCCATTATCAATAGTGGCCTCTTCTCCCAGGGTAGGTTCATTTGCCCTCCCTAGCAGTAGTATCTCTGTCCTTTGCCCAGGAGTCAGAGTATCTGACCCATGACCCATTAACTAATCCCTTTCTGTTACTCAGCAGACAAAAAGCTGGAGCGGAATGCGAAATGTTTCTCCTGTCGCTGGCTCCGATCTACATGCCCCTGTTCTTTGTTCCTGCATGTTCTACCGTGTGCCTCTCAGGCAGCTCATAACATGCTCACTTGACTTTAAGTCGCTAGATACAGGAGCAGCTGTGTTTTATTCATTGTTGATCCTCAGCGCCCAGCACTTTCTAACATCCGGGAATCAGTGAATGAGGTTTGTAATGGAAACCAGGCTCAGAATACAATGAGGAAGCCTATGGGTGAAGAGCACATGTGAATAAAGAAAAGTGTCCCAAACAGTCTTTTATTGTTAAGGGACGCGCAAATCTTCCTGATTCCCATACAGGAGAACAGTGAGAAGGTAGAAGGTCCACAGGTCCACAGACACACCCTGTGCCTTTCTACACAGATGCACCCACAGTTTCACTGAACAGATCCTCTGCCAATACATTTCCTCCCACCTGTGGAAACATTCCTGCTTTTTGATGAGCAAAGCCCAGAAAACAGCAGTGATCTCACGAACGAGTATTATCTTTGGTTCACAGATAGCAGGGTACAAACAGATTGCTTAAAAGCCAGTGACGGATTGGAAATGCCATGTCCTTTCCCAAGCTCTGTGATTCCCTAGTGATTGGAACCCATTCGGATGACATATCTTGAGCCATCTGAGATTTCACAGCTCCACAGCTCACAGAATCACTGATAAAACGAGGAATGTCTTCACGCAGGACATTTTGATAGGCCTCCCAGCCCAGAAGGGAAGAGTCATGTCACCAAAGTGCCCATGCCGAATGTCCAAAATATTAACATAGGACCCTTAGCTGTGGGATTTCTCAGCCTCAGGTTAACCTCACCCGCAAGTGTTTAGGGTCCGCATGGCCCCAGAATAGGGGCGTGTAGAATAAATACGACTCCTTTCTAACATGGGTCCCCAGTTGAGTTCTGGGAACGCTTCTACTTATGCCCAGTGGGAAGGACTGAAGAATAGCATTTGGGGGCCTCTCCTCTGTCGCCTTTCCCTTTCCGTTGTTGGTGGAATTGTTAGAGGGCTTTTGCTAATGCAGTCATTTCCAGGAGAGGAAGCGGCCTTTCTTCCATGCCCTAAGCAGCTGGAGTGAATCAGAGCGGCAGCCACATCTGCACATCCTGTGGGGCAATCGCTCACGCGCGGGTGACCGAGCCCTCGGGGCCTGCCGGGGCTGGGGGCTCTTGGGGACCGCGGGGCGGGAAGGGGCGCCGAAGGGGAGCGGTCTCCCCAGGGATGCTCAGGGCCCGGAGCAGGGCCGCCCCATTTGCACTCCGCGCGCGCCCCCCTCGTCCCTACTTTTCTGCTCTCCCTCCCCCCTGCAGTCGCGGTGTCCGAGCCCCGCCGAGTCCCCGCCGACTCCCTTAGCCCCCCTCCCTCCATGAGTAACACCTCCGCCCCCGGTTTACTATGGTTCCCCGGTCGCCTAGCAGCGGGCGCGCGTTGCCATGGCGACGCGCCCCGAGCGTGTTTTGAATTGTTTGGCGAGGCCCCGCCCTAGCGGCTGAGCGCTGGGGACGCGAGCGGGTGGGGCCGGGGACTGGGGCCGGGGACTGGGGCCGGTCTTCCTCTCCAGGCTCCTGCGTCCGCTGACAGCCGCGGCCCGGGGCCTCCCGAGACCAGGAGCCGGCGAGAGCTGGCGGGAGGGAGGCCGGGCCGCCGCCACGTGGTGCCCAGGGCTGGCCTGCTGGCCGGCGGCGGCTCCTGCGCCGCCCGGGTCATCCGATCATCTCGTCACTCCCCGGCCTGTAGGCCTGAGGGTCAGGAGGTTCGGGGTGCAGGGGAGCCCAAAGTCCGGCGTTTCCCAGCCCCCGCCCTTCCCCTAAAGGCTCAGGCCCCTGGCCGCTGTTCTAAAGCAAGACTGTGTCTTTGCCTCCTTTCGTGGGCCCAAGAGGGGAAACTGGGACACCGAGAAGCCTCAGTAGTTCTGGGTTCTCGTTACTACTCCGCCCACCGCTGGACTAACGATTTCGGCCAAGTTACACAACCTACCTGAGTGATTCAGAAGTAAATTAGGAGAGAGTTGTTCTTCACCGTCCCGCCGTGAAGACCAAGAGGCCTCGTGAAAGTGTGGAGGAAGGGGAAGGGAATCTACGGTGTTCCGGACACCTTGCTAGGCTCCTCACAAACATCTCCTTGAACCCTCACAATAGGCCTGAAGGACAGGTGGTTTCCAGAGGGAGCATTTGACTTGCTCCAGGCCGCAATGCTAGTAAATGGTGGAGTCAATATTCAAAGTCTCTTGTTTCAACCCCAGGCTGCCCCTCCGTAAAGGGGAGGCGCACACACTTAAACAAAAGACAGGGATCGCAGGACAGATTATGGAAACGTACACAGAATGATGTGACGCATTGTGTTTTATACTTCAGATATACAAACTTCCATACCCCCTCTGTCTCTCCTAAATCAATAATCAATAAAATTTACCATGTCTGGCTTTTTCTATCGCGTTCTTGCCCATTTCTGTGGGTTCTCCTATTTATGACCTATTCACTTTGGGTTCCTATCCTTTCTTTTGTGATCCCTAATATCCAGCCAATTAACAGCACACCACATTGCTCTGTGTGCGTGAGTGTGCGTGCGGGTTTTATTTCTCTGGCGAATTGTAAGCTTCATTTTTCTCTCCCGAGAAAGGCAAGAGGTATGAGAATGAACATTTGCTTTTTTAGTAACCCTTTGAGCGGAAAGATGGCAGTTCCCAACTATCTCAGATGGGAGGCAAGTCATTTCCAGATGTGAGTTCTTCTAAACAAGCCAAGACATCTTTTGCCGACCGTGAGGGTCTTTCTGGAGCTGCAAGGATCCCTGCAGATACTCCCAGGTTCCCTGAGACCAGAAAGAGCCCAACTAAGGTTGTGCTGTCCTTAGTTCCAGTAGATTCCAGATCGAAGCTCACTACCAGCAGGACCATGGGGATGCCTCACCTTTTTCTGGCAGAGAACTTAAAATCTGCTCTTTCTTCGTTAGAGTGATACACAGCTTTGTGGTTACCACTACCGCTGAGCCTTTTACCAGGAACCAGATTTGGGCAGCGGGAATCATACAGATGGGAGGGAAGAAAGGAGAACTAGAGGGCTCTAAGTTGTCCTGGGAGCAGCAAGGAAAAGCAAGATGAAGAGGCAAAGGAGGAGGGAAGGGAAGTATAATGGAAGAAGATGAAAAAAACCCCAAGGCCGAGGTATGGACATCACCAGGTTTATCAATAAAAATGGGGCTTGAGTAACACATTTTGATCCGGTTTTGTATAATCCCATAATGTGTTCTCAAGCTCCTTACCATGAGCATGTGAAACAAGGCAGTGAATTTTTATATGCTGTATTACAAATCCACCATAAGGGGTATGATGCAGGGGAGAGTCATGAGATTTCAAAAATTTTGTTGTGATGATGTGTTGTTGTACTGAACTGTTGAATTTCTATACAGTATACCTGAAACTACCATTTCACTGTGTGTCAACGAACTGGATTTAAATAAAACCGAAAAAAAAAAAAAGTCTGGGTACCTACCTTCTGGGTGAGACAAACATTTTGAGTCAGTTGGGAGGGTTTGCTCATTCACTTTTGAAGCTCTGAGGCAAGGGTGTTTCCGTTTCTCTTCGGCTCTGCCTTAATCGGTTGCACGGAATGAGTTTCTGGTGTGAAGACGAATCAGGTCCCCTCTTGCCAGCAGAGGGGTGAGGTGGTGTGAGATGGGCTGCCGGAGATGGAAAGGATATCCTGTGGCCCAGGGCGGGTGGGGCTGGCTGACACAAGAGGTTTTCTCTGTGACATCACAGTGGGAGGTAGGGATATCTCTGCTGCCCACCCCCCCGCCTCCTCTCGCCACCCCCAGAAGGATGGGGGGGGCCACTCTGGGGTACCTGCCAGAGACCTGGATATCTTCTGAGTCATCCAAACCTGGACTGCTGTTCCTGGGCAGAAGAACACGCTCCCTGCTGGGGATCCTTGTAAACCAGCAGATTCTGAAGGCCTGGGATGGTTCCCACACGTTGCTGACCGCACTGAGGCGGGAGGTTCTAGACCAGTGCCGTCAGAGAGAAATACAATATGAGCCATACATGTAATTTACAATTTTCTAGGAGCCACATTTAAAAAAGTAAAATGGACACACATGTTGCGATGTGACAATGGTATCTTATGCGGTGGTATCACCAGAATAAAATGTAGTCCTCCTCAGAGCAATAAAGTTGGGTTCAATGGAAAAATAGCTGACACTGATGAAAATGAAATGAGCTCCAGCGGTGCCTGGGTGGCTCAGTCAGTTAAGCGTCTGACCCTTGATTTTGGCTCAGGTCATGATCTCATGGTTTGTGGGTTCGAGCCCAGCATCAAGCTCTGCGCCGACAATTCAGAACCTGCTTGGTTTTCTGTCTGGCTCTCTCTCTGACCCTCCCCTGCTTGTTCTCTGTCTCTCTCTCAAAATAAATAAAAATAAACTTAAAAAAAAACCTTATTAAAAAAAAGAGAGATTCAATTCCTTGGTTGCATTAGTCACCTAAGGGCTCGGTAACCACGTGACCAGTAGCTACTGTTTTGGATAACACAGCTCTAGACCATTCCCAGAAAAGGCAAGAATGTGCAGAAATTATCATTCCAGTATCTGGAAATCTAGTTGATGTTCACTAATACAATTTTAATAATACATAACGAGGATCTGGGAGCTATTGACACTGAGACGTAACTCTGAGGTTTAAAGAGCAAGGTGGTGTCTTTCCCATTATTCCAGCTAAGAGTCTGGATGGGGGCTTTCTGTCCTGTGAGACAGGTCACCCTCAGTCCACCCCTGAGCTTTGCCTGCGTGCCCCTCACTGGCATTCCCTCCTCTTCTTTGCTACCCCTCCTAAATCCTACACAACCTTCAGGACGCGTGATTCCAGTCTCTATTCAGCCCAGAGCCTTCTCTTGTGATTCTAGTAGTCTCCTCTCTCCCTTTCCTCTGAACTTGTATAGCATGTATGATCCGATTGTACAATGGGGAGCTTCGTATTAACTAAGATGCCTAAGTAAATGCCTAAGGGAGGACACCAGATTGAAATGACCTATTGACAACTTGAACAAAAGGAATTACCATGCCTTGTTCTTGGCATGTTTCAACTTGATCAAGATGTCTGTTCTCTCTAAGTTAATTTACAAATTTAATGTAACCCTAATACAAATACCGGTGAGCATTTTTAAAGAGCAAGACAAGTTGATATTAAAGTTCATTTAGGAAAACAGACGCACAACACTAGCTAGGAAATACTGGAAGGAAAGAGCTCTGAGGGAGACCAACCCTAACAGATACTAAAGCAGGCTGCAAGGCCTCTATAATGAAAACAATGTGGTGCTGGTACGCAACTAGCAAACAGATCAATGGAATAGAAGAGGAAGTCCAGAAATACACACAGCTCCATATAGACACCCAGTATATGATAAAGGTGATATCCATAATTACTGGGGCAAAGATGATCTTCTTAACAAATGACATTGGGACACAGTTGGCTAGCTATTTAGAAAAATGTAAATTGTATCCATTTTTATGCCATATACAAGAATAAACTCTAAACGGACAAGAGATCTGAATGTAAAAAAAATGAAATTATACAAGTACCAGAAGAACGTGTGGGCAAATTACTTCATAATCTGGGTGAAAAAGAGGCTTTCAGACTATGGCTAAAAATCCAGATACTAGATAAGAAAAGATTGATAAGTTTGACTACATTAAAAAACAAATAAACAACAAAAACCTTCTCCATGGCAAAAATCACCATAAACAAAGTAAAAAACAGATCATAAACTGGGAGAAAATATGAGTAATACATATGACAGATAAAAGGCTACTCTCCCTAACATACAAAGATTTTTCAGACATGAAGGGAGAAAAGAGATCAAAATTCCCTTAGAAAAAACAGGCAAAATTAAGAAACAGGCAATTGAAGAAAAGAGACATATAAGTGGCCCTAAATATATGAAAAGATGCTCACCTTCATTTATAGTCAGAGTAGTGCATATTGGAAAAAAAACAATGGAATCTCATTTCTCATCTGGCAGACTGGCAAAATTAAAAACCTTGACAATATAACCCTATTGATAAGGCTGTGGGGGGAAATAGGCACTTTCATTCATTGCTAGTAGAAATCCAAAATGGTACCAGCCCCTTGGAGGAGAACTGGCAACATTGAACAAAACTACACATGTGTTTATCCCTTAACCACAGAAATCCCACTTCTAGGAATTTACCCTGAAGATGCACCTCCAACAATATGGAAATATATATGCACAAAGTTATTCATTGCAGTGCTCTTTGCAGTCATGAAATATTGGAAACTACCTGAATCTCCCAAAATAGATTAGTTGAATTAACTATGGATACATGCAAACAATGAAGTACTGTGCAGCTATATAAAAATAAAAAAACACCAAAATGAGGGAGATTTCCATGAACTGATATAGTATGATTTCTAGGAAATATTAACTGGAAAACTGGAAAGTGCAAAAGAGGATATAGAACATGCTGTCTTTTGTGGGAGAAAGAAGGGCAAATAAAACATAAATATTTGCTTATTGTTACCAAAGAAACAGGAAGATAAACCAAAAAACAATGAAGTTGATTACTTGGTGGGGGGCAGGGATGGAAGTGATTCAGGAGGGAGTGACACTTCGTGGAGAAGAATGTTTTTTGTGTCGTTTTGACTTTTGGAAGCATGTTAATGTTCTACGTATTCAAAAATAAAATTAAAACAAGATGGGAAGGGAAAGAAAAACCTACAACTGAACACAAACGGGAAACAAACGAAGGCAATTGTATTTCATATAAACACTGCAACCACCCTGAAGGGGAAAAAGGAACAGAGCAAATCCAAGTAACTCGTGACTATTTACCTTCTGTCTTGGGTGAAGTTCAGTTGAGGAGAATGGCAGCCACCTCTTGAACTCCTTTTAGTAAATATCCTTAATGCATCTTGTGGTAGATGTGTCAAGCAATTTTGAAACATTTCAGAGGTATTGTGGCACTGGGCAAATGGAAACATGGTTAATGCAGTTGGCAGCTAGAATTTCCATATGGGAAAGTGACATCAAACTATGGAATGGGGGAAGGCAAGAAGGAACCTTATTGGGTGGACTGTAATTAGAGGCATCAGTGTGAAAAAAAATATATATATATTTTTATATTTGTATATATATTATATATATATACATATATACATATGTATTATATATACACATATGTATTATTTATATGTATACATATATATTATATGTATACATATATACATATGTATGCATATAAATATATATGGACACCTAAATATGTATACCTGTACATATGTGTGTGCATGTGTGTATATGTATAATATGCACCTATGTATTATGTTTGTATGTATATGCATAAATATATGTATATTTTTTCTAGCTTTGTCTACTGAAAGGGCCTAGAAGTAAAGGCTCCCCGGTAGCAATGAGCACTAGCATTCAAATCTTGGCCTGTAAAACCAAGAGTTCCTCAAAGAAATGGCCAATCCCAGAGATGGGACAAAGTTGTTACTAGATGAACTTTGAACATTATGTGAGAGGGAGACTGGGCACACACAGAAGAGGACAAGGCAATGTGGCCGTGGAGGCAGAGGCCAGAGTGATGTGGCCACAAGCCAAGGAATATGGCGGTGGCCAGGAATTGGAAGAGGCAAAGAAGGATGCACTCCTGAGCCCCCAGAGGGAGTGCAACCCTACCGACACCTTGCTTTTGGCTTGGTGGAATAACTTTCAGACTTTTGGCCTCTAGAAGTCGGCGACAGTACACTTCTGGCGTTAAAACGCCACCAAGTTTGTGGTAGTTTGTTACAGCAGTTTTAGGAAACTAATACAGTGGTAGAAATGGAAATCACTTCAGTCTCCATCCTCACTCCCAGCTCATACACAGACTTGCAGGAAGGCATGTCTTCTCTGTGCCTTACTGCTTTTAATTTATAACAGAAAATGGAATACGTAGGGATTCTGTGAGTAAAGGAGCAAAGGTCCCCAAAATACAAGCTCTTCATGTAAGCCTCTTCTCCCTCCCATATATGAAAGGTAGGTGGTTCTCAACCTTGCCTTCTTCCCCTGATCCATTCAGACATCACAGGCACAACGTGATCCAAATTGACTATACAAATAATTCTACCTCTTGTCTTTTCCTTTCTTAAACCATTGTTTGGCCGAGAAAGGATCCTACTCAGAGTTTTTTAAAGAAAAAAGCCAATTGCCTATACTGATTAGTCATACTCTCCTTAATTAAATTCAATATACTCAAACTCCTCATGAGTAGTAATAATATAATGATATTACATTGTTAATAACATAATACGGTATAATGTGATGTAATACAATATTGGGTATTTATTGACTACTTGCAACATATTCTGCTATGGGATTTTTTTTGTTCATTGTCTCATTTAGTCCCCGTGATGCAGTCAGGTGGACTCATTAATATTATTTTATCCATGAGCAACCCGAGGATATGACTGTATAGATCACGACCCTTGAATTTCTGGTAAGTTACAGCAGGACTGTAGCTCTCAGAGGGTTTCTGTGGAAGCGAAAGTATCGCAGCCTGAACGCACATTTTACCCAACTTACTAGGATGACTAACAAACATGGCGGAAGTTCAGAGAAGGTGACTCTCTATGGAGGCAAACTGAGAGCAGACAGGGCTTGCAGGGAGGGATTCCGGGGGAGTTTGGAGTCTGAATCATTGGCGATTCCAACGTAACTGCTAGTTTCGAGTGGTAAGCGCTGAAACGAGTCTGCTCAAGGTTCCAACCATCTCTGGCACCGTGTGGCTTTGAGAGAGCCCAGGACATGAGTTTTCTCAAATGTAGGTCATTTCCAGCTTGGCTTTGAAGAGTCCAAACCACCTGCATTCTCTACTGGGTAAAGGGTAGAATTTTTAACATTTGGATGCGATGCTACTCATGTAGCAAATAACAATTTAAAAAACATATGGATTGCATTCTTGCTTATGATAGGTCTCAAGGCTGATTATAATATTCTGGCTTTCCCTCTTCATGTATGTAGTGGCTGATACCATGGAAAGACGATGGGATAGACTGTTAAGTGGAATGGGTTGTAGGATTAGTGCCAAAACTCTTAGGTAAGTTGTTGATACTCTGGATAAATCCATTTCTTCATCTTTAAAATGGGGTTAATAAAACCTTTCCTACTTACTTCATAAAGGTGTCATAAAGCTAAAATGGAAGACTCTAAGCTTAGGAGCTTTGGATTTAGACAGACCTTGGTTCAAATCTACTTTTTCCTTATAAGCTGCATGAGTTTGAGTCGGTTTATTCAAAACTCTCTAGTCCTCAGTTTCTGTATCTGAAGAGTGAAGCTAAAAACAGCTACTTCATAGGGTCTTAGAAGAAATTAAATGAGATAGCAAATACAAAGCATTTAACAGTGCCAGACACAGAGTAAACATCTACTTAATGGAGGCTGTTATTATTAATAGTCCTAATTGACACAAAAGGCATTTAAAAGGTAAAGGGAAGTGTGCAGCGTATTAGCTATCGTAGTAGTAAATGCAAGGCTGTGAAATCTAAGCACGCCTTTGAAAGTATGCACGTGCATTTTTATTTACTAAGGACAGCGAGCAAGGCAAATATGCTTGGTCAAGCAATTAGCCTTGGACGTAGAAGTGTGACCCGACCCCAAGGACGCTCTCCCGCTGGAGACATCGTCCACCTATGTGTAGATTTCGGGTACTCCCAGTCATCCTGGCATTTTGTGAAGCATTTTATGCCATGCGTAACTTGATATGCATCTTCTCCTACTTCCTCTTAAGACTGTAAATTCCTTGAGAATAAAGACAGCATTTTCTCTGTGGCCATAAAGCCCTGCAGGGCTTGGTGAGGACTGCGTGGGTGTTCCGTACATTAGGTACTAATTGGTGTCGGAGTGCGGCAGGGATCGTTATTAACTTTTCCACCCAGTGTGATTCTGGGGAGTTGTGTGTAGTGTGTGGGAGGAGTGAGCAGGGAGACGCTACTGATTGGCCAGGTATTTAGAGCCTCTTGTGCAGGAAAGCGCACACACTTCTCTTCCTTGGGGCTCACAGCCACAGTGGCATAAATACAAGTAAATTCCAAAGCAAAGCAAAGAGGAGTGGGTAGGCTCCTTCTTTCTTTTTTGAAGTATTGCCATTCGTTAATTGGGACCAAAGTCTGTATAAGCTCGGACACTCCCTAGCGTGGGAGCTTGATTAGGTCATTGGGTCACTGTGAGCTTCAGTTTTCTTATTCTTAAAATAGGGGTGACAGGATCAGTTTTATCTACTTCACGGGGTTGTTATAGCATCTGATGAGATAGCATACATCAAAGCTAGGCACACAGTAAAGCCTGACACACAAGCTTTTGCACACACAGCTACTATTATGATGTCACTCACCTAAGGGCATGGGGCTTTATTGGTGGCTTCTTGCCCAGAGGGGACAGCTACATTCAAAGCTGCACTGGCTTTCGGGAGGGATTGCTGTACAGAGCACGTTAGCGGATGTGTTCCCTCGGTGGCCTTAGTTCTCCGGCTCGCAAACTGGGCTGTCAGACAGCACAGACCCAAACCTGGTTCTCCAGAAGCAGCAGGAGACGTGCTCAGATATGTTCCCCTCACTCTGATGTGTGTGTTTGCACTGACTGGTGACTGTTTTGTCCAGAGCCTGTGTAGGCATCTAAGAGGCAACTGGCTGCCTTGGGGATGCTGTTGAAGACCTAGAACAGAACTTCCGTGTGGGAAGGCAACTAGTCCCCAGCCGTTCTGGCTTCCTGGGGCTTTCAGGGTCTTCTACAAATATGCCTACCCTGAGACCTCCCCTCTTCCCTTCCACATTTTGCCAGGTTGCTCCTTCCCGATTCTTTGCCTTAACTCGTGGTGTTGGGTGACTCACTTTACGCCTGGTCCGTGGAGCTTGAAGCCTGAGCTGGCCTCTGATAAAATCAGCTGATGATGTCATATAGGCCTCCTGTCTGTGCCTCCTCAGCCCCTCAGAAGAAGGGATGCTATCAGTTGTCACCATTATCTCATTTTTCGAGGATATTTCCAGAGGAGAGGGGGGCCATTGAAGTGGTTTTTGCCCTTCTCTTTGGTGATCATCAGACATGGAGTAAGAGGAAAAGTCTAGGGGCTTCCCTGCTTGCATTCCTCATCAGCCCAGTTCCTTTTTACAAGCTTGTCAAGAACTCTCATGGACAGATTCCCTTCCTGCCGCTCTTCCCATCTCATTGCCTTACCTGGAGGACGTGCCCAGGGCAATTACAAGCTCTTTTAGACTTTAATCATAGAATCACTGAACTTCAGTTAGAAGGGGCCTTGGTGGGGTGCCTGGGTGGCTCAGTCAGTTTAGCGTCGGACCCTTGATTTCTACTCAGGTCATGATCTCACGGTTTGTGAGTTCGAGCTCCACATCAGGCTCTGCGCTGACAGCGTAAAGCCTGCTTTGGATTCTCTTTCCCCCTGTCTCTCTGCCCCTACCCCGCTCATGCTTTCTCGCAAAATAAATAAACTTAAAAAAAAAAAAAAAAGAAGCGGCCTTGGAAACATGGTGTCCTCAAGGTTTCATGTGGACACATGCGGACCCTGAGGCTCGAAGAGGTGAAGTGACTTAGGGAAAGCCCCAGAATCAAGCAGGGAAGTGGTGACCCCAGCCAAATGTTCTCTGCTCTCTCACACTGCACGGGACTGCAGTTCCTCTTTGCAAAAATCAGCACATCATAAACTAAAAGGAACTTGAGAGAACTTTAGCTCGCGTCCTCTGATGGAGGCACCTGGTACCTAGACCGCATGAGGATCTCTTTACTTCTTTTTCTTAAATGATTTTCCTTTCTGAGGCCTCTCTTCCCTCCCTCCCTCCCTATACACTGTAATTCAAATGGCTGCTTTAGCCCCTAGCCTGGTGATGTATTTTCTTTAAAAAAGAAAGAGCACGAAGCAAAACAAAGTGGTGCTGCCACACCAAAGGGTGAGACTGTGTCCCCGAACGCTGTTTTCCCCTGGCCTGGTCCCTGCCTGTCCCTTCCGCCCTTCCCTCCCGGTTTATTTGGAACTTAGATTCTTTCAGCAAGTTTTCTAGGCCCCAAAGAACACCCTGTTCAGAGAGCTCAGTCACTCCTCCACCCTGCCGCCACATGGCGCAGAATTCCAAGTCAAACAGAACTTTCCTGTCTTTTCCGTTCAGCACAACATTCCTGGGCTTGTTTCCTCTGCCGGTGGGAGCGCACAGACAGGAAAGCGGAGCAGGCCTGTGAAGGACTATGCTCCATCACCACAATGGAAATGATGGAAAAGTAGATAAAAAGTATAGTCCCTGTAGTTACGAATCATTAACGGGATTACTATCTCAAAAAATCTTGTATATGTGAGTTTAAAAATGACACACTTAGAAATGTTTTGAAACCTACACAGGTCATCCAGGAGCTCAGGGTCTGTGTTCCCTCTTTCCGGTGACCAGTATTGTAGACCCAAGTCAGGACCCTTTTGAAAGTGAAAGGATGTGTTACTAACAAGGATGCCGGTGGGCCTCTGGCTCGTACCTAAACACCTTTGCTAAGACTAGGCGGTGCGATTGTCTTTGGACAGCTCTGAGCATTAGCTAAAATTAGCGTAAATTCTTCCCTTGGGTTCATCAGGCAAAGTCTCATCTCTCTTTCCAGGAGAACAGATCAGGTGCGGGAGGATAGCCCTCCTGTTTTCTAAGTCTGTTCTGCTCCGGGCTAAATATGCCCTGTTCCTTCAGCAATTCCTTATTGGGTGTAGTATCCTGTTCTTTCACCATCCTGGCTGTTCTGAATGAGCTCCGCATGGTCTGGGCTGGAAAGCGTCTGTCCAGAGCTCAGTGTGGCCCTCCTTCAGCCTCCAGCTATTAGATCTCTCAATCTGTCTTTACACAGCAGCTTCTGAGGCAGACTCGAGGAGCCAATGCTCAGCAGATTCCCCCCTCCTTTCCTTGAGCTTCCTCTCTCGGGAAGAAGCCTGCTCTCTTCCTCTCTTCCTCTCATGGGTAGGATGGGTGTTCCCCCACACTGAGAGCAGAGGTACAGAGGGAGGAACAGGGAAGGAGTATGGGGACTCTATTCCCACCTGAGCTGGTCTTTTATGAAATGGACAGGATTAAATAGCTTTGTCTCCCTGTCAAGAGCTTCATCTCTGGAATTAGACTACTTGGATTCAAATTCTGTTTTTTTAAAAAAAATTTTAACACGTTTGTTTTTTGAGAGACAGAGAGGGAGCAGGGGAGCGGCGGAGAGAGAGGGAGACACCGAATCCGAAGCAGGCTCCAGGCTCTGAGCTGAAGTCGCTTAACCGACTGAGCCACCCAGGTGCCCCCGGATTCAAATTCGGTTTTTGCACCACTTATAAGATCTTCAAATGTGAGCAAGTTACTTAATCTCCTGTTGCCTCAGTTTCCTCATCTGGAAAATGTAAAATTCAAACTGTTGTCCTCAGCATGCTGTTATTGGGATGAGGGTGACTGTTCTCCTGCCCTCCTTTTATTTTCTTGGCACTGAGGGTCATTCTCATGGAGGATTTCTGCAGCAGCAAAAACGGCGTGTCACCTGAGTGCTTCAGGCTGAAAACTCACCTTCTGCACTCTAGATTGTAGGTGCCTCTGTGGGAGGATAATAACACGCAAAGCCTGTCATTAATCCCTTTCAGGCTCCCAGGACCTTTCATCCTAAAGGATTCCAAGGCCCTTGAATAAAAGAAGCAAAAACACTCATTAAAACATTACCTTTTGTATGGCAGCTACCACAAGTCGTTCTGATACAGCACTTCATAAAATTGCTCGTTATCTGAAATTTTGGTTCGCAGGGGTGAGTTTATTCCAAATAATCTCTAAATCTCAGAATTTAACCCTGAGCTCCCCCATCTTTCTTTCCCCTGTGGCAAATCGGATGCAAAAGGTCTGGAGCATTCCCTGGAGCTCAGTTTCCAAGGGGTTGGGGGAGGGGAGTGGAAGGCACAGGGCAAAAGAGGAAAAGGGCAGTATCTGGGGATTCTTGCAAATAACATCACAAAGAGCAAAGAGAACTGGACCTTTCATCTTGAGATCTCAAAGCTATTTATACTCGACATATCTGATATCTGCCGCCAGGCATAATTGTACTTAATTTATAGAGAGAGTATTTTGACTTGCCCAAGGTTGTATTTTGACTTGCCCAAGGTTGGAATTTCACCTCTTAGCTGGAAACAAATGACAATAATATATTTGTTTGTGAGACCTGACCCACGTTTTCTGATTTTTAATGAAGTCCGCGGGGTTCATTAATCGAGGATGTGCCGGAGTTTGCCCGATCCTGGGCGGCTTCGCCTGGCTGCCTGCGCGGTAGTGGGTGACGTAGGGGTTGTCAAATGAGCAACCGGGAAGGACCAAAGGCTGGCTCTCAGTCTAGTTCACTCGCACTGCAAATGCTTCATGTTCTGGTGAAAGAAAGAGATGGGAAAGCTCTGTTTCTGATGGCCCAAGAGAGCACTCTGCCTAGAGATGCTAACCTGGACCTATCTGGGCGGGTCTCATCACAGCACAAGCTTTTAAAGACAAGTGTTTCCATTCTCAGCGGCAGCAGGTGTCTGGTCTGGGTTTTCCTCTCACCCTCCGCCCCACGTGTGAGTGGCCAGGATGGAGGTAGCATTTGATGAAGCGGGCTGTGGTCTCTTACTGTCTCTGACTTCTTGGCACGTTCTTAGCTCTCATTTCTGGTTCTTTTAGGGAGAAAGGAAAGAGAGGACTGCATGAACATTCAGTGAATGCTAATGATGAATCAGAAACATCACATACATGATTTCACTTCTTTTCCCAGGTTGTAATGTTACCTGAAAGCCGTGTGTGTGTGTGTGTGTGTGTGTGTGTGTGTGAGTGTTTGAAAATCCAAGTTAAAGAATGTGGTGGGCCATCTGTACTTCAGACCAGAAAGTAGGGCCTCTTGTATTTCTCTACTCACAGGAGATGAACATGCTGAAGTGTGGTCAGATTCTTTTTTTTCCTTCCAAGAATTTATTTAAATTCAAGTTAGTTAACATAGAGTGTAATATTGGTTTCGGGAGTAGACTTCCGTGATTCATCACTTGCGTAAAGCACCCAGTGCTCATCCCAACAAATGCCCTCCTTAATGCTCGTCACCCATTTAGCCCATCCCCTCCCCCACTCACGTCCCCTCCAGCAACCTTCAGTTTGTTCTCTATCTTTAAGAGACTCTTAGGGTTTGCTTCCCTCTCTGTTTTTTGTCTTATTTTATTTTTCCTTCTCTTTCCCTATGTTCATCTGTTTTGGTTCTTAAATTCCACATATGAGTGAAAAATATGGTATTTGGTTTTTTCTGACTTATTTCACTTAGCATAATGTACTCTAGCTCCATCCATGTTGTTACAAATGGACAGATTTCATTCTTTTTGATGGCTGAGTAATATTCCATTATATACATATATACACACACACACACACATATATATATAAAACTAATATACTAATATATACCACTAACTATATATATAATATAAATATATATGTAATATAAATATATACCAGTAATATTCCATTGTGTGTGTGTGTGTGTATATATATATATGTGTGTGTGTGTGTGTGTGTGTGTGTGTGTGTGTATACCACTTCTTCTCTATTCATTCATCAGTCAATGGACATTTGGGCTCTTTCCATAATTTGGCTGTTGATAATGTGTCAGATTATAACACGGGTAGACTTCCACATTTGGGCGCTTTTTGAGTGCCAATCCTCACTTGCAGGTTTGTGAAATGATATACTCATACTACTTTGTGGACTGTCATATTCAACGACAGCATCGGTTTGGATTTGTCCTGGTGACTCTAGGAACACTTTCGTATATTTAGCACAACTAATTGAGAGAGCTTTCTCAACTCATTACTAACCATGTGTCCAAGACGTATAGCCATTAGACTAGGAGGCCACCACCCAGGTACCTCTATCACCCTGTAGGACAACTGTCTTGGAGAAAATAAACTGCCTGGATGCCCCGTTGTCTATAATGATAGTAATAGCATAGTAACTATTTGTAGAATAAGCTTGATTTTGGTTCTCATTGCTTTAGTTTTGCTTTTTCTCATAGGAGTTATTGCTTGCTGACCCTAATAGCTTAGAGCTTAATTTTGTTAATGTCTTTTTGAAGTAGATGACATGCATTGTGGCTCAGAGATCCCAGGAACAGGGTGAAGATGTGGCTTCTGAGGTTTGACCCTGACTGTTTCTTGTAGGTGGGCAGATGGCTTGTTCCACATGATGAGTTGCTGGAAAAAACTCATGTGAATTATTGCAATTTGCTTTGCATATATAAATACTTAAGCCCGTGCTCAATAATACACTTGACGCAAGTATCCTATAAACATCTTAACTGCTAAATCAGCCTTTCAGATAAGTTCAATGGGCTTGCCATCCCACAAACAGTTTTTATCAGCCTGCCCTCTTTCCAGGCTATAAAGCCTGTATCACAGAGACAGTAAAACTGATTAAAAACAATTAACATTCTTTCCTATTGACCTTCCTTAAGCTTCTCCTGGTAATAGGTATGTAGAACGATGACATATGAGACTCAATCATTTACAAGTGTTTACTGGGCATCTTTATCATAAAGCTAAGTGTAGATACCCGATCCAGAAGAGGTGGGAAATATGATCCCTGCCCTCAAACACTAATAATCAAGTCATGGAGCTAAAAGTTATGCTTAAGAAGTAAGCATAATCATTTTTGACAATATGTGTAAATTATGTGACTAACTTCTGTCCTGACACCTATTTGAAAAGGTCAAAATGGAGACAGAGAAATGAGCTGGGACTTGAAGTCGTAGGGTTTGTATTGTTAGTAACAA
Source organism: Panthera leo (assembly GCF_018350215.1). Classification (NCBI taxonomy): domain Eukaryota; kingdom Metazoa; phylum Chordata; class Mammalia; order Carnivora; family Felidae; genus Panthera; species Panthera leo. The sequence goes on from NC_056685.1 coordinate 46,515,014, forward strand.
TTATTAACAATGGAGCACATTAGCATTTATGGTGAGCGCTTTTTAGGATCCTTTCACCACCTCTCTGAAAGAGGTGGTGGAAGGAATGTAATTTGTTGAGTAAATCTGCTAGGTGGACCAGATGATACTTGTACCTGAAGTGGGTTTCACTATAAAAGAGGAAGCTTGAGCTTAGGGGACCCAAATCTTTTATAAAGGGCAATAAGCCTTGTATTTTGTTCCAAGGGGCACTCTATCTTCCAAGTCTGTTTGTTACACAAGTGTCTTTGAAGAGCTAAATCTGGAACAAAGAGTAATCAGCACCTCTCTCATAGAAACGTGTGAACTTGAGAGACTCATGGAGAGTTGTCTTCTAGTTTGCTTAAGGTTGCCCGGCTAGTAAACATCAGGGCTAGGGTTAGAACCAAAGTAGCCAAGAGAAGTGTAATGATCTCACTGATTCCCTGTCCAAGACATCAGAGTCAAATTTGTTCTAGCACCTGGGAACAGCCCTCGTCCTGTTTTGGGGGCGGGGGGGGGGTTCTGTTGCTGTTCTGGCTCATATGAGGCATCCCTCATAAATCATTTGGTTCCTTCTTTGTCCCATGAGCCAAACCCTAGTCTTGGGCTCCATTCTTTCTTGCCTTGCTCCTCAGGGCTGAAGCACCTGCCTTGGTCGTTCACCCAGTCCCACAGTCTCAGGAATTTCATCGCTGTATCCTGGGCCACTGTTGGCCAGCATCATGCCTGTATATTTGTGTATGTGGTCCAATTGTCACACTTGTAGGAGATTCTGGATGCTGACGGGCCCACCAAGACCTTTATCCTGTTACTCACTCCATAGGAATTACTCCATCCATCAGCCCGGTTGGACTTCAAATAGCTTCTCTTAAAACGTCTGCTCCTGTGTGCTTGTATGACCCCACTCAGTGTGTTTTATTTCCGGGCCATTGTCCAGTTGCTTACTTGATTTTATTCTAGTGGGGGAAGGAGGTGGTGATGGGGGGATCAGGGATGAACATCATAAGCAGAGTGCTGCCGGGGGATGAGTATCGTGGACCAGCCCCAAGGCAAGTGTGATTACAGCCAGGGGGAAGAGTGGCTCAGAAGAGACTCTGAGTGCCATGCTGAAGAATATCAAAGGGACAAGGAGCTGAATCACAGAACATCACAAGACTTCACGGTAGTGTGCACAAACTGATAAGAGAGAGCATGGGTTTGGGAATCAGACAGCACTGGGTTTGAGTCCTGGATCTGCTATGTACTAGAGCATGACCTTGGAACTTTTGGTCTATGTCTCAGAGTCTCTCATCCATAAAATGGTGGTAATAACATTTATCTCGTGAGGCTGTGATGGGGATTACTGATAATACAGATACAACATCTAACACAGTGACTTCAATTTTTAAATGCTCAATAAATGGTGGCTGTTACACATTTATCGTTATGGAATATTTGCCCTGGAATAGACCTTAGAGCACTAAGAACTAATCCTCTTATTTTAGGCATCGGGAAAAAAAAGCAAAAAAACAAAAAACAAAACGAAACAAAGCACAGAGTGATCAGCAAAGTAACCTGTTTGTCCAACCTCCTCAGCCAGGGACAGAATCTTACTCATTGAACATTTATTTCTCAAACACTACTTGATAGTGTGCAGTCAGGCATTTATTCGTTGGTGATGTTGCTGCAAGCAGTCAGGAACATTTTTGGGAGATGCAGACTATGGGTTTAATTCAGGCTTACCCTGTGGTGGGGGAACTTTCCTCTTTAGCCATAGACCATCTAGATGTAAACAATAAAGTGCTTCTGTGACATAGCCAGCCCCCTGGCTCTTGAGCCCCTTCTGTTCCTCGAAACTGCCTCACTTTTTGCTGCCACTTAGGGCTACTTCATTCAGTTTATTTCTGCTCATCCTACTCATTCCTACTCATCTTAAATGCCATTTTTCTCAAGGAAGCCTTCCCAGATCCCCCCGCAGCGAGGCGAGGTTGCCTGTCACATGCTTCTGCAATGTCCCGTGCTTCTCCTTCTTGGTGTTCCTCGTGCTCTGATGACATCGTCAATACCCATCTTTCCCGCCAGGAATCTCTTGAAGAGCAGCATTTGGTGGCACCTGCTCCCTGGGACATCCCCAGAGCCGCACAGAGAGTAGACGCTTAACGCACGTTGGATTAAATGATGAAATAAGGCTGGCTAACGGCAATAGTTGTTCCAGAATTTTGGAGTTGCTGCTTAGAATGTAAAAACTGCTCTAAAAATGGGAAGATAATAATCTCAAAATAAAGGAGCGTTCTTCCCAAGAAAGGCGGTTAGAAAAGTTATCCTGATGTACCTATGTATGCCACAGACCTGCGCACACACACAAGCATTTTGCAGTGTGCTTATTTTTCTCATTCTATCTTGTAGTGACACTTCCTCAAGCACTTACGTGGCCTGAGGACTAGCATTTGGAAACTGCTATGCGAAAAGTCAGAGTCATTAATTAACTATTGCAATTGCCATTGCTGCACATTGCTGAGGAGAGCAAATTTCAGAGTCCCAAAGGTTTTCATGACAAAGGTACCAAATACACATCCATCTTTTATTTCCTCTTGGTACAGTTTTTATCCCTAGGTGTATTTTTTTTTTTTTTTTATTGAAAATCACCTCATCATGATGTCTTATTTAGTTCCAGGGCAGTGCACACAAGGGGGACAGCGGCACACACAGAAAAAGACCATTTCTCTGGGAAGTGTCGTTTAGCCAAAGTGGAACATGCCCCCCTATAGGGCTGAAATCCTTCCGGTTGTCCCAGTCCTGCCCAAGGATGAGAACAAGGGAATTGTGCTTAGGAAATAGAACACTGGGCCACCATGGACAGCTGGGCAGGCTGTGTCCCGCCAAGGGTCCCCAGCTGAGAGAAGTGGGCTCTCTCACCAAGCTACGCATTCATGTGGGGACTGGCTGTGCTAGAGGATGAAGCTGCATGTCCCGGGTCACAAGGAGAAAGGGCTGGAGGTGCTGGCGATTCAGCGAGATCAGACATTTTGGTTTAGAGGATGTGAGCTTTGCAGTCAGAGAGACGTGGGTTTAGAGCTCTGCTCCACGACTTACTGCTTGCCTTTGGGCAAGTTTGTAAGCCTTGGTTTCTTCATCTGTAAGACAAGGATAACAGCAGTGTCTATTTTATAAGGCTGTTGGAAGGATCAAATGAGATAGTGTGGGCAGAAGGCTCAGCAGAGTGGCAGGGCCATATTTAGTGCTTCGTGCACCTATGTTGGTCGTCGGTGGTGCCATGATGCCCGTGGCCATCTGGGGTGTACTTATGGGCAGAGAGCTCATATACTGTTTGCTCTTTTCTCCTTACCTCACCGCCTTGTCCCAACCTGTGCCTCCCCTTAGTGTCTCCACCATCCTCCGTTACTAAAACCAGAAACCCAAATGCCATTCTAGACTTCTCTCTCTTCTTCTTCCTCTAACATCTCAGTGGTCGCTAAAGTCTATCATTTCTACTGGTTCAATTTCCGTCTCCACCCCTCATTCCTGCTACTTGTTCCAGAGCGGTGCACAATTCCCCTCTTGGACAATGGCAGCAGCCTCCAGGCTGGCTCCCATTCCCAGTCTTTGAGAACTGCACATCTGATCTCAAGTACTCTCTTGCGTTAGACCATCTCTGTTTATCTACAGGATACAATGTTCTTTGGGAGTAAATTATGGCTTCACAAGACCTGGCTTGTCTCCTTACTGCTTCTACCTCGATTTCTGTGTTCCAGAGACACTCTCTATAAACTCAACAGCTCCACGTCTGTTTTTTCTTTTTCTAGTCTCTGTGCCTTTAACAAGGTGGCCCCCTCCCTGGAATGCTTTGACTAATGATGATAATGATGAAGCAAAGGAGGATGATAACAACAGCCACCATGTATTGGGAATTTATAACATACCATTCTCGGGGCTTAGTGCCTTATATTCATCATCTGGCTTTCCTCGACCTTGGTCACGTGGTAAACTCATCAGATACAATTATGAGTTTTTAAAATACATTTTTTATTTCTTCACATGAGTGTTTCACTTGTAATCCAGACGGCTTGACTTCGCCTGTGTCTTTTACCTACAGGGGGAACCTGCATTGACATGTGTGGTAGCTAGTGCTATACCTCCTATTTACTTTTTTTCTCTTTTAAATGGACTTTAGTTTTTAGAGCACTTTTTTTTTTTTTAATTTTTTTTTTTTTTTAACGTTTATTTATTTTTGAGACAGAGACAGAGCATGAACGGGGGAGGGTCAGAGAGAGGGAGACACAGAATCTGAAACAGGCTCCAGGCTCTGAGCTGTCAGCACAGAGCCTGACGCGGGGCTCGAACTCACGGACTGCGAGATCATGACCTGAGCCGAAGTCGGCCGCTTAACCGACTGAGCCACCCAGGCGCCCCGAGAGCACTTTTAAGTTCAGAGTAAAATGGAGTGGAAAGCACGGAGCGTTCCCATCTACTTCCTGGCTCTCCTTTACACCCTCTCCTACTATCAGCATCCGCACCAGAGTGGTCCATTTATTACAATTGATGAACCAACATTGATACATCACTATCACCCAAAGTCCATCGTTAGATTAGGGTTCATTCTTGGTGTTGCACATTCTATGAGTTTTGAGAAATGTGTAATGACATGTATCCACTATTATAGGAACGTATGGTATAGTTTTACCCCCTTAAAAATCCTCTGGGCTCTGCCTGTTCATCCTTTCTTCCCACCAACTCCTGGCAACTGTTGATCTTTTTACTACCTCCATAGTTTTACCTTTTTTGGGGGGACGGATGTCATCGTTGGAACCATACCGTGTGTAGCTGTAAGGCTTTTTTTTTCCCACTTAGCAATATGCATTTAAAATTCCTCCATGTCTCTTCATGGCTTGATAGCTCATTTCTTTTTAGCTCTGAATAATATTCCATTGTCTGAATGTACTGGAGTTTGTTTAACCACTCACCTACTGCAGGGCATTTTGGTTGCTTCCAGGTTTTGGTAATTATGAATAAAGCTGCTATAAACATCTGCATACAGGATTCTGCGTGGGCATCCATTTCCAGCTCCCGTGGGTAAATGCCAAAGGGTGTGATTGCTGGATTATTTGCTAAGAGTACGTTCAGTTTTATAAGGAAGTGTCAAACTGTCATCCAAAGTAGGTGTACCATTCTGCGTTCCCACCGGCAGTGAGTGAGAGTTCCTGTTGCTCCACATTCTCACCAGCATTTAATGTTGTCAGTGTTCTGGATTTGGGTCATTCTAACTGGTGTGTGGTGATATCTCATTGCTGTTTTTTATATATTATCAAATATTTTTTTTTAAATTTTTTTTAGCGTTTATTTTTGAGACAGAGAGAGGCAGAGCATGAATGGGGGGGAGGGGCAGAGAGAGAGGGAGACACAGAATCGGAAGCAGGCTCCAGGCTCTGAGCCGTCAGCCCAGAGCCCGACGCGGGGCTCGAACTCACGGACCGCGAGATCGTGACCTGAGCTGAAGTCGGACGCTCAACCGACTGAGCCACCCAGGCGCCCCTCTCGTTGCTGTTTTAATTGTCAATCACCTAATGGTATATGATGTTGAACACCTTTTCTTATGCTTATTTGCCATCTGTGTATCTTTGCTGAGGTGCCTGAGCAGGTTTTTTGCCCATTTTTTAATCGTGTTGTTTGTTTTCTTATTGTTGAGTTTTAAGAATTATTTGCATGTTTTGGATGAGAGTCCTTTATCAGATGTCTTTTACAAATATTTTCTTCCGGTCTTTGGCTTATCTTCTCATTTTCTTGAGCCCTGATTCATTTTTAAAGCACAGCTCAGAGCTCACCTTCTGTGACACTGGGTCTAACTCTTCCCCTCCCCAGCAGTTGCTCGAGATTGACTTTGTGCTGTCACTGTGCCTTTTGCAAACATCTGTCCTATTTGGTGGGTAAATATTTACCCACCAGACTGTGGGATTCTTGGGGAGAGGGTCATATGACTCATTTTTGCATTTCCAGAACAAAGCACTGTGTCTGGCATGAATTAAGTACCCAATATGTGTGTGTTGACTACATGGAAGTGTGAAATGAGGACTTATGTGCACAGGGCACCGCTGCCTCCCTGGAAAGCATGGCATGAGGTGAGGGGTATTCCACCCCCCCCCCGCCATGGTAGTAAGAAACAGCGGTAGTGAGAAACATGTTTTGCGAAAGGCATTTTGGTCCTGGTTACATTACATCTTCACCTGAGCATAGGTATTTTTGCCAGATTCCAGATGCAAACCATCCAGTCCCTACCAGAGAAGCTGCAGTTGGGCAAGAAGCTGAATGCCCTCCCCACTCACAAGGATGTTTGTAGTATGCCCCGAGGCCCTCCGTGGGCAGGGAACCTGTTCCTTGCAGGCATGCAATCTTTCAGAATGTATCCTGACTCTACACTTCCCGCTCCTCTTTCCATGTCTGCATATCTGCAGACCCAAAACTCTCACTCTGAACGATTTACCATTCTGTCTGCTTCTAGAAAGTCTCTTCTGGTTTCCTGAACAGAGCGCTACACGCATGTATATGTGCGTGCCTAGGTGGCGAAATTCCTTCTGAATTTTTTCACGGGTCAAAATACTGCAAACATTAACTTCGAAACTCTTTCCTTACTCTCCCCCCTCGCCTTGTCTGCTCCCTGCCTCCATCTTCCTTCTGCTTTTGCTCACTTCTCATCTTTGCTTCTCTTTCCTTTGGCGTGCAGTGTTTTTGTAAAACTTTCCCCTCTCTGACCCATCTAGTCTTTGGTATTTCGCTCAGAATGTGTTCCATTATGTTTAAGAACAGTTTTCTGTCAATGGAGCTTCTATTGGGAGCAGACTGTATCCCGAGTCGGGTGAAGCCCTGGGGGGATGCAATTGGGAGAAGAAAGAGCTTTCACATGATTTATAGACTTGTGACTGTTTCGGCTCATAGACACGAATGCTGACACATTGAGATGAAAAGTAGAGAAAAATCCTGTAAAAGATCACCAGATGTTTTGTCTGCAAGACTTCAGGCTTTTGATGTTAGGCGGGGAAAAATATGTGCATTCTTGACTGAATTTTGCGATTTGCACAGGGCGCTTTAGTGATATGTAGATTTTAGTCATTATTAGCATTTTGGATCAATTTAGGCAATTTAAAAAGTTACCAAAGTATTGCATGCTCATTGCAAAAAGTCCAAGTAATCTAGAAATCTACCGAGTAGAAGTTTAAATGTCCTTCTCTGTCTTCTATCCCTCTCTCTAATTTCACTCTTTCCTAAGATGAATCATGGGTTGAATATGTATGCTTTTAGACACCTTTTCTGTATATTTGTATACACACGTAGTTTTATTATTATTTTTTATGCAGATGGCCATTTACACACAATGTTCTGTGATGCCCATTTTTCCAGTGAACAACAGACCTTGGATGTCCTCCGTGTCAGTTCAAAAGCACTATCTCACGCTTTGTCACTGCTGACAGGGTTCTGGACCATGACACGCTGTCATTTACTTAACCATTTCCCCAGGGAGGGGTGTTTGGGTTGTTTCTTTTCTTTTCTTTTTTTCTATTTTTTTCCTTTTCTTATTTTCTGTTTTAAACAGAAAAGCAATAAATATCCTTACGCATATATTTTTTTCCCCGTGTGTGTATTTATGTTGGATGTTATCAAGCATTATACATGTTTTCTTATTCCAAGTGAAATTGAAAGTCCTTTCTTTTATCCATTTTTTAAACAATCTCAAATTGTCTGTTGATTGTCTTTGTTTTCTGCTCTCAGGAGTTATATGTATTTTCTTTTTCATTTTAGGGGGTTTCCCCCAACATTTTAGTGTGAAAATTTTCAAGCGCACAGAACAGTTGAAAGAATTGTGTAGTTTAAACATCCACACACCTACCATCTAGATGGATAATTAACGTTTTGCTATATTTACTTTATCATATATCTTTCTGTCTCTTCCTTTATTAATTTATCAATTTACCTTATTATTTTTTTAATGTTTATTTATTTTTGAGGGAGAGAGAGACAGAGTGTGAGCAGGGGAGGGACAGAGGGAGAGGGAGACACAGAATCCGAAGCAGGCTCCAGGCTCTGAGCTGTCAGCACAGAGCCCGACATGAGGCTCAAACTCACAAGCTGTGAGATCATGACCTGAGCTGAAGTCGGATGTTCAACCAGCTGAGCCACCCAGGCACCCCTCAGTTTACCTTATTTTTGTGCATTTTGAACTAAGTTGTAGATATCAGTACACTAAATATTCCAGTTGCTTATCAATAATAGGATTTAATATTTGTTTACAGTCTTTTTTATTTTTTGAGGTAAAATTTACATACAGCAAAGTGCATACTTTTTAAAAATATTTATTTATTTTTGAGAGAGAGAGACAGAGAGAGACAGTATAAGCAGGGGAGGGGCAGAGAGAGAAGGAGACCGAGAATCTGAAGCAGACTCCAGGCTCTGAGCTGTCAGCACAGAGCCTGACTCGGGGGCTCAAACTCACAGACCGTGAGATCTTGACCTGAGCTGAAGTCATATGCTTAACCGACTGAACCACCCAGGCGCCCCCAAAGTGCATATATCTTAGGGGTACAATTCAATGTAGGGAGCTTTTCAATATATTAACAGTAGTAATCTTTCTTTCTCTATGTTGATATATTGCAAGAGATATATTTTCTCCCAATCAGCTTCTTACTTTTCAACTTTATTACAATGGTTGTCACTTACATAAATGGAAAATTTACGTAACCTCTTAATTTATCAATAATTTCCTTTATGCGTTCTAGGTTTTATGTCTTGCTTAGGAAGACTTCTCCCACCTAATATTACTTTAAAAGTTCCATATGTTTCCAGTGTTTGGGTAGTTCTACTTTTAATTTGTAAATCCATATTAAATTACATTTTTGTGTGGGGAGGGATCTAACTTAACTTCTGCATTCAGAAAACCAGTTGTCCCAAAGCTAAATACTCTTTTTAGAATGATCTCCTATAGTCTTTGACAGTTTTCTCCACACCTTAAAAAATGCTGGGAGATCTGAGAGAGAAAAATCAGTAAGACTTAGCAACAGGCAGCATAGTAGGGAACGGAGAGAGACGGGATGGGATTTTTGGAGTGAAGGTTCTAAAGGTCTCACTGCAATTTTTCTACAACCATTGAATGAAGTTGTTTCTGGCATGAAACAGTGAACATGTAAAGTTTGGTTTTCAACAGTATTTCCCCCAATAATATTGTTTTCTAACCAAAACAACATGGTAAGATGTTGTTGTTTGGGAATTACCCAAAGAGCAGTTTCTGTATGTTCTCAGCTGGGACATCTGTGAAAGGGCTGGAGTCAAGAATATGAATAGAGTCAAGAATGTAAGATATGAACCGCAGCCTCAGTGATTGATGAATCTGTAGACATGTGGAATGAGAGAGAAAGAAGGAAACAGTGGAGGGTCTGGTCTGCACCTTGCTGATTCACTTCCGAAGTAGGGCAAGGCAGCCTTTGGTAAGGGCGTATGACTTGGGGTAAGTGTTGCTATTGGAGAGACAAGGGAGAAAAAGCTCCTTGGATATGTAGTTCTTTGGAGAGCTAGAATACTTCATTCAGTCTTGGAGGTGTTACTGTTATGTCAGGAGACAATCAACTGGAGTGAATCAGAGAATGAGAAGAAGAAATGACTTGTAAGGATATTTATGATAATGTGTGCAAAAGCATTTTTTAAATTGCATTGTGTAACACAAAAGCAAATTCTTTCCATTATTATCATAATATAAGGAAAAAAGAAGAAAGTATACATTTTTTTTTGGTTCCATGGTAAACAATTTTAGGCATCGAGAGAACCATATGTAGGGATTCACGTGTATCACGCTTTTCTCCAAATACAATATGTTTGTTCAGAATGTACGCAGAAGATAATATTGTACCATAAGACCTAGTCATTCAACTTCTTGGTATTTACCCAAGAGAAATGAAAAGATATACCCATGCAGACACATGTACACGAATATCCATAGCAACTTTATTTGTAATATCCCCGAATTGAAACAACCCAAATGTCTATCAACAAGCAAAAAGATAAGCAGATGTGGTATTTCCACACAATGGAATACTACCTAGCAATGAAAAGGAATGAACTGTGATACACCTAAGAGTATGGAATAAATCTTAAAATAATTTTACGGAATGAAAGAATCCAGGCAAAAGTTTTGAGGATAATGGGTACGTTTATTGTCTTGATTATAGTGATGGTTTCATAGATGTATATATATGCAAAAACTTTTCAAATCATATCGTTTAAACAGTGTATGTCATTATATGTCATTATCGTATGTCATATCGTATCGTATGTCATTATACGTCAACACAGCTGTTTAAAGAAAGGAGAATATCAGAAGGTGGTGTATTCACTTTGAAAAACCTTATCTTTTCTAAAAATTCAAAATTGAAATTTTAAAGCAAGGAACATTTACTACCACATTTAATCCACAATTTGATTTAGAAAAATCTAGCTTATACCATATATTTTTAAAATTAAAACTTTTCAAAGGATTTTTCTTAGAGTTGAAGCAATCTATGTTGATCATGGATGAGATGACACATAAGTTAGAGGGAGACATAAGAGGTTTATAAAGCCATCTATTCACACACTCTTAGGGTTAAGGAATTAGTTCTCCAAAGGGATTATAGACCGTCCATTGCCACAGTCAAGAAAATCCAACTGAACAAAGGCTCAGCTAAGAACAGAGCTCAAAACTTGTAAATGCTTTCATCCAAAGATACAAGCTTTTCCAAACACCAATTAACCAAGTCTCACCGCATGCTGGGAACAGAGGGGTACAGTCATCATTCCTTTTACAGATCAGAGAGTTAGAATCCAAAAGGGCTCAGACAGCATGCCTGAGGTCACCTGGTGAGACAGCTGCTGACTCAGGGGTAAGGCTCAAGTTCTGCCTCCTGGTTCCCTTACTTACTCCAACCAACCAAAAACTCTCTGGCCCTAGACCAGACCATGTACAGGGAAGAAAACTTATGCCTAAACCAGTTTGCTTTGGAACCAAGATGATATGAGAGGCACACCAAGGGTGGGAGCCAATGGTCTGATGCTAAGCTAATCTCATTTCCTTATTTCCTCCCTATTTAGAACCAGTTTATTGCTGCCTTCATTGCACTCTTTGTGAGTGACAGAATATATTATTGAAGGCTAAATGATTTTTTGGTAAACTTGAAAATAGGGTTTTCATCCATTTGCTCTCTGTTGTCAGAGAGCTGTTTAGCACAAAGTAGAGATTCTTTCCACTCCAAGGAAACTCTGGGAAACTCTCAGTCCTGCTGGATTGCTTATGTGATGAATTTGGAGTTTCTGGGACCCAAAGAGGGTCCAGAGAACCAGCAAATGGAAGATCCATTTGAAATATCCTGGCAGAAGTTTACTCCTGAATTTTGAGAAATATTGTAGCCTATCATCCCCCGCCCTTTTCTGGAATGTGATCTCAGTTGGCTTTGCTTCACAAGTGTGGAGGAACCAGTTAATTTAAATGTGATGTCCTATGATCTGTGGCAATCTTTTCCTGGATGACCTATGGTGAGAGGTTCTAACCCAAGTAAGACTCATTTATTATGAGTTTCTGTTGTAGTTTTCATGGTAACGCTTGTCTTATCTGAGAGCTACTCCTTTAGCAAAAGCAGTCATCTGAAGCACAGCTGAGAATCCAGAAGGAAGCAAAAAAAGGCCTTTGGGTGGCCAATATGGGCATTAAAAATTCATAGAGCCATTCTGCTTCTTTTCTTTGCTTTTATTTCAGGCATGACCTAATAGGCTTAATTCTGATCTATGGCAGATTATAGTCAGTGCATTAATGGGGCAGGGAGGAACTTTTAGAGACAGAAGCTGGCAACTTTATGGTGAAGGAGGAGACAGGAGAATTATAAAAGTACAAATAAGAATGCAAAAAACAATCTGAGATGAGGCCAAAGAGCTCCCTATAACTGCAAAGCCCAAGAGTTCGTTTTTGTTGCCATCAAAATTCAATATTGGAGGTGATAGTTATTTATTTGTTCTACAAACATGTATTGGGAGGCCGAGAACTCCACCAGGCACTGAGTACATAATGTCAGAAACGGTCCTGTCCTTACGAGGGTAACAAAATGTATTGGGTGCGTTTTATTTAGCAAAATAGAGAATAATACAATGTATTTAGAAAGATTTCCAGAACAACGAAAGATATTAAAACAATTTGATTTCCCAAATTTGAGGCTCCAGGATTCTGGGAGAATCAATTATGTAGAACAGTTCATTCCCCACTGGACCTAATAAATGAGGCATTAATTATATTAGCGTGACATTGTTATTAGTTTTAAATTAAGAGCAGTATGCATATGTGTTATTTTCTGAAGACACAGATGTCTGCTTTACCCTTTAATTATTGCCAGCTCCTGTGACATTATGTATTTCAGCTTAATTAAGGCAGCCTCTACTCCTTGGGGTGAGAGAGTGGGCACAAGCTGGGGTGTTTGATGAATGGAGGGGACAGATTTGAGGGAGGAGAAAGTAAAGAGGCCAACAGGGGTGCAGGGGACCCTCAATTTTCATGTTTATAGAAGACTCTCACTTTTCCAGCCTCTCTCCTTACTTTTCTCCTCGTCCCGCTTTCCAATGGAGAAAAATAAAGGTCCAAAAGGAATAGATTTAATGGAATGAGAACAGAGGGTGGGGCTGCCTGGGGATGTACTGTGCATTTAAAATAAAACAAAACAAAATACCTCTTGATTGCCAAGTCCTCTTGATTGCCAAGGCAGGAAATTTCTGCCCAACTGGAAGGGCTGGTTGCAGAAATCCTTGAGGGCTTTTCTGGAAAGGCTGGAGAAGGCGTGGCTAAGGGAGAGCTCCTCTGGGCATCCACACTCGCCTGCCTGCCACCTGGGTGAGGTAGTGAGTCAAGTATACCAGGGGTGTCCGGGCAATGAGATGAGTCTGACCCAGCAGAGGGATCGGGTCAGAATGTGGCCACATTCAGCCAGGGTCATCTCTGTGTCAGAGAACTGTGTGGGCCCAGCAGGCCAAAGGCAATGAATGAAACAACTAGTCTGGAATCAGATTTAGAACCAGAGCCAGCATCAATTCATGGATGAGTCCTCTCCTCACCCAACTTACGTTGACCTCCATCTTTTCTGTGTATATTTCTCATCATTGTACCCTTAGTACCTAGAACAGCTCCTGCATGGGGCTTGGCAATGCTGAATGAACGAATGAATGAATGAACTTAGGAAGCTTATTTCTTACCCTCTTACCATTATAATAAATGTATTTCTGAAATTACTTGCCATCCTTGATTTAAAACACACACACACACACACACACACACACATCAGGAAACAAAGGAGATGGTTCCTTACCCTGCCTAGAACTTCTCATACAGTCAGATCCAAGGAAATTAATTAGATGCTAAAATTGAGAAATTACTTCACAAAAGTTTCCAGAGAATAAAAATAAATATTTACTGTTGTCCTGGCAAAGAGTTTGGTGGTTTACCTTTCATAATGAAGTATACACTCAGAAGTTTATGGTTAGGCAAGTTTTACCGTGAGAATAAACAAGCATAAATATACATAAGCGCTTCTCTCATCAAAATAACCTCGAGGCAGGGCCTCCTTTCGGTGGTTTCTGAGCACCCCTATCTTTTAAACATGGTGGCTAGGGTGTCAGTGTGTTCTAGGTCTCTGTAGTGTTGGGTGACTGCATTTACAGAGGTAGAACGGTGGCTCTGTCTCCTTAGAGCCTGACCTTTGGATGCACTTTGGACTCACTTTTGACCTTGGGATAGCAGGAGCTATCCTCCCCCACTGCCCTACGGACAGAACTACTCAAAGTGTGCACAGAAGCCAGCCCACAGGCCACTACCGGCCTATCACTAGTGAGGGCGCTTGCACCAAAGTTTAAATCAATGGTGGCATTAAACACACTGTTAGGTTCTGTTAACATTTTAGACTATGACCTCTAGGGGTGCCTGGGTGGCTCAGTAGGTTAAGCAACCAACTTCGGCTCAGGTCATGATCCCATGGCTTGTGGGTTCGAGCTCCATATTGGGCCCTGTGCTGACATCTCAGAGCCTGGAGCCCGCTTCGGATTCTGTGTTTCCTTCTCTCTCTGCCTCTCCCCTGCTGGCTCTCTCTCTCTCTCTCTCGCTCTCTCTCTCAAAAATAAACATTAAAAAAATTTTTTTTTTAAAAAGGAGAATATGGCCTCTAGATCAAAGGTTGACAAACTTTCTGTAAAGGGCCAGAAAGTAAATATTTCCGGCTTTGCAGTCCGTCACAATTACTCAATGTTGCTGTTTAGTGGTACCGAAACAGCCACAGACAACATGTGTATGAATGGGTGTGGTTGTGTTCCAATACGACTTTTCTCTTCTCTCTCTCTCTTCTTTCTTTTGACAAAAATTGACACAGCTGGGAAGTGCCCAGTGTTGGTGGATGTGGCTTGGGGCTGGGGGGAGGGGCTGTAGTTTGCCTACCTCTGTTCTGGATGAGGGAATCTGCTCAGAGTATATTCTGGTACAGGTTTCTTTTCTTGAGTACCACTGGACTGGACAGCCTCTGAAGGGCCATGTCAGGCAGTGAGGCCACCAACACAGATGTCATGGGGAGGGTTATAGTTTCTTTCCATGGGTGATGATTTTATAAGAGTAGGCATCTGCCCCTTGGCTACATTGCATTTTCTCCTAAATTCACTGGGGGCTTTGCCATTGTTGCCAACCTTATAACTTCGTTTCATAAATGCCCACCCTCCCTTCGCACTCTCCTTCTCAATCTGCTTCTATGCTATTACTTACCCTCTTGCTTCTCTCTCACTTGTAGTTTTCTTCTCTGGTTAACCTCGTTTTTGGCCAGTCACTCCAGCTTCTACTTTGTACCACCAACAGTGCCTCTACTGGTGTCCCTGGAGGCAGATACTCCTTTTCTCACTTGTAGTCACAGAATGGTCAGGGCCAGGTTTTCAGGGTCATCTGTATTCTTATTTGGTGTTCATATCCTTTCTCTGGAGTTCTATGCTATTTAGATCTCCTACCTCTTACTCCTTTGGGCCCTAGTTCTTAAAGACTTTCTGCATTTGGGGCCCTGGGTGGCTCAGTCAGTTAAGCATCTGACTTTTGACTTTGGCTTAAGTAATGATCTCATGGAACACTGCCTGGGATTCTTTCTCTCTGCCCCTCCTTCTCCACTCCTTCTTTCTCTCTCTCAATATAAATTAAAAAAAAAAAACATTAAAAAAAAAAGGACTTTGGGGCGCCTGGGTGGCTCAGTCGGTTAAGCGTCCGACTTCGGCTCCGGTCACCATCTCACGGTCCGTGAGTTCGAGCCCCGCGTCGGGCTCTGGGCTGACGGCTCGGAGCTTGGAGCCTGCTTCCGATTCTGTGTCTCCCTCTCTCTCTGCCCCTCCCCCGTTCATGCTCTGTCTCTCTGTCTCAAAAAGAAATAAAAAACATTAAAAGAAAAATTAAAAAAAAAAAAGGACTTTCTGCCTTTGTGACCCAAAAGACCCTCATCTCCAGTAGTAAGTTTCAATGCTGTGCTTCTTATTGCTTCTTATTCTTATACCTTTCTATCTAGTTTCCACCTGAGCTCATCTGTACCATTTCATAAATTGCTCCCCTACCTCTTGATCTTATCTTCTGAGTTGCCATCGAAAAGCATCAATGTTTTCTCTGCATGAACAGTCCTCCAAACCACCCTTCTTGTCTCTATATTTCTTGTTCCATTCAGGTTCTTTGATGTTGAGTCTTTGCTTTGTAGTCTCACAATCAATACAATGGATACCATAGATCGTTTTCTAGGAGTCACCCTCCCTACTGGGTTGACAGAGGCTGGCTTCTTTAAACCTTGGACTCAAAGGTATCTAGCTACTACCTGGCATCTGATACATATCCTACAAATTTTACTTGTAGGCTAAATTTTATTAGTCTAGGCTAAAGGCTACGCAGATCCACTCCCCCACCACCCCCGCCCAGTCCCACGATTTCTTGTGACCAGGCAAAAGCCCTCTCAGAATAGGCAGTGGTAAGACTCCAGAGTTGTCGTGTGGCCTTTGGTCAGACGGGCTCTAGACAGGGTCTTCTGTCTCAAGTGAGTCTTTCCTCCACTGTTACGACATCCATGCTAACTTCTTTGATGTGACCACTCGGCTTCCTGGACTCTTGAGGATCCTATAGGAATCTCCCAGAAAGGCTGGATTGCAGACATCAGTAGAATGGCTTCATGCACCTGACCATGGCAGAGAATTGGATGGGGAAAGTTAGAGAATCGCTGACTTCTCCCCTTCTCCTCCCAAAGATGGGTTGCTCTGGATGGAACATGAACTCCTCGGTGAAACTGCTTGTCAGTAATGACACCACCATCCATGCATCACTTAAACCAGAAACTCAGATTTCCCCTAGACGACTCCCTCTCCCTCACCTGTTCACATCTGTCATCGAATACGTCATCATAGGCCTTAATATCTACTTCCTTTCCCCCCACTGCCACTTTAGTTCAGGTGAAAATGGGAATGATAATAAGCTTACCTATCGCTTAAAGATGTAATGAAGATTGAATAAGTTAATATATAAGTTAATATATACATATATATATAAGTTAATATATAAGTTAATATATACATAGAACATCATCTGACACCCAGCGAACGCTTACTATGCTTTAGTAATTACCAATGTTGTCATTGTCATTGTTATTTCGTCTTCCAGTATGGGGTTAGGTGCCTCTCATATATGCTTCTCTTATGCTAATTAGTATGCCATTGTAGCACTTACCACACAATGTTGTAAAATCTCCTGTTACTTTGTGTCCCTGTAAGACCGCACAGTATCTGACACAGAGCAGAGATTCAAAAAATTTTTCTTGAATTAATGGATGAATATAAAACAAAGATTTTTGGTCCCCTATAAAGCGAAGTAGAGGGAGGATAGAAGAAGAGAAAGCAACTGAAATAAACAACCAACCAACACTTCCTCTTCTCACCAAGATCTACACGTGTCCTCTGCACCAGCTGTGATTGGAGCTCATTTTCTCCCTGGCTCAGCCAAGTAGTCAACAGCTGTCACCTTCAGGTCCCCATCTCTCTGATCTATTGTGATGGGTGGTCAAAAGTTGATGTATCCAATGAAAAGTGTTGTTGTTGTTGTTGTTGTTGTTGTTGTTGTTGCTGTTTTACTCCATTGTTACTTCCAGGTTCACAGCCATTCTGAGCCTTCCTGAAAGTTGGGCTCTGGATAATTGAGATATCAAAGACAGTTCTTAGGATCATTGTTGAGAGTGAAGTGGACCTTCAATTTCTCAAACTCTAATAGCAGAAAGCCAGTGTTATCAGTTCAGTAAGGAAAGGCTTCTGATTCCTGCAGCCAATTTTACTGGTGGTGGTGGCGATGCAGAATTCGTTAACTAAGCTCCCTTTGATGCTCATGGTGCCCCAATGAGCTTTCCAGACAGTCCTTGTTTCTTAATGATTGGACTTTGTCAGACATTTTCTAACGACACTGTGAATGAAGTGTGCTGCTTTGCACAGTGAATGGCTCGTGTTTAGGTGTCTTCAAAGAGGGGACCAGACGACTGTTTGGAGAAGGTGTGGTACAGGTGAATGGGGTGAGACAGTTTCCCCCAGATTCGAATTCAGTTGTAGCCAGTGGGAAATGTGGGGACCAGTCAACTTCCCTTTCTGCAAATGTTTATTGGCCGCCAACTGTCTACTAGAACACTGTGCGAGGCCCAGAAGATCCCAAAATGAATGACACAAATTGCTGTCATTCAGAAGCTCACAGCCTGGAGCAGTCTATGTAGGGACAGTTAGAGAAGTCACTATGTGATGCTATGCAGAAAATCACATCTTTTTCAAAGATGTAGTCCAAAGTCAGCATATAAAGTGAAATGACAGTCTAGAAAGTCACCCCCTCAAAAATCCTGTAAGTAAACTCTAAGAAACTTCCTTCATTTTTTTCTTTGCATTTTACATTTTAGTGAGAGCTTCCCTTTTTTTTTTTTTAAGTTTATTTATTTATTTTGAGAGAGGGAGAGAGAGAGTGGGAGTACAAGTGGGGGAGGGGCAGAGAGGGAGGGAGAGAGAGAATCCTAAGCAGGCTTCATGCTGTCAGCGTGGAGCCCGACGTGGGACTTGAACCCATGAACCGTGAGATCATGACCTGAGCCAAACTTGGATGCTTAACTGACTGAGCCACTCATGTACCCCAAGAGCTTCCATTAAAAAAGAATTTTGCTTTTCTTTTATGAAGCTGTATTTTGTAAGGTGTCTGGAATAAAAATATGTCTTTCTCTTTCTCTTTGTTTTCTCCTTTTCCCTCTTTCTGTTTACTGAGCACGTGCAGTTAAATCCATGCAAATTAAATGTACATATGAAACAGCCCCATGGTTATCCCTAAAACGGAAGTTTGTATGACTGTATAAAGTGGTCTGAAAACACAGAGGAAAAATGTTCTAACTTTGCCTGAGGAAATCTAAGGAGGCTTTCCTGAGGAGGTGTCATTCCAACTGGTAGGGGGCCAAGAGCTTTCTAAACACACAGAATAGCATGAGCAGAGGGAGGCCTGTAGCTATGGGAGGGTATAGTGTCTCCAGGGTATGATCTAGCATTTATGTTTGGGGCACGTGTAACGGTAGCAGAGAAGGTGAAGTGTGATGAGAAAAGAGATTCATCAGGCAAGATCACAAAGGCATCAAGACACATTATGTGACCAGCACAGCTGCAGGGAAGAGTGATGGGGAACGTTGTGTCCATTCCCGGCAGCTCACTGTTCTCCATCCTCCCTTCTCCTTTCTTGCCACTTCCCTCCACGGTTAACTACTTCCTGAAATGGCCCAATGCACCTGTTTTGTGCCGGATCTGACTCATGGAGTGCTGTTTTCTAGCTGAGGATGTGTTTCTGTTTCCTGAGCCTCTTCTCATGAAGGGTCCCCGAGTCATCTAGAGACATGGAATCATTACTGATCTCGATCGTGGCCCTAAATGTAGGTGGGTTTCACGTACCTATTCCATAGTTAAGCTGGGGTACTGCTGTTCTCTGGAAACGTAGGAACCAGAACTTGGCCTGGATGGGACCCTACATGCCATTGCACTTTCTGCTTTGTCATTTGACCTTGACTTGGGCATCTTTAGGGGCCATGGAATATTGCCTTTTTTACTTACCCAGAAAGAAAGGGAAAGTGAGGTCCATATTTAGACACCTCTGGAGAAATTCAGGAAATGACAGTGGACTTTCTGGGCTAGAATTTACTTAAGATAGCTTTGGTATTATACCTAAAGCTTGGAGAGATGTTTTATCAATTAGAATCTGGTCAGGTGACATATAACAAAGAAACCCAAATTACAGTGTTTTAAACAGAAGAGAAATTTATTTTCCTTTCAAATATAAGAAGCCTAGAGGCAAGCAGTATAGGATTGGTACAATCATGCACAGTCAAGGACTCAGTCTTTGGTCTTAATATTCTGTTATCCTCTCCATGTGGCTCCCGTCTCATGGTCTTGGGTGGTTGCACAAACTCCAGCCATCACATCCATACTCTAAATAGCAGAAGGAGGGCAGGGAAAGTTAAGAAGGGGGGGGTGGTGGTGGTGGAAATAGCACATGACAACTGTCTTATAAAGAGATTTCTGGAAGCTGCCACACATTGCTTCTGCTTATAACACATTGGCCAGAGCTTAGTGGAGGCTGGGAAATGTTATTTCTCCAGGTGACAAGGTGAAAAGATACTGCAGTGGGAAGAAGCTGCCTCTGCCACAAATCCCATGAGCAAGAGCCCAACACTGTACATGTGAGCACAGAGCTGACACCTCTCCTCTTCTCTGAAGCCTGTGCCTCAGAGAATCACGTAGCTGCGGGAGTCCTTCCAGAGAGTCATTAACCCCCAACCCTGTGTGATGTGATTAGCACTGGTGTTATCTAAATGCTGAAGAAGGAAGAGGTCTCCTTGCTTGCCAACGCACCACCCCTTCAGGTATTTCGAGAACACCAATATGGAAGAATGGATGTTCTTGGTCCATTGGATGGATGAGTCCTGCCGATTAGGGATGTTTCATCCAGATGACACTCATTCCAGGCAAAGCCACAAATGTTGGGGCCCTTATGGAACCACTTTTTCAGATCCCCTACCTTTCCCCCAGACCCTCAACGGTTTGAATGGTACACAAGAGGTATCCGGCATGCTTTTGGCAATCATGAGCATGAATTTACTCTGTAACTTAGGCGATACATGAGTGGTGCCCAAAGACACAGGAGGGAAAGAGGAGGAGGAGGAGGAAGTAGAGTTCAAGTAGAGCAGTAATGGTGGGTGGAGAAGAGGAGGAAGGAAATGGGTGGGGCCTGCCCAGCCCTGTACAAATATGTGAATGAATTCAGTTTCTTTTCAGGGTCCTCCCCTATCTTTGGACACACTCCTTTTTGCTTGTCCTCAATATCCTCACACCCCTCTAGTCACCCACTCTTGGCATCCTCCTTAGCACTGCCATGGGCGATCTTTCCCTTCCCTAGTCCCCATCAGAAGCAACATCTGCTGTACTATGTGTTTAGGGAGTCATATAAGCGATAACATTGAAATAAGGGCTAATAAATCACAGACTTTTAAAACATGCTATATTTACCCACTTTCCCAAAAACTCTAATGAGCTTATTCACTTCCAATAATGATCAAGATAAGAATGTGATCCTCCCAGAAGTCATATTTACATTGTAAGAGAGATTTCTTTTTTTTTTTTTTTTTTTTTTGTAAGAGAGATTTCTAAGCCTAAACCCGGAGGTATATTAATCACCCTCAATGGAATTTTAATACAGGGAAAATAATTAGGTAGGGGGTGTCCCTGTAGGGCTGGGGTTGGGGTTCCAGGACAGCAGCAAGAAGGCAAAATAGGGCTCACTTCCAGCACCAAAATGGCGTGTTGCTAACATAGTGTCAGCTCCATACTAAGTGACTGATCCGTAATGAATAAACATGCGAATGAAGGTTTAATGAAAGGACAATTACAGAGCCCTGGGGTAAGGTTTAGAGAACCAGGAAGGGATGGTGTGATGTGCAGGATGAATATGAATATGGCGGCAAACCCATACCACCTCTCAGTTGAAGGTGTGACGGGAAAGAGTGGCTATCAGCCCTGGAGAGGGCTGTGGGTTTTGGAAAAGGGCCGTTGGATGAGAGTCGTGGCTTTTGGTAGAAGAACACAGCCATGGCCCAAACACGGCCTAGCAGGTGGGAATAAATCCTCTCTTCTCACCCTCCAATTTTTCATCGGTGCCTCCCATTGGAGAACTCGATGAGGCGCAAGGGAGCCTGGGTAGAGCTCAAGCCTCCCAAAGGCACCGTGGATAAAGGAGGGGCAAATAGAAATAGAAAATATTTTAGCACATTAGCCTTTAGCAGTTTATACTTCAGTACAGGAGACAGAGCGATACGAACATAATTCATAGACGACGCAGTCATCAAGGTCACTAACAGAAATGCATTATCTGATTCATTTTATAAAATAAAAATTCACTGGCTTCTGGCAGCCCCTGAGTGCAGTCTGGAGGTTTCCAAATCATCAAATCAGCTGTAACTATCAAACAAAATATCTTTTCTGTCTTCTTTCCCTCCCTCTCTCTCTCCTTCCCTCCCTGCCTCCCTCCCTCTCTTCCTTTCAACAAATACTACTGGGGTCCTTAGTGTGTGGCAGGAACTGTGTCTGTCATCTGCTCCTGGTTGGTTTTAGTCTGGGGGGGGGGGTGGTCTCTGTCACCACTGACCCTTTCTCTCTGTCCTGCAAGACTAGCCTTTCCAGACCCTTTATGAAGGACCGTGATGCTTCATTGTTGCTTGGGGCAGAAAGAATGGCAACGTGAATGCTTTTCAAAAGGAGCAGACTGTGTGGAATTTTTAAGCTCAAGTGTAGACTGGGGAGCAGAGGGAAAGACAGAGATTCTGGAAATTCTGGGCTAGAAGGTAAAGGCTGAGGGACAAAAGGAAAGGGGAATATGTGGGAGATTTAAATCAATGTTATAGGGGGCTTGTATTAAATGATAGCTCATGTCCCTTCCTTTTCACCCCTTCCTGAAGAAATCAGCACAAATACAGAGGAAATCTACCTCAGTGGGTGGAGGCAGAACTCTCTCAGCTCACTTGACCCAGGACTGACCCCTTTTCAGACCTAAACCAGGAATGCAGTGGTGTATAAGACCCATTCAAACAGTCCCAGACCCATTAAGCAATGGAGACAGGCCCTTGGACACTTGGCATGAATTTCTGGTGGTTTCCCTTCGCCAGCATGCCTCCCTCACCCTGTCTGTAGGGACCTCCCTGTTTATGTTTCCCTCATCCTGCCAATGGTCAGTGACCTGATTTCATCTTTTTTTTTTTTTTTTTTTTTTTTGTTGGAGAACTACTTGTCAGTCTCTCTCCTCTGTCCCGTGGAGCCAGTGCTCCTCAATAACTCAGTATGTTTGACAAGCCTTTTCTTAAGTATCTTGGAGGCATCCCATTGGATTTTACTGACAATGCATTTCATTGTTTTTATAACTTCCCCTTCCTCCCCTGATGAGTCTTCAAAAGTCAACAGGGCTACCATTTTGGTCTCCACTTTGAATGGGCATAGTAGTCAGGAGCACTGACACCACACTGCCCAGCATTGGTATCTGGGTTTGCTATCTGAGCAGCAATGTGATCTTGGACTAATCACTTAACCTGGTTGAGCCTTAGTTTTCTCATCTGTAAAATGGGAGTAATAATAGTCCCAAGTGGTGGGGATTAGGGGAGTCAATATGTATGAAATGTTGGGCCCCATGTCTGACCCATGTGAGTTTTCAGTAACAGCGTGCTTTTATTACAGTGAGTGCTGGGTTGTAATTATGATGCAAGGCATGGAATGTGCCTAGTGAGACTGAGGAGCTGAATTTCTAATTGTGTTACTTTTTTTTTTTTTAAATGTGTATTTATTTTGAGAGAAAGAATGAGCATGAGCGGGAGAGGGGCAGAGAAACAGAGGGAGAGAGAGAGAAGCCCAGTGGAGTGCTCATTTCATCTCTAAATTGCATTCTGGGCTCAGTTGCAAGGATTTGCTAAGCTTAGAGATGACTTAACAGTCCTCAGGTTTATCTCCATGTAAAAGTCCATCTTCTCAAGAGGAAGAGACGAAGGGAGGATTTGAGCCCTGGTCACTAAAAGCAGCTGGAATCTTTGTCTAGAGCTTCCTTGCAATCAGAGAGTCAATTTATGTTGGGGCTGAAGCTCCCTAGAGAACTTTTAGCCCACCCTGGGCATTTATCAGTTGAAACAACCCCAAGACTTACAAGTTCTGATCTTGCTTAAGACCATATAGGAACCCAGTGGTGGTCTGGGCTAAGGAGCAGTCTCCTAACTCACGATGCAGCATTCATTCTACACCATCGGGTTTTTCTTTTTTTGAATATTTTATCCATCTCTCTGTCTGTATCGTCTATTTGGGCCTTATTCCCCCCAATTAAATCTTTTCCAGAGCCCCAGTTTATGAAGATGGAAAGCTGAGCTGCTCTGGCTGACGAGAGAGGCAGGGCCTGGATCCCTGCACACTGGCCCTTTCTTTGCCCTGTGCAGCAGCCCTTGAGACCGCCCACATTGCTATCTTATCAGTACTTATGTATCTGTTTCTTTGACATGGTGTCATATTCCATTTTTCTAACCAGTTTTTCTGGTATATGGAGCTTTTGGGCCTATTCCGTCTTACACAGGTGTTGTTAGCAAATACTCTCCATATAATATATTGTAAAAAGAGAAGTTTTTGGACTGATCACCTTGAACTTGGGTCTTTGCAGGGAGCCTGGAAGCCAGCCTGGCTCTATGACATTGGCCAAGGTTCTGGAGGATGGGAAGGACCCTAAAGCAAATAAGCCTACACCCCACTTTCATAAACCCAAATACCTCTGTCCTCAGCTTACAGCACACCCAGGATCATGTTCCAAAAATTCCACTTAATTTTCTTGGCTTCTATATTCACTCAGTTATAACCGGACCAGAAGGAGTCTTGGCACTAAAAGTCTGCAAGCAAGGAAAAGGCTGTTTCTTTGAATGTTGTTGCCCAATTTTGCAGACATTTTAGGTTCAGATAAGGTTTTGGGTGGCCAGTTAATTCTTTCTACATGTTGTTCTGAAATGAACCCAAACTCTGCCACCTTCTGAGATTCTCTGGTCAAATTGTGGCAATAATAAGTTGACATTCCTGACTCTAAAGCCAAATTTCCTAAAGGTCGTTTCTCCTCAGTGTTCCTTCCAGGCCCTTCCCTGCCCCCCCACCCCCCACCCCTCCGCCGCCATCTCTTCACCCTTAGGTCAGGGGGAGGGTAGTCTGAACCTCTTCCTCTGGCCTCATGAATGGCTGCTGAGAGGCATCTGTGTGCATGCTGTTGTTTTCACTTGAGAAGATAAGAAGATTTCTTGGAAGCATCATCTCTTCTTTCTCAGCTATTGCTTATTTTTAAACCACCAATCTCTGCCCTAGTCAATTGAGCCTTCCACTACTGTAGGGGTTATAACGAGAGTTAAGTGTATCGTTTCCTTCCTACTCAGCTGTGTGTGTGTGTGTGTGTGTGTGTGTGTGAAAATGGGAAGGGGCAGTTTAAGGAGCCCAATTATCTTCTCAGCTCCATGAGGTCAGGGAACATATCTACCTTGGTTACTCCTCTATCTTCTTTCTTTGCCACATCCATGGTACATGGTAAACACTCAATAAATATTGGTTAAAGGAATGAATGAACATCTGCCTTCCTGTGTCAGATCTTCTCTCTGGTCTCAGAGTTAGAGGACACCAGCCTCTGAGGTCCAGGATGTGGACTTCAGTGAATTGCCTGATTATACCGTGGAGACTTGTCAGTAGGGTTACCTTTAGGTCAGAGTGGTGACTTAGGTGGTATGTTGAAGGTAGGCTAGTAGGTCCTAATGCCTACAATAATCTCATATCTTAGGGTCTTAAATGTGATTTGTTCAGAATGTTGTTTGTCCTCTGCAAGAATGCTGATGTTCCTGGCAGGACAGCCCCTTTAGATTTGTTAACGAGGTGTGGTGGGCGAAACATCGTTTCTGGAGTCAGATGAGCCTGATTTCTAACTTCAGTGTCACTATTTACCATTTGTGTGACTTCGATAAATTATTTGACCTCTTCAGGGGGTTCCTTATCTGGAAAATGGCGATAATATCTTCTTCTTGGAACGATCAACATTAAATGATATTGAGGGGTGCCTGGGTGGCTTAGTTGGTTAAGTGTCTGACTTCAGCTCAGGTTATGATCTCACGGCTCGTGGGTTCAAGCCCCATGTGAGACTCTGTGCTGACAGCTCAGAGCCTGGAGCCTGCTTTGGATTCTGTGTCTCCCTCTCTCTCTGTTCCTCCCCCACTCACACTCTGCCTCTCTCTCAAGAATAAATAAACATAAAAGAATTAAAAAAAATTTTTTTTAATGTTATTGAGCTTAAAAGGTGACCAGCCATGTACTGGCATATAAGAGACACTCATATATTAAGAGGTCTTTTTCTTAAAGCTCTTCTCTTAAAGGCAAGTTCCTAGGGAAGAGGTGTTAGAAGTGGGAGTTAAGAGAGGGTGGTGAGAACAAGTCTTGTCATAGACTTAAACATTTGTCTGGGACTAGTCTTGTTGACTAATGTTGCCTAATGGGCATGTAGAACTAGTAAACAGGGAAATACGAAACTTTTTCTCATTACAGTAAAACTTCGGCTTGTGAGCACAATTCGTTCTGGAAACATGCTTGTAATCCAAAGTACTAGTATATCGAAGCGAATTTCAAGAACCATTGGCTTAGTCATGATCATGTGATGTTGGGCATCACATACGACTCATATTGCAGGACATCGCTTGTTTATCAATTTAAAATTTATTAGAAATGTTTGCCCGTCTTGTGGAATACTCGCAGAACAAATTACTCATAATCCAAGGTTTTACTGTATATAATTTTATTGGCACAACCTAACTGACTTCTAGAGTGCCTCCGCACAAAATAGGAATACCTCAAGACACCTGGGTGGCTCAGTTGGTTGAGTATCTGCCTCTTGATTTCAGCTCAGGTCATGATTTCACTGTTCGTGGGATCAAGTCCTGCATCAGGTTCTGCCCTGACAGCATGGAGCCTGCTTGGGGTTCTCTCTCTGCCTCTCTCTCTGCCCATCCCCCTGCTCATGTACACACTCTCTCTTTCTCTCTCTCTCAAAATAAATAAACATTAAAAAAAAAAAGAAAAATACCTCTATGGGTATCAACCCTCTGGGTATATGGCTTGGCAATCAGACTCTGCCTCTGGGCACGTTTGAAAAGGGGCCATTTCCTTTGGGTAGATACAGGTGCACAGCTTGGCAGGAAAATCATCGGCTGAATAGCATCCTTATCTGCCCCTTCAGCCAGTTGGCTCTGTGCAGTGAACTACTTGCCCAACCATATGAGCTGGGCTTGCCTACCAGACAACAATTTGCAGTGAACTTGGGCTGAATTGTCAAATATACACATTTGTGAAGGAAAATCCAGTTGAGGCAGAAGACCTGGTTCAAATCACTTCTACTTCCATTCTAATCCAGAGCGGGGTTATGAAGCAGATAAATACTTCAAACTTCACTTTCTTCGTTCATAGAACAGTGATAACAATACTGCATTAGTCATCTACTCCTGCATAACAAATTATTCTAAAATTTTTGTAGCTTAAAAAAGAATAAGCATTTATTAGTTCGCAGTGTTTGTGGGTCAGGAATTCAGGAGCAGATTAGTTTGTTGGTTTGTGCTCAGGATCTCTTGTGAGCCTGAGATTTTGGTGGGCCAATCAGTATAATCAATATAATCATACACCAGAATAAAAAACCAAAACCATACGAGCATTTTTTTTATAGATTTAGAAAAAGAATTTGGCAAGTACATCATTCTTTCACAATAAAAACACTAGCAAACTAGGAACTGAAGGGAAATTTCTCAACTTGGTAAAGGGTATCTATGAAAAATTTACAGGTAACATCATACTTAAGGTTGGAAGACTAGATACTTTCCCCTAAAAATCAGGAAAAAAGACAAGGATGTTGCTCTCACTACTTCTATTCAACATTGTGTTAGAGGATGTAGCCAGGGCACTCCGGCAACAAAAAGAAATAAAGTCATCCAGATTGGAAAGGAAGAAGTAAAACCATCTGTATTTTTTGAAGACATGCTTTTATATATCAATAATCCTAAGAAATTCACAAAAAAAGATTACAACTAGTAAATGAGTTCAGCTAGTTTGTAGAATATACTTGCAATGAACATGCTGAAAATGAAATTAAGAAATCGATTCTATTTACAATAGTATCAAAAAGAATGAAATATTTAGGAATAAATTCAACAAAAGAAGTGCAAAATTTATACTCTGAAAACTTCAAGATATTGTTGAAATAAATTAAATAAGCTCTGTGGGGGCCTGGGTGGCTCACTCGGTTAAGCGTCCGACTTGGGCTCAGGTCATGATCTCGCAGTTTGTGGGTTTGAGCCCCACATTGGGCACTGTGCTGACAGCTGGGACAGAACCTGGAGGCTACTTTGGTTTCTGTGTCTCCCTCTGTCTTTGCCCCTCCCTTGCTCACACTCTTTCTCTCTCTCTCTCTTTCTCTCAAAAATGAACATTATAAAAATTAAAAAATAAATAAGCTCTAAATAAATAGAATTCATTTCAAGTTCATGGATTAGAAAACTTAATATTGTTAAGATGAAAATATTCCCCAGATTTATCTACAGAGTCAATGTAATTCCCATCAGAATTCCAGCTTGCTTCTTAGACAAGCTGACTGTAAAATTCATATAGAATTACAGGGACCCACAATACAGAAACAATCCTGAAGAAAAAGAGAAGAACAAAGTTGGAGGACTCATACTTCTTGATTTCAAAACTTATTCTAATATAACAGTAATCAGGACAGTATGCTACCGGCATAAGGATAGACATGTAGATCAATGGGATAGAACTGAAAATCCAGAAATAAATCCATGCGTTTACTGATTTTTGACAAGTGTTTCAAGACCCTTCGGTGAGGAAAAGAATGATGTTTCCAGTAAATGGTACTGAGACAACTGGGTATTTATAGACAAAAGAATGAAGTTAGACCCCTATCTCACACCATATACAAAAATTAACTCAAAATTGATCAAAGAACTTAAGGGTAAGAGGTGAAAAGATAAAACTCTCAGAAGAAAACACAGGGGTCAGTCTTCACAATCTCGAATTTGGCAACAGATTCTTATCTATGACACCAAAAGCAGGAGACACCAAAGAAAAAATAAACTGAACTTCATCAAAATTAAAATATATTGTTCTTCAAAAAATAAGAGAGTGAAAGGACAAGCTACAGAATGGGAAAAAAATTGCAAACCATGTATCTAGTATCTAGATATCTAGATCTAGAGTATATAAAGACCTCTTATCTAGAAGTCTAAGTAGATCTAAAATATATACACTATATACAGTCCTCTTACAACTCAATATTACAAAAACAAATAACCCCATTAAAAATTTGGCAGAGTACTTGAACAGACGTTTCTCCAAAGATGTACAAATGGCCACTAAACACATGAAAAGATGCTCAACATCATTAGTCATCAGGAAAATGCAAATCAAAACCACAATGAGATGTTACTTCACACCCACCAGGATAGCTCAATTCTGCGGCCCTGGTTGTCTTTTCAGCATTTGTCTCCTCACAGCTTTATTATGTGGCTAAGAGATACAATTTACAAAGTAAATTGCAAAATGAACAAAGAGAGGGGGAAAAGAAACCCAGGACTGGGACCCAAGAAGAAACAGTTTCCCTGGGTGATTGTCTATGAAAAGGCACTTTGCACCCCAATTTATATGGAATCTGGTTCAGCTTCAGGCGGGCCCCAGGGGTGCGGTTTCAGACAGGATGGGGATGAGGGTGTGGTAGAACTGTAGCCAGATGGCTGTAAGCGGCCAGCTCTGTCCCTCCCATGTTTATGGCTTCCGGAACACAACACTTCTTGTCTCTAAAGCTTCAACAGCAGTGGATTTCGGGCTGTCTTCTGGTGTTCTTGCGTTATCATTCTATCATAGACAGCACGTAGGCTCGATGGGATTATAAAAATAGCATCCCAGGTTCGCAAATTAAGAGCAGAATCTGATTATTTGGGTAGTTTCCGTCATCGGCTTGGATGCTTCTTTCTGGTTTTCTGAATCAGGTTCTTTCTGTATCTCCAGATGCTTTCTTAGAGGTCTAATCTCTCCTGCTTACTCCCCTCGCTGCTTAGAAATCTATCCTCTCACCTGTCCAGGTGCCTCCCTCGTGATTTTATAAACATTAATTAACATCTGTGTTAGATGTTCCCAGAATGTTTGGGTATCTTATCTCATTTAATCATCACTGTGACACTGTGATGTAGGTGATTGTTACCATTGCTTGAAAGTTGAGAAAATGAAGACATGAAAGGTTGAGCAATTTGGTTAACAGTGCACAGCTAGCCACTGGTGCCCATACCCGGGTTCTCTGGGCTTTCTCCTGACCCTGCGGCTCCTTTCTTCAGCCCCGGACACTAGGGTTTCCCTTAACCTACAGCACCTCTACTTTGTCTTGGGGAAAGAGAGCGACCTGATGTAAGAAACCCACCTAGACAAAAATAATGATGGATACGTTCTCCCTA
The DNA here is from genome assembly GCF_018350215.1 of Panthera leo. NCBI lineage: Eukaryota > Metazoa > Chordata > Mammalia > Carnivora > Felidae > Panthera > Panthera leo. The sequence continues at coordinate 46,544,623 of NC_056685.1, forward strand.
AACATCCAGTTCTGATTTGGATCATTCCCGGGATCTCCTATCTAGCCCATTTAGAAGTTAATGAGAGGACAGAGCCAAGTCCTGGGAAAGGTCAGAGACCCCTCATTGATGATCTCACAATAACTCAAGATCAAGGTCAGCCTTGCAAGCCCCAGATAAATTCTGGAATCATTCCTACTTTCGGGGGCTCCTCCCGAGTGGCCTCAGAGGGGGCCACTCCATCCTGGTGGCTCCTCCTGGTGTGCACTCCTGCCTTGTGATGGGATAAAAACTGGGCCATCCTCTGTGGGCGTGTGGTGGTGGGAGGGAGGACATGGTCCTGTCTTATGCAGAGATCTAAAGGTGCTGCTCATCTTGCAATGCTCCTTAGCACCCAGAGCAAGTTAGCACAGAGAAAATACTCAGTAAGTGTCTTTTTTTTTTTTTAAAGTTTATTTATTTTGAGAGAGAGATAATGAGCAGGGGAGGGGCAGAGAGGGAGGGAGACAGAGGATCCGAAGCGGGCTCTGCGCTGATAGCAGAGAGCCTGATGCGGGGCTCGAACTCACAAACCTCAAGATCATGACATGAGCCGAAGTCAGAGGCTTAACCGACTGAGCCACCAAGGAGCCCCTCAGTAAATGTTTTTTAATTTAATCACATGGTAACCGATATTTTGTCTTGTTTTTTTCCCCCTCCAGGAGACCTATTCTACAAGTGAAATACGCTTAACTGAAATTCCTCCCTCTCTACCCTCCTCCCTTCCCCTCTTCTTTCTTCTTCTTCTTCTTCTTCTTCTTTTTTAATCTCCTTCTATATGTTCACGTGTATAGAATGTTAACGTTTTCAGAGTGGCCTCCAATCTCCTCAAGCCCTACACAGAAAAGGGCAGAATATAAACAAATAATGAGCCTCCCCCAAATAATCTCGTTTGACTTGTACATTTCACCACTTTTACCCACAATGCGTATCAAATATAAATTATCATTAATTCATTCCACCCCAAATCCTAGTGTTTGTTTTATCTTTCTACTTCCTGCATTAGGAAGCTATTATCCATAGTCTTCCACTCCCACCCCTGGAGGGAGAAAAAAAAAATCCTCTTGTTTTCTGTGGGTGGCCTGTGGGGGTTCCTGAGCAGATGTTCAGGGAGTTGGATTTCAGCATCTGTGAGTTTGTCTGGATCACTTTGGTAAGCTGTTAGTATTCAGTAAGCTGCCACCTGGGCACCCCTCCCCCCACCTCTATTACTTTCCCCCCCCCTTTAGTTCCATTCTATTGTTTTAAACAAACTCTTCCACTTTCTGAGTGGGTGGTTTCTTACAGTAATGAGTGCCAGTTGCCTATTATCCAGGGAAGATTTCAAAATTATTTAGGTCATAGGTATATTGATAATTCTTTCCTCAATTCTTTTGTCTCTCAAAAGCCCCAATTCAGGGATTTTAAGGGCATCAAAAAAGTGAAATTGAGCTATTGGCCTTTAAGAAAATGATACATAATCTCTTGAGCAAGCTCCACGGCTTTCTTTGAAGAATTTACCCAAAGCTTTTGGCACAGAATGCAACAGTGTAGCCCGACAATTTCGGTGTATACCTTCTTTGAAAGGAGACAGCATGAAGTGATATAAACCAAGTTGTCAGGCTCCTGTAGGACAAATAGCCCTTTATGGCAAGTGAGGGAGAAATCAGATCACTGGATCTAAAACACAGCTCTTAATGTGATACTTATGTTCACGGAATAAGTATTTAAAAATTTAAATTTATAGGGTCGCGTGGGTGGCTCAGTCGGTTAAGCGTCGGACTTCGGCTGGGGTCATGATCTCAAGGTTTGTTGAGTTCAAGCCCTGCGTCGGGCTCTGCGCTGACAGCTGGGAGCCTGGAGCCTGCGTTGGATTCTGTGTCCCCCTCTCTGTCTCTCTCTGCCCCTACCCCACTCACGCTCTGTCTCTCTGTCTCAAAAATAAAACATTAGAAAAAGGAAAGAAAATTTAAATTCATCAACCTGGTTGAAAGTGACCATACATTTAATGCATTATAAATGTATGATTCTAAAGGACGGAAGGAAGGAAATCAGTAGGAGAAAAAAATAATGAAAATCAACTAACTGGATTCCAAGAGCTTAAAAGGTCCCCTGGGGAGGGTTTATTTTTTATTTTTTTTTAAAGACAAAGAGGTCTAAGAGAACTGCCTGTTTCATAAGAAAACAATATGGTTTTAATAACATAAGAAAAAAAGATCTTGATCCATGAGAAAGCAGGAAAGGGTAGAAAGAAATTAAATTGGCAGGGTCAAGGGTTGCTTTAAAATGATCTCACAAGAGGAAGTTTGCCAGGCAATCAGTGAAAAGGATGGTCAAAAATTGAAATAATTTGCTGAGAAAACCAGAAGAGCTAAAGCAGAAAAGGAAATGCAACTAGCAAAAAATATAAAGAGAAACGGGAAAAAAATATTAAACATTTAAGCCCCAAATGAGAGATACAGAAAAATATTACCCTTCATAAATGAAAACAGAAAGCTAAAGATATGGGATCCTTAAATGCCGAAGTTCTAAAAGTTTTAAATTATGAAGGTAGTGGGGCGCCTGGGTGGCTCGGTCGGTTAAGCGTCCGACTTGGGCTCAGGTCACGATCTCACGGTCCGTGGGTTTGAGCCCCGCGTCGGGCCCTGAGCTGACAGCTCAGAGCCTGGAGACCGTTTCAGATTCTGTGTCTCCCTCTCTCTGTGACCCTCCCCCGTTCATGCTCTGTCTCTCTCTGTCTCAAAAATAAATAAACGTTAAAAAAAAATTATGAAGGTAGTATCTTATATCTTCATCCCTCCATTCACGTGCAACCATTTCATATGCATTTTGGAAATACATTTTGGTGCATTTTCTTCTAGACCTGAGCTATATAATCCTTGAAATGTGGCTAGTTCAAATTGAGAGATACACACTGGATTTTGAAGATATAGTAAAAAAAAAAAAAAAAAATGAACAATTTTTATATTGATCACATGTTGAAATTATTGTACTTTGGATATTTATAAGTACAATATATCATTCACATTAATTTCACCTAAATAACACCAGTGGGCCACATTATCTTTCTGTTGGACAGTGCTGTTCTACTCCTTATTTTCTATAGCTAATAGTTAGGAAGACTTTATGAACCTAGACTCATGTGGAGTTAATCAATTAAAATCAGAATCAAAATTTCGTAAGTAGTGAAAAGGATTGTGATTTTTATCTTGAAAATATAATAAAAATTATACAAATAATTTTACTATGAACCTTTCAAATAAAATTTAGGTTCTACTTGCAATTATACACTAATTCTTAGAAGAAAATGTCAATAAAGAAAATGATGGGGGAAGGGATTGTGGGATGATTTTTCCAAAGAAAAGGAAAGATAGCTTAATACTACATCTTCCACTTTACACGTGAGTATTTTGTAGCACAGTTATAAAGAGGACCAATTGGGCAAAGAGGTTTGAAGCATTTGTTAATTTCCTGAATGGCCTCTCCTAATACTTTTAAGTTATTCTCTTTTGAATGGTCCATCTTGTCATCACTCTTGTTAATTTTCTCTTTGTGTTTTTTGTTTTTTTAATTGATTGAACTTTCCAGATCCTTATTTGCTAGTGATTTGCACAGCCCTGCAAATAAACTCTCCTTGTTTCATTAAGTTTTGCAACTATGAAGGCTTTGGATAATGAACACGTAGATAACGAGGACACCTGTGTATGTTTATGTTGCTGGGGCAACACTAATGCAGGTCTGTGCCCCTACCTATCACTTCACCCTCAATCACAGTGATTCCCTAGTATCTTTAAGAATGCTTCATAAGCGGGGCACCTGGGTGGCTCAGTTGGTTGAGCCCCCAACTTTGACTCAGGTCATGATCTCACAGTTCATGAGTTCAAGCCCTGCATTGGGCTCTGTGCTGACAGCTCAGAGCCTGCAGCCTGCTTCAGATTCTGTGTCTCCTCCCTCCGTCTCTGCCCCTCTCTCTCTGCCTCTCTCCTCCTTGTGCTCTGTCTTTGTCTCTCTCTCAAAAATTAACAAACATTAAAAAAAAAAAGAATGCTTAATAAACATCATCAGAAATGAATGACTACATCATTCTTATGTCTATCTTATTCTTAATGTCTATCTTATGGGTAAACTATGATCGGTAAGTTACCAAAACATTCCCTTATTTTGGATAATTTATGTTTTTTTTTCTTCCTTTTTTGGACTATTATTACAAACAATGCAACACATAACATCTCTGAACACAAATCTTCATTGAATTCCTGTTTTTATTTCTGGTAGATAACTGGAGGGGTAATTGCAAGATAAAAAATTTTGGACATTTTAATGCAAACTGCCAGTTTTTCTGACCATTGATGGTAATTTATACTCTTAGCAGTGGCATATGAGTGGACATGGAATCACACCTTGGACAACATTAAGAATTACCAAGAAAAATATTTTTGTTAAGCTAATAAGGAAAATAATATCTATTTACTCTTCATTTGAATTTATTTGATAATGTTTATTAACAATAATTATTTGAAAATATTTATTAACAATATTTTATTTTCTGTAAATTCTCCAGTCATGTTACCTTCTCATTTATCTATCATGGATGTTTTTGATTTTATTTATTTGCAAGAGGTTTTTTTTTTTAAATTTTTAATGTTTTTGTTGTTGTTTGTTTGTTTTGAGAGAGAAACAGAGCATGAGTGGAGGAGGGGCAGAGAGAGAGAGAGAGAGGGAGACACAGAATCCAAAGCAGGTTCTGGACTCTGAGCTGTCAGCCCAGAGCCCAATGCGGGGCTTGAACCCACGAACTGTGAGATAATGACCTGAGCTGAAGTCAGACAGTTAACCGACTGAGACGCCCAGGCACCCTTGACAAGCTTTACTTTAAAAAAAAAAAAAAAAAAAAAAAAAAGTTTATTTATTTATTTTGAGAGGGTTGGTGGGTGCACACGAGGTGGGGGAGGGACAGAGAGAGAGGGAGAGAGAGAATCCCAAACAGGCTCCATGCTTGGTGTGAGCCCTATCTTACCACCATGACATCATGACCAGAGTGTATATCAAGAGTTGGTTACTTAACTAACTGAGCCACCTAGGCACCCCAAGCTTTATTTATTTATCTTTAATGTTTATTTATTTTTGAAGAAGAATGCAAGTGGGGGAGGGGCAAAGAAAGTGGAACGGAGGATCTGAAGCAGGCTCTGCACTGACCGCAGCAAGCCCAGTGTGGGGCTCGAACTCATGAACTCAACTGCGAGATCGTGACCGGAGCCGAAGTTGAATGCTCAACTGACTGAGCCACTCAGGTGCGCCCCCCACTCCAAGCTTTGCTTTTTAAAAGAACTTCCATTTTCTGGATTCTAGTGAGTTGAGTATAGTTTCATAAGTATATTGGCCATTTGGGTTTCTCCTGTATTATTTCCCACTTGTCTCTTTTGACCATTTTCTATTAGGTTATTCTTTCATATTGAATTAAGTAAGCATTTCATATTTTCTGAACATTTATGTTTTGTTGTTACATGCATTGAAAATATAGTCTCCCAGTCTGTGACTTATCTTTTCACCTTGTTTTTATATTTGTAATAGTGCAGAATTTTAGAAAAACCCATTTAATCAAATCAATCCAGTTTTTCACATAAAGTTAGTGCTTGTTTTGCTCATTTAAGAAAATCTCTATCCTGAGATCATGAAGGTATTTTCTCACTTTTCTTCTAAAAGTTGTGAAACTTTCTTTTCAAATTTGTATTTGATTCATTTGGAATTTATTTCTGTGGTTGGTGGGATGGGGGAGATAACATTTTGTAGGTAATCAGTTGTATCAGGATGATTTATTAAATATTCCATCTTTCAAAAAAATTTCCATTGATTTTTTTTTAAGGTCCCTTATGTCATACATCAAGTTTTAATTTATATGAAAGACTGTTTCTGAGCTCTCTATTTGGTTCTGTTGGCTCATTTGCCCATTCCTTACTCATACACTGTGAATAATTCTACTTTATGAGAAGTTTGATATCTGGTAGGGCAAGCCTTGTTTCTCACTTTGTCTATTTCAGGAGCGTCTTGGTTATTTTTAGCCCCTTTCCCTTCCATGCAAATGTTAGGATCAAATAAACATTTGAATGGAATTGTATTCCTTTTATGAATTTATTTAGGGAAAATTGATGTTTTTTCAATATTAAATATTCTATTCATGGACATGTTTTATTTTTCCATTTATTCTGGTCTTTTCTTAAGCATTTTATTTTTTGTTTTTAAAAAAGATTTTATTTAAATGTTTATTTATTTTGAAAGAGAACAAGCATGAGTGGAGGAGGGGCAGAGAGAGCAGGAGAGAGAGAATCCCAAGCAGGTTCTATGCTGTCAGCACAGAGCCCGATGTGGGCTTGGGCTCACAAACCATAAGATCATAACCTGAGCCAAGATGCTTAAGAGTCAGATGCTTAGACTGAGCCACCCAGGTGCCCCAAGCATTAAAAAAAAAAAAAATTAATGTTTGTTCATTTTTGAGAGAGAGAGAGAGACTGAGTGTGAGTGAAGGAGGAGCAGAGAGAGAGGGAGACACAGAACTGAAAGCCAGCTCCAGGATCCAAGCTCCCAGCTGTCAGCACAGAGCCTGACATAGGGCTGGAACTCAAGAACCATGAGATCATGCCCTGAGCCCAAATCGGCCCCTTAACCAACTGAGCCACCCAGGTGCCCTAGGTGCCGCAAGCATTTTAATATTGTAATTTTCTCAATAAAGATTTTACACAACATTTGTTAGTCTTCTAGGCACTTTACAGATTTTGTTGATTTTGTGAATGAAATTTCTTCCATTAAATTTGCTAATTGTTTATTATTTTTAGACATCTGTGACTTTTAAACAGCTTTATTGAATTATAATTCACATATTATACAATTCCTCCATTGAAAGTGTACATTCAATGGGTTTTGGTATATTCAAAAATATGTGCAACCAGGGTGCCTGGCTGGCTCAGTTGGTAGAGCATCCACTTTTGATCCCAGGGTCGTGAGTTCAAGCCCACATTGGGCGTGGAGCCTAATTAAAATGTATATATATATGTGCAACCATCACCGTAATTTTCAATCATCTTCATTACAAAAAAAAAATCTGGTATGTTTAAGTTATTCACGGATCCCTCTATTTCTCCTCACTCCTCCAGCCCCAAGCAACTGCTAATCTACTTTCTGTCTCTAGATTTTCCTATTCTGGATTTTCATATGAATAGAATCATATGAAAGGTGGTCTTTTGTGACTGACTGTCTTCTTTCATTTAGCATAATGTTTTGTTTTTTTTTTTTTTTTTTATTTTTTTATTTTTTTATTTTTTTATTTTTTTTTTTCCCACACCCCCATTTAGCATAATGTTTTAAGGTACATCTATGCTTCATCATATACTAGTCCTTTATTGCTTTTTAAGGCTGAATAGTATTTCATTGCATGTATATGCTCTATTGACTTTTATATATTGATTTTTAAAATAACATTGCAGAACGCTTGTATTAATTTTATTGATACTAATTTTCTATATAGATTTTCTATAGATAATCCTTTCCTCTTCCAGTAGGAGCAGCTTTGTAAATTCCTTTGGACTCTGTACACTTTCTATTTCTAATCCCTGTCTTATATCATTAGTTAGAATTTCTAGTACTGAATGGACACGCTGTTACAGTCATCCTTGTCTTATTCCTGACTTTAATGTAATTGCTTTTAAGATTTTACCATCAAATACATTATCTATAGGATCTCAATGAACACACGTTTTGGATGAAGAACATTGAATCTTATTCTTTGTTAAGATTTTTTTTTTTCATGACCAAATTAAATTTTGGCTGATTATTTTATGTTTATTAAAAGCATCAGACTTTTCCTCCCTTTAATCTGATTTTCTGGTTTGTTAGTTATGTAATTTTCTGATGTTGAATTCCGCTTCATTAAACAATTCTTCAATCATTCACCATTTTTGACTGGATATTATAGGTCAGGCGCTATGCTAAGTGTAAAAATGCAAAAGTAAATAACAGACAATCCTATTCTTTAAAAAGCCTACCATTTCTTTAGGAAAGTAAGAGCTGAATAGGGGCAAGGTAATTAACAAATATTCAATGTTTTCTATGTGTGCGGTACCCTTTTAGATACTTTAGAAATGCGTTCTGATTTGATTCTACCAATAAGCCTATAAATACAATGATTTTATTCACTTTATAGATTAGGCATCTGAGGTTCCCAGAATTAAGTAATTTGCTCCAAGCCAGGATTCAACCCAAAACTTTCTAGCTCTAAAACTCAGGCTCTTGCAATATGCAGGTGGCAAGCATCACGGTTGTTGAGCACACGGAGAGCCATTTTTAGTTAGAATGGTCAGGATATTTCTGATTTTCCAGAAAATAATGGATTTAAATGATCCCTTCACTGGTAGGCAGCTGTACGGGAGAGCAGAGCAGCAGATGGCAATTGAAGCAGAGGTGGGGGTAAGCAAAGGCACAGAGTCAAAAAGCACCAAATAGCCCAGAGCTCAAAGGGTAAACCATTTGGCTGTGATGTACAAGTTTTGTAAGCTGGTCTTGGGAAAGAAATCTAGATAGGTTGGAGTTTTATCTTATAAAAACTCTTGTGGTGACATACAGTGCAGATTAGAGTAAGAAAACCAGACTCTCAGGCAGGAAGCCTTTGCTATAGTCAAAGTGAGTAATAGTAAAGACTCTTCATTTGCTCCTCATCAATTTTAAGATGGAGTCCAACCAGTTAACTTACCCTGATGGACCAGGCCTGACATGGCCTTTCCCTTCCCCCCTCCAGTCTCATTTTTCCTCTTGTCCTCTCAGCTCCACCCTCACTGGCCGCTTTTAAGTTTCTTGAACCTACCTACTCTGCTCCCTTTGATCAAATAGTCTGAATAAATTATTCCATCAGTGAATAACTTTCTTCCTTCTCTCAGCATGCCACACCCACTTTTCTAATCAACTTCTACTCATACTTCATGTTTCATTCCTTAATTGCGTTCCTCTCTTTCAGAATACTCATTTCAACTTACAGTCATATGTTCATTAATATTTTCTTGAGCAACATCTGTCTCTCTTACCAGCTTGTAAATTCCATTGCTGAAGCAGGGGCAGTCTATGTCTGCTGTCACTTGCCTAGTTCCCTGCACAAAGCCTGGCACAGAATAGGCACTCAATACAGATTTGGTAAATGAATAAATGAAGAGTGAATTTTCTGAATTAGGGAAGGCGAAGTCAATAGGAATAAAATGGATAAGAAGAAAAGGAGATTGCAAAAATTTTTAGAAAAATAAACTTGACTTGGTAAATTGACTAAATATGGGGACGAAAGAGGAATTAAGAATGGTTCTCAAGGTTAACTCTTCAGTGATTAATTAAGAGAGAAGTTGTATTATTAAAAGAAACACAGAATCCGGAAAGATGAAGCAATTAATTTTATATATATCAAATCACTATGAAGACCCTGAGGAAGACAACATCCAGTAGGAATTTTCAGGTCAGAGCAGTCATATATAAAAATTATGATTTTGGACACGTTTTCAGAATGAAACAAACACTCATCTAAGAGATTGGGTGAAAATAACAAGAAGAAGAGAATAAACAGAATAGCAGAGGCCGTGGGAGCTAGATCCCGACAAACGTCAATGTTAAGAAGCCAGTAAAAGGAAAATGAATTGACAAAGGGGACATGGCAACAGGCAGAGAGATGGAGACATGAGATGGTGTGTTACCGCCAACGTCGTGGGAGGAGTGAATCCCACTGAGTGGAGAATCCATACTGCCAATGAAGAACGAGGGCTGAAAATTAGCCATTGATCTTGTGATAATATCTTGGGGACCTTTGGGAGTAACACTTGTATAGAGCATGAGGTTAAGGCAACATAACTGATTTTAGGAAAAGAAGACACTGCTTGTGTAGATCACTGATTTCAGAGGTGTGGCAAGGGAAAGAAAATCAAAATAAGATTGTAATTAGGGTAAGAAGCATTAAGGAGCATTTTGCAAATTAATAGAAGTCTGAACGTGCTCCTAAGCAGAGGGGGTAAAGGTCTGTGGAGAGGAGAAATGGAAGGGGCTGCTGAATGGGGTCAGCCATGCTTAGTGAGGGAGAGAGGAGGGTTTGGGAAGAAGTGATGAAATAGGTGACGTGGTTAACTTGAGTAAGAGAGGATGCTCTTTCTGGAAGGAGCAAAGTCTTGAGATGGAGAAGGACATCACTCTCCGTTGGATAGGAGACTATCATGTCCTGTCAAGAGTGCTGAAGATAGTGGAGTCAGAGGGTGAACCGAGTGATCGAAGAACATGGGGCAGCAGGGAATATGTGCCCACATCCCCAGTATTCTCCACTCACACAAGCTCAGACTCAGAAAAAAAAAATGAGTTGTTGCCCTAGAACAAGCTGCCAGTTGGCCAGGCTGGTAGTGACACAGCCTCTTCAAAATGCTCCATGAGAACCCAGATCAGAAAAAAAAAAAAAAAGAAAGAAAGAAAGAAAAAAAGAAAAAAAAAAGCTTCAGAGACGGACACACAGCAGCAGCCACAGTGCATTCTGGGATTGTGCTCACATCTGGCCCCAGACACGACCTGCCTCTACCGAGTCCCCTCTGAGGACTGTGGCAAGAGACTCTTTCCTGTGTACACAGGTGGAGAAGACTACGTTTCCAATCTCCAGCCCTGTCCCTGGCCCAGCCCTGCTGCTGACACCCTTCCTTCGGGCTGTGAACTCTAATGAATGATCAGGCACAGGGCAGCTCAGAGGCGGCAATGAAAATCTCTTACGTTTCCTCTCAACAATTTCAAAAGGGCTTTCCCAAAATATGACCTCATTTCATTCTTATGGCACCATGGCATTACTGTCCTCAATTTGAAGCTTCCAGTCACTAAATGTCTTGAGTAATGCCATGCAGCTAACGTGTATGAAGGCTTTTTGGTTTGAAAACCCTGGCTCTTACAACGACCCACGTGTCTACACCTGACTGATCCCCTTTAGTGGTGAGGAGGTGGGTTCTGGGAATTGGGAGGGAAGAAGGGGGCGGGGAAGGTGGATGACAACTCTGGATGGCAAAGAAACCCTGTATTCACCACTCAGCCCGACCTTGCCAAGGATAGCCACCCCCTTCTGTGGGCCAGAAGCCATTCCCATTTCTGCTAGAAGGAATGAAAGGCACCTATAAATTTAAGATCTTCTCATGGAACTAAAAGGCTTAGTGAGTTCTCAGAAGCAGTAGAACGGGCAATTTATGTGTGTGTTTGGTGACCATGGTGGTGGTTGAAACATGGACCAGAGGCAAAAATGTGTAAAACTGTATTTGTCAATATCAGGCAAACCCAACGGGGTTTGGGCTTCCTTTCCTGGAAAACAAGGAGCTTGCTCTAGATGATTCCTAGGATCTGACTAATTTGAATAGTCTCTGTCTGAGCCCGTGATTCTTGGGAAGATGGAAATGATTCTCGCAGGAGGAGCAACGTTTCTTCAGGAGTTCTTCCTGTTCCAGGCAGTTTTCTGATTTCCCTCAGGGGCAGTGAAATCATTAATGAGCCCGTGAAACATCATTTTCTAGGAGGTGGGCTGTGCCCTTGTGCTATTTAGAAAACTAACGAACTAACTAACCAATCAATGAGCTCATCAACTGACTGACTGACTGCCTGACTGATGGACACACAGCTGAGCAGCAGCCAGAGGGCCGGGAAGGAGCCGTCGCGCGAGTGTCCTTTGCTGTGGACAACAGTGTGCAGTGCTGAGACCTCGCCTCGGCCGGCCCGGCCCTGCAGCTTCCCACAGACCCTAAATGTGAACAACAGGCCTTAAGTGGCCCACTCAACTGGCCTTTTGGCCAGGCCACTGGGCCTGGGACTCCATCATTTCCAAGTAAGAGTTTCCTTTAAAGCTCCAGTGGCTAGAGGGCAGCGCTGGTCTGTTTCCCCAGCACAAACCTGTACCTGCCCAGTGCTCCTCAGCTTGCAGGGCACCAGTGATTTCGGTTTCATGAGGCCGTGCCAAGTGCGGAGAGGCCCCGTGTGCACTTTCTGTCACGTGACCCGGTGACTCAGGCCCTTTCTGGTTCATGCTTGTTGGAGTATGGGAACCAGGGAGGAAAGGTGAGAAAAGCCTTTGCCATAGCTCTCTGGGAGGGTCTGGGGTTGAGTAATTGTTGTTACACAGGCTGCCCTGAACCCTTTTTATGTGAGCATAATAAAGTAATCTGGGAGCTGTGGGACTGCCGTTTGCAGATGAGATTTCTAGAGCTCGCGTATTCCAACCCCTGTCTCCAGCAGGAGGAAGCCAAAAATCATCGAAGGGGGAAAAAAAAATCTACATTTCACCACTTCCTTTAGTGAAATAGTTTGGTCTTTAACCATCTCATCACCGGAGATATTTCTTTGTGTTATTTAACCTGAATTCACCCTGCCACGTTTCAGCACGACTCCTCTTACTCTGGGAGACAGAGTGGAAAATTCATTCTGGTACAGGAGGAATGTCTAAGTAACTGTAAGGGAAGATGCTTGTTCCCACTTCATTTTCTCTCCCTTGCCAATACTAGAGCCCTCTGTTCTTTCAAACTTGATTTCAAAGGTGTCCCCGTTAGCAACCTTTCTCTGTTGAACCCTTCCTTTCCACAGAAAAGAGCAAAACACTCAAGCTCAGAGTTTATTTTATCACACATTAGTTCTCCTTGACAGGCTATTTTGAAAATGTTTTGAGTCAATTTCAGGGCACAGTGCGCTGAATTTCCAAGTAGGATTGATTGCTTTAAAAAAAATTTTTTTTTTTTTTTTTAATTTTTGAGGAGAGAACAGAGTATGAGCAAGGGAGGGGCAGAGAGAGAGGGAGACACAGAATTGGAAGCAGGTTCCAGGCTCTGAGCTGTCAGCACAGAGCCTGACTCGACCTCATGAACCTCAAGATCATGACCTGAGCTGAAGTCAGATGCTTAACCAACTGAGCCACCCAGGTACCCCAGATTGATTGTCTTTAATGCAACTATGCTGTTGTGAACACTGCCTACGCTTGGAGTCAGAAGTCCTGGACTTGGCAGGGGCACCTGGGTGGCTCAGTTGGTTGAGCCTCTGACTTCGGCTCAGGTCATGATCTTGCAGTCCATGAGTTTGAGCCCTGTGTCAGGCTCTGTGCTGACAGCTCAGAACCTGGAGCCTGCTTCTGCTTCTGTGTGTGTGTGTCTCTCTCTCTGCCTCTCCTCTGCTCTTGCTGTCTCTCCCTCTCTCTCAAAAACAAACGTTAAAAAAAAAAAAAATTGTCCTGGACTCACCATTTGCCAGCTCGAGAGGCTCAACCTTTGAGAGGCTCAGTTTACTCATCTGGAAAACAGAGAAAATGAGGCTTTAGCTTCTGGGGTTATTGCGATGATAAGTATATCAAAGTGCTGAGGATAATGGCTTTCACTTAACAGGTGATCTACAGATAGTAAGTCACAGTCTTTAAGGGCAAGGACTATCTATATAACTTTTATTTCTGTAGTTTTTCTCCATAAGGCCTCAGTGTGCTGCTTTGCCTGTAAGGTAAATCAAATGAGGGCTGCTGCTGATCATCTATTTGGTAGCTGAGGACAAGCGAGCTGGAAAGGATGTGAGGCCATTTTGAGGTCTGGTGAAGTCTGGAGATGTCTGAGATTGGGGGTCCCTGCTCTAGGTGAGTTGAGGGAGGTGGGGAAGATGATGCTGTGTGGGTGTCTGAGCTGGGGAATCAGATGAGGCAAGATCCATGGAAGAGGAATCGAGGGGAAATAGAAAAACTGAAGATTTGGTTCTAAAAGAGAAGTCTGGCGTGGGCCTATGCGGGAGGAAAAAGGGGCCAACCATGCGCCCATTAAAAGGATCTGCCTCTTGTAACTTCACCAGCTCTTAGAGTTCACCTTTGTACTGTCTTGTCTGTATCACTGGGCCACTTCAGAAAGTTCGTTCAAATCCTTATCTGCCGGAGGTGGAGTTTCTTTATCCTGGTGTGCAATTTATTACCTAGGAGGGTGCAGGAGTAAGCTGTGAGAATAATTTCCCCCAGAAAACACAGGTCTTGCCTTCATCTACTTTCTTAGTTCTTCTGCACACGGGTCTGGGACCCATGCGGTGGCTGCAGTGACGCTCTGGTGAGTACGGGCACAGATGTTGACTGCTCTAGTGTGACCTCAGGTGAAGTGGACAGGATCCCTTGGGGGTTGAGCAATGCACTCCCGAGGGTTCTGTCAAAGGAAAGGAGATTTGGGTGGGAAACACTAAGCCTGGAGATCAATGAGGGCCAGGGAGGGGTTTGTTTACCAAAGGTGAGGCCTTCTCTTTTTTTCCAGATGAATGGGGGGGAGGTAGATGGTTGGAAGGTCAGGGACAGGGAAGGTGACCTCCGTGCCACAGCTCAGGTCTTTGGTCAAAGCTATGACACAGTCTGGCAGCTCCTGCTCATTTATTTTTCTACCACAAGTGCCCTGACCCAGGAGAGGATACCAGGTGGTAAATGGAGGCTTGTGCATCGTGAGCTTTGCTTTGTGGAACCTCAGATACAGAGAGCTGAGTTAAACACATTCTGCAGTTTGTGAACACTGAATGCAAGGTCGCACTTTGGTTTTAGTTTGTTATTCGTTTTTCCTGTTCATCCCTGATCTTTGTCCCCATTTCCCTTTTGCCCCCTCCCTCATTTCTCACTTCCTCCAGCCACCAATCCCTGACACACATATGGCATTCTCTAATGATAAGACAAATACCCTTCATATATGAGCTCCTGCATACCCAGCACCGGGGATTGCTGGGCGCAAGGTACGCACTCACCTGCCTGTTTGCTTTCCAGAATAGCTGGGCTGGTTTAATGTTGCTTCAGAAACGCATGAGCAAGTCTCCTTCTCTGAATCTTCTCCATCACTTGGTATTACCCAGATCTATCTAATCTTTCTATCTTGCGTGTGTATAAGGTAGTATATCACTGTATTAAAATTTTCTCTGATTTCTAGGCCTTCCTAGAAATACATATCTCATCTCATCCTTGGTATCCATTATCTAAATTGCGTAGTATTATACATTTTGCTCATTTTGCTTATGAGTTTCCAATCTTTGTAAGAGTTTCTTATCTGTATTAGACATATAATTATCCATGTATGTAGATAACAGAATTTTGTCTTGTGTTCTCATCCTGTTTTGGAATCAAGTTTATACGTATTAGCTTCATCAGGCAATTGATAATTTAATTTCTATAATGGTTATTTATCTATGCAAGTTTTTAATTCATTCTTTGCTAATTTTGATACTTTATACTTGTAATGTGCCTGGGTGTGGAGGGCACTATGTATCTGTATCATATAACACTCTGTGAGTCTTCTCAGTCCTACTTCCCTACTCCGTATCTTTAACTTACATTTTATTGTTTCTTCTTCAGGGAAAAAAATGATGTTTCTTTTTTCTTTTTTCTTTTTTTTTTTTTTTTTTACATTTATCTATTTATTTTGAGAGAGACAGAGAAGAATGAGTGGGGTAGGGGCAGAGAAAGAGAGGAGTGAGAGAGAATCCCAAACAGGCCCTGTGCTGTCAGCACTGAGCCTGACACAGGGCTTGAACTCTCGAAACTGCAAGATCATGACCTGAGCCAAAACTAAGAGTCGGAGCTTAACCGTGTGAACCACCCAGGTGCCCCTGTGTTTATTCATTCTTAATTAACATAAGTCTCATAGTGTTTTCCTGCATTTCTGTCTCTTCTTACTAGAGTACTTCTTCAAAGAGAATATTAAAGGACCTTATACACATGCCTGAGATAGCATTGATTTGCCCCAAGTTTTAAAAATAGTTTAATCAGTGTTAACATTCTTGGTTAAAGGTTCTTGTCTTTCAACACTGGAAAGATTATTCTTTTGGCCAGTATCTATTGTTGATATTGGGAATTCCTGTTCCTTTTCAGGAGATCTAAACCTTCTCTCCGGAAACTTTTAGAATTGTCATTTTTATTTTTGGTTTCTTGAAACACACATTTATTATTATTTTTTAATCTTCTGAGCTCTCATGACATGACAGCAAAGGAATAAAAACTAGTATAAACTACCAGCAATGAGCACAATGTGGACAGGTCTTCAGAGGATAAACAATTGCGTGATACACGGATTGTAGGAAGTGGGAGGAGGACTGAGGGCAGATGAAGTCGACAGAGGAAGATGCAGTACAGATTATCCACAGTGCAGGCAGGCATCAAGGGCAATTTTTCTTGAAGATTCCTGGAAGGACTCAAGACTCTAGATTTCAAAATCTCTAGATTTCTCTAGAGAAATATCTAGATTTCATGGGAGGCAAGAGAGGAATTTGGGCTGAGAGAAACCCCCTACTTCTCCACTGTGAGCTCATGGGAGACGGCTGGCTCCTCTCTAACGATATTGAACACCCTTTTCTTAGTGATGGAGCTAATGCCACTTCTGGGCTCCATTTCTACCAATACTCCATTTCTTCCAATACTCAACCAATGCCTGTCGGTCTATACGGAGTTCACCGTCAGCCTTGCTAATCCCGTCAATGACTAGGTATTTGAGAGAATTGTGGTACATGAAAAGGAGACATTGTGAAATAGAGAAAAGATCCCATGAGAACACAAGAGATAATTCAAGGTAAATAAGGAGCTTGAAAGAAACTAATTTGTAACCGCAGAGACATTCATGAAGATACGACATCAATTAAACAAGAAGAAGACACTATGAAATGCCAACTAAAAAAAGGGAGGATAAAATAGAGAAAAAAGGAAAGAAAAAAGAGTATAAAATGACCACCACCAACATTTAGAATAACATTTAGAATAACCCGGGAACTCAACATCCACCTGAGAGGAGATCTAAAAAGAAAACTATGTGGGAAGGAATTATGGAAGAAACATTATAAGAGAATTTCCTGGAGTTCAAGGACACAAAAGTTAAGAAAGAAGTGTTTACTTAGTAGCCATCCTAATGCAACATAAAAATTCAGAACATTAATAATGAAAGAGATATCTTAAACGTTTCCAGAGAGAGAGAAATGAAGAAAAATTAGCGACAACCCACAAATAAATGGGCATCCAAGGCTTCTCAGAGCAACAGTAGATATTAGAAGATAATAAAGCAGTGCTTCAAATGATAAAGAAAATAACTTTCAGCTAGAAGTCTGTATCCAGCAAAAATCATTGTGAATTTTGAAGGCAGAAGAAAAGGCATTTTCAGACGGATGAGTTGTGGAGAGTCTTGTTACACCATCTCTCTAAGGAAGTCATTGGAAAATGTACACCTGTCGGACGAGAGAGTAAAACAAGCCAGAGGGGGACTTGGATTCTGGAAACAGCCCCTCTGCCCTTGAGCAGCAGTGAAGAGAAATGCCGATGAAAGTTTCGCTGAAGGTCTAGGGAGAGACCAGTACGGATTTCACAGTGAAGAAAACACTAATTGTATCCTCTGCCATTTTGAAGACATCAGAAGCACAGAAAAGGTTAAGTCAATTGGCTAAGATCACAGGGATGATAAGCAGTTAGCAATCTGGACCCAGCCAGAAGGACTTCCTAGCCTGAGCTCTTAGTCTTTTATCATACTTTGCTTATTCTTGGCCCAGATCTTAAAGTGATTAAAAGTTTCCACCGGGAAAATAAAAAACAGAGATATGTTCTATGTGTGCCAAACACTCATTTATTAGAGTCAGAAGGCAAAAATCCTATGTAAAATTGCTGAAATAAGAAATAAAGCAAGAAATAGATTCTAGAAAAATGAAGGGAACCACCAGGAAAGAAAATTTAAGAGTGGCAGGTGATTTGGTTGAGGAAGAGGGCCTGGGGAGGGGAGGAAGAAGGCAAGAGACTGTTTCATTGCATTTTAAATCTTCTGCACCTTTTAAATTTATTTCTTATCTTTTCTTTCTTTCTTTCTTTCTTTCTTTCTTTCTTTCTTTCTAGACAGAGAGAGATGGGGAGAGGGGCAGAGAGAGAGAGAGAGAGAGAGAGAGAATCCCAAGCAGGCTCCATGCTTGATCCATGTGGGGCTCGATCCCAGGACCTTGAGATCATGACCTGAACTGAAATCAAGAGCTGGACGTTCAACCCACTGAGCCATCCAGGCACCCCCAAATCTTCTGCACCTTTAAAAATTATTAAATCATTGCCACGTATTCCTTTGAAATGTTTACCTTTCTATCGCTTTGTATTTTTGAAAGGGTAAATAGGGCTTGTTTGGGAGATGAGCCAGATGAGGAGTTAGCGCAGTGTGCAGTGACACAGAAGGGCCCAAGGGTTCGGGGCTTGGTGGAGACTGGTGTGCTTCAGGGTGTCTGGGCTGCAGGGCGGCTGGGGCTCGGTAGGAGTAGCTGGAGATGACTCTGGAAAAGTAGACCGGGGCAGGGCTGTGGAAAGCATTGAATACCATGCTAAGAAGTTTGGAATTTCCTTTGTTGGCAACGGGGAAGCATGAGAAGTTTTGAGCAGTGCGATTCCATCTGTGTTTTAGAAGGCTCATCCTTATGGTGACATCCTTATGGTAGGATTTGAAATGTGGGCACGCCAGGAAGCAGGGGCGCCGGAGCAGAAGCAGGCACAACAGTCTTAAAGAGACTCTTCAGGGCCTGAACGAAGGCTTTCAACCTGGGAGGAAATGGTGATGGAGTAGCAAATTTTCCTTCCACTTTCGCTGCCTCCCTGGCCCGCAGTCCATCACCCTGGCCCTCTGGGGGACCGCGTGGAGCTGCCCCACCCCTCCTCATTCGGGAGCCGCTAGGAGCCCCCCTGGGCAGGCATCTTATTTTAGCTTTTAAACCTTACTATAAACTATTTTTGGGCCACGTTCCAAGGCATGTTTTAGTTTTCAGTACAGGATTTTTACCAACTTCTTTTCACTCCTCTCCACACCCTTTAATGATTCCCTTGGTTTTTTTAAGCAGGTTTTCAGTTTTTTCTTCCTGCCTCGCCAACTCATCGAAGAAGGAGGATGTTCCCCCCCTCCTTTTTGTTATTAGTATCTTTAAAATAATAAAATGGGAAAAATGAATGTTTGTAAACTTCTGGCCTCCTGCTTTCTAGGTTCACACCCACTGGACCCTCCCTCCGAGGCTTATAACAACATTCCACCCTGCTGGGTGTGCGAGTCTGTGTGACCGCAGCTCAGATGGCTTCAGCCCTGTCTCTCCTGGTCCATTATTTCCTCCCAGCCTCCTTACAGACTCCCATCACCCTGGTCCCCCTGCCCTCTGGTTGCCAGGCAACACAGCTCAGGGGCAAGAGAGGCTGGCTGCAAGTGCCCCACGGAAAGGCACTGGTCTTTCTCCCTTTCATAGCAGCCAGGCTGGGAGTTGAGCGGCTCACTGAAGGTCAGAGGCAGCCATCCATAGCTGTGGCACTCTTGACTTGGCATGAACCTGACTCAGGAGGGGAAATACTCGAAGGCAGGGAATGGGGTGAAATAGGGCAGTTAGTTTTCCCTTCACGCCCAAAGCCACGTGGCTTCTGCCTTCAGGCAGGAGAGGGTCAAAGTTATGCTGAACAGGTCTTTGTGCATTTCAGGAATGTGAATTTCATTTCTCTCCATGCCTCTCCTCCCACTGACTGTGCTTGAGATTAAGGTTTGGCACTGCAAATATGGCAGATTCACTTGTTAGCAGAGGTTGAAGTTTTGGGGTGGGGAATTCTACTTTCCTCGTACCTAGGATGTCTGGGGACGGGGTAGGCATCACCTGGGATTGTTAGAAGTGCAAACCTCGGTCCCTCCCCAGGCCTGCTGAACCAGAATCTACATTTTTTTCCACAACGGACAGGTGATTTGTATGCGCACGGAGAACCACTGATCAAATACTCCAGTGTCAACTCATTTAACGTGACAGCATGTGGCCAACAGTGGGATTCGTGTTCCAGAGACTCCAGCCTTTCTGTGCTCAGTGGTACATCATAGAGCAATAGCCTTGGGGTCTTTCCTTCCCCCCACCCCCGCTGATCCTTATCTTACCCAGGTGTGAGACCAGGCACGTTTGGCTGCGTTATCTCACCTTATGCTCAAACAATCTTATGTGACAACGAAGCATGTTCATTAACCTAGTTTTAGACAAAAAAAAAAAACAAACCAAAAAAAAACAAAAAAAACACCCCCCCCCCCCAAAAAAACATTTTACTGATGAGGAAATGACTATTTTCTTCCGAGTCACCTAGCTAGGCACCAGACTTAAACCAATGTGCTTGCTGAGCATCTCACTTCCCACCTTCCTCTTGTGTGTGACCTAGGCTGGCACTTCCAGCCCTTTCCAACATGAAGCTCAGAAAAGTAATTACTACAGAAAAAAAAAGAAAAGAAAAGAAAGAAAGCAATCAGAAACATAATGTTGGGCTTGGTTTGAGTCATAAATTCCACCATGTAGGGATAAAACTCGGGACTTTTTTCCTGAGCCTCTGCAAATGATTCCAGTAGTTCAGAGGCCCGTTTGAACAAGAGGTTACATGGATTGAGTTTCAAAGAGAAGAATGTCAAAAAAAAAAAAAATCTTCCAGATGCGAATGGTCTCCAGATGTGAATATTGCTCTTCCAGATGTGTGGAAGGGTGGGGTGGGGGAGCCGGGGGAGTGAGATGCCTCACATGTCTGCAAAATGAAATGGAAAAACTGCTCCCAGCCACACGGGAAAGTAGGACAAGGGGAAGAGAGATGAAATGAGAGACATGGAATCCAAGTTAAACTCTTCGCCATGGGGCCAGACTAACTCAAGGAATCATTCCCACGTGGGCTGACCTTTCAGATATGCGGCGCGCTTGGAGGCCACACCTCAAACTGTCCTGCTGGAGAGAAAACTCCGAAGGGGTGTTGCCCCCAGGAGCTCAGTCCCCTCAGACCTGAGCGAATCTGAGGTTCGCCAGTGGAGGTGGTATAGCAGGCCAGACGGGCTCTGAGTCTTATGGGGAGAAGAGAAGGGAGGCCAGAATGCGGAAGGAGGAGAAGCCAGGAACTGCACCTCCTTTCCTGCTTCAGCTTCTGAATCAGCAACTCTTTCTCTCGGGTTCGTTCCTTCACCCTGGCTAGGAGGTCCCAGGTTTCTCAGATGAGTAAAGCTGGAACCGCAGAAAACTGAAGCCTTGTGGCCGAGTCATCACGGTCTGTCACACCTCTGAGACTCTGAGCCACTGTCAAAGTCCTGGCTGCGTGACATAAAACGCCCTTCTTTTCCCTCTGTTGGCATCTTCACCTTCTCCGGGAAGATCTGACAAATGGCTGCTCCAGATGTATGTCTCCCCACCTTCCCACTTGCCCCTACCCTTTTCTTCTTCCGTGCAAAGACTGTCCCCTGCTTCAATTTCCATGCCACCCTGGAAGTATGATTTTGATTCCCGCTTCCGCCTAATATTTTTCCGCGACACAAATAACTCACTCTGTGCTGGTCCCGCTGGAGGGGGGCGTCCGCATTTTTATTTCCCTCTAGGGGTTCTCAAGATCTAAAGCACACATGCCAACAAAATGAGTATATTTAAGTTGCTAATTATTTATATTATTAAAATATGTGCATATGCAATAATGCCTACATACTGAGCGCACGTGCGCGCATGCACACACACACACACACACACACACACACACAGTGGTATAATCTCTGGCCAATATGCTAACAATACAATTAATAAAAACTAAATTGAAAAGTTAATTAGCCGTCTTCTGTTTTCCTTAGTGGGACCTAATCTCCTGTGATTTGTAGCCCAACACATTTCTCAAAGGCCGCACCAATCAGAGGCAAATTATCTAATTGGAAGGTATTGAGATCATTGAAGGGCGAACCCGGGATTAGTGCACCCTGGATACATAGATAGATGTAATTACTCTGGGAATCAAGTTTCGGGAAGTATAGTGTTTTCATCATCATCATCCTCATCATCCTCATCATCACCACTATTGGCTAATTGTGAGTTCTTTATTTCTTTTTGCTTTAATCTAATTGGATTTGAAACCGCAGGCTACTGTTTGAATTTGGTTCTAGGCATATTTTGCTATTCCAGAGAAGACCTGATTCAGTTTTATGACATTGATTCTGTCCTGGCTCACGAGGATACACGTGTTTAAATTTTTTATACTTAAACCACTTAGCATTGGTTTGAGGTTTTGGCCAACGAGTCAGTTAGGTTTAGTTCAATATGTGGTTCAGAAAATGTATGTACTCCATTCTGGCTTTTAACTACAAACTTGGTGTGTTTCATCTCTGAATTAGACAGATTTCTGGTTAGCATTCGTGGTGGCAAAGGTGTTTTATTTCGTTCTTGTAAGTTGGTTGTGTTCACTGTTATTTTGAGAAGGTTTCAGAGAGGCTGGTGTTGCAGTCAGCCTGCCTTGCTCCACAACGCTGCACAGGGGACCTGCAGTCATTGCATTCTGCTCAGACACCAGGTTTATAGAGATTCTCCACCCTGTTTATTTCTAAGCTTTTCCCATGCCTCCTGGCCCCGAGTTACACATGTGCTGAAGGAGACATGGCGTTTGGGTTCACTTCCTCCCCTGGTGCCAGCAGGCCTTCCCAGAGAGGAGGGAAATGGCCTTTCTGCTGTCACAGCTCAGGTCCCCACCGTGTGGATTTGTTGCCTGAGAGGACACCCACCATGAGCTCTCTACCTCATTGCTCCTCAGCAGTGACTAAAGTTCAAAAGCCCAGCCCTTGTCTTTGGATTCCAAAGGTGTAATTTCCTGTGGAATGTTCCTTTCTGTTGACTTGTTCTCCACCTTCCTTTTCACCTGTCTGTTATGCTTAGCTCTACCCTCTTGCATGCATTAATTTAATCCTTTGGTGACCTAAGCTAGAGAAAATGCCTCAGCGATAAACTTTTCTCCATCTATGAGTGTTTTCCTGCATGTTGTGGTGCCTATTCCTCCAATGGTGATATGTTAGATTAAATCTACCATTTATTGTATGCCTATGTGCCAAGGAATTTACTTCTATTTATCACATTTATTGTTACTAGTGACTCAATCAGCGAGGTGGCATTAGCCCCATTTTAGAGATGAGGAAACCGAGGCTCAGAGAGACTGAATGCCTCATCCAAGGCCTTGCAGCTGGAAATCAGATAAATCTGGTTCACCCGACTCCAGAGCCTCTTCACGGGTGTCCAGTCTGGTTCAGCCAGGAGGCTCTTTTTGCGTTCAAGAAATTCTGAAATTCCCAAAACAATCTATTCCCATTCATTTTATTGACAGAAATGGTAATAATGCCCGTATGTCTCATAGGTGACATAATGAAGTGAAAAGAAGGAGAAAACAGTGTCGTATCCTGAAAGGTTGGAAATGACCCCCTTGACCCTGAAAGGAAGATTTGGGGTTACCAATGAGACGTTTCCCTCAGAATGACTTTTGCCAAAGGTGCCTGAGCCTGCCACCACCTTGTTCATTTGGTGGATTGATTTAATTCTGTAGCTGAACCTGCTTGAGGAGATTCCTTCCAGGTTCGTGACCCTGGTTGTGGAAATGCAGAACTTTAACTGGCAGGCCCTGGTGATGGAGCACAGAGCTGGAGGTATCCGAATGAGATATTATCAAACAAGGCAAAGTACAGGTTTTCATTCTGGAACTTGTAACAAGATAGTGTTCCTATTGAAAGAAAATATAAGCCATTTCCCACAACTTCATGTTCTTGTGCGTACCCCGGCACCTTCAAGAACAACCTCTCTTGGCCACCAGAGGACAAGCCTATGTGAGCATAGCATAGAAGTGTGGTCAAGTGTAGATTTAGCCCTTCATTCTGCCTCCTTCCACAGAGCATCTGAGAGTACAGACAATAATAAGGGGCCCCAGCAGAGCCATTTTTTCAGTCATGACCTTCCACATCTTCAGCCTGCTTCTGGAGCTCTGCAGACAGTCCTGAGGGGATCAAACAAGTCCTCCAACAGAAGGCTTAAAGCTGAAAGCCGCAGTATAAGTCTGCTGTCTTCTCATGAGAGATGCTATTTCTAGAGGATGCACAGAAGACTTTTCCTATGGCATCCAGAAAGACTTACGGGGGAAAGGGTGTAATTTCTGAACACTCAAAAAAAACTTTTAGGAAAGTGTCCTGACATACTTTTTTAAGTGCAGATAAAGGGAAAAAAGGCCATACCCTTCTGAGGATCCCCACTCCTGGTCATTTTCGCCAATAGTGGATGTGGCATTGGTGGTGGTGGGGAGACCAAAGCCTCTGGTTCCTCAGGTTATATGTTAAGTTTGCACAGGAAATATGAGCAAACATTTTGGAGTCCTTATCATTCTACATAAACTGCCTTATGGATTGACTCTACGGAGATGATCATATTTACAAAAATACCATGATACCCCCGTACATGGGATTTCTTGGCTGAGTCATCTCACCCGTAATTTACAGACATGAGAATAAAAACAAAGAGAGCTCACTAGTTGCAGAACAAGCAAAACACGTTGGGAGCTCAGCCTTCTTCAAGCTGGCCTGTGTAGCCAAGCCCTGGGCTCTGCCCATGAGCCTCCCTCTGAACTCCGAGCCCTCGACATGTCCCCTTGCTGCAATGGGCACATGTAGTTAATGGGACGGAGCAAGCCCGGTTGCTGTCGAATTAGTTGCAAATGGAAGCCAATTAGTTGTTGTCAATCCTCCAACAGCAATGTATGTGCCATGTACTATACTGGGCTCCAAGGAGAGGAAGCAGGGGTTGTGACATGGCAACATTTAACTGCTACAGAAGAAAGGGCAGGCACGATCTTGTACTTTTCCTTGGGGGGGGGGGGGTCACTGAGTAAACATGAAACCATGAGGCCATGACAGAGGTATTTGATCAAAATGGCAAAGAAAAGAACATGAAGGGAGCATCAAAAGGGAACGAGGGTCAGTCTTCCAGCAGTGGAGCCAAGCTGAGGCTTGAAGGAAGGATGGACAAAGATTGGTTCGGAGAGAAGGGGAAACTATGGGAATCTTAGTGAGACGGCAAAGGAGTGGGACTCTTCCAGGCGAATGGAGGACTGGATAGGAAACGAACATGACTAGGGCCATAGGGCCATGTTGTACGGTGGCAGGGGGTGATGGGGTTGAGGTGGGTGTAGGGATGAGAAAGTAAGGAGCCATCTACAGGTCCTGAATTGGATATGAAGTGGTCTCCAAAGCTGGTTGTTCTGAGGAGCTAAGGAGCTATCAATTAATGACAAGAACAAAAAACAGACAGAAAAACCCCAAAAACAAAAAACAAACAAAAAAAAAACACAAAAAATTGAAACCAAAGAAATCCCGAGGAAGACAGCTCAGTAGTCTGTCTAGCATTGAGAAGCTTAAATGATGAACTAGTGTTGATACCTTTGGGATAGAGAAAAAGATCACAAAACGGGAAGTAAGGCAGAGGAATGATTAGCAGGACTCGGGGAGAAAAAGGGCTTTGGGATTGGAGGAGTGATAGTGAATATATTTTTGTTGAATCTTGGCATTTTTGATAGTCAGGTCAGTAAAGAAGCTGTTGATGCAGAGAAAAAAATGTGGGCCGGTGAAGTTCAGTGAGGCCCGTATTTAATTTGGAAAATAACAAATGTATTTTGGGATTCAGACACAGAAACTCCTGCGATATAATTGGGAAACCAGAGGAAATAGAATGTTGGGTTTGGGCTCATGACGTCTGCATTCTGGTTCCAGAAATCTTGACCCCTGGGACGTCCTGATCCTCGGAGACCTTTGAGGGGACAGAGTTAGTTTGCATGCTAACATGAGTGGAGAGAATCAGGTCATCAAAAAGCCTTTGGAAAGCGTGGTAGGCAGAGAAGTGGTGGGATCTTTCAGCTTCACCCTGCTTCTGGGGGCTCCCAGATCTGGGAACAGTCAGGCTAGTTCGAGTGGCTGGCGGTCTTCCAGGGTGGCCCGATCTAGATTGGGTCATCCGGCTCCCACCCAGACTCACGTCAGCTTCACACACTGTCATTATCCGTGACACTTCCTCCAGCACCATCTCTCCACACCATGTTACATCCAAAAAAACAAAACAAAAAAATTAAGAACTCTCCCAGGGAAATAGAAATGCATTTCTTCTAGCTTCATTTAAAATACATCGTTAGAGTTGTGTTCCACAAATCTGTCGAATACTATAAATATGTATGAAGTTGCCGTGGCCTCCTACACCCATGGAGAGGCCAGTTTTTGGATGGATAACAGACAGGGAGAATTTTAAGTACATCCTGTTCCACCAAAGCTTACCCCCCCCCCCATTCTGCTCTCTCTTTCTTTTGCTCTCTCCTGCTCATCAACACCCTCCTTCCCCAACAGAAAAAATAATTGCTGTGAAGTCTAAGCCTGGGCAGAGCCAAAGCTTTCTTATTTCTCTTCCTTAAAATGTTGCAAAACCTTAAAAACTGTGAGGGAATAATGGCCCTCCCCCCACCCCAGCAACACACACACACGCACACACACACACACACACACACAGCTCTCCTCCAGCAAACAGGAAACTATCCTTGGGCTGTGGGGCTCCTAAGCCAGGAAACTGGTCTTTGCTGCTCTGGCTACCTTCCCCTCAGGTTCTTCCTGGCCATTCAACCCAGTTAAAAATAGTAACCACCAAAACCAGAAGAAAAGATGATTTCATTGTCGAACCACTGCAACTTGTGGCCTGATTTGGGTGGTGGCAGACGGAGCTAATCCTCTGCATTCTCTTAGGGTCAAAGCTGGTCCCTCCCACAGGATTTCAACACAGCGATGCTCCCAGAGGAGCCAGCCCATTTCGGGAGGGCAAAGAATCAGGCAGAGCTGGCTGGGCACACACGTGCTTGTGCACACACGTGCACGGGCACGTGCACACACGTGCACGCTGCTGCGGGTGAGACAGCCATGGAAATCCATGATCTCCCCGGGGCACACACAACCTGTGCACAGAGCAGGCGGCACACAGCCCTGCAGGCTTGTGAATGCTGGGCTCTGCCCTCTGAGCCACTCACTCCTGCTATGGGCTGGGGAGTGTGCATCCTCACCCAGACCCAGCAGGCACAAGAATTTGTGCAACACGCTGAATTCCGTTCCTAGCGTAGGGAGCTGTCAGAATGACAGATAGAGAGAGAACCCAATTGTCTTCCAGGGCTAGGGGAAGAGAAAACTAGTTTGAGAAGGTACAAACGGTCACCAGCAGTTAATCTTGGAGTAAAAGAGAAATCAATTTTTACCATTGAGGACTCCACCTCTAACCCTGCCATGCAGATTAAACTTCTCCAAACAGAGGTAAATTCACAATGATGGAAAGATCCACATCCCTCAATACTGAACTTATGGCCCTCAATTTTGCATAATTTGCTACTCAACCAGGCAAGTGGATTTTATTTTACTTTTTAAATCTTTTAATGTTTATTTTATTTTTGAGAGAGAGAGAGAGAAAGAGAGAGAGAGAGAGAGAGACAGCGTGTGAGCAGGGGAGGGGCAGAGAGAGAGGGAGACACAGAACCCGAAGCAGGCTCCAGGCTCTGAGCTGTCAGCACAGAGCCCGATGCAGGGCTCAAACCCACAAACTGTGAGATCATGACCTGAGTCAAAGTCAGATGCCCAAACACCCCTGGCAAGTGGATTGTAAAATAACTTCTATGTTGGGGCACCTGGCTGGCTCAGTCGGAAGAGCATGAGACTCTTGATTTCAGGATCATGAGTTCAAGCTCCACCTTGGGTGGAGAAATTATCTAAATAAATAAAACTTAAAAAAAATAACTTTGGAGTTCCTGGCATCTCCCCAAGCGTGTGGGGATACAAAAGATCTATAGGGTATGTGTAGTGTTTTCGAGGACTTTATAGTTAATGAAAGAGCAAGAACTAATTCGACTGATATAACCGGAAACCAAGCATGCCAAGCTTTCAACCAGTAAGTACTGGGCACCTTTCAGACACTGCTCGGGGAATGCAGCCATAAGGAAAAGCATAAATAAATGCCTGCCCTCAGGTAGCTATGCTCTAGTGGAGAAATAAGGATATGTAGCATGTTGGATAGTGAGGAGATAGCTTAGAAAAACAGCAAAGTGGGGTAGGAAGTGTTGGGGAGCGGCTGCCATTTTAGAACAGGTGACCGGAAGAGTTCCTACTGAGAAGGTGACGTTTGAGTAACCAATCGAAAGATACGAGTACTGGAATTGCATGGTCCAATTGCAAAGTACATAGCAGAGGGGAAGGCCAGGGAGTAGCCAGTGGAAATTCATGCGGGGGGTGGGGCTCAATCTATACCTTTGAAAGTTGACAAAACTATCTAATTAAAGAAGGAATGAAAGGGGCAAAAAGTGGTGTCGGTATACTGAGATTTGGCACGCTGCAATGAGTGTCTTCTCTTATCTGTGCCCCGTATATTACACACTTTAAAGAAAAATACTCATAGTGCCTAACCGTGCTCTTTGGGCAAGATACAGCAGCATCCAGAAATTTACCAGGGATGTCCGAGGGTCCCAATCACTCGAGCTGGAGCTGGGAGGTGGCACGGATGTGGGAATGTTGTTTGCCCCAGGAAGTGGTGGTGGCATGGGCGGAAAAGCAGGGGCTGTGCCCTCAGCTAGAGGGATGTGGGTTCAAGTCTCACTTGGCTGCCTCCTAACCTTGTGATCAGGTGTGCTACTTAATTCTCGGAACCTCGGCTTCCTCATCTCCAAATTGGGAATGCTACATTAAAAAACAAACAAACAAACAAACAAACAAAACACACCCAAACCAGGGGTGTTGTAAGGTACATATAAAGCATTCAGCAAGCCTACCCATTATTACCATTATCAGGATATCGCATAACTCTGTGACACAAAATGATGGGCACCCTGTGGCTGTTGTGGAATCGTGTCATAGGTCTGGGGCTGCTAATAGCAGTCAAGCTCATATTTCACTCTAGAGCTTTCTGCCCGCGGTAGATGACTAAATGGGGGACATAGAGAGGTTAGGTGATGTACCCTTGTCACCAGAGGTGGGGGTGTGGTTGGGTCACATCCTCTGACCTGGGGCCACCGGAGCATGTTGAGGGCCTGGGGCCTGCCGCTGGGACAGGGGAGTCGGGAAGAGGCAAAGAGAAGGTGGATGGGGTGACCAAGGAGCAGGACTAAAGCAAACATCATCCAAGGGTCCAGGAGCTCCTGGAAACCTTCCTACCAGAAGGTGCCTGTTCACTAGCATCATGGAGTTGCAGCTCACCTATCAGTCCTTCCCTGGGAGTATCAATCAGAAGGGGACCTTGGGAGAGCTGGCTCTGGGACTTCTGCCCTCCCCAGGCACTATCTCTTCCTTTCTTTCATTGGTCTGCATAATTTACCCATGTGGGTGCTCAAAAGCCATATGATCAAAACCTAATACAACTGACTATAACACTATGAGAGTTTCAGGCATTTAAAACTGGCCTGGAAGAGGCCTGAGGGAATCAAAAGTTAAGTGAGTCAAGAAGGCCAGAAGGCACTTGGAAGGGTGGGGGGAAAAGCATGCGGCTGAGGGACCTGAGCGTTTCAGAGCAAATGGAAAGTCCATGGTGCGTGAGAGAGGCTAACAGCCTGGGTGATATGAAGAACAGGACCACATTCAGTTTCTGAAGTGTTTAAGCCGCTTTGCAAATGGGTGTGCTCTCTCCTGAGCTCAGGCCTGCCTCTCTGCACAGAGAGCAAGCATTTCCGAGGCTTCCTACATTGTCCTCCTACGTACCATCTAGAGTCTATGGCATGCTGGGGATCCAGATCTCTCTTTGCTTCCCAAGGGTCCAATAGACACATTCAAACCCTTGCTGATTCATTGATCAAAAGGCAGTTACCAGGACTTCTCCACCCTTACTTTATTTTTAACATTTATTGAACACTTATTATACACTAGGCACTGTGTTTTACCTGCATCATCCTGTCCCATTGTCGTAAAAAATTTATGAAGCACGTACTCTCATTATATTTGTTTTGTAGAGAAGGAAACTGAGCTTTAGAGAGGTTGCACAACATGCCTTCACAGTTAGTAAGTAATATGGCCAAAATGGAAACTCAGCCTCTAACACCAACGTCTGTGTGCTTAAACACAGTGCTAAAAGGCCTCACATCCGCCATCACTTAAATTCTGATTTCTTTATGTCTGTAAAAGCAAGTTCCTGAAGACAGGAGACGATTTATTATTTTTTTTTTTTGGAGGGGGAAAGAGATGAACTTACTTGTAGTACATTAATGTTATAACCAATACATTCTCCATTCCCTTATAAATATATTTTGTTCAATAAAAAATAATAGAGGACGAACTATGCTTAGACGTGGTCAGTAATTGGTGAGGATTCAAACACCAAAGACCATTATTACCTTCCAGGATCTTGCCATCTAATGGAAAGAGGAAGACAGACAAGTAAATGAATATTGTGTTTCCTGGTGATTAATGATAAAGACAGGTGTGCTCAGAGCTTGTGGGAGCATCCAGGGCAGGCACCAAATCCCTATTGGGGCAGACAGTGTCTTCCTGGAGAGTTGATGCCCACACCGAATCTTAGAGAACAGGCCAGAGAGAAGAGGTATCTCATCAGGGCAGGATATAAAAGCCTTGGAGGTGTGCTAGAACTGTGTGGCAGGGATGTGAGGTATGAGGGGTGGGGAGACGGGTTGGTGACAGGTAGGACTGGTGAGATAGGTACAATCAGACTGTGAAAGGCCTTGCCGATCGCCAAGTAGAGGGTCCACGTCCTAACAACAGTGGGGAGCCATTGAACAGCTTTCCATAGTAGAGGCTCATAATAATAGTTTGGGAAAGGCACTCTGACGAGAGTGGAAAGGGACCAGAACATGGCCCCTGGACAGATAGGAAGGGGCTGCAGAGATCCAGGTGAGTGATCAAGGAGCAGGGCTTCAAGGGCTTTGATCTGAGTAGAGGGTTTTATTTATTTATTTATTTATTTATTTATTTATTTATTTTTTAAATGTTTATTTATTTCTGAGACAGAGAGAGACAGAGCATGAGCAGGGGAGGGGCAGAGAGAGAGGGAGACACAGAATCGGAAGCAGGCTCCAGGCTTTAAGCTGTCAGCACAGAGCCGGAGGCGGGGCTTGAACTCACAAACCGTGAGATCATGACCTGAGCCGAAGTCGGTCGCTCAACCGACTGAGCCACCCAGGCGCCCCATTTTTTTTGTTTTTAACGTTTATTTATCTTTGAGAGACAGAGACAGAGCATGAGTGGGGAAGGGGCAGAGAAGAGTAGAGGGTTTTAAACACTCAGTTACCCTCCATTCCAAATCAGAAAATACATAGTATGCTTTCATTCTCATGTTATTAACATCGTACGTAAATTCACGTTTGTAGTTTACAAATGTTTACACATGTTTGCACCTACGTTATCCTCATTGGATCCTTATATATTCCAGTGAGGTGGGAAAGGCATTATTATCTCCATCGTACGGGTAAGAAAACTGAGGGTGAGAAAAGCAAAAACCATACAGTTAAGTGCTGTAGTTTTCTCTTAGTGCTCTGAATTTATCCTTTACCTTTTTTATTGCCCTTTACGGACGGCATTCAGGTGACAAACGGCATCAGGTGACAATCTTTGGTGTGTAGAACTCTGGGGGAAAATTTGACCCTCTGGCTATTGCCATCCTCATGTCCAACCTAACTCATTCCAGAAACACTGAGCAGCTGGGGTCCAGGCACTGGATGCTAGAAAATGTCCAAATTGGCCCTTAGCGAGCAAGTGGTGCGTGTAGGGGATGGGCATCGTACAGCTAAAGGCGAGAGAATGTGGACACTGCCTTCCTAGAGGTATGTGCAAAATCCTCTGGTGCCTGGGGACGGGACAGATTACTCATTCTGTTTAGGGTGGGGTGGAAGGATGAGGAAGGCTTCACCAAGAAGGCGACATTTGAACCAGACATGGAGGTAGAACGGCATTTCTTCAGGGACAGAAGGGCAAGACGACAGCAACATCAACAGAAGTATCACCTGTTAAGCCCTTGCTATGTGCCAGGCCCTGCATTAGGAGTTTTACACATACTATTTATTTGCTCCTCCCCATAACCCCATGAAGTATCAACTAGTATTATCCCCATTTTACAGATGAGGAAGTCTTAGAGAGGATTTGCACCTAAGCAGTCTGATTCCAGCATGTTCTCTCGACCACTACAGCACAGGGCCAGTCGCTCAGGCTAGAGAACGGAGCTTGAGCAAAGCCTCAGAGATGGGAAAATGCCCATTACGCTCAAGGTGCAGGGTGATAAAAAAGGGAGGTGTAGGCTTAAAAAGCTGGATGGAGCCAGTGTGTGTGATGGGTATGGAATGCATACCATGATTTTATTTTGCCAGCAAAGTAAGATTGTAGTCATGTGATCCAATTTGATCAGATCTGTGTTTCATGCAGATAACTCTGATGGGAGAATGGGAGAGGTGTCACAAGCATCCGTGCCTGTCGAGGAGCAGGCCCATAAGCCAAGGGAAGCGGGCCACGTGGGGAGAAGGGGGATGTCCCTGCTGAAGGTGACAAGCTCCATGCCTCCAGCTCCTTTCAGCTCATGGCAGCCATGTGGGAATCAAGTGCCTTTGTTTCTAGTCTTTCTGATTTTTTTTTTTTGAAGTTTATTTATTTATTTTGAGAGAGATGGAGAGTGTGCAAATTGAGGGAGGGGCAGAGAGAGAATCCCAAGCAGGCTCTGAGCTGTCAGTGCAGAGCACAACGCAGGGCTCGATCTCACGAAACTGTGAGATCACGACCTGAGCCGAAATCAAGAGTCAGACGCTTAACTGAGTCCTTCTAATTTTTAAAGAAACTTTGGAAAGTCAAAATGTTATTGGAACTTCCTTGATTTTAAAATGTAGAAAATGAATTCATAGTATTTTTAGAACATTTTTAGGGTTGAACAAGTCATAGGTGTGGACTGCTGGCTTGCCACCTGTGCTGTGGAGGATGGATTAGAACAGAGAGCGCTCAGAGACAAGGACACCAATGTCAGGAGGCTTTTGTAAGAGTCTAGACAAAAGAAGACCTGGGCAAAGGCCTGGGCAGCGCACAATGAGAGGAGGGGGCAGGCCTGAAACACATTTTACATTTATTTCTTTTTGAGAGAGAGAGAGAGAGAGAGAGCAAACACAAGCGGGGGAGGGGCAGAGAGAGAGGGAGACACAGAATCCAAAGCAGGCTCCAGGCTCTGAGCTGTCAGCACAGAGCCTGACGCGGGGCTCGAACTCACAAACCACGAGATCATGGCCTGAGCTGAAGTCGGACGCTCAACCGACTGAGCCACCCAGGAGCCCCCTGAAACACATTTTAAATGGACTAACTCAGACTGTGACTTTGGACATGGAGGGTAGGACAGGGAGAACTCTAGGTTGGGTGGGTAGATGATGGAACCATTAATTCATTTAATTTTGGGACAATTTTTTGTTGAGTACTTAGTATTTATGCAAGATGCTGTGTTAGGGGTTGAGGTACAGCAAAGAATAAGATACAGTGCCTTGCTGTGAAGGAGCTCAGAACTTAGTGAGGAAGTCTGTTGGAGGGTAAGCACAGAGAGATTTGGGGGCACCGAGGGGCACTTCTCCTAGTCTTAGGAAGCAGGGGGTCAGGGAAGGCTCTGCCGATAAGGAACACGGGAGGAGTGCACGTTTGAGAGAGATGATCACAAATCTGATTTTGGATTTGTTGAGCAGAGCCTTATCTTCAACCCAGCAATTTCTGTGATCTAGTACCCCCGTGATGCTTTTCATTTTGTGGCAGTTAAAAGTCCAGACAGCTTGCTCACTCACATGACACATTCCTTTCCTGCGGTCATGTTCTCCCTCTGTCCTCTATTAAAATGCTCAGTATAAGTGGGCACATGGTTGGGAGTCTTCCCCCGAGTTCCTTCCCATTAGCTGTTCACCGTAGGTGTTGTAACGTTTGTAAAATTTACCTGGGCTTGTTTTTTTTTGTTATTGTTTGTTTGTTTGTTTGTTTTGTTTTAGCCTACTCATTTCTATTGTGGTGAATGATTTGCTTTCTTTCAGGTACTGTTCTCTTTATTTTTTATTGTTACTGTCTGATGGGTTAATTAAGGGGGAAACACTATCTGTTGTGGATCAGTCTACTTCCTTCCTGAGAGTACTCCACAATCTTTGTTCAAGCCTGGGTAAGGTTTTGCTTCATTCACCCAAAGTAGTTATCAGGCACCAGGGACTGTTGTAGCTGCATGGGATGCATCCATGAATAAGGAAGGACTCTACCCTCATGCAGCCTTCCATTTCTGCAGCCTCAGTGATTAACCACTTCTTGATTTGTGTCACTCTTTTGGGATATTCACAGATGGGTTGTCCCCTCCCAGCCAGGAGAACGTTCCCTGCAGCCCTTTCTCAAGTGGGGCTGTGCTCTCCTTCACATGAGCCTCTCCATCTCCCTAGAATGGATTGTTCACAGCACAGCAGTTCCTTACCCTGGGAATTTCCCCAAATAGAACCTTAAGTACTTTGCCCGAGTTCTGAATGTCAACGTCATGGCCTTTTCTCTGACCATAACTTCTTTTTAAACCCCATAGATGGCAGCTCCCTCCTCTATATACTCTGAAAACAATTAATGCTCTCTTTTGAGAAGATAATTTAACTGTTTCCTTAAGTCCTCCCAATGATCTATTTACTGGATGTACAACTTCTGTCATAAAGTCCTTATAACATTTAATTCTTTGTCCACAACTAAGAGTTGTGGGGGAAAGTCTCTGGATATGACCAAAGGGTGCCTGAGACCCAACCTTGAGATAGTTCACTGAATTTGGTGGGGCAGGATACTCAAGTAAACTTTCCTAGGGAGATTGGTTCTCACCAGATCTCTGGGCATGCAAGATAAGCCTGGGATGAGGAACCTAGAGGCCATTGCAGGGCTCATTTGGGTTGAGTGAGTTCTTCACTCAGAGAACATGGATGCAGGGATCTCTTTAAGTCATAAGCTCCTCCACGAAGGTCTAGGAAGCCCCAATTTGGATAGCACCTGACTGGAGGGGTTCAAAACCGCCTCACATATCTGGAAGTCCTCCACGTTTTTGGACCATTCTGGATCTTCAGCAGACTTCTTCTAGCTCCCATGAGCCAGAGAGAGGTAAGCAAAGTAGAGGAAAGAGAAAACTTAACAAAGAGTTAAAAAAAAAAAAAACAAAACCAAAACAACAAACCCCAAAGCCTAAGAAAACTAGGTGCTGTTCCTTAATATTTCTGTGGCCTTGGCCAAACAATTAGGACTCTCTGAACCTCAATTTTATCCTTCCAATAGTGTAAAAGAAAGAAGGAAAGAAAGAAAGAAAGAAAGAAAGAAAGAAAGAAAGAAGAGGAAGGAAAGAAGGAAGGAAAGGAAGGGGGGGGAGGGAGAGAGAGAGAGAGAAGAAAGAAAGAAAGGAAGAAGAGGTTAAAATACAAGGAATGTATGTCCATAAGGTGCTATGCAAATGTAAGTTTTTAGTGTTGTGATTTTTAGCAGGCCTCCCTTCTGGAGTCCACAGTCTGATGGACCCTAATCCTCAGAATCGTGCCAAAAGCTCTCCCTCAACAGGCTGAAGACGTCCAACAGACAATGCCCAGTGAGCCAGCTCCTCCCCCATCCATCAGTCAGCCAGCACCAGGGCCGAGGAATCCAGCAGCTGTCGCTTTCCACCAGCTAGCACGGACCTTGTCTTTTATTGCTTCTGAGCTAAGGCTCGAACTTCTTTGGCAAAAGCTCTACCACCACAGACTTGTTTGTTTCCCTGCACCTGTAGGTTGCTGAGGGCATCCCCCGAGACCAGGCGCTCATTAGGGACGGATCACTGGCACAACTCCTGCTGCCCCTCTGAGTTCTGTGTGACTCCAGCCTGCGGAGCTGACTAGGGTCACATCCTGAGCCATGGGATTAAGGCATAAACTAAGGGTGAAATGATGCCATGAGCCTGGAATTTTGGGAAATGCGTGTGTGCGAGTTGAGAACGCTGACGGGGCAGTCCAGGGAGATTTAGCTAGAACTAAAGAATCTTTTAAATCTCAAATTGCTGGCAACTACCCAGCCCTATATCTTTAGGGTTGGGCAGGCTTATTTGGCTTCATGTGGTCAGATGATAGATTAGAAGGACAACAATATGAATTGTCGATTATTGTTCATGAGATAAAAAGAGAAGGAAGAGGCCAGAGACAGCTGGTTGGTATCCATCTATACATGCTTTGCCTGAGTTTTTAGAATGGGGAAAGTGACCAAAAAATGTTAATACTAGAAGGGACCCTGAACATCATGAGGAATAGGATCCAGAGTGCTTAAGTGAGTTTTCTAAGCCTGCACACAATTGGGTGATGACATCTGTACTTTGTGTCAGTCCAATGAATGAGGGACACAGTATTTAAAAATATGGCAAATATGTCATTATGTGTATAGATATGTTATATACAAAGGGTTTTACCACAGGTTTGTTTACGGTGACAAAAAATCAAAGCAACATAAGTATCCATTACGTGGATACACATGATGGAATTCTTTGTAGCCATTACAAATGGTGGAATAGATCTACATTACTGACATGGTAAGCCCTGGGGCCGAGCTAGAGGGACATTTGTGACTCTCTGTTGTGTGACAATAGCAGATGTCAATGTAGCATGTAAGTCATCTGGGGTAAAATTGTATATATGTATGCATATGTCAATATATATGTGAAAAAACGTTTACAATAATTATCTCAGAGGTGAGGTTTTGGATGATTTTAACTTTCTTACTTACATTTTCATGCACTGTTGGAATTTTATTCAAAGATCATGTATCATTTTTTATAATCTGAAACCAAACAATAAAAGGACATCCTCCTTTTTGTCACAGATATCTGTGTGCAGTTTCAGAGGTTTGCAGGAGGGTGGCAATGAGTTTCCCCACATCTGGTTCCCTTATAGTAGCTTTCCCCTCAAAAATCTACAAGGTTTGCTCAGCACACAATCTAAAAGGAACGGTGTTACGGAGGGCATGATGCCTTGGATCTTCAAATAGACGTTGTTAGTACACGGGTGGATTAAGAGGTTCCCACAGCATCAAGAAAATGTCTCTGTTTAAGAGTAAAAATTAGGAAGAACAGAATGGTTGATTTGAGCCTCTGTGGATGTGACCACGCTGAACAAATGTGTGGCAGAGATTAGGGGTCCCCAACTCTATTTGAGATGCTTGGGTGTAGCCACAGGCAAGTATAACTAAAGCAAAAATATAACTGGAAAGATGAAACTGAATTAATTGCATTGGATAGCACTGTAATTTGGCTGAAGGCGTAGCACGTTAACCAAGGGGGAAAAACCAGTACAGGGTCTGGAAAATGAGCTCTGTGTATTGGTCAGCATTTATCCAGCCCTGCTAGGGAAGAGCAATTGTGAATTCTGTGGCCACTGGCTCTGCCATGTTCCAGAGCCTTGAAAGACCTTCCTACATACCACCCACCAAGAGTAGAGAGCGCCTGGCATCCACGTGTTTGGAATGGCAAATGCCACCTTGTGTGTGCACACGTGAATGAGTCTTAAGACTTCTGGATTAGTCTTAGACTTCTGGAAAGACTTCGGATTAGTCCTGTAGGACTTAAAAATATTCAATCAATTATCCTAAAATTTAACTGGAAAGAGTACTCCATTTTCCAATGAGGCTGAATAATGGAGTCCCTTACTTAGTGTTTGTTTGTTTGTTTCCACCAAGAAACAGTTCATATCCTTGAAAGTGCTTAGTCTCAAGATTATTTCTAGAGTGTCACTATGTCTGTGTGCTCTCCTGACCACACAGAGCCAAGTGGACCCCTCAGCTGTGCTGTCCAGCTTTGTGCCCTCTTCCCTGGCAATTTTCCTTGGGCAAATGTAAAGATATGTGTTAACTGCTTTCTCACATCTGTGGAAGTTTAGCCATACAGGTGCTCTGATCAGCATCTGAGTTTGAGGGGAAAATCTTGAGGGAGAACAGGAGATTCTTTTATTTGGGGATTGGACACTTTACTAATTAAATGTACTAGTTTTTTAAAAAAATTTTATTTATTTTTGAGAGAGAAAGAGGGAGAGGGTACACGAATGGGGGATGGGCAGAGAGAGAGGGAGAGAGAGAGAGAATCCCAAGGAGGCTCTGCTCAGAGCCCGGTGTGGGGCTCGAACCCACGAACCGTGAGACCGTGACCTGAGCTGAAATCAAGAGTCAGATGCTCAACTGACTGAGCCACCCAGGTGCCCTAAATGTACTAGGTTTTAATTGGATAACTGCAATGTAGCCAGAATCTACTTACTGGACCTGATGCCCACTCTATACAAAAGGAGGGACAGTCACTCTTTAATTCCTTATAAATATTCAGTGCTTTACCTGAAATGGTCCATTAAGCACTAGTAATAATGCATTCAGTAACATGAAGGGCAAAGTGAAGAAGGCGATATGCGGTTAATATCCGTCTTCTAGTGTTGCTGTTGACATTAGCTGGAGAAAGACCTTCTCACTTTTTGTTTTGATCACCACTTATTGTTTGCTGGTTATTCTTCTCTGGCTTTGGAGCTGCAGTGATGTGGACATGGCTCGGGAGTTCTGTTCGTTTAGCCATTTTGAACATCCATACACATCCCAGCTGCCTGAAGAACTTAAAGGCAGTAATTAGCATCAATCTGGTAACTGTCCAAGGTGGCTGCATTGGCTCCTTTCCCCTGCCGAGTTCAGATGTCTTCAACAGCCCATCCTCTTCTACGGCAACATCACACCGCTGGGTCGGCAAGACTTTCCACTTGGCTGGAAGTGCCTGACCAAGGGCCCACATTCTTGGAACGCTCTTGGAGTTTCATGAATTTTATCTTTCAAAACCAGTTTCAGGACGAGCTCGCTGAGACAAGAAAGCAGGGGAGACTAACAGGATTTTAGAGACTCTCTATTTGGGGGAATTATACTAAAATGACATCTCAGTGAGACAGACCTGAGAAAGGAAACAATACAGGTGGAAGAAAACAGTCTGAGGGAGAAAAAAGGACAGGAGAGTGGCAGGAAGGAAAGAGGGAAGAATATGAAATTTCTGGTAAATGCTCAAATTGCAAATGTGAGTGGCAAGGGACAAAACACCCATTTGATTTTGGAGGATACTACCTACGTAACTTTTAATTTATTTACCTTTCAAGCAGTGTTTGCTAATATTAGCATTGACGTCCCCTGCACATATAATGGGGAACATGTTTGAGATTCTTTTTGGCTAACTGAGTTTGAGCAAAAACAAGTTAAAGCTATTATTAGTTTTCTTTTCTGGGAGCCATAAGGGGCCAAATCTACCTTCGGAGGTTTCTCCTTGTATCTCATCATTAAAAGCTCTTGATTCATACGTTCATTAAAAGTGTTTACGCCGGCTCCAACTTGAAAAGCTGCCCTAAATGGCATTGTGCCAGAAGTTGATTCTCATTGCTTCAGAAGGAGGGAAAAATATTCTTGTAGTTGAGGGTGACGCTGTGGCACTGGGCAAGAGGGGACATTCCTTGCCAAGAATAAATGACTTTACTGAGGTCAAATGAAATTTTGCCCGGTTCTTTACCCCCATGGAAAACGAAAGTGTCTAATCTACCCTCCAGATGAAGGGCATGGGAGCACAGAGCAGACAGGCAGATTACCCCTAAGTGTTTGAAAAGACCCGTGCAGATGGCAGAGAGAGCTGTGCTCTCCGGCCCCATGTGGTTTTAGACCCCTGAACTCTTCCCTATCCATAGCCTTAAGCTCATGGCCGTGGAAAGAATCAGAATCAGACTTAACATTTTAATCACATCCAGAGGCACGGTAAGCTGGAACTTCAGCCAGAACAGATCTGATTTCCTTCCCAGACTTGACAACTTTGCTTTATAAAATAAGTTCAGTGACATTTCAAGGGTTAATTAGGAGACTTTAGAAATCCTGGACCGGCATTGATCTTTTAAAAATATTTATACAGCTTCACTTTATATGATGCCACGTGTGTGTGTGTGTGCGTGTGTGTGTGTGTGTTAAGAGCTCAAAGCATTTAAGATTTTCTTTCCAAACCCTAAACATTTGCACAAGTACACAGGAAGGTAAGATTTATTAAGCACATTTGGAAGGCTAGGACGTGGACTCACTTTAAAGTTGAAAGGTAGGAGGGTGGCTCACTTACCCCCAGGCCAGGCAGTGGGAGAGAAAAACTAGAGCTCCTGTTTCCAGGAGTCCTGTCTCCAGGACCCCTGTCTCAGCGCACTGCCTCTCCCTTTCAAACCCATTGTGGGAATCCAGAAGGACCAAATGACTCCTCCACTGCTCCTTTGTTAACCCAAGAGCACCTCTCCTACAATGTTTCCTGGCTCCAGATTTCTCTATAAAAAATGCAACCAGACCACATACTCCTCAGCATCCCAGGATTCTATCCCCAGAGCCCAGCTCTCCTCGGGAGGGAGTATGAAACTTGTAGAAGGCATTGGAGGTGAAGGCAAGCTGAAGGGGGCGGGAGGTGAAGGCTCAGAGAGAATGTGCTGTCCATTCTGTCCTCACAGCTCATGGAGGATTCCTGGGTCTCACCATCCTCCCCTCTCCAAGGCTTAGGCTGTTCAGAGATCACTGGGCCTCTTAACCTATTCCTGGGAGTGGCTTTTCTCAAACAGGCACTTTTATTATCAAATGAGTGATGGGGGAGGGGGAGGTGAGGAAAGATAGGAGAAGCTGATGCAGTCTTCTGTCACATCATCAGTTTGTAATGAAAAACCTATGCTGTCTCATCCTTATGGGGACAGAATTCAGTTTTCAAGGGTTGCGAAGATGCAGTATTAAATCAGTGTGTGCACGCATGCGTGCCTGCATGTGTGTGTGTGTGTGTTTTCCCCAGCATCCACTTCAGCAAATATTTTCTCCTTTCCACTTTGAAATATTTTTCCTAAAAAACAAAGTAATGTAGGTTCATTGCAGAAGATTTGGAAATGTGACCCACAAGAAACTGAAATTCACCTATTAATTTTACCATGTAATTTTATCAACATTTTGGTGAATAGCCACAGTCTGTCCTCTATTCTCCTATGGAATAGAAGTCCCAAGAGGGTAGGGATCTTGGTCACATCTGTGACCCAGAGCTCTGAACAGTGCCTCATGCGTGGCAACGTGCAGATATGTCGGTTGAATAAATGCATAATTGTAAAAGAATAATTTGGATTAAAATTAAAATAGGTTGTCACGATGCAACAGGGAACAGAAATAGAGTTGCCTGGATGTGGCAGACTTGGATCCAAGCTGCAGCTAATAATTTATGGTGGCTCCTTGGATATGTCACATCACCTCTCTGGGCCTGAGTTTCTCCTTCAGTCCAATAATCATAGTTAACATTTACTGAGTGCTCACTAGGTGCCGAGCATTATCATAAGCTCTCTCCGTGTTATTTCTCACTGCAGCTCTGTGAAATGGGTACTTTCTGCCCCCATCTGATGCACAAGGAAACAGGCCTGGGGAGGCCGATTTATCACAGCCGCACAGCCAGTAAGTGGAGAGCTGGGCTTGCACTGTGGCATCTGAGTTCTCTTCTCCAGTGGAATGCCTTGGCTATAGGACCAAGTGACTTCCAGGGCCCCTCCCTGCGAAGCTCAACTGCGGAGCAAGGTCCAGATGATTATTACATGGAGATCAGAGAGCAAAGTTCTTAACTAGAGGACTTGCTCCTGAATGTGAAGAGTCCACATGGGCATTCATTCACACAGCGTAATTAGAGACCAGTCTGCTGTTGAAGCAGCGCTCCATCATTCAGAGGCATTACGAGGGCTCGCGTTTTGTCCTGTTCTGGTTCCCAGGGCAGCTGTCCCTAGGACGGTGCACCTAAGTGAGGCAGGCAAGCAAGTAGGACCTGAATCTGATCATTTCTGATGGCTGGCAACCCGGATGCATTAGGCATGGGAGGAGGAAGGGGAATCTCCTTTGATGATTTCAACGGGCAGGGCTCTGTCCTGTTCCCTCGCCCCCTCCTCCCCAGATGTACATTTGGACAGATAAGTTGTGTTTGCCTATGCCCATGGTAACCATGTCTCTTTTTTGGTGAGGAGGAACGGGCTTCGGTAAATAGATCTATTTGTGTGACTCCTAGTACTCATTTGAAGCAATGTCACTCCTTTTTCCACTGTGGTCTGTGTGTGTGTGAGTCAGAGGGAGCCTAAACAGGCTTCTTTGAATTGATGGCTCACTCCCAGCCTCTCTTGACCAACTGCCAACCTAGCAGGGCGTAGCTTACCAACAAATCTTTTTTTTTTTTTTAAAGGCAGACTGATTCATAGAAACTCCTTTAAAACGCAGTGAAAAGAAACCGCCCATCACACACCCCAGCACACTAGCGCTGGAAACTTATAACCTCGGGAGGCAGGTCCCTCCCCTCACTGTGGTCACATACCTTCAGAAGAGCGGACCAGGCAGCCACCAGCTCCTCAGGGCGCCTCTGTCGCTTAGGACCCTCAGGTAGGACAGCTTCCAGCGCTGCGGGGAAGCTTGGCAAACTTTCTTTCCTTCTCTGCTCTCCTTCTTCTGACCTCGTCACCTAAGCTCCGCGTTTTCTTTTTCCCTGTAGCTATTTGTCTATGAGTCTCTGAATTGAACTCTTTGAAACATCTGGCTGAAAGTGGATACTGAGACAACTTTTTCCATAAGGTTCAGAAAAATGCCTTTTGACCGGGAGTTTGGGGGACCCCGGGGTGGAGGGTGGGGGGTAAGTCTGCGGGACTGGGCTGTGATTATGTTTTGCAGTAACTGGGTCCTTGCTCTGAAATGTGGAGGGAGCAGGGATTTTGGAACACGCCAGGATAGGGCATTCTTCATGGGGAAACACTACATGCCTTTGAAAGGGCGCATCGACTTGCCAGATGCTTTCCAGTTTGTCCGTTTGGATTCAATTGCTTCAGGATTTGGGTTGTTTCTCTTGGTCGTTTGCTGGTCTCTTTTGGATGATAGGTAGATACGTGCTTTTCTGTTTATTTTAGTTGTTGCATTTGCTCCTGCTCTTTTAGCTTGTCCATTCACTTCTGTTTAAATGTGTTTTTTCTCCCCACAGGATGGGAGGAGGGGGTTGGTTTGTTTAAAGAAAACAGGGAGGTGGGGGGGGGGGAGCGGGCGGGTTGGGAATCAACTGGTGTGTCAGAGAAAATGCGGGAGAGTTGCGTTTGGTGGAATCAGCCTGATGTGGATTCCAGAGCTCCATGTCTCCTGGCCAGATGTAGAGGATGGGGAGAGGTGGGAGGGAAACTGGGTTTGCAGGAGAGGGTGGGGCAGGGGAACTTCATCTGGTGTAGAAAAATGGTGAATGGCTTTGTGCTTCCACCCCAGAAACAGCTGAACTTTAGTTCTGAGTGGAGAGAAATAATCATTATTATCAGAAATAAGAAAATAATTTTTTTTTTTAGCTGAATGTGGAAGTTTTCGGCATGGAAGGCAGTGATTGCTTTGGAACATTTTATCTTCTCGCTCTTCCAGAATGTGGTTGTGCAAACGCAAACACTAGTATTAATGGTAAAGAGAGTCTGGAGAAAAGAAGAAGGGTGATTTCTATTTGCTTTTTTTTTTTTTAATGTTTATTTATTTTTGAGGGGGGGCGGAGGGTCAGAGAGAGGGAGACACAGAACCTGAAGCAGGATCCAGGCTCTGAGCTGTCAGCACAGAGCCCAATGCAGGGCTCGAACCCATGAACCGTGAGATCATGACCTGAGCCAAAGTCAGACGCTTAACTGACTGAGCCCACCCAGGCGCCCCTGATTTGTTTTATTTTTAAGTTAGCATTTTGGCCTAGGTGTGGCCCATTTCAACATAGA
Organism: Panthera leo; assembly: GCF_018350215.1. Taxonomy (NCBI): domain Eukaryota; kingdom Metazoa; phylum Chordata; class Mammalia; order Carnivora; family Felidae; genus Panthera; species Panthera leo. The sequence continues at coordinate 46,588,187 of NC_056685.1, forward strand.
TACTGGTTTTATTTTTCCTCCACATAAACAAGATGAGGAAAATGACAGGATTCAGCTTGTCAGATGAAATTAGGCTTTTCCTTTAGAAATGCAATTCGTTGGAAGAGACGATTTCAATGCAATCAGCTTGTGTACATTGTACAGACAAGGCGCCTCGTAAAACTGCCCTCGAGGGGATGATTAACTAAGTGCAAGGGAAACTTTTCAAGATGCAGGGAACTCCCACATTTGCTTAAAATGTTTATTATTTCCAGATTACATGGATGTGGATTCAAGGAAGCCATTATTAAGTTGATAGTAATGGTATTCTATGAATCCAGCATGAATCTTCTCGTAGTTCTGTGTAACTTAAAGCTATAAGCAATATTTATCCAGTCAGCACATAGAAAATACTGACAAATCTGGGAGTGTCGACCATCACAAATTGCATTTTTTTTGTGTGTGTATTTCACATTACACTGTAGTTCTAGCAGTGAGAAAATACGCTGTATGTTATTTCCTGGAGTTTTAGGGCAATTGTTGAAATGCTGTTCTAATTCTTGCCTTTCCCACTGCCTCTAAGAAGTAGTGAGGGAGCTCCCTAGCTGCAGGAGTGTTTCTGGATTTCAGCTCTAAGTCTTTGAAAATACTGAAATGTGAGGGTTATTTTTTCCCCCTGCAGCCTCCCAACCTCAGAGTCGGATTGAATTCCACCACAGACTCTGAAGAATGGGGCGGGGGTGGAGTGCTGTCTGGAGGGCTGCAGGACATCCGGTCTGGCATCCTGGTCAGAGGACCCCCCAGATTTTACATTGTTTGAGGGCACTAAACTGTCCTGAGAGTTGGCACAAGGCCATCAAGGGCCAACCCAGAGCAGATCGCATCCCAGAACAGATGCTGGCTACTTCCCAGGACTACAGGGCACATCTCTGAGGAAAGGAAAGGCATCCCTTCTACTGGCCGCTAGAAAAACTTACTGTGACTTTCTCAACTCTTTCCTGCTTCCTTCTGAGACCAGCTCAGGCCTATCCAGTTCCCAGGGGCCATCCAGACTCCAGGGGGCCTTGTGAGTGGGCTCCATAAAGACCACCCTGGGATGCAGACCCTCTTGGCTTGGTGTGGAGGGTGCAGTGGGGGGTTGGTTCATGCCAGATGCACAGGGATCAATGGAGAGACAGCAGTCAGCGACCTAGAAGGCTTATAGATGAAGCAAAATGTTTTCCTGTAGACTCCTCAGAGCCCGATAGGAAGTATATCCGACAAATGGCCATAGAAAAGGGCACACGGCAAATTTAGTTACACTTTGTCTTTAATTTTGTTCATCAAATTCTCAGTTTGAGGGAGATTCTCAGTCTGAGGATCAATTCATTCATTCTCCACCATATGCAGAAATCCTATTTTTACACCACCTTGGACAGATGGCCACTTTACATTTCCTTAAAATTTCCAGAATAGGGGTGCTCACTACCTCCGAGTGAGAATCTCCATGCTCCCCCACTACCACCCGCCCACTTTGCCAGACAACTCTAATCATTAGAATTTCTTAAATTCAGCACAATTGGCGTCTCTATAACTTCTATACTGTGCTCCTAGTTCTGTTCCTGGGCATGCAGAAAATATCTCTTCCATTTTTGTTGTCGCTCTACTCTTACTCTCTAAACGCTTAACCCTTAATTAATGTTCAATGGATAAAACTTGATGAATTGGTATTATCATTATTACCTAAGACTCCGAGAGAGCAGGAAGCATTTTTAAAACTTTACAACTATGCACGTCGTCAGCCATACCCACAGGATTTGATTCTGAGGGATTTCATTTTCTAAACACATGAATATGGTTTCTTCTTTCACTTACCACGAGTATATCCAAGGCTGCCGAACACAAAAGCTCAGAGACATTTGGGACTCTCGGATGTACAGACCCAGAGGGGACACACCCAGTCGCTACTTATGGAGGTGATGGTTAAATCAATCAATCTAATACCAGAGGCACAGGCTTCGAACTTGGCCTTGCCAGGGTTATCCCGTAACTTGGTTTATAGTTCACGTAGCTCACACCTTTACATTGTTACCACCTGTCATGATAGCTCCAGGAACACGCTGCCAATCCATTATAACCCCAGACTAATTGCTTGGCCAGCACAATGGATGTCAGTCCTGGAGAAGAGCTCATAACCTTTAGCCAGTGTAGATCTGAAAGTTTCTGACCGTGAAATTCTCTTTTCCAAGACTCTTCCCAGTTCTGCTTAGATGATCCCGGATTTCTGTTCAGTAATCAAGGGAGCCTTGATTGCTTGAATTCACAATACCCCACCCCCAAACACATATGTCTTGAGACCACTTTTTGTGATACATCAGTCCCTGGTGCCCTGAAATAATTTCTTTCAATTTAACTGAGAGATCCACTGACACTGAAGCATAAAGATAAAAGTACAAATCCTTGTGGAGATCTCTGTTTCTCTCTCTTCCTTTGAAGAAATATTTGGGTCAGCATTTTCTTCTGGAAATGGGCATTTCCCTGGAACTAAAATGGACTCCCCCGCTCTTGGTACCATTGACTTGATGTGGATGTGGCAGCTTTCGTATTTCCTGAGTCTGTTTCACGAATTCTTCCCTCAAATGGGGTAGTTAAAATTGAGAACACAGGCATAGGTTGAAAGTGGTGGTAAGAATCTCGGGGCAGATGCAACATGGCTGAATAGGGGAGGGAGGGTTGTGGTCTGGTCCCCACTCTGTCCTGTGACCATGGGCAAGTCACTTGTCTTCTTCATGGAGGGAACAGAGCTTGATGGTCTCCACGGCCTCCCTGTGGCTCTGAAATTTTATTGTTCTAAGGTCTTATCATCCCTTTTTGAGGAATCCCTTGGCTCATGCTGATAGTTCAATCCATAAAAGTTGGGAGAAAAGTTAACTGAGGCATCGTGTTGCATCGCAAGGTATTTTACACAAGGTTGAGGGTCCAGGCAGCTTCCTGGGCTCATCTGCTCTGAGATTCCTTTCACCTTGTCATCAGATAGTAATGATTCACCCAGCTCTTGGAAGAAAAGGAAGAGGTTTGACTGATTACACACAAAGGGCGCCAGCTCAGATGAGAAGAGGCAGGCCATAGAAGCCTGTTAAGACACTGACAACAAAAAAGGATTCACCAGTAACCAAACCAGGTTTAGGAAGAAACTGAGCTGGTCCTGGGAAAGGAGCTCCACCCTCTTGTCTGGGAGGGGGACCTTGCAGCGTGAGGGTGTGGCGGTAAAGGTGTGGATGAGAGCGAATCTTAGAATCTTCAAATTCAAATAGTCGAATAGAACAGTCGTAGAGGAGGAAGAGGGAGCGGGTGCAAAGGCAGGTGTTTCCTTAGGCTTGTGTGTTGAGGGAGAAGAAGAAGTGCCACTGGACAGTTCTAGAAGAGGGAGAAAGAGCGCTGCGGAAAGAGAAAGACAGGGAGAAGTGCAGGGAGGATCCCACCCTATTTCCTTCCCTTCTTGTCTGGGGAACACCCCTCCCCCCCTTCAATGTTTCTGAACATTCCTCAGGGTCAAATATTTTGTTCTCTGTCCCCTGTGAAGAACCTTTGTTGCCCAAGCTACAAATGTTGGTCAATACATCCTTGGTGTCATTTGAATTTCCACTGAAAATTTATGCCAACAGGGCAATGATCTCCCTTGATGTTTTTCCTCTTTTCAGAAGGCTCCGATCAGAGCTAAAAGCAAAATGAAGTCCTTGATACTTTGACTTCTCTCAAATAATCAAAGGCCCCTCTTTGGGGGCGGGGGTGCTGGAGATGGGGAACTGGAGAGAGGTTTGGTATCCTGGAATGGTGAGTTAGGCTGGCGGGTGCGTCCCGGCTTCCCTTTGCCGGATGTGGCTTTGGTGGAGAAGGGACGCTTGTGCTGTGGGTGGGGGCCAGGATGGAACGTTGGAAGCGTGTCTTAGAATTTGCAGTGTGGGGATCTGGTCTTGGACTTTTGGTGGTTCTGCTGTGGGCCTCCTTAGCAACATGACAGGAAGAAGCAGCTGCCCCCGGCACTGTTTTGCTGACCCTCTGATGAACCAGGAGGTGGTGGAAGGAACAGAGTGAAGGGTAGCTATGGTAGAAGGTCTAGAACGTCTGCTGAACCCTGAGACAAATACGGGAGAGAGAAGATCATGCTGGAATGGAGGAGGCCCGGCCTGGAGGGTGCGAGACGGTGGGTTTCAGTTCCCTGTTCTGGTTTAGCTCCGGGGAAGGTGCATTTTCTCCTTGGTTCAGGGACTGGACTAAAGAACCTCCACACCTCTAAACAAGCGCTCTCACAACTCACAAAGAGTTAGGAGGCCTGTGCCGCCCCCCCCCCCCCCCCCCCCCCCAGCACACTTGCCTCTGGCGGCCTCCCTCCCGGCCCTGCGGGCTCTCCAGGCAGCTTTGCTGGTTGAAGCATGCTGCCGCCACCTACTGTCGACCCGCCCAAGTGCCCCTGGGCTGGGCCACACCTTGATTTTCTTCCCAGACCCTAGTTATTGTCTTGGCAACCTCTCCCTCAAAGACATTCTGGTGGCCAGGACACTCCTCTTTTGTCAGAAGCAGAAGACAACCACAGCTTCTGTCCTCACCCTGGGGCCTGTCGCCCCAGCGGCCTGGCCAGCTGCGGTCTGGGGGCGTGGGCTGGTCCCCGCATCACAGCCCAGGTCTGGCCTGAGCCTTTGCAGATGTTGCCAGATCCACCCCCTGCTTGGACACAAAGGAGGACAAGAGGAAATGAGAGAGAGAGAGAGAGAGAGAGGCTATTCTCCTTGGGAGCATCTGCAAAAGCAAGATTCATGCTACTTGTTTGTTTTTAGCATAGTCGTCAGCCCTTGGATTCTGCCAGAGAAGTTGAAAGTCCATTTGGCCGGCCTGAGCCTCTCATCTCACGTAAAGGAACAAAAAGAATCCTCAACAGCCATCTAGCCTTTGCTCTGTCAGGCACGAGCCCCTCAATCCTCACGCTAGCCCTCTGAGGTCTACAGATCACGGTTAAGAAGTGCTGCAGTCAACAAATCACCGCAATGTATACTTTACATGTCTTACAATTTCATGTTAATTATACCTCCACAAAACTGAAGTTAAAAACAGAAGGGATGGAATCAGGATTTGAACCTGGAGTCCATGTTCTTTATCACTGCATACTCTTTCTCTGTAGGAGGCACCAACCAGAGAGGTGATGTGATTTTCCCAAAGTCAGAAGTTAGAGGCAGAATTTGTTGGAGATTTTGGTTTTCTAATAGGTGCTTGCCTTTTCCCTTCCTTCTTTCCTTCCTTCCTTCCCTTTTTTTCTTCTTTCTTTCTTTTTCTTCCTTCTTTTTTTCTTTCTTTCTTTTTCTTCTTTCTTTCTTTCTTTTTCCCTTTCTTCCTTCTTTCCTTCTTCCTTCCTTCCTTCCTTCCTTCCTTCCTTCCTTCCTTTTTCTTTCTCTTTCTTTCTTTCTCTTCCTTTCTTTCTTTCTCTTCCTTCTTTTCTTCTTTCTTTCTTTTTCTTCATTCTTTCTTTCTTTCTTTTTCCCTTTCTTCCTTCTTTCCTTCTTCCTTCCTTCCTCTTTCTTTCTTTCTTTCTTTCTTTCTCTTTCTTTTTCCCTTTCTCCCTTTTTTCCTTCTTTCTTCCTTTCTTTCTTCTTTCTTTCTTCTTTTCTCCTTCCTTTTTTTTTCCATACCATGCTTGTTCCCCCACCCCCACCCCCTGGTTCTTCATCCCTAACTATGCAAGAGTTTGTGCTAGTTTATATCAAGGTCAGTCAAAACACTACTCTTTCTCTAATAACCCCCATTTATTATCGATAGACCACGTTTGGGAGATGGAGCCCCCTTTCCTCCAGGACCATGAAAAAAATAGTTGTTTCCCCTAGAGCATGTAGTTTTGCAGCTTGATTCCTGATGTTTCTCCTGGTCATAAGCTGCTCTGCATGTAAAAACATCAGGCCCCGTGATGATGTAGCTATAGTGAGATATAACCTGAAATTCTTTCCTTCCACACCAAACATCAGACATCCAGAGGCAGGAGGAAATGGCCCTTTGGGATCCTTTCTCTCCACATGTTTCCCACGGAGAAATTAACACCGCCCTCTCCCACCCCTACGTAAAAACAATATTTAGAATGGAAAGTACGCTTGACATAAAACAACAATAACAATGGCCAGAAAAGCTCATCTAAGGTCTCATCCACTCAACCTGCTTTTAATCCCAGCCTTTTCCTCCTCCGGACACATCCTCTCCGACTGCTCCCAAAAGAGAGTGTTTCCTTTTCTGCTTTTGTGTTAAATGGACATCCACTTTGCCAACCCAAATGATCCTCGATGGGACACAAACACATCAAAAACAAACCAACCAAAGCAGAATGATCCTGAGGAGGATAGAAAGGCTTGGTGTTGCCACTCTACACAGTGTCCTTACGGAGGAGCAGCAAGCAGCCACCGTTGGGTGTCACGCTAAGGGAGGTGGCGCAGAGATAGAGGCTGACTCAGGGAAATCATGTGATCAAGGGCAGCTTCATCTTTCATCTTTTCTCGTGCCTCGCGGGAAGTACTACGTCTTTGGTCAGATGGTGTGAGAAAGCTTTCTTCAAAGTTTACAGTTACCCAGAAAGGCACGGAGATTTCACAATCAGGAAAACATAATCCAATGAAAAGACAGAGTCATGTCTAAAGTCGAATAAAATCAAGACCGTATTATGACGTGATTGAGATTTAGGGATCTACGGTGATGTCCTTTGGTTACTTCTTTGATAGCATGGAAATGCTGCTTCAAAGGTGACCATTCTAGAGAATGCCTGGAGGCAGCTTTATTTTTTATTTTGTTAAAAAAATTTTTCTTAGTGTTTATTTATTTTTAAGAGAGAGAAAGAGAGGGCAGGGTGGCAGCAGAGAGAGAGGGAGACATAGAATCCGAAGCAGGTTCCAGGCTCTGTGCTGACACGGGGTTCGAACTCACAAACCGTGAGATCATGACCTGAGCCAAAATCGGATGCTTAACCAACTAAGCCACCCAGACGCCCCTGAAGAGGCAGCTTTAGATTAAGGGCAGAACTAAGATAAGGGGTAGGAGTTGCCAAGAGCAGATTCTGATGCATTGTCAGAAGGACGTTTCTAATGGGAGGGTCTTGGCAAGTAGTGAGCTCCCTGTGACTGGAGGAGTTTAAGCACGACTTAGATAGTTCCATGGTATGGATTTGTAGCTGAGGTTCATATATTAGGGAGAAATTTTAAGGCCCCCTTCTCAGTCTAGAGATTCTGTAACTTAAAAAGATAGAAAAGTTAAATCTGTGGACAAATTAGTCGTTAGAAATTTAAGATATTTTCTTTGCATTCACTTATATCCTCTTAAATAAAAGGCAACAAACACATATATACCCTTGTATGTTCAAATGTCAAAATTACTCAGGAAAATATTCGTATGTTTACATAAGTATTTACATAGGAATATATAACATGGAGCTTGCATATAATAATATGCTCAATACGTAGTTATAATCATGTACAAATGATTTCTCAAATTGTAAAAGACTAAAGTTTGTGTATGTAAAATATATATATATATAATATATATATATTTATATATATAAATAAATGCTATTAGGAAGGCTATATATAGCCTTCCTAATAGCATTTATTTGCTAACTGAATGGAAGTTTACTTGATACCTGTCATAGACAAGACTCTCCTTTTGGAAACTTAGAATCTTAGGGGTGAGAGAGCCAAACATTACCATAAGTAATTTTGTTACCAGGCAGATTGCCCCTAGTGGTTTTAATAAAGAGCTATGTAAGGTTATTACACAGTGGGGGAAAATGACTACTTCTGACTTATGTATCCGGGAAGCCTTCTTAGAGAAGGCAGGATTTGAGCTTCTTTGAAAAAATTTTGATAGGTAGTTCCTGGAGGAAGCACACTTGAAAGCAGGGCTCTTTCTTTGGAAATCAAATCCTCAGGATTCCCAGGGCCGGAGTAAGGCGTTTGGAGCCTCTTTTCCAGTGGTTGGTGGAGGGGGTGGTGAGGTGCTTGGAGGATTTTGAGCAGAGGAGTGACAAGGTCAGATAACGAAGTGGCATAGAAGGTACAGCAGAGAAGGAAGAGCTCAGAAGGAGGACCACCGGAGAGGCTGATGCCGTGGTCCAGGTTAGGATCTGAACTGGGCAAGGACAAGGCGAACAGAAAGTAAGGGGTGGATGAGGGATAAATAATGGAGGAAGAACCCATGACCTGACTATGGTTTTTTGAGCTATAAAATAGGGATGAAAGGAAGGAGAGATGGGGAATTTGGCAGCTGGCCATGATTTCTCCCTTCTCCCCAGAGAAGCTTGGGTTATACAAGGCTGTCAGGAAAATGACCAAGCTGTCTTCGTGCTAGGCAGCTGATTCACATGTTCTCAGAAAGCTCTCTTGCACCATCTGGTAAAGGATGCCTCCCTGTGTCTTTGTCCGGGAGAATCTCACTCACTCTCAAATGAATGGGGGACATTTGACCTCTGTGCGACTCCCTCTCTGCTCACATAGCCTCCGACCTCCCCACCCTCCACCCCCATTTCTGATTATGTTGTACCCCCAAGCTCTGGCTAGTTCTTCAGTGATTGAAGCCCAGGATTTCCACCACTTCCTTTGCTGGAAGAGTGGGTTTGTCATTGTCCTATTCTATTGTGTGGCTCCCAGTTATTGTGACTTAGACCACCACCCTTAAAGAACTGCATCCCCCAGACTCTGGTGGTGGCAGTTCAATAAATACACATACACTGTGGTGGGAAGAACTTATCTGACCCAAGCTTAACAACCATGGAGCCAAATTACCAACATCTAAACTCCTCTTCTGTATCTTTAGAAGTCAATTGTTCTCAAAGTCTCTGCAGTATTACGTACCCATCAGAAAAGGAAAGGTGCCCATAGGAGCCTGATTTGTTTCTCGTGGTCAGAGCATCCTAAAAATTAAGGCAAAGCAGTCTCAATAGCTATGTTCCTTTGATTCTTTCATATTTTTTGGGAGTTGGAGGGCATAAAAGGAAGGCAAGAAACCAATAAAGATTTAAGTGGATGGAGACAACCTGGAGACGACAGTTATCCCCCCTACCCCCACCCCACCTTAGGTAGTCATTTAGAGCTCCAATTACCTTATAGAATTTGTAATTCTCAAGGTCATTTCCACTAACTGTGATAATTTTCTTTTAGCAAAGAACTTAATGCAAACCTAGAATGGTGAGTGTTGTGAGATTTGCATTGGGACTAGGAGCATAAAAAAGACTGCCGCTCCTATGTGGGCTGGGCAATTTGAGAAGAAAAGGGGAAGCATGGTCAGGAATAAAAGATGGCGGTGGTGGAAAGGGAACTGGCTGGTCTGTGTGTTTGGGAGAAAAGGAGAGAGAGCTGCTGTGTGGCTCTAAGTCTCAAACTTCCTTTTCTTTTAATACTCAACTTCTCTCTAGAGTCACAATTCATGCCTCCCATGCTTTTCTCAGTTTCCTGCTCAGCCCAATCATATCCCTGAGCACCCCTGTCTCAAGAAATCCTACTCTGCTTACAGTGATGGGTGGAGAAATATGTTTCTTGCAACTCGCATAGAACAGTCAGTGGATGTCCTAGCCTTTAAGAACACAGTGAGTGCACTAGCTCTGTTGGCTTAGGTTTAAGTACCATAAATAATGTTATGGGAGTCCCCAACAACCAACTGACAAACTTTGGGACTGCCCAATGCACCAAATGCTCTGAAGGTTAGGCATTGCACCTAGTTATTTAGAATTGCAATGCTGTTATTTTGTACTTCCTGGTTTGAGCTGCCCAGCTGTGACTAAGAGTATGCTTTCCACTGGAGAGTGCCATCCAAAGCATTTTAGAGAGGTCTGAGGCAGAAGCCAATTATTGTTTTAGTGAAACCAACTGCCAAGGAAAAAAGTTGTAACAGTCAATACTTCCAATGATATGGATATTCAGAAATAGTTTCTTTTCAGTGCTTTTGTATGAAGTGAGATACATACCCAGGTAGGGAATGAGTCTCCTTGCAAGCTGCACTGCTGGTAGAAGGTGGGCGGAAGGTTTAAGAGCACGAGAACTTCTGTTATTTATTCCCATTCTGCTCTGCTATTAGATCTCCAGACATTCACCCATTTGTAGAATGGTTGTCTATGAACACATCAAGATTTCCTCTGCCACCTCACCTCTGGGTGAGGGTTTCTGTGCTGGGGATACTCTAGTATAGGGACTGGGTTACTAGGAACAATCCAGATGAGAAATTTAAGAAGATAGTTTATTCTGTTTCCAAATGTGTTACAGAGGGCCACTGAAAACAATGGAAGCCCTCCTAAGCTGACAATGGATGACACTAATAAAACCTGACGAATTGGGGGCAGTGAAAAAATGGAGAAGTTATATGTATTATGTGCTATCTCCAGCTAAATACCCCTTACTTCTGGTTGGATACAGCAGCCAAAAGCAGAGGAAATTATGTGTTCTATACACTAAGCACTCTTGCTAATTCAAGACGTTTTGCTCCTTTCCTCAGAGGATAGATGTGGCATGATCACAGGAATGTAAGATGAAAGAGAGTCACTTCTTTGCTTGATTCCCCCACCCACTCCTCCGGCTTGCACAGGCAGGGAAATAATGATCAGGTGGGGCTTTGGCTTAGATCAGGAGTGAGATCCAGCCTTGGTTCTGGTGGCAGTGGCTACAGGTCTCATTTCACAAGCAGACCAGAGCACACCTAGTTAAATCACACCACGTTCAGTCCAGGGAGCAAACAATGCTTACAGCAGGCAAGGAGAGCATCTGCAGATGACTGGCCTGAAGGTTAAAGCAGCCAGGAAAAAACAGCAGAGCATACACAAAACACAAGGGAAGGTACCAGTCCCTGGAGAAAGGGAATACTACACGACAAGGCACTATAGGACCTCTCCTTCATAAGGCCATTACCTTCCAGATCAGGAGAGAGATCAAGAGGCTGAGGGGTAAGTTGGGTGGGCTGAGGTGGATGTGCAGTAGGAGGAGGGTGTATGGAATGCAATAATGTTCAAGTCATCAAAATGGAGAGTGTAAGCTGAGCAGGGATGAAAGGAATCAGACTTACTTCGGAGGGTTACATAGCAACCCAAGGGGGCAGAAATTTCTACTGAATTCCCAACAGCATGCAAGGCAGGGAACTTGTGATGTTTCCTCCACCTCTTTTAAGAAGCCTCATTTGGTGTACTGTATTCTGTTCTTGGCCCCTCAATCTTTTCCCACTTTTAGGAGGAGGGTGTTTGTCAATTAGAAGCCAAAGGAATAAAAAAAGCATTTATAGAGCCCAAGGAGGATTAAACATATGACTCGTTATGTAATAATTTGTAATCCCTTGAAGTCAGCCATTTCCTTTCCCCATGAAGGTCAAGATCAGGATCCAGGGATGGTGTGAGCTTTCTCCTTCTGATTCCTGAGGGTGTGTTCTTAGTGGTCTCCCCACTCACGGGGCAGGTATTAGGCATAATGACAGTTTCTAGGAGCCCAAAATGATCTGCACACACTGCCTTGTGATGTACATAGAAGATATCCTACTACTTGTACTTCTCATAGGGCAGCCTAGTGACTGACTGGTTATATTGGCAACAGCCACTCTCAGTTTCATAGAATAATAATAGGAATACTAATAGCCACAACCAAAGCCGCCCTATTAGCACCTGCCATGGGGCAGGCACTGGGCTAGTTTTACTTTCATGATCCAGTTTAACCCTCCTGTCTCCCTGTATAATTAACATTGCAGCCCCCACTTTATATAAGAGGAGACTGAGACTGAAAGGTCAAGTGATCTTATATGATTCTAATTCCACCTGTTTAATTCGGAAACCTCTTTTCACTGTGCATTAAAGTCAAGCAGAAAATTGAGGAGGTATGCACGAACCTGCGAAAAGCAAAAATAAATTTGAATGTGTAGGAAGATTATTAATAGCAGGCATGAAAGCTCCAAGCTCTCCCCTGAAGCGGCAGGATAAACTTCATGATTTTTGTCATTCACAGTGAAATTGGACACATTCCTACAAAGTAGTCTGGGTTGAAGGGAAGTGTTGGGATTGGGAAGGAAGGCAGGGGTTGTTGGAGACAGTTGGGATGCACGGAGGGGAAGCCAGTGTCTGCCTCTCATTCCTGGCCTGTAAAGAGCAAGTCTCCCTCAGTTACATTAGAACATTCTAGACTTTGTGGGGTTTTGTTTGTTTGTTTTAGAACATTGTAGACTTTGAGTACTGACGAGGAAAGTGAGAGGAGATAAAAGGCACCTGAAGTGTTGGGACGATAGCATCAGTGCTGGCCACGAAATACCTGGGACAGCAGGAAAGTGGCTCAAGCACGCTCAAAGCTTCAATTAAATTAGGTGGAGTGAGAGAGAGAAGCAGGACAATTGCAGGATGTGCACAGCCATCCCCTCCTAGGTGGGGACATCCACATATCCACTCTGCTGTGAATAACCTCCAGCCCTTTCCTTTTGAAGTCCCTTGAGCCTATACTGCATCGTAACTATTGTGGGCATGATAAAGCACTCCCTCTGCAGCTGACATAAATCAGAATAGCCACTCCCGTGTGCATCCTGCGTATTTTCTTTATGATCAGTGGGCTCCCTTTTTCTCCTCTGCGGAGATTATGGCTGAACGCTTTTGTTATCCATACCCATTCTTTTTTTTTTTTTTCCCAACGTTTTTTATTTATTTTTGGGACAGAGAGAGACAGAGCATGAACGGGGGAGGAGCAGAGAGAGAGGGAGACACAGAATCAGAAACAGGCTCCAGGCTCCGAGCCATCAGCCCAGAGCCTGACGTGGGGCTCGAACTCACGGACCGCGAGATCGTGACCTGGCTGAAGTCGGACGCTTAACCGACTGCGCCACCCAGGCGCCCCATCCATACCCATTCTTAATGCATATTACTTCCCAGTCCTCCTAGCACGTGATTTATGCATTTGCCTGTCTTCTCCATTGGGTCCTGAAGGATTGGACTTTGTGTAAATGTCATGCACAAATAGATGGCACCTTTAGTGGTGTTTCAGCCTGCATGCTTCTAAAGCCCCAGAATCGACATCATGCATCAACAGAAATACAGCACTGTGCCCTAGACAAATAGCAGAGTCCCTCCCATGAGCCACACACAGCCCAAAGGCTCAGGTGCAGTAACACAAATCTGAAATGTTCAATCAGTAGGTGATCAGACCATTAAACTGTAATTAGGTTGTTATAATTATTGAATACCAAACAACATTATAATAACAGAAGTTGTGGCTCTCACATTTTATAGCTCACCCGGGATCAAATTAGTGGCCTATTCAGTCTCTGGGCATAGTAATAGCTGCTGTTCTGTAGAAGGAATCCACTTCTATTAATATCACTGGCTGAGCAGTTTGATAGAGGCACGGACCCTTCCTCAGTGGAAAATGGAAATTTATATGACATCGTTGCACAGAGACCTGGAAATTACAACTGTGAAAAGGCCTTTTAAAAATCCAAGTTTTACTTTTTGGTGCTTACACCACAAACGAGATAAAACACCAACGGTGATAAAATGTGGGCTTTTCTTTTTTGAAACAGGCTGTATTAGAGAGAGGAGTATATAAATCCTTGAGAAGCGGAATTATGTTTCTATTGAGGTGTATGTAAGCAGACGAATAGGCACTTAGGAAACTAGGTTAATAAGATGTTTCTAGGAATTTATAATGAAATTGTGATGGTTTTTATTGCAGCTCCTCCTGACTTTAGCAGATAGTCCACGCATGTGGGAAAGCTGAATCATCTTACTGAAACTGACAGTAACCTTTTTTCCCCTCCTTTGCCTTCTGTCTTTTCAGAATTCTCTTCGCTCTTGAAGCATCAAAAAGCCAAGATGCTGGTATTACTAGCTGGTATCTTTGTGGTCCACATCGCCACTGTCATCATGTTGTTTGTCTCCACCATTGCCAATGTGAGTAACGTTCTTTTTTTCATTCATTCACCCAGAAGTTATTTGGATACTTATATAAAGCGCTATAAAAGAAGTTTGAGCCACAACCCCTGCCCCTTGTGAATATACAGTTTAGTTGTGGAAAACAATAAACACACACGCGCACTTCCAACGATTAAACAGCGGGGGGATAAAAGCCAGTGTCAACAGCCAGGGCTCTAGGTGTCTAGGGGCTGGAGAAGACAATGAGACTTCTTCAGGCTCTAGCAGAATCTTCTCCGGAGGTGGAGCTTGGAGGATGGGCAGATGGGCGGGGTCTCTTGGCAGGAGATGAATCGAGGAAGGAGTAGCGACGCGTTCCAGGCAGGAGCGCTAGCCAGCCGAGGTGCCTGCCTCCTTGAGGGAGAACCTTTGTTCAGGGCGGAATGAGGACAGCCATGTATGCAGCAGGAGCAGAACTTCTCTTCCGTCTGGGAACCTTGATTAGAAGGATAGATGGGAGAGAGAGGATGAGAAGCTGTGGTTGCCAGACTGATACATTCAAATTCTGAGCTGAGAGTAGCACGTGAAAGTGGCATTTTGCGTGATTAACCTGGCTCCACGGAATTAACTCACTTAAACAAAACAACATAAAAATATGGAGGTAGCAGGAGCCTTTTCTCTCCGAAGCTTGGGCTACTCTGACCTCTAGTGGTAGTCGATAGCATCACATTTGCTTTTGTTGCGCTTTTCTCAGAAAGAGACAAGACAGCTCCTCGCACACAAAAATCAAGGCCACCCGTCACTAGATGGGCCAACGGTGGTTCCAGAATCTCTTTAGGTCCATGTTACAGTTAAAGAACAAATGGGCTTTAAAGTTCAGATAGAAGAGTTTGCTAACATTGGGGGGCGGGGGTGTGTGATCATAAGCAGGGCTAATTTAAGTACAACTCTGATAAGACAGAATCCCCATCCATGAGGCCTTCTCCAGACTGTAGGTTGGCCATTCTATACACCAGCCCCTAAGTCTCTGAGAATAACGACAAGCCCAGTGAACGACTTCAAACCGCAGAAGTGGAGGCCAAGAGTGCTGAATGCCTGAATTATCAGCTCCTAATACAGGGCTTGGCACCTAGCTGCTTCTTGAATCAAGAGCAGGTGATCACACATTCTTGGACGTGCCCTTCCAGCAATGCTCATTCTAACAGGTGCTGTGTGTGGGCAAGTGGATGCTTGTTTTTCAGAAGAAGAATGGTTTTTCTTGGTCCAGGTGGGAAGGGACACCGGCACCACAGTGAGCCTTGGGGAATACGTTTTGGTCACTCTTCTACTTTTAGGGGCCTCGACAGTCTTCTGTTTAGATGAAAGTGGCTTCTTGACACGCAGCCCCAGAGAAGCTGTGTGATTTGTCTTTAGCCACACACTCTTCCATCTTTCCTCTTGGGACCTTTGTGACTTCGGTTTGAGTCACATCTCATTTCCACCAAGGGTTGGGGGTGCTGAGCCGTATTTGTGGCTCAGTACTGTGTATTGCTTAAGATTCGATCCCGGCCCAAATCTGATTTGTTATTTCTTTTTCTTTTAAAGCAGAGGGTGTTTTTCAACCACTGTTTGTTTCCTTTTGGTTTCAGGTCTGGGTGGTTTCAGATGATACAAAAACATCGGTAGGCCTTTGGAAAAACTGTACGGGTGGCAACTGTGATGGAGCCCTGTCGTATGCCGATGAAGGTATGTATTCAAGGTCTGTGCTTGGTCCTGAGGGTTGGCGTGATCAGAGAAAAGTCCAGCCCATCCGGGACGAGTCAGTCTAATACCCTTGTTCTCCTCCTCCTGTGTCCACAGATGCCCTCAAGGCCGTGCAGGCTTTCATGATCCTCTCCATCATCTTCTCCGTCATCTCTCTCGTGGTCTTCGTGTTCCAGCTCTTCACCATGGAGAAGGGAAACCGCTTCTTCCTCTCGGGGGCCACTATGCTGGTGTGCTGTGAGTATCGCAGTGGTGGGCTCCCATTCGTGCAGGAAATGCTTTTATGTGGGTCTTACCGAGGGTGCTCCCGGCAACTCGGACAGACAAGCACATGGCTCAGTGAAGTCACTTTGGACAGCTTTGTCCCCTGGTTGTTTGTTCTCTTTTTGAGAACCCCTGATCGCTGCTTGGAATGAGTGCTGTCAGTTGCTTCATTGTTTAAACCTTGCCCTCCTGGGGCTGCCCTGTCGCTAGTCCTTGTACAGTGGACACTTGAGGGCAGGAAGCTGGTGGTCCTTAGAGAGCCGAAGCCACTGCCTCAGTGCATGGCCTTAGTGCTGTTCTTATTCTTCGTCCTTCTTCCCAAACACACAGAATTTGGTGAGAGGCTGTGTTCTTTTGTATCCTGGGCAGCCTGCCTACATACGCGGGGGGTCCAGAAGGGAAAGCTGAGTGGTGGACATGAAGTTCTGTGTTTTGCTTCACACTTTTAGCTTCTCAGAGCAGTAGAGATATGAGGGCCCAAACACCTCTAGTTTACCAACAAAACCATCGAGGTTGGTCCAGGGCAAATCATAAGAACAACACTTTGG
Organism: Panthera leo; assembly: GCF_018350215.1. Classification (NCBI taxonomy): domain Eukaryota; kingdom Metazoa; phylum Chordata; class Mammalia; order Carnivora; family Felidae; genus Panthera; species Panthera leo. Next base: position 46,604,579 of record NC_056685.1, read on the forward strand.
GGCTAAATGGCCAGATTTTATCCTCCCGATGAGGGAAATAGGATCTTTTAAAAACTATACAATCGGGGCGCCTGGGTGGTTCAGTCGGTTAAGCGGCCGACTTCGGCTCAGGTCATGATCTCATGGTCCGTGAGTTCGAGCCCCGCATCGGGCTCTGTGCTAACAGCTCAGAGCCTGGAGCCTGTTTCAGATTCTGTGTCTCCCTCTCTCTGACCCTCCCCCGTTCATGCTCTGTCTCTGTCTCAAAAATAAATAAACGTTAAAAAAAAAATTAAAAAAAATAAATAAAAATTATACAATCTTTTTTCTTTGTTTTAATGTAAACAAACAAACCAACCAACCTAAACTTTTTTTTCCCCCCTTGCAGGGCTGTGCATTATGGTCGGGGTGTCCATCTATACTCATCATTATGCCAGTGGTTACGGAAACCTTTACATGAAGAGTCACCATGGCTATTCCTTCATCCTGACCTGGATCTGCTTCTGCTTTAGCTTCATCATTGGCATTCTCTATCTGGTCCTGAGAAAGAAATAAGGCTGAACAAATTCATGGGGATCCGGGGGGGTGGGGGTGGGGAGAAGGAAGCCGTTGAATCTGGGAGGGAAGTGGACGATGCCATGCAGGAAAAACCAAGAGAGGGGCGGGGGGCGGGGAGGGGAAGTAAGGGTGGGAGAGGCTGAAATCCAAACCATTCCTGAGGAGGTTCTCTATGGTGGAGCCCCTGCCCTTAGGAGAAAGTAATTGGCTAGTACTCTGCTGCTCCCTTGATGCGGGCCCCAGGAGAGCCTCTCTCCAGCCACCACACTTGGCCTCCAACTGTCCTCAGTTACACACGCTGGGGCCCCATCAGCTGCCACACCACTGGCTCCACTCCTGAGGCTGAATTCTGGGTCTCGCACTGCGGTCCTCAGACCTATTGCATCAAGTTAAAATAGCGGTACAAGTTCCAGCAAGAGCAGATCTTGTTCTGGGGTTGAATATGCTAAGCCTGGAAGCCATTCCGCCTTTCTGACCCAAAACAAAACATCACATTCCAGTCTGAAGGACCTACAGGAGGGTTCTGGCCAGTGAGCCATTATCCCTCTTTAGAACAGATATTTAACTCTGTGGAACTCAGTGGTATTTGTGACAAAAATGGGAGAAAGAGATACAGTCCTAAGGCCAAATGGGTGGATTGCTTAAACCAAGAAAGAGAACTTTTCACAGTGGAAGGCCTGGGGGATGGTCAGAACTCAGACAAGACCTCACGCGGCTGTCCCTCATGGAGACCTCTCGCTATGGACTTTGCTAGGCCTCTTGCTTAAAGCCAAAGCAGCTCTTCTGGCGATCTGTAAAGCCACTAGTGACCAATTCAGTGGTGAAAGTACCACACAAGTTATGGGACCAAGGGGCAGTTTTGTGACAGTGCTACAGTAGGGTTATGTTTTTAGGACCCCCTGTCCATACAGTCAGTATTTCTTTTAAGTACATGATGGGAGAGAGATGGACACGGTTCCCTGTGACACGATTTATTACCCTCCCTCTCAATGATAACTTTTGAGGATGTTTTGTCTAATTATACACATTGGGGATCAGGACTCCTAGGCTCAGCGGTGGCTCTCGCTTTGACTCTGCCTGGAGTAGTCACTTTCAGAGGCCCTGCCTATCCCACTTCACAGGTGATGCAGGGCCGTTCTGGAAGCTTAGTAAAACACACACGAACCAAAACCAAATCGATCCTTGGGTTAAAGGTGCTATATAATTGTGAAGTATTAAGCATACTAGATTTCGGTCGTGGTAAGAATACAGGGCCTGCATTCCCAGGAAAGTTAGAAAATTCCCATGAGATAATTAAAAATATAGGTGATGGGCAGATAATTTCTTTAAGGAAAAAAAAAAAAGCAAAAACTCTTGTGGTACCCAATCAGATGGTAACTGGCTGTCTGTTGCCATAGGAGCATTTCTATATAGGACTTAGTTGCAGTATGTTATTCCTGGTTAAGCAGGCATTGCTCTGGCCTGGAGGAGCTGTTTCAAGCCATCTCAGATTCTGTCTAAAGGGGTTGTTATGGGAAGACACTTCCTCTATTGCCTGAGAAGATCTAGCCCAGGGAGAATCTGAGACATCTTGCCTACTTTCCTTCTCCCAGCTCTCTCCTTATCCCGTTTCTCACATGATTTTCCTCTTTGGGGAGTTGTTATGCCATGACTAGTGGTATTTATGTAAAAGGACTATGACTAAGTATATTTCTCTGTGTTCATTCTGGTTAAGGGAGTATTGAGGGCAGGCCACCAGATTATCGTGGCTGGGGGTAGAGAGACGGCAAGCCAAAACTGCGGGACGATGACCTTTTTAATTGTGACTTAATCATCACATGATTAGAGAAGGCTGTCTTATGTGCAGAAACACACTTACATATTAGATATGCCCAAAAGAGATACTTGCATTAGGTTGGAAAGTCGAACTATGACTGGAGTGAACCATGTATTGCCTTGTCTTTTACTTTATTTCTGTGACATTTATGTCTCATGTAATTTGCATTACTTTGGTGGGTTGATCTAGTACTGTATTTGGCTTCTTCTTCAATAGATTGATATTTCATATACTATAATTGTAAATATTTTGATACAAATGTTTATAACTCTAGGGATATAAAAATAGATTCTGATTCCCTTCACCGTGTGAATGTTTTCTTCCTAAAAAATGCAAGAGATGAGGAATAATCATGACATTTATACCTAATTAAGTTGTCAGTCAGTGCGGTTTGGACCACTTGGCATTTATTGGAGACATTAAGTTACCTTCTGGTAATACGTTAGGCATTTCTACAGCAACTCAGCAAGTGAACATTATTAGGTAGTTTTATCTTGCTTTAATTAAACCTCTTCAAGCAAAAACCAGAATTTTGTAAGCTAATACATTAGAGAGATGTTATGATCTTGAATCAGAATGACTTATGACATTAAGAAGTGAGATACTCATAAAGTTTCTTTGAAACACAATTCGTCTAACGTGTCTTCAAAATATAAAGCAATTCACAAAGATAAGCATCACATACATGCCTTTGCAGAAACCCATTCATTGCATAAACTGGGGCATATCTGTAGGAGCCAGATGAGAAAAGGAAAGCTTTACTGCTTTCTGTGAATAATAAAGACTGGAATTAACAGTGGAAAAGCAGGGTAGATACTGTGTATCCTAGCATCATGTCAATACCCATATCATACAAATGATTTTAATGTGGAGTAGGCACTCTGCCAGTCCCCTGCGGTTTTGGATGAGGTAACAACACAAGGAATACCCAGAGAGTATACACAATGGAACCTGAAAATGCAACTTCAACATATCTTCAAGTCAATTAATCAAAGCGCATTGATTATTAATACTCTCTCAGAGACCTATGTAATTTCTTAGATTATTTCTGGGATACTATCATAAGAGGCTATTTCTCTCCCTTAGCTCCCCCTAGCATTCTTTCCCTCATGTCATTTGCCTCGCCGTGGATCAGACCTCCAGAGCATCCTTTTTTTCCCCTTCCTTCTCTAGATCTTTAATCAGAATCTCCAATAAGCTTTCAAAACTTTTCTGCAAGATGAAATCTTCCACCTCAAAGACCTGGATGATGAATGGGAGTGTATTATTCAGGATTCTCCAGAAAAAACAACCAATAGGATGTGTGTGTGTGTGTGTGTGTGTGTGTGTGTGTGTGTAAGTTTATTTTAAAAAATTGGTTCACATGATTATGGAGGCAGGCAAGTTCAAAATCTGCAGTGAGAATAGGGTTGGCAGAGGCTGAAGACCCAGGGAAGAGCCAATGCTGTAGTTCAAATCCAAAGACTGCCTGCCGGAAGAATTCTCCTTTGTTTGGGGGGTGGAGGTGGTCAGTCTTTTGTTCTATTCAACTGATTGAATGAAGCCCACCCGCATTATAGAGGGCAATCTGCTTTACTCAGAGTCCACTAATTTCAATGTTAATCTCATCCAAAACACCCTCACAGAAACATCCAGAATAATGTTTGGCCACATGTCTGGGCACTATGGCTCAGCCAATGTGACACAAAATAAAGCATCACGGGGAAACATTCTTATTAAGGATAAGGCACAAACATTCTCAGAAATAATTTAAAAGAAGCTTGAGCAGTGGAAATCTTTATGTTTACAGTTGATACTTAGTTCAAATAGTGAAAGAGTAAGACACGGGGTTAACTTCAAAGATGATCTTAGATATCCTATGAAAAGACAGGAAGTTGTCAGAGTCCCTTTTATAGTGGAGCTTAATCAACATTTGTTAAGTTCAATGTCTTAGGTAGAGTCAAATTGAATTAAGGTGGTTAAGAAAGTGCTCTTAGGTGAAACTGGTCCAAATTTATGAATATCAGGAAGATAAGCTATAGAGCTCTCCATTACTGCTCAAGAATGGGGGCTGCAGGCAAGTGGCGACGTTTTTATTCATCAAAGTGATAAACGTGAGGTGTCAAATGAGCAATAGATAGCTACACCATTCTACATTGGACTCAGCCATTACAGTCTCTGTGCCAAACCCCACTGACTTTCAGGCACAGAGAGATCTTTCCAGAGGGCCTTGAATGAAGGTATATGAACAGTAAAGAGAGTATTGTGCAGGACTCCATACTTAAACAGAGAAGCTCTCTCCTATGTTTACTAAGAAATAGAATAGACCAAAATACAGACAAAATTCCCTAGCCAAAAAAAAAAAAAAAAAGTACACATGAGGTTAAAAGAAGCCTAGATTTTGGGGAACAGGGGGGAGCGGGGTAAGGTGGTGGGGGGCAGGATGAAAAGAGAAAACTTTGCTGGAAAATTTGGAGTAGATTCTGAAGAGTATCGACTCAATGTAAAGAGGTATTTGCAGTCCAGGGAAACATGCAGCTCTTGAACACAGCAGGTAGGGAAGGATGTCCACTGACTTTGTGGAGCCCAAGGAAAGGAGTGTTTTGGAATGTTACCTAGTCCTGTTTCTGTAAGGGAGACATGTGAAGCCTACTCACGGGGCAGGAAGGTGACCATTAAAACATGTATTGATAAACCACTGGGCACTAGGTGCTGTACCTGGAGGCTAGCAAATGAAAGATTCAGCAGACATGCTTCCTGTCTTCATCTAATTTACAGTCTAGCAGGGCAGTAAGACTCATACCTAGAGAAAATGGAAGGAGACTCTCTGGGAGCACAGAGGAGATGAGAACTTTGCTACCAGGGGGGAGGATAGAAGAGCGATTTTCAGGTCTTCGTCCCTTTCTCATGATCCTTATCCCACCTCGTGAGCAATTAGCTGACAGCCCCTGTGGATTTTACCTCTGCTACCTCTCTTACCTCCCCAAATCCCCCTGCCCCACAGGCCACTCTTTTGTTCCAGGCTCTCCTCGTCTTCCATCTGAATGACTGTAGGTGAGAAACATTCCAGTGGCCTCCATATCTTTACTCTTTCCAGTCTCTCTTTTTGGCTAATGTCCGGATGGATGTTGATGGATGCTTGCATCACCACCAGAGAGCCAATCCAGGGCTGGGAGAACAAGAATTCCCACAGACGATGCCAATGTTTATGGGAGTTCATACTCAGTCTTCGGGTTAACTAATGACCCACAAGGGCTACAGAGTGAGTCCTAAAGCAAGAATGACTGTCTTCATATGGCAAACGAGGGACTTTATTATATTAAGAGATAAACTGAACAAGGGGTGGGGGTGGAAAAACAAAAACAAACTGTTGAGTCTTTCCCACTATAGGGATGGGTTGGGTTCCAAAAGCTATTTTCCTAAGTTGGTTTTTGGGTAAACTCAGAGCATATTTTTCCATGGAGACAATTCAGAATGATTTTACTTATAAAATGGGCTAAAAGGCTTGTATAAGCTAGCATGGAAATAAGCTTAATAATTATTACAGTATTATTATTTTCAGTGGGAATGAGTTAGTTTAAATTCTGGAAACCTAGAACCCTCTGTTGCCTTTCCAAACCTTTCATGGTAAGAGTAGTGTGTCTGATGGAGAGCGGAATGGAGAGTAGATATGGGTCCATATTCCAAAGCCATGGGAGCCTGTGGGCCAGGAAATCCCTTTTCCCTGGCCATGTTCAGAGTTTGTCACTGAGTGCAGGAGAACATGGTGTTTAGCATGACTCTGTCTGTCTAGAAACATACACACTATATAGTTTTTTAAATTGGGTGTTAAGCTGGAATGACTTGCTCCACTCTCTTGATCTCATGGCTCAAAATCAATCTTAATTTTCCCACATGTGTTATCGTATTAGTGGCTTCAATCCAGTCTATCCAGGAACTTTAGAATGATTCTAACTCCTTAGTATAGTTGTTGACACGCTTTTGGGCACTCTGAGATCTTATTGTTTTAGTTTTATTTTACAACTTCTCTTCCCTCTTACAAAATGCTGATATAGGGCACATATATTTATAAGTTTTAAGGTGAATCAAGATCCAACCTGTTTTGACTATTTGGGTATAATTTTGCAATTGCTTTTGAGGTAACTAGGCATTGCAAAATCAAGTTTGAGAATTATAGTACTGGATTTATGAGAGAGGTAGATTATACTAATTAATCTGACATTTAGTCATCTTGTTTTAAAAAGTTACGATCTTTCTGGCAGTAATATTTAAATCCAGATTTCTTTCCATAAGCCAAATTACCAAATTCGCTTCAACCTACTTGCCTACTTGCACTGACTCTGCTAATTTCTCTCCCAGAGTAATTCACATTCTCTACCTCTCATCGTATTTAATACTTGTCAGAGCTCCTCGAAGGACAAGTAAAAGGTCAATGCAGACAACCCTTAAATGTTCCGTTTAAGTTCATTTCAGCTTCCCATTCCTATGACCTTTCCCTGGACATCCCCATTCCAAGAGCTGCTCTTCCTGACTTGGAGGAAGGAGCTCTCCTCCCTCTTTTCTGTGCTCATGCCTATCACCACCGCCACGACAACCACCACCATTTTTTGAATTTCATTCTCTTATGTCCTCAGGGATTTCTTATAGATACCTCTTTTTCCCCTGCATTTCCAATTTCTGTCTCTATCGGAAGTTTTCTCTTGTGCATAAAATGAGCATGAGTTTGTCTCATCGGAAGTGAAACAAAACAAAACGAAACACTTTTTTTCTGTCCTGATACTTTAACCTCTTGCTGTCTCTTCACCTTATTGAAACTGTGGCTTATTGTCTGTGTCTCTAGTGGGCCCCAACGTGACATTCGTGGGGCTTTAGGCGAGAGCAATGGAGGGCTGCACACTGCATATCTAAATATTTAAGTCGTATTCAAGTTAAGAGGCTGGTAAATATATGTGTTCTATTGCTTCGTCTTGAGGAACATACCTAGAAGGTCAGCATCAAATTTAGAATTCTCAGTCCTTGGAGTTCTGGGGTAGAGCATGGTTTTGTAGGGGAAAGCTGGTGCCGTGCCTCCCGCTTACAGCAGGCTTTCCTTGCTGTTCGCTTCTGGCTCCATTCCTCATCATGAGGGACTAAGGCTCATGCATGCAGAGACCCCAGTCCACGTATCCACGATCAGTCCTCACTCTTTCCCCATCCTGCAAATGGCTGCCCCTCAGCCATTCCAGCCTAGGAATGTGCAAACCTGTGACGTGTTTTGACCTCTGAATAGATTGGACTAGACCCAGGGGAAAGAGGACTAGAAGTGAGGATGGGGACTTTGGGCAGGGATTTGGGGTCCTGGATAATCAGAATAAAATCTTGAAGGAGCCTGTGGGCTCCAGTGGGTATGCTCCTTGGCCCCAAGCCCAAGGACTTTTAGTCAATGGGAGGGTTTGGTTGGAGGAGGGTCAGAGTTGAGTCTTGCAGGCACAGGCCTAGTGAAGACCCTCCCACTTGGTCTCTAAGGGAACCGGCCAATTGTTTCATTTCTCATTCATTCTTTCATAGCCAACTTCAAGCAAATCTACTTCTACCCTCACCAATCCAAAGTGATTGCTCTCCCATGGGTATCTTTAGATTCCGTAGCACAGTAAACACTCTTAATCTGTATCTTCTTCTTCCTCTCCTCTTCCTCCTGCTCCTTCTTCTTTTCTTGACCCTCTAGTCATTTTATTTCTGTACTCTGCACGATGACTTAATTAAAACTTATATAATTAATCACCACGTATCTTGTAATGAATCTAAAATTTGCATCTTGACTCAGACCAATTTTCTGGATCCAGGCCCACAAAAACTACAAATTCGACTGAACGCATTAGGTCCTGCCCCTTTCTTTTGTATTCCCGGTCTCAGAAAATAACCACCTATCACTTAGATGTAGAGGCTAGAAACCCAAGTGTCATTCACGATTCCTCCTACCTCATTCTTCACATCTAATTAGTAACTGTATCTTGTTGATTCTACCCCCCTAAAATTTCTAGACTTTTCCCCTACCTTTCTATCCCCTTTGTTGTCATACCAATTTAGACCTTTAATGGCATTAAAAAAAAATAGCTGAATAGTCTCTTAAAAAGTCACTGCTATAACTCATTTTCCACTGTGTTGCAAAAATGATTGTCCTAAAATGCAAATATGATCATGTCCTTTCTCTGCTTTTAATCCTTCGTTGGCCCCTTCATTTTGCTCATGATAAAATTTAGAATCCTAAACCTGTCTATTGCAAACTTCCCTCCCCATGCCATTCTATCCTTGAGAGGAAACATAATACACCATGCTTTTGAAGTGTTTCCACATGCTATTTCTTTTCCCTGAAGATCTTTTCTTTCTCTGGTATCTGGCTATCCCATTTTGATTCCTTAAGACTCAGCACAGATTCCCCATCTCTGAAAAGAAACTCTAACTACCTCAGGCCCTACTAGGATGTCTTTCATCAATGTTTACATAACACCATGTTCATGTTCCATCAGAGTATTTTTCACAAAATATTTTAATTGTGGCATTAACTGAGTGGCACCCTCATTAGACTGAGCTCCACTGGGGCAGGGAACTCATCTTTCATATTCTTTCTTCCAGCATTTAGTATTATGCTTGGCAATTAGCAGATGTTCAATATAATTGTGTGAGAAATACCAGTGAAGGTGCTGGAGATATCATGATGGGTGATAGAGCCCATTCCCTGAGGTGCTTCTTGACTAAAAGGTAATTAGATAAGGGTTTCCAATGCAGGTGAAGTGTTGTTGATGCTGAGAAGGAAGGAGAAAAGATACTTCTGGGTGGGTGTTTCTGTCTTTTAAGGTCATTAAATGGGATAAAATCCATTTCTGCAAAAATGTGTGCGTGTGTGTGTATTTTTTTTTTCATAGAATTTATTACACTCACAAATTTCCCTGGAGCCATCCATGGCTTTCCTAAGTAGTACGACCTGTAGATCTGGGTAACAGTGGCCTCTGCCTTATAGCAACCTGCTCTGGCCCTCATCCACCTGTGCTCCATGGGCACATGCATTTCAGGAGCATTTGAGATGAACTCAAAGGGTGGATACAATTTTGGAAGTTGTACATATGGGAGGAAGAGGGAAACTAGTTCAGAGGCATGAGCCAAAACAACAACAACAACAACAACAACAACAACAACAACAGTATAGGGATGGAAAAGCTCCCCGGGTCAAGTGATGTGTTTGGAAAAATAGATTAGGATCTACAGAACATCCTGACTCTCCAAGTTAGGAGTTTTAAACTGACTTGGTGGGATCGTGGGGGAGTCACTTAATGTTTCTGAGGAGGGCATGATATAATTTGGCAGATTATAGAGTGGGTTCTAGGGGAAGAGAAGGAAGGGTGGGGAGAGGGCTGGGAAGCTATTGCAGTACTTGAGGAAGGAAGTAAAATGGAAGTAACTAAACAAAGCCGTCGGGATGGGAATGGAAGAAATGAATACAAAAGACCTGACTTAGATGCCACATGATTCAGCAAAAATTTGATGAGAGGACATCAGAGAGTATTCTGAGTTACAAGATCGGACAGTGGGAAACTGGCCATGATGCTAATGACGCGGGGAAGCTGGAGGAAGGATTAACGTGAGGGGGATAAGGATGGGCTCAGATCTGGACATGCGAAGTGTAAGGAGCCAGCTGGACATGAAGGTAGCTCTCCCTTCTAAGCCTAAAATGTTCTAGGATAATCTTGAAGGATTCTATTCCAGAGTGGTCCTGGAAGTCCCTGGAGCACCCCAAAATAGAAATCCCTAGGAGGCTGCATATTTCTCATGTTAACTTTAGAGAGTTAAACTTTTCTGGGCACATCCATCATCCTGTGTCAACTCACTTGGGACTGACCCTTCTTACATGTGTTTTAATTCAGCTGTCTCCTCGTTTAAAATGTTACTTTTAAGCTGTTTTATCGCCAAATTTAGCTTCCTCAAATTAGCATCATATCTTCTCTTTATGTTAGTTCTGATGCAGAGCCTGTAGTCCCTTGGAGAACAAGGCCTGGGGTGGGGTGGGCCCGGAGGGCTGACAAGAGGACAGGACATAGATGTGGGTCATGCTTGGAGCTTTAATTTGGTATCCCATGAGACATCTTGTTAAAATCTGATTTTCTTAAATTTGATTTTCAAAAGTGTTGCCTTTTACTAAATTTTCCTTTTGAACATTTTAAACATCTGTTTTCATTTTAAAAATGGTTACATATATATATTCTTAAAGACATCTTTTACTTTTGTCCAAACTTTCTAACCCCTCAAATGGAAATTTCTTTTGGGCCAACTATTTTGATGCTAAGCTCTGAACATCCCTCTTGCCAATGAGAGATCTGGAATGATGTCTGGACACAGGTAACAGTGATCTGGCATCGACATTAGTCAGATGATTATGACAAAGCCCATGTGATACCAGGATGGATGAAGAAATACAAAGATGAGGGGCAATAATTTCTCCATATTCTGAATTAGTCAGATTATAGTCTGAATTGGAGAACTACTCAGTGTTGGTCACCACTGTTCAAAGGGAAGTGAAGAAATTGAAGTGACTGTAGAAACAAGCAACAAGATGATTAAAGGCTTGGAAAATAGGTTCCAGGATGAAAGATGAAAACGTTTTTGATGTCTCAGGAAGGGAAGACAAAGGTGGGACATGATTCTGAAAGTTTTTTTTTTTTTTATAAGGGGATGGTTAATAGGACACTAGAATGTATGATAAAGATTGTGAGCAAACCCCCAAAAAGAAAAAATGCCCTCAGATAATTTAGGCCAGAGTCAACCTTTTACCCTTTCCTGTACCCTTGACAGACATTAATAATTAATCACAACACTCTTTTCTGCAGAGTTTGGATCAATTCTCAAAAATCCTCAACCCAGAATTCCAAGGCAGCCTTTGAAACTTTTACAGAAGATGAAACACATCTGCTAGTCTAGCTTTAGACATTTTGCTTTGTAAGGGCTTGAGACTTTACCAGATGATTTCTCAAAGATTCTTCCAGAACTATGGCTCTACTAAATCATTTGCATCATGAATTTCATGAGGAATAAACTTAATTTATAAACAATGATGGATCTTGACCCTTTGAGCAAACTGGGACATTTTTGGAACGCTTTTAGTGAAGGAATGGGGAATTTTGCTACTATTTTAAAATATAAAGTTTAGTTGTCTTCTCAAACAAGTTCTTCACAGACAGCCTTGATGATCACAGAATCCTGATAAGCTCGAACAAAAAGAAACATATTTCGATGGGACTAGCTATAAGGGAACAGTTTCTACCAGGACTTTATTTTTATTTTTTTAAGCTTATTTATTTTGAGGCATGGGGGAGCACACGCATGCGTGAGTGGGGAGGGGCAGAGGGAGACAGGAAGAGAAAGTTTCCCAAATGGGTTCTGCACTGGTTGCAGAGCCCCATGTGGGGCCTGGAACTCACCAACTATGAGATCATGACCTGAGCTGAAATCAAAAGTTGAACACTTAACCAACTGAGCCACCCGAGCACGCCCAGGACCTTCTCTTCAAAATGTACTATTTGGCCCACGAGAAGAAAATTGGGCTCTGGGTTGACCCTGAACGCTGATTGGCTGAGGAAGGCATCTTTATGCACTAATGAAGCTAATTGAAATCTCTGCCTTTTCTGTAGTTCTTTACGTGTTGTTATGAGGGGGGAAAAAAAACAAAACAAAAAACAAAACCTGATGAACAATGGTATTCTGACGCTGAGTCTCTGGGAGGTAAACAGTGATAAATGGCAGATCAGGAAGATGAAGGGCAGAAATCAATACTTGCTGTTACTCTGTAGTAAATTATGAGACGCTTCGGATGAAAGGGACAGATGTTGTTTTTCAAATCACACTGTTTGAACTTTAGTTGTTTATAAACTTCTTCTTTCCCGGCAGGTCTAAGTTTCTATCTTTGCCATATATACCCTAAACACATGGTGATGTATAGCAGGTCAATTAAAAAGGTGGCAGGTAATTCAACCGTTAATATTTGAATTTTATTCTCTACCATCTAATTTGTCTAACTTTTCTAACCATGGCTAGCATAGTTTCTTCGTTAAAGGAAAGCTTTTGGATTATAAAATCGGTTAAAATAAAATGAAAAGAAATAATTACGCTTAAAAAAAAAACCTTAAGAATTTCCTAATGCTAAGTTTCAAGGGAAGCATTTTTCTCGGTGCCATTTGGCTCAGAAACATACATTCTGGAGTCACTGAATTTGAAACACAAAAATAAGAGGGATTTTAAAAAGCCATTTCTTCCAATGAGGTCAGCAACAATTTTTACCATATTTTAGACTAATTCACCATGTTCTGCCAAGTCAGACATTTACATATACTAACTTGAAATTTCATCCCTGAAACATAATAAAGAAAAAAAAAAATCAGTCTTCAAAGATATTTTTGCTGTTTTTTTTTTTTGTGTGTGTGGTAGTTGTTAACCTTTAGTGTTTATTGATTTTCCTATCTTTTCCTTATCTATAATCTCTTCCTTTTTTTTTTTTTTTTTGAGTGGAATAGCTTCGTGAAATCTGAGCTAATAAGCCGCTGTTAGGAATTTGCTATTTTATAGTTGCCAATGAGGCTGATAGGCCAAAGAAATGTATGCAATCCCATTGGAGGAAACATCTTGTAGCCTGTCACTCGGGTATATGGTGTTTCTATGGCTGTGCCACGTACTTTCTAGGACAAGCTCAGATGGGGTCTCCAGGGTCAAGACTCCAGTTAGAACATAGCCACCACAGTGCCTCTTTTCCCCCAAGAACATTGCAACCACAGAGTGAGGGGTTGATTCTTCTTGTCTCCATCTTGTGGGCCTATGGACTGTAGGCTTACCTGACCAACCTGTAGATCAGAGCTCAGAAGGAAGGGGAGCCTCCTGCCAGACTTGATAATGATTATTTTTGAAAGAGAGACAGAGAGACAGAAAGAGAGCCAGCAACCAGGAGAGACCTCAGTGTTGTAGGGTAGAGAAATGCAATGACGGCTTGAGGGGCTCTGTCCTAAGGCCAGATCATAAATACCATGGAGACAAGATCTAATTAACATCAAGTGTACCACCTTTGGCTTCAAGTACCTTGAGGACTTGTCCCATGACCTTTTCCTCCATTATTCTCCCAGACCCCACACACTACCTGGCTCATAGTAGACAGCAAGTAAACCTGCAGCGAACAAGTTGAATAAGGGAATAAATACAAAAATCTTAAAAGGAGGGAGAAATGGACTTACATTAAAGCATCAGGAATCGGTGAAACTGCAGGGGGATTTCTTGGCAGGGAATATTACTGAAGTCTGTTGTAGGTTACTGAGGAAGTTTTATATAGTTTAGGGAGATGCATGGTCACCGTAGAATTTCGATAATTCTGGGATGATTTCAGTGGACTGCTTGGAGGAAGACATGGATTAACTACTCACGGGCTCTCATCCTTCCCTTGACTTTGATGGTTCTGGTTCCCAGGAAGTTTCCCCCTTCCTCTGCTCCCTCAGTTGACTCTGTCTATTTTCCTGGATGATTGTAATTTCCTTACAGTCACCGAAGTACAGAAGCCACTTATCCTGAAACAGTTTTGAGAGTATGAACCTGGCAAACAGTTTTTCAGAGGAAAGATGATGCCTTCTCAAACAAATTAATGGTGCTACCAGTAACTTGCCTGAAATCCTAAAATGTGAGATGGTCCAATGAGCTCTCTGCTAAAAAAAAAAAAAAATAATGTATCATTATGTCCTGGTGTTAGCTAGCAAGTATTAGAAAACAGAAATCAGAAGCTACTCCCACTTTTTTTTTTTTTTTTGCATTGGCATCTGTTGACCTATATTGTGCATTCTGTGTAAATTCCATATGCCAGAGAAATTCAAGAGTAAAAAGGTCATGTGAAGGTAGCGTGTGGGCTGGGAGGAGACCCAGAATAAAAGGGACCTGGAATAAGAAGGCAGTTTAGCAAGATATGAGCAATGATTTCTGAATTTTTTTTTTAACTGGAAGATAAATAAGCACTGAGGATTTTATATCAGTCTTGGATCAATAAGACATATTTTATAATAAGAAAAATAATGCATTTCCAACTTCTGGATACCTCTTTGCTCCTTCTATCTTGGGGCTCCCTGTGAGTTGGCAAAGCTTCCAGCTGCTTCCTGGTGAACCTTTAGGGCTTTGAGATCGAGAGCCAACCCTTAAGGAGTGCTGCTTGTCAACACAGTTCGCAAATCAGATTGACGTCCTTGTCCTAATGAGTGGTTGTTTTCCAGTCTGTTATTTCACACTTTGACACTAGATGTCAGAGAAAGACTTAGCCTTCTAATTTGTCGGTCTCCTCAGCAGAAAGAAAGGTTGTCTTCTGAGAGAAGTCAGGTATTGAAAATTGGCAAATGTCCCACTGTGAGTCCCTGGGGGGACCAGGGTTCTTATGCCAAAACATCGCTACCCTACTCATGCCTTATTAGACATACTTTCGATACTATTAAATCTCATTTACCAGAACGGGTTGGATCAAGGTCACTTAGAAATAGATTTTTTGGGGGTGGGGAATGAGAACTATCAATTTACTCTTTCAATTTTATTACAAAACGTATTCAATTTTACTTACAAATAAAAGACAGATATAACATGGTCATGTTCTTATAATCCTTTTTATTAGTGAATTAGGAAACAGCCAAACCAATTAAAAATTGCATGAAAGTCTCATAAGATCATTCCAGTGCTCTGTGGTAGTTCCTTTCATTTTGTAAAAATGGCATCTTGTTTTAAATGATATTAAGTAAAAATGTGGTTTTATTAGAGCTGTTATTTTAGTTATATTGCCAAATTCCCAAGGCGTTCAGCCATTTAGCAGGCTTTCTGATGTAATAAAAGAAAAATTGTGTGCTTTTTCATTACTATGGATGGCACATTGAAACAATTTTTTTTCTCTTTTTCTTTTCTTTTGTTTTGCGTTGGTTTTGACCTGACAGAAGGCAATGTGAACAAACTGGAATCAGGCAGGACAGTGGTAAAGGACAGAGCCAGAAAAGGGCACATGGTTTTCCTCATCATGCACATTTTTTCCCTTAATTCCAAAGGGTCACAGCCATCATGTTCTCAACCATCCTTTGGAAATAACTAGTCATCTACCCGCCCAAGGTTAAAAATAGCACTCTTACAGTGAAAGGAGGGTTTACTCAGACATGGTGTAGCAGCCCCGCCTGTGGAAGATATTCCAGGATTTCTCTCGGTGATTCTGGAAGCCATTATGTCATCATCAAAAATAGCATTATTAATATTGCATGGGTGTGTCCTTTATTTATTTGTGAGCTGGGTGCTGTGCAAGGCACAGGGAACATGAAAAGGAAGAGACAGAGCTTCTCTGAAGGCTCCTGATGGAGACAGGAGAGAAACATGCCAACCAATCATTCTAACACCCATGACAATACTTACAATGATCACTGGTTGTCTGGTCAGCAACCTCGACAACCTCAGGCTTTCAGATCAAAGTTGATGATGCGGACAAATAATAAAAACAATTTCCCAGTGTAACTCAGATTAAAGGATAACTCAGGATTAAAATATGGAGGGCTTTCAGTACCGTTAATTATTGATTTGTTGATGATTTATTGATTAAAAAAAACCCCACTCATATGGCACATAGTATGTGCCAGTCATCATTCTAAGAATTTTTTGACTATCAATCTATTTCATCCTTAAAGTAACCCTACTAAATAGGTACTAGTATTAGTCCCATGTTATAGATAAGTAAACTGAGGCACAAAGAGGTTAAGTAGCTTGCCAAGTATTCGCAGCTAGGGCTAGAATCCCGGGGTTGGTGGGGGGGTGGGACTTGTCTCACTTACCTTTTCTTTTTTCCAACTCGAACTCCCAGCTAACAACCTGTGCTTTGTCTCTTCTACCCAGAGAGACAGCACTATAGAGTTTAACAGATTATGATTTTGGAGTCCAGTCTGATCTGTGTTTGACTCTTAGGTCTGCTACTTAATAACTGTGAGTTTGGGTCGGTTTTTAACTTCATTGAGCCTAATATAGGGAACAATGATAACCAATTCCTACAGTTGTTGAGAGAATAAAAGGAAATATCACAGTAAGATTCCATAGATTCGATGCAGGCTCTTGCTTCCTGTGGGAAAGCCAGCTCCAATCACCCCTCCTGGTTCTTGCCTCCTGATGATCATGCCCTGTGGGTTTCCTCTCACTCTGCGTAGGGATGACCTATGTAACCAGTAGGATATTGCAGAAATGTCAGAATGTAACTTCTGAAGCCAGTTCATGAAGGGCATAACAGCTTCTGCCTGGCCCCCTGCTTGATCATCCCGTCTCGGGAAAGTCAACATGGTGCCAGCAGCCTCCCGCCAATAGCCAGCATTGGCCGGCCAGTTGTGGGAGACAGCCACAACTCCTCGAAGCAGACTCTCCAGACTCTCCTAGAAGCAGACTCTCAGCCCCAGTCAAGCCTTCAGGTGATAGCAGCCCTGGCCAAGAGCTTGTCTACAACCTCTAAAAGATCCTGGGCCAGAAGCACCCAGACGAGCCCCTTCCAGATTCCTGACCCACAGAAACTGTTAGAGATAGTGAGTATTTATTGCTGTTTTAGGTCCCTACGTTTGAGATAGTTTGTTATGCAACCATAGGCAACGAATTAATGTACGTTCCCTCATCTGTTCTTTCTCCAATATGTCAGGCTAGGTATTTTTCTTATAGACGCTTCTCAAAGAACATTCTGCTCCAGACATAAATTTAGTGGATGAAGTTTGTCCTGAGAACCCACTTATAGTCTATTTCACCTTTTTTTTTCTGTCAATGAACAATGTCTCCTCCCTGCTGACAGCTGGAAGCTTCTTGACCTCCTCGTGTGGTCAACCAGTCTTCATTGGGATTCAGTTGCCCACTAGGCATTAGTGGATATGAGCTCTCATGTGTCTCTTTGCAGGGATATTTGGACTGTATTAGTGGATATGGATGATAAAAGAGCATCGCTTTTAAGATGATGACTTTCCTGGAAGTTTGAAAAGCCTGTAAAACTGAGAGTTTTCAGCACTTTTGGGGTGGGTACTGTCTGTGTTCCTACATAGATTCTCTTTGGCCAGCTTTCAGTTTAAACCTGGAGCTTATAATGACCACGGTGTTGACCCAGAATGTCTAACCTACCACCATTCAATTCCCCTGTGCTTATGGGATATCCAGACATGTGAGATTTGGTGGACCCACGTTGCTGAGGAGATCCCACTACTGGAACAAACGTGCTTAGTTGAAAGAGCCTGGAATTTGAAGTCAGGCAGACCTGCATAGTGTTCCTTTAGACCTGAACCACCAGTGTCTCTGTCCCGGGCCCTGAAATTCAAGAGGTTCTGTTTGGGGAAGAGTCCAAGGGACCAAGGGGGACATTCTTGTCTGGAGCCCAGAGACCTCCTAGACCACACTTTGGGCACTAGGGTCCTAGGATCTCCTGCTCAAAGATATACAAGCATCCTTCTGGAGTTCTTCCTAAGGGTGGATCACCTGGCTTCCTTGGCTTGAGGAGTGAGCAAGAATGGCTTTTTGGGGTAAGGGAGCAGGGGCAGAGCTTGAACATAAGAGCTAGGGTGTCCACACACGTGAGTGTGAAGTTCTTTGCAGTGCAGGATGGAGCAGAGGGAGAAGAGAAACGTGCTTGGGGCTTCCCTTTAAACTCTTGTCCTGGACCCTGCAAATGTGAGATATAGGCCTGGACCCAAGTTTGAATGATTTCCTGTAAGTTAAAATAAAATTGAAATTCCTGGTAGTAGCCTTTGGGATCTGCCCCCCCCACCCCTCACAATCTCTCCAATTCATCTTTACCAATCTTCCCTTGCTCACTGCACCCAGCCCACTCAGGCCTTTCCATCCTAAGAGAATGTCAAGGCGAATCTCCCATTGGGGCTCTTGTGCTTGCTGTTCTCTCTGTCTGGAATCTTCCTTCCACAGGTCTTCACTTGATTGGTTCATCATCATTCAGATTTAAGCTCAATGGCACCTGCTTGGAGAAGCTTCCATTTATCAAACAGTGTACATGAAATTCTTCCCACCCCCTTCCCTATTATACTTGATGATACTTCCATGCTCTTGATAGCGTTTATCACTGTCTGAATTGTCTCATTCATTTCTTTGTTCACTTGTTTTTTGATCCCCACCCATCTCCCATGTCAAATATGTTTCAGGGTTGTCTTGTTTACTCATTGTATCCCAAATGCTCTGAAGCGTGCTTGGCATATAGTAGTTGCTCAAGAAACGTCTCAGTGAACGAACTTCTCAGACTTCGTTTTGTTGGCTATAAATGAGACAATGCATAGTCATCATGTAGAAGTCATGTATAGATCTGAAGCAATAGAATAGGACCCAGCCCACCTTCCTGGTGTGTATTAGGAACCCAGTAAGTGTTATTTTCCATTCTTTTGCCCACATTGCAAATTCATCTCAAATTCGCTAGAACAATAAGAATCCCATGCCTCTACCCCTGTCTCCCTCTGGACTACTCTACTATCCTCCATATTTTTCCATTCATGTTCTGCTCTAATCCCTGGTGTCTACCCACCCTACCTAGGCTGCTTCTTTTCGGGTCTCTTCCGAAGTTGTTAGTGTAAGCGTGTCCCCTGGTGGCCACATTAGATATGACACATCGTGGAGAAGGGAGGAAGTTTCATTAAGAAGAGACGTACTTAGGGGTCATTCTCAAGCAGTTTCAAGAGCCCCTAGTTCAGATGAAAGTCAGGGCCACAGAAACTGTGGTCTCCATATATATTCATTGCGAAATCCACATCCTCCTCCTAGCATCTCACTGCTCGACCTCAGTTCAGGATCTAGTATCTAATCTGGATCATTGCCTCCTTTCATCTGAAAAACTAGCCTCTAATTGACTTCCCTTCCACAAATTCTCCTTTTTTCAAGGAGACCATCATTTTCCTAAAGTTCAGATTTTCCCAGGTCCTTTTTCCCTCCTCAAAAACATTCAATGGCTCCCTGTCATATAAAGAATAAATTCCCATCTCCTCAGCCTGACATCCCAGATAGACACTTCAAAGTTTTCATTCAACCTGACTTTGAAATTTCATGTTCTCTACCCTTCCCCTTCACCTTCACCTGCTTTTGTTCATGGCATCTTGACCACTTCTCAGAAACACACTTCCAGTTCACTGAAGCCGTGTCGACCTTCGTGCTGTTACCTCCATCTGAAATGCTGTCCCCTTACTTTTCCCATGCTTCTCAAAGCCAGCTCTAGGATCTGACTTCCATGGACTGCCTCCCATTCTCACACTCCTCTTGACATCCACTGTTCCTGTAGACCATTGTTCATGTTTCTGCCACGACAACTGTGCAGGTCTTATCATTGTTTTGATTTTTTTTTACAGGCTTGTCTTTGCCAGGTCTGTAAGTTTCTCTAGGACAGGGATGGTGTTTGATCTACTTTAACACTGTGGCGTGTACAGAGTAGGTCAATAATAGTTGCTGAATGGACAAATGAATATCAAGGCTGAGGCTGGCATCTATGTTTTCTGGAGCCCAGTCAGACAGATCTGAGAAGAGACCACATATGGTGATATTGGGACTGAATCTTTGAAATTGGAACTGCCTTGGGGAATCTTGGATGTATAGTTCCTCTGAACTGGAAGCAGGGTCTCCAATGCAGTTCTGTGAACTGAGTTTTCTTAGGCGAGTGATGCACACGATCATTCCCGAATCCCTTTTTTTATACTGAGAAGTGAAGGTGAACGTCTTGGGATAATGTCTCCTTTACTCTGATATGTCAACATAAAAGGCAAAGTGTAAAAGTTGATATTGTTAAAATATTAATCACATGTATATGAGAAATTGTATTTCTGTAACACAAGGCTTTTCCCAAAATTTAACTGACCTTGTTGCATCCCAAGGTAGTTGTATGTTATAAGTAGTTGAGATGAAAAAGCTGATACTATGATAAAATCTCTTAACTAATTTTGAGACAAAGGACTTAGTAATATCTAATGGACACAACACGGTTCTCAAGAGTCAATAACTAGATACATAAATGTATCTCTTTCCTGAGTCACTTTGTTGTATCTGTTAATGATCTTTTGTCTCATCTGAAATTTGGAGATATCTGATTTCTAATATTATCAACAACTCAGGTGTCCAGTAAATATGAACTGAGTGACACTCATGAAATTGAGCATTTTCCAGAAAAGTGCCAATTGTCTTACAGAAAGTTAAATTCGAAGTTACATACTTGGGACCCATCTTTCTACTCAAAGCCTAAACCCTGAGAACAGCATTCTAGAGTTCATTCATTGTCGTTTGCTGCTCTTCTCTGTTGTTGGGGAGGACATGTGCCTGGTTCAGAGAACCACCTTCCTATATTCCTTTTTTTTTTTTTTTTTTTTTTAACAATTCTTCTTCTTCTTTTTAATATTTATTTATTTTTGAGAGAGAGCGCGCGAGCAGAGGAAGGGCAGAGAGAGAGGGAGATACAGAATCCTAAGCAGGCTCCAGGCTCTGAGCTGTCAGTACAGAGCCCAATGCAGGTCTCAAACTCATGAACCGTGAGATCATGACCTGAGGCGAAGTCAGACACTTAACCGACTGAGCCACCCCGGTGCCCCTATCTTCCTGTATTTTATGATTGATTGAATACCTTAATTTTACACACTAGATCCCCGTCTTGTTCAGACAGCAGCAGGCAGCTAAGTTTGGAATATCTGCTTTCAGGTTCTCTACAGGGGGCTATATCAGGCCACTTCCCAACAACCGAACCTCAAGAGGAGAACCACACCGGCTAAAGAGATTTGTGGGAGCCACTGAGCCAGTCTCTGGGTTTTTGTCTCTATTTCTGGATGGAAGAATATACTTTTTTTGAAAAGGCACCAACCACACTACAGACAACCACCTACATCATGTGGTTTAATAAACAAGATATGCTGTAAATATTTAGTTCTGTGGCTTATTGCAGTGTAAACTAAGTGTGAGAGTGTGATTTTCAGAGTAATTGGGAGTCTGGTGGGTTTGGAGCAGGTTTCCATATTCCCCGGGTTTTTTGGTTTTGTTTTGTTTTGTTTTTTTGAATAATCCTAGGCCAATCTTGGATCTTAATTACTCTAAAGAGTAATTAAGTGGGTTTTGTTTTGTTTTTTTTTTTTTTGAATAATCCTAGGCCAATCTTGGATCTTAATTACTCTAAAGAGTAATTAAGTGGGGCTTGTCCTTGACTGTCCAAAACAAACTTTCATGTGGCACTAATTTGTCAGAGACCTTCAAAGTCATCCTGGAGCCAAGGTTTGGGCGTTTTCTGAGGACGCTATCTAAAAGTTGGTATTCTTAGGCTCACCGTGAGAAAAAAGTGCCCCTAAAGACCCACTATGGGGCAAATCTTTCATACCCATGCCAGCTTGTAGGAGAATTAATCCAACAGCCCCAGCCGCTACTTAGAAGACAGATATAATTATCATGTTCTTGCAAACATATGCCCCTCTGTATGGCTCTGAAGTTTAGACCCCCACCCATAAGAATAAAGCTAAAGCCTGCATCAACAGCCCTGTGTATGCTCCCTGGAAAATAGTTCGTATTTCACTATAGTCTTCTCACAGCCAGGTCAAGTCTGTAAGATAAACAGCCGGTTGCACGATGTATGGTTCTTTGTTTTATTTGAAAGTGTCTTTCAAACACACTACCCACCAGGACTACTACAGGTCCTGGTGTAACTGGGGAAAACCAAATTCAATAGCATTCATGATGCTCCCCAAGTTCAGAGGAGAGTTTGCCCAGCAGGGTACTTTCAGCCATGAGGGAACACACTTGCAGATGAGGCTGGGAATTCAGGCACTAGTGTCCTCTGTCCTGAAAGCGAACAGCGTCTTCCATAATATAGATGCAGCCTTGGCCAAATGTATATTCAGCACTATGTTCCTCTCAACCCTGTTCTAAGGAGATAACGGATAATGCTATTCCACCAGTTGTGTGGGAGAGGGTCAAGAAAGCATTTGCAGCTTAGAGCACAGGCTGTGAGATGCATCCAATCTTAATGCAATCCTAAGTCCCTGGGCAAGAGCCACATGAACGGAATTTGTAACCAGCAAAAACATTTTTTTTAAATTATAAGTTAATTTCTATGGGAGATGGAGCTGGTGTGTGTGAGTGACAGAGAGGTAGAGAGGAAAAGAGGAAGACAGTGAGGGAGGGGAGAGTGAGAAAGACAAAGAGAAAGATGAATGAGAACGAGTAGGGTAGGTAGAGATAAAAGGAAAGCAATATAAAAAGAGAGAGGGTACAAACGGAGTAATAACTTCTGGTGATTGTGGAGATACATCACAAATAGAACTGGGGAAAAGAAGGGATTTAAGACAGTTCACAGGGGAAGTTGGGGGTGTGGCTGTGAACAGAGGAAAGATGAAATGAATAACAGGAAAACAGAAGGGAAAGGCAAAGGCAAACCACTTCAAGAAGTAGGTAGGAAACAAGATGTGCATTTGGAATTTAAGTGCATTATTTTGTCTCCCCAGTTTTTCACTTACAATGCGTTCTGCCGATGACAGTCTAATTCCCAATTAAGATATGCTAATGAGGCTGACCCCGTCCCATAGACTCGTCATGCCTGATAAGCAGCTTATTTTCTTTTTGGGTTGGGGGGAAGGCAGTTATCTAGTCTCTCCACACCTAGCTTTCTCATTGACATTCCTTCTCCAAAGACACAAAATCACCACATATTGTTCTAACAAATATTTATTTTAGTCTAATACACTTTCAGCTCTTGTGAATTGACTACTAACTGCTCATATAAACTTCATATTCTTCCATTGGCTTTCAGTTATTTGGATCAAAAATAAAATTCCCATAAATCTCTTTTATTAATGGGGAACATTGATGTCATTCTGGTTTATCTGTGGACAAGTGTAATTATTTCTCAGTACGGAAAGCATCTTTAGGAGGCTGCAAATATGCCTTAGAGGTAACATGGGGGGTAGGGGAGGGGGGGAAGTTGTGCCACAGAGTCAGCTGGCTGGCTTGCAAATGACAGACGATGAATATGAGCCGAATCGTGGTAATAGAATGAAAATCTGGATTGTCCTTCAAGGGATGTTAGAAAGAGCATTAGGAAGTGGCAGCAAGACCTAACGAATGTAGGCACCAGTTCCCGAGCGTCCAAGCATCGTGAAAGGCGCTGTCTGCACGCCATCACATTTCGCAGAGGTGGAAGTCACCCTTTCCACGTGCACATTTCTCTAGTGACAGTCCCTGCCCCATGGTTCTGCAGGAACGCCAGGGTCCTTCCTGAGGGCCGCTGGCATTCCCAGGAATTGCTTATATTCCCCAAATGTGACTGCCAAGCGCTTGCTTCCCAATTACCCCAGATTTCCTCTGCTGGGCTCATTTTCACCTCTCCGTGGTGCACCAACATCTCCAGTCCACGCCCAAATCTGGGCTCCTTCTCACCTCTCCGTGGTGCACCAATGTCTCCGGTCCAAATGTCATCACAGAGCCTTCCTGTATTTCCCAAGCTGGCGCACCCATACATAAAGATATAGAGACTAGTGGTGGTGAAGATTATGAGCGCTCTAGTCAGACTTCATGAGTTCACATTCAGACTCTGACCCCCTTAAGCACGTTACATAACCTGTCTGTACCTCAGTTTCTTTCTCTGTGAAATGGGGGTAATAATATTTCCTTTTATAGAGTAGCTCTGAGAGTCAACGAGTTAATGATATGTGGGGCACCTAGAAGTGTGCCGGGCACATTGTAAACCCTCCATGAATGTTAGTTATTACTAGTGAGAGGTTGTAACGGTTAAGAAACTTTACCAGAGACTTCAGATTATAAGAAAATTACAGCTTTGGGAAGAACAATGTGAAACTTGATATGAGATATTGTTGCCGCTGTAAACACTGACACAGAGCCTCTGATGGGGTGTTTTCCTCCTCAGTCCTCAGCCTCCACTGTCCTCTGGGATGGAGACATGCTCTTCCTTAGCTCATATTCCTGCCTCATCTCCCAGCCCCACCTCCCATCCTGGACCACAGTCTCTAATCTCAGTCCTGAAGAAGCCCCAGATCAGTAAACAGTACAACAATCTCTTCATTCATGGCAGACAACACTTTCACCTACACTATTTAGAAGCCTTAGGTCTTCATGGGCTTAATCCCTTCCTTCTCAGGGATTGGGCACTGAGCCTTGCATTTGCATAACCATAAATCCCATTCAAGAATTTGCCCCAACAAAACAACAGTCTCTTGCTAAAGATGAATTCTCCTGGCAAGAGGATATAGGGCTGTGGGGAGTGGGAGCCCCTCCTGAGACCCAGGGTTCTTCCACTGGCATTAAAAATATTAAACATGTATCCTTTGACCAAGAAAAGCTTGTTGTGAGCCCATGAAGCGTGTTTGATGTTGTTGACGATCACCGCCTGGAGGAAAAACCCGAGATGTTGCAAGAAATGGTGCAGAAACTGGATGGGTGAAGAGATAAAGTTGGTGACAATGACTGTGAGAACTGTCCCTTGGAAACTGTGATAATGAAGTCGGAAATGGAAAGCAAGGATCACATATTCATTCCATATGCTTCTCCTCACTATAAAACACACCGCCTTTATGTTCTAATCATCCTGGCCTGTATTTCCATCCCTCTGCAGAACAGCTTTCTTGAAAACCGTCAGTATGCTCCAAGTTGCTGTATCCAGTGGCTTTTCTCAACCCACGTCTTCCTCCTCAACTCCCTAGAACATTTGACATGATTGAAATTCTGTTCTCCATTGGGCCTCCTTGTCCTTTATCTCCTGATTTTCCCTGAGCCTCTGGTTCTTTCTCTCCCATTATCATGGTCTTTTCTTCCCACCCCTTTCCCCACAGTTTAGAACCTAAGGCTTTATCCTTTCCCCCGTCCTGTTTCTTACGTTTTCTCCTCCTAGCAACTTTACTCATTCCTGTAGTTTCAAGTGTAATTCCTCTACAGATGAATCCCACATTCCTGTCTTTAGCATTGACATTTCCCCATCTCTGTTTACTTTTTAAACTGCCTTCGTGTTAGATAATTCAGCTGAAACCTTAAACTCAAATTCAAAATCTTCAATGTCAAAACCATTGGCACTTGTTAATCTCTCTCTCTCTTTTAAACTAGAGATTCCACAGTCTTGCATTGATGTGGATTTAAAACTTCTGAGTCAACGTTTCCAACTTTAATTTTTTAATATTTATTTATTTATTTATTTATACCATGATCCACTGTAAGAACTACATTTTATATCTTGACTGGTAAATACACACACACACACACACACACACACACACACACAACTGAAACAAAGTTTCACAGAATTGTACTTGCCTCACTATGTGTGATGCACTCCATTTTATTCTGATCTATTCCATTCTATTAAAAAAATCTGGTTGTAACCCATTAAATTGGTGTCATGACCCACTAAGGAGATATAAATTGCAGTTTTAAAAAGAATGCTTTTAGCATTATAAACAATAGCCAAACCATGGAGAGAGCCCAGATGTCCATCGACAGATGAATGAATAAAAAAGATGTGGTATACGTATAAATGGAGTATTACTCAGCCATCAAAAAGAATGAAATCTCACCACTTACAGTGATGTGGATGGAGCTAGAATATATTATGCTAAGTGAAATAAGTCAATCAGAGAAAAACAAATAACCATATGATTTCATTCACATGTGGAATTTAAGAAACAAACAGATGAACATATGGGAAGGAGGGGAAGAGAAGAAAGGGAAACAAACCACAAGAGACTTGTAATGATAGAGAACAAACTGAGGGTTGGTGGAGGGGAGGTTGATGGGAGATGGGCTAGATGGGTGATGGGTACCAAGGAGGGCACTTGTGATGAGCACTGAGTGTTGTATGTAAGTGATAAATTACTAAAATCTACTTCTGAAAGCAATATTATACTGTATATTAACTATACTGTATATTAACTATATTAACTTTCTCTCTTAACTCCCAAACCTAATTGGTCTTTAAGAAATGAGCTTATTTTCAAAGTGACTTGCATATTCAATCTCTTTTTTTAATTTTCTCTCTGACTTTTAAATATTATCTCCATTGGGAAACCTTCCCAGGTTTCCTCTCCTCCGGCCAATCTTATTCTTCTCTAAGCAACTCTATGTCTTTGGTTGCATCTCTTTTAATTTACTTACCCATCTGACGTATCACACACCATAACTTTCTCTTTTCTTATTTGGTTTTGTTTTTTTCTTTCCTAGACCGTCACTTGACAATAAACAATGCATTTCTATGCTTATTTATTTTCTGTGTCTTTCACTAAAATGTGAGATTGAAGATTCGGTATCCTTAGCACTTGGAACTGAACTGTGCTTAGAGCATGGATCACCAATGAAACAAGGTTGGAGAGAAGAATAAATGAAGGAATGACTCCCAGCAGCAACAGGGACTAATACCTCCTCCAGAGCTAAAGAGGAGATGCCCACAAGCTCTTTTTTTTGTTTTAATTTTTTAATGTTTATTTATTTTTGAGAGAGAGAGAAAAAAAATCAGGGGAGGGGCAGAGAGAGAGGGATACAGAGAATCTGAAGCAGTCTCCAGGCTCTGAGCTGTCAGGACAGAGCCCGATGCGGCACTCCAACCCACGAACTGTGAGATCATGACCTGAGCTGAAGTTGGACACTTAACCTACTGAGCCACCCGGGCACCCCTGTTTTAATTTTTTAATTAAAAAATTTTTTAACCACTTTGGATCCTATGCCCACCCTCATGGCCAAGGGATTGACGTGAGCTGATTGATTTAATGCCTCAGTTTATTGCCCAGTACTGAATCATTCCCTGTGGATGGTTCCAATCAAGCAAGGCACATCCTTGCAGGCAGGAGTGGGATCTATTCAATCCAAACCCCTGGATGTTGCCCAGTAGCAATGGGGGAGGGGTTGGAGTAGATGCTGAGATGCAGTAAGGTAAGGTGTCTGACCCTGAGGAATTCCCAGTTAAGTAGGACAGAAAGACAATGAATTCATACTGATAATCGTACCTGGGGCTGTGTATGTAGCAAGTTAACGGATGAACTGGGATCATGACTCAGGTCTCAGAACTCTCAGTCTAGTACTTTTTTTCATTGCATAGAACTGTCTCTTTCGTTGTAAGAACTGATTTCCTGATGTGTGAAATATAGCTAGTGTATGAGATGTGGCACAGCTAATAAAAATGATTACAGTTCACCTCTTGTGGAAGACTGTTTTGAACAGCCCTAATGAATCATATGAGATAAAAATAATAATCAGACCACTTTTCAAACTATCCTGCAAAATTGCCACTGGTCTTTCTCCCCTCCTAATCACTCAGTAATGCCTCCTCCAAAAGCAGTGGGTAGTCACAGCCTGAAGAATCATGGTATAAGGTCTGTGGTTCATAATTTTAAACTATATTAAAATTCTTCCTTTTGCAGAGTAGCATTTCCTTCTCAGCCAAACTAATTTGCATGGCTTTTTGCTAATCTGCATAGCCGTTGAGTTCCTTTCGAGGGGGCAGGTAGAAGGAAGAAGGCCTAAGGCGATGTCACCTGTCCAGAGCATTGAAGAGCAGCCTGAAGCAATGCCACCAACAGGCAGATGAGAGTAATTCAGAGTCACTGACAACAATTCCATGAGAGTCAGACAGGGCCTTAGCGATCATCCCACCCAATCTTCGCAATATAATGAGGCTCGCTCAGGGCAGTGGAATGAGTCGTCAAAGTCACACAACAGGGGGGTGTCAGAGCCAAGACCAGGTTGAGGCCAAGTCCTAACGTCCAGTTTTTGATCTTGACGCTGCCTTAGCAGGGACAAAGAAACTGTGTCCGTTTGGCCAAGTAGTTTGAGAAGCGACACAGTCTCACAAAGATGGAGGAAGCGATAGGACTTGAGAAATCAATTTTCACAGTAACTATTTCTGGAAGGTCATTGGACCATGGATGGCAAGTTACCTGGGTTGTAGAGTTATACCTCTGGTCTGTCCTTTCACATTCAAATGGTCTCTTACCCCTGAGAGCACATATGCTTAATTTTTTTTTTTTTTTTCATTTTGGATGGGGTGAGTTTTGGTCTCGAAGACGTGATGGAAGCTGTAGACGCTTCCCCCAGATATTTGTACCTGCATTCACAATTTTTCAAGGGCTTCGTGAAATTCTTGAATCTCATTCATGGCACAAGAACAGCACTCAGATAGCTTTAAAGAGACTGTGTGGCTCAGGGAAGCTGACAAGAGGAGATCATGACTCATCTCAGCTGTCTCTGGGAGTCTCTTGAGGGTGGGCAAGAAGGAGTGCTGCCGGCAGACTGCCTTCGGACTCAAACTGCATACATCCTGTTGGTCTTATTTTCTGAAAATCTTGACTGATGCAGATTTTTCCCAAAGGATACTGACGTTGAAATTGTGGCACAGAGAATATGATGTCCAGAGCATGCCTTGTTTCCTGACAGTACTAGCTGTACGTGCTTCTGTCAAGGTGGCACATCAAACGTGCGCTTGTTCCAACTGGTGACTTCAACTGGTGACTGAGACTCATTGTTTTAGGGAAATATAAGCAGCTTATAGACTTTCAGAAGCTCTGGGGGTGGTCAAACAGACTAAAAAGAATAGGTTCCTAGAATCTAGTGTATGGGAGCAAAGCATAGAGTGAGCAGACCAGTCAGTAAAACCGGGCTCCAGAACAGGATTGAATACATTGACTGAACCACGCGTAGCTGCCCAAAGTTGCCACGCAACCTCATGCCTCTGTGCCTTTGCACATGTTGTTCCCTCCGCCTGGCTTATCCTTATTCGTCGTGTGCATTAGTCAGGGTTCTCCAGAGAAACAGAGCCAACACAAATACATAACAGAGATATAAATGTAAATATGTACTTAAATATAAATATATATCTACATATATAAATATAAATATATATATATATATATTTTTCTCTCTCTCTCTACATATATATATGAGAGAGAGAAAATGAGAGGGACAGAGAGAGAATAATTTATGTTAAGGAATTGACTCACATGTCATCGAAGGAGGTGGTCAAGTCCCGAAAGCGCAGGGTAAAGAGTGTTTGGTTCAGTCCAAGCCTGAAGACCATCTGCTGGCAGGATTCTCTCTTGCTTGGGGAAGGTCAATTTTTTCTTCTATTCAAGCCTTTGCTTCACTGGACAAGGCCCAAACACATTAGGGAGGGCAATCTGCTTTACTCAAAATCCATCTCACCTAAAATATCCTCACAGAAACATCCAGAATAATGTTTGAGCCCCTATCTGGGCACCAAGGCCCAGACAAATTGATGCATAAGATTAACCATCACACATTGTTGGCCTGGGAATCTCTCCTAATTTTTTGAGGTTCAGCCTAAACATCTTTCTTCTTCTCTGTTCTGCCACCGGACTCAGCACATTCTTGTATTTTAAACTATATTCCACAGTATGATTATGATTTGATCACATGCCTGTGGTCTCTGTTAGACATTGAGCTTTCTGAGGGCAGGGACTGTGGGGACTATTGGAGATGATATTACAAGTCGATATGCTAGGCCCTACCCAATGCCTAGTATAGAGCTGCTCAGGAATAAGATGATGAATTAACGGAAGGATTCAGAAGTTAGAAACAATAGCACCATTAAATTATTTAATCTCCAAATAATGGGCTTCTTTTCTGAATACGTGTTGCATCAGAGATGCAATAGAGCTTGGTCACCTTGTCCCAAGAACACATGCACACACATACCCATATTCATTTTGACTGACCCTGGAAAGATTTGCCAAGGTTATTAGAGATGCATCCAGTGATTAGCCCTTCCTGCTTTTCTCGGGACAGAATGAAGCAGAGGGAAGAACAAGGTTTATAGCTTCAGGTAGATTTGCCTTTAACTCATGTGGACAGGCCCCCTGCTAACTGCCTGAACTTGGGTGTGATTTGTACGGTCTCAAAAACTTGTACCTTAAAAAAAAAAAAAATCAATCCTATGAGAACAACAACAATAATCCCTACAACAGTGTTAGAAAAATTAAGTGCCAAGCGTGTAGTAAGTACTTAGTAAAAACTGGTCCTCCTTCTCTCTTCCTTATGTATGTTTGAAGTAATATCTAGCACATACTGCATTAACTGTTGAAAGTAACTAAGAACATGTTAATGAGTTCTAAAGGTAGTCTCGAGCTCTCTCAATGTTCTAGGATTTCTTTTTATCTTCTTTCACTTTTTGACCAAAAGAGAAAATGTAGACTGTGTAGATGGTCCCATATGAAAAACAGAGAGAGAGAGAGAGAGAGATGGTTGGTGTGTGTACCATTTTGTTCTTTATTGCTATTGGTAATTCCTAATCTTTTTGGGGAAACAGGCACCTTTGACGATCTTTAGAAGACTAAGGACTCTTCCCCCAGAAAAATACACATACAGGGGACACTTTGCATATAATCTCAGGGAGTTCAGGGATCCCATAGATGCCAGGTTAAGAATTCTATCAAAATCTTCTCATCTGTTGTCTGTCTGTCTTCTGTCTCTTGCCTCACATTCCCTCTGTCTCTCTCTCTCTCTCTTGTCTCTACCTCTATGTCTCTGTTTCTCTATCTGTATTTTTATCTGCTTAACTAATATGTTTAAGGACTGCGGATGGGTAAATGGATGAATGAATAAAGAAGTAGATGATAGTGCTACCATGTCGAATTGTTGTAAGAATGAAACAAACTAAGGCAGATACGGATTTTAGAGTAATATATTTTAGTAAGTGCTCAGTAAAGTGTTAGTTGCTATTATTAATTAATTTATTTAAGTTTATTTATTTATTTTGAGAGAGAGAGAGAGAGAGAAAGAGAGAGCATTCAGGGGAGGAGCTGAGAGAGAGGCAGAGAGAGAGGGAGAGAGAGAGAGAATCCTAAGCAGGCTCCATGCAGCCAGAACAAGAGCCAGACACAGGCTCAAACCCACGAACCATGAGATCATGACCTGAGCTGAAGTCAGGCGCTCAACGGACTGAGCCGCCCAGTGCTCCTTTAGTTGCTATTATTTATTTTGATGATTTAAAATCGCCAATAATATAATTACTTATATACAAAGCATGACAGTACAAATAATAAATTCAACATCGCTAAGGGGAAAACTGCAATTAAGAATTGCCCTTTCAGACAGAAAGAACTTCCCTTCCTTTAAGGTGATTTACTCTCATGTAGGAATTGTGGGCTAACAGGGTAGCTATGATACCATCCTGCACTTTTTCCCTGAGACCCAAAGAGAAGTGAGATCCATTGTCCATAAAATGTTTTTTCTAGGGGCGCTTGGGTGGTTTAATCAGCTAATCATCCAACTCTTGATTTTGGCTCAGGTCACGATCTCGTGGTTCGTGAGTTCAAGCCCCACATCAGGATCTGCACCGATCCCTCCCTCCCTACCCCTCTCCCCCCCACCCCTCTCAAAATAAATAAACTTTCAAAAATTTTTTTAAAAAGATGTTTTTCTATCGTGGCAAGTTCTATTAGGAGAGGACGAGCCGAAATCTACTTCCAGACATCGCTAGGAGGGGTAATGTCCTTTTGTCTCTTCGTTAGGAAAGGTCCCTAGACCAGTAATTATGTTTACACCAATGCAAAAAGATATACCATTATATCAAATTCTAAAGCTGACACTTTCCCATGAGAAGTTGCTTAAGAGAAAAAAAAAAAGAAAAAAGAAATGTAAATGTGCAGTCATCACTGTTAACACTTCACATTTTTAAGGTAAAAGACTGCCTAAAATGGAATTTATTTTCCCTAATTTATAGGTCTTGTTTACATTTGGCCCTTCATTCTTCTCTTACAATGTGTATCTCCTTGCTCTAAAAAAAAAAATTTTTTTTAATGTTTATTTATTTTTGAGAGAGAGCATGAGCTGGGGAGGGGTAGAGAGAGGGAGACACAGAATCCAAAGCAGGCTACAGGCTTTGAGGTGTCAGCACAGAGCGGGATGTGGGGCTCAAACCCACAAACTGTGAGATCATGACCTGAGCTGAAGCCGGATGCTTAACTGACTGAGCCACCCTGGGGCCCCTCTCCTTGCTCCTTGCTTTTTAAAAGGAAAATATGGGGGCACCTGGGTGGCTCAGTCAGTTAAGCGTCCCACTCTTAGTTTAAGCTTAAGTCATGAGCTCATGGTTTGTGAGTTCAAGCCCCACATCAGGCTCCCTGCTGATAGTGCAGAGCCTGCTTGGGATTCTCTCTCTCTCTCTCTCTCTCTCTCTGCCCCTCCCCTGCTCTCTCTCTCTCTCTCTCTCAAAATAAATAAACTTTAAAAAAATTTTTAAAAAGGAAAATATTAACTATTGCAGAACTGCAATAGAACTGTCCAGTTAATGCAGCGTTACCAGGAGGTTAAGGACCATTCACCCTAGGCGGGCTCGTGGCCTACATACAACCCCTTCTCCTGGAAGGGGAAGGTGCAACTGAGTCTGCGTCCAGAAGGTGGCGCTGTCTGCAAAGCCCGTCTGGGAGGGAGGGGTCGCCAGCCTGGGGCGGTCAGGGCAGCTGCAGGCAGCCCGCAGACGCTAGGAAAGAAGAGAAAGGAGGTAGGGGGAGGTGTGGAGGGAGGGCAGAGCGGTGGCAGTGGTCATTTTTCCTAACGTTCCAGAGCTATGAACTGTCAATTTTGAAGGGCGTGTAATTGAATTCTAATTGTAACTGAAGTGGGAGGAGATGCCTGCCTTAAGTCTAAAGACTCTGACAGGTCTGGGAATATCTAAAATTCCGAAGTCTCCTGGTGATCTATTTGCAGGAGAGTCAAGGCTCTCCTGAGATGAAGTCAGCCTAAGGGGAGAGGGAGCAGGTTCTGAGCTGGACCAGTAACAGCGTGGTCCTGGATCACTAAGGGTGAATTGTGCTCCTGAGTCCTGAAGGGGAGTCTGCATCTTGCCGGGAGAGAGGAATTGTGCAAACACCTAAGAGGTGGTGTACTCAAAACCCTAGGCACCAAGGTACAAGCCACAAAACCCTGGGCGTCTCCTGGCACGATGTGCCGCCAGTGGCGGCCCACCAGGCATTGTGCTGTGACTGGGGTGGTAGGGACGTTGCCAGCGATGCTCCTAGCCGCCATGCTCCCAGAACTTACTTTTTGCCTGGCCCTGTGCCAAGTGCTTTAAAGTCTTCTCTCATTTTGGTTTCAAAATAAATCGAGAAGGTAGATTCTATTTCCAGTCTCATTTTACAGAAGAGGACACCGAGGCGGGCTTCACTTGTGGAGATGACAGAGACTGGGTTTGCAGCAGGCTGGGTCCAGCCCAAGCACAGGGCTCCTGCTACTCTTCCCCTTGGTGCCCGTCTGAGCTTCCTGAGGGTGACTTGCCCACAGGACGCGCCCAGAGGAAAGATGGGGTCGTGGTGGAGGGCTCAAAGCAGTGCTGACCAACCGGCATTGTCTTGAGGTCTTTGCGGTGCTCTTGGACTTGAGCCAGGCCTTGAAGGCTTGGATTTGGGAAAGGACTTTCAGGGGCCTAGCGGGAAGAGGGGGTGAGGGCAGGAGAGGGGGAGGCGTGATCAGGGGCAGTGAGAGGCCAGTGTGACCAGGTGAGGGGGAGGGGGTGAAGCCTGTATGGCAGGAGTGGGCTGGGGCTGACGTTGGATGCCATGGACCCACACTGAGGAAGGGTGAGGTGGGCCCAGCCTCCCTGTGGCCCCAGAGACCTTCGGGATTGTCTTTGGTCTGTGGCCTCACTCCCCAAGCTTCGAGTTCTTGGTGCTTGCCAGAAGCCATGGATTTTTTATGGGTCCTGGTCCACCCCCATGAAGCTGGCATCAGAAATAATTTTTTTTTTCCGGAAGAAAGTTGAAGAGAAAATAACTTTATTGTCAGTTCTCACTTATCTGTGAGGAAATAAGGGCAACTGAAATCTACAGATTTCAATAGCCAGTGGTTTTGCCTTGTTTGGCAACTCATGTTTCGCCATGGCTTCCGGAAAACAGCAAAATTGAGTTGTCAGATTTTCACGTTTACTCCTTCACGTCCTCCATCTGAAGTGCTAAGAAGCAGGGAAGTGGCCCAAGTGTGGACAGCAGGAGGGAGAAGAAGGGAAAGCAGGTGTCGTGGTCCATGAATGTCCGCTTACGTGTTCGGTTCCCGAGAAACCCGGAACTGAGCGCTGGGCTCTGTGCGTGCCAGCGCTGCTGTGGCTGACTGCTGGGTGGGAACCTGGACATGGGGTGGGGGACATAGTAGCTGCACATGTCACCGAAGTTCAGAGGTCAAGGGCATCCCACACAAAAGCTACACGTCCTAAGAAGTTTGACAAAATCCCCTGTTGAGGAAACCTACCTGGGGATCAAAGGGACCAAAGTGGGGTGAGCTGACTCCAGCACTTGCTAGCAGGGTGACAGAATTCAGTTGACGTCTCCATGTACCTCATCATTTCTCTTCTGTTCCCCTGGAGAGTGGCTTTGTGTGGTAAATATTTATATGATATCTGAATTATTGGTGATGTCATACATGCCCTTGTATCTGAGAACATACTGTGATTTAGAACTAAAACTCTTTATCATCCCCATTTCTGCTAAGTAGGATCCACTCCTGATGCAGGACCTTGGGAGGAACATTTGGATCCGAGAGAAAAAGGCCTGGTGTGTAATCTCAAGAGCAACCCTCCTTTCTCTTGTAAGCAAGGGCAATGGGTTTGGGCCGAATCAGGAGGTTGTAAGTGGGGGTCATGGGGCAGGGGGTTGGAGGTCAGGTGTTTTCTACCTTTTCTTGGCAGTAGGAACAGACAGAGCTTACCACAGACTGCAGGCAGCTGCCCCAGGGCAGCCGGAGCATGTGGAGGAAGTTGGTGGGAGGAAGATAGGCAGGGATAGCATGGGTTCTGGTGGCTGCAACCTCTTCTCAAACCTCTGTCTACTGTTCTGATACAGCTGCCCGGAGAAAAGGCACCATGACAGCTCCTTTCCCTCGTGTAGCACAACGCCCATTCTTCTGCGGCCTGTGACGTCTCATCCCTGCCCCCCGCCACCCCGGCCTCTTGCCGCCCAAGAGCCCCAGAGCAATGCCCAGCCATTGCTGCTTCATGTCACGCCAGGACCCTGGAGCGTCATCCTCAGAGGAATCCAGATCCTGATGGGGCTATCCACGGGCTGGATGTCTGGGCCACGTATCATGGTGCCTGAAAGCCCAGGAAGAAGGGGACACGTGTAGAGGAGAGAATCCTTGGGGGCAGGTATCCACTGAGACACCTCCCACATTCGGCAGCATCTCATCTTTTATGGGATATGGACGACTATGGTAATGGTGGAAAGACAGAGTTGGGCAGGAAATCTGAATGCTCTTATAATATGGAGAGGGGACTTCTGCATATAAATTTTGGGCAAGTTTACTCCTGTGAGAGCTCTCCAGTAACTGTGTTAACCTACTCTTAGTGCAAAATACCTCCCCCACCCCGG
Source organism: Panthera leo (assembly GCF_018350215.1). Taxonomy (NCBI): domain Eukaryota; kingdom Metazoa; phylum Chordata; class Mammalia; order Carnivora; family Felidae; genus Panthera; species Panthera leo. The sequence goes on from NC_056685.1 coordinate 46,640,258, forward strand.
GATTCTGGAAGCAGACATTATCTCTGACCACGACCCTGCTGACCCCAGGGAGACTCGGCCCTCGATTGGCTAGTTTGAAGCCTGTTTTGGTGCTATGTTTCTGGAAAAGCTGGACTTGAAAATGGTGCAGGTATTTACCGGGCTGGCAAGAAGCTTAATGTTTGTTTCTGGCTCCATGTCAGGGGTGTTATTTGGCCACTAATGATACAGTCTTGGAAAAGTCGTATCACCATCCTGACCTCAGTTTCTTCATCCGAGAAAAGAGATAATGTCAAAGGTTATTACTCACCTGGAATAGGCTTTTATTCTAAGTCTCGGAACAGACAACTTAACATTTTTATTTCCTTATCCACAAATGGGGATAATAATACCCACCCTTACCTTCGAATCTATATGAAAACCCTCAGACCTCTGGGGAGGAAAAGCATTATTTAAGCCCAGAGTAGAATTATTATTCTATTCTATTTGCTCTCTCCTAGTCATTCATCACTGCCGTGCTGTACAATTATGCCCTGGGGTGAGTTATGTGAACAGTCACACTGGGCAAGTTTCTTGAGTGATGGGACATTCGGATTGTGCTCTGTGGAAAAGACACCAAAATCTTTTATTTAGTTATTTTAGGTGGAGAGTGCTGTCTAGTTAGTACACAGGCCCAAACTGGAATACATTGCTACCTCTAGAATGTAATATTGGTGGTTATTTCTCCTTTCCAGTGTTGTCTTGCCTTTGAATTTCTGTGGGCATCGTTTGGACCAGTTCTGACCTGGGAAAACACAGCATGAGTCCTCTTTGGCTCCCAGCAAGACCCTGATAATGCCTAAAACTTTGATGCTGCCTGGGGTTTGGAGTGGAACCCGGGTCCCCATGCTTCGAAAATCTGCATAGCCAAATGTGCATAAGTAAAGGTATGCCTCACCTAGCTAAACAAACACGCACAGGCTTATAATTGCTTTTGTATTTTCTCATTGTAGCCACCAGAGGCCTCCCAAATTGTGGTCGATTTTAATGTCAGTGGAAATCTACTGGGAATTAACAAAAAAAAAACCATTTTAAAATTGAATAGAATGCCTACAAAAGTTCAAAGTCTGTTACCTTGTTCATTCAACATCGCTATTCATGCAAAATGTCATGCAAATCAGGCCTTATTTACTGAGTACTTTGCTTCAGTAACCAAAAAAATGCTAAGAAAAAATGGCTTATGTTTAGCCATCTATTTTTCCAAAAATAGGACAGCAATTAAAGTAGTGCCACATGATGTGACTGATGATATCAGTGCAGGAAAAGAACACCATCTCGGTGGCTGATGCTCAGGGCTGAGCATCTGTCCTTCATCAGGGGCTGGGCAGTGTGTCCAGAAGAGAAGTCCTGGGGCCCCAGGGCCATGAGCAATGTGGATGCCATGCCGGGCACAGAATGATGAAAATATCCTTTGTGAGTAAGCGTGATAACTGTGCCTTCCAACAGGGGACTTCAGAGACCCTTTGGGAATCTGATTTCACCTCTATGATGCTCAGTTTCTTCTTGTATAAAAGTGAGAGGTTTGGGCTAGGTGATTTCTAAGTCCTTAAAGGTATATTATTGTCTTCTAAAACATTTAGGACCACTTACTGTGGATCTGTTATACATGATTGCAACACAAAGTGCTTTGCAAACGTTTTCTTATTTAACTCCCATGGCCAGTAAGAATAGCCAGCTTTAATTTACAGATGGTGGAATTAAGCTCAAAGAAGTAAGGTCACTCACCAGTGATCACACAGGTCGTAAGTGACAAAGGCAGAATGCACTCAGATCCGTTTGATTCCTAAATTTCTCACTGTCTACGCCTTTCGTGCATTTCCGGACCGAGAGTATCAACTCAGTTAACCCACATAATTTAACTCCTGAGGTGCAGCATACACATACACAAGTTCATTCTCTCCCATAAGTGTGGAGATAGGTTGTCTAGGGAAGGTCTGATGGTCATGGAATCACCAGTCACCTAAGCTCCTGTCTTTCTGCTCTACTGTATTCTAGCATGTGGATTCCATCCTCTAGGTGGACTTATGATCCAAAATGGCCGATGGAGATCCAACCATCACATTTGGGTTGTAGGCTGGAAGAAGGAGGAAAGCAGAATATGGTTGGCAGGTCCCCAAGTCGAGTTAGCTACATGAAAGCAACATTTCAGAAGTTCCATACAGCCCCTCTGCTTACATCTCAGCAACCAGAATTTAATGACATGGCCATGCATAGGGGTGAAAATGGGAAGCTGACAAATGTAGTCTTTATTCTGGATAGCAAACTGCCCAATTAAATACCAGGGCTTATGGTGTTAAGGAAGAAGAGGAAAATGAGTACTGGAAATCAAATAGCTGTCTTTGCCACCACTATCATCTGCATAGTTACTTCTAGCTCTTTTCTGGTTTTGGAGTCCTGATTTTGTTCAGGTTTCTGCCTCTCCCCAAGTTTCTATGTTAGTCCTGAATGATTACAGCCAGCCATGGTGGTATCACTCCCCTCCCTGTGACTGGTTGTGATTAGGCATATAAACAAGTTCTGGACAATGAGATGTGAAAGGACTTCTGGAAAAGGGTTTTGTGGGTTTTTTTTTTCCTCTTAAAAAAGCAGTGCATCGGAAAAGACTGACTTTTTCTTCTACTACACATTGTAGTGTCTGATAATGACACCTGGAAATATAGCAGCCATTTTATAACACTGTGGAAAACGTACTTCTGAGAACAAAGCTGTCCCCAGAGAATGGTAGAGGGGAGAGACAGAAAGAAGCTGGGTTTTGGGGGATGAACTGACTGACTCTGGAGCTGGCCTACTTCTGGACTTCTTATGAAATACATTTTCATATTGTTTAAGTATGTTGAATTGGTACTTTCTTAGTTGCAGCCAAAGGCATGCTGACTGATATGCAGGAGAAAGAAAGAAAGAGACCCATTCCCTTATGCCCTCAGGATGGCAAACTGGATACCAATCTATGCCTGTCTTTGGACTGAACCCCTGTGTTATTCCATTTCTTATAAGAGGTACCTTTTTTTTTACTTGCCATGGAGAAGATACCTTTCTGTAGAGTATTTAAAAGGCTCTGTGTAGAGGCACTTGTACCCCAATGTTTATAGCAGCACTTTCAACAATAGCTAAATTATGGAAAGAGCCAAAATGTCCATCAACTGATGAATGGATAAAGAAATTGTGGTTTATATACACAATGGAGTACTACATGGCAATGAGAAAGAATGAAATATGGCCTTTTGTAGCAACGTGGATAGAACTGGAGAGTGTTACGCTAAGTGAAATAAGTCATACAAAGACAGATACCATATGTTTTCACTCTTATGTGGATCCTGAGAAACTTAGCAGAAGACCATGGGGGAGGGGAAGGAAAAAAAAAAAGTTAGAGAGGGAGAGAGCCAAACCATAAGAGACTCTTAAAAACTGAGAATAAACTGAGGGTTGATGGGGGGTGGGAGGGAGGGGAAAGTGGGTGATGGGCATTGAGGAGGGCACCTTTTGGGATGAGCACTGGGTGTTGTATGGAAACCAACTTGACAATAAATTTCATATTAAAAAATTTTAAAAAAAGGCTCTGAGTAAAATGAGAATATTTTAGGATTAGAAGAGACTTAACTCCCACTCAGGGCTCAAAGAGAGTCAGCAATTTCTCCATGGTGCTCGGGTCTGAAATGCAAGGTCTGAAATGTTGTGGGTGTGTCTCAGTCACATTTAGAACTCTTCCAAAGAGATGGCCCCTGTGGCCTTGCCTTTCTGCCCCTTCCATATGACCCCTCTAGGCTCCAGGCTCCAGGGCTGGCCATGTTGAGAATGATGACTTAAAATTGTAGGCAGGAGGTATTTTTCACTTTTAGCTGTTGCCAACTGCATCAGCCATGGCTGTCACCCTTCCTGTCTACCTCCTCTTGCCAAATCATTAAGATGGCCATGTCTCTTTCCCTTGAAATCAGACCCCAAAGGGTTTCTGTGCACTCAAGTCCCATCTGCGCTTCATTCCAGACCATATCATGTCACAATTATTCCCAATCATGTTTCATTTGGCCAGCCAGCATGCACCTGACTGGGAGAAATTCCCCCAGTGAGAGTCAGAAGTGTGTGCAGCTGTCCAGGGTGATAGGGGAGATGCTCTGGGACCTAAGTGACAGGCTCAATCATATTATATGGATATTCTCCAAGAGAAGCAGTGTGACAGTGATGGGCTCAGAAGTCCATCCTAGCCAACCTAGCCAGCTAGCCAACCTAGCTCAGCTGCCTACTGGTTGTAAGACCTTGGACAGGCTATTTAAATTCTCTGTGCCTCAGTTTCCTCACCTATAAGTTGAATGTAATAATATCTTTATTATAGAGTTTTAGTAAATACTAAATGATATAATATATTCAAAGTACTTAGACTCTCAATAAGCTATTTAAAGAGTATCTAGAAGGCATTCAATAAGCTGCGGATTAAAAATAAGCTTTTGTCATGGAATTACAATACATTTAGGCTTCAACTCATGCCTTTTTTTTTTTTTCTGAGTTAATGGTCTTTGCTCTTCTGTTCCCTTGCCCCCAGAAAAGAGGTTAAGTGTCCCTCCTCTCCATTCAGAAAGCCTCATAGTTGAAGGGAACTTGGAAGTCTCTATCCTGATTTGCTTGGTCCTGGCCTCTTACTCTTACTGAGCAAACAGGATTAAGACAAAGGAAGTCAATCCAACAGGTAAAGCCCGAGTTGCCATTACGCTGAGAGTTACTGTCATCCTGCCAGAAAAAAAAAAAAATGTCCCAAGAGACTCCTAAGGCATTAGAAATAACACCCTGTTAAGGGCTTATGGTGGAGGTCAGCCTGGCTCTGACCTGTCCTATCTCTGCCTATCCAGGCCATTCTGGGTCTTCTTCAGTTGGGGTTGCTCACTTGTCTCTGAGGTCCCCTCTAGAGGGGACTTTTCAAAGGCTGGACAATTCTAGAGAGAAGGCAGCTCTGGGTATTGCCTTAATCACCCTGAGACAACGATGGAATCAAAGGGATGAACTGGGGTGAATTACAGAAATGTATCCCTTTGGCTCTGTCTAATGAGAGCTCTATCTTCTGATGGGATGACCAACTTTATGGGATCTTAAGAATGTAATATTATCTTTGATGTTTTACCATCCCCCCTGGAGGTGGGGTGAGGGGAACTGAAGCCCTTAAGTTCTCCCAGGAGACTCTTGGATTTGATCAACAATGACCTCATAATAGCTGGTAAATCTGGTTAATTGGATTAGTGTCCTCCATTTAATTGCAGTGGCCACATTACCTTCCTGTTCAAACACAGCCACATCGTTCACCTCTGGCTATTAGTTTCTTGTCTGTACTGATGACTTCGGGACACAGACTCCACTGTGGTGAGCATGATGTCTGCATCAGCACAAGCAATTCTCAAATAAACCCCACCATAATTCCGGGAATGCCTTTTATGTCTTCTGACAGAAAAGAGGAAATGGCACATGAAAAAAAAAAGTCAAAAAGATTCTTAAGGGGAACATTTACTATTTTAAGATCTGAGTAGCAGGAAGATATTTTATGATAAAGTTAGGCAGTCCTCCTATCATGGGGACACTTGAAAAATTCTCATTAGGCACTTGTTCCAGAGATTGGCTTGAATGCATGGAAGAAAATCTGCTGGGGCAGAGATGTCGCTGCAGTGTCAAGGGGCCAGCCCCTGAAGACTTCTGGAAGTCTCTATCCTTTTTTGGCCATCTGGTCTTAAGTTGGTGAAGGATACAGAAGGGTGTCCTTAGAAGCATGGCTCGGGGAGGCTCTTGTGACACAACTGGCTGCCTCCAATTTTCCCCCAGAGATATTCAAATGGCTCTGGATGGCACTGATTTTACCCTGCATCTGCAAGAGCCCTCTTCTTCTCCAACCTCCACACTTCCATTTAGGGCAGTAGATGGCAGGCTGCTTAGACTTGGATTTCCCATCCTTTGCACGCACACACCCTCAGTTCCTTTGTTCTTTGTCTTATTTTTCTCCCAGTGTGTGTTCATTAATGTAGCTCCTTCCTTTTACCTTCATTGTCTCTTTACTTCTCTACTGGATTCTTTATGCTCCAGTTGTCAGCATTTTCTGGCCTCTTCCCCTCATCCTTATCCTCCAACCCACCCTTTCCTCTCTCAAGCTTGCCTTTCCTCTGTTTTCTACCCATTGTTTTATTCTTTGTTCTTTCTCCCTTGCTATCATCCTACTTTCTCCATTCTGTTGCCTTTTTTCTTCTCTACGAAGCATTCTCTGAACACATTTTAAGACAGATGTTAGTGCTCTGATAAATACCAGAACTTGACACAGATATATTTTACCGAGAAACCCTTACCCTCCCCATCCATCTTTAGGCACCATGGCAGCTCACAAGCCCATGTCCCATGTTGTAATTCACCAGGCATATATTTAATGTGTGACTTTACTCCAGACTAAGATTGGTTTTTCACTTTTCTGAAGTGAATCTATTAATTTTTGAAAGTTTATTTATTTATTTTTGGGGGGGGGGAGAGAGACAGAGAGAGAGAGTGCAAGCAGGGGAGGGGCAGAGAGAAGGAAGGAGAGAGAATACCAAGCAGGCTCCCTGCTGTCAGCGCAGAGCCCGATATGGGGCTCGAACTCATGAACCGTGAGATCATGACCTGAGCCGAAATCAGAGTCGGTCACTTAACTGACTGAGCCACCCAGGCATTCCTGAAGTGAATCTATTATTATAGATGAAGAAGCTAGAGTTTGGTGTTATACAAGATACTTAACAATCAGTTTGAAAAGAGTGCTCCTTCAGGTAGCTGGGTTGAGGCTTGGAGGCCAGAGTGTCTGGAACGTTCTCCTTGACCCCCTAAGACAGTTTAGATGCTCCACCTGCATGCCATTGTGCTGTGTGTTCTTCCCCTTGCATAGGCCCCACCACCTGCTTGCGCACTTGGCTCTCTCCCCCATCGATGGTGGGTGCTCAGTGCATGAAGTCCACAGAATACCAGGAGGTCCTAGTGACAGCCTTTCACCTAGGCAGTTTCTTTGCCACCTCACTTGTGGAGTGGTGGGATTTCTGTGAGTGGCCACACTGGGAACTCCCCTTGGTCTGTGAAACCAGAGGACATTTCATTTTGAATAGGTATCCCGATTCATGGTTCAGCATTTCCTTCCAACAAACACTTCCAGGCCTGTGCTAGGAAATTTAGGTTATTAAAAATATCAAAATAAATGAGCATGCTTCCTGTCCTTAAGGAACCAACAGTCTTGTGGTAGGTCCTTCCCCAGTCTTGAGTTGAATTTTTCCCAAATCTCTGATTTTGGCTATCTGTACAGTTGTCTGAAATAGGGAGCCTCCTCAGCTCTGTCCTGCTGGCCCCATTGGCTGTGAGCTTGACATCTGCTGGCGTGGCCCATGGGGCCTAAACAATGGACTCACTTCTGTTGGAATTTTCCAGTGTACAATTAGCCCATGTAAAGTACAAATGCATTTTCCTAACCAGGACTTGTTTAGACTATGTTATCAGGTGCATTGTGTATTTTCTGGAGATTATCATCCCCACATCATTTTTATTTGCAAATAGGTCCAGCGATTGTTTTCTTTTCTTTTTTTTCCCCCCACAATCATTTCCAGAATTGGGAACAGGCTTAAAAAGCACTTGGTTGTAAAGTTACATTTAGTTCACAAAAATGTCATGGAGCTCTGTTACGGTTACCAGAGCCACTCTACGTAAGAGCTGGTCCAATTTAAGGGAATCAAAAACTCACTTACCCCACAGGAGGGACCTTTTGGGCATGACAAATAAGTTTATCATGTTGAGTGTGGAGACGGTTCACAAATTTCTACCTATGCCCAAACCTATCAAATTGTGCACCTTAAATATAAATGGTTTAGTGTATGTCAACTATATGTCAATAAAACTGTTTAAAAAAACTCACTGGGCCCCAAATCTCTCCCTTTCCTCAATCTGAAATTCATCATTTTGTTTTCTGTCACTGTCTTTGACTTCATCTATGAGACAGTCATTTGGTTCTACCAGATTTCATGACGCAAACACAGGTAGGAAGGTAAGAATACAGCCCACAGGTTCTCACACTGTTGCATCAGTAAATCTTGTTCCTTACTTCTTAACTACTGGGGTTCAGAGCTCCAAGTGGACAGAACTGAAGTTCAGATGAGTCAGGCGAAGAAGGAAAAGCAGTTCTGGAGCTTGGGGAAATTTGGAGGAAGAAAGGACATGATAAAGTGACTCTGGTAACCAACCAGATTCTGAGGACTGGGACCCAGGAGAGAAAAGCATTAATTTCTGTGAATCTGTGTCAAAGGTCAACCTTATTAGTGATCTGCTCTCTTCTCCTTCTTCTATTATTAGTGTGAATGGTGGGGCTGCTGGAGGCTTTGAAGTCGTGCAAACATGGGTGTGACTACTCAGTCCACCACTGATTAGATGCTGAAGCTTTGGCAAGTTTTTCAACGGACCTTAACTTCAATTTCCTAGTGTGTAAAAGGGTATAGAATATTTATCTCAATAGGTGTTGTGAGGCCCATACAGGATAATACGAATGGCAAGTTTCACCTGTCTTGCATGTAGTAGCATCTATGTTTCTCCCCATTTCCTTCTAAACTTTTCTTGCTTTGAAAAACATTTTCCTTATTTATTTTGAAGATCCATCAAACCCATTAAAAATGTGTGTATGTATGTCTTTTTTTCTAATTACAGAAGAAATCCTTTCTCATGGGTTTGAAAGAATGCAGGATAGAAAAATCAATGGGGAAAAAAATTCCCCTTCCCTTTGAGTTTTTAAGAGAAAAAAAAATCCCAAAATATAAAAATTCACTGTTACCCTTACAGAGCTCTGTTAAGGGCAAGTAGCTGTGGAGTAGACAGGACATTGTGTCACATGAGTTTGGTTCACTGTCTTCTTACCTTTGGCCAGCTTTTGATTCTAGAAATCGAGGCCGATACTAATTTTCAGAGATACCATTGTCTCATTTGAAACCAAAGGTAAAAGAAAATTTGGCATACTTTTATATTGCAAAGTTCCACAATCCTTGCTCAGCGTTGAGAGGAGAGGGTGGATATACCACGTGACCTGAAGCAGACCTCACAGTTCCGTTCTTTCTTTTATACGAAGGCCAAACCCAGTGCATCCAATCTTACTCTTGACTTGCTGTTTCTTCCAACCTCCAAGAACAACAAAAGTAGCCTCAGAGTTATTGCTGGCCCTTCTGCTTCCCCTCCAGCTCCAGCTCAATCACTAAACCATGTCTGGTCTCTCTACAGTGCACAATCTGCCCCATCATTACTGCTGCCTCTCCGCCATCACACCACCCTCTACACACATAGCCTCTTTTCTCCCTTGCCAACTACTCTACCTCTAGAGTCAACCAACCACTGCTTTAAATTTAGAGTCATGCTCTCAAGAGCTAGAAGAAACCTCGGGGGTTATCTCATCACCTCTCCTCCCACACGGCCTCAATGCCTAGTTGAAGGCTACAGAGCTGGGTGTGCTGCATCTTATATCCTGATGCCCAGGTATGCGTGGCCTGGAATATGCTGGGAGGTTGGGCCAACACGGAGCAAGGAATCAACTGCTGTGTGGTGCAGGCTGGAATCAGCTGGTATCATCATTTTAAAGCAAGGGAAGGTTCAGGAGCCCTTTAATTTTGGGATTTTGTGTATCACCAGGAAAAAAGTCTCTTCTCTACACAGTTTATCTACTTGTGTCTCTCTTAAGCTCACTCCATTAAGGGGACTGATTAAATCCTCTCGGGGTAGTGATCAGAGTCCTCACAGCCTAGGCCAATTCCATGGTGTCCCTGTCCCCAGACACACGTAGCTGACTTTGTAGCTGCACAGAAGCACTTCCTTCTCCACACCTCATGCCTTTGCTCACACTGGTCCCTCTGACTAGAATGTTCTTCCTACTTTTTTCACCTGGAAAATGGCCAGTCCAACCCCTCTTCTGTGACACCTTGACTCCCTCTGTGGTCTCCTTGCCTCTTATCATAATCTTCTTATAACCCTGACAATGGTAATGATAAGGACAACAATGGCAATAAATATCGAGTATGGATTGAGGGCAGGGCAGTATGCTAATACATACTCATTATTTTATTTTTTTTTTAAATTTTTTTTAACGTTTTATTTATTTTTGAGACAGAGAGAGACAGAGCATGAATGGGGGAGGGTCAGAGAGAGGGAGACACAGAATATGAAACAGGCTCCAGGCTCTGAGCCGTCAGCACAGAGCCTGACGCGGGGCTCGAACTCACGGACCGTGAGATCATGACCTGAGCCGAAGTCAGCCGCTCAACCGACTGAGCCACCCAGGCGCCCCAACATACTCATTATTTTAATCATCAGAAACAACTTAGAAGTAAGGAAATTGAATCTTAAAGAGGTTAGTCATTTACCCAGGGTTACAGCTAGGAAATGCTGGCCTGGGGCTCAGACTTAAGTTTGACAGTTTGACTCCTGAGCCCAAACTGTAGTTATGACATCATTTACCATATTGTCTTTTTTTAAAAAGTTTACTTATTTATTTTGAGAGAGAGAGACAGAGAGAGAGAGAGAGTGCAAGCAGGGGAGGAGGAGAGAGAGAGAGGGAGAGAGAGAATTCCAAGCAAGCTCCATACTCTCAGGGCAAGCCCAGTGCAAGGGCGGGGCCAATGTGGGGCTTGAACTCAGGAACCATCATGACCTGAGCCAAAATCAAGAGTCCTAGAGTCCAACGCTTAACCTACCTAGCCACCCAGGCGTCCCACTTACCGTGTTGTCTTAATTATCTGTGAGCAAGTGTTGCTTCTTGAGGACAGGGGCCATGGGCACATCCTCAGTGCCTAAAACAGTACCTGGCATATACTACGTGTTGACTAAATGCTTGTTGAATAAATGAATAGAGAAATGGATTCCAATGGAGGCCTCCCGTCGTCCAATAGTCCTTGAATCAAACCCAGTGACTCGGGTGGAGGCAGGTTTGTCCGTGCCCAAGAGCAGATGCAGGCAGATGGAGCTGCTGGGCTGTGGTCTCCCTGCTGTCCTGCACTGAGCGGTGCTCTCTCCATACCCCTGTCCTCCTCCTCTGAAGAAGCCCGTGTTCTAGGAAATAGCCAAGTGTGGCCACGAGCCTTCCAGCAGGAAACACCTGGATGGTCAAAGGCTTTTGCAAAGCTCTGTTTCCACAATTACCCTTTATCTCCCTCTCCCTCTTAGATTTAATGCAAGCCAACTGGTATTTCTTTTTAAACAGCCGAGAACACCAGATGGAAGGGTAGGGGGAGGTGGGGGCACAGTGAAAGGCAGGAAGGGGACACGCAGGGGCTGTGGATGAGGGGGGAACTTTCGGAAATAGGGGATGTAGGGAAAATGCCAGACAGGTCCATGGAGGTAGGAAAGGGGAAAAGAGCTGTAAAAGCGAGCAGCTACCATATGTGTGCATGCACATACACACAGAGCTTTCAACACACAATTCAAATAGAGGAAGAAACGTTCTGGTTTCCGTAGCAACAAGGCCTATTGGTGCCTCAGCCAGAAAAACTTATTGGAAAAAAAGGCATTTGCCTGTTAAAGAGCCTGATGAATTGGGAGATAATTATACAGCATTCCGCCACCACTAAAGACATACAAATACACTCCAGCAAATTTTTTAAAGAGCACGGATTGTCACAAATCCCATGAAGGCAGGGGATGGGAGTGAGAGGCAGCCAGCAAGGAGAAAAGGCTACTGGAATGATTTTAGGTGAACACCCCAGGGACGCAGGCACTTGCGAGGGTCAAATTAGAACCAGCTTGTGCCTCAGTCATCAGAGATCTAGTGTGAGGCAAAGGCTTGATGTTATTTGTATCCCATCCTAAGGGGTCAGTACATTGAGTTCTCTTCTTCCTTGTCCCTTCAGGAAGTGGGTGGGTGGATCAGTAAAATCTAAACTATTAGATTCAGTATGACAGTTTGTTGACCAGAGTGGTGGGATCCGTGTTTATTAGGGCCCTGTTACTGCAACAGAATGAGCCGCATGAATCTCATAGTACATCTGGTCCCTCAGATGCGGTGGGACAGAAGACGAGATCCTTTCAAATTGAGTAGGGTGATATAGGATCTCGATCAGGGTAGGAGGAAAGGAAATGCATCATTATTTTGTACTCATGGCACAGGACACAGTGCGGGGCATACAACAATTGCTAAATATAATACTTAGTGTATGCAGGAAAGACTGAATGGATAAATGGATGGATGGATGTTATGTAAGTGAACTGATGAGTGAACAGATAAGGAATCATGAGTACCTATGTACCTTTCTTCTTTCCTCTTGCTCATGCGTAGGAATTTATCTGCAACTTCGTTTTGTCCTCCAGAAGATGGCACGGAGCAGGCACACTCTCAGACGTGGAGTCTTTGGAAGTGAGTCATGTCCCGAGACAAGCCCAATGTCATGGGGCTGGAGATGGCCCAGCATCTTCAGGACTATAAGAAGTTGGATAGTGAAATAGAAGAGGAAGTGGTTCTTCCTCACTGAAGATGGTATGCCCTATGATGTACCCTTCTAGTGATACATCCCGATTAGAAAGAAGAGCTTGCCCACCACCATCAAAGACCAAGATACTTTCTGTAGTTCTTGGGCCCTCAACTTTTTGTTGTTGTTGTTGTTTATTTGGTGGTTTTTGTTGTTGTTGTTGGGTTTTGTTTGTTTGTTTTGCAGAGAGAGAGTTGGCAGGGGGAGGAGCAGAGGGAGAGATACAGAGAATCTTAAGCAGGTTCCACCCCCAGTGCAGAGCCCGATGCAGGGCTCGATCCCATGACCCTGGGATCATGACCTGAACTCAGATTAAGAGTCAGATGCTCAACCCACTGAGCCACCCAGGCACCCCTTGGGCCCTCAGCTTGGATCTGAATCAGGTTTCATTCTCTGATTTCCTACAGTGCTAGTGGGCTCCTCATTTGATCCTTCACACGTGCCATTTATAATCATGATTTATTACTTAGTTTTTCCTATGTGTACATCACACCTTTCCAACTAGACTATGCTCCTTAGGAGCAGGGGCCCCTTAGAGAACCTCTTCATCATGCCAGCCCCTGGTGGAGAACACTGCATATCAGACCATTGAATGTTTGCAATGCTAACACCATGGAGAAGGACATTGATGCACAGCCTTTAAGAACTGATGGAAAGCATCAGGCTCCATCCCAAGCTAAGAGCAGCTCCATGCCAAGAAGCTCTTTGCACACCAAACACACCTACACCCACACCTACCATTTTGTGGGTGCTGCCTGGTCTGCTCGCATGTTCGGGCATGGGCTGTGTGAACTGATGGGAAAGAAAGGGAAGGACTCAGGGAAAGTGAGCAAGGATTCATCCCTTTTTCACAGGCGGTTGGCCTATTCTTGAACTGCACGTATCATAGTCATGTCCCAAAGGAGTCCTGCTCGGGAAGAGAATGCAGTAGCAGCATCAGGCAGTTCCTCTGTCCTGGAGAGAGAGGCGAGGATAAGAGTGCCTCAGGCACTACTGCCTCTTTATGGTCACAACCCTGGAGGTGCATTTTGCTTATACTCTGTCTTCCAGGCAAGAAAGAATAGAGGTTCAGAGAGGTCGAGCAAAGTGCTCAAGGTCACGCACTGCGTGACATACACTGGATTTACATTGTGTCTCAAGTGTTCAGGCTCTTAACTCCTATCTTATATTGGCTCTTGTGACTCAGGCTCACTGAAGGCACTGGAGGAAGCCCAAGTATGTTTCATTTCCCTGAATAGATAGGTGCCTCTTCTAGATAGGCAGCCGGTTTGGGAGTATGAAAGAGGAAATCGGATCAGAGCCCGCTGCTAGTTAAAATGAAGATGGAGGAAGCAGAGTTCAAAGCAGGGAAAAACTTATAAGTCTTATTTTGTGTAAGCATCATATCAAACAGATTCCGTTCCAACTATAAACAGATTTTTACATTTCCACCTTCTCCCCTCCAGCAGCCCCCACCATCCCTGACAGATTGTTCCCTTCCTTCTTGTTTAGATTATAAGTAAGCAAAATTGGCTTTCCTTCCTTTCTCCACCCCCTGGCCCTGCACCATCTGGGGGTGCATATTTCTTACCCCAGTTTCTTTTAAAATCCTCCCTTTGCTTTCTGTCCAGCGGCCCGTTCGCTTTTGAAGCTCTGCGGAGAGTTTCTCCGCCGGCCGCCAGGGGTCGCAGTCGAGCAGTCGGAGCCGCCTCTCCGCAGGGGCGCAGGGACCGCTTGCAGGGAATCGCGAGCCCATCTCCTGTATATATCAGCGCACCGCATTAATCAGGCCGCAGCTCTGCAGTGCTTTGCGAGGGGAGTGAGAGACCGGGGTTGGGAACGAGATCGGGCTTTTTCAGGCAACTGGAGACCGGCCGCCTCAACTCTCCTGCCCCAGGCTCAGAGCAAACAGTGCTCAATCAAGTGGAGCAGGAGGGGGGGGGGGGGGTGGTGGGCAGCCACTCGCCCTGGCCCAGGGTCGTGTTGGTTTTTCAGAATACCTTCTGAAAAGGAGAGGAGGAGGTGGTGTTACAGCAGCAGATCTTGATGCAAGGAGAGAGGACATGCCTCCCACCCCTGTCCTCTTGCCTCCCCTACCCCTGTCAGCAGCCCAGGCCCCCAGAAGCAAAGCGCTGCTCTCCTCCTGCACGCACGTGGACGCTCCGGCTCACCAGTGATTTCTCCGTCACCTCAGAGAGACTTGGCCCAGCCTCTCATGGTCTCTGCATGTGCCTGGAAAGCAAGGCCTCTGCCAGAATTTTATCAGATGGCATGCAGAGGAGGGGAGGGGAGCACGTGCTTCCTTTAGCATGAATTTTTCAACATTACATTTTCATTTCTCTGCCCTATTTCTCTCAATTCCTCCCACTGCTCTTTTCAGAGCTGGAGCTGCTTCTTAGGATTTGGTGCAATTACTGGGCATCTAAGATGGAGGCACGGGGGGAAGAAAGGAAGCGAGGAACCCAAGGACAGGGGGAAGGGATGTGCCAGCCCAGGATGCCTGCAGTAAGTCAGTGAGCAGAAGCCAGGGGCTGGCTGGGGCTTTTGCAGCTCTTGGGAAGCACTGTTGAGCAGTTTTATTTAAGCCAGTGTGTGTGTGTTGGAGGGGGGCGGGCGGGTTGGTGGTGGTGAACCAACAGGAGTCCAGGAGGCACCTTTCCTCTTTCCCAGCAGGGGTCCACTTTCCTTCCTCTTTTCTCCTTCCTGCCCCTCCCGTGCCTCTCTCCTTCCCTTTGTTCCTTCTTTGAAGACAGATGCAAGCACACATAGAGACAAATACACATGTGTAAATATTTGCTTATGATACAAGACAGACTTCGATCTATTATAATAAGTTTTAAAGGAATAAGTTTTAAAGGAACAAGTTTCTTGACATCAGTGGGGTTTGGGTTGGATCTTCAGAAATGGGTAGGAATTCCGCAAGAGGGAGGAAGGCATGCCAGGCAGAAAAAAAAAAAAAAAAAAAAAGAGCTTGAACAAAGACCTAAACGCGAGAGATTTCGTAGCATTCGAGGAGAGCTGTTGCCGCAGTGGTTCTGCAAAGATGGGGGGGAAGGGATGCATGGTGTCAGCGTGCAGAGTAGGTTGGATCAGGGATGGGGAATTCTGCGCGCCTAGATGAGGAGGTAGAGGGTTGTGTAAAACAAGCCCATTGAAGCTTCCCACGGCACAGTAGATTTGTGGTCTGCGGGATCCCTCTGAAGGGTGGATAGATAAAGGGTTGGGGTGGTGGGGGTGGGGGTGCTGGGCAAGGGAGATCAGTTTGGAGAGCACTGGGACGGTAGACTACGATGGCGTGAACTAGGGCTGCTGCACTGGTAGTGGAAAGAACGTAGAAACCACACGGAAGGACTTCATGCTTGCTTCTCAACAGCCTCCTGCCCCCGTTTCTTCCCCCCTCTCCCTCTCTCCATCATGGTTGGCGATCTCCCACCGCTTTTCATTGACAAATGGAAACTATTGACAGAGAACTCTCTCTCCTCCCAACCGTTAGGTCTACACATGCACCTGTGTCTGTTATCGTTGGATCCATCCTTCCTCCTCCTGGGATGTAAAAAGTCCCCCTTACCAAAGGCCAGCGCCTCCCCTCTGCTCTTTTGAAGGGTGTTTCTCCTTCGTTACTCCTTCTCTCTCCTGTACCATCCGTCTCCCCCTCTTTCATATTCATTCCCATCAGCACACAGATGTGCTCTGTTATTCCCCCTCTTTAAAAAAAACTTTTTAATGTTTATTTATTTTTGAGACAGAGAGAGAGAGAGAGAAAACATGAGTGGGAGAGGGGCAGAGAGAGAGGGAGACACAGAATCTGAAGCAGCCTCCAGGCTCCGAGCTGTCAGCACAGAGCCCCACGCGGGGCTTGAACTCACTAACCGTGAGATCATGACCTGAGCCAAAGTCGGGCGCTCAACCGACTGAGCCACCCAGGCACCCCTATTATTCCCCATCTTCACAAAAGCTTCAATTGATGCTATATTCCTCTCTACCTATAGCCTTATTTATCGTAAAACTTCTCCAAAGCATTGTCTACACATGCTGGGTCCATTTCTTCACCTACAACTACAGATCACTGCTCAGTTTGCTCCAATCCGGCCCACAACCTTGCTTTGCCAAAATTACTCTTTAATTTTTATTATCCTACACCCGGCGGGTGGGTTTCTGGCCTTATCTTGGTCTTTTAGTAACATCCGGCATATTTCACTCCTCCCTTCTTCACAAAACACTCTTCTTTCTTCGTTTTATAACATTCATACTCTCCTGGATGTTTTTTTTCTATATCACTAGTCTCTGCTTCTCATGCAAATTTGCTGGCTCATCCATTTATTTATTTATTTATTTATTTATTTATTTATTTATTTTAGAGGGAGAGGGAGAAAGAGACAGAGACAGAAAAGGGCAGAGGGAGAGAGGGGGAGAGACTATCAAGCAGCCTCCATGCCCAGCATGGAGCACAACGTGGGGCTTGATCTCAGTACCGTGAGATCATGACCTGAGCCAAACTCAAGAGCCAGATGTTTAACCAACTTAGCCACCCAGGCACCCCTGCTGGCTCATCCTTTTAGACAGGACTTCCAAGTGATGAAGAACCTGGTTATGGGCCCTCTTCTTCTTTTCCCTTCCCTTCCTTTCTCTCTCTTCCTATCTCATTGATTGTGTTCCCTTCATCTGTGTACTCCCACGGCATAAACACATCTCTATAATGATGCCTTCTGAATGGATCTCCATTCCAGAGCTCTCCCCGTGGAGCTCCAGGTTGTTATATCTGTCAGCTTGACATCTCTACCAGGATATCTCATTGGCGTCCTAAATTTAGCATGTCTAAAACAAAACTCTTAATTCTCTGCTGTATCCACTGCCAGCTGGCTCCGTTCCTCCTTCTATGTCCCCAATCATGAAATGGCATTATCACCCACATAGCTGCTTACACTCGAAACCTTGAGTCATTCTTAATTCCTCCTTTTCTCTCATCTCCATATCCCATCTATCAGCAAGTCCTACCAGGTTTGTCTCCAACATATGTCTCGTATTGGTCCGTTTCTCATCATAGTCACTGCCACCCTATAGTTCAAGCTGCTACTACCTCTTACCTGGTCTAGTGCAAAAGCTTTGAACTTCCCTCCCTGCTCCACCTTTTGCCCCCTCTTCATCATAATTCATTCTTCACGCATCCGTGAACTTTTAAAAGCATAATTCAGATCAGATCCCTGGCCTGCTTAAATGCTAACATTTGACTTCCCATCATACTTAGAATAAAATCCAAATGGCTTGAATGATCTCCAAGGCTCTTCGTGATCTGGCCTCTGGCCACCCCTTACCCTAATCAGTTATGGTCACTCCCTTCTCAATAAGGTCTATCACAAAGTTCTCATTTCTGGTATTTGGACAAGTGAAGCTCTTTCTCTCCCTATAGCCTTGGTACCTGCTGACCCTTGAACCTGGGTTGTTTGCTCTTCCCATGGGTCTTTTTATGAGAGGCTCCCTTCTCATCCTATAGAGATGCTTTTCCTGACCTGAAATTATCCACATCACCCTACTCATTTCCTTCATACCATTGAGCACACTTTGCAACATAATGCTTATTTATTGGTCTACTGTCTGTCTCCTAAGACTCAGAAACTGATATATCTTTCTCACCCTTACATTCTCCACACCTAGCATTGCCCCTGGCTGTGAGTTAGTAGTTTTATCCGTAAGGTAGAAATGGATCTGGTTATCCCACATACAGAGCAAAAGAGGAGGGGGAGTTCTATTAAAGGTGAGAGGGAAATACTAGAAGAACACTAACCTCTGTCCCTGTGAGAGGGGACAAAGGAGATAGTAGAGACTTGGGTGGGGGTAAAGGTGACTTCATGTTGAGGGAGAGAAGGCTGAAGGACTTCTCAGCTGTCAGATGAGCATGTAAGTCTATAGTTTGTTGAAGAAATGAAGGCTAGAGATATAGGTTTGGAAAATACCTATGCCAAAATGATCATAAAAGCCATGCATGTGGATGAGACTAATTGTAGGGGTCAGGTAGAGTGACAACAAGCGAGAGACAGGCACTAAGCCTTAGCCTTAGGTAGTGCCTGTAATTAGGAACGAGAAGAAGGAGGAGCCTTGGAAGGAGACTGAGAGGCAGGAGGGAAACCAGGAGAAGGAAGTATCACTGAAGCATAGGAAAGGCAAGATTTTAAAAAAAAGAGAGTAAAATTTCAGTTCAGTTCGACAAATATTTATATTCTGTTTTCCTCTATGCTAAATTCCATATTTTGCTATAGAACTACAAATATAAATTAACTCTCATGGCTTATGTGGGGGTTAGAGTCTCTTAGGGGAAAGAGATATGTCATAGAATATATGTAAATAAAAATATATACAAAAATATATATGTATTTTATAAAGTACAAAATAGCACTATGTACTTTATAAGTGTATACCCAGATGTAAAGATACATGTTGAATATATTAGAGCAGTTTCTCATGGGGGAGAGCTGAAGTGTAGAAGGGGCATAAAAAAGAATCAATACAAAAGTAAAACAAGAGAGGATCTCAACCATGCAAGAATGTTAGAGTTCCATGAGCAGAGGCTTCTGATCATTCAACCATCTGCACACCCCCTAGATTCTTGCAGTTTTTTTCTATAATATTGAAATACTTTTTTCATATTATAAAGTGCTAAATATTTATTATAAAATCTTTAAAAGGTAAGAAAGCAATTAAGAAACTCAGCATCACTTGATATCTCATTGCCCCGATATAACCTATGCTAATATTTTGTAACTAGGTACACATGCATATACGTGTATATATATTTTTGGTGCCTTTAGTTATTTAAAAATTGCTAGTAGTTTCTAATTCAAATCACCTAGGAACACATCCTCTTTGGGGAAGAACCGCTTGCATATCTCCATGTAGACACTGAATGTAAGAGAAGTATCTATCTGCCCATTGTTTCAGGAGAAAAGTATAATAGAATATGTTTTGGTTTCACTAGGGCCTAAAGCCTAGACACTGGGGGTGGTGGTGGTGGTGGTGATGAAATTAGGTAGTCAACTTCCACAATATCTTTTTGCTTCCATGGATTTACAAAGAGATCAAAGAGCCTTTTAGAAGAAGGGCAACAGCACTTTTTCCACTGAGGTCCATGTTCACATCCAGTATGTTGGTGGGGGCCCAGGTGGCAGGAAAAGGAGAAGGAAGAAAGGCATCTTCACACCCACAGAAGGCACTCAGGGAAGGCTGGAACCACTCGCTACCCCTACTCCTTGGATTACGACCACGCGTTGGGGAAAGGTTGTGGGTGGGTGAACACTAAAAATATTGTGTCCCTAAAGAGCTCTAACATCAGAACTCAGGCCTGCTTAGCGTGATGTATGATGTGCACACAGCTGAGCTGAATTCTGGGGAAAGACTCGTCCTCTCCCATCCAACCCTGAGCAGCTATATGCAACCTAAGAGTAGGTATAAATCTGGGTTCCTCCAGCACTTCCTGTGGTGAGCAGGGACTTGGGAATCGGGTGTTTCCTATAGTGTGCAGCACCCAACAAAGGATTCATGGAACTCTTCCTGCAGCAAAAGTATTCAGTGGTGGTGACAACAGCTATCGCTGCAGTATTGGGCTTTTGGCACATTGACCGAACTTTCCATTTTCATTTGTCTCTTTCTTGGGCAAGGCAATAGTAACTGATTGCTTTGGCCTCAGTCGGAAATGACCTCACTTACCTCTGGGACTTTTGAAAGGTGTCATTTGGGGAGGAAGGATGAATTGTTCATGATTGATAGAGAGTTTAAAGTCATTTATTTGGCTTTTAAATGAAATGAAACTTGATATTGACCTCAAATGGGTAAAGCCAAATTACCCGCCCCCCCCCCCCCCCCAACACCCACACACACAAATGGCACTTCTCTGTACTGCTGGAACCACAGTGGAGAGCAAGACAGATAGTCTACTCTCTGCAGCCCAGAAGTTTATGTTTTAGTAGGAGAGTAGGGAGATGACAGATGCAGAGTAAGGAATTTGGCCTTGCCCAAGAGAGGTCTGGCCTTTGCTCCTGGGAAGTAACCCAACTTCTAAACCCTTGGAACTTCCTGAGTGATACAATTGTCTTTGTTATTCATGGTAGGCCCCTCAGACCCTGCCTGATACTGTAGGCTAAGGGGTGGGTCTTGGTGGGCCCCTTGGGCTACAGGATATCAGCACCACCCCTGAGGGAGTAGAGAGGTGCAGACTGAGTTCTGCCACAGGGGCAATAATCCAATCAATTATGTCCGCATATTGAAGACCCAGCAAAAGCTCTGGACATTGAGGCTCGTGCAAAACTTTTTGGTTGGCTGTCCTCTACCTGTCATGTTTTATGCCACACTTTGTGTCTTGGAGGGGGCCACACCCTGTTTGACTCCTCAGGGAGAGGACAGTGAGAAGCTCCACCTCTGGACCCCACCCAGACTTGCCCCCCGCTTCCCGTCTTGTTGCAGGTTCTAATTTGTATCCCTTCCCTGTAATAAATGTGACTCTGAATATAATAGTCTTCTGTAAGCTCTGAGCGTTTCTAGCAAGTTATCAAAACAGAGGGAGATTTGGGGAAACCCCCGATGTTGCAGTTGGTGTCAGAAGTCTTGGGCAGACCTGGCATCTGGAAGACTGTGTCCTAAACCCTGCAGCTTGGTTAGCTTCAGGTACCGGACAAAACAATTACACAAAACAAACAAATACTCCAAATGTGGAAAAGTTACTTTCAGAAAGTGACAAGTTTCTGAAGAAGATGGAAAACATAGTGATGTAAAGGGAATGACAGGGTGTGGGTCTACGTGTACTGGGTTGTTGGGGTCTGGAGCTGAATCTTCAATGACAAGGCAAAGGCATTCAAAGATCTCAGGGCAGAGCATTCCAGGCACAGCCAACTAGAGGCACAAATGGTTTGTGAGGTGGGAACAAGCCAGGTGTTTTCAAAAAAAAGGAAAGGGGTGCCTGGATGGCTCTGTCGGTTAAGCTCCAACTTGGCCCAGGTCATGATCTCAAGGATCATGAGTTTGAGCCCCGCATCTGGCTCTGTGCTGACAGCTCAGAGCCTGGAGCCTAGAGCCTGGACCCTGGAACCTGGAACCGGCATCCTGGATTGGATTCCGTGTCTCCCTCTCTCTCCACACCTCCCCCACTCACACTCTGTCTCTTTCTCTCTCAAAAATAAATAAACATTTAGAAAAAAAAGGAAAAAGGGGTCCTGCTCCAGAGGGTTATGTAAATCAGGTCTGGCCTTCGTGTTTTGTTGTTAAATACGATTGGAAATTCATTGGAAGATTTTAGCACATGACGTGCTTGTGTTTTGTGTTCTTCTCCTTATTTATTCATTTTTAAATTACAGTTTAATTAACATATAGCATTATATTAGTTCCAGGTTTACAATATAGTGATTCAACGCTTCTATAAATTACTCAGGACTCATGATGATAAGTGTACTCTTTAATTCCTATCACCTATTTTCACCCATCACATCCCCTCTGGCAACAACCAGATGGTTCTCTGTATTTAAGAGTCTGGTGTTTTTTGTTTTTTGTCTCTTTTTTTCTTTGTTCATTTGATTTTTCTTCAATTCCACATATGAGTAAAATCACATGGTATTTGTCTTTCTCTGACTGACATATTTCACTTAGCATTATACCTTCTGGCTCTATCCATGTTGTTGCAAATGGCAAGATTTTATTCTTTTTTTGTGTGGCTGAGTAATATTCCATTGTATATATATACATCTATCTACTGATGGACACTTGGGCTGCTTCCATGTTTAGTTATTGTAAATAATGTTGCAATAAACATAAGGGTGCATGTATCGTTTTCTATCAGCACGCAGGAGGTATGACTACTTATTTTGGTTCAGGGAGTAGAGCCAGGAATCACGTAATACGTGAGAGCAAGGATGGAGAATCAATGGGGCAAGATTGCAGAGAATGTGGGAGGGTGTGGCATGAACAGCAGAAGTGGAGAAAGAGAAAAAGGTGATGGGGACGCAAAGGCTCATTGGGAATGAGAAAACTCAGCTCTGCTGGCCCTGCTTATTGCCGTGAAGGAGTTGGCAGAGAATCTCCTAAGAATAAAGGTCAACAGCATGTTGGAGAGCTTCAGGGAATCAGGATGGTTTCAAAATACTTAGATGCTCCTTCTCTGTGGAAAAAAAATTCCCAAACCTCATAGGTATTGTAAGTTCCTCTCTATTCCAACAATGTACTACACATACCTCTCTCAGAGCACTTATCCTATTTCATAGTAATGATTTGTGTGTCTGACCCGCCTTCTTGAATATTATCTCTATGAGGTGATGAAACTTAGTTGGTCAGCAAATTTCCCTTCCCTCAAAGCGTGAATGAGAAAGAAATACCCTCTCTGGATGAAGACAACACAACAGGAGGGGTCCAAGCCACCCTTCTATGAAATAAATTAAAAATCATAGGCAAACACTACCTTGGGTCAGAGTCAAGGATTGGTGAAAATCTCAGCCCCTTGAAAAAACTGTTGAACACATACACACATTATGTGTTCACATTATGTGAAATTTACATATGTGAATTTTATAGAAACCTATTAGAGATGGGGAAAAGATCCTTGCTGGGCACATTCTAAGCACTCTATAGGGAAACATGTTTGTTGAATGAATGCATGAGTACGTGAGCAACATTGAAGACAACTGAGATGAGGGAGAGTGTATGTGCCTTCACTCAAGTCTTCCTGTTTCGTGATTTTCACAAGCAAGACAGCCTGAGCTTGTGTAGAGAGGCTTCAAAATTCATGGGTTAGATTAATCAAGGATTACAATAATGTGGGGTAATACGGAGGAGGGTCCAGTAAACAGATGGTTTTTCTGGTGGTCCTCAGCACGTCTGGAGTTGATCCCAGAAGGCTCTCTTAAAGATGCTTCCTTACAACCATGCAAAACTTGAAATCAAGCATCTTCTGGTGGATAGCCTATTTGTTCCTGAGGTGCCCTTGGCTTAGTCTGGGTACAGGGTGTGTGTGTGTGTGGGGGGGGGGGGGTGTGCCTATGCCTGTTGACCATTATCCTACGCTGGTTTGCGTGAAGGTCACAGAGCATTAATTCTTCTGAGTGCTAGCCTATGCCAGTTCTTTCCCAGTCCTGAGAACTGCCCATTCTTCAATGTGTGATGGTTTAGGGCAATGGTTCTCAGATGTTAAGGTGGATCAGAACCACTTGGAGGGCTTCTTAAAATACAGATTGCTGGGCTCACCCCTGGAACTTTGGATTGAGTCAGCTTGAGGAGGAGCCTGAGAATTTGCATGCGTAACAATCCCCCAGCTGGTGCTAATGCGGTTTCTGGACTGTGCTTTGTCTAGAGTTCTCTTTCTTCACATCACCCAGCTTTGCTTAAGAGACAGTGATCTATCCCAGCAAAGTGCACGTCCTTTGTTCTCTGCGTTTTGATTCCTCCACTCCTTCCTCACTGCAGCCCAGCAGCTGTGGACTCTACAGTGGGAGGAAAATTGGAAGATAGCCACAAAAAAAAATGAATTATAATGTCTTTTCACTTGGCTGGGTCAACGCATCTCAGGGGACTCAGAGTGCCTTCCCCACCATTGTTGGCAAAGATTGAGGTACAGCTTTAGTCCTCTTTAAAGGCCATTTCTATGGGCGCGCAGGTCACTGTTGGTAGTGGAACTCTTGTTTCCAGAGGACGCTGACTCTGAGGAAATGCCTTGACCTTCACTCTTGAAACTGTCCCCACATATCTCTTGGCTCTGCTCTGAAGTCCTGCCCCAGCCCTTCTTCCCAGCTGATCCCTCCCCTTACTTTTCTCTTGTACATCAGGTGCAGACCTTGTCACATTCCTTCCTCAGTGCCCCGGAGGACCCATGTTGCTTCCTCCTGGAAATCGTTAGTTTCCCAGTTAGACTCTTTCGTTCAGGTGGAACATCCCCCAAGGGCAAGGCCCACAGCTTAGCTCATTTTGAGTGTTCCCTTACACTCCCTCACTGTGGCATCTAGCCCGGTGCTATGGGGTACACAGTGGGTGCTCAATAAATACAAGTTTTCCAAATGTAGAGAAGAAGGTCTCAGTCCCATTCCACGTGGACACACAGTTCACCCGATCTCCATCTGTTCATGTCCCTGTCACAGTACATACTTGCATTTTAAGAGACCACTTAGCCTGCAAAATATGTTCTTGCAGTCATCTTAGAAGAGATCCAACCCCCACTTCCAACCAGAGGTTTGTCCCCCAGCATTATAACCACCAGGCAAATTCTTTTACTGGAGTTTGGAATGAGATGCTTTTTACGCTAGGTGCTCTGCAGGTATGTGGATGTTAAAGACTGTGTGGGAAGAAGAAGGTTTATGATCATCGACAATCAAGTAAATACCACTGTGAGCCAGGAAAAATTCACTTCTAGATCTTTGTATTTCATCTAACTGGGTAATGACATCCTCAGAACTCATACACTCGACTTATGATGTTAAGATACCTAGGATTTGGGGAATGCTTTGAGAAGGGCAAGGTGAATGCAAGGTATGCATTCTATTTCTGCCTGCACACAGTTTTGAAGGTTTCAGTTCTGACATGGTGTATCTTCATCATTGAGGAATATCTCTGGGCCATTATGTGTGTGTGAAATACAGACTCAGACACGTAGACATGCCCCCCACCCCCCACCCCCCACCCCCAGGCCGCACCTGAATCTATAGTAGGATTTATTTTAAAGAAAATGTTACAGATACAGTTAAAATCCACTGGATACTTCTCCTCCATCTCATTTCTTTCTTTCCTTTCTTAGAAGTAACCAACACCCTGGATTAGGTTTTTGTCCTTCCCACACATTTAAAACACTTTTTACTAGATATATGGTCATAAATAATATATAGAATTGGCTCTCATGTCCTTGTCACATGTCTTTGCCTCCTGTACGCTGTACTTACCATTCTGCAACTTTCTTTTGTTTGCTCAGTGTTTATATTATGAGTATACTTTATTGAAGTGTGATTGACATGCAAAACCTTGTACACATTTAGTGTATACATGTTGATGAGTTTGCACATATGCATTGCTCTGTAATACTTTCAGTACAACCACGATTCTAAACAGATTCATCGTCTCATGAACATTTGTAAATAGTCTGCATGTCTGTGTGTGCCTATTTTTTTTTAATGTTTACTTATTTTGAGAGAGAGAGAGAGAGAGAGAGAGAGAGATAGGGGAGAGAGAGAGAGAACCCCAAGCAGGCTCCACATTGTCAGTGCAGAGCCCCATGTGGGGCTTGAACTCACGAACTGTGAGATCACTACCTGAGTCAAAATCAAAAGTCTGATACTTAACCGACTGAGCCACCCAGGCTTCCCTGTGTGTGCCTACTTTCATACCAGCAAGGACTGCTTTAAAGATCTGTCCATAACACATGTATGTGAGGAATATCGTGATTACACATTTATATGTCCAGGTGTAGGGAGGGGAACTTAAAGCTTGCCCTTAAACATTTCCAAGTAAGTTTACACATATTTATCAAATACACTTGTAGAGTCAAACATACCATAGGTCATGTCCTGTCCTTTCCAAATACAAAAGAGACATATTGCCAAAGTCTGATTTAATAGTTAACTTTCTATGGAGGTGTTAATGCTATGCCCGCGCTGCAAATATTTTGGAAGAATTTCTTCTGTGCTTTAGTCTTTGATTTTGGATTACTATCCATAAATCGGCAATAACTGTTGCAAATCTGTTTCTTAGAGAGCTGTTTTATATGTCCTCTCTTCCTAAAGATAGTAACTCACTAGCCCCAGAAAGTTCCTCTGGCTTGGTGGGGACTGTCAGTCCAGGAAAAGGTCACTGAGACTGGGTCTTCCTAGTAGAAGTAAGACTTTGCATTTCAAACATTCTTAGGAAACCGCTTCTGACTTACAAGCAGTATAGGCTTATGATAAATGAAGATTCTATTTCGCATAACTGACTGCATTTGACATGAGAAGTATGGACCAGACCTTGACCCCAATTAATGAAATTGCCAATTGCTATTTACAGAGGTTAGCCCAGTGCCTGTGATATGTTTGTAAAACCTCATTAATTCAGAATTTGGGTTCCTTTAGAGAGGGCCATCCTTTACATATATCTTTGTTTTAACTTCAGAAAAGATTCTGCCACAAGAATGAGTAATGTGGAAAGTTATATTGGGGATACATTTCACACGCATAAGTATACTTTTAAGCAAACTGAACCCTCCCAGTGGTGTTCTATCAGTCTGTATTTGAATTTTTGCCAGACAAAATGGGTCTAGCAGCATTGCATGAAGACTGTGACCAAAAGCTGTCAAACCCAAGGCCCTTTCTTCTCTCTTTTGGCCACATATTTCTTCCTCAGGGCCCCTCCACTTCTCTTGAGATCTGCTCCATTTTCTTTACTAACCAGTTCCTGTGTATGCTCAGGGTTTGACAACTTTAGTTTGCACCAGGCCATTGTGTTCTTACTGGGTGCAAACACCAAATGCCGTCTTCTAGTGTGAGCTACTCCAAATATTCTACGTGACAACTGTCTTTTATGCGAATCTTCAAAGGCCATAGCGAAGGGCCAGACCAAATATTGACAGCCCTAGTTCTTTTTTTATTTTAATGTTTAATTATTTTTGAGAGCGAGAGAGAGAGAGAGATACAGAGTGTGCGTGAGGGAGGGGTAGAGAGAGGAAGACACAGATTCTGAAGCAGGCTCCAGGCTCCAAGCTGTCAGCACAGAGCCCAAAGCGGGTCTCAAACCCACGAGCCGTGAAATCATGACCTGAGCTGAAGTCGGACCCTCAACTGACTGAGCCACCTAGACGCCCCTGACAGCCCTTGTTCTGACCAGTCTTCTCTAGTTGGGCGAGAGTCACATGTTACAAACCCTGGCCACCCTAGGAGGGAGATGTCTCTTAGATTTGGGCCACTGGCCAAGTCAAGCACTTGGCAGGTGGCTCCTTTGGGCCACTTGTGTCAAGGGAAGGAAACAGGGTCCACGTAAGGTGAGACTGCAGTCCTAGGCACAGTCACACATTCACCCAGCACCCCCTGACTTCTCACCTTAGTTTTGGTACCATTGTAAAATCAAACACTTTGACATGGAGTCCAGTTTGGTAGTGAGGCCCAGGATCCCCGAGGCCCATGCTGACTGCCATTACTCCTACATATTGCACTGGCCCAGGGGTGCGTCCTCACCCTCTTTTCTCTTCATCAGACTCTCCCTGAGAAATCTTCACCTGAGCCCAGGGCTTCAGTCTCTATGATGACCCCCAATCTGTGTCTGTCACTCAGCTCTTCTCCAGGCCCCAGACTCATATGTTCAGTTTCCTCTCAGGCAACTTACCCGTTTCTGAAATTCACAAGTGCAAGCCAAAACTGTTGTCTCTTTCTAAAGCCTCTTCTTCCATTTCCCAAAGACCTAAATTTCCCAGTTTACTGAATGTCAGAGCTTCTCCACAATTGTCTAATTCTGAAAAGTCCTGAGAGTTTTGAATCTTCTCTGTCTACCAGTTCTATTCACTAGGGATCACCCTTTTCCTCATAATACCTCCTGCTGCTGCTTTTGTGCACATCCCGTCCATTTCATTAGATTTGTATAATAACCTCCTCACTAGCCGTGCTGGCCCGTTTTTTCTCTTCTAATCTTTCTGCCACACCGCGATCAGAATTCTCTTTTCAAAAATGACCTAATGTCAAGTCCCTAATTAAAAAGCTTCAATGGCTCCCCACTGCCTATAGGATAAATTCTGAACTCTTCAGCTTAGCTTATTACACCCTTAACCGTCCACCCCTCACTACCTCTCCCTCCTTATACCCCTCTATTCCCCATCCCTTCCCGGGCCTCAGCCATACCCACTATCCAATACTCCCCACGTGTGCCAACTTCTTCTTCGATCTCATGTATTTTTATAATGGCTTTCTGCCTGGAATATCACGGCTCTACTGATTCGTAAGGGTCAGCTCAAAATCTCATAACTCAAATCTTTTGGTCCACTTGTCCCAAGGCAACCGCTTCCTCCTTGCGGTTCTCAAAGTTTTCTTTATCCATTCTTCCATTAAAGCGCTGAACACATTGCATCAGAATTATTTTCTAGTGGTTAGCAGACGCCGCTCACTTAGGGTCCAGGAAGTAACATTCATGAACGGTGGGGGCAAGTAAGGACAGTAGGTACGGTGGCCACATGGAGAGTTACGAGGCCTGGCCAAAGGCCTCTCTAGTGGATGCTTTTTCTACTATTTTTTTTCTTTTACCAAATTTGAGTACTTCTCTTATATTTTCATAGTTTCCATACATTACGAGTCTTGCCAAAAAAACGGAACTCTTCTGTAGTGGGGGTGCAGGTAGGAGACCTCGGTTCCTGCATGAAACATGGATCTGGAAGTGGGTAGTGTGAGGGAGGCAGGCAATGCCAGGGCACTGATCTACTGGCCAGCATGGCAATGAGGCCATCTGGTTCTGTGGACAATCATGCTGAGCTTTAGGAGTTGGGTCCCAGGCAGTAAGGGCGGCAGTGTAAACAAGAGAGGCCTCTGTGATACAACTGGGCTTGTTCCTGGCCAACAAACTTTCAGACTCAGCCTTTCTGGCTCTCATATAGAGTCTCTGGCCCACCTAATACCCTGTACTACATTTATTTTATGCTTCCACTAGCTAGAGTGGATTGTATCATTCACATCTAAGAACCCCTGATTGAAAGATAATTAGTATGTGTGTGTGTGTATGTATACACACACACACACACACACACACACACACACACACACACATTAGTGTGCTAACAAATTACCACAAATTTAGTGGCTTAAAACAACATAAATTTATTATGTTATTGTTCGACAGGTCATAAGTCTGACACAGGTCCCACTGAGCTAAAATCAGGGCATTTGCAGGGCTGTATTCTTTTTTGGAGACTCTAGGAAGAATTTACTTCCTAGCCTTTTTTAGTTTCTAGAAGCCACATACCCTCCTTGGCTCTTGGAGCTCTTCTTCCATCTTCAAAGCCAGCAACAGCACGTCAAGTACATGCCATGCTTCAAATTTCTCCTGTGTCTTCTTTTGTCCCATCTCTCTCCATCCTGACTGAGGCTGGGAAAGGTTCTCCGCTTTTAAGGACTCATGACTAGCTTAGGCCCACCTGCATGGTCCAGGACAATCACTCCCTGTCAAGGTTCTTAAACTTTAATCACATATGTAAAGTCCGTTTTGCCATAGAAGGTAAGGTATTCACAGGCTCTAGGGATTTGGATGTGGACATCTTTAGAGGGCTATTATTCTGCCTAATATCATACACTCATTCTACCCCTCAGGGAAGAGATCCTGTCTTACCCACCTTCATGGGCCCAGCATATAGTTATACTTACTGAATAGATTGTTGACTGTAACCTCAACTAGACAAACTCTACCAGAGAGGCTTGCCACCTTCCTACTCCTCCTGCAGGAGTGGCTGAGGCTGTTATCAGGGCAGGCATGGTTCTGGCCGGTAGGCCGCTCCCTCTGGGCTCTGCTGTGGCCAAGTTGTGTGCCTCCCTGTGGCACCGTCTTCTATTCTATAACGCCCGGTGTTAACTTCAGCACCTGACAACATCACACTTCATTTCTTTAATTTAATTATTCCTTCAACATCCCAGGGAGGTGAGGCAGACTCAAGTGTGGAGTATAGCAATGGAGATACAGGGTCTTGGACTTCACCAAAATCCCTACACCAGAGTCTAGAGAGGTCAAGAGAAAGGCAGACCTATTGACTCCCTGCTCAGACTTCCTTTCACTGGACCTCATGGCTTTTTTCCTGTCACTTACAATCTGTCACATGGTAACTGGGTTCAGTGGCAGAAAGACAGACTGTGAGGGAGAAAGTAAAAAAAATGTCTTCTAGAAGCCCAAGGGAGCTTTTCAGGAGACAGCACATCTGGCAATACTTCAAACTAAGACTGGCCTAGATTCTGTGATGAAATAAACAAACAAATATGGTGGATCCTTTTAATGCATGGAAACTTGGTTAGAGATCCTAAATGACTTCCCACTGCTCTTTGAAAAAGCCCTAAATCCCTAAAAAGACCCACAGTGCTCTGCATGACTTTATTCCTGCCTACATCTCTGGTTTCCTCTCACCAGTATTTTCCTGGTTCTCAACAGCCCCACTAAGCCACTTGTCTTCCAGTTTTTCAAAGTGGTCATGCCCTGTGCTCATGGTATTTCCTCTCCTGTGATCATTTTCCCATTTCTTTTCCTACTCTTTCAGCTAGCTAATTCACACTCCATTTTAGGTCTTTGTTTAAATTTACTTATTCATGAAGGTTTTCCTGACCCCCTAGGCTAGGCTAGTATCAGTCAGTGTTCTTAAAGAAACAGAATCAGCAGGATATGTGTATATATATATATATATATATATATATATATATATATATAATAAGGAATTGGCTTACATGATTATGGAGGCTGGGGAGTCCCACCCACCCTTCACTGTCGGCAAGCTGGAGACTTAGGAAAGGTGGTAGTATGGTTCCAATTTGAGTCTGAAGGCCTGAGAGCCAGGAGCATTGATGGTATAAGTCCCCACCCGAGGCAGAGGACCAATGTCCCAGCTCAGCAGTCAAATAGTGAACTCTCCTTTCTTTCTCCTTTTAGTTCTATTGAGGCCCTCAATGGATTGGATGATGCCCATCCACATAGGAGAGGACAATCTGCTTTATTCGGTCTAATCTAAATGTTGATCTCATCCAGAAACACCTTCACAGACACCCCCAGAAATAATATGTAACCAGATATCTGGGTACCCCATGACCCAATCAAGTTGACACATAAAATTAAGCATCACAGTCTCCCAGTTATACATAGCAACATATCACAATTGTAATTAAGTAATTAATTATGTGTAGTGATGTGATTACAACCTTAAGGCCTATCTTCCTTTTTTTAGACTATAAACTCCACAAGGAACTTACTTTATTCACCACTTTATCCTCAGAGTACAGCACAGTGACAGAATAGAGTTGCCACTTAAGAATTTATTGAAATAATAGCTTTCCAGTAGAGTCCCACCAATTGCTAAGGAAGATATTACTGAAGAGATTGGGAAGAAGAGAGTTTCCAATTCTATTGCAATTTCTGAGGCGAAGCACTTCATCTTACATTACTTTATCTCTCAAAATGCTATCTCCCTTATTCCGAAGTCCCAGCAATTATCGAACAAATACTAAGTGATAGAAGGAAATGGACTAATGGCATGGCATTGGGGGTGGAGGTGGGGGATCCTCAAAGAGCTGGGTCTTGGGCTGGTTTGTGAGAAGAGTCTGTGCAGGTATTTAACCTCCCCTTGCTTCACGTCCAAGCTTGGCCTTTGCCACAGCACTGTTGGCCTCTGGGCCAGGAGTAGAAGGGCCTTCCCATCTCAGTGCTTATGGAGGGAGGAATGGTGGATGAATGTCTTCCTATGAGTCCACATTAAGAAAACTTAAAATTGCTCCCCAGCTTTGTAAAAAAGCAAGGAGGAGTCAGTTAAGGGAGGGCAAACTCAAATGGTCGTGGCAAAGCATAAAGGCAGAATGAGTCCCTTGACGTGCTGGAGCTGATAGAAATTATAGAGTTTTAGCCAGTTCAGATCCGTACTTTATAGCTGAGGCACCTGAGGACCATGTAAGCTCACTGGTTCTGCCAAGATTAGTAACCAAGCCAGAACTCAGATTCACCTCTTTGGGCCTCTAACTCAGGACTCTCTTTACCCCATCATTTCCCCTGTCCACTCTAATGACCACACGTGAATGCAAGTGAGCATGAGCAATGTAATCACTAAACCCACACAACCCGGGTGCTAGATGGAGTCTCTTTGTCTTTTGAAATGCAAATAATACTAGCTTGGGACCCTCATTCCATGGGTAAAGGGGATCCACCTTCTCTCTCAGTCTTTGCAGAGGTATTTACAGACACCTACTCTTCTGCTGGTCACCTCCGGCCCTGACTTCCTGCTTCTGACCTCCTGACTTTCCTGTTTCTGGATCACCTGGGTAAACTGTGCACGCCTTACCTTTTCCTCACTAAATTATGCCTTGCTGGGCGTGATTCCTTCAGCTTCCCCAAGTGGTACCATCACCAAGCTGATGGAGCCTTGTGTGTAGCAGACTCAAGTGAAGGTTCGAGGGCCTGGAGGGAGTTTACACTGCAGGATCACAAACAACTTCACTGCACAATAGACACCCTGTTCTCAAACGTTCTTGGGCATTCCTACTGGCCTCTCTTCTCAGCAAGGGGCAACTTCCAGCCACATTACACAGACCCCTTTCCTCCTTTCCTCTCCCATCCTACCCCAAATCCTGTTACATTTTTGTGCAAAAAATATTTTAACTATGCCATTGATTATCTCCTTTGTCATTGATCAAGCTCTTGGGGCCCATCTTCTGCACTTTCGTAGGCATAGGCATATCAAGGGGTCTCACTCACCAAAAGGAGTTGTCTTTCTGAGATGAACTTTATCTAGTGCCATCTGTGTGTGTGTGTGTGTGTGTGTGTGTGTGTGTGTAGGCATGTAAATATAATGTGGCTCATATTTTCTTAATATTTTCCCATATTTTCTACTTATTGCCTTAGTTTAGTGTTCTAAGATACCTTTTAGAGAAGGATGAGAGCTCAAAGAAGGATCAGGAAGAGAAGAACATAAATGGCCATTGTAGCAGATGAGGAGTGTGCAGCAGAGGGGTGGGAAGGGCCCTGAAAACCACGGAGCTGAGACATGATCAAGGTCCAGATTCAGGGTGGCCTCTGGAGGCGGGCTGTGCCAGTGGTGGGGCACGTAAGGAAAGGCTTATGGGCGGTGCAGGAGTTGAGGCCCCTTAGATGGGCAGGGTATCGGATGGAGATTGGGCAGAGATGAGAGGAGCCATTGGACCAAAGCCTCCAAACTCCTGCCACTACAGCCGTTGCTGCAGCCCCCCTGGGTCTGGCTGTCAGTCACCATTAAAATAGCACCTTGGAGGTACTTCAAGGGGGCCTGGGAATCAGAGGCCAAGGCAGAGTCCAGAAAGGGATTTTATTAGGCCATTCTCATCAGCTAGAGTGAACAGTGCCAGGGACAGCTACAATATTTGTGACTACGAGGTGGGATCTAGGAGAGCTGGTGGTGGAACATAGCCTTCAGGGTCTTTACTGCCTCCTTCCAAAACATGGGTCTTGCCCAAATGGATGTACTCTCATTTGCTTCCAGAAGCTCCTCCTTGCTCTGTTTCCAGCTGCCCCAGGCCGAGCAAGGGACGCTGCTTAGATGATCTTAGAGCCTGGGTTTCTTTCATGTTAAAGCTATGACAATAGCTAATACTTACGAATGCTTTACCTAAATTGACTCATAACAAACTTGTGAAAGTAGGCATTCTCTCTATTTTAAAAGTGAGCAAACTGAGACAGAGAAGTTGAGGAGTTTTTACCAAGGCCACACAGTCAGCAAATGTTGGGTCTGGGAATCAAAACCAGGCTGTTTAGCATCAGTCTAAGTGCTTAACCACCACACCAGCTGTCTTTTAGTAGACATTTGAAGCATCATCTGGGTAAAGGGCAACTCCAAATATACAGCCAATCAGAAAGTACGACTTATTTCTCAATCAGAAAAATGACAAAAGACGTGGTTTGACCATTTTGAATATGCAAACTTGTATAATAAGAGGTTAATTATTCACGTAAAAATTATGTAGGGTTGTGCTAGTCAGGGTCCTGCATTCCAAGGAGTGGAAATTGACTCTGGCTGCCGTAAAGGATGTTGGGTAGCAGGTGGAACCGAAGGGGAAGGTGGAGAACCAGGACTGAGAGCAGAGCTCCTGCCTGGCCCAGCTTAGCTGTGCCGACACTGCGGACCTGACTTGCATTGCTGCCGCAGGAGGCTCTGACAGCATTGAAGTTAAATGTCAAAACCCGTATTCAGAAAAGTGCACGCTCATAAGCATATAGCCCCAAGAATGGACAGCCAACACACCCATGTATGCACCTGGTACCCACCGCCATGCAGAACATTACCAGCATTCCATATGAAAAAGTTCGGTGTCAATAAATATGTAAAACGATTTTCTAGAGTGGGTGCCCAGTGTATTCCTACCAGCAAGGTCCGAGATTTCCAGCTGCTCTGCAGGCTTCACAGTCTGGTCCTGTTTTCCTCCTCATGCTGGGCTTTTGGGCAGCTTTGTAAAGGTATCTCATTGCGGTTTTAATTTGAATTTCTCTGATAATTGGTGAGGCTGGACACCTTTTCACATCATATTGACTATTTGATATTGCATTTTGTCTTTTTTTTTTTTAGTTTTGTTTTCTATTGAGTTGTCGGCCCTTTTCTTATTGATTTGTAGGAGTTCTTTACGTATTCCGGATACCAGTCCTTTATTGATGCCTATTGCAAATACCTTCTCCACTCTGTGAATTGTGTTTTCACTCTCTGATGATACCTTTGAACAAAAGTTCTCAACTTTAATGTAGTCCAATTTATTGATTTTCTTCCCTTTATCGTTAGAGCTTTTTGTACCTTATTTAGGAACCCTTTGCCTACTCCAAGGTCAAGAAAATATTCACCTACCTTTCCTTCTAAAGGCCTTACACTTAACCAGGGTATTGCTTTTTTAAAACGACCTTTAAGTGTTTCAATTATGACAACGGACAGTTGCAATTCTCCTGAGAATAGTTGCTAAATCTGTGTTAAAATGTTTTTATTTTTTAAACAGGCCATGTCAGATTTATGTCAGATAACGTCTGAAAGCACCAAATATAAGCAATGATTGAGATAATTGTAAGGCTAATGGGTTTCCCCAAACAATTTTTATTGTTCAAAGTAAAGTAATTAAGAGTTCCATTGGTAAAGAGGAAACTCTCACTTTATATAAAAATGGTATATTTCACGCCTGTTTTGATTGCAAAGGACAGGAATTCAACTACAAGTAGCTTAGAGAAACAAAAAAAGAAAGATGAGAAGGACAGAGAGGAGATTCGACTGACTGTAAATCCTAATAACGAGGAAGAACAAGATGGGTCTGACTTCAGGCACAGCTTGATCTAGGCACTAAAACAGTATATTAGGGCTGTACTTGTACATGTCTCTATATACTCTACACCTCCTTCTCTCTGTATTTTGGCTTCATACTCAAGAGGAAGGAAAGATGGCCACTAACAGCTCTATGTCTATATTCGTATAATTTCTAATCTAGGAAGAGAAACCCTTTCCCCTGTATTTATACGTTACATCTCAGAGAAGGCCCTAATTGGACTTACTTGTGTCATGTGCCCACTCCTGAACATATTACTGTGGTCAAGGAGCTGGAATAGTCTAAGTGGTCAGGCTGGGTCATAGGTTTATCCCTATGACAGGGGAGGAGGGCTGGGCCACTGTGAATGACAGGGCACTTTGCACGCAGGATGGGTGGGTGGCCCTCCAGTAGGAAAGTGAGGTGGTATTTTCAGACATCCACTAACCTATATTTCTGTTAACGTGGCAAGAAAAGGAAGAATCTCTTGGTGCCAAGGGGTTTCCCTGGCCTTTCTGCTTTTTATAAAATTCTATATGACAGGAGCTGGGCTAGGTGCTGGGGATAGACATAAAAAAGCCATTTTCTGTGCCTTAAGGCCCACACAATCTTTTAGCTGAATAGAAACATCAAAAGACAAATGCAAGACAAGGTGACGTTTGAGACACGGAGGCCTGCACGCGCTGCAGTGGGTGAGTCTAACGGTGTCTATGGAGTGCCAGATGAGGAGCAAATTGAGCTAACTCTTGAAGAGGGGAAGTTTTCTGGTGGATGAATAGAGGAAGTGCGAGGGTGACTTCCAGGCACAGAGAGCAGCTGGGCAAAGGCAGAGGGGCCTAGTGACGGAGGGTGTGTTCAATGGAAATCCGGGTCCAGGAAATCTAGCACAGCCGAGCCTCTCTGTGTCCTTCTGCCTCCACCCAGGCCAGGCAGGGCATGGGCACAGGCATTGAAGGGGCAGGGGGAGATAACATCTTTGGTAGGCAACCTTAAAACCGGTGGTGGCTTTTGTCCCTAGCAGTGCTTGCATTTTGGCCATACCAAAAGGGAGTCTTGTCCAGAGTCTGTTAAGGGCTTTTGGGAGGCGTGCATGAAGAGGCTCAACCTTCTCACGGCTTCTTATCAAAACAGAATTGTGCACTGCTGAGCTGTTGCTACTTTGAGGCGTGTTTACATTTGAGCTAAATTCAGTGCTGCCCTTCCACTGAGGTTCTTTTCCTTTCCCTCTCTTCTCTGCGCATGCACGTGCTTGTGCGTGTGTGTGTGTGTGTGTGTGTGTGCAAGTGTGTGCCCACAGGCTCCCGGCATCTCTTTCACTTTGAAAGACTGCCTGCCTATCATGTTGACAAGGAGAAGACACACTGGGAAAATGTCACAGCTGAAC
This sequence comes from Panthera leo, assembly GCF_018350215.1. NCBI lineage: Eukaryota > Metazoa > Chordata > Mammalia > Carnivora > Felidae > Panthera > Panthera leo. The sequence continues at coordinate 46,677,049 of NC_056685.1, forward strand.
GGTCCCAAGGGAGACAGCTTTGTCAAATGCCAAACATGTGGGGAAGATAAGGCCTGCTGGGGCCTGGGGAGGGGGTGACTAAGCGAGAGTAGGCCAGGGGCCGGCAGCATTGGTGCCCCTGAGACAGTCTTAGCATTTGTCTCAGAGCACGCTAAGGGTAGGAGCCTGTCACTGGGGAAGGGTGAGGTGAAGCTCTGTTTAAAATTCAGGGTCCAGCCCTGCCAGCCTGGGCTCTGGGGATGATAAGGGAGACAGACAGATGAGCTTGGGCACAGAGGATCCACAGCCCCTTCTGGGGTTTAGAGAGAGAAGCTTCTCAACCAAGGACACATTTGAATCCTCCACAGGGGTTTTGAGCAGACTTGGTAGGAAACACAGAAGTCGGCGGGAAGATAAGAGTTAGACAAGATTTTTAGGACTCCTACTCCAGTTTCAATACGAATTCCCAGAGAACCTGTCGTAAGACCTTGAAATTTCCCAGACATAAATGGACACAACCATGGGTGCCTCTGTCAAAGCACAGTATCTGTGGTTTTCGGCCAGGAATTGACGATGTTTTGGACATTTTCTGAGCCGTACTGAAACCAAACCCATCAACTCAGTATGCGATAGGTTGGATTCTGTAAGAAGCAGTGCTCGTGCTTTGGGGAAATAGAAAAGCCCTTTCTCTTTATTCCATGTAGTAAAGAGTTGTCTCTCAGTTCTTTCTCCCAGGGCAGTCAAATACTGTTTGTTCAACAAAAGCCACATGTGTCCATACCCTCTGCACCCTCACTGGGCACAGTCATGTAGAAGGGAACAGGCAAGGAGAACTCAGGTACCAGTTAGAAAACTGTACAACATGCCCCCAAATACTGATTTAGGCAGCAGTTACTTCCTTCTACTCACAAGTATTCCCCAAATTCGTGAAGAGCCTGATCATGGGAATAGGACAATGGATGCTTTCTCTTTACTCATTCATTGAAAGAACATATTGTAAGAATTTATTATCTCCCATGATAGGGGCTTTGAGGGAAATCAGAAAGCAGTAATACCTGATCTCTGTTTTTAGGAATCTCATCGAACCACAGGACAAAGAGAGCATGGAGACAAGTAAGGATAATTCAATGTAAGAAGTAATTAGCCTCATAATAGAGGTTTAAATAAAGGGCTATGCAGTCACTTCTCATTGGTTACAAGAAACCTATGGCCACCCTAAGCAAAAAGAGATTTATTAGGCTCCTGAGATAATTCATAAACAAAATTTCAGAAGGTCAGAAATGAGGACAGCTCCTGGGAACCCCAGGCGTGGACTCAGTTTTTAGGAAGCTGCCCTACATTCCAACCACTGTTCATCCTGTTCCTTCTTTTTTGTTCTACTCAGATCAGCTTGTGGCAGTCTCTTACACCATAACTGCCTTATAGTATCTGATCAGAGGGTGCCAGAAGTAGCCGGGCACTCCAGCATCAAAGCCTGGAAGGGGGTGGCTCACACTGCCACCCATCCTTCATCAGCTCAGACCAGCCCACATCTTAGAGGCTGTCACCTTCATCATCCTATTTCCAGGTTAGGTGGGTGAGGTGCTGCACTTGGCTTAGGCGGGATCGATGCCTGCTTTTCAGCCTTGGGGCTAAGGAGGAGTCTGTTAGAAGAAGAAAAGGTGGAGGACATGGATGTTCAGCAGAAAGGACACCAAGCCGTCACCTACAAGTGATACGGATGCTCAGAGAGAGGAGGGATAATGTCCAGATGGTGGAATCAGAGAAAGCTTCAAGAAAGGGCTGGAACCTGAGCTGGATTTTTGACGTAGGTCAACTTTTAGCGAGTCCACCTCAGCCATGCCTTGCTCCTACGAGAATGCCCCCTCTCGGCAATACAGTTATACGCATGCAGAGGCACAGTCAAGTTATAATTGGTGACTTCCACCTGCATGGCCATGGCTAAGTCGATGGAGTTGAATGGCTGAGTGTCAGTCCAGTGGGTAAGTTGATCCAATGAAAGCTCCTTCCCTATACATTAGGAATTGGCATACCCTACAGGACGCTGGTCAGTTGATCAGTGGGTTTGGAACTAAGAAAACATGTAAAAGCCTGAGGTGCCCGTGTTTGGTCAGCATACATGGGAAGGTAAGAAAACAGAATCTGAAAGCAACAGAACAGACTCATGGGAGGGAGTAGAGACAGAACATATTTGACTAACGAGGAAGGAGGAAGTATGGAGAAGAGTATGGAAGGAGAGAATGAGTCATTGCTCCTTATGGCTTTCCACTTTATTCCAATGCCCTGTAAGGTCCAGTTGTATTTCTACTTTTGGTTTTCACGAGATATAGTTTTATCTTTCCACTTAATTCCTTTTGAGTCAGTTTCTGTCTCTTGCTACCCACGAAACATTGTGGGACATGGGCCCTCTGAGACGGGCCACCAGGTGAGGAAGAACATTACAGACAGCTTGAGCAGAGCCTAAAGGTGGGAGAGCGGGGGACTTAATTAAGAATGGTCAGAATCTCTTAAAAACTGAGAACAAACTGAGGGCTGATGGGGGTGGGAGGGAGGGGAGGGTGGGTGATGGGTATTGAAGAGGGCATCTTTTGGGATGAGCACTGGGTGTTGTATGGAAACCAATTTGACAATAAATTTCATATATTTAAAAAAATTTAAAAAAAAAAGAATGGTCAGAATGTTTCATTTTGTGAACAAAGTCTAGGAGGTGAGATAGGGAAGTAGGTAAGGCCAGACTATGAGGACTAAGGGGTTTAGAAAGCTACCTGAGATGTAAGATTGAGCCACTGAATATTGGGTCTGGAGAATGAGTTAATCAGACCTAGTCTTTGGAAAGATCACAGTGAGTGGACGTCACTTTTGTATCCAAAGAAGGTACGAAACTCCTGCTTCCTAAGAGAGGGGAAGATATTCTGTCTATGCCTTACTTCCCTAAGATCTGGCCTGGGATAGCTTATTTCATACTGGATGTGCACCCCTTTCCTCCTCTTTATGTCAGGGAGCACCCCAAACAGAATCTGAGACTCTTACTCTGTTTCCCAGATCAGTCACGTCTAAGCTGGTGTAAGGAATGGGAATAGAGACCTTTAAAACCTGAAGGGTTAAACTTTTTTGAAATATCTATCTTCAGGGCAAATTTCTTCTCACCTACAATGGGCAGATTGTATAAATCGGTGCATTCTGACATACTCAGTTTCGAGAACATTGTTTGGACGACTCCAAAAGGGCAGAGAAAAGTTGCCTAATGATGGAGGTCGTTATTTATTTATTTATTTGATTTTTTTTTTTTTTTGTTAATGATTTTTTTAACACCAGCTGTACAGAAAAACATCTTCAGGCCCACCCCAGCTCATCCAGCCGTGGACAGTAAGTAAGGTACCGATCTGCAGTCTCAAATCTATGAGCACCTTGTTTGTCACTGCACGTATTCCCTTTTACGAGCCCTCTGTGCCAGGAAGAGAAGCATAAGGAGTACAGGAACAGTGAGTACCAACTAATTTAGCAGCCAGCCTTCTCTCAGCAGTGATGGCTAATAACCAGGTTAGAAAGCAGAGACGATTTTCAATAAAAATGATGGCTGAGGCTAAGTTCAAAGAGTCCAGTAAAGGCTTGGTTAGGAAGGTAGGTCCTGGGGAAAGTCAGAGCCGAGAGGAGACTCTTTTGGTGTGAGTTGGGGGATTCTAGATAGACAGGATATGAAGGAATAAGCCAGAACTACAGTAATCACACTCAGCCCTATCCCTGCTTGCTGGTGACCGCAGTTCTGGCCAATTAGCCGGGGCTTCTCCGCATTTCCTGTGCTTTCCAGCGCGGCTAATGGTGGTGAGGTCAAGAGGGCATCCTCGCTTCAACAGCCACCTCCTCATTGCCTGGTGCTACTTACTAACAGTCGGTTCTCCAGGTGACAGTCCTTGGTGGCATAGGTTGAGGTGCTGGGGGCGGGGGGGGGAACAATCCTAAGAGGGAAATGGAGAGAAGTTGAAGCAGTAGAAATGCTGACAGGAAACAGAGGGTTAATGGAGAGGAGGTGGTCCATTGATTTTTGCCCAAGTTGTGTGGAAACAGAGCTTTGCTGTGGCACGAGGGAGGACGGCCCACTCTGGGACTCAGTCCCATGGCCTTTAAAATGTGGAGCTTGGGAGGCACCTGGGTGGCTCAGTCGGTTGAGTGTCTGGCTTCGGCTCAAGTCATGATCTCGTGGTTTGTGAGTTAGAGCCTCACCCCCGGGCTTGCTGCTGTCAGAGCAGAGCCCGCTTTGGATCCTCTGTCTGTCTGTCTGTCTGTCTCTATCTCTCTCCCTGGCCCCCCCCCCCCCCCCCCCACTTATGCTCTCTGAAAAATAAATAAAACATTAAAAAAATTTTTAAAATAAATAAGATGTGGAGCTTGGAACAGAAAGCCTTATTTAAGGGCTCGTTCAAATGTTTATGACTGCAAATGACTACACTTGGGCCCGCCCTCAGTCACTCGGAGAGGACACGGGAGGGACATCATCCCTGTGGATGAGGCCCGCCCCTCGTCTGAAGAGGGAAACAGGCCCAATGAAACCTAATTGGTTCCCTGAGGGATTGTGGTGGTATTCTGGTAAACTGACAGAAAACAAAATCTTCCTCTGCTTAACTTTTCCAAGGATAGGCCAATAGCCAACACTCTTTCCTGCTATTTGGGTAGACAAAGGTTGAATTCTGCATAACCGAAACGTGTAGAACGGGAAGAACACTCTATCTTCATTTGCTCAGTGCTTGAAAATTATTGTTTCAGGTGTTTTTTTTTTTAAACAGTGGATTCCATATCTCTTTGGTTAATGTGAAATGAATAACACTTCAACTAGTCCAATCACCTCACCAATGCAGAAATCTTGTCTATGATTTATTCCTCCCTTCCTCTCTTCTCCCCTCCAACAGACAGTTTGGATGCATGTGTTGAGGACAGCGCAATAAGAATGGATAAAAATTCACTTGGTTCCTGGGGCGCCGGGGTGGCTCAGTCAGCAAGTGTCCGACATCGGCTCAGGTCGTGATCTCCTGGTTCGTGAGTTTGAGCCCTGAGTCAGGCTCTGTGCTGACAGCTCGGAGCCTGGAGCCTGCTCCGTATTCTGTGTGTGTCTTTCTCTCTGCCCCTCTCCCGCTCATTCTCTGTCTCTCTCGAAAGTAAATAAACGTTAAAAAAAAAAGTTAAAAAAAAAGTAAAAAAATTTTCGAGTGACTCCTGTGTCCGGTGGGGGCAATAGCCATGTAGACACAGCACAGTAAACTGGCACATGAGATCTGAGCACCATGACTGGTGCATGATAGAGTTTACTCAGTACATTTTTGTCCACAAAGAAAAATGAAGGAAAGATCACACCGTCAATAGTTCTGCTCTCTGCTTTTGAGGTAAGACTTTTCCACTGGTGAGTGATTCTTTCAGAAAAGTCTCCCCTCGTTGAACTGATTTCTGGGTCTGTGTTTTCACCAGCTGGCCCGTGTTTTGCCTTCTTCTTCCCCCTCGAAATACCGGTCGTCCCTTATGAACCATCTAAATGATCACCTTTCTCTGCCCCTCCCATCCCATAATTCTCCCGCTCTGTTGGCCAGGAAAGAGAAGTAGTCCCTGCAAGCTGCTCCACAGAGTACAAGTCTTGGGTTTGCTCGGCTTCACTTGGGTTTAACTTTGTAAAGGCAAAGGTTCAAAGAAAACCCGGCTGAGATGTCCCCTTACTGGGCCTCCTGCTCTGCTGCCAGTGCACACGGTACCTGCAATCCTGCAGCCCACCTGCAGTGTATCTTCTCAGGCCGTCCTTAACTCCCCAATGCACCGGAAATGCTAACCGCTAACCACCCCCCACCCCCCCACCCCCGTCAGCAGCCCCCGCCCCCCCCCCCCCCCCCTCCCACGAAGCTGAGGCTTCACTCTTTGCTGTGCTGGGCCTTTAAAGATTCATCATAATTTGGAAGTAGTAAATATGAGCACAGCCATGAAACTTTAAGACCATTTGTCCCAAAGCGGAAGGGAAATGGACACACTGTTCAGCAGCTGAAGGACTGTGAAGAGAATACTCAGCTGTGATTCCAAATTTGACTTGAGCATCTTTCTCTCATGACTCTGCCATGTGACACAGACCTTTCTTTTCCAAGTCAGTCCCCTCGGTGGCTTTATTACCTTAGTGGACTTTAGGTCCCTTGTCCGCCTTCCGAGCCCAAGCTTGTAACTCGCTTTTGATCATCTAAATTTCAGTTTTAGCTCCCAGAAGCGCTTGTTAGTTTACTAGGTCACAAAGTTTCTTTAAAACGAAATCAAACATTTTTAAATTTATGAGGCTGAAGTTTCTTGGCTATAGATGGGTGATGATGGCAGCAAAAGGGAATGAAGTTTTAAAACTTGCTTTGAGGTATTGAACAATTGTGTTTGTAGTGATTTTACAATCCTGTGGGCATTTATTTTTGAAGTTATCATTTGAGGCTATAGGTTGGCCACTTATATTTTCTCAGTCAATTTCTCCTCTAAGTTTTGTGTCTCAGCTTGGCACAGGAGTGCCACTCTTTGAAATAGGGCAGTGTTGCTTTGTGTATTGGTTTTCTGCTCTCTGTTCCATTATAGGATTTTAAATTTTTTAAAAAATGTTTTCATTTTATTTTTGAGACAGGGAGAGACAGAACATGAGCAGGGGAGGGGCAGAGAGAGAAGGAGACACAGAATCCGAAGCAGGCTCCAGGCTCTGAGCAAGTGGTCAGCACAGAGCCTGACACGGGGCTCAAACTCACAGACTGTGAGATCGTGACCTGAGCTGAAGTTGGATGCTTGACCGACTGAGCCACCCAGGCGCCACCCCCCCTCGTTATAGGATTTTAACAGATAAAGCCAGAGCATGCCTCACCTATAGACTGAAGAGGCAGCACCTGTTCAGAGTGGTCTGCAGAGTCAGGGAAGCCCCTCTCCCTCTTCCTAGCTCTAGAAATGCAGAGGCAGTGTTTTCCTGTTTTCAGTATCATTCCATACTCCCAGGGTGTCAGCCCTAATTAGTAAGACTGTAGAAGTCAGAATAGTGCATGTCTCTTACCAGCACATAAACCTTTCAGAGCTTTGAGTTTTGCTCAGTTGCTCAGGTGGAACACTCATCAAGGTGGCGGAGAGGAAGGCAAACCCACATCAATGGGTTAGAGAGATAGAGGGGAAGAAAGAGTGAAACCGAGCACCATTTTAACTGTTTGCCATGTGGCCTGGAGGAAAGCCCATATGAGTGATTTATCTCTGGAAGCCTTCAGTTTTCCATTTTAGTCTCTCCTCCCTTATAAAAGATCTCTTAGAACTTCACTGGCATGAAAAAAAAAAAACCCTAATCCATATGCTGATGACTTTCTAATTAATATCTCCATTCAGACATCAACTTGCCTTCGTGGCATCCCATGGGATGACTAACGGATACTTCAGATTTAATATGGTCAACCCAAGGTGCTGAGATCCTCGGCTCAAACTTGCTCCTTTTACCGTCTTCCCCTTCTTAGTAAATGCTAACTCCAACCTTCTGGCTGCTGAGGACTAAAACCTTGGAGTCACCCTCCAAATCTGTCCCTCACATTTCATATTGTTTACAACGGCAGTCTCACTGGTTCTACATTCACACCATATCCCAAACCTGATCACTTCCCCCTACCTCTGTTGCTGCTATGCTGATTCAAACCACTGTAATTTCCTCCTCGGGTTATTGTCATAGTTCCCAGCCAATTCCCTGCTTCTATTTGACTCCCTAACACCCTGTTCACAGCACAGGAGATGGAGTGATCCTTTCAAAGTGAAGTCAGACTATGCCCCTCCTCTGCTTCAGATCTACAAATGGGACCCAAAAGGCCCCACACAACCTGTCCTTTTATCTCCCTGACTTTATCTCCTACCACTTTGCCCCATGCTTACTCCTCCTGGCTACTCTGCCTTCCTTGCTTCTTATGAAGGTACAGGGCATACTCCTGCCTCAAGTACTTTTCATGTGCTTTTCTTTCCCTTTGCAGTGCTTCTCCTGGGCAAACCCGGGTGACTTATTTCTTTGTCTCCTTCAGATCTTACTCCCATCTTACCTTCTTGTTGAGGCCAATTCTGATCATCCTCAATAAGTTGTGTCCCCGCCAAATACTTCCTGCTCTGGTTCTTTCTTTTGTTTTTTATCTTATTACTCATCACCGTCGTGCCACTGTCTGGCATACTGTAACAGTTGGCTAGCGCTGAGTAACAAGCCCTCCCAAGTCCCAGTGACAACGATTGTTTAGTTTTTCTGGCTAGCACATCTGTCGGTTGGCTGAGGTTTAGGTGATCTAGGCTGGGTTTGATTTCGTAGTCTGGTCTGGCCTCCTCCTTGTGGGTAGGACTCAGGTGGGCTCCCTGTGATTTCATCTGGGGGCCCATGCAAAAGGGGCCGCAGCTGCCCGGGGAAAGTTCCTTTCATGATGATGGCAGAGGTACAAGACAATAAGCTCAATCTGCAAACAGATTTTGAAGACATTTTTAGCTTCCTTTGGTAATGATAGCATATTGATGGTCAATTTGTGTGAGTGTGCATGTGCGTGCACATGTGTGTGTGTGTGTGTGTGTGTGTGCGTGTGTGTGATGTATTTATCGTCTCTTTTTTTGTCTTGAGATGAAATGCTTATATTAGTCAGATAGGACCCCCTCCCATGGCTCACTCTGTCACTACCTTTGTTCAAATATTACCTTTTCAGAGTGACTTTCCCCTGACAATGATTTCAGAGCTAGCACTCCTTATTCTATTTCCTTGCTCCGCTGTATTTTAAAATAGCACTTATCCCTACATAGCTCGATAGCAAATATTTGTTTGCTTGTTTCCTTCGTCTCTCCTACAAGAATATAAGCTTCATGAGGGTAGAGACTGTCTTGTGCACCAATGAATTCTCAATACCTAGAACAGTGCTTGGGGCCTAGAAGGCTTTCAATAAACATTGCTGAATGAATTTTGAGAAACCGTTATAAAAGAGGTCTAAGACTGTGTTAGAAGAGAGGGCTCTGTCCCTGGATTGTGTGGTGCTGAAGCTCTTTTTGACACAACATCAATATTTTTGGCATTTGTGGTTTTTTGTTTGCTCATAAGACACTGTGTGTGTCCCTGTGAGAGCATCTCTAAATTGTTCTTGGTACTGCATGAGATGCTTTGATTATTTCTGAAGCCCTTCTCTGATCCGTAATATATCTGTACCTCTTGTCTGCAGATACTTTGAAAATGGTAGAGCTGAGCTAAAAATATTCAGAAGTAGCTAAGCAGTCAGCATTGCTTCAACTTTGCACACTGACTGCTTCTGTGTCTTATCCTTGCATCTGGCATCAAAACAAAAATCTTTAACATGGGAAGATATTTTAGTCCTAAGCAATCTATTATTGTCACAGATAATGCACAAGGCAGCTTTTGAAAACACCCAAATAATGTTCTCTAACCTGTCTCTCTAGGTACCCACCTTGCTCCTACAATGAGAATGTTACAGTCAGATTCATCCCAAAGAGCCTTACTTTTATGTAATTTAGAACTATAATAATTTTTAAAAATCTCACATATTTAGATAGCATTTGTCCCTTTATGGAGCACTTTTTAAATTTCACGTATTATTTCCTTTTACGTCAAAATAGGCCCATTTGACCTAGGACAAATGAGGCCCCGAAGAGTTCATTGACATCTTCAAGGTCACTTGGCTAACTGGTGACTGAGTCAAAAATCTCCATCCTCTGCTGTACAGACTGTGAACACTGAAATATTAAAGTAACCTCATCTGATACCCAGTATTGACTTCTTATTTCTAGATTTGAAAATATACGGCAAGCTTAAAAAATAAACTTGAGAGGAATAAAAGTGTGCTTTGGCGAGGCTTTCAGGCCGGATAATCAATTATGTGCTTTCTCTACGACCTGGTCACCATATTTATGAAGATAAAACCAGGGTGGTTTTAGTGGAATAGGATGGGTACAAAAGGACAGCATGTATTGTCAAGCGAATGTATGTAAAGGGAAGTGGGGTTTTGTTTTGTTTTGTTTTGCTTCGTTTTGTTTTCCAACCCCTATCTTTCTCAAGCCCTCTCACATGGAGGCTTAGTCCGGGCCAGCACTTGAGCCAATCCTGACCGGAGTATCAGTAGCCTCAGACCTCTGGATGATGGGACCTAGGGTTTTGTTTGTCATGGATTAAGTGTCCGCTATGAGCTCTGGGCAACCAGATCCCCATCGAGTCCATATCACCTTTCGGCCACAGCAGGGGTCAGTTCCCATGACTGGGTTTCTGTTTGGAGCCCTGGCCTGAACATCAGACCATTTATGTGGGACCCCAAAACCCCATCCAGCGTCTACCAGCTCACATCCTGAGGAGGTGGTTGGGTTTTGCTTTCTGTGGATTCAGGCACTGGTTGGGAATATGGGTGGAGCGACTGTTGGCAATGCTGCTACAAATGCCTACCTCACTTTAGACATGATTTGTGGTGTTCTTTGCTAGAACCTCAATGCCTGGCATCCTACCTGGAATGCGGTAGATAGTCAATGAGTAAGCGCCTGAAAAAACAAACACGGTCCCTGGATTCTTATGCCCATTCATTGGAGAGATAGGATATCGGTCTGAGAAAAACCTGAATTACATCATCCTTTTGGACTTTCAGTCTTGGGTTCTCCATCTGCACTCATGGTACCAGTTTACAGCTAACTTATCACTGCCACTTCCAGACTCATGGGCAAGCATGTGCCTCACGAGGGTCTGTGATTCACTCACCCTCTTATCCAAGATGGCTGCCCAGCTCCTACCACCACTGCTTGATAGTGAGTGGAAAGAGCTCCCCTTTCTGAAACCAGAAAGTATGCCCTTACTAAATGAATTCTAAAAGTGCTTTTTGAGGAGAAGGAAGGAGAAATCTCTGGCTCATGCTCAGGATTTTGAAAGCAGAATTAGATTTGGCAGTAGGAAAAAATTCAATTCCATTTAACAGAGATTTATTTATTTTTAAAGTTCTTTTATATGCCTGGAACCGCGAAGTTGAAAAAAAAGGAGTCAGTCATGGACTCTGCTCTCTAGGGATTAACAATCTAGTGACTGAGGAAGTCCAAATAGTAATGGAAGTAGGTGCAATAATTCTAGTATGAGGCAGATTTAGCGAGTGCTATAGCAGGACAAGAGTGGAACACCTGTGGGGCTCAATATTTATCATATATTTTTGGAAGACTAAGGAAGGGAGACATCCTAAAGTACTATAACTTCTCCGTGCTGTCTTCCCATTTCTTTTATGGGATCTTCTCTTTACATTAAATTGCAGTAAGTTGAAATTTTGATTGGCTAATGCATCCCCATCTTCAAAAACCAAAATAATTTCAGTAGATGTACATTAAGAAGTCTTATTCTCACCATGTTCAGGAATTTTGCTCTCACCATGCCCCATTCAGACCATTCCTCCCGCTCCTGTACCCTGCAGGTAGGTTTTTGCAGCGGTTTCTTGTATATTCTTCTGGGCTATTTTATGTAAATAAAGCAGATAAGAATACTCATTTTTATTCCATCTTTTTTCTTCCACAAAATGAACATTATATACAGTGTCCATCTTGCTTTTTTCTCCTTCACAGTATACCCCAGAGATGATTCTATGTCAAAAAATAAAGAGCTTCTTTATTCTTGTTTTATAAATGCATAGAAAATCCTGCAGTTCATTTAGCCATCTCCCTATAGATGGACACTTGGGGTGCTTCCAACCGTTTGTTAAAAATTTGTTGCACAAACCATTTACATACATCAATTCATATGTGTGTAGGTGTATCTACAGGGCAAAATACCCAGAAGTAGGACTGCTCAGATATCCACTCTCTTTTCTTTTCTTGTTTTTTAAAATCAAGTTCATCATTATTCCCCGTCTCAGAGATAATGTACTTTGCCATACAGACTCTCAAAGACCAAAGGAATGGATCTCTTAGGGTTGAATTCTAGTTCTATGAGAAAATATTAAGTGAGATCTTAAGACCATTTCTACAGCTTAAGATATATAGGAAGCCACTTGTTTCTACAAATTTCACTTATATGATTGACTTTATTATCAGATCCTGATTTCCAATTCCATCAATGTTTGTTCTGGCCAGTTAGTGGTTTGCGTTGCCTTCATTCACCTGTTCAACCAACAAATGTTTTTTGGGCACTTACTTGACCTCAAGGTCTGATACATATTGGAGTTAGAGTGGACTCATACTTGGTCTCTGTTCCCTAGCTCATAATTTGGACAGAAATTTAAACACCTAGATACACATTTAGTATGGCAGTTATTACTACACACATATATGTAGGTTGAGCTTTTTCCCCAGCAACCCCACCTTCTCTGTGTATGTTCTTGGCAATCTGTTGGCATCCCCCACTGCCAGTTGCAATATGATCTTCATAATTCACAGAAATTGGGGTCAGAAACCTTGGGTTTTGGTTTAATCTATGTTACTAACAAGTATTAGTAACATGAGTACCTTAGTAACATAATAAGCTTGTAGTTTTTCAGAATATCAAAATCTCTATCTGAGATGTGAGTATAGAATGATATCAGTGCTTAAAAGTGCTGTGCAAATTATTGTTTACATTCTTTCTCTCCTAGGGAACAGAACTGTGAGTGAGAACAACCAAGGATTGTGGGAATCATTTCAGCAGTAACGATAGTATTTGTTTCTGGACTGACAGAGCCTTTCCCTTTCCCAAGTAGATTCGTCCGGGTCACCCACAGTCAGAAGCAGAATTTATAGTCTTCTCCACCAAGTGGGCTTGGAGTGCAACTTATGGAGGCACCACTACTGGCCTGTCTGCCCTTTTCGTTGTCAGCGTTGACTTTATCACCATTGAGCCACTGAACTGACCATCTTGCTCTCACCAAAGTGGGGAGAGCTTTTTGAGATAATGTCTCTGGAATGCCACCATTATAGTTGTACCCAAAGTATTCCTGCACACTGGCAATATACATCAGTGTCAGCACATGGTCAGAACCAGGTATCCGTACCTGGATGTGGTGAGGAAAGAAGAGATTAGCAATATTAGCAATCTGCAACCATCCCTAGGAGAGTAGGTAGTACTAACAGAGCCCAAAAGGCAGACCTGCCATGGCAGTGTGGATCACAGAACAGTCCTAGCCCTTGATGAGGTTGTGCCCCACCCTGAAGCAGGGAGGGGGAGAAATTCCGTGTCTTCTTCCTTCCTCCTATTCTCTAGTCTCCTGTTAGTATTTTTCATTAACTAAGCCTGGTGAGAAGACACTTGTCAAGGGAGCTTGGGGAATATATTTTGTTGGAGAAAGTCAGGGGATGAATCTGAGAGCAAATAAGCAAATTACCAGCGTAGAATCTCAACTCCTTCTTAGAAAGTGTTCCCACCAAGAGGGAAAGTTTGTCTCTAACTTTCTTCTTGTTCCTGAGGCTGAATATTTTTGTCTTGAGGCCTCTCAGGTTTTAAATTCTTTGTTACTCTTTTTCTCCAGCAGGCCCACTGCGTCCTGTGCAAAGAGTGCTTCTGGAAGTCTCCACTTGGGACCATCGATACACGCTATTCTACCTGTTTGCTTTGATGCCTTCAATTGTCTAGCTAGCCCTTTCTTCAGTGGCGTGGTTGGCTTCCAAGGTAGGAAAGGGGAAAGAAAGACAGAATCAACAGGTCACCTACAAGGCCAAATGCATTAACTCTTTGAATCATAGAGAAGCCAAAAAATTCTGAGAAGGAGCAGGACAATTGGTGAGGTTTCATGGTGGTTATTTCCTATCACTCCCCCAGTGGGTTACAGGGAAAACCTCTCTAAATAGCTTTAGCTTTAGCCATGATCTTCCAGCCTTGTTTAGAATGATAGAATTTTAGAGCTAGAAATGTTAGAAATCAGCAATCTCAACATTTTCTTCTTCATTTTATAAAGAGTAAAAATGAGGTCCAGCAAGGTTAAGTGACAAGGTCACAATCACTTAACAAGTTAGTGGTGTGAGCTGATTTCCAAATGTTCCTTTTCCATCTGTATGAGTCAATTTTACTTAGGTTCCATATTAACTCGCCATTTTAGTGTTATTTAAAGGGTCTAAGCAATTCTTCTCTTCCTGCTTCAGAGTTTCTCCTGTTGAAGATCCCTTCAGGGAGTCTCCTGGCTTTCTTTTGCAGAACACTTTCAGCAAATTTTTATTTTCCTCTGCTGCCTCCACCTCACCCCATACAAGTTATTCTGAGTCCAGAAAGATCTAGAATGAGTTCAGGTTTGAACTGGTACATGTCTTCTGTTATTCCACCAAGGGGTTGTGTGGTTCTCCCTTCCCCAATGTTGTTTGTGGTTCAAGCATGCAAAGGCTCTTTCTGTGAGAAGAAGTTCTACAATTTTATTACCAGTAAAGTAAAATGGAAAACCAATACTATCATTTTCACTGTAGGTTTTATTTCCCTGGTGATACATGAAGAAATTGGCTCAGTGAAGAAGCCAGCTATAAGGGTGGAAATCAGCAGATGGCGGGTCCACTGGAGCCCAGAGAGGGTGTGTAGTCAAGGGAAGGAGGAAAGTCTGACCCTTGGTGAGAGGGCTAATCTCACCAACTCAGGCAGTGGCTTTCTGTAGTTTAGTTTTTATCTGCATAGGGAAGGAGAAGAAGGCGAAGACACCAAGAGAATAAAGAGGGAAAGAAAGGAGAGAGGCCACAACAGAGACAGAGAACAAAGGAAAGAAGAAAATGGAAGAAAATGCTCCTATAGGAGTGAAGAGGGCATGGGAGAATAAGAATCAAAGAAGGGGGCTATGTGTCACTCAATAGCACACTTAATGTAAATATGATTTCTTTTTTCTAGTCTGCAGAATAAAGATTAATTATCTATTTTTTTTTTCTTTTAAGTGTGAGGTAATCAGACTCAGGCCATGTTTATTTGTAGAGAGACCAGAGTGATCAAAAGACTAGGTCAGTCCAAAGTTTAGCTGCAGGGACTAATGCACTAAGATTCTACATGGGGCCAAAGATGGGAATGGGGAGGGCAGGGAGGAGGACAAAGGGGAAACTACCTCAATCTCCTGGGAATGGGGGCTTGCATAGACCTGGTGCTCAGCACGCACTTGTTAAACTGGCGTTCCTCCCTTTGCCACTTGCTCTGATGCAGTTATGGTGACACTAACTTAGAAACAGTGCAAAGATTGATTCATATATTTTTTTCAATCGTTGTGGCCAATACTTGGTTGGAAATTGGGCATCATCAAGTTTGGAAGGTAGAGAAGTGGGTGGGCGGAAAAACTTCATGGATTAACATAGAGGTAGGAAAGCATTTGCTCTTCTGGGTGGTAGTAGAGAAGGAATCTTCTAGACTGCGCTGGCGCCTTAGGTTTGTATCAAATGGAACACGATTGCACTTTAATTACCTGAAAGAATGAAAAGGATAACTGGTTGGATATTTTCAAAGTGCTTTGCAATTTTGTGCGTTGGTGGGGCTATCAGTCATGATGCTTCAACTGGTCTGTGTCCTGAAACTTGGAATCATTAGTAGATGGAAAAAACAGTTGGAGCTGATTTATCCTGACAAGACCATCAATTGGCTCCTCTTACATGGATTCCCAGGGCTGCCCTGGCTTCCTGCCCTTCTCGAATCTGTTTGGCATCTCTATGCATTTCTTCAGTTTTGAGACCTGCCACCCATTGTTCCACTACATCCTATTTTTAACTGGAGGCGGGAAGAATGCTTCTATCGCTTGAAGGCAAAGGACCCTAACCCAACTAATAGATGTCCTACTGTTCTACCAAACCATTGTCTTCCCTCACTGGACCTTCTGAGTCCCTAGATTTTCCAGTAATAAATACTTTCTGTACCTTCAACTTAATGGTAAATTTAATAATCCCTGGACTCTCTCTCAAACCCCTGGATGAACCACTTTACCCTTAGAGGTTGCAAATAATAAAAGTCTGCAAATAAACATATGGATCCGACTAGAAAAAAACAGCACACGATGGAAGAGGTGAATTCCAATTCTGAAGCTAACTGGCAAGTTACTAACCCTCTCTGGGTACAATTATTTTCCTTTTCTGTGATATGGACTTCACAGAGTTGATAAGAAAAAGTGACTGAGGCCACTTATGTGAGGAGTCACATGCCTCCTGACACATCATGGGACAAGTGTCCACATTTTCCTGTTGGAATGTATGTGCCAAACCCTTGTGCTTGGGGGAATGCGTTTAGTAATATCCGTAGCAAATCCAGACTTAGGCACTTCATAATCCTTGGGAGTGTGGGCACTTGACCAGAGTCACTGAGCTCAAAGCTTCTGACCAGAGGATCCAGAAAAACACCCAGGAATTTAAACACAACAGAAGGGCAATGAAGTAGTGAGGCGGAGATTAAAAAAACAAAAGGAGGGCCCCATAGGGAGATAGACATAACAAGAGAAAACACATTCAAGGCAGAGCACAGGAGAGACATACAGAAACTTACAGCCAGAGATAAAATATGTCTCTTGAGTTTTCTCTGATCCTGAACTCCCAAGCTGGTTTGTCACCTAATGCCTAAGGGCTAGATTATGGGAATATCGAACCAGAGCGCCAGGCTAGAAAGCCTGGAGATAACATGAAGCTGCACAAGCTACAATTTCTGCAAACTACTAAAGCTTTCATTAGGCAAACTTTAATTTGTGTGCGTTCTCTCCACTGTACCTTAAAATAAATGTATTCTTTATGATCTGGAGAGATGCCTACTCGTCTAATTTGGAAGAAATATAAATGTTGGTAGGATCGTCTCCGGGGAACGTTACTACCTATCGTCATTAAGGGAGGAAGTAATGAGAGAGCGGGAGATTAACTAGTTAGTTGGGGAATCTACTAGAAGAAAGGAATTGACACCTCAGGGCCTAATCTTGAAAATTGTTCTGGCACAGACAGTAACATGCTGAGCAGAGGAAGAATGGGATGGGAACTGCAAAAAAAAAAAAAAAAAAAAAAAAAAAAAAAAAAGATCAGAAATGTTAATCAAAATATGATGAATATAAAGTGCTAAACTATTTTAAATAACAACAGTTTTGCTATTCATTCAGTCACGTATTACATTTATTAAAAACGTTTCTATTCCTCAAGCTGTTTTCAGCACATGGGCCAGCTAGAGAAAGCTGAGAGTTAAGTTGGCCGCGGCTGCGGCAGAACTGCTCCTGTCTCTGTGCTGTATGGGATGCTATTCTCGACGTCAGCAACAATAGCTAAACACATCTCTGAATTATAACTGTCATAGGGCTCCTTCCTGGGTTCATCGGCCTTGCTTAGCATTTTAAGTCTCTCCTGCTTAATGAAATGTCATCTTTTCATGGACGGTGAGCAAATAATTGTTTAAAGCAAATCAGAATGTGAAAGGTGGAGGTTTTTATGACTTGGAGTTTAATTCGTCGTGATACCTTGACTCATGTCTCAAGCTAACTAAAGGATGCCACACTGTAGGACATGTAACCTTTCACCACCACACACTTCACCAATTACAGCAAATTTCCCTTTATCCAGAGTAGCTGGAGATCAGTGGATTCAATTTCCAGTATGCTGATTAACTGGGTATTGCCACATAATCCAATCACCAGAGAATAAAATTTGTCTTCTCTGGATGACGGCTTCAACTCTTTTACCCTCCTGTTCCTTCTAGTCTCTCTTCAAGTCAATCTTCTTGAAGAGTAACTCATTTCTTTCCAGCTTGAAACCTTTGATAACTCCCAGAGCTCATGGGATAAGGCTATCATTCTAGGTTGTTCATGATTGTTCCCACACATCTATTTTCATCTCTGTTTCTCTACCCTTTGTGCTCTTCTTCATAAAAACCCTGACTTTCCTCATGCTTGATGTTCCCTCCACATAGGATGCCCTTCTGGCCTGTTTCTGCATATTCAAACCCTACCCGTTCTTGAAGAATCAGGTCAATTCCCTCTTCTTCTGAAAGCCTTCCTAAACGTCTCCTTCCCCATCTCCTTTTTAAAGCCTACATCTTCTTCTTCTGAAATCGCACATCTTTGATCTCTGCCTCTCCTGGGAAATGACTTTTTCCTTTCAGTCATCCTCATTTACATTTACTCTATCTTACCAATAAATCACAAGTTTTTTGAGTGTATTATCCGTGACGGATGCATCTCTGTTAGCCCCCAAGATGCTATCACATGCCTTGCACACAGTAGGTGTTCATTAAATGAATGAGCCAACAGAACCATAATTTCATCACTAAAATGGATCAAAAGGTGCTTCTCTCTTTCTTAGATGATTCATGGAACACCTCAGGGTTTCACAGTGCTTTTAATTTAATATGCTTAACATTAACTATCATTAAAGAAGCTGCAAATAAGTCTGGTTATTTGAATTTTCTCGTTTCGATTTCTGAACAACACAGAGAGCAGGTCCATTTAACAACCAGGCGACTGACAGAAGTTACAGGAAAAATGTGTTTATTGACCTCACATAAAACACAGTAAATGGCACAGGGAATTAGGATAAAATTAAGTCCATCTATACATGAAGTGATTTTGTCTGAGAGAATCTAATTAGTCATGTCAGAGTGTGACCAGAATCTCAGTGTTGGTACTATCCACCCATGATCACTCCTTGAGGATAATGACTTTAAGAAAGGCAGCCAGGGGCGCCTGGGTGGCGCAGTCGGTTAAGCGTCCGACTTCAGCCAGGTCACGATCTCGCGGTCCGTGAGTTCGAGCCCCGCGTCAGGCTCTGGGCTGATGGCTCGGAGCCTGGAGCCTGTTTCCGATTCTGTGTCTCCCTCTCTCTCTGCCCCTCCCCCATTCATGCTCTGTCTCTCTCTGTCCCAAAAATAAATTATCTCTCTCTGTCCCAAAAATAAATTAAAAACGTTGAAAAAAAAATTAAAAAAAAAAAAAAAAAAAAAAAGAAAGGCAGCCATACCCAGGGACAGTACCAAGAAATAGGCAGAAGCAAGGCAGATTCCTTCTTAATCACCAGAGACACAACTGGGGATTGAAAATTCACTGCAGTTCCCTGCCCCAAGGGCTACAGGGCATGGCATTTATTTCAGAGTGGGCACAGTCACTGTTCATGATGCCATGCAGAGTCATGCATTTGCAGATAAAAACAAGAAACAAGCTGGTCACCAAGCATGGGTGAGAGGACAGTGTTCTCAATGCCAGGCCATGCTGTGAGCAGGGTCAGGTCAAGGGATCTGAGAAAGAAAGAAAAGGGAGAGCAGGAGCTCATGAAAAGCTATGATCAGGGTAGCAATGGGTCAACTGCTAAATAAGTTAACAGAAATCAATCAAAGAAAAGTGGATGTCAGGAAAAAATAGGAGACCAGCCCAGGAAAGTAGTTCACATCTTTGAAACCTGCAGAAGTTGAAGGAACAAAGGAAGGTGGGTCATCAATATGGAGCAATCTGGAGGATTCTGGAGTTTCCTCTCCAGAAAATAGCTGTATGGTCCTGGCATCCAGGAAAGGAGCCAGATGCCAGGGAAACTTGCTATTTGGGCCCCAGCTGTACTGACATGCTCTCTCATTCTGTAAAACCCATTCTGAGGTCTTCTGCTGTCGAGTTGGGAGCAAAGGATGCTCACTGAAAGCTGGTGACAAAAAGTTGTAGGGTAATCACTGGAGATGATTCTCTAGGCAGAATGATTTCCCCAACACAGAGACATACAGTTGTTTGGAAACAGACCCTCTGGAGCATTAAGCTTATCAGGATATCTACTAGGAATTCTCTTCCTTAGACTTTTATCTCATCTTTCTTCAGAGGCTGTGGGAACACAGATTCTCTTAGAATCCTCTCCAAGCTCTCTGTTTTGGCCTTTGACACCGACTAACGGTGACTGTGGTTCTTTCCAAAACTCGTTATAGTGTTTTGGTAACAGTTGGCAGCAAGGGGACCCAGGTCCACATGCCCTTGCAGAGAAGCCCTGGCCCATCCCATACTGATTTCCAGGTGGACAACCGAGTGCAGTTTGTTATGTAATGGAACCTTCAAAGTCATAGATTCTGTAGTGTTAAAGCTTGAATTCTGTCTGTTAAATCATATCCACGTGGCCATCAGAGGTCACACCAACTCCAAGTCAGGTGTTTATGCTCCCAGCTATAATGAAGAGGAAATTCTGATCCATTTTCCATGCAGTGGAAATTGATTCTCAGAATGATTACCGCGAGGGTATATAAGGATGGGTCAAGACGTGACCTTGATAATTTGCCAAACCACTCTGAACTCCAGCTTACTTAGTTGGAAAATAGAGACTTATCACCCCACTCAAAGGATTATGATGGCGATTAAACATGTAAAAATGTGGATAGAGTATTGGGTGCATGAGAGGTCCTTGCATCAACAAAAGAAAGATTCAAGAATGTTCAGTTTTGGTGCTATGTTTCTTTGCATTAGGATTCTTGGAGCTTGGTTTACTCCTACACAGTCTTTTTTTTCTTTATTAATGTTCTACTGGTCATAAAAAAGTTTATGAGAGGAACATGTACTTACTAGACCAAGAATCAAGATATCTAGATTCCAGTTCTAGCCTGCTGCCTGCTAGCTGGATAATCCTGTATAAACGACATACAGTCTACAAGCATCAATTTCTTCCCCTCTAAAATTCAATAATAGACATGATTTCCATGTCTACCTCATAAGAC
This sequence comes from Panthera leo, assembly GCF_018350215.1. NCBI lineage: Eukaryota > Metazoa > Chordata > Mammalia > Carnivora > Felidae > Panthera > Panthera leo. Next base: position 46,697,591 of record NC_056685.1, read on the forward strand.
TATTGTGAAGATCAAATAAAATAATAGCAGAGCAGGTGTTTTCACCATTAACACTGGCCATGTATTGACTAAGTCAGTTTCCATCACTCCTTTAATCTCCACAGTAACCCCACTCAGTAGATACAGCTTTTCTCATTTGAAAACCTGAGCTTAGAGAGACATTTAGTGGCTCACTAAAGCTTAGCAGTCGCTGAGCAGTAGGGCCAGGATTCAAAACCAAACCTCTGGGCTCCAAGTGCTCTTCTCACTATTATGTTGGGTCATGTGAAATTGCTACTTTTGTAGGTGAAAATCGAATGTCAGTGATTTCATACGGTTAAACCTGATATAACACATCTGTATAAAGAGCTATTTAAATTCAAAAGAACAGAACCATTGAGTTAAAAGGCTTAGGTTCTGTTTAACACCATTCAGGGCAGTGTTTCCTTATACCATGTAAAGGACTGGAAAAGGGTCATAAATTTCCCATTTGATCCAAACTGGAATCGGCAAAACCCTGTTCTGGTTGGGCATTTCACATGATAGTTAAGCTACAGTTCATTCACAGGAATCAAGCTCTCTTGGTAGCACCATCCTCAAAGTGGGGTTGATATGTCATATGGTCTGCAATATCTACTCATTGTCTTATGGAAAATTGTGAATCCATTATAAGTCTGAATTCAGGTGCAGATCGAGATACTAAGTAGTCCATTTAAGCATTGTAAAGTATGAGACTTGAGCAAATGTCCTTTTATAAAATTGAGATTAGTTTTTAAATATGGACTTAGATTGGTCTGTTCATGAAAATTGCTGTTTTGGGGAAAAAATCCCCAAGTATTTGCTCATAGGAACCTTGGAATCCTACGAAGCATGCTGATTTGAGCTTCTCTTCACTCATGCTGGAAAAAGAACTGTGAATTGGTTCTGGGATGGGCTTGGCCTAGTGTTACCTGGACTGGGTGTAATACCAGATTGGTCAGCTAACCTCTGGGGAAACGTATACAGAGTATCATGATTGCCTTGTCTGAATCACTAAGGCCAGATTATACCCCATGGATAATGGTGGGGATTTTTCCCTAAAGATAAGAAATATTCCTACTCTTGGTCATCCTGAAGCTGGGTAAGAGGCCAAACTGGAGCAGGGATCTGGACCAGGGAAGACGGAATCTTCTCACTGTGGGTTTAAGGGGAACTAGTGTTCAGGATTTCAAGGTAGGGAGAAATCTGGATATTCCTATAGGATTTAGTTCAGCTGGTTACTACCCAAAAGTGACCTTGCATTATTGAATTAATTTCTGAAATATTCCAGATTGTGCTATTCAGAATAGATACCCAGGCCATTGTTATTTGAAAATTAAGAAGGGAACCCATGAAGGGTTGAAAACATGTATACATCTGGGTTACATGCCTATATAATGAATGGTACCTGTCATCTAATTACATTATGAATCACACAACATATTCCATACCATGCTGCCTTATATTACACAGCATGGCCCACTTAAAATGCTTGTATATATTCTGTATACAAATATGTGTGATATTTTGTATGCAAATCCTCATTTTCCTGTTTACGGGGCATCCAGGCCCATTCAGCCCCTACATAGATACTGATAATTTTCCTTATTGACACAGAGGAGCTTTTGGTTGTCCATCAATTAGAACTCAAGGCAATCTATTTTATGTAAATTCTATTTAAATCACAATCAACTCTTGTACCTCAGCATGGAGTTATTTATGCCAGAATGCTAAAATATTACAGGGCAAGGATCCACCGTGGGGATACAGGGTCAATCTACTTAGCCTAGGAAAAGTGTGAATTATATAGCCTTGGAAATAAATGCCCAGGGGTTCACTGCTTAATGGAATTGTAGCCAGGTTTCAGCCTTCCCAATGTTTAGTTGATAGTAAGGCAGAAACCAGATTGGTGGGTAGGTTAAAAGGCAGTCCCCCCGTCGCCACCAGTTCTAACAAGAACGGGAGAATCAAATGCCATGAACATACAGAGCAATGCATCACGATGTTGTGTCTTTAATGCACTCACTTTCACATCCATGATATCATTGATTCTCAGATTCCTTTTACCAACAGCATTGGAACTCTAGCCTGTGTTTTAGGAGACTTAGACTCTCTTTGAAGTTCCATCATTAGCTTGCTGAGTCAGAGAGCAACATGCTGAAAGGTGTCTGGAAGTTTCTTCTATCTGTGACATTCCATGAACTGTGTCCACTGTCTCATTTAAGTTTCATATCAGATTGGACTTAGAAGTTAAAAGACTTGCTCAAGATCACCCAGTTAAGAGATGAAAGGTGGAGGGGCACAGCCGATGCTACAGCCAAGGGTTTCTGACAACAGAATTCTTCTCGAGGCACCATTACCCTACAGAGAAGGAATGTTTATCCAGAGACAAGCCCGCCTGTATTCTCTACTTCCTCATGCCTGACCCAAGGGACTCACTGTTTACCCATGACAAAGATAGAGTATGCAAGGGTGACAGCAGGGGGCTTCATTCATTAATTCAAAATGCGCTCATTAAAAAAGGAGATATGGGCTATCTATTTTGATTTGGAGATCATGGCAGCCTACACCTGGGCCTATGTAGTCTAGTGAGGTAGACAGACAGATAAACAATGTGACAAGGGCTGTGATAGAGGGAAGCACAGGCTGCTGAAAGTGCTGGATTTCTGGTCATCTCTCTTCAGCGATGCCACAAGCTGGAAAGTTAACCGTTCAAAGGCAACTTTACTGGGGAAGCCCATAAATGGTAAGCACAAAAGAGGATGGATCCAAAGATCCCTTTGTGATCCACTGCTATTAAAGGGATGTCATCTGGCCTAGATCCAGAGGTTCCCCAATACACTCCAGGTGTTCCTCAAATAATAGATTGGTCATATCTTGGAAAAAGTTCTTCTTGGGTCACTGAGGGCTGGAAAAGTTTAATTCTCCAGAGTCAGCGTGTATTGGTAGAGATAGACTAGGTTATGCTGTTAGTAATAAATAACCCCCAAATCTCAGTAGCTTAACACCATAGAAGTTTACATCTTGTGTGTTGGCCAGAAGCTATGCTCATTGTGGTGTCTCGAAAGTTGGGACCGGTAATTATTACCTCTCTACCTATTCTTCCACAATCCCCAAGGCAGGAAAAATGGGATAGAGAAATATATGCCGTCTCTTAAAAACTTTCACCTGTAAATGGTACATTGCACTTCTGCTCACATATCACTGGCTACAACAAATCATATGGTTGTGTCTAACTTCTAAGGAAGCAGGGAAACGCAATCCTACCTTGTGTTGGGAAAGTGGAGAGAACTGAATATTTGTGAATATCCCTAAAACTAGTAGGGTTTTAAGAGCCTACAGCAGAGTCTTTACCTTTCAGGATTTCACACCAGCCTGTGAGCTCCTGGAGGCCGTGTGCATCTCTGTATTCCAAGGGCATTGAATGCCAGGCAGGGAATAGACTCTCAATAGATACTTGTTGAATGAATTAATAGGTGAATAGAAAAAGACTCTTTCTTAAACGAAGAACCCTTCCCACTGGTGGCCAGAAAAGTCTACATCACCTTTTATATATATATTTTTTATATATTTTTTAATTTTTAAAAGTTAATTTATTTTGGAGAGAGAGACAGAGCAAGTGGGGGAAGAGAAGAGAGACAGAGAGAGAATCCCAGGCAGGCTCCAAACTGTCAGCACTGAGCCCAATCCACGGCTCGAACTCATGAACCATGAGATCATGACCTGAGCCAAAGACAAGGGTCAGACACTTAACTGACTGAGCCACCCAGGCACCTTTAACCTTTTATATTTTTAAATTAAGCTTCAGGGACTGAGTTTCATCCCTGTTTGTGCTCTTCTAACATAGTTAGAAAGACACCTTGAAGGCCTTTATAGTCCTGCCAGGAGGAACAAGCTCAGGTAACTGTACTTTGAGCCTCACTGATGACTTTTGGGAATTAACAGCCGTCGCAGCCACTTGTATGCCAGTTTAAGGAAGATGCTGGGAGAAGGGTGGGCAAGAAACCAAGCAACTTCCGAATGTGAGAAATGATGAACAAAGCATGGCCCTGGGAGGGCAGTGAGGGATGTGGATTATCCTCCCCAAACAATGATGAAGGCGGTGACTAAATCTGCTGAGACCAGAGCTCTGGCTTTACTTGAATAGACACCCTTAGAAAGGCTCCCAGAACAGATACTCTGTTTTCCAAAGTAGCAATGCTAGTGCCCACTTTCTGGACCTGGGGTAATGGCCAAAATCAAATAATATAGCTGGATTCAGAAGGCAGCCAAGGTGCTGGATGACTGCTAGAGCGTATCTATGGCAGCCTCAGAAGTCGACAGACCAGGATGGGTAGCAAACAGGCCATGATTTAATACGCTCCTCATTTATCACTGCCCTTTGTGTTACACAATGTTGAAGCTCTGGCAGTGATCTCTATCTTTGTTGTGCTGCTATAGACAAAAAGATTAGTGCACAGCTATGGTTGTGTCTGCAAACAGACCGACAAGATGCTTGGAAGAAAGAACCCCCTTGGTCCAGGGCTGTGTGCAGAGTGTGAACTTGTTGCCCATTTACAAGGCACAGAAGCCCCAGTGAAATATCTTCCCTTTGGGGTGGGAGGTGTTATACCTAAGACAAACAGTACAGATCTTTTCCTAGAGAAGAATTGGGTGCCATCCCAGTGCCTGAAAGGTGACATAACTTATGGCCACCTTTTACTGCTACCAGGATCTTCAACTTTCCCCAGTGTATGCCCCCCCGGTATGACTCACCCTGCTGAGCTTCTATGTTTGCACACAGGCCTGCTGTGCTCTCCCGAGGGGCTGACCAATCATGCATGTGTGTCTAAAGTGTTCTGCAATTATATTTGAGGAAAGAGAACCAAGATGGTACACAGACATGTGTGTAAAGACAGGACTTTTACTCTTTGTTCCAACCATTTTTTCCCTGGCTGGATCCAAGCGTGCTGTGATTCTCCGCAACCTGAAGCTGGTGAGACATCTTCCCCAGTCCTTCTCCTAACAGGTCTGGTTGGGCTGCCTGGGCAGACATCTGAGTTGTTGCCCTTCCCTATGCCTGATGTTCAGTGGGTGAGGGGAGAAATTTGACACTGGATAACTGGAGAACAGCACTGTGACACTGGATCACTGGAGAGCGGGGTCATCTAGGAAACCCTACTTGATGTTACAAAGCTCCCTAACTTTATGAGCCATCAGAGTCTTGGAAAATAAGGGGAGTTTCAATTTCTTCTGGAGGAAGGATAATCTGGTTGAACTGACCTGCTTTGAATGAACCTTTAGAGATAATAGAGACTCTCATCCAAATTATCTTATGATCTTGATACAAGAGTTTCTTTTTTTACATTTTCTGAAAAGGCCTAAGTAGTAAATATTTTAGGCTTGGCTGAGCCCATATGGTCTCTGTGTTCATCCTCCCCTCCCTTCCTCCTCCCTCTCCTTCCCGTAAAAAACATGAAGACTATTCATATAGAAATTGGCCTTGGGGTGCCTGGGTTAAGCGTCTGACTTCGGCTCAGCTCATGATCTCACAGTTCGTGAGTTCGAGCCCTGCGTCAGGCTCTGTGCTGACAGCTCAGAGCCAGGATCTTGCTTCGGATTCTGTGTCTCCCTCACTCTCTGCCCCTCCCCTGCTCTCTCTCTCTCTCTCTCTCCTTCTCTCGCTCTCTCTCTCTCAAATATGAGTATACATTAAAAACAATAAAAAAAAAAAAAGAAATTGGCCTTGGGCTGGAGTTCGTCCACAGGCCTGAGGTCCCTGATTCATGCTCTAGAGCATAAATTAAAAAAACCATCTAATCTCATACAAGACATGATGGCACTTGCCAAAGACTAAGTCAAGTGGGACCACAACTGTAAGTTTGTGGCTCTAGACTGGGTCAGTTGTAAATTTACATAAAGTACTTCTCCATCAATCTGATAAATCCTCCCAGAGATATGTTCCTACCGGTCAAGGTTTACACACACATCCAGAGGTACCTGGTTAAAAGATGAATAGCTTGAGGGTTGGGACAACTAGGATTCATTTCTCTAGATGGTTTTCTAGATTAAGAAGTGAATTAAGGAGTGCCTGAGTGGCTCAGTCGGTTAAGCCTCTGACTTCGGCTCAGGTCATGATCTCACGGTTCATGAGTTCGAGCCCTGCATCAGGCTCTGGGCTGACAGCTCAGAACCCGGAACTCGCTTCAGATTCTGTGTCTCCCTCTGTCTGCCCCTCCGCTGCTTGCACTCTGTCTTTCGCATTGTCTCAAAAATAAATAAACATTAAAAAAATTAAAAAAAAAAAAGAAGTAAATTAAAAGGGAGGGGCACCTGGGTGGCTCAGTTGGTTCAGCAGATGACTCTTGACTTCCTCTAAGGTTATGATCTCACAGTTCGTGGGTTCAAGCCCCACGTCAGGCTCTGTGCTGGCAGCACAGAGCCTGCTTGGGATTTCTCTCTCTCCCTCTCTCTGCCCCTCCACCGCTCACACATTCTCTCTCTCTTTTTCTAAAAAGAAATAAATAAACATTAAAAAAAATAAATTAAAAGGGAATGAAATGCAAGGCTGGTAGATTAAGATACTTTCTGTACAAGAGTAAATATTATCAATATCTCTGGTTTGGATAGGAAGAACTAGAAAAATAAGTCAATCACAACTTTCTGTGCCTCTCCCACCCCCAGTTAAACCTTGGATCAAGTGTGTTGTAAAAACACCCAGATAGGTTTGGGCAAATCTGAGACTTTAGTGGATGGAGCTCTCCTTCCCCAGGAGTAGCCTACTGAGGCTGCAATCCTGTCAGAGAAGCCCTATAGTAAGCCATACATGACAGGAGAAATGGCGGAGAGCAGTGCTGACCTGTGTGGGTCTGGCCCGATAGTCCTTTGGTTCTTACAATTTGCACTGACATGTAGGGGGCCGAGGAGTTTCTACGACCCTCAACTGGGAGATAGAAGGTATTGTGGGTGGAACGAGGTGAAGAGCTCAAAAGAAGGGGTGTTAGTTTCCTAGGGAATGCTGTAATGAAGGACCAAAAACTAGATGGCTTTAAACAACAGAAGTTTATTCTCTCACAGTTCTGGGGGATGTAAGTTCGAAATCAAGGAGGCCATGCTTTCCCTTTCTTGCCTCATCCCAGCTTCTGGTGGTGGCGGTGGATCCTTAATGCTCTTTGGCTTACAGCTGCATCACTCTAGTCTCTGCCTCCGTGGTCACATGGCGTTCTCCCCGTGTGTCTCCATCTTTACTCGGTGCTTTAGTGCCCTCCCTAATAACTTCATCTTAACTTGATTGCCTTTGCAAAGACCTTACTTCCAAATATGGTCACATTCACAGGTACCAGGGGTTAGGACTTCCACATATTGAACAGTATGGTTCAACAGGTAACAGAGTAGAACAACGGTCAAGTGCAAAGACGCTCGTATTGTCATCCAAGCAAGTGACACAGCTGGATCTCAGCGGATCTGCATGTTCAGCAGGAGCCAGAGAAAATGACCAGCCAGCAAAGGGATTGCAGTGGCTTCTGCTAGGCTGAGACAAGGACATGAGCATACCACAGTGAGCTCTAGCAATGCACCCAGCAAGAGATGGAAGGAAGGCAGTGTACAGGCTGGATATGTCCACCTTCCCCTGATCGCCAGCACCACAAAGCTTCTTAATACCTGGGGCCTTAGATCCTCTCTTGGTTAAAGACAAGAAGGGCAAGAGGGAGGAAATAGTGACTGTCAGATGATCTTTACCCTAAAGGGATCAAGCTCAACCTGAAAGAGACTTTCAAGCCAGAGCACGCTGAATTACTATCAGTAAGTTTAACTTTCTCCCCTTACCTCCATCATCACGAATAGAGTACACATCCTGATGAGCACTGAGTAATGTATGGAATTGTTGAATGATTATATTGTCCACCTAAAGTTAACATAACACTGTATGTTCATTATATTTCAATAAAGTGCAATAAAACTCCAAAAAAAAAAAAGAATAAAGGTTTCACAGTAGAATATAAAGCTCTCTCCATTTCTACCCCCATCTGAATGAAGACTTTGGTGTCCCTGTACATATTAAACCAATTATTACCAACCATATGCAAGACATCGCTATTGCATGGAACAACAAGGACGTGATCGCTGCCCTCATGGAGCCAGTGCTGCTCTGTCATTGTAAAAGTGCAGGCCATTCCCTTCACCCTGTGCTGACCTACTTTCTCCCCCTACCACTACCATGCAGCTCCAGCTGTCAGAAACAGGCTTTTAATTTTCTTTTTCCACTCTTGGCACAACTGGGTTTCAGTAATAAACGCAGATGTCACGGGTTTCAATAATTTCAACCCTAGCCTGTTGGCCACTGAGTGGCTGCTTGATTTTCTCTCATTTCTTCAGTGTTCAGAATGGCTCTTAGAAGACAGCTTTCTCCTGTCAGTCTAAATACCCTCCCTCTCGAAAAGTCACTTATCTAGTACTACCCACTCAAACCAGATTTTTGAGTGCTATTATAACTACTTTAGGTTACACCCATAGGTCATCAGATCCTTGATTCTAGCTTCAAAATCTCATATCCATGTCCTTCTGTTATCCTCACTGAATCTGCCTGCCAATCCTGCCACTGGTCTCCCTGTTCCAGCATTTTCCCTGAAACCAACTGTCCCCATTGCTACTAGATGCTCTTTCCAAAAACTGCGAGTCTTATCTTCTCTTTTTTAAAGCATTTAATATATACAATATATAAGCATTAATATATACAAATATTGAATCATTATGTTGTACACCTGAAACTAATATGATGTTGTAGGTCAGTTATATCTCAATAATTTTTTTTTTAAATTATATATGCCATATAGTTGAAAATTTGTGGGGTTATTTCATTTACCAAATTTCACAAGTGAGATATAAGAATAATATAAGTAAGTGAAGGCACAAAAGTAGAAGTTGTTGTTGTCACTTTGAGAGTACAAGTAATGAGGACTAAGAGAGTAAAAAAAAAAATCCCAATACTGACAATGGCCCTCCAATATATAGAGAATTAGGGAGCAAAATACTGATTCGCTGATCTCTGCTAATAAATCTGTGCTAACAAATCTTTAATAGAAAATGGGCTTAAATATGAAAACAAGATGCATTTTCTGGGAAGTAATCTCCCAACACATGCCTTGTATGAAGAAGAAGGAGGAGAGAGGTAAAGGAGAAAAAGGAAGAAGAAGGAGGAAGAGGAGAAGAAGGAGAAACCTTCAATGGCCCTTTATTGCCTACAGGGTAAAATCCTAACTTCTCATGGGTAGACAACTCCCACACTGACCCCACCCTAGATGTATGGAATTCTCAGAGTTCCCCAAACAGATCAAACTGCTTTGAGTCTTTAGAGTTCTGTTCTTGGTCATTGTGCTGGGCCGTGGCCTGAAAACCTCTATTTATTCTTCGAGCCTCCCTTTAGGTCAGTCTGCTTGAGCTTTGCTAGAAATGACTTTTGCAAGCCTCCCACAATACCCTGTGTTACCAGAGAACTTACCGTATTGAAGGGGCATTGTTTATTCATTTATGTCCCCTGTTTGACATCCCTTCATTTATAATTGTTCATTCAGTTAATATTTGTTGAGTATCTATTATGTGCTAGATTTTGAAAAAACACAGTCCTAGCCTTTGAAGAGCTCCTATTCTTCTGAGGGAGGCACCGGTTAAATTTAGAATGCACAGAGAGCATTTTGGGGTCAAGAGGAGGGACTCATTCGTCTTTATGTCCCTGGTGATGAGCACATGTTCGTGTGTACACATCCCTCTGTAATGCTTGTGAATGAATGAATGAGACAAGGGGGCAGAATGTTATAGTATTGGCTTCATGAGTATACTGAGAAATGCTTTTTGGATATTATTTATTTCCAGTTCATCTGAAAGTCTCTCCTTTCCTCTAAACACCCTTCTGTCTTTCCCACTAGAACTCTCACTTCCATGCCCAAGAAGGCTTTTTACCAGATTCTCCTTATCTCCCTTTCTCTTGCATTCTTATTCTGTCATCATTGTCTTTCCCTCACATTCACTGCCAGGTAGATTTCTCATTCTTCTCTAGACAAAGAGAACTTCCAGCCTTTCTGGGGAAAAGAGAAGTGTCTCCTGAGGCTCTTTCCTGTCCTGTTTCATGAGACTGCATATTCTCATTATCACACACGGTAGTGTACTCACAACCAAGGTATGGCAGAGCAGAGTCAACCTACCCTCATATAACAGAATCTCATTAATTTCTCTTTTGCCAAAAGACTTGAAGAGGGCAAATGTGCTACACACAGACATGCATGTGTCACCCCAGATGGGGAAATCCATGGGTACACATGCATGACAGGATGTAGCCATGCCCGGTCACCCAAAGTGGCACCCCCAGCTCCCGAGATCTCTAGCTGGCCCCTGTCTGCATTCCTACAGACTTCTCTGCAGCTGCTGGAGCTACCTAGATTTCCCCTGCCTTGATCCCTGTCCTTGGTTTTCTCTTCCTATTCTCTTGGGTCAATAACCTCTCTTCTTTTGCAATACCCATACTGTGATAAAATCCATATTTACTGATACTCTTAATTCAGTTGTCACTCACAATTTGTTAAAAGTTAACTGTGCTCACCACTATCTTGACACTGTGCTTTTCTATGGGACCCCTTTTTACCATAATCATTGTGCTGTGAAGATTCTGCACTCATAACAGGGTAAATCTTACACAGCCTGGTCCTCTTAGGCCCACAACATGAACCGATGCATTCAAGTCAGTCCAAGACATAGACTAATAAATAGTGACTCTAGAAGCTTCCAAACAGGACTAGACGAAGATGGATGACCTGCAGCTAAACCTCAGGAAAAGACAATGCCCCCTCAGGCATCTTGAATCAGTCAGGATGAGCTAGATTATGCTGTGTTAACAAACACTCCTCGAATCTAAGTAGTTACAATAGCAAGGTTTTCTTTCTCACTAATTCTACTGGTCCACCACTGGTTGACCACACTCTGTTCTGTACCTCCACTTTAGGGCCCAAAACAACAGAGCAGCCTCTGGCTGGAACACAGCAAATTTTATGGCAGAGGAAAAAGAGATAGAAAAAAGGTGGCTCTTAAAAGTTCTATTACGTTCACCCACATTTCATCAGCCAAAGCAAAGTCACATGACCAACACCCAGGCCAGCAAATAATTTGGTCGGTAATACAATCTATCACATGTTGGACATTTAAACTGTCCTCTGAATAACTCCTCTCTTCCTCCACCAAACTATGTCTTCATTCAGCTTTGGGTGAAAGATGCTGACATATACTCAGTCACATTCCCTCAGGATGCTGCCAGAATTGTTTCTTCAGTTCATACCATGAATCATCACATCTCTGCCTAAAACCCTTCAGTACCTGTCCATTGCTCATGGGATAAAGTTATAGCTCCCCAGGGTGGCCTATGAAGATCTTCACAATCGGGCTCCTGCCAACAATTTTATCTCCAGCTATGCTTTCCTCTTAACACCCTGTGCTGCATCTAATTCTAAATAGCCTAAGGTTGTGTTTTCAAAAATCCCATTTTCATGGCTTCATGTCCATTTTAACGGTCCTCCTCCCCCGCACCTGGTATACTCTTTCTGTCATCAGCCTGGAGAAGTCTTATCTATCTTTCAGTCATCAAGGCAAATTTTACCTTCACTATAAAGTTGAGACTCCCATCCTGAGTTCCCCAAAACCAGACTACCCAGGTAGAAATGGCAACTGTTTGCTTTGTGCATCTACTATATCTTATAGAATTGGAGCTTTTAAACTTTTCTGGTTGTACCCCTCTAAGAAATATATGAGATATCACAATCCAGAACGCACATACATATACATACATATAATGCATCATATGTGTGTGTGTGTATGTGTGTGTGTGTGTGTGTGTGATTGATCCATTTGTGTGAACTCCTGTTCACACATAAAAGTAGAACAAGAGTATTAGAAATAATATCTGCCTTTACAACTTGTGGTAAATTTTTTTATTTTCTATTCTTTCTATTTCATTTAACAAAATGCATCTAGGTCCCACTACTCGCTAACAAGTTACAACCCACACTTTGACAAATACTGCTATATAACATAGATCTTCAGAACACAGTGCTCAGTAAAAAATTTAGAAATAGACTGTGAGGTGTGATTCAGTACCATTTATTTCAATTAACCCCCCCCCACACCCCCCCCCCCACACGGAATAACAATATACATTTTGCAAGAACACACACAGAGAAAAAAGATACACTTTAAAATGGTTGTGAGGCAGGGAGGAGAATGGGAGTGTGGTATGGAAATACAGAGGATAAATAAGTGAATAAATGGATCAGTCAATAGCTGGTGAGGCCTTGCAAGGACAATAATAATAACAATAGGTATTGACTTTGCATCTAAGGTCCAAAAGAAACTGAAACAAGGATTCACTGTTACAGAAACTTCTTTAATGATATCCAAGATCTTTTTCTTTGTCTTTGGTGCTCTACAGTTTCATTACAATTTATGTAGAGCATGTATTTATTTTTACTTATCACGTTTCGGGTGCATTGTATGTCATAAATCTGTAGATTTGTGCTTTTCTTCAGTTCTGGAAAATCCTCAGACATTATTTCTTCAAATATTGCCTCTCTTTCATTCTCTATACTCTTTTTCTTTGAGACTCTGATTAAATAGATACTAAATGTTCTCTTTTCTCTTCCACATCATTGAACCTCTCATATTTTTCATCTCTTTATCTGTCCATGGTATTTTATGAATACTTTTTTCAACTCTAGTTTACAGTTTACTAATTCTGTGTTTAGATGTGTATAATTTGTTGTATAACTAAAATTCCATTCGATTCTTCTTTCATGATAGTTTCTTATAGCACACTCAACTTTGTGACCCCGTCCTTTATTTCTATAAACATTTCATACATAGCTATTCCACACTCAGTAACTGACAATTTTATATTCAGGAGCCCTTGGGGGTCTAAGTTTATTTTTTGTCATTTCAGCTAAAAGTGACTGATAAACAGGAGAGCCTTTGAATGATCTTAAATTTTCTGAACTGTCTAGCAGTGATGTAGCAGGGACCAATGACTCATATTCTCATAGCCAGAAGGGCTACAGCTTCCCATGCAACCAGACTTCATCCCTTACCCGATCCAAAGATGTTCCAGTGGAGCTCAACTTCAATAGAACTGGTGGGTCCCAGGATTTGCAGGTGCCAGATAGCTGACATTTCCATGCACTGCCTTGAACAGATGACCCCTTAACTAGACCATTTGGCAATTGAATCCAAAATTCAGACAAAGTATTGTGTTTTTTTGTTTTTTATTTTTCTTCTTTGTTTGTTTGTTTGTTTGCTTGGGTTTTTTTAGTACTCCTCCCCTACAAAAGAAGAGAGAGTAGCAAGTGGCATTGCTCAGCCTCACAGGGAATCCAGCTATGCCTTTGCCCAAGAGCATCTCTCTCTGGAATGTCAAGAGCCTGAAGGACTCACTTGCTTACTGCTCTTCTGCTGAGAGTTTCTGCCTGCATAGATGACTGCAAAAGGGTATGCCAAACTCTTAGACCATGTGACCCAGACTCTCATTTGTGGTGGTTTTTGATTGTGAGCTCATTTTTGCTTGCTTTTATCTGTGGGAATTCTGAGGGCCTAAATCAGGGCTATTTCCCTCCAGAGAGGATCTATATACTTCCACTTAGAGGTAACATCTTATAGTGACTTGTGACTATGCTAGCTCCCTTCAAAAACCTACAAGTGTCATAGGTTTAATTTCCCCCATTTAGCTACTGGCCCAGTGCTAATATCCTGATGGCACTGCTATTGGGATTTGCCCTTAGGGCAACTCCATTTTCCCTATTTGCTTAAAGCTCTCCACTTCCACTAACCAGTTCAGCTCACTTTTGGGAGAGGACAATAGGGAGGGAGGGTGTGAATAATTCATGGAGATATCTTGTGAGTCAAGCAAAGAATTGTAAAATGTGTTATATCTGGGATCTAGTTGTTTCATAATAGAAGGGTCCTTTCAGGGTATCTGATCAGCCGTATATCAAGAAGCAAAGCTTTTTACACATATCTGTCTCCCCCAATTGGACTATGAGCTTTCTGAGAAACAAAATATATACAGCACCTAGCACAGTGCCTAGATTATGATAAACCCTCAGAAAATTTTTGTTAAAAGAATATATGATGTAACAACACTTTTCTTTCTCAAAACATACCAAACATAAACAAATGTTTTGTTTACCAATCCTCCACCCAAACATATAGCAAATAGTCCTTAGTCAGAATGTTATCTTTTAAATTTATTTCTGAATTCCTACTTTTCTGAGGGAAAGAGAAGGAAAGAATCATTGAGGTTTGTGTTGGGTCTAACCTATCATTCCCAGCCTATCACACAACTTCTCAACTCCTTTTCCTCCCCCGGAACAAAAGATGATGATTATTACTGTGAAGTTAAGAGGTGGCAGAGAACTTTATAATAAAGTCCAGTTTGCTCAGGTGCCTGGGAATCTTTGGGGATACAAATGGTGTATGCATTTTAAATACTCATATTACTCACGTTTATCACTATTGGTATTCAGAGTCCCCTGCAGTTTCCCAGGCCAGACATTCTGATTTGTCCTGCATTTCCCGATCACTAGCAAAGTAAGGATTCTCTGTAACTAAGTCTCGGGGATTGGCAGAATTCCAAGGTGGTATTACTGCCAGGATAATAGTGCTTAATAATCAGTTACGCTTATTCATTAGTATTAACTCTCTACCCCCAGCACCACCTGCAATCAGTTACATGATGGCAGACAGATGCTTTCCAGATGTTCACAAGGCCACTTTTGTGGATTTTCTTCACTCTCATCAGGCAATCTGTGTAGATGCCTGAGGTGGAGAGAAGGGCTGAGACCGGGGGCGGAAGGATGGTTAGAGCAATGAATGAACACACATTTTTTAAAAAAGATAAGGCATGCAAGCCAGGCCTGTTGCTAATTAACGTGGGGTTTGTTGAGAACATGGTGTCCGGGCTGTGGCAGACAGAAGGTGCACCCCATCTGTGATAGCTCTGGCCAGGGAAAGACTGGTGACAGGAAGCCACTGTTCCCTTCTGGGGGGCCCCTCCCACTTCCCGGTGAGCATATTGCAGCCCCAGGTGGTGGAATGGTGGTGAGTCTCATGGCAACTCCAAAGACTCCCCAGTTGTCTAAGAAGTGGGGATTGTGAGCATTTGGGTGAGGCACCTGTCCATCACTAGTTTGGAGACCCAGGAACAGCTTTTCTAGAATGTGAAAACTGAAGACTCTTAACATAGCAACCTGGATAAATTACATCTTGGTGATGGAAACAGCTCCATAGCAGTGAAGGGATCTGGTCTGGTGAGGCCCATTCTGCAGCCCAGATTTGTGCCCTGACCATGCCTTTGCACTGGTGGAGCTGTGCGTCCACAGGGACAGACAGGGCAGAGCGACACCCTTACCATGCCACACTCTGTAGGCAGAGCCTGGAGGCTGCCTTTCTGGAAGCTCCGCTTTCTGCTTCCTGAAGCAGATGGAGAAAGGGAGTGAAGAAACGGCTCAGGCAGCCACTGAGTCCAGGTGTTAGACAGTGGTAGTAATTATAATAATAAAGTAAAATTGTCACTAATTATTGAAGGCTTGGCAGGCCCGTGTTTAACCCTCACAACAATCCACTTCGTATCGTGGCATTATTGTTCCCATTTTATAGATGCAAAACAAGTCCACATGCACATCATTTGTGTCAGTCCACATTTATTGCTAAAAGTTGCAGGTCAGAATCCAAAGCTATATTGTCCAAGCCCTAAGTGTGCCTTTATTACCCTGTTCTACAAAAACTCACTATTCCTGACTCTAGGATTGTTTATTAGTGATTGTGATAAGTTGGCAGAAGGTTCAATGCAATCTTATTTTTGGTAGGGATGTTTAGAATGAAAATATTGTGTAGTCAAAGGGCAAAGAGTACTTTTGAGCTGAGAGCTTGTGAATCTATGTAGTGTCAAAACAGAATTCAAAGAGCTTTACTCGTTATGAATATTTTATTGAGCAAGGAACAAATGGTTTGTGAACTTCAAACTTGAAGCTGGTATGAAGCTCAGTGGCATGATATTACGGGATGGCTTATAAAGTGAAATGAGAAAGTTGTTTAACCTTTATAATGATTGGTTATCGCAGTGGGGGTTTCCATATGGCAGGGGGTTGGTTAAAACTGATTATCTTATATCATTTTAGGAAGATGACTTCAGTTTCATTTATGATTATCACAGGCATTTTACAAGAATAACTTAAGTTTTGCTTATGTTCACGAAGTAAGCTAGACTGTTTTGCTTATGTTGCATAACTGGTTGGAAGATTTTCAAGACCAGTCTCCATTTTATTTTATTTTAACCGCAGGTAGGTTTAGGGAAAAGATTGGGGGCAATATGTTTGTAGATGTCACGTATACATATTTTTTTTTAGGACTTAGACTAGAGAAACAACACAACACACACACATACACACACACGATCTTCGTAACGGAATAACTGATTTGGCTTCTGGTGTTGTTTGCCTTGGCTGCCTGGGAGCGAGAAGGCCTTGAGGACAGAAGGTTCAAACATAAGAAGGGGAAGAGTCTCAGGAGAAGCATAGATAGTTGTGTGGTTTGGAGTCAAAGCCTCTGCCTCCAGGGCTGCCCTTCAAGTTCCTCAATCTCAGAGAATTTACCCTTCAGTTTTCTAGGTGTGGCCAACTGTGCCCCTAGGCTGTTTTCCCACTGGAAAATCCCTTATATCTGTACAAAGACTTTTCAGTGTCAGCGGGAAGTACCAGGGCCATGAGGGCTGTGAACTCAGATGCACAGAATTGCTTGATTGAAGCCCTTACTTGCTGCACGTGGAAGGGCCTGAGCGCCGAACACTGAATACTGAACTCCCAGCATGCTTCCAGTCTTCTGGCCAGAGGCACCCCCAAAGACTGAGATGTTCACTGGGAATGCCTGGCTTGCTCCTTTCTCCATCACTACACATAGTGTGTCTAACACATACCGGGCACGGATAAATGTTGCTAGAATGAATTAATACATGGGTAGCTCATTTTGTGAACAAGAGTACAGACACCAAGTCATGAGGAAACATTTCACACCACGTTAAATAACATTATTCATTATCTGTTGAGCTTATTTTAATGTCGATCTGTGTAAATCATTGTGAGAGGTATAAAAGGAAAACACATGGTTCCTATCTCTAAGAAATGGAAACTGTAGTTAGGAAGGCCTATGATGACTGAACGTTTTTCCCTTTACGTGGATTCTTTTCCCTTGATCTCATGCCTACATTCTCATCCTTCAAGACCCTCTTCACATGATGCTTCCTCCCTTAGGCTTCTCCCTCCTCTGTATTCCTAGAGTATGTTTGTTTCTGTATATGTGTTATCTATTATTTCAGGTTATAAACTTCTACAGAATTTCATTGGTATCTGAATAATTGCTTTATTTTCTTATCCTTGAGCCTAATGTAAACTTAGAACATAGCAGAATCTCAATGGCTCTTAAATTAATAAATTATTGAACCAATGAAAATATACTAACAAAAATTTTTTTTGAAGATGATATCGAGGAATGGAGATAAAAGGAGAGAATCCAGAATGCTATAACGGATGGAAAAAGAATCATGAAGTCTATCTAAGGTGCTGCTGGGGGAGGTCGTTGAGAGGACATGACTGCTGGTTGATGAGCTGGACCTTGACAATCGGAGTTACCTTGTCTCCTCCCATCTTTGGAAATGTGCATTCTGCATGCCTTCCCTTCTTCCAGAAGCTTCCCCAAGGACATAGCCTTGAGATAATGATGTGGTGTATGAATCCAGGTAAGACATCTATATAAACTTTTAAAATTCTGGTGGTGGAGGTAGAAATGTACTCATCTTGTAGTCACTGATGACAAGCCACATATGTAAGTTCCCTTCCTTATTAAACCTGCCAGCTACCAATCTGGAACAACCTGACTCTTTCTTCAGTCTTGCTCTTTCCTGGGAGTACAGAGGTTGGTCTGAAATTTCACCTGGGAAGCTCCTGAGGGTTTGAACCATCCTGAGGATGAGACGGATAGCTCAGGGATGGAACGGAGCCTTTTCTGTGATGTCTTTGAGAATGAGAACCTTAAAGGCAAGATTCTAAGGGAACTTCACCATGGATTTTGGGGTCATCGGGAATGTAGTGCAGCTTAGAATAGAGAAGAAAAATGTCTTTTAGTTGCTGTAGTGACCTAGGAAGGTGTGAATGTACCAGGGTAGAGCGGGGGGGTTGGATGGGAAAGGAACACCAAAAGAACAATGATTTGATAAGTGGAATGAGCTATGTCATGGGTAGAACCACTGAGAAGTGAAGAGAGTCTAGAGTCTTCATGGTCTGGAATGAATAGTGGGAAAGGTTAGCCTTTCCACTGGGCCCATAGAATCCAGGGGAGTGGTAGAAGCTGAGGGTGTTCAGAGAGAAATAAATGGGAGGGTTTGACATACACTGAAAGACTAATTATATTTAATTTTGGACAATAAGGACCCAAGATAAAGTTTGATAAGTAGATTTAGGCTATAAAAGGGTTTAAGAACTTTCTGGTCAAAATGTCACTGAAAGGTCACTCTTTGAAGCTTTTCAATGACTTTCTACAGATAGAAAATTTTAAAAAGAGACAATTTCAAAGTCAAAGCTATGCTCACAAACATCCCCGTGCAGCACCAATAAAACAAATACAAAGTGCCAAGTGGACTGAAACTGGGAGACTGCCAGGCTATGGGTCCAGAAATAGGCAGAGGCAGCCAGGGGGTTCAGCTATTGCAGAGTAATATAGACAAAGGGGGCCCCATTCCAAGTGAGGAACCAAAGTCTGTGGTTGCGGTGGGGCTGCCATCCACCAAAAAGCGGCTAATAAAAGTTTATCTGATTGTTTTTTGGAGACTCTGGTTTATGTCTAAGTGGGAAGAGGCAGACTTAGACTTTCACCTAGGACCAAGGCCAATAAAGTATCTGATCTGAGCCATGCAATATGAGTTCTAGTTGTACACTGAGAGCCCCAGGAGGCTGCATGGAGGCAGCCAAAAAACTGCTAGTCCAGAAAGGATACAGGGAGAAGGATAAAATGGATATATATATATATATATATATATATATAGAGAGAGAGAGAGAGAGAGAGATACAGAGAGAATAAACTCTCAAAATAGGACTCTAAACTGACATTCCCAAGACATGAGAAAGTAATGCTAAGAAAAAGAGAAAACAACCAACAATTGGGAGAGGGATTCATCCCCACAAAATGCAAATATACAGCAATCTAAAGAGGACTTTAAAATATGAATGTTCAGTATCTTCACAAAGATAAAGGAAGGAAGAATATCCCCCCCCCAAAGAACAATAAATTATGACACAATAGAATGATAAATAAATAAGAAGAAATATTTATAAAAATGAAACAACTGGAAATCCTGGAGGTAATAAATGATCACTGAAATGGAAAAAGTGCAATACATAAGATAAATTCCACACTGGACACAGAGTGAGAATTAGTGAATTAGAAGATACCAGTAAGGAAACCACCTATTATAGTGCAGATAGAAGTATGAAAGGGCAGGGGGAAGATGATGGAGTAGGAAGATCCTAACCTCACCTCGTCCCACAGACACAACTAGATAACACCCACATCAGTGTAAATAACCCAGAAAACAACCTGAAGATTGGCAGAACAAACTGTCCACAGCTAAATATGGAGAAGAGGCCACATTGAAGAGGGTAGGAAGGGCAGAGACACGATTGGGAGTTAAATAGACCCACAAAGTTGTCCATGGGAAGAAGGAACACTGCAGGTGTGGAGAGGGGAGAGAAATGGACCCTCATACCAAGCACCCAAGGCACAAGATCCCACACAGGAAGACAAATCACCATATTTGGCTTTGAAAACTAGGGGGGGCCTAACTTCAGTCAGGGGCTTAACACCTGGCTTAACATCATAGCATGTGCTGGAGGGGCAAAGATATTTAAGAGACTTCTCCAGGGGTAAAGGAGGTGAGGGCTTCATTTCCCTCCTGCACCCCACAGCCTAGACACATGGATGCCTGCACAGTGCCAACATTCTCCACCTAACTTGCTAACGGTTTACCCAGTCCTCGCATTCCCTTGCTGACACACCACTTTCAGCGAGGCCTTAGCTTCTGGTCTCCTCCCACAGAAGACCTACATAAACCTTGCTAACACTGTGCACCCTCCCATTTTCTCCTGTGGACCTGCCCCTTCCAATACACCCTTGGCCAGAGCCCACCCAAAGTGGTGCCACAAGCCTGGCAGTGTGCTAGCAGCACTATCAGGGGCCAGTACCACTTCAGAGTGATTGCTGCCCCCAGAGGGAGGGGAACATAACCACATAAACCAGTATGACTATTGCCCCAGAAGTGGGACAGACAGCTAGTCTGACTACAGGCCTACCCACTAATGAAAGCTTCTCGAGAGACACCACAGGGAAAATATCCAGCAGTTTGGTGCTACTGCATCTCTGGCAAAGGCTTGATCTGACTTGACTCGAACCCAAAGTGACCCTAGACTGGCTTAACAAAAGCACAGGGGCCAAATCCTGCCCACAATAGGCAAAGAGAACCATTGCAGATGACTGGATTACAGGCAAAAGTAGCTCAGCTACAACAGTAGGACACAGGAAACACACACAGGAGAAGCCTCTGAAGTGCCAGATTCTGGTGAACATAGACATTGCACTTCTGGGTATTACAGTATCTCTTCTTTATAATGCACTGCTTTCAAGAGCAGGAGATGTATCTGACCTTCCTAACATGTAGGAACAGGCACAGAGCATTAGACAAAATAGGGAGACAGAGGAATATGTCCCAAAATGAAAGAAAAGGGCAAAATCACAGAAAGAGAGCTAAATGAAACAGAGATAAGTAATACATGTGATAGAAAATGTAAAGTAGTGGTCATAAAGATACTCACTGGATTTGGGGATTTGAGAAAAGAGTGGAGGACTTCAGTAAGACCCTCAACAGAGATAGAAAACATAAAAGAGAACCCATAAGAGATGAAGAACTAAATAACTGAAATAAAAAATATACCAAATGCAATAAATAGTAGACTGGAAGAAGCAGAAGAGTAAATCAGTGACCTGGAGGACAGACTAATGGAAAGCAATAAAGCTGAATGAGAGAGAGAAAAAATAATAAATAATAATAAAATGAAAATAGACTTAGGCCACTCAGTGACACAATGAAGTATAATAGCATCTCTTTATAGGGATCCCAGAAGGAGAAGAGAGAGAAAAGGGGGAAGAAAATTTAACTGAAGAAATAATAGCTGAAAACTTCCCAAATCTGGGAAAGGAAACAAATATAGAAGTCACAAAGAGCCCCCCACCCCCAAATCACCCCAAGGAGGTCCACACCAAGACACATAGTAATTAAAATGCAAAAAATACTGATAAAGAGATAATTTTAAAAGCAGCCAGAGAAAAGAAAACAGGTACATACAAGGGAACCCCCTTAAGGCTATCAGCTGATTTTTTAGCAGAAAATGTGCAAGCCAGAAGGGAGTGGCATGATATATTCAAAGTGCTGAAAGAAAAAACCTGCAACCAAGAATATATCCAGTAAGTCTATCATTCAGAGTAGAAGAAGGGATGAAGATTTTCCCAAACAAAAGTTAAAGGAATTCATGACCAGGGTGCCTAAGTGGCTCAGTTACGCATCCAACTCTTGACTTCAGCTCAGTCATGATCTCATAGTTTGTGGGATCGAGCCCTGCATCAGCACAGAGCCTGCTTGGGATTCTCTCTCTTCTTCTCTCTCTCTCCCCTTTCCCATTCTGTCTATCTAGAAATTAATTAATTAATTAAAAAAAAAAAAAAAGAATTCATGACCTATAAACCAGCCCTACAAGAAATGTTAAAGGGGAATTTTTAAGTGGAAATGAAAGGGCATAAGAAGGAGTAGGAAAAGTAGGAAGCACAAAAGCAGTAAAATTAAGTATATCTATAAAAATCAGTCAAGGGATTCATAAACTAAAAGAATGTAAAGTATGGCAGTATATACAAAACATGGGGAGGAGAGGAGTAAAGAATGGGCTCAAACTTAAATGACCATCAACATAATATAGACTTCTACATGCATAAAATGTTATATATGAACCCAATGGTAACCACAAATCAAAAACCAGTAGTGGCTATGCAAAAAATAAAGAGAAAGGAATCTAAGTACATTACTGAAGAAAGCCAACAAACCATAAGAGAAAAGAGCATGAGAAGAATGGAACAGAGAACAACAACAACAATAAACCCATAAAAAAAGTAAAAAAAAAAGTCATTACATATATACCTATCAATAATTACTTTAAATGCTCTAATCAAAAACATAGGATGATGGAATGGATAAAAAAGTAAGACCTGTCTATATGTTGCTTACAAGAGATTCATTTCAGACCTAAAGACACATGCAGACTGAAAGTGAAAATGGAAAATCATTTATGATATAAATAGAAATGAAAAGAAACCTGTGTAGCAATACTTATATCAGACAAAATAGACTTTACAATAGACTTTAAAAAGAGACAAAAAAGGACCCTATATAATCATAAACGGGATAGTCCAACAGGAAGACATAACAATTATAAATATTTATGCATCAAACATGGAAGTACCCAAATACATAAAGCAGCTAATAACAAACACAAAGGAAGTAATCAATAGTAACACAATAATAGTAGGGGACTTTAAACCCCACTTATATCAATGGATAGATTCTCTAAACAGGAAACAAGGAAACAGTGGCTTTGAATGACACTTTGGACCAGATGGATCTAACACATATATGCAGAACATTCCCCCCTAAAACAGCAGAATGTACATTCTTTTCAAGAGCACATGAAACATTCTCTAGAATAGATCACATATTTGGCCACTAAGCAAGTCTCAACAAATTCAAAAAGATTGAAGTCATTCCATGCATCTTTTCCAACCACAATGCTATGAAACTAGAAATCAACAACAAGAAAAAATCTGGAAAGAACACAAATACATGAAGGTTAAATAGCATGCTACTAACAGTGAATGGGTCAGCCAAGAAATTAAAGAGAAATAAAAAGAATACATGGAAACAAATGAAAATGAAAACACCACTGTCTAAAATCTTTGGGTGCAGCCAAAGTTGTTCTAACAGAGAAGTTTATAGCAATATAGGCCTACCTCAAGATGCAAAAACAAAAAACAAAAACAAAAACAAAAAACAAAAACAAAAACAAACCCAAACGCCTCAAATACACAACCTATCCTAATACCTAAAGGAGTTAGAAAAAGAAGAACAAATAAAACCCCAAACCAGAGGGAGGAAGGAAATGATAAAGATTAGAGAGGAAATAAACAAAATGGAAACTAAAACCAAACCCAAACAAAACAAAACAATAGAACAGATCAATCAAACTAGGAGCTGGTTCTTTGAAAAGATTAAAAAAATTGATAAACCTTTAGCCAGACTCATAAGAAAGAGGGAGGGAGAGAGAGAGGGAGGGAGAGAAAGAGAGGGAGAGAGAGAGACAGACAGAGAGAGAGAGAAGTACAATAAAAAAAATCAGAAATGAAAAAGAAGAAATAACAACAGACAGCACAGAAATACAAAAGATTATAAGAGAATATTATGAAAAATTATATGCCAACACACTGGACAACCTAGAAGAAATGGATAAATTCCTAGAAATTCCTAGAGACTCCCAAAATCAAATCAGGAAGAAATAGAAAATTTGAACAGACTGATTACCAGCAATGAAATTGAATCAGTAATCAAAAACTCCCAACAAACAAAAGTCCAGGATCAGATGGCTTCACAGGTGAATTCTATCAAGTATTTAAAGAAAAGTTAATACCTATTTTTCTCAAACTATCTCAAAAAATAAAAAAGGGAAGGATGCTTCCAAATTTGTTCTATGAGGCCAGCATTACTCTGATACCAAAACCAGATAAAGACACTACCAAAAAAAAAAAGAGAACTACACACCAATATCTTTGATGAACATAGATGCAAAAATCCTCAACAGAATATTAGCAAACTAAATCCAACAATACATAAAAAAAATCCTTCACCACAATCAAGTCGGATTTATTCCTGGGTTGCAAGTGTGCTTCGACATTCGCAAATCAATCAACCTGATACATCACATAAATGAGAGAAAGGGTAAAAACCGTAGCATCATTTCAATAGACACATAAAAAGCATTTGACAAACTACAACATCCATTCATGATAAAAACCCTCAACAAAGTTTAGAGGGAACATACTCAGCATAATAAATCCCATATACGAAAAACCCACAGCTAACATCATACTCAATGGTGAAAAACTGAGAACTTTTTCCCTAAGATCAGAAATAAGACAAGGATGTCCACTCTCACAACTTTATTCAACATAGTATTGGAAGTCATAGCCACACCAATCAGACAAAAAAAGAAATAAAAAGCATCCAAATTTGCAAGGAAGAAGTAAAACTTCCACTATTCACAGATGACATTATACTATATATATAGAAAACCCTAAAGACTCCATGAAAAAACCCTACTAGAACGATCAATAAATTCAATAAGGTTGAAGGATACAAAATCAATATGCAGAAATTGGTTGCATTTTATATGCTAATAATGAAGAAGCAGAAAGAGAAATTAAGTAAACATTTACAATTTCACCAAAAATAATAAAATACCTAGAAATAAGCTTAACCAAGGAGGTGAAAGGCATATATTTTAAAAACTATAAAACACTGATCAAAGAAATTGAAGAGATACAAACAAATGGAAAGATACTTTATGCTTAAGAGTCGGAAGAACAAATACTGTTAGAATGTCCATACTACCCAAACCAACCTATTAAATTTAATACAATCTCTATCAAAATGCCAACAGCACTTTACACAGAACTAGGACAAATAATCCTAAAATTTGGAACCACAAAAGACCCCAAATTGCCAAACCAAACCAATCTTGAAAAAGAACAAAACTGGAGGCATCACAATCCCAGGTTTCAAGATATACTACAAAACTATAGTAATCAAAATAGTATGGCACTTGCACAAAACTAGACACACAGGTAAATAGAACAGAATAGAAAGCCCAGAAATAAACCCACAATTATATAGTCAAGTAATCTTTGACAAAAGAGGCAAGAATATACAACAGGAAAAAGGCAGTCTCTTCAACAAATGGTGTCAGGAACACTAAACAGCTACATGTGAAAGAATGAAACTGAACCACATTCTTACACCATATACAAAAATAAACTTGAAATGGATTTAAGACCTAAATTAGAGACCTGAAACCACAAAAATCCTAGAAGAAAGTGTGGCAGTAATTTCTGTGACATCAGCTGTAGCAACATTTTTCTAGATATGTCTCTTGAGACAAGGGAAACAAAAGCAAAAATAAACTATTGGAACTATGTACAAATAAAAAATACTGCCCAACAAAAGAAACAATCAGAAAAACTAAAAGACAACCTATTCAATGGGAAAAGATATTTGCAAATGATATATCAGAGAAGGGGTTAATATCCAAAATACACAAAGAACTTATACAACTCAACACCAAAAAAACAATCCAATTAAAAAGTGGACACAGGACACGAACAGACATTTATCCAAACAAGACATGGATGGTCAACAGAGACACGAAAAGATGCTTAACATCAGTAATCATTAGGGAAATGCAAATCAAAACCACAATGAGATATCACCTCACACCTGTCAGAATGGCTAAAATCAAAAACCCATGAAACAAGTGTTGTTTCATGTGTGGAGAAAAGGGAACCCTTGTGCACTGTTGGTGGGAATGCAAACTGGTGCTGCCTCTGTGGAAAATGGTATGGAAGTTCCTCAAAAAATTAAAAATAGAATTATCTTATGATCCAGTCATCGCACTACTGGATATTTGCCCAAAGAATATGAAAACACTAATTTGAAGGGATCAATGTACCCCAATGTTTATAGGAACATTATTTACAATAGCCAAATTATGGAAAAAGCCTGATAGATATGAGTGGATAAAGAAGATGTAGTATATATATACAATGGCATATTATGCAGCCATAAAAAAGAATGAAATCTTACCCTTTGCAACCACATGGATGGAGCTAGAGAGTAAAGTGCTAAGCGAAATAAGTCAGTAAGAGAAAGACAAATATATAATTTCACTCATATGTGGAACTTAAGGGGGAAAAAAACAAAGAAAAAAAGAGAGAAACCACAAAAACAGACTCTTGACTATAGAGAACAAACTGGTGGTTTCCAGAAGGGAGATGGGTAAGGGATGAGTGAAATAGGTGAAGGGAATTAAGAGTACACTTATTTTTATGAGCAATGAGTAATGTATAGAATTGTTGAATTGCTATGTTATATATCTTAAACTAACATAGCACTTGTATGTTAATAAACAAATAAATTAAAATCCTAAAAAAAAGGGTATGAAAAGACCCTTAAAAGATGTGGATAATAGCATATGGAAAAGGAACTCTAGAAGAGGAAATAACAGAGAGCCAATATTAAAGAGATAATAACTGGGGCGCCTGGGTGACTTGGTCGGTTAAACGTCCGACTTCGGCTCAGGTCATGATCTCACGGTCCGTGGGTTCGAGCCCTGCGTCGGGCTCTGTGCTGACGGCTCAGAGCCTGGAGCCTGTTTCGGATTCTGTGTCTCCCTCTCTCTCTGCTCCTCCCCTGTTCATGCTCTGTCTCTCTCTGTCTCAAAAATAAATAAACGTTAAAAAAATTAAAAAAAAAGAGATAATAACTAAATATTTTCTAGAATTGAATAAAGACATGAATTCTCAGTCTAAAAGTACACATGATGGACTAAAAATAAATCCATACCTAGACACATTGTGGTTGTATTGAAACATACAAGATATAAGGGAAATTGTTTTAGATATACCAGAGTGAGAAAAGCCCAAATCACTTTAGAAAAAAGGAATTTCTCTTATACCATCAGCAGGCCACTCACGAACAACAGGAAAGGCAATGAGGGAAAATTCAGCGTTCAGATGGATTTTAAAAATCTAGTTTTAAAAATGTCATATAATGGCAAAAACAATGATGAACTGAGTTTATGTTACACCGTCTTCTCCCCATTTTCTGATCTTTGTCAGTGGACCTGCAACCAAAGGATACCTCAGGTTGAACAGCCAGAACTAGCTGCCCTACTCGGCTGGTTAGCAGTTCTTAACTGGGGGAAAATTTTGCCTCTCAAGGGATGTTTGCAATCTCTGGAGACATCTTGGATCCCCAGGACTTGGGAGGTGCCCCTTGCATTTAGTACGAAAAGTCCAGGGCAACTGTGAGACATCCTAAAATACATATTAAAAGACATCCTAAAATACATGCCTCAAGAAAGAATCATCCCATCCAAAATGTGTATAGTGCCCCTGTTGAGAAACCCCGAGTTAGAATAAAGCATGAAACATCATGACTCCTCAAACTAGGAAAATATATTGATTAATTAACTACGGATTATCAAAAAACATTAGCAATATATAAAAAATAGGAATAAATTCTAGCGACAGGGGTGATTTGTGAGTGGTAAGGTCTTTCTCATTAAGGAGGGTAAGAAAATAATAATTTGAGACTTTATTAAACACGTGAAGTTAAGAATGTTCGTTAAAAATTTGGGGGAAGTTGCTTGCCTGGCTGGCTCAGTCAGTAGAGCATGTGACTCTTGATCTCAGGGTGGTGAATTCACACCCCGTGGTGGGCATGGAGCCTACTTAAAAAAATGGGGGTGACAGTCAAAATAATAGAAAATCATCTGCAGTTTCCACCTTGCAAATGAAGAAAAGTAGGATGATAGTCAACTTTATTAATTTAGCAAGAGGCAAGAAAAGAGGGACAATGAAGGAAAAAGTGTGGAAAAGAAAACACAAAATAAGATAGAAATAAGCTTAAATATACTAACAGATACAAAAAATGAAAAGGATTAGTCTCACTTATTATGGACCTCAAAAACACAGTGTATAGTGATATATAAAGGTTGATGATACTATTTGTGTAGAGATTACATTTTTAAATGAATGTTATTAATGGATAAATGCATGCAGAATAAATATTTAGAAACATGAATGGAAAATATATACACCACCTTCAGGACAGTGGTTTGTTTTGGGGTGGGAAAGAGAGAAATGACACTGGAAGATGAGAATATGGAAACTTTAGCCTTTTCTGAAATGTTTTATTTGAAAAAGAGGAAAGATTTGAAGCCAGTATGGAGAAGATGTTAACAACATTTGGGTAGTGGGTACACAAGTGTTCATTATGTTAGCCTTCATACTTTTCTAAATATTTAAAGTATTAAAAAATTCATTAGAAATTAATTGAAAATGGAATAAAACAGTCCCAAGAAAAGACAATAAAAGGCAGCATTTTGACAGACTTTTAGAAGTGAGCCTGCATTTTTTATGATGACACTTCTTTGAAAATTTAGTTTCATTACGTGTTAAAAATGTCTAGTAATTATTGTAGACTATTGTATTTCATTGTATATTATTCCATTTCTATCAGATAGTCATAGAACAAATAACATAATAATTTATATGAAATAAACCAACAAATTGATAAATAAATACATCCATAAATCAGTAAACACATAAATAAAACCTCTCGAAGTTCTCCCGTAGGAGAATGCAGGGTCTGGAGGACACAGTGGGAGGAAATTATAAACATGATATGTATAATGGGGAGAAGTCTGCTCCTGTCCCAGCTTTGCCATGTGGAACTGTGGGTGTGTCGCTTAACCACCAGACCTGATTCCTTGTAAAAACTAAAAGACATTAATAATACTTGCCTGATATGGTTGAAATAAGGAGGAAAGCGCCGTGGAAAGTTTAACAGGCAGAGTAAGGTATCTGAAATAGGAGAAGCAAGCTGAACTGAGTTGGCTATGCAAATTCAGGTAGGGGAAATGGGAATAGAATGCATATACCCCAAATGGTGGCGTGTGGAGAGGGGAGATGCTTGTAGAGGAACATTTCTACTCCCTATTTGATGTGTACCTTAGGCTAAAGCAGACTAAAGCTAATTGCAAGCATTCTATCCCAGAGGGCATCTCCCTACCTGCTGCTAGAATTGGGTAAAAGGCAATGATGCATGACGGGTCAGTAGGAAATCGACGCATGACGGGTCAGTAGGAAATCGACACTCATTGGAGCAGTTGGCTGATGAATACAGATAGGCCATGTGTTTTTTATACATATAATAAACCTGACAAATGTATCAGCGGAAAGTATGCTGAGAAGGGTAATTGCTTTAGAGGCCACATCTCCAAATACTGACCCAATCTGGAGATGTTAGCATAACTATTGTCTCCTGATACCTGGGGAGGTGGTAGGCATATTTGCCATAGGCTAAATGAGTTCCCAGATTCTCTGGTCACCATCAATCTAACAGTTACTGCCATGTTGGTCCCTCTGGCAGTTGGGCAGCAAGTTATATTGGTTTAATATAGTTCGGAAATCTGTAACACTTTTCATTTTCCTATGTATCCCAAAGCATTTAGTGCTTAAAGAAATGAAGTCAGAATTTTCTCAGAACTATAATTGGAGCAGCAGAGAAGAAAAAGAACTCCAATAGCTGCAATGCATATCGAAAGAGGTCTCTAGAAGTCCCTAGTGGTCCATAAAAAAGATGCCTAGATAAAAGCTATCATTCCCCAAAATAACAACTGCAACAATAACAACAAATAGCATTTTTTGAATGATTACTATGTGGCATGCACTTTACTGAATGCTTTAGATGGGTTATCTCATTTATACCTCATTAACAACCCTATTAGGTAGTTATTACTATCGTACTGATTCTAAAGTTTATTTATTTATTTTGAAAGAGAGAGTGCACAAGCAAGTGGAGGAGGGGCAGAGACAGGGAGAGAATCCCAAGCAGCCTCCATGCTCAGTGCAGAGCCCAACTCAGGGCTTGATCTCACGAACCATGAGATCATGACCTCAGTTGGACAGGGGCTTAACTGACTGGGCCACCCAGGCACCCCTATACTGTTCTATACATGAGGACACTGAGGCTAAGAGATCACATAACTAATAATGAATAGAATGGGAATTTCAAGCCCAATTAGTGAATTTCCAGAGCCTGAGCTCTTAAACGCTATTTTAGTGTGTTTTATTTTTTTAATTTAAAAGATTATTTATTTATTTATTTACTTATTTGTTTTTAATAATAATTATTATTTTTAAAATATACTTTATTGTCAAATTATCTAACACACAGTGTATACAGTGTGCTCTTGGCTTTGGGAATAGATTCCCATGATTCATTGCTTACATACAACACCCAGTGCTCATCCCCACAAATGCCCTCCTCAATGTCCATCACCCATTTTCCCCTCCACCATCCCCCTAATCCACCCTCGGTTTGTTCTCTGTATTTAAATTAAAAAAATTTTTTTTACATTTATTTATTTTTGAGAGACAGAGAGAGACAGAGCACAAGTGAGGGAGGAGGAGAGGGAGAAGGGGACACAGAATCTGAAGCAGGCTCCAGGTTCCAAGATGTCAGCATAGAGGCCGATGCGGGGCTCGAACCCACAAACTGTGAGATCATGACCTGAGCTGAAGTCGGATGCTTAACTGACTGAGCCACCCAGGCACCCCTGTTCTCCGTATTTAAGAGTCTCTTATGGGTTGCCTCCCTGTCTGTTTGAAACTATTTTTTCCCCTTCCCTTCCCCTATGGTCTTCTGTTAACTTTCTCAAATTCCACATATGAGTGAAAACATATATCTGTCTTTCTCTGACTAACTTATTTCACTTAGCACAATACCCTCCAGTTCCATCCATGTTGCAAATGGCAAGATTTCATGCTTTCTCATTGCTGAGTAGTATTCCATTATATATATACATATATATATATATATATATATATATATATATATATATATATATATAAAATATATTCCATATATATATTATATATTCCATATATATAATATAATTCCATATATAATTCCATTTTATATATATATAAATTTTGTTTATATATAAATTATATATATGTATATATATGTATACACACACACACACACACACACACACACACACACACCCCACACCTTCTTTATCCATTCATCAGTTGGTGGACATTTGGGCTCTTTCCATAATTTGGCTATTGTTAATAGTGTTGCTATAAACATCGGGGTACATGTGCCCCTATGAATCAGAACTCCTGTATCCTTTGGATAAATTCCTAGTAGTGCTATTGCTGGTCATAGGGTTATTCTATTTTTAATTTTTTTTTAATTAAAAAAATTTTTTTTTAACATTTATTTATTTTTGAGACAGAGAGAGAGAGAGAGCATGAACAGGGGAGGGTCAGAGAAAGAGGGAGACACAGAATCTGAAACAGACTCCAGGCTCTGAGCTGTCAGCACAGAGCCCGACGCGGGGCTTGAACCCAAGGACCGCGAGATCATGACCTGAGCCGAAGTCGGACGCTTAACCGACTGAGCCACCCAGGCGCCCCTCTATTTTTAACTATTTGAGGAAGCTCCACACTGTTTTCCAGAGTAGCTGCACCAGTTTGCATTCCCACCAACAGTGCAAGAGGGTTCCCGCTTCTCCACATCCTCCCCAACATCTGTTGTTTCCTCAGTTGTTAATTTTAGCCACTCTGACAGGTGTGAAGTGGTATCTCAAGGTGGTAAGCAGAGTTAATACCTATTCTTCTCAAGCTATTTCAAACAATACAAATGGAAGGAAATCTTCCAGACTCATTCTATGAAGCCAGCATTACCTTGATTCCCAAACCAGAGATCCCAATAAAAAGGAGAATTATAGGCCAATATCCCAGATGAACATGCATGCAAAAATTCTCAACAAGATACTAGCAAATTGAATTCAACAGTATATTAAAAGAATTATTCACCATGATCAAGTGAGATTCATTCCTGGGCTGCGGGGCTGGTTCAGTATTCACAAATCAATCAGTGTGATATATCACATTAATAGAAGAAAGATAAGAACCATATGATTCTGTTAATAGATGCAGAAAAACATTTGATGAAATACAGCATCATTTCTTAACAAAAACCCTTAAGACAGTCAGGATGGAAGGAATATAGCTTAACATCATAAAAACCATATATGAAAGGCCCACAGCTAATATCATCCTAAATGCGAAGAAACTGAGACCTTTCCCTCTGAGATCAGGAACATGACAAGGATGTCCACTCTTACCCCTGTTGTTTAACATAGTTTTAGAATGCCTTGCCTCAGCAATCAGACAACAAAATGATATAAAAGGCATCCAAATTGGCAGAAAAGACAAACTTTCACTTTTTGCAGATGACATGATACTCTACATGGAAAACCCAAAAGACTCCACCAAAAAACTGCTAGGACTGATAAATGAATTCAGCAAAATTGCACGATATAAAATCAAATGTACAGAAATCGGTTGCATTTCTATACATCAAAAATGAAGCAACAGAAAGAGAAATCAAGGAATTGATCCCATTTACAACTGCACCAAAAGCCATAAAATACCTAGGAATAAACTTAACCAAACAGGTAAAAGAGCTGTGTGCTGAAAACTATAGAAGGCTTTGAAAGAAATTGAAGAAGACACAAAGAAATGGAAAAACATTCCATGCTCGTGGATTGTAAGAACAAATATTGTTAAAATGTTCATACTACGCAAAGCAATCTACACATTCAATGCAATCCCAATTAAAATTGCACCAGCATTCTTCTCAGAGCTAGAACAAACAATCCTAGAATTTGTATGGAACCACAAAAGACCCTGAATAGCCAAAGTAATGTTGAAAAAGAAAACCAAAGTTGGAAGCATCGCAATCCTGGACTCGACTACAAAGCTGTAATCATCCAGACAGTATGGTATTGGCACAAAAACAGACACATAGATCATTGGAATAGAATAGAGAACCCAGAATTGGACCCACAAATGTATGGCCAACTAATCTTTGACAAAGCAGGTAAGAGTATCCAATGAAAAAAGACAATCTCTTTAGCAAATGGTGCTGGGAGAACTGGACAGCTACATGCAGAAGAATGAAACCAGACCACTTTCTTATACCATACCTAAAAACAAATTCAAAATGGATGAAATTCCTAAATGTGAGACAGGAAACCATCAAAATCCTAGCGGAGAAAACAGGCAACAACCTCTTTGACCTCAGCCACAGCAGCAACTTCTTACTTGACACGTCTCTGAAGGCAAGGGAAATAAAAGCAAAAGTGAACTATTGGGACCTCAGCAAGACAGAAAGCTTCTGCACAGCAAAGGAAACAATCAACGAAACTAAAAGTCAACCGACAGAATGGGAGAAGATAGTTGCTAATGACATATCAGATAAAGGGTTAATATCCAAAATCTATAAAGAACTTACCAAACTCAACACCCCAAAAACAAATAATCCAGTGAAGAAGTGGGCAGAAGACATGAGTAGACACATTTCCAAAGAAGACATCCAGATGGCCAACAGACAAAAGATGCTCAACATCGCCCATCGATCGGGGAAATATTTTTGTGTGTTTTAAACACCAACCAGTCAAACATCTTCATGACTTGTGCCAAATCCACCTACCACTGGAATAATTATTTATTAAATATTTCCCCTATTTCCCCCTCTCCAACTTTCAAAAAAAATTATAGCTAAAACCACAGAAACATATGGTTTAATGAAGGCAAACACCTTTGTAATCACCAACTAGGTCAAGAAATAGAACTTTGCTACCCACCTCAGAACCTCCTCCCTTCTCCCTTCACAAGTAACCATTATCTTGAGTTTGGGGGTGTTTCATTATAGTTTTATCACCCCAGTGTGTGTCCCTGGATATAATAATTTAGTCTTGCTCTTTACAAAAACATTCTATGTCTCTTAGGCATTGTTTAAATCTCTGGTTCCTCCCTCTGTCCTTTTATTTTGCATGCAATTTGTTATAGATCTGAGCTGATTGCCTTGTAGAGTTTTAGTCAGTCCGGATTTCGCTGATTGCATACTCATGGTGCAGTTCAACATGTTCCTCCATCTCCCATATAGTCTGTAAATTTCCTACTGGATCCAGAGGCTTGATTAGACTCACTCAATTCACTTGGCAAAACTATAGGTCTTGGTGTGCTCTTTCACTGGCAGACACAGAATACCTATTTCAAAGCCTAGATACCTCAATTCATTAGATGATACAAAGTGACAATATTCCGTTATTTCCTTCTTTGAAAATGACCAATTAGGTTTTGTTTTTCTTTATAATTATGAACTCTTAGATTTAAACATATTTGAAGGGTTTAAATCTGCTGCAATATTATACTTAATGAAGCTCAAATTTCTTTATTTGGCATAGGAGCCTGTTCAATTTGGCTTCTGGGTTCTTTTGTGATGAGCTTATCAGTGTTTGATAGCTTTCTTGATATCTGGTATGAAAAATATCCCAAGATTATGTCACATTATGGGCAATAATTTCAGTGTAACAATGACTATGACACTCTTTTTTGGTGTTTGACTGCTAACAGGTTTCAAGCTCCTCTTCTTTCCTTCTTGCCTTACATCTGAGTTAGCTGATAATGAAGCTTACATTGTTCCCTCTCTTGGCATGGGTGGAAAGTTCAAACAGTGCAAACTCCACGCTGTGCATGGAGCCCTCATTCCAGCCTCCCCCCTGGCCACCAAAAAACTATGCTAGTTGCCTGTCTTTACTCTCTCAAGACATGTTTGTACTTATTGAGAACTTGCCCTGCACTCCCCAGAAGGCTTCATTATGTTAGTAATAAACTTGTTCATACCCTTTCTGTGTATTTATGGCATTATCATTTTTGACAACTGACCTATTAATTGGAAAGAGGTCCATTCCATCTCTGAGGGATGACCTAAACTCTCAAAATAATAATATCGCCATCAAAATTATTACTAAGAGGCGTTAAAATTGTTATGTGCAGTAGTCCCTCCTTATCCATTGGAGATATGTTCCAAGACCCCGGTGGATGTCTGAGACTGCAGATAGTACCGAATCCTATATATAGTATATTTTTTCCTATACACGCATATCTATGATAAAGCTTAATGCATAAATTAGGCATAGCAAGAGATTAACAACGACTAAAAATAAAATTGAATAATTAAACTATTGTACTATAATAAAAGTTATGTAAATGTGAGCTCTCTCTCAAAATATCTTATTGTACTGTACTCACCCTTCTCATGATGACGTAAGATGATAAAATGGCCATATGATGAGGTGAAGGGAGGTGAATGAGGTAGGCATTGTGATGTAGCATTAAGTTACTATTGACCCGATGGTACAGCAAGAGGATTGATCCTATGCTTCCAGACCAGGGTTGACCATGGGTAATGGGAATGGTGGAAAACAAAACTGTAGATAAGGGGGCACTACTGAATATGCATTAGCCATTTTCTTCACCTCTCCCTCCCATTTTTTGCAGTTACACTTTATGTACATTATATTCATTTCATACAATACTTTTTCTTTCTAAGCCCTCATGTAAGTTGTAGTTGTTCAAGTAACTATATTTTCTGATGCAGTCCTTGTGTGAAAGTTGTTCTGGCCATTTCGGTTTTCTGAGTTTGTTCTCTACTAAGCATTTCTCAGGAAGTGCTCATGAGAACAATATCCCCTGGGTTCTTGTGCATTACTAACAATTTGTGCTCTTCATGGTTGAAGGTTAGTTTTGTGTGGTATAAAATCCTCGGGTCAGGTTTTCTTTCCTTGTTTGTATTACTAATGTTCCTCCATTGTCTTCTACTAATTTCTGAGTTCAAGCATGTATTTTTTTAAAAATAAGTTTATTGAGATGTAATTTACATGTAATAAAACTCACCAGTTCTAAGTTTCTTGAATTTATTGAGAAGATTGCTTTGTTCTTATGTTATCTTGTATATCATTTTTGAGAGGCTGGAGACTAACGGTATCCACTCATTGTAAGTAACTTGGTTTTTTGTCTGGCAAAAAGCCTTGCTGGCAAAAATCAAATGATAAGCTAATTTTCTTTCTTTTCTGAGTCACTTGCTGTTTTCATCTAGTTATTGCTCAAAATTGTTTTCTTTTTAAAAATAAAGTATCTGTACAAAAACGTCTTGTTCATGGTCATTCTAAATTGATGCTCTCAGATATGAGTTGTGCTTTTTCAATATTTGATCAAATATTACTTTTTTTAATTACAGGAAAATTTCCTTGGATTATAATTTTTATATTTGTACTTATATTTATATTATTTCCTTTATTTTTCTTCTTTAGGTATTCTCATTTTTTTATGTTTATATTTATATTACCCTTGCTTTCATTTTCTTCTTCAGGGATTCTTATCTGTGTACAAAATTTTGTTTTGCCTAGCTTCAACATTTATCTGTTTATCACATTTTTTTCTCCTTCTTGCATTCTATTTGATTTAAAATTTTGGTCTCCTTTCATCTTCTATTTATTCTAAGGATTTATCTTTTATATTTATTCACCCATGGATTCTTTCTTGTTTAGTCCTCATTTCTGAGGTAATTTCTCCTTTTGTATGTTACTATTTTATATTACCTCATTTTGAGTTTCTTTTTAGTTCTGATTTATGTTATTCTTTAGTCTCTTTTCTAAATCACTTTAAAAAAGTTTTTTTTAACATTTTTATTTATTTTGACTGTTGGCACAGAGCCTGATGCGGGGCTCTAACCCACCAGCCATGAGATCATGACCTGACCCAAAGTCTCAACCAAATGAGCCACCCAAGCTCCCCGAGACAGACTTTTGAAATTCACAGAGCTCTTTCTTCTGTGGTTTTGTGTAGTGTTAAAACACACACACACACACACACACACACACACACACACTCACAGTTTGTTGCCAGAGGCCTCCTGGCTATGTTACTCCTCCCTAATTTCATCTGGAACTTTTTAAAATTTTTATCTCTATTTTCCTTATCCTGTTTTATTTTAATTCCATTCTGGCAGTTTTCAACCCTCTGTTGGAGGAGATCTTTAGGTCAGTTTTCAGAGTTTATAGAAACCCATCTTCTCCATTCCCTTTGAACATACTGCCGCTTGCTTGCACTCACCCACAACTGAGAGGGGAAAATGTCCTGTTCAGCTGCTTTTGTCAAACTGGCCTTCCATGCTTTCCAGTCAACACTTGTTAGTTATTTTGGGGTTCTCCTCATGTTGTCCATGAGGTTTTGGTTTTGCTATCTAGTTACATTCTTTGTTTTAATGTGAAGATTCAGGAAGACTTAAACAAAACAAAACAAAACAAAACAAAACAAAACAAAACTATGTCGTTACTGCCTTCTGATTTTCCCAGAATCTTCTACTAACTTTTTTGTTTTGAGTTCCATTTTTGAAAAATTATATGTATTGAGGTGACATTTACATGTAAAAATTCACGAATTTTATGTTTCTTGAGTTATTGGAAATGTTGCTTCATTGTTGACTTGCTTTGTGTATTGTTTTTGAGAATGCAGAGGCTGACTTGGTATCCATTCATTGTAAATGATATAGTCTTTATGTCTGGAGACCCAGAAATTTTTTTTTCATTAAATTCATTGTCTGAATAATTAGAATCAAGTTTTTTGAGGTACACTGTAGGCTTTTTCAATATGTAAATTTAGTCCTTTTTTATTTTTGGAAAATTTTCTTGCATTATTTAGAAATCTTTATTTTGGGCTTCTGTCTTGCTATTTTGCTCTAGGATCTCCAATTATACATATGTTGGGTATTCCTTGCTTGTCTTCTATGTATCACTTTGTCCCTAATACTTTTAACATAGTTCTTTCTTTTCTTTGCTTTCTCTGGGCTATTTTTTATTTCTCCTATCAATTTTATTCAATATATTTCGATCAAATCTGTTTTCACCTGAGCACTTCATAATTTAATCTTCACTTCTGAGATTTTTTTCTTTTGCTTCCATTTTTTTCTTTGAGTTCAGCCAACTTTTGTTTTCTATCTTTCTCTATCTTTTTTTTTTCTCTTTCCCATTTCTGTAATGAGGTTCAATTCCTGGTTGAAACAAGTCTTTCTTCTGCAAATGCTCTTTAAATCAATTTCACAGTGCCTGGGTGGCTCAGTTGGTTAAGCGTCTGACTCTTGGTTTCAGCTCAGGTCATGATCTTGTGGTTTTGTGAGTTCAAGCCCCATATTGGATTCTGTGCTGGCAGTGCAGAGACTGCTTGGGATTCTCTCTCTCCCTCTCTCTCTGCCCTTGCCCCAGTCATACTGTCTCTGTCTCTCTCAAAATAAATAAATAAACTTAAAAAAAAACTAAAAAAAAAAAAAATTATTTCCTATTGGACTACTTACTGTGTTACAGTTTTCCTTCACTTCATGGTTGATTGTTGGGGAAGGAATTTTTTTTTTTATCATTTTAGAAGTTTGATTCTCAATTTCCATTTTCTTCTTTTTTTTAAGTTTATTTATTTATTTTTGAGAGAGAGAGAGAGAGAGAGAGAGAACACATGCAGGAAAGGGACACACACATACACAGAGAAAGGGAGACAAAGAATCTGAAATAGTCTCCAGGCTCTGAACTGTCAGTTCAGAGCCCGATGCGCATCGGAACCCATGAACCGTGATATCATGACTTGACGCTTAACTGACCGAGCCACCCAGGTGTCCCTCCATTTTCTTATTAGAGCAGCTTTGCTTGATGTTTTCTGATATTTACTGTTAATTTTAAATATCTTGGAAATTTCCTAGATTAAAAATATTAAGGATGTTTGTATGGAGGAATGAAAAGAGCTGTTTAGCTTGATAAGTCTCTTTACATTTCTTTTGTACTGTGAAACCCACTTTCTTTAACTAGTGTTGTCTATTTGGGGAGAGAAGGCTTCTGGTTTTCTGCGTGTATCCTCTTTTATTTCTGAGGAGCTCTTATTTTAACTGCTTCCTTCCTACTTTCCCTTAACCATCAAGCCACTCCAAGGGACACTATATCAGTCAGGGTCCAGTCAGGAGATAAAAGTGCATCAATAACTGGAAATTGGAAATTTGAACTTAGTATAAAGAATGGTTAACTAGTGATAGGTAATTGACGACTAAAAAAGATAAAAGAGGGCTCTAAGGTTTCCAGAAGTAGCAAGTTAAAGAAATCAACTTTACTTCTGGCTGAGAGAGAATGGCCATAAAGGAACTAAGGACTTAGGGGACACCTGGGTGACTCAGTCGGTTAAGCACCCGACTCTTGGTTTCGACTCAGATCATGATCTTACAGCTTCATGGGTTCGAGCCCACATCGGGCTCTGCATTGGCAACACAGAGCCTGCTTGGGATTCTCGCTCTCTCCCTGCCCCTCCTTCATTTGTGCTGTCTCTGTCTCTCTCAAAACAAACAAACAAACAAAATAATAAACTTAAAAAAAGAATCTCAAAAAAAAAAAAAAAGGAAACTAAAGACTTGGAACATCTTCATCCCCATGAACATGAGATTCAGACTTATTTAAAGAGAGACACGCAGCTCGAATGTAATGACAAAACTTGACAGATGACATGGGTCAAGTGGGATACAATTGCCTGAAGGTGTAGCTGAAGCTGCTGGAAGTGGTCCACTGGAGGCACCCAGAATCAGCTCCTAGGTAGGACGGCTTGAGGATGCATTTGGAGCTACCATGGACATAGTCCATTGGAGTGGGTCAGAGTGGCTGAGGGCATACCCAGAATGGGTCCGTGAGGCCCACTAGGCTACAATGCTGAATTAAAAAAAAAAAAAAAAATTGAAAGTGAATGCCCCTCTATGTAAAGAGAGATTTCATACTATTCTTCCTTTCTGATCTCATACTCTAATAAACTTTTCCTGCTGCTCACTTAAAACAAACACACAAAAAGATGCACTAGAGTCTAGAAGAGATATACCTTCATGTGGCTATCACCGCGAAGGGATACTCCAGCACCCTGTGTTTATAAAGCTTTATATTGTGCCAGTTGGCAAAGGAGACATGTTTATAGGGTTTAACTTCTATATCACAAAGCAGGGCAAGGAAGGGTGGGTGTGGACCTGGGTGACAATACATTGATAATTGGTACAGAGACCTTTCCCAAGTTGTCCTGTCTCGCAGAGCTGTGCCTTCCCAATATTGCTATGTTTGAAACTGTACCTTTGCAAACCCTTATTTTCAGTTCCCAGTTGCTGGCAGTCTTATCTACCATCTCAGACCTTTTCTCAGTATTTCTGAGCTTCAGATGGGATCCTCTCTTTCTGGACGGCCATTAGCATGTATTCTGCAATCCGTAGGACATCGCTCTCTTTTTTTCGTTATAGTCTCCCCCTGAATCTCTGTCTATATCTCTATAACTCTGGTATGACCAATAGACATGGCTTTGCTAGTTTCAGATGTTTATTTTGCCACTTACTTGTAAAATAAAATGTGTTGCTTTCTTCTAGTCCCAGATGGTTATTTTCCTATTTCCATCTAAAATAAAATTTGTAGCTTTTTTTTTTTTTATGTCGGTAAGCTGTTAGTGTATAAGAAATCACTTAAATGGTATGTTACCGCAAGCTTTTATTTTTTGCTTCTCCATCTTTGAGACTACTGAGAGTTGACTGATCTAGGCCTGATTTGATTGGGTTTGGTTACAACTGCAGGTTGGGTTCAGGTCTACTCTGTGTGCCTTTCATTCTCCTTGAATTAGTAGCTATGCAAGGCATGTTATTTTTATGACAAAAGACAGGGGTGCAAGAAATCGAGGTCCTCTGTGAGAATACATTTCAGTTCTCTCCTTGCAATATATCCCATTGACAAAGAAAGGCATATGAATGAATCCAAGATCAGTGGGGCCAAAAAAAAAATGTGTTTTTCCATGAAAGTTGGGAGAGATGGGAAATGAATACTTGTTGAACACTAATATCACTTACCATAGGCCTTAAATAAATATCTATATCCCTCCTATACTCAAAATATACTCAGTGTTATCCCAAGAGCCCCAAAGTCTTATCAAATCATGGCATATGGCATGAAAACTAGGATTTCGTGATCTGTCTCAAAGTTGGTGTGGCTCCTCTTGATGCAGAGAACCTTGACCTAAGAAGACAAATTGCCATCTACCACCATTCTCTGTTATGCCCAGAATTCGTGATCCCCAAATACCGCCAGGGAGCCAAGTCCGATGTAAAAGCAAAAGAGCCTTTATTCGAGCTAGCTTGAGCTCAATCCCCTACCTGCACCGACACAGCGGTGAGATACCAGGGAGAGAGCGAGTTTCAAAAGGACAAAGGTTTTATTGGGGCCTAGGGGCAGTTGGTGAGGTAATGGCTATGGCCTCAGCCGATTGGCTGGGGAAGGGTCCGAGTCTTGTTAGGCAGGTGAGGGGGGGGGGTTACTCAAGGGGAAGAGGTGTGGTCAAGGTGAAGGACACAGAACAAGATGGAGTTGGCCTGCGTAGGCCCGCCCTTTCATTCTCCACGTGCCCAATATACAAAAGTGGACAGGAAGAGATTCTGGTGGATCAGAGACGGGCTAACTGCACTCTAATTAACTAACTTCATTCTAAACATTCTAACTTTAAATTGGCAAGAATAGCAGTCACATAGCACTTAGTCCCATGTCCATGGAAATTCTGAAGTTCTGCTGGGCAAATTTCGGATTCTGCTACAGTGGGGATAAAAATATCCCTCCATAGGTTCTGTAGGAATAGTTGTAGGTCCACTGTTCCTCATTATACTTGGCTCCAACTTTTGAAAGTTCCTTCTTGTTTTATTATTTCATTATTATTGACACAAGGGCCCAGAGTCACACACATTGTTTTTTCTTCTTGATAACACATTTCTCTCTTTCTGGACTTAAAATTGCGGTAAATTTGAACACGACATGCTTCTGTGGGTTCATGTTCTCAAGCTTTCTAGCTCTCCTTGTGTTTAGTTGAAAGGATCTATTGGAGCGTACCTTCATTTCTTCAGTGATATAAGCAAGCATTATAGCCACACCTTTGATTTGATCTTTATCCTGAGGTCATGTTTCAACTGGAAACCCCTGGGCTTAGCCTTTTCTCAGAGGCTGTGTCATAACGGCAACACCATATTGTTTGCAAACTGGTGAGTATTGTTCATGTAGTACCTTATCAAATGTAACTAGTAGTAATCAGCTCCCGCTATCAATTTTCTACCTCCAAACTTCTTTATCCAACACTAAATATTTACAAGATACATCTCCTACCTTCTAAGATACTGCAGCTGATATTTTACCAAGTA
The DNA here is from genome assembly GCF_018350215.1 of Panthera leo. NCBI lineage: Eukaryota > Metazoa > Chordata > Mammalia > Carnivora > Felidae > Panthera > Panthera leo. Next base: position 46,739,724 of record NC_056685.1, read on the forward strand.
ATTTGCCCCTGTGTAACAGAGATCATTATTTTTCATCCTCATGTAACACTCTCTTCCTTACCTACTTCTTAATTCCCAAGTCAATACCAGATATTTAACATTTTTGTTACAGAAGCATCTTACTTCTGGTAATAATTTCTGTGTCTGTCTGATAGTGCTACAAAAACAAACAGCCCTAAAACTCAAGAGCATAAAACGGCAATTATTCACTTTTCACTCATAAGTTTGCAAGGTGACAGATTCAGCTGATCTAGACTGGGTTCAGCTGGGTTTTGTCATAAGCTACAAGTTATATCCAGGTCTTCTTCAAAGGTCTTTCATCTTTTTTGATCTAGCTGTGAAAGGGCGGGGCTACGCCGGCCGACTCCATCTTGTTCTGCGTCCTTCACCTTGACCACGCCTCCTCCCCTTGAGTAACCTCCCGCTCACCTGCCTAACAGGACCCGGACCCTTCCCCAGCCAATCAGCTGAGGCCACAGCCATTACCTCACCAACTGCCCCTAGACCCCAAAACCTTTGTCCTTTTGAAACTCGCTCTCTCTCCCCGGTATCTCACCGCTGCGTTGGTGCAGGTAGGAGATTGAGCTGGAACTAGCTTGAATAAAGGCTCTTTTGCTTTTACATCGGACTCGGCTCCCTGGCGGTATTTGGGGATCACGAATTCTGGGCATAACAGCTGGTGTGTGAGGCATAGTCTTTTCCTGGCAAAAGCCAGGCATGCGAAAGGCCAAACCCAACCAAGAAAGCACACATCAAGTTTCTGCCTGCACCATGCTCCTGGCATGTAATTGGTCAAAGCAGATCCTGTCACCAAGCTCAGTGTCAGAGGATGGTGGTGGTGACTCTGAGGTGGGAGACATAGAATGAGTATTTGCGGAACAATGAAGAAACAAGCTGATCTACTGATGAGGGAGCATAAGGCAGGCTGGGGACAAAGTACTAACACCCCCCCCCCCCCCCCCCAGGTGGGATATGTGTGATATTCCTTGGACACGCCTGGTTACCCAAAAGCAGGAAAGGACAAAAAATCAAATGGATTTTAATAAGAGTCCACCAGTTTGCAAGAAAAAGGCAATCCCATCAATAGCTTAAAGTCTGGGAACTCCCTATTGTCTTAATGTTAATGTTTTGCTAGAGGGAAAAACAACCTTAGCTGGATGAGTCTTTAGGATAGGAAAATCTCTTCTGGAACTCCTTCTGCCCTGACTCCATTAACCAGTCACCCCCCACATCTATAGTGCACCTTTTCCAGCCCTTGGGTCTTGCCTTATGGTTTAATAAAATCACCTTTTTGCCCCAAAGACATCCTCAAGAATTCTTTCTTGGCTGTCAGCTCCGAACCCCACAAACCTCACTTTCACCCCAAAACCTCATCACTACTATACTCCTAGTGATGTCTCCTAGGGATGCTGCCATAAGCACAGGTGTAACTATATTTGTTCTACTTGTTGTCTATTTGTCATTTGTTTTGGAGGATACATAAGAAATTTAGATTTACGTTGCTGCCATTATCCTATGGAAACTTACAAGACCTTTGTTTGAATCAATTTAAATATTTTTTTTTACTTATTCCTAAGTAATAATATCCATAAAAGATTTAATGTGTTAGATATATTTTTCTTATTACGTGACTTTAGAAATACATTAAAACCTCAAGAAAATTATTTTTCCTTATACTGCGTACAACCCTCTGGCTTACCAATTGGAATACATGCACAAGGGTGGATAAGCACTATTACACTATAGAACTTTCTTAAAGCTCTGATGTATGTGCCCCTTGTCCTTTCTATCCAAATAAGAAATACAATCCATGCAGTGTCTCTTCATCCTATGGATTTTTTTTTTTTTAACGTTTATTTATTTTGAGACAGAGAGAGACAGAGCATGAACGGGGGAGGGTCAGAGAGAGAGGGAGACACAGAACCGGAAGCAGGCTCTGGGCTCTGAGCCATCAGCCCAGAGCCCGACGCGGGGTTCAAACTCATGGAACGTGAGATCGTGACCTGAGCTGAAGTCGGACGCTTAACCGACTGAGCCACCCAGGTGCCCCCATCCTATGGATTTTAATAGCTTGAGTGATAGGTTTGGCTTTAGCAAGTAGCATGCAATAGTGACAAACACATATGTGGCAAAGGTGTTTCAAGTGCTTTATGTATTAGCTAATTTAATCCTCACACAACCCTCCCAATTTGGCACTCTTGTTATCCCCATTTTACAGATAAGATAACTGAGGCACAGAGAACCTAAGCAATTGGTCCAAAGTCACGGATTTAATAAGTGGCTCAGCTAAGACTCAGACCTGAGAATGTGGTTCCAGTGCCCGTGTTTCTTAACCACTCTGACGTTTTAGCTCTCATGGCAGGCACTTGTTAAGGATTTGTTTGAGCAAATGGAGACACAAAATCCACTGCATAGTTAAGCAGAAAAAGCCAATCAAAGTTTAGGGCCATTATATGGTGTTTTGGAAATGCTGGACACCTTACAGCACAGCCTACCTGTCTGAAGTCTTAGGATACGTTGTTTGTTTCAAAAATGGATATCAAACAGCCTCATCTTCCAACCAGCTATTAAAGCAGTACTCTATTTAGAAAGAAGTAAATGTAATGTGCATCTTTTTTTTTTTTGTACTTTGCCTGCAGACAGGCATTAACTCACCACTAGGCAGAAATGAACATCCTCCTCTTCACTGCTCTACTGCACTCCTTGCTAAAACAATATCAAATACCCCCACGAGAGATTTATGCGGATCTTGAATGGGTTAAAAGCTTCAGGCACAATCCTAAGGCACCCTTAGGAACAGACGGTCTCCTTTCTTTTTCCTTCCTCCCCTGAGGCGAACATTAACTCAGCTGGCTCTTAGAATTTATTTGTGCTTAAGATAAATTAACTAGAACCAAAGAGCCTTTCTGAGGTATCCGTACTAGGCCAGTATGCCCTGAAGACAGTAATCCATTTCAATTCCAATATCTTTGCCTTCTGGGCCACATGATGGGACCCCACAGTGTTTGCCATGGTCCTTGGGCCAAGCACCTTGCAGGTTTCTGGAGCTGGGAGCCCCTCATGCTTTGAGCCTTTAATATAGATTTCTCTGTCTGCTCACCTGTACATAATTGTGAGGGGCACCAGAGCAAGAAAGAATAATGTGACCTTCCAGGGCCATAAAAACAATTGTGTCCTCTGTGAATGTGTAGGTTGAGTGATGATGCAAATTAGGACGTTAGCTTATTCTTCAGGGTGAAGTACTCGAGACCTTGAGTTACCTTGAGAATATTCATCATTATTTCTTCATACTCAGTAAGAGCTCTGCCCTGCCCTCTTCTTAATTAAAGAATTCCTACATCCTTGTAATAAGATTGCACCCTGTGCTCTCATCTACCCCACACCTCAACTCTGTCCCCTTCTCATCTCAACAAAGGTAAGGATCAAAGGCACATCCAAGCCTGACCAAAAGACAAACAAAAGGTTTATTTAACATCCATTAAATGAGTATTTATTGGGCATCTTCTAGATATTTGGGGAATTTTAAGAAAGGCTTGCTGCCCCATGCCAGGTCCTGAGAAGGTAGGCAAAGAAAGGAAACCTGGATTTCGTTTCTGGTCTAGCTCTGTGAGCCGGGTAAACTAATTTCTCGTCGTTCATCTGCAAACCAGGGATAATAACGATTGTGTTGTTTTTAAAAGAGATTGTATTTAAAAGAAGTTCTTTATGTATGAGGTGTGGCACAGTTATACTTAACAAACCCTCAACAAAGGTTGGTACTACCCTATCCCCTTTCCTCCTCTGCTTTCCTCTGTCTTCCCCAGGTGTAGAGGGAGCAAAATAGTGAGGAGACAGTCCTTGACCTTGTGGGGCTCACAGTCCAGTAGGGGAAATAAGTTTGTAAAGAGAGAAACTCTAATAACATTTCTAAAGAGAAGGATGAACAATGTGCCATGGGAGCTCAGAAGAGGAAACAACTTATTTGTAACAAAATTAAAGCTGGAGAGACTTTAACAGTATTCTACCTTGTTTTCCTTATTTTACAAGTGAGAAAACTCGGGCCCAGAGAAGTCACATGACTTGTTCAAGGTCTCCGCGCATGCGTGGCAGATCTGGGAGTGAAACTCAAGACTCTAGATTCCCAGCATGGTGCTTATGTCATATAGAATATAAGACAGTCATTGACACAAGAAAGAAATAAGTATTTCTCATTAAACAGAAGAGTACAAGCTGGAATTGGAGTAGATAGGCCTACGAGCTGGAAAAGGTCTCTAGAGCTGAGGTAACCAAGGAATCATGTCTTATGCCTGGCAGAGCCCATGCCTGCCTGGGAACTTGAGTACACTTCACGGTGTGATCTTCATTCACATCCCCTCACAAAGTAGGTTTATTGTCCCAGAAGCCAGACCCAAGAGTAAATTCTACAGGACAGTTCATTCTAAGGAGGGGGAGGGGCATGGTAGAAGGAGAGCATTAGGAGGAGGAGGAAGTATGTCTTTGACATTGGAAGTCACCAGGAGGGACCTCAGGAACTTTGGCTGTGACAGGAGCCTACAATCTGAAACTAAACCGTGTTTGAATCTGGAGTCAGAGCTTTGTTTCATCCAGATCCAAATTAAGATGCTGGGTTATGCAGGGTTTTGAGGAATGTCTAAGCATTTTTTGTGCCTAAGGAATTGTCTTCAGAGACCCCGACCAGGGACTTAAAACTGCTCTTCCTCTGCACTCCTTCCCTCCACGGGGAGAGCTGAGGAGCTCCAAGGTCAGTCTGTAGGAGAGAGTTAGAGGACTACTGTTTTGTCTTCACATTGTTACAAGTGGCTTCAGGATTAGCCCGACAAGGACCAGGCTACCTCAATCTTCTCTAGCCTGCAAATGTCTCATTGCATTGCATGTTTTTAACTCCAGAGCCAAAAGAAAAGCAGTCTAATTATTGGGGTGTCGGAAAAAGGAGGAAGATACAATAATCACCCACCTTGCTCCTAAATTCCTACCACTGGTTCCAATATTAGGGCACGCTCATAATTCAGGTGTTCTACGGAGATGTAGTTTCCACTTTTTGTTTTGTAGAAGAAATTACCAGAATTGATAACTGATCTCTGGGTGGCTTCCACCCTCATGGTGTTCTTTTCCCCTTCTGTCCTCCCTATCCCCAACCAATCAGGGCAGAGGTGCCTATCAGAATGGGGGCATTTTTCTTTCTAAGACTTCTTTCTTCTTAAGACCAGGTCAGACTCTAATCATTCTTATTAGCCAAGCTATTCATCTTATTTAAGAAGTCAGTGTTTAACTAATAGCAGAAATAAAAATACTTCTCTGGTTAGGTTTTGCTGGTCATTACAAGATTGTCTCCTATTTTTGGTATAAAAATAGTCAAAACAGACTCATTCTCAGAGTCTTGACTACAAGACTTTTATTGACTTTTACTTGACTTAATATGACTTTTTTGTTTCTTTTTCTAAGGGGAAAAAGAAACGAAAACAATTATCTTTTTGGGAAAATGTCCAATGTTTAAGCCAACATCTACTTTACAATTCCTCATCTCCTAAGGCTATATAATTACAGTAAAAACTTTAAGGAATCTCCAATGTATCCATTTGTTCTTTAGGCTTAAATTTCCTTCCTCAGCAGTAAGGCAAAGAGAGCAGGTCTGTCTGCCTTCAGCAACCTCCTTCTCTTGGTGTGGCATCCAACTGCACTTTAGATGGACTGTCCATGGTTTTTAAAATTCCTTTCTCCTTCCAGGCTGCTCCTTTATTCCCAGTACCCTGGCTTCTGTATAGAAAAATGTGGCCGTCCTATGCTTTTGCCACTCCAAAGCTCTTAGGAGACCCACAGAACAGAGGCTATGGAAATCCCCAATATTCTGCTTCCCTTGGGCTTTATCAAACATGGCAGCTGAAAGGGAGAGCCTTTCAGACTTTCTTCAAACTCCCAGGAGGCTGGCAGCCTGTGGTTTGTATGCAGATTGTAAATGAGCCTGAGGAGTTTGCACACCTCTAATTTGTCATCACCTTGGAGAAATCAGAACCGGTAGGTAATGCGAGCACAGTATTTGCGAAAGCAGGGGTTAGGATGCAGGCGACTGCACTGTGCCTCTGAGGACTTCTGCCAGCACCAGACCTGCTCAGAAGAGCTCTTGGGCTACACAACAGGGCTGAGGATCCTCCCCTGATTATCCCACTCTGCAAATGAAAGCTACATAGATAAAAGTGCTTTCAAGAGGTGAAGAAAGTCTGTGTCTTAAAGCTGGCTAATGCTAAATTATGGGGGAGCTCTGTGGAAATTCTTTTTGATTTATATAAATGATGGAAATGTAATATGATCCATGTAATGAACACCTGTCACACTTCATCTGCTGGCATCGATGCCTCACATCTTCCTTAGTTTCTGCACGCTCCCCCTTCTCATTTACAGCCCTATTTGCAGTCCCAGACCCCTGTCTCCTTCCAGCATTCTCCTTTCTAGCCTTGGTGGATTTTGCTGGCGAGGAGCTCTTGATATCAAGCAGAATGCGTCTGAGATCATGCACACTGTCTCAGGGAAGACTCTTAATTTGTACACCTATTGCCAGTGAAAAGCAAGGAGTCGTACTTCCCCGAGGCCTGGACATTACTTGAACATCCAGGGGAAAACCAAGGGCAACAGCAGCACATTTTATCTGTGTTGGGCAAGAGGAGAAGGCACAGAGAAAATGCTGCCCTTTGATTCTATGGAGAAACACGGACAATCAATATGAAAATGGTACCAAGAGGCAGAGGCTTTTCATGTTGTTTTTCTTACTTCAGTTGTTACAAAGAAGGTCAATGGAACTCAGACATTTGGAGGTGATACCTCTCAAATGAGAGTTAAGAACTCAACTGATGGAAGCATGTGCTCTGACCTGGGTTCCTCACTGACTGGATGAGCCTCCATGGGGGGCTTTCAACCTCTTGGATCCTCAATTTCCCCATGAAGACAAGGGGGTGCAATGAGATTGGTGCTTTTCAACTCCCTACCCATTAGGAGCAGAAAGCTTCTCCAAACCTAAGCACTCCCCTTTCACCCCTCTACTTGTATGTTTTCACTGGTTACTTTTGTCTTTGTCATTTTGTCTCCCCAATACTCCCTGCCACCCGACGATATAGTGAGATGACTTGTTCTGACCCATCTGTCCCTGAAATTAGATAGAGTAGGTCACCACCTCAACTACAGGCTTTAGGGTGTGTGTGTGTGTGTGTGTGTGTGTGTGTGTGTGTGTGTTGGGGGGGGCTGAAATAGTTTCCTTCCCCAAACGTCCCATCAATGTCTAAAATTTTGACATTGATCACTCATTCTTTCCTCTTCAAAACAATTTGTTAAAATATCAGAAACCTTGAGAGCAATAGTATAGGTCTAATCAGTCATTGGCTCTTTAAAGTATATGACTGTTTCCTGATAGCAAGTTTGAGAAGAGTAGGGGGAGACTGAGGCCACTGAAGGGAAACAGCCCTTCATATTTTAGTCTGAAGTTGGTGTCTGTGGGCTAGTCATCTGGTGGCCTGGGTGCTAACACAGTGACATGCTTCTGTACCCAGCTCTAAAGCTAAACTGCACCCATGTGGAAACTGTCAGCCTCTCGTCATCCCATAATTGGGCATATCCAATGTCCCATGCTCATGGGAGTAAAATCTGAGCCCCAAGTTGCAGAACTCAGCCCACAGCAGCTCTTTTCTGGGCTTGGGATTCAAAGAATGTTAATTTAAGTGTGTGCTACCAGTTGCTTGATACAAAGGGAAAAAAAATCTCAGAACATTTTCTTTAATGATCCCTAAGGCAGCTCTGGCTAATGAAAGTGGGAGCCTCCAAAACAGAACAAAACAAAACAAACCACCCAAGATGATAGGGAATAAGGCCTGCCCTTCCATATCTGTGAGCGTGTGAGAAGAATGTCATTTTCATTTGCTGTTGCCCCTGTCCTTTCTCTTGTATTTGAATACCCAGTAATACGATAAGGAGCAAGGAAACAAATTTTCAAATATTAACAAAGTTATTCAAGGGAACGGCATTTTCTGTTGCAGCAGCTGGCACATCTTTTCCAGAAAGCTTGCCTGTGGCTGACAGCCTGGTTGGCACTCTCCCACTGAAGTCCTTTGGTGATGGAGAACGGACTGATAAGATTCAAATGGCTAGATTCCAGACAGTCCAGTGAGGGCAAGTTTGCAAACCAAAGGAGCCTGAGGCCTTAGAAGGGCATCAGCTGATTGCTATATCCAATCTAGGAAAAGAGAGATTTAGAAGAGAGAATTATTTAAGGGAAGTAGAATGAAAGCAGCTATGGAAAGTTCTGAACTGAGCATAAAGGATGTTGCTGCCCACCTCCACGTACCCCGCATAGAAACCCACTTAATTAGCAGAGCTGGGCCTGTGGGGAGATGCTGAGCACCAGCCTTCTAGGTATTAGGCACTTCTATGTATAATGTGATGGAAACCACTGCTAATTTTCCAGCAAACGCAGGGTAAGAGAATTTTAGCTGAGAGACAACTATGCAGCCAAGAACTGATTTCTGGCTCCTTTTGGAACCACGTATGCCCACATGACTAAGCTCTTACCAATAGACCGCTGGGGGAAGTGTCCCAAGCCACTACCAGATCTGACCGTGAAAAGAGTTCGAGAAGTCCTACACAGACCACACACCCCCCCTCCCTGCCCCAAATGGCTAGAATGGTAATCCTGAGTAATCTTGGGAGCCACAAATTGCAGGTAATAGAGCCACCATCTGCCTGGATCCCTGGATACTGAAAGAATGCTTGGAACAGACAGTCCACCCACTGGTCTGCTCTAGATTATTAACATGAGAAAAAAAAAAAAAAAACCTTCTATTACTCTTAAGCCTTTGCATTTTGGGGGCCTAACCATTGTAGCAATTTTGACCACAATATCTAATGCATTTGGGCTGCTGTAACAAAATATCATAGGCAGGGCGGTTTTAGAAACTTATTTCATACAGCTCTGGAGGCTGGGAAGTCCAAGGTTAAGGTGCCAGAAGACTCAATGTCTGGTGAGAGCCTTCTTCCTGGTTCAAGGATGGCCATGTTCTTGTGTTTTCACATGGCAGAAAGGGCTGGGGAGCTCTATAGGGCCTCTCTGGGAGCACTAATCTCGTTCATTAGAGTTCATTTGACCTAAGCACCATCTAAAGGCCCTGTCTCCTAATACAATCACCTTGGGGGTGAAGATTTCAACATGACTTGTGGGGGAACACAAACATTCTGTCTATAGCACTGATTAATCTGTACAACACTCAAGCAAAACGACATCACCACATTATAGTTAAAGAATTTGCAGCTCTGAGAATTTAAGAAATGTATTTACTCAGTGTCAGGATTTGGAAGTAGAGTCAGGATTTGAGTTGGAATCTGTATGGTTTAATCTTATAGCCCCAGACATTCAGGCCTCCAGAGAAAAAGAAGTGGAAGGAGGTGGTTTTGTTGACAGAGAACGTCTGACTCAGCTAGTCTGTCTACTAACTCAAGCCCCCATTCATACCACGTTTCCACAGCTCCAGTTGTGGCCCGCCTGAGCTTTATTTTCGAGACCATGAGAGCTAGAAAGGGCCCTAATAAGCAGCCAGATCAGTGGTTTTCAAATTTCATCTTGGCAACAGATACCCTTCTTCTAATGAAATCTGACTCGGAAGCCTTGTGTGTAGAATAGTTCAAAGCAGAGCTTGTCTCTTTGATGTGGGGTCTGGAGGCTGGCTGGCAGAACCCTCAAGGGATGTGGGCACTGATGGGGCCAGCCCTTCATTTCACAGGTAAGGAAAGAGTGGAGCACTATGTGTCTTCTTCAAGGTCACAAGGCGTTTTGTAAACAGCAGGTCAGGGATACGAATCCAGGCTCCTGACTTTCAAATTTGGAAATCTTTCCATGGTACTACACTTCCTCTTTTGAGATACGAGCCCTCGTAACAGCCCCAGATCCAAGATACCCAGTCTCTTTATTCGGCAAGGATAGAATGACATAAGGTCAGAGCTATTTATCGAGTTTGCTTTATTTCTTGTGTAACAAATTACCACAAACTTTGTGGCTTAAACAACACCCATTTACCATTTCAGGGGTCTGTAGCTCAGGTGGGCTCAGCTGGTCTCACAAAGCTGAAATCAAGGCATTATCTATTGTTTGGAGGCTTTGGAGAAGAATCCACTTTGAAGCTCATGAAGGTTGTTGGTGGAATTCAGTTCCTTGAAGTTGCAAGACTGAAGTGTCTGTTTTCCTGCCGGCTGTTGGCCACTCACACCTTCTGAAGACCACTCTCCTTGTTATCCCCAGAATTCACAATCCCCAAAGACCACCAGGGAGCCAAGTCCGATGCAAAAGCAAAGAGCCTTTATTCGAGCTAGCTCGAGCTCAATCCCCTACCTGCACCGTCGCAGCAGTGAGATGCCGGAGAGAGCCAGTGAGTTTCAAAAGCACAAAGGTTTGATAGGGGTCTAGGGGCAGTTGGTGAGGTAATGGCTGTGGCCTTAGCTGATTGGCTGCGGAAGGGTCGTGGCCTCAGCCGATTGGCTAGGGAAGGGTCGTGGCCTCAGCCGATTGGCTGGGGAAGGGTCGGAGTCCCGTTTTGCAGGTTGCCGGGCGTGTTTTGATCGGGAAGTTTGAACGGGTGAGCGGGAGGTTACTCAAGGGGAGGAGGCGTGGTCTGAGGTTTCTGCGATTTTCCGGAAAGGGGCCGTGTTGGGGACATAGTCACTCAAGGTGGAGGACACAGAACAAGATGGAATCGGCCGGCGTAGGTCTGCTCTTTCATCCTCAAGTCATTCTCTGTGGCCCCCTCAAGTCAAATCCTTCTCACGCTTCACATCTTTCTCACTTTCTCTTGTGGCACCAGCTAGAGGAAACTTTCTGCTTTAAAATTTTTTTTAATGTTTTTATTTTTGAGACAGAGAGAGACAGAGCATGAGCGGGGGAGGGGCAGAGAGAGGGAGACACAGAATCTGAAACAGACTCCAGGCTCTGAGCTGTCAGCACAGAGCCCGACGCGGGGCTCGAACTCACGGAGTGTGAGATCATGACCGGAGCCCAAGTCAGATGCTCAACCGACTGAGCCACACAGGTGCCCCACAAAATTTCTGCTTTTAAATGGCTTATGTGACTAGGTTCTACTTGGGTAACCTCCCTATCTGGAAGTCAACCCATCAGTAACCTTGATTACATCTGCAATCCCTTTGGTCATGTCATGTAGCATAATCATGGGGGGTGGGGGTGACATCTGGGGGCAAAGATCCTGGAGCCATTTTAGAACTCTGCTAACCCTGTAGATCACATTGCCCTCTCTTGGCGCCTCTGGGAACAATGGTAACATGGTTCATTTTCGGGACCTTCTGTCAGCCTTCTGCCAAATCCTCTCTGCCAACTTCCTGGGTAGATGACAATAGTCTAGTTACACCAGTTTTTCCTTCATGTGGTCTCTAGGATCGGGGTAGGCGTTGAGATCTACCCAGGGTGTGTTCCCAGCACTGAGAGCTCTGACAAGGTGAGCCTGGGCCTGAGTCTTCCTTACATAGAATGTCATAGAACGATGAGTACAACAATCTCCTTCTTTTATAAATGACTCCAGAGGAGAGGGGTTAACCAAAGTTTACAAAATGAGTTAGAGCCCTTAGTTCCATGATTTTGCTGCTCTAGGCCAATACTAGGGTCAGCTCTTTTCACTGCTGGTTCTCTGCCCTGGCCTAATAGATGATTTCAGAAAAGCCTTCCATTGTGTATTCAGTGTGTCGCCAGCCCTGCAGTTCAGCAGGTAAGATTGCATTAGTGAGGCCTACAGGGCATGGGAAGTTGCCTATTCCCAGCATCATGCTGGCTGACTCTGACAGAGCATCCCAGAGAACCTGTCTCCCACCAGCTGTAGAAGAAAACTGAGATGAGAAAGACAGGCAGGGCTAGGAAAAAAGATGCCAAGAAGAGTAGGCAGTACAGTCAAGCTCCCTGGTTTCGAGTTTTTCTGCAAAAGTAGGTTTGTGATGTGAACCCTAAGGGCCAGCCCAAGGTCTGGGTGTGACGCTGGAGGGTCCAAGACTCAAGGGGGGAAGGAGAGGCCTGGTGCAGGATTTGAAAAGGCTGGTGGGCACGACACAGGATAGTTCATGTTTTAGGGAATATCTACATACATGTATAGTATCTGAATTTCTTTTCAGAAGTGAGCCTTAAAAGGATGAAGGATAGAGGAAGTGAAAAATAGAGCAGAAAGTGAAAAATAGGTGGTGATTTTTTTTTTTTATAATGTTTGTTTATTTTTGAGAGAGAAAGAGAGACAGGGCATGAGCAGGGGCGGGGGAGAGAGAGAGAGAGAGAGAGAGAGAGAGAGAGAGAGAATCCAAAGCAGGCTCCAGGCTCTGAGCTGCCAGCACAGAGCCTGATGTAGGGCTCAAATCCATGAACCATAAGATCATGACCCGACCAAAGTAACCAACTGAGCCATCCAGGTGCCCCTAGGTGGTGATTTTGAAGTCTGAGGCCAAACTAAGAAAATCGCATCTGCTTGCATTTCCACTAACCAACCAAAGGGCTGATTAAAAAGCTTTGTGACTACGTACTTCTCTTCTAATCACCTTGGGAAATACGCAAACCGAGCCCCCTCTAGTTAGGGACGCCTTCCACCAACGATATCCATGTTTTATTGCTGAGACATTTGGCCCTAATAAGGCAGATGTTTCTAGAGCTAGTCCCATAAACCAGAGAAGTCAGTCATGCCCCGGGCTTTCCTCTGGGTCTCTCAAATTGTGTGAGGTCCCTGGGTTGACGACACCCTCACCCCCACCAAACAGCTCTGCAACTTTCAAATACCAAACCGTCTCTCTTCAAAAACACGTGTCATGGAGGAAAAAGATGGCAGAGAGATGGAACTGGACCGGGACTCAAGGGCAGATGCTGGAGGGGAGGTGGCTACGATAGCAATCTTCGAGTCCTTCTCAGGTTCTGTGAATATGCCTTTGAGTTGGGGCTGCAGAGCGGGGTTGAGTAAAGACGTCATTCATAGTTATTGGCTTGGGAGAGGGCAACCCACAGCCTAAGTTTAGATCTGGATGTTTAGACTCGTAAGGACCCTCTTTTTGTGGCAGAGAAAGTCTCCAGATTCCTGGCTGGAAGCTCTGGTAGGTCCACTTTCCTCCCTCTGCAATACAATATCCTGCCAGCCGGCAGGTCTTTTGGAGAGGGCTCATCTGGACCCAGTGCACCCCAGTCAGGGACGGACAGTGGGGAGGGCCCTGGTGCTATCAGGGACCTTTGCTGCTGGCTTCCGTCATCTCAGGGCTTCTTCTCTTCCCTTTGAAGGGATGTGGTTTACAATGGGCCTATTAGAGCCCTAATTGAATCATTAACACACCAGCCATTAGCAGCTGCTAATGAGGGAATCCAGGGGATTACGGCATCAATTATCAAGTTTTGACTTCCGAATGTGGCTCTGCCAACATTGGGCTCTTGTGAGAGTCTTTAGAAAATGTGACAGAATGAGAGAGGAGAGCCATGTGCGTGTTGTGTGGCTGTGCCCTGTCTGTACCCAAGATAAGCTCGTACGGGAGGCTGGTCTCCCGTGGCTGCACAGCATGGGTCCTGGGGCAGCCCGCGCATCTGAAGATGGAAAAGAACATTTCATGACAGCTGTTTTCTCCTCCTCCACTCCTCTGCTTGCCACAAATCTTGCCATCTTATCTGTGGTAGTCTCTAATGCCTTCAGCCAAAATTTTCCCCATGTTTCCCATTATTCACATCCTATCAGTCACCAAATCCTTGGAATTTCAGCTTTTAAGTACCTCCTGTCTCCAACCTTTCCTTTCTTCGCCTCCACTCTGGCATCAGTTCAAGCGCTTATCTTCCTGCCTGAAAATGGTCCCAGACCAGGAAGGAAATGCCTCTCTCCCCCTCTAGTTCCTCTCCTTTCCTGTGTCCAAATTTCTCTTGCTCTAAAAGGTAAATTTGATGGGCACTCCTTGAGACCCCTCGGGGATCATTACTGCTCACAAAATAAAGCATAAGTTCCTAGCAGGGCGTAATAGGGCCTCCAAGAACTCGATCTTTCCTATGTCTCCACCTCATATGCTGTCATTCTCTGCTTTGCAAATCTAGCTGGAGCCATAGGGAACTGCCTACCCTTCCCCTAAAGGCACCATTCCCTTTGGTGGCAACCATCCTCCCTTTGCACGTGGAGATATGTCTACCTGGAGTGTCCTCCTCTCTAGATGACCTGAGGAGTTTGTACCTATCTTTTAAGCCTCATGTATAAAGTCATCCTAACTCACCCCTTCTTATTTGTGATCCCTGTACGTATTTCTTTCCTAGTATCTATTTTTGCTAAAATCATAATTATTCCTTTGTCTCCCCTGATGGACTATGAGAGAATGAAGTGCGTCAGTTTCAATACTTGTTTCTAGAAGCCTAGGGTCTAGCACATCGTGTCTGGCATATCATAGACCACTGTGGAGTGTTCTTGATTAGTGGATTAAAAAATTCATAATGTGTTCCACTGTTCATTTCATGGACCTATATTGACATGCATTTTATTTATATTCTACGTAGGACTCTTAGTTGTTCACAGTTTAATGCTTTTGAGCGCCAAGAGAAATGCTTCCGCCACCAGAAGTATCTACCGTCTATGACAATAGCTCCGTTCACAGCCTTGGGATCCATGAATATTTATTGAATTGAATTAAAATCTGCAAGGGTTTCTTGAGCGCCTTGTTCTACTTGGGCCCTAGAAGTAGATGCCTGAGGAAAATATCGAAGACTTGAGAGTCGTGCTTGGTTTCAAGGCCTTTCCAATAACGACACTGTCCAGCTGTCTGTGCATAATCACAGGCAGATGCACAAGGCTCTCTGCCCCAAATTGTGCCATGATGTCATTTGTGAAAAAGGTGTTACAAAGGTAACCCTGGAAGGCTTCAGGGTATTAATAATAGCAGTTCTAGTTCATTCACTCCCCACCACATGGCTACCACTGTACTAAAAGCTTCCGTCTGTGATTTCCCCATACTCAACTGTCACGGTCATCTCGGATGGTGTGTCGTCTTATGAATCCCATGGAAACGACTAAGAAGCAGAGCCAGAGCTTCCACCAAAGTCTGCCCGCTGCCAAGGCTCCAGGCCCCCACCCACGGTGACTACTGCCCCTATAGCCGTGTGTGGTTTAATATAAATCAATCACTCTGTCTGCGAGGGAGGCGCTTTCCGCTGCCTTCCTGCCCCTCCATCTGTTAACACTTTGCAGTCCCGTTGATAGCCAGCACATCAAAACCTGTCAAATGGGACAAAATGAGATAACAACGCGGAGATTAAACTATGGCGCAAAGTCGGTAGCCTTTTTTCTGCTTAGAATTTGCTTTGGTTGGGGACTTCTTAAGTTGGATCAACAGTCTCGAAATGAGGAAATGTAAGCCTCCTGAGGGAAAAGACTGTTGCTCAGGGTGGTCTTCCCTGAACCTAGAAAAATGCCTGGCACATAGTAGGCACTTTACAAATATTTACAAAAAATACCGCAAATGGTAGGAACAGGAATATTTCAGCGGTGTTTAAAAGGCCACGGCTGCTATTCTCTTTTCGTAAACTTATACCAGGAACACCTACGAAGCTGTGCCGCTTTGCATATACTCAGCTCTGTTTTTCCACTCTCTCCTCCACAAGCCCGGAAAGGGAATCCATAGCAGGGTCTGCGTGGCCCGCAGGGTGCGAGGCTATGGGCTGCCCACTTCCCCGAGCAGCCTCTTTGCTCCTAGTGGGGCCGAAAGTGGCATTTCAGAACAGACAGGGCTGGGATGAGCCGAGAGAGGCACCGAGGTGCAAGGTTGCGTGGAGACGCTCACTCTCAGGGCCCGCAGAAGCCTCACTCACCTAACGGTGGGCCTGGCTCCAAACAAACTCCTTCTGTCAGCTGGAGACAAATGTGAGTCTAATTGCCTGGAGAAATGTAACCTTTCCCCTAAAATGATTACGCTAAATCCTTTGTGTTCACCTCACTGTGGGTGAGTTTATCCAATTCCTGCCGGACGTTGAAGCAACAGTGTCCACACAATGCTGGTTAAGTCATGCCCTGTCGGTTCAAATGTGTGTTTCAAGTGAAACTTTTCTCGAGCCAGTATGTATTTATACACAGTGTTAGGAGGTAATGCAGAGAACTTGCTGTCCTTTCTCCAGTTTCCCCCAATGGCAACACCTTGCAAAGCTACAGCACAGTATCACAAGCGGAACATTGATGTTAATGCAATCCATGGATTCGGTTCAGATCTTCGTAGTTTTATTTGCGCCCATTTGTGTGTGCGTGCGTGCGCGTAGCTCAATAGAGCGCTAGCGTGGGTAGGCTGTGTATCCACTACCACAGTCAGATGGTGAGCCTTTCTGGGCCACAAGGGTCCCACGTGTTTCCTTGCATAACCCTCCATCCTCTCCACCACCCCTCCCATGACGTTTCCGTGGCGTTGCGTGGTCTCGCACAATTTGAGGGCTACAACTATTCCGTTACAGGAAGTTACTATGTTTGCCGCATCCTTGCCGGTTGCACATTTTTGTTGGATGCTTCCTTTTCTGTTCTTTTTTCTATTCTCTTCTTTTTTTTTTTTTTTATGTTTATTTTACTATTCTGGAAATCGACCTCACTTAGTCTTTTCACCTATCTAGGAGCGTTTCCCTTGGACAAGTTCCTAGAACTCACCCTTCATGTTTTGAGTTATGTATGTGTGTATTTGTTTATTTAAGTTTATTTATTTATTTTGAGAACGAGAGCACAGGCAAGGGGCAGAGAGAGAGAGACAGAGAGAGTCCCCAACAGTCTTCAGGCTGCCAGCACAGAGCTGGATGCGGGGCTTGAACTCACAAACCGTGAGATCATGATCTGAGCCAATGTCAAGAGTCACGATGCTTAACCGACTGAGCCACCCAGATGCCCTCTTTTCTTCTTCTTCTTCTTTTGTTTTTAAAGTTTACTTATTTATTTTGAGAGAGACACAGAGAGTGAGAGCAAGGGAGGGGCAGAGAGAGAGGGAGAATCCCGAGCAGGCTCCATGCTGAGCTTGAAGCCTGACACGGAGCTGGATCCCATGAATTGTGGGGTCACGACCTGAGCCGAAATCAAGAGTCAGATGCTCACCCCCAGGAGCCCCATGCTTGGCATGTCTTAATTTGATTACTCAGAGTTTGCTTCATTTACCAGCTTTACTCCAAAGGAAATCAAAGACTTCTTCAAAACATTAAATCCATGAACAGTGGACAAAGCCGGGCCTGGGCTAGGATATTCAAAGTAGGTGCTGCAATTCTCAAAGGCAATTTTAAAAGGGAAGCTGCAGTAGCATTTGGGGGCAATGAGAATGTTACCGAAATAAGTGCAGGTCACCAGTTTGAAGATTGCTACTATCTGGAAGTGTAAAGTCTGGTTTTGTGTATCAGACACCCTGCCCAGCAGCCTATTCTCATATGATGGAGTAAAGGTAAAGGAGAGGAGGTCAAGGGAGTGAATATGAGGCCAGGATATTAGCCAGAGATGATAGAACCTCGAGGCACATAGCTCCCTCTGAGGTATGAAGGGCACTTTCAGGCGAGAAGAGGTCCGCCCAGGGGCACAGCCCTGCTGAGGAGGGAAAAGGCGGGTGGGCAGTTTGCAGAGGAAACCAGGTGGGGTGTGGCCATAGTCTGGATCAGGGACACAGGAGGGGTATGGGAGCTTTCGGTGAATATTGTCAAAAGAAGCAGAGGAGGAAAAGCCATTTAGAATAAGAAAATTGGTGCCCCCGGAAGTAGGGGAATATGAATCGGCAGGGATAGGGTGGCAAGAGGAGGTGGGTCTTGTGTGGACCTCCTGCCAGAGAATGAGGTCTACCAGAAAGAAGCTCATATATGTGCTGGGGGGCTCTACCCCCTCTGGGAGAGTGGGCTGATCCTCTGGGCACAGAGGCTTCCTTTCTGTGTATGCGTGGGCATCGCTGACCTGAGATCTGGGCAAGGGGCCCCTGTTCTGGACCCTGTGATTCTGAAGGTCCCCCTCCAGTCATCTTCTAGTTCTGTCTTCCCATGTGGGGCAAGGAGTCAGCTGGGCCACAAAATGTACCCACGCAGAGCCGGTATCCCCTGCCATGCTCTGTTATATTCTATACCTAAAACCCAGAATTCCAGCCCAAATGGTCTCAGCCCTTTGGTGAGCCTATCTGCAAGGTCTGTCCTACCGAGGGTCAGCCATGTCTGAGGCGTGACTATTTGGAGCTATGGGTGAAATTCTACTCTGGGGGCTGGGGTGCCCACAAGCATCTGCATGTGGCCCCGAGAAGTGTAGGTTGGAGCCTGTGGTAGGAAAAGAAACGGGTGAGGGCTGTGGACCTCAAGCTTTCATTTGCACTTGCCCCAGCCCTGCAATAGTTGGGGGCAACCTGTGGGTGAGTCCCTGGAGCAGCTCTAACTATGCTGCATGCTGCCTGGAAATGCCTCTGATCTCATCTGGATTTTCTGTTTGAAATGGAAATTGCTTCATTTGTCAGTTTGTTGGGCTCCCAAGTAATGACCTTCCAGAATTCCTGAGGTCTCCCCTACACCTCAGTTTTCAGTGGCCATCCTAACGTGTTGAGTGGGACACTCCACCCTTCCCACCTCTATTTCCTGGCAGATGAAACACAGCTTACACGAAGAGTGTTAGGTACAGCCTTCAAAGGACAAAGAGGGCTCAACAGGGCAGCGTTCCCCTTATTATAACGGAGGTTATTATAACGGAGTGGCTAAAGTACGGCCAAGGTTGAGAAACACCCCTCTGGACTCTGTTTTTAACACAAGCCCCAAATGACTCCCCTGACCCGGGAAGGGTGGAAATACAGCAGGTGGTCCTATAAGGGAAGGCAGGGAGAGGAATAACAGTGACAGATTTTCCTACCTCCAGGAGGCCTCATTTTGATTTTGTTTTTCTTCTTTGTTTTTCTCAGAAGTAGCTGGCAAGCTCTTTGGTCCTCTGCCCCTTTCTCTTCAAGCTGTTTCCCAAAAGCACTAAGATAATTGTCCCATGGCTTGAAAATTCTACAAGTGACCTTCCCCACTCTCCCTCTCTCAGCCACACCCCACCCATCCAGTAATAACCCTCACCTTCTAGTGCACGAGCATTGACTCATTTCCCGGAGAGGTAGGTGGAGCGGGTATCATAACCTGCACCCAGGTCCTAACTTGGTGAGTTTCAAAGGCTGTTTTTCTCTGGGGCATGTGGTTCCCTTCATCCTGTTTCCATTATTTCATGGGCTTTGCTCAATCTCAGCCCCTCTCTAAGGGCTCACATTCCCAACATGTGACCTGGAAAAGCAAGGATATTGCTGAGGACACTGACTCAAGGCCTTTACAAACTTTTTCCCCTACTGTGAGCCTCCCTGTTGTTTGCTAGGGGCTCATACAAGAAGTTGGAGGCTCACATACAACTATATTGGAAAAGGCACTTGGCCTAAAAGTGTAGAGGGGAAGAGACAAATGATGGTCTGCTTGCCATATGTCAGCCACAGTGGCTAATTAACCAGAGTATAGGCTGCAGTTTTAAGGGGTGGGGCATAAACCAGGCTTTTCAGTTATGTCCATTATTAGGACAGGACTCTGGTTTTCCAAGTGCCCAAAAGACAGATTTTATGGACAACAGACCTGTGGGTTTGATGTTAAAACACAGCCCAAATTCTACTAGGTTATTGAAGGGCTTCTTCAGAAGCACCTAGGAAAAGACTCTAGGATATCTTGGATCCAACACGGCTCTACTGAGGGCAAACCAGAGTAGGGTCATGACATCTTTCTCTGACAAGGTCATGGTAGACTGGTCAAGGAAGACCACGTGGGCTTCGGCAGCTGAATGACAGCGATGTTCATGGTCTAGTTGTAGACAAGAAAGAAACACATAATTGGATACACAGGTATATAGGCACATTCGTAACTAGCTGAGCATCTGGGCCCCCAAAGCACTGTTCAATGAATGTGCAAAAAACACATCTGTACTTGTCTGATTTAGAACCCCACCCGTACATTCTGCTGCATTCAAGTTTATTATCTACGACTAGATGGAAATACAGATTTTCAGAAGACAGGAAACTGGGAAAATCTCCCTCTCAGCTGATACACTTTTCAAAGGCTGGATTCAACAGTGGAATCAGGCAAGATGATATTTAACAAATGCACCTAATAGTATGGGTACAAGAGAGAACATGGCTTAGCAGTGGCTCACGCGAGAAGGGTTGGCAGTTTGTGCCAACAGAATCAGCAATTTTTAAAAATTTTTTAAATGTTTTTATTCAATTTTGATAGAGAAAGCGAGTGGGGGAGGGGCGGAGAGAAAGGGAGATACAGAATCAGAAGCAGGCTTTAGGCTCTGAGCCATCAGCACAGAGCCCTACGCAGGGGTTACAGATGAGGCCTACGAGCCGTGAGATCGTGACCTGGGCCGAAGTCAGAGGCTCAACTGACTGAGCCAGCCAGGCGCCCCTAACAGAATCTGAAATTGTGGTGCGAGGTCTCCTATAATGCTGCATGAGTTTGGGGCTATAGTCACAGAAGCAGAGAGTCTGCAACCGAGGACATGATGTTCTATTCTGCAATGTCCTGGTCAAATATCATTAGAATTTTGCCTTCCCTTCTGGACATCACCCTAAGAAGCCAGAATGAAGAATCTAAGTTTAATAAAATGACTTGAAATACTCTATCAACAAAAGTAGAAGAAAGATTGATGAGAAATTTTAAGAGTCACAAGAAAGAGAGAGTGCTTTAATGTATGAAGTCTGTCTAGACTTCCTATGAAGCCCTCAAAATGCGTATGTGATTTTGAAAGTTCCAGAAGACCAGCTTGGGCCTCTATGTACAGAAAGCTCTCCAGACCTACAATGCTGGGGTCGGACTAATCCCAGCACAGAATGGAACAGATAAGTCAAGACAATATATAATCGACGTGAATGTTGTCAGAAAGTCCCTCGTATGTAGCAGGAATAGAAAACTCTATATACTCAGTTTGGTTTAAGAAACTACCCAAAGACCTTAATAGCCAAAAACATCTTTCCTGGCCATTGCTTGAAACTTCCCCATTAACGCCCTATCCCTATAGCATAAGGCTTTGACTCCTGTTCTATGCAGACTCCCATGGACGTTCTACTGGTAAATTATATATAAACGTGAAAGAAGGAGAGAAGTGAAACGTTTTAAGGTGGGGGATAGAGAGGAGGTATAAAGACAGAAGGATGGGGTAAATTGGGGGGTTTTAGTGTAGGAAACTTGTATCCATTTCTATTTGCCTGCATCAGATCCTGTGAGTGGAGGGGAGACTCCCACTGCTAGTGAACTCAGATGATCCCACATTCACTGACCCCAAGGAAGGGCCCAGGGCTCCACCTGGCTTCACTTCTAGCCTGGTTTCAGTATTTCCAGACACAGGTGGGAGTTTCTGCTGCTGACTCAGAGCTGGGAGCAGACCGAGCACTGGATCTCCTGGGTCCTGCTCAAAGATCCCCCCAGTCAGCAAAGCCCTGCATGAAAGCCCCACACCGGTGACAGCAGAGGGAGCAGGTGCCTGGCCCTCTGCACCACCCATCCTGACAAGCTGGAAGTCTGGCTGGCATCACACCCAGCTCATTTCCAAGAGCTTGCTAGCTAGCTATTTACTGGGAGGGAGCCTTGGCGAGAGGGGGCAGTTTGGCAGAAATGTTGCCCAGACCCAGTCACCCGCTGTGCTGTGGCAACAGAGGTTTATCGCCCTGATGGAGTTTGGTTTATGATACAATATTAGCAAACTTATTTCTCAGGCTGTTCCTAGCCCGAATGGCCAGTGGCCCAGGGAACAGGCTAGGCAAGTCTTCCATCACCAGAGGCAGGATAGAATGCTTATTGTATTTCCCTAACTCTGTAACAAGGGAAATTTGATTTATTTTAGAGTTAATCCATCACCCTCTGGCATCCTTTCAAGACAGGGCTTGAGCATAATTGCAGGATCTGGAGAAAATGGGGACGTCAAGTTCAATTTATTCTATTAACATTTAAAAAACATTTAATTACGATAAAAACTGAAAAGCATTTAATGTGAATAGGACCACGGCTTTATCTTCTCCATGCATTCATCCCACTAATCACTCTCTCTCTGCTGTTGCTGGCCTGTTATAACTTTGTTCCCTGGCTTTGAGGGTTTCCATGAGTCTCGGCCCCATAGTCACCCCGGCTGGCTACCACAGGGAGCAAGGAGGCAGGATGTCCACTCAGCATGTTTGTGGGCCTAAATCCATCCATTCCTTTCTGGATGATCCTTGCACTATATTTTCCTCTTGATCTCTACTGTTCATATCTTTTCCAGTCTCCTCTTCCCATAGAGGGCCAAGGGAACAGGTGGGCAGCTGTGGGTGTGGGGAGAGATGGCGGGCAGTCATTTGGCCTCCCCTTAGCTGTTCCCTCAACAAGACCTCAGTCAATGCCGGACTGTCCAGCAGCCAGAGGAGGCACACACATAGAGCACCGTGAAACAGGGCAGCCAAGGATGTGATTTTGAAAAAAAAATATTGTTATTTCATGTCTTTAAAAGTCACCAAGGTAGTAATTATGGGGAAGACTCACATTTTGTTAGATTCTTTTATATTTACTCTACGATTAGGAATTGCTTTTACTTTTAATTCATAAAGGGTTGTGGTAGGCAGACAAATGGCCCCCCAGAGATGTCCCTTTCCTAATGTGGAAGCTTTGACTAAGTTATGTGATATGGTAAAGCAAAATTAAGGTTGCAAATAAATTAGGGTTGTAAATAAATTAGGGTTGTTAATCAGCTGATTTTAAAATTGGGAGATTCCCCTGGATTATCCAGGTGGGCCCCGTGCAATGATAAAGGCTGTTAAAAGCAGAATTAGCTACAGAAGACAAGGCCAGAGGGATGTGGTTTGGAAAGGGCTCCGCCAGCTGTTTTTGCCTTTAAAGATGGAGGAGGGGGCCGTGAGCCAAGGAATGTGAGCAGCTTCCAGAAGCTGGAAGAGGCGAGGAAATGGATTCTCCCCTAGAGCCTCCAGAAAGGAACAGTCTTGCTGACGCTTTGATGTGAGGCAGAGAGACCTCTGTTTGACTTCAAATCTACAGAACTGCAGGATAATAAATATATTATTGTTTTACATCGCTAAATTTGTGGTAATTTGTTACAGAGGGGTTGGGAGCTAATACAGGCCCTCCCTAGATCAGGAGATCTGTGGCTTGCAGCCATATTATCAACACTGGCAGAAATGTTAATTCCCAAGCATCTGCCAGGCGAAAGGCGACACGTTGGGACCAGGTCCTCGCCCTACGGGAACCAGGGAGGCAATGGCATAAGCTAGGTGCTGAGCGAGGGTCTGGAGAGGAAGTTTCTGAAGTTCACTTCCTAGTTGGGTAAACTTGGAAAAAGGTATTTAATGTCTCTGAACTCCATCTCCTCTTGTTATTATGGATCTCATAGTATTATGTTAGGGTTGATGAGAAAGACAAATGTGTTAGTATTTGTAAAGCACATATAATAGTGCCTGGTGTGAGAGAAAGGCCGTCCATGTAAGTGTTAGCTATTAACCTCATGACTGCTATTGTCATCACTGGACTTTGGGGGAACTTAAAGGGTGGTTTTAAAAAGTGGGCTTCAAGGGGTGCATGGGTGGCTCAGTCGGTTAAGCGTCTGACTTCGGCTCAGGTCATGATCTGCCGGTTCGTGAGTTCGAGCCCCGTATCAGTCTCTGTGCCGACAGCTCAGAGCCTGGAGCCTGCTTCGGATTCTGTGTCTCCCTCCCTCTCTGCTCCTGCCCTGCTCACACTCTGTCTCTGTCTCTCAAAAAGTAAATAAACATTAAAATAAATAAATTTATTTTTAAAAAGTGACTTCAAGAAAGGAAAGTTAGATAATAAAAATAATGACTATTTCCCAGCCACTTTCTATGGATAAGCATTGTGCTAAGCACCTATCTTTATACACTATGAGCAAGTCCCAGTACTGATCCCTCTGTACAGGTGCAGAAACTGAGGCTTAGCAACCCAACCTACCCAACAATTAAGAGACCAAGCAGGGATGGAAAACCATACTTTTGGGTTTTTTTTAGCCAGCACACTTACACAATTAATCACAGGCAGGCACGAGCACATGTTGGAGGAAAGTCAAGAAGGGCAGGCAGGTTAGTGGAAGCAGAAGGTTAGTATGATGGAATAACTGGGGGTCAGGCTGGGAAGTCAGCAGGTGCCAGCCTTGAACAGCAGGCTTTTATTCTTTAGGGAAGAGAAAGCCACGGCAGGTAAACAAATGGCGTTGTGGGAAAATGAGTCTGGTAAATGGGTGGCGCATGGAATCAAGACAAGGGGATCCCAGATGTAGACAAAGCAGCTAGGACATTGTTCCACATGCTGAAGTACCGAGGGTCTCCCTGGGGCGGTGCTGGGTGTCAGGAATAGGTGGGTGAGGGAGATCATACAAAGGAAGCATCAGCATGGCCTGGCTACGACTGGCTGGTCGTAGGGAGAAAAAGAGACGGAAGGGGAGAAAATCAAAGGTTTCAAGCCAAAGGGATGAAGTGGAAGCTGAGGCAGGTGGGATTTGGAAGCCTGTGCTTAAATCTGATCCTGATTACTCTGATCGTTGGTGCGTGTGTGTGTGTGTGTGTGTGTGCATGTGGTGTGGTCACTTCATCTCTCTGAGCTGTAAAATGGGGATCGGGGAGTCTGGGTGGCTCAGTCAGCTGAGCATCCGACTCTTGGTATCGACTCAGGTCATGATCCCAGGGTCATGGGATTGAGCTCTTGGTTTAGCTCTGTGCTGAGCACGGAGCCTGCTTGGGATTCTCGTTCTCTCTCCCTCTGACTCTCTCCCCCGCTCTCTCTCTCTCTCTCTCTCTCTCTCTCAAGTTAAAGAAAAGTGGGAATAACTATGCCTGCCCTCCCATCTTACAGGAATATCTGAGGAGGTTCACATGAGACATCGTGTGAAGGTGCTTTGACAAATGAGAAGGTTGTACAAATACAATGCAGTGATTAATATTAGCTGCCTTGGCAAGACAACCAGACCAACGAGCCATACCAGGATAGAGCCTCAGCTCATTTATACTCATCTGGACAACAGGCTCATGTTCAAGTTTTGGAAGACCAGCGTGTCCACGTGCAATTGAGAATCTTCCTTCAGAAACCACACCGAGCACCAACCACTAGCTCCCGTCGTGGCTGGGGCCCCCTCAGGCTTGGCCACCAACCTCCTGAATGAGGCTGGCTGTGTCTTTCCTAGCAACAGAGAAGCTGCTTCTTTTCTTTCCAAGAAAACAGACCCATGAAAAAGCTCAGCGGCCCCAAAGGGAACCCTGGGCATTGCACAAAGGACGAGGCTGTATTCTCCCGCTGAAAACATAATTAAAACACCTCTGCTTCCTTTATCTGAGGCATGGAAGAAAAATGAGTCAAAAGACAACAGAAAGAAAAAGCCCTTGCTTCTCATTTTGTCAATGCTTTTTTTTTTTTTTTTTTTTTTTTTTTTTGCTGCCTTATAGCAAAGGGTCACTGCCAAATTGTGTCCGTTGCAAGATGATGCCCGAGTGGGCTGAGAAGGACCTGGCAGGTGGCTGTGACTGTCCTCCGTGCCCGGAACGGTGCGGGAAAGCCAGGCACGGACGTCAGAGGAGGCAGCAACAGGCATATTGCCGCTGACACATCATGGTGCAGGCTGAAGCCCACCTTCTAGGTGGTTCCCAGCCCACCTTCTAGGACAGGTTTCCCACCCTGGCACTAACAACTGGCCACCCTGCCCAAGTATGCCATCAGGGGATGGAGAGAATGGCTTCTCTACCTCTCCTTTCCCTGCCCCGCCTTCCTGCAGAATGTCCCTGTCCCCTGCCGCCCTGCCTTGTTCTTTTCAGAGCACGCTGTCTGAACACTGGCATATTCCCCCAATCCATTCTCCACAGAGCTGTTCAGGTCAGGATTAAGCAGAAAGGAAGAACAATAGCAAAACCAGGAAAAGCAAGTAACAGGGAAGAGGCAGTGGAGAGGAGTCTCCCACCCTCCCTCCAAATCCCACCTCTGTGATGGGAGAAGGAAAGTCACCCTGGAGTTTCCATCTCCCTGCAGGGCAGACGCAGGGCGCTAGCCCTAGATCGCCCCGCCAGGCAGGATCTCCACAGAGCAAACCAACAGGATGCCCAGTTTCCCCCTGTCAGACCACTGTTGGCAGCAAATGGAATGCTGTGAGGGTTAATAACACAGATGGTGGCCAGTGAGTGTGGGATTTAAGGAAAACAACCCCACAAAGGGTTTTATGGTGATTTAATTAAAACATTCAGTCACAGAGTCAATACCAGAAGCAACCAGAAAGGAGGAGGCGTGGGCATAGGAGAGAAGAAATGCTTGGGAGGAGATTGGACGGTGCGGGAGTTGATGAGGCAGAGAGCCCAGGGGAGAGGCTGTCCCCGGGACAGGAGGCACGTGTCCTGAAGGACAGCACTTGTACCCCTTCCACGAAGCTCCGGGCACCAGGGGAGCTCTGAGGGACTGCACGACCTCTTGGTCACGGTCCATCGGGACCTGCCTGACCTTGCAGACCGGGGATGGCCCGTGGGCAGAGCAGGAACAGTGGTGTGCAAGGCGGAGTCAGAGGGCTCGTGCCACAGTCAGTCAGGGAGTTGAGAAACTTGCAGGGGTTGTTACACGGTGGGAAACCCATTCTGATCGGCTAACAGGAAATGGGTCAGAAAGTTAAAGAATATGTTTCAGCACATTTTGACTTTCAGCAGAGTACCGTGAAGCCTCTCGCTTCCTACAGGTTCTCGTTTTAATGAACCCAGTAGATCAAGATGTTTCCTTGAGGGGCTCTCAGCATGAGCTGGTGGACCTCTGAGAACTGCCTGCTCATTTACTAAGACCTGTCGATTCTAATGCCTTTTTGCTCCCCCATCGCCCACTGTTTTCCTTTCCGTGGTTCAGGCTCTCATCTTTTCTTCTCCTGCATTATTGAAACAGCCCCCTTAAATGGTTCCCACCTGTGGTCTCATTGCCTTTGCCTCCCAACGCCCCCTCCTCCCACCTTCCAGACCAATGCCAAGAAATCATGTAGCTGATCGGCTCACAAGGCTGCTTCGCGTCCTCCTGTTGCCCACCGTCGCCTTGATCGTTAAGACCCACCTGAGATGGTTGCTAGAATACAAACTCCCAGGTCCCTCCCTTTGAGACTCTAATGTACAGCTCGACGGTGGGGCTCCAGAACTCTATCATAAATAAACATCTTAGCTGATCTTGTGATCAGGACCATGGGGGAAACACCGTGATGGCGTATCTCTGAGCTCTCACTTGGGAGAGAGGTCTGTGTTGGGCTGCTGTGCGAACCTCCGTTCTTGTCTCTGTGCCCTGACAGCTGAGCTGCATCTCTGGGCATCGGTTGCTGGAGCCCAGCCAGTCCAGGCTCTGGAACTGGGATCCAAAACCGGAGGCCTGTTCAGAATACCAACCACCAGGCAGTTCAAGTTATCTACAAACGGATCACCCAACTCTGGGCCAGTAGAAGGCCGCACCAGGGGTAGACCAGCTGTGGAGAGAGAGAGGGTTTTTTTTTTTCCCCTTCTCCTTTCTTTCTTACAAAAATGAAAGAATAACAGACTGCAGGTAGAAGAGGAAAAACAATTAAAAAAATACCTATTACACAAATAACTTGTGTTCACTGCCTCCTGTTGTTCTGAGACCAATGGCTTAGTAAGTAAACCAAGGCAGGGCCGACACGGTAACAGCACTAAAACTAGCTTTGCCGTGATTCTCTGAATTGCATGCACCTGAACTTTCAGAGCTCCAGATGGCAGAATCGTGAGGTTGGCAAAATTTGCTCTGACATCCTCAAACCTCTCCCTCTGGCTTCTCCTCTTGTCCCGCGTTGCCTCCCTCAGATGCTTGATGCCTTCATTTGGGATCTAGATACTTGGAGCCCTCCACCACAGATCCCTTCTCGGTAGGGAACTGCCCGCCCAACTCACTCCTATGTCCACCCCTATTCCCATCCTACCCCCTCCCCTCATTTCATGCTTTGATCACTCGCTCTCAAGATGGGAACCGAGCTGATGAGCCGATCCTTACTCAGGTTTCAATGTCTGATAGTAACTCCCTTTTGGAAGTATGTTTTCCTGGGGGTATGTCTGGGAGACAAAATCTTACTCAAGTTTTAATTTATGGGTAAACTTTTAGGGGAGTATTAGAATTAAGAACAGATGGCTGTAATATCCCACCAATGGCTTTAACCATTGTGCTCTAGTCCCTGTCAGTGGGCTTGCGCAGAATAGGTACTTGATAGGCTGGCACAATGCCTTGGGCCACAGAGAGCTGGGTCTCTGACATCTAGATCCCACTGGATTTTCTTGGCCAACTAAGTGTTAATGAAAAAGTTCATATGGCCATGTGTATGTTAGTGGCAGAGGCATGAGCTTCAAAGACCCAGTTCTTCCCACCCTCATTCCGGTATTCTTGTCACTTAACTGCCACACGTCAGTATGCCACACACCGTATTTATTTATTTCTTTACTTCTTTGTGACAGATTTTAAGACCACTTGTTTCTTGGCCTGAGTCTGTGCATTGAAACGTAGACGTGTAAGGTCATGAGAATCAGCATGGACATCGACATGTCTGTTTCTTCTGAACATCACTGGATGCCTCATCCATGGTGACTTTTACTCTGGGTCTTAGTCTGTTTTGGTTGCTCTAACGGAATATGACAGTCTAAGTGGCCTAAACACAACAGAAGTTAGTTTCTCACAGTTCTGGAGGCTGGTGCTGACAGACTCTGTGTTTGAAGACCCATTTCCTGGTTCGTGGAGAGTTGTCTTCTTACTGTAACCGACTGTAACCGTACCTGGTGGAAGAGATACAAGAACTCTCTGGGGTCTTTTACGAAGGTGCTATTCCCATTCATGAGGGCTAGACCTTTAGGACCTAATCCCCTCTCCCAAAGCCCCTTAACCTACCTCTTAATACCCTCACATTGGGTATTAGGTTTCAACATATGAATTTGGAAGCGACGTGAATATTCAATCTATGTTATTCTATATTCGTTTTTATGATTTTGTCCAACTGTTACCACTGAACTTCATTTAAAGCTTGTGCTTTCCTCCCCATGCCAGTGTGCCCTTCAGTTTTCTCTGAGAAAGAGTGTTTTACTTCAGGATGGAACTTCCTTCAACCAGGAAGTGCCCATCTAGCTCTGTTTCCTCTCCAGGTCTGAGACATTTGGCTCCATCCAGAGTGTCCTCCTTGACCACCAACCAGGGCTTGACCTTCCAATTCCTGACGTTTCCTCCAAGGACCCTTCCCTTAGCTATGAGTGTCAGGAACCCATACGCCAGCTACAGAGTCATGTCACATTGAGGTATATCAACAGCCACCCAGATTCTCTTTCCCAAGGGGATGTTCAGGACTCCCATGGAGAGCAGAGAGCATGTGGGACTGCTAGGGACAGGGTTGGTGTTACGTGGAGTGCTCTTGGCTTTGATTTATTCCCACCCCCCTGCTTTGTGGGTTCTTAGAATAACTTTGACCTCTGGCTTTCTGACACTTCAAAGAGCTGCGTATTTCCTATTCTGAGTATTTCTAGGTTTGTTATATCCATTAAGTATTTTCTGTTCAATCCCCTCGCTTCCCTTTATCCCCTGATTAAAAAAAAAATCTTAAAGCTTATTTTTCTAGGCTGAATGTCATGGGGCTATTTTCCACTTTGTTTAGTCTATTTGTATCATTATTCTACTGTTCTCTTGCTTGTACAAGCTCCCAATTGAGCATGAACATAGCATTTCCAACCACTTCCAGATCATTAATAAAGCTGTGAAGGAAGACAGGTTCTTACCCCAAACCCTGTGGCACCAATTAGACACTTACCCCACATGGGCTCCTTGGCAATTTATCATTACCCTATCGCCTTTCAGCCAGTGCTTAATCGATGAGGCTAGGTTCTTCTCCAAGCCAATTTTAAACGAAGTTTCTGAGGAAACTTTCTTGAGACCAGTTGCCTTTCTGGATCTGTCTACTGTCTTCCAGCTGCTCAGTTTGGAACACAAAAACCTGCCAGACCACTGATTTGGCCCTAAGAATTGTTCAGGGTGGTAACGTTCATGTCTTTCTGCTTCCAACAACCCAGTCTGCCTTGAGGAAAGGAGGCAGAAAGAGAACTAAATCACTGGGGACTATTCCCTTCTGTATTACCAGAGACCGAATTGTTGCCGAGATGGGATTGGCGGTGGGGCGGGGGGGAGCATGTTTTCCATTCTGGTGAGAACTTGATCATCCAGACCTGCTCCCCGGACCTACCCAGGTGCAGAATCTAGATAAGGATCTAGCAAAGAAGGCAAATGACAAGGGTGGGTGCTCGCCCACCCATGCTTCATGGATCTGAGGATCGAATCCCAGTTATTGAGCACGGCTTATGTTCTGAGAATTGTGCCAGAGATACCCGTACAAAGCTAAGGAAGCTATAGCCTACGTCCTCAGACGGCTCCAAGTCTGGAGGTGGTAGAGTTGCAGAATTCAACAACCAGATTATCTGTCTCTCACCTCTTGCCTGAAAACTGCCGGTCCCTACTAGGGCTGGAGGTATCAGAGGCCCCTGACAAATATAAGTATATCTGAAATTGTATTACCTGACACAGCAAAGCTTTAACATTTAGCAATCATGACTCTTCTCAGGTGGGTTAGGCTACCAGAAAATGAGAAGTGAATGGGTACTTTTCTTGGGCGATTTATTTATTTATTTATTTATTTGGGAGAGAGCATGAGGGAGCAGGAGAGGTGGGTAGAGGGGGAGGGGGAGGGAGAGAGAGAGTGAGAGAGAGAGAGAGAGAGAGAGAGAGAGAGAGAATCTTAAGCAGGCTCCACGCTCAACATACAGCCTGATGTGGGGCTCGATCCCACAACCCTGGGATCATGACCTGAGCTGAAATCAAGAGTCAGAAGCACAACCGACTGAGCCACCCAGGCGCCCCTTGGGTGATTTATTTAAATGAGAAACTATAATGGAGGAAAGCCTGGGGATCTGGGTCAGCTCCAGCACTAGGCATCTGTGAAGGACACCAAAACTAGGTGGAAAGTTCTCGGAGGGGGGGGTGGTTCTTCCAGGCCACTGCCTCAAAAGATGGGGCTGGAGTCCTGCACCAGAATCACACAAGTGATTAGGCTGCGGATCCCTGCATCCCGTCTTAGACGCTAACGTTTCTGAGCGTGAATCTGCATTTTGAACCCGCACACCAGGGTGGTTCTAAGTCAGGAATTTTAAACCTGGGGTTCACAGACATGCAGGCAAAGTTCTCAACCTTTAGCACACAAAAAAAATCAGCTGGAGAATGGGATCAAAGGCAGACACTGGAATCGAAGCCTTACAGATTCTTCCTCAGCAGGTCTGTGATGAGGGGGACTGCAGGGAGACTGCCTAAAGTTTTCATCAGCAACCCAGGTCTCTAACGCAGGTGGCTCGGGGACCTCACAATGAGAAACCCTGCCTACCCGTCTCAGGGGTCCTATGCTCTGCGGTCCCTGTCCCTCCGCCGCATTCCCTGAAAATTTATATGCAACCTCCCGCATATGGGCCTCTGTGCCACTGTGTCCGGAACGTCTTCTGCTTTGTCCAATCCCCAGAAGGGTTTAAGTCCAGAAAAAAAAGTAAAGATACCCTGAGGTAGATGCAGGCCCCTCTTACCAGTTCCGATACTTCCTTCACCTCTGTGCAAGCAACGCGGAGGAAAAACAATGTATCAGCCAGCATCAGCCAGCGGCTGCAGAAACTTCTCCCTCAGGTAAGCTGTTTGCTACTCAAATGTTGCAGAAGCCCTGTCCCAGCAGAAGCTGGAGGGCCGGAGCTCACTGAAAAGCATTGAAACTGCAGGCTCTGACCCCTTTCTCTCACTGCCCAGGCTTCAGGCATTATTTTAGGGAAGCTAATTTTAAAATTAAATCATTATGATTAATATAATATAATATAATATAATATAATATAATATAATATATTTGTTTTTATCACCCTCCTATGACTTATAGTGAAACCGAGCATCCTGTCTTTTCATTCATCCATGGTGTTCACCTGTGTCTGCCCTAGCTCCAATTCAATCCTCAATCCTAAGCTTTGTTGTATTAGTTTATTTTATTTCCTCTTCCGTCTTCAACTTATGTGTTCCAACAGAAAAGAAAAAAAGGATGTGCAGATGTTGCTTTTATCTAGCAGTCAGGTTGGTGGAAAAAAACACAAAACATCTCAAGGCCAGAATTTTTGGACCAAGTGCCAAGTTACCAACCTACACGGTCCAAGGACACTGCTTGGACCTACTGCACAATGTAGTGGGAACACTTGGGCTTTGGAGGCTGCAAGACCTCAGCAGCTGGCTCCCGTGTGACTCTGGGAAGGACGCGTACCCTCTCTGAGCCCCAGTTTCCCTGTCTGCATGGAGGCATGCATTCTGGATCCACTTGTGGCCCTGGGAAAGGTGCCGGGTGGTGGTGGTGGTGGGGGGGGGGAGGGGGCTGACGTTTTCTCCTCCAAGCCAGTAGGATGCAGTGTGTCTTTCTCCCTCCTGGTGAATGTCCCCCACCTCTTCCACCACCCCCCCCCCCCCCCCCTTTATGGAGCCATGTGGAGGTAACTGACGATTTTGTACAGAAATGGAGGAGGGATTTACACCGTGCACCTCCACCATGAGCCCTGTAAGCCTCCATGCAGGTCTTCTCTCCCAAATCTGTCCACTTCCTTGCTAATCAACAGCCCCTCTTCCTCTCTGCTTCACCCAGTGCCCAGACTCACTGGCTGGGCCTTCTCAGTCTCCCTACTTCCCACACGCCGGCGTGCACCCCCCATCCTCCCTCCGGAGGCCTCTGAAACTGCTTTCTGTCTGTTCACTTTCTCGTTGCTCAGCCCCTGTGCCTCCAGACTTGTAAACCTACAGCCATCGGATGCTCAGAACACAAGGACCGGCAGAGAGAGGTCCCCCCCATTAGCCCCTCATCTTCGCAAACCAAACAGTTCAGCAGTTAGACGCCCTTTCACATTAAGTGCACCTTTCCTCCCCCTTTGCAGAGCTTTTGAATGAATTCAGGCTTTTTCATGTCATACGTGAATAGTGACAGACTGAAGAGGTCCCCGTGGAAAGGGCTACTGCCACAGGCTCCAGCCACCCCAGCGGCTGAGGGAGCAGGAGGGTCACCAAATCCCTAACTCAGCCAAGGCACACCCCCTGCACCCGGGCCAGGGAGCTCAGCCTCTGAAGACAGAGTGTAAGAAGAGCCTGAACATTTCTCACCTGTCCAAGGGGGAAATAAGGCCCACTGCTAGGGCGGTCCTAATGACTAAATGAAATGCCATCTGTAAACCACATACCTGAGTATCTGGCATCGGGAGCTGTTGAAGGAAGGAGGCTCGATTCGACCAAAACTTAGTTTTCACATTGATTCACTTTCCTGGCAAGAACCCTTTCTTTTCGCTGGGAATTCTTTTGCTTCCTTTCATTTCTGTTTCATTTTTTTGAATACTCATGAAGTCCCTAATTTTTTTTAATGTTTATTTTTGAGAGAGACAGAGAGAGAGAGAGAGCGAGCAGGGGAGGGGCAGAGAGAGAGGGAGACACAGAATCCGAATTGGGGTCTGGGCTCTGCACGGAGCCCAAGGCAAGGCATGAACTCACAGACCTCGAAGTCATGACCTGAGCCAAAGTCAGATGTAACCGACTGACCCACCCACGCCTCCCACTCATGAAGTCTCAAAACTTACTCTTTTGAAGCCACACTGGCTGAAGTTAATTATCTTTACCGTTTGCAAAGAGTTGCAGTTCTCTGGGCCTTGATTGTGGTCGACCCAGCCCTATGATTTGTATATTTTAACGCCCCTCCACCCCCCACCTCCACACCCCCTCCCTCCCTGTCCTGGCCCCTTGCCCTCACTGTCAGCATCCCACCTTCTCCCTTAGAGCCTCACATTCTATTTGTTGCCACCCACTCCTGGGTTATACCAGTAGTTCCCTCGAATCCAGGGAGCCTATAACTCCTGGCATATCACAGTATGTCCATTTCAATCACTTATCTATGGATAATCTACTTCGAAGATTAGCATGGAGCCAATTTTGACATCAGGTATGATGTCAAGATAATTTTGACATCAGGTATGATTGGTCTTATTATTTTCTTCCTCACTCGGCTTCAGCCACACCAGCCTCCTTGTTGGAACACTCTCCCCAGATACCCATTTGGCCCACATGCTCCCCTCTTTCAAGTCTTTACTCAACTGTGATCTTCTCCATGAGGCCTTCCCCACTCTTCCCCAGTGCCACCCGACCTCTCCCTTACTTTTTTGACTTCTAATGTCATGTGTGTGTGTGTGTGTGTGTGTGTGTGTGTGTGAGAGAGAGAGAGAGAGAGAGGGGTATGTAGTTTATAGTGGCCTGTCCCCACTAGAATGTAAGCTCCAGGAGTGCAAGGATTTGTTCTTTTTTTTTCCTCACTTTTTGTATCACCTATATTAATACATATGCCTTTCTATATATTCTATATCTAGAATATACCCTGGCACATATCTAGAATATACCTTAGTACCTAACTACTTGGGTACAGTTGGTGAATGAATGAATGAATTAGTGAATGAATGAATCACTTATTTCAGATCACATATGGGCCCAGAGAGGTGAAATGAATTATCCAAGGCCACACAGCTACCTGGAGGTAGAATTAGGAAGTCACTTCAGGTCTATCACAAAGTTCAATGTCTTTCCTCTGCCTCCAGCTGACTCCTTTATCAACCACAGTCTATGGTGCTCTGCTTTTGGGGCGCCACTTCAGGTCTGGCCCTCCACAAGGATTAAAGGGTATAATGCCTTTAATGTCTTAATTGTCCGTTCTCTATAAAAGCTGCTTCTTTCACAGTGTTTCAGCTGTACTGCTCTTCCTTCGGCTCTTCAATCTATCTCAGGACCTTCGCACATACAGTTCTGTAGATTGCTATTTGCCCAGCTTCTCCTTTGGCTCCTTCTTCATCCTCAAAATTCAGCTTAAATGTGCTTTCTCGAGAATTTGTCCTTTACATGGAATAAGTTTCATTTTTTTCTCTTCATATTTTTCTTGATAATATTTGTCATCATTTATTTGTGGTTATTTGGTAAGTCATTCTCCTCCTGTAGGGCAAGGGCCATTTCTACTTTGTTCACCTTTGTACAACCAGTGCTAACACAGTGTCTGTAATGAATGAATCAATGAATATATTATCAAATAAAAAGGTTGTAGGGATTATTATGCATTATTTCATATTATTCATTATAGTCCCCTTTTGAACACATAATATCTGAAGAAGCAACTACCAGTGGGTAAAAGGTCCTACAAGCTAACTACAGGTTGTCTGAGTAGACTTCACAACAGAGTCTATGGTTGTTTATGTTTGCTTGAGTCTGTTTCTAACTTGCCAAGTAGATCCCAGGCAAGTGACTTGATATGTCTTCATTAAGGTTGAAATCCAGACCTAGAAAATATACATCCTATTGTATGTGTATATATGTAATATTGTAGATGCCTACTTATAAATTAAGTTATATTGAGCTGTGATAACACATTCTAGCCTTTTGGAGGTATCTTGTTAGACTATCCCTAATGTCTGTCTTGTTAGACTACCCGTAATTGGGAAACTATTTTAGGTCACTGAATACATACTCATGGAGAACTTATCCAGTGCCTACTCCCAAGAAGAATATAGGAGCACTCCAAGATAATAGCCCTGTTCTCGAGAAACAGACTATTTAGTATGATGAACACACTTTATACACAGGTGCCACAAATGGGATTATCCTCCATAAAGGGTGCATTTAGCAGGACCGGCAGTAAGTGCAATGGAATTCGGAGGGAGGAAAATGAATGTGCGCTGGGTCTTAAGGGAAGGGTTATGAATGAGATGGCATTTAGCTGGACTTTGAGGGGTGGGGGAGAATAAATCATAATACTTATTGAGTTCCTACTGTGCATAAGATATCGGACTAAGTCCTACGGCAGATACAAAGGATTATAAGATGGGGTCTCTGCCCTTGGCAAGTTTGTGATCTTGTTGTCGAGCCCAGATGTAAATTAGTGAGAAGTTAAGTAACATTATGAGAGACAAATAGCAGCTTAAGACAACAACAGCACAGAAGATGTCAGAAGGCGTTGTGTGATTAATTACTCAAGGAATGATGTAGATGCTAAAATGTAGACATTGCTCAAGGAATGAGGTAGACACTAAAAGCTCTAGGAGCTCAGAAAAGGTGGGCTAGGAAGACTTCTCAAAAGATACGGGACTTATATATGTGTTGCAAGGATGTGTGTGACTGGCCAAGATGATGGGAGATGAGGAAAGACATTTTCAGGAAGGGGGTGTAGAGAGTGACATCGGCAAAAGTGTAGAGGCAGTGAAGGAAAAACACATGTCAGAGGAAAACGGAATTGACCAGATTGCCTAGAGCAGGTGAAAAACAGAGTAATCAGAAGTAAAAGGGGGGAGAAAGATTAAGACCAGATTCTAAAGGCAATGAAAACTATAATATCGTGTTTACGTATCACCTTCCATGCAATTAAGGGACAGTAAAGATTTTGCACAAGGGCATGGTGTTTCTGAGTGATTTGTCTGGCAGCATAAAGAATGGCTTTGAAAAGAGCAGCTATTGGGGCACCTGGGTGACTCAGTTGGTTAAGCGTCCAACTTCGGCTCAGGTCATGATCTCACGGTCCGTGAGTTCGAGCCCCACATCGGGCTCTGTGCTGACAGCTCAGAGCCTGGAGCCTGCTTCGGATTCTGTGTCTCCCTCTCTCTCTGACCCTCTGCCATTCATGCTCTGTCTCTCTCTGTCTCAAACAAAATAAATAAACATAAAAAAAAAAGATCAGCTATTTAGGAGGCTGTCACAGAGGTCTAAGCATGAGGCCAGAACAACCTAGCAAGGTCAGGGGTGGCCATTCACTGTGGAGAGTAGGTAGACATAAGAGAGAGAAACTAGGAGAGAAAAATCAACAAGTTTTCATGGCTGGGTAAATATGGGGTTGAAGAGAGAGTTGGGTCAAATGTGGATCTTGAATGTTTCATGCCTGGATTTCAGGAGAATTCAGTAACACCCACTCACCTACATACATGCACATTCATTCATTTATTGAGTGTGTGCTATTTGTCAGATGTCAGGCTTAGATGTGGAAAATACCATGATGATTAAGACAGGACCCTGACTTCAAATTTCTTGTGGCGTACAGAAAGTCAGTAGCCAATAAACAATTTCAGGGTGCCCAATATCTTCCAGAGATTCTGACAGGCAATGTTGTATAGAGAAGTGTAGGAACCAGAAGGAGGAACTTTAGATTTCAATCATATGGAGCAGGATGTAGAATTTCATTTTAGATGCATAGAACTCCAGGTAAGAGAGGGAAAACGTCCAGAAGCAGAGGCAAATGTAGGTTTAAAGCTCAGTGGAAAACCCACAGAGAGGGGAAATGTAGACCTGAGAGGGCTTTATTTAAAGTGGCTGTCTCCGAAAGAAAAAGTATCGAGAGAGAAGAGATGGAAGCCAGAGTCTGAACCTTAGGCTACAGTTACATTTAGAATTGACAAATTAGATATCAGACTACAATAGGATACGTAGCAGCAGAACGGAGCAGTGCACGTCACTCCAAGTAGAGAGGCTTTAACTCTTCAACAGTGGGGGCTGCTCTGCGGAGGTCAAGATGGGGGGATTAAAGGAAGGTTATGGAAGGGGTTTAGTTAGGCAAGGAACCCTCTGGTTCTAAACTCTCTGACCAAAGACCAGATGACTACACCATGGATATCACAGAAAAACTCCCAGACCTGGTGGGAAATTGGGTTAGATTAATGCTTTTCAACTATGGTTTTTCAAAAGTGTTGTTCTGAGTGGTAGCAAATCATACAAGCTTATAAATGATCTGCTTTTTTATAATAATTTTTTTTTACATTTATTTATTTTTGAGAGGCAGAGCACAAGTAGGGGAGGGACAGAGAGAGAATGAGACACAGAATCCAAAGCAGGCTCCAGGGTCTGAGCTGTCAGTGCAGAGCCCTACGCGGGGCTTGAACTCACAAACCGTGAGATCATGACCTGAGTTGAAGTCGGGTGCTTAACCAACTGAGCCACCCAGGCGCCCCAAGCTTTTTGATAATAATAATTCAAAGCACGTTAATTTATCCAAATAATAATTTTTGTATTCACTGACTTGCATTTGGCTATGGTTCCTTGAGTGGGAGAGGATGGTAACTTACCTGGAGATTGGGTACAACTCCCTGCCCATGGTATGCCCATCAACATCAGTGGTTCATACAAATATCAATTGTACTGGTGTGTATGGCTGAAAAATGCTGAGTGGGTTAAACAAACTACCGGTTCTTTCGTAACTTGATATTTCTATCACGCAGTGATTCAACAATTCAAGGTCATGGGGTTGCAAGCTTCTGAAAGATGGGAAACATGTTTTGGATGCCTGCATCTGAATCCCTTACAAGATCTGATACGCTGGTAAGCACTTGATCATTTCGTACACGAATGAACTGATGGATGCCTGCAGGAGTGCAGTACCGTTTCAGTGGGACAGAAAGAAATTTTTAGTATTTGGTCAGAAAGGTGATTAAGAGATTGGAAAGTAGAAGTAAAATAAAGGGGGTGGCTCTTGGGATAGCTTCCTATCTGATTGGTGATTGCATGATGCTGAGCATTGATAAGAATGACTTAGGTTGGGTGTAAGAGAGCCCTTCGTGGCAATAAAGGCTGATAGATACTAAGCTGAGAGTGTCAAAAATAGTATAAATTGTAGATCTCTTGAAGTGCTTGGACAATGAAGGTAATCTGTACCTGAGGTTTTAGCCCTCTTCCTTTCCCCTCAATGATGTAGCAATCAGGGCCTCCATCTCAAATTTCTTTCCTTGGAACACGTATTGGAGCGAATTTTCTATTTATGACAGTCTTTATACTAACCACCTCTGGACCACTCTCACGGACCTAACTCAGTCTATTATGTCTCCTAGGAAATGAAAATGACTTAGTGCACCTGCATTGGACGCTAAGCTGTGACTGTCAGAGACTAAGGTGCCAACTAGCAATGAGCAGTGAGTGCAAGTGAAAGGAGATGGGGTGTGTGTGTGTGTGTGTGTGTGTGTGTGTTCTATGTGATCGGTTCAGTGCTTCTTCCATTCAGAGGGTTAATGTGCTTGCTCTCTCTTCCTCATAGGAAGACCCAGTGTCGTTGCTTGTTGCGAACTGTAAGTTTTCTTTTTCATTCACATTTGCCGGGACTATGAATCATGGACATCAGTCCATTATACTTCACTTTCCCCAGCTGTTTCCTGCCCTGTTCTCTGTTTACCTTTGTCCACTGATGCAAAACCCTGCACTGTGGTCCAGCATTTACTACAGGTGCTTCTGGGGCCTTTAACAATAGTTGACTTCACTTGAGAGGTGGCACTCTGCTGAGAAAGGGTCAGAGAAACTTGAACACAAATTTTTTCCCTCCCCAACTTGACTTCAATCAGGACACTCTCTCATCTGTCAGCCCTCTGCTCCTTCTTTTCCATCCCGTTGCCTCTCCCAAATTCATATTCAAAGAGGCTTTGAGCATAACACAGATACTATCACACCTAATTATAATTGCACATGGATTTTGTTATATGACATAGATTTTCTTCTAGCCTAAATATTTCAAATTGACCTATGAGAGGTAAAAGGAGTTAGCATGTGATTATTTTCCCCAGCCTCCCCTCTTCTCTCTTAGGTTTATGTTGAGGGGAACACTTTTTTTCCTTCCCTCTCTGTGTCTATTTTATTCCCTGTACCCTGAACCCTTATTTAAACCTAAAATATTGGTGAATTCCACTCCATGCTCAGTCTTCATTAGCAGAAACTGTGGCTCAGTTCAGCGCAGGTAGGTATGAATTCATAGGATTCCTTAGAGGCCGAGAGATGCAGAGGCTGAGGCGGGACAGGGGGAATGACATTAAACACTGATTTGAATGCTTTGTGCACTCAAAGCATAGTTGTGTTGAGTGAGAGAAAGAGAGTATCTTGAGAGACATGATCCAGGAGAACCTCCCAGGTCAGCAGGACTCAGTGATGGTATGCATATGGCATGGATTCCAAGGAAGGTAGGGAGAAATGGTGGAAAGCATGTAAACTTGCACTTAGGTTGTCTGTGTTCAACCTCCAGCTGCGGATCTTACCAGCTGCTTGGTCTTGCTCATGACCCTTACTGATCTGAGCAGTTTCTTTTAAATTGGGGACAGAAACAGTTCCTATCTTACAAAGTTTGAGGAAGAAACTAGAGAGTGCTTACAAAAGCAATCACCACACTGCCTGGGATACAGAAAGTAATCAATAAGGAGTAGCTATCATTATGTTTTGTCCCTTTCACTATTGTCCCCCTGTAATCAGCAATGTATGGCTATTATTTCTTCAACTATCTCTGTGACAAGTTCTTAGTTCATGAAAATGATGTTCAAAACCAATCATTAGCCTTAGAAAAAAGGAGTAAAGACAAGGACAATTTGTCTCTTAAATAATTCTCATAATTCTAGAGTGGTAACAATTTATTACATTTTCTGCATTATCCAAGGCTTTAATCTGCTGTTGATTTGTCTCAGTGATATCTTACTTGTGATGTATCTTCTATCTATCTATTTATCTATCTATCTATGATCTATCATCTATCTACCTACTTATCTATCTATATCTATATCTATGTCTATATCTATATCTATGTCTATATCTATATCTATTATATATCTATATCATCTATATCTATATATCTCTATCTCTATCTCTATCTATATATATATATATATCTATATCTCTATATCTATATCATCTATATCTATATACCTATATATCTATATATCTATATCTATCTATATCTATATCTACCTATAGGTATAGATATATGTCTGTATGCGTGTATGTATGTATGCAACATACCTAACAGGATGATGACTGAAATGTTTCCTATTGTTTTGGAATTTGTATCTGGAGCACAGAGCCTGCTGGGGGTCAGGATCTCTGCAGCAGGACACTGGGAAGGTAGGGGTAGCTCCCGGGTCTGGAGCTGGAGGGCCAAGGGGTAGAAGAGGTCAAGCCTCAGCTGAATCTTCTCCATCACAGCATTGGGCTGTGGGTAAGCTCATATGGCACTCTGAAGAATTCACAAATGTGTCTAAGGACAGACAGCCCACGACTGGAAGCTCACCGCATGGAGAGCTTCAGTGGCCAATCTGTGTAAGCTAGGGGAGCAGCTATAAGCAGCAGAGAAAGGACCACAACAGAGACCAGCCACGTAAGGAGACACGTGTCCTCCTCTCTCTCCTTTCTTCCCACCCCAACATTACTGGAAGAGTCGGGATTTGTACGGTTAGGGCATAGGAGGTATCTCAGAGTCAGATCACCATCCCACGTCCCAGGTTGTCGTGAGCCAAATTATGTCCCCCACCCAAAGATATGTTGAAATCCTAACCCCCAGTACCTCAGAATGTGATGGGACTGGGGGTTAGGAAATGAGGTCATTATGGTGGGCTCTGATAATAAGAAAAGGGGAGATTTGGACACAAACATACACAAAAGGAGGGTGATGTGAAAAGACACCGAAATGCACCATGTGACGACCACAGTGACGGTGCCCAAGCCTAGGAACACCTGGGGCCACCAGCAGCTAGAAGATCCAAGAAGTCCTCTCCTAGCATTTTCAGGCAGAGCATGCCCCTGACGATCCCTTGGGTTTGGACTTCAAGCCTCCAGAATGGTGAGACAATAAATTTCTGTAGTTCTAAGCCACCTAGCATGTGGTACTTTTTTAGAGCAGCCCTAGGAAACCAATATACAGCTCAGTGCTGTGGCGAAGGGAGGGAAGGAGACATGATTTAAGCCCACTGAAACTTGAAACTGGGCTGCGTTTTTAAGAGCCAAAAATGACCAGAAAAAGATGGAATCTGCCTCAAATCTTATTGAAGGGTGTGCTATGTGTTAGGAAAAGGAGGTTCTACAGAGCAAGATGGAAGCGGTGACTGGAAAAAATACAATTATTTTATGTATACACCCCACCGAGTTCTGACTGCTCAATAAACCAGTTATGCACAGATTCAAACATTCTCTTCCCACCAGATGCTTGGGAAGCTTGCCAGGATTACTCTCAGGCTGCATGCTTGTTGCCATGACAATGTAGGTAAGAAACAATCCTATAACTTCCCCAGTTTATAGACTAGAACCAGTGGTACTTCTAAATGCTCTAATCGCTAATGTTTTGTGATTAAATCTGTGTAATGATAAACCCTCGGGACTGAATTCTGAGGAAGCTCCAAGGGTAATAATGGAACTCCCTCAACGTAAGAGCTGTTTCATAGACAGCTTAGAGGAACGACTCCCTTTCCTTGCCTTGGCCTCCGGATTAGCACCAGAAAGCTCCGTATCCAAGATAATCTCTATCGTAGTCTAATTCCCAGTGGCCTCCGTCAAGCTCTATCTGGGTAATGGGCTTTCTTCTTCATCCCCGGTACACATCCCACTAAGCTGCCCCATTAAGTTTATGCACCGTCCCAAGAGGCTGTGAGTTGCAAGCTGAGATTCTGGGGTGGATGGCCACTCAGGATTTCTTCCCTGCTCCCTCCTGGAGACTGAAGGCAGGGAGAAAAGGGTGTTGGCAGGTTGGGAAGTCAGTTGTGTTCCTCCTGCTGGACCGCAGCAGGGGCTTATTGCTATAATTAGCACTTCCTGTCTTGTAGAACAGCAAGGGCAGCTCAGCCATGGCTTCCTCATTACAAACTTTCATTTTCTTCACCGTATGGGAGAGGGGATTAATTAGTTATTTTCAAGCTTCTTTGATAAACTGGATGGTTGTTGTTGGTATGCCTGGGCATGATAGCATTGGTGATTTTGGAAATGGTGGCAGCCTTAGAAGAGGAAGCATTGAAGGAGACAGTAAGGGATTTAAGGGATTTGCTTGGGAAGACAAATAGAGACATCAGTCTGAGTTCATCAGGATGTTGTGGTCCTCCGAAAAGAAAAGAGATGATGTTCTGAGGGATCTGAGTGGAGGAAAGGGACCTCTGCCCCCTTTTAATATTTATCTCCCAGAATCCCAGATACTTTTGGTGGGAAACCAGATTCCTTCCTCTTGATATCTAATATGCAATTGGGCCCTGGATGTTGATCTTGGAGCATTTATTTCTGCTCATTAGTTGCCTCTGCTGG
This sequence comes from Panthera leo, assembly GCF_018350215.1. NCBI lineage: Eukaryota > Metazoa > Chordata > Mammalia > Carnivora > Felidae > Panthera > Panthera leo. The sequence continues at coordinate 46,782,844 of NC_056685.1, forward strand.
GGAAAGAGGAAAGGAAAAATGGAAGCTAAGATTAAGGAGGTCTCTTTCCTTTACATAAAATGAGCTGTGGGGAGCAGGGGCATTGCTAGATGCTTATGTCTCTAGCATTCTAAGAAAATTCTGTTTCCCTTTAAAAATTGGACCCTGCTGACCACTTTCCCTTTACTGAAATCCATGTTCCTTGGCTTCTGGGATTTCACACTTGTCTGGATTTACTCTCCTCCCTTGGGCTGGTTCTTTTCCCTTTCTCTGGTTTCTCTTCCTCTGCCTGTCCCTGAGATGCTTGTCCCCAGGCTTGTTGTTCTTAGCCCTCTACCATTCTCTATATCTGAGTTATTTCACTCATTTAATTACTGATGACTTTCAAACCTATATTTCCAGTCCAGGAACTGTTTCCTGGGATCCAGGCTCAGAAATCTCACTCCTTACTAGAGAGTTATCTTTATCTGTATGCCATTCAGACATTTCAAATAGAAAACATCTGAAGTACTCTGTTCATTTCCACTCTCCAAATAGCTTCTTCTTTTCTATTGCCCTAGCGTCTACTGGTTGGCAAAACCAGAAATGCAGAAGTCTTCTTAATTCCATCTTCTGCCTCAGTGCACATCCAACCAATTGCCAAGTCCTAATAATGCCACTATCTAAATAGACCTTGGCTTTATCCACTTCTCTCCTTCTCTGCTGCCATAATCCAGATCACCACCATCTGTCCTTCAAGGATGGATGCAAGATGTGTGGATTCTCCAGGCAGGCTAGTTTTTTGGCATACCTTCAAAGCAACATCGTGTAAATGTAAATTCACTGTTTATTTAGAGGGAAAACACAGGGAAGGAAGACCCATGGAAGAATTACCTTCTATTGTAAGGGCTGGGAAACTAAACCTAGTGTACTAGTTACCAGTTTTGTAAACTTTTATTGGAACACAGCCATGCCCATTCATTTCTGTGTTGTTTCTAGCTGCTTTCACAAAAAAACAATGGAGTTTGGTAGTTGAAACAAACGGGCCAGCAAAGCTTACATATTTGCTATCTGGTTCCTTACAGAAAATATTGGCTGATCTCCTCTTGTTTTCAACAATTCAGCTCTGGCCCCACACTTGCATACTTCCTTGTGCAATAACTCAGAAATCATCTTCTGTAAGTCTACCATTTCTCTGGGTAGGGTTGGAAGGGGGTGGTTGAGGCAGTAAGGTATCCCCCATAACCACAGTGAGTGTTCTCCACAATTACAGCATTCTTTACGTACAATGTTTCTGGTGGGCAGGACATCTGAAAATATAATTGTGTCTACCTTGATACATTTCTATTGATGTTTTAGAAACTTACCTGAGGTGTGCATTTCCCTCCATAAATTGACACTCCAGGCACTACCAAGCGGCTCCCTTTAATTTGGTTCTGATCTTATCAGAGTGTTGCATCAACCTCTTTTCTGGTCTTCCTGCCTCAAGGCTTGCTCTTCTTCAAATCAGCTTCCATCATGCGGATAGAATAATTTTTTCCAAATGCATATCTGATGGTGCCACTCACTTGACAAGCCACGCTGCAGAGTTTGGACACTTTGCAGTATGTTCTGCACTCTGCAAAATTGCTTACCAGCCCTTTATTTTTTTAATATTTATTTTGAGAGAGAGAGAGAGTGAGCAAGCAGGGAAGGGGCAGGGAAAGAATCCTAAGCACACTGTACGCTGAGCCCAGCACAGGGCTCGATCTAAGCGGGGCTCAATCTTATGACCACCAGATCACAACCACAAGATCACAACCTGAGCCGATATCAAGAGTCAGGCACTTAACCGACTGAGCCGACCAGGCCCCCCATGCTTACCAGCCCTTTAGAATCTAGTCTGAACTCTCCCGTTGCTCACCAAGCATTTACTTTCTGGGTCTAGTCTTGGTTTTGCCTTCATATCCTGCTCCTCACCCTCTCTTTTTATACTCTAGTCATATTTCTCCTCTTTCAATTTCTAGATGTGGCAAGCTTTTCGCTTCTGGGTCTGCACTAATTATTTTTCTCTGTGCAGAACACTTCTTTCACCCTTGTCTCAACCCGGTGAATTTCAGCTCCTCCTTCCAGTGTGGGTGTAAACATCAGTTTCTCAGCTAGGCTTTATCTGTCCCCTAGATAAGATTAATCATGCCTAATCTCTCTGTACTCCCCTTATCATAACACTAATGACTCTTATTGTTACCACTTGTTCAATTATCTGTAAGTTTCATAAAGACAGAGATCATGACTAGCTTATATCCTGCAAGCCTAAGTAGCAATTAGCAAACGTTCAAATATTTATTGAGTAGATAAATAAAGGCTTGAATGAATGTATGAGTGCGTGAATAAATGATTTAGTAGCTTTCCTATACTATTCCTTATTCCCTCAGTTCTCATCTAACTGGTAACTAAATCTGGGGCATTCTAATTTTCATTATCTCTCATATGTCTCCTCCTTTCAATCTTATACCTGAACTGTGACTATAATCTCCTATTTCCCTGCAGTATGGTGACTTATTTAATCTCCACAGAGATATCTGTAATAGATATCTACATATTTTCCTTTCCGGCCCACAGTGTAAACTCAAAATCTTTTCATTTGTTTGATCAATTTCTGGAGTCCCATTTCTTTTTTTAAGTTTTTTTTTTTTTTTTTTTTTACGTTTATTTATTTTTGAGACAGAGACAGAGCATGAATGGGGGAGGGTCAGAGAGAGAGGGAGACACAGAATCTGAAACAGGCTCCAGGCTCTGAGCTGTCAGCACAGGGGCCCGACGCGGGGCTCGAACTCATGGACCGCGAGATCATGACCTGAGCCGAAGTCGGACGCCCAACTGACTGAGCCACCCAGGCACCCCTCTGTAGTCCCATTTCTTGCCTATCCCTCCTCATAACTCTACAACACTGAATTACTCAGAGTTCTTTAGAATATGGTAGGATATTTCATGCCTTCCAACTTTTCCTCAGCTTCCTTCTGTATTTAGCACATCCCACCCCATTTTGTGCACCTAGAGAAAACTTGTGTACTTTTTAAGACTTAGTTCAAGGTATATCTTCTGTGCAGCTCATCTGAACTCACCTTTCTCTGTTCCCAGATGAACAAATGTCTATCACAGCACAAATACTACTTTTTTGTATGCATTTGTTTCTTCTGGCCTTTCCCACTCTTGGGGATAGAGCTCATATCTGATTCATGTTTATATTCCCAGCAACTAGCCCAAGGTTGGCACTTTTTGCCGATAAGTGAGACGAATGAAGATGATCTCTAACATATCCACTACCTACAACATTCCATGCATTGAGGAACCTGTCCAAGATTTTCAGCACATTGAACCAGCATCCTGGGGGACTTTTCTATAATCGCTATGAACTCTTTCCCTGTGTTCAAAGCCTAGGTTTGAGCTCAGCACAGCATATATTACTATTGTGAATACTGCAACCTATTTGAATAGGGCCTTGCTTCCTGGTGACTCTTGCTAGTGCCTTGTCTGGAAGGTACAGTCTGGAGCCCGTTTCTACCTTTTGATGATACGCACCTTCTCCCCTTGTTTCCTCTCAACCCCCTAGAAGAGGGAAACTAAGGAGTGGAGGGTTTCAAAAGGAGCCAAGCATGGTGAGGAAGGAGACTTCTGTGTGTTGGATGAATCACATCAGTTTAGCTGTAGCAAAGATGAAAGGTGCAACGCAATGGTGGACTGGAGGGGGTTAGAAGTAATCAAGGGTCATGAGGGCAATTCTAGAGAGACTGCCCTGGCTATAGAACTGCCCTTGCAAGCAGTCAAATTATGTCATGAGCACCGGTCCGGTCTGAGATGTAGAAATGGCATTTTAGGAAGCTCAGGGTACAAGGAGAGGGCACAGTGTTGGTTCTCAGGGCACAGCAATCCAGGACCTTGGTAGAAGAGTGCTTCTTTCCCGCTTCAGCAAAAGCACTGTGACTGAAATGTGGTGCTGGGGTTTAGCCGGATACCCCTCCTAGTTGGAGGAGAATATCAGAGTTCCAATCCTAATGGGGCGTTAAAAGGCAAGCTAGGAACTGGGGCTGGAATGAGGGGAGAATTGCTTTCCTAGAAGCATAGCAGATAATATGAGCACCCGGGTGCTCACTGAGGGAACGTTAGGAGCTAGAGACTAAACCTCGCCTCCACTCACTGGTGGAGACAGCACCCAGATATTACAATCTTTGTTACTCAATGCTTAGGGATGGGGTAGGTCAGCCTTAAGCTTGGAGTGTTTATAATCAGAATTTAACTTTTAAGGTTTTGAAATCTTAAATGGCCACAGGCACGTAATAATAAGCAATCATATAAATTTACATAGGGATGCAATAATTATTTGGGCCTATCAAATTGGAATGAAGTAGTTTTAAAATATTTTAAGATAAAATCATCGGTGCTGGTGAGGGTATGGTTATACAGACCTTCTAATATACTGCTGATTTTACATTGGTATAACCCTTATGGAAAATAATTTGAAAATTCATGTCAAGCCCCTTAAAAAATGTCTGTTGGTGCTAATTCAGCCCTCATTTTTGCCTTTCTCCTCTTCCTACTGTTAAGGTTTTTATTTGATCATTCATTTTTCTCCAAGGACCCATATGTTTCAGGGAAACTGACCACTTCCCTGTCTCCCTCCCATCACGGATAGGCTCTGGTGGACTTAACCCAATCAGAGCATCCTAACTCCTGGTCCACGGTCACTGGTTTGTGGACAGGCTTAGGGCCTATATTCCAATCAGGATGGATTGCAAAACTCTGGCTTGAAATGCAGGGACAGAAATGTACTCTCTCCCACTAGATGTAAGTGAGAACATCTGTAGCCTTAACTGTGGCTGGTAGCCATCCTATAACCATGAGGGAAGTCAGCCGAGGACAGAGTTGCCTTTGTGGTTGACAGATGAGAGAGGAAGAAAATGGATCCCTGACTACATCTCCGAATCACTGGATCAGTCAACCTGAAATTGGTCTGCTTCTGGAATTCTAATTAACATGTGACAACAAAATGGCTTTATTTTTAAGCTGATTTGAGTTTTGTTTTCTGCTATTTGCCATTGAAAGTCTGCTAACTTTGACTCAGGAATTTCACTTCTAGGAATCTATTCCTATGAAATAATCATAAATTCATATAAAATACTTAAGTTATACCATTATTTATAAGAGAGAAAAATAGGAAACAGCATGCATAAATGTCCCCAAATGGGTGAAGGTTAAATAAATTATATTGTACTCATAGGAAGGAATTTTATGAAACCATTACAAATCATGTTTCTGAAGCATATTTAATGACCCTGGAAAATGCTCACAGTATAAAGTATAAAAAGTAAGATGTAAAATTGGATTCACATAATGCATTCCCATTATCTTATTTACATATAGAGAGATTGAAACCAAAATATTGACCATTGTTTATGGGTAATTTTTATTACCCTCTTTATAGGTTTTGAACATTTAATGTTTTTGAAATGTGCACATATCACTTTTATAATCAGAAAAAATTTAATAAACATTACCAATATTTTTATAGTTTTGACTCTTTGTCAGAGACCCTAAAGGTTATTAACATATGCTAATTTTCCGTTTTGTTGAGGCATATATTTGAGTCATGCCCTGGGAGGCTAGTATGAGGGAATGCTTTTCTAAACTCTGCTACCCTTTCAAAGGCCAGACCTTTTATAGCCCTCAGCCCTGGAGAAAAATTAAGCTTAGGTGGAACTGGGGAAACATCTGTCACCCAACATAGAAGCAAGCGTCCTTCTCAACCAAAGGAAAGCAGTGCCTTGCTTCCTTCTCGAAGCCAAGCTGAATCTGAAGTTATATTTACTCCTTCTGGACTCTTCCTTCTCCCTCCCCTCCCCCTTACCCAAGTTTGGGACTATCAGGGCATTTTGCAGATGGGAAACCAAAATGCTCCGGGAAATGACTCACCCCCAGCCAGACTGTGATACAGCCACAAAGAAACAGTTTGGAACCAGGGCCATCTGCCTCTTCAGTTAGGGGCTTAATCCCCAAGGTAGCTTATTATCATCAATAGTAGAACTATTTCCCCCCAGACTGGTGTTGGGGGCACCATCTTGCACCTAGATGGCCCTGCTACCATTGTTTATCTAGCACAACCCCAGTGGGGAAAGTTCTAGTACTTGAAGTCTGGGAACAACCAGCCCTGTTTCTCCATTCTTATCCAGAAATGATCATGTGAACAGGCAATACTTCCCCCCTTAAAGATTCCGGATCCTCTCTTCCCCTTCCCCCCTTCCCTTCCTCTTTTTTTCAACATCTTTAATGGCTCAGGTTCCTTAAGGCTTGCCTGCTGGCCTTCAAGATCATTCCATTGCAAAGTAAGATGTCCGCCTTGTCCATTATTCCCTATAACATAGGCATCTGACTGACCCAGTCCCTCCTCACTGTTGGACTTCCGGCTTTGGCACTGATGCATCTTCTTAGTAATCATTCCCTCACTGGGGCATAGGCATTTGGAGCCTCCCTTCTCATTTTGGCTCCTCCTAGATGAGGAACTTTTTCCAGATGAGGCTACCTTCAGCTAAAACGTACCTTGAGATCAGGGCTAATGATGCTGTTAGGTGCTGGGCCTTCTCAGAGCCAACGCCTTCATGTCTCCACAGTTGCTTTCTCTTTCAGAACTGTGATGTACAAAAATCATCCCCCTGCTTATTCTCCAGCAGGAGAGAGTTGTGCCAAGAGATCACCTCACCAACCGCATCTCCCTTGCTTACCCGAAGTTCTCTCTGTGTTAGCAGCATTCCTTAGCGAGGAGACCACATTTTAGCCAGGACCAAGATAATAGATCATTTATCTTACAGGCTCAGAGACTTCATTCCTGAGACAACACTCTTCCGGGAGGGAGAGGAGTACTGGAGTAATAGAAACCTGGAGCACACAGCTGTAGAGTGCCCTCATGGAGGGCACTGGAACAGAGCAGGAGCCAGCCTCCCTGAGAACCAGGGACAGGTCTGGCTCATCTCGCTTTATAACGTGGCACCAAGCGCAGAGCTGGGTGCACTGAAGTTAGCCCAATTCAGCCCCCATCTAGCACCCCTTTTAAGAAGAGGTCGTTTGTAGACTAAACAGACACACTTGCGTGTGTGTGCCTTTGTGAATGGTATCTTTGAGAAGCTGCCCTAGAAAAGTGAATCCTGCCTGACTGCCCCACGGACATTGTTAGCCTATCTCTGACCTCAGCTAAAGTAAATGTCAATGCTTTTACCTTTGGGCCCTTACTGTCCTTCAGTCTCTCCCTTTAAGATCAGGCCCAACCGCATGCATTGCCTTTGCATCACCTTATCTCTGTGTGCCTGAGGATCTGGTTTCTGCGTGCCGGAGCCATGTGGGCCATAGATGGGGGCTTACAGCATATTGTATTCCCCTCCCTCGTGGAGAGTCCCCATGTCCCTGTGTGCCATGTAACTCATCACACCCCCATAGTTATATAACTGCTGCCACCCCTGTTTGCCATCCCTCCCCTCCACCAGACCTGCTGACAGTGCGGGACCATTTCTACTACTGTGAATGGGTCACCGCACCCTTGATGCCTAGCTTCTCCAGATCTCAAAGACGGAACAGAACTTCTGAGGCTTTGAAACCTCCTACTCTCAAGGATTCAATTCTGCATTTACTGAGTGCCTCCACGTTCCAGGCTCAGTGCGAGATGTTGTTCAGCAGCTGTTATCATTATCCCTTGTATAGATGAACAAAATGAGGACTCGAAAAGTTAATAGACTTGGTCCAAAATCACCTGGCTAATGGTGGAATGTGATTCAAATGAAGATCGGCTTGACCTTAGAACAGTATGCTTCCTAGAGCATAGCATGGGTCTATAGTCCTATGAAAAAGCATGATGTCATATTTGAACTTTTCCTACATGATAAGATTTTATGCCTCATCTTCCAGTAGATGGAGTCCCAAGAATGTCTGGATGAGAAGGGAAGTGGTGGTGATGGGGGTGGAGGCCACACATCTGAGTCTCATTTCTACCCTGTCTCTCCCTCCCTTCTTGCAGCTTGTCTCATTTTCCCTGGGGGAAAGGGAGTCGGTGTTGTGTAGTGATCAAGAGCAAATTCTGTGGATTCAGGTCGACAGACTGAAATCCTGGTTCTGTTACTAACTATGTGACTTTAGGAAAGATACTTATCCTTTCTGAGTCTCAGTTTTCTCATTGGTAAAGTAGGTATAATAATGATACCTAGTTCATAAGTTCATGATTACAAAATATAACACTATGTGTACAGAGATTATTACACGTTGCATAAAGAATGCACCGTAAGTTGGTCATTTGTATCACTTGTAACCAGCAGCTGGAATGAGTGTGCCAACTGGTGTACCCACTTTGGAGAACAATTTGGTCATGTCTGGATAAGTCAAAGGTGTGCATGCATAACCGTATGTCCCAGCCACTGTTCTCCTGGGTATACATTTGCATACGTATAGGAAACCCATGGAGCAATGCTTGTAGCAGCAGCATCTGTTATCACAAAGATGGTAATATAATCTGTATGTTTGTTAGTAGGAGAATGAATAAATCATGATATAGTCATACAATGAAATATTTTACGTCGGTGAAAATAAATGAGCGGACATTATGCAGGTCAACACGGATGCATTTCATGAATGCAGTAAAACAGAGAGTTGCAGGAGAATGCGTTGGGTTAAAAACATGTAAAACAATGACTCTGTATTGATTAGGGATACATACATATGTAAAAGAAAAGTGTGGAAGAATGGAAAACACTACATTCAGTATGGTGGAGAGTGGAGGGGTACATAGGGGCGTCCATTTATTAGAATAGGTTCTTTCTCAAACTGAGCGGTGGATTCACGGTGTGGTAGGCAGAATTCTAAGAGGGTCCTCAAGATTCTCGCCACCTGGTGTACACGTACCTTTTCCCAGATATTCAATCAAACACTAATTGCAGTTCCGCTGAGAAGGGATTTTGTAAATGTAATTAAGGTCCCAAATCAGTTGACTTTAAGATAGGCCTTAAAATAAGATTATGCTAAATGGGCCTGAGGTAATCAGCTGATCTCATCCTGGTGCGAAAGATTTGAAGCACGGAAGGGATTTGACGTGACAGGAAGTCTTTGTTGCTGGATTGAAGATGGAGGGGGCCGGGTGGCAACAAGCTGAGAGTGGCCTCTATTGGCTGAGGGTGGTCGCAGTTGACAGCCAGCACGGAAATGGGGTCCTCTGTCCTACAACTGCGAGGAGCGGAATTCTGTTAACAATCTGAATGAGCCTGGTCCAGGAGAAGGACCCTGAGGCACAGAGGAGATGAACAGTGATGAGTGCGCCGATGCTTTGATTTCAGCGTGGGACCCTGAGCAGAGCACCCAGCCACGCGGTGCCTAGACTGCCGTCCCACAGAACTGTGAGCTCACTAACGAGTGTCGTTTTCAACTGCCTAGTGTCTCATGGGTAACGTAAAACTAACACACACAACCTCATAGTCTTCTTCTTCGTATAATTTTTGCACTTCTGAGATATTTCATAATATTTTTCAAAAGCAGCTAGAATGGATTTGGAGCCTCGTAGTATTGTCGAGTTCTGGACCTGACCAGAAAGTAGCCTGGTGTGTTTGGCATCCGGTAAAAAGCCTCCAAAATGCCGAATCAGAGGCAATGCATGTCAGCAAGACCCTGCTGAGATGAATTCCACAGCCAGCCAAGGGGTGGTCCACCAAGAAGGAACTGGGCATACACAATGATATTAAACCAGATGAGTAGGGCTCTGTGATATATATTTTTTTAAAGTTCGTGCGATCCAAGCAAATGTTCTATCACGTTGGTCAGAATCTATTTGTCTGTCTGAAGGACCTTGGGCTTTTAGGTCTAGTTTTTCCTCCTGAGTGGAGGTTGGGGAGGGGGTCAGATGAGACATGAGAGATGAAGAAGAGGAGAGGTCTCCCAGAAGTAGCTGTGTCGCGACAGCCCGTACTAGTCCCTCATGAGGAAATGAACTCCATGGTGGACCTGCTGTACCAACCAGCACCCCCTCTTGCCCCATCAATCGTCAAGTCCTTGTCTTCCTCAAAGCCCTCCTGATTTCAAAAAGTGATCACTGGAGTTACAGTCTAGGCACGTGCCCTGGAATGTCCGAGTCAGGCTAGAGTAAATGGACTAAAGTGAGCATGCTATTTGAGGCTCTCTCTTCTTCCCAACTTCAGGGATTATTGAGCCACATAGGATCGTTGTACGAAGGAGCCCCAGACCAGTACACCATCTGCCTGCTGCATAGTTCAAACCAGATGACCCTCTAGCAACGAAACTCAATACTGCCTACAAATGAACTCATTATCTCACCACCTGCCCAGACACTTCCCGTCCACCATGGGAACGCTTTCATTTGTAACAACACTATTCATCTAGTTTCTCCATTAGAAACTTACAAGTAACCCAATCATTTCAATTCTTTTCCATAGTCTGTTCCATCCCCATTACACCTCTCTAAAAGTTATCACTTTTTTTTTTCTTCCTGGTCTTGATTTAGACTTATTTTATTTACATATAATTTCAAGCTTTCCAGAAAAGTTGTAACCCTTGAATAATTCTCGTATGTCCCGTGCCCAAACTAATCAGTTGTTTCTATTTTTCTCTATCTCTCTCATTCCTTACATGTGTGTGCTTTTCATCTGTAAACCATTCCAGAGTAAGTTGAGGCATCATGACCTTCTACAACTAAATACTTCATTGTGCCTTTCCATATTTCCTAAGAAAAAGAACATTCTTTTATATAACTGTAGTAGAATAATCAAAATTTGGAAATTTAACATTGATATAATAGTTACATTTAACCCACAGTCCGTATTCAAGTGCTATCAATCCTCCCAATAACGTTTTTTGTAAGATTTGTTTCCTTTGGTCTAAGGTGTAGCCCAGGATTATACATTGCATTCAGTTTGTCATGCCTCTTTGGTTTTTTTTTTCTTTTTTTTCTTTAATCTGAAATAGTTCCCCTGCTTTCCTTTGCCTTGCTTGACCTTGACAGTTTTTCAGAGTACAGGCTAGTTATTTCGTGGAATGTGACACAGTCCGGATTTGTCTGATGTTTCCTTGTAAGTAAATTCAGGCTTGGCCATTTTGGCAGGAATATCGCTTTGGCAGGTCTGTGATGTCAGTTCGTCCCAATACTAGTGATATTAACTTTGATTATTTGGTTAAGGTGGCATCTACCAGTTTTCATTTCTGTTAAGTTATTGCTTCTTCTCTTGTAACTAGTAAGTAATTTATGGGGAAATAATTTGAGAATATGGGAACTATCATGTCTTTCGTCAAATTTTCACCCAGTGGTTTTAACATCCATTGATGGTTTTCTAGCTCCTTCATTCCTTTCATGTTTACTCATTGGGGCTGTTTAATAATAATCTATTTATATCTGTAAAAACTTATAGATTCTTATTTTATTCAATAGGTTGTAGTCAATTGCAATCATTCAATGCTCAAATTGCCCTGATTTAGCAAGTGGGAGCCCCTTTTAGCTGACTCCTGTGTCCTTTTGGTGTCTCTCCACCAGTCTTTGACAATTTTCTTTCTTACACAACAAGATGTGTCAGGTTCATCTTGTCCTTTGAGCCTTTTCTCCAAGGGACACTTGTTCCTTTTAATGGTGAATAGTATTTAGAAACCTATATCTAGCTTCTGTATACACCTAGTGGTCCTAAGTGGTCATTGTTTCCAGGCTTTCTCAAGAGACAGAACTAAAATATATGCATGTATATGACAGATAGATTGATATATACATGTATAGTAAAATTACGTGTGCAATAGGACACATTCTTTCTCCTTTTTTTGTATGTCTGATTCTTTTCTCCAAGAGTAAGAAGCCTGACTCTCATGATCTCCGATATATTTACTCATTTTTTCCAAGCCTAGAGTAAACAGAAAATAACTCCAGAATTCCTAATATGTGCAACTGCTAAAACTACAAAGTTGAGTTTAACATCTGTTTATAATTTTTTTCAGGTAAAATATGTAAACAGTGAAAATGTGCAGATCTTAAGTGTACGATTCATTAAGTGTTGTCAAATGCTTATGTCTATACCTATAGATATCCTACACCTCTATCAAGAGATATATATCTATCACCCCAGAATTCTCTTAGGCTCTTTCCTAGTCAATTCTGCCGTCTCCCATTAGCCATCATTTTTTTCTGATCTGTTTTTTCATCAAAGATTAGTTTTGCCTATTCTAGAACTTAATAAAAATGGAATAATATAGAAATACTCTTTCATTATTTTGCTTAGAATAATATCTATGAAAATCATTCAGAATATTGTGTGTGTCCATAATCCATTCCTTTTTCTTGCTGAATTGTATTCCATTGTATGAATATACTTCAATTTGTTTCTCTATGTTCCTACCAAGGGACATTTGGATCAAATGCAAATATTATAAATAATGCTGCTATGAATATTCATATACAAGTATTTTTGTGGACATTTATTTTTTTCTTGGGTAGATACCTTAGAGTAGGATTTCTGGATCACAGGGTAGGTATGACAGATTGCATTTCCCAAATGTGGCCACAAGAATATCTTCAGTCCCACATCCTTTTCTGGAACTTCCCCTCTTCTCTATCTAGAGATAGAGTCTATGTCTTCACTACTTGAACCTAGACAGACCGGTGTGACAGCAAAACCAAAAAACACCATGTGGTTTCTAATGCTGGATCATAAGATACCATGCACTGCCCTATGTGTATTTTCCTTTTCTCAATGGTCTTGTACGTCCTATTTTTCAATGCCTGAAAAAAAAGTCACTTCACGTATTTTACAGTTGATGGTATTTTTATAATGAGAGAGAAAGTCTAGTAACTGTTACACCATCAGAATGGAAGTCTAAATTCAGTGGCTTAAAAAAATTACTTCTCTGTATGAGAATATCTGAAGGTAAGAAGTACAGGTAAAGAGGGTCACTTCAGGAAATGTAGTTCCTTCCGTCCTGCTTCTTTGCCATCCCCCGGGACGTTGTTTCCATTTGCATGGTTGAAGCTGAACACAGTCTAATCTGAGTACCAGTTCAAAGGAAGATAAACTCCTTGTCTTTGAACTTGGAAATGACCTGGAAGACTCATGCATAACTTTTATTTACATCGATCTCATTAGCCTACTAAGCCACAAAACCATATATCACTGAAAGGGGAATATACTCTCTGGCTAGCTACATGACCATGGGACAAGACTAAAGTTTATTACTTTGAAGAAGAGAAGAACAGAGTTTGGTGGGTTACTAGTAATCTTTGCCCATTCCTTCAGAAAGAGCATTCTAAAATATTTAATGATTGTGTAACTGCTATGCCTAAAATCCTTCAGTGGCTCCCTACTTCAAAATCTTTAGCTGGACATATAAGAAGCAATATGATCTGGGAAAACCCATTCTTCTTTTTTTTCTTTAAGTATTTATTTATTTTGAGAGAGAGACAGAGTGTGCAGGCATGAGTGGAGGAGGGGCAGAAAAAGAGGGAGAGAGAGAGAATTCCAACTAGACTCTGTGCTGTCAGCACAGATCCCAACATGGGGCTTGAACTCACAAACCATGAGATCTTGGGCCTGAGCTGAGAGCAAGAGTTGGACGCAGAACGACTGAGCCACTCGGGCACCCCAAAGCCCATTCTTCTTTTCAGGCCCAGGATTTCCCTTAGCCCTTCGCACTTCACCACTTAATGTCTCCGCTAGAGTTGATGCTTCCCCACCCCTGTATCTCAGGCTGTTTCCACCAGTTACAGACTCCTCCCCTTTTTCTTTGCCATCAAATTCCTGCCTATTTGTCAAGACCCTTCCCATTCCCCAGGAAGTGGGCTTTCCCCCAGCCCATTGTTCTGCCATTTCATTCACTTTTGCCATATCCGGTGACTCGCTGGTGAATGTTTAACAACCGTCTCTCTGGGAGAAAAAAATAATGATTGCCATTTGTGTAAATGGCAATTCCCATTGTGTAAATACTTCCACGATAGCTGGTTTCAAGCTACCAACTTAACGTCACGGAACGCAGAGGTGGGAATGAGCTAGTATGAGCCAGCTCAAGTCACCACTGACTATATAGAGAGAGATTTTATAGCATTTATCCCATTGCCTTTCAACTGTTTGTTTATGGATAAAGGCTGTATCTTATTTATCATACTTTCCCCAACATCTAGAACCTTAGTACAGTAGCTGACACACAGTAGGAGGTAAATAATAAATGCATGCCTATGTGTTTTAGGAGAGGTTGCAATAGGATGGAAGGAACTAAGAAAGAGGGAATACATACTACTCATTAATCTAGTGGACTTTGCAGAGCTGAGAGAACACTAGCCACCCCATAGTGCCTCTAGTAAATGAAGGATCCCACCCTTGTCCCTACCTCGGTCTTTCCTTCCCTTCTTACCCTAACTTCCAGACAATTTAGTCTAGACTTACAGTTTCTATCTTCTTCATAACTCTCTCTCCTCATCCAGTCCCCATTTGGTCTCTTCCTGATGCCAACATACAATAGCAGTCTTCTCTTATTACGCTTCTCTGTGCTGTTTGGATTTGCCCACCACTCTCTTCTAGCCGACACTGTCTCCTTTTTGGCTCCTTGAGTCACAGTCTCCTTGTTCTTCCTTTAACTCACTAGCCCTTCTTTCTCAGTCTTTTTCCTTGTATCCGTGTCATCTCCTGTAGGTTGACTATTCCCAGATTCTGTCCTTGAGGCTTCTCTCTTCTCACTCTTCATGTTTTGCTGAAGAATGGTATGAATTCTGTGGTTTTAATTCCATGCTTAATGTTCAGCTCTAAATTTGCTCCTATGTGTCAGACATATATACATTTAGCTATCCACTGGACAGCGATACCTGGATGGCTTCACCCAAAGATTTTTTGTTTTTATTTTTTTTAATGTTTATTCATTTTTGAAACAGAGATAGAGACAGAGGGCGAGCGGGGGAGGGGCAGAGAGAAAGAGGGAGACACAGAATCCGAAGCACGCTCCAGGCTCTGAGCTGTCAGCACAGAGCCCGACACGGGGCTCGAACTCACAAACCGTGACATCGTGACCTGAGCTGAAGTCGGATGCCCAACTGACCGAGCCACCCAGGTGCCCCTTCACCCAAAGATATTTAATTCAACACACCCAAATCCTAAGTCAAAATTTGTTTTTGCTTCAAAATGTTTCTGCTCCTGTAATTTTCTTTTCTATAGTTCAAATCATCATTCCACAATCTAAGATCTATCCTAAGACTTCTCTCTTTGCTTAATCAACAAGTCCAGTGGATTTTGTCTCCTAAAACCATCTTTTATGTTTTAATCTTGCCTCTGTATCTCCATTGACCTTTACCGTCTGTCACTGGACTGTGACAATACCTCTAACTGCTGTCCTCTCCCCATCTCACATCCTCATCCCTTTAAGACATTCTCTATGGTGCTGCCACAGTGACCCATCCAGAGTGCTGGTCTAACCACCTCATTAAAACAAAGTCTGTGTCCCTCAGCATTTGACATATGTAATGGCCCTTCTTGATGTGGCCTCCGATTCTCTTTTTTGTCTCTCTCCTTCTTTCCACTCAACCTCTACCAACAATTGTCTCCATTTTCTTCATCTCCTATCTTTATGTAGAACAATTTCCCATCATTGTTCCACAATAGTCCTCCAAATCCATTGTCTAGTGTCACCTCGTCTACAGTCTTCTCTACTTCCTTCTCTGAAGATAGAATAAATAACTCTCAAATTTCTTGCCTACTTACATTTCTATTCTGGCACGTCCTGTGCTGTATGTGCTCATTGTTTTTATTTGTTTATCCCTTTCACTAGACTGTGGCTTCCTCTTTCCAACACTATCTTTGCAGTTCCTGGTATGGTACCAGTCCATAGGGAGTGCTCCTTCATTCTTCTTTTGTTGTCGAAATAGAGTGTTAAAACCACAGTCAAACGCTGCTCCTATGCAATATTTAAAAACTGGAAATTCTGGCTTTATAAAATGAAAGTGACTGACTGGTAGGGAAGATCTGAAGGATGCTTACAAGCCTTTTATGTGCTTTTTTATTAGGTCTGAGTATCTCCTAATTCATTAATAATGAGGGAAAGGAAGAACGCTGGCAGGTTTTTATCTCAAATCATTATTAATACAGAATATTTTTTTCCCCAAAATTTCTCTGTGTAAAGCACCATTAGATTCTGTCGGCAAAATCAGCATTCAGGAAATGACTTGGGTCTTGACCCAGTCCCTAAATATGGGCCGATGCTGCCGCTTGCCTGGGGAGCCCATTCACCACTCTCATGTATTTTCCCAGTAAAGAGTTGATTCATGTTACAGGTAGAAAAGAAAGCGTCTCCACATCTCAGCGTGTGCAGAACAGAACTCGTCATCTGCCCTCTTAACCCCGCATCCCCTCCTGTGTTGTCTATTTTTGTTAATGCATCACCATCCTCCCTGCCACCCAGGCTCAAAATCTCCCCGTTATCTTTGCTTCCCTTTCCCCCTCCCCTGCCCCCAACGGCTTGGCTGTTGTCAATTCTGCCTTCCCGTTACCTCTCACACCTGTCCCCTCCTCTGTTCCCATCCCTGTTGCCCTAATTCAGATGCTTATTACCTCTTGCCTGGACTGCAGCAGTAACCGGCTGAATGGTCTCTGCCTCACTCAGATCAGTCTTACATACCAGGTCAATCTGCCTGCAACAGAGCTTTCATCACGCCCTACCCCTGTTAAAAACCATTCAGTGGCTTCTCTATTCCCCGCAGAATAAAGTCCGCATTCATTCAAGGTGCGGCCTTTGCAACATGATTTCTCATTACTCCTTTCGTGCTCCCTATGCTTCAACTAAATCAAACTACTTTCTCTTTATTCACTCACTCATTCATTTATTTAATAGCTATTTATTGAACCACTGCGCAAGGCACTGAGGATACAGAAATGAAAGGCAACATTTCTGATCTCAAGCAGCTTACCAGTTCTGCCTCCTTCCCACCTCTGGGCTGTTAACCTTTCTGTCTCTATCGCCTAGAATGCTCCCCCTGCCCCCATCTACACCTGCCCAGATTCCACCCTTGCCGCAACGCTTCCTTTCCCCTGATTCAAATATCACCTTCTTCCTGAAGCCTCCTCCTGCCCCACCTCTTTCTCCAAGCTGGAAGAAATCAATTCCTCCTCTCAGAGTTTATAGCACATCACCTGCATTCTCTGAAGGCTATGTCTCATTTTCTAATGAAAACTATATGTTCCTGAGAGAAGGCTCCGTGTCAGCTTCACCTCTGCATCTGAAAGAACATTCAATACAGTTCTGAGCAAATATTAATTACTCAGTTAAATTTAGTTGAGTGAACCAATATCTCACAGATGCACCACGTAAATGAGGCCTCTAAGTCTTAGATTTTAGAACCGGAAAATGGTCCTTTTCTGTTCTTTGCTCCTGATTGTCAAAAAGATTCTGGCTTTTTCACTACCCATGCTTTCTGTTCTGGGCAGAATGCCCAATGCCACGTGGATTGGAGAGTCAATACAAAGGGCCCCTGGCTAGGTTCCTTAAGAGGCCTCCTGACTTTGCATTCCTGGGATCGTGCTCTTTCAGGGCCACATGGCAGCTCCCAGCTCCGTTCCTTGGTAACCTAGATTATTCAGGGTTTACTCCACCTCCTCCTGGAGACAAGGTAGGCTCAGTCATCTAGGGGTCTGCACCACTGCGGGGTCACAAAGGCAAGACTGGCTCGGAACCAGGAGTTTGGGTGCAAAACACAGCTTGGGCAGGTGCTCCGTCTGGGCTTGTGCACGAGGGCAAGGGGCAGTGGCTGTGTGGTCAGAGCCAGAGGCTGCAATTGCTCTGGGACACTCCAGATCCTGGTGGGGGTCCCAGCGAGAATCACAGCTTGTGGGCAAATGGGATGCTGGAAGCGAGTCCCCTCTAAGTCCAGGGCTCCCAAGGGGTGGGGGAACTTCTTTGGCTCCTTCGGTAGCCCTCCACGGATGCCAAGCTCAGATTCTCGCCCCTTGGCATTGATTGATAATCTCTGACCTGGCCCCACCTACTTTCCTTAATTTAGCATCCACCACATCTCTGGGAACAGCTTCTAGTACCCTCACAACATACAGCTCTCGGCTACTCAAGCACGGCCTGCTTGTTCGCGCCCCTGGGTCTTTGCCTAAACCGGCTGCCCTAGTACCCACCACCTGCTCCATTCGCGGTCCGTTGAAATCCTCTGCCGCCAAAGCCCTACTCAAATACCACATCCATTCAGACTCTTGTGTCGACTGCCCCAGTCAAATGCACCACTCTAGTTTTAGCACTGATTTCATTGTGCTCTCTCTTGCAGATAGACAGTTGTTGGTAAGTCTGTCTCCTTAAACGGATTATACGATTTTTTTAAAATAGCCACATTTTATTTAGATGTGTACCTAAAAGCCTAGCACGGCTCCCAGAATGCAGAAGCCCTGTGGCTATCTAAGAAATGTTTGCTAAATGGTATCCAAATGAAACATTATCATGCTGTTCAATAGGATTAATATGCTTCCGGAGAGTTTCTACCTTGTAGAAGGGGTGAGGCCAACACGGATGCCTGTTTCCCCCGGAGCATCTTGCCCATGCCTTGGCCCCGAGGGTGTTTTCTGTCCTGTTTAGTGCAATTCTAGGTCTGAGACCCAATTCTGTGAGCTGTCTTTCTCCTCTGATTCCCTCAGCTTATCCCTCCCCCTGATAGTTTGGGGCTCACCTATTCCCCATCACTAATTTCTTGGGACTGGGTAGGTAGTGGGCATGGGCGAAGGCAGGCACCCAGGCCCCAGGGGAGGTAAGAACACCAAGAAAGCAGACACTGCGTTTCATCCTCTCTGTCTACCTTCCAATCACCTCCCTTGACTTTCACATTTTCGAAGTGCTCAGGGCCTTTTGTGTCTATGCTGTATGAGGATATTTTACTGCACCTTCTTCTATAGCTTCCATGGTCCCATGCTCATTTACATCATTCCCAGCAAAGCTGTGAGTTTCCTGAAGGAGAGAATTGGGTCTTGCAATATTCTAGTATCCACAACACAACATCAAGCATAGGTTTCTATACAATGAATATTGTTGAATTTTACAAATCAAGCTTCCTATCTGGGCATCCTGATGAGTCATGGGCATCAAAGCGAAACACTGTGGTCTGTAATTAAAATATCTTCACTGCAATGTTATCATAATAACAAATAACTGGAGATAACTTAATGCCTAACAATGAGGTACAAGATTCAGTAAACCATGGTGCATCACTATGGTGGCATATTATGCAGTTATTAAAATGGTAGTTATAATGTGAATGGAGCTATATGGAAAATATAATAGACTGGTAACTGATTAAAAAAGCTTAAAAAAGAGTCCAAAACTAGCATCTTAACTATCACGTTGCTCGACAACAAACCTGGGAAGGTGATATGGGGAGATGAAGCTGATATTAATGCCGTCAGACTTTAAGTGATTTTTCCCATGTCTTTAAGGTTGTGGCTATATTATCTTTTGAATAAAAATGTGGGCATAAATATAATTAACATAAAGAATATATAAACCGTTTCACTTGAAGTTTAGGGCCATCAGTAGTGGGAAGTCCATATGGCCAAAGAATGGAAGTGCAAAAAGGTGATTTTGATCAATGCAAGTGTCCTATGCCTTTTTGCCATATACTCTTACCAAATGAGTTTTGGTAACTATGGTGATGATACTGATAACCAAAAGAAAATGTTTCTTTGATTGTTATCCTGAAACCTGAAAATCAGTATGGAAACTGAAAATAATCATGGCGTCCCTATGAAAAATATGCCAACTGCAGTAAGGTCAAATAGTTCAGGGCAGAGGGCTAGTCCCACCTTGGGACAGGCTGATCCCTATGTGGCACATGGTGACAGAGTGGACATTCTGGTCCAGTTCTGGTATTAAAGACCCATGGCATTTTGGGAGAGTCACTTAACCTAAATAGGTAATTTCCTTCATCCAGCTGGCCAGCCAACCCCATTCAACAAAACCCGGTGAGTTTCTACTGGGTGGCAACATCGAGCTCAGCACTGGGCCATCCGTACTTTCTGCCAGAGCAAGTTCACAGGGATAGTGGGAGGATAAAATGAAATAATGCATGTAGAGGCTGTGTGGGAAAGCTGCACGAAATAAATGTGAGCTATTATTAAGAAGAATGTAGAGGCATAGCTGGTCTAGTTAGTTCCACAATGCTAACAGCTGATTCAGATCCCAACAAAATTGAGACAATCAGCTACTAACAAAGCTGGGAAAAACAAAGCCCTGATTAAAATGGGCTGCAGCTGACTTTTCCAAGTGTCCCAGCTGGCCTCATTCGGGTTCTCACAGCAAACCATTGTACCTCCAGCAGAGTACTGATCACCCTGCCTAGGGCACAGTTCTCTCCTGTGCACCTGTCTCTTTACCTAAACTGTCACCTCATCCTCAAGAGCTGGTTTAAAAATGTTTGTTAAATCTGAAGGCCTGGTGTGTGCGTGCGTGTGTATACAAGAGATAGAAGATTTTCAATCTTGATGAGTAATTTCTGACTTAACACCAAGGATGGGCAGTGTTTCTCCTCTGAGCCAGCTACTTGAAAGGCTGCTACCACTCTCTTGCAAGCTCCGAAATGCCTTTATAGGAATTTTAAATGGACCTGACCTTTTCCTTAAAATTGTTCCTCTTCTCATTCAGGAAGAAATGAGATGAATTAGTCTAACACTTCACTGAGGGAATGGGGAGAGAGTATGAAGGAGCAATCCGCAGTCAGGAAAAAGAAATAGACAAGAAACATTGGAAAGGCAATCTGGCCCAAGTTAGCAGAGGATCTCGTTTGTAGATGAGGCACTGACCTCAGAGACGTGCCCCCCGTCTCTGAAAAGTGCCCCAATAGGGAGGTGAAGGTGGCATCTGAGGTCAGGTGCTTGGTCCTTCCTTCCCGAAGACAGAGGGCTTAGAAACATTAGTCACAGCTAATGAAGTTTGATTTAATGAATCAATACCAACAATTCCAGTTCTTTCTTCATTGCTGAGTCACATATTGGCATGCCGGTCATTTATAAACTTGCCACCTTCATTGCAACCCCACCGTTAGCATTGTGTAGGGGCAGAAACAGAAGGGTGCTGACTGCGGAATGTCAGGGCCTTTGCAGTTCACCCATTGCGTGCTGCTGTTTGAAGTGGCCAAAGAGGTTCTCCGTCTCTATGACTAGCCTATAGAGACATCAGGTGTTTCTTTTTTTTTTACTAAATTCCAAGCGAGGATAATAATTCTATGAACAGAGCTCGTAAATTGACAGCTTACTCTGTCCAGGTAGAGTGCCAAAATCTGTTCCTATAAATTCTGTGGGGTCACAGAGCTAATAAGTTGCGGAGTGAGGATTCAGTTCCTAAGCATGGAGCTGTGAGGTTGATAGGAAATGATCATACTGAATATCTGTCCAATTCTCAGATCTCGACTTAGAATCTACTATAGGAAGTGTCCTGGGCCAGACGTTAGAAGGGACATTAGAAGTTCTACAGCCTGACTCCACCTGTCACCAGATTTCAGGCTCCTGTGACACTCACTAAAGCTATAGATTAAGATACTACATTTCCTACCATTGCTGTCACCATTACTATGACCATCACCTCCAGAATGTTCTACCAGCATCACCAGCGCTTCCATCAGCACCATCGCTGATGCCAAAAACATCTGCAAAGCATCCGTTGTTTGCACACGGCCATGTGGCCCTTCTCAAAAGTGGCAGCTGGGTCACAGCTGGGGCAAGCTAAAGGATTATGTGGTGCCTGAGTGAAGGTGACATGTGACAAACTCTCCTCTTAGCCTTGAGCAGACTGCAGAGGCCGCTCTCCCAGGAGTTGTCAATCCAGGACAGAAGACCATGCTTGCAGAATGGAAAATGAGTTTACATAATGTTTTAGGAGGAGTTGATGGCTGAGACTTCAATCTCTTTTTCCGAGAGCCCATCTGTGCTGACTTCTCTCTTCTTGATCAAAGGCCCCACCAACCTGTCACAAAGGGCACCCTATCACATCAGGCAGCGCCTCACCTCTGCAAAACCGGAGGAGGTACTGAACACACCAAGATGGCACCGTCACGCCAACTACAACCGCTCGAAACACACACAACATGGCAAATGGCAGAACCAGAGAGATAAAGTGAATTCTACGCGGGGAATCGATATATAAAAACATTTCATGCACACAGCCACACTATCCAGATGCATTTATATTCATTACATTACCTTAATCATGGAGCCAAATGAAAACATAGGTGGAACACCATCTGGAAGCCCGTGAATGCCGGAGACTCCCGGAAGCTGGGACAGAGGCCTGGAACCGATTCTGCCTCACGGCGTCAGAAGGAGCCAACACAAGTGATTTGGATTTCCGGCCTCCAGAGCTGTGGGACAATACGTTTCTGCCTTTTAAGTCACCCAGTTTATCATACTTTGTTAGGGCAGCCCCAGGAAACGAGCGCATTAGTCAAACCCTGGGAGGAAACTACTTCCCATGGAACGTCTCTGAGTGTAGCACACTCCTGGCATTTAACACTCGACCGTAACTATTTGTTGGCTGACCTGCTATTTGACTATTACTTGATGAGTGGCACTATACTAAGCTCTGTGATGTTACAGATGTGACATGATTTTACGCGCGAGACTCTTCTAGTCTTCGTGGGTGACAACACATCAACTATATGAAACTCTAAGGTGGGATGGAAAGGTGTTAAATAGAGGTTCAAAAACAGTACGGAGAAAGGAACTATCACAGGGAAAGTCTTGTGGACAAGGTGGCAGGTTGTGAAGTGACACAGGTAAAGGTTATCTTTTGCTGCTTGATAGAACATGGGACCCCACTAATAATCTGAGGGCTCCTGCCTGTGCTGCTGTGCTTTACGTGTGCTCAGTCTGGGGTCCTGGGATGCTGTTGATAGGCAGGAAGCTGTAGGTGAGAGAATCCCAGACAACGTCTCTGTGTTGCTTCCCTTTCTAGAGACTTCTCTGGTGCTAACATGGGATTCTCAGAAAGCTGAGTGTCAGAGCAGACCTGGAGGCTTCCTGCATAGAGTGTGGAAGCTACACAGTACGCCCATCACTTGCTTTCTTTGCTGCAGTGAAAACTCAGTAGGGTCTAGGCTGGGAGAGGAAGTGGTATAGGCCACCGCTGGCCCTCCACCTAGTGCTGAATCCCAGTGATGTTTGTCATCAAGGGCTTTGGGGATCCTTACGAATCTGCCTTGGTTCGTTTCCCAGTCTCACAAGCTTCGAATGGCCCAGGATGTGTTTCTCTGGAATACAAGATAGAATATGACAAGTATCACAGGATGGGAAGAAAAGTAATAAGAAGCAGAGACAACCGTGCTCCCAGGTGGCTGGTGGGGGTAAAGAGGGGAAGAGAAGGAGTCTCTCTCTCTTGTTTGCCAGACTTTCCCCTGTGACTCCGCCTACCCCAGAGCAAGTCCAACCCTGACCTCCGGTGCTAGTATCTCAGGAAGCACAGGTTCGGAATATTAGTGAGGCCCCTGACGCTGTCATCGTCATGACAATGACAAGGACATGACGGTGACAACAGCCTGCCTCGTCCCACCTGAAGCCTCCCTTGACAATCTCATGCAGAGCTCATGGCTCCACCCTGGCACTTTAAGCTCTGCTTAGCATAATGCCATCCTGCTTTATATTGTAGTTAAATGTTGATCTCAACCCCTAAATATAAGTGCCCTGAGGTTAGGAAACAGGTACAATCCATGTTTTTATCATTCTAAAGGCTGGCATAGTCCCATTTATTTAATAAGAGGTAGCAAATAAATCAACAGGCATTTACTGAGTGCCTATGAAGTGCTGGGTATTGTGCTATGCTCTGGAGATCAGTACTTTGAACAGAAAGTGTCGACAGATACAATGATCTGCTCTTGTTGACCCCTATTTCTCTTCAGCCTCCAGCTCTCTGACGTTACTTATCGGTCACATCGGTGGGCTCATGCCCCCCCTCAGCAGATGGCAAATAAGATGCTCCCTGATTGTACTGGGAGTTGCCTCAATTTGTAGATTGTGATGCCTTATACCTGTGCTCAGGACAACTTGCTGGGTCCTCCCTGTCCCTTGCTTGCCCCAGTCCCTGGTTCCCAACTGCTCGCCTAAAATTTGGCTCCTCTCATTAGTTAGACTTCCTGGCTTCTGTCTTCTCTCCTAACTCTGACCAGAGCTCTGCCTTGACCATCAGCTCTCAGATGGCCCCATGAATCTGGCTGCATCAATCAGAGCCAGCGCCTGGTGTTCACCGTGAGTCTTGTCTCACCATCCGTTCCGGGTTTCCAGTCTTTACGACACACATCTGCCTTCAGGCAGGTCTTCTTCTCAAAGGAAGAAAGGAAGGACTAAATTATGAACATGCATTCCATTATAAGTATACTTGATTGCTGAAACAATAGTAATGTAAGTCCGATCAAGTTGAAAAGAAAAAAAAAAGAATGAAAACATCCACCAAAAAAACCATATAAGTTGGTGGGAGAAAATGAAGTTAAGTGTTCTAGGGTCTTTATACTATCTGTAATAGACAGGAGTATTGGTTAATTTTAAAAATTATATAAATTATGCATATTGTGTTTTTTATTTTAAAAAAAATTTAACATTTATTTATTTATTTAGACAGAGACCGAGAGCAAGTGGGGAAGAGAGGAGAGAGAGGGAGTCACAGGCTCCGGGCTCTGAGCTGTCGGCACAGAGCCTGACGCTGGGCTCGAACACACAAACCGTGAGATCATGACCTGAGCCGAAGTCTGAGGCTTAACCGACTGAGCCCCCCGGGTGCCCCTGTACAGTGTATTTTTTAGAGTAAATAGTAGAATAGAAATAGAGTGTATAACTCCCTAACAAATGAAAATAAATACATTCAAAGGAAGGCAATAAAGGAAAGAAAAAGAAACATATTAGTAGGGCAAATACAAGCAGATTTTTAACCCCAAAATATTAGAACTTACACAAATTTAAATGGGTTAAGGGCTCTAGCAAACAACAACAACAACAAAGCTCAAAGATTTTCTGGCTAGATTATATATGACATATATTCCTGTATATATTATTTTCAAGAGACATGTCTGAAACATAAGGATACCAAAAAGTGAAAGATAAAAGGATGGGAAACATATAGCAGGAAAATACTAATTGACAGTTATCTTGGAAGGCTTCATTAACTGTGAAGCAAAATAGACTAAACATTTTTAGAGATAAAGAGTATAATTTCACAAATGGCATGTTTTAATTAACAAAAATATTATAATTTAAAATATGTAAAAAACCTAAAAAATAAAGCTTCAGAATATATAAACTTAAAATCAACAGAAGTATATGAAGGAAAAAATAACAGTCAGAATGGGAGATTTTAATACACCTCTTTCAGTCATAGATACATCTTACAGAAAAACTCATAATGATAAATTTAAACCAGATAAAAAGTTGACCTAATGGCTGGATATAGAGCATTGCATTAAACTATTACAGAAAACATATTCCTTTCAGGCACACATATAATATTTATAAGAATCAACTATTTCTGGATGTTGATTCAATCTCAATAAATTTTATCGAATTGAAATCATATTAAACATGACCTCCAATAAAAATGCAATTAAGATAGAAATAAAAACACAAAAGCTAACTAGAATATTCTCATTTGATTAGAAATTTAGACACTTCTAAATAATCAAAGAAGTATAGCCAAAAAGAAAGTTTAGTGTTAATCAGAACATATTTTGAACTAAACAATTGTGAAAATGCTATTTAAAATCTGAGACATACAGCCAGTAGCATGCTGGAGCTGGAGCCAATTGTTAAATATTCAAGAAATTTCTAAAAATTCTAGAAATAGCTGGTTGTTAACTCACTAGTAGCTTGAAATCAGTCATGGTGGAGTACTTACAACACAGATACATGGACCTGGCATGCTACATATCAGGATTTTTCCTTTTTTCTTCATCCCCTCTCCACTACTCTCCTCCCCTCCCTTCCCCTCCCCTCCCCTCTCCTCTCCCTCCCCTCCCCTCTCCTCTCCCTCCTTTCCCCTCCCTTTTCCTTTTCTTTCTTGTAGTTCTTTCTTTCTTTCTTTCTTTCTTTCTTTCTTTCTTCCTTCACAAGTTAGTTACAGAACACCAAGAGATGCAGTTAAAACATTATATTGAGGGAAATTTATAGCCTCAAAAGGATGAATTAGAAAAAAACGAAAGGCTAGAAATTCTAATTTCAGGAACTAGATAAAACAAAGCAATACAAAAAAAAAAAAAGAAAAAGAAAATACAAGAAAGAAAACAAGAAAGAAATTGATGGAATAGAAAATTATTATACCAAATAGAAATATAATCAAGAAAACAAACAAAACCAATAGTTCTTCAAAAATATGAATAAAATTGACAACTTCTGGTGCAATTGATTAAAAAAAAGAGAAGAAATTCACAAATAATACCAGGAATGAAAAAGTATATATTACTACTGTTACTACACACATTGAGAAGATAATAATAGGTTATATGAACAACTTAATGCCAATATGTTTGAAGATAAATACAAAATGTATACATTCTTGGAAAAATATATATAATATACAAAACCCTTCTCATGAAGAAGTAAGAATTTTGAATTTTTCTCTAACCAGTAAAACAAAACCTTCTTATCCAGAACTCTCTAAGCCCAGATAGTTTTACCAAAAAGTTCTATAAATGTTCATGGGAGAAAGATGTCCAATTTATACCCATTCCTTCAGATAACTGAGTTAATGGGGCAAATCTTTCATTATGCTTTATGACACTACCCGTAATCTTGATTCTAACACTCAACTAAGACAAAATGAGAAAGGAAAATTAGAGCCCAGTCTCACTCATGAATGTAAACGCAAAACATAAACTGCAATTAGTAAACTGAATCCAGCAACATGCATAAAAAATACACCATGACTAATTTGGGTTTATCTTAGGAATGCAAGATTAGTGTAACTTTGGAAAAGTGATTCATGTAATTCATCACATTAAAAGAAAAAGTGGGAAAAATGGCATATCACAGAGATGCAGAGAAAGTATTTGGTAAAAGTCAACATCCATTCATAATGAAACTCTTATGAAAATAGAAACAGAATGAAATTTCCTTAACTTTACAAAGGCTATCTACTACAATTTTATTGCAAACATCGCACTAAATGTTAAAACTTTGATAATTCTCATTTGGAAATTTGAAACAAAAAAAGAATTCCCACTTGTGCTCCTTCTGTTTAACCTTGTCCTGGAGTTGCTTGCCAGCTCATTAATACAATACAAAGAAATAAAAGGTATAAGAATTAAAAAGTTGAGGAAAATAACTGTCACTATTCACAGATGATATAATTACACATAGAAAATCCAAAGAAACTCATAGATAGATCACTATAATTATTATGAGGGTTTGACATGGTTATAGTACTCATATTCAATACCTAAGCAATAAATTTAATTCATATAATCAAGCGGCAAATTGCAAATGAAATAAAAGAGCTACCGTCTACAATCACATAAAGCAAGATGATATCCTTGGGAATAACGCTAACAAAATATTTTTGTCTAAGATGTCTACCAAGAAAATTATAAAATGTTATTGAGAGACATTAAAAAAGAAAATGAACTTAAGTGGAGAGATAGCACCAAGTTTATGAATCAGATTAGTCAGTTTTTTGAAAGATGTCACTTGTTCTCAAAAGGTTATAAATTTAATGCAAACCCAAGTAAAACTTCATAAACTTCTGTTGTTGGTGTTGTGGTTTTAACTTAGCAGGCTGATTTTAAAATTCAGATCGATATGCAAAGAGTTCATAAGAATATCCCAGACACTCTTGAAAAAGTAGAACTCACTGGCTTTCCCAGACATCAAGATCCATCGGGAAAGCAAGGATTTTTCAGCAAATTGCTGGGGCAATGAGGTATCCACATGGAAAAAATAAAGCTGGATTTTATACCTCATACCTTACTATAAAAGTTGGTTTCCCTGGGTTGAGAGGTGGAGGGGAGAAGGAAAATCGATAAGGAAAGATACTGTTATGATCTTGGGGTGAGGATTTCCTAAATAAGCCGCACAAAAAACATGAAGTACAAAGAAAAACATTTGTAAATTTTCTCTACATTAAAATCAAGACATTCTCTTCAACAAATGGCAACATAAAAAAAGATAAAAGTATAAACCACACTGCAACACACACAGCAAACAACAGATTGGTACTCAAAATATTTAAAGAAACCCCCCCAAATCACCCATAAAAGGCAGAGAACCCATAGGAAGAATGGGCAAAAGTCTTAAACAGACACTTCACCAAAAGGAAGTATGATTGCCACTTAGCTATAAGGTAAATTTTCGGTGAAATCAAATAGGATCAGGATGGGATTCCTTCCATACTCACTAGATGGACAAAGGCTCTTCAAATCTGACAGGCAAGAGATGATAGAACATTGGGAACTTTCCTGACTGCTGATCAGAGCGTCAATGCACCCCCCTAGAAATCAGTTATGCATTATTTAACGTATTACCAAGAAATATAAATACCCAGAAATAGAATCCCTAGGTGTATACCCTACCAAATTTTGTTCAGATGCACCAAGAAACACAAGCATATTTATAACAGCACTGTTTGTGGCACCTACCACTTTGATACGACGTAAATACCCACGGACAAAAGAACAGATGAATTACTTTGTAGTTTATTCACGGAATGGAACACTACACAGCAATGGCAGTACTCCAACACGTGCAGGTACGTGGATGAATCCCACCAACCCAATGTCAGATGAAAGAATAGGGATAGAATAGTCCCATTTATATAAACTTCAAAAATGGGAAGCAAAATTTTATTGTTTACAGTTATGCATACATGAGTGGTAAAGCCCTAGAAAAAGGCAAGGAAATATGGTCATGAAAGCACAGTGGTCATCTCTAGGGAGAAAGGGCAACGTTGTCATCAGGAAGAGGCCCATGGGATCTTCTGTGATGCTGACAGTGTTCCTTTTGTCCTGGCTGGTGGATATTTGGGCGTTCTTTTTATTTTTATTCATTTACTTGTTAAACATATACGTGTGGTTTACGTACTTTTCTGCGTGTGTACTCGTACATCGTGACTTTTTAAAAATAAGCGGTGGGGGGAGATGAAATTATCACCACTGGATGTGAGTTCCATTTGCTGGTAGCTGTGGAAGACACCTGACCCACCAAAGCTGTTGAATGGCCTGGCTAAACTTCCTGGTGAGGAATACACGGAAGTACTCCAGGACTATCCATTCGGGAGCTGAAGTAAGACTTTGGGAGACAATGACTTGAATTGGCATTTCCATTCCTCATTCCAGCCTCTCTTGCAAAAGCTCTTGGCACCAGTCATTTAACATTGACTGAGCACCACTAATGTGCCAGGCACTGGGTCAGGTGCTGGGAGACAAAGCCCGATAAATTGTGAGCTTCGAAGAGTTTACCACCCATAGAGGAAATGCAGATCACTGATTACAGCGGGGTGCTAGCTCGTCTAAGCGTGGAAATGCAGTTAGGAGTTAGGTGGGTCTTGGGTAGAGACACCTTTCCAGAAGGTGATGCCTGAGGTCTGTTTTGGAGGACAATTGCCAGGCAAACGTGGAGTAGTGAAGGGAGAATGCGTGGGCAAGTAAGAAACAGCAGCTGCATTCTAGAAAAAGCAAATGGCTCTGCATGTCTCGAGTGCTCTGGAGCGCATAGGTGGAGTTGATCTTAAAAGGTTTACTGCAGGGGCGCCTGGGTGGTGCAGTCGGTTAAGCGTCCGACTTCAGCCAGGTCACCATCTCACGGTCCGTGAGTTCGAGCCCCGTGTCAGGCTCTGGGCTGATGGCTCAGAGCCTGGAGCCTGTTTCCGATTCTGTGTCTCCCTCTCTCTCTGTCCCTCCCCCGTTCATGCTCTGTCTCTCTCTGTCCCAAAAATAAATAAACATTGAAAAAAAAAAAATTAAAAAAAAAAAAAAAAAAGGTTTACTGCAGGAACCCCATCCATTCCTAGCCTGCTGCAGTTATGGGTTAGGTACAATCTTTTCAGCTTTTAGAAAGTATTCCTAGAAGGGATATCCTTAAGGTGAAAAAATCAATAGTAACATCAATACGTTTTTACTGAGAGCCTACTATATGCAAAATAGGGGCTGGGCTGGTGAATATGGAAGGTGGGATGTGGGGAAGTAAGATAAAAAGTATTTCTGTGGGGGCTCACAAAATTTGAAGGTGACAATAATACTTTATGCTTATGTAGCGTTTGGCCATTTACAAACTTTTTCACAAAGATCTCATTTGGTTTGAGGGGGAGAGGAGCCCTGATAAGGGGTTTACCTGATGGTTTTGCCTATGATCAACACCATGTCCTACATGGCATCAGCAACGCGTCTGTGGTCATGGGCTGCTGACCTGTATTCTGGGATTTATCGGAGGATGGACGAACATAAGGCACTGTACATTAGCTAACTTGACAATAAATTATATTTAAAGAAAACCCAAACCCCCCCAGAAACCCCAAAAACCAATGGCCAAATTATGGAAAGAGCTCAAATGTGCATTCACTGATGCATGGATAAAGAAGATGTGGTATGTATATATATGTATGTTTATATATATATGTATATATATATACACACACACACACATATACACACACACATATATACATACATACATACACACACACACACACACACAGCGGAATATTACTCAAGCATAAAACAGAATCAAATCCTGCCATTTGCAATGACATGGATGGAGTGCGAGAGTATTATGCTAAGTGAAGTAAGTCAGTCAGAGAAAGACAAATACCATATGATTTCATATGTGGAATTTAAGAAACAAAACAAATGAACATAGGGAGAAAAAAAAATAGAGGAAAACCAACAGACAGACTCTTGGTCTGAACCAAGAAACAAACTGATCGTTCCCAGAGGGGAGGTGGGTGGAGAGATGGGTGAAATAGGTGATGGGCACTAAGGAGCACACCTGTTGGGATGAGCACTGGGTGTTGTATGGTAGTATTGAATCACTAAATTCTATACCTGAAAAAAAAAAAAAAGGAAGAAAGAAAAGATGCTTACCATCACTAATCATCAGGGAAATGCAAATCAAAGCCATAATGAGATGTCACCTCACATCTGCCAGAATGACTATTACCAAAAAGACAAAAAATGTCAAGTGTTGATGAGGATGTGGAGAAAAGGAACCCTCGTGCATTGTTGGTGGGAATGAAAGCTGGTGCAGTCACTACGGAAAACAGTATGGAGGTTTCACACACACACACACACACACACACACACACACACACACACGCGTGCATGCACGCACACACACACACACATTAAAAATAAAAATATCATGTGATCCAGCAATTCCGCTCCTGAAGAAAATGAAAACATTAATCTGAAGACATATGTGCACTCTTATGTTCATTGCAGCATAATTTACAAAGCCAAGATACAGAGACAACCTAAGTGTCCACGGATGGAGGAATGCATAGAGAAGTGATCTATATATGCAACGGAATATTACTCAGCCATGAAAAAGAATGAGATCTTGCCATTTGTGACAACATGGATGGGCCTTATTATGCTGAGTGAAATAAGTCAGAGACAAGGTCATATGACTTCACTTATATCTGGAACCTAAAAAATAAAACAAATGAACAAACAAAACAGAAACGGATTCATAGATGCAGGAAACATAAACTGTTGGTTACCACAGTGGGAAAGTGTTGGGGGATGAGTGAAATAGGTGAGGGAGATTAAGAGGTACAAATTTCCAGTTAGAAAAGAAGTAAGTCATGGGGACAACAAGTATAGAATGGGGAATATAGCCAAGAATATTGTAATAACTTTTTATAGTGAAAGATGATGACTAAACTTACTGTGGGGATCACTTTGTAATGCATAAAAACACCAAATCACTATAATGTAAACCTGAAGCTAATAGGAATTGTGTGTCAATTACATTTCAATAAACAACAACAACAAAAGAAGCAAAACAACAGATGTCTGATACTCTATCATACCCACAAGAATGGCCATTATAGGAAGCACAGGTAATACAAAAGTGTTGCTGAGGATTGTTGTGGACGAACTGGAACTCTCATACATTGCTGGTGGGACAGTAAAATGGTACAGCCGCTTTGGAAAACAGTTTGATACGTCCTCGAAATGTTAAACACGGAGTCGCCTTATGACCTAGTATTTCTACTTCTCGCTATATAGCCAAGGGAAAAGAAAACACACAAAAAAGAAAAGAAGTACCCAGGAGAAAAGAAGACCCAAAAGCTTGTACACAAATGTTTGTAGCAGCATTATTCATAATCGGCCAAAAGGTGGAAACAGCTCAAATGTTCATCAAGTGATGAATGAATAAACAAATTGTGGTAAATTTTTACAACGGAATGTTTTTCCACAGTAAAAGGGAACAAAGTACTTATACATGCTACACAGAGATGAACTTTGAAAACATGATGCTAAGTGAAAAGAAGCCAGATATAAAAGGCCACAAACTGTATGATTCCATTTCTATACAATGTCCAAAACAGACAATCCATAGAAACATAAAATAGATTAGCAGTTGCCTGGGGCTGGTGGAGAGAAGGGGTTTGTGATGGGGGTGGGGGAAATGAGGAGTGACAGCTAACGGCTACAGGATTCTTTGCAGGGTGATGAAAATCTAAAATTGATTATGGTGATGATTGCACAACTAAAAATCATTGAATTGTGCACTTTAACTGCATGAATTGTATGGTATGTTAATTACATCTAAGTAAAACTGTTCAAAAAAAAAAAAAAGGGCAACAGATATTCCACTAGGTTTATCTAGAAGCAAAGGATGATTGGAGGTAGGCAATGCCTTCTACATGCGGCATGGTACCCTGAAAATAGCACTGATTGGCATTGGTTCAATCACCACGTAGCTGTGTGGCTTTAGGCAAGCTGTTGAACCTCTCTGAGATTCAATCGTCTCACCTGTAAAATGGGGTCATAACCTCTGCCCATCTCAGTGATATGGCATGAAATGAGATTACTGTCTGAAAGGCGTTTCCAATGAAAAATCAGCTTGTCTCAGCGTGTTGTTACTCTGCCCTTTTGCAGGACCTGCTTGCTAGGCCTATTGTCAGGCAGTGTTTATTTTTTATTTTGTTGTCTCCTGCCAGGTAGCTCTATATTCTGTCTACCAAATAGCAAATCGCTACATCGGTTTTCTGTTGTTTGACACTTAGGTTCTCAACCTAATAGTTTGTTTACATAAATATTTCAGTCTCTTAGCATTTCAAAAGAGTATTTTTAAACATTAGCTATGAAAAAAAAAAGAAGAGGAAATGGAGGCACAATTGCTCACTTTTCTAGGCTCAGCAGTTACCTATTGAATTATGCACATTTACAGGCAGAGAGAAGAAAAGAACAACAAAAATAAGACGCTTTCACTTGAGAACAGAAATACAGATTATCTATAAATTTGCTAAACTGTGCCTGGCCTTGGTGGTTAATCTTACATACATAATTTCACCCCCACATGAAAGCCAGGAGTGAAAATGACAGCTCCCAAGGAAAGCTTTTGTTACCCTAAACAGTGGTTCGGAAGAAGTTTCTGCTTCGATCTGATGGTCAGTCTTGTTATAAGACGTGGAGTGACAAGAGCCCCTACAACTTTGAGAACCGGAACCCAGGAGGTTCTAACTGACCTTGAATTCTAGATCTTGACTTCCTTGTGGTGTCTTTTGTAGTATCACAGCCCCGCTGCGGTTCGGTTCTAGAGGACGTTTGATTAAAATGTTATTTTTAGCTAATACATAATTTCCTACATTAAAATTCGAAAACCCAAGAGGCCCGCTTAGGCTTGTAAATGTGTGACGCGATCAGCCACTGGTGTCCAAGAAAATCTGAGCAAGAGGTTAAGAGCGGAAGAGTCTGCACACGAAAGATGCCCCAGCCTTGAGAGTCCCCGCCTCCAAACACGCCCCCTTGCCCGGTGCTCGCCAGAGTTTGTAACCTCATCTGTGGGAACCCACTGTCCAAGGGACAGCTCCTTTTCCAGGGCAGGGAGCAGCGCTGATGAAGGGCAGTGGCCCAGATGTCAGGCATGGGGCAGGCGGTGGGGAGAGGGGAGGTGGCGAGGTTCCTGCCTCGCTTGGCACAAGGCATCGATTTGCTGCGATAGGATTCAGACAGCGCGCCGCCCAGGACACTGAATATAGCTGTAGCTCGAGTCAGCCTCAGGCCCTGCTTCTTCCTGGCTTTCAAAGCTGTGCGGGGCTGGGTAGCAGCCACGGACACAAGTGTCTCACCAGGGCTCGCGTGCTCCTCATGCGAGATCAAGGTCCTCCTTACGCCTCACCTCTTGTTCCTAATGCGTGCTTTCAAAGAGACATTGGCCCGCTTGGCAGAAACCCAAAAAAGTCTGCTGTCTGTGAAGTTTGAGTAATGGAGAGTTCTCTCTGGTTAATTTAGATTAATAGGGGCTTGGCCTCACCCACTAATAGATGTTATTGTATATAGCATTTGTGTATTTCCAGTTTTCAAGGGACTGAAATTTTCTTGCAGTTCGCTTACTATGTTTCTAGCGTTTAAGCTGGTGTCTGAAAGATGTTGAAAATCTAGTTGATAAACAATCCAAA
This sequence comes from Panthera leo, assembly GCF_018350215.1. Classification (NCBI taxonomy): domain Eukaryota; kingdom Metazoa; phylum Chordata; class Mammalia; order Carnivora; family Felidae; genus Panthera; species Panthera leo. The sequence continues at coordinate 46,817,404 of NC_056685.1, forward strand.
GCACATGAAACAATTAAGAAGGCTTGATCATGAGGGAAACTGGGATTCAGAGAAAAACAGCAATTAGGAGGTAGTTGTGGTCAGAGAGAAGTTTCTGGAAGAGGTGAGGTATCCCCTGGGCTTTGAAGGACCTGCAGGATTTACCTGGCCACGAAGGAAAACACACAGGAAGCACAGGGGGCTGAGAGTGAGAGCATAGTTAATACCAAACCAAGAGGGAAAATAATTTAATCTTTCTTTGCCTGCTCAGAAGGCTCATTTAGGACTTTACAGAACTCCAGAATGCTTCTAGATCACAAGGCGCAGTGTGCAGAAGCGTTGACTAATAGAATGTGCCAGCTGATGGGCGAGCCTCTGAGAGAGGAGAGTGCTGACAGCCTTCATTTCAGTTCCTGAGTCTCCTTTTGGAGACACGAAACTAGGATATTTTAAAAAGCAAATAAAAGAAGCTTTATTTGCTGGCCTAGTGAAAGGACGGGGTATATACATCCGGTTGGGGAACCAGCCTCTTACCCCAGAGCTATCCTCACTCACTTGGTAACCATGGGTCACACAGGAAACAGCTTCATGCCTTAGCATGAAAAATGGAACTAATAACAGGTCCCCCTGTGTGTAAATAAAACTGCAGCAGGGGTAAGCAGTGTGCATATTAGTCCTTATGCTCTCTGGAAGAAAAGATTAAAGCAGGTTCACAGAATTATTATGATGATTACATACGCCTGGAGACCGGGGGTTGATTTTTCAATTCATTGATTTCATAAGTCATTCGTGTTGTTGGGCTATGGGATCAGAAAGGCTTGGCTTTGAATCCCAGAGCAATCACTTACCGCCTGCACCACCTCTCCTTCCTTCATTAAAGAAACATGTATGAACCTCCTGTTACGTGTAATTCTGATGAATTACCTAAGTTCTTGGAGCCTCAGTTTCCTCATCCATGAGGTAAAGTACAAATCTCTTAGGGTTATGATAATGTCTGGCACATGGCAGATCTTTAATTCATTTTAGTTCTCCCTTAATTAATGAATGAGGGAATTAAATAAAACGTGGTTACTTAAGGAGCTTAAAGCATGTGATAGGAGGAAAGATGGGGCGGTGAGCGGCTGGTAATAACACAAGGCAGAATGCAGCTGGTGTTCGCGCTGGGATACGAGTGAGCAGAGACTGTCTGGACGGACGGGACAGAATTTATCAAAGGGCTGGGCTGTGGTGGTTGAATGGGGCACGTGGATCCTGACCCTGCTGCTGCAGGGGGTGGTCACTAAGCAAACGGCATGGTGGGAGGTGATTTGAGACGTCCCAAGTCAAACTTCATGTTGTTTCTGCTTAGTTTAACATTGGCCTTTGAGGAAAGATGCTTTCATATTTCCATCTTTTCCTTCATTCAGGTATTCATCCACTGACAACGCGTTTATTACCCCACTTTCCTGTGTCAGGCATTTCCCTAGCACTGGAGATACAACCAAGGAATTTTCAGAAGAAGGGAGAAGAAAGGCAAGTAAAGAGACAGTTATAAGTCATTGTGATGGACACGAAGATGATTATTGCCCGACTACCTCCTGAGGGTCACACAGAACTGGGTGTTGGCTCTGTGTTCTCCATTTCTGGCTGGGGCATCTTAAGGAAGAGAATCAACTGGTTTGCTCTCCATGTCCTCTCTGCCCTCTAGTTTATTGGTTTGAGGATCAACTGAAATCATGTACTTAAAAGCTCTTTGGAATCTGTATTATGCCATGTACTTGTGTATTTTAATATATTAACCATCAATGAACCCATCATCTTCTATTACCCTACTGGATCTGGCCAGCATTTTAATTTTCTTGTAATAGCAGCAGATTTCATTATCTGTTTTGTTTCTTGAGGTTGCTTCTTTTTGATGTGAATCTCTGTAAACCCTTATGTTCTAGTTCTTTCTACTAATGTAGTGTGTGTCCTGCGTCAAATAGAATTTTAGGAAGGACTAATAAGGTTTTAAACTGTCTTTGGAAAGGGGCGAGGAGACTGATAATTAATGAGGAAAAGACGAAGGCATAAGGATTAGAGGAGAGTCCAGCATTACAGAAAGCTCACAGTAAGAACACAGAGGGTGCGGCTTAGCAGCGTAAGGGGGACAGAGATGCGAATAAAACCTAGAAGAATAGGAGTTGAGAGCAAAAGGCGGAGGAAGAGACAGGTGCAGCCATCCAGCTGGTGGAGGAGAGAAAAAGGTGCCTCCCAGTTTGAATAGCTTATGTTCTCTAGCTGCAATATTTCTGCTGATGTCTGAATAGAGAGAAAAATGTGTGTGTATGTGTTTGTTAATAACAGTCATCTATTTATAGGCCTTAAATTATACGCCATGAAAGCCTCTCTGAGACAAGATGTGTTATTTGGCTGCCAGAAGGAGAAGTTAAAGAAAAAAAAAACGACCAGAAAGGAGGGGGGGGGGTCTTCTAGATGTCCTTCTTCCTTTTCCTCATCCTCTCTGTCCCTCTTCTTATGGTTAATGACAACTGTCTCTCTTCTTCTGTGGTTTGGGGTCAAAATCCAAAGAGGTGAAGAGGAGATTATTAAGATCTTCCTCCAGGAGGAGGGGCATCCAGGGTTTCTTGAGAATGACGTGACACCCAAATCACATCATTTTCCAGCAGAATCCAAAGGGAAATGAGACAGCATCATTTCTAAGATCCTCATTTTTCAGAGGATGAGACTGAGGCCCAGATGGCTTGTCCTGCACAAGGCCTCCTGGCAAGCTGGCGATGGAAGAGTATTTGCTAGTTCATTCTAGTGCTCCTCCTACTAGGGTGCCCATCAAGTCCTTGCTCCTTTTTCAATTCCAGTTTTCTCACTCATACGGGAAACACGAAGGCTCAGTGTCCTTTTTCCTCTGATTTCACCTTTCCGGAGAACAGCCCGAATCCCCTAATGAACTCAAGGTGTCCTTCAGGTAGCAGGACTTCCATACTTGATTCTAACTTCATAGTCACAAGAGGGTGGTTAAGAGCATGGTTTTTGGTGTGAGGTCTTATAGTTGCTGTGGGACTTCAGGGAGGTCACTCAATCTTGACACCTCAGTTTTCCTCATCAGTTCAATGAGGATAATAACAGAACTTCTCTCATGGGACTATTGTGGAGATTGAGTGAGGTAATATATGTAGAGTACTTAGCAAACAGGCAGATACGCAATTTTCTAATCAGTGTCATAATATCCTAATGGGCTAGAGAAGCTAAGATTCCAAGCTAAGAGCTTTCAATGTGAAACCCAAATGCAATGACCACCCCCTCTGGAAGGCCCTTCATGTTCAAGTTGATGATGGAGAAGAGGATGCCAGTCAGTAGCCCACCAAGTCATGTCCAGATGGTCGTATTGAGGATGTCAGTTACTAGGAAGAAGGACAATGGTGGCTGTTGGGTTGGGGGAAGGGAAGTGGGCAGAGCCAGTCCCTGAGTATTGTGGGTTGGACCTCTTCATTTGAGAGGAAAGAACCCATATCTTCTGTCTTCCTTCTCTCTTTACAGGCCCTCAGAGTGGGTCAACTTGGGTGTCAGGAGGAGAGATCTTTGTTGGGGGTGGGGGGGGGGGTGGTCAGGAAAAGAGACCACTTGCCAAGTTCCTCAGTCTGAAATACTTCCCTCATCTCACATACCTGCCCTCCAACCTCCACCCATTTAAAGTTTGGCTTATGTCCAACTTCTCAATCATCTTTTGCTGAAGATTTAATGTTTTCTTTTGTGAAATATTTATGGCTATTTTTTTTATTGGATTCAATGACTCTTCCATGATTTGAGAGATGATAATGGCCATTGGCAGAGAAGTCAAATGCTTTGCCCCAAATCCTGTGTTCAGTAATTGTTCTCTTAGTGCTAAGGAGGGAGGTTATCTTCCTGCCACATCACCTGATGGCCCTTTACAAAAACTTTAACCTTTCTTCAGCTCTCATATTTACATTTGGATGCACATGCACCCATAGTTTTAAAATTAAATCATCAAAGCATTTTATATTAAGAATTTCTGGCTTAGGGTTAAGCTGAACAATCATTCTTTTCTTTCCTTTCCCCTTAGGGGAATACAGCCCTAAAACCCGAGTCTGAGAAGATCTATTAAGGGAGGTATAAATGAAACCTACTATTAAAATCTAGCTCTAAGCAAAACATTCCATTCTGACATCTCTTGTAAACAATTCAGGATGGGGTTATTGTCCTCTATGTCTTATCTCCTATAGTATTTGTGACAGGGCTCTGAATTTAGCAGGGTTTCAACAGTGATATCTTAGGCGGGGAGGGAGGGAGTCTCTTGGGAGGCCTCAAATGCTGATATGGGCAGGAATGATAATGGCATTAATAATTACTCACCCGATCTCATAACTCTATGCAAGTAAGGCACATTACAGACACTCTCTCTAATTCTTTTTTAAAGTTTATTTATTTATTTTGAGAGAGAGAGAGAGAACACAAGCAAGGAAGGGGCAGAGAGAGAGGGAGAAAATCCCAAGCAGTGGGCACTGTCAGCACAGAGCCCGATGTAGGGCTTGAACTGATGAACCGTGAGATCATAATATCCTAATGGGCTAGAGAAGCTAGCCGAAACAGAGTGAGATGCCCAAATGCCTGAGCCACCCAGGTGCCCCTATCTCTAATTCTTAAAATAACCCCAAAAGGTAGGGATTGTTCCTATTTTACAGTTAGGAAAACTGAGGCTCAGAGAGGTTAAATAATCAGCCAAACTCACCAAATAAGTATGAGGCAGAGTAGGAATCTAGAATTCCCTAGTTTGGTGTGGCTTCAGTGCCACTGGGCCACTGACTGGCATCGCATCGGGTCCATGAAGTCCCTGGCATTTCTCTCCACTGGCAGAGTCGTTTTTCCTCTGTGTATGTGTGTGTGTGTGTGTGTGTGTGTGTGTGTGTGTCTCAGGGAGTGTTCAAGGGGCCCTTGCTGAGACTCCCTTCTGCAGCCTCAGTAGGGGGTGCCATTGGCAGGCTGAGAGCCGTGGGGCCCGCGTGGGCGCCACTGCTGGGAGCACTTGAAAAGTGGGAGGGGGAATCTTCTGTTACTAAGCAAGGACCTAGGAGCTGTTGTCAAGGAAGAATCCCAGGCCTTCCATAAAAGGAAGGTCTCCTTTCCCCTGCTGGCAGGGGAAGTGCTGCCTCAAGCAGTGAGTCTGACAATTTTCCCAGCCCACCTGCATTTGGGCAGCTATGGAAAGGAGGCCCAGGGTGCGGGGGTGGGGAAGTGACCTGGAACGAGTAGGTGGGATCTTTGCTGGAAGGGGTCTGGCAGAGAGCAGCAGGGGAGGCGATGCTCAGAAGGGCACCAGCGCTGAGTCCATCAGCTGGGCCAGGTGACCTGGTCTCCTACCCTCCAATCTCGTCCCCTTTGCTCTGTCCTCCAAGATCTACCTGGGAGATTTCCCCAATATGCCGCAATTCTGCCTCAATGTCCTTTGGTTGCTCCCCTCATCACTGGATAAAACCCAGCTTATTTGGCCAGGCAAGAGAGGGCTTTTTCCTAATCTGACCTTTGCCTACTTTGCCAGCCCATCATCCCAGTACCCCTTTGGCCATTCCCAAGAGTGCATCTGCCTCGGAGCAGAGCAGCCTTTCCGTGCCTCTGTGCCTTTGCACATGCTACTTCTAGTCTGGCACGCACCCCCCCCCCCCCCCCACCCTCCCTTACATACACCAAAGCCCTTCTCGTCCTGGAAGTCACACTCACAGCTTCAGCACGGGCATTTCCGGTCAACACCGGGCCGCCTCTCCTGATCACCAGCTTGTCAGTTACAACACCGTGTTTGGCACTACTCTCTGCTTTCTGAGAGCCTGGCCCAGCACAGCCCGGGGGAGCTAGACCTTGAAGACAGAGGTGGAACAGGCATGTGCCTAGTTTAGACAGTGCCTCTCTCCACTCCCAAACTGCTGATGAAAAGTGCAAGGTACCAGGGTGGCGTCTCTCAACCTCCCTCTGTCATTGCCCCCCCCATCTTTTTGCTGTGTCCCCACAGAGCTGAAGCAAACAAGGGAGGTCTCTGGGGTCTCTTCTGTGAGGGTCCCAATCCCGTTTGTGAGGGCTCTGCCCTCATGACCAACCACCTCCTGAGAGCCCCACCACTTTAGGTGTTAGGATTTAAGGACTGAATTGTTGCGGGGCGGGGGGGGGGTGGCGGCGCGCAAACATTCAGCCTATAGCATCCCTTACCTCACCTCACCCTGCACCTCCTGGGAAGAGTGGAGGCTATGAGATTTAAATCAAGTTTGAGATCCAAGTTTAAAGCACCAGTGATTTTTTTTAAACCTGAGAATGATGAAGCCCAACCCACAATGTTACCGAAGGAAAGAGAAAAGGAGGTTGGAAGGCAGTTTATATCCGGCAGGGTTGAGACTTCCCCCCCAGCTGCATCTGATTCTCACTCCTGATTGTGACCCACAGTCAGCTCCTCTGTCCCTTCCACCCCTCTCCCAAATGTACACGGAGAGATGTTCTCCGAGGCGGCGTGTAAATAGCACACATACTTGCGGGGCTGATGATTCATCTGAAGCTCTCACCATAGGTTTCCCTTTACGGACAGCCAGGGAACACCTGTGCTAACTGAAGTATCTTCATTATGTCGTGAAATCCTCCCAGCCGCCGAGGTTTGATTATGCCTGTTTTTTGCTGATGAGGCTCAGAGTTACACTGTTTGCCCGAAGTCACAAAGCTGGCAATTGGGAGGCATTCAGTCAGAGCTGCATCTGGTTCTCAAGTCCACCCTCGTTCTCAGCTCAAAGGAAGTATTTATTAAGCGCCCACGGGGTACCGGGCACCGTGCTCAGAGCCAGGAAACGTAGCTGAAGAACGCTCAGCTCTTGCCTGTGTGCCACTCAGGTTATACCGGGGGAGCCATACCGTGGAGAATTCGGTCAATGTGGTGCGGTCAGGGTGGTGGCAGCAGGATGCATCGGGAGCCACGGGAGCCCAGAGGAGAGACCCTTAAATCTACCACGGGAGGGTGATACTTGAATACAAAGCTGAGTTTTCTGTATGAATTGACCTGGGGGAGGGGGAGGAGATGCGTTGCACTGGAACATGAGCGAGGAGCCCAGGCGGATCTCTCCGTGGGTGCAGACCGGGTGGCTTGCTTTTAAGTCCACCTTCCCTTCCCTACTCCGAGGGCATTATTGTTTGTTCGCTCTTTAGTCCCAATCTGGGTCCATGCCAGGTAGTTTTATTTTTTAAGCTCTATCCCAAAGTAAGGACCATGGCAGGTTGTCCAGAAGAAATTGAAAGACCTCCCGGAGGCTGGGTGCAGGTGGGGAAAGCTTATTTTTAGGGCCAAAAGGCCCATTTCCTGGATTCTAGGAATTATATCCCATACAGCAATACCTGCTGAGCCCGCCGTAAGGCTGGCTCTGTAAGGTGTCATGGGAGAAACACAGATGGTCACCGTGTAAGACTGTGTTAGGGATCATGTGTCTGAATGAAGGAAAAGGCTGGCCTTGTCTCTTTAGAAAAAGCGCTATATAATCAGAAGTTGGATTTACTCAGCGATATTTGGGTTTTATAGCTACCAACTTACAGCTATCAGAAAGGATTTACTTTTGAAATTCCTGTTGGAAAGAACTCTTTTATTAAAAGGCCAAATTTCTCTAGTCTTTAACCTGTCTTTCCCATTGAAACAATTGCTCATTCGATACACTTTCTGAACTCAAGGTTTCTTAACCACATGAATAAAATACCATAACTGAAGAGACTTTATGTGATAGAGCCCAATCCTGGAATAGCTTACACATTCACTGAGAAGGCAGAATACACATGAAATACTTAAAATTGCCTAACATTGTTCACTAAGTGCTGCAGCATAAAACCACGTTCGCCCCTGGTCACCGAAGCGCTGTATGCCCATACACGTGAATCTGGTGTTTTCCGCAAGTGGAGTACACGTGTCACCGCGGTGGGACAGTGCTGTCCTGAGGCGGCCTGTCTGGGACCCTTCCTTTAACCGTCTTGGCCGCCTCTCAGGTCCCCGCCCCCCCTGGGCGGGAGCAGGTTGCTCTACAGGGCATCAGCTGGGCAGGAGGCAGAACGATCACAGCGTTCACCTCCAGGAGGCGCTATTCACATAGAACACAACTGATGCCTGTGATTGATGCCCCCAGGGCAGCTTACAGGGCGCACACTGTGGGACTGAGACGGGAGGAGGATGACGAAGACCAAGGAGAGGAAGCAAATGTGACTGCATCTGGGAACACTTTAGTATCAACTGTCCTCTTTTTTTTTTCTGTCTCTGCCTCTCTTGGAGTCTCAGTAAACTGCCTCTTCCTCTCACCACTCCAGTTATTTCTTGACTTAGTCCATGGAGGAGTCTCTCCCTGATTCCTCAGCGATCACCTATCTCTGGTCCCCCTTTGTCTAGTGTGTTTTCCCCTCTCCTTCTGTTGCCTTTAGCTTTTGTCTCCCTCCCCCCAATATAGTTTCAAATCTTGGCTAATAATTTCAGGCCTTACTGCAAAAGAAGGACATATGTTGTGAAATTTTTGGCAAAAATTTCTATCAGGAGTACTCGTAAATACCGAACTCCTCTATCTAAGAGAATTTCTCTTAGACACATCCACCTCTGGTTCACATCTCTAAATCCCTTGCCGGGCCACCTGGGATGGTCAAGGAAACATTCAAACGTCTGGACCTGTGTACCTTCTCCCCAGACTGTCCCCTGTGTCACCCTGGGTCCTGTGTGCCTCTCTTGCTGACCCAGGCTCTCTGGGATGGATTAAATATCCCCTCGTCCCTGCCCATCTTTCCGCCACAGCCCTCTCTCGCTGTGTCCATGAGAGGTCAGGTTCCTGTGCCAGCGGTCCACAGCCAGTCTTACGACACAGTCAGTTCCTGCTGACGTCTCATGCTTCCTGGTGATTCTTATTCAGAAGCATCAGTCACAGCCACAGGAGCAAAACCTCATGCGGGGTTTCCAAACAGGCCTAATCATGAAAGTCAGAGGAATGTCCGAACAGACCTAAGGAATATAATGTTAATGCCACTGTGAAAAATCCCAACCTGGTTTAAAGTCACCAGGACACTGGGGGGCAGCAGGAGTTGGGGACAGAGTTAAGGGGCTGGTCTGCAGCACAATGCAAAGTCGCATCCTTCCACATCTACCCCTCCTGGCAGGGTAAAATTAATTCTGGAGCTGGGGTAGAGGGAGGCTTGCCCCCAACCAAAGCCCAGCTGAATGGTTCATGAGATCTGAATCAGCCGGAAGCAACCGCTCTGGTCCCCAGAACCCATGTCTCAGTTCCACCTGGCATCACCAATTATCTGTGCCTCTGACATAGGGTTTTTTTTTTTATTCCCTCGAAATAGGGCTATAATTAAATCCAAAATTGTACTGGAGACTTTATAGTCATGGCAAAAGCAGAACATAATGTCTGCAGACAAAAAAAACCCTCTTTCAATAAAAATTAATTATGCGCAGCTCGTGTCCCAGCCCTGGTGGCGATGTGGGGAATGCATATGAAGGCATGGGAAGGACTGGCCAGAGGCATGGAGGTACGGGAGGAGGATGGCTCCTGCCTACTCCCCGGCCCGGCCGCTGCAGCCCAGCCCTCCCCCCCCCCCCCCCCCCCCCCCCCCCCGGTTCCGTTCATGCAAACCCTCACTGCACCTCCTTCCTTTTCTGGGAGTAACTGCTTGTTCTCTGCAGCCTTGTGGATTGCTGGGATTTTTTTTCCCCCTTCAGGGATGAGAAATTGAAAGCAGCCGTAGAAAGGGCTGGGAGAGGTGAGAGAGAGACAAACACAAAAGGAGAGAGAGAACCTGTGATCTGTCATTCCCATTCAATCTCTTTTTCTTTCAAGAGGAAAAATTCTCACTTACAGGGAATATAAGAATCCTGCTGGCAGCGTGTGCCTTATGCTTCCCGCCACAGGGGCTGCGCAGGCCCCAGCTCTGGCTCCCACAGTGAGCTCTGGGGGAAGAGGGGTGAGCGGGAGCCGGTGCCACATAAGAGCCACGCGACAGAGCCTGCTACAGACCAGATCCCGGGACGTGGCCTTTCCTCATGTCCAGAGTGGGAGTCCAAATGGGCACTAGATTCGTGTACAAGCTTCCTGGGGAGTAAATACAGTAAGAAATCAGAGAGACAAGGACATGAAAGGGGAGGCAGGGTGGGAGGGTCTCACACTGTAAACCAGTCACCAGATTTGACAGGAAAAAGGAGAAGGATTTGCAAAAGCCAATGTGGGCATACAGCAGGGTTGGATACATTGTGATTTATCTAAGGAGGTAATGACAGAGGAGTGGGAACAGGGCATACGTTGCCCTGTCAGTATCTAGGGTTTCTTCCTGCTTTAGTTTAGGTCTTCGCCACCCACTCTGCCAGCAGGAGGGGTCCCACCAGGTCTCACTGAAACCGGAGATAAGAGTGCCCAGGGATGCACATCATCTAAACTTGCTGAGTCGCAGGGGTGCCTGGGTGTCTCAGCCGGTTACGCCTCAGACTTTGGCTCAGGTCGTGATCTCGCGGTTCGTGAGTCGAGCCCCACGTCGGGCTCTGTGGTGACAGCTCAGGGCCTGGAGCCTGCTTCAGATTCCGTCTCTCCCTCTCTCCCTGCCCGTCCCCTGCTCATGCTCTGTCTCTGTCTTTCAAAAATGAATAAACATTAAAAAAATAAATAAAGTTGCTAAGTCGCACAGAGGGGAAGGGGTTCTCCCAACAGGGCACAGCAGCAGGAGGCAGTCCTGGGGTCCGGGCTCAGACACTGCTGGGCGCTCATGAAGGGCAGCTCACTTGGGGCATGCTCACTTAGAGCTCTGTAAATGGCAGGTCCACATTTAACCCAGAAGAGTGGCAGCCAAGAGAACCACGCCTGGCCCTGTAAGGGCTGAGGGCAGGGAACTCTGAAGCTGTGAAAAGGAACGGGCACAGGCTGTGGAAGGGCTGGTGGGATGGTAACCAAGACACTATTCGATGTGGGGGTGACCACAGTTATCTGCCAACCCCAAGTTTTTCAAGATAGTCTCAGCAACTCATGCCTTGGGTAGAAGATTGAATGAGATGCTCCCCAAGTCCAAGATGTGGTGATTCTGTTGAGTCAGCCAGATTCTCCCCGTGTTGGGGGGATTACAGGGCCTCACGGAGGCCAGCACATCCTTATTTCCCACTGACAAGACTCCGTCTCCTCACCTGATGCAGCAGCCCTCCACGCATAGACATGCACCTTACATCGGCTGTACTACCAGTGGGTGAAGCATGGGCACAGCAGGTCTTCCCTGTGTTCCATTTATGTCAATGCAAATTCTCCCCTTCTCCCCTTCTCACTCAACCTCGCTCACTCCCCTCCCCGCCTTCCTCAACTCCCTTGCCCAGTTTCAAAGCTTATCAAAGCTCAGTTTTCTTGACCTGGGGAGAGGGGAGGCCCTGTTTTAACTCAGGTGGCTGACAGCTTTGCCAATGCTCCCTGATCCTGGTCATTACAGAATGACTCACTCTTCCTGCGTATGGTCAACACTGTACCACAGGTCCCAGCCAGGGCAATAAGACAAGAAAATAAGGTATAAGGATTGAAAGGAAGAAATAAAGCTATCATTAATTACAGATGGCATAATAACTTACATAGAAAATCCAAAAAGTCTATAGATAAACTATTTGCATTAATGAGTTAAACTCCCAAGAAGGCTGAACTCAGGATCAATACAACATCTTTGTATTTTATATGTTTGCAACACATTTTTTTTTTTTTAATTTTTTTTAACGTTTATCTGTTTTTGAGACAGAGAGAGACAGAGCATGAACGGGGGAGGGGCAGAGAGAGAGGGAGACACAGAATCGGAAGCAGGCTCCAGGCTCTGAGCCATCGGCCCAGAGCCTGACGCGGGGCTCGAACTCACGGACCGCGAGATCGTGACCTGAGCTGAAGTCGGACGCTTAACTGACTGAGCCACCCAGGCGCCCCTGCAACACATTTTTAAATGGAAATGTATTTAACAGTTACAGTGTAAAAGCATCAAAAACGTGAAATACCTCTGAATGCATCATACAAAGTTGTGCAATTCCACTATGCTGCAGACCATAAAACATTACTGAGGCAAATTAAGAAACCCAACACATGAAGGAATATATTCCAGGTTAATGTACTGAAATGTTGTAAAGATTCAAATTCTCCCTAAATTGGGGGCATCTGGGTGGTACAGTCGGTTAAGCGTCCAACTCTTGATCTCGGCTCAGGTCATGACCTCATGGTCCATGAGTTTGTCCCCCATGTTGGGCTCTGCACTGATGGTGTGGAGGCTGCTTGGGATTCTGTCTCTCCTCTCTGCCCCTACCCTGCTTGTGCTCATTCTCTCTCTCTCTCAAAATAAATAAACTTAAAAATAAATTTTCTCTAAATTGATCTATAGATTCAACATAATCATAGTAAAAATTCTAGCAGGGGTGTGTGTGTGTGTGTGTGTGTAAACTGGAAAGCTGATTCTAAAATTCATATAGCTATGCACAAAGATGAGGAAAGCAAGACATTCTTGAAGAACAAAGCTGGAGCTCTCATACCACTGCACATTGAGGCTTATTATAAAGTACTAGTAATTAAGACAATGTGGTATGGACACAAAGATCAACAAATATACAAACAGAACAGAATAGAGTCCAGAAAGAGACCACATATATGAGGTCGCATGGCTTACGACAGCTGGGGAGAAGAGAATTCTTGAAGTAGGTGGTGGTAGCTTGATTGGGTATCTAAATGGGGAAAATGAGTTTTATCCTACTTTTCACCATACACAAAAATCAAAAACAGATGGATTATAGATCTAAACATGAAAGGCAAAACTATAAAACATCTAGAAGAAAACATAGGAAAATATCTGCATAAGCAGATAGCTACCAGATGGAAAATGAAAAGCACAAATCATAAAGGGGGAGTAGCATACATTAAAATTCATAAAAAGTAAGACCTGTTTATCAGAAATACTCTTAAGAGAAAGAAAAAATGCAAAACACAATGTGAGAACATATTTACAATATATTTTTGTATCTTTTCTATATCCAAGATCTACCAAAGACCCCTAAAAATCAATAATAAAAAAGACAACTATTAACCCAGAAAAAAATGGGTAAAAGACATGAAGAGTATTTTTCAAGGATGTCCAAATGGCCCATTAATCATTTACAAAGGAGCGTTGCCTCAACAATCATCAGGGGAATGCAGCTCAAAACCACAATAATATCCCACCATATACCCCCAGAACGGCTAAAATGAAAAGTCTTGTGAGTATGTGGCGCCATTGAACTTTCAAAGACTGCGGGTGGTAGTGTACATTTATATGACCACTTGTAAAACTGTTTACTAGTGTCTCCTAAAGTGAAACATGATCTACTTTAGAACCCAGCAATTCGCTCTTAGAGATATACCCAACAAAATATAACCCTACGGTACCAAGAGACATGTGTAAGAAAGTTTGTAGCATTCCCAAACTAGAAACAAATCCAAACGTCCATACACAGTAGAATGGATAAATATTGTTATGTTGTTATGGTCATATAATGGAATATTACCCAAACTTCTGCCCTTCACAACAAACGAATGCATCTCCAATGTACTATTTAGCAAAAGAAGCCAGGCACAAAAGAACACACAGTATACAGTTCTACTTGTACAATGTTAACATAGGCAAACTCGACCTAAGCTATTGCAAGTCAGGATAGTGGTTACCAAGTGGGGTTGGAGTGGGGCTTCCATGGTGCTGGTGAGCTCTGTTTCTGGATCTAAGTGTTCGGTATTCTGGTGGGGCCTCTTTGTGAAAATTCATTGAGCTTGACTCATGACCTGTATACTCTTCTGTAAGTAAGTATGTTATAATTCAATAAAAAGTTGACTTAAAAAATAAAGAACGTTGGTGGGTCTGGGTGGCTCAGTTGGTGAGCGTCTGACTCTTGACTTTGGCTCAGGTCATAATCTCACGGTTTGTGGGTTCGAGCCCCACGTTGGGCTCTGCGCTGATAGCACAGAGACTGCTTGGGATTCTCTCTCTCTGCCCCTCTGCCACGTGCACGGTGGCTCTCTTTCTCTCAAAACAAATAAATAAGCTTGAAAGAAAGAAAGAAAGGAAGGGAGGGAGGAAGGAAGGAAAAAACAGCTGTTGAGGGAAGTTTTCAGAAGAGCATAATTTAGGGAAAAAGAAGAAGAAAGAACTGAAGCTCGAGGAGGTCAGAGGTTCAGGCTAGCATTAGAAGGCAGAACGGTGGAGCCCCCCATGGTGTGATCTGAGAATCATTCTCACATTATGGTCATACCACCAGAAGTCCCAGAACCAAAAATATACCCAATCCTTTGAACTTTCCAGAATCCCGTGGACAGCTTAGACTTTATGCCTGGTCATCAGCTAAAATGTCAGGGAGATTTACTGACTGTTAGCTTTGAAGGCCCAAGCTTCCTGGATGTAGACTTGGCCCCCTTCTAGGGCCCAGGAGTGGGGACCGTATGTGTGAATGGGAGGCAGAGGTGTCCAGGCTCGGGGAGCCTGGGTGGCTCAGTTGGTTGAGTGTCTGACTCTTGATCTCAGCTCAGGTCATGATCTTGCGGTTCACGAGTTCAGGGTCCATGTCTGGCCCCATGCTGACAGTGTGGAGCCTGCTTGGGATTCTGTCTCTCTCCATCTCTTTCTGCCCCTCCCTTGCTTCTGCATGCTCTCTCTCTCAAAAGAAATAAATAAATAAAACTTAAAAAAAAAAAAAAAAAAAGAAGTGTCCAGACTCATGTTCTATCATCCACTCAGCACAGCCCCTTACTATGGCCCTCCAGATCAGTCTTTGTTTATTTGCATTCAGTAAATAATTATGTGTCGGCACTGTAGCAAATTACAGATATGAACCAGACAGGTGTTTCCTTGCCCTCTCGGAGCGTGCAGTCTGGTTTATGGGCACACAAAGTTGAATTCCTAGTAGGTGGATCAGCTGACTACTCTGCATGGCAAGAGCCAAGCTGGGGCCTCAGTTCCCAGTCCTCTGAGCACCTAACAAGGTGGCCTGCAGGGGCAGGGGATGGCTGGAATCCCACCCCTAGCATGCTGTTCAAGGGAAGCAGGCTTGATCTCCTTGGGCGCGACTCGGAACATGAAAGGTTACTTTGAAATGGTTGAGGAGACACAGGCACGTCGTCGTATCTGCAAATGGATTCCAGCCAACATTATGAAATTTTCATAATCTCGCTTTATGTCATAATTATAGTGTGCTTGCTCTTTACTGTCATCAGCCAAAAGGGGTTTTTATCAGCGTATTTGTCATTGTAAATGTTATGTATATAATCATGGAAGCGTGTCACAGAAGGTAGAGCGATCGTATTCAGGAGAGACACATTACCTGCTATGAAACACAGGACGCGCCACTTAATACGGGAAGGATATACCACAAACCCAGGGCTACAAAGTGCCTTGTCTCATCAAGGCTTTCACGGCCGCCTTGGAGCCCACTGCCAGCGCTGCAGCCTAATTTGTCTTCTTAGAAATTGAAGAGAGCCCAATTACCAGGGAGGAGTTCCATCAAAAGAACCAGACTACACCGTGCACGGGAAGGATTCACACTTAACCGCTGACGTATGTGCATTTTGGTTCCATTTTATTTATAATACGTGTAAAGTTCTTATGCTTTAATTAAGAAAACTTAATCATCCTTTCATTAGAAAGCAATTCTATGGGATTGCTTTTTTTTTTTTTTTTTGGAGAGAGAGTGGGAGCGAGAGCGAGAGAGCACAAGCAGGGCAGAGGGGCAGAAAGAGAGGATCTTAAGCAGGTTCCACACTCAGCACAGAGCCCACATGGGGCTCCTTCCCACAGCCCTGGAATTGTGACCTGAGCTGAAACCCAGAGTCGATGCTTGACCGACTGAGCCGCCCAGGAGACCCTCTAAAAGCCTTTTTTCTATATGAAGGCGTGACCTCTTTTTATCAACAAACCAAGTATCCCGCACACTATACAGGTGGTAGAGGATGCGAAATAGTTTAGCACAGCATTGTTACCGCCTCACCCTCTAGGCTACCTCCCGTAGCATCAATGAGCGAAGCTGATCACTCACTGGGCTACAACACACTCTTTTATCATAGTTTGAGGCACTCTGTCTGCTATCATTTCTTCCTTCCCTGTGTCGGGCATCATGCCTAGGACCAGGGGCCACCCTCCCATGCCATCCACCACTACAGTGAGGGCAATCTCCAAACAATCCCGAACGTGGGCCCCTCCTTCCGGACGCGTTCTCCTCTCAATGATGTTCGTTCTGAATTGTGCACACATACGAGTCTAGAAGCGGCAGTCTGCCATTCACCAACCCTGCCCTCTCTCATACATCACACTGATTCTCATTCGCATGGTGCTGTGCCAATAGCCCCTCGGGACGTGTTTCCTGGGTTGTTCTTTGTAGTGGCCAGATCCAGACACAGCTCATTTTATGAAGATTTTGTGCTATTAACGTGTGTGCGTGCCTTTCTTGGCCGTGCGGGTAGGCAGTCCACAGTGGATCTCCCTCGTAATTCGGGCCAAATTTAGTCGAGACTTTGCTTTGGGGGAGTAGGTACAAATGCCACAGGAACTGCACATTGTTAAATTAGTACCTTACAAAGGCACGCTGTGCTCCCGGTAACACATCCGGATTCGCGGGGAAAGAGTCCACAGCCTGTAATTCAAGGATCACAACAATGTCATTTCTATTAACACCACCTGAGCAGTTTAATTCTCAACCCTCAGGAGGCAGCTGGGGCAGGTGAGGTGCTTGGGGGTTTCCTAAAGCATCCTGGCTTTTTTTGTGAGATGAAGAATCCCAAGATGCCTCAATGATTGGTGCAATGAGGAAGGTGAAGAGAGAGGGCTGTGTGCCCACAGACAGATAAAAGCAGAAAAAAAAAAAAAAAAAAACAATGGAAACACAGTGAATCTTCCCCTGATTCCTGAGAAGAGGCCTAATACAAGGCACACGGGCAGCCTTCAATCTTGAGACAGACTTACAAGTGTTCAGTGGGATTGTTGGAGTCTGGGCGGTAGCTACTTTGAGTCTCTACAAATTCATCTGGTGAAATTCTAAATAAAAACAAGAATTGGGTGGACTATAGATGGATGAGGTAGGAAGAGACTTAATTTTAAAGTTAATGCAATCTAGCATCGCTATAAACAAAAGGCCACACAAGTTCAAAGAATAGATGATAGAAATAGCAGGTATAATGTTTTGGAAATGACCAAGGTGATTCAGGCTGCTGGAGTTCACTGCTGCATATAAATTTTATAATCAGCTTAAACACATGCTAGAGGCTCAAGAGCTCATGATTTCAGTCTCAACCTACTGAATAACCTTAACCAAATAACCCCCAAAGATAAAAATTTTTTAGTTATGCGTGCAGAGAAAAATGTTAGCTGAGAATCATAGCGACAGACAGGGATGCGGGTCCTGTGAGAGGTGTGCAATGGAGGAGATGCGCTGCTGGCCTCAAGGAGAGAAGAGAGAAAACGCTTCACGACTGGACCAAGTAGGAGAACATTTACCCCCAACTGTCCTCTAAGATTAAGCATGGGCTGGATGCCAGTTGCCTACTGCAGGGAAATCAAGCGAGCATTAAGAACCCAAAAGAAGATGCCCAAAGCAAATATCTGGGAGGTGACTGAAAGCAAGACATTTAGCTGAGCTGGCAAGGTTGAGAGCAGAGTAGATGAATACACTTGAACTCTGAAAGTAGCTCTGGGCTACAGTCTGGATGTGCCAAGACAGAAAGACCCCCTAGCTCTACTTCTCCTTCTCTTGGCTCTAAGACTTGAATATTAATTGGAATTTTAAAAAACCCTGAGACAACAGTCCCTGAGAGTTCCTGGAAGGATTCTTAGTCTCCATATTCAACGGATAAAATATGTGATTTAAGAATGTATGTATTACGTACATATATACGCACATACACACAGCATATATATGGCTATCTGTGGCTCCATTTATGGTTTTGATTAGCATTGAGGCAAAACTCACCAGGTAATGGGTCAAATTATTATATTGGATCAGTCAAAAAGACCCCGCCGTGTGTTCCACATCTCCTCAGATACACTCCACTAAGCAAAAAAAAAAAAAAAAAAAAAAAAAAGCCATCCAAGCAAACGTCAGAAGGATCTCCAGTGCGAAGTCCAATTTACCAAAATGTGGCCGCTTCAAAAATGCCTTCTTTTCACTAGATTAAAAGTGGCATTAGGTTAACCAGTGGCATATACATGTGTATACATTTTTACTCATTAGTCTTGAATACATGTAAAACTAAACACTCATCATTAAAAGGAACAAGGGCAACATGAAGTAATGACCAGGTGACTGCAGTTCTGGGGCATGGGAAGTTCAGGTTCTGAAACATCTTGTACCAGAAAGCAAGGAATTGCTCAAAACCTGATGGCATTGTGTTAAAAGTACACAGGAGGCAACTTAAAGGTGGCATGATTGGCCAAAGTTTGATAACATTAGAGCGTCAAGAAGAATAATAGTGACAGATTATAATAATATACTTAATAAAACAAAGAATCCTTGAGCCCAAAATACTGCCTCAAAAAAAGGGAAGTGGTCTCTTCTAATAGAAGAATGCCACCTAATAGATATAGAAAGAATGATAGAATTATAATGTAGCCATTTTATAATCACCTAAGTAAGTTATGCAGGTATCATCAATGGATAATAAAAACACTGGGTGAATGTTAGTGGAATAGGATATTCACAGAGTCTCAAAGTGTTGCTCTACAGATTATATATTAATGACAAATATAAACACGTGGCACCTTGCAATGGGGAAATCCAGAAGGCACCTCCTCAACCAACTGAACCTATTCAGCATCACCAGTAAAGGGGCAAGCTGACGTTCTCTGTCTCCTGACTTGATGTACTAAGAGGTCACGACATCACCTTTGTAGTATTCTTGGCGAAAACATTTAATCTAATCATGAGAAAATTATCACATAAACCTAAATTTGGGGACACTGTATGAAATAATTAACTTGAACTCTTTAAAATGCCATGTGATGAAAGATTTTCTTAAAAGGAAGGGGACTAACCTTAACGAAAAGAGGTTATAGAGATACATCAAGTAAATACAATGTATGAATTTGATTAGATATTCTGGATCAAATAAAAGAAAAAAAGCTATATAAAACATGGGAGAATAGAAGAATTGAATATGAACTATAGATTAGAAGATATTCTTGTATTAGTACTACTTTTTTTTTTTTTTAAATAGGCTCCACACCCAATATGTGGCTTGAAGTCACCACTCTGAGATCGAGTCGCATTCTCCACTGACTGAGCCAGCCATGCGTCCCTTAACTTTCTTGAGAACTAACATGGTTGCTTTTAGGGGATAGTTGTTAAAATATTTGAGGGTAAATTTTAATCATGATACCTGCAATCTACTCTCAAATAGTTTGGTGGGGGACAGAGAGAGAGAGGATGGGGATGGGGAGAAAGCAATCACGCATTGTAAAACGTTAACAACTGGGCAACTGAGCAACTCAGTTGCAACTCAGAGTTGCAACAACTGGGCAACTCTGAGCAACTCAGAGTTAACAACTGAGCAAAACAGAGATGGGTCTCCATTGTCAGGCTTTCCATTGTTTTGTAGGCTTGGGATTTTTCAAAATAGAAAGGTGGGGGAACTTTGCTTGCAAGGCTACAGAGTAAACATGAGGACATGCCATTTCAATATAATTTACATCCTTCAGCGTACCGAATAAAATGCTAGCCAAACAATCAAACACAAGTGTGTGGCCAAAAGGAAAATATTCCTTCTTAATATTCCTAAAATAATAATATCTCACACTGGGGTATTTACATACATGCCAGGCACTGGGTTAAGTGCTTCAAGTTTTGTCTCATTTGACTCTACAAAAACCCTATGGGATGGGCACTCCACTGCAAATGAGGGAACTAAGGCTCAGAGTGGTTCAAAACATGGCAATGTCGGGGCACCTGGGTGGCTCAGTCGGGTAAGTGTCCAACTCCTTCTTGATTGTGGCTTAGGTCATGATCTCACAATTTGGGAGTTTGAGCCCTATGTCGCAACAGTCAGGACCCTGCTTGGGATTCTTGCTCTCCCTCTCTTTTTCCCCCTCCCCAGCTCAGGCCTTCTCATTCTCTCTCTCTCTCTCTCTCTCTCTCTCAAAATAAACAAATAAACTTAAAAAAATATGCCAAAGTCAAACAATAAGTGGAGGGGTCAGAACAGAACCACCTGCCTGACCCCAAAGGTTGGCTTTCAACCTCTCTTTCACACACACTCCGTGGCCGGTACTGGAGGCCTCGACCCTGTGCAGAAAATCAAGTGACATGACTCTTATAGGTCTATTTGTATGTATAGGTATTCCTAGAAATATACATGAATTTGATAGAAACTAGAAAGAAAGTTACATAATTTTATAAAATTGCGTTCAGAATACCATTAATCTGGGTAGTCATCAGTTATGAAAGAGATTGGCAAGTTATTTAAAAACCGTTATTCAGTATTACCAGTTAAATGCATTATGCTAATTCAGTACTCTGGTCAACAGAGTTACCATATATAACATGGGCTGCCAGTTTTGAAACAAAAAAGATCATCTTGAAATTACATATGTAAAACTCTCCCAAATAAAATAGTCCCTTGTAATAGCAGCAATATAAATAACAAGACCATCATTCACTGGCATGTCCCTTTTAGCTTTTCAAAAATGATTTCACGGTTGTTATCCAATTTTTTTTTATCAGCTCTGGAATGTCATTAACATAGATGGAGACAGGTGTCAGTGCCGTAGGAATAGAGCTCTAAACTGATTTTAAGATATCTCCCAAGATTTTCTTTTAAAAAATACACTGCTGTACCTTGTTTGCATAAATGTTGAGGAGGGAATGTGCATCTCTGTCTCTGCTGGTGAGTAGAAAATTTCATTTTTAAGAAACCAGAAAAAGTAATCTTAATACATCAGGAATCTACAAAAATTGAAAGCATTTTGGCCAATGGCTGAGAAAAAGTAAATATAGAATAATTCCAACCAAGTTTTCAGAGAGCACCGGTGCAGACATTTTAGATCTTTAGATTACCTGGGACAAAGGACTTCGACACCAACAAGGTCAAATCTGGCATTCTAGGAGATCGGGCTGCGGCGTAGGTAAGAAAATGGTCCCAGGAGTTAATCTGTCCGATTAAAATTTTGGCTTGGCGATTTTCTAGCTGCATGAACTTACGTAAATTGTTTGACTTCCTTATCCCTCTATTTCCTCGTCTAAAAAGTGGGAAAAGTAGGAGCACCCACCTCAGTGCCACTTGAGTTAACACTTCGGTGACAAAAAGCCCAGGAATGAGACAAGGGAAGTCGATGCCAAGAAACAAGAACCTCAGAAATATTTCCTTCCACCCAAGGTTATGACACACCACCATGAGTCCCAACAGTATAGTACAAATGGCTCAGTATGCCTGGCATATCCATGAAGCCAACGTTGGGAAAGTCTTTTGATAGTCGTTGGATGGCAGCATATAAAACATTCTAGACAAAGACTTGGAATAACTGAGAGACTTCAGCCAGATTTACCATCCTTTGATCATAATTAATTGCAAAGTTATGATGTTTTGCTGAGATATGTTGTAGCCACCCGGGCATGGCATCTCATATGACAAAGTGCCCTATAGGAAGCCTGCAGGAAAAATTCCTAGAGTTCATAGCCGGTGGTAGCATTTTCAGGAAGCAACAGCCACGTCTTCCCAGGAGACCAAACAATACCAGTAGGGGCTATGAAACAAACAAGCAAACAAAATAAGGGGCTTACAATCCAGTATAAATATCAGAACTTAAATGAAACTGAAAAGTAGGCAAAGTCTGTCTCTGATAATTGCCTTATTCTCCCCCCTCCCCTGTTCAGTCCCGGTGCCCGTGCTGTCTTGTTGCTCTGTAAATATCCGCGAGCCCCAATCTGAGCAACGCTCCCAGGCCGGTCCTACCAGGCAAAACCTGGCGACTCAATAGATAATAGTCTCCTACCTAGTAGGGAACTAATTGCATCAAAGTTATTCAGAAGGAGTTGCAAGTAATTGATGACTTTGAAGTTCAATAATTTTGAATTTTAAAGGGAAGAAGTTTCCCTAATGGGGTTGAGATGTGAAGGAGATATTTTGAGAAAGGCACCTTCTGGGGACTGCTACAGGCCTCTACAGCTCATACACGTATGACCTCATACATAGAAGAATAGGTTTAGCTTACTCCTCAGCGTTGCCAGACCAATGCCCAAATGATGAGCCAGGGCCACAAGGGAGTCAAAATAACTCAACAGAGATACAGCATCCAAGAGCGATTGTACTTGTATGCAACTATGGCCACAAAGAGGTCAAATGACTTGCAACCGGCGAATCATGCTGTGTCGTGTTTGGTTCATTTCTTCTGTGTCACCAATCAGTAGGCTGGTAGGTCTGCAGCTAAGACTTCTCCCAGAGTGGTGCAGGACCCTGGATACATCATCCTGCACTTGATCTTAGCCCAAAGGCTGGGAAGCGATGAACACATCATCCCGAATGCTCATCCCTAAACCCCAGGATTTCTACATCGGTAACAGTTAGGTACTGATGAACATTAAGGACAGGCCGGAAGAGGGCTCTGAAGTGACAAAATGGCAGATGAGAAAGGTAGTGGTTGGGAGCAGGGACAGTTCTGCCTCTTTTGCCTTGGTGATAGCAGTTGCATTTATAAACTGATAACATGCTTTTCTCTTCTTTAATGTGCCCTTGTTCCTTACCTCCTGCTTCCTTGAGTCCCTGCCCACCTTATAGTCTGAGCTGAAGGATCTCTGTGCTCTGATGACAAAGGCGGAGGGCACTGTGACATACTTCTATCTCTATCGATGGTCTGGAAAGTTAACCGTGGGTTCCAACTTGCTTAGCATTTTCTCAGCTGTGGCACGATGCATTTGGACTTCATTTGTGATAGGCCCCTCATTGAGCAAGAAAGCTGGTTTCCTTTTTCCTGCCAGAAAATCTGGCTCTCTCATTCGCCATATTTTCTGGGTCTGCTGGACTCAGCTCAAAAACGCCCCAGCAAAGTCTGTCTCTAGGGAAAAAGCAGTCCCCGAGAAAGGACAATTAAAGGTAGGCTTTGTCTTTGATTTTTACTGGCAGTTGTGTGCAGGTGAAGTCCTAGAAAAGGCCACGGCCCACGGCCCACGGCCCACACACAACCCGATTGTGCAACTGAGCAACTTCCCACAAGCGCTTCCAGTTGGAATGGGGGCGTTTAAGGGAGACTCCCTCATGGCATAAGCTGAGGGAAGAAGATATAGGCCATTTACCTACACAATGAGGCAAATGTCCTACTTGCTAAGTCTGGAAAGGTGGGTGGCAAGAGTGGTGGCTCCCATTTTCCTGAGAACACAGTTTGTCTCTTTGGTTCCACTTCCTGGTGTCACCCCTAGACAGGACCAACCTGGAATTAAGGGTCACGACCGAAATCATAGCAGTCAAAGAATGTTCCACAGAAGGCAACTAGTAATATATTCAGTGATGTTTTCTCAGCAAACAGCATCATTGACTTCATTGCTACTGTGTAGCTTAGAAATTCAGATTTGGTTCAGAAAACCCAGAGAAACAAAAGGAAAAGGGTGATTCCCTTGAACTACTCACTGAGAGTTAGATAGGGGTTATCGTGGAAAATATTGCCTGGGTGGCTTATTAACAGAAGAGGCTTTGACATCTTTTTATTGTTGTTGCTTACCAGACTCTGAGCCAGAAAGCCCTGAGCACCACTCAAATTTCACATTTAATATAGAAAAGGTATTAAAAAAAAACCTCAACACATCAGAACATATGAGTCATTTATCCCGGGCTGATGCCAAGAATTAGTTGTAAGAATAGCATAATCTCTGACATGAAATGTAAAGCCAAAATAAAGATATCAATGAAATTTTCAGCATTTCTTGAGTTGGCATCAAAATAAATACAGGGGAAAATAAAGGTAAAATAAATAAAGGTGAAGAAAACAGTGACCTTTATTATGGGTGGAAAGCATGGGTATCCAGTCCCAAAGTATCAGACACTATTTATTACTTCAAATGTACATTCAAGAATATTAAATCTATGTAGTAGCTATCACATGCCTCTATTAAAGACACTCAAGAGCTGGAGATACACGATTATTTCTGGGAAAGGTATCCTCTTCTCACTTGGTAAACATATTCCTGATTTTGACCTTCAGCATCCCCAAATCATATTGTTTAGCTTTCCAGTGAAATTGTTGACAGATCCATTGGCTTATGGTGAATACATAAGATAGATACGTTTCCAGTGGGGAGGCTTTCTATTTTCTTGGTGCTGTTGAGAAATACAGGGGATCCTAGGGCAGTTCTCCCACATTCCTGTTCTTTGTCCAGAACTTTGCAGCCGAAGCATTCAAAAAACACCAGCTTTCAGGACTCTTCCTCTTTGGCGATACATATCCAAATCCTGCCTACTGTCTCTGTTGATTCGGAAGGTCTTCCCTTCTTTTTCGTCTCCTCTGCCACCATCCGAGGTCCTCGTCACTTCCATCCTGGACAGCAGTGACAGTCTCCTGACTTATGTCCCCATTCCAAGGGTGGTAGACATTACTACTGTTCACTAGTGTCATGCTCCCCTGCACTCAATGTGTCCTTGAAGTAAGGTGTGAACACAGAACTTTCCCTGGCTGGTGAAATAGGAACAGAGATAGGAGCAGATGTGAACAGTATCTCCCGCTCTCCCTCCTATTGTGGAGAATTCTATCATTCCAGAGAGCGGAGCCTTTTGCCAGTGGGGTCCCTGATGAGGATGTGGTGCAGCAGAGTCCTCGCCAATGTGATGCGGATGTGTCTAGAGATGAGAAAGAAACTACATGTGTTTAAGCCACCGAGGTGTTGAGTTCTGTGTGTTCGTTTTGTTATTTAGCTTAAGCTGACTAATGCATCCAGTCTCTTCCTCCTCTAATTCTCTTTGTGAACTCTTGGCACGATGATCTGAAATCACAGGCTTGATTATTCCTTCATCAGAAGCAATCAGCACTGTACCATTTTCCACAGGTATAAAACGTCAATTTCTGGCTTTGAAGAAAC
Source organism: Panthera leo (assembly GCF_018350215.1). NCBI lineage: Eukaryota > Metazoa > Chordata > Mammalia > Carnivora > Felidae > Panthera > Panthera leo. Next base: position 46,842,425 of record NC_056685.1, read on the forward strand.
CGTGAGCTTGGTTTTCAGTCTCCTTTCCTAACTTCTCCACCACAGCCATGTCCCAGCCCAATGGGAAGATTCACCGTTGCCTTCAGATTCTCATGTCTTGGCTTGGCATGTTACCGTTCCAGGGTGTTTTGGTTCTGATGGCATTTTCTTGACATGGTATCCCTCTTTAAGCACAGGCTCAAATGGTAAGACTTATCTAATTCCCAAAAGTGGATAAGTACTCTCTCTTCCTCCTGGGATCTCTCAGCAAATTGTATCTAATATATAGTATTTACTCCTTTCTATTGCATAATGCAGTTATTTGTGTATACATCTCACGTCCCCATTAGATGATAAGCCACATTAAGGAAGATAAAAGTATCATTTATTTTTGCAGTTCTCTGCAATACCAAGCTGTGTGGCTGCTGAATAAATAATTCATGAATTAAATATTAATCTTCAGGGGAGGACTATGGAGTTCTGTTTAAATGACCACAGTTCAGAAAGTGACTGGAAAAGCCACCTGTAGAGCAACCGTGCATTTTCCTGGTGAGCCTCCTTCTTTGGTGGGAGATCTTGCAAGACTACCTCTGGGTGAGCCATCAGAGAGAGCCTGGTTCCCAGGGAGGCCTGATTAGGCTTTAGGCCCATCTAGGTTAGGCATCTCGACCTTTCAAAGAAGTTAAAAACTCAAGGAAACCCTAAGGCAATAAAGGAGAAACCTATTTAAAGAACCAAAAAAGGTCTTTGAAAAAAGAATTGGTAATTCCTAGGTTCCGAGGAACCTGCTGTGTTGAAGAAAGTTTCTCCAAGGAACACAGCACTGGCCACTGAAGCCTTGTAGTCATGTGTTAGGATTAAGACAAAGGAAAAAGTGGGAAGGAGAGGCTAAGAAGAGGCAAGCCTGGAACAACTGGTGACCCTAAACAAGGGCAGCTTGAATGGTCAGCTGGGGGAATCTTCAGCCTGATGGCACAGGGCCGGGAGATACACATCAGACAGCCATCTGGAGAGCTGCAGATGGGAAAAGGTGGTGCCCATGAGGGAGCATTTGTAACTTTGGTGCCATTGGGATGGAATCTTGGTAGTTACAGCTTGAATTGGGAAGGGCCTTTCCCAACTAGAAGATCAGGCACCAGTTCAAGATCCAGGGGGAGCATGTTCCTGAGATGGTGAAGAGAGAAACAGGAGGGGCTCACCTGGTCTGGAAGCTGTGCCAGCCTGGATCCACCATCAGTTTGATTATTTTTACCAACTGGCCCCAAATAAATCCCACAAAACCAAGCATCCCACAGGCAAGGCCAACCCAACTATGTGTTTTCAGAAGTTAGTTGAAACAAACAGACAAAAATACTACCCAGTTTTAGAAAGTATACGTTTATGTTCATTTACAAAATATCATTTTCTGATTACGGTTTTGTTTTCCCAAGAAATGTTTTTCTTAAGGTAGCCAGATTCTGTTCTTCCTGAATTTTGGAAAGGGCTGGACTCTACCGCCCCCTCCCCCAATATACATACTGTGACAGGTGTGCGAATAGTGGAGTGTTTAGAGACACCTAGATTTCAACGTGGTGAAAGCAGGCATTACACAGGCTCAAATGGCCTAGAAATGGCAAAGAAAACAGGGAAGCAGTGGGTCGGATCCCTTCTCCCACCGTCTACTTCCTTCCATTTTCATTTCTTAGAGCTGCTCATGCTCTCATGTCTCAGGGAGAACATTTTTTTTTTTTTTTTTGGTAAACAGGATATTAAGAGATGTTGAAACAATACCTTGAGTCATCTTTGAGTTCTTAAAAAAATTTGACCTTTCTTTGGCCTTGTCAATAAATTTTCAAAGTTGCAGAAAGAAGGAGAAAGGAAGATACAGGCAGGGACATGTGAATAACTAATATATTCTTAGTCAAATCACTGAGATTTTACACTTGTTTGTGTCAGTGGTTATGTTGGGGGTCAGGCTGGACTTAGGGCTCAAAAGGCATTGGAGATATAAATATAGAACATGATAGCCAGAGTCTAAGGAATTCAAGAGGCCAGACCAAGCAAGCAAGCAAACAAACAAACATACAAGCAAACAAACAGAAAACACCAGGACTGAAGTATTTAGAATCCACCACCAGGAGGGGAACAGAAATTAAAGTCACAACAGCACAGGGACTTTGACAAAGCAGTGTGGGACAATGAAAAGAGGATGGACCTTGAAGTCAGCTTAACCTGGTCCTGGATTCCAGATCCTCCACTTACCTTGGGCAAGTGGCTTAACCTCTGCTACCCATTAGGGGGTACTTGAATCACGAGGACATAAAAGAAGGTCAGAAGTGGATCCATCAGACAGCCACTAACATTCTGAGTTCTCTCTCTACACCAGGTGCTCAAGAAATAGTGATGAAAAAACCAGGAGCCCGCCTTAAAGGAACTCTTAATCTACAGAGAGTGAGAATGACAGTGTAGTACAAAGACAGATGTGCACAAAATATGTGGGGCCACGCTAGGAAAGAAGATGACAGAGAGATTTTGAAGCTTGCTGGAGTACATCATGACAGAACAAAGTCAGTTTGTTGTTCATAGTTGTCCCAGTCTATTCAAGTTGCTGTATCAGACTACTATCGACTGGGCGGTTTAAACAACAAACATTTATTTCTCACAGTTTTGGAGGCTGGGAAGCCCAAGATCAAGGTGCTGACAGATTTGGTGTCTGGGGAGAGCCTACTTCCTGGTTCACAGACTGCTATTTTGTTGCTGTGTCTTCACATGTGGAAGGGGATGAGGGAGCTCTCTGGGGTCTCTTCTATAAGGTCAGTAAGCCCATTCAGTAGGGTTTTACCCTCTTGGCTAATCACCTCCCAAAGGCCCACGTCCTAATCCATCACATTGAGGGTTAGGATCTCTTGTGAAGTTAAGGGTGTGGGTGGGGGGGAGCACAAAAGTTCATTCGGTTCATAACAACATTGTTCAGCATGATTGCTCTCTTTTACGATGCTGGAGCTGTGCAGAGATACAAAATGGTGGATAACGTGGAACTAACATCTGTTGACTGGAGTTCCCAAGCTTAAGGGTTGTCCGTGGCTTGAATATCCAGGTCAACTCATTCATTTAAAGGTGCAAAAACTGAGGAAGGAGGAAGTAGAGTGACTTGCTCAAGCAAGTTGCTCAGCTGTTGTTCAAGGCAGACCTAAGACACAGATCTTCCCAAATAGTGCTCTTTCCACCTCATCGTATTGTCTTCTACTGACAGTATTTCTCAGACACCAGAACTGGTTACCGAAAGATGGTAGGAACCAAGAAATTCCACAAGCATTTTTGTGGTTGGTAACAATTCCCATGGATAGCAAGACTTTTTAGAGACCATAGTCGAAAGCAATGCTGCCCAGTGGAAATTTCTGCAATGATAGAATGTTCTATAGCTGTGCTGTCTAATATGCTGGCACCTAGCCTCATGTGGTCACTAACACTTGGGCTAGTGTAGCTGAGAATCTGAACTTTGAGTTGTATTTAATTTTAATTAATTAAAACTTCAAGTTCCTACGTCGCTGTGGCTACCATATTGGACAGTGCAAGTCTTAAGCATTACCTATACCTTTAATCAGTGTGTCACTGGGCACATGGCCGTCTTTTTCTAGTTGCCCATCTTTGTACCCTGCAAGCTCACCCTTTTCAGTCTTTAAGCCCTAACAATATATAAAGAACTCCATCATCACTGGTAGGTCTAGTATAATTAGTGTTCTGTAATTAGCCCATTTTACGTACACTGTATTTCTAAAACAATACTTACCACATTCAATAATAATAAGAAGAAGAATAATAAAATATTTGTTAGTATATTCTATACATCCTTCACTCACCCTAAGTGCAGTATAGGTATTACATCAATTTATCTCTGCAATAGCCCAGTAAGTATGCTCTATTACTCTTAACAAGTGGCCAGAAGGCAAATCCATCCTTCTTCCAAAATCCATGCTCTTTTCTCTATCCCACACTGTGTCTCTAAGAACTGAGGATTGGTGTGTAATCCCCTGTAGCCTGAGCAGGGGTGACTTTTATTCACTCATTCAAAAATATTTATGGACTGCTTTTTAAGTGCCAGGCACCATGCCAGGTAAAGTACATAGCGAGGAATCGAATTATCCCAGCTGACACCAAGTTTGCCTCCCAGTAATAAAATGCTGGTTTTCTGAGAAAGAAATTCGGTAGGTTTTTCTAGGTAGCTAAGAATTCAGTGCTGACGTGCTGTGGACTACACGGAAACTGGAGGCCATTTCTTTGATGTTTGAAATGTGTGGTAATACTCTCTCGTGGCTATGATTTTTTTCCCCCATTAATATATGATGTTTCAGTCACTCAAGTGTTAAACTCCTAGGATTTCGTTATGACCTCCACATAAAAGCCAGTTTTACAACAGGTCACCATAGAAATCCTCCAAATTAGTGCTGAAGCAGTTGACCACAGTTCTGTGACAATTTTGCTAAACTCTTTTATTTGTAAAATTTAAATGCATGAACGAAGTGTGGATATTGTTTAAGAATCTAAAAATGTTATTGAAGGGGCGCCTGGGTGGCTCAGTCGGTTAAGCGTCCGACTTCAGCTCAGGTCATGATCTCACGGTCTGTGAGTCCGTGAGTTCGAGCCCCGCGTCGGGCTCTGGGCTGATGGCTCAGAGCCTGGAGCCTGCTTCCGATTCTGTGTCTCTCTCTCTCTCTGCCCCTCCCCCGTTCATGCTCTGTCTCTCTCTGTCTCAAAAATAAATAAACGTTAAAAAAAATTTTTTTAAAAAAATAAAAATGTTATTTAATAATTAATTCAGACAAAATGAGGATGGTGAGAGTCCAAAATATGATATGCCATATTATATCAGATCTAGTGTATCATAAGATTTAAGATATAATGTGATTTTATGTACTAGAAAAAATGCTGACAAATGCATTCGTACTTTTAATTTTTATTTAATACTTTTTAAAACAAGCTCTTTTAGCCTATTTAAACATAATTAGAAGGGTTTTTTTACATTACTGATGTGTATTAGTACACATTTAAATATATATTTAATATACATCAAAAAGAAAAATGTAAGCCAAATAATTTGGTGAGGGAATTCCTAAACCTGTTACACACTGAGAATTTGATTTTTGTTTTCAACTCAGAGTTATCAACATCTATGTTTTTCCACACAAAGACAGCTCTTGCACCATCAGGATAGTTGGGATGCAGAATTTCTTACAAGATTTTCTTCTGGGATTTTCTTCTAAGTTGCTAAAACCCTTCTGCAGATTTTGAAAATGGCACCTCCTGTTTGGTGTATGTCGATCTGGGGCACACACCAATGACTCAATATAACAGAACTTCGTCTATTACTAGCACCTTCCTTCCTTATGTCTTGTAAAGCACGTGGTGTTGTGTTGCAAGAAAATCAAGAATTGTCATTCTGCCAATATCAAACATTTGCTTTAATATTATCAAATTTGTGCTCTGTCCTGTCTCTGTACCTTTCTGTGCATACATAAATTTTTTTTTTTCAAAGCCAAATCACAGTGTACTCTGGGTAAACAAAGAGTAACTATAACCAGTGAAATAGCAGTGATGCAAATAGCCAAGAGGGACTTAGCAAGGGCACAGAGAATGATAATGAGGTCATAGGCACTGCTGGCCCCACAGACCCGTGAGTTTGTTGATAAGATGCAACATAGTTTCAGATATTGTAGAGTATGGAGAAACAAACAAACAAACAAACCTTAGAACCAATTCGCTGTGGATCTTTGGATTCCATTGCTAATGATCAAGCTTATCTATCTTGTTTAACATAGAAAGAAAACTTCCCAGCTATGAATCCTTGGAAGCAGAACAGTGCGTCAAATTCCTTGCGTTCCTAGAAGTAGTGGTCTGTGAAGCAGAATGACTCTTCACCTTTCAGGGGAAACGTTGAATTTAGTTACTTACTTTGAGCGCTGGAAAACAAAGTTACAATCTGCTTTTCTGGCTTTTTTTTCTGTATTTAAAGCGCTCTTATCCTTGTCACCAAATACCAGTGAGTTAGTAAAGCAATCAAAGATCATCCGATACTTAACTACGTTTTGCTGAAAAATGTGATGTCTAGTGTTTTCCAGTTATAGGTATCTTTTATTCATTTATTTTTTTTTAATATATATTTTTTTAACATTTATTTATTTTTGAGACAGAGAGAGACAGAGCATGAACGGGGGAGGGGCAGAGAGACAGGGAGACACAGAATCGGAAGCAGGCTCCAGGCTCTGAGCCATCAGCCCAGAGCCCGATGCGGGGCTCGAACCCATGGACCGCGAGATCGTGACCTGAGCCGAAGTTGGACGCTCAACCGACTGAGCCACCCAGGCGCCCCTCATTTATTTAATCATACATTCCGAATGTATTTGTTGAGTATCCACTCTGTGCTGGGCACTGGAACAAAATGCATCAAATGCACCAAAACCCTGCTTTTTTTTTTTTTTTTAATAATTTATTGTCCAGTTAGCTAACATATGGTGTATACAGTCCAGTCTCGGCTTCCGGAGGAGGTAGAGCCCCATGATTCATCACTGACTTACAATACCCAGTCCTCATCCCAACAAGTGCCCTCCTCAATGCTCATCTCCCATTTTCCCCGTCCTCCCCCAATCCCCCGTCCCCATCAATGCTCTGCACACAGTTTGTTCTCTGCATTTAAGAGTCTTTTACGGCTTGCCTCCCTCTCTGTATGCAACTTATTTTTCCTTCCCTTCCCCTATTGTCTTCTGTCAAGTTTCTCATACTCTACAAATGAGTGAAAACATATGGTATGTATCTTTTTCTAACCGATTGATTTCACTTAGCGTAATTCCCCTCAATCCCATCCACGCTGTTGCAGATGGCGAGATTTCATTATTTTTCATCGCTGAGTAGTATCTCATTGCATCTATGTGCACCTACCTATATACATATACCACGTCTCTGCCCGTTCATCAGTTGATGAACATTTGGGCTCTTTCCACAATTTGGCTACTGTTGATAGTGCTGCTATAGACACTGGGGCTGCTTTGATGGATTTTCCAGTACGGTGTGTGTGGAGGCAGAATGACGAGTGAACAAGTCAAATCTATACTCTGCCATAGATGCAGAGTCTGAGAAAGCAAAGCTGAGAGGGATGTGTGGTGTCTACAAATCCCTTTAAGCCTGTCACACTGGAAGGTGACTCAGCCTGGGTTGTCCCTGGCCAGTCTCGTAGCTCAGTGAGTCTTCTCCACGAGCCCTGACACCTGAAGGGCAAGTGTGGACTCTGCCTTCCTTCCCAGTCCCTGTGCTGTAAAGGTATCGGGTCTCTTGTCAGCCACCATGTGAGCTTGCTAAGCCCTTTTTTGTCTGTTGGAGCCCACCTGTCCCAGAGCTGTGGTGACCTGCTTGCTGGGGTCATTCCCGGCTGCCTCACCCTAGCTTCCAAGCACGTCCAGCCTCTAGGGATGAGACCTGCAGCTTGTGCAGTTGGTGACGGAGTCTTTGCAACTTACATCACGTGCTGAGGATGAATTTCTGCATCTTGGTCCCTCCTGCTGAGCTCTGCTTCCTCCTCTGCCCAACAACCTGGTCTCTACACAATCGTCATTTTTCTTCTTAAACGTTTCTTCTCTCTCTCTCTCTCTCTCTCTCTCTCTCTCTCTCTCTCAAAAACTGAGTAAAATCCTCTCCTTGTGTGGCTACAGGAAAGCCTGACATTTTAGCTTGGACTGACTTCACGGCTGTGAGACTGAGAGCCACGAGCAGGCGGTCCGGGCACACCCCTTACTGCACTGTTCATGCCTCCTGCAAGCTGGCCCCAGCCCTCCAAGCCTGTGTTTCCTGGAGAAACTGCTTCGGTGTGGACCGTGTGCAATGAAGAGTGTCAGCTTCCCAGACCCTCTACTGGACCCAGAACAGAAATTGTCCCTCGTCCTCCGAGAAGATCCAAGTTCTTTAGGTAGATTTTGGGCCCCCTCTAAAATTGGGTCTCAAAGCACTTTTCAATTCATAGACGGGACTTAGAGTTCAGTCTTGCCCTTCCCAGAGCTCCCGTCTCATCAGAGTAAGAGGTGGGGTTCTCCCTGCAGGCTCTGGGCGATGGGCCTGAGGTTTCAGAAGCATGAGAAGGAAAGAGGTACAGGGGTTTGCCTGGTGTACTGTCTTCCCGTCTTAGATTTACCTGGAATTACCAGAGACCATTAATAGAACTGGGAATCCCGTGGTGCCTGGCCTTCCAAGGGAACGGGCCACACTCCTTGCTTCCCTGAGGCTTCCAGGCTGGAACTGTGTGCTCAGGTTCGGACCTGCTCCTCCGAGAGGGAAGCATGCGGGGAGGATCCTGCAGGCAGAGGAATTCTCAGCTGTGCAGGCTTTGGCCGCCTGCACAAGCCGGGCTGGGCCGCACAGCCCCCCAGCATGCTCTCCGCTCCGTGGCTGGGCCGTGATGAGCTTTCTTGAAGCCCACACAGCCTCAGCAGCCCTCTGCTTAAGACACACCATGCCTTGTGGGAGGACGGCGGTGAGGTGAGGAACATGACAGGGAACGCTGAGAGAGGCCGAGGGAGCCTGTAGCTCGGTGCCTTTTGGGAAGGAAAGGGGAGGCTGACAAGCCAAGAGTTAGAATAACGGGGAGATAGTTCCTGGCTGTGTGCTCCCTCGACATGGAGGTCATGGCCTTCCCGTGGGGGGGACCCATGCTGGTACTAGAGGCTTTACTGTCACCACATCGATGTCGGGATGATGGGATCACAGTTCTGCCAGGAGCCTTGGGTGTGCTTCCCAGGATCTGGCCAAACAGGAGCGGACACTGGAAACTGAGATAGAGGCATCTGGAAGGTTAAGATACCAAAGTCAATAATACTAATGAATCTGTTGCAGGGAAAGAAGAAGCAAATACTGAATGATACATTGCCAGCTTCTTCAATCATATCTGTGGCATTAGAGTTCAAGGGACTCTGTGTACCCAATATATCACTTCTTGATAGCGGACATAGATGGCTGTTGCCTGGCCTCTTATAGGTGGGAGAAAAAGATAATCCAGGAGGTTAAAACCACACCATAGCCACTGAGCCTAGAGCCAGATCCTCATTCTCCCCAGTCCCAGACCAAAGCTTTGTCCACTGGCCACTCTGTGGCTCTGGAAGGAGTTTGGGAGAGCAGGTAAGCAGAGGTCAGGGAAATGCAAGCTGAGTCTGTGGAGGGGTCAGACAGCACTACCACACTCACGGACCAGAGTTACCCAGAATAGATGGCAAGGAGGAGACGTATTTGAGAATTGGATCACACCTGGTGTACTGGGCTGAATGATGTCCCCCCCCGCCCAAAGTCACGTCCATGTGAAACCTGTGAATGTGATCTTTGGCAATAGGGTCTCTGCAGATATGACTAAGTTAAGACAAGATGGGTCCTAAATACTGCATGACCGATGTCCTCATAAGAACAGGGACACGGGACACAGAGATGCAGACACAGGAGAATGCCACGTGAAAACAGCAGCAGAGATTGGGGTCACGGTCTACGAGGCAAACAACGCCAAAGACAGCTGCTGGTAACTAGCAGAAGCTAGGAGAGAATTCTTCCCTAGAGCCTTTGTGGGGAGCGTGGCCCTGCTGACACCTTGATTTTGGACTACTGGCCTCCAGAACTGTGAGACAATAAATTTTTTGTTGTTTTAAGCCACCTAGCTTGTGCTACTTTGTTACAGCAGCCCTAGGACACTAATACACCTGGGCTCAGGGCCCTCTGCAAGGTGCAATGGTGCCGGTTCTCACTAAACTCTTCCTCTGGGGTAAACCAAGGTGTGGGTGATCTTGACGCGAGACCCGTTTCTCTGGATGGCCCGGAAACCCTTCAGCTGCTCCGTCATGCACTAGAGTTTCAGTCCTAACTGTGGGACTGTGGAAGGCTGGCAAGTCACTGGCGCCTTCTCCAGATACCGCAGGGAGGCCTCCCTAATCAAAGCCTGGCTTATTCCCATGGGCTGTGGGGCTTCGTGCCCCAACACGGAGCATTTTGCAAAGGGGAGAAACCGGAGAGGCACCTGCAGGGCTCACCACGTGCCTTAGCAGGTTCCTCAGAGAAACCTACACCCCATTCCCACGGGGCACATGTTGCCTCTCGGTTTCCCATCAATGCTGATTTGCACGGAGCACCCCCGTGCTCAATGAATGGGTGCTCCTTCATTCTTGATTGCAGACCCACACAAATAGAAACTTCTGAACAGCAAAGCCGCACTTCTGCAATCAAATACTTATTTACTCACTCAGATCGTGGAGATCATCTTTCCCCATCCCCCACCCTGGGGTCTGCCCCCTCCTCTCTCCTATCCGAGCCTAATGTAGTCTTCTCCCTCAAGACTCGTGTATTACAGTAGCCCCCACCCCCCACCCCCATCCGCTGGGATATGCTCCAAAACCCCTAATGGATGCCTGAACCCACAGGTAGTACTGAATCCTATATATACTATGTTTTTACCTAGACATACACACCTGTGATAGAGTTTCGTTTATAAATTAGGCACAGTAAGAGATTAACAACAATAACTAATAAAACAACAATGATAACAATACACTGCAGGACAAGTTTCGGGAATGCAGTCTCTCTCTTGCAGTGTCTCATTGTCCTGCATTCACCCTTCTCCTGATGATGAGACAGAGTGAGGGGAATGGCATAGGCATCGTGATGTATGTTAGGCTACTGTTGACCTTATGAAGAGACTCGGGATGGTCATTGACTGCTGGTGACTAAAACCATGATAAGTGAACCGTGGATAAGCCAGGGAGGCTATGGTAGCTACCTACCGATACAAAACAAATTATCCCAGAAGTTAGCAGCTGAAAACAACAAACATTTATTTTCTTTTAAAATTTTTTAAGGTTTATTCATTTTTCAGAGACAGAGAGAGACAAAGCGTGCGTGGGGGAGGGGCAGAGAGAGAGAGGGAGGGAATCTGAAACAGGCTCCAGGCTTGAGCTGTCAGCACAGAGCCCGATGTGGGCCTCGAACCCACAAACCGCAAGATCACGACCTGAGCTGAAGTCGGACGCTTAACCGAGTGAGCCACCCAGGCACCCTAGTAAACATTTATTATCTCACAACGTTTCTAACATTCCGGAGTCTAGGAGCGGATTAGCTGGGCGGTTCTGGCTAATCAGGTTATCAGCCAGGCTGCAATCCTTGCAAGGTTTGACTGGAACTAGAGAGTCTGCTCCAAAGCTCACTATGATGGTAGTAGGCAGGATCTCAGCTCCTTGCTAGCTAGTGACTAGAGATCTGAGTTCCTCACCGCTATGGCGACTCCAGTCTTCTGAATGTCCTCATCACGTGGTAGCTGGCTTCCACCCGGCACCCACGATCTGAGAGTACCTACAAGAGAGCAACCAGGACGGAAGCCACATTCCTGTATAACCTGTCTTGGAAACGATGTGCTATACTTCTACCGTTTGCCATTGGTCACGCAGACCAACCCTGGGATAAGATGAGAAAGACTCCACAGGAGTCTTTAGACTCTTTAGAGATGAGGATCTCTAGGGGCCTTCTTGAAGGCTGGCTACCACACCCACATAAAAATATTTCCTGTTTTCCAAGCATGGAGCAGCAGACAGATTATGGCCCCCAGAGTCTGCGAACATTAACAATTCTGCCGTCTTGTCCCACCTGGAGGATCAAATGTCCCCATTTTCCTGTGAGTCTGAGGAGATCACTACAACACGGCTAGGAAAAGGTAGTGCTTCATTCATTTCTCTTTGGTCAGAGAATGAACCAAAAGAGATTCAAGTCTGGGATCAAGTCTGGATCGGGATTCAAGTCTGGCCTCCTTCACTTGCTAGCTATGTGATCGTGGGCAAGTTACTCAACTTCTTTGTGCCTCGGTTTTATTATATGAAAATGGGGCTAAAATTCATAAGATTATTGTATGACTTCAATGGGATAATACGTATAGAATGAAGAGCAATCCTAAGTGCTCCTTAAATTATAGTTATTGTGATCATTGTTGAGATATATCCTGTGTTAGGAATCAGAAAGGAAGGAGAAGGGATTATGGAGGGGTGGAACAGTAAAATGTCAAAGATACTTCCTTGAATGGTCTATTGTGTTCTATGTAGCCTTTTGTAGGACTTTGGGAGGCAGCTGTTACTCCAAGAAAGTGTTCTTATCTTCCTCTGCTCCTTCCTCCCATGAACACAATGACATTGATTCATGTGTTTTTTACCGGCCCAATTGTAGCCTGACCTGTGTGTCTATAATTTGGTGAGGGTGATCTATACCAATGCACACAGAAACCTAATGTGAACCTTTCCGGAACTCAATGGAATTAACTTTAAAAGGAAACAAATTAAAAACCAATGAAGTCAATAAAAATTTTTTTGAATTAAAATAAAACTTCTTTATTAAATTCATTATTTTTTAATATCTCTTTGCTGAGTTTGGGATAGTCACATCTGCCAAATTTCAAGTAGGTCAGCCCAAATGCTTTTTATTTGCGATGTATTCATTAGTAAAAATACCCACACCCTGCTGTTTAGAAACCCTTGCTGAGTGGATTGGGTGCTGCTGGTATAAACTCTTTGACATTCACATCCACAGAAACCCTAGTGATTTGGATCAATGGCTTAAAAGCCAGACAGCACTAAATCCTTGGTTGGACATTTCCTCATTCATATTTGCAAATCTAGATTTAGAAAGGGAGACTATCACAAACAGAAGGAGTTACGGGACTCCAGGCTTGGGTGGGGGAGAGGGGAAAATGGGTGATAGGCATTGGGGAGGGCACTTGTTGGGATGACCACTGAGTGTTGTGTGTCAGTGAGGAATGATGGGAATCTACCCAAAAAACCAAGAGCACACTGTATGTTAGCCAAATTGACAATAAATTATATTAAAAAAATAATAATATTTAAAAAAAGAAAGAAAGAAAATGAAACAAAAGGGAGCACCTGGGTGGCTCAGTTGGTTGAGCATCCGACTCAGGTCTTGATCTCACGGGTGGTTGCTGGGCTCGAGCCCCACAGTGGGCTCCATGCTGGCAGCCTGCTTGGGATTCTCTGTCTCCCTCTCTCCCTACCCCTTCCCCGCTCGTGTGCACGTTGTCTCTCCCAAAATAAATAAAATAAACTTAAAAAAATGTTAATTCTAAAAGGGCCAAAAAACAATGGTCAAGGAACCAATCATCCTGCTGGTCAAGTATATTCCCCAGGACGCAATTAACGGTTCTCTCGAGAGGGCTTGAGGAAGGCTATGCCATACGAGTAAAGCGGGCCACTGTGTCACTCCTTGAGTGAGTTTCCGTCAACATTTTAAGGCAACAGCCATAACCACCCCTCAGCAAGTTGTTAGGACAAAGAACCCAGAGCTTCCCTCTGTCTGATGCTTATAGATCAGGGCAGTTGCTGCTGGCAAGAATCCGTGAGTATCTTGGTTAGTCTCCCGACATTCTGACAACCTAGTGCAGAAAACAACGACTGTTTCTCAGAAATGGAAGGTGTGGGACAGGTGGTTCGGACTATTAATGGCCAAAAGATTCAGCGGTCAGGCCAGAGAAGCTCTGATAATAAACAAGGTTTGTTTCCAACCAGTTGTCTGCATCATTTACCCTTTTCCTTTCAGAGGCTGCGGCTGCCTGACAGAGAAACTCATGATGGTGGAAAATGGCCAAACTCAGCAAATTTCTCTGAGCAAATAATGATTCCAATAAAGCGTGTTCAAGTTTGCAATAATACTAATAATGAAAATAGTAATATTTTGTACACCTAAAGCGTTTCTCATCCCCTTGCCTACTACTTAATATGCGAGGCTTATGCATTTGCATATGCCCATGGGAGAATGTGCCCCGTGTATACTGGGTACATAAAATGATTCACTGACACATTGTCACTTGTTTAATTTCCAAAATTTATTCACTTTGCCTATGTTGAAACTTTCATCCCAGATATTAAATTAGCCTCCACTTAATCTCATCAATTTCCCCCGTTTACATTCTTAGCATCACAGTTGTTACCTATTATTACCAGATAGATGGCTAAGGAGTTGCGGGCATCTTCCCCTGAGTATGTAATGTCTTATCCAGGAGGCTAAAGCAGAAGACAGGAACAAACATTGTCCCCTCGTCTCTGTTATCTCTACCCACTCTCTCAGAGGTCAGAAGCACTCGTCTGGCTTTATTCAAATTTAAAAATGAAACCCTAGAAATACCGAGTTCTACAGAGCTGAAGATTCCTGCAGCCACGGTGACTCATGAACACAGCAAAAGAAATGTATTTGATTTGAGTTTTGGCCTTTCAGCGTCGTGCCACATGAATCCCTTTTTTGGCCTCGCCCCACCTGACAGGGTTCCACTTACGGTATCAGAGCCAGAGCCCTAAAGCTCCGCGAGCTCTTTGAAGAGAAAGGCTGATTCTGTGCAGAGTAGAGGTGTTGTTTTACTAAGGATCCATGAGAAAGGAAAACTCAGCTTCACAGAGGGACTGGGAAGGGCCACTGGTGGTGAGTTGAAACTTAGTCATTATTGGCCCTTCTAAGATCTTTGATCTCTTCTGTGCCAATCAAGGGAAGTAGGGGTAGATTAGGACAGGGCCCATCAGGAGGAGGAGAGAAAAATCAGAGGGAAGAAATTCAGCTCAGCAGGGGTCAATTGACCTAAGCGCGAGAGAGACCAAACTCCATAAATTTCCTGCCACAAGAAGACATGCAAATAGAACATTTTAATAAAATGTGCTAAGAATAGTGTATAGATTTGCTAGGGAACCCTGGGAGAGCGGCGTGGGGCCACCGAGGTCATCATGGGGGTTTTATAAAGAAGGTTTCTGGGACAACTGAAGCCAGAGCTGAGAGTCAAGATGCATAGATGGGAAGAGTGGTCCCGAAAAAGTGACAGCATCTAAGAGAAACGAAAACCTCAGAGTATGCGCTTGCAATATTCTAACGTTTCGTTACTATCAGCAGTGTTGGCAAATGGAGAGGTAGCCGGGGCCAGCTCACATGCCATGCTGAAGACGCTAATCACTCTTCTGTTGCTAGTGCGGTGGCCACTGCAGGTTTTAATCAGAGGAGACACGGGTCTGAACTGTGTTTTTGATAGGCCATTTCACTAGCAGTAGGTGCGGAAGAGGTAAGAGTGGAGGTAGAGAGTCCAGCTTGCAGGCGATTGTAATAGTTCAAGGAAGAGTGGCAAAAGCTGGAACTAGAACAGGAGTGGCAGAGGGGGATAAATGAATTTGGAGGCCAAGAGCAATGGGTAATCCATCAACCAGTTATTTGTCAGATGGAAGGAAAGGGGAACGCAGGACAGAGGAAGTTTCTGGAGCAGCGGTTCTCAAAGAGTAATAGCTGGACCAGCAGCATCGGCATCACCTAAGAACTCATTAGAAGGGCACCTTTTGGGGCCTTCGGCTGTCCCGGGCCTTCTGAGCCAATAATTACATCACAAACACTGAGGCTGGAACCAGGCAACCTATATATTAACAAATCCTGCAAGTGATTCCGGTGGAGCTCAAGTTCAAGAACCAGCCATCCAGAATAACCTCCAGGATTTTGCCTCCGATTCCTGGGTAAATAAAATTGCCATTTGCTGAGATAGGAACTGCTCTAAAAAGAAAGAGAGTGTTTTTGCTTTGTTTGGGGGTGAGAAGAGGGCAGGAAGTATGAAAAAAAAAGGGAAAGAAGTGGTGTGATACACTGTGAGGAAAAACAGAAAGAGAGAGAAAAACAGGAAGAGAGGGAAGGGAAACAGAGGTGAGTTGGGTCCCTGCTTGAGGTTAGCAGTCAGCAGAAGGAAAATTTTAAAACTGATTTGTGGCTCCTGGGAGAGCAGTGGAAGGGAGAATGCAGCCTGCATGGTGAGTTAGCAATTTTTTCGAATCATTAAAAAAAAATCTGTTTTCCCAAACTATTGATGGTAACATATCCTGCTTTCTGTACCAACGCATAGGAGCCACAATAGCATGACTTGAGTGAGGACTTCCCCACCTTATTTGGCTGAAGAGATGGAAAGAATATGCAGAAACACTGTACCCAGGTTCCCAGGTACCTGGGTCTGGGTCTCTCTTGTGCCCTGAGCATGATTAACACCACGTGCAGGCAACAGAGATGATGGGACCTGTAGACCATGGCAAGACTCGGCCAAGGGATCAGAAAAGCCCCTCTTAATGGACAAGCTATTGGCCCCTGAATTTGTCTGTCACTGTGCCAGGTCAGAGCTCAAAGTACAGCCTGATGTGCCCCCTTAACGAATGCTTAGGTTGACATGGGGAGGATAGTGGGCATGATGGAGGTTGATGGGCAGAGAGAGGAAGGGTGTTTCTCCTGATCTATGGAGTGTCCTGGACCGGGGTCAGAGATGGATAAAGCCACCGAAGAGAGAGAAGAACCAATGCATGGGCGGAGCGGTGAAAGAAGAAAGTTCTGCCTGCCTTCAGCCCTGCATAATGTACAGATGAAATAGCGTTCTTATACCTTGGAAATAGAGTTGCTTGCCCAGGACATTCATGTCTGGAAATAGAAGCTTTAATGCACCAAGGAGGCCACTAACTCAGTAATGACAGATGTATGGAAGCTTTTTCTTAACATGGTATCTGAAGATACAAGCAGCTCAGGGTAGACACATATTTTAAGTGCTGTCCTCCTAATACAAATCCATCATCAGTTAGCTGTGCTCTTTGACCGGCTTTTTAGCAGCGAGAATGGTTTGTGCTGATGAATCCACATGTTCTGTGCCAACATTTCCAAGGCCTTGGCTTTGTAACACCATGTTCCAACCAACTGTTCCTTTCCCCGCTCTAATTTATTCTCCATATCACTGCCAGAGTGATTTTCAAAAGTAGGTCCCATGTTACTCTTCTGCTTAAAAACCTGCTAAGGCCCCTTCTTACCTCCAAAGTGAATACAAACTTTTCAACTCGGCCAAGTTAGCTGAAATTCCCATCATCAATGCCTCCTTTTCCTCCCAAAGCCATTGTCATCAGGGAACTATTCTAACTTCTGGGAAGGAGAGCATATGCGCTCGTTAGACCAAATGATAATTCAGTAGTGGGTGCATTTAACAGGTGAACAGAAAGCAGACTCCTGGTGGACACAGGAAGAACATTTTCAAATTAAGCTTTCTTCATGCATTGAGGTATTTCTCGGGATAGAAGTTTCCGGTGGTACATATTCATGGACAGGGAAGAAGGGAAAAGGTCTGGTCTAGGGCATGGTGTGCTGTTTAGGGTCAAGGAGCCCTGATGAACAGTATGAACCACCTGCTGCTCTAAAGCATACGTGGACCCTCCACCCAGAATGGGGGTGGATGGAGAAGCAGCAGGAGGGGCCTCCTAAGGGCCCAGGATATTTTCTTTTTCTTTAAAAAAAATTTTTTTAATGCGTATTTATTTTTGAGAGAGAGAGAAACAGAGAGAGAATGAGCAGGGGAGGGGCAGAGAGAGAGGGAGACACAGAATCTGAAGCAGGCTCCAGGCTCTGAGTGGTCAGCAGCGCGGGGCTCAAACTCATGGACTGCGAGATCATGACCTGAGCGGAAGTTGGACGCTTAACTGAGCCAGCCGGTCGTCCCAGGGCCCAGGATATTTTCAAGTGAAGTAGATGTATCCTAGCTCCTTATATAGAGAAGATCAAGTTGGGAATTTCCTACTGCAGAAACCCTCTGCAAAGGGACGAGGGGACCCTGCCTCCACCCAATTAGTTGTCTGTCTGCAGCGGGCTCCCCATTGCCTTCATGGACAGACTTCTAGGCTAACTTTTAAATAATAAATATGGCACTGCCAAGAAGCTGTCAGGCACTTTCTTGAAAATGGCCAAACCGGGGTGCCTGGGTGGCTCAGTCGGTTAAGTGGCGGACTTCGGCTCAGGTCATGATCTCTCGGTCCGTGAGTTCGAGCCCCGCGTCGGGCTCTGTGCGGACCGCTCAGAGCCTGGAGCCCGTTTCAGATTCTGTGTCTCCCTCTATCTCTGACGCTCCCCCGTCATGCTGTCTCTCCCTGTCTCAAAATAAATAAATAAGTAAGTAAATAAATAAATAAATAAAACATTAAAAAAAAAAAGAAAATGGCCAAACCATGAGTGCACATGCCTTGTCTCCAGGAGGAGGCCAGCAGAAGCATGGTTCTCTGAGAAGACAACAGAGGATGTTCCGATCTCCCGCTCCTGGAGGAGTGCCCTGTGGTCTTGGTGGAGTCACTTACCAGCCTGTGCCTCAGTTGCCTCACCTGTGGACTGGAGATAATGTGATAATAGAGCTCACCGATTGTTGTGGAGATTAAGTGCTATAATATATGTGAAATGCTTAGAACGGTGCCTTGTGCACGATAAAGCCTATGTAAGTAGGCTTGCTGTTGTTGCTGCTGTTGCTATGGGTGGTAGATAAGACTGGGTTCTGGATTCTGGGTTCAGATCCCGGATTTACCTTGCTGATTTGGGGCAATTACTCAATCTTCTGATTCTTCATCTGTAAGATGGAGATAATAATACTTTTCTCATAAGATTGCAGCAGAGGTAAGTTAGTGCACTTTGAGCAGAGCCACCTCGAATATATTAACTGTCAAATATTAGCTATTATTCATATTACCTTAATCCTCAATATGCCTGAGTCCTTTGCTCATTATCTCTCTCTGCCACCCCTTCCCTGCACTCATGTGGTTTTTAAAACTCTGGTACTTGTTGTTTTAGAAAGTTTCAGGACTCCCTGAAGGCTTCCTCCCTACAAGCTGAGTTAATCAGCGGGTCATAGATTCAGGATTGTACAACCTTGATGCTTGGTTCTGATTCACTTCAAATGCAGTAGGGCCTGGTCATTTTTTTTTTTTTTAAGGTGCCGGTCTTATTCTAATATGCAGTTAGGACCCTCTGGTCCAGACAGATTTGAATCAAAAGAAAGAGAGGAGGGGAGGTGACATATGAGACCACGCCACAAAGTCACAAAAGCCTTTTTCAAAGGAAGTGATCATAGAACCTTGGAAAATACTCCAGATTGATTTTGGAAGAACTGTGTGTTTGCAGAACTCTTAAATCCTATCAGGGTGCTCTTGGCCTCGGCTCAGGTACCCGGGTAATGCTTGTTGTGGAACTTTGCTCAGGTGTTCTGGTGTGGTGGGCAGCAGATACGATGCTTGGGATATCTGGCATTGAATTTTCAGCTGCACTTTTTAAGGGAGAATAGGGAAGGGAGAATAACTCATCTCAGAAGTATTCCAGCTGCTGGACTAGAGACACTCAGTATTTCCTTCTCTATCCAGAGACTGCTTTCACAGTCATTGCAAAAGGTTCTTTGGCACAAGCTAAGGATTTTGAACCCTATTCTGTAAACTTGGAAAGCCTACAAGATTTGGGCTAAGAAGACAATAGAAAGAAGCAGAATTTTAAGAGGATGGATGGTGTATGTACAATGGATTGGATCAGGAATGGTGGTATGGAGAATAAATGAAGGCAGGGAATGTCATTAGAAAGCAATCGAAGTTGCCTAGGAAGGAAGACTGGACAATGGGATGCAAGGACTGGGTTCTGTGTGTTTGGTCTGTGGGCGATGAGGCTGGAGCTTGAAGGGTGGGAGAATGGTACTCCTTTTAACTGTCTATGGCCCCCTTGGAACCTAAATTACAAAGCTCAAAAGCCATTGCTCATTGCTCACGCAGTAAGAAATTTACTTAAGCCCTAGAATGTGCCCTAGTTGTAGGCACTGGTGGCACAGTGAACAGTGAATAGACAGACGAGCTTGCACAGAGCTAGCTTTCAAGTGGGGAGGAGAAGTGGGGTAGACATAACAAAAATACACTGGAGTTAAGTGCCATAAAGAGCATTAAAATAAAGCGGAATGACAGAATAACTTGGTGACCTCAATGGTGGCATTTATGCTGGGACCTGAAGGACAAGAAGGAGCCAGCTCTGTGATAATTGCTGGAAAAGCATTTCAGAGAGAACAGCAAGTACAAAGGTGGCCGTGACCTTGAAAAACCTGAGAAACAAAACAAGGGCTGGCACCAGTAGAGTGTAAGAGCTGGGGGACAAGTGCTCTCAGGTGAGGTTGGAGGGAGAGGCAGGGGCTGGGTTAGTTAGGGAACTGAAAATCAGTCTACCGAGTTAATGTATAGGTGATTCCAAGTGTGGTTATGATGGAGAAAAACTGGAGGAGTTTTTAAAAGAGATGTAACATGATCTGATTTGTGTATTTAAAAATTGCGTTGGCTGTTCTGTGGAGAATACACTGTAGGCAGGGCAAAAATGCCAAGAATGACATTGGCTTATATTAGGGTGGGAAGAGTAGAGACAGAGGGGTTGGGCTGATTTAGAATATCTCCTAATGATAGATATGACAGGACTGGGTGGTTTAGATGTAGTGGTGAAGGGTAGAAAGAAATCAAAGATACTTGATAGATGTTTTGTTTTTGTTTCATTTTGGTTTTGGCATGAGCAACTACGTGCAATTTGTTGAAGTAAATAAGTTTCAAGCAGTAGCAGGGGATGGGGGAGGTAATCTGAGGTTCTCTTTCCACCATTTTAGGTTGAAGATATTTATTAAACTTCCAAGCGAAGTAGCCAAATAAATAAATATAAGGATTTCACATAGACATCTAGGTTTGGAAAAAAATTCAAGATAGCAAGCAATAAAGTTTACGATAAAGTGGATATGCAGAGTAGGTAATGCCAGGAGACAGGGTGAAGTCACTTAGGAAGAGTATGTACGTAGAACAGAGAAGGGGGCGTGGGACCAAGAGTCTGGACGTATTAATATTTCAAACTGAACACAGGAAAAAGAGTTGACATAGCTGTCTGTGAGGAAGTGGCCAGTGAAGAAGGAAAGGGATACCAAGAGAGGGAGGTATCACAGAAGCCAAGAAAAGAACGCGTTTTCAAATGGAGAAAATCATCAACTGTGTGGATCGCTGAGGAGAGAAATAACAGGCACAGAGGCAACATGGGAGTCATGGCAACTTAGTCAAATGTAATCTCAATGGAGTAGTAGGACTGGAAGTCTGACCGGGGAGGGCTAAAGAAAGAATATGACATCAGGAAGTGGAGAGAGTGGCCTTGAAAACTCTTTCGAGAAGTTTTGCTAGAAAGAAGAGCAGTGAGAGTAGTTGATGAGGCTACGGTGCTAGAGAGGGAGTTGTGCTTTATCTCAAAGCTAAGTGCTACTACAGCAGGTCTGTGTACGAACGGTGTGATTCAGTGGCGAGGGAAGAGTAATGAATGTAGGAGAGAGGGGAAAGAGTTTCAGGGCTGGAGTCCTTGAGGGTGAGAGCAGATGGGTCCAGAGCACAAGAGAAGGGGTGGCTACGGAGAAGACAGGGAGGGAGGGTGAAGGGCAAGGGTAGTGATGCCAGAAGGGTGGTAGACTTGGGGGAAGGCAGATAGAGTTGCTGTCCCATTGCTTTTGTGTCCAAATAAAGTATGAGGGAAGGTCATTAATTAAGGGAATTAATAGGGACAGACCTAAGGGTATAGGGTCTTTAAGAAGAGAGGAGAACCATAATCCTAGCAATTATTTCCATTGAGCTTATATGTGCCAGGTGGTACACAGATGCTTTCCTTATCACTTCATTTAATTCTCCTTAAAAAGCCTGGATGGTGGCTTCATTGTTAACCTCATTATACAGATGAGGAAACCGAGGCACAGTGAGATTAAATTAACACAACTAGCAAGCGAAAGAACAATCATTTGATCTGGCTCCTAAGACCAAGTATGAAATAGTAATTTTGGGGGGGCTGTGTGAGTAGAGATACTTTGGAAGTGATGTAAGTTTGCCCGTTATCGATGTGTGGTGCCGTTTGAAATGTGTGCTCACGAATTTAAGGTGAGATGGTACAATATATCATCGTTTTTAAGATCTCGCCGGACAGGAAGCAGGCGCAGAGTAGGCGAACGATTTGGTTTAACCAGGCTCAGGCTTTGGCTGGCAAGTTGCCTGGAGAGAGAAGAGGCCAAAGGAGTTACCGGTGTTTGTGAGGGGATGAGGGATGATGCTCAGGCATAGGTTGGATGGAGATGCGTGGGAGTAATGGAGAGCGGGAGAAGGGGCACTTTCAGCGGGAAGACTCCTCTAGGTCAAAGCCTTGCCTCAATGGCAACAGAAAAGAAGTTCATCAGGAAGTGTGGGAGGAGGTGCTCGGATGCTGGAAAACGAATTCCTGAAGAAGATGCACTATTGGTGGCAACAAAGTCTAAGGCAGAAAATCCAGTTGTCCCTATTTCCATTCTTACTTTCTATAATCCTCCTGTTGACTTGAGGCTCTTTCTTTAAATTAGCATTTCAATCTGTCATCTCCATACCTTTGATTGTGTCCTTTCCTGGCCTGGGATACTTTTCCATGAATGGATAAAGAAGATGTGATATATATCCACACACCTGGCAATCAAAAAAGAATGAAATCTTGCCATTTGCAACAACATGGATGGACATAGAAGGTATTATGCTAAGTGAAATCAGTCAGAGAAAGACAAATATATAACTTCACTCGCGTGTGGAGTTTAAGATGCAAAAGAGATGAAGATAAGGAAAGGGAAGCAAAATAATATAAAAACAGGGAGGGGGACAAAACGTAAGAGACTCTTAAGTATAGAGAACAAACTGAGGGTAGCTGGAGGGGCTGTGGGTAGGGGGATGGGCTAAAAGGGCAGGGGCATAAAGGAGAACACACGTTGGGATGAGCACTGGGTGTTATATGTAGGGGATGAATCCGTGGATTCTACTCCTGAAATCATTATTGCACTATATGCTAACCAACTTGGATGTAAATTTTAAGAATTAAAAAAAAATAGAAAAAAAAGATTATCCATAAACAAAATCAATCTAAGAAAATAAAAACAAACACAAACAAACCACAATAGTACTCATTCTTCAAGTCCTTTTTCAAAAGGAATCTTTCTTATTGCTCTCCTCTTCCTACACCCTGATGTCTTCAGCCCGCAGTTACCTTCTTTGTTCTCTGCTGGCGCCATTTAGACCCTCAGTAGGGTATTTATACCTTCTAGTGAGACATTTGTTCTGGTGTCTTTGCTTCTCGACTAGAGTTTAAGTGCTGAAGGGCAAGGACCAGACCTTCACAACTTGGTATTCTGGTCCAGGCTTGGCTGCGTGCCTCTCTACTGGTAGGAGCAGTACAAATATAGAATCTAATCTCTGAAGTACAGAGACTGTGTAGTAAATGCTCAATAAATGTCTGTTTGATTGAATGAATGACTCACCACACGAGGAGCATCATTTTCTGCTTCTCACATAGGATTTGTGCTCATGTGAATCTATGAACCAGCATTCTGCAAATCCATTCTCTCTTCTTTATGAAGTTAACAGTTCACACCTGGTCTAGTTCTTCCTTATAGACCGTAATAATAATATCATTAGAACTCATACGCTTCTCACTCTGTGACAAGCACTATTCTAAGTACTTGCTTTCCGCGTTTTTAATACATTGAATTCTCATGATAATGCTAAGAGCTGAGTGCTATTATCCTCTTTGATAGAAGAGAAAACCAAATTTTAGAGAGGTTAAGCAATTGTCCAAAGTCACCCAGGGCCTTGTCAACAAAGCTCATTATCAGTAATATCCAGTAAATTTCACTCTGTTACTCAGTGTTTTCTGACTTTCTAATGGTGACCCATGTTACAGTGTGACCTATGACACATGTACACACACTTCCACATGCACATTCATATGCACACACACCTACATGCACGCACACACTCACACACACGTGTGCACACTCACACGCACACACACTCACACGCACGCACTTACACAAATGTGCACACACATGCCCACACAGACATACATGCACACACACTCACACGCACGCACACACTCACATGCATGTGCACACAGTGTACCTGAAACGAGTTACACAAACTAATCCTTATCTTTGCTGTGTGGAATGTTCTTTGGTATTTTCGGTTTGACTTTGTTCTATTTCATTTCACTAAAAAGGCTAGACAGAACTCCCTAAACTTATTTCACAACTTACTACTGGGTTGAGACACACAAGCTAAAAAACAGTGCCCTAACGTGCCCTCACCGATGTGTTTCACTGCATTTCCTTGGCTGGAATACATGAATGACTCAGTTCTCCAGTTCTCCCCAGCCCCTGGCCCAAGTTTCATTTTTTTAAACACGAAAGTATCATAACTGGAATACACGAGAAATAACATGCACTGAAGCTGCTGTTTAATTACACAGCATTGAGCATAAGTTAAATGATATATTCCCTTCTGAGTTTCGTGAGTAACCCAGCTACAGAATTGCTGGAGGATTAGTTAAGACAATTCTAATTGGAAAAGAAATATAATTAAGTTCAGAGAAGTCAACGGTCTCTGAGCCAAATCGTTCTCCTACCTAAGGATCTTTTCTCATTTGTATCACACTGACTAAGCAACTTCTCGGCAGCTGGAGCCTGAATTCAGTCTTTCTCATTCATTCCTTTGCTTATTTACTGACTCTCCAATTCATTTATTTGCAAAAGATTCACTGAAAGTGAAAGCTAAGTACTATGCTTAGTGTTCATGATGGGCCCTATTCATACAAAGATGTCTGGTCCCTGCCTTTGATTTAAAATTCAGTGTCCTAGTGCTGAAAAGGAAAATGTCCTGGCCACTGTGGGAGGACAAAAGGAGGCAGAAAGGGATCAAGGAAGACATCAACAGGAGAGACAGTGTTGGGACCTTGGACCTCATTCTTGCCGAGTAATAAGGATATGATAGGGAGGGAGGAGAGAAAGATGGGGGGTAGGATGGAGAGAAAGGTGAGAATGTCCCACGTAGAAGGAAACATGTGCGAAGGAAAGATCATGGCACCTTTAATAATACGCAGTTCCACGGAGCGTATGGAGCTTGCTGGAAGTTGACGGTTCACCAGGCAGAGAAAGTGGACAGGACTTGATTCTGAAGAGTCTGTGCTATACAAGGAGTTTAGACTCTATCTTGTAGGTGACAGGGAGCTGAAATTAATGAATGTTTGGCTCTTGAATGACACAGCGCAGTGTTTCAAAGAGATAGCAGAGAGGCTGTGTGGGAATGGTGGGGAAATGGGGTTACTTTGGAAGACGGGTGAGGATGAGGGGTAGGTTTGAGAGCCACGAGCCAGTCAAGTGGACAGGAGTGGTTGACAGTTCGGTGTGGGCAGTGGCACCTGGATTTGCTTTGGGCGGCCGGCAGATGGTAGTGCCATCTGCCAAGATAGAGGCTACAGGAGGAAGAGCAGGTACAGAGAACAAACTAGTGAGTTCTATTTTAGAGAGGACACATTTGAGGCCACCAAGAGACCTCCAGGTGTAGCACATAACAGACAGGCAGAAATGTTACCCTGGAGCTCGAACATAGGTTTGCTCACAGGTATAGATTTGGAAACTATAGGTTTGGGTTAGCAATGCAAGCACTAGGTGTAAATGAGTGTGTGTGTGTGTGTGTGTGTGTGTGTGTGCAGTGAACATAAGGGGGCTAAAGGCAGAACCTACCAGTATTTAAGAGGTGGGCTGCAGAGAAGAAACATAGTTGAAAAAATTCCTGAAAGTAGCCCTAATGGCAGGAAGACAATTTCAAGGGATGGCCATTACTGACCCAACAAAGGAAAGGGACTTTGAACAAGGAACGTTCAATAGTCACATAACATGGAGGAATCCTAGAAGGTGTTCACTGGCTTTCTCAGAGCAAGTTCAGGGATGAGGCCAAGGGTAGGGAGGTGGGGAAGAGGTCAGGTGGCAAGAAAGGGCAGCCCAGCATTGCAGCAGGAGAAAGGCAGCGGGGACAGCATAGCACGGTGATGAAGGGGGTGACTCCAATGACAGATTCACGCACTCAGCTAATACTGATTGAACAGCCACTCTGTATGGAGCATTTGTGTAAGTCCTAGATACATCAGTAAATAAGAAAAAGGGGACAATCTCTTTTCATAAAACTTGCATTCTCAGATGACTTGAGTCTGAAGCCTCACTCTGACACTTCTTGCTTGTGTGGTCTTGGTACGTTATTTAATCTTGTTTATCGGTCCACAGAATGGGTATGATGATAGGACCTATCTATTGGGTAGTTGTGAGACAAGGACCATAAACCACCTGGCCCATGAATGGTGCCTAGTTATCTCTCAATAAGTGTCAGCTATGGTAAGTGGGGTAATGGCAACTTCTTCCAGAGACTTGTCTATGGTGGGAATTCAGAGAGATTATAGCTAAAAGTGGACCCAGAAATGGGACAAGGCATTTGTCTGCACAGGAGAGGCCTGGCTTGTTTATGTACCCGGGGAAAGAGTAAGTCAAGTTGCAGAAAAACATAATTTGTGGCCTGAGAATCTGGAGGAAACTCCAAGGCCATGTGCTGCCATCCACATCGAATCCAGCACACCACCCCAAGGCTCAGTTAAGGGAAACTGAACAACCCAGCCTTTTGAGCGAATGACCTTGATCATGAACTCCTACGGTTCTTTATTTTTCCCTCTGTGTCTGGATTCTGAGCCGCTTTGTCCACATCTGGAATGAGCCCCCCGTGGGCCGTTGGCACACGCAGCAGGAAGCTGCCCCGTTACTAGGGTGACCATTCGCCCAAGGTTCCAACATGCTGTTTTTCATATCAACTTGGAATTTCAGCGATCGGTACATTGTGGGGTTTCTTCCTTCTCCAGATTCAGGAGCAGTGGGGGTTGTAGGAGCACGTGAGCTGTGGAATCAGATGGACCTCACAGCTGTCACCAAAGCTGTGGGGAAGAAAAAGGTTCCTTACCATCTCCAAACTTATGTTTCCTCCATGATGAACCCAGGAATAGTAATACCTACCTCACAGTGTGACTGCCTCATTAAACCTGAAAATGGAAAGTACATGACCCACGGCTCGGCACTCAGAAAGTGCTCAAAAAAGATCTGTGTTTCTCATCTCAATTAGCCCTTGAAACATACAGTAATTTAATAATAATAGAAATGATAAACATGAAGACCCGAAGGATATTACGTGGTCATTCACTTAACAATTTCTCATCTGTGGAACAGAAATAACAATAGCTACGCCCTGACCCCAGCACGGTAAGGATTACATGCCACAGGTCTGTGGTGTCACAGCTTTGTGCTTAGTTTGACTCTTGCTACCACGAAGGTAAACGTGAAAATGCCCCTGGCTGCTTTCCATCAGCTGAGAAATCTTGATACTAGAGGCTGCAGAGAGGTGGAAAACTGGGGTGTGTTCTCTGTTAAAGTCTGGATAAGAATGTTTGAAACGAAGGGACCATGCGTACCTTAAATATCAAGCAGGGCTGGTTGCAGACCAGGGAGAATTTCCAGGAGTGCTGATTTGCACACACTAGACCCCAAGACGTGATCCTCAGCTTTGTGCCATTAGAGCTTTCTAGGCTGAGATGTATGGTTTTGTAGCCAAACCATCGGCGTGAAAGAAGTTGGGAGTGTAGCCACATCGAGACAAGTCGAAGGTCAAAGAAACATGGGCAGGCCAGGCTACCTGTGAGACCTTCCCTCATATTGTAAAGCGGGAACCCAAGATTTAGCACCTGGCAAATGTCACCATCGAAGTCCAGCAGCATGGATCCCACTGGCCCGGTGTTGCCGGCATGGCCCTCCCTCCTCCGTCACACCTCCTGCTCCACACTGTCTTGCGTTTACAGGTGTGCTCACGGCCCCTCGCTAGGCCAGGCCGCAGGATTTCCGGCCACTCCTTTCGGTTTCTCTGTTCCTATCTGATTTCCATTCACATCCAGATCCTCTGCACCTGGGAATCGGTCACAGGGCCGGGATGCTGAAATGATGGAACTACAGAAAGCCAGGCGGCCATCCAAATGCTATGTTAGCAATACAATTAACTGGTAAATGAGGATTTTTTTTTTCAGAGAAAATAGGCCTTTTATTATATGAGCCAGAACTCTGGTGTGCCTTCCACGACTGGGACCCAGGGAGGGCGACCCAGGGTTTGATCCCTCTGAGTCCTAGACACTGCTCATGTTGATTCTGTCTGCCATGATGGTGAGCCTGTCTTAGAAGTCAGTGAAGGTCAAAGGGAGAAAGAGAGAATATTGCATATACTGTTCTTCCTTAATGCCCCCTTCACCCAGTTGTTTCCCCAACACATTGCACATACACCATCCACTGAGCCTTTGCTGTGGCCATTCCTTCTGCAGAGAATGCTCTTCCCTGCATTCTTCAGGGCACGACCCTGCCGTCTTCAGGGATGCTTTAAGGCTCACTCCCTCTCTGTGTGCCTGGTACCCTCTCAGGGAGGTCTCCCTGATCACTGTCCCCAGACTCTCTCCTTTTCCTCCTTCACTTTTCCTCGGAGCATTAATTCCCATCAGGTGCCCTAACTCTCTCTTACACGTTTAAGGGTCATCTCCCAGATGTGAAGTTCCACTAGCGAAGGGAAATCGGTCAGGTGTCATCACTGCTATCTGGTCAGTAACAAGCATTTACCTGGCCTAGCGCGGATGCTCAAATCCTTGTTGGAAGGGAGAAAAGGAGACGAAGGAAAGGGAAATAAAGATATAAAGAAAGGCAGAGTTGCATTTTCTTGCCCCAATCTCTCCATTTCATGTAGCAAGCATCGTTCCAACTTGTACTCTAGGCTGAGCCCCTGCTCACGCCTCTGAGTGCAAAGAAGCATTTAGCAGTGGTCTCTCTCACTGGAACCTGCCAATCTAGCTGTGATCTTGGGACCAGGCAGAAAAAATTGGCATGTGAGAGACGTGGGCCTCACGAGAAGAAGGGGCCACATGTGTTGAAGTAACTGGAAAAGACTTCAAGGAAGAGCTAATGTTTGAGGTGGCATTTGATGGGGGTAGATGAAGTGGGATGATATTGTGATTTTTAATAAGAAATAGATATTTGGTCTTTACCCCCATACCTTCACAGAGCTTCTAAAACTCTTGGAATTTCCTAAGGGGTGAGAGAGATAAAGGTATCTTTTGTTATTCATAACAAGCCCCTTTCTACTGCACCTGAACTGATGTAAATGAGGTGCCTTTTGGAAAGACCCAGAATAACCACGGGGTGGGTGGGGGCTGGTTGCCAGGGGAGCCAACCTTGTGACTGGAGGGCTGGATCTTTCAGACCCACCTTCCTCCCACCTCCATCTCTGGGAAGAAGAGAGGGGCCAGATATGGACTTAATCACCCGTGGCCAATAATGTAATCAGTTACGTCTACATGATGAAGCCTCCCCAAAGCCTGAGACAATGGTGTTTGGAGAGCTTCTGGGTTGGTGAACACCTGGGGGTGCCTGGAGAGGGCAGAGGAGCTCGGCGCCCTTCCGCACAGCTGGCCCCACACATCTCCTCCATCTGACTGTTCCCGACTTACACCCTTCTATAATAAACTGTCAACAGAGTAGGTAAAATGTTGAGTTCTGTGAGCTGCTCTAGCACATTAATGGAACCTGAGGAGAAGGTCACAGGAAATGCCGGTTCCTAGCCGGTCATTTTCAGGAGCACAGGCTACTACATGGACTTGTTATTGGCCTGGCGGGGGCAGTCTTGTGGGACTGAGCCCCTAACCTATGGGATCTGATGCTCTCTCCAGATACATCGTATCAGAACGAAACTGAATTGTGGTATTCCACAGCTGGTGTCACAAAATTGCTTGACGAGTGGAGACCCACACCTCTGGTCACAGAAGTGTTTTGTGTTGTAGTAGAGGAGAAACACAGGAGTGTTTTTCCTAAACGGGAGAGGTGGGGTGGGGTTAAATAGGAATATCTGCCTGAAAGTGGGACCTTATCTGCTGTGACTGGGGAATAGTGGATAAATCAAATAGGCTTCAGCTCAGACTGTGTAAGGGAACACTAGACAAGGAGGCTGGAAAGTAAAGCCAGACCATAATGTCAGGGGAAGTGCTCCCATTTCATGCATAGGCAGTAGGGAGCCATAGCAGGCTTATGGTGGGGAATGGCCGAGGTTGTGTGGCATTGTGAGGTCAGCCTAGCAGGTCGGTCTGAAGGAGGGATTGGAGTGAGGAGCTCTGAGGCGAGAGGATCCTTCAGGACGCCATTGCCAGTGTCCCGGAGATCAGAGGGCAGCGCGGGGTGCATTCAGACAGTGTTCACAAGCAGATTTGCTAGAATTCGGCAACTGATCCGTGTTGGGTAGGGACTCGGGAAGAGGTAAGGATGACCCAGGCTTTGGGGCCAGAGGCTCAGGAGAATAGAAAGGTGCTTAAGGAGTGAGAGCTCACAGGGAAGGGGGATGCGTTTTTTTCAAGGAGCCTGTTTGCAAGCTGCCGTCAGCTGCCCTCCCCGTTGTGAGGGACAGCCTCAGAAGGAGGCTGCTAAAGTAAGTAATTTTTCCGGTTTTGCCCATCCCATGATGTTGCAGACCACCTGGGATACAGAGCTACACAAAATGGGATGCTAGGCAGCAGAACATGGGTGAGGCTGACTTTCACCAGCCCACTCTGCAGCATGCACATCTGAAAACAAAATGCTTGTTATGTGCATTGAACTCCTGGCCTAAAAGGAACTGTGGTGGAAACAGCCTGTCCACACAAAAGGTTACATTAGATGTGTTAGTAAATGTCCTGCTGGGCTATTCATACCGTGAGGAAGTGCAGGGGTGGGGTGGGGATATCTCCGAATAAGGCTGCATTCCAGCCCATGGAATCAAGCTCACCCCAGGGATGGTGCTTCTGCTGCCCTTCTGGTCCTTTGTGTGCAGCTGCCCTTTTGCTGTTGGCCCTCAGCAACTCTGCTCTGTTCCTGTGCAGATGGCTCGGGCCCACCCTCACCCCCCAGGCTCCATCAGGGAAGGGTCACATTCGTGAGAGGATCGGAGGGGCACTCAGTGGGTCTGAGAGACGCAGGCTGGAAAGCTCTGGGACACTGGGGCATTGCAGGGACCTGAGCAAGGCAAAGTTACTATTTTTCCTTCCTTGAACATCCAAACACAAAGCTACCTGTGGCATCTAGATTGCAAAGGGTAACTGGACCTATTGGCTTTGGGTAGCTGGGGACAGAACGGGGATTGTTATGGGTTGAATGCCACCTGTCTGGACCCAGGCCCACGTGAATGCAGTAGCCACTGTGCAATGGAGGCTCATGGGACAGTGCCTATTACTTTCCCACGTGATACAGGAGAGTAGAGATTTTTGCCCTCCACCACGGAGGTGGCAAAAAAACTGGAAACATTAACAGTAGCCTGAAAACCAGGGCTCTAATCTCACTGGAAGAGTGGCTGAGGAAGCTCCTGCAGATCGAAGGGATCATGGGTCCAGGCTGCAGGTGCAGAAGCCAGTGTGAGAGGTGATTGTGGTCTTTCCTGAAGCATCCACGTGGTTGACGCGACTCCAGGCTTAGGATATGGCTCTCTGTTTTTATGGGCCAGCAGTCCCAGGGCAAGAAGTTGGCAGGGAGAGCCGGGTTGGCCTCCTGGAAGTCACGCAGGGGTGACAGCCTGCACTAACATGGAAAACATTCCCTTGAGGTCACGGTGCCTGCCAGTCTGGAGAACTGCCGTCATCTTCTTTCCCAGGGCTCCTCATGGTGAAGCTAAGCCTGGAGCACATCAAAGAAGCAAATTAAGGAGGGAGAGAAAGGTTTGGATTGAAAATAGAAACTTGACCCATGTCTGACATTCACCTTCATGTGGAAAAGGAGAGGGAGATTTGGCTTTCTGTGTTTCTGTTTTGTTTTGTTTCGTTACTGGGAAGGGCAACTTAATCATAGGGAAGGGTGTGTGTCTGTGTCTATATTTGGTTTCACTCTGCCCTCCCTTCTGCCAATCCTCACAAAATCGTGTAGTGAAGCATTTGATCTTTTTTCCAAGCTCTCTTGAGAAGGTCTCTTCCCAAGTGAGTTGCTCCCTCTGCCTCTCCCCTCCTCTCAACTATTTTTGCAATCCGTCCCTTGCAACCTGCTTCTCTGATGTTCACCCTGGCAGGTAAAATCTCCATGGCTCTGAGCCCACAGAAGACATAGCAGGGTGCAAGAGCAATGGTGGTGGGTGAAGCAGGGACCTTCATCTTCTGAGCATTAGGGGCCGAGGGCTTGGCACCCATGACAGTGCACCGTGGGAGCATCTCCATGGTCAAAGCTGGGTTTGGGGAGGGTGATGTGAATTCCTCCAGTGGCTACGTGGCAGCCTAGAGGTTTCCTCATCCATTTTTCTTTACCACTTAGATAGTCACAGCAGCGAGTTGTGGTATGATGTGTGAGAGAGAAGATTGCCACCCTATAGACTCTAGAGGATGGTTCAGAACCAGTGTAGAGCCTGAAATACCAGAGATTAAAGCAAGGCAGTGCCTCAGCAAGAACCTGGTACGTTTTCCTGCCTGTAAGGGAAACATCTGTACTTGACTTAGCAGGATGGCGAGGGAGCGACACTGCAGTCAGGGGCTCTGGTACAGGCTCAGCTTTGTGGGAAATCAGATCGCAGACCCTCGGAAGTGTGGCTAAAAGGCAGCCTTTGCTTTGGAATTTCCTCAGATGTATCTGTGAACGAGAGAGCAGCACCGTGACACCACGGCGGCGTGGATGAAGAGCCAATCATCAAGTTTTGTGGGTTCATCCAATTCAGTTCTTGGTGGTAAATGTTTAGAAAGGATCTGCCAAGTTGTTTTCTTCATGTGAAGGTTTCGTAAAAGTGAGTAAACCAGAGTCATAAGGAAGGCTGTGCATCTGTCTCTATATTTGGTTCCATTTTACCTTCACTTCTGTCACATCAGTCTCGTCACCTTATGTTACATTTTTCTTTCCATAAATGTCTGCAATTATCTGTGCCAATCACCACGAAAGTAGCAGGGTGCAGTGGAGAGAGTGCTGGGCTTGGAAAACCCGGAATCTACTTTTTACTCACTTCATGACCTTGGGAATGTCACTTTCCCCACAGTGTTCTCATCTGTAACATGATAATAATACTATCTGCCTCCCTACTTGTCAGGGATGGTATGAGACTCAAAAAGGCAACTACATGGAAGCACTTTCTCTTCCCAAGACACCTACTTCTATCCTCCTCTCTACCCTTATCAACCTCCCAATTCCAGAGTTCTCTCCATGATTACATATGAATGCATCTATTTCTCACTTCAACTCAGGTACGGTTTTCACAATCTGTTGTGGAGGCATTCTTCAAAATGAGTCTCTCTGGAAGAGAACCTCTTCTCTGAAATTTTTGCATCCATTCCAGACTCAAAGGCTCATCTGTTTGGGGCCAAATGCAGAGGGCACAGGTAGCATCCTGCCTGGAAGTCAATCCCCAGGTTTGCTGGGGCCACATATGACTTTTCAAGACTCCACCCCAAGCAAGTACTAACACAGGAGTTCCTTGAGGGCAGGGCCTTCTTTTCTGTTTTGCAAGCTCCTGTATCTTTCACTCCTAGAACATTGTCCAGCACATAGTCGACACTCAGTAAATATTTGGATGAATGAATGAAAATAAGTAGAAGCAGAGGAAGCTCTGCCTTTCCCCTATCATCTTCACATAGGACTTGCCCAGGAATCATCTCCACAGCCCCAAAACCATGTTTGTAATCATGGTTAACTTGGAGCAGACCAGCCTTACCAAAATCTGCCAAGTTTACCCTAATCAAAAGAGACACAGACAAAATAAATACGATTTCCTTTTCTCTCCCCCCACCACCACAATCATCAGAATAAATATAACACATAAAAACATGTAAGCATCTACTCATATAAATTATATTATTATTGAATAAGTTACATAGAAAATTAATTATAAATTATATATTATGTAACTAATGTTATGTAAATATAATTATATAAAGTTGTCAGGGCGTATGTCTCCTAATTATATGCAGTTTGCAAATTAATTAACTTGAATTCTCCTACCGTTGTGATACAGCAATGAAAGCAAAACTAAAGTCCAACATTAACTGTGAGAGAACAAATAAGTCTAGCTCAGGAGCTCTTTTCTTAAAGACATCAATTGAAATGGAGGTCCATATTTGTTCCACACCCATGAGGTCTGTTTCCTGAAACATGACATCTGTTATTTGTATAACACAGACATGCTTATCTCGGCTTCACGGGGAAGCCTGTGCAAAGCTTTTCCTCCATCCCCATGTTGTGATCTGGCAGCTGGGCTAGAAAGAGAGTGAGTGCTTGGTGCTGAAAACAAGTTTTTCAGGTAACCCAATGTGGTCATCGGGGTTCAGTTAGGAAACAGAAACCACAGCAATAAACGGAATTGGGAAACTTTCAGTTGAAGAATTGTTTGCGGAGTAATTGTTTACTGGAAAGGTTGAAAGACAACTCTACAGAGAAGGACGTCCACCTCTTGCACGAGGGAAGAGTGCACAAGGAAATGACTCTGTAGTTAGAGGAGAGCCCTGCAAGGCTGAATCAGCCACTGTGGTGGGAACATGGCTGCTGCAGGAGTACACACTGGCTGACTGTGAAGGAACTGGCTGGAGGAAGTTCTGGAACCCTGGGAACTGGCCACCAGTGTGGGACGCATTTAAGGGCCAGTTGCAGGAAGAGAAGCTGGTCCACCAGCCTCCCAGTGTCCCTCTAGCGCCCTCTATTGGCAGAGCCTAACGTCAAGAGGCTGGCAAAGGAGAAAGGGAGCTTGCAGAGACCAACTGTAGTATCACAAAGCCGGGCAAGCAAGGGCCCATGGGGAACCTGGGGGCCCAACTTAATAACTGACACCTCCCCAAAGGACATATAGGGCAAAAACTATTTCTGGGTTTTATATATTCTGGCCACTAATCCTTTTTGCATTCACTGCGCCATAGAGGTTTTGTTCCGTTCTCTCCCCCATCTGATGGCTCTGATTTTATATTTTATGGCATTAAATGAAATCACCTTGGAACCTTGGCTCTGTATTAGCATCATCCAATGAGCTTTTACAAAATACTGAGAACTTAGCAACTGTATTTTAAAAACCTTCTCAGGTAACTCTGATTTGCAGCCAGAGTTGAACATCTCTGGACTAGGTGTGGCAAGAAGGCAGGTTGGCACACAGATAATATGACTTGGGGTCAGTGTAGGCCTTCAAAGGCTCTCTAGTGGAAAGGTTCTGGGGTAAGATGGATCTGTTCCACCTGTGCAACTCCAGGCAAATTAAATACCCTCCCTAAACCCCAATTTCCTTCTCTGTGGAATAAGAGATGGGGAGGGAAATGTGACCTGTCTCCGCATTCGCATGAAGAGCAAATGAAATAATCTATGCGACATATTTAGCACAGGGCTGGTAATTATTAAGTATTCAATAAATGATATTTATAGTGACAGAGATGATGACTGTTTTCACTTGCAAAGATCATTTGTGTATGACTTTCTCTGAATGGCAACCAACTGTGACACTTTGGACAAAGCAGGATGTTACAGTGTCTAAAGGGACCAGTTTTGCGAAGATGGGTGCCTTAGTGAGTATAAGTAGCTAATTGTAGGGTATCAGAAACAGACAAGTGGTTACCAAGCTGCTACTAGACATAATGAGATGGTGTTACATTTGTCCAGAGTACTCCACAGTTTCCAGAATCACTTTTGCTTATTTTCATTTCATTTCCCGAATTCACTCCTGTTAGTAGCTTAGTAAAGCTGTTTGACTTCATGGTGAAAGAGGGGTGTCTGGGATGGGTTTTGTTGGTTTTAAACTGATGATCTTTTACTTAAGAGTGCTGAGATAAATTTCTTGGCCTAAGAGGGAGTCTCTCCTGCCTGGGATGCCACGAAAGCAAACCAAAACTCAGATAAAACTTTGTGTCCCTGTAAATGCTCTGCTTGACCAGAAACACAGCATATCCAGTCAGCCGACCCCCAAATGCCATGCCAGTTCTGGGCTCTGTACTTACCCCTTTGCTCCTTACTCTTTGTCCTGTACAAGCTTCCTGTCTTCTGCCCCAGTTTGCAGGCCTCTGGACCCTTGGGAATGGAGACTGCCCACTTCACAAAGTGTTAAGTTTGTATCACCTACATTGTCTTCTTTAATTTTTTTTTTTTTTAACGTTTATTTATTTTTGGGACAGAGAGAGACAGCATGAACGGGGGAGGGGCAGAGAGAGAGGAAGACACAGAATCGGAAGCAGGCTCCAGGCTCTGAGCCATCAGCCCAGAGCCTGACGCGGGGCTCGAACTCACGGACTGAGAGATCGTGACCTGAGCTGAAGTCGGACGCCTAACCGACTGAACCACCCAGGCGCCCCTACATTGTCTTCTTTAATCATTTTAAACAACTGTGTGGTTTTGGGCAAATTGATGGATCTCTCCAAACATCAATAGCAACATTTATGAAATGGAGTTATTAAGAGGATTACATGAGGTCATGAATGAATAGGCCTGGAAGATAATAGGTACACATTAAATGATAGTTTATTTCAGGTGTAACTTGAAGGAAAAATACCCTCTCCTTTGGCATCTGAGGGGTTTCTTGGATAGGCTAAAACTTGCACTGCTGTGTGCTTTGGGATGAAGAAAGGATATACCCAAATATTAAATTTAATATAAAAAAAAAAGCAAAAGGGAGAGACAGAGAAACTTGACATTCAAAGCTTTTGTGGCTGTGTGTATTTAAACGATGTAGGTGGGACGCCTGGGTGGCTCAGTCGGTTGAGCGTCCGACTTCGGCTCAGGTCACGATCTCGCAGTCCGTGAGTTCGAGCCCCGCGTCAGGCTCTGGGCTGATGGCTTGGAGCCTGGAGCCTGCTTCCGATTCTGTGTCTCCCTCTCTCTCTGCCCCTCCCCCGTTCATGCTCTGTCTCTTTCTGTCTTAAAAATAAATAAATGAAAAAAAAAATAAACGATGTAGGTGGTCTATATGTGTAGAGGGCCATTCTATTAGTCATTGGTGGGAGAGAGCAGGAGAAAAATCACAACACTGCCACTGCTTTGCTCTGAAACGAGAAATGCTATATCCATGATAGAAACACAACTTCTTTGAGTATGCTGCAGCAGTTAGGAGGAAGGACTAGTATATGCATGCGCATCAAGGGGAGGTGTTAGGGAAGGGGCGGGGACTGTTGCAGAATTAACTAGCTTTTAAGGTGTGACAGGTGATGAGAAATGATGAGGATCATGCTAAACTCAAGAGCTAATACTATCCAGAGGCATCCAAGTTTCAATATTCAAAAGCTGTGCCAATAAAAAAAAAAAATCCAGTTTCCTGCTGGAATCAGCCTGCAGGGCTCCTAGTTTTGACCTTCAATTTAGACTCCATTATCTGTGGGATGATAATAGGGGTTCCTACTGGTCAACCTGAAAAACCATCCCCCTATTCTAGTGGGGGAAATGATGATTGGCTTTGGAGAACTGAGGCCCACCTTCGGTCGTCCTGATGAAGCTCCCTGTGAGGTCAGACTGGTTGAATTACTATGGTCATAAGCATGTTCTGGGGGGATTACAATGCCCTAGGGATTGTCCGGCAGATGGGAAGGGGCTAATTCCTAGGTAAAGAACATCATCAGTTAGGATAAGTTTCCCAAACCGAGGGGATGCAGAATCAGAACTCCAGCTATGAAAGGTTGAAAAAAGAGGTGCATCCTTAGAAGGTCATTGTGGAGTAAACCCAGGAATTATGATATATCCATAGTCTCTTATTATAGGCTTAGCTTTTTGAGTTTCCTTCTATGATCATGGGAGGAGTCATATTTAATGTCCGTTTCAAATTTAAAAATTTGTATGTAGAGTTTCCTTTAGATAGACTAACTTTTCAGTATAGCTACATGTAGCCATGTATTGTGACAGGATGTACTGTTACTGGATTGTAACAGTACACTGAACCTTCCCTATACTCATTCTGCAACTCCAAAAGAAGAGGAAAGAGGTCCAGGAGTTCCAGAGAGTGATCATCTGTGGGGTGGTGGTCTAGAGTGAGGTTGAGAATGACCACAGACGACAGCTGCAGCATTGAGTTGAATGAGACTATGAAAACTCCTTTCTCCAAAATACACTGACAGTGGTAGTGGTTCTCATTCTGGCTGCATATTAAAATCACCGGGGTGGGGGGTGGTTTTATTTATTTATTTTATGTTTTATTTTTTATATTGAATAGAATTTATTGTCAAATTGGTTTCCGTACAACACCCAGTGCTCATCCCAACAGGTGCCCTCCTCCGTGCCCATCACCTACATTCCCCTCCCGCCCACCCCCCATCAACCCTCAGTTCTCAATATTTAAGAGTCTCTTATGGTTTGCCTCCATCCCTCTCTGTAACTTCCCCCCCTTCCCCTCCCCCATGGACTGCTGCCAAGTTTCTCAGATCCACATGTGAATGAAAACATATGATATCTGTCTTTCTCTGCCTGACTTATTTCACTTAGCAGAATACTCTCCAGTTCCATCCACGTTGCTACAAATGGCCGGATTTCATTCTTTCTCATTGCCAAGTCGTGTTCCATTGTATATATAAACCACATCTTCTTTACCTGGGGGGTGGTTTTAAAATGCTCAATGCCCAAGCTGCATCTTAAAATAACTGAACAGAATCTTCAGAGGATGAGACCCGGGCATCAACATTTCAAAAGCATCCGGATGACTCCAATATGCAACCAACATTGAGAACTCTAGGTAACCTTTGTCAGGGGACAAGCAGGCAAGTTGACATCAGGGTTTAGAGGTAAGACAACTGAAGTCCGCTGAAGTTGAAAAATCTGCTAAAACCGCAAATGATAGCTTTGGCATAAGTTTTCTGACAGGCTCCGAGACTCTGTGTCAGAACTGCCTTTCTGGTGGTCTTTCCTGTTCTCTTGTTTCATTCTAGAATTTCGCAAGAAGTTGCTTCCTGGGAATAATTTATATTTTTGAAAGGATTATTTGGGGCTTGTAAAAGGATGAGAATAGAAACATTTAAGCCAAAGGATCAGGGTAAATATTCAAGTGACAAATGCAGAGAAATATCAATCCTGGAGTAGTCTGGGAAGCCTGTCTTTCAGGGACAGTTAGTTGGCTGAGGAGGACATGACTGGGTGTCCCTTTAGCCTGCTTTTGCTAATAGTTCCTTACAGTGGAACTCACGGTGGCATAGGGATATGAAGAATACAGGTGCTCTGAGCTATTTTAAGAGCCCCAGGTGGTGGGTGAGGCAGGTAGCATAAAGAACAGACACCTGCCACAGTTTTGAATATTCCTACAGGGTGATCTGATCAGGTGAGTCTATCTGTTTTGTTTTGTGTTGTTTTTTTGAGATGCTCTGGTCATGATCAACGCTTTAACTATGTCCTTACTGGGGGTTCCCGCCAGGATTCAGATACCTTACTCTTAAGCTTCCCTCATTTAAAACCAGAGTCAAGATTTGAGTGGAGGTCTTGTCTCTCCCAACTTGTTTTAAAAACAAGTCTCAGATTTTTAAGTTGAACCTACTGTACAACTTTCATATTCTTGTTAAAGCAATTCTATGGCCCAAGGACAACTTGGGATTTAAAGAAATATCTCTGTAAGTGAAGAGAATTACTGTATCTGGGAGGAACTCTGGATTTATGTTAATGTTTGTCTACTTCCAGGTATGTTCAGAAAGAAAGGAAACTTTTGTTGTTGTTGTTTCAGTAGAAAGGAAAATATAGGAGGAGCCCTTACAGAGAATCCCCCTGAGACAATAACTCTGAAAAGACAATACATCATCCTGGAGGATGCCCTGAACCAGGGATCAGAAGTGCTGGATTCCAGCTGGGACTTGTCCACACATGAGTTCATTGAGGCTCCTTAGCCATAAAATAGGGTTCTCTGCAAAGTCCTTCCAGGTACTAGGATTATAGGAGGAACACACGACTCTTAACAAAGTGATGTTGGAATGTGCCTTATGATTTCCATTTGCAAAACTAAATATATCTATGCTATTTTCTTTTATTATCAGAAATATCACTTAACTTGAATAACTCAGAAATCAAGAAGAGAAATAATCTGGCACCTATATATACAGTCAGTAACAGAGTTGGGACTAGAGGAAAAAAGAAGGCTATTCAGGTACATGTAATAGCTCAAAGGACAGGTTAGAAAGCCAGACCAAGTCTTTGTTTCTTGTCTTGGCTGTGGGAAGAGCTGAGTCACCTTGTGACTAGATCCATATTGCTTTGTCCATATGGAAGATGTATGTGACTAGCTAATTCTTTTAAATGTACTGCACATTGGTTACAATGAGGTCCAATTTGCTCTCTTGATACTTCTAAGCAATGGAAGAAGAATGCATTAAAGAGTAAGACAATTATCAATTTACAGGAAATACATAAGACAGAGGAACATGTTAATCATTACCATGAGGATACCACCAGCAAAAACCAACTGTGGGAACCTCTATGGGATAAAAGACTCCATTTGTTCAACAAATAAATTTCAAGATAAAAATAGAGAATTGAGGGGTGAACATATAGATTCAAACTGAAGTTGAGAAATAGCAACCAATTGTTTGGACCTTATTTAGCTTATGATGAAATAAAAACAACTATAAAACAGTGTTAAATTTGAGACAATTAGAAATTTGAACAGCAACTAGATATTTGCTATCACAGAATTGTTGCTAAGGTTTGATGTCATACTGGTACTGTGGTTACTCTAGAGTCCTTAATTTTTAGAGATATATAGTGAAATATTTATAGAGTGAATTATACAATTATGGAACTTGCTTCTAAATAATATGGAGGAAAGGGATAGGATATGGTTGAAACAGGACCAGCATAACTTGGTAATTGCTGAAGCTGGGCAATGGACACAGGGAGTTCATTATACTATTTGGTCTACTTTTGAATATGTTTAACACTTTCCATGCTGAAAAGACAAAAAAGGTAGATGACAGTTATTACGGAGGGAAGAGTCTTACAGAAACTAAAAAATGGCGCTACGATTACAATCATTTAATTTCGCCCAACCCCCTACCAAGAGAGCACAGCATCAGCTAGCAGAAACAGATTCCCAACTCAACCAGAGTCATGAGTCCAGACTACTACTGACAACCAGAAACTGACTAGAAAATAAATTTTTCCCCACCAACATCTTGTTATAATACATTTTTCTAAGCCAAGTAAAGAAAGCACAAAGACTACCCCCGCCCTCCCAAAAAAAACTCTGATTCTGGATTTTTTTTACCCTGATAATTTGTGGTAGGTTTCTTTATTTTTTGAATATAAAGTGACAGAAATAATTTGCCATTAGAAAAGAGAAAGAATCTTTGACTATTTACAGCTTTTATACATCACAAAGTTTTTCTTGTTTTTATGTTGTGTCTTTTTTTTTTTTAAATTCATTTTAATTTTTGTTCCTGCATCATTTGAACAAGCCCAAACTGGAAATCTATACAGCTCACAAAAAAGCCCTCCACCCAAAAGACCCCCCACCCCCACCCAACCCCAATGAGAAACAAGATAAATCAAAAGAATGAAATCAACTTATTTCTTTTTTTTAAGGTAAGTCATTTGCTTATATATATACTTGTAATTATTTTTTTTCAAGTTCAAACACCAAAACCCAAGAGAGAAAGGAAAAAATAAAAAGACCCAGTCATCCGCCCCCTCCCCCCACTCCAGAATCTCAATTGATCCCTGCACGTCCAAAATAAGAAATATATATTTACAGAAAACAAACAAACAAACAAAAAAAAGAACTTGGAGGTGGATGGGCTGGGGATCTGAGAGTCAAGAGGAAGGAGAGCCGGCCCCAGGGAGGGGGAGCAGATCTGGGCCTCACAGAGTCAAGGCAAGCCTGAATCTTCTGTGTTTTCCCTGGGGAGCCTACTGCACTGGGGAAACTATGAACGTGTCCCCTCTGCTGTGTGACCTCAGGAGGGGGGCGGCTCTGAGTTTGCAACCCAACCCTACAGTGGATTCATATTTTGTGGTTTCCATCATCATCACCCCCTCACAAATACATGTGTACGCACATACTCACGGGCACACACGCACGCCAGTCATTGTGGCTAATGTAATTATGACGCTGATGGAGCACTGAATCCTGTCAAGTGGAAGAAAAGAGATGTGCCCTTAGGGACGAGAGCTCATTGCCCTGTCCCGTCCCTTCTCTGTTCTCCACTGCAATATGCCGCGTAGCTCCCTGAAATGTTTCCACAAGCATCAGGGCTACTCTGAAGTATTAACGCTGGGATGGTCATTGGGTAACAAAGCTCCTATGAAGATTTGCCCCTCACTTCCTGCAAATTTCCTTAACAAACAGGCGCGCACAATTAACCAGGTGCGGCAGGCAACCTGAACTAGGGGAAATCTGAGGCAGATAGATGGAAGCCATGCTGTTTTCTGCTCAACTTTGGAAGGTTGCACTCCCAGAGGCCAGAAAGCAGAGAGAGGGCATGATGAAACCATCCCTGGCTAGCTTCACTTGTTTCCTCCTCCCTCCTAAATGGGTTTCTATATGTCTTCAGTGCATAAAGACCAGATAATCCCTTGAGTTGGTTGCAATATCTTTTCAACACAAGAGCCAAGCATGGCATTCAACAAGCCAGGATGAACACAATTTAATCTTTTGGGGGAAAATGCCAGGCAGGAACAAGACTAAGCCAAGGGGTCCTTTTCCTGGTGACAGAGAAGCTGCACCAGTAGCAGCCATCACCGTGACCAAATTCCTGCCCTGTTCCCGAATCTGTGGAGGCTTGGAGAACTAATGCACTAGAAATGGCTGAACAGCTTCTGTATCTTTTCGAATTATGAGAGGTACCCTGTGCAAAGAGCGCGGGAAATGAAATAGAATGAGCACGCCATCTGTGTTAGAAGTTTGTGGAATGTTCCTGGGGGTAGACTCTAGGTTGCTCTTGCTCAATCTCCAAAAGCCAATATGGTGGATTTTTATTCTTGCCTCCTTTCGTGAAATTTCTGATTTTTTCAGGCCCTTCCTATAAGCCTTCACTTATTCCCTTCACGCAGCCCCACTCAAAGTCTTTTTCCTAACTCTCTCTTGCTCTTTCAAACCTTTCCTTCAGGTCTTTAAAAGACTTTCAATCATCTTCTATGCTACTGTCCCCCTGGTCCTCTCTAACACAAGAAAATACTAAATAACAATGATCAGCCAGAGAACACTTTAATTTAGCAAAACTGCACAGAAGGAGATCTGCTTTCTGATCCTTTTACTTTGATTTTTTTTTTTAAAGATAAATGAGGAGAAAGGTGAACAAAGAATTATGATTCCCTTAGGAAAACTACCTTAGTTGGGAGCCTTGAAAATAGGACAAGATTTACTGTAAAAATATGCTCTTTCCAGGGCAAAGAGTTAAAATGTGGCCTCAACCCACAATCACATTTGCTTATGTCTAAAAAATATGCTACGGCCTACCAAAGAGGGCAATAGAGCTTTTAGTGTAAGTTAAAAAACAAAAAAACAAAAGCAAAACAAAAACAAAAACAAAAACACAACAACCCAGACATCAGCGTTGAAGAAGAGGAGCCAGAATTCCCTGTGCTGCTGGCAAGACCCTATCTCCATCACTTGGAATCTTACCACTTCAGTCTGACAAAGGGACCATCAAGATTGATCCAAAATACCAGTAAGCCTTGCTTGGGACAGTCACCATGAGAAGCCCAAGTCTCATCACTCAGACATTCATTCCCAGATGACCAGCCATTTCCCATCTGAGCTCATCTCCCATCCTTTACGAGCTCCCTGTATCCTTCCATGAATCAGTGGTTCATCATTGGCCACAACCTTGACAACTGCTCTCAGCTTGCTCTCACAGAAGCTCGGCTGTTCCTTGAGGGCCTTGTAGCCCTCTCAAGGGGAGACATTTCTTCTCCCACGTTTCCCATGCCACTTAGAACCTTCCTTTCTCCTCATTGCTATGGCTGGACCACCACCCCCCTCTCTTCTTTAAAAATCAAAAGAAAACAAGATGAAAAACCAGCTTCGAGGCACATTAGACTATACCAGCTGCTTTTCCTACTTGAAGCAGTTGTTTAAATACTCTAGGATCACCCTCATTCCAGTCGCTGTCTTCAATACCATTCCTGTCATAATTTGTGTTGCCTTCCATAGCCACATAAACCATCGTTCCCACCTCCTGGCCGCTCAGTTCCTTGGCCTCTGCTCCTTCAGTAACTTTTCCCTCCACCTAACCTCTGCCCACAGCCCCACACCAGCCCAGACCATGTCACCACAAATAATTGCAACATCCCTATAGTGGAAGCCTCGAGCATCCACTCTGACTCATCTCCTAATTTCCAGATGAGTCCTCCTAGAACATGATTCAATAATTTGGTGACTCCAGTCTGCATCTCAGTCTCCTCCCCTGACCACACCTCATTGTTTCTGATTCCCTAAAAATCCTCACTTTTCTCCTCACCCAACTTGGATTCCATGGCCAATCATCATCCCTACTTCACAATTGCCCTTAACTGTGTCTTACTGTCTTCGCTGCATTCACCTGGTTAAACCCCAGCCCTGCTTAAATTTAACTCTCTAAGCTGGATGGAGCTGAAGAAAATTTCTTAAATTTCTTTTGAACTCACGACTTGAAGAAACTCAAGTCAGTCCTTTCTGTCACCCAGCATGTCTCCTACACTTTCTTTGTTGCTTTACTCTTCTGCTACATGGCTATATAAAGTAATTCCGATCTTTTTCTCTTCCCAAACCTCTAATACTCCTGATATTCAGTCTTAGCTGATCAACTTCCTTTGTATTTCACTAAAAAGACATCAATCAGAAAAGATGTACTCCCACCATCACATTTACCAACCAATTTAGGCATGTGTCCAAGTTCACTACTCTATTACTCTAACAACCTGGTTAGTCTCCTAAAGTCACTGCCCACCTGTGCCCTGGATCTCACCCGCTCTCATTTCATCAAAGACATCATTCCAGCAAGTGTCCCCTCCCCTGGGTCATTCTGGTCAGCCATATACAGGCTGTTATTTCTCCCATCTTAAAAAAAAATCCCTTCTTGGACCTCACTGCCTTTACCACCTCCTGCTATTTCTGTGTTCTCTTTACTCCTAAGAGAGTTGGTAGTTCTTTTTGTCTCCATTTCCTCTCCTCCCATTCTTTCATGAACCCACCACTTTCGTGCCTATGTCCCCACCTGTCCACTGATACAGCTTTTTCTCAG
The DNA here is from genome assembly GCF_018350215.1 of Panthera leo. Classification (NCBI taxonomy): domain Eukaryota; kingdom Metazoa; phylum Chordata; class Mammalia; order Carnivora; family Felidae; genus Panthera; species Panthera leo. Next base: position 46,887,260 of record NC_056685.1, read on the forward strand.
CTTATCAGTAAAATGACCTCCATGTTCCCAGATAATCTTATTCTACTCCTTGATTTGCTCCTGGCCGGTCCTCCCAGTACTGCTTTCTCTTCATCTCTGAAGGCTCTGGCCCAGGGACTCTCTTCTGTTTAGTCACTCCCTGGATCCAGTCTCATGGCTTCAAATGCCATCCAAATGCCTACGAATTCCAAATTTATATCTTTAGGCTCTACTTCATCCCTAAACTCCAGACTCATATATCCAATAGCCTAATCAGCATTTCTACTTAGGTGTCTGATGGACATTTAAAACCTACTATAAGGCTCTCTTCCCCAATCTGCATTATCTATAGGATTTCCATTTGATTAATGGTGACTCCAAACGTTCCAAACCGGTAGCTGACTCCAAAAATTCTAGGGTCATTTTTGATTTTTTTTTCCTCTCTCTTACTTAATGTCTAATACAACAACAAAACCTTCAAAATATTTCCAGAACCCGACCATTTTTTCACCACCTCTGCTAACACTATGGTCCAAGCCACTGTCATCTTTTACCTGGATTAATGCAATAGCTTCTTAACTGGTCTCACTGCTTCTCTTGTTGCCTATGCTTTCATGGTATACTCTCAACACAGCTATCACCGTGCTTCTTTTAAAATGGAAGTCGGGTCATATCAGTTTCAACTCAGAATCCTCTAGTGACTTTTCAGCTTGCTCTTGGTAAAAGCCCTTAACACTGGCCTACAAGTCCTGTGTGTCATTACCACCCCTCTGACCTCTTCTCTCATATTCTCCTCACTCATTGGCATCCCGGCTCTTCCTCAAGGATGCCAAGCATGTGGTTTGACCTCATGGTCTCTGCAATTGCTTTCTCTTTGAAAAACTCTTCATATAGAAAGCCCCACAGTTTACTCCCATTGGGGCCATTGCTCAAATGTTACCTTTTTATAGAAACTTTTTCTGTCCATCCTATAGAAAGTAGCAACCCATACCCATATCCTACCCCCCTTAATCTGCGTTATTTTTCCTCTGTGGCACTTTGAAGTATCTGACATGAAATTTATGTATTTATTGTCTATGTCTTCTCATAAATACATAAGCTTCAGGAGGGTATGGACTTCATGTTGTTCACTTCTGTATCCCTGGCATGTGCTTTTTATTCAATAAATAGCAGTGTGTGAATAAACCATCTTTGTAAAACATGCTCCTACAGGCCAAATCTCCCAAAAAGAAGACTTTGAGGAAAAAAAAAATCTGAATATTTATTTTAAACTTTAACCAGATTCCTAAATGACAAGAGTAGAATTTACATTATGACTTGAGAACTCTCCTTGGGTTTGCTACTTTTTTTTTTTAATAACTAAGAAATGAAATGACCTTGAGTCTCACTCAATGGCTCTTTCCCCCTCTCCTTCTGTTTTCTAAGTCCTAAATCCATTGTGGGTACAATAGCATTTATAGGGATTCTAATATTTGGGAAGATTACTTAACATCTTGGCCTTTCTGGTTTGCTTAGACCATATGATCTATTGCCCTTTAATAATATTTTATAGCTTAAAAGATCATGTGTCTGAGTTGGTAAAATCCATGTTAATATGTGTAAGACTCAGGATTAAATCAATCCATAAAATGCCTATTTGTAATCTAATCTACCAATTTCCTTCCTGAGGTAAATAGTAATCAGATTAGAAACCTGGTGTTTTCACTGGGGAAGAGAAGAAATAATTTTATTTAAAAGATTTTCTCTCTCAGAGGTGACCTAACTTCGTGATCCAAAATCATTCCAAAATTGAAAAAAAGGTTCAGCTAACTCTATTCCCCTGATATATTTTGTTCTTCACAGTGCCCTTTGGCTTCCCAATTTAAGTAAATGTAATCATAATGGGTCTAAGGCTCTTCTACTCAAAATATTCTTGACTGGAGAATGAAAATCACTTGAGAGAAGCTGCCCTAAAGGTCTGTAGATGAATTTTTGAAAAGTTAAGGTGCAATGTTTATCAATGTCTTCCTGGAAGGAAGCCTATGCCTCTTTCTAAAGTTATTCTGTTGCCAATGTTTTGCACAATCAATAGCAGCAAAGCTTCTCCTTCTGCCAGAGCTCATAGGGAGCAGCAAACACATCATTTATGGAATAGACCACAGCACCTGGATGTTGGTGTCATCATCTCTTCACCCCCAAACCATTCTACCCTGAGTTCTCCCTTCATTGCGTTTAAAAATTTCTAAGCTCAGTGAGGAGCATTTTTTTCAGAGTAAAGCTCTTTGTCTACTTGTTACTGAATCTGTTTCCTATTTCACTTTTCTCTCTCTCATTCCAAAGGAGACACGATATAAATGCTTAAAAATATAATGTACAACAGCTCATTGGGTGAGAGACTTAGAAACTCTGTGACGTTAGGGTACTGTCATATCACCAGCACGTTCAGACTGACACCTGAACATCCCACATCACACAGGGGTTGTGCTTTGAAACAATAAAAAAGAGAGAAGACAGTAACAACCACAAAATGCCTCCATATACACGACAGGCACCTCAATCAAAGCCCTGGTGCACATTCTCACAGAGAATGCTTAAAATTCCAAAGCACACCCCTCTCCACTGGTAGAACTGCAGGCTATCACTGAGGGCACACCATTTCCCAGCACTTGACCTTGAGTTGAAGCACCTGGTAATATGGCCTTTCTTGTTTGCTTATCATTCTCCTTTTTACCTTCTCTATCTTCCCAAGTTAAAATACTGAGAAAACCGTGAGAAATTACCAAGAGTTGCTTTAACAATCTAATAGTTTAGATAATACTGCATCTTAAGGAACACATCCCTCCGTCATAGGAAAGGAGGAGAGGAGGGAAACAAAATCATGACAAGGAACCAGGAGAGCTGCCAGGAAGACCGAGAGGTGAGAAGAGTTTCCATGTAAGGAACCTGGAAGGTTCAATGTTAAAACTTACACTGAAATTGCCAGAGACATAGGTATTTTGGCCTATTTCCTGTTACAGCTATTATTCTCTTTGTTCAGTACCAAGCACTAAAACTTGTTTTGGAATCATGGCTGCCAGGAAAGGAAGAAGAGGTGACTCTAGGGGAGAGAACAGAACTCCCCAAGTGGCGAGGATTAAATTTCTTTATGAACTTCCATAGCAAACTTTGCCAGTAGGATGTGTGATTGGTGATGGCCAAGTAGATTTCCCCCATGATGTGACAAAGGAAGCGAAAAAGAAACGAAGGTTACCAGAAAACAATAACGGCCCCTGAAGATAGTAGCTTTGTTCTTGGTCTCATTTATCTTTCTGTCTACCAGGCCTTACCCAAACAGGGTTATGCAGATTATTCTTTCATGTAAGCAACAGAAAGCAAGAAGTCAAGGAGAGGTGTGAGCTGCCCAGGTGCCAATGACCAAATGGACAAGCCCGGCTTGGAGAGAAATCAAAGTCACAATATGAGAGGAATCTTGCTCCCATCTCAGTGAGAAAGAGTTTCATGCAGAGGCTGCTGCTCAGTAAGAATTCCTGGGGTCTGAAATTGACTTAACTTTTGTCTGCCTCTCCATAAAACACCTAGCACCCAGGACCACTAAAATCTACCACAAATGGGAAAGTACCCTCATGTTCTGTATACAGTCAGCAGCTTCAGTCTTACGCAGATATGGATTTTATCAAGCTATCCTTTCAAGCTATGCTTCAGGTTATCTTCTTCATTTCTATTATAATCTTGATACTGAGCACAATAGCTCCATTGAATAATTCTGTTATTTTATGCCTTTATGCCCCCATGAATCCTCTTATCTCCCCCCACCCCAAAGAATATCGCTGTAGCGTAACAGGGAATGGTCATCTCATGGGATTATGATGCTCTACAGGCTCACCAGCAGTTGGCCACGTTACATCATTGATGTTACAAGCACCACGACCCACGTATCTGTAATGGCACTCATGTGAAGGATGACGTCACTGTGGAGTCAAGATAGAATGACCCTGACCCCTCTCTTAGTTTACTATGATACCATCATGATTTCATGTGGCATATGGAGAATCGAAAAGTAGAGAAAGGATATTTGTAATGGGCTGAATTCTAAACTTTGACCTTAAGGAAGATTCTAGTACCCTCCTCTACATCATCCCTCTACATGAGAATAAAACTTACCTCCTCTCTAAGCCCATATTCTTTCCTGAAACCAGGTTCCTGAAGCAGCCTCTGGGAATGACTACACTGTATAATTGACTATATAGAGGATTCCCCACTCACCCATTTAAGGACTTTTCCATCTTCCTACTTCCTGTCCTGTCTTCCCTCTGGGGACAGGATGATCTAACGAAGTTAAAAAAAATCCACATCGAGGTAAGAAACTTCGAGCTCTTTTACTGTTCTTGGTATAAGCAGAATGCTCTCCGTACATGAACTAAAACCAGTTCTGTGGCAAGATTAAACTAAAGACACTATCCTCTTTGGAAAGACTAATAACTTCCTGAGCTTGGTATCATTCATCAGTGAACAAGTAAACTGCAGGAGAAATGGTTGCAGGGTTCCCTGGGTTCTGGATGCTTAAAGAATTAACTATTATAATCTTGGGGCAAAATCAAGATTTCGTAATAATTCTCAGGAGACCTTTATTGGTCTTTGCAATGCCCACACTTCCCTTCTTCATGCTTTAGGCAAGCAATAATGATTGTGCGTCTAGGGGATATAGGGCCTTCCTTCTGAATTCATTGTATATGTGAACTTCCATATACTTCTACTTCTGTTTCCTGAACAAATTCATGCCTTAATATTGGAATCGGGCTTGCTGTGTTTGGCTAAATTATAGGGGTACCCAGAAGAAGGCTCTTGGGGGCTCTCCCTTGAGGTTCCCTCCTGTGGGCTGACCAAAACTGCTGATATCTTTAGAGTATTTTGATTTCCTCCCACACACATTCCTAAAAACTTTCTTCCCCATGTTAACACTTTGCAAGAAATCCTCTGCCTCAGTTTTCCTTAAGCTTTTTATTTATGTGGGTTACATGCCACATAAAACATGTTTAATAATAATAAAATTATTCACATTGCCTTACTCTACAAAATTCAAAGACATTTGTCTCGTTTGGCCTTCAACTTTTCCTCGTTACAGAAACTTTTCTACCTCTCTCTCATTTTCAAAGTTCTTGCCCTGTTCTTACCTCTTTGTCTCTGTAGACTCATGTGGACTCTGGACTCTGTGTGTGTGTACGGGTCTACAAAGAAGATAAATTTCCATGGGAAAGATCTGGATAAATCAGCTGCCTGGCTTTAATGATTTTTCTCCACTGTTAGATGCTTAACAAAGGGTGAGGGTGGACAATTCAGGTAGCATTACCCAGTGAGCTAGGATGAGGGTTGGAATTTCAGACAACCTTTGGTTCTGCCAAAGAATTTCCTAAATAACCTTAGTTTTGACTAATCATAAAATGTTGCTGTGCTTCAAACTTTTCATCTGTCAAATTAAAAGGTGATCATATTTTCATGCCAAAGGAGGCTATGTGGAAAAAGGGGTTATGGTAAATTATCCCACGTTCACAAACTAAGGAAATTTGATTTACTCAGAATGTACCATAGGCTAAATATGGTGGCCAACTAAGTGGGTTGCTGGTGACCCTGGAAACTCTATCCCCCAAGGAGCGGGTAGCAGGCTAGAAACTGCCATAGCTGAGGTCCTTTTTACATAATTAAGAATGATCAAGCAAAGACTCTTCAAATTTCTGCTGCTCCATTTCTTGTGCCTGTTACCAAGAAATAACCAAGGTAATTGCGCTGATCAGTGGAGCAATGTAGTAACAAAGTTGTTCTCTCTTCTGGGATCCAAAGTACCCAGGATGCACAAGCAGACTCTGTCCTCAGTCATTAAAGGACAGTGGGGCTGACGGAGCTAGGCTTTTTGGACTCTGGCTTGGAAACATTAAACACTATGCACATGTTCAAGCTCTGTGCCCTCTGAGTGTTATGTGTGCATCATTCAGAACATAGAATACTTCCGGATCTCTAGACTGAGAAAGAACAGTAAGAGAATGTCAGAGATAGTAAGTGGATGAGGGAAACAAAGCTGTATGAGTCCTGGTTGTCTTCCAATGACATTTGCATCAAAGAAAGGGTATTGTCAATATTTCATGTTTTTCTCAGTAAGAATTCTATCTGGATGCTTCTCTAGTCTCCTTTCTTCCTACGGACATGAAGTCTTGATATTTTCCCTGCTCCCGACCCTGGAAGAAGAAAAATTTGTGAATCTCCCAAGGCACATATTGCTATTCCTGTCCCCAGTGAGGATAGACCTCTCTACCCTGCTCATAGTGTTGTCAAGAAGAGATGTGGGCACATATGGGTAAGTATGTATCTATGTAACAGGACTATCTGTCCTTGGGGAAACTGGCTTCTGCTTCTCCATCTTCCTAGCACCGATCCATCAACAGGACATCAGAGTTCCACACGAATTCCACAGGGTAAAACAGGGACAAACAACAGGACAACTAGGTTATTCCATCAAAAACAGAATGCTCCTTTCACATAAAGTCTGGATATTCTGTCAAACCTTGAGCTGTCAGTGGATCCACAGGCTAGGTAGAACAAGAGAGAAAACACTAGCTTGATAAAGCAGAATATGTCCACCCAGTTCTAAATGAGCGCTTTTATCTCCCAAGGATGTATCCCTGTTCCTCCGTAAGGCGATTGAAATTGGCAATTTGGAATCTGTTAGAAGTGTGCGCACACAAGCAGTGTGTGTGAACTGGGGAGGTGCACACGCATTAAGGGAGCTCATGGCAAAGAGATCAGATGAGGTCCAGTTGTGCTGTCCAGGTCACCATGTGGAAGCAATGCAGAAGTTACTGAGGGCACAGCTCAGACAGAGGCAGCACTATGGCCCAGACCGTGGTTTGCACATGGCTCTTGTTGCAGCCAAAGGGAATATTAAAATAGCCCTTGAATTCAAAAGAAAATGATAAATTACAATGTAACAGTGACACTGGGAGTTAACTACACAGACTATTCTGAGTACGACTGAGGTTTCAGGTAGGCATGCTTTATTTATTTTTTTAAACGTCCCCCTTGGAAATAGATAACAACCTTATCTAAGAGAAAAGGCAGCTCAACACATTTCACATTCCTGTGGCCACATTCCCTGAAGCTCAACTCCTGTCAGATCTCAGAGACTGCGAGTCTCTTAATACGAGGACAGACAGAATCACAGCCTGGTGGCTTAGATTCTGTGGGGAAGGGTGGTGTGACGGGGTCGCTTCCTCTCTACTCAGGTGAGGATCAGGGGCTCTCTGGGTGCTGTAGTCTGAGGCACACGCCTAAGCACTGGCTCAGGCCTGACATGTGGCCTGACTGCCTGTGGACATTCAGGATCTCATGGATGTGGTTGGATCCAGGTTCCGCACTCACCACTGATGGGCACAGTTACAGCTGAAGGCAGGTATGATGTGGTTCTTGCTTTCCTGGCAGTGCCCTGGGCAGCTGTTACCTTTCCTGGTATTTTTGACATTGGAGCAAACAACTTCCAGTCCACACATGAGCATGAAGGTGGTCCCCAGAAGGGGCTTTTAAAATTTTTCTTAAAAATTTACTTCCTTTTCTGCTGCATCTCAGGTTACAAGTGAAAATGGGGAACGGGAGGTGTAACTCTGTCCTCAGTCCAATACTGCCCTGGAAATAAGCTCCAAGTTTGTGTCAGCTTTCACTCCCGGGGACTAAAGGAACAGACATCTGGAAGGTCATCAGCTTTCGGTCTTGCCCTTTTCTGAAGCTAGCATCAAAACCAGTAATCAAGGGAGACCCAAGAGACTTGGGTGCAGGCTCCTGGCTTTGTGACATGAAGGGAAACTCCACTGTAGACTTCCTATCCTTTTCCTTCCTCCTATCCTCCCTTAATGTCTCAGATATTTCCAGGGAAAAAAATTGACACGAATACCTCTTGGGTAAAATTGCCTCCTGGATATATTACGACGTCCTGGATTTGTTTTCATTCCATTGGTCTAACAACAATTTATGAATGTCCATTATGAGGATCGCGTCTTCCTACCCTTCTACCTATTATCAGACAATTTGTTTCACTGGTGTGTGTGTGTGTGTGTGTGTGTGTGTGTGTGTGTAAATTTTTTAGATGAGAAATGAAATACACACACACACACACACAGAGGGGGATTTTGCTCTAAAATGTTAACTACCCCATTTCTAGGAGCAGGACTATCTAGACCTAACAGGACTTTCAAGAAGAAAAATTCTCCCTCGAGACTTACATTTTAATTTTCATCAGGGTGCCTCCCAAGTTGCCACACTTTGCCCCATCTTGCCAACCACAATGCCTCTACCTCCCTCCTGTCTCAATGAAGAATGGACTTTGTTCACTTTTTTGAAGAAGAGACTTGTCAGACCTGTAACTTATTTGAGTCCAGTTCTCTATAGTATGCTTTAAATTAGCACACAATGGCAGAAGATGCCTCCCAAGGAGATTAATTCATGATCAATGACATAATGAGATTTGCAGATGAAGCTGGCCAGGGGAAGGAAACATTATAAGTGAAAGAAAGGACAGTACCAGCTCCAAGAGGTTCTTTTGGGGAATAAACACAGGCTCGCACAGACTACAAGGAATAAGACAGACTGCTTAGTGGCATACCACAGAGGCAGGGGGGACGTGAATAGGGCTCTGGGAATAAACGAACAAGAGAGTCATATGGTTAGGGGTGATGTTGTCTTCCTCTAATGCAATGAATCCCTTCACATTTAGAGAGAAAGGATTGCGTTAGAATTCTAAGTCAGCTCATTCAAATTCTAGCCTGCTTTCACTTGCAGTACACAGATCAGAAACAAAGTGCTCAATTATTTCAACACTCAACTTCCCTTTGAGGGAAGTAGTCCTATAGACAAAGCCTCAGATATGGTAAGAAGACAAAGAGTGCAGGAAAGAGAGATCACCAAGACAGGTCATGAGCAGCACAGCACAGTTTCCCTAAGTCATACTGGACCTACTTAGGGTCCTACTGGACCACTACTTAGGGTCCTACTGGACCACACTTAGGGTCCATAAAACCATGTGATTACTGAGCCTGAATTGTGACAAGATCCTTCTGGTACGTAAGTTTAAAAAAAAAATGGCTACAGATTGCATGAAAACCACATCAATGCCAGCATAGGTCAGGTTGTAAGAGACTCAGTCCAGGAGTGAAGTATCTGGAGACAAGCCCCACTCAAAGCATCTGAAAGCTCCTGATACCTGACATGTGATCAATATCCTCCATAATCTCTCCCTCTGCCACTTATTTCGTTGGTATACATGTAGTATTCCAAGTACTACTAACCATAAAACAGCCACAGAATAACTTCACAGAACAAGGCAGAGCCTCAAAAAATCCAAATTCCCATTTGAAATAATAGTTAACATGAACATGTATACATTCAGCATATTGCTGTAATTGTAGGTAGGCGCAGAAATACAGAAATGTGGAGGGACTGATCCTTACGTTTTACTGCAGATTCAAGTATCCTGTGGGCAAAATAAAGTGACTTCTTTTCAATTATAATTTATAATACCAAATATTTACAAGTACTTTCCATTTGGAAGATACACTGGTAGGTGCTACAGGAGATAAAAAGATGAATAAATGCATGCCCCCTGACCACCACAGGGAGTTTATAATCTAGCAGGAGAGATGGGATGTATAATTAAGTAACCATAAAATAAGATGGTCTGCAACAGATATCACTAGAGAGATACAATTAAAGTGCTATGGACATTCACAAAAGGCATATTTGTAAGTTTTTCTGGATGAAAGAAGGTAGACATGTGGTACATTTGTTCTGTTCTTTGAAGATCTGTATATAGAGAGATGGATATTATGCAAGAAGGGAGTGAGATGGGAGAGAGGGAGGAGAGAATTTGGGGCAAAGGAAGCAGTTCAAGAAAAAATACGTGGGGGAAAAAGTCAGTATCGGAAAGGTAAGACAAAAATGTGTGATTCAGCTTATCTGCTGCATAGGCACACACACTGGCAAATTACAAGAAGTTATTCTTCCTGCTGGATCGTGGCAAGTATAGCCCATTGGAATTTTTTTTTTTTCACTTGGAGAATGGCATGATTTAATAGGAAGTGAATACTGAGAAGAGTAGATTCAAATATAAAAACTTAGAAAATGCTAAAAGATATTGAAATCATCCCAACTAGATGGAAGGACCTGAATGAAATGGGGAGATTGGGAAATCCTTGGGGGCAGGAATTTACAGGCTTTCCAGATGATTAGCTGTGTAAGAAGAGGGAAACGGAGGAGGCAAAGTATCTGGAAAGCTTTAGTTTGGTGACAGAAGGAACAGTGGAACCATTAACCAGAAGGGGGAATCTGGTGATTAAGTTCGTTTGCAGGGATTGCCTTGGATATTTGACTCAACAAGAAATCGTCCAGGAGGTGAACGGAAATATCTGCATTAAGAGGAAATGAAAAGGAAAGTGTAGGTGAGAAGATTTGGAATTCATCCCCGGAGAGTCGTCAAAGTGGTGAAAGAAAGAAACATTGCTACAGAAGCATGGCGATAAAGAGGGCGAGAGGGTCAAGCTCAGAACACCATGGCAAGTCAACGCTGAGGGCATAGGAGGGAGATCAGGAACCAGCAAGAGAACATAGAGAGAGGACCAGAGGGCTAGGATTAAAGCCAGAACATGCTGCTTCCCAATGGTAAATTTAGGTTAGCGGTGGGGGGACAGGGTCATTGGATTCTGCAACAAGAAGTTCACTGGAATGTTGCCAGAGCAGCTTCGGTAGAGTAGCAGAGTGTAGCCCACTTTTAAAGCTTAAGCCATGAGCATTATTAGGTGAGGAAGTGAAGAAAGACAGGCTACATTTTTGGGATGTTTGGAAAGTGAAAAGGTAAAACGGAGGACAGGAATCCAAGAGTTTAAATAGATGGAGAGATTTGCTTTTAGAGATGGTGGTAGGACGGGGAGACTGTTAGAGATGGTGGTAGGCACGTGTGGAAGAGATGAAAAGCCCATAAGGGAGGTACTGCTGGCTGGAGTGGACCTCAGGATGGGTCAGAGGGTAGGCATCGGAGCACCGGGGTGAGGAGCACTGGGCTGAGAGGGAGGATGGAAAAGACGAACGAAAGACAGCAGGAATTTAGAAATGGAGAGGACTGGTCATGTGAGGACTCAAGAAATCAGGTGTCTTTTCTCAGCAATGCAGTAGGAAAGACCGCGTGTTGGGAGACAGGAGTTAAGGATGAAAGGAAAAATGGAAACCAAGTTTCACAACCACTTGGCAGATGGGACACAGAGTCAACACTGGAGAAATAAAAAAAAGATGTTCAAGCGGGGTAGGGTTCAGGGGGCACCAAACGGATGGCATCTGTGCCCTCGGCACAGGTGGAAGACCCTCCGTTCTCGCAGGGGGAATGGATGACGGGGATGGCGGGGGGGGGATGCAGAGCTGGAAAATCAACCGGGTGTTGCTTGCGGGTGTTGCAACCAGGTGTTGCCAGGCGGCAAGAGGCAGAAGCCAGTGCTGCGGAGAGCATGGGGCGATACCAAAGAGGTGAGGAACTTCAGCCAGGGCGGTTGATGGAGCAGAACAGCACAGGGAGCGTGAAGGGAAGTAGGTAAGATACAGAAACTGCAAGGTTGTGGTCAGAGAGAGAATTCAGAGCTTCAGACCAGGAGGTGGAATGATTCAAAAAAAAAAAAAAAAGAAAGAAAGAAAGAAAGAAAAAAAAAAAAAGATCCAGGCCTGGCTGTGAGAGGAAAAACTGAATCTCTGCGGTGTTTTTTTTTTTTTTTTTTTTAAATCACATAATGGAGAATATCTTTGACTCACACCCTGACACCAGAAAAAATTAAAACTTGCATGTATAAATATACTGATTTATGCATATCTATTTATACAAACATAATACATACATTTAAATATTTGATACTTTTGCATTCATATATTATATGCGAGTATAATATATTCCATTTGGAAATCTTTTATATTCGTCACAGTACCAGCCCAGGGGCATCGTTTGTACTGCTCAATAGATACTGGTTTAATTGAAATTAACATATTTAATTAGAGCTTTTATTTTTGTCTCCTGCATAGTACTGGAATCTGCGTCACCCCCTACATCATAACGCTATTAAAATAATTAAAAATAAAGAGAGTTCAGGTTTGAAATGTGGAAACCAAACCAAATCTTGAAAATAACCGTTTTAAATTGGGCTTCGCATTGTGCTTTTACCCTTAATCCTTGCGCTGAGTTTCCATTTGTTTCCATTGCCAGAACACGGATTCTACACACCAGAGTCCCAAGGCTATGAGGGATTCTACTCATCCACTCTGCTTGCCACCTTCAGTTCTCATCAGGAGTCCTCACCCCTGTAATCACACCAGCAATTATGTTTTAAAGCACAGAACAGTGCCAGAAACTCCCTGTGATGAGCTGTGAGATGGATGCAAATGGACATCCTGGCAGAGAAATAGGGATGGTTTCTAACTTTTCCCACTTATTCCCAGTACTGCTGTCCTAACCCATCATTCTTTGGACAAAATTCTTTTTCCTTGCTTCAATATTGCAAATTAGAGTCTTCAGACTTCACTAATGTCTCCAAGGCATGGAAATACCATTGGCTTCCATTTTTTTTTTTTTTTTTTTTTTTTTGGCAGGGGATAGTTTTGTGTCATGAGAATAGATAGGTGTAGATACTTTAAGTGATAGAATCCACAGGGCTCTGGTGTGGTTGAGTCAATGCAGTTGGCATGGGATAGAGGTGGGATGCATTCAGATATCCTGTGATGTTATATCCTATATCGGGACCCCAAACTAGCATGGAACCCTAGGTCTAGACTGGCGTTAGACATTTTCAGACTGATGAATCTACATCTTAGTGATGTCCCAAATATCTGATACGTCTAGGAAAGAACTGCCCACTGGTTAAGTAGCACTTGGTGGTATGGTGGCTCCTTAAGAGTTAGCGTGCGTAGATATCACTGGGCACCCCCTATGGCAGTGAGGACACACAGAACATAGAGCAAGTGCTACATTGGAAGAGTCATTGAACCGGGACAGAGGACAGATAAGGGCAGTACTTCTGTCATCTTAACACTGATTCGACTTGATCGTTCTAGCTGCCTACTCAGTCACCTATACAGGAGGAGAAGCGCCAGCCTTCCATTTTCTATGGGAAGACTCACAGTTCTTCATCTGCCCAACAAGATAATGAATTTAGAGATTCACAAACTACACGCTCATGTGACCACTTATTAAAAACAATTCCTAGCTAGGAGTCCTGTTCTTTCCACACATGAGCCTGAAATAAAAGCAGGTGGATGAGATGGTTTCAATGTCTTTATATTCTGGAACCTGTGTTTTGACTCCCTTCTCTGTTACTCTCTGTGTTCTTTGCTCTCTCCCCCTTCTCTTGTATCTTACTATCTTCTCCTGTATTATCATCCCAGGAAAAGAGATGAGACTCCTAATGTAAACTAGGTGTTTAAATGTGTAAATCCCTAATATGGCTTAATATGTCACCCTTCCTGGGACTGTTTTCATTTAAATGACAGACGAGCAGCTCAGTGCTAGAAGAGTACGTCTGTGTAGGAAGCCAGTAGTTGAAAGTGGGGTGGGCAATGAAAAGGAAAGGTCCTCTCAGGACCTCTGAAGCCACGCCATGGATCATATGCCATTTGTAAGGCCAGACCCATTCCATTAGAACTGTCCACTTTTAGCTGTTCATCATCCACAATCAGTTCCTTAGACAGAACGAAGAGTCCCTGACACTCAGGTGAAGAAAGCAAACGCTCTACCGAAGTGTCTGGCGGTCTACTGAGCACACATTTCTTATATGGCTTTGGGCTCAGAAAGCACAGAAGTTATGGCCACAATGGCTGGAAATGCCCAATGCATTCACCAATGATGCAGCTGCATCATGTATGCACACACGGGAATCACTCCTAACACACCAGACAGACACACACAGGGCGTCAAGCAACGACAGGGCTTTCTTAAAGAGAAGGGGGTTAAAAGAATACAGTGAGTTCTGGAATAGCTTTTTCCAAAGGCCGTTGCCCAAACCATCTGGTTACTCTGTCCCTAAATCTGGAACTAACTAAACACCAAACAAATAAACAAACAAACAAACAAAAACAGAAACAAAGAAACCCTAGCTCTTAAGTGAGATGTGCAGGTGACCAGCACGCTGCAGTTTTGGTAACAGTTTCTTCACCTCCCATGCGGAGAATTCCCCCCTTGGGCAACTCCCGATGGCCACGGAAGACTGGGCGGGTGATATTCACCTAATTGTATAGAAGACTCCTATTTTATCACATTACACATGCGTTTGGGCACTACTGACACCACCAACACTTAATGGAATCACTTGGGATTCTTTTTCCCCCAATCACAACATGGCTGTGGCCAGGACGGAGGAATCCACATCAAGGAGGTTTCCCACGTTCTGGCTGAGGATACACAGTGACATACTTTGAAATTACGAGATCCACTGCACATGCATCACTCTGAAGGGTGTGCGCATTCTTGACTCGGGCAAATTCAAGGGGCACATTAACTGAGGTTGGTGGAAATGCTAAGATTTAAGCATTGCCACTGAGAGGATACAGGATCAGAGCCACCAACCCACTTTCCGGTGGAAGGGAATGACAGAGGACAGCAAAGATAGAAAGCATGGATTCTGAGGAAAATTGGAACAATTGGTGCTCTCAAGGGTGTCTGTGGAATCTCAGTTTTGGGCAGATTGGGTCTTTGTCCAGGCCCAGTGTGGAATGGATGGGGCTTACTGCTGAATTCATCCTCATGCATTTTACTGGCTTGTTATTTTGGAATGAAGTAATATCTAGAACTCGACACTGCTTGGCCTTCCTTTCTTTAAGCTTTCTTGAGCAGGCCACGAATACTTTATTTGGTCCCAATTCAAACATCCAGCTGAAGAGAAGTGACCAAGGGGCCCAACGAAAAGGTTTAGAAAAATGAAACGATCCAGCTGACAGCTTTCAACGATGGGAGGATAGGACCAAATATGATGTAACGTCTTGCGTAAACGGATTTGGACATTTCATCCCGTGGTAGATAGAGAGAGGCTGCCACCCTTCACAAAACAAATAATCCAGTGAAAGAAACTCTGTTTTTCTGGTTAATAACCCAAGGTCAGGTTATGAATCCCTGGCTCAAGGCAAATAGCACCTTCCTGAGGGCAGAAACGAGGACAGGACAAAATAAAGTCACTATCGGCACCGTCCCTCACATACCCACCCTTCTACGTCTAAAACCAACTTCTGCAATCTTTCTATGGGCAGATCTGGTCATCTTTTTTTTTTTTTTTTTTTTTTTTTTTGGAGCAGATCTGGTCATCTTTTCTAGAAAAGCATGCATATTTGTAAGACATGTATCCAGTGCTACCTCCCTGTCACCAGATATCACATGCTTCAAAAAGTAGACTTTGTGGGAATTTTCTGCGTGTGCTTGCAGTGCTGATACCTAAGGAGTGAGGGAGGGCGTAGGGAGGTTGCCAGCACTCAGGTACTAGGAAGAAAAGAATTGGCTTTGATATGGTTGTTAAACATCACAAGGGGGCTTCTGGGAGATTTCTCAGGACTGAGCTTCCTGAAACCTCTCGGCCACATCAGGATTGAGGGTCAATTTGACCTCAATTCTGATTTAAGCCCTTTTTTGGAATCTTTCCTACCCTAGGTGCCGACAGGGCAAATGTGGTGTCACCAGCTTGACTCTGCATGGAATGCTGGTCATCCGCGGTCTACCTAGGAGACAGGAGCAGGACCTGGGTTCTGCTTAGGGCCAAGCCGGACCCAGTGCCAAGCCCAGGCTGATGGGCACGGACACTTCTCACAGACCAAAAAGATTGGTGAGGTGGGGAGGCGTGGGCACAGATTACTTTTCCCTGGCATTTTCACCACAGTGGCCTCCATTCACATAACACTTTTCCCCAGACCCCCTGAAGCAAAAGCCATACAAAACAATTCCCCTAATGGAAAATGAAAACCCATAACAAAACACTTTTCCCCTCTTCATTCCCATCCCCACCCCACTCCCTCCAGCCCGACACCCTGAATACTCACAAGAGAACACTTTATCTATACAAAATTAATTAGAAAACAAAATATTTACATATGAAATAAACACCATCTTGATTTCTGTCACCAGTGGAGACCGACAGAGCCCCCTTTGTTCTAGATTGCTGTTCGCTAGGTTAGTTGGTTTGGTTTTTTTATTTGAAAGGGGTGAGGTAAGAGGAAGAGTGAGGGGAGGATCCCCTGACCTCAGACAGAGTCAGGGTGAAGCAATGTTTATATGGCCCTTCTCCTTCTTCCTCCTGGAGACGCCTCACGCCCTCTGTCCTCTCTCTCAAAGTCTTTCCTTGAATCTAAGGTAAAGCACTCCGTGCTCCTCTCTCCAAATCTGTGAGAGGTTCAGCCCCTTGCCCCCAGGTTCGTTTTAGAAAGAAAACATAGCTTTACAAGGCCTTCAGTTGGCTTTAAAATGAAAGATACTGAGGTAAAAATCCAGGAGGAGGACAGGGGACAGCAGTCAAGGGCAGGGAAGGAGGAAGGGTGGTGAGTCAGGGCAAAACAGGAAGGCAAAGAGCAGCCCTGGAGGGTGTGACTTGAAGAGGCATGGCAGCTTCCTTCCAGAGGAGGATGAGCACCTTTCTGGTTTATGTGTCCTGTGTGCAACATGGAGATCCTGCAGTCAAGCTTCCAAACAGACCCGGGGCTCTTTGGCTGCCAGCCTGGGTAAGGGGAGGAAGGCAGGACAGTGGAACGGACCCACAGGACACCCCCTCCCTAAGTTTCAGGACCGGCAGTGACGAATATTCATTTCCCTTCTCAAGTTTCCAAGTGAAGGGGGGCATTGCATCTGCCAGTACCCTCATCCCTGGAGTTTTAAATATATATATATGTGTGTGTATATACACACACATATATATATATTTACATATATATTTTTATTCTTGAATGGTACACCTGGGAGGGAAAGAAGGTTCTGTAGGAAGGTGGAAGGGCCTCTACTGAGAGTGTTCACATTGAGCTCAATGCCACATTCTCAGGGAGCCAGACCCAGTGGGGCAGTGGGGGAGTCCCTCCCCTCCTACCCTCTCCACTTCCAAATCTCTTCCCTTCCCTCCACGTTTCCTGAGCTGTACTCACAGAGCAAGCTCATGCCATTGGACTGTCTGTTCCAGATCAGTTGTGATCAGTTCTGGTGGAGCAAGCTCTCCTAGCTCCAGGTGAAGTAAGAAGGGATCAAAGCATTGAAAACATCCCCCTCTCTCACTTACCCGACCGTAAACAACTCCCCTATACTTCAAAGCTTTACGTAGCTCCTCCCCAAACATTGGCTCAAGAAAGCTTTTATAGAATCTTTTGCTCTCAAGTGTGGGCAAAAGAGCCGTGGCTGCTTCCCGTTCCCTTCAGCCTTCCTGGAAAGTTCTCGTTCAAAACTGGTTGAACCGCAGAGGAGTGACTTTTGCACCTTGCTCTCGTAGGATCGTTCGTCACCTTTTTGTCTAGACCGCATCATCGTCCATGTCAAGAACTTCCATTCTCCTCACTCAGGAAGGGTGGAGGGGAGAGACAGCCAACCTTCAGGTAGCATCGGACCATCTCTGTTTGTATATAAGCCAAAAGAGGCACACCACTTCGAGATGTTGGAAGAAACAGCTTTAGGAGTCCAGGTTGCCCTCTCTACATTTCTAGGCCCCTGACCACATGCCCGTGTAGACTACATGCACGTACAAGTGTACATGGCCATACATGCACATGTCGTCCACCTTCTCTTGCCTCTAGTGCACCATGGAACGTGGCTATGACGTGCTTTCCGTCACCTACCAAAGACCCTTGGTTCCAGTTCACCACCACGGAGTCTCGTGGAATTGAAACATTCTTTTGGCTTATATATAAACACACATGGCCTCCTGCCCTCTGCTTGGCACGTGATCCCTACACGGATGCCACCTAAGTGACTGGAATTTAGCAAAAGCCTCTTTGCATTCACGGGCAGTATGGCAAATGGTCTCATTTGGGTGCTTTTGCCTTCTCACCTAACCATCCACATCAGTTTGGGAAGAGCTATCCTGCGCTCACGTGGCCTCCTTGTATCTCTCTCCCTGCTGCACTCCAAGTTGGGTGGCAAACAGTCCTTCCATGCTCCGAGGAAGCCTGCACGCAGCCACCTCCTTTCTCCACTCTGCCCTCCCGTGCTGAGCGAGCCCACCGGATTCCCTCCCGGGAACGGGAACGACTGACAGATGGAGAGGGAGGAGAGCACTGGAGAGGCGGGGGAGGGCTGGGGCTGGTCACCAGGGTTGCCCTCTTAGAAGGAATCAGAACTCCAGGATTCCGTCAATAAATGAAAACAACAAGAAAGGAGCAAATGGGAACCAAGTTCACCCCCGTCACCCTCCGTGACATGCGCACCACACGCCCACGGCCCCACCCTCCCGTACCCACCTTAAAACCTCTCTCTTCCCTCACTCAGACATCAGACTCAATACTAGAAAGTTTCTCATAAACATGCCCATTGCTGGAGCCATTGAAAGCCCTGGGGTTTTTGTTGTTAGGCACACAGGGGTTGGACTGGTTCCCTATACAGATGTCTTTCTGGAAACGGCCTGGCACAGCCCCGTGAAGGGCCGAGACCACCGGCTTGTTGGTGACAAGGGCCCGGAAGTCTGGCCTGGCTTTCGGCGCCCCCGCCACCGTGGGCTGCCTGAAGAAGTAGGATTTGCTGCCATGGAGCAAGCACTGGTCGTCCCCAAAAGTGGGGATGAAAGGGTTTTGTGTGACCCGGTCAGGGTAGAGCGACTTGCTGAGCATGTAGCCGCCGCTGGGGTTGTTGTGGTGGTGGTGTCCAGCAGTGGGCACTGAGGACTTGTTGTTGGCAAAGGTGCTCTCGCCAGCTGGCATCTCAAACATGTGGGCGTAGGGACTCCCGTCCAGGAAGCGGCCCTTGTCTTTCAGGCTCACGCTGCGCGGGGCCAAGGCGGCTTCTTCCTTCTGCAGGTCCACGAAGGTGTCGTAGGAGTGCTGCCGACGCAGCTTGTTCCGGGTCTTCTTCTGGGCCTTGGAGTTGGTCGGGCTCTGGGGGTACTTGGTGGTGGAGGCATTGGACGTCACCGCCACAGGGGCAGCCGGCTGGTCCAGCTCCTGCAGGGAGTTGTCCTCGCTGATGTCATACAGGTTGCCTGCCTTCTTGCAAGCCTCGCAGCGGATGCACGCCTGCCTGCCCGAGTTCTGCCCGGCCACGGACGCGGAGTAGTTGTGCAGCTTTGACGGGCAGCTGCGGCAGAAGTTGCCGCCGCCCGAACGGTCCTCCCAGTCCACGTTGGCCAGGTTCTTCTCCCAGGGAGCCGGGACCCCGCTGACCACGCCGTGTTTGTCGCCCGCCCCGTGTTTGAGGTGAGACCTGTTGGTACAGGGCCCTCCTCCGCTGACCGAGTCGCGCTTAAAGTCATCGCCCTGCTCCTTGTAGATATCCGTCAGGTCCACGTGCTCCCAGTGCGGGGAGTTCTCCTTGGTGCGGAACTGGTCCAGGTAGAAGTCCCGTAGCCCTTCCTTGTCCCTGAAGTAGCGCTTGTGGTCCGGGGAGCGGGGTGGCCGGCGGCGGTAGGCCAGCTCGATCTCGTCAAATTCCCGGCGGGACTTGGCCGAGGCCGGACGCTTCTTCAGGCTGTCCTTGTATTGCTGCTTGCGCCGCTTGGCGGCATTGCCCTCGATGTTTCCGTAGGTGACCGTGTGGGTGGAGATGTCAGACACGTCGGAGCGGATCAAGTCATCGTGGCCACTGTAGCGGTCGCTCTTGAAGGAGAATTTGCCGTACAGGTCGCTCAGCTGGCTGTGCTTGGAGGAGGGGAGGCCAATGTCCAGGGGCTTCTTGCTGATGGACCTCGGCTGCGTGGTGAAAGGCGGGTTGTCACAGTCGTAGAGCCCATCGATGGAGCTGGCACTGCCGATGCTGTGGGGGCGGTGGTGGTGGTGATAGTGATCCTGGTACACGTTGCTGTCCTTCAGCTGCAGGTTGCCAAAAGTTCTCTCCACCTCGCTGATGTAGTCGCTGAAGAGGTTCTCCTCGCACGGCGGGTTGTTGTAGGATTTGCAGTCAGAGTGTGTGAAGCTGCGGCGGTGCTCGGAGATGTCGTAGACCGATGACTCACGCCGGATGAAGTCCAGGGCGCTCTGGGGGGAGCCGTTCACACCAGACAGGTTGGCCATGTTCTTGGCCGTGCGGAGCAGGCGCAGGATGTTGGAGTGCGTGTTGTTCATGGTTGCGGTGGGGGAGTTCATCACGGACTGGCGCTCCTCGATAGCCACCCCGTGGATGCAGCTGTAGATACCCTGCAGCAAGGAGAGGATGACACGCATCAGGTCTCTGGCGAGGCTAGAAATGCCCACGTGGAGGACAGTCTCCCCTCCACTGCTACTAACTGCCTCGCTGGATTAAGAAAAGTCAGGCATGAAACGTGGCACGGTCTTAAAACTCACAGAATGCTGTGGCCAGAAGCTTGCCTGATTTATCACCTTGCATTTGCACAAGATGAGCCAAGCTCAGTGGTCTGGCTCTCTGAGAGGGGACACGGTCACTCCAAGTGACTTGAGTAAATAGATTGGAATTGTAAGACATGACATTCTATGCCTCGACTCCACCATTGCCTTGCACTGACTTTCCTTCCTGTGCCTACGTTTTCCCATCTTAAAAATGAGGTCATGATATCAGCTGATTGCAAAAATGATTGTCAGCTTCCTGGAAATCGATAGCAATACTCCCCAGGTGCTGGGGCTGTTCTGCCCAGGCTGGCCACCCTTGACTGGTGGTATAGCACAGGGGAGCTCAGAGCTCATAACAGCCACTTTTTTTTCCAGTGGCTTTTAGGATTTTGGTCACCAAATAACAGCTGAGCAGTTCTCTTCTTGAGCCAAGCATGAACCAAATTCACAGAGAGAGTTAGGGAGCCCTGGGGTCAAAGAAGGATTTTTCTCCTGCTGTGTCCTACACCGTGGGAGGGCAGAATTGGGACAGACAGCAAGTACTAAGTAGGGACAAATAATTCCCTTGTTGAATCCTCTCACTTATTCTCTCTTTAGCTCCTAGTCTCCTTCTTAACACTTTGTCACTCACTTAATCTTATCATACATAATTAATACTGTAACAAATTAGTATTGATTGAGAACTCCCTGTGTACAGCTCCTTGTTCCAGGCCTTGAAAAACACCACCCAGCCCAGGTAATGGGTTGGGTTCAAGTCCCAAGTCAGGGAAACCTGCTAATGTCTCGCTCCCTGCCTTGGAAGGTGGACACATTTGAAACCTTTTTCCCTGGCAAGGGAAGTATGTGAAGAGGAGGTGGTTTGAAATGGGTCTTGAAAACAAAGGGGATTAATTTGGGAAGGGCAGTTGCCCCAACAGATGGGGACGAGAGAAGAGAAGATTAGAATAGAGAATCACAGCTAAGTGGGGGAGAAGAAGGGGTTAGAGGAAGTGAGCCTCACCATCCCAGAGGGCCATATCAAGACCTAAGATCTTCAAAGTAAGGTTACTGTCCTTACTTTCCTTCTTTCTAACCCTCCTTGGTTGGGGCCAAGAGAAAGCACCAAGCAGTTTCTTCTGCGGGGGCCTTCATTATGCTTCCGGGTCGTGAGTGGGATTCCTGTTACAGGCCACCAGCTCCCCCGTTCCTTCTGCCATCACCCTATGTTGGACCTCAGACAGGGCTGTACGGTGCAATAATGTGATTCAGGGACCACGCATCCCCCCTCTCCTGCGTACAGGTTCCTGAATGGCCTGAATCAGCTCACAGCCAGAGAGGAAATTGTTCTGTAGCACTAAAACACTACAGGAAAATGATGAGAAGACAGGACGACTTAATGAGAAATCCATTTTCTTACATAACTCCATTAGAGCCCAAGTTAGTTATATCTGAAATCTAGCCCTCTATTCTATAAAGGACATCTGAGGTCACTTCTCACGAATGAGTCCCAAAACTTTACCGACAAGAATGAAAAGAAGCCTGCCTTCCCCCCACCCCGCTTCGCTGTGATCCTCTGTTCATATTTAAAACTGAGTTCTGAATCCTCACTTTGGACCAGAAACGGAGAAGAGACCTAGATAAAGAATGACTTAGGAGCTGTACTCTTGTTTCAGTGAAGAAAGTTTCTGGAATGTACATTTCTTATGGGTCAGTACTTATTTCTGAAGGTTCCGTTAAGCTCTTTAACTCTGCATAACTCACACATGGTTAAAACAGAGTGGAACCGTGGAGCTACCAATAATTTATCTCTGTATGTCAGAACAAGAGAGCCACATTATATTTCACTATTTGAACAGACATGTGATTTTTTTTTTTTAAAGAGAGATTAAATGATTAATACAGCCTATACACAATTAACTAACGGTGACGGAAAGCATTTGGTAGAAGGCCAAAATTTTCGTTTTGACAGATCTGCCAGTTCTTCGTGAGAACCAAATGCCCAGGCCCCACACACGAAGCTGCCGCTTCTTGAAGGAAAACCAGCACCCCCTGTTGTTTAGAGCCACCTGAAATCCCGTCACCCGACCCGCGGGGGAAAGGTGCACGATGCGGTTTCTTGCTGCAGCTGCACGGGGCTGGAATTAGTGCCCGCCTGGGTCTCTGTGCTTTGCACGGCCCTAGACTGAGCTGTCCCCCGCAAGCTCCCGACACCTCAATCGAGCCACTCACTCTGCTGATGGAGAAGACCATGCCAGGCTTGCCGGAACAGACGCCCATAAAGCAATGCCGGAACTGCCAATAGAAAAGGTGTTCGCAGATGAAGGTGATGAGGCTGAGAGCCATGGCTGCCCCCAGCATGTAGAAGACTCCCGCCATGTTGTCGATGTCCAGCTGGCTGCTCATGACTTCGTTCTTTTCATTGTGACAGATGCCAGTGAGCCAGAGAGCCTCCAGCTCCTCCATCTCCCCTGGAGACGGGCCGGCAAGGGGAGCGGGGAACGGGGGGCCGAGAGCAGGCAGAGGGGACAAGAAGGGTATTGGGGAAGAGAGAGAAGGACACAAGAGAGAAAGAGACAAGGAGACGGAAAGAAAGAAAAATCAATAGAGAAAATCACGGTAATTTGATGAATACCGCCGTGTATCAATTCATCAACGTATTCAATAAGTATTCGGCGACAACTTAATGTGGGTACTGCAGTGACACAAAGGTATGGGGCATTGCCTCCGCTCTCCATGATCTGTCAGTCCAAACTGTATACAGATAATCAATATGACCGGCAATGTGCAGGTAACGCGAGAGTTCAAATTCACGGGAGTAATTTTGTGGATGGCGTGACCGGTCAGTTCTCCTGAGGAAGGTAGGACTTGGAGGTGGGCATAGAAAATGGGTGCGTTTTAATTTATATTGCATGAAAAGGCACTCGAGGCAGCAGAAATAGCATGATCAAGGGGAGAGAGGTGGGAGTACACAAGCCTTTGTTTGGGAAAGACACGCAGAACAGCTCAAGCAGAGAAAAAGGGGGCACAGGAAGCTGAACAAAAAAGGTTCATGCAAGGTGCTCAGGGCCTGAGTATCAGACTAGGTGCTTTGTACCTTCATTTGTAGACAGTAAGAAATCACATAATCAAATAAGAGATTCAGAAAACTGGCTCTTAAAATATGTGCAAATCAGGGGCACCTGGGTGGCTCAGTCAACTGAGTGTCCGACTTCGGCTCAGGTCATGATCTCAAGATTCCTGAGTTCGAGCTCCGCATCGGGCTCACTGCTGTCAGCGCAGAGCCTGCTTCGGATCCTCAGTCCCCTTTTCTCTCTGCCCCTCCCCCACTCTCAGAAAAAAAATTTTTTAAGTGTGCAAATCAGATTGGGCTGGGGAAGGAGGGATGGAGAGAGAGAAGCAGAGATTGACTGATCCCCCACTGACCCTCGCACTATCTGATCTCTTGTTGCAGAGGGAAATATTAAGAGTAAAGGGGAGTGAACTTGAATCAAATGAAACCACCAAATTTAGAACTGCCTCCTTGTAACACCGCTTCGAGAAGCTCTGCTTGATTTAATTCATGCCAGAGACAAATAACCTTTATCCACTCCCCTGGATACTAGAAATTAGGAAGGTACAAACCTTAGACAAAAGGAAAATGAAAAAATTCATGTGCCCTTGAATGCATCTAATTCTAGGCAAACAAAATTCTGAAAATCTCATGAAGAAAGCTACCTATTCTAATAATTTCAGTTTGGTTAAAAATTTGAACTTTGAGTAAACTGACTGGAGCTTTGGTAACTTCTGCAAACAATCTCTACTGCTTCCCTTCCTCATAGACAGAGGCTCTGTTATTGCCTTTAAGTGACAGCTACATGAAAATTATAGAAGCCCTTATACCAACATGGCTTATATGCTTCAGCTATAAGCCTTGAGTCTTTCCAGTGTTAATCAAATCACTTTAAAACATTTTTTGAATGTTTATTTATTTTTGAGAGAGAGAGAGAGACAGAGAGCAAACAGGGGAGGGACAGAGAGAGAGAGAGAAAGACAGAATCAGAAGCAGGCTCTAGGCTCTGAGCTGTCCACACAGAGCCCGATGCGGGGCTCAAACTCACGAACTGTGAGATCATGGCCTAAGCCGAAGTCGGACACTTAAGCGACTGCGCCACCCAGGCGCCCCAAATCAAATCACATTTTACTCATTTCTTTGATCAAACTATGATTTTCCTAACTAGTGGAACAACGGACTTCACCTGGAGTCTGAAAATCCAGCTGTGTTCCTCTGCCTCGAATCTCATCCCTAACAGCAAAGGTTCTGCAGACATAATTTAGACAACCTCCTGGCTGATGGCCTGTGGGGCCAAGCAGAGTCAGGCTGCCCTCGCATAACTGGATTAGCTTCTGGGAGACTAACAGGCAGAGTAGGTACTTTAAAAAACAAAGTGGAGAGGAATGCCGAAGGCTGGAGTGTAATGAAATTGGAGATCTTCTCAAAGCAAGATGGCTGCCTCAGTCTCCTGCCAAAATGACACTGGGGAGTGCCTTACGAGTTTCTGCCTCAGAGGACCCTGTCCCTGCTTCCTATCTCTTCCAGCTTAAAGAGCAAGATGGGAGAGAGGGAAGAATGAATAGATGGCCACAAGTGTACTGGCCTTTCTCTGGACACACAAAAAGCAGAAGCCTTTCCGAAGCTCTCTCTACTGCTCCGGCCACATGTGAAAAGACTGTCTGGAACATCTAATACTAGCCCCTCTTACTTGATCCCTGAAGGTCTAATCATACCCTGCAATCCTGAAATGTACCTCCTTGATCAACTACATTAATCCTCCCAAATTTCACCCAGTTATGGGTTGAACTGTGCACCCACCCCGTGACCACCGCCAAATTCCTATGTTGATGTCCTAATCCTCAGTACCTTGAAATGTGACTTTATTTGGAAATGAGGTGGTTGCAGATGTAATTAGACAAGAGGATATCATGCTGGAGTAGGGTAGGCCCCTATCCATTACACTTGGCATCTTTAAAAATGGGGGGAAATCAGGCATCTACATAGGGAAAATGGCGTGTGATCATGAGGGCAGAGATGGGGCGATGTGTCTACAAGTGAAGGAACGCTAAAGGCTGCCAGAAAACCACCATGAGCCAGGGGAGGGGCATGGAAGAGATTCTCCCTTGAGGCCTTCCAAAGGAATCGATGCTGACACTTTATCTTGGATTTCTGGCCTCCAGAACTGTGAGACAAATTTCTATTCTTTAAGTCACTCAGCGAGGGTACTTTGTTATGGCAGCTGTAGGAAACTAATGCCTACCCCCCCAAAACTTCACAGTATACCGTGAGATAACTGTCTGGAAGTGCAAGGGTTACAGGAATGGAGAAGAAAGAAAGGTTGGTGTTTTGGACTAGCCGTGAGAAGAGCCCAAATAAGCATTTCCCCTTTCTTTGACTCACCATCTCCAAATAGCTGCAGGATAGCAAGGTCCACCTGGCGCTTCCACCCAGAATCTTTTTGGATGGCAATGCCATAACCCGTGGAAGCAAAGACCTTCCCACTGCCAATGGTCACCAGCTTGCAGCCTTCATCTCTGCCTGCCATGTAGTTCAGCACTGCTGCATCATAGATGAAGGCATCCAGTTTCCTGTGCAAAGAAGAAGCAAACAAACAATCCAATGGAGGAATTTTAGCCCAAAACTACCTATGGGGCCATTAATATGAAGCAATAGGGTTCCAGCCAACTATGGGGAGGACTGGTTCAAAGTAAGGCTCGAGTTGGAACTCAGCCAGAATCTAAAGCCTAAATCGCGGGCTGTTCTTTATGTGATTTCAGGTTGAAAGGAGGAGTTCTTTCCCTCCCACTGGGAATGATGAGAATGTAAGTCGGGCCTGAAGCCAACTCATAAGCTGTGTCTGAAAGGAGAAGGAGTAAAAAGGAATCAATAAAAATAATAACAGAAATAATGAAAAGTAACCATCACAATGATAACAACAAATAGCACGGGGTAGATTTATATAACATTTTTCATTTCTCAGTTCATTACAGTCCAGAGTGGGGATAAGTGTAGGTGTGTGTGTTTCGATAGATGTGCAGTGCTATTTTTGTGGTCAGAAAGGTTTCAATATTCTGTTTTGCACCACAAGGAGAGAAAGGAGTAGTCGGGGTTGTAGCGGCACAGGCTTACGTTAAGAGCGAATGTGCGCAACGACGGGAAAACCCAACGTATAGAAGAATTCAGGTCTCTCAAGTTCCCAACATAGAAGAATCTCATATTATGTATTGTGCTTCCCAAGGGAGGAATATGTAGGGAAGGGAGTAAGACCACGGGTAAAGGCAGGAAGGCATGGACCGATATTTCAAACCAATCTTTAGACACATCGAAGGTAGAGAAAGAAATTCAAATACAGCCATATAGGTAGGTACTAGAGAGGTCTGCAAGAAAGAAAAGCATGCATCATCTCCTTCAATTGTACAAGGTGAGTTAGCTTTATCCCTCCTTAAGAAAAAAATAAGCCCTTTCCGGTATGATAAGATAACAAAAATTTTTAAAAGGCCCACGAGGACCCTATAGAAAAGTGACACACCAAAAAACCAAAACTCTGATATGACGGACAGCTGTGGTTGTACCAGGGGCCAGGCTACCTACCAAAGTGGTCCTACACCCAAGCTCAAGTCTCATCTCCTGTAATCTGCTGTGATGTCGTGGTGATAAGACAGAGTCTAACAGTATTTAAGGAAACATGCATCTGAGTAGCTTTTCCAAAACTGGAGCCACCGGGAGGTCCAGGTGCTGCTAGTTATCATACAACACAGGAAATCAGCTACAAGACCCCTTGACCCCAAAGTCCCAACATCTATAATGCTCAATTGTCTATCTATCTTATCCCACAGCCGTGGCTTTCAGAGGCCAAATGAATAAAGGGACCAATGTGGCTGGGATTATGCAAGCCAAGGTGTTTCCAGTTCATGAGCTCCTCTTAACACACAAATAACTTTCTAGTGTATAAAGCTGGATCAAAGAACACCAATAAAAGCGGGAATTGGAGATCAGTTAACACAGTCTCACTGTTTGTGGTCTAAAAACCTTCACCCTTTTCTTCCTTTATTCCTCCCTTGTCCAAAAGACACCAGAATCATCATGTTCACCTTTTAGTCAACAGGTCTTCATGTCACATGTAATACATGAACCTTAGCCTTGACGCTTCTCTTTTACTTTTACAGCTATTTTATTTATTCCTGGTTCACGGTTACATTGATGCAAGTAGAACATAATTTGTAAAAAAAAAAAAAAAAAAAAAAAAAAAAGTATACATAGAAGTATGTAATAGCATAGGAGTCTTTGTGCACTGGCCTGAATTATATTGTCAAATTCAACTTGGAAATCCACAGAAAGCAAATGCAGTCTTGTTTGCTTTAAGTTTGGCACCCAAGCATGATATAGCTGATTCAGTGTACATTTAATAAATGTGAGAAACATATCAAAGACTCTGAGCTTGGAAGCAGTTCTTACCCTGTTTTCAGGGAGAGCAATGCATCATCTACACCCCTCTGGTTGAACTTTCCCATGTAGGCATGCATTTCTGCATAGTTATTGCGAATATTCCTCTCTGTGCTGCCGTTGGGCACAGTCCCAAAGCGAAAAGGGGGTGAGAAGTCATTGGGTCTCTGGAACTGGAGAGAGAGAAAGAAAGAGAGAGAAAGAGAGAGAGACAGACAGAGAAAGAAAGAAAATGCTTCAGAAAACGTGAAGAGATATTAAGTTAGCATTTAGTGGATTTATAATGGAAGGGACCCAACTACAGTTCACCAAATACAATAGCCCTCACTTAGGAACAGCGGTTGCTAACTGAAAGAGGACTTCAATTCCATGCAATTTAATACATATTGTTGAGAGCTTTCTATTTTCCCAATCCTGAATTTAATCTATAACCTTTGCATGTTCCATTTGTGCATACTGTACAATATCAGTGATGATGGGGATGTGCTGTTAGCTTAACTGCACGGGCTTAGTCACCTTTACACCTGAAAATTATGTAAAATATGGTTACAGGTCTCTTAATTTAGGGGTCTAAATACATTGTCATTGCACCATTTAAGGCTATAGAACTTCAGTGGGATGAACTACATTGTACTCCTGAAAACAATTTGTTGGATATCAAATATATTTTGCTAAGAAATTTTCTTGACCTTCCTTGATGCATTAAAAGCCTATATTTATTCTACATGAGTTGTTGAACAAACTGTAAAATCAAATACAGTTTTCATTATGTTCCTTCCCTTGCTTAAGAACTAAGAGTAGATCTCCAGTGCCTATCATAACAAAGTGAAATTTCTTAGCTTAGATGTGTGGCATCAGCTTATTTCTGGTATTGCCCTGCAATTAATAAGACTGTATGTTGCTTCCTGAACAAATTATTCATTTGTATCTTCATGGCCTCATATAGTCTGTCCCCTCAGCATGAACTCACTTTTCTCTTGAGGCCAATTCATGTCCTTCATCTCAAAATGTAACTCAAAGCAATTTCTTCAGGACACCTTCTGTGAATTCTTTCCTCCATCACGTCTACCCCAAAGTATTTGATGTTCTGGGTTTCTATCATGCTACAAATGCAATTACTCTCTGAATGAACTGGTTAAGTTCTGAGAGCTACTCTTTGATATAGTCATTAGAAGTTTAAGGTCTTAATTGAGACAGATACGGATTGAAGATCAGTTCTGCCACTTACGACTGTGTGATCTTGGGCAAGTGACATGAACTCCATGCATCATTTCCTCATTTGCAAGAAGGAGACAATGATGTCTCGTTTTCAAGGCTCTCGTGTGGATTAGATGATATAATGTATAAGATGTGACTGGCACAGCACCCTTGCACGCAGTAAGTGCTCAATAAAGATTATATTATTTTAAACTCATGTCTATATTCTGCATTCCCCAGTAAACTTCACACTCTCCAACCTCCCCATTCTAATAGTACAGCAGTGATCAGCTAGAACGTGGCCAGAGTAGCTCCCGTAGCTTGGCACAGGAAAGACGATATAGATATTTCAAGTCCTCTTGGTTTCTTTTTTTTTTTTTTTTTTTTCAACGTTTTTTATTTATTTTTGGGACAGAGAGAGACAGAGCATGAACGGGGGAGGGGCAGAGAGAGAGGGAGACACAGAATCGGAAACAGGCTCCAGGCTCCGAGCCATCAGCCCAGAGCCTGACGCGGGGCTCGAACTCACGGGCCGCGAGATCGTGACCTGGCTGAAGTCGGACGCTTAACCGACTGCGCCACCCAGGTGCCCCCAAGTCCTCTTGGTTTCAATACTATGGGGATATATTTACTTCAGAGATATATTTGGAATACTCAGGAGTACTCTGAACCTCTGGACTTGTGTGGGCTTAAAGACATTCTCCTTTCTCTTTCCCTTGACCTGAAAAGCTCAAGAGCTTCTCTGAATATAGGGGTTTCATAAACCACAAAATGTCACAGCACCAGGAACCACAAATACCGTCTTCAGTGTGCAGAGTTGGCCATAGTTAAGAGCAGAGTCATGCAGTGGGGTTAGGCAATCTGTGATGCATCAAAAGACCACTATTTCTTGACTCAAGAGGCTTCCCGTCTGACTTATCACAGTGCTTTTCTCCATTAAGAGTTTTTGTTTCATTGGTTTTGAAAGCGTTGTGATTTTTAAGTGAATAAAAGAGTCCTAGAATTTTAGAGTTGTATAAAGCCACTCCAGGTTAACCAGTCCACACCCTTCATTTCACAGATGAAGACCAAGGCAAAGAGGACAAGTAATCTGCTCACTGACACACAGTGGTAGTGAAGGCTAACACTATCAGGAATCAATTGGCTTAATTAATAGCACTCTTCTTTGTCCCCAGCGGAGAGTAAGTTTAAGGGGACAGAGACATGTTTTTTTAAAGTTTATTTATTAATTTTTGAGAGAGATAGAGAGTGTAAGTAGGTGAGGGGCAGACAGAGAGGGAGACAGAATACCGAGCGGGCTCCGCGCTGTCATTGCAGAGCCTGATGCAGGGCTCAAACTCACGAACTGTGAGATCATGACCTGAGCTGAAATCGGGAGTTGGATACTTAACCGACTGGACCACCCAGATGCCCCAACAGGGATATATTTTATGGAAGAGACAGAATGCTATGCATATCACAGTCAATGACAATACTTCATTTGTTCGAAAACAGGTAGCCCCCAAATCAAATGCAGAATACATTCTATAGCAGGCAGCAATGTATAAACAAACTCCTTTTGATCAGTGACTCCCCACTTTGCTAGAACAAAGACAACTGAGCCTCACAGTTGTCCAAGTTGACCAAGATATCCGAGGGCCCAGCATATTTTCTGAAACATCCGTGAAAGTTGAAATCGTGTCAGGTACAATTCTGGTGTGGGTCATTATATGTGTGGTCTTTTTTTTTTTTTTTTTTTGAAAATTAGCAATCCATGTAAGGTATACGCAATAATTTTGATTCACCAGATAGAATCTGATGTCCAGGGTGCCTCACTTCCTGATGAAGCCAGATTATGGAAAGTTTCTGCACTACTCTTTTGTAACTTTAAATTTTTAAATTATCTTCAGATTTCCAGATGTTGTTTAGAACCATGTCCTTGAACAAAAACTAAAGAAAGGATCAAGGACCTAACATAGCCAAGATGACTGCAAAAGAAGAAAAAAAGTTGAAGGACTTATAATACCTGACTTTAAGACTTGTTACAAAGTGATAGAGATTGTGACAGTGTGATAATAGCACGGAGAAAATAAGGAGATCATCTGAACAGAATAGAGTGCCCACCAACAGACTAACACATATATGGTCACAAAGGCAATTAAGCAGAGATAGGAGTGTCTTCAACAAATGGTACAGGAACAATTAGATATCCACATGCAAAAAAAAAAAAAAAAAAAAAAAAAAAAGAACTTCATCCCACACCTCATGAGATATATAGAAATTAACACAAAGTGAATCACATGCCTAAATATACATTATAATATTTCCAGGAGAAAATACAGGACACAGTCTTTGTAACCTTGAGTTAGACAAAGATTGATTTCTAGAGATATGACACCAAAGCACAATCCACCAATAAAGGAAAAAAAAATCAGGCTTCATCAAAATTAAGTACTCTTTGAAAGAAAGTTAAGATCATGAAGAGAGAAGCCACCAAGGGAGACAAAATATTTGAAAATAGAGTCATTAAAAATCTAAAGGAAATAAATGATAACGGAGCCAGATTCTTAAACACTGAAAGGTGAAAGCATCCTCCGTAAGAAAACAATCAGAGAAACCAGCCAGCACTGAAAGAATGGAAAGGCACAGTCCTTGGAATGCACTGGTCTTAGAGGCAGATAATTTGTATTGGCTTCTAGTTCCTTCTCTGACCAGCTGTGTGAACATGGGCAAGTTATTTAAATTCACAGAGCCCCATTTTTCTGGAAGTATTATTTTTAGTAATAATATATAGGAAACCACTTAACACAGTATCTGGCACATGGTGGATTCTCAAAATTATTGACTGCTTCTCTGAGGATGAAGTTCTAACATCTAAAATTGTCTCGTGTTAGCCAATGTTCCCTAAGATGGAAAACTCTTGTTCTCTCATTTGTTCCTTAAACTAGGCCAGTTCTGGGGACCAAGAGGGTGAGCGCACTGCCCCAGAATTAGCCAAAGCAGAGGCAGAAGTGAGCTTGCCTTTTCCTTTGAAAATTCTTGTCCCAGCTTGAGAGGTTTAAATAAAACTCGAATTTAAAAAAAAATATCCATCATTGGACATTGAACTTGGCTAAAATTCATGGCCATAGAGAACTGCATGTTCAGTGAGGCCTGTGGGGAAGAAGGAAAGAATAATCTCCCAAATACTTTGACACTTCCACTAAATGCCCTGTAACAAAATTTACCCCAAGCTGTGAGGCATTATATGGCACTTGTTTAACCTGAATAGCAATCAATGCTCTCTGGGGTTTGGGGAAGGAGTATCATTTTGTACTGCCAGGAACCACGAGTCTTAAAATTCACAGAACGGGGGGGGATCCCAAGAAACAATTAAAAAGGATTTAAACCCCCCCCAATACACCAAGGAGATCAACACTGGATTAAAGAGCTCTGTCTGATTTTTAAGTAGGGAATTGTACACAGTATTCCTTATTGGTCACCTTTGGCCATCACAGGGTTTCCTTGAATTTGGAATCTTTTTCCCGAGTTACCCAGATTGGGATTATAGAAACAGATTTCCCCATATCACAAGTGAGGAAACTGAAGGCCTAAAGAGACCAAGTAAGTTGTTCCAGGCCACATGGCGAAGCTGGAGGACAAGCTGAGGGATTGAATTCAAATCCCACCTCTGGGAGCTGAGCCTTCCCACTGCCGGCTTGTATGCTGGCTGACTAGTCCCTACTACTGCTTACTGGGAATGAAGCCCCACACGGCAAGTGGGGCCACCTGTGAGGGTGTCCTTCCCTTTCTGGCACGTCAAATGCTGACTTGCATTCACCCTCTGGATTCAACACGTGGCTTCCAGCAATAACTGTAAGCACACATTTGCACAAGGGCAAAACAATGCCGAATGTTAAGAGAACTGTAATCTCACTTGATCCTCCTGGACAGCTGTGGGGAATCAGAAATCAACCCTCTTAGCTGTTTAGACCATCATCTCAGCCCCTGTCTTAAGAACCTCAAAGTGAATTAGTCTTGGCAAGCCATGCCAGGAGAGAGGTGCTAGAAGGCTGGAGTAAAGGTCCCTGCCTCACCCGAAGATGATTGGACTGGAGGGCCGTGGGGCTGAATGGAGAGCCTCCCATACAGACTGTTGCAGAGAAGGGTAAGGGAAGTGTGGATCTGATCCATTTCGTCTTATTTATTAAATAAATATATAAACTTATTTTCCTATGTATAAGGCATTACTAATTCATTCGTAGCAGTTACTCATATCCAACACCTATGTAATAACTCACATTATCTCCTTTAACTATAATAATTAAAACGCATCAATTCATTTGGTAAATATTTGCCAAGCATCTCTTAGTGTAGAGGGCTGTATTAAGAACTAAGGGTACGAAGAAGAAGAAAAAAATCAGGCTCTGTTTTCAAAAGATTTACATATTAAACAGTCAGAGATGTAAACATTCATTCGATTTTCTATTCATTTTCTTTTTCATTCATTCCTTTATTCTTTCATTCATACAGCTATTCAGCAAGGATCTATGGGCATCTGCCATGTGTAGATGTTATTCTCGGTGCTGGGGATACAGTATTACAGAAGAATAAGATCCTGCTTTGAAAGAGTTCACATTATAAAGAAGGGAGGCGAATAATAAGTGACCCCTGCCTGTTAAAGGTGGTGGACTGAGAGCCACCAATTCTTCCACTCCTTCCACCAAGGGGTGAGGTCTATGTTCTCTCCCTTTGATTCTGGCCTGTGCTTGGTGACTTGCTTGGCCAATAAGATGTGCAGAAGTAACTACACATTTACTTCTGTGCCTTTTTCTTTTTTAATGTTTATTTAGTTTTGAGAGAGAGAGAGAGAGAGAGAGAGAGAGAGAGAACACAAATGGGGGAGGGCCAGAAAGAGAGGGAGACACAGAATCTGAAGCAGGCTCTGAGCTGTCTGCACAGAGCCCGCTGTGGGGCTGAGATCCACAAGCTCTGAGATCATGACCTGAACTGAAGTCAGACACTTAACCGACTGGGCCATGTAGGTGCCCCTGCATTCTGGGACTTCTGAGGCTAGGTTATAAGAATCTTTCCAGCTTCCACCTGGACCTCTTGGAACCTCGCTTCAGGGG
The DNA here is from genome assembly GCF_018350215.1 of Panthera leo. Taxonomy (NCBI): domain Eukaryota; kingdom Metazoa; phylum Chordata; class Mammalia; order Carnivora; family Felidae; genus Panthera; species Panthera leo. Next base: position 46,921,463 of record NC_056685.1, read on the forward strand.
AAGCAGTCCATTCTGTAAAAAGTCCAACAACCCTGAGGCCACCACGCTGGAGCCATCACAGTCCTGTCTACAGTCCCAGCCTAGCCCAGGCTTCCAATTGTTCCAGTAAGAGTACCAGGTATTAGAGTAAAGCCATCTGGGACCCTTCAGCTGAGCCCAGCTACCAGAAGACTACCACATGACCTCAGCTGATGCCACATGAAGCAGAAGAATCGCCCAGTGAAGCCCTGAGCAAATATATGACCCCCAAATTAGTCAAATACCCTGAAATGGTTCTTGCTTCAAGCCGCTAAGTGTTAGGGTGGTCTACTGTGCAGCAATAGACAACTGGAACGTGGACGGTTTTAAATAGTGACAATGAAGTACTACGAAGAAGCTAGAAACAGCTATCAGACAAGAAAAAGAGTGACCAGTAGAAGAACAAGTTCAGATCAGCTGTCCTGCAAAGGCCTCTCCGAGAAGGTGGCATCTGAATGGAAACCCGCGTGACAAGAAGGATCCAGGCCTGCAAAGACCTGGGGAACGCATACTGGGCCCAGGGAACAGCAGACACAAAGGCCTGACCAGGGGACAAGCCTGGCGTGGTGAAGGGACAGTGAGCAACATGATGGGTGTTAGGAGTAATGTGCCTATGCAGCTGTGGGAGCACAGAGCACGGGGCATCATCCTCAACAGCCTTACAGAAGCGGCAGCATGGGGGTCAAGACCGGAAGGAAGCGTTTTCCAGTTGGACAAGAGGAGCAAAGGGGCTTCTAGGTAGTGACAACGGGGTGCAGTGACATCCGATGGGGAGAGAGTTTGGGCATGACTAGAGATCATGAACTGCTTGTCACTGTCTGAGCCTCGCAGATGTGGCCGTGATAACTGGAGGCTGACATGGCTGAAGACGGAGACAGAGCCGGGATCACAAAGGGACTCGAATGCCGCGCAAGGAAGTTCAGAGCGCATGCTCTAAGGGAGAAGAAACAGCAGGGCCTCTGGAGCCAAACTGTCTGAATTCAAATCCCAGCTCTGCTGCTTGATAGCTGTGTGACCTGGAGCACCTCACTTAACTTCTCTGTGCCCCGGTTTCCACTTTTGTGCAGTGGGGCTAATAACAGTACCTACCCCATAAGCCTTCTTAGTATTCAGCCAATTAATCTCGGCAAAATATTAGCACTGTGCCTGGCACATGATAAATATACCATATTAGCTATTATTGCTGTCATTATTATTACTGTCAGCATCATCATTATCAGAGGCAACTGAGTGTCAAGAGTGGGTTTCTGTGTTAGAAAGAGCCCAGAGGTGCCAGCACGAAGGACAGGTTGGAGGACTAACTAAGACAGAGAGGAGCTGAGCAGGACTTGAGCTCCCATGATGATCTGGAACCAGGCGGTGGGGGTGGGGGTGGGGGTGGTAAAGAGGAACGGAAACATCATCAGCTACCCCCCTCCCTTCTGAGAATATGGAAGATGGCATGTGCACAGCTAGCTAAAATACAAGACCGCCCCGACATGTACCAGGCATGTTCTCTTCAAAAGAGAAAGACCGGAATCAGCCTGGAAGGCTTCTTGGAGGAGGCTGGGTGTAAGCTGGCGGGGTGAATGGGCTGGGTTTGGAAGGATAGGGATGGGAAGCTAATGTGGGTTTACACCGGAAGACCCCCCTCTGCTTTAAGAGTCCTCCTCCAACACTGCTTAGTTTCCATGGTGAGTGAGGAAATATGTCTGCAGAGAAGTCTTTGCGGCCATGATGCCAGGAGAAAGAGCAGGTTCTGAAAACAAAAGAAAAACCCTCCTAAATACTGACTGGGTCCAGGCTTCTGTGCTGACCACCAGACAAAGCCCAATGAGGTTAATTAGAGCTAGATCCTGTGAATGAGGGCACACAAATGACAGCAGCTCTACTAACATGAAGAGGGTGGGGAGGAAATGCCTTCCTGGGCACTTGGCTGCCTGAAAATGGCTCTTCTCATTCAGTGGGAGTCTGACCAGCATGTGCAGATTGGGACCGGCCAGCACCATGACCTTGCAGAGACGGATACTGTACTTTCTGCTTGCAGGGTCCATCCACACGGACGCGGAATCTGGGGGCTTTTGTCCTCAGAGCTTAACAATCCTCCACATAAATATTCATCCCATTATGCCTGCTTTTACATTTGAATCACAAGAAGAATCAATGCCCAAATGCCACTCAGCCTTCCAAGGCACCCGAGGGAAAAGGTGGGAAGGCTTCAGACACAAGGGTGGCTTTTATGAGGATGTGGCAGAGCATCAGAATCCTAAAGGGACCGCTTTTTTTTTTTTTTTTTTTTTTTTTTTTTTTTTTTTTTTTTTTTTTTTTTTTTTTTACCTACCCAGGACCCTCCCGTTATCATTATTATTACCATGCATACCCTGCTTCACCACTAGTTTTACTATCGACATTTATTTATTTATTTATTTATTTTAATGTTTATTTTTGAGAGACAGAGACAGAGTGCAAGCAGGGGAGGGGCGGAGAGAGAGAGAAGGAGACAGAATCCGAAGCACGTTCCAGGCTCTGAGCTATCAGCACAGAGCCTGAGGCAGGGCTCGAACCCATGAACCATGAGATCATGACCTGAGCCAAAGTCGGATGCTCAACCGACTGAGTCACCCAGGCGCCCCGACTTGTATTATTTTAATGAAATGTGTTATTCTTTCATGCATGCATTTTAAATTGTGGTAAAGTGTAACTGACGTAAAACGTAGCATTAATTTTTTTTTTTTTCATTTTAAATTTTTTTAGGTGTACCGTACTGTGGCATGAAGTATATTCACACTGTTGTGCAGCCATCCCCACCATGAAACTACGAACCTGTGAAACACTATATCCCCATTAGTTCTATGCATTTTGACCATACACAGAATCTTGTAACCCCAGGCACAATCAGGACATAGAACAATCCCATCACCTGCTGAAACACCCCCCACCTTTAACCTCTGGCGACCACTGATCTGTTCTCTATCCCCGTTAAGTTTTGTCTTTTCCAGAATGTCATTTAAATGGAATCATACAGCACGTAACCTTCTGAGATGGGTTTTTGCACTTCTAATAATGCCCTTGCGATGCATGCAGGAGGATCTGTAGGTCATTCCTTTTTATTGCTGAGTAGAATTGCATCGTACGGATGTATCGGCTTGTTTATCCATTTATCCATGTAAGGACATTTAGGTTACTTTCGGTTTGGGGTAGTTACAAATAGAGCAGCTGTAACATTCATGTGCAGGTTTCTGCATGAGCATAAATTTTCATTTCTCTAAGGTAAACACCCAGGAGTGGGAGTGCTGGTTCGCATCTCCACCCCCTGCCCAAAGGGCAACTCCTTTTGCATCTCATTTTTCTTTTGATCTTCCCAATTTCCCCATGAGCTATAAAGGAAGTACTGCAACTGTTCCTGTCTTATTGTTGTCTGCTACTGAATTCTCCCCTCATAATATCCTACAGCCTGAACAGAATGAAGCAGGGGTGTGTCAGGTGTGTGTGTGTGTGTGTGTGTCTGACTTCAGACTCTGAGCCATGTTTGAAGCCAGGAGGAGGTGGTTGGAGAAATCAGCCTCCCCCCCCCCCCCCACTATGGTCCCTGTTTGCCCAAAGGGGGAAGACAGGCAGATGGTAATCTATACATTAGGCTTTCTGAAGGCATGGTCTTCCTCACTGTTCCATGGCCCATAAATGCTTAGGACAGACAGGACAACAAGGCTGTCTCTGCTTACACTGAAGGACAATTTAATGGTAAAACAGTAAGTGTTACCTGTGGGTTACGGGCTCTAGAGACTGAAGCTCAAATCTGAGCTCCATCATTTATTAACTGAGTGACTGAATACACAAGCCAATTGGCTTTGAAACTGAACGGCAACAATGTTCTAAGAGGAGAAGTAAGGCCTAACATCCCATTACAAATCCTCCCCTTCAAAACCTGGGGCCCAGGATGGCCACTCGGGACCCTCCCCATGGAACCACCCGGCTGTGGATATAGTGACAGATTAGAGTATAAGATTCTTCATGAATTATAACCTTCATGAAAGTTATAATCTGGGACGGAGGCGGAAGAAATAAATAATTATTCTACATTTCATTATAAATTATTCATTGGAGAGAATATTGTTCAAATTCACTCAGCAGAGGAGACTGAACTGCAATAACAATAACATCACAGAATGTACTTAGAAGACACAGGTATATAATAAAAGGGCCGAAATTAATTCAGTTCACTTCCTGGGCCCCTGGAGAGCCGGATACCATTCTGTTACTGCCAGAAAGTGAGTTAGCACATACTAAACACTCAATATCTTAGTCACTTCTATTCTTTTTTCTCTTATTAATATCAGCGCTGTGGTTGTCCATCGTGGCAAACACACAAAGTCTGCATATGAAGGAATGTGCACTTGGATAGGAGAAGCCTGGCAAGTACAGCTTCACAATTCTGGATGCTATGCTGCTGGAGAAGCAGCCCTTTGCCTCTCTGGGCTCAGCATGGAACTGGGACTCTGGAGGGGAGGAGGTGGTGGAGGGAACAGCATGCCCTCCGCTGTCACCACCCTCCTGCTGTGCCCCCAGAAAGAGCGTATAGAAAATACAATGTACCAGTTCTTCAGATTCCTGGAATTCGGTTAATTATTAGTTTTCCTCCTAGCAAAACAGTCACCTCTTTTGCAGTTTACAAAATTTAGATATATGAACCTTAATAAATATTTCCTAAAATAGTTCATAAAATCAGGTAATGGCTTTAGAGTTTATGTAAGCTCTCTGAGGTCTGGCCCTGAGCTAGGAGAGCTGAGCAGATGACACAGAAGCTGCTACTCCTGTATTAGCTTTGCCAAGTCATACCTGTGCCCCGAAGTCTTACATGTTTGGCCAAGTCTTATGTCTGGCCACAGAGTATCATCATCGGCATACATTCAATGGCTATAATCCATGCATTAAGTCACTAAGCTCTGAAATGAAATAAAGCAACAGATACAATCCTTCCATGACTGTTCAGCCGGAAATTAAAATGGGAAGCAGCTAATGCTTCCATGTTAACGTATCACACAACCGACAGAGAGTAACTCAATCTTTCCATCGACCCTACAAGCTGGAATGGTTATCCCCACTCAGCGGACAAGGAAACTGATGAACAGTGTGGTAAGTCATTTGAATAAGGCTACACAGCCAGAAACCAGTGGAACAAGGGTTCAAACCCAGGGTCCTCACGTGACCATAAACGATACCACAGAGTTCTATCCACACCAAACGGATGCTTGGCAAACACATGTCGGGTAGGAGAATCCAATGACTGGAGGACTGTGCCAAGTTCCAAACGAGACGTAAGGCAGGCGAGGGCTCTGCGAGTTCAGAGGGAGCAGGGATCGTCATGAGGGGGTGGGGTGGGGCGCTAACGAGAGGAGGCAGAGATGGAGCTCTTATAGGTTGGCCAACTTACATCGGCGGAGGTGTGGGGAGGGCCCTCAGGGCAAGAGGAGGGACTCAAGTACTGTGACGTCACTGAAGTTGGAAAGAACATACATGGGAACGTGGAGCAGTGAGTTGGCGCACAGACGGAGGCCGTGCAGCAGCACCCGCTGCACGGTCAAGCTGCAGAAGGATGCCACAGTACTTAGGTAGCACTATTCAGCTACAGCAATGTGGCTAGAAAAGCAGAGAGGCTGGAGCAGAGACATTCACTGCAAAATGACTAAGGGTCTGGACTATTTTCAGGGGGAGCATCATGGGAGGAATATATGAGAGAGATCTAGAACATAAGCCCTGACAGGATCCAAGTCAGCCTGGATATTCAGGAGGACAAAGGAAGGGAAAAGCGGTGGAGTCCACATCATCCCACCCCCTCATCTGCCACCACGCTCCTTCGCCCATCCCTCAGCAGCCATACTGGCCTCTGAGCCGTTCCTAGAATATACCAGGCATTCCCTAGCACGCTTGTCTCTCTGCTCAGAAAGCCCCGGCTAGTCATCACTCCCTTACTCGGTGGTCTTCTCACCGAGGCCTTCTCTGACCGCTCGACTTAAAATTGCAACTCATCTGCCAATACCATCTCCCTTCTCTGCCTGATGTTAGCAGTTAACGCCTAATATTGTAAATAAGTGCTTTTTCAATTCATTTTCCTTTTCCTCCTTTTAGAATGCAAGTGACATGAGGGAGAAGATTTTGTCTATGTTGATCACTGCTGTCTCACTAGTGCCTAGAACAGTACCTGGCATTTAAGAGGCTCTTGGTGCGAATGAATGAATGAATGAATGAATGAATCAATAGCACACTCCTTACTGGTGAGTGCGTTATCATGCAACACAAAGAACACAAAGTTGCATGGCAGCGTTTCTTAGATCCAGTGCTACTGTGGCATAGCTAGTGAATAAGGAGTTAATTTGTCCTCATGCTAGCTGAGGACATCTTTTCTGGCACCTTCTCCACCTTCCCTTCAAAAAAAATATGTCAGATCTGAGATCCCACAAGAGCTTGTCAAATTTAGGACTTGACAATGCATATGAGTATTTCTTTGGCACCAAAAATGTGACAGAATTGGAGATTATTATGGTAACATGCAGATGAAGTGAAACAGAGGTGTAAGGACAATGGCATTTGGTTTTTATCCTGAAGTCATCCCGTGTGTGACAGGTGGCCTTGGTCATGCTCCCTCAACCTACCCTTAGGTGAGACTTACAAAGAGGTGTTACTGCCATCCACCCCCTTTCTCATACCGACCGGGGAGAGTGCATGGACTGTTGCAGATATATTATAAAAGCTGTGGGTGCTAGCAAAGAGAAGTGGCCTTTAAAGATTTCAAGTAAAGGGTACAGATGGATTCACCATGGAAACTGGGATTCTGGAACTTCAGGAGCAGTCCTAGCAGCTCATACACAGTTTGGGGGAGAAAACCGAAGGTTACTATCGGGACTTTCATATGCCAGATTCCCCAGTGAATTTAGGGGGTGCTCCAGTTGTTAGCGTGCTAAGCTGAGGTTCCTAACACGAAGCTGGGGCAGGGGTAGGGCAGGGGTAGGGCTGCCAATGGACTATGCCAGGCAGGGCCGAGGGCAAGTAAGGATCCAGGGAGAGGCACGTCAGGGGGGACAGACACACCTCTGCTTTCCGGGCAATCAATCAGATCCATCAGTTCCAAACCGAGAAATGGAAATGCCAGCATGTGCACACACGGTCACATTGTGACCCATTTACAGCACAGCAGAACTTACGGCTTTGGTCAATAGTCAGCCTTATGCGGGGGTCACTCCAGCTTATAGAATGTCAGTGCTGGGAGGGGGCCTTAGCGAGCCCACAGTGCCTACTGCCTCCCTTTCTGGGGTTCACAGTGGACCCTCTCAGGGGAGGGTTCTGATGAGTCCTTTGGTAAAGAAACTTATTAAACCTGACACAGAACTTTCCCAAACATATTCTGCCATGGATTTTTTAAAAGAATACCCATTATGTTTCCCAGAACATTAGTGGGCTGTGAAACAGAGTTTGAGAAATGCCCACTGAGAGACTTCTTCCCTGTTTGCAGCCAGAAACAGAGGCCTGGACAGTTTATTAACTCTCCAAGACCAAATAGCCATTCCCTGCTCCTGTCCCCTCCTTTCCTTCTTTCCTCCTGTTACCACACACGTACTGAGTGCCCGGTGGGCATCTGCAATGCGGCTAGAGCCACACCATGCTTTAACATGTAATAGGTCAATGTGCCTACGACATCCTTAATGGGCCTCCAATTACAATGGTAACACAATTATTCTAAGGTGATGGCTACAAAAGTAAAAGATCAACAGCCATAGGGCAGAGGAATGGAATTTAATTTTGCCAGCTGACTGAGGGTAAGCCAAAAAAGCCCTTTTACTTTCAACCATTGCGTTGAAAATCATTCTGAACTATGTTAATTCGCGTTCCTTTCTCGGGTTACCCTCCATTCAGACATATTCAGTAAGTATCTGCTTTGTGTCCTGGTACTGGGATGTGGATGCTTATGCAGGGATTTAGACGCAGAAGATCACAGATGGTTTAAGAGGTGACATTTAACATATATTTACTCCAGGAAAATCTCAGAAACTATTTTTATCTCTTAAAAAATTTTTTTAATGTTTTTTTTGAGACAGAGAGACAGAACATGTGTGGGGGAGGGGCAGAGAGAGAGGGAGACACAGAATCTGAAGCAGGCTCCAGGCTGCGAGCGGTCAGCACAAAGCCCAACGTGGGGCTCGAACTTGCGAACTGCGAGATCATGACCTGAGCCGAAGTCGGACGCTTAACCAACTGAGCCACCCAGGCGCCCCATCAGAAACTATTTTTACTTTTAATAATTCCTTTATATGAGCCTGTTTGGTTATCATTTCTCTCTTTGCCCCTATGAAAGTGGAAAATGGCATGGCAGCCATATTTCAGGGTTGGCCACTTCTTGTTAAAGAAGTCATGCGGAAGCAGAAACGTCCAGTGGAAAGCTGGATGATTGTGAAGGCAAAGTCTCACCACTGAGACAACCGTGTAGATATGGCACATGGACCCACTGAGGGGCCACTGTACCCCTCTCCCACGGGACATGGAGAGCAATCAGGGCTTCAAAGAAGACAAGTCCTGAAATCACTTTATAATTTAAGAGCTGACAAACCACAATAGCAGTGAGGTTGGAGACCCCCATTTATTCACCATTCTTCTTCAATACTGCCTGCTCAATTTGGATGAGTTGGGAATAGAAACCACAAGATGAGCAAACCCTGTCTGCTACTATAAATGTCAAATATTTCTTATCTACATTACCTACCCCCAATCCATTAGTTTACGAAACTACCGTCCACTGTTTCTAAAATCCAAATGGCTAATAAAGAAAGAAACGCACTGGCTAATCCTGTGAACACTATTCGAATTATGTAACTATCTGAGGCATACATTCATTCATTGACTAAATGATTATTCAATCTGTTCTTCAACAAATATTTGAGCACCTATATTTGCAAGGCTGTATATAGTTACTGTGGACGTACCAGTGAACAGAGACAAAAACATCTTGTCCTCAGAGAGATTATAGTATAGTAGGGAGAGGCGAACATTATAAATATGCTAAATACCATTAGTATGTCACATCATGTAACATATAATTTCTATTAAGGAAAAAAAAGATAGCAAACCAGAGAGATAAATAAACTTATTTTAGAGCCTCTTCCAGATGTTAGATCAGATGCTTCGGTGGCCTGCCTACAGGATATCCTGAGCTCAGACTGCCTTTAAGGGACACAGTGTCACTGTTTCCTGGGAACTTTTGCCTCCAACAATATACAGTTTATAAGTGCCTTCCTCTTTGAATGTAACCTCACCATCTTGGTCTGATGTGAACTTTCAGAGGGACAATTTCAAGTTTTCATCAGATATACTTTCCTACTTAAAATGAAACCCAAGGTGTGTTTCATTCCAGGATGGGAGAAGATACTTTTTGTAGAAGAAACGAATGGGCTGAAGGGACAGGATTACTGGCAGGACAGCTCGCCTATGAATTGCAACACATTATCTGGGAAAATAATACAGATGAGTCCATTTCACACTTATATTAGTAAAATCCTGTCCGAGTGGATATCATTAGAGGGAATGTGTGCACTCCTGGGGATACTGTCTCACCCACTTGGAAGCTAAAAGTTTCATTACTGAGTTTCACAACGATTCATTTAAGATACCAGGGAACTGGGTCCTTTGAATGGTTCCAAGTACATGTGTCACGTTCCCTTGGTCAATGGTTTACAGAGAAGATAGCCTACTTTAAAATTATTCTATAAATTCCAAATCAGGAGTCAATTAACAGAATGGGAAAAAATCTTAGCCAATGCCGAAGTAAGCTGTCAAGAAAGAAGTTTTTCTTTATCAAACAAGAGGCCCCTGTGACTGGGCAGGTGGGATTCTTGCTAAAAGGGTAGGCATGGTCAGCTTGAGTTGAGAGTGGGAGATAACTTACTGTTCACACAGGGGAGGGTCTCATTTTCCTTAAGAAGTTCAATGATGGGATGGAAAACTTGCTCTTTAAATCTGCTATGACACTAAATTGGACTGGATGGCTGGCCATTTGAGACAGAGAATTAAATAGCAAAACAATAAGTGTGGCATGATGAAAGAGGATATTAAAAGGATGAAGTTCAATTAGGAAGCATACAAAGTAAGTCTCACAGGATGTAAAACCATAGTGCCCTCCAGTGAGAAGGGACAGGAACCGGCTTTGTCAAAAGCATGGTCAAAAAGATTGTGATGCCCTAGCAGACCACAAGCTGCACGGGTTGACAACACAGTGCTGCTATTTAAATAGGGAGCCTATAAAGGGAAGTATGGTAGGTGGGAAGGAGAATATCAGGACCACGGTGTATCACTAGGAGGGCATTATGGTCCCGGTGTGCTCTTTTCTAGAACTCACAATGGAAATTTGAGGAGGTTCAGAAAGTGACGGAAGGCAATGGGAGCAAGTTTTAAGATAAAAAGTTAGGGGCGCCTGGGTGGCTCAGTCGGTTAAGCGTCCGACTTCGGCTCACGTCGTGATCTCGCGGTTCGTGAGTTCAAGCCCCGTGTCGGGCTCTGTGCTGACAGCTCAGAGCCTGGAGCCTGTTTCAGATTCTGTGTCTCCCTCTCTCGCTCTGACCCTCCCCCATTGATGCTCTGTCTATCTCTGTCTCAAAAATAAATAAATGTTAAAAAAATTTTAAAAAAAGATAAAAAGTTAAAAGATTGGGTTTATTTAACCTTGAAATGAGCACCCAAGGACAGTGCACTGTACTTACTACCTTCTGTTTTAAGAATTGGTTGAGTGTCTGCCTCCCTCACTGGACTATGAGACCAGGGCTATCTCGGCAGGTCCCTAATACTTCACAGGTAGGGTCTCCATGACATTTGGCCATACTTCTACTAACATCACATGTGCCATTTATCAGAAATTCTAATTTAACTGGATGTCCTGTATTTTTATTTGCTAAATCTGGCAATCCTGCTCCTAGGGTAATTGGTAGCCATCCAATAAATACTTGTTAATTTCTATCAGGTACTAGGTATTATGTGAAGTGCAGAGAATAGAATAACTTACATTAAGAAAAAACACACAGATGATACAACAGAGGACGCAGTCAACCCAAAGAACAGTGGAAAGGGGCGGGATCCTGGTAAGAGGCAGAATCCAGGTTGAACAAGGAGCTGATCAAGGGTAGGAGGGGTTTCTGGAGAGACCCTTTGAGAGGAAGCAGCCCCACTTATTGCAGAACAAGCCTCTAGGCTTTAGCCATGAGCAGCATGGCAGCTGCGAGGACTCCTGAGACAGACTGTGTGGTTAGGCCCTGAGCTCAGGACTTGGGCAACAAAGGTTAGCAAGAGCATGCCTGCATAGAGCTGTTTGGATCTTTACCCTGTTCCAGTAAGGGGTTTATGGCAGATATATAGGGTCTATCTGTTGAATAAACAAAGATGAGATCGTGAGACTGGAAAGCAATGAAACTGATTAGAGCGCACTTACATTATAGTTGCATTGTGCACATATGCAGGATAAGGTATGTGTTAAGTGGGAATTGGCTGGCAGGGATCCTCAATAGTTTGGCGGATGGGAAGAGGATGGGAAGAGTTGGGAACCGAGAGGAGGAGCTGTAGGGACTGAAACCGTTGGGTCTCAGGCTCTCCCAAACTCACATCTAACCCGACCTTCTGGGAATTTTCCAAATGGCAAGGGGTCACTGGCGAGCATCAGTATTTCCTTCATCAGTGGGCAAATTATGATAGCATAGCAACTATTTATGATGGTAAGAACATAATTTCTACCACTAACTTAGTCAAAATGGATAATAATGATAAATTAGGAATACCATAAAATTCTCCGGTTTCATCAATAATTTGCAGTGAAGCTAACTAAGGTTCTTTTCCGAGTCTCCAAGACAGCTGAGCTGGGAACAGTTAGGTTTACTTTTTCTGAGCATCTGAACAGAAAGACAATTCTTTGGCAATACAGACCATGCAAGTAGGGAAGGTTTTGAGAGAAACCCAGTTTTATAATCTGTCCACTCCCATAAGAAATTGTTTGGGGTAGGGCCCAGTAGTCAAATGAAATTGTATTTTTTTTTTTAATGTTTATTTATTTTTGAGACAGGGAGAGACAGAGCATGAATGGGGGAGGGTCAGAGAGAGAGGGAGACACAGAATCTGAAACAGGCTCCAGGCTCTGAGCGGTCAGCCCAGAGCCCGATGCGGGGCTCGAACTCACGGACCGCGAGGTCATGACCTGAGCCGAAGTCGGACGCTCAACCGACTGAGCCACCCAGGCGCCCCAAACGAAATCATATTTGAAGTAACTGTTTTCTATCACAGCGACAGGTGACAGATGTAGATTTGGAAACAGTCACTGAATTCTTACTCTGCGCCTTGGAGTGCGCTAAGTGCTTTCTCTCAAAAGACCCAGAAGGATGGCTGAAAAAAGGACGATTGGGCACCTCTTGCCTATGGCAGATAACCTTTTTCCAGGCAGCCTTGGCTCCAGAGCTATTTTCTGGGACTCTGAGCAGTGAGGAGTGACCCCTCCATTCTCCCTTGCACACCTTTACAGCCCTGACGTATGACTTGCTCCCCATCAACACCCCCACCCTGAATCTCACTGAAATATGCAAGTGCAGGGAGCCGGGAGGGTGGCGGCGGGACCACAGAGTGGGCTCTGGAGTGGATTAGCAGCAGTTTGTGTCTTTCAAGGCATATGTTAATCATCTACTGGAAACAGCATGGACTTTGTGAGATGGGTTTAGGCACAAAACAGGGTCTGCCATAGGAATCGAGCCCTAACCTTAATTGAGGGATTAGTAGACACCATTCTGAGCACTTTAGAGGTATTTTAAGTCTTTGATAGTACAAAAGCTATAACGTAGGCAACACTCTCATCCTCATTTTATGATTAGGAAACTGAGACACTAGAGGGGTTTGGGAGCCCAGCCATATCGCCTACTTTGCAGTGGCTGAGTCTCAGTTTCCTCTTCTGTAAAACCAAGGTAGCATCCGCCTAAAAGGTTTGGCAGGGTAAGCAAATGAGATAGAATGTAAAGCGCCCAGCCCAGCAAATGCTGCCCATGGTCACTTAAGACTGGCCCATCCTCTGAGGCTGTAGCTACAGACGTAGCTTTACGTAGTGATTCATATGGACAAGGGCCACAGTTGCTAACATCGCGAAAGAACACATAATCCGAAGATCAATTTATTTTTGGCTTTGGAAATGCAACTGTTAAGAGGTCGGCTCCAACCTAGGAACAGGTTGTCCTCAACAGTTCATTTATAAATCAGCCGTTCAGAAACAGAAATACATTTCCCCAGAGAAACAATATTGTAAATGGGTAGCTCATTAAAGGCAATTTAATCCATAAGAGAGTGGAATTTTAGTGTTAATCTTATTAGCGTATGTTCTCGGAACATTCATTCACGTAACACGCTTCCAAGACGCAGCAGGCACTGTCCCAGGAGCTGAACAGTGTGTCTGTTGCCTTAAGGATGTTACAGGGCAGTGCAGGAAACAGGCATCTGATCACTGATTCCAGGGGAGGGTAACAAGGATGGCTTCCGGCTATTGTAGGAGAAAGGGGTAGGCTATCTGGGGATGTGCAGGGGCAGGAGATGGGTGATGAAGTGTAGAGAAAAGGAGAGGAGACTTCCCTCACTTGCATTCAGGGCTCACCCTTGTACTTCACTTTGAATATTCAGATCCTACTTTCTGGGCCCGGTGCTCTCCTAAGCTCTCCTCCAGGGCATCCACACCTGGCAGTCCCTATTTTCCTACATGATCCACAAAATTAAACCTACTGCCTTTTTTCAGTCCAAATAGGCCATGTCTAGCTGCTAAGAGGGAGACAGTCTAAAAAAAAAGAAAAAAAAAAGTGATTAAATCATCACTCAACCTCCCGAAGATATCTGCATTTTAAGAAGCTGATTGTATAAAACTTTTTGTTTTCTATATAAATGTTTAAACTACAAATATAAGCACATGAAACCATTCCATTAAAAGGTAGTGGTCACTCAGACCAATTGGCCCAGCTCATGCACTCTCTTAGGAACTACTTTCTTTCAGGGGTTTTTGACAAGTGAACCACACATCCTTAGCTGTTGTGAGGATGTCATGGTTGTTTTGTTTTGTTTTTGAGAGAGAGAGAGTAGAGGATAGGGGCAGGGGTGGGGGAGAGAGAGAGAGAGAGAGAGAGAGAGAGAGAGAGAGAGAGAATCTTAAGCAGGCTCCATGCTCAGTGCTGAGCCTGATCTGACACGGGGCTTGATCCCACAACCCTGGGATCATGACCTGAGCCGAAATCAAGAGTCAGATGCCCCAGCGACCGAGCCACCCAGGCGCCCCCAGACGTCATGTTATTTTCATGTGCACACGGCTGCTCTCATAGAGTCCTGTAGTGTCAAAGAAGGGGGTGGTAGTGGCAGGATGGCTGCGTGTCTGGGTCATCTGTAACCTGGGGGGGACTTATCCTGGAACATGGGTGTACAGGATGATGTGTGATTTCATGACACTTCAAATCAAAAAACTGAAGTCGCGTTATGAAGACTATTCCAGGGAGCTAGAAAGCCACCAGGGTTCGCAGCACCAAACTCCTAGCCCAGCCCAGGTCAGCGAAACCACAGCCGCTGAGCAGAATGCCCTGCTCTGCCGTGCGCTGTGTGTGGCTCTACCATCCCCAGCAGAGGGGACCAGAGTGACGATCACGTACTTGTGTTAAAAGCCTCTTTTCCGGGGCGCCTGGGTGGCTCAGTCGGTTGGGCGTCCGACTTCAGCTCAGGTCACGATCTCGCGGTCCGTGAGTTCGAACCCCGGGTCGGGCTCTGGGCTGATGGCTCAGAGCCTGGAGCCTGCTTCCGATTCTGTGTCTCCCTCTCTCTCTGCCCCTCCCCTGTTCATGCTCTGTGTCTCTCTGTCTCAAAAATAAATAAAAGTTAAAAAAAAATTAAAAAAAAAAAGCCTCTTTTCCACGACTTGGGGTGGAGAGGAGAGATTGCAATTCCAACTCAAGAGGAGATTCCGAAGTGCGGAATATTAGAGGCAGCTATTAGAGAAGTTCTCACAACCGTCATTAGTGGGGAATAAAGTATCTCTTTCTCTGCATATGGTGGCTCCTGAATGAACGAATGGCTGAACGGCACAGGCCTTTTCCAAATAAATTAATCTCGCAATGTGAGACCTCAGTGTTCACTGACTTCTTCCTCTGGGTGTGTGGATCGTTTTTTCTGTGTGCTTTGCATGGTGGACTTGCCCCTGACCGCAGGCATTCTGAGTGTTGGTACTTTTAGGGCCACACCTGACCCCATGCTTACAGATGCCCACCATGTCCTGTGCCATGTATTTATGGCTGTCAGACCGCAGGGGTATTTAAGGAAATCAGGCTGCTCGGTCTATACTGTTTGGACTCCAAATCACCCCGAATCTTGTCAGACCTAGTGGTGACCCTCTTCGTGGGGGCCTGAGTTGCACGGGGGTAACAGGTGCTCTGGGAGCCGGTGCTGACTGACTCTGCCCCATCTCCACGGGAAGCCTTCTCAGCCTTCTCCTGTCAGCAGCAGAGGATTAGAACAGACTCCTCTGGCAGCAGCCTCTTCTCATTAGCAACCTGGAATCACTGCTGTGCTGAAGGCTGCATTGTTCTTCCACGTTTGAATATCAATTTGCATAATGAAGCAGGTGAGAGCGCCTCTTGCCCGTTCAGGCAGCCCTGATTGGCAGAGAGAAAGGGATTTGTACATAATTGGCCGCAATTAATTTGACGCGCTTTTATAAGGAGAAAAGGAAAAAGCAGAAAATTGCTCAGTGCTCCAAGTCAAAGCGGCATCTGCACCCTCTGTGGCGTGTGCGTGTGTCTGCAGCGATGGGTGGGTGTGTCATGTACAGGCATGTGAGTGGGAACCTTGTGTGCTCAGCTGCAATTTTTTTTTTTTTTTCTGGGAGCAAGAAAAGGCTCATTCCCCGGAGGTTCCTGTGCCCGGGAGGTCCACGGCTGCAGTGTCCTTCATAACGCAATGCTGTTAGCCATCTTGTTCAATTTGTGTTTGAGGCCACTAGGAGACATCATTAGACATCCTAGCATTCTTTCTTTAGTACCACAATGACACCCAGCTCAACATCTCTTTTGTACTCAGTCCAAAAAAGGCTGAGTCCCAGCTGTCTCTGGGTCTGTTGGCAATCAGTTCTTGCAAGAAACTGAACTGGCTTGTACTTAACTCAGAACACGCTGTAGTGCTAGTGATAAGCTAGGAGATGTGTGAGCAAGTGTTAGGGAATTAAGCATTTGGCAGTTTTAATATCAAGGTGGTTTGTAGAACTTAAGCTACTCATGGTCTACCCCGAGGCCACAGATGCCTCAGAAACAGTCAATAGTGTTCTTGCCTTACTCCCGTCCTAAGATGAAGACAGAGGGACGCAGCAGGGCACATTTCCCTCCTCTCCAATTCTTTCCTCTCTGCCTTCCTTTCCGCTGAAGGGAAGGTTCCTGAGAGTGAGATCTTTTCCTTTCTGGCTGGCTTGGGTTAAGTCCATTGGTTTCTTCCTAAAAGAGAGAAACTCCGCATCCAAGAACATTCTATGTCCGTTTGATTCGTTCATCTAGTCAACCCTCAATAAGTAAGTGGCTTGTAAATGTGTAAGAAATGAGTTCAGAAACAAAGGCAACAGAGCCAGTGCTGAACAATCTCTTAGATTCGAGTGAACAGAGTCCCTTCTATGTTCCTGTGCACTTACAGCTGGGTCGAGAGTGGTCTAGCCACCCTCTGTGGTCCAATCACCCTCTCGAGAATCCGAGAGGTCAGGGCAGAAAGGGCCCCCGTGACCGGGGGTTTGACGGTCTTCTGCCGCCTCAGGCCAACACCTCTAGAGGCACACCCAGGCACACGGGGCTCGGTCAGTGCAATTAAATGGGACCGCTGCAGGTTTATGGGGTCAGTTCTCCCTAGATCAAATCCCGATGCCCTCACTTCCTAGTTGTAGGATGTCAGTGAATTTGCTTAACTGTTCCATGATTCTCATCTGTAAAATAATGTTAATGATATCTAGCTTAAAGGGTGGGTATGATGATTAAAAATATAAACAAATGTGAAGAGTCTCACAACAGACACATTCAATAAATGTTCAATAGGTGTTGAGAAACTCATGCAGATTTGGCCCCAGGAATCTCAGTGACTATCAGCTAGCCAAGATAAAGGGCAAAGTGAAGCCCACTGCTATAGATTTTGTATTCTAGCTGTTCTAGAAGAAGGGGATAAAGGCAGGGGAGCTAGGAAAGGTCCTGGGAGGCAGGAAAGCATTCACTTGATGGGCACTGTGCTGATCTAGTGCTGATGGTCTCTATGCGTGGCCAGAGTTCAAAGCAGACTCTTCTCCTTGTCAGGCAAGTTCATGGGTTCCTCAGAGAGTCTTTCAGAGTGAGAACATTGGTCAGCAACTCCCTGATTGCAGCTGGCTGCTTACATCAGTCCCTCCGGCTTCTCCATCAGATGACACCCCTCCTGTGTATTTCTGTTTCGATTGCCTCATCCTAAGCAGGAAGCCCTTTGAGCAGGGTATCTTTAAAAACACCCCCCTCCGCTCCTGGCCCAGACTGACTCCCTCCTGCCCATGTGGCCTAATCTAGACTTGAGGAACAAAGGCCTACCTCATCACTGGTGGGGATCTGGACCACCCACCAGGCGACTGGCTCAAGCCAAGACCCGTCATCCTCGATCTTCTCAGCTACAGGTCAAATGCCACTGTTTCTTCATTTGAACTGTAGGGGGTGAATGCCAAGCTCTCCAAATGATCCCTTCAAAACCCTTTTAGTGGGTTTGAGGGGAGTGGGAGGATAGGAGGGGATGCCACGGACCTCTAATAACTTCCCCCAAAGTAATGTGCTCTCATGACCCGTCTTACAGTTGTGGTTTCCTGGCCGCCTGCTGGCAGGTCCTGTTAGGTGGGAGCTTTTGCACCTGTACGTTACTTCTACCTGGATGGACAGGGTCCTATTCATTTGAAAAGGTTCCCCAAGTGACTTTGATATTCGTGCTCTGCTCCACCCCGCCCCTTCCCAGGCAGCTACTTCTCCTGTGTCCCCACAACAGAAAGAGCTACTCAAACAGACTAGCCATATAATTTTTCAAGTGAGGACCTGAAGCTCTCATCTTCCTCCTCCCGACTGCCTCCTGCACGCACCGTGATGGAGCTTCTCGCCTGCTTGTTTCCTTCTCTCCGTTCGGGCAGCTCTCAGGATCACACCGGCCTGGAGACAATGCCCCTGATAGTCTGAATCAAAGCCCTCCAGACAGGACTGCATAAAATACCAGAGCAAATACAGAGCATGAGTGGTCTCTTAATGGCTCTGTGTGAGCCATGCTGGAGAAGAAAACCCAATATCGAATTATGAATGAAATGGTTGGGCTTCCCCAGCCTCTGGCGGTCTCAGATCCCTACTGGCCCCAGCACATGCCCAGCTCTGCAGAAAGCTTCCAAAAATATAACAGGTGTTACACAGTCCACTGGGACCCTTGTCTACTCTTGCCATCATGATGGCAAGGAAGGGCACTGGAAGGGCAAAAAAGGCTGAAGCATCCACAGAGCCCAGAGCTCGCCCAGGCTACAATGTTCACTGTGGACACAACTGGAACCTCTCTAAAGCCTAATTCATTTTAGGCCTGATGCCTTTGGCCACATATAAATTGTGATGGCTGCACTAATTTGTCTCAAAGGACTTGCACTTAGTTGCCCAGCAAGAAACACTACTTCTTAATAAATTCTCAACCCACAAGCCGAGATTTAGTGAGCGTATAAAAGTTTAGCCCCCTTATACTAAAACACTTATTTCTACTTTGTGTTTTTGATGAGAGAGAAAAGGATGTTGAGGAATTCTCTTATTTTTCTTTGGAGGAAATAAATTTCAAAATGAAGAAACTGCCTTCAGTAGTCAGCTAACCAGAACAGCTCTTCTCCTAGGACCAGAGACCTGGCTGTAAGTAGATTCCATCACCCCTGGGAGTCCCCAGAGCCACTTGCCCTTCCCAGCCTGGGAGAGATGGCCTGACAGAGAGAGACCTGAGATGGAAGTCACACAGATAAATTCAGTGATCTGACCAGTTCGAAGAAGTAATCGGCTCCTCCCACTCTTAGAGCACCCAAAGCTTAGGTACGGCCTGCCATGCTATATGCTTTGATTTTTGTTAACTGAAATCATGTGTTGTTTATTGCAAACTGCAAATTTATTTGGGGCCCAGTTCAATTCAACAGAGGTGAGGAAACTGTGAATTCATACTCATGTTAGCTTGTATAGTTGCATTTTTAAAAATGTTATGGCTCCAGGAAGGCTCTGTTCCTCTAATATCTTACATAGGGACATATTTCTAAGAAGAGTTATACAGAGTCCAAGATTGGTTCTGATGCTTTTCTTTGCCCTTTCTTCCTTCTTTTCTTTTCCTTCTTTCCTTCTTTCTTTCCTTCCTACCTTCCCTCCTTCCTTTGTTTCTTTCCTTCCTCCTTCCTTCTTGCCTTCATTTCATTCTATTTTTACTCATTTCACAGAAAGATGGTTCCGCTTATCAACAGAATGAGACAAACTTTCTTCTTTTGCCAGGTAAGAAAGACAACCTTTCTCAGATCTACATTGTAAAACTTATGGTCTATGTACATGGGAAACATATGTTCCTTATGTAGCTTTGTGTTAAGTTCCTAGCTACCCAGTTATCTTGTTATCCATATGTACTCTTTTTTTTTTAAATATAATTTATCATCAAGTTGGCTAACATATAGTGTATACAGTGTGCTCTTGGTTTGGGGGGTAGATTCCCATGATTCATCGCTTACATACAACACCCAGTGCTCATCCCAACAAGTGTCCATATGTACTTTTGGAGGATAGATATACAGTTGACCCTTGGACAACATGGGTTTGAACTGCCCAGGTCCATTTATATGAGGATTTTCTTCTATAAATACAATCTAGTAGTGTAAGTGTATTTTCTCTTCCTTATGATTTCCTTAATAGCATTTTCTTTTCTCTACCTTTTAAAAAATATTTATTTATTTTGAGAGACAGAGAGAGCGAGCAAGCAGGGGAGAGGCAGAGAAAGCGGGAGAAAGAGAATCCAAGAAGGCACCACACTGTTAGCGGGAAGCCCGATGTGGGGCTTGAACCCATGAACCGTGAGATCATAACCTGAGTTGAAACCAAGAGTCAGATGCTTAACTGACTGAGCCACCCAGGCACCCCTTCTTTCTTCTTACCTTTATTGTAAGAAGGCAGTATGTAATACATATAAACATACAAAATATATGTTAATTGGGTATTTATGTAAGCATAAGGCTTCCAGTCAACATTAGGCCACTAGCAGTTAAGTTTTGGGAGAGTCAAAACTTATACTCAGATTTTTGACTGTGCAAGGGATTGGTGTTCCTACCCCCACGTTGTTCAAGTGTCAACTGTATATATATATATATATATGTGTGTGTGTGTATGTGTGTACATGTGTGTATACATATATACACACATGTACACACACACACACACACACACACACACACATATATATATATATATATATATATATATATATATATATGAGTATGCATTCCTGTGTAGCAAAGAATCTAACAAGGAAGATCCGCTCATCTACATGAAGAGAGAGGACACCTGTTTACCTTTGTTAAGAAAAATGTCACCTGTGCCTTTTGATCAAATCAAGTCCCTTCTAGTTCTGTGATTTGAACAACGCAACACAATCCAGAACGTGAGAGGGGTGCATTAATCATATTTTTCCCTAGAAAGGAGTTATGGAAATGATACATCATACAAAAACAGGTTCTCAATCCCCTTTGACAATGTTACTATAAAGAGGTCTAGTAGAAGGTTGTGTGGGAAGTGTGCACACACAATATACTGTGAGGAGCTGACCGAAATCAGGCTGAAGGACCGAGCGAACGGGAGCACACAATGACACTTAGGTTTTTTACTGTCTCCCTAAATAAAATCCACCAGCACGGAGAAGACTTCCGTCACGTGTAAAACATGTCTCTGCAAATCTTCAGTGTGATGTAGATCAATTCTTTGAAGCAAAGGAGCTGAACTGGATCCTGCTGTAAGAAATACCCACGTTGGAAGGATGGGGCCGGGTGCTGACAGAGGAGACTGAGACGAGTAAGAGAAACTCTGAAGTTTAGCGTCTGCAAGGAGCTCAGAGTGCAGGTGGTAAGAGAGTCACAGAGGCCCTGTAGGAGTTTCCTGTGGCTGCCTTTACAAATTACCATTAAAACAACACATAGTTATTTTCACATAGCTCTGGAGGCCAGAGGTCCAAAATCAAAGTGCCAGCGCTGTGCTTCCTCCAGAGGCTCTAGGGGAGAATCTATTCCTTGCCTCTTCCAGCTTCCAGGTGGTTCTTGTGGCTGTAACACTCCAATCTCTGCTTCTGCCTTCTCCTGATACTCTCTTCTGTGTCAAATCTCTACCTTTCTCTCTTGTCCAAGAACACTTGTCATTGGATTTAGCGCCAACCTGGATAATCCAGGATGATCTTATCTTGAGATCCTTAACTTAATTACATCTGCAAAGATGTTTTGTTTTTTTTTTTTTTTTTCCAAATACAGTTATTACTCACAGAATCCAGGGCTTAGGATGTGGATGTATCTTTTAGGAGGTGGCCCATTCAACCCACTATAAGCCCCAACAGTATAGCAGAGGTCAGAAGTAAGGAATCCTGTGTGGGAAGCCATGGAATGTCAGGAAGCAGGTGGCCAAGGGGACAGGGGGCCAAGGTGAAGCCTGATTCTGTGGAGAGGCACCCAGAAAGTAGAGAAAGGAGACTCTGGGCTCCCCTTTGGAGCCCAGCAGTCAACACCAAGCCATGTGCACCCTGGAACTAGGATGACCACTGCAAAGTCCCACTGGATGCCTTGGTCAAGTCAAAACTGGACTCAGGAATTAGGGTTCGAGTAAAAAATGGACTCAGGAATTAGCAAGAGGCAGAAGTAGTCCCATTCTCAAATAAAATTAGAGAAGTGGTGATAGCTGATGCTGATCAACAGAACTGGGGCTGGGCAAGTCCCAAGCTTTGTTCTGGATCTATCTTGACGAAGGCCACCCTGGAAAGAATGAGGGATATTCAGTACTTGGGGTGACAGCCCATGTACAATGTCATATTGGTTCTGGTAATGGAGCGACAAAGGGGCAGGTGCCCCTTCCCCTACGCACGCATGCCGTGTGCCCTGTATTCGCCCAGGGTCTGAGTTTTCTTTTCTTACCACATCTTCCAGAATTGCTCTTGACCAGCTGTTACAAGAGGACCAGTTGCTTGACAGCTCCACAGGACTCCCACGCAAGAAATCACACCCTATTTTGCTCAGCTACCTGAAGGTCCGGCACAGGCCCTCGTTTCTAGCTCCCTGGCTAGTTAGTCATGCCTGCCACTTCCCCAAGTAAACTATTTTTGGTTCAGTGTTCCGTGATCTGACCAAGAGGGTCAGGCCCAAGGTGTGACAGATCCAGCTTGAGGTCAGCTGTCTCTCACTGGCTTTCGGCCTAAAATTAATAGGACAAGGAAGACACCTCTGCACAGTGGACGGCACAGCCCATTTTCCTCATGTGCTCAAATACCATCCAAACATTACAAGTCCGTGTACTGTGGTGTAAATATGCTTATCGCTAGGCTGGTTTTCTTCCAGAATGCATATCGAACCTGTGTGCATGTGGATTTAAAAATCCTACACTGTCTGTATTCCAAAAGGATAGGAGATGACTTCAAGATCCTATGAGGCTTCACAGAAACTCAGAATAATCATTATCTAGAAAAGCCATAGGCCCTCCCCCAGTGGTTAGAAGGCTGTCCTGATTATACCTTCCATGTTGCAAGCAAAGGAGGTTGTCCTTGTTAACCAGACAAGCACCTTTTGGACATTTTACAGTTAATAAAAAATTCCTAGGGTTCCTGGAAGAAAAAAACCGCAAAAAACAACGTGGGTGCACGTCACATTGGTGGTGAGAATGCGTGAAGCAGGACGCAGCCAAACATGCTTGGAAACCCAATGATCGGATGGCGGTTTCCAGCGACCTTCAAAGTCTCTGCCTCCTTGCGGGCTTTCTTCACCCCATGACTCCGTAACTGTCCCTTCTCTCTCCTGCTGCCACCCCTCTTCCCTCCTCCAGCAGGGGCTGAAAGTTCAGGGTCACACTGGGCTCAAGCTAAAGTCAATTTGTGGGCCATTAACCTGCACAAGTACTGGAAATCACCATTATTCTCGATTTAAAGTAATGCCTCTGAAAGCCTTCTTAAATAAAGTGCAAATGTTAAGATACTGTCTAATTACTGTGGATCAGTTCATCAGATAGCTGCTTTTTGGTAGAGGAAAAGGATCTAACGTGTTATGCTTTGACAAGGTAGATGGGAGGATAGGAAGAAGGAGGATTAACGGAAACAAAGCACTGGGATCTAACCAGGATGGAACACTGTTTAAGGGCCCTAGGCAGCGAAGAACATCAAAAGGGAAATTACTTAACCTTTCCCACTTCAGCTGCCTCATCCACAAATGAAAACATTAACAGTGTCATTACATGAGATAATCTAGGTAACGTAACTGGCATTCTGCCTGGTTTGTGAGAGCTGAAAAAAACGTTTGCAGAGATATTATTGTTGAAGTTATATTAATAATAACGATGACTGTTATTACCATTATCCGGAACAGAAGTAGTAACAGTAGTCCTGGGGGTGGCGGTGTATGGTGACCTGAGGGTTAAGTGGAACTGATACAGAAAGTCATTAAGTTAGAGAACAGAAAATGAGATGAAAAAGCGGGGGCAGGGTGTCAATACCAATCCTTAGCTACGTCGTAACTTGGTCTGGGATGAGCTACGAGGGAGAAATCCTGGCAAAGTGATTTTAGAGCCAAACACCCAGGGACTCAAACCTTGGCTCTGTCACTTGCGAATGTGGGACTTTAGGGAAGTCAGTAAACTTCCCAGAGTCTCAGTGTCATATTTGTAAAGTGAGAATGATCGTACCTACGTGAAGAATACGCATATAAGATATAGGTAACGTACATAATGGGCCTGGTAAATATGTCCCTTCCTTCACCTGGTGGTCAGGCTCTTTCCCCTCCTTTCTGTGGCCGGCGGGCTGCAAAATGAGAAATCCATCCGGATAGGTGAGAAACAGTAGAAGAAGTAGCATGGTGGGCTCTTTGTTAAGAGGAGAAAGATGTCACCAGCTTCCTTACATTTTCCTCCCACTGGGGGAGCCGAGGGAATGTACAGTAGGGCTGCTAAATGTTAGAACTTGCACCCATATTTAGTTACAGCATGTAGTGGGATAATTCTGAATTCACTGATGTAATGTGCTAGTGCACAGTGGAAGCCATCCAGTGAAAAGGAGCCCCAAAATAGGTTTTCATGGAAACTTAACTCTGAACACTCTGATTTTGTGCCTTACCATAAATGAGATCTGGGAACATTTCTCCGCCAAGAAATTGAAGATAATTTCCTAAAGATATATAAATTTAATGGCTATAAATGTCATCTCCTCATCACCGCAAGATATTCACCATTTGATTTGAGTTGTATGGAAGATACGCCATCCGTGACAGTGAAAACAAGTTTAAGAAATCTCTTCCATTTCAAGTGTTACTTTCCTTGATGAAAATTTAACTTCACTGAAAGAAGAATCTTCAAAATCACCTCATTTCTATTCTCACTGCTGCTGTCTTGACAACTTCATTCTTTACATTCTCTTTTTCTAAATTCACAGAATACACTTGCTGTCATGCAAAGTCAGGCCCAAGACGTTGTTTTCCAAAGGTGTTGGGAAGGAAAACTAATACCAATTTGGGGATTATAAGCGCACTTTCAGAAAACACTCTGATTTGTATTAGCATTCCTGACACTGATATGCGTTATATGTCATTAGTTACTTAAATGTTTTCTATAATTATGTAAATTATGTCACAATGTCTGGCAGGATGCTTACACTTTACTATTTTGTCATTTGCAAAGTTCTGAAATGTATCTGATAACCATTTTCACGTATTTTCAAATCACACAGTTGTGAAAGGGTTCTTGCTCCCTTGTTGTTTTACCTTTGCCTATAATGCTTAGTCTGGTGTTCTGCGCAAGAGCCTCTTACGTAAATATATCCCATCTCCCCCTCTCCTCACGGACTTTTTTAAAATAAGGATAACCAAGTTATTGACACTGCCCTTATGGAAGTCATGGTCAAATGGGGGAGATACAGTTAGGTAGAGGCCTATAGATTATTACATGATAATGTGGAAGACAGGTGTTATTAATAAAGGTATGGATGACTGCCACGTCAGTGGAGAGTATGACTCACCAGCCAGATGACCCAAGGAAAGCTCTACAAATGAAGTGACCTCTAATCTGGGTCTGGAAATTTCAGTAGGAGTTTAGTGAGTGAAGTCAAGAGAAGAACATCCCAGGAAGACGCACACACAGAGGCATGGCTGGCAAAGATAAGAAGTCTAGGAGGCCTAGCGGGTAGGCCGCAAGACACTAAGCACTGGCTGACGAGACTGAAGAGCTGGAATACACTGGAATCATATGTAAAGGCCCTGAGAATAACAGTCCGTATTCTACAAGCAAGGGAGCCACTGACGTTCTTTAAGCAAAGAACTGATGGGATCCAACTTTTCAGAACATAACCAACGTGGTGTGGAGGACAGACAGGTGCACAACCTCTTTGGTTTCAGCAGCCTAGAACGATATGTTCTTTCAAAACCACCGAAGGGAAAACCGTCTCCTTGCACCTTAATTATGCTTAATTCACATAGAAAATCGTATGGTTGCTGCCAGGTGGCTCGTGAATGTATGGGAAAGATAAAGACAGTGCCCTAAGCAATTCTCAGAGATACTTGAAGAAAACCAAATGATAAATATGGTGGATCCCTCACTTAGTAGCCCAGAGCTCCAAGAGGGACTGTGGTCCACGTACCTCTGCCATACTACTGACCGCATGGCGATATGGTCCCACCATATTCCGCGTGGGGACATGATCGACCAAGCCTCCGCAGAGCCTGATGAGAAGACACGGTAGGCCACACCTCTGGCAAATCCACATGTGAGGACACGGCCCACCATGCTGCTGCCACATCCATCCGTGTTTTAGGACGGGCACAGTTCACCTCATCTATGCTACATTCAAGCGAGGAGCCCTGAGGAACTAGCTGTTCTTAGCCCTATTGCTGCCCCTGTCACAGAAACAGGCACAGAAATTAGTGTAACAGGAGGTGAAGGGAGGTATGTAATTCAACTTTTCTGAGTCAGGATCATAATGATGAAAGATGTTGACGAAGGACCAAAGAGAAATGTTTAAAATGAACTAAGTAATAAATTCATGAATATATGAATACATGAATAATAAATCATGCGTTAGAAGAGCGAAGTAAATAAAAACTTAAAAACAAGGAAGAAGAACTACATAAGAGGTATTATTTTTTAAAATGAAGAAAATAAAGGGGGTGCCTGTGTGGCTCAGTCGGTTAAGCATCCGACTTTGGCTCAGGTCATGATCTCGCGGCTGGTGAGTTCAAGCCCCGTATCGGGCTCTGTGCTGACCAAGCTCAGAGTCCGAGCCTGCTTCGGAATCTGTGACTCCCTCTCTTTGCCCCTCACCTGCTCAGGCTCTGTCTCCTCTGTCTCTCAAAAATTAAATTAATGTTAAATTTTTTTTTTTAATGAAGAAAACAAAGGAAGACAAGTCAGAGAAAGAGCTAATATGACAAGGTAAACACAGGGAATGAGCCTCATATGTACATATATATATATTTTTTTTTCCATTCCCTTTCTCACATGCTTTTGAGTGTTCTTGGTGAGCAGAGGTGAGTAGATGGAGAAATCAGAACCTATGCCCTTCCTTTTAACTCTTCTCAAACCATTTGCCAAGTGTTTAAAATTTTATTTTGGGGAAACCTGCCCTATGTTAGAAATCATTGACTCTCTGACCTATCTGTTCCAAACACAGATCTGTCTATATCTTGTAGTTTCATCCTGGGGAAAGGGGTGGGAAATCACATTCTCTAAATCTTTTTTTTTTAAGTTTATTCTATTTATTTTGAGAGAGAAAGGGGGGAGGCAGAGAGAGAGGGAGAGAGAGAATCCCAAGCAGGCTCCGCAGGGTCAGTGCAGAGCCTGACATGGGGCCCGATCTCCTGAACTGTGAGGTCATGACCTGAGCTGAGATCAAGAGTCACATGCTTGACCGACTGAGTCACCTGGGTGCCCTTCACATTTTCTCACTCTTGAGGAAACACAGGGTGGGAAATCTGTTGTGGGTGAGTCTCCGGAATGATGCAGGGGCATCCCCGAGTCTTACTGGCCATTCCGTGGAGGTAGCTCCTATCCCTAGTCTTGGACCCTCCCAGCTATCATGGCCTCAGGGGACAGATGGCCCACAGAAACCGTGAAGCTTCAGGCAGACCTGGAGAGTACCGTGTGTAGGACAGGTTTGGCACATCCTCCTCCAGGAAAGATGCAAACCAGCAGAGACTCTCGTTCCTTTCTCGACTGCACAGCCTGGCAGGGGGCCTGCCATGGGTATGGGGGCCACCTATTCACCAGCACCACATGGGGCAATCGTCGAGTTCAACAGCAGTTCCTTCTCTTCAGGAACAATGTGTACCACCCTCCTGCTTAGCCCTGGGAACACACGGGTGTGCAGATGAACAAACGGAGAGCCCACTGGGCGGAAAATGAAGGCCACAATGGGCCAGCGCCCTCAGTGTGGGTCACCGGGGGCGACCCTCTAATAACACACCGAACAGGCAGCCCTGTGCTGACGGGCCACCCAAGCACATCCGGTAGGAGGTACCATATACTCAGAAAGCCGTGACCACATCAAGCAGCTTATTTGCAGCCCAGGGTGTGCTTTTGCCAACCTTTCACAAATCAGAAGGCGAATGTGAAGTACTATTATTTCAGTAGGGACCCTGATTTTTGCTCCCATATCCCCACATAAGGAAACACAAGAAAGAACTGCCCCGATTCCAAAGGTGGAGAAAATTAACAGGTATGTGAGAACTTTCGAGTATGGCTCAGAATAGGACTGAGGGCAAGATGGGCAGTTTCAAATGGTTCTCTTACCTTTTTGTCACTCAGGCCAGAAACCTGGTCCACATACTCCTCTTGGATCATGAAGGCAGCTAAGTTGGCAGTGTAGCTGGCCAGGAAGATGACGGCAAAGAAGGCCCACACCGACACCATGATCTTGGAGGTGGTCCCCTTTGGGTTCTGCACGGGGACGGAGTTGTTAAACACCAGACCCCAGAGTAACCAAATAGCTTTGCCGATGGTAAAAGATGGGCCACCTGGCTCTGTCATGATGAAAAGACAAGGGCAGAACGTCAAGACAGAATCACTGATTTTATTTACACCTACAAATACACAGAGCTGGTAAGTTCCTGCTCAGAGCAGGAAATACCCCAACTAAGATACAGACACTTTTAAGTTGACAGCTTGTGCCTCTCTTCTCCCGGGACCCTCAGGAAGGCAGAAGAGGGCTCTTTAGAAGAAAAT
Source organism: Panthera leo (assembly GCF_018350215.1). NCBI lineage: Eukaryota > Metazoa > Chordata > Mammalia > Carnivora > Felidae > Panthera > Panthera leo. Next base: position 46,949,953 of record NC_056685.1, read on the forward strand.
CCAGGGGTCTGGGGTGTGCATGAGGTCCTCCTTCAACTAATGTTCGTGATTCAGCCCGGGCACCGGCTTCCTGCCCCCGTGTATATGAGACCCTCAAGATCACATCAAAACTGAATAATAACAAAGGCAACTACCCCACTACTGTCACACTTGTGCCCTTATTACTGTTGTTCCTAAAATTTATATTTGTACCAACCAAGAAAGGATTTCAACCTTAAAAAAAAGGTCCACAAGAATTGTGTGGACTCTTCTACCACTGTCATGGACCTTCTAGAATTTTATTCACACTGATGCTAGATGACTTTGAATGTCCTTTAGTCTAATTCTTCTTTCGCTTCTAGTGCTTTGCAGTAAATGTTTCAAAGATAACCTTGACCCCAGTCCAATGCCAACACATCCCAATTGTTTCCTATCATGGTAGCTTCTGTGTAAAAGAGTATCAGGAAGCCCAGGGAGGAAGTCACAGACACCTGGCTTTTGCCACACTATCTGAGGGCAGAAAAGTAGACTGTCTTTGACCTCTTCCCCCCCAACCTTTATGCACACCGTGCCAGGGCTTCTGCCCATAGATTTATTGTGGCCTCCCTGCTTTCAGGGCTTGGCGATGGCAAAATCTCGCCATGATGTAGCCCCTCCACTGCAGAAATGAACATCTGCCTGCACAGTTTCACAACACATTAGCACACGTCTTATGATGCTATCTGTGATCCTGATGGCATCTGCTCTGACAACTAAATCAGTGACTACACATGTCAAGCCCAGTGTCTCACTGTGCACACACATCTGTGCATGTGGACCTTATTTCATGGAGCAGATGTGTAACTAAAAAGTTGTTCATAAATCAAAGTGTTGTACATTGTAAAATGCCCCAAGGAGACTTGATATTTAAAGTGATCCCGTGTTGAGTTCCTTCGCGAAGACAAGCGTCCTTTGGTAAAATAAGTAATCATAAGCCCTTGCTTTGAATTTTGTGGCTGGATTTTTTGCCTCTTTGATTTCTTCAAGGTGAAGGGACAGCATCCACTAACCTCAGTTCTGGGCACTGTCAACATATGTATGTCCTTGTGTGTTTCTCAGAGGTTTCACTTGTTACTAATGCCCTCGGGATGGGGAGTACGTTCTGGTTCTGGAAGACCCTTGGGCACAGGCACAAAGTCCCCTGACTGGACCCTATTGTGGAGACATTCAGACCTCCGCTCCAGAATGCACGAGCCAAATAAGAAGGAGGGTCTGCACCCAGAAATACCTCAGGGTAGGAGTGGTTTACCGCCTGGACTGTGAAGTCAACAGACTGCCGCCTAGCACCCCAACCCCAAAGGTTCTTATTAAATTGCTGTGGGGTGGGTGGTTATTCTATTATGCAACCAAGGTAGAAAACCACTATTTTGGAATATAGTAGTGGTCCAAGCTCCACACTGGACTTAGTGAATCAGAATATTAGAAAATCAGGTCCAAGCACCTTTGTGTTTTAAGTGCCCACTGATGATTCTTTGTGTGGTGCAGGTTAAAAAAAAAAATCTTTTCTCTTGGAGGCATAATTTCAGAATAAAGCTCACATTCTGGAAGGGAGTAGACTCAGAAAAAAGTGTACTATTTCCTAATTCTGGGGTTTTCAGAAAGTTTTAGAGGATGTATTCACAAGGGTCCCATAGCCCCCTTCAGAAATCTAGTAAATGTTTTGTGAGGTCTCATAAATGCCTCACACACATGGGCAGCCCTCATATCTCTTGACCCACTTAGCCAGAAAATTGGACTGCCCCCGACAGTAGCTATGGGTCAGAATTGCTATCCGTTGGCCATTTTATTTCAAACACCCAATGTCTGTACCCCCTGGAAGAGGGATCTGAGTCAGGGTCACATGCTTTGGAGATCTTGTACCTCAGCGGTGGAGAACTCTTTCAGCCACAGCTACCCTGCATGTACCCTGGGGCAGTCTAAAGTTTTTATTCTTAATATATGGGTATATCTGCCTTGTTAGTCCATCTGTTCAGACAGACTGCTCACCGCCTAAGGTTATCAAAATAGTTTCCTCTGACATGTTTATGCCATGCGGATCTCCTGCTAGCTTTCCTCTCGTTTACCCCCGGGGGGGGAACTGGGCTTGCTGGGTGAGGCTTCTGCCAGCGAGGGGACATACCGATTCAGACTAACCTCTTAATTGGGGTATTTCTAATGAGTTGCCAAGCTGTTGACATAGAAGGCTGAGGGTTCGTTTTCGGAAACGGATGAGTTAGGGAAGGGGCAGACACCACATGAGGCGTACAGAGGCCCGGAAGTGACAACGAGAAAAAAACAGAGCGCAGAAATGCCAACGGCTACAGCTGGCCTTACCTCTGCCATCAGCGAGGCACCTGTTATAACCCACAGGGCTGAAGTACTCGAAGACAAAGACAGCCACGGCTGAGACGATGAGCAGCATCACGAACATCATAACCCATACGTCAGCACTGAATGGCTCTGGGGAAGGAAAGAAAAAATCAGTGCTCAGAATTAAAACAGAGCAAAAACAGATTCTGACTTATTTGCATATCCATTTGCTCAGGCAACACGTGTTTTCTGAGGGGAGAACAAACCACAGTTGTGTTGTGTCCCTTCAGAGAGCCAGGGCCCGGGCAGGGGAGAGGTGAGAGGCTATGTCTGGGTGTCTCCATTCCCCTGTTTCTTTTCTTCCAGAGAAGGAGAGCTTCTTGCCTCTGAACTTTTTGAGATAGTTTCTGCCATGGCCAGCAAATGCACAACTACAAGAATAACTAGATCTGGAGTAAATGAATCATATGGGTGTGGTTCATGGCTTATGGTCTCACCTATATGGCTGGCCACACCACATGACGGAGACCTGGACAAGCTTTCACCAATGCTTCCCAGGCTTGTGTGCAAATTCATTCTCAACAGGCACGGTCACTACTTCTGGCTTAACTTGGTTCAGTAATAATTACATCCAGCGAACAACTCTTTTGCCCCCTTGCCTCACCTCCTCTAAACTTCCCAGCCTATATTTACTTTTCAACCCTCTTTATTGTGGTGGATTTTATTAAACATCGTTAGGGTATGAGAATAGAAGTCAATGTCCAAAAAAAAAAAATCCATCCACGTTGACAATCCGTGACTGTCACGGTGGGGATGCAGCAGGTGACAAGGAAACTTGTTTCAGCTGTAATTAACAAAACAACTACAAGCTATTCCCTAACAGCGAGTGAAAGGGGTTGATAGGATAGGACCAGGTAAAACAGCAAGAGAGTGCTTTCTTTCATTTCTTTAATCATTCTTGCTGAATCCCTTCCAGCTGATCCAAACCTCTCTGGCTTAGACGCGTCTAGAAATTGAACACCATATTCCAAGAGCCACCTCACTGAAGGCCTACAAAAAGGGACAATTGCTATTCTTTCCCATGATATGATGTTCCCTCAATTGTGTCTCAAAATAGTTCTGGCCTTTTTAGCTGTCACATCGCATTGTAAACTCATAACTAAGTGAATTAACATACTGTTTTTTCCATTTTCCAAATCATTAATAAAGATGAAGTTGAAAAAAGGGAAAAACTGGCTAGAAATTAGGAAATATCTTCTTACTTGAAATCTCTGCTTTACTTTTGGACTTTTGAAGGGAATTATACAAACCCGGTCACTTAACAATTTAAAAAGGACCTCGATAAGGCACACATCCACTGTGAAATGTAAAACCTTTCAGTGGCAGCCAGAGATGTGAGGGTAACAGGTTTAATTCAAAGCCTCTATATGGTGGAGTATGGAAGGCCCCTCCCCTCGGCTCTCATGGACTGCAGTCCTATCCAGATTAAAGACATCCTCTCTGAGCTTCCTTCTCCCCCACTGAGGCGAGGGCAAGTTTCTGTGTACAAAATACAACAAGCATTTGTATTGGTCTTTACAATTTAGAAGGTACTTTCACCGTATAGTTTATATAATCCTTATAATGGCCCTTTCATTATGGTATCACCATTTCTATTTTACAGAATGGCAGGGCCAGGTTATAACCTGAGGTACTCTGGGGCAAAGTGTATCTCTGCCCACCACACTGGTTCCTGATTTAGGAGTTGCACTCTGAAATGGCTCCACGACTATTGGAACACAGGCTCTGAAGGCAGCCACCTCTGGGCTTTAATCCTGGATTTGCCAGCTATGAACTGACAGATTGTTGGAAAATTGCTTAACAGATCTAAGATTCAGTTTCCCAAGACATAAAATGTGTATAATAATGGTATCAAGGAGATAATATACCAAAATGATGTACAGTATTGCTTGGAAAACCACATAATAGGTGTTCAATAAATGTTGGCTTCTTTTACCCTTGTAATTAATTGCTTCTCCTCCGAACACACACACACACACACACACACACACACACACACACCCTGCTTGGCACTACTGTGTCATTTTAGGGCTTTGCTGATATATCACTGGCTCTTCCAGTTCAGAAGCTGAGGTTAATGCTATATTGTGGTTAGAATTAGAATGCACTTTTGTCTGTGTCTCTTAATGTTCCAATTATCCTTGCAAAGTAAAAAAGCAAATAAAATACATAAAGCTGCTATGAGGATTAATGCATATAGTATGTGCTATCTAATAGTATTTCACATGAAATTGGCAGGTCCAGAATTTGCTCTACTCTAAGAAGGCTAGCTGAGAAACTCGAGTAGTTTATGGAAAAATTCTATGGAACCTATAACTTTATTTTATAGTGCATTAATTAAAAACGTCCCCTTTCCCCCACTGCCTGCCAGATAGAGCTTAAAGAAGTATCAGTCAAGGTCTATTCCAATATCCTCATGAAAAAAAAAAAAAAGTTGAAGTCCTTCAGAGAGTTGGTGACTCGTCCAAGGGCTTACAGCTTATTTATGTCCAAGCCAGGCCTCCTGCTTCTTAGCCCAATGTCCTGTTTTCAAGGTGACATTTTATTTTCCAACCCCTTGCTCTCACGGCCTCTGCAAAAAATATGGGGTATGAGCTCACAAAGGACCTCATCTAATTGAAATCTTGGCCTTATCTCACCAGGTCTTATATCACATCTAAGGCTTTGACACATAAGCGATGCTGGAGAGCAGCAAAGTACAGAACGACATGAGGAAGGGCGGGGTAAAATGGGAGCGAGCATCCGATCAGCTGTATCTCTCAAAGCTCTGAAAAATGTATGTGAAAAAAAAGCCTCTTTTGGTAGCACCGACTTCAATCTCTGAAGATAATTAAAAAGGCATTTCAATGATATCTAGAATTAGAAATTATTTTTTTAGATTTTTTTTTAAATGTTTTATTTAATTTTGAGAGAGAGAAAGACACACAGAGTGTGAGCCAGGGAGGGGCAGAAAGACAGAATCTAAAGCAGGCTTCTGGCTCTGAGCTGTCAGCACAGAGCCAGATGTGGGGCTCAAACTCACAAACTGTGAGATCATGACCTGAGCCAAAGTTGGACGTCCCTAGAATTAGAAAGTATTAAAGCAGGGAGAAGTACCCTCTGAGATCAGCTAGTTGAAATGCCTTCTTCTACAGGCGAGGAAACTGAGTCCCAGGATGGAGCACATTTGCTCAGGGTCAAGTGTTGAGTAAGTTGCAGGAATGAGACCAGAGTAGGAACCCTGATTATTACTAGCCTAAGGCTGTTTTCTTCCAGGGTCCTACGCTGTCCTATCAATTGTTTTTGGGTATTCTTCAGTGTTTGTATTTGAGAATAATCAATATTTAAGTCCCCCAAATTAAATGGGCTCCTAGCAAACCACCTCCTGACTGAAAGAGCCTGGCCACGTGCTCGCTCCTTCACTTACTCCTCATACCAAGTATCTGTCCTTACGTCCATGTCCTTCACACCAGTGAGCATATCACTTACCTAAGAAGGCAGAAGGTGAGACAGTCCCATTGCTGCGTGACACCATGACACTGATGCCGGTCTCTATGAAGGGCACAGAGAAGTCGACCACCTCGGATCGCTCCTCATTGATGGTGAGTGATCCCACGGCCATATAGGCCCTCTTCATGACCACCTGGGAGAAAGGCACAGTGCTTCAGGTAGGGCACTCAGGAAGGCCAGGGGCCACCGCAAGGAAAATACAGCCAGGCAGTGGTTTCCTTAGTATAGTGGGAACAGGAGAGCCTGTTCACGGTTTTGTATTTTCTAAAATTTATAAATGAGCATTTTTTTATATTAACATGACACAAAACCCATGAAAAATGGAAACGGCCCTTACTTTCTGACACTCACCTCTCCAATCATACCATTCCAGGTTCCATTGATTTTCTTCCCATGCTTGCCATTGGTAACCAGGTAAAGATCATAGGTGAACTTCACAGATTTGGAAATTTTCTTAAGGATGTCAATACAGAACCCCTTGCAGCACTTTTTGATGTAACCTGGCTCCTCATCTGTTTTGTTCCTAACCGGTTGAAGAAACGAACAAACGAACAAACAAACAAACAAACAAAACAAGGCTTTATACAAGAGGCAGCTTTTATCCTTTACCATTCAAACTCCAACCCCGAAGCAGGGCCTCCCTTTCACAGCTCAGCACAATGTGTATCAGACCCGAGTGAGGAAATCGATAGACGACAGAACTGCAATTCTTTCATTAGCTCATCACGGTGAACAACGTTTCCTCACAGTTTTTAGTGCTCCTTTGAAGTATAATGTACATTAGGAAAAGCGCGCCTATCCTAAGGGTTCAGTTGGAAAACTCTGTATACATTCAACCTGCCCATTTAACCAGCACCAAATCCAGGTACAGAAAAGTTACCCTCTTCTTCTGTCTTCCAGGCACTTCCCACTGTCACCAAAGAGAACCATTATCCTGACTTCTAACAGTATAAATTAGTTTTACCCATTTCCAAAAATGTTCCTAAATCTCAAAATTTCGGGGCATGATGGCACGAACACCAATGCAAATTTACATCTCCTAAATTTCAGGTCCCGGGCAAGGCCAAAGACACGTTAGCAGAGTTAGCAGTAGTTCTCCCAGGTCATGATCTGGACAGACCCAGGCATCACACCACAGGTCTGCTAGTAATTCCACGGCTCAGTAGTAACTGACAATTGAACATGGTGCCCAATTCATTCTATGCCTCAAGTCCCAGCCCAGGCAGGTGCTGACAGCTGTATGAAATCGGACTATCCCATGCCACCCGGAGCACTGGGGAAGGGGCCATACTCAGAGACTATGCGTTTTTGGCAGGGGACTGTGTTCCTCATGCAGGTTCCACTCAGAGGGTCCACACTTTCCACAATGACAAAGGGGGCCTCCTCCAGGGTTACAATGCTCAGATGGTCATCCTCCTGTTCTTCTGTCTCAGGACACATTCGGGGCCACACGTAGTACTTCATCTGCAGGGACTTGTCTTTCCACTTCCCCACCTGCACAGGGGTAAACAAAAGACTCAGAAACCACTGGCAGAGACCTAAGCAACCTCTCCTTAGTATCACCCAGGAGGCTGTTAAACAAATAGAAACAGACACAGGCATTGTATGTAACAGAGAGGAAATTCTTTTTAACCTATATGCCCCCAACGAGACTACCATGTCCATACCTAAGAAAGCTAATATATTCATTTGCTCACTCACTTACCAAACATTAGAAGAGGATCTACTATGTGCTGGGCATCCTTCTCAATAAACCCTGTGGCTCAAAGAAGCATGATTCTGCCCTTTGTCAAGCTCACATTGAATGAAGGAGTCAGAAATGTAAACAAATGTTTACAGTGATAGATGGTAAGTGCTCAAACTGAAGCCTGTATCAAGGGCTGGGAAGATGCCAGAGTTTCCTGACTTGTGCGGCTGGCACTTTTTTCTACTTAACTGTAACAAGGAGCATGATAGTGAGAGCAGCAAATAGCTCCAGAAAGGTCAACAGAATGACTGGAGCAAATGAGCCAGAAGGATGTGTTTTGGCTTGTAACAGAGGTCCAGTGGGAAGCCATGTGGAGAACTGGGTAGATCTGAACTGGAATAAAATGATAAGTCAGGATTAAAGAACACAGCTCCGCTGGGGAAGGAAGTGTGGTTGGGCTGGTGGCGAACGCCATGGGTCAGTGCAGATATGCACCTGCTGGGTTGGGTGGGGGCACCAGGATCAATCATACAGGTCTTCCTGTGTGCACAGGCTGTGTACCCCCACTTCAGGGCGCACCATTCAAACATACTCCGGCGTGAGAGGTGGGTGCCCCCTGGAATCATTCACAGGGTGGCCCTGCTACCAATCATCAGGAGAAATGTGTGGGTTCCATTATCTTTTAGAAGAGCCATTCATTCCTGTTTTTATAATAGAATCTGCATGACTTTGTTGGTGGGTGCCTGTTCTCACTCTGCCCTTGAGTTTCCTGAAGAGGGAACACCTTTTCATCTTCTATAACCAGACATCCTCAATTACCACAGGAATTATGGACTGTAAGCTCCTGCATTTTCCCAATCTATAATTTCCTCCATGCAGCAATGCAAATTAGTAGCATAAGTGAGGCACCAGGACTACAAAACTACTTAATCATTAACTACGTAAATCAACAAGGAGCAACAAATGGGCAGTGCTTCATGAATTTTCAAGCAAACGGGCTTAGATTTCCATATTCCTACAAAACCAAAATTCCTTTGTTCCTGCTTTTGTCTGCCTAGGTGTCTACCTAGTACCTCCCTAGGGGTGGTTTGTATCTTCCTCCAACCTGTGTAGCAGGGGCTGCTTACGTTCATGCCCGTATTAGGCCTGCACAGCCACTGCCTCGGTTTTACCGCATCACTACAACAACGGACAGCGGTTTGGTGTCCTGGGCCAACCTGTTGGGCATTAGCCTTGGCGCTAGTTTTCTTCCAAGTGCGTAAACCATATTTCGCTTTTGCATTCAGAGTTATGCACTGGACCTAGAGTTGGCTTTCCTTTATGTATGTAGTCTTCTCCGTAGTGAAGGTCCCATTTTGGTGCAAGTCTGTTTTTCTTCATATTGCTAAGAGTACTTATTTCTAAAGCAGAAATATCCAAATAGCTTCTCAGCCACGTGGGGATATGGATGTCTTCAGCTAGTGGTTACAGGGGCGGCGGGACTCGGGGGCAGGGAGAACCCATCGTGGAAGCCCATGATGTCGGGTCACCTCCAAGTCCAAGTAGCCCTATGTATCGCAGTGGCCAAACTGGGATCATTTTCTGTGTTCAACGATGGGGAAAAGTTGGGAAGCTCTAATGTACCTATTTTTATTTATTTTGTCACTCTTACCATCTTCCCCCAATAGTCCCTGTCGAGTTTTTTCTTTTGAATCCACATTTATTCTCTTCTATCTTTACTACTTATTAGCCTAGTCCCATGGTGCAGCAGCCCATTCTGGGATTACTGCAGGCCACTGCAAACTTCACGCAGGGAACCCCCTAGAGTGCACTGTGGACACTGCTCCCAGATGATTCTTCCTAAAACATCACTATTCAAGAATTGGAATATCCATCCCTATCCAAGATTTTCAACAGCCTCTCACTGCCCTTGGGATGTGTCCAAACTTCTCACCTAGATGGTCAAGGTGTGTGTGCTGAGCCTAATGTATCTTGACAGAGTTCACTATTTTGAAACATGAATCCTTTGTTCATATTGGAAAAGGAAGTTATTGATATTGACAGCCAAAACAGATTAATCAGGTAGAGGTTTTAACAAGTAAGCTGTGTGTTGTTGACTAAGAGACTTATTCTATTTGTAAAACAAAAATGTTGCAGGCGTAGCATTCTGGCAAAGTTTCAGGACATCCCTGTGGACGGCATGCGATATAATATAGATTACTGTATACTTTGATAGATTTAAAAGGCGTTTAAAATCTATACCCAAAAAGAAAAAGAAAACATTGTTTAATGAATCAAGGTCATCACGGAAAGAGGTCTTTAGTGACACGTCAGGAGATTCTGTACTTGCAAGTGGCCTGAACAATGTTTCATAAAACCAAACAGAAGTAATGCTTACAAAACTGCAGACAACACAAAGCTAAATGGGATAGAAGATATACTGCATTGCAGAATCAAGGTTGGAAGTGATATGAATTAATTGGAATGGACTAAACCAAATGGGATGAGATTTAATAGTATTTATACATAAAGTCTAGCGTTTAGATTTTTTAAAAAGCAACTGCACAGTATTTAAAAGGCCATATTTCAATTAACAGCAGTCTATAAAAGCTATTGCACTAACAAATGGGGTATTTACGGCTTTACAGAATCCAGCACACGTGGTGAGGAAAGGGCACAGACGATCCCACTCGGCACTGTGTTCATCATACCACAGCTGGAAAATTAGATTCTGTTTCTATAATTCTATGACCAAATGATCATATTTACTAGATCATTCTCACCTATCCAATAATAACATGGAGTCCCCTCTAGCACACCTTTTCCCAACTTCCTGAAAAAGCTAGCTGGGTCATTCCTTGCTTCACATTAGTTAAATTCAACCAGAAGCAATTGCATGCCAATTTTGTGCCAGGGACGGGGCTGTGTGTTACAGATAACAGCACCAGGTGGCGTTTAGCAAGGCCTTAGTATATGGTAGGCACTGAACATTCCAGTAATCTCATTGATCATCACAGCAAGCTTGTGAGAAACTGAGCCGTCTGGCTCCTGAGTTTGGGCTGTTTCCTCTGCACTGCACTGCTTCTCTGTCAATGAAAGGATAAAACATGACTCCTGTCCTCTGATGACAGTCTAGTGGGGGAAAGACACACTCTATTGACAATAATATCAAATTTTTTAGGCTTTGGTAATTACCCTAATAAAAGGTATAAATAAAGTACTCTGGGATTCAGAATAGAAGTAATTCCTTCTGAAAGGGTTGGGTGATGGGAAAAAAGCTTGATGAAGACACGTCTCTTTGAGCGGGGTACTGAAATGTGACAGAGCATTTGGTGAAGAGTACTTGATCCACTGAGGCAATAGCAAGAACAAAGGGTCAAGTCGTACAGTTGCTCAAAAGAAACATCAAGGATAGTCCTTCACAGCTGAAAGGGTTGATGGGGCGGGGTGGGGGGGGGCGGGAATGGTCTAGCTCAATTCTCCTCCTGTTTAGAGACCTGTTCATTCCAGCCGGACAGTCTCTATTCTGCAGACAGCTAACTGGATAACACTCGTCTCTCCCTAACTCCTTGTTCAATGGCCTCACACTGGTAGCTTGAAATTGGCTTCAAATGGCATCCACGAAGTTGGCAAACACAGTAATTCAAGGCTTCCTCTGCCCACCCCCACCCCCCGTTGTTAAATATTTACCAGCTCACAAATGGCCAGAGTAACCAAATCATTCATTATGTCATGCTATTTACTGCCTTGGGGACTAACTTTTCAGGTGTCTTGTCTCCTACACTAAATTCTGAATGTAACCCTAAGTATTTTTGTGACCATGGACAAATGTTTAAAACTCTGAGTCTCAGTTCCCATATCGGCAGAATAAGGGAATGATTTCTAAGGTGCCTTGCATAAAATCTCATGATCCCAGGATCTTTTTAGGATGAAGTTCTCTACCATACTTCCATCTGATCAGAAGCCAGTGAAAAAGTATTCTACATGGTTATTTTCTGAAGCGAGGGAAGGACCTAATTTATTTATACAAAAAGAATAGCTTGTCTTAAAGTCCTGACTGTTTTGTATTGTTTCTTTAAGGATGACTGCAGTGAAGAAGAAAAGTTAACAAATTCCTTGAGGGCTGAAAGAGAAATAATTTTAGGAAAAAAATATCCCTCTGCTATAAATACCAGATTCAAAATGCTGTGCAGTGCCCATGTTAAAGAACACGTTTAGTAACCTCGAATTAGCTACCTCTAGGCAAAAGAGAGCAGGGCAGTTAGAAACAAGTGAACTAAAATTAAGTAAAATAGGAATTGTTTGTGTAGAAAAATAAGGTATGTTTCAATAATTGTTTTAAGGGGGAGGAAGTATGCTGGCGATGTAGATAGGAGAGCTTGTCAAGAGTGAGAAAGAATTGGGGTGCCTGGGTGGCTCAGTCGGGGATATGTCTGACTTCGGCTCAGGTCATGATCTCGCAGTTCACGAGTTCAAGCCCTGCATCGGGCTCTGTGCTGACAGCTCAGAGCCTGGAGCCTGCTTCGAATTCTGTGTGTGTGTGTGTGTGTGTGTGTGTGTGTGTGTGTCTGCCCCTACCCCACTTGTGCTCTGTCTCTCTCTCTCTCTCAAAAATAAATAAAAACATTTAAAAAATTTATAAAAAAAAGAGTGAGAAAGAATAGCAGATAGAAGCCTGAGACACCAAAAGGGAAGATTCTGAATGCTTTCCTAGAATATCTGAACTGGCGTGAGTTTGTAATACCGGAAATGCAGAGAGTAGTAGGAAATGAGGTCAACAGGAGGTACTTCAGGGAAGATACAGTGAGAAACACTGAATGAAGAATTTACAGCTGAGATTAAAGCATGATCAGAAAAAGAAAAACGAAAAACCTTGAGGAAATAATGAAGAAAACATCTATAAAGTGTTCTGAATTCCTCAGAGATAAGCACTAAACAAACATCATTACCGTGAGCACGTTTAACAACATCTGTCTATAAAAAATGCCATTCTCCGCCATGCTAACATTTAAAAAGAGCTCTTGAGGACTGAAGTCATCTTTTTCAAGAGAAAAAAAAAGTCTCTGATTAGTTTTCTCAGAAAAAATGGAGTCATTTTTAGGGGTTCTGGTTTGGCACTCTTGGCACAAGCTGAACACCTGTTCAGCTGGGAATCTCTCCTCAAAAGGACGTTTACCTCACAAACCTACAGAATATTATTCCTTAAGCCCTTGCTCATGAAAATTCTAGGTAACCAATCTATGCTGATTTTAGACTTCAAAGTCTTCCTTCTGCTAACAGATTTCTTCCATGACCACTAGTGAAACTGGCACTAATTTGCACCCTGACAAGGCCACGCATGAAAAAAAGACCACGGGGACCATGCTCCCACTGAAGCCCCTGCCTTCATCCCTCTGGTGAATGTGTCATCACGGAGAAGGGAGAGGGGCCTGGGCAGGGCATGGCGGCCGTGAGAGCTGCTGCAGTCCTTGCCCACACAGCAAAGGACATCCATCTCCCTGGGCTGCCTCTCTCAGCTGCACAGAAAGTCATTTCTTAAGATCCTGGAACAAAAGCACTTATTAGAGCCTCTTTAGGTGTCAAAGGTTACTTTTCGAAAATGGAAGTGTTTTTGTTTCTTGTTTGAGATGGCATCTGGCTCGAACACGAAACGCTGCTAATTTTACGCCTTCTACTGCCTTTAAAAATGCAAAATGTAAAACTATGTGATCTCCCCGAGCAAGCAAAAGGAACGGGCACAGCGTCTGCAAGGCAGCCGGAACATGCCTCCTATTCTGTCCCCAAGCGGTGGTCCATCAGGCACTGGCCCCTGGCCGTGTGCTGGTGTTGATGCTGCCCCCCGGGCAGGCCCGAGACTCCTAACAGAGCAAAACTCTGAGGTTGGGGAGGCACTCCCAGCTCTCCTCCCCCAAAGCCACCCATCTTGGCTCTGAGGACTGTTAAAGGTTGAGTGTCTGAGAGTACTTCATTTTGTCCAATCTTAATGTTTCCGTACCTGCCCCTCCTACCCTTACCCCCACCATTTGTAACCCAGTGGATATTCTGGTGTATGGCCACTCATTCTCTATATTCATACAAAGTACATATACCTATGTATGAAAAACGGGATAAGTGAGGGTAGACATGTGTGTGTTTGCCAAAATTGTATCACGATATACACAGGTCTCTGAAGCTTGCTTTTTTCGCTTAAGTATATATACATCGTGGACTGACTTCCAATTCAGTAGATAGTAGATCTAACTCCTTTTGTTTATTTAAAATGTATTAATTTGAAAGAGGGGGAGAGAGAAAGACAGCACCTGTGTGTGCCTGAGTGGGGAAGGGGCAGAGAGAGGGGCAGAGAGAATCCCAAGCATGGTCCTTGTGGCCAGCCTAGAGCCCTACATGGGGCCTGATCCTATGAACTGTGAGATCATGATGTGAGCTGAAACCAAGAGTCCGATGCTCAACTGACTGAGCCACCCAGGAACCCCAAATCTAACTCCTTTTAACAGTTGCATAGTAGTCCGTAATAATGGACATGGCTCAGTTTATTTAGTCATACCCCTATCAATACATATTCAGGATATTTCCCAAAAAATTTTAACCAAGACATATGATACAGATCTTGATATTTCCAAAGCATTAATTCCCAGGAATGAAAAAAAAAAAACAGAATAAGAGGATATTTATGTTTTTAAGTATTCTGGGTGTTGCCAGAATACTGTACCAAAGGTATGTAGTGACTAAACTTCTTGTCAGCAACACACTCGAGGGCTCCTTGCTCACGTTGTCACCAGCGCTAGGTTTTTATCACTATTAACGTCTGCCACTCTAAGGGGTGAAAAACGGTATCTAATTGCTTGCATTTCCATCTCCCTGGTTCGTAGTGAGTGAGAGCACCGTGGCACATCTGTGAGCATTTAGATTTTCCTCTTTTACCCTCTAGTCTTATCCTTCACCCATTTTCCGTTGAGCTGTTTGTCTCTCTTATCTATTTGTAGGGAGCTCCTGGTGTAGCAGGATAGTAATCCTTTACCTGTCAGATAGGCTTGAAATGTTGTTCTCCCTCTGAGATCTGTCTTCTGTTTTTGCTATATTTTTTTATGCACAGAATTTTACCGTTACCTTTCTTTCTTTTGTAGTATAATGTGTGTGTGTGTGTGTGTGTGTGTGTGTGTGTGTGTGTTTAGAGAGAGAATGTTTGGTTTTACCTAAGGAAAAAAGATCTACTCTCAAAGTGTTACTTGTTCATCCTTTTTTTTGATTAAAAAAAGATGTTTATTTATTTTTGAGAGAGACAGAGAGTGCACATGGGGGAGGGGCAGAGAGAGAGGGACAGGGGATCCAAAGCAGGCGTTGCTCCGATAGCAGAGAGCCTGATGCGGGGCTTGAACTCATGAACCGTGAGATCATGACCTGCGCAGAAGTCAGATGCTTCACCCACTGAGCCACCCAGGCGCCCCACTTGTTCCTCCTTTTGCACGGAGCTTGTCCTATACTGTGTGTGCAGACACAGTCCTCCCTCTGTCGGTCTTTCCATGTCTCTCCAATGCTTTGCATCCTTCTCAGGCCTCATCGTTTCCACAATGCTGTCTCCGGTCACCCTTGCTCAGAGAAAAAGCTCCATTTGATCGTCTGCAATAATTTTGTGGGTCAACCACTCCCTTCTGCTGTTACGTTAGAACGCTAAGCTATAGTCTGACATACAAATCCCTGTCTGTGAATGTGTCTTGAAGCATCCTAGGGCAGAGACTATATTATTTTACTTCTTTTTGTCCCTTAGACTGGCTTGAACAAGTGTGCTCTTAGCAAATCACTAAGTGATGGCACTAGAGGAAAAAAATACATCGATACCCTCTGAAGGCTCCGCTAGGTATAATTCCAGCGTTCTTCCACAAAAAGGCCTTAGGAGGTAAAGGCTGCCGCACTTACTGCTTCTCTTCAGCCATCCTGATTACAGAGTTGCCCTGGACGGACTCAGTTCCGGGTGGACTGCTGTAAGGGTAATGGCGAAATCTGCTGCACTGAGCATCTAACGAGCTTGACACCCCTTCTCCTAATCATTTGCATACTCAGTGATGTCTAGGTTTAGAAACCCAGCATTTGAAACGTGCATTACAAAGTAATTTCCATATCCAAATTGGATCCATGGCTGCCTTGGCCTGTTACTACTTCGGCACTTAGTAAGCTGAGGACTGGCAGCCCGGGACACACGGGCCAAAGGGAGGGCCGTCCAGCCATTCTTGCCTGGCACCTGTGTGGGTCTCCCAGGGAGACTGAGACGTCAGTTGTCATCCCAGCCTCAGCTGCTTTCCCTGAAGAGGGCCGGGGGCTCCCTGGGGACTGTGCATACCCACTGCTGCTGCCAGCCATCCCCCCGTAAGTGATCCTGGTTCTCCGCATCTCCTGCTCTGCAGAGTGAAGGGATGGGAAAGTGGCGAGCTAGAGCAGGAGCTGGGGCCGGAAATGGAAGCTGCAGATTCAGAGAAACAGTTATGGTCATTTCAGATAACTCCACCAACAGATGTGATGAGAAGACTGGCCTAGCAACAGAGAGAGAGAGAGAGAGAGAATGAAGCCAGTGATAAATACATGAATGAAGCTGGTGACAATATTAGAGTAATTGTAGCTGTTATGGGCTGGACACATGGAGGCACCGCATCCTTTTGTCACTAATTCCCCCAATGGTGGATGTTGTACCTGTGGCGGACAAACAGCAGCCTCACTGAGGGTCCAGGGTTTTATCCCCGATCGCTTTGACTCTACAAGTCCATGTTTCTTTCACTCTGCCCTGTTGCCAAGAGAATATTCCTGACCTCTTCTTCATTGCTCGCTTTACTGAGATCTGAGAGAGAGGAGTGTGCTTCAGCCCTGCAGCGCCCCCACCCTCACCTCTGCTTCCCAGCAGCGATGGTTGTATGTAAAGGCTTTGTGGCAAGTGGCAGCTGAGGTCTGTGGTGTGGGCCTGACAGGCAGGACGCTGGCAGGTGCCAGGAGGAGGCGTGGTGCTGACAAGCTGTGTGACCTTTGGTGAGTTATTTCATCTCTCTGTGCCTGGCACATCTTAGCTCTATGCGAGTATCTGCTATTTTCCCTCCTCCTTCTCCTCCCTCCTCATTATGACTATTACTCCTACGAGTGAAACATGGGTACAACTCTTCAATGTGCCTAACTTCCTCCCAGAAACAGGTTTTTTTTTTTTTTTTTTTTTTTGCTTGCAAGTGGCAAGGGAGAAATACTGAACAAACTCCAACTTCTCAAACTTTAACTCAATTTGATAAAAAAAAAAGTGTCAGGGTAAACTCCACGTAATTCTTTTGGCTTTCTGCACTACCTTCGTGTGAAGAAAAGTAGGAATCACAAGGATTAAAGATGCTATGATTCTTCCAGATTGACCAAGGGCCTTGAACCCAAAGAGTCCCATTGAGCTAGGTGCTCCCTCTTTATAAACCCTGACCTGGGATGAGATGAATATTTTAGAAAGGGCATTAATTCTTTCAGGTCAGAACATTTTGTTCATAGTTTGCCACACAGACTCAAAAAGACTTAAAGGTTCAGCGTGTTGTCCTGAAGTATCAGAAAGGGTTTGAGATCTCCTAAGCGTAAGTCCCCATCCTTGAACACCAACCTCAGAGCCCCATTCTGGAACTCAGGAGGGCTCAGTCACCAATAGCTGAGCTCTACCATCTCCTCTGAATTCCCTTTTGCCAAAAAAGGCCCGTCCTCTGAAGCACCAACACTGAGCCCCGAACCACCCTCTAGGACATGTGGGAGCCAATTAGGGATATGCATTAAACAGCACCAACACTAGTCCCACCTCCCTGAGTCAACTTCCTCCTACATCACAGGGCTCTAGATGGGTGTGCAACACCCCCAAGGCTTTGGCTTGCTCCAGAACACGGCTCAGCAGGGATGCTGGCTGGTAGATGTGGGTGGACTCCAAGGGTGCTGCTTTAATCTGCTTTCGGGGTCTGGGCCACAGGCTTCAGTCATGAACACTGCTCTTCATCAGCTTAGCTTCTCATTACTCTCCACCTTTATCCTCCACTGACAAGCTGTGAGGGTAGAGCAGACGTGCATGTCGTCTGACCACACTGGATTTGAGCACTGGCTTCACAAGTATTTGTTTACATATGTGTGGATGCATGGATGCATGAATGTATATATGTATTCATTCATCATTCATTCATTCATTTCACTACTTCGTTTCATTTGATCATATTAGTTAAGCGCATAGGCTTTGAAGTCAGAAAGGCCTAATTTGAGTCCTGGTTTTGCTTGTGTGTGACTTGGGACAAGTTGCCTAACCCCCCGTTTTTAATATTTATTTTCGACAGAGCGAGAGCGAGAGCGAGAGCGAGAGCGAGAGAGAGAGTGCATGCAAGCAGGGAGGGGCAGAGAGAGAAGGAGATGGGATCTGAAGCAGGCTCCACACCGACAGCAGCGAGCCCAATGTGGGTCTCGAACTCACGAACCATCGTGATCGATGAGATCACGACCTGAGCTGAAGTCAGATGCTCAACTGACTGAGCCACCCGGTGCCCAAGTTACTTAACCTTTTAAACTCCGCGCTGTGGATGCCTGCTGTTACGTCTACCAACCTGCCATCTTCCGCCTGACTCTTCTAGCTCACTCTCTCCCCCGACCCCTTTTCTTAGTTCAGTCTCCCCTTCTTTTGTGAAACATTCCTTCCTCAACTCCAACTGCATGGTCCTGTGGAAGCTGCCTTGTTGCACCTCCCAGTCTATCCTCTGACCAGAGAGGCGGAGCAGCTGACTGGCTGGATAAAATCCTTGGGGTTTTTAACCTCCGGACCCAAAAGAGTACCAAGTCAGTCTCATAATCTATGATATATAAAATTCAGAAGAGGTAGGCAGCCATGTTTTGTACCCTATGAAGAAAACTGGCCTATGGAGAGAGAAGAATGAAGCCAGTGGCCCGAGAAAAGTAGATACACGTGAGAGAGGGCAAGATACATGACCGCATCAGAGTCCCGGCTTGCAGCTACTCTGGATGCCTAGCCACAGTTCTGGTGAGAAAATCTGGTGTATCCTTTATGATAAATTTGCCTTTTGCTTTTAAGCTAGTTCAAACTGGGTGTCTATCCTTTATAATCAAAGCCATGTTCTCATCACACACTGTTTATCTCACCTAAGCAAGGCAGTAGATAGTAACTATATCCTTCTGGGGTTTCGGTAAAAATTCAATAAAGTAATGTACATCCCTGCTTTGTGGAATGCCTGGAACATGGAGAGCCCTGAGAAAAGGACAGTAGTGGTGGTATTATTCATCAACTTTTTGCGAACACCTCAAGAGCCAAGTAGTAGGTTGGCTCGCCAGTGACAGGTCCCACCACCATCCTTTTATTTTATTTATTTATTTATTTATTTATTTATTTATTTATTTTTTATTGTTCAGTTATTTTTGAGAGACAGAGCATGAGCAGGGAAGGGGCAGAGAGAGAGAGGGAGACACAGAATCTGAAGCAGGTTCCAGGCTCTGAGCTGTCAGCACAGAGCCTGACGCGGGGCTCGAACCCATGAACCATGAGATCATGACCTGAGCTGAAGTCGGACGCTTATTAACCGACTGAGCCACCCAGGCTCCCCGGGCCCACCACTATTCTTAAGCAAGTGCTTCCCTGCCTGGGGCCATGGGAGGGAGGAACAGGAGGCCTGCGCTCAAGCTCAGAGTTTTGAATTTAGGTAGGGCCAACCAGCTAGAGTTCCTCGTGTCAAGTCTGACAGTGGCTTATGACCGAATCTCCTCCATGGCCCCCGATCCTCACGGGGGTTCCTTGGACAGTCACGGGGTCTACAGTTTCAGTCAATCACACTCAACAGGTCATTTGGTGTCTCTTCCCAACTGGCTTACCTGCCAAACCCTGCTGCCAGGTCCAGTCATTTTCCAGGCCTCCCATCCCCCTTTTTACTCTCCATGCGCCCCTTCCACAAATCCTTCTCCAGGAGGAACAGCTCGTAAGCACAGGGGTTCTGTAAGATCCCTACAGAGGGCTTCCCCAGGCCAAGCAAGTGGTAGAATGGGATCTGAACCCAGGCAGTCTGACATCCGAACCTTTGCTTTTCACCACTACTCTGTATTGCCTCAAGTATTAGAGAAGATGCATAAGAATGATATCAAGCACATAGTCATAACAATGCTCAACAAATGGCCCTCACTGACTCAGGATAGCCCATCAGTCCTGTTCTCCTCAGGCAGCCCCGCATGCCTGTGGCCTGCCATAGCATTAGAGGCTCTCGGAGTCTAGGGCAGCTGGAGGATGAAATGCACTGAGTGGAAGCAGTGCCACCATCTAGAAGGCACTGAGATCTCATGGGAGACCAGTGGGAGCCAGAGATGATTATAGGCTCTTCAAACACTGCTTACTGGGCTGATCCCAGCATGTTCTGTCCTCTGCCTCCCAATACGTTTCATCACATCCTCCATCATGATCCTCCTTTGAATTACAAATGTGTTCAAGATGTTCAAAGAAAAGGTTATTTGCAAATACACAGGCATCTACAATAGATCTTAGACACACTGGGCTAGCTCCCCTCTGGAGTGTATATCTCAGGACGCTAAGAAAGATGAGGAAATTGTTGCACAAACAAGCCAAATCAGGTTCTCATGCAAAATTTCAAGAACTAGAAAAGGTGGCCAGGACTGGAGCAGGACCTCATCAGGTGAGACCGTGGAGAGCTGTTTTTAGTGCTACAGGGTGCTCGTGCACAAGGGCCAAAAAGGAAGGAACAGGAGGAATTCTGGAAAAGAAACATATTGCGGAAGTATAATGAGAATGTTTTCCAGACCACAAATCTGAATGTAAACTCCGATAATTATGAATGTGTTTTCAGGGACAATGAAGCAGCACAGTTGAAAATGTGGTCATCCGGGAAATCCACGGCATAAGGTTGTGAATATATATGAAAAGAAACAAGGCATGAACATTGAAAAGACACATAAAAATCACCGAGGCGATGAGGGAGCACAAATGGAAGAGGTCAAAGTCATAGAAAATACATTACAATTTTAAAAGACTAGACCACAAAGAAGAAAAAAGTCATGAAAGATATGTTTCTAGGAAGGTGCCTTGTAGAATTCTTTGAGCAGTTTACTCGCACCTCACACTAAGGTCACGGACAAGACTCAATCCTTAGCAATATCACTCATTCTTTGTTCTAAAATTTTTTTAATGTTTATTTATTTTTGAGAGAGAGATAGAGCACAAACAGTGAAGGGGCAGAGAGAGAGGGAGACACAGAATGCGAAGCAGGCTCCAGGCTCTGCACTGTCAGCACAGAGCCCGACGCGGGCTTGAACTCACGAGCCACGAGATCATGACCTGAGCCAAAGTTGGGTGCTAACCGGCTGAGCCACCCAGGCATCCCTAGTATCACTCATTCTAAGATGGTCTGGGCCCTACCAGCCCTCGATAGGCAGGATTGTCCAACTTTGAGGACAAACATACCTGCTAAGTATTTAGAAAATAGTCTTTCTGAAATATTCTGGACTAGGCTATCCAAAGTCATTCCTTTTCTCCCCTGAGATGGCTTCCCCAAGCTTCAGAGGATACAAATGGCAGGAAAAGGGTGCGTGGGTGGCTCAGTTGGTTAAGTGTCTGACTCTTGACCTCAGCTCAGGTCATGATCTCATGGTTTATGGGTTCAAGCCCCGCATTGGGCTCTGTGCGTTCAGAGAGACAGAGATTTTCTGTCTCTCCCTCTCTCTCTGCCCCTTCCCTGCTAGTTCTCTCTCTCTCTGTCTCTCTGTCTCTCAAAATAAATAAATAAACTTTAAAAAAATTAGAAGGAAATGGCGGGAAAGGATCTCACACTGGCTTTAATTCTCAGACACTCTGCCTCCTGTCTGGATTCCTAAGTTACTCCTAACTGGTTTCCCCTCCTCCAGTCTTATCTTCTCCAGTTAATCCTCTACCTGGCCCCCAGCATGATCTAAAATTCAGATGTGACCCCATCCTTACCCTTTCCAAAGACTGTCATTATCTTCTCCTTCACCTACAGAATGACATCCACCCTCCTTGGATGAGTACACAGTTATTCCCCAACCTTTCCCTTTATCTCTCTCCTTACCTCTTTCTCTCCCTCCCTCCCTCTCTCTTCCTCTCTCTCTCTCTTCTTTCTGGCCTTTCTGCTTTCTTTTTGGCTTATCTCTTCAGGGTTCCTAGCCTTTGCTTTCATCTGACAATAACACGCTATGCTGTTTCTTATCAGAATGCCTTTGCTCTTATTGGGATTCCCTAATTTTAAATCTCTTCTCTTCTGGATGATATCCACTCAACCTTTAGGATTCAGTTCAGGTAGGATTTACTCTAAGGAGACTTTCCTCACCACACCCCCAGGCAGGGTTGAGGGGTTAGGTATCCTTTTATTTTCCCCAAATACCTTGTGCTTATCTCAATCATTGAACTTGCCATTGTATAAATATTTCATTGCTTAGATGCCTGATCTCCTCTCCTAGACTATAATTTCCTCAAAGGCGGGGAATGAATATTACATAGATATGTATATATGTATGTATCTGCAATGTCTAGCAGAAGGAATAGCACCACAGTGGGCACTTAGTAAATGTTAGTTGAACAAATGAGTAGGACTTTAAAAGGAGAACTTGCTCTTGGCAGCTAAGAGTCAGTGATGGTGATTCTGCTAATAATATTAGCTAATATTTGTTGAGCATTCACTGTGTGTCAGGGACCCTGCTAAGAAAGGCACATGCATTACTGAATTGAATTCTCAGAATAGTCTTATAAGCTAGGTATTATCTTTATATCTATTTATGGTAGATCATGATATTAGCGGTGCCCAAGGAATCATGTCCCAATCAATATCTGTACTTGTGTAGTCCCCTCTCTCACTGACTCTAGATTTGGCCTTGTGACTTGCTTTGACCAGCAGGATAGCAAAAAATGTAACACACATAGACACTTGGCGAGTGACAGTGCAATGGGCCTTGCCTTCTTGGAATATTGCTGATGACTCTCAAGAAGCTTGGGCCAGCCTCCTTCAGGACGGGCAGACATGCAGAATGGGGCCCAGCTGACAGCCCGTAGCAACAGCTAGATATGCAAGTGAGGCCATTTTGGATTATCCAGATCACCACAACAGACAAGTGACCCCACGTTAGATGAACCCAAGAACCACCCAGCTTATCCCCAACTCAAGTTGCTGCCCCCCGAAATGGTGAGTAATATAATGGTAGTTGTTTCAAGCCACTAAGTTTTGGGGTGTTGCGACACAGCAGAGGTTAACTGAGACGTATCCACCTTGGAAAAGGCTACACATATCAGGCAAACATAAGAAGAACATAGAAACAAGAAGACAGAGATAGGATTAAATGACCAATAGCACAAAGTTCTTTAGAGCTCTTTAATATAAATAAGTACCGTGCTGCATAAGTCTTTCTTAATTGCAGAACTGTTGGAAGATCATTGAACACAGAGTCGAGTTTCAGGCCCAGCCCTACCACTGACAGGCCTTGTGAATGTGGTAAATCACTGAATCTCTGGGGATCTGAGTTTCTGTACCAGCAGAGTAGGGAGAGATGTATGTATGTATATGCTACTCATTTCACAGGGCCAGTAGAAGAATCAAATGTGCATCAAACTGTCCAAATGTGGGTATTAATGTTATTGAAATTAGTTCATAACTTTGTTTTTTTTTTTTTTAACGTTTATTTATTTTTGAGACAGAGAGAGACAGAGCATGAACGGGGGAGGGTCAGAGAGAGGGAGACACAGAATCTGAAACAGGCTCCGGGCTCTGAGCTGTCAGCACAGAGCCCAACGCGGGGCTCGAACTCACGGACCGCGAGATCATGACCTGAGCCGAAGTCGGCCGCTTAACCGACTGAGCCACCCAGGCGCCCCAGTTCATAACTTTGGATCACCATAATTACTAACAACTCATCTGCAAACCAGCAAAAAAAATGCTGGCGGGACACAGGAGGGCGCTAAGGAATGGGAAATTCAGAAGGTAAAGTGTCAATATCCTGCCACGGACTAAATAATATTTCTCCAGTAGATATTTCAGCACCTTTAGTATCAGTGGTTTCTAATCATTTTCTTTACAAGACACTCCTTGAGATACCTTATGTAACTCCTCCCCCCTTCGCCCCCAGTGTTCATAATCTAGTTTCACACAATCTATTAAAGGTCGGGAGAATACCTGATCTCAGAGCAAAAGCATTAGGCCAGGATTGTGGAGATTTATTTGTCAGGCTCTGCCTCCCACTAGCCAAGGGAACTTGTCCCTTAACCTTGCTGAGCCTAATTCTCTGTTAAATATGAGGGTAACAACATTTACCAAAACTCCCCCCAGGGATTCGAGAGCAACACATGTGATGATGCGTGTGTGGAAGTGTCTTGAAAATGGCCACTCCCTGCACAAAGTCAAGGTGTTAGGAGTGCCCCATTGAGCAAAAAGTACCCGGTGCTTAGAAGTGTTTATTTATTTAGAGGTATTTATGCCAATGACGTGCCAGACACTGAGCTAAGTGGTAGGTGTGGTAGGGAAAAAATAGGGCAACTGACATTTGAGGTGAAAGGTAATTTGCCTGTGCTCACATAATTAAGAAATGGCTAAGTTGGACAGAAAGCCTTATCTGTTTCCCTCCAAAGCCTGGGCTTCTTGTATAGTGCTGGGCAGACTCCAAATGGAACTTCCTCAGTCTGCAGGAGAGCGGAATTATTGGCCAGGTAGCTTACCATTAAATGGGGCCACCAGCTTGTGGCTAAAGAAACAGATGATGAAAAAAGTGCTGAGGGAGAAAATGCCCATTTACAAACACAGCTTAATTAATTAGTCAACTCAGATGAGGCAGAAGAGGCGGGTTTCCAGATGCCTGACATGGAGAATTAATTAGGAGAAAGGCGCCAGGCTTGGATTCCTGTCCAGAGCACACAGTAGAATTAAATTACTAAATTGCCTCAGTGTCCCTTACCTTAACTCAATTGCTCCTCAGCTTAACTAAAGCTATCTGACTGGGAAAGAAAACAAAACGCCTCACTCAGAATGACAAGGGAACTGAAAAGGTACCCTCAACTGAAGCTTCAGGTGCCATCCAGAAAAGAAAGTTGTTTCTAGAGTTTCTAGTTTTTCTTTTTAAGAGAGAGACAGAGAGATAGACAGAGACAGAGAATGAATGGCAGAGGCGCAGATAGAGAGGAAGAGAGAGAATCCCAAGCAGGGTCTGAGCTGTCAGCACAGAGCCCAACACAGGGCTTGAACTCAGAAAGTGTGAGATCATGACCTGAACCGAAATCAAGAGTCTGATGCTAACCGACTGAGCCCCTCTAGTGTTTCTAGTTCGAGTCACCGAAGGTCAAAGTAAAATTAAAGTGAAGTAAAGTTACACCCCACCAGCACTTGGAAATTCCAAAGCTGTACCTAAATAAAATGGAAAACTGGCAAAACACTCGGACTCCTACCAGGTAAAGCCACCACCTTCGTTTCTGCCATCTTCATGGTTGTAGAAGAAGCGAGTCTGGGAAAAGCCAAAGTACACTGGCCACTGCCTCAATTTTCTATGCCGTTTTGCTTACAGGATAAAAGATTATTTAGGAAAGAGAAGTCCTGTCACCTGAGTGACTTGTTGTAAATATAAAGTATGTGTGAAATCTGTACAAATCACAACAAAATGGGGTTGGGCCGGCTCAGGAGAATAAATAATACGGAGCTAAGTGTACTGAACTCTCTGTGACTTTATGAATCAAAGTCACTTTTCAGGAATTGGTCCCTTCCCTTCTCTGCTTCTATAGTTCACATTTCCTGGGGGTTCTGAAAGTGCTCCTACTTTGTTTATATTTTTATCAGTGAATTTCCATGTATTCTGCACTTGTTTGGGACTTGTCCTCTGCCTAATTAAGCAGAGGAAGTTAATGAGGTATGAAGTGACTTTGTGCCACAGAGTAAATAGAATATAATGTGCAGAGAGAGAAGCAAGCAACGGGTCAGGGCAAAGAGTCAAGTGAAGCTGGAGACTTGGGGTCTGGGCAGAGGGGGGAAGGGATGGACAGACATGGTGGGATTCCATGAGAGGGAGGCATAGATGTCAACTCTTCAATCTGGAATTGATCTAGAGAGAATCAATAGTTTTCAACCAGGCTCTCTAGTAGAATCACCTGTAAAGCTATTAAAATGCTGATTCCTGGGCCCTCTCCCAGACCAATTCTCTTGGAATCTCTAAGTGGGATCAAATCATAAATTTATATAAAGGAGACAACAATATTATTTAAAAACTTCCCAGGTGATTCTAATGCACAGCAGGATTGAGGACCACTCATCCATGGTGACCTCTTCATTTTACTAATAGGGAAATGAGGGAATGAATTTGGAGACGAGAACGAGACAGTGTGGGTCCATGGTGTTGACATTTCACTGAGTTGCCCTGAACAACTTCACTCTTCATGCACGGCTTCAATTACAGCTTTAGTCTCACTTTATGGGAAAGGGAGCACTCCTTGCTGGGGATCCTTTCCCTTGTCAGGCTGTCACACTTGGGCACGTTTGTATGAGGTTGAAGGAGGTTGGACTAGCGGTGCTCAGTGTGGTCTGCAGACCAGGAGCATCAGTATTACCTGGGACCTTGTTAGAAATGCAACTTCTCAGGCTTCACTCTAGACCTACTGAATCAGCAGCTGAAAGAATGGAATCCAAAAATCTGGGTTTTAACAAGCCTGATACATGCTGAAGTTTGAGAACCTCTGGTTTAGACTACCATTTTCCTTCCTTCCTTCCTTCCTTCCTTCCTTCCTTCCTTCCTTCCTTCCTTCCTTTCTTTTTAAAGGCGCATTTAATTTTTTTTCACTGTTTGTTTTTGAGAAAGACAGAGTGTTAGCGGGGGAGGGACAGGGAGAGAGGGAGATACAGATTCCGAAACAGCTCCAGGCTCTGAGCTGTCAGCACAGAGCCTGACGCGGGGCTCAAACCCACAAACTGTGAGATCACAACCTGAGCCGAAGTCGGACGCTCAACTGACTGAGCCACCAGGCGCCCCTAGAAAACCATTTTTTAATGGATCTTTAGTGGCAGGAAGCAGAGTGGGAGGTAATGGTAGCAGGAGGTTCATGAGGACACTGGCCCCTCCAACTGAGGATAAAGGCTGGCAGAGATTTCTCTGGATTAATCAAGGACTGCAGGGTAAAATTTATCATTGTATACAACAAGGATTTTAATATTTACCATGCGTCACCTGCCTGACTACAGCTAGCTGGTGAAAATAAAATGCCTTTTGTTCCCTCAAAGATATCTGATGCCAAACTGATAAATTCCTGCTTTTGAAAAAGTTCCATTTTTGCCTATGATGGGAGTTTATTCAATACTCTACCCTGGTTTTAACTTAAATATTCCTATTTTGAACTCTTGATTATGTCTCACAATAGAGAATAAGAAAGATGAATATAATAGTAAAAAGATAATCAGCATTTTTTTTTGGCTGAAGAATGCATTCACAACTCATAACCCAGTCACTGACACAAACACCCACACCCCCCAAACCTACCCCAACTCGTTTCTCATTCTTTCTTGGCTCAGGGCCCTTCTCAGCGCCTACCACACAGCTATTGATTTGAGGAATGTGCCGAAATGGTAGAAGAGCTAGGTCACAGCAGATAATCCACTTGTGGATAATAAAAAATGTGTGTCACACTTCACTGACCATGTCAGTTCTGAGCTGCTCCGCATACATAAGAGATCCTTCATACCCAAGATGGATTTCAAAGCAAAATGAAAAACCCAGATGAAGTGGCCATGTTCCGACTCATGTTTTTTACATATAATTTTTTGTTTTGTTTTGTTTTCTTCATGAAGTTCATGCTTTTGTTTTACTTTTATTTTTTAATATAATTTAGTGTCAAATGGGTTTCCACACAACACCCAGTGCTCATATATAATTTTTTGAAGTTTATTTATTTATTTTGAGCGAAAAAGAGGGAGCATGAGCAAGGGAGGGGTAGAGAGGGAGGGAGAGAGGGAATCACAAGCAGGCTCTGCACTGTGAGTTCGGAGCCTGATGCAGGGCTCCATCCCACAACAGGCGATCATGGCTTGAGGTGAAATCAGCAGTTGGGATTCTTAACAGACTGAGCCACCCAGGCGCCCCATTCCTACTCCTGTTTTAAATCACCCTAGGATAATAGGTAAAAATAAACTCTCTGACCAATAACTAGTTACTGATCACATGTCCTATGCCAGGCTCCCTGTGAGACCCTCCAGGGGGTACAGAAGGTAATAACACAGATTTTGCTTTCAAGGAGCTTATAATCAAATGGGGAAGAAAGAAATATACGTATTAAAAAACAACCTGTGGGGCGCCTGGGTGGCGCAGTCGGTTAAGCGTCCGACTTCAGCCAGGTCACGATCTCGCGGTCCGTGAGTTCGAGCCCCGCGTCAGGCTCTGGGCTGATGGCTCAGAGCCTGGAGCCTGTTTCCGATTCTGTGTCTCCCTCTCTCTCTGCCCCTCCCCCGTTCATGCTCTGTCTCTCTCTGTCCCAAAAATAAATAAAAAAATGTTGAAAAAAAAAAACAAAAAAAAACCAACCTGTAATATCCAGTATATTAGTTGTGGTAGGCTAACTATACACCAAATAACTCATGAAATGTAATCCTAATTAGGGGTGTCTGGGTGGCTCAGTTGGTTGAAGCATCTGACTTCGGCTCAGGTCATGATCTCGGGGTTTGTGGGTTCAAGCCCTGCGTTGGGCTCTGTGCTGACAGCTCAGAGACTGGAGCCTCCTTCGGATTCTGTGTCTCCTTCTCTCTCTGTCCCTCCCCTGCTCACCCTGCATCTCACTCTGTCTCTCAAAAATAAATAAGTGTAAAAAATATTTTAAAAAAAGAAATGTAATCATAATTATAACACAACTGAATTTCATTTCTAGTTCATGTTAGTGTACTGATCTTGGTAGGGCAGCTTCCTTTATGCAATTATTTGGGAACCTAGGCCAATGGAGACTTTGGCATCTTCAACATGAGGCTTTCAGGCCCCCATGGAGAGGTCTCCATCCCAGCTAGCCAGAGACAAAAGGAGCATAGCTGAGCTTATGTGGGAGGACTTTATGGGCCAGTCCTGGAATGACACCTGTCATTTCTGCTCACATTGCATTGACCAGACATCAGTCACATGGCCACACCTGATCGCAAGAGAAGCTAGGAAATAGAGTCCAGCTGTATACTTTGGATGAAGGACAAACATAATTTGGTAAATGGCTACAGTCTCTGCCGTGCTAGGCATGACTGGGGAGGATGGCTAGGCATGACTGGGGAGGATGTGAGAGGCTGGAGGGAGGTTAGTAACAGTTCTCTCTCTTTTTTTTTTTTTAATTTTTTAATGTTTATTTATTTTTGAGAGAGAGAGAGAGAGAGAGAGAGACAGAATCCGAAAGAGGCTCCAGGCTCTGAGCTGTCAGCACAGAGCCTGACATGGGGCTAGAACTCACGAACCACGAGATCATGACCTGAGCCGAAGTCAGACACTTAACTGACTGAGCCACCAGGCACCCCAGTGTTTTCTTTATATATGTTTGCCTTGTTTCATTGTTTCCCATTATCACGTGTTACTTTTGTAATTTCTGAAGATTCCATACTCATGAGACTCCCTTGATTTTTCCTAGAGTCAGTGGAATCCTATACACTGTAGTCCATTCCAGGAATGAGTGTTACTGGGAAACTATGGAAGAATTCCGTGAAAGAGGGATGGCAAATTTCAAATGATGCTACTTTGACCTCTTTCTGTCCCTCCTTTTAGCCAACAACTCACTGCTCAAATGCCAATGCACGGAATCCACTTTAGTGCTGGCACTTATCAGGAAGTGACATCCTTCAGGTGTCTGGGCCAAGAGAAGACCCAGTAAGGCAGGACACCAACTGTTTTACTCAACATGAACATTGGTTCTGGGGTCTGATGAGATGTCACTGTCAAAAGAAGGTCTTAAAATATACAATGCAAAGGAATATGGGGGAAAATCTCTTCACATTGAGAAGAACCAGATGGTAAAACAGGGCACTAAACCGGGATTGGAAGTGGAGAGAGGGTCATTTGCATTTTTTTTATGATTTCTATAAAGAAGGGAAATCGATAGAGCTTCCTTAAGAGCTCCTTCTGGGTAAAGAGGATTACCTACCTCATTTCTCCCACTCTCTACCCTGCCAGCACTTTCCCAGACACCTTGAGTTCAGGGTACTAAGAGGTGCAGAGGAGCATGGGTGGAAAAGAAGCACACAACCGGATTTGTACCTCCCCTCCCCCACCCCACTTTTCTGCAGAGATAATTTGCTACATGGAATCTGTTGGCAACAGCAGACCTAAGTAGGAATCAAATGATTGAGGGGGAGCACAGAAGATTTAGCAAATATATGAACCTGGGCCCTATACGTCAGTGCCCTGAATCTAGCCATTTATTTGCTTTAACCAAGGCATTCTGCTTCATTTAGGCAATTAGCAGCCGTGAGGAAATGGGTTAGTGTTTGAGTTCCTGTACATTATGCTGGGAAAGGTATTTTATATCTCTGGCATTAGTCATAAGCTTAGGAATAACTTTCCTGTACTGATACCTATAATTAGAAGACAAGTGTTTGTTCATTCATTCATTCATTCATTCAACAAATATTATACATCTATTATGAGACAAGCACTTAGGAATCCCTGCCCTCCAGAAGTTTACATTCTAAGAATGGAGAAAGACAATAAGTGGATATATAATAAAATGTCAGCTAGAGAGAACTGCTATTAAGAAAATAAAGCCTAGGAAAGAGGATGGTGTATGATGGGATTTACATAACGTAGTCAGGGAAGTCCTCTCTAAAGAGGTGATGTGTAAGCACAGACCTGAATGAAGGGAGAGTCACATGACTCTCTGAAGGAGGAGGATTTCAGGCAGAAAACTCTGCGAGGGCAAAGTTCTTGTGATGGGATGTTCCTTGGATTGGGATGTTCCTTGGATGGGATGTTCCGTCTAAGAAACAGCAGGTCAACCACTTTGGCTGGAGCTGGGAATCCAAGGGAAGGGTGGCAGGAAATGAGTCTGGTGGGGTCTTGAGGAGGTAGATCACATACTGAGGATGTGGATCGTCTATGTTTGATGGAAAGCCGTTGCAGGGTTTTGAAGAAACAATTGACATGAACTGTTATGTTTTGAAAGGACTCCTCTGGCTGTGACATAGAGAACTGTACAAGAGTAGGAAGCAGAAGGTGAGTAGGGAGATGAGGGTGATCTGACCATGGTGGTGACAACAGAGAATTTGTTAGTTTCAGGATATGTTTAGAAGGCAGAGATGACCAGATGGATGATGAATTTTACAGTAGGTGGAGAGAAAGAGGACTCTGAGGTTTGGGGCTTTAGCAATGGGTGATGCCATCTACTGAGACCCTGCACAGAGCAGTGACTAGGCTGATATGGACATGGATGTCACATGGCCTCGGACTGATGCCCGATCTGCCCTATGACCACAGGCAAGTTCGCTCTGTATCTGTCTCTATATCTCAGTTTCATCTTCTGTAAAATGGGGATATTAACAATACCTATCTCATAGGGTTGTTATGAAGATGAAATTAGTGAATGCTTGTAAAGCCCTTAGAGCAGGGTCTGGGGTAAAGGAAGCTCTCAGTAAATATCAGCTAACATGAGGAATATGGAGAGTGGGAAATAGAAATGCAGAGAAAAACAAGAGTTTGATCTGAGACAGGGGCAGTCTGAGTCACCCTCCAGATGTCCCAGGAGAAATGTCAGTAGGGTATGCACAAGAGTCTGAGTCCAGGTGAGAGTTCCAGACTGGAGATAAATCTGGGGGACACATACACTCGGAAGAAGACTTTGCACGTGAAGGGATCAGAGAGTATCATCTTGCTGTTATCAAGCAAACACAGGCAATGGAAAAGAAACAAATATGTCCTGGAAGCTAACACAGAAAAGGCAGGGTGACAGAGTTATGTACAAGAGGAGGAGCTAACCTAGGCTTGGGGGACAGGCAAGATTTCCAGAGCAAGTGAGGTTTAAGTTGAACCTGGAGGAAGACCTTCCATTCTTAATTATGCTCACTGCTCCTCTCTGTATATTTTTAGCCACGATACTCATGGCCCCTAAAAAATAAAAGTACAGAAAAGGACAATGAGAAAATTAGCTGTGCACCTATGTACATTTCCTTAAGAAAACATCAACTGGTCTTCTTAAATGAGATGTTCTGTCTTCTGTAAAGTTTTGGCATCTACCAGAGAATGGAAATGTCAGAATTTCCATACATTTTGCTTCTGCTGCAAGAAATAGTTCATGGCTTAGTCAGCATTTTCTCAAAATGAGAACAATAATCACGACACAGGGCTTTACCTAAGCTAACAAATCATTACCCTTCCTAACCTATGTGTAAACAGGACCCTGAAGAAAAGGTTTACTAGTTCTCTTCCCTGTTCAGGACATTAGACCCTCAATACACACACAGAAGCTATCTAGATGAAGAAGACTACTCAGATGGTCCACCAAATATTTCAACACTGTTTTCCCTTTCCCTTCTGCCTGTGTACCAAATAGGTAAAATCCATTCTGCATCGGGAAATTGTTTCACTAACTCAAACAGAGCTTTGTTAAGAGTCTAGGCCAAAATGATGTCACTGAGCTGTAAATAAGTATGCAGGTCTGACTGGCAAAGGGGATTTAAAAGACGTGAGATTAGATTTCCCACTGAAGTGGAAAGAAAGGTTTCTACTCTTCAGAAAGACCTGCTGTCATCTTTCTACTGTCCCAGATGGTGAAAGTTATGCACTCCTTGACCTGAGCCAAAGCCGATGTAAGAGAAAATAGACAAACAGACCTGCTCGAAGATACTGAGCGAGGGCCCATCTGCGATGGCTTTGAGCACACGAGCCACAACTTCCCAGACAAGGACACCTTCCCTGACCCTGTTTTCTACACCGTGGTTTACAAGGTAACTAAAAAAAGTCTCGTAAAAGACTAGTCCAAGGTATCCCACAATTCCTGGAGATGATAAGAACAGATTTAAAGGACTTTGAACTCAGGTGTTTTGTTTTTTTTTTTCCCCTGCAAGGAGTAAACCAAGGCCAAGGTATGCCCACGCGCATGCATACGTACGTGCTGAATGAACGTGGATGGACGTGCATTCACAGGCAGAGGAGGGTACTGGCAGAGGCAGTGAGGCGGCACTGACCGCTCATAACAGAAAATGACTTCTGGGAAAACCACGCCTTCTGAACAGAACCAGAGCTGCGGTTTGTGGTTTTCAACCTGCCCCCCTGACCCCATCATAACACAGGGAAGCGTCTTCCGAACTTGCAAGTTAAACATCTTGCACTTGAACCCTCGTTTCAAAATGGTTCTGTCTCAGAAATGCAAGGATTGGATCACAGATGCCAGCTTTTAACACTGAAGAACCCCTTGGCAGATGGGGGTGGAGGGAGCTTCTAGTAAGTAATGTTACCCAGAGAACATGCACTCATGGTGACCTCAGTACAGCAAGCCCCATCCTGCCCCTATCTATGGAAACGGAATGGATCTGAACTTTCTGGACATAGAACATAACCCCTCTTTTTACCCCAATTACGCTATTCCTGTCTCTTCTGCATAGCACAGCCCAGGATGGGATGAGGTCTTCTCTTCACCTTTGTTGTACCCCAGGGGGAGGGGGAAGGAAGAGAAAGATATCGTTTATGGAATACCTATCATCACCTAAGCCCCGAGGAAGGTCTCTAAATGCAGGGAGGTAAGTTACATTTGCACCATTTTATTGAGAAGGGAACTGACGGTCAGGAAAATGGAATAACTCACCCAAAGTCATCAAGCCAATAAGCTTCAGTGCTAACATTCAAACTGAGCTTTCTCCCACAAAGCCTATTCATTCCAGAGAAGGCTATCTGGTTCTGATCATGCCTATCCTACTAAAGGTCCCAGTAAAATTTTAGGAACAGTGCTTCTTGATTCATACACTGTAGTGACCAGTCAGCAGCAGACCTCAGTGCCAGACAGCACTTTGGAAATATCATAAAAATGAAAAGATTCTGCAGCGGTAAAGGCAGTAAAAGCTGTCAGTGTTCACAGACACTCAGGTCTGCTCTAATACCAGATAAATCCTGCCGTTTTCAGCAGTCACAGTGTTAATAGCCTTTTCATACCTGAAGACCGTTAATAGGTCACTTATCAACATTCAATGTCCCATTTCCTTTAAAGTTCCCACATGTATTCCATTCACTGCCCTTTTAATCATTCTCCCATTTTGCAATAGACTGCCTCAGGTCCTCTTTAACTCCTATAAATTCTGTGGGTCTCAACAGGATCCAATACTCCAGGAAGACTGGAGAAATACAGTGCATCTTGGAAGAAAGATGTCTCGATCAACACTCGGAATGCTGTTATCAGGATACTGTCCTCTGCTGGGGTTGCACACTTTCCTTCACTTTCCTGCAGGCTTTCATTTCCTGTCGTTTACCTATTTCTTCCTATCACCGCTCCTTCTTTTCTCTCCTCTTCTCCTTTCCCTATGCCTTCTCTCTTCATTTCTCTCGCTCCCTTTCAGTTCTTAAATTTAGCCACGTTCTTTTCCTTTGCATTCTCCACCTCTTCTTCTTCTTCTCTGCCTCTATTTTGAAAGTCAGTTTAGTTAAACTGAAAAAACAACAACAGGTATTGAAGCCACACAAACCTGTTTCAAATGCTACTTCTTCCACTTAGTATGCCCTAGGACGAATAACCATCCTGCCCCCTCCCTCAGCATGTGGATATCAACGGTATGCATGTGTAGGTCTGGATAATAAATGACAGAACTTGTGTATATTCAGTTCAGGCCTTTGAATGCAAGTTGGACACTAAAAATCATCAGCAAAACCGCTATCTGTGTCCTGTCTCCTGTCTGGCTGGTGTTAATCCTACCTTCTCTCCCACAACTCCACCTTCCCTCTGTTCCTTCCCAGAGGCATTCGCAGTTAGGGCTCAGCATTCAGCTCGTTTCCCTTCACTTTGCAACAGTTTCTCTTTGGCTGAATTCTCCTCATGGTCTATGTTCCTCTAGTCTGAGTCCACCGTCAGGTGGAAATAATTAGGAGACAATTAGATATTATAGAATGTTGCATGTAGACAAAATGTTCAAGCATCTCATTGGCATGCTTCTTTTAAAGAAGGGCAGTAGCAACAATATTAAACATCCCTGGACCATTCTGACCTAACTATTAAGAATAATGAGCTTAGAGCCAAGGAATGGCTCTAAGGAATGAAATGTACCTCCAGGAATGAAATGTATGACTAAGGAGGAGCCTATCCGTGTAGTTAGTAGGTTGAGTAGGTAACGACCATACTCATTTCCTACCCTGAGAGTCAGAAGATAACAAAGTTTTTTTCTAATCGGAAGTTTTTTTAAGTTTATTTATTTTGAGAGAGAGAGAGAGAGAGAGAGAACGAGAATGTGTACACACAAACACACCCACACCAGTGGGGAAGGGGCAGAGAGACAGGGAGGGAGAGAATCCCAAGAAGACTCCATGCTGCCAGAACAGAGCCCAGTGTGGGACTCGATCTCACAAACCCTTGAGATCATGACCTGAGCTGAAATCAACAGTCAGACACTTAACTGACTGAGCCACCCAGACACTCCTCCAATTGGAAGTTTAAAAAATTTGTGAGCAATATTAACCACTAGTCCTTATAGCGGGTTACTTCTTGGTGGACATAATCCTATTGCAAGGAGAAGCATTTAGCAGGTAAACCTGCCACAGAAGCTTTAGAATCATAGTTCTTTCTGTAAAATGTAGGACCCTAAACACACCTGACTTGTATCACGGCAAATGGCGGCCCCCTGCTATGTAACCCACATATCTTTTGGTAGATCTCAGCCTGACCTGCCATTTCCACGTCTCAGACGTTTTTTGTCTTTATTTTCTTTGAGTTCTCGACTCCCTTTTGCCCTTGTCTTTACTGAGCTTCTTCCTGTTAGTTTCTGATTACTTGTCCAATTTGTTGAGGTCATTTCCAATTCTAATCGCATCCCCCAAGGCTTTAGCCTCCACTTTAAATTCAGTCTCATCTGTGAACTTAATGAGTGTGCTACGGCAGCATCCAAGTCACTGATGACAATCTTAACTAGAAGTGGATCCAGGACGGAGCCCTGTGCGACACCACATTTATGTGTTTACCTGTCGAAAGAAATGGATGTGCATGGGCTTTAATAAGTTCAGTTTAGAAAACAGAAGCCTCTCTCTTCAGAATCTGGGATCATTCAGGTAGAATTTGTGACACTTTTGGCAATTCAAGGCTGTAGCTCCATACGAGTGAAATTAAATAACCAAAGTCATTGCTCAAAAGGGAAATTTCTTTTCAAAACGTCTCATTGTTTTGAATATAAAAGTCAGTGCTTGTTTTCACTATTCTTCCCTGGAATCACTCAGAGGCACACTCTGGCCTACTGACGGGGCCCTGGGCAGGGAGGGCACGGCCTTGGCTTTTCGCTCCATCTCTGGCATTCAGCATATGACCTTGGGTGAACCACCTAACCTCTCAGCCTAGACCTTATGCTCATCAGTAAATGAGGGGCTCCGATCAGATGACTGCAAACGTGCTTTCCAGATCCGAGAGGCTGGGGTTCTCTCTTGATGAGGGACTAATTATTCTCAGTGGCATATTACTATACACATTCTTTGCTGTAAGCTTTTCCTATGACATTTCTATATAACATTGTAACTTTGAACACATTTAAGAAGGGTTAGACTAGCTCTGCACATAGTCTAGAATTTATTTGCCAAAATGCATATTTATTTGCTTATGGATTCCTTCTACGTGTATTCTCAAATACTTGAATGCTAGCTATGTGTGAGATGGCATTTCCTGGTGATACCCAATATTCTAACAACTAGTATTCTATTTCAGAATTCTTACTTAAAAAATGATAAAATTGAGGCCCGGACTGGTTTTGTGACTGTGCAGAGTCACAGAGCTTGCCTGCGGGGTCACAGAGTTAGGGCTTGAACTTGGTTTCTGGGCACAGAGCTCTGAACTCTTTCTGTAGGTCACCCTCCTCTGGCCACTTAACTTACTGTTCACTCAGTAGAGGTTATGTTATAAAAGAAAGTACTCTCAATTATATCAGCAATCAACTAAAATGCCTCGCCACACTGTGTAAGAGCATCTGTTTTTCAATGATGAATGACCATCAACTCAGCTCCTGAAGATAAAAGTAAATTTTCTTACACTGTGGATATGTAAATAATTTTCTTTAGGAACAGTGTAAGGCTATTTTCTAAATACATTTGGCTCCAAGTCTGGAAAACAATCATAATTTTTAAAAAGACTAGAGGAGAGATTCTGCCACCAGTCTTAAAGAAGCAAACAGTTGTCAACTGCCTACCGATGGGGTCACATGGTCAGGAGCTCCATGTGGCCTTTAAAAGCTGAATGTAGCCTCTAGCCAATACTCAGTAAGAACCTCAGTTGAATAGCCACAAGCAAGTGAATTCTGCCAAAAGAGCAGAATAAGCTTGGAAGTGGCATCGTCCTCACTCAAGCCTCCAGATGAGAACACAGCATGGCCAACCCTTTGACTGCAGGGTTGTAAGACACTGAGTAGAAGACTTAAAGACATGCCTGGCCTCCTGACCCCCAGAAACTGAGATCACAAGTGTGTGTTGTTGATAAGCCACCAGTTTTTGGGAATTTGTTATGCAGCAACAGAAAACCAATGTAAGAGTTATCTATATTTCATGGAAAAAGAAAACAAGTTTTGAAGAACTTAGGTGTGTGAGTTTTTTAGAACTTCAGTAACTTTGTTCAAGGTTACATAACCAGCAAGCAATAGAACTCATGTTTAAACTTAGGTCTCCTCAAAGCTCAAAGGTCAAATGGTCAATACATCATGTTGCCTTTCCATGCTTTTCTTTCCATTAAGTGGCATTACTACTGGGATATTAACACATAGAGAGTTGTAATATGACTTCTTGCAGTTAGGGACCAATAATGTACGTGGTCTTGAAGTTACAAACTAAAGAACTCAAGCAGGTTTTTCCCTTTCCCCATCTGCCCCTCCCTGGTCATCATGTTGAGGAATGCTGCCCACTCCTCACTCCTGAGAGAGAAAGAGAAAGAGAAAGAGAAAGAGAAAGAGAAAGAGAAAGAGAAAGAGAAAAGAAAGAGAGAGGGAGAGGGAGAGGAAGAGGGAGAGGGAGAGGGAGGAGACAGAAGAGGTAAAAGTGGGATGGAGGGGGCTGCCTTACTAGCATTGGAGAGAGGTTCTCATCCACTCAGAGGGGGAACCGAAGAAATGTCCTCCAAAAAAGAACAGTTCCAATTAGGAAAAAGCTCTTAGGGTCACAATAATGAGCCTCCCACCAGGAATACTCCAGAGGCAGGAGCCTGCAGCTGATGAATAGGGTTCCATACTTTGGGTTAATACGGTGGTAACAATGAAACCTACAGCTTCGTTTCAATACAATTGGTTTGGGTTGGATGAAAGAAAGCTAGCAGTGGGCTGACTGAGTTTGACAAGTCAAGGAGCATTGGTTCAGATATCTTAGGGGCTGTTTGTTTGATGTAGATTATAAAGGCTGAAATTTCACTGGTTAGGCTTGGCTGGGTCTCTCTACTGTTGGGCAGAGTTGGACTGTACTTTATACGTGCCTCAGTTAAATTACTGGAACAGTAATAAACTAGGTGTATCAAAATTTTGACGTGCCAAATTACATGGGAGCATATAGGGAGTAGCATAAACCTTAGCTCTCTCTAGTCCATCACAATGTCAATTTCTAAAGCACGGCTTCAGAGAGAGCTCAGCAAACAGTTGAGAACGTATTCCATGCCCGGCCCAGGGCTGAGTGCTATAAGGAAAGCAGGGGTGAGAGAGACATATAATCCTCACTCTCCCAGAGTCTATAATCTGGTAAGACAGAAAAGCATGTACATCAATAACTAAATAACCGTCTAGACATTTGGAATTTGCCATCTTTAGAGCAGGCAACAGTGAAAGACACAGCCAGCCCCTGACTTAATGCAGTCAATTAGATGACATTAAGTCATGGAAGACCAGGTGGCAGGTGTGAAAGGCCTAAGGGAACAGACTGTCATTTGCTGTAAGAATTTCTAGAATTTCAAGTTCCCTCCCACTGTCACAAAGAAAATAACTTCTCCTTTGATGAAAGATGTTATTGCAGTTACCTCCTATGATAACAGGTAAGTTCTAGTTGAAAAGGGGGATGACATCAGTGAATACTTCTGGACTTCATCATCTTCACCTTCCAAGTAAAAGGCATGCAGAAAAGATGTGGAATGAAGACCAGAGAGTGTGCATAACAAATCTCTGCCCTGGAGGATCTTCCAATCTAGTTAAGGGAAACTAAATTACATGCTAAATTAAGTACCTAAGAGGCATAACAGATATAGGAACCTTGAGAGTCCAGTATCTTCTTTAACTTGTTAGGAGGTTGGTTTTGACATTTACGCATTGTGTGGTTAACAGCAGAGTGGAGAGAAAAACAGAGAGTGGGATAAGAAGAAATGACCAGGGAAGAACAACACGATAAGTAAAAACACTAGCTTTAATTAAATGCTAGTTTGACTCTGGGCTCTGCCATTAGTTTAAATTGTATGATGATGAGCATGTTACCCACTATCTTGGAACTTGGTTTCCTCATTTGGAGAGGCTATTACTAACAGACAGAGGGTAATTAGGAACAAGCAAGATAATCTATGCATAGTCTGTAGCACCATGGTTTGCAGATAGTGGACTCTCAGAAGTTATTTTTTGAAGAAAGGAGTGAAGGCATAAAGACAGGCAGAGAAGACAGAAAACAGAAGGAGGAGCACCAGCTTTTCTTTAATTGCCTAATTTCCCTTGATGTTTTTAAGGCTTTCTTCTTCTCAGATTTATCTACCTTCCTCTTTTGCTATAAGAGGCTCTTTTAGTAAGAGGCCAGCTGGTACTGAGGACCAAGTGCTCATGATTACTAGGAGAGTTCCACAGGGATTATAGGGACTTAGTAACAAAACAAAAAACGAACGAACAAACAAACAAACAAAAACACCCCACGAAAATTCACGGTAAAAGATGTTTGGAGAAATATTACAGCAAAATTAAACAATTTTCTTCACTATAGGAATTTTAGAGCCTGTGTTTTTCCCATATGCATTTTAATTTTTTCAAGACTTTGATATATAGTGGACAGCCTCTCCCAAGTTAATCTAAAAGGAACCAATTTTTCACAGTGGATCACGTGAGGCCAGGGTTCCATGGAATGTCCATTTGAGGAATACCGATTTAGATCAAGAGAGCATACTGTCTGCATGGAGGAAAGGTAGACCTGTTTGGGGGCGGTGCGGAGAAAGCCCCCAGAAGAGGTGGTTGAAAAAATAATCTTGAAGAATCCCATCTTCCCCATCAACCACGCTGAACTAATCATTCAGACCTCTAGCTTTCTGTTTTTTCATTTGTAAAATGAAGGGCTGGAGATGTATATTTTACATACCCTTCTAGCTCTAACAGTTTACTATTCCCACGTGGATGTGAGCTACATGATTAAGCATTCAAAAATTACACGTGTTACAATGCCCCTTCTTAGACAACAAGCAATCCACTTCAACATAACCTTCGCTGACCACCCACCACATGCCATGCTCTGTGAGAGACGCTCTACATTCTCTGGTTCTATCAACCGAATGTTAACGCAAGGACTCTCCTTACGAACAACATAGAAATGGAAAGAAATCACTTTGGCCTGGCAGTCAAGGCCCTCCAGAGTCTAGCCACTGGTACTCTTCATCTCTCAGTAATCCCAGGCCAACTTCACGCTCTTACTCCTTCCACTGTTTCGTGTGGAAGCTCCCCTCCTAACACCATCATTCTGCTTGTCCTCTCACTACGCCATCCCTGTGCTCTTTGCCTTCTTGCACAGTGTTATCTTTCCTGCAATCCCCTAACCCTTCCTCTGCCAACATAAATTCTGTTCCTCCTTTAGGACACCAGTCAGATCACAAGAAGTCTCCCTTGATCCCACAG
Organism: Panthera leo; assembly: GCF_018350215.1. Classification (NCBI taxonomy): domain Eukaryota; kingdom Metazoa; phylum Chordata; class Mammalia; order Carnivora; family Felidae; genus Panthera; species Panthera leo. The sequence goes on from NC_056685.1 coordinate 46,990,441, forward strand.
GAGGGACCCTTTTTTCTCACTTAAAATTCAACAGATCTGAACGTGGGCACTCTTACTAAGATGATGGAAAAGCCCCTTTACGTGCATGTCGACTTATCTTTCCAATGAAATCTGAAGGGTTGCAGATTCAGACCTTTCCTCTGGAGTTCTGAACAAGGAAACATATCCCATAACCATCAACTGGCAAACGGGAAAAAAAGTGCCTCTTCATTCAGTTCAGTACCTCCCAATCTATCCCCTCCGTCCCTCACGGATGCTTCAGTTTCCTTCTCAATGAGGTCCTCTTTGGCTACTTATCTACCTTCTTTATCTCTTTAGCATTTATCACTATTGGTCATTTTGTATAATTTACTTATTTCCAATGTTTTCTGTCTCTCCATAAAAACACAGTTTTTTTGTTTTTTGTTTTTTTTTGTTTTTTTTTTTTTTTTTTTGAGTCTCCGTGCTAGAGTACTAGGTAAGTGCCTGGTGCATAGTAGGTGCTCAGGAAATATTTTTTTTTAGTGAATAAATGCATACAGGAAGTGTCATTTAATGTCATGGGCTTAACACGGCCTCTTACTCTCTGTTTTATCTCCCAGATCTTTCCATTAAGAGCCAAAGCACGTAATGGTAGCTCAGTGAATGTGAGCAAACTGGTGGGCCAGTGCTGATTTTATTGGCATTACTAGAAATTCTGGGACTAAACTAGAGGCCAGCATAAAATCTATCTGTTTCACTGGGCTTCAGGATCTATTGCTGATTTTTCTCACGCAGCCTAACTCTGATACTAGATCATTAGGATGAACTCCCCCCTCCCCCTCTCCTAATCAAGCTAAAAACATTCTGGATTGAAAGTTGTTTCAGAATGCCAGTAGACAGAAATCAGTCCACTGGCCCACGCAGAATATCTGCAAGGTCTGGACAGACTCCCATCGCTCCATGACTTGATATCTGTGTGATCCTGAGAAAGTGACCTGTTTCCCACAGATCTTGCTTTCCTCATCGATAAGACTGGGATACTATTAAGCAGGTGGGAGGTTGTGAGATTAAATGAGATAATTTAGGATTTTATTCTTTCCTTTAACATTTATTGAGCTTTTACTGTGTTCCAGGCTGCATTATGTACTAAGAATATAGAGATTAAAGTCTCCGTTTCTGCTCTTCAGGAACTTAAAGTCTGGAGAGAGGAGATATGTACAAATGAACAAGGAAATACAGTGTGATAAGTGTATGGGTGAAGGTATACGTCAGTTAGTTCAAGAATGCACATGCACAGTTTTCTAACCAAGCCTGAAGCGACATCAGGAAAAGCTCGCCAAGGGTGGCAACAATCGAATGAAGCCTTGAAGTGTCATTAAGAGTTAGCCAAGTGGAAAAGGTCTGACGTAGAAGAGGAAAAGCCTACCCTTCCAGATAAAGGGAAAAGCACATGGAAGTGTATGGTAGATTCGATGAGCCACAATCAGTTTCTTGTGGGTGGCACTTTGGGTTTAAGTTGAGGAATCCTAGAAAATGAGAATGAAGAGGCCTGTAGGAGTTTGGAGCCAGACAATAAAAGTTAAACTCCCTAGTGTGGCTTTTGAGTTTTTATCTGGATGCCACTGGAGAGCTATTGCTGAGTTTTAGTCAGGGAACCGACTTGAATAATTTTATGTTCTAGGAGGATCCTTCTGACACTGTGTGAAGGATACATTGGAATAAGACTAGATCAGAGCCACGGAAAAAGCAATTGCAGTGATTCAATGCAATAAATGACAAAGGCAATTAAGAGAGGAAATAAAGAGTAGCAGATCGATAGGAGGCAGATAGATGAGAAAAGAGGAACCATCTAGAATGATTCCCAGGGTTCTACCTTGGGTAATTGGGCAGACTGTGGCACCAAAGTTAATATAAGAAGAGAAGCACACTGGAAAGAGAGAAAGAAGATGGGGAATTTAGTTTTGAGTCTGGTGGATTTGGAGTCTCTGTGGTTCATAAAAGTAAAGGTTTTAAGAATGTCTCTGAGGGCCCAGGAGAAAAAAATCTGGGTATACAGGTTTGGAAGTCATCACTTTTAGGTATGGATTGTCTGTGAAGTCTATGTAGATAGATCTGTGAGAAAATGAAGGAATCAAGAACGGGAGCCCTGGAGCATCCCAATAAATAAGGTCAGCGGGGAGTAAGAGCTAGGACAGAAGGGGCAGAAGGAGAGCCGGTAAGGGAAGGAGACAAACAAACCAGAGAGGAAGTCATGAGAAGGAAAGGAGGGGGAGTCACCAGTGTCAACTATCAAAGAGCGGCCAGGAAACTAGTAGGTCGATTTGTTGGGCTTCGTGCTAGGAAGTCCGTAGCATCAGGAAGGAGAATCGTAACAGAGGCACACAGTACGCTGTTGACTCAATAGACAGCTTCGACTCTGTTCATCAAGTATACACAGTGGGAACTCAAGAACACTGTGACTTTACCTGAACCATGGGAAGTAGGTTTGTCTCCATTTTTTAAATTTTATTTTTAAACATAAAAATACCATTTTATTGTGCTAAGAACACTTACATGAGATCTACCCTTTTAGCAATTTTTTACATGCACCATAGGTACTGTTGACAACAGGCAGAAGGAGGTTGTACAGGAGATATCTAGGGCTCATTTGTCCTGCATGATGGAAATTTTACGCCCATGGATTAGCAACTCCCATTTCCCCCTACCCCATTCCACTCTCTGATTCTATGAATTTGACTCTTATATACCTCATATATGTGGAATGTTTGTCCTTCTGTGACTGGCCCCTTTCACCTAGCATATATCCTCAAGGTTCATCCACATTGTCAAATATTGCAGAATTTCCTTCTTTTGTAAGGCTGAATAATATTCCACTGTTTCAAATAAGTACGTCAATGTCCACTTTCAGGAGGCGTGTTTTGTCTATAACCAATTAAATGGTCACATCAGTTGTTCATCTTTTGTCTCTTCTGCAGTATAGGCCTTGTGAACTGAGTATATGATTTTCAAAAACCACCCAAAAAAAGGGGGTCGCCCAACTCTGCTACCACCTTCCTGCACTCCCCGACTCTGAAAGAGAAAAGGCTATGCCTGTGCTTCCAGCACTTTCACCCAAAGACAGAGGAATGCCACACCAGATGTGGGCTGCTGAACAGCCCTCACCGCTAGAGTGGCTCAACAGGAATCCTGGGTTAAAAGGCATAACAGAAAAGGCAGAGGTTATTTCTGGAATTATCATGATAAGAGATGTAATGAGAAACTCACTGCACGGCTGGGTAGAAAAAAAAAAAAGAGGGAGGAGCTGACAAAGGAGAGAAAAGCTTCCCTGGTTTCCTTGCAAAGAAGCTGGAGGAAAATACCTGAAAATGTGTGAAAGTCGAGAAGCAGGAAAATGAAGAACGAGAGACATCAGCTACGGTTAGCTAATCCCATTTGCCTGTTTGTACATGAAAGACCAAAGCGAGAATCCTGACATAAAGCACATCTCAAGAAATCTGCAGGTGATGCACTGTATCCTGTGGTCTCTGCTTAAACTGTCCGGGAACAGCCTTGTGGGGCGGTGTTGTCACATATGTGCACAAGGCGCTCTGGGCACTGGCTCTCCAAACTGCTTGCTACCAATGAGGCAACCGGCTCTGTGGCTGACAGTCAATTATCATTTTCACCAAGATGCTGTGCACAAGTGCTGACTCTGTTCTCTTTCGTAACTGGAACTGCTAAGAGCCCTGGAGTCTAGTTCTGGCCGCTCGGCTGGTGTGTGTTTTGCGCTTCTGGGCTTGTATTGTCCAGATAACTAAGGCCCAGGCATCCCCGTCCACCCATTACAATGGCAATTACAATGCAGTAAAGCTAGACTGGCCGTCTGTTTTACGGAGTACGCAGGCTGAGGCTTACGAATAGTTGTTAGGTTGGGGAGGACGCTCTGCCCCAACTTCTGGCTGCCTCCCTGAAGGTCTACAAACGAGAGAAAGAGAAGCTCCCAGCTTCGAGAGAGGGTGGGAACAACAAGAAATAATATTTCAACGGAAGAAATGGAACTGAAAATGCCAGGTGTCTACAGCTTTCGGAACGAAACAAAACAAAACAATTAGTAATTACCTAAGTGGGCCAGTTGTTTTCCTTGCACAGTTGAAACCTGGAGAGGCTAGACATTAGTGGGGTATTAGCTGCATATCATGTTGAGGGAATCGCCATTCAAACAGGAAAAAGCATCAAGCACAAGACATTCATGGTATCCAAGAGCCACAGAAGTTTCATGTCTCTGGTTACCAGCAAACCTGCGGGCCAAAATGTCATGTCTTTTCTCAGGCTTATTCCCCTAACCTGGCTCTGCCCAGAATAGAACCACGTCGCCTGACCAGTGGTAATTATACTCAAGCCATGCCTGAGGCAAAAGCAAGAATGCTGGATACCTTTGGCAAACACTGAGCATGAGGCTTGGATTTCAGGGCAGGAAGAACGGATGGGGAAGGGAATCAGGCATCAGAACACTTAGAAGTTCGTGTGCGTTAATCCATACTGCACTACCAAGAGCGTGAGAGTGGGGCCATATCTCCCCCTATGCTACATAACGCGGTATTCAGTGTAGTCTCTGGGGTCCAACTGCAAGGCCCAAATCCTAGTTCCTCTATCCACTAGCTGTGTAACCTTCAGAAAGCCACTAAACCTCTCTGGGCCTCATGATTTTTTGGTCTGTTTTTTTCACCTTAAATACTGATTCCATAGGGATGTTGTGAGCTTTAGCATGAGTTAATAAGTAATCTGCTTAGAACAGTGTCTGGTCTATAATTGCCAACTTATTATAGAAGTGTTAGCTATTACTAATAGTTTATTGTCTGTCAGTCAGGGTGCCTATCACTTTAGACAATCTTCTTTAGAAGAAGAGTTGGCACACACTGGAATTTTGGCTTGCTAAATCTTCTGATTTCCTTCCCCTCATTTCCCCTGCTTCCTGCCCTGGGTGGAGTCTACACTGTCCCACCTCCTTTTTTAGCTTCTCTTGCAATGTCTTCCCTTTTCCTTACCGTCTCTCTTACTTTCTCCACCTATATGTCAATCTTCTCACCTTCCTCACACTCTTTTCTTCGAGAACAGCGTTCAACACATTGCAGGCAAGGATTAGAACATTGTTGAATAGACAGTATCCAAAGCATGAACAGGCAGTTTGGTCCCAGAACACAACAATGACTTCAAAGTATAAAAAGGAAAAAAAAAAGTATGACCAGGCCCTATAAGTTGTTTCTAATTTTAAAGACAGGGATCACAGAGAAAGAGGGAAGCAGTCACTTGCGAAGCGATATCCAGGAATACAGAATAAAAAATAAAAAGAGGAAGAGCCTGCTTCACAGTGGGAAGTGAGGTAGGAAACTCTGGTGGTCTGTGTGCACAACTGTGACACATGGATGTGCAGGTGGCACTGCCTGACCCTAAGCACCAATGTCTCTTTCGTGAAGGAGACAGAGACGGCCCAACTGCGTAAGGCTAAGACAGTCAAAGGCTATTCCCTGACTTCCTGGTAGCAAGGTTCCAAAGAAGTCTGCTCTACATTGTGATTCCTGCAGATTACTACAAAGGCAAGAGAAGGAGGCCAGTGTAAAACATTCAACCTCCCTTCCCGGAAGGTAGCTGCTCACAAAAGCCCATGAAGCCAAATGACCGGGCTGCCCAGTGTAGGAAATGAAGTTTAAAAATAAACAATTCTTATAGCTAATTCATGAACAAATAGTTGCCCCTGAAAATATGCCACAGTCAGAACACCGTGGCAAATCCAAACATGTGTTTGAAACCACAGATTGTCTGAACTATAAGGGACCTTAGGGACTTAATGTGACCCTCCTGATTCACAGAGGTGGAAAGAGAAGCCAGAGACATTAAGTGACTTGCTCAAGGTCACCCACTAATTGGTGGCAGAGCCAAGACTTGATAAGCCAAAGGGAGTGGATGCACCTGTTTCTGGGATACTAGGACCCAGTCAAGTAGTAGGCATCCTGCTTGAGTCACAGTAGCAGTGGGGAGAGACTGAGCAGAGAAAGAAATTAAGAATGGGGACGGGGAACATCCATGTCAAACAACTGGTTATAAAGATTCAGTGAAAGTTGAGTCCAGGATTGAAAAACTAATTCAAAGAACAAATAGAGCAACAAAACCCACCAGGCAAACCACTTGCTGTCCTGGAGCGAGTGGTTATTAAATGGTGTCCTGGGGAACTGGGGACGTTCCAAGTATCTGCTCTAAAGGGCCAAATAGCTTTTTCATGTTCTAAAAACTGCTTGAGCTCTCCTTTGTGAAGAAAGGCCCAGGTGCTCATCTATTATTGAGCATGTTTAAAAAGGCATTTAGGGAAGAGCACCAAGAGGCAGATTTGCAACTCCAACGTCAGTCCCAGGAGGGCTGTGCTTGCTTAGAGAAGAAGCAGGGTTCACGTTCAGCAATAAGGAAGAAGCCAACACAGCCAGGTGTTCTAGCTTTCTCCAAAACACCTGTTGGTGTTCTCTCCTCCAGCAGTTCGCCAGAAAGTGAACGGTGCAGAGGGCAAATGCCAACAAGGAAGGGATCTTGCTACTGTTAACACACGCAGACCAACGAGCTATGGCCAAGATTTTACCCCACGTGTGTGGGGAGGCACATAGGGGTGTAGGAATTTTGTGACATAGATACTTAGGTACAGAGTGCTTAAAGAATGTAATATGTGGAGCTAAAAAATTACATGATATATAGATGAACATAAATAGGTAATAGCTACATGGATACTTAATGATATAGTTGACATCGTATTTTATCTTTTCAATGTTTATTTATTTTGGGGAAAGACAGAGTGTAAGCGGGAGAGGGGCAAAGAGAGAGAGAAACACACACACACACACACACACACACACACACACACACACACACAGAAATGAAGCAGGCACCAGACTCCGAGCTGTCAGCACAGAGCCTGATGCGGGGCTTGAACCCAAGAACCATGAGATCATGACTTGAGCCAAAGTCGGATGCTTAACTGACTGAGCCACCAAGGTGCCCTAGTTTATACCATATTTTAATATATCAATAATATATATTTGACATACTATTCACAAAGCATCATTAAAAATGTAGATTACAAAACAGGATATATAATACCATCCCAATTTTATAAAAATATGCCCTTATATTTCTAAAGCACATTTATAATATATAAGAACACAGAGGAAAAAAGACTGGAATGACAGAAACAAAATGTAAACAGAAATTATCTCTGGGAGGTAGAATTTGAGGTGCGCTTTATTTTCTTTTCATGCTTTTCTCTATTCTTTTTAGCTTTCCTCTGATGGACCATTACTGTTACTTTTGGATTCAGACACAAATAAATACTGTTGCAGAAAAAGAGAGGTTATCACTCAAGACGGGACGGGATTCCTCCAGTTCTGAAAAAGAAATCCTAACTTTGTGTACAATATGTTTATACCCACATTTTAGGGTGTTTTCCTCCTTTAGTCTTTAAGTGGCCAGTGATTCAACTGGAGAATATAAATACGGGTGGGGATCCTTGGGGGTTGCCTTAGTGGTTGCCTACCACAGTCATATTCATCCCTGTATTTTATCTGTATAACATTCTTAAGAGGGTACATTTCTTGAGAACAGGGCATCTTATTTACCTTTCTTTCCTTTCAGCATCTAGCATAGGATCCTTCATAGAGAAGCCCTTCAGTATGTTTATTGAATGGAACTGAATCGGCCTGGAAAAAGAAGTGATAACTCTAAACACGGGAGGTAAAAGCAACACTTTTCTTCCACTGGACTTTGAGATCCTGCTTTCACGTGGAAAACAGCAATGCCAGTGGAGATCAAAGAAGAAAGGTTTATCTGAGCTTTGCAGAGTCGGAGAAAATGCTATACACTCACTGTAGTTCTTTGGATACTAGAAAGCTCCATCTTGAGATAGAATGTTTCTAACTTTTGAGCTGGGGTGGGGGAATCTAAAGTACCTGTAGAGAGACCAAGCCCTCCCCTTACATCCTTATTCAGCACTCAACGCACAGTAAAGATACATGTGCCATTACTTTCATCATTAACGCATTTTTCTTTCTATTCTGCATGCTCAAAATCTCTGAGTGTGGATCTTCTCCTGCCAAGACAATTTCAACCTCTTTTCTTGACTCTGCTTTTTTTTTTTTTTTTTTTTCCTTTCTGTTTCTTGGCTTTGGTTTCATCAGAATAGCATGACAGAAGCCTTCTTGCTTTCTCACTACACTCAGACTCTATCACTCTCTAATTGCTATCGGTTTTCTGTTCCTTCGTTAAGATGTGACATTTGCCCACCCCTCCCCACCCCCCCAGCCCGCCACTTCATTTCTAATTTCAGCTTTTCCTATTCCACATTCTTTCATTTGCCCACCCCCTTCCTTCATTCTCCTGGTCTCCCGGCTGAGTTTCTCCTCTGCCTGAAGCCTTCATTTCTCCACTAGGAAATGCCCCTGGATCATTCAAATTCCCCTTGAATGCTCACACCTATGAAGCCTTTCCAGGTTATTCATCCAGTTGGGATTATCTGTTACTTTGCCAAGAAAAAAAAGACAAATACACACCCTTTATAAGACTAACACTTTTTAAGGCATCAAAAGTTTGTATTTCTGTATTTCACTGTCTCACAAATAGAAAGCCCGTCAGAATAGGTAATTTCTTTTTCCTTCTACAATTGTAAGGTGGATTTGGAAAATCGGTACAATATAGAACTATAATTGCCCAGGACAGGGAGGCATTTTTAGACTGTACTCAGAATTCTCAGCTGCCCCCTAGAGACTCCAAGGTGAACTGCAGCCAGCCATTAAAAGCGCTCCATAAATCCCCAATTCCTTAAAACTTGAATGTACCCATTCTCAAGGTATACATTCTAGATCTTAAGCTGGGACTGAATGTTTTCTGAATTCACTTCTGCTCTGTGAGTTGCAAACTCCCATATCCCAATCAGGTAGGTCATTAATAAAAGCGATGGGACATGGTGGGAGGCTGTACTGAACTGGAGAGCTGGAGAACGTGTATGCCATCCAAAGGAGGCTACACCCCTCAGCTCCAGCCGAATGTGAGCCCGGTGTTGCCACTCTCCTGATTCTTCAGGAAATCCAGAAATCTGGAGATCAAAGGGGAATCTCTAAATATTTAAGTACCCAAAGCAGTTTAACCTCAAATACACCTCTCTTAAGCCACATAGAACATGTCTGTGATCCAAAAGCAGTCTCTGGACTGCTAGCTTGTCACCTTTCCTCAAGATCCTCAATAGGTCCTCCTATAGTGTCACATCATGACCTCCAGGGTCAAATGGAGAAAATGGAGGAAGCAATTGCCACAACAGGTGCAAAAGAGTGGAGCACCTGCACCCCTTGGAGCAGGTGAGGGTAGGCAACTTCCTAAATACAGTTCTTACTAAACAATGAGGCCTAGTAGGTCTTGATTATTTGGAAAAATCAAACATCAATACTGGAATGTTTATAGCCTGATGTGTCAAGTTACAAAGTTCACATCCCAATTCTCCGAAACCTAGAAACAAATGGAAGACCAAATACTACCCACATTCCTCTGCGGCTCAGAAGGGGGTCTATAGTCTCGATACAGTATCTACATACAGTTTAAGTGGAGGTCTTCTGGGCATAATATGAAATACTTTTACATCAAGTTGCCAGTTAAATTTCTTACAACTGCCATTGGACATATTCCTTAGGAATTAAACTGGCAACTTATTTAAGATAATAAAGCCATTTCCAAAAGCCCCTTTGGGGGATGACATCTTGTGGCTGAGAGCCATTGCACCCTATCTCGCCACCTCAATAGCACTTGGTATCATCTGAAATGATCCTGTTTATTTGTTGCTGTGTTTGTTGTGTGACCTTCCTTAACAAGACATAAACACCTCCAGGGCAGGGAACTTGTTGGTCTCATTACTGTTTACCCTATGCCCAGAACAGTGCCTGGCACTTGGTAAGGGTTCTGGAGATATTTGCTGAATGGATAAACCCAGACTTCCAGCCTAATATCAGGGAGTTTCTGTAGCAGTGATCAAAGATGACAAGTAATTCAGAATCTCCCGGAGTGAGCGGCACAGGCCTTAACTCTTTCTTGCCATGCTTCTGGATCTGTCCCTCACTTTATGAAGGGATAAAGATTTTTTACTTCGCAGTTAATGGCTGGAAAATAAAATGAGAACAGAGGACAGTGACAGAGTGGCAGTCTTAAATACCCATTAAACAAATAACTTCTCTCGTTCTCTTGTCCTTGTGAATAGGAAATGTCGGTGATAAACTATCCCTGCATTTTATAGGTCAGAATTCAGATGGTCGGGCCTCATTTTGGGGGCTTCTGAGGTAGGACCTGAGAATCTGCATTTCAAGTAAGTTACTAGGTATGCGGATGCTATTGGTCCAGGGACCGCACTGAGGACCAGCGGCGCAAAGTGTAAAACACTACTCAGGTGTCAGTACTATCACTCCCTTTATAGCCAACCCTGACTAGGACTGTCTTCTGTGGACGGAAACCACTTTCCTTTGTGGCAGGAATTCCTTGAAGGGTTGTGGGCCAATTACTCACCACATGAGGAGGCCATAAAGGAGGGATTGGCAGTTCTTTATCGTCAACCACAAAGTGGTGGCTGATTACAGTGAAAACAAAACCCAAGGAGATCAAATGGCACAAGGACACACTACAAGCTTTCCTAAACTGTCATCACCGTTTAATGCATTTCGGTTGTTATTCAATAGTTACAGACAACCCACAACAGGATAAGTCTAAGCTGAGGAGGTTTTAAACTCACTGATGTCCCGGTGGCAGGCCCAGTGTGGACTTCTGTGCCGTGTTGTAGACTGCGCTGTGTTATTGCCGTTATTTTAAGACTCAATTTTTAGAAAATCCTTGTGCAAAAAGTTGTTTAACAATAAAGGAAGAGGGGCGCCTGGGTGGCTCAGTTGGTTAAGCGTCCGACTTCAGCTCAGGTCACGATCTCACGGTCCGTGAGTTCGAGCGCCGCGTCGGGCTCTGGGCTGATGGCTCAGAGCCTGGAGCCTGCTTCCGATTCTGTGTCTCCCTCTCTCTCTGCCCCTCCCCCGTTCATGCTCTGTCTCTCTCTGTCTCAAAAATAAAATAAACGTTAAAAAAAATTAAAAAAAAACAATAAAGGAAGAAAGCTTGCTCATTACCAATTTATCTTTGAGCAAGTCAAGAATTCTATGTATTTCCTAGCTCCTTCCTTTCAGTGACTAAGGCCAAAATCCAACTGTGTCCTGTGGGTATGTGTTGTCATTTTCCTTCGCGTTCTTGTTTTCTAGAAGCCGGTTTCAACTGTGCTACATGGGTTTTACACTACGTTCAAGTAAAGTAACTGAACATTTGCACAACACTTGCCCCGTGCCAGATATTGTACTAAGAATTTGACATGAATTAAAACTTATTTGATCCTGACGGCAACAGTTTGAGGTAGGCACTATACTTCCCATTTTATAGATGAGAAAACCGAGGAACAGAAAGGTGGAGCACCATTGTTGATACTTCTGTGGATAAATTACTGTGCAATGTGGAGGTAAGATATGATGCCTCTTGGGTTTTAAACTGTGCCTCAAAGGTCAAGCTTAATAATCCAAGGTCAAGGGGAGAGCACAAGCAAAGACATGTGGGCATAAAAGTACAAGAGGTTTTGAAGAAAGGTCAGTGGCAATTATGCTGCCGTGCAGACTAAATGCAGAGGGGTGGACGGCGGAGAAGATGGGAAAGTTGAATGCTGTGACTTGGGGGCTGGTGCAGGGAGCACATTTTGCCCCGAAGACGCACTTCGCAAATTTCACTCACTCAGGTACCACTGCAGCAATTTTCTCCACATCCGTGTATCACGCCGATGGTACTTTTAATTTAATATATGAAATAACCTTCCTTTTAAAATGTATTTTAAAAGTTCACATTACTGTAAATGTGAGGCAACTGTCACTTGCCAAAGACAGACAACTATAAAAATAAACACATGATTAGTTAAATAAAAAATACTCATCGCTCTTAAATTAACTCATGTATCACAGTGAAACCCACAATCACATTTGGGGCAACATTTAAGTGGCAGAGATGAATCACAGAAGATTGGTGTTCCTGTTCACTGAAGTTTGCTCTTCCCTTCTCTTTCACATATATATGGATTATATATATTTCATATAAGATACAATGTAATCTTAATGAACCTTCATCTAGTTTTACATGAGATCCCTAAACTCCACTACTCCTCTCTCTTAGCTAGTCGAGTTCATAAAATATTTGGTTGATTGTGTTTTATGTAAAGCTAAGTTAAAATTTCATGTTACTCTCCTACAAAGGTTTAAGGGCTGTTTTGTAGGTCAGCTATTTTAAATTCCCCTTGGTGTTTCAACATTTCTCTACACCTTCAGCGGATGTCTGATCAATGGGGGCTGCATGGCCACAGTGCCACAGCCATGGTGGCTGCATTTGAGAAAAGCTTTGAATGCAGAAGAGCACAGGTTCCTAGAAAATCCCCTCTACGCGATCAGAATTGGACAGCTGCTTCTGTAGGTAGTTATGCCTTTGTTATTGAAACATGGTTCATCGACACAGTTTTGAGGAGACAGGTTCTTGCAGTCGACTGAAAAGAGGATACATGTATGATTGTGTGTGTGTGTGCATGCACATGTATGTGTGTGTAATAACAGTGAGGAGGTAGAGGGAGGTAGAGGAAGGTACGGATGCAGAAAAGCCTTTTTTGTTACTGTTCTTATCTTTCTTTGCTCTCTCCCTCCCTCTCTCTCTTCTTTTTTCATTTTTGCTCATCTCAGGAAAATGCTACACTGAAATAGCCAGTCACAGTCTGGGCTAACTACTAACTATTCCCCCCTCTCAAGGGTTTCCATGGTGTGATTTGTCCTCTGGTCTACACAGCTGTTCCCAAGGATATCGCTACACTCTGATCCCATTAGTTGTATTGTTATACTCTTCTGTGTGTTAAGGCACAAAGCATGCTGGATTAAAATGGAGCTGGATGTAAATGCCGACACCTAGTTCTGCCACTCATCTGTGTGGCTTTGGGCAAATCCTGTCACCTCTCTGAGTCTCAGTTTATTTATCTGTACAACTATTTGCCAAAAGTTTAATAGGAGTCAGAATGAGATCATATGCACTAAAGCTCTTCATAAGCCACATTGTTAATAAAATGCTATATAAGTATCAGATGCGTCTGTGGCCAAACCTTAATTCTAGGCTAGACTGTTCTAGAATTGTACATCTTTCCCAGCTCCTATAGGGAAAATAAGGGTTCTGTTTGTTTTAACGTTTCTATAAAGAGAATGCTGAGGTGGCTTAACTACCCACCAGAAATTCTACTTGAGAGGTACTATTCTGTTCCTTTGCCAGCAAGTGCCTTTCCCTAGGGGATGAGTGAAAAAAAAAATGGTACATATTAGAGGAATAGCCAAAGACACTGATTTTAGAAGATATCCCACACCAAACCCTTGGAATAGACAAATGTGAAAGGATATCTAGAGGGGTTTGGTGTAAACACGGAATGCTGAACCCCTGGAAAATATAGCCAAGGAGAATGGTTTTCTTCCTCTCAATGTCCATTACTCTCCCCGTGACTCGTGTACATGTGTGTTCTTCTCCTAACTTGCCTCTCCAAATCACGCTCGTCCTCTCACCTTCCCCCCCGCCCCCCCCCCCACATGCTTAAGTTTAAACCTTCAGAACATTTAGCTGGCAGAGCTAAGACCTGAAAAACCTGTTGAGTCAGCAGAGGGCAGCCCTTACAGAAAGCAGAGAAAACCCGGATTACATGAGGTGAGAGCCTCCAAGCCATCTGAAGTCCTCTTTCTCTCCTCCCACCTTTCTGTCTCTATATAGATACGTAATAGATAAATGTATATGTATATATACACAGAGAGAGAGAGATGCATATGTGCATATATAACTGTTCCACATATCATGAACTAGATATACAAATACACTAATATGCTAATTAACTAGAATTAGAATGTTCACCAAATTATGAACAGAGATAATTCTAATAGACAAAATAATAAAACCACCCCAAATAATTGGAGTTCCATGGCTACTGTGAGAGATTAGTATCCATATTTCTTTTATTATTAATAGCTTTCATTATTTTGTAAAAAAATTTTAATGTTTGTTTATTATTTTTGAGAGAGAGAGACAGAGCATGAGCAGGGGAGGGCAGAGAGAGAGGGAGAAATGGAATCTGAAGCAGGCTCCAGGCTGCTGGCAGCACAGAGCCTGATGTGGGACTCGAACTCACAAACCGCGAGATCGTGACCTGAGCTGAAGTCGGATGCCTAACCGACTGAGCCACCCAGGTGCCCCAATAGCTTTCATTCTTAAAGATAATTTATTTTCTTAATGGGCCTACACTTCCTTTCAAATCTTTGTACTGCAGGCTGATTAGCAGCGTTAACATGTCAAGGTCAGAGCTTTTCTCCCCGTGTACATGGATTATGTTTACCCTGCTCCGGGCCAGCTCTCATAAATAGGTATTACAGAGAGAGAGGTTGTGTACGGACTAGTACAAATCCATCATCATTGCAGGAAAAACTCAAAGCAGATGATCTTGTCATGCTAGGTCAATAGAGCTTGTTTGTATATGAAGGACATTCAGATATTATAGTTTTGATGTCAAACTTCAGATCTCAGCTAGAGTCAACATGCTGTGAATGCATGCAGAAAGTATTTTCTTTGGTGGAAAATACATAAAAGTATAAAGAGAATAGCACCCTGCTATAGAGGCCTGGGCAGTCTTGAGGCATATCCGCCTACAAATAACAAGTGACTTTAGCCAGGTGCTGCCCCTACTGGTGAAAGAAGGGGATTCTCCTCCCTTCCTCCTAGTCACTTGTGCCACAGAGAACAGAAATAGCACTAGAAAGGCTGACATACCCAAGAGTTCCTTGGGAAAAGGGGTCTGAATTTTACAAGCTTCCAACTCTCAAGAAAATGATCCCCGTATGATGAAAACTGCAGACAGACACAGACCACACGGCCAACCCCATTCTTTGTATGCTGTAACTATCAAAGAAAAATCCTCATCAGCAAAGTTAGAGGGCTACACACTCAATCAGAAGATCAAAAGGGAAAAAAAAAAACCCTCCATGAGTCCTGACCGACCAGGAATCACAAAGTAGAGCCTTCCATTCCAACTGGATATGTGTCCATTGGTTATTAGCGAATTAATATAAATAACCCAAGCAATTCTCAATTTAAGGGCTTTCCTTTTTAATGTTTAGCACATTAGATAACAAAAAAAAAATTGGTCAAACCTTGTTACCTTGAAAAGCAGTCTTTATGGCGTCACAGCTGGATTATCAAAAACTCTGAAATTATTTTCATATGAGCATTGCATGAAATATGATATGAATAGTTTCATTTCAGTCTCTATTTAATACACATACGTTTAGTTATGAGTGACCAGTTTAAAGAAGTGGGATACATCCTTACAATGGAATATTAAACAGTCATTAAGTTTCGCGCTTTGGATATCAGGAAAACAGAAAAAAACATCTACAATATTATAGTAAGAGACAGTAAGAGAAGAAAGTAGATTGTAAGCTGTTGTAAGTTGTATTAGCGATTCTGCCATATCTCATTGCATTGTGTGATAACTTGCACACGTAGAACACCCACGGAGAAGAAGCATCAGCAAGAGACAGAGAAATATAAATGCTAATTCTTTGAATGTATATTGTACGTATATTTTGTCTTATCTCCCCCACATGTCTTTTTAAAAAGAAAAATTTTTTAATGTTTTTATTTATTTTTGAGACAGAGACAGCAGGGGAGGGGCAGAGAGAGAGGGAGACACAGAATCTGAAGCAGGCTCCAGGCTCTGAGCTGTTAGCCCAGAGCCCGACGCAGGGCTCGAACTCACGGACCGCGAGATCATGACCTGAGCCGAAGTCGGACGCTCAACCGACTGAGCCACCCAGGCACCCCTCCCTCAAATTTCTTTAATAAGCATCAATTACCTTCATAATAAGAAAACCATAAATGTTTTTAACCTACATAACCTAGATAAGCACAAAAGTCTTCTAACCAGTATACCACTATTTCTTCTCCAATATCACTAATGGAAAAAACGCTATAACCTAGAAATCAGACAGATAGTTCAGGGGACTCAGGAGCCAACCATAAGATAATGGTCATGAAATAAAAATAAAACGTAAACAAGATGGACGTAAGCCGTATTTTAGTTTTGGGGACACATTCCTCACTGCCTTTTGTTAAGCCAGCACTTCAGTCTCCAAGTTCAATTCTGCTTTTTCTTCCCCATCAGCATGGATAGGTTTCAGAAGTAAAGTCAACCAAGGTTATCTTGTTCTTTTATCCCATTCATTCAGTGGCTGATGACAAACACACGGAGACAACCGGCCTTTATGAAAGGACATTTCTGAAGTCTCTTCCCTCACTACATCCTGCTCTTCTCTTCAAATTATTTTAGAAACGTACACTGGGTTGCAGTTTGGCATTGTGGACTGAGTCTACTAACAAGCGTTGAGACACTGGTGGTTAAGAGTACACTTTCTGCTCCTCGGGGCTGGCCCCCAGTAGTCTCTTTCTGGAACCCCAGAAAAGGGGTTAACGAATAGGGTGGACCATGACTCTGGGAGATCAGTGGATAAGAAGGGAGCACTTGGATGTGAGAGTCCAAAATAATCACAACTCAGAAAGGCAGCCAAAAACATGTAATCCAGCCACCCTGTTTGTAAGCCATGGTCATAAATATATATCAGCAGAGTCTTTACCAACCAAGCAACATGAAAGAAACATCCACCCCATTATTCGACCATATCAAAGAGTAAGATTTAAAAACCACCTTAGGTTACAGAATTTTAAGTGTCACAATGAGCAATACCTTCCTCTTTCTCTTTGCAATACCTTTGTGGGTATGTATACCGGTAAATTTTACCTTATCCTCCACCCCCACATAAATTTAATAAGCAAAATGTCTTGGGGCACCTGGGTGGCTCAGTAGGTTAAGCGTCCGACTTCGGCTCAGGTCATGATCTCACGGTTCATGGGTTCTTCGGGCTCTGTACTGACAGTTCGGAGCCTGGAGCCTGCTTCAGAGTCTGTGTCTCCCTCTCTCTCTGGCTCTCCCCTGCTTGTGCTCTCTCTCTCTCTCTCTCTCTCTCTCTCTCTCTCTCTCAAAACTAAATAAACATGAAAAAAATTTAAAAAATAATCAAAATGTCTTTAGTAAGTATCTCAATAAATTATCTTTATAAGAAAACCATAAATGTTGTTCTCCTTTTTCCCCCAGCCACTAGGAAAACTACGACACTAATTTGGTGGGGTTAATGCTTGGTTCATGGTAGATGCTCAATAATTATGTGTGGGAGAGAAGGGAAGGACAGGGAAGAAGGGGGGTGGGAAGGAGAATGGAAGGAAAACTCACAACCATGTATTTCATGTATTGTTTTTTGGGCTGCACACTGCAGAGTGATGAGGACATATCCCATTTTTAAGACTTCCAAAGTCATCCCCTGGTGTCATTAACAGTCCTGGTACTCAAAACTTCTATCAAGAAGTTCTCCCTACAGCTAATATAAATTCTCTCTGCTTGATCTTAAGCCCACTTACTCCGGTTCTGTCTCGGAGGAGAAAAACGGAACAGCTGATCTCAACACTTGGTACAATAAGTCTTCATATATTTAATGAGAGTAAGTCATCACTTCATTGCCTTTTCTTCCTCCCCTTAACAACCCCAATTCCCATAGCCTTTCTCCATGGATCCCGTGTTCTAATCCCTTAATCCAATGATGCATATTAGTACTCAGTTCAAAGTCGGTAAAAATAGCATGTTGTCAAATGGCAGTATCAAGAGGTCCAGAACAAACACCCCCAACGTGAGGAGCTTCTGTTTCACCTCCTCAGACAACCTCTGTAAAGTCTGAAGAGAGCAGGGATGCTCCCTGGCCTCTCCTCCAAAGATGGGTGGTAGAACACAGTTTGTACAGGCATGTTCGGGCTGTCACCAGACATTTACTGGCCTGTTCAGGAATGTCTCGCGCTGTGCTGGGCACAGGCATACGGTGAATAACCAAACGGATGCGGCTCCTATGTCATGAGCAATCTGCCAGTTTGGATGTGAATGTGCCTATGTGTTTGTATGCACACACGCAAGGGAGGAAGTGGAGTGGCTGTTTATTTTGTCTGTCAACAGCTTTCAAGTGGCACCTGCCACAGCAGCAATCAACCTCTGCTGCATCATCACCAAACTGATCATTCTGGAATATGATCACTGGAGTCGTTAGGTGCTCATCGCACAGGGCATCCACAGCCTGGAGTTGCCGCTGTCTCCTGGATACGAAGCTATCGGAGGCATATAGCATCTCTTAACCTCTTTCATTCATCCCAGGCTTCAGATGCCAGTAGAACATTCTGTCTTATTATGTTGTTGCTGTTGTGGCTCTTGGGGGATCTTCCTTTTACCAGTTTAGTACCCTTCCTCCTCTCCCACTGTTCCATCCATTAATTCATAAATACTATTATAGGCCCAGCAGTGTGGGCTAAGTACTTTCATTTCTAGCACTCTGTTCAGTGGTGGATGAGGCTGTAATGTCTCAGTATTGCAAGCCTAAGGTGATAACTGGGATTTGGGGAGCCAAAACAATGACCCAGACAAATGGAGAATGTTTTAGTCTACATAAGGAAGGGCAATTTTCCAGTAGATGGAGGCAGAGAAGAGGGAATGCGGGCTTATAAAATACACCTGTTGTCCCCGGGGAAATGGTTTGCATCTCTGCCTGCCTTACGTCTCCTCCTGTAATTCGGACCCAGACAGTCCCTTTAAGGTCTGTTTACATCTTACAGCCTGAAAATGCACCATCATCATTTCTTGAAGTCATTACTCAGAACACACCCCCACTGCATTTCATTTTTATTATCCCCATTTTAGGAACGATTAAATGGAAGCAGAGAGCGGTAGCAATGAAGCAAATCATGAGAGGCTCTGATAAAGACAGAAGCTTGAATGCTTGCTGGAACTGCTTCTCTGTGCCAGACTATTTTTAATGCAAGTTTATGCAGCTGTCCCCCACTTAGAGAGAAGACTTACAAATGAACCCATTCTGCACGCATTTTTCCACCACCATCCCCTACCCTTTCCAACCTATCATGCTATCCCCGCATGCATGCAGGTGTGGGAAATGTTCTCCTCCACATTCCCACATACCAAAGACATTACTTGGCTTTCTGTGACTGTAATTCTGATCCAGAGATCTCTGTGCTATTCTAGCTGCCCCCATGCCTCCTTAGTGGCTATTTATACAGGATCCCATTACAAGTTCACAAGAGCAGGTGCTATTTTAAAAAAATAGGAGGTTGAGTAAATATATAGAATTTTTACATGCTTGCAGTATGTTCAGAGAAAATACGTAAGACCCTGGAAATAAGGATTTCTCTGGGGAGGAGCCTGGGGGAACTGAAGATCACAGATAAGAGGATGTTCTTTTCACTGGATACCCTTTTGTACCATTTGACTTATTACCATGTGCAAATGTTACCTTAAAAAAAGGGGGGGTGGAGGGCAGTGACTGACATTTGTTGAATACTGGCTATGTTTCAGTCACTATTAACTGGTATTTTATTATAAAATCTCCTTTAATCTTTATAACAGCCTTATGTAAAACCCTATTTTACAAAAGGGGAACGGACTCAGGTAGTATGGCCACTTGGTTTATGCAGCTGATAGACGGCAACAAGGGGCATTCATCTCTGCTCTTTCTGAGTCCAAAACCATGCTCAGTCCCAGATTACGCTGCCTTGACTTCAAGTCTTTCAGAAGGAGCCAGATTTATGAGACAGTAGCTTTGAGACTATGTTTTAAAACCTGAGAGGGTATTCACATGGTTCACACCAGCATCTGAATGAGTCTTCGTCAACCTGAGGCTCCTCGTTGAAAAGTGTAAGGCCTGCCTCCTCTGGGAGGTTGGGCCTCACTGAAAATGGCGCCCACCCCGCCCGCCAGACCCTTGCTAGCACTTGGCCTGCTCACACTAGCAGTGGAGAATGTGCCTGCTCTCCCGCTCTCTTCAGTAAACCACTCCGTCCACCTGGAGGCATTTCAGGCAGAAGTGAAATGCCTGGTCAATATACTGACTCTCCTAAACATATGAATTCTTCATTTATTTAACAGCTATCTTTTGAGCCGTCACTCTAAGCCAGATACTCTTCTAGAGTATTCGGCTTATAGAGGTGAACAACGTCCTTGCTCCCAGGAAGCATCTGTCCTGGTGTGAAGAGACAGGTGATAATCAGGCAAATAGGCAAAACATCAGATAAAAAAGTATCCTGAAGAAAATTAAAACGAACTGTTGTGATAGGGTGGCTCAAGCTCTACGTTAGCTTGAGTCACCAAGGAAGGCCTTCTGAGGAGATGATATCTATCTAAATGACAAGAATGACAAATATTCCCTGGAAGCTACTGTCCTTAGAAACAAACTCAGGTTCCCTTTGTATGCTTCAGCTCCCACCCCAGTTCCATTCCAAGTGCTTACTTATTTACAACGTGAATTTTGTAATCCAAGAAGCTAGAGCCAGAAAGGGCCCTAGAAGTCGTCTTAATCTCATGCCATGATTTCAGACATGAAGAAAGAAAGATCCAGGAAAGTGAAAAGAGCAGGTCACACAGCTAGTTAAGGGCATGACCAGAAGCTGTGGGTCTTGTCTGTTGCCTCATTTTCCCCACAAATCCAGATCCCTTCCCCATTTATCTTCCCAGCTTCCATCTCCTCCCTGTCAAATATTCACCCTGGTGCCTGCCTCTCTGGAGTCCACAGACACGAAATCTTCCCCAGAGGGCACATGGGACCCTCTGGAGTGGTATTAGAAATCCTGAGAATACAGAGGGTCCTGGGGGTCAGGGTAACAGTGGAAAAAAAGGTTTGACTTCCCATGGTACAACTTCAGCACATCCCAGATATGCACTAGAGCTGTGCCTGGCTCCTGCCACCCATCTCTGCCCACAAGGGAGCCCTAACAAGGGGTTCCACACTGGGGAGCCTCCTGGATCTGTGAATTCAACGAACAGTAAAGACCACTTTTCAGCAATGTTCCCTGATTGAACCAAACCGTATGAATATGTGATATTCTATGACCTCCTACCCCCTCCCAAAATGCTTTACAAAAAGATTAACCACAGAATTTCTTTAAATAACAAGCTCCCTTGTTTAAAGTACATTTAAAGTATGATCTATGAAAACTCAATCTACATAACGGTTTTATCTCCCCTCTGCCCCCCTTACGTTACATCAAGGGCAATAACGTAAACTTGGATTCTTAATGATGGATTTTCGACTCTTGTATTATGCAATGGTTCTCATTCACCTGACACATACTTATTGAACTGCTCTATGCAACACACTTTTCCAGGTTGCTGGGAGGACAAGACGATATAAAGACACAGCCTCTGCCATCTGGAAGCACGCATCCACACAACTCTAAAACAGGCAGATGGGACGGTGCTACAACAGAGGTAGAGACAACGGTTACGGGGGGCAAGGGAGCGTGACAGATTATATTTTGGTCAAAGACGAGAGAAGAAGACAGTGACAGTTTCATTGGGCTTCAAAGGACGGTTATTATTTGTATAACTGGACAACTCATTTCAGAAAAAGGAAACATGATACATGCTGTACAGGAAGCAAGACATACAGGGAAATATCTTAGAACAGAGAGAGCCCAATGTAGCTTGATGGTGAGCCGGGAAACAGCAAGGGAGAGAAGATGGGCTTGGAAAGGTAGACAGGAGCCTTGAACACCAGAATAAAGTTTGGACCCAGTGCATAAACTATAGAAGCTTTGAACAAGGTTTGGGCAGAGAAAGAACATGATCAGAGTTGTGCCTTAGGAAACTCATTCTAGCAGCCATGTCCAGGACTGATCTGAATGGATAAAGGTAGGCATCTATTTAAAAAATTATCACATGCTTCCTGGATCATATAAAGAGGAATAAACTCAAGAGCTACAGCAAAGGGAGAACTGATGAGAAGGGAAGGGATGCAAATCCGAGGGAGGGTGACTAGTTTGGGAAAGGTTTGGGAAAGGGCAGTAGTGGGAGTGGTCACAGGCCTCAGATTCCAGCCTAGAGAAGTCAGCACGAGTGACGGTAAGATCTCTTTAAGGAAGGAGAGGTGTGAGATGCCCCATCCTTGAGGCAGTAATCGTGAGTCTACTGCATAAAAGCTACCCAACTGGACATCTCTGATCCATGTACGAAGCCTCAGTTATTAATAACTCCTCTTCTGGAAATATACAGAGGTGCCTATCATACATGAGTTCCAAGAACACTTCTTAAATTATTATGTCTCTATAGCAGCAGTGAAAAGCAGCTTGATTGGAGTGCAGGGCAGGAGCCCAGGGGAAAACCATTTCTGAACAAATGATAACTCAGTAGAGGGAGAGCAACTTTAATCAAGAACACAAGGAATAATCTAAGTCTTATGGCTGTGCCATGATATAAGGAACTCCATGACAGATTGAAGTCTTTCAAGTTTAAGAATAAGGCCCCAGGTTCCCACTACGTGAGCCACACATGCTGTTTCACAGATGAGCATTCACCTAACTACCTTTCCAGGGTTCATGGACAAGACTGTGAATTTCAAGACATTTATCTCTGGTCTCTTTTCCTGGCCCTTCTTTCTGGAAATATATAATGTGGGTTTCATTCCAGTCAGAGTCATGCTGACATCTTGAAGCCTGTTCTCAGCCAACTGACTGAGTCCATAGAAATTGCTTTAAATTGGTGTTTCCCAACATGTTTTACAGACTATGAATTTCATGAACAAAGGGGTCTAATAATAAAATAAATTTTGAAAATATCAGAGTAAGTAAAGTTAAAGATGGCCCTTTGCTATAGACAGTATTCCTCTGAGCTTCCAAATGTTACTATGCTCTGGGAACCTCCCAGAAGGAGAGCCTGGAGGTATGTCTCCCAACCTTATTTATCTTCAGAACCATTTTTCAGCAAAGAATCTCGAGGGACAAATGACACCTGAAGAACATATACCAGAGAAACACCAGTGCTGACATTGCTCTGGGGAGCATTTGTATTTAAGTAGGAATCGGGGATAAAATCAAAAGCGAATACCTGTTAAGTTCTTACTGTGTGCCAGGCACCTTTCTAAGTCCTTTGCATATATTAATCTATTTAATCCTCATAACAACCCTGTGATCTCAGTACTTTTATTTTTATTCTCATTTTATAGATGAAGACACTTGAGGCACAGAGTACTTAAGAGATTTGTACAAGGTCCTAAGTAGACAAGTTTGTGAGTAGAAGAGCTAGGAAGTGAACCTACGTAGTCTGGCAATCACAGAAATTAATTTCTAATGGTAGAGTTTCAGATACTGTGGTCAGCTGTCAGCGGGAGAGATCCTGAGGAGAGCCTTGCATGGCAAGCCTCTGATCACAGTAAATTCAAACCCATATGCTTGCAAATTACGTTTCATCGGCCTCCCCAGTACACTGTGTAGGACACAACTTCTGAATTATACCACTGATTTGATTTCTTCACTGAATTATGTTACATTATACATGTACACTCTTCCATTAGAATAAAGTCATGATTCACACAGCACCATAACCAATAAAAATGATAATGCATAAAGAAAATAATCTCTTGATTAACCAAAGGGCAAGAACACGAAGATGCAAGTTGGAGAAACTTTGAGTTTGAGCTTCTCCTGTACTCTCAAAGTATTGCACTCTAACTTCACAGCTCAGAGACCAAAACTAAGGTTGGGTTTGGTTTTCTTTTAATGTGCCGCAAAATTTTATGTCCCTACCCCATCTGCTTTGCTTGAGAATTGACAAAAGATATGTCCTACCCTCTCCCACTTCCTCTCCTTGTTCAGAAGGATTATCACCAGTTTCGGGTGCATCTGGTAACCATCTTCACTGAAGGACAGATTTCTTCCCTCAAAAGTGACATTGATCAGATATCTGTAAAGATAAAAGAAAACAAAGATTAAAAGTATGAAGAAGGTATGCCAAGAATAAGACAGGAAGACAGAGGGAAAGGTGAATGGAGACAGACACCTAGATAGACATACAAATATCACTGTGAAACTGTTAGGCATAGAGACATTCAAGTTTTCATTTAATAGGAATAATATGGAAAGATAAGAAACCTACTTCATTAGGTTTGTAAAGCTTAAATGAGATAACTTCCCACCGAGGCCTGGGACATAGTAAACCCTCCTTAAACATTAATGGTTATTATTCACAAAGGGAGGTCAATTAAAGGGTGGAGTCGGTAGAGAGAAGAAAGGGGGAGTGTACCAAGACAGCTTTCTGCTAAGAAAGGTGGCACACTGGAGCACAGGGTCTCTCTGCCTCTCAGAGATATGTACACACTTTTGAACTCTTGCCAAGATCCAGGCCATGCTTCTAAGAGCTGTGAGAGGAGTCCAGCAGTCAGGGGTCTGGTTCCTCAGGATACATCTGGAAACTGGGGCTATTGCATTGTGTATAGTGAACAGAAAATACCGGGGGGTGGAGGGGGTTGGAGGAAGGAGGGAGAGATATCTCAGAAAGTATTCCAGGCACAGGCACGTAAATTAGCAGTAACTCTGGAAGTAACTGGAGTCAAACCAATGAACTTTATCTTCCCCCTCAACACCTGCACCTCCAGCTCACCCTTGTTCCTCTGCTGGCTGCTCCGATCTGATGAAGAGCTCCCTCACTGGGAATTCCCACAGGCGTGCTCATTACAACCACATTAGTGCAACTGTGCTGATGGTAATTAATGTCCCTTTACCATAATGGCCCAAGGAGTCAATAATGATTAGCTCAGTGTTCACATGACATGCTACTCTAGAGCCTTGGGTCTGGTGCCGTCGTGAGGTGTCTCTGCTGAGAAGCAAAAAAGGTATCTTGTAATTGCCACCAGGGTTCTAGGGGCTTCGAATTTGTGACCAACAACAGTTTCCTAACACACTGAAGGGAAGAAGAATGTATCAGGAGGCAGCTTAAAGGATCCTGTTTTAAGTCTTCTCATTCAATGAAACTGTGAGGCTCTTTGTTCTTCCAGGTAACATTAGGTTAACTAACAAGGTTGCTAAGATGCAGATCCTTCAGGCACTTATAAAAAGAATACTAGATGTCATGAACCAAACCCGCATGGACCACTTATTATTTCAAGAGCTGCCTGGGCTTTTTCAGCCTGTCATTCTCTGGTCTTATGGTCTTCACAAATGCAATCAAAAACACAGAGGCCTCAAAAGAATAGAGGCCTCTAGAATCTCAGAATTGAAAGAGACTTTCGTAGTCAACTGGTCCACCACTTCTTACAGTTTATGCTTTCCCTCTCCAACAGAAAATTGGCTCTCTCAGCCCTTCTTGTTATCACTGCACCCTCTATCATCAAGAGTGCCATCTCACTGTTGGGCAGGGTGCCTTTTTTTATTTTTTGTTTTGTTTCGTTTTGTTTTGTTTTCTACTTAAAGTTGAAATCTGCTCAGGGCACCTTGGTGGCTCAGTGGGTTGAGTGCCTGACTTTGGCTCAGTGAGTTCGTGAGTTCGAGCCCCACATCAGGCTTGCTGCTGTCAGCACAGAGCCCACTTTGGATCCTCTGTCCTCCCCCCGCCCCCCCGTCCCTCCCCAGCTGCGCTGTCTCAAAAATAAACAAATATTAAAAAAAAGCAATTTACTTTCCTGAAACCCCTGGATACTGGCTCCTTCTTAGATATTATTCAGTCTTAGTCTACTCCATCTTCCACATGAAAGCTCTTCAACTATTCAAAGACAATTATCATGCCTACCTTGTAAAGTAAATGTTAATCTTTGAAGAAAACTTAAGCTCACTTAGTTCTACAATTTTATTTTATGTTTTTAAACATTAAAACAAATTTTTTATTATTTATTTTTGAGAGACAGAGTGGGAGTGGGGGGAGGGGCAGAGAGAGACAGGGAGACTCAGAATCCGAAGCAGCCTCCAGACTCTGAGCTGTCAGCACAGAGCCTGATGCGGGGCTCGATTTCACAAACTGTGAGATCATGACCTGAACCAAACGAAGTCGGGCGCCCAACCGACTGAGCTACCCAGGTGCCCCTAGTTCTATAATTTTTACCTGATAGGAAACCGAAGCACTGAGAAGTCAAATTATTTGCCCAATGTCCTACAACTAATTTAGAGCAGAAATTACATTTTAAGCCATATTTCTAGTCCCATGATCTCTACCGCACCAGCCTGACATATGCTACATCAGGTTTAACATCACCAGTTCCTTCACGTAGTTATCATATGCCATGACTTCAAGCCCCCATTCTCCTTATCCCCTGGCTGCTCTTTCTGGACACTTCCAACTGGTAAAAGTGTAGTGCCTCCTAATTCAACTCAACACTCCACACAGCATCTCCTCCATCCCTTGTACTGCCCCTCATCTCTCGGGTCCGTGCTGCTTGCTCAAGCCCATCACTAGTTAGAAAATAATAATCAGGTCTCCTATACTTTACAACTTCAACACTCCAGCCAAAGCCCTATATAATTCATTCCAAGGAACAGAATTACAAAACCACAAAACACTTCAAACTAACAAACCAGAATTTAAGCACCCAACGTAATTAACTTGGAAAATATATTCTTATTATAATAATACTGCATTGCTTAGAATAATTTCTGGAATTCTTCAGAGAAGGTTAATGAGACATGCAAAAAAAATTAGTTTTCTCTCTCTCTCTCTCTCTTTTTTTTTAGAGGAAAGGGAGGAGGAGAAAGGGAGAAAGAGGAAGGGAAAGAGAGAGAAATTAGTTACCTAGCTTAAGCACCCTCCTTTTTCACCTGACATGGCTCTGAATAATTCTGACTTTATCTAAAAGACCTTTACAATGTTTTTTAAGAAATGTCCATTTCAGAAAGCAATTATGAGAAAAGTTCCAAAAATAAGTAATAAGAAGCATAAATGCTTCTCAAGATGACTTCTTTGAAGGGGACAGCATTGAATTGGGTGTATAAGTTTTAAAATTCAAACTGTCAGAAAATAAACTACATTCATGGATAATGTAATTGCTCTGTAGTTAAATTTTTCTAGTTATTCCTGTTGCACATCCTTTTGATTTTTTAAATGAACTCCCTCTGGGATGTTCGCTCTCTTCCAGCTCTACAGGTCCATTTTATTCTACCTAGACACTTCTCATGTATTTTACACTTATCAAAAATATTGATACATTTTATGACAATATGCAAAATATTCTTCTCAAAGTATCCCTTAATTATTCATATCCTTCAGCAGTATGCAGATTAATCATTCACATTGTGTTTTTCTGAGTAATTCCCTCTAACGTGCCAACATTTGGCCATTAGTGAGGAGCTTGCAAATACACACCCGCCCTGAACAAGGATGCCCTTTGAATAGCAGAACAAAGCAGTCCATTCACTAGGGACAGCAAGTATGATAAAATAATCAGGAGTGTGGTCACTTCTAGGCATGGGACTTTGGCATTTCCTCTTCAAAATGGAAACACCATTCTACCTCCTGCTTATCAGAGAAGCCCAATGTGCTAATCAAATGAAATAATGAATTAAAAAAAATCAAATGAAATAATGGATAGGAAAGCTATAGAAAACAGGATACAAACATAAGGTTATTTAATGGGAAGAAATCAGAAAAAGAAATATCTTAGTGTCATTTGAATATCTAAAGGGAAGAAACTTGCCTCATTTTGGATCTTGTGAGTTAAAGTGTGATAACTACATTTTAACGAGACCCAATTATCAATGGAATACACATTGGAGGAATGGAGATTGCACTCCACGTAGGGAGGGATAAACTAGGTCAAATGGTCACATTCGTCAATTTAACTTTCCATAAGGCCTGAAAATATCCAACCACCTTTGGATCTGGCTGCACTTTGCCAATTTTGAGCATTAATTAAAACCCCAAAGCTTCCATGTGTAAATCCTTGGTAAAGGATTAAACTATAATTAAGATGCGACAGACATTCTGTTTTCCTCTAAACGTGTCATCCTCAAGCAGACAGTCAGAAAGCCTAACTCAAGTGGCAGTCAGATTCAGAAACTCTTCCTGGAAGATTCTAGGCCCCTGGAAATCCCAGCAAGGTTTGATATATATATATATATATATGTGTATATATATATATATATATATATATATATATATATATATATATACATATATATATATATATACACATATATATATATGTATATGTATACATATATATACATATACATATATATATATGTGTATATATATATATATACATACGTATATATATATATATATATATATATATTGCTTGATTTGTCTCCAGGATGCAGATGGACCCTAACGAACCTCCTTGTGTCTCATAAAGTTCTAATACTACACAGAACCTTAAACTGTTAGAACCAGAAGAAAATTTAGAAACTACCCATTGAGGGAAGGGGAAAACAGGTCCCAAGATGCTACCCTTATTTTCCAAGGTGACCTGCCCGTTCAGGACTAGAGTTCAAGTCTTCTGGTTTTCAGTTCAGTGTTCTTTTCGTTATAACACCGAGTGAAGGTGAAAGCAGTTTTGTGAGCCCCAGATGTGCATTTTAGCACTCTCATGTCACGTGTCATGCCTTGGACTATGTAGATCCCTAATACAGACTGCATGAAATAAAATACATCTCATTTCCTGCTTGATTCCTTGTTGAGAAAGAGCCTCAGAACCCCGATGGGCTCAGAGCCAATACATTTGCTTTATATGGCTAAAGTCATACTCCAGTGGGTTTAATGAGGTCAAGCTGAGGTAAAAAAGCCCTTGTGCCTCTTTGACATTGACCATGCCACTCAGAGCTCATCCACTGCACCACAATGATACCTATAGCAATGATTTAGCAGGATGCCCTGTGTGGGAGGCATCCAGAAGAGCTCTGCTAGAATTTTCCCAGCAAACCAAGAGCCCTGGCACTGTAATTCTCATTCTGCCCTCCATACTTTTACAAGGCACTCAATTTTTAAAATTAATGTCTGTTAATAAGAAATATAAGTGGTAATGAGAAAGATAAGTCTCTCCCTTCATCCAATCCTTTAATTTCTAGATGAAGCGGATGGAAGTCCAGAAGGATTTGTGGCTTTACCAAGATCACATGGCGGGGCTGGAAGCAGGATCCAGGTACCCTTACCCAGGGTCCAGCACATCTCAAAAAACAGTAGAATTTTTCATAGCTCTCAGTTTCCATTCTCTAGCTATTTTTTTTTAATTTTTTTTAACCTTTGTTTATTTTTTTTTGAGACAGAGAGAGACAGAGCATGAATGGGGGAGGGTCAGAGAGAGGGAGATACAGAATCTGAAACAGGCTCCAGGCTCCAAGCTGTCAGCACAGAGCCCGACGCGGGGCTCGAACTCACGGACCACGAGATCATGACCTGAGCCGAAGTCGGACGCCCAACCGACTGAGCCACCCAGGCGCCCCCATTCTCCAGCTATTAAGAGTGAAGCAATAAAGGAACAAAATTCCAGGCACAAAACTTGAATTCTTGATCCCTTGTTTACAATTTCTAACTCCAAAATTCTGTAACTCTATAACTGAATCTTTGGTGTGTTACTTACTTTCCAAGGCCTTCAGCTCCCTCATCTATAAGACTGACTGGTTCACACTGTCTTCCTTGCCTGATGAGGGAAGTACAGGGCTGCTCCCCTGACATGAAATAGATGATCTATTTCATCTGTTACATTACATTATTATACTCTATCATCTGAACGGCAAAACCACAAATCTTTCTGTCTTTCTCTTGTCTCTCTTAACCACTTTACTATTTCACTTCGTATTCTTTCATACACACATTTCCTCTTGAAATAGTGGAAACAATTTCTCACAGGATTAGAAATAGCAGACTTTAAAACATTTAAAAGCTATCTGATTAGAGACTGGTATTAGGGGAAAGGAGGCAATGATATTGAAAAGTTGGACAGTCAGTGTTATGGTTTGGTAAACTAAATAGAAAACTTCTGACTTTTGCCCACCTTAGAAATTCACAATTATCAACGTAAATCCAAAATGACCAGTACAGTGCTGTCTACATGGCAAGCCATGGCCAGGGAAATAATTGTCCACTGGACTCACCAATGGGTTCTTCTGAGATTAAGCCCAGGAGAAATATATCATTAGTAAGATATCCTACAAAGCGAAGATTTAGACAATGTCTCAAAATGCTAATGGAAAATAAAGAGAAACAGAAAAGAAACTGAAGAGGAAAGGACTGTGGTGCACATTCTCCATAACCACCCATCACCACTACTAGGCAGTGTAGCATGGAGAGTGTTTTAAGAGCAAGGATCATGCAGTCAGACAACCTCTGTTCAAATCCTAGACCCATCAGTTCCTAAACTGTGTGGCCATCTTTTCAAGACTCACGAATTATTTTATTCTTGCCAGTAATGGCTTTCTTTTTAAGGAAAAGGTATTTGAAGAAGTTTTAAAGGTTTCCTCTGACATATAATGTCATATATAGAAATATTACACCACGCTGTTGAACGGAATAATTAGAAATACCAGTTTCCTAAGCTGTCAAATACAATTCTTTTCTCTTATTTCCGTATAACGACACTTAATAGAGAACCTCAGGAAAAACTAATTTAAAGACTGCATTGCCATATTAATTTAATAATTGCTTGAAAAAGATTAAAAAATAGTTTGTCTTCCAGTAAATTAAACATTTTCTCTGAAATGGTGTTTATATCATTAATCTATTTTGCAAACCATTCTTCACAAATCACAAAAGGTTCAAGTTTGGGCTAGTCCATATTTTAGTGATTTAAATTCTAAATTCCCAGTGTTAAATTAATGAGATAGTAAAGTATCTTGAGGACTGACTGATATAAGTTTAATATACTTCCTCTCACCTGCTGGTGGTGAAGATTGTGCTCTGGCCCCTTAGCAGCCTGGGCTGAACTGAGTTCATTTGAGGAGTAAATGGTGATGTATCAATTCACCATCTATTGCAACCAAGAGGCTTCTCAGGCCCCTTGGCCTAATAGAGGGAAAAAGTGCTGCTTCATGAATGAATGCCATGAATTATTTTCATGTGAAATCAAAGTGGAGAGGCATTGCTGGAAGTTGCTCAACAATCCCTGCTTGAATATAAGAAGACAGAGAACATTAACGTTCCTCCAGAAAGATGTTAAAGCAACGAGCATATTCTGAGTGGCTATGCCACGAGCTGCAATGACCTCATGCCTACCCACCAGTAGTACCCTTTCACCAAGTCGGGTCGATGTGGCAGGCCATAGCCAGAAAACAACTCTCCTCTGGACTTCCTAACGGGTCCATCTGGATCAAACCCAGGAACTTGTCCTCATTAATAAAATAGCCTATCCTCAAATGAATGACAAAGCCTGGGCAATGCCTCAAAATGCTTTAGTGGTGAGGAGTAGAAAGAAAACAAAAGGGAGAAACAGAATAGGTTAAGCAAAGAGGAAAGGAATGTGGTATGCATTAAATACACACATACACAACAACAACAACCAACAACAACAGGCCCTGCAGTGGGGTGTGTAAGAGCAAGGACACTGGGGTCAGACGAGTTCTGCCCAAGTCTTTGATCCGCCAGTTCTGAAGCTGTGTGATCTCACAAATTATTTAACTTCTGTCTCCATTTCTTCCTCATTAAGGATGTGAATAAAAACAGTACCTACCTCATAGGACTGTTGTGAGGATCAAGTAATTCAATACACAGATCGGACTTAGAAATGCACCTGTCCCCCAGTGAACAGTATGTGTTAGCTGCATCTCTTACTGTAATTACCTTTTTTTTTTTTTTTTGGTTGCTTAGTTATCAGAGAATGTAAGTTTGCAGGGACTTTGGGAATCAGTCTAACTTTTCATATTTAGAACCAAACGCACCAAGGCCTGGGGAAATGCTGCTATTCTTTGGCATGTTAAATTCAGAATCTGAGTCTCCTAATTCCTAGGTCTCTGCTTTTTCCCAATACCACCAGTCCAGAACATTTCCTCTCATTCCGACAATACCCCAAACTCTGAAGGCTCTGGACCATTTGGTTTCTTACTATGATCAGTAACCCTCGTGAGGGTCTGTGTAGTGGGGAATCACTCAAATATACTTCAATATAAAGTTCACTTCCTGAGAAAGGCAAAAGAGGAGCTCATATCCCCATAATTTTGGCCTAGAAAAAGTGACTCCTCAAAATGACCCCCATTCTGATCTCCTAGAGCCCTGCTTTCAACACTCTGTAATTCTCTTTAAAATTCCTTTGGAGGGGGGCACATCCTTGTTTGTGTATTCCTTGGAAACTAGTGAGGCCACCCCCCGCCCCCTTTTTTTTTATTGCTACACCACTTCATTTAATGCTTTATTAGACACACAGTAGGGAAAACAGGTATACCTAATCACAACAGTGAAGTTTACCCTATTTTTTAAAGTTTTTATTTAAATTCCAGTTAGTTAACATACAGTGTAATATTAGTTTCAGGTGTACAATATAGTTATTCAACCTTCTGATGTCAATTAACAAAGTGTGCTGAACAGCAAAGCTGTTTCCCATTCAGGAAACTGTGCACAGAACTCAGTAATGGAAAAGGAATCCCTCCTTGCTCTCATGCCCATAAACTTTAGTCACCTCCACTATAGCTGAGACCTGCTAAAGTGCTAGGGAAATTCAGAGTTACTAGAGGCAGTCGGAAAGGTGGAACTTCCCAGTGGGAAGGAATCAAGTAACTTTTCTGGATACTGTTATTGCCACCTATCTCTTTTTGAGTTCTTATTTCCATTATGTACATAAATTAAACTCATTTTCCTTTTAAAAAGTCCTGAATAAAAGATTTCTTTCCTGTTCCATAGATGAGGTGCTCAATATGTTGGAATATAGACCTATAGGCTATCAAAGCTAAGTGGTTGGACCTTCCCAGAGAAAACACCAAGACAGGTCAAAGGCGAGCTGATCTCTGAGTACACTGATATTTCTTTTTTATGCCCACTAATAATTTTAAGGTGAAGACTTGCCTCTCTGACACCCATTTTAGCCCATCAGCTAGCAATACTGCTCAGGGGCTATGCCAAGACCAGCCAAACAATGACTGGCAAAGATTTCTCTAGGACATTCACCTTTGACCGGAAGCCCTTTTCTTCCTGTGAACTTTCAGACTGAATTATAAGAAACCCTGGGCATATATATACCCAAGAAGCCCTTGGTCAAAAATTCAAAGTGATCTGGGAATGATATCAGGGGAAAAAAATAAGGAGGCGCTTCTTTTCGTTTTTGAGCTTTCTCCATTTCCTCAATTCGTTCTTCTCTATTCTGGAGCCCCTCTCTATTCTCTATTATACTTCAGGTGGTCAACAAAATTAACACATCGGCAGTACCTCCATACACAATGGCTC
This sequence comes from Panthera leo, assembly GCF_018350215.1. Taxonomy (NCBI): domain Eukaryota; kingdom Metazoa; phylum Chordata; class Mammalia; order Carnivora; family Felidae; genus Panthera; species Panthera leo. The sequence continues at coordinate 47,023,754 of NC_056685.1, forward strand.
CCACCGCCTCTGTAGCTACCATAAGCTTAATTTCACAACTCCCTCCAATAGTTCTAATAAGGGGTAGCAAAAAGGGTGAAAAAATGAATTATTGAGGTGGCTTCAGTTCCAGGGATTAGGAGTGGAGGTTATGAGTTGCTGTCATCCATGGGAAAAGGGGGTTATCATTTAGTCTCCCAGTAATGGTTGTCAGATGTCTTCAAATGGATATTTCTAGAAGCAATTATATTGAATGGCAGGGAAAGAGGGTCAAAAGAGGGAGAATATTCCAGGGTCAGGTGATGGTTTCCAACAGACAGAGGAGTCAAGATGCCTGGGTGAAGATTAAGTCTTAGGGGAGATAGGTGTTCCATAATTACATCATGCTGCACATGCCATACAAAAACAGCAGTATTCAAAAACATTTCTCTGTCTTCAGAAAACCCAGGGAGCCATACCTACCCCATGGAGAAAGCCCTTTCACATAGAAAATAAAATGATTTTTTGAGTCTAGGGTCCAGGGAAAGACCAGGGGAACAAAATAGATGCTAAGTTCAATATAAAATGGGAATGGAGAAAGTGAACCATCAGGAAAGTTGGTCAGCAACTCGGTTAATGTGGCTCCCCCAGCACAGTGTGGAGAAATGGCTTTCCGGGACTACAGTTGAGTGGGAGGACCCATCCCCAAAAGTATGATTGGATTTGAAGGTACAAGAAATGCATACCAGGCAATAGTGAAAGGGATCTCACAGAGTTGAAAACAGTGAGATGAAATGTATATCTAATCAACGAGAACACACCAAGATGGAAACCACAACGCCAAGGTGCTGGTCAAAGGTTACTAGCCAAACACACATCCTATGTTTCTAGAGTTTTTGCAAGTGCTGCTCTACATCACAGTACTTTATGGCACTGTTTTCAGATCAGGTTAGGATAGAGAGGTCAGGGAAAGATTCAAGTTTTTGTTTATTTAATTTTAGTTAGCTACTTAAGACACCCGTTGATCTTTTCCAATATTCTAAAATAAGCCTGACCCTTGAGTCAGAATTTAAAGCAAGGTGAGGGCAAGCATTTATTTAAAACAAACTCTATTTCCCTCTTTGCTTGTCCTCAAAAGGACAGCACCATGAACCCCAACTGCATCCTTCACAGGGAAGCTAAAAGAAACGTGTAATCATTTCTCCCTGCTGTACTGTGTGGGGGCTAGAACTCTGCTGTTCCTTCTTTGTCAGGGGATCCTAGCTCTTTCTCTTCCTCTGTAGGTTGATGTTTCCATGGAAACATGCTCTTTAATGCTTCTGAAATTACTGTGCATTTATACCATTAACTCTTTGTTGACCAAGGCAGGTCATAAAGTGATTTGTTTTCCGATCTCTGAAAATTAATTCCATTTCCTATCTCATTTTACTTCAAACTGTTTAAAAAAGTTAACTGACACCTGATTGTCCCTTTTCCCCTATCAGACCTCACTCCTTAACCCTTGCAATCTTGGCTTTTGCCTCTATCATTCTACCAGAACTCTTCAATTTACAAGGTTATCAATAATTGAAGGTCAACAAAAATAAAAGCAGTAGGCTTTGCTTCATCATTATTCTCCTAGACATTATACAGCTTCTAACAGTTGACACTCCCAAATTTTCAGCAGCTATCCTTTCCCTTGTTTATTTGTTGTTTAAAATAGAATAATTTTTTGATTCTCCTCATACTTCTTAAGTTAGTTCTCTTTCCTTTTCTGTCCATTTTCACTTGAAACCCCCTAGCTTGGGGGTACCCCAAGACTGTCACCCCTGCTCTCTATTCTCTCCCCGAGACTCATTCATAGCCATCATATCAGCAATCACTTCTACACCAAGGCCTCCAAAATCTCCATCAGAGGTCCCATCTCCTTCCTGACCTTCAGTTTGATATCTCTGATTGGACCACTCTACCTGAGTGTTCTGATATCAGGTCAAACATAACAAAGCCAAGTCCAAGTCAAGTTCCTGCCTTTTGGCAACAAGACCACTACACATACAGTGTTAAAATTCTGGCACAGCTTTGACTTCTCTCTGTTATAATTTCATCTTTGCAACATGAATGAAGAGAAAAATAAGCCGACCGCTCTTATTAGCTGCATTCTCAGAAGCAATAAAATCAGTTAAAATGTCAGCTGTAGTTTAACATTATGTATAAAATAAGTTGATTGATATTTTTCCCCTTCTCAGAATTTTGTCTCCCCAAGGTAAATGAATCTCATGGATGTCTAGCCTATAAGTGAAATTGCTTGGAAGTTGTATTTCTGTTCTGGTCATTCAATTAAAAAAAACCCCTCTAATAATGCTACTATTTATTGAGTACATGCCAAGCTCTGTTCTGGATGCCTTGCATTATTTTAAATTCTCACAGACATGCTATAAAATAATAGATCACATTGTAATGGAGATCCAAGGTTGGTGGCACTGGCAGTTGATCTCACTTAATTTTGTGCGATTCTAAAACCCATACTCCTTCCATTGCCTCATACTAAGAATAATGTTGTCAAGAGAAGCAACGGGCAGGAGAAAATTTCTAACATGGCAGGACTAAAATCCAAACCCAGATCTGAATGGCTTCACAGCTGGGGCTCTTAATCATTATTTAAACCACCACCAAGCGTTAGTTGCCTTTAATTGTCCCTCGTGCCAGCCTCATAAGGGAGGTCGGCAGGGAAGAGGGTGAAACACACTGCCTCTGTACAGCTCTAAGAAAGACTGGAGGCACATTGCTGGTCAGGACACACATACAGAATAACAAGAGAACTCCAGACTCTAGGACTGTCAATCTGTCATATTTTACACGCACTAAGCTAAAAAAGTGAAGAAATGGAATTAATTTTCCTTATAGGAAAACAGGAAACAAACCACAAAGTAGTAAGCTTGACTAGACTTACAGAGGAATTAATTCTCAGATCACACTCCGGGAAGAAGTAACTTATGAAAGTCTAGGGCTATATTCTTGGTGTTCTTGTTAGAGACACACAACAAGAGCTAGAATATTTATTTACTTGGCGTGGTTAAGAATTGAATAAGTTTATCTTGCTTTGGCACAGAATATCTAACCTCTCTCTGGACTTAAAGTACAATATTAAAATACTTATTTGGAGCTACAATCAACTCTCAGTTACCTTCAGTAACGGAGGCAGAACCATACTCATGATCTGAATAATCAAATACGTAGCGTATTCTCGGTACTTAGCTTGCTTCTTCCTTCTTTGCCTTCTTTCCTGTATGCTTTTCTTTATCTTTTCCTTTATTTGAGGTTTTTTTGGGGGGGGGGATTCAGTAATGGTCTCCGTTCATTTTAGACATTTTCAGGACACAAATTCTTCCTCTAAGTGCATGAATCCCAGTTCTATCCCTGTGGTCCTGACCTCTTTCTCATCCCCCATTTCTATGTCTTGTTGGCCATTTCCGCCTGATTCCCCATTACAAACTCCAAGTGTAACAGATGGGTTTGTTTTATCTTCCCCCTCAAAATAGCTAACTTCCTAATTCCCCTCTCTCATTAGCATTTACCAAGCACTTGGAATAGTGCATGACACACAGTAGGCACTCAGCAAATATTAGCTATTAATATACAAATATTTGTTTATCTTGAAACCTCCCAGGTGTTTCTGACTGCTTCCTTTTCTTAGTTTTCCATGCCCAGTGAGTACCCTAAAACATTCCTGTTTTTACAAAATAATTATTGCATTTGTCTCTTCCTTCTTATCCCCACAATTTTCATCCTAGACCAGGCCTTTATCATATCACACCCAGTCCCCTCCTGGGCCCTCTGCCCAAATGCCACTTGAACTTAATCTTGCTAGACTTTTTAGTGCTATGTCACTCCTGCTCAAAACTCTCCAATGGCTCCCCATTCCCCTGAGCAAAAAGGTATCCTCAGTCAAGGCTCTCTACCTCCTGGCCCTATCTATCTATTTAGAGTTCTCTCATCCTCTATATGAACTCTTGCTGAAGCTAAGTGGCAGCTTTACCGTCCCCTGAATGTTTTGTCAACTTTCTTACCTCTCTTCTATTTTCACTCAATTGAGTAATCCAAATCTTGCTCATGCTTATGGACTCAGGTCAAGTCTTACCCTCTCTCTACACCTCCCTGACATTCAAGGTCTCTCTCTCTCTCTCTCTCTCTCTCTCTCTCTCTCTCCCTCTCTTCTCTCCTCCTGCCCTTTCTAGCTGCCAGTCTACATTTCAGTACTTCATCATTACCAACATGACCTGTTTTGTTCCTTTTTATTATTTAACTTTTCATGTGTCTGTATCTTGTTTTCCATGATAGACAATACACTATTGGAAGGTAAGAATCAAATCTTGTCCTTTTACTATCCTTTTCAGAATTCAAATTAGTGCCTTGCTTGTGTTAAGTATTTGATAAATATTTATTGATGTGTTTTGAACTTCCAGAAGACTGCTCTTGAAAGTCTCCCTTGCTACTTTTCACTTCCCAGCCCCTCAACATGTACCGCTTCTCTCTCTCTCTCTCTCTCTCTCTCTCTCTCTTTCTCTCTCTCTCACACACACACACACACACACACTTAACACTGAGTAAAAATTCATGTGGAAGAAAGTGACTGTCCAATTATCGATTAAAAAAAAAGGTATAACTACAACCTATCTAACTTTTCTGAAAACATGGAGACAAAAAGTGGAGTTGATTTCATTCTTGCTGCATGGGTCCTTTAAAAATTTTCCCCCTTCGGGAACACCTGAGTGGCTCAGTTGGTTAAGCGTCTGACTGGATTTTAGCTAAGGTCATGATCTCATGGTGGGATTGCAGGATCGAGCCCTGTACAGGGCTCTGTGCTGACAGGAGGGGGCCTGCTTGAGATTCTCTCTCTTGGACCCTCCCCCTCCCTCACACTATCTTTCTCTCTCTAAAATAAACTTTAAGGGCACCTGGTGGCCAGTCAGTCAAGCATCCAATTCTTGATCTCGGCTCAGATTGTGATATCAGTTAGTGAGTTTGAGTCCCTCTGTGCTGGTAGCACAGAGCCTGCTTGGAATTCTCTCTCTCCCTCTCTCTGCCCCTCTCCTGCTCATGCCCTCTCTCTCAAAGTAAATAAACTTAAAACATTTTAAAATAAACTTTAAAAGAAATTTTCCCCTTTGAATGTTCTCCCCTTTATACTGTCCATGAAAACATCTGTCTGCCCATGAGAATCACAAATCTTATTTCATAAGAAAGAAAAAGAAATAAAACTTTTAGATATTACTGTGCTGGCAATGATTTTTCTTTTCAGTTTAGAAAAGAAAAACATTGGGGAAACCTGAAACATATGTAAAAAATAATATTTGCATGTTCTTCATCAATGTAAATTCACTTTGTTAGCTTAGGGACAGAGAAAAATAAAACTCATTTTGCTGATAACATTGAGATGAGAAGGTCTTTATGCTAAGTGAAATAAGTCAGGCAGAGAAAGACAGATACCATGTTTTCACTCATATGTGGATCCTGAGAAACTTAACAGAAGACCATGGGGGAGGGGCAGGGGGGAAAAAGTTACAGAGAGGGAGGGAGGCAAACCATAAGAGACTCTTAAATACTGAGAACAAACTGAGGGTTGATGGGGGTGTGGGGGAGAGGGGAAAGTGTGTGATGGGCATTGAGGAGGGCACCTGTTGGGATGAGCACTGGGTGTCGTATGGAAACCAATTTGACAATAAATTATATTTAATTAAAAAAACAGATAAGAAGATGTGGTGTGTGTGTATATATATATAATGGAATATTACTCAACAATCAAAAAGAATGAAATCTTGCCATTTGCAACAATGTGGATAGAACTAGAGTGTATTATGCTAAGTGAAATAAGTTAATCAGAGAAAGACATATGATTTCACTCATATATGGAATTTAAGAAACAACACATGAACACAGGGGAAGGGAAGGAAAACTAAGATAAAAACAGAGAGGGAGGCAAACCATCTGAAACTCTTATTAAACACAGAGAACAAACTGAGGGTTGCTGAAGGGGGGCTGGGTTGGGGATGGGCTAAATGGGTGATGGGCATTAAGGGGGGCAACTGTTGGGATGAGCACTGGGTGTTATATGTAAGTGATGAATCATTAAGTTCTACTCCTGAAACCAATACTACACTGTATGTTAACTAACTTGAATTGAAATTAAAAAACAAAAACAAAAACAGAAAAACAAAAGGGGAATTTGTTTTTTGTTTTGTAGTATTTTTCAATTTTTGAGAAAAATTAAATATTCTCACTGGGGAAAGGAGATTAAGTTTTTTTTCAATGTTCACAATAACTACAAAATTCCTCCATTACCTCTCCTCCCTGCCTGCTCTTCCCCAACTAATCCATCCCATAAGATCAGAAGAGAAACTGAGGGTGAATATTCCTAGTAAGATCTTCTCTACATTTGGCTCAACTCTTGATAACCCAGGATATATCTGCAGAGATGCCTATGGGTCAATGCAGAAAATGCACAAAGTGAATATTTCACAGGTGGGAGATTAAGAGCTGAGGATAGTTCAGACTTTCTCTTTTGTAGATAACACCAGGATGCGAAGTAGTAGTCCAGGTGGAAATCAGAAAGTTATTATTAATAAGTCTCTCTGAACCTTAGCAAAGGTTTAATCCCTGTGAAAGCAGAGGGAAGTTAATTTGATTAACACTTGCCTGAATTCCCTCCTATTTGGGCATCCTATCATAACCTAGAGGAATTTAGCATTTGAGTCAATTTCCTTCTCTCTCTTCCAGTCACTACCGGGTCACTTTGATTATATAAAGTTAAAACACATTCGATGTGATTGGGGGAGAGGAGAAAAACAGCCTGAAGAAATGCAGTGTTTGATGTGTTTAATTACAAAGGGGGTTAGGGTGGGTGTCAAGAGAAAGAGAATGTGAGGGCGCAGGCACACACTGGAGAGGAAAGAAGAGATGGAGAGAAGATGAAGCAGCACGCAGCATGCTGGATAACATTTCCATGGCAACCACATCACATGCACAGAGAACTGCCAGAATAAGTCAAGATCCAAGTAAGTAGGTGTTGGTGGAAGAGGAGATTAGAACTCGGCAGTGGACAAAAACCACTAGAGGAGATGAATGATCTTGGTGCGTTCAACTCTCCTTCCCATTTCTTCTTCCAACCATACTCAAAGCTCCAGTTTGAGTGAGAAGGCAAGTGCAGTATGACTGCTGCCCAATCAAAATTTCATCCAGGAAGGTATCAGGATGATAAGAAAGAAGCTTAAGAGTCCACAGTAAAGCCCAAAGTGAGGTAAATAATTTCCTTATAGCTGTTAGCTTGATTTGACAACTTTTTTTCAGCCATTTGAACAGGAGGAATAAATGTGTTTTCATTTTTCAGGTGGCTTAAGGAAGGGAAACAACATTAATGAAAATATTATTGGGCATGAAAAGATAGGCAAAGTTCCTGCATGAGTGGTCTAGGCTGCCTGCCCATTGGTGAAATCTACCCCGTAATATAGGGAGAAGGCTGTTCAAAAATATAGTCAAGATGACCCTGGAAAAATTAGGTGCTTGCAAAGATGTTTTTCCTTTTTCCTGAGACATTTAAAATTACCCAGAAAATAATAGCTTTTCCTTTCTAACTTTAGGGCATCACACAGAAGAACCATCAAGAGTGTTAGAGTTTTTGTGCTTTCCCACAGCATTCATGGAGAGCCCAAAGAGAGCATGTTACATGATGCTCCTTCACAAAGCGTTATACCGAGAGGCTGAGCTATGTCTCTGATGCTCACCTGGGGAGCCTGTCAAAAATATGGATTCCTGGGCTGACCCCAAAGACAGGGATTCAATACGCCTGGGATAGAGCCTGAAAATATGTATTTCAAAGCTCCCTGACAGTTCTGCTGTATAGACAGGTTTGGAAACCATCCACTGAAGCATACTTCCTTCCTCTCACTTCCCTACTCTCTGCAAAGAGTAAGTAGGCAAGCCTTACCTCACCCCCAGGAGTGGTAGAATCATCAAACCTAGCAGGAGTTGCCCTTCACACACTCACCAGGCCAGAAAAACATCATTCTGCATTAAAAAATTAATCTTAGAATAGCACAGGTTGCCAACTACTCCTGTCTGGGAGAGTCTGCTTTTGGAACCACTCTCCTATAAATGTTGGTGGGTAAGGGGTGAACTAGGGAGAAAAGAGAACAGTTTACACTGAAGAGCTTAGACAGTAAGCAAGAATAATTAGGTCTTAAAGTAAAATAAATAGCTAAATTTTGAATGAGAAGTGAAAGCACTCTTTATTGTCCTATCAATCCACAGAGGTACTTCCCTGAATCATATAACCTTGCCATAAAAATCACAGGCAATTCAAAGGATCCCTTGATATCACTTATCTCAAAACTCAATTCTTCTACCTTTTAATAACACCATCCTTCTGATTCAGATTTACACAACCCAACATTTGAGGAACCTCTTCCCAAACTAACTGATGTCTACCCAAAGTGATATTTACTAGGTGAGGCATCTGACAAGAGCAATATCACGTTATTCAACAAATGATCACTGAGCCCTAACATATGTCAGTCACTGTGAATACAGTGAGGAGTAAAAGACGTCACCTGCATCTCCCAAGCACTTACTCTATTAGGTATTTTGCATATGTTATTGCATGTAATCCCATATCACAGATGAGGAAACTAAGTCTCAGAAAGGTGACTCATTTTGCCAAAGTCATACACCTAGTAAATTACAGGATGGAATTAAAATTGACATTTGTCTGATCCCCAAATTATACTTTTGTAACCTGCCACACTAGCTCTTTCCTACAGTTGGGGATACAAACAAACATATATATAAAACTTAATATTGCTGACCATATGTCCACTCTTCCCCTCTACTTCAATCCCCAAACTGGTACCAAGAACACATGGATTTATCAAGGGAAAAAAAAAAGAATGCCCTTTTTTGAGAAGAGATGAGAAACTTCTGTTCCTTTGTCCAGGGCTGGGGAAAGTGAAGATAGCCTTTCCATGAGTGGAGTAAATACATATATCTATATATAAATATCTATATCTTTGTCTTTCCTTTCATTTCTCCCCTTTGATAAGGCTTGAGACTTTGCCTTTCTTCTACTTGAGAGGCGACAGACTCTGATGAATAATGAGGATTTGATAGATCAAAGACAAGGAAAAAGGAGCTTGTTGTTTTATGGAAAGCTGCAAAGGGATCCCTAAGGATGCTCCACTCAATTATCCAAAGACAGAAAACACACAAGAAGCAGCATTTATCAAGGAAATAAAAGAATTTGTATTTTGGGTTGTGTCCCAACAGTCATATATATGTGTATGGTAACACCAGGAAGTGAGAGCACAGGGGAGGACACACAGAAGCTGTGTGAGAAGGAGCTTATGGCTTCACAAGGAGAAGCTAGTTTAGCTGGGTCTTAAAGAATGAGTTCACCTGGAAGACAAGAGAGGGATGGAGAGCCTAGAGGATACATCATGTGCAAAGGCAAATGTCTGCAGGAATGGTGATAGTGTGATTGCAGGAATAGGATGGAGGAAAGGGAATACCGTCACTATAATCAGGAAAAGCAGTGGCAAGATTTAAGCCTAGAAAGAGAGAGACTGAGGTCATTTATGAAGGTCTTGAACATGATGCTGTATCTGTATAAATAAATATACATGAAAAGTTTCAAACAAGGCAGATAAGTGGATCCAATTAGTTTTTCTAATTAATATTTCTGTTCACCAAAATAATGCTTGGCATGAAGACAAGTTAAGGGGCTTGGAGTCTAGATAAGAGAAACAATGTGATTTTGAAACACAGTAGTGGAAACAGTGATTGAATACTGGAAGACAATCTGAGACTATTGTGAACCAAGCAGATGGATGTGGAATGTGAAATGTAATGATTTAACTGCATCAATTGTTCCTTCTCATTACAGGGAGAAAAAGCACAGCTCTGAGCTCTGCAGGCCACTCTCAAGGTAAGACACCTTGCATTTATGACCTTTATTATTCAAACTATTACCTTCTTAGGACTTCAAGGTCAGTGATGAACTGACTGGTTCTTATTCAAATTAGAAGAGGAAGGAGAAGGAAGGCTGGGAGAGTCAAGAAGGAAAGGGAGCTTGGGGTATTTAATAAAGACCTAAGAGAGGGGGCAGCATATGCATTTTCAGGTTGGAAGGTCACGCTGGCAGTAGTGTGGAGACTGACCCGAAGGTGCCAGCACTCCCCAAGTATCCTTTGGTAGGTCCAACAAAAGGAGTCCTTCTTTCTTCAGGTTTGAGAATTCTGCTTTCTTGCCCCTTTGTGGAGACCTTTTACCCATGTTCATTATTCTTGCTCGGGCCCTCTCAAAATCACCGGCAACTCTTTTACATGGAGAGAGAAGATTCTATGATTAACTCAGTAATTTTTCTAAAGTCCACACCCTCAAATGTTAGCATGCAGAGATACCAGTGCACACAATTTGAAAAAGTTGCCCCAGGTGATTCTAGAATCTGCTTCCACCACATAGTCTCACCCCCACTGGAAACTTCTGCTTTAATGTCTGCCTGACCTATGCTGAGTGAGAAGAAAGACTGCACACCAATTTGATACTTCAATGAACTCATATGGACTCAGGCTTCCTCTCATTACAGCATCATATTACAGGACCATGTTTAAGTCATGGCTCACCGCAATTCTGGCTTTATTTTGCAGTCCCCTTCCATTCTATTTTTCTGCAAGTCAACTCTTCATTACCAGCACTAAATGGAGGACAGGGAGGGCATACGTAACCAAAATCAACAGATAACTACAAACCCATATTGAAGGCAAAGGGTTCAAAATTCTCTCCCACTGAGTCTTTTGCAGAGCTCCTATCATGAAGCAAAACTTAATAATGCTTTAGCTGTTCTCTTTGCTTCTCCACACCTGCTAGTGGATGTCCTAACAAGCAGCAAAATGACCAAATCCCAGCAGGAGGGGTAAGGGTGAAAAGCAAAAGACCTAAAAAATTCACAAAGTGGATCATAAGTGCCTGACTGATGGGCTCTTGGAAAATCAGGTCCTGGTTGATGAGGCTTCTTTTTTCCCCTACATGCAATGAAGACAAATCATCAAGCAAGTTTGCTCCAAGATGTAAATTCTGAGTTGCCATGAATTACTCCCACAACTCAGGAGAGAAGCAAAGAATGGGAAAAGCCTCAATTTTCACTTTTTAAATGTGTAACCATAACCTTAAAATTCATCCAATTCAGGAAGCAGCTTGTCTCTGAATGTGATGAAAAAAAAAGTCTATTGAGTCTATCAGGGCTTCTGACACACTCACAGATGGTGCAATTAACATCTAGCTCTGCCTATATTCCAATCCTACCCTTTTCCCCCTTGTCACTGAGCACCACCTGATTTCATCTTTCCTTTTGTTCTGTCCCTTGTTTTCTCTTCTGTGGGTGCTGCCTCATTGGGGGTGGGGGACTTCATTTCTTTTGCCAGTGACATTCCGAGAGCAGGAACCACAGTGGAAAGGCTAGAATGATGGCCCAGCCCCCCATGCTCCTTATCCCTGAAGCTCTTTTCATTCCCCCCAAGATTGTAGGGGGAAGCACAGTCTTTCAAAGAGATCTGAAGCAAATATGGCCCATGGTAACATTAAGTCCGGGTGGTGAATGCATGGTATCTGAGACAGTACTTTCGGCACTTCCCTGTGCATTTAAAGAATTTCGTATTTTAAAAACGTTTCACCGTACGGAACAAAGACAGCAAATCTGTAACAATTCTACTGTTCCACGGTTAATTAAAAGCAGGGAATGTTGATCCTAAGGAAAGTATTTTGCTGTTACGTGGTATTTACTCTTGTTGGAAACTAGGCTTCCATATCCAACTCAACATGTGCCTCTGAAACATGCACCAAAGTAAGAGATAAGGTTCACTTTTCCATCTCACCTATATCGGGTGATAAATCGACCACTCTCCTCTATTATAGGTCTGTAGCATTCCTAAGTGAGAGGCTGGGACCTTATTCAGATGTAACCATGGTTGCACAGAACAGGATGGTTTCTTCCAGCTTCAACATTTAGCTGGAGGTCACCTCTCCACATCATTATCGGCCTTCTTCCATGGTTTATGAGGCAATGAACGCATAACACACGCTGCTAATGGAGCCACGTGCATGCTGGTCTGTACTGATGCAGCCTGATGTGGGAAGACATAATTTTACATTTAAGAATGTTTCAAGTTCCCAGCAAATTCTTGCCTTGTGAGAACAGTGAAACCCCCCAAATGGAGAGTCCCTAGGAAAAACAAAGCATTAGGAAAAAAAATTCCTTTTGTGGAGGCATGCAAATATTAACTGAAGTTGCTCTGATAGCATAAATTTTTTTTTTGTATACACCAAATGATATAGGTGTGTCTGTATACACAAAATATGTTTATATCATTTTTTAAAGTCTGGAGGAAAATACCGAAAATATAATGGTATTAGCTCTGTGTGTGATAAAAATCTTTGTATTCTTCTCATACTTATGTAAATTTTCAAATGTTTATAGATATCTCTATATATTATATATACATTCATATTTTAAAAACCAAAAAGGATTCACTTTGGTCATGTGCCTAGCCTATTACATAGTAACTAAACGCTATTATTGTAATATGTAGAAACTTGGGGAAAAGTCCATCCATCAAAAGATCACCTGAAACACACAGTGAAAAATTGGGTGCACACTGTGGCTTTTTGTACAGAAATAGGTACTCATGAGGTCAAAGGCTATAATAAAAGTACTTGTGTTACAGTGCTGGGAATATTAGTGAGTTTTCTTTTGCTTCCAATTTCCCTATTGCTCCTATCAATCTATCGATCTAGACATCATCTTAAAAATACGCAATCATGAGGCACCTGGGTGGCTCAGTTGGCTAAGTGTCTGACTCTTGATTTTGGCACAGGTCACAATCTCACAGTTCATGGGACCAAACCCTGCACTGGGCTCTGCGCTGACAGTGCGGAACTTACTTTGGATTCTTCCTCTCTCTCTCTCTCTCTCTCTCTCTCTCTCTCTCTCTCTCTCTCTCTCTCTTCCCCATCCCTGCTTGCGCTCTGTCTCTCAAAATAAACAAATAAATAAACTTTAGAAAATGGAATCACTACCACAGCTTTCTATGTCAGTTGATTACAGGTTAGGACCAAGTACCTCAAGAAATGGAGAGAAGCTGGCTCCGAGAGTAAATTGGTAAAGTTCAACCTATCATGGTGGATATAGGCTTGCATACAATATCACAAAGGCTGTGCAGTTAGGGAAACCTGAGCTGATGTCCCATCTGCGGTGGCACTTACTATGCAGACTGTGGGCAAGTTGGCCTCTTGGAGGCCCCCTTTCCCCAAATACCCATGGTGTGATGATGTTTATGGGGGGCGGGGACACAGAGTAACACATCTATACTGCCTAGTACTAACAGGTAATTAATAACTGGTTGCTACTTGAGCCTCCTAAGTCAAATACACTAAGCAGAGCCTGGAACTTTTACCAAACTCATCCTAATGGTATAAGAAATCCGTAAAAGAATCAAACAAATTAACATATGCGAATGGTTTAATAGGAATTTCTGAAGAAAGACTGAATTGACAAAAGAAGCTTGCCAGTCTGAAACATAAAAGAACCAATGCATATGAATTTGCCAGTGACTCTTCCAGCGCTGTAGAGAAATGCACCTGGAAAGACACAAAATGTTTTTTTCTTATCCAAATAACATTTGGCAGGTAACACTGGGATTGAGACAGGTACATCCTAACTTTAGTGACACCAGCCCCTCAGACCATGTAATTTGCTTCTTTTCCTATGGTCAACCCCGGGGAAATCTGGTCTACCAGGGAATCTTGTTATAACTCAGCAGTGGTAACTCCAGCATTTCAGTAGAACAGAAGTTCTTTGAAGAGCAGTAACATGCAGTCTGTGTGTGGGGAGATGGGGTGGGAGATGTGAGCACGCTGGACTTTTAAAACATCATCTGCACAATAAACATACAATCTGAGTAAAGCCAGTGTATTTATTTGCCAGAGTTTGGAAAGGGGAATTAATAGGAACTTTAAGGAAGCCAAGTACTATCCCTCTCCCACTGACCTATGTAATTTAGCTAACTGTAGAACTTTTCTATAAGAAGAGAATACAGCGAGCAATCAACTTCAACAGAAAATCTCTAATGTATTTTTAGTGAATATTGGAAGTTCATTAAAAATGGCTACAGGGCACCTGGTGACTCAGTGGGTGAAGCGACCAACTCTTGATTTCTGCTTAGGTCATAATCTCATGGTTGGGAGATCAAGCCCCATGTCGGGCTCTGTGCTGAGTATCGAGCCTGCTTAAGATTCTCTCTCTCCCTCTCTCTCTGCCCCTCCCCTGTTTGTGCATGTGCACATACTCTCCTCTCTCTCTCTCTCAAAATAAATAAATAGGGCACCTGGGTGGCTCAGTCAGTTAAGTGTCCAACTTTGGCTCAGGTCACGATCTCGCGGTTCATGAATTCGAGCCCCATGTCGGGCTCTGTGCTGACAGCTCAGAGCCTGGAGCCTGCTTTGGATTCTGTGTCTCCCTCTCTCTCTGCCCTTTTCCTGCTCACTCTCAAAAATAAAGAAACATTAAAATTTTTTTTTTCTAATATAAAATAAATAAATAAATAAATACAAATTCTTTGTCACTTGCTCTTTCAAGAGGTAGTCTATTTCTCCCCTCCTCCCCCTTTCTCCAAATTGAGTTAGGCTTGTGCCTGCTTTGACCAAGACAATACAAAAGTAACACTGTGCCAGGTAGAACTAGCTACCATGTCTTGAGGAAGCCCAAGTAGCCAAATGGAGAGGCCCTCATGGAGGAGATTGAGTCCCATCTGACAGCCATCACTGATGGGCTAACTATGAGTATGCCATCTTGAAATTAGATACTCCAGCTCCAGTCATTCTAACTGATGCCACTTGGAACTAAAATCAGCTGTCTCTATTGAGTCCTTCCCAAACTGCAAAACTGTCGGCCAAATGACTGTTATTTTAAACTAGTAAGGTGAACCATCTCAGTCTATCATGAGTTTGGTTAGGATGGATTATTGCCCTGATACTGACCAACTCAGAGAATAAAATTCAGATTGGGAGACCAGAAATTCAGTCATATAATCCTATCAAAGTAGAAACTTCTCTTCAGCTTCTGCTCAAGTACTCCACTGGCCTCCCTCTGCAATACTTTGTTATTCATTTATTATTCACTTACCTAATATTCACCTAACTAATATCAAACAAATATTATGTGTTAGGCTCTGGGGATCCAGTGGCAAACAATTTAGACCCAGTCCCTGGTTTCACAGTGTTCTTGTTCTCGTAGACCTCAAAGTTCACCTCACCAACTGCAACAGCAGTATCTGCTCTAAGTGAATTTACTACCACTGCATGATCCAGGCCAGATCAGAGTGGAGGTTCTGTTCTGGTGGTGAAAGCTGGCCACAGAATGGCACAGCTGAAATATGCATATTGAACTGCTGTGACCAGTTCCTGTGGCTTTTCTTCCAGGCTGGTACTCATAGATCCAGGTGAGAACTGTACCCATTCTTCCTGAACACCACCTCAGCTCAGCGTTCTTTGGATGAACAACCAATGCAAAGTAAAGCAGAGATTTAGAGTATGGTGAGAAGAATCCTTGAAGGCCTCTTGAAAAATCCACATGCAACTCCTCTACCAAAGAAGTGTAGCGTCTTTGCTATACAAATCAATACTAGTCAATTTGAACTCCAAAAAGTTTTTTTTTTTTGATTTGGATAACCTCAGCAATAACAGAACCTTAGCAATTTGTCAACTAATAGTCACTTTAATCAAGATTTGTATCATGAATGTTTTATGATTCATGGATCTCTTCCACATACCCCACAGTTCTTCCAGTATCATTCTCAGGAACTGTTTTCCATGGGGCATTAGATGAGCCATCATTCCCACAGTAACAGAATTGTAATTGTTAAACATGTCTAATATAGGGGCGCCTGAGTGGCTCAGTCAGTTGAGTATCCGACTCTTGATTTCAGCTTAGGTCATGATCTTGGAGTTATGGGATTGAGCTTTGCATCAGGTTCCACACTTCATGGAGCCTGCTTAAGATTCTCTTAAGACTCTCTCTCTCTCCCTCTGCTCCACCATACTCACTCTCCCTCTAAAACAATAAATAAATAAAAAATGTTAAAAACAAAGTTTAAAGACCTCTACTATATATATAATTTCTTAAAAAAATGTCTAATTTGATTAGTTCAAAAATATGCTTGCCAGGATCTTTCCCTTGAACAGGGAATCCCAAGTATTCACTTTTTAGCTGATAACTTCTTGGATGCATGCTCTATCAATCAAAACCACTTGGATCCAAGGAGCACTTCATCACCTGACAAAATAGCCAGAGCACGCACATGGCATCTGTTTGTTCAGAGATCTACTGGTTTCCTTGTGTGCTCTCAGGCTCCTGACTTTGGTAGATCAGTGATAGATGAAAAAAATTTAGAATGAAAATTGTCCTAAGAGGCTATGAAATAAACCAAGCAGCACAGCTGTTAAATGAGCATTAGGATTTGAAAACAGGAATAGATCCCATTAATCTGCCCTCCATAGAGGTCCGCACACCAATAGGACAAGTCTATCCATCCCTGGGACACGATTTTCATTATAAACCACGAAGGCAGTTCCTTTCCGAGGCCCCATGAGGAGGGGCTCCATGAGAATGAACAGACTGCTTCCCATGCACCCATGAACACAGGAGCACACAGACCAAGATTAAGAATCTGAAGTATAGTTTTAGATTCCCATCTCCTTCCTTTCTGTTCTCTCAGGCCCTGGCCTCCCAAGTTCCTTTTTTCCCTTAGTTTGATGCCCCATGTTGTTTCAGGCTGTCTAAAGTTTCCAGATTCAGAGCTCTCTCAGGTGTCTTTTGCAAGGTGCAAAATATTCAGTTTGTTCTTCCCTTCCATTCATACCAGGTGCTCATCAGATCTCCCTGCTTAGAGCCAAGGTCTCAGCCAGACTAGGAGGAAAGCAACCTCCACATTACTGATTCACACCATGGTGGGGGAATGTTGCTTACAAGTGTGCAGCAATGTCCCCGTACAAATGCAGGAAGGTCATCAGGACATGAATGTGGCCAATTAGTGCTTTCATTATGATGGTTTACCAGCACACGGCAGTAAGGGGTTTTGAGGAATGTATACCTTTTTCTAGTTTGCACTAATGTGACCTGTGGGCAAATCGCTGATAAATGCTTGAACTCCCAGGGGTACTGATTTATTCAAATGAATCTCTAATTGGGCAGAACTTTTAGGAGGAGATTTTATGCAGTGGGTGGGCTTCTCTTTAAGTGATTCCACGCATATAATGTGAGCTGGAGGAGGAGGGAAAGACAGGCTACCGGGCCTCAGTTGGCTGTAACAGTGGACCTCTTCCTGGGTGCCCACTCTTCGTTTTAGTGTTGGTCCAAAAATACTGCTGCCCTCTCACAACTTTATGTGTATATTTTATTGTTCATGTATTACATGTTCACTGCAACAAATCAGAAGATGCAGTTAACATATGTGGAATTTAGGAAACAAAACAGATGAACATAGGGGAACGGAAGCAAAAATAAGATAAACAGAGAGGGGGGCAAACCATAAGAGACTTAAATACAGAGAACAAACTGAGGGTTGCTGGAGGGGTGTTGCATGGGAGATGAGCTAGATGGGGGATAGGCATTACAGAGGGCACTTGTGATGAGCACTGGGTGTTATATGGAAGTGATGAATCACTAAATTCTACTCCTGAAACCATTATTACGCTATATAGTAACTAGCTTGGATTTAAAAGAAAAAAAAAAAAGAAAATGCAGTTAAGAGAAAAATGTCACCCTCCAGAGGTAACCACATTATTATTTTAGCAATTTTCTCATTTTCATTTTTACATATTTTCCTAGAATATGTAAATGCAATAGAAATATATATCACATTACACACAAGTGCTCTAACCTTCTATTTTTTACATTAATGCTCTCATCTCTCTTTCTTTTTTTTAAATTTTTTTAATGTTTATTTTATTTTTGAGAGAGAGAGAGACAGAGTGTGAGCAGGAGAGGAGCAGAGAGAGAGGGAAACATGGAATCCGAAGCAGGTTCCAGGCTCTGAGCTGTCAGCACAGATCCTGATGCAGGGCTCGAACCCATGAACTGTGAGATCATGATCTGAGCCGAAATCAGACGCTTAACTGACTGATCCACCCAGGCACCCCTCTCATCTCTCTTTCTAGTCACACACACACACACACACACGCACAAATGTGTAATATTTTTAAAAACCCATAATATCTCATTAACTAAAATTTGATCAATCCCTTCATAATGGAAATCTAGCATGTTTTCAATTTGTAACTGCTAGATGATCACCCTCCTCTGCATATCTTCGTGCAGTTAACCTTTTCTCTATTTTAAGTAAGG
The DNA here is from genome assembly GCF_018350215.1 of Panthera leo. Taxonomy (NCBI): domain Eukaryota; kingdom Metazoa; phylum Chordata; class Mammalia; order Carnivora; family Felidae; genus Panthera; species Panthera leo. The sequence continues at coordinate 47,042,133 of NC_056685.1, forward strand.
CTGACCACAGCCTCAATCAATTTACTCCCAGCTACCTCTTCCCACCCAGGGAACATATATACATATATACAAAGGGGCACAAACACACCCTTTACTATGTATACACCTCTATATAGTCACTTTCATTCATAATCATACTCAGATTCAAACTTAAACTTATGAAGAAACCCAGCCAGTATACAGATTCAGGTATTTAGCTTGCCTCTGTGATCCAAAGTGAGGGAGAGGCTGTGGTGGGGGGCAAGGGGTGAGCAAGGATGGAGACAGGGTGGGAGGGGAGTTCTGAAGGTGTGGGATAAACGAAGCCAGGCAGGGATTGTCAGAGACATAAGAACAGTCACGTGAAGAGAAGGCATTGCGGGCCCCAGTTAGGAAAAGGTCTGATGCTGAGACTGGGAGCCCAACAGTGAGGTCTATGCTTAAAGGGTACAATGCAGTGAGAAAGACCTCACCAGATAGCCAGCCACTCACTCCCTAGCCGTGTAGGGCCAAGGCTAGGGCCAGGTGAAAATGGCCTCAGAGAACAGAACCACAGGTGAGAAAAGAGAGGGAATGGAGAAGGGCTGACAAGGAGAGGAAGGATGTCATCCCTGTGAAACACACTGCTCAACTGGCCAATCCCTGACCATGCAGTCTCCCAGCATCTCTGAATGACTCAAACCAAATCCTGCCACAACCTACAGATAACCTCTTATCCTGTATTCATCTATGTTCAGAAATATGCTGAAGTAGTGCTTGTAAGCATTACATATGTCCTTCTTGGTCACCACACCATCCCTCGGTGATACTCCAGCCTGAAAGTATCCATATACCCACCTAATCTGGAGCACTCCCCCTCCCTCAATCCTATTGGTACCATCTCTAAGTAAACTCCTTGTCTGATACTCAGACCCCCCTCCCCCACCAACTGCATCTATTCCCGTGCGATTTCTTCTTAGTCATTTCCATATCTGTCTCTGTCAAATGGAGAAAGAACAGCATGTGCCTCATAACGCTGCTGTGAGGGTTAAATGCAGTCATATGTGTAGAAAGACTGAGAACTTTGCCTGGGATGTTGGAAAAGCTCAAAAATGTAACTATTGTTACAATTATTTCCTTGTTTATAAATAAAATTCATGTCACTGGTACTCGCCATTCCTCATCTTTCACCTAGCACCAAATTTCGAGAAGCCAGTTTGTTCTTGTCTGACAAATCAGTGCCAAATGACTAACATCAGCGGAATATTCCCAGAACTGATACTTCCTCAGATCCTCCTTCTTCAATGCCCAGGTGTCATCCATCACACCAACGTATCTCAACTGGACCATTCTATCCGTCCTTTTCCCTTTCCTCTGATGGTACTATGCCATCTAGACACATCTCTGAATACCCACAGTACAGTGTTTTACACATAGGAGGTATTTAATGAGCGCTGAATTTTATTCCCCTGCTCTCCCACCTTAGACAATCCCCATAACCTACGATCTCCTTAACCTCTCCATAAACCACAAAGCCATTTCACGAGAAAAATAAATGTCATACACTCTCTAATTGTTTGTAATAATCATTATGTCTATTATCTCAGATTTTTTGGACAAGGTACTCTTAAATACATGAGAGAGAATACTTCCAAATTGATCGGACAAAAAGAGAATGGACAATATACAGCATAGTGCCTTATCTTCTCTAGGTTTATAATTCAGAAGTAATTTCATGACAGGAAGGCACATGACCATGTCCGCAAGGATTTCAAAGAAACATAGGTATAGTATATCACAATGAGATTAGGTCTGTCAAAACAATAAAACATTTTTAAAAAATGCATTGTGCTACCAACATCCCTACCTAAAACCTGGTCCTAGAACCAATTTTACTTCCGTTGAAAATGGCCCATGAACTTCTTCACATTGAAAGCCACCTATGAGATCTCCCAAACAGTTATTTTGCACTCAGTCAAAAATTCTGTTCACTATAGTAATTATTTTCAAATAATGTAGAGAAACTCAATAGTTCAGAAAACTTCAATAAAGATAGATAAAGGGGGAGCCTGGGTGGCTCAGCAGGTTAAACATCCGACTTCTGCTCAGGTCATGATCTCACAGGTTGTGGGTTCGAGTCCCACGTCAGGCTCTGTGCTGACAGCTTGGAGCCTGGAGCCCGCTTCAGATTCTGTTCCTCCCTCTCTCACTCTGTCCCTCCCCCACTCACACTCTGTGTCTCTGTCTCTCAAAAATAAACAAACATTTTAAAAAAAATTTAGGGGTAGCTGGGTTGCTGAGTTCGTTGTGCATCTGACTTTGGCTCAGGTCATGATCTCACAGTCCAGGGGTTCAGGCCCTGCACAGGGCTCTGCACTGACAGCTCAGAGCCTGTAGCATACTTCAGATTCTGTGTCTTCCTCTCTCTCTGTCCCTCCCCCTGCTAGCACTTGATGTCTCTCTCTCTCTCTCAAAAATAAATAAACATTAAAAAATAATGAATAAATGAATGAATGAATGAATGAATGAATGAATGAATATTTCAAAGGGGTGCCTGGGTGGCTCAGTCGGCTAAGCATCCGACTTTGGCTCAGGTCATGATCTTGCAGTTTGTGAGTTTGAGCCCCCCGTCGGGCTCTGTGCTGACAACTCAGAGCCTGAAGCCTGTTTTTGATTCTGTGTCTCCCTCTCTCTCTCTGTCCCTGCCCCCACTCACACTCAGTGTCTCTCTCTCTCTCTCTCTCTCTCTCTCTCAAAAATAAACATTAAATTTTTTAATTAAAAAAAAGATAGCTAAAGACATAGAAATAAACCCTTTGATGAACAGTGCAAGAAATTGGAGTTGTATAATGTAGAGAGAAGGGGTAGAAGGTGATGAGATTTTGTCTTCAAGTTCATGAAGTGCTGTTTCTAGCACTCTAGTAATAATTTTCTATCTATGCCCACCATGGGAAAAACAGGAGAAAATAAATTAACTTGCATCAGGAAAGACTTCAATTAGACATAAGGAAGAACCTTCCAGCTGATTAATTACTAGGATGAACTACCTGGGGGAGGCTGTCAGTCTCCATCTCCAGTGTTCTCCAAAGAGAAAATTTAAAAAAACTCCATCTTGGCAGGCTTTGGAAATCATCTACCTATAGGCACAATGACCTCTAGAGGTCCTCTCCAATTATTTGATTTGAGGACTCTCACAGTGTTTACTGATTGTATAAATATATTGGAACTGGCAAGGGGCTGAGGATCAATAAAGCTGAAGAAAAGCGAGGATTAGTGGTAGAACTAAGTGCTGAATAGATATCAGAAGTGCCATCCTCCAATATAATCATATTCTAGGGCTGTCAAGATCAAAAGAAAAATGCATCAACCCATACTTTCCCCGTGGGAGACTAAATGGTTAGAAACACAATCAGGTTTCCTCCAGTGACCTAAGCAGAACTCAATCAGTAGAGAAAATAAAAAAAAAAAAAGCCAAAGTAGACTCGTTACGTACCACATTTTCTAGTACACCAACATACCTCCGATAGACCTAAAACCCCAGCTTTGTGCTGTACCACCTCATGGACAGCAGTGTTCGCCAAATGAGTCTTCCATGTTTCCTCCTCTAACTTGAGCTTAAATCCACCTCCCCTTCCTCCAGTCGTGTCTGACCATCAAAGTGTTCACTGCTTTTACAATCTCCACTCAGATGCCACTTTCTCTATAAAGATACTTCTCAAATCCCCCAAGCTGGAGTCACATCTCCTTCGCCACATCACTGCATTTGTACCTCTGTCACTGCACCCATCGGTGCTCTGTGAACCCTACTTGCTTTGGTTCTCTATAGCTACAGAAACAGATGACTGGCAGTCAAGTACAGCAGAAATGCTGGCCTGCCTCATCCCAGGCCCAGATAGCTCCCATGGCTGTCTTCCCTCCCTTTGCTACAGGCTCCCTGGACACGGTCTCCTTTCCCCTCCACTTAGGAACTTGTAGCACATTCAGTTACCCCTTGTCAAACCTCTTGTTGAGCCTGGCTACGGAAAGGAAATCAGTCTCTCCAACCCTTCACTTCTTGCTGCCCATAAAGGCAGCATATAAGCCCCTTTTTGTTCAAAAATCTTTTCCTTAATCACAATGGGCTTATAAATAAGTGGGAATGAATTTTTTAAAACATCGATTATAATAAAAATGAAAATGTTCTTATGGTTTTGGTTTGGCTCCTTAGCCGTAATTCCCTCCTGAGATGGTAAATGGAAGTCTCATTTGGCTTTCATTCCTAGAGAACCTACCAAATAGCAATCCTGTCACCAGCCTGTTGATGAAGGCCTTGAGGTCCTTTTCACCCTAAAGAGATTTATTCAAAGGAGAAGAGCAGATCTACCCTAGCATCATGTGGCATCTTGGAAGACCTCCACACTGGACAGCACCCAGTTAAGTAGGTCTCCTTACACTCTGTAAAGAACATATTTTAAATGATGGTCTATGACTCTGGAGAAGCTTCTGTCCCCCTTTCCATATTCAATCCCTACATCTTCTCCTTGAATTCAACAGCCATGATACCAAAGAGTAATGAGAGCTGACGACACTCAGAGAGGTCCATTTGCTGTGTATTTATACAGTTTCGAAGACATTAACAGCATCTTCCCAAAGTCTTTAGAACGTTGCAGGCATCTAAAGAAAAATTAAATTGTGTTGTATCAATGAACAATTAAATCAAGGCAGCCAAGGCATATTTTTCAACACTTACCAGATCTCTTGCATGAATATGTGGCAGTCTTAAAGTCTGAAATTTTCATCAAGCATCTATTTGGTGCAGGGCATGGGTGAGTTGGAGAATGTGAGAATATATAAAATATAGATGCTTGGTGGGCATTAGCATGAAAGATTTGACTAGTTTAGTTTTTTGTAAATGTTTTTGGGGATACTTCGATGCCTGAAAAGAAAGAATGAAAAAGATAAAACTCTTTGGTTGAGAAATGATGCACTGAGAATCCGTAACGAGTGAAATGCTAAGCAAGGTTATTGGGTAAGAGGAACAGGCTTCTAGGTCCCCCACAGAGCTCTGGTAGAGAGTTGCTCTGGTGTGGATCCAAGCTGAGTCTGCAAGCAAAGCTGGATGAGGGATGAATGTGCCGTTTTGGTCTTCAGGCACCAAGGAAGTCCCAGACTTTATACAGTAGGAGTAAGTCACAGTAGGCTGAGATTCATCAGGCAGAGAGTTGTGTCAAACTTAGCCTGGCTATACCAGACCAAAAGGTCAATAGCAGCAAAACTAGTAAGGTTGTCAATTTACCACTGCCCATCAGAATTGGTTTTGGAATTGAGCCGGCAATTATAAGATTCTCCTTGACAGGCTGGGGAATGAGTAGAATGTGTTCTCTCATTACCCCCAATCCCCCACGATTTTTATCCTGCCACACTTAAAACAGCTCTGTGGGAGTAGTATTACTCCCACTTTACAGAGAGAACTGGGCTCAACCTGAGGGAGGTTAAGAAGAGTCACCTATGAAGCCCATATAACTTCAAAGTCTGTGATATTATCCGTTTCCATTTGAAGAGCATTTTCGTTAATAGAGAAGATGGAAGGAAAATAGGAATGGAGCAGTTCTGCTTTCACTTGTCAACCATTCACACAAAACCAACAGCCTTGGGACATGATCCCTTCTTTTAGTTATTCTTTTTTCTCCAAATCTTTTTTTTTTAATTTTTTTTCAATGTTTATTTATTTTTGAGAGACAGAGACAGAGCAGGAGTGGGGGGAGTGGCAGAGAGAGAGGGAGACACAGGATCTGAAGCAGGCTCCAGGCTCTGAGCTGTCGGCACAGAGCCTGATGCGGGGCTCGAACCCACGACCCATGAGATCATGACCTGAGCTGAAGTCGGACGCTTAACCGACTGAGCCACCCAGGCGCCCCTCTCCAAATCTTAAGTTGCCTTCATTGTCGCTGCATCTGAAAAGGAGTGGAGAGAAAATATGTTTTTGAGCACCTACAATGTGCTCAACACTTTCTACATTTCCCCCTATTAAATATTTTCCCATTATATAAAAGAAGACCCTGATACAAACAGAGAGGTTAATCAACTTACATAAGGTCACAAGTATTGGTCATTCTAATTATCTTCTTGCAACACTGCTATTAGTCCTTGTTTACTAGCTTATTTTTCATTCATCCTAAAATATTTATTGAATGCTTTTGAAAAGTATTTAGTTCCAGACACTGTTCTGAGTACTTGGCATACGTGATAATAGAACAAATAATCCTTGCTCTTGTGAAGCTTGAATTCTAACGGTGGTAACCAGACAATAAGTAACAAACCCAGGTACATAAATGAATAAGTGGGTTTTCTTTTATCTTGTGAATGCATGCTTTTGAAATTCAAGTTTAGTGGCTCTGGTTCCAGGTAAAATGGAGCAAACGCCAACTTTTCTCTGCTGTGAAACACAGCTATAAAACCTGGACAGAAGGCATGAAACAGATACTTGAGGTTTCTGAAAAGCAAATATCAACAGACATATTGGGAAGGACACCAAGATTCAAAGTAACACCAAACTTAATGGCTTTAAATGAGGCTCAGAATCTCATAACAACAAAATTCAAAATATTTAAAATGCAATCTAAAGTTACTCAAAATACTCAAAACCATGAAGATCTCAACTTGTATGGGGAAAGGTAACCAGCGGACACCAACAATGTGATGACACAGATGTGGAAAGCTTTTAGAACAGCTGTTCTAAAAGATACTCAAACAAGCAATCATGAACACTCTTGAGACAAAAGTTAAAACAGAAATCAAATGGAAATTTTAGAACTGAAAGATATAATAGCCAAAACAAAAAATGCCCACCAAATGGAAGCAGTGACCCGAATGTCAGAGGCAGAAGAAAGAGTCAGTGACTTAAAGGTAACAAGAATATCTGGGGAGTACTTCCTCCTTGGAACTCTAAGTCCCATACCAGATTCATGTGGCACCATGAATATGTCCTTCTCTAAGCTTCTGAATTCTGAAAACCACAACCCTAGCTCCAGGAGTAATAGCTGTTCCTAAAAGTATCACTTCCCAGTAGTCCCTTTTTGTTCCTTCAGCCCTCCAATTTCCTGTATTACATTCCCTCTGTTGACTGCAACACTCGTACATTTATGGTGGGAATGTAAAATTATAGAACCATCTTGAAAAATGGTTTGGCCATATCTTACTAAGTTAAACATATACCTATCCTATGACCTAACAATTCTCTCCCTGGGTATTTACTCAAGAGAAATGAAAACACATGTCCACGAAAGGATATGAACAAAAATATTTAGAACATTTTTACTCATGATATCCAAAAATTGGAAACAACTCAGATGTTCATTAACAGAAAACAACATACTCTAATATACTTACACAATGCACAATTCACTTAAAAACAGAACTACTGATAAATGTAATAACATGGCTGAATCTCAAAACATTATGTTAAAAGGAACTCAGACACAAAACAATACATATCATATGACCGCATTTATATGAAGTTCTGAAACAGGCAAAATTAATTGATAGTGAAAGAAATCAGATAATGGTTACCTTTGTGTGTTGGGGTGAGGGTAGTAGTGGTAGGTAGGAAATAGACTAGAAAGGGGCATGAGGCAAATCTGGCAATGAAAATACTCTGTATCTTGATAGACATGTGGGTTATACCCATGAAGGCATTTGTCAAAACTCAATACACATCTAAAATACATGTTGAGATACCTAGTTGCTTTGTTTTCATTAGAATCTTATCTTTAGATGGTATTTTCATCTCTGGACATCAAGTCAAGCCAGTGTTTTCTATCATCGTCTGAAATATCTTTCCATAAAGTATAGGGCATATGTTTTCTAACTTCACAATTTTAAACCCTAAGTTAACAGGATCATTATCTCCCAAGATTCTAGCCACTTTCACATCTTCAAACAGCTCTTGGACACAGCTTCTCTTGGTGCTTAATTTATATTCAGGGTATGTTGTACTATAGATATTTCTTCATTTCAATTTACTTCACTTCAGTAAGTATTTATTGGCCATAGTTGTGTGCAAGGCAAGGTGCTAAGCAATGTAAGAAATCCAAAATAGCATACAGTCCTCTCTTCAATATGCTTATCATCTAGAGTAAGGTAGAATGTAGTTTTTAAAAGCATAACGGGGGATCAACAAGATATAAAACTTTCACAATAAATATGAGAAATGTTAGGTACTTCTTTTAACATCCTTGGTTGAAAGGCATTCTACATTAATAACATGATTTTTTCACTCCCACTCTCAGTCCATTTGATGTGCTACTTTTATGCTTGTAGCAAACATAATTAGCAGACATTGATGATTTCATTCCACTAGATCTCCATTCCTATTAGTCCTAATAATTTTAGCAAGTGATCTTCAAAGAACATTGACCTTAATGGCTTAGACCTCACATATTCAGGAGGTCCCCAGCTTACACAAGACAACCAGTATGATCTCCCCGCCCCAAAGGGGCACCAACTTCTTTCCAACAAAATCACAGAATCTAATTATCCTGAGAATTATCTAAGCAGTATTCATAGCTTTCCAATAAAAAGTCGGCCAAGAACTACTTCTTTCCTAGGAATGAGCCATCAGTGTTTGTAACATACTCTTAATAGAACAAGAAGTCACACGCATCAATATTTCATTCCACACGTAAAATGAAAATTCTGTAAGTGAACAACTCAGAATCTAGCTGTATTTTTTGCTACTTTTTTTTTTTTTAAATCAATGTCACCAACGTTTAAGAAAGAAAAGTACGAAGAGGATGGGACAAAAGTTGGTGCTATACAGCTTACACATTTGGAAATCTGGGTTTGCAAGATCTTTCCTTTTTCTGAACAAAAGCTTGACATCATTACCAATCACACAGAGCTGTTAGGCTGCCTGGCTGGAGAACAATGCAGTGTTTAAGATGCTCTGTCACTAGAGTCTTATAAGGATTTTTTCCTTCCTCCAAAGGACTCATTCTTATTGCTCCTTTAGGACCTAAAGGGTATGTAATTTTCAGCTTCTGTTTAGAACTGACAAGATGGGTAGTGTTTCTAGCCCTATGTTCCATAAACAAAATCTCCAAAACTCCAACTCAGAAATTAAATAGATTTCTAAAAATGGACCCTCTATCACGCAACCAAAGTCTGTCTCTCAGAAAGTAGGTGGGAGTAAGATTCTCTCCTTCCTGTTGTCCCTCCCCCACCCATCCTTGTTGATGGATAAGAGATGTCAGCTTGTCAAGTCTTATTGGGTGCTACCTGATGTCAGTCCACACTCAGGCAGGAAAAATCTGTTTGCAGTCAGCTCTTTTAATAACTCCCAGCAAATAGGAGGAAAGCAGATCTATTCATAAGATACTTCCTCTGATATGGTGGGGGAAAAATAGTCCATGACAGAGGCTTGATATGGAGAAGATTTTTAAACAAAGAACAATTCTTTCTTTAGAGAAACTGGAGAGAAATAGTTTCCCCAGGGATTTGGGGATTCTAAGAAATATTACGTTTCTATGCTTATGATTTAAGGTCACCTAGACTTGAAGCTCTTCGAAAAGGAGGTCATATCTTCTCCATAAAATATCCCCACTCCACAGAGTCCTGCTGAGTTCCAAGCATTCTATGGATTCTGAACTTTGATGAATAGTATTGATGCTGCCCCTTAATCTCAAGCCCAAGGGAAAACTCTGGGAGGGTGCCCAGTGTTCCATCTATCCCAGAATGGATAAGAAAGACTAGAAGATCAAATGTTCTGCTGTTATATTTTATGACATAAAGCACCTAATTCTTTAGGGAACCAAATTAAACAGGTTTCTCTGACAGATTTTAGAATTCTAAGAAATATATTTCTATGCACCGTGACCATATTATTAAGGTTAAATTAGGTGCCAAGCTCCTGAAGACGGTGGTCCAATCTTTCTGGTAAATATTCTCATGTATAGTGTCTAGAGCACTGCTGGTGGACCATGGGTCTTACGGTGCTAAATACTGAGTGGTAGCGGTGGGTATGATGGTGATAGTAATGAAGACAATCATGTGCACTAAAAAGACTGAGCCAAAATTAAAAAAAAAAAAAGACCAGAGTGCACTGAGAATTATACTGAGTACAATTACTATGTACGTATTCACTCATTCACTTTTCTGAAGCCTCTCAGCTATCATCCTCCAGGTAATATTCACTTCTCCTAGAATAATATAGATGTGGCAGAAAGTGAATTCCTAGAGTCTAGTTAACAGCATTCCGGTTAAACAGAGAAATATTTTTCTTTCTGGTTAGAATTAATAAAACAACTACCAAAGTTCTCAATATCAAGCTATTCAGAAATAGTTTTGCATAGAAGGTTAAAGAGCTGTCCTTGTTCCTCATCCTCCAAGGCAAAAAACATGCAGTCAACACTTAGTAAATGTTTTGAATGAATGCATGCATGACTGTAAATTGAATTAATACATGAATAAGTGAGAAAATGAATGAATGGCTCCTTGCACTGTATTTCTCTGCCTATTAGAATACTTATTGTGTGGATAAAGTTGCATTCTAAGAATCTAGCACTTAGGCTCTAAAAGAATGGTCCCAGGGAAAACCGAATGCTGATCTTTGAAGTGAGCAACACAAGATTCTATGAGCTCCAGAAGCATGTTGCAGAAATGACCCCTTGGTGACAAAGGAAAACAAATTGATCATAAGGATGTCATAAGAGCAACTTTTTTTAAGCCGGCATAATTTTTCATGTCTATTTTAGTCAGAAGATTTGTGGAAACAGAAGGATTTGATCCCTAGACAAAGTGGTGATGGAGGTGTGTTTCTTCCAGTGTTTACTTCCCCTATAGTATCTACTCCCAAATCATTAACCTGTCCATAATGATTTGAGTCCAAACTGAGGTAGCTAACAGCCACAAAATCCTCTCTATAGGGTTAAAAGAACTCTGAAACTGCAACCAAAGTATCAATGGACAGCCGGTCACCTAAACCACTGCCAGGTTGAAAACCCCCAGGAATAAGAATATCTAATTTACTTCAGCATCTACAGCAAACTGAATATAAAGTTGTGAATGGAACAACCTCCTAATAAACATCCACTGATTAAACGAAGAAATGAGCCTAGGGTGATGCAACAGGCAATAAATACTCTAAGTTTAGAGACAAAAGAGCACAGTGTGGGGAGGTGAAGTCAGAATAGACTTCACAGAGGACATGGGACTTAAATAACATGATTTCATTCATAGGTGGAATTTAAGAAATAAAACGAATGAATGAAGAGGAAAAGGGGAGACAAACCAAAAAGCAGACTCTTAACTACAGAGAACTGATGGTTACCAGAGGGGAGGTGGGGGCAGGGGGAAGGGTGAAATAGCTGATGGGGATGAAGTGTGTACTCATCTGGAGGTACCTGGGTGGCTCAGTCGGTTAAGCATCCAACTTCGGCTCAGGTCACGATCTCATGGTTCATGGGTTCGAGCCCCATGTCAGGCTCTGTGCTGACAGCTCAGAGCCTAGAGCCTGCTGCGGATTCTGTGTCTCCCTCTTTCTCTCTGGCCCTCCCCCATTCGTGTTCTGTCTGTCTCTGTCTCTTTCTCTCTCTCTCAAAAATAGATAAATATTATTTTTTAAAAAGCGTACACTTATCTGGATACACACTGAGTAACAGATGGAATTGCTGAATTGCTATATTGTACACCGGAAACTAATATAACACTGTAGGAATTAAATATTACACTGGGGCTAAAAGAAAAAAAATTAAATAGTATATTGAAAGAATGGTCACATTATGAGCCAATACTGAGCTAAGCGCCCAATACGAAAAAGTCCTAAGCTCCTAGGGTCCCTAGTAATCATAGCAGCACCTGACCCCAGGTTTTTCTGACATTCAGTATCTTACTCTTTCAGAGGGACCATGGCTGAACAGGCCACACACTTTGTCACAGTGGATGAAGGCAGACGAAATAGCACAGGCTTTGGAAGACAACGCAGTCAGAAGCAACACTGCGTAAGAGCTCAATGCTAAATTTCAAGGATGAAAGACAGGGGGAGGGAATGAAAGTGAAAAAGAGAGGTAGAAAGAAAGAAGCGGTTTCGATGAGAGAAATCCTCCGTTCTCACAGTTTCAGGTGAAGGATTCGTCTGTCCTGTGGGAATGAATGCCACGGAATAGTCTTCAAGAAAACAGGAAACAGAGGGGGATTTAGAGCAATCCAGTATCCCTATCATTCAATTCCTGTTCTGTCCACACACGGTGGTGTTGGTTTTTTCATCTTTGGTCTTCAGGACTGAGACAGTCCTTCCTATTCATCACCTCAGAACACTGTGAGTACCCCAGTGGGACTAAACACACAAGGGCTTGGTTCTTTGATCACGAGAATAAGAACTGCAGAAAACTACTAAATTTTATGCAACCACAGAAGAGAAGAGTAAATTCTTATCAGAAGGGGGGATGAGGGAAAGGGGACTGGCATGTCTTATCTAATAAGTGTATTATACATTCTATTAGGCTATATACATGTACACCCATAAATACCTATATCTGTATATATTTGTATATGTGCATAATAACTCAACCACCACAGAAATCCTTAAAAAAATTAATATCCTTTTTTTGTTAAAATGGTAAAGCTGAGGTGCAGATAGTTTTATACAAGCTGAATAGACAGTAGGGAGATCTGGGATTCCTAATGAGGTCTGACTGACTCTAAAACATACCGCAGCTCAGAAAATAGGCAGAGAGCATGGCAATTCCTGGTAATAAAACAAAATTCTGATTTAAAATAAACGCAAAGCAGAAAAGATCATTAGAATTATACTCAGAAGGCCTTACTAGGAATGCCCTTGCCACCGCCAGCCCTTGGACAAGTTTCTCTGAGTTAGCCTCGGTTTTCTCCTCTGTACAATGGTATCACAACAACCGTCCAACAATGCAGCATCGCAAACTAGATATGGTCTCTTTCTCAACGTGCCCAACACCGTAGCTACTACGGTAATGCTCCTGGCACATAATCTGAACCTGGTAGGCATTCCATAAATCTGTGCTGGACGATAATGAAGTAGAAGTGAGAAAACCCACAAGAACCACTCCTGTTTTCGAAACTATGACAGATGGTCAACTTATTCTTCAGGATTTCCGATCTCTCAGAAACCACTCGACCTATGCCTTTGCTGTTATAAATCAAAAGTGAAAAATACAAAAACACAGGAGGTGGAGGTGAAAGCATAGCCTGGCAGTGGTTGGGGGTCCAAAGTGGAAAACAAACTCGTCCTTTTTCAACAAATCACAAAGCACCTCTTTGTCCCTGGAGGTAGCTTCCCCTATGACCACAGTTTCCCTTTGAGTGAAAAACAGGCGAATCCCAGAGGGAGCACAGGGGCGGACCCCGAGGCACAGTCCTTAACCAGGAGGGATACTCTCTGGGGCCCTTCCCTCCCATTTTTTTTTTTTCTGTTCCATCTTTCCTCTTCTCTCTCTTCCATGGCCAGCCTTGTTTCTTGAATCTATAATGATGGTTTCCTGCTTCTCCTTATGGAAGGAAAGTCTGGTGGCTCTCATGGGAAATTACCGTCTCTCCTCCCCGCCCCCCTCCCCCACAATATTCCTCTGTCTCCCTCTGGGTGGGGTTTCAGCTGTGGCAGCTCCTGTGGTCTTCTCTGTGGAAAAGTTTGGGGGGGGGGGACTTCAGTTCCCAGAACAACACCTCTGTCACCTGCAGGCCACATTGACCGTTCTCCCTCCTCGTCGTCACTCTTAAGGAGAGGGGACAAAGCCTCTCAGGCTCATCATTCAAGAAACTAAACCGACAGTATTTGAAGGAGAGAACCACAGCTGTGAAAGCCCACGGAAGCCTTCAAGTGCTAAGCAAGAAGTACCAGGGAAAAAGGGCAGACACCTGGACCAGGGCAATTTCACAGATGAATGGGTGAGGTGAGGGGGGAGAAGCAGGAGCTGTTGCTGGCTTATACCCAAGTGTAAATTGCTTGTTTTGCCCTACAGCATTTTATGGTGCTGGGAAGCTTCTCTAGGAATCTCCTGTGGGACTAGACATGATAAAAATGTAAATAAGAGAAGCTATAATGCCACCTTGCACTCCAACTTCTGAAGAGGATCCGGAAGCCCCTTTCTTCAACTGCGTGACACCCCTGGGAGTCTAACTCTGTCACATGAGGTTCAGTGTAGTAGAGAGGAGAAAGTTAAGGCAACACAGGGCTATCACTGAAGATGTGGCTTCAGTGTATTTAATTTTAAAAGGGGGTACACTCACTGGTTCCCTTTGTGCCATAAGTGGAAACAGAGAAGAAAACAGGCTTCAATAAGTACCCACCTCTCTCCAATTCAGCCACACGCATAATGACCAAAGATGCCCTTATCTACCAAGAGTCCCGCTCCAGAATACAAAAGAGCAGTGCCCTGCCTGCTTGGCTCAGACACATGCTCAGTCGCAACTACTCATGGGGTTAGAGGCCACCATCCACCCATACACCTGCTCTCACATGCACGAATCCTCCCCAACAGTCCCTTGACACACTGAAATCCCTTACACATGCACTTTCTCCCATCACCACTCACCTTCTTCCCTTTCCAGAACCAAAAGCTGACCTACACCCGCCATTCAACGGAGGAGACTGGCACTCCTGTGCACAACCCACCCCACCTCTCTCTCTCTTGCGTACTGATCCACTCGCTTCTTCAATCAATCCCCGGCATAAATACATGCACAGTGCATCCTGTCACTCATTCATGTTATTTGTGTTTGCTTTTTCCCATTCGAATGAACTCAGGTGTAGATCTACTCCTTAATTCACTCATCCATGCTAATCAGACAAGTATCAACAAATCACCCCAGTACTCTGCTATAAATTCCAAAGCTTGGACATAGCTCCTTTTCAGGAAAAAGTGTCTAAGTTCCCCAATAAATTTTAACAACTCTTTGTTTTCATATGGCACTTCAGCCAAGAGAAACCCTTCTTAACAACTCAATGACAGTAACACTCTGGTTTACCACCATATCACTGTAAGAAGCGGCATAGAGTTAGACAAATATCGTATGATCTCACCCATATGTGGAATTTAAGAAGCAAAACAAATGAACGCAGGGGCAAAAAGAGGCAAACCAAGAGGTGGGCTCTTAACTCTAGAGAAAAAAAACTGAGGGTAAATCAGGGGGGAAGCTGTTGGGGGGAAACAGGGGACGGGGATGAAAGAGGATACTTATCATGATGAAAAAAAGAAAATTAAAAGACAAAGCTTTTTTTTTTTTTTATGTTTATTTTTGAGACAGAGAGAGACAGAGCATGATTGGGGGGGAGGGTCAGAGAGAGAAGGAGACACCGAATCAGAAGCAGGCTCCAGGTTCTGAGCTGTCAGCACAGAGCCCGACGCGGGGCTCGGACTCACGGACCGCGAGATCACGACCTGGGCCGATGGGACGCTTAACCGACTGAGCCACCCAGGCGCCCCAAGACAAAGCTTTTTACAAAAGGTGACACGGTGGCACCTGATCAGGAGACCATCACACCGCAAAGCTGAGGTTTCTAGCAAAGCCATGCCGACATTTCTGTTCATTATGTGCAGGCTACTGATGCGGGTAGGCTAGGAGATTCAGCAGCATAAAAAATGAGGACGTTCCTGGAAAAATAATTGCATTTTCTCAATGAATTAGAAGGCAGATTTTACCAGCAGAGAGTGCTAGTTAGAGGAAAAGAGACTTAGGTTTGAGGTGAGAAAAGAGAGTGTGAAGTTATTTTGGAGTGGGAGAAAGTGAACGTAGTAGGAAATGCAGCAGGAGCTGGGCGGGACCAAGTCACAACTCCAGATCCGGGCCGTGTCCTCACGGCTTGCGCGCCTGCAGCCTGGAGAAGAACCGGAGTTGCCGGACTGCCTCGAGGAAGGCGGGACGTAGGCGGCTGCTTTCACTAAGGCTGGGCCCGGGCACCGCCGGGGGTCCCCTTTGCGTCCCTTCACCTCCCCCCCACTCTGCCAAACGTGGACGAGGCGACCATTTGTGCCCGGGCTTCAGCCAGCTTCGGGCGGCGCCTCCTTGCGAGCACATCCTGTCCCTGCTGCGCAGACACGGTGGTCCACGAGCCAAGAACGACTTGCAACCCGGCAGTGCGGGAGACTAAACGGGGGCAGGAAAATAAAGGTTCCCCCCTGTTGTCTTTCAGCCCACAGTTCTAAGATACTTTTCAAGGCTCCTTAGAGGATTCTGGCATGATGAAGGATCACTCGCCCTCAGCAGCGCTCAACCCAATAACGTATCCTTGTATCCATTTTCCCTCCCTCCCTGTCCCATTCTCCTGGTCCCCAGCTCCTGCTTCCCTTGGAGTCACTTTCAAAACCGGAAACCAACAACAAACCAACCAACCGACCTCCACAGAAGTCTTTCCCTAAGGCTCTGCCTTCACGAGAGCTCGGCGTAAGATGACTGGTGACAGCAGCGGCTACAGCCGGGATTACGGATTTCAGCAAGGACCCCACTGCTGGGTGTGAGTGGGGTGGTCACACCTCCTGGCGTGTACTGGCACCACAAAGACTAAGAGTCTCTCGCCTGTGGTGGACTGGGGGGGGGGGGGGGCAGGGGTGGAGACAGCAGGTGAATGTATCAGGTCGAGTGGTGCCTCTGTCAAATATGTGTAAGTCTTGGAAAAAGAAACCGGAAGGGTCAAGTCGGCCAACTATCAACTTGAGATATCCTGTGAAATCCAGAAGGTCTGCTAGGACATGTTTAAGGAGACGAGCGTCTTCTGCAGCCATAGGGCAGACTGCTGGAAACCAGACCCAGGAACTAACTGTAACAGTAGCAATGCTACAGAAGAGACTTAAGGTGCAATGTTGGAATGTCCTCTATGGGAAAACCCTAATAAAAAAAAAAAAAAAAGATCGGGGGCGGGGAGGCACCTGGGTGGCTCAGTCGGTTAAGCGTCTGACTTCAGTTCAGGTCACAATCTCACGGTTTGTGAGTTTGAGCCCCACGTCAGGTTCTGTGCTGACAGCCCGGAGCCTGGAGCCTGCTTCAGATTCTGTATCACCTTCTCTCTCTGCCCCTCCCCAACTTGTGCTCTGTCTCTCTATATCTCTCAAAAAGAAGTAAATGTAAAAAAAAAAAAAAAAAAAAAAAAAAAAAAAAAGGCATGGGATCCTGAGACCCACAGGGGAACGTCTGGGTACACAGCAAGGGAAGATTTTTCCTACGATCTCCAAGGTGGCAAGACAAGCTTCTCTCCCATTGCCAGAGGAAACAAACTTGACCTTAGAGACCTTATCTGAAGCAGGTGCCTTTCAACAGGACTCCTGTCCTCCCAGATATACGCCCCTACCTCCCTCCACTCCCTCCAGGCCAATAACAAAAGTCAGGTCATGCACAAGTAGAGCTGGAAAACACAGCTCCTAGCAGGAGCCAAACAGCTAAGAAGAAACAGGTTACATACTGAAGGAAATGCAATGGAAAGACCTGGCCTATATAGATCTTCAGAAAGCAGGGAGCACATGTGGAAGTGGATTTTGAGGGAGCAAGAGGGGGATACAGAATTTATTGGCTCGGGAGCACTTTCTTGTGAATTACAGGTCAAAGGTCTGGCAAAGACTCCTGGAGGCACTCCTGACATGCTCCTGCATGGGTGGCTTAGTGAATGAGGCAGTAGATGATGGGATGACCTTGGCAAAATATTGCAAAAGGGGCCAAAAGATGAGGGAGGTGGGAAAGTTAGGCTGGAAGGATTCTGTGAGACTGAGGATTGGTTACCCGATGTTCTGAGATGCATTTCGTAAGTAAGACTCTCCTAGAAAGGCCCAGTGGGATTAAGCACCAGCCCCCACCCAGGTCTATCAGCTCAATAATGCTCCTTTCATTGGCCTTCCTCTTCCCCTGCCTCAGCCTCCTTGTCCCTAATTTCTGCTCCCAAAGGTTGTTTCCCACAGAAAGTCCTTGTGCAAAAGACTAAGACAAGCTATTTCTGAGGGAACGAAATTATAAGCAAGCTAAAGAATCCTGAGACTGCTCCTGGACCTACCACGGACTCCAAAAATTACTGTCTAAATTAGTGCATTCTAGTAGAGTGTCTAAGTGGGTCCTCCAGAGGTAATAAGTTCCTCCTCTCCTCTTCTCCCTTCACCTGAATCTGTAAATTAAGATGGCAGTTAAGGGCAAACGACTCCTTGAAACAGAACAATAACGCAAATATAACCACTGCAATCTCTTTGGCTCTGTGCAGACCAGAAGCCCCTGTGAACACGCTTTTCCTTGGGCGTGACTCGGCTTCTCATTTCTCAGTACACTGTTTCCTCCATTGTCACTATCTAGCCTCAGGACAGCAGTGTCCCCTGGAGGGTTCAGATCCCCTTCTGGGGAAATCAAAGAGCCGATCAGGAATTAGTCACCAAACTGTGTCACTTTAGATACAAGGAAGAGAGGAAGAAGGAGGGGAAAGGAGCTGGGAGGGGAGGGGAGAGAGAGGGAGAGAGGGGAGAGGAGGGTGGGCAGGTGACTGGGAAGGGAAGGAGTAAGGCAGGAGGGGGAAGTGCTGTAGTTGAGGGGAGTTCACACTTTTATTTAATTATCACAAGACATGTGCAAGTGTTCTCCTGTCACAGAGATGAGGAAGCCAAGGCTTAGGGTCCCTGTTTTAAATAATGGATGCTTAGACTACACGGACAGCTAGGGGCTGCAGGTTGAGCCCCAGCATAAGCAAGAGACAAGACTTGACAGAGAAGGAGGGAAACCGATCAGATCAGATACACAGACGCCTGCAGGCTTCTGCCTTCTTATAGTTGGGATTTATTTTGATACACCAATTTATGGGGGAAAAAAAAAAACTTCACAGAACTGGAATGCAGGCAACCAGAATATTTTCATTTTCCCTCTATTTAACAAGCAATGGCTGCCAAGCAAGCCCATGTGAAGCAATTTCCTGGGAGGAGGACCCAAAGGCTTGAGGAAAAGCACCGACCTCACTGGACCCTGAGTTCTGACAGTCCCCAGAATGAGGGAGCCGAGAGCCAGAGTGGCCCTCTGGAATGGGAAGAGGCAGATCAGCAAGCCAGCTGCTGTTAACTACAAAATGAACTTAACAATGACACCCCCAGGCAGCTGGACCAGATCTGAGCTTCTTGTAAATCTTCCAATCGCTCTGCTTTGTGTCTGGAAGGTCCAAAGCGTGACAGCACCTCCCTCCGTTTCCCTAAGATCTTTGCCCATGCATATCCACCTATGCCAATGCAATAGCTAATGTTTTATTACACTATATCCCTTTCTTGAGTTTCCTGCTGAAGTCATCATAACGCTGTGCCATTTCAGCATTCTCCTTTTCAACCAGCCCTTTGTAAATTGTACATTCTTTCTCCATTTCCAGTAATAACTAAGCTTCAAAGGCTTATAATACCACGGAGCTGAAGGGACCTTTTTTTTTTTTTAATTTTTATTTTTTTAAATTCAAGAAACAATTATATAGCATTTATCCTAGGCCACACACTGCTTCTTCACTTAAAATTATTAACTTATTGAATACTCATAACAATTCTAGAAGTTAGGTACAGTTATCCCCATTTTCTGGGAAGAGACCACTGAGGCTCAAAAAGACTAGATAACTCGATTCGGGTCAACAATTAAGTAGAAAGTGGAAGAGCCAGGATTTGAACCAGGCAACCTAGCTCCAAAGTCTGTGCTCTGAACCTCGGGGATCATTTAACTCATTCCCTTCATTTTATTTTACTCTATTTTCATTCTTTTCATTTCATAGAAGAGGAAGCTAAGACACAAAGCAGCTAAGTGGCTTGTGCAAGGAGAAGGTAGCGTGTGGGCTGGCTGCAGGGCTTCTGATGTCCAGTTTGACGTTGCTGGCCGCGGTTCCAGCCGTATTCACCTGTAGGCTGCCTTCCAGTGGTGGTTCCCCAT
The DNA here is from genome assembly GCF_018350215.1 of Panthera leo. Taxonomy (NCBI): domain Eukaryota; kingdom Metazoa; phylum Chordata; class Mammalia; order Carnivora; family Felidae; genus Panthera; species Panthera leo. The sequence continues at coordinate 47,061,954 of NC_056685.1, forward strand.
GAGTTCTTCAACTGATCTGTAGATTTACAATATCGCAGTGGAGCTTTATTTTACCAAGACTGCGTAGAAAAACATTTGGAATTGTGAGGATTTGCACCTAGTCTTTAGGGGCTTTAGAATTGGGTAACACAGGTTCCAGAGCTTCCATAATTAGCCGTGAGACCACAGTATGCTCCTTTACCTTTCTGTGAGGTCTAGCCAGTATATGGGATGGTGCCCTACAACTTGTCAGAAGCATATAAATCTGGTTCTTACAATAAGAATGGTGATCGGTCCTGTTAATAGCATAATGTTTAACCTATTATTTCTGCAGTTTGTGAAATGGTGACAAGGATATACACTCGGATGGTCATTGTTTCTCAACGAGGGAGGGTCTGGTGCAGAGATGACTGCTGGGGATGGGGAGGCTGTGGCTCAAAGCTGGGAAAGGCAAACCATGTTCCTGTTAACAGCTCTGAGTAATAGTGTTGTGAGGCAAAACGCAAAGCTGTTAATAAGGGAGAAACCGGGGCTTTATAGAAACATACCTCTGCATGCTCTCCTTCCCCTGGGCATGGGGTACCATGCCTTCACCTACTCTTCGTATTAGCCCTTACTGTCACTTCACAGAAAAGCCTCATGTAAAGCTGATTGCATCTGGTATATTGGCTGTTTCCTCAACCACGTCTGTCACTGGAGATTGTGTGTCCTTCAAGGACAGAAAACCCTGTCTTTTATTTCTATCTACAAAGCTAGTAGCATGGTTGGCACTCAGTAAACACGAGTTGAATGGTTAATGAGTGAATGATTTTTCAACTTGATTGAAATGCAACCATTTTGCTTTCATTCAGCAGCCCGGGACTCAGGTTGTCTTCTAAGAACAATGCACTAAGTAGTGCCCCCTCCCCCCACCCCTTGACTATGTGTTGGGTAGGAGTAATACTGAAGCATGAGAGTCAATGCACTTTTCCTGAGTGGGAAGACATGTTGAGGTCTGGAACATTTTTAGATCCAGGTTTTGAGAACGGCTGTCCGATACTTTTCCAAGATGTTGTCAACCAATCACCAAAGGGTGCCCATAACTCCCTATGCATCAGAATGTGTCCTATACTCATTACAAAGCAAAACCAAAAATCAAGTTTTTAAAAAATCTCAAGCTAGCATTTTGTCTTGTTAACACTTTAATCTCTAAGGAGACACTTAGAGCTGTATTTTTTGGTTTCAGAGACAATTTTAAGAAAGGAAATGTGGAGCAAAGGCCCAGAGAGGGAGGATGCCGATTCATATATTTTTTGTGTGTGCTTTAATATTGAGAATATTGAGGATTCTTTAATGGCAGAATGCAAGTTGAAACTTGGTAGGTCTCCCACAGCACCTCGCACTGCCTATGCACACAGCCTATGCTCAATTAAAATGGGATGGATGGGTGGATAGATGGACAGAATATAATTTTCTATTGCTACCATTACCAACAATCCCCTGTAAATTAGCATAACTCTGGTCAGTATATCCAAATATCCTACCTCTTTCTTACCCATCATTTCTCTTTCTTGACTTTCTTTGCACATAACTGATATCTGATATTGTCAGTTCTTTATTCAAGCATTCAGGAAAAAACAAAAACAAAAAACCAAAAAACCCTGTCTCCCTCATCAGCCAACAGTAAAACCTCTACATACATAAGGGTCTTCTCACACAAATCAAAGAACAAAACGCAGTGCTATTTTCATTGGGGTACTGGTCTCCATCTGAGTAAGAGGTGAAGTCAGCAATGTGGTTAAAGTCTAAGACTGATGCTTTGCTTTTCCCGTCATTTATTTGGCACTAGCTATCCTGTGCTTCAAGAGACCAAAACATGCTAACAATAACCTAACATTCACTCCCTGCATGGCAGTGAGGGCTCATGTAAACCATTCCCAGTGAGTCATGTCATAACTCTTTGTCCCAAATAATTCACTGCCATCCCTACAGCTGCCTCTGGCTGCTCGGGTCACCTTTACCCATGTCCAAACCCAATCTCCGAGACCTTCTTTCCTTCTGTCCCTCCCATTTTTGGGTGGTTCTCTGTCTGCCCTCAATTATCAATCACGAAGATTTCCAAGGCCAGATTAATTCTTGGGCCGGAACTAGCCAATTCGTGGAGAGACCATCTTGGAGGAAGAGGAGAGGAAGAGCTTTAAGGGGAGACACTTGAGGAGGCCAGGGAAAGAGAACAGTGCCACATGAATTATCAGAGGAAAAAGAAACATGGGAGAAGTACAACAGAACATGTTAGAAAGGACTATTTCCCAGATCTCTTGCTCATTCCAGAACTTTTCAGAAAATAAATAGCTGAAGACAGGGAGAATGTGTTTGGGGAAAGTAATCCTATCTTCTGTGACAGGATTCATTTTGTTACTGAAGGGAAATAACCTATGAGGAGGGAGAGACAGAAAGAAACCAGGAGTAGGGTGGGCGAGACAAAGAGGAAGACATATGGGGAGGGGGGTGGGAGGAGAGAACATGGTATGCAGTGGGAACACTGTTGGAAACATGAGAACCGCCCCCAGAAAGAAAATGCCAGCATCTCTGGGCAAAAATCTAAATTGTCAGCACATGCATCTTTGCTCTCAGAAAGATACACTTTTTTTTTCTCTCTCTCTCTCTCTCTCTCTCAGGATGACTCCCCATTCCTACATCAGTAGAACAGTTCACATCAAGAGACTAAGATCATTTCATTCCTCTCATCATATAGCATTTCTAGGCCCATCCCTCAGCTTTCCTCACAAATGTGCAATCGCCATGCTTTAGGCTAACCAATGCTGGGAGCCTGTGGCGAGGAAGATTCAAGAGCAAGTAGCTGTCCAGATTTCATCGAGATTTAGGTCTTACAAAACTTTAGTGGAAGAAATATGTCCCTCTTGGAAGGAAAATACAATCTTCAATGCATACACCTTATAAATACAGTTTTCCATTTAATTCTCAGTTGTTAATGTCAATATGAGCAGGGAGAGCAAAAAACAAGAACAAAAACAAAAGGTAATAAACAATGAGCACTTTCTTTGTATCCGGCCTCTGCTAAGAACTTTGCATACATTCTCATTTGACCAGCACAAAAACAACAGGTAGCCTTTAGTGTTAACTCTGTTTTTACAGCTGGAGATGCTCAGAGGGATTAGGTAACTGGGCCAAAGCCACTAGGCTGACAGGTATAGCAGCCAAGATACCAAGAGACCCCTCTGGCTTCTGATATTGTACAAAGGGCCCTAATTTCACTTTACTGACAGTGAGCATTAATAAGCACCTTCCCCACCAACCTTTTCCCATACCTGGTAATAGAGGACAATGCTTACATCCTTCCCTTCCCTTTAATTCTTTCCCTAGGCTGTTTAAAAAACAATAAAATGATTTAAAAAAAATTAGGCAATGGACCTGAATAGTCCAAAAACAAATCAATCCTTGATTGATGGTAGTTAATGGTATAAAAGAGGAAATAAAAGATACGGATAGTCCACAAATGTCGGCCCTCTCTACCCCATTTGACACTATTGACCCCTTTTCCTTTCTTAAAAGTCATTTCTTTGGACTTCAGTAGCCTGCCCCTTACAGAGCTGACCACGATCCTCACTCTACCTCCACCAGGCCGGTGACCTTTGTTGAATATTCTGCCCCCTCCTCCCTTCCAACTGTTGTGGGTGGCTCAGGAGGAATCTCACTTTGCTTTTCTCTGTATACTCCTCTCCTGAGAGAACTGATCTTTTCTCAGCTGGCCACTGGCAGTCACATCAACACTATGCTGATGAATTTCAAACCCATAACTTCACGTTCCAGGCCATACAGCCGTAGGCACCTCGAGATCTCCTCACATGGCCAGCCCTCAGCTCAGAATTTAACACATCTTCTGTGAAAAACGAGTTCCCACTTCAACTTATCAAATCCCATTGATCCATCACCATCCTTTCTATCTCAAAACTGAAAAGCCAGCTTTGACTATCTTATCTCCTCTATTATCTCTATATAGGATACTACCAGATCCTGAAGAAGCAGACTTCAAAATTCTTTTGCAATCCCTGAGACCACCAACACCCTGGCCCTTGTCACCTTGCATTTGGTGACCCGCCTTTGGGTAACTCTTCCCATTCCTTCATATAGTGGTACACAATCTTCTTAAAAATAACCATTTCATCAGGATACCTCCCAGGATAAGGTTAAATGACATTAACCTACCTTTCATGGTTTTCCGTGACTTACCAGTTAGTAGTGACACTCATTTAGCCCAAGCCAGGGATTCAAGAACTAAGTATGCTGTTTTCATAGAGAGAAGAATCTAAAGGGGACAGATATGCCAGTGGTGGCTATTTCAAATCCTTTACAAAAACATAACATAGAATAATAGCTAAAAGCTGATGTAATCCTACCTTTTACTGATGCTTGCTCTTTACCACACTTTGGGGGGTGGGGTGGGGTGAGGATGACATTTAGAGATTACAAATGACTAGATTAAGGTCACACGATGAGATGCCAACTCCCGATATGGTGCTTTTCCAATTATAGGGTGTTGCCTTTCAAAAAATCAACTCTGTCCCACTGTAACCCCCACACTTATTTTTCATTACCTGTCTGTAATTCCATTCAGGTTAAGCTGATCCCCCCATAACCCTCATATGATCATTCAGTGTCAAGTGTCAAATCCAAATCTTCGTTCACGCGATCATTCTCACTTAGAAAAATGTCACCTTGCTTGGATCTCTACATTCCACATTCCTCAAAGCCTAGGTCAAGTTCCACTGTCTCCAATTCCTCCACAATGTTTCAGGGCTGCAACTTCAGCCCGCATAGACAACATTCCTTGACTATGGCATATGAACTGTACTGTCCATTTGAGGCATTTCGTCATATTCTATCTTGCACTTTTACTCAACATTTTTGTGTGTGCAGGCTTTGCTTCAACTAAAATCAAATTCTGAAGAGAATCAGAACATGTCTTTTCTGCTGTGTTGTCCTTCACACTGAGTACAGCTCTGTGCACAGAGTAGGTGCTGCACTGTTTGTTGAAAATCTAAGGAATCTAAGAATAGAACCTGAAACAAAGTCTGAAATAGATAATCCAAAGGCCCAGAGGAAATCAAGTCTTATATAATCCAAAGCTTAATTTTACAATTAGCTTAAGTTAATTTACTCATTCAACGAATATTTAATGAGTGCCTGCTCTGAGCCAATTAAAGTGCTAAGCATTAAAATGCAACGGTGTGTGAGACTGACGCATTGCTGCCAACATGGAGCTAATAGTCTAGTCAGAGGAAGACACAAACATCAAACAAATAATTGTGTGTGTGTGCGTGTATGTGTGTCTGTATAATTTATCTGGAGCACTGAGTAGGGAAAATGGGGGAAACAGAAATATATTTTACTATAGAATCAGTAAAATCAGAAAATTGATTAGATTAAGGGGTGAGGGACAGGAATCAAAGAGTACTTGTTAATTTCTAACACATGTAACTGGAAAGATACACATACCATTCCCCTGAGATGGAGAAAAGTACTGGAGGGCAGGGTTTATGTGGTTATATCACAAAATTCAACTCTGGCATGGGGAACAGTTCCATTAGGAGAAACTGATCAAATAAGAACAGCTGACAAGAAGTAGTCTGAGGCCCATATCCTGACCTTGACCCCACTCATCTTCAGGTGGATTTCTTAAAAACGTAAACGCTCTACCAAAAATTAGTCCTGAGAAGAGGAAGGCAGATCCCAGAAACTCAACCCAGAATTGGGTAACTAGACTGTGAATACCTGCAGGTTAGTGTTTGCTGAGGCAGGGAGAATAGAAAATAAATCTTTTGAATCAAAGAAAATCAAATCTGGCCCATTTATTTTCTTTATCAAGTGAATCAAAAGCTTGGCTGAACGAAGTAATCTGTAAAAGGACTGCTCCCAGTATTTTGTGTGTCCGTGCAAAACCATTCCCTTTCTGGTGCTGTCGGCTGGTGTAGAACAGTGTGCTGGGAAAGACGCCAAAGTTCTGGATTCAAAACCTATTCAAACTACTTCATTGATCAGAGGGTTGGAAGGAAACCTCTAAGTTCAATACCTCATAAAATCAAAGAATCAAAGGACTCTGGAATCAGAAGGAACATAGGGCTCATCTCTTCCAAATTCTTTCCAAGAAAGCACCCATTCGAAGACCTTATTTTACAAATGAGAACACAGAAGTCTGGAAAGGTAAAATGACTTGTTACACAGCTAATGAGTAGCAAAGCTGGGAACGGAGAACCATGTTTTCCTGCCTCCCAGCAGATTACCTCTTCCAGTCTATGGACCACAGTGGCTGGATGGGAAAGAGAAGGGTTTGGTCTAGAAAAGTCATCCCTTTTGGAAAGTAACAGGAGAACAGGTTTGGAGGTCAGGAATTTGATATCTGGGGAGGTGGAATGCCATGCCAAATTTCAATTTGGCTAAAAGAAGTCCCCACAGGACACTAATTACATGAGTAAAATGATCCTAATGAAATCTGAAAATTATAAATGTGATAGGGAGTAAAATACTTTTTGTGACATTAGAGAGACACAGAGCAGCTTGTTCTAGGAATCCGGGCACAAGCTAACGAGGCCAGTGGATATGGAAGCAGAGAGGACAGATGGACGTAACTTAGAGGCCATGCAGGAGTTACCGGGGTTTGACTGATGGTATAAAGAAAAGGAGTAAAGGGCAGTGAGGAATCATCTCCAAGTATGTCACTGATTATAGGGCAAAAGACCATGTGAGTGCTCTCTGCACATAAAGCAGATGTTGAAAACTGGTTCAAAGCCTACTTTTTACTGCCAATGAATCAGAAAAATCACCTTCACGTGAAGGATAGCATACTTAATTTTTAAAAACGAATATTCACTTTTTCACTCCCTATGCACAAGCCCCACCTTTCATCTTTATTGATTCATTCACGTTTTCATTCAATAAAACATGTAGAAGCCTTCTGCGCAATGAGTCCTGGGGTAGCTACAAAAGACATTCCCAACCTTAGACACTCCCCGATATACTTTTAAAGTTGAGCCGCTTGCACATCTAAGTGTTATAACAGAGGTATGAACACGGGGCTACGGGAGCACAAGAAAAGAATGACTAATTCTGCCTAGAATTGTTAAGAGAAGGCTCCATAGGAGAGAGGACACTTGAGTCTGAACTTTAAGGACATTCATGTATTCACCTGGGGAACTGAAAGAGGAGCATTGGTGAGAATAGCCCATGCAGATACATAAAGTAGTAGAAAATGGTCACATTTAGAGAATGGCCAGTTATGTTTTCCGAAACTGTTGCTGGATCACAGCAGAGTATGTTGGGGCACGGTAGAGAGTTGCAAGAGGGACACAGATAAGCCCGATCATGAAAGCTGGGCCCAGATATTCAAAGGACTTTTATGGCTTGCTAAGGAATACACAGCTCATCCAGTGGATAAAAAGGAGCCATCGGAGATTTGTGGGAAAATGAGCTTTCTGCTCTAGATATCCGATTCTTCATTCTTCATGGCATACTAAAATCTATTTAATTCAGTAAGCCATGGGCTACAACTCCTTCCTCATTCCCATTTTGATTTGAGAAAGACTGCATTAGCCACTTTCGGGTCTTCAAGGACAATGTCTCCATCCAAAAAAATACAGATGCCCAGGTGATGGGTTTTTCATCATCCAAGGCAACCACCAGACATCCTCTTCCTGGAAGATGCTGGCTGGGGCTGTTGTCATGCTTTTGGAACCGATGTCTGATCAGGCCCTGGTTCTTTCTCCTTTGTAAAGGAAAGCACAATATGTTTGAGGGATCTTGAGCATGCACCCCTCCTTCACCCTGAATTAAATTCACAAAAGCAGAGTTTTCATTTTCTTATCAAGGCACGACACTGCTACGTTAGGGCAGATCGTCCTCCTGTTGTAACGCTGTTCTTCCATCCACAGTATCTGTACTCTGTTAGGATGGACCACCTGCATGTTCTGGGGCTCTGACCGGGGGCTCAGCACCTAGGCATTTCAGGATCATGCCCTGCTCTTTATTCATTTCTGCAGGGTCTCCTTCCCCTCGGATAGGCCCCATTCCTTCTTTAGGTCTCCTGTCAATTTCTTTTTTTCATTTTTTTTTTTAATAGACACATTTCCCTGCTGCTTACTAATAACCAGAGTGACTGATTGGACAGCTGGTACAATCAAGTGTGGAGAAGCAGGATCCTTTCCCAGTGCTCAGAAGGAATGGAAGAGATAGGCATTTCTTTTTTTTTAGAAAAAAAAATGTAAGCTCAAAATCTGAAGCACGTGTCACGGCTAGGGCTGACAGACTTAGCATGTGTGTCCTTTAAACGGGACCCAAAGGGTTTCAAAGGCTGAATCAAATGCTGTACTTGCTTTCTTTTCCCACTTTCCAATTTTACCTTTGTGACAGAAAAAGAAATATGCCTCAGTCTTCCTGATGACACTGAGATACATGAACTATCATCTCCCACAGAAAAGGGGGGAAAAAGCCACCAGGTGACCACTCAACTCTCGGATGTACCCTCGGCTCCTCCAGGAAAGCACGTGGATTTTCGGGGTCACCCCTTTGATTTAGCGCAAGAAGCATGGTGGGAAACACAGTGAGACGCTCTGGAGAGATCAACTATCGTGTCCCTTCCCTTCACTGCCGGGTTCTTAACACAACACCAAACAGCCAGGAGGAAATGAAGTTGACATCACTTGAGGTGAGATGAAAACAATGCCAGGAAGGGAAAGAAAATCCGTGTAAAGAAAAGGGACACTAAGAACGGCCATGCCTCTCAAGCACTAAGATTCACAGGTCCATAATTGTTTGAGGTCTGCAGTATAGTAGTGATGCCTTTCATCCACCCTTCACCTCCAATGCAAGACCAAATATGGCCTTGTGTGCCCCTGATATGAAATCTAGAAAAATCTCTATATGCTTTGAAACAAACAGCTAAACATGTGATCCGACTTACGGCGCCAGTCATTGGGCATATGCAAAACAAGGATTCGACTGCCTGCATAAGACATTTTCAATTCAACCTTGAGAAGCCAGCTCAATATTAGAACATACCTTGTTGAGCCCAAAAGAGGAAAATGCATTGTGCAGCAATTAATAAATGTTTCTTAATAGTGATTAGTTCCTCTCTCATGTTATGCTATTGTGAAGAGATGCCAGAAAGCTCCATATAACAGCTCAGATCTGGAATCTGGAGTCTGGGGAAGAACAAATGTTTGGGACTCATTCTCTCCTGCTCACTCAAGGAAGCTCAAGTCTGATGGCCGTAAGGACAGGAGGCAAAAGGCCACCTGTTCAGCCAGGAAGGCTAAACTGTGGGATAACTGTTCCCACAGTTATAACTGTGGGAGAGATGGCTGGGTAGGTGGAAGACAGGGGTTAAAAACAATGATAAGAATCATCTAATAATCACCTACTTGGAAAGTGTGTCTGCAGATTGTGCCACGGTTCTTACAAATCACAAAGAGCTTTAATAACGATAACGCGGTACTTCTCTCTTATTTCTTTGGACAAACAGGAAGTTTCCTATGCCATGCAAAGTCTTTAATCAGATAGATGGCATTGCTCTCTTATACAAAATTATGCCCTTCCTTAATACAATTCCAAAGCTATGCTTTGGCCTACCCTCTCTTGCTTGTTCACAGCAGCCAGAACCCCAATAATGCCGCACATTATCAAACCACCTGCAACCCCCTGCCAGAACATTATCAAGCCCAATTCAATTGGTTCCCCTGAAGGAGGGCTCTCCCGGACTCCAGGTAAGGGTTGTGAGACGGAGGCGGCCCACCGTTTCTTTTCTCACCTTGGCCCTCATCCTGCGTCTTCCTCATTCTAAACTGTTTTCCCTTTTATTTCATTCTGTGGCACTTTAGGGAGCAATTGCATTAACTGTAATAACAGGGTAGTAATATAAAGAACATCATTTTCTAGTGTTAATAACTTTCATTTTCAAACCACTTGTACGCTCTAAAATTTAGCAAAGCATAAATTTCTCAAGGCTAGCAGGCACCAAATTTGGAGCTTTAAAGTTCTGTTTCCTTGGGGTTTGTAATCAATCTATGTACAGAAGAATTGGAATGCCATTTAAAGTCAGATTTGATGCTCACGCTGCTAGCTTTACTAATGGAAACTCATCTCTGTGCATAAAATAGACACACGGAGCGTTGGCAAAAGGACCAAAAACCATATTAGGAAATCATGACCACCTGGAAGAGGATCACCACTGGTGAGATGTCGATATCCTATCCCTTTCCAGAATCTGAATTTCATAGCACTAACAGGGATCCCAACTTTAGATTGGTCATCAGGAAAGAACCAAAGGAAAGAATTCTTTCATTAGCATCACGTTCAAATTTATGCAGAACTATCACTGCGTTCCATCTTATTCTGGTCACTGGGACCACAAAAATGACAGTGGGGCCGAGAACGGTGATCTGCAACCCTGGCTACCCCTTTACTATCAACTTGGGAGCTTTTAATAGATGTCACTTCCCAGGCCCCTACCCACCTCCCATCCCACCAAATCAGAATTTTGCAGGGTGGGGCCATGAGATCTGCATAGTTTCTTAAAGTTCCCCAGGAAATTCTAACCACATGGTCAGGACTGAGATGCACGGACACTGAGAACTGAAGACAGCACGGGAGTAGTCAGCACATTCACACTTCCCTGAGGTTGTTGGATCAGTGATACATTTTAGAAGGCTTCTTTATCTGAAAAAGGAAAATGTTAACTTCTGACGATCAGAGCAAACATACTTTGTTTGAATTACCTCATTTGTCATCACTACCTCTCCCACCCAGTTTCCCTGCAGCAGCTAAGTGTTCGTGGGATGCGGATCTTACTTCCCCGGCAAGACCGTGAACTATTAGACGGTTCTCCACAGTCTTGGGCACACAGTAGGTGCCACCTGGTTTGTTACTGGTAGCCAATGAGAAAGATTCTGCAGAAAGCTGACCACGTGGAGAACGTTTCAGAACACACAAGTGTTCAACTCTTCTAGCAGGGGTTAATTTTGGACTTGGGCTGAATGATCGGAGAAGGAAGCACTTCCCTAAGGATTGTGCCGCTAGAGGCCGCTCTGAACCAGATCCTTGCTAAGTGGCTTTCCGAAGTACAAGCACATCCAAGGGAAAGAAGGCTGCTGAGTAGCACAGGGAGTCATGGCAACATCAGGGTTCCTATTTTTAAACTTGTAGGTGAGCAAGCACACAAAGTGCGTGTGTATACCTGTGGGGGAGGGGATTCTGGTATATTTCCAAAGAATATTCTTTTGAGGTTTTGAGTTTGCAGGTGGCTAACAACCTATGACCATCAGGTCAAAGAACTAAACTAGAATCTGTTCTATTAAAATGGTCTTTTTCTCTTCCTTAACTCTGTTATCTTGTTCTCCACCAGAAGGGACCATTTATGGCCTCGTGTCCAGAAGTACCGGGGGATTTTTGATACTTTTAACCATCATATTCTGAAATTCTGACCTTTGTTTCTTAGACTTGTTCTGCTAGCCTCTTCGACAACTCATATGGTATTACAAGAAAAATAGGTCCAAATCAGCAAGTTAAAAGAAGTTTCTCTGGATGTCCACACTCCTCATGAGGCCAAATGGATGATGTATATTGTCTGTATCCCCACCATCTAGCACAGGATCCAGAACATGGAGTCAACATATCTAGTGAATGTGTCACTAATTCAACTACCAGTGGATGGAATATTGTGAGGCACAGAAGAGCAGCCCCCCCCCCCTATATTTTTTTCACTCCCAAGAGCATCATTTTTACTTTTCTCCAATCACTGGCTACGTTTCAGCCTTACACAAGTCCAAACTTCTCCCGCTTGTCAAAAATGAATAGTGGCCCTGGAGGACATTTGTAAATCATGACAGAGGCCAAGGTCTTGTTTTGTTTTATTACATGTCCTTGACAGTATTTTCAATGGGTCTGTAACCTCCAGGCACTTCAGCAGATTTTAGAACAGAAAGTCAGCTCTCCCTTCAGTTCCAAGGGACTTTCAGGTCTACAAAGACTACAAGTTGCTGTTGTCCCAGATGTGGGCTAGAGGACTTCGGAATATACGGGAATAACGAAAAATTAATCATCCTTTCCAACCCGAAAAGGAAGGCAGAAGCAAGATACAGCAAGGCCGGTAAACAGAGATGCGACGCGCTTCAGGACAGATGGAGAAATAAGCAGGCTCAGACTGGGACATCCCTACCACGCGTGCACTGGACGCTGTTCCCAGAGTGATTCTGGATTTATCATGGCTTCGGGACGGGAATTCAGCAGAGGCCAAGAAGGGAAACTTTATTACAAAACCACCTTGTCCCTCTGGCTAATGGTGTGTTCACATAGGTCCCAGTCCTGCCTAACGGACTCCGCCTCCCATCTCTCTCCTTCTGAGAGATGGCTCTCAGAAGGGTGGACAACATGGGGCAAAGTACACCGGGCATCCATAAACACGTGAGTTTGAAACCCAAGTAAAGTGGGCGAGTGACTTAAACTTCCTGGATCTCAGTTTCTTCCTCTGAAAAATGGAAGTGATAATGCCTCCGTACAGTACATTTTAAGATTCAATAAGGCCTTATAAAGCACTTGGCACATAGTATTCACTCAATAACCTTTTTTAAAGTAAATTTTCTAAATTGCTGAAGCTTAGTATTTTTAAGTACCAAGCTTTTTCTTGATTATAGGAAGCCGTTTAAATGGAAAATTTTAGAAAGGTATTATAGAGTTCTCTGACTTCTTAAACCAAAGATAATCAATATAATTTAAAGCTCTTAATAATGACCTAACAATGACTATGCTATTCTTTATACGGGGCTGCCTTAAAGGGGGTATATGCTTCCTGGGGAGTACGCGGGAGTTTGCCCCCAGTGGTCTTAGACAAGTGTTCCTTTCACGGTCTTCTGCTGGGGTTTTCTAGTACTTTGTGCACTTTATCGTTCTGTTTGTTATTTCTTAATGCTGCCAGCTGGCCTGAATGATTCCCATCATGTTCATCATTTCTAAGCTGTTGTCATCTGGGAGATCAGATAAGCAAATATCTCAGATAGCACTGGTTGCCTACCGAAGTTATATCCTTGACCACCTCTCTGGTTAACAGAACTTTGATTTTTAACTGGGCGTCTTACCGCCCAGGTCAAAAACTAAACTTGTCAGCTTCCCTTGCAGCTAGCTGTGGCCATTGACTGATTTCTGACCAGTGGACTATAAGCAAAGTATGGGACTTCTGGGTAACTTCCTTCAAAAGAGCTTAGCCTCCTTCCTAGCTATAATCTGTTGCTTGAAACTGGAGTTTGGCAGCCATATTGGGCATGGGGGTGAAGGCCACACCCTACAAACAAAAACGTTGAAAGGTAGCAGGGATCCGGGTCCCAGCAATCATGCAGCTACCATACCAGCTCTGGACAGACTGCCTAATTATGTTTAGTATCCTGTTTAAACTTGGGTAGTGACACTGCATGCCATGTCTAATGTAACTGACTCCACAAGCTTCTTTTTAGAAGTACATACAAAGGTAGAGTAAGTGAACTTTAAGTTAACATAAACCACGTTTACTTTAGGACAAGAATTTCGTGCCAGTGATTTCAGTCCAAAGCCCTTTTCTGCTTTCTTCATGGTTCTTGGTTATGCTCTGGATACATAAGGCTGCTGCCTGGGTCACCTCTCCTCTCCCAGGTAGCAGAGGGAAGACTGTGCATGGACGCACGTGCAGTGGGTAACAGAACAGTGAGAATAAAGACCCTGGGTAGCCTATGACCTATGGGGTCACGATTTTACGTCCCAGGCTATAACACACGCACGTACACAGATACCTGGCTTTTTCTCTAGTCAATAATGAGAGCAATTTGACATACTAAAATTTATGTAGTAAACCACATTATCACATTCTATTGTGCTATTTTTTTTTTTGCCTAAACAAAAACCCTTGGTAGAGGTTTGTTCAAGGAGGGGGGCGGGGGAAGTGGGGGAGAGTGTCTGGAAATACCCCTGGAGAAAATGGAAAGGAAGTTAAGTATCTGAGTCTTCTCTATGCAGTGAATATAAGAAGCCCTCACATGTTTGTAGTGATGATTCAGTGAGATTATATAGACGAAGATTCTCTGTAGGAAAATGGTCACTTTTATGATCCTCCCGATTAGCCAGTGTAATGAACTTGAAGTTTGTGATCATCAGCCCTTAAGTCAAACACGAAGTGTATTTTGACACACATCCTCATCTGGACTCCTTCTGGGAGCTCTTTCAGGGAATTGTGAAAAGAACTGCTTAGCAGGAATATAACATCGTCACAGCGTGGCTGCCATGGCTTTTTCCTGTTGCTTCATCAGGAAGAATCTTTCCTTTAGAAAAAGACGACATTTACGGATTTCTTAAAAGTATGTAGAACCACTTGACGACGGAGCGTACCTCCTTTGCCCAAACAATGAACGTGCTGGGATTCTTAGCACCCATCCTTACGCTCATAGGGACTTCAAAAATGGAATTTAGACTAGAAGGAAATACCTTGTTGGTATTCACAGAGCCAACTCCAGGCAAGCCATTTCAAAAGGTTCCTCCCAACTTCTGTCCCATACACAACCCTTCTCAGGTGATCAACTAAACAGTCTCGGTGGTAAGAAGAACTGGGGAATCTGGTACGTAAAAGCGTTTTTATCTAGTTCTTCTGATACGCTCCTCCATCCGACAGATGTAAACGTACACGCGTGAATAGGTGCTCTGTGGATGGAGAACACACGCACGTGAATGTATATGCATGTGCATGCGAGCACTCCACATATGGTCCTTGGTGAACGTTGGCAGTTAAAGGCAGGAAAGGCTTTAAAGCTTTTAAAGGAAAGCTGGTGAGAAGAGAGGGACAGCAAAAGATCAATGAACAGAACAACCCCATCGAGAAAGAGATGGGAAAGAAAGAAAAAAAGAAGGAAGGAAAGATGGGGGGTGGAGTGAAGCAGTGATGAATGAGGAGAAGAGAAAGCCCGAGCAGCGATGGAGGCAGCAGGCAGCCCCCGGCCGGCTGCTGCTGCTGGAAACCGGACAAGGGGGAACAGATTTCAGCAGCGGGGAGCTCTAATCTGTCAGCAGCGGCTCCTTCATGTGTGACCAGCCAGCCCAGCTCGGGGACTGGTGCCAGTCTGGGCACGCTAACGCTAACCCCACCAGGCCCTCCCGGAAGAGAAGGAGCCACTGGGAAAAACCGTGAAAGTCGAGGGAAGGTTCCTCTGCCTCGGCTGCTGCCGCCACCACCCTCCTGGCTTCTCCACAGGCCCCTGTCTGTGGGGCTGGTTCAGACCCCTCAGCAGCCCCTCGTGAAGGTCAGTCATGCTGAACAGCCCACTCCTTCCAAATCCTCATCAGCCACATCAGGTCCTGGAGAACTCCCTCCCCAGGAGATGACCACCTATGTACGCCCGACAGCTCCACTGGAGAGGGAACAAGAGATGGGCTCCAACCTGGATCTGTTTGAAATGCGTGAGGTCTTCTATAGAGGCAAAAGCCACAGAACTATCTCTGCTCTCAAGAAGCTCATGTTAGGCTGACCTTGGCCGGCTACGGTCCAGCCTCCACTCAGGCTTCCAGCCCATATCTGTAACCATAAATGACAGCACTCTAGCTTTCTGGCAACTCGCCTCCATCCTTACCTCCACCCGGCCAGCCTTTATTCTCTGGTGGGAAGAGAGAGCAGATGGAGAAATGACTCCCACTCAATTCCTAAATAACGCCAGCTTCAATTCCCATTAACTGTGAATTTGCACCCTTGTCTGGGTGAGAACCAGGGGAGCAGGAATCGTGGGGCTATTGCCAGCCCAGGGCAAAGGCTAACGGGACAGGCCTGGCTGCCTGCCAGCCCTTCTGAGGACCCAGTCAAACAGGCAGCGCGCTCTGTGAAGAGTGGCTCCTCCCTTCAGGACACCTGGGTCCTGTCCTCACCCCACCTCCAACAGACAAGCGACCGCCCTAAGCCTCTGATCCCAGATTTGTAAAATCATTCATCATTCTACCATCTATTCTGTGAGAATACATGTATTAAAAGGGTTGGATTAGAGGAGCACCGAGGACCTTTCCAATTTTGATTTTTAAGGGAAGCAAAGGGCTCTTTGAGCTTGGTTAATGTGCAGCAGAAGGAGAGGCTGAAGCCCGATCCCTGAGGCAGGGCCAAGCCAGAGCCTGACATCACATAGCCTAAGCTGGGGGGGTCCCTGAGCGTCATGTCTCTTAAGAACATAAAATGAGGACATTGCTTCTTATCTTCGTTCGTGCTTTTATCTGCCAAATATTTATCAAGCGCCTATAATGTATCAGGCATTGTGCTGGGAACACGGAAGTTAAAAAACAAAATCCTGCTCTCATGAAGACTGAATTCAACTAGGAGGACGAAGACAACAAAAATACTTAAGAATAAAACGTATATGTCAGATAAGGGCTACCAAGAAAAATGAAGCAGGGGACAGTGAGCTCTTGGGAGGGTGGGCATACAGCTGTCCTTTTAACGGAGGGATAAGGAACATCTCCCGGAGACATGTGCATGGGTCAGGATTTTTGCAAGGATCGTATCAGGTAATCGCACAAGGTCTGGTGCGCAGGACGTACTCAGAAAGACACCAATGCCGGACTTACTAACCCCCACAGGCTGGCTGCCAGGGGGGCTACTTTTGAGCACAGACTTATGACTCCTTAACCCTTACCATTGCCACCAACCCACATCCTTTCTGAGGCAGAATCTGCTATTCAGAATGGGGCCCGTTTTCTCCACTGAGAGCCTCTGCCCTCTTCTCTTTCTTCTTTCCTCTCTGAGACCATCCTATTCCTTCCCATAGACCATGTACCGCCCGTGTCTTCTCTCCCAGCACAGACGTGATCTTCTCCCACCTCACACTTGTCCTCCAAGAAATGGGATTCTTCTCCCATTCACTCTCACTTTACCCCCGGCCCTCTCCTCCTCCAACTGTAAGCAGTTTTTTGTTTTTTTGTTTTTTTTTAAAGGAGGAAGAAGAAGAAGAGCTGGGCGGAAGGGGATGAGGAAGAAAACAGAAGAAAGAGGAAAGAAATACCAACTAGGTCACAGGTATGTTTTAAATTTTACAAGCCAGCCTCAGAATTAAACAGTGATTGTGGGAAGAATCACGTAGCGGTCCGCAGGTAAAGTATTTGCGAATGCTCTTCACAGGTTTGAATTTCAGGGAAGGAAGCAAAGATCACTTACTGAACTGACTATACATCTGATAGGAGAATATGGAGGATGAGAAGAAAACGGAAGAGTCTGAATAATCCTCAATTTAGTCATTCTTCCATGGACAGTTATAGCACTGAATAGATCTTTTGGGAGGGTTATTACATTCCTCAGTTATTCCTCCTGCCCCCCCAATTTCTATCTCCGTCTATACCACTGAGCAGATATAATCTCTCTCTTGCTTTGCTACATATTTCATATGAAAATGTAGCTTTCCTTAGATGCCAGTCAATTTCTTTAATCGGGGGAAGGTCCACTATGCCTGACAGCCCACTTCTAACTATGCTTTTGCAGAACCTTTTGACTGTTCACACATAAATTATATTAAATAATTACATTTAATACATATTTGCCTTACCAGAAATCTGCCTACGCTTGGCACTCCATGAACATTTACTAACTAAAAGATGGGTAATAACCAAGCACCTCTTGCCCGTAGTTGTCTAAAAACTAACAGACTCAATTTCCTGTTTATTTCTTAACTTCTCAGTGCTTTTCAGGCCAAGAGAGTCAAGTGGGCATCCCAGCTACTACAGTGGGTCCAAGGATAGGGAGTCTGCCCCAAAGTTAGAGGAGGATAGTGTTTACCACGGTTCTTTTAGGAAGAACTTAACAGAGCCCCTTTCTTCATATCAGCTATCCTTGCTTCTCAAAGGCTGGGCCAGGAGGAGGATTCTGGCCTTTTGAGACAGCAACTTTCACGGGGAAAGAGGCTACAAAAACAGGTGTTGGGTAGGAAAACTGAGGACACCAGGGGGAAATAATTAGGCAAGATTCGTAAGAGGTTTGCTTTGTTGAGATCCAGCCATCTCCAAGAACATCTACTTTTTTCCAAAAGTGGGGAACATGAGTCCTCAGGACAGACAGCAAGCCCGGAGGTCAGTGGCCAGTATGCCATCACCTGAGTGACAGAAACAGACTTAGCAGAGTATTGGAGTGCACATTCCAAAGGAAAATAACCATTAACTGCTCCCCTGGGGAAGTGATAAAAGAAAAATCTAGACATGTGCCTACTAATAGCTAGCAATTCTTCTCTAGCTCAGGGGAATAAAGACAGGTTTAGACAACTAGCCTAATCACTTTCTAAACACTTTCAGATCATCTGGTACCAAAACGTTACGACTTTTCTCAGGAACTAAGAAGATCCTTCACTTAGACAATACATGACAGAAGAAATTATTCAATTCTTTCAATCAAATAAAGTTCCCAGTTGGAATAAAATTCTCTCTCAGCATGTCTTGGGCAACAGTATGAGGCACTGTACTACATTTACTAATAAGGCATATATGAATGCTACAAAGTCCCAAAAGAAAATTAATTCTTATTAGTGTACAAGAAAGAAAGAAAGAAAGAAAGAAAGAAAGAAAGAAGAAAGAAAGAAAGAAAGAAAGAAAGAAAGAAAGAAAGAAAGAAAGAAAGAAAGAAAAATACAGGAGCCCTGTTAAATTTGAATTTCAGATAAACAAGTTATCTTTTAGAATCAGTATGTCCCATGCAATATTTGGGAACAGATTTTTGCTAAGAGAATTAGCTGCTGTTTATCTAAAATTCCAATTTAACTGTGTTTCTGTACTTCTCTCGCAACCTGTTAAAAAGCCTTGTCCAGCAGCCTAGAATCCATCTGGAGATAGTCACCCAAACCGTATCTGGCCAAGTTCCAAGGAGCTAAGAAGTTATCAGTAAGGAATTTGGATTGACACCTGATAAATAATGTTCATTTCAAGGATCCTCTCTGAGAATGCTTACAACACTTCCTTCGGTAACTAACAAGTGAATCACTTCCAACGTGTGTCTCTCTTTGGGTTTCGGCACTTAACACAGAACCTCCGCCCCCTGTCCCCTAAATCTAGATTTATCAACCTCCCTCACATGGAAAGAAAGCCAGTTTGGTCAGGTATAAAGGAGAGCTTCACCTCCCCTTAGGAGGACAGGGCCTATTCATGTTTCTGGGTTTTCAGGAAAGTGACAGGAGAAGCCATTTCCTGACTCTGTATGCCTGGTGTCATCCTGGGGCTGGGTCATTCCCAGATACCTCCTGAGGAGGCTTCTTCCCACTGCTGCTGCTGCAGAGACATGAGCAGCAGGCCAAGGAAAAAGTCATCCTCATAAAACAACCAACCATTTGCAACAATTTTATTTGCAAAGATTTCCTGCTGTGGCTAAATGATGTGGCTGCTTGGTTTGTTATTTAAAAGAGTGACCCTAGTGAGCCCAGAGCTCTGAAGGGGGGAAAGAGGCTGATTTCAGACCAGGATAAGTAAGAGGAGCTGGGACTGAGCGTGCCTAATTGAATTCCACTGATGATTCTGAGCACCGTGCCACATGATAATAGCTTAGACTTTGAGGACAGCTCCTTATAGTCCCTGTTAGGCAACCCCAATCCTTTCGGGGTCCTGATAGAGAAGGTTATTAAAATATTCCCAAGAGAGGTTAGAGATTGGATTCAAGAGCCCTGAGGAGCTGCAGTTGAGAGGATGGAGGGAAAAGATGGGGTGCACAAGGGATGGAGGTATATGGGCAGGGGAGACAGCCAAGAGAAGAGGTCTCGCAGGCAGTAGATACAGAACCCCAGGGAAAAAAAATCTGGGAATTGGGGCAGAAGAGAAAGTTCAGAGAGGAAAGATCTTAGTGGAGAAGCACTCTGATGAGTCTGAAGACACTGTGTACAGTATGGGAAAGTGGGAAATCACGGTGGACTTTTTGCCGGACTCTGGTCCTCAAGGAATTTATGAATAATCTGTGTCCCCCCTGTTCTTTTTAGGAGTCCAGGGGGACTCTGTCCCCCTGTTCTTTTTAGGAGGGCTACACTTTCAAAGATGGAGGCAGGTATTCGTGGCCATCTTGACAAGAATATCTGAGGAAGGAGAAGAGAGGACTGAGGAGGGCTCCCTTTCTGAGCGGCCACAAGACACGGTAACAAAAGTTAGAACCAAGCGTGACTCTTAAAGGTACAGTGGTCAGAGACCAAACTTCAGAGAGACTGCTTGCATTCTAATGTAAATTAAGCCAAAGGAGAAATAATATCCGCAGATGACTGTGTACCCAGAGGAGTTTTAAGATCAAAGCAGGCATTCCTGAACCAAAATTTATGGACTTTAACATCCATTTGATTTCCTTGTGTGGTTTGGCAGACATTTTGGCCTAAATATTTTTCATTGTTAGCATTGGTTTTAATGAACAAATATTTGGTGATCTGCATCAGATTTTAACTTAACACTAAAGACAGTGGGAGAAAACATGAATGTAGAGAACTGAATAAATAGTAAGTTTTTTTTTAATCTTTAGGAATTTATTTATTTATTTAATTTATTGAGAGAGAATGAAAGAGAGAGAGAGAGAAGAGAGTGAGAGAGCGAGAGAGAGAGCGAGAGACAAAGAGAACACGAACAGAGTAGGGGCAGAAAGAGAAGGGAGAGAGAATCCCAAGCAGGCTCCACACTGTCAGCACAAGGCCCGATGCAGGGCTTGAACTCATGAACCATGAGATCATGACCTGAGCGGAGATCGAGTCGGACGCTTAACCACCTAAGATACCCAGGTGTCCCATGAATAAACAGTAAGGTTTTAAAGGAAATCTCCATGATCTCGCAGAGAGGAGCAGAACAAGAAAGGTCCTGTGGAATAGGTATGCACTAGGCAGCTCAGCATCTTGGAGGAGGTCATTCATGAACTCCGGGTGTCCTTCTTCCCTCTGCCACACAGGACACTAAGAGTGGGGGGACATGGAACTAAGGACAGAAAGGTCACTGCTTTCACTGAACTTACAGGGACAACGGATAACAAAGCATAGAACTAGAACTGTTTGAAGAACTGGAACTGGCTGTATTGGGGGAAACAAAAGTTGCACTGAAGGCAGGTAACAGGGCCCCATTAGTCCAGGGTCCAGGAAAGCTGCCTCCATGAAAGTGATGTCAGGACCGAAGCCTAGGGAATGAAAATGAGGCAGGTGAAGAAGCTTCTGCATTTATGTTCTGGTGGGAAGGGGCTCCTGGGGAATATATTCAAGAAGAGAGCTAGAAGCAAGAGAAAGAACACGGCATTTTCAGAGAACTAAAGCAGGTTCAGTATTGCAGGAATGGAGTGTTTGAGGGACAGCATGGCACCAGACAATTTTGGAAAGACAGGCAGGCCTGTGCACTGGAAGACTTTATAAACCATATCAAGGAGATGGGACTTTATTACAGGAGCAATGAAAAGCCGTTGAAAGGCATTATGCAGGAGACTGATGAAATCACATTTTCATTTTAGATCACTCTGGGTGCGGTGTAGATTGGAAGGAAGCAGTACTGGGAGCCAGAAGATATTTACGAGGCCCTGCAGCAATGCAGGTAAGAAGAGCCGAACTGGGACGTGGCTCAGGGATGCAGACAGCGAGAGCACTCCAGAGGAGATCTGTGGGGAAGGGCATGGTCAGCAAGGAGATGGCGGGAATGTGAAAGCCAGGACACCTTTGGAATTTTTATGTTAGCTAACTGGGTACTAGGACGTACCCTTTGTAGGTGTACAGATTTGTCTGCAAGACGATGGAAGAGTAATAGGAGAGAAAGCAGTTCAGCTTTGCATATGGTATGTTCTAAGGCTCCGTGGCATCCAAAGGAACATATCCACTCAGTTGGCAATACAGACTGGGGGCTCAAGGGAGAGGTTTCAGCCAGAGATGTCATTTGGGAGAACTTAGTTGTATACTTAGTTTGGGAGAACTTAGTTGTATACTTGGCAATGGAGGACAGAAAAGGAGGGTCTAGGACAAACCCTGAGAAGCACCACCATTGAAGAAGAGCCTGCCAAGGACCTGGAACGGAAAGACTACAGAGGTCGGAAGAAAATCAAGACAGTCTGTACCAAATAAGCAGTGACAACTAGGGATGGCAGAAAGCATAGATGAAGGTGGGATAATATTAGGATTGGATCACAGATTGCATTAAAAGTAGCTTTAGTTTCAACTCTGAGTTAACAGCTTAGCTGAGAGGCTTTAGTCCGGCTCCCTTCCAGAGGTTAAACTAATAGGTACACCTTCAACCTCCACTAAATGTATTTCAACCTTCCCAGAGTATACTTTGGTATTTTATGTAAGCTGAATGGTATCCGAATAGGTGTTTTCTGCATACGTTTCTATTTGTTGGATGGAATTCATAACGAATTTAAAACGGATGCCCAAAACATACTGTTGAGTAAAAGAAAGCTGGGTCATCAAACAGCAGGGGTAGTTATATTTCCATTTATATAAAATTATAGATTTATATGGATGTAGGCATACACGCACAGGGAAATACCTAGATGTTTCTACAATGATTCTCTCTGGTTGGTTGTAGCGAAGGTCATTTTTTCTTTCTCTTCTGGGCTCTTCTGCATTGTTTGAGTTTTGACAATGTTCTTGTGCAGCAGTTTTATACAAATCACGGAACTACAGAAGCCTAGTATAGAATCTTCTGCCCTTCATGGTCACACAATACCCGCAAGAGGATGTGCTGGAGGTGTGGCTGGATTAGGAGGTGAGGTCAGGGGAGCCGAACTCCACCTAGATCTTCTTCCTACTGAAGAAATTGGACTAAGAGCAACTATGGAAGCTGCCTCTACAGCACCACCTTCATGCTTAAGGGCAGAGAGGAGAAGCGCAGGAGACAAAATCCAAGGAAAGAACCCTCTTCATGTGCCTACAGACCCACGTCACCTGTTCTCCATTCCTTCCCGGTACAGCATCATTTCTAAGGTAAGGGGATTGGTAGGTCCTCATGCCTACGTGCATGGTGTCTTTTATAGTGATCAAGTACACAGGGCCCACAGAGGCCCGTGTACAGCTCCAAACTGAACCCCTTACTTGCAGAGTGACCATGGACAGTATACTCCTACGAACCTTATTCTCTTGTATCGTAAAATGGAAACGGCTCTTAACACCTGCCTAATAGAGTATTGCTTTGAGGTTAAGGAGGTCAAACACCCATAAACACTTAGAGGAACACCTAGCACACGGTAAGTGAACAATAAGTGGGAACCATTTTGTATTTCTTAGAACAGGAACCCAGCACAGCAAGCTTTGGATCTGAAACACTCCCACCATCACAAGCCATGGCCATCCCAGTGGCCAGCCTTCAACCTCTGACATCTTGAACTGCCCTTCCCATAGTTTCAGAACCTCCTCCAACCCCAGTCCTAAAAGCCCTCCTCGGACCTCTACCATCAGTGTTCCACACTCACCTATTCAGCATGTTGGACTGGTAGATTCTCTTCTCATGGGTGTTGTAACAACTGCTCTTGGGCTCAGGGATGAAGCTGTGTTCAGACAGCATATCGGAAGCAGCGGTGGTGATTATGGCAATTCCATCCCTCACTCTGGCAGGGAGGCCATAGTCCCATTCATCATAGGACACAGAGATGAGCCCAGTGGGGAACTCCGAGGGCACTGTGTCTGTATCCCCTGCCACCAGACTAGGCACAATCCACGTGTAGCCGTAGCCAGTCAGCCCTACTGAGTTAGCTACTTCAAAGATATAAGTGGCTTCTTCCTTCGTACAATAAAGAAGAATGATGGGGCTCTGAAGTTTCTTGAGCTGGTTCTGGATCTTAGAATCTCCATCATCCAGGGACATGTCCAGCAGGAGGACTTCCTCTAACTCCCAGCCCACGAAGCTGTTCTCGATGGTGCTGCGAATCTTGTTTACAAAGTCCTGGTAGCCAGGGAAGTAGGTGGTGACGATAGAAAAGATGTACCAGTCATACTCTTCCATGATGTTGAGCATTACGGAAGCTTGCTGCTCAATTGATGGGCCAAACTGGAAGAACATGGAGGATTCATCCTAGAATAGTAAAATGTAAAAAAAAGAAAAAACCAACGATGGTAAGGGAGAGTTGATATCAATTGGGTACAGCGGTTTGTGTTCATTGTTTACTTTTTCACATGATGCCTTTTAAAATGGGATGTTTGCATTGCAAACATTTGTAATACCTCTCTTCCTAAAACTACCTCCCAGATTCTCTGGAAAATCAACATAGGTGTATATATTCTCATTGTCTGAAATCCTTGGAGCATAGGGCAGCTTCCTATCATCAAATACGTTAGTATTTCTATTGCAAACACATAAAGAGTTGTATTAGATGGGGCAGAGACTCTAAATGGCCTCACATCAGCTCAGGTCAGGTGTCACTGTCAAATTGAGTTCTAGGAACACACACACTTTTCATTTTGTGAGCCTTCTGAACTTATCACAACGGTGGATGTACATCACTCAATCAGAGTGAATAAATGGAAATGCCATCAATCTATCCTTAAACCTATTGGTGGAGGCAGTAGAAACGCACTGGCCTAACAGGTGGGTGGTACTCAGGTATGGATGGCCAGAGAAAAGCACATGGTAGCAGAAGATTTAATCAGTCTATTTTCTAGAAAAATATAATGGATGAATTAATAGCACATTTAGTATTCCATCTTGCGCTGTGACCATGAGATCTGCAAGTTAGAGTAAGGCACATGTAATGTATCTGAGCTACAAGTTAGAAGGAAGGACTTGCACTCAGGCTCATGTATGATTAAGGTTTATTTCAGAGCAGCACACAGAAGACTGTTCTTTCTCTTACTTGTTTAATACCATGGGTCTCGGTCTGACCAGTGCATTATACACATAACCTTCTGTCAATTCTGAGAATCTTCTGTTTTCTCCCTCCTTTTGAGGGAGAAGCCATTTTAAATTTCTCCCATTTTATTTCACCTGCTGCTCTGAGATGTCAAGCCCTGCATTTTATCTCTGCCTTACAGCCAAAAAAAAATCTAAGACCACAAAATGAAGACCCTCTCGGCCTTGTCCTTCTCCCTCAATCCACCTTCCCCTGACTTCCTCCTGGGTAATGGCATCTCTTTTCTTGGTCAGTGCCCCCTATCTTTTATCTGATGGTTCATCTCCATTTTAGAACAATCCAGGCTAACAAAATTGTGTCTTTCTAAAAGGGGCAGTTCTTTCTCATCCCCAAACGAGAGCTTCAAAGTACAGTCACAAGAGACCAGGCTTTTAAACGAAATTATATGGTGATTTCTTAGTTCACGAACATAGTTGTGTATAGCTGAGAAATTGCTGCGTATTTTTTGGGTACCCACTATTGAAAAAAAAAATACAGGTTGGGAAATATCCAGCTGGTATCCAAAGACCCTGATTCGGCAATGAAAGCTGACAGCCCCTTGGCTCTGCCAGAGCTATGATTGTTTCATGTGGCTTGAACTTTTCACATTTCCCACAGGCAATCCAGAATGAAACAGTAGAGGCTTTGTCATTGGAGGGCAATTCTTTCTGCTAAGGGTGAAATGGTGCTTATCATAGCTCCCTCCTCTGGCTTAAACATACAGTCAAAGAGGAGCTTCACAGGACCAGAGAATTCAGGGAAGCAGAGAAGGTAAGGCAACAAGAATGGGCAGGAAGGAGTGGGATTTGATTCAGAACACAGTAAGGGCTTCATGTGTGTTTCCTCCAAACTGTAACTGGCCCCTGCCCGTGGTCTCCTACTACAAAACAAGTACTATTCTTCAGGTAACATTGATTTTGTCCTCAGGTTATAGGATTACAGTGGGAATCTTGGTTAAAAGTTTATTCCAAGATTTGTCAGGGAACCACAACAGGGAAGGAAGGCCAGTGACAGAACCTCCCACCCAGAATGGCTTTAGAGAAATGGCTATTTGTTTTCCTTGTTACTGCCAGATAATGTTTCATTTGAAGATTCCCAAAATTCCCCTTTTCACTTGAGTTTTCACAAAGCCTAGTGGATATAACAAAATGATAAAATCTTCCAGATATACCGTAAAATGTATAGACTAAGAGGGCACCTGGGTAGATCAGTCGGTTAAGCATCCGACTGTTGATCTTGGCCCAGGTCATGATCTCACAGTTCATGGGGTCGAGCACCACAGTGGGCTCTTTGCTGTCAGTGTGGAGCCTGCTTGGGATTCTCTCTCTCCTTCTTTCCATGCCCCCCTCTCTCTCTCTCTCAAAATAAATAAACTTAAAAAATATTAAAATAAAATAAAATGTATAGGCTGAGGATAAAAGGGATCCCAATTGTAAACAAAGTAACTCAACCCATTCTATGATAAGGGAACCTCTCATCACAAGGGAGTTCTTAACACCCACAACTCTCCATCTATCATGAGACCACTGGCTGGTTCAAATAGACAGAGAGCATGCCCTGAGAGATAACCCATGAGGGTCCATAGTAAATGAGTCCATGCTAATGAAAATAAATTAAAAAAAAATTCTAAAATACCAACTCTACCCTCTCCTCTCTTAGTCTTTTCTCTCCCCCCCCCTTTTATAAGCTTATTTATTTTGAGGGAGCGGGGAAGCAGAGGGAGAGAATCCCAAGCAGGCTCCTTGTTGTCATCAGGGTTCAATCTTACAAACCATGAGATCAGATGAAATCAAGAGTTAGATGCTTAACTGACTGAGTCACCCAGGCGCCCCATCTCTTAATCTTCTCTTAAAACTTGCTCACAATTATATATGAGCTCCTAAAGAAACCATCAGCTACTATGTGAAGAAATCCAAGAATATAAGATGAAAGTAAGGAGAGAGAAAAACTAATATGGCTCTATCTCACCCCCACCATATCCTCCTCTTACCTAATTCTATCATCCTCCACAACCATCCTTTCTGGCTCCTCTCTCCCATCAATGCCCAGTTCAACTGTTTTGTCTTGCCAATCCTTCATTAAATAAAGGATGCCTTACATGACTATTTTATTGTGGCACCAAGAAGAGGTTAATGAAGCCAAACAGAAATCAAGAGACAGAGTTATAGCTTGGGCAAATGTTTTCTGGGATAATGAGCAGTCCAGTGTTATTAATTTAGTTGACACAGCAATCTGGTATACAGCAGTTGGGAATGGGACAGCTCTTTTTCAACAAAGCTTTGGGCTAACTATAAGTTGCAAGCAGTGACAGGCTTTGCAAATTATGGCTGAAGCCACAAATCAAAGAGCAATCTTCATGTGTGCATGGAGTGGAAAGGACTGGTGGCCACACATCCATCTTTACAGGCACCCAGCATGCATTGTGATCACCACAAGAAGTATCGTCTTCTAGGATGAAGGACAGGGATATAATTCAGTTTGCAGCTCACTATGCTTCCCCACTTACATTTTTATCTCCTAATGAAGATTCCCAGCCACATTTATTGCATGAATGTACTTCTTCACCTTGCCTTTCGAACAGTTTTGAAGCATTCACATATAAAGGGCCACCATGACTGAGATAATTAACACAGGGAAGGTACAATTGTACACTAGATTCCATCAGTCTAGAACCATTATGTTGAACCTCCATCACTGTGATGTTCATGGTGTTTATTTGCTAATAAAAAACAAAAACAAGTACTTTTTCATTCTATTATTGGTCTCCAAAATAACTGCTGAAACAATTAGCAGTGTGTGAGATTCCTCTTCTGTATCACCCTGATGCCCTACAGATACACTTCAGAAATAAAAAATTAGGAGTACCTGGGTGGCCCAGTTGGTTGGGCATCCAACTCTTGATTTCGGCTCAGGTCATGATCTCATAGTTCCTGAGTTTGAGGCCCACATCAGGCTCCATGCTGACAGTGCAGAGCCTGCTTGGGATTCCCTCTCTCTCTCTGCCTCTTCCCTGCTCATGTGTGTGTGTGTGTGTGTGTTCGTGTGTGTGTGTGTGTACGTGTGCGTGTGTGTGCGCACACACACGCGTGCACTCTCTCTCTCACAATAAATAAATAAACTGGAAAAAAATGATGAGAAATAAAGGATTAACTACTGCAGCTGTTGCTGCTAATGCCCCTGCCAATAGGTTTCAGCTATCGGCCCACTTTGGGAATTGCATCAGCTGAAGAGAACCATCTTGCCCAAAGTCATGCCCCTTCCCAGGATAAACTGCCCTGAATGACTGGTCATCCTGGAGTATAAAGACCTGGCCCTCTTGCCCTGACTCTAGACAACTCTGAAGGATCAATTGATTTTCAAAACTTCCCAAAGGGTCAGCTGGAGCTTCCTTTCAAAGTGCCTGGGTGACTCAGTTGGTGAAGCATCAGACTTTGGCGCAGGTAATGATCTCACAGTTCATGGGTTTGAGTCCCGCACTAGGCTCTCTGCTGTCAGCACAGAGCCCACTTCGGATCTTCTGTCCCACTTCTCTCTCTGCACCCCCTAATGCATGCATGGGTGCACTCACTCTCTCTTGCTCTCCCTCACTCTCAAAAATAAATATTAAAAAAAAAAAACTGCATCACACCTCGGGGCACATGGGTGGCTCAGTAGGTTGAGTGTCCTACTCTTGATTTCAGCTCAGGTCACGATCCCAGGGTCTTGGGATCAAGCCTGTTGTCAGGCTCCAAACTGAGTGTGGAGAGAGATTCTCTTCCCCTACCACCATTCACTCTAAAATAAAATTTAAAAAAAAATGCATCACATCTCTACTTCTCCCTCTGCCCAATCTTCTCTTTTCATGGCAATGATCTCAAGAATGCTCTCTGAAGAACCTCCTGTATGTTAACCTTGGTTTCAGTGTCTGCTTCCCAGGGAACCCAACCTGAAACTATTCAGTCCCCTTTTTCAACATGGAAAATAGATGGCCTAAAAGAGAACATAATATCTATTTTCAAATACAGAAATGACCTATATGTGAGAAAGACAAGTCTTTGCCCATTAGCTCCAGAAGAGAAAACTGGGACTAATGAGTAGAAATATTAAACATCATTATTCAGTTCAATGTAAGAAATAGATGTGCACAAATTACAACTATTTAGAAGAGAATGAAACTCACAAGGTTTCTTCGAACTCACGTGAGTTCTCTGTTGCTATACGCATTTGAACAGGAGCCAATTTTTATTTTAAGTTTATTTATTTATTTTGAGAGACAGAGAACATGTGAGCAAGGGAGGGCCAGAGAGAGAATCCTAAGCAGGCTCTGCACTATCAGTAAAAACTCACAGACCTGTGAGATCATGACTGAGTCAAAATCAAGAGTTGGACACTTAACCAACTGAGCCACCCAGGCGCCCCAGAGGCTGATTATTTGATAAAGGGATTCTCCCCAGTACTCGGCCTGGAAAACACAGGCTGACCTTTAAGGCCTAGTTCAAGTGTTAGCTTTTCATGCATAACATCTTTCCTAAGTTCCCCAGGTAAGTTAGTTCTCTTTGCCCTCTGCTTTTACAATATTTTGTATGTGCCTCTATCTTAATATTTATCACACAGGAAGGATATATCCCTCTTCCCATAAAAAACATCTTTCTCAAGAGCAGGAACTATGCCTTATTCATCTCGGTGTATCTAGGTAGCATATGAAAAAAAAATGTTTTTGTATGAATAATAAAATGAAGGTTCCTTTATTGGGTATGAGATTAACTGAACTCTGACAGTCTAATTTGGTTCCAAAGTTCTATGTTGATATCACATATTGACCTCATAGTCAGCAGCTATGCTTAAATAGTTATATAAACTGCACTTTTATAAAATGTGATGGGATTCCCTCTTGGAACCAGGCAGAGAGGCAGAAAATACTAGTGGTCACTTCCTTGCCCCTCTGTGACAAATTCCTTGAAAACATCACCTATACTCCCTTCCTCTAAATCCTCTTCTCACATTCTCTATCACACTGACTCCAACCAGACTTTTGACTTCATTGAAACTCCTCTTGTGAGGCACAGAGGTGACCCTGATATTGCCAACTCTAACATCCACTCACACTTACTGTTAGAGTCACTAATGTACCGTCCAGACTGAGAAGACCCTTTGATACCAAAAAATGAAACAAACCACTCTCTACTGTTTACACAGAGTTTTGTTCATAGTAACTCACTGAGAGGAGTGGACAGTCCACAGCAGTACACAGCTATTCTCCAGCCCTATCCAGACCTTAATCCCTAGCTTTTGTGGAGTGAGAAGCATGGTGGTGAGGTCACAGGGTAGTTATCTAAAGTGGCGACGTCTGTGCGCAAGAGGATCTTTACTAGTTATCCAAAATGGTGCCACCTGTGCGCCAGAGGGGACCATAAATGTAGGGCCAAAGATGGAGTTGGTGTAGGAGTCAGCATTCCTACAATCCATCCTTACCTATGAGCAGCATTTGACATGGTTGATAATTTGGCTCCTACCTATGCCTTCCTTGGTTTCCGGGGCTTCACATTCTCTTGACCTTCCTTCTACCTTACTGGCTGTTATTCCTCTGTCTCCTCTGCTGGCTCCTCCTCTTCCTTCTGACCTTTTAAAGCTTTGCGTCCCAGGGTTAATCTTTGGTCCTCATGCCTCTTCTATCAACATTCACCGCTGCTGAGATCTCACCCAATATCCTGATTTAAATCCTATTTATATGCCAATCACTCTCACACTTCTTTCTCCAACACTTCAAACTTCTGTATCAAACTACCTGTTCTATATGTCCACTTGGATATCTTAGAAACGTGGCCAACATTTCCAAAACTGAACTCACCCTTTCCCATTTCAGCTAAAGGCAGGTCAGTCCCTCCAGTTCCAACTCCTCTCTTTCTCTGGAGCTCTACATCCAATCAATCAACCTTACTGCCAACCTTCATAATGTATCTAGAACACAGCCTATTTTCACCAGCTCTGTTTGAGCCACTATCATCCTTCACCCAGTCACTGCAAGAGCCTGCTAACTGGTCTCCCTGCTCTGCCACCCACCCCAAACCCTCTATAGTCTGAGCTCAACAAAGAAGCAGGATTATCCTTTTAAAACTTAAATCATAAGATGTTATTCTCTGCCCCAAATCCTCAATGGCTTCCCAATCCACTAAAAAGAAAAAGCCAACACCCTTGCTTTGGACCCCAGTTGCCCCATGGACCCCACACCCTCCCACCCTCCCTCTCACTCTATCCATGCACTCTAACCTTTCTTGAGCACACACACTCCTGCTCCAGTTGTTTTAGCTATTTTCTCTGCCTGGAACACTCTTCTTCCAGCTATCCACAGGGCTAACACGCACCTATTTCAAGTCTTTGCTAAACCTCAACTTCTCAATAAAGCCCAATCCTGATTCTGTAGTAAAATACTAACACCTGCCCAATCCTATCATCCTGCTCCATTTTTTTCTTGTTGCCATAGCATTTATCACCATCTAACAGACTTCATGAGTACTTATTTG
The DNA here is from genome assembly GCF_018350215.1 of Panthera leo. Lineage (NCBI taxonomy): Eukaryota > Metazoa > Chordata > Mammalia > Carnivora > Felidae > Panthera > Panthera leo. The sequence goes on from NC_056685.1 coordinate 47,093,259, forward strand.
ATATATTTATTATAACTCACTGCCTCTTCCCAATTAGAGTGTAAACACCAGGAGGGCAGGGACCACTGTTCATTGCTGCCTTTTGGTACCTGAAATGGGGTCTCAGTAGATGTTTGTTGAATTTTAAAATGTAGAAACTGATGTTACAACCAGATAATCCTCAAATCCTCAGTTTATCTTTGTTGGCTTTCCAATAGAAATTTTGTTTTCCTAGTATCACAAAGCCTTTCACATTATTCAAATCTGATTGCTTCATAACATCATAGGGATTATGATCCTGCTAAAACATTAACATAGAATCAGAGTAAATAAATCTGATTTTCCTCCTAGTTCCTCCTCCTATTATAGGAGTAAAGAAAATCTTTCTGTTCTCCTTCTCACTTCAGTTCTTAAGGAGGATCTGTGTCTGATAAAAGGCTAGGACCGCTAGAGTGTCACTGAAAACTCCACTACCACCAGATTTAGAAAACAAGTGTGCAGATGATGGGGTCAGGGTTACCCAGCTGCCTAACAGAAGTGCTGGCCATTTCCTCTTTACTTCTTCCACAGTAAGCAAAGTAGAAGCAGAACATGAAGGACAAAAATCTCTTTTCTCTCCCAAAGTAAGGGAAGGATTTTCTCTCCCCACCTAACTCCGACCCCCACCCCGACCCCACCTTTGAGGGCTAGAAATTCTGATTCCACACTATCAGTTTTTCAGGTGACTAAGGCTGCTGGTGTTAGCTACTGCGGGTGAATTTCAATAGTGTCAGAGTTTTGTGAGCAATGCCTTGCAAGATAGGGAAAATGCCTGATGTTCTCCAGCCTTGCTATTAGTCAGAAATATCATGACTGAACCACATGCTGGAAGCTCACTAGTGGAGAATCATGATCTCTCCTGCCCATTAAACGCCAGATCCATTCTTTGTTAAACCTTTGCACACAAAGGAGAACACTCTGGGTTTTCAAAAGCCCATGAACAAAAATCCAAGCAGAAAGGTTAGTGTAAGAGCCATTCTAGATAACTAAACAACTCCCGAAGAAGCCAGCATTCTCTTTCTTATTTGTTTGTTTTTTTTTTTTTTCAGAAGATAATTTGGCTTTCTCCTTGAATTCTGTCCCATTTTCCTCCCTGACTGAGTCTTCTTGGATGTGCTTCAATTACAAAATCGAAGTCACAGCTGAGAAGCAAACGGAAGGTATTCACTTTGAGAATGCCTACAAGGTTCTTTCTAGTCCAGGTCTCAGAGACAACATAATAGCAAGAAGAAAGCTTACGAGATAGAGGGGGCAATAAGAGGGGAAGAATAAAAAGGCAGATTTCCTCTCACTAGAATACTCAAATGAATTACAGAATTAAGGAAAGGAGCAGAGGGCTTGGCGAGGACTAAGAGAACTTCTAGAATGTGTTTGTGCTCCCCTGTAAGGTATCAGGACTGCCAAAACCTTAGTAAGGCTATTTCATTTCATCTTAAATTAAAATTCCTCTCTATGGCCTACTCCATTATGCACATCAAAACAACTCTCAGATGGATGGGCTTGTACTTTTATTAAGATGTTCTTTTCTATAAAAGAGCAAGCTGACAAGTTCAGCAACAATGAAGTTTGGCGACTGAATAAAAGTACTTTTAAATAAATGCAAGGGAAGAAGGTGGAGGAGAGGAGAAGTTGGAAAAGAAAATGAAATGGATAGAGAAAAAATAGTGTAAATATTAAACTAAGAGTATTAGGCAATAGGATTATCAGTGCCAGACACAATTTATTTAGGTGAATTTATAAAATCAGGTGTGGAGGCAACTGGCTGGCTCAGTTGGTGGTGCATGCAACTCTTGATCTTAGAGTTGTGAGTTGAGACCTCACATTGGGTGGGGAGCCTACTTAAAAAAAAAGCACGTGTTCAACACTAATATTGATCTGGGAATTTTATAGGATAAAAAGAAAGGCAGCGTAAGACTAAACAATATAACCCAGGGAAAAACAGAAAAGTATTAGGTATGAAATACTACATCCCAAACTGTCTATGCCTCCAAAGTGCTCCCACCTCACTTAAGCCAAGGGGGTAGAGTTGACAGAAGAATTGTGATTAATTTTTTAAATTTGTTTTATTATTATGTTTATTTACTTTGGGGGGGGGAGGGGCAGAAAGAGAGGGAGACACAGAATCGGAAGAAGCGGGGCTCAAACCCACAAGCCGTGAGAACATAACCTGAGCCAAAGTTGGATGCTCAACTGACCGAGCCACTCAGGCGCCCCAGAAGAACTGTGGATTATTAATGAAAGGACAGGGTTAAATACAAGTGGGTCATACTGCCTGACATACTAGCAGTTTTCAAAATAAAGATGTTGACATGTGTCTCAAATAAATTAACATTCCCATCTCTTCATACATATTTGATCATAACATCACATTCACATACCAATGGGAGCAGAGAAGTGGGAAGGTTCTCACAGGAAGAGAAGGATAGAAAAGGCATTTTATATTTGATCAAGCGACGAGTGTTAGCACTTCATTTATTGCTGAAAATAACAAAAGCACCAGTTCTAGATATAGTGGTTATGTCCATACACATGTGTCTTTTCAAGACATCTCTGGAAAACAGAGAGTTATTTGTGCTTCTGTCCCTGCTCCATATAGAAAGACAAAGCATCGGTGAATTTAGAATTGGGACCGGTCATTTGGAATAAATTAACAAGCCACTGTCTCCAATGGTGGAAAGAAGTTTTCTGAGAAAGTTTTTCACACCAAACATCCAGTGATCGGTATTCCTAAGTCCCTGGATTGGAAAACTGATCACTGCTTCCTCACATCAGCAAAGTACGGCTGTTCACAATCAACGCGGCTTTGAATTTATTCACATCTCCCAAACCAATTTGGTCCTCCATCTAAAAGAGGCAACGCATCTTGAAGGGCTCCAGAAATGAAAATAAAATTGCATACAGGCATTTTAAAAATATATATATACATATCCTCAACAGCTTGTCAGCACCTGCCTGTCTCAGGCTCTCTCAATTGTAGGACTTAGAACGTTAGCCACCCAGGCATGCCTTCCAACATTTTGACTGGGACTGGCCAAGGATTATCCTCACCTACAATATCTTCTAGAGCTGACTGGGCTCCTCTAGACCCAGAATTTGGTGAATCTGATGGGAGCCTGGCTGAGTACAGACATATCCACCCAGAAGAAGCCTTCCTTCCTAACAGCCTCACCATGGGTCCAATCCAAAGGACTAAGTGTCTTCCTCATGTACTGAAATTTACTCCATCTCTTTTGGATGAGGCTCCCTACTCAGAACCTCCAACTGTTCTGCACAATCCCTGACAAACTGCCAACACCCCCAATGTTGGCCCTTGCTCCCTGTACCTCCAGATGCCAGCTGAGGTCTGATGCCCCTTTCCTGACTTTAACAGAGAGATGATTAGCACATTAGTTGTGCCAAAGGTTGCTACTTTGTCCACCAGTAGATCAAATCCCTGCATACCCACACCAGTCTGAATCACAACAAGTGGGTTATTTGGTCTAAAAGAGGTTTCTTGGAGCTTGCTGGCCCCCTATGCTGTGATAGGCAGCCCCCTGAAAAGGATTAGTCCAGTATTCCCAGATCTCTGACCTTCCCTAGACTTACTATTCAGTTTCCAGTATGCATGGCCTCAGTAGAGTGAAATTGATGTCCAGTATGTGAGTGGGTGCATCCAAGTTTACTTGAGATTTTCTTCATTTTATACTGAAAATTGCTTGCCTTTTCCAGAATTATTCAACTCCTACATTTGCTATGCCTCATTTATGCCTGCTGTTTATTAGCACCAAAAATGGAACCTTAAGAGTCTAGAGTTCCTAATTGCTTACTTTTCATTTTCTTTTCCTCATGCTCTTGATGGCATGGGTATATAAAGCCTCACTGAGAGTACAACACAATCTATTAGAATCAAATCCAGCTCCTAAACTGCTACAGGGAGAACCATACTAAAACTGTTTTTCTAACCATACAATCTTGTCCATATTCCTTGAAAACAACCTATTCAATTTTTTATCTATATAAGAAAAGGAATATTTGATTTAGAAGGCACAGAATACTTCAGATTCAGCTACTAATCCAGTCAAGAGTCACTCTGTCCCAGCCTGTGCCCTCTGACTCAGTGGTACCAACTCAGCCAACCTTTCCAAAAACGATTTTATCACTGCTATAGTCAGCACTGAAGTCAAGTCTGAGGCTTTTTCCTTCTTTGCTGCCTTTTCCCCATAGTCCTAGTTCAACAGATAAAGACCCCATTAGAATGTCCTACGTCCTAAGGCTTATACCCTTAGTCCAATCAGTGTTTCTATTCTCTCTGGAGCCTTGGGGAAGTGAAATGCTGTCAATATCTCGACCCTATTCTGGAAGATTCGCCAAGCAAGGACAAGCAGCAGCCTTACCTCAAAAGAGATACCAAATTGGCAAGATCTTTCCTGCAAACAAGAATTCTTCAAGCAAACAGATGGCCCATTTATGCATTTTTATTTTGAAGTTTGTTGATTTGTTTTTAAACCACGTTTCCTGGTCTCCAACATTTCTATAGCTCATAGCATTCCACCTGAATACTTTTCCTGCGATGGGAGCGTGCAAGCAGAAAAAAAAAGAGAACTCTTTAAAAGAAGATGCCAGTTGGCATATCAAACTGCAAGAAGCTCAGAGCTCTCTGGAGAAGAGTCATTGTCACAATCAGATGCAGCATTTATTAATCTCTAATCTGGATCCTTCACAGAGGGGCCTCTGCCCATGGATGAATCATCCCAGACAAGTATGAGTCTTACATACAGTCTCATTATCTTTAGAACTGGCAGTAAAGCAACTCACCTGAAGCTATCAGGTTCACATTAGCTGGCTGTGAATCCTGACCCATGCTAACAAAACAAAATGGGGGCAGCCTTATGGCTCAGCAATGACATTTTAATGTTAATTCAGCATTGCTAAAAGGTGTCAATATGCTTATCTTTTATAAGTACAGCTTAAACTCTCTGTTAAATAATGCCAGCCCAAGATCTCAAAGAACAGACATCAAGCAGAGTGGCTTGAGAAGACACAGGCCATCTTAGGAAAGAACTTCAATTAAACCAGTTTAGGTGAATGTGAGGTGGAACTAGAGTATTTTCCAAGTCTTCAAAGAAAATTCCACAATTTTCCTCAGTTACATAGGCCAATGGCAATCCTGACTTTCAGAAATTCTTCTGTACGTCTATCTTGATTCCATCATGCTGCAGATTAAGCCTTTTGGCTCTCATGCTTTCCTTGATGAAAGATAATATGATAGGCCTTCGAAATTTTTATGGAACTAAATCAAACTGATTTCAAGACAGATGATGGTTTGGTTCAAGAAGGATAGGGTTCCTATTACAATATGTGAGTGGCTTATAGTGTTCTAGATGCTGTACATGCACTGTATCAATTAATACTCACATTCTTATGAACTAAGCCCTATTACTCTCCATTTCACCAATAGAGAAAGTGAGCTTTAGAGAAGTGAAGTAACTCACCCAAGGTTACTGTTGGTTTGAGAATCCAGCTAGGTCTGACTTCAGAATGCAAACCACAACATGATGCATCTTCAAGCTTCCTTTAGTCATCTCTATGGCTCCATCTGAACCATCTACATCTCCTATATTAACTGTGAACCACAGAATGATCACAGTTATCTAGTTAAATTCTACCCCTGCCTAGTAGTACGGCTTATTCTCATGAGGTCTTTAAGCTTCATTCCTGTGCATCCATTCACTAGCACATGGGTACTGCTAACTAGTGATGGATTTGGTGTATGTTATTACCCTACAGTATTCTTCTACTGGACATCATACAACCTGTTATTTATGATCTTATTGTTTTTTAGTCAACCAAACATTTATTAATACCTATCAGGTGCTATGGGAGGTAGACATGAAGTGTAAGTCATTATCCTCATCCTTAGGGTGAGCTAACTAGAAGATAAGATGAAAATGTACAAAATAATTGATGATTTTCCTAAGTTAAATGATAACATGAGGTTTAGAATATGTCATAGAAATGATGAGAACAGAGGGCAGTATGGCTGGATGGCTATATTTTGTAAACTTCTTTTTACTTATCTCCATCCTTGACAGTTCTCCCACTATCAGCAAATTAAACAGCCATACATTTCAATCCAAATATGACTGTAGGTAGAAATATAAGTAACACTGGCTTTGAACCTTAGATTTGTCTTCAGGTGTATGATGAGCCTCTGATGCCCACCATCTCAGGCAACAGTGTAGGGGTTGATGGACATACCATACTGTGTCATATCCACAGCACTCTACAGTCTAAACGAATTATATATAAATCTTTCTCCTTGATCTCTCCAGCCTTTCATTTTCATCTCAGAATATTAGATTAGTATGACAGGACTTGTCCTTTATGAAGCCAGCCTATCCAGTTAAAAAACTTTCTTCTCTCCAAATAATTGCAAATTGATTTTGTTAAGATTTCTTTTCAGTGTTCCTTCAGAAAAGCTAAGGGAATGATAATTCCTAGTCTTTCCTCTCTCTCAATGTATTTGTTTTCTTTACACTGGTTTTTTCCCTTTGGCTCTCCAACAGTTTTCAATAATTGTACACATTGGGCAAGAGATCAATCATTTCAGTGTTTCTTACATAGAGATGACCTAGGAATGCAAATTTATATCCAAGCAACTCACCAAAGTAGCCGATACCAAATTTCCTCCAGTTCAGTTTGTTAGTCCCTGTGCCCATTCACTTAAAAATAGATGACCACCTAAAGGCTATCAGTTCTCAAAACTGCCCCAAAACTTATTAAGAAAACATGATATTTTTTATTACCTTCTTACTGATAAAGCAAATGTATATTGTAAGATATTTTATTCTTGGCCTCATGAAATTAAATGAATATAAGTAGCAATGACATCCCTGAGAAATGACATAGTGACACAGTTTGCCACCTTTTTTTTCCAAAAAAAAAAAAAAGAGGACACAATCTGAACCAGAGGTTCTTCCAGGTATAAATGAGGTGGCATACAATATCCTTGGGAGCTCAATAAGGGCTGAAGTTCAGTAAGGGACTTTGATGATAAAGGGTAAATCTCTGGTGATGAAGGATAAATTCATCTCTCCTTAATTCTCTCAACTTCTTAACTCTTTCCTACTGTAAGGTAGAGTCACTTCCAGATTCCCCTCTCATTTCCTTCTCATAAAGGCAGAGATCTGCTTTGGTCACAGTAAAACTTTTCAAATACTTAATTGGCTCTATTTATTAAATATATTCTAGAAGAGGGTTTTCATGTTGCTCAGTGAGTAACTTCTAGAGGCAGAATCAGTTAGGACTCTTTCTTTGATATGTCAAGTAATATATCAATCATGCCTAATTTTTCTTTTAGATCAACCTCCCTTGCCCACAGGCTCAGTCAGCTTCTTTTTGCACAGCACAAGTACTATTAACCAGAAGTGGGTGCCTGGCCAAAGCAGCCTGTCCTTAAGCAGTCTGGGTCTGATCTGAAACAAAGAGCCCAGCTCATCAGACTCTCTGTCTCTCTCATGAATATGAACCAAAAACCGTGAAAGAATGGTCAGGTCTTTTATCTATAACATGAACTAGATGAGGGTCCATGATAAACCATGGTCAGGAGCACCATGAAATGGTGAGAAAACAGAAACTATGGGATGACAGAGGAAGTCTGAAGTAGAAGTCTTAAGATGCATGTGAGAATCAGAAAGACTTTAAAATACAGACCACAACAGTTCTTGAGAGATCCAGTAGGTAGCTGGTCGTGGATGGTCTTAGTTCCTTATAGCTTTCCAGCTCTCTCCACATATATCTCATGATAAATTTCCCAGTATTTTGTTTTTGTTTGGTTTAATTTTTTTTAATGGGATAACTTAGTTGGTCTTTGCTCCTACTAATCAAAAGAGCTACCATGAATTACTATTTTCTTGCTTTTTAGCAACATCCTTCGAATATTCTATAGTTTCCCATTTTCATGAGGAAAATATCCTCCTAGATGACCTTCACCTTGCTGAGAATCAGGCTTAGTCTCTAGCCTGATACTGCTGGAGCAGAAAGGGTGGCTGGACAGAGTCCCCTTTAGTAATCCAAGGTCAGTCACATAAAACCCTGGCCCCAAGGTTCTATGTTATGGCTAACATAGAACTAGGCATAGCAAGTAGGTACAACTCACTTGGAGATAAAGTAAAATAATGTACTTGATGATTTACAGTTTCCTTGGAAATAAAGACTCTCTGATTTAGCAAGCTATGTTAGATGCTAACAAAACCACGTCCCTTTTACAGACATTGAGAGTTAAGAAGTTCATTGCAAACATGCCCCCAAAATACACACACACACACATACATACATACATACATACATACATACATACATACATACAGCTGGCAGGTGACATCAAGTACCACAGATTATATGCAGATTATATATATAATGAAAAATAAGCAGCAGAACCACATAACACACAGTGACGAGATCACGACTTCTGTGTACTCCTGCAACATCAGGCCAACTTCTAACAGTTCAGAAATTGAGCTATTTATTTTGCCTGAATTTCTGTTTTGCTTGAATTTCTTTTTTTTTTCAATATAATTTATTGTCAAATTGGCTAACATACAACATGTATAGTGTGCTCTTGGTTTTGGGGGTAGATTCCCATGGTTCATTGCTTACATACAACACCCAGTGCTCATCCCAACAAGCGCCGTCCTCAATGCCCATCACCCATTTTCCCCCTATCCACCTCCCCCAACAACCCTCAGTTTGTTCTCTGTATTTAAGAGTCTCTTACGGTTTGCCTCCCTCTCTGTTTGTAACTATTCCCCATCCCTTCCCCTATGGTCTTCTGTTAAGTTTCTCAAGTTCCACACATGAGTCAAAACATGGTATCCGTCTTTCTCTGACTGACTTATTTCACTTAGCATAATACCTTCCAGTTCTATCCGTGTTGCTGCAGATGGCAAGATTTTATTCTTTCTCATTGTCAAGTAGTATTCCATTGTATATATAAACCACATTTTCTTTATCTGTTCATCAGCTGATGGACATTTAGGCTGTTTCCATAATTTGGCTATTGTTGAAAGCGCTGCTATAAACATTGGGGTACATGTGTCCCTATGAATCAGCTATTTTGTTTGAATTTATGCATATGGCTCCTGGCTTCTAAAATATTAACTACATCTCATCCTCCACAGTTTTAAGAAATGAAACTTCTCCCACCTTGTCCTTCAGTACCGTATCGATATACCCTGAACAAAATTAAATTGATCCCAGTCTTCAACTTTTTCCTCATTGTACCTACAGCTGTCCTGCACTCTGTTCAAATCAATTCATTTCCCACTTCCTTTGAGATGGTTTGACTAACCATCAAACTTGGAGTCCTGTTTCTTCTGAACTCCTGGGCATTCCATACTGACCTGTCTGTCCATGATCACTTCAAAAGAACTCAATGTTCTTTGACTTTGACCACATTTGGCTCATTGTAAGGGCACCAGAAATAAGGTAAAATAGTAAGTTTATGCTCTGTAAAATGGCGGCTGAGTAACTGTCAAAAAGACTAGTTTCTGAAATATTTAATAGATTTCACTGAAATTTCTTGTGTAGGAGGAGGTTACAGTGCTGTTAGTATTGAGACCAAAGGTCACATAACTGTACCTTAGCCCTCAGGATTACCACTTCCACACAAAGCTGGCAACTGGAGCTTTATGCACAGCCCCCAATTTCTCAGGCTCACCTCTTGACAGCATTCTTCCATCTTTCTTTCACCTATCCAGCCACTGGTGTTTATTCAGTATGTAAGATCTGGCTAACAGAGAACTGGGCACAGCAAGTAGGTACAATGTAGTTGGACATAAAGCCAAATAATTTACTTGATTGTTTAGAGTCTACTTGGAGATTAAAAACTATTTGCTTTAGCAACCTATGTAATAGATGCTAACAAAACTACATCCCTTTGTTTAGGCATGAACTTACATGGTTTTAAAAGGAAGGTTTACTAACTAGCCAAGGTGAAAAAGCAGCAAGTAAGGGAAGATGCATACTAGGACTATGGAAAAGAATCGGATTTGGAAAAACAAAACAAACAAACAAAAAATCTCACAGTCAAATCTTGATACTTCTTAGGTGTGTGATCTTAGATGGTTATTTCACTCATACGACCATTATTTATTTTCCTCTAAAAAATAAAAGTACTAATTCTTAATTTATAGATTTGAAACAAGGATCAAATGAGGCAATACACACGAAGCTGCCTAGCACAGTGCCTGGCACACAGTCAATTTTCAGACACATTAAGTGTGACTATATTCACAACATGCAATGGCCAAAAACATAAGCAAGGAAAACTTTTGTTTTATACATATTTACAAACTGGTTGACAAATTCATCATTATTTTTATGATCTTCATTGTCTAAACATCCATTCTATGTGATCAAAGATAACTTTCGAGTTTGACTGGACCTTTAATATAACCCAGAACAACATGGGCTCCTGGTTGTCCCTTTCCAAATATATGAGAACACTCTATACACAGAATACCTCAACTAAGAGTAGAAAGAGACATGAAGAAGTAATCAATCAAAATTCTAAATATCCAGATCATTTAAGACAGTACACTTTCATCATAGGTAATGGAGCAGCCTTGTAACAGGGTTTTTTTTTTCTTTTACAAATCAACTAACTTCTAAATATCTTCACAGGTCTATAAAAATAATCACATTCTCCAACAATATTCCTCGTCATCCAAAGCACCCCCAGCTCTCTACCTAATGTATTCTCATTTAGCAAAGTCTCAACCTCCATTCTTACCAACACCCTCAATGGTAAAATAAATTATCTGAAGTCCATTCCCTGGAAGGGCCCAGCGATGTCACTGACTCTAGTTGTGAGTAAATTTCATACTCAAAGACTAGCACAGTAGGAACTCTTGAACAGCTGGAGTACAGTGGAGGTATTGGGTTGGAATTGGATGGTTAGAACTGCAGAAGTGACCAGTGTTTCCATACATGCATCCTCAGGCACACACTCACAGGCATAGACTTCATAAATTCCTTCCCATCCAGCCATACTGAAACTGAAAGTCTCTATGAAAGACAGAAAATTTTATCGATTCAGAGGCCTACATTTTCCTTGTTTTTTCCCTAATTCAATTTTTACATTGTCTGAAATAGCTAATGCTCTCAGTTGTGAGTTTATACATTCATACACCTGCATAATACTGTGTGTGCATGTGGGAACAAGGCAGAAGTGAGTCAACACAGAAAGATCTGTATATAAGGAAGACACATCTGTTAAATACACATGAAGCAGGTCATTGTGAGATAGAACATGGCATGGTTTAGTAAAAGCTGTTGGCTGCTTCTTCAGCAAGGTGGACACGGAGAATCACTTTGGAAAAGAAGTCTGCATCTTCCCAAAAGCACCCAAAGACTAACAAACACATCCTTTCCTTGGGAAGGAGTAAAAGACTTTTTTTGAGCATAACAAAAGTATCATTCTTGGTATGGACAACAGTGATCTCTGGAGAAGAGGTGGGTCAAAGATCCTATTGGACCCTATTGGGAGGGGTCAAAGGTCCTATTGGGAGAAAAGAGATTGTTGACACCTTCAAACTTCTTCAAACTTCTTCAAAGTTACTAGAAACTCTTCTCTAGATTAATATAGTTCAGACTGAAACCACTGACAGAAAAGGAAAGTTGTGGAATCTTCTATAAGATAATGGGGCTTCTGCAATATGAACCCAGATCCACATAAAGAATTAGCGGTTCATGGAGGAGGACCAGTTTCAACACAGCCTAAGGCTGATTTTGGAAGTCCTTCCAGACATAAACATCCCAGAAGAGTGAACCTATCTTGGAATCAGTGAAGGAGAAAACAATTACACCATGAAATGCTGCAAGCCAAAGACAAACTAGGAGAGAAAAAAAAAAAAAAAGGTCAGGGTCTACTAGTAGATTATTCAGAATGTCCAGTTCTCTTTCCATCTGAGGTCTAGAATCAGGCTGAACCACGACCTGAGTAAACTCTCAGGATTCTTGAGAAATCTGGCATGCATATTAGGGAGACCTTCAAAGGTGAAATTGTTTTCCTGTTAACGTAAAAAGGAATTTTAACAGTAAATCCAAAAACAAAAGATGTGACCCTTCTTTTTACCCAAGCTGACGACTGATACAAATGACTACAAAACCAGTTACAGATAAAGACAGAACAACTTGGGGTGCAAAATTTAGTTAATTTTGCAGATGAGTTTTTATCAAAAAGTGAAAAACCAGAAGTATAATGAGTTGAAAGGTAAACATCCAGGAGGGTTAACTACAGCTCATTAGCCCACTGTGGTTCCAAGCCAACTTGATCAGAAAACACTCATCCCTTGGGTGGAAACTGGGAGTAATGTGGATGAGAATAATGGAATTGTTGAGTCTAGAACAGGCATTTAGTCTGATCTTTTAGGCCTTAATTGGGGCACAGGGGCACAGCAGAAGGGATTAGCACCCATTTGTCTACGAATCTTACAAGGTCAAATGTACAAAGTAAGAGTACAGAGAGTTTAGAAATTTTAAACTTATACAATGGTGCCAATAATGCAGTGCTTTGCTGACGTCTTTTTACCAAGAGCTCTAGTTGGGGAATGGGTTTTATGAATTGTCTAACCTTATATATTTACTTCTAAAGACATAACATGCATTTAATTATTCCTGAACATGCACTACTTGGAAGACCCTCTCCTAAGCACTAAGGAGGATACAGATGTACGGGAAACTCTCCCTGATGGAAAGGATTTTGTAGGTCTGACACCTGGAATATGCAAGCAACAATAACGCAAAGTGTAACATCATTATCACAAAGTGAATGAAAACAAATGTCACGGGGCTTACAAAATGAAACGATCACACATGATCAAGAACCAGGAACATCTTCCCAGAGGACAGGGAAGATGGTGGTGGTGGCGGTGGTGATTACCAGTTATTAGTAGGGTGAGAGGCCAGGGTGGGAACAGTTTACGTGTAAGTGAGGAGTTAGCTCTGAGGACAATAAAGGTTCTGTTATAGTCTGTTCCTCTAGCAGATATTTATCAAGGACCTCATAAACATGAGACACTAGAATTGAGGCTGGGGACAGAGATAGGAGCTTCTTGTTGAAGCTTTCATGGTCTCACAGAGGAACAAAGAGTAAACAGAAAAATAATGTAATAGGTAAGCACTATCCTGCATTACAGCCTAGCGGTTGAGAGCAGGAACTCTGCGGTAAGACTGCCTAGGTTGGAACAGAACTCTACCACCTTATGCAAATTTGTTACCTATTTGTTATCTTATGCAAATTACTCAGCCTCTCTTGCCATGGCTTCCTTACCTATGAATGGGTCAGCCATGGCACCTGCCTCACAGGGTAAATGAGATGATTCCTGTAAAGCACTTAGCGTAGTGGTGGACACAGTAAGTACTTAGTAAACAGTACTGGGAGGTATATACTTGTTTCTGCTTCTCCGCATATCTGATGTTACAATGACAGTCTCTTAGAAGTAGAATTAGGGAAGAATCAGTCAGGGATATTAAGTTTTTAAAAATCATTAATCCATTTTTACACATTGTTTTCCAAAATTGTCCTATTGTTTCACACTCTCGTAAGCACCGTATGAAAGTGCTGATCTCACTATACTCCACAGTTAATACAGTCTTTAAAATTCTTGCCAATTCGGTCGGTGAAAAATGAGATGTCATTGTTGTTTTACTTTCCATATTTTTCATTAGACTGAGGCTAAACATTTTTCATGTTTATTAGCCACATATATTTTTTCTTTACATAAATGGTATTCCCATTTTACACGTGGGAAAACTGGGAATTCTGACTGCAGAATTTGGACTTAAAGAGGTAGGAAATGAGGAGTCCTTGAAAATTAAACAGGAGAAGGTGCCACATCATTTGGTGCCTTTCCATCACTGGCACCTGGGGAAATTTCTCCTCCAAAGTCTGGTTAGCTTTTCTCCTTTGTTGCCCTTCCTCAAAGAACACGGATATTCAGAATATATGCAACAGATATTTAAGGAGCGAAGTATGTGCTTGTAGCCCACATGTCAGGTGGTGCCTCCTACTCTTGGGCAGTCTTATTGACTTTGGTCCAGATATCACTTCTCGGGCCAGAACAGTCAAAAAATCTTTCCTAACTTCTTACAACTCCTGTGGGCTTACGTTCTCTCAGTCTCCCTTCAAGTTGCTACATCTGCCCTGATTCCAGACATAGAATACCCTTCCATCCAGCCAACTGAAATATGAATTCCAGACTTAACTGGTTTCTACATAAAGGGGGAAAAAATCTACCTCTTTCATCCATCATGTGAGCTTAGTGCTTTCATGTAAGGTTTGGGGGAACCTAGGGAAGGGCCACATTAACTGTCAGGGTGGACTTGTATCATCTCCGTGACTGTTCCACACCCTTGCTCTCCCATCTCTTCCTCTCTCACCCTCCTCTTCTTGGAGATTTTGTATATATGTTTTCATTTATACTTTACTCCTGAAATTCTTATCAAATCAAGCAGAAGTTTCTTCAATTTTGAAGTCCCCGAAACTCAGCTTCTAGCCCAGGTGGATTTTTCAAGTTGTTTCTTGTGAAGAATAGAATCTATTATTCTCTCTGAAAAATATTCTGGAGGATACATCTTTCTCCGATCATGAGAATACAACTTTCTCTGATACGTGATGGTGCAAACTATATGAAAGTAGAGACGTCACAGGTTATAGTTTCTCTTAAGCATGGATGATGTTCAAAATATGTAACAACCGGTATTTTCACCTACCAATCAGCATTAAAGGTGGCCTTAGGGACAGAGTAGGCTCTTGGACCCCTGGTCTGCCAGGCATTAGCCCTTTATGCTGAATGTGGGAAAGCCCGGAGGAAGGACTGGTACACTAGCAGGCTTCAGAGCAGCGATACCACGACCATATATCACCTGTTACCAACTAGAACAGAAGTAGTTCCATAGTTTAATGACTATACAGCCACCCTGGTACTCCCCAGCTGAACCTTGGCCTGGCAGCTCATCAAGAACCATCCACTTGATCCTGATCCCACTTTATTCAACTGAAAATACTGCTCCATCTCTCCTCAGGCCTCCCTGTTGTAAAATCACCCCCAAACCCACTCTTTTGGGCCATCCTGCCCTTAACTTGATTGTTTACTTTGGTTGAATGTATTTTGGTTCAAGACCAGTGCCCTGAGATTTTCTGGTTTCTAGGAAACCAATTCATTCTTGACCAAATATTTTCTTTTAATTTCAGGGAGAAATAAACCCCTTCACTGTTACCCCAAATTGTCTCTGTGTCCTTTTCAGTTTCCAAGATAATATATCCTCCCTTCTTTACAGGACCC
Source organism: Panthera leo (assembly GCF_018350215.1). Taxonomy (NCBI): domain Eukaryota; kingdom Metazoa; phylum Chordata; class Mammalia; order Carnivora; family Felidae; genus Panthera; species Panthera leo. The sequence continues at coordinate 47,108,603 of NC_056685.1, forward strand.
GATACAACTGCTCTGCTCTGTAGCTTTCTTCATTCCTCGTTAACTTTGTGGATATTACAAAACTCAAGTTTGTTTATCGGGTTGTTGCTAAACAGCAGTCCTTGAGAGTTAAGTTCCAGCAGGGCACCATCCAACAGAAATATAACCTGAGCCACATATATAATTTTAAGCTGTCAAGTAAACACATTAAAAAGTAACAAGAAGCAGGTAAACGTAGTTTTTACATTTTATTTAACTCAATATATCCCAAACAATATTTTAATATATAATCAATATAAAAATTATTAATGGGATGGGGTGCCCGGGGGGCTCAGTCAGTTAAGCGTCCAATTTCGGCTCAGGTCATGATCTTGCGGTCCATGGGTTCGAGCCCCACTTCAGGCTCTGTGCGGACAGCTCAGAGCCTGAAGCCTGCTTCACATTCTGTGTCTCCTTCCCTCTCTGCTGCTCCCCTGCTCGTGCTCTCTCTCTCTCTCAAAAATAAATAAACATTAAAAAATTTAATAAAAAAATTATTAATGGGGTAACTCACATTCTTTTGTTTATATGAAGTCTTCAGTTCCAGTGTACCTTTTGTACTTACAACACATCTCCATTCAGACAAGCCACATTTAAAATGGTCACCTGAGACATGTAGTTACTGGCTACTGTTTGGGACAGAGAGGCTCTATAGCCAGAATGCCTAATGCAGCTCCTTAGAGCCCCACCACGTCTTGGCTGTTTCATCTTGGGTAAAAAAAAATGTCGCTGTGTCTCAATTTTTCACCTGTCAAAAGGTGATAATAATAGTACACATCTCTTAAGATCGCTATGAGAATTCAGTGGGAAGGTACAACTCCTGAAACATAATAAGACTTCAATAAATGTTAGCTATTGTTACCACCAGCATGCCTTTTGCTATTTCATCTCCCCATACTACCATCCATTTTCCAACTCTGTATTCAAGATCCAAGAGAACTGGTGTCACCACATCAAGAAACTTCTCTCTCCCAAAGCATAAGAGACTCTTAAAAACTGAGAACAAACTGAGGGTTGATGGGGGGTGGGAGGGAGGGGAGGGTGGGTGATGGGTATTGAGGAGGGCACCTTTTGGGATGAGCACTGGGTGTTGTATGGAAACCAATTTGACAGTAAACTTCATATATTGAAAAAAAATAAATTAAAAAAAAATTAAAAAAAAAAAAAAAAAGAAACTTGTCTCTCCAAGAACTTGCTGCCCAGCCATCGCCTTTTTCCAGTTGGAGAAATGACTTAGAACAGTCCCATATCTTCAACTATTTAGATGATGTCTATCCTGGCCTCGATAGACCAAAGGTAACCCAAAAGTGAATTTAGCGCAGTACGGCCCAAGCACAGAAACAGTGAGAAGAACAATTTTTATTTATCTGGTGTCTGAATACTTACTCACCATAGAGCTACTTTTTAAACCAGTCTCCTCATTTATGTAAGCAGCTTCTATCTCTATGCCTGAATTCGAGCCAGTATTTCATGACAGTTCATCCAAAGAAAAGCATTTACCATGGTTTACCCTCCCAAATATTACAGAATGTTATTTATGTGGCCTTTAAGCAGGTGCCATATCCATCCTCAGTCATGGCTTCATTTCAACAATAAATGGCAGATGCGCCATGTTTCCCAAAGGTCTTTTAAAAACAACTCTGTGGATGCCAAGAGATACAGGAATATTAATGACTGGAAAGTTGGGATTTAAGGGATGTATGTAGAATGGAGGGAAGGGAAGCTAAAGGACCCAGTTTTATTAAGAGTGAAACTGTTAACAGAGAGGAAGAGTTCATAAAACTATAGGACAGGAAAATTCATTGAGGGGAAAGTCAAAAACCAAGAGTCAGAAATAATCTAACAGGAAGAATATTTTGTATGATATTATTTGTAGAGAAAAATTGATTGTTTTCAAGGCTCAGAAAAGGTGTTGTGAGAGCAACTTTGCCAAGAAATATGAAAGATGTTTGCATAGGTGAGTGGTACGGTTTATGAAACTTGCAAAAGGAGGAAAAAACATGGAAGCACTTTTGTACACATGGTAAACACCTTAGTTTCTTTGTCTCGAAAAGAAATATTTCCTGATCACAGATGTGGCCAAATATTTCAGCAGGACATGCAACAGACACCCTTACGAAATCACGGTGAAAAGAAGGAGAAATAGCTTAAAGGACTATCTCTGGTGGATATCCAAAGGATCCTTACTGAGTCCTGTTTTAGTTAGCATTTTTGGGGAAGAACACTTCAACAAATTTATAAAATCTGCACATGACAAGAAGACGGAGGTGTCAGAGGGAAGAATCAAACTTCAAAAATACATGGGTAGGCTATAAAGATGAGATCAACTTAAGCAAATGGTACTGAACTGAGTTAAATTTAAAACCAACTGCACAAAGAGAGCACGGGGAAGGCCTGGCTTACTTTGGATCTCAGATAATTGTGAACTTGGGAAACCAGGCTGTCAAAGCAACGAATGCAATCTCAAACTGCTTTAATAGAAAAGCAGCATACCAAACAAGGGAGATGATCATTCTATTGTATTCAACATTAAACAGAACACAGTGATAAATTGATCATTGGTACTTTGATCCAATGGCCAGCATGAAACATATGACAATCATCGAATTTGAGGACCAGGTGAAGAAATATATAGGCTTCTTAGTATGAAGGAGAAAAAAAACTCAGGGACTTCCTGCGAGTGATCATAATGTACCCGGAGGCAGCCACATGGACAAAATGGTGAAAAGTAACTCTACAGGGGAGCATAGGACCCTCAAAGTGGCAGTTATAGCACAAGAGATTTTGTCTCAATATAAAGAAAATCTTTCACAATCTGAATGAAATGGATTCTCTCGGTCATCCAGCTAAGTACCCTGCCACCAAAAATGTTCCAGCATTTTCCAAACAAAAACAGCTCAGGGCCCCCTGTCAAGGATTCCTGAATTGAGTGAGATGTTGAACTAAATGACCTTTAAGGTTCCTTCAGAGACTCTATTAATATGGTATCTATGTAGTAAAATGTGAAAAAATTGAGTCAGTTCTGTCTGACACTATAACATAAATGTGAGGTAATTACACATGCATACCCCCATCACAGAGTACGTGTTATTACTAGAGTTACACCTTAGCTCTTCAGTGTCTGTGGATCAATTATGTCAACAGAGTTATGTGCTGGACTTTGAGCTAGTGAGGCTGAAGGTAAAACAGGGTCAGAATTTATTTGAGTTGATGAAACAGGCTTCATTTTTCCATAACTGGAAAGCATAGGCCAGTCAGCAGGTCTGTTGAGGGAAAGAAACGGGCTATAGAGAAAAATGAATAGCTTTTAGTTCTTCTACTTCTGTTGGCAACACAGGGGAAAGGAAGGGAGGGGGTGCTTAAGGTACACACACACACACACACACACACACTCACTCTCCTGGTAGTAACCAGGGACTAGGCTCTGTGACTGTCAACATTTCCAGGTAGCTTGCGAGAAAATGTTCCTCTTCTATATTCATATGATCTTTGCTATTGAGGTTATGAACAGAATTATACTTTTCCTCCTTTCAAGGGATAAATATGTCAGATTGTAAGATACCATTTTTGTCTTTGAGTTGAGGCTACAATAAAATACAAAAAGAAATCTAGATTATCTCTCAGCTCTTCCAGTTTTAAAACAGATGATTCAGTGTGGCTCCCCTTCTGACAATAATGTAATGAGACTCATTTCTTGCAGATCTGAGAAAAGAACCCGCACTACTTTATAGTTTCACTTTGTACATCATTCTTGAGCTATCTTTCACTTCGGTGGAACCAGCCTCCGAGGCTCTTTTCTCTAGACCTGAGTCACCCTGTATTTTTACTTCCCCATCACACTCCTACCCTCATCCTATCTCTCCACTAAAAGTCAAAGCTGCAGCTCAACAGCAAGCCAGAAACTCTGAAGGTACAGATATGAAAGGTGTCCATCGTCTAGTCTGTGGAGATGGAGAAAATGGATCTGTTCAGTCCTCACAGGAAGGGGTACGTACTGTGTAGGCACTCAAGCTCTCCCACATTTAGAGAGTACCAATGGCTTGACCCAAGGATATGGTGGTTCCCAGAAGAAACCAAACTTTTCCAAAGACCAAGAGGGAAATTTAAAAACTACTATTAATATAAAAAACTATAATTTGTATAATCGGTGTCTCATTTAAATAATATAGAGATGAAACAAGTTTGTAATATGCTACCAAAAAATAAGAAGAGTTTCCCTTTACTCAGTGCCTTTACTGAAAATTCATTCAGATCTCTCCCAGGTCAGAGCATCCTTCTCCCACTCTGGTAATCAAAGGGGCAGGATACTAATAAAAATGGAAGGACTCGTGCACCAGGGATACAGAAGAGAATACGTTAGTGGTTCCATGTGCAATACCTACTTTCCGCTGATAGGCAGGCAACAGGACTCCCTATGTAATGAGTTGCAGACATTCTATTGATCTCCAAAATATAGGATAAGAGGAACACCATCATGAATGGATTTTTTGAGGACCGTAAGTAGGCAGGAGGGTGAAACGCAGCTCTTTGTTCCAAGCAACAGGCAGAGTTAAGTAGGCGTTAACAGAGAAATATTTTAAAAGCCAAAACACCACGGTAATAAAGACACCATGATCTAGGCACACGAATCTGGGCCACATGGACAAAGGTAGCTGACTGAGGTCTGTAAATACCTGGAGTGACTAATGAAGGCCTTTGGGCCCTTCCAAGAGACAAAGTATGCTGCGCTGTAATAAAGCAAATGATCAGAGGGGAAAAAATGAAATAGAATTATTTTAAATGAACAAAGAAGCCCACTCCAAGCAGCAATACTTTAGAACCTGCTGGTTATACTTAATATAGCTAATGCTCAAAAACTAGGAGAGGCCGAGCCTGAGCCCGAACCCAAGGGTTCAATGTCTTCGGAATTTGCACCTTAGCAGGAAAGGGGAAGGTAGGCCTGAATGTAGAACTAACGAAGAACATATCCCTTTGTGTCCTAACCAGGAGCGTATATGTCTGTTTTCCTGATCAATAGGAAGCTTCCTGAAGGCAGGAAAGGCCTGGAGTAGTGACTAGAATATAGTAAGTGCTCAGCAAACATTTGTTATGTGAACACAATAGTGCGATCTGGGCTGTCCTCACGTGATAGACTGAATGTGCTAATGGCTTTGATTGATGGCCTCCCCGGACCCACTTCTTTCCAGAACCTTACAGTTCCTCCCATCAAGAGGTAGAATCTGTTTCCTTACCCCGTGAAATGAACTTGCTTAATGACTCATTTTGGTCAGTATGATGTGGAAGAGTGTCACTGTGCTAGTTCTAAGCTTTGACCTCAAGAGGCTTGACACGTTTTTTGCTTTCTTCCTTGGAAGCCTGCTGTGATTTGAGAATCAGCCTGGGCGAGCCTGATGGAGGATGAGAAACTCCATGGTGAAGAGCCCAGCTGTCCCAGCTGAGGTCACTGTAGACAGCCTCTATCCAGCTGACACTCAGGCATGAGAAAACTTAGCCCAACCTGAAGCCTACATGAGTGAGTGGAGCTGAGACCAGAACCATCCAGTTGACTTGTAGGCTCTTGAGAAATAATAAAGAGGTGCTGTTTTAAACCACTAAGCTTTGGACAGAGTATTATTACACAACCACAGCAAACTGACACACCTCACTAAATGTTGCTTTTATGTTCCTTATTACCGATGCTGTTTTTAAGTGTTTGTGATCTATTTTAGTTTCTCATAATTTACTTCAAAGGAAAAAGCGAAAAGATTCCTTATCCTTAATTCAATCATAACTTCTGTCTAAATGTGTCCTCTCTCTTTTCCCACTAGTTACCACTACCTTCTTTAAGTCCTCATTTATTTCTCAACTTTTCTATGAAAATCGGTCCCTAGCTGGCCCCCTGGTATCCATCCTTATTCGAACCCCATCTGTATAATATATGTAAGTGTTATCACCATGAAACATATGTGTGATCATGTCACTCCCCTTCTCAAAAAGTTTAAACCTTTCACATCATGCACAGAACAGAATAAAGTGTGAACTATCCAGATGGCCAATCACATCCCTCACATTTTCACCCCAACACCCCTTTCCAGTTTGGTCTCACAACACAACCCCCACATACCTTCTGTCCCAGCCACACCAGTCTGCCTCCACCGCCGTTCACCGACCTGTCTTCTATGTTCCTACTTGCACATTTCTGCCCAACTTGCTTCCCACCAATTTCCCACCAATCAAAATCCCACTCAGAGCCACCCACTCTGAAAATCAATCCTCATCCTCCACTACATCTTTATGTAATAAAAATGAGATAATAATAGCAATACCACCGATAATAATATAATAATATTTATTAAGTATATAGTTTGAGCTAACACTGTGCATTCTCTTAATCATCACATCAATCCTACGGCACGGCTACTATGACTAATTCACGCGTTCTAGGTGAACAAACTGAGGTTCAAAAGGTTGAGCTAAATCAGTCCAGTGTCAAGTATCTACTAAGAGACAGAGCTAAAACGTGAATCTGGGACTCCAGGAGTAGATACACTATGCCACATCATGTTTTCATTTGAACTTCCCATATTTATTGTAATCGATGAAGCTAAAGTACAAAGTAATTAAATGACTTGCCCGAAGCCACAGAGGCATCAGCAGTACAAGATCATGCATCAGATATTTTGAATCCCCCAATTTTACGCTAATTTTTTGCCACCCAGGAAAATGTAATTGCTTGCCCTCCCCGGCAGAGCTTGAGAATTTTGCCTTTGCCCATTTTTTTTTTTCAGTTCAAGTGCCTGAACCAAACTCAGCAGGTAAATTTCACTTTCTCCTGCTACTGTAATCATCCAGAGCTCTTCAGCCAGGATCCCAAAGCAGAGGAATAAATTAAGTCTAAAACCAAATTAAAAGAAGTTTTGGCTTACTTTCATTCAAATGTCAGGAAAAGTCCACCCAGGAACCCTGTCAATATACAACTGAACAAAATCTCCCATGTTCCCAACTGTGTGCAATTCTGTCGGGACCAGCACTGATGTCTGGACCATGTTAATCTCCTTCCTTACTACTTTACATACTGTTCTCCCAAAGAGTACCACACGGCTGAACTTACTTGCTTTTCAAAACTGCCACTCCCTTTTAATTACAAAAAATGTCACCCAGGGAACTCCCTAGCCCTGGTGGCCACACTTACACAATTAGGAAAGCAGTCTTGCAACTGGCCTGCGGTTATTAGTCTCCAGAGGCTAGGGGCAAAGAAAGGCCTAGGGAACCAGGAATGGGCCTGGTTTTGCCCAAAAGTACCAGGGCTGAGGGAAAAAGAAAAAAGCCCGGCTGAATACAAATCCAGGTGAACCATGTAAGCTTAGAAATAGTCCTTTTACTAACGCAAAGGGGAAGAAAGGGAAAGTGGTGTGGCTTGTTTTGCCGCTGTGCCTGTTGTCCATTCCCTTTCTTCATCAATGCAGCCGCACAGCAGGTTGGGGCAGCCACAGAGAGCGGCAGGGGCTGCAGAGGGAGCAGAGAAAGGGCCTATTCAAGAGCGCTTAGTCCTCCCAGTTTGAGACTCTCCAGAAAAGAGAGGCAACAAATGCAGACTTCAAAGGGAAAAAAAATGTTACAGTCATCCACCTTCTCCAAGGACCCTTTGATGGACAGCTCTTCCCTGCTGTTTTTTATGTTCATCCTCTTCCTCCCCAAATTCCGATTCATCTAAGAAGTGTGTGTGTGTGTGTGTGTGTGTGTATGTGTGTGTGTGTGTGTGTGTGTTTCTTGAGACCTATATAAACAGGCATAGCAAGTGACTGGATGAAGAACATGGTCAGGCCTAACTTAGGCCTGGAAAAGTAACCACTGATGATTATTTGAAAAACTTTCTTAAGTTTCTGAGAAGCCCCCGCATAAAAGAAGATGAACTTCAGTTGCATTCCTGATCTCTTCAGCCATTCGCTGCTTATCTCACACGTGTCATCAGAAAAGGTGAAGATTTTATTTTACACGATCTAGGACTCGAGGGAGATAATGGCAGGTGAGATGGGTCTTTGCTTCCAGGAATGCCCTTACATAGAAAAGAAGTCTTCATGTCTGAGGGCCGTGTATCCACCTGTCAGAAACATCTGCTCTATTTCAAACGTTCTTTCCTCAGAGGCCAACTTGACAGAGCCTCTGATTCTCCCCCAGCCCCCTCCCATTGTGCAATGTTACAGCTTATTATAAGCACCCCTGCCCAAGGGCGGCGGTACAAGTGAAATGAAACACAAATAATAGCCAATTCAGCTAGAAAAAGATCTCAGGGGGCATAGAGGAAAAAATACGAGCTTTCATAAGGTTTGCAAATTATCTAAAGATTTCATAGATCCTATTATTCTCCTACGGCCTGCAAAGTAAGAATACTAACTCAGGTAACAGACTCAACATGTTTGAAGACACAATTCAGGCTGGTGGGAGCAACTTCTGTAAATAAGCAGCCATACTTCTAATCCCTCAATACAGGAGAGAAAGGAGGATGGTAGACAATTGGCATAAACATGGAACCCACGTAGCTAGGAATAAAGATCTCACCTTTATCTCCCTCACTAGCTCAATCAGCCCCTCATCTACAAATACATCACATTCCATATTGTGAATACCCAGGAAGCCCCCTTGAATCTGAACACCCTTCGGGACAAATATCCTGACATCTAAGAGCTAAGGGAGATGGAAGGAAGGAGAAAATATCAGGTGCCATCCGGGCCGTGACTATGGCAGGGTGACAGCTGCAGAGAGGCTCAGGTAAGAGAGGTGGGAAGAGGTAAGACTTCTCCCAAAGTCAGGAGACATCAGAGGGAGGGAGATGGTGTGTGATAAAGTTTTCCACTTTGTTCTTAAGAAAAGATACTCCGGGGGCGCCTGGGTGGCTCAGTCGGTTAAGCGTCCGACTTCAGCTCAGGTCACGATCTCGCGGTCTGTGGGTTCGAGCCCCGCGTCGGGCTCTGTGCTGACTGACGGCTCAGAGCCTGGAGCCTGCTTCCGATTCTGTGTCTCCCTCTCTCTCTGCCCCTCCCCGTTCATGCTCTGTCTCTCTCTGTCTCAAAAATAAATAAAAACGTTAAAAAAAAAATTTAAAGAAAAGATACTCTGTTTAGGGGACAGAACTGGGCTCTTGGAACATTAGAGAGGCCACTACAGCATTCGACAGAATGTTAAGTGAAAATTTGCTATTTTCAGCAAATATAACTATTAAAATAATACTATTCCTGTTAATTCTACTGATTATAACCATTTTATACTAATTAAAGAAAGATACAATATGAAAGTCTTGTAAAGACCTTATCATTACACTCAACTCTTGCCAAGAATTTGCTAGAACCATAGAATTTTGGCACTTAAGGGAAGCTTGGAGGTCATCTATTCCAACACCTTCATTTTAAAAATGAGTTCATCAAGGTATGGAAAAACTGAGTGACTTCTAGAAGATACTCCAGTTACTTAGACACAGAAATTACCTGGTGCTCACTGGGAACACTATTTCCTGTGCCTCTTAGATAAACTTTGGTGCCCCTTCTTTGAGGAGCCTCTAATTTCTCTCTATTGATGCTTCCCATGGGAGTTAAACCCTCTCCCAGCCCAGAAGGGTGTTTATCTGAGGGAAGGTATTAATAGTTGCAGCCCAAACTTCTGCTTTGAACCTGGAAGGCCCTGCTGGAACTACCTTTGCTGCTAGGAGAAACGATTTCTTTTTTCTCCAAGGGAGGCCATCCTTGGCCCTGACCATCAGCCTTCTGCATAAACTGCCTCTAAGCAATTGGAAGACAGAACTGGTGATAAAGCAATAAACCTCTGCAAATGTTGAGCTCACTTAATTTGCTGACCATCTGATTAATAGCTCATCTCCACATTTCAAGTCAACCCCAGCTAAACCTCTGGAGCTTCTTGCCAAAGACTTCTTCAAGAGTCTTGATTTTTTTTTTCTCTATGTCCACTTAAAAACCTCATTAAACAAGAGAGAATGTTTTTAAAACAGTCAAATAGTGTTTTATCCATAGCCTTGCATGCCGGAGGTTATAAACTCTTATATTCAACAACAGCTTCTATAGGACCCACGCCAGGGTAGGAGAATGATAAACCACTAACAACAGTGCAATAATGATATCCTGTCACCAATGGAGATCTTAAGTGGCAATAACCGCAAAGGGATGTTACTATTAAACTAAATGTGCATGCCTTCTCTACTGCAGCAGAAAGATTTTGGAAGATAGCTTAGGCTTACACTAGTTGAATGGGAATAAAGGGCGCTATAGCTCAGGATGGCCCACTTCTTTGCGTCCCCTGGGCCAGTCCTTCTCACACCTCAAGAGACCCTAAGATGAAGAATATTTTGGTGGAAATGCCTTCCTGTTACACCTGAGCATCAGCCCAAGATCAGCTTCCTGGTGGCTCCGAATATTCAGAGAAATTTTCTGACCTCAACTGTACATAGGTGCTAATAACGGTGCCTGTGTACAAGGACTGTTGGGAAGATGAAATGAATCTGGGCTAGGCCTTAGAATTTGGCAAGGCAATGAGAACAACAAACAAATGTTCCCTCGGTGTTAGCTATTATTTTATCTAATTAAATAGGATGTCTTTCAGCATTTCCTGTTACCACTGGTACCAGTTGAAACTGACCTGCTTTTGCCATCACCCAGGAGAGAAACTGGGGCGAGAGATCATGGTGGTGCTTGGGGAAGCCGGGGGTGCAAGAGGCAACTCTCCCTCTTCCAGCAGGACTCCTTCCCTCTTCAAGCCACAGGCCTTCTGATGCAATCACTTATGTGCACGACTGGTTTTTACCAAAAGGCAGAAGGGCTCCAGAACATACATGATCATAGAGGTGAAGCAAATCAGAAACAGAGTTTCATGTTCGTTTGCAAAGCTTGGCATGAGTTTAAAGCAGGAACACATCACCAGCACCATCTGCACACAGCATCTGCTATACCTGATACCTGAGGTATTAGCTGGGGATGGCACTTCTTCTGGGATGTCCGCCCGGCATTCAAACTTCTGAACTCCTATGGAACTCGGGGAAAATCTATCCTCAGCTTTCCTGGGCTCTACCTGCCTGTCCATCACAGACACGGTCCCTCTGAGCAAATCTCTCTCATCTTCAGCTTGCAGGACCTTTGGTCCCTCATGCAATGTCCCTGCAGGGAGACCTGGCTCCCCATCTTAGCAGCACCCCATCTTTCTGTACCAACCTTTGCCCCTCCTGTGCCCTCCTGCCTCCTCTTGTCCTCTTGCCCCTCAGGCTTCCCTGCCCCACTCATCCTCAAGCCCTTCTGATCTGAATCATCTGAGTTCACTATCTCTGGTTTTCCTTAAATACACAAATTCATTTTTAAAAAGAAAAAAAAAAAGACCCTAATTTTTTTCACTGCTCCCTAACCATAAGTCCCACCTGACCCAGACGAAAATGTTTTTATTCCTCCTTTTGAGAGATCCAAATAGCTAAAGACAGCACCAACAGGCCCACAGAGGCCTCTCATTATGTTTTCCATAACTTGTAGGGTAATTACGTTTTATAGTAGTCATCTCCCATGAACGCTCTGTGGAGAATCATTTCTGTTTTCTGGGGTGCAGGGGGCATTGATGGAGTGGCGGCAGTGAATTGGGCGGTGGGCAGCACCACGGGCAGTGATTTTACAAAATATGTAGTAGGAACCTCAAACGTAGAGAAGATTCCCACTCCTGTTGCTGAAGCTGTTGATGTGAAATTAGGACCATTATCAGGGCCCAATCCAGTGCTGGAAGCAGGACCTAAGGTAGGTAGTTTAGTCTGTGCAACACTAGGGCCGAAATAGGAACCCAGAGAGTAGGGCCAAGAGTGTAAGGCAGAGCAAGGCCAGAGGCTGGGATCGGAGCAATAGGGACAAGGCTGGAGCTCTGCCCCAGAAACAAAGCAGGAGGGACAAAGGGACACAGGGGTTAGAGCCCAGGCCCCACATCAGGGAAAGGAGAAGTCTGCATGGGACTTACTTATTTTAGCACAGGTCAGTATGTAATAGCTATAGCAAACAACGACCGTGCAGAGACCACGGAAGGGACTTAAATGGCATCTGTTCATGACAACAGACTTAACGTTCTACCTCTTGTGAAAGATTCACAAAACTTTAAATGACAAAAAGAACCACAAGATTGTACCTTGGACAGTATACTATGCTCCAATTCTTATTAGGGCGCCTATAGTTTGTTTTTTTGTTTTGTTTTGTTTTGTTTTTAATTTTTACAATTTCTGAGTTAACCACAAGATTACCACTCTATTAGATCTTCCATTTTCTCAACAGCCTTGTGAGGTAGGAATTTTTAACTCAAATGTATAGGTGAGGAAACTGAAGCTCAGAGATACTAAGGGACTTTCCCAAGGCTGGAGAGCCGGTAGTTGTCAGAGCTATGATTAGAACACGCATTCTGACTCCACGCCCAGTGCTCTTCTCAATAAGCCTCAGGTGCTACCACAACAGAAGGGAGGGTCTCTCACCTCCTAAATGGCAGTCATTGGCCTAGGACCAATGAAGAGGGTCATGTCCCAGCTGAGCCAGGACTGTCATTTTAAGTGTTTGGGCATGCCTTGGAAATGGGAGGGGGTGGGCTCGGCAGAGGTCTACCTTCATGGGAAATGAAGAAGCCTAAGGAAAGAAGGAATCAAATATGTTCACTCTATTAACAAAGCAGTAGTCAGAGGACGGGAAGAGTGGCTTAGAAGCCACCTTGAGAGCTATCACTTGACCCTCTCTCCCAGCCTGACCTGTGTGTGTCCTCAGGGGATAAGGAAGGAGGACATGTAAGTAAAAAGTGAAAAACTGTTTTCTGTTAAAGCCTTTGGAAGAAACACATCACGAGCATCCAGCTTTGGTAATGGTATGTAACATAACGGGCGAAAGAATCTTTCTCCCAGATACTTCACCACAGACAGTGTGAAAGCTCTTATGCAAGGCATTATGAAGACTCCAGTGCACATGAGGCAAGAGCTTAGTGGGAAACTGCTATCCGCAGGGAGACTGTCGTCTCAATGGGAGAAGACAGCAGGGTCTGAGGGAGGCTATGGTACAAGGCTGAGGTTATGGAACTCAACTCAAACATCAGCCAAGCAAATAAAACAGGAGGAAACGGCAATGGTACCAAGACAGAAATGGGAAACCCACAGAAAATGGTAGCCATTGCCAGCAAATAGAGCACCAGAACTGTTTGGGAGCCCTGTCACATACCTTCCTGGGAAGTCGCCAACGTACGCCTGCAGATGACGGCTTTGTGGGGGACTGTGGTCTCGAATGAGTAGGAAGAAATAAGAACCAATGCAATTTGGACTGTTACTGATATTATGCATGCACAAAGGGGTGAAGCCTGGGGAAATTAGTGTTACATGTAATATTCCTAACTGCATTTGTGATGTCTGTAATTCAAACTAATCCCAAAGTAGACCTGAATATTTTGGATAAAGTTATGCAACTCACAAATCTTTGGTCCTCAAGAAAATGTCAGGCCACACTTACCCGCCAGCCAAACATGTGTTTAGGACCTTCCCTCCTTTCTGAGGGAATGAACTGAGCACTAAGGACCTCATGAAATGTGGTCTTCTGTTTTTCTCCCACCCTTCTTTGGCATACGCTTCCTTGTTTGAACCTGCTCCCTGCCAACTCGCAAAGGGCTCCAGGAACAAAGCCTCAGCACTGCTCCTCACTGAAAGACACGGGTTGGAAAAGCCCCCTCTGGCCCACCTTTCTCCATGGTTTGGCCCCTTATTTGAACGGTATGTTCCAACGGGGCTCTCCAAATCCTGACTCAGCACCTGGGCACAATCAGCAAGTTCCTCTGTTACCATCAGACTTTATAGGAGATAAAAATGGAGGGGGGCACGTTTTTAATTCCTTTGAAATCTATGTCTTCAACTCCTTAATGAAAGTGGGGAAAAAAGATAAGGCAAAGAAAAAGGGAGTAGCTTCCATACTTCTGTGTTCCTGAGTAAGGACCCCCCCACCTTGTTTCTATGACAACAGGCCAGTAAATGTTTCTACACAAGCAGGTCCATTTCACTGCATCTGCAAAGACACCTCTCTACTAAATTAAATACCGAACTAGGATGAGTAACCACCAGTACAAACTTTACACTTCAGCTAGTTCCATCATTAAGACATCACCCCCTCCCAAACCCGAAGGTCACAAAGAGGTCACAAAGATTCAGAGACACCCGAGAAAATAAAATATTTTTGCACCGGTACATATCCAGCAAGAAATCCCTCTACAATTGTCTGGCAGACATATCACAAAGCGGTTCAAGACAATTCAGTAATCAGAAGAAATGAGGCTAAAAATAAATAATGTTAGGCACAGAGTGGAAAGATAAATCTCCACAAAATATTGGCAAGTGCTTCTCTGCTCGCCAAGGCTCAGAATACACAAATGCCCTTTTTTGTTCAGCCATGACAATCTAATTCAGGTTTTGGCCTCCCAGAAGGTGATCACTGAGTCCAGATGGACACCACACCATCTCGTCTTCCTGGGCACAGAAGCCAGACTGCACTGCAGGTATGTGCTGAAATTCAGTCCCATTTCTCCACTGCCAGCTAGCCTGGCCAAGAGAGGAGCTGCCCCATCCCTGGAGCCAGCTAGCTCCTGGGTTGGCTGCGCAAGGCCACAGAGCGGTAGGATTCCTTGGGCCACTCTGATGTTTCAGGACTTAAAGGGGCAATCAGAACACTGCTCTGCTCACCCCGCAGAATACCGAATGACTGCAGGACAGAATCGTGACATGAGCAGAACCAAGCAAGTAAAATTAACAGAAACAAGTGCTGTTTAATACAAAGAAGCCGAGCCAATCTGTATTGAGCAGAGGAGAAAAGGATCCAGGAATATTTAGCAGACAATAAGCTAACTGAGTTAGTAATGTAACGAGACTAAGAAAAAGTCATATCAGGATGTCTAAAGTTAAGTGTGCAGAGTAGACATAAGAGGGTGGCTGCCACCATTAAAGTATGACCGCTAAAAGTTCGACCTTTTCTAGACAAAAACATCAGGTTTGTGCAGTGGCCAAAAAAAAGGAAAAAAAAAAAAAAAAGGAAAGAAAAAAAAGTGGGCCTTATACTGGGAAGAACTGGATCTGACCTTGCCATACACTTCACTATGCTACCTAGCAATAACTCTCTGAGCCTCCGTTTTTTTCACCTGTAAAATGGACATAATAACAACGTATAGCTCACTACGTTGAACCAATTCAATGAGATAATAGATATAAAGTGCTTTACAGTATGTGACAAGGAATAAGGGTCCAACAGATGTTAGCTACTAATGGAACATCTATTTCTGATATTGCCAAAAAAAATGAGTGAAAATGTGGAAGGTTCTTGGGGAACGATACATATTTTAAATGTCGTAACATGTGTCCTTACCTGAAAACTTGACCAGCTACAGACCCATAAAACGAAGGACTAGACCCTCAGAGTTCAAGCCTCTAACCCATTCTATAAGGCTGAGCCTGGGGATCAGCCAGACTCCTTGGCTATCGTCTTTCTCTTCAACCTCACTTGATCAGTGTAGGAAAGAGGACTAAAGGGGAGCCTGATTGCGAGGACAAGGCACATGCAGGGACCAACAGCGGCTGGATTTGCAAATGACCAGACAAGCCCTTCCTCAGTTCAGAAAAGCTTTTAGAACCATTTGAAACTGAACTGTCCATTAACCTTGAAAGCAGGCAGTTAGTAATGCAAATAGCAAGTCACCTTATAAAGAAAAAAAAGAAAAGATCAACATCAGGAAAAAAAAAGTTAGAGAGGGAGGGAGGCAAACCATAAGAGACTCTTAAAAACTGAGAATAAACTGAGGGTTGATGGGGGTGGGAGGGAGGGGAAAGTGGGTGACGGGCATGGAGGAGGGTACCTGTTGGGATGAGCACTGGGTGTTGTATGGAAACCAATTTGACAATAAATTTCATATTTAAAAAATTAAGAAATTAAAAAAAAAAAACCTTTGTGAGATAAACAGGCTTCCTGCCCCACATCTCGTCTCCTCCATCTGGTCAGGCAAACGTTCTCGTCCATCACTCCACCACTTGCTCTGCCATTTCGTGAAGGCTTGGGAGCGTGAACAGGAAAAGACCTTAAAGTCCACCCAGTTCCGACCTGGACTGGCATTTGCACAAAGGAATTGAAACCTGAAGGCATTAAGGCAGTTTCCAAGAACACAGATTTAGTGGCAAAACTGGTACAAGACACCGGTTTTCCTAATTATCTGTCATACCTGCCTTGTTAATTCTCACCTCAAAGATTTCATTGTGACAAGAAACACGAGGCCTCCACTTCTCTGTATTTACCTAGCAAGCTCCGTAAAGGAAGATAAAGCACCCAGCTTTGGCATTTCTCACTCACAGCCATAAGCAGATGATTCAAAAGACGTATCAACTGTACCTTTTACTAAAATGACAGTGGAAAATAGAGGAACCGGTTCCCATTTGGGACAGGGATTGGTTCATTCTGCTTGAGTCACTGTAGACATGATTGTGCCATTAATTTTGAAAAGTCCCTAATGTGGTTCTCAGAATATGAGTAGGACCTGTCTAGCCATTTTCAAATAAGTCTAGCTTCATTTCAAATGGATAGAAACTACGTACTTGGAATAAAGTAACAATCGGTCTCCACTTCCGTAGAGGTTCAAAAGCTATTTCATAAAACTGCAACAGAGTTTCGTGATACATGAGACACAGGTAATGTCCTTATTTCTGGATATGAAACTAAAAAAAAAAAAATGACTTGGCATTATCTTTATTCTTAGAAATCTTATAAAACAATACCGGACAACTTGAATGGTTCAGCTGTTCTCCCAAATGAAGACACAAGCTGGAGAGCTACCCTCCTGTGATCCTTTCTGTCATCTCTGCTGTATTATTACAGTGATATTCTAGGAGTGCTTAATTCCTTACCATCCTTTCATCTCCTACCTCCAATAACTTTCAGACTCCAGTTTGCGAAAAGCCTCCCTCTCTACCCAGTCACGTCCAGCCCATCTTTTAAGTCACAGCTGTGATTCAGAAGGTCTGGGGTGAAGCCCAAGACTCCGCATTTCTAACAAGGTCCCTGAAAATATTCATGTTGCTGGTCCTCAGACTGTATGTGAAATGCCAAACTCTAGAGTATCCTGCAATCAACTGCACCCAACCTGGACCTGGGATAGCTCCCTCTTTCCTCAGGTGTGACTACCCTGACCTGAGTGTTGCCCTAAAACTCCAAGAGTGTCTACCCTGACCAGGGATGTCTCCCTAATTCCCCAGGTGTGACTTCTGTGACCTGCGATTTCCCTCTAAATGACCAAGGTATGTCTGCTATGACCTGGGATGTCTCTTAATCGCACGTAAGTATGATCATAACCTACCTGCTATGGCCTGCCTGATAACCCAGGTTATTCCTGACCCATCACCCTTCCTCAGTAACCTCTTTACTAAAATGTCTAAAATGGTTTTTGTGGGCTTACTGTGAAACAAATACATGATCGCAGTGTTAGAGAAAAGAGCAAGTGAGGTTGTCATTCATTCACTCAGTTAAAAAAAAAAGTGTCAATGTTGCAATATGGTATATGCATCATTCTAGCCCCTATAGGGATAAAAAGACGAATAACATACAATCTAATCTGAAGACAGATGTCTTGGTCCCACAGCATACTAGCTGGTTGACCTTGGAAAAATTAATGTTTGTATTAGTTTTTTCCTCTGTAAAACGAAGATAACAATGTTCATCTCACAGTATAAAATAGAATTATATACATAAACTCTTAACATTCTTGAAAATATACCATAAAAATGTATGATGGGCTTATTATTATACGTTCAGGCTCCCCTCTTACACTGTCAGCTGCCTTAAGATGAGAAATACCACCTTATCCCTTCCACCAAAACTAAGAGTTTAGCATAGTTCTTTACACTTTATGGAATACAAACTCTTCTTTCATGAAATTTCTTATCTCTTTTATTCCTATCCTTGGATAAGTAGTACGTCTAGAACATTTCCACATGAAACAACAGAACCGGATGGATTTTAGGACATACCCTTCAGAAAATCTCTGTTCTGCACAGTTTATTATTCCAACATTAAGATCTTCCTTGAATTTAACAAGGTACTTCATTTCCTTGTGGCCCCTTTCTTCCACTGATCTCAGAACATTCCCCATAATCACCGGCACTCAATAAATATTCATTGAATGACTGAATTAATATTAAGGTTTGACATCTGTTAAATCTAAGGATATATTGACAGGTTTGGGAACTGGGGCCAGAATCTGTAGACTTTCTTCCCTTCCTGAACAATTTCATTGCCCTGGGTCAGGGCAGTCTGGAAGCCACCTGAGGCCTTTATACTGTGCTTTGAAAGCACTTATGATTGATAAACCTGTTCCTTAAGAATCCTGGCCACTCATGTAATTGACACTAATCCACCCTTCCCGCTCCGGGCCCCCCCACAGGGCTAAAGGCTAAATAAGACCAAACACATTCTGCCTCTGGGGGTGGTAGAGGGTGAGTGACACTTCAGCAGAGAGGGTGGAGAGGAATTTCGAGTTCTCGCGGTCATTCCAGGTGTCTCCTTTGCATTGTGCCTGCATTTCCAGGGACTGCCAATGAAGCACCATATCCACTCAGGCTGAGGCACAGCCACCACGAGGCTGGGTCCAAATGCTTTCAGATCATAGGACACCTGAGAGATTGCTAAACCATGATCTCAGGGTAGAACCCCAGGGCATCTCTTGCCCATTGCCTTCTTCTCCAGGTGCTGTTCCTGCTGCCGCCACACAGACAAGATTAACAAGAAGGTTATATTTAAACTTCCAAGAGGCGCTGCTGTGCCATTATGGGTCTATTTAAAATCCTCCGGGCAGCTGCAGTACATAATAACAAATCAGCAGGAGGGAGGGAGGAAAGGGAGGAAAAGGGAAGGAGGAGGGGAGGTGGTCAGGAGCATCACAGATTGTTTCTGTGAAAAACTGACTGTCAAGATGGCAGGGAGTGCAGGCAAGTTAAAGATGTCCCCCATGGTGAGAGAGGGAGATAGAATGCACCAGGAGAATGTGCTAAGCAGGGATGGGGGGGGGGGGGGGGGCGGGGACCTAGGATCCTAATATGAAAATCTACCAGACCTGGAAACTTGCCACCTTCCTGAAAGATGTTAGAACTCCAGAATACTCTATTTCTCCCAGGGGACCCTACTGAACAACACAAGCCATCCGTTTTGGTGTTGATGAAAGATCAGCCCCAGAATGTAAAGAGCTCTGGTAAGGGGAATACAGAGCTGCTCCCTCAAATCCAACCAAAGCATGCCATTCTGCTTCTTGATTCAGCATCCAATACTTCACCCGGTGGGAGGTCCAGCTCATGTTCCCTTAAAGAACATTTCCTACTGCACCAGCCTTAAAAGCAAATGACTTACCTACAGCTGGGCTCAATTTTGACCTTGAAGTCCCACCCCACTTCTTGCTGTCTTTGCTGGGTGTGGGCATAAGTCTTTTTTAGCCTCTACTTGCCTTCTCCCATCAAAGTCTTGTGGGTACAGTGGAATATTCGCAAGGTTTCCTGAACTGTGGAGCAAAATCATATTCACTTTCCTCTCCTGTCCTCCCTTCATCGGTGGTATTTGTCATTCTTAGTTTGACTCACATTATCCAAACTCCTGACCATTTTTATCACTCTTTGCTAAACCTGCTTCAAAGGTACTGATATTTTCTTGGTTTTTATTTCATGTACAAATTTACTAAAATCTCCACTAGTTGTTTAAACTATCACTCTTTGCCCACCCTTGGGGTTTCCATATGGCATTAACATCTCTGGTTACAAGATGGTTACATCTCTGGTTACAAGAAATTACAAGATGAACCCAACATGCAATCATGGGCAGCATATTCTTAATTTTGTTTTTGAAGTTACTAATTGATTCACTTTACTTCTATGAATGGCCAAATTGGATGTCACGTGTTCAAAAACCATTTACCATGAACTTAAGTTATAAGACTTGGAAATCCACAAGGATCTAATGAACCAAGTAAATGTCAAAAATTCACTTTCTACTGCATAGACATACTTTAAATGTTATGTAATATTCTGATATAAATATATAAGTAAGCTATGTAAGATCCAAGGCCTATATATGTTAATTATCTCAAAAACAATATTCTAGTAGATCAACAAATCTCAACAGTTCATACAAATTAAAAATGCATTCCTCAAGGAGCTTTATCTTCTTTTTGTTTTGTTTATGGTTGAATGCCCAATAAGTGGGAGACTTATTAAACAACAGTCTCTAATAAAGTAGTAACTGACAAACAACATGTATTTTATAATTATGTTACCAATCCATAATTTGTTACAAAACAAAATCTGCCATACCAATATATACTTATTGATAGTGGACACAGATTTAGAATTAAGTCTATATAAGTAGTAAATGTTCATTAATATATTCATAGTGTTCATGAAATATATTGTGCAAATATTACCAACATGCACAGACTGTATAAAACACTCTGTACTCTGTCCTGACATGTTTAGATCACAATATGTGACTCATATAGCAAAACTCTATAAGAGTCTACAAAGGACTTGTTATCTAGGATCAATGTCTTTCCTTTTTTTTTTTTCATTTCTTTTTTCTTTTTAATATTTATTTATTTGGGGGGAAGCGCAAGTGGTGGAGGAGCAGAGAGAGGGGGACAAAGGATCTGAAGCAGGCTCTGCACTGACAGGCTGACAGCAGTGAGCCCGAGATGGGGCTCAAACCCATGAACCACAAGATCATGACCTGAGCCGAAGTCAGACGCTCAACTGACTGAGCCACCCAGGTGCCCTTCTTTTTTTTTTGAATTTCTGTATCTTATCCTATAAATACAGGGAGCTCAAAAGATAAGACTTCCAGAAAGAAAGAGTAAGAAGGCAAGAGAGCACCACCAGGACACGTCACAGCACCAGGTCCAATCTCCAAATGACTGAGGGGACAAAGGACCCGAAACAGCATCCCAGTCAGCCTGTAGAAATGGCTCCCCTGTCCAATATGAAAACAAATGGTCTTGGCTGAGTGAAAATGACCTTCTCAAAAATAAATACAGCAAGAATCCTTTATACTCCAAAGAGTTCCTTCTGGGTGAGATGATCGATGAGGAAATCAGATAGAACAATTCCAAGGTGTCAGACAGGAAAAAAAAAAAAAAAAAAAAAAAAACTTGAGAAAAGAAAAGAAATGCAGCCCTGTCACAGAGCCATCCCTCGTGCGGCCTCCACCTGAACCTGTGCTCACCACTTAGTATCAGAGCTCCTGGCCTCTTTACTCACTATATTACAGTCCTCCCCCTTTCGCTGAACTAAGCCTTCTTCTGGTCTGGCCCCTGGGAACAGCTCTGAACTTGGTACAGAGGGTGTCTTAGATGAGACTGGCTATCCACCCTGGCCAACTGTGTGGAGTCTGGGTGAGCAGACAGGGGGCGCCACCCCGGCTCAGCTTCCTGCGTTGACACTTGTCCTTCTGTTTGCTTGGGGTCCATCCATTCACACACCCACCAGCTGTTTCCTGAGTCCTTACTTGTATTGGGTGCTCAGGACATAAAAAAAAAAAAAAAAAAGAATAAGATGATGCTTCCCGGAAGAAGGTGGAAGTCAAGGCAAAGTAACAAACATGTAAAGAAAAATGAACAACTTTTTAAGTAAAATCACGAGGACAGACACAAGGGGAGAAAACAGCTGCCATTTTAAAGGACCTACCAGAATCACAGAAGATTCACAAAAGCAAAATAAAAATCAAGAGGCTAGTAGGTATGTTTTAAAAGCTCAACCTCACTAGTTAACTAAATAGAAATTTAAACAATAACATTTTACCTTCTTACATATGCAAAAAACATTTTTTTCATTATTGCAAAGAAATAGTGCTATTGATAAGCATGCATACTAGTTTAAAATTTCTGGAGATCAATTTGATAATGTATATCAAACTGTCTTTCCTCAATGTTGATACTATTTGACCAGGCCAATCCAGTTCTGCAAATTTATATTAAAGAGATAATTTAGAATAGAAAAACAGATTTCTCTGCGAGGATGTCCCACGATTATATGATTTGTAAAACCCCTCAATTTGAAAATCTGGGTAAATTACATAGTTCTACACGGTCATTAAAAATGATGCAGAAGGATGTTTCTGACAGGAAGAATGACCATCGTACATTGATAAATAGAAAAGGCTGGACATGAAACAATATGCATAGTATGACCTCATTTTTATTTTACATAACACACAATGAGAGATGTTTAGAGTACTAACTACTATCTGGTGAGATGATGTCTGCTTTAATTTCTCCCTTGTCTTCCAATTTTTCCCCAATGCGCATGTATTGCTTTTGCAGTAAGAATAATTAAGTTTGTAGAAGAAACTAAAGCACAGGTCTTGTGTGAGGCACTGGGCTGGGGTGTATATACCACTGCAAATTTTCACAGCTTTGCAGAGGATGACCGATAGTGAGTGACTTGTCTAGTTCAGACAGCTAGTAACTAGCAGTCGAGATTAGACATCACGTTCCAAAAACCCGTTTCCCTCCCAATTGGCTAGTCTGCAATACTTACTTGTTCCGTAGAATTAGATTTTTTTCATTGATCTTACTGTGATGTTTTAAAAAGTTTTTCCATAGGGGCGCCTGGGTGGCTTAGTCGGTTAAACGTCTGACTTTGGCTCAGGTCACGATCTCGCGGTTTCTGAGTTTGAGCCCCGCGTCGGGCTCTAGGCTGACAGCTCAGAGCCTGGAGTCTGCTTCAAGTTCTGTTTCTCCCTCTCTCTGCCCCTCCCTCACTCACGCTCTGCCTGTGTCTCTCTCTCAAAAAATAAATAAACATTAAAAAAAAAAAACTAAAAAAAAATTTCCATATATACTAAACTGAAAATTTTTTTAAATGCAAAAACAAAAATAAAATGTAGGGGACTGTGAAAAGCACAAAACCACTTTTAGAAGACTTCTTTCACTTTGTATCTGAGCATGCAGCAAAGCACCCTAAAGCCCATGGTGAGAGGGGAAGGGGCAGGGCCAGTGGGGAGCCAGAAAGAAACACACTCATGCAGGAACAGCAATTCACCCACATCCAAGTCTCGACTGATGGAGAATCAACCCAGATGGGCATTTGCCTTTCTGCCTGTGAACCTGCAGTTATGTTTGTTCCAACCAGTCATTTTATGCCCCTCTGGTCTATGTAAAGTACACTACACGGAATTATATTGTGCTCAATATGAGCTGTCACTTCACTAAGTGCTTTATTCATTGTTTGCCCATTTTCATCTTTCTCTGAATCTGCCAAATTCTATCTTCTCCCTGGAATGTGGATTCCTAGGTGGTCCAGTATGAGCCTGTCAAACTTTCGCCTCTTCTTTGATATCACCGTGTCTTGTGGCTTCTACAGATTCTTTTTGTTAGAGAGACATTATATTTAGATAAGAAACCTTTTAAATGCCTCTTTAATCCTCCATGGCTTGTTTTGTCCACCCTACCCTGTGCATTACTTAGGTTTTATTAAACTGATTTTCACTCTCTGCTCTTCTCACATCCCAGAAAGATCAGTGCTTTGTTAGTGTTTTAGGTTGCTATTCCTAAAATTTGCACTTTCATACGTTTTTATGCCTTTTAAAAGGGCTCTCCACAGTCATTTGTGGCTCCCCATAATCTCTCTCCACCTAGGTTTTAGTCCTAACTATTCAACAGAAATACAAAAGAAGATCTCTAAACGCCTCTTTCTTAAAAATTCATGCATTTTCATATTCGGCCATGCTGGTCCTAGACTCCACCTAGACTGCCCTCCCTTTGCCCTTGTCCTTACCCATGGCAATCCATGAAATTCAAATACCACCTCCTTAAGAATGCTTTCTCTGATCACACTAATTAAAACACCCCTCTGCACTCATATATAACACTTAGTTTTACAGCTCCTGCAGCGTTTCTCATAGAGATTTACATTATATACTCTTGGTTATGTTTTATCTCCTCCAATAAATTCTAAACTCCATGAGGTCTAGAAGAGTGTCTTGAAGCAATAATGCCTTGCCCATAATGGGTACTCACTAAATATCTGTTAAATGAATGAACAGGGGCGCCTGGGTGGCTCAGTCAGTTAAGCGTCTGACTTCAGCTCAGGTCATGATCTCACAGTTCGTGAGTTCAAGTCCTGCATCGAGCTCTGTGCTGACAACGTGGAGCCTGCTTGGGATTCTCTCTCTCCCCCTTTCCCTTTCTCTGCCCCTCCCCCACTCTCTCTCTCTCTCTCTCAAAATAAATAAACTTAAAAAATAAATAAATAAATAGGGTGCTTGGGTGGCTCAATGGGTTAAGTGTCTGACTTTGGCTCAGGTCATGATCTCATGGTCTGTGGGTTCGAGCCTCGTGTCGGGCTCTGTGCTGACAGCTCAGAGCCTGATGACTGCTAAGCATTCTGTGTCTCCCTCTCTCTCTGCCCCTCCCATGCTCGCACTCTGTTTCTGTCTCTCAGTAATGAATAAACATTAAAAAAATTTTTTTTTAAATAAATAAATGAATGAACAGGTGGGGCCAACCATATTTTTCTAAGATCCTGGTCATGAAGGCCAGGGCTAATGTGCACAGTGGTGTCCCGTTCACATGCAGCTCACTGTGCCAAGCCAACCTAAAGTTCACATGGGTTTCCTGAGCATTACGTTGTCCCCTCTCTTATACCCAACACAATACGTGGCCTTGCTGCTTGGGTGTTAATTTCAGTCCGGTTTGGTCTTAGTTGAATTTTCCTTACATACATTTTATTTAGGAGCCCATTTATTTCATCTTCTAGTATTTATTTAGTACTTTACATGTGGGAGGAGCTTTGAAATAACTTATCAGTTATTCTTCGGTGAGGTAGGTCAATATTAGCACCCTATTTTACAATTAAGAACCTGAAGCCAGAAAGGCTCAATGACTCACGGAGAATCAAAGATAATGTCAGCGTCAAACCCTACAGCTTTTCAGCTTCTTGCCCACAGAATCATACACCTCACTGCATTTCCTACCAGGGCTCACAGATCAGCATAAAATAATCTCATAATCTAAACAAGGCTGGATCAAGAAAAACCTGAAGCTCAAAATTCCAGATAGTCACGCTAAACTACAAGACCGGTGAGATTTTTTTTTCCCTTGAAGGTAATACCGTTCGACGCTAAGTACAGCACAAGAGGACAGAAGATGCCTGAGTCCCCATTGTGAGGTGTTTGCTTTTCAAACATACAATAAGCATGCACGGCGTTACCATTTATGTTATTAAAGATCTAAAAATATTCAGTTCAAACTCTAATTTGAGCAACTTGGCCCGCCACTTAAATATACTGAAAGTGCCTTGTAAATTATAATACTTTATACAAACATAAGGCCTCTCACCATGTTTGTTTTCCTGCAAATCCCATGAGATTGCTTAAGCTTCTTGACTTTCTGGCCTGAAATTTTGCTTGGTATTAATGAACAGGACACAAGTTCCTTAACATTTCTGGGCTGCTTTATGAAAAGAGGCAGGTGGATTAGAGGACCACTCTGGTAGTCTTCTGCCCAAACCTGCTACAGCTACATGAATCTCTACGACGATTCCTGATGGAAACATTTTAGGCCGGTGAGTGGTCACTGCACCGACGATGGCACGAACTACGTCACACCACTTCTAATAAGAGGCCCTAGAAAATTCCTGTCACTTTTCTGCATTTGTTCACATTTCACTTCATGTGAAGCCCTTCCCCACCCCCACTCTCCCCTCCCCTCCCCTCATCTTCATTGACCACGTCACCTTGCCCCCCCCCCCCCCCTTCTAGTCCCAGTAAGCAAGCTTTACTAGGCCAGGACGGAATCTCGCCACTGCGAAATTTGCTTCCATTTCAATCAGCTACAGAGAGGGGGAAAGTGTCCAAATTAAGCTGCTTGATTACGGAAATTAATCTTGTCATTTAGCGTCCCTGTTCTGCAGAACAGGGCCTTTGATTAGCCTCCTTGTTTCAGAATATTACAAGCAGACGTTTATTAAGCAGAAGGCATTTTTTGCCGTCAGGCAAGTTGGAGGGAAAGTAAAGGTGCCAAGAGGCTTCTAAAAGCCAGGGCACCACATCGAGGACCCTCAACCTGCTTCTGCATCCCTGTTCTCTCAGAGAAGACTGTCCCAGATTCAGGGCCTCACCCAGGGCCACCCAGCTGTGGACTACTCCTCTGATGGGATGATGTTTAAGAAGCAGAAAGACAACACGTGATCTTTTATCCTTTAAGAAATAGAATGAGCCTCTTGACCTAGAGAAACAAATGATGACCACAGAAAATGCTATAAAGTTAAACGTGTGGAGAACCTGCTACCTTTAAAATAGGGCCATACACTGTAGCAGCTCTGAATTATGGTAATGTCTAGATTAAGAAAGCCATAAAGATTGTATTATGTAATTTTCCTTTTTTGGGGGGGGGCAGGGAGACAGGGGTCATTCTGTCTCTCCCACCAGTGTGTATCAGCATTTTAAACCCTGAAGGGGTGCTATCTGGTAGAGAGCAATTTGCTTACTAGACCATGTTCTAAATCTCAGAGTTTCTGGGCTCACTTTGAGTTTGGTAGTGGGAAGGAGTTAGGGTTGACCTGCTCCCAATTCGCACAACTTCCTGGCGGAAGGAGTGTTTCCAATGCTGACAGCTTGACCTAAACCACCCCAGAGGGAGCTCAGCATGAAGCAATGGGGAAGTTCAGTTCAGACATCCCAGGAATTCGCTAGAATGGCTCAGAATGCCTGAGGGCCTCCTGAGCCCTAAATCCAGAGCCTAGGCTACCATCAAAGACAGATAAAATGGTGCTAGAAGACAACCACTTATTGACAAAAACAGAACAAAACCAAATACTGCTCGGTAACAAGAGTCTTCCTTCTCTAATTGGACCTTAACTTCTCCTTAGAACAAGAGCAAAGAAATACATTCAGGGTGATACCTGATGATACATACACATTAAAGTCATGAACAGATCAAGAATGCAGAAAAATAACTCTGAAACAGGATTTCTGAACTTTGGCACTATTGACATTTTGGGCAAGATAAATCTCTGAGAGAGGCACCATCTTGAACCCTGTAGGATGTTTAGCACCATCCTTGGTTTCTACCCACAAGATGCCAGGAGCACTCTCTACCCCAACTTGTGGCAACCAAAAATATCACCAGATACTGCCAAATGTCTCCTGGGGACAAAGTCACGTTCCATTGAGAACCACTGCTCTAGAATACCAATCTCAGAAAAACCAACTTTCTAACTTCTCAAATAAGCTCGCTATGCTCTTCAACTCTGAGCAGAGATGTGTGGTAGAAAAACCATGTGGTTTGGAAGCTAAGAGGCCTACGATCAAGTCTTAGCTACTGCGTATGAGCATGTGGCCATGACTGCATCTCTTTAAGCTTTCAGGTGCCACCTCATCACAGAGACCTTCCTTACCCATCTTCTCTCTATAAGCTCACTCCCCCTCCTTCATTTTTCCTTTATCCCCTTACCTTGCTTTACTTTCTTCGTACTTCGTAATTACTTCGTAATTCTGTCTCAAATTACATTTTTGTGTTCTCTATTCTCTGTCTGTCTCCCTCATGAAAATGTGAGTTTTTTTATCAAAGCAGGGACTCTCTTGTCCACTCAGTATTCTCAAGGTCTAGACTACAATGGGCACTCAGTACATAGGAGTTGAATAAATGTAGTTGAATAAACACATGATCATTCTGAAAGATTTTTTTACTGGTGAGTGAGCCTGTATACTTTGCCATCAGCCTGCCTCCCATACCATAGGCCCCAGAGAAGGAGAATAATCCCTGATACTACTGAATGAATAGTTTGTATGTCTATATCTCATTCTGGACTATAAAAATCTTAAAGGCAAATTTTGTGTCCTTCCTAATAGTTTTCTTGCATTCTTAATGCTTAGTACAGAGTCTGGAACACAGTAGGTATTTAAAAATGTTGGCTGCTTCTAACCGCCAAATGAATCAGAGGAGAAAGAAATAATACTCCTTCTCTGCTTCTGTCAATAGATCCAAACCCTGGGCCAGCTGCTCACACTGGATGACCAGAAGATCACAGACAGCCTGTCTTCTCCTTTCTACTACCTCTAAAATATATCCACAAATAATGGCTTACCATTGTGTAGGAAAGTCTGACTGTATGAATTGGATTAAGGTACCAGTGGGCAACAAAACATCAGCTACATGTCACATCGAGTAGGAAGAATGTATTGAATCCAGTAGCAAGATTCATCTCTCTAATCATTAACCATTGACACCTATGGTAATTGGCCAA
This sequence comes from Panthera leo, assembly GCF_018350215.1. Classification (NCBI taxonomy): domain Eukaryota; kingdom Metazoa; phylum Chordata; class Mammalia; order Carnivora; family Felidae; genus Panthera; species Panthera leo. The sequence goes on from NC_056685.1 coordinate 47,136,894, forward strand.
GACCAGGAGCCTAACTTCCGTAAATGGGCACTGGACATGTACAGCTGTGGAAGGAGATAATGAGGGAGATGTCAAAATAAAACACAGCTGTCAGTATAAAAACCAAACTCTCCCTGTTGCCCCATTCCCACTCTCTAAGGTAAAGGCCCTATTTACAGATGATACAGTGTTGTAAAAAAAGATGGTCATTATTGTCAGAAAGAGGCATCCTCCCTATGCCTGCACAACGGCATTCAGGGCAATGTGACTTATTTGAGTACATCACAAGGGATTTTCCTTCATTAAATGGAATAATCTGGGCTTACTATATAAAGCTGCAGGACTTGGCCACTAACACAGTACCTGACTGGAGGGCAGAAAGTAGACGAGGACATCAGGACTTCTGATTTGGAATTGGGCACAGGGTCCATCTTTTAATGGAGATAAGGAATGAGGAAGATGTCAAGGGAAATAAATATATGAATATGGAGCAGGGATGCTAAGCCTAGGGTTCATGAACGGCCTCAAGGGATTCACGAATCTCCTGAAACCATATGCAGAACTTGCACGTGGATACTTTTCTGAAACAGGGGTCTCTAGCTTTCTCTACATTCTTAAAAGGCTCCGTGACCCAAGGACACTGTTTTATGGAAGTCTCAGAAGAAAAAGAAAAAAAAAAAAAAAAGGAAGTATGCCCCGTGCTCTTAAGATACAGTGGTGTCCATAGGCAGGGTTAAATTTTCCAGTTAATCAGTCTATCCAACCATCAAAAAATCCATAATCCATTCAACAAATATTTGCTAAGCCCCAATCTGTGCTCAAGACACTGTGTACCACCATTTCTAGGGGTATGCCCAACAGAAGAAACTGCAAGAATATGTGAGCATTCTTTTCTTCTACGTGGGAACAAAATTCTCAGCAAAATGTTGACTGAAACAACTTTGGGATCAGGCATTTGAACAGACTTTTATTCCCCTATTATATTTGCATTTCCCCCCTACTTATTCTCCTCAACCTCTATTTTCGTCTACACATACCTTTTTTTTTTTCTTTTTCCTCTTCTCATCTGCTACTAAATCTATTTCGACTTTTAACACTGTTAGCAAGATCCTGCTACAGTGTTTGGCATTCGATGAAAGAAGAACAGTATAAAATCCAACAAATAAAAAATGCAAATACGTAAAGAATTCAGTGCTTTACTCTATTAAATCTGAAGTACCTGCAAAAGATTAAATCACAACGGAAAGAAATGGAAGTGACGAAAAGAAAGTTAATAGTAAGATAGACATGTTGATCAGGGAGTCTATCACAGAGACATGATATTTAAAACCATGAAATCATTTGCAATGGGAATGGAAAGAGAACAGACTTGCCCTTAAAGTGACCACAGTAGAGAGATCAGTAAAGGCATTTTGTGAAGCATGGTAAACTGAGACCCAGACTACAATGAGGTAAGCCACTGAGAAGTTCAGGGAAATTTTATGTAACACTGTAAATAAACCCAGAAAAGTAAAGACCAAGCAACAAAGCTATTTAATTTTTCTAATGTTTATTTATTTTTGAGAGACAGAACACAAGTGGGGGAGGGGCAGAGAGAGAAGGAGACACAGAATCTGAAGGAGGCTCCAGGCTCTGAGCCATCAGTGCAAAGCCCGACGCGGGGCTCGAACTCACGAACCGCGAGATCATGACCTGAGCTGAAGTTGGATGATTAACTGTCTGAGTCATCCAGGTGCCCCAATAAAGCTATTTAAAGAGTCACCCTTTTCAACACTGAATATGAGAATTATAATATAAGGAAAGAATGAGAGTGGGCAAAAATGAGAACCAGATGGCCACACAAGCATGTGAGAATACCATAGATTCCAAACATTACTACACTCTGGGACGCTGGGTACCGGGAGTTGGAAACAGGGTGATGATTAAAAATTTTGCTGGCAGCCGTAACAACAACAGAAGCAGCAAAATAAGAGTATTCATAATAGCTAAATTATGAGCTGAATAATGCTAAATAATGAGAAGTTCCTAGGCACCCGTGTTTTACACACGTTCTCATTTCATCCCAATGACCACTCTACACTGTTTTGTGGCAAATGAAGAAACTGAAGGTAAGATTAAAGGCACTTGCAGAGATCATTTATGCAGGGCATAGACACCAGCCTGCCTAAATGCTAATTTATTCGACAAGGTGTAGAGTAAAAGTCACGACAAATTTAGAGTGCATTTCTTTTTTAAGTGAGTATACACAAGTCAGTAAAGTTCGGTCCTATCTAACAACACAGGTAACAAAATTGCCCTTCTCAGACGTTTGCAGGTTTCTCTCAACCTTGCTTTAATTAAGCCGTACAGCTTCACCTTTGGGGACACGTGAAAATCACAAGGCTGACAGTGTTTATATCTCTGTGTACATGTGTTGTCACGTGCCACCAGTTGAGTCTTGGGATCAACGTGGGCAAATGACTCAGAGGCTAAAATGTGAATGTGTCACCACTAAAGGATTCCCCCAAACGGTTCCTTTTGGACGATGACAAGAAAGCTGCCATAGATTTAAAAAAAAAAAAAAAAAGCCATCAGGAAGGAGACAGCAGAGGTTTAGAGCTGGGATCAAACATTTCAGTTTCCAGGTAACCTGGAAAGTGTTTGCATTTAGGAACATAATGCCTAAAATACAAAACTCTTTCAAGGGATGTGAAGGCAGGCAAATGGTAGCCTTGCCCTTCTGTGTCTTCCTCCATGTCCACTAAAAAACTCTGTGCTCAAGGAACCATAAAGAGAAAGACAGACTTCAAATGTTACATTTAGCCATTAGGGTTGGCTGAGACAGCTAGCAAAGGCGAGAATCACCGCGCAGGCAAGTGTTTTCTTAATGTGATGCTTATTTTATGTGTTCTGGGGTTTGTGACCGATTTCACTGGGGCCACTAACAGGAAACAGCTACAGGGCTTAAGAAGAGAGCTAATGAATTTCAGTGAATAACCAGAACCTCCTCCAAGTCACCAAACCTTTTCTCTACCTTGACAGAAGTTTCGGGAAGTTTCGGTTCTCTTGACGTATTCTTCAGTGAGCAAGTTCCTCTATGGCAGCAATGTTCAATACAACTTGCTGCAGGGACAGAATAGTCTGTGTCTGTGCTGTGCAATCCGACAACCACCTGCCACATGTGACGACTGGGCAATGAAATGGGGCTCATACTACTAAGGAAGAGGGTTTTCATTTTACTTAATTTTAACTAATTTAAGTTGAAACTAAAATGGCCACATGTAGCCAGTGACTGCTGGGCAGCCACTGCAGAACCTTGAGTGCACTGAGAGGGTCTGGATTCTCATTTTCTATCCTGTCTGTCGCTGAACACTTTTTCAACTCCTCCCTGAACTCTCATCTCTTTGGTTAAAAAAGATGTTTTTTAAATATTTATTTATTTTCTGAGAGAGAGAGGGAGAGAGAGTGCGAGTGGGGGAGCAGCAGAGACACACAGAATCTGAAGCAGGTTCCAGGCTCTGAACTGTCAGCACAGAGCCCGACGCAGGACTCGAACTCATGAACCATGAGATCACGACCTGGGCCGAAGTCAGATGCTTAACCGACTGAGCCACCCGGGCGCCCCTCATCTCTTTGATCTTTTTAAAATCTATCTTTAAATGTCAGTCTTGTTTTCTTAGGTGTTTTTATTCTGTATCTTTATCTGGAAGCATATAAAATTACCCCTTAATAGGTCAAAAGGAGTGGAGTATCAGCAACCCATATGATTCAACTTTGTATCTTAGGCTTCTTTGGTGTGACAAATACATGGCATGACACTACGCATATAGGATCCATCTATGGTTGCATGAATGGAAGGGTGGGTGAAGTAACAAACAAATGAATACTGGGTGAATACGTGAATGACAAAGTTAGGTGGGCAGTAGATATATAAGCATCACTTAAGGTACCTTTTCTCAAATCAGTGGGCAAATATACTGGTAATGAGGTTAAACCACAAGGCAAAAACCCCCTCAAATAAAAAACACATGACAGGAATACATTTCAGGACTGAATCTAGTATCAGGCCCCATTGACAATGGACAAAAAATATATATACAGGAACTTCTGACATCGTAAGAACTAAGCAATCACTACGTATCCAGGGATTCACAAATTCTTTGCGTAGAAAATGATTAAAAATAATTAAGGGTGGGTTGTTTATTGAGGAGGGAAATGGAGTCACTAGAGAAGGGAAATCATGTGCTAGAGACATTTGAAGGGACTGTAGGAAAGATGTATTCACAGTCTAATAATGGGCCTTTGGGAATGTTTCTGTGTAATATGAGAACCAGAGAAGTAAAAAGAAGAGAAAAAGAAAATATCACCAGTTTTTAAAGTCTAACAAAATAAGCTCTCACTGCAAACTGTACTGCCTGGTGGTGTTCATTAAAGCCCACGATGCCTATCTTTGAAGTGGAAAGGTGGGCCAAAATACTCATGTATTTTCTATCTCCCTTCCAAAAATGTGCCTAAAGACTTCAGCATTTTTTCTTCTGAACTGTATTCATGGGCTTCATTTGACGTCATTCCTGACACCAACAATCTTCCCATTAAAAGAACACAAGTAGGTGATAATTGCAAGTGTAAATCAACACCCTATGTCAGGAGACCCAACACACACACACACACACACACACACACACACACACACACACACACAAATGCAGTTCTCAACGTATGAAATGATGCTGTAAACCCTCTGCCAGCAGTGCATGCACTTGAGAGACATTTGCAAAGCGAAGAATCACTTACGGTCCTTCATCTGGTCCCCATTTATGAAAATCAGCACACATATACAGGTCACATCAAGGATAAGATCACCACATGAGGCTAGATAGGAGATGACAGATCCTTAAAGAGACAGATCCCATACACTTAGCCCAATAAATTTTATTTATATTATATTATATTATATTATATTATATATATGATATTATATACCTATTATATATATATATATATATATATATATATATATATAAAATAGGTATAAGGAGCTGATACCTATAATACTACGGGATTTGACAATATCATAAAATGGAACCCAGAAAAGTGGATGCATATGGAAATGACAACTGATGTACAGTAAAACTCATTTTTTCTCTCCATCATCCTGGAAAATGCCCAGAAGATTTAAGGTTTAGAGTTTCAATCTGTGATTTGGACTAGGTTCCTATTTTTTCCCCATTTTCCCCCATCTAAAGAAGCCAGAACGTAGGTTACAATGAGGTTACGATGATAAAGTCACAGTTGGGATAAGGTGCCAGCAGGGATTTTTTTGGAGCTCATGCTATGTGAAACATGGAAATTCTACTCTGAGAAGGAGTGAGCGGCAGAACCTGGTTTCCATAGCACTGCCATGGAAACAGCTCTCTGTGACTCTGCCTCCAGGCCCTCTGAAACTGAAGCATCTCTCCCTTTTTTGCTCCAACACCCACCCACCTCTGTATCACATGCCCCCAACCCCTCACAAATGATTAAAGGGTATGGTGAGAAAGTGGAGCCCTAACCAGGCTTTTGCCTAGTTATATTAATACATGTTAATGTTCGTGAAAGAAAAGAAAAAAAAATCTGATGATTCGTTCTCTTGTGGAAGGGAGGTGACGGGTGAAGAGAGAGAAATAAAAACCTAAAGGCCAAAACCCCAAAACCTAAAGGTCCAAAAATAAAAATCTGGCCAAGAAGTATATTAAAGAGACAGGCCTACTAAACCCATGCACTGGGTTAGTATACTCTCTTTTGTCTGCCTGGGTTGCCAGCATAGAAATATGAAAGATTTACTTAACTATTATAATGTGCTAGAAGCTCTCTCCTAATCTTTATCATTGGTGGTCAACTGGAGGTTTGGTAGGATTTTTTTTTCTGTTTCCATCCCTTGGTCATGAAAGTAGAATAAAAGTTTAAAAATGGCCTTCTAGAAGCAGGTAGGAAATCCCAACAGAAGGAAGCATGGATTATTTAGCAAGCTTTGTAACCCTCATGCCTCTTTCTCCAGTCCCTGCGAGGGGGTGACAGCCAGCCAGTGGTGCACTGGTCCGGAATCTGGCTCTGAGACGCGTACTCTGGTTGAGCTGGAGCGATGCCCACTGACAGGGAGCGAGGGAAAGGTCAGGAAGCCTGTTAGCCAGCAGATGCTCGGAAACCTGACAGGGCATAGCACAAAGGCTCCTGGTCCAGCCAGGAGACTGCAGCTAGGACCCTCGGAATCCCATTCCTGTTTTCAGTTCCTTCTCTACCTGATACAATGGACTTGGGACACTGACCTTACCACAGGTGGAATGCACAAAGGCACAAAAGCATCACGCCTTTGAGAAGAATCTGAAGCTACAGTTGCTGGTAAAATTGTTGAGAGGGAACATAATAAAACAAAAGGGCCCCAACAAATTGCTGCCTGGAAAAAGGAGGTGATGTTCTAACCTCTTCAGAATAACCCAACGATGGGTAGGCAGTAGGGAGAGCCCACACATATAAGCCAAGAAGATGAACAGTTGGGCCATGACCTTCCAGCAGCAAGGAATGGCTCTTCTGGGGCCAACAATTAAAATGCTCTATGTATTTCTAAACCTGAAAAATTCTCCTCCACCTGACTCACCGAGGACTGTGAAATGGAAAGCAAAGCCGGCATCAGTCAGAGGTAGACAAGGGGGAGTGAAATAAGACAGGAGTTATGAATTATTCATTTTTATTTATGTGTTGTGGTGGCAATTGTTACAGTTTTTTGTTTCTCCTGGATGTTGAAATTGTAAAAAGAGGACTGAATAATTCAGCATGACTCAAGAAAACATAAATGGAGTATGGTCTGGGCAGTGAATGTCTATGAAATGGATTCACTTTATTTTTACTCTTAACATTTGTATGAGCACTGGCTTATAATTTAATTAACGACCTATGATAGCTCTAATGAATGTGAGAATATTTGTAAAGCACTTCAGCGTTCTAAATGTGAAAGGGACCAGAGAGGCCTGAGCATTTGTACCAAAGGGCAGGAAGGAGCAAGGGACCCAATGGGAAAGAAAGGGACACTCTGCAGCCAAAGGCCATTCCAGGAAGACGTCAGAGCCCCACATGCCAGAGGCACATTTCTGGTACTAATTCGTGCCCTGGCTGTTGGAGCACTTGTGCTAAGCGCTGCGTGCAATTTCATTTCCTACCACTGTAAGCCTGGAGGCAAGGTAGGATTTATTTTTAAAAAGGACTGGGGGCGCCTGGTGGCTCAGTCACTTAAGCATCTGACTCTTGATTTTGGCTCAGGTCATGATCCCCGCGTGGGTTCAAGCCCTTGCATCGGGCTCTGCGCTGACAGCACAGAGCCTGCTTGGGATTATTTCTCTCTCACCCTGTCTCTTTCTCTGCCCCTCCCCTGCTCTCTCTGGCATGCACACTCTCTCTCTCTCTCCCTCAAAAATAAACATTTAAAAAAAGGGGGGGGCTGCTAGTTCAGTCTAAGAATCACAAGTAGAGTTGAAGAAATATAAAAAGCATAAATTCCTCATCATTCCTAGAGACTGAAGGGCCAAACTCCAATCTAAACTTCATATAGTTAAATCCATTTTTTCTTTCTATCTGCTTCGCAAAGTCCAGGAATAATGTTTAATGGAACCAACTAAAATGTAAGTAAAGAGGGGACAGCGCAAATCCGTTTTAAGATGAGAATGTTCATTACTTTAAGATTGCCGGGCCTCAACTTTCCATCAAAGACAAAACCATCATGGCAGACTGCAGCCCAGGGATGAACCCACACCTTTCTTTGGGTCCTCCCCGAGTGTGTCACACCAGAAAAGTTGTTGGCCTTTTGGGCAGATGATTTTTCATCATGCAGGGATCTCTTTTATACCACAGGCAGTTTAGCAGCCCTGGCTGCTCTCCATTAAGTGAGAATAACACTCTACAGTTATTGTAACCTCCAAAAAATATATTCACACATTTTCAAACACCCCGTAGGAGTAGGATAGGCTGAACTGTTGTCCTTATAAAATTCATATGCTGAAGCCCCAGTCCTGGGCACTTCAGAATGAGAGACTGTATTTGGAAAGGGAGTCTTTAAGGAGGTGATAAAGTTAAAGTGAGGTCATGAGAGGGGCGCCTGGGTGGCTCAGTCGGTTGAGAGTCCAACTTTGACTCAGGTCATGATCTCACAGCTCGTGAGTTCGAGCCCGGCATCAGGCTCTGTGCTGACAGCTCAGAGCCTGGAGCCTGCTTCAGATTCTGTGTCTCCCTCTCTCTCTGCCCCTAACCCACTCGCATTCTGTCTCTGTCTCTCTCAAAAATAAATAAACGTTAAAAAAAATTTTTTTTTTTTACAAAGTGAGGCCATGAGAGTGGCCCCTAATCCAATTGGACCACTGTCTGTATAAGAAGAGAAGATGTCCCCCGAGACATCAGGGACATGCACAAATAGAGGAAAGACCAGGTGAGGACACAGGATGAAGGTGGCCATCCGCAAGGCAAGGAGAGAGGCGTTAGAGGAAACCAAACCCACGGATTTGGAGGTTTGGTTTTGGAGTTGAGACTTTGGTGAAATAAATTTCAGAACTTTGGTGAAATAAATTTCTATTATCTAAACCACACAGTCTGTGGCATTTGTTATAGCCTCCCTATCAAACTAATATAGGAGATAATACTACCTTCAGTTGAAAAGCAAAACAAAGTTTCTACACATCTTCAAAATTCAACTCAGGTGAGGGGATGAAGAAGTACAATTTTCTAGTTATAAAATAAATAGAGACATGGGAATGTATAGCATAGAAAATATAGTGAATAAGCCTGTAACAGCTTTATACGGTGACAATGGTATCTGGGCTTACCGGGGTGAGCATTTCACAATGTACATAAATACCGAATCACTGGGCTGTACATTTGGTACTAACACAACATCGTATGTCAGTTATTCTTTAATTAAAAAAAAAACAAAAACAAAACTCAACTCACACTCATCTTGTCCAAAAGCCTTTACTAATCTCTAAAAGGAAATATAAATCCACAATCCTTAATCTAAAACACTAGAAGCAGAGGGGTACCTGGGCGGCGCAGTGGGTTAAGAGACCCACTGTCGATCTCAGCTCAGGTCACGATCTCACGGTTCGTGAATTCGAGCCCTACATCAGCTCTGTGCTGATGGTGTGGAGTCTGCTTGGGATTCTGTCTCTCCTTCTCTCTGACTCTCTCCTGCTTGTGCGTACTCTCTCTCAAAATAAATAAGCTTTAAAAAGAGTTTAAAACACTAGGAGCAGGATGGAGCTTGATAATTTTAAAATTTTCAGGTTTTCAAAAGTAATACAGTAGCGCGGTTACTGAATGTTATCTAACATCACCCTATAGGTATCTGGGGCAAGACCCTATAATTAAATACATAAACGTTTCTTCCATAAAACATAAACACTTTTAAGGTTAAATTAAGCTATAAATAGCTTCACATCACTTTAGGTCATATTTTGCTGCCAAATAAATTCATATTAGGTCAGTTTTTAACAATAAATGAACTACAGAAATGCTTTGTTTTTCAGAATTTGTTGAATTTCTTAGTTGCAATTAAGAGATCAGGGACTTAGTCCCCCTTCCTTAATAAGATGAAATACTGAACTTTCAGTGTTGAGAATTATATGGAGATTCTTCTGGTGAATAGGAGCAACCAACACTCAATATAAACTCCCTGCCCTGGGGCTTTATCTTCCTCACAGGATTCTCCTACTTTGGCTCCTAGCCCTGGGTGGACACTTGTCTCCTTAAATCTCTGGCCCAAGTTTAGACAGAAGCTCTCCCTTAGTTTCCCTTATCTCTGATGGAATAAGCTAGGACTTTCCAAAAGACTTTACTAAATCCCAAAGGATAACAAAGGGTAGACAAACAGAGCTGTTCTGACCCTACTCTGGCTAGCTAGCTCTCAGAGGCTTGCATCCCCCAGTATAATCTACATGAGCCCTACGAGAAAAGAGGAGACAAGGTCTAGAGCAAGTTAGTGCCATCCTAAGCCCCACCACCCAGGGGCACAATCTTAAACACTTTCCATTTTCAAAACCAAGAGAAAGACCTCTTCTCTAGCCTACAGTAAAGAGGGGAAGGAGTTGTAATTCTTCTGCCCATATACCTCTTCATCCAAGCTCAAATATTTATTCAATAAATATTTATTAAGCACATAGTAGGTCCCCAACTCAAAGGAAGCGCTAGGGGCACCACAGTGAGTAAAACACCTGTGAGTGAGTAAAACTCAACACAGTGAGTAAAACTACCCTCATGACCTTCTTAGAAACCTTTTTCTCTGTATTCCTACAGCACATACTGTGCTTACCTCTGCTATAGTACTCACTGCATTGCATTTTAATTGTTAAATGTCAACCTTACTTACTGAACTTTGAGCTTGTTAGAGGAAGGAGCCATGTCCTATTTACTTCTCAAGCATTTTGCACAGTGTTTCGCCTACATTAGGGGGCCAGATAAATGTTGATTGAATTAATGAATAAATGAACCAGCGTGAGGGAGAACTTGGTCACTAAATGCTATCCATTCTATCTTTTAATTACCTAAAAGGCAATCCTTCTTTCTCTTCTTCCCCACTGCTGTGCCTTTACTATGTCTTGACTGATTACTGCAACAGCCTGATAACTGGTCTCCCTGACTACCAAAACTCACCCTCCACATTGCTGCCAGAACTTTCTAAAACAGAAATTTGATCATTCCCCTTTTTCCATTTTTCTGAACTAGAAATTTAATCATTCCACTCGCCCACAGGTCAGACTCCTTTGAATCACATACATGGTCCTTCACAGTCCAACCCAGCCCAGCCCAGCCCATTTTTTTGTCTTACTTTCTTTGCTTCTCTGTTTTTTCCAATCTCCTTCCACTTCCTACGATGCAACAGTTGCCCCATTTACCCAAGACTACTCCATGTTCCTAAAATATACCTTGCTCTTTCATCTCTGTACCTCTGCCCAGGCAGTTGTTCCACTTTTCTGTAATGTTTTATCACTGCTCCTCTTTCCCACCTCCGTCCCTTACCCCAAATCACCTCCCCACTGGAAAAAACTCACTGTTCATTGTTCAGTGTCCAGCTCAAATATCATTTCTTACATGGAGCTTCTCCAGCTCCTCAGGCAAAGTCATTCTCTTCCTCTGATACCAAGCGATACAGTAAGAAGTGCCCATGGATGAAGGGCTCTGTTTATCCCTTACACACACCATATACTTGGCAGAGGTTATTCCTGACCCCAAACTTAGACTGTGAAATGCATCCCTCTTAACAAGGCTAATCTAATGATCGGTTTATTGTTATCGGGGATTAGTTAATAGCCAATTGAATAATAGACATGGACTGGTGCTAGGGAAGAAGGCAGAGGAACATGAAAGAGAGAAAGAAAGAAAGAAAGAAAGAAAGAAAGAAAGAAAGAAAAGAAAAGAGAAAGTAAGAAGAAAAAGAGAAAGAAAGAAAGAAAGAAAGAAAGAAGAAAAAGAGAAAGAAGAAAAATAGAGAGGAAAGGAAAATTAAAAAAAAACAAAGAAAATATGAGAAAAGGAAAAAAGAGAAAAGAAAAGAAGAGGAAAGGAAAGGAAAGAAAAGAAAAAAGAAAAGAAAAGAGAAGAAAAAAGAAAAAAAAGAAAGGTACTACATAAAAAGAAATGGGAAGGACATAAAACCAACTATCCCTATTTTACCATTTGCCTAGGATCAATCCTGGCCCATGTAGTAACCAGAAACCCTTGATCATTTGGTTATTTAGAAAAAAAATTAGTACCAGCCACTGTGAAATGTTCCTTTGGAATCATATATGATTGAGTAACAATCAAGTGAACTGCTGAATTCACAAGAATTGCAAGCCCACTATCCTGTTGGGTCCAGATTTTTTTTTTTTTTTTTACCAACCAAAGTTAAAATGAAGGAAATCTATTCCTTGGAGTTTTTAAGGCTTTTAAACATTACTACCTTTCTCCATTATAAGAACAAATAGGGAAGGTAATGAAGCAATAAGAAACTGCCTATAAATATTCTAAATCCTAGCCATGAAATATGTCCTAACTCTAACATATATAACAAGTCAAATGAAATCAGGGAATGAGATTCCTAAAGATTTACTGTGCTCTGTCTTTCTATTCTTCTTCCTGTACTGCATTTCCTAAAGCGTTGGGCCTGGGGTCTTATGAATTAGTAACAAAGGAGCTTCAGAAAGGAATCTGGATGTGCAGGGAAGAGTTCTATGAAGAAGTTACAGAACCACACATAAAATATTCAGTTAAAAATAATGGTACCACCCTTCTAATGATTTGGTCAAAAGGAGCCAACCAATTGAACAGATTCTGCAAGGCATCTTTAGGGCAGTTCCACCGGATCAGTCAGTTAACGTAGTATTCAAGGATCTAAATGTATCAGGCACTGGAGGACGGTCAGAGGAGCTATCAATAAGTACACAGTTCATGCACTTACAACCTATTGGGTATAACAAAGTGTGCTCATGAGAAAAGTAACTAAAATACAACAGAATCAGATAAAAGTTAATGAGATAAACAGTTAAGAAATGAAAGTATGGGGTAAATATTAAAACTTTATTTATTGAGAAGATTCTTTGTGCCAAGTACTTTACAACATGCCGATTAAATCTTATGATAACTATAAAAGGTCACTATGGTAGAAGTCCTTTTGTCTGACAAGATCAGGATAGGCAGAAATCTGGTGAGAGCAAGGAGTATTTATTCCTTACACATCTTATTTTAATCTAAAATGATGTCTATCCATTTGCTAATATTTTGATATAGAGAAAGAGCCTTTTCTTTGATTGTTGATTTGATGATTACAGTTCTAATATTTCTTCCATAAATGACACCCAAAGTACATAATCCATGATTTCAATTTTCAGTTCCTTAAAGATACCTGGAAAGGATAAGGATAATGAATATACAATTTTTTTTCCATAAACTCATATGAATATACAATTGGTCCAACCTTTTGTGAAAAGCCTTTTTCTTCACTGAATTTCCCTAGCATCTTTAATGAAAATCAACTTATATGAAGTACTGGGTCATTTATAAGCCCCATTCTGTTCCACCGATCTATATATCTATCCTTATGCTAACAGCACACTATCTTTATTACTGTAGTAAGTTTTGAAATCAAGTAGTCTAAGTCCTCCTCCAACTTCATTCTTTTTCTAAATTTTATTGGCTACTTTAGGTCCTTTGTATTTCCATAAACTTATCAATTTCTACAAAAAATTTCCCAATCAAATTTTGATTGAGATTGAGATGATTCTAAAGATTATAGTAAAAAGAAATGAATCCTAAAATATTGAATCTTTTGCACCATGGGCACAATATATTCTTCCATTTACTTATGTCTTCAATTGTTGTGAGCAATGCTTCTTAGTTTTCAGTGTAGAGATCTTATACACATTTTGTTACATTTTCTGTAAGTATTTCATGTTTTTAAGGCCATTGTAAATAGCATTTTACTTATGTTTCTTAAATTTCCAATTGTCTTCTGACAGTATATAAAAATACAATTGATTCTCATATATCAATTTTTTTTAACGTTTTATTTATTTTTGAGACAGGGAGAGAGAGAGCATGAACAGGGGAGGGTCAGAGAGAGGGAGACACAGAATCTGAAACAGGCTCCAGGCTCTGAGCTGTCAGCACAGAGCCTGACGTGGGGCTCGAACTCACGGACCGCGAGATCATGACCTGAGCCAAAGGCGGCCACTTAATCGACTGAGCCACCCAGGCGTCCCTCACATATCAATTTTAAATCCTGTGACCTTGTTAAATTTGTTTGTTCTGGTAATTTTATGTATATTCCCTAGAATTTTCTACAAAAAAGATCATGTCATGTGAAGAATGATACTTTTAATTCTTTCTTTCGTTTTTCATGACTTACTGATTGTGACAACCCTCAGTATAATACTAAGTAGAAACAGTAAGAGCAAACATCCTTGCCTTATTTCCACCATTTAACATGATGTTAACTGTAGGTTTCTCATAGATAAGTTTATCAGGTTTAGGAAGTTTCCTTCTATTCTCAGTTTGTTGGGATGTTTTATCACGAATGAGTATTGAATTTTGTCAAAATGATTTTCTGCATCTATGGAGATGATCATATGTTTTTTTCTTTTCTGTCAATATGGTGAATTACATTGATTAATTTTCAAATGTTGAATCAACATAGAATTCCTGGAACAAACACTTTTTGGACATGATGTATTATCCTTTTTATACCTTGCTAGATTTTCTATTTACTACTATTTTGTTGAAAATGTTTGCTTCTATGTTCATGAAGAATATTAGTTTATAGTATCCTTAAAATATCTTGTCTCCTTTTGGTACTAAGATAATACTGGTTATGAGTTTTAAAAATGTTCCTTCTTCTATTTCCTAAAAGAATTTGTGTAGAATTTATATTATTCTTTCCTTAAATATTTGGTGGAATTCAATAGTGAAGTCACTTGGGGCCAAGGTTATCTTTGTAAGAAAGATTTTACGTAGGTATTCTATGTCTTTAAAGATACAGGTTTATTCGGGTTATCTTTTCTTCTTAAATGAACTTTGATAGTTTTGTGCCTTTCAAAGAATTTGTCCATTTATCTAGGTTGTCAAATTTATCACCCTATAAAACTTAGTTTAATTCTACTTTTTATCTTTTAATTTCTGTAGGATCTGTAATGATGGCCCTCTTTCATGCCTGATATTGGCAATTTATGTTTAATCTCTTTAATATGTAGTCAGTCTTGCACAGGTTTATCAACTTTATTGATCTTTTCAAAGATCCAGTTTTAGGTTTTATTGGGTTTTTTTTTCTTTCATTTGTCCATTTTCCATTTCATTGATCCCTCTCTTTATAATTTCCTTTCTTCTGTTTATTATGGATTAATATTGCTTTTCTTTTCCTAGATTTTTAATATAGAAGCTTATTAGATCATTGATTGCAGATCTTCCTTATTTTCTAACATAAGCATTTAATTCTATAAATTTCCCTCTAAGCACTGCATTAGTTATTACTGCAAAAATTTTATTATGTTGTTTTTTATTTTAATTCAGTTTAAACTATTCCCTAATTACCTTTGTGATTTCTTTTTTGACTCACATATTATTTAGAAGTTTACTGTTTAATTTCCAAATTTTAGTATTTTCCAGATACCGTTCTGGTAATTCTGATGTGGTCACAGAACACATTTTGTAAGATTTCAATCAGTTTAAGGTTATTGAGACTTGTGTCACAGCCCAGAATATTGCCTATCTTGGTAAATATTACATATGTACCAGAAAAGAACACACATTCTATTGTTGAATGAAGTATTCTACAAAGTCAGAACTGAGTCAAGGTAGTGGATAATGTTCTTCACATCATCTATACCCTTACTATGTTTTGGCTTACTTGTTTTGTAAATGACTGAAATAAATGTTGAAATATCAAACTACAAATGTAGTTTTGTTTCTTTTTTTCTTCCATCAGTAGTCCATCAGTGTTTGCTCTATGTATTCTGAGTGGGTGGCTGCACATACATTTAGTATTGTTACCTCATCTTGAAAATAATGGGCTCTTTTTCATTATGGAATATTCCTTCTCACACCTGTCAGTATTTCCCATCCAAAAGTCTAATTTTATCTGATATCAATATAGCCTCTTAAGATTTCTTTTGATTAGCACTTGTATAATACCTTGGTTTATCTCTTAACTTTTATCTATGTTTACATTTAATGTCATTTTCTTGGTTTTCATCAAATCTGACAATCTATGCCTTTCATTGGAGTATTTAGGACATTTACATTAGTATAATTATTGATATGCTTGGCTCTAAATCTACCATTTTGTTATTTGTTTTCCATTTTTACATTCATCCTTTGTTTCTTTTCTTCTGTTTTTTGTCTTTTCTTATACCAACTGGTTTTTACAATAGTTTGTTATCTCCACCACTGGATTATTAGCTATATACTTCTTAGCATTGTTTTCATAATTTCTTTGGGATTTGCAACATACATCTTTAAATTATTACACACTTTCAGGGCACAAGGGTGGCTCAGTCTGTTAAGCATCTGACTTCTGCTCAGGTCATGATCTCACAGTTTGTGGGTTTGAGCCCAGTGTCAGGTTCTGCACTGACAGCATGCAGCCTGCTTGGGATTCTCTCTCTCTCTCCTTCTCTCTCTCTGCCTCTTCTCTACTCACACTTTCTCCCTCTTTCAAAAATAAATAAATAAATCTTTAAAAAAATCAAACAACCATAAAAGGGTGCCTGGGTGGCTCAGTTGGTTAAGCATCTGGCTCTTAGTTTCCACTCAGGTCATGATCTCACGGTTTGTGGGTCTGACACCCGCATCAGGCTCTGCACTGTCAGGGATTCTCTCTCTGTCCCTCTCTCTCTGCCCCTCTCCTGCTCTATCTCTGTCTCTAAAAAAATATATAAATTAAACTTAAAAATAAGTAAATAAAATAAAATAAAAAATAAGAAATAAGTTATTACACTCTTTCTTCAAATAATGCTTTGCCCCTACACAGGTAGTATAAGAAACTTACAACAGCAGATTTTTATCCTTCCCCTTATTATTAGGACTATATTATTATCTTACATTTTACTTTAACATGTATTTTAAAATCCATAATACATTTTTTTTGCTTTAAACAATTATCTTTCAAAGATATTTTAAAATGTTTATAAATTCCCACGTATTCACTATTTAGAATATTCTTCATTCCTTTGTCTAGATCCAAATTTCCATCTGTTGCCATTTTTCTTTGGCTGAAAAACTTTCCTTAACATCTCTTAAGTACAAGTGTATCACTGATTGATTCAATTTGTTCCCATGAAAGTCATTATTTTACTTTCATATTTAAAAGATATTTTTGCTGAGTAGAGAATGCTTAAAGGTTTTTCTTTCAGTATTTTAAAGACATTGGTCCATTTCTCCTGACTTACATAGTTTCTGATGAGAAGTCTGCTACTATTCTTATCTTTGTTCCTCTAAATGTAATATGTCTTTTTTCTCTGGCTGTTTTCAAGATTTTTCTCTTCATCAGTAGTCTTCATCTATTTCATTATCATATGCCTTAAGTGTAATTTTCTTCATTTTTTTTTGTTTGGAATTTACTGAAATTCTTGAATCTACAGATTTATAATTTCCATAAATTTTATTTATCAAATAATTTCATATAGTTTTCATCAACTGTGAAATTCTATTTTAGGCATTAATTCTTTCAATATGTTTTTCCTTGCCTCTCCCTGTAGGTCTCCAATTATATACAAATTGGACTGAATGATATTATCCTACTAGGCACTGCAACTATTCATATTTTACTGTCTTTTTTTCTCTTTGTGCTTCCTTTTGAATAGTTTCTATTGCTATGTCTTCCAGTTCCTTTATATTTTATTACAATGTCTGTTCTATTAATATCATCTGGTTTACTTTTTAAATTCAAATATTGAGCATTTTATTTCCCCTCTGTTTAAATTAAGTTGGGTCTTTTAAAAACATATTCCATTTTTCTTCCTCATCATGTTCATGTTTTTCTTTACATCCTTGAACATATTTATAATAGCTCTTTTAGTGTCTTCCCCTTGTATTTTAACATCTTATTTCTGCATCTGTTTCTACTGTTTTGTTGTTGTTGTTGCTTTCCTGTTTACAGGTCATACTTCCTGCTTTGTATATGTATGTAAGTGTGTTTGTAGTAATTTTGTAAATTACTACTAGTTTTCTGGCAAAGAGTTACTTCCAGGTTAGTTTGTTCCTTTTTATAGCATTCTTGAATAGCTTTTATTTTAGCACTAATTTATCTTCATTTCTAGGACAAGGCCTTTCTGAGATTGCAACGGAATGTCCGTGTATTCAATGAAGTATTTCTTCTCCAGCTTTAGGGAACTACAACAGTCCCTGGCCCCATGGGAGCTCTTGGAATTGTTCTTCTTATGGCTCCTTGATAATTATTTCCTCGGAAATTGTCCTTGCCCAATTTGATACAATTTCACCTAAAATATGCACAGATTGATATTTGGACAAAGACTCAAGAGGAATTCTCTGCGTATTTCCAGACCTCTTTCTCATTATGTGTATTCTGTCTCACAAAAATATTGCCCAGCCTCCCAAAAGTCTAATCTCTGTTTCTTTAACTCAGTGAGAGTGCTGAACTCTGCTTCGGTTACCACTCCCTGTACCTCGTCCTGGAATTATCGCCAGGTAAACAGCTTCAGATAACCTTATTTCCTTTTTCTCAGGAATATTATTCCTATTGTACTTTTTTTCCCAATGTCAAAAAATAGCTGATTCTTTGTTTTCCCTTCTAATTTTCTAGTTATTTATGGCAGGAAGGTAATACCGGATTGCCTTACTCCCTCATGGCTGGAGGTGAAAGTCTCATACTTTTTTAAAAATATTATCAGATCATATTGTCTGTGCTTATAAACCTCCAAAGGGCTTCATGTTACATGTGGAATTGAGTCCAAAGTCCTTATCATGGGGCTATAAGGATATAGATGATCTGGGGCTTATTTTTTTTTTAACTCAACTCCTACCACTCATCCTCTGCTCACTATATTCCAGCCACATTTGCTTTCTTTCTTCTCCACATTTCCACATCAGAGTCCTTATCCTTGCTGTTAATACTTCCTAGGCCATATCTACCATAGATATTCACATAGGTTCCTCTTATAATATAATCTCAGTTAAAATTTTATCTCCTCAGTAGTATCTTCACTGAATATATAATCTAAACTTGCTACTCCCCTAGCCACCCTGCATTAAGATTTCATTTTATTTTCTTTATAGAACTTAGCCACCATCTTGAATTATTGTGTTTATTTACTGACCATCCCTAAGAGCAGGGGATGTAAATTCCATTAGATGGAGACATGTCTATTCATCCCTGAATATCTACCA
This sequence comes from Panthera leo, assembly GCF_018350215.1. NCBI lineage: Eukaryota > Metazoa > Chordata > Mammalia > Carnivora > Felidae > Panthera > Panthera leo. Next base: position 47,155,743 of record NC_056685.1, read on the forward strand.
CCTAGAAGAGTACCTGCATATACAGGGTACTCAATTAACTACTTGTTGAATTAAATGAAACTGTTCATTTTTAATAAGATTCTGAAAACATGGAGAAAAAACTGTGGTCTAGAATGATGAGAAAAGACAGTGAAGTAACTAAGCTCAAAAGGATGCTGACAGCCTTTCTTTCCAATTGTTCTTTCAACACTCCCACTCCTGATTCATTTCTGTAGGCCCGATCTAACAGATAAATTTGAGAAGACCTAATGATTATGTGGATGTTACTATGACATGGTTGAATATTTGAGATTTACTGTTATTGAAATTAAAATTGGAATCCTTGGTGATCCCAGTCTTCAAGAAGGAGATGTGAGAGGGAAGAAAACACCAGCCCTGGTGGGTCAACCTGTCCAGATTTCAGGAAAGCTCCCTGTTTATTTCTCAGATGAGGTTATCCCTGAATTCAGAGGAACAAATGGGAGGATTCCCTTCACAGAAGCAGCTGTTCCATGCTTGTACTATGGAACCTTTGTGACATAGCTCTCTCTTTTTTTTTTTTAACATTTTTTAATGTTTTATTTATTCTTGAGAGACAGAGAGACAGAGCATGAGTGGGGGAGGAGCAGAGAGAGAGGGAGGGAGACATAGAATCTGAAGCAGGTTCCAGGCTGTGAGCTGTCAGCACAGAGCCCGACATGGGGCTTGAACTCACGAACACGAGATCATTCCCTGAGTCGAAGTAGGACACTTAACAGACTGAGCCACCCAGGCACCCTGACATAGCTCTCTGTCTTAAAGAAGGAAGCCACCTTGAAGAAAGTGTCCTTTCTATGAGACAAGAATACATGTGGTAGTTTCAATCCACTCTGCAAAGCACCTGAGACCCACTATCTGGCAGTCAGATGGTGAATCTGTCACTGTGTCATCAGAAAATGTTTGAGGTCTATCAACAAGCCAGAGTCCCTTTAAATTCCCACATAAAAGATATTTGACAAAAGCAAGGGATCTTATAGAGGGAAGTATCTAAAGTAAGGGATTACGACTCAGGCAGAGGTCCAAAACCAAAGCAAGACAAAGTCAGTAAACTCATTTTCATAGCTTGTGTTATGACTGAATTGTATTGTTTTTTTCTGACTTATTAACACACAGACGTATTTAACTAACACATAGACTCTTCCAGATAAGAAAACCATCAGTATTGAAAGAAATGACACAAATAAGGTTAACTTATTCATGCTTCTACCTTAAGGAATACATTTGTTGTTTGTTTTGTTTTGTCGACATCTGACTAGCTTTATGATTCTGTAACAAACATGCAGAGATAACATTTCTTTCATTTCTTAATGAAATGAGAGTTGTAGAGAAACTACAGAGAATATAATTGGAGAAAAAACAAATGTCTTAATCTTCTCTGGAGCCAATACAGGCATTAGCTTATCTTTAGAATACCCTGTAACAGTTGTATAGTGAAAAACTCAGGTAAGTTGATTTTCTGGTTCCCTATCACACCAGTGCAGGTAAATTCTAAGTTGCCTCAAATGACAATGTCAGTGGTGGGAGAAATCTCTCTGCTCACTAATCCCTGGTGATCCGCTCTTTCAGATGGGGCGCTAACACCCTTTCTGGCTACTGGAAATGCCAGCTGAGGCCCTAACAGGCATGAAGGCATAGGACCGGTGAGTAAAGCCAAGGTCATAGAGAGTGAGACTAACATAATGCCTGCCGCTGTACAGCGACACTCCATAAATGTGATGGGTTGAAAGGGATTGAAATTGAGTAGGAGAAAGGCAACAGACTGGGAAGAGACAAGAACAGGAGAAAGGAGAAAAAAAGGCTCATGTGGGGGAAACCTGGTGACTGCCCCATAATTTCATCCTCCAGATCCAGTCAGCAAACCAATGGTACAGGCCCCATCTCTGAGCCAGGTCAGGCCAGGCCAGGCTGCCTCATTGGTTAAATATTTTTAGCCTCTTTTCTTCCTCAACCTTTTAAAGACTGTGCTGACTTACCCAGAAACAAAAAGTAATCTGACTGGCTTAAGAGAAACAAGTCGGCAGGCCCAAAATAAATTCAATAAGCAGCACTCTACTTTTCATTAGTTTTCTATAAGGTTTTCAGGGCAATTTGCCTTTGCAAGAGAAGCCCATGCATCTGCTGCAAAATATGTACATGCTTTCCATATGTAGAGGTGGGTTTTTCCCCTGGTGAGGGGACATGTTTTGTTAGTTTCCTTATTGGTACTAGCCAGTGGAAGCAGGGGGACAGACTTGAAGAAAGGCAGTGCTAGCAAATGAAAATGGAATCCATACAAATTTAGTAAGTTTCCTAAGACCTCTTTTTATAAATATCTATCCTTATTGTAAGGGTATTCAAATGTCTAGTATTTGTGGAAAATTGGGGAATTACAAAGAACACACAGACCATTTACATCATCCATACTCCAGTCAGAGAGAAGAACTTATTCCTTTGTTGTCTGTAGATCAACCTGTTGCAAATGCCCACATCTTCACAGTATGTGCATTTGTACATACATATGCTGCTCCTCCTGAGCTCACTCTGCACCCCCAGAAAAACACACACCACACCTGATAGTGTCTTCCAGAGTACATCAGTGTCTACTTCCAGTGAGTGTACTGGAGAAAATCTTCAGAATGTACACTTCCTCCATTCCACTGGCTATAACCTTCTAGAGTTTAAGGTCTGTCTTATTTACACTCTATCCCCAGTATCTAAAACAGTGTCCTGAACATAGAAGGGACTCAATAAATATTTGTTGACTATGAAAACTTGAATTTTTCATTTACTTATAGAATATGATGTTCTCCCATTTCCTTGTTCTTTTCTTCTATAAGGCAACTTTTAGTGGCTGTATATCTTTTATACCATGACTTAATTTAAGCAGTCCATCACTGAACCTGTGAAATGGTTCAAATTACTCACAATGATAAATAATGCTAATGACCATATTTCAGATAAATACTTTTACATAGGATTTTTGTCCTAGGATCAGTTTCTATGAGTCGAACAGCCATAACGGGTATACATATTTTTGAGGCATTTATTGCCAAACTGTCTTCCACAAAGGTCATTTCGATTCATATTTTTACCATGAATGTATGAGAGTGTCTATTTCTTCACACTGTCACCAACATGAAGCTTGTTAATTAAAAAAAAAAATTGCCCCTGATGGATAAAATATAGTTTCTCATTATTGTCTGAATTTGAATTTGTCAATGTCAGTGAAATTGAGCTTTCTGTACTCTTCTGCAAGGATTCCAAAATGTACTGCTTCCTGAAGAACAGAGTCAGTTCTGGGGCACCTGGTTGGCATCGTAGACCCCACTCCTCCTTCTGCCTCATTTCCCTCCACTCCAGCTCCACCCACAGAGAGCCTGCCCATCCTTCAGGGCCCCTCTTCAAAGACAATTCTCACATTCCCCCAAGCGGCATTCACGAAGAGGTTTCTTGCTCTTTCCTATCAGATGCGGTCTCTCCATCACACAACTTTGAAAACAAACTGTCTGTCGTGATGGTCTCCTGTCTTGCGTTTTTCTTACTTGTATCCCTGACTTCTTGGCTCCAGCCACACAAGCCTTGTTCAGATCCTCATATTCGGTCATATTTGCTCTCCTGACATGGCCCCTGCACCTGCTATTTCTCTGCCTGGCATTCTCTTTCCCAGTCAGCACTACTCATCCCAACTGCATTTGGGAACTCTGTGACTAGGTAAAGTCTTCCTCACCCCCTATACTTCACATTCCTAGTACTTATTACAGTTGGAGTTTTAGGTTTATTTGTGATTATTTAATGACCCGCTCAGTGGCAACCTGCATGAAGAATGTGACTTTCTGTGTTCGCCGTAGCCCCAGTGCCTAAAATGTCCGTAACAGGTGTTCGGTAGATAATTACGAAATAAACTAGTGCATGAGTAAATGGTTTGAGGAACAAAATGCGATAATGTGAAAATGACTCTGTGTACCATATGGTGTAGCAATGGTCATTGTTAAAGTTGTAGTTATTGCTGTGGTTGTAAAGCTTCTTGAAAACAGTGCCTAGTGCAATTTTTGGCATATGGTATGGTATAAAAACCGACTATCCCTTGAATTGAAAGTAGATAGGGGAGGTGGATCTGTATTGAACCTGGAAGATGGCTGACCAGTAAGACACTGCACAGTTTCAATTAATCAATCCATCCAGAGAGTTGCAATATAAGAACTGCTCAGACGATTATCCAGGCTGGGTCCTCACGAGGGGATAAACACATCAGAACCTGCCTTAGGACAGTCATGATGGGCCTCAGAACCTTCCTCCTCTCTGTTTCCCCAGAACTTTGGCCCTTTTCTTATTCCAGTTTTACTCTATAGCTTTTCCCTGATTGCTAAGTCCAGTTCTTTAAGTAACTAAAAAATGTGTTCTGTTATACATTCAGTTGTTTCCTTGTTGATTTTCTTGAGTGAACCTTGAGATCACGATACACAAAATGTGGAACTCCTCTCATCTGGCTTATTTGTCATCCTGGTCTAAGATGCGGCTGTTGGGGCACCTGGGTGTCTCAGTCAGTTGAGCGTCTGTCTGACTCTTGATTTTGGTTCAGGTCATGCTCCCAGGGTCATGGGATCTAGCCTCTTGTCGGGCTCTGCATGGAGACTGCTTAGGATTCCCTCTATCCCTCTCCTGCTGCCCATCTCCCCCACTCAATCTTTCTAATAAAATTAAAAAAAAATAAGATGGGGTGCCACCATGTTGCTACCCAATAGGTAACTTTTAGCAAATGACAGATTCCAACGTGAGACTGAGGGAATAACATCCTTACAACTGAAGAGACCCTAACAGCCCCCCTCACTCTCATCCCACTCCATGTTGTAGATGAGGAAATGAGGTCCCCAGAGGATACGGGACTTCTCCACACGATCACACCTTGCTACTGACAAAGCGGGTACCAGGCCCTTCCTACAATCCCGTGATCCTTCTCTAATGGAAATTATTGAGGAAAAACCAAAAGAAAACAAAACTGATGGTCATTCTACTGATGTTTCCGGACTATGATCAAAACTCTGTACTTTGAAGCTTCACTACCTTTTGCTATACTTTGCCCACTGCCCGCAGGCAAAGGCAAGAAAAAGGTGAAAACACAGCTTTTCTATTGGATATCATCTAGAACTAGAATACACTCTTCATAGGAAGTTCCCTCAGCAGCTTTCCGTCAAGCTCTAGAAGTAAATCAAAATGCCTAGTCATGTTTCTCTCAAGCTTATCACTAAGGGCATCATCTTTGACCTATTTGTGACCACGACAGCACATTCATTTCCTTCTCCTTGCCCTCACATTAGCAACCCCTGATACCGCCTGGCTTCCCTTCTTGTCACCCCCATCTGCTAGGAAACCTTGGCCCTGTGACAGCTCCCGCCTGTTTACCTAGCTAATTGTGTCGGTGTTCTCCCTGAACCCCTTTAACAGGTCAAAGAATGGTCATGTTCCATGAGGACCTTGCATTTTCTAAAAGTGATATGTAGGACAGGAGGGTGGGGTAGAACTAACTAAACCTGACAATTATGTGCCTCTTCTCCCCAAGGGTTTCAAAGATGGCTACTAGACTGCCAAATGTGTGGAAGCCATCATTTCTACCTTCAAAAGACAATCGCCATCTAAGCCAGTAAATCTCAACGTCTATTATACATTAGAATCACCTGGAGAGTTTTTCTTTAAAAATTACATTTGGGTGCATCCCAAAACAATTACATCAGACTCCTTGTAGGAGGGACCCAGACATCTGTATTTTTTTAACCTCCCCAGATGATTCCGACGTGCGGCTGACTTTGTGTGCCTCGGCTCTAGGGGCCAAAGAAACCTTTACTAACTGTTATTTATGTGCCAAGGACAGCACCAAGGATGAAAGTGAGAGAAAAGAGAATTAAATCTGTCTCCTTTTTTTTTTTTACTCATTTTCTTCCCCCATTTTCATCACAGACAGTAATTCCAGTGGCTCAAAGAACCATCTATAATCTATGATGCAGAAATAATCCTAAGGAATGGAACACCTCCATCTATCGCTTCCCTGCTTTTTTAAGCATCGACCAATTTCTGTCCTTACTCTCAGATTATAGAGCATTCTTGACTTGAAGCTCCTATTTTTCCTGGGATCCCAAAATGAGTTACAAGGGAAAAGGCAAGGTGCGTGTACCCTCATTTATCCAGAGCCCCGTTTTCTCATGTGGACATTCCCTAAAATGATCATGTGCCTAGGAAGACATTTCCATGAAATGATATTTAACTTTCAAGCTACAGCTGTCTTTTCCTTACCTCTTTCCATTCACAACTGGTTTGTATGTAAAATGGAAATGTATTTGCTATCAGACCAGCCCAGAAGGAACAGGAGTCGGGAGCAAAACTAGCAGGCAGGACTTCCTGAAGCCCGCTGAAATGGCATGACCGCAAACACAGCCCCACATGGAGTGGGACCAGGGAAGGTGGGAGCGACTCAGGGAAGCGCCTCCTTGGGCTGAGGGCCTATCCAGTCCTGGGGACAGGTACTTAAATTAGCATTCTGGGGGAGAAGGAGAAGGAAGGATTTAATGTAGCAAAGGAGTTGTGTGAGAGAGCAAACATACCACATTAAAAAAAAAAAAAAAGGCAGCAGGAATATGTCCTAATTTGGAAAAACAGGCCACATTGCCATGGCAACTCTGAATCTCCACAAGGCAGCCAGGCATGCCTTTAAACATCGTGTTAAATAGTTCAACTACGAAGAAGAAGAAAGGGAAGAGTGTAGGGGGCTTGGAAGAGAAAGAAGAGGCCCGAAGCCTGCCGGGGGCCACGGGGGGATGCTGTCCAAAGCACAACCGTTCTTCAAGGGAGATTTCAGACAGTGAAGCTGCACATTAAGAACTGAATCCTTCGTCTCTAATTATCTGGGCAGGCTGGGGACTGTATTTGCATTTAGTTAACCTGTATCTTAAGAAAGATTTTCCCAAAGGCATACAGATGCTAACCTAGTACTTTCCAACCTTTTTCCAGAAAACTATTGCCCCAGCATCAAACCTGCAGTGCTCAGGCCGCCTCCCGGGCCCCCCCAAGGGGAGTGTGGTCTTGTGCCACAGGAAAGAGGATTATTCGGCAGCCCGGAGGGGCTGAGCAGAGGAATGATTTGGCCACACCTGTAACCCACTCATGGCACAGTGGTTGTGGCCATGGTGAATTCCGACCAGGGAGAAAAAAAAAAAAAAAAAAAGGATTTCATTTATTAAAAAAAAAATTAAACAGCCTCCTGGAAACCATGCCTAAATGTAGTTATGCCATGTGTGGTACTTTGGGATCAAGCCAGTGATGACGGGAATTCAGGAAACAGTTTACTGAGTGGCTCTGAACCTTTAGAAAATATGAATAAGAATATAAAACTGTTCTCCCATCTGGAACATTAATTACGCAAATTATGCACTTAACGTTCGGCATTTATTTTACCTTTCAAGGAATTCTCAACCACACTGCCTTCCACATTACTTTGTATCCTTTTCTTTGAATTTTTTTTTTAACATTTATTTTTGAGACACAGAGATAGAGAGCATGAACAGGGGAGGGTCAGAGGAAGAGGGAGACACAGAATCTGAAACAGGCTCCAGGCTCTGAGCTGTCAGCACAGAGACCGACGCGGGGCTGGAACCCACAGACCGCGAGATCATGACCTGAGCCGAAGTCGGAAGCTTAACCAACTGAGCCACCCAGGCGCCCCTGTATCCTTTTCTTTTCAAAAGGCTCTCTGCTGATCCTTTTTGGCCTTCTGGCCTGGCGTGCCTTTCTTGATTCCTCCTCTGCTGGGGCCACAGGCTCCCCCAAGGCAGAGCAGAGTGAGGGGAGCAGCTCCAGCAGGTGAGGGTCAACCCAGAAAACAAAGAAGAAAAGGTCCACACGCCTGCGTCCCACCCAGACGCCCAAGGGTAGAGCGGTGCACCTCACAGGTAACCCGGGGAGGAGGATGCCTTCTCCTCTGTCAACAGCAATAATAAAAGCAGATAGATATTGTTGTCGCACGCCTCCTCTCTCCCTTTTTTTGTTCGTCGGCTTATAGCGAATCGTTCTCCGTATAGATTTGTTCTTGGCATCGGAAGCTAAAATTTCAACTTGCTGTGCTCCGCTGTCTCCGGAAGCTTCCTGCTCCATGTGCATTCCAGCCCAGGACGGGCCCTTTCTTGTCTGGTAGGGCCGTGACTCACGGCAGGGGCCTCACTAGCTCCGGGACTATGGGAAGCCACGCCTCTGCCTCCCAACCCTCCCACCCCACGCCACGAGGAGAAGGCACAGCGCCTGGCCCACGAGCAGGCTCTAAAGTAAAGAAGGCTCCCAGCCCGGCCAAGCGCTATAAGGAAGGCATTTCTTTCTCTGTCAACCCCACAAGTTTGGTATCATTATCCTGATGTAACATGAGGAGCCCAGGGTTCCTGGGTGGCCCAGTGGACCAAAGCATCAGACCTCGGCTCAGGTCATGATCTCACAGTTCATGAGTCTGAGCCCCGTGGGCTCTGTGCTGTCAGTATGGAGCCCACTTCTGATCCTCTATCCCCCCTCTTCTCTGCCCTTCCCTCTCTCTTTCTCTCTCTCTCCCTCTCAAAAACAAACAAAAAACAAAGTTTTAAATGAGGAGCCTAAGGTTCTAAGTGGTTAACTGCCTAAATTCAAACGGCTGGGAGTGGGCAGAACCTGGCCTTGACACTCAAAGTCACGGCTCTTAACCACAGCCCTAACTCTCAGTGATGGCGCAGGATTTCCACATAGAAGGGCTTGGCCTTGGCAGTCTGATTCAGGAGCTGTGCTGAGGAGGCACTTCGTGGCAACAGAGTCTGCATTCAGTGTGTATGTTTACTTGGGTAGTAACTCCTGTGTTGGGGGAGGGGGATGGTTGAAAATTGGTGAAGGGGCAAAAGACTACCCCCCACCCCGAGCCTTCCTTGGTGTTGCCACGAACACACTGCCTTTCTAACAAATGAGAATAAATATTTAAATAGAAAATATACTGTGTATTCCTTTTTAATTTTTCTAATGTGTACTTATTTTCGAGAGAGAGAGACAGAATGTGAGTGGGGGAGGGGCAGACAGAGAGGGAGACACAGAATCTGAAGCAGGTTCCAGGCTCTGAGCTGTCAGCACAGAGCTCAACATGGAGCTTGAACCCATGAAACGTCAGATCATGACCTGAGCTGAAGTCGGACGCTTAACTGACTGAGTCACCCAGTCAGTCTTCCTTTTTTTTTTGAAGTTCATTTTGAAAGAGAGAGCATGCACGTGTGGGAGGTAGGGGCAGAGAGACAGAGAGAGAGAGAGAGAGAGAGAGAGAGAATTCCAAGAAGGCTCTACACTGTCAGCACAGAGCCTGAAGTGGGGCTGGAACTCATGAGTCGTGAGAACATGACCTGAGCCAAAACCCAGAGCTGGCTGCTTAACCAACCGAGCCACCCAGGTGCCCATATACTGTGTATTCCTTGATGGCAATTCTGCTTTTCCTCTATCTTGATCTCCATAAATTACCAAAAACTTAAAAATTTAGGAGGGAGATACAAGAGGAAAAGTGAAACCAATCATTGTTACAAACAGTAAAGGAGCAAAAGGCTGCATGTGAGAGGGCTGAGAATGGCAAAGAATGAGCTAAATGGCAAATGGGGAAAAGGACTGGAAGACCAAGTGTTTAACAAACGCACTTCATAAAATCCCTCTTACTGCCAAGCCTGGAACACAGCCAGCCATGGTCCGAAGCACCATTTTCCACCCGTGAAGCCCTTGAAATTCCCCCAGATGCCTCATTCTTAGGAGGAAAAAACTCCTGCTCTAAATTCATCTGGTCCAGAGAAACTTCCATATCCGGAGCACCCCATCCCCTAGAACTCAGACCTTGGCCCTATTTGTCTTGCCAAACTCTTTTATCTGTCATATCTTACCTTCTTAGTTCTCTCTCCATCCGTCAGTTGAATTAACCTGCATTTTAAAAACGTCTGAATGGTACATGCCTGTTCCATCCACATTACTGAAACGGCCTCTTGTGACAGCAGTGCCGACCTCTGGGTTCCCGTCTCCTGCAAGGTCCAGGGCTGTCTCTTCTCCCCCCGCTACCTACTCCCTCACCTGTCACCTCTTCAAGGATTAATAGGGTCAAAACACGCATTCAACCAGCAGTCACATGATGAGGTGACACAGGAAGATTTCTAACATGGCCTCAAAGCTATTTAATAGGCAAGGCATAGCGAGGGAAATGGCTGGAGAAGCCCACAGATATTTCGCTCAGGAGGCCAGCGTATTTCAGGGTAGCCGAACAGAGGGAATTGCCAGCTTATTCCTGGTGTCCTGCTGACGCAAGGTGGCATGGAAGCCATCACCTTCCCCAACTTTGGTGTTATTCCAGGCACCCCAGCACTCACACACTCACCTTCGCTGACAGCCAGACTCGCTCAGAAACGTTCCTCTGGGAGGTCATGGGATCTGCATTCATTTAATGGGGCCCCCCAATGCCTGTGCCACTTTTTATCAGCCCTTTCACCCACTCACTCTGCCAACATGTGGCAGAAAAGGTGCCATCAAGGACTCTGCGTATAACGTTTACTGTTCACACTCTCAGGCGAGGGACACATGTGCAAAAAGGTGAATGAATCTACAAGAGAAGCAGCAAAGAATCCAGTGGTTTTGACAGCAGCCTGGCAGGCTGATTTCCCATCATTTAAAATTAATTACATGGCATAATGTACACAGACGTCCACAAAACAAGGGAGACAGGTTGGATAAGGGCTAAGAAGTAACTGGACAAGGGCGATGGGGCCCAGGAGCAGCTTTACCATGATTTATTTACACAGCAGGAAGGTTTGGGCCAGAACCTTTCCCAGATGATGGCAACTTGAAAGTGGTTCAACCAGATGAATTGCAACCACATATGCAATCGTCGTGGTGAAAATCCCCGAGTTCTTTTCGATTCTTTCTAACCGGAGGAATGACACCACCTTATGCTTGCATAGTGCTTACAGCTTAACCAAGCACACTGACGTATATTACCTCATTTTAATCATTACATCATCCATTACCATCTATGGACAAAGAAACTCTGGCTCAGAGAGGTTCAGTGATCTGCCCAAGGTCATGCAGCCTGCAAGGAGCAAAGCCAAGTGGAAGACCCACGTGTCAGACAAAGGTCTTGTGACCGCACGCCTCAGATTTATGCCACTGCTGTCCACAGTCCTCAGAGAAACAAGGACAGGCACAAGAAAATCCCAGAGCTAAGAATAATGTGCACCCTAAAAGCCACCCAGCAGCAACAACTGGCTATTGAAAATTCACCTTTAGTGAGTCAAGAACCAGGTCAAAAGCTCTGGCCTGATGGGATGGGCCAACACGGCTCATTCAAAAAACACAAAACATCTCCATAACAGAAAATCTGCATATGTGTGTGTTTATGTTACTTGGAGATCATGGAATATTTTTATACTTGAATCCTGCAGAATACAGTGTTTCTCCCCACCTAGCCAGGGGAAGAAGGAGTATTTCCTGCCCTGAAGGACCAAATCACATGTAATTCAAACGGTGAGGCATGTTTTACTTCCTCTCTAAGAGGACGCGATGCACACGACCACAGCACATGATGCACTGCCCTATTTCATTCTGCGCCTCTCAGTTCTGCCCCACTGCACCCCTCCATATCACCGGGACCAGCTTTGCTCCCTCTGGAACCTCTTCATTTGGTAAGAATCCCAGAGATTCTAGCAACATACAGCTGGAAAGGAATTCAAGGTCATCTCCTTGGAAAGGAAAAGCAGCAGAATAAGACAGGAAAAGAGATTCCAGGGCTGAGAAAAGCACCTCGGACCCTTACTCTGCGTTCGGAAGTGACAATGAATGAATGCATCAGTACAGGGGAATCTCATGATTTGGAGCCAAAGATGCTGTACCTCTTACCGGATGTGCAACCTTGACAACCACTTAGTCTCTCTTGGCCTCAGTTTTCTTCTATATAAAATGGGGGTAATAACATCTACCTCATAGGATTATAGTAAAAATCAAAATAATGTCATTAAGGTAATATGTTACGTAATTCAGTTAAATGCTATAAACACATATAATTAAATAAAACATAAAGCACTCCGTGAAGTACCTATCTGATTCAAGTTATATCACTTTCCATCTTTTGTATGTCCAAAAATCACTGGGAATTTCTTGGTTGATTTAATTTAAAAATAATACTATAGGGGCGCCTGGGTGGCTCAGTCAGTTAAGTGTCTGACTTTTGATTTAGGCTCAGGTCATGATCTCACGGTTTGTGAGTTCAAGCCCCACATCAGGCTCTGCACTGACAGCACGGAGCCTGCTTGGGATTCTCTCTCTTCCCTCACTCTCTGCCCCTACACTGCCTGCTCTCTCTCTCTCTCTCTCTCTCTCTCTCTCTCTCTCTCAAAAGTAAATAAATAAATTTGAAAAAATTAAAAGAATAATACTACATGGCTGATTTTTACACTTCATATACTCAATCTTCTTTCTCCCTTCCTCTCTGAGCCTTGAATTATTTGTCCCATCTTTTTTTATATCTTTCTAGAAAGTAGATGTAGGCACAACTCCTTTATCTTGATTCTCCTGGAGGCAGAAGAAGAAGTTCAAGAAAATCAGTCCTCACCATGGGCACGACATATTGTCCCAGGCATGTGTTAAGTATTTGTCCATGGTATTGTAGCAGCATGAGATACCCATACATCAATGAGGTGATATAATGTTAACTCAAAGCAAAGAAACATGTAATCCTCCTGGCCTAAGCAGCCTAGTTGTAGGTAAATATGAAGGTACTGGTGGGGTTTTGGAAGACTGAAGATAACTTGGTGAGCCCCAGGGGATACAATTCTCCATTTACAGATGAGGAAACTGAGACCCAGTGAATGAAGCGTATCACACGGCATCACACAACTAGCCGTGACAGAGCCCGAACTCTTACCCCGGATAAGCCCTTTCTCCTCTATAACACAGTTTTGAAATAACCTTCCAACCAGAAAGCGGTGTCTGTATTTTATTTTCTTGGATTATTGATGAATATGTCATACAGGACAGAAATAAAGGCTCGCTAACGTGAAGACAGAGTACCTCGCTCACTCCCCCTCAAGCCCTGAGCCTCATCAGTCAGCCGCCGAAGATGATGATATACCGGAGAACCTCGGCACTACACTCTGTTGGGAGGCAGTCTCTGTCAGAGAGACAGGATATGAGCAGAGCCCCCAACCTGTCAGGCTCCAGACCAACAGTTCAGGGGACGCATCTGGATCCACAGCTCTTAGAAGTAATTTCCTCGCTAATGCTGCCTCTAGCAAGAGTATCTACATCAGTGCTTCCCAAAGACCAGTCCATGGATCAATGACAATTCATGATAAAGTTATCACTGGCCCACGGAGAAATGAGAAAAATAAGAACGATGCAGGGGGTGTTGATACAACTAAATGTATTCAGTTTTAAAGGACTGTCCTTTATACTGAGATTATGTACTTCCTAGTTTCGTTTTGTTTTGAATACCCGCTTAAATGTCCCTGAGTTTAAAAAAAACAAAAACCTTTAATTGGGAAAATAAAGACATCACGCTTTATCACGCCACCCTGGCCATCTTCATTACAAAATAACTAGAATCAAGAAACCAGGACATCTCTCCTGTAAGCAATGGGCAGCAGAGGCTGTGTGCCTGAAGCACTAAGGTCCCCCCTGAGCCTGGAGCACTCCCAGGAGAAGGGGAAGCCTGGGGCAGGGACTTGTCCGGCAATGGTCCAGGAGATGCAGGAGGCTTTGGGAAACCATACTCTAACACGACACTCAACCCCGTTTCTTCAGCCTTCAGTCACATGGGGTTTGCACCGTGTTGTATTTAGGCTTTTGGTTTTAATCTGTTGGCTCCCATTTTCCACATTCAAGTAACACCGATGAATGCTCTTACCAAGTACCTACTAAGCGCCAATATCTACATCTAGTTTTTCCATGCGTTGGTTTTCCAAGCCCTAGAACAAGCCTTTAAAGGATTAAAGGGGACCTCACCTGGGTTTTGGAGTTGAGTGTTGCAAAGTTTTTATGATGGCTTCCTGATCTTTCTTTCTCAAATTTGGTCTTCCTCATCTCGCATCTGTGCCATTTACCCCTTTACTGAAGCATTCTGCGTGTCACTAGAGATTAAAATCCTACTTATGTCTGTCTATTTCTCAACTTCACTATTTACTCTGATTTGCTCCATGTCAACCCATACTAGATACTCACTTGCATTTACTGAATGAATAAATTCATCTGAGACCACTTTTCAAGGAGCTAATCATACAATAACTCAATGAAATTATTTAAATGTTGACATTTTTTGGTGTGGAAATGTCCATGTAAGGAAAGCTAACTTCTATAGTTCATTATGGAAATCAAATCAAAGTTAGGTCTCGGGAAGTGATGGTTTCTCATCATCAAAAATAATTAAAAGAATTATAACGAGATAATATACATAAAGTTCTTACACATAACAAGTATTCCATAAATGTTAACCTTCTTCCCTTCCCAATTCATTTCTGATGAATTGCTCATTGAAATGCTGCAGTGTTTATTTTCCTTTATCTAAGGAAGTCTGTTTTATTGTGGTCACAACACAGCTTTAAAAAAATAAAATAAAAAACTATAGTATCAACACCGGGCCAAGGAAAAACACCTTGGAAATACCATTACACCATCTGTTATGTTCTCCAGAATATACAGACATGTGCACACGCATGTACACACACACCCAAAATTTTGGTTGCCATCAGGTTGCTGATTACTCTGAGTATAATCTTCCAGCCACCTGTGTCCACATCAAATATTTCCAGGAGCCATTCACATTTGATCCAGTTTTTACATTTTTCCAATTTTTCATGGATGATCAAAATCAAAACCTCCTTCAAAATAAAGATTAATCATACTTTCTTTTCTCTCTTAAAATGTCTGCACCTTCAGACTTTCACAGTGTATTAAATCCGTGTGGCAGGACTTCTAGAAACACCAGAAAAGCTCCCGGAAAGTGAACAGTATCTAATTCTAAAACATCTGGTAATTGATAAATATTAAATAGCCAGAAGACATCGATTAGGGCTAGAACATTTCAACATTTCAAAAGTCACACAAGGGTCTGTTTTTGAAAGAGGCATTTTTAAAAACATAACAGGTACAAGTTGTAAATCTATCAAGATCTCATTTCTGGGGCACCGGGGTGGCTCAGTGGGTTGAGCGTCCGACTTCGGCTCAGGTCATGATCTCACAGCTCAGCCCGTAGGATCAAGTCCCATGTCGGGCTCTGTGCTGACGGCTCAGAGCCTAGAGCCTGCTTCGGATTCTGTCTCCCTCTCTCTGCCCCTCCCCTCCTTAGGCTCTGTCTCTGGCTCTGGCTCTCTCTCAAAAATAAACACTTAAACATTTTTTAAATAATAATAATAATAAAAGATCTTATCATTTGCCATGTCCAACACGACTCAGATTCGTATAAGTTGCTTGCAGCATATCACCAAATCACGGAAATGTGTCATGTTATGCTGGCATGCATCTCTCTTCCTGTTTGTGTCTATGTGTTCTATTTACGCTGCCCAGTGTAAAATGGTGTTTAATATACATCTTAGAGCCAATGTTATCAAAATATATTTCAGCCTACATTCAACAACTCTGGAGTAGGCCAACAACCTAGTACATTTTCTCCTCATTATCACCTCGGTAAGAGTCCCTTGCCAGGATCTGGCTAGGAGGCTTATATCTGACAAAGCTTAATGAAGTGTTAATGAAGGGAAAATGTACCAGCCCATTCTGGGCTTTGTTCAGAACAGGTTTAAGAGTATTCTGGCAAAAAGCTTTAATAGTGGATCTTTTCCCCCACCCCAAGAGAGGACAGAGAAAGGTGTATACTTGGGTTCGCCATCTTTTGCTTGAATGATGTTGCCTGTTGTTCATGAATGCTGAAGTTTAATCCTTGTCCGCATCTTCAAACTCCTCTGCGTGGGCCTTCACCTGTGAATTCTCCATCCTGGATACCTGCCCGACCTTTCCAATGGTCTGGGTTCTTCAGCATATAGATCTACTATAGCCAGAGCTTCTTTTTCTCCCCTATAAGTAACCGTGTGATCTCTTCCAGTCCCATTTGAGCTCTTTATTCCACTTAGATCTCATCAGCCAAAGTCCGCAAAGAATTCCCGGCCAAATCCTCTGTATCCCGTTTGACTCCCCTGTCCTGATCAGGCACCACAGGTTGCTCATTGCCACTAAACACACTTCAGCGTGCTTTACATGGTTCTCTTCTCCTACAGGCATTCATTACACTGGGGGCCCAAAGACTTAGATTCTAGTCCCAGATCTGCCACTTAGAATTTCTCAGTCTTTGATATATCAGTTAACTTCTTGGAGTCTTAGTTTTCTTCTCTGGAGAATGGGGATGATGATAGAAGTCATCTTCACTTCTCAGAGAGACAATCTAAGGCTGTATTTCCATCTTACACAATTATTGTATCAAATTAAGACAAGGTTGGGGCACCTGGGTGGCTCAGTCGGTTAGCGACCGACTTCGGCTCAGGTCTTGATCTCATGGTTTGTGAGTTCAAGCCCCACATCAGGCTCTGTGCTGATGACTCAGAGCCTGGAGCTGCTTCAGATTCTGTGTGTCTCCCTCTCTCTGCCCATCCCCTGCTCGTGCTCTGTCTTTCTCTCTCTCAAAAATAAGTAAACATTAAGTTTTTTTACAAAAATAGACAAAGTACATAAATTCACTTTGAAAAACATTATAAAATATAAGATTTGGGTATATTTAAAAAATCTCCAACCACATATATTGTGGAGGTTGTTTTGTTTTGTTTCTGATCTCTCTCTTGTTTTCGCTCTTCTTTCCTTCTAGAAGCCTCCTTGCTCTTCCAGTATGACTCTCCAGTTGCACAGAAATTTCCATGCATACTTGAGTCTCTCTTTCCTAAGTATCTTAGTTGGAGGAATACTATAAGATGGGAAGTGAAAGGGTGACCTCAGGGCTCCATTTCTGGAAGAAAGGGAAGACCTGTCTACAGCCTGTAGGTAGTTACTTTAATCACAGAAGCGTCTCAACCAGACAGAATTGACTTTATCCAAATTTGCTTTCCATCTGCTTGCTCGTGGTTATCATAAATTCATACAATACCGAACATATAGGTCTTCCATCATATATAGTCCAAAAATTAGTTCAATGATACTCACTTTTATCATTATCTGACAGATTCATTAATATACTTTCAATCAATTGTCTCAGGCCACATTGAGTGCAGATACAAGAGAACCAGGAAAAAAGATGTCATTCTCTCCCTCTCTACCCTAATTTCAGTTTGCTTTTGTCCCTCACCTCTAATCAGGAGCAATTCATTATGTCATATTTTCTGCTATGCTGTGCACTGCTATTAGACAGGACTAGTACTTTGCTGAGGTAAAAGTCCTACTAGAGACTGACCTGGTAATCTGGGAAACTAGGCCAACTCCAGGAGAGAACTGAGGTGGGGCCTCAGGCAAGTCACTTAATCTTTCTTGGCCTCAGTGTCCTTTACCATGACGTAAGGGCACCACACTAGACCCTAAGATCCATTCCAGGCTGAATGGTGCAGCACAATGACACATTCATCCAGACTTCTGTGAAGGGATTAGGACCAGGGTTGGGGGAGGATGAGGACACAGCTCTCCTTCTCAGGACACCCCTCTCCCTTCTTCACTGCATATAAGAGCTGTAGCCTTCTCTTGCAGCCCTCCACATGCCAAACCTTCAGCAACTGTCAGAAAGGACACAGTTTAGAAGCTCATAATGTGACAATACAGGTTCATAGTTTGCCACTGTCCCTCATTTCCCTCTACTTTTAATCTACCGATGCCAACTCCTTTTTTAGATGTCCTCCCCCTATTCAACCGCTCCCCTTTGCTTCAATCGATATCTTCTTCTCTTAGACATCATGTCAGAAACTTCTAGAATGGATTTTCTGCCTGGCTTTTCGAGCTGACTACTGCAAACTCCTCATGATGGTCTCCCTGATCTTAGTTTGTAAAAAAAAAAAAATCAGTCCTTCTCATCTAGTTTCTGTGCCATTTTCTCCTTTAGTGAAGCATTCTATGTGTTCTAAATCTCAATCCCTTCACTTTGCAGATGAAAAAAGTAAGACTAACAGAGATTAAGCGACCTGACCGGTCAAACAGCTATTGCTGGTTATGAGCAAGGAAGAGAACCAGGCTTCCTGACTGCAGTTTGGGTTGGGCTCTTTCCACTATAGCCCCAATGCCACTAAATGAATATTCCCATTCAACCCCATAGAGGAGCCAGAAGGAGGATAAGGTTTCCACTACCCCACCCCAGCCCCCCAGAAATAAGCAGTAGTATTCAATCCACTATACTACCTATCTGATCCAAAGTGAACTTTTAAAACAATATCCCCAGGCCCTCTTCCCTCAATTAAGATACTGGTGACACGTACCTCCCATTTTATATAATCCTTGCTGTGTATAATTGCCAATTGTGGGATTCTTTTTCAGTTCTTTGACATATGAGATTAAATCTTCTATAGACTCTTTATAGCTGCACCCTCCCCCAAACCCACTTAAACCAATGCTTTTCCTCTTATCGAGCGAGTGTGCCTGCTGATATGCTCCAACGCCACCATCACCTAGCCCAGAAGCTGCTATTAGTATCTATGTGAAAAGTAATTAAATCATTTCTGCAATTATTCTCTCGTGCTTATAAATAATTAAGGGTTGCACATTCTCCTGGAAGCCACAAAAGTCCCAGGAACAGTGACTGACGGGAGAGATGGATTGGGAAACGTGTCTTTGAAAGGAAGTGAAATTCAGTGAGGGGTGATGATGGAGGAAGCAAGAAATGGAGAATGAGGAATGGGCTAAGAGTTGGGAAAATGGAAACAGAAGCACAAAACAGGGATAAGAGAAGAATGGAGGAGGGAATGTTCCAGAGATATTGGTAAAATGAAAGAAAAAGAAAGAAGAAAAATAGTGTACTGGAATAGACTTAGTAACAAAAGAGGAAAAGGAAGATGTGCAGGCAGAGGCAGACTGAAAGAGGCCAGTTCTTTTTTATCACTATTTCACAGCTAAGGAAAGTGAGGCAGAGAAAAGTTAAGTAACCAGGCTACGGTCACAGAATTAATGTGGAAGAGAACCAGAATCTGAGTCCAGGTCTGTCTTGGTCTGAATTCTATAGATAATCTGTGTACAATATCCTTAGGCCTTTAGAAATATTAAATGTGAATCCATAATGACCTCAAAATAAAAATTTTAATAAAAAAACATGTTATTACTGATGTCTCTTATCAACAGATTAGCATTGGTCCATCCACAGCACCTCAGTCACACACCCTCTGTGACCAAGGGCATGAAAATGAAAGCTAGCTGCTGGAGGGCATCTCTGCCATGAGGGAGAAAGCTAGCAGGGTTCCACAAAGATAGGACACAAATATCCGTGGTTGGCCTCGTTAAATGCCAAGTCCTAACCAACTAAACCAACTTGCCACAGACTGTAAAACTAACGTTTGTCAGCTCCAAAAGTCGAGGACAGACCGCCTGGGAACTCTTAACTATGCCAGGCCCTAAGGTAGGCCATTGAGGGACCGCGACACTGACAGGATGAAGCATGAAGATGGCTGTGTGCACCACATAAAGTCTAAGTCATGTGCAAGAATGGGTCACGGCAGATGGGGACAGGACGAGGGGAGAGAAGGACAGAGAAACATGAACCAGAAATGAGATGATGGGGGAACAGGAAGAAGAGAGAGGAGGGTAAGGAGGGCAGACAGAAGGGGAAATCAAAGGATCTAAGAGAGGGAGAAACAAAGAAGGGCCCAGACACAGACAGGTTAGAAGGGGAGTTTGAGAGGGCAGTAAAAGGCAGCTAAGAAGTCTTCATACAAAATAAGGTTTGAGCCCTCTCCACATGGTGTGCAAAATTAAAACGGTCTAAAAATCCTCAGAGTTCACTGATTAATCTGGGCTTCCTAATTCTACTTGATTCTATTCTCCTTCCCAGAATGACTTAACAGCATAACGCTCTCCAAGGCTCCTGAGCAGGTTCTCTGCTGTCCCCTGCTCAGCCAGGGGTGACCTACACCCTTCTCAAGGGGCTGCCCTTCAGCCTTTCTGTTTGCAGCAAGGTCTCCCAGCAGAGTCTCACCTCAGGATTGATGAGGCTGCCCATGAACAGCACGATTTGCAGGAGTCAGGAAAGTACCTTCTGTTTTAAACATGTATGTCCCTTATGGCTCAACATGACATCTGAAATTCCGCTCGCACACATTTCTTCCTCTGAGTTAAAATATAAATGCCCATGGAGCAGGTCGCACATTGGTTGCTCTTATCTATTCAGACTGTGGCAATGACTTAATTATTTAGACTGTCTTCCAGTTTGAAATGGAACAGGGGCCCATCAGGAGGAAATAGTGGGGGGCTACACGGAGGACAGACCCAAGACTGAATGACATAGTGCTCCTTGGGAAAGCTCCACCAGTGGACAATGCAAGGAGCTGGGGGCAAGCAAAAGGGAGTACTCTAAGCAGCCAAGAGGCAGAAAAAGGACACTGGACAACTAAACAAGGTAGCAGTTATCAAGGGGAGAAAGGGGCATGGGGAAGGGGAATTTCAAAATGATTAAAAATACATTCTTTCCCAATTGTGTAACTTTTCACAGGGCTGACCATTAAGATGAGGATGACAAATGTAGCCATGGTTGCCACTTGGAAGCCCCCAAGCACAGAAATGACCCCTGTTCGAGCTCTGCCACTACCTTCCATCAGACAAGAAACCAGCTCCAGATATGTACAACTCACAGAAGCATCAGAGGCCCCTGCTGTTATGACTGGGGAGCCTCGAGATTGGAGCAAAAGCAGGACAAGGAACACATCCAAAGGAGAGGAAGTACCCTTCTGCCAGAGCATGTTGTAGAGCATTCAACCTTTGTCCAAATCCCCCTTCTCTGGCTAACAGACTAGTTTTCATAATATCAGCTGAATTAGTCTCCAAGAAGAACTGAAATGATGCCGGTAACTACTCAAGGTTAGTTCCCTTTCATTAACCAGTGACACCCCCTTGGGCCCAGTAACAGAAGGGCCCAAAGAAAGAACTTTCAGAATCTGACGGCCGCACAACTTTCCTCAGTAAAATTTGCCATCATCAGTCTCAGAGAACAACAATGATCAGAGAGCAGACCATTCACAACACAAGTGTTCCTGTCTCTTAGCTCTCTCTCGTATAGATGTGCTAGCTATCTGTGGGGGAAATCGTATGGCAGGAGGGCAGGAGGAGAGCTGGGACTCTGGGTGCCATGCTTGCTCTCCACCCTACAGAGCCCCATCTTGCTCAGTCTGAGAAAAGCTTGCATGGGCAACGTGTGTGTAACCAGAGCTACTGCTGTTGCTGCTGTTGACATGTTCAGCAGAAGTTCCCCACTCCTCTCCTGCCTGCTTCTAGGAATCGGGCACTCACACTTCCTGTCCAAATTCCTCTATCCCTGGGCTCTGACCCTGGGACACAAGCCTTTTTTCCTACTTCCAGTATCAACTTCTGTTTCCAGAACCATCCACCTAGAGTGGGAGACCCTCTCTCTGTGATGTCTATTCAGAGGGGCTGTCGGGGAGGGCTCTGGCAGAGATCCCAGGCAAGCAGCCAGCAGGGGCCAAGGGGAAGAGAATTATTCACAGGATCACAGATGTTAGAGATGAAAAGAACTTGCAAAAACACATCTCACTCATCCATCCCACCTTGCAATGTAGGCCCTTTTCCAAGAGCATATGGCCTGTTCCCATCTGATTTCAAAGGATCTATCATTACCAACAAATACGCACCGAGCACGCTCTGTGTGCTCTGTGTTGTCCCAATCATGAGAGGAGGAGACAAATGGGCTCTCCCCCTCTGGAATGGGCTGCCATACTGACAGATAAATCTGCCTCTCACATGTGTTGCCTCAGCCCACCGCCATAACACCAGATACCTTTCACACACCTATCATTCTTGCACGTAAACAGGCCTTTGATCGTCGTGGAAACTACCAGGGAGAGTACATGCTGATGGCCCAGCAAAAAGAGAGGTCCTTTGGGTACCGCCTCTAGGAACTGGATTTCAGTCCCAGGTAACAGTAGTTACAGCTGATACGCTAAGACTATTCAGGAAGTAGAAGGAGATAGTTTGCTCCAAGACGTATAGCCATGCAGGACAGTGAGACAAAGATACTATTACTTCTTTGTCCATTTCTCATCTGCTGAGATGTCAATTTCTCATCTGCTGCATTCTAACTGCTGCTTAGACTGGCGTACATCTGATTTCACTTTCTCCTGACACACAGCAAGCTAGGAAAAACACCCCCCGCCTATCCCAGAAATATCAGTGAAGAGTTTGATCTGACCTAGAAGTCAAATCCTGGGGCATCCACTTGGCAGTGTCCTGGGCTTCAGGGTCTCAGGCCCACTCTTGAGAGTTCAGAGTTTGGAAAGAACTCAGTCCATCAGACTGGGATTGACCCGGCAGTTTTGCTCACCCCCATGTCCTTCTCTCTTTGAATGTTCTTTCCTCTTCTTCTTGTCTCTCCTCCCATTCTCCCTCTCTTTAAGAGCTGTGCTCTTGTTCTGAATGTTTGGGTCTTAATCGAGATGGGCTGGGCGAGGGAGGAATCACTTTTGCCTAAGCTCCAGTTGACTACATTCTGGACGGCTGGGATATTCCCCTCCCAGGTTAAGCTAGATGTCCCAAGAAGACCAAGTAAATGAAGTGTTCAAGAGGAAATGTAACACACTGCTGGTGTCCGTGGGCTTTACTGTCAGTCAGGCAAGTGGTTCCATTTCCATTCGGCCATGGCCAGTGTGTCACCATGAGCCAGTTACCTTCTTTTCCCATCCTCAGTCTCTCCATCTTTAAAAGGAGAATAATCCTACTGCCTAAGCTCTAGGGCTCCTTCAAGGGTTAAACTTGCTAAACGCAAGTAAAGCACTATCTCATATAAACTGCAGCACTAACATGTAGTGGGCATTTGGTTTTTTTAAAGGAGAAAAATAGGAGGAAGCTGGCTTCTTATGAAAGCCCAGATCTAGCCACCACCCAGGTCTCTTACCACCCAGCGAAAATCCAGGATTCCAAACACACCCCAAAGAGCATGTCAACTGAGCCTACACCAAGACACTTAACAGGCTGCATTCTAACTGAAAGTCAGAGACAAGGGGATGGTTGATTTTCCCCATGCCCAATTCCATGGCCTCTCCTTATCATTTCCACATTGCTCCCTTTCTTCTGTTTCCCTTTGCTCTTCTCCTCTTCTCCATTAGTGTCTTCCCATCTCCTTCCAACTCCCCTTCCTGTGTCTTCACCGTTATTAAGCAGCCACATGAATGCATTGCACTGAGGACCATGAACAATAAAGCTCAACAGGTAGATAACTGATTATCACAAAACTTTATAATCGAAACAATATGCCGTGTTCTACTGACTGGGGTCCCCAAACCTGGTGGTATTTCA
This sequence comes from Panthera leo, assembly GCF_018350215.1. NCBI lineage: Eukaryota > Metazoa > Chordata > Mammalia > Carnivora > Felidae > Panthera > Panthera leo. The sequence goes on from NC_056685.1 coordinate 47,179,212, forward strand.
GAATCCCTTAAGAGAAATTTGTAAAAATAGCAATTAGTGGGGCTTGACTCCAAAAGGGTATTTAGGTACGGAACCAGAAAATCCATATTTCAACAAAATAATAATAAAATAAACTCCTCTGTTGATTCTCAGGGCCAGTCCCTTTAAGAACTACTACCACACAGGGGCGCTGGGGTGGCTCAGTTGGTTAAGCATCTGACTTTGGTTCAGCTCATGATCTCGTGGCTCGTGGTTTGTGTATTCAAGCCCTGCATCAGGCTCTGTTGGATGTTTCTTAACTCCCTCTTTCCAACCATCGCTTTAGCTTCCTAAATCATGCAGCTTTATATTTGAGAATTTACAATCTTTGCTTTTATATAAGCAGTGGGAACACTGCAGTGGTAAGAGAATGAAGGCCAAGGGGTTGGAGGGAGAGCTGGAAGGGCCGTGCAGACAGTGGATCTGTGAAGGCAGAAGGAGCGAGAGGACAGATGGAAGGCCGTGGAAGTATGGGCAGGCAGAAGAAGGAAGAGGGAGGGGTGGGTGGCAGCCGTAAGCAGGAACTACAGTGGAGCCCAGCTTCCCGTGGAGTCTGTTGTCCTAGCAACACGACGATGCTCAAAGGTTGAAGGCTGCCGCTCCTTACAACTCTGGACAACATGTTGTCAAGGTAACAACGCATCTGAGACACATGGTGGCAGGCCAGGAGGACTTGGGCCGGTGCCAGAAGTCCTCAGCTCAAGGCAGGCGGCACTGATTGGCTGTGCCGTTACACTATCTCCCATTCTCAACACCCACACCTCTCACCTCAATATCTCACCCTGGTTGCTCCATCTTCTCAGTGCCTTTACCCCCATTTGGGAAAAGGGACAATTAAATCAAACTGCCACTACATAGACAGTCTAGGAACTGGCCTCAGGACACGGTGCATGGGAACTCCAAGAACTCAAAATGAGAGACAGCTCTTTAGTCAGGGTAGAGCCAATCACGATGCTTCTAACTTCCTACAATACTTTGCTCATTTGTTTACAGGTCTGTAAGCAACTTGTGTGGAAACAATGAAACAGAACAGAAAGCTACCTAATCCACAGATCTATCAAAAAAAAAAAAATGATGCCTGATTCAAGAGGAATTTGTATTTCAATACTACTAGAAAGGGCAATAGCAGCCATTTATTCAAAACCAGGTGTAATGAGTCCTTTATAGGTTATTTTGTCTCCTAGTAACTCTTAGAAGTTGATGAATATTAACTCCTTCATATCGATGAAACAAACAAACACCAGATCACAGTAGTCATACAACGTAGCAAAAGGGCACCCAGCTTCTGAAAGATGGAGACAAGACTTAAAACGGCTCTAAGGTATATATTCTATCCACTCTACTGTCTCCATCTGAAAAGATGCTAAGTCAACTTCCATCACTCCCTTCTTACACCTTCTAGAATGAATTGCAAAATAGCCAAGTTGACGCCAAGACTCTCAGGCCATACACGATCTGGCCTCATAGTACCTTTTCAGCCTCAAATTCTACCATTGCCCCCACTGCCCACCACCCTCCAACTCAGACCATATGATACTCACCAAAAAAGCCAAAGAGCAAAAACTTCCCCCCTTTGAGGCCTCCACACCTGCTCTTCTCTCTGCCAAAATGCTGCCCCTGATATCTTCATGCATCTTGATCCTTACCATACATCTCTCAAGTGCTATCTCCCCCTGAGACCTGTCCTGAAGACCCTAAGATAGCCCTACCTGATACCCCTTACTGCTATTTTCATTAAAATATTTACTACTACCTAAAAGAATATTGTTTAATTCATATCTTTGTTTATTGTCAGTCAGTGCACCATGAGGATATGTCTCTCTTATTGACTCTATCTCCAGGACCTTGTACAGTTCCTGATATCCAGCAGATACCTAATAAATATTTTTTGAATGAATGAATAAGTAAATGAGAAAGGATGATGTTTGCTAAAAGAAGTTTCAAAATCTCCTGCTACTACCTCTGGAAACTTAATTGCACTGATTAAATTTAGTTGGTGATATTTTGCTGATTAGTATGTCAGTTGAATCGCATATGTTTATCTTTTGGAACTTCAAGAAAAAAAAAGCTTATTTCTTTCTGCTCCCTCCTTTGAAAGAAAGCTAATAAAAGTCCAGATTATCACTGGCGCCCCACTGCTTTGCATTAAAGGTTTTCTCTGCTACTTCAGAAGGCACCCCTAACTTGAGGCAGTCCTTTTTCCGTGTCTGGTTGCTAGAAATAAAGTGGACATGAGTGTTAAAACTCTAAGATGTGAGTGCCGAGTTGTTGATGGCTGGTATCTGGAAGATGTGAGGAAGAGAAGGGTGATGGAAAGAACAGCCTATAGACAGGTAGAGATGTATTTTCCAGCAATCAGAGATTAATTCTCACATCCATTTCCATTTGGATTTAAAATACTTTTCTTTTAATTGCAACTGACATTTGCTGCAATGAAATAATTAATTCAGTGATACATTTAACACGTATGTATTAAAGGCTTACTATGAGCCAACCAGTATGTTAGGTTCTGAGGATACAAAAATGAAAGAGACAAAGTTCCTGCCCTTAGGAAGCCTGCAGTCTAGCAGGGCAGGGCAGCTAATAAAAAAAGCTATTATGATGAATTACAGTTGTAATAAGGACTATGAAAATCACACAATGAAAGAGAATAAAAAGGAAAGAAGCAAGGGTTTTGATCTACAAGTAGAGAAGAATAAAAATCTGAAAGCACAAGGACTTCAGATTGGGAGACTAGCCCTAGCCTGAGAGGTACCATCCTGGGCACTGAAAAGGCTAAAGAGAATAGCCACTACATCCAAAAGCATACAAATGTGCACATACACACACACACACACACACACACGAGCGTATGCACGCATATGCACACAAAACAGAGAATCAAATACAAAAATAAGGAGAGAGGAGTGTATAAAGGGAGGTCCCAGGGCTCAAAGACAAGCTTCGCTGCCCTGTAGTTCCATCAAAGGCTCCAGCAGGGGGGTAGCTGCCAAGAACACTGACTCTTCACCCTTCCGGCATTGTCCCAGGCCCCGGGGGTCGGCCAGAATGTCAGAGCACCACCACCTTGGACAGAACTCCCAGAGTGCACACCTAATGACCACACAACTAGGTGAGTTCCCATCAGTATGATGGCTCGGGTGCCTATTTACATCCTCCTCCTCACTCCTTCATTTATTCACATGGAAAACCTCTCATAGACACGCACTGGCTGGCTCCTACTATTTGCCCCGTCTTTTCCAAGCACTTTCACTAACCTTACTCAATAACCTTAAGAAAATAGGAGCTATTTGTATCACCATTTTACAAGGAGGACTCGAAGGCTCAGAGAAGTTAAGTACTCTGCCAAAGATCACACGGTCAATGAGTAAGCCGGGAAAGCACCTAGGCAGTGAGATTCCAGAGACCCCCCTCTTAACTATGGTGTGGATATCACTTTCCTAGGGCCGCCATCACATATTACCACACACTCGGCGGCTGAAAACAACAAGGTTCATTTTCTCACAGTTCTGAAGCCTGAAATCAAGGGTGTTGTCAGAGTCATGCTCTCTCTGAAGGCCCTAAGGGAAAATCACCCTTTGCTGCTGCCAGCTTCTAGTGGCTTCTCTGGCACGTTGTGGCTGACTCCAGCCTCTTCTCCTCTTTTAAAGCCCTCTCCTTTGTGTCTAGGTCTTCTCCTCTTCCACTTCTTAGAAGGACATTTGTCACTGGATTTAGGGCCAGTTGGCTAATCCAAAATGATCTCATCATGAGATCCTTAACGATATCTGCCAAGACCCTTTTTTCCAAATCAGGTCACATTCACAGGTTACAGGAGTTAGGACATGGACATATTTCTTGGGGGGACTGCCTCTCAACCCACTACAGTGTAGAGAGTGCACAGTCTAATAACTGTTCGTTGTTCATTAAAAGTTAGCTATTACTACGCATCAGACATTATGGCATGTGCTAGGAATACAAAAATTAGTAAAGCATAGCCCTGGCCTACAATGAGCTCATTGTACAGCAAGTGGGACAGATAGGTAAATAAGCCAAGTTATAACAAAAGCATAAATAGGACACAGGTGGAGTGCAAAAAAAAAAAAAAAAAAGTCAATCCTGTGAAGAAGAGAGTCAGAAAAGGGTACACAGAAGTGCCACAACTTCTCTTAAAAAGTGGGCAGGTGTTTCTGGATGGACAAGGAAGAAGATATTCTAAGGACAGGAAGTAGCACAAACAAAGGCACAGAGATGCAAAACAGCCAGGACCAGTGAGGGAGCTATAAATAATTTAGTGTGGCTTAACATTACTGTTCAAGGGCGGGGAGGTTAAGAGAAAATCCTGGAGAGGTAGCCTGGGACCAGATCAAAGAGGATGTCTTATTCCAAGCTGTGGGAAGCCAGTGCAGAGTTTTAAGCAAAAGTGTTGAACAATCAGATTTGAGTTTCTCAAGAATCACACAGGTCAGCCATGTGTCAGGGCAGACGAGAGAGAAGGAGTGCCAGCACTGAGGTCATCACAGTGTCTGGAGGGACGAAGAGGAAGGTACCAAGGCTTCCTCACTGTTTGCTCGACCATCCTGAGGGGGAAGGGAGTGTCCTGGGTTGATTCCCAGACTGCCTAACTACCCTTCCTAGAACACTCTCTTGGTTTCTATAATGCCTCTCCGTCCTTGTTTTTCTCGTTCTTGTCTCATCTCCAATAATTAAGTACCTTCGCTGCTTTATCACCTCCACCCCCTCTGGCTATTCCTCAAAGGTAGTTCTGTCCTAAGGTAGTTTTGTCCTTGACCCACTCCCCTCCTCTTTCCACTTGTTCATTCTGAGCCATCTCATCTACCCTCCCGATTTCAACTACCCTCGCTTGCTAATGAGGTTCATATCTTTATTTCCAGCCCAAATCACTCCCTTTACCTCCAAGTCCAAAACCAACTGCTAACCAGATATTGCCGCTTGTATGACCTACCCATGTTCTAAACTGTACTCATCCTCCTTTGTACTGTCACCAAATCTATGACAAATCTAATTACTCTTGTCATCATAATTTCTGGCATAGCACTAAAAGGGTCAAGTGTTCAATGCTGCAGAAGGTCAAGAAAAAGAGAAAGTCCATTGGATGTGGCGTTTTGTAGAAAGTGAGAGATGAGGAAGTGAAAACAGCAATGTAACTACTCTTTAAGGAGCGGAACTGTCAAAAGAAAGAAGGAGGGAGAACTGGGGTCAAGAAAAGCTTTTATGCCTCTGTTTATTAATATGAGAGTGATCTGAGAATGTTCAATGAGGGAAGAAATGTATTTTGGTTAGAGCTATTTTTGACTGTTAGGTACTATCATACATACGGCAGCACACCAAACGTGCCTAGTTGCCAGGCTATAAATGTCAGAAGCGCACACACACACACACACACACACACACACACACACACTTTACAAAAGCAGTCATTACTATATCAAAAACATCCCTGAAACATGTCCAAACATCTCCCGAGGACCACTAAGCTAGAAAAAAAAATGTCAGTGGAAAAGAATAAATTGATATTTAAGGGGAAAAAGGAAATAACTGATGAGCCAAGGTCCTAGTTCTGGAGGAAATGTGTGGAGATTAGACCAAAGGCACAAAAGCAGGGTTTAGTGGGAACCAAGAGAAATGACACATGAGAGATGTCTGGGCTTTGGAATCACACAGGCATTGGTTCAATTCCCAGACTGTTACTTACTTCTTTTGAGAGATACAACTGAGGGAACTACTGTCCCCAACCCTTTCCCCTTTGCCACCTCCCCCAGGTGGCTCAGAGGCTCCCACAGGGTTGACCATATGACATTGTTTGAGTTCATGACATTAGGGACATGGAGAAGACTCTCCCTGATCTAATACCCACGCACCAGCTTTTTCTATGGGCATGATGCCTAGAACTAGGGCAGCATCCTTATAGCCACGACAAAACTGCCACGGGAATCCCAGAGGTCAGCCCTGGTATCACTACATCACTGAGTTGCCGCCACCAGACCCTGTCTCCAGGTGCCTTATTCCGAGACACCAATAAGCACCTATTTGTTTAAGCCACTATGGGCAAGTCACTAAGCTAAAGGTCTTGGGCAAAACAGTTAACCTCTCTGATCTACCATTTCCTTATAAAGGACAAAATACATGCCTCATGAATTCAAGGAAGGAATTCAATAAAACAGCATTTTTAAGGTCATATAAGGTGACTAGCTCAGAGCTTGGCAAAAGTCAATGACCAATCAATGTTAGTTCTTTTCTCATGGCAACCTCCTAACAACCCATGATAATTTGGGTGTTCTCTGTCATAAAATAGAAAGGTAGCAATAATTTTTTTGTCCTTGGAAAAATGGAATCAAACTAGCCTTTAACATTACTCTCCTGCATGCTGGACCCTTAACCACAGAATCAAAATATGATTTTGAATAAAATATAGATCTAATGCCTAAGAATAAGGCAAAGAGAATCACAGTAGTCTCAGAAAGAGGAATAAAAATGTATCCTCTGTGTAAAAATCATAATCCAAGGCATTTTTCAAGAATATCAGTATAATCTATTTTTTTTTATTTTTCTATATATTTATTTATTTTTGAGAGACACAGCGTGAGGTAGGAGAGGGCAGATAGAGAGGGAGACACAGATTCTGAAGCAGGCTCCAGGCTCTAAGCTGTCAGCACAGAGCCCGATGCGGGGCTTGAACTCATGAACCGTGAGATCATGGCCTGAGCCGAAATCGGATGCTTAACTGACTGAGCCACCCAGGAGCCCCTATCAGTATAATCTATTAAAAGCTGGCTGGTGATAGTAAATTAACTGCCCTCCTGTATATATATATATATATATATATATATATATATATATATATATATAACATATCACTACTTCCTACCCAGTACCTTTAATATGTCCTTTATCTAACAATTCACTTTTTCTTACATATAAACACTTCCAAATCTATGAGTGACCCTAGATTCAAACACTATTTTATTCTGCTTTCTTTTTTAATGTTCTTGACTTACCTTCATTGCTTATATCCTGTGTGTAACAGTTTATTGAAATCACTGTATGTCCCTGTTTTGAAAATCTTGGTAAGTCCTGATCATGTCACAATCGGTAATTATGTCACCACAGAGGCAGAACCCACTGAGATGCTGCTTATCCCCAGGCCTAAAATGAAGGGTATTAGCATCCCAAGGTTTTCTCTTTCAGTTAACAGGAAAACATTTAGGATCCCATATTCTTCAAGTGATTAGGTATGGTCTGGTACATGAAAAGACAAGAAAACGTAAGGCCTACAATTTATCAAGCATTGTCTACCGTTCTTTATAAAGCTTACAACCCACTAATGAAGGTGTTATTTTGACGCCATTTTGTGAATGGAAGTTTCGAGACTCAGAGAGCTTAAAGAGCACAACTAAGGTCACATGGCTGGCGAATGCACAGAACTCGAGCCGATCTGCTCCAAAGCCCGCATTCTCTCTGCGTTGTGCCACAGCCTTCCTGCAGACACACTATCACTTGCCTGGAAGATGTATGAGAAACAGGATGGCTGGTGCATTACTTTCTAGCACCAAGTACTTTCATGGCTATAAATGCCTAAAGCAATTTCTGGGGCCTCAGTTTCTCCAAGCATTAAAAACCGCATCTGTATTGGGGCACCTGGGTGGCTCAGTCGGATAAGTGTCCGACTTCGGCTCAGGTCATGATTTCACGGTTCATGGGTTCAAGCCCCGAGTCAGGCTCTGTGCCAACAGCTCAGAGCCTGGAGCCTGCTTCAGATTCTGTGTCTCCCTCTCTCTCTGCCCCTCCCCTGTTCACACTCTGTCTCTCTTAAAAATAAACATATTTTTTTTTTTTTAAACCTGCATCTGGATTTCAACTGGCCAGTATCTTGAAAGCAAATCCTAGCTCCATCTTTAAAAGGGAGGGTGTGCTGGCCAACAAGAAACCTATTCCACAGTCACAGGTGGAAAGGCCTGGAATCCACACAGACCTAGGGCTGCACCACTGCAAAGCCTATAGGGTCTTAAGAGAACTGCCCACCCATCTTTCCCCAAAGTATAGTTCAAGGCAGAAGGGAAGATCCCAGCATTCTTCTGACTCCTTGGTGTGTGGAATGGGAGTCTCAAAATCAGCCAAAAAAAAAAAAAAAAAAAAGGTTTTCAAGTCAAACATACTTGGATTTGGATCCCAGTCCCACTATTTCTCTAACTGTGTCACTTTGGCCATGGTACGTAAACACCCCAATGTCGTTTGAACTAAAACAAGTACTACCACTTATGTCACAGGGTTGCAGAAGAATTAAAATACTCATTAACATCGTGCCTAGCACCAAGTCGGCACGCTCTATTAGTCTTTCTGCCCTCTTGTCTTCTCCAGTATGTCTTCACTGTACTCATCCAACCTGAAACACCACGGTTTGCTCTTGAAGTGTTCAGTCCCAAGGAATACCAGATGACAGACAACTAAAAGCAAGGTAAAAACACTGAAAGACACCCAATTCAAGGAAGAAGCACAGAGCGAAATATGAGTAGCAGAGCCATCTTGGTTTCAAGATTGGGCTGAATATGGAAACCCACATGAGCAACTGGAAGGCAACAGTCTATTTACAGTGTCACACATCACTGCTGGCTCACTCTCTGCAAATACATTGCATCAGATGCGTGTTGGGGGAGGCAGAGGCAATAGGGGGGACAGCAAGAAGAGATAGGGCCAATGAAGAGTAGGGGCCATCTTCTAGCCCCAGTTGGATTCAAACTGTGGCATTCTGCACAGAAAATGAGAGTGCTATTCAAAGCATCAATCCTCAGCCAAACAACTTAGAAAGGAAAGAATCATAGCAACAGGCTCCAGAGTAAGATATTTTCACATGTCCTTTAATTAGGAACAAGTTAGGAATATGGTACAGATTACTGCCAGACCCTGACCCTCTACTCAGCATCTCCTCTTCTCTTCCATTCTTGCAGCATTACAGATTGGATCTTGTGTTCTCTTTTCTGATCCGACTGTAACTTCCACTTTCTGTTTTCCTTCCCACCTCTTGCCTAAACTATTTTCATTGACCCTCCTGCTAATGTCAGTAGGTCTGTCATTCCCTGTCACACGGCTCCTTAATCCCTCACCTGAAGCAACTGTTTCTACAGTAGTTTTCCAGAAATGTCCACATATTTTATTTCAGTTTCTCTTCAAAGTGTTGTAAAGTGGGGAGGGTAGAAGACAAAATTTAAATGTTATAAACTGTAGGCTGAGTGTCATCCAACTTTACGTGGTTGGTTTGTTTAAATTTCCAAAGCTCATGAGAATGGAGACTAACACTCACGACTTCTAATTCTTACTTTAGGATTTTGTGAGGCAGAATTGTATCACTAGCAAGTATGAGCTTCAAAATAGGTACTGATGGAATGTGAATCCCATTCCCACTGCTCACTGTGGTATCTTGGATTAGTTACTTAACCTCTCTGAGCTAAAATCTGAAAACCCAAGAAAGATTTCAGCATATCAGCAGAGAAACCTCCTGAAAAGAAACAGAAGTACATCTAGCTTTAGTTCATTATTTGGACTGGGATGGGCATCCTAAATCCAGGATCTCAGGGAGAATAAAAGCAATTATAACAAGGCAAAATAAAGTAGGCTCTTTATACTCAGGTGGGGAACTGCCAAAAATCACCTCATCCATTTTTAAATGGTCTCCGTTACTATTCTAAACAGTCTTGTGTTACAGGCACCTAGCGGTACTTGCCTCGCTAAAGCTCTTCCATAGCCGAACATGCCTTTTTTGGCTGTGGCATGGCTATACCACCGATGAGCTTCGGCTTCCTGGTGGGGAAGGACCAAAGGTCCCACCCCACGTGTCAGAGCTCCTCCAGATTTTCACCTGAGCTCTCTTCTTGGACCGTGTCCAGCTCAGCAGTGTCTCTACAATTGGCCATGACTCTATTCAATTCCCCATCCTTTTCCTGTATCCTGAAGCCTCCTTTTCTTCAAATTGCCCCACAGAACCGTCAGCTTGGCCTACAGAACGCTGTGCTGGAAACTTGGTGAAGCTCTTGGTGAAGCTATGTATAATCTCACTGAATCGTCGACAACTCTACAATACATTCTGGATTATTGTCCCCATTACAACAGGCAAGGGAACCAAGGTTTAGAGTAAGTGGTTAGCAAGTGGTCCAGATTCCCACATCTAGAGGTGGTGGTTAAAACCAGCCCTGACTCCCAATTCTGAGCTTCAAACAGCTCTACTCTTCTGGCTCCAATGCTTCTTTCCGCCATGGTATAAGGTTCATTTCCTCATTGGGAAAGTAGAACCCTCATTCATGTTTCTACTCATTAATTAGCATACGCAAAAAAAAGTGAGTACAAGCTATTGGGCCAGATACTGAACTTGTGCCTCTCTCCACTTTGGTCAAAAATCTTTGTTAACAGTGTTTTCTTCTGTTACGAACTCCTTCCATCAGGGACTTTATTCCTGTAATAGAATCTTCCACAAGAACACCTAATAAGTGGGTCTTATATGCAGCAAGCTAACAACAACAACAAAACTAAGGTAGAAACTGAGATGGCAACTACCCATCTCCTAGAACGGGGAAGCAAAATGGAAAGCTTAGTTATCATCCTTCAGATGGTACCTGTATCTCAGAGACTAGGCCTTAAACGTGGCAAAGCTGTATTTCTTGGTCCCATTTTCAGATGTTTTGTCCTGTGGCCGCACAGTTGATTCATAGTTGTCAAACTCTGTGTCCTCATTCTATGTTTGTAAAATATGGTCATGGTACTTAAAAATAAACTTCTATTTAAAAAAAAAAAAACTGGCCTTAGAATTTGAGATGTTTTATTTTTGAAACTTGCCCCAAAAGCTTGTTTCTCTGAGATCTGGGGGATCTTTCTGTTTGCCTTCATACGAATCCTTTAAGCCAACAAATGGCCCTCTGCACAGCTGCTGGGAATCTTGGCCCCACAGCCCACTCAGCCGTGCTGGTTCCTGCTCTCCCTCCCCTGCAGCTACCAGCCATTTAGGTGCCTGACCCCTTAGGGCTAAGCCTCCAAACCTCCAGCTTCTGTGGCATCAGGACTTCCTTCCTTCTTCCTTTTCCTCTTTCTACTTACCTTTTGGAAATCTTTTCAGGTCAAAAGTCAGTTTGATATTTTTAGGCTATTTTAGGAAATTTCCTAAAAACCACTGCTTCTCCCCCTTTTTTGGGGGGGGTGGTGGAGAGAGAAAAAAGATAAGATGGAATATTTGTTTGTCGTTCCATGGTAGGGAGGTGACGGGGGTGGGGGAGCATCTCATTACAATCACTTGCCTTCAATACTCCCTTTTACCCCCAGGGGTAGTCACCAGTAGGCCCTCTGTGGACTCAGGTTATACCTAAGGCTATACCATGTCATCTCTTCCTTACTGCTCTCCTCTGGTCAGATCCCAGTATCGCCATTATGAATGAAGTGGTGGGTTACTTTTAGTCAGGTAACACCTACCACAGCGCTGTATAATGGAGAAGTAAAGAACAGGAAGGTATGCGAGACCTTGACTAGACTCTCCCTTTTCTTGAAAGACAACAGAGCACATGGCCTTTGGAGCCAGCAACCCATGTTAAAGTCCTGGCTGCCACTTACTGGCTACATCATTTCGGCTATGCTTTTTAATCTCTCAGGGCCTCAGTCTCCCCAACTGTCAAATGGAGATAAATAATATGACTTAGCTCACTGAGTCATTAAGAGTATTAAATACGATAATGCCCGCAAAGAGCTGTGTGCTCAAGCAGATGGTAAACACTAAAGCACCTAGAACCAATCAATGGACAAAAGAGCCCAGTCTTTGCGTCTTACCTCATATTATTATATCTTTATTATGCATTTGTAAGAGATACAACAGAGAAGCAGCTGAGCAGTGTAGCCAGTAACCTCTTCTAGTGGGGCAGGGGCAGGTTATTATGAAATAACGCATTTGTAAGAGATACAACAGAGAAGCAGCTGAGCAGTGTAGCCAGTAACCTCTTCTAGTGGGGCAGGGGCAGGTTATTATGAAATAACGTTAAGTTGCACAATAGCCTGAATAACAACAACAACAAACTATTTTCATTTGTCGTGCTCTCAAGATAAGTATACACTTATTTATGACTCAAAAATTTGGCTCATCCATCTTGGCATTCTTTCAGTGCAATACCATGCCCTCAAAATACCACTCCTAAAATATAATCAGTGGAGGAAAATGATGTTAAAAACGTCTACCTGAAGCAAAAGCTCAAAGGGTTGGTAACAGTTAGTCTACATTTTCCATTCTGCTTAAGTTTATCCCACTGCCCTTAGCATGGGTTTCCGGTGCCAGAATGTGTTTTCTAATATCTCTTCCTGTGCCCATGTGAATGGAACAATACCTTTCTCATATGCAGCTGAGGTCCCTCCACCTAGTACTTCATTCAACTTGACCTTTCCTAGACTGAATGAAGGAAGCTCCAAAACAGAAGTGAGTCATCTCTGCCTGCCGACAGATGGCAGTAATGATCGCGCACGGTTGTTTTAGCCTGCTAAACCCTGCACTGTGGTGGTTCTTGGCATGCTTGTGGTGTCTGTGCTAGCTTTTGGGGTGTTTACAAACATCATTAACCCCACAGCATGTCTTTTAAGTACGAAACGAAAGACGGTTTCAAAAGTAATGATAAGAAGTGGAAGATGACAATGCAAAGATAGGGACCCTTTAAAAAACCCAACGTGATGGAAAACAATAAAAATTGCACTGGGGGTGAAATGAATCATTCTAAGATATGAATAACCGCGAAGGGCAATACATATGTGAGAAGGGCTGTCCCTAAGCAATGAGCTGTAATCAATAAAGCAAGGGAACATATCTGAGTAAGTGGAAAATGTCAAAACAAAACATAACCACAAAGAAAACACTTTGTGCAATTAAAGAATAGGCATCAGTGTCCGATGATAATTAACTTGTCATAGAACAATTAATCTAATGTTAATGTACAAGAGTCTACTATTTATTTGAGGCCTTAAAGCTGAGGTGCTCAACCTTAACCACACACTAGAATCACACGGGAAGCTTTTGAGACTCCGGACGCCCAGGCTGCATCTGGGCGGTTCAGAATCTCTGGGGGAAGGATTCAGGCATCAGTAGTGTTGAGAGCTCCTCAGTTGATTCCAATGTGCGACCCGGGTTAAGAACCATTGCCTTCAAATCTAAGCATGGAGAAAAGGCAGCTACTACTGGCTCCGTGGATTAAAATCCATTCCAATGTGTAGATCCATGTGTGATATGCACGGACACCTTAGCAAGAAGTACCTCCCCGTGACATCTGTATCTTCAAGGGGACAACTAATCCGCCTGAAGGGATTTTTCTTTTTATAGTCTTAAAGCTGGGCAGGGGGAGAATTTGTGTTACCAAAAAAGAATAGAGCACACCTTATTTTAAAGTTTTGAAGGAGCTATTCATACACATACTTACATATTTGAAGAAAATGTATCACAGAAAGAACTACAAGCTTCAACATCTCTTAGTCATTGCAGTAAATCCATTTGCAAACAAATGGACACACAAACCTGTTCGAAACTACAGAGCTCTAAATACCAGTATCATTTCCTCACTTTCATCTCCAAAGGGAGACACTGATTCCTGATCTATCCACTTACTCCATGCATTCTGGTTACTTTCTTTCATAATCAAGTTTTGCATTCAAACACACACATCATTTAGTTCTCAGTACAACCCCCCAGGTTCTCCTCCCTGACTCCCTCCTTTACCTTATCCGCCATTATCATAGAGGAGCCTCCGTGGATGCCCAGGATGGGGGTGAGTGTCTGGGCTGAAATGAAGTCAAGGATCTGGGCGATGGCCTCCTGATCTGTGTCATCGGCAAACACCACGCCCTGGATCTTCCGGTCGGACATGAGATCACAGATGCGGGTGATGATGCTCTTTGGGTCAGTCTCATTCATGGCTACCAGCTCCACACGGGGTACCACGGAGAGATGGTGGAAATCATCTTTCTCGTGGGCATCCTTGATGGCCACCTCGTCTGAAGTGCCCACGAGGATGACAGCAATGCCAATGCTGGGGGGGCTCTTCTGAGAGCGAGCTCTGCTGCCTGACACAGCCAGGACAGCCAACACCAACCAGAACTTGGGAGAACAGCACTCGGCTCTGGGCTTCATCTTCAACTCGTCGACTCCCTGAAAACACAAAATGAGAGGGGTTAAATTAACGACCCTCCTATGTGACCTCTCTGGGAAGGGGCTGGATACTGCAAGTCAAGGGCCTTATCTCCTTTCACTGATCATCTAACCCAACTCCTATCTTTGAGCCTTGTCCCTGATCTCTCGTGTTTGTTTGCTCAGCAGAATGGAAGGAAAAAAAAAAAAAAAAAACCTTCAAAAGCATCAGAAATCCTTAAGCAAGACAATAAAAGCTATTGCTATAGCCATCAGCAGCTAACAGAGGCAAAAGAGGATGACAGTGGTCCAGGCAGTCATACCAAGGGCACAAATGCAGGAGTCTCCAAGAGGGGGTCCTGCTGCTGCTGCTGTGTGATCCCTGGTACTTCTGCCACAACCCATCTTTGAATTGCTCTTGGGCCAAGGGGATGGCAGAGACTGGGCAAATGAGCAGCAAAATGGACTCAGCAGAGGCTAGCAACAAAACACAGTCTGGGCAAGCTGGCCATATGCAGGGAGCTACAGAAACATAAGGCCCTCTACTTTGTGTTCACCTCAAAGAGAACAAGAGCCTGGAAATTCTTTAGCAACTCTTTTAGTAAATGACTTTTACTACTTAAAAAAACAACAACAGTGGAGAATACTTTTAAAAACATCTTGGGGCACCTGTGTGGCTCAGTCACTTAAACATCTGACTCTTGATTTCAGCTCACGTCATGATCTCACAGTTTGTGAGATCGAGCCCTGCATCAGGCTCAGCACCGTCAGTGAAGAGCCTGCTTAGGATTCTCTCCCTCTCCCTCTCCCTCTCCCTCTCCCTCTCCCTCTCTCTCTCCCTCTCCCTCTCCCTCTCCCTCTTTCTCTGCCTCTCTCTCTCTCTCTCTCTCTCACACACACACACACACACAAAATAAATAAATAAACAAACAAAAAATCTCAATTGATCCTGACACTCTTCCAGGAGGGAAGTAAGAAAGTAAGTAAGAAAGTAAGAAAAGTAAGAAAGACATTATTTTTCCTATTTTATAGATGTTAAAGGTAAGGCTCAAGCTAAGAAGTCCAAGACTATACCAATTAAGTGAAGCAGACATGAATCCACATCTTCTGGCTTTGAGGCCAATTTGCATTCCATTGCATTATGCCACGCTGTCTCTCACAGTATCAATTACTACAAGGAATAGTTTCATTGTGATTTGTTATACATCAAAGTACGGCGACTTAGACAAATACTGTTGGTATCTGTAGGGTTAGAACCACTTGAGAAAAATTTTCCATGGCATCTTACAGCAGCGACTTCCTCGAGACGACTGGCTCATATTTGAGCATAATTCACCACCTTTTACCTACAACCAACTCGTTCTTGTGCTTCCACATATGGCCCTAAATCTTACACCGTGCACCGGACTGAGGACACAGCTCCCTACCGAGCTTGGTCATTTCTCTTTACATTTTGAACCATTCTCCAAGAGGTCTTCTTATTTAAACAGAACTGATCCTGCTTATGTTATTTTGATTTAAGTAATCATTTACTGCACATCTGTTAGACCCTGTGTGCTATGTTAGGCATTTCCTTTTATACAACCTCTTTGGTCCTCATAGAAACTCTATAAACTAGTCATCTTTTATCCCCATTTCTCAAATAGAGAAACTGCAACTCAAAACAATTATGTAATTTTCCCAAGGTCAGTGGTATTATAATGCCAGTGTGCTAGTATGTAAACATGGCATTTTGTTCCTGAGGAAACATTCTACCGACTGCACCCAAAACAAGAACGAGGGATTCTCATTCTCCTACAAAGGTCAAGGATGAAAATGCTACTTAATATCTTCTTGTTTGAAAGAAAAGGCGAGATACTAGGATCTAAAAAGTCTGAGAGTTCAACTAACAAAAAGAAAATAATGAGGATGTTGAAAAGAAAGATAAGGAAGTATTTGGTCTGAACAGACCAACTCCAAAGGGCATTAATGATTTGGGAGTAAGATGCTGGGGACATTTTGTGGCTGGAGAAGCAGAAAATCCATTCTAGTTCTTGGCAGAAAACATTTTGGAACTCGTAATGTTGTAGTCAGCCGTCCACACTGCCAAGAAGGAGACCTGTATTGATTGTCTTGTCTGTCACTTGTGAATAAGACGAGTAGCTCAGTGGTTCACACCTGAGCGTAGTTCGCTCCTGACGGTTTTCTGACAGGTTTCTCCGTGTCCTTGTGGAAACAGGGGAGTGGCTACATGGGCCCTGGAAACCCATGCTGATGAACTGCGTCCAACTTAGCAAGAGATCCAGGGCCCGCATTCCGTCTCCTAAAGCTTAAAGCAAAGCAGTGCTTGCTATACGGAAGTGAGCAGCACTGATCATCCAGAGGAAGACAGATAGCGTTAGCGCCTCAAAAAGCTGTTGACAAAATAATAATTATAATAATAATCTGTTCAATTTCAAAGACCGGTTCTCAAGGAGAACCCAAAGACTGAGAATTTGGCAAAAACAGCGGCTAACTTCATTCCAGTGAGATTCTAATCCTACAGTTACAAATCCCTAAATCAGATTCCTTCGCATTGAAAAGTGGCCCACTCTGCCATGACAGTTTATTAACTTTAATGCACTCTACACTCTCCTACTTTGATGTTTTATTTGCTCTTTTTTTTAAAAAAAATATCTCCTGTGTTCCTCCATTTCTTCTCACACAATATATTACACTTTGTTATGCAATGGCTAGTTGTGACACTGAAAGAATAGAATCTGGCTTTACTGAGAGTCTCTTTTATACTCAGGATAGAGCAGAGCACTTTACAAAGCAATACATTAAGGGAGATACCAGCAACAGACGGACTGGGAGACAAACAAAGAAGCTGCTTTGAATACAAACTCAATTTCACACATTAGAAGGGGGTTAGTTGAAAGCAAGCATGCTGTCCAAGGCAAGCAAATTGCTTTTGCTTTCTTCCACAGACAGGCCAGAGTTAGTCTTGATGCGGCAGCTCTATGCGGCTTTGCACCCAACCTCGCCCCGGCCTCCTGCCATTGGACTTCACTCTCCCTCAGTAGAATGGAGCACTGTTTCCTTTGCGCTCTCCCGATAGCCTGCATGTACCTATACTTAAATACCCTTAACAGTGTATTACGATTGCACGGTTATGTGACTGCCTATATTAACTAGCTGGTATTCTCCGTGCAGGCGGGGGCCCGTTAGGCTCAGTAAGCATTTATGGAGCACGTACTGCCCAGTAAACATCGTTCTTGGTAGGGGGATGCAACAGACACGGGCTCTCTCCTCCACAGTCTCAAAGAACATACACACAAAGAAGACCTCTTCTCACTTCTGTTTCCATGCCTGGGGTCAAGCAGGGCCTCATATACAATAGGGAAGGACTCGATACATGGTAATCACCTAGTTTCTGCCATTATAAAATTGTCAATATTTGGCCATTGCATACCTATTACAGTAACTTATTTTACATATTATATATTTATAATAACATTTTACCTGTAACTTACCATGTGCCAGACACTTCTATTGCCGGATAATTTTCATGTATTGTTAAATCACATACAAACATTATGTCATAATCTTTCCCTATGTTACAAATAAGGAAACTTCTGAAAAGCTAAGTACATGACAAAGGGCCACATAGCTAATCAGGGGATGGCATTAAAGTTTGTCTACCCCCAAACCCTTGCTCTTTCCTTTCTGCCTCCTCTTGATATAATAAGAATATATGAATGAATGAATGAATGAATGAATGAAATCTCCAACCAAAACCAAACTGCATTCTAATACCAGGTCCGCATTAACTAAGCACCCTAGGATGGGCATGTCACCTAATCACCGTCACCATTTCCTCGGCAGTGAAATCAGGATATATGCCTAACCTAAATACCTGAAAGAGTTCTTGTGAGGATCAAATGATAGTATGTATATGGAAGTGCTTTGAACACAGTACTCTATAGATGCAAAGGATGTTACCTTTAAGCTTCTACAAAAGTTGTTCAAGGAGACCAGCTATTTGTGAAAGCAAAAAGTCAGCATGTGGGAGGTGGAGTGAGAGAAAGGCAGACCAAGGCTGAGAGGAATATTAAGAGGAGCCTCACAGGGGGCAAGAGATATTAGTTCCCTGACCGATATACCTCCCCGAAGAAGATGCCACATAGTGGTCTCAGGGTAGCAGCAAGCCCGGCCGCTGGCTTGCCAGTCAAGTGCAGCAGAATTCCAGAGTCACTCAGGCCAGGGTCACTAATGGGAATCGGGGGAGCCTGGCACCCCCAAATCCTGCTAGGAATTCGGGCACCAGGGTGCACAGCAGAACCAACAGCAAAAGGGCAGGATTGGAGACGTGGCTGTCCACCTCCTGGCCCTCTGCCTCCTTGAAGCGCAAGCTGAGTGGTCACCAGACGTCTAGCAAGCAGAGGACCACAGCAGCCTGAGTTACGCCTACAGCTGGTGCAGGGCAACTATAGCAGGAACCGGTCTCCACTTTGCCCACAGTGACTCCAAGGGAAGACACATTTGAGTGAGGAGCTGGGCCAATTCTGTCCTCAGAGAAAACTGAGTCCTTAGGCAACACCAACAGGAAGGATAAAATGTGATTTAATAGATGATTAACAACTTTTTCCAAGCACCATCCTACAACGCAGTCAGGACGCTATTTGGAGTGCACCAATTAGGGAGGCTGTGATTACAATATGATCGGCAGTGAGAGAAATGAAGATTAAAAGTGCCAGAACTGTGTATCAGGTCCAGTTTCCCAAGCTAGCAATCAAAACAGAAAGCCAGGATACAGAGGCCTTAAAATGCGTAACATTAGAGAGTAGGGAAACGAGGAGTCTCGTACCATGCAAGTCAAATGAAGTATAAATGAGTATAACCTTTCGGAAGTGGGAATATCTATCGAAATTTTAATATCAAGATAAAATAACAGCCAAATGTGAAAATATTAGAAGTAACAATGAGAGATGTCACATACTGGTACCAAGAAGATACAATCAATAATCATCAGCATATGTGAATCTTAACATCTAGGCTTAACATGTATGAAGCAGTCACTAAAACACCTGGTGAAAAACAGGTAAATCCAAGACCCAAAATACAAACAAAGACATAAATGATAAAAATAAATAAATAAATAAAGCCTATGTAATAAGCCTGTACTCGTTCTAAGATCCAGACATACATGCACAACAGAGAATGCATACTCTTTCTAAGTACATGGAAAATATTACATTTACAAAAATGCCTCAATATAGTCCAAAGAATCAATGTGAAACAATTGCCATTTTTTTTTAAATTACAAATAAGTTTTTAAAGGTAGCTAAAAAAAATTACATATCCAAAAACTTTTTAAAAACTTACTATTAAATAACTCTAAATTTAAGTAAGAAATGATAAGCTAAAAACTAAAAAAATTACATATCCAAAAACTTTTTAAAAACTTACTATTAAATAACTCTATATTTAAGGAAGAAATGATAAACTAAAAAATTCTTTGAAAAGGATAACAATGAAAACACTAAATATCAAAATTTTAGGAGTACAACTAAACACTTTACAGAGAAGCCTATACCCTTAAGCAAATTTATGAGAAAATACAAAATGAAAAATAATTAACTGTAATTAAATTTTCACTTATTGAATTGAACAATTACCTGAGTCAACCCTAGGGAGAAGTTCAATAATATAGAAAAAGGCATAAATGAATGAAACACAAAGCAAGTAAAAGGAAAAAACAAAACCAAAAGCCGGCCTTTAAAAAGACTACCATAGACAAAGTTCTGACAGGACCAATCACAGAAAAAATAGAGAAAATGCAAATTAAATTAACAATGAAAAAGGGAAAATAACAACATATCCAATGGAAATATTAAAATAATCAAAGTATAGGGGCTCCTAGGTGCCTCAGTCTGTTAAGCATCCGACTCTTGATTTCGGCTCAGGTCATAATCTAACAGTTCATGAGATTGAGCCCTGCATCGGGCTCTGTGCTGAACATAGAGCCTGCTTAAGATTCATTCTCTCTCTCTCTCTCTCTCTCTCTCTCTCTCTGTCTCTCTCACCTGCTCATGCTGTCTCTCAAAAATAAAAAAATAATAAATAAAATAATAAAAGTATATTATGAAAACCAATTGCTTTTAAACTTAATATATAAATATCTAATAAAAACCAAAACAAGGTTCAAGAAAATGTGGAAGATTTGAATATAATAATAACCATTAAAGAAAATAAAATGGTTATCAAAGGCCTCCAGTTCTGATTCACCAAAACCACCCCACCCTTGCACCCCACCTTTGCCAAAATAAAACAGGCACATGTGGTTTTATAGATGAAGCCTGCCAAACTTTTGAGTAAGAAATGGAGAGCCTTGGGGCGCCTAGGTGGTTCAGTTGGTTAAGCGTCCAACTTCGGCTCAGGTCATGATCTCATGGTTCATAGGTTCAAGTCCCGTGTCGGGCTCTGTGCTGACAGCTCAGGGCCTGGAGCCTACTAAGGATTCTGTCTCCCTCTCTCTGTCCCTCCCCCGCTCATGCGCACGTGCTCCCTCTCTCTCTCTCTGTCTCCCAAAAATAAATAAAACATTAAAAAAAATTTTTTTAATTAAGAAAAAAATGGAGAGCCTTGTTCATGCAAGTTGAACAAAATAGAAAAACAAGGGAAGTTTAGTCCTAAATCCAGAAAATCATAGTACAAGAAAAGAATTATCATTGGTCCCTTTTACTTACAAACATAAAAGCAAAAAAAAAAAAAAAAAAAAAAAAATTCCTAAACAAAATATTAGCTAAACAAAATAAATAGTATTATATTTTAAAAATAATAATCATCATTATCAAGTATGGCTTATACCAACAACATAAGGATGGCTTAACTTTAGAATATAAATCAAAATAATTTATCACTTTAATGGACTAAGGGAGATATTTACATGAATATCTCAAAAAAATGATGGAAACATACTTAAGGCAAACATCTATTAATGACATAAATGTTAGCATATGTTTTAAAAAAAATTCTTTCATAATAGGAAATTAAGAAGACCATCAATCTTTACCTGGTATGATTATATACTAAAAACTCTTTTTTTTAAATTTTTTAAAAATGTTTCTTTATTTTAGAGAGAGAGAGAGAGTGCAAGCAGGGGAGGGGCAGAAGAGAGAGGGAGACACAGAATCCGAAGCAGGCTCCAGGCCTCTGGGCTGTTAACACAGAGCCCGACGTGGGGCTTGAGTTCACAGACCATGAGATCATGACCTGAGCTGAAGTCAGATGCTTAACCAACTGAGCCACCCAGGCGCCCCTATACTAAAGACTCTTAATCACATTTCTTTTGGCATTGAGAAAAAGGCAAGGTTAGTGCTATTCCTGCTACTGGATATTCTGGTAATAAAGGAGGTCAAGAAAACAAAAATTTTTAAGAATGGGGATGAAACAGGAAAAAAAAAAACCTAGCATTATATGAAGATATTAAGATTATCTACATAGAAAATCCAATGGAATTTTAAAACTAGTAGTATTAATATGGGTAGGGTATGATTGATAGATAAATAATACTCTTAGAAAACATCAATAGCTCTCTTTTAACCAACCAGAAAATATGATAGTCATAACAGCAAAAGCAACTAGAAATTATTTAGGAATTAACTAAGAATACACAAGACCTCTGCAGAGAAAATTTGAAACTCTATGAAAGGGTTATGAAAAAAGGCCTGAACAATGTAATCATATTCCTCATTCATGGATGTGATCACAATATTACAGAGTTCTATTTTCTCCCGAATTAATCTATAACTTCAAGTCAATTCCATCAAAATAACAGTAGGATTTTTTAAGGGATTTTATTAACTTATTCTAAAATGTATATGGAAGATAAAGGTCCGGAAAGAACTAATTTAATTAAACAAGACATCCTTATCTGAGCCAATAATAAAAGTATGCCATGAACTGGGAAGTATGATTAACTCAACTCTGCAGAACAGATCCAAAATAAAAATTTTTAATTAACATAAATTAAATTTAAGTTCCAGGTCAATTTTGAATTTTAAGTTAGACTTTCTAAATTCAAATTTATAGAGCAGAGAAAATGTTGAACCAGAAAGGTACTTTTGACTCAGAATGCTTAGCTTAGGCAATAAATGTGTTCACCAACCATCTGATGCAGTAAGTGTGAGTATTACAGATATCAAACATGTACTACCTAATGCCATTCTGAAATACAAAACTAATATCTCTTTCTAGCAAATGAATTACAATGTTATCTATATATTCAGGGAATTTGGAAACCCAATTTCAATCCCCAAATGCATTTAGGGTCTGCTAAGTATCATCTAAACATCATCTAAATCTGCAGAAATAACACACAAAAGGCATGACTCTTTGATTTCAGTTGACTTAGAACCAAAAACTTCTCTCTGCATTGTTATTCTCTCTGCATTGTTGTTCTCCTCCTTCTCACACTATTACCATCATCCATAGCTCTCTTAGAAGCTTCTGAACCCTATTGCCCCTGCTCTTTCTTCAGAGAGAAACATGGTAGGAAATCCTGGTAGTCTAGGGGGTGGGGACAGGTGCTGAGACTGCGCCCATGAAACCAGTGATGAAAGAAAAGTCTACCTGGACAACTACAGGCACACTGAATCCGTTTTTAATGTAGTGACCATCATGGCAATAAACAGTGTTTCCTGGTCCTGTTAGGGTATTTACTTATCTAAATACACTCCTGTGCGGAACCAACCCCAAATCCATTCCAACATACCATAGCCACAACAAATATAGAAAATCAAAGAAAACAGAATCTTAGTTAAATTGCTTCTGGGAAAGTGTTTGATCAGAGAAGAGCAGGACAGATGGGAGAGGGAAAAGACACAGGTAAACCCTTGACCCAGCAGATGAACCATCAAGTCCTCCTACATAACGCAGCCAAGAATGCCCTTCCAAAGACTACCAGTCCCTTTGACCCCTACGAGAAGATACCCTTATCACTGCAAAGGGCAAATGTGGCTTTGAATTCCTCGGCAGCAAAATTTTATTTCCTAGGACGTCTAGTGAATAAAAGCGTTTTTGTTCTTATTTGGTCTAAGCAGACCTACCACCTGAGCTCCCTCCTTGTTCTACAACACTTCCAGTGGCTCCATCTAGGCTTTTCTATCCTCAGCAGGTCTTTTCCTGCTTTATGTACAAAGGCAGAAGGATCACTTCTACTGTCACCCAAGTTCTAAACACAAGGGTTGTAGAGATAACTAATAAAGGATTATAAATCACTTTCTGTGTGTGCGTTTTAATAGAAATTTGTAATACAAATGTAGATGACTATCTGTACTCTCACCAGCAACAGTCACTCATGGAGTTTTTCCCTTTAATATTCTGCAAGAGCAGACACCAAAATTGTTCAAAGTTTCTCATCTAACATCTGCACATGGTTCTTAATTATAATTAATTTATAGGCCTCTAAGGACAGTGTGGGCAGCCCTGCTGAAATCCAAACCTTTTGAAACCTGATTCTGATTACTACCATTGGGCAGCAGATTAGGGCAATTGCGTGTATTGGTTTAACAGCAAAATATCATTTTCAAGTGTTAATAAAAATTATTGGCTTGTCACTGACTATAAAGGGGGGGGGATGAGCAGTGAAAATGGGTGATGGATGATAAAAAGAGAAGCACAGGAACAAGGCTGCCAGAAGATCTCAATGGGGAAAGGAGGTCAAAGGAAGATGTCGGGAGGACAACCGTGAGCCAGGGATGGGGCAGGGGCCACGAGACCTGTAGACATTTACCGGGAAAACACTGGTGTTCTCAGATGCAGATAAACAACCTATGCTAAGATCGATCTACCATTTAGGTGTTGAAAAGGCCCTTTCCAAGTCCCCCAAGATAACCTGCTCTGCTGCCTAACGATATTCCAAGCCACCCTCAAAAAAAAACCCGTACTGCTTAAACCCCAGTGCCACCAACCACAAGAGTCGTGCTGTGTTGTGCTGGACAGAGGAAAGCTATGGAGTTGAGAACACATGTTTTACATGTACTCTTAACTTGCTGTGCAGTCCTGGATCAGTTTTCTTTACCTCGCCGGCCCCCATCCCCCTCATCTGTAAAACGTGACATAGTAACTACTTTCACAGGATTACTGTGGAGACTGACTTATCCGACAAGTGTTTACTGAATGTTTTCTAGGTGCCAGGTAATGTGCTTGGAGATGAGATCCAACACTGAATGTGATCCAATCTCCAAGGAGCCTATAGTATAGTGGCCAAGACAGACAAAAAGACAGATTACGGCACGATGTGACAGGAGCTATAACAGAGCAGGCCCTGTGCACCACAGAAGCCCCCCTAATTCTGCCTGAGATCAGGAGGAAACGATACACTGAAATTGCAAAATAACAAAATATTAGTTAGAAGGGTGTTAGGGTGCAGTGAAGAAAGCAAGCTAGTGACGC
The DNA here is from genome assembly GCF_018350215.1 of Panthera leo. Classification (NCBI taxonomy): domain Eukaryota; kingdom Metazoa; phylum Chordata; class Mammalia; order Carnivora; family Felidae; genus Panthera; species Panthera leo. The sequence continues at coordinate 47,203,780 of NC_056685.1, forward strand.
TTGCCACTGAAATTTACATCCACAGAAATGTGTTAACAATCCCATGGAACTTTGCTTTAAGTGACACTATGCGTGTAGAGTTCATTTCTAGTTCTTCACAGAACTGCACTTAATTCTTATTATTATTCTTGACTTTTTAAGGGCGGTGCTATAAGAATATGTTCTCTCTTACTGTTAAAATCTAATTGCATATGCTTTAGAATTTTCTAAGACTGTCCTTTGGATCCCATAAATATGAATTTTGATATAATAACAGCTAACAAAATGATACTGAAATAGTGCAGGGAAAAAGATCTAGAAATCAAAAAGATCTAGAATTGAAATTTGGATCTGACATCTTGTGGGGATGGGGGGCAATAACTTAAATTGTCCAGACTTCATTTTCTTCATTATAAAATGGGGATGATATTCCTTACCTCACAGAGTTGTTGGGAATATTAAACCATCTACTTAAAAGCATCTAGCAAATAGCGGCTACCTAGTATTTATTCATTGAATGTGAATATACTCTGTTTAGATGGAGATAAGGAATTTCTTTTGCCTCGAATTACTTAGTAAAGAGTCAAAGACTGCTTTTCCACCACTCTCTCCAGCTTTAGTACAATTTTTACTGACCTTAGAAATGGGTTGTTTTAAAAAGTTAGCTAACCTCTCCACACTTATGAGAATGGCTCTCTCTCTCTCTCATATATATTACATATATATGTATACGTATGTGTGAATCTACACACACACACACACACATACACACACACACAGATATATATATGCACACACACATCTCATATATCAAGTGCTGGCAAGGATGCATAAATTCTGTGGGAATCTCGTACATTTCTGGTGGTTATGAAAATGGTGTACACATTTCAGAAAACTGTTTCTAGGATTTGCATTATGTTTAACAAGTTTACCATAGACCTAGCACTGGCACTCCAAAGTATTTACCTAACTTGAAAATTCTGCTATATAAAACACTGCATGCAACTGTTTACAGAACATATTTTCACAATTGCCAAAAGCTAGAAACCATGTACATATGTTTCAATGGATTAATACATCAAACATAATAATGACAGGACTATACCCAATAATAAAGAGAGCTGGTGGTGCACACAACATGGGTGAATCTCAAACGCAAAATGGTGAATGAATAGAGTCAGTCTTAAAATCTTGCATATGGCATAATTCCATGTATATAACATACTCAAAAACGTAAAACTACATCAGTGGAGAATGTATCAATGGTTGCCATATGTCACACATATTAGGGTTTGGGGAGGGTGTGGCTACAAAAAGGCAGCAAGAGGGAGTTCTGAGGATGTATCCTAATGGTGCTGGTGAATCCAAACTTAAGCGTTTTAAAAATCACAGGCCTGTATATCCCCCCCCCCAAAAAAAGTGAATTTTACTGTATAGTCAATTAGGAAGTCAAATAATATTATTAAAAGTGTTTTTTAAAAAGCTGGTCTATAAGAAATAACCCAATATCCATTATAAACAATATTTTAAATGGACTTTAAATTCTAGAGCCAGGTAGCACTACTCCCCCTTCTCATCAGTCACCAAATTTTGTGCAAAGTAATATGACAACTTCATCAAAATAGCAATTTATTATCCTTGGAATCCATATTTTCACTCACAGTGATTCTCCCTACATGGAGTATAGGAGAGGCGAACCCAACTCTCCCTACTTTGGCGCTTAAGATACTTTTCTTGCAGACCCTAACTAAGTGAGAGTGAGGATTACATCTACCTTCCTTATCTGTGTACTTAGCAGAGTACCCGGCATATAAGTACCCTTATCTAGTACTTAGCAGAGTGCCCGGCATATGGCAGGTGCTCACTAAACACTTACTGATGACAACCCATGAATGAACCAATGCATAAGTACCTAAGAATACCAATAATGAGTTGCCCCTCTCCATCAACATTGACACATAAACGAAGGCACTGTTCTAGGTCTTTCACTCCCTAAAGGTTATAACATGAAGGAAAATACTGTAAACACCAATATCATTTCTAATTTCTTCATATTATATAGGGATCATTCCTAGGTCGATGTTGCTAGCTGATAACTGATTATGTATCCGAGTGTTTATTTGCACGTGTACATACCGATGTGAATCAACACCTCCACGAGTGATTTATATATATGTGTACAAATTGCCCTCTAACCCTTGGTCTCTGAGTTCTAAGATGGTTCTGCTGATGAAGCCTGGCATCTACACATGATTCAGCATTCACTCCGAGCCTAGGTTTAAACCAAGACGCTGAGGCCATAAAAGACTTCAAAGAGAGCACAGCGGCAAGGCCAGAATCAATAGGGAACAACAGCTATGCCATTTGAGCTGGCCAGTTATTAAGCCAACTCTCAACGCAGTCATATATTCCTTAATATAAAATGCCATTTTTTATTATTGCCATCAATACACACATTTGTTAAGCGCACGACCAATCATAACTGAATTCTGAACTCATTTAAATCCCTCTGATGTTACATGTGGAAGGGAGCATCTATTCAGAGAATTAATCGTAAGTGGAAACAAAACTCTAATTTCACTTGCCCTTCCTCCTCTCTCCCCCCTCCTCTCAAATCATGGTGCAAGAATGGTGTAGTAGAGGGACAGGGAACTGAGGATCAGGAAATCTCAGGCCTTAAAAACGATTCTGCCGCCAGCAAACCATGTGACTTAGAATTATTCAACCTCTCTTTTTTTATCAAAGAAAATGGACTGGTTGTTCTCAAAGTCTCTTTTAGCTTTAAAAATCTGAGAATCCCTCCATCTTCCATTTCCTCCTCAAGATCAATGCTCTACTCTTCTCTGCTTTGAGTCCTGGGGGGACAGACCTGTTTGGAGCACATCAATGGGCTTCCTAGTCCTCTGGCTTCCAGTGGGTTTGACCAACAGACAGCACAAGCAGGAGCTCAGGGGAAACAAGAAGACCAATTCTAGGGGTTCCCTCCCAGAGGATCCACTGCGAACTGGCTGTATCACTTGACTAAAGGTCACAGCTTTTCCATCAAATGACCCTCTCCACACGGCTCTCTCCATACAGCACCCCCTCCAGATTCCAGGAACTGCCCCCACTTTCCTCCTTCAGGACTACAGGTATTGGTAACTATACCAAGTTGCTTCCGGCTCCAAGACACTTTACTATTTCTTGTAGTTTCTGGGCACTGCCCACACCTTGGTAAACGGTCCTTCTTCTAAACTCTCTTCAAATTAAACCGATTCAGGCTATCATCTGTTGCCTGCTCTAACCATAAATAATACAGATTCCTCCCGCATTCCACAAAAATGCCTGGGAGCCTCTCTTAGTTTCAAAATGGCAAAAGCAGGACCTGAATTCTACCACCACCCACCACTACATAAAGTACAGCCTCTCCTGGTAAAACTTCCTGCTTATCCTCAGGTCCTGGTTACCAGCTTCATAAGCAGCAACGCTTTCCGAGTGCCTAGCCCTCTGCAAAGAATGCGTAAACATCTGTAGACTGTTTCAAGAGAACGGCCTTCAGAAGCCAACATTTTGAAAATGAGGAATATAAAAAAAAACATCGGGAATCAGAAAAACATACCAAGCAATTATCAGAATGACTACAAAGTACAATCCAGAGAAAGGCAGAGCATTTTCATGAAAGAAAATGTGGTCATTAAATGGGACTTCACACGACTGAAGAAACAAACTGGTTAAGGAAGCCCTAACTTCCTTATTTTTTTTAATTTTCTCTTTGATTCGGCTAGACTCTGCTCCAGGAAAAAAATCAGATTTTCGCATTAATTTTCACTGACAAATTACGGGCCAAAGTATAAACAAAGAAATACAGCCACACAAGAAAACACAAAGGTGATATTTCAAGTAAATACATGACAGTTAACTTTGCAACTTTTCCTTAATATGCAGAAATTGAAATAGTGAAAAAGAACAAAGAAAACTATTTGTGAGTTCTTGCTGTAATAATAATATAGTTGCAGTTTGGTCACCCTTCAGATTTTATATTGTTTTTAAAAAGCAAATAGGGGCACCTGGGTGGCTCTGTCAGTTAAGCGTACGACTCTTGATCGTGGCTCAGGTCATGATCTCAAGACTGAGCCGCGTGCTGGGCTCTGTGCTGACATTGTGGAGCCTGCTTGGGATTCTCTCTCCTTCTCTCTCTGCCCCTCCCCCCCTCTCCAAATAAATAAACAAACATTAAAAAAAAAAAAAAAAGCAATTAGCCACTCTCTCTGAATCCAGCATTTTCACACTGTTGGAGCAGCATGTACATCAGGCCTGAATTACCGTGTCCGCCATTGCCACAGAAACTACAGGGCAGGGACAGCTGGCACAGGCCACACTCCTTCCCCAGCCCAACTGAGGCCAAATGAAGCTCCTCTCTGACTCAACTCGGTTACAAGCTGTGCCAGAATCCACGGGCAGAGATCTGTACATCCAGATACAAGGGATGCACTCAGGGTATCTGTGACTTTCCAATTTTAAACTAGAGTTTGATACATGAGATGATGGATGTTAGGGAAACTTATGTGGTAATCATTTCACAACATATGTAAGTCCGGTCCTTATGCTACATACCTTCGAGTCAATCACGTCTCGATAAAAGTGGAAAAAAATAGAATTTGAAAGCAAAATCTTAACTTACACTTCACACTAGAGCTCCTACCCCTTTCCCCTCAAACATCCAATGAATCGGGGCACCTGGGTGGCTCAGTCGGTTAAGCGTCTGACTTCAGCTCAGGTTATGATCTCACCGCTCCTGAGTTCGGGCCCCACGCTGGGCTCTGTGCTGACAGCTCAGAGAGCCTGGAGTCTGTTTCCGATTCCGTGTCTCCCTCTCTCTCTGTCTCTCTCCTGCTCACGTTCTGTCTCTTTCTCTCAGAGAAAAATAAACGTTAAAATTTTTTTTTTTTTTTTAAATCCAATGAATCAACAAATCCTTACTGAGGCCCAAGGTGTGAATCACAGTGAAGTGTCCCAGGGAGTCTAGACCTGGCGTCTGCCCACAAGGACTATCCGCTCAGGCACAGAGACAAGACACACTCAGCACCCCAACACTGGACCGTCACAGGGCTTGGAGGTGAGCAGGGACAGACGGCCTGGGCTTGGGCACTGAGGACAAGTTCATCTGGCAGCAGCTCTGAGGGTATGTAAGGTGAGGACGTGGGCTTGAGCGGAGGCACAGGAGTGAGGCGGCACCGAGGCGGGGAAGCAGTGAGGCACAAAGCTTCTGGGGGACGGGAAGCCGTGTGGCCTGGCCAGCAGCTAGCTTTCATGGAAAGGGGAGTCGTGAGCTAAAGCTGAACAGATACGCAAAAGAATGTGGGTGCTCAGCTAAGGTGCCTGGACTCACAGCTGGAGACGCAACCAGAGGAGATAAGAGAACGGGGGGGGGGGGGGGGGGGCAGGAACAGACCTCCATCACTACATCCAGTTCATTCTCAACTTCCAAGGTGAACGAAACCGCAGCTGCCTGCGAGCGCTGCTTGGGAAATCAACGAGGCTGGCTTATTACAACACGGAAATTCCTGGTCTGCCTCCGGGTAATAGCTGTCACTGTCAGAAGTTAAGACCCCAATTTTATAATGATTAAGAAACCAAAGTGCTTATGAAACAGCAGTCACTGAAGTGTGTTTGATTGAAAGGGGACTCGCGGAAACGTTCTTCTCAACAGGAACTCTTCCCTTGCGGTACCACGAAGCTAAATACGGCGGCCCTGCATCTGTCCTTGTACCCAGAGACTTCTCTTTCCCCTGTCACCTCCATCCCAAGTCCACTCCCCCAGCTCCTCCGCTCGTTCCTGTCACTTGCGCATTCAGTCTCGGTGAAACTCTCCCTGAAACCCTTCATCCTCAGGCAGCCTTTGCTCGGATCTCAAATTCTCTCTTGCCTCACGCTGGCAGATGAGTAAGGGCACGCGCGTGTGGTGTGTGCGTGTGTGCCCGCGTGTATGCGTGTGAAAGAGCGAAAGGGTATCCCCTCTTCATTCACTCTGTCCTGCCTACTCCATCCTTTTCATTTCATTCCTCGCCTTGCTTCTCAAAGTGTCTTCTCTTGTTCTTACCATTTCCTTCTCTGGAGTTCTTTGTGAGCGTCCTCACACTTGGACCCACCCCGTTTGAGGTGGCTTCACCTCCACCCCGAATTTAACCACGACCCCTCCACTTTGCCTTCCCGCAACCAAGCCCGTGACTCAAATCTTAATCATTCATAAACTGTAAAGGCCTAGTTTTACATTTATTCCGTCTGTTTAGTTAACTGGCTTCACTTCAAGGTTAACATGTCTGCAACGTTTCCACACCTCTTCATGTGCCCTTGTCCTTTTCTTTTGCCGAATTTATAGTCAGGTCTAAGTCAAACCCTCTATTTTAGCACCAAATTCCTTCTTCATCACCTGATGCGATGTCCTAATGTTTTCATACAACCATCTTTTCCTCTGGCTTATCCTCGCACTCCACAACAAAGCGTCCCCATCGGAGTCACTTTCTTCTGCTCGCTAAACGACATTTTTCTCTCTTTAAAGCCTGACATCTTCCTTCCCGTTCTTCTCTTCCCTTCAGAATCTACTTAGGTAGCGGTGTAGTCCGACAGAACATAACTGATCCAGTCTGGGCTCCACAGAGTTTAATGAAAGGATCTTCTAAGCCTTTACCCCTGCACCTAATTAATCATTCATGCCTTGAAATTCACTCCTTCTTCCACCAGCCGCGTGATTGTTCATTCCCACACCAATTCTCCGAATTTCCAACTGTCTCCTCGTCCAGAGTCAACATGGCTCTTTCTTACACAAATTTCTCTAGGAGATAGATGAAGAAAGAATGCAGAGATCAACTAGCTACCTACAACGCAAATAGTATCTGTCACATTTGCCAGGAGGAAGGGGACACGGTGGGTGCCACGAGATGGCTCTGCACTTATCAAGAGCATTTTTTCAGGAGACCTGTATTTCAGAAAAAATGGACAAGCTCTGGCAGAGGATGTGTGAGATAAGGGAGGGGGCTGACCGAAGCATGAGGAGGCTCCTTAGAATTAGTATGAACCAGAGAATAAGTATAAGGCACCAAAGCAGTAATTCCTAGCTAATGCAGGAGAAGAAAGGGCAGCCAAGTAAGCCAGAAAAACATTTTTTTTTTCAAAATTGGCAAATACGATCTATTTTTTTTAAAGTGGCATTGACAAATAGTGGAAAAAGCCCTGGATTTAAAGAAGACTTCCTATGTGACCTTAAGCACATCACTTAGCCTCACTGAACCTCAGAGAAGTACCTCATCTCCCAAATGTGAACAATGCCTATTTCTTGTGGGACTTACAAGAGAAAACAGGTATGAACGTAGCTTACAAATTGAAAGGTACTATGCAAATGTACAGGTTTGTTATTACTAAACGGTACAGATAAATAAATTATTCATTCATGCGCACTCCAGCATGTAAATTGCAACTAAACATAAAACTTTTTTGGTCCATTATACTGAGGTATGAGTTGCACACATTAAAATTTTCCCTTCCTTGGGGCGCCTGGGTGGCTCAGTCGGTTAAGCGTCCGACTTCGGCTCAGGTCATGATCTTGCGGTCTGTGAGTTCAAGCCCCGCGTCAGGTTCTGTGCTGACAGCTCAGAGCCTGGAGCCTGTTTCGGATTCTGTGTCTCCCTCTCTCTGACCCTCCCCCATTCATGCTCTGTCTCTCTCTGTCTCAAAAATAAATAAACATTAAAAAAATTTTTTTTTTAAATAAAATTTTCCCTTCCAGGTGTACAGTTCTTTAAGTTTTGACAATCAGATGCAGTATAGAACCACCACCATAGTCAAGGTATAGAGTATCATACCATCACCCCAAAAGCTCCCTGAACCCCTTGTAATTAATCCCTTCTGCCCTTTCCCATGCCTGGCAACCACTAATCTAATTGCTGTCCCCATAATTTTGTCTTTTCTAGAATATACTGTACATGGAACCAGACTCTAGGCAGCCTTTTTAATCTGACTGCCTTCACTTGAAATAACGGCTTTTGAGTTTCATCAATACTGTTACATGTATCAGCACTTTGTCCTTTTAATTGGCAAGTGATATTCCTTTGTATGGATGTAGCACAATACATCTATCCATTCACTGTTGATGGACATGAGGGTGTCTCCACTTTTGATGCTCATGAATACAGCTGCTATAGCATTCGCATGTAGTTCTTATTGGAAACCTATGTTGTCCTTTTTCTTAAGAGGGTACCTGGGAATGAGACTGCTGGGTTATAAGGTGAAAGTAATTTTAACCTTCGAATTGCCAGACTTTTCCAAAGTGGCTATACCGCCAGCAGTTCCTCCATATTCTTACCAACACTTGGTCTTATGGCTTTTTTCTTTCCTTTCCTTCCTTTCGTTTTCCTTTTTTCTTCCTTTCTTCTTTCCTTCTTCTTTTCCTTTTACTTTTGTTCAAACTTTAGCCATTCTACTAAATGGTTAGTGGTATCTCACAGTGGTTTTCATTTTTTAAAGTTTATTTATTTTGAGAGAGAGAGAGAGGGAAAGAAGCAGAGAGAGAGAGGAAGAGAGAGAAGCCCAAGCAGGTTCTACACTATTAGCACAGAGCCCAGCACAGGGCTTGATCCCATGAACTGTGAGATCATGACCTGAGCCGAGATCAAGAGTCCAACACTTAACCAACCATGCCACCCGGGTGCCCCTCTCATTGTGATTTTGATATGAATCTCCTGTCAGCTAATAATGTTCAGGATCTTTTCAAATGCTTATTTACCCTCTGTATCTCTATTATGGTAAAGTGTCTTCTGCCCACTTTTTAATTGGGTTGTTTGTCTTACTGTTCGGTTCTAAGGGTTCTTTATACATTTTAGACACAAAAAATTCATGTATGTATTTTGTACATATGTTCTCCCACTCTGTGGCTTATCTTATCATTTCCTTAACAATGCTTTTCAAAGAGCTGAAGTTTTTATTATAAATGAAACCCAATTCATCAATTTTTTTCTTTTATGGTCATGCTTTTTGTATGCCTAGGTAATCTTTGCCTAAACCAAAGACACAAAAATTTTTCTCCTGTTTTCTTCTAAAAGTTTTTTAGTTTCATATCTTTACAGTTATAATTCTATGATACATTTTAAGTTAATTTTTAACATAGCATAAGGTCCTCTTTTCTTGTCAAAAATAAATTGACTATACATGTGTGGGTCCACCTTGGAACTCTCTTCAGCCTGACTGATCTTTATGTCTATTCTTATGACATTATCACATTACCTTCATTACTGTTCTTTACAGTAACTCTCATAATCAGACAATGTATGCTCTCCAACGTTGTTCTTTTACTCAAATGTTTTTGTTTTGTTTTTCAGTATAAATATTAGAATCAGCTGTCAAGGGGAGCCTGGGTGGCTCAGTCGGTTAATAGTGAGACTCTTGAATTTGGCTCAGGTCATGATCTCACGGTTCATGAGATCAAGCCCCACAGTGCACTCTGCACTGATAGCTCAGAGCCTGCTTGGGACTCTCTCTCTCTTCCTCTTTCTCCGCCCCTCCTCCACTTGTGCTCTCTTTCTCTCTCAAAATAAATAAATAAACTTAAAAAAACAATTAGAATCAGCTGTCAATTTCTACAAAAAAACTTGCTGGAGTTTTTATTGAGCTTGTATTGAGTCTATATCAAAATTTGAGAACTGACATCTAAATATTGAGCCAGATATTTTACAAAATTCATCCCTAAAAATCTCTTTTTTTTTTTTTTGGATTGGAAAAGATTTACTACAGGAAGAGTAACCAAAAGATACTGGGTATTTCTTTTCCTTTTTTTTTTTTTCAGAGGTATAACTGACATATAACATCATATTAGTTTTAGGTGTAAAACAATGAATGATTCACTATTTGTGTAAGAATATACAAATGTATTTATGATATCATAATCTTATTTTTTAAATTTCAATGCCTAATTGTTCTTTGATAGTATATATAAGTATAATTAATTTTTGTTCATTGACCTTGTATCGTGTTACCTCACAAACTTCCTATTCATTTTGGTAGGTTTTTGGTATATCCTTTGCTACCTTCTACATAACTGATCACAAATAAAGAGTTGTATTTTTTTCCTTTCACTTCTTTTTCTAGTTTTATTACACTGGCTAGGACTTCCAATACAATTTTTCACAGGAATGGCACAGGGAACATCTTGTCCTGCTCCTAATCTTAGAGGTGAAGCATTCAGTCTTCCAGAATTAAGTAGGATACTACTTATAGGGTTTTCATGGATGTCTTTTTTCAGATTAACTAAGTTCCCTTCTATTTCTAGTTTGAGGAAATCTTTTAGTTGTGAATACATACCTATAATTGGTTTTATAGTTTGTTGGTGGTGGTGGTTTCCTTTGCTGAAAATACTTTTTCCACCTTTGACTCAAGATTCCTTCTATGAGCTTGGTTGATCATAGAGACTTCAGAGAAAAGAGCAGTGCATTTAAATGAGCACCTGTAGCAGGTTACTTTGGTTAGCGTCTATGAGATTGAGGGATAACAAAAAGTAAGCAGCTCCCTGTGGAGGTTACAGCTCTTCACTAGGAAATAATCAGGCCATAAAAAAAAAAATTGCTGGAGAGGAGATAATAGATCTGAAATTGATGAAGAGTAAAACACAGTAAGAGGCAGAGAAAGTGGGAGTCTAAAATTGTATTAAAATTGCCCTCTACACCAACATTTGGGAGGAAGTCAGTGATGGGAGACAATTGTGGAAATAATTTCCAAGTGTCAGCACTACCGACTTGTAGAAAATCTGGTCGACAATGAAAGATAAATACTAAACCACAGAAAAAGAGTAGTCAGGGCCAAAACCAAAAACCAAAAACCAAACAAACAAAAACAACAATTGAAGTGTCAACTACACGAAGTCTCTCGAAATTGAAAATACATACACATGTCCTTACGAGATCTTTCTGACTACACGAGGGTGTGGTCAGAAACCCCAAAACTAACTTTTTCTCCCCATTAATATGAGGATTTTCACTCTTTCTTCCTTCCTGTCTACTTCACTCTCCACATAAATGCTTCATTGCCTAGGTAAGGGCCCTGTCACCACCCCCAGCCTGTGATTCCCCACATCATTCACACCGGCTATGGGGTCTGGGAAGTGCTAGTAACAAAATCTAAAGGAAAGCTTAACTGGGCTTTTTATGTTGGCTTAGGGATCTATCAACCTTCCTAAAAGAGATGGGATTCTTCAGCTTAAGCAAGGGTCTCAGAAGCTGATTTTTGAAATACAGTTTGCTCATAAGACAGAGTGTTCATGCACAGAGGGAAGAAAAGTGGGAGCAAAGTATATCATTTATTAGAGAACTCCCACCTAATGCCGTGTTTGTCTACACGTGGTCTGCAAGCAACTTGCCTCAGAAGCACTTGAGCACTGGGTGAAATCTGCAGGTAGGCAGGCTGAACCCCAGAAAAGGTGGTGCCGAATCTCTGCAGATAAAAGGTGAAGATATGCATCTTTCACAAGTGCCCTGAGTGACACTGCTGTGCACCACAGACAGAGACGCCCTCAACGGAGGAGTGCGGAGAAACCAATCGTTCCCCAAGCTAATCCACCGCTACCCTCAAGGCTCGGAGAGCAGTGTTTCTCAAACTCTGGCCGCGATCCACGTGTTTTAGTGGACTGCAACGGACCGGATGAGTTCATCTGAGGCAGAACTCTTACCAAATCAGTTCATCTCATAATGAATTCTGCTTTGAAAAGCCACGGAGAGGTTCAGGTGAGACACTGCCTCGGGAGAAGCACAACGTTATTGTCTGCTCCCACACTTCCACGTCGTCCCGCGGGCCCCAGCTCGCTGAGCTAGGGCCGGGTCCCTGACCAAGGTTTTAGGAAAACTGTAATGTGAACTCGAAAGAGCTGCGTAAGTTAGCTGTGGGCAACGGACTTGTGCTGCTGAACAGACCGCAGGCTGAGGTACCGCTTGGAGTGGGTGAGTCTGAGCTGGAGCGCTGATGAGCATGCAGGAAGGGCCAGGAGGCAAAGAGAAACAGCAGATTGGCACAGAGAAGCAGAGACAAGACATCAACAGTTCTTACAGCCAGCGGCAGGGAAGGAGATAGGCAAGAGTAGCTGCCTGGGTTACGGCAGGGGTCCAATACTCACCCCCAACCCCAGGGTCCACTGGAGGCCGGTTAATCCTTGCCCTGTAATAAACTTCCTCAACCCAAGCCAGTTCCAGAGGCCTCAGTGCTTCTCAACCAAATAATGTAGGGAGCGCTGGTACCGTAACAGAGGTGCACAAAAGAAATCCTCACTCCTAAACGCGTACATAGCACTGACTGTGTGATAACCACACTCTCAGCGCTTTATGTGTACTAATTCACTGAATCTTCACACAACCCAATGAGGCACACACAACTTCAGCCCCATTTAACAGATGAATAAACTGAGGTATACAAAAGTATAACTTTTAAGTTATACATTTTTGAGTTACACTTTTATTTCATTTATTTAAATGTTTACTCATTTTGAGAGAGAGAATTAGAGCACGAGTGGGGAGAGGGGCAGAGAGACAGGGAGAGAGAGAATCTCAAGCAGGGCCCTTGCTGTCAGTGCAGAAGCCGACACTGGGCTTAATTTCATAAACTGCAAGATCATGACCTTAGCCGAAATCAAGAGTCAGATGCTTAACAGACTAAACCACCCAGGTGCCCCTTTTAGTTACACTTTTAGTGATACGGTTTAAAGTTAAGTAACCCCAGGTTACATAGTTATTTCTAGCAGCCCTGCACTTAATTACTACTCTATACAGGCTCTCAAATGCCAGCACAGAAAAACAATTACATTTCAAGCAAGAAAATAGTTACAAAAGTAAGCTGAAATGCTTTTGAAGAAACCTTCAGTGATATAGACAAAACAAAAGCATGGATAAAGAAAATAGATTAGAAAATTTTAATAACGAAAGTGACTTCTTAAAAACTTTATTAACAGGTAACATTTACACAGACAAGAACTTACATTATGAGTGTATATTCAACTCAGTGAATTTTTATAAAGTAAACATCACTGATGTTTTGAAACGCCTTCATAATTAAGTGAGTATAGAGAAATCCTCGTGGAAAACAAAAAAGCCATGCTTGCTCTGTCCCTGAAATTAAATTAAAAAAAAATTAATATAAAACTGATACATAACACTATACATAAGGCAGAGGGATAAGGCACAGAATTCAATAAAACTCTTACAAAAAAGATCAGCAAGAGACAGCATGAATGGAAGTGGAAAAAAATAAAAGAAAAAGAAACCAACTCCTAAAAGAATAATTCAATTCTTAGTCAAAGCGACCTGCTTTCAGAATACTTTGGGGATTTGCTGCAGTCTTACTTACACTTACCCACTCATCCAGGACAAGTAATAATTATACAAAGTGAGTAATGAAGACTGAGGGTTTGTGAATCTCATATATTTTATTTCTTTGGAGCAGTTGTGAAGAGGTAAGTGCCAATAAGTACTTCTCTGGGCCAATAAGCTCCCAGGTATTTCCTTAAGAAGCCTGTTTTGTGGCCAAGGATTGCATTTATACAGCACCCTCCCTCTGAGATGGAAAGGAAACCATGTCACGTCCTCAGGTGTATGGGGACACCGGCTCTGTGTGAGTGGCTGTGGACTTGGTCCCAGGACTAACAAGGACCTTCATCTGCCTATACAAGCCTGCTGTCTCCCTTGTCCTAATTGCAAGTCAGGTGAGCAAACAATGAAATAATTGAACCGGCATCGGAAAGAGAAGGCAAAGAAATGAAAGAGGAGGACAGAATGAGTGGAATGAGTACAAAAGGAGACAGTTGCATTTAACCCCCAAACTGATGTACATAACATCTCAGGCAAAGAAAACAAGTTCACCACCTATTAGCTTGGGATAGGGCATGAAGAAGCTTTTCTATCTGAGTCTGCCGAGGGGATTTTAGGTAAGCGCAATATAATTACCTGACTTGATCACGTCAGAGCTCCATCTTCTAACCACTTTCTAACCTTCACCTAATTAATTTCCACAAAACCTCTGCAAGCTTTGCATGTATTAAACACCCAATTTGTAAATGGCCACACCAAGAGCCAGAGGTTAAGTGACTTCGCTGAAACTGAAAGGAGAGGCTGGCGCGAGAAATCAGAATGTGAACAGCAGTAAGGTATTTCTGTTCCCCAAGACCACGCCAAACCCTTATTTTTTGAAACTGCTTGTGTGCTCAGCCTCGTAGGGCTTATGGAATGGCACCAAGGATGGATGTTTGCACGGGTGAAATGGACATACACCTGGCTGTCATTCAAGAGACGAAAGGAAGTGCATTTCCCACTTCCTTTCATGAGCCCAGCAGCTAATATACCCACCGGCAACGGGTACAATGATGTACAATCAGGGGAGCAAAGCTCCCCACCGGTCGGTCATTCTTCAGCCATGCTGATTAGCATACTTTATCTTTTCTAGGCTTCTCAGCAAAGCCTGATCAAGGCAAGAGTCTGACACTCTGGGCAGTGGGGACTGAAATGGTCTACCTTAACTCTGTCCTCACTGTGCCTGAGAGGAATTGAGACCCTGCTGCTGACCAGCAGCCCCTGCCAGGCTGACCCTGACTATACAGCCAGCTTCCCTGATGGCTGTGCAATCCCCTACTACAGCTGGAGCATTGCCTTGAACTCCAGCTCGCCAACCAGATCCCTGACCTTCTGCTTGACTCTTGTATTTCTTCCTTCTAAGTGAACAAAAGCCCTGCAGATTCCCAGAAAGGCCCTGAGTTCCTTGTGTCTCTTTAGATCCTATCATCTGGTGCATCCTCCACCCATCTTTTTGAAGCTATCTCGACTGCTGAATCAGTCCTGCCTTCCCCGATCTCACCCACTGTCTTCATCCCTCACCTTCCCCTGTGTCTGCGGTTAAGATCCCAGGACTTCTTACAGTCAAATCTTCATGAACTAAGCACTTTAAACATTAAAGAAAATATTTCAACACTGATGAGGAATGGGTGTTTTCCCAGTCTTTCCTGGATATTCTGCCACTCCTTATTATCTGCGTATCACTACTCCCCTCCCGTAATTTCCTCTTGCCCCATCTGTCTCTTCTCTCAGATCTCTTTGGTTTTAACACCCTGTGAAGTTTGCCCACCTAACTATCACCTCTAGAAAGGAAACTACTTCAGGACCGGCTGTACTCAGAATCTCCTATGGATTACTCTATAGCTTCTGAAAGCCATATTGGGGATTTGTAAACTGCAGAGCCTAAACCGGGTCTTGACGTCTGACCGTCTGCTGCTGACTGGTGGGCTGGTACCACCACCATCCCCTGGGCACAATGGCAGCACTAGGAGGAGAAGCTTATTTAGGAGAAGCTTAGAGGCAGCAACGCAGTTGGAAAAAGAAGCTAGGGGACTATCATAAAGTAGCATTTACACAGCAAACACTATTTTTACTTGGTGTATTTATCTATTAAGAGGAGAGGGTGCTGTAGGAGGGCTTGTCAATATTATGGGATTATGCTTCCCCCACATCACTTTTTGTGTCATTGCTGTCTCCTAAACCAGGTTAAGTATAGGTTTCTAACACCAAACTGGAAGAGCCAGTGAAACTGAGGGCACGGTAGCTATCAGATCCGGAGCCCTGCTCACCAATGTCCTGTACCCAGTGTGACTTCTGCCCAGCCCAGGGACAATTTAAAAGAAGACAGTGCCCCTCTGGGCACCATGCAGACTTTCCACTTTGGGAGGGAGGCGGTACCCTGGGCACCATGGTCTCTGAAGCTGCAAACTCCAGTGGGTGCAGGATCCATCCAATCAGGCTTCCTCTGCAGGCGAGGACACCTGAGGGCAGTGACTTCTTCAGTCCTGTCCTCTAGCCAAGCCCCACTGTCTCTGCTCCCTATCGGTACCACTGATGTGCAGCCCCCTTTAGTTGATTGCCATCTTTCATCTTCTGGAATGTGATTTTTAAATGTGTTATGTATTTCATTTGTGCAATGCCCAGGATACTGGATTGGAACACAATTGCAGCAGATTACACTATTTATTTTACAGACTTGAAGATACAGCCTCTTGAACTCAATATGCAAATGCAAGTGAAGAATATGCAAATCTATGTTTTCTGCCAAGACTCTGGCATTTTTCTTTTAATGGGACTGTGATTTCTATTCAAGAAGGAAGAGCATCTTCCTCGCATCCCCCTGCATCAATGCTCTCCCCCTCCTCCTTTCAAGGTCCTGACCAGCTTGTAACTTCACTAAGCTTCAAAGCCCAGAGAAAATTACAGGCTCCACTGAATTACATTTAAACCTGTAATGGTCATTCCAAGCCATTACTTAGTGCCTTTCAATAGGTGTGCTACAAACGCAATGAGGGTCACACTACTTCACTGCCAAATTGGAATTTTATTCTTAACTTCATGAAATCAGACAGTCTCCTTAGTAATTCTAAATATAAATGTTCTCACCTACCGTAGGGATGCAGCCACACAACCTTTCTTTTAAAAAAATGCAGTTTACAAAGCTTTTTAAAGTGAAATTTACGGTGGTGCTGGTAAAAGGTGTCAGACTGGCACCTGCAAACTTGAATCCTCTATTTAGCCTCAGAATAGTCAATTACACGTATCTTACACAGGCGGCCAGAACCACCACCACCCTCATCACTATAACCACCACCAGAGCTAAGAGTGCAAGATGTGCTCAAACCCAAGAAAAGGTACTGAAGAAACAAATCAAATCTAACAGTTATTCGCCTACAACCTACAAGGCACTCTTCTAAGTTGTCAAAAATATAAACGTAAAACAAGCTTTGCCCTTTAGAAGTGTACAATCTAATGAAAATTATGACAATCACTAATATTCACTTGTACTTATTTTCACCAGGCACCATGCTCAGCACTCAACATGGGCACATCATTGGTTCCTCATGACAGCGAAATCTGCCCAAGGTCTTCAAGTTTAAAAATAATAGAGACCAGAGTCCAACCCAAGGAAACGATCCTAGTGATTCACATATAAATAATCATTGAAAGGCACTGAATTGAAATTTCATAGGCTAAACACAACTGTCCCAAGAACCAAAATGAGAGCCTTAAATTAACTCTCAGAAAAGGTTTTCATTCGGGGCTATAATAACATCGCGGAAGAAAGAAATCAGGAGCTCCATCTCCCAATGGCCCAGTTCTAATTTGTATTTTATGCTTATATGTCAAGTTCAATAAAATGTCCTCATGGTTCTCTAGTCCTAGTCCCTTTATAAAGAATATTATTTTTAAAACTATTTCAAATTCTCATAATGAAATGTCACACAGGCTAGATTTGTCCCTCCTATGTTGGAAATGGAATAAATGAGATCCCCTAAGTGACCCAGGGGCCTGTGAAGCCCCAAGATTCCCAGGCACTATAAGCCAAAAGAGTACAACAGGCCGAAATGAAACTATATTCTCTACTCTACTCCCGTTCTCTCTACTCTTCCACAACTTGCTTATTCCTTTTGGTTCTGTAGGAGTGACAGAGGCAAGGCAAAGACCGTCACCTTGTTTAAAAAGAATTCTGCGTGTAAATACAAGACACTCTCAAAAACCTAGTGGAACATGAGAATTTGGCAGAGTGTCAGAGCTTCAAACAAGAGTCCCAAGAGCCAACTCTGGCCCATCTGAATCATATTAGCTCCCCAGGAAGATAAAATGTTACTGAAGGTCTAGAAGTGAATCCTCAAGCTTGCTCCAAACTGGTGCGTCTGACATCCTGAAAGTACATTCTCTTTTATGGAATTAGTGTGTTCAAAGCTCAGAGCCACAGTCATCAGGGATAAGAACCTGCAGTCAGAGTTGAGTTGTGGCCTGACCAAAAACATCCCCTATCCCTTAAGAACCGTTCAAGTGGTTGTGGACTTGTTCAATATTCAAATGACTTGATCACCATTGATCAATGACTAGCACTTGGCACATAGCAAAGTGCTTTTGTACAAATAAATTTGATTAACTTGTTTTGAACAACTTTTGAATTACATCTGAGCAGCCATATTTTAAAATAGCTAATGCACTCTATCTCACCACAGTTATCAATAAAATATTCATGGGCCCTGTACATACACTGATTTCTAATCATATGGCCAACATGCTGAAGTGTGTGTCCCTGTTTTTCCTGTACTGGCGAAGAATAATGTGCAAGACAGAGGCTGGGAGTGAGGGAAGGGTAGTAGGAACCATCAAAAATTCTATTTCCAAAGGAGTTTTTAGTAACATAGAAAAATCCTCAAGTTGTGATGTCAGATAAAAGGAGCAACATGAAAAAAAATGTTTATTTTTGATTTTGGTAATCCACAGATATAAAAGAAGAAATACACCAAAATAGTAGATAAAGAACATTCATTAAATTCTTTGTTTAACCCTTATTAAATAATGCCAAATTACATATACTTAAGAAGGTTACAGACCACATCAGCTACCTGGAAATCAATGAAAAATTATACAGAAGCATATGTCACTTTAGTAGATGTGTGCCTGAAAATCTATACATAAAACTCAGATATCTGAAAGCCATCTACTCAGAAGCACATCATGACAGCTTGCTATTTAAAACTACAATTTTGAGAAACAATGGCCAATAGAAAAAAAGACCAACCAAGACCAACAAAAAAAGCAACTTAACACAACATTTTTAAAGGAAGCGGGAGGTGTGCATTCATCTGATTTATATACTGATGACACAAAATTATGTTCATATATATATATATATATATATATAAAACAAGGAATTGAAAATATGCTGCAGATATAAGCAGAAGATTTGCAAAACAGAAATTACAAATGCTTAACAAACATAGAAAATTGTTCAATATCACTGGTAATTACAGAAATAAAAATTAACTTAGCAATAGCGCATAATTTTTACCTACCAAATCGTAAAGACTATTTGTTTAGTTTTTAAAGAGGAGTAGACAAGGATGTGGTAGAAGAAGGCACTCTCACATATTACTACAGGGAGTATAAATTGATAAAAACCATTTTGGAAAAGCCATTTGGCTCCATAGATCAAGAGCCTTAAAAATGTTCCTACCTTTGACCCTGTAAATTCAATTTCTGGGAATCTATCCTAAAGAAATAATGTAAAATACAGACAGAAAAGCTTTATACACCAAAATGTTCACTGCAGTTTCATTTATAATAGTGAAAAATTGGAAGTAATTAAATGGCCGACAGTAAGAAGGTGGTTAAGTAAATTATGCTATAGCTATATGACAGAATGCTAAATAACGGAAAAAATTATGTTTACCAAGAACTTTTAATAACATAGAGACCCCTTATGCTGTGGTGTTAAATTAAAAAGCACCACAGAAAGTGGTATGATGCAATCTATATACAAATGAATAGAAAAATGCTGGTGGTAGAAAATACAACAAAAGTTAACAATAATTACCTTTGTTAGAATTTGAGTGATTTTTTTCTTCTTTCTGCCAATTTTCTCATTTTTTCCAAATATTACACAATGAGCATATGTTACTTTCAATCAGAAAAAAAAGTTGTTAAAGTTATATATTGCATATGTTTCAAATATTTGTACCAATTTGTACTGACTAGGAAAAGATAAAGAAGGGAAGAAGAATAAAACCAAAATAAAGCAGAGAAATTAATGAAGTATCAGCCTCTCCCTGTCCCCTTTTAGGTACTGCCACTAAATTTTTTAAAGCCATGTTGTGATTTAGCAATTACAAGCATATGAAAAATTTACCCTATTAGCTGAATAAAAATAAGTTAAGTGCATAAATCTGTCTAGGGTCAGATATTTCCCACTTCTGACTTAAAGGAATCACATAATGAATCATTCTGGAAAGAATCATTTCTATAAAGTGAGAGTCATGATCTAATTCTGAGTTATCAAGTCTGTTTAAAGTGCTGCACACCTCTTTTGTGTGCACATACAGGCACATGTACACTGTGTAAATATTGTGAATGTGTGTGCACCAGGAAGACACATAATATAGAATATAACAGCAACTAAGGGTTGTACAGTTTGGCTTAGTTCAACCCTCTCTCTTACTAGAGGAAAAAACTGAGGCCCAAATAAATTATGAGGCCTCATATTTTATTATAAGAAATTTTTATTATAAAATATTATTTTATATATTTATATATAAATATTATTATATATATTATTATATTATATATTATATATTAATATATAATATATTATATATAATAATATATATTATTTTATATATAAATATAATATAATTATAAATTATATATAATATAAATATAATATATAATATATATTTATATATAAAAATATATTTATATATAATATATATAAATTATATATATTATATTATAATATAATATATATTTATATATATAAATATATATATAATATTATTTTATATATTTAAATTTTATTATAAATTATAAGAAATTTCTTCAGGGTCTCATGGCCAGCCAGCAGCAAAGCCAGTGTGGCTGGCCTACCAGTTTCTCCAAACTAATTTACATTGCCAAGGTTATATCCCTGTGCTACGACTGTAAGACACTGGAAAGCTGAAATAAAGTGACAGTAACTCCTGGCTCTTTCCCTACCCGGGAAAGGAACACCTTCACTTGAACCATTTTGTATTAAGGGAAGGACTTCAAAAGCTGTTGAAAGTGGGTGGCTGAGCTCTTTGATCTGTGAATAACTGTCCTGGGTGGTCGCTAATCGCTCAATTAGCAGAATACACTGAAAGTGGAGGCTACAACAGTATTTGTTTTGTTGGTGTGCTAGGATCAAAACAGCTCTTTTCCAAAATTTCAAAGGCCAAGAATTTCAGAAGTTCCTGAGAAATGACAGAAAAGTGAATTAATAATGTAAACTGAACTCTGCAGACTATAAATATTTTACAGCTCTTGTACAACATTAGGCTAGGTATCCCTGCTTTGTGATTCTTGGTGGCTGTGATTAGCATGTGTAAAGTATTTCAAGGTGACTTATTAAGCTTATTATCTGAGGGCTTCAGAAAAAGTTTTTAAATGTAGATCTTCAGATCTTTTTCATGCTATGTCAGTTCCCCTAACTTTGGAATACTTGTGCCTATTAATTAGGATAATATTGTACGTAGCAGACGCTAACTAAATCAAGACTTAAATGGCCTGGGCAGAATGCCTTAACTCCCTTCTTTATCCAATGGGATTTTCACCAAATGTATGTGTCTGTATTATAACATATGTGTTTCATGTTTCATCCATACTATTTAGGCAAATTCCACATGCCAGTATTTTCTACGTAGAGAAATACTTCTATGATAATAAAGTAGAAAATGATGTATGCAAACGGGATTATAGTGTGATTTCAGAGGAGAGATGGAGTGTAACAGAGGGCTCTACCACTGCGGAGGCTCCTTTAACTGGCAGTAAACTCAGAGCTGAGAACAGCAGGATAGTGCCAAGGGAAATGAGTAATAGTGAGGAAGACCGGGACAGGAGTGCAGGCCTGATGAAGGTAAGGCGCAGGATGAGCTTGGCTCTGACAAGTCCACGGAGGATTGTAATTAAAGATCAAGGCAGGCATTTGGAAAAGCATCAAGAAGTGGATAGGGTGTCCGATGAAAAGAGCAAAGCAATGGCGTCAGTCCTTCGGAAGGCCTGCAGCATCGCCACTGGCCAGTAGGGGCATGCAAAGAATCCAATAAAGTTATGAGAATATGAATGACTTAAGAGAACTATCACAAAGGCCACAGTGGTGTCTGTAAAATTCGAAATTCGTCTCCAAGATGGATGGACACGGTAACTACATGCAATAATTTCCCTAAGTCATATTTTAAAAGTCCACTCCATTTTTTAAATTATACTCACATGGTGATCTCATGGCTCTGTGGTCAAGTGAAAAAGCAAAGTCCAGAATATAAAACGCGTTTGAGGGGGGCCTGCAGGACTCCAGATATGAAGACTATTATCGCTTTATGGGCAAGCTAGACTACACACTACAAATTTCACTGTCCAGCAAGGACTGTAGACAGACCGGTCCTCGCTTTGACATATGCTAGCTGAGTGACCCTGAATAAGCTGTTGAAACTTTCTGAGCCACAGTTTTCTCATCTGTAAAGTGGAGATAATACCTACCTTGCAGAACTCTTGGGAAAATTAAATGAGATAATGTATGTAAAGTACCCAGAAAAATGCCTGGCACATCTGCCCTCATAACAGATGCTATTTGTGATAATGATTATGATGAGGAGGATGTTGCTTATTTAAAATATTGCCAACATTTAAATTTCTCCATCCCTTGCTCTTTTTGATTGCCCTAAAAAGAAGCATCATGCTGCTGCCTCCCACCTCCCCGCAACTCTAGGAGAAACGGACAAGAACTAGGGAAAAGCCTGATGTATCAGAAAAGTTTCTTGTTGACAGAGCAGATTTCCTCAGAGCTTCTCAGGTTAGTCAGCTCACTCATGCCTCTTTCATGCAGGAAAATCAGAGCCCCAGACCAGCAAGAGCCCTGTTTCTGTAGAAACTATCCAAATCGCTCCACCATCTTCTGTCAGTGTGCTCTAAATCAAAGATTCGCTATCCACACCCCCTCTGCCCTGGTAAAGCCAAAAGTTACAAACAAGCAGGCACAGAGGGGAGAAACACCACCATGTAATGAAGAGTAGAGAAAATGACCAGCTCAGAGACTCCCAAATCTTTAATATTTGATAAGAAAACAAATTAAAATATTAACCTCCTTTCTTATCATTTCCCAAGAAAGGTCTCCTGAAGGCTTGTGAGTTCTAAGTCTGTTTTCAGTCTGTAGCAAGTGTAGGCTCTCCCACTGAGTTGGAGCCCTTAGACCTTTGGAAGTAAGTGGCTAGGAGATCTCAGGCAAGATAATTATCTCTCTGGGCCTAGATTTCCCTTCTGGAAAATAAGGATGCTGTATTAGGTAATCTTGAAGGTCCATTCCAGAGATAGATAGATAGATAGATAGATAGATAGATAATTAGATAGATGATCAAGAGATGACAGATGTATAATGAGAGCACATCTTTATTAGGAAAATAACAATAATTAAATGTGGTTAAATTATTTAGTTCTACTGAAGAATTATGTCCTGGGTCCAGATTATTTTAATAACTTTGCCCTTACTGAAAATAAAAACACAACATGCCAAAACTTATGAGATGTAGTAAAAGCCATGTTAAGAGGGAAATTTATTGTGGTAAACACTTATGTTTAAAAGGAAGAAAGATCTCTAATCAACAATCTCAATTTACACTTCAAGGAACTAAGAAAAAAAGAGCGAACTAAACCCAAAGTTAGCAGATGATAGAATATAATGAAGATTAGAGCAGAAATAAAATAGAGAACATAAAAACAGAAAAATCTCAATGAAATGAAGAGTTATTTTTTGAAAAGATCAATGAAATTGAAAATCCTTAGGTAGACTAAGAAAAAAAAAGAAAACGCAAATAACAAACATTAGAAATAAAAGAGAAGATGGGGTGTCTGGGTGGCTCAGTTAGTTAAATGTCTGACTTCAGCTCAGGTCATGATCTCACAGCTCATGGGATCAAGCCCCCATGTCGGGCTCTGTGCTGACAACTCAGAGCCTGGAGCCTGCTTTGGATTCAGTGTCTCCCTCTCTCTCTGCCCTCCCCTGCTCACACTCTGTCTTTTTCTCTCTCTCAAAAATAAACATTATAAAAAAATTTTTTAAAGAAACAAAAGAGGAGACATTATAATCGATGTCACAGAAATAAAAGTTATCATTAGAGACTACTATGAATAAATATACACTAACCAATTGGAAAATCTAGGAGAAATGGATAAATTCTTAGAAATGTATAGCCTATCAAGACTTAATCATGAAGAAATAAAAAATGTGAACAGACCTATAACCAGTAAGGAGACTAAATCAATCGTCAAAAACTTCTAAACAACAACAACAAAAAAGCCAGATGGCTTCACTGGGGAATTCTAGCACACATTAAAGAAGAACTAACACCAAAAAAACTGAAGAGGAAATACTTCCAAACTCATGTGGCCAGCTTTAACCTTGATACCAAGACCAGACAAACATACTGCGAGAAAAGAAAACTACAGACCAATATTCCTGATGAATGGCTATGCAAAAATGCTTAACAAAATCTAACATATCAAATTAGCACATTAAAAGGAATACATGTCATGACCAAGGGGGATTTATTCATATAATGTAAAAACAGTTCAACATATGAAAATCAATCTCTATCATAAACCACATTAATAAATGAAAGACAAAAATCACATGATCATCTCAATAAAAGCAGAAAAGGATTTGACAAAATTCAACACTCTTTCATGATAAAAACACTCACAAAACTAGAGATAGGAAAAAAAAAAAAAACCTACCTCAACATAAATACCAAACCCACAGCTAACATCATACTCAACTGTAAAAAAGTGAAAGTTTTTCCTCCATGATCAGGAATGAGGCAATGATGCCCACTCTTGCCACTTCTATTCAATATAGTAGAAATTCTAGCCAGAGTAATTAGACAAGAAAAATAAATAAAAGGCATCCAAATTGGAAAAGAAGTAAAAATATCTGTGTTCATGTTCACAGACATGATCTTACATAAGAAAACCCTAAAGATTCCATAGAAAAACTGTTATAACTAATAAGTGAATTCAGCAAAGTTGCATAATACAAAATGAACACACAAAAATCAGCTGGAAAGGAAATTAAGATAATAGTCCCATTTATAATAGCATCCAAAATAATAAAATGCTTAGGAATAAACTTAACCAAGGAGGCAAAGACTTGTACACTGAGAACGACAAAATATTCCTGAAAGAAATTAAAGAAAATACAAATAAAGGGAAAGAATGCCACGTTTGTGGTTTAGAAGACAATATTGTTAAAATATCCATGGTATACAAAGCAATCTACAAACTCACTGCAATCCCTATCAAAATCCCAACAGCATTTTTTTTTTGCAGAAATAGAAAACCATCCTAAAACTATATGGAATCTCAAAGGATTTGAAAGAGCCAAAAGAATCTTGAGAAAGAAAAGACAAAGCTGGGGGCCCCACACCTCCTGATTTTCAAATACATTACTAATATATTCCAAATGTATTACAAAGCTACAACAACCAAAACAGTATGGTAGTGGCATAAAGACAGATATATGGAACAGAATGGAAAGCCTAGAAGTAAATTGATACATATAAGGCCAAATGATCTTTGATAGCATTGCCAACAGTGTCAAATGGGGAAAGGATCGTCTCTTCAACAAGTGGTGCTGGAAAAACTGCATATCCATATTCAAAAGAAAAAAGATGGACCCTTACCGTACACCATATACAGAAATTAACACTAAATGGAATAGAGAACTAAATGTTAGACCTGAAACCACAAAACTCCTAGAAAGAAAAAAAAAAAGGGAAACACTTCATTACATTAGACTTAGAAATGAGTTCTTGGATATGACACCAAAAGCACAGGCAACAAAAGCAAAAATAGACAAATGGGACAACATCAAACTGGAAAACTTCTGTGCAGTAAAGGAAACAATCAACAGAGTTAAACACAGGAGACAATATTTATAGATATATATAGATATATATAGATATATCCATTTATATAGATATAGAAATGGAACAGGAGACAATATTTATAGATATATACCTACAATATATAAAGAACCTTTGGAACTCAACAACAACAACAACAACAAAAATAACCCAATTAAAAATGGACAAAAGACTTGAGTGCACATTTCTCCAAAGAAGATATACAAATGACCCACAAGGATATGAAAAGACATTCAACATCACTAATCATCCAGTAAATACAAATCAAAACCACAATGAGTTATCACCTCATACCCATTAGGATGGCCATTGTAAAATAATTAATAATAATAATAGTGATAACAATAATAAGTAGTAGTATTGGCAAGGAGGTGATGTGGAGAAATTGGGACCCACGTCCACTATTTTACACTGCTGGTGAGAATGTAAAATGGCGCAGCCCTATGGAAAACAGTACAGTAGTTCCTTAAAAAATTACAAACGGACCTACCAAAGTAAAGAAATCCTCTTATATTCTACAATATGGATGCACTTTGAGGACATTACACTCAGTGAAATAAAACAGTTTCAAAAAGACAAACTGCATGCTTCCACTTATAGGAGGTACTGAAAGTAGTCAGACTCTTAGAATGGTAGTTGCCAAGGGGCTGAGGGAAGTGAGGAAAGAGCTGTCCTCCAAGGAGTACGGAGTTTCAGTTTCACGTGATGAAAAACTTCTAGAGACGTGCTGCACATCTACGTGGCTGCTGGTACTACTACTGTGCTGCATACGTCAAAATAATTCACATGATAAATGCTATGTTGTGTGCTTTTTACCACAATAAAAATCAATAAATAATTTGGTCCTTATTCGTCTTCCTAACTCCCCCCTCCCACTGCCATCCTCTTCATAATAAAGAAAGAGCTATCTTAAACTGCCCTAGCTTTGCCAATAAGGCTTGTTTTTAATGAAGGGAAGAAGAGAGGTGGAAAAGAAATGACAATAAATGCACACAAGGTTGCCTGTGTTACTGTCTCTCCTTTCTGAGCTAATCAAATCCACAGGCTGCAAATGGGACTCATCAGGGTCACGTACTGAGATCAAGGGATTTTTTTCAGTTCATTATTTCTAGCACCTTATATTCTTGATTACTAGAACTATACCTAGGGCAGCAACGATAATAGATAATGATTTGTTGAATACGTGTCAGCCACGATGCTATGCCATTTATACATACAACTGTATTTGAAATTCAAAGCTTTTGACAGATAGGTTAGGTTACTAGCCAAAGGACACACAGTGATAAATGGTAGAGTAAGCATTTGAACGCAGGCCTGCCTGATTCCCAGGTTGGTGGTTTTAACCCCAGGGGAGAGAGCCCTTTGTTGCCACTGTATGGCCACTACATGGCTAGATCATCCTGCTTGCTGGGTGTGGGGAAAATTCAAGAGGCAGAGCACAAATGTAGTCCTTCCTTATCTGCCCGTTGCATTTCCTGGTGTATTCCCTAGTGCAAATAATAAAAAATGACTACTATTACTACTACTCTGTACTGTTACCACTACTTACTGAGAATTAGGTTTTGTTAGATACTATGCTAGGCTTCTGTTAGAATTATTTTCCTTCATTTTATAGAGGAGGAAAGTTAAAATGCAGAGAACCCAATAATTTGCCTCAGGTCAAATTAGCTTATAAGGTGAAGGCAAATTTAGAGCCCGATATTATCTGTCTCAATGCAAAATATGTTATTAAAGATTTGGAGGCTGGAATCAGGACCACATTAATTAAATTGACACATGACACTAACTTGTGCACAGCCCCTAACTCTTTCAAAGTAAAGAAGGAAAGAAAGAAAGAAAGAAAGAAAGAAAGAAAGAAAGAAAGAAAGAAAAAAGAAAGAAAGGAGAAAAAAAATTGGATAATGTTAATGTTCAGTAGAAATAAGACAAGACACTATGATATGACCTGGCAAAAGTAAGTGGGTCAGTGCCAACTTCAAGAGTGTTTAGTCTCAGGACAACTGGGGAGGTGGCTTACGTAAGCCAATGTTCAATCCAAATGAAAATAGGCAGGAATGTCCAGAGGGGTGTCTCCTTTTGCCCCAAGAAGTTCTTCTAGACAACTAAGCATAGTTGTTAAAAGTGCCAGACATAAATTTAAAAAATCTATAAATATTAGATATGATTATTTCTACTTCAAAATAGTAAGTTAAGCCAAATGATTCATCTGTAATTAAATAAATCAAATGGGGAAACTGCCAACTATCCACATCCTGTTAGGTAATATAAACAAAGAATAGCATGTTAAGATGTTGAAATTTTTTCTTATTCTGTCTGATGCTAATGGGGCCACAACTAGGGTTATATTTTCTTTCAAGAAATCCACAGATGTGCTTTGTGGAAGATGATATATCTATGAAGACTTTTTTTTTCTTTTTTAATTGTAGAATAATTTCAAAACAGTTTCCAGTCTAGGAAAATCTCACATGATATACACCTAACCTGTAACAGCCTTATTTCCCATCAATTTCCCACCTTCCCCTAAAGGATGGATAGGACTCAAACAGGTATGTCTTCCAAGTTCCATGCTGTTTTCATGATGTTCCAATCTTAGAGTGATCTTTCCCCGTCTCTATTTGTTGAGTGTATTCATAAAACTTTTATTAAATATCCCTCTTCTCTACCTCCTTTTCAAATATGTTCAGGAAAATATAAGCAGCTCAAGGCTTCCTTTTTTTTATGATTGTGGAATATTCATATAAGAAGCTCATAAAATATTTATGTACTCACTCTTCCAAATACTCATTCTTCCAAATAATTCTAGAGCAAATACCTATTATTACCACCCAGAACAAAAAGTAACATAATAGAACTCTTCCCCAAGACCCCTGTGTGCCCTTCTCTTGTTACAACCTTCTCCCTTACCAACAGAAGAAACCACCATCCCTACTGAGTATTATAATAATCATTTTCTTCCTTTGCTTTATAATTTGCACCTAATGACACATCCCTAAGTAGTATGGTTTAGTTATTTGTTTTATAACATTACATAAATAGATTCATACCATATGTATTACTTCACATGGTGCTTCTTTTACTCTATATCACGCTTGTGAGATTTAGCCATGGTGTTGGGTACAGCTGTGATTCATTTACCTCAATTGCTATATACGGTTCCATTCTATGATCGTACTTCAATTTATTTATCTACATGGGAATGTAGATCAGACTTGCGGGTCAATTCCAGTTTGGAGCTATTCTGCCATGTCATTTCTTGTTCAAGACCTGGTACAAGCATGCATGATATTCTCTAAGATTTTTAACCTACATGTAGTATGCACAGGGGATATACGCATGTATATATACACATATATTCTTGCCTATGAATTTCAAACTTATCCCCTATATATTTCAAATTTAATAGAGAACGCCAAACTACTTTTCCAAATCAGGCCAATTACACCTCCACAAGCAGTGGAGTTCCTCTTAATCTACGTTCTTATCAACACCTGGTATTGCTAATTTGTACAATCAGTTGAATATACTGTGGCAATTTGTAATGGCTTTAACTTGTATTCCTCCACTTCCTAATGAGGTTGACATCTTTCCATATGTCTACTGGCCATTTAGATAGCCCCTTCTGGGAAGGGCTTCTATGAAAGCCTTTTTACTCCCCATTTTACTACCAAGTTGTCTACTGTATTCAAACTAATTTATACAAGAATCTTCATTTCTTTATAAATTACAAACACTTTATATAGAGAGACACTATACTTTGTATATTCTGAATCTATATTTCTTTTTAAAATCTAAGTCAGTGCTATCCGGTAGCCGGTAGTCACATATGGCTAACGAGCAGTTAAAATGTGGCTAAAGAATTGGTTGGAAATTTTAGTTTAATCTAATTTAATTTAAATAGCCACACATGGCTACTGGCTACCATAATGAACAGTGCAATCAATCATAAATATGAGTCTTTTGTTAACTATATATCTTATAAATATACCTAACCACTCTCTGTCTTTTCAGTATCTTTATGGTATAATGATTAAAATGCAAATTTAATGTAGTGGAACATATCAAACTTGCTCTTTATTATTATAAATATTTTGCTTTATTAAAAAAAAAGTTTCCCACTCCAAGTTCATGAGATACTCTTCTAACTTCTATGAGGTTTATAGTTCTGCCTTTCACATTTACATCTCAAATCCCCCTGGAATTGATGTTTGTATGTGCTAAGAATTGAGGAACCGATTTCATTTTTTAAAATACATAGATGCCCAATTTCCCTCATATTAATTATTAAAAAGACTATCTTTTCTCCACGAATTTGCTGAGTTTTGGTACTGAGACTACATGAGCCTCATTTTAAAAACATAAAAACACCACACCAAAACAAACAAAAAAAACTAGGGACTGTCATCTCTTTTTGTATTCTCTGCAACAGTTCATATAAAAGTTTTCTTCCTTTAATGGTTGACAAAACTTGCCAATGAAGTCCTCTGAGCCGGGCATTTTTCTTTTAGGAAGATTTCTTTTACTACCAATTAAATGTTTTACAGATTATCCCAATCTTTAGACTGTCTACTTACTTGTGAATCAGTATTGGTGAGTTCTATTTTCTAATAATTTTTCTATCCAACTAAATTTTCAAATTCATCAGCACACAGTTTTCATAATAATTTATCTTTTTATTTTATGTAGCATTTATACTGTTATCCTCTTTTTCATTCCTTAGAGTGACCACATGTGCCTTTTATCATTCTTTCATGATCAGTATTGCTGGACGTTTGTAAGTGTATAAGACTTTTTTTTTTCAAAAAAACTTTAGACTTTGTGAATATATGTTTACTATCGTTTTCTTTCATTTATGCTGTTATCTTGATTCCTTCCTACTGTCCACAGTGTTCTAGATTATCTTTTTCCCTATATCTAACTTCATGAAACAAATGTCTACTAGTTTTCAACCTTTTTTGAAAAATACAAGCTAGGAAGACCATAAATTTTTCTCTAAAGACTGTTTTATCTGCACCTACATGTACTGATTTGTTATTGTTCAATTAAAAATAGTTTCTTAACTTCTAGGATGATTTCCCCTTTAACACGTAAGTTATTTACGCCAAATATCTAAGATTTTCTGGTTATCCTTTTGCTACTAATTTCTAGCTTAATTATTACACTGTGATCAGAAAGGATAAGGTCTTCTGAACTTGATTTCAGTCCTTTGAAATGCAAAGAGATGTGATTTAAGTTCTGGTAAATGATCAATTTCTTAAATGTTTCATATACACTTGACAAAGAGTTTGTACTCTGTACCTTTTTACTGCAGTGTTCTGCATATGTCTGTTATGCCAAGTTTGTTAATCACATTGGTCAAATCTTCTAGGTCGATACTGATAATTGTTGGCTTGTTTTATCTGTGACAAAGAGAAGTATTTTTTTTTAATTTCCTATCATAATTATGAATGTTTTTATTTTTCCTTCAGCAACTATTAATCTTTATATCATATATTTTGAGGTCATGTTACTAGGTTTCACGTAATCTTAAAGTTTTATATCTTCTTAGTACACTAAAATTTTAATCATTGAAGTGACCCATTTGTCTATTAATATCTGATAATAATACAGCTATAACAGCATTCTTTTAGTCAATATTGCATGGCATATATTTTCCCAACTTTTTATATTCAGTTTATCAGTATCCTTATGTTTGAGATATGTTGCTTGCAAAGAACATACCATTAGATTTTTTAAGTCCAATCTGATAATTATTTTTGTAATTAGAGCATTTTTAGTTTCTGTAATTGACAGGATTAAATTATCTTGTGTTTTCTATTTGTCCTCCCTGTCATGAGTTTCTTTTCTTTTTCTCTTTCTTGTCCTTCTTTTGGATGATTGAGCACTTTTGTCACTGGTACTTCCCATGTGCTAACTGTAAGTTATACTCGGTGTCTACTGTTTTAATGGCTATAAGAGAAATTAAAACATATCTATTTATCAGAGCTTGAAGTTATTAACATCTTTACTTTCTCTCAGGAAACAGCGGAATCTTAAAAGACAGTTTAGGCTCATCAACCTCCATATTTAATTTATGTATTTTTGTTATGCACTTTTCTCATTTTTAATTATATTAGTATCATTCATTTTTATTTTTGTTATAAATGGTTAATACTCATTTAGATTCAATACTTGCTCTTCGGTGTGCATCTCAGACCTTTTATCTTATGCTCCTGTTCCTTCTGTTTAAAATACAACCTTCAGAATGTCCTTCAGTGCTGGTGACTAAAATTCAAGTGTTTACTTTGCTTGATTTTTTTAAACTTTTACTTCATTCTTGAAAGATGTTTTCACTGTTACGAAATTCTAAGGCACTAGTTATTTTCTTTAAGCACATAAACTTTCTACTATCTTCTGGATTCTATTGTTGCTATTGAGAAGTCAGGAGTTAGTCTGCTGGTCATTTCTTTATACTAACCTATCATTTTTAGGACTTCTTTTAAAACATTCTTTATGTAGTTGATTTTCTGCTGTGATATTATGGTACCATTTTAAGGCAGAAGTCATTTGGAAATCTAAAGTAAAAATAAATTCATTAGTGTTCCTTAGTATTCATTATACCTCTTAAATCTGTACATTTGACCTTTCCTTCTTCTAAATCTGATTTATAATGCAAATATAAACAGATAAATATAACTATTTTAAGGTCATGTTTTTAGGCATATACATATTCAAAACTGTTACGTAACTCTGGTAAACTAAACATTTTATCCTTCTGATGTGATTGATCATGGGATGTATGCATGCAATCTGTGGCATTGTTTTTTAAAATATATTACTTCTATTTATTTTCACTTACCACTCCTAGAATTCTGATTATATGCAGAGAAGGTCTTTACCTTCTCACTCTACCCTCCATGTATTTTAACGTCTCTTCTACATTTTCTTTTATCAGAGGGGACAATGGGGAGGGTCTCTCCCTGCTGCCTTCTGGATACTTCTTCTGATTTATCTTCTAGTACACTAATCCTCTCTTCAGCTGTATATAAATCTGCTGCTAAATCAATCATATGAGGTCTTTCTTCCAGTTATTTTATCTTTTGCTCCCAGAAGTTCTACTTGGTGCTTTTTTCCCAAGTAAGAATGGTCTCTGTTTTTTTAAAAGTGAGTAGTTGAGCTCCCAATTCAATCACCCAAGTGCTTTTCTTCAAGACAAACACGATTACTTCAGACAGCTTTATACATACGACCCATTTCATCACAGAAAATATTTTAAAAGCACACATATTCAAGAGGAGAGAGTTAAAATCGATAACATTTTAATACTTCATCAAGGAAAGGGAGTATGACTAGAATAATTTTTATTGTGAGTGCATAGTGGTGCCCAGTACAAAAACTCTAGCATAGCTGGTACCACTGTCTTGATTCATACTCCGGCATTAGCACTTTACCCACCATTGCTTTTGCATCCTCATTACAAATATCAACATGGTGAAAAAGGCAAATAGTATCTTTGTATCAGGAGGACAGTCTCCCAGAGAGATTGACAAGAGAGTCTTGGGAAACTGTTTCCCTAGGGCAACGCTTCCACTTTTTTTAAAAAGCATACGTTTATCCATGACATATATGTATTTATGTTTGCATATACACGTAGACTGTGACTTAGTCTGTACTGAAACCCCAGATCACCGTTTGCCAGCTGTGTGACTTTCGGTGAATTATCGAACCTCTATGAGCCTCCGTTTCCTCAACTATAAAAAAAAGAATAGTAACAGTGCCTATTCATAGGCATTAAATGAGATTAATTTATGTGTCGCATTTAGCACAAAGCCTTACAAATATTAATAGTTTCATAAAAATTAACTGTTACCATTAACAATTCCCTTTTAGGTTTTTTAAACCAATTAAACTCTGAAGGTATGTCTTCAGAATAAAATGCTACGATAGCCTCTCCTCTCAACAATTTTTGACATTAAGAACTAAGAACACTTGGCCCAGTTTACAATCTTAAATAGTTTGCCATTATGCAATTTTCATAACTGATTATACTTTCATTCACGTTTCGACAGCACCATTTTCAATACCGTAACTAGCTAATTTAAGCCTATTACCTGATTTATGAACAGGTTGGGTAGGTAGCTCCTGGTTGAGCTATTATAAAATGGTGACACCGTCTAATGTCCAGTACACTTCCCAACCCAACTACACTGGCTGACTACAATGTCAATCCAGAAATTTTGTTGATACTGACAAATAACATCCAATATATCCCTGAGATGGTTGTGTACTTTCAGAAACACAGGTCTAGACGAAGTCTGAACCATAAGGAGCTATCCAAAGATCTAGATTCAGGATGAAAATTTACGGGTGAGTCAGCCACTGGATTTGATGCTGGGTTCGTGTAGTACTGATTTGTAGACTTGAATGCAGGAGTAATACCTGAGTGTGTCATTCTTTATTCCCCTGAAATACAAGCTGAGGTTTACCCTGTTCAAAACATTTGCAATTTCTGATTTTTTTTTTTTAACGTTTATTTATTTTTGAGACAGAGAGAGACAGAGCATGAACGGGGGAGGGTCAGAGAGAGGGAGACACAGAATCTGAAACAAGCTCCAGGCTCCGAGCTGTCAGCACAAAGCCCGACGCGGGGCTCGAACTCACGGACCGCGAGATCATGACCTGAGCCGAAGTCGGCCGCTTAACCGACTGAGCCACCCAGGCGCCCCTGCAATTTCTGATTTTGAACTTGATATCTCTCCAACTCATGGTCATGGTCATCATCTTCAATCTCTTTTAATTTCTTCTGCCATGGTCCAGCTCTTCTTCACATTTCATAAACGGTTCTGCCATTTTTGAGTAACTTTGGATGAAAAGCGTTGTGGTCCATCAATTTGCAGAGCTGAGTTTCTGTAAACTGTCACCTAACTACTTGTGACTCCAGGCAAGGCATTAAGTTATATCTCAGTTTTCCTTCATTTTCTCCCATTGAGCTGTCTTATTCTGGTTTAATTTGTAGGTACCAGGCACTGAACCAGGAGCAGAGCTGATCCATAAGAAGGCAGAGGAGGAGAAAGACATGCATGAAAACCCACTGAAAACTGGGTGATGACAGGGGCTCCCATCATGGAGCAGGCTGCTAAGCCATGGGTTAGGCGGGACTCTCCTGGAGCCAGCTCTGCCCTCCTGCGGTAGGCTGGGGGGCAGTCTCCATGACTCCCGGCTCCCTTCCTTCCCACTGACAGGAGATGGGCATGGGCGTATGTGCCGTGAGGCAGGTCCTGGAGGGGTGCAGCTGGCCATAAGCCAGCAGCCAAGGCCCTGCCTGGCTGGGGGTGCCCCGCTAGAGGTACCTATCTACTCCCCAGCAGTCCGGGCAGTAATCTTGAAATCCCTAATGGGTTCTTTCACAAATCTTCTAGAATACATTCTATACTTTTCTAGTTCCTGGAGATATTTTTAGGTTTGCCTTTGACTTCTTTAAACACAATAAGGATAATTATCTATAATAAATGTCTGATGACTCCAAAGTCTGGAGCGTTTGCTGGTCTTTCTCTACACTATGGTGTTTCTTCTGGTTCATGTTGGTTTTGTTGTGTGCTAGTTATCTCTGATGGTACTGCTGACTACCCTTGAAAATGCACCGGGGAGGTGGGTCCCAGTAGTCTAGGATGTAGGTGTCTTCCTTCAAATTAGTTTTGCATTTGTTTTTGCCAGGTGCCTAGGAGTACCAGGAACCCAGAACCACCTCAAACTAAATTCCCTGCCAGAGGGTTCTTGACCATCCATTTATGCAAATACGGGTCCTAAGTACACTGATGGGTTGAGCTGGTTGTGGTTACAACTTCTCAGAGACAGGTTTTCATTCACTGTCCCCACCTCCAGCCCCCTTCTGCTCAGCCTCAAGGCAGCTCTCCTGAGAATGTGATGCAGGTATTGTATTTATAATTCTGAGATTCCAGCATAATAGGGGAGGGTTTCCCTAGGCTCCCCATTTAGACTGCATCCCAAGTTTTGTTTTCTGCTCTCTCCAGCCAGGCCATCAAAACTACAGCTCAATTTTGAAGATCAGTAAATTCCATTGGGTAAATAGAGTTCCCAACCCTTTTCCCTGTCTTGGATTTCAGCCTCCTGATCCCTTATTTTCTTATAGCAATTCGATGCTTTTAAGACATCCTTTTTATCCAGTATTATATTTTTTTTTAGCCAGAGGGTCAGGCTGATTAGCCAGACTGCCATATTCCTGAAGAAGAAATGGCATTTCTTTATACTTCTGTCATTTAATGCATTCCATCTTGTACATAGCCTCCTAGCTACAAAAAAATCCATGGGAATTCCAGACCTTACCTCCTATCCTTCATTATCGAAATTTAAAGTCCACTGCCACCCTTCCATCTACTCCCATGTCTTTATTATACAGCTTTGCTACATTCAATCAATTTCAAGAACAACACTTTGAGTTACAGGAGCAAGAAGGTTGTGGAGAGACAATTACCCACTTGAGGACATAGAGATGCATGGTTATGTTTTAGGATATGCGTGGTCTTTTCACATGGTCTGTTGTAGGTGGTGTATGTGTGCTTTTGAATGTGTGTGTGACTGTGCATGTGCACGTCTGCACACAAGAGAGAGATAGAGAGACAGAGAGACAGAAAGAAAGAGAGAAAATGTGTGCACTTAATATTTATTCCAGTAGAAGCTATCCCGGTTTTGTTGTGCATAGGGCTTTATGAGTATGAATGGGCATGGTGACAAAGAGTTCCTCGTCTGGGTAATCATAACAAACTTCTAAAAATGCCATTGTCAAAATGTATATACAACCCAAAAGCCAGTCCCATAGTGAACAGGATTAATTTGTATCATAATAATTTGTAATTTTAAATAATTCACATTTTCTATGCATAATTTAGACACTATGTGCATGACTCTTACTGAGAATAATGTTTGCAATCGATCTGTCTCTGTGAAGGGACCATGTTACTTGGCCATTAGTTATCTATGCAAATTACTTAATATCTTTGGTTCAGATGCTTCATTTGTAAATCAAAGGACGTGGGCATGAAGTTGTATAAGACTCCTTCCAGCCTCACATTTCTTTCAAAGATTTATTTGTAACATAGAAAGCCATTTAGAAATAAGAAGCTTTTTGCATAAACCAGTTACATGCAAATATACAAAAGAATTTCACAGATAAGATTTTGAGCAAAAGCCACCAGACACTAGAGTACCTACTGCTGGATTTCCTTCATATCAAGTTCAAGAACAAGCACAACTTATCTAATGTTGACAGAAGTCTGAGGAGACTTAGAAAGGGCATGAGGTAACTCTCTGGCTTGTTGGCAATGGTTTATATCTTTATGGGGTGGGTGCACAGATGTATACATATGTAAAAATTCACCCAACTACACACTGATATGTGTTCACTTTATGTATGTTATGCCTCGATTTTTTAAGTGTACAAAGAATTCAAGAAATTAAAAAGGATAGACTTTATTATCTCACTATCTCCGTGTTTCCTAAAATTCAGGATAAAGTAACTCACCTCTTCCTTTACAAAAGTAAATGGCATTTTACTTATTACTGCCTATGAATGCCTTACACAGAAAGGTGCACAATGTATTTTAAAACCTTAAAATTTCATTTCTTTATTTAAAAAAAAAAATTCTTGGGGCACCTGAGTGGCTCAGTTGGTTAAACGTCTGACTTTGCGCTGTTAGCACAGAGCCCACTTTGGATCCTCTGTCTCCCACGCGCATGCTCTCTCTCTCTCTCTTAAAAATAAACATTAAATTTTTTTTTCTTAAATCTTAATTCAACTTTCGCCAGGCCACAATGGCATCCTTATCCATTCTACCCCACGCTCCAGTTATTCTGAATTCACCACACTGTATATTGTATTTTCCCTAAACTTCACAGGAAATCTATACCATTTAAATTATTCTGGAAGCTAAGTAGTTCTCTATCAATTTCCCTCAGCCAAGAAAAACATAAGAAAACCACACATAAATATTCCAAAGAAAATCCAAATTTGAAAAAAAAAAAAGTTATGATGCTCAGTGGTAATAGGAAATATTGCCAACAATTGTTAAATCCGTGTACTACCTTGAGACAGTCCAGCCCATTAATAATTGCCACCACTATCAAGCATTCATTGTGCATCATGATAAGAGTATTTAACTGGCACTATGTCATGAGATAACTGTAACAATTCAGAAGATAGATACTAGTATTATCCCCATTTTACGGATGAGGAAACTAAAGATTAGAAGGGTTAAAAAAAATTAACCCAATTTTCTATGGCTGGTAACCAGCAATGGTGGATTTAAACTCAAGAAGCTGGATTCCACCACAAAAATCCTTTTTAAAAAAGTTTTTTTAACGTTTATTTATTTTTGAGAGAAGACACAGAGGGTAAGCAGGGAAGGGACAGAGGGAGAGAGGGAAACACAAAATCTGAAGCAGGCTCCAGGCTCTGAGTTGTCACCACAGAGTCCGATGTGGGGCTCGAACTCAAGAGCCATGCCAGACGCTTAACCCACTGAGCCACCCAAGCCCCCCCCCAACCCCCAAAATTCTTAACAATCACACTCTAAAGTCCTTCCCTGTGATGAATTGAATGTCTCCCTTCACCTTGCACCTAGTTCCGCTTCTTGGGGACACACAGAACAACTTTAATCCCCTTCCACATGACAACATTTCACACACTTGAATGAAACTCATGCCTCGCCCTATCTCTCCTACAAGTTAAAAAACCACCTCTTACTTCTACAGTTTTTTATATGACTTGTTTCCAGTCATGTCACCTTGCTTAAGACTTCTCACAAAACGTACCCCAGTGTATTCACTGATTGCCTGGAATTGAGGAAAGTACATTCAAAGTGGTCTGATAAGAGCACAACACAAAGCACACTGCAGGATTGCTCCAAGAGAAGGACCACTTCGATGGAATCTAGAAATGCTTGCTAAGTAGTGGTAAGTGGTCAGGAGAAGGAACCTTGGGATTATGTGTACACACAGCCCATAGCATCATCGGGCACTGGCTCATACTCTAATGAAAGCAGACTCCAGGATATCAGCATAAAGATACGACTTCCATCTTTCCTTCTATCTTCCTTAAGCTAGGTCAAAGCCATTGATCCTAGAGCAGCACAGAGGGCAAATTCTACAGCTCCAGATTCCATGGTCCAGGCAAGCCATGTTACACAGATCTTCATTAGAGTTGACCTACTATTTTTTATATGTGTAGAAGTCCAGATGAAAACCCAAGACTGGCTGTGAAACAACCCAAGTAGATAAGATGCACACTACCCACTCATGAGAACTCACCTTTGGTAAGGACTACCCGGATTCAACACAGGGAGCCCAAAAGCCTAATGTTCATATTGCAAGGGTTAGTAATAACACTACCCGCAGGTTAGGGCCACTGGATATGTGCTGTGTATCCTCATGACACAAAGCCCAAATGCAGGAGGAGGGCCGGAAATATTGACTCTTGTTCTTAAATCCACCAAAACTATCCGATCAGGCTTATCAGAGCCTCAGAGAAAAGTATGAACTAGATGTATCATAACTGACAGGGGCACAGCATGGTCTGGCCCCCAGCACTGATGTACTGTGAAAATATGCTGTATCCCATGGCCTGATGGCTGAGGTCTTCCCGGTCATTAAATTGGGGTAGAGACTAGGGAGAGCAGGAAGAAAGAGAAAAAGCAGAGGGTCTTAAGGTACGGAGGAACACCTGGGAGTAATAAAGATAAATGTGACAAGGAAGTAAACACAAGAGAGAAAAGAATGTTGCAAATAAGACACAAACTAACGGTAGCTATTCTGATTTATACAAATATCAGAAAAGAGAACAGGAACCTGAATTAGAAAATACCAACCATCTTTGTAAAAAGCTCTGGTTTTAAAGACAGGTTGATTGATCGTCAGAGATTACCGAACAACAAAGAAATGCCACCTCCTATATTTTAGGAAACAGTCACCAATTAAGCCAGCTAAAATATTTACCGAGGAAAACCAAGAGCAGAAGCCATTCATATTATAATTCAGGAATGGGTTTTAATACGTTCAAAACTTCAAATTGAGATTTTTCTTATGAAACTTAAACTCAGCCAAACTGCTTCCAAACCTACTTACTCCTTCACTGACAAACAGAATAATGCTCCTGGGGCTCAGATCTTATTATTATTAAATACTTATTAAGTACCCCTGGTGTGCTGAATGTAGCACATAATAGATGGATAAATACATTGTGTGCCCTCCCTGAAAGAGCTTAGAAGTCTTAGAAAGCTGATAGGCCACACAAATAAACACCCCCAAATTTCTTCCAGAGAGTATTTTCAAGAGTCAATGCCATTATCATGCTTTGGTGTGAGGTGCAAAGAAGAAAACGGAGTTGGACTTAATTTGATGAAATGGGAGGAACACATGGATAGTATTATTCTAGCAACACACACCCTTCTCTCTCCCTTCTCCCCCACCCCAGGCAAGGTGCAGCCCCCCACTCCCGTCCATAGCTAGTCCCTTTACCCGGGTCTCCCTCCATCTCCTCTCTCTGCCACCAGTCTGTCTCAGACCTTCATCATTTCTGGCCAGGACCACCACGAAAGCCTTTCCACGAGCTCCGCCACCAGGTCTCACCACTCTGAGCAAATCCAGTGCCTCGTTTCCCGAGGAAAAGAATTTTTTTTTAATAAAATGTAAATTTCACAGTGTCGCTCCTCTGTTTAAAGATTCTTCAGTAGATACCCACAGCTCTCAGGATATAGATCAAATTAATCCCTTACCGTGACATAAAATGATCTTCGCGGTTTGCATTTCCATAAATTTTCATTCTCCTCTCATGGCATGACCCCTCAGGAACCCATCTACTCCAAACCCCCTGCTTTTTATTTGAAGATCTCCAACTCTGTCATGCTTTCTCGAATCTTCGTGCCTTAGCTCCTGCTGAAGGGGGCCCGGGGCCAGCCTGCCCTCCCCTCCTCATCTAGCCAGCCCAAGTACCACCTTTGCTTAGAAGGCATTTTCGACCCTTCCTGCATCTCCCTGGTCTGGCCCTCCCCCTCCAGGCCCCTATCCATCCTCGTATGAGATCCTACAGTGCCTCTACTGGGACACTGTGCTGAGTCTTGTCTGTCTCTTCAAGTAGACCAGGAACTCCTCTAGAAAACAACTGTAGCCCATCCCTTTTTATACCTCTAGCATTTGGTACAGAATTTGTA
Organism: Panthera leo; assembly: GCF_018350215.1. Classification (NCBI taxonomy): domain Eukaryota; kingdom Metazoa; phylum Chordata; class Mammalia; order Carnivora; family Felidae; genus Panthera; species Panthera leo. Next base: position 47,244,454 of record NC_056685.1, read on the forward strand.
AGAAAAAAGTGAGAGGTAATGAGTCTAAAGCAATAAAATGATGTTTTCAAGTAAAGGAATGAATGAAGGATCACATGCTTGGTTCAGCCTGGAGGGAAAGGACTGGACTCCAAGCCTCAACACCGAAGTCTCGCAGGAGTTGGAGGTGGGAGTAGGGGAGGGGAGAACCCCCAGAAGTGAGCTGTAAGGGGGCCTCGGCCAACCGGGAGAGCAAATCAGTTTCAGCAGCCTGCTGTGCCCTCACAGCCTGGAAACCAGGAACCAACTCACAACCTTTGTACAGTTCGTATCAATATTTATTATTTTTACACAATTCTTGGCTACCTGCTCACCTCAGGCAGTAAATCAAAATCCTATCTTCTGACCTTCTGGAGGGTCCCCTCTCTTCCCTGGCCCGGAGGGAAGATGATCTCTTCTCCCTCTGTCAGGACTCCTAATCTAGGCCCTCCTCCACTCCAGCGCACTCACAGGCACCCCCACAATAACAGGGTGCTGGCAAAGACTTCGCACAGGACGCCGGGGTCGTGGGAGGGGGGGGGTCAGTCACGTGGTCTCTCCCTCGCAGGAGGTGGGGGCGCTGTGGACGCACCGAGGAAGGTATTCGATTACCCATTCACATCGGGCTCTTTCCTTCTCCTCCTCCTCGGTTTTTTTCCACCTCCTCACGGAGAAAGCGTTCAGCTGGAGAAGGGCAGGCTTGACTGCCCATGCCGTCAGGACGGTGAGGCTCGGCCCCACCGTGCGGGGCCGCAGGCAGAGATGAGAAAGGTGCCCGGTGCCCCACACGCAGGGCCAGGGGGTGCGCGCCCAGGGTGGCGGGAATTAACCAAGCCCCACGTAAGCCGCCGCCCACCCCTCCCTCTAGTGTCTGCATCTGACACGGGGAGGGTGCTGGCCGTGGCCGCCCCTTGGTGCTCCCCTGCCACGCAGGAAGCATGGTGGGGGGGGGGGGGGGGCGGCGGTCATCAAGAGCCGACCCCGTGGCACTTCCATCCGAGGCTGACATTCACTCTGGATGCAATTTAGCAACCTGCATGCAGTGAATAATAACCCACTGGGGTCTCTTGCCCTCACAGAGAAACGGGAGGAAGAGAAGAGCAAAAGAGAAGGGAGACAATCAGGTCAAAGAAGAAGAAAGGAGGAAATGAGCGATACATAAAGCGAGAAGGGAGAGTGAATTACTTTTCATATGTTTAGTGATTAAAGGAAATGAAGTGTGAACGACACGGTGAGGAATTAATACTCCTATTGAAGCTATGTATTTAATATGACTAGCAGGAAGCCACCTTTAAGGTGTCGGAGAGCATTAACAGGATCGCCTGAGCCTCCTGCTCAGTGCTGTGTACTTGAGGGCGCAGGGTCAGGACATGAGTGACCCTGGACAGTATATGGCGTCTCTCCAAACCTCAGTTGCTTTAACCACAAAATAGGGATAATAACAGTATCTACCTCATAGGCTAGTTTCACGGATTATGTGCGTTCCTCATGCAAAATACTTAGAACGGTATCAGGCACACTGAACGGTAACTGCTACCTAATTATTATTATATTTTCATCTTTGATTCTAGATTCCAAAGATCCTCATCCCATTCATTAAGTTCCCATGGAAGAAAAATCCACCTTAGCATCAACCCTTGACAAATGACCCTAAGCAGGTGGTTGAGCACTAACCAGGCTCCAAGGGACTGCTGGATGGAGCAAACAGGTGGATTTCTTCAAAATTAATGTCTCCCCTTTTAACTAATGGTCCTTTTGCCCATCTGCTCCCTACACCCTCTCCCCACCCCTAAAGACAGAGAAGCACTGAACTGAAGAGTTAGAAGCACTAGGCTCCTACTACCGTGCAGCCTTTTACATGTGAGTTAATCCTCTGAGCCTCGGTCTTCTCATCTGTAAAAAGCAGGCAAGTAGCCACTATCTTTGGGGCCGAAGTAAGGTAACAAAGGTGAAAGGGACCAACAACATAAGTCCTGCCGTGCATTAGTCACACAGTAACTTAGATTCCGGTTTGAGTCTCAACCACCCCACCTCCTCGCTCTCCACTAGCTGTATTTCAAACCCGGTAGTTGCACCCAAAGGCATCACCCAAGCCCTGGCCACAGGCAAACAAACATTATTCACTGACCTCCCTCTCTATTTTAAGCTGCACCTCCCGGGACTGCTCCTGGCCATTCTGGAGAAGTCAAGCATCTTGCAGATGTAACATTACAGGCTTCCAGGTCCTTGGAGCAGCACTGCCCAATAGCACTTTCTGCAATGATGACAATTTATAACTGCAGTGTCCAACACAGCAGCCACATGTGGCCAGTGAGCACTTGAGATGCAGCTCAGCAACTGAGAAACTGAATTGTTATTTCATTTCATTTTAATTCATTTAAATGTCACTGGCCACGCGTGACCAGTGGCTACTATGTTCTGTACGGGACAACACACAGCCTTAGAGCCACTGCCACTTATGGCCAAGGTGCTAACTCTAGCCACTCGTCCGAAGAGCAAGACATCCGAACCTTCCAACCACCTGGCTGGTATCTCTATTTGGCCGCTGCTACCTCCATCAAGGGCAGTTCGGTAGAGCAGGAAAATGAGGTCGCTCAAAGGCTATTTCCAATGCCCTTCAATCACAAGACAACTAGAAGACTTGTTTTTAAAATGCAGGTAAAATCAACATTTCCCCTGGTTCATTGTATTTGGGGGAATGTACGTAAATTGCAACTGTCTTTTTAATGGTCCCTAAGGGTTTGCCCTGCAGTGGGATTACCTTGTGAGGTATCTCACCAAAGGGCAGAGCTTTTAGACCAGCAACAAAAAGCCTGTGCACTGACTTACAATGAGGGGCAAAACTCTGGGGACTTTTTTGAAAATGAGATCCCTGGCATTTCAATTTCACTGAGTCAAAATTCCACAAGAATTACTTCACAATATTTTTTACATTAATCTTGCCAAGATCAGATTCCAAGAAGCAATAAAGAATATTAAGTTAGCTTTTACTTTAAATCGGAAAGTTTGTTAGGTTTGAAATCATACACAAATTATCATCTTTGCCAAACTGAGATTGGCCCTAAGGGATTGAGAGAGAGAGGACTCATCCTCTTGTGTGGAATGCGTGAGCCTCACGCACTTTCATGACCTTCGTTACAAGGTGCTAAAAGTGTTGTGTGGATTGTTCTCAGCCACTTGCCCTAGACAAAAACAAAACAAAACAAAACAAAAAATCTCTGGTCCAAGTAAGAAGTGGGGATGGGAGGGAAAGCCCATCTGCTCACTTGATAAATATGTATCTAGTCTTCACTACGTGCCAGGAAGACACCAATGACCATGGGGCTCCAAGCTCAGTTACAACAAATCTATAAACGAGCAATGCTTGGACCAGGTACGCTCCACACAAGCTGTTTGGGAACACAGAGAATAGAGCAGCACATGCCACAGGAAGGTCAAGGAAGCCTTTACCAAAAGGTAGCCTTTGAGCTGGGACGGAAGAATGCATAGAAATATGCCAGGGAAGAATGGGCAGAAACAGGGCAGCAACATTTCAGGAAGAGGAAGTGGGAGGAGATCAAAAACACAGAGGATGAAATGAACCTTCTAAACTGGGGACAAGCCCCAAAACTGGCCCCATTTCATTTTGGAGCCTGTCAGTCTTCTCAGTCTTTCCTAGCCCCCCTGGCCCTCTTCCAAATTCATGCAGCCAGTCCAAGAACATCATGTTCCTTCGGGTCCTACCCCGTTATAAAAAGGCTCCAAATTGGGTCCTGCACACAAAATCCCATGATCCTACTAATTGTAGGGGCTAAGGGCAGGCCACTCCAAAACGTGCCACTTTGGCATGCAGATTATTTCAAGCTAAAATCAATCAAGGCCCAAAAGACTCGGGAAGAATTCTGCCTAACTGCCTAAAAAGAATTTAGATAAGAAAACCTGCTCCAGGAAGAGAGCTATCATCATAGATAACTACAACATAATATGAACTAGGGGTGATAGGAAGGAATTTGACAAAGTTACCCTGTTAAAATTCCTTTGTATGTCCCATTGTTTTTGAAGACCAGCAAACATTTATTTACTAGACATTTACCTTTTTTCATCTTCCTGTGAATTGCTCTCCTTCCTTTCAAAGTCCCAGACCCCTACCCCCCTTTCCTTAGTTCAGGATGATGAATATATCCCATTTTTCCTGACTGCCTTTGAAATCTCATGTCTGTGCAGATTCCCTATATGTACGATATTAAATTTGATTTTCTCTTGTTAATCTCATTGTCTCATGTCAATGTAATTCTTAGACCAGCTAGAAGAATCTTGAAGGTAGAGAAGAATTTCTCCTCTCCAACACAATCAAGGCTGTTGCTGCTTTTTACAAAGCCCCAGCAATCTACCATATATGTGAACGGTGTTTGCTATTTCTTGGAAGAGACGCCCTAAAACAACTGCTGCAGATAGCCAGCTCACCATAGGATGATGATCCAATGATTTTAGAGAGAGCTGGTGGCCATTAGAGTGAACTGATTATGTTGGGAAGTGTTGCAGTACTTTAAAAAGAGAGGAGACGCTACATGACAGTGAATTTAACGAGAGGAATGTCAGGACGCTAAAAGCAGCTGTAAAGTACAGTACGACAGAGTGATGCAGGTGAAGAGAAAGGAGACAGCAATGACCAAGGTAAATGTGGGCTAGCTGGAAATTTTTCTGACATGCCATTAAATTCTTAAAATTGATCTTTCTGTTTTAAGTTCATTTATTTGAGAAAGACGGAGACAGAGAGAGAGTGCGTGCGCAAGAGGGGGAGGGACAAAAAGAGAGGGAGAGAGAAAAACCCAAGCAGACTCCATGCTGTCAGCGCAAAGCCCGACTTGGGGCTCGATCTCACGAACTGTGAGAACCAACTGAGCCACCTAGGCGCCCCTTAAAATCGATCTTCTAGGCCACTTTTAAGAGACCAAGTTTTAAGAAGGTAAATCTAAACCCATTCAGGAGGAAGCTAGATATTCACTGGAAACTATGTAATATTGCAGGTGAATATACATTCAAAACTAGCCTATAATGGTTGGATGAAAAACATGTTCCATTATGTGAGAATATCTCATTTTAAGGGACAATTGCAGAACATACAAAAATGTTTCTTTCTTCTTTCTTACTATTCTATACGCTAGAAAAATATCAGATTTTTTGCAGGGTTTTTTGGATCCTCTTATAAATTAGGTCACCTCACCAGGTTTTTTGGACCTGCTGGGTGGATTTTCCCAAATAAAGACATCACAGTGGTCAGCTGGCAATATGAGTGATAGAATTCAGGTCCCCAGAAACTGGAACCAAGTAGGGCAGCACTGTGAAAAAAGCACTGGACTAGCCATCAGACATCCATTAGGCTTAGCTTTGGATACCAGGTCCCCCTGTTTATCCTTGTGTGCATTTAAAAAGACAGGTCTCTTAACTCTCCGGACTTCACTTTTCTAATCCGTAAAAGGGGACCAGTGATTAATTTCATAAGATTACTGGGAAGATTAAATACAATGATACAAGTTAAAGCACTTGAAAAATATAAGTCAGTAAATCTTAGTTTAATTGAGTCTGGTAATGCCATTCATTTACCCATTAATAGGAGAATGAGGGTGTGCAATCTGAACATGTTGAGTAAGATGCCCACATAGCTATTAAAACTCCTGGCTTCTGACCCCTCACCTAATTATCAGTCACAAACAGCACTGACCAACCCAGTTGCCTTTCATTTACTGTTCATTTCACATTCTGCAATGAGACACTGATTATGGGAAAAGAAAGTATATTAAAAGGCATGGTTACTTGCTCTCTCCCCTATAAGCCTGTGGATAATTGATTTGTAGACTACCCATTATGAAGTTGGGGTCTCCTTTTTCATACAGGATTTGAAGCTCCAAAATGAAGACTTTATCAAAATAAAGCTGGAAAAGGATTCCTTAATCCCTCCCAACTGTAATGTCTTTTGGAACAACTGACGTGAAAGTCAGCTTTCCTTCTCCAGGATCCTTCTCACTTCTTCTATCCATTCAAACTACTGGCAGTCCAACCAACTTATTTTTATTTTACTTATTTAATACCTCACTTTTTCTCAAAGAGACTTCTAATTCCAGCTCAGAACAGAAACTCACCTGTTTCCGAATCTCCACTCTGGGAAATTCCTACAATAAGCCAAGCTCATTGTCTATCACATGCAGAACCCAAAAGCTCTACATTTACCTGCTTGATTTCAATGTTATTTAACATGCATATAGCCAAACCCTCCCAAAATAGGCTGTAGACCCGGCCATCCTTATCTCCAATCTTATGAGTCAGCGTGTCTAAGTTTGGTATTTGATGACCCTCTGAATATAGCTTATAAGTTAGAGTTCTAGGAGTCCAAATATACAAGCCATATGGAAAGCAAACAAAACCAAGTTAAAGATTATAAACTCCTATTCTTCATAGATTTTATTCCAACTATTCCAACGAAACACTTACTCATATATATCAAAGCATTTGTTTCTCTCACAACTTTCTAAAATTCAAACTCCTTCCTAAACTAACATTCCCTAACACACATTTATGGAATGGTCCCAACATTTTGGAAATACTATCCTTGTCTGACGTGAAAGATGCCAAATAGAGGCCATATGGCATTTGTTTTCTTACAGGCTTAATGACAACTATAAAAATAATAACAACAACAACAACAAAACGTGATACAGTCTTTTAAGATGGTCTATCACCTTAAAAGAATTCATTTGCGTAAAAAAAAAAAAAAAGGGTGATACTCATTTGCAAAAAGGCAGGGAAGCATCAAAATGAGCCAAAGAAAATTTCTGACCAAGATCTTGCTTGAAAATTGGGAGGTGAAAAAGAAAAAGTCTTCTGAAAAGAAACTGAAAGCCCCTCGCCCCGTTCTGAAGGCCAATGGGAGCTCAGGGACTAATAGAAAATAGACTTTCTTCTTTGGGTTCATATCAGAGGCATCTTGAAAATGAGATCAGTGATGTTGCAGATGAACTGGCCGGAGCATTTAACTCCCTTCACCACAGGAGAAAGATCACATTCCCACAGAGGAATACACTACAAATCCTTTCAATCAATTCAGCTTTTCACCCTGTGTCTCCCCTAAAGAGCTTATCTCTGGAGAGGCCTAGGATGATAAAAAGCCCCCAAAGGAATTGAAACACAATCCTGAGACTAACAGCCCTTCTCCTAAAGAAGGGAGTGGGGGAACCAGGACAGTAAAGAGTAGGAAAGTGACATTAAAAAGGAGGAGAGTCAATAAAACAATTTCCCCAACTCTGTTATGCTTGTTATTCAAATATCATTTCCTTGGTACTTCAGCTTCTCAAGGAAAAGTTTTAAAGGGATAGGGCTGCAGCAGGGAAAACAAGGAAGGAGATGATATTGCCTTATCCTGGGCCAGAATGTCATGTTTTAATTGCACAAGATATTGTTTGTTGGTCCCCAGCACCATTCTTATCTCTAAGTTCTCTCCTGCATGCCAGGTCTCCAAAGCCTAGAAACTACCTTTCCTAAATGCCCTTGCTGCCAGGTTTCTGATTAGATTCCACCAGCAAGGGGCACTAGAGTAATAGGAGGACAGCAGAATGGAAAGAGAAGCCACTGCACTCCAGGTACAAGTGGAGGCAAGTACCTGGGCATTGGCACATGCCGGTAACATCAGGCATTTCTTGAGAATCACTGCCCTCCCCCACTCCCCCTTGCTCACTGCAGTTCCCACACTTAAATTTTTTTTGAATGGGGTTTCCCTGGCCTCCACTCCCCCAACTTTATGAAGGTTGAAGTTAGGCTGGCCTCACCCTTTGAATTCCCAGCGTTAAACCACTTCCTGCTCAAAATATTCATGGTGGCTTCTGTGGATACTGACTGATACACTGGTCTATCCAATGCTTCACAAACTGGAGTACCTGTACCAACCCCAAGGGCACCAGGGGTGCCCTCAAGCATATGGTACATGCTTGAGAAATAGGGTACATGTGCTTGAGTCTTACTTTCATAGTATCTACTTTTAGGAATTTATTTGTATATTAAAAAGAATCACTGAAATACTATGAAGGAAAGGCATTTTAAAATAAAATTTTAGATATACACAAAGCTTAAGAGAAAAGAACTCTTATAGAAGGGCACTCTGTACTCTCAGAACCTGAAGAACATGTTTCCACCCTTTGCAATGATGAGTACCTTGGTGGAAAACTTAGAAATACAATGCACATCTACCTATCCTACCTGCCTACCTACCCACCTATCTGAGCATCTCCTGTGTTCTATTCCAGAAAAGATTCTAGATGATATAGCAGCACCAGGCAGGTTGAGTCTATACACTTTCCATGAACTGCATAATCAGGACATGCAGTGTTCAATTAATTGAGTTTCTACATAGGTCTTACCTTACTTACTCGAATGCAAGATCCCTCACGGCAGGCAAGGCACCATGTTTTAAGCTATGTGTTCTGTATTACGTGCCTCCAACAGTGCCTGGCCCATAGTCAGCAGTCAACATACATCTCCTTCACTGCATTGAGGAATCAGTGAATAGACGAGTTGGTGGCTGAATACTTAACCAGCACAGGTGGCAACACACCATAGAGGTTAAAGCACGTAAAATACGCTATGAAACTCGTAGCCTGAAACAAGTTGTTTTGCCTTTAAGTCTTAGATTAAATGAGGATAAGGATTGCACCTATTTTACAGGGCTGTGAGGGCTGGGGTGAAAGTTCAAGAGAGATGATACGGGCAAGATGTCAGGTGTCTAAGTACCTAGCTTGCTCCCCCATAAACATCAGCAATTATCGTTACCTATTTTCCCCGGATTCGAAGAGCCTAAAATCGGCTTAGATTATACAACTATATGGAGTCGGGTTCAACCTTTCCTCAATGGTTCAGAGAGCACCGAAGTGCTTCTGCGGGTCATTTGAAATAGAAATTGTGTCTCCAGTTCATTAGCCGGAATGGCAGGGAGTAGCGTGCCCTGGTTGTCCCCGCTCAGGCCCTCACTCACACGACCAAAGCTGGCTAGGAAAAGCCGATGCTCTGGCCACGCGGCAGCCTTCCAAACCGAACTGTTACTTGGGGTAGGATGACAAAGTTAGCAGGGAGGCAAGAACACAGTCAATGAAATAACACGTTTTGACTCTAAAAACGAAACTGATCCAGTTTACTCCTTACATGAAATTCAAACTGGCAGAAGTGTGAAGCGGATCACAGAGGCTAAAACCTGACTAAAGGCAAATGAACAATTATCAGTGATAATGTACATGGTCAGAGGAATGCCCGGTGGGGAGCCCGTGGCACCCGTGGTAAGTCCGGTTTTATTTAACATCTTAGTTGATGATCTGGAAGAGAGATAAACAGAAGACTAAAGACAGATGCTGAAGTGGACATCTGCTGGCTTTCCTGCCAGGCACCCGCCCTCCTGTCAGTGGAAACAACACCCAAGTTGTGTTTTGAGAAACCCCCTCCCCCAGTGAGTAGAATCTCCATGGGACTGTCAAACAAGATGCCCCATGCGGGGCCAAAAAGACGCCCCCTCCCTGGACTTTAAATCGTAAGCAGGGTATCACAAAAACTTAGAAACCATAGAACCGCCTAGAACCATACCTCACCCCACCCCTTAAATTAGTCAATATCATTTTCTGTGGACCGCAACCAAAAAGCCCAACGACTAGAGATGCAGCTTGTCCTAAATGCACGTGGAGTCCGCATTTTGTTTATGTGACCCTTCAGCAATTCTCAAGATACTTTGCAGGCACGGGTGTAAGCAATGCCACTGTAGATAAAGCAAGTGATTTAAAAATTACAGTGTTTCGATTCAACTCGAAAAAAATTCACCATGACATTTTTCTGGGAAAAAGAAAGGATTCTGATATTCACATAACAGAACGAATCACCTAACCTTAGAACTAAGGTGAAAGCAGAGAATCAGACAGGAGATTGCAACGAGATGAGGCACTTTTAAATGCCATTAAAGTTCTATATTGCATAAAGTACAAAACATCAGACATTAGCAAAGTACAACCATCGTAAGTGACCTCTATGGTACATTGTCTGAATTATTAGGTACATGCTTTCTTTAAAGAGAGAGAGTAGGGAGAGACTAAACCCAATGGAGTTTAGAGAAACGTAATAAAAAATGAATCAGGCTATCCAGGGTAAAGGGATGAATGCTAACGATATACTAGATTTGTTTTCCAAAAGCCCTGCTCTCCTGGGTGGAAAGCATGTAAGGAGGCCACCATCTTTGCTTGAGGCCAAGAGATGCTCAACGATTAAGTGCTTCAGCCCAACTGGATGTTCTCTGTCACCCAACTAACCCTATACTGCCTCCATGACAATTCACCTACACTGCCTTTGGGCCAGGGGAACAAGCTTTCCTGTCAACAACTAAAAAGCCCACTCACTTGCAAGGAGAATTTGGAAAGAAAAGAGGAATTCTCTTCTCATTATTAGACAGAATCAAGATCCATTTCCTAGTCTACAAGGAACAGGGATTCCTACCCCTGTTGTTCTTTCCTCTCAGAATCTCTGAGCAATACCTGTGATGGAACGAGCCAGTGCAACATCCTGCCTGGTGATTTAGAAAGACCTAAAGTATACATTGCATACAGCATATAAAAGGGGTACGTGGTCACAGGTATATTAGATAGGTATAAGATAACTAGAATTGCATCAGAAGGGTCCCAAAAGAAACAGATGGCAATCCTAAATGGGGAGACTGAGGCAAATTTAACAGAGACTATTTATAAAGGTGTGGGCAGAGTCCAGGGAAAACAACAAGGTGGTTGGCTAAAACACCTGGGTATGGATGCCTAAAGAGGCAAGGTAAGGGAGCTAGTAATGGAACCCTGCCCTAGGGTGACCGTGAAGGCATTTGTGGCCTTTGGGAGAAAAAGGCAGCCATTAGCAATCCACAGCATGGTAGAGATGAAAGAGTAGGGATGAAACTGGGGGGGGGGGGGGGAGGGGGGGCATCCAGCCTCACCCTTCCAATGCTCTCTCTTCCCATGCATCTCATTGGGTAATCCTAATGGGGTCACTGGGGGCCCAGCGATCAGGTAAACCAGGTTCAGCCTCACAGCAGTTAAAGCAGGGGGAAAGGACAGAAAGTGGATCTGGAGTGTGGATCTGTATTGACATCTGTAATGACATATATCTCTCATGTCATAATGATTTGCCCATATTCCTCCCAAGTACTTGATGTCCATATGTTAACTCTTCTCTTTCTGTATAAGATCTTCTTACCCTCTCTAAGTGCTAATCTACATTCCCCTTAATTTCCTTAGTTAAAAATTAGGAGTTAGGGTGCAAAGGTGGCATTTTCTTATTCTCCCCCATACATACCCAGGCACAGACATAGACAAAACCTTCTTTAAGACTAGAATCATAAAGGAAAAATTAAAATGATAAAAATGCTGCTAACTTCCCCTTAAGAGCTCAGAGGAAAAAGGACATCTTTGCTTTAACAACACATAAAGGGCAGAATCCATGTATCCTATATTGTAAGTCTAAAGCAAAACCGCCCTAGACTAAGAGGGACAAGAAGCGGCTGAAACAGCAGCCTTGCCTTTGTCTCCCATCGCCTACTTTGTCTGCAGGCTCCCCCTGGAGAACAGCTCGCAGCATCTCCCAGTTCCTGACCGGAGACTAAGTTAAAGGTCTCCTGTGTGACTTGACCTACCCAGGACCCCAGTTTCTGCAAAATCCTCTTACACAGCATGTGACAGAGCAGGAATAACAGGAAGAAATTAAAGGGTGATTCAAGAGTACCGTGTTAGAAAAAGCTCGAACAAAATGAGATCTGTTATGTCATGAAAAGGTCTGCAAAAGAAAGTAGGACATCTGTCATTTTTGAGATGTTTGCTGACAGAATCTTCAAAGCACGGCTTCCTTTTCTGATTTCCACCATTTTGAAAAGGAACATGTGCACAGCTCTCAGCAGGTCAGAGCAGTATGTCATCTACTTTTTCTCCGTCCTGACAGTGGCACCAGCAGGCATTTTAGGAGAGAACTCAATTGCCTGTCCTCCGAGACAACCCCACACTTTTGGAAAGGACCCCCCAAAACCCTGAATTTCCCTTGGGACCTTAAAACCAAAGGAGCCCAATAGTCATTTTGTTCTACCTTTAATTCCTGAATGTTAAAATTCAAGCATTCTGAGCCAGTTTCCAAAGCTATTAAGGCTATTAATAGTGAGATTTTGATGAGCTAGTTCAAAGTCAGCACTAATGACCTGTTGATGATTTTAATGGTTCTTGCAATAAGTACTGTTGAATGACCTATTGTTAGAATACAGAGCGACTTGCTTTTCCATTAATCCATTAACTCTTCTTGTCTCATAAATCTTTCCTGACTAAAATATTTTCCCCCCTTTTAATCTGAAGCGTTTAAGGATTAAAAAAAAAAAAACCCTGAGATATACAAAGAATAAACTTTTGTGACTGAGAATCAGAGGAGGCAAGGAAAAAGAGGCAAGAATTAGCAAGATTCTGAATTCCCATTTGTATGAAGCTGTGCTTTAGAGAGGAAATAAATCTAGCAGGGGCACACTCAGACCAGGGAGAGGGCAGGGGAGGACTACCAGTTCAGAAGGCAGAACCTTTGAAAATGACAGGGACAGAACAATGGGGTCAGGGCACAGGTAGGATCCGGCATTTTTAAGGAACTGCAACCTGCACACATTCAACTGCAAAAAGCAACATTCAACCCTGGTCTGTATGCGTGCCTTCCAGGTTTATCGCTCTTGTTCTGGACTTAACTCCTGGGCTACTGAGCCTTCCCTTTTGACACACTCTCAAGCCACCATCCACACCTAAACAACGTACCCATCCTTTCTTCCCAGGCTGCAGAAACAGCTGCTCTCCTGGCTAGTTTTTTTCTTACTCTAGTTGACAGCATTCACTCAGAGACCACCGCCTACAATGACTCTCTTGCCCTATCTCCTCCCCAGTATCATCCTGCCTGTGGGTAGGGGGAGGCTGAGTGAGAGCAGGGAAGGATGGCCAACAAGTGAAGCCTAAGGAGTAGAGCGAGTCTGCAGCAAATGAACAGTCAAGGATTTTTTATCTCCTATCTGGTTCTGCCTGTAATTTAAAAAAGACGAACTTGAATAGAAGGCATTTAAGGAGGCACAGACATGTCTGAAAATTCACAAACCAGGATATATTATGGTTGAGAGTATTTGGATGAAAGATAAAACAAGACAGAAAATAATAACACAGTTAAGAGTAGACCACCAAGCATCTTAGCCTGACAGAGGATATTGAAAATATTTCCTGAAAGAGATCACAAAACTGGCAGAAAGGCAAGATAATGTAAGCGATATGAGATTTCAATTGTTTAGACATGCTAGAAGCTTAATTCTTTTAAAACAGGGCATCTGATTTTTCCTTCTGACAGCAGTGTTTCTCAGAGGGGGAAGAAATCTCTTGAGGACAGCTGCTACAGGGGGGTTAATCTTCCTCCTCAAGGAAGCTCTAGTAAGGATCCAGCAATTTTTTTTTTTCCTGCAAAGTGTCAAAGAGTAAATATTTTACACCTTGTGGGCCATGTGGTCTCTGTCTCTGTCACAGCTATTCAGTTTTGCCCTTGTAGTGCAAAAGTAGCCATAGACAATGTGTAGACAAAGGGATATGGCTGTGTTCCAATAAAACTTTATTTGTAAAAAACAACAGACCATTATATGGCCTGCAGGCAGTAGTTTGTCAATCCTTGTCCTAGATGGTTATGTAGAACTAATGATATTCTTGGGAGGGAATGACCACATTCTACTGGAATTTGTGCTAGCTAAGAAAGGGATGATGTGGAAAGTAGGATGTGTAATCTGGTAAGATGATTTCTGATGGAAAATTCGAACTTGGAAATAATGAATTTGAGCCTACAGACATTTCTAAGAAGGAAACGTGATTCAAAAGAGATGCAATGTCAGGGCGCCTGGGTGGCTCCGTCGGTTAAGCGTACGACTTCAGCTCAGATCATGGTCTCAGGGTTCGCGGGTTCAAGCCCCACATTGGGCTCTGTGCTGACAACACAGAACCTGGAGCCTGCTTTGGATTCTGTGTGTGTCTCTCTCTCTGCCCCTCCCCTGCTCACACTCTGTCTCTCTCTCTCTCAAAAATAAATAAATATTATAAAAAAATTTTTTAAAAAGAAGAGATGCAATACTTTAAATGATTTTATTCTGGCTGTATAACAGCTAATAATCCTAATGCAGAAGATACTTAAGAAAGATAATATGGATACCCAGAAAGTTCTCATAAATCAGATTATATAACAAAATGTATGAAAGGATATATTCATAATATATAAAGACATGACAGTTATAAAACACATAAGGCTAAACTTGCAAGGAAAGTGGCTAAAGCCTAGGGGGCAAAATAGCAAACAACAACAACAACAAAACACTAGTTAAAGCTATGTTCAAAGAAAAATGATCAGGAAGTGGTAGAAACACCTTCGTATGATGACGGCAAGTTAAAAGATGACAGAGAGAAGGCAGAGGTACTCAACTTTTATCTTGCGTTTCATCTCTTCCACCAAGGAGGACGATCCTCAAACTGAGAAGGGAAAGGCAAATATGGCTAAGAAGACTTATATGAGAAAAAGAAACTGTGAAGAAGCAGTCAGTCATTACACACATCAGGTACTGAGCCAGAACAATGGCAAGTCACCAACAGCTAGTATTTATTGACTTCTTAGGAGGCAGCAGACTGTGTGCTAAATACTTCAATGCATTAACTAATTTAGTCCCCATGACAATATTATATAGAGTATGCACTATCGTTTTTTCCCAGTTTATAGATGAATAAACAAGAGGTTAGTAAATGTATCCAAGTTTCCAGTTACTAAGTATAGAGGCAGGTGTTAAACTCAGTCTAGTTCAATTGAACTAGGTCTGACTAGTACAAAAGTTCTGTTTTTAAGGACATTTACATAACCTGAAGATTTATTCAGGAATCATTACCACTAATCCTTCAGAGGATTGGACCTCTAAACTAGACAGTGGCATATGACCAGCTCTAACTTGCACAGATTCATAGAAAAACTCTGTTAAAAGAAAACCACATGCCCAAAATGGAGTCACTTATGCTAAGCCAAGTGAGCAAAAGCAGGGCTTAATATCTAACCTAACTGCAGTTTAAACTTCCTCTAAAATTATCTTCTTAACCAGTCAGTAATTTTCTGGTGAGCACCAGTAAGGTATCAGTCACATGGGTCCTCTCCATCCCCCAAAGGAAGATGAAGCGTTCTACCTAATAAGACCTTGTTCCGTACTCCCTAAGAGAAGGTGACCTTGCCTGAAACAATCCTGTCTTTTCTCTTGCCAATGACCTCCTTGTACCACCTCCTTATCATGAAAACCTTCCATATTGTACAACTCCTTGGAGCTCTCTACTTGCTAGATGGGATGCTGCCAGATTCATGAATTACTTAGCAAAGTCAATTACTAATTTTTTTTTAATATTTATTTTTGAGAGAGAGACAAAGTATGAGTGAGGAAGGCGCAGAAAGAGAGGGAGATACAGAATGGGAAGCAGGCTCCAGGCTCTGAGCTGTCAGCACAGAGCCCAACACGGGGCTTGAACCCGCAAACCGTGAGATCATAACCTGAACCGAAGTCGGATGCTTAACCAACTGAACCACCCCTTAACCAGCTGACCAGGCGCCCCTTAGAAAAGCCAATCAGATCTTCAAATTTACTCAGTTGGATTTTCTTTTTTAACAGCTCTCAAACAGTCTCTGCCCAGCCCCCACTGGGAGTCTGGGAAAGCCAGGCCCCACGATATGCTAAAGGAGAGCGTCCCCACTAGCGATGGCTATCTGAAAACAGGCTTCTGTCATACACCTGGGCAAAGCTCTGAGTGTCCACAGGAGCATCAAGCTTCAGCTTTCCTGTATTTCCTATCTCACGGAAACACCAGACTGCCTCAGCGACCAGCCCAGGCTTCCATTTCCCGGCTCCTATGTCAGTGGTTTGGATCCTGGTTCTGCCACTTATAAGCACTCATGAAACCTATGGTCAGCTACCTAACTTCTTTGATGATCAGTTCCTTCACCTGCAAAATAGCACATCCTAGGTAACATAGGTTATTGTGATGGCTCAGTGAGAAACCATACATCAAAGCACTCTGAACACCACAATACAGTAAACAAATATTAATTGTGACAAGTTATTATTAACCTGATTTTTTAAATAACAAATTTATTTTGTTGATTAGACTACCAGACTGGTGATGCAGAGAAATGAAATATAAGGAATCTTAATTTCAGTGGGGCATCTGGCCAAGTCTCCCATGAGATCTTTGAGGCCGCGACAGAGGATGGTGGGCAGAATAATGGTGCAGTCCGCAAGGTTCACAACTGGATGAGATGAATGGACAAACCCAGCCTGGAAAGAGCTTTGGGGAACTGGTTCAGACACACCCAGGTATTAAGAGCATCCGCCTGGCTCTGATCTGAAGCAAGTAAGAACCAGACCCTCTAACTTTGTGTGGCCTCCCTCACGGCAAATTGTGTTCTTTAAAAAGCCTTTCGCCTGTCTACATTTATATTTATGTATCAGAAAATTATAATTTATACCCACCAACTTCCACAAAATATGTGAAAGCAAGTATCATGCTTATTAATGACTTGAAGGCATAGGAGCCTTCTTCTAAAAAGATGAGATCAATCCCCGAGTGACAGAATTTGGACCCAAATTAGACCCTGGCAAGCCAAATCAATAAGGTGAAGTACAACAGTGACAACCATCAGGTACAGCACTTGGATCCAAAAGAAAAAAAAAAAAAAAACTGTGATAGGAAGAAGTAGCTATGAAAGTATACGTGTGCTAAAGATTTAGAGCTCTTAGATAAGTTATCGATCAAAAGTTCAATGAGGCTGTCAGAAGAAAGAAAGAAATGCAATCTATCTTAGGCTGCAATAATAGATGTAGAATACCTAGAATGAAGGGAATCACTTTCCTGACGTATTCTACATGGGACAGATCACACATGAAGTTCTGGACTAGACGTAACTAAGAAACATTTGAGCTCATTTAGAAGTGGTGTGACCGGGAAAGATTGAAAAAAAAAAATATCTAGAAATCTAAAAAGTATATCATGTTAGGAATAGTTGAAAAAAAAACAGTATGTATAATGCGTACAAAAGACGACCAAGACTGTGGTATTCATCTCCTAATACTTGCGGAACACTATGCACTCACATTCTATTCTCCTTTTAACCCTCTGCTGAAGCTGCTTGTATAAAGGTCACCCATGACCCCCATGCCACCAAACCCAATGGCCAATTTACAGTCTCACCTTCCTCTCGCATCTACCTTCAACAATGTTGACTATGCCCTTATTTGTGAAACACTTTCATTGCTGGCGTCAATAATACTGCAGTATCCTGGTTTCCTCCTACTTTGGTAGTCAGTCTTTGCTATCTCCTTCCCGCCTCTCCTCCCTTTCATAATTTCTGAAAGTAGAATGCCATAGGCCTCACTCTCTGACATTTCTCCCCCAGCTACCTAGGCTCACTCCCTAAGTGATCACATCCAAATTCATGGCTTTTAATCTCATCTCTCTACTGGGGGGCTCCCAAATTTATATCTCCAGTCTCGAACTCCTCCAACCCGAAGGCTCAAATAGACGTCTAAATCAGAAATACTTCACAATAATTCAGACCAAAAAAGTACTGCATTTTTTTTTCTGCGCCAAATGTTCTGCCCCTGGAAGTCTTCCCTATGTCAGTTAATAGCAACACCATTTACCCAACTGCATAGCCACCCATGACTCCTCTTTCCTTCAACCCTTTCTTTTTGCAATCCATCCTCAAGTTAAGTCGGCACTGTAATAAACATACGCCTAGAATCCAATACTGCCCACCACCTCCACAGCCTTAATCTCCATCATTTACCACCTGGATTTGAAACAGCCACCTGAACGTGTCTTGCCCCTTACGTACTATTCACACTGTACCTAGATTAAAATGGAAATCCAAGCATGTCTTCCAATAACTTTCTTTCACACAAAATAAAAACTGAAGCCTCTTACCATAGCCTAAAGGCTCCACATGATTTGATCTGCCCCTCCAATCTCATCTTTTAATATTCTTATGTTCATTACACTCCCATCACATTGACCTTCTTGCTACTACCCAGACATGCCAAACTTGCTCCTGTCTTTGGGCATTTTCCCTTGCTATTGGTTTCCTCATGGACCACTCCCTTTGATTTAGCAGGTGTCTAACTGCCACTCCCTCCAAGGTATTCCATGACTACATTATCCAAAAGAGCCTTAAGCCCCCTTTATTTAACCTATCTAAAATTATATAATTCTTTTACATGATTAATATCTGTGCCCTCCACTAGCAAATCAGTTGTACTTTTTTTTTTTAATCACTGTATCCCAGGACCTAGAACAATACCTACCACTTACCAGGCAATAATAAATGCTTAATGAATGATTGCCCTATAAAAGGGAAATCAGACAAGCTCATAAACTCAAGAGCCAAATTCATTCATCTGCTAACTTTTTAGCATCATACCCAAACTCTGAATCAATTGCTTCCTTATTTGTCTTATTTTTGGGAAAATTTCAAAAGTCCTTTTTGGAATCTTACTGTTCATGCTTATCTAGTACATTGTAAAAACGGGCACTCAACTAATGTTTGTTGAAGTGAACTGAATTGAACGAATAACTTATTCTAGAGAGAGAGGGGGAATAATGAAAATTAAGGATTAGAAAAGCTGGAAAGAGGTGTGTTTGTGCTGCATATAAGGAAGAATGGTCAAACAGTTACTATTACCTCATCAAGCACCCATCACCCCGGGAAGACTGAACGTAGGATGAATGGCCATCTATGAGAGGTATATACAAAGGGCTCCTGCATCAGGCCAAAGAGGAAGATAGATGATATCTAACATCCAAGTAGACCACTGCTTAATTCCGTGTAGGATGGAGTGGAAAGAGAATAAGCACTGCTCAGGTACCGATAAGATCTAGAGAAGAGGACAACAATGACAGAGTTCTGTTTCAATAAATTGATAGCAACAGTAGCGGGGTTGTAAGTGATTAATAGGTGAGTGGATACTGAGGAAATAATTCCAGCCAAACTATGTTTGTCCATGTAACGGAGACAATGATAGCTCAAAAGGCAAGGTCAGGTTTCAGGGAGGTTTTTAGAAGGAGACTGAAGCATGTTCAGAAGCAGCAGGATGGAAGAAGCTGGTGAAAAGAGACAGCCTGAAAGTGTCAAGGATGGAGCATGGGCTCCGGACTCTGGGCATCAGGATTAGCCCAGAGGAGCCTGGGCTCTGAAGCCAGGATTTCCAGAGGAGGGGTGTGTTGAACTGAGAAGGAAATAGAAAGCCCCAGTCATGAATCTCTGCGATGGTTTCATTTATATTTCGTTCATTCATTCATTCATTCATTCACTTAAGTTTATCTGTTTTCATGAAAGTCTCTATTTTAGAAGTATCATGCATTCAAAAACTGGATGGTATCATGGAAGGGAAGTCCTGAGGTAGGGGAGGCAGAAAAGCCTTTCTTGCATGCCTACCCTAAGCTTCCACCAAAAAGAGTAAGACTAGTTTTGGGTGATTTCCAGAACTGGGAAAGATCCAGAGAAATGCTGAAGTTAAGAACAAAAGGGTCAGGAGAACCTCGGTTTTAGAGTTAGAGGTAAAACTCGGGATGAAATAGAAAGCAGTCTGCCCTTAGACTGTGAAAGCCGAATTTCTATGCTATCCTGATAAAGTGAGTAAAAGACTGCATTTAAAACTATTGACATGTGTTTGTTGGTACTCCAAGGTGATAGTAAAGTGGTGTTTGAACTCAAAGGGTATGTGGGGTGGGGCGGGGGAGGGCTACAGTACCTGCTGGGCAGCCCTCCCATAGTTAAACTTCTCACCAGTTTCCCTCTCCTTCTTCCTTTAGCCAGGGGTGATAATGGCTTCCAGCTGTTACTAGTCCCTGGACCTGACTCATTGGTTCGACTGCGTCCCTTACTTCTTCCCATACCACTGCACATAGTCGCTTTATCAAACTCTTCAATTAAACATTCTGAGTATGCCGGTGTCTTCCTGCCAAGAGCCTAACCGAAACACTAAGGCCTCAAAGATGGCTCCCTTCCCTGGGGCAGCTCCTTCTATCCAATCAATTTAACGTGACAGCCATTTATCTCCTATATTGGTCACTACTTACACTCCCGAGTCCAACCACAATCTGTTTTTGTTTTGCTAATTACCCATTGAATCACGATTTCCCCAGGCATCTACCTGATGCGGGCCCCATCCAAATATCCTCACATTTATAATTCTATCCTAATTTCACTTTCTACCTACCCTGGCTTCCCAAAGGTGTCTATATCCTTTCCCCAGCATAGCTCAGGTATTGCTGGTAACTCTGCAGAGAGGGTATCACCCTACCCACAGAGCTAAGGCTCAGATATGGGCTCCTGGCCCTGTAGAGGAATTGTAACATAAATCAAGAAAGCACAGTAGAAGCCTCATGGTGGAACTGGACAGTAAGTGCTAAAGGAAACGCGGCAGGTATGTGGCCCAAGTCTACTCAGTTTTGCCGGACCCCAAGCCTGGATCAACCTAATTTGTGACAGATCCGATCAGCTGGAGGGTTTAGAAGTACCTGCCTTGGAAAAGCCCAACTTGGGAGAGGAGCTGATATAAGCTGACAGAATGAGGTTCACCCTGCCTGAAGATGAACAGAACTGGTGAAAGTTACAGTGGATATTTACCTCCTCCTCGAAATTTCCCCTTACCCCTAAGTGTCTCCTAGTCAACAACCTACTCAAATTGCTGACTTTTCTGAAATGTGTTACCGTCATTCCATCTTACCTTTTGAGGAGACTCCATGCCTAGAGAGGATGTGAACTCTGCCTCCTATTTCTGCTATGTTTTCGACAGCATCTGGCTCAAGGCTGAGCACCAGAACTTTAGAAAATGTCTATTAACTCGCTGCCTCATCTCAGCAGCCCATTTCAGTTGTTCTCACAGATTCAAACCCTAATACTCCTTGACAACCCATATCTGCCTATGCTCCGCCTCTGTGAATGTCCAAATCTCCCAAGCAAATGGTTCCATTTATATTTTTTTTTCCAAAAATCAGGATGCGCACAGTAACTAAATTGCCAGAAGCTGCATGCCATTGACTCTCTTACACTCAGAAAACTATTTAGACGCTAGGTTAGATAATACAGTTTTTATACACGTTGTTTCATTCTCTCACAAAAATCCTTAAGGTTGGATACAACAGATATTGTGATAGCCATTTTAGAATTAATGAAACCAAGGCTGAGGACATTTAAGTAATTCACCCAAGATTACAATACTTGCAAGTGATTTTAAGATCAGAGTAGAATCCAGGGCTTTATCTGCTACCTTACACTGCTACTCTGTTAGCCTATCTCTTCCCCTAGGTTAATCCCCTGTTCTACAGGGCTCTTAAAGATTATAACATCCTGGGGAGACATAATCGGGCATCTGGCCAAAATTCACAGCTGCATCACTGGTGAGGAGCCAAGACCCCAATACATACACATAGCTGAGTCCTAAACCTTGGTTTCCCCTTGCTTCTTCACACACTTGAGAGTAATGCTTAGCAGCACTTTATATGGAAAGCATGGCTCTCAGGTCTGATGTAACCAAAGCCCTATGTACTCACACATTCCTATCGTCTGGTCGTCTGTCGAGGCAACTGTGAACAACAGCCAGGAAATAGAGTCTGCTTTGGTACTCCCCTAGTCTCCAGCTAAACACCCCAACCAAAAGGCAATAGTTTGATGTCTTATTTCTCGTGTTCTTGCTTCACCTGAATAGGTGAGATGCTTGTTCCCATTTGCCCTCTAAAAAAAAAACCCCAAGGTATCTAAGAATGGACAGCCAGGAACTCCTGGAACCTTAAGACAGAGGTGATAGAAGGAACAGGCAATCCAAAAATGAGAAAAGCATATGAAAACACAAGATAATGATTGGGGTTTTCAAGAGCCATGGCTGAGTGAGTTTGGCTCTGCCTCAGCTATTCAAAAGACTAGTTATGTGTGACCTATAAGAAATTATAAGCCCTCTGTATCATACAAACCTTAAATATAAGCAATAGTTAGCAACTGTTATACCAATAGGACTTAACAAAACTACTGGACTGCACACCACCTTCAGACCATAACATGGCCACAACTTCTCTTGAGGGTTCCCATTTGAATAATCTTCCTTGCATTCATGAAGTACTTCATCTCATCTTTAGAGGAGGGAAAATACATTCCGTGTGATAACAACAGACACGGAGTGATATTCCCAGAGCACTGGCTACTGTCCACTCAGGGAGTCTGTTGTCTAAAAGCATGAACTCTTAAGTCAGATTGCCCCCTGTGAATCCAGACTCTTGGGCTCTTGCTAGATGGATTTCTTGCCACATGTTTCTTAACCCTCTGCACATTGTGATAACAACAGTACCAACTTCATGGCACTACAGTGAGAATTAAAAGAGATAACACACACAAAATAAATAGAAGAGTACCCTGCACAAGGTACATGAGTACTAACCATTATTAAAGATAAAAGTAAGTAAGGGGCTTATGCCGTTTGCAATGATGGAGTACCTGGTATCAGACTAGCCCTCCTACTGGAAACGAGTATCAAACTGGACAAAATATATGAGGCAACTGTTTCCAGGCAATGGACAGAAAGCAGCATAGGATTTCAATTCCTGCAAAGGGGGAAACGCATGAGATCAGCCTGTGATCACCCTGGCCCCTTGCCTAGAAACAATTTCCTGACCGGAGTACAGGGAGCTGAACTCCCAGCACAGCAGAGTGGTCACACATGCTGGGGAGGCAAAGGTCAGAGTTGCTGGCAGCTAAATAGGCTGGATTCTGCAGGGTGGAGTGTCAGAGAGAAAAGTACAGGAAGGGACCCCATAAGTTCAACATGAGATCCACTATGAGTCCATGGCTGAGGGCTGAGTATATATCTTGGGTCAACACACCCGAGATTTTCTAGACTGCAACTACAGGGTTGAAAGGAAAACCCAGATACTGGAGGTTGAGCACTAGTCAAAAAGGGAAGTGCTGGAGATTGTTGGACTCCTAGCCCTGCCAGGGTAGAGATTCCAGAAATGCCACTCCTTAGGAATAAGGACCACACCACAAAATAAGACTTACCCTGGTCTCACCCTAGTAAAGACTAAATCCAAACCTCAAAGACATTCATAAAAAGACAGAATTTGGACTGATTTCCACCAAGTTAGAGGGACTTGGGAAATGCCATAGGCTTTCCACAGGTATGCAATAATGAAGCATAAAACCAAACTTGCACATGTTCAAGGTGATGAGCCATTGTAGTATTCAAACTGCAAGATAAAACAAGAATTAACACTCTCACAAGGAAAATTACAGAATCTAGAGTCTCTGTTAACAAATTACCCAGTGTCCAGCATTTATTAGTAAAATCACTTACACAAAGAAAATAGAAAAATGTGATCCATATTATGGACCTAGCAAACAAAAATCTTAAAGCAGTTATTATTAGCTATTATAAATGCATTAAAAGAAGTTAAGAGAAAATATGGTCAAATAATTAAAGGAAAATATGGTCTTAATGAGGGAACGAATAGAAAATCTCAGCAGAAAAACAGAAATTACAAAAGATGCAAATGAAAGTTCTAGAATTAAAAGGTACAATAACCAAAGTAAGAACAAAAATCAGGGGTACCTGGGTGGCTCAGTCAGTTAAGCATCCAGCTTTGGCTCAGGTCATGATCTCACGGTTTGTGGGTTCAAGCACTACCTCAGGCTCTATGCTGACAGCTCAGAACCTGGAACTTGCTTGCTTTGGATTCTATGTCTCCCTCTCTCTCTGCCCCTCCCCCACTTGTGCTTTGTCTCTGTCTCTGTCTCTCTCAAAAATAAATGAACATTAAAAACAATTTTAAAACAAGAACAAAAATAAATGTATGGGCTTAACAGAAGATTGGAGGTGGCAGAGAGTTGGTGAACTTGAAGACAGATTAATAATATCTTTGATTTACTCTTTCCTTTTTTTCACTCTGGCTCACTGCCTAAACACAATTTCCTGACTGCAGTAAGGAGAGCTAGTGTCCAAGCCCAGCACAAAAATTTAAAAAGGGGTGAGGGGAATTGAATAAAAATGAAAAAGCTGCATATTGATATTTGGCACAATATCAAATGATCTAGCATACATATAATTGGCATCTCAAAAGATTAAAAAGCATGAGATTGAAGCAGAAAATAAAAAAACTAAAGAAGTAACAATCAAAAACTTCCCAAATGCAATGAGAAACACTGACTTATTGTTCCAAGAAGCTCAGCAAATCCCAAACAGGATTAATATAAGCCCAAAGCAGACTCATGTGTTGGTACACCATAATCAAACTTCTGAAGCTAAAGAAAATGACTGTTAACCAGAGACAATGGAACAATATTTCTAAAGCGATAAAAGGAAGAGGGAACAACTATTAACTTAGAATTCTATCACTAGATAGGGCACCTGGGTGGCTCAGTCAGCTAAGCGTCTGACTTCAGCTCAGGTCACGATCTCGCGGTTCGTGGGTTCGAGCCCCGCGTCGGGCTCTGTGCTGACAGCTCAGAGCCTGGAGCCTGTTTCGGATTCTGTGTCTCCCTCTCTCTCTGACCCTCCCCCGTTCATGCTCTATCTCTCTCTGTCTCAAAAATAAATAAACGTTAAAAAAAATTAAAAAAAAAAAGAATTCTATCACTAGAAAAAATATTGTTCAAGAATAAGGGTAAAATAGGGGCACTTGGGTGGCTCAGTAAGTTAAGCATCCAACTCTTGATTTCAGCTCATGTCATGATCTCACACTTGTGAGATGGAGCCCTGCATTGGGCTCCATGGTGGGTGTGGAGCCTGCTTAAGATTTTCTCTCTCTCTCTCTCTCTCTCTCTCTCTCTCTCTCTCCCCCCCCCATCTCTCCCTCTGCCCCTGTCCCCTGCTCACACTCTCTCTCTAAATAGAAAAGAAAAAGGGGTGGGGTGGGGGCACCCAGGTGGCTTAGTTGGTTAAGTGTCAGACTTCAGCTCAAGTCATAATCTCACACTTCATGAGGTTGAGCCCTACATCAGGCTCCAAGCTTATGGTGCAGAGCCTGCCTGGATTTTCGCTCTCTCTCTCCCTCTCTCTCTGCCCCTGCCATGCTCTTTCTTTCTCTCTCTCAAAATAAATAAATAAGCTTAAAAAAAGGAATAAGGCTAAAATAAAGACATTTTCAGACAAATATGTGAAAGGAAAGCTAAGTGAAAGGACAGAAGAGAAATAATACCAGATAAAAAAAAATACCAGATAAAAAAACTTAGATCTATAGGAAGAAATGAAGAGCACTTGAAGTGGAAAAGAAATGAGTAAATATAAAATGGCTATATTGTCATTCTTTTCATAATTTATATAGCATTCTTTATTAAAGCAAAAATGATTATAGTGTAAGGCAAGGTTCGCAACATATGTAGAAGTAAAAAACAGGACAACAGTCTTACAATGAACAAAGTGGATAGTTAAAGGAAATTTTGCTGCTGTGAGGTTATTACATTTGTGAAGTGGGAAGTATGAATCAGAAAACAGAAAGTGGGAATTGGGAAGTCACTGGTGTGAGGTAGGGAGTGAAAGAGGGAAAGAGGAAGTATGCAATGTCATAATGTGAAGTATGAAGAGATACAATATTGATTCTAAATAAATTACCATAATCAAGAATGCATATTGTTAGTCTTAGAGCAACTACTAAAGGAGGAAATAAAACGGAAGTAAAATGGAAAACACTGAAGAATACTTTATCAACCTTAAAGAAGGCAGGAAAGAATCAACAGAGAAAGAAAAGCAGATGAGACAAATGAAATCCAAATTGTATGACAAGAGACAACCACATCAATAATTACATTAACTATAAATATATTAACCTTCCAATTAAAGGGCAGAGACTGTCATGCTAGATAAAAAAAGGAAGACTCAACTATATGCTGTTTATAAGGAATACACCTTGAACATAAAGGCATAGTCAGGTTGAAAGTAAAATAACAACAACAAAAAAAACCTATACCATGCAACAATATGATCCAGCATTTCTATTCTTAGACATATGTCCATAAAAAGACTTGGACATGAGTGTTCTTTGCGGATTTATTCATGATCACCCAAACTGAAAACAACCCGTATGCCCAGAAACAGGTGAATAAACAAATTATGGTATATTCATAAATAAAATAATATTCAATAAAAAGGAACTATTCATATGTATAAAAATAATATAGAGAAATACCACAGACATTTGCGTAATGTCTAATTCCATTTATATGACATTCTAGAACACAAAAAACTAATCTGCAGAGATTACAAATTAGACTGATGGTTGCCTCGGGTAGGGAGTTGTGGAGTAAAGTGGACCACAAAGGGGTACAAGGGAACTTTCTGAGAAGACTGAAATGTTCTTTGATGATAAGAGTGGTGGTTAGATGGTTGTATATATTTGTCAAATGCCACTGACCTGTATACTCAAAACTTGTTAATTTTATGTAAATTTTAATTAAATAAGGTTGATTTAAATTTTCTTAAATAAAGGTAATTGAATGTTTCTCTCCTTTTTTTTTTTTTTTTTTTTTTTGGCCATCAACATCAAACTTGACCAACTAACATCTACTCAGGAAAGAGGGAAGAAATTTTGAAGTAGAGGATTAGAATAAAATAAAAACCCACCTCAAAACAATTGTACTGTTCCTCGCCTCCTGTCTATTCTGCATGTAGTCTTTGTTGTTGTTGTTTTAAGTTCATTTAAGTAATCTCTACACCCAACCTGGGGCTCAGACTTACAACCTCAAGATCAAGAGTCCCAAGCTTTTTGGACTGAGCCAGCCAGGCCCCCCGATTCTGCATGGAGACTTTGAATTGCCACCTATTACTATGATTGCAACTGACTGACTTTATTGATCTGTAGTAGTTGCCTAAAATCTAGTTCCTAAAATTTTCTGGTGGATCCAGGGCAGTTCAAAAACACCAAATGTGTTCTTAATCCAAGAAATATCTCCACTGTACATGGGGCACATTGAATATAAAATGAGAAGGGCTTGGGGAGCTTTTGTGTTAGCTCCAGCCTTGAGGTGGCAATTCGAGGTAGCTGGGAAGAAACTAACACCACCTGAGGACCCAGGAACACAGGCTGGTGACCCAGCAGAATGTTTGCTGCAAGCTTATGAACCTGTGGAGAACAGAGTTTAAAATCCACAGATTATATTACTAAATTTCACCAGTCCCCCGAGAGACTTAGTTTCACGGTCATAAATGACACCAAGATTTAAATCATTTGCAACAGGGCCTGCCTTTCAGAGCTGTGCCATTCCGTTCACCTCTCATCTCTCCATGCTACTCACACACACTGCATCTGCTGGGAGAGTGATCCAGCCACTCAGGCCCATTGTGATGAGGTTTGCCTCAGAATGCTTTATGATTTACGGAAGAGCAGAATAAGGAAACTTCCTTACCTTTAAAGAACTCCACACAGCACTGCCAGAAGGCATTTTTCCCCAAAGTTGTTGTTTTTTTCCTCACCTTCTCATTGGCCCTCCAATCCACCTCTCCCCCATCTCACACACACACACACACACACACACACACACACACACAGAAACAGGTCAGGCTCCAAATTACCAAAATGATGAAGTGGCAAAAGAGATTGATTTATGAGTATGGTACAAGGGGTACAACTAGGAGATAATGGGGTGAAATTGAGCAAAGGGAAGTATAGACTGAGTATCAAGAAACATTTGAAACTCAACAGAGTGTGAAGTAAGCTCCCAGGAGAAGCCAGAGAAGCCCTATGGCTGGAAATCATTAAACACTCAGCAATGGGAAATAATGGGTTGTGGCCTGGCCAGGTGGACAGAGGGAGCAGAAGTGAAATTCGCATTTCACTAATATACTAGAACCCTTCTGCTAAATAAGTAATTCTTATTTACTTATTAATAAGTGATGAGTGACTATTCCATTTCTATATTCATATTTTCTCTGTTTTTCTCTGTCTCTCTCTCTCTCTCTCTCTCTCACACACACACACACATACACACACACACACACACACACACACACACACACACACACACATCTCACAAACATCCAGACTCTCCACACACCTTCCAACATAGTGGAAATAGGTGACTCACTATGTACTTTGCACAGCCTGCAAGGTTCAACTTCATACTGATTCTTCCCCTCCTCACCTCCCATCACTCATCCTGTTCACCCTCTCTTCTCACAGATTCCCTTCACTCCTCACAGTTTTTTTTTTTTTTTTCATAAGCCACTATATACATGCTGATGTCCCCTCTGGGAACCACTGGCCCGGAGAAGGCAGCCATGCCCATGAGAAGGTGGGTGAGAGAGAGCTGAGTTAGGGGGAGATTCACACTCTTCTGTGGCTTTCAGATAAAGCTAAGCCAACTGCCAAGAATGATCAGAACAATATTGCTAGCTATTGAGGATTTTATATTCCAATGCCTCCTCCTGTTTTTACATTATGCTCCTCTATTTAGCCTAATCAAAGGCAAAAACTGTCCACAACTAGCCCACAACTTCCCCACAGACCTTGGGGTGAAAAAGTTCTCCAAGAGAAGAGCCAATAATCCTAGCCATATGAACGATAAGGCTGGAGCGTGCCACCAAAGCTTCCTGCTGTGAAGATGGACAAAGAAGGAAAAAAATGATAATGCTTCTCTCATTTCAAACCCTGTATAAGGCACGGGATAGGGCGTGACCTTTTGTTTCTAAGGTATAGGGCTCTACAGTAGGACGGAGGATGTGAACTCTGGGCAGCATGATTTGCTAAATCTAGAAAAGTCAGGGATAGGATAGCCACCTCAATGGCTGAGAGAGAGCAACATAATCTGCCCTTAAACTTGATCCACTAGGAAGTAGTAATAACCAAGGCCTGCAGCATTCACAGCATTAAACATAAGAAAGCATCACTGCAGATTTCCAGTCTGTTAGTATCCTAAGAACGGGTGAAAAATGTCACTTCCAGATCTGTATGTGCGCAGACCACGGGAGACAAAGGTTGAAACAACTAAATGTAAAATTGAATGTTGATGAGGTGAGAATGAAAATGAGGCTCAACTGTGACTAATTCTGTACAGGCTCTCGCAGTGTCTATTAAGGACAACTGGAAAAGCTTCAATGTTAGCATGTTACTGCCCTCTCCTGGGCAAAAGGTCAAAGACGGTGCACATATGTGAGTCACAACTGGTTCAAGTTTGTCCCAAGGCCTTCAATCTTTAAACCACTGGTCTATAAACCTGTGAAATGGGACTGCCTTTGACCATCTTCCACGTGCAAATCCAAATCTGTCTCCCCTAACCACAACCATTTTAGCTTTCCCACTGGAACCAAAGGATTCTGAGACCCCAGACTTTGTTGGGGGGTTATCGGTGGCTGTGGGCAAAGGACTGGACTAGTGATGTGACTGGGAGCAGGGAGGACAGCCCCAAATGTCTTAGTGATCCACTTTTTAAGCAACAACCCCCATCACTGTTTATTTTCCTGGAATTGTTCCCCAGGGCCTGAGAAAAATTCTTCTTCCAATCCTCACCTCCCTCCCCCGCATACCCTGTCGACTCTTCAGCCATATGCCTGAGCATTTACTGTTTTGAACCTAAACTTGTCCAACTGAATAATGTTAATTAAATCTAATTCGTTTGCAATTTTTAAGGGCTAGACTATCTTATCAAAATTAATGAAAACTGAAATCTCTTGGAAATAATTATTTTATGACTTTTAATGGCTGTACAAATAATATTTTAAATGAGGATACATGTGAATAATAACTAAAATAAAATGAGGCAAATTAATTAACAATGTCCTGATAGGCCTAAATTAGGTAATCATCTATTTTTTACAAAGTCTCGAGGTAAGTCATTTAGTTCCCAACTCTGCATTTCATACAAAGTACAAAGATCAGACCCGAATTCACAGAACGTAAAGGAATCTAAATTAATGGGAATTTACAATACAGTATCCTTCAACAGAGACAATAATCACTTTAAAGGATTCTCATCTCCAACAAATATTTATCCAGGGCCTGCTGCGCACACAGCGCTATACTTGGGGGTAGAGCACGGTCTCATTATCACATCTCCCTGTGAGGATAAATCACAGAGGATCCTGAGCCCTGCTGTCATAGTCACCTTGCTTGGCTTGCACTTTGATCATGTCCCTGACCCCTCGGGTCCCTGCAGAGGCGCTCCCCATCTCCATTCGTGGGCGAAGCACCTCCTCAGTGGTAGGCAGTGCCCGGTGGGGGTGGAGGAAGGAACACCCCCGGGGCTGAGGGGGCCTGACTAATTCCTCTCTGATAAGAAGGGCAATGGCCAACTGCGCACTGAGTGCTACTCCATGGCTGCGCCTGGCTGTGTGCCATCACTTCGGGGATATTATTTCATTTAACCCTCAAAACAGCCCTGCAGGTAGATCTTACTATTATCGCACCATTTTAAGGATGAGAAAAGAGAGATGTACCAAATTTAAGCATTCTGCCCAAAGTCATAAAAGCCTTAAGAAACAGAGTCACGATTCAAATGTGATTCTGTCCAAGCCCCAAGTCCAAGCCAGTAACTGCTGGACTATACCACTTCCTTTATATCTGAAATGGAATTAACCCATCAGGCTTGCTGTGCAAATCAAACAACAATTTATAAGACGGGCTCCTAGATGATAATTTGCTTACATAAAGGATCATTAAGTCAGATCATGTTACATCCCTATTCAGAAATTCTCAACTGGTTCTCCACTGAACTGAGAATAAAATCCCAAGTTCTTGCCACGGCCCGCAAAGCCCCACGTGAACTGGCCTTTGACTGCCTCCCCTATTTCCACCCCATTTGCTATTCTCTCCGTGCAGCCTTCTTGCTTTCTCTTAAACAGAAACGTATATTCCCGCCTCAGGGTCTTTGCGTTTGTGCGCTCTCTGCTTGAGACGCTCTCAGCCCAGATAGCTAGCTACATGACCCACCTTCTCATTTGGTTCATGTCTCTGCTCAGTGTCACCTTACCCAAAAGGTCTGTCCTGCCCGATCTATCCAAAATTGAAACTTGTCTCCTCATCTGTCTTCAGTTTTGTTGACAGCACTCATCACTCTGTGATATCGTTATACCCGCATCTGCTTATTGTCTCTCTCATTCCAGCACATTCTCACGGGGGCAGGGCCCTGGCCCCGCCTGCTCACTGCAGTGTTGCTGGCACTTTAACGGTTCACAGCACATGGCAGACACTCAGTAAATATCTATCAAATTAATGAATCCATGAATGAACCATAAATTCCTTTATCAATACGTGCAGATTTGCCTACTTGAATTTTCACTTGTAAAACCAATCTAGAAAGGACAACCTCAATTTGATGTCGATGTGCCTGCTCATCACCCACCTTTATTTTATTTTCTCTACTCCCTTTCTTGTATCTTTCCTCAAATATAAAAGGTCCTCCGAACTGCCACACAGCACCCCCTTCCCATCAATGCCTTTAGTCATCTCCTAAAACCCTTCTCTAACCACATACTGCCGAGGAGAGGTGACCATGGCAAGGCCACTCTCTCAGTCACACAACTCACCATATCACAGGTGGAATGCTCGCCCCTGTCCCAACACAGCTTCCCAATAGCAGAAGGGCCACACAAGTCAGCTGCCACTTCTTACAGCTGGGTGGTCTACTGTGGGCCAGGTTCTAGCACGGTCCCATGTGCAGGGGGTACCAAGACGCCACCCAGGAAATGCTAACAGCTGCTCAGCCCCTACTTTGCATTTTATACTCACTTTCTCTAGTCCTCTCAATTGCAAAGGCAGACCCTGGGTTCTTCATTTCACAAATGGCAAAAGTGAGCATCAGGAAAGTAAAATCACTTGCCAAGGTCACAAAGTTAGGGCCAGTGATATAAACCCATGACTCAAGATCTGACTTGACTTCAAGAAAGAAACATTTCTTTTGGTTTTAAGAAATAAATATTAAGGCTTTTACCTGATTATCCAAGTAGTTTCCATGTGGCTACTAGGTGCCTCAGATGGTGATAGGTAGTCTAGAATACAAAAGTAACATATAGGTTCTAAACTAAGAGAGAACGCTGTGGGCCAGCACACGGGATTGAACATCGCTTCAGTTACCTGTTTTCTTGTAAGCTCAGAGCTTTAATTTTTCCATGATCTGGACTACTGGGTAGGTTAGTTTGTATGGCTCCTCTAAAACATGAGTTATTTCCTATATGTCACTCCACTTCTCAGATGGCTACGGCTAGAAAAAATGAACTGCTTTTCTAGCATTACGTACTTTTCAAGAATACAGTAATTATTATCACTAATAATAAGTAGAGCTTAGAGGTCTAAGGTCTGCAACAAATTGGGGCAGGGCAGAAAAAAAAATAAAATAAAAAACCTACAAGCTCACCAAACAAAATGCAACTAAGTACCTGGTCCTCTTCTTGTTCCAGCTGCTTAATCCATTGAATGCATCACTATTATGACATTAGAAAGCGTGAGAAGTGGCAAGGTAAGCATTTTTATGAAGTGTTACAATTCTGTAACTAACCTACACTTCCTTTCTGAGGGCTGTGTTTTCTGTAACACTGGATTCTTGTTGTCTTCCTGGGTGTTACTGGTTGAGTCTGGCTCTGCCTGTGTTATCCTGAAGAAAGCTCCTTTAGGAACTAACTACAGTTGCTAACACCAGAACCTCTGTCTTACCCGTAAGAACAGGGCTAAGTTCCCGTGAACACAACGGCAGCAGATTTTCTGTGCCCCACCTCCACTCTTCTCTCTCCGGAGCTAGCCTTTCCACAGAGCGAGGGAGACAGCACCAGTGCCCACGGGTACTACCAGCACCCAGAGAGACGGGTTCTATGACCGCCAGTGAGGGTGAGGGCTCAGACTCCCAGGAGCGCCCCATAGCCTATTTTGCCAAAGGAACAGAATCAATGGTGTAAGGGCAGTGGAAAAACAGGTTAGTCCACCCCCAACTGAAGTCTATGAGATCAGGTGACACAAGCAACTGGTTCTTCACCTGACTTTGATTTCAGAAGCACAGTATGAAGCATTTGTACTTGGAAATAAACCTTCTATCACAGACTTACTTCCCAGGAATGACTATGCAGACAGACAGATGCCCAACAGGGTAGACCAGGACGCCCAAGTACTGCCCATATTGTAATAATGCAGGACCGCAAGGAGGTAGAGGAAAAAGCCTAATTTGGGAATGGAAGAGCTGCTCTGTGGACATTCCAGAGTATGACACGGACCACCCCGGGGAGATACTGAGTAAAAATATTGGGGGGGGGGAGGGGTCAAAGCAGGAAGCAAGGAGAGTCAGGTGTTGAAGTTAGTATAAAATACATACAAACTCAAGATGGAGGAACACGAATAGTATCTAGAAACTTTGTTGCTCAGTTACCCCCTAAGAGGACTCTTAAACCTATGTACCCTGTATGTAAACATATGTAAATTGACATTTACATTTTTTTCCATGGTAATTGAAATGGCTGCCAAGGATATAATTGCTGGCATACAGTAAATACTAACATTTTGAAATAAACTGTTATGTCACTGTTTTAAATGTATTTAATGGAATACAAATGCCATAGTAACTTGATATCAACCACCATCCACTTTTGAAATCGATGATTCAGCTCTTCTTTAAATGTCATAAATTGCATATCATTCCTTTTTTTCCCTCACATTGTATTTCTCTCTCATTTCCCCCAAAAGATTTTGTGGTAATGTGACATATATATATATATATATATATATATATATATATATACACACACACACACACACACATATATATGTATATATATAAATACACACACACATATATATGTATATATATGTATATATATGTATATATATATGTGTATACATATATATGTATATATATGTATATATATATATATATATATGTATACATATACGTAAAATGCGTGCAGGTACTGTAATGATCACTCTCTATCATACCACTTTGCAACCACAGGACATATATAAATTGAAGTTTATGCTTTTTTTGTATTACCTGTAATCATAGGCTCTATGTGTTTACCTGTTCTTTTCTGGATTGAGATATGACTACAAGTATTAATTGTAAACATTTGGTGAAAAGAACATACATACTTTATAAATTTGGACAGATGAGCATTAAATAGTAAAACCTTAGATTCCATTTTATGTATATTTTACCACAATTTTAAAAATAAATGTAAAAGATCTTATTAGAAATAGATCCCTCAAAAGGGCACCTGTTGGGATGAGCACTGGGTGTTGTATGGAAACCAATTTCACAATAAATTATATATATATAAAAGAAAGAAATATATCCCTCAACAATCTGGTTACAAGAGTAGTTTATGGGGTCTTGCATAAAAGAAGTTCACCCTAACACGAATATTTCGAATTGTGCCTTTTACGTAGCCCCACTAGAAGTTCTTTCACCTTAGGGCAACGTATACACTAAAATTCTGAGTAAACGAGAGATATGCTTTCCTTTTGTAAAGTAAGAAAAGAATTACCATGAGGGGGGGGGAGGGATGATGACACTTTCTCAAGCAGATTGATTTTATGAAGGAATACTAGAAAACTGAAGATCTGGAAATTAAGTCCCTTAAAATTATCCATGCCTTCATATTCCTTTTAAAGTCTTTACATATTCAGGAAAATAGCTGTTCTCCAGTTTGCAGGATGCTATGTTTGAGAACTTCTGGAACACTGCAGTCCTGTCACTTTTCCCACTGACTATGGTCTGGTCAGCGTAGCTAATAAATCATCAAGTTGTAGCCACATATCCCCTCACTCTATATATATCCCCATGAAGTAGGGAAAGGCTGAGCCTCAGTATGTGAGCTGTCCTAGGATTACACTAATCTAGGCTGCATACTGCTTTCTTCTCTTCATTATCTCCCAAGAGGAAAGAGTCAACAGCTTGGTCCAACAAGCAGCTAAGCTCTGGAACCAGCTTCTGCCAGGGCAGTGGTAACACAGGTCAAAGATCAAGATTTCCCTCACTGAAGGGCTGGGGTCAGTGACGGGAGCAAAGACAGCCACAACCCCACACGTGTTTTCCCCGCACACCCAATAGCAATCCTACCCTGCTTCCTGAAACATAATATCTCCACGGGTATTCTCCATCCTGTATCTTAGATTTTCAATAATCCATTTATCCTCTCCTTTTCAACTTGAAACCCTAACATAAAAAGTGATCCTACAGGACTCCACCTGTGGCTGTGGCTCATCTCCCAGATGCAGCCCAAAGCCTCTGCTGATGACACCAAAAACATCACCATGGCAACCATCACTGACATACAACGCAAAGCTGAGGATGAGGCATGAATTCTTCTCTGAATCACTTCCACAATGTTAAACTCATGTCATCTATCACCCTGTAGGCTTGCTGGCCTGTCCCAGAACCAAGGAAGCGGCAGATTTTTTTTTTTTTTACTCAACGATGCTTCTTAATAACAGCCATTTTCATTATAAAGTCAAATTAAACGCATTTTAAGCCTTTAAGAAATAGGAAAGAAAAAGGTTACCTACAATCCCACCACACTGGACTATTTACTCTTAGCAACGTGGTCTTTGAAGCATCGCATTTTAACCTGAAATTGGCTTTCCCTCTCCTTTAAGACACCTCTATGCGAAAACTGTGATGAAAGTTACCATTGTACCACCTGGACCCTGAAAGTATGGCACCTATTCCCTCAAAAGCCAACTATCCATCAGTTAAATGTAGACAAAGCGCTGGAAGGAAGGAGACAATACCCAAAACTGGCACATGGGCAAATGCTATACAAAATGCTGAAAGTGTTGTTGAATGGAGACAAAAAAGAAGGTTCTGGGACAAATATAGACACATTGCCTCATAGCAAAATCCTAAAGAAAGTTCCTGCCAGGGGGGGATCCTTCGGGTAAATGCTTTCTTTTCATAAGGATCAATCCAACCCTGCCTCATATGTTTCAACGCTAAATTCAAAACCGCACTGCAATCAAAGAACAACAAACCTTTGTCAGCCCTCTGGAGGCACTAAAGATACTGAAATGTGTGCCTTGCTGAGACAGCACTGTAAATAGCAAAGAAGTCCTATTTTCCTTTGTTCGCAGACAAAGCACAGCCCTACCGATTTGGGTCCCAGATTATATATATATCTATGGTCTCAAGTTCATGTTTGCCACAGTCATCCGGTTCCGTTCTGAGGCCAAAGACTGGAACACGGTTGGTGGTGGCACAGCCAGCAGTGGGGACTTAACAAAGGCTATTCATTCAAAAGCCATGTTTCTGAAGCAAAGCAGACCTCAGACTTAAGAGACCTGGATTCCGCAAGAAGCAACTGTACATCGAGTTCTAAAATGTGAAATTCCGCTGAATGTAGGTTACATCAATCCCATCAGCATACCAGAGATAGTGCTTCTTGATTCACAGCACAGATCAGGACTTGTGGTCCTCAGAAAAGCACACTGAATGTAGGGATGGCAATCAGTGGGTAATGGGAATTTTGTGGACACATCAACCATCTGGAGTCACTGGTACTTTGGTTCCTGTGAACTGACCGGCAGCTACTCAGGAAACCCAGAGACCACAAACTTACCATGATCCCACAGACCGCTTTTTCTTGGAAAGAACTAAGTGTTTGGAAAAGACAGTTTGGGTAGGTCAGCCTTTAAGGGTTGCTCCCAGAGGTCCTACTGATTTCCCCATATCTCAGGTCCCTAGAAGGGCAGGTCAGTAGTCTTGCAGCAGGTGATGGCAGAACTATGTGTGGTTACTGGACATTGAGGGATCCCTTGCTTCAACCCCAAGAGCACTTGGGGATACAGACTGAGGTTGAGTCCGCTGGTGAAAGATAAAAGATGTCTCTGATAACTCTTTCACCTAGCTGAGGTTTGCATGCTATCCAGGCTGAAATGCAGATCGGCATCTACCTTCTCCCCTGATTTGTCTCCAAGAGTTTTGAACTCTTTAACCAGTGGACTCAACCCCGATCTGTATCCACAAGTGCTCTGGGGGGCTGAAGCAAGGATCCCCCAATGTCCAGCTACCACACATCTCCAAAGATCCTGGATGCTACAGAGAAATCTCAAAAAGAGAGCTCCCAAAAGCTCCAAAGCTCTCCCACATCCTACAGGACACTGCAGATCAATGGCAGTAATTTTCTTTACCCTTTTCCTGACTTTTTTTTGCCGGGCTGCCACAGGTTTTCAAGACCCTCAAGATGAACACTCAATCAGAGGGACAACAGGGCCTCCTGAAGTCTTCTAAGGACTGGAAGCATGCAAGCTGCAGAGGCATTCTGCGGTCAGTTCAAAGCCACTGACGTGGGGGCCCTTCAGCTGTGAGGAGCTCTACGGTCTCATGATCACACTACATGTGATGTCTACGCTGCCAGTGGCCTCTACACCAGGGTGTCAGACATTCCCTAGAGGGCCCAGGATTATTAACAAACCCTTTTATTTGTGTACATGTTCAGTAATTGTTGAATATGATCACAGACCACCATATCAAGAAGAACGTAGTACACACTGGTGAGCAATGAAACAAACAAGAGCTGGGTATGACTCAAAGGAAATCAGCAAAACACTACACACCTTTGGATAGGTCCCAGGCTATGCTGTAGATGCAGGAGAGAAGACTGCGAGATCCAAGCCCATCAAATACATGCTTACTAGGCATTTCCTACATGTAACTGAGAAGGAATTTGAAAGAGAGCAGCAAAGAGTACAAAACATTAGGAAACAGGCGCTCAAATTATCTTTGATCGTGATGTTGATTACAGAACCGAAAAGACTGAGAGATGGCTGGAGAAAAAAAAAAAAAAGTTATCACTTTATGTAAAAGATACTGATCATTTTGCTACTTCCACTGAAGCTAAGGAATGTTTTTTTACTGTGAAGGAAAAACATCATATTAATACATAGAAGAGTAGTCTGTCAAAATGGGGCATCACACAGTACAAGAAGCTATTGAATAGGTTGTATCAATCCCTCCTTGTTAGAAATCATTAAAACAGAATAGACAGATCAACCCGCAAGCATTTACTATCCCCAGGTCTATCCCCATGCAGTGGAGCATTATAGTTGAAAGTGGGTGTTCAGGGCACTGGGGTGGCTCAGCCAATCGAACATCTGACTTTGGCTCAGGTCATGATCTCCCAGTTTGTAAGTTCGAGCCCCACATCGGGCTCACTGCTGTCAGCACAGAGCCCACTTCAGATCCTCTGTCCTCCTCCCTTTCTGCACCTTCCCCGCTTTTGCGCTCTCTCTTAAAAATAAACAAACATTTCAAATACATATATATATATATATACACACACACACACACACACACACACACACACACGTATATATACGTATATATACGTATATATACGTGTGTGTGTGTGTATATATATATATATATATATATATATATATATATATATTAAAGGGGTGCCTGGGTGGCTCAGTTGGTTAAGTGTCCAACTTCAGCTAAGGTCATGATCTCACAGTTCATGGGTTTGAGCCCTGTATCAGGCTCCATGCTGACAGCTCAGAGCCTAGAGCGTGCTTCAGATTCTGTGTCTCCCTCTCTCTCTGCCCCTTTCCCATTCATTCTCTCCCTGTCTCAAATAAATAAATATCTAAAAAATAATTTTAATATATACATTAAAGAAAAAAGAAAGGAAGTCGGAGCTCTATCAAACTAACTGGAGTTCAAATCCCAGCCTGGCCACTTACTGTGTGACCTTGGGCAAGTTATTTAACCACTGGAAGCCTGGTTCCTCACTTGGAAGATGAGGGTGGTAAGAGTACTTAGGCCATTAAACTGTTGTGCAGATTAAATGTGAACATGCATGGAAAGCATTCAGCACGGTATCAGGCATGAACAACCT
This sequence comes from Panthera leo, assembly GCF_018350215.1. Lineage (NCBI taxonomy): Eukaryota > Metazoa > Chordata > Mammalia > Carnivora > Felidae > Panthera > Panthera leo. The sequence continues at coordinate 47,283,341 of NC_056685.1, forward strand.
GCTTGTAAATTACTGCTATTGCCTTTAGTTGACTCCTGGCCTAGCTAGAAGTTACTTGCCCAGAGTTTCAGTTTACCAGATCATGGTCAAAAATGAAGAAATAAATAAAAAGGATTTCTGATCTGTCAGATTCAATGTCTCAGACAGCTGCAGTGAATGATGCCCTTTGCTCCAGGAGCCTACACTCCTACCTCAGACTCTTGCTTTGGGAGCGTTCCTTATAAAGAGTGTCCACTCTAAGTTTACGGAGCAAAGTAAGTTTTAGGTACGATATCACTTTGGTAGAAGCAGTTCAACCAAAGGCCAGGTTGTTAATAGGACCAGCGTCCATATCAGAAGTAAAGCTTGGCACACTTGCTCTAACTGACAGGCCTAGCCACGCACGACATAGAAAAAAAGCTAAGCTTGATAAGCAAATAGGAAAATGAAGGACAAAATCTCCACCCCAGAAGTGGTGCTCCTAGAGATAAAAGTTGCAAACACTTCCCACTGCCTTGTGAACATTCCAAGAGGAGTGAAGCCAGAGAGGGTAGTGATATGACTTTCCAGGTAATATACGGGACATCCAGTTAAATTTGAACTTCAATGATAAAAAAAAAAAAAATACTTTTGGGAAAAGTACACAAATATTGTAATACTTGCAACATACTTTACTAAAAAATCGTTGCTCATCTGAAATCCAAATTTAATGGAGTGCCCTGTGTTTTAATTTGCTAAATCTGGCAACTCCAGACATGGTAAAAAGAACCTCCTATAGGGGCGCCTGGGTGGCTCGGTCGGTTGAGCGTCCGACTTCGGCTCAGGTCATGATCTCACGGTCTGTGAGTTCGAGCCCCGTGTCGGGCTCTGGGCTGATGGCTCAGAGCCTGGAGCCTGCTTCCGATTCTGTGTCTCCCTCTCTCTCTGCCCCTCCCCCACTCATGCTCTGTCTCTCTCTGTCTCAAAAATAAATAAATGTTAAAAAAAAAATTTTTTTTAAAAAAAAGAACCTCCTATATACAGAGTGGCCAAGGCCAGAAATGACGTTGAAATACTGAAAAACCAGAGTGATCCCCAAACAGTCTCTCTACTTGATAGACAGGCTAGAGAAAATTTATTCCAGAGGTAGATAGGAACCAATGTGAAAAGCATTCAGCCTAAATGTAAAGGGTGAAGAGGTCCCCTTAGGCAAATTAGCTTGTCTCCTTAACAGGATATTCAAGTCAAATAATCCAGTCTGTTTGTAGAAAGCACACTGATTCCAAAAGCCAGGTACATGCAATTCATGGTTGGTACAGCTGTACAACTGCCCCACTTACCAAAACTCCAGGAAGACCTCACGGAAACTAGGTGTCCATTCCTCATGTGCCCATGCACGCATTACCCGCTTCCTTCACAGCACTCACCACGCAGAACATAATTATCCATTCATCTGTCTGTCTCTCCCTCTAGACTATGAGCTCCTCCAGGGCAGGAGCAGAGTCTAATTTCTGTAAACCACAACCCTAACATTGGCTGGCCACCACACAATGCAGCTGGTTGACTTCACGGTTCCAGTAAGAGAATTCAGAGCAAGACAGGGCTAAACAGATTTTATTGGGAGTAAGTCAGAAAAAGAGAGAAAAAGAAAGAAATCCATTTGTATTAATTCTCCTCCACACTCTTAGATTAGATATGTTATTTGTACAGGTTTTACACATAAACACAGTTTATGTTAACCGTAGTCTGTTTACACACAGCAATAAGAAAGAAAAAAACCAAAGATATTTGTTGAGTGTTGTTTTTTTTTGGGGGGGGGGTAAGAGCAGTGAATAAAGAGGTCTACATGTATGTAATGATATAAAAATTAAAATATATGTAAAGACCTTAAGTATGTGTCTGTATGTGCATACTGGGTGCACATACAAAATATACCAGAGGTTCCAGGGAATAAGACTGGACCCAATCTCTTCCTAAAACTATTAAGAACTCAGAGGCACTCAACTCTAGAGTCAGCTCTCCATAACAGTTCCCGTTGTGTTCATGAAACTGTAACACAACATCCCTATCCACTAACCACTATATAGCATCGGCAGGAATCCACATTGGGATATGATGCGGTCTTCATGCATGTCGTCACAGAAATGAAACTACACTTTCTCAAAGACTAATACTGCTTCAGAACAAATCTCCACCCTGCCTAAGAGCCCTGTTTTCCATCTCACAGAATCTCTCCATCACCTGTTTACTTGTGTCCCTCCTTACTGCATACCTTCATTGAACACCTCCCCAACATGGCCTTCCCCTATCTATCACTTGCCCCACCAATCTCTCTTCCTCACAGATTGGTGAGGTGCTCACTGGCATCTAGAGGACAAGAAATATCATATATTTCTGCCCATGTATACAATGCATACAACTATGTGTGGTCTCCAACAGCCCAACAACTGGGCAAGACCATTCAATAGGTGCGGGAAGAAAAGGTAAGAACTTGTATTCACATTCAACTTTATCTCACCCATATTTCATTTCTGGTTTTGTGTGTGCTTCATAATGGCTACAACATATTAGTATATACATAACTGTGTGCTAAATAAACATCCTGGTCATTTGTGTTCCAGTGATATATGGGTGCATAACAAACTGCTCCAAAACCTAGTGGTATTACGAAAAATGAAACAAAACAAACAAACAAACAAAACACCAACCATCTTATTATATGCTCACAAATTTTGACAGTTAGGAGTTTGGAAGTTGAGAAGACTCAAACAGCTGGGAGGTGATTCCGAGGGCTGAGCGCTGGAATCATCTGGAATTTCTTAATTTACATGGCTGCCACTGGGCTCAGCTGGAATTGTCAACGTGAGCACCTGCATATGGCCTCTGCGTGTGGCCTCTCACAGCGTGGCAGCTGGGAGATCTAGAGCATAAGAGAATGAAGGGGAAGCTGCATGGCCTTTTCTGACGAGCCTCAGAAGTCACCTAGTGTCGCTTTCTGCATACTCGATCGGCAGAAGCCATCACAAAGCTGCCCAGATACAAGGAGGGGGGACGAGGCTCCATCCCGTGAAGGAGAGTGGCCAGCTCACACTGCAGAAGAGCATGTGGGGTGGGAGATGTTGCAGCCACCTCTGGAAAATAATCTGCCTCAATTTTCCTCTTGTGAGCTACTCCCCGCCTACGCCGCCCTCCCCGCCCCCCCACACTGCTCTCTAGCATGGGAGCAATCCCCTGTAGGCCACGTTCCCCAGGTTCTGTTGCCAAAAGACTCTTGGTTGGGTTTTATTTTAACAAGTCTAGTTAGTTAGGTTTAAACAACAAAGGCTCTACCAAGAGACTGAGGGGCTACCAGAGGGAGGATATTTTGCTTTCATCAGCATCTGCCCAGTGATCGTTTCTCCTCCAGGGTTTCCATTCCCTGCTAAGCAGCCATGACTTGCTCTATCTCCCGATGGACAACTTCCATCTTGTGACCCAAAGGTAGACACTAACTTCCCGCTTTGCTGACCTGAGGCCGCGCCCCAGGTTGGTTCCACCCTGTTTAGCTTTTCAGCTCTTCCAACCCCTTTGTAACTGATTTCCAACATGAAGTTCTCCCCTTCAAACCATCTGATGTGGACCGGGTCTTCCCGACTTCACATACTGGGGATAAATATTCCAAAATGTTTTACTCATCAAGATGTGGGATCAAAAAAGCATGTAGATCCTTGATGGAGTTTTAAAAGCCTTCAGAGGGACAGAGGGACAGAGCTGACAGAGGGACAAATGCAGGCGGCCCGAGTTCCAGCCCGGGATGAGGCACTAGCTAAAGACTTTGGCATTTGCTTAGTGCCTGGGCCCTAGGGTCCTCAACCACACAAAGTGTTGTCCCTTTCAGCACTCACATTCTGTGATTCTGTCTCTCAGATATAATTGGCCCACTAGGTCCAGGCCTAACCCCCACTGACTTTGATTCCAAAAGTGTCACCTCAGCACAAACAAACAAACACAACTGTGTTTCACAATTCAACAAAGGGAACCGGCCAAGCTAGACAGTAGGGGAGCCACGTCCGCGCCACCACCAGCCCCCGAGGTGGCGCTGAGACTGAGGGTGAGGCAGGCAGCATGGAGCCCAGCCTCAGGTTAGTGTGAGAGGTCCATTCCCACACTCTGGCCAGTTCTGACTCCTCAGCCCCAGGTATACGCACGACCGTGTCTGTCACTGGGACCCTCACAAGTAAGCTTGACCACCTGCAGACTGAGCCCCATCCAAGTTCAGTGGAACCACTCGGGGACATTCAAAACCACTTGCAAAAAATAACTTTTCCTTCTGTGAAGGGGGGGAAAAACCAGCCTCATGACATTTAAAAAACAAAACAAAAACGCATCGTTTGTTTCAAAAGTGAAGAAAAAGATCTGAGTCTGCCAATTACCTCATTTCCTATTTCTACTTTAGAGAAATGCCTTCATGATAGAGCTGACAGAGGGACAAATTCAGGTGGGTGTTCTTTTTTCTCTCAGGACGCATAGAAATGATTCTTCTTCCCAGCGCCCATCCCCCTGTCTCTTTTCCATCCCAGGGGAAGAGGACTTAACAAAATTGATTGTAGATTTAACAAAACATCTCAGACATATTTGAAGGAAATTAAATACTGCAATAAACTACAAATAATTTGACCCTAAATTTTAAATCCAAAAATTCCATTCCATTCAATGTTGTGCGAAACGAAGAGGTCACATGTTTTAAACCTGGCATTCTTTCGTGCAGAGGGATTATTATTTTCAAACTAGTTCTTGTAGCAGGATTTGACCTGTAAATAAATGTAAATGCCAGTTAAGAACATGGTTCGGGAAAACGCACATTCAAAATACCCTGACATAACAAAGACACGGGAAGGCTAGCAACAGGGCCTGAAGTCTCCCCACACGTCCGTAGCCAGCTTAGCATCAGGCCTAAATTGCTACCCTGGTTCGTCCACCAGAGCAGAACCCGTGAGGCATTCAAATCCGCAACTTTACTTTGATGATTTGAAAAGGGTGAGAAACAAGCTGAACCAGTTCTAACGGAAGCAAACGGTATTTATTCTACTTCGCTAAAATCCGTTCTGCACCCAAGTGATTTTGAGATGAACTGAGGAGAATCCATCGTGTACCCAGGGGCAAGTTTCTTCCTTCCGTCCATTTCACATGTGGGGCCGTACAGAGGACACAGTACTTAGAGATGATGAGCCTGGTATGAAAAGCAAATGGAGAGAGAAATCTCAGCAGCTGGCAGCTTCGGTTAAGAAACCAAGAGCAATTCCATTGAACGTGCCCACTTTTCTAGACTCCACGCAGAACATGAAGATGAACAAGACGCAGCCTAGCCCTCCAGGGGCCTACCATCAAGTGGCAACATCAGACACATACATTGATAACTGAAATAAGACTTGGTGGTGACAAGCACCATTGGGAACACAGAGTGAGATATAAAAATGTGGGAGGGAGAAATGTCCGCCTGTTGGAAGGGTATGGGAAGGCTTCTTGGAGGAAGTGGGATTCCAGTGGGACCTTGAGGGACAGCTAGAATTGTGACAAGGCCAGGGTGGAAGGGGGGGGGGGGAGTGCTGTACCTGAAGGGACAAGGGAATGGCTTGAGCAAAAAAGCCAAGGAAGTCGGTCAAGGGCACGTGCTGCAAACACAGATGACGAGAGCAGAAGAGAGAGGAGACAGTCATGCAGTAGGCAGGAGGCCGCACGGGCCCATGAGAGCCAAACCTCATGCGTCTGTGCATGCCAGTGGGGGACAGCAAGGACTTCATTCTACACGCAACGATGAGCCATTAAAGATTTCAGAGAAGGCAGATGAGATCAGATCTCTGATTTAAAAGGCAACTCACGGCAATTTGAGTTACGTTCTTAAAACCCATATTCCTCAGAGAAAATTTTGCAAAACTCTCTTATCAGGGCAATGACTCTCTCCGTCACAACTGCCCTGAATGCTCAGACCCTCTCGCTCTGTCTGAAAAGCCTCGGTCTCAAAACAAGAGCTTGTTCTCCAAGTCAGTGCCTCCAAATGTTCATTCCGTATGGACTCTGGATGCCCTGTGTGGTATCACATCTGTCTGCCCAGCAACGAGCTGTGACATCATGGGTGAAGCCTGGAGTGTCCCCTGAGGGTTCACCAGTAAGCCCATGAGCTATGGCGGAATCAACTTCTACTTTCCTATAAACATCCATGGCAGTGAAGAGCAAAGGATAAAGTTTTCCATGGATAAGTAGCATCTATGTCCCTTGAACAGTTAATTTCAAGGTTATCTTATTCCACAATTTCTCTGGACTCGGAGAATCAGAGCTCAGAACCCTCCCTCTAGTACCATAACTAAAGGCTGAATTTCTAAGGAAAGTTCTTTCTTCCTCTACCCTTCATTTCCATGTGTTAACAGACCCAATTTACCTAGGGTGAGAGCTCCAATGCCTTAAGTCCCATAGGTTAAAAAGAGTTCAGTAAAGGGGCGCCTGGGTGGCTCAGTCGGTTGAGCGTCCGACTTCGGCTCACGTCATGATCTCACGGTTTGTGAGTTCGAGCCCCACGTCGGGCTCTCTGCTGACAGCTCAGAGCCCGGAGCCTGCTTCAGATTCTGTGTCTCCCTCTCTCTCTGCCCCTTCCCTGCTCATACTCTGTTTCTCTCTGTCTCTCAAAAATGAATAAAAATGTTAAAAAAAAAATTTTTTAAATAAAAAAAAAAGAGTTCAGTGGTTATTTTTCCTTGTACGCATAGATGATGAATTAGATTAAGATCTAAGTTGAGCAGAACAGGTGAACAAAAATGGGGGATGAAGCAGGCAAAGAGGTCAGACCCTACTGTGTCATACTATCAGCCCATTGCTTCCATTAACTACTCTCTATGGGGGTTCCCATCTCCGGGTGCTTCCACTGGATTCGGCAGTAAAAAGTGTGCACGTGGAGCCTCTTCTGGGGGTCCAGCCTCAGGAAATACAGTAACTAGTATCTCTGAAGCAAAGGAAGTTGTGGGAAGAAGATATACGTATACACACACACACACACACACGAGAGAGAGAGAGAGAGAGAGAGAGAGAGGGAGAGAGAGATGGAGAGGGAGAGCTGCGAAGAGAGGTTTCAACCTCTAGATACTTCTGCGGTGTTTCTCAGTGGAAATTAAAGACAGAAGCACCAAATGAACTCATTTACATCTCCTTAATAACCTTCCACTGGACCACACAGACAAGACTGACTGGCTGCCACAGCACCACGTCAGAACCCCCTCCACACCAACTTCTGAAAAACACCTCAGCTCCCTTCCTCAGCCTGTCTCCCCCAAGAGGCCAGAAGCTCAACAGGTTTGAGTCCAGAGCTCACAGGCAGGGGGAGGGGGGGCACTGGGAGGGAAGGGACCTCGAACCTGGTGGTATCTCTTCCCCAAACACTTCCCACCAAAGACAGCAGTCAGTCTTTTCAGACAAGAAACTGTCTTCTCTCTCTTGCAGATCACCCAGGCTCCCACATTCTGGCTCCTCACAGTTTACTGTGACCCCACCAAGAGGTGAAAGGGAAAGGGAGATCGGGGGAAACCCAGATTAGGTAAACTGTCAATTCTGACAAATATAATAAACTAATGAGGGGTGCCTGGGTGGCTTAGTTGGTTAAGCATCCTACTCTTCATTTCGCCTCAGGTCATGATCTCACACTTCGTAGGATCGAGCCCCGCCCTGGGCTCTGTGCTGACAGTGAGGAACCTACTGGGGATTGTCTGTCTCCCTCTCTCTCTGTCCCTCCCAGCTTGCTCATGCACATGCTCTCCCTCTCTCTCTCTCAAAATAAATAAACATTATAAAAAGAAAGAAAATAATGAGTCTAGAGCTGTGGTGTCCAAGGTGGAAACTAACAGCCTGCTGTGACTACACAAATTTCAATTTTCCAGGTTCACTGGCCACACACAGCCAGAGGCTATCACATGGGAATGCGCAGATTCAGAACACTCGCATCATGGCAGAAAGTTCTATTGGACAACGCTGATCTCCAGGCTGTCATGAAGGCATCTATCCGTACCTTGGATTAAGAATAAAACGTGTTGGCAATAATGTGAAAAGAGCACTAATCAGAGGAGTTAATCGGAGGCCCAGCTTTTACTTATCAAGAGTTTTGATGGCATCCGAGAATCACTTAGCAGCCCAATCTGTAATATCAGAATACTGAACCGGACAGGTGACCCCTAAAGCCTTACCGACAGATGAGGTGGTATAGACGCAACGAGAAGAACCCTGGATTCACAATAGTCGTGAGTCCCAGTGGCCAGTCACCTAATCTCTCCCGGCCTTGGCTTCCTCAGCTGCAGAATGGAGTTATCAATCATCTACCTCATACATCAAACAAGAGAATATATTTAAGACTGTCCCATTTGCTGCCGAAATTCCAAGCAGCTAGGTGTTACCTCACAAATTACAACATCCAGAGTGCCCAGTGTTTGAAGATTCCTATTTCTCTCCTTTATCCCTAGGAAGGATCTCCCTTAGCAAGTGCCCAGGCTGCGGCCCTCGTGTGTGTTTCCCACACCACATCCTTGCTCCCACCAGCAGCCCCTTTAGCAGAGCCACCAACACAACCACAAAGGGAAGAGCCAGTTATTTTAAAGTCACTCATAAAATGTGCCCATTGGAAAAAAAAAAAAATGACAGTTACAGAGACATCATTTATTGAAGCCCTGCTATATCCAGTATACTTCATTTGGGCTGTGGGAATTAGCTTTAAAAAAAAAAAGATGCAGGAATGAAACATACACATTTGGAAAAGCTTTAAAAACACTTAGGGATCCTTTATACACATCAGCAGGTGTAAATTAACGTAGGTTGAGTTTAATAAGTACTTAAGACCAAAATGAGATATTGAGTAATAGAACAAGGAGAATCTGGTGGGTTCTTCAGCAAGGTTCCCTTCGGGAGTTCAAAACTGAGCCAGCTTTTGAAAGAGGTGACAGACACGGTTTGGCAAAGAGGAGAGAAGAAGGCATTCCAGGGAGGGAAATTGTAACACACCAAGACGTACGGGCAAGGACAAGAGGAGCTCAGACAAGTGAGCACCCGGCCACTTGGAGGGACTCTCACAAAGGCCGTAGGCTGCCAGGGTGGGGGCCCAAGGCGACAGGGAGGTCAGGCCATAAAGGGCTTCATGGGGGAATTTCCTTTTGCTAATAAGTGGTAATGGAGAGCCACTGTGGATTCTTGAGCAGAGGAAAACAGTGTTTAATGAAGACCATTCCAGCAGCTGTGTGGAGGATGGCAGGGAGGAGGGGAGGCAGGGAAGCCAGCCAGAGCCCTGTACTGAGCAGGAGCCGCGGAAATGGAAATGAGGGTCGGAGGAAACAATGCAGAGAAAGAACTGGCAGAAATGGGTGTAGACGAACGGTGGGGGCTTTGGGAGAGACAGCCAGTGGGAACCAATGTGAGGGCTATGTCCCACTGGCAACAGTAGAAATGCTGGGAAAGGATGGCCATTTGAATGGAGAAGGGAGAGGAACACAAGGTCTTTTTCTCCACCGTTAACATTTTCCAATATGGAGAAAATATGATCGGGAAGTGTGTCCTGAAACACCACTGGAGATACAATCGGGAGGCGGGAAATGTAGATTCCAGAACCCCTGAAATCACTTTGTGACTGGAACCACGTGATGAAGTGAGCCTTCCAAAGGGTTGAGGACTGAGAAGAAGGACAGAAATAGACACGAGATTACACCTTGAGAAAACGGTGGCCGTTGCTGGGGTCAAGATGTAGAATACTACTTCTCGGCCTTCACACTACTGAGGTTTGGGCTGGGTGACCGTCACCAGGGGCTGTCCTGGGCACCGGAGGTCAATGGAGCAGCATCACTGGCCTTTACCCACTAAATGACAGCGGTCTCCATTTCCCCTAGTCATGACTCAAAAATGTCTCCAGACACTGCCGAATGCTGCCTAAGAAGCAAAATGATCCCCAACTGAGAACCACTAATAGAGGTAATAATAATATAATAATAGAGGTAATAATATCTAACATGTATTTGCTGAGCACTCACAATGTATCAGGCACTGTTCTAAGTACTTTGCAGCTATTAATTTATTCAAACCTCAAAACAGCATTCTGAAACAGCTACATTATCTCCATTTATACAAATAAGGAAACCAGGACGCAGGTATGTGGTTTTTCAAAGGTCTCACCACTAGGAACTGACCTCAGGCACTTTGGCTGTAAGGTCCATGATTTTTACCACAAGGCTCTACTGCCTTTCTGTGGAAAGGACGAATCATATGCAAAGTGCTCTGCAGACAGAGTCCATAGGATCCATCAGGGATTGGGGAAAGGGGCTTACGGAGATGTACAAGATCCTTTCAAGGCCAGGCCTGAGACACTGAGAAAATGCTAGCACTAGGCAAGAAACAGGGACCTCAGAAAGATGGGTTCGGTTGAGGAAAAAAATGGAATTCTGTTTTGAATAAATAAAGGTTTTAAGGCAACCACTGAAAGCAGCAGTGAAGGGTCAGTAGTACGACAGATTTTCATGATGTCAGGAAAGGTGGGGGCCTTGAGTGTAACAACAAAACTCCAGACAGAAGGATGGACTGGGTCAGAGAACAAGGCTGTCCAAGTTGTGAAAAGATGCAAAGGTCCCTCTGAAGTTTCCAGCAAACAGTAGATAAGCATGAATGTTTATGCCAAAAAGAGAATGATTATGGACACTTACACCAGAGTGTTGGGGAGCCTGGGTGGCTCAGTCGGCTAAGCATCCGACTTCAGCTCAGGTCATGATCTCACAGTTCATGGGTTCAAGCCCCATGCTGGGCTCTGTGCTGACAGCTCAGAGCCTGGAGCCTGCTTCAGATTCTGTTTCTCCCTATATCTCTCCTGCTTGTGCTTGGTGTCTCTCTCTCTCTCTCTCTCTCTCTCTCAAGTAAAATAAAACATTCAAAAAAATTACCAGATAGTGTTGATTTTCTCAGCCAAGTGTGATGAGCCCATCTACTGTAGGCAGGAGTATGGAGGAGAGAATGCTCAGGGAGGTGATGTTTTAAGAACTAGATGAGCATGTGATTCTGGGGCTCATGAGAAAAGGCTAGGCACCCCATCTTTCAGTGATGATGGAGTAAGAAGGACTGTAAGAAGGACTCTGAAGCAGGCCAGGTGGACTCACTCTGGGACTTCCTTCAACTGCCCTCAATAGCATGAGTGACAGGACAGCAAGAGCAAATATGACTACAAGTCGATGGCTCAGTAACGGAGAAATCAGAGTGTGATGAAACATGAAGCGGAAGAACAGGCAAGGAAGGAAGCAACAAGGGATTCCACACAGACAAGTCAAGGGTCAGTGATCCAAGTGAAGTAGAGGAAGCAAAGCCTGAAGGTCATGAGAAGGGTGAACACCCAGGTCTTTGAGGGACAGGGTAAGAAAGACACTGTGAGTTAGGGAAGGAACGTTGCTAGAGATCTGAACAGAGGTACAACGTGGATGATCCACCTTAGCCAATAAGTGGTTGATGTGCAATGGTAATGGGCAAGAATCCATGAATCCAACATACACAGTCTTTAGTGTAAATTTTGAAATAGCAGAAAATGGAATAAAGAGTGAAACTGTTGACTATGTTAACTGAGCAGCTAAATAAACACTTGCTTTATTAAAATTAGAGAAAGTTCTTTCCCTCTGGGCAATCTCAACAATCCACTTACAATGAAAAATCTGAGAATGGTTATTTCCACAGCACGAGGAGCTGTGTGCATAAAATTACAAGGTTAAGAACACTTATTTAATCAATCTACCATGCCTTCTAAAACATGGGTCCATTGGACTGGTAGACAAGAATAGGAAATCGGGACTGTCTTCCTCCCTTAGAGTGGATGTGGCGAGAACAGGGAGGTGAAGCGTAACGATGCACATACGAGACAAAGGAGCAGGTGTGGGAGAAGTGGGGCAGAAGGTCTGGAATAGCAATTCTCAAGCCTGGCTGTACATTAGAACCACCTGGGCATCATTTCAAACATACTGGTGCCCGAGTAGGAAATCAGGATCGGTGCCCTTGTGAACATTCTCTAATGTTTCTTGTATCCCGAGATGGAATAATGTCTCATTCATGCTCTCATATTCTCTTTCTCTGTCTGTCTCTCTCTCTCTCTCTTACACACACACACACACACACACACACACACACATACACACACACATGCACGCATGCACGCACGCACACGTGCACTAAGCTGGCTCTTCCACAGCAAAGCAGCGGGGAGCACGGCTTTACTTGGCAGCAGCCTCGCCCGCCAGCTGCATCTGGGCTGGAGACCAACTGCACCGAGGAACCAGGCAGGAGCAAAGGGAGGCTCTTCTTGCCTCCACACCCGCCTCATTCCCACCCAGTTCCGACACCAGAGGGAGACGGGGACCCACTGCTTTGAATATATACCATCCCTTCTCTAATGGAAACAAAAGGGTTTCACAGAAGCCGATATCCCGCCAGCCTGCAGTTATTAAACTCAGATCTCAGCAAACCGCATTCATTATGTGTGAAAGTAACCCTGAACTGCCTATGCTACTGGTCGGCACCATGGTACAAATAACCTAAAACCAAGAAAAATTCAAAATTGATTTCTCTTTGCCATTTGAATGCTTGACATTCTGTAAACTCAGAGGGCTCAATTCCTTCCCAAAATGTCTGTTTGCTACCATTTAGAGGAGGGAGTAAGACAAAGAAACGTACACAGAGCAAGTTACAGACAGCGCGTATCTGCGCAGCAGCGTCCTGGACGATCATAGTGACTGTGACACCCAAGTAAGCCCGGGGAGGGGCTGGCAGGCAGGCGGGCTGGCTGACCTCCATAAAGAGGTCGCAAACACTCCCCGGAGTCCAGACAGTACTTCCCAGGGTGGCAGAACAGCTGTCGCTTTCTGACTCTCCTCCGGAAGTGTGCCAAAGCTGCTGCTGACTCCGTCCTCCTCATGGGCCAGGCTGGGAGGGTGGCTCAGGCTGGGGGGGCAGTGGGGACCGCCCCTCTCTCGGGACTACAGTCAGAGAGGCACTCTGCACTAGACCCGTCCCCACTGGCCAAGAGGTGGAAACCACCTTATGGCCCACTCCCCCTCTACCCCTTCCTTTCTTCGACCCCTTCCTCTTCCACTTGGCTCCCTCCCTGTCTTCTTTCTCCTCAACACCCTAGGTAGAGAAAAAGCCAAAGAACTTGGCTGAAGTCGATGTTCTGGTTATGGAGCTTTCCTCTCTTTCCTTTCGTCAATCTTTTTTCTCTCTCTCCTTCTTTCCTTGTTACTGCCATTGTCTCTAATAACTCAAGGATCTCAGCCCCCAGCTCTCCCCAAATTGCCCCCCTAGACATACCCAATTTAAAGACTTATTTCAAAATATTCCCCATTCCCTGGGGCACTAGATTTCATACTCTTCACTCCGTCTCCCTCACAAGCAGAAACAAACAGGTTGGGCTTTTATATTTCTTCTCTTTGCACTACAGCCAAAGAGAAGGGCTGTTGAGAAATTGGGGTAGACACCTGGGTGGGAAAAACAGAAAATGGAAAGGTGAGCAGGGATCATCCCTCTTTCTCCTGCCCTACTGAGAACTCACCAGCATGGCTCATGGGATATGGATGGGAGAGGTACAGTGCTAAGTTCTGGGCACTTTATATACCTTATCTCAACTAACCTTCACGTAACCTGCACTTTACAGAAGAGGGAGGCTGACGGCGGCAAGCAGCAAATTGGGATTCTGAACCCAAGTCCCCTGGACATCAAAGACCTGGCTCTGGAGTCCCAGGGGCTGCTTCTCTGAGCAGTGCTCATGGGGTTTCAGCCCAACTCTGGATCTACACTATTCACAATCTAGGTTTGCCTTGGTTTAAAAGCCACAGCAGCACCAACCCAGAAATGCTGAGGATACTGGTAACAAGGCATCCAGGAAAGGGACTACCTGACATTCGGGAAAAAAACAGAAACAAAGCTCCAATTGTAAGAACGGTAAGAAGGGAACCTAAAAAGGTTATCTCCACTGAATGTCAACCATGTTGAGAGGTGAGGGGGATACCATCAGAAATCAAGAAATCAGCACTCTGGAGTCCCAAAGGAGAGTTCATCTTTGGCTAGAATTTGTTCTCAGGGCCTTAGACCAGAGTCAAGGAGGCAGCTGGGGTAGATCAGGAGAGGGCTATCACAGTGGGACAGTAAAGAAGCTGGTGTTCCTTTATGCCAGTTTCATCTGAATTCCATTCATGCCTTCCAAAGCACTTCAACCCAATTCCCAAGTGGCTGCGCTGGCTCGCTCATATCTGAGCCAGACAGCCCGCGTTCGTACATCACTTGGTTTAGACCACTTTAAGGATACTTCAGTTCTGCCTCCTTCTCCAGCCATATTTGCCCAAGTCTCAGTTCCTGGTATGTCAGCTTGTAGAGGACAGGCATTATGCCCGACTCCACAGCAAAAAAAAGAAAATAAGAGCCCAGTGCCCTGCACCCGCCTCCATAAACATCCTGCAAATAAACCCATGAGGCTGGTTAATCCGGGAAGAACAAAGGAGCTGGGGTCTCGAAGACAATTCTCCCCCATGGTCCCCACCTTCCAGAGACAAATAATTGGAGGAAAATCTGCCAGGGCGGGCCCTGGACACATGATCTAGAGCAAGGGTTCTTAACCTGCCATCCATGGATGCACCTCAGGGATCCCAAACCCCCTAATACTTTGTGGGGAACCGTGGGACCATTTACAAAAGGTGGGTTTTTCTGGGAAGAGGGTCCAGAGCACGCATTTTAGGAATCGCCGATCCCGCGCAATGTGTGGACTGGCAGGGGAAGGCGAGGCAAAGACACAGCAGAGAACTGGCTCGCATCGTGGCCCGCAGAGCCCAGCCTCAAAGTCAATCCTGACACAACACCTCCTCACTGCTCAGCCAGGATCACATTGCTTCATCCCTTCGGACACGAAAGGCAGGCATAACACTTCACTGTCCCCACCTGAACCCCAGTGCCCCCCAGCTGGGAACAACCCACACTTGGACGGCACGACCTCTGCTGCCAGCCCCTGCCCAGGAGGCTCCACTGTAAGCACCGCCTACTTAGCCCACCCCAGTTTCCGGGTTTAAAAACTAGACTCTCAGGGGAAGTGAGATCTAAAACTTTCATTACTTTTTCTTAATTACATATAGCAGTTTCCTACAGCCTTCCAAGCCTATCCTTCTCATAAAACCACAGATCTGATAGGGTTTGTTCCCTAAAAAGCCATCTTGGTGGTTACTGTGCCCTTGTCTTTTCAAGGTTTGGGTTACTGACTTTTCGGTTCAGTGTTTTTTTCCAATTTAACAATTATGCTTCTTCATTTATAAATTTCCAGCCATCATATCTTTCTTTAAAAGGTTTTAAGCTGGCCCTCAGGTATCTTTCCAATCCTCTATGATTTTCTCAAATGGCGGCCTTTGGCCCTGCAGTGACCATTTGTTAAAGGCATTTTAGACTCTGTCATTAAGGCTCAAGGCTATTTATTACACTCTTAATGGATGTTTTAAAATCCTCTCCAACTTCAACTGGGTTTTGTGTTCCCTAACCTATGCGAAAACCCAGATCATATACACATGTACCCACACACACCCACAAACACACGGGTGTGTGTGGCTATATTAGTAACCAGTTCCCTATTGTATCTCTAAGAAAGTAAGACTACACCTCCTGTCTTTATGCAGACGACTTCTACCCCCTTCCATTTATCTAATTCCTGATAGAAGTAAAGCTCTTGATTTGTTTCCCACCTCATCTTTTCCGAACATGAACACAATGTGCTGTATCGCAGAAATTCTGGAAAGTGCAGAGAAATATAAAGAGGTGAAATAATAATTTTCATGCCCCAAACCCTTCTATTTTTGCACCAGAGGTGACCTTATCTTTTCAGGGAACATCTTCCCCTGCCCATCAAAGTCATTGTTTTCTTTTTAGAATAAATTCTTTGTTTAACCAATTAAACTTCCTTCAAGATTTCTCAAGGTAACATGCTGCCCTCGAGGGCTCTCTCGAGGCAGAGGCAAGAGAAGAAAGAGCCCTGGATTTGGAATTTAGAAAAGCTGAGACCAAGTTCCAGCTCGTCTTCTTGACTGACTGTACCATTTTGGACAATGACTAGAGCACTTCATACCTCAATTTCTTCATCTGTAAAATGGAGAGAATAGTTCCTGCCCAGAATTCCTCCTAGTGGGTTCTTGGGAAGATCAAAAAATGTGTTGGGAAGAAAACCTCTGAGAAGGCCCTTAGTAAACTCTTAAGTACTCCAGAAATGCAAACGATTGCCATTATTGTGACCAAGGTGGTTTATGTCTGCCTGGGTTACCTTCTTTCTTTGAAAGAATTCCTGTCTTTCTTAAGATTTACATTTGGCTGTTTGCATGCTTCCTTACAGCTTTGCATTTTATCCTAGGTTGGATCACTTCATGGCCACTTTGCCCAAGGCTCACTTCAATCCTTAAATCCTGGATTAACTGGTGCCTGTTGGTGGGTCTCTTCTGCACTTTTTGCACTACGAATTCATGTTCTCTTCACATTCTAGGAACGTGTCAGCTCACGGCCATACCTTCTTCTCTTGCCAGTTATGATTTGATGAAATACTCAAAGAAGGCAACGCCAGCGTTGCTCTGGAAGCCTTAATTCAGACACAACTGCCTCATGCATGACACTGTACTACCCAAACTGGTTCTAACTTGGTTGGGGCCAGGAGCCATCAACTTACTGCATGCTTACACTGGGACAAGTACTGTTCACAACGAAATAAAATAACGAACTTCATCCTCACGGTAACTGAAAGGCCGGGATCATTAACACCTCATCTTAGAGACAAAGAATCTGGGAGTAGAGAGAACTGAAGACTTTTGTCCACTAAACTAATGGGGCAGAACAGAAACCCTGACTGTCTGACTCCTGAGTTCTTGGTCTCTCTCAGTGTTTTCAACACGTGCCACCATAGTAGAGTGCAGCAAGAATGCACACTATGCACACTATAGTAGAGTGCAGCAAGAATGCCACACACACCAGGAGCACCACCCCCAGCACCTCCAAACGTGCCACTGGAGGAGCTGGTAGCCAAGAAAACATAAGAAACCAAAAGGAAACAGCCAGCAGTCGAGAAGCACAAGTTCTGGAAATAACAACCCACTTCATGCAAAACTCCACAGTAATTACACGGATCCCATGCCCCTGCATTTCTGGAAGGCCTGGGTGCGTCCCATATTTAATTAGCACATCAGAAGAATGAGGTCCACAAATATTCATACAGCTCCAAGTCCTAACAGCTCTTCGAATTCTGCTGTGCACTCTCTTCTCTTCCTTCCCCCGTCCTCATTACGTAAAACCAGACACACACTACGTTTCTTCTAAGTCCCTGATCGTTCAAATCAACCATAAAAATTTACTACAAAGCTGCAGGGCATAAAGCTTCAGAATGTGAGCTTAAGCCAGACAGCTGGGTTCAAATCCCGGCTCGGCCACTTGAGCTAAGCAAGTTTCAGCTTCTCCATGCCTTAGAATCCTCCTGCATAAAATGTAGGTAATAATTTTACCTACTTTCTAGGGTAGCTGGAAGGGTTGAATTCATAAATGTGTGTAAAGCACCGAGCACAGGGCCTGTAGGCCCTCACACCATGTCAGCAGCTGTTTATTACGTGGCCACCATAGGCCAGCATTCTGCTGGGCATGCAGAGGGTCCAGAGTAGAGGCTGGTTCCACCCTGGAGAAATTCACATCAAAGGTGGGTGGGATAGAGACACAGCAGGGGTCCTCTCAAACTGGGGAACCACGGGGGCCATGAAGAGAGCAGGGCCTCCAGCCTGAGGGGACCAGGAAAACCCAGAGCAGAGGATCCCTGAACTGACTCGTGAAGGCAGAACGGGACTGAGAGGCAGGTGAGGTGAGGTGGGGAGGGCACTGCAGAGAGAGAGGCAGGAGCAGAGGCCTGAGCATAAAACGGCCTTTCATTTGTCATTGGCTTGGTCACCATCTCCGTCTCTACTCTTCTTGGATCACGTGAATATAAAAGATAAGCCTGGAAAAAAATAGTTCTATACGCAGAGCTAGAAAGATTAGTCTCGTTCTCCGTTCTGACAAGTTTTTATCTCGTTTCCTAGGTAAACACTGTGACAGAGACCTGAGGAGATACAGACCAAAGATTACAAACCACAGGTCACAACGCCTTGGTGCCACTCCGCATTCAGAACACGGGTGACTTTGCCACCGCGTGCCTGTCTTCTCCAACAAATATTTTCTATTCCCTTGCCTATGGGGAGGGGATTACCGCACTAAAGGCCACAGGAAAGCTGTTATCCTGAGCAGGATGGAGTTAATAATATTGTACGGGCGTATGTATGTATATTAAATTTATGGTTTAAGGGGATTCTTTACGCTTCCTCATGTGATCCACAATACAATAACTGTCTCCCCTAAAAACCTCATTTTGCAGATGAGGAAGGAAGCTCAGCAAGGTTATGTAACCTGCCTGAATCACACAGAGCTGAGGTGAGGTCGGGAAGAGGCCTGGTTTCCTGGCCCGTTGGCCACTGTTTCTCTTTTAATACCGCTGTACTTGAAGTCACTGAAAAGTAGTTTAAAAATATGCACGTGGCAGAGCGAAGGTACCAGAACTCTTTGTGGCACCAAGAGATGGTGTCTTTCCTTAGATGGAAAAATAGAGACAGGGAATTTAACCTTTATAGTATATGTTGACACATAAACCGCTCTCTGTGTCAAACGTTAATGCAGGTAGTTGAAACAACACTAGGTTCCTCAGACTCCTTTTGGAATGAGGTAAGTCTACCTCATAAAACAATAACCATGATTCCATTAATAATCAAAACCCAATAACAAAGCAGTATTCTTTAAAAAAAAAAAAGAATTAAAAAAAGAATTTAAAAAAAATTTTTAATGTTTATTTGTGTTTAGAGAGAGAGAGACAGAGTGTGCATGGGGTAGGGGAAGAGAGAGGGAGACACAGAATCCGAAGCAGGCTCCGCTCCAGGCTCTGAGTTGTCAGCACAGAGCCCAACGCGAAGCTCGAACTCATGAACCATGAGATCATGACCTGAGCCGAAGTCGGAAGCTTAACCAACTGAGCCATCCAGGTGCCCCCAAAGCATTCTTGACTGCCATTCTCTAACCATCTATATCCACCCAAAGTAGTAGTTGAAAAGAAACAGGTACAAGAAAATGAACAATTTTCAAAACGTCCACAATCAAATGAGTAGGAAAGGACCGTTTCCTCTTAATGGTAGAAGAGCTCAAGTTTGGAGGTGAAGTGTATCTAAAGAATGGCAGGCCCAAGCTAAGAACATGGTGCCCAAGCTTCAATCAACATGCGAAATGAAAGAGATGCTGATTTCCAGTGCCATGGATTTCTCCCCTTTGTCTTCACTGAATTACATTAAGGTCTAGAAATTGGCCATAGGGATCCATTTTTTCATTTGACGACAACTTTGCTTTTTGCCAAAAGCAAAACGCAAAGAGAAGTGATCTGAAAGAAGTCACTTCAGCTGAAGTTTCAAAGTACATGCTACTTACAGGTTCCTCTACATACAACATGAAGCCTTATGTTCTTTTACAGGGAGGCAGCTCTTTATAATGTAAAGAGAGAAGGCTTAGAAACAAGGATGTAGCTGGAAGCCTGGCTTGCTGCTCACAGCTGTGTGACCGTGAATTCTTTAATCCTCACTCTGTTCACCTGAGAAAATGATGTCAGCCTTATGGTAAGGATTAAATGTGATAACATATGTTAACATAATCCTGGATATCATGGGCACATTACAAACATCTATTGCCCTAATTCAAGGCCCAATTTCAACAGAAGATTGTCTTGAGCAAAGGCAAGACAATTCCTTTTGGGTAACTATTATATTTGGAGTGACAGGAGTAATTCTCAGCAGGTTCATCCCACCGTTTATCTCTAAAATGATCTAAAAAAACTCTGGCTAATTCCAGGACCTTATTGCACCTCTCCCCAACCTCTGTCTCAGTTGCACAAATGCAGATTTATCAACAAACTAGATTCTCCACCATGGTGACTGAAAGATCGTTCATACATTTCAGAGCTAACCTTGAATTTTATGTTGAAATCAAAGCATCTTTGTAAATAGTGCAGAAGAGAAAGGAGAGATTGAGAAGGTGAATAACCATGGTCCTATTCATTCCACAAAGCCCAGTGCAGTGAAGGTGACTGGGGGATAGAAATGAAAAAGCCCCCAAGGGATTTGTCCCAAAAGCCAGCGTAAGAAAAATGCTACAAACAAAGGGAGAATAAAAATAGTATGTGAACCAACAACTTGGGAGAGCTTATTTCTAGCTGGGAAGATCAAGCAAGACATCATGGGTGAACCAGCCATTGAGATGGACTTGAGGAATGGACGGGATTGACACGGAATTTGGAGGAAAGGAGAAAAGCATAATCAGCGATGAGTAAGAGCTTTTTGAAAAAATACCCCTTATTGAACACAATGTAAAATAAAGATCAAAGAGGTGAGACACTAAGAAATGGGCGTATTTTCATTCTATCGGCCTAGAGTTAGCATGAAAAGATACTCTCAACCATTCAACTCGGGTAGAATTCACCCAAAGCATCAAGACATGCTTGGATGGCAAAGAAATGGAAACATTAAAGGCATAAATATGTCAACTTTATCCTCAATACACATTCATTTTCATCATCATCTTTATCGACAAGCAGCATTTTTCTGAGCACTGCCCAAGTGCAGAAAGCATTCTGCTAAGCACTGAGGACATAAAGTGACATAAGGCATGAATCTTGTTCTCATAGAAAACTGACAAATTAATCAACAAATGAAAGTGATTTCTCTTCCATATGCAGGCTCGAAGAAAATCCATTCAGTGTTTTTTCTCCAAAAATCCAAGGGATCAACATTATTCTACCCAAGAAAGACCTTCTACATCTGAGCACCCATAGGTAGCACCCAGGGGAGGATTTCTTCTGTAGTCCTTCTTCCTATGTGAGCTGAAGGAAAAACCAGGACACAGACATAAAGAGAACCAGGTAAGGACTGAAATTGTTCCCTTTCCCCCTTTAAGCCCGGAAACGGTCTCGGAATTTCTAACAAGGTGATAGAAAGGAGAGCCATAAACCCTGAAGATACCAATTCTGGCTCCTGATGAAGCTGACCAGCAAAACAAATATAAGGGAAAAGGCTACAGCGTCTTAATGATTTGGATGCTTTGCTTACACACAGCCAACAAAGGTTGATCTAAAAATTCAGATCGGTGTGCACACTTCTTGGGTCTCTCCTAAACACTTAGTGCCTCACTCCTCAGCACATCCCACCAAACCCCAGTGACAGTCCGAGCCACACTCATGACCTTTCTCTCCAATCTCTGATCACTATTAGCTGATGTTCAAAAAAAAAAAAAGAACCAGGGTTTTTACTCTCTTATGGTTTGTCTTTTTTTTTATTATTTTTTTTAACATTTATTCATTTTTGAGAGACAGAGAGAGAGTGTGAGCGGGGGAGGGA
Source organism: Panthera leo (assembly GCF_018350215.1). Taxonomy (NCBI): domain Eukaryota; kingdom Metazoa; phylum Chordata; class Mammalia; order Carnivora; family Felidae; genus Panthera; species Panthera leo. Next base: position 47,304,778 of record NC_056685.1, read on the forward strand.
CAGAGAGAGAGGGAGACACAGAATCCGAAGCGGGCTCCAGGCTCCGAGCTGTCAGCACAGAGCCCGATGCGGGACTCAAACTCACAAACAAACCATGAGATCATGACCTGAGCCGAAGTCGGACGCTTAACCGACTGAGCCACCCAGGCGCCCCGTTACGGTTTGCCTTTTTAAAGGAACACAGATTCATAAATCTGCTCTTTTCTTACCTCCACATTTAGGTTCACATTTATTTTTAAATGGGCAGGGAGGGAGCCAAAAAGGAAGGATGTGAGAAAACTATTAACTCAGCTGGCCTAATAATCAGTGATTAAAGTTACAGTCAGAGAAGAACGGAGCACAATACCTCCTACCCTCTTCCTCCTCTTCATGCCCTTAATATTCTACTTCAGGCACTGAGAGGGAGGGTAACGTGGCTAGTGAATTCCAACCAGCACTAAGATAATTGTACCATTCACACCCCTCACCAGTCAATCAGGGTCTGCTCATCCAGCCTCATTTATTAATAGTTTCCCTACACTTACACTGTTATAAAGGAATGCAATGAGGCTTTCTCTCTGAAACAAGAAATGGGGCACCGTCAATAAAGACTAAGTGGAAGGAACGATGTTTGCAGAACCAGGGGCCGTGCACCTTATTTCACAGCCACCCCTGTTTCAAGGGTGTCGAGGAAAGCAGCTCCTTGACTTCTCTAACTTTCCACGCCAGGCCTATGTCAATGTTGAGAGCGCTCGGGAATAAGCACAGCCCTGCTCCTAATTCAACACCAGTTCCACCCCTTGTATGCACTCTGCACTAAGTCCCCTCGTATTCCAACCACTTCCTGGGCCTCTGGCTCAGGGACCCTCTGCCCGTCATGTAACTGTTTTTAACAGCAATAGGGTCTCACTCTACCTGCTAAAACGCTAGGACCGCAGGACATTTAGAGAGACCAGGTGCCTTGTCAATCACCTTGCCCCCTGGTTCACAAGCATGGCCGCACATTAGAATCCCCCCTGGGGCATATTTTTAAATGACCTCTGCTTGAATCCCTTGTGGAGAGATTTAATTTAACTGTTTGGAGTACAGCCTGGGCACGGACATCACTGTTGTTATGCTGTTGTTGGGTTTTTTATATTTCTCTTCGTTGAAGCTCTCCGGGTGCCTTTATTATTGAGTTGGGATTAAGGAGCACTGCATAGCCTGTCTCACAGATTCAGAAATGGGAAAATCAAGGCCCAGAGGCAATGGCCCGCACACAGTCACCGAGTGCAACAACACGCACAAAAAGAGAAAGAAGCTTCTGACTTTCAAGACCACCACTGCCTCCACCACCATGTAGACAGAGACTGGATACCCTGCAAAAACTTAACATTTCTAAAGACACATCAAGCAGCACCGTGAAGGGCTCTGAAGATGTGTGGATGAGCAAATGCCCAACACTGGCTGACTTAAAAGACATGCATTCCAGAGGGGCCAGTGGGGCAGGGCAGTGAACGGGAAAGCAGTGAGAAGAGAGTCAGTGGACGTGGCCCTCCCCCACGGCTGTGTCTTTAAACTTTGGAGCTATTTGCACAGCTTTAAAATGGTGGTTGTAGAGGTCAGATCATCTTCAAGGTATTAATATTAGTATTAGAATTAAGTCTTGTTAGTATTAACATTCTTGTCCCATGTCTCTCTCTCTCTCTCTCTCTCTCTCTCTCTCTCTCTCTCTCACACACACACACACACACACACACACATTACTGTACCTAAACTGCACTGATACATTTAATGCATTTAAGATTATTTTTTACTATTGTATTTGGTAGGTAAGTCACTATACACGTATGCCCACACACACACAAGTCAGGCGTGTACGGGTGCATGTGGTGTGCACATATTGGGATGCACACGGAACACAATGATTTCTAACCCAAAGACACCAGCAACTGTGGAAGCTGAGTGACCAGACTGCTTCAGAACACGCACGCGTTTTTCACAGAGGACAATCAGCTTTTGAGAAAAGGATCAAAGACATCACCTCAGCTTTGGGTTTCTTCTGAGCCTCTCTTCTCCCCTCCCTTGACAACGCAGTGCTCTTATCCCACCGTCGGTTTTAAGTCCCACTTCTCAGAAAGAAACAGGATCTCTGATTTCCTAAGAAATTCTAACCAGCGGAAGCCCTGGCAGGGTCCATATAAAGATTAAACTGGACATTTCTTTCTACAGAAGGAAATGCACGGTCTTGGTGAGGCGGTGAACAAAAAGACACGGAGCGTGGCGTGTGTAGAGCATTGTCTGGTTTTCAGGAGTCAAGTGAGTTAATTAGTCAAAACCTTAAATTATCCTAATCTAGGAAGCTCTCTTCTTCGGACGTCCCCCTCCCTGTAGGGCTGGACTCCAGGCAGGGTCAAAACCTGTCCTTCCGTTGCCTTCCACGTCTGCCACTCCCGCAGGCCCAGCCTGGCTCCCTCCCCTCTCCCCTCTCCTGTCCCTCTGGTCACACAGCCTCCGCTGCCCAGCCCCTCAAGTTGCCCTGGAACATTAGTCCCTCAAGTCAGCCCGTGGTGCCATTTGTTCATCCACACACCTTCAGACTCACACTGCTCTCTTTATACGGAGTGGATCTTAGGGTTACGGGAGGGGTGGTGGGAGGGGGGATGGGCTAAATGGGTAAGGGGCACTAAGAAATCTACTCCTGAAATCGTTGTTGCACTATACGCTAATTTGGATGTAAATTTAAAAAAATAAAAAATAAAACAAGTTAATAAAAAAAAAGGCTTCAAGCTGAGCTTCGGCTTCTTTTGCTAATGAAATGAGTATGAACCACAAGACACAGAAGACTGGTGGAAGTGGGGGAGGGGCAAAGGGCAGAAGGACAGGCAGCAGAAAAAGATGCAAATACAATTCAGGGTAACGTGCATCTCAAATCCATCCTCCCCTCTTAAGCACCCCTGCTACAGGTCCCTCAAGTGGTGGCTGAAAGTGCCTTCGCGTCACTTCCACGCCTGGGCATCTCCATGAAGAATGCTTCTAAAACACCAGGCCACCTAAAAAGGCTACCAAAAAGCATGCGGTAAATTCCCTGGCAATAACTGAGCCCCTTGTCCATCACTCCCCTTTGCCATTAAAGAAAGCAGCTAGCGTCTGAGTGGCGTGGCAACTCTCTACCTCTCTACTTTAGAAACACATGGGGCTAGGCTGGTCCTTCATTTCGAGTAGCTTGGCCTGGGCTAGGATCCAGCTCTCTCCTTGGCTACAAACCAACTAACAGCTGTCCCTTTCTTTATAATGGCCATCAACAAAGTTAGTTGCAATCCAGTGGCCTGACATGAAAATGGTATCATTTGCTCCAAAGGCAAGCCTAATAAACAGGGCTAGGATTCATTAACTGTAGAATCACTAAAGCAGAAATTAGAGCCTCTGGCCTTTCCTTTTAAGAAGTCCCTGACTTTATTCTCTGGCCTCATCGTTTGGAGTCTGAAATTCCTAATCAATGAACCAGCACATTCCTGTGTTGCTCTTCTCCCCAAGTTCAGGGACGCAAGGAGGAGCAGAAGGCTTAGGGCTTTTATACCAATTTACCTCTCCATCTGCTCTCCATCCTCCTACAATGGCCATTCTCTCCTTCTCTTACATTTTATTTTTAAAAATAAAAGGGGCGCCTGGGTGGCGCCGTCGGTTAAGCATCCGACTTCAGCCAGGTCACGATCTTGCGGTCCGTGAGTTCGAGCCCCGCATCAGGCTCTGGGCTGATGGCTCGGAGCCTGGAGCCTGTTTCCGATTCTGTGTCTCCCTCTCTCTCTGCCCCTCCCCCGTTCATGCTCTGTCTCTCTCTGTCCCAAAAATAAATGAAAAACGTTGAAAAAAAATTTAAAAATAAAAACACAGTTTGAATGTCGACACCTCACTTTCCCAGGCTTCCTTCCTTCTAGATCTTACCTAAGTATATGATGATCTCTTTACACATGTCTCTCCCATTCAATCATAAACTACTGAAAGGTACAAACCAGAGCTAATTTTTTCCTATAACACAGTTTTTGACAAATACTGGTTCTTAACAAATGTTTGTTGGATAACTGAGTAGAGCAAATGACATAAAAATAGATGCAGTTAAAAGAAGAGTGTGTGAAAGAAAAGAGACGAGGAGACATTAGTAAGTAGATAAACACTATCTAGAGGAGAAGAACATAAAAAGAAAGAGAAGAATCAATTATAAGAAGGGCCAGAATAAGAATACACAGAGAATGAAAGGGGAAGAAGCAAAAAGATGCACATAAAAGACGGTGAAGAGTGACCGAAGAGGGGAGATGGGTGAACTTGGATACACAGATTGCTCTTGGATCTTTTCTTCTTTAAGAACAAAGCAGAAATTCTAAAAGTTCCAAGAAGAGAATACATATGTGGAGCCGCCAGTGTTAACCATGATGTAGAATTAGGTTCAGGAATGAGACAGACCCCGGATGCATGGCCCGGGCAACTGTGGCATCACTGGAGAGTGTTAGGAGTGTGAAATCTCAGGCCCCACCCCAGACCTAGTGAATCAGAACGTATGCTTCAACAAGATCCCCAGGTGATTCCTATAAACAAAAAAGTTTGAGACATGCTGATGTAGACATCTGACATCCACAGGTAACCCCAATGGTGTGGTGCACAAAGCATTGCCAGTAAGCAGCTACACAACCTTGAGCAAATCACTTCATGTCTCTGGATTTCCGTTTCTTCACTTGGGAAATGAGAAGGTCAGAGCAAATGCATTCTGAACAGTCGCAGAGCTCTGATCTTCTTGATCTCATCCAATAGCATAACTTCAAATCGTTCCTATACCCACCAGAACAAACAACAAACAGCATTATTTACTAATTAATATTTCACTTCCTCTCTCCACGCATTCACTTGGTATTTTTTCAAGTATCTGTTATGTGCCAGGCACTGTGTTAAGAACAAATGTGTTAAGAACAAACATCCCTCCCTGTCCTCAAGGAGCTCACAAACTTGTCAGGGAAACAAAGCATCGAAACAAAATTGGGATAAAGCGTGCTGATCATCATGAACGAGCACTGGCGATGCACAGAAGGCAGGGCAAACATTCTGCTTGGGGCAGTCACGGAGGATTTCAACAAAGGGCCAACATATGGATTACGTCCCTTTCCTGCCAGCCTCAGCTGCAAGCACTAAAAAGTGAAGAGACAAAAATAAGGTGGTTGGAGAGCGTCAAGGAACCGACCAAAGGCTCCTGAACACTCCTCTCTGGGTTCACAAAATGCCAAGACCACCGCACAAGAGATTTTGTGTAGTGGCCGCAGATAACGCCATCCATAGCCACAGGTGCCCCCTAGAAACCCACCTCCTCTGACTTACGCCTTTTCCCTCGTTCCGACTACATTTGGTTCTTCTAGCATCTGCGTCCCTCTGAAAGGCAGTATCAATTCAACCACTAATGTACTCTCCCTAGAGACTTCTTCTGTGGTTTCAAAGAGGGGATGCACTTTAATAAATGTGAACAATTCATTAGACCAGCAACTCCTTTGATCTCTATGTATTTATAGAGATGACACTGGTATCCGACTGCATGCACAGTAGCAGAGACTGAAAATGTAATTTACTGAAAGGAGGAAATTTCTAGAATTCCTAAGGAGGCTGGAGAATGGCAGTGGTGAAAAGGAACCTCACTTGCCAGCTTATCCGCTCCTGACCCCCAACGAGTTACATGAGATGAGTGGCTTTGCCAGCCCTAGCCTTCCTGATTAAGGAGAGAAGGCTGTCGCTCAGAACAACAGTTTGCCAACCTTTAGAATGGTGAGTTCCACCCTGGCTTCCTTGCTGGTCCTGACTTCTACAGGCTGATTTGTTGCTACGGTTTCTTCCCACACAACCTGTCCTCTCCCCTGCCTCCTAGATTTCCTACTCCATAAATATTCATTACATTTGCTTTCACTTGTTAGCAGTGGTGGACACATCACCTTCATCTTCATCTTGCTGACCGAGAAAATAGGGGGGAAACCCCTGCATCCTGGGTTCATCGTCTTCATGGAGGAGAAGGGAGAATGTTTTACAAGGCAATGATGATGTGGCCAAGGGCTGGATCAGCCCAGTCCGTTTTTTCTCCCTGTCCAGCACCACTCATCCCCCCCCCCCCAACCAATTTCAGTCCATGTGTCCACCTCCCAGGCACCCATGCCCCTCCCCACACAAGGCTGGTGCATATACATGAAGGTCACACAAGATGGTGGAGGTTCTGAGGCCATCTTTCTGGAGGTGAAGCAGGAATACAAAATCAAGGTACCTGCTGTTCACTCCTTCACCAGAGGAAGTCGCTCTTCTCGCTCAGCCTTAAAAAGAAAGGCACTTGATGTGCAAAGTAGTGACTAGAGGAATTTTTTTCTTCCTCCTCCTTTCCCTTCATTTTACCCCCTTACTTAGTCTCTGCCTCTCTCTGCACCTACCCCTGCCATAAATTACACATATACGGTGGCAAAGAAAGACTCTTCAGACAGACAGGCTTCCTAGGAATGGAACAGAGAGTGGAAATTACACAATCCAGGGGCACACCCTGCTCCTCTCTTTGCATGTTAACAGGTATCTCTAGGCGGCCATATCGCTCTGTGTTCACAGGTCCGTCATGCTTTGCTACACCTGAAGCATAGAGATAGAAGGCAACCATGTTGTTCTGCTGCCCTTCAAATCACCAATCTAAACTACTTAACCTTGCTTCCTTGGGAAGTCTTTATTTCCCATCAGGTTTTTTTTTTTTTCCCCCTTAATTGCACATCACAGAGGCTCCTCAACTGAAATTAAATTGGCTCTTCCTCCCACCAGCAGCCACATTTCCTCCCCATGGAACCCACACTGTAAGGGGGGTGGCAGAAGGAGAGATGACAAAATAGAACCTAGTCAGCTCTTTGTGCCATGAAGGAAAAAAAAAAAAAAAAAAGAGGACGGTGGCCTGGAGCAGCCCAGAGCCCCACGGAGTCACAGCCTCACCAAGACTGCTCAAGAGGACGGGAAAAGCCTGCCTCATCAGGGTTCCAAATGGCTTTGGACATGGGGGAGGTACGGACCACCTGTGGTGATTCCACCTGGAATCCTCCATAAGCCACTACCAGTTGGAATGTCTCCCCTTCTCTTTGTATCTTTCCTACCCTGGAGTCCTCAGCACCCTCCCCTTTTAATCTCTTGTCCTTCGCCTAGTTTTAGGGCCAACCCATGATGGCCTAGAACCTGGCTTACTCCCATTAGCATTCTGGGAGAATGTGGCTGAGACTCTGTCAAAAGCTCTGCTGTCAACCTGGTCACCAACCAACATGACGAAGGACCTAGTCACTGTAGAGCCCTGTCGCAGGCACCGGGCACGCAAAAGGGGCATATGCCCTACGGACACCCACCTCGCCTTGTTCATCTGCACGTAGGAAATCATTGCACATGGAGCTGCTTTTCCCACCCATACCTCTGTTCTATTTCGAAGTAAAATTAAGAATACATCCTCCCACTCGAAGGAGTAGAAGCAGATGGAGAACTAGCCCGGGTGTCTATAAGGTGAGCACACACCCGATAACCTCAGCTGTTTGTAGATATGGTGAGAACGGGGCTCAAAGTGGGATCCCACTCTCTCATTCTGATGACACCATGGTTACAGATCGCCGCTTAACGGATAAAAGCTCAAAAGAATGAAACCTGGAGGAGAGGAGTAGCGAATGTGGATTATGTCCATCCTTTCTGGACAATGAAGAAATATCTTCTGGTATGATGTCGAGTGACAAGGATCTTCTGCTACTTCCCCCACATCCCTTTGGTATTCTGGACCGTTTCAAAGTACAGTTATTAAAAATGCCAGAATAAAAAAAAAAAAGATTTGGGGGTAAAATGCTTTCAAGAAGACCAGTGATGTAATGATTCTGCTACGTTATTTTGAAGATCTTTATCTCAACCTGATTTCTGCATCTAGGCACTTTCCGAGTTTGGGGGTGTACCGTCAGTGGACCAACGAGGAGAGCACCAGTCACCAGTTCACCATCATGGCCCTCCAGCCTGTGGATGATCTGCCTTCCTCAGGAGTTGTCTTGGATTGCATGAGCGACTAGCTGAAGAGTCATTAGCTAAGTCTTTTCTGTTTCTCCTGCTATTTCTCCTTTCAAGCCCCTAAAAATACTGACTCGCCACCTTCCATATGCCGTAAAAATTGATCAGAGGGGGGGAAAATAAAGTATTAATTCTCTTTTGAAGGTACAAGACTAACACATGCAAACGGCACATCTCTTTGTTTAACACAAAGACTCACGTGTCGAATTCTGCACCCCTTCCACATGCACAGCATTTCAGAAGTCTGCAAGATAGCCATTTTGCAAGAGTGTGGAAGTAACAGTTTGCTTGGAGGATGTGTGGGTATAAATAGATGTGTAGACAGAAGGAGAATTTTACAGCTCAAAAATAATAGCACATGAAAAGATATAAATTAAAAGGAGACTATTGACAGAATTCCTTCTTTCCAAGCTTAAGATTTCAGTCCTTTTAACCTGCAGCATCCTTCAATTCCAGGTGTTCTTAGACCAGCCTGATTCCCCACCTAGACCTGTCCCTCTGCAGTAGGCCTCCCGGGATCTCTGGGCCCGGTGTCCATGCTTTAGACAGCAAGTGGACTTCAGGGCAACAGCCACAGTAATCTCAATCATCATTTTCATTTTTTAAAGGGCATTAAAAAAAAAAAAAAACAACCCTAGGAAGGTAGGGACAGGAGACAGAGAGGCATGGAAGTGTCAAGGGGGAAAAGCTAGCCTGAAAAAAAAATTTTTTTTTCTAGATTCCCATAAAAACCAGAGCTTTAGCCCTGGGTGAATAAAATGCTATTTAACTCAAAAATCACACAGGTCTCCCATGCATGTCTACATACATCAACCTTTATGCCATCCAACATCTTCCATCCTTACATACATCCACCCCCAATGCCTCCTAAAAATCCAAAACCTGTTTGATGAGGAAGGAAAAGGAATAACATGGGAGATTTCCCCCTTAGTAATAAGCCCTTTTTTTCCCCCAAACCAGCATTATTTTATTATCTTGTCACCGTTTCTTCCAAAAATTCCACTTGAGGGATTTGAAGAGAGAGATAAACAAGGAATCCCTACCCCAGGTGAGACGAAAATAAAATAGAATTTGCCCTACCTTGGTTTGTAGAAGACAAACCTCTAGACGGACAGATTAAGGGAGTGAGCATGTTGGGAATGTCCAGTCTCCTCTTCTCGCTGGCATATCCATATAAGAAAGACGAAGGATAAATGAAAGGAAGATAATTTAAAATCCAATTTTGCGTGAATTTTGTTTTAATCTTGTGTCTTGAAGAGATGCAAATTCAAAGAAAAAAGACTGAATTCAGAGGTAATTCAGGATATGGAGAGCAGCTCACAATGCAGAATCCAGAGTAATTATTCCATTTGCATGTGAGGTTAGTGGCTGGGCTATTTTTTTAATGCTTCTTCTGGCAATTACGGTTTTTGATTTTTGGAGCTTTAGTGGAGGAGGCTCTGTGTAGAGAAGCTGGGGGCCGGCTCTGTCCCTCCGTGGAGCATGGTCATTCCCAAAGCGTCCCCTTCCTAAGGGGGAAAAAGAGGCGGTCAGGGTTTGATTCGAGTGTCCCCGGAGGGTGAGAAAAATGCATCCCGAAAAAGATATCAATTCGTTTGAAGGAAAAGGGGGAGGAAACCCCGCATTTCCCACAGAGTGCACACGAGAGGAATTGAAAACAGCTGGCACTGGTCTATAAATAATTCAGAAAAGGTCTGGCTATACCATTCCTGGGACAGGCATGGATGAGAGGTGGGAAAGCCAACCTGAATGGAAGAGGAGAGAGGGAGGGAGGGAGCAAAGGAGGGAAGTGGTAAGGAAGGAGGAAGGGAGGGAGAAGCGGCACCACAGAGCAACACACACTCACACTCACACGCAGAAACACAATCCCCACTTAACTCGCCAGCAAGTGCGGCCCCCAGCCCCATCTGCAGTGCTGCTGACATGTCTGTCTCGCTCTCCCCATCGCCTCCAGCAGCAGCGCCTCCTCCCACCCCGGGATTGTGCTGAATGGGTTCTGATTGTGCACTGGGTGCACACTGGGCATTTCTTGGAAGGGGCACACTGACACGCGCGCACACACACACACGCCCCCGACGCGCACGCGCCCCCGCGCGCGCACTCACACTCACCCCCGCGCACACTCACCCCCGCGCACACTCACGCCGCCGCCGCGCTGATGTGCAGCGCACGGGGCTTCACCTGCAACGTGTCGATTGGACGGATGGTCGCGGCGCGTGGCTACGGCCCGGGGCACCGATGCCCAACCTCTCTGCTCGGTAAGGGGATTAACCCTCCCCAAAGACCAGAGAGAGCCCTACCCCTTCACCCTAAAAAAAAATAAAAAATAAAAAATAAAAAAAATCTTTTTTTTTTTTTTTTTTAAAAAACCACGTCCAAATTAGCAAGTGCCGGTTCTGCTGGATTTAAGAGCTTCACCTAACACCAGGTTAGTTAACGGTTCACCGCTTCGACCCTCTATCTTCCTGACACCCCCAAACCCCAACACTGAGACATGAGACTCCAAAGCGAATTTTACGTACCGACTCGGAGCGCCTCAGCGATTGCAGAATCTCCGGAGAGGGGTGGCGGGGGGCAGGGGATTGAGGGTTTTCCTTCCCTGCAAAGCAGGATTGATAATCCGTGTCGGGGGTTTTGAAGTTCACGACTCTTCTTGGCCAAGCAAAAGAAAATGCATTCGGACGCCAGCACTTCTGGATTGTGGTCATCAAAAATCACCCTGACGAACACTTTCGATAGGAGCAAAGCCCCGAGATTTCCTAGAGGTGAAGAAGCCGAAGGAAGTGGTTTTTGAAAAGGGGTGGGGGGACCTTCCTTTCTCAAAAAAAAAAAAGGGGGGGGGTGGAGAGGCAGGAGCCCAGATTCCAGTTGGTGATGATCGGAGCCGGGGGAGGGGAAGCGGGCGGGGGCAGGCTGTGCAAGTCAACCGCGCGGCAGCGGGAGAGGAAGGGGAGGAGGGGGAGGAGGGGGAGAGTAAGAAAAATGGGTATTAATCACCGGGGACGGGGGCTGGGCGGGAGAGCACAGGTTGCCTGGTCTGGATTTGGGTCTCACACCCAAAAACGTGCCCCCCCCCCCACCCATACACACCTACCTCACACACACTGGCTCTGGTGGGGGGAGAAACCCACGAAGCCAGGGAAGATGTTTCTGCTCCCAGGCTGTGTGTGTGCGCCCGTGTGTCCTCTTTCTCCACGCCCCCCACCCCACCCCACCCCCAAACCCCTGCACCCCCTCACTCCTATTGCTAAGACTCCGGCGGAGGCAGCCTTCCACGTCACGTGCTGGGGGAAGTGGGGTAGGTAGGGGGAAAAGGCTTAACCCGAGTCCGTGGCGCCTCCTGCCGGCCGCAGTGGGGCACAGCAATGAGAAAGGGCTGCTAAGGGGTGTGGGGAGCGAGACAGTGCCCCCGGTGGGCGGCCGCACTCGGCTGCAAAAAGCGTCTGAAAGGCGGAGCTGCAGTTTGAAATTTAAGACCCTTGCTCTCTTTTCCACAAATCAGCCTTGGCTTCCTACGGGCAGGCCATGTGCAGGACGCAGTTTAAAGCCGGGTTCTTGCCTTCAAGGAGCTTAAGATCTATTTTGAGCACACGAGGCTGACGGGAAAACAATGGGAAACAAAGAAAGGCAAATATAATAAATTAAGGTCTAAATTGTGTAGTACAGACTGTATGTGTGCTTTGCTGACGACTAGCAAAGGTTCGAGGTGTTTGGCATTTTTTTTTTTTTAATTAAAATAGACCCTGCTATTTAAAGACATTGAGATGATGATGGGATAGGGGAATGATCCTTAAATTAAACTAGATAGCATGGCATTTACAAACCCACCCTCTTGTAAAAGGTAAACATCCATTCGTTTCTCTCCCTCTTAAACTGCTTTCTGTTTTAATAGCATTCCTCACTACCTGTAGTATTGTTTATTTTTAATATTAATATCATCGTGTATGCATCATTTTTATCCTGATCCGTTGTCTCTTCAGAGATCCAGAATATTATAGTGATGGAACGTTTTCATACTGGTTATATCATGAGCTTCTCACCAACGTTCCTGAGAAGCAGCCATATAAAACACACAGGCAATAATCCTATGTAAAGTGGCGACACCTGGTCATTTGGAGCTTTGATCTGTGAGGAATCCATCAGATCTGTCCCGCGGCCCTATAGACCAGGAGGTAGTCATAATATATCTGAACTAATTCATGGTTCCTAGTTTCTGTTAGGCTTCCTTTATTGTTGCATCTGAGATTTTTTTAAGGCACTCACAAACACATAAGCATTATATGAAAACACAAATACTGAAATTATTCTCTCTCAGTAATGGTATTGCTGCTCTTCTAAGACAGGGTAGGGTTGATCTTCCAACTCTTTGGAGAACTACAGAACCACTCCAGAGGTGCTGTGCCCCTTGAGACACAACAGCCACCCCAAGCCCCTCTATGTGCAGGTGTCTAGGTGGTAGAACATAGATTCCAGGGCCCCGTAGATTCCAGAGAGCAAGGGCCCCATGGGAGTCTCCTGAAACGCTTCCTTGAGTCTCCCAGGAATGCCAGTACCTTCAGAATAATATCCAAACTCATTCAAGGGTTGGCCTTTAACCTACTTAAAAAAAAAAATCTCAGAGCCCACCTTCCCCTTCCTACCCCAAACCCCTTTCACCAAAACTGGGTCATTCTTTTCTATTTTCTTTTCTTCCCTTTCTGGACCCAGTAATTCCATTCCAGTCTGTTCACTTTTGCAAGTACAGAGGGAAGGATGAACTCTCCGAGCCCCCTCTCCCTAATTAAGTCCACCCTCTCCTTTAGTTTCTAGCTCAAGTCCCACCTCATCTGAGGATATTTTCAGTCAACCAAGCATTCCTAAATTGATTTCTGTAACAACTGCAGGACTTTTAAAATGAAGTATGACACCTTACCCCCATTCCCCTGCCTCCCACCCCCTGCATTGGGAAATGCGTAGAGGAATTTGTATGGTACTGGCGCGTATGATGCACACACTGGAGATACTACACACACCAAAAGGGTCGTCTGGTCCTGCGTCCTGAAGAACTGGCCCAAAAGGAAAATAATACTTCCATAAGCTATTTATGTTGAACCATATGAAACTGCTGGTAATCAGTCATATGAAACTGCCAGCCATATGAAATAACCATTATTGACCTCTAATAAAAAGGCCATTTCACAAAGCTAAACTTAAAATTGTATACTTATGTAAATCTCCTGCCCTTCCCAATTACTTAACTACTTAAGGAGATAGACCGGCATAAACGTTATCCATGTGTTTCCAGCACCTGACTGTTGGTTAGCAACCTCAGGAGTTCACCTGGTGAAATTCTAAATTGGTTCCTGGACACAGAGAGCAAGGAAAGACTGAAGAAAGAGACAGACCACTCCAGATTGGTAGGTGGCAGTTTTAATAAGCAAGACAACTTACCTACCTCGTCTTGGGCAGCCACAAGATGAGTGGATCTCAACACCTGCCCACCAGCATCTTAAGAGTCTATATAGAGGCCATAATGGTGTTCAGTCATGTATGCAGTTCAGCTGGTCTCAACCCATTACTCTCTAAGCTGTATCCTTGAAGTGACTCCTAGCACGAGAACCAGTGGGTAGAATGTACATTCCAAGGACAGGGAAGGGGGGTGAGGAGTTTCCAATTGCTCAGTCTAGCTTGTGGGTCAACTGGGAGTCACATCCTCTCAATGACCTCCTCTAACAGTGGCACAATCCCAGACATGAGGCCTCAGTATTTTTTTTTTTTTTTTAATGACTATTAGAAACCACTTTCCCAAGTAGTTTTGCTAACTCTGGAAGAGCTAATTCGAGGAACCATGCAGCTTTTGAGTGGAAGGCGGCATCTCTTCACCATGGTGTTCTTTGCCTATCGTCCATTCAATGGAAGACCTCTCTCCTTATTTCCTAGACTCCCGGTCACTTCCCTGCACTTCTCATGAACAACCTTCGCCTCCAAGGACCACAAGCCTTGCAATAAAACTGTTTTCAAGAATCACCCAGATTCATAAATTTGGAACACCTTTTCTCAACATTGCAAATATGTATTTCCTAACTCCTAGTCAGGAAGCACAAAAAGCAATATTCTAAAAAGACAAGATGTTGAATTATATTTCACAGCATAGTTTATTGAAGTAAAAGCTCTTGCCTGAGGCCGCTCATGACACTGATGCAGGTATTCTGCCAGCTCTCTTAACCAGAGAGGATCCTAGGGCGCCTGGTGGCTCAGTTGGTTAAGCGTCTGACTCTGGATTTTGGCTCAGGTCATGATCTCACGGTTCATGAGTTCGAGCCCCACATTGAGCTGCGCTGACAACAAGGATCCTGCTTGGGATTCTCTCTCTCCCAATCTCTCTCTGCTCCTACCCCACTCAGGCACTCGTGCTCGCTCTCTCTCTCTCTCTCTCAAAATAAATAAACAATAGAGAGGACCCCAAGAGATGCAAACACTCTTGTCCATGGCCTCATCAGCAGATGCAAAACCCATGCCTTGCTCAGCCAAAAACAAAAAAACAAGTGGGTGGAGTATATTAATCTCACAAAATCTGTCATATCAAGCCCTGGTACCACAGGGTAGGGCCTGAAGTTTACAATTTGGGGTTCCTCTTTAAGGAAAAGAGTAGAAATATTGAAAGTGAATATTTACTTAAAATGAGAAAATAAATCACAAATAAAAAATTATTTGATACTTATTAATGCTGCAAAATATTTTTAATTAAATAGTAATTGTAGGGGCACCACCCACTGACTGGGTGGCTCAATCACTTGAGCTTCCAACTCTTGATTACAGCTTAGGTCATAATCTCAGCGTTCGTGAGATCAAGTCCCACATTAGGCTCAGCACTAACAGCATGGAGCCTGGTTGGGATTCTCACTCTCTCCCTCTCTCTGTCCCTCCTTCACTCATTCTCTCTCAAAATAAATAAATAAACACTTTAAAATAAATAAATAATTGTATTAGCTATTGCCTGCCTGTTCTATAATACTTATTTTTCTATATTTTTTGACTTCATACTCTTCATATTATGATTTATAATATCATTTCTATGGAAATAACAGAAAGAATCCAGTCTCTCCTGTACCGTGGTTGCTCAAAAATTGTTCTTCATTACTAATCACTTAGACAAATTTCTTATTGGTTGTAGTGCAATGTATGTTTTTAGAATTGCTGTCAAATTAGGGAAAACCTTCATCAAATTTCTTTATTTCTTTTATGTATAAGTTGTAAGGTTTCAAGAATTTCAAGTTTTCTTGAACAGTGATTAATACTAAATATTCCTTGAGTTGATGACACTCATTAACCAGTTTGCAATATATTAAAAGTTTTGCATTATCTTCATCAATGTTAGTATTTTGTCTCAAACCTGCTAGGAATTTAAATCTTTTTCCAGTGTATTCATTTGGTTCACTCCTCTTCTATAACTGGATTATCGAACAATTCAGTTTGATAACAATTGATAACAATTAATAACAATTCAGTTATTATTCAAAATTTCTCTTTTCTTCTTAAAGAATTACAGTTTTGGTATGACTTGAAAAAAAAAATGTTGCAATTTGCTTCTTAATGTCATGTTGATTTCTATTGATGTCAATGCTAATTGTCTTTTTTATTTTACATGCATTAATTGTTATGTGACTTTTCTTAGTTTTCCAATAAATAAATGTATATAATAAAAGAAAGAACTCCTCAAATATGTTCCAAACAGCAGTCTATAATTTCTCACTCATTTTATTAAAATGTCCCCAAATGTCTTTCCAAACTGCAGATAAAGTGGCATCATCAAGCTTTATCAACTCTTTGAAGAAGTGTTTTAAATGTTTGAAGAAACATCTTTAAGTCTATGTTCAGGTTTCCCTTCCCAGCCTAGGAAAAATTTTAGAAGCTTAATGTTGATGTCCTCATGGTACAAAGCTTGAACAGCTTTCTAATGGGAAGCATTACACTTGGATTCTTTAAAGAAAATTCTAAGTTGTCAAATATCCTATTTGTGAGACAAATCTGAAAGGGAAAAAAAATCGCTACAAAATACAAAAGTGGGCTACAATTTCAGGGAGGGTGGAGGCAGCTTTTTCTCCAACTAGAATAAGGGGATGAACCACTGAGCACACGACCTGTGAGACCTTCCATGTCACAGTGCTGGGGGAGGGGGCACAAGGAATCTTCCTGGAAGCTATTCCTTCATTGAGAAAGCTGGCAGTAAGTTACCTCTATAGGGAACTGATTGCAAGCCGCATAAATATATCTCACTAAACCCAAGTTACATCATTCCCAACACCAACCTTCCCCTCTCTTCGGCTCAAAAATGCTCGCCACCACTCCAACGACACCCAGTGCGAGAGGAAATCAGACGGAGAAAGTTGGAGTGGAAAGAGACAGCAGTCTTAAATGACTGCAATTAAAATATGCTACTTTTGCAGATTTTACTAAAACATTTGGACACATTATTAGGGCCTCTCCCACAGCCTTAGAAGAAAGGGCCCCAAGTGAGGGGCTGGGAATCTGAAGCTGCATTAGCTCCAAAGTCAGTCTGCCTCTGCTCGTTACCTAATGTAAAACAGGATTCCTGGTTTCTAGAGAAAATATTCGAATTTTATCTTTGAAAAAATAATTTGTTAAAGGCTCAGTTGACAACATGCATATTAATGCCTTCCACTGAATCCAATCCATCTTCTTTTGCTTGCAATTCCTGGAGTGTACAGGAAACACAGAGCATTCAATTTTAATAACTCTTACAAGCATACGAAGATCCTGATTCTACCATCATTACTCTTGTAAAAGAATCTCTATTTTGTTCTTATCATAATGATATTAATTATTCAACGCGGGCACTCTGCTTTCAAAGGGATACTTAAACAGCCTTCAACCCCTCCCCCTTGTCTGAAGTCCTGCCTGGCCTCCAACAATTGAAAAAGTCTTCAACATCCACTGCGTTTTCACTGAGCCTGTTGTGTTCCTCGTAACAGTTCACTTCTACACATTCACATCAGATACTCAGGGCAACGTTTCTTTAATACTTCCCTAAATGGTCCCTTTTCTTTTCTAAAATACACAATGGGGGCAGAAGGAAGGAGAGAAAGAGGAGAGGAATAAATAAGACTTTCAGAGAGAAGAATCATTGAATCCAGAAAGTAGATATAAGTTGTGATATGATAGTAAGTTCTCTCTTAAGAGAGAGAGAGAGAGAGATGATAGGTTTTTTTTTTAAAGAAATCCTTTAGAATCTTGATTTTTTTTTAAGTTTATTTATTTTAAGAGAGAGAGAGCAGGGGAGGGACAGAGAGAGAGAGAGAGAGAGAGAGAGAGAGAGAGAGAGAGAATCCCAAGCAGGCCCTGCACTGAGCATGATGCCAGGCTCGATCCCACAAACTGTGAGATCATGACCTGCGCTGAAAATCAGGAGTCGGACACTTAAGCGACTGAGCCACCCAGGCACCCCTGGACTCTTGATTTTATCTACCTGAATCGGTTTTGTTTTACTTTTCTTTTTTTCCACCTAAATATTTGGGGGAGGGGGAATGGTCTCTATTTTCACCGTTATGATGTAGGGAAGATGCTCCCTTGGTGTTTCGCTATCAGATTGATCAAGCTTCTTGAGAAATGTGCCCTAATTTCTTTTACGACAGACAACACGGATGAGAGATTCTGTCTCTATCTGAAGGCGTTCTGAACCACCTTACCAGAGGCAGTCAGATAATGATGCAAATGGTAAAACAAAATGGAGATAAATTTTGTAGCCCTCCTCTCACAAGGTCCCTCCTTTCTCATCACATCATGCCTTTTCTCCGAAGGTTTGTAAGGTGTTTTCTTTGTGAGCCACGCATCCATTCCATTCCCCCAATATCGTTTTTCCATTTTAGAATCTGCCTCCTTTTGTGGGCCCTTTATTCCTGGAGTCATCACCCTCCAGGCACACACTACCCCTTCCTCATGCCCCCTTCACAGTCCTTTTATCCTCCAGAGTAGCTTTTATTGAGAGTGACTTCTGCCCACTTCGCACTGTCCCTCTGCCCCCATCCCCTGTCACCCTTCGCATTGGCAGCCAAGAGACCTTATGCAGAGACCAGTGAAAGGAAATAAGGACAAAGCATAGGGATCTCCTGCCTTAAATAAGGGAAAGAAGACCCAGTAGGAGACCTGGGCAGGCCGTTGACGATCACATGCAGAGACACTGGTCCCACAAAATAAATGGGAAATTGTGTGAATTAAGCTGGATCTCGTTAAGCTGGATCTCCCCGGAGAGGATGCAAGTGTGCACGCACATGCACACACACACACACACACGCACACACACGCGCGCGCACACACACACCCTAGCATGTTGACGGAATTCTGAGGTGCCAATATGAGGCAAGGAGTGGTTATTCCTCAGTTGTTCCAAATCCACACAATCACCCTGAGAAGCGCGTAACGTAAGCTCCACCAGGGCAGGGGGCTGGTCCATTTGTTCACTGCAGCACTCCCAATACCCAGCGTGGTGCCTGAACGAATAAATGTATGAATAACTTCTAAGAGGACCCTAAGAATGAGGTCAGTAAGTATTCAAAGAAGGACTTTCTCTACCTCTGTCAGAGCTGCATTACAGTGAGCCTGCTTGAATGCTCCCCACGCTCCCCACCGCTGGGGTTTAGTTCAAACTCCCCTTTGACACTCCGGTTCCTTCACAGTCCAATCCCAAACTCCCTCTCCTCTGTATCTCCTCATAACATGCACTCATTTTTTATTTTTTATTTTCTGTTTCTCTAAGTTTATTTATAGGGGCGGGGGGCAGAGAGAGAGGGAGAGAGAGAATCCCAAATGGGCTCTGTGCTGGTAGCGGGGCTCGATCCCCTGCACTATGTGATCATGAACTAAGCCGAAATCAAGGGTCAGATGCTCAACCGACTGAGCCACCCAGGAGCCCCTTCATGTTGTTTGCAAACTGAGATGTATTTTCTGTTTAAATTTAGATTTGAGTTTTATCAAAGTGATGTAAGCGAAGTTTAAAATAATCGGGTTGTCCAACAGCAGTCCTCAGACCTCCCACCGCCACCTCCCTAAAGGCCACCACATTCAGCTTTTTTTGTTCCAACTTCTGGCACTCACCCTCAGTTAAGATACTCTTAACTGTCTGTTGACATCCTACTATGGAAGGTCAGAGTGTGTGTCTCTTTCACAAATAAAAACAAAAACTAAGGTACCACATAGTACACACCACATAATGTACTTCATCGGTGCACATTTCCTACTCTCATATCCTCTAAGAGGTATATATCATAATTATACTTAAATCAATATTCAGAGTTTACAGTTGTCCCATAAATGTCCCTTATTAGGTTTAGTTATCCTTTCTCTTAAGTCTCCTTTAGTTTAGAACGGTTTCTCCATCTTATTTTGTCTTTCATGACACTGACATTTTTGGAGAAATTGGGCCAGTTATCTTATAGAATACTTCATAATCTGGAATTGTCTGATTCTATTCCTCATGAATAGATTAAGGATAAACATTTCTGACAAGGTGCTTTTGCATTAAATTATCAGGAGGTACATAATGCCAGTGCGTCCCATTACCGATTAGGGCAAATGTGATCATTGATTTGGGGGTATCTCAATTGTGAAGGTATATTTTCTTCTTTGTAATTACTAACTTAAGACTGTAAGGACTAAAAGGACCTAAAAGCTATGACTTCCCAGTAACTATGAGCACACCAGGCACCCAAATCCAGGTTTCTAAATACCATTCTCCAGTAAAAGAAACCAAGAAATACAAGGTGGTCCCAGAACATTTTGTTTGGCCTGAAAGCAGGGAAGTGGTTCTAAAACTAATGGGAACATGTCAAAAGGACATATGATCCAGCTGAAAGGATTTCTTGCTGGCAGAATTTGGGACTATTTTAGCTCGAAAAAGAGTAAGGACCATATTGATTATGAGACATTGAATAAAAAAGACTCCATTAGTCCATAGGGACACTCAAAGGAAATGGTGGTGGGCACAGGGAATAAAAGCTCTTCTTTACAAATATCCTAGCTAATAAGTGCTGAAGGAGTAACAGAATTAGAGGCTCACCATTTTACAATCTCCAGTGTAATAACCAATCGTCAGTGAGAACTGATAAATGCTTTTTTGATGATGATTTTTGGCAAGCCACAATTATACAACGTGCTTATTCTTAACCTATAAAGATTATTATGCCCTTTTGTAAAACTTCAAAATGTATACTCTCACATCTTCCAAATACCTCTTCCTCTTCATCCATGTTTACTCATACATTTCATAAACCCTTCCAAATTTCCTTCTCTGCAAAATTTTTTCTTTTATCCATTGGTGGATTGCTGTGAGCACTGATTCATATACAATTTAGTGACTCCATTTAGAGAAAAATCGTTTAGCCTCTATTTAGGAGCAATATCTGAATTTCTTCTTTTTTGAATAAAAACACTTCACAAATCTCTTTTTACAAAATGGTAAAGCGTATCTCAAAGCTAGTTAGGTAGTGTACTCCAAATTTTAAAATACTGATTCAAAAAAACATTAACCAAACACTGTCTATGTGTAAAGCAGAGTGCTTAAGTCCTGTTGGAAAAATAGAATAAGTAAAACACATCTCCGCCTTCTAGAAGTTTAGTCTAAAGAAAGGAAAAGAGTATTTATGTAATGAAACAATAAATGCAGAACTATTTCACTCCAATAATAGAGATAGAAGTAAGACGCTAAGACCCCAGAAGTAAGATCCATTCTTTCCAATAGAATGTGGAAGATTGCTTTAGTGGCCCCAATTCTTCATCTCTTCCTATAACCACACCTTTGCCATGTAACTCTGCAGTCCCCTCCCACAGTGAGAGGGCCATCCTTGCCTACACCTTGACTTTGAGTTTGGCAGTGTGACTTTCTTTAGCCAACAGAATGAGGCAAAATTGATGGTGTGTCAGTTCCATGAGTAGGCCTCAAGAAGCCTGCATATTTCTGCTTGAGCTCTCAAACCCCTGCCGTTGCCATGAGAAGAGCATGTCTAGGCTAACATGTTTGTCCTAGTAGGAAAGAAGAGACAGGCAGAACAAAATTAGACACCCTAACTGAGCCCAGCCTACTTCAGACAATCTTCAGCCAACCCCTAGGTCTGTGAGAACAAGTGCTTAACGTTTTAAGCCACTGAGTTTTAATGTGGTATATGGTGCAGCAATTTTATCACAATAACAAACTGATACGCAGAGGGATGGAGGAAATCTTGCACCCCAGAGGATGTGGTATTAGTTCTGAACTTAGAAGGAGCAGACCTGTTTGTTCAGCTGTAACTGACACATAATATTACATTATTTTCAAGTGTATAGCATGATTTGATATTTGTGTACATTGCAAAATGGTCACCACCATAAGTCTAGCTGACATCCATCACCACACATAGTTACGATCTTTCTCTTGTGATGAGAACTTTTAAGATCTCTCTTAGCAACTTTCAGGGATACAAAACAGTATTATGAACTATAATCACCAAGGAATTAGACCATTCTAGGTTGAAGGGAAAGCATAGGCAGAATCTCAGAGGCATATTCAAGGAACAGCAAGTGATGGAATACAAAGCCAAAGAGGAATGTAGTAAAACGATGAAGGCAGGTTCTGGAGCCTATTGAATTCCATATGAAGGAATCTGCATTTTATTTTTCCCTCCATGGTTCTGAGGAAGAGAATAATTTCATGGGCCCTAGACTTTTGGAAAATAATGTTAGCAACAATTTGGGTTAAATGCAATGGAGAAAAAGGAATCAAATTACAAATGATTGATTCCCTAGGATGTACTGAGTGCTTTACCTTAATTATCTCATATAATCTCTCAATAATCCTATGAAGTAATTATTGGTGTCCTTTCATACAGATGAAGAAAAAGACATAATGAGATTAAGTAACTTTCCCCAAATCCCTCAGCTGGCAAGAGATAGAGTTGGGGTTCAAGGTCAGGTTGCATGACAAGAAGATCATATTATCCTCTTTCTACTACGATCATTCTGCCTCCCAAATACTGGATACAGGCAGCAAATCAGGAAGCTATTGCAGTGGTTATGAATTATGACAGTGGCAATGAGAAAAGAGAAGAAGGGATAGATTTTAGATTATATAGTTGCATTTATTTATTTGTTTTTTTGTTTATTTATTTATATTGCCAAAATAAAACTGTCAGGATATAGCAATTGGCTGAATATGTCTGGTGACAGGGCACGATAAGAAGATCCCACATTTTTTAGCATGACTAACTGAAGTGTTGTGATGCCATAAGATAGGAGACAGAGGAAAAGCAGATTTGATGGTAAGAAACCAGACATTAGAGTTTAATTATCATCTTAGGAAGCTTTCTGATCGATGATAATATTAATAATAACGCTCATTGAGCACTGTTCTTAGTGCTTTGCATTCAGTAATTCACTGATCCACACAACAGCCCTATTAAGTAGGTGTTATAATCCCATGTTATTGATAGGGAATCTGAGGAATTGAGAAGTTAAAGAACTAGCAACGATGCTTGTATATAAACCAGACAATCTGGCTCTCGTGCCACATTCTTAACAACTGCACTCTTGAATCAGTCCGTGATGGTTCTTCTAACATGCCAGACCCCAGTCCTAAAAACTGTGTCAGTCAGGATAGTCAAGGTCATGCTGCCATGAAGAGCCACCAAACAACAGACGCTTAACACAACAAAAGATTACTTCTTGCACTTTCAAAATCCTGCAGATTCCAGCCAGCCTTCAAGACCTAGTTCTCTGTGTGTCAAGAAAACACTCTCTGTTGCCTCAGTCTTAGGTCACTTGCATGGCAAAATGTACTACCAAGATATCAGCCATAAGGAAAGAGAGGAATTACGTTTCTTGAACTGGCAGTTAAATGTTTTGTCCTAAAAAAAAAGAGACCCATCTCACACCTGCCTATGTCCCACCAGTCAGAACTAGTCCCATGGCTAAGCCCAATTTCATCGGGGCAGGGACAATTTTATCTAGAGCAATTCTATCTAGAGCGAGCAGAGCCATAAATATTGTTGCACAGCATTGATATCTACTTCCTCAACTATACAGCTTCTTGTAGCATGGCAGTAATTAGACATTTGGGTCTTAAAATTCAAATTCAAGGAGAAAGCACTATTTTGAAACATACTTAGACACGCATATAATATACCTATAGATCCTAATCTCTAACCCCCTTCTCAGAATCCAGGACGTTCATGCTCTGTTCCTTGTTACCACTCCCACTCCTGTCCAAAGAGATGGAAAAGATCAAATGACATAATCCATATGCTTTGCACACTTTAAAGCATTAGAGACTGTTAAAAACTGAGAACAAACTGAGGGTTGATGGGGGGGGGGGGGGAGGGAGGGCAGGGTGGGAGGGAGGGCAGGGTGGGTGATGGGTATTGAGGAGGGCACCTTTTGGGATGAGCACTGGGTATTGTGTGGAAACCAATTTGACAGTAAATTTCATATATTAAAAAATAAAAAAATAAAAAAAAAATAAAAAAAAAAATAAAGTACAACGCTAATTGTATCATTCTATCTGATGGTAGGCTCTTTATTTACCCTCAGTTATCTATTAGCCAGTCATTCAATAGTCATGGAGCTTCTAGACTGAAGGCATTCTACAAGGCACTGTGGAAGATACAAAATGACTTAACTGCCTATCTCTGCCCTCAAGCAATTACAGTTGAATGAAGAATCCTGGCTGTGTCCATGAAATGTTAATAGATATACGCAAAGCAGCAGAAAAACGTGGCAGTGAGCACTTCTGATGGGAAATACTTGTTCTAGAGATCATTGAAGAAAGAAATGTGGAATGTTTTGAAATGTTTTTTTTTATGTTTATTTATTTATTTTGAAAGAAAGAGAGAGAGAGAGAGAGAGAGAGAGAGAGAGAGAGAACAGGGGTGGGACAGAGAGAGAGGGAGACAGAATCACAAGCAGGCTGCATGCTGTCAGGGCAGAGCCTGACAAAGGGCTTGATCTCACAAACCGTGAGATCATGACCTGAGCCCAAATCAAGAGCCAGACACTCAACCAATGGAGCCACTCAGGTGCCCCTGAAATGGTTTTCAGAAACTATCTTTTCTCTTCTTTTTTTTTCCCCCCTAAATGTTTGCTTATTCATTTTTGAGACAGAAAGAGAGCAGGAGCATGAGCAGGAAAGAGGGACAGATGGAGAGAAAGAGAAAATCCCAAGCAGGCTCCACACTCAGCACAGAGCCCTACATGGTGAGGTTCAATCCCATGCCCCTGGGATCATGACCTACACCGAAATCAAGATGTTCAACCAACTGAGCCACCCAGTTGCCCCATTTCTGAGAGCATCTTAACAGTTAAAGTGGTGATTCAAATGCACAAAGTAGCCAGGGGTAAGGATGGTGGGAGCTCTGGTGAATTGAAAGGTATATGTTCTATCAAAAGGCTTTCAAATTCTGGGGGGAAACACAAATACTGGTAGGGATCAAACAAAATACAACTTCTTGGCATTATCTACACTATGACCTCTGGTTTAAAGAGCTTCTTCCCCCAGGGATATTTTTGTGTTGGCCGATAGCAAATCCTGACCTTTTTTATGGGTAAATTTCAGACAGGACAGTTCATGTGGATAGACAAGAGACAAGGAAGATTGGAGAAGAGTGGTTTTCAGAACCTCTCTGTTGTCCCTGAGAAATCTTGCCACAGGAGAGTTTGCCTGAGCTAGTAAAACTAGTCAGTATGATGTTAATGCATGAAGAGCTAAAACACATCTTGCCTAAGTTATCACAAGTTTCAACTTTGTAAGGTCAAAATTAATAAGGTTTTTCCGTACTTTGAAATCACATTTGATGGCATGATAAATGTTAGAAAAGCCTAACAACTATCGAATAATGTCAACATCTAAAGGAAGAACAGGGGAGAACAATTAAGTGCCATGATTGCATAAGGAACAATAGGTTGGCTTAATTAAGGCCTTCCAAAGATGCATGCTATCACAGTATAGATTTTCTGAGTTTTTTTAAGAATGTACATTTACCCTTGACACTAAGACTCTCAGAATTTAGTTAGGCAGAACATGCATTGTTATGTCTTATCTTGCCCGCTGGCCCCTAAAAATGATTGACGATCCCATTTAATTTGAAAGGAACTTAAATTTAAAACAACTAATAAAGATTCAAAACTATTTTCTTCTGCATTAGTATCCTTACTTAATTTTTTATTTAAAGAACTCTTTAACCTATACCTTAATTCAAAAACACTAGCTACTTATGTCATTTTTTTCAAACTTTTATAGGTGTATATGTCTGCATTTAAATTTTATGTAATTGTAAATATGTGATGTCACTTCTGTAGTCTATTTATTTAAATCTACTTTTTATGTAATTTCCTAGGCATCTACAAAGGTCACTCATTTATCAGGCTAAGGGTTATAATTTGCTAATCCATCTCTTAAATTGTGTGTCCAATTTTTTCAATATGATGAGTAATTTGCTATAAACATCTGGGTAAAAAAAATACCTTTTTTTCTCTTAGAAATATTTACTGGGGCTGCATCCCCAAAAGTGAGATTATTGATCATTGAGTATTATCATATTTATTGCTTTCATTTCCAATTTTTTCTAGGAATATTTTATGAGTTTGCAAAATCTTACTTGTACTTCTTCCTCTACTGCCCTGAAAACTTGGTATATATTATTTTATTTATATCTGTTTATATAACATATAAGAAGGATCATCTCCAGGGTGCCTGGGTGGCTCAGTCAGTTAAGTATATGACTGTTGGTTTCAGCTCAGGTCATGATCTCACGGTTCATGAATTGGAGCCCGGCATCGGGCTCTGCACTGGCCTGCTTGGGGTTCTCTCTCCCTCTCTCTTTCTGCCCCTCTCCTGCTTATACTCTCTCTCTCTCTCTCTCTCTCTCTCTCTCTCTCTCAAAATACATAAATAAACATTTGAAAAATTAAAAATAAAAAAAGAAGGATCATATCCTATGGTCTTTAATGTATTTATCTATAGCTATGATCAAGCTTATTGATTTATTGGTCATTCTTTCTTGTGTGTAAATGGTTTGCTCCTCTTTGGCCAGTCTTTCTGTGGAGAAGAAATATTAGCTTTCTGTATCTATAATTATTCTCTTTACATTTGTATATTCAAATTATATCCATCACACTTATTTTATATATTTCCCCTAGCACAAAATCTTAATTTTGAAGATTTTTCTTTTAAAACTATTAAAAAAATTTCTATCACAGAAACACAGAAATTCCTAACTGCCATACTCTAAACTCCCAAGAAACTGATTCACATTGGCCTAAGTTAGTCTTGATCCAGTGCCAAAATTTTGACCAATTCCAACTTTCCTTCCAGTGTGTCTTTATTTTCCTTTTATTTCCTTCCAATGGGGCTTAATTTTGACTTCATGAATTACCCAGGCAGACCAGTATTATAGATATTGAGTAAGGTTGGACCTGATACACAGCCAGGGTTTATGCTTTTATGAAGTTGACAAATATAATGTAGGAAAGGCATGTCTACAGTAGCTGTTCACAAAGCAGATCATATGATTTATAGTACCACATAGCAGCCTAAATCCACACTATTATTCCAAGAATACATGAGTGGGCCATACTTTCAGAAGCCATTCCAGAGCATGTAGGCCAGGATCTCAACAGAAACAGAGATAAATTAACATTCATAATAACTGAGCACCGTTGAGGAAAGGGCCACCTGTTCCTTTTTTGCAACAATATTAACTATCTTTCTTTTTTCTGACATTAGTTATCCACCACTCTCAAGTTAAAGAAACAAAAGCTTCATCTTGAGAAATCCTCTGGGCTTTCTGAAGCTTCATTTTTATTATGGAAAAAACACTGCATTAGGAAGTTCACTGAAGTGATACTATCACCTTTGCAAGAATTTATTTCCTACTGAGCTTCTCTACAGCCATGATTTCAAACACCAACTGTACGATTTCCAAATCTATATGCTAGACCAAACCTTTCTTCTGGACTTGAGATCCACATTTTTGAATGTTCTGGGGACTGCTACTAGATTGTTTTCATTCAGGCACTGAACACTCAACATGTCCCACACTTATCCAGAGTCTTTCTTCCCTCGCCAAACCTGCTTCTCCACTATAGTCCCTATACTGTGGGTAATATCAACATTCCCCCAGTTGGCCAAGCCAAAACTTTGAGAATGAATCTGACTTGTCCCTCTCACACCTCTCAGACTAATTCAGTCTTCCTTGTAATTGCCTCTTGAATGCTCTTGAAGCATCCTTTGCTTCCTTGTCCTCATTATTTCATTCCAAGCTTTCCAATTGCTTGCAATGGACTCTTGAGTGTTCTTCCAGCTTCCAGACTCAACTCCCTCTCATTCATCTAGCACACCATCCCAGAGGGATCTTTTAGGAACATGCATTGATCAAGGCACCTCCCACTTTAAAATTCTTTAACTCATCCTTTACAGGACAAAGTCTAAACCACTTAGCGTGGCACCAGCTTTTGTAGGATGTGTGTTACTTGCAAAATCCTACCAGAGGGCAGATAAAGACTTGGATTGTTCATTCTACAATCATGATGAATTATACTATATCACTCACACCCTTACATGTTCTCAGCCCTATAGTTGATAACACAGATCTTATATGACTAAATGGAAACAAGAATGCAGTTGATGATTGCATCCCAAGTTTTTCTGTGCTCTCATTTTAGGAATAGAGTTATAGTCTCTAATCCAACCCCTATATGTTTTGGAGTGGAAGCATATGAAATGTTACATAAATTATAATGATCTTTACTAACTCAATAGTGGATGTGTTTATGAACACATTGAGCTTTAATGTTGTGGTCATTTAATATGTCATAGATACTGAAAATGCATTGACTATATCATGGTGATATATATGTCCAAATCACACAACACAAAAATTCTACTAATTGCAAAGAAAAATCAATGGGTCTTTAGATCACAGTTTAAGCCTGCAAGGACTAAAGAATAAAAATAAAAGTAAAATAAAAATAAAATCTTTAAAAATTGGTTGAGTGTTTTGTCAACTTTTTTTTTTTGGAGACAGAAAGAGGGAGAAAGAACATGTGAGACAGCACACACAAGTAGGGTCGAGGGAGGGAGAGAATCTTAAGCAGGCTCCGCACTTAGCACAGGTCCCAACACGGGGCTCCATCCCACAACCCTGGGATCACGACCTGACCCAAAATAAAGAGTCAAAGCCTCAACTAACTGAGCCACCCAGGTGCCCCTTGTCAACTTCTTTGTACTTACATGATCAGGCCTCCAAAATGTATTGCTAGTTACACACATAAAATTTTTCTTTTAAGATATCGTTAATTTCTGCAAAGCAAAACTGCCTTTATCCTCCTCAAATTTTATTCTAAGAACACTTCTAAGACTTCACTTGTGCCTTCTCCACTTAAATAGTTTTCCATCTTCCTATTTATTTTCTTAAATAAAACATATGCAAAGAACTATCTCATTCAAGGACCAGAATATGATAAAATTTTTCTTGTGCTTAAAATAAACATTCATATTTTGCATATTCAGAGGCACCTTTCAGATCATTTGTCTCTGAACGCACCACAGAACGACACATAATAGAAGCTTAGTCTATATTTTCTAGGGTTTTCTTTATTCTTGCCATTTTGCCTTTTTTTTCTTGTGCTCGTTTTAACAAGACAGGTGGTACATAGGATCTGAGAGAGAAAAAAATTCAGGAAAAGCTGGCTGACCCTGAGAGTTATGTTCTCTCTGCTCACTCCCCCTCTGGATTCTCCTGTCCCTATTGTATTTTTTAATATGAAATTTATTGCCAAATTGGTTTCCATACAACACCCAGTGCTCATCCCAACAGGTACCCTCCTCAATGCCCATCACCCACTTTCCCCTTCCCCCACCCCCCATCAACCCTCAGTTTATTCTCAGTTTTTAAGAGTCTTTTATGGTTTGCCTCCCTCCCTCCCTAACTTTTTTTCCCCTTGTCCCTATTGTATTTAAGGATGGTTTCCCTGTTTATGTTGAAGAAGGAACGCCACAGAGGGCTACTCTCCTCCTTCGTGGAGTTATGTGTCCTGAGTATTCTAAGAATTTGCGGCAAAATCTTTCTATAATATTGTCTCTAAACTTCAACTCCTATTTTACTCTTCAATTGGTGACTTGAGGCTCAATTTTTTTATAAAGATGTAATTTAAAATTGTATCCAGAGCTGCAGCTATCTTTGAGGCTGAAGGTCATATTTTCATTAAAAAGGATGCAAATGTGCCCTAAGAGTGTTAGAACTATCCCTTGTTCCTGAACATTACTCTCTGTCACTTTTAAAAATAATTGTCTCAGGACTGAGGATAGTATCTTCCCGGCAATTCCTACTCACTACATACATGTGGTGTGAAGGATAACTAATAAAAAATGTTACAAAGTCTTCTATAAGCATTGCACATTCTACATATGCTTAATAATTTTAGCATTAATAATTCCTAAATGGAAGGTTATAGCAAGAAATGGAACCCACAAACTTTAGCGCCATCCCAAATTCTGAAAGCCAATTGTAACTTAAATATAACCAAGCCCAATAGAAATACTAATTCAGATCATAAATTTTATAAATCTATTCATCATAACATTTCCTTTTTAATTCCTACATTTAATAAGTAAATGTTGATCTGATATTAATTTTAAGAAAAAAGAATGAAAAACATAAGCGACAAAAATAACACAGTTGGCAAAAAGGACAGCTTTGGGCTCGTAAACTAAATTACAAGGTTTCAACAGGGCCACAGTTTAGGAGTGTTACTTGTGTTCAATTATTAAGGCCATGTTTGAAAAAAAAAATTTTTTTTTTTTTTTACGTGGGCTTGACACCCAGCACAGAGTGCAACACGGGGCTTGAACTCACAACCCTGAGATCAAGATCTGAGCTGATTATCAATCAAGAGTGTGATGCTTAACCAACTGAGCTGCTCAGGCGCCCCCCAAAATCATTTTTAATCATGGGACGATGTATGCAGTTTTTCTAAAACAGGTGATGGAAAATCTGGTTCTGGCACTGTTTTAGTTAATGGTTTGGGGAAAGCCATTTGACCTACTTTTGCTTTTACGATGTTTTCAAAAGAAGAATTAGAGCCACTGGATCTTTTTCCTTCTAGAAAAGTGAGGTGCCGGCAAAAATTCTTTTTTTCACTCTCTTGTGCTATCTGCTGAGACCCAAAGTTATTCAGACTCCAGAGAAGGAAAAGAAGACAAAGAGAAAGAAAACTTTTTTCACATTAGCTTAAAGGTCTTCCTACCTTCGTGAACTATAAGTCCTCTCATATACTTTCCTTTTTTTCCTTCCACCTTCAAAAAAGTTCCAGATGTAAGAATACCATACAATGACCAAGAGAGATACCTGGAAGAAAGGAGCCAACAAACCCATGTTCATTGCTTTATCTAGCTCACTAGAAACAATAGGTACTTGCTGTGTTCCTTGCTCTGTTGAGAGAAGTATAAAACAATTACCAGGTTTATCAGTTCCAACTTGGAGTTGGGAGTTTCAAATATACTCCCAATGGTTGGATGTGCCTCACTAGCCCATTATCTCTGTTGGCATTCCTAACTGGAGACCTAACTACATTAAACCATCAAAAATGGCTTCCCGATTCTTGTGCTTCAGGCTAACACTCCCAGGCATACATCCTACCTAGAAAACATGTCTCTGGATTGCTTCCTCCCTATTCTTTAGAGAAGGGGAATTAATAACAATTTTTAGAACTCTCAGGTTAAAAACACATAAAACTCACTATTATCTTGTCTAAAATAGTCTTTCTTAATATCTTATGTCTCCCTGTAGCCGAAGAAATAAAGATTTTTATTATATGTAATCCAGAAAGCTGTAAAGTAGGCTAGATTTTTCTCTCTCGAATTTATTTCTCTATGTCCTGCTTATATCAGGTTACCCTGGGTTTGGGGAAGGCAAAGGAAACATACACTAGGGTAAGTCAGGAATTTCAAATTCCTTGAAATAACTGATTGTTGTAAATATTATGTTTATCCCCCCCAAAACCCCACTTATTCATTATGATTGAATATAAATAAATTTCTGATCTATAAATAAACATTTCCCAAAAATATTCATTGGATCTTTTTCTTTTAACTGAAGAAGCACCACACTTGCTCGGTAGCATGGATTTTAAAATGTTATGATTGGGGCGCCTGGGTGGCGCAGTCGGTTAAGCGTCCGACTTCAGCCAGGTCACGATCTCGCGGTCCGTGAGTTCGAGCCCCGCGTCGGGCTCTGGGCTGATGGCTCGGAGCCTGGAGCCTGTTTCCGATTCTGTGTCTCCCTCTCTCTCTGCCCCTCCCCCGTTCATGCTCTCTCTCTCTCTGTCCCAAAAATAAATAATAAAAAAAAAAACCGTTGAAAAAAAAATGTTATGATTTAGGAAATTGGGGGATTCAATAGGTTGTTATCATGCCCCAGAATGTGTAAGTTACTCCTGAGCCATTAAATAGATGCTCACGGAGAGGAAACACATCAGCGATGGCAACAATCACACCAAGCTGCTAGTTAAGAGTGGGCGGTACAAAAGTGGAGGCAGCAGAGAGGTCATTTTCATTTTAATATCATTTTATAAGAGTAAAAGGGAAGCTTCACTAGCTTTATGATACCAAATATGTTTTAGTGATCTTTTCGAACCAAGATAAAGCTTGAAGAATATTCTAATGAGATGGGAAGGTTAAGACCACTTTAATCACAAGAAGTTTGAGAATGAGATATTTGGTTTGAGGAGGGCAGTTGTTGGGATGAGCACTGAGTATTGTATGGAGATCAATTGGACAATATATTATATTTTTTTAAAAAAGAGAGAATAAGGTATTTGGTGGTCGTGGGAAGTAGATTTGAGGATGGAACTCTCCTTACCCAATGTATATATCAATATCTTCTCACCCTCTTTTGAGGGAAGTAAGTGAACGCACTGGTGTTCTTACAACTGTTTGTGAAGCATGTGTCCTTACATCACCTCTTAGATATTCATCCCTTGTTTTTAGCAAAGTCTCCGTACAGGAGCTATGAGGAAAACTTATTGTGGTCGGCAGAAATCTGGGTCCATCCAGAAGCATGAAAACCCATAATTGTTGCTTCCTCTCTTGACCCTCCTCTACTCCGCAGTCCTGCAGAGACATCCCAGCCTTCTGGCAGGCATGAGTCGAAGAAGGGCAATGCCTTCCCCTCCTTCCCAACTGGGACCTGGGATCCAGGATATGTGGCCAATGTGAAATTAGAAGGTACTTCTCTTTCAGGCCATTTTGCCCTTATTACATTTGCACAGAGAAAAATTCATATGTATAAATCACAGCCTAATTCTTGGCAATTCCCCCAGTAGAGCTGATCCTTCTTTCCACTTTCCAGTATGTGGTACTTGTGCAGAACCGAAGTTGCAGCCTGTCCATTTTAACACAGATTTGAGGGGACCTTATCATTTGGCATATACCCCCATTTTTTAGTCAATACTACTATAAGTAAAATCTTTCTGGAGAATTAAGTACTCCTAATATTAAAACTACCCAAAGATATAAAATCACAGAAGGACATTTGTGTAATGAAAAATGTGCTTAAGCAGTAACTGGAATGTAATCTTACAGAATAATAGGTGCTTCACTCTGGCTCACTTATCAGTGAATGCCACATCCTGTACACTGTTGAAGCCAGGGGCCATGTTCCACTTCAGAAAAAAGGCCGAGATTTTAAGAACTTTCAGGTTTGCAGTTTTCTGACATGCAGAGCAACCAGATCTCATTGTTCTGTTAAAAAAAAAAATGTTAAGTGTTTTTAAATTCTTTGAATGACACCAGCACACGAAATGGTGTTATTACTGCTACAATCCTTTTAATGTTTGGCTAAATAGAAGTACCTCCTAGAAAACTCGGGGGAAGAATAATCCTCCTACCCTATTGAAACTTTCGGTGCTACTTCTTGAAATAGAGAACCCCATTTTTGTACCCCTAAAGCCTGCCATGAATTTTGTACTTCTACACGGAATTATTTCACATTTGAGAAACAGGGTGAAGACAAGTGAAAAGAGCTACATAATTCTGAACAGTGAATAGGCTAAGAGATGGTTTAGTAACAGTATTCAAGTGTATAAATGTTTAAACTAAGAAAGATGATGTCGAGCCTCACTTCAATGCACTCAGGACAGGGTGAAAGAAAATGGACTTAGAACTTCACCAGAAAAAATGTGTTGTGTATGCATAAATACTCACATGGACACACCAATACTGGACATGCACATATACACACATAACTATAAGCAGAGTCTTCATAAAACCCTGTGTATTCTATTTCTTTTCCTTGTGCATCTGAAAGTTTAATAACTTAGTCTGGGGTTATGCTATAAATAACCTATTCAGAAGTTCAGAAGTGAATTTATAAAACTGTAGGACAATCATATTATGCAGTTATTAAAATATCTATTCATTGCAGATCCTGTGACACACTACACAAATGGCTGCCATAAACAAGAAGATAATGGATAACCTTGGCTGTAGAATTAAAATCCATATCACTTTTTAGAGGATAATCTCTTTTGACTTTATGTGATACACATACATTGCTTCTGTCTTACCTACTACCCAAGTTGTTAAACTTCAAAAAGCTGTACGAAGTCATTACAAAGTACCTTTGTATATATAAAAAAAAGTCCCATATAAAGGTTGAGTCTAAAAACAAGTAAAAGTTTGTCAACTTCTTAGAGCCCCAAGTAAATTTTTTAAAATATTTTTAATGTTTACTTATTTTTGAGAGAGAGACAGAGTGCCAGCGGGGGAGGGGCAGAGAGAGAGGAAGACACAGGATCCGAAGCAGGCTCCAGGCTCTGAGCTGTCGGCACAGAGCCCAATGCAGGGCTCGAACCCACGAACCATGAGATCATGACCTGAGTCTAAGTCAGACACTTAACTGACCGAACCACTCAGGTGCCCCCCAAGTAAATATTCTGGTGTTCTGTGATCTCAATATTTTTTGAGTAACCATGTTATGTCCTAAAACTATTCATGACACAATACGTTTTCTTATATCTTCTCATGTATAGTTCTTCCTCAACCTTCTTGGAAGACTCTTCCTTCCCACCATGTCCGTTAGATATTGAGTCTTAAAAGATAAGTAGGTGTCCTCCTGGATGTGTGAAGATGGAGAAGCACAGTGGGGAGAAAAGAGCGTTCGAAAGAGATGGAAGAGCTCGATCCAAAGTCCAGGGATATGGATGAGGACACGTTTAAGAAAATGCCAGTACTTGGGAGTGGCCAGAGTTCCCATGTTTGTTTAGTGGGGAGCAGGTAGTAAAAGTGAGGACGTGATACTGAGTAACAAATAAGGCCACAGGCACACAGACTAAAGAGGCCTTATTTACCACACTCGGAAGTTTAGAGATTTTTCGTCTCAG
This sequence comes from Panthera leo, assembly GCF_018350215.1. NCBI lineage: Eukaryota > Metazoa > Chordata > Mammalia > Carnivora > Felidae > Panthera > Panthera leo. The sequence goes on from NC_056685.1 coordinate 47,339,215, forward strand.
TTAATGATGGGTTTTAAGCAGAGCATTTGGGTCATCAGATTTACGTTTTAGAGAAATCATTCTTGCAATGGTGTGGAGAATTCACTGAAGGGTAAACAAGACCATAGGCAGAAAGGACCGTTTGGAGACTGACCTACAGAAGTAATGGAGGGAATGGAAAAGGAGGTCGTCGGAAAGAAATTGAGAGGAAAGAATTTATAGGATTTACTATTAATTGAATGAGAAGTTAAGTGTGAGAGCGGAAACTAGGATGCCTCTAAGGGTTCTCAGTTAAGAGATCATGTATTTGAGGATACCACACATTGAGACAGGGACTAGAACAGAAGCAAAAATAGAGGAGGTAAAGCATGGGAGGGAGAAATTAGTTCTGTTTTGATCTCTTAGATCTGAGGTGTTTGTGGGATGCTCATCAAGTTGAATCTCAAGGAAAAGACAGATTCTAGGAAACCACTTAGAAAATCTGATGTCAGTGAAACCAATCCACTGATGCCGCACTTCAGAGCTGAGGTCCTTGACAATACTCTTGTGAAATGAGAAAGGGAGTGCTTCCTGTTTTTAACCCTCTTAGGGCTCCACACCAAAGGGCTCTAAAACATGATAGATTTTACCATTATACCTCCTTTATATCATACACATAGCCATTTGCTCTCAAGAGTACACCCACCTTTTAAAGAACCTGTATATCACACTTAATGTGTCAATTTGGCTAGGCTATAGGACCCAGTCATTCAATTAAATATTAATCTAGGTATGTTATACATATCAAGTTATGTTATACATGTAGTTAACATCTACAATTAACTGACTTTAAGTAGAGAAGATTATCCTTAGTAATCTGGTGGGAGAGGGGGGAAGGATGACAGTGGTCATTCAATCAGTTGAAAGACCTTGAGAGCAAAGCTAAACCTACAACTAACACCATACTTAATGGTGAAAGAAAAGATGCTTCCCCTTAATATCAATTATGAGACAGGATGTCTGATCTCCTTTGCTTCTATTCCATGGATTACTTCACATTATAGCTATAGAAATTAGGCAAGAAAAATAAATAAATGGTATCCAGACTGGAAAAGAAGAAAAAAACTATCTGCAGGTGACATGATCTTATATGTGGAAAAATCCTTAAAAATCCACTAAAAAACTACTAAAACTAATAAGTAAGTTTAGGAAAATTGTAGGATTCGAGGTCAATGTACAAAAATAGATTTTATTTCCATACATTTGCAATGAGCCATCCAACATAAAATTAAAATAATTCCATGCATAATAATATCAAAAAAGAATAAAATACTAGAAATAAACTTAACAAAATAATTGCAAAATATCTGAAAACTACAACACACTGTAAATAGAAATTAAAGATCCAAATAAATTGAAAAACATCTCATATTCATGGATTGGAAGATTTAATATTGTTAAGATGGCAGTACTGCCCAAAATGAACTACAGATTCAATGTAATCTTTATCAAAATCCCAGCTGTCTTGGTTCAAATTGACAAGCAGATTCTAAAATTGATATATAATCACAAGGGATTCACATTAGAAAAAACAATCTTGAAACAGAATAAAGGACTCACACGTCCCAATTTCAAAATGTATATACAAAGCAATGGTATAAACAATAGTATAGACAAAAATAAACATATAGATAAATGGAAGAGAAATGGAATAGAAACAAGAGCTCAACAACAAACTCCTATACCTATGATCAACCGATTTTTGACAACAGTGCCGAAACCATTCAATAGGAAAGAATGGTTTTCTCAACAAATGGTGCTGGGTCAACTAGATAGTCACATGCAAAAGAATTAAGTTCATGCCTCATCTCACACAATATACAAAAATTAACTCAAAATGAATCAAAGACCTAAATGTACGGGCACATTTTCTTAGAAGAAATATAGGGAAAAATTTTCATGACCTTGCATTTGTCAAAAATTCTTAGATATGACACCCAAAGCACAGGCAACAAAAGATAAAATAAATTAGACTTCATTGAAATTAAAAACTTTTGTGCTTCAAAGAACACTATCAAGAAAGTGAAAAGACAACCTACCTAATGGGAGAAATATTTGCAAGTTATATATCGAATAAGAAAGAAAAGATGCTTATAATATTTATATCATATATAAAGAGCTCTTACAACTCAATAATAAGACAAATAGCCCAATAAAAAATGAGCAAAGTATCCACATAGTCATTTCTTCAAAGAAGATATATTTTAGCCCCATTAAGTACATGGAAAAATATGCAACATCATTAGTAAATTCAAATCATAATGAGATACCATTTCACACCCACTAAGATGGCTAGGAAAAAAGTAAGATAACAAATGAATGGTGAGAATGTGGAGAAACTGGAACCCTCAACAATACCAGCCATTTTGGAATACAGTCTGGCAGTTCTTCAAATGATTAAACACAAGTTTTTATATAATCCAGCAATTCTGCTCCTAGATATACACCCAAGAGAAAAGAAAACATATATCCACACATAAAATTGTACACAAATGTTTATAGTGACATGATTCATAATAGCCAAAAGTTGGAAACAACCCAAATATCCATCAATGGATAAATGGAGGATAATTCATCTTAGAATCCATTGGAGTGAAGTATTTATACATGCTACAACAAAGATGAACCTTAAAAATATTACGCTAAGTGAAGGAACCCAGCCACAAGATCACATATTATATGATTCCAATTATATAAAAGTTCAAAACAGATAAATCTATAGGGATGGAAAAAGTAGATTAGTTGTTCTGTAAGGCTGTGGAGTTGGGGGGAATAGATGTAGGGATGGAGGGACAGGAAAGAATGTGGAGTTTCTTTTTGAGATGATAAAAATAGTCTAAAATTGACTGTGGTAATAATTGCACATATCTGAGAATATACTAAAAATCATTGAATTGTACACTTTAAGTGGGTGAATTATATCTCAATAAAGTTGTTTTTTAAAAAGGAGCAAAACTGGTATTTCCCTGAGGAAGAAGAAAATCTGCCTGCGGATAGTAGCTTTAGCTCCTGTCAGAGTTTCTAGCCTACGAACATGGCCTACAGATTTTGGACTAGCCAACCAGCACAATCAAATAAACCAATTTGGGGGAGGGGGGCATGAGGAGAGAATGAGATTTCTGTACTTCCCACTGTTTCTGTTTTTCAAGTAGAACACTGGTTAATACAGATTTTGACATTCAGAAGTGGGGTGCTGCTGTAACAAATACCTAAAAATGTGCCAGTGGCTTCGGAATTGGGTTATAGGTAGAGGCTGAAATAATTTCAAGGTGCTTGACAGAAAAATCCTAGATTGTTTTGCAGAGACGACTGGTAGAAATATGGACGTTAAAGGTACTTCTGGTGAGATCTCAGCAGGAAACAGGGAACGTGTTATTAGAAACTGGAGGAAAGGCAAACCTTGTTAAAAAGCAGCAGAACTTGGCTGAACTGTGTTCTACTTTGGAAAAGCAGAACTTGTAAGAGATGAACTTGAATATTTAGCTGAGGACATTTCCAAAGTGTTAAAGGTGCTGCCTGATTTTTCCTTGCTGCTTAAAGTAAAATGCAAAAGGAAGGAGATAAATTAAGGGAGTACTGTTAAGCAAAAAGGAACCAGCACTTCATGATTTGAGAGGTTCTCAGTCTATCCATATTGCAAAGGATGCTAAAATTAGGAAATTCACTGTTGAGAAAACCTGCTCTGTAGAGAAAGCCAAGAGTGTAGCTGGACAGTCTTTTGCTGAAGAGATTAGGTGTGTGACTCATTTTCCAATCAACCATCTCAACAGAAGCCAAGAATAGAGATGAGGTCATCCAGGAAGAATCTGTGGAGAATCCTCTTGTCTGATGATGTGGATCCCCTTGGGATACACAGGAGGCCCATAGATTTTGATGGTATTATACCAGCACAAACATTGCCAGTTGGACTGATAGGGACAGAGACTGGACCACATGGAAAAAAGGTTGTATACTCCTAGCGTTCTGCAGGCAGGAAATGGGTTTATAGAGCTACCCAGCTGCAAACATGTGTTACCCTTCAAGAAAAAGTTAGAATGACTCAAGGCGAAATTGCCATGGGCCCAGAGGCCAAGGACAATGGAGTTGCCAGTAAGGATGCAGAGGATTATGGAGCCATAGGCACAGAGGAAGGAGCCTCAAGCCACAGAGGATTATTCTTAAGTCTCAAAATCTAATGAAATCTGTCCTGCCAGATTTCAAACTTGCTTGGTACTAGTGACCCCTTCATTTCTTTTAATGTCCCCTTTTGTAATGTGGATGTCTATACTCTACCTGTCCCACCATTGTACTTTGGAAGCAAATAACTTGAGTTCTATGTTCACAGGTTCACAGATGGAGAGGAATTCTGTCCCAAGACAGATGATGCCCAGAATCTCACCCATACCTGATTTAGATGATCAGATTTGGGTGCCTTTGAGTTCACAATATTTACTTAAGATTTTAGACTAAGAGTTGATGATGTAATGAGTTGAGACTTTGGGCAATATTGGGTGGGGTGAATGTATTTTGCACATGGAATGGACATAAATTTTGGGGAGTCAGAGGGTGGACTCTAGTGAGTTGAATGGTGATCTCCCAAGATATATGACCATCCAGAGTCTATATATATATAACCTTATTTGGAAAAAGCGTCTTGGAAGATGTACTTACTTAAGTAAAGACCTTGAGGCAATCATCCTGGAGTAGAGTGGGCCTTAAATCCAATGATTAGTTCTCACAAAAAAGAAAGGGACACAGAGAGGTGAAAACACAGGCAGAGACTGACATTGTACTGCCACGGGCTATAGAATTCCAGGAGCCACCAGAAGCCAGGGGAGGCAAGAGAGGATTCTTCCCTAGAGCATTCAGACAGAGAATGGCCCTGCCAACACTGTGTTCAGAATCTTGGCCTCCAAAACTGTATGAGAATAAATTTCTGTTGCTTTAAGCCATCAAGTTTGTGGTAATTTGCTACAGCAGTCCAAGGATATGACTCCACGGGGCATGGGTGAATTCTGTTGCCAGTCCATGCTCCCAGAACCATCACTCCCTTCTGATAACTTACATCTAGTGAATGAGCCAAATTCTCTGTCACAGACTTACCTTTACACTGTGGAAACTGTATTCTCACATATCCCATTGTCCTTTCCTGCAACCAGCTTCAGCTAAAGCCACCTCCATACAACAGGTGGATTTTATATCATGGAGCTTCAGTTGGAAGATGGAGTGGCCAGGGTACCAGCTGAGTGTCTCCTAAGAGAATTCTCCACTCCATAAATTTGTGGATACCCCTGTTGGGTAGAAGGTACCACTTTCAGATGCCAGAGTACCCAAATCTAAATAAATGGATGGACTACTCAAACTATTATAATATCTGAATCCCAAAATGTTCTGTGAAATTATTTTGAGGGATTTTCATTTTAATTATGTTTTATCTTTGACATATCATGATTATGAATACATATTGCCATCATCATAATTTTTAAATAAATAGACTAAAATGTACTAAGCACAGTGGTAGGCACAAAAATATTATTTGAATTAGGTCTGAGGATCTAATGTATAACATGGTGACTAAACCTAAAAATGTATAATTAAAATTTGCTGAGACAGTAGAATTTAAAGGTTCTCACTAAAAAAAAAAAAAATGTGAGATGACGAATGCGTTAACTCAACGGGAGGAGTCTTTTCACAATGGATACACATATCAAATCATCACGTTGTACACTTTAAGTACCTTACAATTTTGTCAATTATACCTCAATAAAGTGGAGAAAAAACTTAATTAAGATGTATAGAATGGAATAGATGGAGGTTTTAGTAGTTTAAAAGATATCTTCTAGGGGTGCCTGGGTGGCTCAGTCAGTTAAGCATCTGACTCTTGACATCGTCTCAGGCCATAATCTCAGGGTTTGTGAGGTCGAGCCCCTCCTCACACTCTGCGCTGACAGTATGGGGCCTGCCTGGGATTTTCTCGCTCCCTCTCTCTCTCTCTCTCTCTGCCCCTCCTCCACTCATGCTTTTTCCCTCTCTCAAAATAATTAAATAAACCTTGAAAAAAAACCGGAAGAAACAATTATTCTAAACAATACAGAACTAAATTGTTTCTCCCTGAAATCTCAAAGAAGGTATATGTAGACAGATCAGAGCCACCAAGGTGAATTTTCAAAGTCTTTAGAGGCCCAGGCTGACTGTATCTTTCATCTCAACCCTCCTATTGCATAGCTTCCATTCTTAAGGCTTATTCACAGTTTCAATATGGCTGATTAATTTCAACTATCAAATCACCATGAAGAAGGAAGAGAAGAAAGAATGCTCTTCCCTTCACTTCTAAGGAGCCTTCCTAAAAGTCTTCCTCCACTTATACCTCATTGGCCAGGTCAATGTGCAAGGGAGACTGGAAAATAAAGCTTTCAGCTGGACTCATTGCAACGATTTGGTTACTAAGGAATAAGAGGATGATCCACTTGCAGAAGCATTTACTAGCCTGTGATACAACGAGTTTCAACATATGCCATAGGTCAATTTCTGAATGTCAGACTTAAGAATTACAATGATTATGCAAAATACACCTCTCATGGTGGTATCACTTACTTCTGTTCATCATCTTGCTTGATCTGCCATACTCCAGAAAAAGGGAAGAAACTCTTCCACTATCAAAATTGTAAACAATACATTACAAATTAATTTTATATTTTAAGCTTCTGGTATTTAAATGAAAAGATACTTTTAACAAGGTAAAAAGAAATGGTAGGTCTAAGAGTTAAAGTTAAAAAAAAAAAGTCCATTGTCCAAAATGCTGTACTAGGGTCTTCTTAATAATGATGGTGAGGTTCCAAATGTAGTAAATACAGAGCACTACTGAACCATCATCCATTTCTATGTTCCGGCATATCTGAATGTGATTATCAACTTGAGGGAGTAGCCTGAGAAAAGTTTATTTTCAGGGGGTCTTAAAGAACTCAGTGGCAGGGAAGAATACAAGCATGGCAAGAATGACCTCTCAAGTCAGAGGAGAATAGGGATTCTGAAAACAGCATGGCCGAGACTATGCAAATCTGCTCCCAACACTGCTCCCCTGGTACAGATCTGAATCCTCAGGAGAAAGGAGGCTATGAGTAAAACTAAAAATCTCTGTAACACTCAAGCATCACTCCTTAAGGCACATCTAACACAATGTAACCCTAAAGGTAGGAAGATATGTTCTCCAGTTCCGCAGGAGGGCACCCGAAAGCTTTGCCATGCTGGGAGCTTTGTGCAGCCACCAGGATAGCACTGATAATGGCCAACACCCAGTGGTAGAGAAGCACAGACTAACAAGGTCCCTCCTTGCCCCCTCTCTGCCTGGCCCAGTTGTTTGATGACACAGATCTATGGCGCTCACTCAAAGTACTGCAGAGGGCCAGCTAAGAAGCACCATCTCCCATACCTGCAAGAGTGAGAACAGCCACTAGCAAGGAAATCACTCTTTCCAGAAGAGCAGTGAGAATGTCAGGGGGACAAATTGTGTTCAAGCACATGTGAAATATCCCCTGGGCTGCTGAGACTCGATAGAGACTGCAGGACTTCATAAAGGTCTACATAGTTGCACGGTTAGTGGTCCATAACTAGGATAATTTGAGTTACATATGTATTTTTCCTGGCAAGAATACTCAGACATCAAACTGCAACAAAAATTTTAAGAGAATGCTCTAAAATTACAATGCAATTTTAGATATTACTGAAGCATGGAGACTAGTTTTTGCTGCATAGTAGATACCAAAAATTATAGAGTTTCAAGACATCCTTACTTCATGTCATTCAAAAATGTTTATAAAGCACCTACCATATATGCCCTATGCTAATTGCTAGGGATGTAGAGCTGAGCCACAAATATGTGGATGATAGAGTCTAGTCAAAGTCAATGTTAGGTATGGGCTGTAGAAGCTAGCAATTCACGTTTGCCCCAGAAAATTCACCAACATATTTTATTTATTTGAAAAAAGTATATTTGGTTACTGTGACAGGTTGAATTATTGTTCCATTTTTTTTCACTTTCTTCTTATATAATTATACATTATATACTTTTTGGCATGTGACTGTTTATCAGATTTATTGAAGTGTAATTTATATGCCATAACTTTCACCCATTGTAAGCACATAGTGCAATATTTGGTAAATTTATAAAGCAATGGAGCCATCATCACAGTGCAGTTTTAGGACACTTGTCCTACCTCAAGAAGTTTCCTCATGCTACATGCAATCTATCCCGTCTCCTATCCCCAGATCCAGGCTATCATCCCTCTATATCGTTTTCCCTTTTTAGAAATGGGATCACTTAATATATAGTCTTTTGTGTCTGGTTTCTTTCACTCAATATAATGGCTTTCAGATTCATTCATATTATTGCCTGTATCAAACTTCATTCCTTTTTATTGCTAAATAGTATTCCATTGTATGGATATACGGATATACCACATGTGCTTACCCATTTCCCAGTTGATTAACATCTGGATTCTTTACAAATTTGGGCTCTTAAAAATAATGCTGCTATGAGTGTTCACGTGCAAGTATTTGTGTGGCTTCATTTCTCTTGAGTAATTACAGAACAGTGGAAATGCTGGACAGTATTGTAAGTATATGTGTAATTTGTCAAGAAATTGTCAAACTTTTCCAAAGTAGATGTAACATTTTACATTCTCATGAGCACTGAATAAGTAATTCAGTTTGTCTACATCCTTGCCAACACTCACTATTGTCAGGCTTTTTCATAATAGGTCTATAGGTCTGTAGTGATATTTCATTTTAGTTTTAATTAATCTTTCCCAAGTGTTTTTATCTTTTCATGTGCTTATTAGCCATTTGCATGTGATTAGTGAAATGCCTATTCAAATCTTCTATCCATTTTTAAATTGGGTTGTCTTTTTTATTATTGAGTTGTAAGAGCTATACATTCTGAATATGTCTTTTATCAGATATCCGATCTACAAATATTTTCTCCTAGTCTGTGGTTTGTCTTTTCATTTTCATGATGGTCTTTTGAAGAGTAAAATATCTTAACTTTGATAAAGTCCTTTTTATTTATTTTTTCATTTACAGATTGTTTTCATGTCAGATGTAAAAAAGTGTTGCCTAACCTAAGGTCACAAAAATTTTTCTCTTATTTCTTTTTTTTCTCTTATTCTCTTCTAGAAATACTATAGTTCTCACTCTTACATTTAGGCCTTTGATCTATTGTGAATTAATTTTTTCGTGCGCAATGTAAAGTAAGTTCATTTAAAAATTTTTGCATATGGATATCTAATTGTCTCAGTACAACTTGTTAAAAAGAGTATTGTTTCCTGATTGAAGTGTGTTAGCATCTTTTTTTAAAGTAAATTTACCATAAATCTTAGAAGTTATTTATAAACTCTATTTTGTTCCACTGACCGATACGTTTATTCTTATACGATACAGTCTGATGACTGTAGCCTTATATTAAGTTTGAAATCAGACAAGGTAAATCCTCCAACCTTTTTTTCTCCAAAATTGTTTTCCTAATCAGTTCCTTGCATTCCCATATAAACTTTAGGACCAATTGTCAAATTTTACAAGAAAAAAGCCTGCTGGAATTTTGACAGAGATTATATTAAATCTATAGATAATTTGGGGAAAAACTGCCAACTAAAAAAGTCTTTTTTTTTAATGTTTATTTATTTATTTTGAGAGACAGAGACAGCACAAGTGGGGAAGGTGCAGAGAGAGCCCAAGTAGGCTCCATGCTGTCAGTGCAGAGCCCAACATGGGGCTCAATCCCACAAACTGTGAGATCATGACCTGAGCCAAAATCAAGAGTTGTACGTTTAACCAACTGAGCCACCCAGGTGCCCCCATCTTAAGAAGTCTTATAATCCATGAACATGGTTTATCTCTCCATGAATTCAGATCTTCTGTAATTTCTCCCAGCAATGTTTTATACTGTTTTAGCATTTAGCTCCTGCACTTTTATTATGTATATTCCTAAGCATTTTTTCTTTTTGCTATTTTTATGAATGAATTCCTTTCTTAAATTTATTTTCAGATGGTTCATTGCTAATATAAGAACATTGATTTTTATATATTCATTTTGTATCTTGCAGCCTTGTTAAGCTCACTTATTGGTTCTAACATACACATACATACATCAGTATAATTTTAGGGCTTTGTACATATAAAAGCATAAGGTCGTTATTTTCCTTGCTTTATCACACTGGCTAAAACATTCAGTAAAATTTTGAAAAGAAGTTGTGAATGGGGACACCTGGGAGGCTCAGGATGTTAAGTGTCCGACTCTTGATTTCAGCTCAGTTCATGATCTCATGGTTATGGGATCAAGCCCCAAATCTGGCTCCATGCTGAGCATGGAGACTGCTTTAGATTCTCTCTCTCCCTGTCTCCCTCCCCCTCTCACTTGTGCACTCTCTCTCCCTCAAAAAGTAAAAATAAAAATAAATAATTCACGAAAATGGATATTCCTGCCTTATTCCCAATCTCAATGGGAAAGATTTGTTATTTACAATGAAGAATAATGTTAGCTATAGATTTTACATACATGCCCTTTATCAGGTAGGGGAAGTTCCTTCCTATTCATAATTTGTGGAGAATTTTTATCATCAATTGATATTAGATTTTATCAAAGCCTTTATCTGTGGCTACTTAAAAAAATTATGTCACTTTTGTCCTTCATTCTATTAATACAGTATATTCATTGATTTTCAGATATAAAATTATTCTTGCACTCCAGGGACAAATCTTATTTGATCATTGTATATAATCTTTACCTATGTTGCTGATATTTTGCTAATATTTGTTAATATTTGCTAATATTTTGTTAAGGATTTCTGCATTTATGTTCATTAGAAATAACAGCTTCATAGTTTTCTTTTCCTGTGATAACTTTGTCTGGCTTTGGTTTTACACTAAAACTGGCCTTATAGGACAAGCTGGGAAGTGTTCCCTCTTCCTTTTCTTCCTAAAAGCATTTGTATAGAATTGGTATTGCATCTTCCCTAAATATTTAATCAAATTTAGTAGTGATGTCACCTGGGCCTTGGTTTTTCTTTGAAGGAACATTCGTAGTAATTACAATGTCTTTAGGCATTTCAGGTCTATTCAAATTTCATTTTTTCCTGAGATGGTTTTGGTAATTTTTATCTTTCCAAGATATTAACCATCTTAATTTAAGTTCTCTAATTTGTTGGCATAAAGTGGCTCATAATAGCCTCTTCTTATATTTTTAATTTCTGTAAGGTTTTTGGTGATGTTCTCACTTTCATTCCTGATTTCGTTAATTTGTCTTTTCTCGTTTTCTCTCTCTCCTTTTTTAAATGTTTACTTATTTATTTGAAAGAGCAGAGTAAGAGCACGAGCGGGGGAAGAACAGACAGACAGAGGGAGAGAAAGAATTCCAAAAAGGCTCTGTGCTGTCAGAGCGGAGCCCAACATGGGGCTCAATCCCACAAACCATGAGATCATGACCTGAGCCAACATCAAGAGTGGGAGGCTTAACCCACCAAGCCACCCAAGTGCCCCTCTTTGTTATTCTAGCTAAATTTCTATCAATTTTGTTGATTATGTTAATGAAACAACTTTTGTTTTCATGGCTCTTTCTCTATTGTTTTTCTGAATTTTACTTCACTTGTTTCTTCTCTGGTCTTTATTATTTCTTTCCTTCCTTTTACGAGAGGTTTAATATGTTTATCTTTAGCTTCTTGAAGTGGAGGCTTAGACTGATATGAGATTGCTTTACTTTCTAATATAATAAAGTTTTAAGTATCCCTCTCAGCACTCCTTCAGCTACATCTCATAAATTTTGGTAATGTTATGTTTACATTTTCATCCAATTCAGCATATTTGCTAATTTAGCTTGTGATTTCACCTTTGACTCATTGTTTTTCTGAAAGCATATTGAGAAATTCAAAATACTTGGAAAATCCAAAATTGCTTCCTGTTTTTCATTTCTTATTTAATTTTGTGATATTCGGAAAACATATTTTAAGTGTCATTTTATATCCTATAGTATGGTTTACTATGAGAGTTCTATGTGTACTTGAAAAGAATGTGTATTATGTTATTGCTAGGTGCGGTCTGCTATGTCATTTATGTCAAGTTGGTTGCTAATGTTGTTCAAGTCCTGAATATCCTTATTGATGTTGTCTAGTTCTTCTGTCAATTACTAAGAGAGTCATATTGAAATCTACAAGCACTACAATATTGAATTGACTACTTCCTTTAATTCTGCCAGTCTTTGCTACATGTATTTTGGGCTATGGCTCTGGTGTTAGCATTTATAATTGTTATTTCCTCCTGATGTACTGAAATTTTTACCATGATTAAATGTTTTCTTTTATCTTTAGTAGTATTTCTCATCTTAAAGTCTATTTTTATATATTAGTAAAGCCACTCTAGGGATAGCTGTAAACCAACTTAAAAAAAAAAACTTAAAAAAAGCCATTCCAGTTCTTCAATGGTCACTCTTTGCTTTTCCAGCCTTTTACTTTGAAACTACTTGTATCTTTGAATACAAAGTATGCCTTGTATAGACAGCATAGAGTTGGATCTTGCTCTTTCCTCCCTCACAGGTTGGTTATATTTTAAAGTTTATTTTCTTAATAGTGCATCTAAGGATTACAGTACACCTTTGCAATTTATTACATTCTGCTTCAGGATTATCATCATCATCATCATCATCGCCGTCATCATCATAAACAGCAGCTTTGCTCTGGCATATTTCCTCTCATTTTTAGTGCTAGTCTTGTCATACATATTACATCTATACATGTAAACCCCCAATATAACATTATGATTGTTGCTTCAAATGGTCCTTGCTTTTAAAGAAGAGGGGAAAAGATAAAACAATAAAGAGCGTGTTATATTTATTCACATATTTAACACTTTCAGTGTTCCTCATTCTTTCCTCTGGAGTTGAGTCACCATCTGCTACCATGTCTTTTCAGCCTGAAAGACAGTCATTAGAAGTTCTTACAGGACAGGTCCTTTTTTGTTTATCTGGGAAGGTCTTTCTTCTGCCTTCATTTTTGAAAAATGGTTTTGTTAGAAAGCTCTTGGTCAACGACTTTTTTTTTCTATTAACACTTTGGATATGTTCTTCCCCTACTTTCTAGATGCCCTATTTTTATGAGAAATCAGCCATCAGTTGTATTGTTGTTCTCCAGACATGATGAGTCATTTTTCTCTTGCTGCTTCAAGGCTTTGTGTTTGCCTCGTTTTTTTGTAGTTTTTCTTATCATGGGTCTAGGTGTGGATCTCTTCGTGTCTATTCTACTTGGTGGTCACAGAGCTTCTTGGACTATAAATTAAGTTTTTCATCAAATTTAGCAGCTTATGGCTGTTATTAAAAAACAAAACACAGTTTCCCTTTCTCTCTCCCCACTCTCCCTGGACTACCATTATAAGTATGCTGATAGGTTGACATTGTTCTATGGGTCTTTGAGTCTCTGTTCATTTTTCTTCAGTCTTATTTTCTTTTTGTTCTTTAGGTGGGATAATTTCTATTTATCTATCCTCAATACACTAATTATTTCTCCTGTCTTCTCAAATATTCTCTAGACCCATCTAATAAACTTTCCATTTCAGTTATTGTATTTTTCAAATCTAGAATTTGTTCTTACAGATTATATCTCTATTTCCTATTTTTGAGTCATTTCCACCATATTTTCCTTTACTTCTTTGTACCTGGTTTCTTTTCATTCTTCAAACATACTTATAATAGCTGTTTTGATATCTTTGTCTGTTAAATTCAAAACTTTGGCCCACTCTGATTGTTTCTATTGAATACTTATTGTCCTGAGTATGAATTTTACTTTCCTGTTTCCTTGCATTTCTCATATTTTTGGTTGAAAACTGGACATTTTCGATAACATAATGTAACAATTCTGAAGTTTTATCTATTGAGTGATTTGTCTGAAGGATATTTTTAAGTAACTTGAATGAATTTAAACTGCAAAACCTGTCTCCCACAATGTGTATAGCTCCTAATGTTTCCACTTAAGTTCTGAAATTGTGTTTCTAAAATTATTTTTCAGCTTGCCTTATTAGGGCTCACCCCTGTGTTACTAATAGCTTAGTGGTCAGCTAATGATTTATGCTGAAGTGTGCTGAGACACCTCAAGTCCAAAAGCACTTCCAACCTCTGCCAATCAATCTTTGTGTAGATTGAGGAACACATTCAGAGCTCAGATAGTTCTCAAGTATGTCTGGGCTTTTACTTTTCACTTTTTGGTGTCCTCTGGCCATGTGCATAGTTCACAATCCCAGTCAGCCAGAAATGTGTGGAATGTTTATTAAGGCCTTTTATGGCTCTCTCTCACTTCCAGAAGCTCCCCATTAAATTGCTAGCTGGTCTGCCACTTGCCCCAAATAGGATCAGAGCCTCAGGCCAACAAAGCTGTAGGCCTTCCCATTTGTTTCCTACTGGGCTTGCCACCTTTCAATGACAAAGCCATGGGTTTTTGTCTCCAGCCCCAAGTTGAGACTACCCACTCAGGAAGCAAAACTGCTGGCATTCATGGCAAGCACTCCCCTCATAAAACTATAGCTTTCACCAACCAGCCTGGGTTAGGGGAGGTATGGAAGCAGCTCCAACCAGTAAATAAATAAATAAATAAATAAATAAATAAATAAATAAATAAACAAACAAACGAATGAATGAATGAAATAAAAATTTTTTTAAATGGCTGCCAATGGCTGCATATTCCCACAGTCTTACTCAAAATTCTTCAGTTTTTTTCAGTCAGTACTTCTCCACTATTATCTGCCTTTGTTCAATTTCCATAACTCTGAAATGAATGTTATTGAAAATTTTATACAGTTTTATATCTGATTTTGTTTGGCAGAGAGGTTTCACTGACTTCTTCACAGCTGGAGATACATGTGCTGTGTGGCTTTGTAGTACCTCTCCCTAGTGGCAAAAGTATATTTCTTTGTCCCATCAATGTTGGGCTTGGCCATGTGACTGACTTTATCCAGTGGCACATTAGCAGGGGCTTTGAATGTACTCTCATGATGTGCTTGGTTCTTGCATTCCTGGTATGCGTCACCATTAGAGCATACCTCGGATAGTTACTGGTCCTAAAATAAAGAAGTGGGAAGTAGATTTATATCCAATCTTGAGCCTTAAGCCAAGCCCAGCTGAGCTTGGCCAAGTTCAGCCAAACCCCAGCTTAAACCCTAGTGACCTACAAATGCATTAATAAGAAAATAAATATTTATTATTATAGGCAACTGAGATTTTTGCATTGGTTGTTATGCAGCAATGTTGACTTATGCAGTCACCTAAGAATAGATAGTACCCTATCTAACCTGTTCCACATGAACAATAAAAGAAAGTAGTCCCATGCCCTGCTTTGTACATCCTTTTAAATGGATCCAGGCTTAAGGGTAATGTCTAGGTTACAAGCATCATCAAATGCCATGGAGAGATAATGAAACGAGTGGCATGGATTTATCATAAAATTCTTTAGAGTCAAGGGAGAGCAATGTGCCAGGTGTAAGCCTAAAAGAGCCATTTACTTCTGAGAGTTATTGACAAACAAGTAGAGAAGTACATGAAAAATGTCATTGTGCCTTTTATCAGCCTGCCAGACCAAGTTTAGCGCTAACTCAGCATTACTCTCTTACTCTGCATTACAAACTGAGGATCCCTAAGCAAGGATGCATTCTAAACTTCTATTTTGCTGAAAGCTCTGTATTTTTTGCACACAGCGAACAAAGCTTCTTGAGCAGATTCATCAGTTCAGTTTAATTCAACAATATCTGCAACAGAATACCTCCACCATTACAGGGCCAGCACAAGGCGTCCTACTATCCCTCACTTGAATGGTAGAACTCACCAATAAAATGCATGTTATAATGTAATGTGAGATGGGTCATAACAGGCATCTATGTGACAATAGCACTTCCCAGATCTAAGAATGTTAACTTAAAAGTCAAATCTCTCACCAGCACCATAAAGAATATTGTCAGTCTTAGCACTGAAATAGTCCTCATATCGATGTACCCCTGGAATGTGTGTATGCAGAGAATGGAAGACAGCAGGACACTCAAAAAGCTATTGTATGAGAGAGCCGATGTCAGAAAAATCACAAGCAAGGAGAGCAGGATAAATGCTATAAGAACATATCAAAGCACAGCATCAAGCAATGCAACAGAGCTTGGACTGCTGGGAAATAGCAGCAGTACACAAAACAGCCCTGGCTGCAACTGTAAGGAATGTGAAAAGCCTTCGGGTGAACAGCTAAACAACAATAGGCTACAACTACTCACCCAGGTACAGATTTCACATGTGCATAGCTCATTCTACATTAGCCTGTTTAGCCACACCTCTACACAGCAATTGTGGCTTGGACCCCCAGCGCTCTCTTAAAAAACAGAAGTCATCAGAATAATTCTAGATATTCCCCATCAACCCCTTGTATAATTTTATGTGGTTTTCCCCCCCAAAAGTTGTATACGTCAACTCTAATGTCATTTGAAAGTGCCACACTGTAGGTAATAGATTAATAGGAGGACTTCTGGCAGCCACAAATATCTCATTCGTAACCACTGGCCCAGAAGCAAAAAAGATCTTTGCCTTGCAAGAAAACCAGCTATAATAAAACCTATGAACTTTATCTACAGAAGAAGCAGAGCCGACCATGGGCCCTTACACTTGCAATTCTGTAAAAGCTACAGACCTTATAAACTACTTGTCTATTTTCTCTGGAAAACTGTTAGGTTTTCTTAAATGATCAGGGACCTATAGGTTGCACTGGAAAGAGCAAAACAGTATGCTCAAGAAGCAATTACAAGCATTGGGAAAAATACAGTCAAATTCCTAACTGTAGTCACACATCAACCAGTGGCCATTTTATATGACAGCAATAGCCCTGTAAGTTTCACTTCCTAAATAACCCATTAGGGCATCAATAACACACAATATTAAAAAATGTTGAGCTTCATGTGATGACACTGACTTATCAAGAAAATGCTATATTAAGTTGCTTTCTCTGATTAAGAAGATGCAGGGGCACCTGGGTGACTCAGTCAGTTGGGCGTCCGACTCCGGCTCAGGTCATGATCTTGCAGTTTGTGAGTTCGAGCCCTGCATTGGGCTCTGTGCTGACAGCTCAAAGCCTGGAGCCTGCTTTGGATTCTGTGTCTCCCTCTCTCTCTGCCCCTCCCCTGTTCACACTCTGTCTCTTAATAATAAGTAAACGTTAAAAAAAAAAATTAGAAAAAAAAAGAAGATGCAAAAATATAGTATATTTAAGAAGACTTTCACAAAAATTATTGACACAGTGAACATTTTAATGTTTAAATATATCTGGAAAATATACACATGCAAAATATTTTATTGCACAATGGCTCTGTATCACCACTGTTCTGTAGAGATATAAATGTGAGCCATAAATGGAAGCCACATATGTAATTTTAAGTTTTCTAGCAGACGCCTTTTAAAAGTTTTTAAAAGAGTAAAATTAATTCCAATAATAAATGTAACTTAGCCCAATATGGTCAAAATATTATCATTTTAATATGTAACCAACATAAATGAAATGTTTGCAGATTTTATTTGTACTAATTCTATGAAATCTGTTATGTGTTTACACTATGGCATATCTCAGTTCATACTAGCCACATTTTAATTGCTTAGTAAACACATTTGGCTGATGACTACCATATTGGATAGCACAGATGTCAATAAATGAAGCTTTACTGAAGAACTGAAATTAAGGCAAATGTAACCTTGGTATTCCAATCCGATATTCAGAAATACTAGAAGAAATGCAGATATCAAATCACATGTATTTCCCGAGTTTCCCCGAAAGCTCTATAAACAAGGATGAGAGAATTTATCACAAGTGTCTGATAACCATAACCAAAGCAAAAAAAGATTAATACTAATTCCTTGTAAGGGGAGGGGTAGAGTTATAGACTCTTAGAAGTTAGAATGAGGAAGAAACTTTCTCTGTAAAACTTTCTTGAGCACTCAGTAATTAACTATAGCCTTATGGTAAGCATAGCATAATATAGAGTTGTTGAATCACTATGTTGTACACCCAAAACTAATGTAACATTGTGTATCAACTGTATTCAATTAAAAAAATGAAATAAAATAATTTTTAAAAATAAAATGAAGTGTAGCTTTTGATGCCATAGTCCTTTTCTCATTTGCAGAGGAGGAGAATTGTAAGCACTTAAAACCATTTATATAGTCATTTCTGAGATTAATAAGAGAAGTCCAATTTTCAAAGCTGTATCTCTAAAATAGCTAAATTTTCAAAGATTAAATTTCAATCTATGTCTAAATCGCAGTAAAAAACAATCTACTAAATAAATCTAATAAAAGATATTTGAAAGTAGAGCATGTTTTGCACCAGATGTGTATTGATTTAGAATCATTTGACTGTACAAGTTTAAAATTTTGTGAAAACTTGATATTAATATTTAATAATTACATTCTAATTTGGGACTATTAAAACAACATGCAGATTTCTTTGTGTTTAATCGCACTCTTTCTAAGATAAAAAGAAATGAAAAAATCTTATTAATGCAGCATTAAAATTAAACTTATTTTATGCACAAAAGACAAGAAATGTTAACAACATGTTTCTGAGAAAGTATGCTTTCTCACTCACCTAATTCAGGTCTTGCATCATTCTATTTCTTTCCTACAGATCCTGGTCTCACCAAGGACTGTGCCCTATGGAATCCTCTGCTCAACTTCCTGTTATATCTCCTCTTTCTCATTGGATGCAAGCAAGGACAAAACTTAGCAGAGGCTTAGACAAAGAGGAACTATAAAGCGTAGGCCAGGACCGACTGGTAAGAAGGGAAATTCTTAAACGTTAGGTCCTGAGAAGCAGATGAAGGTTGGATCTGTGATCTTACCCCATGCGGTGGTAATTAAGAGCCATTAGAAGCTGGAGAAGTTTGGGGAGGCAGATTCTGGAGGCACAGTAGTATGGAGAAGGAACGTCTCTGAGTAAACTGAGGACTCAATGGAGGAATGATTGCAAGAATGAAGCCTTCAAGGTTATCACAGGGTTTTATTTACCATGAACTTAATTCATCTAAGTACCTTCGTTTTTCATGAATTACGGATATTATTTATTTTTATGATAATAATTGTAATATTTTCTAGCAAGGCTAAATGATCCTAGATCGTTTCATCTTCCTCTGTGACTCTTGTAGTCTAATACTTGATTTCTCTTATCTGAACTTTCTTGAGGCTTTCTTTCTTTTCTAAGTTGTTGAGGCTTTTAGTACAAATCGCAATGTCTACTAGAGTCTAGCTACAGCTGAGTGCATTACCAGACAAACCCAATGGCCCCAACATTAACTTGCTCTTATAAAACATCTTTGTGTTACAGGTTGATTTTTAAAATGAAACTACCTGCTATTTTTTATCTGTTTTGGGCCCTCCCTAACCCCCCATTCTCTCTAAGCTTTGGAGGACCCTTTTGTGACCACTAGTATGACTCCACTCTACAGTAACCATATAGATTAATGCTATTATCCTATTAGTTAATAGGGGGTAAAAAACAAACTGCCTGAGGACAGAAACATGTGGTGATCTTAGGCCTTCATTCTGACGTCTGGCTTCAGGATCTACTCCTCCCCCACAAAGCAGTGCAGACAATTTCCAGGGTGCCAGGCCACCAGGACAAGAATTTGTGGAGTCCAGAACTCATCATTATTTTCCACCTTTCACTTGAGCAGTAAAGTTCTGGCCACCCTTCCTTTTGTAGCTATTGCTGGGTAGACAGGTACTTCAAAGTAAATGGAAGTTTGGATGTAAAAGCTAGTGACTCACACTAACTAAAACGCACATGAGACAAAAGTAAACATCAAGTGCTAGTGTGTTGATTTACGGTGAGTAAGACAACATGACACGCACAATACGTATCGTGTTGGCCTGATCAAAACATTTTTTTTTTCTAGTGGTCCAGCCACACAGAAATCAAAAGGTGGTTCTGTGAGCATGGACTCAAAACAACAGGAAGTAGATAAATCAAATCTTTAGTGCATCTTTTCCGAAAATGTGTTATGTGCTGTGAGACATTTTAATAGATCTTTCCACAACAAAAGGTTCAGTAATCAAGTGATGTTGAGAAACGCTAGATTAAACCAAGGAAAGCAGCTTTCATAACTATTTTCCCTTGGTCTGCAAATGTGAATTCTGAATCTGCAAGGGTTCCTATGGCACTCTTTTTCTAGAATAAATTAGGCTCTCCTCTTAATAGAATAATTATCAATATTTCATGAAACAATATTATCCTATAGATACAGTTTAGGATTCACTGACCAAATTCCTTAGCCTGACATAAACCTTACCACAGGGATGGACCTGCCAATGGGCCTAGCATACTTGAAATACAAAAACTAAAGCCCTGCACCATTCTCCCTTCAGGGACATTCTTATCATAGAACTGAAACAACCCAAGTCCAGTATCCGAGTCATTCTTTTTCCTTTTGTTTGTTTAGTTAGGGCTGCCAATATGTAGCTAAGTTATTTTCCTATTTCTTTAATTTGATTTCATTCTGCATTTAATTCTCACGTTAAAGAGGTTACAGTGAAGGCTTTGCTTGCCTACACGTCACCCCACCTTTTTCAGGTGATTTTCCATACCTTGACTGTGAATTATGTATTGACTTTAAATGTCACTCTAAATGACTCTATTTTCTTTATTTTCAAGCTTTAGTGTCCAGCTACACTAAATACTTATTAAAAATATGTAACCAGAAAATGATATAACTCGTAGACAGAATAATGCCCCCACCCAAAAGTTTACATTCTAATCTCGAGAACCTGCTAACATATTACCTCATATGATGAAAGTACGACTAAGTTAAGGATCCTGAGATGAAGAGATTATTCTGGAAAGATGAATGTAATCACCAAGGTCCTGACAGGTAAAAGAGGGAGGCAGGAGAGTCAGAATCAGAGTAGGAGATGTGACAATGGAAGCATAGGTCTTAGTGACGCAATTGCCAGCCAGAAGGAGGCCATGAGCCAAGGAATTCTCCCCTAGCACCTCTAGAAGGAATGAAGCCCTGCTGACACCTTGATTTTAGACCCATGAGACCCATTTCAGATTTCAGACCTTCAAGACTATAAAGATAATAAATTTGTGTTGCTCTAAGCCACTAACTCTGTGGTTATTTGTTAAAACAGTAATAGGAAAGGAATCCAATAACCAAAATTTTGGAGACATCAATCCCCTGTCTACTTGGTCTTTTGACACCCATTTCCAACATACAACTCTCTGGGTTCAAACTTGAGTAATACTCTGAGCCACGATATCTGTCTGTCCTTTAAAATCTATTTGGGGATTCATGTGAATCTCACTTTACAATGCTATGTAGGACAACTTACATCTAAGAATCTCAAGTTTCAATAAGCATTAAATAGTTAAAGGTTTCAAAAAGAGATTAATTTAGTTAGAGAGCAAAAAGATGAAAGCTATTAACTGGAGATGACAACTACCAGAGAAACGTGTTTTTAGGGCCCCTAAAGTAGAATGAAATCAGGAGAACTGACCCATGCTAAGTAAACTCACAAGAGACTTGACATAAACTGTATTAATCAGAGTTCGCCAGAGAAACAGAACCAAGAGGATGTGTACATAAATAGAGAGAGATTTACTTTAAAGGATTGGCTTTTGGGGCACCTGCATGGTTCAGTCAGTTAAGTGTCTGACTCTTGCTAGGCTCAGGTCATGATCTCACAGTTTGTGAGTTCAAGCCCCATGTTGGACTCTGTGCTCATGGCACAGAGCCTGCTTGGAATTCTGTGTCTCCTTCTCTCTTGCCCCTCCCCTCCATTCTCACACACTCTCTCTCTCCGTCTCTGTCAAAAATAAACTCTCTCTCCATCTCTCTCAAAAATAAATAAATACACTTTATTTTTATTTTTAAAAAAGGAATTGGCTTATGTGATTATAAAGGCAATCTGTGGAGTGGGTTGTCAGTCTGGAGACCCAGGGAAGAACCAATGTTGCAGTTCAAGTCCAAAGGCTGTGCGCTTGTAAAACTTGCTTGAGGAAAGGTCAGTCTTTTGTTCTAGTCAGGACTTCATCTGATTAGATGAGGTCTACCCACATTATAAGGGCAATACGTTTCACTCAAAGTCCACCATTTTAAATTTAAACCTCATCCAAAACACCTTTGCAGAAACATACAGAACAATGTTTGGCCAAATATCTGGGGACCAAAGCCCAGTCAAGTTGACGCATAAAATTAACCATCACATAAACCAAAGGCCAATTCATTAATTTAAATTTAGGACACTTCTTTCCAGAATTTAAAATATGTATGTTCTTGCCAGGAAACCTTACTATTAGAACATCTAGTAGATGAAATTAATAAACCGTAAGCTGCTTGATGAATGTGAATCAGAACAAAGGCAGTAGGACAGTTGTGTGGAATAATTCACTGTACTGATCAGACTCTACTAGGTGCCTGACAGTTTCACTATCCTTCAAAAAAGCCTCTGAGGTCCTGCCTTTTGAAATTGTCCCTATCAATAGATTTCTAGTCTTTGTTCCACTTGAGCCTACAAAGATGAGCCATCATCTAGAAGTCTAGGAGGTGGCCCTGTATTAGATGGCAACTAAGAGCATTTTTCTTTCAGATTTTGAACATAAAACATGGGAGAGAGAGAAAGTAAGGAAAAGTTTTAGGACATGAGAAACAATGTTTTACTAAAAGCAGTGATTTAGAAGAAAAATTGGAGATTTTGTTAGTTTGCAAGTATGTAATAAGTACAGGTGGAAAAAGAAACAAAGTTGGTAATACCAAATCATTGCACCTGGAAAACTCGTTGAGTGAGAGGCCTCCAGCCAGTGAGAGTTATTTTGGAGTCCCGAGCATAAACCACCTACCAGTTCTCTCACTATCTTCCAATAAATCCCACTGGTTGAGGTAAACTGTGACTGTCTCCTCTCTACTTGTAGTCAAAAAGTCAAACACATTACCTAGGCTCTAAGGAAAGCCAGACAGACCTTTACTACCCAACCAGAGAGTCCACCTCTCCCAATGACTAAAGTTTTTCTATGCCCTGGAAGCAATGTCTAGATTCTAGATTTCTTTAGACAGTGTCAGAGACCTAAAATACCTCTGTAGGTTTTTGTCCCCCTCCCAACATCATATTATTATAACATGCAAAATATATATACCCAAACAGGGTGGCTGACAATTAGTCAGTTTAGTGCTCTGACCTTGTTTTTACTGTAGAATATGATTCAGTTGTTCATCTGATTCCTGGAATGATCTAGGCTGCACTTTTGAAAACTGTGGTACCACCAAGACTGAATCAGGAAGAAATCAAAAAATCTAAATAAACCAATTATTAGTAAGGAGACTGAATCAGTAATAATAATAATAAAATATCCCAACAAATAATGGCCCAAGACCAGATGACTTCACTGGTAAATTTTACCAAATATTTAAAAAATAATTAACACTAATCCTTCACAACCTCTTCCAAAAAATTGAACAGAAGAAAACACTCCCAAATTTATTTTATGAAGCCAGTATTATCCTGACACCAAAACCAGAAAAGAATGCTACTAGAAAAGAAACCTACAGGCAAATATCCTTAATGAATATAGATGAAAAATTCTCAATAAACTACTAGAAAACTGGGGCGCCTGGATGGCTCAATGAGTTGAGTGTTTGACTCTTGATTTTGGCTTGGGTCATGATCCCAGAGTCATGGGATCAAGCCCCACATTGGGCTTTGCACTGAGCATGGAGCCTGCTTAAGAGTCTCTCTCAGGGCACCTGGGTGGTTCAATCCATTAAGCGTCCAACTCTTGGTTTCAGCTCAGGTCATATCTCACTGTTCCTGGGATGGAGCCCTGCAATTGGTCTCTCAGCTGAACAGCACGGGGCTTGCTTGGGATTCTCTTGCTCCCTCTCTCTCTCTTTCTGACCCTCCCCTGCTCACGAGTATGTTCTCTCTCTCTCAAAATAAATAAATAAACATTAAAAAAGATTCTCTCTCTCCCTCTGACCCCCTACCCTGCTTTTGCTCTCTCTTTCTCTCTAAAATTAAAAAAAAATACTAGGGTTGGGATGAGCACTGGGTGTTCTACAATAAATTTCATATTAAAAATAAATAAATAAATAAATAAATAAATAAATAAATAAATAAATAAAAATAAAGACAAAAAAATACTAGAATAATGAATTTGGCAGCAAATTAAAAGGATCATTCATCATGATCGAGTGGGATTTATCCCTGAAATGCAAGATGGTTCAACATACACAAATCAATCAATGTGATACATCACATTAATAGAATGAAAAAAAGAACCATATGATCATCTCAATAGATGCAGAAAAAGCATCTGAAAAAAAATTCAACATCCATTCATGATAAAAACTCTTAGCATATCAGGTATCAGAGGAATATATCTCAGCACAATAAAGGTCATATATGAGAAGCCCACAGCTAACATTATACTCAGTGATGAAAGATTGAAAGCTTTTCCTCTAAGATCAGGAACAAGACAATGGTGCCCACCCTCACCACTCTTATCCAACATAGTACTAGCAGTCCTGGCTAGAGCAATTGGGCAAGAAAAATAAATAAAAGGTTTCAGAAATTGGAAAGGAAGAAGTAAAATTGTCTCTATTTGCATATGACATGATTTTATATATAGAAAACCTAAAGACTCAACCAAAAAAAAGAAAAAACCTGTTAGATCTAATCAGTGAATGTGTAAAGTTGTAAAACACATTAACATACAAAAATCAGTAATACTCCTATACATTAACAACAAATTTTCTGAAAAAGAAGTTCAAACATCTATTTCATTCACAATAGCATCAAAAAAATGAAATACTTAGGAATAAATTTACCTAAAAAGGTGAAAGATCTCTACTCTGAAAATGGCAAAATGTTGTTAAAAAAATCAAAGACATAAATACATGGAAAGATATCCTGTATTCATGGACTGGAAGAACAAATATTGTTAAAATGTTATTAATACCAAGAGCCATTTATAGATTTAAATGAAATCTCTATCAAGATTCCAATGGCATTTTTTACAAAGACAAAACCTTCTAAAATTTACATAGAGCCACCAAAGATCCTAAATATCCAAAGAAATTCTGAAAAAGAACAGAGCAGGAGGCATCCCATTTCCTGATTTCAAGCTCTACTAGACGCCTGTAGTCATCAAAACAGTACAGTACTGGCAAATAAAAGCAGACAAATAGGCCAATGGAACAGAATCAAGAACTCAGATATAAACCCAAACATATACAGTCAACTAATATTTGACAAGACAGCCAGGAATACTCGATGAAGAAAAGACAGTCTTTTCAACAAGTAGTGCTGGGATGTTTGGGTATTCACGTATAAAAGAATGCAACAGGATCTATATCTTATACAACTCACAAAAATTAACTCAAAATGCATTAAAGACAAATGTAAGACCTGAAACCATAAAACTCCTAGAAGAAAACATAGGAACAAAAAACTCTTTGACATGGGCCTTGGTAATGATTTTTTGGATATGACACCTAAAGCACAAGCCACAAAAGAAAAGAAAAAAAAACAACAAACAATGGCACTGCACCAAACTAAAAAGTTTCTGCACAGGAAAAGAAACCATCAACAAAGTAAAAAGACAACCTACAGAATGGGGAAAAAAATTGCAAATCCTGTATCTGATAAGGGGTTAATATCCAAAATACATAAGGAACTCATTGAACTCAAGAGCAAAAAAAGCAACCCAATTAAAAAATGGGCAAAGGACTTCGATAGACATTTCTCCAAAGAAGACATACAAAAAGGCCACGGTACATGAAAAGATGCTCAACATCACTTGTCATCAGGGAGATGCAAATAAAAACCACTGACTTATCACCTCACACCTGTTAGGATGGCCACCTTCAAAAAGATAACAGATAGCAAATGCTGGCATGGATGTGAAGAGAAAGAAACCCTTGTGCACTGTTGGTGAGAATGGAAGTTGATACAGGCACTATGGAAACAGCAGGGAGGAGCCTCAAAAAATTAAAACTAGACACAGCAATCCCACTTCTGGGAATATATGCAAAGGAAATGAAAGCACTAACTTGAAAAGCTACCTGAATCTACCATATTCACAATAGCATTATTTACAATAGCCAAGACATGGAACCAATCTGAGTGTTCACTGATGGATAAATGAATAAAGAATATACAATGGAATATTATTCAGCCATAAAGGGACAAAAAAAAACAAAAAACAAAAACAAGAAAATCCTACCATTTGTGACAACATAGATGGACCTTGAGGGCATTATACTAAGTGAAATAAGTCAGACAGAGAAAGACAAATACTGCATAATCTCACTTATATGTGGAATTAAAAAGAAAGAAAGAAAGAAAGAAAGAAAGAAAGAAAGAAAGGAAAATATAGAAATATTGGTCAGACTTGTGGTTACCAGAGGCAGGGGATGGATGCGGAATTGGAGGAAGGTGGTCAAAACGTACAAATGTCCAGTTATAAAATAAAGAAAATACTGGAAATGTTATTACAGCATGATGACTGTAGTTAACACTGCTGCATGGTATATAGAAAAGTTGTTAAAAGAGTAAATCCTAAGAGTTCTCATCACAAGAATTTTTTTCCTGTTTTTTTTTTCTTTTTCGTTTAGCCGAACCATATTCTGGTAATCATTTCCCAATATATGCTTATCAAACATCATGCTATATGCCTTAAAGTTACACAGTATTATACCTTATAATATATATATTATATAATTATATAATTATAATATATAATTATATATAATATAATATATATTATATATATTATATATTATTATATATATTATATATAATATATATTATATATATATTATATATAATAATTATATATATAAATATATATTATATATAAATAATATATATATTATATATAATAATATATATAATAATAATATATAATATAATAATAATAATATATAATATATTATAATATAATATAATAGTTAATTCTCAATAAAACTGGAAAAAAGGTTGTGGTACCATTTCATCTTGCTGAAACCTTATTGTAGTTATCTTGTTCTTTATACGACAGTGTTACCCCACTGGTATTGCCCTCTAGGCACCAATTTCTGGATTCTTCCTCAAGGTGTATAAATTTTAAAAATGACTGATCTCGTTCACTATGTTGGATTTTTTTTTTTTAGCTTTCCTGTCACAAGTTAACCTTATTTTCTAGTTCCCACATGACACACCCTCATTTTCCCTTTTTGTACTGACAACAGCAGCATGCTTATTCAAATCTATCAATGAAAAATTAAGAGCTTTCAGATTAATTACAGCATAAACGTTAGGCAGGGACAGAATTATAATGTAAAAATCCAGGCTTATGCAATCAATTTTAGCATATTCACATCCAAGAGAGGAGCAAGGAATCCAAAAGGTGCCGTCAGGGAATTCTCTGACCTTCTTGAAAGTTCCTCGCTTTGCAGATAGGCAAGCAACAACGGAATCCACCAGACAAGATGAGGCCCAGATTGGTGGTCTCTGAGTCGAAGCAATCTGGCAGCTGCTTCGGACTCAGGCCAACAAGCCCTTAGGACCATGTGTCAAGTCAGAGAGGGAGGATTTCGCAGATGCTGTGGGCTCGGGCAGTGAAGAGGGCTCCTGCCTGAGAAGAGAATGAGAGCAAAGTGGCAGAAGAAGACAATAGGGCAGCTCTGTCAAAAAACGACAGGCCCTCCAGTCCCCACACAGCGTCCCTTGGTCCCCCCTCCTGCCTGAGGGCTGGCTCCATAGGATGTAGGGGACTCTGAAGTTCTAGCGTGTTTGTAAGTAGAAAGAAAGTGTTGGTTGGTCTACAGATGAATCCGGTTCCTGGATGATGCCTGGGCAGAGAGTTCAGCTTGCCCCACTTTCTTGTCACAGGAAGCAAGCTGCCACAAAAATCCTTTAGAACAGTGATTCTTTTTCTAACCGTTAGCAAAAGAACCTTTTTTTCAAGTGAATTTTTTTTTCTGGAATGTCAAATATATAAAAATAGTTGAAAGCATATCAGTCCTGAACAGCCCAGAGCCCAAACCCAAGGCCTCCCCACTGAGCCCCACCCCCATAGCAGCCTCTGCAGCCCCTCCGTGAAATATTGGAATTGGTGGGAGACAGTGTAAAAGCCACTGCTTCAGAATGCCAGGCAGTCTGTCTATGAAAGCCTGAAAGCACGAATTCAGGCAAATGTGAACAATAAAAACCAAGCATCGTGCCAACAACCTAAAAATCCTATCAAAGTTGAATCAACTGGTCCCTGGGAAACCCTAAGTGTCAAAGACGTCCTTGAATCCTACCACATCAGCAGTCTACTGTTGGAAATACTCTTATTAAAAAGGCACTAAGAGGCCAGGCAATGGCATGGAACATGCCTAAGCCCCGAATTTGAGTCACAATTCTGCTACTTGCTAGCTGGGTGGTCCTGAGCCCCAACTTTTTCTCATCAGCAAAAGAATGATAATATGTTTCTTTCTCACTTTAAATGGATATAAGGACCAGGAGGATGCCTGGGTGGCTCAGTTGGTTAAGAAGCCGACTTCGGCTCGGGTCACAATCTCGCAGTTCGTGGGTTTGAGCCCCATGTCAGGCTCTGTGCTGCCATCTCAGAGCCTGAAGCCTGCTTCGGATTCTGTGTCTCCCTTTCTCTCTTCCCCTCCCCCATTCATGCTCTGTCTCTCTCTCTCTCTCTCAAAAATAAAATTTAAAAAAAAAAAACATTAAAAAAAATTTAATGGATATAAGGACTAAATGAAAGAAGGCATTAAAGAGGTACGTAAACTCTATGCATGAGAGTTGTTGAAATGATTACAATCTGCTGTCTGTCATGTCATTCATTCACTCTGCAAGTTTTTTATTGAACAGTACTCCAAACGCTGTAGAACAAATAAATTGAGCTAATGTGGATGTGACTTCTCTGTAACCCACTGTACAAGGCAACAGTAAAGAGTAGCAACTTGCTCCCATGAGCAGTGATGGGATCCACACTGCCTGTGCTATCTCCTCCCCACTTCCTGCCTGAGCTCCCTGACGTGCTGTTACAGCTTTCCCCAGGGAGAATCTATTCCTTCCAGTCACTGCTACACTCACTCATTTCCCCCAGAGCGGGGGCCCTGAGGTTCCCTGATCCCCGCCTCTATGCAGAAAATTCAGAGCAACCTGACTTAGTCATTCCATGAGTGATAGACCACCAAAGTTAGATAGACTAACTTTTACACTGTCAAGACTTTGGCAGCACTGACCAACAGAACTTTCTAGACTGATGGAAATGTTCTATATGTGCGGTTTAGTAGCTAGCTACAAGCTACATATGGCTACTGACCTCTTGCAATGTGACCAGTATACCAGAGAAATTGATTTAATTAATTTAAATAGCTACATGTGGCTAGTGGACAGTATAGCTGTAGAGGAATGGAATGGAAGTCAAGCCCGCCCGACCTCTCCAACGAAATCTAGGAAAATATATAGTAATTGTACCCACATCATTTTCAAATATAGCAACCCATATCATATTTTGAATACTTACTGTTTTTTTTTATTTTTTTTTAATGTTTATTTATTTTTGAGACAGAGAGAGACAGAGCATGAATGGGGGAGGGGCAGAGAGAGAGGGAGACACAGAATCGGAAGCAGGCTCCAGGCTCTGAGCCATCAGCCCAGAGCCTGACGCGGGGCTCGAACTCACGAACCGTGAGATCATGACCTGAGCTGAAGTTGGACGCTCAACCGACTGAGCCACCCAGGCGCCCCATGAATACTTATTGTTAAATAAATAATGGTTCTACCATATCCACATGATCTTCCCTAATTCAGTCTCCAATAAGTGCTTCTCCTAATTATTGGAAGTTGTGAACAAAAGCCAATGTCATCTAAGAAGACTGAGCATGCATGTGAGAGATTTAGCACTGTGATCAAATAAAACTTAAAATCAATCTGACACCTATTAATGATGTGTATAATAGTTATAGTACATGCAGTAATTAGTTATAAAGGGTAAGTCATTCTCATAAATCACTAAAATTAGCATAATTTTCACACTGTTTGTTCTACGGTATTCACAAATTACGCCAATATTCTTGGCGTTCTTGAATTCTTTGTAAATGTCCATCCCCAGCATCATTAAAAAAGATCAGAATCCTGGCTCCAAAACTATTGCCACATGTTCTGTCTCAGTGTTCTTTCCCTACCTAATACAATCCACAGTTGAGGTCTTTGGCGCCCCTGGTCATACTGTCAAGTTCTATTACTCTCTGTCCCACCCTTGAGATGCTGCTGATCAGGGCAACTATACTGCTCCCCTCATGAGGTGAACTGTGGATAGACAGCTCTCCCTGATCACCATGCATCAAAGAAGAGGGAAGAGAGAAGAGAGGAGAAAGTAAGAAGGCCAGGAAGGAAGTTGGATGCTAGGCCAAGGCAGCCAAAGGGATTGCTCAATATGGACTCAGGATGGCAGTCTGGAGGCAGAGGGGAACAGCATGGAGTAAAAGACAGGGCCGCAGTTAGACAAGAAGGCCTGCACTCTTGCAGAATGGGATCCTCGTCCTGAAGCCATACCTGGCAGAAGCCTCAGGGCACCTATATTAAGGTAGCCTCCAGGTGCATATATTGTGCTGAGTCGTCCTTGATAAATATGCTTCTAGTGGCTCTAGATCTGACACAGCTTTCACAGTGAAGAACAAAAATAACTAAAATTGCTACAGTCTTGATCTACTGGGAGACCAGAGGAAGCAAAGGAGGCAGTAAGTACCTGAAGTAAGCAGAGAGGATAAGGGGAGGGGAAGGTTTGGAAAGCCCAGAAGAAAGTTCATGGTTCCTCTTGGCTGGGAAAACTGCAGAAATTCGGCAACATTTGCAGGAGACATTAATTTCCATGGCAAGTGTTGAGATATAAATACCTCCAGTCAAACCTGACTGGGCCCTACAGGCAGATTACATGCTTTCCAGGTTAAGGAGGTCAGGGCTCAGAGGATAACTAAAGAAGCAGCCTCCTTACAAATTTTTCTATGCAGAGGTCCAGACACCACCCTGCTCAAGCTAAGCTTTTCCTAAGGTGGAAGCCGTCAAGTTCTGATTTATTTCCAAGGTCCAAAAAATAAAGGAAGAGGAAGAGTTTGGCAATATTTGTACTAACCACAATCCTTTTCCCTTCAAGGGCCCTGTCTATCTTCACAGTTTTCAGTGCGACTCAGAAATAAAATACCAGTAACAATAACAACAAACTACATTCACTGAGGGATTTGTATAAGCTGCACTAAATGTTCCCACCTCTCTTCAGTCTCTCTCTCTCTCTCTCTCTCTCTCTCTCTCTCTCTTTCCGTCTCTCTCTCTCCCAACCTCCTGCATGGCTACTGTACAACTCTTGACTTGACATCCTCTCAATTCACAGAGCCAGCTCAGTGAAAAACCAGCATTTCTTGGACTCAAATTCACTGGGAGGGAGAATTACCTAGCTCAGCTAGAGTCTGAAATCTACCTTGATTGAATCAGCTGATACCAGAAGCTCAGGCACTTACAGAACACAGGTGAGTAGGGGGCCCCAACTGAGGGTGATAGTCCTCAGAGAAGAGATATATGAGCTAAACAAACACTTAGAAACATGTTTCCTGCAGTGCAGTACCTTAGTGGTGTCCATATAGTCCTTCTTTGACCTTGGGGAAGAGCAGTCATCACTGGAGGTAGGGAAAATGCTAAAATAGGAGTTAGGGTAACTTCTAGCTTCTGCATGCTTTTACCTAAGACCGTCTCGGTTACCTCCATCTAGCTAACAAATAAAAGCTGTGTACAAAGGAATTTGGCTCTGTCTAATCCCAGGTACACAGGGTAGAATCACAATCTCTTTTTGATAAGATGTTACTTTTGATTCCTTTGAAGCCAAGAGATTTCTTGGAAGGGAGATGCTACTGATATTAAAGTCCTTGGACGAAGAGATTATTTATTGTACTGCCTTCTTTTCAGAGAATCTGAGAAAACCTGGTGGGAGAAAGTGGCTCAGAAGGCAGTATGTGGGACAACTGTTTCAGAAGTTATATGGGGGGGAGGGGATGAGCTTATGATCTACCAGGGGATTTAGTGTTAAAGGTTCCTGTCCTGGTGATTAAATCACTAAAGTGTCCATTGTAATTAATATTATTAGTTGCCTTTATTAGTCTCCTGTAGAGAAAGTAAGAACCAAGAACGTTAAGCTCACCTTTGGCAGCTGCTGATTGAAAGCAATTCTGAGATGCATCTCTGATGGTGAGCTCCTATGACTAAGGAGAAGACACCAGTACAGAAATCGTTCTGTAGAAAAACTTCAAATAAAGAAAAGCCTATCTCCTAGGAAACCAATCCACTCCTCCTCATTCTCTGTTCAGAAAGATGGCCAGCTTTCCCTTTTCCCATCCCCAACCCCATAATCATTTCCTTCTTCAAAAGCTCACAGTCTAACAAAGCAAGAAGGCATTCTAGATGAGTGTGTGTATTTTTTAAGCTGAATTGTATCCAACCAAGGTCCAACACCATTTCCAAGTTCAGAATCCATTTGAAAAGATATTTGGGAAGTAGAAATGCAGGCAGCTGCCAAATAATCACTTAGATATGACAAGGAATACAGGCTGTGAATTGGAACACAGCTGCAATCTACCTACATAACCATTTTCCATAGGGTAGAATTTAGCAAGTGGTATCTCTATCACAAGGGGTCTGGTTCCTCATATCTCTTGTAAGCAATTTCGCTAATGCTATGACCTTAAGGCACAGTGCCTTAGAGAAGCTTTTACCTACTCAGTTGTTCCATGTGAATTGAGCACCTATTATAAGCCAAACACCAGGCAGGGCACTGGGGGATAAAGAGAAAAAAGAAACAATTAAGGAGTTCAAAGTGTAGCAGGGGAGGCAGAGACACAAATCAATATTGTAGCTACAAAATAAAGAGGTGAGTTCAAAGCACAGTGCTGGTACAAGACAGGGTCAGCCCTACTGAGGGCTTCACAGAAGTGTTCAAAAACACTTCACAGAAGGGGAATCTTTGCATTGGGGTCTTAGAGTGAATAGAAGTTTGTCAAGAAGGCCACTGTGGGGGGGGGGGGGTAGGAAGACTTCCAGACATGGGAAACAGCATATGCAAACGTATTAAGGCATGAAACTGTAAAGTTCAGTCATGGAACTGCAAGTTAGTAACTGAGTAACAGCGGCACTGAGGAAGAAATGAGAGTGGAGAGAGACAAGTAGAGAAGTAGAAAGACACTGGTTCATGAAGGATGTGGTTTGTCACGGTTGAGCAGTTTAGATTTTAGCCTACCAGTGATGGAGAGTATACTGGATTACCTGTGGTCCTCAAAGCTATTCCAACTCCTATGCTCTCTCCTGTACCATAGGAGTTGGAAATCTGGGGAAACATTTCCCAGATCTCTTGTCAGCAGTATTCCAGTTTAAAGTCCACCAATTCAGCATCCTGATAGGCTTTCAGAAGGTAGAAGGAAATCAAAGGCCACCGTTACTCCTCCAATAGTGGTAGGCAAATGTTTGAGCTTCCACAAACATTAGGTTGTTATTAGCGTCCTGCTGTATGTGAAGTACCCACTGTGGTGTTATAGACAGTTATGAACGTTACCATTCTGAACAGTATTCTGAAGTTCTTAACCAGGGCAACAATAGCTGCTTCCTCTTCCCTGAGAAAGTTTACTACCACATTGTAGGCCTACTGGCTTCAGAGCCATCAACAACCTTCTCTGACCTACCGTCCTACAACTTTCCCAATATTTTATAAGCATGATTTGGCAGCATTAAATCTATCCCTGCTCAAAATGCTTCATGCAGTTTCAGTTTCCCTGATCCAAACCCTGACTGGGGCATTTTAGAAGATGACCCTGGTGGCTTTATGAAGAAACAATTGAATGGGGAGAGACTGAGGGCAGGGATATCAAGAGATGGATTATTTCAATAATACAAAGGAAAGATGATGCTCAAAACCAGGAAAATATCAACAGAAACACAGGAGGAGAATAACTTTAAAAATATTTAGGACATGTGACCATTTGGATGGAGAAGAGAAATAAAAGGAGTTTAGGCAGGCTCCAGATTGCTGGTCTAGGTGATCGTACCAATGGTGGAAAAGACAGAATGCAGGACAGGGGAGATCAGAAGAAGACTTGGTGGGCATTACAGATGAGGGTTCAATTTAGAATGTATTAAACTTGGTCTAGATATTAAGTAGGCAGTTGGGTAAATAAATCTGGAAGGGGAGAGGATTCAGCCTGAAGGTATTTATTTTGTAGACCAGGAGCACAGAAATGGTCATTAAACCACGGAAGTGGGTGAAATTGATTAAGGAAAGTGTGTAGCATGAAAAAAAAAAAAAAGAAAGAAACTCATAAAGTTGAGAAAGAATCCTTGAAAAATACCAACAGCTAAAAGCAATTACTAGAAGAGAATCCAAAGGAAGAGATCAAGAGCAGTAATCAGAGAGGTAGGAAAAGTCCAAACAGTATGGTGTTAAGTAGGAGGAGGTCATCTGGAATCATGGGTAAAGATATAACGATGACATAAATGGTAACTAATGGAAGACATCAATTTTAAAATACAGGAAGGATTCAGCTGATTATTTATGTTCACTCAAATGTTATTATTTGTTGCTTTTACACATGGATGCAGTTTTATACAATGCAAAATGAAGGGATGATTTGTAGCTCTAGGCAGTTTCACACTCCACTGGGTTTTATCTCTTCCTTGGTCTTCCTCCTTCACTTAAAGGCAATTTTCCCTTTCCTTCATCCTCTCACGTATCTCCCCTTGTTCTTCTTAGGATGGAGGCAAAGAATTTCTGCCCTTAGAGTTAAGAGTTCCTGCCCACATCTCCCAGATACCCAATCTGCATTTCTTTAGCCAGGCAATCTGAATCGAAGCCTTGTGGACCCTATGTGTGTGCAAGTTAGGCCTGTGACCACTCGCTGACCTATTCTGGTTCAAAAACTGGTAAATGGACCACTAGGGCTGTGTTGAAATCAATTTAATATTCATGACCAGAATATTTTTTCCATGAAATATAAGAGAGTAAAATGGAATAGAAAATACAAGTGTATATTAGTGACAGGAAAGATAAATATTATTTAATAAATCATTTGTTTTGGAGATAGGTTATACGTGTGTGTTTTGGTTATATGCATGTTATGTGTGATGTGTCACAAAGTAAAATATTTGGGCAGTCTTCTAGCTAAAACATGAAAAATAATTACCAAGGTGGATTGAATTCTGTTTTAGTTTATATTTACAAAAGGAGGAGTTCTCTGGTGCAAACAGTTTACTCAGAAAGTGATCCCGGAAAACAAAAGTGAAGGAGTAGGGGGAAAGAGAGCTAAGAAAGGGCAAAAAGCCAATAAAGTGTGCATTTGTGCTGGTTACTGCTATGGATGACTGGGTCTCCATCTTGTTGGGGACACTCTGAGGAAACATGGAGAATGTGCCTCAGCATCGTCCCACTGGAGCAGAGGTCAGCTAACATGTTTTGTAAAGGGTGAGATGTTACATATTTTTCTCTTTGTAGGCCATGCAGTCCCTGTCATAACTACTCAACTCTGCCACTGCAGCATAAAAGCAGCCATAGACAATACGTAAATTAACGGGCACGGCTGTGCTCTAATAAATCTTTATTTATAAAAACAGACGGGAAGGATTTGGCCAAAGCTTGTCAGGCCCTGCACTAGAACACAGGGAGGCTGAGGGATTCCTTTTTCCACCAATTCCTATTGCCCAGTAATTAAAGATGGCCCTAGAGAGTGATAACCTTCCCCACATTTCTGGGCATGCATAGACACTGAGAACACAGCACCCACAGATGTCACGTGTGCTTGATGCAGAATACTGGCTGCCAAGGATGCATGGAAGCGTGCTGGAGTCAGGAGGAAAAACATGGTGTGGCGAAGCGCATCACACATAGAGTAAGGGACAAATGGAGGTTATGAAACTCTGGAGAGTGTATTCACATTCTCCCATATTTGCTGAGGGACCTCACAAGCCTCTTCCAAGCCCTCACGGATCCTGGCCGTATCACCTTTTTCTCTAGAAACACTAAAGCCTGGTGTTTTTATATTCATCACGACCCATTCCCCAAGGAAATTGGTTGTTGCTTTGTAGAGAAGTTTTTTTCTTTTACTTCTTCAAAGTTAACTGTGTGTTCAACTCTCATACCTAGCTTGGCACACAGGCTACCATTTCAATCATTTTCTCTTAAAACTGTCCACACAGAGGAATCTCATCTAATTATTCTTACACAGTCTAAAAGACACAGTCTCTCGTATGCTTTTAAGCTCCTTTTCTTTACCACACAATTTCCTTTTTTCCCCAAATGGATACATCCAATTATTCTCTTCTTGGGTGTTTTAATTTCACACATTTTTGTGCACTTAGAAAGACCATAGATTGCACTACATTCACTGGCAAATCATCAAAAAGCATTTAAATGAAAGAAAATTTTTGTAAAAACAGATTTTTCGTAGCAACATAAGCCTGAGATCACTCCTTGTTTTAAACCACGTAACCAGAGGAGAGGAGAAAGACAAGATTTCATGATTTGATTTCTTTTTAATGACTTTTCATTTATATCGCATTTTTACAGCTCACAGAGCTCTTTCTCATGAACAGTGTGTGGTTTGTAGGTTTCCTTATTTGATCCATGGGGAAACTGAGGCTCAAGTGTTAGGTGTTTTGAACAATTAACAGAGAAAGCTGGTAACAAGACTTGATCTGTAGTCCAACCCCCCTTTCATTCAATCCTATATTCTTTTGGATATGCATTATTCATAACTATCCTGTGAATTACAGAAATGTTAAGGGTTGTTTTTTTGACTACTAATTTCTCACAGGAACTTTATAATACCATGTCATTCAACTTTTTCCAACTGGAAATTGGTTACAAATGCTTGGATATTTTTCGATTTGTTTGTTTTGATGAAGCTAGGTTCCGAGCATGGTAGATTATTTGCAAATATGGCTACAATAACCTTATTTCTCTGTGCTCATGACTTTGACATTCTTCCTATAGAAATAAATACAGTCTATTCGCCCTGCCCTTGAGTCTTGGCTGACCTGTGACTTGCTTTAAGTAGTAGAAGGCGGTGATGTGACACAGTGAAACTTTCAAGTCCAGGCCTCAAGATGCTTCTTGGAACACGGTGATGCCGTATGAGGAAGCCTGGCTCTCCTGCTTAAAGGGCCATGGAGAAAGAGGCCCAATGGCAGGTAAGTGAGGTAAGTGAGTGAAGCCACCTTGGACTATCCAGCCCCATTCAAGCCTCCAGATAATTAAGCCTCATGAGTGACTCTAGATGATACCAGTAGAACTGCCCAGCTAGGCTCATCCCAAATTACTGCCCCACAAAATGACGAGCAAATAAAGACAGCTGTTGTTTTAAGCCACTAAGTTTTGGCATGATTTGTTATACAGCAATACATAACTGATACACTGGTAGTGAGGGATTTGATGACCCATTATTTCATGGAAATAGTGGAGATTCCCTAAAGATCTGTAGCCAAATTTAATGCCTCAGAGATGATGAGTTTTTTTTTCCGTTTTTAAGGAAGGCCATCTTGATTCCCCACGTTTGTTACAGAGTAATAGGATGTCAATACCTAAATAGCTTAAACTTAGTATATTAACTTCTCACAGAACTGCTTGAGCACTCCATTGGAGTGATTTCTGGCAACTATTTTTGTTGCTTGACTCTGCCCCAGTGGCCACAATTAGTCAAGAATAGATACCTAATACAGGCTGGGCCAGTAGAGTCTCTCAGTGGTGAATATAAAATATGGAATAAAGACCCAGAGACTGGAAATCTTTAAGAACTGAGTCTGTTTAATAGGAGGTCTCTGGAAGAAAGGTAATCACTACTCTGAGATCCCCAGTGAGATCCCACACTGGTCCCCACCCTTCCGGAAAAACAGTTGTTCAACTCTTCATTAGATTCAGTGACATATTCAAATATTCATCCGATAAGTCCTCTTTCCCACATAAACTACTTTGAGTTGGTTTTTGTTCCTGGCTGATAAAGAAATCTAAATTAATGGAGATCCCATTCCCACCTGTGGCTGGGTAGAAGCCGAAGGTTGGCTCCTAAGGGTTCCTCGGGAGACACTGGCCCCTCTCTGCTCTCTGACAGTTTGGGCACCAGAAGGAAGCTGCTGTCCAAGAAGATAGTCTCATTGTACAGGGAGATCAGAAAAGCTGGTACCTTAAATTTCTTCACAGTTCCACCTACTGCCCAGATCAGTGCTAACGTCAGATATAAGCAAGTCTCTGTCGATAATTTCTCTGATGAAAGCTCTCCCTGTTCCTATTGCCCCATGTTCTTATCATATGGATATCAACTCCCTACCGTCAGGATCAGCCTTGGTGGTGATGGGAGGAGGAAGAAAATGATGATACCTACAGTTGACTTCTCAGGAAACTGGGTATTTGGTGGTCCGTGGCCAAGTACAAGGTCTTATCCCCACTGCCCACCAGGATATC
Source organism: Panthera leo (assembly GCF_018350215.1). Lineage (NCBI taxonomy): Eukaryota > Metazoa > Chordata > Mammalia > Carnivora > Felidae > Panthera > Panthera leo. Next base: position 47,377,722 of record NC_056685.1, read on the forward strand.
GTTGGCCTTATATAACCTTCCTCCCTGTGACATCAAAAATCTATACTCCTCTACAGCTTACTGTAATATCCTAATTTTAAGCTAAAGTTAGTTAAAGAAGCTGGAACCTTACATAATTACAATTCAGGACCCCCAAAAAAGACTGCAGGTAACAAAGTCATTTTCTATTATATTTGTACAGGGAAAGGTGCATGTTACTGAACAGCTCCTAAGGGCATCCTGTTTTCAGGAAGAGCTCACACAGTTACATGGCTAAATTCCACCTATTTCATTCAGGACAAGCCCGGGAATTGATTTGGTCTTGTTGCTGAAAAGGGAAAATGATCTTAGTAAATGTCCAGCAAATGCGGGTTTCAGAACTCGGGTTTCAGAACTCTACAATGCCATGATAATTTTTGCAAAGGATGAATCAAAGATAAAAGTAAGTGTCCCACTGCAGATGTCATTGTGCCTGGGTCGCTTTTTGGTTCTCTAGAAAATATGAACAAGGCCTGTGAGTTTAAAACTAAGGAAGTTGATGACTTTTAGTAAACAGTTTCAGGTTGTGGCCCACAGATTGGTAGTGAAAATTCACCTCTGGATAAGAGCAAAATCCCTGGTTCTGCTTATATTAGAATTTCTTTCTCCATTTTCAGAAACCAAAGAGTTGAGTTTTTCACAAAGCTATTGGTCTAAGGAAACAAATCTATTTATTCCAATTTCTTGTGAAACAGAAAAAAAAAAAGGGGTAGAATTATGCAAATGTAAAAAATGGAGATGATCTCTTAATGTCACCCCATAAATCCTAAAGTTTACAAGATGTTTCTCGAACCTGAGTAAAAAACTTGCATAGGTTTTAGTTTTAGTAATTCCAAAGAGAACACACTGGAGAGGTAAAATCGTTATTCAAGTTAAAAAGCAAAATTGAACTAAAATCTCTAAAACTCTCCCTTTAGACACATTCATTAAAATTAGGACTATTTCCTTAAAAGGAAGCAAATAAATACTGATATCAGACCTTTATGTAGATAGTTTGTAGATTCTGATGTTTAAGTATCATGGGCAAAGCAGACACCAAAAATATTCCAAGAAAGGAGTGAATTTGGTCACTAGTAACTGTCATTCTTTAAACAACTTACACTCATGACTTGGAAGTCTTTTTTTCATCCATTCATTCACTCCTTTGCACTCACACCTCTAAGCACTCATGCATTCAAAAACATTTACTAAAGGCTACAGTATGCCATGCAATGTAGTAAGCACTGGGGCTGAAGAGAATTAGAATACAGCTCCTGTCCTCAAGAAGCTGACACTCTGATCTCGGAAACTTTCCAGTCTTTGATCTCCTATATCCAGTCGTGAAAACTGATATTAATGTTTTCTTTTTCCATTTCTTTCTTGCCTCTGCCACAATTAAGGTCATTACTTGGTGGCTGAATGATTAAAATTTTTTTCTAGGGGTGCCTGGGTGGCTCAGTTGGTTAAGCATCTAACTCTTGATTTTTGGCTCAGGTCATGATCTCATACTTCATGAGATCAAGCCCCGTGTCAGGGTCCCCACTTTGGGATTCTCTCTCTCTCCCTCTCACTCTGCCCCTCCACTGCTCATTCTCTTTCTCTGTCTTTCAAAAATAAAAATAAATAAACTTAAAAAAAAGTTTTCTAGGTGGAATCCCTACCTTTAGTCTCTTCTTTCGCCACAAACTTTTTACCACTTATCTCATTCACCTTCCAAAAAGATGGCTTTGATTGTGTCATACTCCTGTACAAAATACTTTGAGTAGCTTCCCATTTTCCCCAGGGGGGAAAAAAGATAAATTCCATAACTCAACTGATATTATTGGGATTCCTAATAATTGCCACCATTTATTGAGGGCTTACTGTGTGCCAGCCACTGTGCAAAGGACTTTACATGCATTATCTCATTTATTCCTCATGCCAACTCTTCAAGACAAGAACTAGTATTTTCATTTTATGAAAGAGAACAATGATGCTAAGAGGTGATCACTAACTTTCCCAAGGTCACATAGACAGTAAGTAGCAGAATGACTTCAGAGCCCATGCTCTTAACCACTGTACTGAACTGCCATTCTGCTCTTGAGTGAGTCTCAACCCTGTGTCAGCCTGCCTCAGTACCTTTGCTCCTGCTGGGTCTCCCATGTGATACGTCCTTCACTCTCTCCACGCCTTCCAAGTTTCAGCCAAATGTAAGTCCTCCCTCCCCTGTGGACTCTTCCTAGACCATGCTAGTAGACACGGACCTTCTCATCCTCTGAGCTCCCATGGAGCATATTGTTTCTATCACTCATTTGGCACTGAGAGATGTCCTGTACCATATTTCTATAGAAATATCTCAAGTCTCAGGCACTGTAGTGAAAATCATTTGAGAGCATAGAGTCCTCAAGAAACTTAATAAATATTGTAGGTTTTGTGGCATTTAATTAGACACTCAATAAATTAATGTTGTGTGAGTAATGAAAAGCGCAGACATTAAAACGAGGGAAGTCTGTCACCAGCGTTTGAATGATTATGATGCACATACCATTCTCTCACCATGTGTGGTGAAAAGGATCATGTGGAAAGAGCTATAATCCCCTGTCCAGCATGCCAGAAAGAACAGAAACCCCCATGGAGTTCCAGGGGTTCCATAAATATTCCTAAGTAATCAGACTAAGGAACATTATGAAAATCTCTGCTCTGATCCTCAGTTTGAATAAGATCTATGTGAAACTTTAGCTCCAGAGCCTTATCAATCTCCAGGGTAAAAATGGTGGACTTCGCAAACATATGGCAGCAACACAGTCCGGCTAAAACGGGGTGACATGGATGCTGAGAATCCCCACTGTCTCCTCAGACTGCAAGAGATGGTTTCAGTTACAGCTCCAGCCTAAACCACCTGGAGTCCTCTAGGGACCACAGAGCTCACAGCACGCTAGCCATGTTCCTTCGACCACTGACCCCCAGCCCATGGCAGGGCTTCGACCCCTGACCCAACACATGGCAGCACGTGACGACCACCTTACATGTCACACATGTAAGGCCAGAGAGAGACTGCCAAATGGACAGTAATCTCCAGTGGAAAAGCCTGGCTGAAGGCAAGAGATGACCAGCTGCCCTATACAGTTTTTATCTTTGCAAATCAGTGACAGAGGGGTGCATGCCCTCCCTTCTTTGCTAAGAAAAAAATGACAATGAAAGATCCTGAGCACAGCCTCAGATGCCTTAAAGGGAGCATTATGTTTTCTGAGGAATGAAAGAAACAGAGAAGCTTGAGGCATGTTGGGCACACACCGTGAAGAAGAACACATAATGTGTTACATGGGCTACTAGCCTTTTCCCTTTTTAAAGTGGTTTTTATGAATTTTCATATAACTTCAGCCTCTCATCAACCCTAGCTGATGGCTTGGGCAGCCGTAAGCATCTTCCATTTTATACGCGTGGTAACAGCTCAAAGCCTTGTGAGAGATCCCACAGCTAGTGATTGCCAGCACCAGGGCCAGAACCTCTCTGCCTCTCACGTTTCCTCTACAAGCAAGGCCCCTTTGGGCACATGGTTCTTTCCCGAGACTGAAGGAACTGGAAGAAAAAAATGGCATGCTTTGATTTGGTTGGCTTTTTTGTTTGCTTGCTTGCTTCTATTACTGTTCTGAATTCGTTCACTTTCTATCCCTTCCTTCCCACCTTCCTAGATCCCCCTCCCCCCATTCCACTCGCTCTGAGCTTCTTTCAGATGCTGCCTCACTGGCTGCTTCACGGCCAATATTTGGAGCTCACAGATTACACAGCTGTGTCCTCAGACTGCCTGTTGCTTCATCTGTTGATTGGATAATTATTATTATCATTATTATTCAGTGGGGGAGGGGTGTTAGAGAGGGAGAGGGAAAGAACTAAACCATTACAGAATTAACAGCCACTGGTGCTCACCTAATGACCCCATTAAGACCCCGAATAATCTCAGTCTAACTCAGGGGTAAATACCCCAGGGTGAAATGCTCCCCGTGTTCCAGTATTTTCATTTACCTGACTGCATCCTGACGCGCAGTGATCAAAAAAGATCATCAACAGAGTTCTCAAGTTGCTCCCCTCACTTACTGCCAAGTTGTGAGGGAGGGAGGGACCTCAGAGAGGGGCCGTGTGTGCCCGGAGCTGCCGGCCTGGCCTCTCCGCCTGGTGCCAAGTTCACACTTGCACAACCGGGCACAGGAGAGCACCGAGAGGGAACAAGGGGAACTCTGAAGGCCAAACTGTCATTCCGCTCAGAGGAAAAAGAACTCAGAAACTGTCAAAGCGAAGGCCCTACTCTGGTCCTCTCTCTCTCTCTCTCTCTCTCTCTCTCTCTCTTTCTTTCTTTTCCACAGCAAAATCGCTGGGGCAACTCTCACCGTGACGAACACTGGCACTGAGCCTCTCAAGGGGAAACAGCGATGCTGGCCTTGTGTGCTGCCCCAGTAATAAAGATTTTACCAGCTGCACTGAGCGTTGCTGTGGAATCCAACCATTGCTGTCAGGCTAATAAGAAAAAAGATTCACTGTTGTGAACCAAGTAAATAAACATGCCTGGGAAACACTATGGCAGCAGATAACACCGAGAGAAAAAATGAGAATTGGTACTATTTTTAGTGCTAGCTCTCTGATTATAATTGTACTTGAAGAGCAACTAGCATGAACAATATAAAGGCAAAGTTAATTTCAGATCCTGAGTTGCTGCACAGTGCTTAGATTATTCAAAAATGCAATGTGATCTACAGTCATTTTTCAACTGCGTGACAGGGAAACTTGGAGATATCCAAGTAGCTGATGGGAGGCTCGTGGGCAAATGGAGGTCAAGGGATGTTGGTTGTGGAAAGATTCTTTATTTTTAAAAAATCGTGTACAGTGTACCCCATTCTCCCTCTCAAGCTGGCATTTACTGAAGAGTTACAACGTGCCAGGTACTGAATTAATTATCTCATTTAATGACCACATCAACCTGTGAGGTACGTACTATTATGGTTTTCATCTTATGGAAGCCGTATAGCTTGTAAAGAATTTGAACCCAGTCTCTGACTCTAGAGCCAAATTACTGTGCTGTTGTCGATGACGACAGGACATAACTCACACTTCCGTCTTGTGTACTTTGATGAAAAAAGGCATCATGCCCCACTATCTGCACTGACTCTGCGTCCATCACCAAGAACGGGGCCCCAGGGTTACTGATGGGAGCAGAGATGCCCTAATGAGGCAGAAAACAAAACAAAACAAAAACAGAGGCTACGGCCTTCCAAACACACCTTGTTTACCTTTCCCTGTGGCACTGTGCAGCTGAGAACCCTCTCCCATGCTGAACCTAGGCCTGGAAGCTCTCTGCTGAGCCTCACATCTTATCCCTCTCCCCAGATCAGAATATTGTGAAGCAGACATTCAGGTCCAACTTTTAACCACTACTCTTACCATTGTCCAAGGAGGCAGACTGGCTCTGAGGGCCACTGTCGTGGCTCTACTGTCCTTCCTTTTCCTCCTCTTGAGCTACGTACGAAGTGGCCAGGTTCAGACTCATGTGTATATGAAAACAACTTTCATTCATATGAACTATGAATGAAAGGCTGAGCATACAGGATCAATGAGATGAGGAACCAATTCGCTCTCCATTAGGTAATTCTCTGAGTGCTAACGTACAAGGTATATGTGTGCATGGCAGTACCTATGAATGGAACTCCATTATCAGTCATTGTAAGTCTTGAAACTAACGAAAGATGAGAAATCAAACCACAAGCATAGAACTAAGGGGAAAACACAACATGCTTGCTGACTGACGATAAGATTCTGGAATATGATGTTGCGGATCTCATTTCCAACAGTCTGTGGAAATACTTTCCTTAAGAGGGAACTTTATAACTTCGTAATGGAAGTTAGTGGGATTATAGTTTTGCCTTTAAGGAAAAGTCTTATACAGATACCTAGACCAGAATACATTGTATCAGTTTAAGAGCTTTTCACTTCCAAGTGATTAAAGATCTAACTCAAACTAGCTTGAGTAAAAAGGGAACTTGTTAGCATATGTAACAGGCACAGAGCTGGCTTCTGGCACAAACTAATCCAAGGGCTAAAACTCTGTCACAAGCCTGTTCTCTTTCCACACGTGGGTTCTGCTCTCCTTCATGTTGCTTTCATTGTCAGTGTCTACTTGGTGGCAGAAATGATTGTCAGCAACTCCTGTCCTTGTTCAAGGGCAGTGTGAAGAGTAAGTGTTCTGGGCTCTCCTCTGATTGGCTTACTTTGTTTCAGGAGCTCATCCCGGATCACATCCCTGTGGTCAAGGGGATTGAGTGTACCCTTTGGCAAAGCTAAATCACATGTCCACCTTCCACAAAGGCTGAGAGGAAGGTTAAGTCCTCAATGAAAATTCAAGGAATGATTTACAAAAGAAGGAGGAACGGAGGCCTAAAATCAACAGATGTCCTCCAATGCATCTCTTCATAAAACAGAAGTACTTGCATTCACTTATGAAAATTATTTAGTACCAAGACATAAAACATCTAATTATGAATACATATGAGCTTTCTCCCGAGGTGTAGCATTCTTAGACGAACCTAAAATACTGCCACATATTTTAAAGGTTTGGGTACTCACTGGGATGAATACACTTGCAAAAATTACAGAGATCTAAAAAAAATTTTTTTTAATTACACAGATCTAAAGTTAAAAATCAAAATTGATGACCAAGACCAAAGAATCTTATATTTCTACCTCAGATTGGCTCTTCACTCATAAAATGTTATCTTGATAAATTTATGCAAACTTTCTATACTCGTTTTCTGTCTTTCCAGTTTGCTTTCCTTTCACAGAGTTATGTCCATAACTCTTCCGTGTGCCCCTCCACACCCTCCCTCCTCCCTTCTCCAACCTCATCTCTGCCTTGAGAGACTAACTTGTGTGGACTGCATTAACAGGCTCCTTTATTCTCCAGATTCTGGTTGGGTTCAACCAATAGGGAGACCAGGTAGGAGATCAGGAGAGAAAAGGAGAGTGGGAAGGAATCTCTGTCTCTCAACCACAGGTCACAATGCCTATCAAAGATGTCCTCTCTTCATGATTCTCCTTCTGAAATTTCCAGTAATTGCTTCCTCCTCTTGCTCCCATAGGCCTAGGGCTGGTAAGGGAGCCCATAGCTCCTGCACATCCATGATTCCCCTATTCCTTCCCACACCTTTGTAAATAGTCCTTTTACTAAACTCCCCTCCAGTATCCCAAATTTGAAGGTGTCCTCTATTTGCTACTGGGACCCTAATTAATACAGTCTATAAAATTTTGATGGAGGGGGCACCTGGGTGGCTTGGTTGGTTGGGCGTCCAACTTCAGCTCAGGTCATGATCTCACAAGTTCGTGAGTTCGAGCCCTGCATTGGGCTCTGTGCTGATAGCTCAGAGCCTGGAGCTTGCTTCAGATTCTGTGTCTCCCTCTCTCTCTGCCCCTTGCCTGCTCACACCCTGTCTCTGTCTCTGTCTCTCAAAAATAAATGAACATTAAAAAAATTAAAAACAAAATTTGATGGAGAAGGGAGCAAAGAGGAATAGAAAGGGTGACCAGGGACTACAGATCAAGAAATAGACCTAATTATCTGATAAACAACAAAATACGACAAATGGCTCCAACTAATTTGATGTTTGGGTTAATTTACTTTTTCATTTCATTCAAAGTTTTCCACTTCAGAGGGAGTTTGAGCACATACCTTAGCTAAGTTTTTGGTGAGCTAGAGAGACGAAAAGGAATGAGAGCAGTCCAGGAAAATCAGAAGAGTTTCCTTTTGAACTCTTCTCTTCTACGTGCTTCTTTCATAACAAGCACCATTTACAACCCCCTGCATTCATTCCCAGCTCAGAGGAACCAGCTATTTCTTTCAGGATCATTGCTATTTTTCAGAGCATGTATTCCCTTTGCCAAAGTTTAGATGACTGTGATTGCAAGAAGAAGAGCAGTAAGGGAAAGAGAAAGTTCTAGAGGGACGGAAGAAGGGTAAACTGAAGTGAGACAATGAGAAGATGGGGAGTGAGCCCATGCATGAGAGGTGAGCACTGAGAGAACCTGATGGCAAAGGACAGTGAGGTATTAAGAAAATGGAGTAAACCAGAAAGAGGAGCAGAGGGACCATGTGGTTGTTATCTCTGGCTATTATGCAAGAGGATTAATTTTGGGGGGAGGGGACTGGCGAAGACTTCATGGCTGCTCAGTAACGACAGAACAATAATGTGGTAGTATTTAGCATACATTCTACTGGAAACGAGGGCCACTGTCCTCTATGGTTCTGCAAACACGCTAAAAACGGCTGACTTATCCTTACTTGCCTGTTCTTTGCCAGATCAAAAGACATTTTCCATTTATAAACAGAGGGAGTTGGGCTGTCACCTGAGATGATCTAGTGAACAACAAAAATGGGGTGAGGAGAAAAAAATCCAAGATTGGTATTAAAACCCCCATGCCCTTAATTTGCACCAATTTTCCTATCAGTAGCTCACTCTCCCTTTGCTCAGTAAAGGGGAAACTGCTTCAAAAGTGAAACAGGTTATGTTCTCGGTGGTCTGTAAAGCCCTGATGTTTCTGCTGTTTGTTTGTCTGTTTGCTTTTAATTACTTTTAAAGACAGTGGCAAGAGAATCAAGCAGTAAGAACATACTCACTACTCCCTCCCTAGCTGTGGCCTTTCTTAAGTCCAGGATTTTTTTTTTTTGGTCTGCCCCCCATCCATGGCAGCTGCTTTCAGTTGCCCAATTGATTCTGCATTTTAATGAAAAGTGTTATCCTCTTCCTATTCAGTTTAAGATAATTGTTGCCCAGGCAAATCATTATAATTAAATTCAATTTAAAAGGGAGAACCCACCTGCAACCATATGTTAAACCTGCCTTTGGATAAGAAGTTGGTATTTTCACTTTGTATTAAAGCAGAAGTGTGTAATGGTAAGAGATTTTCCATGGAGATGGTTAAAGAGATTTGCTTCTTTTTTTAAATGATTAATTACGATTCACCTGTCTCTGAAAGGAAATTACTTGACTCTTAGAAAAACATTTTCATTAAACAGAACTACCATTGAGTAAGCTTCTATCAAGCAAGTCTGGTACTGATGCAGAGAAATAAAGTCATTGAGACAAGAAAAAAATAAGGTGCTTTCAGTAGATATATGAAATGGAACTGAAACATACATAGGAAGTTCTATAGAAGATACTTGGTGTTGTTTGGCTCTTCAGCGTCTTTCCACTTCCTAAAAGTGTTCTGAATTTTCTCCAAGAAAGTACATTTCTCATTCTCATCTAGAGTTTGGAAAAATTAGACCCTATCCAACTAAATGCTGATGTGACTAAAAGTCATCAGACTTAAGCCAATCAGCATGTCCCATGGCCTGGCAATAGTGATCTGATTAGGAACCAGAGCCAATAAAATGTTGCTGGAACTTCTGGGATGAAGAAAAGTCCTCTCTCTTCTTCAAGAGCTACTTAAAGAGACTTTTTCTTTCCCAGAATGTATAGTTGGAAGATGAAAGATCTAAAACTGTGACAGCCATTTTGCAATCCAGAAGGACAAATGGCAAGGGGACCCCAAGGCGTGAATCTTTTATCTAGGAAGGCAGAATAATGTGGTCACCTTGGTGACATCATTTGAGCCATCAGATCAAGCTAGTGCTACCTCCAGATTTTGCAGCCATGTGGAGCTACTTCCACAGCTTAAGGTAATTTGAGTTTTCTGTTACTTGCAACCACAAGAATCCTGGAGGAGTGAATTCTGTACCTGGATTGAAGCAAGATCAGATGATCTCCCAGTCTGTGGTAAAAAAAATGAGGTAAAGGGGCGCCTGGGTGGCTCAGTCGGTTGGGCTTCCGACTTCAGCTCAGGTCACGATCTCGCGTTCAGTGAGTTCGAGCCCCGCGTCGGGCTCTGGGCTGATGGCTCGGAGCCTGGAGCCTGCTTCCGATTCTGTGTCTCCCTCTCTCTCTGCCCCTCCCCAGTTCATGCTGTGTCTCTCTCTGTCTCAAAAATAAATAAAACGTTAAAAAAAAAAAAAAAAAAAAAAAAAATTAAAAAAAAAAAAAAATGAGGTAAAACAAAAACAAAAAGAAAACAAAACAAACAAACAAAAACAATGCTTACCTTATTGGGACAGGGTGTTAGATTGGAGTTTTTGGACCTACCAATCATGTAAGTCACCAGGAATTCGGCAAAAATACATGTAAAAACTGGAAGATTAATAATTTTAGGAAGTTACTTTTAAAAAAATAGGTGAATCGGGAAATAGAAGCAAGACAAACATCATTAATGAGCTACATCTAAAAGAAGAGGGAAAGAATGTTAGAAGACATAGGCAAATTTCATTTTCTTATCCAAATATTATTTATTTAGAGCCATAAGAACAAATAACTGTGATGGAGATTGATAGAGGTGATTACAAACCTGGATAAGACAAAAATCTATCCACTTAAGGAACTTTTTTTAATCAGATAGGGAAGCTAAACATGTATGCTTATAGTCAGTTGCAACTCAGTACAAGGCAAGTGCCGAGAAATTATTTCCACAGTCTTTAACAGCTTACTAAGTATATTCACATTCATTAGATCATTTGTTTCATGCCACAGCCCTTTGAGATAGGCAGTTGCACTTCCCTCTTTGGCATAAAGAAACTGAGACTCAAAGTGTGGAAAAATAAATATCAATGAATGTCGCTGTGGCATTATTTAAAAGAAAACTAGAAACTGCCTAAATATCCGTCAATAGTGGAGTAGCTAAATATATTATGTTCCGCCATACAAGGGAATGGTAGGCTGCTATTAAAAAATAAGGAGGTAGGGATGCCTGGGTGGCTCAGTCGGTTAAGCGTCCGACTTCGGCTCAGGTCATGATCACATGATTCGTGAATTCGAGCCCTGAGTCAGGCTCTGTGCTGACAGCTCAGAGTCTGGAGCCTGCTTCGGATTCTGTGTCTCCCTCTCTCTCTCTGCCTCTCCCCTGCTCACACTCAATCTCTGTCTCAAAAATAAATAAACATTTTAAAAACATAAGGAGGTAAAGTCCTTTCTGGGTAGAATGAAGTAGGCAAACTCCACCCTGCGTCCCACTGAATAAGGATTGCCAGATGTAACAAATGAAAATATAGAATATTCATTTACATCTGATTTTCAGGTGAACAATAAATTTTTTAGTGTAATATTTGATCAACATATACTAACAATTATACAGGGTGTCTTGTATTTTATCTGGCAAGCCTACACTGAATGCAAAAATCTAGATAAATTACAAAGAAGTTATCTGAAGACTCTGAAAAGTGAATGGTAGCAGAATGACTGAGGAACAAGAACTTAAATTATGAACAATCTGGTGGTGAATTTCCTGAGTTTGTTTTGTTTTCTTCCTCATCTGCCAGCCTGGACTGAAAAGCAACCCAAATCACAGAGCTGTGGATCCAGCACAGAGAGCAAAAGCCCCAAGAGAAGATCTCTCTTTCTGGTCTGAGAGTGAGAAGTACGGCCCTCTATAACCTGGAGAGAATGGGGAAGATCCTCTAGTTTTCTTCCTCCCTGCCTTTCCCTCCCTCCCTCCCTTTCCTTCCTTCCTTCCTTCCTTCCTTCCTTCCTTCCTTCCTTCCTTCCTCCCTCCCCCTCTCCCTGCCTTCGTCCCTCCCTTTCCTTCCTTCCTTCTTTCCTTCCTTCCTATCGAAGATCTCAAGAAACCCACAGTCCCAAACCTGCTGGGTGGTGGCTGGACAGTGACAGCCTCAGTGCCCAGGCTGTATTCTCCTCAGGTGGCTGCACCAATATTTACCATTCCATATGCTCCCTTGCAATTTGATTTTTGACCTTTCTCTCATTGAAAACATAGTAGGGTCTCTGGTCCTTCTCCCTTTGGTTATGGGTGAGATTTGTGACTGTTTCAACAAATACAGTGTAACATATATAAATACTAGGATAGAGGTTAAAATAAAAGGAAATATAACTGTCATCTTGCTCACTGGAACACTCACACTCAAAGTTTCAAATCACCTCTGTTGAAAAAGTCTGACAATTTGGGGGCACCTGGGTGGCTCAGTCTGTTAAGCACCCAACTCTTGACCCTGACTCAGGTCATGACTCCCGGTTCTTGAGTTCAAGCCCTGCATGGGGCTCTGCACTGACAGCATGGAGCCTGCTTCAGATTCTCTTTCTCTCCCTCTCTCTCTGACCCTCCCCTGCTCACATTCTCTCTCTCTCTCTCTCTCTCTCTCTCTCTCTCTCTTCCAAAATAAATTAAAACAAACAAAAAAAGTCTGACAATTTTGAGTCCACCATGCTATGAGAAAACCAAGCCAAATGGAGAAGCCACATGTAAGTGCACCAGTTGGTAAATGAATTAAGCCATGTGCAAGTAATTGTCATGCCAGATCCAAATGATATCTTTTGGTTTTTGCCAAATACAGTTGGCAGTATTTGGGTTTGATCCTTCTGCCCATACATCAAACACGTAAGTAAATGGGTCTTCCAAAGGTCCCAACCTCCATCCTCCCAGTCTTCTCAGATAAGACTCCCAGATATCATGGAACAGTGATAAATAGCATTGATTATGCCCTTATTAAATTCCTGACTCACAGATAATAAGATGGCTCTTGTTCTACAAACTCTGTGGTGGTTATGACACAGTAACTGGAACAGATGACCTCCGTCGGAAAACCACTGTTTTATGTTTAATGGACTATGATGCAAGTTGAGGGAAGTGATAGTGAAAGATGAATCCTGACCTCAAGAAGTTTATAATAAGGAGGCAAAATAAGATACGTATGTAACCACCCAACCACATTTAACCATATATAACCACCCAGCAAGGTAGATAGTAGTGGTCCTAGTGACAATTTTTTTTCAAATGGTTTGCTGCTCAGAGCAAGAAAGGTCAGGGTGGGGCTAAAGTTTTGAGGAGTTTAAGTGCTTGGAATAAACTACTACTGAATGTTCTAGGAAAGCAACAAGACATGACTAAAAAGATCGTTCAGTAGCAATGAGGACCCAGCTGGATTTAATATCATGAATTAGAAAGGATCATATTAGCCCAATTGGATCACGTCTTCTAGCTATATTTAACACTTTGGAGGAAACAGTTGAAAATTCAAACAGTGGGAAAGATCTGGTTTCGATCTGGCATGACAACTGAACATTCCTTAATTCATTTACCAGACATTTATTGAACACCTACCATACTCCAGACGCTATGTACAATAGAATAAAAAGTGTGAATGGAATACTAGTCAGTGATCAAAAGGAGTGAAACCTTGCCATTTGCAACAACATGAAGGGAACTGGAATGTATTATGCTAAGCAAAATAAGTCAGGCAGAGAAAGACAAAAATATCATATGATTTCACTTGTATGTGGAATTTAATAAACAAAACAGATGACCATAGGGACGGAAAAATAAGATAAAAACAGAGAGGGAGGCAAACTATAAGAGACTCTTAAATACAGAGAACAAACTGAGGGTTGCTGGAGGGGGTGGGGGGATGGGCTGAATGGGTGATGGGCATTTAGGAGGGTACTTGTTGGGATGAGCACTGGGTGTTATATGTACATGATGAATCACTGAGTTCTGCTCCTGAAACCAATACTTTGCGGTATGTTAAAACTAACTTGAATCTAAACAAATAATTTTTTTTATTTTTTTGTTACATTTATTTAATTTTGAGAAACAGAGTGAGATGAAGTGTGAGCGGGGCAGGGGCAGAGAGAGAAGGAGGCACAGAACCCGAAACAGTCTCCAGGCTCTGAGCAAGCGGTCAGCACAGAGCCTGATGCAGGGCTCGAACCCACGAGCTGTGAGATCATGACCTGAGCCGAAGTCGGACGCTCAACCAACTGAGCCACCAGGTGCCCCTTAACAAATAATTTTTTAAAACGTGTGTGTGTGAGGGGTTATAACTGAGTACAGAGATATACTAAAACATGGAGGCTTTGAGGGAAGTTGAGAATTTTTTTCCAGTGGAAATGAAATAGACCTGCTTTTTAGTATTTGTATTAAAATGAGCACAAATATCACAATTAAAAGAAAGTAAGTCTGAGGGGCACCTGGGTGGCTCAGTCAGTTAAGCGTCCGACTTCAGTTCGGGCCATGATCTCATGGCTCGTGAGTTCGAGCCCCACGTCGGGCTCGATGCTGACAACTCAGAGCCTGGAGCCTGCTTCCTGCTCATGTTCTCTCTCTTTCTCTCTCACTCTCTCTCTCTCTGTCTCAAAAATAAACATGAAAGGAAGGAAGGAAGGAAGGAAGGAAGGAAGGAAGGAAGGAAGGAAGGAAGACTCAGATAAATTAAGGTCCCCGGCACTCTTAAGATTGTATAATTAAGTAAGGCCTGAAATGAGATCTGAGGGATGGTAAGGGTTGCAAGGAGGTCATAACTAAATAATACCTGAAGTTTGTTCAATTAAATTTTAACTACTCTTGGTCTGACTTAATCTCTTCTGAGAATGGACAATGGCCAGCTGTGATTTTAAGAATAGGTAACTATTTCTCCAAAAATGTACTTCAAAGTTTAGCTGGGTTTATTTGCAGGGAAGTTTATGTTTAGCCCAATGAAAGACCAATGTCTCACATGTTTAGGGTTTAAAAGAATCTTTGGTGCTCTGAAAACTGAGAAGTGTCCTGACATCCTTCTCAACAGTTATTGAACATAATCTTAGCTGTTCTGGGATGTTTATTTTCAGAGTTTCGTAATGCATAATAGCAACCTTTGGCTTACATTTTTTAATATATTAACAAAGATAAATGGTGTTCTGTAACCATGGGTCTGTGAGTTGTTTGGGGACAGGATACACCAGCTTACCTGCATTGTTTACTAATTAAAATTGGATTTATTATTCGTACTTGGTTTTAGTGGAGCCAAGGAGATTTGACAGTTAAATTGAACACATAAATGTAATGTTCCTATATGATCAGCTCACTAGAAGGGACCTGGATCAAGAGCGGCTGTTGGGCTTTCTGGTAATAACGCGCTTTGTGCACACCATTGTGGGGGTTTGAGACAAAGCATGCTTTATTCCACCCAGCAATGGGTAAACAAAGAAACCTGGACATGAAATCTCCAGACACTTTTAATATATATCCTTTTTCTGATATTGTTGTACTGGATCCTTTGCCTGTAATAAAACTGTTCCTTGAGTATAAACGATTTGAGTCCTGTGAGCCTTTTCAGCAATCAGTACTGAAGCTCATAAAGTGATTAATGAACAGACCAAGGGGGATAAGAAGTCATGAAGAAGATCTTTAAGGGGAAAACTCATTTATTTATTCAGCCTTTATTGAATGTTTATGGTTCCAAAAATCTCACCTGGAAAATGGCAGACAAAAATGACTCACGCATGACCTTTGATCAAGACATTCACATTGTGAAGAAAAATGTAGACATTCAAGCAAAATATCACAACCAATTGTAATAACTGCTGAAATAGAGGTGTACAAAAACAACAAGGGAAAGAGTAAATCTTTTTGAGAGAGTTTGTTAGGACTTTGTATTTAAGCATAATTATAAAGAATGGTCACAAGTTATCAAAAAATAAAAAAAGAAAGAAAAAAAAGAAAGGCAAAGGAGAAATACATTCAAAGAAGTAGAGGATATTGTTTATAAATTTTCACCAGTAGAGACCTATTTAAATAAACTGTGGTAACGTTTATGCAAGTGAATACTGTATAGTCATTAAAAATAATAAGAAAATTCTCTACGTACTAATAAAGAAATATATCCACAACAAATAGGATATATCTCTATACTTCTAATCCTAGAAGAAGACTGTCCAAGACACAAGTCTTGGTTTTTATAATCAAAACAATGAAGAAGAGAAATATTTGAAGAAATATTAGTGATAATTTTCCAAAACAGATTAAAGACATTAAGCCACAAATTAAGAAGTCTTATGAATATCAAGCAGAATAAATACAAAGAAAACTACACTCGGAAACATAACAATAGGGGCGCCTGGGTGGTTCAGTGAGCTGAGCGTCCGACTTCAGCTCAGGTCATGATCTCGCTGTCCCTGAGTTTGAGCCCCGCGTCAGGCTCTGTGTTGACAGCTCAGAGCCTAGAGCCTGCTTCAGATTCTGTGTTTCCCCCTCTCACTGCCCCTCCCCTGTTCACGTTCTGTCTCTCACTCTCTCTCAAAAATAAATAAAGATTTTAAAAAAGTTTTTAAAGAAACATAACAATAAAGTTGATGAAAACAAAAACAAAATCAAAAGAAGTAAAGAAAAATCTTTGAAGCAGCCAACAAATAAGACTATCTTCAAGAAAATGGAGCTACATCTTCAAAGTGTTGAAAGAAAGAAATAACATCCAAAAATTATCAAAAATTTAGATGCAATAAACTCATTAATAATGATTCAGAAATAGTAAAGTGTAACCAACCTAATAGAGGGAAAAAGGTAGAATAATAAAAAGTATTCAATACAAAAGAAGTCAAGAAAGGAAAGAAAAAGGAATATAGGATAGGTGAAATAAATAGAAAAGAAGTAGTAAGATGGAATAATAAGACATAATATATACCCATAATTAAATTAAATGTAAATGGCTTAAAAGTTTTAATTTTTCTAAAATACATTTTTTAGGATGGGTTTAAAAATAGCAATTCTATACTACTTATAATCATACTACTTATAACTATATACTACTTATAATGAAAAATATAAGGTCATGTGTTAGCTAGCCACAAAAAATATCCCCACCCCAACAATTCCCAACTCCCATATTCATGCCCTTTTGTAGTCTCCTCCCCTCAGATCTAGGGTAGATTTGTGGCTTGCTTTGAACCAAGAAAATGTAACATAAATGATGCTTTGTGACTTTCAAGGGTAGATCAAAAGAAGCCTGTATCATGCACCTTAATTTCCTGGAAAATGGGCTCTGAGAAAAGGTAGTCACCATGTAAGAAGTACAAATACTCTAAAATTACCATGCTTTTCATAAAGAAAAAAGAAAAAGAGAAAAGAGAGACAAAACCAAGAAACAGACTATTTAAATACAGAGAACAAACTGATGGTTACCAAAGGGGATGTGGGGGGGATGGATTAAACAAGCAGAGGAGATTGAGAGTACACGTATCACAGGGGCACCTGGGGTGACTTCGTCGGTTACGCATCCAACTTTGGCTCAGGTCATGATCTCATGGCTCATGAGTCCGAGCCCCGCGTCAGGCTCTGTGCTGACAGCTCAGAGACTGGAGCCTGCTTCAGATTCTGTGTCTCCCTCTCTCTGCCCCTCCCCCGCTCATCCTCCCTCTCTTTCTCTCTCTCTCTCTCTCTCAAATAAACATTACAAAAAAATTTTTAAAGAGTACACTTATCATTATGAGCACTGAATAATATATGGAATTGTTGAATCACTATATTGTACATCTGAAATTAATGTAACACTGTATGTGAACTATACTGGGATTAAAATTTTAAAACTTAATAAAAAAATCATCATGCCTTCAGAAATATAGATTTAAAGGAACTGTACCCAAGTAATGTACCCAACAAGTCTAATCTGTATCTGGACATAATATAAATGAAAAGATCCTGGAGTTTAATATGGAGCCTAATGTCACAGAGGAATGAAACTTTGGGGGACTGGGGGAGGAGTACACATGGGAAAGACAGGAACTACTTCAAGCCAGGGAACAAACTGTGGTAACTAGGTCTTCAAAAATAGCCTTCTAGTGAATCATACCTCTCAGTATTTACACTCCTGTGTAGCCCCTTCCTCCTTGAATCTGAGCCAACCTTCTATATTCACTTTGGACTAATAGAATATGGCAAAGTGGTGTTATGTGACCTCCACAGCCACATCACAAAAAGCCTGTGGCTTTTGCCTTAGTCTCTTGAAAGATTCACCCTGGGGGAACCCCGTCCCATCCAACCAAATCAAGCCCTTGCAAGATTCCAGCTAAGACTGCAACTGTATGATGGAACCCCTTCCCAAATGAGAGCTGCTGAGCTATGCCAAATCAACCCACAAACCATGAGAAATAATAACACATTGCTTCTTTAAGCCACTACATTTTGAATGTTTTGTTATGTATCAATAGATAACTGCAACAGGATTAAAAGGTTTAAAATAGAGGGATGAAGGGGTGCCTGGTCATTTGAGCGTGCGACTTCGGCTCAGATCATGATCTCACTGCTCGCGGGTTCCAGTCCCGTGTCAGGCTCTGTGCTGACAGCTCAGAGTCTGGAGTCTGCTTCGGATTCTGTGTCTTCCTCTCTCTCTCTGCCCCTCCCCGACTCACGCTCTGTCTCTCTCTCTCAAAAATAAATAAACATTAATAAAAATAATAAAAATAAATACATAAAATAAAGGGTTGAAAAATAAATATACTATACAAACACTCTTAAAAGAAATTTGTTGTAACCATATTAACAGACAAAGTAGACAAAATATAAAAGGCATTATTATAGATTAAGGCAACTTTCACAATGATAAAAGATTTAATTCACTAGGAAGATAAAAATTTTAAAGTGTATACACCTGATAACATATCTTTGAAATATATAAAAGTAAAAGTGATAAAACTCTAAGGAGAAATAGACAAATACACAATCACCCTGGATGATTTTAATAATTTTCATTTACTGGTAGATTAAGCAGAGGGAGAAAATCATTAAGGATAGAAGATTTGGACAATAAAACTAATAAATATGAATTCTACACATATATAGAACACTGCATTCAACAACTATAGAAAACATACCTTTGTTTAATGTTTCTTTATTTTTGAGAGAGAAAGGGGGGGAGGGACAGAGACAGGGGGACAGAGGATCCAAAGTAGGCTCTGCACTGACAACAGTGAGCCCCACGTGGGGCTTGAACTCATGAATCATGAGATTAGGACCTGAGCTGAAGTCGGATGCTCAACTGACTGAGTCACCCAGGAGCCCCTGAATACATATACCTTTTAACTGTGCATAAAACAGTTGTGAAAATATAGGTTATAAACTGGGCCAGAAAAAATATATCAACACATTTCCAAAGAATGATATGATGTAAAATATGTCCAGTACCAGTGGCAATTAAGCTAATAATTAACAAGAGAAAGATAACTAAAGGTCGTATCTTTGGAATACCATGATAGAAAATATTTTTACCAAATAACAATTAAAATATTTCACTTTGAGGGGCGCCTGGGTGGCTCAGTCGGTTAAGCGACCGACTTCAGCTCAGGTCACGATCTCGCGGCCCGTGAGTTCGAGCCCCGCGTCAGGCTCTGGGCTGATGGCTCAGAGCCTGGAGCCTGCTTCCGATTCTGTGTCTCCCTCTCTCTCTGCCCCTGCCCCGTTCATGCTCTGTCTCTCTCTGTCTCAAAAATAAATAAAACGTTAAAAAAAAAATTAAAAAAAAAATATTTCACTTTGAAACTCGTAAGATTCAGTTCAACCGTATTTGAAGAGATAGGCATAGCTTTAAACATTTATAAGAAAGGAAAAATACTGAAAATCAATAAGCGTTTCACGAATTAGCATTTCTGAGGTTAACATCACCAAAACGGACCCTAACGTCCATCTCCCAACAAAGATCAGCAATTGGGCAGCTATCCGTGAGCAAAAACAGCTCTAGGAGAGCTGTGGAGTCCATTTAAGAAATTTTAACAACACAATGGAATTTTAAAAATCTGTGAATAACTGCAAACAAAGAGAAGGAACACAGCTTCATTTTGTCTGAACCATCCCATTCGCCCAAGGAGGCATCGCTCAGTGCCAAGAGGGAACTTCCCAGCTACAAAGACTTCCCTTCGCCAGGAAAGAGAGAGTAAGTGACCCGCCTCTCCAGTCTTCGGGGCACCACACAAAGGCCCCATTTTTTTTTACCCCACCCAGAGAGCAAAGTGGAGATGTTGAGGGACAATTAGAAACAAAGAAGAAAAGCAGGGACTGTCAATGGCAACCACGCGGTGGGAGCCATCGGGGTTCATTGTTCTGAGGCACCAACAGCCAGCATGGCTGCCATCCACCCACCTATGCACGGTAGATCTCACCAGCTGAAGCCAACCACCTGAGTCCCTTCCCACTCCTTATACCCCCGTCCCCACTGGAGCTCGAGAACCACACTGGCAACCAGCTCAGACCTCTCTGGTTGCATGAGGCCATGGTGCCAGCCTCCAGGCCTGTGGCTGACCCCCACCACCATGCATGCCCTCGGGGCTAGGCCCTCCAGCCGTGCAATCGCATGCCACCAGCCCACCGTTGGTTACCAGCCTCCTCCACAGCGTGCCTGCCTAGTGGGAGATTGGGCAGCCGCAGGAAAGAAAGCATGCCAACAGCTTCATCTACTTGGGGGCCTGAAACGGGCCTCGTCCTCTTTGTCACTTGCCTGCACCATCCTGCTCACCTGTACAGGCCCCTCCGGTGGTGCATCTGCATCCTGCTGGCCCGACTCCCGCTACCAGCCCCCACTGCTGTGTACACAAATGGGAAGGGAGAGAGCACACCAACAGCCAGGGCCCCTGCTGAAACCAGAGCCAGTGGTTGCCCCTGGCCCCCACCATTATGCGTGTGTCTGCCTCTACTCAGGCACCTGCAGCTGGCCCCTACAGTGGCATGGGTGCACACCACCAGCTCCAGTCACCACCACTGCCTGCACTGGTCCCTAGTTACCTGGAGGCATCACTGAGGACCCCGACAGCCCCTACGGTCACTGAAGACCTCTCACTCTGCTTGCCAAGGACTACACATGATATTGTGGACCCCAGCAGACTGAGCTCTGAGCTGAAGAGACATCTTGCCCCCCACCCCCGACAGTGCTACCAAATGCCCCACACTTGGAGCCTTACATAACTACACAAGGCTACGCACCTACACAAGGCTACAAAAATGACAAGGAAGCAGGGAAACATGACTGCACCATAGGGAGGTAGTAAAACTCCAGTAACTAGCCCCAAAGAAATGGAGTTCCAGAAATTTCCCAGCAAATAATTAAAAGTACTTATTCTGTACAAGATAACACAGATAAACAATTCAACGAAATCAGGAAAGTGATAAAAGAACAAAGTGAGAAATTCAACAAGAGGCAGAAAACATAAAAAAGAACCAAATAGAAATTTTGGAGCTGAAGTACACAAATGAAGAATTTAATAACCAAAGATTTTACCAAGCAGAAGAAAGAATCGGTGAGCTAGAAGACAGATCAACTGAAATTATCTAATAAGAGTAGGGGGGAAATAAAGGGGGAGGATGAAGAAAGTCTCCAAAATTTATGGGATGCCATCAATAAAAATAATGTATGTATCATTGGATTCCCAGAAGGAAAAGAGAGGGATAAAGGGACAGAAAACTTATTAAAGAAATAATGACTGGGGCACCTAGGTGGCCCAGTCAGTTAAGCATCTGACTCTTGATTTTGGCTCAGGTCATGATCTCACAGTTCTTGAGATCGAGCCTGGCGTCGGGGTCTGTGCTGACAGTGTGGAGCCTGCTTGGGATTCGCTGTCTCCCTCTCCCTCTCTTCCCCTCCCTCTCTAAATCAATCAATCAATCAATAAACAAACAAACATTTAAAAAAATAAAATAAATACTGACTGAGAACTTCCCAATTCAAGGGAGAGATCTAGATATTCAACTTCATGAAGCTAATAAATAACCCCCAAATTTCAATCCATGAAGATATTCTCCAAGACAAATTATAATTAAAGAGGTCTAAAATAAATTAAAACAGAACAGAGAACTTTTTTAAACAGCAAGAGAAAATAGATTGCTCACATACAAGAGAAACTCTGATAAATTTCTTTCTTTCAACACTTAAGAAACTACAAACTAAGAATGCTTTACCCAACAAAGCTGTACCTCGGGAATAAAGGCAAGATAAAGACTTTCTTAATAAACAAATATGAGGAAATTCATCACCAATAAACCTGCCTTACAAGAAATGCTGAAAAGAGTTCCTCAAGCTGGAACAATGAAACAAAAGGATGCTAAATAGTTAAAGAGAGAGAGAATCAAATCAGTAAAACACAAAGTGAATGAGGAGACAATACATCTGATAACACAGTAATACCAAGGATTATGAAAGATTACTATGAACAATTATATGCCAACATATAGAAGAAAATAAAAAAATTTCTAGAAACATGCAACCTACCAAGACTGAATCATGAAGAAACAGAAAATCTGAACTGACCAATACTGAGTAAGGAGATTAAGTTAGTAATCAAAAACCTCCCAACACAAAAAAAGCTAATACCAAATGGTTTCCCTGATGAATTCCACCAAACATTTAAAGAATAATTAATGCCAATCCTCAGACTCTTCCAAATAATTCAAGAGGAGGGAACACTCCAAAACTCATTTTATAAGGCTAGAATTACCCTGATATGAAAGCCAGATAATCACACTATGAGAAAAGTACAGACCAACATCCCTGATGAATATAGATGCAAAAATTCTCAACAAAATATTAGCAAGCCAAATTAACAACACATTAATAGAATCATACACCGTGATCAAGTGGAATTTATCCCTGGGATGCAAGGATGGTTGGACATATGGAAATCAATTAATCGGATACAGCACAGTAATAGAATAAAAGATAATCATATGGGCATCTTAAATACATAAAAAGCCTTTGACAAAAAAAGACTCTTTCGTGATAAAAATGCCCAACAAATTGGGGACAGAAGGAACCAATCTCAACACAATAAAGGTCACACAGGACAAGCCCAAAGCTAACAGCATACAGAATAATGAAAGAAAGTTGAAAGCTTTTCCTCTAAGATCAGGAACAAGACAAGGGTGCCCACTTGCACTACTCCCATTCAGCAGGGTACTAGAAGTCCTAGCCAGAGCAATGGGCAAGAAAAAGAAATAAAACATGTCCCAAGTTAGAAAGGAAGAAGTAAAATTGCCTTTGTTTCCAGATGATATTACCTTACATATAAATAATCCTGAAGACTTGGGGCGCCTGGGTGGCTCAGTCAGTTAAACATCTGACTCTGGCTCACATCATGATCTCGCGGTTCATGAGTTCAAGCCCCACGTCAGGCTCTGTGCTGACAGCTCAGAGCCTGGAGCCTGCATCGGATTCTGTGTCTCCCTCCCTCTCTGCCCCTCCCCTGCTCGTGCTCTGTCTCTCTTTCTCTCAAAAATAAATAAACATTAAAAAAAATCCTAACAACTCAACCAAAAACTTGTTAGAATAAAATAATCCAGTAAGGTTGCAGGATACAAAATAAAAATACAGAAATCAGCTGTGTTTCTATAAACTAGCAACATCTATAAAAGAAATAAACCCCATTCACAATAGTGTCAAAACAATAAAATACTTGGGGATAAATTTGACCAAGGAGGTGAAAGATCTATACACTGAAAAATATAAGACTTGAATGAAAGAAATTGAGTAAGACACAAACAAATAGAAAGATATCCAATGTTCATGTGTCAAAAGAAATAATATTGTTAAAATGTATATTCTACCCAAAGCCATCTATAGATTCAATGCACTGCCTATCAAAATTCCAATGTCATTTTTCACAGAAATAGAAAATAACCCTAAAATTTGCATGGAATTATCAAAGACTCTGAATGGCCAAAGCAATGCTAAGAAAGAATAGAGCTGGAGGCATCACACTTCCTGGTTTCAAACTATATTACAAAGCTATTATAATGAAAACAGTGTGGTAGTGGTATAAAGGTAATTCAAAATGGATTAAAGACTTAAACATAAGAATGAAATCAAAAAACTCCTAGAAGAAAACATAGGAGAAAAGCTCCTTGGCACTGGTCTTGGCAACGACTTTCTGGATATGACACCAAAAGCAGAAGCAACAAAGGCAAAAATAAATAAGTGAAAACTACATCAAACTGAAAAGCTTCTGTACAGCAAAATAAACAATTAATAAAGTGAAAAGGGAACCTCTCAAACGACAGAAAATATGCAAATCATATATCTGATAAGGACGAAGTATCCAAAATACATAAGAACTCACAGAACTCAAGAGCAAAAAAACCCCAAAAAGCCAATTTAAAAATGGGAAGAGGAACTGAACAGACATTTTTCCAGAGAAGACATACAAATGGACAGCAGCTATATGAAAAAGTACTCAACATCACTAATCATCAGGGAAATGTAAATGAAAACCACAACAAAATATCATCTCACACCTGTTAGCATGGCTATCATCAAAAAGACAAGAATAGCAAATATTGGCAAGGATGTGGAGAAAAGGGAACCTCTGCACACTACTGATGGGAATGTAAATTGGTATAGCCACTGGAAAACAGTATGGAGTTTCCTCAAAAAATTAAGAATAGAGCTACCATATGATGTAGCAATCCCACTTACGGGTATATATATCCAAAGGAACTTAAAATAAGTTCTCAAAGAGGCAACAGCATTACCATGTTCATTGCTGCTTGGCTATACAATAGCCAATATATGGAAACAATGTAAATTTCCTCATCAGATGAATGGATAAAAAAGATGGAGTGCATATATATACACACAATGGAATAATATTCAGCAATAAGAAAGAAGGAAATCCTGCCATTTGCAACAAATATAGATAGACCCTGAGGGCATTGTCCTAATGAATGACAGACAAAGGTAATACCATCTCATATCACTTGTATGTGGAATCTAAAAAAGGCAAACTCATAAGAAATAGAGTGGTGCCTGCCAAGGGCTGTAGGGGGAGGAAATAAGACGATGGTCAATGGGTACAAACATTTAGTTATAAGATGAATATGTTCTGAGAATATAATGTACAGCATGGTGATTATAGTTAATAATACAGTCGATGCTTGAACAACACGGGTTTGAACTGCATGGGTCCACTTCTATGTGGATTTTTTTTATAAATACAGTACAGTACTGTAAATGTATTTTCCTTATAATTTTCTTAATAACAGTTTCTTTTCTCTAGCTTACTTTATTGTCAGAATACAGTATATAATACATTTAGCATGCAAAAATGTGTTAGCTTACTTTATTGTGAGAATACAGAACATAAGACATTTAGCATACAAAAATGTGTTAATCGACTGTTTATGTAACCAGTAAGGCTTCTGGTCAACAATAGGCTATTAGTAGTTAAGTATGGGGGAGTGAAAAGTTTTATGTGGATTTTCTATTGCACAGGGGTCAGAACCCTAACCCCCCATCATCCAAGGGTCAACTGCACTGTATTACAGACTAGTAATTTCTGATGAAAATAGATCTTAAATGTTCTCACCACAAAAAGAATGATAATTATGTGACATTAGGGAGGTTTAGCTAATGCTACCCTGGTAATCATTTTGCAACATGTATGTGTACCAAATCAACATATTGTACACCTTAAATTTACACAATGTTATGCGTCAGTTATATATCAATAAAACTGGAAAAAATAAATTAATACTAAAGCATTTCTAAAAGATATTTTAAAAGGGTCTAAATAAATGGAACAATATATCATGTTCCTAGACTTGAAGATACAAAATTATAAAGATATCAACTCTTCCCAAACAGATTTACAGATTCAAAACCCTAACTGGTATTGTGTGTGTGTGTGTGTGTGTGTGTGTGTGTGTGTGTGTGTGTGTGTTAGTGCAGGAAGGGGAGTTGACAAGCCAATTTTAAGACTTATATGGAAATATAAATTACTGAGAATAGTCAACATGCTCCTCAAGAAAGGGCACCTGGGTGGCTGTCAGTTGAGCATGCAACTTCAGCTCAGGTCACGATCTCACAGTTTGTGAGTTTGAGCACCACATTGAGCTGGTTGTTGTCAGTCTGTCAGCACAGAGCCCACTTTGGATCTTCTGCTCCCCTCCCTCTGCCCCTCCCCCGCTTCTGCTCTCTCAAAACTAAATAAGTATTTTTGAAGAAAGATGCTCTTCAAGGAGATGAGGTTGTAGAACTTGCTCTGCTAGATATCAAGACTTTACAAATCTGCTATAATTAGCAGTGTAGGTATTAGGGCAGGGATAGAAAAAACAGACCAATAGAAAACAATACGTAGAAAACAGAAAGAGGCCCATACCTATATGGATACTTGTTTTAAGACAAAGGTAGTACTGATGAACAATGAGGACAAGAGAGTTTCCCCAAAACTGCAGGAGAATAACTGATATCTGTATGGAAAATAATTAAATCTGATCTTGACCCCAGACCACATAAAAATCAATTACAGGTGAATTATAGACCTAAATGTAAAAGGCAAAACAAATACAAGCTTCTAAAAGATATGGGAAGATATCTTTGTATCTTTGCAGTAGGCAAAGCCATTTTAACACTACTATTAATAAAGGAGAAATGTATTAGATTGGATTATACTAAAATGAAGGACTCTTGTTTATCAAACAAGCCATTAAGAGAGTGAAAAAGAAAGCCACAGAATGGAAGTATTTCATCATATATAAGTGACAAAGGACTTGTTTCCAAAATGTATAAGGAGCTCCTACAAACTCAACAACAATTAAAACAACAACAACAACAACTTGATAGAAAAGAAACTTGAAGAGATACTTCATAGAAGACAACCAAATGTGTGAAAATGTGCTCAGGCTCATCAGTCATCAGGAAAATGTAAATTAAATGTACAATGAAATGCTCCTACACCTCCACCACAGTGGCTAAAATTAAAAAGCTTGTTCATATCAAAGTGTTGACATGGGTATGGAGCAACTGAAACTCGCATACACTTCTCGGGGATTGTGAATTGATACAATGACTTTAGAAAAGAGTTTGGCCTTATCTACAAAATTTAGTGTAAACATGCTCATTGACCCAGAAATTCCATTCTTGGTCATATAGCTAAGCAGAATGCATACATACATGCACCAAAACACATGTGTGGGAATGTAGCAGCATTATTCAAAATAGCCAGATTAGCCAACAGTAAATTCATAAAATTCTGTGAAAGAACTGGCATTTTAAGTACCCCGACTTCAGAAAATTTGAGAAAAAGTTGCGAAGCTGTTCCAGACCAAAGAACACTAACGAAACATGACAACTACATTTCCAAGCGTGACTGTGGATCACATGAATGCCCTTAATATGGTACAATGATCTCCCCTCCCTTAACTTTTCCATTGCCACTGTTTTAGTTCAGACCATCAAGATATTTCACTTGGACTAATAGAAAAACCTTCTCACTCTTTCCTCACTTCACCTTCATACTTTACTCAGAGCGAACTTTTTTTTAAATTTTTTTTTAATGTTTATTTATTTTTGAGACAGACAGAGCAGAAGCAGGAGAGGGGCAGAGAGGGAGACACAGAATCCGAAGCAGGCTCCATGCTCTGAGCCATCAGCACAGAGCCCAACGTGGGGCTTGAACTCACAAACTATGAGATCATGACCTGAGCTGAAGTCGGAGGCTTAACCGACTGAGCCACCCAGGTGCCCTCAGAGCAAGCTTTATAAATTCACATCTAATGAAAATGTCATTATTCTTCCCCCACGCAAAACTTACCTGCATCGCATCACCTCTAAAATCAAGTCCGATTCTTCACTCGTTTCCCCTAATCCCAACCCCAATAATCAAGATCAGAAGGTAAACTGAGCCTATACAATTCACAGCTAACCACACACAAATTGCAGGGGGGAGGGGCTGAGACCAGAATAACCACCCACCTGAGCACAACCCATATTGTTGGCCCACAGAATTGTGAGCTAAATGAATGGGGGTGTCCTTAGATAGTAACTTTTGGAGTGTTTTGTAATGCAACCATAGCTAACTGCTACAATTCCCTTTCTCAGCATACCTCCTAAAGCTCAGGTCTCTCTGAAAAGCGATATTGGTAGTGGGTACAAACTTCAACATCCTATTGTTCTGACTTGTAAAACTTCCTAGGGCCAGACTAGGGGGAGATAAGTGAGGCATCTGCCAGGGGTGCAAAACTTAAGGGGATGTCTAAAGTTCAGTTGTCAGGATAAGTCATATTTTCAGGTATCTTCTTTTAAAAACTCAAAATGAAAACAATCCGTAAAATATATATATATAAATTTAAAACAAGGATCATTATGCTAAGTGAAATAAGTCAGTCAGAGAAAGACAAATATCATATTATTTCACTCATATGTGGAATATAAGAAACAAAATGGAAGAACATACGGGAAGGGAAGTAAAAATAAGATTAAAAACAGGGAGGAAGGCAAACCATAAGAGACTCTTAAATAATACAGAGAATAAAGTGAGGGTTGCTGGAGGGGAGGTGGGTGGGGGGATGGGCTAAATGAGTGATGGGCATTGAGGAGGGCACTTGTTGGGATGAGCACTGGGTGTTGTATGTAAGTCACGAATCACTGGGTTCAAACGCTGAAACCAATACTACACTGTATGTTAACTGACTTGAATTTAAATTAAAAAATTTTTTAAATATATTAAATAAAGATCAGACAATACCACAACTGCAATCTCTAACATCTGAGAGAAATGTAGGAGTAAGGGGGATGGGGTTCAAGAAACTTTTAAGTGGGATTACAAGGACAGTGGAAAGACCTGATCCTTTATTCCTTAGACTATGTAACATGAAACACTTGACTATGAACTGACTTGCTCTATAACACTAAACATGTTTCACTTAGAAATACAATGAACAGTCATCATACATAACCCTCTTTACCATCTGATCGATGGTCCATAAAAGTAAGTCAGTAAAGGAACAGAAAAGCCATCTGTTGAGACTTGTCACAGATGTAGTTTGCAATACTAGTAAAAACCACACTTAAATTTAGACAGTGCTTTCAGCACTATCAAAATTACCCAGGTACAGTTAATTTAAAGAAACTGTTACAGGAGTCTGATAAAATAGGTCTGTGGTTAAGCTCTCTAATCAAATATTTTTAATGGTCTCACTATACTTTTACTAAAATCAAAATAGAATCTCAAAAACCCATCCCTGATTATTTTCCCTAAATGTATTTCAAGCCAACTATTAGGGAAAATGTATTTACCTATTATATGACACATTTGTTCTTAATGTAGCTTCTTACACATTTGGGCAATTAATGGAGTTTAAACTTCTCCAATTATTAATTTTGGGCCCTGCCAATAACCATGAAGTAAAAAGATTTTGGCATCTGTGTCTTTAATAGGTACCTTAAATAATGAATAAGAATCTCCACACTTCAACTCAGCAGGAGTGAACTATACCAAGATAGTACAAATAAAGAAAGAAATTTTAAATATATTACATTGGAAACAAACCTTAATTCATAAACACAATTTTTTGGAGAGAACGGAAATAACTGTAATAATATTAGGTAATCTCTGATACGAACCTATTACTGTTCCTGAGTGATCCTTCACCCATGCTGTAAATATGGTATATGCCGCAATATTACAGATGACTGTGCCATCCATTTTCTTAAAATGAGGATTATTTTCCTCTTACTAGTGAAATGCAAAGCAAAAGAGAAGTTCTACCACCTGCATACGTGAGCGAAGCACCAATCTTTGGCATAAGAAAAACGCTTATTGAGCTGACACTACGCCAAGCACTACACGTAATCTACTCATCAAATTGTATCTTCACAATGCTGAAGGACAGGTAATATTAACCCCCTTTTATAGATGGAGTTTATGGAGGTGAAGCAAATTGACCCAAATCACAAGGACCTAAGAGAGTCTGAATTCCAATGCAATGTTCGGGGGTCAATTCCATGATCTTCCCACCACACTGCACAGGATCTCTGGGAGGACCAAGGAGAAAGATTCCCATTCTTCTACAGTAGAATCCAGCCAAGGTTCTGATCCTCTTTTTTTATACAGTGTGGGCAGTGTGATAGACACTGAGAGGGGTTCAGTAGATTCATTGTATCAATGGTCCCAACTCTTTACCTACCCTATATTATGCCACTTTGCTGAGTGACTGCATACCTCAAGGTTTAGCCATGTGACTTGATTAGGCTAATGGGATGTTAGATGTGACATACGCAGAGCCGAGAAAAAGTGCTTCTGCTCTTGTGCCTCTGCTGTTGCCACAAGAACATGCCACGGCTAGCCTGCTGGAGCACTGGATCATGACAGTCTAGTGGCCCAAATGCTTCAGCAGTCACCAGTCAGCTGATTACTCAGCAGGTAAGGGAACCGGCTGAAATCAGAACTCCCAAGACACGTAGTCTCTGACCTGTAGACTCATGAGTTAAATGAATGATTGTTTTCTATTTTAAGCCATTGAGTTTGGGGGTAGTTTGTATTGGGGCAACAGTTAACTGACACGGAAAGACTCTCACAGTGGGAAGCAATGAACACTTAACTCTGGGGGAAGGATCCAGTTAGTCAGTATAGAAAGGACTTCAACATGAATCTCCACAACCACATTTAGAAACAATCAGAAAATGCCAACCTCTAAACTTAAAGGAAATTAGAGCAGTAAGAAATACATGAAAAATACCTGTAAATTATACCACTTCCCCACTCCCTAACACTTTCTTGAGTAACAAGGATTGTATATAAGGACCAGTCTCCATTCTTGTCACCAAAACTGTGCCCCTTGATTTAGACTCCACTCCATCGTAAAATATTGAAATTACCCCTTGCCCAAAATTTTAGGTAATTGTTTACCATAGTTATACATGGAATTATCAGTAGCTTCTCAAAGGAAAGATGTGGGCGCATCATCTATTTTGGCGACAACTGCTACTTTTGATAACAGCCGGCATGCACACAGAACATACTTTTCTTCTTTCACAATAATAAGAATCACAGTCTTCAAAAGGTGTCGTGAGGAAAAGAAAACGTAGTCTGCTTGTTTTAATTAATGGTGAGTGAAAGTCTGCCACGGGTCAAGTATGAAGAATACAGTACGTGGAATGGAGGGGCGTAATGATGAGTGAGATCTTATTCTAAAGCACAGAAATGTACAGCATATGGGAAAAGACAGACATGTTAACCACCAACTGTAGTACAAGATCAAATATTTTATCAGCTTTCAAGCTGTAGCAGATACAGAACATCTAAGCAAATTTATACAGATATTAGCAGAAGAAAAGGAGAGAATTATTTTAAGTAAAAAAGTCTAATTTTTATTAAATGACACCCTGATTCTTAACTGCATTGTGTATATCTTGATTTCTATAAAATTAAGACATAAAACATTAGGTATAAGTCTAACTTATTATAATTTTCATGTCCAAATCTCTCCACAATGGAATCACATAAAGGTGTGGGTGAGAAGAAATTTCTATTTCATTTTTCAGGAAGAAGATAACCAGTCTAAGCCCTTCTCTCCCCCAGACCTAGATCATTTACTCGTTAAGGGAGGAAAATGTGCCTTTTATTCTGTATTTCCCATCTACTAACAATGTCTAGCAGTGAACAATTCTCGAGTTCCTAATGAGAAATTAAAAAGATATAAATAGGTCCTAACTTATAAATTAGCTCTTTTAAAAGTCCTGTTTAGAGTCTGTGCTTGTAAACTCAGAATGCACTTTCTCACAGAAGCACAACTGTAATTAATAATAAGGTTCCCAGGTTAGAGTCCACCAACCCCACAAAAAATCCATTAATGGAGCTGTAGCATAGCCTTGTACTGGACAAATGGCACCATGAAAAGTATCCACTTGAGTACCACCATCTCTCCCCGCCAGCATTTGGACCAGTTGCCTCCCTAGTCACTTACCCATCACCAGTTTCACTTACTGAGTGGTACAAATGCAAGACTCTGCTAACTCCAAGCTGCTCTTAACAGGTCAGGGGTATAGGACAAGGAGATGACATGAGAACTAGGCTTCATGTATTTGTTCATGTATTCATTGAACACATGTTCTTGAGCCCATTATATCTGTGATTCAACCTCATGGCTGGGTGTAGAATAGTTAATAGTTAAAATAGACAAAATAGCGAATTCTATTGACATGGTTACTGCCTCACAGAGCTTTCATTCTAGCAGCATTTTTTTAAGTAAATAAAAAATTACAAGTTGTGGTAAGAGTTATAAAGGACGCTAATAAAGGGCTAGGTCTGAGGCGAAGAGTGGGGACTTGCTTGAGCCCCAGGACCCAGGAAAGACCCCCGTGAGGAGATGATGTTTAAGGTGAGTCTTACAAAATTATCTCCCACATGAGTGACACCTGTATGGTGAACATATGCGATTAAAGGGTGCACTATAAAATATGTCCCCACTCTGCCCAAATTAGGAGACCTCAGTTCTTCCTGGGGGAAGTCTAGCACGTACCCCCATTACTTTTTCAAACTCTCCCAAATAATTAAAACTTCTTCAGTCTCTTAAATCACTTCAAATGATACTATACATCCATCTCAGTAATTAAAATTACTATTGCTACCATTTATTGCATACTTATTTAGTACCAAGCCCTGGGGAAGGTTACTAGAAGTACTAACATGAATAAGGAATGATCCTTTCACCCAAAATATTCCTATTCTGATCAACAAACTACTAACAGGCAATTGCAATTAATGAGATATTTATAGATCTACATTCTTGGGTAAGTTATTTCATCTTTCTGCACTTTATTGTCCTCATTTGTAAAATGGAGACACTAACAGTGCCTACACTTCACAAGCTTGTGAAGATTTAAAAGAATATATATATGTAAAATCCCTGTAACATAGAAAATGCTCAATAAATAATTTCAAAAACACTAGTCTTGCGTGATTGCCAAAATTCTATTTCTAGCGTAAATATAAGTAGAAAGAATAATATAATGACCACTTTACATTCATCACCTAGATTTTAAAGAATTTAAAAACCAATATGGCTGCACTTGCGCATTTAGGCGGCATAACTGGTTCTACACCCAGAATGAAGGGTGAGAGTGGGAGGAAAGAGGGAGGAGGACAGTGGGGCAGAGGTTGTGCTCATCAAGCATTCCATCTGCTTCCCTCCTCCATTTCCAGCCTCCCTTACAGTTACACCGGAGTCACGTGACTTATTCTGGCCAGTGAACTGTCAATGGAAGTGACATCACTTCTGGATCAAGGCAGTTAAGAGACCACGTGACTCTTCCATCCCTGTGTTCCCGGCTACGGGATGAAGGAGGGCACCTGCATACACTTGGTGTAAATACAAATACACCATTACTGTGTTAAGCTACTGAGGTTTAGGGATAAATCTGTTGCCAGCACTAGCCTAGCTAGCTGCACCACAGACTGGGAAGGTCTGATTTGACTCGCAGTGCTGTCAGCCATTTTTGATGCTCTCTGAGACTGGCAGGGGTTTCAGATACTACCTCTCATGGCATTTTCATGAGCATTCAGAGGTTCTGCCACACACCATGGGAAATGGCTTATCTGCAATTCCCTTAAAACAAGAAATACATCTTTGGGGATAAGTCACCAATGTTTCCTCCTTCAGCATTTGGACACCTGATATTACACTTTCTGCTGTGGTTTCCTGACCCTTGTAGGCAGCTTTCTTAGTTGGTAGAAAAGAAATACCTCAGCCAGGGGCACCTGGGTGACTCAGTCGGTTAAGCATCCAACTTCAGCTCAGGTCATGATCTCACGGTTTGTGGGTTCGAGCCCCGCGTCAGGCTCTGTGCTGACAGCTCAGGGCCTGGAGCCTGCTTCAGATTCTGTGTGTCCCTCTCTCTCTACCCCTCCCCTGCCTGTTCTCTGTCTCTCTTCTCTCAAATATAAACATTGAAAAAAAAAGTTAAAAAAACATAGCCAGCTTTCTCTCCCAACAATTCTCATATCTGGTACACATATGATCCATAGAACAGACTCTCTCATCCTTTTACTCTGACAAACTCTGCTTCCCCCTTCCACCAGCCAGCCCCTCAGGAGCCACCTCTCCATGTTCTGCCGGCCCGGCAAGCAGCTCCAGCCACAACACTTGCCTTTATGTTTCCCAGACAGGAGGCAGTCAGTGTCCATCATGTTTCCACTGAACTTCCCTAAGGAGGCTTGAGTGAAGAGAGAGCACCCTCGCTCCTCCCCACTGGCCAGGGGGGTGGTCTGCTAACTTCCTAAACCCCTAAACATCCGTGCACAGATGTGCCATCTGTAGATGTGGAGATTCTTCAGGCCTATTGTCAGTCTACGTTTTCAGGCCTCAGGTAAAATGGACATTAAAAGAGTCCCACTTTTACATCCTGTTAAATTAGGATACACAAGAATACACCTCTGTGGGTTGGTGCTGGGTTCAGGTAGGAAAAGAGACCAGACATTGTAGGAAAGAAGGCGAAGTAGCATTGGTCTGTTCTCAAACAGTGTAAACCCAAAGAAACACACACCAAAATATATCACAGCCAAACTTGTGAAAACTACAGGGAAAAAAAATCGATCTTGAAGGTAGTTAAAGAAAAATAACACCTTAACTATAGGGGGAAAACAATTTGAAAGACACTGGATTTCTCATTAAAACCACAGAGTCCAGAAGAAAATGACACAACATTTCTCAAGTGCTGAAAGAAAAATTTGTAAATCTAGAATCCTATATCTAGCAAAAATGTCCTCCAAGAATAAGGTGAGGGGCACCTAGGTGGCTCAGTCGGTAAAGCACCTGACTCTTGATTTCAGCTTGGGTCTTGATCTCAACAGTTCATGGATTCAGGCCCCGTGTTGGGCTCTGCATTGACAGTGCGGAGCCTGCTTAGGATTCTCCCCCTCTCTTACTCTCTCTCTCTGCTCCTCCCCTGCTCTCTCTCTCTCTCTCTCGCCCTCAAAATAAATAAATAAACTTTAAAAAAAATTAAAAAGAATAAGGTGAAATGAAGACATCCTCAGATGACAGAAAACTAGGAAAATTTGTTGCCAGCAAAGCTATCCTGAAGTTAGTTAGTTAGTTAGATATTTTGTTGTTTGTCATTGTTGCTATTGCTGTTACAACAGCTGTTTAGTGTTTAGTTTATTCTCCTCATCAGTGTCACTGATAATCTCCTGATTCACATCCTCTCCTTACAGTAGGTAATGTGTAATCTCACTTAAAGGCCAGGGGAGTGGAGGGCTGGCCCAGAGTGGGGAAGGCATTGGCACTTCATACAGACAGGGCAGGGGTCTGTCTGGAGGGCCTCAGCCCAGGGGCTGCCCTCTCCTAAAGGAAGTTATTTACACCAAACAGAAATTATTAAAAATATAAACCTGGGAACATCAGGAAGAATGAAAAAAACACAATAATAAAAAAAATGGGTAAATGCAGTGGACTTTGGGGTTGTGAGTTTTATAAATTATGATTGATGGTCAAAGCAAAAAATATAACATGACCTGATGTAGTTCTGAATATATAGAGAAGTATTTAAGAAAATTATATTATAAATGAGGAAGGATCAAAGAAGATAAATTAGGCTTCCACACTTCACTCAAATCGATAATATGATGATAGTAATAGATTGTGATAAGTACATGTGTACAATGTAACACTTAGAGCAACCATTTAAAAAGCTATGTAAAGAGATCACTCAAAAGCATTATGAATAAATCAAGCTGAAATTCTAAAAAATGTTCAATTAACCCTGGGAAGGCAGAAAAAAGAAAACAGAAAAACAAAAACAAAAAACAACAGAGGGAACAAACAGAAAACAAACAAACAAACAAAAATATTAAATGGCAGGCTTATGCCCCAATTTATCAGTAATTAATTAGTTTAAGTTTCAGTAGTATAAGTACACCAATTAAAAGAGATTAGCAGAGTGGATTTAAAAAAATGACTTAACTCTATGCTGTCTAAGAGAAACTAACTTCAAATTAAGTTATATAGGCAGGTAGAAAGTAAAAGGATGGAAAAAAGATGTATCATGCAAACATTAATCAAAGGAAAGCTGGAATGCTTCTACGAAAATCAGGTAAAGTAGATTTTAAGGCAAAGAAAAATAAAAGGGACAGAGAGTGATATTATTTAATGATTAAAGGGTCAACCTACCAAGAAGACATAATAATCCTAAATATACATGCACAAAACACCAGCACTGGAAAATGTGTGAAACAAAAAAGGGTAGAACTGAAAAGATAAATGGAGAATCCACAATTATAGCTGGGGACTTCAACACTCCTCTCTCAACAACTGATAGAACAATTACATGGAAACATAGCAAGGATGCAGGAGAACTCAATAACACCGTCGACTACCAGGATCAATAAACATTCATAGAACACTCCACCCAACAACAGCACAATATACATTCCTTTCAAGTGCTCACAGAAGAAATGCAAAGAACGAACAAATCCTGTACCATAAAACAAACTTCAACAAATTTAAAAGAACTGAAACCGGAGTGTTCTCTGACCACAATGGAATTAAACTAGAAATCAATAACAGAAAGATAAAAAATAAAATTTATTTTTTGTGTTTATTTATTTTTTAATATAATTTATTGTTAAGTTGGCCTCCGTACAACACCCAGCGCTCATCCCAACAAGTGCCCTCCTCAGTGCCCATCACCCACTTTCCCCTCTCCCCCACCCCATCAACCCTCAGTTTTCTCTCTGTATGTGAGAGTCAAAAAAGAAAATTTCCAAACACTTAGAACTGAAACAACACCCTTCTAAATAATATATGGATCAAAGAAAAAAATCTGAGGGAATTTTTTTTTTCAAAACCACACTGAACTGAAAGAAAATGAAAATAGAACATACCAAAATTTGTGGGACACAGCTAAAGCAGTGCCAAGAGAGAAATTTATAGCATTAAATGCAAATGTTAGAAGACAGGGAAGTCTCAAATCAATAATCCAAGCTCTTGCCTTAAGAACTTAGAAAATGAAGAGCAAAATAATTCGAAGCAAGTAGAAGGAGATAATAAAGATAAAAGCAGAAATCAATGAAATTGATAATAGACAATAGAAGAAATCAATGAAAAAAGAATTATTTTTTCTTTCAAAAATCAATAAAACTGACAAACCTCTAGGGGTGCCTGGGTGGCTCAGTGGGTTATGCGTTTGATTCTTGGTTTCAGCTCAGGTCTTGATCTCCCAGTTCATGGCTTCCAGCCCTGCATCAGGCTCGTTGCTGACAGCACAGAGCCTGCTTGGGATTCTCTATCTCCCTCTCTCTCGCTCTCTGCCCCTCCCCCACTTATGCATTCTCTCTCTATTTCTCTCTCTCTCTCTCAAAATAAATAAATTTAAAAAAAACTGACAAACCTCTAACAAGATTGATGAAGAAGAAAAAACGAGAGAAACACATAAATTACCAGAAATCAGGAATGAACTGGAGACATTACTACAGACCATAGGCCAAAAGGATAGGGAGAGAATACTATAAACAACTCTACACACATAAACTTAACAACTTAGATGAAATGGACCAATTCCTCGAAAAAAAAAAAAAAAGGGACAGACTACCACAACTCAGGTAAATAAATAATGTGAATAGTCCTATAATCATTGAGAAATTTAAAATCATAATTTTAAAAATTCCCAAAATATGAATCTCTAGGTCCAGGTGGTTTTATTTGAGAATTCTACCAAACATTTGAAGAATTAACACCGATTCCACACAATCTTTCCCAGAAAATACAAGAGGAAGAAACATTTCCCAATTCATTAACAAGCGTTGGCGAGGATGTGGAGAAAAAGGAACCTTTCGTGCTCTGTTGGAAATGTACATTGGCACAGCCACTGTGGAAAACAATATGGAGTTTCCTCAAAAAAATTAAAAATAGAAATACCATATGATCTAGTAATTCCACTTCCTGGTATTTATCCAAAGAAAATAAAAAGACTGATTCAAAAAGATATGTGCATTTCTATGTTTATTATAGCATTATGTACAATACCCATGAAATGGAAGCAGCCTAGGTGCCTAGCGATAGATGAATGGATAAAGATGGTGTGGTATACACATAACAATGGAATATTGCTCAGCCATAAAGAGAATGAGATTTTGTCACTGCAACAACACAGAGGGACTCAGAGGATCGCATGCTAAGTGAAATTATTCAGAAAGAGAAAGACAAATACTATATAATTTCACTTAAGTATGGAATCTAAAAAATGAAGCAAAAAAAACAAACAAAAAGTAGACTCTTAAATATAGAGAAGAAACCGATGGTTGCCAATCAGTTGGCAATGAAGTTGGTGGGGGGATGGATGAATTAGATAAGGGGATTAAGAGGTACAAAATTCCAGTTATAAAATAAATAAGTTGTGGAGAAGACAAGTACAACATAGGGAATATAGTCAATAACATTGTATGGTGGCAGATGGTGACCACACTTAGGATGAGCACTGAGTAACGTACAGCATTGTTGAATCAATATGTTGTACACCTGAACTTAATATAGCATTGTACATCAATTACATTTCAATTAAATAAATAAACAAACAGATAAATAAAAAAGAAAAATACAGTTAACATGAAAAACAAAAACCAATATCCCTCATGAATATGGACACAAAAATTCTTAACAAAATTGTATCAAATTGGGGCACCTGGGTGGCTCAGTCTGTTGGGCAGCCGACTACAGCTCAGGTCATGATCTCTCAGTCTGTGAGGTTGAGCCCCACGTCAGGCTCTGTCCTGAGTGCTCAGAGCCTGGAGTCTGCTTCCAATTCTGTGTCTCCCTCTCTCTCTGACCCTTCCTTGCTTGGTCTCAGTCTCTCTCTCTCACTCTCTCTCTCTCAAAAATAATAAACAATAAAAAAAATTTTAATTGTATCAAATAGAATCCAGCAATATATAAAAAAGAATTATATACCCTAACCAACTGGGATTTATTCCAGAGAGACAAGTCTGGTTCAAAATTTAAAAATCAATAAATGTAATTCAACAAATCAGGTTAGAGAAGAAAACTCACATGACCTATCAACAAATGCAGAAAAAGCATCTGACAAATTCAACACCCATTCGTGATAAAAACTCTCAGAAACATGGAATGTCCATGTCTTTCTCAATTTGATAAAGAAAATCTAAAACAAAACAAAACAAAACAAAACCTTCAAAATTACAGTTAATAGTGAAAGACTGAAAGATTGAGAATAAGGCAAGGATGCCCACTCCCACTGCTCCATTCAACACAGTGTTTGAAGTCCTAACCAGTATAAGAAGATAAGAAGAAGAAATAAAAGACACACAAATAGAAAGAAAGAAAGAAAAAGGAAGGAAGGAAGGAAGGAAGGAAGGAAGGAAGGAAGGAAGGAAGGAAGGAAGAGAAAGAAAGAAAGAAAGAAAGAGAAAAAGAAAAACTGTCTTGTGTGCAGATGACATGATTGTGCACATAGAAAAACCTAAGGAATTTATAAGAAATTCACCTGAGTTAATAAGTGAATTCAGCAAGGTCACAGGATAAAGATAAACATACAAAATTCTATTATATTTATATATACTAACAATGAACACATGGATACCAAAGTTTAAAATACAGTATCATTTATAATTGCTTTAAAAATACTTAGATATAGATCTAACAAAACATGTGCATGGTTTGTTTGCTGAAAATGAAAAACACTGATGAAAGAAATCAAAGACCTAAATAAGTAGAGAAACATTATTGTGTTCTTGGATGGAAAGACTCAACAAAGTAAAAGATTTCAATTCTCCCCCAAATTAATACAAAAGTGTAACACGATTCCTATCAAAATCTCAGCAATTCTGGTAGGTACAGACAAAATTATTCTAAAATATATATGGAAAAGCAAAAGATGTCAAACAGTTAAAATTTTTTGAAAAGGAAAATTAAAGTGGATGTATCAGTCTGCTAAGCCTCCCATAACAAAATAGCACATACTGGATGGCTCAAACAAGAGAAATTCATTTTCTCATCATTCTAGAGGCTTGAGAGTCCAAGATCAAGGTTCAGGCAGAGTTCAGTTTCCTAAGCGCTCTCTTCCTGGCTTGCAGATAGCCATCTTCTCGCTATATCCTCACCTCACAGACCCCTTCCTCTGAATGTGCATGCAGCAGGGACAGAGAAACTCTCTGCTGTCTCTTCTTATATTGGGTCCTATTGGATCCTATGGATCAGAGCTGCACCCTAATAACCTCATGTAACTTGAATTACCTCTTTTTAGGCCCTATCTCCAGATACAGCCACACCGGAGATTAGGGTTTCGACATATGAATTTAGGAAGTGGGGGTACAAAACCATTCAGTTCAAAACAGTGGGAGAAATCAGTTTACCTGATTTCAATATTTATTGCAGAGTGACGGTAATCAAGGCGGCATGGAAAAAAAAACCCGCATGGTATTGGCAGACAGAAAGACACATAGATCAGTGGAACAGAATAAAAAGCACAGAAATGGACCCACATAAATCTCCTCAACAAATTTTTGTCAAAAGTGCAAAAGCAATGCGATGGAGGAAATGTCACCTGAAAAGGCTGACACCTGAAAATGGTGCTGGAACAAGTGGACATCCACAGGCAAAAAAATCATATAATAAACCTCGACCTAAGTCTCAGTCCCCATACAAAATTAGCTTCAAATGGATCACAAACTTACGTGTAAAACACGAAACTATTAAACTTTTATAGACACTAGTAAGTGGTCTGTGGTTAAGAAGATTGGTTCTATAATCACATAGTGTGTAATAAGCATTAACATAATAAAGAAAACCCCCCAAAATTAAAAAACCTAGTTAACTCTTAAACATAATTTTCAAACATGGTCACAGAGTCCTTTTCCTTCCCTTTCTTTTCCATAGCCTTTCTTTTCCTTTCTTCTCTTTTCCTTTTTTCTTTTTTCTTAGGCTCACCTAGTAGCACTTAATGGAACACTGGGGGTCCACAGGACCCAATGTGAGAGATAATATTATTATAAGCAATCAGTTCTTTTAACATAGGCTTCAGTTTTGCGTGTTCACGGGCATTCCTCTCTCAGTTCCCAGCCAGCTGTGTATGTGCATTTTGGCCTATTACTGCAACGCCACCTGTCTTTCTCCATGTGTTCTTAGTCATTCTTCCTGCACTGAATTCGGAGCTCCGTGAGGGCAAGAACATGGTCTTCTTCCTCAGAGTCAATGGAGCACTTGCTTTGTACCTACCTCCTCCCCTCCCCAGGTGCTCTTCTGAGTACAGATGGTACCATTCTCCGTTATTCCTCTGAACTGACACCTCTGTTGTTTCTGCCTTCTGCCAACATTCTACCTGGCTTTGGGGAACTAATCCCATTTGAATCATGTCATTCTGGTAGCTACCCATTAGAGATAGTCACTTCCCTGACATGAGACCCAACATGGTCAATGACAGTACCCTATTCTCCCAGCCAAAGTGATTGATTCAGGATGTGCATAAGACCCAAACCAAACTGGCCAAAGCCTTTCCCTACAACCATACAATTTGGAGTTGGAAAAGGAGTCTTGCCTCTTAGGTCATAGAAGGTAGGAAGATGTAAATCTGAGGCCATGTTACTAATTTTAAGAAAGCCTGTCTGACAGATGTTGGCGAGGATTCGGAGAAAGAGGATCTCTTTTGCACTGCTGGTGGGAATGCGAACTGGTGCATCCACTCTGGAAAACAGTATGGAGGTTCCTCAAAAAATTCAAAATAGAACTACCCTATGACCCAGCAATTGCACTACTAGGTATTTATCCACGGGATACAGGTGTGCTGTTTCGAAGAGACACATGCACCCCCATGTTTATAGCAGCACTATCAACAATAGCCAAAGTATGGGAAGAGCCCAAATGTCCATCGATGGATGAATGGATAAAAAAGATGTGGTGTGTATATATATATATAATGGAGTATTACTCAACAATCAAAAAGAATGAAATCTTCCCATTTGCCACTACGTGGATGGAACTAGAGGGTATTATGCTAAGCCAAATTAGTCAGTTAGAGAAAGACCAATATCATATGACTTCACTCATATGAGGACTTTAAGAGACAAAACAGATGAACATAAGGGAAGAGAAGCAAAAATAATGTAAAAACAGGGAGGAGAACAAAACATAAGACACTCTTAAATATGGAGAACAGAGGGTTACTGGAGGGGTTGTGGGAGGGCGGATGGGCTAAATGGGTAAGGAACATTAAGGAATCTCCTCCTGAAATCATTGTTGCACTATAAGCTAACTAACTTGGATGTAAACTTAAAAAATAAATTTAAAAAAAAAAGAAAGAAAGAAAGCCTGTCTGTGGTAAGCAAAGGATAAAGAAACTCCGAGACAAGCAGAGTTAAGGAACAGAAAGACTTGTGATGCTAGCCGTTGAATCTCTAGAAATCCCTGTGGACAGCTCCACTCCCTGACTCCCCTCTTTAGCTAACATATTCTGTTTTGCTTAGGTGAGTTCAGGTTGGATTTCCATCACTGCAACAAAAACAACAAAAAAAAAAGATTTCTAACGAATACACTGCCATTCAGTTTCTCATTCATTCCTGATCACCCTAATAAGCAGTACAGATTATAGCTTTTCATGTGCCATTTTAACACATTTGAATACACTGAACACAGTTTTACATTTTGATTTAAACTTGATTAGCTATCCAGGTAACTACTGGGCTCTTCATGAATGGGTTAGAGAACAGATGTGCTTTGATGAAAAGGAGTCAGGAAGTTCTGAAGCGGGAAAGGATGTCATGTAAGGACAGGAGGCAGCCAGGGAGGAGAATGAGGACCATGGAGAGTCTGGTAAAAAAAGGGTCCCTTAAAAGAGGGTGACCCCTCAAATATATGTCAACTCTTCCAAAACACTATGTAGGAGGGAACCTGCAATGGTCAACCAGGGACTTACAAGAGCAGGGAGGGGAGAAGAAAGTATGGGTGGCCAGGGAAATTGGGGAAGGAGTAAAAGAGATTAATATGTATTCAGTACCAAATACGTGCCAGACACCATGCTGGCTGCTTTAGGTGTATTATCGCTTATAACCACAAAAGGCTCAAAAATGTCAAATAATTATTAGCCTCGGGAGGCGGGTTTAGGATCCAAACCCAGATCTGTTTGCTCCCAAAGCCACACTCCGATGTGGGCCTCTGTCTGGATTCCAGGATCTGCTCACTGGGAGAAGGTGGGGCTTGCCATTCAGGGCAGCAGAAGCAGGTCAGCTCCAGAGTGACTTCAGGTCTCAACCCGCACACAGGGGTGCCTCTGTCTTCCGTGGAATGGAAGAAAGCCCCAGGAGTCTCCTGGTGGATTGCTGGAGCCTGGGGCATCTGAGGACCTGGCAGGATTAGGGGTTGGGAGAGGGGGAATATTTCTATGGAGTTAGGTTGTCAGATACTGGGGAGGTGTTCAAGAAGGGCACTGGTGTATACAGAGATGGGTGTGATCATCATCTTTTCTCTTCGTCCCCAGCAAAGCCAATGGACTGTTCACAATGAGGGGAAAAGTAAAAGGGAATAGCATTTTC
The DNA here is from genome assembly GCF_018350215.1 of Panthera leo. Classification (NCBI taxonomy): domain Eukaryota; kingdom Metazoa; phylum Chordata; class Mammalia; order Carnivora; family Felidae; genus Panthera; species Panthera leo. The sequence continues at coordinate 47,420,816 of NC_056685.1, forward strand.
ATAAGGACTGGTTGACTCCGGAAGTAAGGAATCTGGTTCCATATTATATAATCTAAAAATGCCCCCACCACCTACCCCCACCCCCACGCACAGGAGAAGGAAAGGGGAAAAAACCTCCCAGAAATCACAGTCAAGGCAAATGCAGCGAAATGGCTCACTGGTTACTGTGGCAACCGACTCTTCCCTGCTCCTGCTGCTTATCCCACGATCCCTCTGTCACCCTATTTTTAGACTGAAGACAACGAATGAAAATGGCTTTAAAATATTTTTTTTCTTTTCTGTATGTTTAAGACATGCATAACCTTTTTAAAAAGACTCAGAAGCCCAAGCTCCAGCGTAGGGGCAAGTCTCCTCGTGCTGATATGAGGTGACCCTCATTTCTCTGAGACCTCGGACCACTGAGTGAGGAGGGTGCTGGGTTTCTCATGAGTTAAGGGGCAACAAATAAGGAGGAGAAACCTTGGAAGATTGGACCGGACATAAAGAGTGCAGTGACACATGCAAAGTAAGGCAGAGAACCAAGGTCATTGAAAATAATAATAAAATAATAATTTTTGAGGAATAAGAGGAATTTTGAATTATCTGGCCAAGAGTGACTATGTAACTCACCTCGCCTTCATGTTAGTTTTCCTCATCTATAAAATAAAGGTGATGGTGGTCTTCCAGATTTTTGAAGACCTCCAAGACTCTTTAAAGCTCTCAAATCTATGATCGTATCATTTTAAATGTTGGTCTCATCAACCTTGCAAAGCAGCCAAATTGTAAGAATCTACTAGAGTTTTCCTGAGAAACAGCCCCAAATCTTGTTACGATTTCGTTTTGTTTCAGCTGTGATATTTGGGAAATGTTATTGCAGACGATCTCTCTCTTTTATTCTGAAGGAAACACAATTAAAAAAAAAAAAAGGCTCTTACGCTGGTGAAGATGCGAAATGGAAAAATGTAAATGCCTTTTCTTCCTATAAAATACTGAATGAACGCAACATACACTTAAGTTGTTTTAAAGAGAAAAGTGGCCTTCTACAATTCAATGGCAAATAAATCATCAACTAAAATGCAAAGCAATAGGCTTGCTATGTGGCAGAAAATAGAACAGGGCTGGAAGAAGGGGAAAGTTGGAGAATGCTCACTGAAGGAGGAGAAAAATCTAAACTAGATATAAGTCACGTTTTATTTAGTTGGTTCCGCACAGTGGTGGAAAGGGGCCCATGTGTCCAGACAGATAGGGAAGCTCAGTAATAAGGGGCCTCCCCACTCTTTCCCAGGTCAGGGCTGGGGAGAGAAGTCTTTCCCATAGATGGCTGATGGGAGATACTGAGGGACATGTTGGGTTAGCCAAGGCCCAGAGCAGGGGTTCTCAATGTCCATTATGCATGAGCATTACTGAAGTGCTAGTTACAAGTGCAAATTCTCATACGCAGCACTTTGCAGTAACCTGGCCTTTATTACCATTTACCTGGCCAATGCCTACTTTCTGATTGGTTTCGGTTTAGATGTCCCTGCCACAAGGAGGCCTTTTTCATCATTTCCTATGGTTTAGGTGCCTTCTCATGTGATATCATCACACCCAGAGCTTGTCCTTTTGTAATTTTTATTATACCTGCAACCATTTGTTTAATATCTGTATTACATACTGGACTGTAAAGACTATAAGCTTCCCACAGGACATGTGCCATCGCTGTCTTATTCATCACTTCATCCCTAATAACGAACACAGGGCCCAGTATACAGTAGGCACTCAAGAAGTATTCGCTGAATGAATAAACACAATGAAGTGCAGTGGTACCATGTGGAATAGTGTCCTCCTACCATTTATGTCTACTTGGAACCTCAGGATGTGACCTCACTAAATCCAATGACTGGAGTCCTTGTAAGAAGGCCATATGAGAGGCCGAGATTAGAGTAGCACATCTACAAGCCAAGGAACACCAAGGCGACTGGTGACCACCAGCAGCTCGGAGAGAGGCCTGGGACAGATCCTCCCCCAGAGCTTCCAGAAGGACCCAACCCTGCTGACATCTTCATTTTGGACTTCTGGCTTCCAGAACTGTGAAGAATGTCACCTAGTTCGTGGCTGATTGTTATGGTAGCCCTAGGAAACCAATACAATCAGCCTTTCCACTCACTGCTCCTTCTGTCTATTTTCATACTCTCTCTGTATTCCTGTCATACCACCAAAACTCTCCTATTTCCTGCCCCAACCAGGCAGTTAGAAGTAACAGAAATCCAAACTGGCTTTAAAAATAAAATATTTATTGTTCATGACCTGCAAAGTACAGAGTGAGATGAGCTTCAAGGCTGACAATGAGGAATCAATTTCTTTCCAGCCTTTCTGCTTTGCCTTCCAAAATGTAAGCTTTACCGAAAGTTGGCTCCCTCCCATGGTCACAAGGTGCCTACTTACAAGTCTCTGGAATGCAGCGCTTTCATCTAGTATATTCATTATTTATTTCTGTGCAACAAATGACATCAAGCCTAGTTCTTTTTTTTTTTTATGTTTATTTATTTTTGAGACAGAGAGAGACAGAGCATGAACGGGGAGGGTCAGAGAGAGAGGGAGACACAGGATCCGAAGCAGGCTCCAGGCTCCGAGCTGTCAGCACAGAGCCCGACGCGGGGCTCGAACTCACAGACCGTGATATCATGACCTGAGCTGAAGTCAGATGCTTAACCGATTGAGCCACCCAGGTGCCCCAAGCCTAGTTCTTTTTTTTATTATTTATTTTATTTTTTAAATTTTTTTTTTAACGTTTATTTATTTTTGAGACAGAGAGAGACAGAGCATGAACAGGGGACGGGCAGAGAGAGAGGGAGACACAGAATCTGAAACAGGTTCCAGGTTCTGAGCAGTCAGCACAGAGCCCGATGTGGGGCTCGAACTCACGGACCGTGAGATCATGACCTGAGCTGAAGTCAGACGCTTAACCAACCGAGCCACCCAGGCGCCCCAAGCTTAGTTCTTTAAAGCGACACTGATCACTATCTCTTGAAGTTAATTAGATGTAGAATTCGGAAGTAGTCTGCTTACAGGATCCTAGTTAGGTGTCTCTCAGGAAGCTGCGGTCAGATGGGAGCTGAAGTTGCAGATACGAAAGACCCATCTAGAGCTGGCGGATTCACTTCCAAGGTAGTTTGCTCACATGGCCAGTAGACTGCCAACAGCTGGCAAGTTGGCACCTCTGTATGTGGGCTTCTCCACGGGACTTCAAGGTTCTTCATGACAGTGGCTGGATTTCCTCAGAGCAAGAAATCAAAGAGAGCAGGAAAGACGCTACAATCCCTTTAGCCTCAAAAGTCACATACCATTACTTCCATAGTATTCTATTGTTCACACAAGTCAGCCATAAATCAACATGGGAGGAGACTACCTAAGGCCATGGATAGCAGAAGGGACCCATGGATACGTCTGAGGGACTAGATACCACATCATTGTCCTGGAGAAGCAAGATTGATTTGCTTCCTGGACTTCTGCTCACGCAAATTAGTGAACTGCTTTCCCAGAAAACTTGATTCATGTCTAATTGGCCCATTCTCAAACTAGAAAATGTAGCTAGGGCTTGATATTGAGCTCAATTAAGCCTGAACTACACACCCCACTATCTGGACTACACAGGGTAGAGAGGTATGAACATGCAAATGAAAATCTGGGTAGACATCAGGAGAAGGGGGAATGTGTTGAGGAAACACCATTGTATTCACTAATCCAGTGGCTTGACCCCAGAAACTTCTATTTCAATGACTTGTATGTCTGTATGAAGAAATAAGCACTTTAAAAAAAATACAACTGTAATGCCATCATCATAACTTTAAAAATTAACGTGAATTCCTTATCAACATCAGATGTCCAGGCAGCATTAAATGTCCCTAAATATCGAATAGTTTTATATAATGTTTATGTTACTTGGTTTGGTTTTTTAAATTTTGTTTTAATCAGGATTCAAAGTCCAAACACTGCATTTTGATTGATGTCTTCAATCTCATTTAACCTATACATTTCCCCACATATCTTTTTTCAATGCAATTTACTTGGTAAAGAAATCAGGTCATTAATCCTATAGAATTTCTCACAGTCTGGATTTTGCTGAATGCGTTCCCATGATTTCATTTAACATGTTCTTCTGTCCCCTATTTTCCCTGAAAATTAGCAGTTAGAGCTAAAGACTCATCTGAATCGGGCTCTGGTTCCCTTGCCAAAATACTTTATAGATGGCACTGTGTATGACAACCTGCATTTGAACAAATTCATATTTAACAAATACGACCTTTTAAAGGAAGTCATTTCTCATTATCAAAACTAATGGCATTGATATTAGATACTTATATGGAGAGGAAGAAGCTTTACAGTGTGACTATAAAACTAGCTTACATCAGAATCAACTGCAAAGACTTATTTAAACAGATTGCTGGGTCCCCTTCACAGAAATCTTTATTCAGTACATATGAAATAAGGCCTGAGAATCTGCATTAATACAAGCTACCAGATGATTCTCATGCTACTATTCTCAGAACGACATTTTGTGAACCTTTAGAACCTTTAGAACATGATGGTTTAGAGAGAGGCTCTGAGATCCAAGTACCTAAGATTGAATTCTGGTTCTGCCACATGCCAGCTGAACAGGATTGAAAAACTACTTCATCTCTGTGTGCCTCAATTTCTTCATCTGTAAAATGGGGTTGATAATACTACCTACCTGAGATAATACACATAAGCCTTAGCATTGAGCCTTGTGAATTGTCACCATTCAATAAATGGTGGTGGTGGCAGACTAATCATTAAAACGATTATTATTAATATTATTATCCCTTTGATGGTTTTATAATCTGCAATCAGGGCATAACAAATTACCGCAACTTAAAAGTAATGAGGAACTTCCTGGGAGGCCTGTGGTCCTTGAGACAGGAGTCTTTGGTCAAGTGTGACTATAAATTATTTCAACGTGGAAAATAGGAAAGACATCGTTTCTATTTAGAGTCAGAAGTGTTCTTCCAAATGGAACAGTGAGAAACCAATCCTTCCCACCACAAACACCAGGTCTGCCTCATATATGGCTCAATAATTTGTCCCAATATCACAGATAAAGGGACTCTTCTCTCACCCATCACCAGAACAGTTTTAACATTGTGCCGCATGGGAAGACACAAAGACAAATGGACCAAAAAATCATACAAAGATATTGAAGAGAAATTAAAAATGAGAGGAGAAGCAATGAGTATTTTGGAATTAAGATTAAGAATATTTTTTAACTTCACTGGTCATTGTAAATAAATGCTGAGCATTCCCTGGGTCACTGTAACTTCTTTGGTTTTACCGTTACTTGATAAGATCACTAGCCCAAAGCAAACTGAAGGGAATTCAGGCCAATCTAGGAGAGGACAACACTGAAGAAAGAAGCAGATAACACAGGAATAGTCATGAGACTTGAGATGAAATTAAGAAGAGGTTACTAATCCCTAGCAAGGAGGACTAAGAGGTCAAAGTAAGAATCATACACACACACACACACACACGTATATGTATATGAAACTGAACTAGAGAGTACTGTTGGGAATACAGAGTAATGGCTAACAGTCAGCAGGCCCGGTTTTTAATTATGTTTCTGCTGCTCATGGGCTGTGTGACCTTGGAGTAGCTACACAATCTGTCTGAGTCTCAATTTCTTCATATAGAATGATGGAAATAATAATAATATTATTATTATTACAATTATAATTTTGACAGGAATAATCGTGGACTGTATGCCCCACCCAAAGTCTCTTATGCTGCTACAATTTTCACTCAGGCTAAAGAACATAACTCCCAATCACTGTGGTTGTAAATTAAGTAAAGGGAAAATAAGCTTGCCAGTTGTAGGAAATACTCTCAGAAGTAATGATCGTAATGAATCTGCTTTAAAGAGGCAGGAAGATTAAGGCATGATGACTTAGAGAAAGGCTGTCAAAAGCTGTAAAGAGTCTGAGATTTTCCCCTCTGTGCAAGCAAACTAGGGAGTCCACCAGTTACATGGACGGAAGACAAAAGACTTCTGGGTTAGAGACAAAGGACTTTATTAAAGCACACAGGAAACATGAGTACCACCGTATTTCCATCAGTTCTCCTCGCCCTCGAGTCCAGCAGGGGTGACACGATCAGGCCAGATGATACCTGCATACACAGTGGGTGGCTTTAAAGGGAGGAACCCAAGGTCTAAAACCCAGAACTTTTTCCTTTCATTTTTTAAATTTTATTTTAGAAAGAATGCTAGTGAGGGAGAGGGGCAGAGGGGGAGAGAAAGAGAGAGAGAGCGAGAGCAAGAGCGAGAGAGAGAGAGAGAGAGAAAGAATCCTAAGCAGGCTCCATGCACATCATGGAGCTTGGCCAACATGGGGCTCGATTCCCCAACATGGGGCTGAGATCATGACCTGAGCCAAAATCAAGTGTCTGATGCTTAAGTGACTAAGTCACTCAGGTGCCCCTAAAGCCCAGAAGTTTTTAATCAAGCTGCAAACATTGCAGCAAACATAAAAGAAAGATATTTAAAAGTAATGTAAACTAAAAGGAGCCATAATGAGTATTTTGAAGTTAGTTGGTCTACTTCCACCAGGGGGGCAAGTAGCTACGAGATAGTCACCCTATAGTCACCTGGACCTACCCAGTTTCCTGCATAACTAGCTATAAAAGCTGTTTAGTATCAGGAGATGGATAAACCTTGCAATCTGGCATACTTGGCAAGAATGTATAGAAATGTTCAAGGCCCATGGCAGACTGCCTCTACCAACTGAGCACTCACACTAACTCAGTGCCTTCTAAGTCCCAATCAGTCTGCTAGAGGCTTAATTAAAATTTTTGCTGGTACTTTCTCATTCATTCAGAGCTGGAGCGGCCCATCATCAGGAGAGGAAGACAAGTCAGGGTCTTCAAAATGTACACTCAACATCAACTCACCACATATCTAAAGAGCATGAGTATTACTTAAACAACACAGGATACCCACAAGTAACTTCAGTTAAGGTTTCCACCATAAGCTCAATTCTGAGATGTCTTTTATAAGTTCCTAACAAAAACACCGTGAAGATCACTGATGCTTAAGAAAGAGAAAATGTGGCTATTTTTTCATTCTCCTAGAATTTCTTTCCATTCTTCATTTATTTCCTGTAGAATTTCTAAGCGATATCACATCATCTTAACAGATAGCTATATACCTGAACACTGTTCTAGCTCTTTACAGGAACGGTGTCATAAACTCTGATTTAATACCAAGCCCTCATTTTACAAATCAAAACTTTGTATAGATCATATTAAATAAAGAACATCTTATTTAGTTGAAGATAGGCCAACTATCTTGATCAACTTCTCCAAAGATTCACAACATTTTTTTTTTTAGATTTAGCTCCAGGAAGACATTTGTCCAATATGCTTATTTATATTAGATATGAGAGATATGTAACACAATGTGCTTTTCTTTTTGCCTTGGCTATGGGAAAACCTGGAACTAAGTCTTGGACTTCATGTAGACATTCTCCTCAGTCCAAGTTTTCTGGAATAATTATTCAATGCCCTTCATTGTTTGTCTTTATCCTTGTATTTTTATTTCAGTGGTTTTAACAAATTATGGTACATTGTCTCAAATCATTTTTTTGAAAATAGGCAAAGTAATGAATGAATGAACAAAACCATCCAAGTTTTTGAATTAAAAAAAAATTATTATTGTTAATATTTTGCCAAAGTACCCATGAAGTTTTTTCAGTTTAAGGCATAATCCTCAAATTAGTTTAAGACTGAAAAAATGTAAATTGAGCTTCCAAGAGTTATTTAGCATGCCTTATATTATGAATTTTCCTGACTGTGCTTTTATTGGGGTTTAATCAGAGACCATTGTAAGAAATTCTAATCTGGGTTCTAAGCATTTGACATTATTAAACAGCTGAGTGAAAGAGAACATAAGAGCTGCAAAGTAGAAAATACATTTATTTTTAAATTGAATAACATTATAAATGCAACAACTTTGAAATGCTAAGAAGCATTAGGCAGTTCCATCAGCTCCTGCTTCATAAGGTCTAAATGAAGCTGGAGAGTGATTTCTGAGAAGCCAAGGGGTTAAGGATCTGGTGTCCATCCAAGGCAATTCCCAGGAATAACATAACATAAGTTCCAAGGTATAAGTGAAAGAGTGTCTGAGGTTTACTCTACTTGCTTCTAGGTTTGCCCAAAGTTCATCAGTGATAGGTGATAGGTTAGTCATGGGCCAATCATTGCACAGGCACTCTCTCCTCACCATGCCAAGGCCTAGAATGTGCCTGAAACTATGAGGTTGGCCATGAAGATCCCCTGGGGGGAACCACATCAGCCCAGCACCTCTTACGGAGACTCTACCTTGAGCTAGGCTCTTCCTGAAGAGCAGAGGAATGGACTATCATGAGTATGCTCAGCCTGGGAACAACCTAAATCCTCAAAGACAACACAACCTGCCTGAGACCCCAGGTCTCTGGGTGGCCTGCATGAGAGCAAAGACTCAGCCATCAGTCTACAGGGCAGTAAACACACCCACTTGATACAAAAGTTGGACAGTCAGCATCCAATCCTGACATCACCTGAGTCTTTAACTCCATCTGAGGGTTTAGCAGGGAAAAATGAAATCCGTAAAAATAATTTTAATGATTTTAACCTTTAATTTAAAAAGTAAACATCTGTCATCCAGTAGATGGGTTACATCGTGCAGCAAACCGGAAAAACAAAACAAAATTTAACAACTAGCAGCTAACTAGAATGGTTGAGAAATAACCATCCTCTATACTGAGGGAGGCTGCCTGTACAGCACCCTCTGCTGAACCAAGCGGTCCCTACAACCCTTCGAATCTGCTGGCTCCTCTGGTTCTTTCTACTGAAATGTTAATCCTGCTAAGGTGCCAGCACATGAGAGACAAGTTATGTGGATTTCAAAGGGAGGCTCTTGTAAACGAAGTCTTCGGTCTCCAGTGAGAAAGGGTTTTACATTTATCTGAAAAAGGACTGTACCTGTGAGGGAGAGGTTTTTCCAGATACATCTCAAATTACATTGCCTTGGGCAGGAGGACTTTGTTCAGGTCAGATTTAGGGCTACAGAATACTCCAGGGATAACACATGATGGGCTGAAAAAATAATAATTCCTGTCTCTAACTCACAGAAGCACAAAAAGATCTCAGGTAAGAAAGATCACTACTGGGAAGAGAGTACTTTTAACTAATATTCAAAATGACATGAAGAGTTGGGTGGTTCAATTTGACAAATATGTATGGCGATCCTCTCAGGAGCTTACTATGCAATACTGGCTTATACAATTAGTAGGATGTAATGCCTACCCTCAAGGTGCCCAGTCTAATAAGAGAGATAGACATGTAAATAATGCAATGTGGTACATGCTATGATAGCTTTATGTACAAAGTGCCATCATCAGAAGGGAAAGAGTAAAGGAGTCTACTTCAAACATCGTAAGTGTGAAAAAGACATCTTCACTCTAGAATTCTGAGATCTCAAATAAAGAAAAAAAAAATTAATGAGGCTAGTACCAGATAAGGGGGAAAACGGCGAAATGAAGCAAAAAGGAGGGCTGTAATTTAAATAGGACCGATTGCAAAAGGATTTTTGCTTTCGCCTTTTAAACTAGAAGCCATTTCAGACACATAATTATGAACTGTATTACAAGAATAAAAAAATAAACAGAGCATGGAAGATGATAGTGCAAGTTAATATTAGAACTTAATATCCATGAAACCTTGGCCATTCAGTACATTTAGGGTTAGGGCCAGGAAACCAGAAGGTGAACAGAAAGAGAAAATTACAAAATCAGATGAAAGCATTACTGAATATTTCAATAGAAGTGGAACTAAGGCAATGGCACAAAAGGCAGAGCTGCAGAAGCAGATGATTTATTAACAGAGCTACTAAATTCTGTGTCAAGGATAATTCCAAGTTACAAAGACTGAAGTTAAGGGAGAGTGAAGTGGAAAGTACAGAGAATGGGGAGTTTAAAGACTAGATTCTAGTGTTAGCTCACTGCTAACAAATAAGGAAACCATTATGGACTTTGGTTTCCATATCTATAAAGAGAGGAGGTATATTAGGGACTCTCTAAGTTTCCTTCCATCTCATAAAAAAATGGTAGGACTGAACATGGATAAAGTATAGTGCTCATTCATTCATTTCATTTCAACAAATGTGGAGCACATGGCATGCACCAGGCCCATGGGGACAGAGTGGAAAATGAGATTCTACTCTGGCAGGGAAGACACTTGAAAATACTGTTAATTCTGCCGTTGAGTGCTGTGGTAGCCAGCCTCCCAAATGGCCCCCATGATCTCTGTTTTGCATATTCACACCCTCATGGAATTTGTTCCCACATTTTACCAGAGGTGGCCTATGTGACCAACAGTACACAGCAGAGATGACGGTGGGTCACTTTTGTTAGGTTATAAAAGACTGCAGCCTCAGTCTTGGGTACTCCCCTTCGCCCTCACCTGTCTGTAACTCTAGCTCCGGCTCTCACATACTTAGATCTCTTGCCCTGGGGGAATCCGGTGCCCGGATCTGAGCAGCCCTCTGGTGAAGACCTGAAGCCTCCAGCCTTCAGCCACTAAGGAACTGAAGCCTGCTAATAATCACATGAATGAGCAGAGAAGCTCAAGTTTTTCCAGTCCCAAGGGACCCTTGAGATGACTGTAGCCCGGGCTCAACGGCTTGACTGCAGCCTTGGGAGAGACTCAGCCAGAGCCTCCCAGAAACTGGGTGAGATCATAAACATTTGCTTTTACGCTGCTAAATTTGGTGGCAATTTGTTGTACAGACATAGATAACTAATGTAGGTATCCTCCACACTCACACATATACACGTGATTGGTTTTAGTCTGAATTGCTTAAGAGTTAAAATACATAGAATTGTAGAACTGAGACTCAAGGAAGTTAATGGGATACTACTGAAAATAGACCAGGGACTAGAACCCATGTCTTTTGATTTATGCTTGACGTTCCTTTCACTATACCATGCCGACTCCCCGTAATAAATTTCATAGATAAAGAAATAAGGTCCCCGTGGATTAAGTAATTTGCTCAAGATTCTACAACAAGCAAGTAGCTCAGCCTCTGCACTAACCTATTGAACATGATTCCATTCTTTATAATAATCTTTTTCCCACTCTCAAGCTTCACTGACCTTGAGATAATTAGCTGAATGGAGATTAAAAGAAACCAGAGCTCTCCTTAAAGAGTAAGCTGGGGTGTTTGCCTCAGGCCTTTAATAGAGGTGAGCTCTATCTTGGTGATTTGTATTTCACAATATACTCATCCATTTAGTCAACAAGTTTTTGTTTGTTTGGTTGGTTTTTTTGACACCTGGTTTAAGCATAGTATAATCTATGAGTTGTAAGGAATATAAAGCACTGGGACTGAAAAGTCTAATTAGGGATAAGACAAATACAATGAAAAATTACAATAAAATCAGTATGTTTGCCTACTAAATAAACAATGGGAACAATATGTACAAAAAGCATTTAAAAAGAACTGCAGACTAAAAATAATAAAGAATAAAGGAAATCCATCGGTTCCTGGTTAAATCCTACCTGAATCTCAGGCAATAGAATCTAGACCTAGAAATTCCCACTCATTCCCTAAATCTCTTTCTCCCCCGGGGGGCCATATTCCATTAATTACCATTGCAAATACCATGGGCCTCTGAAGACACTACTTCTTCATTGTTTTGGGTGTGACTTGGCTGTCTGGCTAAGGAATTTGAACTCCATTTCTATAACGGTTGAAAGTTTTTGAGCTACAATTGCATCAGGAATGAGAATTGAGGAACATTAATGTCAACACAGCACCCACAGGTTCATACCAGGTCAGCTGGGCAGGACTGACCCCTTGTGACAGGCATGGGCTGCAAGCCCTATGAAGTGGAAACCAGAAAGGGATAGTGGGAGTTTAGCAGTGCTTGACTGGCTGGGAGCTGAAAGCTTTTTCATGCCTGGCTTAAAGGGACCTTGTTTTAACTTGATAGAGCATAGAGACAAATGTAGGCCTTTTAAGAAGATCAATATGGCCCCAGGTTCTCAGTATGTTTAGGTGTCTCTCTTGTCACAAAGCCACAATGAAGATATCAGGAACTACGCATTTGCCCATCCAAGCATATGTTTATTTTCAAAGAGGACTGTAAGAGGAGGACTGGCAAAAGTAAATAGGGAAAATTCCAAGGAGCAATGAAAAAAATATTTGAGGTATGCATGTTCTTCAAGTCAGTAGATGGGAAGGAGCCCCTCTCCACTCCTAAGGGCTTCTTGAATTTATGTCCCAAAGTGTATTAGTTATATCCTCCTTAGTACCTGTCCATCCTTCTGTATTCTGTCCATTTGGTAAATGACAGGACTCAACTCAGCCCAAAGCCATTAAGCCATCCTAGACTCTTCTCCTTCTTCCTTCCTACCTCCCAATCAATCACTTCGCACTGTCAATCCCCCTTCCTGAATACTTGTCCATCTCTCCAATCTGTGTCCTTCCCTTCATATTTACTATGTCAGTCTTGGTTCAAACTCCCATTCTCTCAGCCCCACATTAAGCATGTTTCTTGAAAAGGACAGGTGTTTCTCAAGGTCAGTGTTCCATGACTATACCAGTCAGAGTCCCACAGGAAACTGGATCACACTCCAAAGTGGCAACTGAAGATATCTGAGTGAAGGACTATTTACAAAGTTGAAGGCAGAATCCAGGAAGTAACAAGGGATGGCAATGATCCTTCCCTAGACAAGCAATAGTAGGAAGTCGTTACCACTGCTGTGTCTAAAGGGACAAGAGGAACTAGACAAGAGGTCTAGTTCATAGCTCTAGAACCCAGAACAAGCTATTCTGGAAAAGGGATCTCCCAACTAGAACTGTGACCTCAGGCAGAGCTATTGGCAAACTGAGACTCAACGGAGGGGGTTATAAATTTCCTGTCCTGTCTGTGTGTCCACCCCCTAATCCCCTACTGCACCTCCCCCCCCCCCCAACTCCCCCTCACAACCACTGACCGAACCCAACAAGAAGCCAAAGGGCAGGGGACATTTTCAGAGGTCAGCCTCCTTGAGTCAGGATAGAGAAAGGGTGGAGAATAGATCTGGAGGGACAAAAGGAGAATAGCCACCACAAAGCCATTTCACAGTATTCATCTGCACATTAAAATACTTTTAAAAGAACTCTGGCAAAGAAATTCCTTTAAATTTGTTCTACTCAGTGTTTTCCTGATCTTTCAGCATCTAATCTTTCTGCACCTGATTGCCACCAGATATTACTTCCCTGCTTATATCAGTCAATGGTTCCCATCATCCATAGAACAAACACCCCTCCCTAACCTTATACCATAAGCCCAGCCTCAGCCTACACAGACACCACACCATCACTGACTCCTACCTATTCTCTAAGGTCATCTCCCTCCCAACAATTTATACTCCAGCCTTCCTGAACTGCTTGTGGTTTCATGATCCCATGTTGTCCTTCTACCTAGAATGACACAATGATCCTAAGACCTGCATTAACATAAGTAAGTGGGTTCTCTTTGGACAAAAACCTTTTCTGATGCAGCAGACTAGATTACACCTATTTTTGTGCCCCTGCTAGGCTTTAAGCCTAATCTGTTTTAATACTTATCTATCACACAGTATTAACTATTTGTATAATATTTGTCTCTTCAAATTAGGCTGAAGAATTTCTTGACATCGGAGATCATGATAATATAGTTTTGTATCCTGTTACCCAGCACAATGACCAGCACACAATAGGTGCCCAGAAATATTTGTTGAAGAAATTCCTCCTCTGTGTAAGAACCAAATGGGTGGTCAGCAATCAGAGGTGGGATCTTTCCATGATACACCCCCAAGTCATAAGTAGAAGCGATTTGAAAAAATGTCTGTAACTTGTATTCCTTGTATTTGTTTTGTTATTCTTGCCTATACAGAACCAACAACTAAAAAAACAAAGAAAAGACAAAAGAACTTATTTCTTGAACAACTCCTAAATACCTGCCTGCAAATGCCAATACCAGGAATTGTGGTAGGGACTCCCCTCAAATAGGTCAGAACACAAGTGCCCTGAAGAGAGATTGTGTTTTCACAATCTTTGCCTTTCTCTGAGTTTCCTGCACTAGACTGATTATACACTCAGCTGTTCTCAGGTAAATCTGTACATGAAACAACTGGCCCATAGGGTCAGACCTAGGTCCAGATTTTTCCAGATGGTCTTCTAAAAGTATTGCCAGCTTGTTATGGATACAACCCCAGACACCTTCCAAAAGGGTGAGAGTTGTTGGTACAGCCAGCCACGGACCTCACTGTAGCACAGAGTGATGGGAAAAGCACTGGATTATGAGTCAGGCAGGAAAAGGATGGGGGTAATGTTTCAAATCCTAACTCTGCCTCTTACTGGCTGTATGACCTTAGCTAGGTTACTCCATGTTCTGTTTCCCCATTTGCAAAATGGAAAGAAGACTTGCCTCACATGGTTCTTGTTAGGACTAAATGGGATAAATCCGAAAGAGATTATTAGTAAGAACCCAATGAATTTTTTTTCCCTTGTTACTATCTTAATTATCTCCTTTGAGAGGCTGCCTTTCTAATTTTGGAAGGAAGCAGGTGACTTGGATGGGTGTGACGAGGTATGCTACCTTGTTTGTTTAAATTTCTAAAAAATACTTAATTTCAAAGCTCCCTTATGGCAATTCTGTGACAGAAATAAAACTAGGCAGTTGTTGCTATGCAACATCAGTAGTTTGCCGAGGGACTGGATATATCTTTGCTGTTACTTATCTTTAGTTGAATTGTGAGCAACATTTTTTCTGACTACCCAGCGTTATCCTCTTCTTATTACGTAAGGGGTGATGGTTGGGATGAGAGATGGGCGAGGAAGTGCTGCACTGAGGCTCCCTGGACAATGGCTGCAGCATGGCCATCTCCCCGCTGGACGTTTTGTGTCCTCTTTCCATTTTTTGTGTTTTTTCCTCAATCTTGTCTTCCATTTTCTTCACTTTAATAAAAGAAGATACTGCCTCTTTGAGCCCTTTTCTTGACCGCACCCCTCTCCTCTTTGCTTTGGTGCTGGAACTTTGTCCCTTTTGGAGCAGTTAATATTAGGATTTATTTTAAAAACTTACTCATAGCCAGTCCATCCAATAAATGTCTCTACTTTTCACTTAATAAAAGACACATCAAAATTAATATGAGGCCTTTTGTAAAATATTTAACGTTATGCACTTATCCGCACCCTCTGCACTGGTGTGCGATCCTCATGTTTTCCATTTTTTTTTTTTTTTTCAGAATTCTCCTCCTTAAAATCAAAACAGACAAACAAACCAAAACAAAAACAAAAACTCTGCAGCCCAACAGATCTGCAGTAAAATTCCTAAATGTGTCTTGTTCCCAAGCCCTTCCCTTCCCTCACTGACTCTTCCTCTCTTTCCATGTCTGCTTTTTCAAACCACTGACCCTGGTGTTTCTATTCCTCTTGCTTGGATTCACCTGGCCCTTCTGCTGCTTCCCATCCTGATCTCACTGGCAGTGACTTATTGAAATGCTGGAGAGGTGCGGGAAAAGAATTCACAAGAATTCAAAGGGGGGCTGTTCTCCAGGATTCTGTGACCAGGTCTGAGGAAGAACTTCCAGGGTTAGGAAGCATCATGGGGAAGGGGTAAGTATTCTGAAGATGTATTTCAAGCTAGAAGGACTTACCCTGTGCTGGAAGAAATGAGGAAGCCACAACAGAACATGCTAATTTTGAAGGAATGGCAGAATTTCATGTTGATTCCTCTCCTACCTCTGTCCTACCCCCTCTCCTGCCAGTGTGTCTCTGCACTGTATTTCTGCCCCCAGCTGAAATAGATTTGCCTTTTATTTGCCTCATTCAGCTTTTCTAGGATCTTCTATGTAGAAGATAAATGGTCAGGACCGAGAGGAACCTCTGAGGATATGTAGGCTAACTCCCTCATTCCAAACCAGAAGCCCAGAGACCAGGAGAGATTGGCTAAAGTCACACAGCTTGCTAGTGTTACAAGGAGAGAGGGACCCATGTCCCAGGCCCCAGCTCTCCAACTAATGGACTGACTGATTAAAAGAAAGCCTTAGAGGGTAGAACTTTAAAGGAAGCCTTTGTTTCATTGTCTAATTCATGTCTAGTTAGAGAATGGTGAAGTCTTTTTAGTCTTGGACAGAGTAAATGGAAGACTCAAAGTAATAATGGGCATAATTCTGGGTACAGAGATTTTTGGTGAGTTTTAAATCACCTGTTATAAATGGGTTCTTGTCTTTCATATCAGTATATCCTGCCCTATGGGCTTCAACAAACATTTATGTAGCAAACACGTATGGAGCACCTCCTGTTTCCACATACGGCGTTGGGTACTGGGGTATAGAGATGCAAAGAATATGATTCTGACCCAGCCCTCAAAATGTTTGCGGACTAACGGCTGAGCAAAATCTCCGATGAAACAGGACAAAAGACAGAGTCATGTGGCAAATGCTTTTTTTTCACACAGAGAAGGAATGATTAATCCTCCCTGTGCGGAAGAAGATGGTTTCACAGAGGAGGTGGCTTTTGAGCTAGGCCTTATGGGATCAACATGAAAGCGGCAAACAGGCAGAGAGGGAGTAAGGCACCCCATGTGGCTGAGGCGGCACATGCGGACCAAGAGGAGGCCACGACAAGCAGAGCATCTGTGGTCCTGGGCGAGAGGGGTAGTGGCGCAAAGAGAGTGTGTAAAGGGAGGTAGGAGATTAGGCTGAAAGCATAGATGGGCCGGACCACAGTGGGCCTCGTACACCCATGACAGGGGTTTGAGTAATAAATAACATGTAAGATTCATTTACATGTTAATAGTTCACTTGGATAGAAAAAAGATTTGCCATTATGGTATTTAGACTTTATCCTGTGAGCCACAGGGAGTTAAAAGGTTTTAATAATAGGAGCGTCGTGACTGGATTTCTGTGTTGGAAAGATTTTCAGATTTTCACCACTGACCTTTCAAATGCTAGGTGAAATGAGCAAACGTTGCATCTTTCTGCTGGTAAAAGAACTGTAAAAGCAAAGCTGTATTTACAAAGTGGGGAATATTTCAAGAAGACTTAGCTTGTTATGTCTGTTGAATTCTAAATAACAATGGTTATGGGCTATGATAAGACCTGAGGATGAAGAGAACATCATCTTTTACTCTGCGGGAGCCCTTTGAAGCTCTCCTAAGCTTCCAATGCCATTCAGCCTTACAAAGTCTTATTTATAATACACAGAGTGACCCTCTACCCAGAAGGCCAGATAACAGCAATCACTAACATTTGTATAGTTCCCTATATTCACAAAAGACTTTTGTTCCATTTTCTGTGTTGATTCCGGCAACAATTGGGAGAGATAAGTGTTATTTTTGTCTCTGGTTTACACATGAGGAGCCCGAGAATCAGAAAGGTAAAGCAACTTGCCTAAGGTCACAACCAGTGAGGGAGGGGGCTGGGTTCTCTCACCCCACATTCTGATGTTCTTTCTACTTTAGTTTGCGGGTAATCAGTAGGGTGACAGCCAGATCACTTTCACAGAGATGAGAAACTGATCTGCTCCAAAAGCTGCCCCCAGTTTACTGATGGTCTTGGTCATGTCTTCACCCATCCAACAGGAGTAGTAACACCTGCTCATTGATGGTCAGGATGTTCTAAGATACCACTTTGCAAAGTGTAGAGAGCTAGCCAGGCGTACTGCTCATCTATATTCACTTAGAATAATAGTCTGAGGCCCAAAAGCCTAGAAACCATTCATATAGTAGAGTTGATGACAAAATATTTTCACCTTGAATCTTTCTCTTTCACATGCAGAAAGGAAAACCAAAATAGGTCATATCTCTAACGTGTCCTCTCCAGTGAAAACACACTTTTGCAGCCAATTGTAGTGACACATAAGCCAGGCATTTAAAAAATCAGTTTTAAACTAGCAAAATAACGGAGAAAGTTATTTCACCTTTCAGGACCTGTGCTTTATCTGTAAAATAACGGAGTTGGACCCAATGAACTCTAAGGTCTCTTTCTGTTTTAAGAGTGAATTATTTTATGCATAAATGAAACAGGTTCATGTAAGATCTGATTAGGATCTTTTTGATCCTCCAGAGGTGATCCCTGGGAACACAATTTTTAAAGGCTACTTCTTGCTGTGAGCCTCCATTACCCACCCCCTTCTCCCACTACAAGAGAGAGCCTGAACTGATTCATCAACAAACAGCCATAAGAAGACCAGAGGCATGAGAAGATGATCTGTTGGCAAATGCAGCAGGATGGAAAGTTCTCCTCTTTCTTCTCCCCTGTGGCAGCCTCAAGAAGGGAGGAATGCCCCCAAAGACAAACAAACCAGCTTAAAACTTGAATAGACATTTCTCCAAGAAGGAATACAAATGGCTGATAACCATGTGAAAAGATGCTTTACACCCTTAGCCATCAGGGAAATGCAAATCAATATCATGATAAAGGGGGTATAAAGATGGGCAAAATGGGGGAAGGAGAGTAGGAAGTACAGGCTTCCAGTCATGGAATGAATAAGTAAGTCACAGGGATAAAGGCACAGCACAGGGAATGTAGTCGATGGTACTGTAATAGTGTTGCATGGTTACAGATGGTGGTTACTCTTGTGGTGAACACGACATGATGTATACAGTTGTCAAATCATCATGTTGTACACCCGAAACTAATGTAATGTTGTGCATCAGTTATATTTCAATTTTAAAAACCCACAGTGAGACATGACTGCAAATCTATCAGGGTGGCTATAGTCAAAAAAGATAATAACAAGTGTTGGTGAGATATGGAGAAGTTGGGAAACTTGCACAGTGCTGGCACAGATGCTGTGGAAAGCAGGTTGGCAATTCTTAAGATAAACATCAAATTACCATATGACCCAGCAAGGCCACCCCTAGATACACACTCAGAAGAACTCAAAGCAGGAACTCAGACGGATGCCAATGTTCTTTGCAGTGTTATTCACAATAGCCAAAAAGTGTGGATAAGTGAAATGTGGCATATACATATCATGGAATACTAGTCGTAAAAAAGAATAAACTTCAGACACATGCTACAACATGGATGGACAATGAAAACATAATGCTAAGTGAAACAAGCCAAACAAAAAGGACAAATATGGTGTGGCTTCACTTAGTTGAAATGTCTGTTACAGGCAAATTCACAGAGACACAAAGTGGTTTGAGGTTACCAAGGGCTAAGGGGAGGAAAAACAGGGAGTTTTTGTTTAATGTATACAGAGTTTCTCTTTGGGTGACGAAAACACCCAAAAACACTATTTAGAAATAGTGATGACTGCACAACAGTGTAAATGGAATTAAGTCCACTAACTTAAACACTCAAAGGGTGAAAATGGCAAGTTTCTCTGTGTATGTTTTTCTGTGTGTGTGTGTGTGTGTGTGTGTGTGTGCACATATATACACACACATATATAAGAATAAGAAAAAAAAATGAAGAGCAGAGGTCAGAACTTGCTCCAGTTGGATATCTAAGCAGCCTAAGGCCACTGGACTTATTGACCTGCCCCCAGAGCAGGAGAAAGAGCACCACAGATGGGGCACAGGGGCATAGCCAGGCTGGGAGGGACAGACGGTCCCCTTGGGTTCTTGCTTCCTTAAGCATGCAGAAAATCAATTCCACAACTGGTTGCAGATCCTGAGTAGGGAGCCATGGCGGGCAGGTAGCTGTGAAACTCACAAAGGACTATTAATGCCAATGGAGCATGTAGGACAGAGCCTCATCAACAGAGCCTAAAGGAATGCCCACTGCTACCACTGGACCTTCAAGCAAGTAGCCAGAGCAGTGAGAATGGTCAAAAGAAAGGTAGGAAGATGCCACCATCTGTGTCCCTCAGTCTGTCCCTGATTCACTCTCAGAAAGGTAAGCAGGAAGAAGGAGGGAGATGAAAAAGACCAAGTGATGCTTCTTCCCACTAGAATCCTGGAACTACTAGTCTAATCTGAATGGGAGGGAGAAAGGGTAAAGCTGTCAATCAATGATCAGATAGATGGGTTTTTAATTTAATTTTGATTTTTTTTATTTGAGTATGGCTGGCACATGATGTTACATTAATTTCAGGTATGAAACACAGTGCTTGAACATCTCTATACATTATGCAATACACACAAGTGTAGTTACCATCTGTCACTATACAGGGCTAGTACAATACCATTGACTATATTCCCCAGGCTATGCCTTCCGTGACTTATTCATTCCCCAACTAGAAGCCTGTATCTCCCTCTCCCCTTCACCCGTTTTGCCCAGCCCCCTATCCCCCTTTCTTCTGGCAACCATCAGTTTGTCCTGTATTTTTAGGTCTGATCACACAGATGCTTTTAAATGAAGAGACTGGGGCTCACAAGTTGAAACAAGACCATTCTGCACGGCCTAAAGTGGCCAAAGTACAAATATCATTAGGGGAGCTGGTTTACAGGAGGAAATGGCAGTTTGACAAAGTTGGTAGAATTTATTGGACACACAAATCATTCATATTTATATACCACATGAATTTAATGAGTCAGTTTTAATGAGTTCATACCCGTAGGTTTAATAAACAAGTTACATGTTACATTGTGGGAGATGTGTACCAGTGTCCCCCAGTATCCTTGCTCCCCATTCCTTCATAGTAGGAGGACTTGGAATTCTAAGCCGAGCAAATATCCCCTCAGAATGGAGAACACATTTTCTAATCTTTCACTGCATCTGGGTTTGACCATATGCGTAGATTAGGGATAGAATAAACACAGAAATATGTGACAACTTTTGAGAACTTCCCTTCAAAGACCACAATCTTGTACACTTTGCCTTCCTCACCCACTTTCTTTTTTCAACCCTTCTCCCACTCTGCTGCCTAAGTGAGAGACTGGGACTGTAGCTGACATTCTATATCATGAGGATAACGGCCACAGCCTCAAGATGACAGAGAGGTAAACTCTAAGGATTCTGGATTGCTGGGAACTTTTTGGAAGAGAACTACTACACTGGCCCTGGATAGCCTAACTTTTATACGAAAAGAAAAAAAAAGAATATTTTTAAAGCCACTGTTACTTTAGGCCTCTGTAACTCACCTAATTAGCCACACCTAATTTTATATGAAATACATGCAAAATATACTATTACAAAAAATAATCTATAAATTCAAATGTAGAAAAAATAAAAACTGCATTATGCCTCTTCACTTTAACTTAGTCAAAATAGCATGGATACTAAAATCCAACATTTATGGAGACCTTACACAAGTAATTTTACCAAAAGCTTCATAAGCATTAGTTCTCTTGTTTTCTCAATAACAGCCCCATAAATAGGTATTCCTGTTCACATCTAAAAGGCAGAGAAGCTGAGATTTAAAGAGGTTAAATAACCTGTCCAAGGCCATACAGCTAGTATCTGAAACACCATGAGTCTAGTCTGTCTTACTCCAGAGCCATGCTCTTAGCCACTATACATCACACCAGCCTAAAAGTTCTTCTGGCAAAGATGTATTAATGTGGAGATCTGGGATATATTGAATTGCAGTAAAATGTCTTATAATTTTTATAATGTATAAAGGGATTTGTGTGGTGTTGGGTGTAAATAATATTTGGTAATTCATAAAATAAAAAGTTGTTGTAGAATTTTCTTCCTTGGCTACTATAACTCCTACGATACTGTTGTTTAAATAAAATGTAGATAATTAATTCTTAATTTGCTTATAACCTGAGTAATGCCATACTATAATGTGAACCAAGAATAGGTTGGAAAGCAGCCACTGAAAGATGTATAACACTGAAAAGATGCTGTGATAACAAACCCACAATTCTGGCCAAATAGAGCACATAGTTGTTATTTGTGATAAATCTAATAAAGGAGACTATTTGAGCTTATTTGTATTGTTATTATAGAAATAGAATTGCTTTGAGAATGTATTCAAGAAAAGGCTTTTAAATATCACTACCTTTGATAAGAAGCTTAAACAAACAAAAATTTGAACATTAATATAAATTACCTTTGGTGACCAATTAGTTTACATATACTGGTTAAATATTTTTGATACAGTGGTGATTCTAATTTACTGGCATTGCTGTACCTAAATGGTATTTAGGAATATTCATCAGACCACTAATAATTGCTTACCCTGTGTCCATGCCATAGTACAGGATTGATATATTATAGATGTTTGATAACTCAAAAAATGGATGGATCAAGGTTGGGTGTATGAATGGATACATAGTTGAATAAATAAATATGAATGTGCTTTACCAGTTTCAAATAGTTTGACCTCAAAAGCATCCTTTGAGGAAGATGGCTGAAAAAGACATCCCTCACTTCTATCTCCCCTCAACAAACTTGTATACATCAGTGGACAAAAATGCCTTTGTAGGATCTGTGGGATCAACACTACAAGCCTAGGCCCTTGACAGGAGTCTCACCCACCTATGTGTCAGGTCATAGGCATACAGACCTTGTCCTGACTGTGGACCTTGCAGTGGCCTGTGAACTAGTTCCAGCCCTGCTCAGTCATGGTCCAGGAGTATCTGGAGAACACTATCTTAGATAATCACCCACAGATGAGACAGCCTTTGTGGAAGCAGAGAAGTCCCAGCAAACTGTTGAAATCAACAGTTTAGATGCACTAGAGTTTAGATGCACTAGAGAGGGTAAGAGGACAATATGACTTGCCCACATTACCTCTCCCTCAAGGTGGCACAGCTCAGTGCCAAGAGAGACCTTCTGTTCCCCTCTATGTGGGAAAAAGAGAGTGTAAGTGAGCACCTCGTTTCCCCAGATGTGCATGACTCTTCCAAAGAGGCCCATTTCTCTCTCACTGCATCCAAAGTACTGAATCATGAGATCCACATGATGGCGGGGGGGGGGGGGGTGGTGGCAGGAAGAGACTTGGAGACTGGGAAGGACTCTGGGAGGGCACTAAAGGAATGCAGATCCTGCTAACAGCATCATGGACTCTATTAAGAAGCCTGCCTGTGAACCACAGGGATGCCCTGCCCTTGGATTCTGCCCCCCAACTGGCCCATGGGCACCCTCAAGGCTCCACACTTCACCCACACACACACCACCACCCTGTGGCCAGGCCAATCTGTGCACATTCCTAATGACAGCAAGAGCAAGCTTTGGTAGACTACTAGTAAGCACATGCAGAAAGTCAACCTGAATCTGTGGGTCAGGGCCACAAACTTCAACTTTAGCATTACTTTTGGTAAACCAAAAGGAACACTGTCAGCACCAAGCCTGGAACATTGCAGGATCAAGAGAAGGTATACAAGCTTAAGAAGTCTGTCACAAGAGGGACAAAAAGTATGGAGCAGACACATCCACAGAAGATCTGAAAAAGCCTCAGAGTTCCTAGTGGGGCTGACAGAAGGTATTTCTCTCCCAAAGACAGTCAGTAAAGACTGGAGACGGTGACTTAGTTGATGTGAAGACAGCAGTGCAAGACCTCAAGAAACATGAAAAACCAGGAAACATTACACCACAAAAGAATCACAATGTCTTCTAATATTCTACCCCCCAAAACATGGAGATCTGCAATTTGCCTGTTAAAGAATTCAAAATATCTCTTTATTATTATTATTTATTTATTTATTTATTTATTTATTTATTTATTTATTATGAGAGAAAGAGAGAGCATAAGCAGGGAAGAGGCAGAGAGAAGGAGAGAGAGAATTCCAAGCAGGCTCTGCACTGTCAGTGCAGAGTCTGATACAGGGCTCAGTCTCAAAAACTGTGAGGTCATGACCTGAGCCAAAATCCAGAGTTGGACATTTAACTGACTGAGCCACCCAGGCATCCCTGAAAATAGCTCTTTTAAAAGAGCTCAGTGAGCTACAAGAAAACACCAAAAGACAATTGGACAAATCAGGAAAACAATACGTGAAAAATTAAAAGGTTTAACAAAGAGACAGAACCATTTAAAAAAAAAAAGTTTCAGAGCAGGATACAATAAATACAATGTAAAATACAATAAAGAGCATAAATGGCAGAATGAATTATGCAGAAGGAAGAATCTGTGAATCAGCCAACAGGAACTTTGAGATTCTCCAGTTAGAAGAGAAAAAACAAAAAGAATGAAAAAGAGTAAAGAAAGCCTATATGACCAAAGGGATACCATCGAAAGAAACAATCTATGAATTATTGAAGTCTTAGAAAGAAAAAAAAAGGGGGGGAGAAGAGGCAAAAAGATTATTTCAAAAGATAATGACTGAAAACTTCCCAAGTCTTTGGAGAGATTTGGAAATCCAAATTCATGAAGCTCATAGATCCACAACAAACTCAGCTTAAAGAAATCTCCAAGACACGTTATAATAAGTGTCAAAAATAAAAGACAAAGAGAGTCTTCAAAGCAGCAAGAGAAAAGAAACTTGTAACTTACAAGGGAACTCCTATGAGACTACCAGTGAATTTCTCAGCAGAAACATTACAGGCAAGTAGAGTGGGATGACTTTTAAAGCACTGAAAGAAAAAAAACTGCCAACCAAAAACATCGTATCTGGAAAAGTTGCTCTTCAGAAATAAGAGAGAGATAAAGACTTTACCAGACAAAATCTAAGGGAGTTCATCACCACTAGACCTACCTTACAAGAAATGCTGAAAAGTTCTTCAAGCTGAAATGAAAAAACACCAATCGGTAATATTAAAATATACAATGCACTGGTAGAAGTATATAGTCAAACCTCAGAATATGCTAATACTGCAACATGGTGGTGTGTTAACCATTTAACTCTAGTATACATGTTCCAGGACAAGAATATTAAAAAATATCTATAGCTATAATAATTTGTTAATGAATATACAATATAAAAAGAGGTAAATTGTGATATCAAAAATGCAAAGGGGAAGGACCAAAAGATAGGGTTTTTGTATATAACTGAAGTTGAGTCATCATCAGAATAAAATAGACTATTATATCTATAAGATATTTTATGTGAGCCTCATTGTAACCACATAGCAAAATACTATAGTAGATTCACAGACGATAAAGAGAAGAGAATCAAAGCATACCACTATAGAATATCATCAATTCACAGAGGAAAACAGCAAGAGAGGAAGACAGGAATGAGGGACCTATAAAACAGCCAGAAAACAGTAAGATGGCATTAGTAAGTCCTTACTCTCAATAATTACTCTAAATGTAAATGGATTAAATTCTCCATTCACAGAGCAGCTGGATGAATAGAAAAACAAGACCCAACTAAACGTTGCCTACAAAGACTCACATCACCTTTAAGTATAAATACACATAGGCTCAAAGTGAAAGAATGAAAAAAAATATGCCACAGAAATGAAAACAAAAAGAGAGGAAGGGTAGTTATACTTATATCAGACAAAACAGATTTTAACTCAAAAGCCATAACAAGAGACAAATAAGATTATATAATAACAATGATAAAGGGGTCAAAAAGCAAAAGATACAAAAAAAAGAAAATAATAATGATAAAAGGGTCAATTCATCAAGAGGATATGACAATTGTTAGGGGCACCTGGGTGGCTCTGTTGGTTAAGCATCTGACTCCTGATTTTGGCTCAGGTCATGATCTCACAGTTCATGAGTTTGAGTCCTGCACCAGGCTCTGGGCTGACAGCGTGGAGTCTGCTTGGGATTATCTGTCTCCTTCTTGCTCTCTGCCCCTCCCCCACTCACACTCTTTTCTCTCAAAAATAAATAAGTATTTTTTTTAAAAAGAGGCTATGACAATTGTAAATGTATACACACCCAACGTCAGGCCACCTGAATATATTAAGCAAATATTAACATATCTGAAGGAAGAAATAGAAAACAATACAGTAACAGTTGAAAAGGTCAATAGTCCTTTCAACCATGGGTAGATCATCCAGACAGAAAATCAATAAAGAAACATTGCACTTTAGCCATACTTTAGACTACATAGACCTAACAGACATATACAGAATATCCCATCCAACAGCATCAGAATACACATTCTTCTCAAGTGTACATGTGATATTCTCCAGGATAAATTATTGATAGGTCACAAAACAAGTCTTAGCAAAGGAAGACTGAAATCACAGCAAGTGTCTTTTCTGACCACAATGGTATGAAACTAGAAATCAATTACAGGAAGAAAGCTGGAAAATGCATGAATATTTTTTAAAAATCTTGAAACGAATGAAAATGAAAATGGAAACACAACCTACCAAAATTTATGGTGCAGCAAGGGCAGTTCTAAGAGAGAAGTTTAAAATGATGAGTGTCTAAATTAAGAAAAAAATAAAGGAACTAGAAAAAGAAGGACAAACTAACCCAAAGTTAATAGTAGGAAGGAAATAACAGAGAGCAGAGAAGAAGTAAATGAAGTAGAGACTGGAAATCAATAGAAACCAAAAAAAACTAAGCTGGTTTTCTAGGGAGATTTTTAAAAATTGAAAAACCTTTAGTTATACTAAGAAAGAAGACTCAAATAAATAAGACTAGAAATAAGAGATGAGACATTACAAGTGAAACCACAGAAATACAAAAGATCATAAGAGACTACTATGAACAATTATACAAACTGGATAACCTAGAAGAAACTGATAAATTCCTAGAAACATACAA
This sequence comes from Panthera leo, assembly GCF_018350215.1. Taxonomy (NCBI): domain Eukaryota; kingdom Metazoa; phylum Chordata; class Mammalia; order Carnivora; family Felidae; genus Panthera; species Panthera leo. Next base: position 47,447,373 of record NC_056685.1, read on the forward strand.
CCTACCAAGACTAAATTATTAAAAAAAAAGAGAGAATCTAAATAAATTAATAACAATTAAGGAGATTAAACCTATAATCAAAAAGTTTCTAACATACAGGACCAGATAGTTTCCCTGGCTAATTCTATCAAATGTTTAAAGAAGAATTAACACCAATCCTTCTCAAACTCTTCCAAAAAATCAAAGCGTAAGGAATACTCTCAGGCTTATTTTACAAAACCAGCATTACCCACATACCAAAGCCATATGTGAACACTGTAAGAAAATAAAACTATAGGTCAAAATCACACTGAGTATACATGAAAAAATTCTCAACAAAGTATTAGCAATTGAACTCGTCTATTTTTTTAATGTTTATTTATTTTTGAGGGAGAGAGCAGGGGAGGGGCAGAGACAGGGAGACACAGAACTCAAAGCAGGCTCCAGGCTCCAGGCTCCACATTGTCAGCACAGAGCATGACATGGGGCTCGAACTCACAAACTGTGAGATCATGACCTGAGCCGAAGTCAGATGCCCAACTGACTGAGCCACCCAGGCACCCCATGAACTCAAGAGTGTATTAAAAGGATCATATGTCATGATCAAATGGTATTTATCCCTGGGATGCAGGGATGGTTCAACACACACAAATCAATAAATGTGATAAACCACATTAATAGAATAAAAGATAAATCATATGATTACCTCAGTAGATGCAGAAATTGCATTTGACAAAATACAACATCCCTTCATGATAAAAATAATTTGAGTATAGAAGGAACATACTTCAATATAATAAAGACCATATATGACAAACCCACAGCTAACATCATACTTAAAAGTTTGAAAGCTTTTCCTCTAAGATCAAGAGCAAGGGGTGCCTGGGTGGCTCAGTTAAACAGCCAACTCTCTTTTTTTTTTTTTTTTTTTTTTTGAGAGAGCGCAGGGAGAGGAGGGGCAGAGAAAGAGAGGGACAGAGGATCTGAAGCAGGCTTTGCCCTGACAGCAGTAAGCCCAATGGGCTTGAACTCACAAACTACGAGATCATGACCTGAACCTAAGTCAGGTGCTCAACCAATTGAGCCACCAGGTGCCCCAGCAGCCAACTCTTGATTTCAGCTCAGGTCAGGATCTCACAGTTTGTGAGATCAATCCCTGCATCAGGCTCTGTGCTGGGATTCTCTCTCTCCTCTTTCTCTGCTCCTTCCCCCATGTGCACTCTCTCTGTCTCAAAATAAATTAACATTTAAAAGAAAAAAACAAGACTAGGGTACTCACTCTCACCACTCCTATTCAACATAATACTAGAAGTCCTAGTCAGAGCAATCAGACAAGAAAAAGAAATTAAAAGCATCCAAACTGGAAAAGAATAAAATGGTCTCTGTTGCAGATGACATGATCTTATATACAGAAAATCTTAATGATGTGACCAAAAAACTGTTAGAACTAATCAATGAACTCAGTAAAGTTACAGGATACAATATCAAAATATGAAAATCAGTTGTGTTTCTATACACCAACAACAAAATATCCGAAAAAGAAATAAAGAGAAATAATACTTAGGAATAAATTTAACCAAGGAAGTGAAAGATCTGTACACTGAAAACCATAAGGCCTTGATGAAAGAAATTGAAGATGACCAACAAATGGAGAAATATCATATTCATGGATTGTAAGAATTAATATTGTTTAAATGCCCATACCACCCAAAGTGATCTACAGGTTCGATGCAATCCTTATCAAAATTCTAATGGCACTTTTCACAGAAATACAAAAAAAAAATCATAAAGTTCATATAGAACCACAAAATTTTTAATCCAATTTAAAGATAAGCAGAGGAACTAAATAGACATTTTTCCAAAGAAGACATCAAATAACCAATAGATAGGTACATGAAAAGGTGCTCAACATCACTAATGATCAGGAAAATGTAAATCAAAGCCACAATGAGCTATCACACACCTGTTAAAATGGCTATCATCAAAAATACAAGAGATAAGAAGTGTTGTCAAGGATGTGGAGAAAAGAGAACTCTCTACACTGTTAGTAGGAATGTAAATTGGTACAGTCACTATAGAAAACAATATGGAAGTTCCTCAAAAAAAAATTAAAAATATAACTACCATATGATTCATATGATTCATATGATTCTGGGTATACAAATCCAAATGAAATTAAATCAGAATCTCCAAGAGATATCTGTATTCCCATCTGTTCATTGCAACATTGTTCACAATAGCCAAGATATGGACACAACCTAAGTGTCCATGGAGGGATGAATGGATAGAGAAGATGTGACACAGACAGGTATACAAACACACAATGGAATATTATTTAGCCATCAGGAAGAAGGAAATCCTGCCATTTGCAACAACACAGATGGACCTTGAGGGCATACGCTAAGTGAGATAAGTCAGAGAAAGACAAATACCGTATGTGTACTACACTTGTACGTGGGATCTAAAAATGCTGAACTTTTTAAAACAGAAAGTAAACTGCTGGATGCCTGGGGGCTGTAGGGTGTGGGAAATGGGGTGATGTCAGTCAAAGGGTACAATATTCCAATTATAAGATGAGTAAGTCCTGGAAATCTAATGCACAGCATGGTAATTGCTGTTAACAACAGAGTATTATATACTTGAAATTTGCTAAGACAGTAGATATTAAATGTTCTCACCACACACACACACACACACACACACACACACACACACAAATAGTAATTATGTGAGGGGGTAAGATGTTAACAACTCTACTGTGGCAAACATTTCACAACATTTAAGTGTATCAAATCATCACACTATATACCTTAAACTTACACAATGTTATATGTCAATTATACCTCAATGTAGCTGGGAGTGGAGGGAGAGCATCCTGATAGTAGGCAAAGGAAGTATGATTATATTAGTTTGAAAAATAAAATGTTGAGGCCCAAAGGTTTTGATATTTGCCCAGCTGGACTTAATATGGGAATCCTTCTCCTCCACAAAGAAAGTCTTTACTGTTTACTGTTTAGGAAGAAGAAATGCCTGTGTTAGGAACTTTTCCTTGACCATGCCATGGTGTTTCACTCGTCTGTGCCTATAGCAAATCATATTTTCCAAAGACAGTCACAATAACATCTTCTTACAAGTGACTTAACACTCTTCTAATTGATATGTGGCATCTATGTTCTCAACTCTTGAATCTGGATTAGTTTAAGGTGATGGGAGAAGTGAGCTGTATGCCTTCCTAGGCTAGATCATAAAAGGTAACACAGCTTCCTGATATGCTTTGGACACTCTCTTGAAATCAGCCACCATGCTGTCATACTATGAAGAACCCCAAGCAGTTATGCAAAAGCCCCAGCCTAGTTAAGCTTCTACCCTACAGCCAGGACCAAATTGTGAGTAAGCCATTATGAAAGTGGATTCACCAGTCTCAGATGCAGCTGCTTCATCTGAGGTAAGCCAGCCCTGACTAGCTCTGATCGAATTAGATTCACAATCAAAATAAATTACTGCCATCATCTTTGGCCATTAAGTTTTGGATGGCTTGTTAACACAACAATACCTATCTGAAAAATGCCTTTATGTATATACGTTGTTTCAAATGACCTTCTTTTCTTTTTTTTAAATGTTTATTTATTTTGAGAGAGAAAGAGAAAGCGTGGGTACACAAGCGCAGGGGGAGGGGCAGAAAGAGAGGGAGAGAGAGAATCCCAAGCAGGCTCTGCACTGTCAGCACAGAGCCCAACGCAGGGCTCACTCTCATGACCCGTGAGATCATGACCTGAGCCGAAATCAAGAATCAAACACTTAACCGACTGAGCCACCCAGGCAACCCTGACTTTCTTTTCCTTATCTACTTGGAATGTTCTTTCCTTCTTGAAGAAAATATGCATTCTTTAAAACCCCAATCAATAACAGGTCTTCTGGGTTGTCTTCTCTTATATTCCTTTACTCTCCAATAAACGTAATCTCCTGTCTCTGTGTAGCTTCTGTGTAACTTAAATATCTCTCTGGGATTGCACCAAAAATGTTGCATTCTACACCTGGCACATAACCAGGGCACAGTACATGTCTCCCAAATGAACTGAGTTGAATTTCATTAGTGGAAAGAAATCTGCAGCTGCTCTTGAACTTACCAGCCCGACTGATGACAGATGGCCCCACCATTCACGCTGCCATTAATGCTGCTGTTCCACTCCAGAACTCCTGCATGGACCTCACGGTTCTACTCACTAGCCTCAAGTCTGCCCTTCCTTCCATCCGCCATGTTTGATTTAACATGGGGAACTCCTCTTCCCCCCATCCTCCTGCTATTACCACAACTCTGTTAGAGGTATCTCTTTTTTCTAAGTTTCCCTTCAAATTTCTCACGTACAGCACTTTTTGAGCAAGTTCACTTGGGGCTAAATTGTGGATACTCAAATGGCACCACGTGTTTTCCAAGAATCCGCATATTAATTCCAAACTCAACCTTACTATTTCCCCCAGCTGACACAACAGGCTCAATAGGGTTTCTGGCGGCCAGCATGGAGTGCCAAAATTCCCTGGCTGGATAAACTGACCCAGCTCCCATTGCCTCTGATCTGTCACCCTCACTTAGATGTATTTGTAGAATCATTTACAAAACGTGCTTATTATCTTGTGTATTTGGTTTCCGTAGTGATATACACCTGAGATATCTCAGACTGCAGAAGAGATAAAGCCACTTGCTAGGGCTTGACAGGATTATACTCAGATAGTACAGTGCCATTACTAAGCCTAATGTTCACAGGAGCGTAAGGCTCAATTATTGGCCTCCCACTCTGCCCCACTGTCTAGCAGAGCTATATTGAGGTAAGTATCTCTACTTCAGTGGGAAGGACTCAACACTTTCCTATTTTTCTTTCGTTAAGCATTGCCCCACTCAGGACTGACATCTCCTATTTCTGTTGGGCTGTGTAGACACATGTCACACAACATAACCGGCTGGGCCCTTCTAGTCCTAGTGACTATTATTCCACACGTGTATGGTGGCAGTATGATGCAGTATGAAGAACCTAGGTTCTCTCATTAACTATCCGTGTGACCTTGAACAAGTATTCTGTAAATGCAAAAAATTTAAATTAGTATATTAATATTAATATAATTAATTATATACACAACCAGCCATTGCTGGCTTGTAAAGATGGAAGAGGCTCAATTAGGGATGCTCAGTTTTATGTAATGTGAAAGTCTGGAATCTCCAAGGCAGATCACACAGGGAAGGGTAATATTATTCTCTGCTGCCACAACCCACCAGCCCAGCCACACATCAGATTATTAAAACCACTCCTGGGAAAGAACAGAATTCGTTGATTATGCATTCATCCCACATAGCTCTTGGCTCTAGCAATTCTCTACACCTCCAGAGACCTCTCATCTTCCTCTTCATCTACATTATCCAGAAAAGAGAAAAAGCCAGCTGTCAGAGGGAGTGATCTTTTTAGCACTTTTCCAATCAAAACCAGCCTTTGCTGACTTCCTAGAATAAATCCTGTGTGCCGGTCTCCAAAAGGACTCTGACGGCTCTTCGGTGCACTGGCTCCATCTAGTGACTGCTGAAGTGAATGCATCCAAACTTTCTCATTTTGAACAGATTCGTGGCATTGACAACTAAAAATCAGACAATGTATTCACAATGGTCAGACCTAGAATTTAATTCCAGAGATCCCCGAGAAAATTGTACATTACTCATTTCAGTAGTAACCAGCATAAGCATGGACACGGGGTTCAGAGTCTGAGTTCAAACCCCTGTTCTACTTCCTACTGCTTTTTGCCTGTGTGACTTCAGTCATTTACCTTAAACTTCATTTTTCCTAAAAATAGGGTAATTATTATTTAATCTTAATTTTTTTAATTAGGCAAATTTTTAATATCTAATAGGGATTTCCTAATAATCTATATAGATAGATAGTAGAGTGCTTAGTGCACTACTTAGCCCTTAATAAACAATAATAAATCATAGTTGTTTCTATTATTAGCTACTTGGAGGACTTCCATGGAATATCCATTTCTCTGTGGGTTGCTACTCCCTACTCTTCTAAATAAACTAAACAGGAGATGATAATCAATTTTTAGAAGCTTACATTAGCACAGTTTGGGCCTGATACAGATTCCCCTGCAGAAATTATACATTCTTTATTATGTTGCCGACTAGAATAAAAAATTCTAGTGATGCAAGAGAGGCACTAAATTTTTTTGTTAAATGTGTCTCATATCCGTTTCCTTCTTTGGTACTGGAATGGAAATTCGAAGTTTATCCTTAGATCTACAACCTTTGGAATGTAACTTTTCCAATTATCTCTAATATCCATTCTCAAAATAAATCTTCAACAGCATAATTTTGGGTCTGTCTTGAATGCAAGACAAAACAAAATTTGAAAAAAGCACTTTTTAATGAATAGGGACTATTTTTAAACATAAATATTTATGGTTAGTTGGCCATAATGTACCTTCGTTCAATTTTAACTGAGTCATACTTCCGGAATCCCTTAGTTTGTAATACTACTGTTAAGCAAAAGAACCCAGTCTTGATCCCAGCCCTGTCCATCCTTTTCTATGATTCCTTAGAAGTGTATATTTTATATCTAGTCCCATCTTTCTCAATCCTTCGTTCTCGATTCCTACCCCACTCCCCCACCCCCGCACACAGACCTCTGTATAATATAGATAAGTACTGGACTAGGAGCCATGGAATTTGCGATCTCAGTTGAATAAAATACACGAAACCAAATATGAATCCCAGCCTAAGTCTCAAGTTCTACATCTGAAACACTAGGGATGCCCACCCATTATACTATGGTGACTATAATAAATTCATGTAGGTAAAAGATCTTTGTACATTACGAGATGCTTCACAAATACAATATTAGTGCTCACAGCCCAGGGTGAGAACTACTAGTTTATCAAGATCCATTCCCAATATTTTCGTATGGAAACCCTCATATGCCAGTACTTGTATTTTTACTATCTAATGATTGAGAAAAAACCAGTTTTCATTTGGATTTCAAGTCCTTTACAGTAATTCCAAGGCCTCCCATGGGGTCACGGTCATCTGTTTAGATGCCTAACTCAGTAAAGAAATCAACCAAGGGTGGCCTCAACACTTTGAGCTGATTTCTTATTTTCAGATTGGTCTAAACCAACTACTTGCCAACTACTTTTCTTTCCTAAATGTCCTCACTGCATGCAGTGGACCCTCTTCTCTACAGATCCCTGAAGCCTGAATCCCCTGAAGCCCAAATACACCCATCTGTCATTTCCTCCATAACCAACTAATAAGTATACATTCTTAACAGTTACTCATAGCTAAACCTATAGAGGCTCACACCTCAAGAGAAGAAAACAAAATTGTTATCATGCATAAAAATTGGAAAGATTTGAGTCCAAAGTACTGGTAAAAAGTACAAAAACACTCCCCTCCCCCAATCCTTGAGTTATTAATCATTTTGAGGCTGCAATATTCAGACATCTGTTGGATAAAAGAACAGATTAGAGGGAGGCAAGGAAATCTGCCAAGATCTGAGGCAGATGCTTCCTCTTAGATTTGGACCTCTTAGCAATGCTGCATGTTCTGACTCTTTTCCACACATTTAAGTTTCAATATCACATTTCTCTAATGTATTAAAACACCTCCAGGAGAGGTAGAACTTGAGCATAAGGAGTCCTGGACATTATTGGACCACTTCACTCATTCACTCAGAGGCAGTAGTTGACAGCCGACTCCATGAGCCCTAAGCTATTCTGGGGCTGGAGATTTAGACAGAAGACACGGCTCCTGCTCTCAAAGTGTCGGCCATCCACTGAGGGGTTCAGTTCACAGCATGGTGGCCTCAGTTCAATGGTACAAGGAACCCAAGGTATCCTGCAGTACACGGATCGGCACCAAAACCAGGAGTGAGAGGGACTCCAAAATGATTGCCCAGGGAAGGGGAAGCCTGGAGTAAGAGGTGAAATATAAACATAAGCTAATCAGGTGAGAAAAGGGTAACCTATCCCAAGTTAACCAGCAAGGCTCAGAGAATTAAAGAGGGCTGGAGCAGAAGATGCAAACTGAGGCAGCTGGGACAGAAGAAAGGGTAGGTGCAGGCCCTTTAAAGAAGGGCTTGCTGTGCCCAGCCACTGAGCTTCTATTGTGGTTAAAGGCAATGGGAGCTTCTAAAGGATTTTAAATGGGAGAGCAGCTTAGATCCCCTTTCAGAGTTTCCAGTATGGTCTATACAGAAAGTAAAGTGATTTCAAGGTTTAAAGAAAGTTGGGGGTGCCTGGGTGGCTCAGTCGGTTGAGTGTCCGACATCGGCTCCAGTCATGATCTCGTGGTCTGTGAGTTTGAGCCCTGCATCGGGATCCCTGCTGAGAGCTCGGAGCTCGGAGCTCGGAGCCTGGAACCTGCTTCCGATTCTATGTCTCCCTCTCTCTCTGCCCTTCCCCCGCTCATGCTCTGTGTCTCTCTCTGTCAAAAATAAATAAATAAACATTTAAAAAAAATTTTTAAAGAAAGTTGGATTTGGGGGCACCTGCGTGGCTCAGTCAGTTGAGTGTCTGACTTCAGCTCAGGTCATGATCTCGTGGTTTGTGAGTTCGAGCCCCACATCGGACTCATCTGCTGTTAGTGTAGAACCTGCTTCAGATCCTCTGTCTCCCTCTCTCTCTGTCCCTCCCCCAATTGTGCTCTCTCAAAAGTAAACATTAAAAAAAAAAAAAAAAAGGAAGTTGGATTTAGTTGAACTGATGGGGAAATGCAAGGGAAAAAAAGAAAAGAAATGCGGGTTGCAGTGAGTTTGCAATCTACATATTTTTAACAATCCATCTCCCTCGCCCTCTCTTTTTCTCCCTCTCCACCCCCACCCAATACCTTTCCTAAATTTGATCTGATGATCGACCACAATGTCGATCATTGATTCGATTACTTAGGATGAACACATTTAGAAAGACGAAAAGGTGATGGAAATACTGCAATACAAAAGATTTTTTCACAATGTGGGAAGAAGTATATATTTTTTCCAAATTTCACATAGTCCAAGAAACACAAGTATAAGTGCATGCTGCCATGGAAACTAGATGTCATCATTAGCATCATCAACATTCACTAAATGCCTGTGAGGTATTGTTCCGAGTTACCTCCTACTCACGCTAGAAAAGAAAGATATGATGTTGGCTATGAAGAAATTTCTAATGCAAATGACTTCTGGAATAATACATGCTTGGTAAGAAAGTAATTTTATCATTCATCGCTGCTAGGTGCTAGGGATACAGAGATTAATAAGACTCAGTTTCTAGCCACAAAAATTTCAGTCTGGTGTGGGGAACAGATGCATAAATGATTATTTGACGATGTGAGAAAGCAGTGATAGCAATGTATACGGGATATTATGCGCAACCCCTAAAGCAATCAAATGCTGACCCTAGAAGCAGCACAGGCTTACTCAAGAAAAAACAATCTGTTTATATATCTATTTCCTGCCTCATTACTTATCTCTGAGCATAATGTTTTAAGTTTTATAATGTGCAAGGGAGAAGAATCACTTTGTCCTCTCCCTAAAATCCTCTCACTGTTCCTAGTTTTAACCTTAATCAGTGAGATCCTCCATTCAAATGCAGAGCTCCTATAAAGACCTTAAAGACTGGAGCTGTGGTTTCTACAAGCTGTTAAGAGAAAGAATGCATGAATAATTTAAATTCCACCAACTGCCAATAATCCCATGTTCCAAAACTCTGTATCCAAGGAGCCAATGATAGGCAGGGCACCTGGGATAGATAATATGGTGCCCAGGAGAGTGATAAATCTTTATTTCCTCTGTGTTGTCAGCAAGCCTTGATGCAGGCTGCTGACTGCTGATCTGGATCTATAATACTCATTAAGTGCCCCGAGGGGCCCCACTTGTTGCCAACACTCCATTGTTACTTCTTGTTGGACCTCCATGGCATGGCCAACTGCTAATCTACATTCCATCTGCATCATCCACCAAAAATTACACTTTTCCTACCAGCCTTTTTCTTCCCTCCTGCAACAGAATCAGCCCTCAAGTACCTGCTCTACCAGGAGGATACAAAGTTCTAATATTCCACTATAAAAGAAGGATTCTCTAGAGAAGTCAAAACAAGAGGAATTAGGCTTGCCACACACAGTAGCCAAGAGCATGGATTGTACCATCCTAATCAATTCCAGAGGGTTCCGGAGGGGTTTCGTTTTTGTTTTTGCTTTTGTTCTTTTGGCAAGAGGTAGGGTTTGGGGGAGGTTCTGGAGTTCTTAAAGGAGCTTCAATCCTAAGTGGATCAGGGTTCTCTGAAGCCTTAACACTTGTCTCCCTCCTAGGCAATAGCGTAGTGATATCTAAGGAGTCTCTAACAGTCACTCAATTTCATGAGGATAAGAGCAATTAAAGGAAGACACTTATCTGCAAATTGCCTAGAGTGAATTTAGATACAAACTCATTATTGGGCTGGCTGAAAGATTGTGTGGCCAGTATTATACTCAATACGTGTTCATTTCCCTTCCCTTCCCAGCTTCTGATTATTGGCCTCCTTCTCTAAGGTTTTTACACATGATTCAGTATCTCCCCCTTAAATAACTGCCCCTCAACCTTGCAACCCCCTCAATCCACTGTCCTATATCTCACTGCATGTCCCACCCATCCTCATAGTCTCTGCCAGACATCATCTCTGTGAGCATTGCTTCCTATACATCAAGAACCATCAGTTTTCAGGTTATTGCACAGGGAGGGGAAAGCCAGGCAGAGTCAAGTAGTCTTCCTGAGCTGGGGAGATGCTGCTAGGTGTCCAAGAAGGCCGTGGTGGCTAGAGTTTGCATGACAGAGTCCTGGAGAGGAGCCAGCTTAAGCATGACAGAACAGACATCTGCAGAAAGTCCTGGCAAGTACTCAGCTGAGTTTTGAAAGGTGCATATATGTGAGGAAACTACCCAAGGCTAGGGAAAGAACCAAAAAAAAAAGGACTAGAAGATTGGAAGTGTAATTCACCATATTAACAGGCAATAAAAGAAAAAAATCATTAGATCATCTCAACAGAGATGGGCAGAGGGAGAAGGAGAGATTAGAAAGAAGCATATAGGGAACTTTGCGAGGTGATGAATATGTTTATTATCTTGACTATAGTATTTGTTTCACAGACATGGTTATGTAAAAAATAGTAAATTATATGCTTTAAATATGGGCATTTTAGATTTTAAACAAATATTGTAACAAGAGATAAAGAAGGGTATTATATCCTAATTAAGGGGTCTCTCCATCAAGATCTAACATTGTAAATATTTATGCCCCCAACTTGAGAAACCCAAATATGTAAGTCAATTAATAACAAACATAAATAAACTCATTGATAATAATACAATAACATTAGGGGACTTTAACAGCCCACTTACAACAACAGACAAATCATCTAAACAGAAGATCAACAAGGAAACAATGGCTTTGAATGACACACTGGACCCGATGGACTTAACGGATACATTCAATCTTAAAGCAGCAGAATACACATTTTTTTTTTTGAGTGCACATGGAACAGGCTCCAGAACAGATCGCATACTGGGTCACAAATCAGCCCTTCACAAACAAGTACAAAAATATCAAGATCATACCATGCATATTTTCAGATCACAACACTATGGAGCTTGAAATCAACCACAAGAAAAAATTTGGAAAACCCTCAAATACATGGAGGTTAAAGAACATCCTACTAAAAGAATGAATGGATTAACCAGGAAATTAAAGAAGAAAGTAAAAAAAATACATGTAAGCAAATGAAAATAACACAATAGTCCAAAACCTTTGGGATGCAGCAAAGGCAGTTCTAAGGGGGAAGTATATCACAATTCAGGCATATCTCAAGAAGTAAGAAAGGTCCCAAATACACAACCTAACCTTTCACCTAAAGGAGCTAGAAAAGGAACAGCAACTAAAGCCTAAAGCCAGCAGAAGAAGGGAAATAGTAAAGATCAAAGCAGAAACAAATGATATAGAAACAAACAAACAAAAACAGTAGAACAGATCAATGAAACCAAGAGCTGGTTCTTTGAAAGAACTAATAAAATTGATAAAGCCCTAGTCAGACTTATCAAAAAGAAAAGAGGAAAGACCCAAATAGATAAAATCACAAATGAAAGAGGAGAGATCACAACCAACAATACAGAAATACAAACAATTATAAGAGAATACTATGAAAAAGTGTATGCCAACAAACTGGTCAATATGGAAGAAATGGACAAAACTCACAGCTACCAAGACTGAAACAGGGAGAAGCAGAAAATTTGAACAGACTCATAACCAGCAAAGAAATTTAATTGGTAATCAAAACTCTCCCAACAAACAAGAGTCCTGGGCCAGATGGCTTCCCAGGAAAATTCTTCCAGACATTTAAAGAAGAATTGATACCTATTCTTCTCAAGTTGTTCTAAGAAATAGAAATAGAAGGAAAAATTCCAAACTCACTCTATGAAGCCAGCATTACCTTGATTCCAAAACAAGACAAAGACCCCACTAAGTAACAAGAATTACAGGCCAATACCCCTGATGAAGCTTAATGCAAAAATTCTCAACAAGATATTAGCAAATCCAATTCATTAATAATGGCTCTGAATGACACATTTGATCAGATGGACTTAACAGATATATTCAGATCTTTCCATCCAAAACAAACAGAATACACATTCCTCTCAAGTGCACATGGAACATTCTCCAAAATAGATCACATACTGGGTCACAAAACAGCCCTCAACAATATAAAAGGATTCAGATCATATCATACATATTTTCAAATCACAACACTTTGAAACTTGAAATGAACCACAAGAAAAAATTTAGAAAGCCTCCAACTACATGGAGGTTAAAGAACTTCCAACTAAATAATGAATGGGTCAACCAGGAAAATAAAGAAGAACTTAAAACATATATGGAAGCAAATGAAAATGAAAACACGACAATCCAAACCCTTGGGGATGCAGCAAAGGCAGTCGTAAGAGGAAAATACATGGCAATCCAGGCCTATCTCCAGAAACAAGAAAAATCCCAAATACAGAATCTAACCTCACACCTAAAGGAACTAGAAACAGAGCAGCAAAGAAACCCCAAAGCCAGCAGAAGAAGAGAAATAATAAGGATTAGTGTAGAAATAAACAATATAGAATCCAAAAAAAAAACAGTACAACAGATCAATGAATCTAAGAACTGGTTTTTTGGAAGAATAAACAAAATTGATAAACCCCTAGCCAGACTTCTCAAAAAGAAAAGAGAGAGAACCCAAACAGATAAAATCACGAATGAAAGAGGAGAGATCACAACGAACACCACAGTAATACAATTATTAGAGAATACTACGAAAAATTTAAAAATTATATGCCAACAAACCGGATAACCTGCTAGAAATGGACAAATTCCTAGACACCCACACACTACCAAAATGCAAATGGAAAGAAACAGAAAACCTGAAAAGACCCATACCCAGCAAAGAAATTGAATCAGCTATCAAAAATCTCCCAACAAATAAGAGTCCTGGGCTGGATGGCTTCCCAGGGGAATCCTACCAGACATTTAAAGCAGAGCTAGTACCTCTTCTTCCAAGCTCTTCCAAAAATATAAATGGAAGGAAAGTTCCAGACTCATTCTATGAAGCCAGGATTACCTTTATACCCAAAGCAGACAAAGACCCCACTAAAAGAAGAATTACAGGCCAATATCCCCAATGAACATGGATGCAAAAATTCTCAACAAAATACTAGCAAATCAAATTCAACAGATATTAAAAGAATTATTCACCATGATCAAGTGGGATTCGTTCCTGGGCTGCAGGGATGGTTTAACATTTGTAAATCAATCAATGTGATGTATCACATTAATAGAAGAAAGGATAAGAACCATATGATCCTGTAAACAGATGCAGAGAAAGAATTTGACAAAAATACGGCATTCTTTCTTAATAAAAACTGTCAAGGAAGTCGGGATAGAAGGGATATACCTTAACATCATAAAAGCCATATACGAAAGGCCCACAGCTAATATCATCCTCACTGGGGAAAAATTGAGATCTTTCCTCCTAAGATCAGGAACACGACAGAGATGTCTACTCTCACCGCTGTTGTTTAACATAGTGTCAGAAGTCCTAGCCTCAGCAATCAGACAACAAAATGAAATAAAAGGCATCCAAATTGGCAAAAAAGAAGTCAAACTTCCACTTTTTGCAGATGACATGACACTCCACAGGAAAAACCCAAAAGACTCCACCACAAAACTGCTAGAACTGATACATGAATTCAGCAAAGTCACAGGATACAAAATCAATGTACAGAAATCGGTTGTATTTCTATATAACAATAATGAAGCAACAGAAAGAGATATCAAGGAATCAATCCCATTTACAATTGCACCAAGAACCATAAACTACTTAGGAATAAACCTAACCAAAAAGGTAAAAGATATGTACTCTGAAAACTACAGAAAGCTTATGAAAGAAGTTGAAAAAGACACAAAGAAATGGAAAAACATTCCATGCTCATGGATTGGAAGAACAAATATTGCTAAAAATGTCTATACTACCCAAAGCAATCTACACATTCAATGCAATCACAACCAAAATAGTACCAATATTATTCTCAGAGCTAGAACAAAGAATCCTAAAATTTGTATGGAACCAGAAAAGATCCTGAATAGCCAAACTAATGTTGAAAAAGAATTGGAGGCATCATGATTCCAGACTTTAAGCTGTATTACAAAGCTATAATCATCAAGAGAGTATGGTGCTGGCACAAAAACAGATGCATAGTTCAATGGAACAAAACAGAGAACCCAGAAATGGCCCCACAAAGGTATGGCCAACTCATCTTCAACAAAGCAGGAAGGAGTATCCAATGGTAAAAGACAGTCTCTTCAGCAAATGGTGCTGGGAAAACTGGACAGTGACATACAGAAGAATGAAACTGGACTACTTTCCTCTACACCATACACAAGAATAAATTCAAAATGGATGAAAGACCTAAATGTGAGACAGGAAACCATCAAAATCCTAGAGGAGAACACAAGTAGCAACCTCTTTGACTTTGGCCACAGCAACTTCTTACTAGACATGTCTCCAGATGCAAGGGAAATAAAACAAAAATGAACTAATGGGACCTCATGAAGATAAAAGCCTTCTGCACATCAAAGGAAACAATCAACAAAACCAAAAGGCAACCAATGGAATGGGAGAAGATATTTGTAAGTGACATATCAGATAAAGGGTTAGTATCCAAAATCTATAAAGAACTTACCAAACTCAACACCCGAAAAACAAATAATCCAGTGAAGAAATGGGCAAAAGACATGAACAGACATTTTTCCAAACAAGACATCCAAATGGCTAACAGACACATGAAAAGATGTTCAACATTGCTAATCATCAGGGTAATACAAATCAAAACTACATTAAGATACCATCTCACACTGGTCAGAGTGGCTAAAATTAACAACTCAGCAAACAACAGATGTTGGCGAAGATGTGGAGAAAGGGGAACCCACTTGCATTGTTGGTGGGAATGCAAACTGGTGCAGCCACTCTGGAAAACAGTGTGGAGGTTCCCCCAAAATTTGAGATTGAATTACCCTACAACCCAGCAATAGCACTACTAGGAATTTATCCAAAGTATACAGGTGTGCTGATTCATAGGGGCACATGTACCCCAATATTTATAGCAGCACTATCAACAATAGCCAAATTATGAAAAGAGCCCAAATGTCCACCAACTAATGAATGGAACAGAAGATGTGATGTATGTATACAATAGAATATTGCTTGGCAATTAAAAGAATGAAATCTTGCCATTTGCAACAATGTAGATGGAACTGGAAGGTATTATGCTAAGTGAAATAAGTCAGTCAGAGAAACACAGGTATCATATGTTTTCAGTCATATGTGGAAGTTGAGAAACAATAGAAGACCATGGGGGAAGGGAAAGAAAAAATATATATACATATGTAGTTACAAACAAAAAGGGAGGCAAACCATAAGAGACTTTTAAATACAGAGAACAAACTGAGGGTGGAAGGGAATGGGGGGGGGGTAGATGGGGAAAATGAATGTTGGGCATTGAGAGGGACACTTTTTGGGATGAGCACTGGGTGTTTTATGTAAGTGATGAATCATGGGAATCTACTCCTGAAGCCAAGAGCACACTGTATACACTGTATGTTAGCTAACTTGACAATAAATTATATATAAAAAAAAAACCATAAAGAGGAACATTTCTTTTTTTAAGTTTATTTATTTATTTATTTTGAGAAAGAAAGAGAGAGTGGGGAAGGGGCAGAGAGAGAGGGAGAGAGATAATCCCAAGCAGGCTCCACACTGTCAGCCTGAAGCCCTATGTGGGGCTCGATCCCACAAACCATGAGATGATGACCTTAGCAGAAAGCAAGAATCTGATGCTTAACCAACTAAGGCACCCAGGTGCCCCAAGAGGAACATTTCTGAAAGTTAAAGAGGCCAATTCATTAAGAAGATATAGTAATTTGTAAATATATATTACTAATGAGAAAGCCTGACAATACATCAATCAAGAACGGACAAAATCGATAGGAGAAATCGAAAAACCTACAAACCTGTTGGGAATTTAGGCACTCCTCTTTTAGTAAGCAGTAGCACAAGTAGACACGCATGGATGTAGATGACTCAACACCAATCAACCAATCTGATCTGACTGACATTTACAGAACACTGCAGCCAACAGCAGAAGACACATTCCTTTTGAGTGTGTACGGAACGTTCACCAAGATGAACTATACTTTCGGCTGTAAGGCAAATTTCAATAAATACAGAATTTAAATTATCTACAGTGTGTTCTCTGACCACAACCAAATACAACTAGAAGCCAATAATAGAAGGGTATCTGGAAAATCCCCAAATAATTGGAAATTAAACAACATAATTCTAAAGAATCCAAGAGTCAAAGAATAAAACCCAAGAGAAATTAGAAAACATTTGGAAGCAAATAAAGACAAAAACACAACATATCAAAATTTTGAGATATGCAGCTAAAGCAGTTCTTAGAGAGAACTATATGTCATATTTAATGCTTGTATTAGAAAAGAAAAGGAGTCTAAATCAATGATCTAAACTTATACTGTAAGAAAACTGAAAAAGAAAAATTAAACCCAAAGCAAATAGAAGAAAGCAAATAATAAACAGAAATGAAATAAATAGAAAATAGGAAAGTACAGGGGCACCTGGGTGACCCAGTCAGTTGAGAGTCCAACTCTTGAGTTCAGCTCAGGTCATGATCTCATGGTTCCTGAGATCGAGCCCCATGTTGGGCTCTGCACTGACAACATGGAGCCTGCTTGGGATTCTCTATCTCCCTTTGCCTCTCTCTCTCTCTCTCTCTCTCTCTCTCTCTCTCTCTCTCAAAATAAATAAATAAACTTTTTAAAAACATACTAAATTTATAGCTACAAATCTGCCCACAGAAAAATGTCTAGGCCCAGATGGCTACAATGGTGACGGCTTTGAAACTTTTCAACAAAAATAATTCCAATTCTACACAAATTCTTACAAAAAGTTAGAAGATGAAGAAACACTTCCCAACTGATTTTATCAGGCTATTGTTACTCTGATAGCAAAACTAGATAAAGATATAACAAGAGTATATGTCATTATCCCTTGTGAACATAGATGCAAAAATCCTTAACAATATATTTAAACATCAAACCTGCATGCACATGCACGCACACACACACGCACGCACTTTATCCTGGAATCCAAGGTTAGCTCAACATGTGAAAATCAATCTATATAAAAAGTAAAACCATATGATTATCTTAATAGTGACAGAAAAAGCATTTCACAAAATTCAACACATATTAATGATTTTAAAAAAATAACCTTTTGGGGCGCCTGGGTGGTTCAGCTGGTTAAGGGGCCGACTTCAGCTCAGGTCACGATCTCGCAGTCCGTGAGTTCGAGCCCCGCATCGGGCTCTGAGCTGATGGCTCAGAGCCTGGAGCCTGCTTCTGATTCTGTGTCTCCCTCTCTCTCTGACCCTCCCCCGTTCATGCTCTGTCTCACTCTGTCTCAAAAGTAAATAAAACGTTAAAAAATAAATAAATAAATAAATAAATAATAACCTTTCAACAACCTAAGAAAAAACAGAATTCTCTCAACTTGATGAAAGGTACACAGCTAACATCACTTAAAAGTGAAATATTGAATCTTTCCCCCTAAGATTAGGAATAATGTCTACTCTCTCCACCTTTATTTAACATGGTACAGAAGACTCTAGGTAGAACATTAAGACAAGAAAAAGAAGGAAAATGCATATACTTTGGAAAAGAGTAGAAATGTCTTTATTTGCAGACAACATGATTATCTATATGGAAAATCCCATGTAATATTTAAATATAATAGAAATAAAAGTAAGCTCAACAAAGTACCAGAATAGAAGGCCAATATTCATAAATTAATTGTATTTCTATATGTCAAAAACAAACAATTAAAAAATTTTTAAAGCTTTAAGTGCCATTTATTATAACATTTAAAACTCTGAAATATTTAGGGCAAATTTAACAAAATATGTAAACATGTGCAAGACCCACACACTAAAACCTACAAAGCACTACTGAGAAGAATCAGAGACTTAATTAAATGGAGAGAAATATTATGCTTATAAGTTGGAAGGTTCACTGTTAAAATGCCAGTCTTCCCCAGATTGAACTATAGATTCAATTCAATCCAAATCAAAAATCCCTACAGACTTTTTTAGAAATTAACAATCTGATTCTAAAATGCATATGGAAGTGTGAAGTACCTAGAAAAGCCAAAATAATTTTCAGAAAAAGAACAAGTCTGTAAGTCTTGTACTACCTGATTTCAAGATTGAAAATAAAGTTATAGTAACCAAGATGATGTGATATTGGCATAAGGAGAGACAGACATACAGGTTAAGAGAACAGAATAGAGATACAGAAAAAGATGCACTCAATTTTCAACAGAATGCCAAGATAATCCAATGAGGATAATGATCTTTTCAACAAACGGTGCTAGAACAGTTGGATACCTATATACAAAAAGTGAACCCTCAAGTCAAGTCATTCTTCCAAAAGTTAAACAAGGAATTATTTTACTATGCTCATATGGTAATATAATCCAATAATTCCACTTATACGTATATTCCCAGAAGGAATGAAAGAAGGGATTCAAACAGACACTTGTACACGAATGTTCATAACAGCATTATTCACAAGAGCCAAAAGATGGAAACAAACCAAGTCCCCATCAACAAATGCATGGATAAACAAAATGTTGGGTAGACAATTAAATATGATTCAAGTTTAAAAAGTAATGAAATTCTAATACATGCTACAATATAGAGGAACCTTGAAAATATTATACTAAAGGAAAGAAACCATGCACAAAAGTGCAAACATGATATGAATCCGCTTATATGAGCTACCTAGAATACACAAAATTATAGAAAGTAGAATCGAGGATAGGGAGGAATGGAGTTATTGATTAATGGGTACAGAGTTTCTGTTTGAGGAGATGAAAAAGTTCTGAAAATTGAGAATTGAATTCTAGAAATTTTAGAATTCTTAAAATCAAGAATTGAGGCAGGCAAGTAAATACAAATAAACTACAGCAATGAACTAGGCAAAAGATGAGAGTGGTAGTTAGTAGAGATAGAAATACATAAATTGGTAACATATTTTAGTGGGAGGACCAAATACACTTGCTGGCACAGTAATAAGAAAATGGAAAGAGAAGTATCAAAAACATCAAATAAGTTTTAAGCCTTTGAATGGAATATGGAGGTATCTGTGATTAGAAAAATCAGGAGTTCAATTTCAGCCTTATTCAAGTTTAAGATACTAATAAGACATATCTAACGGACGCTGTCAAAGGTAGCTGCAGATCTGTCTAGAGGTCCCTGCTCCCATGGTGTTTTATAATCTGTGATGACTGCCTTTATGTGTCAACCTGACTAGGCCATGGGGTTCCCAATATTTGATCAAACATTATTCTGTGTGTATCTGTGAAGGTGTTTCTGGATGAGATTAATATTTGAATCCACAGGGGCACCTGGGTGGCTCAGTTGGTTAAGCGTCCGACTTCGGCTCAGGTCACGATCTCGCGGTTCGTGAGTTCCAGCCCCGCGTCAGGCTCTGTGCTGACAGCTCAGAGCCTGGAGCCTGTTTCCGATTCTGTGTCTCCCTCTCTCTCTCTGACCCTCCCCCGTTCATGCTCTGTCTCTCTCTGTCTCAAAAATAAATAAACGTTTAAAAACAAAATTTGAATCCACAGAATGAGTAAAGCAAACTACCCTCCCTAATGTGGGTGGGCATCATCCATTCAGTTGAAGCCTTGAATAGTACAAAAAGGCTGAGTAAGAGGAAACTCATTCTGCTTGACTACATTGAGCTACTACGTCAATCTCTGTCTTGCCTTCACTCTTCTTAGGTCTCAAGCCTGCTGGTTTGGGGGCTGGAATTTATACCACTGGTTCTCCTGCTTCTCAAGCATTCAGACTAGAACTACCCCATCAGCTCTCCTAAGTCTCCAGCTTGCCAACTGCAGATCTTGGGACTTCTCAGCCTCCATAATCATGTGATCCAATCCCTGACCAAAAAATATAAAAGTAATGCATAAAATTCTAATTGTGATAAGTGCTACAAAGCATGTGTGTAGGTATTCAGGGAACATATCTCTACAAAGCATGTGTGTAGGTATTCAGGGAACATATCTCAGGAGGAGGGTCTAATTTAGATGAGGGAAGGAGAAAAGACTACCTGAAATTAAAACTATTGGAACTTGGAACTAAGGCAAATGATGACTACTTGATACGTTTATAACATGCCAGTGTGTGTGCATGTGAAGTATAGTGGACACACAATGTTACATCAGATTGAGGCATACAACACAGGGTCCATCAACTCTATGCGTTATGCTATCCATGCTCACCACACGTGTAGCTGCCATCTGTCACCACACAATGCTATTACAATACCATTGACTATATAATATAATATATAACATAATACAAACACCATTGACTGCATGCCATACCTTTCATACCGGAGTAAATTTTTAATAACCCTGCTTGACTTTCATGTGACTCTCCCAGAAAATGTCACTTAAAAAAACAAAATAATCCACCACTGACAAGGGACATTTTACAGACCTGAAGCAATAGAGATTATCCTATAAGGTGTCATTGTTTTATAGTAAGTAAGAAGGAACAGCTATGGTTTTATGACCCGGTAGGACATTGACCAGTTTTGCACAAAACTTAACACTGCTATCTGGGCATTCTTTTCTTACCAGAACACATAAACCTCGGCTCTTCAGAACATCTTGGAACCAGTATTATTCCCGCTGATTCCCTCATCGGTGAGTTAAATATAGCTTAAACTCTTGCTCACATATGATTCTTTGAGGATTGTACCGGGGAAAAAATATTTAAGCTAGAATCAGAAGAGTGAAAAAGAGTGGGATGGACACAACCTGCTTGGGGGGGGGGGGGGGGGGGAGGTAGGTATAAAAGATGAGACTGAGAACAAAGGTGAGGATCACTGAACGGCAGAGCAATGGAAGAATCCATTGAAGAATTTAATCTGGGGAGGGATTTGCTTCAGATCTGCTGACTGAAATGTGAGACATGAAATAAAAGAAATCGAATTTTATTTGGAGGAAACTCTCAGGAGGCCCTTGAAATCGTTTAAGCAAAGAAGATGATAGTTTGGTCTCAGGCAAGGGAGGAGAAAGCAAAACATAGTCAAGAGGTAGTTTGGAGGTGGAATCAGTACAAACTGCCTATTGACAAATGTGAAAGGGAGGGGTCAGCCGGGGTTGATCCCAGATTTCGGGCTGCAGCAATGCATTTCCGGTGCATCCTACAGAGGAGCGACTGTGCTGGCTGCAGTCGCGGTCTCACGAAACACCCCAGAGAAAGAGCAGGTGTCATCTTCAGCTGCAACCATAAAGTGGCATGCTGTTGAGGGCGGCCGCCTGCCTGGGCCAGTTTACCCTGGAATGCGGAATTTACGAGGTCCTCCACTCCAGCCACAGCCGTGGCCACCGGCATGACGCTCATTTGCAACACTCATTTCCCTTGATCACTTGCCCAGACCCATTCTGGGCCACAAAAACAAACCTCAAATTAGACAACAGACTCAATAGACGCAATGTGGACCCCTGAATCACGACCATTTTCCCTTCCCTATCTTCTCCTGGGGCCGCGTTACTTCTCTTTTTTTGTGTTTTCAAGCATAGAAGGGTGACTCATCCCTTTCTCGGAAAAAGGAAACAACCCTATCCCTCAATCCCTTAGTGACCTGAATTCTCTTGGGTCACTTTTTATGTTCAAGTTTATGAAGCTTGAACATCTCAAGCTGAAACTAGCCCTCCTTCCTGAGCAAGTAAAATATAATCACCTCTATAGGACCTCAAATTTCCCAGATAAAAAAAGCCAAATGGGAGGGAGATTGCAATGCCATCCATGCCTCAATAGGTGTTCATCATCTCAGCCACACAGGGTCTCTCTAGTGCCTTTCTCCTTATTGAACAAAGATTTTTTTTTTTTTAATTTTTTTTTCAACGTTTTTTATTTATTTTTGGGACAGAGAGAGCATGAACGGGGGAGAGGCAGAGAGAGAGGGAGACACAGAATCGGAAACAGGCTCCAGGCTCCGAGCCATCAGCCCAGAGCCCGACGCGGGGCTCGACTCACAGACCGTGAGATCGTGACCTGGCTGAAGTCGGACGCTCAACCGACTGCGCCACCCAGGCGCCCCATGAACAAAGATTTTTAAAATACCCACTACTTGCCATCCTGTATGCTAGACATTGGGGATATAATAATAAATGAAAGTAAAGATTCCTGAGCTTGTGGATCTCACATTTCTATAGGGAAGACAACTAGTAAACAAATAAATAAGCAAGATAATACCACATGACCCAGCAAACCCACTTTGGGGTATATATGCAAAGGGACTGAAAACAGGATCTTAAAGAGATATCTGCACTGGCATGTTCATTGCAGCATTATTCCCAATAGCCCAGATGTGAAAACAACCTAACTGTCCATCTATAGATAAATGGGTAGACATGTGGTATATGAAGTTGCTAAAAGGGCTAAAAGAGATCTTTAATGTTCTCAGCACAAAAAAAGAAATAGTAATTATGTGACATGATGGAGATGTCACCTAACTCTATGGTGATAATCATTTTGCAATATATGTGGATCAAATCGACACACTGTACACCTTAAACTTATACACTGTTGTATGTCAGTGATCTCTCAGTAAAGCTGGATAAAGATAAAATAAATAAAGATACTTAAGATAAAATAGATAAATGAGAAAAAGAAAAACTTAAGATGAAATAAATAAATGAGAGCTTATCAGAAAAAGAAAAACATAATACACTGTGATTAAAGTTATGAATTTAAAATAAGCAGAATGAGGGGCACCTGGGTGGCTCAGTCGGTTAAGCGTCTGACTTCAACTTAGGGCATGATCTCACGGTTCATGAGTTCGAGCCCCGAGTTGGGCTCTGTGCTGACAGCTCAGAGCCTGGAGCCTGCTTCGGATTCTGTGTCTCCTTCTCTCTCTCTCTCTCTTCCCCTCTCCTGCTTGCTCTCTCTCTCTCTCTCTCTCTCTCTCAAAATTAAATAAATAAATAAACATTAAAATAAGCAGAATGAGGAGAGGAAGGCACTCATAAAGAAAAATGTTTCTCAGGAGGCCACATTTAGGCTGAAACTTAAAAGAAGAACGAGCCTGTCTTGTGTTCACTATAACAGATACGGAAAAAAATAATCATGCTGTATATTGAGAGGGTTTTTTGTCATTAGGATGCTATTGGGGGTCAGCAGTGGCTGTGTGAGGGCAGAAGCGATGCTATTGCCATAACATAATTCTTAACACTGTGCAAGAGGAGGCAGTATTTTGAAAAAAAAAAAAAAAAGTGGTTTTTGCCTTTTTGGAAACATGACTTTCTCTCTAGTAAACCCAAAGTATCCTGGGGGAGAGGACGCCGCAGATTAGGTCAAGACTGTCAAAGAAGGAATGAGAAGACCAGAGGCCAAAGTGAATGGCAGTCCCCCTGATGTGTTTCCAGTTCTTGGGAAGTGTGCTGGACAGACTGAGGGGGAACACCAGGGACTGAAGGGTCCTTGCTCGTTTCCTTCTTTGAGACTCTGGGAAGAAACTTCTGTGCAGGGGCAGCCCCACATCAACATGGGGAAGACAGGGTAGGCACCAGCATGACAGAACACTGCTCCTCCAAAGTCCTGTATCCGGATGAGTTGTGGGGTTTTTGTTTTGTTTTTCCTTTCAGCCTGGCACTTTTATAAAAATATACTAAAAATGAGTCAACAGCAAAAAGAAATGAAAAATAAAAGAAGTTAAGACATAGGGAATACAAGCCCATTTTTTTATTAGGTGCCGCAGACTTAAAATTACAGTCAGCGGCTTTAAAAGTTTCTACATGTTTCATCCAGACTCTGATGGAAGACGGAGCAGAAACTTTAGGCTCAGCTTTTAAAAGGCATGGCTGTCTGGCACCCAGAGAGTTTGCTTGGCTGAGCAGGTGACCTCCACGTGTCATCATCTAAAGGTGTTTCTTTCTGAAAACGCTGGATGGGACCTCAGGATGGACTGAGGGGAGAGGAAAAAGGGACAAGAAGGGCGGATAACAGCTCCTCAGGGCAGTGGAATTGCTCTTCCCATCTGGAAGAGCCCTACACTCCCGCAGTGTCCCAAATGAGCCTGCGAGATAATGTTATTAGCAGACACCTCCGTGATCGCCTACTAGCACCCTCACAGCGGTCCTGCGAGTGGTCTCTTGGCCACATGCACAGAGCCAGCAGCGAAGACTGGCTTGCATTATTCTCTTTCCTGGTAGTATACAGGCCTTTGGGCCTGAAGGAAGCCGAATGAGAAAAATGTGTATAATAGAATGGGAGAAGGGCCCAACTCTCTTGAGCCTACAACCAGAACTAGTGCAACAAGAGTAGTTTATATTTAGCACTGTTACTTTTGGGGAAAGAAGAATAGAGAGAATAATGAAGAGGGTAATGTGGCATCAGGAAATCCTGCACAAAGTTGACCACTGCTTCTCTCCTTTGCAGAGTGGATTCTGCTTCCTTCCACTCTTTCCTGGCCAGAGACATCAGGGTTTGAATTCTGCCTGCATCTCACACTGGGAACTTCCCTGCTAACACTGGGAACTTCCATTCCCACCAAGCTCGGTGACAGAAGAGGAGGATGCAGCTACCTCACATAGCCCCTTCTATCTACCCGCAAAGTCAAGCAGCAGACCCTCTGGAAATGGGGAAATAAATAACAAACACAAGGCAGTCGCAACAACAAGTTCTAATGGACCTTCGTCTCACTCAGCTGTTGCTGGTTAATGGGCTCTTGCTCTCAGTTAGAACAGGATCCATCTGAGATATGTCCTGCCTCCAACTCCTTTCTAAAAGAGTTTCCTTTCCACCTTGTGATACTAGAGTTCTCCAAAGAAACAGAATCTATCTATATCTATCTCTAAGTATAGGTGTAGGTGCAGATGTAGATATATAGATACAGATATGTAGAAAGATATTATGAGAAATTGGCTCACAAGATTATGGAGTCCCACAACGTGCTGTCTGCAAAGTGGAGACCCAGAGAAGCCAATGGTATAGTCCCAGTCCAGACCCAAGGTCTGAAAACCAGGGAAGTTTCAGTCCGAGTTCAAAGGACCAAGAACCAGGAGGGCCAGTGTCTGAGGGCAAGAGAAGATGGATGTTCCACTTCTAATAAGAGAGCAAATTTTCCTTTCCTCTGCCTTTTTGTCAATCAAGAGTCAACCAAGGGGCACCTGTGTGGCTCAGTTGGTTAAGCGTCCAACTTCGGCTCTGATCATGATCTCACAGTTCACAAGTTCAAGCCCCTGTATGCCTCTCTCTCTGCCCCTCCCCAGCTAATGCGCTCTCTCTCTCTCTCTCTCTCTCTCAAAAAATAAATAAATAAATAAATAAACAAACAAACAAACAAATAAATAAACATTAAAAAAAAAAAAAGGAGTCAACCAAGAGCCAATCAAATAAAGTAATAATGTTCTTTGGTCCTAAATGTATTGCTTATATACCTGAGGACTTTTAGCCTAGGTTATTACAAATCAAATAGGTCACTAACAAGTTCAGGATTATTCAGTGCCTCTGGCCTTACCAACACTACCTCAAACCCCAGTGTTTCCCAGCAGTTCTGAGCAAGGATGACCTAAAAAAGTCTGGAAGAACTTCTCTACTTTAAACTGCCCTCCAGAGGCCTTTGCAGAAATAAATGAAGCCCTGGAACTTGGTGTACAGATAGGTGTTTGGGAGAGGGGCATTGTATCAAGTGAGTAGTTCATTCTTTAAAAAAAAAAAATGTCTTTCGTGACTTCCTACTATTAAACCATTCTGCTGTATTCATTTGGACAGAGCAGGTTGGACTGGTAATTACTGACTAAATCAGAAGCCATCAGTGTTTGAAAAAGGGAAGAAAGGAAAAGATAGCACAAGGAAAGGAAAGGAAATTCAAATTCTGTGTTGACCACTAAAACCATTCCTACTTCTTTTCATACTGTCCATATAATAAAGAATGAACTTTTAAGGCTTCCTGTTATTAGAACAGAAGGCCAGGGAGAAAACACATGAAAAAGAAAAGTAAATATTGTTTGATCTCAGGAAGAAAGTTACACCCTCTTCCAAGTTGGAAAAATAGCTGTGAACCAAGGATAGTTGTGATTTATTTAAAGCCCTAACCTATGGCTTGAATTTCATTCTTGGTACCCGAGGCAATAAACATAGAAGAAAGTTAAAATTGAGAATGTATCTCTTCGGAGAGAGCCTGAGTGACTCAGGAGGTTAAGCATCTGATTCTTGGTTTCAGCTCAGGTTATGATGTCATAGCTTCCTGGGTTCAAGCCTCACATTGGGCTCTGAGCTGGCAGCACAGAGCCTGCTTGGGATTCTCTCTCTCCCCCTCTCTCTGTCCCTGCCCCACTTGCACTGTCTCTGTCTCTCTCAAAATAAATAAATAAACTTAAAACTTAAGAACATATCTCTTTTTCATATTACCTAATTAATATTCATTTTAAAACACAATATTTGTATAAAAAGGGTGTTAGCTGGAGGAGGAAAGAACCTTTTGCTCTCAGCATCATAAACTTACTCCTCCCAAAACACATTCTGAATTAATTAGTACTTTCCACCTTGCTTGGTAGAACTGTTCCATCTGAGGAGGTCAAGAAGGTCTAGCTTGGATATACAAATTAAAAAGAATCAGGGCTTCCATTTTTGAAAAGTCCTATCCTAAGGAACATTTCTGCCCAATTCTTTAAGCCTATGCAGGTAGACCTCCACATCAAACAGTAAAATAATGTTGAATAATTCAACAACTTCTGTAACCTAAATGTGAGGTGCTTTTCTTCTTCCTCTTGCAAATTGGGGATTAAATTAGGAGGAAGAAAAAGAAAGGAAGAAAGGAAAAGATAGGAACTTAAGAAGTACATTTGTTCAGTGCAAAGCAGCATAAACTGTATAGGGAAAAATACTCTGAAACACCCTCTAGTCCAATCAGAATAGTTATGTGACTTTAGACAATTTACTTTTCTCTAATCTCTTGACCCAGTTTATGTGCTATACCAAACTTGCTTGACCCAACCTGCCTCCATCCCCTTGGCTGCCGGATCACGTGAGCAGACCAGCCACTGCCATTGCTTCCTTTCCTCACTCTCTGTCTCAGCATCCCTGAGGAATGAGGCTGGGCTTCCACACAGCCTCTATCGTGTCTGCCCCGCAGGAGCCACAGCACCCAAGCTCTACCTACCACGGCCATGGCCTCCCCAACAGCTGCCCAAAGGAGCCAGGTAACACAATCTGAAAGTCAAGGAAACTTTTAAATAATTGGGTGAATTTTGGCCATTGAGAAGCAGGAAATACAAAGCCACTGACTAATAAATTCCTTACTCTCCTTACCTCCCAAACCTAATAGAATTTTCTAAGACATAGTGGATCCATACTGCCTCTTAGGAGATGTCCCACATAATGAGCCACTGACTATGTCTCTTTGTGAAGCAGTGCCCAGCTCGATTATACACCATCTTCTATTTTCTTATCTTCTTTCCCTATTCTACTTCCCTTCTCCCTCACTCTTGCTGTCCTGGGATTCTTGTCCAAATAAAGCACTAATATGCCAACTTTGTCTCGGGGTCTTTTTTATTCAAAGACAAAGGGAGTGCTGTGAAGATCAAATTAAACAGAAAATGGGAAAGCCATTTGTAAGTGTTAAAGTAATCATTCTGCTTATTAAAAGTCCACTGGATCTTGAACAAATAAACAGAGAAGTACAAAATTATGTGACCAGGGCTTGTTGCTGAGATAGTTATAAGGGGTTATGGTATGGAAAGAAAGGAGCACTTAACTTAGCTGGAGTGGGAATCAGAGTAGAATAGGGAAAAGCCCCAAATAAAAGAGGTCCTTTAAAATGCAGATAGTGCTGAGAAAGACAAAAGAGAGGCATTTCAGGCAAAGTCAGAGATGTGACATTCCATTGAGGCTTGAGAAAGCGAGTGAAGTCTCACAAACTTATTGGAATAGGGAGGGTCAAATGAAGAACCTTGCACACTAGACTTGAAAGCGCACTCTTTTCTCAAGGCCATGAGAATTGAAGAGGAACAATGTAATCAAGAATTACATTATAAAAAGATAGCCCAGACACTGGTGTGAAGGATATAAAGAAAGAGTAAGACAGGAAGTGAGGAAAACAATTAGGAGGTGATTGTATCCATACAGGAAAAGGAAAAGAATGATGAGGGGCTGATCCAAGGCAGTGGCCCAGGCAATGTAAAGAAGAGGCAGACTGGATACAAATCCATTAAATTGATTAAAATCAATTTTCTTGAATGTGTAGGTCTAAACAAGAAGCCAGCATCTAAGAGGATCGCAGGTTTCCGATGTGAGCAGTTAGGTAGAAAGCAGGTACCATTAACCAGGATAGGAAATGAAAAGGAACAGAGATTTGCTTATTTTTGGTGGCCAGGGATAGAAGGTTATGCTGAATTTTTGCAGTCTAAGAGATATCTAGGTGGACATTACCAACAAGCAGATGGAAATGTGTATCTAAAATTCAGTTAAGGGGAGTCTTGGGTGGCTCATTTGGTTGAGCTTCGACTTCAGCTCAGGTCACGATCTCGTGATTTGTGAGATCAAGCCCCACATGGGCTCACTGCTGTCTGCACAGAACCCACTTGGGATTCTCTGTCCCCCCCCCCGTCCCTCCCCTGCTCACTCCCTCTCTCTCAAAAATGAATAAACATTTAAAAAATAAAATAAAATAAAATAAAATAAAATAAATAGAATTCAGTTAAAAGAACAAACTTTGAGTTGATAGAGGGAGGTGGGTGCAGATGGGCTAAACGGGTGATGGGTATTAAGGAGGGCACTTGTGATAAGCACTGGGTATGTAAGTGATGAATCACTGGATTCTACTCCTGAAAACAATACTGCACTGTATGTTATTTAACTAGAATTTAAATAAAATTTTGAAAAGAAAAAAATAAAATAAAATTCAGTTTCGAATCTGGATTCAGAGATTCGGTTAAAATTTTTGGAAATTACACTTCAGAAGTGTGCAGAGTTAGAAGAGGGTGAAGGAGGAAATTCTGAAATGCCAACAGTTGAAGGATATATGGCAACAAAACACACACAAAAGGGACAGAAAAGGAAAGTGACCCATCTAAAAGGCAGAAGGGAAATCAAGAAAGATTAGTATCAGAGACCAAGATAGGAAAGGGTTAAGCAGATGTGAGTGGCCAACAGATAGGTCAAGTAAAGGCCTAACAGTGCCTCTTGACAGCAATTAGGAAGCCATTGATAATCTTAACAAAAGAAGTTTGGGTAGAGTGGTAAAAGTAGGAAAGTGATTGCAGTTTGTTGAAAAGTAAATAGGAAATCCTCATTCATTGCTGGTGGAATTGCAAAATGGTACAACACTTCAGAAGACAGTTTGACAGTTTCTTACAAAATTAACATACTTTTATTATACCATCCAGCAATCACACTCATTATTTATCCAAAGGAGTAGAAAATATATGCCCATACACAGACGTGCACATAGATATTATACCAGCTTTATTCATTATTGCCAACCCTGGGAAGCTATCAAGATATCCCTCAGTGGGTGAATAGGTAAATATTCTGTGGTATGTCTAGACAATAGAATATTATTCACTGCTAAAAAGTAATAAGCCACCAAGCCTTGAAAAGGCATGGAAGAAACTCAAATGCATATTGCTAAGTGAAAGAAGCCAGTATGAAATGGCAATATATTGCTTGACCTAACCTGCCTCCATCCGCTTGGCTGCTTGATCATGTGAGAGCTAACTCACATTAGCTTCTAACTATGTATGAAGCTAACTATATGATGATTCTAACATATGACATTCTGAAAAAGGCAAAACAATGGAGACAGTAAAAGGATGAGTGGTTGCCAGAGGTTAGGGAGGAAGAAGCAAGGGATGAATGGGCAGACTGCAGAGGATTTTTAAGGCAGTGAAACGATTCTACATGATACTATAATGGTGGATACATGCTATTATATATTTGCCAAAATCCATAGAATGCACAACACCAACAAGAAACACTAACGTAAACTATAGACTTTGGGTGATAATGACGTGTCCATGTAGGTCCATTGGTTGTAACAAACATACCCTCTGGTGTTGGATTTTGATAGCAAAAGAGATTGTGCTCTGGGCAGCTGGGCAGGAAGGTATGAGGGAAATCTCTGTACCTTTTACCCAATTTTGCTGTGAACCTAAAATGCTCTATAAAGTAAAGTGTATTTTTTTAAAAAAATTAGGGACACTTGGGTGGCTCAGTCAGTTAAGCATCAGACTCTTGATTTTGGCTCAGGTCATGACCTCACAGTTCATGAGATGGAGCCCCACATCAGGCCCTGTGCTGACAGCGCGGAGCCTAAAAAAAAAAGAAGAATGAATGAGAAATAACAGAGCTCAGAAACACTATCAGTTAACACTTAGCAAGTAAGTTAGAAATTAAGAAAGCATTTTGGTTATTCACCCAAGCAGTCCAGCTTAGTTGAGACTCTTTAAAAATGTCAATCAATTTCACATGAAAAATCTGAAATTATTTCATTGACCAATCCATACTGACAAGACATTGAAATTAACCATTGGAACTTGATTAGAAAGCTTTTTTTTACACATTTTTTTTTAATGTTTATTTTGAGAGAGAGAGAGCGCAGGTGCACATGAGCTCGCAGAGGCAGAGGCAGGGGAGAGAGACGGAAAGAAAGAATCCCAAGCAGGCTCTGAACTGCCAGCACAGAGCCCAGTGTGGAGCTCGAACCTATGAACAGTGAGATCACAACCTGAGCTGAAACCAAGAGTCAGATGCTTAACTGACTGAGCCACCCAGGCGCCTCGCTAAAGCTTATTAAATCAATTAAATTTTGTTGTCCTCAAGTCACTGGATTAATACATTTCCATAACCTGTTATGTCTGTATTCATTGTAGCTGGCTCTCAAAATATACCACCAAGTAAAGTAACCCAAAAAATGCCTCCCACCAAGCTCAAAATAGTTTCCATGGTGAAAAACCTGCTTATTAACACTGTTATTTTAACAAAACAATATAATTACCAAATCCAGTATAAATTCACCAGGCAAAGTAATAAAAATAAAACAAATACGACAACTTCCAGCGCTGGTCCCTACAAAAATGTGTAAGAGTCGAGACAGTACAATACTCTTAAGAACACACAAATAGGCATTCCATTTGAAAGTCATATCTAAGGAAATTTAAAATTAAATGATAACCTCACACAAAGCAATTTGCAATCCTTGATGCCAAATACTGATAAGTATTGGAGTTTTTCATCAAAAAAGCAGTCTGGATAAGTAATTTCAGAGATGGAGATACGTTAACTCTACTTTGGGCTGACCATATTTACTCACATATTTTTTTCCTCTCTTTATCCCTTCCCTTCATTTTCTGAGGAGAAGAAAAGATTTTTTTCCTTGCCTCATTTTCCTTTGATGAATTGCACTGGCATTGAAACTTGGAAAAAAGAAGCAGAATGGCAGCCTAAATGTAGATTTTTACTATGCCGTACTTTGTAAAATCAACTATGTCATTTGTTTGTGTGGTTTTCTTTTTTTTTAGTGTTTATTTATTTTTGAGAGAGACAAAGAGACAGAAGGTGAGTGGGGGAGGGGTAGAGAGAGGTGGGGGACACAGAATCATAAGCAGGCTCCAGGCTCTGAGCTGTCAGCACAGAGCCCAACACAGGGCTCAAACTCACCAACTGTGAGATCATGATCTGAGCAGAAGTCAGATGTTCAACGGACTGAGCCACCCAGGTGCCCCTGTTATTTGTTTTATTTAGGCATTTACTGTTTCAATTGTTTAGCGAGAAAAATCAGATCTTTACATCAAAGGATTCACATTAATAATGTTTGTCCATTATTTTAAGAATTTTTTTTTTAATGTTTGAGAGAGAGTGTGAGCTGGGAAGAGGCAGACAGAGAATCCCAAGCAGGTTCCACATTGTCAGTATAGAGCCCGACATGGGGCTGGAACCCACAAACTGTGAGACCATGACCTGAACTGAAGTCTGACACTCAATTGACTGAGTTATGCAGGTGCCCCTAATGTTTGTCCTTTTTCTTTTTTTAATTTCAGTAAGTTTTATTTATTTTAATTTTTTAAAATTCATTTATTTACTTATTTTTTAATTTACATCCAAGTTAATTAGCATATAGAGTACAACAATGATTTCAGGAATAGATTCCTTAATGCTCCTTACTCATTTAGCCCATTCCCCCTTCCACAACCCCTCCAGCAACACTCTATTTCTTCTCTATATTTAAGAGTCTCTTATGTTTGTCCCCCTCCTATTTTTATATTATTTTTGCTTCTCTTCCCTTATGTTCATCATTTGTATCTTAAATTTCTCATATGAGTGAAGTCATATGATATTTGTCTTTCTCTAATTTCGCTTAACATAATACCCTCTAGTTCCATCTACGTAGTTGCAAATGGCAAGATTTCATTCTTTTTGATCGCTAAGTAATTCTCCATTTTATATATATATAAATTTATATTTATAAATTTATATATTTATAAATTTATATATATATAATGGAGAATTGGAGTATTATATATAGTATTATATATATTATATATTACATATTATGTATTATATATGTATTATATATTCTATATTCTATATATATTATATATTATTATATTATATGTATTACATATTCTATATTCTATATATATTATATATTATTATGTATTATATGTATTACATATTACATATTATATATATATAATGGAGTATTATATATATAATATACAATACTCCAATTCTCCATTTATATATATATCATATATATCTTCTTTACCTTATATATATATATATATGATATATATATATGGATATATATGACACACACACACACACACACATCTTCTTTATGTATTCATCCATCGATGGACATCTGGACTCTTTCCACACTTTGGCTATTGTCAATAGCACTGCTATAAATATTGGGGTGCATGTGCCCGTTCAAAACAGTACACCTGTATCCCTTGAATAAATACCTAGTAGTGCTATTGCTGGGTCATAGGGAGTTCTATTTTTAATTTTTGAGGAACCTCCATACTGTTTTCCAGAATGGCTGCACCAGTTTACGTTCCCACCAGCACTGCAAAAGAGATCCTCTTTCTCCACATGCTCACCAACACCTGTTGTTGCCTGAGTTGTTAATGTTAGCCATTCTGACAGGTGTGAGGTGGTATCTCATTGTGGTTTTGATTTGTATTTCCCTGATGAGGAGTGATGTTGAGCATTTTTTCATGTGTCAGTTGGCCATCTGGATGTCTCTTTAGAGAAGTGTCTATTCATGTCTTTTGCCCATTTCTTCACTGGATTATTCAGTTTTTGGGTGTTGAGTTTGGTAAGTCCTTTATAGATTTTGGATTCCAACCCCATACCTGACCCGCACCCACGCATGGGCCCTCATTTCAGCCCTCCAGGGAGATCACGGGACTGGTGTCGTTTCTGCCCTGGCAACGTCCCTGGATATGTCATTTGCAAATACTTTCTCCCGCCCATCGGTTGCCTTTTAGTTTTGCTGATTGTTTCCTTTGTCAATTTTTAAAGAGTCAGCATGTAACAAAAATTCTGGTTTCTGACACAATTTAAGCATAAGACAGAAGGACACTTTCTATGTAATGTCTGGATCAAATGAGGCACTGGGGAAGGCCAGATTGACACAGAGAATCTTCCTGGCTTCTACTTGGAAGAATTCTATTTGATCTCTTCTGAAGAAATGAAAACTGAATCTTAACCACTCTAGCTCTCTAACTAACTCTAACTAACTCTGAGAGTTACTAGGGGAGATAAATATCCTTAATGCCTCCACCCAAATATAATCCTATTACATGTAAATGTTTATGTTCCCTTTTAAATCTTGATTGGCTAAAGATTGCTTGTGCTAACAGTTGTGTAGCCAGCCTGACATACAGAAAATACTGTTCAACTGTTAACTTGTACCTAGTTCTAGGAACAATGTAACTACATAACACCTACCTCCTTGTTAGTAAATTACTTGAACATGGGGGTGAGACTCATTAAACAGTGTCATGCCAACATATACACTCAACTTTACTTCAAAGTTTCCAGCCAAATGTCACAAATCCTATGTAAACTCCACAGCCAAGAGTCTGTTTACCACTGTATTTCCAGATCCTACCGAGTCCAGGGCTTAACACAAAGGACTCAGGAAATTTTTGATGAATGGATGAGTGAATGTATTTACAATGAGTAGGGATCTTAGTCAACAAACTCTGGTAAACAAGAATATCCCGTATTCTATTCATCATTTTAACTCTCAGCTTCAATTCTGATGGACTAAGGGAAAATACAGCCTCAATTGTATTTGTTGCTTTCACTCAGCCCAGACATCTGGAGCCCTGTATAATGCCAATCTGCATCAGAGGGAGTTTGGAGTAATGGTGGCTGAGGACTAAGTCTGTCCTCAAGTACTCAATTTTGTTCTACACGGGATACAGCTCAAGTGTACACAGCTTCTGTCACCTTGGACCCACAGGGAATTAATGGCCGATCCAATGCTAGGGTCTCACTCCCTCACGTGTTCAAGATCCTGAGATCTTGCTGCCTCTCAGGAAGCTGCCAGGGAGGCTGACACCACACTATTCCCAGAGCCCAGAGACGTCTTTCTTCTCCCCAACCCTGCTAGCTGTTTAGGGAACTCCTCAACTGATCCTCACACCTCATTTGCTCCAGTCCAATTTTCTCTGTGGCTTCTTCCTTTTCCGTTAATCTTCTTGGACATACCTGAAGAGAACAATGGAGAAAACTCTCCATGACTTTTGGCAGATGAGCGCCTTTTTCAGCGTGCTTGAGGATGGAGCTGCCATCATTGGCTAATATGCTGTCAAAGATGTGTAAAATTCAGTATCTAGGGGCACTTGGCTGGCTTGGTCAGAAGAGCATGCAGCTCTTGATCTTGGGGTCATGAATTTGAGCCCCACATTGGGTATAGAGATTACTAAAAAAACAAACTTTTTAAAACTCAGTATATAACACGTTTACATTTCTGTATTCATGGTTTTTTAATAGTTGTTGCTGGCTTTAGTGCTTTTTAAATCATTAAAATGATCTTTTCAAAATGAAACTCCTGGCGGCTGGGTGGCTCAGTCGGTTAAGCTTCCGACTTCAGCTCAGGTCACAATCTCACAGTTTGTGAGACCCACATGGGCCTCTGTGCTGACAGCTAGGAGCCTGGAGCCTGCTTTAGATTCTGTGTCCCCCTGTCTCCTGGCCCCACCCCCATTTGTGCGCATCCTCTCTCTCTCTCTCTCTCTCTCTAAGGTAAATAAACATTTTTAAAAATCTGCGGTTTAAGGGATAAAACACAACCTTTCAGGAGTGATGGTTCATGGAATCAATCCTGCCATCATCCATTGGTTCCTGGACCCAAATATTTTATTGAAAATATTTCCCAAGTTCATATATTTAAAAGGACTTACCAGACTTATTTGAGGATGTATTTAAAGACAATACATTGAGGCAAGAGACAAGCAAGCATTAGTGGTCTAAGAGATATTTCATATTTAATTTCCCATGGCCCTTATTCAAACACAATTACACTCTGAATCAGGGATGAATGGCCAGTATCTGTGCAAGGAATCTTAGCTTTAGGAAAGCTAAAGGTAAAGGCTCCCATGGAGTTTTTACGAACCCTTGTTAAATCTTGGCCAAGCTTGTCAAACTGGTCAGAATACCTGTTGAAGATCATCAGTAAAGAAATTAACCTTGGTGGTCACCAGGGGAGTTTCACACTTTTAATAGCACATCATAAATCCCGCTGCCCTTCTTGGCTAAAAGCCAAAAACTAGCCATCCTGGTGTCTCCAGAGACAAAGAGTTTTTCCAGCCCAGCTATAAATCAACTCTATCAATCATATCCACTTATTGCTGATCCAACATTATATAATGTTATTTGATTTAATATATATACTGACTCTGGAGAATGGTGCCCACATCTTCTGAGTGTTCTCTCCAAGTTGGCACCTGAACAGGTTTCATTAGATCTGCTTTCGTCAAAGCTGCTCCATTTTACCAAACCAGTAGCCTCTGGGTAGAATGGTATGTGGTAAGACTAGTGGATCTTAAGATCATGCATGAACTGCTATATTTCCCATGCTAAGTGGGGGTCCCTGAGTAATGAAGCACTTTGTATGCTCTCAGATAGTGATGCTGAATCAGGCACTACAGGCAGGAAAGGTAAACCCATACCCAGAATATGTGTCGATTCCAGTCAAGATGAATTGCCAAAATGGATTCAACACAGTTAACCTGCCACCAAGTGGCATATCAGAGGCTTAGGATTGATCTCCACAGCATTTAGCAGCAACGATTGCCAGATCAGTCTTGGTGCGTAACAACCATTCCACTGGGCCAGTGTATGAGCTCTATCTTTGTCATCATGACTCCTCTCTTCAAGCACCCAGTAAACCAACAGTGGGATGACTGATGACAGAGCCTGGCTGCCATCAACTGGCCCAGTCAACGTCCACTTCCTTATTTGGGGAGAGCATTGTCTATTGACCTGAAGGGAAAGAATTGCTTTTTAACAGGGAGTAGGCTACTTCTGCAGAGAAATCTAGGGACCTAAGATTGTCAAGTGCATCAACCCAGATGTCTCCATCCCCTACCTCAGGATCCCATTCCTTCCCAATCAGAGCCCTGATTTGGGCAGAGTAGACTTGCTATAGTTGAGAATTTAACTTTCTTTGGAGTTCTCCTACTCTCGTTACCTTCAGCTTTCGAGGGGCCTCCTACGACAGGAGTCTCCTACCAGGAGACAGGAGTCCTACCAGGAGACAGGAGTCTCCTACCAGGGAGGTTCCCTGGCTTTCACACTTAGCCTTGAGTTGATAATTAATCCCCCTCTCATTATCTTTCTACATAGCTCCCATGGCCCTCAACAACATCCATCCCAATTCATAGTCCTAATATTTACTATTTCCTCCGTTGTTCTCAAATGAGTGATACACTGCCCTTACCAGTGCATTGCTTCCACTGATATACCATCCAAATTCACTG
Source organism: Panthera leo (assembly GCF_018350215.1). NCBI lineage: Eukaryota > Metazoa > Chordata > Mammalia > Carnivora > Felidae > Panthera > Panthera leo. The sequence continues at coordinate 47,485,026 of NC_056685.1, forward strand.
ATGGTGAAAGTTTTAAAAACTGTACTGTTCCTGCATGCCATGGACTATCTGCTATTTCTGCTACCCTTGATGGGGCTTTCATTGATATTTGGCTTGTAAGGGATCCCTTTCCAAAGTCTTTCTCTAAGAGTTCTGGTACCAATTGTTGCAGGTTGGATTATAACCAGAACAAATTCGGAGACAGATCTGCATGCAGGACCTTTATTGGCAAGTGCTCTTAAAATCAACTTCTATGGGGAAACAAAGAAACGAGATTGTGCAGAGAAAAAAGTTGAACCATGATTCAGTTGAAACAAAGGCTGGCCTTGGTTGTGACCTTCAGTCCTTCTGATGTTCAGTTCAGGTTTCTCTCCATTTCACTACACTCCTTCTCATCTTTGGTTGTATTGTAGAGCAGACTCCTGATTTTAGGAACCCAGCTTTTCCTCTCCCTTAGAGAGCCAGCTGTTCAACAACTAACAGTATGTTTACACAGAAAATATTAACATGTAAAATTAGGTTCCCCATCTGAGCTGGGGAACGTATCTTAGATTTAGAAATTTTTTCTCTTTCTTTCTGGGTGAAAATTTCAATAATCCCTGAATTTGTGTATATGTGAGAATTTTCTCGCATTGTTTTCTAGTATTGACTAAAGATTAACTTTTCAGGTTACTTCTGAATCGAGGCAGACTAAAGGGCTTTGTCTTTTCCCAGCCTTTGCAGCAATAAAATGTGCACTTTGTGTATTTAATAGGGTGTAAATGGAAGGGGAGCTCTACTGCAGGTGTGAACTTGTAAATGTCTGAGATCACATTTCTTTGTGCTGGGAGCATGGGTGTGGGCTTGTGGGGAACTAACAGAAATATGAGTCTGGGTGTAAATGGAAAAATGAGGGTAGGTGGCTTTAAACTGGGGCAGTACACACACGTGTCTTCATTCTTAAGAAGGAGGCAAGTTGATTTTCAGTGTCCCAGGGACCTCATACTACCTGTTGAAAAGCTGTTTGGCTTCTCATACAGCAGCCTCTGATTTCTATCCTAGGTCTACTTTCTTTCAGCTTCCTTTGCCCGAGAATTCCCTGCCTATATTTTTTACTTCCACCTCAGTGAGGCCAAAACTCTGCTCTGCTTCTTACATGGCCCCAGAGCAGGCTTTGCTATTTAGAAATTAGTGGGAATAGGGGCGCTTAGGGGCTCAGTGTAAGCATCCGACTTCGGCTCAGGTCATGATCTCACAGTTTCGTGAGTTCAAGTCTCTTGTCAGGCTCTGTGCTGACTATGCAGAGGCTGCCTGGGATTCTCTCTCTCCCTGCACCTTCCCTGCTCATGCTGTCTCTATCTGTCTCAAAATAAATACATAAAATTTAAAAAAAAATTAAAAAGAAAATGGGACTAATGACAAATTGTGGCCAATGAGACATGAGGGGAAGTTGGCCGTAGGAATTCTAGAAAATATTTCCTTTGTCCAGCTTGGGAATGAAGGTAATACGTGAAAAAGCAGGAGCATAAAACCTGAGTATCTGAGTCCTTATTAAAATAATTAAGTCACTGGGAATCCTAGGGCTATGTCAAGAGACAAAGGGTTATACATAAAACCCAAGTTCAGCTATAATAGCAATAGTGAAAACTGTATGTCAGGTACAGTATTAATAAAACCAATTTTTTATTGCTATTATGTGACATGTTTTCCATGGAAAATGTATTTTCAATTTGAAACAACTGATTTAGAGAATACAACCCAAGGTAAAATGGAGATTGTATACGTGTTCTAGTATTAACTGAAATCCTTAAATAAAGGATAACCTGGCCTGACATGGATGTTTGGTGATTATTATGCAACTAGCAGGAATTTTACAGAGGAAAATTCCATGCCTTTCCCTAGGCAGAGGTTCACCTGTCCCAGTATATATGAATGTGCATGTGAGGGAAGGAGCGGAAAGGAGAGGAAGCAGAGGTCAATCTGATAGTGTTGTTGTCATTCAGGCAAAAGAAGGTTACCAGGAACATTTAGGGCAGTCTTAAATATTAAAAAAAATCACAAAAACCAAACTACACCCTGTTGGGGGGTCCATCTCCTAGTACTGATACGATAAAAGAAACATGTATGGCTAACTACATATGTATGAATCTTAGACATATTTTTAGAACCAAGTAGAAAATCCTTTCCTTCTTTGCCTATTCCATCCCTACCCAAGGACACAGTGTCTATGAGTGGGAGGGACAGTTTGCCTGGCTGATTCAACCAGTTATCAATCTACAAAGAGTGGACCAAGGGGGAAATAACCTAATTTTCCCACAGTTTTCATGACAAGGATTTCCCCCCTGACTCCATTACTAGGTAGTGGAGAATATTTCTTAATAATCTTTGTATTCCTATACCCCTGACCCTGATGTGGTAATAATAACTATCTTTAACTAAACAAATGCCAGGCACATTTCCTACATTATGCACTTAGTCCTCATACCAACAGTCTAATATACATGTTATGGTGCTAGTTTTAATTATGCAGAAATAAAGGGGCAATGTGATTGACCAGCTTGATCAAGATCACAGAGCATACGTGAATGTTGAGTCTGAAACCCATCCAAGCAATCTCAAAGTCCATGCCTTTACTAAGCAACTATGATAGGGGTCTTCAAGATCACCCTCAGTTTCAATGACTCACTACAAGGATTCATATAACTCAGAAAAACTCATGGTTATTGTTTACTATAGTGAAAAGGATACAGATTAAACCAGCAAAACTAAAAGGTGCACAGGGTGGAGTCCAAGGGAGACGAGGAAGAAGCTTCTAGTTTTTCTTTCCCGGTGGACTCCTACCTATGGATAGCACTTGCCGACAGTTACTTCTCCCAGCAACAAATGTATGGCAACATATACAGAATATTGCCAACCAGGGAAGGTCACCTGAGCCTTGGTGTCCAGGGTTTCTATTAGGGATTTGGTCACAACAGCAGAGAGCCCCCATGTGACTGACCTTTACTCAGTCTCCAGTCCCTCCAGCAGTCAAACTGACTCAGCCTGGCCTGAGGGACCACCATAAATCACATAATTAGCATAAACCAGTGTGGCTCAAATATTTGATAATTGACTTGAATATCAATTTGGAATCAGTTTTGATTACCAGAGCCATAGTCAACAGGCTGGGCAATTATATTTCAGGGTCATAGCACTTCTTTGTCATTTACAAGTCAGAAGGCATAAGTGAATTTTAAAGGATACTAGAGACTTCTGAGTTCCAAGCAATTGAGAAGAAGGTGAGATACTGACCTAGATCAAGAACAATAAGAATATTTTAATACATGGATAATACAAAAGAGAAAAGGAAATGTATTCAAATATTCATAAAAACAAATGTGCTTTTTAAAAATTATAAGGTACTGTGAACCTATTAAGTGGTATGACTTTGGACTTAAATGAGCTTCAGTTTCCTCACTTGTAAATAATAATAATAATAATGATAATAATAATAAATTATACACATACACATTCACAAACCTGGGTTTTCTGCTGCCTGATTCATGTAGTATTTACTGGCTGCCTATGATCCAATCACTGGACTATGCTATAAGAATTCAGTAAACAAGCTTCCTGCTCTCATGGAACGTTGTCTTGTGGGAAAGACAGAAATCAATTGATCACACTGATGCTTAATTACAGATTTAGGTAAGTGCCCCAAAACGAAGCAACACAGTTGTATGACAGTGGATACCGGTGACTTGAATTGGAAGGAGGGGAGACAATTCAGAGGTTCTCCTAGGCTGAGATCTAAAGGAAGAGAAGGAGCTAACCAACCAGGGGAAAGGGATAGACAGGAATGGAGCATTCCAGGCAGTGGGAACAGCAGAAAGACATAACAAATACAGGTTGTTAGAAGTCAAGGTAAGAATTTTGGTGTGAATCTTTTTTTTTTTTTTAACGTTTATTTTTGAGAGACAGAGAGTGACAGAGCAGAGCAGGGGAGGCGCAGAGAGAGGGGAGGACACAGAATCCGAAGCAGGCTCCAAACCCACGAACTGTGAGATCATGACCAGAGCTTAAGTCGGATGCTTAACCGACTGAGCCACCCAGGCGCCCCAATATGTATCTTAAGAGTAATAGGAAGTCTTAGGATTTTAAGCAGAGAAGAGACTAATCAGATTTTCATTTTAAAAAGATCATTTTGACTATAGTTTGGAACTAGTGGTTGGGGAAGGGAAGAGATATTGGCTGGAAAGAATGCATGCAAGGGGATTAAATAGTATTATGAAGGTGCCAGCAGAATTAAGAAGACAAAATATAGAAAAAAATTAAACTAATGTTAACTAAATATTTGCCATGTGCTAGGTGTCATATATATATATATATATATATATATATATATATATATATATATATATATAATTAAATAGAAAAATTAAATAAAAAATCCTAGCTCAGTTTCACAAATGGAAGCTAAAATGGCTCATCTAATGGCTCACATTAGATCAATCACTAAATGTGGGCCACCCTGGGAAGGGCGTGACCTTGGTGAGGCAGCTCTTTACGGCTGAAGTGATCTCTGAAGACACTGCCAGCTGGACCTGTCCGCTAATAGTGGACAGTATTTGGGGCCACGAAGCTTTCACTGAAGGGGGGTCTGAGCAATGCATCCTCACGCCCACTATGTTCCCACACAGTATTATCACATCCTTTTAGATCTCCTTCAGGTTATTCCTCTCTATCTGGAGAAAGAAATCCCTGAAGTAGTTTAAAGAAGATTTCAGGATAAATTTGAAAGGGAAAGATGGCAGATTTATTCAACAAACATTTATTGAACATCGACTTGCTACACAGTGTCAGAACCAGAAGACACAGGGCCCGAGTCAAAATCAGATACATAAACATTTACAATAGAAGGCAGGATAACAATGCTTTGTGGGTGGTAGAAACCGTGTCCGTACAAGAGTGCAAAGGCAGAATTGAGGATGAGGGGGATCATGAAGGAAGAGGTATACTGGGGAAAGAAAAATAAATAAATTCTAAAAGGTCTTGATGGTGAAATACACTAAATGTACCTGCCACCCCCTCCCTCCCCTGTACCAGTCCCCCTTCTGCAGCTATTTGCATGAATAGTAGAAATAAGGACTCTGCTGGAGTAAGCCATACATAAACAGTATCTCAAAAAAAGCTCTTTCCAGTCCAAACACTTCTGGGGTCTGTTTTCCTAAATTTGTAGCAATCATCTTATTCCACAGAGACCTTGCTACCGACTGTAGCCACTGAAGGCACATTAGCATGAAAGGAGCCAGGGTGATGAAGCTTTAAGAAACCTGGGGTTCACATTCTGAGGTGGCCACTTGCTGAGGCAAACGGCACGTGCTGTGAAATTGCCATGATCATACCTGTATCATATCTTAGATGTATTAAATAAAAATACTTAATGAAGAAATGCAGGAGCTCAGTAGATACTTGTTCGCTTTCTTCCTCTTACGCCGATAACACCCACTACTCAGGAAGAACAAGCCTATGTCTAGAGTTCTCCCAGAAGACAGTCCTCACAACTGATCATTATAGAAGCTGTGTTTTCACATGCCCTGTTCATGCCAGTTGCTGGATACTGGGAAAGAAAGTTGAATAACACATGGTCCCGATCTCAAACAGCTTACAGTTTGGTGAGCAGGTGGGGGCGCAAGTGTAGGTGCCAACCCGTTTATCAGTAATTAGGACACAGCATGGTTAATATTAGAGAGAGGTAAGCCCAGGGTGCCAGAGAATTGAGGTGCTAAAACCCTAAAGAGCACAAGAAAGCACATAATTCATCATGTTTTTGAACATAAAAAAGCTGAGACAAAAAGAAATTCGGTGGTAACTCAAGGTCACACGTCTACTTATTATTAGAGAGTCTAATTATTAGTAGAGTCTGACTGAAACCAAGAACTCCTACGCCCAGCCCAATGCTCCCTTCCTGTGTCTATGTACTTTCTCCTCCAAACACAAGGGACTGTGGAAGACTTTTGCCACTTCATATAACTTGTCTAAGTGTCTAAGGCCTAGTTGTCTGCAGGCGGTCATAGTCTTTCCCTGAACTTCTCTTCTCTGACAATACCTCGCTTGCATTCCCACTGAGAGACCGGTTAATATACCCAAGTGAGAGAAGCCTAGAAAGGCATTACTGAAGAAAGCACATGCTGGAAATCTTTATACTTTTGGCTTTATGTTCATTATGCTGATCAGCAATAAAACCACTGGGACTCCAGGAATGAGCTATGATTCCAAGTCTAGGATTTTAAAGCCACCAAAAATAGAGGAAAACTTAAGGAAACAATAAAGAAGAAAAACATTCATGATCTTTCTTTCCTCTTTCTCCAATTAACTCTAAATAGGGGTAGCGCTAAGGTCTCCACCAGTGACTGAGCCTTCAAACACACTATGCCTACCACAGCAGGTCAGTAAGAAAACATCTTCTTGTACAGTACGGTGCTCGAACACAGCATCACTGAAGTGTCCGGTTAGTTTACCGTTACATATTTCACACATCATTAATACTAACTTGGGAAGCCTTTACAAATAGGTTCCATTAATTAATTTGCTTTTAGTTGGAAGTTAGAGCTTTAGAATTCTCTTTGCAAATATATATGTGTGCATGTGTGTGTGTGTGTATAGATAGATATAGATAGATATAGATATAGACTGGATGCACATTCATTCAAATACTTAATTAAATAATAAAATAAGAATCCTGAACTAATTGAAATTGTGTGATTAGTACAGTGACTTATGACTCAAAGATTGACATCTGCTGAGGTTAGTGCTGGTATCAACTATTCTCAGGATTAGGTTCACATACCTCATCTAGATTAATTTAGCATTCTGACTTTAACAGTGATCCTCCCAAAAACAAACTTGATTTTTTTTTTCTGGCCAAAAGGGAGTATATTTTCACTGTACATAATGGAAAATATTAAAAAGTACAGAAGTGATGGGGCACCTGGGTGGCTCAGTTGGTTAAGCATCATCCGACTCTTGGTTTCACCTCAGGTCATGATCTCACGGTTCATGGTGGGATCGAACCCCACACCGAGCTCTGTGCTGATAGTGCAGAGACTGCTTGGGATTCTGTCTCCTTCTCTATCTACCCTTCCCCCACTCGCACTATCTCTCTCTTTCTCTCTCTCAAAATAAATAAATAAACTTAAAAAAAAATTTTTTAAGTACAGAAGTAAAAAAAATTACCCATAATCACACAACCAATAACCATTCCAACAGCATAATAATATATATTCGTATGAATATTATATACATATAAATATACATATATTGAAATTATTATTATACTTTGCATAATAATTTATAAATGAATGTTTTCCTTATTACATTTTAAAATTCCCTGGGGAAATGTAAGAAATTAGTGCTACCCTCAAAAACTAGAAAGGCCCTAGCTAAGGATTCCTATTCTATTACCATTTAACTTGCCCTTATGGCATATTCAGAAGAAAGAAGCATCTTAGAGAATGATCATGGATTATTATGACATTAATTAGGTGGTGATTTTAATTACAGCTACTTTTTTAGACTTGGCTTCTTTAATGGAGAGAATCAACACAGCCCCTGGCATCTAGTATGCAGCATTGACATGTCGTATTCTTATTTCTGTATAACAATATATAAAGATAACCAGGAGCAGTTTGCTTTCATTTGATAGGGTCAGCAATATACTTTCACGGTTTTGTCTCAGTTATCTATGTCCATTTTCTTGCTCTCTACCATAATCTAATCCAGCCAGCAGCAAATTGCAACCCACAGACCAGACCAAGCCTGCCACTTATTTTTGTATGGCTCACAAGCTAAGAATGGTATTTATATTTTTTAATTGTTGAACAAAAATCCAAAGATAAGTAATATTTCATGACATGTAAAAATCATACAAAATTCAAATTTTAGCATTGACAAATAAAGTGTTATTGAAACATAGCCACACTTGTGTGCTATCTATGTCTTATTTATAGCTGTTTTCACACTACAGAGTTGAATAGTTGCAACAGAAATCATATGGTTCACAAAGCCTAAAATATCCATTATCTGGCTCTTTACAGAAAATGTCAACCTCTGATCTAGTTCACAGAGACCTTGATTACCTTGATATACCACTGAACTTCACACCAGTCCACAAAATGGGTGACATCATGCTGAGTGGAACCGATAAGGAAACAAAACAGTAAGTATCCTATTTGCCAGAATGACATACATGTGTAGCATCGGATGGGAGATAAACCCCACTAAACTCAAAGCCCTGCCACCTTAGTGAAGTTTCTAGAGATTGAGTGGCCTGGGTCATATTAGGATAGCTCTTCTAAAGTAAAGAACAGTTGCTGAACATTGCACTTCCCACCAAGAAGAAAGAGCCACTTTAGGGTCTCTCTTGAGTTAAAGGACAATAAATACATATTTGAGTGCACTGCCAGTCTGAAGGTGCCCATGAGCCACAAAGAGCTCTGCAACAGGTCTTAGATGCTCTTAGATGCTCTTAGATGAAAAAGCTCTTGTGTCACTTAGGCCTTATGACCTAGTGTATCCAATGATATTTAGCTTTTGCAGCAGACTGAACATAATGTGGAACCACCAGAAGTACAGTTGGAGAGTAGAGTGGGAGAGTAGAGCTATGCTTTCTTCTGCAGATAACATATCTTTGGAGAAACATACCCTGGAGATCCACTGAGCCTTCATAGAGATTAAATGCCTGATCATCATCCTTCAAATGACCAAGGGAACTGAGCTGTCCATCATAAATATGGTGTTCAGCAGACACAAGAATTATCATAGCCTATACAATATCAGTCTCAAAGACGTACTGAAGGTTAAGTGAGTTGCTCAAGCACGTGGCAGCAGATTTCCAGGGCACCTACTCCTGCTCCATTGCCTGTATCTTCACATCATCTGTCCTTTAAACAGGTCTATGTCCAAGTTGCCTCTTCTTATAAGGACATCAGTCATATTGATTAGGGTGCATCCTAATAACTTCATCTTAACTTAATTACCCCTTTAAAGACCTATCTCCAAATATAGTCATATTCTGAGTTACTGGAGGTTAGGACTTTAACATGTGAATGTGGGGGGTGGGGCATAATTCAGCCCCTAACAGCGGGCTATAATTTGGTCTGTGTACTCCTATTTATTTGGGTCCACAATAACACATTATATGAAGAAGATGAATGAGCATAAACAAGTAGAGGTAAAAAGACACCATGTAAATTTGGGGATTTTGTTTTTATCACAACAAAAGATGATATCACTGACACCTGGCTGAAATTGCTGAAGTTTGATAAAACTTGAGGTGCATGCCCTCAAATGTATCATTTAGTTTATAAGCTACAACATCATTTTACCAGGTATTTTCTGAAAATATGTTTATAACTTGTTTAATAGGTAAATTTTTTTCCATTATGCCAAAATATTCATTGGTGCCCACAGATCAAAGTAAGACTCCCTTGGGAATGAATATTGTGAAATAAAATACTCCAGGCCTTTTTATTTGTTTTATTTATGAGAGAGAGTGTATTCACATGTGACCCGGGTAGGGCCAGAGGGAGAGAGAGAATTTTAAGCAGTCTCCACACTCAGCACAGAGCCCAATGTGGGGCTCGATCCCATGATGCTGGGATCATCCCTGAGCTGAAATCAAGCCAGATGCTCAACAGACTGAGCCACCTAGGTGCCCTAGTCTAGTCTTTTTTCAACCAAGGAAATCCCTGACAGTAGTTAAGGAAGGCTGTTGTGTTTGATTATAATCTTGAATCACATTTCTTTCCCTTAGAACTTTGTAAACCTGGATGTCTTCTTGAATTACTAGTATAAAGCCAATCTTTTCTCTCCTCTTGGGGAACTTTTTTTTTTTTTAGGGAGAGCTGGATGCTTTAAGAATTATTTCTTTTTGGGGGCACCTGGGTGGCTCAGTTGGTTGAGTGTCTGACTTCGGCTCAGATCATGATCTCATGGTTCATGAGTTCGAGCCCCATGTCGGGCTCTGTGCTGACAGTTCAGAGCCTGGAGCCTGCTTCGGATTCTGTGTCTCCCCCTCTCTTTCTCTGCTCTTCCCCCACTCACACTCTCTCTTTCTCTCTCTTTCTATCTCTCAAAAAATAAATGTTAAAAAAAATTTTTAAAAAAGGAATTATTTCTTTTTGTCATGTCATTGATCTGCAGATGTGCTACTCCTTTATATCCTTCTTTTATATCTCTGAATCCTTTCTATAAAGATATTTCAGTATAAGTATTCCATTTAAGGAGCTAACTACTAAAGGAATAGCAATTATCCTAGTATTGGATCATCTTTGTCCTCTATCACTATCATTTTCTTTCCAATTGCTTTCATCTTTGTCTCTTTTCTCAGCCATTGTTTAAGCATTAGTCAGGTATTCACTTATTTAGCCCTAATAGCACACCTGTGGGCTAACTGCTATCTTTATTCCCATTGTTTTATTCAGGGGCCGACAGGAAATGTACTCAAGCTTGGTGCTTTAAGGTATATGTTAATAAAAGGATCACTTACAAAGGTGTGAGCAGAATGGAGGGTAACCACAGGAGACAGTTAAGTGCTCTGAGTTTCACAACACTTAGGCACTGTTAACATCCTTAGCCCTGAAGGATACTGGGAGGAAGGGATTACTATTTCCCTGAGACTGAGTGAGCTATTTGAATAAGGGCCTTGCCCCTTTAGTTAAGGGACAGAGCCCTGTGACCTCATTAGAAGGAAGCTGGGGGAAATAAATACTCTAGTTCTACTTTATTCTTTTCCTTTGATTTCCTTCGAATGCTTCCTATTGCCCAGATCCAATTAGAAGTTAAAAGTCAAGGAAGCTTATTGATATAGTTCATATAGGTCAGCCTCTGCCTGCTAGGACACAAAGCAGAGTAGAGGAGGGTGAATAATAGATCTAGAGTGGCAAAATCAAGGCATTTAGCATATCCATTGTAGACCTGAGTACTACTATACCATTCTGATTCCAGCAGTAGATGGTTAGGAGGAAAAGCAGATAGTCAAATATTTTAGCAGGGAGGGTGGGGAAGACAGAAAAAATTATATATCCAGAACTTCTTCAAACTAAGCAAAAAAAGAAAAGAAAAGAAAAGCTTTTTTATAATCACGTATCACAATTACTTTTGGATACCACTATGAACTAGAAGCTTCTTTGATTATTACAGTACTTAATAGCATCCAGAAGATGGCAGCATTGGTAAAGCATAGCACCACAGAAATCTTGAAAATATTTTTTAGTTATCACTGATGGATAATAAACTTCCTAAAAAATAATAATAATAATAAAAACCTTTTAAAGCATGTTTGATACTAAATAAAATGTAGAAATACTAAATCACTGTCAAATAAGTGTATGGCTCTGCTCTATGAAGGTGGTTATTCAATAGTATGTATATTCTAGTACTTTCTTGATAAAATCCTCAGTCAAGAGACACATATCTATAAATATACATAGTATTATGTAGTCTTTATAAGATTTGCATGAATTGTTAAGTTTTAAAAGTTTGGGTTGTGGGGCGCCTGGGTGGCTCAGTTGTTTGGACATCTGACTTGGGCTCAGGTCATGATCTCGTGGTTTGTGGGTTCGAGCCCCACATCAGGCTCTGTGCTGACCGCTCAGAGCCTAGAGCCTGCTTCGTATTCTCTGCCTCCCCCCACTCATTCTCTGTCTGTCTCTCTCAAAAATAAACATTTAAAAAATTAAAAAAATAAATAAAAATAAAAATAGTCTTGCCCTCTAAACCCTCAGTCTGATATGGAAACAGGCAAATCCAATGAATCAGAATACAATTGGATCTTGCTCTAGTAAAGCCAGGTGCTATGTAACTGTAAGGGCCAGGTCACCTAACTCCACCTTGGGAGTCATAGAAGACTTCACCAAAGAAAGGGAGACTGAACAGAGACTCTGAGAGATGAGCAGGTGTTGGCCAGGACTATCACAAGGAGAAGGTTACTCCTCCACACAGAAAGAATACCAAGTAGAAAGGAAGGTCAGAGGACAGACTTAAAACAACATGCTCTGTCCCAGTGTTTAACCAAAGGCAATTCTATCTCCCAGGAGTTATTAGGCCATGTCTGAACGTATTTTTGGTTGTCACAGCTGGGTAGGTGCTGCAAGTATCTAGTGGGAAAGGTCAGGTATGCAGGCTAACATCATACAATGCACAAGACAGCCCTCTCACAGCAAATAGATTATCTGACCCAGAAGACACTGCTGAGAAACTCCTCGAGGCAAACCGCAGCTCTTGGAATGGCTAAGTTGCAGGGAAGGATAGGAAAGAGGCAAGAGATGAAGCCAAAATGATAAAGAGGGCACAAAATTAGAAAAGGCCCATGGGCAACAACAACAAAAAAATTAGATTTTATCCTCACTGTGAGAGAAAACCAAACATGATCAGATTTGCTTAGTAGAAAAAATCACCGTGGTTGCAAAAGGAAAATAGATTGGAGATGGCTGTGTTGAGAAACCATACCAAAAATGGCATTTTAACAATTGCATTTCTTTTTTCTTTATCAAGAGGAGTATCTTCAGAGGAAAAAAAAAAAAAAAGCAGATTGGTCAAAGGAAATTGAAACCCAAGATTGACGGCAAGATTGTGAGAGAGCAAGTAGCTGCTCTAAATGATTTCAAGATTTCTGACCCACACACACTAAGCGGCCACATCTGTACCTCATTTCCTGAACCCTCCCTCCCCCTGGCCAGCACTGCTGCCCCTTCCTCCCTCTTGCCAGGCCCAGTGCGCTTCCCTTGGCTCCATATTTTGGATTCCTTTTCTTTCTGTATCCTATTAGACTGCCAACCTACATCTGGCTTGTTCTTCCAATTTTGACTTAAACACGATGCGCTTGGTCCTTTGCACCACTCATGAAGGTGAGAGATACTCCACGCTTTAGCCTCAAACATAGTGAGAATGACTCATGAGGATGGTGAAGAGAGTGAAGGAGAGGGTTTGACAAATTACCTCCTAAGTGATAAGAGAATTTGCAGATGAAATTAGGAACGTGATTTTTGGGGTCAGTTCAGAAATCAGAATAAGAGCCAAAGTCCTTTCAATTTCTTATTGTATCCCACTTTACCCACCTCACCCTTACCTCTCACCTCTGCTTCTACTACCCTGCCCCTCAGTCACTCAAATCCAGCCACCCTGGACTCCTACCTAGAAGAGTTTGCAAAGACTGTTCCATCTAGATAAGAAACACAATTCCCTATGGAGCTTTAACAAAACCTCCAGGCCTGAGCTTCAGATTTTTTTTTTTTTTCACAAGCAAATATATTTTTCCTCCTGAGTTTGGCTCCCCTACCCTCTCTCCTTCCCTTTCACTTGTATCTGTACCTCTACTCCACTCCACCTCCACCATAACCCATGTCAACAACCTGGACAGTATCTGCCATATCTTCTCCATACTTATGTAACATATTTAAGTTAAATAAGAAAACACCAAGCAAAGTAGAAACATTAGGGTAACACCTAAGCTGATTCCACTCTCTGATCTCCTTTGGATATTCCCCACTAGCTGCACCCAGTTGGAAGCTCATTAATACAGTTCATATAGGTCAACCTCTGTTTCTTAAGATACACAGAAGGCTAGAGAAGGGACCTTGAATCTAGGGGAGCAAAATAAAGGTATTCAGCACAACTTTTTTTCAGACCACTATACCTGTACTCCACCATACAACTTAAGAAATAAAGCATTACAGATATCATTGAAGCTCCCAACAGATTCCACTCAGATCTCATTTCCCTTCCTTCTTTTCCAAAGGCAGGTACAGATCTTCCTGGATTTACAATAAGGTTACATCTCTATCAACCCATCAAAAGTTGAAAATATCATAAGTTGAACATGCATTTAGTACACCTGACCTACCAAACATCACAACTTGGCCTAGCCTACCTTAAACATGCTCAGAATACTTAAACAATAGCAAAATCAACTAACACAAAGCCCATTTTACAATAAAGTGCTGAATATCTCGTATAACTTTATTGACTACTGTACTGAAAGTGAAAAACAGAATGCTTGTAAGTGTTGTCGGTCATTTATCCTTGGGACCTCATGGCTGAACCGAAACTGCAGCTCACTGCCACTGCCCAGAATCACTACCACAGCATCATGCCACATATTGCTAGGCAGGGAAGAGATCAAAATTCAAAATCTGAAGTACAGTTTCTACTGGATGCATCTCACTTTCACACCATCACGAAGTCAAAAAATCCTAAATCAAGCCTTCATAAGTCAGTGACTGTCTGTACTATCTTGAAATACGTGTTTCTCATCCCCCAAAATATTTTTCTATTTCTACTACAAATGCACATATCTAGGAACTTCCATGATGTTATTTTCATATGTGTGTAAGCTTTATAAAAATGGCTGTATACAGTATGTGTTTCCCTGCTACTACTTTTTTTGCTCTACCGTATGACTTTGAGAACTAGCCATGCCACACACACGGCTCTAGTTCCTTTATTTTCAGTGGGCTGTGTTATCCCTCTGTGTGAACGAGGGATAACCAATTATTTATCCAATGGCTATTTATCCAATTTATCCAATTGGCTATTTATAATAGCCAATTATTTATAGATTTTCACTATTATAAACATGGCTGTAATTAACATAGATACCTCCCTGTGCACATATGTTAAGAGTCTGCAGTTTGGAACTAGAAGAATTTTAAGTATCTTAGCCTGAGTCCTTCAGAAAACAGAACCTGGGGCAAGGATTAAGATACTACTACTTTAGGGCGCCTGGGTTGCTCAGTGGGTTAAGCGTCTGACTTTGGCTCAGGGCATGATGATCTCACGGTTTGGTTCATCGAGCCCCACTTCGGGTTGCACCCTCTCTCGGAAAAAGAAAAAAAAAAAAAGATACTACTGCTTTATTCAGAAAGTATAAACCCAGGTCAGTGAGAAAAGGAAAAAGGAAAGTGAGGCAAGGAAAGATATAAGGCAATACAATGTGATTCATTCCCATGCTTGCTCCTGCATCACAAGCCACAGAAAGATAGTGGGTCACATGGCACATGTGTGCACCCAGCATGTGAATCATATTCTAGAACATGTGAAGGAGAAAGCAAATCACAGCACAAACTATAGAATGAAAGGGGGAGGGGGACTTATCTGCCCACCTCTCTTCCCCTTCCTTCTTCCCACAGGTCAAGTTTCACCTTTCAAGGAACTGACTACCTTTCCTACCCATGCATTTCAGGGTTGCATCATCAGGCTTCTTGGCAGCCCCTCAGAAAGCTAAACCCTATCACCTGTGTGTAATATCCCATCCACATCTGGAAGTGGCGAGGCCATTCATTGTTAATAGGGCTTGGCATAACCGCTATGAGGGCTATGAAAGTCTGGGCTTTCAGCTCAGACTCCAGCCAACTGAAGGAGCTTGACAAGGTCACCAGCAAAGGTAGCAGTATCAGTGAACACTGGAAGTGGACAGTGCCTTTAGAAAGAGGGATGTGGTCACAAGAACCTGAGGTGGCTCAGTCGGTTGAGCATCATACTTTGGCTCAGGTCATGATCTCTAGGTTTGTGAGTTCCAGCCCCGCATTGGGCTCTCTTCTGTCAGTGCAGAGCCCACTTCTGATCCTCTGTCTCCCTCTTTCTCTGTCGCTCCCCTGCTCATGCGGATGCGGGCACACATGCTCTCTCTCAAAAATAAACATTAAAAAAAAAAAACCTGAGGAACTGCACAAGGTCTGTGACCAACATAGTATGCACATTTTTAGCTTTATCTGATAATGCAAAATGGTTCTCCAAAGTGTTGGTACCAAGTTATACTGCCATCAGAAGTCTCTAAGAATTCTAATTGTTTGATAACCTTGCCAACACTTAGTACCAAGCTTCAGAAATTTATCTCATCTGATGGCTATGGAACAGTATTTCACACTGTTATAGACTGAGTATCTTTTCATTCATTCACTGAAAATCTTTTCCCAGTCTTTCCTTCATGTTCTTTGTCTTTTGCATACCGATTTGTAGAAGTTCTTTAACTCTTCTGAATAAGAATCCTTTTTCACATGTGGACTTTTTCTCCCAGTCTGTAGATTATATTTTCACTGTATATGTGGTATTTTTTGTTGAAGAGAAGTTTCCATGTTAATAGAGTCAGATAAGTCAATTCTTTCCTTTACCTCAGAGTTTTATTAGGAATGGCTACTGAAATTTATCAATTATCTCTTTTAAATCTATCAGTATGATATTATTTCTTAAAAATTTTTTAATATACATTAACCCTTGAACAACACAGGTTGCAAATGCCTGGATCCACTCATATGTGGAATTTTTTGTTTTGTTTATTTATTTTTGAGAGAGAGAAAGAGAGAGGGAGGGGCAGAGAGACAGAGCGATGGACGATCCTAGCAGAGCTGGCTAGCCACTCTCCCCACTGTCAGCACAGAGCCTGACACAGGGTTTGAACCCATGAACCATGAGATCATGACCTGAGCCAAAGTCAGCCACTTAACCACCTGAGCCACCCAGGGGCCACAAATGTTTTGATAAATACAATACTGTACTCAAAATGTATTTTCTCTTTCTTATGATTATCTTAATAACATTTTCTTTTCTCTAGCTGACCTTATTGTAAGAGTTCAGTATATAACTAATACATATAACATATAAAACGTGTTAAACATATAACATACAAAACATGTTAACTGACTGTTAATCAGTAAGGCCTCCGGCCAACAATAGGCTGGTAGTAGTGAAGTTCTGGGGAAGTCTAAAGTTATACACAGTTTAAACTGCACAGGGGTGGGGACCTCTAACCTCTGCATTGTTCAATGGTCAGCTATAACTATACAGACAGTTTTCCTGATATTGAACTATCTTTTCAGTCCTACAATAAATCTTAAGTGGGTATTCTTTGTTATTAATAGGATATATTGCTGGATTGTATTTATTAATATTTTATGCAATTTTTTATATCCGTATGCCTTAGTGACAAATTCCCTAATTTTGTTTTTTGCAGTATCCTCATTAGATACTAGTATTAACACCAGCTGGATCCATAAAATAATTAGACTTCCAACTTTTCCATGCTGCCTAATGCCAAAGACCTTAATTAAATTAAGTATAACTATAGAAGCCTGCCTTCCTAGAATTCTGTCCCTTTTCTGTAAATATACTTCATCTCCTTTCAAATTCCTCAGTTCCAAAACACTCTGTCCAGGGCACACTTTGAAAACATCCCTTCTTGAGGGACCTTGCAAAATATACCTTTTACTCTAGTAAAAAGGCATCCCTTCAAAAGTAATCTAAGCAGTGGTTATGGCTGTATGTTTAACTGGGCCTCAAAACCAAAGATTTAAAAGACATGATTTATAGCATTTGCTAATAAGCCACCAGGACAAATTTCAAGCTACCAAAATGATATCAAGTTAGAGCATCAAGTTAGAAAGAAACGCCCACAATTACCTCTTGGCAGCCAGTGAGAACCACAGAATCAAGGTCCTTTCTCCACACCTGCTACAGAACTAGGCCAGACTGTGGAGAAATTAAAATGTTAAAGAAAGAAAGTTGGACTTTACCTTGTAGATAATAGGAAGACCAGTACTGCCCTTTGACCCCAGCCAGTAGAGCTCCTTTCCTGGGTCCTAAGCCTCACAGCCTCCCCTCCCCACCATCCATGCTTTAGAGTGCCTTTTCAAAATTTTCCAAGTCCGTGTTCAGTGGCTGGGATCAACTAAGGTTACAGTGCCCCCATGCCCATTTCTTCAGTGCACTTTCCAATATCTACCTGTCATGCTTCCCCACTCTGCCCCTTCCCTAAATTGAGTTGCCCAGATATCTAAAGGAGTTCCAGGACTCTTATCTGTGGAACTATAAGGGGGGGCTCCATCGCTAGGCTGTGCCCATAGCCAGCTCCGTTCCAGAAAGGTGCCTGTTGAGAGCAGTATTATTTTGTGGGATCCCACAAGGTTGAGCTGCCAGAATAAGGCGGACATGCTGATTTGTGGTAATTTAAATTGTTTATATGAACAGAGACTCTTCACCAAAAAAATTCTTGGGCACCTGGGTGGCTCAACTGATTAAGCGATGGACTCTTGGTTTCGGCTCAGGTCATGCTCTCATAGGTCATGAGTTCGAGCTTCAGGTTGACCTCTGCGTTGTCAGGGTGGAGACTGCATGGGATTCTCTCCGCCCCCCCCCCCCCCCCCGCCTTGAGTGTATTTTTTTTTTATTTTTTAAATAATAATAATAAAAACAAGTTTATAAGATACAATGATGAAAACCTGTTTCTAGGAGCATTGCTTATAAAAACTAAACACTGGAAATACTGAAACACTGAGTGTATGTGTTCTCTCTCTCTCTCTCAAAAATAAATAAATAAACTTAAAAAAAAATTCTTGATTTTCACAATTAAGCCAGGTATCGAGCCATAGCATTAGTGCTAGAACCGTGTAAAGGAAATGAAGGAAGATGGCTGAAATTAAATGTAGGCTTAAGGACTGACCAATAAACCAGTGTTAGAGCACTATGGGGAAGAGACACTGATTTAAATCATCTACCTAGAAGTAACATGAGAAGCCCAGAAAACAATTCTCTAAAGAAACTAGTGTAGAAAGAGAAAAGCAGAGGTGAAGGTTCAAACTCAAACTTTAAACACATTTGGGAAGTGGAAGAAAAAGAGCAATTTGGAAAAAGCAGATGAAGAACAGATAGTCAAAAAGTTAAGACTGTTAAGGATTTGGAGCGATCTTCATCAAGTACTGTTTGTTTTGTTTTACTTTGTCTTTAAGTCATGCTCATGGTAAAAAAAAAAAAAAAAAAAAAAAAAAGAATTAATGTAGAAGTTTGTAAGACAGGGGAGCCTGGGTGGCTCAGTTGCTTAAGCATCCAACCTCAGCTCTGGTCACAATCTCACAGTTCATGAGTTTGAGCCCCACTTCAGGCTCTGTGCTGACAGCTCAGAGCCTGGAGTCTGCTTTAGATTCTGTGTCTCCCTCTCTTTCTGCGCCCCCCCCCACCCCACTCATGCTCTGTCTCTTTCTCTCTTAAAAATAAAAATAAATATTTTTTTAACTTTTAAAGAATAATAATAATAATAATAATAACAATAACAAGTTTATAAGATACAATGATGAAAAACTGTTTCTAGGAGCATAATGCTTATAAAAACTAAACACTGGAAACACTGAAAAAATAAATTATGGTTAGAATGCAAAACCATACAACAATGAATACGTGAGTATGTGCAACAAAATACATCTATTCTCACAAATAGAAAAAAACAAACAAACAAAAAATAGAATGTTGAGTGGAAAATGCCAGACACAAAGAATAAAATTCACATGGAGCTCCCAAACGGGCAAATTAATCTATATTTTGGGGGAGCCTGGGTTGCTCAGTTGGTTAAGCATCCAGCTCTTGATTTCAACTCAGGTCTTAATCTCAGGGTTGTGAGTTCAATCCCCACACAGGGTTCCACGCTGGGCATGGAGCCTACTTAAAAAAAAAAAAAATCTATGCTTTTAGTATTCAGGATAGTTGTTTGCCTTTGGGAGAAGGGAGTATGATTGGGAGAAGAATAAGAAAAGCTTGGAATACTGTCGTCCTATCTCCTGGCTTGGGGGTGGTCAGAGGAATGGGTTCCCCTTGTGAAAATTGACAAAATCATTGTTCTGTAAACTTAAAATGTGTGCACTTTTGTGAATATAAATAATACTTTAATCTGAAAGTTTATGTTTTAACATAAAAGATACCACCAACTTTCCAGGTCAACCTGAGCCTCTAGTCTTAATCCCTACAGGGAAACAGTCTTAACAGTATATCATCCATTTCTGTTCACATATTCTAGACAGTGCCATGCCAAATTTCATTTCTGTCCAGTTGAAGTCAACCATCTTTTTAGTACAGATAAAGAAAATGAGAAAAAAAATAATCCCCAAAATAATGTGAATTCATTCCCTAAAGTTTAATTAGGGGGCATCTCTTGGTGGAGTATATTTGGTTCAAGAGACATACCTTTTATCCCTGGTCATGTAGAGAAGAGAAATGCAACAACCACATATAAATGAATGACAAGATTGAATTACAACTAAGGAAAAGGAGATATTACATGAAACTAACACCTCATACCAAAGGACAGAAAGTGGAGCATCCTACATTTATAAACATTTGCCAATATGAGACTCTCCATATAACCTATAATCCTCTACCTAATAGCTTACCATAGGGACAATGTAACTGGTAAAAAAAAAAAAAAAAAAAAAAAAAAGTAATAACTATAACCTAATGGGACTGTTCCTGGATTTTGATGAACACTGGTGATGTTGCTATGAACAGCAGGAAAACAAAAGCATGATGTTATAAGAAATAGTTTTGCAAAGCCAAGAAGTAGAATGGAAAATACCACAGAATTTGTAACAGGAAGCTGGAGCTGAAAAAGAAAATTATAGATTGGCATTTACCTATACAAGTGAGTGCAGACATTTTTTAGAAAAACAGAGAAGTAATTATTAAACAGACTATCTCTAAACACAGAAGACATCAACATCAATATATTCTAATTAATAAATAAATTCATTGTTGTTCCCTATGTGAAAATTCATGTTCTTTTTGGGTGGCCATTTGTATGTTTATAGAATTCTATTATTATGGCTACCAGCAGAGGACCATCTTAGACAACAAATCTCAGAATGAGGATCCTTGACAGTGAAGTTCAACTTTGTATTTCTTAAGATGACAGCTGGTGCATGGTTCCTCTGAGGGTCCAATTTAGCATTTTTAGTAGAGGAAGGTACTTCAGTACACATACACTTCCGTGTTCCAAAATTAATTGCATCTTTCCTTTACTCTTCTAAGGCTTATGGAGAGAACTCTGAATTTTATAAATAATGTCAGCACTGTCCTATAAAACAACGGATCAGCATGGTTCAAAATATGCAGTGACTCAGGATTAAGTAATAGCATCTTGGCATTAAAAGAAAATTAAGATGTCATAGAATAGTATTTGTTAGATTTTGCCTGCCATCATCCCCATTCGCTTGCTAGGAACATCTTAATTGTCCTTTGGAGAAACACCTTCGTCCCTACTCTGAGCTCCTATGGTTCAAGTTGGGGCACTTCCCCTCCATCCTGGGTCCAGAAATGGGAATATGACCCCAGATTGGACATTCAATGTATCCTATTGTCCTGGCCCTACTAATTGATTGTTCCAAGGATATACACATGTCCCATTCCAGGCCAGTAGGAGTCAGCAACCACAGAATTTCTCACTAAAATTATTGAGAAAAAGATGTTATCTTTCCCCTGGAGTTATTAAATAATAAGATTATAATCGAGAGTTGTCAAAGGGCCAGCACATGAAGGCCTGATTGAACATAAAACCAGCAGAGAAGAAAATAAAGAAGTAGAGAATCCTGTTGATCTCATTCTGGCTCTCAGTCCAAATGCATGTGAAAACAGTGGTTATAAATTGTATCATCAAAATTCGTATGTTGAAGCCTTAACCATCAATGTGACTGTATTTGGAGATAGGGCTTTAAAGAGGTAATTAAGGTTAAATGAGGTCATAAGGGTGGGCCCTCATCCAATATAACTGTTCTTTTAAGAAGAGAAAGAGACACCAGGAATGCATGTGCACAGACAAAAGGCCAAGTAAGGACACAGAGAGAAATGACCATCTGCAAGCCAAGGAGAGAGGAAAACCCAAACGGATGACACCTTGATCTTGGACTCCCAGCCGGTAGAACTAAATAAATAAATTTGTTTTTTAAACTGCCCGTTCTGTGATATTTTTTTACCACAGCCCTAGCATACCAAGACAAATGTTGTCCCTGGACTTTTCACTTGTAAGAGTTAATATATTACCTTTTTGCTGTAAAACAATTTATGGGGGAGTTTGGATTCTTTTTTTTTTTTAATGTTTATTCCTTTTTTGAAAGAGAGAGACACACACAGAGCATGAGCAGGAGAAGGGCAAAGAGAGAGGGAGACACAGAATCTGAAGCAGGCTCCAGGCTCTGAGCCGTCAGCACGGAGCCCAAGGCGGGGCTCAAATTCACAAACCATGATATCGCGACCTGAGCTAAAGTCGGACGCTTAACTGACTGAGCCATCTAAGCACCCCTGGATTCTTATAATAGAGACATAATTGCTTCAAATGGTATGAGGAAAACAGTATTAGAAAACAACCAACCCTAAAATGTGTGATTGGCTAATTGAGGTGGGGTGAGGGGCAAGGTAGCTAGGATTCTCCCATTCCCCAGATAGGAATGATTATCAATTCTTGCTTTTTGATAGGAAAGTAAGTCGTTAAACTGCTGCCTGTTTTATCTTATGACTCTCCATGTACCAAACAAACAAGGCTGGATGTTTAGAGACTTGGTAGAAAATATGTTCAGAGAAAGTGATTAACGTTCATTATGTTGGAATGCTTATTCTGGTAAGGTCCAACAAGGAAGAGCCAAGCTTTGAAGCTAGCCTATTTAAAAAAGAAAAGATAGAAAATACAGTTTTTCCTATGATTAATAATCCAAGAGGTGCCTGGGTGGCTCAGTCAGCTAAGCGACCAACTCTTGATTTTTGCTCAGGTCAGGATCTCACGGTTCGTGAGTTCGAGCCCCACATTGGGCTCTGTGCTGACAGTGCAGAACCTGCTTGGGATTCTCTATCTCCTTCTCTCTCTGCCCCTCCCCTGCTCGTGCGTGCTCTCAAAAATAAATAAATAAACATTTTAAAATAATAATAATAATCCAAGATGGCTGACAGTCTTGGCTTTCCAGGATTAAACACCCAAATTTTATACTTCAAGCTAAAGTAAATGCTAAGAAAACCAAGATACTGACACCCACTGATACCCAGTCGCTTCCTATTATTCATTCCCTTCTTGACAAAGGGGACAATTGTTCTAATTGCAAAGAGCCAGCCACTGGAATGTAGCCAGAAGAGAAAGTGTTGATTAGCTTTGTCTCCCCACCTCAAGACCATGATAGAGGTCGACAGGCTACAAGCTAGTTGGTGGCCAGGCACCAATGCTTGTTTCTAAGAGAGAAGAAAAATGGTTTTGATCATAAGCTCAGGGAAAGTGAATAGAAAAAGAAAAAAAAGAAGTACCATTATTATAAGGGAGTTATATTACCTTTGAAATCCCAGGCCCGGCAAACAAAACCCTACGATTACTCAATCCCTAAGGCAATTAATACTCAAGTTCCCCAAACCTTCCCCAAAGAAATCTGACTGGCAAAAATAAATAAATAAATAAAAGAATCTTCCCTAATAACCACCTCAACTGCAACCACATAAGGAAAAGGGAAGGCTTTTCAGATAGCAGAACCCATGACAAACAGACTAGCTGACCAAGAAACTCACACTGCCGTTAAGGCAAGAATTTCTGCTAATCCTGTTTTTCAGGATATGATATATGCCACAGACCAGAGCCATTACACGTTGTCTCCCTTTCTTCTTTGAAAATGGTAGTTTTTAGTTATGGTAATCCTCTTTTTCTTCCATAATTGTGCAATAGGTGTGTCTGGATGCTCAAATATACTATGTAGTGTAGCTAAATTCCAAAGTCACGAGAAGGTATCTTTAAGTCCAAACAAAAGGAATCGGTGACATCTAGATGCTGTGAACTTTGAACAGGACAGGTTACTAAAGGACAATCTAAGTCACTGTCCCTTCGAGATGATTGTTTTCTGTTCATGTGAGTGGTTTCATTATGTTAAATGGGCAAACTGCACGGTGTGGAGCAGTCAAGGGATTGACTGTGGTGAGCATCACGTTCCTATTTGCCTGTCTAGGATGTATTCCCCCAATCCCACTTTCAATGCGTGTACTTCAAGTGAGGCTGCCTCCACTTCCAGCTCTAGCTCACAGCGGGCACTGGACCCAAGTCTGGCCAAGCCTATATTCCATCCTCCCACTCACAGCCAGTTCAAATTATCTGGAGCTATGTCTGGACTGGAATGCTACAACTGTATGAAAAGTAAAGTCCTTCTTCAGCTGTTGTTGTTTAAGCCGTAGAGTGTAAGTCTAGGCGTGCCTGGATGGCTGTCAGTTGAATGTTCCACTCTTGACTTCTGCTCTGGTAGTGACCCCAGGGCTGTGAGATCAGGCCCCATGTCAGGCTCCACACAGAGCCTAGAGCCTGCTTAAGATTCTCTCTCTCTCCCTCTCTCTCTCTCTCTTTACCCCTCTCTCCC
Organism: Panthera leo; assembly: GCF_018350215.1. Classification (NCBI taxonomy): domain Eukaryota; kingdom Metazoa; phylum Chordata; class Mammalia; order Carnivora; family Felidae; genus Panthera; species Panthera leo. The sequence continues at coordinate 47,509,148 of NC_056685.1, forward strand.
ACTTGCACACTCTCTCTAAAATTAAAATAAATAGGGATGCCTGGGTAGTGGGTAGTCAGTTAAGTGTCTGACTCTTGATTTCGGCTCAGGTCAAGATCTTATGGTTCATGGGTTCAAGCGCTGCATCAGGCTCTGAGCTCACAGTGCAGAACCTGCTTGGGATTCTCTCTCTCTCTCTCTCTCTCTCTCTCTCTTCCTCCTCTGCTCGCTCTGTCTCTAAATAAATAAATAAATAAATAAATAAATAAATAAATAAATAAATAAATAAAATGTAAGTCTAGAGCTGAGCTGCAAGGGGCCAGTCCCTGGAAATAACCTGCTTCAGAATGAAGCCACTAAAAGGAAAGCAGGGCCAAGAACTAGAAGGAGAACTTGAGTCCCACTGAAATCATTTTAGCTCAAAAACCTAGTTGTGCTTGAAGCAATTCTATTCCTGAACTTTTCAGCTATGTTAACCAACATATCCTCTTTTTAAGTCAGTTTCAGGAAATTCTGATACTTACAAGTAAAACGAGTTTTGATTAATACAGTCATTTAGGTGAATTCTCCCACCCAAGGGAGAATACCTTGTTCTTGTCACATTCTTGTCAGTGCTGCTAAGGTGAGGTGGGTTTGATTTCGTTTCTCAGAAGAAAAGACTGATAAGAAAAAACAGATAAAGCCAATATAATCTCAAGCTTCACCATTCTAGTGCATTTCGGACCCTACAAAAACTGCTATAATTCTAGTTTCTAACAATATTGAAGCCTTCAGAACTGACTTAAAATAAAATGTTGTTTGAATGCAGTTAGCAGAATTTTGTACCACAACACAAGTGGGGTGAGATTGTAATATTGCAGGGAAAAGAATGAGAAGTCTGGTCCAAAAATGTATTTTACTACCCAGACATGAGGAAAGTGACATAATTATGCTGTTTTCAAAAGCCGGAGCAATTCTTTGTGAGAAAGAGATTTTGTAAGGAAGGATGTGAGAAATTTCTGTCAGTTGCTTCTCTATTTCCCCAGAGTAATTGGTTTATAACTCAGAGCTATTTGATATATTAAGGACAGTACTGGAGACTAGAGGGAAAGCTATGAAGATGTGATTTGTGGATCCAGACTCATTAAAAATCTAATACATAAATGAATTCAATGATGTGTGAAGATGAAAAAGAAGTTTTGACTCTCTTAACACCCTTTGTTCTATAACATCTTAGGGCCATCTCCATTCCTGCATTTCCTGCAGCTTGGTTATATGAACCAATAAAAATCCATTTTTCCCTTAAGCTGCTTTGATTTGTTTTTCTGTTCCTTGCAACCAGAGAATCTAAACTATTGAAAAATGGCTTTTCATTACTCCTGGGATTAATTTCAGAATCCTTGACTGACTGTGGAACTTTCTCCTTCAGTCTTGCTTCAGGTCACTCTCGCTCTTACCAGACTCCCACTGCTCAGGCATTTTACTGTTCCCTGAACACCTGGGACACTTGTCTACCTCAGGGCCAATAAAGGCCATTCCTTTTTTCCTAAAATGACCTTCTGAAGTCCTACTTATCCTTCAGATTTCAACTGAAACATCACCAAGGGGGAAAAGCTTCCCCGCTCTCTCAGTCTAAACAATATATCCCTTCTGTGTTGGAGCATTCACACCATTTGTATGCTTACTTTTTCATCCTCTACCTATCTAGACCATATTTTCCTATCCATATCAGTTTTGTTCATCACTCTGTTCTCTGAATCAGCACAGGCACATAACAGTGGCTCAGTAGATACCATATGACTGCCATACTTTTCCAGAGAGTAATTTACACATGCTGCTTCTTTTTCCACATCTCTTATTGTATCAGTCAGAGTTCAACCAAAAAAGTAAAACCACCACAAGGTATATACTGCATATATACCATATGGTATATATGCAGTATACATGCGTGTGTGTGTGTGTGTGTGTGTGTGTGTGTGTGTATGATACACACACACAAAACATGGATTTTCTATAATTATGAGATCTAGGTGAACAGTCTCTGTAAGGTTGTTGGCTATTGTCTGATGCTAGTGTGTGCCAACGTGGGTCAAGCAGCTGGAAAGAGAAGATGGATATAAAGTGGGGGAGAGCAAGGGCAAGCTGGAACCTACAAGCACAAACCAGAACATGTGTCAGTTCTCACTGCCTTCAGCCGTGGTGATGCGGGTTCCCTGCAGGACAGGCTGGTACTCTTCTTCACAGAGTTAAACATACAGTGGCCCGGGAGTCAGAGAAGCCGAGGGAGGCTCCACAGGAAGGTGGAGCAGGTGCAGGCCTGGCAGCTGCCCCACGAGGAGGTGAGCCAGCAGCTAAGAGACAACTTATAGGAGCTACAAAAGCACCCACCCCACCTTCTGAAATAAAAGCCAAAACGACCGCTGTTCCCCTCCAGGCATCAAAATTGTCCACATTAAGATCTCTCGTGGCCCATCCTTAGAGCCATACAAGGAATGAAAGTCAGAGAAGTAAAGCCAATTTGACATTACAGAGCTACCACACCCCTTCAGTCCAAAGTGGCTCCTACCTAAAACCATTAATGAACATTCTAAAATTAATTCTAGTGATGTTCCCATGGTTCTCATTGTCCTCAGCTTCTACCATATTTGACACTCAGGACCATCCTTTCCCTTGTGAAATCACTTTTCCCATTTTCTTTTTTCTTTTTTTTAAGTTTATTTATCTTGAGAGAGAGTGTGTGCACACGTAAGTGGGGTAAGGGCAGAGATTGAGAATCACAAGCAGGCTCCACGCTGTCATCACGGAGCCTGATGCAGGGCTTGAACTCACGAACCATGAGATCATGACCTGAGCTGAAATCAAGAGTTAGACACTTTACCGACTGAGCCACCCAGGTGCCCACCTTCCCTATTTTCTTTAATCAAACTATGCTCTCCTGACTTCTCTCTCTCTCTCTCCTTGCATCACATAGGATATGGCTCATTTTTCTCTTCCTATCCCTAAATATAGATATTCACCACTACTCTGTGCCCCCTCTTCTTCTCCCACATTTTCATTTGCCCTATCATTTCCCAGTTTTAAGTAGTAGTCTCTCCCTGCCTCCAGGGAACTCCCCTTGCATATAATGAACAGGACTTGGGACACTGGATTCTAACAGCCCTGGATCCAAATCCCAGTGGTGCCACTTACTGCCACATGACCTTGGACAAATTAAACTTTCTGAGTTTCAGTTTCTCTGTTAGTAAAATAAGATAAACAGTGCCTGGCTATACTACTGGGAGGGCATGGAATAGCCCTCTGGAACATTCTATTATCCAAGAACGGTTAGGTTACTTGCATTTCTTCCCTTTGCTTCCCCATTCCACCCTCCAAACTGCTACTAGAATCATTTTCATGCTAGATGTTACATTCCTGCTTAAAACTAGAGTGACCAACTCATCCAGGGACTTTCCCTTAGTCCTGGGCAAACTACCAATTCTTCAGTGGCTCCACTTTGCCTACCGTAGTTAGAGCACTATGTTAACCAAACCTCCAGGGTGCTCTGAGGATGCTTCTGTGGCTTCTGTAAATAAGTGTATTGGAATTCCACAAAATGTCCATTTTTTAGAAGGAGTGCTCAGGCAAAAACCCCGGGCCTAGAAGAATGAGCACAAACACCACCGCATCGCCCCCAAGACTTAGCGATCTAGCGTGCATGCTTCTCCAACCCCACTTCCCAATGCTCTCCCCTTTTTACTCTATACTCCGTTCACATGGCTTCTGAGATTCCCCAGTATGACATTCCATTTCTGATCACTGTGCCTTTAATATTCCATTCCCACTGACTGACATGTCCCTCCCCAGCCTGTCATAGTGCAAACTCCTACTTCTCCAGTCCCCAGCTCTAGCAGCCCACTGCTGTTATCTTCCTCAAGATTGCTTCTCCTCTTCTGCCTTCTCAGCTCGTCATCTGAGATAATCATTCCCTGCATTGCGACAAACTACCGCTTGAACTTATCTCTATTACAGCCCTTAGGACAATGAGTAACAATTTGAGGTCTCTTTCTGTCTCTCTTCGTAGCCATGAATTCCTAGAAAGGACTTGTGCCTTCTCTGTGAGGACTCAGGCAAGTTGCCTAGTTTCAGTTTCCCCCTTTCAAGTTATGTATAATGATTACATTATGTTGCATATGCCAAAACATAAAACCAAACAAAAAACCCTCACACATTGTAGAAACTCAATGAACTTATTTTTAAGTACTATTAAAATCAGAAACTTCTATCTGAACCTAACCTATACTTTCAGACTTATTGCTATTACTCATCATTCATCAAGTAGTCCAGCCAGAAGCTCCCTTGATCGCTCCGATTACTTCTTCAAGGTCCAACTCAAAGAAAACTGCTAAGGGGAAGAAGAAAAAGAAGAAGAAAAATCTTGATTTCCTCTACTTTGATAATAAAAGCATAAATTTCCTTTGAAACTTACATTCTCTGTGTTTACAGCATAACACTACATATTGCGACCTTTTAAAACAGTGCTGTTCAAAGACTGTAAAGATATGTTGCACTTTTGCAACCACAGACATATACGCGATACTTAGAAATTTTACTTTAAGCTGAACAAAATAAACCAAAACACCACGGTCTTTTGAGCCTTATCACAGTACCTCTTCACAGCCAAGCCAAAATTCCTTGTGAGAAAACAATAGGAAAGACAATATTTCATATAAAGGTGAGAAAATTGTGGCCAGCACAGGTTAACTGTATTATGGAAAGGCAGGTATTCAGGTAACGATGCCATGAAGACAGGAATTCAGGCTTTGTCTACTGTTCTCATCCAGGGAGGAAAAAGAAGACTAGGCAGCTACAGACAATCCAGCTTACTACAACTATCTCTGTTCAGGGTTGGATTTTTATTAGTGTATGGGCACCAGCAATAGTCTGACACTCGTAATCCAGAGAAGGGAAACAGAGAGCTGGGGCCAAAAACAATTAGGAAATGGATCAAGAGGGAAAAGAGTGAGAGAGAACAGAAGAGTGCTGACTAATTTTCCCCTCTTCTGGCTTTGCCAGTGGCAAAATCTGGCTCACTCCCTCTGTGTGCTCTGGCAGAGAAGCAGTACATTTCATCTAGTTAAGTTAGGGCAGCATGTGCTATTTAATTGCAGAAAACAAGGTGGGGGGTAGGAGAAAGATTCTAAAAGGAATTTTTCCCCCTTTTCAAAAATGTTAAGAGGAAGGAAATAGAACACGTTAATATGGAGAACCATTATTCCCTCACAGATTAGTCAGGAGAACTAAGATCTGGTCTCATCCAGCCACACAGCACAAATAGTTCAAGCTCTTCGGGTTCCCATTTCCTTATCTGAAAAAGCGGGGGACTGTGTTGGTTCTAAATTTCAATGGTTTTGTATTAAAATATCTTGAGGAAGTAATGAGCATTTTCACGGAAATCAGGGAGGAGATTTAAAGAAAAAACAAAACACTCCTATTTAGTAACACTCGTTTTGTGCCAAGTAAGTGGGACTAGGGTTTTAGAAGCATAGATTCAGAACCCAAACAGCCTGGCTTTGTGTACGTGTTCTGCCACCTACTACTGTGTTACTTAGGGCAAGTTACCTAACCTCTCTGTGCTCAGCACAGGAAAATGGAACCTACCCATAGGGGACCTGGGATTATATGTATGTGCCTGCATATACATGCTCAGTATATACATTCACACACACAGTAGTATTCTATACACAAAACAATAACTGACATAAAGAATTGCTCTATAAATGCCATTATGATTATTACAGCTCTATAACACGGACATGCCCTTTTCGTAGATGAAGAACAAAATGGAGAAAACCAAGCCTTCAGAGCTTTGACCTTTTCTCACTTCCATGTTTAGTCTCTTTTAACTAGTACCTGATGTCAGTTAGAAGGAAGCAGCTAGGAAAATTCTACCAGTTACACAACCGTCAGTCAGTCAAAACCATCCAATGAACACAGGATAAAGCCACAGGTCACAAAAGTCCTACAACCCCTGGCACAGCTTTCGGAACAGGGTAACGATGGCCAATTTGCCTAGGTAAAGAAACACCCCAAAGGGATTACTGTAGTGTTGGGCGAAGTCCAGTGAAACCACGGACATCTAGCCTGAAGGTTCTCAGAGATGCAGTCTACTCGAAATTCCAGGGAATTTAAATCTCTGCACGGATGAGTGTGTCTCTTCCTCTCCCAGCTCTGCCAGTGGCAAAACCTAGCTCACTCCCTGGACGGGAGGAGGAGAGTTTTCTTCTTTTGAAGAAAAAAATCAGTAAGCCCTTTCTTCCTGGTGAGAGAGGAGGGGAACACCATGCAGAAAACTCCAGATTCAGAAATCAAAACCCAGGGAAACCCCATCCCAGAGTAAAATCAAGTACTACAGATGAGAAAACGCAGACTATAAGCAGTTTCTTTAGGGGGAGGTAGGGGGATAAAATCAAGAAAACTATAAAGATTCCATTCCACTGTGTAGCTCTCACATGGGAAGAGGAACCAGAAAATAAATCAGTAGCTGAGAGTTCACAAGAGAAAAAGAACACAGGCTGAGCCCTGAAAAAGCTACAAGGTATAAAAGAAGAATCCAAAAAGTAGTGGACTAAGGCTAGAGATAACGGTATTTGATTTTAATTGATCTGCTCGACAAATAGTTATTCCTTGTTAGTTTTTGGCCAAAAGCTGGTTATAACGTTCTGATCGGACGGACATGGCCCGGAGGGGATTGAGAAAACTAGTGAGGGAGGAAGAGTATCTTCGAGAAAACAAATGTAACTGTTAGTACGGCAGTGCTAGAACAGAAAAAACGGTAACAAAAAAGATGTTGCTATGTGAGAAGATAACAGGGTGTGAGGAATCTACTTTTGATCAAGTGTTCAGGAAGGCTTCTCTGAGGAAGTGACACATTAGGCAAGGCTCATCAGTAAGTAGGAAGAGCCAGGGGAGGGAGAAGCATTTCAAGCACATGAAACAACAGGTGTGAAAGTCCTAAGTAAGAGTTTATCCAACAATGAGAAGGCCAATGTGGATTACTTGACCTCCAGTTACAGTATATACTGTATGTCTTCCCATAAAAATTACTTGAGATTCGTAAATGTAAAACACATTCGGATGCCGGATTCACCCCGTTTACGTACATTTCAAAGATTACCTTGGCCCAAACCTCAGTCTTTCTCAGAGGAGTGAGTCACTAGACAAAGCCAGCCCCTCCCCTCTTGCATGTAAAAATAGCTTTTCCAGAGCTACTGTTAGAATTGGCTTTTTTCCAGCACTTTATGCTCTATTGAAACTAAACACTTAAATGAGCAACTTACTCAGGTTGGAGGTCTAGGAGAAATGATAACAGATCTGGTTCTGCTCTGAGCTTCAGGGGTAAATTTGAAATGGCTAATTTCTAGTGAATACCTGTGACACCACAGAAGCAAGACATCTGTGACCCTAGTTCAGTAAAACAGCCCTGCACCACGCACACGAGTAAAACAAAATGCCCAGGAAACAAGGTATCGAGAGGGAGACTCTTAACACGGCAGCCTGGTATTTGTGCTTCGACATGTAATGGAGACACGGTCGAAGGCCTTCCGACATCTTGACATGTTGCTTAATTTGGCCACCAGAGGGAGACCCGAGAGTCGTCAAGCACCAAAAGGAGCCACACCCAGATTATGGTTACTTATTATCTAAGTGTTTCTTCTTTGACTTTTCAAAAAAAGAAAAAAGAAAATGAAAAATTCTTGGTAAGGGGCACTTAACTTTTTCAAAAGGAGGTAAAATTCATGTGACATAAAATTAACCACTTTTAAGTGCACAAGTTAGTGGCAGTTAGTACCTCCACAATGATGTGCAACCATCCCCTCTATCTGGTTCTAAAACGTAAGAAATGCTTAAATTTTCTAGAAAGAGAGATTTTAAACAAAAGCCCAACCCTATTCTAGCCTTACTCAGTCACATTCCCGGTTTTGCCTCCACCTGCATCATGTTAGGAATGGTTCCCGCACACTCTCCGAACAGACTTCTTCACTAAATTCACAGAATCTGATCCAGGGTTAAAATTACACGTTCGAAAACCAAAACCACCTCAATTCTTCAGTTCTTTCTCTGGGACTCGCGCAGTTGCAACAGAGAGCCAGTATGGGTGACTGTTTAAAAATTCTATACATAAATAGGTTTTGTCATTTGTCAGTAAAGAAATGAATAAATTATTTAAATTAAATATAGTTACAAAACGGAAATTAACAATGCACTGCACCAACACCCTTCAGCATTTGATGTCAAATTTTAAGTCATTTCCATCCAGGGTGAAAATTTAAAACATTTCTAGGTTAGTACGAGAGCCAAGATTTTAGGGGCACCATGTCAGTTGGTTAGATAACAAATTTGAGAAAAGCAGAACTAAACAGTTAATGTAATAAAAGCTGTAGGTTTGCAACCTAAATCCACTATTTTATTAAGGAATTTAATCTACTTCATGGGGCCTTGGCCCAGGAAAGGGTAAAAAAAAAAAAAAAGGCCAAACTGGAGAGGCAGGGGGAGGGGAATTGCTGTTGGTGACTCTGGGAAAACAGGAGGGAGGGAAACAGAAGAGCGTATGAGGCTGGATCCGCCCTAACAAAGAGGCAGAAACTGTGTCTCAACAGCCACCAAATCCAGTTCAGGGCGGTTTGAGCCAGTTTCTGAGCTGGATTGAGAACAACAGCCTCGGCTGAGACTTGACTAGGGTGAGATAGAAAATATAAAATGGACTTCGCATTAAGAAGTGGATTTGGCCTGGGCTCGCAGGAGCCTAAAGCTGTTTCCTGGAGTAGCAAAGTCAGATACAATACCAGGCCTGGAGCCGGAACAGGGGCCTGTTACAGAAGGAAAAATTACAGAGCACTGCCTCTGTGCCATGATCCGGTCCGCATTTTCTCTCTTACTGCCCCTAATTGTGGCTGGTAAAGGAAAAGGGCCTCAGGGTATCAGTTTTCAGAGAAAGCTGGCTGCAGCATTGGGGGAGGGGAGGATTATGTGTCTTGGGTAGTTTAAAGTGTGTGCTAGGTGGGGGAGGTGGGGGAAACGTGTGAGAGGGTCTGAAGGAGAGGGAACAACACTTCACACCCTGCAGTTCACACCACCTTTCCGCACCTTTGCTGCATTATTGCACAACCTCAAAATCCACCACACATAGGTGTTGTGGGAGCACCCCACATATAGTTGGCACCTAACACGTGTAATTACCAGGCTTCTTCAGCCCTGCGCATTCATGACAACGAACGTACTCCATGCTGTCAATGTGCTCTTTTCATTCGTGTCCTAAAATACAAACAAGCTGTACATACCTTCTCAACCAAGAGATACGGCAGTATTAAGTAACAGGGGAATGATAATCCTGTCGTCCCCCAGGTGCCAGAACCTCGACAGATCTGATCAGACCCACCTTGAAGTGGCTCCTCCGAGAGGCGGAGGGTCGGAGATGTGGTCCGCAGCTGTTGAGGGTGTGCACATCCTGCGGCCAGGTTTGGCTCAGAGCCTTCCCGGACCAGTTCCATCTCCGGACTCCCCCAAAACCCCAAAGGCTGCCTACGAATTCTAGACAAAGTCTGGGCCTGCCTTGGGAAGGAGAGGAGAGCAGAGGAATCTTGGGGGGGGGGGGGGGGGGGGGGAGGTGCTAAATTCACTCTCCCTTGAGTGTCCAGAGGTGTTAAGAATCTTCCAGAGGCACCAGGTAAGTGCCTCCAGACACCATGGCTTAAGTGACTCGGGACTCGGAAGGCCGCCCCCTGCTGTAGGAGGCTTGTTGGGGGTCCCTACGGAGTTTACAAATCTCAAATACACGCGCTCAATTAGAACGCAGTCTGTAGGTTTCAGAAATCCGCCCAAGAGATTGGGGGAGGGGAAGAGAATCTTGGTCCAACTGAAAGATGCCACAGTGCTATCTTAATCCTTTTATTATACACAACTGGAACACACCCACTTTGTATTACTTATGTGCAACAATGTACCAGAAATCAAACTTGTTGCTAGCATGGTCTACTTGCCGCTTATTACTCAAATAAATAACTTAGGTTGCTCTTAACGTGTTCATTTAATTAACTTTTCGACCTGGGTTGCTATACGTTCTGCTAGAAGGGTTTAGTTGTTGTTTGGGGGTGGGGGGGTTGTTTGTTTTTTAGCAGGGGACAGCGTTTCTCCCCACATGAACGTGAAGGAGACTACAGAAGAGAGAATAGTGATAATCCTAACAGTACTGAGAGCTTGCTAGAAGTCCAACACAGTACCAAATGTTTCATACATTAAATTTTCTCATTCAGTGCCCACCGTTTATCTCAGAGTTAGATAGTATCATCCCCATTTCAGAGATGAGGAAAATGAAGCTTGCAAAGATTAGGTCTTCTATCGAATTTTAGTGGCACGCCAGAAGTCTGGCTCCAGAGTCAGTGTTAAAACTGCAAGCTCGCTGGCTAATGGTTGTAAACCTTTTTCCAGATTCTACTGTGCATCCACCTACTTTGGGCTGAGGAGGAAGATGGTCATACATAGTGAGAGCAGAGGAATTGGTTCCGCGAGGAGAACATGGTTCCTGCCTTCAACGAGCTTTCCATCTAATAGCTGTTTTTTTCAAGGGCAATTCAGGACTGCCTGACAGGGGATTATTTTTTTCTGCCGCTGGGCCTCGGAAGCCATCTGCGGAAAATAGTTTGGAATTTCCCTACCATTTCCGTGCTGTGGGGAGGAACTTCTGAAGTCAGGGCTACCCTCGTACTAGCAGGCTGCACAGGCAGGCGGGGTGGAAAGGGGCAGGGCGAGGCCGCTGGGGAGCCGTAGCCATGGCAACCCAGCCTGCTTTCCAGAACAATGTCTCTAACCAGGAAAACAGCTCGAGAGAGCTTTTCTCTTCATAATCCCCATGGCCAGTCGGGCCAGGGAATGCACAAAGGGGATTCTTTTTTTGTAGAGAAATGACTCTTTACGAGGCCCAGAACAAAGGAAAACATTTGTTATATAGGGTCTGTCTTTGTATTTGGCTGGAATAAAATCAACAAAGCGCAGTTACTTAGTTCCTCTTTACTGTTCACAGGAAATGAACACAGCTTTGTTACACGAGCTTCCTATTTTTGGAAAATATTTGTTTAATTTTTTTATCCCCATTTTACAGATGAGAGATTAGTAAGCATGAATGGACTTGCTGTCTCTACAACTATAATTAAAACACCAAGGGCGTCCTTTCGGAAGGCTTTGCGAAGCTGGTCCTGCCTTTTGCCTTTTGGGTGCTAGTCCTACAGATGATGTGAAGAGGGTTCGCGTCCACGTGCTCAGGGGCCTGGGTGCTCCAGGGGCTCCCTAGACTCGGATCCTCCCACTCTCTATTCGCAGCCACTCACCCCTCCCCCGCACCAGCACCGGGTAGCCCGGAGGAGGAGGTAGAGGAAGGGGGGGGGGGAGGAATAGGGGGGAGAGGGCGGGGGAGACGGAGGAGGTGGAAGGAGATGGGAGTGAGTTGAGGACGGGTGGGGGAGGGGAGTGGAAGGAGGAGAAGGAGGAGGAATGCGGAAGACGCTGCAGCCCCACCCCTGCAAGTCTCCACTCCAGCGAGTCTGGAAACTCCTGCTCAGAGGGCTAAAAGGCGGCAGTGTGAGCTGGATGACTGCACGCCTCCAGGCTTTCGAGTGTTCTACAGCCAGACTACACCCTGCACCTTGAAGGCCGTCTCTAGCTTTCCTGAGCCCAGGGTATGACCTCCCTGAAGATATGAATGGGGGATACGGTTGTCAACCCCCACCCACAAGACCAAGAACAAAGGCCGTTACTATACGCTTAGTAACAAACCATCTTCCATAAATATCCACATCTATAAATAATGTAATTCTTTAACAGTTAGATGAACCAGAGAATAAGAGCTCAGCTACCTCGTCGTAATAAAAGCCCTGCTCCCTGAGTGTGGGCGCCCTGGGGGAGCCCAATCTACCATAAAATCTACAAAACTGAAATCAACTTGGCCTATACTTCAACATCAGTCCTTTTGTGCAGTGATAAAGGCAGGAAGGGAAGCCCACCTCTGGGGGGGGTGAATTTCTAGGCATTACCGGAGGGGCTTCTTCAAACTACACTTTCCACCCCATCCCTAGAGATTCTGTTGCCACAGGATTATGTGACAAAAGAAAGTGTCATCCCCCCCAACCACAAACAAAGTTGAGAACCACTGCCAGTGTCCCCCTTATAAGGAGTTAATTGAATGAAGTGTTAATATTATATTAAGGCCTAAATTTATTGTGCTTCCCACGGTTATATTTCAGCAAATACTGTTAGCTTACCCTGCTTTAGGAAGTAAAACAATGGATCTTTACAGTGAGTGTGTGTAGACTGTTTTAGAGTATTGGCAATTCCTGGGACGTGGGGATATATAATCCCCCTCCCAGAGTTTGGACTTTGCAATATTCAATATTCAATCTTCATTCAACATTCATTGAACACTTCTAACAATCAGGCGCTACAGTACTATTCACTACACTGGGCTTGTGAATTTGAAAAACCACATTACACGTGGAACGAACTTACAAAGAGTTTACAGGCTGGGAAGGAAGATACTCAGGAAATCAGCTACTGCAGAGTGGTATGATATATGCTTTATAAAGATAGGAACAAGAAGAAATGCTGTGAGAGAAGAAAGGAAGGACATGAAAAACAGTAAGCATGGGTGGAGCAGTGAGATAGCTTAGAAAGAGCTGAAAAATGAGATGGAGTTAGCTCGAATGATATCAGAACTAGGAGTCAGAAAAACTGAGTTTTAGTTCCAGATTTATCCATAGATCAGCTATTAGGCAGACGTAAAAGAACTCAAAAAATAAAGGCAAAGCAGGGAAGTCCAGGAGGTCAGAAGCTTTGCAGGACTGAGACTGGAGGACTAACCTAGTGAAAGAATTGATCTGCTTCCTTGTCCAGGAGGTTTCCATGCATCCTATTAGAATAATAGCCACTCCGCCAGTATGAAGAATCCTTAGCAAAGGTGAGCTGTTGATGCAGATATCAACACCACAGCACTGTAAAATTTCAGCATGATATTTATAACTTTAGGGTTATTAGCAAAATTACACATTATTAGACCTTTTATCAGAGTGTGATGAAATACCTGATGCTGAGCCAATACTGTTTTCACTGACATTTTCACGTAGTCTGCTAAGACCTGTTCACACATGCTACGCTATGATCTAGCACCAGCAATTAAACTAGGGTCTCTCCTCTGCTGTGTGCCTAACATCCAATCTGTTTAACCACTTCAGCTCTTAAAGACAAATACAAGAATGGGTGCCCAAGTGGCTCAGTCAGTTAAGTGTCTGACTTTGGCTCAGGCCATGTCTCTTGGTTCCTGGGTTCGAGCCCTGCAGTGAGCTCTGTTTTGACAGTTTGGGGCCTGGAACCTGCTTCAGATTCTGTCCCCGTGTCTCTCTGCCCCTCCGGTGCTGGTGCTCTATCTCTTTCTCTCAAAATTAAATAAACATTAAAAAAAAAAATTTTTATTTTTTAAAGACGAACACAAGAAGAGAGAGATTCTTTAAGAAGTTTGGGGAATTATAGGGGGTGGAGTATGAAAAATCTGTTTTCATACTACAACCCCAATTTCTGGTCCCTCAGCAAACAGATATTACAGACCCTGTTTTTCACCTGCTGCTAACACAGCAGTGAGTTCACCAAAATATTAGTGTGTCCAGTTTCTGGTCACAATGTAAGATTGCATTATCTGAAGTCTTTGAAATTAAGTATAGTCACTTTAGTCAATAAGATAGCAGAGGAAGTGATATGTGTCACATCCAGGAAAAATATTTAGGACCTGGTAAATAACTTGCTACTTTCCTCTCCTACCATTAGGGAGACCAAAGAAGCTAAGTTTTGAGCTGAAATGTCTTTCAGGCAGGGTCTCCTTGCCAAACAACAACAGATAGGTAGTATGAAAGAGAAGAGAAATGAATTTTTGGGGTGTTACACCATGGAGAATTGGTGGATATTGAATACATAGCACAATTTAGACTATCTTAGGTCACATCAATATCCGTTCTTCAACCCTATTTCCTTTCCAAAAGAACTCATCATCCCCTACACATTCTTCTGTTTCAGAGAAGCTGACTCCAGCTGTGGCTCCAGTGGGGGTAGATCGTGTTCAGTGTAAGCCAATCATGGTAATACTCTCTTACCAGTCATTGATTAAGAAATTGGAATGTGACCGGCATCTGCCCAGCAAAATGTGAAAAAGTCTGCTGGAAAGTCTCTGGAAAGTTTCTTAAGAGAAAGAAAAAAGAGAGAGAGACAGAGAAGAGTTGCTCCCTTCCTTCCCTAGCTGTTATCATATGTAGATATTCCACTAGCTATCTAGCACTGTGTTACAATTTACATTTATTATCTCAATAAATATGTGTCACTCCATAGTTTCTCTGAGTCAGAAATTCAGGAGTAGCTTAGCTGGGTGGTCCTGGCTGAGGGTGTCTCATGAGGTTGTAGTTGAGACATTTGCTAGGGCTGCAGTCATCTGAAGGCTTGACCAGGGTTAGAGGATTTGCTTCTAAGATGGTTCCCTCAAATGGCAATTGGCAAAAGATCTCAGTTCATTGCTGGCTCTTGGCAGAAGGCTTCATTCAGTAACTTGCCATGTGGGCCTCAACATAGGGTTAACTGAATGTCCTCATGACTTGGTAACTGGCTTTCCCCAAAATGAGTGATCAAAGAGAAATTGTAAGAAGGAAACCACAATGCCTTTGTGTCCTACTTTCAGGAGTAGCACACTGACAGTTCCACTGCATTCTGTTCATTACAAGTGAATCACTTAATACAGCCCACATTTAAGAGGAGGGGAATTGGACTCCACTTTTGCAGGGAGGAGTATTAAAGAATTTGTGGGCATATTTTAAACCAACACAGATGTGACAGCATGAAGTACAGTGGCCATATTGAGATTATGAGGGGCTCCAGCCCAAGGTTCTCTCACATTGAGGAAAACAAAAAGAGAAAGGACCTTGATGACATTACAAGTCAACAGCCTACCCTGGACTACTATTATGTACAAAACAATAATTTTGTAAACCATTTCAGCCTATTTAAGATGGGGTTTAATGACGGTTGTCTCCAGGGTTGATATTCAACATACTTGATGATCAATATACTATATTATAAATTAACTATATATCAATATGTAAATGTAAAAGTTTTTAAATATATTTTCCTTAATTTTTAAATCATAAACATTGTATATATATGTATAAAACTTTATTCAATTATATTTGTACTGCATGTATGCAGGTATGTATGTATGTGTACAGAACTGCTTACCACATGATAAAAACTTGGTACACACTGTTCTTCAAATTATTCTAATAATTTCCAAATAATTTGCTGATTTTTAGAAATCTTTGGTGTTACTTCTTCAAGGCAGCCCTCACTGGATAAATGATACTCCAGTATGAGCCATGATTTCATGGAAAGAGCTGCCTAAAACTCTTCCAACATTTCAACTGAATTGATAGTCATATTAAGTTGCTTGTAATCTAGATAAATTTTCAATTTGTCTTAACACCAACAGTGTCATTCATGGTACCGATTTCTCAGTTTCCACTGAACTGAACGAGTCCACTCAAAATTTTTCTAGGAAAATCTCTTTTAATCATAATTAGATTTTTATGTAATCCATATATATATTAACAATCGAATAGAAAATACCATTTAAAAATAAGACAAAGATAATCCTTCAGGCTAGATGAAAGATGGCAATTAATGTGTGCTCATGTGCCAAGTTGCCTGGATTCAAATACTGGCTTGCTAGACAAATTTTAAATAAATCTCTATACCTCATTTTCTCATTTGTAAAATATGGTTGGGGCTCCTGAGCAGTTAAGAGTCTGTTAAGAGTCCGACTCTTGGTTTCAGCTCAGATTGTGCTCTCACGGTTCATGAGATCAAGCTCCACATTGGGCTTTACACTGACAGTGTGGGGCCTGCTTCTGATTCTCTCTCTCTCTCCATCTCTCTCTCTCTCTCTCTCTCTCTCTCTGCCCCTCCCCCACTCATACTCACTCTCTCTCAAAATAAATAAATACCTTAAAAAAATTTTTTAAATAGAACCTGACACAGAGAAAATGCTACGTAAGTATTAGTATTTTTATTACTAAAATAAATGTTAATGTCCTTGATCAATGGGAATTCGGTGAACTTTTTTCTTCTGAAGTGTGGTTGATATACAATACTACATTAGTTTCAGGTATACGGCATGGTGATTCAACATTTATATACACTGGGAAGTGATCACAACAATAAATCTAGCTACCATCTGTCATCATACAAAGTTATTACATATTATTAGCTATATTCCCTGTGCTGAATCCCCATGTCATATTTTATAACTGGAAGTTTGTACCTTTTAATTCCCTTCCCCTATTTTGTCCATCCTCCTACTCCTCTCCCCTCTGGCAACCACCAGATTATTCTCTGTAGCTGTGAGTCAATTTCTGTTTTGTCTTGCGTGTGTGTGTGTGTGTGTGTGTGTGTGTGTGTGTTTTGTCTTTTAGATTCCACATGTAAGTGAAATCACATGTATTTGTCTTTCTCTGACTTATTGCACTTAACATAATTCTCTTCTAGGTCAACCATGTTGTCACAAATGGCAAGATTCTTCTTTTATGGCAGAGTAGTATTCAATTGTGTATATACACCACATATATCTTCTTTATTCACCTATCGATGGACACTTAGGTTGCTTCCATATCTGGACTATTGTGAATAATGCTGCAGTAAACATAGAGGTGCATATATATTTTCAAATTTTCATTTTCGTCAGATAAATACTCTCAGTGAGTTTTAGTGAAACTCTCACATTAAGTGGAGATGAAATTCAACAAGTATATTAAAAAGTGGTTCCTATATCTCAGCTAACCCTTGACTCCAAACCGCCCCTAGAAGCCATGTATTTTCCTGCAACCTCCCTCCTGTTTTGGGGATGTCTGCAATAGCAGCAGAGAGTATAGAGCTCTAGCTCTCCATGACCGCATTTGCCTCTTCTATGACCTGTGCAACTGCATTTTTCTCCCCTTGTTTTGCTCAAAGCCAAAATTCCACAGAGACTGCAGCTCCCATAAGGAGCAGTGATGTGAGGGTCACTCAGTGGGACTATCAGAAGGGGTTCTAAGTGGACCCTAGGTTTTTGATGCTGGTGTGCCAGCACTTGTCAGAGGCCCTGTCTTCCCCAATGGGCTTTCAATTCAACTCTCACCAAGCCTGAGGCCTTGCAGGAAAAGTGGGGCTAAACAATGGGTGCCAGAGCCAGGCCCAGTAGTGACTGGTATGGAAGTCAACCACTCAGAAAGGACACTGGTCACAGTTCTAAAGCAGGGTCATTAACTGTTTAGTTACTTGACCTTAGGAAGTTCTAAACGATTCCAGGGAAGAAACCAGAATAAGGTTCCAGGGCTGCAAGGATAAGGAGAAACTCATGGGCTTGGGGCAGTGATTCTTTGCTTATTGCCAAAGAAGCATTTAAAAAACAAATAAATGGCAACAGGGGTGCCTGGCCGGCTCAGCCTCAGGGACTCTTGATCTCGAAGTCATGAGTTCAAACAAACAAACAAACAAAACAATCATAATAAAAATAAATTAAAATAAAAAAACAAATAAAACCACAAACGACAACAAAAAAATAACCAGTGTTTGCACATCGATGCATAACTGGGCTTCATACAGAGGGAAACTTGTGTTTGAAGATGACAGATGTTAATTTACCTTCACAACACATAACTCAGACCACTCATTGGGAAAAACCTATACAAATGGGGGAAGATCATGGGGCTGAGGGCTGGCCTTATAATGATTTTTGTACATATTTATTATATATTTTTTATTTGTATTTTTAAAACTTATAAACAAAGAATACTAAAATATGACTATTAAGTGAAATAGCTCAAGGTCACAGAGTCCTTCCTTGAAATATACTTGCCTATCTACACTGAGAGAGAATGAAAAATCAATGCAAATCCACTGTCTGTGTTTCTTTCTTTAAGACAAATATCTTCCCAAAGAGATAAGACAGAAACGTGTCCCTTTTTACTCCAAATAGAATAAAAGAAAGATGCCCTGAGCATTCAGGATGGGTGGAATTTCACGGAGGATCTGTATCATTCAATATGCAGTTAGAAAACAAAAACCACTGTAGCCTTTTCCACTAGAAGGATTTAAATAAAGGAATTGGTTAAGCCTGTTGGGAAGTCTGGCAAAGAAGGGAAGGTTACTCATTGAGTAGTAATGACTACCATTCCTAGGTTGAGGGAGCAAAATCATTACGCAGAAGCCAAGAGCATGTGCAGTGAAGGCTTTTGTTATTGGAGCCCGGCTCCCTGAGCTGCTGCCTGGAGCCCACAAGCCTGGACTGCTGTTGGAGCCACTGTAGCTTCCCTTGTCCTTGTCCCCAACAAGGCTACTATTGTTGCCTCTGCTACCAATCTTACTGCTACTTCCATTCTTTCGTCACTGTTACAGTCTTTGTTGTTTCAACTGCTACTGGATTCACATCTCCCCTCCTCCTGTCTTTTCATTTCCATTGGCAGACTCTGGCCCCAAACCAGCAGGTGAATGTAGATTATGGAATCTAAACACCTTACAACACACAGCAGAGCATATAAATGTGAGGATGACGGTTGAAAACACCTAAGTAAATAACCAGCCTCAGATGTGGTAAGGCAGTTAATCACAAGGAACCTAACAAGGTCAGGACATTCCCTTACCTCCCTTGGAAGGTTTTCTGAAGAGACTCAACAGTAAAACTGTAGGTAGCCGCTCAAGAATCTTCAGCTCTCAGATGCTGAGGATACAGGACTACATTAGGGGACTAAGAAACTCCAGATAATTGATGGGATAAAAACAGCCCTGGTAATAAATATCTAAATACTGTGTTTGTGAATGAATTTGATAGAGGGAAAAGGACAAGTGAAATCCTATGCCTTTTTCTCTAAAATTTCTGTCTTGCTGAGATTAAAATACAGTCTTATCCAGGGATGAAAAGCATCATTATATCTGGAACTCTGAAACAGCATGCCATTCATAATAGGACAGTGTAGATGGAGAGAATAAGGTATAATTACAAATACTAGCCCCCAATAGAACGTAACAAGGGTGAACACTGTGGAAATAAAGACCATCCAAATGAGGCAAGTGAAAGCGACTTATTCAGAATTTGCTATAGCAAGGAAGTCAGCTACCATCACTTACGGTTTGGCAGAGACTCAAAGGCATGCAGAGGAAAGGGGACAGTTTCATAGTGGAAAAAAGGGAAGCCTTCATAGATGCCCCAAATAAAGGCTGTTGTGTAGGGAAACTGTAGGTGGGCTAATTTGAAATGGGGTATCTTATAGGACTGGTTAGGGGTACAAGTATTGCTTTCTCTGGTTGGTCTTAAGTTATAAGTGGGGACAAAAATTAGGAAAGCTATTAGTTATTAGTCAGGTCTTGGCCATTGGAGGATGGTTGTCACAGAGGTTATTGTTTGGTTTCCTGGACTGTCACTAGAGGATAGCGGTCTGACTTCCTGGAAGTCTGACTTATAGCATGCTGACTTTCTGTGCTGGTTATTGTAAATAATAGATTGGTTTTCTGGGTAGGTCGTTTCAGACTGATGGTAGGGGAGGAAAAAGTTTCCCCTACCCTCTTAGATTTATGATTGGGCTCTGAAAATTAAGTTGATGAAAGGCTGATTAAGAGAAGAAAAACAAGGGCATCTCTCTAGCTGGCTTAGTTGGAAGAGCATTCGACTCTTCATCTCAGAGTTGTGAGTTTGAGCCCCATGTTGGGTGTAGAGATTACTTAAATAAATAAATAAACTTTAAAAAGGAGAGAGAGAGAAGAAAAGCATATAAATCTTATTTAATGTTATATTTTTTACATGTAGCATGGTGTGTGTTGTGGGGTGGGGGGGTGGGGGTGATTCATAGAGGAGAAGTGAAAACCCCAAGGAAGTGGTTAGACTCCAAGGCTGATCTACCATTTTAACCAAGGGCTATACATTATGGTGAAATGACCAGACAATGTGGGAAAATGACTATGAAATATATGAGGGAACGTAATGGAAGATAAGGGTTATTTTAGTAAGGTTTGTTTGGGCAAACTCATCTTGGAGTCAACTCTCTGTCTGTGTTGATAAGAATGTTCTTTTCTTCCTGCTACCAGGAGGGCATCTTTCTCATGGAAATTTATAACCTGCTTTTAGCAGAAAGAGGAGGTCAGAGAGTCCTTCCTGCATCTGCTGTTTCTCAGTTGTCTTCAGATCAAATTTATCAATATGCCAAAATGGCATATTTTAGGTGGCATATTCTAATCTCCTTCATGGGTCAGAGTTCTATTTTTACATATGATATGGCCATTGTCCATTTGTATATTTAGTCTCTCAATTCCAAATTGCAGATGTAGAGTTGAGATTATATTCCTTCTGACATAGACAACTCTATTTAGCCTGCTCCAGAATAAGGTTGTAGGAATTTACTTACTTCATGATGGTTAATGATTCTTCTGAGCTTATACTAAGGTCAAGTTGATTTTTTTTTGACTTTTTAAAAAAATTTTGTTTCAATCGAGGTTGGTTAACATATAGTGTAATAATGGCTTCAGGAATAGCAGGTCAAATATTAAATAGAGGAAAGCAATGTGACCAATTTTCTCTAAAATATGAAAAAAAATGATAGCTACTTTTTAATTCCACAAGGGGTATTTGAGTTTCCCAAGTTAATACCTGATGCCCCACATGCATCTCTAAGGGGTAGAATTTCAAACTTGATAAAATGGAGAATTTTAGCCAATTATTTTGAGACAGCCCCATAATTGAATTTAGAGCAGATTCTTTAGAATCAGACCCTAAGTAAAAGATTTCAATCCAAGTAGTTTGAAAGGTGATCCTAGGAAGCACTGATAGGCAGTGGAGAAGTAAGACAAGGAAGGAGAAAACCTAGACCAGCTACATTAATTAGCAAGTAAGCACTGGGGCAATTGAAGCTCAGTCAAGCTGGGAGCCTCTGGGAGTTGTCCCATGTGGGAGAGAGGAGGCCAGGTAGTTATCCTCTAATTCCTATCAGTCATTAGCTGAGGTTATTAATTCCCAGGGTTATTAACTCCCCAGCACTTAGAACCTACTCTGCACCTGGGCTAAGAGAAAGCCCTCGGGCAGAGTCATGCGGTAGCAGAAGGACCGCTGTCTGCAGGCATTGAAACAGTTAAGTATTGTGGGGATATGAGCGTAGAACTGGCAGTTTTTTCTACACTGGCCAAGAAAATGAGGGCTGCTCCCTATAAAGTACTGAGATCTAAGAGAATTCAAAAATACTTTATAGCAACTTTACATGTTGCCGATCCTCCTTCTTCCTTCCCTGTGGGTATGTGTATATAGTAAATCCCCCAAATATGCCATAGGTCTGACCTTGTTAATATTTATGCCCCAGTGTCAGGCTCTACCTGTTACCTTGTTGTTTCAGAATTGATTGTGGCTGAGTTTGGGGATAAAAAATTACATGTTCCACCATGGAGAACAATAAAAACAAAACCAAGCATAATATTGTAATAACTTTGTATAGTGACAGATGGTAACAACACTTATCATGGTGAGCATTTCATAATGTTTGTAATTGCTGAATCACTATGTTGTACACCTGAAACTATAATATAACATTGTATGTCAACTATACTTCAAATATAAACATGGACCACTAAAATTTGCTAGACTAAAATTCAATCTTGGTTATTTGTAAGTAGGGCATACAAATTTAAGAAAAAACTTGGGTTTGGGGTGCCTGGGTGGTTCAGTCAGTTAAGCATCTGACTTCGGCTCAAGTCATGATCTCATGGTCCATGAGTTCAAGCCCTGCGTCGGGCTCTGTGCTGACAGCTCAGGGCCTGGAGCCTGTTTCAGATTCTGTGTCTCCCTCTCTCTCTCTGCCCCTTCCCTGCTTGTGCTCGCTCTCTCTCTCTCTCTCAAAAAATAAATAAACATTAAGAAAAAACTTGGGTTTTAAAATATGTAACTTTAGTGATTAAAGTATACTTTTTTAAAAGGGAAAAAATACAAATATTAGATAGTATTTCCACCAGATTTGATATCCTAAGAGGGACTCATCACTTTTGTTTTGTTTTGTTTTTTCAGTCAGGAATGCATAGCCTGAATCAAATCATGAGGAAACATCAGACAAACCCAAACTGAGAAATGTTCTATAAGATAGAATGGATAATTAGAAAATGTCAATGTTATGAAAAGCAAAGAAAGACAAAGGAATTTTCCAGATCGAAAGAGACTAAGGAAAACATGACAACTAAATGCAGTATGTGATCCTGGAGTCTATCCTTGAAGAAAAAGAAAGTACCACAAAGGAATTACTGGGATGATTCGTAAAATAAAGTATTAATATTATATTTTTGAATTGGATAACTGTACAGAGATTATACAAGAATATATCTTTATTCCTATGAAATAGCACTAAAATGTTGAGACAAAAGGCCACAATGTATGCAAATGTATCTATTCTCAAATGTGTCTTTTTAAAGTGTTGTTTTGAAACTCTTGAATTCAGGGTGGTTTTATAAACGTTATGGGAATTAATGCCTCTTTTGTTACACACACACACACACACACACTCACACTCACACACACACACACAAAGAATTGACTGTGGCAACTTAGCCTAAGGTTTCTGCTTCAGTAGGCAGTATGCCATGGGTGTGGCATTAATCTTTCCTCAGCTTTATGAATATTAAACAAAATGAAATAAAACAAAAAAAATGGATCCCAGCCCTTGCCTGGAATGGAGCTCGACCTAATCAGGGATTTTGTTCTTCTGGGGAACTGCAGTAGAAATAGACAAACAGATTTTCAATAGAACTGATTCTTTCCCAAGCTATTACTAAACCTGGATGACATATTGGCAATCTTTATTGATTGTTGCTCATATATGTCTGATTAGGTAGCATGATGACTTTCCACATAAAAACACTGAAGTCAGAAGGGCTAAGAATCAGAGTAGAACTCTTGGACAGTACGTGTATATGTATTAAGGTGTAGCGGTTAACCTCTCAGGCGCTAGCTGGCAGGCTGGGTTACAAACTTGGCTTCATCACTTACTTGCTGCATGACATTGAAAATGTTCCTTAACTTCTCTAAACCTGTTTGCACATCTGTAAAATGGAAATAATAACAGTGCTACCTTCCAGTCGTTCTTAGGAAGATTTAATGGGATAATGTATGTGACTCCATTGAGATAAAAGTTGTCTGTATATGTCTTAAAACCTAATATCAGTCAGGGTTCACTGAGGGAATAGAGCCACTATGTGTTATTAGACAAGGGGCTTATTACATAAATTAGAGCTTACACACTGTGGGGGAAACGGAGGCAGTAAAGACCTGCAAGGGGAAGTTGGAGGAATAGTCACTGACAATCCCCCCAGAGCCCAGGGGTCACTGGGCAATTTGAAGCTGCAAGGAAATCTGAAAGTCAAGCACATCTATCAGCCAAAGTGAGCCTGTGAATGGGGAGCTCACTGAGCACTCCATGAGAAGCTGTACTCTCTGCAGATACAACATCTACGTGTCTATTGTTGTGTGTCTATTATGGTAGGCCTGCAGCTGTTACCGGCCAGCAGTCCTAGCGGGTAGAAGGAAGAGCCTGGTGCAGAACAGACGAGTGTGGACAAGTTGGACCCACTGAGCACCTTGACATCTGCTTATCACCATGTGGGATGGTGAAGACCTTGAGAGATATGGCGACTATCTCACTTCTGCCTCTGAAATCATAAGAGAACTCTTGTGGTGAACTCAAACCTGGAATCATACAGGGAAGGGGGTTCTGGGAAACATACTTCCCAGATGAGCCAACTGATAATGCAACAACGCAGCATACACTAAATAATCCTGACTTTAAAAGTACAGTTTATTTCTGTCTCACGTAAAAGAAGCCTGGAGGTGGTCATTCCATAGGGACAAGGATGTAGCTCTTTAGATCTTTTTGCACTGCTATCCATAGTGGGCAGCTTTACTCTACAGTCTAAGAGTGACAGTGAAGCTCCAAAATTCATGTCCTCATTCCAGTCAGAAGGAAGGAGGAAAAAGTAAAATGCTTTTTTAAAGCCCTTGCTGGAGAAGTCACACAGCTGCAAGAGATCCTGGGAAATATGACCTTTATTTCAGGAACTCTTCTACCTACCTAAAACTTGAGAGAAGGAGAAAGCAAATATTAGGGGATAAATAGCTGTTTTTTGCCACAATCCACTCATTGACCTGATCCTTCTTTCCACATAGAGACTCTGTCCCTTTGAGGCATGCACCACCAAAGTGCCATCTGGTCACTGCATTAAGCTCAAGGTCCAGAAACTCTAGGTGACATTCAGTCATCTCCATCATAGCAGGATGTAGCTGCTCACCGTCCAGAAATCCATAAACTAAAAGCTATTTGCCCTGCCCCCTCATTCAAGCTCAATTTATAATGGTGAAAAAAGAATAGGATACATTTTATTAATATATGTATATATATTTTAACATCTATTCACTTTTTGAGAGACAGAGACAGAGTGCAAGAAGGGCAGGGGCAGAGAGAGAGGGAGACACAGAATCTGAAGCAGGCTCCGGGCTCTGAGCTGTCAGCACAGAGCCTGATGCGGGGCCTGAACTCACAAACCACAAGATTGTGACCAGAGCTGAAGTCGGACACTTAACTGATTGAACCACCCAGGCTCCCCAAAAGAACAGGACAATCTTAATTAAAATTCTAGTTGGATAAGGGTAAGATGGAAAACTTTTACACAATACTGTCACTAGTGTATAGAAGTTATCAAATTCTGCTGGAAGGAATTACAAAGACTCCCTGGTCTAGAAATAGAGTTCCTTCATTAGCTTACTAAGCATCCCTTAGTTCTTCTGCCTGTGGTAAACTCCTTCACTTACTGTCCTTGTCATGGGCAGTAAAAAATTCCCCAAAATTCATGTGTTGAAGTGCTAATGCCTTAATGTGGCTGTATTTGGAGATAAGACATCTAAGGAAGTAATTAAGGCTAAATGAGGTCAAAAGGAGGTGTCCTAATCCAATATAAGTGGTGTTCTTAAAAGGAGAGAGACACCAGAGGAAAGGCCATGTGGGTACACAGAGAGCTGTTGACATTCTAAGGAGAGATGCCCCAGGAGAAGCCAAACCTGCTAACATCTTGATCCTGGACTTCTAGTCTCCAGAACTTGGAGAAAATAAGTTTCTGTTGTTTAAGCCACCTAGTCAGTGATATTTTGTTATGGTGGCCCTAGAAGGGGTAATACAGTCCTTACGGTCCCTACCTTTGCTATCTCAGAAGTTCCTCCTTGTAGGCAATATAATTCATTCAAATAGGAATTTCTTTTTATTTACTTTCAGTTATTCCTTGTCTTTATAATCACAGCCAAAGACCTGTCCAGGTATCTTTTAGGCCTGAAGACCGGTCTTTTACTCATTGGTTATAGTATTCTGCCCATCCATTTCTCTCTCAATTTAATGAACTATCTGTCTCTAGCCTGTAAGGCTTTGCTAAACGTGTTAAGAAGCTGTCAATACAGACAAAAATCATTAATCTTTCCAATTGTTTCCCTTAAAGCTACAGTCTCAGCACATGGTCTTTTCAAGCTAAAGCAAGGAAACGTTTGCCACCAACTGATTATCCTGCAATACTGAGTCTATGACACATGCTGCCCAACTTGTAAACCAGTTCCATACCATATTTTCAGTTTGTGTTAGGTGCAGTACCCCACATCTAAGTCCTTAATTCGTATCTCTTGGGAATCCATTTATCATGAAACATAGAAACCTAAAAACAATGCATTGTAAGTTGTAAGTTGTAAGATGGAAGTTTCTTCTCTTTTATATATGTTATGTCACAAGTTAATGGGGCAGGGCCTGAAAGCATGTCAGTCCTCAAAGACTCGTTCTTTTATCTTTTATCTTGTTGCTCTTCCATCCTCAAACCTTTTCAAAACCCAAAGCTTCTAGCTAGTGGAAGGAAGAAAGAAGTGAAGAAGACCATGTCTTCTCTCTTTAAAGACAATTTTACAGGGGCACCTGGGTTGACAATCAGTTAAGCATCTGACTTCGGCTCAGGTCATGATCTCAACAGTTCATGAATTCAAGCCCTGCATCGGGCCCTGTGCTGATGGTTCAGAGCCTGGAACCTGCTTCAGATTCTGTGTCTCCCTCTCTCTCTGCCCCTCCCCTGATTGCGCTCTGTCTCTCCCTCTCAAAATTAAAGAAACATTTAAAAAAATAATAAAGACAATTTTCCAGAGTTGTCCATGATACTGCTTTTGCCCATACCTATTGGTTAGAACTCAGTTCTATGGCAGTACCTAGCTGAAAGTATTCCTTTTCAGCTAGGAGTGGGGATACACTGAATTGCCAAGCTATTAGAAAGAAGAGGCCAAAAAGATATTCTCTCTCTCTTTGGGTACACTGCCCAGAAAAAGTAGTCACCAATTTCAATTGTGTCCTATGGGTAGTAATTTAGTTATTTGGCATACCTACCTGCAAGGGCGGCCAGACAATAAATGAGTTTTATTACTAAGGGGAAGACAAGAATAGATAGATATACGGTGAAAAACAGCAGTCTTGGCTAGGGTGTGCAAATCGTATAGCACAGTGACAATCATAAAGTTAAGAATTCGATAAATGTTAACTATTATGCATGTCAAAATGTGACCCACGGAAGACCCTACACAGGGGCCTTGTTTCACTCCTATTTGGAGAACTTCTCTTTTTAACAGCCTTTTTTTTTTTTTAGAGCAGTTTTAGGTTTGCAGAAAAATCGAGTGGAAAGTACAGAGAGTTGCCAAGTACCTCTTGTCCCCATACATGCCAAGCTTCCCCCATCTTCAATGAATAATCTTTTATATTCAGTATATAGAAGTGAAACCTAACCATCCATTCTTCAATTGTCATTATCAGCACAAAAAACTCAGCTGATATTTGAGTATGAAGCTACTTCACTACAACTTGAAGAAATCTTATTGTACAAACTATATACATAAAGAAACCTGGAGTGGCATTTTAAGGAAGAAAGCCAATGTTCTCTATAAATTCTTAAGTTCATATTATTAGCATATTCATGAATATTAAACAATGAAAGTAAAGCAAAGATCAATGATATATTTATTATACTTCTGAGGATATGTTCAGTGTGAATAAGCATATTCCATATTATAGTTTTCTATTTGGAGATCAAATAAAAATTAATATTGCCTTAAAAACACAAAGAACAGCATTTTTAATTTGACCACTTCTTTGCCAATGGTAAAATGAAAGATTTAGTGATTCTCCACTGAGTACAATCATGGGTCGGACAAGTAGCATTTCACAGGCCATGGAAAGGTTACCCTACTCACTGACTCCACTCCTCAAGTACTCTTCTCTCTGACTCTTGATACCTGAAATTCCTTTGAAAAGAGTTAAAACCTTTTATTTCACAAAGGTTTTCTTTTTTTTAAGTTTATTCATTTATTTTGAGAGACAGAGCGAGTGCGAGCAGGGGAGGGGGAGAGAGGGAGAATCCCAAGCAGGCTCCACATGGTCAGCGTATAGAGATCGATGTGGGGCTCGAACTCACGAAACCATGAGATGATGACCTGAGCCAAAATCAAGAGCCAGGCGCTTAAGCGACTGAGCCAGCCAGACGCCCCTCACAAAGGTTTTAAAGGAAAAAACATTTTTAGAGACCAAAAATTGAGAACTTAATGAAAATGTGCTACTGCCAAATACAGAACCCATTTGGACACTCTAAGTAGGCTCTTGGGAATGAGGTTTAAGGGAGGAAAAATGGGATAGTCTTTGACATCAAAAGATCATAAGATCTTTTTTGATCATGTGATCAAAAGATCATAAAGATCTTTTTTGAACATATGATCCAAAGGTCATAAAGATCATCTCCCCCATGTAGGAAAGCAAATTCTCAGAGTGGCATCACGGGCTATTGATTCCTAGTTTAATCAGCTGTGTATGCACTGAGCAGGTTGGAAGTAATCTACTGTGCATCTGGTGCCCATCTCTGCATTATGGCACCCAACTACCTCAGCTAAGTATGTGAGGTCCCCCTCTCAGATCAGAGTGTCTAGTTTTATTCATCATGAATCAGGATTATTTAAATAAGTCACGTCTGCATCGGGGTCACAGGCTGGGTGTCCAGGTCTGTTAAGTGAAGTTTTATCAAAAGTAAAGAGTAAATGCAATTATGCCTTGAGAGTGCAGATTAATGTGAATAGGCTTTGGTCAAGGTATAAATAACTGATGATAGATCCTGTCGTATTTTGTTTGAAGAGAAAAAAGAACAATGAGAATTTAACAAAAGTTTGGTGATTTAAACAGTAAGTGAGCCAATCTCAAATGTAGATGTGTGGGAGAACAAAGTATAGGAGAAGCAAGAAACAGAAAGGAGAGTCACACACACTAGAACATGAGGCATTCAGATACAGCTATCTCTCTCACAGGTTGCCACATTGTCTGAATTCCACTAGTCTTTCCTTTACCTCTTTAAGTATTTTGGTGTTAAAGAATTCACTTTTAATTTATTAATAACTTAGAAAGAAGTAACACTCCAAAAATTAGCTAACTGAGGATTTGGAAAATAAAAGATGTTGTATAATAAAGAAACTTGAAAGGGATGAAAGCATTAGAAAGGAAAAGTGCCAACATGAGTTTCACCTAGTTCATGATCCAATCCACTGCTCTTGAGGTAGTTAAGTTGCAATCTTGAATTATTAAATTCACTTTGCTACAGAATCACACAAAATGTTGTTTTCTTGTAGTTCGGGTATCAAGTAGTACCCCTAATTTAATATCGGAATGATTTTTTAAAGTTTATTTTTTGTAATCCCTACACCCAACATGGGGCTCAGACTCACAACCCTGAGATCAAGAGTTCCATGTTCTTCCGACTAAGCCAGCCAGCACTTCTTAATATCAGAATAATTTCTTTAGTCACAGAACAGGTCTTTTCTGACTCCAATCCAAGGAGACTCCTTTGTGCCCAAAGGAATTGCTCTTCACCAACTTCACCTGAGTTTGTGAGGAATTTCTTAAAATTTTCCAAAATCAGTATTCTTTAGCTCCTCTTAATTTCAAAGTTTTTTTTTCTTTTGAAATTTGCAATTCAAATTTCAACTGCAACTGAGATTTTTTTCTTCCAATCTTTCCAGAAGGAGGTAACTAATTCCCTTGACATTATATTCATCTCCATTTTGCAAAAGGATCCTGCCTGGGCAAGGAAAAGTTCTAGGGGTACTAAAAAATGTAAATTGCCACTTGTACCAAAGAGATACCTACTCCTGCACCAGGATTTTATCCTCAGGTCTCATTTACATCTAAATTGGAGTAAGAAGGCAGAGTAGAAGGAAAACTCCACCCGCATGCCCCCACTCCCCTCACCCCCCAGTGGAGAAATAGAAGTATACTTGTCATTTACTAAGTTTGAAATTAGTCTACTGTAGGAACATTGTAGCTTCCCTTTTTACTGTCATGGTTTTTTATGCTAATTTAGTTCCTGGTAGTGTTTAACAAGACTCCTAAAGAGGAAAATCCCCTGTCTTAGGTTTGTCTTCAGAGCCGGAGAAAAAAAGTGAGACATGACCCATCTGCATGTGAGAAAGAAGGCAACAGCCTACTCAGCAAGGAAGAAAAGAGAACACAGGCTGGCACTGACACAGGGCCCTGTGGCTGAGCAGTCCTACAGCCCATTTGTGAGTTCTCAACTAGCTGTCATAACATTCTGAATTGATTGCCTATGATCGTTAGTCTTAACATTAGTTTTTTCTCATCAGTTCACTCAGTTCTGCGTAGATCTTGTTCCACAGGATCTAAGGTTAGTCGGTTTCCGCAAAGTCATGGCTTCTGATCTAAAAATAATCTGAAAATCACAGTTTAGTCCTCCAGTACAGTCTGACAGGGTGTAAACAATGCTAGCTCAGAAGCCTGTACTGATGAGTCTACTCATTGCAGTATTAATAATTAGAGTACCTGGTGGGCCCCTGGGTGGCTCAGTTGGTTAAGCATCCACCTTTGCTCAGGTCATGATCTCACAGTCTGTGAGTTCGAGCCCCACGTTGAGCTCTGTGCTGACAGCTCGGAACCTGGAGCCTGCTTCGGATTCTGTGTCTCCCTCTCTCTCCTCCCTACCCCACTCTCTCTTTCTCTCTCTGAAAAATAAACAAACATTAAAAATTTAAAAAAAATAATATTTAGAGTACCTGGTACAATCTTATTCATGAGGCTCTGAGGCTGTCTTTGCCAAAGACCCCACCTGTACTTGTAGCATATGCAATGCCCTTAGGTGAGCATGAGAGGAAAGCAGAAACCACATGTTGATGATAAGACTGAATGGCTCTGATTAATTCATAATACTAGCCAATAATATCAGAATGGAGAATAAAATTCTTTATAGGATAAACTACATAACAATTTCATTAAATATTAATCAATGTTTTCCTGAAGGTAAGAACATATGAGGGACAGTGAGAACGTTGACAAATCTTCTTCTACATAAAGTGTACACAGTATCTGAAACATAGTTATATTAACAATATTTTACTTCAAAATTAATCAAAGGGAAGGTGCTCAACATCACTACTCCTCAGGGAAATGCAAACCAAAACCGCAATGATAAACAAAAAGAACGTGTGTTGGCAAGGATGTGGAGAAAAGGAAACCCTTGTACGCTGTTGGTAGGAATGTAAATTGGGACACCCATTATGGAAAACAGTATGGAGGTTCCTGAAAAAAATAAAAAATATAACTACCATATGATCTAGCAATCTTTCTTCTGGGGGTGTGTGTGTGTGTTTGTGTGTGTGTATATATATATACACACATATATATGTATATGAAGTGAAATTAATATCTCAAAGAGATATCTGTACCCCCATGTTCACTGCAGCACTATTCACAAAAGCCAAGATATGGAAACAACCTAAGTGTCCATCAACAGGTGAATGGATAAAGAAATATACACAACAACTATTATTCAACCTTTAAAAATAAGGAAATCCTGCCATTTCCACAGTATTGTGACAACATGGATGAACCTAAAAGACATTATGTTAAGACAAGAAAGAAGCTAGACACAAAAAGAAAAATATTGAGTGATCTTACTTAAATGTAAAAACTTAAAAAGTCACATTCATAGAAGCAGAGAGTAGAATGAAAACGGGGAAGATGTTGGCCAGTGGGGAAAATGGGGAGATGTTGGCCAAAGGGTACAAATTTTAGTTATGTAGTATGAATTAGTTCTAGAGATATAATGTACTGTTGGTGACTAGAGTTAATAATGTTGTATGGTATACTTGAAATTTTCTAGGAAAGTAGATCTCAGGTTTTCTTAATACACATACATACAAAATGTTAATTAGATTGACTGTTGTAATTATTTTATTATGTATATGCATACCAAAAATCATGTTGTACACCTCAAATATATATATAATTTTCATTTTAAAAAAATTAAAAATAAAATTAACAAAGAAAGTTATACTTCTGTATCATTGGGAGG
Source organism: Panthera leo (assembly GCF_018350215.1). NCBI lineage: Eukaryota > Metazoa > Chordata > Mammalia > Carnivora > Felidae > Panthera > Panthera leo. Next base: position 47,540,624 of record NC_056685.1, read on the forward strand.
TTCTTCCTATGCACCTCTTAAAATAGTGTTGAACTCATTACAAAATAAGGCATATAAAACTTCATTTTTAGCTTTCTCTTTTAATAAGGTAAAAGAACAAATCTTTGTGATTGCCAAGGAAACTTCTGGGAAATCCCTAACACGATGTAAATGTAAAAGACATCTTGAGTTTTTTCCCCTGAATTTAGGCTATAATCTTGGAAGAAAAAAAAGAAAAACCTATCAGAGAAGATGTGGTCCCTTGATTAAGTTAGGATGATAGGCACCTCAAAACAATGAATGATTATAGCTATTAATCAAAGCATCAGTAAAGTAATTTAGAATAAACTAGCAGAAGGTAACACAATTGCAAACAACCTTAGCTTTTTCAGAAGTGAGACACTAAAAAACAAATATAGCACAAAGCAAAGAACATTATTTTGGTGAGATAACAAATCTTTTCTATCTGTCAGAAGGTAAAAAATAACATTCTATTTTTGTAGAAAAGGAAAATGCATCAAAAAATTCACATGGAATTTTAAGGGACCTCCAATGCGGCTTGAAAAAGAAGAACAAAGTTGGAGGACTCACACTTCCTGATTTCAAAACTTGTTATATAGCTACAGTAATCAAAACAGTATGGCACTGGCATCAAGACAGGCACATAGACCAACGGAATAGATCTAGAGATTCCAGAAATAAACCTTCACACATATGCCCAAATGATTTTTTTGACAAGGATGCCAAGCCATTCAATAGGGAAAAGACAGTCTTTTCAACAAATGTTTTGAGAAAACTGGATATCCACATGCAAAAGAATGAAGTTGGACCCTTACCTTACACCATACAGAAAAAAATAAAAAAGGATCCAAGATCAGAAAGCTCAAACTATAAAACTCTTAGAAGAAAATATAAGAGAAAATTTTCATGACATTGGATTTGGCAGTAATTTCATGGATATACACCAAAAACACAGATAACAAAAGAAAAAAAATAAAGTGGACTACATCAAAATTTAAAACTTTTGTGTACCAAAGGAAACAATCAACAGAATGAAAAGTCAACCAATGGGATAGGAGAAATATCTGTAAATCATATTATCTGATAAGGGGTAAATATCCAGAATATATAAAAAATACCTACAACTCAACAACACCACAAGCACAATAACAAACAACCCAATTAAAAAATGGACAAAGGACTGCTTTCTCCAGAGAAGACATACACATGGCCAACAAGTAAATGAAAAAATGCTCAATGTCACTAACCATTAGAGAGATGTGTCTGAAAGCCACTGAGATACCACTTTATACCTGTTAGGATGGTTGCTATTATGAAGACAAACAAAAAGCAGAAAATCACCAGCCTTGGCAAGGATGTGGAGAAATCAGAACCCTTGTGTACTACTGGTGGGAATGTAAAATGATATAGCTATGATGGAAAACAATACGGTAGTTCCTTAAGAAATTAAAAACAGAGTTGTCATACGACTCAGCAACACCACTTCTAGGAACACATCCAAAAGAATTGAAAGCAGGGTATCAAAGAGATATTTGGATATTTGGATATTTGTATACCCATGTCCATAGCAGCATCATTCACAATAGTTAAAAGGTAGAAGCAACCTAAATGTTTGTCAATGGAGGAATTAATAAACATAATGTGGTATGTATATATAGATATACATACCACATGATTTTACATACCACATACATACTATATTATTATGTATTACTTTATACACACACATACAATGAAATGTTATTCAGTCTGAAAAAGGAAGGGAATTCTGACACCTGCTAGCTACAACATGGATGAATCTTGACAACATTATGCTAAGTGGAATAAGCCAGTCACAAAAAGATAAATACTGTAAGCTTTCACTTGTATGAGGTATCTACAGGGTCCAAACACATAGAAACAGTAACTACAATGGTGGCTGCCACAAGCTGGGGAGAGTGGGGAGTAAGAGATTTTTTAATGGGTGTGTAGAGTTTCAGTTTTGCATAATGAAAAAGTTCTGGAGATTGTGAATGTGAGTATATTTAACACTCCTGAACTATATGCTTACAAATGGTTAAGAGAGTAAATTTTATGTGTAATTTGTCACAATTAAAAGAATTCATTTATGGGGCACCTGGCTGGCTCAGTTGGTAGAGCATGTGACTCTTGATCTCTGGGTTGTAAATTCGAGCCCCACACTGGATGTAGAGATGACTTAAAAACAAATCTTCAAAACTAATTTTTTAAAATCTGAATAACACTGCCAAGACCAAATTTTATCATGTTTAAAATAATTTTTTTAATGTTTATTTATTTTTAAGAGAGAGCGACGGGGGGGGGGGGGAGGGGCAGAGAGAGTGGGAGACAGAACCCTTAGCAGGCTCCAGTCTCTGAGCTGTCAGCCGAGATCCTGACACGGGGCTTGAACCCACAAAACGCAAGATCATGACCTGAGCCGAAGTCGGACGCTCAACTGACTGAGCCACCAGGTGCCCCTAAACTTTATCATTTTAATAGAAAGAAAACCAGGGGCGCCTGGGTGGCTCAGTCGGTTAAGCTTCTGACTTCAGCTCAGGTCATGACCTCACCACCCAGGAGTTTGAGCCCCACGTCATCGGGCTCTGTGCTGACAGCTCAGAGCCTGGAGCCTGCTTCAGATTCTGTGCCTCCTTCTCTCTCTGCCCCTCCCCCACTTGTGCTCTGTCTCGATCAAAAATAAATAAATGTAAAAAAAAATTTTTAAAAAGAAAGAAAACTAAATTATATTTTCATTAATATTTGGCAGGAAATGATTAACAAGCTCCTTCTAAAATTTTATTTATGATAATCAAAACTGAGCAAACTTTGCAGAGCTTTTTCTTTTTTTTTTTTTTTTTTTTTTTTTTTTTTTTTTTTAAATTTTTTTTTTTTTTTCAATGTTTTTTATTTATTTTTGGGACAGAGAGAGACAGAGCATGAACGGGGGAGGGGCAGAGAGAGAGGGAGACACAGAATCGGAAACAGGCTCCAGGCTCCGAGCCATCAGCCCAGAGCCTGACGCGGGGCTCGAACTCACGGACCGCGAGATCGTGACCTGGCTGAAGTCGGACGCTTAACCGACTGCGCCACCCAGGCGCCCCGCAGAGCTTTTTCTACAATATATTTGTTATTGTTTTTCCAGCTCATTCCTTATTTTCAGATATTGCAGGTTTTTGAAACCACATCAAATAAGGTTCCCATTCTGCATATCATTTACCATTTTTTGTAACCATTTAAGTTTCACCATGAGATCTCCTTTCACATTCTTGGCCAACCAGGGATATTGGGATAAAACTATTATCAATTTCCCTTGATAAATAAAACACATCCCATTACCGTTACATCTGGTTATATCTCTCTGCCACTATTGCTCCTTGAATAGCATGCCATTTATTAAGTTACTGTCTTCCAGCCCCGAGCCCACCTTTCTGTATTTTGCTTTGTGATGCTAAAGCTAGGATTCTTCAAGCAACATTTCTGCTTTGCCAGATGGCTCCATTTTAGGCTTCGTTAACAGAGGTGGTTAGAGGGGAACTGCAAATCTAGAGGAAGAAGGAAGGATACTCCCCTTCCTGTCTGCTTCCTGTCTAATCGTGCTTCCTGTATTACCCCAGCAGTGCTTCTTCACGCTGACAGCAGCAGTTCCTTCAGATCCTTCTAGTAGCAGCAACTGACTCTAGTGTGCACTATTCCTGACAGTGGCAGAATGAATGTTAACGTGCTTCCAATGTTCTCAGAGGCACCAGCACAAACCGAGTGGCCCCCCCTCAGCAACTCTTCCACAGAAGTCTCGACTTTTGCTCCATCGGATCTCTCCTCTAAATTTCTAAGTTTTAGTAATTCCAACCTCTTCCCTTTGTTGCTTTAGTACTAGGGGTGTTGGCTGTTTACCACAATTGCTACTTCCATGATATGCATGCTGATCCCTCACCAACAGATTTTGAAAGAAGTGATGTGACAGGGAAGAGACAAGAAATTCTTGCCAACACCAGATTTCTAGCCTCCAGAACTCTGAAAATAAAACTTTTGTTGTTTTAAACCACTTAGTTTGTAATGCTTTGTTAACAGCAGACCTAGGACACCAATATACATAGTAACTATTTTGGGAAAACCTATAGTTTTCCTCTTGTGTCTTTCGCCTTTACTTTCACAGTCAACACTTCTGATGCTTCCGGTCACCAGAAGTGTGGGGTTTTTTTTTCCTCCACACCAAGCAATTCTACAACACCAGCTAGTTGTCCTACAATTGAATTCAATTCTGATGCTGTCTGCCTGGAGATGGCATAGCATCCCACAGGTTCACAGGCTGAGTCCCACAAGGCGGCTCCCAACTTCAGACGCTAATTGCAAGTAGTAGGTCCCCCAGGTCATCCACAACTTGGCTACAGATCAGGGGCTTCTCATGGCCTCCTCCCCTTGGATCTGATTATTTGCTACAACAGTTCTCAAGAACTCAGGGAAACACTAGTTTATCAAAGGACATGGTAAAGGATGCAGGTAAACGGCCAGATGAAGTGATCCATAGGATAAGGTCTGAGAGGGTCAGGAGCACGGTGGCTGCCGTCCCCAGGAAGGTGGGGTGTGTTCCCCTGCTAGTACACGGATATGTTCAGCAACCTGGCAGCTCTGCAGATGCTACTGTGATTTTGACGGAGGCATCATCCCCTGGGCGTGGTCAACCGTTACCTCCATTTTCAGCCCTTTTCCCTTGGCAAGAGTCTAGGGGGAGGGGTACCAGGCTGAGAATTCCAAGCTCTGTCTTCCTGGTGGCAAGCCTTCATCAAGTGCCATTCGATAGCCCACCCAGGGTCACTTCATTAGAACAAAAGACACTCGTCTTACCCAGAAAATTATGAGTTACAGAAGCCCTGTGCCAGGAACTGCGAGGCAGAGAACAATTTATATTTTCTATTATCTCATAGTAAGAAAAATGATAAAATGATATATATGATAAAATGCGATAACTAAAATTCATGCACGTCAGAGCTGTTTAGACTACCTGTAGTCTTAATTACCTATGTTACATGTGCATTTTAAACCGACTAACTACTATTTCACAGAGAGAACCAAGAGGTAGGATATTAATACCTCTTACATGTAAGCATTTTAGCACAGCAGTGCAGCATATCCATGATGACCCTCATAACCACATACACACGTTACTTTAACACTTTCTTGAGGTAGCAAAAATGAACATTTCCAGCCTTTTAATGACATATAAACATAAGAAACAAAAGTATAGATTATATTTAATGACCAATGCCTCTCGGTTTTCTTTTTTTTTTAAGTTTACTTATTTTTGAGAGAACGAGAGAGAGCGGGGGAGGTGCAGAGAGAGAGGGGGACAGAGAATCCTAGCAGGCTCCACTCTGTAAGCGCAAAGCCCAACGTGGGATTCGAACTCACCAACTGTGAAATCATGACCTGAGCTAAAGTTGGATGCTTAACTGCCTGAGCTACCCAGTCTCCCTGTGTTTTTTTTTTAAGTGTATTTATTTACTTTTGCAGTTTTCTATCATATTTAGAAATTATTTAGGTAATCAAGAATGGACCATTAATTAACTAATAGTAAGTTAACTAAGGATCTTGGAGATTTTGTTTGAGCTCACATGTTATGGAATATAATTACTGTTGATATGAAAAAGTTGGTCAGAATTAGAATTCAATTTAATTGAACATATAATTTTACATATTTCATAATCTTGAGTGCTTCTATTATGCTCTCTACTGACTAAATCAAAAACAGTTCTTTTAAAGCTAAAACTGTCAAACTGGTCCCGTTTGTCCAAGGATTCACTGTAGTTCAATGAACTTGGATTCTTATATAAGTGCATCTAAGCTAGGAGTTTTATTAGAACTAGGGTTCTAGAACCCTAGAATTCTAGGGTTTCTTTATGGATTATAAGCTTTTTCATTAGTCTCTATAAACCAGCCAAATTAGAGCTCCTTTACTTTTAGAAACTTCATAATCAAATTCATTAATACACCCTGAAGGTAAGATGTTATTTCATATTCAGGCAATGGGACGTATAGGCTATTTTAAATTACAGATACAAAGATACACTAAGAACTGTTTACATCTACAAACTTACCCGTGGGTAAAAAGTAAATCCAGAACACAAAAACTCACCAGTCCAAAGACAAGTCTTCTTTCCAATGGACACAGTGTATTTGCTTAACTTATTCGAATTCACAAATTATTAGATAAGCAAGCAAAAGAAAAAAAAAAGACTAATAAACCAAAATCCCTGCCATATCCCATTCAACAGAGAATAGATTTCCATCACGTCAATACAGATTACCAAATGGTCGGATTATAAAACCAAGTTTCCAATCATTGCTGCTACCAAAGGGAAATAATTTATCAGCTATATGCAAACCAGAACTGAAACCAAACTTGGCCAAGAATCAGAAACAAAAACAAAACACAGAGTCAGAGAAAAAAAACATGGAGATGCAGGTGAATTACTGAAGGTAAAATTATATTGCTGCTTGGAATTCACTCTGAAGATCAAAAAGGGAAGTACCTTAAATAACCCGAGAGGTACACTCCTTGAGCAAGGCAGTTTCACTGGCTCTAGTATGAGTCCACTTGGGCATCTCGGTGAAACAATTTTCATAACTGTCAAAGTATAATTTTATTTCTAAAACCTTAGAAATGGCTCAAACACACATAGAATGATACGATCAATAATTTATTTCATTAATGAGGGAAATAGTAAAATTGTAAAGCTGATTTAGAGGAGAATTAGAGAAATTAAGAACCATTTAATAAACATCAGGAAAGATATAAGTTTGAGACAAAAATATTTAAAATCTTACTGGTCAATAACTCTATAACCTATGATGGTATTTTTTTCTATAGAAAATTAATTATTTGCATGTCTTCCAGAAAAAAAAAATCTACAAGGTGATATGTACCTTCATAGCCTTAAATCGTTGTTAAATAATCCTAGAACTAGAGAGATCCTATTCACAGGTGAAATATAACACTGAAAGGACATGCAATCATCCTTTTCCTTTAGTTCCAAGTTTGGGGGACACCTGGGTGGCTCAGTCAGTTAAGTGTCTGACTCTTGATTTTGGCTCAGGTCATGATCTCACAGTTGGTGAGTTTGAGCTCCACTGACAGTGCGGAGCCTGCTTGGAATTCTCTCTCTCTGCCCTCCCCACCCTCTGTCTCTCAAAATAAATAAGTGAACTTAAAAAATATTTTTAGTTTCCAATGTGGGATAATTTTTCTTAACAGGAAAGAAAATCAAAGTAAAGTGTGGGGGCGCCTGGGTGGCTGTCTGGTAAGTGGTCAACTCTTGATTTCAGCTCAGGTTATGATCTCACAGTAGAGCTCTGTGCTGGGCATGGAACATGTGTGAGCATGTGCACTCACTCTCAAAGAAAAGTGTGAAAAAAATTAGTTCAAATTTAGTTCTGCTGTAGATTTTTGTTTATTTTTAGTAACTTCCGCCACATTTCTGCAGATTGCTGAGATGCCAAACCAGGTAGAGCCCACAGGTCATCTAAAATTACTTTCACTGAGAATTTTCCCTTAATTTATTAGCAAAGACAACAATTATAGTACTTTTAATTTCCTTGTAAGCAGATAAATGCTAATGTTTCTTTAAGAGGAACACTTTTAGCTAAGTTTCTAAAAATGGAGAAATGGTGTTGAGGCAGATCAGGTTGTAATACAACTCCCACATTCCATGCCTCTCCACAAACAAACATGAATAATCTTTTACACCTACTTATGCCTGTATCATATGCAAAACTTACTTCTGGCTCTTTCACTCAATTACAACTTAGTTACATGTGTTGAGGTATTTACTCTCTCTCGTCTATCCCAAGACCCTATGTCTTTCAGCATAGAACAGTGGTTCAAGGGCAGCACAATTCCTTCTAACTCTGTGAGCTTGCACATTAAACCTTTCTGACTCACTTTCTTTACTTTGTTTTAAGGTCATCCAGGTAGTGGTTATTATTTTGTATAAGACTTACCCAAGAAACTTGTTAAAATGAAGACTCCTAGATTTGTATTCTAGGAACTGAGACTAGCTCATGGTGGTGCCTGAGTGGTTCAGCTGGTTGAACATCCAACTCTTGAATCAGCTTAGGTTATGATCCCAGGGTCGTGGGATTGAGCCCCAAGTCTGGCTCCATGCGGAGTATGGAGCCTGCTTAAGATTCTCTCTCTTCCCTGTCTGTCTCTCTCTCTCAAAAATAAACATTTAAAAAAATAAAAATTAAAAAAAGGGGGCACCTGGGTGGCTCAGTCGGTTAAGCATCTGACTTCAGCTCGGGTCATGATCTCACGGTTCATGAGTTCAAGCCCTGCATGGGGCTCTGTGTTGACAGCTCAAAGCCTGGAGCCTGCTTCAGATTCTGTGCCTCCCTCTCTCTCTGACACCCCCTCCCCACACACACATACTCACAGTCTGTCTGTATGTCTCTCCCTCAAAAATAAACATTAAAAAAAAATAATTAAAAAAAAAGATTCTCTTTCTCCCCCGGCTTATGCTCTGTCTCTAAATTAAAAATTAATTAATTAATTAATTAATTAAAAAAAAAAGAACTGAGATTAGCTCAGGAATCTGTACTTTTACCTATACTTTTTAGGGAATTCTTATGCATGTGGTCATTAGCACACCTTTTGAGACTAGGGATTGAAAGCTGGTTTTCCATACCAACTGGTATGAAGCCAGAAACCAAAATAGAATGATTGGTAACTATAGTATTGAAAGGATATGGGGTTGGCCTAGCCCAAGTGGCAATTGTTAAGAAAAGGGTGCCTAGGTGGCTCAGTCATTAAGCATCGTCAGATGGTCATGATCTCATAGTTGGTGAGTTCAAGTCCCACACTGAGCGAGCATGAACCATGCTTCGGGTGAGCTTGAGCCTCACTTCAGGTGAGCTCATGACGTATTTCAGATGAGCTTGTGATCTGCTTTGGGTGAGCTTGATCCCCACATCAGCTGAGCATGAACCCTGCTTCAGGTGAGCCCCAGCCCCACTTTGGGTAAAAACATGAGCCCCAGGTGAGCCCTTTTTCCCTCTCTCTCTTTCTCTTTCTCTCTCTCTCTCGCTCTGCCCTTCGTGGGATGCTATCCCTCTCTCTCTCTCTCTAAAAAATAAAAGAAAGAAAAGAAAATGGGTATAGTGATTCATACACAGCAATTTCAGGGATTAAAAGAAAAGCACAGATAATTAGCCATTGTAATATGAGTGCTGCCAAAAGATGCCGCATTCCAGGTATCAATGGTTTTAGCTTCAGAATAGTGGGATTTGCAAGAAAAATTCAACAACCAGCTTACTAAGACGCTGCTTTGTGTATATTTCAGAAAAACAGTGGACCTAACAGAATAGTTTAAACCATTCTCTTAGGCAATTCTCTGACTTAAATAAGTTCGTAAAAGTAGACTATTTGAATGAATGGGAGATGAGAAACTCCACAGAAAGGATGATATAACATCACACACTGGGAGAAAGCAAATAGCAAAACTTTTTGTGGACAATTTGTTACTGGCTGTGACCTAACATAAATCCTCAGTATCCAGAACCTGACTAATTCCACTGGTCAGAATATGGGCTTAGAGATATCATATGAGAGTTGGAATTCTGCCTATGAATTTGTGGCACAGTTGGCCCCATCTGATTCTGAATTCATCCTAAGGTTTTATATAGTCCTTGCTTAAAACACGATGGCTCATTAATTAGTCAAATGGTATGACCCGTATTATGGTTGTCAATCATTCTTGGCCTTGTTGTTTCTCAGTGGACCCATAAGCAAAGCAGCAATGGTGGCAGTGAAGGAGGCCATCATAAGTTTATCACCTGGACTTTGCTTCACCAAGGCTAACTTATCTACTCACATTGCTAAATTCTAACTGGCAAGCCATAGTGATCATTGACAAGAGGAAAACAGAGAGAGAGCCCATTCATACTTTAAAGAGAAAGCCATCTACTTGATTGTAGGTCAACTTCTTCACTGGGTTCTTTCTGACATGTAGATGACAATGTTTTATTCTCACCTAGACTCCCTCTGGTTGTGTATTCGTTTCCATGGTTATTGTGCCCTAATCTATAAAATTATTGGATGCATTATACATCACTATGGCATTCTATCCACATCACCTCAGACCATTCTTCATAGCAAAAGAAATGAAGATGAAGCCTTGAGTATTTGTCATTATCAGACCTTCTCGTGGCCACAAATTGGCCTTAAAAAAGTGGAATATTTTATTGAAAATCCAAACGGGCTATCAGACTGGGAACCTCATTTTGCAAAGTTAGAGTCCTTTCTTACAGACTGTGATATATGTTCTGAACCAGTGACCAACAATGATACTTTCTCTCCCATAGTAAATAATAAGATTCTAGGAAACTGGCAGTGTACTTGAGAGTAACACACTGCTCACAATCACGCCTAATAATCCGCTTTCAGAATTTGTACATCCTGAATCGGAGACCAAGAACTTTTTAGCCTTAAGTCCTAGAAACCAAGGAGAAGAGGCGATGTGGTAATAGTGGAAATAAGTTTGAAGTAGAAATCCTCCTTATGCCACCAAAGCAAGAGGCAGGAAATGAGGTAATTAATGACTTTAGCTGGACGAAGGATCATGATTACAAAGGAGAAATGAAGAGTACAGTAAGAATCCTAGAGAACTCCTTTTACTGTTATCCAAAGGTACCAGAGTACCAGAGACATGTACAGGAAGGATCACAAATGATTCTTTGACCTCCAAATTGAAGGTTTGAGCACTCCACTGGGGGCTGGATGACTAGGCAAGGGAGGGGAGGGAAGGAAGGCGTAAAATTGTACAAGCTTAAGTGCTGCCAGAAGGCAAGGACCACAGTCTAGGTAAAGGAAGGGGCAAGTCCTATATCTTAAATACTAGCTACTGCCTAGTTGCAGACATGATCAGTTGCAGACATGAGAACACTCTTCTAGGTGCATGACTACTCAAAATAAAGATTGCTTTTCCTTATCTCTTTTTAAGCTAGGTACATTTGTGTGACTAAGTACTAGCTAGCGGAATAGAAGCAGAAATGTTGTATTAGTGAAAGTCCTTAAGGGGGATATGAGAGGGAAACACTATTTTCACTTCTTTCTTTTTCTTGTTGACTGAAATAATGTGTGTTCACTGAATTATTTGAGAATATTTAATTCTTCTGTACAGGATAAACATATGAGTGAAATATTTGAAACTTATAAGAAGTAGTAAACCTAGATACCAGGTAAGTTAGTAGCTTATGAGATGAAACTCATCGAATGTGTTAACTATAGATAAGGTGCAAGCAAATAGCTTGTGAGACACAGGCAGAATTAATAAAATACAGATTTTAAGTAAGCTAGTAACTTGTAAGGAACGTTAAACTTGTATATAATAAGTGGAGTATATGACAGGACAAAAGAGAACGTTATTTATAGGTAGAAAGGGGTGAAAATATCAAGCCACAAGGTGCAGATACATCTCTAGGTTGACAACTATGCCATCCTCAAGTTGGCGACTGTGGTAGGCAGAATTGTAATATGGCCCCCAGGGGAGCCTGGGTGGCTCAGTTGGTTAAGCGTCTGACTTGTGATTTTGGCTCAGGTCATGATCTCATGGTCATGAGATGGAGCCCTGCAGCAAGTTCTGTGCTGATAGCACAGAGTCTGCTTGAGATTCTCTCTCCCTCTCTCTCTGCTTCTCTCTCTCTCTCTCAAAATAAATAAACTTTAAAAAAATAAAATAAAAAATAAAATGCCCCCCCAAATTTCCGGCCCTTAGTATACATACATTTCTTACGTTGTTCATCAAATACTAATTTAGGTGTTGTTGCAAAGGGATTTTGCTCAGTTGATTAGGGAGACTATCCAGGTGGGCCTGACCAAACCACGAGAGCCCTTTAAATCTAGGTCTAGAGATCAGAGACAGAAAGCCAGAGTTTCAAAGCAAGAGGAGTTGATGTCTCATTCCTGCCTTGAAGATGAAGGAGGCCACATAGCAAGGAAGATGAGCAACGTTTAGGGGCCAAAAGCAATCCTAGCTGATAGTCAGTGAGGAAATGGGGACCTCAGTCCTGCAGCTTCAAGGAACTTAATTCTGTCAAGAAGAATGAAGCTAGAAGTGGATTTTTCCATGAGGCCTCAGAGAAGAACTCGAAGAAGCTGAACCTTGATGTCAACCTTGTGATACCTTGAGCAGAGAACCTAGTCAAGCAATGCCAGACTTCAAACCTACAGAACTATGAGTAGTAAATTGGTATTGTTTATGCTGCCAAATTTGTGGTACTTTGTAATACGGCAACAGGAAATTAACATAGCTTCTCCGTGGTGATATTCATCATGGTCCCATTCTGGCCTCAGTTGCTGTACCCTGAAAACAGATAATACCCATAGTTGTTCAGCTGGCTAATGAGGAGGCTCCAGTTGTTGCCAGGCATATCCACCCCTGCCTCTTGCTGACAGAGCAAATGAGTGTGTTGGTTCTGTCTGCTAGACTCTCCTGCTCAAATCCCAGTTCCATTCCTCATAATCACACCATCAAAGGGGAAGACTAATGTGGCAGGGAGAAAGAAAGGTTATATAAACATTGCGGAATCCAGGATTTAGGTAGTATGCTCCTTTTATCCCATTTGCATCCTATCCTTTATGTGTTAACATGGTATCCCATCTTTTTTTCCTTACTTCTCATTCTGTGTTTTAAACTGACTTTCTAAACCACATAACTCAAACATTTTATTTGGTCTCCAGGTCTTTTTGTTCTATGACCTCTGTAACAGCTTCCATAGTAGTGTATTTAGAGGCTACTGTTCCTACAAGACAAATGTGGACACATGGCTGTCACTCAAGGAGCCATATTAAACTCATGAGGATGGGGCAGCATTAAGCTAGAAGGAGAAACAAGTTAGAAGGAGCCTGAATTCCGTACATAAGGAGGGCTGTGACAATCTTGGATTGCCTATCTCTCATTATTTTTTTTATGTATGAGAGAAACTTCTATCTTTTAATAGTCTATATAAATGATTTTCTGTCACTCACAACTGAACCTAACTCTACTTGATGTACTAATGTTTTGTGCTTCCTCCCCTATTATACATAATTGGTTTTCAAAATGTAGACCAAGTCTATCAAAATGATTTGAGCTACTTGTCGAAATTTCGTTTTTTAGATGCCACTCTTAGTCTTTGGTAGGACCCAAGAATCTATACCAGTGATAAGCCTGTTTGGGTATGCTGCCACTAATACTTGTAAATCACTGAATGTTTGTGGTATTTACACTTAGAATTTAGTCCAAAGACTAAAGAATGGCAAGGAGTAAGACTTGGATAGGTCTCCAGAGGATTAGAGGGCTAAAATGAAATACCTGGGGATTTTGACCTGAAAGGAAAAAACAACTTTGAAAGTTACCCCTTGTTGGGGTGCCTGGGTGACTCAGTCGGTAAGCGTCCAGCTTCAGCTCGGGTCATGATCTCACGGTTGGTCGGTTTGAACCCCGCATCGGGCTCTGTGCTGACAGCTTGGGGCCTGGAGCCTGCTTCAGATTCTATATCTCCATCTCTCTCTCTGCTCTTCCCCCACTCCTGCCCTGTCTCTCTCTCTTTCTCTCTCTCTTTCTCTCAAAAGTAAAAAAACATTAAAAAAAGAAAAAAGAAAAAGAAAATTACCCCTTGTGTTAATATTAGTTTAGTGTGGTTGCCATAACAAATCACCAAAACTTTGGTAGTCTGAAACAACATACATTTATTTGCTCAAAGTTCTGGAGACTTGAAGTGTTAAATCAAGGTGTGGGAGGGACATACTCCTTCCAGAGGCCCTGGGGGAGAACTGATTCTTTGCCTCTTTCAGCTTCTTGTGGCTCCCTGCCTGCCATTCCTTGGCTGGTGGTCACATTACTCCAAACTCTGCCTCAGTCTTCACGTTGCCTTCTCTTCTGTGTGCCTGTCTAATCTCTCTCTGCCCCTCTCTCATAAGATGCATACTATTATATGAAGGGCCCACTCACATAATCCAGGATAAAATCTTCCTCTGAAAATCCTTGGATTGATCCTTTGCCATGCAAGTGATATTCACTCTTTGGACATATAAAGTAGTATTTACAGGTTCTGGGCATAGAAAGTGACTATATCTTTTGCAGGGGTGGGGGACATTTTTTCTTCTACTAAACACTTTAATATCACTTTTGGATAGAGTAGTTATTCCTGTCTATTAAAGACAATTTGAACACATTTACATTTATCGTTTTTCATGTGACAGATCATCTTTGGAATCATAAGGAGATGTTCATGCATGACACCAAAGAAGTGAAATATATTGGACATAAAGTCATACTAGCTGCAATACCTGCTTGTCCTCTGTTAACTCAAGCCCTCCTCAGGGAAGCTGATTTGAATTGCATTCCAGCATCACTGATTAGATCAGTGTAGGTACATAATTCAAGGGAAGCTACCTTACAACCTATGAGATTACCTGTAGATGTGATTGTAAATATCCAAGACAAACACGTTAGCTTCCATGGTAATTTGGACTATGGAATTTGAAATGTGGAGAAGATTGCCAGTCATAGAGAGATTTGGATTTAACAGGTATAGAGTAGGACCTGAGTTCTCCCCACTCTTTTAACCAGCTTTCCATCAGTTTTTGGCACTCCATACATCTCCGTGGCATTTAAAAGATTACGGTATATTGAGTCAAGCATTCAAATCTTGCCCCTACCACTTAGTAGCTCTGTGACTGTCAATCTCTCTGATTGTTAATTTCCTCCACTATGAAGACTATGTATACCTATTGAGATTTTGAAGATTACATGACACAATATATTTAAAACACCGAGCCCAGTACTAAGCAAACTGAAAACCCTCAGTGAATGAAATATAACATTTTTACTACCATTTCTAAGATAAACAGAAAAGGTGAGTAAACCTACAAACATAGGTCACAAAGCTTAAGAACTTTGACAAAATTCTTATAGTCTTTTGTACCTCTTTTCAGTAAATGTTATCATATATTGGATTCCTGTTCTCCAGATGCAGTCTAGTTTAACACATGTAATTTTGTTAAAATTTCTCTATCAGGCTTGATTATACCATAATAAGGGATAACTAACTTTTGCTAAGGAACCTCTTTATTTCTGGTTGGAAATTTGCATTTCTGACCATCTGTCTATTGTAGGCTCTATGTGACTATGTCCTGGTCTTATTGGAGCATTTCTTGATTTTATATGTAGTGATACTATATTTTAGTCCTAATTGACATTAACAAGACTATTCTCAGGTAGAGGAAGAGGGTATTCATTTGTGTCTGGTATCACAGAACTCTTTAAATTTATTTATTTTTTAATGTTTATTTATTTTTGAGACAGAGATAGAGCATGAACGGGGGAGGGTCAGAGAGAGAGAGGGAGACACAGAATCCGAAACAGGCTCCAGGCTCTGAGCTGTCAGCACAGAGCCCAATGCGGGGCTCGAACTCGCAAACCGTGAGATCATGACCTGAGCAGAAGTCGGAAGCTCAGCCGACTGAGCCACCCAGGCGTCCCTCACAGAACTCTTTAAAGACAGGCAGAGTTAAATCTGGATCAGGAAGCTCTGGATTAGTCCTTACTGCTTCACTTGAATTTCTGCTGTAACTATATACTGTACCTCCATTCTTAAAAAAACTTCTCATTTCGCAAAACTATGCACTAAAAATGCTCAAAACTTATGAAACATTTTAACAAAAGCACTAGAAAAAAATGTTGATAAAAATAATAGCACTGTTAAAAAGATACGTTAAATTCTTAATTAAATAAATATTACAGAAGACATAAGGGGAAAAAACATGAGAAGGTAGCACAAAGGAAGAAGCTAAAAAGAAAGAAATATAAGAATTTAAATTATGGCGACATAGGCAAAGCTACATTGTTGTCTGAGCTGCCAGCTGGAGACGCTACTGCAGACTTTGTACAGAATGTAGTGATGATGGAGACTTTGGCTCATTTTATTGTGTTTGTTTGTTTGTTTGTACAGACCCTGGAGAGGACTGCACATTAAGCACTTTTGAGACAGAGTCTGGGCCAAACAGAACTAAACAGAAGAACTTGGGAAGTATGGACATCTTGCACTCTTCCCCAGCGGCTTGAGGTGTTCTGCTCAGTTAGTGTACTCTACATCCACCTGTTACCTGATGGTCCAAAGTTGGGGTTGAATCAAACTCTACTCATGGAAATTGAGAGCTGACCCAGAACAAATGCCTCCCTCACCTTCCTACACAAGTAGTATTTGAAGTGAAATATAAACAGGAAGAAATTTAAGGTTATACCAACATTTAGAGAGAAATCACTTTAAAATCATAGGACTTCATTTCAGTACCTTGAAACTTAACATTTTAGTTTTAATTCTAATTTCTCTTTTATGAACTTCGTTAGATCCCTCTTCACTTGTTTGTTCTCAAAGCCTTTTTCCTTAAGTAATCTAGCACCTCGGCTCTAAGTGTATCTAATGATAGGCTTATGCATCTTTTTACACACAGTGACACAGGTATGGTTCATGAAATAAAATAAATATCCATATACACACTGCTTTCTTTATATTTGATACAGCTGAACCGTGATACAATCTCATACATAATCTGTTTATATTAAATTCTAAGCCTGGAAGTGGTCTTAGGATTTAAATGTTTTTTTTTAAAAGGTTTATTTATTTTTGAGAGAGAGAGAGAGAGAGTGCAAGTGGGAGAAGGGAGCAGAGAGAGAGGGAGACACCAAATCCAAAGCGGGCTCCAGGCTCTGAGCTGTTAGCACAGAGCCCGATATGGGGCTCGAGCCCACAGAGTGTAAGATCATGACCTGAGCTGAAGTGGGACGCTTATCCAACTGAGCCACTCAGGTGCCCCTGGAAGTGGTCTTAGTATTAATGATTTCTTGACAGCTAGGAACTTTTCTTTACCCCATTTTACTTTCCTTCCCTGTAGATAATTGATGTAAGCTATAGTGACTGAAGGGCTATTTTGCTAATACCCTATTCTTTAGTCAACTATTTGGTTAGGTACTAGAAAAAAAATTAAATGCACAAGTAAAAATATTTTTCTTATAAGAAAAGCAAAAGATATATTCATTACATTGAAAAAATATTTACATCCTTTTTCTTTTTAAAATCATATCAAGACACTTTAAAAAGTTTTATGGAAATAAGTAAAAATGTAGTTTTAAGTTTACCAAATCAATAAATTCTGATGTTAGTCAAGGCTCTAAAAATTAGGCTATTAACAGTGTCTATATTATTTTTCCTTTTCCTCCTTTATCAGAGTATTTGGAGGAAAAACACTTTTGCCAGACTTCTAAGGGGCCATATGTGGCTTATGTCAAGGATCTCTTCTCTTTTTTCAGTTGACATATGATCTCTATTTGACTCCAATGGAAATAGTAGCTTATTTCTTTATCTGTGAGCCTCCCTTTGATCTTAATTGAATTTTTCCAGTTCTTCACTTAACACGCACACACGCACACACACACACACACACACACACACACACACAGTACTCCAGAAACATGAGTTCTGAAAAGTAAACTCAGACACATAGCAAGTAGGAAGATGAATGCTTCTATAAAATTCCTTTTAGTAGGAGACCAAAGAATTTGGTCAGAAATATCAAATTAAACGTTTTCAAAACCCAGAGTTTTTACATGGCTGTGTCACTTTACTCATTTTATGTATGTATGTATGTACAGTAAAAACAAAATGTAACCATTTTAAACCATCTTAACAAGCTTTTTTATTTTTGTGTTTTGCATTTTTTTTTTTTTAGAGAGAGAGAGTGCAAGTGGGGGAGAAGAGCAGAGGGAGAGAGACAGACAGACAGACAGAATCTTAAGCGGGCTCCATGCTCAGTGTGGACCCTGACACAGAGCTGGATCACATGACCCTGGGATCATGACGTGAGCTGAAATCAATAGTCGGTCACTCAACTGACTAAGCCACCCAGGTGCCCCTAAACCATCTTCACAATTTTTAAGGGCACAGTTCAATAATGTTAAGTTTGTTCACATTATTGTGAAACAGATTTCTAGAAGTTTTCATCCTGTAAAACTGAAACTATATATTCATTGAACAATAATTCCCCATTTTCCTCTCCTCCAGCCCCTGGCAGCTACCACTCTACTTTCTGTTTCTATGAGTTTGACTGCTTTATAAACCTCACATAAGTGAGATCATACAGTATTTGTCTTTTTGTGACTGTTTTTTGTTCTGTTTTGTTTTTTACTTAGTGTAATGTTCTCAAGGTTTATCCATGCAGTAGTGTGTGACAAGATTTCCTTCTTTTTAAAGGCTGAATAGCATTCCGTTCTAGCCATATGACATATTTCTTTATCCATTTCATCTGTCAATGAACTTTTGGGTTGCTTCTACCTCTTGGCTATTGTGAATAACGCTGCAATGAACATGAGTGTGCAAGTATCTCTTTGAGAGCCTCCTTTCAATTCTTTTGGATATATACCCAGAAAGAGGGAGTGTTGGATCATATAGTAATTCTATTTTTAACTTTTTGAGGAAACTCCAAGGCAGCAGACCATTTTACATTCCCATGAACAGCGTCCAACTGTTGCAATTTCTCCAAATTCTCGCTAACTCTTGTTATTTTTTACTGTTTTGATAGTGGCCATCCTAATGGGTATGCGGTGGTTTTGATTTACATTTCTCTGAGGATTAATGACCTTGCATCTTCTCACATACTTGTTGGCTATTCATCATCTTATTTTTAAAATGAGTAAAATATGTGTAAGTCAAAAAGTGAGTATTCCCTAACTTCCTTTGTCCTCTGGCTTTGTGTGAACTCACTTGCCAGAAACCTGTATGAACTGCCTATCCCATTCTCTGTGTTTCCAACTCGGGCAAACTATTGCTGGAGAAAAATCATATAGTCAGGAAGATTGTATTGCCCCAAATTAATGGCTACTTGCCTCAGCTGTGTCTC
Source organism: Panthera leo (assembly GCF_018350215.1). Lineage (NCBI taxonomy): Eukaryota > Metazoa > Chordata > Mammalia > Carnivora > Felidae > Panthera > Panthera leo. The sequence continues at coordinate 47,559,555 of NC_056685.1, forward strand.
CAATGTAGCTCGACAATCCTACAATTTTTTTCAAGTCAGCTTCCTCACCCTGAGTTGTTACCATACTTCCATGATTCTCTAAGACATCATCCTTGATACTTCTTGCAATAAAGAAATGTTTGGAAGACAAAACATAATCATACCAAACATATACAGTTCAAGAAACATCCAATTTCAGCAATATTAATTTTTTTTAAAAGTGTCTCAGAGTGAAGAAATATATTCCCAACTTTCTCCCATCTCCTCAACTCTCATACTCCACCACCTCTCTCTCCCCTCATGCCAAATTTAGTGTCTGTTACGTAGTCAAAACAAAAAACAAGGTATAGGAGTTTTTGTGTTTCCTGCCACCAAATCTACAAACTTACTAAAATGGTCTTCCTCCATGTAATTAAGGAGGAGGCAAGGTTGAGACTAGGGTGCAGAATTCAGGAGGCATTCATTCCCATCGCTGGTCCTGAATTTGCAAGACCCTGAGAGTGGAAGTGTATACTTAAATTTTGTGTCCTATGGTTCCTGCTAGCCTTGTTCTAGTTCTGGCCCTGAGAAGAGGTATCCCTTCTTTTATCCAAATCTTAGTCTGGTTTCCAATTCTTTCCATCATCCTTCTCAGGAACTGTGCTCCCACCATTTCCTCTCTCCTGGATTTTCAGCTTCTTGCTCTATATTGAAATCTGTCCCTTTAGCATCCTCTCATCTTCCAAAAGACAAGCAAAAAAGCCTCCTCTGACCATATCTCCCTTAAACCACCACTTTTAACATTTCCCTTTCTCTTTTTGCCAACAGTTGATAAGCATCGATTAAAAAAAAAAAACCTCAAAGTTTTATATGCTTGCCATTAATTTCTTAAGCATTTGATTTCTATCTACAGCTACCCCCATCTTGGCACTCAAAATGCTATTGCTTAGATCAGCGGTTCCTAACGTGTAGTCTGGGAACTGGTGGACATTCCTAAGACTCTTTCAGGGGTTCTGTGAGGTCAACACAATTTTCCTGTAAAATTAAGATTCTACTTGCCTTTTTCAATCTCACTCTTTCACAAACGGACAGCAAATTTCTCAAGAGACTACATGATGTGTTGAATCACAACAGATGGAATGCTGAAGCAGATTTGAGAATCTAGCTCTTATTAAGCCAGATAGTAAAATTTTTCAGAAATGTAAAACAATGCCATTTTTTCCACCCATTTTGTTTGTTTGTTTTGGATACTACAGTCATTTATCGTGGTTGGCCATGAAGTATTCATTTTGTATATTGCTAGATTTGATTTGGTAATTTTCATTAAGAAAATTTTCTATTTATATTCTTTAATTCATCCAATTAAAAATTATTTATTTAAATTCAAGTTAGTTGTCATACAGTGTAGTATTGGCTTCAGGAATAGAACCCAGTGATACATCACTTACATATAACACCCAGTGGTCATCCGAACAAGTGTCCTTTTTATTTATTTATTTATTTATTTATTTATTTAATTTTTTTTTCAACGTTTTTTATTTTATTTTTGGGACAGAGAGAGACAGAGCATGAACGGGGGAGGGGCAGAGAGAGAGGGAGACACAGAATCGGAAACAGGCTCCAGGCTCCGAGCCATCAGCCCAGAGCCTGACGCAGGGCTCGAACTCACAGACCGCGAGATCGTGACCTGGCTGAAGTCGGACGCTTAACCGACTGCGCCACCCAGGCGCCCCACAAGTGTCCTTTTTAAAGCCCATCATACATTTAGCCCATCCCCCACCCACTTCCCTTCCAACAACCCTGTTTGTTCTCTATATTTAAGTCTCTTAATGGTTTGCCTCCCTCTCTGTTTTTATCTTATTTTTCTTTCCCTTCTCCTATGTTCATCTGTTGTGTTTCTTAAATTTCACATATGAATGATATCATGTGATATTTGTCTCTCTCTGACTGATCTACTTCACTTAGCATAATACACTCAAGTTCCATCTACGTTGTTGCAAATGGCAAGGTTTCATCTTTTTGATGGCTGAGTAATTGTCCCGTGTGTGTGTCTGTGTGTGTGTGTGTGTGTGTATGTGTGCGTGCATCACATCTCCTTTATCCATTCATCTGTCGATGGACATTTGGCCTCTTTCCATACTTTGGTTATTGTCGATAGTGTTGCTATAAACATTGGAGTGTATGTGCCCCTTCAAAACAGCATACCTGTATCCTTTGGATACACACCTAGTAGTGCAATTGCTGGGTCAGAGGATAGTTCCATTTTTAACTTTTTGAGGAACTTCTATACTGCTTTCCAGAGTGGCTACACCAGTTTTCCTTCCCACCAACAGTGCAAAAGGGTTCCTCTCTTTCCACATCCTTGCCAACATCTGTTGTTTCCTGAGTTGTTAATTTTAGCCATTCTGACAGGTGTGAGGTGGTATCTCATTGTGGTTTTGATTTGTATTTCCCCGTTGATGAGTAATGTTGAACACTGGATTATTTGTGTTTTGGGTGTTGAGTTTGTTAAGTTCTTTATAGATTTTGCATACTAACCCTTTATGATATGCCATTTGTAAATGTATTCTCCCATTCTGTAAGTTGCATTTTGATTGTTTCCTTCACCGTGCAGAAACTCTTTATCTTCATGAGGTCCCAATAGTTCATTTTTGCTTTTGTTTCCCTTGCCTCCAGAGACGTGTTGAGTAAGAAGTTGCTGTGGCCAAGGTCAAAGAGATTGCTACCTGTGTTCTCCTCTAGGATGTTCACGGTTTCCTGTCTCACATTTAAGTCTTTCATTCATTTTGAGTTTATTTTTATGTATGGTGTAAGAAAGTGGTCCAGGTTCATTCTTCTGCATGTTGCTGTCCACTTTTCCCATTTGCTGAAGAGACTGTCTTTTATCATTGGATACTCTTTCCTGCTTTGTTGAAGATGAGTTGGCCATACATTTGTGGGTCCAATTCTGGGTTCTCTGTTCTATTCCATTGAACTATGTGTCTGTTTTTATGCCAGTACCATACTGTCTTGATGATTGTAGGTTTGTAATACAGCTTAAAGTCCGGAATCATGATGCCTCCAGCTTTGGTTTTCTTTTTCAACATTAGTTTGGCTATTTGGGATCTTTTCTGGTTCCATACAAATTTTAGGATTGTTTGTTCTAGCTCTGTGAAGAATGCTGGTGTTATTTTGATAGGGGTTGCATTGAATGTGTACATTGCTTTGGGTAATATAGATATTTTAACAATATTTGTTCTTCCAGTCCATGAGCATGGAATGTTTTTCTATTTCTTGTGTCTTTCAATTTCTTTCATAAGCTTTCTATAGTTTTCAGATCTTTTACCTCTTTGGTTAGGCTTATTCCTAGGTATCTTCTGTTTTTTGTTGTTGTTGTTTGTTTTGTTTTGTTTTGTTTTTTGTTTTTTTGGTGCAATTGTAAATGGGATTGATTCCTTGATTTCTCTTTCTGCTTCTTCATTATTGGTGTATAGACATGCAACTGATTTCTGTACTTTGATTTTATATCCTGCAACTTTGCTGAATTCACATAGCAACTCTAGCAGTTTTTTGGTGGAGCTTTGCAGGTTTTCTATGTAGAGTATAATATCATTTGTGAAAAGTGAAAGTTTGAGTTCTTCTTTGCCAATTTGGATGCCCCCCCCCTTTTTTTTTTCATTTTGTTTTCTGATTGCTGAGGCTAGGACTTCCAATACTATGTTGAACAACAGTGGTGAGAGTGAACATCCCTGTAGTGTTCCTGACCTTAGGGGGAAAGCACTCAGTTTTTCCCTATTGAGGATGAAAATAGCTGTGGGCCTTTTATATAAGGCTTTTATGATGTTAAGGTATGTTCCCTCTATTCCTACTTTCCTGAGGGTTTTTATTAAGAAAGGATGCTGTATTTTGTCAATTGCTTTTCCTGCATCTATTGAAAGGATCCTATGGTTCTTGCCTTTTCTTTTATTAACGTGGTATATCACATTGGTTGACTTGTGATGACTGAACCAGCCCTGCAGTCCAGGAATAAATCCCACTTGATCATGATGAATATTTCTTTTAATGTACTGTTGATTTCAATTTGCTAGTATCTTCTTGAGAATTTTTGCATCCATATTCATCAGGGATATTGGCTAGAAATTCTCCTTTTTAGTAGGGTCTTTGTCTGGTATTGGAATCAAGGTAATGGTGGCTTCATAGAATGAGTTTGGAAGCTTTCTCTTCATTTGTATTATTTGGAACAGTTTAAGAACAATAGGCATTAACCATTCTTTTAAACGTTTGGTAGAAAACCCCCAGGAAGCCATCTGTCCCAAGACTCGTGTTTGTTGGAAGATTTTTTGATAACTGATTCAATTTCTTTACTGGTTATGGGCCTGTTCAAATTGTTCTATTTCTTTCTGTTTCAGTTTTGGTAGTATGTGAGTTTCTAGGAGTTGGTCCATTTATTCCATATTGCCCAGTTTTTTGGCATATGATTTTTCATAGTATTCTCTTATAATTATTTATATTTCTGTGGTGTTGGTTATGATCTCTCCTCTTTCATTCATGATTTTATCTATTTGGGTCTTCTCTCTTTTCTTTTTGAGAAGTCTGGCTAGGAGTTTATTCATTTTGTTTACTCTTTCAAAAAACCAGCTTTTAATTTTTTGTTTTTATATCATTTTTTTAAAATATAATTTATTGTCAAATTGGTCTCCATACAACACCCAGTGCTCATCCCAACAAGTGCCCTCCTCCATGCCCATCACCCAATTTCCTCTCTCCCCCAACCCCTTAGTTTGTTCTCAGTCCTTAAAAATCTCTTATGGTTTGCCTCCCTCCCTCTCTGTAACTTTTTTTCTCCCCTCCCCCTCCCCCATGAGCCTCTGTTAAATTTCTCAAGATCCACATATGAGTAAAAATATATGGTATCTGTCTTTCTCTGACTGACTTATTTCACTTTGCATAATATCCTCCAGTTCCATCCATGTTGCTGCAAATGGCCAGACTTCATTCTTTTTCATTGCCAAGTAATATTCCATTATATATATAAACCACATCTTCTTTATCCATTCATGAGTTGATGGACATTTAGGCTTTTTCGCTAATTTGGCTATTATTGAAAGTGCTGCTATAAACATTGGGGTACATGTGCCCCTATGCATCAGCACTCCTGTATTCCTTGAGTATATTCCTAGCAGTGCTATTGCTGGGTCATAGGGTAGTTCTATTTTTAATTTTTTGAGGAATCTCCACACTGTGCAGAGCAGCTACACCAGTTTGCATTCCTACCAGCAGTGCAAGAGGGTTCCCATTTCTCCACATCCTCTCCAGCATCTATGGTCTCCTGATTTGTTCATTTTAGCTACTCTGACCGGTGTGAGGTGGTATCCCAGTGTGGTTTTGATTTGCACTTCCCTGCACTGCAATCCCAGACCTTAGCCTCTACTACAAGGCTGTAATCATCAAGACAGTATGGTATTGGCACAAAAACAGACACATAGACCAATGGAATAGAATACAGACCCTAGAACTGGACCCACAAATGTATGGCCAGCTAATCTTTGACAAAGCAGGAAAGAGAATCCAATGGAAAAAAAGACAGTCTCTTTAACAAATGGTGCTGGGAGAACTGGACAGCAACATGCAGAAGAATGAAACTAGACCACTTTCTTACACCATACACAAAAATAAACTCACAATGGATGAAGGACCTGAATATGGGACAGGAAACCATCAAAACCCTAGAGGAGAAAGCAGGAAAAAACCTCTTTGACCTCAGCCGCAGCAATTTCTTACTCGACACATCTCCAAAGGCAAGGGAATTAAAAGCAAAAATGAACTACTGGGACGTCATCAAGATAAAAAGCTTCTGCACTGCAAAGGAAACAATCAACACAACTAAAAGGCAAGCGACAGAATGGAAAAAGATATTTGCAAATGACATATGGGGTAAAGGGCTAGTATCTAAAATCTATAAAGAACTCACCAAACTCTATACCCGAAAAATAAATAAGCCAGTGAAGAAATGGACAGAAGACATGAATAGAAACTTTTCCAAAGAAGACATCCAAATGGCCAACAGATATATAACATTTATTTCTGCTGTAGTCTTTATTATCGCCCTTCTACTGGTTTTGGGCTATATTTGCTGCTCCTTCTCTGGCTCTTTTAGGTGTAAGGTTAGGTTGTATATTTGGGACCTTTCATGCTTCTTGAGATAGGCCTGAATTGTAATGTACTTTCCACTTACAATTGCCTTTACTGCATCCCAAAGGGTTTGGACTACCGTGTTTTCATTTTCATTTGTTTCCATTGATTTTTAAAAATTTATTCTTTAATTTTCTGGTTAACCCATTCATACTTTTTTTTTTAATGTTTTATTTATTTTAGAGAGAGACAGAGTGTGTGTGTGTGAGCAGGAGAGGGGCAGAGAGTGAAGGAGACACAGAATCTGAAGCAGGCTCCAGCTGAGTTGTCAGCACAGAGCCCAATGCAGGGCTTGAACCCACCAACTGTGAGATAATGACCTGAGCTGAAGTTGATGCTTAACCAACTGAGCCACCCAGGTGCCTCACCCATTCATTCTTCAGTAGGATGTTCTTTGACGTCCATGTATTTGAGGGATTTCCAATTTTTTTCTTGTAATTGATTTTAAGCTTCATTGCATCGTCATCTGAAAATATGCAGGGTGTGATCTTGATATTTTTGTACTCGTGGAGGGCTGATTTGTGATCCAGTATGTGATCTATTTTGGAGAATGTTTCATGTGCACCTGAGAAGAATGTGTATTCTGGTGCTTTAGAATGAAATGTTCTGAATATATCTATTAAGTCTATTTGGACCAATGTGTCATTCAAAGACATTGTTTCTTTGTTGAGTTACTGCTTAGATGATCTCTCCATTGTTGTAAGTGGGGTATTAAGGTCCCCTACTCATATGGTATTATTATTAATAAGTTTCTTTATGTTTGTTATTAATTTGTTTATATACTTGGGTGTTCCAAGTTGGAGGCATAAATATTTACAATTCTTAGATCTTCTTGATGGGTAGACCCCTTTAATTATGATATAATGCCCTTCTTCATCTCCTGTTATAGTCTTTGTTTTAAAATCTAGTTTGTCTTGCAAAAGAATGAACTTGGAACACTTTCTTACAATGAACCTGGACCATTTTCTTACACCATACATAAAAATAAACTCAAAATGAATGAAAGACTTAAATGTGAGACAGGAAACCGTGAACATCCTAGAGGAGAACACAGGTAGCAATCTCTTTGACCTTGGCCACAGCAACTTCTTACTCAACACGTCTCTGGAGGCAAGGGAAACAAAAGCAAAAATGAACTATTGGGACCTCATGAAGATAAAGAGTTTCTGCACGGTGAAGGAAACAATCAAAATGCAACTTACAGAATGGGAGAATACATTTACAAATGGCATATCATAAAGGGTTAGTATGCAAAATCTATAAAGAACTTAACAAACTCAACACCCAAAACACAAATAATCCAGTGTTCAACATTACTCATCAACGGGGAAATACAAATCAAAACCACAATGAGATACCACCTCACACCTGTCAGAATGGCTAAAATTAACAACTCAGGAAACAACAGATGTTGGCAAGGATGTGGAAAGAGAGGAACCCTTTTGCACTGTTGGTGGGAAGGAAAACTGGTGTAGCCACTCTGGAAAGCAGTATAGAAGTTCCTCAAAAAGTTAAAAATGGAACTATCCTCTGACCCAGCAATTGCACTACTAGGTGTGTATCCAAAGGATACAGGTATGCTGTTTTGAAGGGGCACATACACTCCAATGTTTATAGCAACACTATCGACAATAACCAAAGTATGGAAAGAGGCCAAATGTCCATCGACAGATGAATGGATAACGGAGATGTGATGCGCACACACACACACACACACGGGACAATTACTCAGCCATCAAAAAGAATGAAACCTTGCCATTTGCAACAACATGGATGGAACTAAAATATATTATGCTAAGTGAAATTAGTCAGAGAAAGACAAATATCATATGACTTCACTCATATGTAGAATTTAAGATACAAAACAGATGAACATAAGGGAAGGGACGCAAAAATAATATAAAACAGGAAGGGGGACAGACAATTAAAAGACTCTTAAATACAGAGAACAAATGGAGGGTTGCTGGAGGGATACTGGGTGGGAGGATGGGCTAAATGGGCAAGAGGAATTAAGGAGGAGACTTGTTGGATGAGCCATGGGTGTTATATATAGAGGATGAATCACTGGGTTCTACTTCTGAAATCATTATTACACTATATGTAACTAACTTGGATGTAAATTAAAAATAAATAAATAAAATAAAGTTAACTGAAATGAAAAAAATAAATAAAAATGACAATTTTAAAATATATGGAAAATAGCACTGCTGCCTACATCATAGAATATGTAAAAAATAAAATCCAAATGCATTAAACATTTAAAGACAGAAAAGAAATACATTTTTGGTCTTGGAGTAGAAAAAAATTTTTAAGCAGAACAGAAAACACCAAACTTATAAAGGAAATACAAAAACTAACATTTTTGTGGCAAAATGTGTAAGGGTATCTATTGAAGAAATGTTCATAATAATCAAAAATAGAATACAAACTAAATGTCCACTAATAAACAAAATATGATAGTCATAAAATATTATGTACCCATTAAAAAGAATGAGGTATTTCTGAACATGCAAACATAGAAAATGCTCTAAAATATATTATTAGGTTACAAGAGAAATTTCAGAAAAATATGTATAGCTAATTTTGTTTTAATTAAAATGTATGGGGGTATGTGTGTATGAGTAAGTTTTTGCATAATAAGAATACTATTTTGAAAAAAAATAAAACCTAGCTTTTCTGATATAAGTATGGCTACTCTGGCTTTCTTTTGACGTCCATTAGCATGATAGATGGATCTCCATCCCCTAATGTTCAATCTGCAGTTGTCTTTAGGTCTAAAATGAGTCTCTTGCAGGCAACATATAGCTGGATTTTTTTCTTCTTTATCCATTCTGATACCTTATGCCTTTGGATTGGAGCATTTAGTCCATTTACATTAATTTTTTAAAAATGTTTATTTATTTTTGAGAGAGAGTGAGAGAGAGAGAGAGAGTTGGGGAGAGGCAGAGGGAAAGACACAGAATCTGAAGCAGGCTCCAGGATCTGACCTGTCAGCAGAATGCTCAGCATGGGGCTCTAACCCACAAACTGTGAAATCATGAACTGAGCAAAACTCAGATGCTTAACCAATTGAGCCACCCAGGCACCCCTAGTCCAGTTACATTCAGAGTGATTATTGAAAGATATGAATTTAGTGCCATTGTGTTACCTGTAGAGTTGTTGTTTCTGATGATGTTCTCTGGTCCTTTGTAGTCTTTCTTGCTTTAGTCTTTTTTTATTCTCCCCTCAGAGAGTCCCCATTAAAATTTCTTGCAAGGCTGGTTAGGTGGTCACAAACTCCTTTGTTTTTTTTTTTTTTAATGTTTTTATTTGTTTTTGAGACAGAGAGAGACAGAGCATGAGCAGGGGAGGGGCAGAGAGAGAGGGAGACACAGAATCTGAAGCTGGCTCCAGGCTCTGAGCTGTCAGCACAGAGCCCAACCTGGGGCTCAAACTCACATACTGTGAGATCATGACCTGAGCTGAAGTCAGATGCCTAACTGACTGAGCCACCCAGGCACCCCTGGTTTTTATTCATAAGAGAAAGGCTTCATTTCTCTTTCTATTCTGAATGACAGCATTGCTGGATAAAGGATTCTTGGCTGCATATTTTTCTTATTCAGCACATCGAATATTTCCTGCCACTCTCTTCAGGCCAGCCAAGTTTCAGTAGACAGGTCTGCTACTAACCTTATGTCTAATCTTGTAGGTTAAGGACCTAGCTGCTTTCAGAATTCTCTCTTTATCCTTTTATTTTGCAAGTTTCACTATGATATGTCATGACGTTGACCTGTTTTGTTAATTTTGTAGGGAGTTCTCTGTGCCTCTTGGACTTGGATGCCTGTTTCCTTCCCCAGATCAGGGAAATTCTCAGGTAGAATTTGTTAAAAAAACAAAACAAAACAACTCTGTCCCTTTTCCCCACTCTTCTTCCTTGACTCCTATAATATAGATATTGTTTCATTTCATGGAATCACTTAGTTCTCCAAGTCTTTCTCTGTGATCTAGTAATTTCCTTTCCTTCTTTTTTCAGCTTCATTATTCTCCATAGTTTTATCTTCTGTTTCACCTATTCTCTCCTCTACTTCTTCAATCCTTATTGTCACTGTATCCAGTTTATTTTGCATCTCAGTTATAGCATTTTTAAATCCATCCCGACTAGTTCTTAGGTGTTTGATCTCTGAAGTGTTTCTCTGGTGTCTTCTGTTATTTTCTCAAGCCCAGCTCATAGTCTATGACTGTTGTTCTAAAATTTTGTTCAGATATATTGCCTATATGTTTTTTTGAACAAGTTTCTGGCTGTGATTTCTTCTTGACCTTTCTTTTGGGGATAATTCCTCTGTCTTGTCATTTTGGCTACGTGTCTGTCCTTTGCATGTTTTAAAAGCTTATTATATTTCCTGCACCTGACAGCACTACTATATTAAAAAGGGGGGGGGGCGCCTGGGTGGCTCAGTTGGTTGAGCATCCAGCTTCCACTCAGGTCATGATCTCACAGTTTGTGAGTTTGAGCCCAGCATCAGGCTCTGTGCTGACAGCTCAGAGCCTGGAGCCTGCTTCAGATTCTGTCTCCCCCTCTCTCTGCCCCTCCCCTGCTAGTGCTCTGTCTCTCTCTCTCTTAAAAATAAATAAACATTAAAAAATGTAATAAAAAGGGGTCAGACACTGTGTAGGGCCTGGCACTTCAGGAAGTGTTTCTGGTATATGCTGCATGCACTCTTCTGTTGTGTTTTGGCTACTCTTTCCCACTGGTCATTCCTCTGCAGAGCTCCTCCTTGCTTGCAGTCTTGGAGTGTTTGGACCTTTAAGTGTGTTTTGATTTGTTTGTTGAAGTAACCCTGGAAAAAAATGGTAGCGGGGCGGGGAGAAGCCTGATCCCCAAAAAAAGAGAAAAGGAATGAGAACAAAAAAACTCAGAGAATCAAAAACCTGTAAGGCTGATTTCAAAGACAAAGAAAGGAAAAAAAAAAAAAAAAGAAAGAAAGAAAAAAGCAGAAGAAAAGAAAAAAAAAAGAAGCAAAAAAAAAAAAAAAAAAAAAAAAGAGAATGAAAATGCCTGATCCAAATAAAAAGAGAAAAGGAAAACAAAACAAAACAAATAAGAAACCATCAGCCTGATTCCAAAAGAAAAAAAGGAGAAGGGAAAAAAGAAAAGAAAAGAAAAGAGCTGTCTGTTGGTGGATGGGGGTGCTGCCTGTCTGTGCTGGTCTGGAGGAGAGGCCAGCTGAATTGGCTCGAGTCAGTCTTGCCCCAGTAAATAAGCAGTTGCCAGGCACAGGAGGCCAGGTTTGGGATAAGTGGGTCCTGCCTCCTTTGGGGGCTGCTGTGTTGCTCTCTGAAGTCCCACCATGTTGGTGTTGGGGTAATAATGGTGCCACCTCAGTTTCTTATCCTCCAAACAGCGATCTCAACCCCTGCTGTTCAGGCAGCCCTCATAGAATAGGAAGGGCAGTGGGCTCGCCCTACACCACAACTCTCCTGGATTTTTTTCTTTGGCGTGTGGCTGGGATTCAAAACCTAAAGTCTTAAAGGACCCGCCACTTCACGGATAGGCTCCCCTGTTCTGGAGCAGAGCCTCTCTACTCTGCTGTTGAAAGGCCTTTGGCTGGTACCTTCAGGGTCTTTTGTCCTTGGGGAAGTAATAAACCGTCTTCCAAAAGTACTCCAGGAAGGGGACTTTTCTCTCCTAGCGCACCCTGTAGATCTTTATACCACCCTATGCACTCAAAGTCCAGCTCCCTCCTCCCCAGGAGTTTGCATCACAGCTCTGCTCCACAGAAAGTCAGGCACTTTCAAAACCTCAGAGTTTGAGCTCCAAAAGCTGTTTGCAAAAAAACCTGGGCCATTCAATACATCTTTTTTCCCAGTCCGTGGTCCAGAGAGGTTTCCCTCTTGTGCTAACTCGATGCCATACTTTCTCAACCCCTCTCTCTTTCTCTTCCTTTTGTCCTCCATGGAAAGTGTTCCTTCCCCTCCACAGCACCACCATTTTTCTCTCCCCAATTCACATCCACGCACCTTGCACCCGCCAGTTGTCTTCCTTCCACTGTGGAGATCCTTCCGCCAGTCCTTAGATCAATTTCCTGGGTGTTCCAAGTAATTAGACATCAATACAGCTTTGAGGGATGAGGAAAGCTCAGTGTCCCCCCCTACTTCTCCACCAAGTTAACTCTAATTTGCCTAATTTTTTAATTTTTATTTTTTGCAGTGTCTTTAGCACATTTCGGTATTAAGGTTATTCCGACCTAACAAAATGAATTAAAGTGTTCCTTCCTCTCCTGGTTTTGAAAAAATATTTTGTGTAATATTGGTATTATTTCTTCCTTAAGTGTATAAAAGAATTCATATGTGGATCTGGTGCATCTGGGTTTAGAGTTTTCTAAATTGTGGCCTATTTAGATTTCCCATTTTAAAAAAATTGTATTTTTTCTGATTCCTGGTGATGTTGAACATTTCTTCTTTGGTGTTCATATCCTTTACCCAATTTCTTGTGTAGCCTAAACACTAATCTTTTATCACTTGTAATCTTTAATAAATGCCTTATCCATCTGCCTAGGATCTAACTATTTTTCTAGTATCTTTTGTCATATAATTTTGATATTAAAAAAACCATCATTCCTTCCTTTTAAAACGTATGCTTTTTGGGTTCTTAAGAATCCTTTCCTCCCCACCAATACCCCCAATATCATGTGGTCTCTCTCCAACATTTGTTTATTCTGATAGTTTTGCTTTATACAGTTAAATATTTTAATTATCACGAGAGTTAAACTGCTTAAGTTTAAGGTATACAGTGTGTTGATTCAGTTCACTTATATGTTCCAAAATAATTACCACCATAGTATTACCTAAAACTTCTATCATGTGACATAATTTCCATTTCTTTTTTTAGTGATGAGAACATTTAAGATCTACACACTTAGCAACTTTCAAGTATATAATACAGTATTGTTAACCATAATCAAAATGCTATACATTACATCCCCCAAACTTATTCATCTTCTAACTGAAAGTTTGTACCCTTTACCCAACACCCCACTTCCCCACTCCCCAGCCTATGGTAAACACCATTCTACCCTGTTTTTATGAGTTTTTCTTTTATAGATTATACATATAAGTGTGATATCATACTGTATTTGTAATGACACAGATGCTGATTCAACTCTTCCTATCTTTATAATGAGTCATTTTGATAAAAAATATATATTTAAATCTCCACCCTTCCTCCACCAGTTGAGTCATGATGCAATCTTTATTATACACTAATTTCTCTTTTATACAAGGATCTGTTTCTGGGCTCTTTATTTTGAACTTTGGATATACCAGTCTGTTCCTGTGTAAGTACAGCACTGTTTTTATTACTCTTTGTAGTATATCTTAATATCTGGGAAGGCTGTCTCCTTTCTTTGCTATTATTTTTCAAAATTGACTTAGCTCTTTTTACATATTCTTTGTTTTCCTATATTTGTCTTATAATTACTTTATCAAAATCCTTAATCTTGATTGTTTTTACATATTATCATGGAAAATCTCAAACATATACTAAAGTAGGGAGAATGGGAAAAACAGTCTAATGAACTCCCATGGATTTCATCACCAAACTTCAAAAATTATGATGGCCATTTTTGTCTTGTATATTGCCCCCCCTTTTCTTACTCCACCAGATTATCTAAAATCAGGCATAATATCATGTCTTTGTATCAACAAATGTTAAATCACTATTCAAGTTTTCCTGCGTCACTTCTTTCAGATGGAATGTCTATTTTTATTTTTTCAATTGAGGCTTAATTAACATAAGCATTATACAATTTTCAGGTGTACAGCATAATAATTTAATATTCACATATATTGCAAAATGATCAAAAGTCTAGATAGCATCTGTCACTATATGTAGTTACAAAAATTATTTTTCTTGTGATGAGAACTTTAAAGACCATAGAGACGTACAGACTTTCAAATAGGCTTTATAGTCCTATTAACTACAGTCACCATGTTATCTATGCATTATATCCCCATGACTTATTTATTATATAACTGGATGTTTGTACTTCTTGACCCCCCCCCCTTAACCAATCTTTCCCACCCTCTAGCCCTCACCTCTGGCAATTATCTATCTGCTTCTTTATATCTGCAAGTTGATTTTTCAAGACACTATATATAAGTGAGATTATACAGTATTTATCTTTCTCTATGTAACTTATTTCACTTAGTATAATGCCCTCAAGGTCCATCTATGTTGTTACAAATCACATAATTTCATTCCTTTTTTAAGGTTGAATAATATTTCACTGTATATACACAACACATTTTCTTTATCCATTCATCCACTAATGAATACTCAGTTTGTTTCCATGTCTTGGCTACTGTAAATAATGTAGCAATGAACATGGGGTGCTTATGCCTTTTTGAGTTAGTGCTTTTGTTTTCTTTGTATAAATACCTAGAAGTGGAATTCCTGGATCATATGGTAGTTTGATTTCTAATTTTTTGAGGAACCTCCATACTGTTTTTCATAGTAGCTGCACCAACTCCCCCCCTTCATATTAAATTTTAATTAATAAAAAAGTGAGACAATATCTAAACTAAACTATCATGACAATTATCGCAAAAACTGAAAATTACTTTATACAAATATAAAAGACAGGCATCTGGCTTTGACAGTTATTTAAATCTTTAGTAACTGTTATAACTGAAGCACTTGACTTCAAAGTGTCAAAGGGAAAAAAAGTTCTGAGTCTTCTTAATTAAAAAAAACATTTTTTAAAAAGCTAAATATGGCTAAATCTAGATCTAAATCTATGCAGTAACATTCTAAAAGACTGTAAAAAAAAATTTATAATTAAGTGTCTTAGTTAACCAAATGAAAATAATGTAATATAATCAGAAACTCAGAAACTATAGTTCAGGGGTGCCTGGGTGGCTCAGTCAGTTAAGCATCCGACTTTGGCTCAGGTCATGATCTCAAGGTTGCTGGGTTCGAGTCCCGTCGGGCTCTGTGCTGACAGCTCAGAGCCTGGAGTCTGCTTTGGATTCTGTGTCTCCCTCTCTCTCTTTCCCTCCCCTACTCATGCTCTGTCACTCTCTCTTCTCAAAAATAAACATAAAAAAAAAAAAAAAACTGTAGTTCAGCATGGCATATCTTTTCTTTCTGTTTCTTGTGCAGGGACAGAAGATGTGGGTGTAGGCAGTATTGATAAAGTAGATGCTCCATTAGCATCAGATGATTTATTTGGCTGGTGATCAGCCATAATGTAAATGGTTTAGAAGGAAGAGTGTTTGGGGGTAATAGTTGCATGAAACACTGGTATGATGGGGTGCTATATTGATGTAGAACTACTGTATGTCTCTGCTCTTGGCAGTCTGTAGTCTGTATAATTGTGTCTGCTTATTTGAGGCAAAATATTCTGTGGGAACAATCTACTGGCATCGCTGGAATGCCTGTCTTCCATTCCATTGGCAAACCCACTAGTGGCTGTTGCTTGCATCATTTCCCTTCTGTAATCCCTACCTTTTGGGAAGCTATTAATTTCTATCTTCTTTGCTTCTTTTTGTCTCTTTTTTATTTCAAGCCATTCTTTTGTTTTTCCTCTGTGAAATTTCTGTTTGACATTGTAGTCATATTTTTCCTCAGAAGAGCTAATATGCTCAGACCAGTTATCTTCAGAATCATAAGGTGCTTGGATTATTGCTTGGATTAGAAGAATGTGATTTGAACTATGAAGAGCTCTATGGTTGTGTGAATTATCCTGTGGAGAGTAATTGGTCCCACTATCTCTCTCTTGAACTCTGTGAATATGCACATTTTTTGCATTACTGTGACCTGTGCTGTCATTATATTTATTTTCAAGACTATCAGGTCTTTGCAGTGTTTTATTTGACGGTGAATGATTTTCAGTGTCTTGCATTTTTTCATGTCTCTCATCACGGCTCATGGGGTGACTCTTCGATGAGCATTTAAGTGCCTGGTAAGGAAGACTGCCAGTCCCCCTCTGGTCATGACAGCTCAGCTTGCCCTTGCCTTCCTCTTCCTCTGAGGCCTGGCTTGCCCCCTGGGTTCTGTCAGCTCTTTCCAGTTGCTGCTTTTTTTCTTCATGCACAAGTCTGGCCACCAGCCTTCTAGTTTAGAGACAGACCTAGTCCAGGACCTGCTGGATGCTGGTCCCAAGGGCCCTGGAGATGCACAGGAGTGAGATGCCTTCCGGAGGAGGATGGTGTGGCTGTACCAATTTGAAGAAAAAATTAGAACTGGTTTGCTTAAAATAGGATCAATCCACATAAAGCCCACAGATTTTATGTGGTTTATATGATCATAACCCCCCTTTTTCTCCTCCTCCCATTTATTTGTTTAAAAAGCTGTTTTATTTATCTTGTATTATGATTTTTATTATGGGTTTTGCTAATTGCAAACATGTTCTTTTATTCCTTGTATTTCCTGTAACTTGTTAAATGTAGAGATTTGACTAGGTTGAAGTTCATTTTCCTTTGGCAAGAACATTTCAAGAGATGTTGTTGCATACTTCATATTGTATTGCATCATGAATCAAATAATTGACTTTCTTTTTGTGTGGATAAGATTTATTTTGAGTTCAGGTATGTTGTTAGCCTAACCCATTCATCATCAAGTTTCCCAAGCTAATACCATAGCTTTCAAACATGACCCCTGGGAATCTCCAAAATTCTTCCAGAGAGTCTGCAAGGCCAAAAAGACTTCAAAATAGTAATAGATATTATTTACATTTTCTCACAAGTGTATAGCAGAAATTTTCAGAGGTTATGTGACATTTTTGTTCTAAATTCCTCTCAGTTTTAATTTCTAATATGATATTCAGAGATATAAGCCCCTTATAGAAAATCTCTTCATCCTCAATAATTTTGAAAATGTGAAGCATTCCTGAAAGCAAGAAGTTAGGGAACAACTGAGCTAATGGGTTTAGCAGCCAGTGATTATTATCCCTGAATTTATTATTTCATTAGGTGTTACAAATAGTAATATTAATATTAAACTGTACATCTGATCTTGTCACTCTTCTGCTTAAAACAGCTTTCTATTGTTCTTATCTTAGGTATTTTGCAACATCTAAAGAACATGATAGAGTATCTTACTGTAGATAATGATCCTCTATTGATGCTTTTGTGCTGAGGGAATTTTCTATTTCTGGATACAAAGCAAGAAGTTGATATTCCAGAATTTATCTAGAGAACTATTCCTGGGGGAACAGAGAAACTACAGAAAACAGCATAAGATAAATGAAAAATACAAAAAAAGAGAATGAAAGAAATGTTAGTCAGTGAAAAAGTCTTACATGCATCCTAATGGTGTTCCAGAAGGAGAGGAGAAAGAGTATGTGGCAGAAGAAACATTTGAAGAGAAAATGGCAAAGAAGTTTCCAAAATTCTCTCAATGGCTCTCTATGCCTTGCACCTTCCCATCTCTTTTTTCTTGTTCTTTTCCCTGTGCTTCAGTTTGGATAATATATATTGACTTTTCTTCAAATTTACTGATCCTTTTTCCTATGTCCAGTTAGCTGTTAAACCTATACAATGAATTCTTAATTTTGGCTATTGTATCTCTCAAGTCCAGAATATCTATTTGCTCTTTTTTATTATTTTATTATTATCATTATTATTATTATTTTAGTGAGCTCTATGCCCAACGGGGCTTAAGCTCATAACCCTGAAATCAAGAGTCAAATACTCTACCAACTGACCCAGTCCTATTTGCTCTTTTTTTATAGATACAGCTTTATTGTTTAAGTTCTATATATTTTCATCTGTTTCATATATCTTTTCCTGTGCTTTCCTTAACACATTCATAATACTAATTTAAAAGTCCTTGTCTGCCGATTCCAACATCTGGGTCACTCTGTGGGTCTGCTTCTAATGGCTGTATTTTCTCTTGATTGCAAGTTACATTTTTCTTCATATTTGTATGTATTGTATTTTTTTTTTATTGTATGTTGAGCATTGTATATCCAAAAGCTTATGGGAACTGAAAGATTTTGTCCCAGGGAGTGCATATCTTTTCCACTGTTAGGAAGTTGGAATAAGAGACAATGAATCTGAGTCAATCAGGCATTATGCTCTGTTGGATTTGGATTTCAATGTCACTTTGTTTGAGTTCACCTCAGGTTTCAAACTTCTTGAGGGTGATATTTGGAGTTCTCTGCTGTGTGTATAACATACCTATTCCTCTAGCAGGACTTTGAGATCAGGCATTGTGAGACCAATCACATCTCACTTGGAAGCAGAAGCCCTGCAATTAACAAATTTATAATCTGTCTATGAAAGACAACCTAAAAAATAATTCCAAATAAAAAAAGACAAAAATCAATCAAAATACTATCATTTTAATAAAACAACATCATTATTTCAATGTATTTTCTTATGAAGTTGTTCTGGGACTATATAGGTTATAATTGTTTCATTATTTAATTGAAAATCTGAAATTAAGTATGTACTTTTATTGAGGGTGAAGTTACTATCAAGAAACATTTTCTGCCAAATCCTAAAGGAAAATCATATTCATAATGAGACTGTTTTTAAAATTTGTCTAAATTCCAGTGGTAAGGAGGCATCTCTACTTTTGCATTCTTGCAAGTTGATTAGTGTGGTAATGTCAATTTGATGTGGCTTCTTGAATTACTATTATAATTCTCATTGGGACTCAGGTCTATCAAAAATTCTTTTATTTATTTATTTTTTAAGTTTATTTGTTTATTTTGAGAGAGAGAGAGAGAGAAAGAAAGAGAATGAGAGAGACAGAGAGAGAGAGCAGGGGAGGGGCAGAAAGACAAGGAGAGAGAGGGAATCCCAAGCAGGCTCCACACTGTCAGCACAGAGCCCAATGCAGGGCTCAAACTCATGAACTGTGAGATCATGACCTGAGGTGAAATTGAGAGTCAGATGCTTAACCAACTGAGCCACCCAGGAGCCCCTCAACAATTCTTTTAAATAAGTCTTTTAAATTAACACCTAAACTTCCTAATTCTGGAGTATTAATTTTGGTTAATCTCTTAGGTAAGTACATCTAAAGCTAATAGTAGCTTTTCTTTAAGGGTAGATAAGTCATATATTTTCCAAACCTTTGAGTATCTAAGAATAAATTTGTTACTTTTCTACATGAAAGACAATTTAAACATAGATTCTAATGTCACATCCTTTATCCCTCAAAACTCTGATGATATTGCTTCATTAAGTAGTTGGTATTTAATATAACAGAGGAGAAGTCTGATGTCAATGTGATTTTTGCTTCTTCAAATATACCATGTTTTATCTCCATCCTTCACCTATCCGCCAAATATCCACCCATGGCATATGCACTCTCTTAACCCAATAACCAACTAAAACTCGTAGGATTTTTCTTTATCTTGTGTATTACTCAAACATCCTACCAAAATATTTTAAAATACAGCTCTCTTTTTTATGATTTGAATGTATTTCACAAGGCTGAAGTAAAGCATTGGCCATTACTCTGAGGGCCATCCTAGTCAGATGTGGTGATGAACAAAGAGCTTGGCAAGCTCTAGATTGTCCTTATTCTCCTTTACTTCACCTCCACCTTGTCTTCCTATCTGCCAGACTTGATGATGAGAAACAAATACTTGATTTGGACCCACAGAAGCAACAACTACACAGAAGCAAAAGTGGTCATGTGGGCAGGAATGGAGGTTATGCATGGACTTAGCAACATGGATCTTCACTGACTAAAACCACTGCAATGAAATAAAGCTAGAATAGTACACACCAAAAATGAACCCTTGATTTAGGATCATTCCATGGAGGATAAGTCAACTTTGGTAGCAGGTTGATTACATTAGATCAATTCCATCATTCGAAGGGTACACTTCATTCTCACTGGAAGAGACTTACTTTGGAAGCATATTTCCTTTTCCTGCCCATGATGCTTCAGCTCAAACCACCACAACCAGTAGATTTATAGAATGCCTTACTCATAATATTCCAAAATTCTTTGGAATGTATAGTATTCCAAAATTCCTTGGAATATATAGTATTCCAAAATTCCTTGGAATATATAGTATTCCAAAATTCCTTGGAATATATAGTATTCCAAAATTCCTTGGAATATATAGTATTCCAAAATTCCTTGGAATATATAGTATTCCAAAATTCCTTGGAATATATAGTATTCCAAAATTCCTTGGAATATATAGTATTCCAAAATTCCTTGGAATATATAGTATTCCAAAATTCTTTGGAATATATAGTATTCCAAAATTCTTTGGAATATATTTTTCCCACCAAAAAATTCATTTAACAGTAAATGAAGTGTGGTGATATGTTTATCTCATAAAATTCACTAGTCTTACCATGTCCTCATCATCTAAAAATAACTGTCCTAATGGAATGGTAGAATGGCCTTTTGCTTTAAAACACTAAATTATCTTTTACAGCAATTAAAACATTTTATTTTATCTTCATTTATTCTATTATTGACACTCTTCATTTCTTTATTTTGATCTATGTTTCTGATGTATATAATATTTTTTCTCCTTTAAGAATATTCTGTAACATTGCTTGTAGTTTTACTGGCAATGGATTCCTTCAGTTTTGATTTGTCTGAGAATATTTTTATTTCATCATTTTAAAAATCATTTAAAAAAATTTTTAAAGTAATCTCTACACCCAATACAGGGCTCAAACTCACAACTCCAGATCAAGAGTCTCACACTCCACTGACTGAGCCAGCCAGGCACCCCTATTTCATCTTCATTTTTAAGGATACTTTTGCTGACATTGATTTATGGGTTGAGTTTTCTTCTTTCAGCACTTGAAAGATGTCACTTTGTCTTCTTGTTTACATACTTTTTTGGTGAGACATGTGTTATAATTCTAAGCCTTGTCTCTTTATAGGTAATGTTTCCTTTTCCCTGAATACTTTTAAGATTTTTGTCTTTGGTTTGCTACTGTCTGAATATAATATGTCTTAAAGAGTGGGGTTTTGGTATTTATTATACTTGGTGTTCTCTGAGCTTCCTGGCTCTGTGACTTAACTGTTTATCAGTAATTCTGGAAAAATTTTGGCTATTACTTATTCATATATTCTGCCTTTTCTTCTCCTCTGAGATTCTAATTATGCATGTATCAGGCCATTTGATATTGTCTCACATCTCTTGGATAGTCTGTCCTGTTCTTTCCTTTAATGTGTTCTTTTCTTTTTACATTTCAGTTTGGGTGATTTTTATTGACCTATCTTCAAATTTACTGATTCCTTGCTTACTTGTGTTGAGTCTACTGATGAGCTCATCTAAACATTGTTCATTTCCATTACTGTGTTTTTTTATTTTGATCATATGGGTCTTCCTTTGCACTGCTCTCCAGGGAGAATCTGTCTCTTGTATCTGTCCTAGTCATATTGTACTATTATTTTAAAAATCAAATCACTTTATCCTGAGGTGGTGGGTAAGGAAGGAGGGTATTCTATGATGTTCAGATTAAGTAATAGCTGTAAGTAGGCACTGTAAACTTAGGTTTTGGGTATGGACATCATAAGTGTTTCTATCTCTCCTAAAAATGTAATTATTAGACCTAGCATTTCTTCCTGCTCCTCCTTCAAGGGTAGAGCATTCTTTTTGCCTACAGTTTTTGGTGCCCTTTTCACCTCAATTTAAGTGTTTTTTGTTCCATAGAAAAAATAGAAAAGATGGGTTTCAGCAGTGGCTGTTGTTTCCCTCTCACACCCAGCACAGTGAAGGAATCTTTCTCAGGATTCTCCCCACTCTTGCTTGTGAAAGCCTGGTTGAATTCCTGGAGGAATATCCTGTAAGAGTGTGAAATTTCCTGTCCAAAAAGTCATCGCTAAGACAGATATCAAGAAACTTTCTGCTTATGTTTTATTCTAGTAGTTTCATGGTTTTAGGTGTCACATTCAAGTCTTTATCCATTTTGAGTTAATTTTTGTGTATGGTATAAGAGTGGTCCAATATTATTCTGTTGCATGTAGTTGTCCAGATTTCCCAGCACTATTTATTGAAGAGATTGTCCTTTCCTCATTGTGTATTTTTGGCTCCTTTGTTACAAATTTGTTGGCCATACATGCATGGGTGTATTTCTGGGCTCTCTATTCTGTTCCATTGATCTATGTGTCTGTTTTTATGTCAATATCACATTGTTTTGATTATTATAGTTTTGTAATATAGTTTGGAATCAGGGAGCATGATGTCTCCAGCTTTGTTCTTCTTTCTCAAGATTGTTTTGGCTATTTGGGTTTTTTGATGGTTCTACACAAATTTTAGGATTTTTGTTGTATTTCTATGAAAAGTGCCATTGGATTTTGATAACTAGTTATTTATAGATTACTTTGGGTTGTCTGGACATTTTAATGATATCAAGTTTTCTAATTCATGAACATGGAATATTTTCCATTTATTTGTATCTTCTATTTTTTCATCAATGTCTTACAGTTTTCAGTGTAATCTCTCACACCCTTGGTTAAATTTATTCGTAGGTATTTTATTCTTTTTGATGGAATTGTAAATAAGATTCTTTTAAAATTTCTCATTATAATAGTTTGTTATTAGTGTATAGAAATGAAGCATATTTTTCCCTATTGATTTTTTATCCTGCAGCTTTACTGAATTCATTTATTCTAACAGTTTTTTGGAGGAGTCTTCAGGGTTTCCTGTATATAATATTATGTCATCTGCAAATAGTGACAGTTTTATTTCTTTCCTGATCTGGATGACTTTATTTCTTTTTCTTACCTTATTGTTATGGCTAGGACTTCTAATACTACGTTGAATAAAAGTGGCAAGACTGGGCATCTTTGCCTTGTTCCCAATCTTAACGAAAAGCTTTTAGCTGTTCACTGCTGAGGATAATGTTAACTGTAGATTGTCATATATGGCCTTTATTATGGTGAGGTAAATTTTCTCTATACATACTTTGCTGAGAGTTTCTTTTTTTAATCATATATGGATGTTGAATTTGTCAAATGCTTTTTCTGCCTCTATTGAGATGATCATATGATTTTTATCCATTCTAATGTGGTATATTACATTGATTGACTTACAGATATTGAACCATCCTTGCATCCCAGGAATAAATTTCACTTGATCATGGTTTATGTACTTTTTAATGTATTCTTGAATTTGGTTTGCTAATATTTTGTTGAGACTTAAAAAAGTTATTTTTATTAAGTTTATTTATTTATTTTGAGAGAGAGAGAGAGCACAAGTAGGGAAGGGGCAGAGAGATGGAGAGACAAAATCCCAAGCAGGCTCTGCACCATCAGCACAGAGCCTGATGCAGGGCTCAAACTCATGAACCGTGAGATCATGACCTGGGCCAAGATCAACAGTCAGACGCTCAACTGACTATGCCCCCCAGGCACCCCTATTTTGCTGAGACTTTTGCATCTATGTTCATTAGGGATATTGGCCCATTAATTTTCTTTTCTTGGGGTGTCTTTCTCTGGTTTTGTTATCAAGGTAATGCTAGCCTTATAAAATGAGTCTGGAAGTGTTCCCTCCTATTTTTTGGAAGATTTTGATATTGATTGATATTGATTCATCTGTAGATGTTTGGTAGAATTCATCAGTAAAGCTATGTGGTCCTGGGCTTTTGTTGTCAGGTGGTCTTTGATTATTAATTCTTACTAGTAATCAGAGTGTTCAGATTTTCTATTTCCTCATGCTTCATTCTTGATAGATTGTATATTTCTAGGAATTTATCCATTTCTTCTAGGTGTTCCAACATCTTGGTGTATAATTGTTCATAGTGGTGTCTTGTGATACATTGTATTTCTGTAGTGTCAGTTGTAGCATCTCCTCTTTCATGTCTGACATTATCTGAGTCCTTTCTTTTTTTCTTAGTGAGCCTAGATAAAGGTTTGTCAATATTGTCTATCTTCTCAAAACCAGTTTTTGGTTTCATTGATCTTTTCTATTGTGTTTTCAATCTCTATTTCACTTATTTCCACTCTGACCTTTGCTATTTCCTTCCTTCTTTTAATTTTGGGCTTTATTTATTCAACTGTTTTGAGTTTCTTGAGGTATAAAGTTAGGTTGTTTGAGATTTTACTTGTTTCTTGATGTAGACATTTATTGCTATGAACTTTCCTCTTAGAACTGCTTTTGCCACATCACATAAATTTTGGCATACTGTATTTCCATTTTTGTTTGTCTCAAGTTATTTTTTTGTCTTTTGATTTCATCTTTGACCCATTGGTTTTTCAGAATTGAAATATACTTATTAAAATAAAATCATTTATAGTTCTAGAACTCAATGTAATTTAGTTGCTAATTTAACAGTGAATATCATGTTTCATTTATATTACATCAACATCCACATGTGTGGTATGCATTATAAGATTAATATGGATTATTTGATATCTCAAAAAGTTTTCCAGGAGCTAAGTACAAATTCTGGGAGTACTGCAGTAAGTTCTGAGTGCCCACAGAACCACAAACTGGAACATGAAAAAAAAGCAAGAAAATGGAGGCTTGACACTATTGGCAAATGACTATTAAGCAAAAATCTATTGAATATGTACTAACAGAGAGGAAGGAAAAATTAATTTTTTAAATTTATTTTGCTGCTCAAATCTTTACATACTCTGGTTGTGTGTATGTCTCAACCTTCTGACCTTCATTGTATTCTGACAACTGCCATTTGTTTTGAGGACACAGAGCAAAAAATATGGAGAAGCATTCCCCTGAGGCCATGAGTAATATTAGGAGGGCAGATGTTTTAAGGTCACAGTTACCATTATGGTAGTGCTGAGTGTCAGATTCTGAGTGACAAAGGCATCCTTCCGTTCTTGCAAATGTGTGCATGTGTGTTTCTGACATATAGGGGCCTCTAAGATATGGGGACCAGAAGATTGGCTCCTCTTGCCAAGGTATAATTATAGTACTGGTTCTATCCTTTTTATTAAGTGCCAGTTAAATATCTTCTAATAGAACCCATTTCATTCACTTAGGTCACATATGTACCTTGGAAAATGGTTTAGATACCTCTTGATGGCTTCCTGTATTAGTTTTCTATTGCCAAGTAACAAATTACTACAAATTTAGTAACTTAAAAAATTATACATCTATTATCTTGGTTTCTGTGGGTCAGAATTTTGGGTATGACTTACATTCTTTTGCTCATAGTCTCACAAGGCTACAATCAAGGTATTATCTGGGATGTATTGTAATCCAAATGCTTGGTTGGTAAAGAATCTGCTTCCAAGATCATTTGGTTTATTTATAGAATTTATTTCCTTATGGCTACAAGGCTACATGGCTAGATGGCTACATGGCTGAAGCCCATTCTCAGGCTACCCAACATTCTATAGGCCAATTTAGTAACTTTTAATATTGACTTCTTCAACATAGTTTTTTACTGCATCAAGTCAACAAAAAGAATCTCTCTCCTCAGGGAAGGTCCAGTTCGGGCTTCGTGCCGACAGTGAGGAGCCTACTTGGGATTTTCTGTCTCCTTCTCTCCCTCCACTGTTCCCTCTCTGTCTCTCTCTCTCTCAAAATAAATAAATAAACATTAAAAGAAAAAAAAAGTAGAGACAAGATTCCAGTTCAGGTAGTAAGCTTTCAAAGGCCATTTTTCGTAATTGTTACATTACGCTGTCTCATTTTATATGCTTCAAAACTTCAATTTCCCTTTTTATCTATTCCTTTTTCAAGTTTATGCTGTTTTTCAAAAGTTCTATTTTCTCTGTTCAATTGGTGCTCAATTGCTACCACTGAAATTCATTTATTTATGTTTATTATTTTAGGTTTTTTTGTTTTTTGGAATTTTTTTCTCTGAGAAATTCTGTGATTTTGCTTTACTCCTGCATTTTTTTTTCTAGAAGAATATTCAGTCTGTTTGTATAAAGCCAAATGGTTGACAAAATATGGAAATCCTTTAGTACTGATTGGTAAGTAGCTGTCCCACCTCTGAATACTCCTCCTACCATCCAGTCTGCCTCAGTCCCCAGTTAAATAAGCGCTGGACCTCTTCACAATCTGACAACTAAATGATTAACATCTGACACAGTAGAAGGTCTTCATGTCTGCTTCCACTCTGGCCAGTGCCTAGTGCCATAAGGAATGAGAAATATTTTGCATTTCTGTTTTACTTAACTTGAATTCTTTTTCTTTTGTATTATTCTGACAGCTACTTTAAGCTCTTCATTATTATTCAGGTCACACTTTTTACAGGAAACAGGCAAGAAATTTTCCTATATTCTATGAGGAAGATTTAGGTTCTCTTGTTCTGTATTTCTTTTATATTTAGTGTGTAATTTCATGATAGTAATTATTTCATAATGTTTATCTGTATATATGTTTCTTTCTCCATTAGTGGCAGTGTCATTTCCTCTGGGCATCCTTAGTGGCTAGAATAGTGTGTGAGTACATAATTAATACTGTATTTGTTGAATGAAACAATGAATGATTGGTTAGATCAACCAGCAAGTGGAATGTCTGAAGAGACTACATAATGTGTGGTTGAATATATTTGGGGAAATTCAAATACAATAAAACCGTCTAGTTGGAGCCTTAGGGAGGCAAGTCTAGAATATGAGCATATCTATTAAAATCAATCAATTAGTGAGTCAATGGTGAATTATTTTCCCCTTTGCCATTAGTCTAGACAATTGCGAGTGAATTATTATAAACATGATTCTTTTTTATTTGTTTATAGGAAACATACAAAAAGAAACCTGATGGGCTTTATTATTCCAATCCCATTTTTCTTATTATAGAGTGCAACTTTTAATGTCTATATTAATATTTATAATTAGTTGAGTATTTTATAACTGAGCATCTATGTACTAAATAAATTATAATACATAATTTATTATAATTGAGCCTCTATTCGTAACTTTTTGAACAATCATGTACTATGCTCTGTGTTACATACTTTACAAAGCTAAGCAATAAAGCCACACAAATCTAAATGTGTTATTTCCAACTTAGAACCTTTTAAATGATCCCTCATTACTTTATAACAAATATCAGCTTTTAGGCAGAAAATCTAAATCAGTTCTCATGTTACAATTTACCTTTCGAGGAAGGCATTACTGATTTTCCAAGTCTGGATTAAGCAATTCTCCTAAAAGCCACCCAGTATTTCAACTGAGTTGAAAGACCCACAGTATAAAAATAAGTATTAACCACCCTCCACTAATTTCTTATTACTTACAAAAATTTCCTGTTTACTCTTCTGTTTCCTCTAGTATAGATTTCTTGATGCCGGGCTAGACCACAGTGATTACTAAATAAAAAATGAGTAGATTAATTTAAGCAAAAAATTACATTCAAAACAAGTTAACAAAACCTTATGATCTATTTATCAGGCTCTTCTTGTTTGGCAAAACACCTTTACATTGATTTATCCTGTCATTGACCTCTCTTAACCGACTTGAATCACAGGCATTATCACTATTTTAGAGATGAGAAAACCGTGTTAACACACGTGTTCCAAGAAACAGGCAAGAAGGCAGGAGTACTTGGACGTGAGCCCAGATCTCCCAACAAAAGGAGTTGCACCTTTTTCACTGCATCCTATGGCCTTCATTAACGATTGGTTCCCAATATAAAACTGAATATAAGGGATACAACTTCTGGTGAAAGGGTATGATTGGAAGTGCTTGCTCTGGCACAAAACTGAAAGAAAAGATGTGTTTTCGCCATTCTCTCATTACTTACAGTTTAAAGTATACTTTGTGAATTTTTAATATAAATGATGAAAAAATATACTTAAGGCTTTTTTGAAAATGTTTCTCTCAGCTCTTTAACTCTCACCAACCTATTTCCTTCCTTCTTTGCTGAGGCTCATAGAGGGCGCTCACAAAGTGCTACTCACTGGATAAAGCGAAGCTCCACTCAAAACACACTTCACACTGCAACTAAAAGGCGCAGCGCCACCACCTCAGACTTCCTTCTCCTTTCCAAGGCAGGAGGCGTGGCCAATTTCCCTCATTCAAATAAAAAACCAGGAGATTTGCATGGGGAACGGCTGAGCCGTGAGCCTATTGGCTGTCAGCACCGTGGGCGTGGCCAATAGTACGACCACAGAGCCCCGCCTACATTAATTTGCATAACGGCCCCGGCGCGTGCAAGGCAGAAGCGGGTTTGTTTTTGAATCTGCGGAGGTGGCGGCGGCGGCAGCGGCGGCGCGGCGACTGAAGCGCGCGATACTGAAGCGGCCGCGTTGAGGACGGTTGCGCGGAACGGCTCTGTAGGAAGGAACTTGGTTCCCCCTCCCTCATCTCCCGCCCCGAAAGGTATATGTGACTCCTAGGGGCTGTTATAACCACATTTTCTTAAATTACTATTGTATTTATGAAGAGTCAAGACCGCATTATGGCGGCTGCGGGAGTTGTGTGTGCGCCTGCGCGGTTGCGGAGCTGCGGGCGGGCGCTGCATGGGAGCACGTGATCTTGCGGGGTCGGGCTCTAGCTGCAGTTGTGCAGCTGGCGGGGCGGTGGCTGCGCAAGCGCAATATTCATTTTCAAGATCTAATGTTCTTGTTGGACGCCATTTGGGTTCTAGATTTAATTTTCCTCATTCTTGAGGAGTTTCATTTTCTTGTCCTCAAACTGCCACATTTTTCAAGGAAAACGTTTCTCTTGTGTTGCATTCCTATACCGACCCTCTAAACTCTTTTATATTTCTCCGATTTTCTGAGAAGCTGTGAACTTAATTTTCTGTAAAAATGATTGTCACTTGTGGTTCTTGATTATAATTTCACTTTTAGGGTATTGCTGGGTTCAAGTTTATATTTGGGGAGATAAAGATCAGCACCTAGTGGTGGTCTCAGGGGCAGTACATTTAATTGAACTGAATATTTGCAAATACATTTTAACCCTATTTTTACCAGTTCTGTTAAGAGGGAATGTGTACAAACGAGAATTTGAGTTTTGGAGATATGAGGGGGAAGGGGCATTGGAAGAATCTATATACTATTGTTTAAAAAGAAATCTCAATCTCCTTGGTTATTTATTTTTTTAATATTTGATTCTAAGTTAATGAAGTTTTAATTTTACCAGTTTGTGTGCTTCTGATCATACTTGCATTTGGGTTTTAGATTTTTAAAGTCTGTGATCACTTGTCCATCACTGCTTCAGTTTGATCATTTTTGTGACTCTGACTTTTAAAATTAGGTCATTTGTTTAGCCTTTGGTTTGTTATGATATGTGAAATAAAACTTGCTTGGTAAATTTTTCTCATAAAGAATTCTGCAAAGAACTCCTCACTAAACTGAGGCCTTTATGAGGAAATAAAGTCAACCATCAATGAAAAAATTAGTTGATTCTTTAAAGAAACTGCCCTGTATATGTGTATGAAATACAGTTGTGTTTGATTTCTTAAAATTGTGTGTTCCTAATTTTCGTTTCTTAAAGAAGGTAGTTAGAGGTGTGCTACTGGTTATTTTAGTTTACAATGGTTGTGTCACTATATTTAAATCTTATATAACACCGCTGGGAGAAGTGTTATACAATCTGATATAATTCTACCATTGTGCAAATTTTTTCTTACTAGACTAAAAATTTGTAACTGTTTTTCATAGATTTCACCTGTGGTTTGTGTGTACAATAATTGGTTTCTTGGTTGGTTATATAAGACTAAGTTTAAATCAGTCATCTGTCAAATGAAGAAGTGCCTATTGCTTTATAATGGTTGGTTAGGGACGGTTTTATTGCCCAAAGCAAACACCGTTAGCATTAAGTAGATGTAATTGAAAGGAATAGTTTTGGTTGGTGGATTTTTTAAAAATGACGTCACGTATGAGATAGAATGAAGTGATAGGGAAGGTAACTCTCTTTTCTCAACAGAAAATTAGCTGTTCATATAAACCTGGCCCTCTGGTCTCTTCTACACAGAAATATATTTAGAGGGCAGTTGTGTAATATCTTGCCTTTTTATACTTCTGGGTGATTGCCCCAGCACACCCCTCCTCCACTTCCTAATACATAATTTCAGGTGTTTAGAGTTGAAAGTTATCTTGTATTTTCTGTATCTGTGTGTATGTATGTGTTTTAGGTTAAGAAAAGAACTTTGATTTTAGGGCAGTGGTACGTTTTGCACTTCCAGAAAAGTAAAATATTTTGGTTTGTGTATTAAAGTTTGTTTTCATTTGAATACAAAAGATTGCCTCTTAGGTTAATGCTGAAGATTGTAAGAGGTCTTGAAAATACTGAGGAACATAGTGTACAATGTAAATATTTATTAGTAGGACAATTTTGCTATTTGTTAGAAAGGGAAGTATACTTCTATAAACTTAAAGACCAGTGAATTGTCTGAATGTCTGTTATTTTGTTTGTTTTTTGAATAAAAAGCATCTTTTGAAATTTTAGTTTGATTTAGAAATTTTAGTTATGTTGCCACAAAATTTCGACATATATGCAGAATATATAATATTAAGACGAATGAATATTAAATTATTGGGGTCATTTTTAGTTTTGTAGATTTTAAACATCAGAAAATTTAGTTTAGAGAAAAAGACTTAATGATTAAGTCATAAACCATTAAAATTGTCTTTTTTCTTTAAATTATGATTTGAATATTTGATACATATATTTAAATACTTTTTTACTTATTCATTGTAGCACATTTGGAAAGTGTTGAAAATTAGCAACATTTAGAAATAAACAGCATAAATGTTCTGGTGATTTTTGTTATTTTTTCATGGTTTATCAATTGGTCAATAAATATTGATTGTTCAATAAATATTGATCAGTTTTTCATTTGGACCATAATTTCATTCTTGTTCTTTAATTTTGTATTATGTTGTAGATATTTATCTCATTTCATTATTCTTTTAAAATACTTAATGTTCTTTCAACGTATAACATTCTTTTAAAAATTTCTTTTAATGGGTATATAATATTTTATTGAGAAAATACCCCAAATCATGAAATATTCTTCAAATGTCTTTAAGCGGCTACAATATTGTTATATCTAATAAGAATGTACTGTGACTTACTAAGCATTTCTTTTATTGACCATTTGTTCGTTGCCCATTTCTCTGTTATAAATAATGCTACACTGAACATCCTTACACATGAGTTATGAACTGCATCTCTTTGAAATGATTTCTTTGAAATTACTGCTTCAAATATTGTTTCAAAGGGCTTTTAAGGTAATTACAAAATTAATAAAAATTTATTTTTTTGAAAAGCATTTCCCATACCACCATCAGTTTGGTGGCTGAAAAACAGTACCATATAGATATAGATATAGAAATCGATATCGATATAGAAATCGATATCGATATAGATGTATAGCTATAGATATCTGGTGAAGTTGAATTTTTTAATGTTTATGTATACAATGTTCTCATTTTTGTGAATTAGCTGTTTGAGGTTTTTTAATCTTTTCTATGGTGGATGTTAATGTTTTTCCTATTGATAACAGCTATTTATGGATATAAGCCTTTTGCTTTTCATACTTTTGGCAGGCTTTTTTTTTAGTTTATTACTTTTTAAATTGCTTATTTTATATATTCAGAAGTTTTCCTTTTTTTTTTTTTGTAGTCTAATGCACTGCTTTTTCTCATTTGTGATTTCTTCCAGGACTTCTTTGCCTAGAAAATAACCTGTTGTGAGATGAACTTAAATGTTCACTTATTTTGTTTATTTTTTCTATGTATTTTAATGATTAAAAAAATAAGTGTTTTAATCTGTATGGAGTTTATTAGTTTCCAGTTTTTCCAAATACCTAGTTTTCTTAGATTCTTACGTTGGTGATCTTTTTTCTTACTGCTTTGAGTTGCTAATTTTGATCTTAAGTTACCAGGTTTGAGCTATAGTTCTGCTTCATTTACTGGGGATATTTAATTTGGTCCATTGGCCTCAGGAGTTTCTACAGATAGTAAGAAGATTCCTTGGTAGATCCTTTGATTGATTCCTTGATGTACACAACATTATGTGATTATGCCTATGTGCATTTTTCTGGGGAAAGAGTTATAGTTTTCATCAGCTTTTCACAGGAATATATAATACAAAATCTAAAGCTAGGTTAACAACCACTGTACCTGGGTCTTATCCGTGTAGCAGTAGTGCACTGTTTTATTTGTTGTAGTGATAGTTTAGTTTAGCATTGCATTAAACTTAAATTGGGGTGAGTTTACATCTTTTTACTGTGTTTTTTTTTCTCATAAATGGGATATATTTCCCGCAGATTCCACAAAATGTACTTTTTAAGAGAAACATTGGGAAAATTTGTGACACTTGTTATTTTTCATTAAGGTGTTATTTAACTTGTTCCCTAATGCTGATATGATGTTAATAGGGATAAGTTGTTAGAGGATATAGGACTACGTTTGTATTTTTAATCTGTCTTAGGACATGGTGATATGAAAATAGTGCAAGTATGAAGTTAGAAGTGGGAAAATAGGTTGTCCAGTTAAAGTATTCTTCAATATTTGAAACCAAAATTTTTCATTTACATAGACTTTTTTAATGGAAGAATGTTGGAAAGTTATCTAATTTTTCTGGCCAGGATGGTGCCTAATGCTATAATAAAGTTAAAAACTTTTATTTTTAGTCCCTTAATAATAGTAAATTATTCTCTAATAAGGATGTTTCTCTAATTATTGGTATAAGTTCATTGTACATTAAATCTATTATTTGTGTTCATTGGCTTCATGAAAATAAGTCTAGGAAGTAGGTAGAAATCATGTGTTATTGGCTTTCATTTAACTTTTTAAATGAAAAATTCTCATCTTTGGGTCTTTTTCAAGCAAAACCGCTTACAGAGATTTGCATATTTTACTTTTTTTATGTGACTTTTGCTCTTACTTGAAAACTTTTTCTAGTTCTGACAAATTATGATACTTAAGTTTTCAGACTATGATAGGTGAGAAATAGCAAAGTAGGGACAGGAGAAGTGGCTACCAGAGAAATGTATATGGATAAGAGGAAGGAGTGATGGCTAGCATCTTGACAGTGAAGATGTGTTTCAAGTGTTAGAAGCAAGAATTTAAAGACTTAGTTTTGAGGTTATTTAATTTGGGAATTAATGTTTTTAGAGCTGAATCCGTATTTATATTATGTTAATTATAATTGGTGATCTTAAATGATTCTGAATCAGAATATTTAGTTTTGTTTAACTTGCTCAAGATTTAGTTTAGAAAGGCTTCTATTATGATTTCTAAGTTTTGAGGTATATGGAAAATTCGTGCACAGGCAAATCTACTTTTTCAAAGAAGTCACATGTGGGGCATATTACAGATAAAATTTAGGTGATGTTTTAACAAAATTTAAATGGTAGAATACAAAAAATCATTAAGTAGCTCTGGGAAGCCATAGTCCCTATAAGTTCCCCAGAGTATCTAGAAATTACGCATCCATTAGCGAAGCCTCTCTTTAGAAATTCTTATCCATTTGACCTTGTTATGTTCTTTACGTAACTCAAGACTTTAAAAATGATTTTGCAGTGTTCTTTCTGAGATTGTCGTGAAATCTACAGAGTAAATCAGTGGTTTATCCTGTCATTTTAGTTTGTTTAAGACAGAAAAGTGAATTCCAAAAAATCAAACTTTGTGCTTCAAGTTACATGGTGGAAACCCATTTTGTATTGGAGGAAGAGAATATGAGTGCTGGCCAGCATTTTCATTTTTTAAATGCCTGCAAAATGAGAAGACCAGGGCACTAGTGCTTATTTGTACAATGTGAATGTCTTCAGTTGTGAATTTTGATCATTTGCATTTTTGAGTCTTTAAGAGAATGATTCTGGCATCTGCTTGGCCACTTTCCAAAAAATGTGATAGGCCTAAGGGTACAATTGATACCATCTTCCTGAGAGACTTTATAATTGGATCTACATAAACATAAAAGTCTGGGAAATGTAGATGACCTATTAACTTGACTGTGAGAAATATTCTTTTATTCATATCTGCAGTTTTTCTTTGCTCAGAATATTATAACAATATTTTGAGTTATTTTGTATCTAATAACTATGAATAACTAGCATATACCCTTTAATTTGGGAGAGAAGGCCCCTTTGATGTGAGATAGTAATGTCATAATGTCTTACTGTACAGTTCTTTTCCACTTTCTTTGTTGTTTGTACATACTACTTTGGGGAATTATTGTCTTGGTGGGTATCTGGGAATTATGTTCCAGCACTTTGTGGCACTTTTACATTCTAATGAGAAATTTGACTCTGATTCTCAGAACTGCCATAGCTAGTAAAAGATTTCTCCTTGAGTCAGTAATTCTCAAAGATAATGCCTTCCAGTTGATAGAAAGGTAAACCTAGAAGGTGAGAATAGAATCTGCCATTTTAAGAACCAGGAGGACAAGAGTTTGGTGAAACAATGAATGACATGACTGCTTCAGCATATTCTCAACTAAGGCATTGGAGTTGAGGAATGTTTCTGACTTCTTACCCTTATTAGAGAAATGTCTTAAAAGGAAGAAGTGGTGAAAAATATGGAAGAGAAAAGAGACTATCTTTGAAAATTTCTTTTATTTCTTTTTAGATGGTGTCAGGAGTAATTGGATTACAGTAAAGGCTAATCTGCTTTGTGAGACTATTATGATGGTTTAAGGATGATAAGTGTTTTTCTCCTCTAACAAAGAAGACTGTTTAGAGTTTGTAGGTGGCTTTGACTTAACATATGGTTTCCAGGTTGAACATGACTATTCCACAGTTTCACCAACCAGGGGCAAGGGAGAAAGGGCAATGGGAGTATACACCGCATTCTTTTGAGAGCATGATCTGGAAGTGGTACATATCACTTTGACTCAAGTTTTATGGGTGTGGATTTAGTCATTGGAACATACTTAGCTGGGAAAGGAAGGCTAGGAAATGTAGTATCTAGCTGGACAATCATGTGCTCAGCTAAAATTAAGGAATTTTATAAAAGGGGATAAATGAGTGTAATGGAACAACCAGCCCTTTCTGCTACAAAAGGAAGCTGGAGAAGTGGTTTCAAAGTAATTCATAATTTGATATTAAAAACTGTTTTTCTGTCTCAAGAGTTATAGTTATAACTCTATATTTTCTTTTCAAGTGGAATTTTGAGAACATTGTGTTTGTGATTTGTGTCTGAGATTCTAGTTATGTGTGTGTGTGTGTTTGTGTGTGTGTATACCACCAAATAATGGTGCAATTCTTTCCCTTTCTGCTTGCCCTTGCAAATGTATTAAATTATATTTACCTTTATAAGAATTGGAATTTTAATTTAATTTTAAAATCTCAGTGTAATATTTTTTTAACTTTGCTAGTTGCTTATTTTGAAAGATGAAGGACTGCAGGTAAGGACTGTAATGACAGTCGTGAATCGCAATTATTTGAACTGCTTGCTTTAGTCTAAAGTTGAATTTATGTTTTTTAATTATTTTATTTTTAAGTAATTTCTACACCCAGCAGGGGGCTCAAACTCACTACCCTAAGATCAAGAGTTGCTTGCTCCACTGACTGAGCCAGGAAGGTGCCCCGAGTTTATGTTTTAATATTCTTTTCCAGATCCTGTTGTTTTGTAACTGTATGTGTGAAATATACATTTTGAAGATGGAAAATATAATTTTTGAGGACCTTGTAATGTATACAAGTAAAAAGATTGTGGTTGTAAATTCTTTGCATATAGGTAAAGCTTAGTTGTATAATAAGTAGATAGTTAAAAGAAGCTTTCTATAGACTACAAGTAAGACACAGTAGGTATTTGTTTATGGCACAGAAAGTGAAACTGTTGTGGGAAGAGATCAAGGAAATCTTAGAGGGTTGTATTTTAAGGGGTGAATTAGAAGGATATTCTTAGTAAAGGTAATAAATAAGGTGTTCAGAGTATCTATCAGAAACGAGAGGGGCACCTGGGTGGCTCAGTCGGTTAAGCGTCCGACTTCGGCCCAAGTCTTGATCTCACAGTTCATGGGTTCAAGCCCCACATCAGTCTCTGTGCTGATGGCTCAGAGCCTGGAGCCTGCTTCAGATTCTGTGTCTCCCTCTCTCTCTGCCCCTTCCCCGTTCACACTCTGTCTCTCTCTCTTTCAAAAATAAACGTTGAAAAAAAAAAAAAAAGAAATGAGAAAGAAGGTAGTGTGTGAGGAGAACTCTAAATACCACCTTCATATATAGATCCTTGAGTTTTGTAAGTAAGAGTCATTGCTGCCATAGTGCCTACATAATGTAACTAATAAAGGATATTGTTATTCTCAGTTAGAAGTTCTCTCATTTCTTTTTTTACTCTGTTTTACTTCCTATCTTGCTTGAAGACATTTATTCCTTTCTACTTCTTTGTTTTTAGTTGCATAATACTTCATAAGCTTCCTGCATTTAGGAATTGTATCTTATTGATGTTTTTGACAAATGTCACATGTTAAGGAAAAAACCCTTGTAATTAGGAATGATAAGACCACTATTAAAAGTATAAGATTGCTTTCCACATTGCCTTCCTTAAAATTCAATAAATATTTGTTTATTGAAAGGCAAGAATCCTTTTGTTTTAGGTGAAGTGCCAAAAAGCGAAGTAAGATATGCTATAGTTCTTTTTTTTTTATTTAACTTACTATTATCTACAGATGTTAGATTTTTTTTTTTAAATAATTGAACATGTAATTTACTTAAGCACCAACTAGATAAATGGACAAAAGATTGGACAGGCATTTTGCATATGAAAAATTATAAATTGTGAGACAACTTTTAGAAAGAAAGTTTTCCATCTCATTCATTAAGAAATAGAAGAAAGCAAGGAAACACCATTGCTCACCTATTAATAAGTTTCTAAGATTTAACTCTGAAGGACATAATGTGTGTAAGTTAATAAGGGTTTGATAAAAAGATGGAATTAAATAATTATTTTGTGTTTTAAGTTTGTGTAATTCTTTCCTTTTCCATCAAACTTAAGTGATATAAAAGTTGGAAGATAGCAAATAAATGAAGAAACAAAAAGGCGAAGGATTTTCCTAAAATCAGTAATATAATGAAGTGGAAAGAGCAATAATTTTATACTGGGATCTGGGAATTTAGAGTCTGCCAACACTATTACTTAATATAAAATGGTGGTACTACCTATCTGATAGGGTGGTTGTGAGGGTTAAATGAGATTAGATATAAAAAATACTTAGCAGTTTTTCCTGGCACACTTTTCTGTCTTCAATCAATTGAATCAATTAGGCATGAATATTTAAGAAGCAGCTAGTTGCAGCTATACGGAACCCTCAATGGAGGAGATATATAGAAAATGGCAATATTCTTGATTATTGGAGCTGGAATTTAAATGCATTTAAAAAGTAATTTTAAAAAGTAGTTTTAGAAGACCATTCACTAGTAGAGAAGAATAAGCATTTAAAGAAGTAGTTTATTTGCAGGGCACCTGGATGGCTCAGTCAATTAAGCATCTAGCTCTTGATTTGGGCTCAGATCATGATCTCACGGTCTGTGAGTTCTGCGCATGTCAGACTCCATGGTGACAGTGTGGAGCCTGCTTGGGATTCTCTCTCTCTGCCCTTTCCCTGCTTGTGTTCTCTCTGTCTCTCTCTCAAAAAAAAGAAAAAGAAAAAGAAACCCCAAAACCCAAAACTTTAAAGAAGTCATTTATTTGTAAAGGTTTGTGAAGGAGTCTACCTTTAGAACTGTTTTATTTTAAAAGGCATTTAAAGAATAAAAGCCTTACAAGATTACTAAATTTACTAAGTTTAAAGCCATTTTCTCATATTAATTTTTTATCTTCACAGTTGGTCACGTTTTTTCAGACAATCATCATTGCCAAAGTTAGGGATGAAATAATTTATTTTGGGGACTAGATCCACATATGCCATCGTTTTTTTGTTTTTTGTTTTTTAAATAAAGGGTGCAAAGTGCTCCCTCTCTCTTTATTAACCCTCCAGGTATGGAACTTGTTGGACATGCTCACTCAAAATTAAAGCCAGACAAAGTGTCTGTTTTCTTGTAGAATCATTCATGTGGCCAAGTTCCTGCCCCTTAAGAAACAAATTTCACCACATAAGTTTGTTTACTGATCTTCTGATTATTTTAGTTTGATGTTTTATTTTATTTACACAGGTTTAATGAATAGCTGATTAATACTCAAAGAATTCCCTATTGTCTGGTTAACAAAACTACATACATTTGACATGAGGTTTAAGAGTTAGCTTCCATCTAGGGGCGCCTGGGTGGCTCAGTTGGTCAAGCGTCCAACTTCAGCTCAGGTCATGATCTCATGGTCTGTGAGTTTGAGCCCCACGTTGGGCTTTGTGCTGACAGCTCAGAGCCTGGAGCCTGCTTCACATTCTGTGTGTCTCTCTCTCTGTTCCTCCCCTGCTTGCACTCTGTCTCTCTCTCTCTCTCTCTCTCTCTCAGAAATAAAGATTAAAAAAAAAGAGCTTCCATCTAGATGTTTTGTAAAGTGTAATAACTTATCTGCTTGATTACAAGATCAGGAACCAAGAGCCATCTAATTTATCTCAATGAGTTTTCACCTGCAATACTTAAAACTGTAGGGTATTATGGTTCTGAGATTTATGCATTTGTCAATATTGTTCTGTCAGGAAATGATATTCTTTATTCTCATTAAACTTGGGAATCCATAAATTATAGAAGAATTACTAAATTGAATTTCTGGGAGGACTTATGAGGCATCATTTTTTGCATTTGCAGGGCAGTCATTTCTACATTTGAGGTGTAGTCTTTGTTCCCTGTCATACCTAATTATAAGCTACCTCTTTTTTAAATGTCACATTTCTCTTGTAGTCATGGTTACCAATTTGATTTATCCAATTTTATCCTGACAGGAAGGAAAACATTCTTATTGGAACTTTGTAAACTAGTTTATAAAAAAGTAAAGAGATTCAGTTTAGATAAAGCCAATAATATTTTCAGTATTTTTCTACAGAATGGTTTTTTAATTGTTCTGGTGGCTTATTAATTATAACCAATGTTAAGATCTTTCACAGGATATTTTCCCCCTGGAATTCTGAAGATATTAGATCAAGATATTATTATTTATACAAAATATATTAAAATTTTTTTTAATGTTTATTCATTTTTGAAAGAGAGAGACAGAGCACAAACAGGGGTGAGGTGGAGAGAGAAGGGGGACACAGAATCTGAAGCAGGTTCCAGGATCTGAGCTGTCAGCACACAGCCCGACACAGGGCTCGAATTCACAAACTGCAAGATTATGACCTGAGCCAAAGTCAGACGCTCAACTGACTGAGCCACCCAGGTGCCCCTATATGAAATATATTTTAAATTGAAGGTTAAGATAGATTAAGAAGAAAGTGTTTTCTCTTGTAACCGTTAAAAATAAAAAACCATAGTTAAGTCAGTTCATTTACTTGTAAGTAATTCTTGTTTCACTGATCTAGGGTTAAGTAATCTATTTACACAAAGTTGTCTGCACTGGACTAACAGAATCGTAGAAATCCTCACCCATTCTCTTGATTTAGTGATTACAGATGTTGATTCATGAAGGTAAGGTCAGCTTTATCCCAGGATGCCTGTATCCAGGAGTCTCTTCTACATAACAGTAACAGTTCAGATGATTTGGTTCAGTCCTTTACTAAGGATCTTTTGATGTACATCTTTCCTTCTTTCCTGGGGTACAGTGGCAGCAAGGATGTTGACTCATTTTTGTTTCTTGAGTCTCATTGCTACAGTTGGTCTAGTTGCTCTCTTCATATGGTATACACTGCTGTTATTAGAATTTTATTCACAATGTTTGGATTTCCTTTACCCCTTGTCTGTGTAGCACCCTTGTTTTCCATGTCATGTCTTTTTATTGGTTTATTCATTAGAGGAAGAAGACCGTATTCTCTAGTAGCTTTTTGAGAAAGAGTAAATGGGAAGTATATTTTGTGAAACTGTATGTATCTGAAAATTATCGTTGTATATTAGATACTTGATTGATAGTTTGGCTAGGTATAGAAACCTAGGTTGGAAAATATTTTTCTTCAGAAGTTTAAAAGCACTGTTCCATTGTCTTCTTGCTTCTGTTACTGCTGAGAAATCTGAAGCCATTC
This sequence comes from Panthera leo, assembly GCF_018350215.1. NCBI lineage: Eukaryota > Metazoa > Chordata > Mammalia > Carnivora > Felidae > Panthera > Panthera leo. The sequence continues at coordinate 47,599,579 of NC_056685.1, forward strand.
TTATTTGTGATTTTCCCTTCACTGGCCGCTTGTAGAATTTGTTATTAGTCTTCAGTGTTTTGAAATTTCACTGCAATTCTTTGATGTGGATATGTTTATCATTGTTTGCTGGAATTCATCAGGCCCTTTCAGTTTGGCAACTCTTGTTTTTCAGTCTTGGAATTTTTTATTAAGTGATTTCATTGGTGATAGTTGTTTTCCATTCTGTCATTCCAATGTGAATTTTTGGAGGGGTACTTGACTTTTCTTAGATTTTTTTTTTCCGTCGTATTTACAGCTTTGTCTTTTTGTTCAGCTAGATTTCTTCAACTTTGTCATCCAGTTCTTCTATTGAGTTTTTCATTTTTTATGTTATGTTCTTAATTTCTACTTTTTGGTTTTAGCCTGTAGTCTATTTTTTTTTTTAAGTAAACTCTGTGCCAACATGGATCTTGAACTCACAACCCCAAGGTCAAGAGTCTTATGCTCTACTGTATGAGCCAGCCAGGAACCCCTAGTATTCTATTATTGACATATGATTGTATTATCTTTTCTTATCTGAGAATATTAATTTTTTTGAAGTTTTTTTTCTTGCATAGTCTTTGTGAGTTTTTTTGTTTAGGTTTGTTTTTTGGTTTGTTTTTGGTCTTTGTCTTCCATGTGAGACTTGTCTCAGTTGTCCTTTTTTTCTTGCCTGGCTGTTGTGGAAAATTAAGAAGTTGATTAGAATATCTAAATTTGTCAGCTTTTAAGCTTTTTAGGCTTTTCTGTGTGGGGTGGTTTTGAGAGCTCCCAAGACCTTACAGTCTTGTGTTTTGTGGTTTTTAAGTACACTCCGTTTTCATTTTCTTATGTGGAGAATAAGGGTCTGATTGGTAGCATTCTGGAAGATTAATGGAAGAAAAGGACTAGGTGTCTCTGCAGCCAGCATTTAGTCCCTCTCTTTTTGGTATGCCACTCTCATTTTTAACTGTGGATGTTGCCTTCATAGTTTTGCTAGGACTCTGGAGAGGAGGTATTCAGTGGAATGTGGTAAGGATATCGATGGTATCTTATTGATTTGCAAACAGCTTTCACTAGTATTCCCTTTTTTAGTCATACCAGCCTTATTGTTTGCTCCCTTCGTCCCAGTCGTCCTTGTTCTTTTAGTTGCTATGTCTTTTGAAGTTGCCGCCATGTAACTTAAATTGGTTCTTGTCCCCAGTGAAGCATGTACTATGATGTTTTGGGAACTGCTAAGTTAGTTACCAGTGGTTTTGCTTATTTTCATCTTCCCAAATCTTTTTAGCTATTTTCTTTTTTACTTTTCTCCTTGTTCCTAAGGATTTATGCTTTCAAAAACTACCTTCATTGTAGTTTTAGTGGGCTTTGAGAGAGGGAAATTACGGTGTTTTCATTTCATTGTCTTAATACCATTCTCATGTTTATTTTCTCTTTTGGCATACGTAAGATTGGTAATAACATGTAACTGAAGTATATTAGTTAAATAAAAGTGTATTTACTTTTTACTTGATATAGTGAAACCTGTTATTTAGGTTCTATGGAATCTTCAATATTTTGCATATGTAAAATCTTGTAATAGTATGGTATATGTTATATAAAAGGTTATAGTAGTTAATTATAGTTATTCTCTTCCAGTTCTCTTTGTTGCTTGGGCAACCCATAGCAAATGGTCACATTCTCTGCTCATAAAAATTTGAAATTTTGGTACTCTTGTTTTACATGATTAAGACTGAAATGAAAAAATTATGTGAAAAGTGCTAGTTTTTATTTAGAAAGAGATAAAACATTGAGTAATCATGGAAATGTTTACCTAATATTTGAAGTAGTTTTGAAATGTGTTTGCTTTTACAAATAAACAATAATTGGGTTCATTAAGACTTATCCTATTTAAAGCAAATTTCTTGTATGACATAAAAGTCAAGCTGTATTCTTAGTAAAATTTGAAAACGTAAAAGTAAATAATATACCTATGTTCCATAATTTTCTATAGGCTTTTTTCGTAGTTCAGCTATTCTGAGCACATAGTAGATCCTATAAAAACACTAAAAACTGGACAATGCTCTACAAAAGGTATTTTTTCTATGTTGAGTTTTAAGTACAGAGGTGTTTTAGGACAAGGCTAAAAACTTGTTGACTCATTAGTTGACTTCTTTTTCCTAGAAAGTAAGATTTGAGCTCCTGAAAATGAACGTTTTAAAGATGTAGAATTTTCTGAGATTTTTATAGTAGAAATGAAAACACTGGGAATTAACTTCAGCTCAATATCCGTCTATTGAACAAATACTGTGTTTCACACTATGGAAGTGAATGGGAAATGACATAAGATGTAATTTCTGTCCTTTAGGAACTCATGTATAAAGATATAAGCAATGAAATGTGATAAGTGTAATGATGGTATGCACAAAAGATCTTGAGAGAGAAATTACAGCTGGCTTGGGGGATGGGTATTGTAAGGGGAAAAGAGAATAAGTAAAAGATTGTTACTGATGAGATAATTTAGGTTGAATCATGAGTAAGATTTATTGGGTGAACTAGGATAGTTTCTTTAGGATAGAGTGAAACATATGGGCAGTGGCAACAGTTATCTGAATAACAGTGTAAGTATTTTTCTTTTCTGAACTATTTTCATGATGTGTAGAAACAGAACCAATGTGGGAAGAAATGGGTGATGGAAGTTCCATGGGCTCAGACTGGGTGTAGTCTAGGATGGATTTCAGCTCTTAGCACTTTTGTGAAGTTACTTAATCTTTGAGCCTGTTGTTTTCAGTCATGAGTTGGAAGTAACATAACCTCATAGGATTAGTGTGAGAATTAATTGAAATGATGCATGTAAAACTCATCTGAAGATTTGATCTATATTAACGTACTTCCCTACTGCTTTGTTTTCTAAAGTCTCATGTGTGAAGTAGATAATCAGTATACTTATTGTTTTTTGTTTTTTTTTTTTAATGTGCCTTGGGATAATAGAGAAAATCTAGTACATTGGTAGTTAAATGATTGTATTGGCTGGAGGAGGATTGGTACAATGAGGGAATGTAGATTATGTCTTTTATTTTGAAGTCTAAATTGGGTGAAAAGGAGTTGTTATAGCTAATAGTAATAGCCAGCAACTTAGCTTGCTTCAAAAAGCTTAGACTGAGAAAAAAGTAGTCAGGATTTACATTGGAAAAGTATTTGGCAAGACAGGGGAGGCTTGGGGAGGAGGGGATGGGACAGGGTACATTTGAGGGTGTGTTACATAATTTAAATTTTTGTAGAACAGACTTCCAAAAGAATCTGCTTCCTGAATATTAGAAGTTGCTCATTCAGCAGCTTTAAAAATTTTGGCTATTTGTCTTGACATTAACCTTAGTCACATTTCAGTGCCACAGTAATGTCTATCCTGTTTGAATCTTTCACAGTTTACCAGTCTCTTGATTTTAGCAACTAGATTTGAGCCATCCTCAGAGAATATTATTATTATTATTATTATTATTTTGAAGAATTAATCTGGCTTGGTTAAATGTAACCTTTTTCCCCCAATGTACTATTTGAAGCAGTTTTTACGTACATCGTCCAATTTGACTAATGGAGAATAAGTAGGGATCTTTTAAAAAGCTGAATAGTTTTGTTTCATTTTTAAACTTTTGTTATGGGAAGATTTAAATATATACAGAAATAAAATGAAATAATCAACTCCATGTGCCCATCACTCAGCTTGAACAATCATCAACTTATGGGGCCAATCGCCTTTTGAATATATCCCTTCTACCTCCCTGCACCCTTAATGAATTTTAATAAATCCCTACATCTAGTGGTGGATAGACACAAGATCACATAGGGCAGCTAGATTTTAGGAAGCTTAACCAAGGAAAAGAGAAGGAAAAGGTGGATTTCCTAGATGATGTGAGCTATCTATCAAGCACACAGGTTCCTTCTGTGCTCTTGTCCTTCACTTCTCTTGATGGGTAGGTTACTGCCAAGACAGATTTGTTGGGATCTCGCTCAAATTTGTCTTGTTTATATATCCACTTTCCGACTGAATTTTACCCCTTTGTTCTCCCTATTTTCTTTTTTTCCTCCAGGGGTGTCTACATTATTTATTTTTATTTGTTTTTCACCCATATTAAAATGTTGGGAGGTCTGTGGCAGGGCATGAAATTTAATTTGCCCTGGGACCAAACACTCACCTGGAAATGTCTTTGTGGCCATCTGGACTACAAAAGAGAAGAAATTGTTTTTATCTTTATAGCTGATGACTCAAAATAAGCTTTGTTGTCATTGTAGCTCTAATGACTCTAGTCTCTTCCCAGCGATTACTTAAAATTATTGTCAAGATTCAAAAATTTGACTGCAAGCTTTAACCATTCTGCTAGATTTGAGTACTTTGGGGCTTAGATTCTGTGGGGAAAAAGAGAATAATTAGCCTTCTATAAATGGAAATTGACTATCAGGATTTAAACAACTTAATTTTCCAGAAATTTTAAAAATTGGCACTCTTTTTGTGATAAAAGTACTATAAAAGACAAAAAAAAAAAAAGGGGCCTTGAGCAGACTTTTTTTTTCTGGACTGAAATGGAGGCTTTCTTTCAAGCGAATTCCCTGATGTTTGCTGTGTGTGATTTGGCTCTATCTCTGTAACTGCTAATATGTGGCATGGACTTCAAGCTGTCTGGGATCTGGATGTGCCCAAAGTCTGTATTGCAAGTCGGGGTGGATTCGCAGGCATTGTGTTACAAAACTGGCTTGCTGCCTTCTCTGTTTTCTGTGTCCTAAGCAGCTGCATTGTTTGTTGCAGTATATGCATTAGCTGTTGTCTGTGTTCAGTTTCCTGCAGGCTGAAAAAGTGGGAGGGGCTTTCTTTGATACATAGCTGAGTTTTCACTGTGTGAGTTCTTGAGTGCACATTGCAGCCATCTTAATTACACTTTAGTGCAACTGAGACAGTGCAGCTGTCTCAAAATGGCTGCTGACCTAGTCTTTGTAGCTGCTTAGGCAGCAACTATGCCAGTGAGGAGACTTGGCACATGCATCAGGACCAGAGGTAAGAACCAATTACTCTTTATCTTTGAACATTTTAATTAAAAAATACTTGAATTTTACTGAGTTTATATAGCAGGGTGAACTTGGAGCTTGCTAAGAAGTTGAAATGTTTGCTTTAAGCCTCTTTTATGGAAACAGTACATAGGATGGTGAGGTCAAAGGTTAAATTCCTGTAATTTCTCACCATCTTATGTTCTGTCATTGCCAGAACATTAGATCACCACAGTAGTGCTTTTCTGGCCCTAATTAACTTAGTATTCTTTTTGTGTTAGATATTTTAGTTTGCTTGATATTTTTTTGTAAAAATTAAAAACAATATATTTTCTGAATAGTTTTTTTTTTTTTTTTGGAAAGAAGCCATAAATAAGCCTTGTTTTACATGAAGAGTGAGATTTTTCTGTGTGTGTGTGTGTGTGTGTGTGTGTGTGTGTGTGTTGGAGCTTTTGTTTGGTAGCTTTCTGAGAAGAATGTTAATTCTCTGAATATAAGTCATAGTTACAGAAAGAAAAAAAAATTTAGCACTGTTAGACTTTTTTTTGTACAGTGCGTTCCAATTTTTTCTCATTATGCTGCCTCCTCTGGGTCATTCAATTCTTTCATATTTTTAATGGTGATAACTTTTTATGCTAATTACTTTTTGCTTAAATTGTCATTCAGATTCAGATTTTGAGTTTAGAAACAAGTTCACATCTAGCTCTGGATACCCCCTTTTTTTTTCTAGCTAATGTGTTCTAATACAACAGAGCTGAAAGAAATACTCAGTTGTTTTAGTTAATTGATATTAATTGCTGATGTCCACATTAGCCTTAGTTTAAACCTGTGGTATTGTTAAAAATAATATAATTCAATGATTTTGTAAATTTAGTTTCACAGTTTGCAAAAAGCTTTCTTAACATTCTTCTGAAGTAGAAATGTTTATTGAGATATGATAAGTTCATAGAGATCCAGAGAGTATGAAGTTTTTATTCATATATTTCAGACAGCAGAACTGTTACACTTTAAGTTCTAATGTTTAAATTGTGGTACTTACTAAAATTTTTTTATAGATGGTATAGTACATTTCTCTAATTTTGTTTAGAGTATTATGAATATATCCCTGACTAATATGACATAGAACAGTAAGTTTTGAACTTTCTAGATAGAGCAACTTTTCAAAAACAGCAACTTTTTGCACATTAAATTCTTATGAAAGACCCCTGTATTTAAAAGGGATACATATGGTGTTTTATTGTTCTGTATTTATTTTATAATTTAAGTTTATAGCATTTACTTATTGTAAGTTTATTTAATAAAATGAGAGCAATTAGGCTGTTATGATGAAAACAAAAGTTTGAAACCAGATGATATATGACAATTATAATCTATTAATGTTAGGATCTAGGTTGCTTCTTTATAGAACTCCAGGTGCTAGGGACTGTAGGATTCAGTATACTAGAACATATGTTATGTTGTTTTCTTTTTCTTAATTTCATAAAGGTAGAGTATAAGATCTATATTTGCACAGTTTAACAGTTTGGAATTGCTGCCTTGCCACAAAATTATGTTTATATTTGTTCTACTGTTGTTTTTTTTTTGAAAGAAAATAATTGCTTTTCCTAACTTAATCATTGCCCATTTATACAGTGGCTTAAAGTATATTTGGGATCACTCCGTTTCATTAACAGCTTTAACATATTTGTTTCACTTCCATTAGCTTATTATTTTGTGAAGTTGTTAGGACTCTTTTATGTGATATGGTGGATTCTTATAATTGGAACATTACTTTATGTAAATACAGTCATATGAGCTTGCCCTCCAAAGAGAGGAAGAACAAATTCAGTGTGTGAGAGAGATTTTATCCATCATGCTTTTCAGTAAGGTTTTGCCCTAGAGTGAGTATGACACAGGAAGTGAATGTGTGATGCCCTTAATCATTATTATTATTTTTATGCCTCTCATAGAATGAACAGCTCACTGTATATCAAATATTTCATACAGTCCAAGCCAGTTACTCAGTTTGTTCTTGTTTATTGCTAGAGAAAAACTTGTGAGGCTGAAATTATTGACCAACTGATGTTGATCTTCAGAGTGGGACCTTGGGGGAAATTTCACTTGTCTACTCTTTTTGCCTTCTATTGTGGATTATACAATTTATCTCTACTCTCTGCAAGATGACTCCATTGATTATTACTTGTACATGGGGAAACAGGAACACTGTGGTTGCTTGGGATATTCCTAATTCTTTCCCTGCCATGTTGCATTTTTGCAACTATAAGCATAAACTAGACCTCAATGGGATTATTACTTTTGGGATTGGTGACAGTTTTCAAATTGTCTATGCTGAATTCCAGGTTAGCTATTAGGTGAATAACTGAAGGCATAATAAATCTGGGAGCTGGGTAATTAAGGTTTTGTGTTATTATTTTGTCACTTCTTAGCTCCCTATTTGTTTATCCTTTTTCCTAAGCCATTTCATTAGTATAAGCCTTTAAGGAAAATGTTGATGTAGTGGAAAGAACATGGATGAAGAGTTCAAACCTAAATTTGAGTTGTTTTTACTACTTTCTTCTTATATTGGTCAAGTCATTCCATTTTTTTTTTTTTAATGTTTGTTTATTTCTGAGACAGAGACAGAACATGAGTGGGGGGGAGGGGAAGAGAGAGAGGGAGACACAGAATCAGAAGCAGGCTCCAGGCTCTGAGCTGCAGGCTCTGCAGCACAGAGCCCGATGCGGGACTCGAACTCACAAACCGTGAGATCATGACCTGAGCTGAAGTCTGTCACTCAAACGACTGAGCCACGCAGGCGCCCCAACTCATTCCATTTCCTGACTGTTGTTTCCTCATCTGTAAAATGGGAAAAAATTCCTATCTATTTGGCAAGAATAGGCTAAGAATTAGTTTATATAATGTTTCTGAAGAGTACCATAAAATACTTTTCAAGTGTCCAGCATGCTAATTTTCCAGTAATATTTGAATGCTTTCTACTTTATTTGCTTCTCAGATGTCCTGTACTTTATTAAATGTGATTGGATCAAGGAATGTGGCATGTTTAAACCGTATGGGAAATTTCTCATATAGCTCATACTCAGAAGCAAGAAGTGCTGACTAATATTAGTACATCCAGGGGCGCCTGGGTGGCTCAGTTGGTAGGGCATCCAACTTCGGCTCAGGTCATGATCTCATGGTTCATGGGTTCGAGCCCCACGTTGGATCTGTGCTGACAGCTCAGAGCCTGGAGCCTGCTTCGGATTCTGTGTCTCCCCCTCTCTCTGCCCCTCCCCTGCTCATGCTTTGTCTGTCTCTGTCTCTCAAAATTAATAAATGTAAAAAAAAAAAGTTTTTAATATTAGTACATCCACATCCACTTGGTAATATGTTGTATTCATGTTTCTACTACTGGTCCTATTCTGTTACATAAATTAGCCACCTTTTGCTGTATGTGGATAGTGCCAGGTATGTTTATTAAGTAAAGCCAATGTAGAATGTTGACATTACAGAATTAGGGAGTAAGTGGGAGAAATGTTTCAATTCTAGTCTGGCTGAATCCAAATATACCCTGAGAAAATAATTTCTCTGAAGAGATGATTTGAATTCAGGGCCTAGAATTTTCTGTGTTTCAGTATACGTGAGGATCTTAACAGTAGAGTTTTCTTTCAGTAGCCACAAATTGGCAGCTGACAGACTTTATTCTTTAGCCGCTGTCCTACTTGTCCAGTCATTAAAGCTGTCAGATTTTACGCAAAAATCTGGATGTCTCATCTCTGAAAAATGGGCACTGCTAACAATGTATTTCTGCTTTAGAAAAATAATCTACAGTGGAGTAGCTGCTGTCCCTTCAGATAGGGACTATATAGTTCACATTTGGTCCTATTCACTAATTACATTACCTGCTGGGCCCCTGTAAACTCCTTTTAAATCCCTATCCTAGTTATTTGACAGGTTGTTGACAGCCTTTTATATTTAGTATGTAGCTTTTAACCTAGAAGAAAGTAAACATAAGTAAAATCTAGCCCTCATTACTTGGTAGGAAAGACCACATATGTGAAGACAGTTTATTCGTTAGAAGGTGTGGCACGTTTGCTAATCTTCAGCCTTGTCCTGATTTCTGTATTAGAGTACGGTGGTGCTGATTGAAGAGATCCAGGGACATTAGCAAAAAGTGACAATAGAATGAAAGTGAAGAGATTAAAGAAATACTGATTAGAAACAGGAGTACCTTGAGATCTTTTAGTGTGATAATAAGCCCTCTTTTCTTTAAATTTATCATTTTGATGTTTTTAATGATATTAAAAAAGAAAAAGTTAAGATATATATTCAAGATATACAGTTTACTGACCAGGTAAATAAAATACATTTTATAAAAGATTTTTGTTTAAATTGTTGAGTTGAAAAATCTTATCACTTAAAATGAGAAAGTTGCTAGTAGAAAGCTTTCTTAACTGCACTAGACTAATTTTAGGGCCATCGTAGACTTATTTTTGTTAAAAGTTTCCTTCTGTTTATATAACATTCACTGTCTCAACTATTTTGAGACTATATTAATGATCCAGAAAACATGGTTGTTTATGATCATGATTTGATGTGTTTTTGAATTTCACATTTTCCAGAGCGAAAGCCAACTTATTAACATTCATGTAATATCATGACATTGCTAACTCTAGGGAAATGTTACTCTTTTCTGGAAAATGGCTTTAAGTTAGAGAGGAAACTTTAGTGGAAATTACAAAAGCATTTAACTTGCACAGGAAACATTTATTCTCCTGCTTTCCTAACTCTTCACACTTCAAAAAGAGATAGTGATTTGGGAGAAAGCTTAAAGTCTGTTCAAATAAGGGATTTTTTTTTTTTTTTTAAATCTCTCAGGTTAGAACTTCCACAGAGTTCTCTATTAGTAATTTGTAACAGTCTGTTCTTAGTCATTAATGTGTGCATATGGAAATGATGAAAACATGTTACTGATTCAGTGAATCCTTTGAGTTTAATGAAAGGAGGGACTTTAATACCATGTTTGAGGAGTGGCTTCTGCATCTGCCAAAGGACTTCTACCCTCCTTGTAGTAAACCAGGTGCTACTTACTCAGGAGTCATGTGACCTGTTGCTTTCCTTTGCTGACAAAGAAGTATCATGGCATGCATAGTGGAAGCTATTAGTATGGAAGTCAAGAAATGATTATTTTTGTCTGGTACTGCCATTAATTGTATAGTTTTGGATAAATTGCTTATGCTCTTATACCATTCTGCAACCATGAAATGAGAGAGGTAGTTGGATTTGGATTAGATAAGGAGTCAGGGAAGAACACAGACTTTGCGATCAGAGTGAAAGTGAACTCATTTTCTTTCACTGACTAGTTAGAAGTTTATATGAGGAATATATATATAATGCTCAAAGTATAATGTCTATCATAAGTGCTCAATAAGTCTTATGCACTATTTTTTATGGGATGAAGCTGGTTGCTTATTTTCAGACTTTAGTTTTCTTATCTTTAAAATGGGAATAAAGTCTCTACCGTACAGACTTGATATTGGGATTTAAATGAGCATAGTATATATAAAGTACATAGTGCAGTGTGGGATACAAATTATTAGTAAATATCGGTTACTTTTTCTTCACGAGGTTCCCTCTGGCACATTTGGTTTTGTTTTGTTTTTGTTTTAGTTTTTCAAACATTATGTAATTGGAGAGAAATCTGGACTACTTGGATACTTTAGAAAATGATCTTTAGGGTAAGGGGTTGTTAGGGGTCTGGCTGATTTACAGCAAAAATGCCAGAAAGTAAGGTGTTTAAATCTCAAAGAGAGGACTTTAAAGAGCTCATAGAGGACACAGTAAGAATTCTTATTTGTGCTAAGGAAGCATGATAGAGTGAAAACAAAAATGGATTGTGAATTGATCAGTTGATTCAACAAATTTCACAAGTATTTATTATGTACCTGTTATTTGCCAGGCACTGTTTTGATGTCTGGCATACAAGATCCCTGGCCTCAAGGAATTTACATTGGGGCAGGAGAAATGGGAAGATAGACACTAAATATGAGTAGTTGAAAGTACCAAGGGATTGAGAATCCTGGGGGTAAGATAGAATAGGTAGTGAATAGCTAGGTGAACATTGCCAAAATGTGCTCTGTGAACCAGTTCAAGGTCAGTTCAGATTAGTTTTTGTTTGTTCTGGTCTTCCATGAGATTAGAGCTGAAGTTATGAGTGTCTAGAAATTTTTATATCAATCTGATAAAGTAATGTTATGTCACTTGTGTCAAATAATAAAAATAATTGAGGCATATATTTTATATACCTCCTCTTTGTTTCACTTTTCAAGTAATTTATTTTCATTGTATTTACAAAAGTATTGATCTTTGATGGATTGGAAATAAAACATTAGTTATTTATCATTATTAATTTGCAAAGCACTGAGCTAGAATAATAACTAACATTATTGGTTCTTTAGTAAGCAGGTTGTAGAGAATTTAACTTCTTATGATTAATTCACTGTTAGGTGATTAACTTAATCAGCTTTAAAAAAAAATAGTTGTTAATTACGTTATATTTTATGCTGGTCTAAATGATTTTAGGTTCTTTGATTTTCAAGTACTTTTATTTAAAGAGTTCGATGCATAAAGTAGGAAGAGAGAAGGACGACACATCTAACAAAATTAAAACTGGAAGGAATACAATACTTGGATGGTTTCCAATTCTGAGATTTTATGATCAGTGGCCAAATGTTCCTTACACAGTGTATATTATGTAGAATCATACCATATTATTTATATTTATTTGCCCCTGTTTCTCCTCCTGCTGCTGGTGGAGCACAGATTCTGAAAAGAGAATATTTGAGAAACTCTATTATTGCTTATCAAAGAAAACCTAGATATTTAGGATTAGAAGTCTACTAATTCCTGTTGATATATGATAACTTTATCTTTCCCCTAATTTAGAGCCCCATTGTTTTTATTGTGTAATGGAGATAGTTTAAGAACAGTGTTTTAAAACAGCTGAAAATAAGATTAAAAAATAAACATATTTTGGATAACCCCTAGTTAGCATATTAAGTACTTCTTTTCATTTTATTATCATTTTAGATATGCACTAACCTAGTTTCCAGACTTATTTGAAAATGAAATTTAATATATTTATACCCACTAAAATAAGTGGAAAGATAGAAGTGAAGATATAGAATTATTTATTAGTAGGTCATAAAGTAATTATTGAAAAAAATTTAAAGGACTTCGTAGACAGTGACTCAACTCTTGCTCAGTCATATCTGGCCATTAAAACCAGCACAAGAATGATTTAGGTTAAACAAGAATGTGCCACTGAAAAAATATGTTCTTGTGTAGATATTTGTAATTTACCATGTCTGAGTTTATAAAAAAACTTTAGTAATATTAACTAGTGGTAAATATGTGTAACAGTGGTACTTGATGCATTAAGTCTTATTATTTGGTGAAATGTAAAGCAGTGTGGTTCTAAGAACAAATGTATTTAATGATCATTTACTATTTAAGCTATTAGTTAAAATTTGAAAGTTGGCTGTGGAGTAGGATGAGGACAGCTTTTAGCTAATGTGAATTATAATTTGTATTTTTAATGATTGTTAAAAATAGCAATTCTTGGATTTATGTAATCATATTGATCTATACCACAGAAAAACTAAGGCTTTTGGATATCTCTGGGTGTTAGAAATATTTTTGGCATGGTGGAAGTAGAATTTCAGTTACATAAGAATTGTAAGTTGATTTTCTCTTATTACCTGGATTTGAATCATATTGATAAATACATAACTAGATATATTCTAGAACCAGTCAGTGCTTGTTGGGGAACGAATGGGGGAGGGTTTACTCAGCAGTATTCTCCTTTAGTTTGGTCATGAAATGAGGACTGCTTTATGTAAATTGTTCTTACTGGTGCCAGCTAGCTGTAACTGCAGTCTGGCTGTGCTAGGGCAGCAAATAATATGTGTCATGGATTTTCTGTTTGGAATGTATAAGAATTCAGCCTTTTGGACTGAAAGAACAGAGTTGATGCTTTAGAATAAGAGTACTGAGACCTCCACAACTGACAATATGTGCAATAATGAGAAGCTATAAGCCTTTAAAGCTTATAGTTCTGCTTTTATAGCTTTATGCCTATTGATACTATTGGGTAATATGTGGGAGGTACTTAACTGCACACAGTTGCTGCAGTCCTAATAGTTGGCAGAATAGAAAGCAGTACAAAAGAATTCTGATTCTAGGCATCTTCACTTGCAACAGTCCTTTGGAAGATGTACTTTGTGTGTTCTGTGAGCTTCATTGGCATACTGTCTGACGTTTTTTGGCTTTTGTGGTTAATGGGATGTTTGCTGCACAAACTATACAACAGATGTGAACCACTGTTTGAAAGGAATTTTAATATGTAGCCAATCTACTGTATGCCTGTTTTTTTTTTTTTTAATTTTTTATGAATATGAACCAAGCAAGGAATTTAGGCTCAAGAAGGCTGTTCTAGAAGTCTGCATTAGCTTTTAATGTTTATACAAATGAACTAAGTAGCAGTGGTTCACAGAAGAGGAAGCCCTTTTCACAATATCAAGCTACCCACAGGTAAGAGATTCAGGTCCTTTCTTTGTGACCACCCCCACTTCCCACCCTTGACCCCTCAGGCCTTATGTCTATCTCTCTCTCACCTTTGGGAAGTTTTTCTGTTTGGTTTTAATTTTAATCATACCAAGGTTAGTAGATTGTTTAATGTAAATTTCTCAGGAGATTTAGAATACCATATTTGGATTTGGTCTTTTAAAAAATGATTTTCACTTTTTATAATTTTCCTCAGGTTTGTATTGAAATGAACTAACGGGCTTCATATATGAACATTACTCATGCATACAATATGTTCATATTACATAGAAATCAGTTTTAGACCTCTTTTCATTATAGTCTTGTTACTGTGTTTTCAGTTGTAGTGACACCAACTGGTATACACAGAGAAATGACATTTTATGACCTTACTAACTAAAGTTTTAGTGTAAATGTACCACTTTGAATTCATCATCAAAATCTGACTGCTTCTGTTTTCACAAATGGTTCATTGACATACATTAGACAGTGCGTATTTATGAACATAACATGGTCAAGTTTTCTAGTTCTCCCTTTATCCTTTCCATTTCCACATACTTAAATTTATCACCATTTTAACAAAGTGAATTTAAGTCTGAAACTAAAATGAATGTATTAGAAGTTTTATTTTAATATGTTTTAAGTTAGATGAAGGGTCACAAGAAGCAATTATTATCATTTATTATATTATTTTTTGTATACTTGAAAAATTGTATACAAAAAACCGTAATCTAATTTAAATAAAAATAAGGAACTATACAACATAAAGAATATATAACCATACTATAAAGGCATAAAGATTTATGTTTATAAAGAAATGCAAGTATGTGTGTCTGCTAATATCAGTATGGCCAATGATAAAATGTATTACTGATTGATATATTTGGGGCGATGAGGGTGAGTAGGTGACACAGCAATGGGTGATAATGAGGCTAGTTTAGAGAAGTAAGGGAGGAAAGGGATGGTATTAGGCAGTTGTTTGCTCTTTGCCTTCCTCTCTAGAAGTTGAACAGCAGGATCTTTCTGCAACCTAGAAGTGTTAGTTTTAGATGGGGCTTCCAGCTCTCTAGACTCTCTGAAAGGCCATTGGTCATTTATTACTACATAGTCGGGTACTTAAAAGCTAGAGTCCAGCTAGAGTGTGGATGAAAGCCACACACTCATGCATCAGGGGGACAACCTATTTCTTTTTGTCTTTTGACAGTGTTGCTTAGGTTTTGTTTGTGGGTATGTGTTTCATCTCAGTAAACAGCTTCACTAGGATTAGAGAAATGGTTATAGTAGAAAGATACCAATTTTGCTTTATGTGCTGCAGGTTATTGGATTGGGAGAAGGGCTTGCTTCTCTTGTGGAGAACACACATCTCTGAAACATTTGGGAAGTTTTGACACTTCTCTAGAGCAATTAATTGGGAAAATGTTAGATTAGGAGAATAGTCGAGGCCGACTGAGGGGGTTTTATTTATAGGTAAAGAGGCAAGGGAGTTAGACCAAAACAGAGGAATTTATTGAATGTAGTTCAATAAATATTCAGTTGGGGGTCATAGCAAAGTACATGGAAGAGTATTTTCTATATAGACAAATAACCCTAAAGAGAAGCATGTAAGACAGTAATAAATGTCTTGAGGATAAAGATGTGTAATCTTTGAGACTATTGGAGTCGAGTGTGAATGATTCAAAAGTCTGGGATAAACTTTGAGTTTTTAGTTTTTGTGTTCCTCTTAGGTAACAAAATTTATTAGCAAACAATGTAGAATACTAAAATCTTGGAAGTGGAATAGACCTAAGTGATCAAGTAACATCACACTTCTCACAGGAATCTTCTGTTTATTATTCCTGACAAGTAATTATCTAGTTTCTGCTTCAACATTTCTAATGACAGAAGGGAGAGTCTCTAATTTCATAAGGCAATTCCTTTTTTTTTTGGGGGGGGGCATCTGAACAAATCAACATTTGTTGATTTTGAGGTGGTATTGGCCTTTCATTTTTTTGTTTCTGTGCCCGTCTATTTGTCCATCTGTCTGTCTGTCTGCGTGCCTACCTGCCTACCTGCCCGTTTCTCTCTGTATTTCTTTTACATGATAGATCCAATGCTATTTAAAGAAAGCCATTAGAATTCACCTGTGTTTTCTAGGCTAAATATCCTCTATTTTTCCAACTACTCCTCATACAACACGTTGTTCTAGGTCATTCTTTGGCCTGATCATCCTGTTTTGTCCTACTGTTTTTTGAGTCCCTCTTTATCTGGGACACTCAGAAATAAATGTAATAGTAAAAAATGTCTCTCTTCCCTTAGGCAGTGTGCTTCGGGTCTGCAGTTTAACTTTGTTTTGACATTTCTGGCAGCCACCTAACACTGATGAAATTTATTGATAAGTTCCATAAGTTCAAATCCTTCAGTATTTTTCACACACACCTTTGATAACCGTTAATATACCTGGATATTTGAACCATTGTTTCAATGTATTGTAATGCTTTATATTTGTAGTTACATGTTTTCTTATAATTTCTTATATTGTTTATTATATTTTCTTTCGATATTCCTTGATATATTTTCCACTTTTTAGTGGTTTTTTCAAAGAACTGGCTGTTGGTTTTATGGATGGTTGCTGTTTTATTGAGTTTTCTCTCATAATTTTCTGTTTTTATTGTAATACTTTTCCTCCTTTACTAACATTTTTGAGTTTGTGGTTTTTTTTTATTAATATGTGCATTTAAGGCTGTCATTTCCTTAATGATTTCCTCCTTAATCCAAAAGAGTTTTTACTCTTTTAAATTTATAAGGAGATCCTTTTCCTCTCATTTCATTGTTGCTCATCTAACTTTGTTATCTTATGGCCAGAGAATGTGGCCTTGTGTGATTTTTTTTTTGTCTTTGAATTTATTAATATTTCCTTGTCACTGCATATGTGATCAATATTGTGTGTCAGATGTGTTCATGGAAAATGCATGTTCTAGGTTTGATGGACATACAGTTCTAGCTTTCTATTTTTTTAGCATGTTGATTAAGAAATGCATTGTTTATACTGCTTTCATTTTCTTCATCTGTAGATTGGTGTGTTTAGCCCTGATTGTGGATTTATTAATTTCTTCCTGAATTTTTTAACCCTGTTTTTGCTTTATATGATTTGAAGTGATACAATTTAGTAGATTGTACCTTTTATCTATAGGAAATATATTTTTTTTGTCCAATTACATGATTTTCTATTTGAACTCCTTTTTTTCATGTTAAATAGTGTATTGTTTTTCTGTCCTTTAAATTTTTAACCTTTCTGTGCTATTTTGTTATGGGGTGTGTCTCTTGTTTTATAATGCATATCTGATATTTTTGTCACTTTACCCAGTTTGAAACCTGATACTTTTTTTAGGCTGACAATTATATTTTTGCCCTACATTTCACAACCCATATATCTGTTAACTCCCATCTTATGGTTATCTGAGATTTTAATTCCAGAATATTTATTTTGAAGGTGATGGATCTTCAATTTCAGCCAGCCCATGAGTTTTACTTGTTTTTTGGAGCATTGATGTTTCCTTTTGGAGCATTCCTCCAATTTCTTAGGGTCTTTTGCTGTCTTGTATCTGTACTATATCTTTGTGTAATTATTTTAGCAAGGGTTTGTTTCTTCAGTCTTTGCTCAGAAATAACATCTTTATTTCTCTATCCTGTTGATTGCTAGTTTTTCTGGCAGTAGAATTCGAGGCTAAAAATAACTTTTCCCCTGAACTTTGAGGATATTCTCTTGTTTATTTTAGCATTCAGTATTGTTGATGACAAGTCTGATGTCAGTTTAATTCTTTTTCCTTTGTGGTTAAACGATTTTTTTACTCTAAGTTATTAGTATTTCTTCATTGGTTTTCTGAAATCTTAACCCAGTATGTCTAGGTGTTAGTTTTTTTTGCTTGTTTTAATTTAGTCTGTTTTTGTTATTAGTAGCCCTGTTCTAGGGAAAAAGTATGTATATATTTTTAAATTTAACTCTGAATTGGTTTTTCTTATTTTCTTTTCTTCTCAGTTCTTATTTTCCTAAAACTCATCTTCAGTGAAAGTTGTTGCTTCTGGGTGTGTTCTCCATCTCTCTTAGCTTTTCTGTTTTCCTTTGTATAGTATTTTGAGAGAGCATTTGGTTTTGATTAACTGTGTCTCACTTTAGCTGTGTCCATGAAGCTCATGATTTGAATTTCTAATATTTAAAATTAATTTCCTCTTATATCAACTTGGGTACAGTACACTTTCAGGATATTTAATGTACTATTTTGGAATGTTTTCTGTTCATTCTGGCAATTAACTAGTTTTTGCTTGTGGGGTTTGGCACCTATTTGTGATTATATTCATTTTTGTATCTGAGATTTACTGTTTTACTTTGCATCAGTGCCGAATCAAGTGATTGTGAGGGGTTGGGAAGTGATACTTGTACTTGCTGCTCATGGGAAATGCTGGGAATTTATCTTTTGGATATTAGCCTCCCTTCTCTGTCTCTTCTGGGGTTTAATGTCTGGGTGGGTCAACTAATCACATTTATAAATGCCACTGCTGCCCTGGCTTATCATTAGCGTGGAAGAGATGGGGAAAAGTGGAGCTAGTTTAACCGCTAACATACAAATTGCATGAATGTGTTTTCATTGTGAAAATTGGAACTGGCACATCTACGTGAAACTCTGTATTTCTGTTCTCTTGTCTTTCTCCGTGTGAACTGCTATAAACTAGTTTGGCATTTATTCTTCCAGACTTTAAAATATCACTTGCATTCCTATATAAATACTTAGAAATATATTTTTTTGTGTTTTAACACAATGACATATAAAACCTGGAAAATATTGACTACTTACATACCTAAGTACTTTCTATTTTATTATCCCATTTAACCCCTGTAACATTTTTAGGAGGAGAGGCATCATGAACCATTTCAGTTTCATAGTTGAGGATACTGAGGAAAAGAGGGGATATATTATCTTGAACAGGTAACTTAGTTGGGAAACGATAGTACCAGTATTCAAAAAGGTATGTCTGGCTCCAGCTTTTGCAGCACAAAAGTACTAACAATTCTGCAGCTGCTTTGTGGTACACTTTATATTCATGCCCATGAAAGAAATCTACCACATTCTTCTTAACCTTTTTCGTGTTCTTAGTGTGGATGCTCCAGAGCATTTTTTTTAAACCTATTTTCTTAGTGATGGATGTTATATTTGTTTGTATTTAAAAAAAAATTTTTTTTAATGTTTATTTATTTTTGAGACTGAGAAAGAGCATGAACGGAGGAGGGTCAGAGAGAGGGAGACACAGAATCTGAAGCAGGCTCCAGGCTCTGAGCTGTCAGCACAAAGCCCGACGCGGGGCTCGAACTCACGGACTGTGAGATCATGACCTGAGCTGAAGTCAGATGCTTAACCGACTGAGCCACCCAGGCGCCCCAGTTTGTGTGTTCGTTTTTTTTTTTTTTTTTTAATTTAAAGTCTGTAAATTCCTTTACTTAAGGAATTTCACTTGTGATTCCTTCCACTGTCAGGCACCTAAGCTCCTCCAGTGTCTGAATTATCATCTTCACATTGTCTTTTTAAAAAGAACTTTTTGTTCTATGAACAGTCATTGTTGTCATTTTGTCTACAATTCTTTTGGTTGGGCTTCTTCGATCTCCCCCTGAATATGGACATACTTCAAAAATTCCCCACTTGTAATTTTTGGGATCCAGCTGCTTTAAGCAGTTTTACTTTAGAGCCTCATTTAGGGTCAGAGTAGATGGATCTGCCTGGTTCTCCATTTCAGACACCCTCTAAACATGAATAAGTTCAAATCATGTTCACCCCTGAACTATCACACCCTAGAATTGTACAGATTATTAGGATACACCAATACTTTTAAGCCCGGACGTTGTATTCTCAAATGAAAACACCTAAAAAAAGAAGGCATCTTTGTTTCAAGTCAACATTAATATTAGAATACTAATTCAGTATGGCTGAGAGTTCCCTTCTATCATATGGTTTTAGTAATTCTGTAGTCCTGGAACCAACCTTCATGTTTATCAATACCCTCATTACTTTTATCTTTTTTAGGTATCATGTTCCTTCTTACCTGTATCAAAACTCATACTGGAACAATGAGTTCTGGATTGCAAGAGAGAATTTATTTTTGTCTTAGTCTAAGTCTTTGTCCACAAACTAAACAAAAACAATTTGTATTTTTGCTATTTTGGTTCACTAGTAGGTATCATGATAACATTCCTTTTTAAAATATTTTAGTTTATCTTAAGATAGGTTTCTCAGAATATCTCTGGTGTGTCAAAATGATGCACAGTTCTTGCCTATTTGCCTTTAAAAATGGTTATGACAATGATGTCCTCTACCAGCCGTGTATTGAGACTACTCACTGCTGTATATTATTGCTAAATATAGTTGCCAATCACATGTGTAAAAATGTGTTTTCTTTTTGTTTAGTGTTTCTGTGATTATTAAGTTTAATAATAAGTTTCTCTGATTATTAAGTTTAACTTTTTTCTTATGTTTGGTTTTTTATGAATTGCCTGTTTATGGTTTTTAATTTTTATTTTGAATTGTCCTTTTTATTCAGTAATAGGTGTTCTTTTTTATTCTGGATACTAATTCCATATCTTTGTGCTTTTTAGTTTTCAAGTATTCCTCAGAATTTGTGGTTACTTGTAGTGCTTTCTGTGCCTTTGAAAATTTTTGTGATTTCGTATCTAGTTTGTTATTGTACTGATATGCTCAACTGCTATTTTTTTTTCTTCAAAATTTTAAAATTTACATTCTAGTTAGCTGACATACAGTGCAATATTGGTTTCTGGAGTAGAATTCGGTGGTTCATCACTTACTCAACTGCTATTTTGATCCATTTTCAACCATTTATTTCAAAGTCTATTCATTTCCCTGTTAATTTCTGATGTTGTCTCTATCAGATATTTTATTGCTTGTATCTGTCTTCTAGATAATTTATTGCACTCACCTTTTAATACTTACGATAATAATTACTGCTTTGTCATATGCTCTCACATCTGAGAAGGCAAGCATCATTTTTTCTTTTGACTTTCAGTTTTTTTCCTATTTTGCCTTTTTTTTTGCAGATTAATTTCACAAGGTTGTTGTGCTATAAAAGTAACTAGATGGCATTTTAGCTAGAATTACTTCTAGTAAGTTTTATCCAGGAATAATTGATATTTTTCTACAAGTCTTATATCCAATGTAGCTCTAATATTTCATGTATTTTCTACCTCTGTGAATTTTTTCACATATGTCATTGTTTCTGGATACCTTTTTCTTGTGATTCTGAAATAAATGTTTTCTTCATTGTATCTTCTGTGTGCTCTTACTAACTTTGGTGTGATTTTTAGAACAGTATTGAGTGTGTTATCACACTTTGTTTTTGCCTTGAATGGAAATACCTGTGGTGTTTCACCGCTAAATATAAAGTTTCAAGTAGCCTTTATGAATGTAAGGAGCAGTCTTTATGTCCTTAATTTTTATTTTTATCAGTGAATGGGTGTTGAAACATATTAAGTGACATTTCATTATCTGTTGAAAAATGATAGTTAATTTTTGTAACCATTTTGGGTTGTGAATAAATTTTTAAATATGCTTAATTTTTTAATTATTAGAGGTGCTTAAAATTGGAAAACCGTGAAGTTTGGGGCAATAAAAATTATCTCTTAGCAGTTAACCAGGCATATGAGGATAAAAGAATTTGATGAAATTGTATAGTTTCTTATCTCCTGGCCTTAAAGACCCAACATAGAAAGTCTCAGTCATGTCCCATAGACTGTTCTTCTAGTTTCTCCAAGGAATGTTCTTTACACAATATATTTATTTATTAGGTCATTTGTTACACCATCAAGAGTGACATGGCTAATCATATTTCTTCTGTTCTCTAGTAGAATAACTTCAGAGTCTTTGTTTCAACATGAGAAAGATTAAAAAAAAATTGAGGAGAGAATTATAGTAAATATTTGGAAATGCCAAAATGAAGTCCCTGATCTGAGTTTGTGAATCTTTTAAAAGAGCTTTGTGATTTACTCTATTTATTATTGTATTTCTTTGGAATTTTTCTTTCTTTTTCTTTCCTTTTCTTCTTCATTTTGTAAATTCTGGAGGCTCTAGGCTCTGATAAATATTTTCATATGGCAGAGGGCCAGATTTCAATAGCTCTGAACTCAGTATGTTCCTGTTGCTTAGCAACTACTTGTGAAGTCTTGTGGATGTAACTGAATTATAAATAGGGTTATGAGCAGAAGTGCAATTGCAATTGAAATTGTAAAGAAAGGCATACTCTTTCTGTTTCCCAGCTGAAATTTGAGTGATTCTTTATGCAGAGTCAGTTTTTAGAAATCTGGTTTATAAAAATTAAGAGTACTAACCCTATCAGGAAGACTTAATAAGGGCTGTGTAGAGGTCTTGTTTATAATGACACATTTGAAATCATGTTTTTGATTATTAAGAATAAACAGTCTGTTTTGGAGAGATGGCAGTTAATGGAAAGTAGAGAACTTTTAGTTTTCATGGGCATTCATGTAGAAAGACATCCATGCATTATATTACTGCCTGTATATCTCTTCCACATTTATATTAGAATCTACATGCAGTAACACTTTAATCTATGCTATGTTTTTGTATTTTTTAAAATCACATTGTTCTTTAGAGTATTTTAAAATCGTCCTATAATAGTGACCACTTAGGCATTTGATAAAGATTGAATACATGAAAAAAAACCCAATGTATTTTTATTTTTTCTCAGAAGAACAGTGCATTTTGGAGTGCAATTTATCACAATTTTATTTAAGAATCAAAACTTAAAGGATTCTGGGGCACCTGGGTGGCTCAGTTGGTTAAGCCTCTGACTTGGGCTCAGGTCATGATCTATTGGTTTATTGGGTTTGAGCCCCGCATTGGGCTCTGTGCTGACAGCTCAGAGCCTGGAGCCTGCTTTGAATTCTGATTCTGTGTCTCCCTCTCTCTCTGCCCCTCCTCCCGCTCCTGCTCTGTCTGTCTCTCTCTCTCTCTTGAAAATAAACATTTAAAAAAAGAAAAAAACCTTAAAGGATCTTTTCAGGTCTCCTAATTTAATTTCTATTTATTCTAGATAGAAAACTTTAGAACTAAAGATTTTATTAAATGATATACCTAAGCCAATAGCCCCCTGCATATCTGCGTTGTGTTTTTGTGCATCAGTCTCTTAATTGATGCATATCTACCAGCTCTTTTTTTTGCACTCATATTTCATTAGTTTACACAAAATTTAATTGTATTCTATAGCTTATAATAAAAACCTACAACAGAATACAGTAACAAGCACAACCAATATGAACGGGTTTAGATGAGAGCAGAATAACATAAGATCTCAGTGTATTTGTGGTTACCAGTCAGTACGTTTATTGAATGGGTAGAGAACATTGGTTCATTTATTATGATGGTTAGAAAGAGAGTGGTTAAGAGAGTTTCCGAAGTATAGTGTTATTTGGTCAGATCTCTGCTGATGTTTTTTAGGTTTGAAATGATGAAACACAGTGATAATTCATGGCTTTAGATGAAGGAACTGTTGATAGGAACTGTTGATTAGGAACTGTTAATAATAGCTTCTGACAGCCTAACCTGTGAAAGTAAGCTTCTTAGGAATATTTGCCAGAAACAAGTAGATTGTATTTTTATGCATTACTAATGAGAAAAATTTAGAATGGGAATGTAATTTTTCTTTGCTCCCTAGGGGTGTTGGCCCATTCTGACTTGTATGCCCAGGAGAGATCTTGCCATCAAAAGCATAACTTTTTTCTGAAGTTTTAACTGAAGAACAATCAATTTATGAAGATACAGATTTGCTATTTTTCCAATCAGATGAAAAAGTTGTGGTAAATATAATTTTAATTAGATCTGCAAGGAGGGATAACGTACCAACAATGTTGCTTTGCTATAGAAAAGGAAAAATAATACGTACAAAGAAGAATTTGAGTTTGCTCCAGGATATGAAAGAAGATTAGGGTCTTTCCTTTAGTTATGTTTGTTATTAAAGCAACACTTTTGTACACATAGGCGAGGGCCCCAGAACATCTGGCTCTCAGCTGACATTTTAAACTCCTGTGAGTTCTTGAGAGAGAAGGCCAGCAGAGGGGGAATAGAATGGAGAAATGAAAGGTAAAGTTTCTGGCACTGTCTAAACTCCTCCAAGGCATTTTAGTTGTTGTACTAATTAACACTGAGGTGTCATTGGTTATTTAGTGCCCCCCCACCCCTCAAATTCAGATTGGTATGTGATGTGTGACTGCTGTCGAATACTGTTATGCAAACATCATGCTTTCTCTGTTCTCTTGAAATAAAACTGGGTAGTATAAAAACATTTTTTTTCAAAAAAGTATAGCTGCTTTAAATAATATTTAAGCAAATAGGAAGTGCTGAGGTTTATATTTAAAATGATACTTGACTTATGTATCTAGAATTATAAAATAATTTTTTCCACTTGGAACACCTTGTTATCAAAGTTTGACCCATTTTTATGTTCTCCCTCACTAATTGTAACTCATGTTAACTCCTATTGCTTTCCTTTGTGATGAGGATTATAGTTTATTTGTTTCAGATAAAGTAAACAAGATCTGTGTACATAAAAGATGTGAATACAGTTGTAGTTAGATTTTGGATATCCAAGTCACGTATGAGTACAACAGTAAGAAAAATAAATAAGATAGTAAGCTTAGTTACTTTTCATTCAGACCAGTGTTTAAAATAATACTATTTATATTTTAAAAGCTTGGTTATACTTAATTTTAAAATCTAGCTATCTTTAACTGTTTACATTAAAAGGCTGTATTACTCAATTTGCTCATTTGATTTTATATTGCGCATATTTTTCCATCCTTCACTGGAGCTCTTTTTTGTTACTTAAAATTGTTTTATGTTCCTGTGTTTTAAAGGCATTGTTTCTAAGCCTTATTTATGATTAAAATAGCCCTTTACATATAATTTTCATAACCACATTTTTAGTATAGTATAAACTAAATTTTCTGGTATCAAATGTATGAATTCACTTTACATTTTGGCTAACAGATAATCACCAAAGAAAATATTTAAAAATTAACTTGCCATTTCATTAAAACACTTTGGTGGAAGATTTGATGTAAGAAATGCATAGAACAAGTACTTTGATAAGTAGCAGTTGTTTTAACATGACTGTTTAACCAGCCTTTTATTTCAGCAGGTGTAATTTAATTTCTTGAAATTAAAATTTTTTTCTTTTCCTTTTTTCTGCCTCTCCTCCCTTTATGACTGGTTAGTTCTTACTAGCCCACAGTCTTTGTAGTTACTACATTAGATTGCACATTTTTTTTTTTTGGTGATCTTTAGGAATTAAAACATACTGCAAAGTAAATTTGTAAAGTACAAAGAAACATGTATATTAGGCATTATTACATTGGAAAGTTAGAATGATGAAATAGGTTTTGTTATCTGGATAACGATAAGAAATGTTAGGCATTGTCAACTTTAGCATTATCCCACTTTAGGCAAAATTGAAAAGTCAAAAATAGCAGTATTATACAGATTATAATTTTACATGTTAATTTAGCTTCCACTTGACATGAACAGTTAGATAATTTGTTTTCCTCACATAAATTAATTGAGAAAAACAATTGTTGAATACCTACTGTATGAAAGCTACTACTATATGTTAGAACAAGTTTGTATTAAAGAATAAGGCATAATCCCCACTCTGTTTAGAGATCTGCTTTGATAAATTATTTAATCTTTTGTGATTTTAATAAACAGTAAACAGTCTTTTATCTGTAACTCAGATTCCCAAATAATTGCAGGGGAAAAGTGCTAGAAAAAAAATGCAGTGCTTTTCAGACTTTGAGAGATTTTATAGGGCCTTGAATGTTTTGGAGCTGTGATTAAAATGCTGCATCATTCTCCTTTAGAAAAACGCTTAAACATGTATGTGTACACACACACACACGCACACGCACACACAGCTATATATAAATAAGGTAATATGAACAATGACATATAACTTGAAAGTGGCCCATTTATTGAGCTTTATGTTCATTTTTCTTTAATTGCCATCTAGTAAGAAAAGATGCCAAGTTAGTATTTTAGATGATGAAATGCAAGGCACGTCTTTTCCCCCAAGAAAATAAAGTTTTTGCTGGTAGTTTTACTCTTATATTCACATCTATTCTGGGATTTATACTAGTGTATTCTTTCTATTTTTAGACTGTTGCCAGGCAGATTTAAAATTTCTCCTTTTATGGTTGCCCAGTTTCTAGCTTTCTGACTGGTTGCATGAACCTGCTTTCTTTAGCCAACCACAGTGACTATGCAAACTGTATTTCAGTTTCTGTTGCTATGAGAGAACTGATAAGATGGCTGCAGGGGGCTCCCTTTGGGGTATGTTCATTATTGTAGAGAAGATTGTCATCATTATGTAGTAATAAACAAAAGTAGATTTCTTTTTCTTTTTTTTAAAGTAGCTTTCTTTCAAAATGATATTTTTTGAGATAGGAAATCAAACTAAACAAATTTTATAAGGCTTGAAAAATGACTCTCATGTCAGATTTGATTAATTTTAATGGTGCTATGTATTGCACTTTTTCAGAGGCGGCAATTTGTGTAAGTGGGTATATATTGTTACTTTTTGTTAGTAAATAAGCATCCCGAGTCCCCGAAGAAAGGTTGTCCTCTGTATGTACACCTGTGTATATGAACCTATCAGCATGTTAGTTTACAATTCTGTCAAAAATATTGTAGATTACTATCTTTGCTTCCTAAAAGGGTAATTTAATTTTTAATTTAAGAATTATTTTAGATATTAGATATATGTATATAGTTCATCATTCTTTTAGCCAGTATTTACTAAGTATATACTATGTGCCAGACATTGTATACTCATTAATATGTTTTATTTTAAAACATATTTTAAAATGTTTTCTAACAAAGCAGTGGGCACTTGAGATGTTTTAATCTTATACTAGATGCATGATGAGATGTGCCAGAGTGATTTGTTAAGAAATACATAAATATAGGTAGTAAAGTCCATTTTGATAATATTTCTAAAAGGGTACATTAAAGTATTGACAAATACAGTAAATGGTGGTAAGATCGTCATTTTGAATAAAGACAGTATTAATAAAATGTGACAAAGCTGATGTAACTTCAGAAAGTTCAGTAAGTATACCTCATTTTAAAACAAATTCATCAGTATTAATTACATATAAGATTTTTTCGTTATAGTGCCAGTTAATAATACAAGCATTGCCTCTGTTTTACTTAAGACTTTCGAGTCCTTTTGGTAATTTTCCATGTGTAGAAGATTTTGTTAATGTACTTACATGGAGTGTTTATCTGCATGATGCTCAGTATTGTTTTCTTTCTTCTTTATGATAAATTTTTTTTTAATCCTTTATGAGTATCTCATGCCCATTATTATCATCCTGTGAGATAAGCATACTAAAGAATTGTTCCATTTAGGACAAAGGAAAAGAATAACAGGCTTATTTAAGGTTAGCATGTAGGAGAATATGGATGTTGTTATTTTATGTACATTGCCTTTCATCACTGTTGTGATTATAGATAAACTTAGAAATGTAAACTCCCTAAAGTATAACTGAACATTCAGTTCTTTTGGTATAGTTGTTTTGTCTATGTTGAAAGTGTGACCCAGTAATAGGGGGCTGTTAGGTAAAACAAAAACAAAAACAAAAAATTAAGTATAGTTCTGCTATATATTTTTTCAAAGGACAGGTTTGAGATGTAATTCATGTACAATTCACCTGTATAAAGTGTGCAGCTCAGTGGTTTTAAAAATATTTATAGAGTTTGTAACCATTACCACAATTAGTTTTAGAACATTTTTATTGTCTCCAAAAGAAGCCTTGTACCCACCCTTTAGCAGCCATTTTTCATTTTCTCTCCAATCCCCCAACCCTAGACAACCAATAATGTGCTTTCTGTCGTTACAGATTTGCCTGTTCTGGACATTTCATGTAAATGGAATCATTCAATAATGTAGCCTTTTGTGACAGGCTTCTTTTACTCAGCATGTTTTCAAGATTCATTCATAGTGTAACATTGATATCAGTACTTCATTTCTTTTTTAACAGCCAAATAATATTCCATTGTATGGATATACCACATTTTATTTATTTTTCAGTTAGTAGATATTTGAGTTATTTTGGCTATTATGAATAGTTACTTCTTGGCTATTATGAATAGCATTTCTATGAACATTTGTGTATAGGTTTGTGCATGGACATATGTTTTGATCTCTTTTGGGTATATAGCTAGGAGTGGAATTGCTAGATCTTATGGAAACTCAATGTTTTAATATGTTGAAGAACTACCAGACTGTTTTGGAAATCAGCTGCTTCATTTTACAGTTCCATCAGCATTGTATGAGGCTTCCAATTTCTCTACATCTTGGCTAACACTTGTGATTTTCTTTCTTTTTGATTATCCATTCTGATATGTGTAACGTGTTATTTCATTGTGACTTTGATTTGCATTTCTCTGATGACTAATGAAATTGCACCTCTTTTCATGTTTATTGTTTATTGGTGTATCTTTGGAGAAATATCAAGTCCTTTGCTTTTTGTTAAATTGGGTTGTTTTTTATTATTGAGTTGTAACTTTTTTTTTGTATGTTCTAGTAGATACAAGTATCTTATCAGGTACATTATTGGCAGACATTTCCTCCCATTGGGTGAGTTGAGTTGTTGGTTCACTTTCTTGATGTGTCCTCTGCAGCATAAAAGTTTTTGCATTTTGATGAAGTCCAGTCCAGTTAATCTGTTTTATTTTCTTTCATTGCTTGTTTTTTTTGGGTCATATATAAGAAACCATTGCTTATTCTAAGATTTTATAGACTTATATCTAAGTTTTCTTTTAAGATTTAAAACTTTTAGCTCTTAAATTTAGATCTGACTCTTGATTTTGGCCTAGGTCATGGTCTCACAGAGAGCGTCGCATTGGGCTCTGCACTGACAATGTGGAACCTGCTTGGAATTCTCTCCCTCCCTTTCTGCCCCTCCCCTGCTCTCTTGTGTGTGCGTGCTCACTCTCTCTCTCTCAAAATAAATAAATACCATTAAAATTTTTTTTTTTAATTTAGGTCTTTGAGCAATTTGGAGTTAAATTTTTTTATATATGGCATGAGAATAGGGGCTCCAAATTCATTCTTTTGCATGTGGCTATCCAGTTATCCCCATACTATTTGTTGAAAATACTGTTCTTTCCTCAATGAATGGTCTTGGCACCCTTGTCAAAAATCAGTTGACCATAAATGTGAAGATTTATTTCTTGACTTGGAGTTCTATTCCATTGATTTATATGTCTGTCCTTTTTGCTAGTAGTACTACACTGATAGTATTACTGTAGCTTGTACTAAGCTTTGAAAATATCAACAGTGAGTTTTTCTATGTTGTTTTTCTTTTTCAAGATTGTTTTGGCTATTTTGGGTCCCTTGCATTTCTATGTGAATTTTTGGATCACCTTGTCAGTTTCTGCAAAGAAGATGGCTAGGATTTTGATAGGGATTACGATGAATCAGATCAGTTTTGAATGTTGACATTTTAATATTAAGTCTTTGATTCAGGAATATATGTTGTCTTAGTGTTTATTTAAATCTTTAATTTCCTCTACAATGTTTTATAGTTTTTCAGAGAATAAAGTTTTGTACTTCTTTTTGTTAAATTTGTTATTTTTGATGTTATTATAAATTGAATTGTTTTTTAAATTTTACTTTCGAAATGTTCATTGCAACGGTATAGAAATACAATAGATTTTATATATTGATCTTGTGTCTTGCGACCTTCTAAACTCATTTACCAATTCTAATAATTCTTTAGTGGATTCCTTACATTTTTCCGTATATAAGATTGTGTCATTGCAAATAGAGATAGCTTTACTTTGTTCTTTTCAAGTTGGATAAACTTTATTTCATTTTCTTGCTTACTTGCCCAGGCCAGAACCTCTACTTATTGCTGAATAGAAGTGGTAAGAGCAAACATTTTGTCTTGTTCCTGATCTTAGGGCAAAAGCTGTCTTTCACTGTTAAGTAGGTGTTAGTTGTGGGTTTTTCCTAAATTCCCCTTAGAAGGTTGAGGAAATTCCCTTATTGTTTGTAGAGTGAATTCTATCATTTGCTAAGATGGCTTGTAGATAAGTTAGTTTTAAAAGATAATTAAATATTTAGTATTCTGCTGATAATACTGTTGTAGCTAATATAAGAACCAGTCTGTAGGTTGGTAAAATTAAGAGTCTACTATCAGATTGCATTTACTGTGTGGTTAGGCTTTAGGAATTATATTAAATGACTTCTTCATTTTCAAAGAGATAGAGAAGAAGATTGTGGCAAACATCATGTATAGCTTACTCTTGAACAATGTTGTGCGAATCCCTAATGTAGTCAAAAATCTGCATGTAACTTTTAACTCTCCCAAAACTTAAGTACTAATAGTCTACTGTTGACTGGAAGCCTTTCTGCTAGCATGCAATTAGCACATTTTGTATGTTATATGTATCATGTACTGTATTCTTACAGTAAAGTAAGCTAGAGAAAAGGAAATATTAGAAAATTATAAGGAAAAGAAAATAAATTTACAGTACTGTACCTTAAAACTTTTTGCCTATGAGTGGACCCATGCAGTTCAAATCTGTGTTATTCAAGGGTCACCTGTAGTTTATTTATTACTTAACATTTTGATACAATAGAGCAGCCCATGGTAGCAAAATTTAAAGGATGAAATGTATAAGAAGGGCATCTGTGCCAATGAAAACAACTTGGTATTGAATTGGGTATCTGGTTGACCTTGCCAAGCTAAAATTCCTACTGTGTAAAGGAATGTGTGATAGCAGCATGGTTATTAATGTGTTCATTTAGATCATATGTTAAGGTGAATGTCTTATAAGTTGTCAAATAAATGAGAAAAGAATATGACTTGGTGTAGTGTCTGACATATAATTGTCCCTTGATAAGTGTCAGTTTCTTTTTCTCCCTTTAAATTGTTTTGTTAACAAAAAGGGGAATTTATAATACAGAAAAAGTAGTATAAGGCATGCCTAAAAATAGTAAATATGAAACTCAAGATTATGCTTATCTTTGTGTTAAGGAGATGGGGGTGGGGAAGGAGGAGCATGCTATCTGGTAGTCATAAAAAGGGCTTTGTTTTCTATTTCTAGTTGTTTTATTTCTTATCTGGATGGTGGGTACACACATGGTCATTATCTCAGAATTTATGTCTTACTGCATGTTCACAGTATTTTATAATGAATACTGAATTATAAACGCAATCAGTATTGCTAGACATTTGTAAAATAATATAAAATTTGAGTTAGAATGGAACTTAGCAAGCATCTGGTCTGATCTTTGTTTTTACAGTTGAGCAACCTGAAATCTAGAGAGTTAGGGTGATTTATCCTATGTTGATTGTTCTGCCAATGTTAGAACGAACATTGAGGAGACCCAGTTTTGTTAGTTTAGAAATCCTGGGTAGGCCAAGCTTTTTGTAATTATGCATATATTCTTTAAGTTTATTTATTTATTTTGAGAGAGAGAGAGAGAGAGAGTACACACACACACACACACACAAGCAGGGGAGGGGCAGAGAGAAGGAGAGACAGAATCCCAAGCAGGCTCCATGCCATCAGTGCAGAACCCTATGCAGGGCTCGAACTCATGAGCTGTGAGATCATGACCTGAGCTGATATCAAGAGTCAGATGCTTAACCAATTGTGCCACCAGGCACCTCTATAATTATGTATTTTTAAGCTGATAAGAACAGATGCTACACTTGATCTTAGCCAAAAGGCTGAGAAGTGATTATAAATACGTATTTTTAAAGTGTGGTAGATTATATAATATTTCACCATTATTCTTTCTTGTAAGCTTCTTGTAAGAAGATGATATATATCTATGCCTTTTGTCACGTGACATGAAGTATTTCCCAGTGGTTGCTTTTTACTTCTCCACGCCTTTAATGTGTAACTTGGCTTTAACCAATAGACTGTGAGTGAGAGTGATGTGTACTATGTCTAAGAAATAGCTTTAAGACCCTGGTGTATTGTATTGTTCTGTCATCGTAGTCTTTTCCCTTTGCCACAAGACCTAGATTTGGGGTGGGGGTGCCACTCCTTCAGCCTATGACCTAGAAAGATGAAGAATGTTATTAGCCAATAAGATTTTAGGGGTGGAAGTATTGTTGCAGTATTATTTAGTGAAAGGTGGCTGATACAGAAAGTAAGCTTTTCACTCTTTCTTCTTAGGTTTGGTCAATAAGAAAAGTTAGACCTGTTTCCTAACATTTGAAGAATTTACGGTTTTCACCTTCTCATAAATCATCCTGGGTGTTTTACTTCACCCAGGCAAACTATGAAAAATACATTTGGACAACTGGTTTAAATTCCTGAAGAAATTATTACATGGACTTATGTAACTTTACTCATTATCTGCATAGGTGGTAGAATTTGGTGAGTAGGACAAGCTAGTAAATAGGGCCCTGGGGGATAGGATAACTGGCTAATTTCCTAAGGGAGTGTAACTTGATAAGTGTATTTTAAAATTGCATTTGTTAGATCAGGTCAGTCAGTTTTAATTTGCCTATATAACAGAATGATCCCAAAAATACACTTGGAAAAGTGATTTTAGGGTATCTTGCATTTTTTTCATGTAGACTACCCTAGAATTTCTGAAAACATAGCAGTGAATGCAACAAGTTAGTGACCAGTCTGGTTTTGATGTGACCAAAATTTCAAGAACATGATTTGATCCTACTTTTCCCAAAGAATTGTTGGTAAACCAAACTCCCTGTTTCCTTTGTTGTTGATTATTTTTTAAAAATTTAATTTCGGATATTTCATTCTACATTGATAACTCCAGCTAATATCAGTAGGTTGATGACAGGCAGAAGGGATTCTTTGTTGAGGTGTCAAATATTGTGATCACTTGATACTTTACTGAACGAGTATTAGATAATAGATCTCAGCAACTAATATTTTTTTAAAGATAGTAGGATAGCTATTGAATGTGTTTTATGAAATTAAGAGAAGAACGATAGCATAGAACCGAAAAATTGCGAACTATGGGAGATTGTGGATCTTCAAGTAAATATTGCCAGTGCTTTGTGAGTGACTGGGAGAGAGAACCTATAGAAAGCAAGAGAATATGGAAATGTGATGATGTGGGATTTTAAACAGAAGTAGTGAAAGTAGTTCTACTAAAGTTTTAGAAAAATAATTAACAGAAATGAAAAGATATCCATTATTTAAGATAAAAATTTAGGGGTGTCTGGGTGGCTCAGTTGGTTAAGCATCCGACTTTGGCTCAGGTCATGATCTCCCGGTTCATGGGTTTGAGCCCCATGTCGGGCTCTGTGCTGATGGCTCAGAGTCTGGAGCCTGCTTCGGATTCTGTGTCTCCCTCTCTCTCTGCCCCTCCCCCACTCGCATTCTGTCTCTCTGTCTCTCAAAAATAAAATAAAATGCAAAAAACAAAAAAATTTATAAAAAACTAAAAATTTAGAAAGTTCTTTATGCTAAATTTGTACAGATAAGTATTAAAGTGGATGAACCATTGCATTATCAGTTTTACCAGTCTCATTAACGGACAGTAAACAGTAAAGCAGATTTACACATTTATTGTGTAACACACTGAATATTCTTTATGATTTTATTTTCAGGACTGTTGCGGAATTCTCAACTAAATTTGGGAGTGTGAAATAAAATCATGCACTTCTCAGTTGAGAGTGGGTTCTCAGGGAATCAAGTGGCAGAATTGTGTTTCTAAAGAGGCTAGGAATCATGAGCATAAAGTGATTATGTAAGAATAAGCCATTATTAGTCCTGTTGGCCAATATTTATTTAGTCCATTTAATGAAAACTCAAATTTGAATAAAATTGTTCCCAGCATCTCAGTATTCAGATTAATGTTATAGTAACATCAGTTAACAGCATGAATGCACTTGGAGTGTTACGTCAAAGATAGAAATGTCAAGTCTGCTTAAATGGCTTTGCTTCACATTTTACAAGTTACTGCTAAGTTTTATTTTAAGTACACTTCATCAGGTATCCATAACTTTGAATTAGGATAGTGTTTGTGTATGTATGCATATGTTTTGATTTAACAATCCAGGTATTCCTATTGTTTTGTTAACTGTTCTTGGAAAGCAGTAGTACAGGCCCTTGTTTCTTCATCAGAAAAACCTTACAGGAGACCTCTTATTCAAACAATAAATCTGGGAGTATATTATGAGTATATTTCAGTTTCATCGAATATGTTTCACTATAATCGTTCACCTTTATTTTCACAGCCTTTGGATTCTTGGTAGAGTACTTGCCCTCATCTGCTTCCCTTGTTGCTGGGCAAGGTTTGTGATACTGATGTCTGATTGGTTTTAGACAACTATGGCTTTGAGCCAATCAGGCAGTGAATTTCGGTTCTCTCACACAAGGAAGCACTGAAGCAGCTGCTGATTTATTTTTTTCTATGGGGAGATTATATAAACTAAGAGTATGGCTGCAGCAAGCTCCCTCTTGGGTATGTTTGAAAAATTACAAGGTTCATCTGGAACTGAAGGAGAAAAAAAAATGAGGTTTATTTTTAAAACTTGTTTACTAAGAAAATCTGATAAGTGGTTAATTTGAGAAAAAATATATTCAGATGACAGATTACCTATTTTTATTTTATAATTTTATGTTTAAAGGACTGCAGAATGATATAGTATACGAAAAATTCCCCTTCAATTTACATGAATATTTACTGTTGTAATCCACACATTTGCTTTATTGCTTCAAAAGGGGAGAGCTCAAAAAAAAAAAAAAAAAAAGGGGAGAGCTCATAACATGCTGTGAAAGGCAGTTAAGGAGAAAAAGATGTAGTAATTGTACTTACAACACTTAATATAGGTTGTCAGGAGTCAGACATTTTAATTTCATTAGGTGAATCAAACTGAGTCAGTTCAGTGCAGTAGACAACAAAGCACTTGATGATGCTATCTGTAGTAAATCTTTGGGTCCAAAATACTATTAATTTTTGGAGTCAGATCTATAACAATAGTGATAGGTAGGTATGAAAATAATCTTGTCATTTGGATTTAAGGTTCTGCTGAATTTTTAGTTATAAATGCTTTATAAATATTAAGGATTGTGGATTGTTTTAAGAAAGAAATTTACATTTGAATTTTACAGATTCTTTCTTATGGGGAGAGAAGTATATTCTTGTTATGTATGGTCCATGTTTGACTCATTCTCCAGTTAGGAAATTGATTTATATTTCTGGAAACATTCAGGGGTATTTAAAGAAAGATAAATTAAAATAGCATGAAAGGTGTATATTTTTATTTATTTATGTTATATATTTAATATGTATTGTATAGATTTAGATTTTATATGCATTTATGTTCTAGATTACTTATATTAGATAAAGAACCTCACTAACATATTTCGGATCCAGGTTTTAACTATGTTTCCCTGACCTTATTGTCTGTCTCCTGTTGCTGGGCAGGAATCAGAATGCTGGCTACTGATTGGCTGAGTTTGTGAGCAGCTCTTGAACAGCCACTTAAATTCTTGAGCTTTTTGAGCAGGCAGATTGTAGGCTAAGACATTACAGCTTTTGGTAATACTTCCCTTTGTTGTTTCATAGCTATGATCTCTTTGCTAGAAAAAAGGGTAAAAGTTGTAGGTGGGGGGGGGGGGGGGACGAAGCAGAGAAGAGAATAACGTTTTCACTTAAAAAAATAAGAGGCTTATTGGCCTTTCCTTAAAAATAATTTACCCAAAATTTGAAAAAAATTCCAAGCTATAGATACTTATTTGCAGGTAACATACCCTCTTGGTTATTTAATTATAAATTCCTCTGGTAAAGGTGAAGCCCTTTTTAATGCATTAGAAAAAGATTTTATTAATGACGGTATTTTCCTGTCTGAATATAAAGAATAGAGACCTAAAAACAGTTTTTGACTCTCTTCTTCATGAAAAAAGTATTTTCTAGAGAAAGTTCATGTTTTACACATTTACTTCTAGATATGGCAGGCATTTTCTACTGTAAAATATAAATGATTTTTCCTGTGGAAATGAATTACAGGCATATGAAAGCTTCATGATTCTAGTGTTGCAATCTAAAAAAAGTAGTTTTTCTTTTGTAGAATAGTTTTGTGAATGGCATTTCAATTCCAGATGACGGTATTTAAACTGATCCTTAGAAATGTATTCTTCCGGTAGTACAGCCATGGAGACTTGTTTGCAGGTAACACACTGTTTTCAAATGTGTATCTTTCTTAAATATACTTTGCTTATGCAAAATACGTTTTTAAAAAGTTATTGCTGATTGGTTTACACAGATATGGTTGAACTAGTTTGAACTGGTTCATGCTGCTTCCTTATGCTTTGTCTATTTTTCGTTATACTTAGAACCCATAAAATATCTGGTAAATGGCTGTAGTGTGCTCCCTTGTGGGTATAGATGGTAGTTATTTTGTAATTCTTTGTACAGTACTATATTATTACTGAATTGAATGACAACTTAATTGGTAAAAAGCCAGCTTGCGTGGAGTGTACTTATTTTTATTAAATGTTATTTGGTGGTGGCAATTTAAGTGTAATGTTTGCATGTTGGATTTCTCACCTATATACAAAATAACAGAAGTATTTGAGAAATTTGTCTCAGATTCTCTAGTTTATGCCTAAAAACACTGTGTATATACATAGACAATTACTAAGTTCTTAATGCATGGAATCTCATTTAATCATGACTACAACCTCTGTGGCAGGTACTGATAATGATACGCCCTTTTTAAGATTGCTGAAACCAATGTTAGGAAACTTGCCCTGTGTCACATAGTAAACACATGGGAGAGCTGGAATTCAAATCCGTGTTTTCTGTCTGCAGAATTCATGTTCTTAGTGGGGTTACTGAAAATTATGAAAATACACACTTTTTTAGAGGAATGCTTGCTTTTAATGCAACTCACAATAACTGTCAGGTATCCATGTAACAGCTGACAAATGTGGATATTATGAGGTCAGAGTCCAAAAGAATTGCAGCTCAGGTCTAAAAATATGTAAAAAGTAACCATACTCCTTAGGTTATAAATTTAATTATTTTCTGTCTTTGAAGTCAGCAAGAAAAAGTGATCACAAAATTTGCATTGTATCTTCTTTGCAGAAAAATTTCCAGTTAGTATGAGTTCGGAATGTATAGTGGGTGGGGAAAAAACTTGAAGTTTTAATGTTAGACTGTAATGAATAACCCTTAAAATAGTGCCTATGATAATTTTGCAGTAAATCTTCTGTTCAATTGAAAGGTAATTTTTCTGAATAGTTTTACTGAGTTCCATAATTAAAAGTCTAGGAAGACTAGGAAATACATTATAAGTAATTGGCTTAAAGTGAACAAATGAATGCAGAACGTACCACAATCTAGAAGTACTGTAATAAAAGTGGTAGGTTTTCAAGCTGTATTGACCTCTGGCAGATAGGCTAGGCCAT
Organism: Panthera leo; assembly: GCF_018350215.1. NCBI lineage: Eukaryota > Metazoa > Chordata > Mammalia > Carnivora > Felidae > Panthera > Panthera leo. Next base: position 47,636,619 of record NC_056685.1, read on the forward strand.
TGTTTTATGCCTTTTAGCCAGAAGAACTATAGAACACCAGAATCAGACCTGTAATTGAACAAGTTGGATTTATTACTTGTTGCAGTGAGGGAGAATGCTTATCCTTGGGGAAACTGTGAGGCACATCAGTAAGGGATATTAGAAAAAACCCTAGTATAGGATTTGGGTTTAGTGTAGTAGAAATTGGGTTATTTGGGGGCGAGTTTGAGGAAATAGAGCCTTACTCTGGATTGGGTGCTGTCAAAAAGTGGAGGCAATTTAGGGCGCCTGAGTGGCTCAATCAGTTAAGCGTCTGACTTCGGCTCAGGTCATGATCTTGCAGTCTGAGGGTTCAAGCCCCGCTCCCGGCTGTGTGCTGACAGCTCAGAGCCTGGAGCCTGCTTTGGATTCTGTGTCTCCCACTCTCTGACCCTCCCCTGCTCATGCTCTCTGTCTCTCCCTCTCTCTCAAAAATAAATAAACATTAAAAAAAAGTTAAAAAAAAAAGTGGGGGCAATTCTATGCTTGGTTATCTCAATAAATCTCTGTAGGGAGGACAGACTACAGTTAGGATAAAGATGTAATTAAAAAAAAATTAGGCATCATTCATTTAGAGGGAGAGGTTTGATATTTCATGGGTTGCGCAGTGTTGATAAAAAAAAAAATTAGGCATCACTCTCAGAGAGGGAGAGGTTTGATATTTCATGGGTTGCACAGTGACCTTGTCTAATTTGGGTGATTTTATGTCCAGAAGGAGAACAACATGGCTTAGCTGTAAGCATCAAGTCAATTTATAATAATGAGATCTAGTTGTAAGTGTCAGATAAGTTCCCAGATGTCAGAGGCTGCTTTTTTCTCCCTCTCCAGCTAAAGCAAGTGTATCTTACCATCATTCCTACAGGTAATGGTGATGATAAATGAATATACAATATGAAAGCAATATTCTTGCTTCCTGTATATCTTAGTCCTTAAAAGACTTCTGTTTTATTCCGTTAGAAACTGGTTACATTGTTTTCTCCAGGACCGAGTCCTTGCACTCTTTCTTGCTTGCCTTACTGCACTGGTTAGATGTTAACATACAAATGGTATTAGAGAACATCCTTGTTTTGGTTCTGATCTTATTTCACCGTTACGTATGATATCTGTAGGGTTTTTTTTTTTTTTGTAGATAACTTTTATTATATTTGTTTTCTTCTAAGTTTTTTGAGAATTTTAATTTTTTTTATTTAAAAAAAATTTTTTTTAACATTTTTTTATTTTTGAGACAGAGAGAGACAGATCATGAATGGGGGAGGGGCAGAGAAGAGACGGAGACACAGAATCGGAAGCAGGCTCCAGGCTCTGAGCTATCAGCCCAGAGCCTGACGCGGGGCTCGAACTCACGGACCGCGAGATCGTGACCTGAGCTGAAGTCGGACGCTCAACCAACTGAGCCACTGAGAATTTTAATTTTGAGTCAGTGTTGAATTTTGTCAAATGAATGGTCTGTGTCTGTTGATGATCTGGTGTTTATTTTCACTCTCTATTCTGTTTTTGCAGTGAATCGCATTCCTTGAAGTTTCTTTTTTCCCCTTTTTGTTAAATAGGGAATTTATAGTCTCATAGTTCTGAGGCTAGAAGTCTGAAATCAAGGTGATCCAGGGCCTTGCAGGAACTAGGAATTAAAGAAGGATCTATTCCAGACCTTTCTCCTACCTGTGATTTGTGACAGCTTAACTCCAATTTTTACATGGTGTGTGTATCTGTATCGAAAATTTCCCCTTTTTAAAAGGATACCAATCATTAGGGCCCACCTAATGACCTTATCTTAACTTGATTACCTCTGCAAAAAGTATCTAAATAAGGTCACATTCTGAGGTATTGGGGCTTAGGGTTCTAATTTTTTATCAAATGGACACCTTGGTTGGGCCTGAATAAAGCCATAATGCTTCATGACTCATAATCTACATTGCTTGATGTTTTTTTTAGTATGAGACCAACTTCGTATTTTTTTAAGGCGTTTCACATAATCATATTACTTTTTAAAGAAACTTCTAGCTACTTTTAGAGAAACTCACATGTGAAAGAATAAGTCACAGTGGAAATTAGAGAATATTTTAACAGAGCAACAATGAAAATATGACACATCAAAATATGAGATGCAGCTAAAGCAACGTTAAAAGGGAAATTTATAGCTTTATGTGTATTACAAAAGAGGAAAGATAGAAAATTAACAATTAATGTTTAACATGATGTGGAACTGCCAGACTGTTTTCCAAAGCAGCTATACCATTTTATAATCCCACCAGCATTGTGTGAGGGTTTCAGTTTGTTTGCTTCTTACCTATACTTGTTATTCTCTTTGATCATAGCCATCCTGCTATGTGTGAAGTGTTATGTCATTGAAGTTTGATTTACATTTCTCTGATGACTAATAACATTGAGCATCTTTTCATTTTTAGTGCTTATCGGCAGTTCGTCTATTGGCAATTTGTAGGTCTTTAATTAATTAATTAATTAATTTTTTAATTTTTAATGTTTATTTAGTTTATTTTTTGAGAGACAGAGAGTGAGTGGGGGTGGGGCAGAGAGAGAGAGGGAGACGCAGAATCTGAAGCAGGCTCCAGGCTCCGAGCTGTCAGCACAGAGCCCGATGCGGGGCTCGAACCCACGGACCGCGAGATCATGACCTGAGGCGCATTCTTTTTTTTTTTTTTTTTTTTTCAACGTTTTTTATTTATTTTTGGGACAGAGAGAGACAGAGCATGAACGGGGGAGGGGCAGAGAGAGAGGGAGACACAGAATTGGAAACAGGCTCCAGGCTCCGAGCCATCAGCCCAGAGCCTGACGCGGGGCTCGAACTCACGGGCCGCGAGATCGTGACCTGGCTGAAGTCGGACGCTTAACCGACTGCGCCACCCAGGCGCCCCGACCTGAGGCGCATTCTGACGCTTAACCCACCAAGCTACCCAGGCGCCTCATCAATTTATATGTCTTTTAGAGAAATGTTTATTCAGTTCCTTTGTCCATTTTTAAGTTGGGTTACTTTTGTTGTTGTTCAGTTGTAATAGTATTTAGTATTTTTTAGATGCAAGTCTCTTAGATACATGTTTGCAAATATATGATTTATAAATATTTCCTATTGTGTGAGTTGTCTTAGCAAATTTTTGATGATAATCTCTTGTAAATATGTTTGTTTATAGTACTGTTAATCTAGATATGCCTGGTTGCAAATGTAATCTTTCCTCCTGTGTTCCTTAGTTCTCTTCTCTTTTTCCTTATCTTTGTACCTCTTTCCCAATCCTCTGCTTTCATTCTCTTATACTTTTCTTTTTCCATCTACTTTTTTACTGCATTTACTTTTTTTTATGCTAATGTATCTCCTCCAGACTCTGAATCCATTAGCTTACTAAGAATTAAAACTAGAAACTAGTCACTTTTTTCTTTTACTTTTTTTTTTTTTTTTTAATGGTATGAATGGTCGTTATTGTTTACAATGGAAAGTGCAAGAGGAGGGAACATGACAGTTCCAGCTCCAGGGGTGGCTCCAAAGACCTACTCTTTTGCTGTCCCCCCAAAAAAGCAAGTCATTTTTTTTCCTAATGCTTCCTAATAATTGATCTTCTATGGACTGTACCTGTCATCAGTTTTATATTACATAAATCCAATTAATACGAAAATTAACACAGCAGGGATTATTATGCTTTGTATATCATTATTTCAAAATTACATGAAAGTGTGCTTGCTTATAAGATCAATTTGCAATTTGTCTTATGATTAGGTGGCTTAGGTTTTCATTATTAAACTCTCTTTCTTTCTCTTTTTAAAGATTCAAAATGGATAGTATAGAAGAACCTCAGAAAAAAGTCTTCAAGGCTCGAAAAACAATGAGAGTGAGTGATCGTCAGCAGCTTGAAGCAGTGTACAAGGTCAAAGAGGAACTGTTGAAAGCTGATGTCAAGCTATTAAATGGCAACCATGAAAATGGAGATTTGGACCCAACTTCACCTTTGGAAAATATGGATTATATTATTGACAAGGAGGAGGTGAATGGCATTGAAGAGCTTTGTTTTGACCCTGAAAAAAGCAAATCAGAATGGAAAGAAACCTCCTGTACCTTAAATGTTAATGTAAAAAATAAGCAGGATGATGACTTAAAGCATGAACCTTTGTCTCCTAATAATATAGCTCCTGAACTAGTCTGTAAACTGACTGCTGAACTGTCTTCTGATGAGCCAGCCTCTGGTGATCTGGCTATGGGAGATCCAGCTGCTGGAGATTCAGCCCCTGAAGATCTGGCCTCTGAAGTACTAACCTCTGGTGATCCTGCCTCTGATGATGATCCCACTTCTGGTGAACCCACCTCTGGTGATCTCACCTCTGGCAATCCCACCTCTGGTGGAATAGTCTCTGGTGAAACAGTCTCCAGTGAACCATTCTCTGGTGACTTGGTCTCTGGTGAATCAGTCCCTGGTGAATCAGTCTCTGCTGAGCCAGTGTCTAGTGATCCGGCCTCTGATGATTCAGCCTCTGGTAATCTGTCCTCCGAAGCCCTGGCCTCTGATGATCCAGCCTCTAGTGATCCGGCTTCTGGTGACCCAGCCTCTGGTGATCCAGCTTCTGGTGATCTGCCCTCTGACGAACCCACTTCTGATGAACTGACTTCTGAATCAGCCTTTGATCCTACCTTTGAACCAAGTTCTGTACCAGTTTGTGAATCTGTTCCTGAAACTGACATTACAGAGCCTAGTAGCAATAAAGGTGGTGATTTTCTTGAGAAAAATAGTGATGATGAAAAGTTAGACCAAATTTTCTCATTTGATGAGAAAAATAAGGCTGATAGTAATGTTGATGGCGATGAAGAAACCCTAGAAACAGATGATACAGTTATTTGTTCAGATCTACCTCCTGAAAATGAAAAGAAGGTAAAGGAAGATACTGTCACAGAACCTGCTCTTGGAGAGGAGGCTATATCTAGCAGTATGGAAATTGACCAAAGTGAAAAGAATGAAAATGAAAATTCTGCAGACCTTTCAGAAACCATTAGTGAAAATGTTACAAAAGATGAGAAAAATGAGATTATCTTGGAAAACACAGATTCTATGGAGACAGATGAAATCATTCCTATTTTGGAAAAGCTTGCACCTGCCGAGGATGAACTTACTTGCTTTTCTAAAACTTCTCTTCTTCCAATTGATGAGACAAATCCAGATTTGGAAGAGAAGATGGAAGGTTCTTTTGGTTCACCATCCAAACAAGAAAGTAGTGAGAGTTTGCCAAAAGAAGCCTTTTTGGTCCTTTCTGATGAGGAGGATATTTCTGGTGAAAAAGAGGAGTCTGAAGTTGTACCACAAAATGAAACATGCTCTCCAGGTTAGCATATTACTTAAGTTTTATAAAGATTTTGATTAGGTTTGATAAACTGCTTAATAAAGCAGTTTTACAAAGTTAAAATTTTTTTTTAGTTGCTGAGAAAGTTGAGAACGATGGTGACTGGAATGATCTCTTAACTTCATAGATTCTTAACAGAATTTAGATTTACAAAGTATCTACTCTGAGAGCAATATTATGTGAAGTGACAAGAAGGGAGGTAAAATAATGGGAAAATATGGCTCTTGCCCTTAAGGGGCCTATTGTCTAGGAATAAAGAGATGAGATGGACCAATATAATACTGTGAGATAACAGTTTTAAGTCAGTACATAATTGATCAAAGTCCTAACAATTGGTTTTCCTATCACTTAGCAACCAAGTAACTTAGAGTGGATTAATTTGTTTGCTTCAAGTATAACAAATCACCTTTTACAATTGATTTTCCCATTTTTAGTATTCTTTGTCTGAAAAACAACACCACCTTTGCTAAAATCCAGAAACTTGAAGCCTGATAATCTATTTGATAAAGGCTTCATCTGTTTGCTTTCTGAGCCCTCTTGATTCTACCAACTTACTCTCTTCCTCTGCATCTTCTGAATGATCTCTCTGTAACTTAAGTCTTTTATTTGATTTTGTTCTTCTCTTTCATTGGGTCCCTGTTACTTTTAGGTTAATTCCAAACCCTTTATATGAAAGTATATAAGCTCCATAATTTGTTCAAAAGCCTATCTTTCCATCTTTTTTATTATTCCTAGAGAAAAAGGAAAGAATGAGAAAAATCCTATTTTTGCTTTCATGGTCAAACTCAAATATCACTTCCGTTTGAAACTTCTCAGTTCTTTTCAGAGTGGCATGAATACCTTTATGTCCTTCTCTTTGCCTTAGAACTCTGTGAGAGGAGTGACCTTGTAGCATTAAACACAGCATTTGGTTTCTAGTTTGTTCAAAAGAAGAAAAAGAGGCCTAGGAGACTCAGGGGATGTTTTTTTCCCCAATAGATCATACCAATTTTTGGAGGTAGAGATTTTTTTGTTATTAAAAGATGACTTCATTTCCAAAGAGTATTTATTCATTTATTAAAGCTGTCTAGAGAGACAGGCCAAGCTCTTCTTGGTTCTGGGGATTTAAAGATAAAATTTAGTACTTGCCTTTAGGATGCAGACAAGAATTCAATCACAGGACATTAAATAAAGGCTGTGAATACAGTTAATAACGTTAAATTGGTATTCTGGGAGTTTATAGAAGGGTAACTTTATAAAAACATAAATGTATTCAGGAAAGCACTTTCCTTTCATTGTCTGCATAATATAGGGTTTTAGTGAAGATAATCCCTCTTAATTGCATGTCCATCCTACTTGCTCAGGCCAAAAATCTTGGAGCCATTCTTGTTTTTCTCTGTATTCCATATCCCATCAGTCCATCAGGAAATCCTATTGCGTCTACCTTCAGAACAGATGTAGAATCCAGTCTCTTATCATCCACTACTGTCCCCCTTGCTCTGAGCCACCGTCATCAGGTCAAAATAATGCTCGGGTCAGTGCTCAGTGAATATTTGTGGAGTGAATGAATAATTGGTAATATAAGAGAAGTGTATTATGGAAGACCTTGGTTACAATGCTAACACATTCTAACAGTACTGCGGAGCCATCGAATGATTTCAAGCAGAGGAGAATGATATGATGAGGTTTACATTTTGGAAAGATAAGTAACCATGTTTAGGGTGACCTTAACTCATTCATTCAGTAAGAACTGTTTATAGAGAGAGTGGTATTAGGGCAAGTCCTTAAACCACCTTTTGGTAGACTATATAAGAAAGTCATAGCAAATTGCATATTATTATTTCATGAGTTTATACATTTTACCTTTATGTCACGACTTGATATTGGGAACCATCCTTCCCACTCAATGCTGTTAAATGCCAAGACATGACTATTAAGCCATCCATGTGGTTATTTACTTTTAGACTTTTATCTGATTTTATGCTATTAGCAGAGTAAGTGTAGTGATAGATTTAATTTCTTAGCTGATAAGTAAACTTTTATTTCCTGTCTTCCCTTCCCCAATCCCCAAGGAAATTTTGTGTATAGTACGTTGAAGTATATTTTCTTCATTGGTCTTAAAACTGTGCTCTGTTCTCTTTACATGGTAGTGGAATCTGTTACGGTAGTTACAGTAGTCCCCTTTTATCAATGGTTTCATTTTGCATGGTTTCAGTTTTTGCGGTTTTAGTTACCCACAGTCAACCATGGTCTGGCAGCAGATGATTCTTCTTCTGACTTACTGTCTTTAGTATTGACTTTCTGGGTCAGGGGTAGTCCAAATCTAGATGGTAATGCCTATGTCATTCACCTCACTTCATCTCATCACATAGGTATTTTATCATTTCACATCATCACAAGAACTGTGTGCAGAACAATAAGATATTTCAAGAGAGACCATATTTATATAATTTATTACTATTATATATAATATATAGCATACTATATATTATATATATAAAATTATATATATATATATTTCACCTCACTTCCTCTCATCACATGGGTATTTTATCATTTCACATCATCACAAGAACTGTGTGCAGAACAATAAGATATTTCAAGAGAGACCATATTTATATAATTTATTACTATTATATATAATATATAGCATACTATATATTATATATATAAAATTATATATATATATATTTCACCTCACTTCCTCTCATCACATGGGTATTTTATCATTTCACATCATCACAAGAACTGTGTACACAACAATAGGATATTTTGAGAGAGACCATTATATATATATATAGTTATATACAATATATAATTATATACGTTATATATATAATAGTGTATGCTATTATAATTATTTTTAGTTATTGTTGTTAATCTCCTGTACCTGATTTATAAATTAAATTTTATCATAGGTGGGTATGTATAGGAAAAAAATGTATAGGGTTCAGTTCTATCCATGGTTTCAGACCCTCACTGGGGGTCTTGGAACATAGCCCCTGCAAATGAGGAGGGACTGTAGCACATGTCATTTTTGTTGCTTTGTACCTTCTGAGGTATTACTTTCATTTTTCAATTCTTGACTAATTTTTAATGTTTTCAGAACAGAGTTATAAATTGAAGTACTGAACTCTGGCTCTTCCCTCTAGCTACTAATGTTTATTTGCTGTACTAACAGGAAAATATAAACCTCTGTCATTTCAGGCACTTTAGCAAATCTGTCTTAAATATAGCAGTTATGATGGCTATGAGCAGCAACAAAAAATAATGAAAGATACCAGAAAGCAAATAGAAAACCATTTTAATTTTACAATAGTAAAAGAAAGACCTAAAAAGTATTGCAGATACACTGAGCAGGCCTGAAGACACTGTCATATTGTTGCATAGTACTGTATGATAACTGATGTTTACCAGATGACTAAAATCATAATCTGTTTATTAAGAAGGCTAGGAAAATAAAAATTTCTCTCTGGAAAAGTTCAGGCAGCAGTAGAGGAGGTACACATAATAGTTTGTCTTCCATTCACTCTTACGTTATGGACTCTTTTTTCTCTAGCTCCTGTTCCATCTTTTTCCTCTCTTTCAGAGCCGTTCTTCAAGTTACAGTAATAGGCTAACACTATATTTTCCTTTTCCTAATCACTCTTCAGTTGAATTTTGATTTTCATCTTCCAGCGTCCCTTCCTAATTGTTATTAGCGAAGTGACATTGATGAACAGGCAATTTATAGAAAAGGAAATACAAATAGCCAATAAACATAAAGATTCTCAACTTCACAAAGCATATCAGCAAAATGTGGCATTATTGATAAAAGTGAAATTTGTTTTTTGAGTGGTATCATAATTTGGAAAATAAAGACTCTATAAACTTTCATCTCAAGCAGTCCAGCTACTCTGTGTCTCTGGAAACTGGGTACTAAGAAATTCAAGAATCACCACCCTCAGTATTAAAATCAGGAGGATTTGGAAAACTATATATAGAAAAATAATGCTTTGTAATGAGTTTGTGATCTATAAGGGAGCAAAACAAATTTTCATTTCATTGAAACTGGAGTTGAAGGATAGGATCTTAAGATATTTCCAATGAGCATAGTAAATGGAGAGTTAATTTTCTAATGCTTTTTATTTTTTTTAATTTATTTTAAAGTTTATAAATTGGTTTAGTAGGGGCACCTGGCTGGCTCAGTGGGTAGAGCCATGTGATTTTTGATCTCAGGGTCATGAGTTCAAGCCCCATGTTGGGCATGGAGCTTACTTAAAAAAATAGTCTTAATAATCTTTATGTGCTCTGTTAACTGTTTTGTTTTGACTATAGTCATGGTTTACAGATTTATTGTTTTACCTTAGCGTGAAAAAAATACTCTTAAGGGTCTTATTAATAGGTTCATCAATGATCCTGTTTTCACCTAAAAGGTCTTTTCAGTCATTTTAGCCTTGACTTCTACCATCAGGTTGTTGGGATTTAAACTTTGCTGTTTGGAGAAGAAATGCCTTATCAAAATCTTTATATAATGCTATATTTCTTGTGATTACTTATTTAATTTTGGTTGCAGAATATGAGGAAACACCATGCATTATTGAAACCACTGGGGAGCCAGTTGCAGTGATGTAAGGAGGAAAAATAGATACCCAAACATGTTAGTGAATTGTTCTTCTCCCCCATTTGATGTTTATGTTAATTGAGGAGATATAGATTGATTTACTAAAGACCCTTCTGGTACCTCTGGGATTTTATTTGTGTTAATAATGCAATTGTATAGACATTTTTAGCAGTATTTTTTGGTAGCATTCTTTAGTTATATTTTATTATATGCCTTATGAAAATTTACCTTTTTGTACATTGGACTTTTCTCATCTATATGATGGCAGAAATAATGTATAGGATTATACTAAGGATATGAAGTAATGTATGTCATGCACTTAACTCAGTTGTTGGCACTGGCATCAATTAAATTAAGCTTTCTTTATCTTTAGGGTAGTTTTTCCATTTCCATTTTATAAACTATCTCATATCCATTAAAATAACTTAATGATTTAATTTGTCTCATTAAAATTTTAGGTGTTTTGAATTTGCCAGTACTTTGTAATTTTTTTTTGTAATTGTCACAACTACTACAGTACTTTAGTTTTAATAATTGAATGTAATGGAGTCTAAATGCTTTATAATAGTTTTCGCATTTTATTAACCTACCGTTGACAGTAAATTACTAAGCCAATTCTTTGTTTTAAAATCTATAGTGTGAATTTTCTTCCACATTAAGAGCTTTTAAAAGTGGACTTGGGCATTCTGTGCTCTCTTTTTATTCCTAAAATGTCACATTTTGAGACCAATTTTATTTTATTAAAAAACAATTTTTTTTTTTTACATTTATTTATTTTTGAGAAACAGAGTGAGACAAAGCATGCGAGGGGGAGGGGCAGAGAGAGAAGGAGACACAGAATCCAAAGCAGGCTCCAGGCTCTAAGCAAGCGGTGAGCACAGAGCCTGATGCAGGGCTCGAACCCATAAACTATGAGATCATGACCCGAGCCAAAGTCGGACGTTCAACCGACTGAGCCACCCAGGCACCCCAAGACTGATTTTATAAAAGTTTATTGACAGGGTAGTTAATACCAAAGTGTAAATTACAATGAGCTGCTATGAATGCCAATGTAAGTAAGATTTCCTTTTTTATTTTTGTTACAGCAGAAGTAGAAACTGACGAAAAGGACAGCAAACCTGAGGAAGAAGAGAAAGTAATAAATGAAGATGAAAGACCTTCTGAGAAAAGTAAGCATGTACAAAAAACTTGATCTGTTTAAAAAAAATAGTAATTCAATGTTTCTTCTTTTAAGGCTCTGAAATATACTTTAATTTCCATGAGATGACTTAAAAAATGTTTTTAGTTTAAGTGAAACACAGTTCAATCATTTTCTTGAGAGCTAACCCAAGGATTTTTGAAAGTATTATTTCATATACTTCAGTGTTTTATTTATACTTTTCATTGTTCCATAAGAAAGATTTAAGCTTAATATTTAGTAAAGTACTATCTGAATGTCTTGAGATAAATTGTGTAAGATTTATATTTAGAGTATGGGACTAATAATTTTCTCAGGAGTGATATAAACAAATGAAATTATGTATCTTAGTCTCCTTAAGGTACTTAAGCTTCATGAGATGGGGAATTGATGGAATGGGGTGTCATTAGGTTTATACGATTATCATGGGGTTAGAAGTCAGGATACCTAGGTTCTATATCTTTCCCTGTCATTCTGGTTTCCATGTATGACATATAAGTTATGATTACAAGAGAAGTTATAGAAGAGAATTGGATTTTAAGAGTAGGCACATAGTTATATGGATATAGAGAAAAGTGAAGAGGGATAGTTATGGTTACATAAGGACATTTCCATTTAATAAGTGGAGATTTTAGTATTTTTACTTTTTATATATTGAAAAAGAAACCAGGTAATAAAATTTGCTTATGATCTCATGAATGTTACCAATATATGAAATATAAAATTTTTAAATGAAGATCTTTGAATATCTTTACCAAATTGACTTCTATAATGACATTGATTTTATTTTTATTTATTTGACATTCATTAGAATATATTAAGAATATTCTTATGTTATTTTTCTAAAGCTAATGATTAAGAATTTTTTTCTAAATTTACTGAGAAAAAAATATACTGAAAAGGAAGAATTAAATAATTAAAGCTATGCAGTTGTTAGAAACCTGTGACATGAGAATGAATAATATATTTTGTCAAAGGATTCATGTGCACTATAAAGTTTAGGAAAGGGAATGAATATGAGCTGATTTCTCATATAATATTTTAGGTGATTCTCAAGGAAAGAATATTTATGTTTATATTGTACATTGCTCAGCCTTTAAGAAGTTCTTGTTTAGTATATTGAAAATCATTTGAAGCTCAGAGCAAAGAAGCTACCTACTCACTTTTTTTTTTTAAGTGTATTTATTTTGAGAAAGAGAGAGAATGTGCGCAAGCTGGAGAGGGGCAGAGAGGGGCAGATCTCAAGAACAGTGAGATCATGACCTGAGCCAAAATCAAGAGTCAGATGCTTAACTGACTTAGCCACGAGGTGCCCTTACCACACTTTTCTAATCTCAAAAACAATTCATAAAATAACTGATTGAGAATGGTATTGTTGTGATAGGTAGGAATAATACTTTGCTGAGAGTGGAGAAGAGGCATTAAGGTCTATAATAAAAACCTGATTAATCATTATGCTTTTTGTTCTCAGGTGAATTTTCCAGAAGAAAGCGTTCTAAGTCAGAGGACATGGACAATGTACAGTCCAAACGTCGTCGATACATGGAAGAAGAATATGAGGCAGAATTTCAAGTGAAGATTACAGCCAAGGGAGATATTAACCAGAAGCTACAAAAGGTGTTACAGATTATAAATCAAAAACCGTATTAAATAAAAAACATGACTATTTTTATTCTATTAGGTTTTTGACATTATTCTGTATTTTACTGGTATATTTGGGTTTTTCATAGAGAGAACTTGACAAAAATAGTTGAGCTTATTATTCTCAATAATTTAAAAAACTTTGATTCTTTTTTAAGATTTTATTTTTTCTTCTATATTGAACTTTATTCTAGTGGAAATATTAGAGTCTTATATGTTAACATTTTAATCTTTGTTACAAGCTGGTTTCATGGTTGTAAGTTCCTATATTGTAAGTCTTTGTTATGTACTTTAGGCTTAGTATTAAAAATGATAGGGACAGAGCTTTAGAATGACTAGGGAAAGGGAGTATTTAAAATGTGGACTTAGGAAACGTCAGCCAAATCTATGAAGCTAGAGTTAGAAATACTGAAAATACATAGCATTTGATATATTTTTCAAAATGTGTTAACAGATATGTATGAAAACTGCCTTTTAAAGAAGAATATGAAACTCAGCTGAAATTAATTTTTTAAGGTCTTGTAAATTTAATGATGAAATTATAACTAATCTAGGTTTTAGGCTAGTGTCCTTCCATTAAGATATAGTATAAATATACACATTGAAAAAAGAATAGTGAGGCAATAAAAAGTAGCTTTTTTTTCCTTCCAACTTTTAAATTTGTCATATGGAACTAATAATGCTTACTTAGTCTTTTTTATAGCGTTGTTACAAATATGAAGATAGGCATGTGAAAGAATTTTGAAACTTCTATTTGAAACTTCTGTGTACTGAGAGTTTACTCCTCTGCAACAGTATTACTCAAGTATGGACCGTGGACATGCACTATGTATTATTCTATTTGTTATGGATCCAAAATAAGATAAATATGTAAATTGTGAGTAGGCATTCAGAAATATTTTATAGAAATTTCATAGTGCAGTGACGTTCTTACTGTCTCAAAAAATATCATCTGCAACAGATTAGAAATTTTAAAAACTGGTCCTTTCCTTTAATTGATTTCCTTTGAATCACAGTAGAAGATACAAGAAATAAATATTAAAACTTCAGTTTAAACTTATTTATGAAATTTCACCCTCTCGAAATTTTCTATTTTTAGTATAATTGTATCATAGCAGATATTACATCTGTAGAAGTGCAGGCTTTCAGCAGATGACATTGTGTCATCAATGCCAGCATGTTTTTCATTAAACTAATCAATACCATCAGTACCGTCTTATTAGTACATAAGAATATGTACAGTTTGCTGCTTGCTGAAATGCCTTCTTTGCTGTAACAAAGAAACGTGTATCTCTTTAGGTTGTACAGTGGTTGCTAGAAGAAAAATTGTGTGCGCTACAGTGTGCTGTATTTGATAAGACTTTGGCAGAATTGAAAACACGAGTGGAAAAGATTGAATGCAACAAGAGACATAAAACAGTTATTACTGAACTACAGGTTTGTATACTGACTTGAATTGTATACTCGTGTCATTATTTTTGTAACTTATTTTTGAGGGCACATTTTCCAAATATTAGAAGTAAAAGTAGTCTCCATTAGTTTGCTAAGGCTGCCATAAAAAAGTACCATAAACTGGTGGCTTAAGCAACAAATGTATTGTCTCATAGTTCTGGAGGTTAAAAGTCTATGATCAAGGTGTTGGAAGAATTGGTTCTATTTGAGGTCTGTAAGAGAGAATCTCTTCCATGTGTCTCCTCTAGCTTCTGATGGTTTACTGACAGTCTTTGGCATCCTTGCTTTGTAGAAGCTTCATCCTGATCACTGGCTTTGTCTTCACATTGCGGTTTACCTGTGTGTGCCCAAATTTCCCCTTTTTACAAAGAAACCAGTTGTTTTGGATTGGGGCCCACCCTACCCCAGTATGACCTTATCTTAACTAATAACCTTTTTAAAGACCATATTTCCAAATTGAGTCACATTATGAGATACTTGGGCGTTCAGACTTCAATGTATGAACTTCTGAGGCACATATACACAGTTCAACCCATAATAGAGCTTCAAACCTATCTTAGTGGTTTTTAAATATTTTTTAGTCACTGAAGAAAGGCTGGTAGTATCTAGCATGGCATAAGTACCAAATAATATTTATTGTAAGTGATTCTGTTTATATTAATCCACTTCCTCCCACAGATCATATGTTATAAAGATGTTAGTTAATTTATGTTTGTTAATAATTGCTACTTCGTTTTTTATTAAATATAACTATATATTAACATGCAGTGCCAGAGCTTCTAATTGACTGAATTGAACACATGATAACATGCTGTAGTAATTCATTTTATTCCAAAACTAAGAAATTGGAAATTTTTATCAGTACATTCATTCTGTCGTAGGTAAATGTATGGTTTCTATTAGGCTTTTCTGAAATTGGAGCATAGTCTATAGATGATGAGTTTGCAAACCACTTACAGAGGTTTATTGTACAAATGAGGTGGGCGCCTGGGGGGCTCAGTCATGTAAGTGTCTGACTCATGATTTCGGCTCAGGTCATGATCTCTAGGTTCATGGGCTTGGTCCCCATGCTGGGGACACAGAACCTGCTTGAGATTCTCTTCCTCTCTCTGCCCCTTCCCTATGTGTGTGCTCTCTTTTCTCTCTCTCAAAAACAAAGAAATAAACATTAAAAACAAGCAAACAAATGACGGCAAAGTGGTCCATGAAAAGTGACTGTTTTCTAGTTATAAATTGCATCCAAAAGTGACTAGAATTTATGTTTATATTTCTCAGCCTAAAAGTTCTTTTTCTTGGTTTTATATTGTTAATTTTTTTTGAAGTTAGACTTTTTTAAAATAAGATCTTTGTAGTAATTTTGTAATTTAGAACAACACTAGTCCTCTTTCTTCCTTTAGCAGGTCTTTCTAATAGTAGTAGTGTTGTTTAATTACTAAACTTTATTTTACTAATACTGTTGAGAATTTTCAATTAGAACTTTAAAATGTTTGAAGATTTTAAAAAGTGATTTCATTGTTTCTCATTTTGTGTTTTTAGAACATGAGATTTTGACTCTCATATTCTCATGTAATATGCAAGTCCAGATCTCTTAATATTTAATATACCTTTGCACTTGGTGTTTCTTGGTAGCCGCAGAATCTGAAGTTTTTCAACACCAAACCAAGCTTTCTTCCACAAATAAATCCACTTCCCATTGTTCCTTTTATTTGTAATTCTTGAATTCTTAGAAAAATTTTCCAAGAATATCTTTCCATTTTCCTTCCAATTGATAGTTTTTGAGTTCTTAGAAGTAGATCTCTCAGTCATTTCACATATACAGTGGGTTATCAAATTATAACTTTTTAATTTCTTATTAATATCTATCTCTGGGGTGCTTGGGTGTCCCAGTCAGTTGAGTGTACGAATCTTGGCTTCAGCTCAGGTCATGTTCTCACAGTTCGTGGGTTTGAGCCCCGCATCTGGCTCTGTGCTGGTGGCACCAGAGCTTGCTTTAGATTCTCTCTTTTAGTATCTCTCTGTCTGCCACTCCCCTGCTCATACTCTCTCTCTCTAAATAAATAAATAAGTAAACATTAAAAAAAAATTTTTTTTTAAAGCCTATCTTGTTTCTTCTCACTTTCCACAAGGTGCACATCCACTTCTATGTGGATTTTTTTTTCAATAAATATATGTATAATACTGTAAATGTGTTTTCTTTTTATAATTCCCTGATTATAGCAACAACCTTTTACATGATTACTCTGGTCCTACTTACTAAGTCCTTGCTGAACTTCCCAACTGCTGTACTCATCTTTCTAAAATACTGTTTGTCTCATTCACCTCCATATAGTCCAGGTTCCTCAGTTGAGTGCTACTATTCATATTTTGATTTTAATATTTGGATCTCTTAGTTTTTGATCCACTTTTCCTAATACCTACCAGTTGTTTCATTGTCCTACAGTTTATCAGTGTTCATAGTATTTTTATTTTAGGCTTTCAACTTCATATTGTTTCTCCCACTCACTTACCTTTAATGATCTGTCCTTAGCCATGCCATTTACTTAAATTTTACTGAGCTTAAATTAGTACCTGTTTCTGTGTTGTTCTGATATTTAGTTTTTTATGGAAATAAAATTCAGATAATAAAATAACTGTTTTGGTCTACAATTCAGTGGTATTAGTATATTCACATTGTTGTGTGACTGTCATCTCTATCTAGTTAGAAACATTTTCATCAACTCAGAAGAAAATGTGTCCATTAAACAGTCACTCCTCGTTTTCCTTCCCCCTACTTCTTGGCAACCACTAATGTGATTTCTGTCTTATTGATTTGTCTAATTGATTATCTCTATTCTGCATATTTCATATGAACAGAATCATACAATATGTAACTTTTTGTGTTTGGCCTCATTCAAAATGTTTTTGAAGTTCATACACAATGTAACATGTATTTCAGTACTGCATTCTTTTGGGCTAAGTAATATTTAATTATATTTGTATGCTATTGAAAGTGTTTGTATACACTGAAAATAAGTAAGTATTCAAGATGTTAAATGTAATCTCTAGAATAATCACTTAAGGAAAAAGCTAAAATACACACACACACACACACACACACACACACACATACATATACATATACATAATGAGTGTGTAGTATATAAATGCTTGACCCTTGAACAACACAGAGGTTGGAGTGCTGGCCCCTCCCTTGGTGCAGTTGAAAATCCATGTGTAACATTTGACTCCCTGAAAACTTAACTACTAATAGTCTACCATTGCTCTTAACCCTTGCTGCTGAATTTTTTATTTCAATTATCATACTTTCTGCTGCACAATTTTTATATGTTTTTTTTTTTAGTAGTAAGAAGAGTTTATTTTATATATATATTTATGTGTGTGTGTATGTATATATACATTATATATATAATGTATATATACACATATATAATTTTTTATATATCTATTTAATTATATATATATATAATTTTTTTTTTTTAAGTGGGCTTTATGCACATCCCGGGGCATGAAATCATGACCCGGAGATCAAGACCTGAGTTGAGATCAGGAGTCAGATGTTTAACTGATTGAGCCACCCAGGCGCCCCTTATTTATTTACTTATTTTCAAATTTTTATTTAAATTCCAGTTAATTAACATATAGTATAATACTGGTTTCTGGAGTAAAGTTTAGTGATTCATCACTTACATATAACACCCATTGCTCAACATAAGTGCCCTCCATAATACCCATAGGCCATTTAGCCCATCCCCTGCCCTACCCACCTCGCCTCCAGCAATCCTTAGTTTGTTCTCTATAGTTAAGAGTCTCTTATGGTTTGCCTCTCTTTTTTTTCCCTTTTCCCTGTGTGTTCATCATTTTATATCTTCAGTTCCACACGAGTGAAATCATATGGTATTTGTCTTTCTCTGACTTATTTCACTTAGTATAATACACTCTAGCTCTGTCCATGTCATGGCAAATGGCAAGATTTCAGTCATTTTGATGGCTGAGTAATATTCCATTGTATATACACACCAAATCTTCCTTATCCATTCATCAGTTGATGGAGGTTTGGGCTTTTTCTATAATTTGGCTGTTGTTGATAATGCTGGTATAAACATTGGGGTGCATGTGCCTCTTCAAATCAGTACATTTGTATCCTTTGGGTAAATACCTACTAGTGCAATTGCTGGGTCATAGGTATTTCTATTTTTAACTCTGAGGAACCTCCATACTCTTTTCGGAGTAGCTGCCCCAGTTTGCATTCCCACCAACAGTTAAGAGGTTTTCCCCTTTCTCTACACCCTTGTCAACATCTCTTGTTTTGTGTGTTGCTAATTTTAGCCATTCTGACAAGTGTGAGGTGGTATCTCATCCTGGTTTTGATTTGTATTTCCCTGATGATGAGTGATGTTGAGCATCTTTTCATGTGTCTGTTGGCCATCTGAATGTCTTCTTTGGAAAAATGTCTATTAATGCCTTCTGCCCATTTCTTACTAGGATTATTTGTTTTTTGGGTATGGAGTTTGATAAGTTCTTTATAGATTTTTGGATACTAATCCTTTATCAGATATGTCATTTGCAAATATCTTCTCCTATTTCATAGGCTGCCTTTCAGTTTTGTGGATTGTTCCCTTCACTGTGCAAAAGGATTTTTCTTGATGAAGTTCCAATAGCTCATGTTTGTTTTTCTTTCCCTTGTGTCCTGAGACATGTCTAGTAAGAAATTATTCTGGCCCAGGTCAAAGAGGTTGCTTCCTGTGTTCTTTCTCATCTAGGATTTTGATGGTTTTCTTCCTGTGTTCTTTCTCCTCTAGGATTTTGATGGTTTCCTTTCTCAAACTCTGGTCTTTCATCCATTTTGAATTTTTGCTTTATGGTATAAGAAAGTGGTCCAGTTTTCCCAACACCATTTTTTTTTTTTAAGTTTATTTACTTATTTTGAGAGACAGAAAGTGAACAGGAAGGGGCAGAGAGAGGGAGAGACAGAATCCCAAACAGGTTCTGCACTGCCAGCGTAGAGCCCATTGCAGGGCTCAGTCTCACAAACTGTGACATCATGACCTGAGCTGAGAGTAAGAGTCAGACATTTAACCAACTGAGCCACCCAGGCACCCCCAACACCATTTGGTGAAGAGACACTTTTCCATTGGATATTCTTTCCTGCTTTGTCAAATATTAGTTGGCCATATATAGTTGTGGGTCCATTTCTGGGTTTTCTGTTTTATTCCATTGATCTTTGTGTCTGTTTTTGTGCCGGTACCATCCTGTATTGATGACTACAGCTTTGCAATATAGCTTGAAGTTTGGAATTGTGATACCTTCAGTTTTGCTTGTCTTTTTCAAGGTTTCTTTAGCTCTTCAAGGTCTATTTTGGTTCCAAGCAAATTTTAGGATTATTTGTTCTAGTTCTTTGAAAAATGCTGGTGGTACTTTGATAGGGTTTGCATTAAATGTGTAGATTGCTTTGGGTAGTATAGACATTTTAACAATGTTTGTTCTTCTAATCCATGAGCATGGAATGTTTTCTCATTTCTTTGTGTCCCTTTCAATTTCTTTCATAAGTGTTCTACAGTTTTCAGAGTACAGATGTTTTACCTCTTTAGTTAGGTTTATTCCTAGGTATCTTATTGTTTTTGGTGCAGTTGTAAATGGGATCGACTCCTGGATTTCTTTTTCTGCTGCTTCATTATTGGCGTATGGAAATGCAACAGATTTCTGTACAGTGATTTTATATCCTGTGATTTTGCTGAATTCGTGTATCAGTTCTAGCAATTTTTTGGTGGAATCTTTTGGGTTTTCTACATAGAGTATCAGGTCATCTATAAATAGTGGAAGTTGGACTTCTTCCTTGTCAATTTAGATGTCCTTTATTTCTTTTTGTTGTCTGATTGCTAAGGCTAGGATTTCCAGTACTATATTAAATAACTGTGGTGACAGTCAACACCCCTGTGGTATTCCTTATCCCTAAAAGCTGTCAGCTTTTCCCCATCAAGGATGCTATTAGCTGTGGGTCTTTTGTATATGGCCTTTATGATGTTGAGGCTATGTTCCCTCTATCTCTGCTTTGTTGAGGGTTTTTATTAAGAACGGATGCTGTACTTTATCAAATGCTTTTTCTGCATCTATTGACAGGATCATATGGTTCTTATCCTTTCTTAATGTGGTATCTCACATTGATTGATTTGCAAATATTGGACCACCCTTTTGTAGTCCAGGAATAAATCCCACTTGATTGTGGTGAATAATTCTTTTAATGTACTGTTGGATTCAATTTGTTAGTATCTTATTGAGAATTTTTGCATCCATATTCGTGAGGAATATTGCCTATAGTTTTTCAGTGGGGTCTTTGTCTGGTTTTGGAATCAAGGTAATGCTGGCTTTGTAGAATGAGTTTGAAAATTTCCTTCCATTTCTATTTTTGGAACAGTTTGAGAAGAATAGCCAATTTGATTACTGATTCAATTTCTTTGCTGGTTATAGGTCTGTTCAAATTTTCTATTTCTTCAGGTTTTAGTTTTGGTAGTTTGTGAGTTTTATCTATTTCTTCCAGATTGCCCAGTTTGTTGGCATATAATTTTTCATAAAATTATCTTATAATTGTATTTCTGGGTTGTTGGTTGTGATCTCTCCTCTTTCATTTGTGATTTTATTTATTTGGGTCCTTTCTCTCTCCATCTCTCTCTCTCTGTCTCTCTCTCTCTCTCTCTTTTTTTTTTTTTTTGATAAGTCTGGCTTAGGGGTTTAACAATTTTGTTAATTCTTTCAAAGAACCAGCTCTTAGTTTTGTTGATCTGTTCTACTGTTTTGTTTGTTTGTTTGTTTGTTTCCCTATAAATTATTTATACTCTAACACTTATTAGTTCCCTTCTTCTGCTGGCTTTAGGCTTTATTTGCTGTTCCTTTTCTAGCTCCTTTAGGTGTAAGGTTAGGTTGTGTATTTGAGACTTTTCTTATTTTTTGAGGTAGACGTGTATTGCCGTGTACTTCCTCTTATGTCTACTTTTGCTGCATTCCAAAAGGTTCTGGAGTGCTGTGTTTTCATTTGCTTCCATATATTTTGTTTTCCTTCTTTAATTTCCTGGTAACCCATTCATACTTTAGTAGAATGTTCTTTAACTTCCATATCTTTGTGGTGTTTCCAAATTTTTTCTTGTGGTTGACTTCAAGTTTCATAGTGTTATAGTCTGAAAATATGCATTGTATGATCTCAGTCTTTTTGTACTTGTTGAGGCCTGATTTGTGACCCAGTACGTGATCAGTTCTGGAGTCTGTTCCATGTGCACTTGTAAAGAATGTGTTTTCTGCTGCTTTAGGATGAAATGCTCTGAATATATCTGTTAAGTCCATCTGGTCCAGTGTATCATTCAAAACCATTGTTTTCTTGTTGATTATTTACTTAGATGTTCTGTTCATTGCTGTTATTGGGGTGTTAAAGTCACCTATCATTGTTATCAATGATTTTCTTTATGTTTGTTATTAATTGATTTATATATTTGGGTGTTTCAAAGTTGAAGGCATAAATATTTACAGTTGTTAGATCTTTTTGGATAGACCCCTTTATAATGATATAGTGCCTTTCTTCATGTCTTGTTACAGTATTTGGTTTAAAATCTAGTTAGTCTGGTAATCGTATGGCTACTCTGGCTTTCTTTTGATGTCTATTTAGCATGATAGATGGTTTTCCAACCCCTTTCTTAAAACCTTTTTTTTTTTTTTTAATGTTTATTTATTTTTGAGACAGAGGGATAGACAGAGTGTGAGCAGGGGAGGGGCAGAGAGAGAGGGAGACACAGAGTCCGAAGCAGGCTCCAGGCTCTGAGCTGCCAGCACAGAGCCTGACGCAGGACTTGAAGTCACGAACCGCGAGATCATGACCTGAGCTGAAGTCAGATGCTCAGCCAATTGAGCCACCCAGGTGCCCCCATCCCCTTTCTATTTGGATGTGTCTTCAGGTCTAAAATGAATCTCATGTAGGCAGCATATGTATAGGTCTTCTCTTTTTATTCCATTCTGATACCCTATGTCTTTTGATTGGAGCATTTAGTCCATTTACATTCAGAGTGATTATTGATAGAAAAGAATTTCATGTGATTGTATTACCTGAAAAGTTGTCGTTTCTGGAGATTTTCTCTATTCCTTTCTAGTGTTTGTTGCTTTTGGTCTTTCTTTCCCACTCAGAGTCCCCTTTAATATTTCTCGTAGGGTTGGTTTAGTGGTCACAAACTGCTTTAGTTTGTGTTTGTCTGGGTAACTCCTTATTTCTCCTACTCTGAATGACAGCCTTGCTAGATAAAGTATTTTTGGCTGCATATTTTTCTCACTAAGCACATTGATATATCGTGCCACTCTCTTCTGGCCTGCCAAGTTTCTCTGGAGAGATCCTCTGCTAACTTGACCTGTCTTTCCTTTAGGTTAGGAATTTCTTTTCCATTACTGCTTTCAGGATTCTTTCCTTAAGTCTGTGTTTTGCAAATTTTGCTATGATACAGCTTTGTGTTGGCCAGCTTTTATTGATTTTGATAGGAATTCTCTGTGCCTCCTGGATTTGGATGCCGGTTTCCTTACCCTGATTAAGGAAGTTTTCATCTTTCATTTGCTCAAGTAAACCTTCTCCTCCTTTTGTCTTTCTTCTTCTTCTGGGACTCCTGTGATATGAATGTTATTATGTTTCATGGAGTTGTTGAGTTCCTAAGTCTACATTTGTGATCCAATACTTTTCTTTCCCTCTTCCTTTCAGCTTCATTATTTTCCATATTTTTATCTTCTATATCACTTATTTTTTTCTTCTGCTACTTCCATTCCTGTGTTCATTACATCCAGTCATTTTGCATCTTGGTTATAGCATTTTTTATGTCAGCCTCACTAGTTTTTAGCATTTTTTTTATTGCTGTAGTAAAGGTGTCTCTGTTTTTTCTATGCTTTTCTCAAGCCCAGCTATTATTCTTATGGTCGTTGTGTTAAATTCTGGTTCTGTCATATTACTTATATCTATTTCGATTAGCTCCTTGGTTGTGACCTCTTCCTGTTCTTTCTTTTGGGATGCATTCCCCCATTTTAGCATCTTACCTTGGTCTCTGTCTTTTATGTGGTAAGAAAGCCTGTGCTTTGTCCTATTTCCCCTAGAGCTGGCACTTTGCAGCAATTTATGATCATTAGACCTGGTGCATGTGGGGTGATTTGTGCTGGTCTTCTGTGGGAGGAGCCAGTATTGCTCTGGCTCTTAATCACACTTGCCCTAGTGAAAAAAGGCACCTGTACAGTGCAGGGGTGTGGGGCATAATGTAAATGGCTCAAGCCCTTGTCATGTGTACTGTACTACTTGCTGAAGTCTCTCCATGCTGATGGGAGGGGTGAAAAATGGCATCAGACCACTCTGTTCCCTGGAGAGGGGAGTGTATGCTGGCCAGTGTTCAGCATGCCCTTACAGAAGAGTAAACAGTTTACCCCCTTGTGCCCTCAGCTTCCATCCGATCCATGCCTTCAACCTGTGTCTGAGCCACTGGCAGCGCAGTGCTCCTTTGTTTTATTTATCTCAGGTGCCTGACTGGGTTTCTAAATTCCAAATTTTAGGGACCCTGCACAGGCCCGGACCTGCACTGATCCTCTGGGGAGGTTTTCAGTTCACTGTGGCTCACACATTTGTTCCAGAAGGATAGTTGCATGACTATGTAGGGGCTTGGATTTTATAAATGGTAAAGCATAGTAAAAAGCCTGCATCCAGGTTAGCTGCCCTCAGAAGGTGTCTCTGCTCGTATGCCAATGAACCAAAGAGCCCAACAGCACCCGCCAGCTCTTTGTCCCCTTAGAGGCAGTGATGCTCTCAAATGCCATGCAAGGAAGGGGAGCTGTCTCTTCTAGCATGACACAGGATCCTTAGAGCTCGCTGTCCAAACTGAGGCCTCTGCCCTCTTTCTCCATAGGAGCATCACTAAGCCTACCAGGCTCGACTTTGGTGATGGCATGAACTAAACTTCAGACTTCCAGCTTCACTGCTTGTAAAAAACTTGAGATAATCATCTCTGACTCGTTTTCCCTGTCAGTAGTTTTGGGGAAGTGTTTTTCTTTTGTAATCCCCTGCATGCTACTTTATCTCTCTCTCTCCCTCTCCCCCTCTCTCCCTCTCTCTCCCTCTCTCCCTCTCTCTCCCTCTCTCTTCCTCTCTCTTCCTCTCTCTTCCTCTCTCCCTCTCTCCCTCTCTCCCTCTCTCTCCCTCTCTCTCCCTCTCTCTTCCTCTCTCCCTTTCTCTCCTCTCTGTCCTCTCTCTCTTCTCTCTCTTCCCCTACTCCTGACCTTCTCTCTTTCTCTTTTTCCTCTCTCTGTGATCAGGGCTCTGTCTGCTCTGTAGCACTTGCGATTCTTTTCTCCCCCAAATCACATCTCCACCCCTCCTACCTTCCATGATGTGACGTCTATTCTCCCTCTAGTTTTGCAATTTGTTCTCTCAATCCTCAGGTTGTTTTCCTGGGTGTTCAGTATCATTTGAAAATTATCTAGCTGTGTTTGAGGGACAAGGCAAGATCCTCCTACTACTCTGCCATCTTAACTCCTTTCCTCTGTATCTTTTCTTTGCACAGTCTCTGTGTCTTTGATATTCTGTTTGGAGAGACATTGTTTTCCTGGCTTTCATGTGTTTTCTTAAAGTTCTTTGTTCCATGTTTCTTTTAGTTCTTTGAACAGATTTTAAACCATTTATTTAAAGTCTTTGTCTAATAAGTCCAATAACCTGAATTATCTTTCCATTAATTATTTTCTTTCTGTGAATGGCCCATACTTTCTTTTTCTGTTGTTTCTTTGAATGCCTCCTAATTTTTCGTTCTTGTTGAGAACTGAATTTTTAAATATTATAGTGTGGCATTTCTGGGAATCAGATTTTTTCCCCACTACGCAGAGTTTGTAGATGCTGCTTGTTGTGGTTTGTTGTTTATTGGTTCGATGACTCTTATAAACTATTTTTTGAAAGTATATATTCTTTGTTGTGTGTGGCTACTGAAGTCTGTGTTTCATGATCTTAGTGGTCAGGTGATGTTTGGACAGTTACCTTAAATGCTTAGAGCATAAAAAAGGAAAAAAGGAAAAAAGCAAGAAGGGAAAAAAAATACCTTCCCTATCTTTGTACATTGCCTTTGTGTTGGGGCACTTCTTCAGTGCTTAAACAGGCCATTTATAACTTTATCCTTCACTTACTGTTTGCATAAGTGAAAGCTTAGGGTCTTTTCAGCCCATTTCTGAGCATGCTTTTTTTCCTGGGCATTTGCATGGTCTTCTCAATTCCCCCATATGAGCATGAGCTTTTAAAGTCCCATTTTTGCTGTGTTTCACCTTTCCTAACTTTTTCCTTCCTAGGCTTTTCTATTTAAGGCTTGTCTATATTGGTGTCCTTTGCCCCAGGCTGCTATGCCAATAACTGTGCCTTTAAATCTTTTTGGGAAAAGCTGTCTGGGATGGTGCCCCAGCCTTGGGTATTACTCAGAGTTGAGAGAAACAGAGGCCAGCCTTTGTGCTGGTCCTTAAGGGAGTTGCCAGTTCCAGCAGGGTCCATACCCTTTCTGTGGCACTATCAGGTTGTATCAGACGTTCAGGCTGTCATCTTCATAGCTGCTGCAGATCTGGGTATGGGGAATGGTGAATGGAAAATTTAAAAGACCACAGTGCTCTCTTGCTGCAAAGCAACAGCTTTATTCTTCCCTAAGTCTTCCCCTGGCTGTTCTAAGTTTTTGAGTAGATTCCAGAGTTGTGCAAAAGTTGATTCTAACAATGTTTGTCAGCTCATTAGTTGAGTTTGGGAAGGAACTGCACCCTGAAGTTCCCTACTCTGCTATTTTCGGTGATGTCACTCTGTTCCAATATTTTTATTATTATTACTTTCTAGTATTTAAAACTTATATATCACTTACTTCAGCAAATAATTATATATTTTGCTCAATTATTTATTTTTTTATATACAGCTGACCATAAGCTTTTTGAAAATCCTACCATGTATATGTATATTCTATATTTCATTCCATAGCAATTGATGAGTGCATCTTTCTCATTTGCATATGTATGTATCCATTTATTATATTTGACTCACTTTGGCAAAATCTTACTGAGTTTTATAAAATTCACAGTTAAGGTGTGCCTGGGTGGCTCAGTTGGTTGAGCATCCAAATTCAGCTCTGGTCATGATCTCAGGGCTCCTGAGTTCTAGCCCTGCATCAGGCTCTCTATTGTCAGGATGGAGCTCTCTTCAGATCCTCTGTACCCCCCCTCTGCCCCTCCCCTGCCTCCCCCGCTTGTGTGCACATGCTCTCATTCTCTTTCTCTCAAAAAATAAATATTTAAAAAGATAAATTAAATTAAAAGTTAAAACACATTTGAAAACATAATCTGATTGAGTTTAGATATTTTGCTATAAGGAATAAATATAATTACTAATTTTTATATTAGTGCTCTGTTGTTTTAATGCAGCAGTTATTAAAAAATAGACTTTTGAGGGATTCATGATCCTTTTGCTATAGTGTAAAAATTTGTTATACATTGGAAAATTTGGTGAAAGCATAGAATTAAGTCATGTAGACTTTACTTCTAGAGAAAAGTTCAAGAAGTTCTCTTTTCTGCTAAAGATTTTAAGGTATAAATTTCTTTGTAGATACAGGAAAGTAGATTTTTATTGATTTTTATATCAGTCATCATTCTAATGTATTTTTAAAATGGGCTAGATGGGGATTATTTAAAATTCTTTTTATGACTTTATACTTGTTTGCTGTGTGATACAACTTTTGTCCACATCTTTTTATTAATGCCTGTTTTAAAATGATTACCTCCTTTTCTGTGTACTACACATATTTTATAAGAGCTGAAAATAAATTTCAGCACTAAAATATCTGGAGAATTAGTTATATAATAATTTTCTATATTACTTTAGGGACTGGTTGCTTTCTGAATTGTGGAAAACTTTTGTGTATTTTCACTTTTTCAGGGATGTCAGATTGTGTAGTATAAATCTCAACAGTTATTTCCATGAATTTAATTATTTTTTAAGTAAAAGGATGTATGATTTTTAGATTTATAT
This sequence comes from Panthera leo, assembly GCF_018350215.1. Lineage (NCBI taxonomy): Eukaryota > Metazoa > Chordata > Mammalia > Carnivora > Felidae > Panthera > Panthera leo. The sequence continues at coordinate 47,663,856 of NC_056685.1, forward strand.
AACTTTGATGCATTGTCAAGATTAGAACTATAGTAACTTCTAAGAAAGTCTTAAAATGCAGATATTTGTCATTTGCTGTGGGTTCAATAGCAACTGTGTAATAAAAATAGAAATAGTCAGCAAATATTTAGCTTTTCTACCCCTCCCAGATCATAACTCTTCCCAAAACATATTTCCAGAGAATTGCTAAAAGGCAGTAAAAATGGAAATTCTCCACTCTTTAGATCAGAACTGTACTTAAAGCACTGAATATCAAAACCTATAAGTTAAAGCCACAGTAGTATTCAAAGGGACATTTATAACTTTAAACACATTACTACTAAACAGGAAATTAGAAGAATATTATATGTTCCTGTCCAATGCTAGGAAAAAACAACAATTAAAACTAAACCCCAAGAAGGAAGAATGAGTTAATAAATTAATAAAATAGCAAAAAGCCTAACCCATTTTGAATATTGAACAATGAAGATAAAAGCTTATTCTTGGAGACAACTTAAAAGCAGGTTAATTTTTGATCTATAAATGATGAGTGTAAATAAACTGCATAAGGATTCAAAAACGAGACAAATACACAGAGGACATTAAGAGAACATTAGTATACCCAACTTAAAAAAAGTTTTTTTTAATGTTTATTTTTGAGAGAGAGGGAGACACAGAATCCGAAGTAGGGTCCAGGCTCTGAGCTGTCAGCACAGCACAGCACAGCACATGGGGCTCAGACCCATGAACTGTGAGATCATGACCTGAGCCAAAGTTGGTTGCTTAACCGACTGAGCCACCCAGGCGCCCCTACACAACTTTATACCTATGCAGTCCATTTTATTTAAGAAGAAAGTAGAATGCCTAAAATTATAAGGAACTCTGTTAAAATTACAACCAGTATCATATTTAATAGTGGATTGTGGAAATACTTCCACTGAAGCTGGGATGCCTATTATCTGTACTACTAAATAGAGTTTTGGTGGCAGTCTGGGCAATAAAATAATGACAGGAAAAATAAATTAAAAGTAATGATTGGGAACTCGATAGAATTAACTTGGCAAACTATTGAAAAAGTAGGAAATTTAGAAATTACTTGGTTGAAGAAAAACAGTCCAATAGTTTTTCTATAGGAAAACAATCAATAAAGAGTAAATAGGAGAAAAAGATTTCATATATGGTAGATATTTAAAAATAAATAAGTGCTTAAGAATAAACCAAAAAAGAACTTTAAGACCATTATGAAGTGAAAGGATAGAAAAAGAAAACCTTTGAGTTTCTACCATGTTCCTAGACATGAAGACTTGATTCCTTTCAAATTACTGATTGTATAAGATTCAGAATACTCAAAATTTCAAGTGGATTTTTTTTATAGAAATGGAAAAGCCATCAACACTCCTTGGAATATAATATTCCGTTGGTTATTATTTATAAAATGCCATTTTAAGTAGTTTTAACTAAAAATAGCTTTTTCACTTTTTCTTTTGGTTCCCCTTCCCACCCCTGCAACAAGTAAATCTGTGGTTGCCTAATCCAAGAGATGGTTTTGAATAATGGGTATATGTGTCCGTTTATTCACCAGCCTTTTTGGGTGCTAATAATTTGTCAAGTCACACTTGATGCATGATTAAGTCTTTTCTCAATTGTTTCCTAAGAGTTTCCTTGGTGCATAAGCAAGGAGATCCCTAGTTTGCCTCGTTTGCAAAATAAGGGTCAATATGTCTGAATCTCACCAATTTATGTTACTTATATTTAAACCTACCCTTATGCCATTATACAAGAAATGATAGATAAACCTAAGGAAGAGACCAAGAGCAAAATGAAACAAAAGTAGTAAAGATATAGTAATAGAATATGACTTTCCTGGACTAAAAAAATGACTTGTTTATATAGTTTTTTGAAAATCTCACACAGTACTTGCCAAGATAAGAGTCCTAATCTTAGACACATTATGGCAGATATTTTGAAGTATAGTTCAAAAAAATTGTACAGTTTCCTAAATGAAAATAACAACAAAAAGGCTGGTCTTTGATTTCTTTTTTATAACATTAAATTGGAGGCAGTCAGTCAGTGTCCAGATTTTGATTTTATTTCTCTAATAGTTTAATTTTCTAAGTGATAAAATTCTTTTTATTTTTATTTGTTTTTTATTTTTTTAACGTTTATTTATTTTGAGAGGATGGGGTGGGGGAGTGGCAGAGAGAGAGAGAGAGAGAGAGAGAGAGAGAGAGAGAGAGAGAATGAGAATCCCAAGCAGGCTCTGCACTGTCAGTATGGAGCCCGACATGGGGCTCAGTCTCATAAACCATGCGATCATGACCTGAACTGAAATCAAGAGTTGGGTGCTTAACCAACTGAGCCACTCAGGTGCCCTGATAAAATTCTTTTTAAAAAGTAATTAAGTACTGTATATGATGTGAAAGTGAAGTCCTTATCTTTACACTCTCCCTCACTGCCTGCCAATGCTAGCCTCTAGAAGTAATTACTTTTAACTTTGGTATTTATTCCTTCTAGACATTACCTCGTATATATATCAAAATGACCTTTTAGTATAAGTAAAAATAGTATAACAATACCATACAGATTATGCAATTTACAGAATATCCACCAGATAGAGGCAAGAATGAAAGACATTCTTGCATAAATTGGGACAGAAAACACTTTCCCATATATATTTCTTGAACAAGTTGCTTGAAATATTTTAGCCACAGAAAGGTAAATTCATATTAAGAATATAAAATTATGCTGTACGTCTTTGGGTGTTAAAAACATGCATAAATAAATACTCAAGTCATGAGGAAATCTTCGTCTTCAGAGTCCTATGTGATTGATTGCCTAGGACTTAAAAGGACTTGTCAAAGGACTTAAATACTTTGTAATATTTGCGGTCTCCTTCAGAAGTGACTACTTTCTGAAGGAAACTTTAAAAGTAAATAATACCATTTTCTTTTTATGATACGTTTATATTGGATAAAAGAAATTTTCTGGAGGAATTCTTCCCTAGGCAGGTCTCGTGAACACACTCAAGTTTAGTTTAAATTTCTTGAAAATATATTTAACATAAGATGGCAGCAGCAGTTAACAGCAACAAAAACAGTTGAGTATCACATCTATGCCTTAGTAAAAGACTTAAATACAAAATATTCATGTGGTGTTGAGGTATTTTTCTGTTTTTTCTTTTCTGTTTGTTTTCTTAAATTTTCTGTGAATATGTATTTGGGCAAAATATGTGATCAGGCATTTTATAGAAGCAGTGCAAGTGATTAATAAAATAATTATATTGAAATGTTAGTAGTAAGATAACGTTTTTGTTAGGTTATTTTAAATTAACACTATTAAGTGTTTCACAGAATAATATATGAGTAGTCATATATACTGCTATTGAAAGTATAAATTAGCAAAGCCATTCTGAAAAAGAAATTTAGATATTTGATAATTATTAGATAATTTAGTTATCAATTATCATTTAGATAAGAATAATTATTTAGACAAGAGCTATTCTGTCTCAGAAGTTACACCTGTGTGAGTACTACCCAAGGAAATAATCTGAAAGAACAAAATTATTAATTGCCTTGTTATTTGACTATAACAGTACATTGAGAAACATGAAACATTTCCACTGGGAAATAGAGTGTATAAATAATGATTCAATATATTATGTGTATATCCACAAGCAGTATTGGCATTGGATATTTTATGACTTATAGTTGTATTAATATAGAATTCTCAGAAAATTGTGTGGTTACAACATATTAAAACATAACAGCAAAAAAAATCCCCACAATTATACATATTTAGAAATGTACTGGTTTGTGAGTTCTAGGAGGAAAAAAAACTAATGTTCTAAAATCAAGAGTGTTTACCTCTAGGTATTAATATTAAGTTCAAAGGTCATTTTAGTGTTCATTATAATTTTCTGTATTTTCCAATTAATGTATTTTATAATCAGCTTGCCTTATTTTCTTTGCTGTTGGTTATCTTCTGACAATCCTTTTATTTCTGGGTTTCTTGTTATGTATGCATGAGTTCCTTTCTGATACCATATGTTACTTGATTTTGGTTTCATTTTTGGTTTTTTTAGGCCAAGATAGCAAGGTTAACCAAACGCTTTGGAGCAGCCAAAGAAGATCTTAAGAAAAGACAAGAAGTAAGAATTTCTATTCTTGTATAATTAATATTGAGCTCTAAGTGGTACTTGGATAATCGTGAGCTGGGAAGAAATTCTTCCTTTATTACAGGTCTGAAATTTGCTTTCCTACTTTGTACTTCCTATATGTTTTTTCAGAAGCTGCAACTCTGAAGCTAATATTAACCCTTTTGTAATCCTCAATTACTGTTTTCATATATCAACACTTATATTAATCTATTTTATAGTATTCCTGAAGTTATGTTTTGTTTCATTTTTAAAATTTTGTTTTTGGGATTTATCTTCTCATGTTTCTTTCTTTTTACATTCTTGCCAGGGTCCTATTTTTGTCTCTTATTTCCCCCAAGGTGCGTTAGTGTACCATTGCCTGGAGTGGCCCCTTCTCATCTTTGCTTACCTCAGGTGGTTAAGTGCAAAGATCATAGCATAACATAAAACTCCAGTGTATAGTCTACCTTTTGCTTTTTGTTGTTTCCTTAGTTATTCTGTAATACATATATATATATATATTTTTTATTTTTTTTGTTTATTTATTTTTGAGAGAGAGAGAGAGAGAGAGACAGAGCATGAGTGGGGGAGGGGCAGAGAGAGAAGGAGACAAAGAATCCGAAGCAGGCTCCAGGCTCTGAGCTGTCAGCACAGAGCCCAATGCGGGGCTCGAACCCACGAAATGTGAGATCATAACCTGAGCCGAAGTTGGATGCTCAACCGACCGAGCCACACAGGCGCCCCTGTAATACATATATTTTTAAAGAATATTTATTTATTTATTTATTTATTTATTTATTTATTTATTTAGAGAGAGGAAGAGAGAGCATGAGTAAGGGAGGGACACAGAGAGAGGGAAAGAGGGAATCTTAAGCAGGCACCATGCTGTCAACTCTGAGCCTGACATGGGGCCCAATCTCATGCACCCGTGAGATCATGACTTGAGCCGAAATCAAGAGTCAGATGCTTAACTGACTGAGCCACCCAGGCACTCCTGTAATACAAATTTTTAATATAGCACTTGTATATTGCATTATAGTTTTCAGTTTGATATCTTTATTTTCCTCTTGACTTTTTCTATTATGGTACATTACATTTCTTTGTCATGAGAGCAACATTGTCTGGCACTTACCAATTGCCAATAACAGTTATTTCAGTAGTAATTATTACTGTAGGATTTTCCTGTTTTCATTAATTTCATATCTTCTTTACTTGACTTTAAATAAAACCATTTTGAAATAATTATAGATTAACAAGAAGTTGTAGCAATACTACATAGACTCCTGTGAACTTTTCACATAGCTTCCCATAGTGGTGAAATCTTGAATAACTGTTGTGCAATATCAAAACCAAGATATTGGTACAATTCTGTTAAGTAGTCTGTAGACCTTAATCATTTCTGCAAAATGTAGACCAGTTTTTTCATGAATTCATTGTATGTGTGTGTGTGTGTGTGTGTGTGTGTGTGCATGTACACATTGATCCCACGTACAGATTTATGTAACCTCCACCACAGTCAAGATCTAGAACTGTTCCGTCACCATGAAGGGACTCCCTCATCCTGCCATTTTATAGTTTCAACCTATCTCATTTCCCATACCTACCCACTCCTGTCCCCTGGCAACCACAGATCGGTTGTTCATCTCTATATTCCTTTTACCTAACTTTTTAAGCTCTGGTTGCTCTTTTCTCTTGAGCAACTGATAGTTTTCATCTTTGTTCTACACAGACTAATCCCACCAAACCCTCCATTGGCCGTACCCAAAGATTTTTTTTTTTATTATAGCTTCTTTAATTATTATAATTAATTCTTAGATTCTAAACTCCACTTTTCTCAGCTTTTGTTTTTTTGTCATAATATAAAAATTGAACTATTTGTCTTCTTATATTAGAAAATTGATGTAAACCTTTTTTTTAGCCTTTAAAACAATTTTTTTTAATGTTTATTTTTGAGAAAGAGAGAGAGAGCACGAGCAGGGGAGGGACAGAGAGAGAGGGAGACACAGAATCGGAAGCAGACTCCAGGATTTGAGCTGTTGGCACAGAGCCCGACATGGGGCTCAAACTCATGAACTGTGAAATTGTGACCTGAGCCGAAGTCAGACACTTAACTGACTGAGGCACCCCTTTTTTAACCTTTTTTATTTGCTATTCTTGAACCAAACAAAGGGCTTTGTAATTTTTCCTTTGTTTTTTATACAATGTGAATTTCCACTTTTTCCCTTTTATGTCTGAACTACGCAGCATACTGCCCACTATATATTTTTCCAGTGTTTGTGTATGTCGAGTTTGTCTTCAAAACTACTTTCTAGTTCTTTTTGTTTAGTTTATTCAAAGGCTCTAGGCAGTCACAAACTTTAAGGAATAAAAATGAAAATATTGCAGTGCCTGAGAGGTTTGTTATGGAGAGCTAAAAGTATAATGGAAATGACAAACACTGTATAATTCCTAAAGATTGGAAAAGGTTAATTTGAACAATTAGGGCATGTGGTACTTGAATAAAAATATTGAGGTGGTCTTCAAACTTTCAAATTTTGTTCCTTCCTCAATTAGCTTTTGGGTAAGGCCAGTTTTATATGCCAAAACTGGGACATCTTTTTACCTATTCTTGTTAATATTTTCTTGTAACAACAGCGATTTCTAGAAATCTCAAGAATTTGTTCTTTCATGTCCTAATTCTCTTTAACTATGGTATCCACTATAATTTTACATCTATGTCATGCTAGATTTTGAAAACAGGAGAGATACAGAATGAAAGTTTAGAACTTAGTTCTTGCCCTTATTAAAATAAATAAACAATAATACTTTAAATGCTTTTCTTCTATTTAGATTTGCTCCTTGGTCCTCTGATATTAACCAGTTAAAAACAAACCCCACCATGCAGGTTTGTCTTAAAACATTTTCCGTTTTAGGTTTTAAAAGCAGAAAACCCTCATAGGCAGTTTACTATTAAGTCCACATTTATAATCTAATCTGTGTTATTGCCTTACAATTGCTATCTCTAATTTATATCCTTTCTAGTTCTTACTATAAAAGAAATGTAAAGATATTTCTCATTCTTTATCTATGAAAATCAATGATGTAATTGATTCAGTAAAATTTTAGATTAAATCTAAATTCTACGTTTGAATTTTTTATTTAAAAATGTTTTTTCTTTTTTTTAATTGTGCTACAAACACATAACATAAAATATATCATTTTTAACTTCATAGTTAAGTAGTGTTAACTATATTAATAACATCATTGTGTAATAGGTCTTTAGACATTTTTCTTCTTGCAAAACTGGAACTCCGAACCATAGAACAAGTACTCCAGTTTCCCCTCCCTTCAGCACTTGGATACTTTTTGTTTCCATGATTTGACTACTCTAAATACCTCTTAAGTGAAATTATATATAGTATTTGTTTTTTTGGCTCATCTGTATTGTAGCATGTGACAAGATTTCCTTTTTAAAGGTTGAATAATATTCTATTGTATATAGTATACACCACATTTTCTTTATCCATTCATTTATTGATGGATATTTGGGCTGATTTCATCTCCTGGCTCTTTTGTGAATAATGCTACAATGAACATTGGTATGCAGATACCTCTTTGAGATCCTGGTTTCAAGTCTTTTGGATATCTACTGGAAAGTGAAATAGTAATTTGATTTTAGTTTTTTGAGGAGCCTCAAAATAAAAGAGACTTTTTATTAAAAAACTTTTTAATAAAAGAGACCACCCTATTTTTCATTCTTACCAGCAGGGAACAAGGTTCTAATTTCTCTACATTCTTGTCAACACTTGTTATTTTCTGTTTTGTGATAATGGCCCTCTAATGGATGGGAGGTGGCATTTCATTGTGGTTTTGATTTGCATTTCTCTAATAATTAGTGATGTTGAGCATCTTTTCATATGCTTGCAGTCCATTTTGCATGTCTGTAGAGAATTGTTCAGGTCCTTTGCCTGTTTTTTAATTAGCTTGCTTGTTTTTTAATTAAGTAGTAGGACTTCTTTATGTATTCTGGTTATTAACCCCTTCCATCAGATATATTATTCGCAATTATTTTCTCCTGTTCCGCAAGTTACATTTTTGCTCTGTTGATTGTTTCCTTTGATGTGCATAAGTTTTCAAGTTTGATGTAGCCTCCTTTGTTTTGCTTTATTTTGTTGCCTGTGCTTTTGATGTTATATCCAAGAAATCATCACAAAATATGATGTCATAAAACTTTCTCCCTGTGTTTTCTTCTAGAAATGTTTAGTTTTGGTCTTCCATTTAGGTCTTTGATTTATTTTAAATTAATTTTTATATGTGGTGTAATGGTTCTGTTTCATTCTTTTGCATTTGAATATTGAGTTTTCATACCATTTATTGAAAGACTGTCTTTTCTCCATTGTGTAGCCTTGGCATCCTTGTTGAAAATCCCTTGACCTTATACATAAGAGTTTATTTCTGGGATGTCTGTTCTAGTCTATTGGACCATGTGCCTGTCTTTATGCCAGTACCACACTGTTTTGATTACTATAGCATTGTAACATGTTTTGAAATCAAGAGGTATGGAGGCTCCAACTTTGTTCTTCTGTTCCAGGATTGTTTTGGCAATTCAGGGTCCCTTGAGATTTCATATAGATTTTAGTATGCTTTTTTCTATATCTGTAAAAAATGACATTGGATTTTAATAGACATTGCATGGAAACTTTTGATCACTTTGGGTAGTATGGACATTTTAGCAATATTAAGTGTTCCAGTCCATGAACATGGGATGTCTCCATTTGTGTCTTTTATTTTAATCAACACTGTTTTGTAGTTTTCATATTAAAGGTCTTTTGCCTTTTTGGTTAAATTTACTTCTACATATTTTATTCTCTTTGATGATATTGTAATGGGGTTGTTTTCTTAATTTCTTTCTCAGATTGTTGGTTGTTAGTATATAGAAATATGATTGATTTTGACTTTTTTTTTTTTATCCTGCTGCATTGCTGAATTCATTTATTAGTTCAAACTTTTTTGTGTGTACCCTTTTGGGTTTTCTGATTATAAGATCATATCATCTGCAAACAGAGACATCCTCACTTCTTCCTTTCTACTATTGCTGCCTTTTATTTCCTTTTCTTGCATAATTGCTTTGGTGAGATTTTTCCAGTACCATGCTGAAGTTGATGAGAGTGGGCAACCTTACCTTATTCTTGATCTTAGAGGAGTTGTTGTTGAGTATGATGGTAGCTATGGGCTTTTGACATATAGTATTTTTAGGTTGAGGTAGTTTACTGCCATTCCTAACTTGTTGAGGTTTTTTTTGTTTATTTGTTTTTTTATCATGAAAGTGTTGAATTTTATGAAATGCTTTTTCTATAGTAATTGAGAAGATCATGTAGTTTTTTTCTCCTTCATTTTGTTAATGTGGTTTTGATTGATTGATTTATACATTGATTGATTTTCCTGTGTCAAGCTATCTTTGCGTTCCAGGGATAAAATCTCACCTGGTCATGTTATATAATTCTTTTAATGTGCTGGTGAATTTGGTTTGCTAAAATTTTGTTGAAGATATTTGCATCTATGTTCATCAGTGATATTAGGCTATAGTTTTCTTTTAGTGTAGGATCTTTGGCTTTAGTATCAGGATATGCTGGCCTGGGTTTGGAAGTTTTCCCTCCTCTTCAATTCTTTGGAAGAGTTGAGGAAGACTGCTGTTAATTCTTTAAATATTCTCCATTGAAGCCATCTAGTCCTTGGTATTTTTTGTTATTAGGATGTTTTTGATTACTAATTCAGTCTGATTTCTTATTCAGGTCTTGTTCAAATTTTTAATTTTTGATTCAGTCTTGGTTATATATTTCCAGGAAGTTATCCATTTCTTCTAGGTTATCCAGTTTGTTGCCATATAATTGTTCATAGTAGTCTTTTATGATCCTTTTTTATTCTGTGGCATCAGTTGTAATGCCTTCTCTTTCATCTATGATTTTATTTATGTATTCTTTTTTTTTTTTCATAGATAATCTAGGTAAAGGTTTTGCCAATTTGTTGATCCTTTAAAATGCCAACTCTTAGTTGATTTTTTTACTACTGAGTTTGTGTTCCTGTTTTATTTATTTCTGCTTTAATCATTATTATTTCCTTCCTTCTTCTGAGTTTAGTTTGTTTTTCTTTAGTCACTTGAAGTATAAAGTTAGATTGTTGATTTCAGGTCTTTTTTTTTCCGATTTTTTTTTTTTTTTTCCCCAGAGATAGTGTGTGTGAGCACAAGTCAGGAAGGGGCATGGCAGAGAGGGGGAGAAAGAGAATCCCAGGCAGCCTCTGCACTATCAGGGAGGAGCTCTATACGGGGCTCAATCTCTCGAAAAATGAGATCATGACCTGAGCCGAAATCAAGAGTTGGATGCTTACCTGATTGAGCCACCAAGGAGTTCTGGTCTTTCTTCTTTTTTAAGAAAAGCATTTACCACTATAAATTTTCCTCTTATTTTTTTTTTATTTACTTATTTTGAGAGAGACAGAGACAGTGCAGGAGGGGTAGGGACAGAGAGATAGGGAGAGAAAGAATCCCAGGCAGAGCCTATGCTGCCAGTGCAGAGCCCAATGTGGGGATCGAACTCACGAAACAGTGAGATCATGTCCTGAGCCAAAACCAAGAGTCAGACACTTAACAGCTATCCAAGTGCCCCTAAATTTTCCTCTTAGTACTACTTCTGCATAAATTTTTCCTATAAATTTGGTATGTTGTATTTTTGTTTTTATTTGTCTCAAGATATTTTCTAATATCTCTTATGATTTCTTTAATCTATTAGATTAAAAAAAATTTTTTTACTGTTTTTTATTTTATTTTTTGAGAGAGAGAGAGACAGAGAGCACGAGCAGGGGAGGGGCAGAGAGAGAGGGAGACACAGAACGAAAGTAGGCTCTAGGCTCTGAGCTGTCAGCACAGAGCCCAACATAGGTCTCGAACTCATGAACTATGAGATCATGACCTGAGCCAAAGTTGGCGCTCAACCAACTGAGCCACCCAGGTTCCCCTATCTATTAGATTTTTAAGTGTGTTTTAATTTCCACATATTTGTAACTTCTCCGTTTTGTCTTCTGCTATTGATTTCTACTTTTGTTCCATTGTGGTTGGAAAAGATATTTCATCATTTTCATCTTTAGAAATTTGGTGAAGCTTATTTTGTAACCTGATCTATTCCGAAGAATATTCTGTGTGCACTTGAGAAAAATTTGATTTTTCTGCCATTGGGTGAATATTTCTACAAATGTCTGTTTGGTCCATTTGGTCTGTGATATTGTTCAGTTTTGCTATTTCCTTACTGAATTTTTCTCCAGATCATCTCTCCGTTATATAGAATGATGTACTGAAGACTCTCACTGTTGTGTTTCTATCTGTTTTTCAGTTCTATCAATGTTTGTATCATTTAGAAGCCATGATGTTATGTGCATATATATTTATTAATATTGTATCTGGTCAGTTGATGCTTTTATCATGTTCTTTTTGTTTCTTGTAATAGTTTTTTACTTTAAAAGCTCTTTTGTGTCTTATATAAGTATGGTCACCCTTTCTCTCTTTTGGTTATCATTTGAATGGAATATGTTTTCCCATTATTTTACTTTTGGCCTGTGTATACCTTTAGATCTAAAGTGAGTTTATTTTTAACAGCATATAGCAGGATCTTGTGTTTTATTCATTAAGCCAATGTATGTCTTTCTGTGGAGAATTTAATCCATTGGGATTTAAAGTAATTTCTGTAGGGAAGAACTTAATTAGTATTTTGTTAATTATTATCTATTTGTCTTGGAATTATTTTATCTCTTTTTTGTTGCTTACATTCTGTGTGTTTTGTTTATATATTTTTAATTTTTGCAGTGACAGTCTTTAATTTCTTTCTCATTCCCTTTTGTGTATCATCTATAGGTATTTTATCTGTGGTTACCATGGGGGTTACATAGATCATTTTAAACTGGTAACAACTTAACTTCAATCACATTTAAGAACTCTAGTCTTTATATTTTCCCCTCACAGTTTTGTTACTGGTTTTATTATATCTTTTTATATTGTGTATCCTTTAACAAAAATGTGGTTATTTTTGTGTTTAAATTCTATACAAGAATTAAATGTGATTTAATGTACCAGCTTTATAGTAATGCAGGATTCTGTATTTGTGTATTTACCGTTACCAGAGAATTTCATCTTTTTTGTGTGCTTTCTAGTTTCTGTCTAATGTCCTTTCGTTTTCACTTGAGTGACTCCTGTTAGCATTTTTTTGTATTGCATTGTAGATCTAATGGTCATAAATTTCCCTAGCTTTTTATTTATCTAGGAATGTCTTAATTTTGCCTACATTTTTGAATGAAAGTTTTGCTGGATATAGTATTCTTGCTTGGTAGTTTTTTCTTTCAGCATTTTAAATATATCATTCCACTCCCTTTTAGCCTTCTAGGTATCTGCTGAGAAAACTACTGATAATCTTACGGGAGCTCCCTTGAATGTGGTGGGTTGCTTTTCTCTTGTTACTTTCAGAATTCCTTATCTGTGACCTTTAACACCTTGACCGTGTTTTTCAGTGTAGATCTCTTTGAGCTATTCTAGTTGGAGGTTTCTGAGCTTCTTGAATTTGTATTATCAGTTTTCACCCTCAAATTTAGGGAGTTTTGGCCATTATTCAAAGACTTTCTGCTCATTTCCTTTCTCTTCTATTCTTAGATTCCCATATTCATGTATTGGTCCTTTCAGCATTTTCTCATAAGTCCTTTGGGCTCTTTCCCCTTTTTTTCATTCTTTTTTCTTTTTGCTCTTCTAACTCCATAGTTTCAAATGGCTTGTCTTCAAGTTCACTAAGTCTTTATTATGCTCAGTACAGTCTGGTGCTGATGCCCTGTAGTGAAATTTTCATTTCAGTTACTCTTCAGATCCAAAATTTCTTTTGGTTCTGTTTTAGTTTCTATTTGTTAATATTCTTATTTTCTTCATGCATCACTTTTCTAATTTCATTTAGTTTTCTGTCTCTGTTCTCTATTACCTCATTGAACATCTGTATGTCAGTTATTTTGGATTGTTTAATGGATAATCCATAGATCCCTATTTCTTTAGGGTCAGTTTCTGGAGATTTATTTCTTTGGTGGAGCCATATTTCCCTGTTTCTTTGTATGTCTATTTCTGTTATGTTGAAATTTGGGCACTTGAAAAAATAGCCACCTTTCCCTGTCTTTTCACAGTATATTTATACAGAAAAAGACCTTTATTATTCAACTCAGGTAGATACTCTAGCAACCTCTCAAACTTTTTCTAGAGATGCATTTTCACTGAGGTTGTTTGTGTAATCTCTTATCTGAAGAGTCTTGTCTGTTTCTACTTGGGAGCCCCCCCCTCCCCCCCCCCCCCCCCGCCAATCATCTGTCTTCCATATTATAGTTTTCATTTTATAAGCCATTGTTTTGGAGGTCCCCCCTGCTCTCTGTCTGTGCTACTATAATTTTTCTGGTGCTGTACCAAGCTGATAGGTTTAACTTGTTCTCATATGGCCTCCAGACATCCAGCATGTACTACTTCCTTCAGGTCAGGTGAAACAGAAACCAGTGCCTCGGTCAGTACCCTGAAAAGCCATAATGTTGCGTGAATGTTCCACTCTTCTCTTTCCTTTTTGAAGGAGAAGCCACAAGTGAGGAATTTTGATTGTGCCATACTGTGTTGGGAGGGGTTTGGGGTATGGTAGGTAAGTGCAACAGACTTTCTTACTCACTACAGTGCATCTCTTCTTGGCCTCGCTATTGCTTGGGGTCCTATACTTCTTGACTGGTTTCTGGAATTCTGACAAAGGAAATTTGGTCCATCGCATGAGAGAAGGAGGGTGTTGGTCTTCCAATTCTACCATCTTGCTGATGTCACCACACTAGTATTTATTTTAAGGACTTCTATCCAGTGACCATACTGTGTTCTAAGCCAATTGTATTTATTTATGCTTTTTTCCTTTTTCTGTTTTTCTCCATGAAATGTTCTTTGCCTTCATCTTAACTATTTTGAATGTACTAATTAATTACTCAAAAGACCTATTTGAAGGTTTTCCTTAAAAACTTTTTTAAAATTGAGAGTGCACAGTTACTTTAATTTGTTTTTCTATTTGTTTAATATGTTTTTGTTCACAGATTTTAAACACCTTTAGAGTAATATATTGTAATTGTATCTTTTGTCCTCTCTACATGTATAACTAATACAGTGCCATACTTGTTGATGAAAATTATCCTTTTATCCTATAAAAAGCATCAAGATTTGTTAATTGAGGGTGCCTGACTGGCTCAGTCGGTTAAGCTTCTGACTCTTGATTTCGGCGAAGGTCATGATCTCTCCTGTTCATAGGATCAAGCCCCACGTTGGGCTCTGCGCTGATGGTGCAGAGCCTGCTTGGGATTCTCTCTCTCCTGTCCTTGTGCTCGCGCTCTCTCTCTCTCTCTCTCTCAAAATAAATAAACATTTTTAAAAAATTAAAAAGAAAAGATTTGTTGATTGAAAAGAGTGATTAATAGCATGTACTTGATGTAATATTAAGCACTTCAATATTTAATTTGTTTTAATACTTATTATTATATTTAAATAAGTCTTGAGAGTTATTTATATTTTTCATTTAAGAAGTAAATAATTATAGTGTAATTACTGATGGAGGCCCAAGTAATGCTTATTAACATGTATAAGAATTCCATTTCTATATTCCCTGTTTTTGGGGGTAAAGGATGAAATTAGTTGATACTTAAGTTTAGAATTGAGACATCTTTTTATGAAGTTACATGTCACCTAGTGGCAAGTATTTATTTTTTAAACAATAACTGTAAAAATAATTTTGATTTGAGAATTTTGATTTGTGACCTTAGGCACCACTTAATTGGTAATCACCTATTTTGGGAAGGAATACATTTGTACCTTGTTTGTTGAGTTTCTGTTGGTAATTTGGTGCCTGCTATGCATGGTATATAGTAGGCATTCACTAGATATTTATTAAATGAGTATGTCTAGTTATTCTTTAGGTTCATATTATTAATATTTATCAGCATGTAAACCGTTTTCACATCATTTTATTTACTCATCTTAAAAACTGAGGTATAGGAATTATTATATTAATCTTTCACATGATAAGCAATTGTCTCAACAGATTAATTTGTTTAAGGCACAGCTAACAAGTGGTAATGCCAAGATTCAAATTCTTGTCTCATGTAGTAATATTTTCTACTATATTATGGAAGTAACAGATAATATGTTGAGAAACCACATCAGGGTTTTGTTTTTTTTTTTTAATATTAAGTTGGTTTCAGGTGCACAACATAATAATTCAACACTTATATACATTATGAAATGATCACAGTAAGTCTAGTTAAGGTCTTATTTTTAAAGACTCCTTTTGTATTGGGTTTTATTTTACCTGGGTGTTTTTCTCCCCCAGAATCCACCAAACCCACCTGTATCACCAGGAAAGTCTGTGGTTGACGTCAACAGCAATAATAACAATGTGCCATACAGGTGAGAATTGTAAACAATCTGTCAGATTTTTAACAGAACAAGGTTCTGATTCTCTTTATTTTATAAGAATGTTTTGGAGTATATTTCTAGTTATTTTGTAGAGAAGTTTAGTATCCTAAATTAAATAGATTTTTTGTTTGTTTATTTGTTTTGTTTTGCTATAATTATTCATTTGTGGTTGGTGACTGGCTTTGCTAATTTATTATAAGGCTTTTCTTTGGTCATTTAAGATTTAACAACTTGTGTTAAATAGAATTCTTTCAAAGTAACTGAGAAATGCTTTGATTAGGGGTAATAAGAACTAATGTCTACAAATACTAGGATATACGTTTGGTTTTTTGGTAAAAATGTTAAGGACATTAGAATCTAAGAGAAAGACTCTTCCTTAATGCCATACACCCCAGCGTGCTGAAATCTATGTGCCATCTTGGCCTCAGCATATTCATTTGCACTTTAGTGCTATAGTACCCAAATCTAGTCGCCCTTTTCCCCCTATGGACCACTGCTTTCTCTATTCATAAATTGATGTCCTCCGGAATGGCATTTGCATTGACTATTTGTGTGTATATATATATATGTATATTTTGTAGAAATGCAGGCACAGTGAGACAGATGCTGGAGTCCAAAAGGAATGTAAGTGAGAGTGCACCAACATCCTTTCCAACCCCTGTGAATACAGGTAATATTTTTAAACAACAAAATAACATTTTCTTAGGAATTTTATAAAGGCTTTAGTTCTCTGTTCTTACATTATTTTGAGACTGAAATGATCTAAGGAACCGAGCATATTTATCTAAACTTAAATAATGAGTACAAAATTTTATTTAAAAATCAGGATTACAGATAT
This sequence comes from Panthera leo, assembly GCF_018350215.1. Taxonomy (NCBI): domain Eukaryota; kingdom Metazoa; phylum Chordata; class Mammalia; order Carnivora; family Felidae; genus Panthera; species Panthera leo. Next base: position 47,680,290 of record NC_056685.1, read on the forward strand.
GCAAGAAAATATAGGAATTCAAGTCTCCAGTGCTTCTCAAACTTTCTGGTTTCCATATCCCTGTATAATCTTAAAATATTATTAAGAATCCCAAAGAACTTTTGTTTTTGTGGTTTATAGTAATTGATATTTACTTGGAGTAGAAATTAAAATACAAACTTTTACATGTTTATTCATTTAAAAATAATAACCTATATCATGTAAACACAAATAACATGGTTTAAAAAAAAATTTTTTTTTAGTGTTTATTTATTTTTGAGAGAGAGACAGAGCATGAGTGGGGGAGGAGCAGAGAGAGAGGGAGACAGAATCTGAAACAGGCTTCAGACTCTGAGCTGTCAGCACAGAGACCGATGAGGGGCTCGAACCCACGAACCATGAGATCATGACCTGAGCTGAGGTCGTACGCTTAACTGAGCCACCCAGGCGCCCCACAGATAATGTTTTAACGAAAAAATAACTATTTCCCAAGCTTAAAGCAATTAGTGGAAGTGTTACTGTCTTACAGTTTTACAAATCTGTCTTATACTTAAAACATTAAGACAGTTGAAGATAGCTAGATTCTTCTATCTGTCTCTGCATCCAATCTCTTGCAATTTGTTGTTTTGGTGGAAGTATTTGAATAAAGTTCAGTCTCATACAAATATGTACTTGGGAAAGGGCTAGCCATTTTAGATGATTTGTGAATATTGTTTGACACAGTCAAGTAGTTTATTAATGGTTAGTTGCAAAGTAGAATGTGAAACCATATCAATGAACTTTTCTAAGTTTTTCAGTAAAATCTATTTGTCTGTCTTGGATGGATCTTCTACTAATATCATTCATCAGTCATTTGGAAAATACTCAATGAGTTATGTAAGGCTTCTATTATTGACACCTCAATAAACTTTTTAAAAAGCACATTGATTCTGGAGTGTCCAAGTAGCTCAGTCGGTTAAGCGTCTCACAGTTCATGAATGTGAGCCCCGTGTCAGGCTCTGCACTGACAGTTCGGAGCCTGGGGCCTGTTTCAGATTCGTGTCTCTCTCTCTCTCTCTCTCTCTCTCTCTCTCTCTGTCTGCCCCCTCCCTCTTGTGCTCTCTCTCAAAACTAAATAAATGTTTAAAAAAAAAAAAAAACTTAAAAAAAAATAAATATCACATTGATTTTTGTCAGAAATGTCTTTGAAGATTTGGGAAGCTGTAATGCGCTTAGTGGCAGATACATGTTTTTCCAGAGTTCTAATTTTTTTTTTTTGAAAACTCAAATTGTATTATTGCCAATAAATACTATTAGTTGTTTTCTTTGACTGCCAAGGTTTATTTTCAAGAAAAGGTTTGTTGGGGCACCTGGGTAGCTCAGTTGGTTAAGCATCCAACTCTTGCTCTCAGCTCAGGTCTTGGTCTCAGGGTCATGAGTTCAGGCCCCGCTTTGGGCTCCATGCTGGGTGTGGAGCCTACTTAAAGAAAAAAGAGAGAAAGAAAGAGAGAGAGGGAGAGAGAAAGAGAGAGAAAGAGACAGAGAGAGAAAGTAAGAAGAAAGAGAAAGAAAGAAAGAAAGAAAGAAAGAAAGAAAGAAAGAAAGAAAGAAAGAAAGAAAGAAAGAAAAAAAATTTGTTAAATACCCAGTGTGAATAATCACAGTATGTCTAAGTCATTCTTCCAACTAAAAATGGTCTTCTGTGAAAAAGGTGGTTAGCTTAGTTTTATAACTCAAACAGTAGTACAAGCATTTTGCTTTGAGCCAAACATGCTACTTTGGCATGCAGTGGTAATGCTTGTTGTAGATTTCCTATTTTTTCATGCAGAATACTAAGACCTGTACTCAAGGGCTGAGATTTAATAATAGTTTCTACTACTTCATCATGGACATTCTTGAGTGAAACTGACTTTGTTTTTTACTGTGAACATTTGGGGGTAAAGAATGTATTGACAGTTTGGTACCACTCAATACCTTGATTTTTGTACTGAGGCATCAAGAAGTTTTACTCACCATTGCTTTTGCTCCATCAGTGCAGATATTTACATGGTGAAAAAAATCAAGTAATGTCTTATTGTTATGAAAATAGTTTTGATATTACCAGCTCCCTGAGAGGGTCTCAATAATCTGCACGTGTTCCCCTGGATAACACTTTGAGAATTGCTGCTCTAGTGTGCCTATTGTTTTGGAAACAGTACAGATCAGTGAGAAGGAAGCTTGGTCATCAGTTTGAAACCTGTTCAAATGAAAATAAAGATAAATAGGGGCGACTGGGTGGCTCATTCGGTTGAGCATCCGACTTCGGCTCGGGTCATGATCTTGCAGTTCGTGAGTTTGAGCCCCGTGTCGGGCTCTGTGCTGACAGCTCAGAGCCTGGAGCCTGCTTCAGATTCTGTGTCTCCCTCTCTCTCTGCCCCTTCCCTGCTCATGCTCTGTCTCTCTGTCAAAAATGAATAAACGTTAAAAAAAAAAAAAAAAAGAAAGATAAATAGTTGAGCCAAAATTACTATAAAACTTCAGTGACCAGCATTTTGATTTTCTCTGGTTTTGGTATTAACTCCCTTATTTCTTAATTCATCTCCCACCTTCAGTGTGTTATGTCCTATATTGTATAATGTCATAGAGTTTCAGTAGAGGCAGCTTCCCCTTCTTGGTTCCTCCCAGGTAATTCAGTAAAACTTAGTCCACAGATAGAGGTTTCACACATGGTCCGAATGATAAAATACCATGGCCAAGCTTCCTTTATTCATTAATAGTGATGATTCTTCCTAGATTGTCTATTTGAGTTTATATATTGTCATTGTCCTAAGGCATTTATATTTTTAGTGTAGTTTCAAAATTATCTGTATAGCTTCACCAAGTTCAGTGTTTTTTAGTCATTTTACCAGTTACTCTGAAATGACGATAGTAATTTTCAGGCACTGTTTTGATACTGAGAGATTAGTCTTCCATATTAGTCAGAAGCTGTGTGCCAAAAATAGATGCAAAAATGTTTCTATAAATTTAATTCTAAGAATTTCCAAAATCTAAGGGGACCCCGTGTGGCTCATTCAGTTGAGAGTCTGACTCCTGATTTCTGCTCACGTCATTGTCTTGCGGTTCATGAGTTCAAGCCTCACTGCATTGGGCTCTGTGCTGACGGTGCTGATCCTGCTTGGGATTCTCACTCTCCCTCTCTCTGCCCTTCCCTGGCTTGCTTTCTGTCTGTCTGTCTGTCTGTCTGTCTCTCTCTCTCTCAAAATAAATAAAGTTTAAAAAAGACTTCCAAAATTTAAGTCTTGAAGAAATTGTATTATGAAAGACTTTACTGTAGCAATTGCAGTGCATTAAATTTGTATTGTATTATCCTAGCTGATAAATGAAGACAGCCATTTAAACTGAGACTTCTTTTTTCTTTCTATAGTATCTTCAACCAATCTTGTCACTCCTCCAACAGTTGTCAGTAGTCAACCTAAGTTGCAGACTCCAGTTACTTCGGGTTCTCTGACAGCAACGTCAGTTCTTCCTGCACCCAACACAGCTACAGTAGTTGCTACTACTCAGGTGCCTAGTGGAAATCCCCAACCTACAATCTCTTTACAACCTTTACCAGTGATTTTGCATGTACCTGTTGCGGTATCCTCCCAGCCTCAACTCCTACAGAGCCATCCAGGGACTTTAGTGACCAATCAACCGTCTGGCAACGTTGAGTTCATTTCTGTACAAAGCCCACCTACTGTGAGTGGTCTCACCAAAAATCCAGTATCCTTGCCAGCCTTGCCAAACCCCTCTAAACCAAACAATGTTCCTTCTGTGGCCAGTCCTAGTATTCAAAGGAACTCTCCTGCCAGTGCTGCAACCTTAGGAACAACACTTGCTGTACAGGCTGTTCCAACAGCACACTCTATTGTACAAGCCACAAGGACTTCTTTACCTACAGTAGGCCCATCGGGACTCTATAGTCCATCAAATAATCGAGGTCCTATACAGATGAAAATTCCAATTTCTGCTTTTAGTACTTCATCTCCTGCAGAACAGAGCAGCACTACTACCCCAAGAATTGGTAAGTCACTATATAGGCTTAATAATAGAAATACAAGCATGTTAATGGCCTTTAGATAATTGAATATTTGTGTTTGTGGAAGTGCTATCTTTATTTGAAGAAGAAAGTAAATAGAATACCCTGGAGATTACTTTTAGTAAGTTTTTAGCTACCTAAGAAATGATGTTGTTAAAATGGTATTTGAGATACAGTTTATTTTGAATGAAAAGTTAGCATTTGTAATGTAGCTTTTAGTAATTTTTCCTAATCTGGGTGAAATTTTTCCTTTAGGCTTTGAGGCAAGCATTATGAATTTCTTTTATTATGCGTTTGGCAGGAATATCTGAATAGAACAAATTTATTTTAAAGTATCTAATTTACAGAATATATGCATATAAGAGGAAATGACAAACAACATATCTTCCCTACGCATGTGGAAAAATCCTTTGTGCATTCATCACTCACGTCTTCTAAATTTGAACAATTTAAAAATAGGTTCTTCTCTCTAATTTATTATAAAATGTTTGATTGCTTCTTGTTTTATCTTTTATATATTTCCCCTGTGACATAGTATATGATTATGTTTGTATATGTCTGTATACTCTCCAGAATTGCAAAAAGGAGAAATGGATTTTACCTGTATTTAAAATCTGTAAAACTCTATGTCTTCCTTGTCTTTAGAAAGCACACATTTTGTATGCGTTATTGAACTTACTTATTCTTCATTTCTGGCCTCACATTTATTTCCACTATTGTAAAGTGGCTAAATGGGTAGGCATAATGTGTATAGTGAAATTGTTGTAATATCTCTTATTGATATAGTGACCATGAAATATAAGAAACATTCTAAAATACAAAATTACTTTTGTAAGTGAGATATACAAGCCTTTTGTTTTCTTTAATTTCCCGTGTAGCCATTAGTAGTGTATTTGCCCTTCAAGTATATTTACTCATATAAATAGTGATTGTATTTTGTATTTCACAAGGCTGTTGAGAGAATAAATGGGTGGCTGATCAGAATTAACAGTGGACTGGAGCTAAATGTCAGCTTCATACAAATTTACATCTGGGATATAAGAAGAAATCTGAAATTTTATATAAAAATGCAATTATTAATATGAGTATTTAAAATGTAAATGCTTGCATAGTACAGTAACAGTATTTGTTAGCCTTATCTGCTACCACATTATTCTTTAGACACTCTAATCCATGTTTGCAGCACTGAAAGATACTTGCTTTTTAAATGAGGTCAGTGAACAAGATTTTAAGGGGGTTACTTCATTTTTCTTTAACTTCTTTTTTTCTCATCCTTAGTATTTTTTAATATGTCAGGTAGAAGGTGATTTCTCCTAGACATTGTTTTATGTGATTTTTGAGTTTTTCCACTTTATGAAAGATTGAGCCTAAGTTGACACTTTTTAATTCATGGTCACAAAATAAGACAAATCCTTAAATATAGAAGTTTTCCTAAAAGACCATGGCCTGAAAAGAAATAAATAACTTAAAAGATATTGTTTAGTTTTGTGAATGCTCATACCCTAAATACTTCTACAGGTATCAGAGTTATAATTTAATTATTCTGTTTTCTTAAAATACTTATGAACATTTGTTGACACAAAGGGTATATGTTTCCCAAAATTACCTAGCTAAGGTATTCTATTAGTCATAGTAAGTATCAGTTTGTTTCATATTCATTTAATGACTTGACTGTTCTTAATTGTTTTGTATGTAAAACTAATAATTTTCACAATCATTTTTAATCAGTACATCACTCTACTTATGTGATAATATACATTTATACTTACACTTAAAATTAATTTTTTAATATATATTTATTTAACACATTTTATGTACTTTATTGTATAAATTATTTTAAGGAGATCATTGTTTCAAGTTCTATTTAGAGTGCTTACCTACATTTGAAAGTAACTTATTGGATATTAACCATAAATGTGAATGATAAGCTTTCTTTGCATACTGTTCATAATGTTAATTAGAATGAGATCTGATGTGGCACACCTGGGTGGCTCAGTCAGTTAAGCGTCCGACTTCAGCTCAGGTCATGATCTCACGGTTGGTGGGTTCAAGCGCCATATCAGGCTCTGTGCCGACAGCTCAGAGCCTGGAGCCTGCTTCAGATTCTACGTCTCCTTCTCTCTCTGCCCTCCCCCACTTGCTGTCTGTCTCCCTCTGTCTCAAAAATAAATAAACATTAAAAAAAAAAAAAGTGACATCCGATGCAATGATATATTTTTTTTATCATGCAAAATTTTAGAGGTGCCATCAATGACATTAAAGTAGGCCTTTAGCTATTTAGGCTTCCCAAAACCTAAACTGAAGCCATATGGCAAATTTTGGCTGAATATGAAGGTTGAAGCCAACCTTTAATACATTTGTAGTATGCTAAATATATTAGTTCTATAATTAAAACATTTTAAGTCTTATGTAGGTATTATTGATTTAATGAGAACATAAGCTATCCAACTAGAATGCATGAATTTGTATTTTATTATAGTTCATGTCCCCTTATGTATTAAGTCAGTATTTTCTGTTTCTATATGTATATAGAATATATATATAGATATATATGTATATATATATAGATATATAGATATATAGATATATATATATATATGTATATAGAACATATATATCTATACTATATGTTTCTATAGTAAAGTAAAAAAATCATCCTAAAGACTGCTAGGAGATTTAGGGTATAAGTTGTAGTTAATATTATTTATTCATGAAATATTGAATACCTGTAACTCTTCTAAAATCCTGCACGCACACAGAAATGTACAAAATAGTTCCTATTCTCACCAAACTCACAATTAAATAGGGAACCTTGCCATTAAATAAGTAATTAACTATAAATGTGATGAATGTTAAGATATGAGGTTCCTGTGAGAGGATGTGGGAGATCTGGAAAAGGTATGTGATAATATAGGGAAAGGTGATAGGCAGAGGAATTAAAGGATTTTTGCAGAGGAGTGTGACATCCCTGAACACTGGCTGCAATAAGAAGAATGCTTTGGCGAGGATAAAAGTAGGGTTAGAGAGACCAGTTAGGAAGCTGTGGTAGTAATCCAGATGAGAGATGGTGTTGTGAAAATGATTTAAAAGTTTTGCATTCAATTCATTTTAATACACCAAATATCCAGCACCTAATAAGGAATACTACTAATTGGCACTTCTGTAAAAACCCTTTTATGACTTCAGTAAAAATACAGTGTTGGTTAAATATGACATCATCTTTTAAGAATAGTAAAATAGAGAGGTTTCCCAAATGATAGAAATATTTTAAGGTACAATTTCTAATTTCTCACCCTGACCAGTTTTATTGATAGATTTACAGTCATCTGAAGTAGATATTATAAGTGAAATGGTAAACTGTTACATTAAGAATCAAAAAAGTCTACAATAAAGGCACAGAGAATATTAATTAAAAACCTAGATTAAGGAAGATTATTACAGTTATGGGAATAAAATCCTTCTAAGCCCAAATGAATGTATTCTAACATTATATATAAAAAACTTTGGTGGTAAATCACTGATGTTTTGTAATGTCATCAGTGTATATTAATACTCTGCCATGTAGGATCAGTAAAATGGAATTTGTTTTTTACTAAGTAATATTTCAGGGACTTCACAGTCCAGAACAGATGCTGATGCATTATAAATGAAGTACTTTTAAGATATTTTTTTTAAAAAGTAAGGAATATATTAATATATTCTTCCTACAAGAAAACTAAGATAATTTAAAAAGGGTAGGGAGAAATTATAAGGGCCTCCTTTTTACTTCTGTAGCCTGGAAAACCCTCTTTTAATAGGTAGATGTTTATCCAAAATTTTTTGACATACAGGTGTGTGTGTGTGTGTGTGTGTGTGTGTGTGTGTGTGTGTATTTTATATATAATGAAATACATAGTACTGTTTCCTTTTAGCATAAATAATTTACTTTATATGTGTTCTGATGATTTGAAATGAAAGAATTCCCATATTTTAACCAAGAATATTACTATCTACAGAAAGCAAGGATAAGAATTTTTCAGCATTGGAAATTCACCATATTACCAAAGAGGAAAAGCTAAATAATTACCTCAGTAGATGCTAAAGACATTTGATAAAGTTTAATACCTTCTCTTTAGAAGTTGAGTCAGAAAACCATACTTGATTGATTTTCTCTGCTGTTCTAGAAGTAACTTTTGTGTGTATGTATGCATGTGTATCACAAACTCAATGTAAGTTAATTGAAAAATGACTAAAGAAAAATCTGATTTAACTACTGAGATTATGCATGTAAATTTTCTCAGAATCCTCGTGTAATGATTTTGCTAATGAATTTATTATGCTTTTTGCCATGTCATTAAATCATTTTCTCCAAAGGTATATAGTATGGAAAAATTGTATTTTATTTAACCATTTACTTATGTGAGGACGTTTAAGTTATACATATCCTAAATTATTTCCAAAGATATTCCCTAGGATAGAATTAAATATTCTGGGCAATGGGTATGTGAAATTTTTTTCTCTATTGTAAATTTGCTCTTTTGAAAGTTACTGTAGCAGTGGTCTATAAGAGAGTTCATTTGCATATATGACATGATGACAGAAAAAAAATAATTGGAGAAAGTTACATGAATTGTTGCATATAAAACAACCAACCTTTTTACGTTTTGTAGGTGCTTTTAAAATGGCTTTTTTTTTTTTTTGACTCCTCAGAAAACCAGACAAACAAAACAATAGATGCTTCTGTTAATAAGAAAGCAGCTGATAGCACATCACAGGTAAGATTTTTTCCTTCTATTTCAAAGTAAAATTCCAGTTATAGTCCTCAGGGATAATGGATTTCCATCAATATTTTTTAATACAATGAAAATTATTCTAAGTTAATCATACTTTTCAGACCTAGACTTTGTTTTTGTATTTCAGTTTCTACTTTTGAGATCGCTTACTTGTGCATTCATTAATATTGTATTTTCCTTCATTTCTTTGAACTTTTTTTTTTTTAGAGAGGGGGGAGGGAAGAGGGAGGGAGGGGGAGAGAGAATCCCAAGCAGGCTCCACACTCAGCACAGAGCTTGATGTGGGGCTTGATCTCACAACCCTGAGATCATGACCTGAGCCAAAATCAAGAGCTGGTTGCTCAACCAACTGAGCCACCCAGCAACCCCTCTTTGAACCTGTTTTTTAAAGCTGCTTTTAAGCCTTTGCTGAATTCAACATCTGGTTCTACTTGGACTTATTTTCTGTTGACTGTCTTTTGTCTTTAGTTGGGTTCTTTTTTACTGGGCTTTGCATGGTTAGTAATTTTTGATAAATTTAAAATTTAGAAAATTTTGAAAAGTGGACCTTATAAAATACACTGCAGCAAGTGGATTCTGTTACATTCTTTAAGGATTTAAGAACTTTTAGTTTTGGATTTTAGATTGTGGTGTGTGTTGACAAGTCATTTTCAATGAAGTCATCATCATAGAAAGATTTAGAATTACGTCATTACCTTCGGATTGGGCCTGAAGTTTTTAATGTCAAGGCATTGTTTCCTTTAATTTTGTGAAGTCTGAGTTTTGCAGTTTTTAAAAACCTTAATCATTTGGAGCTGATCTCAGTATGGTATAAAGTAATTATGATTAGCATTTATTACACAGCACGTGTTATGCCTAGTGTTAAGCTCTTTCTATGCATATTTGGATTAGTCCTCATAACAGATCGCATATCCATACTTTGGAAATTGAGGATATTACCTTTTAACATAAATTTACATAGCTAATATGTGTTGGAACTAAAAGATGCCATCGGTCTTTTTGACTCAAAGATACTGGTTCTTTAGGTCTGTGTTGTACTACTTTCCTTTTTTGTTGCTATTGTGGAGTTAAAAAAAATTGTTTTAATTGCGTTTCTGATGATTTAGGACAATGGGTTGACTTTGGTCAAATTGGATGTTAGTTAATAGTATAGCACACCATATCTTATCCTACCATATAAAATTTTTAGGGAAGAAACTTAGGTCATTTTGTGTAACTTAATTCTAGCTTTGAAGTTGCTTTTGGCACTTTGGTGAATTAATATTGGTATTAATATTAGTGTAGTAAATAATATTAATGTAATGTTTGTAGAATTCATCAACGTTTTAAATGTTGGAAAATATATAGTGTTTGTGTTTAATCACTTACCAGTTAAAGTACCTAATCACTTTAATAGCTCTATGCAATTGACAGATTTAGAGAAAAAAAAACAACTTGTAGAATTTCTTGTGAGAATGTTTCACAATTATTTTTTATATGACATATGTTATGAGTAATCGGGGATCATTTATCTGACAAACTCTTTTTTTTTCAGGTAGTGCCTTTTAGGGGGGGGTCCAGATTGAACCAGGCTACTCATTTATTCTTGTTGCCCCTTAGTATTTAAGTTTTATTCTATGTCTGCTAGAGTTTCCTTTGCAAAATACAGAAATTTTGTTTTTCAGAGTGGAAAAGCCACAGGCAGTGATTCAGGTGGTGTCATTGATCTCACAATGGATGATGAAGAGAGTGGAGCTTCACAAGGTACTTACAAGTAATGGTACCAGTACCAAGGAATGCTTTGTAGCATTTTTTTCTCTTAATTCAGTATGATAATCAGTGAAGACAGATATCTACAGCATTATGCTTGATACATTTGTATCTATGTTAGAAAGAGAGTTTTTTATATTAGAATTTAAAAATTGAAATCTAATCTTGATGAATATGAACAAAGCATAGAGAAAAACAGAGCAGTTAAGAGACTGTTTAACTTCTAGAACACTCCTCTTTTTATATCTTATTTCACTTGATCTTTGCAGTAACCGTATAATGCCTATTTTATAGTTGAGAGTAGATTCAAAGAGAACAAGTCAGAGTCAATTAGGGAGCTGGGGATCAAACCCATGTCCTCTGACTCTAAATTAAGTGTTCTTTCTGCATATGTATGTGTGTGCACACATGCACATTCAGGTGCCCTTTAATGTAGGTACTATCACGTGTGTATACATTTAATTTTGGTTATTTGAATTAATTTTCTTTATTTAGTATTATATAAACAAAAATGAAGGTGATGTTAAAAACCTGCACACCAAATTCTTCAATATTATTTTGAGTTACAGTATTTAGAAATTACAACCAATATTCTTAGTTATTCTTCTTCAATGTTAATAGGTAATCTGAATAAAAAGTTCAGTAATTAAATATACTTAGAGAAATGCTGAATGAAACAAAATTGTATGGTTTTTTTTCCTTTTATACAGACTTCTCTGAGCTTTTCTATGCTAATCTATAATTTTTCCAAGAGAAATTCAAGATATAAAGTATTTCTCAAACTTACTTGCACAACTATTCACAGACATATCTGTGAAACTGTGTGGTGATAATTATATAATGCATATGGAAAAACTAAGATAAGGTAGTTGGCTAATTGTTATGTTAAAGACATTAAATTTAAAAATCACCTAAAGTTTAAATATTTTAGGGAATAAGATTCATTGGTTTTAGGAAAACAAGCTGATTATGTGATAGGAAGTCAATTTTTTTGTATAACTGATGTAAAATTGGAAGATTTATGCCATCATTTGTCAGAATTGAATTCATACCACTATGATTATTTTTTACATAAAAGGTTTCAAATTATTTGCATTGATTTTTCTTTTTTTTATTTTTATAGACAAGTCTAAATATAATGAATCCCTAGAGGACAAAATAAATACTTGTTATTTTTTAGAGGACACAGTCAGGGCTGATTCTAAAAGTTTTCAGTGCTCTGACTGCTCCCTTTCTAGCATCCCTGCCTCATGGGGTCTTTTCCTATGGCCTCAGCTTTGCACCTTAAATTTTTCCATTGTACTGTCCTCCCTCCATCAGGACCCAATTAACATAGCTACAGCCTTAAATTTTGTTTACATTTTAGTGCAGAATTCCTTAGGACAGAAATCAATGGGGATCATTTTGGATAGAGGGCTTTTGGTTATACTCTTTACATTATGCCATATAGTGGTTACCTAGTATTTAAGGCTTGTTCTGAGATGCAAACATTTATTCCATAGGCTATATAAGACTTTTTTTGAGATTAGACACTATGTGTATCTTATTTTAAAGACTGGGTAGTGTAAATAAGCAACCATCTGTATTATCAAACAAAAGAACCTAAACAACAGTAATTGGAGTTCAAGATTGCTGGTGAAAAGCTCATTGATTTATAGGTATTTGTTTAGGAGATTGTCCTTGACAATAGATACATAGATATATATGAATTAGGAAATGAAATTACTCTGATTGACATGATATTGTATTGAGTTAAAAAATAGTATTCATTCATAAAAAAATGTAAGATTGTATCTCTGTAAATGTGAATTAGAAGATGTGATAGAACCAACAGTGAATTATTTAAGGTTGTGATGTGGTGTTTCAGCCTAGCAAATATACACATAATTAAATTGGAAATAAATTGTCTTCTTAGTGGTAATTGTAACTGAGGGGCAAGCAAACACAAAATTCACAAATACGAGAAGAACCTGTATTTCTGATTTTTTTTTTCTATCAGTAATCACAATGTCTCACTTTTAATTAATAGACCCGAAAAAGCCAAATCATACCCCTGTGTCAACCGTGGGTTCTTCTCAGCCTGTGTCTCGACCATTGCAACCCATCCAGCCAGCACCACCTCTTCAACCATCTGGGGTGCCAACAAGTGGACCATCACAGACAACCATACATTTACTACCTACAGGTAGACTTGCTGAATCATTGAGTTGAAGCTTTTAGTTTTGCCTCCAGTGAAATATGACTATGAAATTAAGTGGAAAGAATAGACAGGAGATTAAGGATAATTTTCTGTTATTTTGAAGACAGTGCATCTTTTTGAATGGAGTATAACTTAGTTTTGCTGACCATCTTAAGTAATGGCACTGATACGGAGTGGTTATAAAGAAGAAAAATGTATATGTCTTTGTCATCTGCCACTGTAAGCAGCAGAAATGAATATAGTTTCTCTGGAAGGGATGGGTGTAATGATTTGTTCTGGTTCTTGAAGTAATAAGTGACTGATGAAATAAGAAATTTTAAATGATTCTTAACTTGAACTAGTTTTAACTGGCCTAACACTATCGTTGGGAGATACATACTAATATTTTACTGACTGCCTTTCCAGAAGTTATAAATCTGACATTTTCAAGATGTACCCTAGATCTCCTAAACTGTTTGAAAGCCAATCAAGACAGTTTGCCTTTTTTAATAAAATGTTCCATCATTAAAGATTTATCTGCAAAATACTTAAATAAGGACTTTTCTTGTTAAGGAAAACATTGAGTTCACATGGAATTTTATCTACTGAAATCAAAGTGTAAGTCATGAATTTAGATAACTTAGAAGAAATCTCAATTATGCAAACAAATCATATGTAGTATAGAAAATAAAATGGGTAATAAAGAGATGAAGAGATAAGCATTCCTCCTTGTATACTTTCTTCCCCTTTCTAAAAGCTCACATTGAAAGTTCAGATGTGTAAAGACTAAAGACTTTAGTAAGTAAGCCATTAGTAAAGAAAACCTTTTTATCTTTGTCATATCCACTGTTTACCTACAAATTTATTTTATTATAGAATGCATTTTTCCATATAAAAGTAGATTTATTATTTTTATTGTATAGTTAATGTGTGATCATTTGTAAAATGTGATAGTAATTCAGAGAGTTAATAACAAGAAAATGTTAACTCCTAAAGTAATTATTATAGTTCCATGCTGTTGGTGAACATTTAGGACTTTTTTGATAGATATATGTTAATATCACTCAAGGTATGAATGTTCTTTGGAACATAGATTAGGAGGAATGCTGGAGTAGAGAAGGAAGAATTCTGTATTTTAATTGATGTTTTATTGTTTTGAATAAGAGATGGCTCAGTTCACCTAAAGAAAATGTCAGTAACAATAGCTAGCCAGTTTCATGAACTGTGAGTATACAGTTACTCTTGGGTTTATGCCATTAGTAGAAAGCCTAAAGGGGCCCAAATCCCACTCTACTAGGAATAATTAAACATTAAGGAGTGAAAATTTGCTGTTTTAAGTCACTCCCTTAAGATCATGCTCTTAAGTCTTTATCTTCACGTGCTTATTACCTAGTCAAACAAGAGTGGGAAAGGCATTGGGCATGGTTGAGGCAGCCTTTTCTTCTGAAGCTTGGACTATAATAATAGTGTTCTTAATTTTGGTTGGCTTTACTACTTTTATGTTTCAAGATTACAAAAAGAGACTGTTATCTGTATTTCTGTCTTTATTATAGTTAATTAGATTTTGTACAGCATTCATTACAATTAATACTGTTTAGTTAACATAGAACTTAACTGCATTTTGATATGTTTTCTCTGCTTTTCATTAGCTCCAACCACCGTGAATGTAACACATCGTCCAGTAACTCAGGTGACCACAAGACTCCCTGTGCCGAGAGCGCCTGCAAACCACCAAGTGGTTTATACAACCCTCCCAGCACCACCAGCTCAGGCTCCCCTGCGAGGAACTGTTATGCAGGCTCCTGCTGTTCGGCAGGTCAATCCCCAAAACAGTAAGAGACTCTTTTCTTGTGTAGGGCCCCAAGTTATATGTAGTTCTTTAGCATTTAGTTGGCTTGTATTAACATTAGATTTGAGAAAAAATGCTTATAATATCATAACAAAACTAATATTAAGTTTTTCTTCCCTTTGGAGACTTAACCAGAAAAATTGGACATGTATATTATATGATTTGTGTTCCAGGTGTTGTCTTCAATTTAACTGTATTTATGGTTTATACTCTCAAAATATTCTGTTTGATACTGGTCTGTACTCTGTTAAGAGATACATTGCCTAATTAAAGTGGGAATGATCAATTGTGGCTTGGCCCAGATAATGGAAATAGTGGTAAAGAATAGCTTCCAATGAGAGAGTCTTAAAGATATGGAAGGTGGGCTGAGAAGTAAAAGATCAGAAAATGTTAAAGGAAATCTATTGTTTGCGTGCACATGCACACACACACAACACATGTGTTTATATACATATATACATACAGATACATACTTTATATATATATTATATTTGGTAGTAAAATATATTGTGCATATAGAGGTTTATATACAAAGCATATATAAAGTTTATTATTATTTTTTTAATGCTTTTATTTTATTTTTCAGAGAGAGAGAGAGAGTATGAGCAGGGAAGGTGCAGAGAGAGGGGGCTGCAGAGGATCCAAAGCAGGCTCTGTGCTAACAGCAGCGAGCCAGATGCAGGACTCAAACTCATGAACCATGAGGTCATGACCTGAGCCAAAGTTGGACGCTCAACTGACTGAACCACCCAGGCTTCCCAAAAAAGCAGCTTTATAAAATTTAATAACACGGGCATTTTTAAATGCTTTTTAAAGAAACTGTCATTATTATGTGATGATTTCCAGGAGAAAATAAACTAAGCAGAGTTTCTGGTTCACAGTTTGGCTTCAGTTTTCTCCAGCTTACAAGAGTTTTTTTCTGGGAAATCAGTACGGTCATGAATGAGTTCTGGGAAACTGCGCTCACCATAGTCAGGGTGCCAGGCAGAACTATAGGATAGGCCAGGAACTGAGTATATGGCAGGAATGTGGTCCAGGCAGTAGGCAACTAAATTTTCTAACAGATATATTCAGAACAGTTCATCCTAAAGCAACAGAATGCACATTCTTTTTGAGTGCTCATGGAACGTTCTCCAGAATAGATCACATACTGGGTCACAAATCAGGCCTCAGCTAATGACTCAACTAATGTCTTAGATCACACTATGCATATTTTCAGACTACAATGCTATGAAACTTGAAGTCGACCACAAGAAAAAATTTGGAAACACCACAAATACATAGAGGTTAAAGAACACACTACTAAAGAATGAATGGGATAAACAGGAAATTAAAGAAGAAAAAAAATGCATGGAAGCAAATGAAAATGGAAGCACTACAGTCTAGAACCTTTGAGATGCAGCAAAAGTGGACGTAAGAGGGAAGTACATAGCAATACAGGTCCACCTCAAGAAACAAGAAGTCTCAAATACACAACCTAACCTTATACCTAAAGGAGCTAGAAAAGGAACAGCAAATAAAGCCTAAAGGCAGCAGGAGAAAGGAACTAATAAAGATTATGGTAGAAATAAGTTATAGAGAAATAACAAGAAAAAAACTTTAGTAGAACAGATCAACAAAACTAAGAGCTGGTTCTTTGAAAGAATTAATAAAATTGTTAAACCCCTAGCCAGACTTATCAAAAAGAAAAGAGAAAGGACCCAAATAAATAAAATCACGAATGAAAGAGGAGAGATCACAACCAACAACACAGAAATACAATTATAAGATAATATGAAAAATCATATGCCAACAAACTGAGCAATCTGGAAGAAAGGGACAAAGCTCACAAACTACCAAAACTGAAACAGGAAGAAACCGAAAATTTGAACAGACCCATAACCAGCAAAGAAGTTGAATAACTAATCAAAAGTCTCCTAACAAACAAGAGTCCTGGGCCAGATGGCTTCCCAGGGGAATTCTTCCAGACATTTAAAGAAAAGTTAATACCTATTCTTCTCAAACTGTTCCAAAAAATAGAAATGGAAGGAAAACTTCCAAACTTGTTCTACAAGGCCACTATTACCTTGATTCCAAAACCAGACAAAGACTTCACTGAAAAAGAAAACTATAGGCAATATCCCTGGTTAACATGGATGTAAAAGTTCTCAATAAGATACTAGCAAATTGAATGCAACAGTACATTAAAAGAATCATTCACCACAATCAAGTGGGATTTATTCCTGAGCTGCAAGGGTGGTTCAATATTTGCAAATCAATGTGATATACCACTTTAATGAAAGAAAGGAGGGGCACCTGGGTGGCTCAGTCGGTTAAGCATCCGACTTCAGCTCAGGTCATGATCTCCCAGTTCATGAGTTCGGGCCCTGCATGGGACTCTGTGTTGACAGCTCGGAGCCTGGAGCCTGCTTCAGATTCTGTGTCTCCTTCTTTCTCTGCCCCTCCCCTGCTCACACTCTGTCTCTCTGTCTCTCAAAAATGAATAAAACATTTTAAAAAAGAAAAGAAAGGATAAGAACCACACGATCCTGTCAATAGATGCAGAAAAAGCATTTGACAAAATACAGCATCCATTCTTAATAAAAACCCTCAACAGAGCAGGGATCGAGGGAACATACCTCAATATCATAAAGGCCATATACAAAAGGCCCACAGCTAATACTATTCTCTATGGTCAGGAACAAGACATGGGTTTCACTCTCACAAAAAGAAATAAAGGACATCTAAATTGCCAAGGAAGAAGTCCAAATTTCACTATTTGCAGACATCATGATACTCTATGTAGAAAACCCAAAAGACTACACCAAAAAAATGCTACATGAATTCAGCAGTCACAGGATATAAAATTGCTGTATGGAAACCTGTTGCATTTCTATACACGAATAATGAAGAAGCAGAAAGATAAATCAAGGAATCAATCCCATTTGCAACTGTACCAAAACCCACAAGATACCTAGGAATAAACCTAACTAAAGAGGTAAAACATCTGTACTCTGAAAACTGTAGAACACTTATGAAAGAAATTGAAGGGGACACAAAGAAATGGGAAAACATTCCATGCTCGTGGATTGGAAGAATATCTATACTACTCAAAGCACTCTACACATTGAATGCAATCCCTATCAAAATACCATCAGCATTTTTCACAGAGCTAGAGCAAACAATCGTAAAATTTGTATGGAATCACAAAAGACCCTAAAAGGCCAAAGCAGTCTTGAAAAAGAAAAGCTAAACTGAAGGCATCACAATTCTGGACTTCAAGCTATATCACAAAGCTGTAGTCCTCAAGACAGGGTGGTGCTAGCACAAAAACAGACACATTGGTCAATGGAATATAATAGAAAACCCAGAAATGGACCCACAACTATATATGGTCAACTAATACTTGACAAAGCAGGAAAGACTATCCAATGGAAAAAAGACAGTCTTTTCAACAAATGGTGTTCAGAAAACCGGATAGCTACATGCAGAAGAATGAAACTGGATCACTTTCTTACACCACACACAAAAATAAATTCAAAATGGATCAAAGACCTGAGTATGAGACAGGAAGCCATCAAAATCCTAGAGGAGAAGACAGGCAGCAAACCTCTTTGGCCTCACCATGGCAACTTCTTACAGATACGTTTCTGGAGGCAGTAGAAACAAAAGCAAAGATGAACTATTGGGACTTCATCAAGATAAAAAGCTTCTGCACAGCAAAGGAAACGATTGACAAAACTAAAAGGCAGCCTACAGAATAGAATATACTTGCAAATGACATATCTGATAAGGGTTAGTATCCAGGGGCGCCTGGGTGGCTCAGTTGGTTAAACATCCGACTCTTAGCTCAGTTCGGATCTTGATGTCAGGGTTGTACAATCAAGCCCTGTGTCGGCTCCACACTGGGTATAAAGCCTACTTTAAAAAAAAAAAAAAAAAAAGGTTAGTATCCAAAATCTATAAGAGCTTACCAAACTCACCACCCTGAAACAAATAATCTAGGTAAGAAATGGGCAGAAGGCTTGAACAGACCTTCTTCCCACGAAGAAATCCAGGTGGCCAACAGACAACATGAAAAGATGCTCATCATCACTCATCAAAACCAGGATTAGATAGCACCTCATACCTGTAAACAACAAATATCGATAAGGATGTGGAAAAGGGGGAACCTTCTTACACTGTTGGTGGGAATGCAGACTGGTACGTCTACTCTGGAAAATAGTATGGAGGTTCCTCAAAGAGTTAAAAATAGAACTACCCTACAACCCAGCAATTGTACTACTAGATATTTACCCAAAGGATATAAACATACTGATTTGAAGGGGTACCTACACCAATATTGATATTATTGGTTATCAGTAGTAGTCAATTTGGCTATCAACAATAGCCAAACAGTGGAGAAAGCTCAAATGTCCATCTGCTGATGAAAGGACAAAGAAGATGTGGTGTACGTGTGTACACACACACACACACACACACACACACACACACTGGAATATTACTCAGCCATCAAAAATAACGGAATCTTGCCATTTGCAACAACATGGATGGAACTAGAGTGTATCATGCTAAGTGAAATAAGTCAAAGACAATTACCATATGATTTCACTCATGGAATTTAAGAAACAAAATGATTTACATATAGGGGAAGGGAAGAAAAGAGAGAGAGGCAAACCGTAAGAGACTCTTAACTATATAGAGAGCAAACTAAGGATTGCTGGAGGGGAGGTGGGTGGAGGATGGGCTAAATAGGTAAAGGGTATTAAGGAGGGCACTTGTTGTTATGAGCACTGGCTGTTATCTGTAAGTGATGAGTCACTAAATTCTATTCCCGAATCCAGTATTATACTATATATTAACTAACTAGAATTTAAGTAAACGCTTAAAAAAATAGTCTGCTTCTGTTACCATAATATATGTCAAAATAGTTTTCTGTTCAGTGAATTGAGTATCCTCAGCTGTTCAGCATGGCATGGACAGAAAGTGAGGGACCTCATTAATATACATCAGGGATAACTTACAGTTGAGATTTCTGTCCTAGTTGAAAAGATGAGACAGCAGAGATATTTTTGAAGACAGCTTCAATTTGTCTGCCATTAGAGTTACACTGCTCCGTTCTCGCTTTGCCTTCTACATGTGATGTGCGACTGTGTTCTATTCTAGGATTTTTTCTCATAGTCCTCTTGGTAGGGATTCCATTTATTTTTCTCTTGTGTTAGATCTCCTGTTTCCTGTATCTCCCATTTTCCTCTTTCTTGATTTTCTCTCATAATTGGTGGCACACGTCTTCGAAGGACAACTTGAGAAAGTAGATTTTTTTGGTTGCTTGCATATGGGGGAATTTCTTTCTCTTCATGTTCAATTAATTCTTCAGTTGAGTATAGGTTTCTAGGTTAGAAATATTTTTCCTTCCAAATTCTATAAACAACACTTTGCTGGCTTCAAGTGTTTAATCAGTGTTTTACCAGATTTAGAATAGATTTCTAGTTTTATAAAAGCCTTAATTTTGTTTTGTAGGTGTCACAGTTCGAGTGCCTCAAGCAACTACATATGTTGTAAACAATGGACTAACCCTGGGATCAACAGGACCTCAGCTCACAGTGCATCACCGACCACCACAAGTGCATACTGTTAGTGTCGATGCTCGTATTTCCAAAATTTTTATCTGTAGACCTGTCAAATATTATTGTAGTTAGCATTTATTCTTCAGGCAACAGAAGTTAATTTAAGAATATAGATCTTACCATTATGAACAAATTTTCTTAGGGATGTTGGTCATCAAGGATCATTGATTCTGCTTGTGGTGGTGTACAGTGTATAAGAAGAGTCCACAGCTGGTATGTGTGAAGTGAAATAGAGCATTAAAAAATTTTTTTTATGTTTTTTGATTTATTTTTGAGAGAGAGAGAGAAAGCATAGGAGAGAGAGAGAGAGAGAGAGAGACAGACAGACAGACACAGAATCCAAAGATAGGCTCCAGGCTCTGAGCTGTCAGCACAGAGCCTGATGCAGGGCTTGAACCCATGAACCACGAGATCATGACCTGAGCCGAAGTCGGATGCTGAACCGACTGAGTCACCCAGGCACCCCTGAAATAGAGCATTTTAAGCTCATGGTTAGGGGTGCCCGGGTGGCTCAGTCAGTTAAGCGTCTGACTTCAGCTCAGGTCATGATCTTACGGTTCCTGAGTTTGAGCCCCACATCAGGACTCTGTGCTGATAGTGCGGAGCCTGGAGCCTGCTTCAAATTCTGTTTCTCCCTCTCTCTCCCCTCCCCCCATGTGTGCTCTTCTCTCTCTCTCTCTCTCTCTCTCTCTCTCTCTCTCTAAAAAGTAAATAAACATTAAAATAAAATTAAAAAAAAAAAACCTCATGGTTAAATTGAAAAGAGTATTTTGAGCGTTTAAAGAGTATTTTAAAAAGTATTTTTTCTAACATTTTTTTCCTCAGAACCTTATATCAGTTCTAACTGGTATATTGCCATCACTTTATTGTTTTTTATTAATCCAGTGACATTGGGAATTCATTTATTAAGAGATGACATGGATCAAAAATGTCTCCTTAGATTTAGGCTCCAAAACAATGTCACAATCTTCCGTGACATGATTAGAACAGCATTTGGTATGGTATACCATGTAAATGGACATGTGGGCTTTATGAGAAGGGAGGAGATTGAGGCTTCATATCACTTTTCATCCAAGTGTCCTTTTTTAAGTATACATAATAACAGCTAGCATTTCTTGAGCACCTCCTCTGTGCCAGGCACTGTTAATATACTTGGTCCTCACTCAGCAATCCTTTAGGACTCTTCTCTCCTTTTTTATTCTTTATTATAGATAGGGCAGCTAATGCATAAAGATGTTGAATAACCAACCCAAGGTCATAACTCATGAAAACCCATGCATTCCAGCGTTAGAGCCTATCCTCTTAACAACTGTTATTTTTACTATTCCACTACAATGAAAAAATTAATGTTAACAGAGCACTAACTGTATACCAGGAGCTCTACCAAGCACTTTACATGTATTATTTTATTTAACAACCCTAGGTGTATTATTATTCTCCTTTGATAGGAAAGGGTACAGTGTCACAAAGATGTTAAGTGGTTACTTAGGTTACTCAGGGTCGTTACCCAAACTAATGTCAGAGCCATTTTAACTAAGGTTGTCTGATCCCAGCACCTGCAGTGTGTTTTCAGTGTTTCAAATCTGGCCCTGTTAGGATATGTGGTGAATATACCATTACTGTTGTTTGCAGCTACAAATAACTTCTTTCATTCCATATTTCTTCAAAAACTATATAGTAAATATCTCTAATACCTTATAGTTTGCAAATTTGATGACCCATCAAGAGCTTTTTTTTTTTTTTTTTTTTTGGTCAAGAACATTTTTTAAAAACCAGGAGCCCATGGGGTGCCTGGGTGGCTCAGTCGGTTGAGTGTCCAACTTTGGCTCAGGTCATGATCTTACGGGTAGTGAGTTTGAGTCCTGCGTCAGGCTCTGTGATGACAGCTCGGACCCTGGAGCCTGCTTCGGATTCTGTGTCTCCCTCTCTCTCTGCCCCTCTCTCTCTGTCTCAAGAAGAAAAAAAAAAAAAAAAAACACTAAAAAAACCCACAAAAACAGGAGCCCATGTGTATTGTCTTAGTAGAATAAACTGTATCTTACAGGAGGAACATTCTTTTATTTTAATTAATTTAGAAGATGGTTTTAAATAAGAATTTCAAATATATATAAAAATAGTATACTATAGTGATTCCCACTTACACATCACTCATCTTAACACTTGTCAGCGTATGGCTAATCTTTTTCATCTGTATTCACCCATTTATTCCAGCAACCCAAATATATACTGGATTATTTTGAAGCAAATCCCTATCGTATCATTTCATTTGTAAAACTTGAATAAAAATCTCCATTGCAGTGGCAAGAATGAAAAGACAAAACTCAGTTGACTTAATATTAAGTTTTAAGATATGAGCAGATTCAGAGTCTTAGAATTTTAAGAATTAGAAGGTATATAACAGCTATTAAAGCTGTTGTCAGACTCGTCAAATTCCTCTACCACCTTCAGTTAGATTCATGGCTTCAGCCATCTTCTCTTAGATCTTGCTGATTATATGTTTATTTAGTGTTATTTACTTATGTGATTAAATTATTTGAGGAAAAAAGACAATTTGAAAGAGAAAATATAGCAACATGGCCAGTATTCAAATCACCCCTACTTCTCCAACTTTCAGTGTTTTATTTAAATTTTATTCTTTTCCCTTCTGACTTTATGTTTATTTTAACTTTTTAACTGTGAATTGTATCCTCTTCCAGATGTGTATATGAATGTTTTCCACCAGGCATATGAATTTAAGCAGATTTGTATTCCTTGAAATTATCCTTTTTGAGTTCTTACTATGTGCACATTACTGCTACTAAGCTTTGACAAGGGATAGAGATTAAAAAGATATCAGACCTTCACAGAATTCACTATTTAGTGTATATAAATTATCCATTTTATGAAATGCGTATTAAAACACAGTTCTTGTGAAATGAATTTCAGTTAAGGAAATCTTTGTTTCAGACTTTCAGCCTAAAGTCAGTGAGCAGTGATATGTTTCACTTGGGAAAAAAAAGATCACTCGTATCCCTGTTTCCTGGTTTATACTTGAATCTTTTTTGAAAAAATTATCATCATTGTAATCTTTATTAAAATCTAGGTATAATGATAACAATGTCCAGTGTTAAACAAGTCAATTTGAATTGGTCCACTTAATATTCACGCTTTTTCATATGGCCTTAACAGCTACCTTTTCAAATTTATCTTTTTTATTCATACACCCTATTTCTAAGTAAAAGTTAATGTTTGTTTTTGCCCCTAAATCCCTTTACTTTCCTATCCCTTATTCATGCTTTACCTATTGGCAGAAAAGAACATGGCTCTTCCTGCATTTCTAAATCTTACCGTTCTTAGTGCACTTTAAATGTGACCATTTTTGTGCAGACTGACCAAGAACATAATATACATTCAGCATTAAATGTGCTTATTCATGGTATGCTACTGTCTTTAGATAGAAAAATGGCCTAAAAATAAAAGTAGAGTTAAATACTCAAATTATTTACTATAGACTGTATCATAACACGTGATATTTTAAAATGTTATATTATTCTAAAATAAGAATCTGTAACATAGGTAAACATAAATTATTTTGTTCAAGATAGATGATTATTTTAGCTTCTATCAAAATGATGTTCCATTAGCAAAGGCTTTTATTTCCTGAGGAAAGCGCAATTTTTTAGATGTAGAAAGTATACAGGAGTAACCTCAGCACCATTGTTTATGGCATGATTGGTTACAAATCACCAAATAGGACTAGCCATATGTGCCATAGTATATGGTATTTCTTGGTATTCTTGATATAAAATGATATTTCTCTAAATGACCTCTAAGATGTTTTAGTTGTAGCATTCAGAAATAGTCCTTTCTGTAATCATTATTAAGTCAACATGACTCTTTTTTTGTTAGGAGCCCCCCCGCCCTGTGCACCCAGCACCCTTACCAGAAGCCCCACAGCCACAGCGTCTGCCCCCAGAAGCTACCAGCACATCTCTGCCTCAGAAGCCACACTTGAAGTTAGCACGAGTTCAGAGTCAAAACGGCATTGTACTGTCATGGAGTGTCCTGGAGGTAGATCGAAGCTGTGCCACTGTGGACAGCTATCATCTCTATGCTTACCATGAGGAACCCAGTGCCACTGTGCCCTCACAATGGAAAAAGATTGGAGAAGTAAAGGCACTTCCCTTGCCCATGGCATGCACTCTCACCCAGTTTGTATCTGGCAGCAAATACTATTTTGCAGTACGAGCCAAGGATATTTATGGACGTTTTGGACCTTTCTGTGATCCTCAGTCAACAGATGTGATCTCTTCTTCCCAGAGCAGTTAAACCTTGGAGCCTCTATCTCTTCCTCTTTCTGACTTCCACTTTTTGGTCTTGTTTTAATCTTGTGCATGATATCCATTGTAAAATCCACATTGTGCAAGATTTCTTGGACAGCTGTGTATATACACTACATTTGTTTATAATCAGAAGTAAAATAAACAGCCCATAAAGCAAGAATCTTCTCCTGGACAATTGAAGCTTCAAGGTTCTGAAATGTAAATGTGCACCTTGCTTTAGTTTTAAGGCTGGGGAATATGTGTGGGTGTTTATGTGTGTTTTTCCCTATTTATATGTTTACTGCGGTGGAACCTCCTATTTCCATTCTCAATTTTACCTCTCTTCAGGTATTAAGTAAGTAGATCGAGGGATCAGAAGTATGGTATGTAACTGGCACGATTCTACTTCTAAGGGATCTGTAGTTCATGGTTAAATGATTTTAACTGAATCTGAACAAAACCCAAAGAAAGAAAGAAAAAGAAAAATGGTGAAATAGTTTAAAATAGGTTCATTTGAACACAGGAAAGGATCTGTCTTTTTTCTTTTGTTGGTTGTTCATTAGGTAAAAAAGATCTGCAGTGGCCCCTCTCTTTCCTAATCTGGCTCTTACATTTATTTTGTGCCTTAGAGATTAACTACAAAAATAAACATGACCATTTGTCCATTGTTGATCTTCTCTTTCAGGCTTTTGCCCTTCATTTCTCCTTCATCTCCACTAAATATAGCACACCTCCTCTCAAGTCACTTTTAAACCAATCCTTTTAGGTATATTGTTATCAGTGGCATCACTACATTTAACTCTCCAAATTTGACTTGCTCTTTTCTTCTAATAATGTAAGTGCTTTTATCTTTGGTCACTATTTAAATTAACTGTGTAAAATGGACCAAGAAAGACCACATTATGTAAGAAAATTGTTTTTCAAACATATTTTAGGATTTATGTTGCATACTGTGTTAGAGATTATAAAAGCAGTGTTAGTTCTCTTTATCACTCAAAGCATAGTATTCTTTCAAATGTAGTAAAGAATAAAATTCACAAAGTACAGTGAACTAAAATATCAAAGGGAAAGCTTTATTTCCTTATTGTCATATCATTCTTTCTGTTTTAACCTTTTAACTTTATTTTGATGGTGCCAAGTTTTGTCTGATTTACCCTCTGTCAGCTTTAGATAGGATTTGGGGTTATTTTATTTAACAGTTAGGTATAACTTTCTGTGTGTCTCTGTTCCTGTTCAAAGTTAATCAAATTCATTTTAGGTCCTGGACTTTCAGTATGAGTGCCAGCTCTCCTGGTTTCAGGTAGGTGTTCGAGGGTAGATAGTTTAGGGCAGGAGAAATGGGGTAAGTTTGGGGATGAGAGAGAATGATTGGGAATAGTGTGAAAGGAATTCATGGAGTTTGTGAAATAGTTTTTCAAGTCATCTTCCTTTACCTTATTTAAATTCCTACCTTCTCAAAATAAATTCATCTTTAGTTTTCCCTGGAATTATAGGAGGGAGCTATTCCTTCTGTGAATGCTGCTTTGTTTGCAACTTTGATGGCTTGTAATGAGAAGCATTCTAGTTGTAAAACTCTCATTAGAGACTTTCACCGGTCAGTGTACTGTCACATTAGGTGTGAAGTTTGATGCTGAAGAAAGTCTACAGATTGCCAAAATTGTAAATGTTCCAAAACCTTCCTTTCACTTTCAGAAAATGAGACCACAATGAGAATTAAAGTTTTTATCAATCAGATTTGCCAAGCATGTAGATGTTACTCATTCTAGGACTGATGGTGGTAAAGAAGTTGCCAGTGTCATGCCAATCAAAATTCTGAAAGGGAGAATTTGATGACCTTCTAGATGTGTATGAACACCTATCTATATCTGCATGTATATATGTTTTTACCTGCAATGGTTGCATTGTTGATTATGTGATCAAGATCATTCCTGTCTGCAGAATGGAAGGCCCGTGTTCAAAATTGTTCTTTATTGGCCGGTTTATGGTCATGTGATGACAATTTGCCCTAGCCTAGAAAAGCTTCCCTTGGTGAATGTTTTTATTTATATTCACTAATCTTTTTTTTTTTTTTTAAAGCTTTCATAGCATTATGTAATCAGGCAAAAAAGCCCAGTAGAATGAAAGTATTTTAGCCTATATTGTGTGTTTTCTGTCAAAGGAAGAAATAATAAATTACCAAATAGTAACCCTAAAAATATATTTACTATAGCAAAATCAAACTTTTTATTCCAGAAGGTGGAAGGAAGGAAGCTACAAAGAGAGACTGTAATTATTTGAGGAAAGCGTTTATTATGAGATGCTTTCCTCAGATTAGCCTGCCATGGGATTTATAGGCAACATCTATATTGAATTTACTGAAAAATGCTAGGCTTAGAACTGTTGGCTTTTATTTTGGGCAGGTTTTAATGTTGATGAGCTGACTTTCTGTTTGGTTCATTTCTTTTGGGAGAAAGAATGGAAGACTCAACTAGAAATAGCTACTGATTACAGACCATATTGTAGCAATTCACACTCCATGGTACCTTTTTTATTTCATGGTACCTTTTCACAAGTATTACAGATGAGTTTGATTATCCCATTTTGGGAATGCAAGTTTGCTGCATTTGTAGCTGGACAATACTTGTCCAAGTGCTGCCTTATTGGAAATTCTGAAAACTTCTGATATATTGACCTGAAATGTAGGGTGTTCATATGGCTTTTAAAAAGTAAATGATGTTTGTTACTCTCTGTTTTGCACTTTGTCAGAGTAACTTTCACCCTGTTTTAAGTGTAAGCCTCATTTAAAAATTATGTTCTTGCCAGTAAATTTATAAATTACAAAGACAACATCTGTTGTTAGCTGTTAACTTTATGAGGTAACTATATCCCTGTTTCTTTGGACTCACTTTAAAATATGCAGAATACTGTTTAACACAGTAGACGTTTATGAGAGAAGTGAGGACATACAGCTTTCTTCCTTGAAAAGTATTTATTGGGATGTCATTTGCCTCACAGAGAGTGTTCCCCACTCACCCTACCCCGATTGTTGGATAATAAATAAAAGGTTTAAATGAAAAACGTGACCTAAAGCAAGGAGCTTAGAATCTTTGGTACATCTGTCTGCAAATTCCTTAGATGGGCTGCACTATACAGTTCTCTTACTGTATTGGGAAAGTGTTAACTTAGTTTTTGTTGTTTGCTCTTTTGCTTACATTTTCCAAATTATCATTTATGCAGCCAGGTGAATGTTAATATTGCATGATATGCACTTATCTTGTTCCACGAATTTTCCAGTACTGTACAAAATTAACAAAATAATGCCTGTGGTATCTTATCTTACTTTGATATTTGATACACTGTGATTTTAGCACAGTAGAGTACTGAAAAGACCTTCCAAGTGTTCTCCCCAACTTTCCTTCTTGGGCTGTTTCAGTATCATATGAGTTATTTGTTATTTTAATTCCATCATTGACCAGTCATTGGCCTATTTTATTCTAATTTCCAGAAAAAACCATGCCCCAAATTTGGATTGTTGGAAATAAGTCTCTCTAAAAGCAATGTATGATTTTGCCTTCCTTACTATTTACTGGGTGGGTGATGCCCCTCTCCCACTTTTTAAAATTTTTGGACAAACAAAAAGAACAGGTGTTTTGTTAGTGTGACAGACATAGATCTAATTCCTAAAACATATTCCCCTTGAGCCAGCCAATGGGGAGGAAAGGATGATAAAACACACGTTTTGTCTTCTCATCTTCAAATAGTTTTATCATGTTACGTAAGTTTTTTTTTTTTTTTTTTTTTTTTTTTTTAATTTGTAGAGTCAGCTAAGTACCCATCATTTATGTTTAAATGCTGAGGGGGGGGGTTTGTTTTTGTTTTGTTTTGTTTTTGGTTTTTGGTTTTTTTTTTTAGTTTTTGTACATAAGGTAACTGGGCAATCAAACACCTTTTGGGGATCCTGGCTTTATTATTTTCTCAGCCATTTCAAAATTAAATATAAAAGTAGATCTTTTGTAGGAAACTTGCATCCTGATTTTTCTTTATTGCAGGTGAAAGTGTAAATAGTAAGACAATGTTTAAGACCTTCCTAATGTCTAATATAAACTGGGCTATAGCAAGTTGCCCTATTTTTATTAGGTTTTGAAGGTTTTTGTGGGTTTTTTTTTCTTTTTTAAATGTACAGTAGAGTGGTGTCTGTATAAGTGTTAACTGTAGTGGGATTTTGTCCAGCAAGCCTGACATTTATACTTTGAAATAAACTACTGGGTTTTTAACATTCTGAGTATTCTGATTCATTGTAATTATTCTCAGCCCTTGTGTTGCTTTTGGAAGTTCTCACCTTATTAAGAATCACCCATTATACTGTGTAATATTGTTTATTTAACCTACTTGGCAATATTTCATCACTCAAACCGCATACAGTTCTCTAGCTTTGAAAGAAAAATTGCTCTATACAGTTTTGCTCCCAGATTAGATATGCTGCTTTTAACTAGTGGGAGACAACATTAAGGTCATATTGTGTGCCTAGTCTGCACCATGAAGAATCAGCTGGTGCTTATTAATGATCAGAAAAATCACTAACTGCATTTCCATTAGAGGTTCCTTTGAAAACGCAGTTCCACCATCCCCTAGGGCTTTGCCCTTAAGTATATCCAGCCAGGGGAAGGAGAAAGAGCATGGAAGAGTACAGGTTTTTAGGGGCCGAGCCCAGAAGTGACACTAATTTTGGACTCCTTTGGCAAGAACCCTGTCACACGGCACAACTATCTAGGGGAACCTGGGTGATGTGTTCTGTGTGGCCAGGCATAAAAGGAGAATATGGATCTGGCTGAGCAGTTTCTGCCATACCGTCCTGTATATAAACTTGTATGCTGAAGCCAGTTAGTTATCTTCTAGAATATTTCCTCTACACTCTGTCACCCTATAGTGAATGTTTGTTGTCAAAACCTACAAAATCAATAGTAGAAAATAAAAGTGACAGACTGAATTTAATATATTTTATTAAGATTAATTCTGAATGGAAAAAACATAGCTAAAATAGTGCCTTTGGAATCTTATTTGCGACCTTCTATTCCCTTCTGTTCCCTCAAATCCCTCCTTCATTTTATGTCCTGTTTCAAAATTGGTTTCATGATAATAAAATCAAAGTTGTAGGTCTCTGGCATGCCCTGGTGGAGAGTTTTGTTGAAACGGTTCCAGTGAAAAACAGGGAGGCCATCTTGTACTGTGGGACCACTAATGGCATGGGCTGTGTATGCTGATGCTAGGTAGATATCGGCCACCTGGAAAGGGAAAGGAGAGGGACATTTTAGAAAAAAACATTTGGAAAAAAATTCACTAAATCCCCGTTTTTTTTCCCTTTTTTTTTTGTTTTTGTCCTTTTTTTTCCAAAGTCACAATATTAGCCCCCCTTTTAAAACAAAATCTTGCAAGCTCCCGCAATATGCTCTTCCATAACCATTTGGCGTTCCAATGTGAATTGAGCAGAAGTGCATTAGGTTAACGTAGCCAAAAGTGTGAGGTCTGGAGTCAAAGTGCTCATATTCAGAATTCTAGCTCCAAAACTTATTTTAAAATAACCACTATTTCGCTCAGTTTTCTCATTTGCAAAAGGGTAATAACCCAACTTCTTGGAGGGGTTGTCAGAAGGAGTTAGGGAGCAGTTTATATGAAGCAGAATGTAGGCTTCAATAAAAGTTGTTATTAGGGCAGTAACGAGTTTTAAAGTAGAAGGAACTCTATTAAAATAGGAGGTCTGTGGTTCTCAAAAGCACCTAAACATTGGATAGCACCAGATCTTAACCTTAGAGAAAAAGGAAGAACATGTCTCCTAACTTCTGATTTTCCACGTATTCAAAATGGCTCAAGAAAAATGCTAATAAATTAAGTATATCCTTTAGCAGAAACTCTTCTGATGAAAATCGGCAGACTCCTCTCTCCAGAGGAAAGTAAATTTGGCAGATGGAGGCTTGGCTTGGGTTCTCTCAGGCAAGGCAGCAGACATGATTCTCTTTGTGTATTCGGGAATGGCTAGAACACTTCTTGCACACTTTACTGAATGTTTGCAAATACCATTAAAAAGAAATAAACATTCACTGGGGTTTCATGTGTGCCAGGCTCTCTATACCCACTAATTTTTTTTTTTAACTTTACACAACATATTTACACATTAAGACTAGAGCTTTCCTGTAGCTAAAAAGTAGCTTGAGTAGGAATGAGACTACTCTGAAGCCTATGAGGCAAGTACTATTATTATGCCCATCTTCCAGATAGGGAAACAAGCGTTACAAGATCGTGGAATTTACTATTATTTGGCAGAGGAGGGCCTTGAAGTTAGGCGATGGGACCTACTATCAGAATCTCTTAAAAAGCTGACTCCTGAACTGACTTTATGGTTAGAGACAGTATTGTGCTTTACGCCGCAGAAATCCCTGCAGCTTTGCCTTTGAATAGGTTTATGTGCTTGTGAAAATTAAATTCAAAAGCCAATAAGCATGTTACCTTCGTGTCATAGCAACCTCCAGGACTTGGGTTAAGTGAGTTCAGGTCCTCACGGCAGCAGATGGTATTGCAGGGATCGCCCTTACTGTAAGGATCCTTCTTATAATCTAGAAAACAGTGATGGGGAAAAGGGTGAGTACTGGCTATTCGGAGATACACCTACCCCCCTGGTAAGCTTTTTGGACCTGCTGAAGTATATAGATGATCAGAGAGTATACCCCAGTGGCCTCTTTGACCTAGTCTGCTCTCAAGAAACTTGCACGGTGAAGAGTTGACAGAAGAGAGGTAATAAAGGAGAAATGTGCATCAATGTTTTTCTACAAAATAAATACAAATTTGATGCTGTTCATCACAAATAAAGTATTCATGAATAATTTTTGTTTTATTAGCTGCTTTTGTCCTTGGAAGAAAACCTGGGTTAGGGTTGGTGGGGGGGTGGTAAAAAGAAAGTATACTGTATGAGTTATTCTGTGTTTTACATATTTTTTCCCAGTTAAAAAAACATGTAGAATCTTTTTCCCTGTCATTTTATAAAATAGGACAAAATTCTATTTGTTCAGAATAAAATATGTGTATTATTGATTGAATACTGAATACTTAACTTCTTATAATTCCTTCTAGTACAGAGATGGATTCTTTACGTGGGGAAACTTACATGGATTCTTTATCCCTTTGGAAGAAAAGGAGTTTTGAAGAATGATTCTTGAGAAATGTGCTACGTACTGTTGTATCGCATGATATATTTCATGGATGCCATATCAGTCACTTTCCCTTGGTCACGCCGGAAGATTTTGGCTCGTGAAGCCATATCATAGGAGTACTCCAAACCCAGCTTCTGAACTAACATTGGATAGCCACTCCAGTTGTAGATTTTTTCATGGAAAGGAATGTTGTAGGAGGGCCAATATCCTGATTTGGAATGGAAAGGAAGCAGGGAGACAGAAAAGAGAGATGGGACAAAAATAGATGTTATTAACGATAGTTTCTTTTGAAAATTGGCACAGGTGTGTGATTACAAAATGATATTATAAAGAAAATTAAGCTTTGAATGTGAACACTGGCCTTCACACTGGATCCTTTTAAATTTACAGAATCAGTACACTTCTAGATTGTTCCATTAGGGAAAGAAGAGCATCAGAATTCTTTGTTTCTCACTCAAAATTCTTAAAGCAATCTGTTAACCAGAAAATAACTTTATTATCTATAGAGCAAAATGAAGCATAACACAGAGTGGTCTGGGGGAATTGGTTTAAGTTGGTTTAAGTTAGTTACTGAAATGCCAAAAGATGGTTTCACAATGTGGCCCCACCAGGGAACAGGCCAGACGCTAATCATGAGATAGTGGAAGAACACAGTACCTAGAGTTGAGGAAACCTGAATTCTAGGCTCAGGGCTGACTCTCTAGGTCTTAGGCAGTTAACGTCACTTTATTTTCTTTTTTAACAGGAAGAGGGAAAGGAAGAATCCATGGTTTGAAGAGACTAGAGATGATCTTTAAGGTTCCAGTGGGTTTTAACTTCCTTGTAAGCATTCATTAAGGCTTAGCTTCATTCAGAACTTCATAATGTGCCAAGACCACAGAGCCCATTAGTCACGAAGCATTAAACATGTGACACAGCTCTGGTACAATCAATATTTCAGGAACATCCCATATTACAATGGCCTGGGCTACTGTCCATAGGACAGTCAGTCAACACAGGGACTCCTCCATCGTTCAGGGGCTAACCTCCCACCCTCATATTGTCTTGGCATTGGTTTGCCTTTCTCCTTTTTTTTTTTTTTTTTTACTGTTTTATAGAACCCCCTACTTTGGGGTGAGGTCACTGATTAAAAAAATGACAAGACATTCGATGGTGCTGATTCTAGGACACAGACCAGCATCAGGAAGAACTGAGATAAAGACAACATTGAAATGACAGGCTAAAATCATGTGTATAATATAGTATATCTAGGCTACATATAGATTTAGGAATTAGACTGCCTGGATCTGAAGCTTGGTTCTGCCATCATTAGGTATGTGACCGTAGACAAAGTATTTAAATTCTCTGTGCTTCAGTTTCTTCATCTATAAAATGTGAACAATGACAGTACTTACCTTATAAGGATTATTATGAGCATGAAATAAGTTCAAACAGATGAAATACTTACAATAGTGTCTAATACTTGGTAAGCATTAGATGAATATTAACTATTATATTTCTCTCCCTTTTTTTTTAACTTTTTAATGTTAAATGAGAGACAGAGACAGAGCATGAGTGGGGGAGGGGTAGAAAGATTGGGAGACACAGAATCCTAAGCAGACTCCAGGCTCTGAGCTATCAGCACAGAGCCCGATGCGGGGCTTGAACCCACTAACTGTGAGATCATAACCTGAGCCAAAGTCGGATGCTCAACCGAATGAGCCACCCAGGCACCCCTATAATTATATTTCTCTTTATGTGAACACAGATCAAATGGATAATAAAAATAGCTGCTCTATCCTTCACATTTTCATAAAGCTTCATGATTTACAAAAACATTTAAAATAGAGTATCTTGTATATTTCCCAACAACCTAATGATGTATAAGCATTACCATCCCTCCTAATAAAGGAAGAAATAAAGCTTCAGAGATGACAGATGCCTCCCTTCTGATCAAGGGCTTCTATAGATATACCACAGTTGCTTCCAAGTTTTGGAAGCGGGGCCTGGGTGGCTCCATCAGTTAAGTGACTCTTGATTTTGGTTCAGGTCATGGTCTCATGGTTCATGGGTTCAAGCCCCACATGGGGCTCTGTGCTGACTGTGCGGAGCCTGCTTGGATTCTCTCTCTCTTCCCCTCCCCCACTTGTGCTTGCTCTCTCTCTCTCTCTCCCGCTGAAAAATAAATAAACTTTAAAAAAAAGAAAGGAAAAGAAAATTCTAGGAGGCTCATGGGACTTTTTGTCTTTTATCATAATGGCTATATGATATCACTTAATTATTTGGGCAAATCACATATTTCTTTCTGAGCCTTTCTTTCCTTACAGTAAAATGGTAACAATGCCACTTAATCTGGAAGTATGTTAATGAAGACCAAACAACGGATCGTAAGTAAAAGGCCCAGAAGGGACTGCCTAGTATATAGGAGACAATGAATTTAACTCTCTGTTTTTCCCACCACTGGCAAAATAACTACAAACAGATCAGCACCAGCTTTTATTTTAGTCCTAGGGTAGGTTTCTTCATGGGATCTAGGCACCACATTGCAAAGAACCTGAATCTGCCATTCAATAATCAGCAGCAGTCCAAGAAAAGGCCTTGAATAATCTGTCCCCTTCAACACGCGTCTCCCTCTTGAGGCACGCTAGTTTTATAAGGCTCTTACCAGCTGGATGAACCAGGCTTCAGGCTCAGACAGCCGACTTCTCAGTGTTGAATTGTCATCCTAACCAAGTGACTGCCTCATGATTTGACTTCTCAGGTCAATTTTCCTTCAAAAAAGGAGGTAGGTCTGCTTCTTGGTGGTATCTGATCTGCTTGGCAATTGAAGTTTCCACCTCCATTAACTCTGTTTTATGCAGATTATGAGCATGTAGCGTGTGTGAGCCATTTCTGCTGAGACGGCTCTCCCTGGATGTCATTATAAAATCTCTGGGGACCTGGGAGCCTGAGGACCAGGCCCTGATTTCCAGGGTCCATACCTTACCTTGGTTCCATTCCGACTCCTCTATCAGGTGATCTATTGCAATAGTTTCCTAACTAGACTCCTGCCTTCTCTCTGACTTCAAGTCTGTTCTCCCTTTTCAACAACTCCCATTTTCTAAAGGATAAAGTCTACACTGCTTAGCAGGATATACAAGGCTGGTATGTTTCACCTTCCACTACCCACCACGTCATAGCCTTCCCTCTAGCTATCTCGAGCTAACAGTTTATCAAACACACCACACTTTTCGTGCCTCCATTTGTCCGGGCATCCCCTTATCAAATTGGTGAGCTCTTTTTAACCTCTGATCGTCACTCAGACATCATCTGCGCTCCCATTTGTTCAACAAATGTGCAAATATGTGTGCCAAACAGCAGGTTCAATGCAAAATAAAAGTACGTGCTTTGTGTCAGCAATGTGCTCAAGAATCATCTCCCTTAATTCTCATAACAACTTTGTGAAGTTACAAGGGTGCACACTCCCACATCCGAAAACTCTTGGGGGCCAGATGTTTCAGAATTCAGGGTCTTGCAGACTTTAGAACAGCAATGGAGTTGCTGTATATGACACTGCAGCCTCCATGGGGAATATCTCATAAAGGCCCTGAAATTTCTGTAGCCTAATGTGTAGTCTCCCTAGACGAGAGGAAATAAAGACTAAATGGGCAGGTCAAGTCTACCAAACTACCAAACTGGTAGGTTTTGCTACCCAAGTGAGTTCAGGTCAGGTCATATTTTGCTACTAAGTTTACTAGGGAAAAAACAAAACAAAACAAAAGCAACAACAACAAAAACTTTGAGATTTCAAAATTACAAATAAGTGATTGTGGGCCTGTACCACTACTGTCATGCTTTACAGATGAAGAAAGTGGGACTTGGAGAGAGGGGATCATTTGTTTGAGATTTGGAGGAGCAGAGGTTCAAATCAAGGCAGTGTCACTCCAAACCTTGTGCTTCAAATATATGAGTTCTGGTCTTGCCTTCCAGACCCGCCTTTTCTGATCCCTCCCACTGACAGCAGCTCCCACTGGGCTTGGGACACCCAGACTTTATGACTGCTCTTCCCTTTCTGGGTTCTAATGGCTGCTTTATGTGCCTTGCTTCCTCACTAGACTGAGTTTCTAAAGGTCAGGGATTTTGTACCTGCATCCGTGCTTTTCCAGTCCCTGAGCCGAGGTAGCACCTCTATAAATATTTGCTGAATTTGACTAAAAGCTTTACTCAGGAACCAAGGAGAGAAGGTAATATTAGAGCTATGAGAAGTCATAAGATTATCAATGTCTGGCTTTGAGGGCTCCTGGGTGGCTCAGTCAGCTGAGCTTCTGACTCTCAATTCGGCTCAGGTCATGGTCTTACAGTCATGAGATCGAGTCCCACGTCGGGCTCTGCACTGACAGCGTGTAGCCTGCTTGGATTCTCTCTCTCTCCCTCTCTCTCTCTATTCCTCCCCCACTCATGCTCACGTGCTTTCTCTCTCTCTCTCTCTCTCTCTCTCTCTCTCAAAATACATAGATAGACATTAAAAAAATAAATGTCTGGCTCTGTCACAAACTATACAATGCCACATAAAGAGTTAGAGGTGTAGATTTTACATGTTGAGCTGAACCCGGTAATTCTTTCCCAGCGTAACTAGCAACAGCATTCCCATCCTTTCTTTCCCACTATAGACCACCCGCCATGACACATTCACACGCCACACATTCCCCACCATATACACGTACACACTCACACACTCATCAGACTTCCAGACTTCTAGCATGAAGAAAGTACCTTTCCGTAGAACATTAGTTTGGTCAGAATATTCTACATATGTAGGAATTTGCTCCACAATATACAGAGTGTCGCTGTCAAGGCTGTACTTTGGCTTTATCTTCTTCAGGTCCAGGACCATGTATTGATTGTTGTAGGTGCCTGAAATATTGGGAGACACGAAGCAGAATGTGAATGTGACTCTACTGGTTAACTCAAAATCTAAACATATGTACATGTCTAAAAGCTATTCTCTCGGGCCACTCACCAGAGTTGTACTTTGAAAAGATCTCTGCCCACTGCCTGCCACCATTTGCCATCATATTGGCCACACGGACCCTTTGCCACGCCAGGAGAGACTGGGGTACCACAAGCTTCAGTAGGGTTTTATTATACACACTATTTGTGGTCTGTAGCAATATCAAGCCACTGCTAAGAATGTAAAAGTCATCCAGAGACTCCAAAAATCCTATAGGAGAGAGAAATACACAAATCAGCGTACGTATGCCTGGTATATTCAACCCGACGTTATTAGCACAGCGCTTTGCGTACACGATGCATTTTGCAAAGAGTATTAGTTATAATGATCCTTATCTGCAGCAGGCCTCCCTTAGGTTGGACTCACCTCTGTGACAGTTATTTAACAGTTGCTTATAAAGATGCCAGTGAACCTCTGGCCTTAGATTCTCTACTGATAATTTTTTATTTTATAATTTGAACGATAAAAATATATTAAATCAGGACTATTCCAATTTTCAAAAATGATAAATAGAAATAGATCCCCACTAACTAGGATTTTGCAGAACTTTTAACTAGGGAGGGATATTAATGGGGTTCATTGTTGGATAATAAGATTATGGATGCCTTCTTTCTTCTCTTTCTGCATTTCTGTATTTTCCAAATTTTACCTCGTGAGTCTACATGAGTTTTATAAATAGGAAAAACATCTACACTTACGTTGGTAAACATGGTTTTAAAATAGGATCTTGACACTTGGGTCAGTCACTGCTTTTTATAAAAGGTGGCAGCAATACGGGAAAATCAGTGAAGCCACAAGTCTTTTTGAAAGGTCTGTTTTTCGCTTTATGCTTTGATAAGTGTGGTAGAAATCAAAGAATATGAGACCCAGCTATAACAATGGGAGAGAATATACTGTCACCAGCCACCAGTTGTGATGGACGAATTGTCAGTGGTGAAGAAACATCAGAGAAGGTCCCCGGTGAGAGAGTTAGAAGGAACCGAGGTAAATATCTCCTCTGGTGTTTCCCAAACTCCCATAGGGAGAGTGGAAATTTTGGGAGGCAGAGGCAAAAACAAACAAACAAAAAAAACCATTAGAAAATATAGTTGGCCAAAGAAGACATACAAATGGCCAACAGACGCATGAAAAGATGCTCAACATCACTCATCATCAGGGAAATGCAAATCAAAACTATAATGAGATATCATCTCACACCAGTCAGAATGGCTAAAATCAAAAACACAAGAAACCACAAGTGTTAGTGAGGATGTGGAGAAAAAGAAACTCTCACGCACTGTTGGAATGCAAACTGGTGCAGCCACTCTAGAAGACAGTACAGAGGTTCTTCAAAAAGTTAAAAATAGAACTACCCTATGATCCGGTAATCTCACTATAGGATATTCACCCAAAGAATACAAAAACATTAATTCGAAGGGACGTATGCACCCCTGTGTTTATTGCAGCCCAAATGTGCATCAATAGATGAACGGATAAAGAAGTGGTATATATACATACAAGGGACTATCAGCCACAAACGAGAATGAGATCTTGCCATTTGCAACGACAAAGATGGAGCTAGAGTGTATTATGCGAAGTGAAATAAGTCAGTGAAAGAAAGACAAACCATATGCTTTCACTCACATGTGGAATTTAAGAAACAAAACAAATGAACAGAGTGGGGTGGTGGGAAGAGACAAACCAAGAAACATTCTCTTAACTATACAGAACAAACAGATGGTTACCAGAGGAGAGGTGGAGGGGCGATGGGTGAGATAGATGATGGGGATAAGAGTATACTTACCTTACTGAGCACTGAGTAATGTATGGATCACTACATTGTACACCTGAAGCTAATATAATATAATATAATACTGTATATTCACTACACTGGAATTAAAAAAGAAGAAAATATAGTTGGACAGTCATTCGTTTATTCACTCAACGAACAAGCTATCGTGCCTCCGCTTTAGGCCTGGTAGGATTAGGTAGGGTGCAACGAAATAATGGGATCACTTGAGGCTAAAGATAAGCCTTCAGAGCTGCAGTGGGAGTCCGAAAGCCTACATTTTAGTTCCCTGCTTCACAACTAGCAAATTTGGCACTTCTCATTTAGCTTCTCCGTTCCTTATTCCCTTCCTCTGATAACCTGGGACTAAGTGATCAGCGCTAACAGAGTATCTTTAATTTCTGGAAATCTCCGAGTAGAAAAGTTACATGATGAGAGCAGTGTCCAACCAGCTCATAATGAACCTCCACAAGGCTGTCATTAGCCTATACAGAAGTTTGCATAACAGAAGTTTGCACACTCCAGGTGCTTAATGAGTGGATGCCACACTTGAATGGACTTTAATGGGCAAAACTCCTCTTGGTAGATACGGCCTAGACATTGGATGCATGGCTTCACAAGCAAAGTGTGGGATGGATTTCAATGACCATTCATTCACCTCCTAAGCTGGGGTCATTTTGCAGTGTGCAAACTATACAACCACACCTGGCATTCTCAGGTAAGCCCTCTGGTACCGAACCTCCATAGGGTGGAAGGTTGTACTTCTGGCCTAATAAACTTACAAATTCACTCCTTGTAGCAACCTCCATGAACACAAGAGGGCAGGCATTCTTTAATATGCATGAGTGACTGACTAGTACTAACACGTAAGGAGCGGTGGTTCATTCAAGAGCAAGACTTTATTAAAGATGGAAAAATGTAGGCTTCCCAGAGTTCTGGAACAAAGAGAATGAGCTGGCTTGCACCACAACTCTAGTTAAGAAGGTTAATTCTATAGTTTGGAGTTTAAGATAAAATAAAAAGGAAAAGGCTGAGTGGGAACAAAGCCCTAAAACATGACAAGAGAAACAAATGTTCTTTGACAATGTAAAATCATATTCTTGCTTTTATCTGCCATTAGCAGCTTTGAAAGGCAGACTATTTTAAATCAGGAGAAACTCAAGTTTGAAAGTCAGCCAGCAAATAACATTTCATAGGAAGCTTACTGCTGAATTTAATTAAGAAATCAAAGGGGACCCTGACAGTTAATAAATCTCAGGACTTAAAACAAAAATCGCTTGAATCACAAAAATAAACAGTGACCACTACCCTCTGATGCCATTTAGACCCATTGGTTAGCACCACCCAGAAAAATGTACCCTTATTGTCCCGTCAGGTGCATTTAAAGTGTGCCCATTCCCATATTGCATTAATTAACTGCTCCAAAGCTCCAGACCAAACACACTCATTTTTTCCAGAAGAGTAGAATCAGTGTTGACCAAGAACATAAATAACCTCCAACTCAGCATCAGTAGTCTGGATCGTGCTGGATTTCTTCACCCCCTCCCCCCACATTCTCTGCAATGTGACTTTGTAGCATCTCCCATCAAAAGATGTCTGGGTCCCCAGATCCCAGATCTGGGCTGGATTTGGCACTTACTTCGGCTAACGGAATGTGCCAATTCTGAGTCTAGGCCTCAAGAGACCTTGCACATTTCTGCTTACTCTCCTGTAACCTTGTTACTCCTGTATATGAGAGACCGCGTGGAGGAGGACCGACCCTCTCAGCCAAGGCCAAGTTCTAGCCGGCCAACCCCCAAATGTGCAAGGGAGTTCTTCCAAGGTCAGCAGAACTGCCCACCCCCGCCACAGACAACCACACATGCATGAATGTGACCAGCTGAGTTGTCTAGAAAGAGCCACTTAGCTGACCTGTGGACTCAAGAGCAATACTAATCACAAATTGTTTCCAGCCACAAAGTTTTAGAGGTTATTTTTTTCCACAGAAAAAGCAAACTGATACAATAATAACTATCCGATTACACAATATATTTTGTTTTGAAATGTCTTACTGCCCTTTGATTTAACACAGGTGGCTGTGACCCTGTGGGAACTCTCTTTTCCCTCTTTTTTTTTTTTTTCTTTTAAGAAAAAAACAAAATAACAACTTTGTATCATGGTCAGCCTCTCTGCTCAGCTTCTTCCCACTGCTGAAGAGGGACGGTTCTCAGCCCCAGCTCGGCTCTCTGCCTTCTCTAAGCCAGTGCGATAATCAGTCAGTAAATTACTGCCCATCACACACGGACTATATCCCATGCACCACACAATAATTCCCAGCTCACAGACTGTATCAGAATCCCCTCAGGAGCTTTCCCAAAAGGCTCACGCCCAGACTGCCCTCCCTGCTCCCCTCGCCTGCCCTCAGAGGCTCCACCAGAACCCCTGCTCCAGGGTTGCTGCCTGAAGCAGGAGACCCCTCCTTCCCCACTCTCAGGAAGGGAAGCCGGTGGGGCTCTCTCATATCCCAGGACACAAAAGCCCTCAGCCATTTATTTTGCCTACTAAACAATGGCCTCGGTCTTTCCCCCCCTTCCAGAATGGCATTTAGTGAGAAGCAATCTCCGCTTCTTCCAGCGATTATCGTTCAGTCAACGAAGTATTTATTTGAGCACATTTCTGCCTAATCCTGCAGGAGGAATGTGATCAATGGAGGAGTCACACTATCGTATATTCAAGCACATGAAGGTGGTACTGTGGGGTCTGAGCATCCTGCAGTGGTCCACATACAGCAATTGGTAGGTCTCTTAAAGATTATTTACAGTGACTATAAAAAGTTGGCTTTGGGGGCCCTGGGTGGCTCTGACGGTTAAGCGTCTGATTCCGGCTCACGTCATGATCTCATGGGCTCGTGAGTTCGAGTCCCATGTCTGGCTCTGGGCTGACCGCTTGGTCAGAGCCTACAGCCTGCTTTGGATGCTGTCTTCCTCTCTCTCTGCCCCTCCCCTGCTCACGCTCTGTCTCGCTCTGTCTCTGTCTCTCAAAAATAAAGAAACGTTAAAAAACTAAAAAAAAATTTTTTTAAAAGAGGTCAGCTTTATATTTAATCAACATTCTGTTATCCACATCAAAATGAAATGTTTTTCTTCAACAATGAATTATCTTATTTACTTTATATTAATTTGTTTACTGTTTTCTTTTCCATCTATCCCATAGCATGTAAGCTCCATCAGGGCAGGGACTTTTTCTGTCTTGTTCACTCCAGCACCAAGAAGAGGATTTGACACATAGTAGGTGCTCAATAAATAACTGTTAAATCTAAGGAAGAAAGAGAAGATAGTAGTGACTAACATTGACTGTGTACCTACTATACACCAGATACCTTGCTTTAGAAGGATGGATACCATCATTTGACCTTCACAAAAAGAGGTCTTCGATGAGCTCTTTTTAAAAGTACACAGCTATTATGGGGTGCCTGGGTGGCTCAGTTAGTTAAGCACATGACTTCAGCTCAGGTCATGATCTCACAGACCGTGGGTTTGAGCCCCGTGTCAGGCTCTGTGCCGACAGCTTGGAGCCTGGAGCCTGCTTCAGATTCCGTGTCTCCCCCTCTCTCTCTGCCCCTCCCCTGCTCACATTCTCACTTTCTCAAAATGTTAAAAATAAAATAAAATATGCATCTATTTAAAGCTAATAAACAGCATTTTCAGGAATAAATCTGAGATTGACTTTCAACACATGCCTTTCCCACTGTACCTGAAGCCTGACAAATGTGACAGAACAGGCATGTACTCATGCAAATGGCAACAACACCGTTTAACACACGCAATGGAGCAACTGTAGTAGAAACAATGAAAAAGAAAGTGAGTCATGGGGAGTTGCAGGCTTAAGCAAGGTGGAGTAGGGGACAATCACCTTATGAAAACCATGGAAAGTAACATAGAGTTTTTAGAAAGATAGAAGGGAGGAAGTTTCCTGAGCGAGATGGAGAGGGACAGGTATGGCCTGGGTGAAGACATCAGCGTCCTGGGTTGGTGCCAGAGAACAAAAGAAAGGCACTTAAGAAAACAGAAATGAAGTGTTGCAAAATCTATCCACCATGCTTCGGAATACGTGCCCTCATTCTACTTTTATTTCTTTTCCTCCCTTGATGCTACTTCTTTTTTTTTTTTTTTTAATTTTTTTTTAACATTTATTTATTTATTTATTTTTTTAGAGACCGAGAGAGACAGAGCATGAGCAGGGGAGGGGCAGAGAGAGAGGGAGACACAGAATCCGAAGCAGGTTGCAGGCTTTGACGCATCAGCATAGAGCCTGACGTGGGGCTCGAACTCATGAACCGCGAGATCATGACCTGAGCTGAAGTCGGACACTTAACCGACTGAGCCACCCAGGCGCTCCTGATTCTACTTCTTAAAAGGCAGAAGACATAAATCTTGGCCTATATTAATTCGCAGATTGTATATATTTCGGCTTTAAGACTAAAGTATCTGAGATAAAAGAGGTAACATGAAATTGGCAAAAGTAATTATAGTACACTAAGTTGGCAATTTTGTACCTTAGGAAAGTAAATAACCTTATGGACTATGAGGGAGGCAACTACATTTTCTTGGAACTTTGAGACCATCCTTTCTTATTCCTGTGCACCTACTTTCAAGTACTTGAGCTTAGTACGAGAAAAGGCTGAGCAAAGTCTGTGCGGCAGACCAGTAGAGCCACCAGAGTCTCAGTGGATGGGCTTGGATCCAGGATGTTAGAACCACCCGGTGTGATTGTTACAAATGCTTCAGCCCAGACCACCTGAATAAGAAGTTGATGGACGGCACTTTGGAATTTGCAATTTTAGCCAGCTCCCCTGGGGATTTTAAGCCTAAGGGGGGGTGCGCGGGTGGTGATGGGATGTCTGGGTGTTATGCAAAGTAGGAATGCCTGCAGGCTTGGTGAGACACAGAGTATTCCAGAGAGCCTCGTGTCTGGATGATTAAACTGGAAGACTCAGCTTCTTAGGAATCACTGTTACTGGAATCCTCGATTAAGACTCTGAATGGATTCCAGCTTTTGTTCAGTGAAGAGCTCCACCCACATGGTAAGAGCCTTTGAGGGTCTTTGAGCTCCTGGCTTTTTTTCCGTTTTAACCATTTAACTTAAAAGCACACTGAACAAGGCACCCGGGTGGTTCAGTCGGCTAAGCCTCTGACTCTTGATTTAGGCTCAGGTTCCGACTTCACAGTTGTGGGATGGAGCCTCGTGTCGGGCTTCATGCTGACAACCTGGAGCCTGCTTGGGATTCTCTCTGCCTTTCCCCTGCTTGCACTCTCTCGCTCTCAAAATAAATAAGCATTCTTAAAAAAACTCTTTTAAAAAGCACACTGAACCATTGCTGAAATAACAACAACCAACAATAGATATTTAAAAGTCATATATATTGTGTTTGAACTCAGTCTCCAGCCAGGTCTAGTGATTTTGAGTATGTTATTTAACTTTTCTGAACACGTTTTTTTTCTTTTTTCTTTGGAAATGCAGATACAATACCCTCCTTTGTTAGGTTTTCATGAC
The DNA here is from genome assembly GCF_018350215.1 of Panthera leo. Classification (NCBI taxonomy): domain Eukaryota; kingdom Metazoa; phylum Chordata; class Mammalia; order Carnivora; family Felidae; genus Panthera; species Panthera leo. The sequence continues at coordinate 47,724,211 of NC_056685.1, forward strand.
AGTTCAATGACATCACACAGACGAAATGTTCAGCACAGTGTCAGTCACATTGGCAGGCTCATAAGTAGGAAATAAACAAATACTGTTTTTTCTTTTTATTTCAATAACAAGTTGAGCACAAACAAGTTAATAGTAGTTTAGTTAAAACTTGGGTGCTGCCTAAATCCCATAAAACTAGTTAGGGTCTGGGGCACCTGGGTGGCTCAGTCGGTTAAGCATCTGACTTGATTTTGGCTCAGGTCGTGGTCTCATGGTTCGTGAGATCGAGCCCTGCATCTGTGCTGCCAGTGGAGAGTCTGCTTGGGATTCTCTCTCTCTCTCTCTCTCTCTGCCTCTCCCTCATGCTCTCTGTCTCTCAAAATAAATAAACTTAAAAAAAAAAAAAAACCAACTAGTTAGGTCCTATACATGTCATTTATAATCAGGGTGGCCACAAAAGAGTGGCTTCAAGGTCCAGCTCTGCGCTAAACATCGGGAATGCATATGAAATGCCTTGATAACAATTCCTAAATATCTTTGACTCCTGCTTTCAAATCAAAGATGTAAAAAGGAGAGCAGTACTAGAGAGAAGATGATGTTTTAGGCAGCCCCCACCTCCACCTTTTACTTGGCTTACCCCTCTCTCCCCCTTGCAGTTCCTGCTATGTCCACATGGGAATACATCATCCATTATCTATTGTCTCTCACCTTTTCTTTTTTCTTCCCATTCTCCTTTTTCCCTTCCCTTCTTTCCTTCTTTCTTCCTTCTCAGCTTCCATAAATATTTAGTCAATGATTACAACGTGCAATGCCATGTGTTGCCTCTGGGGCCACAGGGTGAATGTGGAATAAATGAATATTTATCGAATATTTATTGAATTAATGAAGAAATTATGCATCGGGTCCTGGGGCAGCTTGAAGGAAAGACAGCTTACTCATAACAGAATTAAACAAGAAAACAAGAACAAAAACAAAAACACAAAGATATGTGGAAAGTCTCCAAATTTGGGGAAATTAAACAATATACTTCCAAGTGAGTCATTGATTAAAGAAATTATGTGAGAAATTATAAAATATTCTAAACTGAATGAAAATGAAAACAAAACATACTAAAATTTGTCAGATGCACTGAAAGGAGTGTTTAGAAGGAAATTTATAGTCTTTATAAATTTAATTCATATAGTAGAAAGGAACAAAGATAAAAATCAATTATCTGAGATTCTACCTTAAGAAGTTAGAAAAAAAAAATTAAGTGCAAAGCAGAAAAGAGAAAATGATAAAGATAAGAATGGAAATCAGTGAGAAGGAAAAATGAGCAAACCATAGGAAAGAAATCAATGAAAATAAAATCTGGTTATTGGAAAATATCAATAAAATTGACACACCTCAGGGTACAGCAAATACAAAAAAGATCATACATGTTTAAAGGGACTTAGCTACAGATCCTACAGATAATAAAAGACTCATAAAAAGATTATAAATAGCTTTATGTCAATAAACAGGATAACCTTAAGAAATTAACAAGTTCTTTGAAAGACAAATTTTTAAAACTGGTTCAAGAAGAATTAGAAAACCTGAAAAGTCCTTTATCAACAAAAGAAACTGAACTCATTGTTAAAAACTCTCCAACAAAAAAACCCATGTTTAGATGGTTTAACTGATGAGTTCTATTAAAAATTTAAGAGAAAAAATATTACCACTCCAACACAAACTCTTTCAGAAAACATAGAAGAAAAACATAATTCCAAACTCAGATTATAAGGACAGGCTTACCATGATACCAAAACTATCACAAGAAAACCATAGACAATATCTCTCATGAATGTAAATGAAAAAATTCTTGACAAAATATTAGTAAGTTGAATAAAAAATAAAAAGAATAATATGACTAAGTGGAGTAAACCCCAGGAGTGCCAAGTTGGTTTCATATCTGAGAGTCAATTAATGGAACTTAACACATTAATAAAGGAGAAAAATCATATGATCATTTTAATGGAAGCTGAGAATGTCACAAAAATGCATTAAACAAAAACATTCAACAAAATAGGAAGAGGGGAAATCCTTTTTAAACTTATAAAGACTATCTCCAAAAACCTACAGCCAACATCACACTTTATGATAAAAGACTGACTATGTCTCCCGTAAGATCAGGAACTAGACAAGGATTTCTATGCCACTTCTAGTCTACATTGTCCTGGAGGTCTTAGTGCACTCACGCAAGAACACAAAGACACCCAAGGGAAGTTATGCAGAGATGGCATGATTATGTATACAGAAAAATCCCAAGAAATCTACAAAAAAAGTTGTTAGAACTGACAAGTGAATTTAGAGAAGTCTTAGGATACACAGGAAATATATAAAAATATGTTTCTATATTGGGGAGGTTTTAAAATGTCCACAAATTCTTGAACACTCTTCCCTTTAAAAGATCGATTCTGATGTCCTTTCCTTGTGTGTGGGCTGATCATACTAATGTGCCTCTAAAGAATAGAACGTGGTGGAAGTAACAATAGATGACTTCTGAGACTAGGTCATAATAGGCATTGCTGCTTCTGTCTTGTTCTTTTGGATCACTTGGTCTGAGGCAAGCCAGGCATCTCGTCATGAGATTACTGGAGCAGTCTTGTGGAGACGCCTAAGTAGAGGGGAACCAATGTCACCTTGTCAACCATGTAAGTGAGTCACCTTGGAAGTGTATCCTCTAGCTTCAGTTAAGCTATCATGGATTTCAGCCCCTCACTCTTTGAGTCTTCGGCAGAAGCCCCAGGTATAGAGAAGTAGAGACAAGCCATCCTCACTTGTGCCCTAATCTAAAGTCCTGCTCCACAGAAACCATGAGACCTGCTGCAAAGGCCTATTTGTGTCTCAGAGCAAGATTCTCAAAAGCCTTTGTGAGGGCCGGGCCTGGCCTTCCTCAGAGAACTGCGGAACACGAACACGAGGGACAGAAGCTGCAGGGGGTGAGGTGACTGCCCAGGGGGCCAACACTGGAGCCACACACAGTAAATTCACTTGTTGCTTCCTCTTTTGCCCTCAGGAAGCAGGGCCGTGCCAGTGAGAACAAGGCGAAAGCAGAGTTCTACATACATGCATAAGCTTGAGGGTAAGAGCAGCCTTCGATAGCCTAGAGCCCTGAACACATGCTGTGTCTAACATGAGGGCCACCTCAAATCATCATGTCGCTAATATTCTGTCAGCTTGGTCATGCAGAAAATATACCATGAGGGCCAACAGGAAGGATCTCCTCACCAGGACTACCTCATAGGCCTGAGTCCCAGAGCTCCTCATGTTGATGAGCACCATCTTGTTGCACCCACATATAGGTAGAGGGAGAGGGGAGGAGCTCTCATAAAAGGGACATCCAAGGACCAGGACCCACATGGGTTCCTGTCTAAGCTTAGCCCCACCTGGATGGCTCTGCTCATCTGGCTAGTACTGGGCACTAGAAGGATATTTTGAAAATTTCTGGAAAACACAAGGGACACAGGCCAGTGCCGGGATATCCCAGTACTGCCAACTTGGCTGTTCTTGGGGCACTGGAGAGGGACTTAGAAAAGTTTGAGGAAGGCACTTCAAAGCTGGGACATCACTCACCTGGGCCTAAGGGTACTACTGAGGTTTATCGGTACCTAGCATACTTGTGGGGTACTTTTGGCTTTCTCAGGAAATTTTATGTTAGTATCTTCAGCTGAAATAATTTCCCCAAAGGTAAAGGAAATTCCTACTCAGTTTTTAAAAAACAGTCTGAAAAAGTATGAAAGTATCAAGTGACCAAGTCACCTAATCCTTTCTAGATTAACACGGGGGTTATTATTTAATTTGTTTCCTTGACATGACGACCTCCAGTTTTACAGAGTCACCTGGAGCTCTTGTGAACACAGAGCATGGGATTGACTTAGATTAAGATTGGTTTAGATTAAGGCTGAGGGTGCTGGGTTACTACTGTTCCTTCTATTCTTCTCGGCTGGAGTACAGCTCTGGGAGTGCCCTTCTGACAATTCTCAGTAGGTCAATGCCCCTCAAAGATTCTGGCTAGGACAGTGGGAGCACACAGAAATCCATGAATTGCTATAGTAATTCAGCAGTCATTTTTGATACTGTTTTCTTCTTGAAGATGGATATCAGTCTTCCATGCACCTATTTACTGACCATCTAAAAAACATTACGTGGCTTGAGTCACCTCGGACTTTGAAATGTCCTGTCGGCAGACTCTCTCGTCCTCTCTCGTGGACCAGGTAATTCTAAAATGCAAGTCTATGAACGTCACTTCTACCCCTCATCACTTTAATGGTCTTGAATTATCCCCCATTCCCTCTTTCTGGCCTTCTCCACTTTTTTTTCTTGCCTACAGGCCTTTATACATGCTGTCTGTTCCACATGGAACGTCATCCCCCCATTGTCCCCATTTGCTGGCTAACTTACATTTGTCTTTGTGCCTCAACTTCCATTTTACTTTCTCTTGGAAGCTATCTCAACCTCTCCAAACTAGTCCTCCCTAGTATTACACAAACCACACTTTAATCGGTTTTTAAAAATGTGTCTCTTTCACCAGAATGCAAATTTTGTTAGAATAGGATCTGTATCTGTCCTGTTTCTCATCATACATACTTTGCCTAACACGGCAATTTCATAGAAAATTGTAGATGAATAAGTAAATTACATAATGTTTACAACTTGATGAAGTAAGCCTTTATATTAGTCTCATCCTACAGATAAAAAAAGCTGAGGCTCGCCAACGTGAAATAGTTGGATTTTGTACGTTGTGGAAGTTTAGCAGTTGTCTGAGGTCTACCATTTTCCTTTTTGGAAACCTCAAAACAAAAAAAAATGTCTTTGTGTCTTGAAGCTTTAGTGTTTTCCATGCCAATCATCTTGGTGGTCACTTCCACAGAATTGGGCAAAGGTGTCATGATATAGTGTAAAAGTATGGATAGGTGCATTTGAATTCTTCAGAGTTATTTGTATCTTTAGGATCATGGTATCTGTACCATCCCAGTTACGGTCATGTTTAACATGTGCCTCAGCCAAGTCACAAATATTTCATGACTTGCTATTTCTGTTCTGTCTCAGTAATTCTTAATATCCTTGCTCATATCACGAAAGCCTCCATGACCTAAGTGACACCACACTCCTAATCCACTCAATCTCCTCCACCAAAAACAACAATAAACAAAACAAGCCACCGAGCTTTGTTCTGGCATGAAGTTCCTGGCAAAGTTTAGCTCCATATGTATTGGATGAATCCAATGCAGCTGATCCATCAAAGAGCTGAACAATTCTTTGTTATAGAAATAAGATCCTACACGTTTTTCATGTTTTCTGTTGAGAACAAAACTGTCCAGTTAAAGAAAATATGAATCACTTTGCTATACCAGCTCCTGTAAAAAACACTTTGGGGTCAAAAAAAAAAAAAAAAAAGTATTGTTTTCTCTCAGTTTAAATGCTCTAAAAAATCTCTATTATCTATGTATTCATCTATTCTGGAAAGATATGTACATATATGCAAATGTCAACAGAGTTATACATTTTATAGGAAATTCCTCCATTTCCTTCCCCATCACTACCTTTGGAATCCAGGATTGTTAAGACTACAGAGAAACACTATTCTGTAGACATTTTGAAGCAGTGCAGGTAACATCTGAACATTGCATTTTATTGCAAGTAAGAAGAAGAATATGAATATTTGACTAGCCTCAGTCTCTTGCTGTCCTTAAATTTCAGTCTAAAGGAACACAAAGAATCAAAACACGGTCTGTCTCCAAGAGAGGAGTCCCCAGTCCCCCTCAGTACTAAAAAAATTAAGCAAGCAATGACAAAGAAGAAACCGAAGTGTCTTCAAAGGAAGGATGAGGTGATAAGGACAGAAAAATATTGTTATGCCACTGATCAGAATTCCTAATAGGAAGGTATTAATGCCAAGAACAATAATACCAGAAAGGGCAATAATACTCTGACAAAGGTAGATAGATAACAACCGTTGGTTGGTATAACCACTTTGTAAATTACAAGTGTGTAATTAAAGGTCAAAAGCGTCCACCTTGTATCCACGCTGGACTCTTATATGTCTGGTGAGAATTTTCCTCTTGCCTTTACCCATGATGTTCCCTGACGAGGTTGCAAACCTGCATCTGAGGGCATAATTCCCACTAGCAGACATGCTTTGTTGGGTTCACACAGTGGGTTTTATTCATTATATCCATATTTCTGTTTTCAGAAGTTGGAGGATCTGGCAACACTGACTTCCATATTGCTGGGTGACAACAGTCAGTGGGAGCTCCGCAGGTGGCCCTCTTCCAAGGGGTCTTGTGTTTGCTACAATTGTTTTCACTTTCATTTTCTTATACCACGCCCCCCCCTTTATTCATTTTACCTCATCCTCCTGGCCCCTTTAAGAAAGGAGCTTGTAACTCCCACTCCACAGAGGCTGTCCCTCCCGCCCATGTCCACCTGTTCAAGTTCAAGTCATCACTGATGGTTCATCGCAAGTGTCATCCTCTCTTTCCTTCCCCAGCAACCCAATGTGAGCTGACCGTCTTTGGATTACTCACAACATTCCTTGCATATTTTTTGTAGCCCACACAGTACCCAATAATATTATTATCTGTATTGTACTTATCTTGCTAGTGTAAGGATTTGGAAGCTTACACATTCATCCATCCATTCAGCAAAAATTGATTAAGGACAAGGTGCCAAACACTAGCTTAAGTTCTGAGGATGTTGTGACGAATAAGAGAAAGAAACCCTCAAGGAGATGCTGAGAGCAGGATCTCTTTTGCCTATCTTGGCTTCCACTGCAGAGCCTCGGAAAGTGCCTTGTACCTCAGTTGGCATTTGTTCAACTCAATTTTTGGCACCTATTAACTGATCACACGATTCTATTAAATAAAAGCATTAGAGCTATATTTCTTCAAAAAGCATTCAGAAAATCAATCGTCATTAATGTATACCAACCCCTAAAGATTTCTTCCCCCATTCCGGTTACTCCAAATCACCAAGGTTTTATCCTGAAATAGTACTCCGAGTACTCAGATGTCCCTCGAAATTTATTTACCTGGGTAACTGCTGAAAGAGAGGCGACTACTGCTCGTGTCTTTATCATTGATGTTGAAGTCCCAGTGTTTATATATCCTGAGCATGGCTGCATACGTGTACCAGCTTGAGTGAGCAAAAAAGATGTTCTCAAATCCAGGAAGAACCTACAGCCAGAATCATAGTGAATGATGCAGAGGTATACAGATAACTGATTACAAGTGTAGGACGCATAGAGCAATTGTGTCAATTTCGCTATTCACTGCCATATTTATTATCGGGAAATATGGCCAAGAGCACAAAATTAACCTTTAATGTGCGCAAAAACAGACAGACTCTATCCTTCAAGCATCCAGAAGGGAAGACTGTGGGAGGGGGAGGGGCAGGTTCACATAGCACGGGAGGAATGGTGGAAGAAACAGAGCTAACATCATGTACTTCCAACACCCTCCATCAGTTTCTTCCTGTTCTTAACTTCTAGACAGAGGAGCCATAAGCTGATAATAGGGCTGTAGCCAGGGGTGATGAGATGTTGCCACACTTGGGCTGCCATACGGAAAAAGTCTGTGTGTTCCAGAACAAGGAAAGAGAGAGGCGGCTTTGTGTCTCACCTTAATAAGGGCAGAGCAATGTCCCATGTCCCATCTCTTAAAAACCTTCAAACTGGAATTTGTTGTGGAAGAAACTGAGGGAATCAGATCCAACAGATCTCCAATGGCATTCAGGAACTGAATCTGGAACAGGGTCATAGGCTGGGGAGAGACAAAGAATACTCTTACCAGTGATTTGTGGCAGTAGGATGCCATTTTCTAGTTTTCCCATTGTCAGGGATACCCTCGGTTATTCCTTTGCCAAGGGTCCCTAATGTAACAAATGCATTCGATTTTCTTGTAGCTTATAAAATAGCTATTATCTTAGGGTTTATAAGAGATGCTTTAGCATCTGTTTGGGTTGATACCCAAAACACTAGTGATATTTAGGGCCAAATAATTCTTTTGGGGGGGGGGGTGTGCATGGTAAACTATTTAGCAGCATCCCTGGCCTCTCCCCATTAGATAGCAGTTAGCACCTTCCCAGTCTTGATCACCAAAAGTGTCTCCAGGCATTGCCAACTCTGCCCTGGAGGGACATTGCTCACAGTTGAGAATCACTGCTTTACAGCAAAATATTCAACTAAGACACTTTTTAATTTTTTTTTTGATTTATTATTTTTAAAAATTTTTTCTTAACGTTTATTCATTTTTGAGGGGGCAGAGACAGAGCATGAACAGGGGAGGGGCAGAGCGAGAGATGGAATCTGAAGCAGATTCCAGGCTCTGAGCTGTCAGCGCAGGGCCCTGTGCAGGGGTGCAACTCATGAACCTCGAGATCATGAGCCAAAGTCAGATGCTTAACCAACTGAGCCACCCAAGCGCCCCATGACGCTTTTTGATTTTGTGTGTTTAATGTAGAACTAACTGACTTGACATTTACCCCAAAGCAATGGTCAGACCTGAACGTGAACTTAGTGCTAGAGAGCCCTGCTCCACCAAGAGTTAATCCACCAGAGTAGCCAGGGGCCGAGCATCTTACAGAAAAATTGGTTTTTAGGCGGACTTGGTGACAAGACAAACACAAATGACATTTTAACAAAAAAACAAAAGCGAAAACCAGAAACTGATTATTTGTTTATACACATATTCTCTCTCTCTTTTTTTTTTTTTTGTTCTTTGACTATATAACACTTGCATTATTAAAGATTTAAAAAATTATAATGAGATTTATAGTGGAATTTTGTTGTGTTGATTTCTGTGTATATCTCTAGACTTTTTACAGTGTCTTATAGATACATTAAAAAAAATTTTTTTGTAATGTTTATTTATTTTTGAAGGAGAGAGAGAGCGTGAGCAGGGGAGGGGCAGAGAGAGAAGGAGACACAGAATCTGAAGCAGGCTCCAGGACCCGAACTGTCAGCACAGAGCCCGACGCGGGGCTTGAACTCACGAGCTGGGAGATCATGACCTGAGCCGAAGTTGGACGGTTAATCAACTGAGCCACCCAGGTGCCTCTACAGTGTCTTATAAATACATTTTTAAACACATGGTAGTGTATTACATGCTTCAGTCTTCACTTTGATTTTTCTCTCTTCATATTTTTCACTTGTTTGGGGGAATTTTCCATAATTAGATGTAAAAATCTTCCTCATTCTCTTGAACAGGACTTTAGTGAACGGATACATTATATGTTAACCAGTATTATACTGATGGGCTTTCCTGTGGTTTCTAGTCTTTTGCTATTATAAACAGTGTTACAAAAATCAATCTTGGACACATCATTTCATATGTGTGTGAGTCTTTGTGTAGGATAGATACCTAGAGGCAGTTTCGATTTTAATAAATATTGCCAAGTTGTCTACAGAGGGCTTATTTCAACAGACACTCTTACAGCCTCAACGACATATTAAACATTGAGTTTTTTTTTTTTTTCAATTTGATAGGTGAAAAACAGTACCTCATTCTTTTTTTTTTTTTTTTTTTTTTAAAGCCTATTTATTTACTTTGAGGAGTGGGGTAAGGGCAGAGAGAGAGGGAGAGAAAATCCGAAGCAGGCTCTGAGCCGTCAACACAGAGCCCAATGCACGGTTTGAACCCACGAAATGCGAGATCCTGACCTGAGCCTAAATCCAGGGTTGGATGCTCAACGGACTGAGCCACCCAGATGCCCCTTAGCAATTCTTTTGTTACGAGTGAGTGAGGCAGAGCATGTTAAAAAACGTTTGAATTTTGTTTGTGTGTGTGAACTGTTCATATGCCTTATTTATTTTTCTTATTCTTTTTCTTATCAACTTTTAGGAGTTCTTTAAATATTAGGGAGATTTGTTCATTGTTTGATATGAATTGCAAATATTATTTTCCAGTTTTTAATTTGCCTTTAATTTTTTGCCTTTATTTTTAAGAATGATATCATACTTATGAAAGGATAAAGATCATATGCACAATTTAAGAAGAAATAATGAAAAAGACCACTAATGAACCCATCTCACAGTTTGGGCAATAGAACATTAGCTGTGCCTCAGAAACCTCCAATCTCATCTCTCTCCTTCCTTATTTATCAGTAGTAAGCACTCTGGCTCATTACCCTCTTTTCTGTTACTTTATCATCTATGTACACATCCATAGACAGGTTATTTTTAAATTTGCTTGCTTTTGAGTTTGTACAAATAGAATCATATTGTGTGCATTCTTCTGCTCAACATTATTTTTTTTTGACATGTATCAATGTTGGTAGTGTGGAAACAGTTCATTCATATAAGGGTATATAGTATCGTGATATACTTATGAACATTTGGGATATTTCCAGTTTGTAGCAAAATAATGGTACTGTGAACTTTTATGTACGGGGACCCCCCCCCCCCCGCCCCCCATGGGCAAGAATGTCGTTAATCTCTGGATTTGCCAGGTTGTAGAATATGTATCATCTTTAAATGTCTTGAGTAACATCCAATTCTTTTCCAAAGCAGTTGGGACAATTTACTCAATCCAGTAGTGGTTAAGATTCCCCACTTCTGGTGTGTAATAGGATGTCATTGAGGTTTTAATATATATTTCTTTGAAATTAAGCATTTCTCCACATGCTTATGGGTCATTTTGGTTTCCTTTTCTGTGAAATTCCTGCTGATAATTTTGCCCACTGCTCATTTTTCAATTGGGTATTTTCTTTTTAAAAATTTATTTGTTCTTTGTGTATTTCAGATACAAATCCTTTGCTGGTTAAATGTATTTCAAATGTTTTCCCTTGGTTTGTAGCTTATCTTTTCCCTTTCTATATAGTGTGTTCTGATGAAAAGAAGTTTATTTTAATTAGCTGAATTTATATTTTTCTTCACAGCTAGTGCTTTTTTGCTTTGTTTGAGATGCTGTTGTTTGCCCTAAGTCATAGTCTCCTAGGGGATGATGCTCAGTGCTACGGGGTCAATGCTATTCTCACTATTTCTAAGCCTTTTCAAGGGGCAAAGCAAGAAACTATGCGTTTTTTTTTAAGGAAGCTAAAAGTAATGATTTCCTACCTATACAACTTTAAAAACTACAAGGTCTTGGGGCGCCTGGGTGGCTCAGTCGGTCGAGTGTCCGACTTCGGCTCAGGTCATGATCTCGCGGTCCGTGAGTTCAAGCCCCGCGTCGGGCTCTGTGCTGACAGCTCAGAGCCTGGAGCCTGTTTCAGATTCTGTGTCTCCCTCTCTCTGACCCTCCCCCATTCATGCTCTGTCTCTCTCTGTCTCAAAAATAAATAAACGTTAAAAAAAATTAATATAAAAACTACAAGGTCTTGACTTCACTGATTTTTCTTATGCTGAAAATCTTGATAGTCAACATAGTTATTTGTTTTATAAATATATTTGCTTTATAGTTAGTTACTATATCTAACTGTATCAAATTTCAAAATGACAACATCAATATTATTGCCAAAGTGACATTACTGGATACAGTTTAAGGTTTATTTTGGTTTTGGTGGTTCTTCTTGTCCTTAGGATCTATCCCATTAAGGATGTACCCTAGTAACTGTGTTCAGGTCACTGGAAATAACTGCTTTCTGCATGGTTACGCTATCAACTTGACATATAGTTAGACATATTCATGTCCATTCATTTTAAGATTTTGGGGACTGTTTTTCTTCTATGTTATTAAATTTTGTTTTATAGTTATGAACAGCATTCACATGGTTCTAAAGTCAAATGTTTAAAGATACATTCAGAGAAATGTACCTTTCATTCCTGTCCCTTTCACTTTCTTTTCTTCTTTTTTTTATAGGTAATTTTTTTTTTTTTTAGTTTTGGGTTTATTGTTTCATTGTTGTTTGTTCTTGGAAAATTAAGCAAATCTATCCATCTCTCTATCATCATCTATCTTATTTCTGTATCTTATGTAAAAAGTAGCAAATAATTTACACTGGTCTTCACCTTACTTTTTTATTTATTTACTATTTTTATTATTTTTTTAAGTTTATTTATTTTTGAGAAAGAGAGAGAGAGACAGTATGTGAGCAGGGGAGGGGCAGAGAGAGAAGGAGACACAGAATCCAAAGCAGGCTCCAGGCTCTGTCAGCACAGAGCCCGACGTGGGGCTCAAACCCATGAATCGCAAGATGACCTGAGCCGAAGTCAGATGCTTAACCAACTGAGCCACCCAGGCACCCCACTTTTTTATACTTCATAACAGAATAACAGATCCCGAACATCACCCTGTAGCAGTATTTGGAGATCTCCCTCATTCCTGTTTACAGCTATGTCATTTACACAGCCAGTCTTCTATGTATTTGGCTGTCTTTGGTCTTTTGCTCTTGCAAATTATCTGCAATGACAAGACTGGCCCATATGCCATACTGAACTTTTGTGATAATCCTAGAAGTGGCATTGCTGGATCAAAGGATAAATGAGCATATGATTTGGGTACTGAGTGCCTACTTTTCTCTCCATAGAGAATATACCATTTTGTATTCCTACCAATATTTTGAGAATTCCTACCAGTATTTTTCACCTTTAGCCTTGCCAACAGAGTATACATTCACATTTTAGAACTTTTGCCAAATTGATAAGTGAGAAAGTATGTCTCAGTTATGGTTTTAATTTGCATTTCTAAACTCATGAGTAAGGCTTGGTTTATATGATTAACAATTTTTTGCATCACGTTTCTATGAACTATATTTTGTATATTTTTTCCAGTGTGCATACATATGCCCGGTTGAGTGTGTGTGTGTGTGTGTGTGTGTGTGTGTGTGTGTATTACCCCCAGGAAACAAAATCTTCATAGTTTTTGGGAATACATTAAGTGTACCTTTGAATCTTCGATTATTCAATAAAGCTTTGCAAGATATTATTATGTGTGCGTGTGTGTGTGTGTGTGTGTGTGTGTGTGTTTTGTAGAGGGTGGGAAGCATAGAATTTGTACACTTAGATATTTTGCCTTAAAAATTATATCAACGAAAGTAGCAGCTTTATTAGGTTAAACAGCTAGAATATTCATTCAGTATATTCTTTACCCTACTCCAGAGCACAGGATTATGAAGGAAATTAAGAGATAAAGAGATTGTGTGTTAAGCTTGAATTTTAGGGCAGACACTGAGTCAGGTGCAAGCAATATAACAAGATAGTGCCTGTGTACAAGAAATTAATGTGCTAGTCCTAATTTGATCTGCTTCTAAGTTAGATTGTTTATTTATTTATTTATTTATTTATTTATTTATTTATTTATTTTTAATATATGAAATTTATTGTCAAATTGGTTTCCATACAACACCCAGTGAAAGACTGTTATTTTAAAGATAATTCTCAATATTTTTGCCATACTGTATAAATTCTGAGTAGCTTTTTAAAAATCTTACCTTTGTCTTTTCTAACGTAGCCCTCTTCATGGCTCCTACATACAATCCATCCATTTGTGTCACAACATAGCCTGTATGTCTCCAAAATGGGTCATCCTTGTAATATTTGATGTTTTTCCGGGTCCACTGATCTTGCTTCCTGCAAGAGAAATTAGATTTGCACTAGGGATCTTCATGGTTGCTCATCCAAAGCTAAATTCAACCCAGGCATTTACAGATTATATATTCAGATAGTTATGCTAGTGTAATTTAAATTCTGGACCTTACAACATTCCAATCACTTATTGATTTGACATAACTTTGTATACCAAAAGCTTTTCTGATTTGTTCAGGCTATCTCTACATCAATCTTAAGTACTTTTTTTTTCTAACGTTTATTCATTTTTTAGAGAGAGAGAGAGAAATGAGCAGGGGAAAGGCACAGAGAGAGGGAGACACAGAATCTGAAGCAGGCTCCAGGCTCTGAGCTGTCAGCATAGAGCCCAACGTGGGGCTCAAACCCACCAACTGCAAGATCATGACCTGAGCCAAAGTCGGATGCTTAACTGACCGAGCCACCCAGCACCTCTCTATATCAATCTTAGAATACAAGGTCATTGCTTCATGGGATCTAGTCCAATAATTTTTAATGATGTGCTGCAGGACATTAGATTTGATGAAGGGGTTGCTTAGTGTATGATTTGGAGGGTCAAACCAGAGTCCTTTTGTCCCCAAGTTAATCACAGCCACAAACATAAAACAAATCCCACGTATAAAACAAATAGAAAAGAAATCTGAATATTGAGAATTGTTAGCTTCAGAAAGCTTTATCAAAACTTTATCAAAATGGAAATGTTTTCAGAGTTATGTTGTGAATTAGGACTAGATAACAGCTGGTACCTCAGCTAGGGTTAGTCACCAGGCCCATGAAACCGAAGCACCTTAGGGAGGAGGATCGGTGATCCCTAAAGGAGTGGGGCCCTTAGGTGGAGGCAGTCCAGGCATTTAACTTTGCCTTCCTTACTCTCATGGTGGCTTCCTCCAGCTGTGCCGGCAGCTGATAATGATATTCAACGTGACCTTTGAACGAGCCCAAGTTAGAGGACATGCTGTGTGGGCATGCTGTAGAGGACAGCCAGTTTTCATGTCATTACCAAAAAGTGCTATACCTTACTACAAGACCAGCTCTGGAGTCCTGCCTAAGAGCCAGAAAAGGACACTGGTGAAGGAAAAACTGCTGTTTGCAATGACAGATTCAGGCCCTGTAGTGTGAATAACAAGAGGAAAGCTATTATACATACTCTATAAAATCTTGCACTTTATCCACGATGGAAGGTTTCTTAATCAGCTGTGGGTAGAGGTTAACGAAGTGGTCATACATGTGTCTGAAACAACAGAAAAAAAAAATGGTTGCATTTCTATTTTTCTCCTTAGAGTAGTCCATCACAGTAAATTACACAAATTTTTGACTAACTAGAAGTTCCCTTATTGCAAACCTTCCCCATCTTTTTAAAAATCAAGCACACAATTTAAAATTAAGAAATATATAGAAAAGCATATATAATAAAATGAACACACAATTTAAAATTGAGAAATATACAGAAAAGCATATATAATAAAATCAACACCCAAGTATCTCTACCCAATTTTATTAAAATCATTGTATTTTGCCATGTTTGGCATATAGTTTTAAACAGAAATAGACATTAGATAGAGTTGAAACCCCTGTATACAGTTCTCTGACACTAATTCCACACGTTTCTTCACAGAGGTAACTCCAATCTTGAATTGGTCATTTATTTCTATCATGAATGTTTCTGTACCATCACTAACTATAGATTTAACAACAAATAGTATACAGTGGTACTTATAGTTAATTTCATACTATACTGTAACAATTCTGTCAACACATTTCTTACAGGTTTTATTTGAGAGAGAGAGAATGAGTGGGGAAGGGGCAGAGAGAGGGAGACACAGAATCTGAAGCAGGCTCCAGGCCCCTAGCTGTCAGCACAGAGCCTGATGCAGGGCTCAAACCCACAAACTGCGAGATCATGACCTGAGCCAAAGTCAGACTCTTAACTGACTAAGCCACCCAGGTGCCCGTCAACACATTTTGGAAGAAATGCATTATCTTCTGCAGTTTAAATTTATTATTTTCATCTGCTGATAGCATTCACGGTCTGACTATATAAGAGTTCATGTATGCAACCAGTTTTCAACTTTTCGCTATCATAATGCAACTTCAAACACTGTTGTAATGTCTTTCCTTACATATTTGCATGTTCTTCTAGAATATATATAGCACATATGAAAGTAGGATTGCCGGGGTGAATATTCTCGATATTTATAGTTACTATATATTGCCAAGTTGTTCTCCATGGTGACTGTACCCATTTATATTCCCATTAGCTACAGATTAGACTTTGCCTTGCTCTGCAGTCTCACCCACACTTGGTGTGGTCAGACTTCTAAATTTTCAGCAATTTAGATAGGGTTTACACGGCTTCTCATTGTTTTAATTTTCATCCCCCTCGCCTCCACAAATATTGGCTCTTTGGGATTCTTTATGTTAAAACTTAATTTAAGAAATAAAAATAAATAAAACTTTTAAAACTTAAATGTGTCTCATATGCTGTAAACATTTTTAATTGATATAATTAACATACAGCATTGTGTAAGTTTAAGGTGTACAATGTGCTCATTTGATCCATCTGCTTATTGCAATATGATTACCACTGTAGCATTAGTTAATGCTTCTTTCACATTACAAAATTCCTTCTTCTTTTGTGGTGAGAATAATTAAGTTTGTCTTGTAACAACTTTGACATTTATGATACAGTATTGTTGACTATAATCACTATGTTGTGCAGTAGATCTCCAGGACTTATTTATCTACTAGTTACAAGTTTGCACCCTTAAACAACATCTCCCCAGTTAATTGGTGAAAATAATCCACTTACATTCACTGTGATTGAATATGCGTGGATGTATTTCTACAATCTTTTCTGTTTTCCATTCGCCATTTCTTTCTTTGACCTCCTTTTTACATTTTCCTCGTTTATATACCATTTTTACTATCCTTCTTTTTACTTCTGCTAATTTAAAAGCCGTGAAATGTATTTCTCTTCTTTTATGATCACTCAAATTTTTAGAAACATTCATCACTATGAATTTTCTTATGAAGCCTAAATGAATTTTCTATTTTTCTCCTCCTCCGAACATGATTCATATGTTAACAAGTTTTAGCTGCCCATTGACACCCCATCATGTTTATGTTCAAAGATTTAGTTTTACCCTTTTAATAAAAAATTTTCTATGAAAGTTTTTTAACTTTTACAATGAAATTTTATTAACATCGTTTTTCTTATATTAACTATTGCTCCTTATATCCCAAACTTTCCCTCCCGCTATTCTTGTTAACATGTATCTTATTTAGTTTCATAGAAGTTTGTGGATGATCAAACATTTTAATTTATAGATTTGAAAATATCCTAATTTTGCCCTTGCTCTTGGGTGATTTAAATGGTTTTAAAATTTAAGCTATTTTCCTGTAGTACTTTTAAGATATTATTTTCATATCACCTTTCATTTTATTGTTGCTGATGAGAAATATGCTGTCAGTTTAGCTGAGACTCCTTTGTAGTCAATGTGTTTTCTTTCTAATAGCTTGTAAGATTATTTAGCCCCAATTTTCTGTAGTTTCACCCACTACATTGTAGTGTTTTCCAACTAAGGACTTAGGTCTTTTTAAATTTTGATAAATTCTCCACTATTACCGTGTCAATTATTGCTTATCTGTGATTTCTTCCAGTCTCTTTTTCTGGGACTCCTAACAGACTTATGTTGGAGTTTCTTAATCAAACTGTTCTAACAACAGCTCTCTCAGCGTTTTTACCCTTTATCTTACCCTTGGGAAATGTTTTATGTAAACTCCTCAATACTAATTTCTGATTTCAGATTTTATTTCTCTGATTGTGAATTTGGGGACTTTTTTCCCTATGGAATATTGCAGATGTATCTGTAATTGAACCAGCACGTGAATGATTTGGTTCTTGTCCCCCCCACCCCCACCCGATCCCAAGCTCATGGTTTCTTATAATCTGAAGCCTAGCATGCATATCAGCACAAGTTATTCTGTGGCCTCTTCATTTTATACAGTCAAAAGCAGCAAGGTTGCTTCGGTTCGGCCCTGACTCAGCTCACTGAAGCACTGAGGCCTTCACGCATCAGCAGAGATGATGGTCTCTGGCCATTTCATGCCAAAGGCCCAGCAGATCCACACTTCATCACTTTGTTTTCTGCTCCATTTCTGCCTCAAAATATGTTTAATCTTGTTTTGGGGCCCACTATATTACTATAATGCTTTCTTTCTATATATCGTATCTACCTTTTGCTACAAGTTTGGAGCAAAGTGGGTAAATTGTGAACCTCTTGCACTCTCTGGACTGCAAGTTTATCTCAGGTCTCAGTTCTGGTTTTTATTTGATACAGGAGGTGACTCAGATTTACAGGAACAGAAATTCAGCTCCCCGTACGTTGGAACTTTAGATACCCCTTATTTAGTAATCTCCAGAACTGGAACTGCTAAAATGAAAATCGTTTTATTGCCAGTTAGGCAAACAACATTAAAATCCTTTGAAATCTAACCCTGAGTTCAATAAATTCACTTCACGAGAGCTTTTCCTTCAAATTATTTGTAAATTTAAAAACTGAATTATCGCATTTAACTTTTGTTCACGTATTTATTTATGCTGCCACATTTATATTATCAAGCTCGTCACTTTTCTCTATCCGCCACCTGTAAAACCGAGGGAGAGAACAGCGGTAAAGCTAGACAGGTGTGTGGATGACAAGGAAGGGATCCTGTGCATGGGCTCACAGGGCAGGTGAATGGAATACATAAATCCCCTGTCAGTTGGATGACTTGATTTAGTTGTGTGGGAAGGCAATAACTCCACGGTTTCCCACCCCAGGACTACGTGGGGATGAGCCCTGCATACCTTAGTGAGCCCTGGGAGCAGTCAAATGTTTTCTGCGTTAGAAGTCTACAGGACAACCGCTGATCAAACACCTTCCCTCCCTCCAAGATGCTTCAGTAATACCAATCCATTCTGAGATAAAGTGTTTGGAGGGGAGTGAACCATTCTGAATTGATTCAGTTTAAATAATAAATTTTTTTCTCTGTACAGAAATGGCTACGGTAACTTTTTCTGCCGTGAGGAGGAAGGTTTTGTTGTTGTTGTTTTTGTTTGTTTGTTTTTAAGAGGAACGGGTTCTTAAAATTAAAATGATTTATATGAAAATAAAATTCTATTTTGGAAAAAATAATTTGTGGGATCTACAATGCCCACTCAGGTAAAGAAGCAAATAATTCATACTTTTTATCCAAAACCTTCATCACTGTACCCTGCCTAGCTCCATCCAGAGTGCTAAATCCTCTCAATTTTTCAGTCTATTTCAGAATGGAGCCAGGTTTCTCAACAGGAGTGATTTTTTTCCTTCCATGGGGCATTTGGCAATGTTTGCAGACATTTTTGGTTGTCACGCTAGGTGGCGGGGGAGAAAGTGCTCCCGGCCTCTGGTGGGTAGAGGTCCTATAATGCACAGGACAGCCCCCACAACAAATAATTATTCAACCCCAAATGTCAATAGTGCCCAGGCTGAGAAACTTTGAAACCGAGGAACCTTGATCTTGACTTGGGGGTACTTGCGGACGATGTCCACATAACAGTAGACAGGACAGATGCAAGTACAGGAGGGTAACTTGTCTGGAATCATTGAACGTTTCTCTTTTCTGTTGGGAGTGGGGGGACTAGATATTTTGATTCTGACATTCAGAGCAGAGGAAGAGAAATGTCCACCTGGGGGTCAGAAGTGGCCTCAACGGATCCCGCAGCATCCAGGAGCTCAGAGGAATCCAGACCACTTGCAGTTCCCTCAGGTTGAGGCTCTTCCCTGATCCCTGGGTCTTGGATCTTGCACTTTTGTGTGATGGAGTAACCTCGTACAGCAGTTAAGGGTAGAGCCTTTGAATTCTGAGTTCAAAGGCTGACTTCAACTACTTCTAGGTTGTATGACCGTAAGCAAGAGTCCCAATCTCTCCGTGCCTCCAAATTGTCATCAAGCAGAGCCAACGCTAGTATCCGCCTCATGGATGTGTTACGTTAAGCTCAGCCCTGTGGTGTGTCAAGTCAGTAAGTGTCCTCCCAAGTGGGCTGAGACTTTGCTTAACTTTACGTCTCTGAGTACAGTACGTACTCCCACGCTACTGAATCTCTCTGCGTTATGTTAATACAGTATCATTTAGCACTTGTCGGTGCTGTCTTCTCTTTTCTACTTGCTTTAATTTTCTGGGTCTGAGATCCTTTGGTGTTTTCCATAGCAATTAATCCATTCGCCTGTGTCCGTGGATGTGTGTGCTCAAACTCTGTAGCTGGACAACCTGGTCTCTGCCCACTAGCTTTGTGACTTTCAGCTCGTTACTTAACTTCTCTGTGCTCAAGTTTTCATGTCAATAATATGGGAACGGGAGTGTGTACATCACAGTGTTGCGGGTGAAGTAATTCACCATAGGTAAAATGCTTGGAACGATGTCTGGCACACATTTTAAATGCTATATAAAGGCCGGTTGTTGCCATCATTATCATCAGAAGCA
Source organism: Panthera leo (assembly GCF_018350215.1). Taxonomy (NCBI): domain Eukaryota; kingdom Metazoa; phylum Chordata; class Mammalia; order Carnivora; family Felidae; genus Panthera; species Panthera leo. The sequence goes on from NC_056685.1 coordinate 47,744,213, forward strand.
GCACTTTGTGGTTCATGTTCAATTCCAGATCAGTACTAGTTGAGGGACCCTTTGATATTTTTGAGGGTGGGACCGTGTCTCACTTTGCTTTGCTTCCAGGCTTGAGTGGGAAGCATATTTCATTTCTAACGTCAAAGGAGCGAGTTGGGGGGATAGGGAGGAGATTTTTCTTGGTAGTTGGCCAGAAACAAAAAAGGACCCACCTTTGATGACTTTCTCTACGTGTGCCATAATCTTGCTAGAACCCCTTTCCATCACAGTTTTAGCAACTGTTGTGTCAACATCTTAAAAGGGATTCTCTTGGAAGGATGTGCTCAGGAGCGAACTTACTCCCTCCTCTTTCCCCATCCCAAGAGCCTGGCACAAGGCCATGCAACAAGTGTTGGTTGCATTGAATTGGCTTACTCAAATTAGGTAATTCCCGAGGAGATATTTCAGCAGCTGCCTCGGCCACACACGATATAAGCCACTTTATTAAAGACTAGAGCGGACCTGGTACCCACACCCTCATCATCCTTCTTTCCAGAAAGGTTTCATGACTCATTTTATTAAAAACAATTTGGGGCTATTCATCAGCTTTTACATCATCAAGGAGACAAGAGATACTCTGATTAGGGAGCCACCCCTTTAAGTTAAAAAACAAGGAAGAAACTCCATTTGGCTATGGCTGCTAGACACTGCATTACATGGAAATATGTACCTCCCACTTCTCGTTCATCTCCAACGAACTGGAACAACATCGGATTCAATCAAACCCAATCAGCATGTAATTAAGTAACTGCTGGGGGCAGAAGTACTGTGCCAGGTGTCTGGGGACCCGCCCCTAAAATACTAAGAGACAGTGGAGGGGAGAGACAGAGCTCAGTCCACTGGGAATGGAATCAGAAAATGCCTTGGGAAGATCGCACGGGGGATGGGTCTTGCTTGAGGGGGTTGAGTAATATTTCAATCAGTGGAGATGTGACAGGCAGCATCTGGTTCTCAGAAAACACAGTGCTAAGAGTTACTGGAAAGGGGTGTGTAACAGGCCGAAGGAGCAGCATGGGATAGCTCAGGGCCCCACCTGGAATGAAGGTTTGCAGGCTAATGGCAATATTCCGCAGGGACTGCCTCCTCAGGAGATGGGTCGGGGTGGGATGGCGTGAGGAAGGGCAAGACGGTGAGAGAAGCCCCTGGAAATATCTAGTGCTGCCTCCAAGCTCTGGTGCAGGTGTACCTGCTGCTACCACTGTACCTGGGATAACTGTGCAGCGGCAGCATGTTAGATGGCCTGGAGCTTTGTGATACAGCACAAAGGGCTGGCCCCGGGGCCCAACTGTTATCGGGAGAGCGTTGTAAGAGTTCAAGAAAGCAACACATTATTGAACACTTCAAATGAAATGATGGAGGATTTGAGGCTATTTCTTTGTATGTTTTCGTTTGGCCTCCCAAGTATGTCATAGGTTGAAAGAGCAAACTATTTCCTCTGAGGTGGTTAAAGCGAGCACTTTATCTGAATATCTGAATTGTCGATTCCACAATACCCCACTTCGCATATGCTTCTTCCCCCAAGGTTCTGGAGAATATAAGGAACATCACTCCATTTTAAATGCGGTGATGTCGGAGGGGCGCCTGGATGACTCAGTCGGTTGAGCGTCCGACTTCGGCTCAGGTCATGATCTCATGGTTCATGAGTTCGAGCCCCGCATCATGCTCTGGGCTGACAGCTCAGAGCCTGGAGCCTGCTTCGGATTCCGTGTCTCCCTCTCTCTCTACCTCTCCCCGGCTCCCACTCTGTCTCTCTCAAAAATAAGTAAACACTAAGGAAATAAAGAAATGTGGTGATATGGGAAAAACATGGCAGCCGTAAACTTCCCATTGCTTCCGGCAGGTGCCTGAGCTACTTTGCAAGCTGAGAGGAAAACAAAAACAGGCGACTCTCTCCTTCCGCCTTCGGCATATACTCACCTTCCCACCTAGGCTCAGATGCTCTTGCTCCAAGGCTGTGACTCAGTAAGTGGAATCATACCCTCAAGTACGTTTGTTACTCAAACACTCCCCAAGTAACAGTCCCCAGGGGTATAGGTTTTAGGTGGATAAAATGCTGTTTGTGTATGAAGATGCTATTGCTCCTCAGACAGTTGCCCATGTGTAGCTGAAAACAAACACACAAACCAAACCCTAGCCTGTGACTTGTATTCCTCCTCCGCTATTGGTTTGTGACTACAATCACAGCTTCCGGATGGTTGACATTTTAAGCTCCCTGCTTTGCTTCAGAGAATGCGAATACCTCTGCTCTGAGGGAGCCACCCTGCCTCTCAGTCGGGACTGGGGAGGACAGTTTACTGTGGACGGTGCAGAAATTCCCCTCTTTATTTGACCTTTCAAGATTGCGATTAGAATGACAGCCTCTCAAAAGATAGCTTTGGTTATAATTCTTCCTTCTCCTCTTTCTGCTTCTGTTCTCCTTCCTCCCTCCGTCGCTCCCTTCCTTTTTTCCTTTGTGTCCTCTCCTCCTCCTCTTCCTCTTTTTCTTTCTCCTCCTTCTTCAAATATACACATTCCTGACTTCTCTCTTCCATCCAGCCCCTTCGGTTCCTTGTCATGCGTCTTCCTGCTCGCCAACGTCTTCTGTTCTAGCAAAGTCCCTGCAGGGCAGAGGTCCTCTCAGACTCTTGGTACTACACGTATGGGAAGTCCATCCCTGAGCAGGTGACATCCTTGAATTCTCAGTAATGAATACAAAACAGAGATAACAGAGAGGTCGTCTTTCAAATTTGAGAAACCTCTGAGCATTCTACCATCGAAATAAAGGACGGCACCATGGAATGGGCAGGCTACTCCTCTACTCCTCATTCATTTGTAAATGCAACTTACTCATTTCAGATGCATTGCCTTTTCTCAGTACTTGGTTCTGTTTCTTTCTGCCTAGAATGATTTTCTTCCTCTTCTTGGACAGGCCAAATATTCTCATATATCAAACCCCAGACCCACAACTCACTCATTCCACAAGGCCTTCTTTGACTGCTTTGGCCCATGAGGGGCCTTTTTCTTGGAGTGTTATAGTATTTATGATTAAAGCACTCATTCCAGTTGTTCTCTGCAGCAGAAACGCTCCCAAGGAGAGTCTCCCAACTTTTCCTTCACAATCCAGTATTTACTGAGATTAGTAGACCCACCTCTCCCTCACTCCTGATCATTCAGGCACAGGCTGCTGCTAGTGGTCTGAGGGGAAGGAAGACTCACTTGCCAGATCCTCAAAATGGGTCACAAAATGCAGGAAGTTGTTTGCTTTAATCTTAAAAGACTCGCTTACACATATTGAATTTTTTTTTGAAAGGATGTGGCAAAAAGACAGAGTAAACAAAAACCAGTTACTGAATAGTAGCTAAGTGTTTTTCTTTTACAAAATAAAATTTCAGTAATTTTTACTCTAATACAGAAATATTTAAAAAGTTACTAAATAGAATGGATATGAACCCATATCCTATGGATTTTCTTCATCAATGGATAAAGGAAAGGCACCAAGGATAGGTCAATGCTTTATATTAGAAATAAGGGTAAAATGATAAAGTCATACCCCCACCCCAAGAAGTGAGATGTTAATACTTATGTTTCCTGAGACATAAGAGTATCTGATGTTCCTCCTGTGTCAGAAGCCTTCTGTCAAACTCCCTGAGCTGCTGCTGTGATACCCGGACCTATGGAACACCTGCTTATGCCTACAACAGCCTCAGATTAGATAGAGCTGCTCCCTCAAATCACAGCTTCTCCTAAAAGCCCATGATGTCTACCCCACATGACTTAACTCAATGTATTTATTTATTTATTTATTTATTTATTTATTATTTTTTAAAGTTTATTTATTTTTGAGAGAGAGAGCGTGAGATCATGTGCAAGTGCAGGAGGGGCAGAGAGAGAGGGAGAGAAAGAATCAGCAGGGAGCCAGATGCAGGCCTTGACCTCACTCACCGCAAGATCATGATCTAAGCTGAAATCAAGAGTCAGAAGCTTAACCGACTGAGTCACCCAGGTACCCCTAACCTAATGTATTTATAGTCACACAACTTCAGCCCAAATTATTTCTCCAAACTTGCGACCCAGTTTAAACAATGCAATCAGAACGAGTGGATACACAATAATTATAGATTTGGAGAGAAGGATGAAAAGTTATACATACACACACACACACACACACACACACACTTTTATACACAGTTTTAAACAGGTTTTAATCTATAAAGTTTTATACATCTCTGAGTAATATACCGTTAAGGGAATTCGTATGGTAGAGTAACAAAAATTTGGTAACAAAGAAAAAAAGGGATTTCTAGTTCATTAAAAAAGAGCGACCAGAGCACAGTAACTAGTTATTCAACGTTTGACATAATCTCCAGTACTTAGAATCAGGTGAGATTGGCACTGAACTTACTAACGTGCCTTACTCAGGCGGTAACGGGGCAAAATAGGGTTTCGTTAAACTGTCCTCAATGGTCTAGGTCACAGAGAAAGCCAAATCGTCAAGACACTTTTTATATCAAAGGAAGGATGAGGCTTGATTAAATGAGCTGTGACCTTCTTTTCCTTAAAGAGCTTATCTCTGAAAGGGATGTGCCCTGATTGCATTATTATGAACTACATCCTTGTTATTTTCACAAGACAAGGGAAAGACGAGAGAATTAAGTAACAATAGAACTGGAAGGGATATTTATATTAGACATCAGAATTTCAATTTAAAATCTTTGCCCACTTGAAATTATTGTTTTAAGACCATTAAAAAATGCTCTTATATTTTAAATTAAATCTTCCATGTTTTGTGCTTCTCGGTCACTCTGCCTATCATTTTCCTTCTGCCAGACAATAAATGACTAGTGGGATAAAACGGCTTAGCTCTGTTTTAAGTAGTTTCACGAGGGGCTCCTGGGTGGCTCAGTCGGTTAAGCATCCAACTCTGACTCAGGTCACGATCTCACGGTCCTTAGGTCATGATCTTGGTTCGTGAGTTCAAGCCCTACATCAGGCTTTCTGCTGTCAACATGGAGCCTGCCTCAGATCCCCTCTCCCCCCCTTGCTGCCCCTCCCCCACTGGTGCACATGCTCTTTCTCTCTCTCTCAAAAAATAAACATTAAAAAAATAAACAAAACAGTTTCATGAAAAGGAAAGATTTTAAGTACCATGAGAATTGAAGAATGCCACAATGGGGGCTTTGTTCCTTCTAGGAAGGTCCTGATTACTGGTGTAAATGTAATTCTGATCATGTTTTTATCCACTGAGGAGGACCTCAGCTAATTTCCAGTTCTAATGTTCAATGTCAGGAAGACAAGAAGCATTGGTGGACAAAGAAAGGGACAGAAGTTGCCTGGTAGTTCTTCACCATGACCGGAGTACTTACGGGGCAGTGAGGTAACCCTCCAAAAAGCCAGCCACAAACATGATGATCTCATTGCTCAGGGCCTGAGAACCATACCCCGCTCTGATTTCCAGGACGCCCCAGCCTGTGGTTTTCACAGAGTCATTGTAAAAGCCATAGGCGTCCCCATTCCTGTCCAGTACGTTTTTGACTTGTACTGTCTTTTCAGCAGGCATCCAGTACACAGTTGCATAGTGGACTCCTGGAAGAAAAGAAATAACAGGATGCCATTTAACTGATTTGCCGATACACTTTTTCCCAGGTAACCAACAATTCCAACATAGTTGCTTTTAAGGAATCCCATTGTATTAGAATCGGGACAAATGCCACTGTAGTTTGCCCTTGTTACAAGTGGGGGAAAAACCAGAGCCTGATGAAGGGGGATGAGCTCAGAACATGGAGAACTAGGTCAAAGGTGGGGGGAAGTAATTAGAGCATCGCAGAGGTGGGTCTCAATGTTTCACCCTTAGAGATGGGATTCTGGGCAAGGCCAGGGCTGGGGCTCCTTTGATCCCCTCAGCCGTTGTATCAAAGCATCCATATTCTCAGGCTCCTTATTGTCTCTCTTTTGCCTAATTCTTCACACCTGACATTAGATTCCTATTTTGCGGGAAATAATATAAACTATTGCTTGTGAGCCTCTCGAGTTCTTGATATTTTTGTGAATTTATCCTGTCACGTCCTGTAGCCATCTCCCCCTACTGGTTCACCTCCATCCATCTACCCATGCTATGGATTGACCCCTCTCACTTTTTTGGGGAACTTGGTTCCATCCTGTGTCTTCCTGCTCCTGTACCCTAAAGCTCTCTTCCTGCCATGGCTCCTCCCACTGAAGTGGACTGACATGCTCCATTGTCTCATGCCTAAGGGAAAACCAATCACAAAAGGTCTCTTTGGAGCCTGGGACCAGATCTGGCCATCGCCAGAATCTCTCATTCCCTTCGTGAAATTATTCCAAATATATTCTAGGGCGTGCTGGGTCAGGAGCTATGCCAAGTGTGGTGAGAGAGCTACGAATATGACTGGCCCATTTCCAGACCTCACCTCTTAGAAAGAGGCACATGCTCACACACCACTTCCTCAACTTCCTCCCTTCCGCCTGCTGCAGACTGGTATTCATCCGCATCACGCTACCGACACTGCTCTGGTTGGGGTCACCGACGATATCCTTGGATCTTAATGTCGCGTGAACTGCCGAAAGCCTTTGACGCTGGTGACCACTTATTCTTAAAACTCTTTCTTCCCCTGCATCTGGGACAGCATGAATCTCCTGAGTCTCCTCCTCCTCTGCCTGCTTTTACCCTCATTCTCCCCCTGGGTTTTTCTTTATCTTGTACGCCCAACGCACACTTGATAACATTAGCTGGATGATTCCATAAACGAAAGAAATTCCAAATATCCAAAACAGAATTCATATTCTCTCTCACCCATCCTCCACCTTCTGCTTCCTATCTCTGTGATCTTTCCACCTGAGACCCAAGCCCATCCAGGCCTCCTCTCTCTTCTGCAAACTCATGTTGAATCAAAGCCTCCTAAGTATCTCTTCCTCCAGTCTCTTCCTCTGCAGCATGTTACTTCAGGTATCACAACTAGCCTTAACCATAAAAAAGGCCTTTTTGAAGGTCCCTCTGACCTGTAATTCGTTCTTCATACTCTGCCAGAGTGACTTTCCTAAAATGCAAACCTGATTTGTTTACTTGCCTACCAAAAATCTTCAGTGACTTCCATTTCCTATAAATAAAGTTCTTCAGCTTATACTCTTGGCCTTCATGATCTGGTTTCTGCCTACCTATGCATCTTCATCCACTACCCCACGCACTTGGTGATCTGGAAGCCATTGTATACCACTGTCCAACCTGCCATTAGCTGGTCCAACACCTCTCACTTTGCATATGCTGTTTCCTCTACCAGAGAGTTTCTGCCTTGTTAACCACACAGCAATCTCAAAATTGCTACTTAAGATGTAGGAAGTAGCACCCACTTCATGGAGGCTCGCTTGCCCTACAAGCTCAATGTAACTTGCTCGTAGGTGCATCTTCTTTGGGCCTATCACATTGCACTGTAACTCACATGTCTTCAGCTGCTTCTAGCCTATGAACTCCTTGAGGCCAAAGACTCAGCACTAGTATATTGCTTAGCCTATGGCAGATACTCAGTAAGTATTTGTGAAAGGAAAGGAGACGGAGGAAGAAAAGGAAAAAGAGAAAAGAAATGTAGAAAGGAAATGGTACGTGATGCATTTGTTTCTTGGCCTAAGAAACTATGGCACAGCCGCTCAGGTGAAAGACCAACTTCATATTCAGGTCTTCAAAGAGGTAGGAAGAAGCCGGAATGACTCTCGGGTTCCAGACTGAGACCCAGTGGATGGATGTTGTATCATTGACTCAGAAAGGGAGCAGATGGGGAGGGAGGGAATATGAATTTAGTTTTGGACATACTGTGTTTTTAGTGGTTAAGATACTAGAAAGTTCAGATTCAATGTTTATAAACGTTTTTTTGTTGTCAACATTAAAAATGGACTCAACATTTTATTTATCGATTTATTGTATTGATGCAAAGATTGTCTATCAAATGAGTGCTAAAAATATAATCTTAAAACTAGAGTATCAAAGCACCTTGTTCCAAGGGGGCTGGGTGATTGGCTGGGACTTGGTCAAGCTTAGAAGCTAATGCTAATAATGACCCTTGAAGAATGATTCTTAGCAGGAAAGTCATTTTACTTCTGAGCAAAGTCATGACCATAATGGTGGACTTTCTTTCTTTTCTTTCTTTCTTTCTTTCTTATTTATTTATTTGAGAGGGGGTGAGAGAGAGAGAGAGAGAGAGATTGAGAGAGGCAGAGGGAATCCCAAGCAAGCTCTGTGCTGTTAGTGCAGAGCCTGCTTGGGGCTCAAACTCATGAACTGTAAGATCATGACCTGAGCTGAAATCAAGAGTCAGACACTCAACTGGCTGAGCCACCTAGGTGCCCCTGATGGCCTTTCTTTAAAAATGGCTAAGTGGTTGGGGCACCTGGGTGGTTCAGTCAGTTGAGCGTCTGACCCTTGATTCGTGTCCAGATCATGATCCCAGGGTTGTGGGATTGAGCCCCGTGTCTGGCTCTGAGCTGAGCGTGGAACCTGCTTAAGATTCTCATTCTCTCTCTTTCTCTTTCTCTCTCTCTCTCCCCCTCTGTCCCTCTCCACCGTGTGTACTCTCTCTCTCTCTCAAATGAAAAAAAAAATTTGGCCAAGTGAAAATAATGACATTACTAAGCATAGGTAGATTCACAGTACTTAGTTAAACTCTGGGTGACAAATAAGAGTCTACTTGTTAATGAAGCCGATTGGCTGCAATTTGACAGTTGTGGGTAGCATCCATAGCAACTTCTCTTCTTTTGCTACCAAATGCAATAAATATGTTTTCCAGATTGATTCTGGATCACAGTGCCTTGGCCTCAGTCTTTCCCTAGCTTTCCTCACACCTTCTCTTCTACCCTCACCTCCAGTGAGTCTTATAGGAAAGTGAAGAAAGCAGGCTGACTATATAAAAGCAGCTCCCCCCACCCCCCTCACAACTGCTGCATCAGGGGCAGAGACAGAAACAGAAAGTGTAAAGGGAAGAAGCAAGGTGAGCAAGCCTCGCCAGGCTCTTCCCTTTCTGTTCCACCCACGTGGCATGCTTTTAGGTTTGTTCCCTTTCTCTGAAACCTCAGCATTTCTCCCTGAACACCGGCCGTGGCCTTCCCCAACTTCACCTTCCATTCCAGCAGCCCCTCTGGACATAAACTTGGCTTGCTCCCTCTCCCAAGCACTCAAGGGCTGTGTGTTCACTGTTGCCGGCACTCCGTAACTTCCTGACCACAAATAATGAACTTCTGCAAATCTGTGCTTGTTTTTGACACTAGTGCGCCTCCATGCTCGAAAGAAACCTTTTCCCTTAAGAGAATTCGGTGATAAAAATTTTCCTGCTAACACACTGACTGATTTAGCACGTGCCTTGAGAATCTAGCCAGCATCTAAGTTTTACACTCCCCCCACCAAATGAGGTATTCCCTGCCTCAAGGTTTTCTCCTTGCATCAACTCTTTCTGGTTTTCCTGGCACTGTGCTACTTTCTGATGTTCTTAAATCCTTTAATAGTTTTTATTTTATTTTATTTATTTTTTTGGAGAGAGAGGTGGGGAGAGGGGGAGGGAGAAGGAGGGAGAATCTTAAGCAGGCTCCACGCCAAGTGTGGGGCTCGATACCACGACCCTGGGATCATGACCTGAGCCAAAATCAAGAGTCAGACAGTCAATGGACTGAGACACCCAGGTGCCCCAATTAAATCCGTTAGTAGTTTAAGCTATTGCACTTTTCTATTTTTTTTAATTTTTAAAATTTTTATTTTATTTTAAATTTATTTATTTATTTTGAGAGAGGGAGAGAGAGAGAGAGAGCGAGCAGGAGGGGCAGAGAGAGACAGAGAGAGAGAGAGAAGCCCAAACACACTCCATACTGCCAGCACAGACCCCGACGCGGGGCTGGAACTCATGAACTTTGAGATCATGACGGGAGCTAACACCAAAATGTGGACGCCCAAATGACCGAGCCACCAGGCGCTCCTCTATTTTTTTTTTTATACATCTCCATGTTGGGAGGCAGATGTTGTGAAAAGGATAAGCAATAGCAAACAGGTAGAAAACTATACTTTTAATCCCAAACTAGCTTTATACCAACTCTGTGAAGACAGAGTGGTCCTGCTGACCAACGTATACCCTGGGAGCACTGCACCTGGCAAAATACTGTTTCTGGGTGAGTCTAGTTTAATTGCATGTGTTCTTAAAATGAAAGTGAAGTTTATTAGGCCATTCACAGAAGTTAGTCAAAGCAAGTCATTATGTCTTCAAGCTCAGGGAAGGGGTTTGGGGATAGTTCAGACACCCAAGGGGCAAGTGCCACTTGTTGATATATTCCCTAGAGTTCTTAACAGGGAAATGAGATTTAAAACTTTTTAACAGCAACGTCTTCAAAGCCAACGCATTTGATAAATATCTGGGAGCGTTACTTTATAAAAACAAAGCATATTTCTTCTATAAGATAAAAATGGAAGAGGTCACCTCATTTTTATATTACTCTGCACATCAAAACCCAAACGCTCACATTAAATTTATTGACTTGTGTATTCTAACATTTTCTATGAGTTGTTTTCGGCTGGAAAAAAAAAATCCTAACACTGTCTTAGCATTTGTAAAATAGTCATAAGTGGCTTAAGTCGCCCTCTCCCATATTTGGAACCTAATTTCCCAAGCACTTCATTCATGACAAAGTAAGTGGTTTTCAACCCAGAGCAATGAAATTGTACCTAATATATTCAGTAAGTTAGGAAGAGAAAAGGAGGAAGAAAGGGGAGGAAGGATACAAAATAGGTAAGAGAAAATAGTTTAAAAATTAAGGTTGCAACTTAAAGCTATTCAGATTGAGTTTTGCTAAGTAGTGTTGACTCTGGTCCTTAAAGTGTTTTTCTCCTTTACGTCCACTGACCATGATCTCTCAGTATCTCTTGGCATACCTTGGCAGTATACTTCCCCACTTCCCTTCTCGGGAAGGGCTCAGTAAACTGCTATCTGGATTTTAGATTTGATTCGGCTCTTCATCAGAATCACTAAGAAAATAACTGATTCATGAACGAACGACCTCCAGGCAGCAAAATTGTAAGTGTTTCAGCTCTCACTCCCAGCGGAAATCAGAGCCTGGGACTCTTGCTGGATGGAGGACTATTTTGGGAAAGTGCTCCCTGGGAATGGGGATGGGGAATGGGGAAAGTGAGGCCAGGAAGGAGGGAAAAGCTAATTCGAAGGTGCGATTTGAGATGGCCCGAACAGCGGTGTAGATAAACCCCTGATGACCCCATCCCAGGGATGGAAGGAGGAGCATTTATCCACCTGCTCCATCCTGCTTTGGGCAAAGGCTGCCCTGTGGGGTGTTCAATCCCTCTTCCCCGGTTTGCAGATGCTCCAGTGCTAGGTGGTTACCACGCCAGAGAAGCTCTGAGGTAGAAAGCAAGGAATCCCTACAGCGTGGCTAGGGTAATGTGCCTTACCTTACAGCTTCAGAAGCTCGAATAAAGGGCAGTGAGAAGGTGTGAGGTGCAATGCATAACGTGCCCAATATATTAGGTAAGTAGAGAGGGACATTTCTTTTAAAAAATAGTGTCAGGGGTGCCTGGGTGGCCCAGTCAGTTAAGCGTCCCACTCAGGCTCAGGTCGTGATCTCCTGGTTCCTGAGTTCAAGCCCCGCGTTGGACTCTGTGCTGACAGCTCAGAGCCTGGAGCCTGCTTCGGATTCTGTGTCTCCAGAACTCTATCTCTGCCCCTCCCTCACTCAAGCTCTATGTCTCTCTCTCTCAAAAAAAGTGAATAAACATTTAAAAAAATAGAGTCGAAGAAACAAAACGCTAATGTAGAAAAATGCCGAGACATTTGCCTGGATATGGAATGATCCCTTTCCTTCATTCCCTTGGAACGTACCTATTCCTCACTGCTAGTTTAAATCAAAATTCTTGCTAAAAGTCTAATCCACTTGGCCCCTTTCTGATTCTGCACTCTTAGCTCACTCCTCATCTAGAACACTCTTTAGTTTACACGCATTTGGGTGAATTTGGTTCACAAACTTGAATTACAAGCTCCTTGAGTATCAGAGGTGGCGTCTGTTACTTCATTCATTGACTCCATCGGGCCTATCAAAGTGTTCTATTGATTATGTGACTGCCTACATCCCGAACTTTCACACCAGCTGGGAAGGTCACACTTTCACCCTAGCTGGGAAGGGGACAGGCTGGTATTGTCTGTATATTAATTCTAATGGTGAATTCGAATTTTGGTATCTTAGGTTTGCAAATGCTGGTTGCAACAATTCGCCACTACCTCATGTGCTGGGATTGTCACTGCATTTGCAAGGCTAACTGACACATTTCGGAGCAAGCCCTGAATCAAGAGACTTTCACAATTTCCCCCTGGAAGACTGTAACGTGATACCTGCTGTTTGTGCGGATGAATTTCAAGTTTTAGATGAAAGTTTCCTCATAATTTCACTACCTCTCTTAGTTTCATCTTTTACTGCATTAAGTTCCTGTTTTGCAGTAGTACAAAGAATCAACATAATAACAGTAATAAATTTTCTAACTACATCCTTTAAAAAAATTTTTATCCATTTATTTTGAGAGAGAGAGCGCAGTGGAGGGGCAGAGAGAGAGAGAGAGAGAGAGAGAGACTCCCAAGCAGGCTCCACACTGTCAGCACAGAGCCTGATGTGGGGTCGACCTCACAAATTGTGAGGTCATGACCAGAGCCAAAATCACGAGTTGGGTGTTTAACGAACTGAGCCATCCAGGCACCCCAGGAGGCTAGGTAAAGTTCAATCTTCAAGTGATTGTGAAATATAAGTTGTAGGAGCAACTGGAACTCACTCCATTTTTTTTTTTTTTAAAGATGAAGCACAAATGCATTTTAAAAACTTAAAAAATTGAACAAAATAAATCCTTTGAGATTCATTCCATTTTTGGTGCTGCTACCTCTTTTGCTATCTTAATAGTTAATGCTTTATAATTTAGAATCTTTCCTCCACCCCCAAAAAACCCTAAAAGATAACAGGTGACAAAAGTAAAAATGATGCGTAAAAAAGTGTGAAAACAAAAATTTCTGTTTTGTACGTCAGACATGGTTCCAAGCTGGAGTTTACATGATTCATAGCTTACTTATTATGAAAAGTTTTTAAAAAATATTCTACCTTGATTTAAAGACTTGAAGGAGGATCCTCTTACATTTTCTTCTGGAGAAAGATTTTGATCTTTGCTGTCAGATTCACATTTCCAGAAGGACCAGGAAACTAATTTTAATAATAAAGGCGAATGGGCACTTTCCCCAGAAGTTGTTCTGGAACTTATCTTGTACACATTTTTATAAACAAACTGATAGAGGAAGAGCACAAGACAATATTCAAGTTTACCAAGAACACTGACTTCTTTGGAGTCTGAAACCCCACGACAATGGGGATGAGCCGTAGGAAGATTTAGTGAGGCTCAGAAAGACCAAAAAGAGTTGGGAAATTCTTGATTCAGGATTAAATCATGGTGAATAAAATTGCATTTAGAGGGGCGCCTGGGTGGCTCAGTCGGTTGGGCGGCCGACTTCGGCTCGGGTCATGATCTCGCGGTCCGTGGGTTCGAGCCCCGCGTCGGGCTCTGTGCTGACGGCTCAGAGCCTGGAGCCTGTTTCGGATTCTGTGTCTCCCTCTCTCTGACCCTCCCCCGTTCATGCTCTGTCTCTCTCTGTCTCAAAAATAAATAAACGTTAAAAAACATTTAAAAAATTGCATTTAGAGAAATCAAGGTGATTTCAATCCATCAGTTATAACCCAGGAAAGAGACCTAGGGCACTGCTCACTTTTCTGCAGCACCTGCTTAACATGCTGGTGTGTACTCCAAATCCCTGAAACGTTGGACCATGATTAAGGAAAAAACCCTGCTTTTATAACAAGTTGTTACTTCACAGCACGTAGACTATCATCTGCAATCCTGGTTGTCTTATCAAAAGAGCCATGATGACTTTCCAGAGAAGGGAAACGCCAACGGCCAATAGTAACGGTCACTCGGTTATACATCCCCCACCGTTCGGGGCGCTGTCTGCCACAACCACCTTATGACACAGACACTACAATACCCACGTTACAGAAGAGGAAACTGAGGTATAGAGATAGTAGATAACTGGCTGAAGGTCACACAGTAAGTATGGGAGCCAGGACTGAAACACAGGCAGTCTGGCTCCATGGTTTCTGCTTCTAGAATTCCATGCTACCTCTCTCATATTACACTTCCAAAAATGAACTGCCACAGAAAGAATGAACACATGGAACAACTACCTCAAGTGAATTTGGAAATAAGAAGGGCCTCAGAGTTAAAGGATCAACTGAGAATAGCCTCAACCAAAGATCTACCAAGGCACCTGAAGGAGACTGAACAGCTCCCAAGACGGCAAATCCCCCACAACACATAAAGGTATTAGCCTATCTAGAGAGGCAATGATGGTCTCCGGTGGGCACCGGTGAGTCATGGAAGTGTGGAAGAGGCAGTGTCCCAGAGTCAAGGGCCAGCTGTGCCAGGCAAGCGTTGTCTAGGCCAACGGAAGCCTCAGTCTTACTGGGGAGCAAATCAATCAGGCCTTCAGCCTGAGAAGCCCTGATATTATCTGGTGTAATTTCATTATAAGAAAGTGGCTGGGGCAATCTGCTCAAACTTAATTATTGGTATTTTGGTGAAGAGACTCTGGCGCATACCAGGGTGAATCAGCTTCTTTGTATCTGATCAGCTCTAGAGCTCGGGAGAGAATGCATTTCCAGAATCTAGCCCTGCAAGTCCAGGGGCCAGATTTGGAACCAGTTTTACCAAAGCACATGCCAACTTAAAAGTTCTCGGCAACCAACTCATCTCTTTCCCTAGTGATGTGACCTCACTATACACACCACTTAGAAAAATTATGTAAGACATTCCTAAAAACAAATATGGGGCTTTTCAATCTGGAAGGATAAAGGTAATGCTATTAAATGGCTAAAGTGTATAACAGTTTGAAAGACAGGCAAGGAGGAATGTGCAATTGTTTGCCAATGTTTCTGTAGGAATGAAGCTACCAAGTAAGCTTTAAAAATTAAGGATGGGGCGCCTGGGTGGCTCAGTCGGCTAAGCGTCCGACTTCGGCTCAGGTCACGATCTCACTGTCCGTGGGTTCGAGCCCCGCGTCGGGCTCTGTGCTGATGGCTCAGAGCCTGGAGCCTACTTCAGATTCTGTGTCTCCCTCTCTCTGACCCTCCCCCGTTCATGCTCTGTCTCTCTCTGTCTCAAAAATAAATAAACGTTAAAAAAAAATTAAAAAAAATAAATAAAAATTAAGGATGTTTTTGGATTAATGGGTGCACACTGGTAGCTATCAAAATCATCCCAGGGAGATGAAAGTGCAATCCCTTCAGTGTTTGTTGGGTACTCATCAAATTCAGAGTACCGAGCAGGGCACTTCAGAGAAAACATGACAAGCAAGAGGTAGCAAAGGCTGTCAGTCTAGCAGAAGGGTAAAACAGAGCAGAAAAGTTGCACCGGAAAGCAGGTTACTATGGGTGGAACAAAGGAAACAGATCACGTCTGTTCTAAGTAATCAGTGTGGGCATCACCAGCTGTTCCACAAGACCGTGGTAAGAAGTCTTTTCCGGATTGCCAGGCACAGTGCTGTCAGGATCACTGGCCGCAGAAACTTCCGAGCTCTTTGCCTTGACTCCTGACCAAACTGGCCTGGTGTCAGCTGATTATTTGGAGACCTAGTGTAAGCAGCTGTTTCTTATCAGGTGATAACTTCTTAAATAAACAGTGCCTCATCTTCAGAAAAACAACGTCTCTACCTCACTCCTCAGGCTGTCCCCTCCATCTAATGAACATTTAAAACAACCCAGGGGTGCCTGGGTGGCTCAGTTGGTTAGGCGACCGACTTCGGCTCAGGTTATGATCTCGCAGTTTGTGAGTTGGAGCCCCGCGTCGGGCTCTGTGCTGACAGCTCAGAGCCTGGAGCCTGCCTCGGATTCTGTGTCTCCCCCTTACTCTAACCCTCCCCTGCTCACCACCCTCTGTGTTTCTCTGTCTTTCAATAATAAATAAATGTAAAAATAAACAAATAAACAAACAAACCCGAAAACTCCAGAGAACAGAAAAGTGAGAAGGGTTTCACTCATCATTCTGGACACAAAAAGCCATTTCCGTTTCTGGAGCACTTTCTAGCCTGTCCCAGGCACGTCTGAATGAGCAGCTGGGCTAAAAGTGTGGCATGAGCGCCACCTCCATATCCTAGGCAAGGAACAGAATGTGCAGGTAAATCAGGAGTCAGGGGTCTGGGGGTGCATGGCTGCTGATCCCAGAGGCCCAGGCAGTTTAAAAGACTGGAAAGATTTAAGAGTGGTAAGTGGGCAAGTTGTGAAAGCAAAGAGCTTGAAATCTGATATTTGTGGTTGCTTGTCGATGGAAGGTGGTGTAGTAAGAATCAGTACACTCATTTGGGAAGGGGTTTGCTCTCCCGAACTCCACCCTACTCTTGCACAAGTTCAGCACAGAAAAGGGCTTATGAAATAAACTTAATCCTCCCTTAATATTACTGTTGAAGTCTTTCAAGTGTCTATGGTTAATCTTGGTCTTATCCATTGGGAATAAAACTGATAAATCCAGGAGTTTTTTTGTTCTTGTTTGCTTTTTTGTTTCGTTTTGTTTTTGTTTTTGTTTTTTTCACAAAGGGTATAGATTGGTGTTAATATCTGTAAGGATAACACCCGTTTTACAAAGGGGGTTGTATTTAAGTAAATGCCATTTGTCAACTCAGCAACGACTTCACTTGCTGCGTATCTGAACCCAGACAATGAATTTCTCTCAATTTCAAACGTTCTGTAGAATGAGGATAACAAATCCTATTTAAGGTTGTGGTAAGCATTATAGGAAAAGCCCTTTAGCACACCGCCTGGCACATATCAAGCTGACAATACCAGGTTGCGGTTATTTTAAACCAAAGTCATTGGCAGTTGAGAAGAAAAACTGGCAGTCCGCAATCAGACCTCTAAGATGTGAATAAATACATTTTATTTATAAATATATTTATATTTAAATATTTTATTTATTATTTATTTATTATATTTTATTTATATTTTATTATTAATTTATTAATTTATTATATATTTATTTATTATATTTATTATCAATATATTTATTTATACTGGTTCTTTTAGGACCAGTAGAGAAAGGCTCAGCAAGCCAAGTGTCGTGCAGGAGCGAACTGATTTATTGGCCAAGAATTCTGGCCAACACTTCTTAAGTTCGCAGAAGACACCCCGTGCCCTTCTCGGGGGCCATCCCCGAGCTGCGGCGGGCCGCAGCGGGTCCGGCCCGTCCCCCCGCCCCGCGGCGTCCTCCCAGAACCCAGACACCCGCTGGGAGTCAACTTGGCCGAGCCCGGGCGCGGGCGCGGGCGGGAGCGCACGGAGCGGCGGCGGGCGCAGCGCGGGGCACGCAGGCGCCTGTCCTCGGACTCCCCCTCCCCGGGGCCTCAGGTCCTCGGGGCGCGCACGACTCACCTGCCAGGCTCGGCGACACCGCGGCGGCCAACAGCAGCAGCAGCGGCAGCAGCGGCGGGGTCGGCGGCGCGGACAGCCCGGGGCGCCCGTCCCGGCTGCGGCGGGCCATCGCTCGGCGGCCGCGACCTCCCCTGGTTGGACGAGGCAGCTGTCGTGAGAGCGGCTCTAGGGCCGGCTGCACCGCGCAGCGTCTCCGAGGTTGGGGCGTCCCTAACTTCCCTCTTCCATTAGCCCTGCCTGTTTGGGGCTTTTAGGGGCGAGGAAGCCTCACGTGGCCTTGGGAACAACCTTCGCCCCGCCGGGCCCCAGTCTGGGAAAGGCGGGTCCTTTCTGACCCTTTAGCACCCTGTGGGCTGGGCTGGGCAAGTTCCCCAGCTGCGCTTATGCGATCTGGAGAGGGTACGTGCCACTTTCCCTGCGCTCGTCGGGCAGTTTTGCGGCCCAAGGTCTGAACGAACCAGTTCACATCAACACCGCTAGCCTCTGTCGCCAGGTTCGGCCACTCGTCTGTAGCTGCTGGGATGAGGCACCCTGGGCGATGGTGACAGGCATGCCTATACGCAGCTCTGCTTCTTTGCCATTCTGCAGTGGTCTTCACGGGTCCCCTAATCCCTCAGTGATCAGTGCCCCTCCATCTCGGCTGTTTAACCTAGATCCATTTGCTGCAGCCCAGGACTTTCGCTCCTTTGCCGTTCTCTCCATTGGCTGGAGCCACCACTACAATGTGATTCAGACGGGGCTGAAACTAGATCTATCCCTGAGTTCCCGCGAAGTTCCCATTTCTGTGGGGGGGGGGGGGGTCAGTTGACATTGTGAAGTAGGCAAAACTATGCCTTGGGTGACATTGTGAAGTTGGCAAAAGGTGCCCTAGGTGACATTGTGAAGTAGGCAAAATGCATTTTATTTCTTCCATAAGCATTTGTTGAGCCCATCTTATGTGCCAGGTGCCCGGGATATACAGACAATTAAGAGCATGTCCTACCAGACAAGAAGGGACAAAGGCCTATTAAATAAGCGGGTGCTCAGAAGTTGCCATTAGTACTGTAACAGAGCTATGGTTAAGGTACAGTGTGGGAACCCAGGACGGGGACAAGCCACTACAGAGTGGGGTGGGGAGGCGCTAGGTACCCCACTCTTTTCTCTTGGTCTTTCTTGCAAGCTTAACTGAGATGTCAAGGGGAGATGGGAAGGGAGGACAAGAAGCAGCTTTCTTAGAGAGGGAGATACATTTACAGTTGTTAGAAAAGATGTAGAACAATTACACCACATCTCTGTGCAAATTGTTGAACACAAGTCCTAAGCCATCATTTTGTTTGGTGACAGCACCGATTACAGTACCTGGATGATAACGTCACTTAACGAATGAAGGAACTGAGGACATTGCAAAAAGTGCACATGTTTCTTCAAGTTAGAAAATTAAAGTGAAGGCAAATTATGAGGATTCTGGCTGCGCCACCTTGGGAAGAGAGTTACGTGGGACATTCAAAGAAGTTGTGCCGCCCCAGATATTTGAGTCATGCTACCCTCTACCACCTTCTTTCATCTTACTAATCCTTCCAATGCAAGGAGCCAAGTATTTGGATGTGATCATGTATGTAAAAATACCTGGTGGGAGCTATGAGACATGCATTCATCTATTAGGTAGTCATCAAATACTTGTTGACTTCCATGTTCCAGACATAGAGCAATAAGCAAGGTGGACAAAATCTCTGTTCTCACAAAGCTTGCGCTCTAGTGGGGGAAGCAAATTATGTAAATAAATTAATTCAATCAGGGTTTCTCAACTTCAGCACTGTGACATTTTGGGCCATACAATTCTTTGTTGTTGGGGGTTGTCCTGTGTATCCCCTGGCCAGTATCCACTAAGTGCCAGTATCATCCCTCCCGCCAAGTTGTAACGATCTCAACGACTCCAGACTAATTGCCAAATGCTCCCCTAAGGGGCAAAATTGCCCTCAGTTGAGAATCACTGGATTGGATGATGATACATCTTACCTTCTTTAAATTGGAGGCGGGGCAGGAGGGTTACTTCTCAGGGAGGGATATGAGCAGCCAAACTCACACCAAACTGAGAAGAGAAGGACCACAGAAGATGTTGACTATGAAAGGTCTTTATCACTTTTCTGGCAGACATGTGTGGTTTGGGGCGTCTCACCAGCCATTACCTTATTCCTGGTGCTACTTTTTCCTGAATCTGGGCTCCACTGGTTTA
This sequence comes from Panthera leo, assembly GCF_018350215.1. Classification (NCBI taxonomy): domain Eukaryota; kingdom Metazoa; phylum Chordata; class Mammalia; order Carnivora; family Felidae; genus Panthera; species Panthera leo. The sequence continues at coordinate 47,763,927 of NC_056685.1, forward strand.
GGAGTTTCAGTGAGCAAGAGGGAGGCATGTTTCCACCCAGAGACACAATAATAGTTTCATTGAGCTGGGATTTGAAATTACCGCTTGGTCTTCACTGGGCTTCTCTGGAAAAAAATAAAAAGGACGCGAATGGGATTATTGTGGTGGTTAGAGTGGTTGAGCCTGACAATGAAATGGAAATACAGCTACAGAGTAGTAGGAGGGAGCAGTAGAAGAAGCTCAGGGGAGTTCCTACTGAAGTGATTAATGAATGTGCTGTCACCTCACCTAGGCAGCACCACCAGGGACTAAGTCTCCTCACCCCTCTAGGCAAACAACCCCAGCCGGCTGAGATACTGGCCCCAGTCTATAGCTGGGTGACCAGTTACAGAAACAGAGATGGTGACCTCTGTGTTTCTTTCCTTGCTGTAACATATATATGATGGATTCAAAAGTGTACAGTTCCAGAATGCAATGCACACATGTAAATTTATTTCTTCTCATAACTAACTTAGCATTCAAACACTTATCCACTGACAGGAGAGCTTTTCACAGGTCAAATTTTGGGTTATTCAGTCTTATTTGGGCTAAGTCCTTACCATCCTTTGCCTTCTCTGTATCCTTCCCCATTTCCTGGACATTGATCTCAGTTTCAGTCATCTTACATATTGACCTGATATTGGATAAGAGGCATCTACTCTGTGAGTCACCCTCTGGGCTTAGTGGCCTCCACCGAGATGTGGTTTATCTTTTCTGATCCTTTATCTGTGGTTCTTGGCTTTGAGTCTAGATTCTTACACATTCTGTGTGTATTAGTTAGGGTAATGCTAGCTATTGTGACAAATAAACTCCAAAAGTTCAATGGGTTAATACAACAGAAGTTTATGTGTGGCTCATATCCCAGTTCAGTGTGGGAGTTCTTAATTTGTATGTGGCTTCCTTTCATTTAGAAATTTAGAAACCCAGAGGTGCCGGGTGGTTCAGTCAGTTAAGCGCCTGACTCCTTGATTTCGGCTCAGGTCATGATGTCACTCACGGTCGTGGGATTGAGTCCTGCACCGGGCTCTGCGCTGAGTGCGGAGTCTGCCTAAGATTCTCTCTCTCCCTCTGTCTCTCCCCCTGGTCTCACTCTCACTCTCTCTCTCAAAAAAAAGAAAAAGGAAAAAGAAATTTAGAAACCCAGCTTCCTTTCATCTTGTGGTTCCACATTCCCTGAGGCAGAGGCTCCCAAACTTTGTTGGTTCATAATGTCCTTGGGGTCTCAGCAATATATTCTTGGGGCTGCAGACCAAAAGAAATATCTAATAGTTCCTTTTATTTAGTGGTTAGTGCTAAACAACTTAATAATAGTAGTTTTCTCAGTGTCCTGGGACAGTGGTATGCTTTCTTCAAAAATCAATAATATCCCAAATACACTCTTCAGTTCATTATGGTGTGACCTACTGGTATTACTATTTCCTGTGAAAATTTAATATATTCTAGGCACGTCTTGTGAACTCATTATGGTTGTCACACTAGAGGCAGAGACAATCACCCTAGGACCTTGGAGTCTTTTCTTCCAACCAGAAGAAGGGGAAAGAGTATAGTGTAGCCCTGCTTTTTAATCACTTTTGCTCGTATTCCACTGGCAGTCTCTAGACATATCGCCATACCTATATGCCAGAGAGGCTGGGAAATGCAACAGTTTGTACCTGGAACATCACCCCCCAGTAGGGAAACATGATTTTTTGTGGGCAGCTAGCTGTTTCTGATACTATTTGGCAACCTCTCCATCCAGATTTGGATTCTACTGGGTCCTTTGGCTCATTCTCAAGTGTGTCTGATCTCTGGGGTGTGGCAGTAGGGACTCAAAGATACTCTAATGTGTGTCGATTAGTGAGCCTTTCTGGGGGTACATCTCCCCAGACACTTCCCCCAGTTGTTGCTACTCTACAAATCAGGTGCCGTGAGGGGCACACAACTTCATTCTAAGTTTTGCAAGTTCGTGAACTATGCTCTGGAAATTTTAAACATACTTTCCTCTGGTAATTCGAGACCTATCTTGGGTTTCTGTTACCAAATATTTCCACACGCAGCCCCACCCAGTAAGTAGGTGACTCACCCCCCCCAAAGGAAGGGTGGTACTGGCCTTTGCATCAACCCACTACACATTTCTCTTATCAACTCTTCAAACTTTTTACTTCTTTGGATAAAACTAATTCAACATTATTATAATTCTTATTCAAATTTATCTTTTTAATATATTTTTTTAAATTTTATTTTATTTTTGAGACAGAGAGAGAGAGACAGAGCATGAGTGGGGGAGGGACAGAGAGAGAGAGGGAGACACAGAATCCGAAGCAGACTTCAGGCTCTGAGCTGTCAGCACAGAGCCTGACCTGGGGCTCAAACTGATAAACCACAAGATCATGACCTGAGCCGAAGTCGGACGCTTAACCAACTTAGCCACCCAGGTGTCCCCCCAATTTATTGTTCTCGAATATGCTTTATGCCCTTTTATTTAAATCTATGTCTTTAAAGGTTCCAAACCAAGTTTTTGAATATTTTAAAATATTTTCCTCTCCCAGAAGAAAGGTTACAACTTTGAAGACTATGGTCTTTGTCTACTCAAGACCTCAAAAAGACACAAATTTTACGCTTTGATCTTTCAGTATTTTCATTTTTCCTCCCTTGAGCAATGAGCCTTGGACTCTTGGAATAAATAGAGTGAAGGAAGCTTTACAAGATTAAACAGTTTCTCAGAAGACAAATGTGTAGGGCAATGTCTTAGACTGCTATCCAACTATTCTGTATGTTTACTTCTATAACTAATTCTTCTCGTCTTTTCTATTCTTTCCCTCCATTATTGTGTGTAGGCCGTTTTGGTAGTTAAACTTATCATTTGGCCTATAGGTGTCAGAAGATAGAGCTGAGATGGCTACAGAACCGAAGAAAGGATGGACATGCCTCAGAAATCTTGGACTTGGGTTTGATGCTTGTGGAGCTAGTTTTGACTACTTCCCACACAGTACTGTGATGTGTGCCTGTCCTTTCTGCTACTCACTGGCCTGCCCTTTCTATAAGCTGCCACCCATTATACTTGCCAGGCTGCACATGTCTTGCAAGTTGCATACACGAAAGAGGGGCTGCCCTTGGTCAGTGATTGTAGGGTAATCAGCATGTGTTGGCTTTAGGGTCATGGCATACAGGTGAGAGGTGTATCAGCAATGGTTTACTGCAGCCAGAGATGTAGCACTTAAGAAAGAAGTTTCTGTACAAGTTGAATACTGACACAGTAGTTTGTGATCACTCTTTTTCCTACAGCTGACACACACGAACTTTTTACCCTGCCGATAGGCATCTTTATACCCATCTGTCCCTCCAAAGAGGCTGAAAAAGTCACTCCCAAATACTTTTAGGATACAGAGGATTTTCTGCATTGTTTAAGGATGTAATCTGGTGCCAGACAGCCCTTTTTTTCAAAATGTTCTAAATCTCTTTTTCTAGCTCTTGCCGAAATTAAGTGGCTACATCCTGGAGTACCTACCACTGGCTTCCTCTATTTTTTTCTCTACTGTTAATAATTTAGCATCACCTCTTCATTCTATAGACAGAAGTACAAATGCCCAATAAAAACAACTGCAAATTAAACCTTTCCTTCGTGGGGCTTAACCTTGACTATAGATGTGAAATATTTCGGTGATGCATGTCCCTGCTTTTCTTTCAGGTTATAAGAAAGGACTTAAACCTGAATGGTACATAACAATGAATAAATGAAAAATACTTGATAAATATTTGATAAGGATGGCTGCTCCTGATGTTTTAAAACAAAGACAGTAAGAAGAAACTTTTAGGCAGTTAATTCTTGCAAACTGTCTAGAAGTCAACACCGTTAACCCGGGTCAAAACTCCAGAAAATGTTACTAGGAAAAGATCCTATTTTAGCCTAGTGGCGTAAACTAGATTTGCTTCTCCTGGACACAGGAAATGGAGTGTACATGGTGCATATTAATTTTCCAGACAACTGTAGGCTGAGAAGGGAGTCCTGAGGGAGTGGTGTCAAAGGAAATTTGAATACTCTCTCTGTTGAGAAACTGTCTGCTGTTCATTGGCTTGTGTTAAATCATAAAAATTCAACTGAGTACATTTAAAGATCAAATTGGCTTTATCCCACAATTCATGAATCGAGCAACACTCCGTCTAGCAAATAGAAAAGACCTCCACTGAGCTGTGGAAAAGGAAAGGTTTTTAAAGGCAGAAAGGGGGTGGAAAAAGGAAATTCTCCCTGCATAGAGTACAGTTTCAGGAAAGGTCCCCCTCCTAAGGGGAGCAGAAGTGGAGACTACCTCACTGGTATTGATCAGGTAATTCCAGGTTGACTGGTTAAAAATCACCATCTCTGGAGAGGTAGAAAGTGCTGTTATGTTAGACATTAAGTCATGATTTACCCATGTGGGGCTTAGCACAAGTGACTCTAATTTGGGGCTGTTCTCTCTCTCTCTCTCTCTCTCTCTCTCTCTCAAACACTTCCTAATTGGTTTACATCTTCAGAATCCCCTTTTCCACGCTACCACCAATACCTAAGCTCCGGGCACCCCTGCCCTGCCCTCTCTCGGCAGCCAGCAGATCCTTCCCTTAAAACTGATTCTCTCAAGCCTCAATCCATCAGTCTTACTGCCCTGGAGGCTAGAACACATTTCAGGCTCATCAAAGCTTTCTCTCAACAAAGGTGGTTCTCCCCTTAGGGGTAATTGCATACCACTTCTAAGAAAAGAGTAGGTTCTGAATTGGTCCCAAAGCAAAAACAAAACCAAACAAAACTGTGAAATTTCCAGTAGGGGGTTGTGTGTGGGAAATGTTACCTACAAAACATGAAACATCAGATTAACTTTGCCACAGGAGAATCATCTACATACATACTTTTTGGGAGGAAAGGTTGTGGTCATGAAATTTTATACTGGGTTAATTTTAGTTCATGTATTAAGGTAACAGATATTAAATGACTCAGAAAATAGAACTTCTCTGAATCATTTTTGAAAAAATTACTTTGATAGTCTTCGACTGACTGACACGTCAAAATTCAGGCCAGAAGAATGGGGAAGACATAATGTAAAAATTGAGAGGGGGATCTTTCACTCAGTTTGGTAATTCAAGACCCCAAATTCAGGGATCAAGTTCGCTGTGCTCTCAGCTGGGCTCCACAAGCTAGAGGCAGGGTGGCCTCAGGGCTTCCTTCGCCAAGACTGTGTTTTCTTTCTGCTTCCTCTTCTTGCCCTGTGACACAAGGTGCATTTCTCAAGCTGCATACTTCATAGCACAGGGCAGATTACTTCCTTGCTGTGGTTGATAACCATTTAAAGCACAAGTCGATGCTTTTCTGGTCAGCACTTGCTACCAAGCAACTTGGTTGGAACGCTAGGTCAACAAGAATTACCTAACAGAAGCAACGTTGCATAAAAACCATAATGGCCATTTTCATTGCCAAATAAATTGAGCAATGATTTTCTACATCCTTATAACTCCTCTTGAATAACGAGTCATGCTTTTAAAAATCGGCTCTGAGAAGCAAATGACTCAGGGGCGATCTATTAACAGTCCCAGAGCCCATCCTCTTACTGTTTATCTTCTAGGGAATGATGTTATTAACTAGGCTTTGGTAGTGTGGGATCTTTGGCTGAGCTAAACTAGAATTCATGTTTGGATGTGTCTGATGCATGCATGAGCCCATATGTAGTCACCTACCTGAGGTGGTTTGTACTGAAGAAGGATACTGGACAATTAGGTTTGTGTGTGGGCTCTTGGGGAAAAACAGAACGGGTGGGGAAAAGGAAGAAGGGAGGGAGAGAAAAGCATGATGTCTCGCCATAACTTGCCTGCCTTGTTAACTTGATTTGAGCTCTCAGAGGAGAAAGGGGCTTTAGGCAGAGGCAGAAAAAGCAAATGTCAAGGAGTTTGTGAGACTTGGGGCCATTAGATCATTGTGCCAGACGACAGCAGGGGCTGTGCAGTGGGGAAGAGAATACTTTCCTTGTTCACATGGCTTCCACTAAGTATAAACTGCAGGGAGGACCAAATTGCATTGACCCTGTTGAGATAAAATGCATCCTATGGTCAAGCCTCACCATGATACCATGAGCAGAGCCCCAAAACTAAATAGTTTAATATAAGGGACATGCTTGTGCAAGGTTAATGAAATGGAAATGTGGCTGGAAGAAGGATGGGACTTAATTGACAATTGTACCAAACCTGAATTTGTCTCACTGCATGCATAAGTTGTTACATATTCAAATGGATACAAATTTTAAATGGGGTGGAGAAGGGGAAGCCAGCTAAGCAAAGGAAAGAATTACAAGAGTGTGTTGTAATGCATGCTTCTGTGTTGTAGGATTTGGGGTGATTTTTCCCCATGTCCGTATTTCCCAAAATTTTTTATGACAAGAACATAGTAGTTTTGTCATCTAAAAATTTTATTTTTATTTTAAAATATCCACAGGAAATTTCATTTTATATAAAAAAGTGAAAATATTTGACGGTGTCCTGACTGAACAAATCTTCTAAATAGACTGTAAGTAGAATCAGGAGTTTTAAATTGGCTATTGTATACTTTGAAACATAAAGTATGTTTTCTCACTTTGTTGTTGTTGTTTTCAAGCCCACACCCAATTCGGGGCTTGAACTCACAACCCTGAGATTAAGAGTTGCACGCTTTACCAACTGAGCCAGCCAAGCATCTGCCCTAAAGTATATATTCGATCAAGCTTTTTCACTTTGAATGAACATATTAACAGTTTAAGTCATGTTATTTTTGTAGTTGTTGTCACACTTTTTTTCAAAGCCTCTTCAACGCCAAAAGCAACAGTTGAAGGTATAAATCATCTAGGAAGCATTTTCAAAATGCTCATGGTCACTTAATGCCCCTTATCAGTCTGATCTTCTCTGGGCTGGGATTTTAAAAACTTCCCAAAAGATTCAAATTCCCCCTAGCCTGTGCTGTTGAAAGCCAACAGCCTATATAAGAAAGTTCAAATCACGATATGACTCTATGCCTTTCTATCTCATTTCGTTTCTCCTGGGTGAACCCTCTTCTGGTCTACAACAGGTCTGAAACATCTTGCCCTTTCTTTCCATTTTTGATGAGCTTGTTCTCCTAGCTTATTCCTTTCTTCCCTTCCTTTCCAAACCAAGCTGTCATTTAAGGCTCAGCTCTAGGCCCAAATCGGCTCTGTTCAACAAGCACTTTGGAGGGCTTAGTAAAAAATGAGTCACTGTGCTAGATACTGCTCAATGAGAAGGTTTGTAGCTACTGCCCTGGAAGAAGAACTTACTACCTGGCAGTGGGATTTGGGTAAGTACACAGATTACTACAATGCCAGACAGAATAATACTAAGTGCCACACAGGTACGAGTTGTATGAGGTGCAAAGAGGGTAGAATGAGCTTTATCCCGAAGTTGCTTTGATCTGTGTTCACTTTTTCCTGCCTTAAATTATTGTTGTACTTATTTATAGCACTAATTTTGGCCCTTATTTTCTTTTTTATGTGTGTTTTATGTGGGTGTACTCTCCTTAAATAACTTGAAATCAAAGGCAACTCTTAAATGAATTTTGTTTTCCCCCAGGGTAGCCCAAAATAGTGGGATACCTGGGTTGCATGGAATTGAATCCCAACGTAGATGGATTATCCAACAGCATGGATGATGGGAATGCAATCGCTCCACCAGGGGAATGAACTTGAAGTGCCCCACACTCTAAAAAAGAGACTTGGGGCGCCTGAGTGGCTCAGTCAGTTAACCGTCCCACTCTTGATTTCGGCTCAGGTCATGATCTTAGGGTCATGAGATGAAGCTCTGTGTCGGGCTCTGTGCTGAATGTGGAGTCTGCTTAAGACTCTCTCACTCCCGTTCTCTCTGCCCCTCCTCCCTCTTAAAAAATATAATAAAACTAAAAAAAAATAAAAAAATAAAAAAGAGACTCCACTAAGCCTTTCCAAATAAACAGTAAGCTAAGTAAAAGCAGAAAGATTGCTCTGTAACCTCCAAGACTGGTCTCCCGGTCTTCCTTTCATCCAAATTGCTTCACTAGCTTCAGATGGAGAAATTCTGATGCTCTTAAGAGAATGAGTTTGCGTTTCTATTTGTTAATGCTTTCCATGCAACACCGTTTCAAATCTTAACTTTGCCACTAACTTCAGTTTGCAGGTATATTTATCTCTTTGCCTTTGTTTTCTCCTCTATATAATGGGAATGATAATGCTAGTACCTACCTCATAGGCATTTTGTGAGTTCAGAGAACTAAAGTGATTTGACAATATCCACGTAACATAACATTTCACAAGTGCTCTCTTGATCCAGTTTTGGAGTCAGAGCTAGAAATTCTCCATTCCTCTTCCAGGTAGTTTGCTAAACCCCTACCCCAGTTACTTCCCTTGTTAGGCTCTAACACCCTTGGGTTACAGTATCCAGTATCCAACTGCCAGAGGCTCCCGGATACTAACACCCAGGGATGGCCTGATCTTTGGGCCCATGGAGTTATTCAAAATACCCAGTCCCTAGAAAGACACAAAACCTAGCTGACATCACTCTGTTGGCCATAAAAACTGTCCTTTCGGCTCTGCTGGCTGGCTCAGTCCCAGGTACAAACTGCTGTGTGACTTGCATGGCAGCCTTTTCTAGTTTGAAGCTGTGACAAAGTTCTGCCTTTTGTCCGAGGGTCACTGTGCTAAGTCTGGCCATCCAAAGAACCTATAATCATACCTGATATCATATAATTATGAAATAAATGGATACATGTAAAGCACTCAATAAATGTTACTTTTTTTTTTTTTTTTTTTTTTTTTTTACAAAAAAATGGCTTTCTACATTCCCAATTTCTGGAGATTCTGTGTACACAAATGATGCAAGACAATTCCTTTTAAGAATTCAAACTATTGAATCTTTAGATTGGAGCTAATCTCAGTAGAAAAGTACCTTTTTGCTTTAATTTAGTTTTGACTTTATTGTATTCCAATATATCACCCCAAAATAGGCCTCTCTGAAGTAAAAATTATTTTGAGCTGAAGGCAATTAAGAAGCAGTAAATGCAGAAAAAGGGCCTCCTTTTCTGCACGAAGGCAGAAAATAAATTCTCCTTTTACTGGAAACAGACTTTATTGGCACCAGAAGAGGTGACAGAGAGGGCACCAGAAGAATTTGCAAACAAAACTTGTTAAACGAATCCTTATTTAAGGAGGACAGGGACCACCTAGGTCTCGTTGGACTGTCCCCAGCCCAAACCCCTTTGTCTTATCAACTTTTCACCCATTTATTATTTCTTTGTCCTAAAGATATAAAAGCTTCCTACTCTAGTCACTTCTCCAGGTTTTATTCTCTTGTGAAGGCTTCCATGTACGTGGAGAAATTCAACAAAATTTGTGTGCTTTTCTCCTGTTAATCTGTTTTGATCAGTTTAATTTCCAGTCCCAGCCAGGGACCTTGAGAAAGTCAAGGAGAAGTTTTTCTTCCTCTATAATATCACCATGGAAAATACAATGTATGCATCCAAAATGCAGCTTAGATATAATTTTAAAAAGTATTATGGAAAATTTTACACTTAAACAAAATCGGAATAAAAACACAGGTACCGTCACCAACTTCAATAATTTGGCCAATATTCATCCAGACCTCATATCCTCATCCCACCTAAGCTAGAGACCATTTTCTAAAAACATAATGCCATTAAAATATATAAAAAAATTAACAGCAATTCCTTAATATCATCAACTACTCAGTTTCCGGATTTCCCCAATTACCTCCTAGATTTCTTTCTTTTTCTTTCTTTCTTTCTCTTTCTTTCTTTCTTTCTTTCTTTCTTTCTTTCTTTCTTTCTTTCTTTCTTTTTTTTGTTCTTTGCATTGGGATCCGGACAGAGTCTACTCGGCATAGACTACATTTCATTAATATGTGTCTTAAGTCACTTTTAATGTGTCACTTCCCTTTCATATTTTTTTCCTTACAATTTATTTGTTAGAGATACCAGGCTGCTGTCCTGTAGAGTTTCCATATTCTCACTTTTGCTGAATGGATCTATGTTGTATCAGTTAAAAAAAAAACATTGTTGAGGTCTCATTGACATAACCACACATATTTAGAGTGTACAGTTAAAGTGTACATACATTTTCACATAGTATACACATATGAAACCATCATCACTCTAAAGATAAAGAATCTATCACGTAGAAATTTCCCACCTTTCCTTAGTAATCCCTCCCTCCCACCCCTTCCAACTGTCCCATCTGGAACAACTAATCAGTTTTATGCCACTGTGATGTTCATTTTCTAGAATTCTATGTAAATGGAATCATGCAGGATGTATTCTTTTTATATGACTACTATCACTTAGCGTTCTTTGAGATCTATCCCATGTTCTTTTTTATATTGCCAAGTAATATTCCAATGTATGGATAGACCATGATTTGCTTACTCATTTACTATTTATGGACACTTGTGTTATTTCCAGTTTGAGGCTATTCTAAATAAAAATTCTGTGAACATATACACACAAGTCTTTGTGTAGACATCGGCTTCCATTTATCTTGGGAAAATAATTAGGGGTAGAATAGACAAGTTATGTGATAGATATACGTTTAACTTTTCAGGAATTTGCAAACTGATTTTCAAAATGGTTGTACCATTTTACATTTCCACCGGCAGGATATGAGTATTATAGTTCCTTCATATACTAGTCAACACTTGTATGGTCAGTCTTTAATTTTAGCCTTTCTAATAGATGCGTAGTAGTATCTCACTGTGGTTTCAATTCACATTTTCCTAATGAAGAAAGATATTGAGCATCTTTTTTTTCTATTTATTTTGATTTTCTAATATTTTATAATAATATATACAATATAATATAATAATATAATAAATAATATAATATATATTATATAATATATATTATATAATAATAAATAATATAATATATTATAAATAATATAATATATACTATATATTATATAATAATAAATAATATAATATATAATATATATTATATAATAATAAATAATATAATATAATAATATAATAAATACTATTTCTAATATTTTCTATATTATTTTCTATTTATTATCTATTTATTTCTGTTTATTTATAGAAATAAGTTTATTTCTATTTATTCAATTTATTTATTTATTTTGAGAGAGCATGAGCAGGGGAGGGAAAGAGAGAGTGGGGGAGATAATCCCAAGCAGGCTCTACACTGTCAGCATGGAGCTCGATGTGGAACTTGAACCCACAAACTGTGAGATCATGACCTGAGCTGAAATCAAGAGTTGGACACTTAACCTACTGAGTCACCCAGGCGCCCCGATGTTGAGCATCTTTTAATCTTCGGTGAAATATCAAATCTTTTGTTCATTTTTAAATTATTTTTGTTTCCTTGTTACTAAGTTGTTTTTTAATTGTGATAAGATCGCATAAGATCATCCTCTCAACAAATTTTTAAGTATGTGGTATGGTATTAACTTTGAGCACAACGTGGTACAGTGGATCTCTACAACTTTTTCATCCTGCTTAATTGAAACTTGATACCCATTTAACAGCACCTCTCCATTTCCCCCTCTTCCCAGCTCCTGACAACCATGATTCTACTCTGTTTCTACGAGCCTATTTTACACACCTCACATGAGTGGAATTAGGCAGTATTTGTTTTTCTGTGACTGGCTTACTTCATTTAACATAATGTTCTCAATGTTCATCCCAGTTGTTGCATATGGCAGGATTTCTTCTTTTTCAAAGGCCGAATAATATTCCACTGTATGTACATTCCACATTTTGAATCCATTCAACTACAGATACATTTCGATTGTTTCCACCTCTTGGCTATTATGAATAATGCTGCAGTGAACATGGTAGTGTGAATATTTCTTGAAGATTCTGATTTCAATTCTTTTGGATAAATACCCAGAAGTAGGATTGCTGGATCGTTTGGTAGTTTGATTTTTAATTTTTTTTTTGAGGAACATCCATGCTGTTTTCCATAACTGCTGCACCATTTTACATTCCTAACACCAGTGCAGAGGGTTTCAATTTCCCCGCAATCTCACCAACACTTGCTATTTTTAATAATATCCATCCCAAGAGGTGTGAGCTGATATCTTATTGTAGTTTTGGTTTTCATTTCTTTGATGATCTGAACATCTTTTCATATAGCTCTTGGCTATTTGTATGTCTTCCTTGGAGGTATGCCTATTCAAGTTTTTTGCCCATTTTTAAATAGAGTTATGAGGTTTGTTGTTGTTGTTTTGCTATTGAGTTTCAGGAGTTCTTATATATTTTGGATATTAACCCCTTATCAGATATGTGGTTTATAAGTATTTTCCTCCATTCCATAGGATGCCTTCTCGCTATTGATTTGTTTCCTTTGCTATGCAGCTTTTAGTTTGATGTAGTTCCACAGGTATATTTGTTGCTTGTTCTTTTGGTGTCATAGTGAAGAAATTGTTACTAATACCAATTTCATGAAACTTTCCCCTTATGTTTTCTCCTGGGAGTTTTTGGTTTTAGATGTTGTGTTTAGGTCTTTAATTCATTTTACATTGATTTTTGTGTATGATATTTCCAGATATATTCTTGAATACATATTCCCAATGTGTATTCTTGGTATCCTTATCAAAAATCAATTGACTGTGTATGCATAGGTTTATTTCTGGGCTCTCCATAATCTTCCATTAGTCTATATGTCTGCCTTTATGCCAGTACCATACAGTTTTAATTACTGTAACTATGTGACATATTTTGAAATCAGAAAGCATGATGCCTCGAACTTTGTGCTTCTTTTCCAACATTGTTTTGGCTATTCAGGATCCTTTTGGATCCATATGAATTTCAGTATTGTTTTTACTATTTTTGCAAAAAGTGCCCGTGATATGGGATGTCTTTCTATTTATTTATGTCTTCCTTAATTTCTTTCATTAATGTTTTATAGTTTTCGATGTATAAGTCTTTCACCTTCTGGTTAAGTTTATTTCTAAGTATTTTATTGTTATTGATGCTATTGTAAATGGGGTTTAAAAAATATTTTTTATTTAAAAAATTCTTCTAATTTTTTTATTTTTGAGAAAGAAACTGAATGTGAGTGGAGGAGGGGCAGAGAGAGAGGGAGACACAGAATCTGAATCAGGCTCCGGGCTTTGAGCTGTTGGCACAGAGCCCAAAACAGGGCTCAAACTCACAGACTGAGAGATCATGATCTGAGCTGATATCAAGAGTCTGAAATTTAACTGACTGAGCCACCCAGTCACCCCAAGGGATTGTTTTTTAAATATCCTGTTCAGATTTCATTGTATAGAAATGCAATGTTAATTTTGTATCCTGCAACTTTATTGAATTTTTTAGTACCAACGGTTTTTCAGTGGTCTTTAGGATTTCCTACCTATAAGATAATACCATCTGCAAACAGACAAGTTTACTTCTTCTTTTCCATTTATTTCTTTTTGCCTTTTATTTCTTCTTGCCTAACTGTTCTGCCTAGGACTTCCAGCACTATGTTGAATGAAAGTGGCAAGAGCGGCCATCCTTGTCTTATTCCTGATCTTAGAGGAAGAGTTTCAGTTTTTCATTGTTGAGTATGATGTTAGCTGTGAGCTTTTCATATATAGCCTCTGTTATGTTGATGCAATTTCCTTCTACTTCTACTTTGTTGAGAGTTATTAATCATGCAAGTATGTTGAATTTTGTCAAGTGTCTTTTCTGCATCTATTGAGATGATCAGCTATTTTTTCCCTTTACCCTGTTAATGTGGTATATCACATTGATTTGGTTATGTTCAACTGAACTTGCATCCTAGGGAAAATTCCCATTTGGTTATGTATGTGATCCTTTTAATATATTGTCAAATTTAGTTTGCTTTTATTTTGTTGAGTATCTTTTCCATGTTTTCCTTTCAGCCTCTGTATGTCCTTAAAGTGAGTTTTTTGGAGACAGCATATAGTTGGATCTTTTTGTTTGTTTGTTTCCCTTTAAACAACTCTATGTACTTTGACTGGGGAGTTTAATGTATTTACATTTAAGTAATTATTGATAGAGAAGGACTTCTTATTGCCATTTTATGAATTGTGTGATATTATCTTGTAAGTCTTTTGTCCCTTCTTCTCTCTTTTGCTGTCTTCCCTTGTGGTTCATTAATTTTTAAATTTATTATTATTATTCTTTTAATAACATGCTTTGATTGCTTTCTCATTTCCTCACTTTCTTTGCTGTATTTTCTATAGGTATTTTCTTTGTAATTACCATGGAGCTTACATAAAACTTCTTAAACTTTTAACATTCTGCTTTAAGTTGACAAAAACTTCAATCACAAAACTATACCTTTATGTCTCCCCCTAAAACACTTTATGTTATTGACGTCAAATATTACAACCTTTTTTTTTTTTTTACTGTGTATCTACTTCATGTGTTTTTATAGTCATAGTTTTTTTTTGTACTTTTGTATTTTAACTTGTACACTTGAACCAAAAGTGATATATACACCACCATTACAGTATTACAGGTTCTGCATTGCTATCCATGTTTCCATTTACCAGCAAGTTTTATGGTTCATATGCTTTTGTGTTGCTGTTTAGAATCCTTTTGTTTCAAGTTGAAGAACTTCCTTCAGCATATCTCGTAAGTCTGCTTTAGAAATTTTCTCTTTGTCTTTAGCTTTTGACAGTTTGATTATAATGTGTGTCATTATGGACTTCTTCAGATTCATCTTTTTTTTTTTTTTTTTTTTTTTTTGGAGACTGTTGAGCTTCTTGGAGCAGAGGTCCATATCCTTCCCTAAATTTGAAAGTTTTTGAGCATTCTTTTTTAACATAGCTTTCTGGCCAATTCTCTTTCTTTTTTTCTGGGATTCCCATAGTACTGGTCCATTTGCTGGTCTACCATAAGCCCCATGAACTTTTCATTCTTCTTTTTGCTCCTCTGACTGGATAATTTCAAATGACCTTTCTGAATTCACCCCTTCTTTCTTCTGCTTGCTCATCTGCTGTTGAACCCCTCCAGTCAATTTTTCAGATCAACTGTTGTATTCTTTGGCTTCAAGTTTTCTGTTTTGTTCTTTTCTATACTTTCTGTCTCTTTGTTGAAATTCTTATTTTTTCTGTGCATCGTTAGCCTGAACTCACTGAGCATTTTTATGATAGTTATTTTGAATTCTTTGTGATATAATTCATATATCTCCATTTTATCAGGGTCAGTTTCTGGAGATTTAGCTTGTTCCTTTTGGGGGTGGGGGCACATTTCCCTGTTTTTCTTTGTTTTCCTTGACTCTGTTTTGGTATCATCCACCTCTCCCGATCTTCCTGGACTGGCTTCATACAGGAGGAGACTGTCACTGTCAGCCCTGCCAGAGAAATATGGGGGGTGGAGCTCTCAAATCTTCTTTGTTTATATGCCTTCCCTTCCCTTGTATGTTTAAATTCCCAGAGGGACTTGCTGGTTTCTTATTGCAGGATTTTATAATCCCTTCCTCCCGCTGATATCTGTCTGCTATACCATAGATCTTCTGGAGCAGCAGCACACCCATGACCTTGTCCTCAGTGATCCCCAGATGTCTAGAGTATGCCAGGTCCCATCCGTGCTCAGAGATAGGTAAGACTGGAACCAGCTCTCAGGCAGTCACCTAAAAAGTCTGAATGTTGTATATATATTTCTGTCTTCTCTTTTCCTCATCAGGGATAATCTTGGAGCTGGGGATCTTCCTGATTGGGCTGTGCTGAATCATGGGTAGGAGCTTTTGTGAGTAAGTAAATGCCATTCCAAACCTTTGCCTTTATCCTCAGCAGCCACCAGTCATCTAGAGTGTGCATGGTCTCATCAACATTCTTTTTTTTTTTTAATGTTTATTTATTCATTTATTTCGAGAGAGTCCACACCCGCATGTGTGCGTGAACAAGGGAGGGGCAGAGAGAGGAAGAGAGAGAATCCAAAGCAGGCTCCATGCTGTCAGTGTAGAACCTGACCCGGGGCTTGATCTCACGAATCGTGAGATCATGACCTGAGCCGAAATCAACAGTCTGGCACGTAACTGACTGAGTGAACCAGGTGCCCCTCATCAACATTCTCAGAAGCAATCAGGTAAGACAGAAGCCAGTCCCTTGGACACTACTGCAAAAGTTAGAATGTTGGTTGCAAGGTCCACCTCTCCCTCCTCAGAGAGCAAAGCTAGGATATGAGGATTTCTACTCGCTCACAGTACACTGAGCCAGGAGGAGGGTCTATGGCAAATGTGTACATGCTAGTCCAAACTGCTGCCTGCATGCCAGTTCCAATAAGGGGCTGCCTCTTTTCTCAGTGGCTCCCAGTCTGGGGCCCTCACCTGTTATTGCTCAAGTTCAGGTAAGACAGAAACCAGTCTCTTGGGCAGTCTTCAGAAAAGTGAGAATGTTGGATGTATCATCCAGTCCTTTTCTTCCCTCCCCAGGAACAAGTTGGGATGAGGGTTTCCTCCCAGCTGGGCAGTGCTGTGCCAGAGGGGAAGGATCATGGTGACTTGAGTTTTCCCACTGGCTTTGATGTGGATGCTTTTGCACTCGCTCATGGTGCAGGAGCCTCTCATCCGGTTCCTGGATTTCTCACAAAGGGAATTGGTCTGTGTATTATGAATTGAATTGATGGGTCTGTGGGAGGAAGGAGGGTCCAGAGTTTTCTGCCATCTTGCTGATGTCACTCAGTATTAATTCTTCTTACTGAGTTTTGAGAGTTCTTTATATATTACAGATATAAGACTTTTTACTAGATATCTGATTTGCAAATATTATCTTGAAGTCTATGGTTTACCTTTTCATTTTTGTTAACAGTGTCTTGAAAGAGCAGAAGGTCTTAATTTGTATGAAGTCCAATGTTTTCATCTATAAATGTTCTATATTTAGGTCTACAATCTTTTTTGAATTATTTTTTGTTACACGATGCAAGATACTGATGAATATTTTTCCTTCCTCCCTCTTCTTCTACCTCCCCCTACCCTTTACCCCTCCCTCATTTGTTCATTTCTTTTTTGTCCAACCCCTTCAGTGTAGTTATGCCATTCACCCGTGATACATTTAAATAGTTTTATTGTTGTTGTTATCCTGGTTTTAGTATGGTCTCCCTCCTCAATCCTGGTTGATTTAAATTACATGTATTCTCTGAGTAGATGAAACACTAACATGGTTCTCAAATTCAGAAAACAGAAAGTTACACCCACAGAAGTGTCACATCTCCCCTCCCCTCCCTTCTACCTGCTCCAATTCCCACATTTTTTATAACCCATTCCCATATACTCCCTATAGAGAACCAATCTTCTAAGGTTTTGGTTTATCCTTCCTGTTTCTTTTTCAAAAATAAGCTGATATGTGTATATTTTATTTCTCTTTCTTTTTAACGGAAAGCTATCATACTAAACACTCTTTTACACATTGCTATTTTCGCTTAAAAATGCATCCACAACTGTTCATAGAGACCATCATTTCTTACAGCATTTTCTGGATGACCACAATTTATTCCACAGTTTCCAACGTGTGGGCATTTAGTTGTTTCCAGTGTTTTTGCAATTACAAACAACACGGCAATGTGCATATGTATTGGAGGTGTATCTTCAATGGAAGACTGTTGGAGGTGTATCTTCAGTGTAAATTCCTAGCGGTGGGATTGCTGGGTCAAAAAGTAAGTCCACATGTAGTTTTGTTATCCTAACTTGTGTGCCAGGGCCTCCTCTAAGAGGGTGTACCAGTTTGTATTTCCACCACCCAATAAGAGAATGCCTCCTTCCACAAAGTCTTGTCAACAGAATAGGTGACAATCTGATAGTATTTTTTTTTTTTTTTTTGCCCTACAAAATTTTGTATCTTTGCATAGTCACATTTATAAATATTTAATTTATTGCCTCTGGATTTTGATCATTTAATAATTTTTATAATTTCAAAGCTTTCCCGACAGTAATGTTATTTTCTTTCTTTGCTCTTTTTTCTTTTAGAGAGAGAGGGAGAAAGGGAGTGCATGAGTGGGGGATGGGGGCAGAGGGAGAGGGAGAGGGAGAGAGAAAATCCCAAGCAGGCTCCATGCTCAGTGTGGAGCCCTCCTTTATACTAATGTTAAAAAAATCATTTGTGTTTTATTCTAATACTTGTATGGCTTCCTTTTTTACTTTTATTTTCCTAATACATTTGAAGCTTATTCTTGTGTACCGCATTAGGCAGGGATATCATTTTATTTTTTTCCAAAATGGTCAAACAGTTGTCCCAGCATCATTTATTACCCAGTGGTAATAAATGGTCCATCTTTATCATACACTAATTTCTATGTGTACTTGAGTTTATTCTATTCCATTGGTCCATCTATCTATTTATGTTCCAATCCCCACACTTGAAATTATAGAGCCTTTACACTGTATTTTAATATTTGGTTGAGCTAGTCCCCTTCGTTTTTGTTTCTTTTTGTGTTTCCCTATCTATTCTTGCATGTTTATTTTTTTCATATGAACTTTAGTAAAAACTTGTCTAACTCCATAAAACTTTTGTTGATATTTTATTGAAATTGTGTTCATTTTATGTTAGTTTAGGAAAGACTAATTTCCTTATGATGTTGAGTCATCTTATCCAAGATCATTGTTTCCAATACTTTTTACCATCTCAGTAGCAAGTCATATTGACACTCTCATTCACTAAACACTTACTGTACATTTAACATGCGTCAGGTACTGTGCTAGGCATTGGAGATGTGGTGAGTAAAATAGCTTTAGATTTTACATAAATAGATGAATGAAAGCACATGGGTCTCCATTAGAGTTAAACTATACATTTCAGAATAGCTAAGTCTTTAGTTATGTGCTGTTTAATCTGGTGAACGTTTGCTATGGTTCTATTTTATTTCACACTTTTCTAAACTAACCTCTTTGCATTATAATGGTTTGCTTTGAAAAAGACTGAACTGGCATCACTGGGTTACAGAAGCTTTAAGAGGACAACCTTGCATCACAGTGGACCTACTTAGGCATTCTTAATGGCATCACAATTACCAGTTTAACCCAGCTGACTACCTGCATGAATCCAGCTGTCTGTCTGTTTGTGCTTCCGTTCCACTATCTGAGCCTCTGATGGAGGAAACCAATCAGGCGAAAAGCTTGGTGCCATTAGGCGTTCATAAATCTCAACCCAGAATGAACCCTCATCTCTGCCTAGCCATGCTATTGTTTCTTTGGTCAGTTTGCTTTCTCCCTTCCACAAAGATTACTTCAAACTCCCTTTACTCTCTTCCCTCTAACAACTTTACATAAGCATCTGGATTTCCACCCATCTCTGTTCTAGCCTGTTACAGTAAAGGAGTGTTTCCTCCCATGTAGCTAAGATCAATCTCTCCTACAGTGTCAGATCCTCCCGTCTTCTTTCCCTTTCACTCCTAACTCAGCCTCATGCTGTCACCTATTTATTCCCTCTTCCCTGTCTGTGGCCTCTTGATTCTTTTGCAAAACAAACAAACCTCCTGAAACCCATCATTAAAAACAAAGCCAACAAAATCCTTCATCTTATTTTCCCTTCTAACAATGGCCATATGTCTCTCCTCCTCTTCACAGCCTAATTTCTTAAATCAGATGATTTTGTAAGGGTAAATAGAGACAATCCTCATGGATGCAGAAGCATACAGTTATTGAGAAGTGGAAGAGCTTGAAGAAAACATGGAGATAGCTGTAGACTTCCACAGGGTACCTGGGCTGTGTGGCTAGATTTAATCTGAGGGGCCGTAGGTATGCTTGCCTGTGGTGAACTAGGCAATATGAACAATATGGCATAAGTGTGGGTCTGGAATCAGTTTCTTTACTTGAACATTTTAAATGACAACATTTACTTTGCAGCATTGTTGTGGGGATTAAATGAGTTAATGGGTATAAAGCTACTTACCATGGTACATGCCCAGTAAATTTTACCTATCATTATATTTGTAATTGTAATTATGTTGTCAGATGGGCAGATGTGTGCAACCAAATTTGAAAGCCTACCTATTCAATACAGAAATAAGTATCAAGTCACACAGCTGTCTTTGAACTACATGTGGGCTAGTGCTTTAGACATTCATTCCTTTATTCATAAAGGAACATGCATCAGAAACTTTGCTAGGTGTTAGGGATTACAAAGAAGAATAAGACAAAATCTGCTTTCAATGATCTCTCAGGGCAGTCAAGGCATAAGCATGTAATTATAGTGTGGTAAGTGCAGTGATTGATCAACACAAGGTATTTTGGGAGTTGAAAGAAGGAAGCGTACAGCCTGGGGTGAGGTACATCAAGTCTGGAGCTGGTTCTTAAAGTGAGTAGATAGATGTTAGCAGAAGAAAGAGAGGAGGAAAGCAGGGAAAAGATTTTAAAGTCCCTCTGTCTATGCAGTTCAACTCAAAGACTGGAATTTCATGCGTTGCTTAATTTAAAAAAAATTTTACTACTAAAAAGTTATTTGTAACTCATTGGCCTATTTGAATGATATGTAAAGAACAAGGTATTACACGATAATAGGAGGATGAGTCAAAACTTTATTGCTTTGGGAGTGGAACATACCAGGAATTGCTGTAGGCAGAGTGACACAACATATTTTAAGGAACCCGATGGCTGGGAGCCCAGATATGCTACTACCACTGATGGAATTGCCTAGATGATGTCACCATGGTTTTCAGCTTTAATGGTGCAGAAACTTGATTGTCAGCTAATAAGAGATGACCAATCTCTTGAGGCCTAATTCAATTTAAAAATAAGATATAGGGGCATCTGGGTGGTTCAGTTGTTTGTCTGACTTTGGCTCAGGTCATGATCTCAGTTCATGAGTTCGAGCCCCGCATCAGGCTCTGTGCTGACAGCTCAGAACCTGGAGCCTGCTTCGGATTCTGTGTCTCCCTCTCTCTGCCCCTTCCCTGCTTATGCTGTCTCTCTCTGTCTCTCAAAAATAAGCTTTAAAAAAAATAATAAAAAAATGAGAGATAAATTTATAAGCTACAATGTATTCACTAACAATAAAAAATATGAAATTTGCACGAATTGAAATACTCACCCTGTCATGAGTGGTACATTTCCTTCACACAGACATGCTAAATACTTGTCTCCTGGGATCCTGAAATCAGAACAAAAGGAGTTAGCTAGTGGGCATCTGTCTGGTTCACACAAGCAGCAAGGGAAAAAAAGTCCCTAACCTACAAGGGAAGACAGATCAGGTTTACAGCAGACCTATCCACAGAAACTTGGCAGGTCAGAAAAGAGTGGCAGGATATATTCAATGTGCTGAATCAGAAAAATATGCAGCCAAGAATTCTTTATCCAGCAAGGCTGTCATTCAAAATAGAAGGAGACATAAAAAGTTTCTCAGACAAACAAAAATTAAAGGAGTTTGTGACCACTAAACCAGCCCTGCAAGAAATTTTAAGGGGGACTCAATGAGGGGAGAAAAAAAATGAAAATAAATAAATAAAAAAATACCAAAAGCAACACAGATTAGTAAGGACCAGAGAACACCAGAAACTCCAACTCTACAAGCATCATAATGGCAATAAATTAATATCTTTCACTACTCACTCTAAACGTCAATGGACTCAATGCTCCAATCAAAAGACATAGGGTAACAGAATGGATAAGGAAACAAGATCCATCTATATGCTGTTTACAAGAGACCCACTTTAGACCAAAAGACACCTTCAGATTGAAAATAAGGGGATGGAGAACCATCTATCATGCTAATGGTCAACAAAAGAAAGCTGGAGTAGCCGTACTTATATCAGACAATCTAGACTTGAAAATAAAGACTGTACCAAGAGATGCAGAAGGGCATTATATCATAATCCAGGGGTCTATCCATCAAGAAGACCTAACAATTGTAAATATTTATGTGCCCAAATATATATATATATATATTTAAACACCCAAATATATAAATCAATTAATCACAAACATAAAGAAACTCATTGATAGCAATATCATAATAGTAGGAGACTTCAACACCCCACTCACAGCAATGGACAGGTCATCTAATCAAAAAATCAACAAGGAAACAATGGCTTTGAATGACACACTGGATCAGATGGACTTAACAGATATATTCAGAACATTCCATCCTAAAGCAGCAGAATACACTTTCTTCTCCAGTGCACATGGAAGGTTCTCCAGAATAGAACATATACTGGGACACAAATCAACCCTAATAAGTACAAAAACATCTAGATCATACCATGCATATTTTCAGACCACAAGGCTATGAAACTCGAAATCAACCACAAGAAAAAATTTGGAAAGGTAACAAATACTTGGAGACTGAAGAACATCCTACTAAAGAATGAATGGGCCAACCAAGAAGTTAAAGAGTAAATTAAAAAGTATATGGAAGTCAATGAAAATGATAACACCACAACCCAAAACCTCTGGGACACAGCAAAGGTGGTCATAAGAAGAAAGTATATAGCAATCCAGGCCTTCCTAAAGAAGGAAGAAAGATCTCAGGTACACAACCTAACCTTATGCCTTAAGGAGCTGGAGGAAAAAGAACAGCAAATAAAACCCCAAACCAGCAGAAGACAGGAAATAATAAAGATTAGAGCAGAAATTAATGCTATTGAAACCAAAAAAACAGTAGAACAGACCAATGAAACCAGAAGCTGGTTCTTTGAAAGAATTAACAAAATTGATAAAGCACTAGACAGTCTGATCAAAAAGAAAAAGGAAAGGACCCAAATAAATAAAATCAAGAATGAAAGAGGAGAGATCACAACCAACACAGCAGAAATAAAAACAATAATAAGAATATTATGAACAATTATATGCTAATAAAATGGGCAATCTGGAAGAAATGGACAAATTCCTAGAAACATATACACTACCAAAACTGAAACAGGAAGAAATAGAAAATTTGAACAGACCCATAACTAGTAAGGAAATTGAATTAGTTATCAAAAATCTCCCAAAAAACAGAGTCCAGGGCTAGATGGCTTTCCAGGGAAATTCTACCAAAGGAATTCTACTTTAAGGAAGAGTTAACACCTATTCTCTTGAAGGTGTTTCAAAAATTAGAAATGGAAGGAAAACTTCCAAACTCTTTCTATGAAGCCAACATTACCTTGATTCTAAAACCAGAGACCCCACTAAAAAGGAGAACTATAGACCAATTTCCCTGATGAATATGGATGCAAAAATCCTCAACAAGATATTCACCAACCGGATCCAACAATACATTAAAAAAGTTATTCACCATGACCAAGTGGAATTTATACCTGGGATGCAGGGCTGGTTCAATATCTGCAAAACAATTAATGTGATTCATCACATCAGTAAAGAAAGGACAAGAACCACATGATCCTCTCAATAGATGCAGATTGAGACAAAATACAGCATCGTTTCTTGATACAAACCCTCAAGAAAGTAGGGAGAGAAGGAGCATACCTCGAGATCATAAAAGTCGTATATGAACGACCCAATGCTAATATCCTCAATGGGGAAAAACTGAGAGCTTTCCCCCTAAGGTCAGGAACAAGATAGGGATGTCCACTCTCATCACTGTTATTCAACACAGTATTGGAAGTCTTAGCCTCTGCAATCAGACAACACAAAGAAATAAAAGGCATCCAAATTGGCCAGGAGGAGGTCAAACTTTCACTCTGGGCAGATGACATGATACTCTATATGGAAAACCCAAAAGATTCCATCAAAAAACTGCTAGAATTGATTCACGAATTCAACAAAGTTGCAGGATATAAAATCAACACACAGAGATTGGTTGCATTCCTATGCACCAACAATGAAGCGACAGAAAGAGAAATTAAGGAATCGATTCAATTTACAGTTGCACCAAAAACCATAAAATACCTAGGAATAAATCTAACCAAAGCGGTGAAAAATCTATACATTGAAAACTATCGAAAGCTAATGAAAGAAATTGAAGAAGACACAAAAAAAAAAAAAAATAGAAAAAGATCCCATGCTCCTGGATAGGAAGAACAAATATTGTTAAAATGTCGATACTACCCAAAGCAATCTACATATTAAATGTAATCCTTATCAAAATAACACCAGAATTCTTCACAGAGCTAGAACAAATAATCCTAAAATTTGTATAGAACCAAAAAAGACCCCGAATAGCCAAAGCAATCTTGAAAAAGAAAACCAAAGCAGGAGGCATCACAATCCCAGACTTTAAGCCATACTACAAAGCTGTAATCATCAAGACAGTATGGTACTGGCACAAGAACAGGCACTCAGATCAATGGAACAGAATAGAGAACCCAGAAATGGACCCACAAACGTATGGCCAACTAATCTTTGACAAAGCAGGAAAGAATATCCAATGGAATAAAGACAGTCTCTTCAGCAAGTGGTGCTGGGAAAACTGGACAGCAACATGCAGAAGAATGAACCTGGACCACTCTCTTACACCATACACAAAATAAACTCAAAATGGATGAAAGACCTAAAGGTGAGACAGGAAGCCATCAAAATCCTCAAGGAGAAAGCAGGCAAAAACCTCTTTGAACTTGGCCGCAGCAACTTCTTACTCAATACGTCTCCGGAGGCAAGGGATACAAAAGCAAAAATCTACTGGAAACTTGTCAAAATAAAAAGCTTCTGCACAGCAAAGGAAACAATCAGCAAAACTAAAAGGCAACCAACAGAATGGGAGAAGATATTTTCAAATGACATATCAGATAAAGGGTTAGTTTCCAAAATCTATAAAGAATTTATCAAACTCAACACCCAAAAAAACAAATAATCCAGTGAAGAAATGAACAAAAACATAAATAGACAATTCTCCAAGGAAGACATCCAGATGGCCAACCAACACATGAAAAATGCTCAACATCATTCATCATCAGGAAAATACAAATCAAAACCACAATGAGATACCACCTCACCCCTGTCAGAATGGCTAACATTAACAACTCCGGCAAC
The DNA here is from genome assembly GCF_018350215.1 of Panthera leo. Taxonomy (NCBI): domain Eukaryota; kingdom Metazoa; phylum Chordata; class Mammalia; order Carnivora; family Felidae; genus Panthera; species Panthera leo. The sequence goes on from NC_056685.1 coordinate 47,788,786, forward strand.
AACAGATGTTGGCAAGGATGTGGAGAAAGAGGATCTCTTTTGCATTGATGGTGGCAATGCAAGCTGGTGCAGCCACTCTGGAAAACAGTATGGAGTTTCCTCAAAAAACTAAAAATAGAACTACCCCACGACCCAGGAATTGCACTACTAGGCATTTATCCACGGGAAACAGGCGTGCTGTTTTGAAGGGACACATGCACCCCCATGTTTATAGCAGCACTATCAACAATAGCCAAAGTATGGAAAGAGCCCAAATGTCCTTTGATGGATGAATAGATAAAGAAGATGTGGTATATATGCATGATGGAGTATTACTCGGCAATCAAAAAGAATGAAATCTTGCCATTTGCAACTACGTGGATGGAACTGGAGGGTATTATGTTAAGTGAAATTTGTCAATCAAAGACAAAAATCATATGAACTCACTCATATGAGGACTTTAAGAGACAAAAGAGATGAACATAAGGGAAGGGAAACAAAAATAATATAAAAACAGGGAGGGGGACAAAACAGAGAGACTCATAAATATGGGGAACAAACAGAGGGTTACTGGAGGGGTTGTGGGAGGGGGGATGGGTAAGGGGCACCTTAATGGGTAAGGGGCATTAAGGAATCTACTCCTGAAATCATTGTTGTGCTATATGCTAACTAATTTGGATGTAAATTTTAAAAAATTAAAAATTAAAAATAATAAAAAAATAAAAAACAAAAGAAAAAATGAATAAACATTTAAAAATTAATAAAAAAATAAGAGATAAATTTATAAGCTACAATGCATTCACTAACAATAAGAAATATGAAATTTGCACAAACTGAAATACTCACCCTGTCATGAGTGGTACATTTCCTTCATATAGACATGCTAAATACTTGTCTCCTGAGATCCTGAAATCAGAACAAAAAGAGTTAGCTAGTGGGCACCTGTCTGGTTCACATAAGGGTGTGAGCAACATGAGCTCAATTTCCTGTTCTGATTGCTCAAAAACTTAGTCTATTTGGTTTCATATATACACAAATTCTCACTGTTGGTTATTTGAAAGATGAAATCTGGACACAGAGGCAGGTCTTGGGCTGATAAGTGTGTGGTGAGAATGCATTCTGGAATAGGCACAAACAGCGCATATTCAGGCAGTGCCATGAACTGAAGTCATGCTAAGGCTTCAGGGGAAAGAAATTACCATGGGAGAGCATACGTGCTAAATAATCAGTGCACTATTGGGGCACCTGGGTGGTTCAGTTGGTTAACACTCCACTCTTGACTTCAGCTCAGGTCATGATCCCACAGTTGGTTTGTGAGTTTGAGCCCCATATCAGGCTCTGCACTGGCAGTGTGGAGCCTGCTTGGGATTCTCTCTCTCTCTCTCTCTCTCTCTCTCTGCACCTTCCCAGCTCATGCTCTCTTTGTCTCTCTCTCAAAATAAATAAATAAACATTTAAATAAATAAATAGTGCACTGTGGCTATGAGAGTGGAATATCTCTGAATCTGTGAGAGCCAGATAAATTATATTAACATAAATTCAGAGTATTAATCATATTATCCACTTACGTAAAATAATTAGGTATATATGCATAGAAACAAGGTATTAAAGTATACATAAAACATTATGAGTGGCTTTCCTATATAAAGAAACTTCTATGGAAACATGAGTGTTCTTTCTTTTCTTTGTGCTTTACCTATGATTTCAAAATTTCCCAAATAAAGATGAGCTACTTATGCAATCAGGTAGCTACTACCTTATTGATAGAAAAAGTTAATTAAAAATTAGAATTAGTTATAAAAGTCATTAAAAATTAGTTAGAAAAAAGACTGAAGGTCTTCCATACTCCCTAGAACAACAGTTATTGGTGTAGCTTGGATGATATTTGATATCAACAAGACCACAGGAAACACTGTGGAGGAGAGTGGAAAGGGGGACCACTCAGAAGAGTATAAGAAGGGCAATGGTGCTGAGGAATTTGGGCTAAAAACTGGAAGGGACTATTTTTAGTAGAGGAATTTTAAGTGCCCCTCCCACTGGCACAGCCAGCACCAAAAATATTTATCTTGCATGGAATGATCATAATGTGGGCATGAATGATCAGAGGAGCAAGTGCCAATATAATCAATCTCTCATCGGTTAGGAACTCCGGGGGCTGGTCCCAGACTCCTTTGGTGGTTGCCTTGGACACTGTGTAGAACACACAGGGCATGCTGTTGCTGCATTAAACCAACTCACTTTATTTCAAGGGCAATCCAGAGTCTGTAGCAACATATCATCCTGCCTGGGTGCAATGGCAGCCAGTCTTTCTGTGCACCCAATCTCCTGTATCTACGGAAGGGTCAGTTGCTAGGGCTCTATGGCAGTATATCGGGATTCTACCCCCTTCTAGTGCTAGGACCAAAATTCCAGCGGCACTCTGTCTTTCTGTTGTCTCTGTCACAGTGCCTGACCCAGCCCTTCTGGAGTCACAGACACATCTAACTCAAATGCTGGCCCTGCTTTGGAGATGCCCAGAGCTTTCATCTGCTTCACTAGTACTTTTGTCTTCTCAAAGGTGCTTGCTGCTTTGATTCCCTTTCTTTTCTAGGCAGGATAAGGAATAGAGGCACTGTGTCAAGTGGGGAATGAACGTTCTCTAAAACCACCAAATCCCTACAAAGGCTTGTACTTCTTTCACACTTAAAGGGATTGGATGGGCTAACAACCTAGCGATCACAGCTTCCGAGACAACACGTGTCTTCCCTGACCAAATGACTCCCAAGACTTTATGGTAGTGCCTGGGCCTTGAATTTTCTGTAGGTTCACTGTCTATTCTCTCCCTTGTAAGTGTATCACCTGCAAGGTGTCCTGCAACAAGCATATCTTTGCATGTTAACATTATGTCGTCAATGTCATGGGCCCATTGTACTGATGAGGGGAAGGAGAATAGCGACAGATCTTGGGCTACTTGGAGAAGCCCTTGAAAGTTCCATTGTTGTCCCCCCCCCCCGCCCCCTCCACCATGTGAAGGCAGATTAATCTTGTGACTCAGGTGCCAGGGGGTTTCTGAAAAAGACATTTGCTAAGTGCAGCATAGCATGATACACTCTAGGACCCTGGCCAAGGTATCTAAGATGGTGGCGATGTTGGGAACAGCTGCATGGATGGGGGCACTGTCTTGTTCAGTTCTCAGTATTCCACTGTCATCTGCCATGAAGGTTACTTACAGATCTTACTGGGCTATGGAAAGCATGATGGGCAGGAAGTATGATACCCACTCTGAGCAGTTCCTGGATAAGTTTCTCTTATCTCCTTATGCCCCCAGGGAACTTATATTGTTTGACTGTTACCACCCCTTATGGGGGTGGCAGGCTTACCAGTTCCCAGCTGGCATTTCCTGTCAGCACTTATTTGATTACTGTAACTGCAGGTGGAATTCAGCAATACAGGTTTGCAGATTGACTTTGGAGGGTATGAATGCCCAATATGTTCTCTGGTATTGGGGAGGTAAAAATCTCATGTTCTTGGGCAGGGGTGGAGAACACCCAATTGCAGTGTCAAAAAGACCTTTCTGACCATAACTATTTGCCCTCCTTAATTATCAATGGTGTGAGGGGCCAGGCAACTTCTGATGGTTACCATGTATTAGAGTACATTCAGCTCCAGGGTCTACCAGAGTTTACCCTTTGTTTATTTCTGGAGGACCAGTGAATAGTGAGCTCTATACGAGGCTTCTGGTCACCTCTACTGACCCTCACCTGGAGGTAATCTTGGCTTGCATCCTATGCCCAGGGCATTGGGAGGCACCCACCGTAAATAAGACTGTATTCCTAAGGCCTCTGTTGGAGCAGATGGGGCATCAGGGACGGTAGAGGCAGATGGGGCAGGTCTGAATTGTTCAGGCTTTAAAGCTTCCCATACGACATCCAACACAGCATTGGGTTGTTGGTCTATCTGTTCAGATGGGATCCCCGCAGCAGTGAGGTCAAACCACATTTCATTCAAGTTACTTTCATAGGATCCTTTACAGCCTTTTGGCTCTTCCAGCTCCCTCTCTGTTTCAGGTCTTTTCCACAGTCCATCCTCATTCCTGGCATTTGTCAGTCCCCTTCAGATCAGCAATGAATCAGCCAACATCATAAACGTCTGTCCCATGACTGGGCTCAGCACAGACATCAGCATCCCATACTGGGTGCTGGAGCAGAATAGAGAATCTTAGTTTTCATTCCTGCAATGCATGTGGGCCTGATTAGGGCCTTCAAAGACAGGGGCATAGATGATGGTCTGTTTCATTTCCAATTCTCTAAGAATTTTCTTTTCTTTTTCTTTTCCAACAGATCCTGCCTCAGGTTTATTTGTGCAACTAGCACAGAAAGATACCAGCCCCTGCAGATAGAAGCCCAGGGTAACACCAGTCCTTCTGTCCTCACATTGGCAGACAGAAGCCTCCATATTAGAGCATTTATCAGGGACCTGGCACCTCCAGCTACATCTGGGGCCAGAGCCACAACCTGGGCCTTGGTTTGAACCTTGGCCTTGGCCTTTGGTTGGTAGAGCCTGAGACCTTGGCATTACAGGCATGATCACATTTCCAGAGCATGGGGTGAGTGATGTAAGCAAGTTGATTGAGCTTGCGGCTGCCAACCTTTGGGATCACGGACTTGTCAAGGGCATTGATAGCCTCAGCACATACAGCCATGGCCTTGGCATTACTGGCCTCCATCTCCTTTAGCCCTTCTTGTTGTGCTTTCTGGCAAAGCACATGTTCCTCAGGAACTTGGGGTCCACTCCCTTAAGAGATTCATATCTTTGGGGCACCTAGGTGGCTCAGTTGGTTAAATGTTCGAGTTTGGCTCAGGTCATGATCTCATGGTCTGTGAGTTTGAGCCCCACGTTGGACTCTGTGCTGATAGCACAGAGCCTGGAGCCAGCTTTGGATTCTGTGTCTCCTTCTCTGCCCCTCCCCGGCTCAACTCTCTCTCAAAAATAAATAAACATTAAAAAAAAGAGACAGGGATATTCATATCTTTGTGACTGGGGTTTCTTCACTTCTGTGCAATTTTTGTGACTGGTTGTGTGTGGTGTGGTTCTTGCATTGGGCAATTTCTGTACTGAAGCCCGGAACTCCTGAAGCACCTGGGACCGGAAGAGAAAGAGGAAGTTCTAAGAACTTCTTGTACTTCCTGTAGAGATTTCCAGGGTCCCTGGTGCCCAAAGAGGCCTCCTCATTGGGCTGAGCTTCCCTGCAGGCTAGAATAACCCAATCAACAAGGGAGTGAGTACCTTGAACCCCTGAGTACCATGCAGGTGCTGCCAGAGAGCAGCGAATGTGGTTGATGTTGCTCATTTTCTCTGCCTCCTGCCCAGTCAGAGAAATCCCATGGCCCCTTCATCTCATAGCTGTGCTAGCCACACCTGGATACTTTCCCGGGCCTTTTTCAGGAACTTGGAAGCTATCCCAATAAGCTTAGGGGGAGTATCTTCTCTCTTCATGAATGTTTCCTGAACTGGGGGCTCCCTGGGGGCTGGGGTTGCTGTTGCTGGGCTTTTGCTTTCCTTTGTGTTTGGGGTTCGAAGGCAGGGGACAGTACATCCGCTTCACTGTTAGTCACCACATCCTGCTCTTCACTCTGCTCACCTCCCGAGGGATTCTCTTTGCCCCCAGTGAGCTACATGCAGTTTCTCAAACAAGTGCATTAAGACAACCAGCGTTTTCGAGGTGTCCCCATACTCACGTGTGGTCCACAAGCCTCTAATCCATGGGACGCCATGCCCCGCACGCAGAAATTGATGGCCAACTCAGGATTGTTCTGTAGAATGCCTCTCTCCCAAGGCCCATTTCTTTAGTGTCCTGGCTGGCTCAACAGTTAGTTCACAACCCCATCCGAGCTTCCCAGGTGAAATCTGAAACTGGCCTTGCAAGCAGAAAGAAAGGGGAAACCAGAGAAAGAGGCAGGCCACTCCAGGTCGGTGGGTGGCAGGTTTAATAAACAAGGGAACTTACATATGAGGCTTGTCCTGAGGAGCAAGTTAATCCCTGCACCACCAGCTAGATCTTAGAAGTTTATATGGAGGCTTTACCTGGGCTCAGTCATGTACACCATGCGGGTGTTCTCATCACCACCTATCTCAAGGCCGTGTCCTTGGGGAAGCTTTTGGAAGTGGGGAAGGCCAGCGGAGTGTATATTCCAAGGACAGGATTGGAGGCGAAGAGCCTCCGACTGCCGGGTCCAGCTCATGGGTCAACCTGCAGTCACGTCCTCTTGCTGACCTCCTCCAACAATATCTTGCAGAGAATTGACAGTATAGACATACGATGGCATTAAATAAGTTTCAGTAACAAACAGGTAATGACAACCTCCCCCAAACATTTAAGAATTTTAAAAACACACATTTAATAACTCATGGGCGGCAGAAGAAATAATAAGCAAACTTTGAAAATACTTAGAACTCAATGATACTGAAAATACTACTTCTCACATCTTGTGGGATCCAGCCATTAATCGTTTATGCCTCTGCTTCCCTCAGGGAGGCTGTGGGGTGGGGCTCTCACTGCACACTAGGCATGTTACTTAGGCCATAGCATGTTTCTTTTCTATCTTATTTATGTTCATTTATGAAATAGAACTCAATACCCATTACTTTGTTATATATATTTTTAATGTTTATTTTTGAGAGAGAGAGAGACAGACAGACAGAGCTCAAGTGGTGGAGGGGCAGAGAGAGGGAGACACAGAATCCCAAGCAGGTTCCAGGCTCTGAGCTGTCAGCACAGAGCCCAATGCGGGGCTCGAACTCATGAGCTGTGAGATCATGACCTGAGCTGAAGTCGGACGTTTAATCAACTGAACCACCCAGGTGCCCCTTACTTTGTTATATTTTTAAGGGCCAATTACCCTGTTGGATTCTGGTTTCAGTGAGAAGTTGTTTGACAATATATGACTGTTGTAATTTCCCCCTCGATGTCTGGGTGTCTTATGACTCACTTGGAAGGAGTTTAGGAGTGCCAGTGAATAGGGTTGTATCCTGGACATTTTCCACCCTTTCTCAACAGGATTCCTTGAGAAAACTGAGCCTTAATGGCAAAAGATTGCCTTTGTATGTAACGAGCTAACCTCTCTTATGTGTCTGGAATGTATATGAGTTATGTACCATTGGGGGGAGAGGAGAATTAAGAAAATAGTCACTTAAATAATTTTCTGCATTTCCCATGGTTCAGATGAGGAGCGCAAGTTGGAAAAGGCAGTGGGACATTGTCCTGACGGTGAGTAAATCCTTCCCTGGCCCTTCTGAGTCCTCATACCTGGACTCAGGAAATCCTAGTCTTGGGAAAGAAGCAGCTGACCGATCATCAGGTGGAGCTGCATGAAACTCCATCACATGGGCTGTTGGAGTGTCTGTTTGAGACCTCCTTGAGCTCATGCTGAAGATTCCCCCTTGGCCTCAGGGCTACCCTTTGTTCTCCCTCCAAAACCTCTCCTTGCCTTTGAAGTCAAGTAAAAACCATTCAGTTCTTTTGTATAAAAGAGGATGACTGTACAGGACATAGTAAAGCGTGGTCACTGGACTAAGGTTGAAATTGAAGCAAGAAAACAGAAATGTAGACATGATTCTTAGGGTATCGTAAACACTACCAAGAAATTCTGATTGTATTACAAGTAACAGTTCTAACAACCACCAGCATCAGAATTACCTGGGGTCCCTTATTTAAAATGGAGATTCCTTGTCTCTACTGCATCAGAATCTCTACAGTGGGGCTTGGATATCTAATTAAAGTTAAAGAAGCACTGCTTTATGTCGATTTTTGTGCATGTGGCACAAGTCTTTACCCATCCATGTTACATCTTAATTATGAGGACCCACAATGGTTTCCTTTGATATACAGAAGACCTCTGCCATTTGTGGATTCAGCAATCACAATTTAAATTGTCAGAGGGAAGTTCCAATTACCCATGGCATGTAGCCATTAGGGGTTTCTCTGAGGCACTAAGTATAGGTCAAGTGGGGTGAGGTCAGCTGATGGCCAACAGCCCTAGCATCCCAGGATGACTTTGTAATTCTCTGTGTGGGTATGCATTTTGCAGGAGGAATTGTTTGCTAAATTGAATTTGTGATTTTAGGGATTCACAAAGATCTCAGGGCAGGCAGGAATCTCCTCTGGTCTGATTCTTTCATCTCCCATTTTCTAGAAATTTCTTCAAGTTTGCAAGTCTACTCCTAATTGCCATACCATTGAATTTTAAATTTAAATCTGGATTCTTTTTGTCCCCTGCAGTATTTGGCTTAGTTGGGCAGTTTCCCATTTTCAAACATCCTCCTTTGTTTTGATTTCCTTCACTTATTTTCATGGATCTTTCTTCTGCTTTCTGCCTATTATAGGCAGGCAACCTTCTCTACAATAGCACTCTCCAGTACACGTGATACCCTTCTCCTTGCTTTATTTTCTCGACAACACTTACCACCATCTGATACATCATTTACGTAGGCATGTTATGAATTTTTTGTCTCCTTCCCCTTCCCCTCCAGCATATAAACTCCTACAGAGTAGGAAAACTGTCCTGTTTGTCTGTTTTGTGCCTTATTTTCTCTGCTGTATCTCCAGAGCCTGGAATACTGCTTGAATTATAGTAAGTGCTCAGTAAATGCTTATCGAATATACAAAAGGATGTATTTTCTCTCTTTACTGACAGGGGGTCTGGCAGGAAAGAAAGTGAGAGTACACGCAAATCTGTCAAAGAGATTATTGAAAGTGTGGAAATGGTGTAGGGAAACCGCAAGGTAAAGTTCCCCAAGACTAGTAACAGTGGAGGCTCCATAATCATCCCAGACCTGATGGCGTGAGGGAGAAAGCATGGAGAGGCTACAGAGTACAAATCTTGGCACTCCAGACTCCCTCTTCTCCAGGACTGGCTACAATTTCGGAACCCAATACAAAGTGAAGATACAGAGCTCCTTACTCAAAAATTATTAAAAATTTCAAGCATGAGGACTTGCTAACATGGGATCCAGTGTGATAACACATGTCATATGGCCATGAAGTTGCCTCTGCTCTCCTCCCTCCTTCTAACCTTCTGCTGGAGTTCCCCATTGGCCAAACTCAACTGGTAACCAGAATTCAAAGGGGTCTATTTGCTGAATTCCTGATTCCTGGGGACACAGAGCTGAATAGAGATGGGCGAAGACTAGATCTGGGGAGCAGAAAAAAGATATCCAGCCCAGATGAGTAGAGAAGATATTTAGCTCTATCTATGCCCGAGTGACAGAAGGTAAAGAAGCGTAAGACACCTTGGGATTAGCCAATGATGACTAAGTGTAGACATATTTCCAATATGACTAAAAAATAAATACAGGGGTGCCTGGGTGGCTCAGTTGGTTGAGTGTCCGACTTTGGCTCAGGTCATGATCTCACAGTTTGTGAGTTGGAGCCCCACATTGGGCTTGCTGCTGTCAGTGTAGAGCCTGCTTCGGATCCTCTGTCTCCCCCCACCCCCTCCGCCGCCGCCCCTCCCCTGCTCATGCTCTCTCTCTCTCTCAAAAATAAATAAACATTTAAAAATAAATAAATAAATACAAATACCAAATAAGTAGTATTGAGAAGAGAAAGTAAATAATAACCCCAAGGTTCCAATTGCATCATTGGCTTTGGGGTATGACCAACTTCTATCCCAATACTGGCCTTGACTTTTAGTAGCTATGTAATGGTAGGCAAATTGCTCATTTTTATTGCAACAGAGTCCATAAAACAAAGATAATAGTTACTTCAGAAGTTGTGGGCTAAATTAAAGGATGGCCCTAGCACCTAGCAGGTGTTTAATAAACATAGGAGAGTAGAAGAAAGCTGGGGTCACAGACAGAAATGGATGAGTCAGAAAAAGGTCTTTCTAGTTCTGTGGATCTCTGGAAAAAAGGGAAATGATTATTCTATAGTTTTAGAACTCTGGTGGTTAGGAGGTTTTCTCTAATGATACCATAGATGGTTACTTCTGCAGAGTGTAGCCATTTTTTGAAGTCTGCTATTTGATTCCCCTGCTGGACATGACAGAAAGAATAGAGACTTTGCAGGCAGGCAGGCAGGCAGGCGTGGTTTTAAAATCCTGTCTCCACCAATTAGTAGTGGCAGGTTGTGTTAAGTCCTCGGAGCCATAGTTTTCTATTACAAAATGTGGTATCACTGTAAGGATTTATGAGAGAGTGTTGGTAGTATGCCACAGAAATGCTCGAATTTCTACCTGATCTGCCACTCTTTAAAAAATTTTTTAAAATTAATTTATTCAAAAAAATATTTTTATTTAGTTTTGAGAGAGAGAGAGAGAGAGAGAGAGAGCACAAGTGGGGAAAGGGTGGAAAGAGAGGGAGACACAGACTCCAAAGCAGGATCCAGGCTGTCAGCACAGAACCCAACGTGGGGCTCAAACTCGCAAACCACGAGATCATGACCTGAGCCAAAGGTGGACACTTAACCGACTGAGGCACCCAGGTGCCTCCTTTTTTTTTTTTTTTTTTTTTGGTTCTTTTAATATTTTTATTTATTTTTGAGAGAGAGAGAGAGAGAGTCTGCCACTCTTTTTTTTAGTTGAGCTGGACTTAGGAATCAATTTCTCTTGCCCTTCTCCCCTAAAGCCTAAGAAGTTCCTGTTTCCAGCAGCTAGCAGTGTGGTTCTTTTCTGTGGGTTTTACCCTTTTCCTCTGGGCCTTCCTGGCCACAGAAGTCTCAACAAGAGAATAAAGAGAGGAAGAAAACAATAAGAACCTGCATTCACTTCTTCTGCAGGGAAGCTCTAGTTACTCACTGGCTTTCACCCAGACCTGTGTTTAAACCTCCCTGCCTTGGGAATGAAAAAGCAACAGAGGAAGCTTTGTGTCTCCCTTTAGAGAGTACATGAGTTGAGCAGAATGTGTCTTAGTAGGTTGACATTCATGTCATTTGGCAAACGAATCTTTGCAGAAATAATTCAAGATCTCCATATGAGATCATTCTGGATTCTCTGAGCGAGCCCTCTATCCAATAACAAGGGCTCCTTATATGAGACACTGAGGGGATAGACATGGAGAGAGGAGAAGAAGGCCATGTAAATATAGAGGCAGGAGTTAAAGCCATGGAGTCCACCAGAAGCTGGAAGAGATAAGGAAGGATTCTCCCTTAGAGGCTTCAGAGGGGGCACGCCCTGCCAACACCTTGATTTCATCTTTCTGGACTCCAGAACTGTGAGAGAACAGATTTGGATTGTTTTAAACCACTGAGTTGTGGTTATTTCTTACAAGCAGCCCCAGGAATCAATATAGTATTCAATGAACACCAATTGTAAAGAGTGAATATACATACTACTAATAGCAATAGCTGCCCTGTATTGAGCATGAATTGAAGACAGCAGTTTCTGGAAGCTGCAAGTGAGGAGCTGGCCTCTCATGCTATTCCCAACCTGTCCACCTTCAGCAAGCCTGACACTGGTATAAAAAATACACTTGGTCTTTGGCCCTGTTCCTGGCCTGAGAGTTTCCCGAGAAACCCTGAGAATTTCCTGAGTGCTAAGAGTGTGTTTTGTATGCTAAGGAGATGGCTTCTAGACCATGTTAAGATGAGGGCTTTATGCCCGAAAAACCGACCATGGGCTTAGATGGTTAGAATTTACAGACCTGCCCCCAACCTCTGGCGAGCTGAGAGGCGCCAGAGATTAGACCAATGACTAATGATTCAATCAACCATGTCTACATAACAAGACCTCCACAAAAATCCCTAAACAATGGGGTTTTGAGAGCTTCTGAGTTGGTGAGCACATCAAAGTGCCATGAAGGTGGCACAGCTGGGGAGGCATGGAAGGTATGCCCGTGTGCCCCAGCCCCCAGACCTTGCCCTATGCCTCTCCTGCACTGGGCTGTTCCTGAGTTGTATCCTGTATAATAAACCAGTAATCATTAAGTGTCTTTCTGAGTTCTGTGAGTCTTTCTGGAAAATTATGGAAACTGAGGAAGGGGTTGTGGGAGCCCCGATTTATGGTGTGTCTGTCAGAAGTCTGGGCGGCCCTGTGGGGCTTGTGACTGGTGCCTGGAGTGAGGACAGTCCTGTGGGACTGAGCCTTTGACTTGTCAGGTTGGTGTTAACCCTGGGTAGCTAAGGTCAACACTGAATTAATTGAATTGTTGGTCACCCAGCTGGTGTCAGAGAATTGGTTGTTGGTGTTAGAAAAGACACCACAAATTTGGTGTTGGGAAGACAAAACTCACATGTTGACTTTTGTTTTATTTTTCATTTATTGCTTTTAACAAAAGAATGGCACCAATTTTTCCAGGGTATAGAGAACTAGTAGGTCATAATTTTGTTGGCCTTTCCTAATTTACTACAAGAGTGTGCATTTCTGCTTCACTTTAGTAGATTCACAGCTTTGGACCCTTCTCTTAGGAATTTGTTGTTGGAGGATGTCTTTGGAGGATGTCAGCTCTACGTGCCTCCCTCAGGAATCCTGGCCAGTGGCGGGGCCACAACAGGAGAGTGGAACTTCTGGTTCATTGTTTCTGTGTTTTGGCTTCTAATAACCAGGAGGTGGGCTCCTGGTTAAACACATATGTGCAATTTTTTCAAGCCTGACCAGAGGCAATTACAAAGGCTCACAGGGAAAGCCACCCTCACCACACCAGCCTTGGTGCCCGGCCTGTGCAACGCAGTCTCTGGAGGGGGGCATAGGCAAGGACCCAGGCAGTCATGCTCTTTACCACTATCATTCCTAGCCCTGGTTCCTTCATTCCCAGGTCTCTAAAGTTTTGGCCAGCGGTCTACTTTCGGTGCCTCTGGGGAGGCCTCCTTCAGGAGGAAGTGGAGGAAAAGGAGCCTTAAAGATACTTTCTGATTCAGTATCCAGCACTTCTCCCTCAGGTTCACTTGACCCCAGAGTCAAAAGGACTGCCAGAGTCTTTTGTTTGGGGCTCCCTCAACAGAGAGACAACCCCACATCTTTGCTGATGCCCCTGACCCTCAACCAGTGTGCTGTCCCATGGGGTAAATGGACGGGGGGAGATAGAGTTTTCTCTGGTTTGGGACTCCTGCTCAAACCATCACTGCAAGTGGTCAGAGCCTTCATTCTTATACTTTTGGCTCCTTGCTTTGATCGGCCACTCTGGCAACAGGCAGTTCCCCTCTCTTTTTCAGCCCAGCCGAGTTCCTGACAAATCTCCATTCACTGTAAGCCAAAGGATAGTTAAAAATCAAATCTACTACACCGGAGTTTCATTTCACCAAATATGTGTGAAGTGCCTACCGTATTCCAGGCTAGGCTCTGTGATGCAGAGATGAATGAACCATGGTCCCTGCCTTTGAGTTCATGGTCCGAATGCACCTAGAAAGTAAACAGTTCATCACAACAGTGTGGTGAGTGCAACGATACAGGTAAGCACAGGTGTTTGGGGGGCACAGATGATGGACGTTAAGCACATGTCGGAGAAACTTTCCTTCTACCCTTAGTAATTAAACGGACACAAAACAGGTTCACAAGGGAAAAAACAAATTTAATTTTGTATGTATGGGGCCTCAAAGATACAACGCCCAGGAAGTGACCCAAACAAGATGTTTATATGCCTTGTAGACAAAGGAACAATAAAGTGGTAAAGAACTACAAGACAAAAACTTTAGCTTGGATAATAATTAATGAAGACACTAAGCAGATGTTGTTTACACAACCCTCTTGGCCTTGAACTCCCTATCTCTGGTGATAAGGATGTCTCTCAACTTCTGGAGGCAGAAAGGAGCGGGGGACAGACAGGAGGGCCTTCTTGCACTGGCTGTCCTTCTTGCACTGGCTGTTTCTCAAGTAACTTGAATTCAAAATAATCAATATGCCAAAGTACCATATTGTGGGGTGTCCTGCCCTGAACCCCAAAACATAGTTTCAAAACATGGAAGGAAAGGGGGAGGTCAAGGAGTCCTTCAAAAGGAGGTGGTATCTGAGGTGAATCTCAAAGCATAAGTGAAGAACGTGGGAGAGATTTGAGAACAGAAGACCCCACTACTAAATTAAATTATGACTTGTTATTCTTATTAAATTATGATTATTACATTATTATTTATTAAATTGTTCTTTTATTATTACTAATTACTAAATTATTATTATTATTTAATGTTTTATATATTTTTGAGAGAGAGACCGAGTATAAGCGGGGGAGGGGCAGAGAGAGCCGGAGACACAGAATCCGAAGCAGGCTCCAGGCTCCGAGGCATCAGCACAGAGCCTGACGTGGGGCTCAAACTCACGGAGTGTGAGATCATGACCTGAGCTGAAGTTGGACGCTTAGCCCACTGAGCCACCCAGGAGCCCCATAGTTTTTTGTTTTTGTTCATTTTCTTCCCCATACCAGTTTTCTTCCCATTGGGGCGCTCACAGACCGGTTGGTGGTGGCATATGGCATGCACACATGCAAATGAAGCAGATAATCTGGGAGCAATTTGAAGGGGCGGCCATGTTTGGGGAGATGGTAGTTTTGATGTGCACATGGCAGAGACCTCTGGTCTGTCAGGGCAACGGGAGTGGGGCTTCTGGCCATCGGTCCTTGAGGGCATAGGGGCCGGGCAACAGGACACTGTGGTGTTTTGCTGAAATAGTTCTCTGTTGTGACAATCCAGGTATCATTCCTGCAGTCTCTTGGTTTTGTGGCCTCCTAACTCATTTCTTGTGCTTTTTCAGGGACCAGGAAAGTCTCCTAATAAACTCCTTTCTTTTTAACTGGTTTGAATAGACTTTCTTCCCTGTAACTGAGAACATGACTGGTTAAAAGGGCTTTCTCACAGGGGAAGACATTCACAAGCAACAAGGCAGGAAGCTCTTTCTGGGGTGACCTGGAAGGCCTTCCTGAGAAGTCTGGGTGGGGGGCTATGGGGCTCCTTGCTCTCATGGTAAGTGTGAGTCATGTGCCCAACTTGCTGCTCGGGACTCACTTTCTCGTCCAAGAGGGACCTGTGCATGTCCAGGCATAGCAGCCTTTGTTCTGATGTCTTTCTGTCAGTCACCACACACCTCAGGGAGAGGAGCCACAGATGGTGAGACAGGTCAGGACAGGCACAATTCCCTCTATGCCCAGTTCCCTGGAATCCTATGAACGCTGCACTGTAAGGACACACTGTCCATGCTCTTTGAGCAAGTGCATCAACATACAGAATCATTGAAGTACTATTGTAATAGCACTGTAACTGGTCTTAAGGGCTAACTTGCTTCGAGCTCATGCACTCCTTGCTTGCTGACCTCAGTCCCTTGGTCTGCAGCTGAACTAACCTACTTTCCTCGAGATTTGCAGACTGCTGACCAAACTTTCCCAGCTGATGAGGCCTGCCTACGCTTACAAACAGCTACTGCAGATGCCAGCAAGTCTGTTCAGGGTCATGTCAACATGCGACTAACCACCTGGGTACGTGCACCTCCTGGGTAGCTCCCTACCCCGCCCCATTTTCCCCATGCCTTCTCCTCTAAAACCCTCCGGATTCACCTGGACAGGGAAGATGGTCCTGGAGACGTTAGTCCACCATTTTCCCAGGTTGTTGGCTTCCTGAACAAAGCAACCTGTCCTTTCCTACCATCACTGATCTCTCAAGTGTTGTTCTGCGAGTGGTGAGCAGTTGAACCTGAGTTTGGAACCGGTTCTCTTTCTGGTAACGCTCTGAAGATCCCTTCATTCAACTTTCTTCACGTCAGATTGAAACCAAAGGCTGGAGAAGTTAAGAATAATTACTATGGATATAGTTCTCTTCTGTTTACAAAGCTTTCATCTATAAAAAGTTCTTTGGTCCTCACAGCACTCAGTGAGTTTAAGCGACTGACCCAAAGGCTGCGAACTCTTGTTACCAGTCCCCATAAAGTACAAAGTTGAGAGTGTTTAGAAACTTTTATGGCAAGTGAACATTGTCGCAACATCCAAGCATGTGATTTTGTGTTCCGTAAAGGTATTCTGAGATCGATTTGAAATGAAAAAAAAAAAAAAAAAAAAGTCCTTTTACCACATGAGAAATACTGCTCTGTACTACTTTTGTTCCCAAGCTGAAAGGGTGATTGGGTAGCCTAGGGTCTCTTTAGAGGATGCAGAAGGCTCTTGGGCAATTCCTACTCTTACAAAACATCCCTTCTTTCACAAACTACAAGATCTGATTTATTCGTTTTCAAAGCAATATAGAAGTAAACTCAGATTTAGAAATATAGAAGATAACTCATATTTTTGGTAACAAATGTAAATTGTGATTCATGAATCTGCCAGAGAACAAGCCAGGAGCATATCACTTGTGTCTCCGTCATGAGCCCTATCTACCCATGGTGTTGGGTTAACAAATCAAACAATTCAATATTGGAATAATCTCCACAAGGTTAAATTGCTACTATTTAAAAGTATAAGAGGGGCGCCTGGGTGGCGCAGTCGGTTAAGCGTCCGACTTCAGCCAGGTCACGATCTCGCGGTCCGTGAGTTCGAGCCCCGCGTCAGGCTCTGGGCTGATGGCTCGGAGCCTGGAGCCTGTTTCCGATTCTGTGTCTCCCTCTCTCTCTGCCCCTCCCCGGTTCATGCTCTGTCTCTCTCTGTCCCAAAAATAAATAAAAAAACGTTGAAAAAAAAATTTTTTTTTAAAAATAAATAAATAAAAGTATAAGATAAAATGTATTTGAACTGGGATTGCAGTGTATGGTATATGTGTATGTGTAGGGACATGCATAAAGCTTTCTTTTCTATAAAAGTCCAGGAGAAAGATAATGGCATTTTTAGCAAATGTGAAAACAATGTGCTGTGTCTGCAGATACAAGTCATTCTCCATGAATTCTAGACTGGAAATTCTTTTTTTTTTTTAAATGTTTATTTATTTTTGAGAGAGAGAAAGAGAGAACACGAGCATGGTAGGGCAGAGAGAGAGGGAGACAGAGAATCTGAAGTGGGCTTTGCGCTGACAGCAGAGAGCCCAATGAGGGGCTCGGACTCACGAACCGGTGAGATCGTGACCTGAGCCGAAGTCAGATGCTTAACCGACTGAACCACTCCGGCACCCCTAGAGCGGAAATTCTTATCTTTCTGGAATGGTTATCACCACTTAATGGAACAAGGTTATTTTTAGAATACATCATCCAACACTGGTTTGTCATCAGCTGGGTGAATAAAAATTCATGGGACTCGGGCACGAAAGGAAAATTTTCCCACATTACTTTTGTTTTGTTTTTTTTTTTTTCAGTTACAAAAACAAAAGCTATGTGGTCATTAAAAAGACTCTCTCAGAAAGACAGAAGTGGATTAGGAGGGTAACAGGTTTTTTCATAAAAGCGAAAACCTTTGAATTTCCTTTGGTGAAAACAGGAAGTAATATGGGAAGTCTTTTGTAAAAGCAAGTAGCATTAACTCAAACTTTCAGGAAGTGTGGGATGCCTGTACTATTGTTTCTTGTTTTATCAACTCAGACATTATCTGATTTCCTACTAACATAGATGGAAAATTTGACTCACTTAAAATACTGTCTTGTTCTCTTGCCTCCTATTAGCAGTGATATCAGTGCCTGTGTTGGTCATCACTGTAACTTCAAACATTTCGTTTCTTAGTCCTTCAACCTAAGAAAGAGTTTCTTATAAGGTACATTTCTTAGGATTTCACTCTTTCCTCCCATTTTCTTTCTAGCACTGATTAATGTCCCTCTAGAACTGAAAACGTCCCTCGGCTTGAGTTTGTGTGATGTGTTTCTCATGATTAGATTGAGGCTATACTTTAGGGAAGAATATCGTCTATGTGATGGGACTCTCAGTGCATCATATCTGGGGGTACATGATGTTAATGTGTCTTAAGACTGGTGAAGTTAGTCTTAATCATCTGGTTAAGGTGGGGTCTGAGGCTTTTCCACTTTAGATCACTATTTTTTCCTTTGTAATAATAAATACTTAAAGGGAGATACTCTGCAACTATGCAAATACTCTATTTTTCTTTAAATTTTCACCCATCAGTTTTAGCATTAATTGATAGATCTTGCCTGTAACAATTATTACTCTGGTGTTCTCATAGTCATTTTTAATTTTCTTCACTTCTTCTACATTTATTAATTGGATTCTCTTATAAGGAAGAATTGTCTCTTCTCCATCATTTATTTATATATTTAGTCACTTATTTATAGCAGTATGGAATCATGGATATTTACTTTATTCTTTAAGTTATAATCAAAATCTTCATTGTTTATTTTAGTGCTAAATTTCTTGCAGGTTTGACTATTGGGAGTTCCTTTATGTTGGTTGCTGTGCCATTTTGACTTGCCCACAACTTCTTTTTTTCAACCCCCTGAGCATTTCATTACTTCCTGGCAACACAAAGTCCTCTAGGCTTATTTTATATTTTTTCTGCTCTAGATTTGAAATCACTCACTGCTCCAAGAAGCCCTGGTACCTTTTGTGAATAGTGTTTACAACCCATTATCTGGACACTAGTAGTGTTCATAGTTATTGGGGTGTCACTACTTCTAGATCCTATCAGTTGGTTAATATATAGACACATATACATCTATCTATCATCTATCATCTATCTATCTATCTATCTCATCATTATCATCTATCTTAAAAATCAACATGATTCAGGGGCGCTTGAGTGGCTCAGTTAATTGAGCGTCCAACTCTTGATTTTGGCCCAGGTCATAATACCAGCATTGTGGGATTGAGCCCCATGTTGGGCTTCATGTTGAGCAAACAGCCCGCTTAAGATTCTCTCTCTTTCTCTCCTCTGCTCTTGTCCTCTGCTTGCAATCTCTCTCTAAAAAACAAAACAAAAAACCCCACAAAAAACAAAACAAAACATGATTTGTAGTGATACCTCTGATCCAATCTAGCTCTTCAAGGTTAATTCTAACATTCCCTCCTCATTTCTAACTTCTTTCTCTGAATGTGAAACCTGTTGTTCATATCTAAAATATATTTCCTTGTTTATTTAACCTCAGTATCCTTCAAAGGAGTTTCAAAATTTCTTGCCCATGCTTTTCT
Organism: Panthera leo; assembly: GCF_018350215.1. NCBI lineage: Eukaryota > Metazoa > Chordata > Mammalia > Carnivora > Felidae > Panthera > Panthera leo. Next base: position 47,807,706 of record NC_056685.1, read on the forward strand.
AGGGAAAGACTGATCAATTAGACTACAATGTTTTGTACAATCTTTTTGTTTTTAGCCTTAGAATATCCATTCAAAACATTGTTTTCTGAAGTTACTCATGTAAGCTCCTTCATTTACCACCTTCTTTAGTGAGATTATGCCATTCTGTGTAACAGATTCGTTTGTCTCAGTCTGCATTCACATATGGTTGCTTTTTAAAAAATTGCTCATAATAAAAGTCTTTCCTTTGTGCAACATAGTCCTAGGGTTTTGACAAATGCATAGAGTCATGTATTTACCACCACAGTAGCAAATAGGACAGTTACATCACCCTCGCCTTCACTCCAGTTCATTTGTTCTATCTCTTTGTGGTCAAATTCCCTCTCCACACAATTGACAATCACTGATCTGGTTTCTATCCCTGTAATAGTCTCTTTGTGGGGCACCTGGGTGGCTCAGTCGGTTAAGCGTCCAACTTCAGCTCAGGTCATGTCCTCACGATTTGTGAGTTCAAGCCCCGCTCCGGGTTCTGTGCTGACAGCTCAGAGCCTGGATTCCACTTCGGATTCTGTATCTCCCTCTCTCTCTGTTCCTCCTCCAGTCTAACTCTGTCTCACTGTCTCTCTCTGTGAAAAATAAATAAAGAATAAAAAAATTTAAAAATAGTCTCTTTGCCAGAATATCATATGAATGAAATCATATAATAGTCTTTTGGATCTAGTTTCTTTCACTTAAAAAGTTGCACTTTAAATTCATCCATGTTGTTATGTGAAATAGTAGTTCATTATTTCTTATTGCTGGGTGCTATTTCATTGAATGGCTTTTCCATAGTTTCTTAATCAATCCACCTATTGAACAAATCTCAGTTGTTTCCAGTTTTGATACTTATGAATAAAGCTAATAAAAACATTCAGAAACATGTATTTGTGTGAATGTAGTTTTCATTTCATTGGTATAATTATAAATTACGAGTGGGATAGTTGGACCCTATGGTAAATATTTAACATTATAAAACCTGACAAACTGTTTTCCAAAGTTTCTGTACCATTTTACATTGTTTCCAATGTGTGAGAGTTATATTTGTTCTGAGTCTTTGTCAGCACTTGACATTGTCATATTTTTAATTTTAGACATTTTAATAAGTGTGTAGGGTTATTTCATTGTGACTTTAAGTAGCTTTTACTAACGACTAATGATGTTGAATATCTTTGCATATACTTTTTAATTTATATATTTCCTTCAGTGAAAAGTCAAAAAGCAAATCAAAACAAAGTGGCAATTTTTCTAAATCTGTGCTATCCAATAGATCCAACAGAAAACTGAAAACAGAAGGTAAATACAAGAGTTTTAAAACAATTAAAAATAGGAAAAAAATTATGTACTTTTATATATTGCATTTCCAATACTCCTCATTTCTTTTTGAAGATCCAAGTTTCTATCTGGTATCATATTCATCTAACATGTATTGTAGAGGAGAAGAGTTTGGATGGTGGAGTAGTAAGCGGATCCTGGACTTGTTTTGTCCCTCAGACCCAGCTAGACCAACATCAAACCATTTTGAACACCTAGGAAATAGATCTGAGGATTAACAGAACAATCTGCATAATTTAAGGGAGAGAACATGGTAGGTATGTGGTGTGGAGAGGTAAACTGGGGGAGAGAAGAGCTGCAGTGCTGCAGAGGGGAGGGAGCCATTTTCACAGAGAGTAGAAAGAGTTGGGGGGAGAGAGAGCAGTATATCAGGTTTGTGCAAGAAAGCACCCCTCCTGAAAGCAGATAGAGAGAAAGAGTGAAAACATGCACAGGGGACTGACTGCACAAGAAAACTGATCCCCAAAACCATTGATGCAGAAAAAGGAGAGGGTTTCAATACTGCCAGGTTTTTATAAACAGTGGAACACAGAGTTGAAGTTTTAGAAGTCAGCCTCTGGTGGTGCTCTGGCAAGGAAGCAGGGCCAAGCCCCCCCGGAGTGGGCAGCATGGTCTGAAGATCTCCTGGGGCATATGGGGAGAAGCGCTTCCCCTGCTTGGAGGGCATTTGGTAGAGGTGATATGGCCTCTCTACAGGCAAAAGACCCAGCAGGTGCCATCAAGCCACCCATATAGGAACAAAGACACCAGCTAAGGGCAGCAAACCCTGGTGCCGGCTGTGTGTTGCAATTTACCATAAACTCGGAGCTGTTGCTGCTATGTGATGGTAAGACTGGTTACTGGAACAAGCCAGCCACAGTGAGGCAAAATCCTCCACCAGATCACTGTGGGTCTAAACTGCAAGACTGTCTGAAGTGTGAGGTTTTGAAACACAGCCGTACCTGAGATAAAACTATGGAGAAAGGCGCTCCCTGGTAGGCAGATAGCTCAGACACAGATGGGGAAGACAGGGAGCTGATGGAAGTTGGGGACACAGGAGGAGTGATTGGGCATCTGTGAGGGTATGAACTTCCTGCTCTGGAGACTAGAGAGCAAGGTGAAGCCATTTTCACTATTAGCCCAGCAACATTGACTGACCCCAGTGAGCTAAACAGCACCACCAAGTGGAGAATGGAATCCTTATTATACCAAAGCCTTCCCCCCCCCTCCTCCCCCCCCCCCCCCCCCCCCCCGCTATTTCCAAGAGGGAAAGTCTCCTGGGAATCAGAGCAGCAGGCCACTTCCTCAGCCAACCGGTACAAATCCCTTCTGCTGGCTTAGTCTAATGATCATAGAGTTGCTGCAAAGTTTCAGTTCTAGGGGAAACTGGATCTAGTTTTATTTGGGTTTTTGTTCATTTGTTTTTTGTTGTTGCTTCTGTTTTGTTTTGCTGTTATTGATTTTTTGTTTGTTTCTTGGATACAGAAAGAGCAAATTTTTAATTTCATTTAATTTATTATTTATTTTTAATTTTTAATTTTTTTCTCTTCTTTTCTCTTTTTTCTATCCAGGTTCTCTTAACAAGAAGACCAAAACACACCTAGGATCTGGCTTCCTTTATTTAATTTTTAAAATTTTTTTAAATTTTTATTTCATTCTATTATCATTATTGTTGGATTTGTTTTTTGTTCCTCCAAAATGACAAGATGGAAGAATTCACCTCAAAAGAAAGAACAAGAAAAAATGACAGTCAAGGATTTAGTCAATGCATATATAAGTAAGATGTCTGAACTAGAATTTAAAACAACAATTATAAGGATACTAGCTGGGCTTGAAAGACAGTATGGAAGACACCAGAGAATCCCCTTCTGCAAAGATAAAAGAACTAAAATCTAGTCAGGGCAAAATTAAGAATATTATAACCAAATGCCATAAAAACAAGGATAAATGAGGCAGAGGAGTGAATTAGTAATATAGAAGATAAAATTATGGAAAATATGAAGCTGAAAAGGAGGGAAACAAAGATCGGGGATATGAAAGCAGACTTAGGGAACTCATTGATTTACTAAAACATAGTAACAATTGCACCATAGGAATCCCGGAAGATGAAGAGAGAGATAGAAGGGGCAGACGGTTTATGTGAGCAAATTATAGCTGAAAACTTCTCTAAACTGGGGAAGGGCCTGGTCATCAAAATCCATGAAACACACACAACTCCCATTAAATTCAGTAAAAGCTAGCCATCGCCAAGATATATCATAGTCAAATTCACAAAATACACAGACAAGGAAAGATTCCTGAAAGCAGCAAGGAAAAAAAAAATCCTTAACCTACAAGGGAAGACAGATCAGGTTCACAGCAGATCTGTTCACAGAAACTTGGCAGGCCAGAAAGGAGTGGCAAGATATATTCTACATGTTGAATGGAAAAAATATGCAGCCAAGAATACTCTATCCAGCAAGGCAGTCACTCAAAATAGAAGGAGAGATAAAGAGTTTCCCAGACAAACAAAACCTAAAGGAGTTTGTGACCACTAAACCAGCCCTACAAGAATTTTAAGGGGGACTCTGGAGGAAAAAAAAAAAAAAGACCAAAAGCAACAAAGACTAGAAAGGACCATAAAGCATCACCAGAAACACCAACTCTACAGTTAACACAATGGCACTAAATTCGTATCTTTCAATAATCACTGTGAATGTAAATGGACTAAATGCTCCAATCAAAAGACATAAGGTATCAGTATGGATAAAAGAAAAAGATCCATCTATATGCTGCCTACAAGAGATTCATTTTAGACCTAAAGACACCTGCAGATTGAATGTGAAAGGATGAGAAACCATCTATCACGCTAATGGATGTCAAAAGAAAGTCAGAGTAGCCATATTTATATCAGACAAACTAAATTTTAAAAGAAAGACTATAACAAGAGATGAAGAGGGCATTGTGTCATAATGAATACTTCAAGAAAAGCTAAGAATTGTAAATATTTATGCCTTCCCCACTTGGGACACCCAAATATATAAATCAATTAATGACAAATATAAATAAATTCATTGATAATAATACAATAGTACTAGGGGACTTTAATACCCCACTTACAACAATGGACAGATCACCTAAAGCAGAAAATCAACAAGGAAGCAATGACTTTGAATGACACACTGGACCAGATGGACTGAACAGATATATTCAGAACATTTCATCCCAAAGCAGCAGAATACACATTCTTTTTAAGTGCACATGGGACATTCTCCAGAATAGATCACATACTTGGCCACAAATCAGCCCTCAACAAGTACAAAAAGATTGAGATCATACCATGCATATTTTCAGATCACAACGTGATGAAACTTGAAATAAACTACAAGAAAAAATTTGGACAGCTCTCAAATACATGGAGGTTAAAGAACATCCTACTAAAGAATGAATGGGTTAAAGAAATTAACAAATTAAAAAAGAAATTAAAAAACTCCCTGGAAGTATATTTAAATGAAAACACGACAGTCCAAAACCTTTGGGATGCAGCAAAGGCAGTCCTAAGGGGGAAGTATATTGCAATTTAGCCCTATCTCAGGAAGCAAGAAAGGTTTCAAATACACAACCTAATCTTACAGCTAAAGGAGCTAGAAAAGGAACAGAAAGTAAAGCCTAAAGCCAGTAGAAGAAGGGAAAGGAGCTAGAAAAGGAACAGAAAGTAAAGCCTAAAGCCAGTAGAAGAAGGGAAATAATAAAGATTAGAGCAGAAATAAATGATATAGAAACAAACAAACAACAAACAAAACCCCAGGAGAACAGCTCAATGAAACTAAGAACTCGTTCCTTGAAAGAATTAACAAATTGATAACCCCCTAGCCAGACTTATTAAAAAGAAAAGAGAAAGGACCCAAATAGATAAAATCATGAATGAAAGACGATAGATTACAACCAAAACAACAAAAATACAATTACAAGAGAATCCTATGAAAAATTATATGTCAATAAACTGGGCAATCTGGAAAAAATGGACAAATTTCTAGAAAGTCACAGACTACCAAAACTGAAACAGGGAGAGATACAAAATTTGAACAAGCCCACAGCCAGCCAAAAAAATTGAATCAGTAATTAAAAATCTCCCAAGAAACAAGAGTCCTGGGCCAGATGGCTTTCCAGAAGAATTCTACCAGACATTTAAAAAGAGTTATTACCTATTCTTTTCAAACTGTTCCAAGAAAATAGAAATAGAAGGAAAACTTCCAAACTCATTCTATGAAGTCAGTATTACCTTGATTCCAAAACCAGACAAAGACCCCACTAAAAAGGAGAATTACAGGCCAATGTCCTTGATAAAACTGGATGCAAAAATTCTCAACAAGATTACAAAATCCAATTCAACAGTATATTAAGAGAATTATTCATCACCATCAAGTGGGATTTATTCCTGGCCTGCAGGGATGGTTCAATATTTGGAAATCAATCAGTGTGATGCACCATGTTAATAAAAGAAAGGATAAGAACCATATGAGCCTGTCAAAGATGCAGACAAGGCATTTGACAAATTACAGCATCCATTCTTGATAAAAACCCTCAACAAAGTAGACATAGAGGGAACATAACTCAACATCATAAAGGCCATATATGAAAAACACACAGCTAATACCATCCTTGATGGAGAAAAGCTGAGAGCTTTTCCACTATGGACAGGAATAAGACAGGGATGTCCACTCTCACCATTGTTATTTAACATGGTACTGGAAGTCCTAGCCTCAGCAATCAGATCACAGAAAGAAATAAAAGGCACCTAGATTGGAAAAGAAGAAGTCAAACTTTCACTATTTGCAGATGACATGATACTCTATTTAGAAAACCCAAAAACGCCACCAAAAATTGGTAGAACTAATCTATGAATTCAGCAAAGTCACAGGATGTAAAATAAATGTACAGAAATATGTTGCATTTCTATACCCCAATAATGAAGCAGCAGAAAAAGAAATCAAGGAATTGATCCCATTTACAACTGCACCAAAACCCATAAGATACCCAGGAATAAACCTAACTAAAGAAGTAAAAGATCTATAATCTGAAAACTATAGAACACTTAAGAAAAAAATGGAAGAGGACACAAAGAAATGAAAAAGCATTCTATGCTCATGGATTGGAAGAACACACATTGTTAAAATGTCTATACTACCCAAAGCAATCTACACATTTAATTCAATCCCTATCAAAATACCAGCAGCATTTTTCTCAGAGCTAGAACAAACAATCTTAAAATTTTTATGGAACCACAAAATATCCTGAATATCCAAAGCAATCCTGAAAAAGAAAAACAAACTGGAGGCATCATGATTCTGGATTTCAAGCTATGTTACAAAGCAAGAGTCATCAAGACAGTATGGTACTGGCCAAAACACACAGATCAATGGAACAGATTAGAAAATCCATAAATGGACCCACAACCATATGGCCAACTAATCTTTGACAAAGCAGGAAAGAATATCCAATGGAAAAAAGTCTTTTCAACAAATAGTGTAGGGAAAACTGGACAGCCACACACAGAAGAATGAACATGGACCTCTTTCTTACACCATACACAAAAATAAACTCAAAATGGATAAAAGACCATTTGACCCCAGAACAACGACCTCTTTAACCTCAGCCACAGCAACTTCTTACTTGACATGTTGCTGAAAGCAAGGGAAATAAAAGCAAACATGAACTATTGAGACTTCATCAAGATAAAAAGCTTCTGCACAGAGAAGGAAACAATCAATGAAACTCAAAAGCAGCCTACAGAATGGGAAAACATATTTGCAAGTGACATATCTGATAAAGGGTTAGTATCCAAAATCTATAAAGAACTTACCAAACTCAACACTCAAAGAACAACCCAGTTAAGAAATGGGGAGAAGACTTGAATATATACTCTTTCAAAAAAGACATCCAGATGGCTAACAGACACATAAAAAATGCTCAACCATCAAGGAAATACAAATCAAAACTATGATGAGATACCAACTCACAATTATCAGAATAGCTAAAATTAACATTACAAGAAAAAACAGGTGTTGGCAAGGATGCAGAGAAAGAGAACCCTCTTGCACTGTTAGTGGGAATGCAAACTGGGGCAGCAATCCTGGAGAACAGTGTGGAGAGTCCTCAAGAAACTAAAAATAGAACTACCTTATGGTCCAGCAATTGCACTATTAGGTATTTACCCAAAGGATACAAAAATACAGATTTGAAGGGGTACGTGAACCCCAATGTTTATAGAAGTATTACCGACAATAACCCAATTATGGCGAGAGCTCAAATATCCACTGATTGATGAATTGATAAAGAAGATGTGGTATATATTATACAATGGAATATTACTCAGCCAATAAAAAGAATGAAATCTTGTCATTTGTAATGACATGGATGGAGCTAGAATGTATTATGCTAAGTGAAATAAGTCAACCAGAGAAAGATAAATACCATCTGATTTCATTCATATATGGAATTTAAAAAACAAGACAGATGAACATATGGGATAGGGGAGGAAAGAAGAGAGGGGAAACAAACACAAGAGACTCTTAATGATAGAGGAAAGCTGTGATAGAACAAACTGTGGGTGGATGGAGAGAGGTGGGTAGGAGATAGGCTGGATGGGTAATGGCTACTACGGAGGGCACTTGTAATGAACACTGGGTATTGTATGCAAGTGACGAATCACTAAATTCTATTTTGTGAAACCAGTATTATACTGTATGTTAACTAAAATTAAAAAAAAAAGAAAAAAGAAATCTGTAATGTAGAGTAGGACTACTGGCAATAAATTTTCACATTCTTTTTTTTAGAAAGTCTATTTTTTATTCACTTTTGAGTTTTGGGGGGGTACAGAATGCTATTTTTCTTCCTTCGACACTTTAAAGATGCCATTTTATTGTCTTTTAGTTCATGTAGTTTCAGAAGAAAAGCAGGTTGTATGTTTAAACTTTGTTCTTCCGTGTGTCATGTGTGTTCCCACCTCCACCAACCACAGGCTATTTTTACAATTTTTTCTTTATTTTCAGCAGTTTGAATGTAAGTGTAGTTTTGAGCATTTATCCTGTTTGATGTTCTTTGATATTCTTGGATCTGTAACTTGGTGTCTGTCATTACATTTGATCGATTTTTCGTCATTATTTTTTCAAATGTTTCTTCTGCATTGTTCTATAACTGGAATTTTACTTACATACCTGAGGCTATTTGATATTGTCCCCCAGTTTTTAGTAGTTCTATTTCAGTTTATATACTTCTTTTTCTAGTTTGCATGATTTCTTTAGTGCTACAAGTACACTGATTCTTTCTTCAGCAAGTCTAATTATGAGATATTAGGCATTCTTCCTCTCTGTCACTATGCTTCTTATTTGTAGTATTTCCATTTGATTATTTCCTTTTGTTTCCGACAGTATGCTGAATTGCCCATCTGAAACATGTTACCCATGTTTTCCTTCAGAACTTTTATTTTTTTTTTAATTTTTAACGTTTATTTATTTTTGAGAGACAGAGAATGAGTGGGGGATGGGCAGAGAGAGAAGGAGACACAGAATTTAAGCAGGCTCCGAGCTGTCAGGACAGAGGCTGGCACGGGGCTCGAACCCACAAACTGTGAGATCATGACCTGAGCCGAAGTCAGACGCTTAACCGACTGAGCCACCCAGGCGCCCCTTCCTTTAGAGCTTTTTATATACTAGTTACAGTTGTCTAAATTTCCCCATTATGTAGTTTCAACACATATGTCATGTGTGTATCTGGTTGTCTCTTAAGAGAGTGAACAAATCCTCTTACTCCCTCTCTTAATCTATAATTTCCTTTCCCTTCTTTGAAAAAGAATATCCTCCAGTTTGTGGCATTCTAAAGTGGTGCTGCCCAATTAGTAATGACTAGTGGTATGTGACTATTAAGCACTCTAAATATGACTAGTTTGAATTGAGATGTTCTGTAACTATAAAATATAGACTGTTTTTAAAGACTTACCACAAAAAATGAAAAATATCTAATAATTTTATATTGATTTCACGCAGCAATGATAACACTGGTTTACACTGGTTTAATTAAATATATTATTAAAGTAAGTTACCTGTTTCTTTTTACTTTTTAAAAATATAACTATTAGGACATTTAAATTGCATATGTAAAAGGAGAAATAAATAAATGGCAAGATATACCATGTTCATAAACTGGAAGACTCAACATAGCCAAGATGTCAATTCTCCCCAAATTGACATATTGGTTTGATGCAAATTATATCAAAAACCCTAGCAAGTTTTTTTAAAATTTTTTTTTTCAACGTTTTTAATTTATTTTTGGGACAGAGAGAGACAGAGCATGAACGGGCGAGGGGCAGAGAGAGAGGGAGACACAGAATCGGAAACAGGCTGCAGGCTCCGAGCCATCAGCCCAGAGCCTGACGCGGGGCTCGAACTCACGGACCGCGAGATCGTGACCTGGCTGAAGTCGGCCGCTTAACCGACTGCGCCACCCAGGCGCCCCCCCTAGCAAGTTTTATTATAGCTATATACAAGCTTATTCTAAAACTTATACGAAGAGGCAAAAAACTGTAATGGATGAAACAATTTTGTAAAAGAAGAATAAAGTGGGATGAAGCACTCCACCCGATTTTAAGATTGATTATATAGCTACAATAATCAAGACTATGTGACATGGGAGGAGGGATAAATGCCTGGATCAATGGCATAAAATAGAGAACCCAGAAGTAGAATCAGCCATGTATGGACAGCTGATTTTGACAAAGTTGCAAAGTAGTTTTGTTGATTGGTTAAAAGTCTAAAAATGCTGGGCCTGGCTTGCCTCATTTTGTTGGGTAGAGGGAAGCAAGACACTCTGTGGCAATGTTGTTCTGTCAGTCTTGATGTCCCTAACAAGTCTGTTTTCCTCTTCCCATCCTACTGGGTTCTCCTTTGATTGTGACTTGCATTATATTACGGATTTACATAACATTTAGAGAGGACATTTACATGTATTTAGAGAGGAAGATCAGGGAGAAATGTGTCTATGCCATCTTGTACTGTCTCTTGTACTATTTTTGCAACTTCCTATGAATCTGTTATTTTTTTTCAAAATAAAAATCTAAGAAATGTACATGTGAGGCTGACATATTTCTATTAGACTGCACTGAATGTTTCCATTGAATGGTTAATGTAATTCATATCTGAGCCTTTTAAAATTGCTACGGAAATGATTGTCTCCCCCTCCCTCCTTCCTCTGCTTCACTTCTGGCATCTCCTTCCAGTGGAATGGAAGGTCTTCAACATAGTTGAAGTTGAAGATCTTATGTCAACATAATTTCTATTTTCTCTGCCATTCTGAAGCTTTCAAATATTTAGGGTCATTTCCTGCTTGTTGGCCTAGATCTGTCTTGAGATCAGCCTTTTAGGATGTAATGTTAACTTTGAGGGAAATCTCTTTCCTGCTTGAGGTCTTGAGGAAGTAAGAGCTGGCTCAAGGTTTCTCCCTTATTTTTTTCCAGATGACAGTTATTGAACAGGTATGCATTTATGTGTTATATATTTTAAAATTGCTCATCTTTAATTGAAATTGAAGTTTAAAATCTTGAGTATTTCTTGCTTCTTTAGTTGTCTCCTCTATAGTCTGTTATTTTCATTGTTTTCTAGGGGGTTATAAAAAAGGAGAATAAGGTAAAATTGCCTTTCTCACTTAAATCCTAATTACTTTTTTGATACTGGATAGCTGGTACTAAACAGACAAAATGGATAGCTAATTGATTTAGTTGTATTATTATTTCAATACTTGTAAGTCCTATCTTTAGTTTTTAAGAGGAGTATACATCAAAGGTATAAAAGCATTGATTTTAGCATTTCCTGTATTCCTCTTGAATTTCTTTCCTGTTTAACAGAGTACTTCCTTTTGTACTTTTTTTCACATGGAATTCATGGATGGCAAACTTTCTGAACTATCTTGCATGTATGAGAATTCTTGCTTTACAAGCATACTTTTTTGTAATTGTAAAGCCAATGAGGTAGAGTGCTGAGACACAAGTTGTAAAACTCCAGATTCCAGGTTAAGGACCCATGCTACATATGAAGTGCTAAACATATAAATCAGAAGACTATATATTTTACTATTTTTGGTTTTATGTTTTTCCAGGTGATGGAGAAGACATAACATGTTTCCTAATCTCTGGAGTGGTTTTTGTGGTAGAGGCTGGGGTAGGAGTAATATGGTCGAAGCACCTGATTTCTGAAGGTTAAGTGGCAGAAGTGTTACATACTTGTTCTTGCCTTTGCCGATTCTACTCTACTCAACACCAGCTGTCTTTTGTCTTTCCCCCCGAGATTTTAAGCAAATGAGTCATGTTGGGGTGCCAGGAAAAGGGGGGAGAAGATGGCTGCTGGATGGCAGGAAGGGGATAGTTGCAGAGTTTAAAGTACAGTAAAACTTTGGTTTGCAAGCATAATTCGTTCTGGAAACACACTTGTAATCCAAAGCACTTGTATATCAAAGAGAATTTCCCCATAAGAAATAATGGAAACTCAGATGATTCGTTCCACAACCCAAAAATATTCATATAAAAATGATTACAATACTGTAATATAATACAATAAAGAAAATACAAAATATAAATAAACTTAAATTAACCTGTTCTTACCTTTGAAAACCTTCGTGGCTGGTATGAGGGAGACAAGATAGAGAAAGCCGATTGTGTAGGACGATTTTCACTATCAATAATGGATTCACTGCTATCTATTGGCTCAATGGAATCTTTTTCTTTGTATGTAACTTTAACAAGAAACCTATCCAATGACCTAGAATAAAGCAAAGCATTCCTAAGTTTACTCTTGTATGGAAAAGCAAAGGACTGTCCAAAGGTGCTTTGAAGTGACAAAAAAATATACTAGTGCCAGTTGTGGGCACCTTCCAATGTTCTGAAAAAGTCACTGATTTCTGCCAAACACTGAGCCCTGAGACTGAGCATCCAAGCATGGGGGACGGTCACCCACAATCCTGCAATGAGAGAGAGAGAGAAAAGAACCGTTGGCTCAGTTGTGATCAGGTGACATTGGGTGTCACGTACTACTTGTATTGCAAGATATCTCTTGTTTATCAAGTTAAAACTTATTAGAAATGCTTGCTCATCTGGTAGAACACATGCAGAACAAGTTAGTCACAATCCAAGGTTTTACTGGACTTTGTGTTTACCGGGAAGTAACATTTGATCTTTGTCTCAGACCGGAGACAACTGTAGGTCCCGCCTCCCGTGGTAGAAGGCTAGATGTAAAATCACCTCATGTGGAGCAGGTGATACTAACATCAAGGTTTTTGGCCCCGAGCAACAGTGCTGGTTTTGCCTGACTTCAGTGCTGGGGAATTTAGCAAGCACAGTTTTTCAGCAAGCACAAGACGATGGCTGTAGCATTTCAGGGAAATGGCTGGAGCAGGTGGAAACACATTCACAGACTCAGTAAATTTTTAACTTTTATTCCTGCCTAACATGTAGCATACTTTCTGCAAAAATTATGAGTTAAATATAGTTTAATGGAGAAAAGTTATTTAAGATATAATTGTGACAATTTAAAAAACTTCTCTCATGAATACAGAAGGAAAATGAGTCAGTAAACAAAACAAAAACGAAAACAAAACAGATGAAGAACACAATCTCTTCAACCTAGAGATAGTACATCCATTCCTCTTCTTTCCCAGGTGGAAGCTCCCTGGAGTCACTGTTGAGGTCAGACTCCAGAGTAAAAGGTAATTTTTGTGCTGAGAGCGCACATCTGATTCATAGAGGCAAGTCTGTGTTCCAGACAGGGCAGCCAAGGTGAAGCAGAGTGTAGTATCTAAGTCTTCTATTGCATTAGGTCTCTGGGACACTTGAGGCCGCTGTCTAAGTGAGGCTGTACTTAATTTGCGGAGTCCTGGGACTTCATTTTGGTTTAAAAATGGGTGCTCTCCTTGTCTGTTGTGTTCAGCTGCAAGTATTCCAGAGTGCCTTTTTTGTAGCTGGCCACCCGTGTTGGTTTTCGGCTTCTTATCCCCGCCGCCTGTCTTTTCTGCAAAGAGTTGGCAATCATGTCGGAAAATTCGGCTTGCAAGCGCTGCTGATTCTCCCTGGAAAGAGAGTGGGGAGAAAAAATGGCACTTCTCAGCAATTCACACAGAATATTCCTTAGCTCCAGAACAATCAGTTCAGTTTACACAAAAGAATGCTTATTTTATCGAATTCTTATTCGGAATGCTTATTCTGCACCAAACACCGGGAGTCCGGAGAATACAGAATGAGCCTTGCTTTTGACAAGTTTAAAAGAGCTGCCATCCCTGCTCTGTGTAATTGGAGAAAGAGCAGAATATATTTTGAGCGGAAAATTATATTTCAACTTCAAACTGAAACAACACGCTGCTTGATTTGGAAGTGCAGTGAGGTTTACGCAAGCCACCGCAGGGAGGAGAAAAGAAGCCACGACAATGCAAGGCCCCTGCAACATAAGCCTGAGGACTTGGTCCCACACATCCTGGAGCGTGGCTCTTGTCTGAGGAAGGCTTAGAAGGGATGGTGGGTTTCAAGACTTTGAAATGGACCTGGGGCCCAGAAAAGATCTGGGTTGTTTTGGCTTCTCTTCAGGCTGGCCGTCTATGTGGGTCCAGCATCTAGGGGTCTGCAAGACAGAGTCTCTGTGCCATAGCAAAAGCCACAGTAACAGCTGTATGACTTATTGCAGCAACGAAATGTGCAATTGGATGGTCATTTGAGTCATCTTCAAGGGAACTGAAACCTGTTCGTTAGACCTGAAACCTCATCTTCCTCCTCTCTGGGAGAACCCAAGCTCCACCTGAAAACGCAGAACTGCAGTCCTGGGGCTGGGAGAGGGCCCGTTTCCAGCAGCCCAGCAGAGAGCCGTTGGCAGCCGTAGAGAATAGGGTGCCTCTTTGCCCCAGCAATGCTCCACTCATGCCTGAACCTGTCATGCAGGAGGTGAGCGGTCAACTACCCTCTGTTCTGAGCATGCCTGAAACACCCCATTTCTGGCAGCCAGAGGGGGAGGTTTCTAAACTTCTCGTGTATGTAGTCCCTGGCCTCTTGTTCAATAGATCATTGCCACTAGCCAAGCTTTTTGCCCACAGTGAAATTCCTTGTATGTGGCACAGCTGTCAAAGCCAAGACTTCCACTCGCCTGTCCCCTCCCCACCACACCCACCCCCCAGCAGCTTACACAGTAGGAGGTGTTGGCAGGTTGTACTCCCGGTCCTTCACCCCCGTCAGCCAGTAGGTAGTCTCGGTTCCTCTTCCCTAGGGAGGCAAGCAAGGTGAGTGCCACAGAGGCCAGGGAGACAGGTCAGTTCCAGCCCACCATTCTGACAAATAGTCATTTCCAAGAGACCTTTCCCTTCCATGTTTCTTATCACTGCCTACATTTCAGCACAGCACATGTTCCTGATGTGATTCTCATCCTCTCTAGACAGATCTTCATTTCCAAGTGCCTTTTTGAAAATAAGCCTCTCACCCCCTAGACATGTTTGTTTTTTCCAAAGAAGAGTTCTCTTTTTTTCCCAAAGACATTTCAAAATGTCACTACAGGAACATCTTAAGAAGTCTAAATTAAAAAAGAAGGAAATTGAGGTACAATCCTGCTTCACCAAGAAATTCAACTGGTTTTCATCACCTACATTTTCTTCTAGCCCTTTTCGCCACAAGATTTTGTCACAAAAACTAGCCCTTTGCTAGTTACCCACCTTAAGCTTAAAAAAAATTAAAAATCACTCGTCTTTCAAGCCAGTAGTTTGCTGGCTGTGTTTGGACCACAGTAATCTAGACACCGCTTCTACTTGGGTGGCAATGTTCTGTATAGAAAGTGTATTTACGGAGGACTCAAAAAGTAAGTGTGATATTAGGACACGTCTACACGAAAGGAGGCTTTTCCAAGTTGCAGTCACAGTGTAAAGGCCAGAAGCACTGGGGCTCCTGGAGACAGATCATTTTAGAGTTGGTAGTTGGCTTCAGACCAATCGTGAAAAGATTCTAAGGACCTTTGAAAAGTGGCCTGAGAGCCAAGTGGAGACATCTGGTGGCTCTGGAGGGCAGCTGTTCTGAATGTGAGGAACATCGTGGAGAGGAGAGACCGGTGGTTCTCAAACTTTGGCGTACGACCGGATCACTGAGCACACTCATTAAAAATACAGATTCCTGATCTACATCCGCAGAGGGCCTTCCGCAGCAAGCCTGGTGGAGAGTCTGGGCATCTATATTTTAGAAAGCACCCAGATGACACTGGATCAGAAGTCTGGGGACCACAGCTGGTCCCCAGCTTCAGAATGGTGAAGCAATTCCTGGAGAGGTGGTTTTAGAGAGAAGCAGCATCTTGCAGTGAAAGCCTGGAAGTGAGTGAGGAGATGGGGGCTTTGACTTAAGTTAAATAAGTCCCGTCCCACACCTTAGCTCTCGGCTTTGCAGGAGGACTTGGGGACAAAACTTGGATGCATGTGGAAGAAATGATGGTGACATTTTATAACATATTGGCCCTAGTTCAAAATATTTAAAGGGTTCTGAGTTCACATTCTTTGGTGGTGGCTTCTCCTGCAGGGGATCATGGGTGATCACTCTGGGGAGGGCAGAAAAGGATTCTTCATCTTCATTGAAGATGACATTATTGACCACTGGATGTCCATTCTCCAAGGAGGTGGGCCAAAGTGAGTGCTTTTTCTGGGTCTTCTGCCTGCGGATCCCTTACCTTTAAATATGTTTCCCCTCTCACTTCATATAGGAACTGGCATTCAGTTCTCTTCAGGATGGCTATTGTGGAGCCGCTCACATGAATTCTCAAGGCTGGAAATGCAAAACTGATCAATGAAAATCTCAACCATTTTAAAGAATATTATACAAACACATTTGTTTCCACTTGATTCAGGACATTTGTTACAGATGTTCTTGACAGCTGAGATGGTTTAGTGAAAGAACACTTAAAAATACAATCAGTGAGATAAGTATCACACATGGGATGAAAGAGGGTCTGGCACTGCTTTTTGGGGTGCTGAGTGACAGGGTTCCTCAGGTTGTGCTCCACAGGTTCTCACTCTAGCACAGAGAGGTAGCCCCTGCACCTTGTCTTGGGTTTAGTTTGTGGTACGGAACTTGACAGCTGGAATTTGGTTTTGGGTCCCTGTGTATAAGTTCTAATAAGCAGCTTAAGTGTGGGCAGCAAGGTAGAGACTCAGGAGGGAGTTAGAGGGTCATGATTTTCTTAAGTTTTACCCTTTGAGGATACTATTATCCTTCTCATAAATAGTTGGTGAAGACATTCCCCGTTGTGGTCCACCATTGGTGCAGCACTTTCCCTCAATGGGTGCCACAGACAATGACAATAGTACGAATAATCACAATCCTATGTTGTCTGCCATGTATCAGAGGCTTAGCATACATCACATCAACTCCTTCCAGAAACCCTTCCAGCAAGCTTGGTATCCCATCCTCGATTTATTTCTTCAGCCTTCCGATGCCTAGAAAGATGAGGTAGATTCCTCCCCAGCTTAGATAATGACTTCTGTCATTATAATTATAACCAAATCCGTCTGGCCCCAACCTTATTCTTTCCTTTACACCATGATTTTCTAGTACAAATCAGTAGCAGGCTGTCGGTGGACTGCCCAAATACCACTCTACCACCTGTGTTTTTGTAAGTTCCACCCACGCCTATCAAAGCTTTCTTTCTCTCTTTTTTTAAATTGTATTTTTGAATACTTATTTATTTTTGAGAGAGAGCATGAGTGGGGGAGGGGCAGAGAGAGAAGGAGACACAGAATCTGAAGCAGGCTCCAGGCTCCGAGCTGTCAGCCCAGAGCCCGACGTGGGGCTCGAACCCATGAACCGTGAGATCATGACCTGAACCAAAGTCGGATGCATAACTGACTGAGCCATCCGGGTACCCCTCTTTCTCTCTTCTATATATTTCTGTTACTATCGCTGTCACCAATATTTATGGAGCATCTACTGCATGTAGCTCATGGTGTCTCTGCCCTGCCAGGCAAATGCATTATAGGCTTTTGCATATAATAAATACTTACATTTTTCTTTACGAAAACCAATTCTTGGGAAAACTAAATTGGAATAGGAAAGTGAACCAGTGTATGCTCCATATCTAGCCCATTGAATCTTTTTTTTTTAACTTGCATGGATCTATGCTAACTTTCATAACTATTCCAAGTAGCGCATACCTGAATGCATTTCAAATGAACCAAAACTAATGAAATAGCCTACCACTTAGCTAAAAAGTAAGAATACAATAATTCTCAGTAAATGGTAACAACAAAAGCAAATGCAGCAAGGACCGTATTGACACAGGCTCACGTCCAGTCATTGTGAAAGGTCATTCCTTCATCTCCCTTGTACTTTGTATGTCCCTATTGTGCATTTTATTTTGTAATTCCCCTCTGCTGGAAGCCACAAGCTTCCTCTAAGAAAAGCAATCTCCTTTCTTACGGAGGCCAGTGGATTCCATCCTAGAGGCTGTGTTGACGGTATCTCCAAATAGGCAATAACGAGGCATCTTGATTCCCACAACTCCAGCAGCACAGGGACCTGAAATGCACAGAAAGCAGGAAGTGGAAACGGCAGAAATCACAGTGTGGAGTTAAGGTGGATAAGCCTCTTTCTCAGGCACAGTGCCGAATCCTTCATTTTACATAGAAGTCGATGGCAGTATGAAAAAGGAGCTGTGGCTTTTGTTTTAAATGGATGTATTCAATGAGGAAAATATGGTTGGAACAAGACAAGCTTCTAGAAGGTGTTCTGCCCTAGCACAGAAAAGTACATTTGCACAAAACAAGAAGATATCCAGAGATCCACGCTGCAAATGTGGGAAGTTGTTTTTAGTATTTTCAATAGAAGGCTCTCAGGAAGAATGGAGACTCTCCCATACCACACTTCCCTGAGCTCTGAAATGCTGGAGGGCCTGGTACACTGGAAGGCTCAATGGCCAAATTTTGTTTTAGTTTATTTTTATTTACTCAGAGTAGCATTTCTTGGCCTGGTGAGCCAATGATGGAGAACCCGGAAGACAAGGACTTGGCATAATCATCTCTGAGCACTTCACACGTCACGTGAAATGCAGTGGGATGGGGGTGGGGAGGGCTGTGGCACAAGGGCATCCTGACAAGAACAGAACCCAAGGCAAGACTGGGCACAGCAGGATGTTAGGCAGGGAAGAAGGGTTGTTCATGAAGCATTTGTGTGAAATGACTGAATGCAAGGAGTTACACATTTTAGAAGTTCAAGATGAATCTAGAAACCGCAAAACTGGATTTTTGGATAACGGTAGCTATTGATTTTCTAGTTGGCTTATTGGGTTTTGATCTGTATGAGTTCCTTTGTAGATTTATCCTACAAATTCTCTGACCACACACATTGAAAAAGAATAAAAATACTGGATCTTCCTTTGAGTGCCGAGCCCTTCTTTGAGGTTCAATGCAAAACAGCACAAAATAGCCAACCGAAAAACAAACAAAAACACACAAAAACAGAACAACCTACAGAAGGCAAGGAGCAATAGAGGCTGCGACTTGGTCAGGAGATCTCTGATCTGTGCCTTCGGTGTGCTAGGTCTAATTACAGGTGACTCTTCACTTCAGAAATGGAGTAGATAAAGCTGGGGAAGGGCCTGGTAGCAGGAAATTCCTGCAGATATTAAGTCTTGTTTTCAATTATCAGTATTTAACCGCAACCTCCTAATTTCTTAGGCCTAAACCTCTCCAGGTATGTGTGCCTAATATCTATTATCATTCCAGCCCAATGTGGTGGCATGTGGGCCCAGGCGCTGAGCTCAGACATTGAGTTGGTCACAGGGGAAAAGAGATTGGGCCAGGAACCAGACTTGGTTGACTTGGTTCAGTCAGCCTCCTTGACTTGATTCAGTCAGCCTCCTTGACTTGGTTCAGTCAGCCCTGCTGCTGTCCCTCAGGCCTGGCATTTGTGATGGGTCAGAAAAGGGACCCCGTGCTGTTGCTGGCTAGGGAAATGCTCGAGAAGTCCCCTCCTGTGTACACAGAAACATCCCTAATACATGGTTGTGGACATGATTGGGGAAGAGTGAACATGGCAGAAATTTTTAACTTCCATTTACTGTTACTTTGAGAATATCACTGGTTCATTACTAAATCAAGAAATATTTACTGCCAGGCTCTGTGCTAGGCACTGTGGATACAGGATGACATTCGCAAATGCAGTGGTCTGGTTCTTGCCACAGAGTCTGGAGTGATCTTGGGTTTTCTGTAATTTGAGTCTTCTGTGAGCCTTGGAGGGCAGAAAAAAAGCAATGGCAAGAAAGTATAGGGAGGTGTGATTTAACACAAGGAAAGACTGTTAATCATTTTAACTATTTAATGATGGAGTGAGTTGGCTTTGGAAACTGAGTTTTGAGGGACTCCTGGGATTATTCTAAAAGTAGCGGTATTATTACTTGTCTTGGAATGTATAAAGATAATTTGTGCCCAATAAAAGATTAATCCAGATGACTTCTGAGTCCTCTCCAACTATATTTTTCTATAACATTTATAGCTCATGTTCTCAAATCTCTACATTCTTGGCTGAGTATCTTTCATGGTCTTTGAAGTGATCCATGTACTTTCAGTACTACTGAGGGGGTTGAGGCAGACACAAATGCCTTTCATTATAGGAATTTTACCAGCTATTTTTTCCCCTGTAGATAATCTAATCCATGAAAGATACTCTAAAAGTTTAGTGGGAAAAAAATGTGCAGAAGTTGGGGGCAGGAGACGGAAGGGATGGGGAGGAAATAAATAATATATATGAGGACTTAGGAAGAAATCTGGAGGCTGTTACTTCAGTCTGTGGTTGGTGTTTAGCATTCCAGGAGTCAGAGGTGCTGTAAAAGGTGGTGTTCCCTAGAACACTCAAAGGATTGTCTCATTATATCGGGATATGTAATGGGATGAACTTCATGTGAAAATCAATCACATCTTAAGACCCTTTATCCTTTCTTATTTAGTTGGTGCACAGAGGTTTATATGTTCCCATTTGCTACAATGCTTAACTCCATACCAGAATGAACGCCAATGCGAATCCATATTGGGAGACCGGGAAGATGCTCCAGCTCGAAGGTCCCCATGAAGCTGAGGATATCCAAGGCCATCTTGGCAATGTCTATTGCGTGCCTATTGCCATTCCTCTTAGGCAAACCACTGGCCACCATGTAGGCATCACCAATGGTTTCCACCTGTGGAAATAGTTTCTCATTAGTGATTCTATCCCTTCAAAAGGCACAAGAAATTAAAAACAAGTAGTTGACTACGTATCAAAACAAAAGCTTTTGAGAACCCAGTCGGAGCATAGCCCTGTACACTTTTTCTGGGACTAGTTCAAGACCAGATCTATGCAAATTTCTTCACGGTTTTATAGTCTAGTTAAATGAATGATAAGTAATTTTGACCATATGAGAGTACTTTATAATAACATAAGTAATCTAGATGTGGTAACAATTCTATAAAGTTTACATTATAATCTGAATGATGGCGTATAACATTTAATTACCAGAAAAGTCACCTTTAGCACTTAACATTTTATTTTTGATATCCTTTTGGACAAAAAAAAAATTAATTGTAGGTTCCTCCAAGATGTAATGCACATTCTTATAGCATGGTGATTCTAAACACTTTTCTTGTAATAAGCAAATTTGTATCAGCAGTATCCTACCAACATTATTCTTTGTAAATGACCTCTCTTTTAATGTTATTGTCATGGTCATATAGTTCACATTTGTTGACTAGTTAACTTCTCTTTGCCAACCGTCTCTGCAAGGCATAACCATTTTCTATCCAACAAGAACTGTTGTTAATATGGCTTTCTGGCCTACATAGGGTGAAGATGGGGCTAGGACAGATCCTAAAAGGGACACCCTCTATGTGGGTAATAACCATTATGACAGACTGTCACATGAGTGACCTTTAAACTTTACTTGTAAGGATACAGTATTTCAGGCATATGGTTTATTTCAATAGTCTTCACAATAACCCACTGAGTTCGGTGTTAGTATCATCCCGTTTTACAGATAGGTAAAATTAAATGTATTTTATGAGGTCGCAGTTAGGTAGGGCCAAGAGGGATTTGAATGAAGAGCTCTATTTCTAAAGTTATTTGCTCCATATGCTCTGCTACTTTTCCAACATGAAAATGGGGGAATTCAATTGTCCTTTACTCTTCTGACTCAGGCAGTATTAGCCCGAAACTGGTCAGCCCACTAGTCAGGTGACAGATCCAGTTCTGAACTTACAGGGTGTTCTCCCTGTTTTCCTTTAATCTTCTTTGAATGATGCTTGTTCTTTCAACAACAGCAACAACAACAACAACAAAAACAGATTCCTATTCTACTTGTTGTAACTCCAGTGTCTTCTCCGCTTCATTTGCAATCAGTCTAAACACTGTCCATTTCTTTAAAAGGTGATTTGAGAATACTAAATTTATTAGCTAAAATTCATTCCTGATGACCTTTATGTTGTTTCCTTCACAGTGCTTCTTAAAGTCATGTGGGCATTTTGACTTCTGACCCTTCTTATTCTTTCACTTCCCTTCACTTTTAGCTCGTGTTCAACCACAAATTCATTAAACCTTAGAGAGGATAAGAGCTGAGTAATAATAGGAACCAATCAACTCGGGCTCTGCTGACATGGGGTGGTACAATCATTTCAGCCTGGGAGGTCATGTGGTTACCTTGTACACATCGTGGTGATCAAGAATGTGGTCAAAACTCTTATAGATGTCATTGAGCATGTCCACCACTTCCATGGGGGTGCTGTATTTGCAGATGGTGGTAAAACCTACAATGTCACTGAAGTAGATTGTAACTTCCTCATACAATTCAGGCTCCACAATGCCTTTCTCCTTCAGAGACTTGACCACCAGCCTAGATGAGAAAGGGAAAAAAATGCCTTCAACTTCAGTAATTTTTTTTCTTATCTCGCATAAATCTGTGAGACAGTAGTAATTGTCCACAAAGCATCCTAGGACTTGGGATTTCCACTGAAAGGAGTGACTAGGAAGCAAAGATAGGCTGCACATACTGAATATAGGAATAGAATATATACATACACATATGATACATGTATTTGAACTCAGATGTATATATGCAGGTTTAGCATTAACTTAGTACTTGGCTATTAACCCTTATATGCATGTACATATAACTCTAGTACCTATGTAACCCTCATATGTATACATACTTGTCCACTTTTTACCACTTTGTTGATTGTCAGCTTCTTCTAGATGTTGCTCTACATCCAGAAGCTGAGGAGAGTGTGTCGTTAATGTAAGAGCTTAAATCACTACAGCTGTCAGATCTGGCTTTTTCATCAGAGCCAAGGGTTTTGCATCCCAAGCATATTTAACATGGTATTGTTTCATATCACTATAAAGGAACAATGCACTTAAAAATTAACTTTGATATGTTCTGAATGAGAACTTCTTTGATATATTTTTGGGTCCTTTAAAAAGCAAAGTCAGTCACCATGTAAACACATGTTAAAATTATGGCAAAACTGCAGAAGTCAAATAAAGCAACTTAGAATACCTCTGTTGCAGAGATAGAAGGAATGGTATATCAGACTCAGAATTAAGACAGAACCATAAGAAGGAACTGCACTTCCTTGATGTGCCAATTGCCTTTTCACTGAGAAAATGGAGTAGGACCGACATGAGGCTGGGTGCTCCCTGTCTGCCCTTGGGATGGCTCTGTAAAGGACTCAAGTATGGAACCATTAGAATAGAACATGGCTGCTGGGAGGTGCCATAGAGGTCACTGATAACCCTGAGGCTTAAAAAGTATGACTTTCACAAGGTCCCACAGCCAGTAATGGCAGAAGCAGTATTAGAACTCAGCAACATCCTCCCGCCTTTCAGTCTTTTTATTGCACGGCATCTCCTCCACGACCCAGACCTTGGATATTCATGGAGATGGGGATGATCTGGAAGCATGCCAATTGTGTCCAAATAGCAATGTCTTCCATTCCCCCAGAAAACAGCTCGTTAACCACAAGGACAGGCAACATTCCTTTTGAGAACCTCCAAAGCATCAAGGGAATTTTTTTCTATTGGTGTGATGACAAAGCCTGGGACCTTTAAGAAACACCCCTTTGGTGTGGCTGATTGGATTCTCAGAGGTCACTTCTGGGGTGGTTTTTCTTGACATGCCCAATATAAGGGTGCAAATTTTTTGAAGGATACATGAATGTAATCATAAAATTGGATATTTCACCGTTTTTGCTCTTCATATTACTGCTTATATCTGAAAAGTCATATAAGCTTGGGAAATAGTACGCAAAGAGAGGAACGAATGTTGGTAGATAAATGAAGGGCTGTGACTTAACACAGTGAGCTTTGGTAACAAGCTGTTGCTGACACAGATTAGCGAACACAGTAAATGTCTTAGAAAGGCCTCCCACAAGAAGAAAAAACTTCTATTTTAACATCTCAAAAGCCAAGAGGCACTGTTTAAGTAAGCAGTTAAGTAGAATCTGGTTCCTACATGCAGTCTTAGTTTATTGACAATCTTGCTGTAAATATTTCTTTTTGATTCTTCTAGGTATTGTTCATGTACATTTTAATTTTCTTTTACAAATATATTTTTACATAAATTACCAGACAGTTGCACTGGAATCATGGTGTACTGCAGCTATTGAAGAGATCTGTGTTATATAACCTGTGGCAATCCGATAAAACATCTACCCCTGGAGATGAAAAGTAGAGCATAGTGAATATAGTCAATCCTATCGTAACAATATGTCTACGGCCATACCACCCTGAACGCGCCCAATCTCGTCTGATCTCGGAAGCTAAGCAGGGTCGGGCCTGGTTAGTACGTGGATGGGAGACCTCTCGTGACAATAACGCTGTATGGTGACAGGTGGTAACTTCGCTTACTGTGGTGAGCACGGAGTACTACACAGAATCTCAAATCACTCTGTCCTACACCTGACGCTGGTATAACATTGTACGTCAACTATACTCAAAAGTTAAAACTACCATCTAGTGATCAAAGTGGCACATTACAGCAAAGGTGAGATAAAAATCTGAGGCAGCGAGCCAGCCGTTTCAAATCATTTGAGTAACAGTATTGGTTAAAACCACGGATGATGACACCCTGGGAAAGGCAGCCAGATTGTCTGGATGTTGTTTTTGTTACAACTCAGCACTGAAGGCCAGGCAAGGAATTATGCATCTTAAACCTAGCATTTATGAAGCTCTGACAGAAATTGCAATCTCTGATGGGAATATTAAGGGCTCCAGCCTATTACCAGGGCACCATTTCCAGGCTATTCTTTGGCATTCTGAGGGCACACAGGTCCTGCAGTAGGCCTCCTTCAGGCACAGATGACTGAACAGAGCATGTTGGTAACTCCTACCCTCGTCACTCGGGTTTGTCAAAGAGAAACTGTTCTATTGAGAGAACAGCTCATACAATCTCAAAATCATCCTTTTACTAACATAGAGCTGATACTCTAAATGAAGCATGGGTTCAAAATAAAACAATAATGAACACAAGTTATATTTAAAAGTCATGGCTATTATGTATGATAATAACAGCCATGGACATTCCAGACTCTGGGCTAAGTACTTTATATCCTGAGCACTATTTCAGGAAATTCTTAGGGCTAGCCTGTGAGGTACAAAAGAAACTGAGGCTTAGATCATGTAGGTAATTGTCCAAGACTGTACATTGGTAGTCAGTGGTGGGAACACAGTTTGAATTCAGGCCTAGCTGACCTCAGCTTCCATGATTTCACCCAATGCTGGACTGTCTAGCTTAGGCTTCCTCTAACAAAAGTTTATTCTACTTGAACGAGAAGAGAACATTACCGCTCACTTGTGACAGTTAAGGGCCCCTTGGCCAAAGTCTGTTTTCTAGCTCCATATTTTAACTTCTTGCTTCTCTTAACATTTCTTTGTTATTATCTGAGTACTAACACTCACAAAACTTTAAGCTGTATAGGGATTTCAACCTTACTTCCTTTCTCTTTATGTCATGGCTGTGATACTGTTTCACAAAACAGACGCCAGCCCACAGATGCCTCTGTGATGAGGCATCTGATATGTGGCCCCCACCTCCTCCACTAATGACTGTTCCTACTCCTTGTAATTTGGCTTCTACTTTGAGGTGAAAAGAAGAAAAGAAATGGGTAGTTAGTGCCTACAAGTGCCTTATGGCTCACAGAATCCAGAGGAAAATTTTAATTTCCATTTTGAGATTAGGGAGAGACAGACAGTGACCTGCCACAGGTCCCAGACTTAGTAAAAGTGGCAAAGTGTTAGAACCTTGGCCGTGCTAACTCCACTGCCCATGCTCTTTCTGGGGCAACACACAGCCGCTTGCAAATAACTTTTTTTGGGGCGCCTGTGTGGCTCAGTGGGTTGAGTGTCCAACTTTGGCTCAGGTCACGTCATGGGTTTGTGGGTTCGAGCCCTGCGTCAGGCTCTGTGCTGACAGCTCAAGAGCCTGAAGCCTGCTTCAGATTCTGTATCTCCCTCTCCCTCTGCCCCTCTCCTGCTCACACCCTCTCTCTCAAAAATCAATAAACGTTAAAAACAAAATTTAAATTTAAAATAAAATAATCTTTTTCTTCTAGATATTTACAGTACAAACCAGAACAAGTCTTAGCAAGGTATGTGTATTTTTTTTAACCGAATAATCTGTTGAAGAATGTGCAAAAGGGAACAATCTTATGTAGATACAAGGGAAACAAAACAATACTAGAAGAAAATGCTGACGCTTTCAGCTATAAGAAAGAAGGCATGGCTGTGGAATCATGAGAAACTACACCAGCAAGAGGACCTGCCTTACCTTGGAAGCAACATAAAATTGAGTCTGTCAGCTCTGTCCCTCTCTGCCTTGTACAGCTGCGTCCTTTCCTCCACCAGATGTTCCAGGTTTCGAGAATACAGCTGTAGACGTCGGATCAAGGTGTCCATATAACTTTCATTTTTTTTGTCGTGAAATAGGCTGTAGGTAGTAATAAAGAGTTGCTACAAATTATTAAAGCATAAACATCCAGTAAAATAGTGGACAAATGTGATTAAAAAGTTATAAAGCAAAAAATAAAATAAAAACGGTCAACACACGTTAAAAAAAAATTAGCCTCAGGAGAAATTAAAGAAATAGAAAGAGACATAAGATATATTTTTAAAGTTTATTTATTTATTTTGAGAGAGAGAGAATCCCAAGAAGGCTCTGTGCTGTCAATGAGGAGCCAGATGCGGGGCTCAATCTCATAAACCGTGAGATCACTACCTGAGCTGAAACCAAGTCGGTCACTTAACCGACTGAGCCGCCAAGG
Source organism: Panthera leo (assembly GCF_018350215.1). Classification (NCBI taxonomy): domain Eukaryota; kingdom Metazoa; phylum Chordata; class Mammalia; order Carnivora; family Felidae; genus Panthera; species Panthera leo. The sequence continues at coordinate 47,834,343 of NC_056685.1, forward strand.
CGCCCCTAGAAATAGACACAAGATTTTTAAAAAAGAAAACCAAATGTTAGAGTAATGGTAATAGTGGAGGTAAGGAGGAAAAACATCCACTATGATCTTCCTGGAGGGCAGTGTGGCAAAATGTGTCACAAGCTTTAAAAGTACACACACTGATCAGTTCACCAGCACTTCTTCTAGGAACTAGCCACAGGAAACCACAAGAATGTGCTGAAAGGTAACTTCAGAAAAGTCACAGCAGTCTCTATAACAGCAAGTGTTTGAAAGTAACCCAAACGAGTAACAAAACGTAACGAAAATATTACGACACGAGGGAATATTCATGCGTTGTATAAAATACAAATTAGAACAGTTAAAGATACAGAAAGACGCTACCTCTATATTAAGTAGAAAAGTTGATAAAACAGCAAAAATTATAATTTTAATTTTTGAAAACCAGTAGCCATCTATTGATAAATAGGTGATGTTTTTCCTTTGTTTGCTTATTCCTATTTTCTAAAATTAAAAAATTTTAATAACGATTTACAATAAAGGGAGAATCTTTTTTTTTTTAAGGCGCTAGAGGTGATAAATACAAGTATAAGAGAAGGACTGAGAAAAGCAAAGCTGAGCCTTCTGTTTTCTCCTTAGAACAGAAAGCTTGGGTCCTCTGCTTTGGATTCTGTGTCTCCCTCTGCCAATCCCCCTCTCACATTCTCTTTCTCTCAAAAATAAACAAACATTAAAAAAAAAGAAAAAAGAAATGAAAAGAAAAAAAAAAAAAAGAAAGACTGGGTCCTAAAGCACAAAACCTAACTCTGGATGATCTTGTTAGGCCAAGGACACTTCGACAAGATGCAAGCTTTCTTCGACGCTGGGACACATTGCAAGCCTTGGTGCAGAGCTCAGTCAGGAGGTACATTGTCTGTCTGTAAGGTTGTTCAGTATCGAGATAATGTTTATACCATCTACAGCACCATAGAAGGGGTTGAATAAATACTACTATTGCATTATTACAACAACGATTTAAGTTACCACTTCTGCCCTCAAGGAGAAGGAGGTGGGGAGGGATGTTTGTTAAAATTTCAATACAATTCTGAGTCTACCTCAGACCTACAGAACTGGAAACCGCTAGGTCTGGGATTATGAAACAGTATTTTTTAACAAGTTCCCCAGGGAGTTCTCCTTGAAGCCACCAGTATAGAGTCTAGTTGGGTGAGGGAGCAGGTGTAAGGAATAAAGATAGATGATCTCCCTTTGTGATGAATTGATTCAATTAAAACAGTTTTCTCAACCCTGACTGCATATTCTAATCACCCAAGGAGCTATTATCAACCCCTATGCCAGCCTGCACCCCAGACCAATTACATCAGACTCTCTGGGGCAGGACTCAGGCACTGTTGTTGTTTTTTTTAACATTCCTGCCCCACCCCCTGCTGCCTGGTGATCTCAATGGGCAGCCAAGTTTGAGAACCACCCTATTAAAGGCTATGTATCAGGGGCCCAGTTTATCTTCATGAGTTTACATTTCACTTATCACATATACAGTCTCATCGGATCTTAGTAAAATGTCTGTGAAAAAATAAAAAAATGAGCAAGAATTACATCATTTGTTATTTTCTGCTCCTTCCACACAAATGACAGATTAGATGTACCCTTCAATGACCACTTTCATGATTTCACTTGACCTCATCTCAGCCCTGGGCTTTTAGGTTCAATAAGTATCTGAATCTTTGACTTAATGAGAAGTATGGAAAATAAGAGCTGGAAGGAATTGCAGAAATCATCCTATTCAAGTCCAGTTTTAATAAAAAGAAAATTGACATCCAGTTAGGGTAAGCACTTTGCCCAATGTCCTACAGCAAGCTATTATCAGACCCTCGTCTAGAAGCTGGATCTCCTGATCTCTTCACTGTTATTTTTTTCACTCTAACTGAAAACACGGAAAATCTAGAATTCAACCTTACTGGATAACTGTGTGCTTTTTTTGTTTTTTTTTTAAATTTTGGAAGCTGAATTAAAATCTGATTCATGGCACAAGGCTTAAGCACCTAGGGCCAAAGTTTCTGATTTTAAGAGCTTCTTGATCTTAAGAATGATCTAGTGGCTTTGCAAATACTCAGGACTCGTGCTAGACTTCTAATTACCTCCAGAAGGGTCAGGGAACTAGATTTTTAACAGACATATTTATGATCAGCCAGAGTTTATATATTAATCAGGCAAGTTTTGCCCTTGACTATTTAACTTTTCAAGTGATTATTCCCTGAGAAAATGGTCTGTTGGTCTCCATCTCATTTTAATTTTTTTGAGACAGGGGTTGCAGTCTGGGGTTTTTCATTAGAACAGGCATTCCATTCTGAGGTGCCACTGGATGTCAACTATTAATAGAAAAATCTGAAATAAGTGAGGAAAAGCAAAAATTTCAGCAATACCCAAATATCTTGGCCAACGTAGACTCAATTTTCTTGAAATCTGGTCTCTTCTCTGGATCTTCCTCCCAGCAGTTTTTTACAAGTAGATAGACCTGGAAGAAAGAAGGGGTTTGCTCAGGGGGTGGTATCCTCTCCTATTCTCTACCCTTGATGGGAGTAATTGAGGCAGGGACTATTTTTTTTTTTAAGTTTTTTTTTACTTTGAGAGAGTGAGAGCCTGAATCCAGGGTGAGGGGCAGAGAGAGAGAGAGAGATGGGAGAAGAGAATGTGAAGCAGGTTCTACACTGTCCGTGAGGAGCCCCACGCAGGTCCGAAACCAAGAGTAGGCCACTTAACCCGCAGAGCCACCCAGGCGCCCCGAGGTAGGGAGTATTTTTAAAACATCTCAACTCTGACAATGAGGCTGAGATTGCTTAGTTCCCCTCAGTCTGTCTCCACACCACCTTGCCTCACCCGTCCCTTGGGCCCTAAATTAATGAAAAATGTGATATGGGTTTGGATGGGGCTGGACTGTCGGCAGAAAATGCTTTACAGAAGTTTGCAGGGTTTATGTGCAATGGGTATGAGGCAGTGACTCTAATGTGAATCTCTTCCGCAAGGGCTTCCAACCACAGCGACCAGCGGAATCACCCCGAGAGGTTTCCAGTTTCCTGTGCTCACGCTCCACCCCAGAAGATTCCAATTCCCAGCAGTCCCGACTTGTCTGAGTCAACCATGGTCTGGAATCAAACGATCCTACTGCTGACAAATCGTCAGAAGGTCCATAGTAACCTAGTGAAACCTCACAAGGCCTGTGCGTGTGTCATTCACCTCACTTCATCTCGTCACGTGAGCACTTGATCATCTCACATCATCACAAGAAGGATGAGCACAGTACAAAAGGATATTTTGAGAATGAGACCATGTTCACATAACTTCTATTACAGTATATTGTTATATTGTTACAGTTGTTCTAGTTTATTATTAGTTATTCTTGTCAGTCTCTGACTGTGCCTAATTTAGAAATTAAACTCTCTCAAAGGTATGTATGTCTAGGAAAAAGCCTAGTATATAGAGGGTTCAGTACTATCTGCAGTTTCAGGTATCCACCGGGGGTCTTGGAATGTATCCCCTGTAGATAAGGGGGGACGACTATATACTTTTCTATTATTTTCAGATGTGGGCATATTCATTTTTTAATCAGTAGGTGGTATTTATAAGCCTAAGAAGTATATGACATGGACATCTTGATCTTTTAGCTCCTAAAAATTGAGAGGGCGATATGTGCTTCAGAAGCCAGATCTTGAGTTGGGAGAGGTGGAAAAGGACATGGGGCTGATGATGGTGCCCAAAGAGAATGTCTGAGTCCTGGCCCCTGGATCCAGTGCATGTCACCTTATTTGGAAAAGAGGTTTGTGCAGATGTGATTCAGTAAAGGACCTTGCAATGGGAACATTATTGTGGACCACCTTGGTAGGCTCAGTGTAGTCTCATGAATCCTCATACAGGAGGGAGGTAGAGGGAGAATAGACAGAAAAGATGAAAATGGAACCATGGAGGCAGAGATTGGAGTGTTGTGGCCACAAATCAAGGGAAGTCAGTAGCCATCAGAAGCTTCTGGAAGAAGCAAGAAATGGATTCTCCCCTAGAGCCTCTGAAGGAAGCATGACCTTGTTGACAACTTATTTCAGACTTCTGGCCTCCAGAACTATAAGGCATAAATTTCTGTTGTTTCAATCCACCAAGTTGCTGGCAATTTGTTATGGCAACACACAAAACTCATGTAGGGAAATGCACTCACTTCCAGTTCTTTCTCCTCTGCCGTTTCCAAGAACAGATCTGGGCGGAAGGGTTTTACTCCATTGGAATTCTCTACTCTGAAAATCTTCTCTGATGGGATGAGAATTATGCAAATTACAAGAAAGAATACAGCATGAACAAATTTTAGCAGCAGCCAGACCCTGAATTGGTTCACCCACCCTGGATGGGTACCCAGTGAGAATACGGCAGAGAACAGGCAAGCACTCAAAGAATGAATGACCACCAGGCGAGGGGTCTTATACCCACTTATACCCAGGGGGTTATTAGCTTAAGTTAAGGTTACTAAGTCTCTGAAACTTAACTCGAATACCACTACCTTTAGTACTTTTCCTCCAAGAGTCTAGCCTGCCCTCTTTACATCCCTTAGACCCCCACCGTCCAGAGAGTTAAGACCTGGGACATAATAATTACACAGTAAGCAAGGGTTGGATGAATGGAAGGAAGCATTTCCCCCTTGAGAAGACCTGTGACAAAAACTTCTCTCAGTAAGAACTAAAATACAGATGTTGTGCCACTAGAGTGATGTAGCTCAGGTGTTAAACAGACACACATCTTTTCTTAGAATCAGAAAGGAAGGGGGGAGACCGTAAGGCAAGAGTCTTCAACCGACAATAACACTGACAGTAACGACACCTGGTATGTAATATGCTTTTCAGAGCATTCTAACATTCTTACTGTCAACCCCTCCAATACCCCTGTGTGACGTGCAGTGGAGATATGCCATTACTTCTGCAGATGAGGGGACTGAGCTGTGGTCACAAAGAGATGAGGGTCTTGGTCAGCCTAGAATGCAGGCTCCCAGAGAGGGCAGATGGTTGAGTCCAACTCTTACCATTCTCATCCCGGCAGCTCAACGTGTAGAAGGTTTCTCTCCGCAGGATGATCTCCTGGGCAATGATCCCGTAGCTGTACACATCTCCTTTCTGGGAGATGCTGGCCTGGCGGAGGTGCTCCGGGGCTGTCCACAGGTCTGTGAGTTCAGCATTGAGATTGCAAAGTTGAGGGAGCTGAGTGGCTCGTAGGTCTCCAACCTGTTTTTGTTCTTTAAGTCCCTATCCCATGCACCCTGAATATGAGTGGCCCTGAACTTAAACGTCCCAAACTTTTGAGGGGTTTATGCTAATGCTGGTGATAGGGAGAGAATGCACACTTGCCTCTTGAGCTGACTATATAATGCCAGGATTTGGGTGAGGTCACATGGCAATGTGGTCCCTAAAACTTCTAGAATCATAGTCCTGAAAACCCTCGAGCCTACCTAGAATAGCACTTGGTGTATAGGAGTGCTCAGCAAATATTTGTAGAACGACTACAGTAGAATATGAAAGGCTGAGGATTTAATAGCTTGTGGTACATATGGCATAAACCTACGAAAGCCTTCATAAATAAAAAATACATAAATTTATATTTTTATTATAAAATGTAAAATACGTATACTATATGTATATTATGCAATATGGAACATATTATGTATAACATATATGCATACCCATTGAAACACATTTAAACAAAGAGCCTATCAGTGATATTTTGCAGGTTGGACATACTCACAGCCTCCAAATCAGCTATTGGCCACAGATGTGTTTTCTTGTGTTCCCACAGTATTCTTGAAAAAATAATGCATACAGTTTTCTCGCATTTTACTCTGTGCCTGCTACTCATTAATGCTTCACACAAGTGAAGTGCTCCTGTGTTCTGTGCTTGGTTCCTATAGACACTTGGGTTTTGGACCCTATCACCTAACTTAAATAGTAACACCAAGGGCATACATTCAATTTCTCTCCATCCCTTGCAAGTTTTCTAGGATCACCTAACTCCTTCTAAACTTTCTGAGATTTTCTTTTTCAATGAAAAAAATCTTTAAATTCATGTTTGAGGTATGATACACTTATGCTGAGGCACATTTCCCTTGTTTGGTTTTCCATCCAAATGTTCATTGCCTTTTTGAATTTATGTCTTGTTAATTTGTGTGATTTGTGATTCATATACAATTGATCCTTGTTGGTTTGGGGTAGAGGACAGGTAAGTGGATGAGCTTACGTTAAAACTTCAGGTAACTGACAGCACAGATTCGTAGGTATAACTGAGTGATGTTTAAGAGGATAGCATTTGATCGGCAATTTATCTGATTTTGTGTCGTGGTGAGTCATCTATTAAAGGAGACTTGTCCCACCACAGATGAACCATGCTTGACACATGGTAGGTCTTCATCAAGCACTTATTGGATTGAGTCCAATGTCATCCTACGCTTGATGTGACTGAAGAAGTAGGGGCGGAATTGTAATTTTACTTTTATTGAGAGAAAATGAAAGGATTGCAAAGTAGAATTAGAAATTGAATTTAGGTTTTTGGATCTAGGTGGTATTTTGAGGCTTTGTGGGAGTGCTAGATTTCTGAGGCTGTTTAACCCCGAGTTATAGTAAAGAATGGGTAAATGTTCAACATGAAAAGCTCTTTATACAAGATAAATCACTTTTCTTTGTGTTTCTCTTTTGGCCCTTATAACAATCCAGAAAGGGATATGTAAGAATATATTTTACTAATAAGAGTGTTTTTTTTTCCCATTATCATAATCACAGATAAATGAATGACAATTTGGAAATAGGTCTTCTGCCTTGTATTCTATCTTCTTGGGCAAATATCAGCCTCTGAGCCTCAATTCTGACTTATACAAAGGAAGAGAGTTAGACTAGATGATTTCTAAGGTCTCTCACTACCCTCACCTTCTCTATTTTTTCACCCTGTTCTGCTTCCACAGCCAGTAAGTTCTTCATGATTTCCTCACTGATATCAAGAAACAAATGGATGAAGGAAACCCACAGAAGAGATTTGTTCAACTCAAGAAGCACTTGTTGAAAACTGACAAAAACTGACAAGGGTGTAGTGCTGGAGAATGAGCCAGCTGTTTCCTCTTGTGGCTCCAAGTGTTCATTTTCTGATCAGTATCACCACTCCCTGACCACTTGTGAGAATTTTTTTTTTTAAGTGGGGAACTAGTAGAAATGTCATTCCTTACAGACCTTTTGTTGGAGGCAAAATGGAACTGCAGCCAAAATCAGTGATCTTTACCACCATTCTACTGTCTACCACACAGTTGGTGGATTTCAGACGGCCATGGACTTCGGTCTTACTGGAATGCAGGTATGACATGCCCTGTAATTTTTCAGATGGCAGGGAAACAAAGAGATATGACACTCTTCAGCTGCTTGATTATTTTAAAGAAAGTAATAACATTTTGAAAGCATTTCAGCATGCAGACAGGATCACACCACTAGAATTTAAATTTAGTTCCATTAATTCTACTTTTAAAATATTGTTAATGCCCTAATACTTGCCTAAGCACTGCATCTTAAAAGGCAATTGTCTAAAGACTCTGGTTAAACAGTTATGCAGAATATGAAACAAAGGGTTGATTCTAATTTTTTAAAAAGTGTTTCTGCTTACCACTTAGTCTGTGATCTTGGGTGTATTTCTGGTTTTCTACCTCAATAAAAATACAGACTTGCCCTTCTGAAGGAAGGGGTAATTGAATTACGAAAGGGCAAGCCTCCCCAACCCCGACCCTTTTTTTTTGGTGTGGGGGGGGTGGGGTGTGGTGCTGCTGTGCTTCCCTCTGGTGGCCAGAGGTGTCACTGCAGAAATTGGTCTTCAGCCTGGATCACAGGAGTGAAAAGTGGCAAAGAGGGTGGGTATCGTACAATACTTTTTAAAACCGATTCTGGTCCTAGATGACTTTCAGGCTATTTAAGGCTGTATCAAACAGCTCAATCTTGGGATTGACTTGTCTTCGTTCTTGAATGAGGCCGCTGGCAGCCACTTCCTTTTTCATATACTATCTGGGAATACACATGTCCAAATTCATTAGTGCCTTGAGCAAGAGGGTTGCCTGTCCTGAACTTTTTCTCTTAAAAAGATTGTTGTCTTGCCTGAAGCGTAATATGATTTTGATTTCCAGCAAGTCTATGAAAATGTGTACCCCAAGCTCAGAGCAGGAAAAACATAATAATAAAAAGTAATAGCTTGGATATCGAACATTTATTTATACCAAATATCACATGAAGTACGTGCATTATTTATGAAATCCTCACAACAACCCTCTGACATAGGTACTATTTTTATTATCATTTTATGGATAAAGAAACCAATGCTCAGAGAGGTTGAAAACTTGCTAGACCTGTTTTCCTATGTTTAATTTTCATAAATGTCTCTTTTGTTTGTAGGTCTCTTACCTTAGCAATGTCATACAAGACCGAGATCTTAAACTCCCAATCCATGAATGTACCATCAGGGTAGGAGATGGTGTCATTTAAAACTTCCTGAACAGCAGAAAAAGAAAAGGAAGAAATTGTTGGAAGGAAGGATCCTGTGGAGATTGTTATAGGCTAATAATGATCTTCTAATCATGAGGCCTGGGGCTCAGAAACAAACTGAAATGCCATTGTCCTCTTTTTCCTGAGCATGTATTTCTTTCCTTTCCTATGAAACATCAGGTGGCTGTCACCATAATAAAATGAGCAGGAGATACTCATCGTATTCCAAATCCTGGTTCTTCCGCCAGACAGGGGGAAAGGAATGAGCAGACACCTGCCTGGAGAATGGGCTATCACAGGTTGTGGGCTGCAGGTTCTGTTTCTCCGAAATCACACTGGTGATTAGCAGGAATTGCTATTAGGGAATCTCGTCCTCTTTTTTCCCTCACGGGATCAATTGCGTCCATTGGCTGACAGCTCTGAGTTTTCTTTACATTTACCAAGTACTCTGTCAATAAGAGCGAGTTCTTGGATTTTGTGTGAATTGTACCACCTAGAAATTTGAACTTACTATTTTAACACGATGATGGTTCTATGAAGATGCAGGGTTGTAGCTAAGCAATAACTATTCTTCACAGTAAAACTCTAATAACCTAATAATAGTTTCCTGTTTGGGGAAAAAGCCCAATTTGACCTTTAGTTTTAACTCAGGAACTGTATTAATGATTTCCAGTGAAGGGCGTGTAGTCATTAATCATTTCAGATAAGGCTGGTTTAGCTGCGGCTATCAGGCCCGGTTAAGGGAGGGAAATTATGGGCAGACAGTCTCTGAAGTAATTCTTTCCCTTAGCACATGATATATTTTATATTTTTATTTATTATCTCTTCTCCCTATGGAAATGTAAACTCTGTGATACTTTTTGTTCTGTATCTTCAATACCTAGTACAGTATCTAGCATATCTAGATGTTTCATGAGTATTTGTTGCATAAATGAATCAATTGTTCCTAAACAAGGTTAGCCAAGGTTGTTATATATTTATAAGATGGGAAGCATATTGTCTTTTATCTAGGGAAACACTTGCCTATTTGTTTCCTTACAATAGTAGGTTCTAATGGGATTTGCCAGGGACTGAAGCCTGGGGGCAGGAGGGGGATGGGACTGTAAAGTTTGCCCTGGCACAGCCTTTGCTTTGAGATTCAAGACACAAAGGAGCAGTTTCCTGTAGAAGCTTCTGTCCAACATGATGCTAGAAAGGGGCCCCAGAGCACTCAGATAAATGAAGTTTCCTGTCTTACACCAGAGAGCCCAAAACACTATCTAAACATTGACTGGGCATGTTAGGGATTAAAAGGCCATGTGAAACCCTTTGACCAGGCCCTATTAATTGGTATTCTAAAATTTCCTTTCACTGAAATCGAATGATCAGATTTGGTCTAGGCTTCATATGAAAAACATTTCTTTTTGTTGTTGTTGGTTGTTTTAAAGTTTATTGATTTTGAGAGAGAGAGAGAGAGAGAGAGAGAGAGAGCGCACGTGTGCACATGTAAGCAGGGGAGGGGCAGAAAGAGAGGGAGAGAGAATCCCAAGCAGGCTCTGCACGGTCAATGTGGAGCCCAAGGCAGGCCTCAGTCTGCAATCATGACCTGTGCTGAAATCAAGAGCTGGACACTCAACCAGCTGAGCCACCCAGATGCCCTGCCCGGAAAAACATTTCTATAGATGGCTGCTGACTTATGATGGCTTGACTTGCATTTTTTTTTTAACTTTACAATGGTGTGAAAATGATATGCATCAGTAGAGATAATACTTCAAATTTTGAATTGGTATCTTTTCCCAGGGCTGGCAATTATGATGCTGGGTGGGCAGTGAGGCTCAGCTCCCAGTGAGCCACTGGATCAGGAGGGTAAACAACCAATATACTTACAACCATTCTGTGTCCAAACAACCACCCTGTTTTTTACTTTCAGTACAGCGTTCAGTAAGTTACATGAGATATTCAACACTGTTGTAAATAGGCTTTGTGTTAAAAGATTTTGCCCAACTGTAAGCTAATGTAAGTGTTCTGAGTGTGTTTAAGGTAGGCCAGGCTAAACTCTGCTGTTTGGTAGGTTAGGGGGATTAAATGCATTTTTGACTTAAAGATTTTTTTAACTTATGGCTTTATGGGGACATAAGCCCATTGTAAATTGAGGAAGATCTGTAATTTTGAAAGAGTTGAGATTTTTATTATTAGGAATGTGTGTTTATTTTATATCAGCACCAATTTGAATGATAATTTTCAGCATCAATTACAATGACTATGAGTTTTCTATGACCTTTTGATATGATGCATTATAGTAATATTTTTTCCTTTCATAGAATTAATCCTATATGATTATATTATGGTTTTTATATACAACTGGCTTAGAGTTACTAGTATTTTATTTATATTTTTTCCATGTAATTTCATAAATGTAGTTAGTCTTTAATCATATTTTACTATCAACTTTATGCTACCTTGTTGAATGCTAAATGAATTTAGAAGATGTTCATTTTTCATTTAACATTGCAATAGTATTTACGTAGACAGTAAGGATTATTTTTTGAGGCTTAAAACAATTAAGCTGATCTGGTATTATCTGTAATGGAAATTATAATTTCTTGTATCATTATTGTCCTATTTAAGTTTTTGGTTTTTGAGTCAAATTTTCATGATTATATTGCCTCTGAAAATATTCCTTTTTTAAGATTTTATAATTTAAGTCAAATGAAGTATTCTTTTACAACTGAAAATATCTTTTTCACAGCTTTATTTTTTATTCTCACTTTTTTGTATTTTTGTTTTAAAAGTTTTAATTAGAAGTATGAGAGGCTTTTATTTTGTATTTTAAAAACCTAATGAATGCACCTTAAAATTCTACATTTTTAAAAAAAATTTTTTTTCATGTTTTTATTTATTTTTGAGGCAGAGAGAGACAGAGAATGAGCAGGGGAGAGGCAGAGAGAGAGGGAGACACAGAATCCGAAACAGGCTCCAGGCTCTGAGCTGTCAGCACAGAGCCCCACGCGGGGCTCGAACTCACGGACCACGAGGTCACGACCTGAGCCGAAGTAGGACGCTTAACCGACTGAGGCACCCAGGCGTCCCTACATTTTTTAATAATAATTAATTTTATAAATTTCCTTTCGTTAGGCCATCGTTATTCTTTTAAATTTTGGCATTGAATACTTAAATTATTTTTTTTTAAGAGAAAATAGCACTTAGAGCTAGTATTTTTTTTCCCCTGGAGGATACATTTGAGTTTATGCCGTACATTTTGAAAGCTACTATTCTTTTAATTGAAGGCTATTGAAAAAAAATCTAAGTGATTAATTTAAAATTTTTATTATTTTAAAATTTTATTGTATTATGAATATTTAGATTTTTGAAGTTGCTACTGCACCCAAACTTGGTAGTTTGGCTTTGTTATAGGGAGGATATGGAGGTGATTAAGAAATACTGGGTCTGAAAGTAGCCCAAAGGCAGAGTGACCACACATCCTTCTTGATTGGATCCAATTGCTTTCTATATCTGCTATTCTGACCTAATTGTTACAGTACCCCTTTCCTTCTCAAAATATTGTGATAAATTATATGCTCATTTCAAGGCATTTCAAGGACCAAAAGCTCTCATAACATATGCCCAGACAGTGCACAAGGTGAGGTGCAAACATTTCAATGCTCTTTGAAGCAGTTGCCCTGGACTCCTTTCTGCTCCTGCCCATTTCCCATTTCTAGTCCTGTTTCTGCTTGAAACCTCACTTTGTTTCTTGTACTTAATGGTTCTGTGTATGCCTGCACTTCTGGATGACCCAGTGATTTGATATTCCTAGCTTGATGCTTGGTTCTCCCTAAGAACTCATCCCTATCTTACTTTCTCTTTCTGCTGGACTTGCTCAGCCAGAATGCCCGGCCACATCTGGCAACACCTGGGCCAGTCTCAGTCTCTCCCAAGGGAGAGAAGGGCAGGAATTTAGAATGTAGCAGAACCAGGACTATGGACAAGTCTCTAATGCTTATTTGGTGCTATCATAAGGACTATCCATTTTTCTTTTAATGTTTATTTATTTTGAGAAAGAGAGGGAGAGTGTGTGTGAGGGGCAGAAGGGCAGAGCAAAGGAGAGAGAGAGAGAGTGAGGGAGAGAGAGAGAGAGAGAGAGAGAGAGAGAGAGAGAATCCTAAGAAGACTCCATACTGTCAGCGCAGAGCCTGACATGGGGCTCGAGCTCACGAACTGTGAGATCATGACCTGAGCCGAAATCAAGAGTCGGGTGCTCAACTGACTGAACCACCGGGTGCCCCTCCATTTTTCCCTTAACACAAAAAGAAGTGTGCGAGTAAAATAAAGTGAATTTAGAAGTTATCACTCACTTTTCCACATCTGTTCTCTGTTTTTTCAAGTCTATGCTCTTGACTATTTTTGTGTTGTTTTTTTTTTGTAAAATTGTAGTTAAGTTTGGTTGACAAAATCTAAGTGATCTAGTTAGTAAGCATATGGACATAATAATTCTCTGATGTTGTTTCACGGGTAAACATTTAAAATTTCTATGAAATCTTTTTTTTCCCATACGGTGACCAGTTAGGAAATTGGAAATGATCATGGCTCCTTACCCGGAGGGATCCTCTCTCACAGTACTCGATCACCCCAAAGATCATGGTATCAAGCTTCACGGTGCCGTAGAACTTGGTTAGGTTGTAATAGTCCATCTGAAGCAACTAAGATAACATGTTTATTTACAAAGCAAGTCAGGCAGGACGGAGCCCCACAGTACAATTAATATGCTAATAAAACACGTCATGTTTTAGGTCTTTGGGAAGATGTATTGTTCTTGTTACATTTGAATGTCAGTACATTTCTTACTGACGCTACATCGTACTCAACAGTTTTGCTTTTTTCAGCGAGGAGACTGGAATATGAACCTTTGACTATGCTCAAATCCTATCAGGGCCATTTTCCAGGACATGCTAATAGATTTCTAATATGTTTTACGCCATCAAACACCATTCTTCCACTTCTGCTGGTAGAATTTTCAACCAAGAGTAGTATAGTCACCCATTTCTTGGTCTGAGGGCTTATTTATCACCATCCCCAATAACATCTTGCGCCACTGGAGACTTTGGTGCTTAGGCAAGATGGAGTGAGCTATTTCTCATTTAAGGATTTCAAGTAGGAGACACATACCTTGTTCAATTCTATCTTCTGTTTCTCAGTGAAATTGCCATCATTGTGCTTCAGATCCTTTAGAATCACTCGCTACAAAGATCAATTGAATTAAGGAGATAATGTTGTAGCATGACCACCAATATGCATATTATAATAATTTGCTGTGGGTCTATCTTCCCAGCATACTGTAAGCTCTTGGGAGCAGTGACTATTTTATTGATATTTATATCTCAGGTGCCCAGTGCCTGCCTTAGGCTCAGGTTTGAATGTTTCTTTAAGAATAACTAAATGAAAAGGGAGGGAGGGAGAAAGGGAAGAAAGAAGATACAGAAGTCCCACATGGGACTGTTGTATTCCCACTGCAATGCGCCAAAGTAGAACACTAGGGTAGTTTGGACTGGTCTGAACTCTTCTATTTTTTTCTTTTCCTTCTTACACTCTACCACCTCTTAAAAATTCTATCTGTCTTTCAATTTTCCCACCATGGTGAGTTTGGTACCCTTGAAGCAGAGCCTTGCCCATCCCTGTGATAAGCTCCAAGAAGAGCCCCTCGGGCCAGCCCCCACCATTGCACTGCTACCATCTGGAGCCAGGGGAATGCTGGGCAGCAGGCCTGGAACATAGCCTATTGAGAGTTCAGAGAAGCAGAGGAGACTAGTCACCTTCTTGTCGTATTTGCACTGTCGGAGTCTCTGAATTGTGTCTCGTCTCTTGTCATCATCGATCTGGCACAAGAAAAGGCTAATTATTATGGAAACTTCGTATCTTGTCCCATCTACTACCAAAGGCAAAGTGACTCTACCAGGTGGGCCCTATCTATTGGTTCACAGCATCCTGGACAGGCTCCCTGTCACTACTCACATTCACTCTCCAACAGGGTCTTCTTTCCAGGGATCTGCTTCTCAAGCTTAACTCTGGGTCCTCCACCCTTTACCTCCCTGCTTGTGGCCTACTGCAGCCAGGGATTTCCTTTGCTTCCTTCTCTTCTGGCCCATTCTACTGGGAATCTTGGCCTGTAGCTATAGACAGGTGCTCTTAGAGAAGTGTGTTGTGCACTTGAGTTGCAAACTCGTGCCTCAGGCCCAATTAGCAATGCAAGTGAGGACGCTGGGCTGGGGGTCTAAGGAGGGCAGCTATGGGTTCAGCCTAGAGTTGCCAGATCATCTGATTTGTCAAAAGAAGCTGGTAATGTGGATTTTCTGTCCCATTCCAAAATTTTTATATTTGGAAACTAATTTGAAAAGATGTTAAATATTAAATGAAACACACACACACACACACACACACACACACACACACCCCTACAGGCTAGATATGGCTCTTGATCTGCCAGACTTCTGGTCCAAGGGCAGAAAAAAGATTGAAAACTATTGCCTCTTTCAATTTGGTTTGCATAAAAACCTGTGATGTATTATAATATTGGTTACAACCTATCTCATAGGACCTTTTGAAATGTGAGTGAAATAAAGTACATCAAATTCCAAGCATGATGGCTGGCACAATGCAGATTAACAAATGTCAGTTGTCTTCTCTTCCTCTTCTTATTTTACAAATGAGCTACATAAGGGTTAAATGGCACTAAGTGTCACATACGGACAGACAGCAGTATGTGAGCTTGCTGTCTGGTGTCATATTCTTTTTACTGAGCCCTTGATTAGGTCGCTTAAACTATTTGAACCTTAGTAACTTATCTGGGAAATCCTAACTGACAGGGATACTGGGTATCAAATGCAATAAAGTTCGTGAAATTGTCTTACAAGCTTAAGTGTTTTATCCTCAAATGAATTATCATCATCTTCATCTTTTTTTTTTTCATCTGTTACTCATCCCTTTGACTTTCCTGATTTCTCTTTTTGTCTGGCTACTTTGGTTTTCTCTTCCTTTCTGTTTTAGTACAGGAATGTGCTCTTTCTCATCCCATCCCTTGGTCTTGTTTCCTTATCCCTGCCTTCAGCGCATATACAGGATTTGAACCACTGCCTGTGTGGTGGTGTGGCATTTTCCTCTCTTGCTGACTTTGGCTGACCACCTGGGGCTTTCTCCCTGCTTCACATGACTCACGGCACTGGAAGACCTCTCCTTACAGCCAGTTCCTGGCCGCCTGCTCCCCAGCCTTCCTGAAATTCAGAGTGACTCTGACTCCCCATGCCCTGAATCACCTCTATTCTGTCCCAAAGACTTACTGTCCCAAAGACTTACTCCTTAGCCAGATGAGTGGGCTAATCTGATTGAATTAACACATAAAAAATTCTGTAATGTCTGATGAGGGATGGATGGGTTATATTTCTAGGAATACTTACGCCTCAAGAAGACAGACACGATATTTTAGGCTTCGTCAAAAAGAACAAACATGAAGCGTGGGGTTTGAGACAGTGGGGGAGGCTTGTGAGGAGTGGAGGCATGGCTGGATGTGTGCAGAGGTGGGCCACGTGGCAGCCTGTGCTGGTGTCATGAGAAGCAGAGGAGTACTCACTCCTTCTAGAGGTCTCCTCTCCCCTCCGGGGGTCCTGCCAATTAGTCATTTAGGTCCAAAAATTCTCTCTTGGGAAGCCCAATAGTCTTATGATCGTCTGTACCTTTCTGTGAATTACTGCAAGGTGGATTTTATCCTGACACTTGCCTGCGACAGAGTGGTCTTTGCGAATAGAAGTTTTATGTGTGAACTTCTGAATGCAACAGGAAGGATGTTCAGAGAAGGAGCATTACTGGAGGCAAGGGAGACCTAGTCCTCGTATAGTGTGAGGGGGTCCTAGCTCTCAGAGACAACATGCAGGAGCTGGGTGGAGTGACAAGAGCTGGTAGGGTGGCTCCAAGGACAAACCTGACCTGGCCCAAGGCTGAGGGACCCCACTCATCTCTTCACGTGGAGGTTCTGGGTCTCCTTCTTCTCTTAGTATGCTTTGGTATAAAAACTCTGATAAAAATACGGTCAAAGATAGGTTTTAGGATCTCAGCCTTCACAGTGAGATAGACTAGGTTCAAACTGTGGCCATGTTCCTGAAGTTAACCTGTTAACCTCACAAGACTCGGGCGAAGATGAAACGGGTCAATGCATCTGGCACAGGAGAAGTGCTCAGCGTCAGCTCTTATTGGCAGTAATCCTGCTCATTAGCTGTGTGTGTTCTTGCACCTGTTTCCTAACCCCACATCGTTCAGTTCCCTCATCAGCAAAGTTATGATAAAGTTTAACTCTTGAGTTCCTTGTCAGAAACACTGTGGATGAGATAATATGGATCCAGCATTGACAGCACTCAAGGGGGGCATTATTACTGGCTGCTGTGATATTTCCTGGCTGAGGGAGAGGGCAGGCAAATATCAGCAGAGGCCTCATTCTTCAGCAATGAGCAAGATAAGCCATACATCCTTAAGATGGGCAGAGTAGTAGCCAAGGTTACGTGGAACTCAAATTCTCTATCCTGACGTCTATGTTAGGGCAATGGAGGATCAATGAAAACATGGGAAGCTGAGAATTCGAAAATGTCTAAGTTCTAGACTCTCCAACAAATGATCCCTGCTTGGCCCATTTCTTACCACACTACCAGTCTTGTCAAATATCTGGCAGGTTGCACTAGCTCTAGCTTTCATACCTTCAGGCTAACATGGTTGGTTTCATTGGTCTCCAGAGGAAAGATATTTTCAGGAGGAATGTGGGACCATTTTTTCTGACGAAGTTCATATTCTTTCTTATATTTTCTGTGAAAGGAATAGAACCAGTCAATAGGTTTTTTATTAACATTCATGCCATTTAGCTTCTGAACACTAAGAGAAATTTAGAACACTGATATTCTCAGGTAGATATGCAGTGAGACAGGTTAGCCCCATGGTGTGACTCCATATTCTTTAGAGTGGTGAATTCTGGCTATTAGTGGAGCTATAAGGATTTCTGATGTGTTTCTCCCTTCCCTTCCCTTCCCTTCCCTTCCCTTCCCCATTGCCCCTTCCCCATCTTCCCTTCCCCACCTCCCCTTCCCTTCTCTCCTCTTCCCTCCCCTCCTCTCCCCTCTCCTCAGGTCCTTCACTAAGGCAGCTCTTCACTATAATGAAGAATCTGAACTGATGATATGGAAACAGTAAGGAAAAACCAAAAAAAAAAAAAAAATTAAGCTTGAAAAGCAAAAATGGTAATTTTTAAGCCACCAGAGAATATACTAGATTCCTAAACAAGCCAGTTCCTCTTATGCATTTGTGCCTTTAAAAAATAAATGTATAAAGAAAATAGAAAATCATAGAGAAAATGCAACACGCATTTCAGCATTCAAAATGTCACCTTTTTAAAGTGTTTCTCCCAGACAGTATAGATAAAGCAGAATTCTTGGGTTATAGGAAACACAACTTTTTGTAGATATTGACAAATTATTTCCCAAAGTGGTTACACCAGCTGACCCACCCATCATTAGAATTCCTGTTTCCTCCATATTCTTAACATTTGGTATTATTAAACTTTTTTTTTTTTTTTTACCATTATGATGTATGTGAAATGGTATTTAATTGTTGCTTTGTGCTTCATTTTTTCAAAATATAAGCTTTTCTTTTTAGAAAAAAAGGTGTTTATTTAATTTGAGAGAGAGAGCACATGCACACATGTAATCAGGGGAGGCATAGACAGGGAGAGAGAGAATCCCAAGGAGACTCTGTGCTGTCAGCATAGAGCCTGATGTGGGGCTCAAACTCACAAACCATGAGATCATGATGTGAGCTGAAATCAAGAGTTGGACGCTTACTGACTGAGCCACCCAGGAATTCCCATTTTTTTTGATTACTAGAGAGATTCAATGTCTTTTCAAACACTAGTTTATTGCTTATTTTAACTTTGTTGTATAGAAAGTTTAGTTTTCATTATGGCCACATTCATTTTTTTTCTTCTGTAACTTACCTTAACTGAGAAATATTTTCCTAGTTGAGATCACAAAGTCATATTCTATTAATTTCTTCTAAGTTTTGAAGTTTGAGTTTCACATTTAGGTCTTTATTCCATTTATAATCCATATGGAATGAACTCTATATTTGTGTATAGTTTCAGGTAGGATTTTAATTTCATTTTTTTTAGGATTTTAATTTCATTTTTTCCATGTTGCAAGCCTACTGTGCCAGTATCATTTCCCAATTGACTTGTAATATCACCTCTATCGTATTCCAAGTTCCATTGCTTGCTGTGTCTGATTCTAGAATCTGAATTTTTTCCATTGAGCTATTTGTCCTTGAGTTTGTCTTTGCTTGTGGTCATTTGACAAACTTCTACTCACCTTCTTAACCTCATCCGTGTGCCCTTATTAATGTCCCTTAAGCAGAAATGATTATTTTCTCCCTATGCTTTTCTGAGTATTCCTCTATTAAGTACATATAAAATAGTATATTACTGACCAATGATTATGATCCTAAGACCTGGAGGCAAAGTAGTCTTATAGCCTTGAAGGCTCTCATCTCTGCATTCCCAAAGACTCTTGGGACCCAAGAGAGCCAACTGTCATCCATATTGAATCAGAGGATGCCATAAATCATTCACTACTTTTCTTGTATAGGCAGCTGTAATGGAGAACTATGTGAATAACATCTGTCTACCAGATCTCATTTGGACACATCACTGCTCTGGCCATTGGGAAACCCTATCTCTGCCTCCTGTGTTTAAAGAAAATGGAAAATGCCTGTTCTGCACGTTATTGTCTCTTACCTTGTGATTTACCCCTATCTTAAGCTGACAATCATTTGGACTTGGTTTCTGAAGGACAACTGCCACATTGTGACCTTGCTATTGACTGGATTTATTATCCTCAAATTGTGGTTTCTGGTTACCTTCAACTAAATGACCGCAATACACTGTATATGTGTATATACATCTCAAATTTGGGGTAATGCAGTTACAGGACTCAAATTCTGCCTTCAGACTGAACAGAGAAATCTACTTCCTTTCCTGGAGAAAACTTTAACTGATATGGAACAGTTTGGATGCTCTCATAAGAAAGTATAGTGACACACAGATCAACACGTGTGATACACAGAGAAAAATTGTTATCTGGTTCAGTTGGGAAATGGGGATGATTCTGACAATATAATATGATAGAAAGTTTTGTGTGTTTAACATACACCAATTAAGAGGTAGTGTGATATTCACTCATTCATTTATATGTTCAACAAATATTTCTGAGTATACATTATGCCTCTGTCACTGTGCGAGGCAATCCATATGTCCAAATTGAGTAGAAAAACCAGGGAACTGATGGTCAGAAGGCCTGGCTGCTAGGCTTGGCCCTACACACTACCTGGTGGTATGATTAAAGACGAGCCATTAGGTTTTCTGGGTCCCTTTCCCCATGCGAAAACAGGAGGAGGTAGATGATTTCAAAGGACTCTTCCAGACTGAACATATAGAGACTTTGAAATTTCCCACAAAACGCCAATAAACAGCAGAATAGCTGTCTCTACCTATAGAGTGCCCATTATATGGTTGTCACTATACACACCTTATTTCAACTTCTCATAACAGGTCAGATGAGGATACCGAAGCTAAGTAACACATCATAATGCACTCAAAATCACACAACTAGTAAGTCACAGAACTGAGCTAGATAGGAGTTCAGGTCCCTCTGACACCAAGCTGTAAGTGATCTATTCAGTACCATTCTGCCCGTGATGTGGTCTTTGATGCAGAATGCCTTCATGATCTTCGATCTGTCTAGAAACCTTCTTGTGAATGTACATTATCATTGATGGCATCAGACTTCTCCCTCTCCCGCTCCCTCCCTCTCTGGATGGTGAGCACAGTGAGACAAAGAGGGTGACAGGTACCTCAGCACCAGAAGAGCGATGAGGAGGAGCAGAACCACAGCTCCTGTGAGGGTGAAGACCGCAATCAACAGGGCTTGAGGGCCTGTGGCAGAAAAGGCAGTGAAAAAATGCATTAGTAAGGATCTTTGAAGAGCGAATAAAAACATTTCAAAGACTCTAGTTGTATAATCTGATTTGAGGAAAGGGAAAGGAGAAACTTTTAAAAAATATTGATCTTTTATTAATCTCTTCATTGGTAGTTCAGGTCCTGCATCTGTGGTCTCTGAAGAAAATTATCTGGAATGTGCCAGGGGAAGTGGTTTAATTCCAGCTATCCTTATAATCTGCTCACTGTACTTCTTATGGGAATCACCAAATGTTACAAGAACATAAAATAGTTTTCAGTGCAGAGATAATTTTGGTAGGAAGCCCACCTAATCTCCTTGGAACTCCTATACCTAAGGAGGACTCATAGAGAAAGAGACAACTATTTTTTAAGAACAAGCACAAATCAGAAGAAAAGTCAGTCACTGTAGAATACCAAGTGACAGTGTTGCCTGCTGGTCCTTCCCAAGCACTACCAGGTCATTGAGGGAAGTCACTGAAGAATGTAAGTGACTTTATTTATTAGAACACTAGTTGTAGGTGGAGCTGTAAGGATGGAGGGATTTAAGAGACTCACAGAAGGGTAAGTGAAACCCAGGAAAATGTGGATCTAACCCAAGGAAGCATTGAAGCAGAATCTGAATCTACAAAGGAACAAGGCTTTATTGAGAAGGACAGCAGCAATAGTAAAACTGTGCAAGAAAGTCATGGTTCATATATGCCACAATGGATTCAGTTCAAGAAGGGGAAATGGAATGGATTCTAACCAATAGACAGAGTGCTATTTAGCTTTATATAAATAATGATGAAAATGTTTACTAATTTTCAACTTTTAGAATCAAATTGTAGGTAAATGGCAGAGGGCTTCATAGAGGTACAAAACAGATATTATCAACTATGAAAAATCAAAGAGAAATACAGGAGACTCTGGGAGATAAGAAGGAGGTAGAAGGAAGGATAGGGTCACTAGTTGGGAAGCAAGAAGTTTTGTATATAGTTGATAGAATAATACTAGAGGGGCGCCTGGGTGGCGCAGTCGGTTGAGCGGCCGACTTCAGCCAGGTAACGATCTCACGGTCCGTGAGTTCGAGCCCCGCGTCGGGCTCTGGGCTGATGGCTCGGAGCCTGGAGCCTGTTTCCGATTCTGTGTCTCCCTCTTTCTCTGTCCCTCCCCCGTTCATGCTCTGTCTCTCTCTGTCCCAAAAATAAATAAAAAAATTAAAAAAAAAAATAGAATAATACTAGAAACTTACGTGTATTAATTAAAACTACAAAGGCATCCAATAAATGAATTGACAAAAAATATATAGCTATATTGAGAAAAGGTTAGAAAAAAGTAGGGCTGGTGAAGATGAACCAAATCTTTCATCAGTACAAGAAATAAACAGATAACCTCTAATATTTATAAATCAAGAAAGATATTCATATTACTTAGAAATATGCAACAAACTAAAGTCAGAAGTGATTGAGAGACCAAAGTTGACAGAGACGGGACCAGGCACACTCACTTTCCACTATGAATATCTCTACTATTGGGTTTAAAAATCACATGAATGAATTTTTCGTCACTAAAATTTTCTCCGTGCTTTTTATAAGGGGTGGTGTTGAAGAATTTATGCTTTGCTGCTAATGTAGGATGTTGCCTCTGCTTGTTATCTTGTTTTCTGCTAAGGGAAAACCTACAACAAGTGAAAATTTGAGCGCTGGATTTCTGTTCTCATCAGGGAAGAAACTGATTAGTACTCTGGATTTGGAGTTGCAGTATGGGCATGTTTGACTGTGTGAATTCTGCTTATTACTGTGATCATCACTTCCCTCACCTAGCCACCACTGCCATTGCCATCACTCTCCAATTCCACACAAAAAACGAAGTCAACACAAGAAATACAATTCTACTCATCAATGATTCTACTCATCAGTCTACTAAGATTACACATTCCCCTAGACTAGAACATGAATTGGAGGGACTAGGGGGAGCTTCCGCTGGGTCATTGCCCATCTCAATTCCTATATGCCCCCTACAGTATGAACATCTCACTGCACCATATTTAAATATACTATATACTATTTAACTATAGCAGTTGTTAATTCAACATACTTTTCAGTTTTGCTTAAGTTAGTCAAGTCACAGTATTACATTAGTTCAAAGGTCAAGCTTCTGCTGCTGTGGTTATCACATTCTATTTAATTCCATTTACAGTGAAGGTAGAATGATTTTATAAGCCCACAGTCATATGATAGTTACAAAGAATCTTAGAGTTAGTTAACAGATGTCCTGATTTGAAGGAGGAAGAAACTAACACTTGGAGAAGTAAATTGACTGAAATTAACACAGGGTGGATTAGTGCTGAGTAGAAATGAATTTATAGTTATCTCATATTGTTCCTTCTTCCTTCCTTCCTTCCTTCCTTCCTTCCTTCCTTCCTTCCTTCCCTCCCTCCCTCCCTCCCTCTCCTCCCTTCCTCCCTCCCTTCCTCCCTCCATCTCTTCTAAGGCACTAAGTTGGGCAAGCAGACATGAATAAAGAATAGACCCTACACTCACACAGTATATGGTTTAAAAAGATGTGTAAACCAATAAGTGTGATATAAATTCTATGCTAGAAGTCTGGTGGGATTTGGGAAAGATCAATGGGAAGCTAAGAAAAAGCTTAGAAAAGATGAAATTCAAATTAAATGTTGAAGATGAGTGGCTGCTTACCAGTTGTATGGAGGAGTGATACATTTTAATCAGAGCGAGTAGCATCACTGAAGACACAAGGGCACGAGGTTGCAAGACCACCTCCCACTATTTTTTTAAGGAAATAGGAGGAAGTTGAGGGAGTAGGGAAGGGATTTCAGGCAAGATGAAAGAAAGATAAGTATGGAGAAGTAAGAAGATAAATGGACATTTTGTGCTGTAATAAGTCATTTAGACTTTATTCCATGGGTAAGGTAGAGCTGCCAATTGAGTGTTAGCAATAATGCAACAATATGACTGGATCCATGCTTTCATTCTGGTGGCACTGTTGGTTAGACTAGAGGTGGGCAGGAAGCAGGACTGAAGCAGGAAGTCAGGTGGATGTTATTGTAACCCAGGAGGCAGATGATGATGGTTTAGAACATTCCCTGGCATTAAGTAAATCTTTGTAGAATGAATGAAACCATAGTGATAGTGTTATCTCAGTTGAAACATTCTGACACTTAGTTGGCAGTTGTGTACCCAGATAAAAGACCAGATGAAATCTCTTTTACTATTTGAAAGATTGAATTACTTTATTTATAAAGTTTGAAGTTAAATGTAGTAACAGTTGAGTAATGAAAAGTTCTGGCTAACTGAATTTTCTGGCTAAATGAGGATGAAGTGAAGTTGCCCAGGATGATACAATGTCCCTGTAATATGAATATTTAATGTGATGTCTCTTAGGTAAATAATGAGAGTTCTCTCAAAAATTACTTTTTGAGAAGTTGAGCATTTTATAAAGCATAGATCCTTCTATTGAATAACCCAAATACCCCAAAACTCTTAAAGAAATATATTAAAAATACAAGCTGACATTGTTACCACAGGCTATAATTAAGGGAAAAGAAAAAATAGTTGTAACTCAAAAAGTTACAAAGGAAGGAAGTAAAGAGTTGCAAAAATCCATGAGAAAAGACATACATTTTAAAAGTTAAGTGTGGTTAAACCTAGGAAGCTTGCAGATGGTTCTAGAGATAATTTTAAAAAGCTTGCTCATGAAAAGAAATCAACTTTAAAAAGCAATGATAGTATGGTTTTACTTTTTCAAGATTGCTTTGGGTATATGGGGTCTTTTCTGCTTCCACACAAATTTTAACATTGTTTGGCCTACCTCTGTAAAAAAAGCTGTTGGTATTTTGACAGCGACTGCATTAAATGTATAGACTGCTTTGGGTAGTAAAGACATTTTAACAGTATTTGTTCTTCTAATCCATGAGCATGAAATGTCTTTCCATTTCTTTGTGTCATCTTGAATTTTGTCATCAGTATTTTAGAATTTTCAGAGTACAGATCTTTCACCTCTTTGGTTAAGTTTATTCCTAGGTATCTTATCTTATTATTTTGGGTAGGATTAAAGACCTAAATGTGAGACCGGAAACCACAAGAATCCTAGAAGAGAACTCAAGCAGTAACTTCTTTGACATCAGTCATAGCAACTTCTTTCTAGATATATCTCCTGAGGCAAGGGAAACAAAAGCAAAAATAATCTATTGGGACTATATGAAAATAAAAAGCTTCTGCACAGTGAAGAAAACAATCGACAAAACTAAAAGGCAACCCTACAGAATGGGGGGTGAGTATCCAAAATATATAAAGAACTTATAAAACACCCAAAAAACAATTAATCCAATTAAAACTGGACAGAAGACACAAACAGATATTTCTCCAAAGAAGACATCCAGACGGCCAACAGACACATGAAAAGATGCTCATCATTACTTATTATCAGGGAAATGCAAATCAAAACTATAATAAGATATCACTTCACATCTGTCAGAATGACTCAAGTCAAGAGCACAAGAAACAACAAATGTTGGTGAGGATGCGGAGAAAAAGGAACACTGATGCACTGTTGGTGGGAACGCAAACAGTATGAAAACAGTATGGAGGTTCCTCAAAAAGTTAAAAATAGGACTACTTTATGATCCAGCAATCACTTTACTGGGTGTTTACCCCCCAAAATATAAGAACACTAATTCAGAGGGATACATGCAGCCTTATGTTTATTGCACCATTATTTATAAGAGCCAAGATATGAAAGCAGCCCAAATGTCCATCAATTGATGAATGGATAAAGAAGTGGTATTTTACAAAGGAATATTTAGCCATCAAAAAGAATGAAATCTTGCCATTTCAATAACATGAATGAGGCTGGAGAGTATCATGCTAAATGAAATAAGTTAAGAAAAACAAATGTCATATGCTTTCACACATATGTAGAATTTAAGAAACAAAATGAAAAAGCAAAGGGAAAAAATGAGAGAGAGAGAGAGAGAGAGAGAGAGAGAGAGAAAGAAAGAAAGAAAGAAAGAAAGAAAGAAAGAAAGAAAGAGACTCTTACTTATAGAGAATGATCTGATGGTTACCAGAGGGGAGAGACTGGGGATGGGTGAAATAGGTGATGGGGATTAAGGACAGCCCTTGTCATGATGAGCACAGGGTGATGTTGGAAGTGTGGAATTATTATACGGCACACCTGAAACTAATATAACACCGTATATTAACTGGAATCAAAATAAAAACTTTAAAAAAGAGCAATGATAACAGTAAATCTGAAGTCAGTTCGGGATTATTGTTTAGAAGAATGGGATCCCCACTTCCCACATCCTTCTTTGCTTTAGTCAACTGCATATGGCTACTGAATAAAAACACAGGGATCATTTTTAACCATATACGACTCATGGAACACAAGAGGACTAAAAATATAGCAAGAACTTTAACACAAGCAAGTGCATCAAAACACAACTTTTCTCTTTAAGTCCTATTGACCTCAGTTTCTGGTTATTAGAACAGGGCTGCGAGACAAATATTTATAGTTTATTCTTTAGTATTTAAAAATGGTAAATTAATACAGAGTCATGGGAAAAATTGGAAAATTAAGAAAAACATAAAATGGCCAAAAAAAAATTCTCCTAGGATCCTACTATTCAGAAGCTATCACTGTTAACATTTTAGCATATTTCTTTACAGTCTATTTCTAACATAGTTTTACAAAGAATAGAATCTTATTAAATAAAAATTTGTTCACTTTCCTGTTAATTTACCTTGTGAGTTTTCCCATGTCATTTAAAATTCTTTGTAAATATTTTAATTGGTTTATGATGTACCATTTATGAATGTATCACTTTTTTCTAAATTATTTTATACATTTATGAATGTATCACTTTTTCTAAATTATTTTATTAATTTTATTAATTCTAAATTATTATTATATTAATAATAAATTTAATAAAAAAATTTATTATTATTATTATTTTTTGCATCTTGGGCATAAATATTTGTCCAAATTTAAACTTTTTTCCCTAAAAATAGATTAGTAATGTGAAATTACTTACTATTTATTGTAGTAATCCTTGGCTAAGCCAGACTGTCCTGAGACTTTGTTGCCCAGGAGATACTTAGCTGACCCTATACAGTGATGCCCAATGTTATATGGTCACATCGGAAGTTGCACGGGTGAAGTTATAGTCATGTTAGGGCTTTCCATGATATTATAGGATCTCATCTTAAGTAGATGGGTAATCATCATTATAACCCAAGTATATATCCTGTGAGGAAATGGGGGGAGACTTTTGAAGCCATGCTCACTGATGACTGACGGCTGCTGGCATCATGTGTTTCTTGCTGAAATATGTATACTTTGAGTTTATTGCAGTAAAACGGAGTAAGTGGCATTAAGAATATATGTCTTTGTGTTCACTTTGCCAGTTGTTGCAACTAATTTTCTATAGGTTAATTTTTGTCAGTGATTAGGTAGGACACATATTAAAGAGAGGTATAGCTAAATTAGAATAGGGATAGCTTCAGCATTTAATTAGAACTGTAATATCATTCATTGGGAAGGGAAGTCCACATTTTACAAGCCTAGCAAATCTAATTCAGACAACAGACAAAATAAACAAAAAAATAAAAGCAGGCTAATTGTATAAACCATAGAATGTGCTTACCTTACCAGAAAACCCATTTCAGGGAAAGAAAATTCACCAAAGGATATCTTACCCTCGCCTGGGATATCATTAGGAAGTTTGTGGTTCTTCCAGATGAATGTGGGGGTTTCTTCCTTTGGAGTAGTCCTATTTACATGGGTGTCATAGGTCAATAGAACGTTGTACTGTGCCAGGGCATGAAAAAGAAGAAGGATGAACAGAAAAAGACATTTTAGAATGACTTCTGATGAGACTGTCCTGCCCATTGACATTTGAATTTCATAGTAACACTTCTCAATGAAACAAGGTAATGTTTTGCAGCCAGGAGCTTAGCTAGGTAGCATCCACTTATTGGTTCACAGCATGAAGGTAGCTTTAAGCCCCATGTGGGTCAATTATTTTGTTTCTTTATGATCATACATCGTATGAGTAACTCCTACCCAATATAGAATCTTTGCATCTTTAGAGAATTAGTTCAAGCCTCTCATTTTACGAATGTTAAAAGAGAGACCAAAAGAAATTAATGGCTAACTCTAAGTCACATGACAAGTGAAGCACCAATGTTTTCCACAATATTAAGTTGCTTTGAAAACAATATATTGAGAAAATGCACCACAGGTAAAATCCATTATCTATTTTGATATAGGTCAAGGGGCTCTGAAATAATGCTACATTTAAATTCTATCAATTACATAATTTTCAAATATCTTCTATCCTTTTGCTCTAATATGCTGTCTTGTACATGATACTAATTAGACTTCTAAAAGAAAAGGTTTTTTTTTTCAAGCAATCCACCAATGGGATATATTAATATATCCTTACAATATTGCTGCATATATTGAGTCGGTTTTGTAAAAGACATCTGAAAAATGACCATCTTTCTAAATTCAACACCATTCCCTCAAAACTTTCTGGACAAAAGTTTTATATCTTTAGAAATATACTTTTAATTTTTTTAATGTTTATTTATTTTTGACAGAGAGAGAGACAGAGCATGAGCAGTAGAAATATACTTTTAACTTGAAAGTATGATCTATAATTGCATATATTGAGGATAGTAAATATCCTAACATTTGGGTACAGTACATTGACTTTCTATTGAGGCTTTCTCTGGATATAGAATAGCTTATCTATATCTCTGTGTTTTGAGAATTAATCCCTGGTTGCCTGTATATACATATTATACAGCACAACTGCTGGCACTAGATTATTGGAAAATTCAACTAGATTTACCTTTATTGAAAAATTCAGCTAGATTTTCCTTCAGAGAGAGTAAGTGTACAGAATATTTTTTATACTGAAGAGCAGTTATGAGGATGATATAGGATCGTCATGTATTTGCTTCTCTCCAAAGGAATCATTAGGTGCAAATGACTTAGAGGGGAGTATAGTTATCTTTGTAGTTACTATAATAACTGGAGCATTGGTGACACTTTTCTAAAGGTACTCCCATGAAATGTATGTGAAATATAGCATTATATTAAAGGTTTATATAGTAACTGTAAACTATGGAGTAGTTTTCTGAAATGCCGCCCTCAAATTTCTGGTTTAACTTTCTCAATCTGGACATCTTTTCTCTAGCTTTCCATATTTCCCATTACAGATATCTTTTACAAGGGGGGGGGTCAACATATATGCCAAATGTATGACTTAAAGATGCCATAATGATCACATTGTAAAATTACATGAAAAAATGAATAACTCTTTGTCTTAGATTCCTAGTTATGTGAGGACACAATGTCTTAAAGAAAAATACTTTCTACTGACCATTTGGTTGGCTAGAACAGTGGCTTTCATAGTTTGCGATGGGCACAATTTTGGGTGACATACAGATAGGTGTTTTGATTTTAAATTAAATGCTGATCAGCCATTAATTATATTCCAGATAAGAAGCTAAGCAAGCACTGGAAACATGGAAAAGTAAGACCCATTCCCTTTCTTTAAAGAACCTACATGGGGGTGCCTGGGTGGCTCAGTTGGTTAAGCTTCTCACTCTTGATTTTGGCTCAGGTCATGATCTCATGGTTTGTGAGACTGAGCCCTATGCTGTGCTGACAGGGTGGAGCCTGTTTGAGATTCTTTCTATGAATCTCTCTGCTCCTTCCTCTGCTCCCTTTCAAAACAAATAAACTTTAAAAAATAAAGAACCTATATGTAGGTGAGGAGAAAAGATACATGTAATGTGAATAAAAACATGACATTATAGGATGGCTTGTGCCAGAAATATTGCACAATTAGTGATTTTTATGAGTTCAGATGGAGAGAACAGGGAATGTTTCATTGAAATTTTTAGCTGTGTAAATGAATAAACAATTCTTAGGACAGAAGTGTCATCCTATCATTGATATCCCATCAACAGTCTGGTATTTATATCAATATATTCTGGCTAAGTATCTTATATAGAGTCAATAGAGTATGGATATTCTAAATAAGGTCTATCGGTCAAAATGCTTAAAGAATAGTCTCAAGTAGGGCATAATTGTGAATTTGAAAAAAATAACTTGCAGATTTTTAAACACAACTTCTCTAATTCCTTTTCTATCACTTGCCTTGTAGTTATCCTTCCTCACCTAGTCACTTCACCCCAAATTCCTGATAAGAAGTCAGACATACTTTGTTGGTATCCACGGAGGTATACAGAAGCATCATAGTGTTGTCAATATCCCCACAGTTGTCCAAAGTCACAGGACCTGCATGCCCTAGGGTAAAATCAGGAAAAGTTAGAGGTTATTTTTGACTTTTTGACAGAAGGTATGAAATAGGTTCAAATTGCTCTATTTTACTGAAAGATTGTCTTAATGAGCTAATCAGAAGGAATCTCCATTGGCTCCTAGCCCTGAGATCTCTGATGGATATTTATTTTAATGTTTATTGATTTGAGAGAGAGAGAGAGGTGGGGGAGGGGGAGAGAGAAAGAAAGCATGAGCAGAGGAGGGGCAGAGAAAGAGAACCCCAGGCAGGCTCCATGCTGTCAGCACAGAGCCCAATGTGGTGCATGAACTCAAAAACCATGCGATCATGACCTGAGCTGAAATCAAGAGTTGGATGCTTAACCGACTGAGCCACCCAGGCACCCCTCTCTGATGGATATTTTTGAGAGAAATGCTAATTAGTATTTAGTTAGAAGGGAATTTTTTTTCATTGCATTTAGGATGAAATAAAATATAATCAGCCAATAAATCCTTCTAATTATTAGTGAAAAGCTTTTGCTAAGAATATTTACTAAAGTAGTGAAAATTTCTCATATACCATGTGATTTCCTGTATTATCACATTATTAACTTCACATGTCCAGTTTTCAACAAAAATATCACAAGGCATAGTAGGAAACTGAAAAGTGTGGCCCAAATCAAAAGAAAAAATAAATAAGCCAGCAGAAACTAACTCTGAAAAAGACCTGATGGTGGATTTAATAGACAAATGCTTTAAAACACTTGTCTTAAAGATGTTCAAAGAATTTAAGGAAGAGATACATAAATCCAGGAGAATAATGTATGAACAAAATGGAAATAGCAATAAAGAGAAGGAAAACCTAAAAAGGAAACCAAAAGCAAATCCCAAAACTGAAAAGTACAATCACTGTAATGAAAAATTCACTAAGGAAATTCAAATGCAGATCTGAGCAGGTAGAAGAAAGAATCAGTGAACTTGAAGACAGGACAATGAAAATTATTAAGTCTACAGAACAGAAAAAAAAATTGAAATGAACAGAGCCTAAGGGACCTGTGCAACACCATCAAACAGACCACCATATGCATTGTGGAAGTGCCAGAAGAAGAAGAAGAGAGAGAAAGGGGTAGAGAAAGGGGTAGAGTCTAATCAAACTGACAAAAGCCAAAGACAGAATTTTGAAAGCAGCAAGAGAGAAGTGATTTATCACATCCAAGAGATACTCAATAAGGTTTTTAGCAGACTTCTCATTAGATGCTTTGAAGGCCAGAAGGTAGTGGGCTGATCAAAATGCCAAAAGAAAACCTTTCATCCAAGAATCCTTTATCCAATGAATCTGTCTGTCAAAAGTGAGGGTGAAAGTAAGACATCCCAAGATAAACAAAAGAGTTTGTAACCACTAGAACTTGATCTGCAAGAAATGTTAAAGGGAGTCCCATAGGTTGAAATGAAAGGACACTGTACAATAACTCAAAGCCATATGAAGAAATAAAGATCTCAATAAATGCAAATGCATGGGCAATTATAACATTTAGCATTATTATAACAATGGTGTGTAATTCCACTTTTTATTTTCTACATGATTTAAGGGATGAATGTGTTTTTAAAAATTAGTCCCCAAACTAGCATTATTATAACTGGTTTATAACGCTACATTTTGTTTTTGACATAATTTAGGACACTAATGCTTAAAATATCCACAGTTTATATTTTTGGACACACATGTATAAAGATGTAATTTTGCAACATCAATGTCTGAAAAAGGTGGGGATGGAAGTATTAAAGCTATAGAGTTTTTTTCAAACTTTATGTATTTATTTTTAGAGAGAGAGAGAGAGAGAGAGAGCACTCAAGCTGGAGAGGGGCAGAAAGAGAGGGAGAGAGAGAATTCCAAGCAGGCTCTGTGCTGTCAGCACAGAGCCCGATGTGGGGCTCGACCCTACAAACTGTCAGATCATGACCCAAGCCGAAATCAAGAGTTAGATGCTTAACTGACTGAGCCACCCAGGTACCCCTAAAACTGTAGAGTTTTTTAAAAATGTGATTGAAGTTAAACTGGTATAAAGTCAAATTAGAATGTAATAATCTTAGAGTGTTAACCATAATACCTATGGCAACCACAAAGGAAATAGTTAAAGAATATAAATAAAAAAATAAGACAGGAATTCAAACATTTCACTACAAAATAAATCAACTAAACACAGAAGAAGAAAATAATGCAGAAAATGAGAAACAAAAAAAAAAAAAAACAAATGAGAAACAAAAAAACAAACAAATCTCTTCTTCTCAGTAATTACTTTAAATATAAAATAGATTTTATTTTGATTGGAGAATCAAAGATAGAGATTTGAAGACTGTATTTTTAAAAAAATGATTCTATATGATATCTATAAAAGACTCATTTTAGATCCAAAAACATAAATAGTTTGAAAGAGAAACAATGGAAAAGGATATTCTATGCAAATAGTAACTGAAAGAGAGTGGCGGTGGATATACTAATATCAGACAAAATAGACTTTAAGTTAAAAATTTTATAAGAGAAAAAGGATAGTGTATATTAATAAAGGTTTCAATACAGCAAGAAGATATAACAATTATAAACATCTATGCACTTAATAACAGACTACCAATATACATGAAGCAAAAATTGGCAGAATTGAACAAAGAAATGGACAGTTCTACAATAATAGTTGAAAATTTCAATACTCCACTTTTTAAAAAATTTGTTTATTTTGAGAGAGAGGGAAGGAGGGGCAGAGATAGAGGGAGAAAGAGAATCCCAAGCAGGCTCTGCACTGTCATCACAGAGCCCAGTGTAGGGCTTGGACACACAAACTGTGAGATCATGAACTGAAGTGAAATCAAAAGTCAGACGCTTAACTGACTGAGCCACCCAGGTGCCCCTCAATATTCCACTTTCAATGGTGGATAGAATAACAAGACAAAAGAAGTTTGGAAATAGAAGACTTGAACAAATACATCAACTAGATCCAATAGACAAACACAGAACAATATAATACACATTGTCTACCCGACAATAGAATACACATTATTCTTAAATGCACATAAGGCATTTTCCAGGATAGATCATATGTTAGGCCACGATTAAGTCTGAATAGATTTAAAGCGATAGATGTTTTACAAAATATCTTCTCTGACCATAAAGTCAGACTTCAATAATAGAAGGAAAGCTGGAAAATTCACCAATTTGTGGACATAAAAAAATCACTCTCTTAAACAATTAATGGATCAAAGAAGAAATCACAAAGGAAAAGTTTGAAAACCTAAAGACAAATACAAATGAAAACATAAAATACCAAAGCTATGGGACACAGCAAGAGCAGTGCTAAGGGGGGAATTTATAGATGTAAATGTTCACACTAAAAAACAAAAACATATGCAAATCAAAAATCTAACTTTACAACTTAAGAAACCAGAAAAAGAAGAACAAACTTAACCCAAAGCTAGCAGAAGGAAGGAAATTATAAAGATTAAAGTAGAGGTAAATGAAATGCAGAAGAGAAAAACAACAGAAAAAAGTCAATGAAACTAAAAGTTGGTTCTTCAAAAACAGCAACAAAATTGACAAACTTTTAGCTAAGTAGATAAGAAAATGACTCAAATTACGAAAATAAAACATGAAAGTTGGGGACCTTATCAATTCTACAAAAAAAAAATTATTATAAGCAATTCTATAGCAACAAATTGGATACCTTAGATTAAATGGGCAAATTTCTAGAAACATAAAACTTACCATGACTAAACCATGAAGAAATAGAAAATTTGAATAGATCTATAAGTAGTAAGGAGATTGAATCAGTAATCAAAAATCTCCTGACCAAACAGAAAAAAAAAAATCTGGATCTAATTGCTTTATTGATCAATTCTACAAACATTTAAAGAATAATTAACACCAATACTTCTCAAATTCAAACTTAAAAAAAAAAAACCTGAAGAGGAGGAAACATTCCCTAACTCATTCTATATGGCCAGATATCTGATATCAAAGCCAGAAAATGACACTAAGAAAAGAAAACTATATCAATATTCCTAATAAACACTGATTTAAAAGTCCTCAACAAAATACTGGCAAACAGAATTCAGCAGCATATTAAAAGAAATATACACTAGGACCAAGTAAGATTTATTCCTTGAATGCAAGGATAGCTCAACATATAAAAGTTGAGAAAGTTGATATATTATATTGATAATATACCACAAATAACAGAATGAAGGAAAAAATGCATGACCTTATCAATCTGATGAAAAGAAAGCATTTTACAAAATTAAATACTTTTCATGATAAAACATAACAAACTAGGAATAGAAGGAAACTATCTCAACATAATAAAATCCATCTATGAAGAACCTATAACCACATCATACTTGATGGTGACAGACTGAAAGCTTTTCCTGTAAGATCAGGAACAAAGCAAGGATTCCCATTCTTGCCACTTTTATTAAACGTAGTACTAGAATACCTAGCCAGAGCACTTAGGCAAGAAAGAAAGAAATATAAGTATCCAAATTGGAAAGGAAGAAGTGAAGTTATCTCTAATCACAGATGATAAGACCTTATATGTTGAAAATTTTCAATATTCCACAAAAAACTGTTAAAACTAATAAAAGAGCAAAGTAGCAGGATAAAAAGTCAACAGTCAAAACTCAGTTGCATTTTTATACAGTAACAATGAACATTCAGAAAAGGATATTAAGAATACAATTCCAGTGGCAGTTACAGGCTTCCATTTATGGAATGAATAGGTCATACCGAAAAACGATACAGGAAATATAGTCAATGTATAGTCAAAGGTATAGAGAATATGGTCATTGGTACTGTAATAGCGTTGTATGGTAACAGATGGTAGGCATACTTGTGGCAAGCATAGCATAAAGTATAGACTTGTGGAATCACCATGTTATATGGCTGAAACTAAGGTAACATTGTGTGTCAACTATACTTCAATAAAAAAGAATACAATTCCATTTATGATAGTATCAAAAAGAATAAAATACTTAAGAATTTACTTAACCAAGGTGAAAGACTTGTACAAAAAAAAACCTCCAAAACATTTCTGCAAAAAATTAAATATAAATAAATGGAAACTTCCCATGTTTATGTAATAGAAGAATTAATATCATTAAGAAATCGGTATTACCCAAAGCAGCCTATAAATTTAATGCAATCCCTGTCAAAATCTCAATAATTTTTTTTGCAGAAATAGGAAAAGCCATCTTAAAATTCATATGGAATTTCAAGAGATGCTAAATAGCCAAAACAATTGAAAAAGAAGAACAAAGCTGAAGGACTCACGTCTTAATGTCAAAACTTACTACAAAGCTACAGTAATCAATAGTATGGTATTGGCATAAACTCGGATGTATACACAAATGGAATGGAATAGGATGTTCAGAAATAAACCCTTACATATATGGTCAAATAATTTTCACTAAGGGTGACAAGACCATTCAATGGGGGGAAAGAGTCTTTTCAGCAAATGGTGCTGGGAAAATTAGATATCCACATAGCTCAAAATCCATCCTGACTTAAATGTAAGGCCTACAACTATAAAACTTAGAAGAAAACACAGAGCAAAAGTTTCATGACATTAGATTTGGCAGTGATTTCTTAGATATGATACCAAAGGCAAAGGCAACCAGTGAAAAATTAGGCACACTGGACTTCATGAAGATTTAAAAACTTTGTGCATGAAGACATTATCAACAGAGTAAAAAGGCAACTCACAATATAGGAGAAAATATTTGCAAATCATATATCTGATTCACTATTAATAGCTAGACAAAAAAAAAACAATTCAAAAAGGAGCAAAAAGACTGAAGAGACAATTTCTAAAGAACATATGCAAACATACACATTATCAACAGAGTAAAAAGGCATCTCACAAAATAGGAGAAAATATTTGCAAATCATACATCTGATTAGCTATTAATATCCAGACAAAAAACCCAAACAATTCAATTCAAAAAGGGGCAAAGGACTGAAGACACATTTTCTAAAGAACATATACAAATGGCCAATAAGGCCAATAAGCACATGAAAAGGTGCTTGATATTGCTAATCATTAGGGAAATGTAAATCAAAATTACAATAAGATGCTACTTCACACTCAGGAACATGTGTTGGGAGCTTTGGGATGGTGTTGTTATGAGAGGTTATGGTAGTTTGAGTGGTGACACAGGGTCCCAGATCCCTAAATGATAGAAAGGAGATATGGAAGGACCAAAATCAAATGGCAGAGATTTCTCTTCTCCCTAGTCTCTAAGCATTTTCGGGACATCACTGCCCAAAATGCCCTGTGATGAGCCTGTTATAAATACAAAGTCCAAGCCATTTGCCCTTTCTTTGGGATTGAAAAATTCTGAAATCCTAAAGCATCACCTGGGGTCCAAGATATTGAGAACAGCAACCCCAAAATTTATGCAGTGATGTTTGCCTCCAAGTTCAAAGTTATTTAGCTGTTGATCCATCTATTGCCAAACCCCCTCTTTGTTTCCCTAAGTCCATCCACAAAGCCCATATTTCTCCAGCTTTCTGTAAAGTGTAAGTTTTGTTGCTGTTGTTTGCTCTTAGGAGACCAGTACCTTCAAAAGTGAGGTTCTTGAAGGCATGAGCAAATTTGGGGGTGGTAATAGCTTCTCCATTTTCAAGAAATATCTTCAGCATGTGTCCAAAGAGCAAGATTCCATTCAAGTAGGCAAGAGCAAAGCCATTTTTTGCCTGAATGAGAAAGAAAAATCTTTTGAGTCCCAAAAAAGAGATTCTGGTCTTGAACCTGGAACAAAACATTCTTGGGGTCAGCAGAGTAACCGGAAAGGTAAAGGCATATTAGGAGAATTATAGGGATGGTAGTAAAAGTAATCTTTTGGAAAATATGTCCTTGAACCAGGGTTCTTTTATTATCCTTGTGTCAAAATTTTGCATTTCCTTGGGATCAATAAACCTGAAACACTTCCTTTAGGGAGGTACTTCCTTCCCATGATGGTGAAATCTATTATTTCAACCAGGAAGAAAAACAGACAACATTTTCATAATTCTTATGGGATTTTATACAGAAAAAAATGCTTGCTTGTACTTTAATGTTTTCACAGAGAGTAAAAGAGAACAACAGTAAAAACAATTCCCTGCCCTTCAGTACCCTGAATAGAACAGGAAGAGTTTTGATTGGATACCAATGAACCTGCTTTGGAAACGATTCTCGACAGTTGCAATCTTCACAGAGTTGGGCTATGGATTAAAAGTCTTGTGCCCCCTGAGACTAAGTGAATTCTGTCAGCTTGGGCATTTTGGACTGTCCACCTGTTAAGAATCACACTTTCAACAGAGCCTAGAAGCTGCGTGAGTGATATCTGAATATTACACACAGAAGTGCATTTGCTGGAAAATATAAAGAGAAAAAATAAAACGCCTCTCATTGGTTTCAGTGTCTTTTGCTGAAATCATCATTTGATGAGATAAAAAGAATCCAGTTAAGACCCAATCCCCGGGGGGTCTGGGTGGCTCAGTAGGTTAAGCATCCGACTTTGGCTCAGGTTATGATCTCGTGGTCCATGAGTTCAAGCCCTGCATCAGGCTCTGTGTTGACAGCTCAGAGTCTGGAGCCTGCTTCAGATTCTGTGTCTCCCTCTCTCTCTTCTCCCCACTCTGCTTATGCTCTGTCTCTGTCTCTCTCAAAAATTAAAATAAAGATTAAAAAAAATTTAAAAAAACCCCCAACTTCCAAAGTGGTTGCAGCTCCAAATTTTTGCAGCATTGTGAAAAAGAGGGTTTAGAATTTCTAGTCTAGGAAAAAACCGTTGTACTCCCCAAGGTACCCAACTTCCCTTATAGCTCTTCAGGTCTGGCCCATGGCTTGCCATCCCAAGGTTGTTCAGGGTCCTCGGGACTGCTTCTTCCCTCTTCTTCCCAGTCCTAACCTGCTCTCAACTGACTCTGAGGGCAGAATACATTTGATGAATTTAATCAAGCTAAGGTATAGTGACTGACAAGGCCTAATGGAGTATTAGGGTCAGGGGCCCCTGTATTATAATAAGGTGGCCATGATTTAATGTCCAATTGGAGGTTTTCTTTTCTTTTTTTCTTCCTTTCTTTCTTTCTTTCTCTCTTTCTTTCTTTCTTTCTTTCTTGCTTTCTTGCTTTCTTTCTTTCTTTTTTTTCTGGAATCAGTGCTAAACCAGATGAAATGCTGGATAAGAGGAATAAACATGACTCTCCTGGACAAATTTAAACAATGGCCAACTTAATTATAATAGAGGACAATGTCTTAACCTAGGAATATATATCTTTAAAGGTAGAATTTTGATATCGGCCCCAGCGGAAAGTTGCTTTAGGTACATTGTTTAGTTTCTACCTTCCCTAAGTTAGTGGGGCTTCTTCCTGTCTTCCCACATTGTCACTTCCATTCCAATATTACAGAGTGTGCATTGTTGTGCTGGTCCAAAGCCCAGCACAGTGACCTATAGTAAGAGAGGTTTTTGTTTGTTTGTTTGTTTGTTTGTTTGTTTTAATTAAAAAAATTTTTTTAAATGTTTTTATTTATTTTTGAGACAGAGAGAGGCAGAGCATGAGCAAGGGAGGGGCAGAGAGAGAGGGAGACACAGAATCCGAAGCAGGCTCCAGGCTCTGCGCTGTCAGCACAGAGCCCAACGCGGGGCTTGAACTCACAGACTGTGAGATCATGACCTGAGCCGAAGCCGGACGCTTAACCGACTGAGCCACCCAGGCGCCCCTATAGTAAGAGTTTTAATATCAGTAATCCTGCTATTGCATGTAGTTGGTCTCAGTTAATATCTGTTGAGTGAATGAGAGTAAAAAAAAAAATTGCTTACTTTAGAATTTGGGTCCTACATAGGAGAATAATATATTACCCTTGACAAAGAAAAGAATAGTATATACCCATGAAACTTACCCATGATAAACTTTTGGAGAAAGAGCTATTTGAGGTGGAATTCTCAGGATGCAATGTCAGGACAAGGACATTTTTCATATAGTCTGGGGCGGTGACATTATCCGCAAAGTATACGTTACTGTATTAAGAAGCACAAGTTCCTCATGAAAATTAGGTTCCTCCAAAACCAGATATGGAGCTTCCACAATTCCCACAAACTATAGCATCAGCCTAGAAATAGTTTAAAACATTTTTTTCCAGTAGCCTGAAAAACTTTCTGCTTTCCCCCAGATAGGTTTATTTTCTCCTAACATGCTAAGTTGAGTAAGAGGGCTTAGGCAGCTGTCATTCACATACACAAGTGGAAAGGAAGATCAGAACACAGATACCTCTTTGAAGGAGTTTTTTAGGCTCTGGACATGCGAGCTAGGGCTCACTTTCAAGGCTTACTGACCTTTGGTTTATGTGTGGAGTCTTTCTTTTCTTTAAGAAAGACTAAACATTTTCTCTAACACTGTCAGCTCCTTGATAATAGTGTATTGATCCTCGTATCCTCAGCTCCTAGGTGATATTTGGCACATTGTGGACCCTCAATACTGTCTGAGATTGTGCTGCAAGTCGTATGGTTTCTAAGCTTCCAAATCATTTGAATGTTTTAATATGCAAAGAATCTAACATGTTGGAACTGCTATAACTAAGATGACCATCATTTACTATTCAAACGGTAGGTGAACACATCTATGCACTGAGGACTAGGTTGAATATTTTCCTCATATTATCACATCTAATCCTAAGAGCACTCCTATGAAGTGAGTATCTTTATTCTCAGTTTACAAATGAGAAGATTTAATCTCAAGATTAAGTAATACCCAAGAGTCAAATGAACCACAAGTGTCAGAATTAGAATTTGAGACCAAGTTATGTCTATTTTCAAATGAAGCTCATGATCTACCAAAAACATAGCCAGGTGTCCTTAAAGACCAGTGACAAAGGAAGGCCTACACTTTTGCCCTGGGTTGAGGATTCGCTGATAGTAAAATCACACCAGCTTGGCTACATTGAGAACTCCTACCACAGAGCAAAGCAACTGCCAGAGCAGCTGTCGATGTGGTTGTAGGAGTGAAATGTTGATAACTTTGTCCTCTTTCCTGTATTTTGCAACTAAAAGGCTAAGTTGATTGATAAGACTATCTTAGTGAACAAATAGTAGTCAAACAGACCTGCAGTCCCTATGTTTCCTTCCTCTTAACACTGTGACACGTACATTTAGTGTGGGTGAAATGACTAGGCAAATATGGGAAATATGCAGTGCAGTAACATTGTCTAGGCTAAGTACAGACAGGTAATGATTAATGGTGCAGGCAGATAAGTGATGTCATACGATCTAGCTGATGGGGCAAGAAGCACAGGTGTACCGGTGACAACTTCTATAAGTTTAATCTGACTCAGATACTACCTTGGCAAGGTTTGTAGGGTCTCCAACCATATTAGAAGATGAGTGGTAAAATATAACACTGCATATTATTTATATTTGAATTTAAAAAATAAAAATTGAGAAAGAAAGAAAGAAAGAAAGAACAGTATCTCTGTACTACATTTATGTTTTAAAGAAAAAAGAAAGAAAGAAAGTATCTATCCTCCAGAATTTTCTCTCCTTTGCTCTAGAGAATTACAGAGAATAAAATTGCCACCCATGACTAAACCACACAGGGCAGAGAAGCAGTCATTTAATTGGAACTTTCCTCTTACAAAGGTGGCAAAGGATAAGTCATCTAGGATCAAAGGCCATTAGCAAAAGAAAGCAGAGATATGTCCCACATTCCTGAAAATAATGCTATTGGATTGGGTTATTAGTTGATTTATCACGGCCTGGAAAGACCTTAAAATCAGGCTGGGGACCAAGATCCTTGTAGATGAATGGACATGTAGATTTAACGGGTCATGAAATTTCTGTATTTAGACATGATAGTGATATCAAAGATATGCATATCTGCTAAGGTTACAATCAATTAAACAAAAATGAGGCTGTGATGCAAGAATGAAACTTGATCATACCGAATCCCATGTAAGTCAGTGCAAAACCAGAGAAAAGAGAATGTCTCTTCTGGAAATCCTGGGAGTATTTCCTTTCTGAAAAGAGAATTCTTTCCAATATTACACCTACTTGAATAGATCCACTAGAATAATCACAATATCTTCAGCCACTGCCCGGTCACCCTTGAGGGAGTTGATCGTGTCTGGTGTACCACACACAACAATCACTAGAGAAGAGACAGCAAAACAAGGAGAGAAATACACAATGGTCTACATTCAAACACATGGGAACCAGGCGCCTGAATCTGAACCCAGTAAGTCTGTGCTACATTTATGTTTCAAGGTTAACACCAATTCCTCAATTACTCTCTCCCTTGCTTTTTTCCGTTTACAGTCATAGAGTCTGAGTAGAGCTGCATGGAATCTTAAAAAGAATCCTCTAGTCCATTCCCTTAACTTTATTGATTTAAAGAGCCTGGAAGACAAGATGTTAAAGGGTTAAAGAACTAGTAGATGGCAGAGCCCTAATATGCAAGTTTATGAATCCAGCTCAGTGTTTATTCCATTATACCAGGTTACAGGAGTTACATAAACTATTTTCATTGATAAGTGCACCTCACCAATTGTTAAGTGCTTCAAAAAGTTATAGAAAAATTAATGGGTGAATTTATGTCATGTTCCTGAACAAGCCCATGTTCCTTGGGCTTTGCTTGTAGCTTCTTAACTCAGAACTCAGTCTTAGTGATTTCAGTGGCAGGGTTCAATCTGTTCTGTGAGCTCTCGTACTCATTGGAATCAGATTTCCCAAATGCATGACTCTATGAGAAAGAGGAGTTGGGGTACATTGGATTTTTTTATATACTATGTTGTCCAATAAACTCCTTAGAGACATGAATACTTCTTTTTAGGGACATCTATACTTCTTTCTCCCCACATCTTGCCAATGATTTGTACATGGAGGGTTCTGATTATGGCAAATACTTAAATAATGACAGTAGATGATGATTTGAGTGATGCTAGGAATTCTTACCACACAAGCACGTTCCCTCATAAGAAATGTCCATAGTTGATCCCTTTGCTTCTGATTTATTCTTATTTGTAAAGAGAATTCTTGGAAAGTGAAACAAATCACCTCACAGCTTAGTGAGCATGATTTTATCCCACATTTGACCTGTCACTGGGAGATCACTAGGCATGTGGGATATACATTAGAGGAAAATGAGATGATATGCTAACCTTGTAGTTTTGCTTTAGGCCAGATAATCAGTAAACATATCCTCTTGGTCATCAGGGGACCAGGGTTCAGAATGTGTGAGGATTAGTCATAAATCCAATAATAGATTAGATTGAGGTGAATTTAAAAAGCAGTTTATCGGGGCACCTGGGTGGCTCAGTCTGTTAAGCGTCCGACTTCAGCTCAGGTCATGATCTCACAGTCCGTGAGTTTGAGCCCCTCATCGGGCTCTGTGCTGATGGCTCAGAGCCTGGAGACTGCTCCAGATTCTGTGTCTCCCTCCCTCTCTCTCTGCCCCTCCCCTGCTCATGCTCTCTCTCTGTCTCAAAAATAAATTTAAAAAAACATTAAAAAATAAATAAATAAAAAGCAGTTTATCGATGGTGGGTCATGATATCATTTTGGTTTATACAAGCTAGACTTTAGCATCATTATTACTTTCATGATGCTAATGTATTTATTCAACACTACTTTTCTCCTTTCTCTCATAGGAAAAGGTTTTAATTGGCAGAAGGACCAATATAATGGAGTTGCATGCAACTGCCGATCTCCCCAGATAAACAAAATATATAGAGGTAATGATGATAACTCTGTACTCGTAGATTTGGCAAAATGACTCTTAAAGATGTAGTAGTTGTGAGGAAGAAGTTGG
This sequence comes from Panthera leo, assembly GCF_018350215.1. Classification (NCBI taxonomy): domain Eukaryota; kingdom Metazoa; phylum Chordata; class Mammalia; order Carnivora; family Felidae; genus Panthera; species Panthera leo. The sequence goes on from NC_056685.1 coordinate 47,876,992, forward strand.
CAAAAAATTATCTCCATGTCCCCTTACCATTGCTTTTCCTGTTCTGGTTCATTAAGATATCCTGAAACTGGTCATTTCCCCTCAACATATCCTTGAAGCTAAGTTCCTGAGAAAAATAGGAAACTCCAGCCTCCAGAGCATTGAGGTACCTAGAACAGAGAAAAGAGAAACTCTAAGAAACAAGTTTGGTTTCTGCATGACCTTCCATGTTGTTTGCTCATTGTTTACAGATCTGTTGTGGGACTTGTTCATCTAAACTTCATTTCCACAATCAACGCAACCGATGATACACATCATGATATCAATAGTTTGGATGGTGGGATCTAGTTTGGTAAAGATATAAGGATAAGTTTTAGGGCATCTTCATGTATATATACAAATAGGAGACATTTGGTGGGTTGTTTATAATAGCTTCCTGCTATCTGCAGAAGGAAGGCTACTTTGTTCTATAAACCCCATTATCACAGATAAGTTGAAACCTTTGAGTCGACAGTGCAAAAATTCAGAGTTGATAGGAATCATTTATCTTCCCAATGAAATGGACCTTTATGGGCTCTAAGCTTACCTCGAAATTTCCAGGATGAGGCCTTAAGGTTGACTTTTTAGGTCCCTAGATGTGCATTCCCAGTGGTACCCTTACTATTCCACATACTTCGGTGGAGAGAGACTGCAGAAGCAAGCACCATCGTGGTGGTGTAGACAGTAACACAACCAAAAGATTCCTTCTGCCACCTGTGCTGGAGTTGTGTGAACCTTGTAATTTTATTTTAGCAATGGTGCCTGATATCCTGCTCTCCTCCCGCTCCACTTATTCCTCTGAGCGATCGTGAGACAAATTATTTCTAACTAGCTGTAGGTATTGGCAGAATGCATATTCTCTGGTATCACATCTTTCACAGTAATGTGAAAGCAGTAACCATTGTTTTTCACTTTCCTTATCTGTAAAATGGAACTTGTACTTGTTTTCCTTTCTTTAGAGGATTTACTATAGGGGATCAATAAAAGTAATGTGAAAGTACTTTGAAAGCTAGAGTGCTGCAAATGTGATACATGTTGATTGTATTTATACCATGTTTCCTTTGGCCCTTTTGCGTTTATTTGTGTGTTAGAAAGTGGGCTGGTGTCCATTCCCAGTGCTGCTTCAGATGGAAGGTGCATCTGATAATAACCGGATGGCCTGCCAGGATTCTGTGGCCTCTCTCTATGGCAAGTACCAGAAGCATATTAATGGTCCTGCTCACCAGAAACAGTCCTCAGTCTCGGTGCCATTTTTGAAAACATACGCAGTGTTCCAAGAAAAATTTTTGAATGGCAAATTATTGGCCTTCCAAAAGTTAACCAAGAAGTATATCAGCTTCCTAGCTGGAGACAGCAGCCTGGTTAAAGTCTCTTTGTAGTCACAAGATAATCCAAAACTCCCAGCTGAAATCATGGGATAGTTCAAATCTGTGTCAAGGCTATGCCAAGAAGTGAGAAAGAAACAAACATCAGGATTAACTTCAGTAGCACAAATACAATCCCTCTTTAAACTGTTTCAAACTGTTTCCTGTGGTTGGTTATAAGCGGTAAGAATGAAATAGGGTCACTCAAGCAGGTTTCTAATTTAAATAGGTGTCCCTCCCACACAGGTAAATTTTAAAACGTTTATTGAGCATATGTTATGTTTTAAGATACTCTGCATATTTTCATGTATAATGTGGCTTGGTTCCAATTTATTCTAAAAGGAGGGGGTGGTCATAACATCGGGGCTGGGACATATGGCCTTTGGGGAGTAGGGCTAAGAAAACAGAGGATGGGCCATCATCAGGGCCTTGACATATGCCAGAAATGCTGGTCCCCTTGGCTCTTTGCCTGGCTGACTCTCATTCATGCATCGGGTCCTGGATTAAAGATCCCTTCAGCCATCAGAAAAACCTTTCACTGACACCTGCGACCAGGTAATTTTTGGGTCAGTATGTGTTTACTATCTGCCTCCTCCACTAGACTGCAAGCTCCATGAAGGCACAGATCACGTCTGGCTTATGCACCTCCATATCTCCAGTCTGCCTGGGTCATATGTGCACCGTCAATGTGCACTTGATAAAGGAAGGAAAACAAAACCTCCCTTTCATCTTGAGCGCTAGGTGTCCTGCTTGCACTTAAACTCCCTATGTTCACAGTCAAATGTATCTTTTCTTTTCATTTTTCAAAACCATTCTTCATTTCTTTTAGTGTTTTTTGAACACTTTCCATCCCTCACTCTGACATCCAATCAGGTATCAAATCAGTTGTCAGTTATTCTACCCTTAAATATCTTTAAAGGTTCTCCTTCCTTTCCAGGTCAACTGTTTGCATGCTAATTCAGCTCTCCTCCTCCCCTGATGACTTTCCCCATCAGTGTCTCCTGTGTGCTCTAGTCTTTCCTGTACACTGTTATCACTTATTCTTCCCGAAGTTGAGCTGCTTCTTATGGCACTTCCCCGCACCATCTAAGTTGTTTCTGATGCAAATCTAATTAAATCTGCTTCCCTCGCCTGGAACTCGTGACCTCCCCAATAGAGCCCTACTTAATTTTTCTAGTTTTATCTGTTATCCCCCTACTCATCTCTTGCACACTGGTTGATACTGACTTTCACAAAATGTCTACACTTCTCTGCTTCTTTGCTTTTACACCCACTTACCCTCTGCCTGGCTGGGATCCTTAACTCCTCATCTCTACTCATTAAAATCTCATCTATGCTTCAACACTCAACTCGTATTCCATCTCCTTCAAGAAATCCTTCCCCTCTTGAGCTAAACTCTTCCAACCAGAGGGAGCTCCTTTCTTCTCTGAACCCCACAGCTTCTTGTTTGTGTTTCTTCAATTGAGCTTATTATACTCTGCCTTGTACTGGTTACCAATGCTCTTGTTGTCTTCTCTATTTTACTGGGCAGGGGGCTGTGTTTTACTTAATTTCTCTACTCAGACAAAACCAAAGTGCTTCTTTGCACACAAAAGGTTTCATAAATAGTCAATCAATTTTCCTACTCCTCCTTTCCTTCTGAGCACATTCTATGGCAAAGCAACAAGTGGTCAGATTAGATGACGACTGGGAATGAATGGAAGAAGAATCTGTATTTGCCTGTATTTTAGTAGGGAAGATGAGCTGAGAAAGTGCTTCCGTGGCATGCAGTGGGTGTGAACATCTCAGAGTATTTGTACAGCTGGTAGGAGGTGTCAGAGGCAGACTTTGCAACAGAAATTTCAGAAATTTAATGTGACCTTCCAAAATCTGTTGCATGGGGGTCCTTTAGTGTAGTTTTCTCTGTGTAGACAAAGGTGATCCTTGATTCAGGGGAAGACTGAACAGATGAAACACAGGCAAAGAAGAGGGCTTTAGATTTAGGGAAGGTGTGATCCGGCAGAACAAAATGTTTCATGGTGGCGAGAATTACACTGAGTAAAATGAATGGAAGAATGAGGGTGATTTTCGCCAAGGCAGAAAAATGTTTTTATTATAGAATATATTGGAAGTGTTTTTTTTTCCCTAAGCTGAAAAAGGCACTGTGCAAGGTACTTTAATATGTTAATTATATAATCCTCAGTGCTGTGAATTGAGTACCTTTCTACTTCCCTTATTCTGAGGACCTAAGGATAGAACCAAGCCCTGCTAATGCCCAGGGTGTTGTACTTTCCTGTGTGTTTCCTCTGCTCATACTTTAGTAAAGATTTCCTTCATTAACTCCTCAAATTATCCAAGTTAATTGTCTTCTCTGTTCCCTGTCAGGACTCTTTTTACCTATACCATGTTGCCTCTCAGGCTCAGATGTTAGTAACTGGATGTGAATAGCTACTGTCCTTCACCTCATGGTAAGCAAAGGTAGAGCTACCTGGACAAGGGAATGACACTTACAGAGAAGTAGAAAAATGTGAGGGTTCCAACACCTCTGATTGTGTTGCCTTGACTAGACTTCTGTTTGATAAATCATTTAAATAGTGATACCATGTCCTGACTTCAACTTACGGTGGCATTAAAACAACAAACCAAACTACTTACTACATCTGGAAGGTGGAATATGTACACGAGGGCCCCACAAGGACACAGCCCATCTGTTTTTTATTCTGTAGGGGAAAAAAAGAAAAAGAAAACTCAGTCTCTGAAATAAAAGCAATGAGTAAATGGATAGGAAAGAAGTGGCAATGAAAAAGGCCTCTAGAAGGTTAGAAAGTAGGCCTCTCAAGAAAGGAGCAACTCATGGTGCCTTGGGTTGGGCACGGGACACTAAGGGATAAAGAAATCTGAGAAAGAGAAGGTGCTGCAGGTGGAAGGAAGGGTATTCTGCTGAAGGTAAGAAGGATGAAGGTGAACCTGGGTTCTTTGTCAAGAGGAGGATGCAGGGCGGGATAGGAAGGACTGATAGACTGTACCATGAGACATACCTGTGGGCCAGACTGAGGAGAGGCTAGATTTGGAGGCGCTTTGGGGGATGAGGGCAAGTTTTACTTTTAGGGAGGGCTATGAAACAGGGCTAAAGAGAACAAAATGCAGTGTGACCAGTTGGGTGACTATAGATCGTGTCTTGTACTATTTATCAAGAGGAACGTGATTAGGAACATCCCATCCCTAGTCTTAGAAACCCAGGGTATGCCTCCCTCTCAAGAGGTGGAAGGAAGAAATGCACACTCCTAGCATCATAAAGTGGAGTTTGTTAAACTCCCCCCGCTCATCCCTGGCCCTCCCAAGATTGAGAATGACTGCTGTTATCAACCACTCTTCCCCATGTGAGTCTACCTGTCTGGTTGGTGTAATGCTATCGATTAAAGATTTAGAGCCATGGTTCTATGTCCAGTGCTCTGCTTCTAGAACCTTTCCCTGGGTTTCTGGTAGTAAAACGGTCTTCTCACACACCTTGCGGCCTCTGGAGAGGTTAGGACATTCTTTTGCTCCATAAAGCCCGGGCTGAGGTGGGGAGTTAGGAGGAGGGAGTAGGCAAGAATCTTTCCCCTCCCATTTCCACCCTTTAACGTTACAGTTACTACTTTAAAATTAGGTTTCAGATTCAGCTCTTAAGCAATTAACCCGTGACTGCATCTACGGTTATGACCTGAAACAGAGACCTCTGGTACAGGGCTTTAGAATCCCTCAGGTATTTCCCGAGGGACACAGAAGAAAACCAATTAATGCCAACATTCACATTTTTAAAAGGTTTTGGAAACAATTTAAAACAAAATAAGTCCCCTCCATAACACTGAAAGTGTAGAGCTAGAACACAGTAGATTCTCCCGACTTTCCTGTATTCCCAGAGGGCCCTCATCTCTTGGGAAATATACGGGGATAAAGTCAGATTACCCTGTCTCCAAAACACTCAGCTATGTGGCTAGAGATGACATAAGAAATGCTCACAGACGGGTGCTCAAGTCTCACACCGTGATCTCCCTGTACTAAGAGGTGTGAGCTACACCTACAAAAGCATTTACTTACTGAAATTTCCCTGAGTAGGTCAAGACCTTCACAGGTGCTACTCCGGCAGTCACTTGACTTGTAAATCAAACTATTCGAATAGATAAAGGTAGCATTCACAGTCACATTTATGCCTGTTATCCAGAAATGAGGGAAAAGAGAAAACATGTTATTTTTCGGTAGTTTATAGCCATGAGATTTACCTTTTGTCAGCTGATCCCGGGAAAAAAATGGATATGCATCTTCAGGCCCAGGAATATTTGAGTTCTGAGTTCTTATATCACTACCTGTCACTTCTTTCCTCTCTCTGTCTCTTTTATTTCTGCCTCTCTGTCTCTGTCTCTCTGTCTCTCTCTCAACAGCTTTATTGAGGTATAATTTACCCTCCATAAATGCCACCCATTTTAAGTGTACAATTGAATGATTTTTAGTAAATGTGTATCTGTGCAACCATCCCACAACCCAGCTTGACAACATTTTCATTACGTTCAAGGCTCTCCTCTTTTCACAACTGCAGACTCAGCAAGTTTCCTATACAGTTCTGGAGAGTGTTAGGAAAACAAAAATGTAGCCACTACAATATCTGTTCTTTCATGTTCCAAGGTGCTTGTTCTGTTTCCTGCCAATGTGCACACTGGAACCTCTGTGCTCTGTCCCCAAAGCCAAAGTGAACTGTGTACATCATGGTCTAGGATCTTGGGATAACAGATCGCCTTCAGATCAAGGCAAGAGCCTTGGTAATATCCCTTGGTATTGCTAGATACCATATTTTGGACGAGAATAAAAAGACAGCGGAACCATGTGACCAAGCTCTATCCCTTACATTTTGTCTCCTTCCGATAAAAAATATTCCACAGAAATGTTTGATTCCTAAGAGAGGCATCCTAATAGTGCCAAGCCCTTATACAGGAAGTCTGGAAACCTCAGCTGCTAGTTATACTGCTGGTTGCAGGGAGTGACGTTCTGAGTGTTCTTGCACCAGCCATTTGAATTTCTCTAACTTGGTTCCCTCAAATGTAAAATGGGATTAAAACCAGAATTATCAAATGTAATAATGTTGATACTTTTAAAAGAGTAAAGCATGTCAACAACAGAAGTTATTGTTCTTCTGAACATCCGAATAAGAATGTTTATTTAAAAAAAAAATATTTATTTTGAGAGAGAGAGGGAATAAGTGGGGGAGGGGCAGAGAGAGAGGGCGAGACGGAATCTCAAGCAGGCTCCACACTCAGCATGGAGCCCAGTGCGGGGCTCAACTGGAGAGATCATGACCTGAACCGAAATTAAGAGTCTGCTGCTTAACTGGCTGAGCCACCCAAGCACTCCCCAAATAAGAATATTTTTAAAGACAGAGATCTGTTCTTTCAAAGAATGAAAGTATCTTTGCATGTCTATAGCCACCTCAGAGGTGGGTCTAAGACTAGGAAGCATTTTACTTCTTGTCTTTTTTTTTGGGTGCGGGGAGGGTTAATTCAAGAACACTTTCCTGAGACTGTTCAGTAAGAGATCTAAATAAGAGTTGCCAAGTAGGAGAGGTCAATGTAATAAGACCAAAGAAAATTAATAGAAGAGGTGGGACCAGTGAGGGATTTAATAGCAACTAACACTTGCGAATAGCCATATGTCAGTCGTAATACTGCACATTTTACACCCTTTTTGTTACCTAATTCTTACAGCGGTAGGGAGCATATGGGGTCAATGAAACCAGGAAAATAGTATGAGTGAGGCTGTTGGGGACCAAGAAGAAAAGGAGAGGGCATGTGGGCACCAGGAGAAAATAGGGCTTGAGCCTGTCTTAGAAAGCAGCAAGAGGACTCAGGGAGTAAAGTGCAGTCTCGTACACAGTCACATGATGAAAACAGGGCTTTCAGAAGACGACCACACCTGCAGCTGTTAATGTATACATTAGCTCCTCCTCCTCAACCTCTGTGAGGGCTCTGCTCCCTCTTGCCACCATGAGGAGCACTGAAGATGACTCACTTAAAAATCCTACTGTCCAGGCAGCCCATGTTGGATGGGCACGGCAAAACCCAAGTATAAATCCTGCACAGGACCTAGGAGAAGGGAAATTCACATCCACTGAGTGTGATCTCAGACAAATGACTTCATCTATGGGGCCCCGGTTCCTCATCCATTGGTTGGTAGAACAGAACTGGATGATCTCTGTCACTAGATGCCTAGCATCAGGCTGTGTTTTTCGGCATGCATTATTTCAATCCTTAATCCTCCCCTGAATCCTATGAGGTTAATTGATATTTTGTCTTCCTAGTTTAAAAATCAGAAAATGGAGGTCTGGAGAGGTAGACTAACTTGCTTAGGGGGACACAGCTGGGGTTCTGAACCTAGGACGGTCTGATTCCAGAATCTGATATGCTATAGAATAGCAGTTTGCAAAGTGTAGACCATAGACTCCAGAGATAACCTGCAGGAGGGCCAGGAGGCCAAAGCTATTCTCATAAGCGTATTAAGACCTTCTTTGTTTTTTCCACTCTCCTCTTACGAGCATATAGTAGAGTTTTCCAGAGGCTACATAATATGTATTATTGCAACAGATTAAATGTAGAAGTAGATATGAGAATCCAGCCATTTTTTTTATTAAGGCTGACATTAAAGATGTACAAAAATATAAATCAATACCATTTTCCCCACTATTTTTATTTTTTTGGTTTGAGAAATACAGGTTTTCTTTAATAAGAAATTTTATTTTATGTTACCAGATAAAGTGTTTCTAATTATTTTAAGTGAATCAATAAACAACTATTTACAACATTTCTCAGCCTTAATTTCCAATATAGTAACTGTCGATACATGTAACCATGTAAACAAAACTCCACAGAGCTCACAATTATTTTTAAGAGCATAAAGAGGTCTTGAAATCAAAAAGTTTGAGAGCCACTTCTGTAGAACATGCTGTACAGTATGCTGCTGCCTCTCATCATTTTATGGCTAAGTGAAAACTGTGTTTGCTTTTGTTTTTTAATTTGGTAGAGGAAGAGGAGGATCTCTTCCTCTTTATCTCCCCAAATCCCAAGTGATTTCTCAAGAAAATACTGAAAAATTTTCAGACAACATAGTGACGTCATATCGAAGCTCAACTTTTAAACTTAACAATTCCCAAACCCAAGTGCTGTTTCTCATCTTTCTCCTGCCTGCACCTCCACCCCAGCATGATATCTCAAGGCTGGGAAGATGGACGGAATGCCAAGGCATACAGAGTAATCTCAGAACCTTTGTCTTCTACCTAGGGCTTTGAGGAAGGAGTTGGACCAAAGGGAATCTGAATATAGGTGCTGGAGCCTAGGAAAGCGGCCCCCTTGGCACATGAGATCATTTGGAGGGTATGAACTGGGTGTGCTTAACCATGAAACATACATCCTTGAGAAGGTGATGTCCTAAGGCGGAAGGAGTCTCTTTTTGCATGTTGTCTATCAAATCCCAGGTATTCTTCAAAACTCACAGACATTTCCTAAGTACTAGGAAAAAATATTGTTTTCTTACATTTGGACATCACCCACAACATTTGAACTCTTAATTTTCTTCAGTTTAGCCCTTAAGTATATGTCTTAGAATTTCCCCCAAATAATAATGCTCAGTATGTTTAGAACATGAACATATCTTTCCATCACAACCTGTACTTCTTGAGTTTCTCATGCATGAACATCCATCTAACAAAATGCATCATTAAATACAAAACTCTGGGCATCACTGTTTATTCTTTCATCCCCCTCAAAATTGTCCACTCATTTAATCTATTCAGCCACCTCACCACTCATCCATTCATGACTCTATTATATATGAGTATATGTATTATACATATAATATATATGGTTTTTATTTTAGAGTGAGTGCACACAAGCAAGGGAGAAGGACACAGGGAGAGGGAGAGAGAGAGAGAGAGAGAGAGAGAGAGAGAGAGAGAGTCTTAAGCAGCCTCCACACTCAGCCAAGAGCCAGATGCAGGGCTCGATCCCACAACCCTGGGATCATGACCTGAACCGAAATCAAGAACTAGACGCTCAACCAACTGAGCCACCCAGGCGCTCCATGAATCTATTTTATAAATGAGATGAGTAGAACTTAGAATAAATAACTCACTTGATAAAGTGTTTATAATTAAACTAGTGATAGGTGGATCAGGAATTCAAATTCAGGTTATATGAGTCCAGAGATCAAAATCTTACCACTATACTACACTCTTTGTTTTATATCCTGGTAACTTGTTCAGGTAACAGTGGCAACAGCACAGTAATAACACAACTTTAACATCCTCAACAAAAACGACAACAGGGATGACAGTAAAACCGCCGCTACTTATTGAATTCCTAATTATGTTTCAGTCTGTGTACTGGGTACTTTATATGAATTTCCTCATTTAATTCATACCATATCCACACGAGGTAACTACTATCTATCGGGATTTTATAGCTAAGGGGATTGAGGCTCAGAAAACTTAAGTAATTTGCTCCAGGTCACTGATGATAAATGGTTGGACACAAAGCTGGAATATGAACAAAGAGCTGTCTGGTTCCAAATCTCTGCTTCTCACCATCGTGTTTCACTGGCTCATTTTAATGAGAAAGTTAGTTCATGGTGGGTAAAGATTATACAGCGTCCAGACAGCTGGAACCAGACAGATAGGGGTTGGAATTTCGTATCAAATAGACAGCCTGTATGACTTCAGCAAAGTTATGAAGCTTCCACTGTGAAACCGTGTCAATAATGCCAATCTTACAGAGCTGTGGTGACAAAGGACGCTATATATCTTACCTGGGACATGATGGGTACTCAATAAACAAGGAAGCCAAAGCTCAGAGAGACTAAGGGAAAAAGCTCACCCAGGGTCACAAAAAGAGAAAGGTCTGGGGCCAGGACTCCAATACAGGTCCCCAGAATTCAAATCAAATTTTCTTCCCATGATGCCACAGTCTTGGTAAATAAGGGGATTTTATTAAATCCTTCTAGTTCCATTACAGCTCTAGATCAGATCTAGCTATTTACATCTGAACTGGTCTCGGACAAGATTGAAGAAATGTATACTGCACAGCAAAAAGGTATCACAGATATGTGATACATGATACCTCTTGCTATATTACCAAAGAATTTTACTGTATTTTTCATGGTCATATGAATTTTATTTGTGACAACTTCTTGGAACACACACATCCAGTCTAGGAACAGAAAGGTACAGCATGAAGCTTAAATAACATCCATAGACAGTTGTGCAGCCTTCGGCAGAGGTACCAAACATATATATACCTTGTGTTGGCCACATGGGGAGGAGAGCATGAACCTAATGAACCGGTGCAGCTTGGGCACTAGAAAAGAGCTTATTAGCACAGAGTTTTACATGGAGAAAATCAAGACATACCCTCTTTAGAACCATAAGTAAACATTAAGACGTATGAAATAGTCCTTGACTCAGTAATTATACTTTCGGCAATCTAGTCTCAAAGAATGGAAAAAACTGTATATTTGAAAATGCTTATTGTAGTAATTTTAAATAACCATGAGAAATTAAAAACAATGGGAAATCAAACAGTAGGGAATAACTGGATGATTTGGGAGGATATCTACTCCAAAGAATATTACATATCCACTCACATCACATAAAGATTATGCAGTTATAGGAAAGTCATTTGCAGAATAATGTGAAGTAAAATCGGGATAGAAAATTGTTTCTTTTTTTTTTTTTTAATAATTTTTTTAGTTTTGGTTTATCTTTTTTTTTTAAAGTTTATTTATTTATTTAGAGAGCATGAGTGGGGGAGGGGCCAAGAGAGAGAGGGAGAGACAGAATCTCAAGCAGACTCCCAGCATGGAGCCTGATGTGGGCATGAACTGTGAGACCATGATCTGAGCTGAAACCAGGAGTTGGAAGCTTAACCACCTGAGCCATCCAAGCACCCCTAGAAAATTGTTTGTACGCCATAGTGATCCTAATCGTGTTCTTAAAAACAAGAACCTGAGAGCATATGAAAGACACTGGAGATATCCAGGCGGCTGAAAATGATCAGGGGTGATTTTTTCTCTTTATTCTACATATTTTATCTAATGCTATAAAGTTTATTTTAATAATTAATAGATACAATGAAGAACTGTAACACTGAATTTGGTTGCAAATTTACTGGACTATGTCTTATGTAATAGCCAGCCGAGATGTCAAGAGTGAACAGATGGATTAAAAATCCCAGAAATAGATGCAGCATCTGTCTGAATTTAACTCTCTTAATTCATGTTCTTGACCGGTAACCCTGTGAACTCTCAGGTCCAGATCAAATATTGCCTCTGAAGAGTTACAGAAAGGAACATGATGCCTCCCTGAAACGGAGCCATCAATCCAGTTGCGTGTGGGGCATTTCACTGCTGGGAACATCTGGCATTCTCTGGACTGGGGTCATTCCAAGAGCAGGGTGAATTATGACGGAGCATAACACAGTAGGACTTAAATCCTTCTCTCTGAGGACCTACTGCCTTGCAATAGAAAGGGGTTGTCTGACAAGCCCGTAGAGGAGAGTGGGTGATTAGGCAAAGAATGCAAGCGACCCTTTGACCCCAGAGGGGTAACAGGGAGGAGGTGGATCCTGTGACCATATTCTTACCGGCATTGAGCAGACGCTGTCTCACTATTTGCACTCCCTCATTCACCGCTTCTTTCAAGGTATCCAAGGTCTCTGGGAAGGCCGAGTTGTTCATCATCAGGACGCTGATCTCATAGCTGCCATTGTTGCAGTTCTGACTGATCTGGGAGGTCCAGAACATCAGCCCTGGATGGAGGAGCAGTGACCACAAAACTAAGCCCAGCAGTGTCATCTTCATGACTTTGCTTACCTCAGAACCATACTCCTTGTGCTTGCTTGTTTTACTCTGCACTTTGAGGGAGGCAGGAACTCTGGCTAGACAGCCTCTAGCTGGGTCCCTCAGTCCACTCTTCCCCACGCTCCTTTCTGATCATGCCCCACTGGTCACGTGGCCCATGGGACACAGCCTGCCTGCCAGCAATTAGCAGCTACATTATGGTAGGAGATAAACCAAAGTTCACTTTGTGTGTTTGCTCACAGAAAGGCCAGAGTTATAAACAGGGAGATTACCTGGGCCTCACCCAATAAAAATACATCAATTTGTGACACATCACTGGGAAGAGGAAAAAGGGGAAGAGGGAAGTGTAGTATATACATAAAAAGATTTGTAAAATGAAAAATAAAGGTCAAAGGGCTTAAGGATATAGTGGACTATGTGGTGTTTAGGTTATACCTGCACACTGGAACTGAATCCTCAATTAGAAGAACTGTTTCAATCACCCAGTCAGCAACTATTTGTTGAGATTTGACGGGGTGTTAGGCATTAGCAAAGCACTAGGTATACAGCTATAAGTGGTGTGAATATATTAGTGTCCTCATGGAACATGCATTCTGGCGACGAAGACACACATTAAATAAATAATTGTGATGTCTGACTCTTGATTTCAGCTCAGGTCATGATCCCAGGGTCATGGGATTGAGCCTCACATGGGGCTTTGCATTGAGTGTGGAGCCCACTTAGGATTCTCTCTCTCCCTCTGCCCCTCTGCCAGGCTCATGGGCTCTGTCTCTAAAATAAAAAAAATTGAAAAATAAAAAAAAATTATGAATAAACTCAACCATGGAAAAAAGTACAGAGTGCTGTGTGGCACATGGCAGATTAATATAACCTATTCTAGAAAGTTGAGGAAACTTCCCTGAGAAAGTGTCTTTGAGCTACCCAGAAGGATGAACTGAAGTTAGCTGAATGGAAAAAGAAGAGAAGGAGTGTGGGAGGCAGGGGAACAGCTTTTGTAAAGGCCCAGGGGTGGGAAGTGACATGAATGTTTGTGGAACTGAGAGAGACACAGCATGGTTGGAGTGGAGAGAGCTAGGCGTCTAGTGGCAATAAAGGTTGACAATGGAGTAGACAGGGGTAGGCCATGGGGTTTCCTATATGCCATCAGGATTTGGAACTTCACACTAATGGTCAAGAAAGGAACATGATCAGATTAATTTTGTAAAGACTACTTAAGCTGCCATGGAATGAATGACTTAGAGAGAGTGGGGACACGTAGCAAATTAGGAGGGTATTTCTGTGGTCCGAATGAGAGGTAAAGGAGACCCAGATGAGGGCAGTGGCAGTGGATATGTGTGTTCAAGAGGTATCTAAGAGGTAAAATAGATGAGACTTGACATTTTATTGGATTTGAGGCATTAGAGAGTGGGAGAAGTCAAGGGTGACCCCTGAGATTCTCAGTTGGGTAGATGGGAAAGCTGTTTACTAAACTCTAGAATTCTGGAAGAGCAGCAGGGTTAATGAAGATCATGACTTCTGTTTTTGGACATGTTGATTTTAGGAGCCTGTGTAGGTGTGGGAATAGCCAGGATTTGGGGGGAAGAGGACCTGGATCTAAATGGAGATTTGGAAATAGAGATATAGTATGACTAACCAAGTAATGTCATTATTTACATCATTGGCTTGACGACCACTTCAGGCAAAATTCTGTTTTAAACTTAAAGTGAGTGACATCAACAAGATGGAGGGCTAGGGGCCCCAGCTTTCATCCTTCCTGGAAAACAACAAATTAACAACTGCCCACTGATGAAAATAGCTCTGGGAGAGCTTTGGAGTACAATGAAGATGCAGTGACCCAGTGGAGCACAAAAACCAAGATGGCCCCACAGGAAAACACAAGCATTTTATGTGTGTCATTCCATCCCTCGGTCTGGCACTGCGCCACACCAACAGGGATCCCCATTGGCCATGACCTCCCACTGTGGGGCAAGGAGGGCAAGAGGACCCTTACCACTGCAGTTTTTGCCACTGAGGATCTCTATAGTCTTTGCCAACACTGACTCCAGCTGACAGAGTTGCCTCGGGTATGTGCTGATGTGCTTTCTTTGAGAAGGAGACGCTGGTGCACCTTCTTGGACTGGAGACACTGCACCACCCTGCTCCAGTGCCTCAGTGCCTGGAGCCCAGACCAAGAGGGATCTTGTTGGCCAGGACTTCCCCTGTGGGGTAGAAGGAGAGCAGGAGGAGGCTAGCAGCCCCTGCCATCAAGGACTGCGGCAGATCCTGCCGCTGCCACATACACCTGCAGTTTTGGTGCCAAGGGTGCTTACAGTCTTCACCAACACTGACCTCAGCTGACAGAATTACCTGCTTTAAAAAATTTTTTTAAATGTTTACTTATTTTTGAGAGAGAGAGAGAGACAAAGCATGGGAGGGGAGGGACAGAAAAAGAGGGAGACGCATAGTCTGAAGCAGGTTCCAGGCTCTGAGCTGTCAGCACAGAGTCCTACGCGGGTGACAAACCCACAAATCGCAAGATCATGACCTGAGCCGAAGTTAGACGCTTAACCAACTGAGCCGCCCAGGCGCCCCCAGAATTACCTGTTTTTAATGAGTACATGATATAAAAAGAAGCACTCTGACTATAAGAACACAAAATGTAGGGAGAGGAGAATAAAAGTATAAAGTTTTTGTATCCAAATAAAATTAAAATAAATCAAGAAAGAGAGGGAAAAATAAAAGCAAATCACTACCAAAAAAAGCATCAACTAGCAAAGAAGAAAAAAAGAGAGGAAGAGAGGTACAGAACAGGAGCAAAACAACAGAAAACAAAAAACAAAATGGCAATAGCAAATCCTCTCATATCAGTAATTACTTTAAGTGTAAATGCACTAAACTCACCAATCAAAAGCATAGAGTGCTGGCTAAACAGATAAAAAAAACAAAACCCAAAACACCTATTAACACACTATGTACAAGAGATTTGCTTTAGATTTAAAGACACAGGCTGAACGTGAAGAAATGGGAAAAGATATCCCATGCAAATGGTAACCAAGAGAAAGAAGGGGGCTATACTTACATCAAACAAAATATACACAGAAGGACATCATATAACATACAAGGATCAATTCAACAGGAAAATATAACAATTATAAATATATATGCACCAACATGAGAGCACTTACATATATAAAGCAAATACCAATACATCTGAAGGAAGAAATTGACAACAACTGCCAAATTGTCAACAATACAGAAACAGTTGGGGACTTCAACACTCCACTTACAATAATGGATAAAATGTCCAGACAAAAAAAATCAATTTAAAAAGCAGCTGATTTGAACAATACTACAGAACAAGTGGATTTAACAGACATATACAGAACTTTGCATCCAATAGCAGAAAAGTCCATATGCTTCTAAAGTGCACAAGGTTCATTTTTCAGGATATATCACATGTTACATCACAAAATAAGTCTTAACAATTTTAAGAAGCTTAAAACTATTCCAAGAATTTTTTCTGACCACAGCGGAATAAAACTAGACATCAATAACAGCAAAATAAATGCATACATACATGCATTCATTCATAAATAAATAAATAAATAACAGAGAATTAATGAATATGTGGAAATGAAACAACACATTTTTAAATAACTCTTGGGTAAAAGTGGAAATGATAAAAGAACTTAAAAAGTATTTTGAAACAAACAAACAAAAATGAAACCTATACCAAAACTTTAGGGATGGGGCAGAAGCGTTGTTAAAGGGGAAATTTGTAGCAATGAATATCTACATTAAAAAAGATCTCAAATCAACAGTCTCATTCTATACATCAAGAAACTAGAAGAGAAGAACGAACTGAACCAAATTTTGCAGACAGAACAAAGTATTAAAGATTAGAGGAGAAATAAGTCAAATAGGAAGTTAAAAAAATCAATAAAACTGATAATTGGTTTTTTAAAAAAAAATTTTTTTTTAACGTTTATTTATTTTTAAGACAGAGAGACAGAGCATGAACGGGGGAGGGTCAGAGAGAGGGAGACACAGAATCTGAAACAGGCTCCAGGTTCTGAGCTGTCAGCACAGAGCTCGACGCGGGGCTCGAACTCACGGACCACGAGATCATGACCTGAGCCGAAGTCGGCCGCTTAACCGACTGAGCCACCCAGGCGCCCCAACAATTGGTTTTTTGAAAAGATAAAATTGACAAACCCTCTTAGCTAAGGAAACAAGAGAAAAGACCCATATAAATAAAATAAGAAGTGAAAGAGTGGGCATTACAAAGGATATCTCAGAAATAACAAAGATCATAAGGGACAATTATACACAATTATACATGAACAAATTGGGTAACCTAGAAGAATTGCATACGTTTATAGAAACATACAACTTTCCAAAACTGAATGAAGAAAAAAATTAAAAGCCTGAAAGAAATAACAAATAAAGAGATTGAATCAGCAATTGAAAACCCCAACAAAGAAGCCCAGGACCAGGTATCTTCATGGGTAAATTCCACCAAGTATTCAAAGAAGAATTAATACCAATCCTTTTTAAACTCCTTCAAAAAACAGAAAATGAGGGAACACTTCCAAACTCATTTTATGAGTTTAGCATCATCCTAATACCAAACCAGATAAAGAGATCAAAAAAGAAAATTATTGGCCAATATTCCTGATGAACATAGGTGAAAAATCCTCAATAAAATAAGCAAACTGAGTTCAATATCATAAAAGGATCATACCCCATGATCAAATGGAATTTATCTCTGAGATGCAAGGATAGTTCGATATATTCAAATCAATGTGATATACCACATTACCAAATGAAAGGAAAAAAAATATGATCATCTCAATAGATGTAGGAAAAGCATTTGACAAAGTACACCGATTCATGACTAAAATTCTCAATAAAACAGGGAAAAGGAAGCCTACCTCAACACAATAAAGGCCATCTATGAAAATCCCACAGCTAACATATTCAATAGGGAAAACCTGAAAGCTTTCCCTTGAAGATACAAGGCAAGAATGCCCACTCTTGCCACTTTTTTTCAGAATAGCAATGGAAGTCCTACAAAGAGCAATTAGGCAAGAAAAGGAAAGAAAAGGCGTCTGTAAAAGAAAAACTCCCTTGTATTTCTCCTTTATTTGCACAGTACTCCCATACTTCACTTCATCTGACACCAGATCTGTGAATTTTCCATACATCAAGCAATTCTCTGATATCAGATAGGTGCCCTATAATTTAACTCAATTCTGGCACTGTCTATCTGGAGAGAGCATCAGATTCCACAGGTTAAAAGCTCAACCCCACAAGACTGCTGCCCCAACTTCATATACCAGTCATAAGTCCCATGTTGTCACCTGTAATCCTGGCCAACTAGCTATAAATTGGGGTTCTTATAACCCTTTCCTTCGGTTTGATAATTCGCTAGAATGACTCACAGTACCCAGGGAAATACTTACATTTACTGATTTATTATATAATAAAGAATATGACAAAGGATACAGATGAACAGCCAGATGAAGGGATACATAGGAGAGGTCTGAAAGTGTCCTCAGTGCAAGAGCTTCTGTCCCCATGGAGTTGGGTTGCACCACCTAATTCACATGTAGATGTGTTTACCAACACAGACACTCTCCTAACCCTATACTTTGGGGATTTTTATGGAGGTTTCATCGCAAGTTCATTAACTCAATTTCCAGTCCCTCTCCCCTTCCCAGAGGATGGGGATTGGGAAAAAAAGTTCCAAGCTTCTAATCATGGTTTTGCTTGGTCTGTTTGGTATCAGCCCCCATCCTGAAGCTGTTCAGGAGCCCACAAAGAATTGTTTCATTAGAACAAAAGCCACTCTTATCACCCAGGAAATTCAAAGTATTTTGGAGCTCTGTGTCAGGAACCAGGGGATAAAGATCAATATATATACACTATTAATGCACAACATCCAAATCAGAAAGGAGGAAGTAAAATGATCTTTGTTTGTAGATGACCTGATCATATTTCTAGAAAACCCTAAAGACTAAAAAAAATAAACAAACAAACCAAACATCAGAACCAAGAAATTAACTCAGTAAAGTTGCAGAATACAAAATCAACATACAAAAATAAGTTGCATTTTTATACATAAATAAGAAACTATCTGAAAAGAAAATTAAGAAACAACCCCATTCAGAATAGCAACTAAAATAATGAAATACTTAGGAATAAACATAAACAAAGAGGTGAACAATTTGTACACTGAAATTATAAAACATTGATGAAGAAAATTACAGAGACACACATAAATGGAAAGACATCCCATGTTCATGAATTGAAAGAATTAATATTGTTAAAATGTCCATACTACCCAAATTATCTACAGATTCAATGTAATCCCTACCAAAATCTCAATGGCATTCTTTAAAGAAATAGAAAAGCAATCCTAAAATTCATATGAAACAACATAAGAGTAAATAGCTAAAGCAATCTTGAGAAAGAACAGAGTTGGAGACATCATACTTCCTGAATTAAAAATATATTACAAAGCTATAGTCATCAAAACAGTGTAGTACTGGCATAAAACTATCTTTATAGACCAACGGAACCCAATAGACAACCGAGAAATAAATTCATGCAACTGCCATCAATTGATCATTGACGAGGGTGCCAAGAACATACAATGGGGAAAGGATGTGTCTTCAGTAAGTGGTGTTGGGAAACTGGATTCCTACCCATAAAGAATGAAATTGGAACCTTACCTCACGTCATCTCCAAAAATAAACTCAAAGTGGATTAAAGACTTAAATGTAAGACCTGAGATTGTAAACCTACTAGAAGAAAACATAGGGGAAAAAAAATCTTTGAATTGGTCTAGATAATGATTGTTTGGATGTGACACCAGAAGCACAGGCAACAAAAGCAAAAATACATAAGTGGGATTGTATCAAACTAAAATGCTTTTGCATAGGTAAGGAAATAACAGAGGGAAGAGGCAACTTATAGAATGGGAGAAATGCTTGCAAACCATATTGTCTGATAAGAGGTTGCTATCCAAAATACATAAAGAACTCCTAAAACTCAATAGCAATAAATATAAAATAATAAAATTAAATAAAATTAAAAGCCAGATTAGAAAGAGATCAGGCTGCCATTCATCCACAGAAGGCTGCCTTTGAGTAAACTGAAACAAGATGCTCTCAGTGGACTCTGCAAAGCAGAGGGGGCCAAAGTCTTGGTCCTCAATCTCCCCCAGAAGTGCTAGCCCAATGAAGGGAATTTACTGTATTCATCATTCAGCCCTGACTCCGTATCTCCTTGTCTACAGTTGGCAGTTTTTCTCTATGACAGGATAAATGGATTAAAAATATTAAATCACATCTAAAAACTGTAGGCAAACAATCTGAATATAGAGTGCTTTAAAAAAGGCATAAAAATGGCTACCAGGGGCACCTGGGTGGCTCAGTCGGTTAAGCGTCTGACTTTGACTCAGGTCATGATCTCACGGTTTGAGGGTTTGAGCCCCACCTTGGGCTTTGCACTGACAGTGTAGAACCTGATGGGAATTCACTCTCTCCCTCTCTCTCTGCCCCTCCCCCACTCATGCTTTCTCTCTCTCAAAATAAATAAATTTGTTTAAAAAAATGGCTAACAGTTATAAGGTTCCCAACATTACTAATCAGGGAGATGCAAATCAAAATCACATTGAGATTCCACTTCACATCTTTATAAATGGCTACCACCAAAAAGTCAAAAGGTAACAAGTGTTGGGAAGAATGTGGAGAAAAAGGGAATGCTTGTAAACTGTTGATGGGAATGGAAATTGGTACAGTCATGAGAATTGGTATAGAGCTTCCTCAAAAAATTAAAAGTAGAAGTACTTGATGATCCAGCAATCCCAGCTCTGGGTATATATCCAAAGGAAATGAAATCAGCATCTCAAAGGGATAGTTGCACTACCATGTTCTTTGCAGCATTAGTCATAATAGCTAAGATATGGAAATGACCTAAATGTCCATCGATGCATGAATGGATAAAGAAAATGTGATAACACACACACACACACACACACACACACGTGAGTATATATATGTGTATATATATATATATGTATACACATATATACACACACACATATATATACATATATATACACACATATGTATGTATACACATATATACATATATTATTACATTATATATTTATATATAAATAAATGTATAAATGTGTATGTATATATACACACACAATGGAATATTATTCAGACATAGGAAAGAAGGAAATCCTGCCATTTGCAATAGTACAGATGAACTTAGAGGATGTCATGCTGAGTGAAGTAAGCCAGACACGGAAAGACAAATACATGAACTCACTTATATGTGTAATCTAAAATAGTCAAACTCATAGAAGCAGAGAGTAGGATGGTGTTTTCCAGGGACCAAGGGAAGGGGGAAATGAGGAGCTCTTGGTCGGGAAACACAAAGTCCCAGTTATCCAACATGAACAAGTCTTGAAGATCTAATGTACAGCAATGTAACTACAGTTAACAATATAGTATTGTATACTTGAAGTGTGCTAAGAAGATAAATCTTTTAAGTGTTCTCACCATACATACACACACACACACACACACACACACACACACACACGCCCACACACAAAGAAAGAAAATGATTATTACGTGTGGTGATGGATATGTTAACTAGCTTGATTGTGGTGATGACTTCACAATGATATATCAAAACACCACGTTGTAAACTTTAAATACATATACTTCTTATTTGTTAACTATACCTCAATAAAGCTGGGGAAAAAAACTTCAAGTTTTGAAAAGTAAGTGTTAACTAGCACTTCTGTAACTTTTCACCAGAAGCAACACTATTTACAGTTTAAAAGTCACCAAATATAATATGTGAATTGCTGACAAATTCAAAGTAGTGGTGAGCTTCCCCCCTCCAAAATTTTTTTTTTATAAAATCTGAAGTGTAGGTAACTTTAGGTAAATGGAGTGGTCCTCTAGTCGAGCTGATGATACCTTAGCACTGGGAGTTAATCCCTATTGCACAGGCTTATAGGGAGCATGGACTTCCTCCAGACATGGCTTGAGAGAGATCCTGTGAGTGATTATGAGAAGAATGTCTTCAGACCTCCTTGGACAGGACAGGGATTGCCTGGGGTAACACTCTGGTTCCCTTGAGTTAGCCTAGCTAGTTCCACTGTTCATCCCGGGTAAAATAAGAAATGCATTTTGGGTACTCAATGAACCAAACCTCAATAGAAGGGATTAGAAAAAACTGAATGGTTCAGTAGTCATGATTTTCATCATTTTATAGGAGACTGGAACCCAAAGGTTAGGCTGGTTCTAGAAATCTACTCAGTTATTGAAAACAACCAATAGTTATGCTTCCCTTACCAGAGGCAGAGGGAAGAAATAAGAGTGGTAACCAGAAGAGGGTAGGGTTATGGGAGGATCTATTCATGGAACAATAAATGAGGGAGAACAACCAGGACTTGAGCACTTGACAGTGGCTGACAAAGAGGGATGAAGGGTACCATGGCTGGATGGTGTCTGCCTCAAAGAAACAGGGGTCGTTTTTTTTTTTTAAAGTTAAATTATGAAGTAGTGCATGTAAAGGCATATCTGTAATGAATATATACAAATTAAAAGAATGATAAAATTGGGGCACCTGGATGGCTCAGTTGGTTGAGCGTCTGACTGCTAGTTTGGGCTCAGGCCATGATCTCATAGTTCGTGAGATCAAGCCCTGCATTGGGCTACACGCTCACAGTGTGGAGCCTGCTTGGAATTCTCTCTCTCCCTTTCTCTCTGCCCCTCCCCCACTTGCTCTGTCTATCTAAATAAATAAATAAACTTAAAAAAATAAGAAAAAGAATAATAAAATGAATATTTGTTTTAATCTACGTTATAGCGTAAAATACAAGATATTACTAAGGACTTTGCACCTGTGTGTACCCCATCCCTAAGATATCACCCCACCTAATCCCAGGATAGCCAGGAGATGGTAGCGAAGAGCCCATGAAGACATCGAAGATATTGAGGCATTTGTTGATCATGGCATATCAGTATGGGGATTGAAAAAAATGCTGGAGAAGATAAAACACCAAAGGCTCATGTTGGTGGGATGGCTGATGTGGAACAGGACAAGTTCAATCTTGGTGTCTCCTGGAGGGGTGATACTCTGACTTCACAGAAGTCAGCTTTGATTATTTTGTGGGGTGGGGTAGGTGGTGGTTCGTGACTCAAAGAGGTCAGGAGTGGGTATTCCCTGGAGGCCTAGTGGATGTCAGGAAGAATGGAACACCAGGCTGCAGAGAGGCACATGGCCACCACAAGGGTGATTAACCCTTGCTACAGGTAACGATTTTATATGTTGCACATTTGGTAGCCAAGCTTGGACTCAACAGTGGTTTTCTAACTGTTAATTTGTTGCGACTGCTACTTCCTGCGGTAGCAGAAAGCGTAGACTTTCTGCTTTCATTTAATTTGGTCTGGAAATGGTAAACGTGAAATTAAGCCAGGCCAGGGGTGTGGATGAGGTAGATAACTGCCTGGTGCTTTTAATTCAGATATGAAGCCAGAAGGTACATGCAGTTCTGGGAATCCTCTGATTATGGCATGTAACCAGGAAAGGACTTCCAAATGTGAAGACCCAAGATAATTGCCCTTCCTGGATCCTAAAACTAATAATAGCATGTAGATCATAACTAAAGGGAGGCAGGTTTGCTGGGAGAGTTTCAAGGGTCAAAAGCAAATAATAAAACACCTGAGATGGCCGATTTAAAGACACACTCCTCAACAAAACCTCTCAGAGGAGGAAGGCAAATTAGTCCACATGTGAAGGGGTGAGTGAACAAGCTGCTTGCATGGGCCGGCCACTCTTTCATTTCTAGCAATACTTTGGGTCTCCTTGCACACTTCCTAATAAGCTCCCCTTCTCCCTTTCGAGCCTGGAGGACCCCTGCATCTCTGTGCCCCACAGCAGCCTGAGGCTTTCTCTGCCTTGTTTTCTCTCTCATGGAGATGGAAAAATGAGTTTTTCAAAAAGAATTTTACCAACTAAGGGAACTAAAACGTGAATTTTTTTTGTCTTTTTTTTACTAAGCACAAAGTTAGAAATTCTGACCTGGATTTATTGAGGAAAAATGGCTACAGTGAAGTCTTTCTTTTAACTGATGACTAAATGGACTCCTCAGATAAACTGAAACTAAAAAAAATTGCTGTGGCAAGACTGCTATAAAACACTGAGGAATAACATAAAAAATATAAAAATAGTCTTCCCTTAGGCACTTTGTCAATTGTCTTCAGACGGCAAACACCAAAAATAGTAGAAAATACTCTAGGGGTTTGGTTTACTTAAGAAAGCTGATTCAGAGCTCCATGCAGGGGACTCTGCTCAAAGAAAATTCCTTGGCCTAACATTACCCAAGTGGTGAATAAATGAAAATGAATATGCTTTGACATAAAATTAAAAATTTAAGGTGTAAGTATATAATTTTTAATGATTCCTGCCTTCTCCAATTTTTTTTTCCCGCACAGCAAATACTTCCTGGTCCTATTCACAAGGGATAACAGAATGCAGGAGGATTCCAGTAACTAAAAGGCTAGGAGGTTTTGTTGAGTACTCGGATAGTTTTGGATATACAAACCTTCTGAGTTAAGCATAGAGAAATATAAATTGCTTTGCATAATATAATGAGGGAAATTTGAAGTTCCCAGGGCCAATCCAGGAGGTGGAGAGTGAGGAGGAACCATGGAAAGAAAAGAGGGAAAGAGGAACCAGAAGATGGCAAGAGGCTGGAAGCAACATAGAAAGAAATGGCTAGTGAGAAAGCCTAGTGCGATGGGGCTGAAGACTTTTCAGAACAAAGATGTACAGGGGAGCCTGGGTGGCTCAAGTCAGTTAAGCTGAGGTTATGATCTCACGGTTGGTGAGTTTGAGCCCTGCTTTGGGCTCTCCACTGACAGCGCGGAGCCTGCTTTGGATCCTCTGTCTTCCTCTTTGCCCCTCCCCCACTCATTCTCTCTCCCTCTGTCTCTCTCTCTCTTTCTCTCTCTCTCCCTCTCTCAAATAGACACTTAAAAAGAATAACAAAGGTGTATAAAATAGAGGTTGCTTGTATTTTCTTTGAGGAAAGGATGCCTTATTCTATCCATACAACCAATATTCACTGAGGGTTCTCTCAGCTGTTTTCAGCACTGGAGCTATTGCATGACTGAACAAATGTCTGCTTTTGTGATAACTGTATTCTACTAGAATACAACCGATGCAACTGGTTAAATTCTTCCCGAACCTTCAGTCAAGTCTGTGCCATAGACAGCTTGCCCAGTTTGTGGGAATTACGGAAAGGTGCTTGGCTCTGCGGCCAGAGTGATGGGGTAAGAACAGAAACAGGATGGTTAGATGATCTGCAGGTGCAGAAGTCTGAAGTCAAAGATGATCACAGCTCAAGACTTCAGGATTTCATGAAATATTCGGGAGGAATTTTGGACTTTCGACAAGTATGAGATTCAAAATAATCTCATCTAGATCACATGGTAGGGTGACCCTACTGATAACCTGAATCACTATTGTAGACTAGGGCTGCATATCCAAATCTAGCACCCGTGCCTGGGATGCTTCAGGCTGATCAGTTTGTCTCTCCTTCCATGGAGTCTTCCCCCTTCCCCATTCTAAGAGAAACTCTGTTTAATCCTTGAGTAATGTCTTCCTCTTCCGCCTCCCCAAGCCCATTTTGTACCGTATTCCTCTGTGCTCAGGAAGGACTGGAATAGATTGTTATATTCCTGCCAGGGGTAGTTAGAAATCTGTTAAATTTCCTCATGACCCCTGGATTTGCATCTCTGTCCTGGGGGCTGTGTTTGTATACTAAGGGAGGTAAGTGTTGGAGACAGCAGTAGTGTATCTCAGCTATAATAAAGTCCTCTGTGTCTGCAAACAGCTTGATTTGTCTTCTCTTACCTCAAACACAACCAAAGAAAAAAAGGCACGGTCCATTATCTAGGCTTCCAAAGAGGGGTTAATGGGGCTGATGTTTTAATCCTGAAAGAGGAACTGTATTTTTCTATAGAGAAGTCAAATATTACTCATTTTTTCTCCCCTCGGGTGGCTGAGGGATTACTTCCTCATTGTTATATAGGTTAAAATAATAGCTTGGGGAAGAAGGAAAGAAGAGAGTGCTCAAATCCCTGAAGTGTAAACTCCTAATGAACAGAGACTGCCAGTTTCATTTATTGGTGCCTCCTTAGCAGGTAGTTGGAAAGGCAGGAAAAGCATTGAAAGAACAGAATGGTATATCTGAGGTAAAGAAGAGCTTCTCTGAGTTCCAGGAAGTAGCTTGATATTGTTAAACAAAAAACCACAAAACTTGCAGCTGGATTTTGAATCTTGTTTTGGTTATGTGCTATGCATCTGAACTTGGGCAGATTACCCACATTTGCTGATCTTTGTTTTTCTCATTCCTAAAATAAATTTAATTTCTCTTCTAGCAAATAAGCCCAAGCTGCGACCCTTGTTGGAGTTTGGACGTGGATAGATAGGCCAGATGATTGATGGGGTTTGCCCAAACAATATCCACTTACCTGGTGTTGAAGAGCCATGTTGAAGGGAATTCCTTCCCAGGGACACTGCCAAGCTTTGAAATGTAGAGCTTAGTTGCCATATTACTCAAATCCGTTTCTGGTCTGGCCCAGAATGCATGTTTTATTTCAGGGGAGAAAAAGGCCTGGAATGAAAAAGTGAAACAGTTTGGCAAAGCGCTTAGTAGAATATTAAGTCACAGATATCATTGCCTAGTGGCCCTCGAATAGACTCCATCACCGAAAGGGGAGGGATGCTATTCCCCACTTGGTCAAAGATTGGCACCCTGCTCTGGCACCTTAAGGATCCTGCATGGTTGTGTCAGGGCCTGCTGGAGCTGTGGAAGCACCCAGAGAGGGACTTCTGTGTACTAGCAAATTGCACTTGCTAGAGGGCAGAACCCTCACGCACCGTGGGTCTGTAGCAGCACCCAGCACAAGCAGGCTTATTGGACAATATGCAAGACATGACCAGCAACTTTTAGAAACACTCACAGGAGCAATAATAAGTAAAAATTCAGCTACTGTTGCTGTGAACTTTGCAGATTCCAGTGTGGAGACGTGTGGGTTAATTAAAATGGTATTAGGAAGTTCTTGTCACACGCTCAGTACTCAATAGCTGTTATTGTTGTTCCTCTATGCCTTCTCCAAGTGGCAGAATTGATTGCTCCTACCTTTATGCTGCTTTTCTGCGCAGTAGGTATTTCTCCTCTAACTTCAGTTAAAACCGTATTTAACTGGGGCTCAGTCAGTTGAGCGTCTGACTCTTGATTTCTGCTCGGGTCATGATCCCAGGATTGTGGGATTGAGCCCAATGTCAGGCTCTGCAGTGAGCATAGAGTCTGTTAAGATTTTCTCTGTCTCCCTCTCTCTCTCCCCACTCCATCTCCCTCTCTGTCTCCCTCTCTCCCCCTCTGTCCCTCTCCCCTGCTCATGCACCTTCTCTCTCTCTAAAAATAAAAAAAAATTTTTTTTTTAAATTGTACTTAAATGCAATTAACTGAAAATGTTAAGCATATGCCAACTTTACTATATTAGAAAAGAATGGCAGTGGGAAGAAATTCCAGTTGTATCCAAGACACTACGGTAGAGCTGAACATGATTTAGAAATTATCCCTAAAACAAATTTATGGAAATCTACCGGAGGAACAAAAGTTTAAACTACATCTATTTAGATATACTTCCTTATTGACTGCAGTATATTTAAAGTGGACCCAAAGGATATGTGTGAAAGAACGAAACAGAAGTTATGAAATGTAGAGTAGAGTGGTAGATATTTCTTTTCATGTTATATATGAGGAAAAATTAATTTGTCAAATGTTTAAGATTTGGCAAAATTATTTGAAGGATGACCAAGTGTCTGAGGAAATAGGATTGGATTTAAAGTGATAACAGAAGATCAAGGGGGAAAAGTGTCTTCTTAATCCTTCAAGAATGTAAAAATTAGTTGCCCAGTGACACAACATATCAAATTTGTTAAATGGAACCATGTTGCACACATATCATTTTTCTTTTTTTTTTTGTTGTTAATGTTTATTTATTTTTGAGAGCGAGAGAGAGGCAGAACGTGAGCAGGGGAGGGGCAAAGAGAGGGAGACACAGAATCTGAAGCAGGCTCCAGGCTCCAAGCTGTCAGCACAGAGCCCAACGCGGGGCTTGAACCCACAGACCGTGAGATCATGACCTGAGCCGAAGTCAGACGCTTAACCGACTGAGCCACCCAGACACCCCACATATCATTTTTCTTTTAAAACTGGAAAGAAGTGGGGCGCCTGGGTGGCTCAGTCAGTTGAGTGTCCGACTCTTGATTTCGGCTCAGGTCATGATCGCAGGGTCGTGGAATCAAGCCCCATGTTGGGACCCATGCTGAGCTTGGATCCTACTTATGATTCTCTCTTCTCTCTCGGCCCCTCTCCCCTGCTTAAGTGGACTCTCTCTAAAAACCAAAACCAAAAACAAAAACAAAAAACAACCCTCCCCAAAAAAAACAAAACCAAATACAAAAAAATTTCAGAGAACTTTTATAGTTTTGCTAACCGGAATAAAAGATCAGTTTTGACTTCAAAGTTTTGTTTGTTTGTTTTTTTAATTTCAGAGCCAAGATTCTTTTCGCTCAGATCTCAAACAAACATCCTTATTAGACTTTTAAACTCTCAGAGATCTAGATAGTGACTGAATGACCCTGATAACTAAGGGTGTAAAATAAACAGTAAGAAAGAAGCCAAGCCCATTTACAGCTGGCACCCACAACATTCCTGTGAAATAAAAAGCAAGAGTGTTTAAGGTGTTCGCCAGAGAAACAGAAGTTAAGACAACGAAACAAAGTACAAAACTGCAGATATGTCTGGAAAGAAAACACAATCATTCTCAAGATGTGAATGGGAAAGTTAGTAGGAATCCTTGGCAAAAATTTAGAAAGCTTTAAGGGTAGATTGAAACATAAGCATGAAATTAGCAGGAGTGACAACAATGACACAAGAGGTTGGGATTTTATCATGAGAAAATGGAGGAAGTCAGATCAAGTTTCTGGTGTCAATTTTCTTGGTGTTACTTATTGCTATATAACTGTCACTCAGGATATGTGTGGTGCGGCTGATGGAAACTTGAGTGTAATTATAAACTAATTTGAGATACACATTTCAAATTCCCCTGGTCCAAGTTGAAAGTTTTCTGAAATGGTGTACTCAGATGAAGAGAAAGAAATTCCCAAATTGGAACATTTGAAAAGTATGGTGAAGGATGGAGAGGGTTGAGGGCTTAGGATAGAAGCTCAGGAAAGACCAAAAGAAAAAAAAAAAAAAAAAAAAAGGATGAAAATACGAAGGTCTGAGTGGAGGACAGAGTTGGACTTCATCCACCAGTTTTGCCTCCTTTGCTGGTAAGTGTTCACTTAATAAATTTCCTTATGTGAGGGGCACTCATGGCTCAGTCGATTAAACACCCAACTTTGGCTCAGGTCATGATTTCACAGTTTCTGAGTTCAAGCCCTGCTGTCAGCTCAGAGCCTGGAACCTGCTTTGAATTCTGTGTCTCTGTCTCTCTCTGCCCCTCCCCCGCTCGCAATCTCTCTCTCTCTCTCTCTCTCAAAAAAATAAACATTAAAAAAATAATAAATAAATTTCCATATATTAGGCAGACAACAAACAAACAGCATATCTATAATAACTATTAGTATAGTTTGGTGCCTTGATCTGTGCTGAGGTTACAGTAGTCTTACCTACCCTTGCTTTTGAGCTATTAACACTAATGTCAACAAAAGAGAAAAGAGGAAAGGGAAATGACATCTTGGTATTATTATGAAAACGGTTTTGCCTTTGCTGACCCCTTAAAGTGTCTGGTGGGCCCTTATCCAAATGCACCAGACTTTGAGAACCACTACTCTACGGGATAATCATCTTGCCACATTGCAGATCTCACCTCTTATCACTCTCTGCCTTGGTGAGAAAGTTCCACCCACTGAAGGGTATTTGCATTAGCTGTTCCCTTGCCTACAACTCTCCAACTCTCCGTAGGATGGTGTCCTTACTGTTATCAGATTTCCGCTCAAATGGCACCTCCTAGAGGCATTTCTTTTGATTGCTTAGTTTAAAAAACATCTCTTTCCCCTATTCATTCTCTATTACATTACCTTGCTTTCTTTTCTTTATAAAAGTTATCATTTAATACTGTCTTGTTAGTTAATTAATTAAGTCCCCCCCATTAGAATTTAATTTCTATGAATTCAAGGAACACACTTACTCATTTCTGTATCTCCATCTCCTAAAACAATATAGTCAAAATTCAATAAATATTTATTAAATAAATAGATTTTTAAGAGGATCTTGAAGAATTAAAAGAAAAGGTGGATTTGGCAGTAATGTGAAAAGTGCAAAGCCTTATCTGGTGGTTTATTATAGTTTTCAGTATTAATTTCCTGATGACCATAATTTTCTGAAAGTTATCTCCGATTTTTAAATATTATTATAATCAGACTTTAATATTTTTTTCTTTTTTTTCAACTTTTTTTATTTTTTTATTTTTGGGACAGAGAGAGACAGAGCATGAACGGGGGAGGGGCAGAGAGAGAAGGAGACACAGAATCGGAAACAGGCTCCAGGCTCCGAGCCATCAGCACAGAGCCTGACGCGGGGCTCGAACTCACAGACCGCGAGATCGTGACCTGGCTGAAGTCGGACGCTTAACCGACTGCGCCACCCAGGCGCCCCTAATCAGACTTTAATATTGCCTCTAAACCAATATAGAACTTGTATTCTTCTATTTTCCCCTTCTCATTATTACACTTGAGTGAAGTGCAAATTATTTTAGGATTTAGATGAAGCAGCTAGAAAGACAATATAATCCTCCTTACTTGTTAAAAAAAAAAAAAAGTTAATTTCTTCCATAGTGTCTTTAGAGGATAGTGTAAAGTTTAAAAACTATGAACATGATCAACATGGGGATTTTTGAAATCCTTACAATAATGAGACTTCTTATTCAGGAACATGGTAAGTCTGTCCCTTTACTTGACATCTTTATTGATGTAACTAAACGAAGTTTTACGATTACATACATAAGAATAGTGTACATTATTTATAAGAATTATTCATAACTCCTATATTTTTATACATGTTTGTTATTATAAGTAAATTATAAGTTGTACTTTTTAAATGTTTATTTATTTTTGAGAGAGAGAGAGACGCACACACACACAAAGTGCAAGCAGGGGAGGGGCAGAGAGAGAGGAAGACACAGAATCCAAAGCAGGCTCCAGGTTCCGAGCTGTCAGCACAGAGCCCGACGTGGGCTCGAACTCACGGACCTCGAGATCATGACCTGAGCCAAAGTTGGATGCCCAACCAACTGAGCCACCCAGGTGCCCTTAAGTTGTATTTTTTAAATCTGTAATTGTTTATGGATAGAAATGAAAAGGTTTTTGTATTGATCTTGTATCTGACAACCTGCTAAACTCTTTTATTACATACTAGTAATGTAGTAGATAAAATAAATTTTCAGTATAGGAAAACATTATTTACTAAATGATATTTTTCTCCTTTTTCTTTTTTTAAATGTTTATTTATTTTGAAAGAGAGATAGAGAGCAGGGAGAGGCGGAAAGAGAGGGAGACAAAGAATCCCAAGCAGGCTCGACACTGTCAGCACAGAGCCCAATGCAAACCATGAAGTCATGACCTGAGCTGAAACCAAGAGTCAAATGCTTTATGGCTTAACCAATTGAGCAACCCAGGTGCCCCTTTATTGTGTTGTTTTAAACAGGAGTAGGGAGACTGAATTTTAGTTTGCTTAGGTGGAAAGGTAAGACTGTTTTTATATTATTCCCCCTCCTTTCTTATTTCCTGTTTTCAACTAACAGTATATATCTTGTTATGTTTCTTATTTTGAAGATAATGCTTTTTAACATTTTACCAGTAAGTGTGATATTCACTCTAAGGATTTGGTTTTGATGTTATTTTATTCAGATTCTTTTATGTTAGTGACATTTCCTTCTATTTCAAGTTTTCCAAGTTTTTCATCATAAAAGAATGCTTTAATTGTATTGTTTTTCTGCATCTACTGAGATGATCAAATGCCTTTCTACTTTTATTTTTATTTTATTTTATTTTATTTACTTCTTTGTGTTTTTTAAGGGGGGGAGGGGGGGAGAGAGAGAGAGAGAGAGAGAGAGAGAGAGAGAGAGAGAGAGTATCCCAAGCTCCATGCTGAGCATGGAGCCTGACATGTGGCTTGATTCCATGACTCTGGGATCGTGACCTGAGCTGAAATCAAGAGTCCAACACTCAACTGACTGAGCCACCCAGATGTCCCTACTTTTATTTTTTAATGAGAAAATTATATTAGCATATTTTATCATGCATTCCTGTAATATACTCCACTTGGTCATGATATATTTATTTTTTTATTTATATGTCGCTGGATTTGGTTTGCTAATATTTATTTGGATTTTTGGATTTTGGATTTTTGCAGTATGTCTTGAGTAATATTGGCCTGTAATTTACCTTCATTCCTTTGTCTGGTTTGGATGCCAAGGTTGTACTAATCCCATAACATGCGTTGAAGACTTATTATTTCTTTTTCTATTCTTTGAAAGAGTTGTATAAAGCTGGAATGATCTGTTTTTAATTGTTCATAGAGGGTGTTTTGTAAAACAGATACAAAAATGTAAAAATTATAAAGGGAAAGCTAGAATGTTATGTAAGTGGAGATATACAGTATATATATAAGCTTTCGGGATTTTTTTTTTTTTTTTCTATCAGCTTAATTCTCTGGAGATTCCCGCAGGTTGTTGTATACATTAGTTTCTTCTTCTTATTGCTGAGCATGGTATAAATGTACCATAATTTGTTTAACCATTTGTCTATTTAAAGATATCTGCATCGTTCCAGTTTTAGACTACCATAAGAAAAGCTGCTATGAACAATCATGTACAGGTTTTTTGTGCATACCAATTTTCATTTCTCTGGGATAAATGTCAATGAGTACAACTGCTGGGTAGCATGATATTTGTATATTTCATTTTGTAAGAAACTGCCAAGCTGTTTCTAGAATGGCTATACCATTTTATAGTCCCATCAACAACGTACCAGTGATCCAATTTCTCTGCATCCTCACCAGCATTCACTGTTCCCACTATTTTTAGTTTTAGCCATTCTAACTGGTATGTAGTAATAGCTCACTGTTGCTTTAATTTTCATCTCCCTAATAGCTATAGATGTTGAACATCTTTTCCTATGTACATTTTCCATTTGCATATCTTTGGTGAAATGTCTGTTCATGTCTTTTGCCCATGACCTAATTGTATTATCTATAATTTTACAGTTGAATTTTGAGATTTCTTTATATATTTTCATATATTACTCTCCTGTCAAATACGTGGTTTGCAAATATTTTCCCCATTCTGTAGCTTTTTCTTTTCATCCTCTTTAAAAGTATCTCTCACAGAAAAAAAGTTTTAAATTTGATTAAGTCCAGTTTATGGAACTTTCCTTTTATGGATAACACTTTGTGTTGTGTCTAAGATCTCTTTGCCTAGCTGTAGATCCCAAAGATTTTCCCTTATGTTTTTTTCTAATAGTTTTATAGTTTTAAATTTATGCTTAAGTTGATGATCCATTTTGAGTTAATTTTTTTATAAGTGCCACTGAGATAGAGCGTCATGATGTTCATTCATTCATTCAATCATTCATTCATCATTCATTTGCCTATGATTGTCCAATTGCTCCCATACCATTTGTTGAAAAGGCTGTGTTTCCTCCATTGTATTGCTTTCCATTATTGCCAAAAATCATATTTGTGTAGGTTTATCTCTGGATTCTCTGTTTGGTTATAGTGATGGATGGATTTGTTTCTACCTGTGACAAACAGTCTTGATGACTGCACTTATATAATAAATCTTGAAACTGCATAGACTGATTCTTCCTTCCTTTTTTCTTTTTTTAAAAATTGTTTTAGCTATTGTACTCTTTTATCTCTCCGCATAAAATTTAAGGTAATATTGTTTATGCCTTCAGAAAATCTTGCTAATATTTTGATAGAAATTTTGGGGAGGACTGATACTTTTAAGACGTTGCATCTTCCGATCCATGAATACATGTCTCTCCATTTACTTAGATCTTACTTGATTTCTTTCATTAGAGTTTTGTAGTTTTCAGTCCACAAGGAATATGTGTGCTTTGTTAGATTTACACCAAAGTATTTATTTCTTGAGTGATTATGAGCAGTATTGTAATTTAAAGTTTAATCTGTTTTTTTCTCTTCACCTTTCAGAGCCTTCTTTTGTTTGTTTTATATATAATGTCCAAGGTTTTTGGTGTACTTACCAGGGAACAAGTACATTCTATCCTACCTTCCTGGAACTGAAAGTCTACCATTGAATTTTGTCTTTAATTTTCTTCCTTTACCTCATGACTATATTGGTTCCCAGATCCTCAGTTCATAGCTTGCCCAGGTGGGAAGGCCAGATAATTTTTCCCCCCTGGGCCAGCTCATTTTTATATGGCACTCAAATAACTGAGCAATAAACAGTTAATGACCTGATATGGCAGGAGCTGCTGTCCAATTTCGTGAGGGTAAAAGGAAGGTGGTTAGCCTTAAGTGTTGTTATTGGCCCAGTGCAAAGCTGTTCTGTGTGTATGAGAGTTAAAGAAAAGAAAGGGAATAATGAGGAAAGTGTACAATACATGTTTATCTGTATACCTTCTCTACACTACGGAAGGAACACTTGAATTGTGAATAATGCAAGTCTCTTATTCTGTCAAGAAGTTCTATTATTTAGTCTAATTTATATATGAAACAGAAAACCAATTTCGTGTCAACGGTGTAACAATAATGCAACAACTAGAAGACAAAAGGAAAAAAAAGACAACTTCATACGTAGGTATCTAACTTTCTGTACGTTTTTTCCAGAATCAAATTAAGGTAGGTGATGAAAGCTTTGATTTCATAGCACAATGCTTTGTGGAAAGTTACTTAAATAATTTATACCTAGAATTACTTATTAACTGTCAAAACAACCCAGTCAAGGCAAGAATAAACCTAGCTTAGTATACGTAAAAAATGATGGATTCATAATAAACGAAGTTTACTATACTCAAATGAGATACCAATTAGAGGTTAGCTCGTGGAAATATTTAATACATAGTCAACTGCCACAAAAGTGTCTCATTTTTCACTGTAACGTGGCACACTTTCTTTCTCTTTCTGTTGGCAGCAGAAGAAAGCTGAAAAGGATGTGATAACAGTAAATACCATAAAAAAATATAAGAGAAAGGTTGCTGGCAAGACTCCCAACTGCTGGGAGAAGGAAGAAAATGACAGAAGTTTAAAAGCACCCATTTAAATTTCATCTCTCTGTTGCTAAAGATACCTATAATGACCTTAAGTCCCTTCCCTTTTCCGCCCAGAAGCATAATTTGTTCCGGGATCTGCTAATTCTGAACATGAGCTTCTGGGGAGGCATGGCTCCTGCCCCGTTCCAGGGGTGACCCCTGAGTGGCTGATTGAGCTGTGTTATCATTACTTGTTATCATTACTTGAGGCCCGGCCATGTGATACAATTTTGGCCAATGAGATATGTGGGGAGGTCTTTCAGGGACCTCGCCAAAGTTTTCTTTGCGCTTAAAGAAGAGTAGGAGGGAAACGATGGTCTCTCTGTGACTCCGGACATCAGCCCGTCCAGGTGACATACCTGGACCTGCCACAGCCATCTCACCACTGCCTGAGATGAAGCCAGCACTGATGATGCCACTGCACCACCGACCCCAGTGCCACTGTACCTTCGTATGTCATGTTATGTCAGGTGCTTACTTCCTTATTGTTTAAGATACTTTGACTTGGGTGTTCTTACCAATTGACTCAGTTTCCAAACCTACTTTGCTTCAATACAGGAGGCTGTGGTATATGCAACAAGTAAATCAGCTGTAGGCAGAGGAGCCAGTAGGTGAGTTAAGAGAACACTATGTTATTGCTAGAGAGCAGTAACACTGGGAACTCTTTCTTGGTGGCGGAATATTATGTTGCTTTTTTCCTTTTTAACTTAAGTTTTTAATCTTCTAGAATCCCCTCTTCATTTATTCATCCATCCATTCATGAATTCATTCGTTCACTCACTCACTCATCCATTATTCATCCAATATATATCAACAACAAGGAAGATCCTGGTGGCCATTCCAACATTTTAAA
This sequence comes from Panthera leo, assembly GCF_018350215.1. Taxonomy (NCBI): domain Eukaryota; kingdom Metazoa; phylum Chordata; class Mammalia; order Carnivora; family Felidae; genus Panthera; species Panthera leo. The sequence goes on from NC_056685.1 coordinate 47,912,455, forward strand.
TAATTTTCAGAATGTTCAAACTCTTCTTATTTTCCAGGGCCAGGAAACAAAGGGCCATGGACACATAAGCCGCATTTTCTAAAATGATCTCCCCACATTTTTCTCCAAATCAAAAGAGGATATATTTTCCATCTTAAACAAGAATCGGGGCACTGGGGTGACTTAGTTGGTTAAGTGTCTGACTCTTGATTTTGGACCAGGTCATGATCTCATGGTGGGGGGATCAAGCCCCCTCCCCCCAAACAGGCTCTGTGCTGGGCATAGAGCCTGCCTGAGATTCTCTCTCTCCCTCTCCCTCTGCCCCTCCCTTGCTGGTACTCTCTCTCTCTCAGAAAAACTTCTTTTTGTTTTAATGGAGTATCAAACTAATAATCAAACACTAATAAAGTGTTCTTGCAAGTTTTTAGCATTTAGAGGATTTGCCTGTTCTGACTGCTGATTCAATCCTCTGATTGAACTGTGTTATTCTGATGGATCTCAGTCACATTTCATATAGCTTAAAAAGAAACACTACTTTAAACTAACAGGATACATATTTATAGAAAAGATAGTTGTGTGTAAAAAAATTTACCTTGGTTAAAAGAAGAAAATAAAAATTCTCTAAAATCTTGCCATAAAAAGATAAACACCATTAAGATTTCAGTGTACATAAGATTTTTCCATACAGAAACACATATAAATACATATTTTTCTATCAACAGACTACTTATCTAAATACACACACAATTTTGAACTTGTTTTCACTTGGTAAATTGCAAACATTTAAAAATTTATATATCTATAAATATATCTCTATATATGTACCTAAATACATATATATGTATATATATTTAGCTATATATGTGTATATATATATATAATTTTGTAAATATATATAAATTTGTACATTTATATGTATATAAATATATATTCATATACCTCTATCATTTTCAGGGGTTGAAAATTACTTATTTAACTGATTCCTTGTTATTGGAAATTTAAATTGCTTCCAATTTTTCACTATTATGTATGCTTCAGATCCTATTTATTTTTCTGACCTCACATGTACACTCTTCACCTTGCCCTCTGTGTGCCGAATGCATTGTACTTTCATCAATTTCTTAAATACTCTCTTTCCTCAATAAAAAGCAACTCTGGGAGGGTAGAAACAGCATTGTTCTTTTGTTCATCCCAAGAGCTCTCCATATTTACCAATAGCACATAAATATGACTTTTCTTCCATGCCATATCACATGAGAAGTAGCACGCCTGAAATGTAGCTGCGTATATAGTCTATTACCCCACTTAGCTCAACCCTCAAATCGCTGTATAAGACTAAGGTTGCCTTGACTAACACCAACAGACACTAATTATTATCATCACCCTTGCTGCAATTGCCGATGAATATCGTTTTTTCTTTTCATGTGTTTTGCCACAGTTAATTAATCCTGATCTACCTCGGTAGTAAACTTACCTTTTTGATAATCCACCAATTATGGGGAAAATATAAGTGACATTTTTGTTGATGTTGGTAGAGTATCAGTTTACGCGTCACTCAGCTGCAACTAAATTAGGTATAAATTTTTGAATAACGTCCTTTATTTGTTGATTAAAAGTAGTCAACACTTTGATGTTGAAGAGAGAAGAAAGTCCTACACTATAAATTTTTGAATAACGTCCTTTATTTGTTGATTAAAAGTAGTCCTACACTTTGATGTTGAAGAGAGAAGAAAGTCCTACACCGGTTTTTATAGGTAATATAAACAATTTCGCATGAAGTGTCAATATAATACAATGAAAGTAATTGTGGAAATTCCCTTCATAATTTCCATTTCTTCCCTCGATTACATTGATATTTAATGTGAAATTATTTACGTTACCAAGTTAATGTTAAATTAAAATCTGGATTTAATATCTGGGGTTCAATGGGCCATCTTTCTCAGATGGACTCTCCAACCAGAATTATAGCCTCTTACAGATTTTCGTGGCAAAAGTCTGCGCTGTCGATGGCTGAAATATAGTTGACAACACGTAGTGAGCCCAAATGTACCATCTGACATGGGTCATCCTCCAATTCTGTTTGAATGCAAGAGCCTTCGTAGATTCATCTATGGCTCCTTCAGAGGATCTGGAGTCACTGAAGGTGCTGAGCTGTGAAGTTATTTGACCCTGGGACAGAATCACGTTGATGCAGCTCTTCTAATTTCATTATATTCTAATTCTTGAATATACATCGTATCTCCAAATCAGTGAAAACAAAAAAAGGTAAACATATGGTCCTTCTAGAATTCAAAACTTGGATTCATACCTGGGATTTAATGTGGCACAATATTCACATTAATCTCCGACTTGGGGCACCTGGGGGGCTCAGTCGGTCAAGCGTCTATCTGACTCTGGCTCAGGTCACGACCTTGCGGTTCGTGAGTTCAAGCCCTGCATCGGGCTCTGTGCTGACAGCTCAGAGCCTGGAGCCTGCTTCAGATTCTGTGTCTCCGTCTCTCTCTGCCCCTCTCCTGCTCACGCTCTGTCTGTCTCTCTCTCAAAAATAAATAAACATTAAAAAAAATTAATCTCCAGCTAGAATCATAGATTGCTTCATTTATTTCTTCCTGGCAACAATCTCTTTGTTTGCTGAGTAACAAATTTTGCTGGAAAGGCCAAATCCACCATTCAACAGGAAATTAGTCTCTTAATAGGTCAGAATATACATAACTTTACCAAAGACGATGGCTTTTTGAAAAGATCTAGACAGATTCAAGGTATTGGACTGGGTTGTATCTACCCTATGAGGCAGTACTGGAGATACTTCTGAAATATTAAATATGCAGATAATTAATGACCAGAGGAAATTAAAATTCATTGTAAAGAGTTCACAGATAACAATAAAAGGGAAATTTTATATACTTCTGGGTAATTACTACATCACTCTCATTTAAATCATGAATTGTTATGTTTCTCCAAGTGGATCTTTTTTAAAAAGTTAACAAAGTAATATGAGTGTATGGTAGCAAATCAAATAGGAAAAAAAAAATCTTATGTCGCTGCTTTGCAAATTGAGACTGTTATTGCCTCTTTCACTGCCTCTATGCTTCCTGCGTATCTTTCACTTCATCTGTGTAAAAGTTATATTGTCAAGATTGCTAATCTGTCTCTTCTATGTTCCAAAAACAAAGAAAAAGACTCACTGTATCACTACTATAAGAATCTAGGTTCCGGTATCAATTTTGCAGGAAACCACCTGCCTTATGGATACAAATGGGATTATCTACATTCCTCACATTACTCGAGCTTAAGATACATGAAAAGGTAAATTTTATGGTTAAATAGAGTTGACATACCTAGCTTACATCTAGAGCTGGTACTACATATTTATTTTTTCATTCTAGAAAAAGTTACAGTATTTAATTATATGGTATCAACTGCTTGGATTATTTTGGCCGAATTAATTAATTATTTCAATCAAATTACCGGTAAATCTTATGAAATGCTCATGTTAACTTCATTCTTTTTACCTCAAGGAAGGGTTCCCTTTTAGCACATTGAAACATCAACTTAAATACATTAAATGTTCATTTGAGAATAGCGTATCTGTTTCCATATACCTAGATGATACAGATATCTTTGTCTACAGTTGATTCTCCAAACTACAATGAGAGAAAAGAACTACTGCTGCATGGGCATAAACCGATATAAACACTTACTGAGTTATTTAGTTGTTATTTTTGAAGCTTAAAGTTTCGATCTTTACCTGGAATTTGTTTTGCCATTGTAAGCAGGTGAGTGTCCAGGCCGAACAACAGCTCCTTTTCTCTTCATGACCCATTCTTCTCAGTTGGTGGATGACACAATGGCCACAGCCCAAGGGGAACCCAGATCCGTGATCCACCAGGGTTCAGTCTCTTTTGGGGTCTGAATACAAGGGATTTTATCAAAGTCACTCATGAAAGATCCATCAATAGCTTGTCAGGATATATCAAAGGATCACAGAGATTGTTGGGTAGATGTTTCCCCCGAGATAGTATTGGACCTGAAATGCCAAAGTATAGCCAAAATGAGCTATACACCAAAAGAAAAGTGCAATGTACTGCTGGCAGAATGGGAAGTGACTTTTTTTTAAGGGGAAGTAATGGGGAAAAATATTTCCATTTCTTGAAAAGTTGATATATAAACTATACCTCATATCTATTGATCTGGCTAAAATGTACCATTGTTACTATTATGAATTCAAACTACCAGTCATCTCCTGATTCTCTACAAATGGCTTCATGCAAAAGAGAATTGATTCCCATGATTCATATTTAGATTCCAAGTTTTAAATTAATTCTGTTGTCAGAATATGGCTTGGGACGAATGGCAATTTTAATGGTTTTCTACATTGCTTCTGATTTTTCCTATTTATAGTATAAACAAGGGAAAGAAAGGTGATATTTTATGTGATCTTTATTTCTATTGCCTTCTTTACATATTTATTTTTCTGATCATTAACCACAGGTACTGTTATAGAAATGGACTTAACATTAAAGGTTATTTTAGTCAAAGAAAAGATTTATTACATTATAAAGGTATGTTCACTGAGTATTTTTAATCCTAAGATAATTTTGACTTCTAGGGATAAGAAATTAAATAGATAAAGAAAGACAATCACTAAATGAGAGGTTTAGATCTTGTTTGTAAAATGAAGTGTGGTCTTTGATGCAGAAGTACAAAATGAGTTAACTTAATTTTTTTTCTGATTTTACTAATTTTATATTAAAAGTTAATATATGAATTCATGGCTATTCAGTGCAGCATCTATGGATGAAAAAATAAAAATAAACTTTTACCCCTTCCTAAATACCACCCCTCTTCTCAAAGTAGAAATGACTAATAGTTAAATTCTTTCAGGTCTTTTTTATATTTATATTTAGGTATTTTTCTATTTACCCTTATTTCCACTTTCTACCCGTAATTCCCTTTCTAATTATGCCAAGAATTTTTTTTCCCTGAGGGAACAATACCATATTCAAAAACTTGGCAGTATATTTACTTAGCAAGCAGATGTATTAGATGGATGCTACCTTTGTATGTATCAATATTCAAGCTACTTAGACAAAGTAGGATAATTGTATACAATAAATTATTTTTAGTCAGTGGTATCTTAAATCATTTTGAAGTGTTCTAGTAAGTGAATTGATCTGCCAAAATAATGGATCAGTCTTTAACAAAATGTGTATAGTTAAAAAAGGAAAATAAAAATGGTGATGATAATAACTTGAAAAATGTTCCAAGTAAAGCCAAATAGTCAAGTTGAACATAAGTAAAATATCTTTTTTTTTTTTGCTCTTTATGGTTTATTTGCAGCAAAACATCTTCCCAGTCCCTCTAAACTTTGTTAACAATATGATTTATAGTTCTTTTGGTAATTAATTTATCAATTAGGTTTTGTTTTATAGTTTTTAAATAAGAAACATAAGCATAAAAAGTAAATATCTCATTGTTTGTTGGCATTTATTTAAGCAACATGAACTAAGGAAATAAACTAATACAGGGAATCTATGAGAAATTTTTCCCTTCACTCAAATATGAGAAGTCCTAGGTTCACATAATCTTTAACAAAAATAAATCGACAAGTGGAAAATATAAAACAAGAAAGAAAATACTGAATAAATAAGACAACAGAGGAAATGGACAGTGAAGAGAAATGAAACAATACTCTGAGGAAGATTATGAGGTCAGAGTCGCAGCATCGTTAGATATTTCAATTTCCATATTATTTAATATGAAGAATGTTGTCCTCCCTTCTGTATTTCATGATATAATGAAATAACTGAATAAAAATAATGAAATGTCATGGGGCGCCTGGGTGGCTCAATAGGTTAAGCGTCTGACTCTTGGTTTCAGCTCAGGTCATGATTTCATGGTTCATGAGTTCAAGCCCCCCTATCAGGCTCTGCACTGAAGGCATGGAGCCTGCTTGGGATTCTGTCTCCCTCTCTGTGTCCCTCCCTTGCTCACTATCTCTCTATCTCCCCAGAATAAATAAACTTAAAAAAATAAATGAAATGTCCTATTAATCAGGAAAATATATGTAACACCCACTGACCCATGTGGCTTTTGATATAGGCAAAACTGGGCATGGACCAAAGACTTGCATCTCACACAAAGTTGAGGATATGTTTCTTACCTGGAGTGTTGACAATCACATATCTTCCTCTCATTCTCCCACATCTAACAGATTCTAATTTTCCAGGTTCTACAGAGTTAATGATAGCATATCTGAAGAGAAAAAAAGTTAATTTCAGGCTTGATTTTGTTAGTGTGATCAAAGAAATCACATAAATTAAATTAGAAATCAATGAAGTGTCAATAAAATACTTTGAAATCAGATGTTCTATTCTTTCCTTATCAGGTAGTTGGAAAGCAATGACTGAATTCATAACAGTTATTGTGACTATTATGGCAATTTTACAGTCAGCATTGGTTTTCTGGCATTGATAGCTTCACTTTTCTCCAGCTACATTTTATAAATGATGTCCATTGTCTTCACTTCTTTGGTAAGTTATTTTACTATGAAAAAAAAAAATCACTGATACTTGTTACTTTGCAACATCTTTCTATACATACATAAATTATTTCTACAAAATGTCAGATGTTATTTTTAGCATGAATTTTTACAAAATAAACTCAATAATAAACATATAGTTTGTTCCAAATCCCCTAACAAACTTCCTTCTGCAGTTTGGGGGGATTGTATTAAATGTATAGAATAATCTATAATAATTTGTTTGTTTATAGTATCAGATATTTTTGAAAAAGATCAAGGTACATCATTTAAAGTATTCAAATCATTCAAGTATTTGAGAGGTCCTAGGTTGGTATAGTTTTGAGTTGATGTCCCTCCATAAATTTAATTTAAAAATATCCATGTTCAATATATTTTGTATTAATTTTCTCCTAAGTATTAAAATTATTTGTTGCTGTTGAAAATGGGATTTTTTCTCTTATTTATGCTTTCATTATATGTTCCAATTGATTATTATTTATATCCAACAACATATTACTTATTGTATTTTAATTTTTAACAAGTCAGAATATTGAATGATCTTATTTTTCCTAGTTGTTTTTAACTTGATTCCTTTGGTTTTGTAGATTTACAATGACATAATCTGAAAAGTTACTTTGCCTTCTTCCTTGCAGAATTTTATGTCTCTAATTCATATCACCTGGCTAATTGCATAGACTAGTAATTTCAGACACTGTTAAGTAACAATTGGTGATTTAAGTAACATGTATTTTGTTTTAGTTTTCTTCTCAGTATTTAAACTTCAGACAAAGAGACAATTTTTAAAGCAGCTAGAGAAAAGAATTCTCACATACAAGGGAAATGCCATAGGGCTTTTCAGTGGATTTCTCAGCAGAAATCTTTCAGGCCAGGAAAGAGTGGGATGATATAATCAAAGTGCTGAAAGAAAAAACCTGCCAAACAAGAATAGTTTACATAGCAAAGTTGTCCTTCAAAAATGAAGGAGAGATAAAGACTCTTGAGATACACACAAAACGGGAGAATTTATGATCACTAGACCAGCCTTACAAGAAATACTGAAAGCAGTCCTTAAAGCTGAAATATAAAATACATTGGTAAAGGTAAGTATAACATTAAATTTAGAATATTTTAATACTGTAATATAATAGTATGTTAATCACTTAACTTTAGTATGAAGATCAAAAAACAAAAGTATTAAAAATAACTATAGCTACAATAATTTGTTAATGGACACACAATATAAAATAATGTAAGTTGTGGGCACTTGGGTGGTTCAGTCAGCTAAGTGTCCGACTTTGGCTCAGGTCATGATCTCACAGTTTGTGGGTTCGAGCCCCATGTCAGGCTCTGTGATGACAGCTGGGAGCCTGGAGCCTGCTTCTGATTCTGTGTCTCCCTCTCCACCCCTCCCCTGCTCACACTCTGTCTCTCTCTGTGTCTCAAAAATAAATAAATATAAAAAAAATTAAAGAAATATACGTTGTGACAACAAAAACAAAAAATATGCAGGGAGAAGTAAAAGAGAATAATTTTTGTAAGTAATCAAAGTTACATCATTATTTGCTTAAAATAGACTATTATATCTATGTTATGTTATGATGTTAAAATGGTATGTAAACCCTATGAATCACAAAGCAAAAACCTACAGTAGGTACAAAAGATAAAGAGAAGGTAATCAAAGCATATTGCTATAGAAAATCATCAATTCACAAAGAATGACAAGAAGAGAAGAAAACGAAACAAAGGAACTGGAAAACTAATAAGATGTCACTAGTAAGTCCTTACAAATTGATAATTACTTTAAATGTAAATGAATTGGTTTTTCTAATCCAAAGAGTGGCTAAAAAGATTACAATGACAAAAAAAAAAGGCCAACTATATTCTGCCTATAAGAGACTCACTTCAGCTTTAAAAACACACAGACTCAAAGTGAAGGGATGGAAAAAATATTCCATATAAATATTCCAAATAAAAGAGAAAAGAGATAGCTATACTTCTCTTAGACCAAATAGACTTTAGGTCAAAAACTCAAACAAGAGAAAAAGGTCACTGTATAATGATAAAGGGGTCAATTCACAAGGGGACTTGACAACTGTAAACACATATGCATACAACATTGGAACGCCTAAATATATTAAGAAAATGCCAACAGATTGGCAAATGCCAACAGCAGATTTGAAGGGAGAAGTAGCCAACAATACAGTAATAGTAGGGGACTTCAATACCCCACCTTCAATAATGAACAGATCATCCAGGAAGAAAATCAATAAGGAGACACTGGACTTGAACTATACTTTAGACCAAATGAATCTAACGGATAAATATAGAAGATTCCATCCAACAGCATTCTCCAGGACAGATGATGTTATGTCAGAAAATAGGTCTTAGCAAATTTAAAGATTCAAGTCATTCCAAGTATCTTCTCCAACCACAATAGTATGGAACTAGAAATAAATAACAGAAAGAAAACTGGAAAACTCATAAATATGTGTAAGTTGCTCATTCCTAAGCAACCTATGGGCCAAAGAAGAAATCAAAAGGAAAATCATAAATATCTTGAATCAAATGAAAGTGGAAACACAAATGAAAGTGGAAATACCAAAACTTATAGATACAGCAAAAGCTGATCGAAGGGTGAAGTTTATAGCAATAAATGCCTATTTTTAAAAAAGAAAGATCCCAAATCAACAAACTGACTTTACACCTCTAGAAACTAGGAAAAGAAAAAGAAACTAAACCCAAATTTAGCAGAAGGAAGGGAATAACAAAGATTAAAAAATAGAAAAGATCATTGAAAGTAAGAGTTGGTTTTTTGAAAAGAAAAATAGAATTGACAATTTTAGCTAGGCTAAATAAGAAAAGAAAAAAATGAAGTAAAATTAGAGAGAGGAAGTATTACAACTGATACTGCAGAAATACAAAAGATTGTAAGAGACCATTATGAACATTATACACCAACAGATTGGATAACCTTGAAGAAAAGGATAAATTACTGGAAACATACAACCTAGCAAGACTGAATCAGGAAGAAATAGAAAATATGAACAGACCAAGAACAAGTAAGGAGATTAAATCAGTAGCCATAAACCTCCCAAGAAAGAAAAGTCCCGGATCAGATGATTTCACTGGTGAATTCTATGAAACACGTGAAGTACTAATACCAATCGTCACACTCTTCCAGAAAGTCGAAGAGGAGGGAACACTCCCAGACTCACAAAGCCAGCATTACCCTGACACCAAAGCCAGATAAGGGCACTACAAGAAAAGAAAACTGAAGGCTAATATTCCTGGTGAATCCAGAGGCAAAAATTTTCAACAAAATACTAACAAACCAACAGTACATTAAATGAATCATACACCATGATCGAGTGAGATTTATCCCTCGCATGAAAGTATGGTTCAATACATGCAAATCAATAAATATAATATACCACATTAATAGAATGAAAAATAAAAAGTCACCTTAGGATCATCTCAACAGATGCAGAAAAAGCATTTGACAAAATTCAACATCTTTTCATGGTTAAAACTCTCAACAAATTTGGTATAAACAGACCCCAACATGATAAAGGCCATATACGACAAGCTTATGGCTAACATTATACCATGGTGAAAGCTGAAAGCTCTTCTTCTAAGATCAGGAACAAGACAAGGGTGCCCACTTTCACCAAGTTTATTCAACATAGTACCGGAATTTCTAGCTAGAGCAATTAGGTAAGAAACAGGAATAAAAGGCATCCAAACTGGAAAGGAAACAAAGTAATATTCTTTCAGTTTGCAGATGATATGATCCTATATAAAGAAACTCCTAAAGGCTCCACCAAAAAACTGTTAGAACTAATAAACAAATTCAGGAAAGTTGCAGGACACAAAATCAACATACAAAAACCAGTTGCATGTCCGTGCACTAACACCAAACTATCTGCAAAGGATATAAAGAATATAATCCTATTTATAGTGGCATCAAAAACAATAAAATACTTAGGAATAAATTTAATCAAGGAAGCAAAAGATCTATACCCTTAAAACTAGAAAACACTGATGAGAGAAATTAAAAAATGATGCAAATGGAAAGATATCGTTTTGTTGGATCAAAAGAATTAATATTGTTAAAATATTCATTCTACCCCAAATCTTCTATAGATTCAATGCAATCAAAATTCCAATGGCACTTTTTCACAGAAATTATATATATATATATATATATATATATATATATATATATATATCCCAAAATTTGTATAGAACAACAAAAGACCTCAAATAGCAAAAGCAGGAGGTATCACAGTTCCTGATTTCAAACTATATTACAAAGCTATAGTAATCCAAACAGTATGGTACTGGAATAAAAACCAATGCATTGGCCAAACAAACAGAACTGAGAGCACAGATTTGATGCATGTATGATCAACCAATATTTGAAAAGGGAATCAAGAATACTTGATGGAAAAAGATTAGTCTCTTCAATAAATGGTGCTGGGAAAACTGGATATTCACAGGAAAAATAACGAACTTGACCCCTATCTCGCACCACACACAAAAATTAAGATGGATTAAAGACTTTAATGTAAGACCTGATAATGTAAAACTTTTAGAATAAAACAGAGAGAAAAGGCTCCTTGACATTGGTCTTGGCAATGATTTTTGGATGTGACACCAAAACCACAAGTGACAAAAGCAAAATAAACATCAAACTACAAAGCTTCTGCACAGAAAAAAATAAAATAAAGTCAGTCAATCAAGAAAGAAAATGAAAAGGCCATCTATAGAATGAAAATATTTACAAAAAAGTTATCTGATAAGGGACTGGCATCCAAAATACATAAAGAACTCTTACAGCTTAATAGCAAAAAAAATAAAACCCCAAATAATCCATTTATAAAACAGGGGGGGAACCTGAAAAGACATTTTTCTAAAGAAGATATCCAAATGTCTAACAGGTACATGAGAAGATGCTGAACATCACTAACCATCAGGGAAATGAAGATCAAAACCATAATGAGATACCACCTTATGCCTGTTAGAATGGCTAGTATCAAAAAAACAAGAGATAACAAGGGTTGGCGAGGATGTGGAGAAAAGGGCATACTTGTGCTCTGTTGGTTGGAATATAAATTGGGGAAGCCACATTAGAAAACAGCATGGAAGTTCTTTAAAATATTCAAAATAGAATTACCATATTATTGTGACTTTATTAAATTGATGTCTGTTAAGTACAGCCCTGGGATGTCAGATGGTGAGCTATGGTTCCACAAAAACCACAGAGAATTAAAACAGAATACTACTCACAGGTTTCAGGGAAAACACAGCATGCCTCGAGGGGCCACATGGGAAGTCAAGGCCTGGTGTAGGCAGAGAGTGGCAGAACCTAGGGCACTTGCTTACAGAAAGATCCTGGTCTAAGGCCAGATTGGTCGATTCAAACCACAAGAGTAGGGTTTTGGTTAGCTTTGCAGGGGTTTTATCTAAGGAGCACATAAAGGAAAGGCCCCAGGAAGAGGGGAGATTTTTATCACAAGGCCATTGAGGAAAGTCACCATAGGAACTTACATTTACTTACGACTGCCCGCTGCTATCTGAGGCAGAAACTTGCATGAGGAACTAATGTCAGTTTAAGGCCTCTGCAGTCTGCCTGGCCAAACAAGATGGATGCCCAGGCAGCAATATTACGGAGTAGACTAGCTAACCTCTTGATATATGTAATTCAGCAATCCTATTTCTGGGTATGCATCCAAAGAACATGAAATCACTATCTCAAAGAAACATCTACACTCCCACGTTCACTGTGGCATTATTCACAATACCCAAAACATGGAAACAACCTAAGCTGCCACTGATGAATGAATGGGTAAGGAAAACACCTACAATGGAACATTATTCAGCCATAAAAACAAGGAAATCCTGCTATTTGTGACACATGGATGGATACTGAGGAAATGATGCAGAATGAAATAAGGGAGAGAAAGACAAATACTGTTTCACCTCATTTATATGTAGAATCTAAAAAAGCCAAACTCATAACAATACAGAGTAGAGGTTGCCAAAGGCTGGGTGTCAGAGAAATGGGGAGATGTTGGTCAAAGGGTATAATCTTCTAGTTTTAGATGATAAGATGTGGGGATCTAGTACACAGCATGATTACAGTTCTCGATACTGTATTATAGACTTGAAAGTTGCTAAGAGAATATAACTTAAATGTTCTCACTATTTTAAAAAAAGGTAATTATGAGAGGTGATGGATGTATTAAGTAACTTTTTGTGGTAATCATTTTATTTATTTTGTTTTATTTTTAAATGTTTTATTTATTTTTGAGAGACAGAGAGAAAGAGAGAGAGAAAGAGAGTGAGAGAATGTGAATGGGGGAAGGGCAGAGAGAGACAGGGATGGAGGATCCAAAATGGGTTCCGTGCTGAGCGGACAGCCTGATGGGGGGCTCGAACTCACGAACTGTGAGATCATGACCTGAGCCAAAGTTGGATGCTTAGCCAAACTGAGCCACCCAGGTGCCCCTTTGTGGTAATCATTTTACAATGTATACATGTACCAAATAATCACACTGTACATGTTAAACTTACATAGTGTTACAGTTCAGTTCTATCTCAATAAATCTTGGTTAACAAAAATCTATTAAAAGTAGCTGGTTTGTGATGAGCTACCAAGAGATCTGGGTGGAAGGGCCACTTACTATATCTTTTTATAAAGAAATTTTTTTAACATGATCATGTACTAAATTTTCCAAAAAAAACATTACACAAACATAGTAGGCAAAATAATATTTTGTATATGAGTGACTGAAAAGATGCTTTAACTCAACCAGTGACTACAATATTAAAGAAGAAAGTAGCATTTAAACATATGAGTAGAAAGATTCTACTATTGCTTACTTTAAAAATAAAGTTTAACAAAAAAAATTTTCATTAGGTCAGTGACCCTCCAAAATATTGATTCAATCATTTTTGAAAAATAAGTTTCCTTAAATACCTAAGATTTAACTTCTCCCAGTTACCAGGTGAGTCTCCAACCAGTCATGGCTTTATTAGTCTCCTCCTGACAGCAGTCCCTTAGGTTGATAATCACACTGTTTCCTGTCTCTGTAGATCCCAGATCTACCACCTACCAGGGGTCAGCCTCCAGTCACATTTGAATATAGGAGCCCTTGTCAAAGTTACTTGCTGGAGACCCATCCACTGCTTTCTTGGGTTCCCAAAGATCTTGTGGTGCTGGACTGAGTGGCTGGCTTCCATTTCGATAGGACTGAATCTGAGAAAAAGACAAGCAATGTGAGAATACCATCTAGTTGTATCATGAACTCATTATTCTTATGCAACCCAGTGTTGATGCCAATACACTCTGATATATACCATGAATAACAGGTAAAATAGTTACCTGGACCCAACAGATTCTCACTGAGCTCCCTGAATATGGGGCCCATCTATCTTCCTACTTTATTTTCTCTTTCGCAGAGAACCAATCAAGGAGACAAATGAAACACTCTGCTGCAGTTCACTACTCTTAGGCATTTCAGCCCCGTATGTGGAACAAAGTTTCCAAATTTTTTAAAGATCAGGCCTAATATAATGTTTTGTAGGTTTAAGAGACTTCTAAATGGATGTGAAGTTCAAAAAGGGAGAAATAAAAGAGGAGGAATATGGTGGCCACAAAGGTATAGCAGTATATAAAAAATAACACATTTTACAAAATAAAGTTCAAATGATATTGTGTTGAATCTCAATTGTTTTGAAAAATAATGAAATTGAAAATGTTTCAGAGGAAGAAAGCATAGAAACCAATAGAACTTTCTTCTCCATTGGGAAGAAACTGGGGATCTTCAGATCTGGGAATCAAAAAGCTTCCAGTACCTTCTTCTACTAGCCCTGGCCCAATGACTTGCACTTCACAAAAAGTCAAAAGCTTTCCTTTCCCCTGAATGGTCAGAGTTACATGTTGCTCACTCATTCCCCTAGAGGTGAGACATTGTTCTCTCAGGACTGAGGCAAAAATGGTCATACCTGAAAGGAAAATCGTATTATCTTCATCCATAATGGCTATGACCACATTTTGATTTAGGCTTCTGGATTTGTGTGAAATAATGATTGTCTTCTCTTGCTTCTCTCAATATCTTTCTTAATTTGTTTCAATTCATGGGCAACAGAGAAACTATTCAGACTTGCTATCAATAATATGAATCAATTCAATAGGCTGTTTTCAAATATAATTATTGATTTGTCTTTCACAGAGGCCCTCAGTCTATCACAGATTTTTCCAAGACGGGTATGCTCATTGCTGATATTCTTTCTTGCTTCCAAAACTGTAAATCCTCTGCTGTACAAAGCTACACTCATAATCACAAACAAGATGCTTTCACTATTTTCTGCCTTATTTATGATTTTCTAAAATGATACCTACCATTCATCTAACTCTTGAACTTTCAGTTGTTTCAACATCAATTACATATTTTTATGCCTCCTAAGCTGCCAGTTTCAGAAAAAAGTGGCTAGCTACTTTCTTCCGAGTATACTTTGGACTTAGTGCTATTGTAATTCTTATATATACTGTGTGTAGGTGTATATGTGTGTGTGTGTGTGTGTGTGTGTGTGTGTGTGTATAGTATAGTATAGTATTTCCATACTTGCACATTGTTAATTACACCCAAATGCTAAATCATGTCTTTTGAGGAAATTACTAATATTGGTTTGAATGGAAGGGAAAGTTACAAAACAGGATTTAAATGTAACAAAAATATGAGTAAATTATAATTACTGGAAACACTCAAAATTCATGTAATTTCATAAGAAAACCATAAATCTTTTTCTACTTAAGATATATCTTAAGAATGAAGTTGAAGTCCAAACCTGAAATTTTAGGTACCATTTGGTACCAAATTCTCCGACTAGGATTCATGGCTCCATTGAGTGCCTCATGATAGTAGTCCCTTAAGGTGGTAATCATCACCACCTCCAGTTTTTGTGGATCCCAGATCCACCTAGAGTCCATCTTCCATAGTGATTAAAAACAGTTCTTGACAAAATCAGTTTCTGGAGACCCATCCACTGCTTTCTTAGGGGGATCCCAAGGGACTGTTGGTGCTGACCTGGGTGGCTGATTTCAATTTTGAAAGAACTGGGTGTGGGAAGAAGAGACATGGAATGTCATCCTATAGGATGTAGCACGAATTTGGTACAATTGCATAATCAAGAGTTCACTCTATCACAGTCTAACACATCCCATGAAAACCGGGGAGATGTTAAACCTAGCCCATCCTGTTCTTATTTGATTTATTTAAAGTGAAACCATTCCGCCATTTCTACATCTTAATCTCATTCAAAACAAATTTCTACAATATATTCCCATTCAATTCTAAATTTTAAAAAACATAAAATTTAATGTTCTGAACACTTATGCCCCATGTTCTTGTGTAACAAAAAAAGCACAGCTGAGTGAAGGTCAAACGCATACTCTCGAAATAGAAGCCTACATAAAATAATTCCCTACAATATCAAATTCAAATCAAACCTCCTAAATAGCATTGTGGTAAACCTCAATTGCTTCAGAGACTGGAATAAGCCGAAAATATTTACAGACACACACAGAGGCATACTGACCAAAGTAATTTCCTTGTTCTTCAGGGCTCCCTGAGGGGAAAGAAATGGCATTCTCAGAACTGAGTTCCAAAGGGCTTCCAGCATATTCTGCTGTCCTGTGACCCATTGGTTGTTTTGCACTTCACAAAACAACAGAAGCCCTGTTCTCCCGTTAATGATAACATTCACATATCCTCCTTTCTTTCCTCCACAGTTGAAAGCCTCTGTTTCCCCAGGGCTCAGGAAAGAAATGGTTGACACCTGAACGTAAAACTGCATTGTCACCATGGATAATTCTTTAATGATTATTTTGGCCTGGATTATTTGTTTATGCTCTTTGACAATGTTAATTAATAATTGTGTTTCCTCTGCCATTTCAAATATTATTTTTTTATTTTATTTCAATTTACTCATTAGGCACACAGAAGTATTCCCAGACCATCTGTCAAAAATATGGTTCAATTCAGAACACTCTTTTTTAAATTTTTAATTTTTTTCTTTTTTTAAGTGTTTATTTATTTTGAGAGGGGGCTAGGGGCAGAAGGAGAGAGAGAGGAATCCCAAGCAAGGTTCCATGCTCAGTGTGGATCCTGACGAGGGACTCAATCCCACAACCCTGGGATTATGATCTGAGTTGAAATAAGGAGTCAGTCACTCAACCAGTTGAGCCACCCAGGCACCCCCAGAACACTCCTTTAAAATAGTTATTGGTTGTATTTTTCCAGCAAGTTCATGGGCTGTCAAGTATTTTGAAGAAAATTCTATTCATCCCTAATCCTTTTTTCCCTTATTTATAGATTTATAAAGACTTCACTGCAAAAGAACCAATTCATAGTCAAATAATTACTTAGAAACTTTCTGCACTTTTAATCTTGTTTACAAGTTTCCAGACTGCATAACCATTACTCATTTAGTCCTTGAAAGTTTAATCTGCTTTCAAGCCAAGCACACATTTTTTAACTTCTCTGAAAAAGTCAGTAACTGATATTATCAGACACAGTTGTTGCCAAATCTTTCTGCTGTATACCACTATGACAGTTCTCATGTTTTTTATATTCTTTAATTTTTTACTCATTAGCTTTTTGTCATTAACTGAAATCTAGAGAAAAGAATGCTTTATTCAGCTTTATAGCCTCTGTTACTAGGACAGTCTCTTAAATACAAGAGTTCAATAATATTTTAGAGAAAGTACCTATATTAGTAAAATAAAACATATAGGAACTGATTTTAAATGTAACTTGATGAAATTTATTTCTATGAATACTCTAAAATTTGTATTTGTTTTTATTTTTGCAAAGCCCATAAATGTTTAAGTTCCCTGTTTTAATTTAAGATGAATTTCAAGAATAAAATCTTATCTATTGCTAAGATTTTCCTTCCCTTTGGTAGGTGCTCTCCAATCAGATTCACAGCTTCCCTTGATCTCCTCATGAGAGCAATTTCTTCATTTGAAAATCACCATCATTTGCATTGTCTTTGTGGATCCCAGATCTCCCATCTACCAGTGTCAATCTCTCACCATGTTTGAGTACAAGAACCTTTGTCAGAGTAATTTTCTGGAGACCTATCCATTGACTTCTCAGGGGACCCCAAGAGATTCTCAGTCCTAGACTGGTAACTGGTTTGATTTTGATGGAATTGGAGGTAAGCATATAAAAGATGATGCAAACAAATTTCAGTTAAAATGCAGACTTCATGTCTATACATGAAATGTATTCAATGAATGACTCTGGTCACTACATACAGTTATGACACCAAATTTGATACTCTGGAAACTGTGTCAAGAGTTGAAGAGTGAGAGATATTTTTGTTTGCAGGGGAAAGACTGAGAGATAAACTGATAGCTCTATCCAAATAGGTTTAGGGTATTTCTTTCATTGAAAGTCAGTGCGACAGAATTAGAATTAGAAGAAATGTTTTCAACATACAAATGTGAAAATTTAGGTCACCACAGAGAAAAACTTATATTTTTAATCATGAGCTCTAGCCCATAAAGACATATTATGCCTCAAAACATTGCATATTTACCTTATCTATAAATATTCAGATAGAAGCTAGTGGCTATTTCTTGGAGATAGGGAGAAAATATCACTACATTACAAAATCTGCTAAACTAGAAAAACTGTAAGTATCCATATAACTTTAAAATTTGAAGATTTTTGCAAATTCAATTTTATGTTTTATTTCAATCTTTAAATTTTAAATTGGTGTCAGTTTCTTGGAAGGTCAGTCATATTATAACTATGAAATCATTGTGTTGATTGATTTTTCATGTGAATTGACTATGTTTTTTAATATGTAATTTTTTTAAAATACAAAAAAATCCTTCGTAAATGAAGTTTTGAAAACCTTGAGATTCATAGACACTATCTTGCTATTTAAAAGTGCATTAATAGGGCACCTGGGTCGCTCAGTCGGTTAAGCAACCGACTCTTGACTTCGGCTCAGGTCATGATCTCATGGTTCGTGAGTTCAGGCCCCTGCATCAAGCCCTGTGCTGACAGTGTGGAGCCTGCTTGGGATTCTGTCTCCTTCTCTCTCTGCCCCTCACCCGTTTGCTCTCTATCTCTCTCTCAAATAAAAACAAAAACTTAAAAAAAAAAGTAGATTAATAAATCTTCAAATCATTTAACAAAAAAAAAAATTAGAGGATTCTTTGATGAGATATATTTTCAAAGCTTGGTATCTACCAAACAATACCAGATTCATTGTAAACCTTTGGTGTGAACACAGATCTGCCTCTTCACTATTTAACAGAATATAAGCCTATAATCAGTAAAGACTAAAGTTGAGAACTCATCAGTAGGCCTGTGAACTGGTTAGATATTGAGACAATTACATATTCCATGTACAAGGTTATGGATTTTAATCTTGAAATCCAACTGCCTAGTTCAATTCTTGGCTGTACTACATAAGACTTTAGTGGGGATTAAATAAATTAAGATTTGTAAAGTACTAAGAACAGTGTCTTGCACATAATAAATATCATATTAAGTAGTTTTGCTTTTTTTTTTTTTTTTTTGAAATACAATTAGGAGCGCCTGGGTGGCTCAGTTGGTTGAGCATCTGACTTTGGCTCAGGTCATGATCTCAAGGCTTGTGAATTTGAGCCTCGCATGGGGCTCGATGCTGTCAGCACAGAGCCTACTTCAGATTTTCTGCATCTCTCTCTGCTTCGTCCCCACTTGTGCTCTCTCTCTCAAAAATAAATCTTTTAAAAAAATACAATTAAAAAATAAAACTTCCTGTTTGATACTAATAGAAAACTTGTCAGCAGAAATTTTTAATGGAAATGGGGTCAGAGCAATTTTTGGGTTCATTTAGATCATATTTCACACTATCTTTATTTCACTCTATTAATTAAGAACAGTTAAATAGGGGATCTGAGTGAAAGGCAGCTACCAACTGGATGAGCAAGATGCGTAGATGTTTCTACCTGAATCAAAGGGTTAATTCTATCAAGCAATCTGTATGGTCCCCAAAATAACTATGTTATTTCTTTACAGAAAATTATATGGATTAGGTTTTTAAAGACTGAATCACAGAAACTATTAAAACTCCTCAAATTAATTAGAATCTCCACACTTTACCATTCACTGGGCCAAAAATAAATTCTTTCCTCTTAAAACTGCAGTTAGCATCTATCTAGTAGAGACAAACTGTTGGAAGAAAATATACTTAATGTCATAATCAACAGCAACATATTTTAAAATATTTTAACTATAATTTTTAAAGGTGGTTTATGGCTCATTATTTATGCTTATTGTAGAAAATTGGAAAATATAGGAAAAGTATAAAGAAGAAGTAAAAATTTCGACCTAATGCTACTCCTCAGAAAAAATAAACTTTAACATTCACTGGATTTTTATGTAACTTTTTTCCTATGCTTATTTTTATGATTTCACTTGAAATCATACTATGTGCCCAATTTTCCATATGGCCTTTTTAATCTGAAACTATAATTATCTGGTTATTAATAATAATGATAAAAATTTCATAACTATTAAACTATTGCAGTTTATTCTATGAAGCACTATAATTTATTTATCATTTTCCTTAATGTAGTATTTAGATGGTCTTTTTTTTTTTCTTTTTAAAATACTGCTGCAGAAAAATTATAACATGTGGAGAAAAGCTTCTACCTGTATTTTGGATCCTTTCCCTACAGCCGATCCCCAAAACTAGAATATTTAAGGCTTGTGATGTTCATTACAAATTTTAGTTGTGACTCAGTTAAATAGATTTCCTGTCATATGATTAATATTTCATGTGATCTAACTAATAATTAGAACCTTAAAATACAGCTAATAGTTTTTATTATGTGATTTCTGCTTTGACATGTGAATTCTGTCTTCTTTATACTTAAGGAATCAGCTTCTCAGGTTGGAAGGAGATATGTTCACAAGTCTAATCAGACTTAATATCTGTTATTAAATTATTTAGAGGAATCAGATTTAATATTTCCACAAATTTCTATTAATTATCCAAAGAAACCTAAAAGAGGAAGACTAAATCATGGCAGGATATGAAGAGAGAAAGTGGAATGGATGATTTGGGCTCCCAATGTCTTCATTTAAATATATTTGGATAGATTATGATACTGATAAAGAAGTCAATAATAATAAAGATAACGGGAGGATAAACAGCATCACCTTTACCCTGACATTCATAATCAACAAAGCATTTCCTAAAAGAGCTCTGTGCTCTCTCAACTGCAGTAACCAGCTTGGGCTCTGATTATATGAATAATTATATGCATGATTGCATGTACTTTGGACCTTAAATGGTATTTATGGAAGATTTCATATTCAACAAAAATGGGAAATGAGAAGAGTAATAAATTTTGATCATAAAAATGCAACAATCTGGCTTCTGTTAAATCAGTGTGAAATAAGAGGATTCGCTGATGAGATGGTGACAGCTGTCACCATCCATTGCTAAGTGACCAATAAAAGCTTTAGAAATGTGCTTCATTCTCATCACAGATCCTTCCTCTGAAAGAAGAGCAAGACCTTGATGTGAAATCTACTGGTGAGACAACTACTTAACGATTTTCATTAGTTTCTATTTAAATTAGCAGAAGTGTGGACATCTCTAAAGTGGTCAAACCTACAATCTGTTTGGAGCAGAAATCAAAACTTCTGACTAGAAGTTTAAAAAAAGGTAAAGGGAAAAACAAATTCCTCAAGAATTCAACAAATTGAGGAGGGAATTAAAATATTTATGAAACATGATTCATTTTAAAAATCAGAAGTACAGATGTTGTGTGAGGGTACAAACTTGGAATGAGTATTTACAAGCCCTAGAGGTCTAAGGCACAGTATAGTGAATGTGGACAATATTGTATTATAATCATCAAACTTGCTAAGAGACTGGTACTTAAGTACTCCAACCACTAAAAAAAGGATAATATGCAACATAATTGAGGTGCTAACTGCATTAACATGTGCCTTAAATTACACAATATGTCAAATATATTTGTATAAAGTGGCATTTTTGAAAAAAGAAAAGAAAATGAAGAGTAATAATTCCATTAGTAGAGGAAGAAAGCAAGCGGTAGAGGGAGAAAGAATATAGAAGTGGTATAAGGAAGAAGATTCTTTGCCAGCCCCCTATCCAAGAGGATAAGATTCAAACCCCATCCTTTGGAAATGAATTTTGCCGCTGACTTGAAAATGTTGCTTAACGAATTCCTAAAATTACAAGTGAAAACAACACTTCTATGTGAAACATACTGTGGTAAAGTCTTTTTGACAACAGCTAACATTTGAATCACAAGTAATGTCAAGCTGCTCTATAAACTTTACATGTTGTCAAAGGTAAACACAAGAAGATTGCAACAGATATATGTTTTCGAACTAAAATTACGGTTCTAAATAGCGTTTTTTTTTTTCCTGATCTCGATGTAAATGCGAAGGAAATTTCCATATTTCAAACTCCATTTAATCATGCAATTGAGGAGTGTCCACCTTTACTTCAACTGGAAGTGATTAATGGGCAATGCAGTGATATGCTGAAAGGCAAAAGATGCCATCCAAATGATGAGTGTGCTCAACTAAAATCATATGCTTGTGAGTTAATACCTGTATTTGGTGTATCTATGTGAAAAGTAAATTCTCAAAATTGAAATATATAAAATTTTAAAACACACTAGCCTTAACAGATGAACATTCACAATTAACTTTGATGAGAATATTGACTTTGAACCCCAAATAAGCAAAAGGTTATCTCCCTTGTTCCAAAATTCCATTCTTCTCCTAAGTAGCATACACTATCAAAATATTTTAATCCATTGTTATTATATTATCTTTTGAGTTTCATCAATAAAAAATTGTGGAAATTTATTTTTTCTTTTTATATGAATATTTACATAATATCCTTGATTTTTATTCTTATTCACCCTTCATATCCTGAAATAGGTACTATCTGGACCTTCCCAAAAGTTTGTCAATCCCTAATATAAATTATAGTCATACTGTGATTATAGTGTAATTCTCTTATCAAGTATACGCATTGGGGTGCCTGGCTGGTTCAGCCAGTAGAGCATATGACTCTTGATCTCAGGGTTTTGAGTTCAAGCCCCATGTTGGGTGTGGAGCCTAGTTAAAAAAAAAAAAAAGTATGTGCATTGATTCTAGTATTAAACATGAACATATTGCTAATCTAGTCATTGTCAAGAGATTGATAATTTCTAGTGATTATTCTTCTATGTTCCTTGTATTTCTATGAATATTTTATGCAGAGACCAGGAGTTATACCTATAGCTATTTAAACCTTTATTTAGTAAATATTTGCTATTTTATTATTTTATTTTTATTTTTTAAGAGTATACAACTCTTTTAATGTTTATTTTTGAGAGAAAGAGATAGAGGGCAAGCAGAGAGAGAGTGGGAGACCAGAATCTGAAACAGGCTCCAGGTTCTAAACTGTCAGCACAGAGCCCAACGTGGGGCTTGAACTCTGGAACCACGAGACCTCAGTCTGAGCTTAGGTTGGATGCTTAACCGACTGAGCCACCCAGGTGCCACAATATTTATTATTTTAAATAATGATATAATTAAATTATTTTTCCTGCCAAACAATATGAACAAATTTTTACATTAAAAATGAAGGCATAGGGGTGCCTGGGTGGCTCAGTCAGTTAAATGTCCGACTTCAGCTTGGGTCATGATCTCACAGTTCGTGAGTTCGAGCCCCTCGTCAGACTCTGTGCCAACAGCTCAAAGCCTGGAGTCTGCTTCGGATTCTGTGTCTCCCTCTCTCTCTGCCCCTCCCCTGCTTGCACTCTATCTCTCTCTCAAAAAATAAATACACATTAAAAAACATTTTTTAAATAAAAAAAAGAAATGAAGGCATAACATTGATACAGGATAGAATGGAGATGCAGTAGCCTAAACAACTACAACAGTAGAGAATAGAATAAAATATACTTGAAAAAATTTTGCAAGTTTTAAATAAAAATAAATGGAAGTTATATTTTGCTGTGACAAAGCAGAACCAAAAATCTATCTTTTGTGTTAAGAAAAATAAAGTTTATAATACTAAGACACATTTTCAGCAAATACATAGTAAAGCTGACAAGTTACTTCCTCTCAAAAGTTAAAAAGAATTGATAAAATTTGTCTGCTAGAACTAGAATTAAATATGTGAAAAGGTTTTAAAAAATAATTTTAAAAGAATCCAAGCTTTTAACTTTAGCCAACTATAAAATAGCTCTTTTTTTTAAAGTTTATTTATTTATTTATTTCTGAGAGAGACAGAGTATGAGCAAGGGAGGGGCAGAGAGAGAGAGACACAGAATCTGAAGCAGGTTCCACGCTCCAAGCTGTCAGCGCAGAGTGCACTGCGACTCGAACCTATGAATCAGGAAATCATGACCTGAGCCAAAGTCAGACATTTAATGGACTGAGCCACCCAGGCGCCCCTAAAATAGCTTGGTTCTTACACACACACAAAATAATTTTTAGATGAAGAAATTGGAAAATATATTATTTCAATTATGAAAACTTTGTTAGAAAATTATGAGAAAAAGACTTTAAAAAAGATATTTGACAAAAAGTTGAAGATTTCAATTAAGCCAAACAATTGCCCATGGAATGCAAGACCTCTATAACACCAAAGATCAACTGATTCAAACTTTGAAAAGCTGCAGGAACTTGTCTTTAGCTTCTTATCTGTAGGTGAGCCATGTGATGTAAAAAGCCCTGCCAAATTAACATTCGATGTGTATTTCTCAAAGGACATCCATATTTATGAAGAAAGGTGGTCAATTTATGGCTTAAATGGAAGTCATAACAGAGATTTTGTTTAAGTTTATTGATTTATTTTGAGAGAGAGAGAGAGAGAGGGAGAGCAATTGGGGGGGAGGCAGAGAGACAGGGAGAGAGAGAAAAGCCCAAGTAGGTTCCATGCTGTCAAAGTGGAGCCCAACACGGGACTTGATCTCAGGAACCGTAAGATCATGACCTGAGCCGAAACCAAGATTTGGATGCTTAACTGACTGAGCCACCCAGCAGCCCCAAGATATTTTTAATTTCATATGTCTGCCAAAGAATTTTTGATATGAAATATTAGTTTCTATCACAACAGAGGATGCTCCAACTCTATTAAGCCAAAAGTCTTGATTTATTGAAATTTTAAGACAAGAAACATGTTTCCCTTCCTGCTTTGTTTCTACCTGTGATGCATACTGAAAACATATATGCCCCAGTTTTCTGAAGCAAACTATGAAAGTTGCCATAGATGCATTTAACATTATTCAGGGAATATGTGCAAATGCTATGAGCCATCAAATTATTTTGGAATTACTGAAAGAAATAGAAGACAATGAATTTAATCATCTTGTGTTCTTCACCAGTGTTTGTTGGTTAAATTGTGGAAGAGTTGTACAAGGATTAACTGCACTGTTAATTCCAATTCAATGTTTTTCTTGAAAGAAAAGGAATACTTGGCAAATATTCAAAATCCAAACACAAAACTTGGAAGTCTGATCTATATTTTTTTTACTGCTATATCACATTGCCTATCAATGAGTTAGATTTGAAGTTATAAGAAAGAAAAAGCTTGTCTGTGAACTAGCTAGACAAGTACAAGAACATATGTTGAAGTTGAGTCTTTGCATAATGTAAATCAATAATAATGATTTTATATACTATTTAACATAAATCAATAAGAAGAAGCTTTAAACTATGATTCAGAACACTATGAAAATTGACTATAAAAATTACAAGAAATATTTGAAGGATACCTTGTGGATATTTGTAAATTAAGAGTTGATTTTCAATTTATTCAGTATTTCTTTCAATTCAATGTTAGTAATAGTGGGTTAACAGAGGAGTTAGTGAATTTACTTCTTTTGGATGCAAGTAGTTTTTAAACCGATATGTTTTTCTTTAAAGTTATATCAATTTTGGGGGCACCCAGGTGGCTCAGTCAGTTCAGATTCTGACTTCGGCTTAGGTCATGATCTCATGGTTCATGAGTTTGAGCCCCGCATCGGGCTCTGTGAGGACAGCTCAGAGCCTGGAGCCTGCTTTGGATTCTGTGTCTCCCTCTCTCTGCCCTTCCCCTGCTCATGCTCTGTCTGTCTCTCTCTCTCTCTCTCTCAAAAATAAATAAACATTAAAAAAATTAAAATAAATAAATAAGCATTAAAAAAATTATCAAATTTTTTAAAAGATGAACAAGTTTTTTCAATATAAAAGCACATGATAAACGAACAATTCTTGGCACTGGATTCAGTTATTGGAGAATTGTTAAGTTTGGAACTTGGATATGTGAAACTATGTTTTTCTTTGGTTGTTAAGTTCAACCTTCTTATTTTTATTTATTTATTTCTAATTTTATTTATTTATTTATTTATTTATTTATTTATTTATTTATATTTGAGCCAAAATCAAGAGTTGTTTGCCCAACCAACTGAGCCACCCAGGCACCCCAAAACGCAGACTCTTAACTATAGAGAACAAATTAATGGTTACCAGAGTGGGGGGGGTGATGGGGCAGTGGGTTAAATAGGTGATAGGGTTTGTTATGATGAGCACAGGGTGATGTATGGAATTGTTGAATCATTATATTGTACACCTGAAGCTAATAGAACACTATGTTAACTATACTGGAATTAAAGAAAAAAGAATAAGAGGGATAAGGAGTGCATTTGTACCATTTTCAACAATGAGGAGAAGATTTTTAATAATATTATTGCAAAGTAACTGAATGTGTTTTCCCATAGAACCACATATACTGCTTATTAGCTTATTTTCTTATAGAAATAAAACAGTGGACAATAATGAAACTTCAGCACTTGGTTAAAATGTTTCTCTAGAAGAAACAGCCTTAAAAAAAAAGTGTAAACCCTAATTCCTCACTGTGGACTCTTTGTGATCACCTCATTTATTTTCCTAATGAATAATTTGTTTCTTTCAGTTGTGTTACAGTCTCTACCCTAAAGTCTAGAAGAACACAGACCTTCCCAGGTCAAGAATGAAAGAAACAGGTGACCATCACCATGCCCACTGGCCCAGAATTTTTTAACTCTGTAGAATTTAATCACCAGGTGGTGCATTGTTAGACACTCCTTGACCCCTCTCCCTCTGGATTTGGACAGGGACGACTTGGTGAGTATATTTTTGTATTTTCTTTTCTTCCACAAATTTGGGGGCATGCAGGGGAATTCATCCCTCCTCGGTTTTTATTTTTTCTATTTGTCCTTCTATTCCTATTCAGTCTATTCTCCAGGCTCCTCTTCATCTGCCCTCCTTTTAGATGTCAAGATTCCAAATTTCCTTGCACAGCTAGCTTGTCTTTTCATTGTGTTCCCACTCAACAATTTCCCTGGGCAATTTCATACCTCTTCATGGCTCCACCCACCACCCCTCACCATGGATTCTGTCTCTATTGAGGATTCAGACCTATCGTAGCAACAAAACTAAATTTCTTACCTAACCATCGTCTCCTCTTAAATTTCCACAGTCACCCAATCCTCAATGTTTAAAACTGAACTCATAATTTTCACCACAGATTTAATCTTCCTCCTTGTTTCCTGCAGGGCAGAAATTTGAGATTTATCCCATCCTCATTCCTCCCTCTTTTCTCCACCTGGGATGTCTAGCGTCCATGTTGAACTTTCTAAGAATACATCTCCTCCTCTTACTGATTTCCAATTTTAATCATTGGATTAAATTTAGGGGCAGCTAAATTAAATTAAATAAATGTGCTGAGCACATTATCTGGCCTACTTTGACCCTCACAACAACCCTACAAAATAGACGTATTATTCACAAGATGTTAATAAACTTGACAAAGGACATAAAGCTAGTAGGTTGAGGAACCTCCATTTGAATCCACATGAGTTTTATTTCTCGCTTCCATTAGCTCTTTTTTGTAAAGGAAGAAAAAGTGACTTTCAAAGTAACCAGTTGCTAGATTCAGTTAACTGATTGTCTTCAAAACAGTTTATGTGTTGTGTGGAGCCAGCCATAAACTAATGGAGAGCCGAGCTGCTCCAGAGAACTGTTAATGCTATCGTGGGAACCACGTATGCGATTTCAAACTTTCTCCTAGCCATGTTAAGAAGTGAAAAAGAAACAGGTGACAGTAATTTTAAGAACGTATCTTATTTAACCCAACGTGTCACCGTTTTATCATTTCAACACTTATCCAGTACAAAAATTACCAAGATGTTTCACATTCACATCAAACACAAACACCTAGTGCTTGAAATCTCTTGTGTATTTTACATTTACAGCCCACCTCAGCCAGGATGCTACCTTTTCCATTTACTTGCTCTGTATGTAGATTCCATAAAATATATAGCTCAAAACTAGTTTAATGGGGCACCTGGGTGGCTCAGTCGGTTAAGCGTTTTGACTCTTTGTTTGAGCTCAGGTCATGATTTCTCAGTGGGTGGGATAGAGCCCTGGGTCAGGCTCTGCACTGACAGCATAGAGTCCGCTTGGGAGCTCTCTCTTTCCCTCTCTCTCCCCTCCCTGCTCGTGCTCACTCTCACCCTCTCATTCTTTCAAAATAAACAAATAAACTAAAAAAAAAAAAAAAAAAAAGAGTCTGTGTTTTGGTTTGTCTCTGTTTTTCTTTGTTCATTTGTTGCCCAAATTCCACATTTGAGTGAAATCATATGGTATGTGTCTTTCTCTGGCTGATAAACTCCTACTCTGCCATTTTCCCCAGAAGTCTATTCCTCTGATTCTTTAACACATCTCTGTCTTTTGCTTCTTTTTTTTTTTTTTAATTTTTTTTTTAACGTTTATTTATTTTTGGGACAGAGAGAGACAGAGCATGAACAGGGGAGGGACAGAGAGAGAGGGAGACACAGAATCAGAAGCAGGCTCCAGGCTCTGAGCCATCAGCCCAGAGCCCGACGCGGGGCTCGAACCCACGGACAGCGAGATCATGACCTGAGCCGAAGTCGGACGCTTAACTGACTGAGCCACCCAGGCGCCCCTGTCTTTTGCTTTTTGATGTGTTCCATCAATATTTTTTCTCCAAATGCCATCTTAGTTCAAACCTTTATCACCTCATGTGGTTACAAACAGCAGCTTTTGAATTGGTTTGCTAACGTCCTCTAACGTCAGCTTCATTTGTACACAGCTACCTGTATCACTTTTCAAAAATGTAATTAGATTAAATAATCAAAGCAAAATGTATCATTTATAATATGGCTGCTAATTTGCTGAATTCCAGTTATCATAATGTCATTTCTTAAAATAAAGAAATATAGTATGGACATTTGGAAAACCTGAATTGAAGTCCCTGTGATTTATATATGACCTTGAAGAAATTGCTTAACTTCTGGGCTTTAGTTCCCTCATTTGTAACATAAATTGGTATATATGATCTCTGAAACTTCTCAATTCTGATTTTGAACAAAGTTTTACTAGTCTGCAGGCATTCAGGTCTTTGCATTGTACTCCACATTGTATTTCCTGAGACGTTTTCTCACTCATCAATGATTAAGGAACATTAATCAGTGACAGGCATTATGTTAGACTCTACGTATAGCTAAATTCTCTGCCCAGAGAAACAGGACAGAGCCATCTACCTAAATATTTGTACTACATCAGTACATAATCAAGGCCATACTAGGGGATTTATATACAGCACAATGGAAGGGGGAATGATAAGAAACAAAATCTAACTCTGCCTAGGGAAGCTAAATAAAGAGGATAGGAAACCTTAAGAGAAAATTATAGATATAAGAAGAAAAAAAGAAATGAAAAGCAAAGAGGTCATTGATGACCATAGAATGGAAAAATTCAATGAAGTATTAAATAGAAATCTTACTAAAGTAGGTTGAAAATTAAATATAAACTATTAGGGGCACCTTGGTGGCTCAGTCTGTTGAATGTCCAACTTCAGCTCAGGTCATGATCTAATGGTTTGTGAATTCCAGCCCTGTATCGGGTTTACTGTTGTCAGCACAGAGCCTGCTTCAGGTCCTCTGTCCCCCTTTCTCTCCTTCTGCCCCTCCCCCCATTCACACACTCTCTCGAAAATGAATAAACATTTATAAAAAACCTATAAACTACTAGTTAATGCATTGAGTTAAGTCGATATGCTTATCTCTCTTCCTTCTTCATACTTTTGAAAAAAAAAAAAAAGGGTACAAACCTCCACAGAAAAACAATAAGGAGAACACAGCTGATCAGACAAATCAACAACATTGGGAAGGTCAAAAGATACAAACTTCCACCTATAAAACAAATAATTGTGGGGATATAACGTACAGCATGGTGGCCATAGCTAGTAATACTGTAGTGAATATTTGAAAGTTGTTAAGAGAGTAGACCTTAAAAGTTCTCATCACAAGAAAAAAAATTTATAACTATGTTAACTAGACTTATTCTGGTAATCATTTCATAATATATACAAATATTGAATCATTATGTTGTACACCTGAAAGTAATATAATATTATGTGACAATTATACTCCAATAAAAAAAGCGAGCAAGGGAACTTACATATGAGACTTGTCCTGGTGGCTGCAAGACAAGTAGCTCTTTACGTTTGCCTACCAGAATCTTGAAAGTTTATACAAAGGCCTTAATGTGTTCAGTCACATAACCAGTCCACATGGTCTCAACAATACATTACTCTCTCAAGGCTGTGTCCTTGAAATGGCTGCTAGGATAGGGATAGTAGGTAGAATGTACATTCCAAGGACAGGGAAGGAGTAGGGAGACTTCAGTTGCCTGAAGTCAGTGGGCAGTCATGTCCTCTTGGTGACTTCCTCTAACAAGTGTTTTCGAAAAAAATTACACCTTTTTTTTTTTAATTTTTTTTTTTTAACGTTTATTTATTTTAGAGACAGAGAGAGACAGAGCATGAACGGGGGAGGGGCAGAGAGAGAGGGAGACACAGAATCGGAAGCAGGCTCCAGGCTCTGAGCCATCAGCCCAGAGCCAGACGCGGGGCTCGAACTCACGGACCGTGAGATCGTGACCTGAGCCGAAGTCGGATGCTTAACTGACTGAACCACCCAGGCGCCCCAAAAATTACACCTTTAGATCCTACGATATGTTTAAATACATTGGGACACACTTTGATTTCTTTTTTGTTTTTAATGTTTATTTACTTTTGAGAGAGAGAGAGAGACAGACAGAGTGTGAGTGGAGGAGGAGCAGAGAGAGAGGGAGACACAGAATCCGAAGCAGGCTCCAGGTTCTGAGCTATCAGCGCAGAGCCCAATGCGGGGCTTGAACACAAGAACTGTGAGATCATGACCTGAGTGGAAGTCAGATGCTTAACCAACTGAGCCACCCAGGTGCCCCGAGACAGAGTTTGATTTCTGTGGGGAAATGTGGGGATCAACCACGACAAGTAATTTTTAACTACAAGGAAAGAAAAAATTTGTCCAAGAAATGTAATCATAGAGTATATGGCTCAGTTAGGAATAATGTTAATGTATGTATAATAATGTAACTACTTGAATACTAACAACCAAAGAATTTTAAATAATTATACTTGATGGATGGGGGTCAGAAAAGTTTATGAGTAGGTAGGAGGGAGGGATATGTGAATTCTCCTCCTCCATGGTAGGAAATGAATAGGTAACATCCTAAACTTAAAAGTTTAGATACAGCAGTATTAGCATGTTATTTAGAAATACAGAGATGTCACCGGAAGAAAAAGCTGATTTCTGGAAAGCAGAAATTGGGGGGAAGAGAGGAACAGCAGGGGATTTCTGCTTTCCAATATACATTTTATGGAACAATTACATTTTAAAACTAAATAAATGTTTTATTTTGATTAAAAAGTTAAAATTAACTTACAAAAATAAACATTGACTAAGAGTAAATGGAGAATTTCTGCTGAAATAAGTTTGCATATTCCCAGTAATCTTCCAGATTCCAAGAAAGTATAGAAAATAAAAAATTAGGGGCGCCTGGGTGGCTCAGTAAGTTAAGCATCCAACTTCAGCTCAGGCCACGATCTCATAGTTCAAGGGTTCGAGCCCCGCATCAGGTGCTGTGCTGACAGTTCAGAGCCTGGAGCCTGCTTCGGATTCTGTGTCTCCCTCTCTCTCTGCCCCTGCCCCGCTCACACTCGGTCTCTCTCTCAAAAATAAATAAATATTTTTAAAAATTTTTAAAAAGAAAAGAAAAATTAAACAACAGTTTTAAAAAGAGCTAAAGAACAAATGACAATCATAAAAAACTGGTAATTGCAAATACGGTTCCAGGACCTAGAGAGATAAATTTGAGAGTCAGCTTTATATAAGTGGTAATTTAATCCACTAAGTTGAACAAACTCATTTTAGGCTGAATAATGAATGAGAGGAAAATGAGCCTTTCTGCTAGAAACAGACTCAAGATCCAAAAACTCAAATACTAGGCTAGGGGTGGCATGAAAGGGGAGGTGCGAAGTCCCTAGTGCCTCGCATCTGGTGAGAAACTAGAACCATGAAAAGGGTCACCAAGAGGGGACCTTCTCACTTTCGAAAGAATGCCTGAAAAGAATCATGGCACCTGCTGGGGAAAGTGGCCTGTGTCAAGTCTTGCTCAGAGAGGGAAGAGAGAAAGTGTCAGCCTCCATACTGGACCAGGGCACATTGGCCATTTTTGTTTGTTTGTTTGTTTGTTTTAGTAGGCTTCACTCCAATGGGGAGCCGGACTCAGGGCTTGAACTCATGACCCTGAAATGAAGAACTGAGCTGAGATCAAGAGTCAGACGCTTAACTGACTGAGCTACCCAGGAGGCTCGAAAATTTTTTTCTTTTCTTTTTTCAAGTAAGCTCTACACACTCAGAGTGGGGTTTGAACTCACAACCCCAAGATCAAGAGTCACATGCTTTATCAGCTAAGCCAGCTAGGTGCCCATGTGTAAGATGTGCAATATCTCTACAGAGCATTAAACATAGGCTACCAATTCAGGACCTGGGACTGAACTGAGAAGCCCAGTCAGTGATGTGTATATAACCTTAAAATTATCAGAGATATGGTAAAATTAAACAGTGTATTGAATCACTGACCCAGAATGCCAGGGAGATAAGAAGATGCTGAATCAAGTAGCTTTGGGCCATGAGGGACTGACTGACTGTCCCCATGAGGGACACTTTGTTAGGGGTAAATAACGCAAGCTCCACAGCTCCATTGCCATGATTCAAATCTTGAGTCTGCCCTTTACTGACTATGTGACTTTGGGCCAGTTTTGCTACCTGCCCAAGTCTCAGTTTGCTTAGTTTTCTAAATAAAAATAGCATCTACTTCATAGGATTTTTGTAAACCATCCTTAGAAAAGAGTAGGCAGTCAAATGACATATCTGATAAAAGTTTAGTATCCAAAATATATAAAGAACTTATCAGCTCAACACCAGAAAAAAACAAATAATCCAATTAAATGGGCCAAAGATGTGAACAGACATTTCTCTAAAGAAGACATATAGGTGACCAACAGACACATGAAAAGATGCTCGATGTCACTCATCATCAGGGAAATACAAGTCTAAACCACAATGAGGTATCACCAGACACGTGTCAGAATGGCTAAAATCAAGAAGACAAGAAAGAAGTGTTGGCGAGGATGTGGGGAAAAAGGAACACTCGTGTGCTACTGGTAGGACTGCAAACTGATACAGCCACTCTGGAAAACAGTGTAGAAGTTCCTCAAAAAACTAAAAGTAGACTTACCATATGATACAGGGTCGCCTGGGTGGCTCAGATGGATGAGTGTCCAACACCTGATTTCGGCTCAAGCCACGATCTCGCGGTTTGTGGGTTCGAGCCCCACATCAGGCTCTGTGTTGACAGTGCAGAGCCTGCTTAGGATCCTCTCTCTCTCCTTCTCTTTCGAAAATAAATAAATAAACTTTATTAAAGAAATATTACCATATGATCCAGTTATTCCAGTACTGGACATTTACCCAAAGAATGCAAAAACACTAATTTGAAAAGATATGTGCAGCCCATGTTTATTGCAGCATTATAGCCAAATTATGGAGCAGCCAAGTGTCCATCAATAGATGAATGGATAAAGAAGACATGGTGTGTGTGTGTGTGTGTGTGTGTGTGTGTGTGTGTGTGTAATGGAATATTACTTAGTCATAAAAAGGAATGAAATCTTGCCATTTGTAATAATATGAATAAATCTAGAGGGTATAATGCTATGTGAAAAGTCAGTCAGAGAAAGACAAATACCATGTGATTTCACTCATATGTGGAGTTTAAGAAACAATACAAACAGGGGCGCCTATGTGGCTCAGTCTGTTAAGTTGGCTTAGGACATGATCTCACGGTTCATGGGTTCAAGCCCTGTGTCAGGTTCTGTGCTGACAGCTCAGAGCCTGGAGCCTGCTTTGGATTCTGTGTCTTCCTCTCTCTCTGTTCCTCCCCTGCTCATGCTCTGTCTCTCTCAAAAATAAAATAAACATAAGAAAACCAAAGTGGGAGGCATCACAATCCCAGACTGTAGCTTCTACTACAAAGCTGTAATCATCAAGACAGTATGGTATTGGCACAAAAATGACACATAGACCAATGGAACAGAATAGAGAACCCAGCATTGGACCCATAAATGTATGGCCAACTAATCTTTGACAAAGCAGGAAAGAGTATCCAATGGAAAAAAAGTCTCTTTAGCAAATAGTGGTGGGAGAACTGGACAGCAACATGCAGAAAAATGAAACTAGACCACTTTCTTACACCATTCACAAAAATAAACTCAAAATAGATGAAAGACCTAAATGTGAGACAGGAAACTATCAAAACCCTAGAAGAGGAAGCAGGCAACAACCTCTTTGACCTCAGCCGCAGCAATTTCTTGCTTGACACACCTCCCAAGGCAAGGGAATTAAAAGCAAAAGTGAACTACTGGGACCTCATCAAGATAAAAAGCTTCTGCACTGCAAAGGAAACAATCAACAAAACTAAAAAGCAACATGGAATGGGAAAAGATATTTGCAAGTGACATATTGGATAAAGGGTTAGTATCCAAAATCTATAAAGAATCAACACCTGAAAAACAAATAATCCAGTGAAGAAATGGGCAGAAGACATGAATAGAAACTTTTCCAAAGAAGACATCCAGATGGCCAACAGACACATGAAAAGATGCTCAACATTACTCATCATTAGGGAAATACAAATCAAAACCACACTGAGATACCACCTCACACAGGTCAGAGTGGCTAAAATTAACAACTCAGGAAAACAGATGCTGGTGAGGATGTGGAGAAACGGGAACCCTCTAGCACTGTTGGTAGGAATTCGAACTTGTGCAGCAGTTCTGGAAAACAGTGTGAGGTTCCTCAAAAAATTAAAACTAGAACTACCCTATGACCCAGTAATAGCACTACTAGGAATTTATCCAAAGGATACAGGAGTGCTGATTCATAGGAGCATATGTACCCCAATGTTTATAGCAGCGCTTTCAACAATTGCCAAATTATGGAAAAAGCCTAAATGTCCATCAACTGATGAATGGATAAAGATGTGGTTTATATATACAATGGAATACTACTTGGCAATGAGAAAGAATGAAATCATGCCATTTGCAGCAATGTGGATGGACTGGAAGGTATTATGCTAATTAAATAAGTCAGTCAGAGAAAGACAGATATCATATGTTTTCACTCATATGTGGATCTTAAGAAACTTATCAGAAGACCATGGGGGAAGGTAAGGGTAAAAAAAATAGTTACAAACAGAGAGGGAGGGAGGCAAACCATAAGAGACTCTTAAATACAGAGAACAAACTGAGGGCTGATGGGGGGGGGGTGTGGAGAGGGGAAAATGGGTGATGGGCATTGAGGAGAGCACTTGCTGGGATGAGCACCGGGTGTTGTATGTAAGTGATGAACCACAGGAATCCACCCCCAAAACCAAGAGCACACTTCACACACTGTATGTTAGCCAATTTGACAACAAATTATATTTAAAAAAATAAATAAACATGAACATTTTTTTAAAAAAAGAAACAATAGAAACAAAGAAAAAAAAAGAGACAAACCAAAAAACAAACTGTTAACTATAGAGAACAAACTGATGGTTACTAGAAGGGAGATGGGGAGGGGAGGTGAAATAGGTAATGGGGGTTAAGAAAGGCACTTGTGATGAGCATCATGTGTTGTATGGAAGTGTTGAATCACTATATTATACACCTGAAACTAATTTTGCACTGTATGTTAACTACATTGAAATTAAAATTTAAAAATCTTTTATTATACTTTCTTTGGATTAATTCCATTTTTCCTAATATTTTAAGTTGAATACTTAGCTCATTAATTGTCACTCTTTTTTCTCATGAAGAAACTTATGTATAAATATTTCAGCCTATAAATTTTCCTCTAAGTAGTACTTTGGATGCATTTCAGCTATGCTTTGTTCTCTATACGGTACAACTATCTTTATAAAGGGTAAAATAGAACAGGCCGCTTTCTAGATTAAAATCTTTTATTGATTTTCAATTACACTTACAAGAAAACCCCCAATCTTTTTGGAGCTAGTGTGCCACCCTCTCCAGCCTCATCCTGTCCCACTCTCTTCCTCCTTCATGGCGGCTTAGCCACACCAGCTTCCACTCTTTCTTAGATGTGCCACATTCTTTCCCCTTAAGTCTCATTTCTGTTCTTTAGCACTAGGCTTAACTGCTATATCCATGAGAAGTCCCTAACCACTCTAAGTTAGCTCCCTAAGTCCACAGGGAAATAGTCTTTATCACATCCCTTATCTCCTTCATAACATTTATCACAATTGTATATATTTATGTTTAGTAACGTGGTTTTTTTCTGTCTTTCCAACTAAATTGTAACTTGCATGAGGAAATAGCTAGCAAACAGACTGAAATTAATGGAGTAATAATAGTAACATTAATTGCATAGAATATCAACACTATAACAAGGCATGTGAATACTGAGATTAAATACATACTTTTTCTTAAATTATTGAAGACTGTTCAAGTTATCTAAATCTGTTATAATAGAGATAACATATATAGTAGAGATAACATATATAATAGAGATAAAAATGGATTTTTTTGCCCCAAGAATATTTTTTTTTCTGAAAGATTAAATTCTGCTATCATTGTCTGGGATTCCACTTGCCACCATCATCGGATGAGGCACCAACCAGAACCATAGATCCTTCTTATCCTTCTTTCTAGTCAGAGCACCAAACTGTTGGTTGGTGATGGCCATAGAGTCCACAGTGGAGGCCACATGCAAATCCACCAACCTCCACAGACCCACTTCCTGCTGTGTTCAGTCAAGCCCTTGTTGTAGTCAAGAAAGGACCACTGACAGCCTTCTCAGGCTTGGAGACTTTTTTTCCAGATATTACAAGATATATAAAGGTAGCCATAAGCTAAGATATGCAATATCATGTGATTATTTCACACCATGGAATTATCTCTAACTTTTGTACTTTTGCC
The DNA here is from genome assembly GCF_018350215.1 of Panthera leo. Lineage (NCBI taxonomy): Eukaryota > Metazoa > Chordata > Mammalia > Carnivora > Felidae > Panthera > Panthera leo. Next base: position 47,949,419 of record NC_056685.1, read on the forward strand.
TTGTCTATAGATGATACTTTTGAGGATTTATTTAAAGGTCAAGTGTTGATGGCTCATATATATTAAAGGAATTTATTAAGTAGCAAAAGTCCTTGAGACACAGAGAGAATACTTAAAACTTGAATCAAAATCTCTGAAAGAACTAGAAAAAGATGATAGACTGTGTAAAAACTATCGTTGAAATATTAAAAATAACAGAGGAAGAAAAGAAAATAGAAAAGAAATTTGCCATATTCTATTCAATGAACAAAGTACTAAGGAACAAAAAAAAATACATGAAATATACAATTTAAGCGATGATGTTTTAACTTTTGAATAAAGTAATTTTTATTTTTAGTAAAATGTGAAAAACCGTATGTTATTACCATGATCACTTAAAGTTATTGACATATTTTATATTATTTTCCAAGATTTGATACAATCAATCAATATATATTTTATTTTACTAAAAACTTACAGACAACTGACCAAAAACCTGGCTCATGTGGTGTATACTAGAAGCAGTAAAATTGTTTGGCAAATACATTGAAACACGTCCAAATACATACAAAAGTTACAACTGTTCTTTGATAAGTCTCCTTAGATGATATTTAAAACGTGGATAGTTATCAGGCCATTTCAGTTTAAAATTTTTCATGAGAGAGAGCCAAAGCATAAGAGACCCTTAAAAACTGAGAACAAACTGAGGGTTGATGGGGGGTGGGAGGGAGGGGAGGGGAGGTGATTGGTATTGAAAAGGGCATCTTTTGGGATGAGCACTGGGTGCTTTATGGAAACCAATTTGACGATAAATTTCATATATTAAAAAATAAAAAAAAATTATTCATGAGAGAAGCATCACAAAGCAGAAAATGAATGTCCTCAAATACATCTGTATGTCGTAGTCCCTGTCTCCCCTTTTCAGCCCCTCGTTGATGACTGTGCATCAGGAGTCTGGGGACTGTCGTGCTATCAAGTGAACTCATCCTCCAGGCCCTCAGCCTTTGTCTAATCTGCTCTCCTGCCTTTGCTCCACCCACTTCACCTTGTGAATGGTACCACCAGGGGTGCCCTGCCAAGTGTGAGAATCCCTCTACCATCTCTTCACCACCTTTACCTGACTATCACCAGGTCCAGTCAAATCTAGCTTGTTAATGTAGCATTAATTTACCCTTTCGCATCCATTTTCCACCCTTCCTTCCCTGGTTCTTACCTTTCTCTTGGGTGATGACATCATATTTACTGCAGTAACCTCCCATCTTGACACTCTCAAATTCACTTGTGATTGCTTCCCAAAGGATCTTTTTAAAAGACACATTTGACTAGAGGACCCTCTCTGATTATTCATAAATAACTTGCAAATTATTTCAGCTGAAAACCCAAATTTCTTAACCGTCATGATATAGCCTTTCCTGTACTAGTCCAGTCGCTCAGGTCCCACCATTGGAGACTAGATTGGAGACAGAGTACATATCCTCTAGAATATTTTTCCTCACTCTTCCCAGCAAAATGTATTATGCTTTGTGCTTCTGAATAGCTGTACTTTTTTCATATTTCTGGAGTCATATTTCTAAAACAGTTTAGTAAGTACTCATTTTTATAATATATAATGTTACAGACCCTGAGACCCGTGACTTTGTTTCCCTGGAGTCTAAGATCATGCTTGCCACACATGAAATGCACAATCAGGGTGCAAATTATAATGTATTGCAAGAATGATAGCCCCACCCCTTCTTCTCTTCCTCTGAGTCAGTACCTGGGATTTTCCCAGACCTGAACACTGCAGTGCAGTTTCCGGCAATGGTATATGGCAATGAAACATCATAACAATGGCATTATTTCATTATCAGGAACTATTTTCCAAACAATAATCATAAGTCTCCCCACAGTTTTCTAAATAATTTATTTTTAGATAGATATACATTAAAGGTTTATTTTTTGATATTCTATTAGTTCTGTCTTTAAATATTCCAAAGGATTAAGCACTTAGGTGTGTTGGGAATGGCAGGGATGAATTCCCTAGTGGAATATAAATTTGGTAAATTACAGAGTGGTCATATAACCTGTATCATCATGCCTTCAAGTTTGCTTTTGATTTTTCAGTAAGCCTCTCATAAAAAACAAAGCTTTAATCGTACTATATTGAACAGCCTCATCCCAGACCTCTGTAGATTTCATGGCATTACCCCCCAAAATTGTATGGCTGTAGTACCTCCATTGACTCCACTGATAAGCCACAAGTCCTCTTTTAAGATTTCCTGTAAACAATCTGCCCATGAACAAACACCTCTTTGTTTTAGAGGAAATTTATTTTTTAAATATTTATTTATTTATTTATTTATTTATTTATTTATTTATTTTAAGTTTATTTATCTCAAAGAGAGAGAGAGAGAGAACACGAGCAGGGGAAGGGCAGAGAGAGAGGGAGAACAGGCTCGGTGCTATCAGCACAGAGTATGGGGCGGGGCTTGATCTCAGGAACCAGGAGATCATGACCTGAGATGAAACCAAGAGTTGGTCTCTCAACCAACTGCACCATTCAGGTGCCCCTAGAGGAAATTTCTTGAGTCAATATGCACAAGTATTATTCTTCATTATTTAGCCACGTCCCATTAAGTTCTGTTTTACTTAGGTGAGAAGACAGATCAGTGTTAAAGAACATTTTTGATTTTCCTACAGCTTCACTCGACTAAAAATGAAGCATACATACATACACACCTGAATCTAGTCAGGAAAGAATGCTCTCTTCTGATCAAGAATACCCGTCCTCATTGGACTATCATAATAGTAAGGAATTATTTTGTATTGCATTAATAAGCCTCTAAATGTTTTGGATTCGTTCAGTATCAACATTTGTAATAGAAAATGTTATTCACAGTTTTAATTTATCATAAGGGGCAGTCTGGAGGAAGAAAATAATGTGCTAATTTGGAAAGTGCACTTGTGAATAATATTATCCATTTAAACCAGATAAAAGAAGACAAGATGGATGGAATGTTGAAAAACACTCGCATTTGAAAAGATGAGCAAGGAAATAAAGATAATAAAAGAGATTGCACAAAAGTAGAGAATACTAACATGCTTGTGAAAGACAAAAGACTCATGTTTCCAGAAAAAGACAATTGTTAACTGTGCAAAATGCTACAGGCAAAGCAAACCAAAGCATTCCTATCCCCTGCTTCTCAGGCACACCTACTCTTCCTTTCGTCACGATTACACAGCCACATGGAAAAATAAGATTTTTGATGTGACTCCCTGAAATGTTCCACCTTTCCCTTTATCCCTTTCGCAAGATTAAATGTTCTAAGACCCCCACACCTACTCAAATCAAACACATAATTTGCTATTTGGAGGGGCAAATATTTTATTGAATTCTGAGGTCAAAACACTAACCAATATTTATTATATTCACATAACTCAATATCAGGTTTCAGGTCTTATGGCTTTTTAGTTAAAACTGTGTAATTTTTAAAGTCTATAAGAATGTTCAAATTTTGGTTTTCTTCAAAACTAAAATAAAGGGGTGCTTAGGTGGCTCAGTCAGTTGTGTCCGACTCTTGATTTCAGCTCAGGTCATGACCTCACAATTCATGAGATTGAGCTCTGCACTGACATTTTGGAGCCTGCTTGGGATTCTCTGTCTCTGTCTCTGTCTCTGTCCCTCCCCTGTTTGTGCTCTCGCACTCTCTCTCTCTCTCTCTCTCTCTCAAAATAAATAAACATTTAAAAAATTAAAATAAAAAGGAAAAGGAGAAATTGGAAAAATATAGATGAAAAAATTGGCATACCAGTGATCATATTTCTAATATGTAAAATGATTCTTTAAAACGATTTCAAAATCGGTGTTTCAACAAACACCGAAAATTCACAAAAAGGAAAATCCAAATGACCTATCGATATCTGAACAAGTAGTCAATCTTTCCATAATAATTCATTTATTAATCCAACAAATACTTACCGAGACATATTTTGCATCTTTTTCAGATGAAAAAGCAGAATACCATTTTTCATATCAAACAATGGTAGTTCTAAAAATATGATACTATTCAGGGTTGATAAGAGTGTGGAGAAATGGGCACTTCTAAATCTCCCATTTAGATATGGGAGAGTTTCAAAGGGGTGTAGTATTTCTCCATGGCAGGGAGCCACATATTTCAAAAGTCGTGCACTTTCATTCACCTAGAAATTCTACCCCTAGGTAGAATTTATTTAAGTAAATAATCAGATACGTTCATAGGATTTATGTGCAACAATATTTATTGCAGCATTATTTATAATAGCTCCCAAAGGAAACAAACAAAATGTCAAATGGTGAGAAATTGGTTAAATAAATCATGGTGTGTTTGTACAACATTTAATAAAAGTCATTTGGAAAAATAGTTAATGGCAAATATTCTTGATATGTTGACAAGTTTAAAAAGCAAATATTAAACTAATATATATGCTATCATCCTGATTTTCTGATTGTTTATAAATGTTTAAAAGTACCCCCAAATATAATATAGTTACATGTGAATATAATATTTGCACATAATACTATAATATAAACTAAAACGTTGACAGTGATGACCTCTGAAGGCAGGACTCAGGAGAGTTTTTAAAAATGTGTTTCCTCATCCCCAAAGGCAAGGGAATTAAAAGCAAAAATGAACTACTGGGACCTTATGAAGATAAAAAGCTTCTGCACAGCAAAGGAAACAACCAACAAAACTAAAAGGCAACCAATGGAATGGGAAAAGATATTTGCAAATGACATATCGGACAAAGGGCTAGTATCCAAAATCTATAAAGAGCTCACCAAACTCCACACCCGAAAAACGAATAATCCAGTGAAGAAATGGGCAGAAAACATGAATAGACACTTCTCTAAAGAAGACATCTGGATGGCCAACAGGCACATGAAAAGATGCTCAACGTCACTCCTCATCAGGGAAATACAAATCAAAACCACACTCAGATATCACCTCACGCCAGTCAGAGTCGCCAAAATGAACAAATCAGGAGACTATAGATGCTGGCGAGGATGTGGAGAAACAGGAACCCTCTGGCACTGTTGGTGGGAATGCAAATTGGTGCAGCCACTCTGGAAAACAGTGTGGAGGTTCCTCACAAAATTAAAAATAGATCTACCCTATGACCCAGCAATAGCACTGCTAGGAATTTAGCCAAGGGTTACAGGAGTACTGATGCATAGGGGCACTTGTACCCCAATGTTTATAGCAGCACTCTCAACAATAGCCAAATTATGGAAAGAGCCTAAATGTCCATCAACTGATGAATGGATAAAGAAATTGTGGTTTATATACACAATGGAGTACTACGTGGCAATGAGAAAAAATGAAATATGGCCCTTTGTAGCAACATGGATGGAACTGGAGAGTGTTATGCTAAGTGAAATAAGCCATACAGAGAAAGACAGATACCATATGGTTTCACTCTTATGTGGATCCTGAGAAACTAACAGAAACCCATGGGGGAGGGGAAGGAAAAAAAAAAAAAAGAGGTTAGAGTGGAAGAGAGCCAAAGCATAAGAGACTGTTAAACACTGAGAACAAACTGAGGGTTGATGGGGGGTGGGAGGGAGGGGAGGGTGGGTGATGGGTATTGAGGAGGGCACCTTTTGGGATGAGCACTGGGTGTTGTATGGAAACCAATTTGACAATAAACTTCATATATTGAAAAAATTAAAAAAATTAAAAAAATAAAAAATAAAAAAAATAAAAATGTGTTTCCTTTAAAAAATAAATGTGTTTCCTTTGCTTTTTCTCTATATCCTATTGTTTCCCTATTAAATAAGCACTGCTTTTATAATAAGAAAAAAAGTTACAAAATTGGATTTTTATAATTAGCTCTTTGATAACCTAAGAGTAGTTTCAGTATAGTGTGAGGGTGAAGGTTTTTAAATTTGGTTAAGTAGTGATTTGAAGAAGTAGAGGCAATCAATATAGGCTGTATCTCAGAACACTTGGCATTTAAGTGCAGGAAAAGATCCAAGGTTAGGTTTAGAGGGAAGTCAGGTTGAGGACAAAGGAGATGGAGAAATATATATATATGTACTATATATACACTTATATATTATATATATATACACTTATATATTATATAGTATATATATTATATATAGTATATATATAGTATATATATAGTATATATATACTATATATATTATATAGTATATCTACCCTATGACCCAGCAATTATATATATATATATTATTATATAGTATATATAATATATATATATAATTATATAGTATATAATATATATATTATATATATACATAATATAATAATATATATATTATATAGTATATATATATTATATAGTATATAATATATATATTATATATATTTATCATATATATCATATATATATAATACCTATTTAGGGTAAAGAGAAAAAGACAGTGGAGGAAAACATTCGTACATAGATTAAGGTAATTTACAGATATAATATCATTATTTACCCATGTAACTTTACATATAGGTATAAGTTAAGAGAAGAAAAATGCAAAATAGTATGCTATATAAAACATGTGTAAATATGACAAAATATTAGGTTGTATTAGTCAAGATTCTCCAGAGGAACAGAACCCATAGAATATATATGTATACACACACACACACACACACACACACACATGCATATACAAAGACAAGTTTTATCTATCCATATATATATATATATATATATATAGAGAGAGAGAGAGAGAGAGAGAGAGAGAGAGAGGTTATATGTAAAAATTATATATATTATGAAATTTACATTATAATTATTATAATGTAATATATAGTATCATAAATATTAATTATATTATATTAATTATATTATATTATATTATATTATATTATATTATATTATATTATAAATTAGAGAGAGAGAGAGAAATTTATTTTAAGAAACTGGCTTACATGATTATGCAGGCTGGCAAGTTCAAAATCTTAAGGGTCGGCCAGCAGACTGGAGACTCAAGGTCTGATGTTGCAGTTCAAGCTCAAAGACCTGTCTGCTGGCAGAATTCAGGCAGTCTTTGTTCTATTAAGACCTTCAAATGATTGCCCACATTATGGGCAAAGTCTACTGATTTAAATGCTAATCTCATCCACAAAAAAATCATCCTCACAGAAACATCCAAAATAACATTTGGTCAAATTTCTTGACCCTATCAAGTTGACACTTAAAATTATCATCACAAAGGTACTGATGAAAAATGAAAATAGTTCGGCCCGGTAGCAAGATTGCTAGTTTTTCTTAATACTGTCTTTAAATTTGTTACAGTAAAGGTTAGGCATAATTTATTAACAATGAACTCATGCTGTTCAAAACTCAGAAGGGCTTCAACTTTTATAATGCCTAATCTTCAACCACATTAACAATTATGAGGTCATTATACTATCTATACATTATCACTGACTCCTAGAATTCTTATCAAACACCAGTATACAATTACATTCCTGACCTAATTTGAGCATGTCCCATCAACATTTACAGAGTGGAAACATCTAATTACAAATATAGAAGTATATGGGACAATAGTATAAATATGTGGCAATTATATCTTTTGGGAAGCAGAGGTCATGCAGCCTGGGTTTTAGGCATAATGTTACCACTAACTGGCTACAGCAATTTGAATAATTATTCAAGGGACATGAGTCTGCCAAACTACAAAAAACAAGAGTGACACTTGCACACTAGCCTTAAAGAGGTGTTTTAAGGAATAGATGAAATAATAGATTTTGCTTTGAAAATATAAAGAGGTCCAAAATGAAATAAATATTTCTACAGTGATTTAGGGAAAATTAAAGAGGAATCAAAAAGGTGTCAGAGAGGAACAGATTTTACTTTCAGTCCCTCATAAGCTAATCAGAACTTCCAAACAAGGTCAGGCCTAAAAGGACACAAGTCATTGGTTAAGGGATGGGGAATGAGTAGATGTTTATCATCATAATGGTAACATCCAACATTTAGTAAATGTATAATAAGTGTTAGGCAACCTGCCATATATTGCCTATATTATCCCTTTTAACCGTCATAAAATCCTGAGAGCTGTTATTGCCATGTTATAGATGTGGAAAGTGAAACTCAGATTTGTTAAGGGACTTACCCAAAGCTACTACATGTGGCATGATGCTTCCTGAAATTTTCCCGTTGCTCTAGGCTCATGACAAGGGGGCCCCTCTGGATTCCAGGTTTTATAGTGGGAAGTTAAAGTACAAACCATCCCCTCCCCACTCCACATCTATTGAGCTTAGAGCTAGTCAGCCATGGAGAAAGGAAAAGTTTTTTATACTGAATAAGAGATTGAAACTTTAAGTAGATTTGACTTATTAATAACTGAGACAGTGACCAAAACGTAATGGAATCTTTTCAAGATATCATGAGGTTAAAGGAGAGATCTGATAGAGAATGGATGAAGTTTTCACATTTGTCTCCTGAGTTGAGAATATTCAATAAACCAGCTACATTTGAGGGTGGGAAATGGAGCAGTTATCCAGGATCCTTCAAGAACCTCCACATAGACATAAATATGTATACGGGGTTCATCAAACAATTCCAAACACAAACTGGGATGGGAGAGATACTGCCAATATAGACATAAGAATAGCCAATGGAAAATATTTAAAGATACACATATTACGAACAGAAATTATCTGTGGATTATAGTATTTATGAGGATGTCAGATGTTGGGTGAATCTTCTTTTGTTGTCCCAGAATTCATAACTAGGGTCCAAGCTGTGGATAAAGAGGCATCATGCACCTCAAATTCCAAAGACAGAATTGCAATCAGTCATTGCCTTTCCAGGCTTACTAAAAGGAGGCAGAATCAGTTCCACCGCCATGAGCCGCTGCTTCCGTGGGAAGATAAGGATAATCACAGCTGTGAGTTATCAGTCCAGAGAGGCATTTGACAGCTCTTTTCTCCTCCTTCCTTAGGGGAGACTGAATGAAGAGAATTAATCTCCTATTCTGGACAGACATATCCACAGGCACTAGACTGTTTTGCCAGCAGCCACCTAAGCAAGAGAAAAGAGAATGGACACATATGGTAAAGCTGAGAGAAGGGATGGCAGCAGTTATTACCTTTGGGCCACAACCTGGAATGTAACCAAATTACTTTCTTTCTCTGACCACTGAATTGAGAAACCACTGCAAAAATCGTATTTCATCAAATATTTAAGCAAGACTATTCCCTGGAAGAATTTAAATGTTAATGATTACCTATAGAATCCTTATCTCCCTTCTGGGTCTCCCACTATAAATCAGGGACTCTTCTTTCAAAGAAACAGTTGGCAGGTCTAATTGAGGAAATGAAATCCCTTTACACCCTTACCCCTTACATGTGAAATGTAAGTCACATAAGAGATACAGACAAAGCTATTTTGGGAAGGTATATATAACCTATAGATAATATCATATATAGTAGAGTAGTGTCAATGATACATTCTTCCCACTTGTAATATACACATACACATGTGCATGTGTATATGTATCCTTTCCATATGCACTATATAACCTTCCCATTAATCCTCTGGTCATATCATGCTTGTGAAAATTCATTTCAAAGTAAAATACTTAAAAATATTGATTTCATTACTAAAGTATTATACTAAAGTATTTATACTCGGAAAATACAGCAATATCTAAAGATGAAAATTAAAATAATCATAAACCTCTACTCATTAATAACTACTGTTAACATGTTGGTAAAGGGAAAGATTAATTGTAGTATTTTACTATATCAATATTGTGCTCTATGTAGTTTTATATCCCACTTTTAAATTCTTACTTATACACATATTTGTGCTTCCTTATTTGTGCTTACAAATAAAAGACTTGGAAATAAGTGTTTCTGAATGTAGAATACTAGCAATTATAGCTATGATAACATTAGATGCATGAAAAATGAAAGGTTTCCAGATCAAAAAAGAGAGCTTAGAAATTGAGTGATATATAAAGTATTTAACAAATGGTTACGGGTAATAGTCACTGGCTGATCAGAAGGGAAACCAGGCACAACAGTCAGCTTGTCTCCACACTCGTGTGTCTGGGCTGAGTATTACTCCTGCATAAGAGGAGACAAAGCCTTGAGAAGCCAAATAATCAAATGTCACACTGATATTTGGCAACAAGATCACAATTACCATCTAAGACCCAATTTCCTGTCCAGGGTTTTTCGTACTTATCAGGTTGCCTCCTTATATGAAAGCTTTCTGAAATGTATAAAGTGCTATTTAAATGTACATTCTAATTAATACTATCAATACAGTTAAACAAATACACAGAGATTAGTACACAGGACCAATGAAATATCCAACAGTAGGAGGTCCCCAATACACCAGACCTGGGAACTACTGTGACCTTTGTTCATGACATTTGTTCCCTAAGCTTGGTGTGGCATTCCCCTTCTAATACCATCTGACCTTTGAAGACAGCCCTACACCTGACAAAATTTGTTCTGTACACCAACAGCACCTCATTCATACCCCTCTGTTAGAGTAAACCACATGTGTACCACCCTCCCGATGTCTACTCAGAAAATAGAAACTTCTTGCTAGCAGACACGTGCTTATTTATCTCTGAATCTTCAAACCTTAACAGTACTTGGAACAAAGGAGGCATTAAATGTTCAAAAACCAGAAGAGATCGCTTTGCTAATTTCAACAGCATCCCGTTCACATTTAAGGGAGGCATTACAGAGAAGTTTTAAGTTCTTTAACAAACATTTGTAGTAGGCATTTTAATTTTTTTAATGTTTTATTTACTTTTGAGAGGGAGAGAGAGTGTGTGAGCCAGGGGAGAGGGAGAGAGAGAGAGAGAGAGAGAGAGAGAGAGAGAGAGAGAGAGAGAGACACAGAATCCGAAGCAGGCTCCAGGCTCTGAGCTGTTAGCACAGAGCCCCATGCGGGGCTCAAACTCATGAACTGTGAGATCATGACCTGAGCGGAAGTTGGCGGCTTAACTGACTGAGCCACCCGGAGGCCCCTGCAGTAAGGCATTTTATTAGTCAACTTCAGAAAAATCTCAGTTCCAATTTAAGATACTTTGTTGTATTCTCAAGTCATGTGACCCAGCTTGGGTTTGGAAAACATGATTACTTTAGGACTGCTAGTACTATCATAGGACTCATACAGACAAATATAAAGATTTCCTGTGCTCCAATAATTTGGTTATATTTTATAAAGAGCATAAGACATGAGCAAAAATAGCTATGTTCCAAGGGAGAACGTGAATTCTGTTAGGCAGTTAGGAAGAAATAAGGCCATCACCAAAAATACAAGCAAAAAAAAAAAAAAAAAAAAAAATTAAGCAATTCCTAGTAAGCTAAATACTTAAGGAATAGATATATTGAACTGCCATACAAATACTTATATCCATGACCCACTGGGGTCCTAATCTTCACCCTAATATTTGATTCATGTTAAATTGGAGCTTTAATAGCTACATTATCTATCTACCACCTACTTACATTCACCCTTTCACGGTCAACAAATACAGAGGCACCAAAGTGTGCCAGACTTTGCTGTTTCTTTTAAGTAACTCAGTTTTTTTCATTTGCATTACAGAAAGTTGAGCTTCTGGGACTGTCTCAGTGCCCTAGAAATTTAATTAATACCAGAATCACGAACACACTTCAGTCTTTATGGCGTAGGGGAAAATACTGAGAAGTGAAATATCAGCAAATAGGGCCAAGAGGCCTCCATGGCAGAAGCAGTGTCATATAAAGGTAAGGCCGAAGGCTGCAGGATCTAACAGGGTTGGGTTCAATTCTTGCCTCAAATTCTTACTCCCCCATTATCAGTTTCCTCATCTGTAAAATAGCAATAAATACTTCATAAGTTTGCTGGGGAATCAAACGCAGTAATGGGACACAAAGTGTTCCAAAGCGCCTGACCCCCAATAATTGGTATAATGCCAGATTCCGCTTGGAGAATACTAGAAATGTTTCCAAGTGAGCTCCGTTCCCGCCTCGCCCCACTGGCGGCCCCTGACGGCCAGCACAAAGACGGGTCCCCAGGGTCCTGATCCTACAGTCGCCTGGGGAAAGCGCCCTCAAACAGGCCGCCCCTTGCTTCAGGTTTCCAGGCCACACCGCGGAATCACTGGGCAGGACCCGCGGTTACACAGCTACCTCGCCCCCACCATTTCCACCGAATTTATCAGAACGCGGGCCTCCGTCCATCTCCCACCCACAGCGCCGCCGACGGCTCAGAAAAGGGCTTTTACTCTACAGCTAGGGCTTATCTCCTCCTGAACAGCAGCACGATGCCGCCCCGCACCCCTGGCCGCACTGCCGGCTAACTCCTGAATCTCCACGGCCAGGGGTCAGAGCACCACCGCCAGGCATTCGGGCCGGGATGCTCACCCGCTCCATGCCGCTAACTGCAGCTGGCCACTGGCCGGGGCCGTGAGCCTTGGCCCCGCCTTCGACTTCGCCCGCGCTTGGCCGCCTTTATTCAGCGTCGGCACTGGGTCACCTCCTACTCAAACGTCAGCAAAGAAAATATTCACAGAAGGCGGCACTACTGCGCGCCACACTAGAGCCGCACTTAGCACTTTCCGCGCTATCTGCACTTCCGCGTTCTCAGGAGCCAGGCAACCTTGCCGCACTGACGAGGAGCCGTCCCCTCTGACGCGTGGTCCCCAGACCCAATCGGAGGCAGCACCAACTAGCCCTAATTTGCATAGAATCCTGTATATAGGCTCAGGGACAGAGGCCTCGGCCGCTTACAAGCCAACCGCCACATCTAAAACGTGGTTTTTCTGCAGTGGAGATGCCTCCTTCCCTCAAATGTAACCCGAAGTCACCTCAGGAGCCCAGTGTGTATGTGTACCATAGAACGAGGTCTCCACCCGGTACCGCACGCCCCACACTACATCCTATGCGAGCGGCGCTGGGCCCCTACTGCAAGCACTAACCGCCCACACCTCTCCCCGGAAGCCCAAAGCCCGCCGCCTGCAACCCGCAGCTACCCTCCGGGACAGGTACTTTCAGGGCATCGGGCTGGATTTCACCCAATGCACCGATCTGCGTCTAGATTGCACATTCACACAGTAAATGCAAAGTGTTCGCTCTTTTCTTGACGTCCTGGGGGCCCTTAAAAGGGCCTTTAGAAATGTGGAGATAAGCCGCCGGGACTGCTCAGCCCCCGAAGCCATACAACGTGCGGCCCTGGCGTTTCAACGCGTACACCACGTCCATTGCCGTGACTGTCTTGCGCTTGGCGTGCTCCGTGTAAGTCACTGCATCGCGGATCACGTTCTCCAGAAATACTTTAAGCACTCCCCGGGTCTCCTCATAGATGAGTCCCGAAATGCGCTTGACACCCCCTCGGCGGGCCAGCCGGCGGATGGCGGGCTTCGTAATACCCTGGATGTTGTCCCGTAAGACCTTCCGGTGGCGCTTGGCTCCTCCTTTTCCCAGCCCTTTGCCGCCTTTCCCGCGACCAGACATCCTCTCAGTACGCAAACACCTGAAAGCCGAAGAGCAAGAAACTAGGGGTACGAGACTGGAGACCAAGCTTTATAGTGCCTGGTGGCGGACCTGTTTGAAAACCTCAAGCAAGTGGGCGGAGCTCTAGGCGCGAAGGGACTTTTTTTTTCCACCCTCCCAAAATGAGGGAGGGAGCTGTGAGGAGAAGGAGCTGACTTTCGTTGTTTGCTTTCTTGGGAAAGCTTTTTGGTACTTTTACTGTAAAATTGAGGAAAGACTCATTGGAATTTCGTTTTCTCAACGCTTGAATAAAAGTAGGCCAGATTTATGTGCGCTGGATTCCTCTCCCCAGCTCCTCCCTCCCGTGTCCCCCCTATACCCATTCTCGCGCGCGATTTCTAGGAATGCTTACTTTAATAACAGCATTCCCAGACTAACATGAAAAATAAAGAGTAGCCGGGAATGCATTATATCTTGTTAGATTTCAAAGCAATTAGCTTTACACCTTTTCATCTGTGGATCTTTTTCAAGTCACTAGTGGGAGGCAGAGGAGATTTTTTAATACTTTTTTCTCATTTGTGACCCACGCAAAGAAAGAATTAAAATTGTTTCAAAAAAGATCTTATCCCCTCCTCCCTCCTCCCAGACTTTCCCTTATCACTGCTTGTGCGCCCTTTACAGATCATTCTGCCTCCTCTGCCCTCTTCCCCAACCCCGCGCACTTTTGCTTTTCAACAAATAACGATTTCTATGATTATTTAGTTGAAATAAAGTAAATTTCTTATTTCATTCAAACTTTAGGTTCTCACATCTTCCACTTTAAAATTCAGAGGTCTTAAAATAATAGAGCCCATGATCGTAGCTTTGAAGAGTGATTTGTACTGCAAATAGCTCATCAGGAGGCTTTCAATCTTTTTCTTAAGAGAATCCCTGAACAAAACGAAACTCTCAGTAGTTTCACCGCTCTAGGATACAGGACTCTGTCCTCCCAAAAGGTTTTATTGATAAAAGGCAGCAGTATTTAGAGGATGATTCATAACTCTCTCCCAGGCACTTAACATCTGGAGGAAGGAATATTGTAGTAAATTGTACTCCCTGTCCCGAGTCTTTAACTTTCTAAAAAAAGCTTTATAGTAATTTTTTCGATAGGTATAAATGCTTATAATTTACCCATCCCTACCCATCTCCATAACACATTTTTATTGTTAGTGATAAAAGAGTCCTCAGAATACTGTGTGTATGACTGCAAAAAATCCTGAATACTCATATTGTACTACATGACTTTAACCCTTGACAGGAAGAAAGAAAAGTCTATCAGATCTTGAAGAGATTGGGATTCTTATAATAGTAAATTGGTTGATTAACTTATATTTTATTAAGACTAAAAAATCAAAGAACATTTTCAAGTTAGAAATCCTCTTGCTGACAAGAATAAAAGGAAAACATATCCAAAATAATAATTGTTAAAAGTTTCCCTTAATATAGGCAAAATTTAAGCAAAATTTACAAAACTCATATCAATAACATGTTAATAAATGCACCGGAGGTTTGTCTATTATTCAGTTTATCTAGCAGTTGTTGGATGCTTACTAACATATTTAATCTTCAAACACTTTGGGATACCTACAGAGCTTATCAACTGGTAAGTGGTACAGCCAGAATTTGGACCAAGGCAGTTTGGCTCCAGAATGAACGACTTAATCATAACAGTATACTGCTTCTCAACTTTAAAGACATTTATTGAGTGTCTACTATGTATATATAGGTTAATCATTGTTCTAGGCAATAAGGACACGTACAGAAATAAGCAAAAATGTGATTTCATTGCAATCAAATCTTTAATTAGGATGGTGGGAAGGTAAATCTGTTTTACTTTTAAATGGATACTATAATCCACATAAAATGTTGCTTATTTTAATGTGCTTAAAACAAATAGGATAATTGTATAATTGTTAAATTATGTCAGTGAATTGTTAAAAAATAGTTTCTTATAAAAAAAAAAAAAAACTTATTTTGTTCCAAATGCTATGGCTCTGCAATTTAGGTAAGTACAGTTGCTACCATTCTTTTTAGCCTTTTCAGGACTGGAGCACCACAGGGGCAGCAGAGGACTGGGAAAGGGAACTACCAAGTGCCACCAGAATGTCTTAGGCGACCATATTGATTTCCGGACTCCTCTACAAGGAGACCCTCAGTCTCCTTGGAGAACATGATCAGCAGCGCGGTGATGAATAAGGAGCAAACCAGGGCCAAGATTTTTTGCTTCAGAAACTGTGCTGCTCCTGCGGCCTCTCCTTGGAATCCAGAGACTCTTTTCAGGCTCATAACCTCAAAGACAAGAGATGTTAGGTTTTGGCTAACCGACCTTGTTGCAGTCTCTGAGGAAAGCATTCACGTCTAGTCTAGCACTCTAGTTTCGCAGTCCCTAGAAGCGAAGATTGGCAACCTGTGAATGGCAGAATTGCTCAGGGATCCAGTGTCATCTAGGCTGATTAAGATAGTTCAGATGGTCAGTTCAGTCCGAGGCATCTTTTGGGGCCAGCTCCCCACACTGTTGAGTAACAGCAGGCGCATCTGAGTTTGCAGGATACAAGGCGCGCATGTTTAAAGAAACGGCAGGCAGGCGCTTGCCCACAAGCGCGGGGTCTGGAGTCAGATAATTAGCTGGTTAGGATGCTGTATACGGTGAGAAAATCCACCTACCGGGCAGAGCAAAGTACGGCTCACCCTGCGTCCTCAATTGCTTTTAGTATTTCTTGCTGGAGTGCTTCCTACTTGTAGACAGAGTAGCTCTTCCAGATTTTTCAGTTTCTAACCATGGTTCCTTAATTCTTAAGACGTTCCTTGGAGCAAACTTGCACGTTCAAATCTCAGGATGCACTGAATTCAACGGAGGCCCCAAACGCAGAGCGGTCGGGTCCTGCGTATTCATATGGGGGGTTATGTAAATGAGGACTAGGAGTTTGCTCTTTTGATTGGAGAGAGCTGGAGAAGGCGGTCCCTCAACCAGGAGCGCTGGTTGGAAGCGGAGCCTGCCTGTCATTGGCCAATAGAACTGAGGATGTTGCTGCGCCCAATGAGAAGGCACCGCCTAGTGTCAGCACAAAGTCTTAAAGGCAGTTCCGGTGTAGTACTTCACATTCACTTGCTCAGAGCTGGATTGCTGCGTTTCGCTTCGCAGGCAGGAGTTTTTGGCGAGAGCTAAACATGTCTGGTCGTGGAAAGCAGGGCGGCAAAGTGCGGGCAAAGGCCAAATCTCGGTCCTCCCGCGCGGGCCTCCAGTTCCCGGTCGGTCGAGTACACAGACTGCTGCGCAAAGGTAACTACGCGGAGCGAGTAGGCGCTGGGGCGCCCGTGTACCTGGCGGCGGTGTTGGAGTACTTGACAGCGGAGATCCTGGAGTTGGCTGGCAATGCCGCTCGTGACAACAAGAAGACCAGAATAATCCCTCGCCACCTGCAACTCGCCATCCGCAACGACGAGGAGCTAAACAAGCTGTTGGGGAAAGTCACCATTGCTCAGGGCGGCGTCCTGCCCAACATCCAGGCCGTGCTGCTGCCCAAGAAGACGGAGAGTCAAAAGGCGAAGAGCAAGTGATCCTGACGCCACCACAGGGGAGCTGGCTTTCCCAGCAAAGGCTCTTTTCATAACCGCCCGCAGTATTTTTCAATATACTCGATGTCATGGAAGGCTGGCGGGATTTAGTGGGGAGGTGGGCGGCGAGGGGCCCGCCAAGTCCAGGGCCAATAAAGTCGGTGAAAATCGTGTGGTGGAGAGAGCTATGTAGTCTCGGGGACCTTCCGGATGACCCGGGGGGCAACCGGGAGACCTCTGGAGCAGGTACTGGTGGGCTGGCTTCAGCCGCTTTGTGGGCTACTTTGGTCCGCACCCTCGAGGCGTTTTGTGGGCGGATAAAGGAGACCAGGAGGGACCCACTGGCTTGGAATTGGGCAGAGTTGGGGTCTCTCCCTACTCGCCTTAATGGAAAAGACAGGCCGAGTAGGGTGCGGTTGCGGCAGGGGGATTATTTTTACACCTCTTTCCCAGGGCTTTCACTCTTCTGTCTTGTCCCGGCTGTTCAGGAGGACCCAATTTGGAAGACGCAGTAGGGGCTAGTTGGTGTCTGGCAGGACGTTGGCTTACTGGCCATACTTTTCAAAAGGTGGAGTAACTCTCAGTCTTGGAAGAGTGGTTCTGATGACACCATGTCAACAGATTTTTCTTAGCCTAATAGCTGTTGTGTTTACATGCTTTGGATAGCAGGTATTTTTATATACACACTTATGTTCACATTTCTTTAAGGTGAAGGAAACATCCAGTAAGATGTGTAATACAGAAGCATGAGTCATGAGTAAATTTGTTCTCCTGACACTCATGTTGCATAACAGTGCAGTGTCTTTAGTCATGAGTTGCTTATGCTTAGGAGCTTTTAAAATGATTTTCTCATGATGGCCTTGTCTCCACCATATTATACTCCTTTGGAAATGTAATCAATTTGATTTTGCTTCCTAACAACAAATAACTTGCTTGAAGTCTTTTATGTTCCCCCATTGGCATGGAGTAAAGATCTCATCCCAACAGTCTTCTAGGGTTTGCATTGCTTAATTGTACAGTAATGCTTAAATAAACATGGGATGTGTGAAAAGGTAAGGGTAAATGACTTAAGTGCAAGAAGAAACACGTCTCAGATCAGGAATCCATATTTAAAAGTTTAAACCCTAGCCATCCTATTCTGTCCTCAACTGACCCTTCTGTCTTACCCTTTTCTGCAAGCTTCATCCTGGCCCACCAGGCCCACAAGTAGGATCCCAGTTCAGATTTCACATCTTTGGAGTCCTCTTTCCTATGAGTCAGAGTTGCAGTCTTCCTTTCAAAAAACAAACAAACAAACAAAACATATATATATATATTTCTTCATTTTGGTAGTGTGTGGCCCATTTTCCCACATTGACTTTCTTTATTTCTTCCCCAGTATTTTTTGAGGGAGTACAGCTGTGAATGAGGACAACTAGATTTCCACTCTCTGTGAGCTCACTTCTTTTTCCTGGTAACTGAAGACAGGACATTGAACAAAGAAATGTTAATATCAGAAAAAGAATCCCCTTCAGCTTCCATTAATACTTGTGTCTGTCTGCTGCTTGTGGAAATGAAGGTCGGGATTACTTCTCCAACATGGTCAACTTTGAGGGCTACACACATCTTTGTTAGGAGGCAGATTATTGCCCCCTAATTCCCCAGGAGAATAGACTCCAAGGGTACCATGGGCAGGTGCCAAGATGTCCACAGCTATTTATTTACTTCACTCCTACCTTCCATCCAGAAGGCTTCTTCATGTGTAAAATAGTCATAATACCAATTTTAAGGACTGAGATAGTTCATTTACTATACGTATGAGGCACATATTAGGTACTGAATAAATTAAAAGAAGTATGATTTCCTACAAGATCTGGGGTTACCCTTATAGGTTAAGGTATAACTGTAACAGGCTTTTGTTTGGTTTTGTTTTTTTAGCACACAATCATTAGGATAGTTCTCAATGTTACCACTTTGGGGAAATGGTAGGCAGTAGAGGACTGTATATATGGCATATAATATATATACCTACATATATGGCATATGTATATATATAATATAAAGTGTGTACATATCCAATGCTGGTTTTGACATTTAAGTCTTTTTTTAAATGTTTATTTAGTTTTGAGAGAGAGAGAGAGAGAGAGAGAGAGAATGAGTGGGGGAGGGGCAAGAGAGGGAGACACAGAATTCGAATCAGCCTCCAGGCTCTGAGCAAGTGGTCAGCACAGAGCCTGACTCGGGGCTCAAACCCACAAACTGTGTGATCATGGCCTGGGCCGAAGTCGGAAGCTCAACCAACTGAGCCACCCAGGCGCCCCGACATTTAAGTCTTAATTTTGTAAAAGATTTGAGGCATCTGAAAGGTTATTACCAAAATGGTGGCAAAACAAGAACAAGGGCCACCAAGACAATTATAAGAAAAAAGCAATTTTTCTTGTTCCTCTGAAGATTCACAGGAGTCTGTCTAACCCTGTTACATGAAGAGCAAGCCAGTCAAGCCTAAAAGTACAACCAGTGCCCCCTTTCCTGCACCACCTCCACTGCCCCAGGGATTGTTTCCCCTCAAATACTTCCCTTGCTGCAAGACTCAATCAGTCTCTCACCATTTCTGTCATTTATGTATTTGTTTGTGTGTTCGTTCGTTCATTCATTCATTCATTCATTCATTCATTTATGAGAAAGTGAGCACACAAACCTGCACCTCAGCAGGGAAGGGGCAGAGAAAGAAGGAGAGAGAGAATCTTAAGCAGGCCCCATGCCCAGCATGAGATCATTACCTGAGCCGAAATCAAGGGTTATGCTTAACCAACTGAGCCACCCAGATGCCCCTCACCATTTCTGTTTTCAAGGGTTTTTTTAAACCTGAATAATTTATTGGCTGTTAAAAATGCATACTTTTTGCATTACTTTTTGTATTACTTTGCAGTAAGCATGCATTTACTGCAAAATCAATTCAGCCTGTGATCCTCGATGAACAAATAATTCTTGCCGATGTATGACTGTTAACTGCAAAGGCCAACATTTCTTCAAGCACTAGACTGCATAGAAGATGACTTAGGACAGAACAGGTGGGACCTGAATTCTGATTTTTTAATACATTTACAATCCACAGTTGTATTTATAGACATACGTACCCTTTCCTGCCAAGATAAGTCATTCATGTGGCAGGCTGTGACTTGGGTAGGATTTATGCTTTGTTTTTCCTCTGGGACCAGTCTTGTCTTTGTTTCTCTGAGAACTGGTCTGTGTAGTTTTTTCTGCCTGGAATCAAAAGGTTTAGTCTGTCTCCGTAATTGGTGATGACTGACCTACTGTATGCACTCTTCACAAATGCCCTTGAAAGGTCATAGACCATGGTGTTCAAGGACTTCAGCTACGTGGAACAAGACTTAAGTTCAAGTCCACTCTGCCCCATACTAGTTAGGTGATTTTGGAAATGTTGCTCAATTTCTTTAAACCTCAGTTTTATTTATTAAGGGAGCATACTAGTAGAGTTTATATCAGTGGATTTTGCAGAGGAGTCATTGAGTTAATGTGAATGAGAGCACAAAAGTTTCCCGTGTAGAAACAAGTAATTATTATTTCTATGCGCAACTCGATTTAGAGTGAATTGCAATAATTGTGGCACCTGTTGAAATAGAAAAACATCACTCTAGCAATCCTGTGACTTTTCTGATAGCAACCCATGAAAACAAGCTTAGTGGCTGTTTTACTAATTACAGGACATCCACAAATCAACCTATAACAGGAAAGAGAGTAATAAATGGTTAAAGCTTGTTAACCGGTCAGATTCAAATCTTAATATGCATTCTCCCCGCCCCTAAAGACCGCCTACTTTGGAATTAATGGCTTAACTACACCCACGCAGATTAAAAACGGAACCTGTTTGTTCAACAACTTATTGCGTATATATTATGTGTGAAACCTATAATTGATAACCAGCTGTTCAGAAAAATGATTATAATATAATAAAAAAAAGATTACAGTATAACAGGCTACACGTAAAGAAAGGGAGATGTTTTGGCAAAACATCTGTTTCGGTAAAAGCAGGTGTTTCGGTAACAGGGAACAGAGGCACCTGTATCACTCAGCCTGGCGGGGAGAGTGGCACCTGAGATAGGCCTAGGTGTGTGAGTTAGCCTGACATGCTAGCGTGTTCCAGGCAGAGAGGCAGCACGCACCAAGGCAGGGGAGTCAGAATACAATGGCTGCAGTTGGATGTGAGAGGACCTAGGGAAGAAGGTCTGGCCTGGAGATAAGAATTTGGGAGTCATAACAAAACGGTCCACTAAAAATGGTCAGTGGCTAAAGTCATTGAGAGGGAATATACATACACAGAATATATGTATAGATGCCTAAGTGGCTGTACAGAAAACAGCCACAGCTGAACGGGATGTGGGGATCTATGAGATCTAATCTCCTGGCAGAAGAAGAGGAGCTGAGGAGAAGGAAGGACATGGCCCATGGAGACAGTCTGTCAAAGGATGGAGATTTCTCATAGTTTGGCTCCCTGAACTCCTGGACACCCCTAATTTGCTTATACTTTG
The DNA here is from genome assembly GCF_018350215.1 of Panthera leo. Classification (NCBI taxonomy): domain Eukaryota; kingdom Metazoa; phylum Chordata; class Mammalia; order Carnivora; family Felidae; genus Panthera; species Panthera leo. The sequence continues at coordinate 47,970,954 of NC_056685.1, forward strand.
CCATATAATTAGAAAATGCTCTTTAAAAGTTATTATGTTCTCCCACACAGGCAATGCAGACAGGCTGACTCAGCTTACCAATGGTGTTGGAATGGATATGGATTTTTACCATATGAATTTTCACTTTGCACAGACAGAAATTTGGGGATGTATCTGATGACAACGAGAGCATTTGTTTAAAAAAATTTTTTTTTAATGTTTATTTCTGAGAGAGAGAGATAGATCATGAGTGAGGGACAGGCAGAGAGAGACAGAGACACAGAATCTGAAGCAGACTCCAGGCTCTGAGCTGTCAGCACAGAGCCCCACGCTGGGCTCAAACCCATGAGCTGTGAGATCCTGACCTGAGCTGAAGTTGGACAGACACATTTGTTTAAAAAGCTGGGAAGAATGTTGGCAAAGGACCCTTTAATAATATATCCTTTATTATCATTCCATTTAGTTGAATATTTTTTTGAATATTGAATATTTTTTGAATATTGAATATTTAGTTGAATATTTTTACATGTTTTAATTTTAATTGAAGTTTTAAGTTTTAATCTTAAAGAAGTTACAGAAACAGTGGTAACTTATTAATTCATCAAACTAGTTATTTAATTTATTTACTTTCTTAAAGAAATATATATTGCTTATAAATATCATTTGTAGAAAGCTATAGTTATTCTTATTGAGGTACAATTGCCATATAACATTTTCAGCTGTAACATAATTGTTCAATATTTGTGTCTAATTAACAAATGTCACCACACATGGTGACGATTCTTGTGACCAGAACTTTTGAGATTTACTCTCTTAGCAACTTTCAAATATGCAATACAGTATTCGTAACTATAGTTACTGTGCTATATATTACATCTACATGACTTAATTATCTTATAACTAGAAGTTTTTACCTTTTGACTCTCTTTACCCATTTGGTCCAACCCCCTCAACGCACCTGCCACCTAAGGCAACCACCAATCTGTGGTCTGTATCTATGAGCTTGGCGGTTTCATTTTTATTGTATATATATGTGAGATCATATGGTATTTGACTTTCTCTGTCTGACATTTTTCACTTAGATAATACCCCCTAGGTCCATTCATGTTGTTGCAAATGACAAGTTTTTATTCTTTTTAATAGCTGAATAATATTCCTGTGTGTGTCTGTGTGTGTGTGTGTGTGTGTGTTTGTGTGTGTGTGTGTGCGCCACATTTTCTTTCTCCCTTCATCTATCTAGGGACACTTGAGTTTTTTCCATATCTCAGCTATTGTAAAAATACTGCAATGAACATAGGGGTGCATATATCTTTTTGAGTTAGTATAATATAGACTTTTTCAAATGTTTGAAATGAGAAATTTGACCTGGACAAAGTGATTTTCTTTTAATCAGCTAATGTTTAGTTTCCCAAGGGAGGGAAGTGGAAAGAAGAACAGAAAAAAAGAAAAAAGAAAAGAGAAAAGAAAAAGAAAGGAAGGCAACTGGCTTCAGGCAGATATGAAGTTACCACTGTAAAGCTTGACTTGGTTTTCCATATAAGGAGAGGAAATAAAGTTTAGGTGTTGAACAACGGATTTTAACACATACACACAGAAAAGAGAATGACAGCACATTTAGAAAGTAACTCAGGTCCTTGATAATTTTATCAAGTCATACAATTGAAAAGCCAGTACTGCTTAACTCCAGTTGGGAAGGAAGGAGGAATAAGTCCTGTATTGTTACCTTTTTTTTTTTTTTTAAGACAAATCAGACCAACCAATCTCCTCATGTGGGTTTATTTGCTTTCTGTTTTAAAGTACTTCTCAAATGAACTATCTTGTTCATTTCAAAAGCCCAAGTGGCAACTGCAACTCTAAAATATCCCTGGTGAAATTGTGCTTATTACAGAGAGAGATGTACAAATTCCTATTAAAATGAGAAAACATGAAGGAAGCAAGTGGTTGGCTTGAAAGAGGTGCAGTTTTAGATTGTGACAACTAAGAAAAACAACATGGTTTATAAAAAGGGTAATTTCTGGGGTGCCTGGGTGGCTCAGTCGGTTAACCATTCGATTTCAGCTCAGGTCAGGATCTCACGGTTCACAAGATGGAACCCCAACTTGGGCTCTCTGCTCTCAGTGTAGAGTCAGCTTTGGATCCTCTGTGTTCCCACCCCCCCACACACACACACCTCCGCCCCTCTCTCACTCGCATGCACCCTCTCTCCCTCTCAAAAATAAATAAACGTTTGAAAAAAAAGGGGGTAATTTCTGATCCCCACAGCTTGTGATCAGTGATGACTGATCATAGATCCAGACAAAACTAAATGGACCAGTCTTCAGGGACACAAAGACAGAGCTCTTTATCTGATTTAGAAATGATGATTGAAAGCAAAGTTTGTCCTAGGGTCGCTGGTCTGAAGAGTCCTGAACGCCTCAGCCCTCGGGGGATAGCTCAGAAACAGACTTGTCAGGCTTCTGTCCACTCTCGCCCTGTGGACTTTTGTGCTCAGACACAATTACAGAGGAGTCTTTTGGTTTTGATTTTTCATGGTCACAGAATGGCCTGGTCTGCTGTTGGCGTTCTATGACACGGTTTATGTTCCACAGAAAGCTATGGTGTGGCTGTGAGGCCAACCCTCAGCAGCACCAAGGCCTGGCTGACAGTCCAGACTGGTGACAAAGCTGTCCTGGGCTGCCTTCCCCTTTGTCAGTGGCTAAAGAAAAAATGTGACACCCGGAAGAGGGCTTGCTGAACCGTGGAAGTGGACAAGGGCATCTCAAGACAATTGCCGGCAGTGTCCAAGCACCATGCAAAAGAGGGAGCTACTGTCTTTGGGTGTTTCAGCCCCACATTTGTATACTTCAAACATCCCGATCCTCTAACAACATCCGCTTGTTTTCATGTTCATCAAGGAACTTTTTATCTTGAATCATTTTTTGTGTGTCTTTGGGTAGGGTAAGAATATTCTGGTTTCTTTAACATGATATAATCCATGTATCGCTCATAATAAATGATATTTTAAATTTATATTATATTTATATATACTTCTATATATATAATTTTTGTATGTTTAAATATAAATACTAAGTAAATGCCATGACCTCACTTTCCTCCCATCTTCCAATATCCTGCTCCCCATGGCCCAGCCCAAATAGAAATCACTGTTACTCTTTTTTTTAAATTTTTAATGTTTATTTATTTTTGAGAGAGGGAGAGAGAGAGAGAGACAGAGTGTGAGTGGGGGAAGGGCAGAGAGAGAGAGACACACACACAGAATCGGAAGCAGGCTCCAGGCTCCAAGCTTCATTCGGCACAGAGGCCCATGCAGGGCTCGAACGCACAAACCACGAGATCATGACCTGAGCCAAAGTCGGTCACTTAACCGACTGGGTCACCCAGGTGCCCCACCACTGTTATTCTTATTTGAACTCGTGTCAGAAAAAAAAAAAAATCCAACCCAACAAAAATATAGACATTTATTTATAAGCTGGCTAAGCCTCTGTTTTTGCATGCATAAAAATAAGGTAATAGTGTCTATCCCTTATCATAAAGCATTTAGTGATTAGTGTATGGTAAGGGCTCAGTAAATTACTGCTATTGTTATAATCATTACCTTATATTTTCTTTTTCTTTTTTTAAAAGAGTTTTTATTTTACTTTTGAGAGAGATTGAGAGAGAGTGAGAGCGAGAGAGCCAGGCAGGGGCAGAGAGAGAAAGGAAGACAGAGAGGACACTGTCAGTGCAGAGCTGGATGCAAGGCTCGAACTCACAAACCTGTGAGATCATGACCTGAGCCAAAGTCAGATGCTTAACCGACTGAGCCACCCAGGCGCCCTACCTTATATTTTCTCTGTGGCTTTTCTCTTTCCCTTTTGTATTACCCTGTGTCTCCATCAGTGTTTATGATCTATATCCCCTGCCTGCCTCCTGAGCTTCATAAGTCCTTCGCCCATTTCAGGTTCCCATGGGGTTTTCTCCCAGAGATCTCAACCTGAGCCTGTTCCGAACTAGACCAGTTCCCTTCGTTCTACTACCCCCTCCCTGGGTCTGAATTTCGACTCCCTTCATTGGGTACCCTGGGCGGGCTATCTAACCATTCTGTGCCTCAATTGACCCATCTGTAAAATGAAGGAAATGACAGTAGCTACCTCACTGGGTTGTAGTAAGCACTGAATACATTGATGCACACGAGGCAGAGGGCATGCTGAGAAGGCCTGGCACACAGCAAATGTTCCACAAGCGTTAGCTGCTCTTACCGTCCGTTTCCTCCTCTTCAGCACCATTATGCCTAACGAACCTGCGCCACACCCTTTATAAGTCCCCCGAATAACGAATAACGTCACTGCCATACAACCAAAGCTCTCAGCTGGAGACTATGCTCTTCCTTCCCTTTCTGTCTCATCCCTTCGATGACCTGGACTATCCAGTCTTGTGCTCTCTGTCCCTGAACTAGATCTTCAACTCCTCTCCTCCACCCTTCTGTGTTAGTCTGGGTGCTTGCCTGCAGTGGTCTCCCCCCGGGTCTCCCAGCTCTGGTGTTTCACCCTGCAGCCAGCCGATCCCCTACATCACAGCCAGGGTCTCATCCTGAAATGCAGAGCCTATTCTGGCAAGCACATTGTAGTTAACCATGTGCCAAACGCTACTCTGAGAGTTTTATGCTATGAACTCAGTTGTTATCTGTGTTCAATGACTTCTCCCTGTCTCATATATTATTTATTTACTCAATAAATCTTATATTTATTCAATAAATCAGGAACTAAATCAGCCAGGATCCTGCCAGGAAACAGATGGCATGGCCCAAACACGGTGAGTTGAGAGAAGTGTAATAACGGGATTATATTTTTTAATATTTTATTATTTATTTTTGAGAGAAAGAGAGAGAGAGAGAGTGGGGGAGGGGCAGAGCAAGAGGGAGACACAGAATCAGAAGCAGCCTTCCGACTCTGAGCTATCAGCACAGAGCCCAATGTGGGGCTCACCAACTGTGAGATCACGACCTAAGTTGGACACTTAACCAACTGAGCCACCCAGGCGCCCCAATGGGATTATTTACAATGATGTGAGTAGCGCACAGGGAAACCACATGGAAGGGGGTTAGTGACAGCTGGGCTCCACTACCACCCTTAGGCTTGATGGAGTGAAAGGAAGGAGTGATCACCAGACCTGGTAGGAGAAGGTTGAGTGGAGGGAGCCTGCATGACAGGAAGAACCAAGAGAATATAACCCAAGACAGCCATGCAGGGAGGGTCCAAGGGAATAGTTCCCATGACCTCACTTTCTTCCCTTCCTCCAGTGTCCTGCTTCCCATTGGCTGGCCCCAGTGAAAGCCAAAAGACAAAAAAAAGCCCATTGATGCAGTCTCCCCAGTTCAGTTTCCTGGGGCCATAGAACAGAGCAGAAACATGCAAAGAGGGGCTCTGGAGGGCCAGGCCTCTTAGTAATCTGAACGCAAAGTGAGCAGGCACCCACTGCCATAGGGGAAGAATATAACTGGGTCTTGCCTCGCATGACAAAGGTCACCCCCTCACATGACCCTTGATATACAGAGTGTGCTAACAAGAGCAAATAAAACAGATGAAATTCCCGTGTTCCTGAAGCTCCCACAAGAGTAGACCTTAAATGAAGTCCATAAAACTTACAGATGCCAGCCTGTTCTGCCATTTTTTCCCATATATATACCACTACTTCCTGTCTCTTCCAGTAGCCGACGTAGAAGCATGGGAGAACTCACACCCACTCTTCTTTGCTTCAGCTCCTTGAGTAGAACTAGCTCCATGTTTATTTATTTTTATTTTTTTAATACTTTTTTTAATGTTTATTTATTATTGAGAGACAGAGACATAGCATGAGCATGGAAGGGGCAGAGAGGGGGGAGACACGGAATCTGAAACAGGCTCCAGGCTCCGAGCTGTCAGCACAGAGCCTGACGCGGAGCTTGAACCCACAAACTGTGAGATCATGACCTGAGCTGGTCAGACGCTTAATGGACTGAGCCCCCCAGGCGCCCTGAACTAGCGCCACGTTTAATCTAAATGTCAATAAGGCTGGAATTTGTCGAAGAGCCGTTGGAATATTTTAGCGAGTGCCACCGTCTCTGCCAGAGTTTCCCAGAGCATGTTTTGCTGACCTCCTAGTTCTTAGCTTTGTTCTATTTAACAAACCTCTGACGTGGAGACTGCCAGTCAACCAGGGTTCCCTTAAGAGTTTGTTAAGAACAAAAATGACCAAACAAGCCTTTTATCATTAGCAAGTACACACAAGCTAACAGTGCCTAATGACCTGCCAGAAGGAGCTGGAGTAATAAATGCTCCCTATTTTTGTCAAAGGAATTGGTGCTGATAACTGTGTAACTAGGCTTGTAACAGTGGACATAAAGAAGACTGGATTTTCTTCACACTCACATGTGCCAGTTCTGAACTGATTGCTTCTGAGCTCCACGTTCAAACTTCAGTACTACTTCTGAGAAAAGAGACCGAATTCCTTTAGTGATTTTTCCATTTTGGTAAGCATGCTGTCTCTCTCAGTAGAGGGCACTGGAATGACTTTGCAGGAGGAAAGGGCGAATCTTGCTGGCTCAGGCTGCTGGTCGTTGTGGTGGGTAAGCAGTGAGGGTGCGAGGACACCCGGTGGCAATCTGTCCCACTATGTGCCCAGAATGCCCCGTCTCTCTGTGACCTGGCAACCTTGCCTCGCTCTGGGGACCAGCTTCCCGTAACCCCCCACCAGGGAGACCACACTCCAGGCCTCTGGCCTTCAGTGGTGCCCAGACTCCCTCACGTGCTTGCTTCCCCAGAGTTGATCTCCTGGGGTCCTTTCCTTGAGGTCAGAGAGAGTGACAGGCAGGCCACCTGCCTGCAGTGTGGGGTTCACACTACGAAGATAGCATTGAGTAGTTGTGACAGAGGCTGTATGGCTCACAAAGCCCAAAATATCCACCATCTGGCCCTTTACAGAAAGTTTGCTGATCCCTGTTCTAGTCTAATAGTGGAAACGAACAAATAAAAATACAAAATAAAAAAACCAAATAAACGCAAAGCATCTATTTAAATAACTGGGTTGCTCTAATAAATGTGGTATGTTATTCTTTGCTTTTTTTTTTATGTTAACCATAAGGTTTTTCATGAACATGTATTTTATGAATAAACTCTCAGTACAAATTATGGATTTTAAAATAGCTCCTCCTATGATCTGTGTTACTCAGCAATAAGAACGGCCGTAGATGTTGGATTTGTACCCTGCTTGCATTTTGATTCCCTTATCACTCAAAAAAGCCAACAAGTATTATTTGAAGGTATGGAGTTTTTTGTCTGTATGTTTTATTTTTTGTTTTGCAGTTAAGTCCCTAACTATGGCAACCTTTATCAACTCCCAGAAAAAAGTCCAGCTTTCATAAAGATAGAATGACCTTTTCGTTTGTGGGTAGTGTATTTTATAAAATCAGACAGGATTTCAGAGCTATTTTAATATCTGTTTTTCCCTTCTCCCTGCCTGAACTTTGGTTGTTACCTTCTTTCTTTACTCTCATTCCCCATTTTATTGGAGTCAAGGTTGCTGGGTGAAGTGATAATGGAGTTAATTCTGTTTTTCCCTGGACTCTAATTTTTCTTGAGATTCTATGGATATAAACACTATCGCATTCTAAGTTTCCTCCCAAAACATTGGTATACAAATCTCCAAAACAAAATTTTTTTTAACGTTTATTTTTGAGAGAGAGAGAGAGACAGAGAGCGAGCGGTGGAGGGGCAGAGAGAGAGGGAGATACAGAATCCAAAGCAGGCTCCAGGTTCTGAGCACAGAGCCCGACGCAGGGCTGGAACCCACTAACTGTGAGATCATGACCTGAGCCCAAATCGGATGGAACCACCCAGGTGCCCCGACACATTTTTTTTTTTTTTTTGCATCTCACAGCATTATTCAAATGTTAATTCTCCTAGTTATCAGTTATTTATCTCTTGTAAATGTGGTACAATTCTTACTAAATAGGGATTCATTATGGTAAATTGCAATACAAGACAACTTTTAGGCTTCAGAAGCCTAATGAGGGGAAATAGCCTGTTTGAATATGGTAACAGATCAAGGAAAAACATGTATGTGGGAATCCATGGTCTTTTCTTTGCAAACTTATTATTTTTTTTTAAACAAAATGTTTTTCCTATTAGGGTCGCAGCACTATTAAGGTAATCAGTTGATATTTAGTATTTTTAACCTTTCAGAGAAAACATTTCCACTTTTAAAAAACTCATTTAAAAGATTTTTAAGATTTTTAAAAAGATTATAAAGATGATGAAAAGGTCTTTCACCGCTACATGGCATGTAATAGCTGTCAGATTATTTTTTTCCAAATTGTTTATTAGCACAGGTTAAATAAAATTCTTTTAAAAATTAGTATTGGTAAGTACCGTATTCAAGGTATGGGACAGAAGTGATATAGACACATGTTTATTTCTTGAAATTTCCCTAAGGACCTTGAAGGTAGGAACCTCATCTGATTTTGCTTTACACTGTTTTCCTAGCACCTAGCTCACAGCAGGTGCTCAGTAACTATCTACAGAATGAATAGTTTATTTCTCATGTCTCCTTAAGCCAGGAGATACCTCATTCCATCAACTACCCTTTCATTCTCCAACCTCTCCTTCTCTACTGTCTATTGACCCTCAGCAAAATTGAGCATGCTGATCAAGCAAAACCCTTCTGCTCAGCCAGTCTTCAGCCACCTGCCCTCTGTCCTACCTACTTCTCTTCACAGCCAAACTATAAGGCATTCTTAGAAATAAGAGGGGCACCTGGGTGGCTCAGTCGCTTAAACGGCTGACTTTAGCTTGGGTCATGATCTCGTGGTCTGTGAGTTCGAGCCCCGCGTCGGCCTCTGTGTTGACGGCTCGGAGCCTGGAGCCTGCTTTGGATTCTGTGTCTCCCTCTCTCTCTGCCCCTCCCCTGCTCACACTCTTGTCTCTCTCAAAAATAAATAAACATTAACAAAAAAAAAAAAAAAAAAAAAAGAAAGAAAAGAAATAAGAGAACTGTGGTAGGGAGACTTATTTTGGTCTCATAGAGGTCCCAGCTCTGACCTTTGCTAAAAGTCCTTCATCCCAGGGATGGAAAGAACAGAAAGATTTCCCCACAGCTCATTTATACCTTCCTGAACCCGGGACTGGGTGTGTAGAAATTATCCATACCTCTGCTCAGTGACAGCTTTGAACTCTAGAAGTGCTGCCATAAAGGCCTGTCCTCCAAACGGATTCTGACTGATGACCATTTTCATATAGTAGATGTGCTGCAGTCAGAATTGAGGACACAACCTGAGTGTGCAGTTGTATATGAGGTGGTGATTGTGGCATCTTCTGTGGCCTGAAGAATTACTTGATGAAGTAAAAGGAAGTTTAAGAAATATTAAAAAAAAGTCTCCCAACTCTGTATAAAGTGGTATTTTACGAAGAGCACAAACTGGAATACACAAAATGAGAATTGAAACTAAACAGAACTTGGGGCACCTGGGTGGCTCGGTCGGTTAAGCGTCCGACTTCGGCTCAGGCCATGATCTCACGGTCCGTGAGTTCGACCCCGCGTCGGGCTCTGTGCTGACAGCTCAGAGCCTGGAGCCTGCTTCAGATCCTGTGTCTCCCTCTCTCTGTGACCCTCCCCCGTTCATGCTCTGTCTCTGTCTCAAAAATAAATAAACGTTAAAAAAAAAAAAAAAAAAAGAAACTAAACAGAACTTTGGGTGTTGTCTAGGACTTTACGCTGACTCTATGCCATATTGTTGTGGTGATCCTTCACATCTTAAGCCCAGGAAAAAAGAGTAAAAGGAATTTCAAAATGACTTTAAGGGGCAATTAATGTATAACAAAGTGACACTTTGAGAAGGAGACAGTAATATCTATCCATATTATCTGCTTAGAGATTTGTATCAAGCTTAGCAGTGATCGAACCAGTTTTTTGAAAACATGACATAAATTATGATCCTGATGGTTAAGTGTCGACTCAGAACCGACCCAAGTTTTGAACTGCTGATTCCCTTTTCCTGCAGATATGGCTAACATATAAAATGTGTCAGATTGTGCAACTGACTAGTTGCACATACAATTAAACTAGTGATATTAGGAAATGACTTTAAGATAAACTGTCAACAGCTCCCTTAATAAATGTGAAAACACAAATCTCTTGGACAAAAATACAAATTTTAAGCAAGAACATTAAAAATTTGCAGACCAAATACCGAAGAACGATTGTTTACACTTAGATTATAATATTGACTTGATGATGATGTAACTGTGTTTCAATCTTGTATCTAAATGATAAAAGATTCAATTCACTTACTGGCCTGCACTGATTATACCAAAAACAAAAACCTCCAAATGATCCATAGACTGCTTTGACAGGATTTGCTTTAACCCAAAGAGTAACTTCCAAGAAAAAGTCACATACACAGATCTCAGAACAGAAATGTAAAAATCCATCAAAGAAATCACCCTCAAGAGAATAACAGCCTTATTGTGTTATTGTACTATCTTTTTAGGATATCACCAATTTTTGATGACTCACATGACAGGTTTTTAAGATCTAGTGGAAAGAATAGGTACACTTAGCCTAAACTCAGTGTATACATGGTCTCCTTGGGCTTATACATGTGTCTTTGTTCACAGAATATTCACACTTTGGGCCACTGGGTAAGTCACACAAACCTTTTGGCTTCAATATTCTCATTTGTAAAATGGGGACAGTATCTACGAACATCATTTCCCAGGATTACTGGCTAGATGAATTAGTTAGAAAATGGTATTGATGCAAATTAATAAAATTAAGCATTCTTATTCATTTTATGTGCTTTTACTTTTTTTAATGCTTAGTAAGTTTTGAGAGAGTATGCACACACATGAGCAAGGGAGAGGGAGACGGAGGATCTGAAGCGGGCTCTGCATGGACAGTAGAGAGCCCGATGTGGGGCTCGAACTCATGAACCCCAAGATCATGCATGACCTGAGCCAAAGTCAGATACCTGGGCGTCCCTCATTTCATGTGCCTTTTTTAGTATTATTTTTGAGAGGGAGACAGTGCAAGCAGGGGAGGGGCAGAGAGAGAGGGACACAATCTGAAACGGGCTCCGGGCTCCAAGCTGGAGGCGCAGAGCCTGATGTGGGACTCAAACTCACCAACTGTGAGATCATGACTTGAGTCGGCCATACGCTTAACTGACTGAGCCACCCGGCAACCCTTATGTGCTTTTACTAATAAAAGCTTATATAACTGACAATGCAATAAAGTAAAAGAAGTAACCATATCTGGCTATCTAATGATTTAGAAATGGTTTCAAAGCTTTTTATCATCAATTAGTGTCAGCTCACAAAGCTCTGGGAAAGCAAATCATCTTTGAGAAGACTCATCTTCCACACAATTAATAACCTCTCAATTTCTCCAAAGCCAATAAGATAATTCTGAAAGAAAGTAATCCTCTTTTCTTGATCCCTTAAAATTTAAAATGTAGTTTTAACCATATCTTCAATCAGAGTTTCATTGTGTACCAGCTACGGTAGTTCCTTAAAACCCAAGTTTTAAATACTGGTTTCTTTTCTGCCCATAACACAGATATCATATTTATATATTACCAGTAACACAGAGGATGTCTTGGTGTAGAACATTTATTTATTTATTCCATGAAACACTCAAAGTTTAGGTCAGTGGGAAATAGTTTTAATCAAAGAATTGTACAATTTCTTCCCACATATCTTGCTTTGTATTAGGAAATGACATTGCGATCCATTTCACTAAAATATTACAAAATATTTACAAGAAAATATTAAAATAACTCAAACACAAAAGGCCAAGATGGGGTAAAATAAACTGTTTTTCTGAAATCTCTACTCCAGTGCCCACAGCACACAAGAAGAGAATCATAACAAATAAGTAACAAAGATCCCCCGATCACGTTTCCAAAGAACTGGAGAAGGGGAACAAACGGGATGAAAATGGTGGTATGAAGGGAATGGATGTTAGCAGCACGGCTTCAATAACCAATCTATTCTGAATGAAATAACTCTGTCTTATATGCAAAAAATTCTGAACAAGGCTAAATTTTAGGATATTCCTTGAACTGAAATTTAAAAATACCCTGACAGTGAAAGCAGCTCTTTCACTAAGTTTAGTAAGAGCCTCTTTCCCCACGAACCACTCATGTGAACAGAAACCTGTTCTGGCATTAAAAGCTGTCACAGTAGCCCTTCCATTTCTTTCATGAAAGCTTCATAAACATCATCCTTAGTTTGCACTGAGACCGGGACAGATGGACCAGATTTGGGGGCTGCTTTGGCAAGAGGCACAGCAGAATCATCCTCTGACTTTCTTTGGGGAGCAGCAGCGGCCCCTTTATTCTCCCGACGTACCCTCAACGCAGTGGGCACGAATCGAGTAATCTCTGCCTTGGGATTGGTGATCTGTGGCTTGGCACTGATGGTTGCGGTGGCTTTCTTCTCAATGGTGGCTGCGCTTGTATCATCCGCCTTGGGTCGCTGAATCAAGTTGGGTGGAGCACTTAGAACCCCCGGGTTCGGCAAGGGAGCTGGTGGGAAAAGCCCAGGTGGGGCAGGTCCAAGTGGAGGCACCAAAGGTGGGCGCATCATGCCAGGACGGGGTGGAGGGATACCTAAACGAAGGCGAAAACGGGCTGATGAATACTACGTGAGGCCATTTTAACCATTAAAGATGTTAAAAACACAGGTTGACAGTTTTTTAAAAATGGGCAATTTAGAAAAAATAAGCTAAAATCATGCTGCTTGCTATTTGAAACTCAGGAATACTTTTTGATAGGAAGGAATATTTTATCATGAAATTGTATTCACTTTCTTTTTTTTTTTTTTTTTTAACGTTTATTTATTTTTGAGACAGAGAGAGACAGAGCATGAACGGGGGAGGGTCAGAGAGAGAGGGAGACACAGAATCTGAAACAGGCTCCAGGCTCTGAGCCATCAGCCCAGAGCCCGACGCGGGGCTCGAACTCACGGACCGCGAGATCGTGACCTGAGCCGAAGTCAGCCGCTTAACCGACTGAGCCACCCAGGCGCCCCAGGAAATTGTATTCACTTTCAGTCTGTGTCCCTGTACTTATGTTTTCTTCCTCTCAGAGTAATGTACTATTTTAATCTATAAAGTTGACAACACCAACTGGTTTCAAGTAGGATGTCACCTTTGTCAAATTTCAAATCTGACAGCCCAAGACACTATACTAGCTGTGTAATGCAGATACTATCAAGGCCAAGGTTGGGGGTTTCATTCTCATGCGTTATTTACTGATTTTCACACCATTCCTCCCCTGAAAAAAGTAGCCCAATGGGCAGGAAATGTAATTCTAACCTTGGAATGAGAGAACGTAACTAATCACAGTATGTAACCACCACTGGAAAAGAATTCGTGTCCTTTTGATGGTTCAGACATACCATTGTCATTTACCCAGAACCTCCAGATTATTTTTCTTCAAACACCACTTTTAAGATTGAATACAAAGTACCAAGTTTCACAGAACCTAAGATGCTATTACTTATACAGACTCATAATTATTCCGGATACCACTGAGAATCCGGGGAGCTTAAAAGGCGGCTTTCACACTAAACCGGGAGTCAATGTAATAAACTAGAAATACACATACCACACAAACTAAGAGTGCAAGGAAATCTGCATATTTCACACTGATACCGGTTAAGAGAAGAGGGGGAATCTGCCTTATAATTTTAAACTTTAAATTCATACTCATGTAAATAAATGGAATGACTTCAGAATTAGAAGCGTTGCCTGTCCCTGTCTGTGCAAAACACCTTACTCAAATGGAGAATTTAATCCAAGGTGGTCTTTGGCTGGGAAAAATCCTTCATACGACAGACAGAATCCAATGCAAATACCCTTTGGAAAAACTCAACTTCAACCTACGCCAAAAGCGATTTAAAAACATTTTAGAGGGGCGCCTGGGTGGCTCAGTCGGTTAAGCACCCTACTTCGGCTCAGGTCATGATCTCACGGTCCGTGAGTTTGAGCCCCGCGTCAGGCTCTGGGCTGATGGCTCAGAGCCTGGAGCCTGCTTCCGATTCTGTGTCTCCCTCTCTCTCTGCCCCTCCCCAGTTCATGCTCTGTCTCTCTCTGTCCCAAAAATAAATAAATGTTAAAAAAAAAAAATTAAAAAACAAAAAACAAAAAAACATTTTAGAATACCTCTTGACTTCAGGATATCGAAATGTGACAATATGCCTTAGAGCAGGATGAAGTATGTGGTAGTCAAATTTTTGTAGTATAAATCAAAAGCTTTACCTGGAGGCGCAGGGGGAGGTAGCCTTGGTGGGGGTCCCCGAGGAGGAGGGCCAGGAGGCAGACCTGGAGGTGGACCTGGGGGAGGACCAGGGGGCCGGCCTGGGGGTGGGCCTGGAGGTAAAAGTCGGGGTAAAGGCCCTCGGAGCCCTGGCATTCCAGGTGGTCTCAGGAATGGAGGAGCTCCTGTAAAGAGAAAAACGGCAAATTAGCATAAGACAAATAACATGAAGTAGGTAACTGTGGTATAAAGGTAACTCCGATGTGGTCTGACTTATCATTTTAACTTGAAATCAGGTAACTTCAAAAACTGACCAAAACATTATGGAAACTGAATTCATTCAACAAATATCTGAGCACCAGATAGGGTAGTAATTTTGTTATGGATCATTTCTCTTTATATCCCAGCACTGAAAAAAACCATACTCAGTCACAGCTCTGCTGGGCTAGACATTGTACAAAGATGAGAAGAATTCTTAAATGTCCAAAATAAAGCTGAAAATGGAATACAGAGCAGGGTGCTTTAAGAATTCCCCTGAAACACAGTAAGATATTGACAAGGACCACTGAAAAGGGCGTAAGATAGGTAATTTGCTTTTGCACCACCAATTGGAAAAGGATAAACTCAAGTGAAAAAACTTAACTGGCCAACTGCAGGATGAACAACTATAAAATCATAAATGGCCAAGAAGTTCGCATTTTAAATAAACTTCTTATACTGGTATGCCAAACTACATTAATACTGATCACTTTTATCTCTGAAGACTGACATCCAACAATTCCCAACCAAAGAAGGATACTTGATAGTATTTACTGTGCCCTAGTCTCACTAGCTATCAATTTAGAATTCGGCCAACCTGTCATATTAAAAAGCAGTACTAAAGAAACCCCCAGTTTCGTATTCAGTTTCTGCCTGCGAACGTCAGAAGTAAAGAACCCTGAAAAAAGAAGACCTTTGGAGAAAAAGACGGCTGTCGTAAGTACTATACATTGCAAACAGTGCTGTAGGAATAAATCGTACTTATCCTTTCTCTCTTAGGGTATCAGGAGAAAACATCAGCACTAATGATGTATATTTTTGAAATGACTTCATCATTCTAATCACAGAGAGATGTAATTATTTTTCACAATACCGAAGTGCTAATTTACCTGGAGGTGGTCCAGGAGGAAGGCCAGTAGGTGGTCCAGGTGGCCGTAAAGGTGGAGCAGGGGGTGGTCCAAGAGGAGGTGGTCCTGGCATGGGAGGTGCTTGTATCTGAGAAGGAGGAACAGACTGTGGGGGAGCTTGCTGCTGTGAAGAGGCAGCAGATGTGCCATCAGAAAGAGATTCCTCTTTATGCTGTTTCTGTGATTGCTTTTCCGCTTCAGAATCATCAGAATCATCTTCATCATCATCCTCTGAAAATTCTTCTACTTCTCGTCCCTCCTCTGGGATTTCCTGACCTAAAGGAAATTTTAAACCAGGTAAATGGGACTGATTCATTTTTTACAGTCTGCAAAAAAGTGATGCCTGAAGACACATGCTCAATTCAGTGTTTTCTTACAATTATCTCAATAGTCTTCTTCAGTAAAATACTTAGATGTGGAAGAATCAAACAGTATTCCACTCATCTATGTTAGTGGAGCAGAGGGAAATAAGCCCAGGCTTTTGGACAAGACCGACCTGGATCTAAATGCCAGTGTAACAACTTACTAGCTGGGCAACTCTGGACAGCTTACCTTAATGTCTCCAAACCTAAAACAGGATTTATTATTTACTTTAGGGTTGCTGAGACACTAAATGGGAAACCATATGTAAAGGAACTAGCAGGAGGCAATATCCAAAAGGTGATTTCACGCCTCTTTCCCAGTTTTACCTGCCATTCGAAGCATCATGGCTTGAAGAGGAGTCAGCTCCTTCATGTTCTTCTTTTTCTTCCTTGATTTTCCAGGCATATCTGCAAATCTTACACTCAGACCTTAGGGGCCAGGGGAGGGAGAGAATGGGGTAGATCAGGAACAACAAAATTCAGTAAATGCTTACTATATAATGCTATAAAGCACCAGATATGATGGCTGCCCACTATTTGGCAGAAGTTAAGTGCTGAAAGAGCCATATAAAAGGTAATAGAAGAAGTGCCCACTGGTGGTAAACATATGCAATTGTGATTTCAAATCCATCAATTTTAAAAACTTGAAGAATACCATCAATATCTTTATGCCTGTAAAACTGAAAACCCTGATAAGAGACAGTTCTCTCTAAAAATATAAATTACAAAAATTGGCCAGAGATAAGACCAGAATTTATAGAATTGAAGTGGTAGTTAAAAATCTTTTTTTAACCTGGCCCAAATAATTTTTACAAGGAACTTCAGGCAAATGTGGGAGTTACAGAAATTTCCTGTAAAAGGGCACAGGAAAAGATAGAATGCAATCCAGAACTCATGAAGCCAGCACAACCCTGATACCAAAACTAACCTACTATAAAATACAGTTGACCCTCGAACAACATGGGTTTGAATTGAGTGGGTCCACTTATGCATGGATTTTTTTTGTGATACAGTACAGTACTGTAACTGTACTTTCCTTATGAATTATTCACACTATTTTCTTTCCTCTAGCCTACTTTATTGCACGACTGTAGTATATAATACACGCAACAGACAAAATGTGTGTTCATCAATGGTTTGTGTTATCAGTAAAACTTCTGGTCAGCACTAGGCTATTAAGTTTTGGGGGAACCAGAAGTTATGCACGGATGTTCTGATTGCACACAGGGTCAGAGCTCCTAACCCCGGTGCTGTTACACCCACCTGTATAACCAAACAGAATCTAACAGTGTTTTAAAAGAAAAATACATCATAAACATGTAGGGTTGGCTCCAGAAACGCAAGGTGAGGTTTAACATTAGAAAAGCCATGAATATAGTTCATTACATGAAACAACTTAAAAACCATAACAACATCCCAACAGATGCTTAAAAATATTTATTACAAAAACTCTTAGCAAAGTAGGACTAGAAGGGACCTTTTTAACCTGATAAATCAAGCTATCTACTAGACGCTATTAAACATGTTGCCAAAGGGTACAACATTGGAAGCAATCTTTGTTGGTAAACATTTACAAAGTTCCATGTGGGCAGGGCTTTAGTTGTGTTCACTTTGTATTCTTTGTCTAGGAAAATTCCTTGCATACAGTACAAAATGAACAAATATTAGGTGAATGTCAAATCATAGTTAGGATAGCCACTTTCAGCACATGTACACTGATGAGTATGTATGAGTAACAAAAGGTGGCAGGAAAAGGGAAAAATGAGGCAAAGGATCACACAATGCCAGAGAAAAATGGAGCTGCTGTGGCTCTAAGGACTTGCTGTTTTTGAGTGCTAGCTCCTATGTAAGTCCTCCATAACTTTTCGTTACCAGCTCTATACACCCCTTTAACCAAGTTTTTTGGTTTGCAACCATGATTTTTAAGAAATATCAGAGGAAAGATCTGTCATCATTATAAATACATCAGTAGTATTACTAACCATAATACTAACCATAAATATGGTATTGTAGGTTACAAAAACAATTTTAAAAGAAACTGCAAGACTACAGAGGTGTGAGAGATTATTATACATTTTGCACTGCTCAGTTTCTATCATGATGCTTAACATTTTCTTGATGAATATCATAACTACTTTTTAAAAGTACATGTAACTCAGTCCGATTTTGTAATAATCAAATGGACACATAACCTACATTTTGGATGTTTCCATTACATCATGACTCACTTGCAAGTGTACCTGAATTATAATTGTGGTCTGGTTCATGTGAAGACACAATGAACACAGAAAATTTAAGTTATTTAAACAGACTTATTAACAAACAAACAAACCAACAATGTGAATATGGCTTTCTCAGTATGGTTGTGTGCTTATTCTCCTTTTTTCCTACACATCCCCATAAAAGTACATCCTCATGCTGTTGAAATAGTTATTTTTCTCCCCAAGTGGACTTTATTACATAGGCTTCTTTATTACATACACTGCTTAATTTATTTTTCCATCACAAACATCCACCGAGTACTTAGTATGTGTCAAGAACTTTTAAGATTGAGATATAAAGATGAATGGAGCTATGATCCTTCCTTTCAAGATATTCACAATTATTTTTACAGATGTATTAATAAATCAAGACCTTTGCCTTGTGTATTTATTGATCAATACCATGGACCTTTCATCAGCACATACCTGACTTTTTTTCTTCATTGTTGTCTCTTTCATTATCATCACGGTGCACAAATTCGTCCCCTTCACTTTCTCCATCTGATCTGTCAGTGTCGCTGTCATCAGTACTGTCATCATGCTTATCTTGATCCATGTCCTCAGGATACCCATCATCTTCACTGGTGCTGGAAACATCGTCGTCATGACCCCGTTGAGCTGACAAAGTAGGAGGGAGCAGGAAACAAGTATTACTATTGGATCCTCCACATACACACGGGGTCTCAGAGCACAGAAAACTATTATTTAACTCAGAATGACCTACCTGTTTCTGTAGGTTCTGTATATGAACCTACAGATTCTGGTTCTGTATATGAACCAGAAAGATTCTGTATATGATATGAGCTGTTCATACCGTCTAACAATATTTCCATATGGTAACAGTTTTAAAATCTTTTTGATAACGTAAGGTATTTTTTAAAAGGTTTAAATTTGAAAACAAATTCTATATGTGGAAACTTGGATGCACACACATATACAAGATATTTGTTTATATAGAGAACATATAAAACTATGTTCTAGTCTGATGGCAATAAAACTGAAAAGGAAACAAGTATCTGAATCTTAAGGGATTGTTAGTAAGAAGGTGACATCTCTTAATAGAGCCTATTTTAAAACACAATAAACATTTCTATACTTCCTTATGTACGAT
The DNA here is from genome assembly GCF_018350215.1 of Panthera leo. Classification (NCBI taxonomy): domain Eukaryota; kingdom Metazoa; phylum Chordata; class Mammalia; order Carnivora; family Felidae; genus Panthera; species Panthera leo. The sequence goes on from NC_056685.1 coordinate 47,990,105, forward strand.
GCTTTTACTTAAGTAAATTCTATGACTTATCCATCTGTTAGTATGTACATGTAATCCCCATTCATTTTCCAAGTTCTGAGGATGGTAAACAAGATATTAAACAGGGCCAGCTTAAAAAATGACGGTAGAAAGGTTGTTAAAAGCAAAAGAAACAGTCATTCCTTACCAAGTTCCGGACTATATAACATGTCTTCATCCCGCCTACGAGGGGGAAGATCTAGAGCAAAGCCCACTTTACGGCCATACATTTGCAAGACTTGAGGAGGTGGTGGGCCAGGGGGAGGACCAGGAGGTTTTCTGCCAGGGGGCAAACGTGGAACACCATGACCGAGAAGAGGAAGTATAGAAACTGCCCGCGTTGGAGGTCTATGAAGAAAATTTTACAGTTACCACGTTAATAATGAGAAGATATTTATTTCCTCTTTTCAAACATTTTTAAGGGATTTCTTCATATTTAATCAGGCGGGGCACCACTTACATTCACATTGTCTTTCATTTCCACTACAATAATTTTGGCACTGGATAGTCAAAAGGTACTTTTAATAAATGCTATCTGATTATGCTACCGCTTCCTTACCCATAGGCTGAGGTCTTTTTAAGGATGGAGGGTGGCTGGGCACCAGGAAGTGGAATGTCCTGGATCAGAATGTTGGAAGGAGCATGCGGCATATCTGGCAAGGGAATACTCTCCACTTCCACATGCTGAGCATTCTGAAACAAAATTTTTCAATGGTATGGTAAGAGCAAGCCACAAACTCAACACTAAAAATTCACCACCTGCTGCTTCATAAACTGGATTGACTTTCCATTTAACATAAGTATCAGGAAAAAATATCAATACCAATATTTGTCAATATTTCCAAAACCTGTCAATGAATGGAAAAAAAAATCCTTATCACCTCTAAAAGAGACAAGCTCTGCTGCTCTTCTCCCTCCTATCATCAACTTATCCTTTTGGGTTATGGTTTGAAATAGCTGTTTATGGAAATCCAACTATTAAAAGTATGTAGCACCAAAGCCACCCTTTTAAATGTTCTGGATGATAAATAGCACTTACCAATTAACTTAGAAATAGCATATAACCCGTGGAAGAGCTTGGGTTTCTAAAGTTAGTCTGCCTTCGTTGAATTTCTGCCACACACTAGCTGTGTGACTAAGCAAAGTTACTTTAGTTTCCTTATCTGTAAAGTGGGACTGATACTACCTACTTTATAACAACTATATCACTTTTTTTTTTTTACATTTTTGAAACAAAATTCACAGTGAAATGTATAAATTCTGTTTTGACAAATGCATATAGTTCATATTCCTGTCGATCCCTAACAATATCCCATAGCAACCACTGTTATAAATTTTTTCATCCACAGATTGGTTTTGCCTATTCTAGAATGTCATACAAATGGAATAACTATGAAAGAAGTTCAACATGTTTTGACACATATCCATGGAAAAATTTTTTTATCCCATGTGGTTTTGAGTATCAGTAGGTCATTCTTTATTGCTGAGTACATTCAATTTTATAAATATACTAGTTTGTTTATCCATTCTCCTATTAATGGACATGTGGGCTATTTCCAGTTTTTGGCTATTACTGTGTTGGCAGATGGATTAATTTCTCTTGTGTAAATATGTAGCATTAGATTTGCTGGCTCATGGAGAAGGTGTATGTTTAGTTTGACAAGAAATTGCCAAGGGGCACCTGGGCGATTCAGTCGGTTAAGTGCCTGACTTCAGCTCAGGTCATGATCTCATGGTTCGTGAGTTCGAGTCCCACACCCGGCTCTGTGCTGACAGCTCAGAACCTGGAGCCTGCTTTGGATTGTTTGTCTCCCTCTCTCTCTCTGCCCCTCCCTGGCTTGTGCTCTCTCTCCCAAGAATAAATAAACATTAAAAAAAAAATTGTCAAGAGGAAGAATATGACCAATTCTCACACTGTCAATTTTAAGAGCAAATCTAAAAACATTTTAGTTTCTCTAAAACTTGATTACCTTGACAGCATCAAAATATTGGCTAAGTTGAGCCCTCTTCTGTTCGTATTCTACTTCTAGCTTTCTCAATTCTTTGTAAATATCCGGATTCTCTTTTTCATAGAGTCGTAGAATACGTTCAAAGGTTTCACGCAGCTTTTTACGCTTGTCTTTCAGCACCTTCTCATTTAACTGTGGTTGCTGCACTGGGTTAAACTCTGAGAGAAAAGAGTAGATATTCAAATTAAACACAAAAACTTGTTTCATTTAGGTTATCAACTAACTATATAATTTAATATAATCTCCCTATATGCTAAAACTTTTAAAAGGGACCTAGACCAGGTATATACTTCTAAAATTTATTATAAAGTACAACAGACATTTGTTGAAATTCCACCCTTTTAAGATAGCCATTAATTTTACTTTCTTTTATAAAAACAGCACCTAATTGATTTCATCATCACTGTAATAAAAATCGATTTTCATTCCCTTACGCTAACAACTTGCTATATAGTGAGGCTTCAGTCAGACCAGACTCTGTCCTTTAATTCGGAGATCCTGGGCACTTTACTTGAATTCTATGATCTTTAACTTCTTCATTTGGAAAATGGGGACATCAACTACTTTACAACAAAGTCTGATGACTTAATGGGATCACAAATAAAATATCCAGTGGTGTCTACCTCACCACTTAATTATTTTTATAGTGGACTGGTGTCTAGTTACCATACAATCCTTTCTCTTTCCATGTATTCAACATAGGGCTTCATTTCAAGTCTTCTGCCCCAAGAGGGATTATCAGCACAAGACTCCCAGGCTTGCCTGGTCAATTATACCTGCCTCCCTCCACTCCCCCTGCCAGTGACTGACTCAGAGATCAAATGGCACATGATCCAAACTGAAACTAGATACTTCTCTGAGATTTTAAATGTGGATGTGGAGATTTTAAGTGTGGATCCCTCACAGGAGGGATAAAATAAACCTAAAGCTGAGACCTTGTGTCCCACTAATTCCACACACACATATTTCACCTTCCATCCCAAGAAGTTCATTAGCAATATACTGAATGAGGCTAACAAGAGAGTAGACCAGACAAATACATGAGAGCTTCCCTCTGGGATTTACCAACTATGGGAGTCAATGTACATATTTTTTCTGCCTAAACTAGTTTATACTGAGTTTTATAAACTGTGTTAAGTTTTATAAATTGTAATTAGAGCCCTGATCAACAGTGTTCCCTTCTTTTTTTACAGATAGCAAGTTTAATTATCTTCTTCCCTAAATCCTATTAACCTTGGTGATTTATTTGGAAGATACAGTCTTACATCACACACTATTCTTAGTGTGATTAATACAAGTGTTGAATGCCTGAGTTTTAATCCCAGCTTGCCACTTCCTAACAGCACAACCTTGAGTAAAGTATGTGCCTGAGTTTCCTCACTCATAAAACAGGTGGAACACACCTACCCAAAAGCTGTTGCAAGGGTTAAATAACATCTGGAAAAAAATTGGTAAATAGCAAGATAAGAGCTCAATAAACCTCAATTGTGACTATTATCTCCTTTAAAACCACAAAAATCATTGAAGTCATGTTAATAGGTAATGTCTTGACATCTCAGGGACAGCAACTGTCCATAGTAATATTTAACGCAGAGGCAACAAGTGGGATCAGTTACACATGAACTGGGAAACATCTGGGATCACGCAATCTGACCCAGAACTCTTGCCCCAGCTAAATGCACAAGATTTGCCACATTATTTAACAAAACTTCTAATACCATAATCCCACATAACTGGATTTTAAAAATTCATTTAATGTATTGTTGAGACCCACTGTACCTCTTTTGCTTACTATCTGATTTTTGGCAAACCACTAAAACTGGGAACCTTTGCTAACAAAACTTGGAAAAATCATTTCATTATGCAATTAAAAAAAAAAGGTAGAAGCAAATGTCCATGAACAAATAAATGGATAAAGATGTGGTATATACATACAATGGAGTATTACTCGGCAATCAAAAAGAATGAAACCTTGCCATTTGCAATAACATGGATGGAAGCAGAGTGTATTATGCTATGTGAAATCAGAGAAAGACAAATATCCTATGACTTCACTCACATGTGGAATTTATGATACAAAACAGATGAAGGGAAGCAAAAATAATACAAAAATAGGGAGGGGGACAAAACATAAGAGACTCTTAAATACTGAGAACAAATGGAGGGTTGCTGGATGGGGTGTAGGTGGGGGGATGGGCTAAATGGGCAAGGGGCATAAAGGAGGACACTTGTTGGGATGAGCACTGGGTGTTATACAGAGGGATGAATCACTGGCTTCTATTCCTAAACTCACTATATGCTAACTTGGATGTAAATTAAAAAAAAAAAAAAAATTAAAAAAAATAAAAATTAAATTAAAAAAAGGTAAAGGAGGCAGAAAAATAAAAAAATCCCATGTTCTGAATGGATCTTTGTGGGTTGGGATAAAATTTCCAGTGGTAGCATCACAGAGACAATTCTCAAGCAACTTTGATTCAAAGAAAGATAATAAGTTATTTGTATGATTCCAGTTATAAAAAAACTTGTGACACTGAAGATGCATATGAAGAAACTGGGTAAAATTACTCAAAGAAATGTGAAAAAAGGGAGAAATCCTAGTACGATATTCTATAAAATTAGATTTTAAGTATTTGATGACTTCTACCATCTTACTAAGTGGGTCAAGTGTCTGATCTTCTCATTGGGAAAAATGGGAAACTGATAAATTCATGGTGGGGTAATACTTAGATGTACATTGTAGTTGCCAAAATTAAAAACCAAAACAAACAAAAACCTCCAGAATTCAGTCTTGTCTGGAAAAAACAGGCTTTCATTTTTGAACTGGTCAAAACAGGCTTTCATTACTTCAATAACAATTAGTTCCAGCTAAATAAATGGGATTCATCTTACACTAGGTAAGATCTTCATGTGCAAATCGCTCCCTACCCCTCCATTTTATTCCTCCTGATACTAAAACTAAGCCTAACTGTCAAATGTCATCATGCTTTTGTTTTACTCATGCCTGTGCTGCTCTCCTCATTACCTGCTTGCCTGCCTCCATGTATAAGACTGTTATACCTGCTATGAAATCTAGCCTTTTATAAATTCTTACCCATTTCATCCAATTTCTCCATGTCTCGGATAATCTGTTTGGGATCCTTCATCTTTAAAACTGCAGCTCGTACCATCATGCGCTGTTTTTTGTTCTTAGAGAAACAAAAGAGCACTATGTCAAGAAACTGGACACCCATATGAGTTTTTATTTCCATTTGCATCAAGAATCTGAATCTATTTGAAATGAAGCCAAACTTCTCCTCGGTTTCTAATCTCGTTTCAACCACCACAACCAAAGCTATGTAATTTTTTGCTCTCAAATATTTCAACTTTAGACAAAAAGATAAATGACCATTACTATGTGTGCTTTCTTAGGCAAGTATTTCCTTCAATTTTGTGAGGTCTTTAGCAATTACTTAAAAAATCTTAGTATTTTTAAGCTTAATTCTAAAACTATATATTAGAGAAAAGTTTTGCAGATATGATACTGAACAATGAACTAAGAAAACCCCATTAAAAGCTATTAAAAATCTGCATTCTCTCAATGTGGTAAGGCATGATACTAAAAAGTAAATACTTTTTTATTCTGGGAAAACACTTTGCCACAAACTCGACAGCTACAAAATGAAAAAAAGGAACCCACAAAACTATTTAGAACCATATTTATTTCCATTCACTAATTCAGTAGCTTTTAACAGAGCAATATGCCTTAATAGCAAAAAGAAATTCCTTTCAAAGATATTTAACTCACTGGGAAAGATAATCAAACAGACAATGTTACAATAGCTCTTCATGAGCTTAACTGCAAAGTTTTTTCAGTTCTGTTTCCAAATATGGTATTTTGGCTTAGTAATTTTATGGTTTGTTAGAAGCAGTATGAAGTATCTTTCCTGACAAATAATTGTAAATATTGTTTTGAAATCCACTAATCCCAAACAGTAAGATGTGCCAAACACCACTACGGCTCATAGGATGCTTCTGAAATCGTACCTTCTTTAATTCTCTCTTCCGGGCTTCTTTTCCTTTAGAGACAGAGAAAACATAAAACTTTCAAATCTTGAACACTAACATTTTCTCCAACTTAATACAGATTAATTCTTATTGTGGGAGGTTGTCCTATGCACTCCAGAATATTTAGGAGCATTTGTGGGCTCTACCCATTAGATGCCAACAGCACCCTTTAATTATGTCAACCAAAGATATCTTGAGAAGTTTTTAAGCTTCTTAAAAAGTAACTATGAATCTGAAAGAAAAAGATGTCACTCTCTCTGCCCTTTCCCCCGATCATGCACACACTCTCTCAAAATAAATAAATATACTTAAAAAAAATGGGTACTATTTTTTTTGCATGTTTAAAGTTTTCATCATGTACTCCCAAGAACACTGGATAACTTCCTACAACTGACTCCTAGCACAGCTGGTTTTATAATTAAGGCATAATAGATTCTCTAATGTTTGCAATTTTATCACTCCTCTTCTTTATCATTCCATACTAATGGACACTTACGGGCTTGGTCTGTAGGGTTCATAAATTTTCCACTCTTGGTGGATGATGTAGATCTCCGTCCCATGTTGACAACTTGTATGATTTACTTGTTCATAAAAACAAAAAACAAAAAACAAAAACCTGCAAAGACAAAGAAATAGCTTATTTTTCCTCTATTTACAACGTGTCTTCCATTTTATGTTACAAAATTTCTACCAATCTCTTGAAAAGAAACACTCCTTTGATTATTAACTTTTTAAAATGGATCACAACAGACTGACTCTGTCAACTGAAAAGAATCAGAATATGCTTTGACAATATGGGGACAAATCATGCCTACGAAAAACCATTAGATCTTTTCCTACACCCTTGGTTTCTATTTAGGGTGAAAGGGGAATCAAAAGAGAATGGTGGTAATAACGTGAGTTCAAAAAAACAGACAGCTCACTCTTGTCTCTCTCCATGGTTTTTCTTGTCATGTATTCCCAACATCTTTAAGATAGTAAAAACTCATTAATTTAAGGCTATTTAATTCAGATTTCATTCTAAATCAGATAGAATTCTTGACTCTCAAGAGCTTAAAACATAACTAAAGGTGCAAATATTAAAAATGAAAAGTATTATATGCAGGAGTGTCCAAGAATGTCAAGACACACATTTTTACTAGTACCCACTTGATTCCTGATTTGTGCTTTTTACGATAACTGAAAGGGATGATCGTGCTTGAGAGAAAATATTTTGCAAGTCAAGATTTTTACTAATCTGAGACATTATTATATTACTTCTTTCTCTTGTTCCAATTAAGGTTTAACTTTTTAATGCTTACCCTTCCCAATAATAAAGTTGACAAATTTACTTTCTTTTGAAAGTAGACTTTTATTTATCTTTTTAAATTTTTTTTTACACATTTCTTTCTTTTTGAGAGAGAGAGAGAGAGAGAGAGAGAGAGCAAGCAGGGGAGGGGCAGAGAGAGGGAGACACAGAATCGGAAGCAGGCTCCAGGCTCCGAGCTGTCAGCACAGAGCCCGACGCGGGGTTCGAACCCTCAAACCGTGAGATGGTGACCTGAGCCGAAGTCGGACTCTTAACCGACTGAGCCACCCAGGCACCCCTGAAAGTAGACTTTTAAAGGGTGGGAAAGGGAAGATCATGAGATAAAATTTTTAGTAGCCTATATAAGTAATTATACCTCCCCTTCTTCCTCGTATGAAGATTGTGTCAAGAAAAGTTCACTAGTTAATGCCTCTTTCAGCAAGTGTTCAAATGCCTTGATTTCTGCTAAATGCTTCAAAGCTTTTCCAGCGGCAACTAATTCACCCTGCGCAGGATTTCCTTCACAGAAAAAACTGGGAGTCGGGGAGAAAGGAGGTGGGAACAAGCAACATTAGTAGAAATATAGGCTCCCGTAATCTTTGATGACTTGTATCTTTTTGCTGTTTTCTCAATTACCCTCAGGCTCCTGTTTTGACCTTCCTCTCCCGCAACTGTAACAAAGAACAGATACTAATTAAAGAGGATTTCTACAGAAGACCATGGAGCCTTAGTCTGCACGAACTACTTTTGGTTTAAAAGCAGAAACGACAGGGAAACTGGGCCACAAAACCGTGGGGAAACTAAATTTAACCGAAGAGGCAGCAGTGGGACGGAGCCCAGTTTACCAAGGGAAGCAACAGCAGCAGCAACTGCCGAAACCATAGCGACGGTTGACCCTGACTCGAGGTACAAGAAGACGTCAAATCTAAAGCAGCCGGTCAACGAGCACAGGCAGGAGGTGGCGCTAACTGACTCGGGTGAACAGCTGCTGAAACGCTGGAAGCCGCACCGCCCTTGGCTCGAAGATCCCCCGGTCCGCGACCCGGGAGACCCAACCGCGGAGAGGAAGAGCGGAGCTGACGGGCCTGGTGTCCCCGAGGCAAACGCGCGGGCCCGGAGAAGGGTCGGGAGAGATGATGGAACGGAGTGGAACAATCCTGCACACTCACACTTCTGCTGGGTTCCTGGGACTGCAGGAAGCGGGGATGGGACGATTCTTGGCCTCTTTTACCTCGTAGGGGCCTTCACCTCTGCCTCCCGGTCAGCAACCCTGCCACCGCCATCTTGAAACCTCGCGCCCCTCCGCCATCCTTACGTCACTTCCTATCCCTATTGCCGGAGATCTTAGCGTTTCTCCGCCCTGGTACCATAGAGAGGAACCAAGAACTCCCGGACCAGAGTCTTCTTCCGCTCCGAATTAACACCGAATTGGTTGACTGTCTGGTAAGAGCCCGCCCCCATTGCACAGAACCACGTTAATTGACACTTCTTTAGACCAATAGAAATAAGGAAAGCGAAGCAAGTGGGCTAGGTGATTGGCTGATGAGAAGACCACTTTCCCTCTAGGACCGAGACATTCTGACTTAATTTCCGGGGTCTCCGTCACGTTGGGTTGAACGGGACGATTCCAGTTAGCTGTTTTGCGGTGTTTCTTTTGGCCAGAATTGTATTAGTTTTTGGATTTTGGATTTTTTCGTGATGTAAGCGCGTGCTGTCTCTTTTGGTTGTGTCTGTTTGAGAGCGGGCCCCCAAATTGCACTTGGTAATGTGTTTGTTGCTCTTTGCTAGCGTCATGTCGGTCTGGAAATTTTATAGGCACACAGAGCATTTTGTAGATTTGAGCAAGTTAGTGCCCGTTTTAGAGTTCCAGATTGTTCACCTACGATAAATTAATCTACAGTAATCTACAATAAGTTTCTGAGGAGGAAATGTGGAGATACGTCTGCAATTTTAAATCTAGAAGTGGCGAGGTTGATTTATGTTGGCTCCTTTCCCTTTTGGTCTTTTCACCAGCTAGAAGTCCTTTATGATGTCACTATACCTATATACGGATTTTCACTTAGGTCTAGTCTTTCATCCTTCCCTGCTATCTGCGGTTTGTCTGAGACTCCTCCCCCTTTCCCCTTAAAGGTAAGCTCAAATATTTAAAAATTTTACTTTTAAAAGACTCCCTTGGTTATTTCTGATTTTAATATCCCTTAATAGGAAAATATTTTAGATACAGTTCTTACTATCAATTATTGTAAATACTCCAACATTGAAGGAGATACATACTAATTTTAGCAGCAGAATATTTAAATGTGCACTTAAGCATTTAAGATCGGTTCCTTACCTAAACTACCCTTTGCTTTAGAAAATTTCCCGGTTTGGTTTTGGACCGAATTTTGGGTCCCAGAAAGAGCATTAACAAGGTATTGTAGTTTAGAACTTGTAAGTTAGGTAATAAAAAAATAAGCTTTAATTTTGAATGTGAACAAATTTAGTTTGCAACTAAGTTTAAGAAGCAGTGACAGAAGAGAAAATGAGTACATTTTGAAACATTAAATTATTTCATCTAGCTTTTTAATTTTGGGGACATGATGAGATTTTAAAATCTCAAGACATTTCTTGTACTTTTATGCAAAAAATAAACTGTAACAAACACATTCTTGCATCAACAACTTATTAATAATTTTGTGAATAGAACCTAAGAGTCTCGATGGGTAGTTATTGGTGAAAAAACACTTGTGTCTGTAGAAATTAACTGAACCATTAGGCCTCATTAACTTCTGGATTTTTCTGAAATCAGGTAATTAATGAAATGGGCCACCTAACGTTTTATGTAGCAGAGGCAGCTTCCATTCTGATAGTATTGAAAATGAAATTTCATTTTTCTGAAAACTCAGGGTAATAAAAATTATGACTCTCCTTTAAATGACAAAGTGACAAATTCTTAAGAGAGTAACAGCTTCCTCCCCTGCATCCTAAGTGCATGTTATGTAAGTGTAGCTGGGGTTTGCATGTTTTCTTTTTAAATGTTCCAGAGGGTTCACACGTTCACATGAGGGATATTCAATCATTACACCACAGTTGGTCAGGGTTGATTGCCATTATAGAAACAGAGCCTTTATCTTTTTAGTTTTAACTTTTATCTTTTAAAAAATCCATCCAGGTTATAGCATGTGATTAGTAGAAGGTAAAGAACCATTGTGTTCTTTCATGATTGAATTGTTGCAAAACCATATTTCAGTCTCTTCCAGTTTATAGAAAATTGGATTTAAACTGATGAACAAAATTATGGTTGCATTTCTATTTCATTCAAAGGTCACAGTTTGTCTAGGCAGCAGTTACCAAGTACATCGCCTTAGAACTAAATGATGTCTGAAGCTAGTAGTAGAAACAAAAGTCAGTGTAAATTTTAAAGATTTGAGGAATTAGAAAAGGAAAAGGTAACCCTTACACCTGCTCTTCTACAATAGCATTAAACCTAATGTCGATCCGGTAGAGAGCAGTGTAAGAAGGTATCCTGGGATATAATTTTACCTCACAGGGTCTAGCACCAGCTGATTTAGGCATTCATTGTTGACACAAAACTCTAGAGGCATCTAGTTTCAACATCTCTAAACCATCTTGCCACGTTGTTAACTGTATTTATGTCCATGTTGGAAACTTACAGAAAATGAACCTAATCAAAGAAGCAGAACACTGTTGTTGAGAAGCAGAAGTGGCACAGTGGCTGTTTATTTCATTTGGTGTTTCACTATGTTGGTGACTTCGGTAATGGCATGATGATATTTTTCTGAAGCTGACTTGAATTCCACCAGATGCTTCTCATAACTTTTAATGGCTGCTTGAAGCTGTGTTTTCTCCACTGCTCCCAGGATAGCACGGAAAATCATATCTATGCCAAGGCCAAGAACAGCAACCCCTATACTACCAAGGAGAGAAGCACCAATTTGAGCTAACACGGTGACCAACTTGTTAATTATGCCAGTTGTGACATTTGAGCCCACAAGTTTGACAGCCACTGCACTGGCTGCAGAAGTAGCTTCTCCCAGGATGACTGAAATGACCTTTTGTACTATTGCAATTTTCTCTGTTTCCCTTTCTTTAATATCCTGAAGTTTTCTGTAAAGGGTTGGCTCTAGTTTATCTTTCAGTGCTTCATCAACCTTTTGCAATTCTTTTTGGATTTCCATCATGGCTTGGATGATGATATCACAGTTTTCCTTGATGGTCCCATCTCTTTTCATCTCAATGGAGGCCAGGCTGCACCGCAAGTGCATGTTTAAAACCCCAATGAGCTTATTGGTGGCGTTGAAGCTATCAGATAAGCAGTCAAGAAGCTGCTGGTGAAGACGGTTGACTTCTTGCCTTCTCCTTGGGTTATCTGGGTAGAGGAAGTCACTGTGAGCCATATTTCAAATATAACTTCTGAAAAATAAAGTAGTAAATATTCACTAAAACTTTTGAAAAATAGCTGTAGTCTGCATACATTTGACCAGGAAATCTTACACTTTATGAATAGAAAAATAGCACTGTGCTGTGTAAGGAATTCCTCAGAAAATTCAACAGGTTCTTCTAAACAATTATTTTTATGAAACTTAGAGTCAGTGGATGGAAATGTGGGTAACAGAATGCAACCTGTTGGTGCATTAATTAGGGCACTAGCTTTTTGTGGTGGAGAGAAATCCTAGATAGGAAACATTTGGGTTTATCAAGTATCTTATTTGATAAATGTGATTATTTCCAAGTAATATTTAATAGCATTTGACATACTGTGTAGTTAGCCCTTGGTTTCCAGTGCTGCTTAATTTTCCCAAACCCTAGTCACCTACCAGATTGTTTTCTTTAATATTTGGAGTTAAGTTACTAGGGCCAGGAGAATAGTAAGATCTGAGTTTACAGGGCTATTAATATTTGATTTTGTTTGTATACTGTTACTTTATACTATTCAAGTCACTCTGTATGTCCTTACAGGCAATTATTTGGTCTCTAAACACAGGGGCCATCCAAAGGCAACACAGATATAACATGAGAATCTTTACACAAAATTTTCACAGTAAGAGCACATATTCAAAATTCTTTAGATTAAAATCTCCCTTGGGGAGAAAGTGTTCATGGTGCCAGACACAGTGTAGTTATGACTACCTCTGTAGTGTCCGTTTTTATAAGTTATTTAGACTGGTCTGTAGTGCACTTGTGCACTATTAAGTTTAGCTAGAGGGAGGGGCGCCTGGGTGGCTCAGTTGGTTGGGTAACCGATTTCGGCTCAGGTCATGATCTCACAGTTTGTGAGTTCGAGCCCGCGTCAGGCTCTGTGCTGACAGCTCAGATCCTGAAGCCTATTTCAGATTCTGTGTCTCCCCCTCTCTCTACCCCTCCCCTGCTCACGCTCTGTGTCTCTCTGTCTTTCAATAATAAATGTTAAAAAAAACTAAAAAAAAAAAGATTAGCTAGAGGGATGCCTGGGTGCCTGGGTGCCTCAGCCGGTTAAACATCTTACTCTTCATTTTGGCGCAGGTCATGATCTCTGTGATATTGAGCCCTGTGTGGCCTCCACGCTGACAGCATGGGGCCTGCTTGGAATTCTCGCTCTCCTCTCTGCCTTTTCCCTGCTTTCTCGCTCTCTTGCTCTCTCTCTCTCTCTCAAAAAAAAAAAAAAAAAACTAGCCTCAGTAAGAAGACGATACCATTTCGTGAAAGTAGTAAGGAATGAGTAGCAAGAACGCACCATCGAATAAATAAAATGAATCTGGTAGGAGCCTCCTTGTGTTTATACTTCTGGCTCAGGGTACTATGTAGAGAAAAAAGGAACAAGCATGTTCTGAGTTTATTTGGGTGAAAAAGTTTGAGTCCTGTAAGAACAATGTTACTCCATATGCATTTGAATAGGCTTACTATGTGCTTGGCCCGTCTATTTTTAGTTTAAAGTTCTCTTGGGAGAAAAGAGAAAAGGAAATCTGTATGGGGTCTGGCACATTCTGTCTTGAGTAAACAACATCCTGAGGAATTCAGGCCCTATCTATTCTGGGACCATGGGTCTTGGCCTAGATATGAGGAACCTCACAAGCATAGAATGAAGGAATGAAGATACTTTTTTCTCAAGAAAATAAATATGAAAATAACCTACTCTCCAAGTCCTAAAGATATCATTTGAAAATGGAAAGGGGTACACTTTTTAAAAAATAGATAGGGAACATAATTATTTATGCTGTTAAATTTAGAAAAAAAATGTCTCAGTACCCCTGATAGCATAAATTATCATGGCAAAAAATTCATTTTTTAAAAAAGTCCATTGATTTATTTTGAGAGAGTAAGAGTGCAAGCAGGGGAGGAGCAGAGAGAAAGGAAGAGAAAGAATCCCAAGCAGACTCCATGCTGCCAGTACAGAGCTGGACGCAGGACTCGAACCCACAGTTCTCGAGATCATGACCTGGGCCTAAATCAAGAGTTAGACCCTCAGCCAATGGAGCCATCCAGGTGCCCTAGTCAGAAGTTCATGTTTATATTTGATTCAGATCCGGCACACCCATGTGTTACACAAATTGCCACAAAACTGTTCTTAGAAGATATCTCAAGTTCAATTAAAGAAATGGCTGAGGGTTTATTAAATACTCCCCAAACACACCATTGGGTTGCAAACTGCACTTCAATAACCACGAATCTGGACTTTGATTTCTCTTTTATCTTCTTGAAATTTTCCATTAAACTTGTTTCTTTTTTTGGCTCTGAGTTTTCAGATATTATCATGAAGTGAAAACTCCAGTTTCTGACTTTGAATTCAGAAGATCATCAACTACATTGCTATTCAGATATTTAGGTGAGAGGAGTCGTTCTTACCCTGAAAAAGCATAAAATATCTCTAGCATCTATCCTATGCCATTATCTGAAGGCATAGCTTCCAGAAAAGGTGTGTGGTCCTATGTATGTAAAGATAAACAAATGGAGAGATGAGTCTTCCTTCTGGGTGGGAGGGTGAATGCTTCCAAGTGGTCAGTTTCTTCCCAGTTAATTCACTGTGTTAGCACAACTTGATGAATGAATCATAAAGTAACAATTGATCAGGATGTTGTTTACCTGAGGAGAATATGTACCAGATCCCACACAGATACAGAGGACTCCATTTTCTCTTTATTTTCTCCCAAGGGTTTAAACAAAACTAAATAGGTGAGGTTTCCTATTTTTCCAGGAAAAGTAATGATGGGAATTTTTCCTCCCTCAGTATTAAAACATTATGAAAACAATCAGTATTGTACGGGTATAAGAATAGATGAACTCCTAGAACAAAACAGTTCTGAAAACAGACCCTTTTATATATTTGATAAGTAATAAACATAGAATCTCAAGTCGATAGTAATTGAAATTATTATTCTATAAATGTTCCTGGCATAATAGACTAGTTTGGGGGGTTAAAAATTAATTTTAAAAAGTTAATGTAATATATGTAAAAAATTATAAAGTAGCTAGAAGAAAATGGATAATTTTCAGATGTTTATATGGAGGAGGACTTTATACACTTAAAGCCAAAGTAAAAAGTTACACAAAAATTTGATTAACAAGGATGACCATGTAAAAAGAACTAAAAGCAAACTGGGAAACGTGCAAGAAAAATGAAGTATGAATTTTCAAAGAGTGTTGTAATAAATAAGAAAAACAGTAGTAATCTAATAGCTAAATGAGCAAACAACTTTAAACAGGACAGTAAAAGAATAGTAGCTAATTAATTGATGAAAAAACTTAAATCTTACCTGAAAGACAGAGTATTTCAATTATATTTTCTTTCTTTTGTATACCCAAGGCATTACACCTGCACTTTTATACCCTTCTTCCCAGTTTCCAGATATCAAGCTATAATTTTGTGCCAGTAACAAGTTTGAATAAGAGACACCATGACTTGCTCAGAATTGTTTTTCAAATCTAATCAAAAATGACTTTTATTTTTTCTGAGTTGGGCTTACCTTTCTAGCTCCTTTTCTCTTGGGGAAGGGTGTTGAAAAGGTTCCTCTGGTACTGAATAAGTTCAAGATTATTTTTATCCCAACAGTGAGGTAAACGCTAGAGAATTAGGTGGAGGAGAGGTAGGGTTTTAAGGTGAAACTAATGAATTATTTTTGGACACATGAAATTTGAAGAAGCTGGTGAAGGAAGCAGTTTAATAATTCAGTGACAATTTATCTAATGGACTAGTACCTTACTATGTATACGAAAGCATGCTAGGCTCTATAAAGCACACAAAAATGAAAAGTACATGGTCCCTGCTTTTATGGCATTTCCAATTTAGTTAGGTAGTTAAGACATTTAAAAATACACGTGGAGTTGAAAGTAATGTGTCATTTGAAATTATAGGCTTGGCGCTTGACTTGTGCACATTCAAATTTTATTTTATTTTAATTTTTTTTTGCCAGTTTCTACAAATTATTTATTATATTTTTTTATTTCTATTTTGTTCTAAATATTTATTGTCAAGTTAGCTAACATACAGTGTGCTCTTATTTCAGGAGTAGGTTCCCATGATTCATCACTTACATGCAACCAGTGCTCATCCCAACAAGCGCCCTCCTCAATGCCCATCACCATTTTCCCCTCCCCTCACCGCCCCCCCCCCCCCCATCGACCCTCAGTTTGTTCTCTGTATTTAAGAGTCTCCTATGGTTTGCCTCCCTCTCTGTTTGAAACTATTTTTTCCCCTTCCCTTCCCCCATGGTCTTCTGTTAAGTTTCTCAAGTTCCACATATGAGTGAAAACATATATCTGTCTTTCTCTGACTGACTTATTTCACTTAACATAATACCTTCCAGTTCCATCCACGTTGCTGCAAATGGCAGGATTTCATTCTTTCTCACTGCCAAGTAGTATTCCATTGTGTATATAAACCACATCTTTATCACATTCAAATTTTGAACAACCGACAGGTTAATATATATTAACACTAGGGCCATATGGAAATATTCAGTCATCTAGGGAAGGTTAACAATTTGTACACTTTCAAACTTACTCTTAAATAAGTGTTTGATATTTAGAGGAGAGGTTGTAAACCACATGGAAAAACAGCTGGCAATATGCAGCATTTCTACTATTGCCCATGACAATTTAGCTTCGACTCTCAAATTGCTTACTTCACTCAGCAAAACAAAAGCCTTGCAATTACTTGGAGCCACTCTTCTTCTTCTTTTTTAAATCTTTATTTATTTTTGAGAGAGACAGAATGAGACCGGGGGAGGGTCAGAGAGAGAGAGGGAGACACAGAATCTGAAGCAGGCCCCAGGCTCTGAGCTGTCAGCACAGAGCCTGATGCAGGGTTCGAACTCACAGACCATGAGATCATGACCTGAGATGAGGTCAGACACTTAACCGACAGAGCCATCCGGGTGCCTCCGAGCCACCCTTCTTGAAGATCATAGTGTTACTTAGGCATGCCTCAAGTGATGTCTTACCAACAATACACTTCACTTACCTAAGAAGAGTTCTGGGTCATATACTTCTTCCTGTCTTTATTACAATTTCAGGGATAACCATTTATTTATTTATTTATTTATTTATTTATTTTTAGGTTTTTTTTTTTTTTTTAGTTTTTTTTTTTTTTGTTTTTAACGTTTATTTTTGAGATGGAGAGAGAGCGCGCAAGTGGGGGAGAGACAGAGAAGAGAGCAAGACAGAAGATCTGAAACGCCTCTGCACTGGCAGCACAGAGCCCGATGTGGGGCTCAAACTCACGAATCATGCATGAGATGGTGATCTGAGCCACACTCAACCGTCTTAGCCACCCGGGCGCCCCAGGGGTGACCTTTTAAATATTGACTTTAAAATTCAATCTTTTAAAAATCATTTCAAAGTCATTTTATAAAAGACATTTAAAGATTGGCACCTACAGGGAGCTAAGTGGTATACACTTCATCCAATTCTTACTTATTACCTGCACCTTTTGTGTGGTAAATGTGATTTTTACATTATTTGTTATCACATGATAGTGTTCCCTGTCAATGAAAAAAATTCACTTTATGCAGTTAGCATCCACTTCTTAGCAGCAGAGTTTGTACTGTTATTTGAGTTATTTTATTGCTGTGGTTCATGAAATAGGTTCCAAAGATTCTGGGGCAGCCTGATAGAGAATTGCTGGCCAGCAGGCGGAGCTCGTGGTCTCTGGCATGCCTATTTTTCCAGAGCCTTTGCTGAAGCAGCTATGATTTCTTGTTGCTATATATGGACTGTGGGTGCATAAAATTTTATTTGATGACAGAGTTGTGTTGCTAAAAGGAAGTTTGGAAATCACAGGTATTTTTGTCTTGGGAAATTGGAATGTGAACAAAGACTAGCTTCAGTGGATTCTTACTGAAATTAACCTTGTCAATTTTGTTGAAATGAGAAGTCAACATTCAAGACAGAAGAGCTAATAAATGGTAGAAATATATTGATTGTATCTAAAAGTTAAGATTTATTTAGTGATACTATACAATTGTTTTAGTTTTTTTCAGGGAAGGAACCACCTTACAAAGTGAAAATATTGATTATCACATGTTCAAATAAAAAATTCTCAGGATACTTTTGTGAATAATAGTAGTTAAATGTCAAGTGTCACAGAAATTTAAAGAGGGAAATTATATTGAGGTGTTCAGAGGAAGCTTCATGGAGAAACACATGTGATATGTGTTTTGACAGATGGTAGAATTATAATATGAAGAAATTAAAAGATTTGATAAAAAAGTATTTTAAAATATAAAGTCAATAGCACTGATATATAAACACTTTAACATAGAAGAAGAAAAACACCCATTTACCTATCTTAATTTTTTTTTTTTTTTGGTTATTTCTTTCTAAAGTTTGTTTAAAGGTGCAAGTAGTTTATAAAGTTGCAATAACAGTGTAAATAAAATTGTCATCTTATATTAATTTACCTAAACACTTTCCTTTATTTCTAGTTTTATAATCATTATATAAAATATTCCATAAGATATCTATCATAATTTAATAAATATCCAATTGTTTCCCTATCATAATATTCTTTAAAATTTTTTTTTAATGTTTGTTTATTTTTGAGACAGAGAGAGACAGCATGAACAGGGGAGGAGCAGAGAGAGAGGGAGACACAGAATCTGAAGCAGGCTTCAGGCTCTGAGCTGTCAGCATAGAGCCCAACGTGGGGCTTGAACTCACGGACCATGAGATCATGACCTGAGCTGAAGTCGGATGCTTAACCGACTGAGCCACCCAGGCACCCCCCCATCATAATATTCTAATGGACATTTTAATACACAGGTTTTTTTTCCCCTTTTCAATTACCTGGATTATTTCCTCAGGATAATTTCCAGAAGAATTCTATAATCCATGGGAAATAAAGTTTTTATTGCTTTTGATAAGTATTGCCAATTGCATTCCAAAAACTTTTACACTACCATCAAAAATAAATTTTTACAGCAGGACACTGTATGTTTCAAAGTCAAAGATGGTTCTGTTAAACATTGTTAATTTGGGGAGCATGCAGTTAAATTTCAAAAAGAGTTTTTGCTTTTGTAGAAATACATAGTGAATATGTTAATGATAAAATGATATGCTTGATCTCTGAGATTTGCTTCAAAATAATCTGGAAGGGAGAGTGGAGTAGGGTTACAGAGGATGTAACATCAACCTTGTTTTGATAATTTTTGAAGCTACATTATGGGTAAATGGGAGTTTATTTTTTTATTATCTCCACTTCTGTGTATGTTTGAACTTTTTCATAATAACAATTAAAGAAAAAGATAACTTCTCAGCCTCTAATGTTTAGTCATTTGTGCTCTCTGAGGTTTTACATTTTTCCAGGCTGTTACTTTTCCTCACTATCCATTTTGGGTCCAGCGATCATGCAAGTTTCACTTATTTGGGAACATGGGAAGAGGGTATAGGTGAAGCCCGAAGCTTTTCGGGAGAAAATAACGGCTATTAACTCGCTCTGGGCCTCCTTCTGTACATCAAAACCATGGCCTTTAATTGAAAAAACAAAATCAGGGGTGCCTGGGTGTGTCAGTTGGTTAAGAGTACAACTTTGGCTTAGGTCATGATCTCACAGTTCGTGAGTTCAAGCCCTGCATCGGGCTCTGTGCTGACCACTCAGAGCCTGGAGCCTGCTTCAGATTCTGTGTCTTCCTCTCTCTCTGCCCCTCCCCAGCTCACGCTCTGTCTCTCTCTTAAAGATAAACAAACATTAAAAACAACAACAACAAAAACAAGAAGCTGATCATGGTGTGATGACACTGTTTCCCATGTGAGTTCTTCTAAAAAATATTTCTGACTAGGGAGAGGAGTATCAAGGAGTTATCAAATGCTCAGGTGAGAATCCTCTACTTATGTGCCTTAAGGAATTAAAAAAATTAGTAGACAATGTTTCTTGCCCTCAAGAAGATGACAGTCAATTTGGAGATACACAGCAAATGCCAATGATATTTAAATGTAACATGAAGGAGCAGAAGCAGTATAAATTAAGTAGTAGTAGATTATATGTTTCTTCTTTTACAGATACTGAGTTGCTTATATTGGTGTTAAAGACAAGAGGAAATGTTACAATCCATGTAAACAGTACACATTCACATAGGTATCATTTCTTCTTTAATCCTAATAGTGATGTCTTTACTGCTTTATCTTCCCCTCTGATTTAATCAGTCATATGAGCTGTTACTTTTTTTTTTTTTTTTTTTAATCTGGTGTCTTCAGAGAAATAATCACAAGGAAGCTGACATCAGATCCTCTTAAAACGAAGTTGTTTTGTGACTATATTATATTTATGGCTAGGATTCAAGACTGACATGTTGTTTCAGGAACCCTTTAATCCGGAGAAGCAGAATATTATATCAATACTAGTAGAAATATCCATATTGCTTACCTTGCTGTGTTCCTGAGTTCAGTAGCCCCAGCTTGTTTAGGAGTATTGCTGAAGGGCTTTTTCATCTGGTTTCATCCGGATGTTTCCGTGGAATGTGATGACTTATAGCCTTTGCTAGTCTCTGCTGGGTCCCTCTGCCTGTCTGGTTTATAGACAATTTCTGCATTCTTTGTTCTCAGAATTCTTCTATTTCCTGTATAATATAAAGTCAGTGTATGTTAAGTAACATAATTAGAAAGACTAGTAAAGTAGTGAGCCAGTTAATTTTCTGTTCTTGAATGGACTTCATTGTTGAAGGGCTGTACAACTGAACTAATTCTATTCAGCAGAGAAGATGACTCTGATCGCAGCTCTCAGATTCTGAGATTCTGTCCTGTCCGCTATTCCAGACATCAAGCTTCCTTTAGCTTCTGTTGCATTTATACTTCCATCTGTTGCTGGTGGCTTTGGGTCCTCAAGAGATGTAAATCCAGATACCTGCAGCCAAATGTGATTTGTGTGTAGAAGTTCTGCTCTTTATCACTGTCTCTCATTGCATTGGTGAATGTCTTGACAACAGAAAAGCCCAAAAGACCAACCTGACTTCTTTCCCTTAAAGCTTAGATCATGGGGTGCCTGGGTAACTCAGGCCATTAAGCATCTGACTTTAAAAAAATGCTTATTTATATTTGAGAGAGACAGACAGACAGACAGATGGAGTGTGAGTGGGGCAGAAAGAGACAGAGACAGAATCTGAAGCAGGCTCCAGGCTCTGTGCGAGCTCTGAGCTGTCAGCACAGAGCCTTACACAGGGCTTGGACTCATGAGTGGTGAGATCATGACCTGAAGTCAGGTGCTTAACCGACTGAGCTACCCACGCACCCCAGTGTCTGACTATTGATTTCAGCTCAGGTCATGATCTCATGGTGACAAGAGATTGAGCTCTGCACGGGGCTCTGAGCTGAGTGTGGAGTCTCCCTAAGATTCTCTCTTTCCCTCTCCCTATGCCCCTCCCCCACTCATGTGTGCTCTCTCTCTCTCTCTCATTAAAAAAAAAAAAAAAATGCTTTGATCAGAGTCTTCTATGCTTCTTCATCTAGATTCTGCCCTAATACCCACTGGTTCCTCTACAGCCGGCAGGGACACCTCAGACGCAGGAAAATCACTCAGTCCCCATATAACTTAATGGAAAAAACACAGGCTTAGAATTGGACCGTCCTGATTTTGTGTACCCCAAGTATCACTTCCTAGCTATGTAGCCCTGGGAAAGTTACTTAAGATTATTTTTTTTCATCAGTGTGATTTGAGTATTAGTTTGTAATTTATGGATTGTCATTATGTATTGAGTGAGATAACGCATGTATAATATGGCAAAAACTTATTAAATGGTAGCTATTCTTATTATATTAACAACACTAATTTCTGTTGCTATTGAGTGGGTAGAGGATATAGAACCAAATCCAACTAGAAAATGTGTAAAATGTAAAGATGCTGCTCTATAGTTTTAAAGAAGGATTAAGTGGGGTGTTATTTTACTTTTGTCCCAGTGGGTCATTTTGCACTTGACATATCCTAGGGCTTACCATGTACAGGCATGGGGGGAAAAAAGAGAAGAAAGATGTGTAGACAGTGTATTGAAAGTAAGTATGGATGGATAAGTACGATTTCAATAGGTGTGGAGGGGGAAGGAGTGGGAAGAGATAATGCAGGTGGAGGGAGTACTGTGAACAAAGGAGCTAACAAAGTATTGTAGAGCATTTCCAGGGGACAAAATTAATCCACTAGGCTGGTGGCACAGGATCTATATGAGAGCAGTGAAAGGAAGGCAAGTAGTGAAAAATTGAAAACAGTTTATAGATGACCTCAAATGCCATTCCGGGAAACTGTATTTTATTCTCTAGGCAATACTGAATTATTGAAGGTTTTTTATTATGAGATATATGAGGAGGTTTGGATTTCAGGAAGGTTACTTCATATAAAGTGCATTAGTGGGTATAGCCAATAACGTAACTCAGTGCCTACAGTAACTGGACAAAACATAGGTAGCTGAAACACTTAGTGTAAGACAGTAGGGTGTAGAGGGTAAGTGTCTAGTTTAAAAACGACAGCTGTAGCTCCAGACGATTTTTCTAATTTATAACATGGGCTTAGTGCTGCCAGTTAATCTCATTTTTTTTCAATCATCAATAGCAATCCAGATTTCTATCTTTCAGTTTTTGAATTTAGCAGTTGATATGCGTTTTGAAACTACTTTATGGTGGGTCAGACAAACCACATCTGCTGGTTGGACTTTGCCTGTGGATTGCTGGTTTGTGACTCCGGGGCCAGTGTTCACAATCCTGTCTTTTTGTATCTCCTCTGGAATTGTACTTGTGAACGTTGGTTAGAGACATCAACACTCCTCTCTGAAGCAGAAGAGGAGGAATTGCAGTGAAGGTACAGAAACATTCGGAGGCAAGAGAGACTCTGATGGAGTTTGCATCAGATGGCCTTGATCTTCTTTGGAGTGTGACACTCTACCTCCTTGGTCTGCTGTTATCCACCTCTCAGAGCTATCTGATAGTTACTTTATATGTTCTGTCCAGGATTTTTAGTTGTACTCAATAGGAAAGATTGGATGGAGTGTGCTTGCTCTATCTTAACTGGAAGCAGAGCCCCTCTATGTAATTTGTAAGCTTTATACCATCTTCTCCACTAGATTGGATAGTTATTGAGGATAATCTCTGAGAATAATGCTACTCCATATATCAGCACATCTAATTGTGGATCTAGCACACAATATTCAATATGAGATTTAAGTTCATTGAAGCACTCCTACTTTATATGTTTATATATAGAAAATATATATTTATATATAAAATATAAAATATATATATTTATTTTAATTATTTTTGCTGTTTTTTTAATTAAAACACAGGATCATTTCTGCTTTATAGCTTGGGTAGCTTTCCTACCCTTGACAGGAGTTACCTCCACATTTAGATTATACTTTCAGTCTCCCTATGGTAGACAAATATAATTTTAGTTTTGATTCAGATTACTACTTTGTTTTGCAGTGCTGAAACATTTTTGTTGGAGAAATGTCTTCAGAATCAGAAAAGGATAGAGACAGGCTGGTTCAAGCTGCCCAAAAGTTCTTCTTTCATATGCAAGATCTTGCTTCCTTCACTAACATACTTATTGAATTGTTTAACTACAGTATGAATACTCAGATCAACCACATGACTGTGAAAGAAGATGATAATGTTAAGGATGTCTTTGAACAAATGTTCAAAATTTTAAAGGAGATGCAATCTGTACTGGAGGCAAAGTATGACCAAATGCAAAAGGAACCTTTATGTTCCCAGATTGCAACAGCTGTTTGTTCCATAGTTGAGAAGAACACCAATGTAAAGGAGTTGCATCAGTCAGCTAAAGAAATGTTCAAAAATGTCCACACACCAATCATTGTCTCTGTGCTGAATAGTAGTAACATCCTGGGGAGTTTAGAATCTTCTGTCTCACCCTTGATGAAATATCCCATCATGAATCTTCGGTTAAGTGACCTCTATAGAAAAGACACCAAAGAGCAATCAGATGCCACCACATCTGAGAAAAGCACAAGTCCAGGGCCACCCCAAATCAGTACAATAGACACCTTGAAGAAGTTGCAGGGTGCGCCGAAAAGTGAGCAAACCAAGAATACCATCAAGTCCACTGCAGATCAGCTGGAGCAAATTGTCAAAGCTTTGCTACCAATCTTAGAGGTCCTCCAAAAAGTCATAAGCACTATGGAAACCAAGACGCCTGTGCCTAAGAAGACCAATGACCAGTAGGAGTGCTCATTTCTGTCAGAGAATCAGTTTGAGTCCTGTGAAATTTTGGAGTATGTTCTAAGACCTTTCATGCTAGAAATGTGTTATGTTGAGACATAAGTGCAAAGAGTAGTCACCCAACAGACCATTTACCTTGAATTTTGCTTTATTCAAATAAAAATAATCAAAGAAAGCCTGCTTGAAGTGGCAGTTACTAAAGATAACATTTTGTTCAGAAAAGCAAGGTAATGTATTATGTTTGAGGATGTTTCTAAACGTTACCTGTCGTCTTAAAACAGTTAAAATAACCCCAAACTAATTTCCACCCTTAGTAATTTTTTTGAACATTTATTTACCTTTGAGAGACAGAGAGAGACAGAATGTGAACAGGGGAAGGGACAGAGAGAGAGGGAGATGCAGAATCAGAAGCAGGCTCCAGGCTCTCAGCTGTCAGCACAGAGCCTGACACGGGGTTCAAACACATGAACCATGAGATCATGACCTGAGCTGAAGTCGTACACTTAACCAACTGAGCCATCCAAGCACTCCCCACCCTTAGTAATTCTATTTCTAGATACTGCAGTGCGAAATCCAGGTAAATGTCAACGTTATCATTAGATAATCTGGCAGAAACTACTGTTGAGACAGGACACGTATAAAATAAACTTCTGCATTTCTGGCCCTTATATACCCATCTCTGAAACATTAGTGCCTTAACTTTTATATGCCATCACTAAATATTTTTGGTATGATTTATCCAGAAGTCATTGATTGATTGATTGATTTTTTAATGTTTATTTTTTATTTTTGAGAGAGACAGAGACAGAGCACAAGTGGGGGAGGGAGAGAGAGAGAGGGAGACACAGAATCCGAAGCAGGCTCCAGGCTCTGAGCTGTTAGCACAGAGCCCGACGCGGAGCTCGAACTCATGAACTATGAGATCATGCTCTCAGCCGAAGATCATGACCTGATCGTGATGCTTAACCTACTGAGCCACCCAGGCGCTCCCAGAAGTAAATAAGAGCAATGAAGGAAGAGTAGTTGTTTTCTTGCTTACTTGACTAAGACCAGAGCAAACAATTTATTCTTGTCTGTTTCCTACTGAAGTTTTGTGATTAGGAACTATTGGAGGTTGAAAAATGGAGTTGCTCTAACCTTTCATGAAGACTGAAACACTTGTAGGATTTCTGAGATGTGCTTTTATGGGGGAAGAAAAGTTAGACAAGTCCCTTTGCCTACCAGAAAGTCTTTGACGCTCATTCAGTGGGAAGAAGCATATGCTTTCAACATTGCCATATTCTACATGAACCTAGTAAGAACTTCACTGAGAATAAGAAAAGCAATTAGTAACTTGAGTTCTTTAAAAAAATTTTTTTTTAATGTTTTATTTATTTTTGAGAGCAAGAGAGAGTATGAGCGGGGGAGGGGCAGAGAGCGAGGGAGACACAGGATCTGAAACAGGCTCTAGGCTCTGGGCTGTCAGTGCAGAGCCCGACGCAGGGCTCGAACTCACAGACCTTGAGATCATGACCTGAGCCGAAGTCCGACACTTAACCGACTGAGGCACCCAGGCGCCCCAGTAATTTTAGTTCTTTATTGGAACTTTTTTTCTGAGAATACCTAAGTTTTTTCCTCGTGTAAACATTTTCTCATCTGAAGCTTTAAGTCTCATTTTCTTCTTTAAAGAGAAAACATATTTCCCTATACTTAAAAAAAGTCTGCAGCATGAGAAACTAAAAGGGAAAGAGATGGTGGGCATTTGATGGAGGGGGGAAGATGGCACTCAGTTTGTGTACTTTTTAGCCTGCGATGCAGTCACTTCCACCGAGGTTCCCAGGTCACCTCCTCAGTCATGGCTACTTTGAAGTTGCACTTTTGCTAACCTGAGTCAGGAGCTCAGCTCCAAAGCCAAGGCTGTCATTGGAATCACCACTATAATTTTAAAGTAGGAATCTCTTCCTTGCTCCCTAACAATAAGACCTTCCAAACGTCCTGTGGCAAGGGCCACAGGGATTTTGACCATTTCCAGGGTTTAGAGGGTTTGCAAAAAGGATGAGTTTCATTACATGGAGTCTGCAGTTTCTCTCAGCTCCAATGCTGAAATCTTGTTTGTTTGCAATAGGTATCCATTAATAGCTGTCTTATTTTGAGGACATTCTTGAGCTGATCCATTTCTATCCTGACTTCAAAAATACGCATATATAAATGGGAGGAGGGAGACGTGGTTCTCACTTTGTTACTTTTTCTGAAACTGTGTGTATTCAGGTTTTCACCTGCTTTCTCTTGGTCTTAAGATTGTGTCCCAGGATATTACAACAGCAGGGGGGGGGTCACATGGAAATGAATGGGACAAGGGCCAAGAAAAGTCTTGGGCAGAGTCTTTCTGTGAAATGACTGGAAGAATGACTGGTAGCAGTTCTAGGGAAGTTCTCACCACATGTCAATGGGAACGACAGCTGGTGTCATCCCTTGACCTCAGAGATGGGCAGTGCATCAGTAATAGTGGTTTTCAGATGCTGGTGGCTCCTGTGAGGCTGGCCATCACTGACAGTGCCTCTCACAGATATTCCCCCACCACCCAGGACTGCTAATCTTCCCACATTGATGACTTCTTGGTGGTGGCTGCTTCCCAGCCTGTGGAGATACTGTGTGTGTGTCGGTGGGGAAGCCTCACTCCTTTCAAACCTATTACTCTTGTTTAATGTTTCTCTCAAATTCTTTGTTTTGCGTTCCTCTCATTTTCTATCAGTTCCTCCAGGTTTTGAAAAGCAGCACGGGGAAGACTCACTCGTTTCTACCTCTTATCTAGTCTCAGTCCTCAGGGGCCATGAGCCCAGTGTGAACTAACTGAATGAAGCATAAGTGGGGACAAAAATGTGAACTGCCATAAAGCAAAACAAAATGAAACACATGGGCATTTACTACGAGAAAATAAAGAAAAGAAGGAAGGAAAGAGGAAGGAAGGAAAACAAGGAAGGAAAGTAGGAAGAGAGTCCTGTAATACTTGTAATGCTTTTTTTTCTTCATGTTTTCTCACTTGCCAATGTTTGGTACATGTTGGCATCTCTGAAAGCATCTAATTCAATGAATGTTTGTTGAATTTTACCAAATCAAGATCTGGTTCATAGAGCATAAGTCAATTTGATTCTGATCATGACACAACTCAGGCCAAGAATCCTGGCTCCCCAGGCAAATCAAACTCTACAGAAATTTTCTTTCACTGGCTTTATTATTTTTCAAAGTAATAGCGAACAGAGAAATTCACGACAATCAGATAGGCATATTAGAACACTAAATTATAAAGATAAAAATAAAATAATAGATGAGGCCAGATAACTTTTTGTGTACACAAAAAGGAGAGAAGCATGTTTTATTTTAATAAAAATTACTATAGGAGGTAAATACTATGCAACTTTATAACACCAGCTCTTTTAACAATTCATGTGAATTTGTGCACAGTCAAGCGTCCATTTTATCTTCAAAGGTATCCCGGAAGAAAAAAAAGAGCAGAAATTACAGTGAAATTTTTGAAAGTGATGTCCTAAAATTTCATGAACTTAGACTTTAAATTGATTTAAGTCAACGGTCCACCTCACGGTTTTCTTGCACAAAAACTGTGGACCATAGAGAGAGATCAAGGGAACGTAAACTATGGACATTCATCCTTAACCTACAAATCTACATAATTCAGGGGAATAACTTCTATCTCTGGAGATTTGTTCTATAAAGCAGCGGCAGGATCATAATCCCATAAGTCACAAGCCTGGAGGGCTTCTTAAACATAGGTTCTAAGTTTCTGATTCCATGGATTGGGATCAGGCCCTAGAGCTCACATTTCTAACAAATTCTTAAGGGACACTGATGCTGCAGGTGCTGGAGGCATGTATTAAGAGTCACCTATTTAGAATGTCTTACTCAGAAAACTGATTTCTCATGGAGATCCAGTGCGTTAGACTGCCTTTTTAGCTTGACTGGGTGACTCTTTCCTCTCTGGTCCACATTACAGCTTCACTCTGCCAGACCTACTTCCTGACCCTTACGTACACTGATCATTCCTATATCCTCCGACTCTCTCCTGCTCAGGTGTCTCCTTTCTACCCATCTGAACCCCTTTCTCAAGCCTCATCTCTGATAGAAAGCTGTATCCAACCATAGGTCAGAAGGATCTCATTTTTCTCTAAACTTCAAGTGCTTATTTGTATGCACGATGACACTAAGCACTTGACGCATACCTACACTTACTATCTTCTTCTTCTAACCCCTTGCTCCACTCCCAGTGTTCCAAGGCCTCGTTCAAATCCTGCCTCCTCCCTGAAGCCTTCCTGGCATCTCTTCTTGCTTCAGTTTGAAGGAGTCTCTCTTTTGAACTATCATGAACAGAAGGCTTGATTTCCCCCTTTCTTTTGCTATTTCCTCTGGGACTCGTTTATGTTCTTTTTTTAATTTCTCCCAAGAGATTGTAAACTCATGGAAGATCTGGCCTACGACATTCAACTTTTAATCCCCAAAGTGTTTTGTACATAGTATGGTTCAATAAGTGCATTTATGTGGCACAGAAAAAAAAAATTATATATGCAAGATGTTGGAAGGCTTTTCTATTGCTTCACTGAGGCTCACAGCAAAGCTTCTTCCCAGAGTCAGGCCTGCGGGACTCTACTCAGTAGCCACTAAACTGCCGAGGTCCCTGGGCAATAAATCAGGAATATTGTGTTTATGGAAATTTTATCCTTGCTTTATTAGGTATAGAGACCAATGTAAGCTAGGTGACAGAGATGCGCTTGGCCCTATTCTCAAAATTCCGTGTAAAGTATTAGATGCCTGAATTCTCTACCAGCTGATTTTAGGCTAATTCTTCACTGAGTCTCTTCTCTCATGGCACGGTCCTTTTAGAAAGTTCTCCTGGGGTCAGTTAAGCTGATTTTACTTTCATTGTTTCTTACTCAAATCTCAGAGGGGCTAAGTAGCATGGACTTTCAAAATTCAAAGGTGTAGAGCTAGCCCTCACTTTCACTCCATTTAGCCCAATACTAAGGTCTTTGGAAATCCGCTGAAACAACCCCATTGCCCCACTCGTATTGTATACTACTGAGGTGAGTTGGAGAACATTCCCAGCTGTGAAGTTCGATGATTTATACTCCCTTTCACTTAATTATTGTCACATAGTGGCGACTCAATGTATCTTTGATATGTGCTTGGTTATCAGACTTTTTTTCTCCTACATCTTCTCCTTTATCTCCACACACATCTACATACATCCCTAATAAATGTACTTAAATTTTTGATGCTGACTTAAAATCCAATTTGCCATAAAGTTCTTTCTGAATTACTATATGAATTTAAATTCTCACTTCTGTAATGTTTTAGAAACACGTGCAGCACCCCACTACTGGCAGTGAATGAATGAGATTTCACTAACATCTTGTATTAACTTTCCTTTTATTTCTCAAGTTTTCATATTTCCTCCTATCTAAGACTATATTGGTTTGGTCCGAATGCTGATAAAATTTTCACACTTTAGTTAAGTCTCTGGACTTCAAAGCTTTTCCATCTGATGAAGAATTTGGTCTCTGCTTTCGAACTCAAGCTTCTCTGGTTTGTTCCTATTTAGGATTGCTAAAAAAAAAATAATGGAGAATCCTTGTATTCATGATTCCTTTAATTGCTTAAGGTAGTATATTCAATTCAAATTATTTATGCAAATATAATATTTATTGATTTCTGTAATAAAAAAAGCCCAGGAGTCCACTTGCAGGCACAATTGGATCTAAGGGCTCATTTACTCTCATCAAAATGGTTTCTTTTCATTCCTCAATTCTTCCTTCATTGTGTTCGCTCCATTCTCAAGGAGATAGAGTCTTCCCTGCTGGTGGCAAGATAGCTGCTTAGTAGCTCCAGGCTCCTACTCACTCTGCTTTCATTAATCTTCACTCAAAAAAAAAAAAAAAAGGCTCCCACCCCACTGCCAATCCTGATGCCAAAAAATTACCATGATTGTATCTCACTGGCTCTGGCTGGGTCCTTTTCTATTTCAGTATGAATCTCTGTGTCCACGGAGAAGAAATATACGGAGTTACAGGTCCACTCACAGGCAGCGGGCTGGGCCAGCTCTGTGTCAGTTGGTGACTGGGCAGAGTGATTCCCCAAGGGTATTCAGGGTGCCCTGGCTGGCGTCAAGCAAAAGGGCACAGAGAAAGCAAAACCACAAGGTTCCTTTATACTCTACTTTTAGAAGAGATGACGACACTGGTCAAGAAGGAGAGAGAAGCAATAACCATGGGAGCTGGGTTGTACTTTTTGCTGGAAGCTGTAAAAACAAACACAAAGTTAGAGATGTTTTAGGTGGCAGAGAATTTTTTTTTTAATGACCTCATTTCTCCTTTGATTCACTTTTTTTTTTAAGTTAGAAAATTCCTAATAAAAGTATTTTAAGTTGGCTACTTAAAAAAATATTCTTTTAGATATTTTCTAACAGAACTCAGCTTGTTTATTTTGCAGATGATGAAACAGGCACCAAGAAGTTCAGATATTTACTGCAGGTTACCCAGCTAGTAGGTATTTGAGATCTCCTGATTTGCCACCCTTATTATCATCAGCAGCACTCTCCCCATCACCCTTACCCCCATCTAATTACCATCAGCTTCGTCATCATTATGAAAGCTAACATTGATTAAACAACTCATTCTGTGCTATGATCTATTTTAAGCACTTGCTATAGATGAACTCATGTAATCCTCACAGGAAATCTACGCAGTGTTTATTCTCCATTATCCCCATTTTTCAGTTGGTAAAATGGTGACACAAAATGTGGAGACATTTACCAAGCATCACACATCTTTTTAACCACTATATTGTTTCTCCATACTTTGCATGTCCATTTTTTAATTACAAAGTGGGCCAAGGGTATTGACACAATCTTGCTTGGTGTGTGGTATGTGTGTGTGTGTGTGTGTGTGTGTGTGTGTGTGTGTGTACTGCCTACACATGCATGCTCTTCACAGGAAGTATGGGGAAGGTTAGCAGGCAGTTAGATGTGGCTCATGGAAGCAAGACTGGAATACAAGAAACTATGTCAGGTATCACTACTAATTGGGAATTTAATGGGATGAAGATATAGAATGAGTTGGAAGATGGAAACCTTTAAAAAAGGCTCTAGATAAAGAGTGGAATCACCTTTTTAACCAGCCTTCACTGATTATTTAGAGTAGAAAAGATGTTTAGGGTAGGAAGACTTTCAGCTCTGTGATTGCCTATTTAAACATCTCATTTGATAGGATGACCCGATGATGGAGAAATATTTTTCCACTACTTTCACATAATAATGTGTAAAATCCTTTGAGTTTCCTGAAATTTCTTGGAATTCTATATATGCAAACGATATTTAAAACCCCAATTTTCACCAATAAGAGTAGACACGGAGAGTTAATAGTGGGTACAGATTTCTAAGCTTTTGCCAAACTTTGTGTAAAACTATATTAATCTGAACTCTCACAGGGACCTTGGAACCATTAATACCACTGTCGCAGGTTATTCATTATTCACTTCTTGTTTTGTTTTCTCTTCATTCAGGCTGAGGTCCCAAGGACCTCTGACCCTGCCTTTCCTCACTTTTTAACGGGATGAGATTCTACTGAAGAATTATCAGAAAATATTGATTGACAGCAAACCAATATAGCTGGTTTAAACTATGGTTATTGGAAGGAATTAGCTTTGGTCTTGAAGCTTTGCCCCTAGCCTACCTTTACCATGGTAGTCACTTTCACTGGGCCCCAGTTTTCTCATCTGTAAAATGAGAGCACCTCGAGGTTTTTGGAAATACTCGGATCACTGTCATTCCACTTTGTTTCACGGCTATTACAATGAGGCTCAAAGAAGTGACAGACATACAGATATTACTATTTTGAATCATACTCATCCTTCAAACCACCTATTAAGCCCCTTTCATAATAACCAGGATATTAAAAAAGCTTACTTTAATTTTATTTTCTCAGCTAAAGTAACTTTTCTTTCCTCTTTTGTTCCTTTTTTCTCTACCTTTCTTACAGTCATTAAGTTTCTACCTCACACTTTATTATTTTTTTGCACAGACAATATCTTTATTTAGGAGAATAAATGAAAAACATCTGTGAATTAAATTCAATGCAATCTACAAAATCTTTCATTTAAGGATAACTCACATTAAATTGACTTTTGTATTTGTTTTTACTTTTCTTCTAGACTATCTATTTAATACTTTGTGTTCCCTCTGTCCCTAGTAGAGTATTTTTCAAATTGGAGTTTGTGATGCATTAATGCCTTGTCATGACCATCACGCTTTAATAATGTCATAAAATGGGTTAGAATAAAAAACACTCTAGTTAAACGGCATGCAAAATGGTAACTGATTGTTGTGTGTGTGTGTGTGTGTGTGTGTGTGTGTGTGTGTGTGTGTGTTTGTAATTTATGTGTATGCAAAGTGAGTTATAATCTAGTCACAGTCACAGAGCATTAAGGTTCTTAGTAATATTTTTGAACAGCAAATAAATCTCCTGAAAATACTCTATAGAGAAAACTGTCATGGGCTTTTTGTCATAAGGCATGGGAAAAAGTTGTACTTTTGTCATTTGTAAGCTGAATGATCTCACATAAGCCATTTAACCTCTCTAAACCTCAGTATTCACATCAGTACAGTGGGGTCAGTAACCCAATGTACAGGGTGGTGGTAAGAATTAAACAGATAATGTGTGTGAAAACCTTTTGTAAATGAAATTGCTACATAAATATCATTTTACTAGTGACTTATAACCTCAATTTGGTCATCTATACCTTAGGGTATACAGCCTGGGGACAACATATGATTATTATACCTTTTATTTAATGAATTCTGAATCTGCGAATTATACCAGATTGTTCAGAAAGAGTCAATCCCTTGAAAAAAACAGAAAAAGCTAAAACTGATATACAGCGTATCTAGGTAATCTGGTATTTGGAGCCGAATGCTATCTATAGCTCGTTTCTGTCAAAATGCAGAGATTAATGAGTGTCATTATTTTAGAGTTAGCTAGGAAAAAGTTGGCACTCAAACAATGGTAAGCATTGTTTCTTCCGCCTCTTCTTTTGTTTTATTTTTAACTCTCAATGTCACTGAAGCACACATTTGTGCCATTAAACTATTATTCCACTTCCATGTGCAAAGTACTTTGCAGAGTTTTTCAATTGTGTTTGAGAGAGTGGATACCAAGTACTACCACAACGTTCCCTCTTGCCCCATTTTATGAATAAAGAAACAGGCTGATAGGCTGTCATTTGCACAAGGCCACGTAGCTATTAACATATGTCCAGCCCATCCTGGCTCCAAAGTCTTCTCTTTCCACCATGCTGTGGTGGTTTCCACCATCCCAGGTTCATTCAGTTACTCATTGTTTCATGCATTCGGGTGAGATAGACACTATCCTTCGAGAGTAATGTGATATCACAAATTGGGAAAACTTGTTTGAGATAAAGCCCAGAGTCAAAGAACACAGGAAACAGGAAGTTAATAAAATAAATAGTATGTAACAGTAATAGTAGCTGAAAGTTTGGAGTACTTACTAGCATCAGGTATTGTGCTAAGAGCTTTTACATGCATAAGTCATTTTATACTCACTAGAATCTTATAAGGTAGGTTTTTATTAAAATTTTCCCCTGTGTTACATATAAAGAAATGGAAGCACGGAAGAACTAAGCCATTTGTCCATGTCCTTACTGCTAGTAACTGGCAAAGTTAACATGTAAAACCAGGCTTGCTACAAACAATTGACTGTATTTTTTTCTAGAAACATGCTTAAGAATGTTGATTATGTGAAACATTTTAACAAATAAATCCTTCCTTGTGAATCCAATGATATAGAACAGAGCATGTATTTGTGTGTGTACAGATTTTTGGCACGGATTATTTTCTTGAACAAAGCAACATTTAAGGACAAATAACTGACATAACATATTTCGAATGTTTCAGTGAGCATCAAAACATCTGTTCCTATGGTAACCAGTATAGGTCATATGAGGGGTGAAAGAAGAATTAGAAGGGAGAGCTGTTAGTTTAGAATGTCTTAAATGATTTGTCTTTTTCAAATTGACTCGCTTAAATATATTATGCTACCAATTTGACCTGTTGACTCTCTGAAGGCGACAGATTCCTGGGTGCTCTTTGAACTTGGGAATTGTAGTTACAAGTTAACAGAACCAATTTTGAAATAAATTGAAGGACTGAAGAAGCTATGCTCTCTAATCTACTGTCTTTTCATTGGGAGAATTATGGTGTCCTGGCTGACCAATTTAAATTTTTTTTTTTTTTTTTTACGTTTATTTATTTTGGGACAGAGAGAGACAGAGCAGGAACGGGGGAAGGGCAGAGAGAGAGGGAGACACAGAATCGGAAGCAGGCTCCAGGCTCTGAGCCATCAGCCCAGAGCCCGACGGGGGGCTCAAACCCACGGACCGCGAGATGGTGACCTGAGCTGAAGTCGGACGCTTAACCGACCGAGCCACCCAGGCGCCCCCTGGCTGACCAATTTTAAAGGTCTTCGTGTTGTCTTTCAAATATGTTGTCTGTCAGATTAAGAGGGAACAGGAGAGGAAACAAGTCACTGGCTGAGAGGGAATTGTTGAGACATAAGATAGTTTGTGGCTTCTGCTCAGGAAAAAAATTGAAGGGATAAGAAACAGTTGAGAGGACTCCGGTTTCATGAGGAATTAGATATCAATAGAATACCATCTGTGCATCCCTAGACTGAGGTTGATGGTGAACAATATCAGTTACCTAGAAAAACAGGTCTGGAGAGAGTCCACTGATCTTACTCCCTTCCAGTGAAGGACTCCCAGAAAAGAAAAACACACCGCCACCTTCCTCCTTCCGTTGTTCATGTAGGGATCAATCCAATACTGCTCCAAGATGTTGGGATAAGTGGAGTGTTACTTGTTAGTTAACAGAAATGACTTCAGGAAAGTTTCAGAAATAGCTTACTCATTGAGAAAACAAATACCACTGCAGTGAATGGCTGCAAGCATCGTGAAATTAATCAAACTTTTTTTGTAGTGAGTAGAGATAGGTGGATATTGGTTGTGTTTGTCTCAAGATTAGTCTTTTTGTCCTCAACTAAAGTGTCTGTGCTAACCACCAGCCAATGGCAGCCTTGAGGCTTCCCTCAGTTGGCTTCCCTAAGGGGTTTAGGGAAGGCAGAACCAGAGGATGGAGGAGCCTTCTCTGCAACTTTCAGCCAGAGCCAAAGGAGTCAAAGGAAGAATGGCATCACAGCAGCTTGGGCTTGTTCCTTTCCCTCTTTCAATCTCCCAAATAGTTTTGTAGTTGTGCTGGCTGGGAAGACACTCCAACTCCAGCTCTTGGCCTACCATGTAATGCCTCTGACCAAAACATCACCTTCTATGACCAGTGGTAGTTTCATTCCACCATTTACAATTTCTTCCCAAGACTGCACAGTTGGGGAATTTCTGGGAAAGATTTAGATATAATAACTCACATTGCAAGTGCCCACATTCCAGATCATTTATATTATGGCTACAGCTCCTTAGTTTTTGATTAGGGGTTGAGCTTTCTAGAATATTTTCTCATTCTAGTAAGTATTGAAACTGTTTTTAGTCAATTGTGTTATCTGGTCATCTGACCCAAGGCCCAGGTCATGTAGAGGCATTGAAAGAGAATGCTTCATTTATTCACTTACTTATTCAACAAATACAGATTAAGTACCTCTATGTTCCAGGAGACTAAAATTAATATTGGTTAAGGCTTATTTACCATATACTATATGCTAGGGAATGTAGAAATTCTTTAGTGTTTTATTTTATTTTCCCAAGAGCCCTGTGGGGCTCTGTTATGATGCTCCTTACATAGCTGAAGAAACATAGGGAGTTTAAGCAACTGGATTGAGAACACAGCTAAAACATAGTACCAGTTGGACAGGAATTTAGACAGAGTGGATCTGGGGTCCAAGCGCCTGGATTCCATGCCATGCTGTTAAATACTATGTAGTCATATCCTGGCTCACAAAAAGCTTACAGAGCAGTACAAGATTATTGATTCCCTTAAGTATGATTTGTGATTCCAAAGATCCAGTCAAGACCAACTAAGCTTCCAGAATCTAGTGATATGCATGGCTACTCCAGCTAAGCCTTAACTCAAAGTTGTGCTTGAGTTGTTTCCTGACAGGAAAGCAAGGGTCATTAATTTGGTGTGGAGGGTCTTGAAACACCTTTTCTTTGAGACTTAGAGAGAAGAGAGTATGGGTAATTGTTTCTATTACATTCTCCTTTTTCTCAGTTTCCTGAAAGCTACAAACATCATGAAATTAATACATTTTTTTGGTAATAAGTAGAGATAGGTGGATATTGGTTGTGTCAATGCCCTACAACTTTTTACTTAATATATTTTATTGTGCTCATCAACCTTGTAGAAAAATTTTTCTGTCTCAACTTCATCATGATGAGGATGAAGCAACCGTGTCATAGTCAAGTATAGTTCCAAAGAATCCTGGAAACTGGCTATGAATGTTCTCATTTATTATCAAAATCTCACTGTTTTCTTCATACTCTAGTGTTTCATATTCTCCTCTGCAAACACTAATCTCTTGGTCTGTGGAACAGATACTCATTTCACGCATAGTACTGCCTACCACACTTCCAAGGAGAGGCAGGAGGAGATTAAAGTATTGATAGGTCACCTCTCCTCTGGTCTGTGTTTGCAGATAGCACCAGAGTGAGCAGGCCCAAGACTTCAGCGTGGATGATAGTTTCAAGATCTTTGTAACACTGTAGCCCCAAAATTTTGAGAAACGCTGACAGCCTGAATTACTAACAGTACCGATAGTGATGGAGTAGAGAAAGATTCAGGGATATTTCAAAGGTAGACACTGCAGTTGTGTGAGTGGGAATGAGTGCACAGGTGGATAAGGACGGTCTCCCTTCTGAATCAAACAGGGCACAGCACTTGCTACAGAAGTACCCTTTTGTGCAGTGACTGTGGCTGGCAACATACAGGGATGGAAAGGAGTCAGCTATGTATTTTTCTAAAAAAGGCCTTAACATATATTTTTGTTTCATGATGTCTCCAATTCCTCCTGCTTCAGTTCATTTTTTTTCATGGTATCATCAGAGCTCTTGCTCAAATACTGCTCTAATCGATGTTCCATTCCTTAAAAACTTCCAATGACTTCCCATTATCTATAGCATGAAATTTGAAAAGTCCTCAGCATAGAATACAAGAGTTTTAATGGTCTAGCTCATCTGAATCTTCCCACTCCAATCAATCCCGTATTCCCTTTCTACTCTTCCTATGTCCTACACCTCCTACATTCCAACCATCCAGAATTGTGGAGATTCCCTAAAAGCACCAGCTATTTGAAATCTGTGATTCAGCATATGCTGTTTTCTGCTTGCAATGGCTTTTCCTCTCTTCTTTCACTGAAAACCCCCATTCCTACTTCAAGTCCCATGTGGTCCTCTATTCTGAAGCCTTTCTTACTTTCTCCAGAGACAATGAATAGCTTCCTGCATAGGGAAGCCACAGCCGTTGCTTAAACATCTGGTGTGTTGCTTAGTGCTTTTGAGTGTGGACAGTTGTTCATATTTCCATTTCTCATTAGACTAAAAATCTCCCTAGGATAATGATCTTGCTTGATTCATTTCACATTGCCTGGGGTCTCCCATCCCAGTTCCTGGAACATAGAAGATAGTTAATAGATAAGAGTGAATGAATAAATCATGCTTCCTGCTTTACTTTCAAAACTCCTTATTCCTGTGTCTACAATGCACTGCAGAAATACATTTTTTTTTTCTAGAGGTAGTTTAGCAGAAAGAAGAGAAGGGAAACCAAGAAATAAGGCAGGTTATCTCTAATCTGTCAGTTCCACCATCCCTGAAGGCCAGTTTCCATGGTTTTGGCCTTTCCCTCAACAAGCTTACCCAGAAAAATAACTTTTGTAAAAGAACAGTGGTCTGTGATCCTGATTAGAGTGGATTCAATTTAGATCAATAATATAATACCTTTTAGTAGCTGACAGTTATATGTGCTCTGGTTCCCAGCTGACTGCAATTGCAACCAATTTCCTCTTGGGTTGTAGCTCATATTTACAACTTTGAACAACTCATAGGGAGGGACCAGGACCTCCTTCTTGACAGAGACTTCTTCTACAGGTGCACCCAGACAGGTGAATATGGTAAATAGAGTTTGATTTTCAGACTGCTGTGTGTCTTCTTTTCGGAGGGAGGTGGAGAGGAATTGGCCAAATCTGATGGTGGCACCTCTGTAGGCTTCCAGATTGATACCCTTCATCTCATGATGCACCTCATAACACAATGAGTTATTCTTCCCGACTATCTCTTTCCTTAGCAGCTGGATTGCTGAGGTCAGGTAGTAGTGTAGGTATTTGAAATGGAATGAATGTTCATACTGCCGTGGAGTCCTAGTAGCACTGGCCATGGCTCTGATGAAGTCTGTGCGAATGCTATTGTTTGATGTATAAACTGAGATGGCCACAGCATGCATAATATTAATGTTCTTGGGGAGAACTTTTGCTTGGTTGAACCAGGTTAAATAGGCATTACTCCAGACCCTGTAGTAATTTCTACGTGTTTCTATTTCTTTTGTGAAATAATCCCCTTGACTTAGCTTCTCCATGACCTGCTGGCTGCATCCTTGGTACTGATCATCAAAGGAATTTGGTGCCAAGTCAAAGTTGATGTTAATGGCAACCTATAAGAAAAGAAAAATATTGATTTTAACCATTCATATCAGATGGTAGGTGTGGTGGCTGACTTGCTATACTCCATAAATCCAAGTCTTTGCTTCAAAACTTATTTGCTGAAGTAAGTTTCACTCATATTCATTACACACTGCCCCAGTACGCCCTGCATCAGTGACCTGTGTTAGAGATTGAATTTGGGTTGATAAATATTACTAAAAGCTCAAAAAACCCTCATCTCCTCAGGGAGGAAGTGACCCTTCTTGTGTAACCAAAAACAGTATTTTTGCACAGGGAGTACTTTGAAGAAAAAAATTGTAATCTTAAAGTTTATGTGTACCTTCTGTTTCCCCTGTCGATTCCCTCCACATTCTCTCATGGGTGTTAAGAAATATCTTTGTAGGTGAATACTTAAAACCTATATTAAGTCTTTGAACTTTATTTAAGAAAAACCTTCAGTGATGAGTAATGTTGGGTTCTCCCAAGGGGGCCCCAGTATATAACAGCCCTCTTTTCTGACCAATTGAAAAAATTGAAGGGGGTGGGAAAGCATATATGAAGGTTAAAATAACATCTTTACCACTGAACTGTTGGGGCACACATCTTTAGGTCTGATGGAAAGTAGATTTGCTAAGAGTAAACCTCAGAATGAGGCAGACCTGCCTACTTAGCTGTAGACAGTGTTGGACTGTGGTCCTGCCCAAAGTAAGATTCTGGTCATGGAGGTACACGGAGCTCATGCCCTTTGCCATCAGGCTAACTCCCAGGAAGAAGAGCAGACTCAAACTCAGAATACCCAGTTATTAATCCTAATGTTACCAATCAAGTAAATTTGCCCAGCTCCAGAGGAGTAGTACAGTGGTCAGGAGTGTGCCGAAGATAGTTCCTCCTCTTAGGAGACAGGAGTGGGAAAAAGACATTTTCTCATTGGTAGTCAATAGAATGTTACTTATTAATATCTAGTCCATATTAAACTGAGGTTAGAGATTTGAATACAAATTCATTAAGCATCATCAGTCCATATTTTTTAGAGCCCTATTTTCAATTATCCAAATTCCAAGATGTTTTCTTCTTGGCAAAGAAACTGTGCTTTTCTAATAGACAGTACTCATTATATTAGGAGATAGGATTCCATCCAGTCAATGTCAAAGATGTTGCAGCTAACACTCAAAAACATACCATTTGGTGTTTTTACTGTTATTTATGATGAAAAGATGTTTAGTTGTATGTAAAATGGAACAGACTTTTAAGACTGCTTAATGATTTTAACCAATAGCTCTTTACGGAAGATTTACAAATAGTTCTACAGAATCTATTTATGCCAAAAGAAGCCAAAATCAATAATATCATGTTCTGTTCAATCTTGTAAGCTCTAAAAACTTTACTATATTACTCAATCTCAAATATGTACTTTGTTATCTCTTAACAGTAGATTATTTTTCCTTATGCAGAACTTTATAATACTTCTTGTGACTTGATCCATATGACACAGTCTAAAGTCAAATAGGCTATTTTGCACCACTTGTCCTACAGAAGCAGTGTTTCACTTAAGTTTTATGGAGAATCAAGAAAATAACACTATGCCCCTAGCTTCCATAATGCCAAATTTATAAACTCTAAAGAATTCCACAATTGTTGATCATTGTTTTCAACCCCCTTCACTAAGCATTATTTGTTAAAATGTCTGAAAGAACTTAGAACCAAGTGACTAAAGGTCATTTAAAGGTTGTCACCAGGAAAGTGCCCCACCGGAGCACTCACCATAAAGAAATCTCCTCTTCAATTGTGCCCTACCTCAGAACTCCAGGACGGTGTCTGCAAGGCAGAGAACAGCATCAGGAGAGGAAGCTGCTTTGGAAGGAGCCAGATTCTCAGCACAGGGGCTGTAGGAGTAGTTGGGAAAAGAGTCCTCCTGCATCTGTTGGTCAATGGATGGTATTTGTTTGTGTTAAAAGTACTTCTTTGCTGTTGCGGCTTCATCCTGAAACGAGTGTTCAGTGTTCCCCTTTGGGAACCTTCCTTGTTCACATCTTGTTGATGACTACCAGCCAGCAGTTTTCTGAGGGAAGAGATCAACTCCAACTTACTTGCAGAGCTGATATTTCTGTGAAAAAGCCAGATCTGTGCACCAAAAAAGGGATTCTAAAGTGAACTTGTTAAGTTTCCCATTAAAAAAAAAAAATCCCTTATCTAGTCTGTGTGGGGGGAATTCCAAAGGCCTGTTAAAGGTCAGGCTCAGCAGCTCAACCTTAACTTTCTCAGGAAGACAGGAAAAGGCACAAGCTGTACAGTGTCTGGGGCCAAGCGACATTATCTTGAGCTGCAGGGTTTCATCGCGAGTGATATGATTGGCTCCCACAGGTTGCTGGAAAGATGCCACCTCAAGGTGGGTCTATGTCAGGTACATTTGGTGCCGCTGATAGGCCGCCCCTGCCCAGAAGGGGCTGATAAGAAGCAGCACACCTTTTAGGGTGAGTGTCAAAAAGAAGGCTCTCATTGCTGCTTTCCCACGATAGCCTTGAAACTCTCTAATCCAGAAACTATTCCTGTGGGGGTCACAGCTCTTCTGTTTTTCTCTTCTGAAGGCATCAGATCCTCTATCCACACTATTTCAGTCTATAGTGAATCCTACTGACTACTGTCAGAAGACAGCCTCTGAACAGCTGACATCAATCAAAAGCAGGGTCCAGTGTGCTAAGTTAATGCAGCACAAGTGTTCTGTTAGACACTCTCTCTCAGGCACTTCCCTTTCTAGTTTGAACATCTTTCATCTGTTCCCAATCATTGGGATAATTGTTTTTCTTGCAAATCTTTCCCATTAACACTTCCCATTTCACTATTTAACTGTGAAGAGAGACTAAATCTTGTTCTTAGAAATTCTGGTATTTTGGGGGGTGACTGTGTGGCCCAGTCTGTTAAGTGTCTGACTTTGGATCAGGTTATGATCTTACAGTTCATGAGTTTGAGCCCCGCATTGGGCTCTGTGCTGACAGCTCAGAGCCTGGAACCTGCTTTGGATTCTGTGTCTCCCTTTCTCTCTGCCCTTCTCCCATGCACGCTCTGTCTCTCTCTCTCTCAAAAATAAATAAACACTAAAAAACCCGTGAAATTATGGTATTCTTTTCAGCATCCTAAAATAGTTTGTAATCTAAATTTTCTGATGATCACAGCAGTTCTGTCTCATGACAGAAGTTCAGAGTATTCACACAAGTATAAAAGGGGATACAAAATTACCCATAACCTATCACCTGGACAAGGGTACTATTTAGATTTAGATTTTGGTATTACACAACACACACACACACACACACACACACACACACACACACACATTTAGGACTAAATTAATATAGTATGCAATTTTCATACTGTTTTTTCCCTTAACATTTTTAATGTAAGCACATCTCCCTATAGTTTAATAACTATTGAAAACATGACTTTTTTTTTTTTTATAGCTGCACAGTATTCCACCATAGGTGCTACAATGCAATGAAATATGGAATGGATCCATGCATCCATCTCAGAAACAGATTGATCAATGAATAGAACATAATAGTACCTCCCTTATCCAACGCTTTGACCTGTTTTTATTTCTTACAACATCTTCTGGCCCTGAGAAATCAATTAAATAAATAAATAAATAAATAAATAAATAAATACAATTATCATTATTTGTGCCAAGGTTTATTGAATAAATATCTTATATTTAGCTTGCGTTCAACTTTGTGCTATTATAAGCAATGATTTGTGAGCCTGTTTGGGACATAAATCTTTGTGTGTTTCTCTTCTTGCAACTTTAAGATGCAAATCTGGAGATGTGACCACAGATCGTTGAAATGGATATTTTTTGGACTTAAAGGAAAACACGATAAAATAAATATCCCTTTAAGACTTTTAAATTCTTAAGATTCCTCATTATCAACCATCAATTTGGGAGACTGAGGTGTGGTGAAGAGCCCTGGAGTCTGAAAACTTGAACTACGGGCTTAATTCTACAGCTTGCTGGCTGGATCAAGAAGAATAAGCAGGCTGGCTTAGTGGGTTAAGCGTCAGGATCTTGATTCTGGCTCAGGTCATCATTTCCAGGTTCATGAGATCAAGCACTGCATTGGGCTCTGCACTGACAAGCTCTGTGCTGACAGCGTAGAGCCTGTTTGGGATTCTCTTTCTTCATCTCTCTCTGCCCCTGCTCCCCACCCCCCAAATAAATAAACAAAAAAAAAAAAAAAAAAAAAAGAAGAAGAAGAAGAAACAGCAAGTTGTGCTGAGCTTCAGTTTCCTAACCTTATAGGGTTGTCAAAAGTAAATAACAGTTACCTTTT
Source organism: Panthera leo (assembly GCF_018350215.1). Classification (NCBI taxonomy): domain Eukaryota; kingdom Metazoa; phylum Chordata; class Mammalia; order Carnivora; family Felidae; genus Panthera; species Panthera leo. Next base: position 48,033,105 of record NC_056685.1, read on the forward strand.
ATTGGGAGTGTACTGTGTTTCAAGACCCTTTTTTTAGTATCTCAACCTACAAGACCACTGTGAGGAGATTAACTTCCACGTCACAGGTGCATTTCCTGAGGCTGTGTGAGGTTAAAGAGACTGTCAGTGATCACAGGTTCATTCCTCTCCTCCCATTGGCTCCCTGTCTCCAAAAACTCTAAAGGAGTCTGTCATTTTATTTCTATTGTCTGTAAACATTTGCTAATTTTCCTTAAGTGTGACTTCCACTTCCAGAATAATACCACTAGGGGGAAGTAGGAAACCTTGTAACCTTTTTATACAGTTCCTTTGTCCAGAATTTAAAGGAGCTGGAAGAAAGAAAGGGAAAAAAGGGAGGGAAGGAGAGACAGACAGAACAGAGAGTGGGTCTAAGAACAGTAGTGAGAAGTTGAGACTATTGTCCTTGAGCTGATTAAAGAGAGAGGGAGGGAGGGATGGAGGAAAGGAAGAGAGAACTCTGACAATAAAATGGAATAGGGAAAGACAAGGGGTCTGATGTGTGTGTGTACGTTTTTGTATTAAAATGAAAACAATATTTTCTGATAATGTTTTTTAAAAAATATTTATTTTGAGAGAGAGAGAGAATGAGCGAGGGAGGGACAGAGAAAGAGGGAGAGAGAATCCCAAGCAGGCTCTGTGCTGTCAGTTCAGAGTCCAATGAGGGGCTTGATCTCATGGACCATTGTTGCAGGATTCTTTACCTCAATACCCCGGGGTTCGTTGTCTCCCCGGCTTGAAAAAAAGAAGTTGAATGTAAAAATGTGAGAAGTGAAAATGTGCAGCAGGCAAAAGTTTATTACAGTATAAGATTAGAAAGTAAGAACAGTATGAAAGCTCTCTTTGCAGAGAAGGAGCATGTGAAAGTGAACGCCCCCGACTATAGGCAAGGCTCTTTGCTTTAGAAGGTTCCGGTCAGTCCCCCCGTACTTTCCCCCCTTGTTTCTTCTCAGTTTTCATCCTTATTGGCTTGATAACTCTAGGTGCTGGGTTGTCCATTCCTGGTTGGCTCGATTCCATTGTGTTAGGAGTCCGACTATGGTCATACTATCCCTTGTATAACATAAGTTTTATGTTTACTTCTTTTAGTTAGGTATTTTGACTGTCAAACTCCTGAGGAGAACCTGAGGGGGAGGAGGTGGTGTCTGTTAACATTCTTAAGAGGAACCTTAGGCCTGAGGGAGCTTTCTGTGGTCAGATGCTCCCAGCATTGTTCCAAAATATGTGTTGTTTTTCACCCTGGGACCTCAGGTTCTAACCTTTCCCTCCCTGCCTATTTTATCCTACCTTTCCCTTATCATACCCAGAGATCATGACCTGAGCCGAGACCAGGAGTCAGATGCTTAACTGACTGAGCCACCCAGGTGCCCCTTTCTGACAATATGTAGACTCATTAAAAAATCATCTTTTGCCTTGGGGGCTATTTTATGAAAGTTCCCATGTGATAATTTAATATTAGTTCATTTAGAGCTGGGAGTTCACTCCATTATCATTTTCTTGATACCCAGTTCCTTAAAATGCAATCTATTTCTGCTGTCTTGATGGGTAAAAGGGATGTGGGCTTTGAAATTGCACAGAACTGTGTTGGTATTTTGCCTTTATGTCTTCCTTGTTTTTGTGAATTTGAACAAATTATGTTGGTTCTTAGTCTCATTTTCTTCGCGTGTAAAACTGGAGGTGGTATCACTCTTATAGGGCTGTGATGGCAGTGAAATTGAAATAGTCTATAAAATATCATGGAATGGATCCATGAACCATACTGCCTCAGGAACAGATTGATTAGTGAATAGAGAGGCACTTTGGTTCAATTCCTACTTCTATTATGACCTTAATGTCTGACCATGGGCACAGTATTTTACCTCTCTGCTCCTCAGTTTCCTGTTTCTTAGTGCCACTGACACCAGCGTCTCAAGGCATGTGGGCTCAGCTTACGCTCTACTCAGATTTGTGAAGACCAACAACTCACAGGGTGTCCAACAAAGTAAAAGTTAATTTTTATTATTTTTTTCCCAAATAAACAGCTGTTTAAGAAAAGGTTTTCAAAAAAAAAAGAAAGAAAGAAAGAAAGAAAGAAAGAAAGAAAAGGTTTTCTAGAATAAATTCTAAACATTCTAGACCAGTTTTGTAAAGCTACTAAAGCTACTTTTGGAGCATAGGTTGAAGTAGTCCTAGAGGGTCTTGTCCCAGGGGAACTGTGTCCTTTGCCACCAACCTAAAGGTTTTGTAATGGCCCTGAGTACTTCCTGTTTGGATCTTATTAAACTCCTTTGGACCTGTGTCAATTTAAGGCCAGAAATCCTTGTTATCTGCCAGAAATCCTTTGTTATCCAAAGGAAGGTAGTTTGATAGAGACCCCCAAATTTGGTAATTTGGGATGGTTTTAACATCTTGTTAGTTCTCTTTTACCCTCAATATCCTTACAGAAGTGAGCAAAACTTCCTTAATAATTTTATTTTTATAACTTTTATTTAGATAAAAATTTTAACTCACAGAAACATTTCAAGTCTGTACAAGGAACATGCCTATGTCCAAGGAATTCCCCCATACCCTATCCATAATAGATAGCACACATGTTTAGATTTCTAGATTTTCCCCCACTTGATCTATCATTCTCTTACTTTTTTTTTTAAACCACCTGAGAATTAATCATAGACATCATCCCCCTGTGAAAAGATAAACTGAGGCATATTAAAAATGTTAAGAACTTATTTGTGCAAAAATAGATTCAAATCAGGCAGCACCAGACCAGAAGTGATTAGGAGAGCTCCACCAATAGGGTCCAGAGGCAAGATTTTTATGGAGAAAGGTGGAAGCAAAGCAAGGACATTATTTGATTGGCTGTAGCATAAGCATTTGCCTCATTTGGGAAAGCTTAGTTGGCTGTTTGTGATTGGTTGTCTTTAGGTTCTGATTTCTTAACCTTGAGGTCTTTACATGCTTAGGTTTTGGTTTGCTTACATAGGCTATTAAGGTACTAGAACCTTCTCAGTCAAATGACTCCCTTGTTTAATTAATTTAATGTACTTCACGCTTAAATACCTCAGAATTTATTTTCTAAAGACAAAGATTTTTTTTTTACATAACCACAGTACAATTACCAATGATGAGGTTTTTTTGGGGTGATAGTGGGGTTCGTGGGGTCCAGAGCCAACGACAAAGAAAGAATTCTTAAAGACGTCTTTGTTGCAAAAAGGTGATTTATTGAAGCACGGGGACAGGACCTGTGGCCAAGAAGAGCTACTCTGGACCACAGGAGAGACTGGTTATACGCTATGGGGTCGGGGGAAGTAAAGTTGAGGGGAAGTTTCCTGTGAGATTTTCATATGCTAAGACTTACAGGATACTGGAGGCCTAGCTATTGTCAAGCTAAGGTTGTTTTTCCCTATAGCAAAGCGTTGACATTAAGATAGTAAGGAGTTTCTGGAGAAACTTTTCTCTGCCAGCCTCCAGTATTTGTCAAAGGGCTGCAGGTTATAAGGAAATTGTATTCTATCTGCCATTTCCTTCTGCCTTTGTTTCTCACATCACTATGAAGGGATGATGTTGGGGCTCCAGGAAACGGAGTCTATTGGTTTCTGGAGATTAGGCTATTGATAAGATTGCCTTTTTCTTGTGATTTACTAAGATATTTGTCAATAGATGGAGACTCAAATCCTGCAGGACTATGATCTCTATTAGTTATCCCTTTGGTTTTCTCCTTTCCTTTGTTCTTGGGCAGCCAGGAGTGCCCAAGGAATATCACAAGTATGGCACCTGGGGGATGGGGGAGCGTTTGCGGCCTGTCAGCTTGGCTTATGCTCCCTTATCAACCAATATCATGAAATTTAACATTTATACAATACTATTATCTTACACATAGTCCAGAAATGATTTCAACTCTCCCTATAATTTCCTTTCTGGCTATTTTCCAGGATCACCCTTTGCATTTAGTTGTCAAGTTTCTTTAGTATCTTGAAACTGAAACATTTTCCTCAGTATTTATATTGCTTTTTGACCTTGACGTTTTTGAAAATTATAGGCCAGTTATTCTGTAGATGTCTCTCATTTGGGGCTTCTCTATTATTTCCTGATGATTAGTTTCAGGTCATAGAGTTTTGGCAGGGAAATCACAGAAGAGATGTGCTATCCCAGGAGGCACTTGCCTCCATTATTTCAATATATTTGTAATAATAGTTGTTAGATCAATAGCTTCATTATGAAACATTTGTCTAACCTTTCTTATTTCCACTTTTTTTTTTAAGTATAGGACCTTAGTGTTGGGAATCGTCTTCTACCCACGGTGAATTTCCCCCTCAACATTCTTACAGAATAACTTCTGTTGTGTGTGTTCTTGTAATATTGAGATTTATAGCAAATAAATATTTGCTCTTGTCCATGGTGTGTGGCACACACCTCCTAGAACCTTTGTAATTTCTTAAGCACTAAGAGCTATAGGGACATCTTTTCCAGTTCCTCAAATAGCTCCAGAGCCAAAAGGGTGAAATTGGAACTGAGGGCTGACTAAACACCTACTGAGCAACCAAAGATAGAGAGAATGGCATTGGAACTGCAAGAGAGACAGAGACACAGTAACAAATGGAACCCCCGCCATTGAGGCTGCAAACATAGTGGGGAGGGATAGTACTGAGGTTCTGGGAATAGATCCCTGGGTCCTTGAGCACAGGACAAAAGCCATGGTTTAAAAGGGCAACTAGCATATAAAAGAGACAATGCTAGAACCCCGGCAAGTGGTGGAGGAGCTTTGGGAAACCTTTCCAGGTCAGAGGGACATGGTTTACCTTTTCACCCACCTAGACCGGGGCAGGGTCTGGACACCAAAACAGACAGGTGCGGTTGTCTCAGTGAGACTGGGACTTAAGTGAGCCCAGGAGTCACAAGCCCACATCAGCGCTAGTCATGCTGGGGCACAGAAAAAGGAGCTGAGTTTTAAAAAGTCCCAGGAAGGGGCACCCGGGTGGCTCAGTCAGTTAAACAGTCTACTCTTGATCTCAGCTCAGGGTCATGAGTTCAAGCCCCACATTAGACTCCATGCTGGGTGTGAAGTGTACTTTAAAAAAAAAAAGGGCCAAGGAGATGTGGGAATGCTCTCCCCATGCCACCTTAAAATCCCACACTGGATCAGGGTCTGGACATCATAAGGTATGGGTTGGGATGGCATAATTGGTGGGTCCAGATGCCATAACTGGTGAGTTGGATTGGCACAGAAAGCTTATGACCTCAGCAAGTCCAGGGTCGACAAACCCCCACCAGCCCTAGCCATGCTGGGACACAGGACTGCAGGAACATTCTCTCCCCCTCCACTTTAAAAGCACAGAGCGTAGGAAGGTCAGAATACCATAAGGTAAAGTTTTCGTTGCCATAAAGGACAGGTTCAGAATGCATCCTTGGAGGGTCCTGATGCCCCAATGAGCAGGTCTAGAAACCATAACTGGTGGATCCATTCATCACAGGGAACTTGTAACCTCAACAAGTGCAGGAACCTAAAGCCCACATTACCCACCCCCACATCACACTGAGGCACAGAAAAAAAAAAAAAGACGAGGTTTAAAAGGTCTGAGAAACTGTGGGAAAGTTCTCTCCCCATCTACCTAAAAAGGCCAGACTAGAGCAGAGTCCAGCTCACAGATAACTTGTGACTTCAGTGAGACCAGGGTCCATAAGCCCACACCAGTCAACCTTTGGTGTTGGGGTATAGAAAACACATCGTGATTTTGTGGATTTTTAAAATTTTTTAAATATTTTTTAATTCAACATATATATTTTTTATTTTAAAAATTTGTCTTGTTTTGTTTTTATTTGTATTGTTTGGTTTTGTTATTTTCTTTCTGCTTTTTTCTTTTCTATAATTTTTTCTTTTCTTTTCTTTTTTCTATTATTATTAATTATTATTATTATTTTCTTTATTCTTTCTGTAAAAAGTCATAGTTTAAAGGAGGCTGCACACTGAAAACCATAAAACATTGATGAAAGAAATTAAAGATGATACAAGCAAGTGGAACGGTATTCCATGCTCATGAATTGGAAAAATTAATGTTGTCAAAATGTCCATATTACTTAAAGCAATCTACAGATTCAGTGGAATCCCTATCAGAATATCAACAGCATTTTCCACAAAACTAGAACAAATAATACTAAAATTTTTATGGAATCACAGAAGACCCCAAATAGCCAAAGCAATCTGGAGAAAGGAGAACAAAGCTGGAGGTATCACAATTATGGATTTCAAGATATACTGCAAAGCTGCAGTAGTCAAAACAACGGGTACTGGGGGAAAAAAGACACATAGATCAATAGAACAGAATAGACACCCCAGAAAGAAACCCACCTTTATATGGCCAATTAGCCTATGACAAAAGAGGCAAGAATATACGGTGGGGAAAAGACAATTTTTTCGATAAATGGTACTGGGAAAACCTGACAGCTACATTTGAAAGAATAAAACTAAACTACTTTCTAATATTATACACAAAAATAAACTCAAAGTGGATTGAAGACCCAACTATGATACCTGAAACCATAACATTCCTTGAAGAAAACAGAGACAGCAATTTCTCTGACATCAGCCGTCACAACATTTTTCTAGCTATATCTCCTAAGACAAGGGAAACAAAAACAAAAATAAACTATTGGGACTACATCAAAATAAAAAGCTTTTGCACAGCAAAACAAAACAAAAGGATAGCCTACTAAATGGGAGAAGATATTTGAAAATGATATATCTGATAAGGGGTTGATATCCAAAATATATAAAGAATTACATAGCTCAACACCAAAAAACAAAAAACAAAAACAAAAAAACCCCAAATAATCCAAATAAAAATGGCCAGAGGACCTGAATAGACATTTTTCCAAAGGATACATCCAGATGTCCGAGATACATGAAAAAATGCTCGGCATCAGTGATCATCAGGGAAATGCAAATCAGAACCACAATGAGATATCACCTCACACCTGTCAGAATAGCTAAAATCAAGAAGACAAGAAATAAGTGTTGGCAAGCATGTGGAGAAGAAAGAACCCTTGTGCACTATTGGTCAGAACGTAAATTTTTACCGCCACTGTGGAAAATAGTATGGAGGTTCCTCAAAAAATTAAAAATAGAAATTCTATATGATCCAATAATTCCACTACTGGGTATTTACCCAGGAAAAATGAAAACACTAACTTGAAAAAATACATGCACCCCTCTGTTTATTGCAGCATTGTTTATAATAGCCAAGACACGGAAGCAACCTAAGTGTCCATCAATAGATGAATGGATACAGGAAATGTTTTACATACATAATGGAATATTACACAGCCATAAAAAGGATGAGAATTGTGCCATTTGAGACAACAGGGATGAACTAGAAGGCATTGTGCTAAGTGAAATGAGTCAGACTGAGAAAGACAAATATTATATGACTCCACTCATAAATGGAGTCTTAAAAAATAAGTGAAAGCAAAATCAGAACTATAAATACAGAGAACAAACTGATGGTTGCCAGAAGAGAGGGGCAAAATGGGTGAAGGGCAGGTGGGCAAAATGGGTGAAGGAGAGAGGGAGATACAGGTCTCTGGTTATGGAATGAGTAAGTCACAAGAATAAAAAGCAGGGCATAAGGAATACAGTTAATGATATTGTAAAAGCAGTGTAATAGCACAGATAGTAGCTATACTAGTGGTGAACATAATATAATGTAATAACTTGTCAGATCATTAACTTGTACATTTGAAACTAATATAACATTGTGTGTCAACCATACTCAAAAACATAAATAAAATACAATAAATAAATACAATAAAGTTGAAAAAAAGCCTTCTAGGTCCAAGTATCTCTTTTATGTAACTGGCATTTGGGGAAATTAATATGTCAAGGAATCTTAAACATAGACTTACTGCAAGTGTGTAAAATAATGTACGTTCTTGCATTTTTCAGAGGAGACCGTCCATAACTTATATTAGGGTCTCAAGCTATTTGTAACCATAAAAATTAAAGGCAATAATTTTAAATATGTTATTTTTAGATAAAAATTACTTATATGTCATTTTTAAAAAGCCCCTAAAGATGGTTGCCAGGGGAACCAAACCAATGTTAGAGGGTTGGAACTTTCCGTCCCACTATCTCTAGGGAGGGGAGGTGGCTGAAAGTTGAATAATCACCAATGGCCAATGATATATCGATCATGCCTATGTAAAGAATCCTCCACAAAAATCCATCAGGCTGGAATTTGCAGAGCTTCCAGGTTGGCTCACACACCCACATTCCAGGATGGTGGCACACCCCACTTCCAATGGGCCAGAAGCTCTTGCATTTAGGACCCTTCTGGATCTTGCTTTATGTATCTCTTCATCTTGCTTATCTGTATCCTTTATAATAAACTGGCAAACGTAAGGAAATGTTTTTCTGAGTTCTGTGAGCTGTTCTAGCACAGTAATTGAACCCAAGGAGGGGATCTTGAGAATCTCTGATTTATAGCAATTTGGTTAGAAGCACAGGTTGATAAACTGGACTTGTGATTGGCATCTAAAGTGGGGGCAGCAGTCTAGAAGGACTGAATGATATTATCTCTGAGTAGATTGTAAGACTCAGGTGGATTGAATTAATTATAGGACACCCAGCCACTGTTGCAGAATTGCTTAATGTGTGAAAATCCCATCCCACACATCTGGTGTCAGAAGTGAAGTGGCATTGTAGCTGAGTATTGAGAGTAAGGAGACATATAGGAGTGTTTGCCTTGATAGCCCCCACACAACAGTTGGCACTCAGTAAGTGTTTGCTGAATGAATGAATGAGTGAATGAATGAGCACTTGCAAACTTTCAGTAAGTGGACAGTTTCCACCACCCTAGGAAGTTGACATTTGCATTAGAAATGAGAAATGGAAGAGCTGACATTTCCAATAATCTTCTAGCCATTTGTTCAAGTTCATTTCTCTCAAGAAACATGGGAGAATAAACAATGAATAAATACAAAGAAAGTAAACAAGGAAGGAAGGCAGAAGGAATCAAGAACTAAATGAAAGAAAAAGTGGCTGAAGGAAAGCAGAAAGACAAGGAACGAAAGGAAGAAAGGAAAAAAGATAACTTCAAAAATTATGAAGACATTTTATTAAGTTGCTGTAATCTTACCCACTTTTTTCTTTGCTGGTACATGTGCATACCCTGACTGGGGCAATATTGTCTTCGAGGATGAAGCAATGAATGGAAGGAGACAGGAAGACTAGGAAACTTAAAGCTGGAAGAGAAGGTAGAAAGGACTAGGGGTTAGACAGACAAGACAAGATTCCTTCAAGATGCTCTGAGGCCCAGGCTCACAGGCAAGACAAAGGTCCAAGGACTATGGTTGGGTCTGTCTGTAGCTCTGGGTGCATAACTGGCAGCAGAAGATCCATCATAACTCTGGGACCATCCCAACACTTGGGAAGAACAGAGTGAGAATATCAGGCAAGGGAGTAGCCATCCATCATGCATTTGCTTATAACATATTTGCTGAGCTCTGTCTGAGGTCCTGGAGATTCAGCAAAAACAACCAGAAAGGTCCTGACTCTCAAGGAACTTAGATTTATGCAATTTTGAGGGTCAGCTCATAGGTAACAGGGGCTTAACACTTGGAAGAAAATTCAGGCAAAAACCTCCATCTTTCAAAAGGGTCCTATCTATCTATCTATCTATCATCATCATCTATCATCTGTCATTTTTTCTTTCTGTCATATTATATATATATATATTATATATATATATATATGTTACATATATAATATATATATTATACTAGTCAGATTAATTAATTAATTAATCCTATGCCTCAGGAGATTAGAACTGAAGCATAGCCCCCAAATGAGCAATTTTTAGTAGAGAATGGAAGCTATAAAATTTTGAAGACATAGGATTGAAGGTAGTAGAAGCTAATTACATTTCTAGGGAGAGGTCTGTAATCCCAGATAAATCCTGAGAGCAAGTTCTTGTATGGGAGAATTGTAAATGAGAAGACCTGCTTCCAACACCCAGGCTCTGGGTCTCTCTGAGATGCGCATATGAGGCTGGGTGTATGGCAATCTGGAAATGAACAGGATTGAGTTTTTCAGAGATGGAATGAGTGGGACCCTCTGTGGGAAACTGAGGCTGGTAGAAATGGGAGGAAACAAGGAAGGAGCAGTATTATGGCATGAGCAGCCCTGCAGGCACTCTAGTGAGCACTCTAGTGAGATCGCTGACATCTCTATTTGAGGGGTTTAATTTTTTTTCTTCAATATATGAAATTTATTGTCAAATTGGTTTCCATACAACACCCAGTGCTCATCCCAAAAGATGCCCTCTTCAATACCCACCCTCCCCTTCCTCCCACCCCCCATCAACCCTCAGTTTGTTCTCAGTTTTTAAGAGTCTCTTATGCTTTGACTCTCTTCCACTCTAACCTTTTTTTGTTTTCTTCCCTTCCCCCATGGGTTTCTGTTAAGTTTCTCAGGATCCACATAAGAGTGAAAACATATGGTATCTGTCTTTCTCTGTATGGCTTACTTCACTTAGCATAACACTCTCCAGTTCCATCCACATTGCTACAAAGGGCCATATTTCATTCTTTCTCATTACCACGTAGTACTCCATTGTGTATATAAACCACAATTTCTTTATCCTTTCATTAGTTGATGGACATTTAGGCTCTTTCATAATTTGGCTATTGTTGAGAGTGCTGCTATAAACATTGGGGTACAAGTGCCCCTATGCATCAGTACTCCTGTATCCCTTGGCTAAATTCCTAGCAGTGCTACTGCTGGGTCATAGGGTAGGTCTATTTTTAATTTTTTGAGGAACCTCCACACTGTTTTCCAGAGTGGCTGCACCAGTTTGCATTCCCACCAACAGTGCAAGAGGGTTCCCGTTTCTCCACATCCTCTCCAGCATCTATAGTCTCCTGATTTGTTCATTTTGGCCACTCTGACTGGCGTGAGGTGATATCTGAGTGTGGTTTTGATTTGTATTTCCCTGAGGAGGAGTGACGTTGAGCATCTTTTCGTGTGCCTGTTGGCCATCCAGATGTCTTCTTTAGAGAAGTGTCTATTCATGTTTTCTGCCCATTTCTTCACTAGATTATTTGTTTTTCGGGTGTGGAGTTTGGTGAGCTCTTTATAGATTTTGTATGTGAGTGTGTGTGTGTGTGTGTATGATAATATAATGTTTTGTATGCAAGTATTCTTCACGATAAAGAGTTTTCTATTGAGCCATGTTCCTTCACTTTCTGCCCTTTCCTCACTTTGGTACATGTTTTGATTGATGCCCTTGTTCTTTCTCATGTACAGGGAGGAGCTTGCTAGGTATTGACCAAAGTTTCCAACCAACAGATGCAAATCTGTGCTCCATGGCTTAGTAGTTGTAAATTCAGTTCCACGCTTATGTTGACTGCTAGACGCTGGTGAAATTAAGGTACTTCTGTTTTGGTATAATAGTTTTATATTCAATAATATTTTCTTTGCACATTTTCATTTTGTTCGTTAAAGGGCAAGGGACTGGAAGGGTTTATACCAGGTTAACATCTGTATCCTGTGTGTATGATCGGTCCCTTTCTTGCATTTCCTGTATGATGTATCTCTACCACTGATCAGAAAACAATCATTCAGGGAGTATGAACCTTACTCTTCTCCTGATGCTCATAGTGAATAAATACTTTTGTGACTCAGAAGTCTGCCTCTGGAATCATTCTTTTAACCCATTACTCCTCCTGCTTCTCTGGGTTCATAAACCACTCCCTCGAAATATAATTAACTTTTAGTACCTTCAGTCCTGACTGTGTCTTAAAAACTTTGTAGTTTCTGTCTTCTAGTAAAAATTGATGGCCTTTCTTCTCCACCCAGGTATTGTCTCTCTGAGAAGAGAGGTGAATTCTGGGTTCACTGCTCATTGATGTTTCTTGAGAGTTGGGCAAAGTGACTATCTTTTAATGGATGGTGGTGAAAATAGAGAATAATCTATGCTACAGCCATTTTTTTCTCCTAGGTTCTATGAATATCTGAAATCAAAATGATTTATCAATTTAAAGATTGAATGATTTATCAATTTAATTTTCTTTTAAAAACTCTTATCTTCTACTTGAAAAATTTATGTTTGAGTCATAAATATAATATTAGTCTTATTCTATAAAATTAATTACCCTGGACTTATGCTAACAGAACTTTTGCTCTCCTCTTACTCTGAGGCATGTCACAAATCTTACATTAATTAACAATGACTGGTACAAACAAATCACATTTCTTTAATCATTAGCTTTTTCCCCCCTACTAACTAGAGGAGAAAACGTTTCAGTCTACCTTATCCCAAATGTAATAATGTATCAAATAGCACATAGTATTACATCAGTTTCGTCTAATCCCAATGTATTCACTGTTGTTGTGAATAATCTCTGATATTGGTGGCCAAATCCCTCTTCCCTCTTTCTTTTCTAAACTTGAAGATCCTATTTTGTTCTTCCAAGTTTTCTTTTTCCAGACTCAACATTCTGACTCCACCCTTCCTTAGACTCTATCATCCTGGCCATCTTCCTCTTTCAATTCCAGTAACTCAATGACCCTTGTGAAACATGGCAACAGGACACCACACATGTGTCTAATTAATGGGACTGAAACTTCTTTTGTTCTGAACACTCTCCACTGTTGCAGCCCAAGGTGAAGCAGCTTTTGGGGGACTATATCATTTTTTTGAATCACTGAATTCACACCTATTAGAAATTATGTTATTTGCACATGAACTTCGACTGTTAAGTCAGATATCACCAATAATATGCACCTGTAAATTTGAAGTAGATTTAGCAAGCTGACTTTTAGGACCTGACGTTTATGCATACTTAACCTCTTTATTTTAACCTGTCAGTGACTTCATGAATCCTGATTCTGATATGTAGTGTTACAGCAATAACTCATTGTTTAATTTCATGCAAAAATCAGAATACTATTCTTTTTTTTATATCTTCATCAAAACATTAATTAAAATATTAAAAACAGCACAAGACTAAGTAGAGATTCCTGGGTATGATAATAGGTGTTTCTTTTAGGTTGAAATTATGCATTTAATTAATTAATTAATTAATTAATTTGAAATTATGCATTTTAAAGTTCTCTTTAGTTATACATCAATCAGTTAGTCAGCTCAACTAGGTTTGAACACATCTAATTCTGCTAACATCTTAACCAGGTTCACAATTTATCAGGTGAAATCAAAAGATAGTTTAACACGCAAAATGTTTAAAAACTTTTCTAAAAATGCTGTTAGACACATGAAAAGATGCTCAACATCGCTCATCATCAGGGAAATACAAATCAAAACCACACAGAGATAACACCTCACACCAGTCAGAGTGGCTAAAATTAACAACTCAGGAAACAACAGATGTTGGTGAGGATGTGAAGAAAGGGGAACCCTCTTGCACTGGTGGTGGGAATGCAAACAGGTGCAGCCACTCTGGAAGACAGTGTGGAGGTTCCTCAAAAAATTAAAAATAGAACTACCCTATGACCCAGCAATAGCACTACTAGAAATTTATCCAAAGGATAAAGGAGTGCTGATTCATAGGGGTACATGTACCCCAATGTTTATAGCAGCAGTTTCAACAATAGCTAAATTATGGAAAGAGCCCAAATGTCCATCAACTGATGAGTGGATAAAAAAGATGTGGTATACACACACACACACACACACACACACACACACACACACACACACACACAATATGGAATACTACTTGGAAATGAAAAAGAATGAAATCTTGCCATTTTCATCAATGTGGATGGAACTGGGTATTATGCTAAGTGAAATAAGTCAGTCAGAGAAAGACAGATATCATATGTTCTCACTCGTATGTGGAATTTGAGAAACTTAACAGAAGACCATGTGGGAAGGGAAGGAAAAAAATAGTTACAAACTGAGAGGGAGTCAAACCATAAGAGACTCTTAAATACAGAGAGCAAACTGAGGGTTGATGGAGGTGGGCGGTTAAGGGGGCAGGCAAAATGGGTGATGGGCATTGAGGAGGGCACTTGTGGGAATGAGCACTGGGTGTTGTATGTAAGTGATGAATCATGGGAATCTACTCCTGAAGCCAAGAGCACAGTGCATAGTCTGTATGCTAGCTAACTTGACAATAAATTATATTACAAAAAATGCTGTTAGGTGGGTTTGTACTCTCCATTTAGCCATAATTCACACTTTTTACTCTTAGACCAGTTTAATAGCATATGCTATCTACCCACCTGGACTCTTTAGACATTTGAATATCCCAACCTTATCTGAGTCATTCCACTTAGGATGTAGAAACCTTAATAGACTATCACTCTCACTCTGAAAATAAGAAAAAAAAACCCAGATAATCTACAAAATCATAAATTTCCTGGAATCCATGAAAGAACCAAGGTCACATGACAAACAGGTCAACTGAATTTCAAAGGGTAACAGACCCCCTGAGGAGATATGGGACACGTAAGTTGCTTCATCTTTGTTGAAATAGAAGAGAAAGATGCAACTGCCATAAAAGTAGGGAAAAAGTAAGCAGCCAAAATTTTAACACATTCTTAAAGGTCAGGTGTGGGCTAGCAAAACAATTTAGAATCTTCTGAAGCTCCAGACTGAAAGAGAATAGACACTAATTCTCAAGATCAGAGATTCCTCCTTGGTGATGAAAACAGGTTCACAACTTCTCTCATTTAAAGCAAAGGCCATTTGCCTTTGAGGGAGAGACAGGGAAACCCATCTGGCTCAGGAGCCTGACATGATAGAAAGCAAAGGTCTACTTCCATTGGGAAGGGGCGGGAAACTGTCCTTGCAAGATCCCTCATAGATACAAGGCAGAGTTTGGCTGTCATGATAAGGGGTAAAGGGGAAATTAGGGTAGATAAAGGGAGTGCTGAGATAGTTCAATCCCAGAGGCCAGGCCAAGAGTCCTTCTTAAGGTTGAGGCTCTAGAAGGAGGACAGAGAACCCCTTTCCCTGCTCCACAAGGAGCCTAGCAGCAAGCAGTGAGAAACAGCCAACTACCGCAGGGGGAGGAGCAAGATCACACAGAGAGATGATCTCCTACCCCTGGTAGTGCAAGTGCACAGGACCTGCTGAAAACTGAGAGTAGAACAGAAACATGGAGAAAATCCATTAAGCACCTCAGACTCCACACCAGGCACAAGTTAACAGCAGTCCACCACTGGGGGAGTTCGAAGTCTGTGGTGCACTGAAGGCAGCGAGAGCAAAACAAAATCCAACACAGTTCAACTTCTGACTAGGTTGACTTAGTTCCCAACACTAATAGCCTGATAAGATGAGTGTCTCTTCAGGGCCAAATACCACTGACCTCGACTTTATTGTTTTCTACACACAGCATCAAGCCTTCAACCACAAATTATGACACGCATACAAAACCAAGAAAAACAATGTCCAAAGATCAATCTGTAGTGCCAAACATACAGATGGTCTGGGATCCAGATGTTAGAGCTATTAGATAGGGATTTTAACTATGATCAACAGCTTAGAAACATAATGAAAGTTGGTCAAATGCTTTCCTAAAATCTAGATATAACATGTTCCAACCCTATTTTTAAAAATTTTTTAATGTTTATTTATTTTTGAGAGAGAGACAGAGACAGAGCATGAGCAGGGGAGGGGCAGAGAGAGAGGGAGACACAGAATCCAAAGTAGGCTCCGGGCTCTGAGCTGTCAGCAGAGGGCCTGATGTGGGACTCAAACTTACCAACTGTGAGATCATGACCTGAGCTGAAGTTTGCCGCAGACTGAGCCACCTAGGCATCCCTACCTGTTCCAACCTTCTTAACTCAGCTGTCATTTTAAGATCTTCTGCCTTCAGTTGTGTTTGTTCTCTCTTTGAACTTCTGGAAACCTATTTCATAAGAATCTGGTCTATCCTGTTTATTAATTTAAATTTCTTCATGCTAATCATCTTGTTTGTTTTACTTAATTTTCTAATTTTCCTCAGCATTTGGTATAGGTGCTCCTCAAATATTCTATACCTATCTTCAAAAAAAAAAAAAAATGTTGCTTTGATTAGATTATCACCTCTTCTGTCTTTTCTTCTCTGTGCCTTCCAAATGACTTTGACATGTTAGGGATCTCATGGTTTCCATGTTCTTTGGCTTCCTATGCCACATATTTGCTTAATCTACACTCAGGTCTTCTTGAAGCTTTTCTAAGCTCTTAGTCTTTGCTATATTTACCCTCTGGTTGCTATTAATTTGTGTATGCATTTTGGAGCTATCACTATGGGTCACATCAACATAACAATGATAGTTCTATCATTTTGTATACTTAAACTGTTCTAGAATTTGACATCATTTTATTGCTAAAATTTAGGGCTCATGATGTTGAGAAGAGAGAGGAACTTGTTTTAGGTAAGCTTTTTGAACTTCCCAAATAAGTCCAAGCGATCTCTAAGTTCCCCAATATATTTAACAGCTATTTGTGTTAGGAGATAACTATATTTTAAATTAAATTTATATATTCTGAAGGAAGTGGGTAGTGTTTTAAGAGTTTACTGTCTTTGGGGCAGCTGGGTGGCTCAGTCATTTAAGTGTCTGACTTTGGCTTAGGTCATTGTCTCGCTGTCTGTGAGTTCAAGCCCTGCGTTGGGCTCTGTGCTGACAGCTTAGAGCCTGAAACCTGCTTCAGATTCTTCCTTTGTCTCTGCGCCTTCCCCACTTGCACTCTGTGTCTGTCTCTCTCTCAAAAAATAAATAAACAAAAAGGAGTTTACTGTCTTTGTCTTCTCAGTAGATTTCTATTCAATATGTAGTTATTGTTGTTCTTAAAGGCTTTTTTTTTTTCATTTACAAATATGATTCTGCTGGTCCACCACCTATTAACTGTGGATTGGTGATTAAGTTGTGTACTTTGTGTGTCTAATGGCCAGAATGACTATGCTAACTCTTCTCTATCTGGAGCAGTGATGAATAATCTTGTTTCTTCATCCTCTTCCATTTTTAGTATGTTCTACCACTTGTTTCTAATAAATCAGGGCTTGTGGGGCTGTCGTTCTTAGGCAGTCATATTATCAGCTTGATTCAATATGCAGTTCAGATCAGACAAACACTTAAGTAGGATTTGAAATCAAATCTTTTGTTCACTATTCTATCACCTATGCTTATAATAGTGCCTGTCACCTGGATAGGCCTTCAGTAAATTTTGGTTGAATACATTTCTTTTTTTTTGGCGGGGGCTGGGGGGTATGTGTGAATGAATCTGTGCTTGCCAAATACTATGCTAAGAATTTTCTAATATATTCTTAATTATGTCAACAATGTTGTGAGGAGGTATTATAGTCCCTTTTTTACAGGTGATTATATTGAGAGTCAGGCAATGTGCCTTGCCTAACTTTGCTCACTTAGTACAAAGCAAACAAAAGATTTAAACCAGATCTCCTGACCTTAGTCAATGAGTGTTTGCTCTAAACTGCACTATATTAGAAAGCTGAAGGTAACCCTTTAAAACAATAAGACCACCACCACCATTTATTGAATCTTTTCTATATTTCCAGGTATGTTGAATCTCACTTAACTAAATGTCATTTTTTGGTAATATTATTATCATTACTTCAAGTTTACTAATTGAGGTTTAAGGTAAATAAAGTTTAGCCTTCTTTCCTAGTTTCTGTTACCTCTTCTTCCTTAGATCCGTTGTTGGGGTCAGGGGAGTGGGGAGGTGTTTAGTCCTTTTGTCTTCACTCTTCTCACTTTGTTGTTGACCCCTTGTACTCTGAATCTTGCTTTCCTGGAGTGGTGGTACAAGCCTGTCTCTTTCTTTCTTTCTTTCTTTCCTTCTTTCTTTCTTTCTTTCTTTCTTTCTTTCGGGAGCTCATGTTGGGTAGGGGCAAATTAAGAGAGAGAGAGAGAGAGAGAGGGAGAGGGAGAGAGAGAATACCGAGCAAACTCTGCCTTTTCAGCCTGGAGCCCTATTTGGGGCCTGAATTCACAAACCATGAGATCATGACCTGAGCCGAAACCAAGAGTCCAGAGCTTAACCAACTGAGCCACCTAGGCACCCCATGTCTGTTTTTCCTATGTTCGATTCTTTTCCTTATGAAACTATAGTATTTATGTCTCTTTTCTGACTCAGCTTACTTCTCTGAACTTGACAGAGTTTGTCCAGTTCACAAACCCTGATGCACATGGTTTGTGATTCTCTAATCTTGTCTTGAATTATGGACAGTTTTAATACTTCTTGGCCAGACTTAGAGTCTTGATGTCTGAGTTCTCACTGGACTTATCTTTCAAGTCCCTGCAGGATCAAAGGACACAGTGCTTAAGATATAGGCAGATGTGGGTTTCACTCCAGATTCTGTTTTTTCTAGTGTGATGACACTGAGCAAATTACTTACCCTCTCTGGCAAATGGAGATAATCCAACTCATATGGTCATTATTAGGACTGAACGAACAAAGTTATGAAGTGTTTAAGACAGTATTATATAGGCAGTGCTCAAGTAATGGCAATTACTACTATAGTTTTGATTACTATAATTATTATTATTTAGAAGGAGTTTGGCTAGACTCAAATTGGTATTTTTATTATTCTTAATACTATATGTTAATCATCAGAACAAACCAGTCAAAATAATTTATCTGCACAATAGTTTCCTGACAAACGAACCTCACTTTTCCCGTACATTTAAATAATTTATATTTATATTATTTATATCTTTGCTTAGCAAAGACCTTTGGGAAAGGGGTGGAGGGAAGAGGGATTTAAGTATCAGATGAGGGACCTTTATGATTCTTTTAAATTTTAAATTATACACTTCCCTTAAGTTGCAACTGTTCAACATTTTATTATGTTTATTCTTATTCTTTCTTTTCTCTTTCTTTCTTTCTTTTTTTTTTTTTTGAAGTAGGCTCAACTTGGTGCTTGAACTCATGACCCTAAGGTCAAGAGTCACATGCTCTACTGACTGAGTAGAGCACCCCAGCCAGGGGCCCCTCTTACTTACTTTTTTAAAGCATTTATGAATGCTATAAAGATTATTATTTTTTTCTTATAGAAGAAAACATATGTGCATTTTGCAAATAGATGCTTTGTCATTTCAATGTATATTTAATTATAAAAATGTTAATTGGTAGCCATCATGTTCTTGTTCAAATTTAGAGAGTAAGTAAGAATATTTTAACTGAGATATAATGTAGGTTTTCTGGGCCTGACATCCAGTTTCATTGCTTAATTACTAGTATTATTTTTTCCCCTTCATTTTAAAAATATGCTTTTAACTGTTGTTTCAGGCTGGAAGACCTTTGGGTAAAACCCTAATTGCTGTCAAGGAAAACATAATTTTCCGGCCAACTTAATATAACCACACAGTTCTACATTCATGTAAGTTGTGTACAGACGCAGAGCCGTTCTGTAATATTGAGAAGGAAAGTTTTGGTCAAGCTGGTGCCTCTGGATTTTGACTGTAGGTGCATAAACATTGACATTTTATGACTAATAACCAGGAAAACAGCTACTCACACCAAAGGTTCAGGATTAGTGTTGTTCACTTATTGGCCCAGAAGAACAGCTTACTATAATTCTCTCAATGATTTGAAATTGTGAGTTTTTAGAGCCAGCTGGGGCAGGAAGGATAGGAAACTAAGCACATGAACTCTACAGGCTCACTTGTGCCTGATCTTCCTCACATTAAAGAGGACTAGGCTTGCAGGCAACAGCTAGGGATAAATCTAAAAAGGTGATTATCTACAACAAGAATGGCACATTGATTTTCATGTATCAAGAATGACACATTGGTTTTCATGACTGACTGCAGATTATTTCCCAAGGGGGAGATTTTGGATTGGAGTATGGGTTAATGGGGCTGGCACAGGGCTACCCCTTACCTAGCAGTAAGAGGTGGTAATGGAAGGAGGGGCAAGCAAAAGGGATGAGAGACAGTGAAGTAAAACAAATCTATTTTAAGGATTTTACCTTGAGATAGTCCTTTGTGTGATGAAGTCTTCCATTATCAGATTTCGGTTAGAAGTATTGAATTATCAGAAAACACAGAGATACATACGTTAGTATATTTTCACATTTAACTGTTTGTAGCACATAGGAAACTTTTATTTTAAAGATGGGTGTTAGAAATTTTTTTAAAAAAGAAAGTGATTCATGATCTGCTAAAAAGTGGTTGAGTAGTGTGTATTTTTACCAGCTCTATATCTAGAAGTATGTACTAATGTAGATAAAAATATCTAACCTGGGTAGAGAATTGTTTTTAATGCATGTCCCCTGCCGCATACCAAATATACACTTAGCAGTTTGAAAATTCTCATTATCCAACTTAATTGTAATAAGTGATAAAGTAGGTAGAACAGACATTATTAGCTTTATTTTTCACAGTGAAGAAACTGTGGGTCAAATAGGCCAAATGCTTCTGGTAAGTACTATGTAACCAGCAAGTGTTAGGATTAGGCATAAGACCCCCATCTATTATCTACTGTTCTTAAGCCCAGATTCATTTTTACTATATCACGTGGACAATAGCAAAATAAAATGTGTATTACCTTGCTTATATTAGTTTAATTACATTTAAGACTATGAGACGCAAGATGCTTAGAGAGTAATAGAAATTCTTTCCTTCTTTGTCGAACTCTTAAATGTTACCTATGTTTGACCACATTTGTTTCATAACCCAGAGCTATGTTTACAATAAGATCTAAAGAATGAAATAAGCTATTCAAAAAATAAAGTCCAAAGCCCCAAATATGCTCACCTCAAATATATCTGTGCATATTAATGAAGAGTCAAGTTGTGGGCCTAAATGCCAAATAGTTATTTTATTTTATTCTGTAACCATTCACTGAACTAATAGCTCAATTATGATCATCTCCTTTTTTTCCCATCCTCATATGTTCATTCCACCTGTCCTGGAGTAACTCACTTTCTTCAGCCCACTTCTTGCATTGTATACTATATAATCTTCTCCCTATTCTGAACAGGGTGGGGGCTAACAGCTGGTTTTATGGATATAAATATTGGATTCATATATCTTTCCTTTTTGAGCATGGATAAAAATCACAGAGTATTAAGGTTAGAAGGTTCATTTGGTCTAACTGACAATCCATTCCCAGAATCCCCTTTTCATTGTTCCTGTCGAGTGGTGTTATCCCCATGTTTAAACGTAGTCCGTGGTGAGAAGCTTACTGAAACGACCTTTTTCAAATTTGGATTTGTCTCTTAAATTTTGCATTCATTGAAACATTTTTTCTCCCTGTCTTTTTTACCCTTTGTTCATAATCCCACCCTTAAGATGACAACATGTAAATCTTTTTCTTTTCTCACATGTTAAACCTTTGCATGTTTGTACCTGGATGTCATATACACCTTTTCTGCTTCAAACCAAACAGCACTCATGATGTTAACCACTGGTCATACTGCCTAGTTTTAAATCCCTTTCCTTTTCATGTTTATTCTCCTCTAGACATAATGGCCTGATATCCAGAGCCCATTTCTATGCTGTAAAATAGAGCCATAAGATGAGTCACGATAGAGAGACAGTCATTCGATTTAACGGACACATACATCTGAACTTTCTAAGGAGGAGATTTGGGTTACTGAGATTATGACATGAAGAGAGGTCAAACAGAGGAAGGAATCTTCCCGACTAGTTTTGACCCTCTTTGGTTCTAGTGACTGGAGCGCAAGAAAACACGGAGAGAGATACTGAAAATAAATTCCAATTAAGTTTAGAGAAATACATGGCCTCTCATGAAGGAATAAACTTTCCAATCCACCTTTCCCAAAACCTCACATGCCCAGCAAAACATCAGCCAATGATGAATTGTGGAAGCAGAGTGCCACCACCAAATGGGGAATAGACACAGGCTTCATTTTGGTGCATCCAAAATGAATTATTTTGGATTTCTTTTGGTAGCTGAAGACAGAAAGAAGGCATTTCCTTGATTCTCTTTGAAAGCCCAGATTTATGTGTACCAGGATTAGCATAGTTATCTATTAGATAAACTAAATATCCTGTGGGGTGGTCTCTGATGAAAGATCTTGGAAATCTGGAGGCTTAAAAATACGGATACTGAAAAAACTTTTTGAAGTATACATAGGGCTAATTCTACAGAATATCTGAATTCCTAGTTGATCCTGTCAAAATCTTATTTAGCCTCTGGAAGTAATATCTCTTTGTTTTCAATGTGAAGATAATAAATCATGTCATTGTTTAAAATTGTAGGTATGTGTACACCAGGCAGGCACAGAGCTGAATTATGACTTTGAAGGTTTTTAACTGCAACATTTAGAAACCCATATTTTGGTTTGGCTCAACGCCCTCTTTTCATCTTTCAGGTCACTGAGTGCAAAGGGGGAAAAAAAAAAAAAACCCTGAACTGTAAATATTTTTGAAGTACAGGTTTATTTTCCCTTCTTGCAAAACTAAAATTGAATTATTTGATTTTGTCCAAGGGATCTAGTTTGTTACAAACTGAAAAGTGCTTTTTAGACTGATTTCAAACATATAACTTTGTGATTCCCAAAGAAGTCTTATCAGAAACTGAAAGATGATTGCACAGGAGTTTTTCATTCTCAACATTTCTTCAGCATTAGGGTTTGGTCTTCTTTTTTTTCTCTGCTGTTGAAAGTATGGTCGGTTTGCAAACATGGTCCATCCCTATTTTATTTTATTTTTTGCTTTTGCAAAAAGACTCCCAAAGCTTCTCACTTGTGGTGAATAAGGGGCCATTCAGATGTCAAAAATTGAGTTTCAGTCTTGTTTTGCTTTTAGCTTACTTATGACTTTAATTTAGTACTGTTTTAGTTTTCACATCTCTTGATTATGGATAATGATACCTGCTTTGCCTAAAACCCATAGATATTGTTAGTACCAGTGGAAAATATGTATATATGTGAAATCATTTAAAATAAATTCATTTATAAAAATGAAAAATTAATACCATACATCCAAGGCTCCGTGGGCAGAAGTAAGGACAGACCTTGTATGGAGAAGATCTTGAATTGCATTTGCAGTGAGCTGGGAGAGAGGAGGGTTATCTGCAGTGAGATTGTTTCTCTTCTTTTTTTCATCACATACATACACACATATGCACGCACACACAAATACCATTTCTACTTAGGTTTGCATCCATAGCTGACATTCTAGATATTAGGCCTAGAATGTTTCTCTTTCAAACCAATCCTGACTTCTTATATATGCTGGGAAAATGCAGGGGCTCTAGAAATGAATAATTCCCAAGGTAAGCTTCAGGTTCCCCCTCATCTAGAGAATTCCTCTAGGAATTGTCTGGGTCTCTTTTTTCTTTACTTTTGGTTCACAACCAGAGAAACCTGCTGTTCAGATGGCAAAGAAGAGCCTCTTTACTTGTCAGTAGACTAGATTGCTACTTTATAATATGATTTGAGATGTACCCTGTGACAAAACATCTTGTTCAGGAGCTTGTCTTGATGCCTTTAAGGTCACTCTTTGAGACTAGTTTTGTGTGTGTGTGTGTGTGTGTGTGTGTGTGTGTGTGAACATAGTCCTCTCCAAATTCTATTTTTAAAATACAAACATCTCCTTAGAAAAACAAAGGCAAACTTGTTTGAGTCAGTAGTGGAGAGGAGAAAAAGAGACACTGGAAAGGAAAAGTGTGGATCCTTAAGACAATATTTTCCTTCTTTGTCATAGTTCTAGCTCAGATGACCTGGTCTCATGTCTTTCTATGCCAAAGCACATGTTAGTACCTAACATGGACTTAAACCTCTGGGGTAGGGAGGAGTGAGGAAGGCCTGGCCTGGGAAATCCTCTAAATAGCATTTCATTTGGGAGACTTTATCTGACTCATTGTAAACTTTTAATGAACTTCCTTTGTCTTTTGCCCTCTTGGCCCAGTTAGCTGGGTTTATATTGGATTATATGTTAGCAAATCATTATGTAGCACCTGATAACTCTGTTAGGCATTTTGAATGATAAGGGGATAAAGTAAACGGGGGTCAAGTGACTGACCTCAGACAGCATATGTAATGAACTTATTGGCTCCCTAAATCTGCACTGGGACCTCCAATATAGCAAGCTACATTAATGAAGATGCAGTGGCAAGGTGTTACAATTAGCTTTGAAGTGAATTTTGATGCCAACCTTTCCTTCCTAGTGCTGCCTTCCCTCACTCTTTTTGGCTCTTTCCCCCTGATGAATCTGTTGCTAATCTTCATTGGTAAAGATATTTTATTCAAAGGCATAAAAGACTTTCTCATCAAATTTTCAGGTGAGTCATATCTCCAAAAAGAGCTAATAAAATAAATGACAAAATTATTTCAGCTATCGAATTCAGCAAGATGACATTTAAAAAGCAATAAAATATACTTTGCATTTAGATTATAAAATGTACTCAGAAGGAGAGGATGGGGGAAGATATGATTTGCTAGCAGCTTATGTCAAAACACCTGAAGGATTTAACAGCCCATGAGAAGCAACCATGAAAGAAATAAATGTAAGCTTGGACTCCTCATAGATGAAATAGGTTTGGGTCATGACAGGTCACAGTTAGTTGAACTCTGAAACCATCAGACAATATTTTGTACTTCGGGTCCTATGGGACAGATACTGATAAACTAGAATATATTCAGAAAAGGATGCATTGAGGGAGTGTGACATAAGCAAGATGGTGAAGTGGGAAGGCTTGAACTTGCCTTTTCCTTATAAACATCAATTCAGCAACAATTTACAAATTCTCTTTGTGAGTAATCCAGAAACTAATTGAAAGTCTCCTGTGCCTAGAGCAAACACAAATCCAGACTCACTGAAGCTGGTAGAGAAACTTGGGACCCCCTCACACTGGAGTCCCTGTCCCTAGCACAACCATATGATCTGGAAGAAACCCTTTAGCTCCCAGCTTCTCCAAGGGGAAGGAAGCTGTTGGTTTGTACACCCAGCATCCTAACTTTTCTCAAGGGGCTACCCAGAAGACTGGCTTCTGTCTCACTAGTTTTGCAACTCTGACAGGTTTGGCACAATCTAGCCACCCGGGGGAAAATGAAGATGGCATCTTGGGTTCGTAGATGCAATAGATCCTTCTCTCTGCTCAGCGCAGAGTTATTAGGATGAAGAGTGTCATCTCTCAGCTATACCTCGGGAGACGAAAAAGTTGATTCATGTGTCTAGAGCCCCAACTTTTCTAGGGCTGACCAAAGAATTAACGTTTGTCAGTTTTGACAATCTTGGGTGTCTGATGGGTCTGGCACAGTCTAGCTGCTGGGAGAGAATGGGCCAAGTGTGTAGATGCCATAGATCCTCTCCCCAGCTTAGCACAGGATAAGCAAATGAACCTCCCCCTGTCCCCAGCTCTCTGCTTCCCTCAGAGGAGGAAAGGATTGATCCATGCATCTAGCACCCCAGCCTCTCTGGGAGTATCCCCACGAACTGGTATCTATTTTGCCAGTTTTGGGGCTTTGGTTTTTCCAGCACAGTCTTGACAATAAGGAGGAATAGAAATAATGGTTTGGACTGGTAATCACCATAGTTACACCTCCTCTTGCTTCCCCAGCTCAGAACAGAGCAAGAGGACAAAAACCACAGCTTTCTGCTTCTCTTTGAGAGGAAAAAGAGTTAATAGAGGCCCCTAGAATCTCTGGCTGTCTGATAGGTGAAGCTGTTCTTCTGTGTGAGGCCAGTCTATGAAGACTGGGATAGGTGCTTGCTTTGTTAAAGGTGCAGACACCAATAGAGAGTCAAGAAAAATGAAGAATCAGGCAAAGATTTTCTAAACAAATAAATACGATAAATCTCCAGAAACCAAAATTAATGAAATGGAGTTATATGGCTTAGCTGAGAGAAAATTCAGAATAACTGTCATAAAGTTGCTCATTGAGGTCAAAAGAGCAATATATGAGCAAAGTGAGAATTTCAACAAAGAGAAAGAAAGTATAAGAAAGTCCCAAACATAAATCATGAAGCTGAAGAACACAATTGAACTGAAAAATTCACTAGAAGGGTTCAGTAATAGACTAGCTGAAGCAGAAAAAAGGATCAGCAAAGCTGAATACAGGGCATTGGAAATAATTCAGCCAGAGGAGCAAAAAAGACTGAAAAAAAAGAAAATAAAGCTTTAGGGAACTAATTGAACATCATCAAGAGAACCAATGTACACATGATTGGAATCCCAAAAGAAGAGAAAAAGAAAGGACCAGAAAGTTTATTCAAGGAAATAATGGCTGAAAACTTTCCAAATCTGGGGAAGGATATGTACATTCAGATTTAAGAAGCCCAACAAAGCCTAAATAAGATGAACCTCCCAAAATGTACAGATCTTCCTCAACTTGATGGAGTTATTCCTTAATAACCCATCATAAGCTCAAAATATCTTAAGTTGAAAATGCATTTAATACACATAACCTGAACATCATTAAACACATCACCTTAGTCTGTCTGGGCTGCTGTAAAAAAATACCTCAGAACAGATATCTTATAAACAACAGACATTTTTTTTTCACAGTTCTGGAGGCTGGGAAGTCTGAGATCAAAGTGCCAGCATGGTCACATTCTTGTGAAGTTCTTCTTTCTGAGTCATAGCCAACATTTTCTCACACATGTCCTCACACAGCAAGGGGCTAAAGAGCTCTTGACACCTCTTTTATAAGGCACTAATCCCATTCATAAAGGCTCCACACTTGTGATTTATGCATTTCTTAAAGTTTACCTACTAATACCATCACCTTCAGGAATTAGGATTTTAACATATGAATCTGGGTGAGAGGATACATTCAGATGATAATACTCCCAAAGCAAAAAATATGGAGTGACCGAATGGATTAAAAAATCCCAACTAGGGGTGCCTGGATGGCTCAGTCGGTTAGGCGGCCGACTTCGGCTCAGGTCATCATCTCGCGGTCCATGAGTTCGAGCCCCGCGTCGGGCTCTGTGCTGACAGCTCGGAGCCTGGAGCCTGCTTCGGATTCTGTGTCTCCCTCTCTCTGACCCTCCCCCGTTCATGTTCTGTCTCTCTCTGTCTCAAAAATAAATAAACGTTAAAAAATCCCAACTATATCCTGTCTGTAAGAAACTCACTTTAGGTTTAAAGGCATACATAGGCTGATAGTGAAGGGATAGAAAATGATAATCATGCAAATAGTAGCCAAAAGAGAGGAGGTGTGTTTATATTTATAACAGACAAAAATGACTTTAGGTCAAAAACCATCAAAAGATGTAATGAAAGTCATTAAATAATGACAAAAGGGCCAATTCAACAGGGAACATATAAATATATATGCAATTATAAATATATATGCACTCAACATCAGAGCACCTAAATTTATAAAGCATTGACGGAACCAAAAGAAGAAATAGACAGCAATACAATCATAGTAGAAGACTTGAATACTCCAATAATGGATACAACACCCAGACAGAAGATTCATAAAAAAACAAAACAAAAACAAAAACAAAACAAAACAGAGGACTTGAATAACACTTTAGACCAATTGGACCTAATATACATATACAGGACATTCCACCCTATAGTGGCAGAATACACAGTCTTCTCAAGCATACATGGATCTTTCCTCAAGATAGATAACATATTAGGTCATAAAACAAGTCTTAACAAATTTAATTTACTTCCTTTCTGGTTTGTATGCCTTGTATTTCTTTGTCTAGCCTAATTGCTTTGGTTAGGACTTCCTGTATTACATTGAGTGAAAATGAAAGAAGTGAAATTGTCCTAGTTTGCAGACAACAAGATTTCATATATAAGAATCCTTAAAAACTCTATTTAAAAAGGCCTATTAGATCTAATAAACAATTTTAGTAAAGTTGCAGGATAACAATCAACATAAAAATTTGTTGAATTTCTATACACTAACAATGAACTATTTGAAAAGGAAAATAATTCCATTTATAATAGCACCAGAAAGGATAATATACTTAGAAGTAAACTTATTGAGGTTGAAAGACTTGTATATTGAAAACTATAAAATATTGATAACATAAATTAAAGAAGACATAAATGGAAAGACATCCCATGTTCAATGATTGGGAGACTTGCTAAAATGCCCATACTACCCAAAGGAATCTACAGATTCAATGCCGTCTTTATAAAAATCCCAATGGTATTTTGGATAGAAATAAGAAGAAAACAATTCTAAAATTCATTTGGAACCACAAATGACTGCAAAAACCCTGAGAAAGAAGAACAAAGCTGGAAGCATCAAATTTCCTGATCAAAATATATTACAAAGTTACAGTAACCCAAATAGCATAGTACTGGCATAAAGACAGATATATAGACCAAGAGAACAGAATAGAGAGCTCTGAAATAAATAAATGAATCTACAGTCAACTGATTTTCAACAAGGGTGTCATGAATACACAATGGGGAAAGGATAGTCTCTTCAACAAATCGTGTTTGGGAAACTAGTTATCCACATTCAAAAGAATAAAATGAGACCCTTACATTACACCATGCACAAAAATCAACTCAAAATGGGTTAATGACTTAAACCTAAGACTTAAAATTATAAAACTGCTAGCAGAAAACATAGGGGAAAATCTTCATGACATTGGTCTTAGCAATGATTCATAGATATGACACAGAAAGCAAAGGTATTCAAAACAAAAATAAACAATTGGGACTACATCAAACTAAAAAGCTTCTGTAGAGTAAAAGAATCACCAGAGTGAAAAGGCTACCTAGAGGTTGGGAGAAAATATTTGCAAACCATATGTCTCATAAAAAGTCAATCTCCAAAATATATAAGGAGCTCCTACACCTCAGGAGCAAATAAAATGAAATGAAATAAAATAAAATAAAATAATAAAATAACCTGATGAAAAAAATGGGAAAAGGACTTAAATAGCTATTTTTCCAAAGAAAACATTCAGATGACCAACAGATACGTAAAAAGATGCTATCACTAATCATCAGGGAAATGAAATCAAAACCACACTGAGATATCACCTTGCAACTGTCAGGATGGCAATTTTGGAGAAAAAAAAAAGAGATAACTATTGGTGAGGTTGTGGAGAAATTGAAATCCTTGCACACTATTGGCGTGAATGCAAAATGGTGAACTGTTATGAAATACAATATGGCAGTTCTTCAAAAAATTAAAACTAGAATAAAAACATATTAAACATATTAAAACATATAGTCTGGCAATTCTACTTCTGGGTATACACCCCCCCCCCCAAAAAAGAATCAGAATGTTGAAGAGGTAATTGAACTCCCATGTTCATTACAGTGTTATTCACAATAATCAATATGTAGAAATGAGTAAAATGTTCATTGACAGATGAATGAAGAAAATGTGGTATATACATACAATGGAATACTATTCAATTTTCAAGAAGAAGGAAATTCTGCAGTGTGCAACAAAATGGATGAATCTTGTTACATTATGCTAAGTGAAATAAGTCAGTCACAGAAAGAAAATATTGCATTATTCCACTTATGTAAGATATGTGAAAATGGTCAAATTCATGTAATTGAAGAGTGGATAGTGATTGCCAAGGGTTAGTGGGGGAGTTATAAATCCAGGAATATAAAGTTTCAATTAAATAAGATGAATAAGCTCTAAAGATCTGCTATACAATATTGCATCTATAGTCAACAACTACATGTAAAAAAATTAAGACAGTAGATCTTATGTTAAGTGTGCTTACCATAATAAAATAAAATAATGAAAAAGAAATTGTGTAGCTTTTCTGTACTAGAATCATAGCAAATGGAACATATAGCATTGGGCTATTTTTTGTATCAATATAGAAAGAATATTTCAATCAGTAAATGAAATAGACCCCCAGTCCTGAGAGTTGTGAGGTCCTGGTCACCATGTATTTCTCAGACCATAGCTGATATACCAGGTTGCCATGCTCCTGATAAGAGAATAAGTTTATTTTACAAATGAATGGAGTTTGTGTTTCTGTTTGCTAAAAATAAATAAATAAATAAATAAAAATAAAGAAAAGAAAAGATATATGGGAGTATGAATGTGCCTGAGCAGCATAGCAAATATAGAAATTTGAAAAGAAAAAAGATATATAAGGCAGTTGAATATATGCACACTGTTTTATTCTAGAGAGAAGAGTTAATGCTAAAATGTTTAGATGGATTCAATGTAAGAAAAATTTCTATCCTAACATTTAGTTATCCAAAGATGAGCTAGAGCATCATGTGACCTAGAGAACTTTGCAACACTAGAGATTTAAGTGCAAACTGATCATCTGCTACAGTATGGCCATAGGGTGTAGTGTAGAGCAGGTATATGATAAATACTTTTTAAATGTTCAATACATGCTAGGCATGCTATATAAGGAAAGAGTGAGAGGTTGGGCTTGACCAACAATTCTAAAGTAAGTTGGGCATGGTGGTGATCAATGCTCTTTAAAAAGAACATTCTAGTGTCAAATTGTGACCCCCTGTGTTAACTAGATTCAAACAGATCCCTTTATTGATGGACCATACAGAGGTTTTAATATACCAAATTTTATATAAGTATATGCCTCCAAGAGGAGATATACAAAAACAATAGAACTTATTTGGGCATAAAACAACTTTTGGCAGGACAATGACTGGAACATCATTCCTTAGAATATTTTTTTGGGAAACACTGGTGTAAATGTGCTCCATTTTTTTTCTTCTCTTAATTCCTTTTATGTTTTCAAAGACATGGGTGCTATTTGTCCTTGTGCTTCTACCAAATTTTGTAGTTCTAGCCATCTTTTCCTGTATAGCATGGCTGTATGTAGAAATGTATTTATCAGTTTATTGAAATATTTATCTCCTCTTTCTCAGGTCTATGACTTTTTGGTGCACTCTCATGTTTGAGGTCTAATTCACTCCTAGGAGTAAGTCACAGCATTTATGATTTTCTTTGAATACTTTTATAATACAAAATCATTATTCTTTAGGATCTTTTCTAAGACTCCTTGTATGGAGGAAAATTCTCTCTCGGAATGTTTAAAAACCGTATCTAAATGTATGCAGGTTATTTTTCTATTTTATTATAGGTTTGTGGTCAAAAGAAGTCATTATCCTTAGATGAAATGGGTAGAGACAAATTTTGTATATTACTTTCTCCAAAGTAAAGGAGTCAGAGTGTTTCTAGGTAAGCACCATAAAAATCTCCTGTATTAGCTGAAAAAAAGCGCATTTCTTGAACAGTATTTTTCAAAGCTTAACCTCATGTTTTAACAACCCTAGATGACTTATGTTCCTGGCTTTCTTGTTTGTTGGTTAGCCTTCACTGTCTGAATTCAGAGAAATGAGAGATGGAAAAACCCCCAACAGGTCACCCAGTTCATTTCTCTAAAAGAAATTAATAGGTAAGTCTCATAATGTAGTCCCTACCATCAACTTACTTAAGGGTAATTTGGGGGTAGCTTACATTTTTAAATTGGAGAAAAATGGGGCCAATTTCAATCTCAGTGAATTTAGAGTCCACCAAAAGATTTCCATATTCTATCTCTGCTGTGTGAATGTGTGTGTGTGTGTGTGTGTGTGTGTGTGTGAGTGTGTGTGTGTGCGTGTGTGCACATATATTCATAAACTGAGCAATTAAGCCAAACATTTCTGGCTTTTTAAAACTGAGCTGGCAGGGGAAGGGAAGATAAGAAAGAAGTAATCACAAGACTGAAAGAATCCAGTGTCGGGGAAAAGGCTTATGTCTTTATGCCCTTGCACTGACCAGTTTTAAGATGTGGGCTGTTTCATAACTTGGAGCAAGTTGCTCTCTTCAGCTAAGGGCAATTTTGGGGACAGGGACTCAGCCCACTGAAAGCCATCAGCTGCTGGCATATGAGGAAATGAGTGCCTCAGTCCTGGGGAAAGGAAAGGACCACAAAATCAATTACAGTCCACACTTGCACTGTTACATCCACATAAACACTGTTTATGTTCCAGAAGCAGCTTCTCCAGGATTCTGGTTGGACTCTTTTCCAGGAAAAAATTATAATCTAGTCACATTTTCCTGTTTTATCGAAATGTATTTCCCTGTTTTAGTATAACAATGATCTCTTCTTTCTCAGCTCTACTTCTCTTTTAGTATATTCTCATGTTTGAAATCTAGTTCCCTCCTAGAGCAAGTTAGAATACTTTTAAAAAATAGCAGGACAAACCACAGCCCCTGCTACTGCAGCTCATTGTAATGCTGAGAACCACTAATACTCACTATTTCGCTTTCAACTACCCATTCTAGATCACCTTACTGTTAGTCAACATATCTGGTGGTCTAGGTGTCTAATTTACTAAGTGAAATAGATCCCCATTCCTGAGAGTTATGAGCTGGTCGCCATGCCCTTCTCAGACCATGGCTGATATATCTGTCCATTTCTTATCACAATTGGGCAGAGAAACATCAAGAGGTATTCCAATGGATTACCTAGATATCAAATGCATTTTTCCCTTCTTAGATTCAGAAGCCCTACCTTCTCCTGATAAACATGTTCAATTATCTCCTTGAGAAAAGATGACTCTGTTATTTGCCAACTGTCCTCTTAGCATGAAGAGATGTGACCAGTAGCATCTAGAGCTTAAATGGGACTTTTGCAAATGTCCTGTGGTGAAATTGTTCTTTTTGTATGACTCAGGATTTTCAACCCACAGGTATTAGAACTGTACGGAGGGAAAGTATAAATTCTTCATGTGGGTTACAAAATATGATAAACAGACCCCACTCCTGCTTCCTTACCTTAGTTCTCAGACCCTTCCTTACCTTAGTTCTCACTCAGCCCTCAGTCTCTAGTGGGGACATACTGAAGTATTATGGTTGATAGTTTAGGATGTATAATACATCATGGATAAAGATGCCCCTTCTTGTAGAGAAGAATGGATTAATTCTTCTTGTAGAGAAGAATGGATTAATATGTTCTTTTCTGAATTAACATCAATTACCAGGAATTCTTACTTATGGACGAGGCATGGCAGAAGATATATCTAGTGATAGTCAGAAAGGTGGCAATGTCTAGGCTCCAGAGGAGGGCCACCTAGGGTGAAATAGAACCCTAGTTTGTGAATTAAAAAAAGAGAGCCAGTTTGGGCAGTTTCAGGGTTCCAAATCAAAATAAGTTCAGGATAAAATTTTCTCTCATTAGAATTATGTATTATGGCAAAGAACTGAGCCCAGATCATAAGAATTGAGGAAGTGAAGGAAAGGTGACTAATGATGGGTAATCAAGGTACTTAAGAACTCAGAGGTAGAACAACAGGTTTCTTGCAAATTTTCTTTACTGAAAAGGTAGAGATAGGGATTTAAATAGTGCTTAAACGTACTACTACTACTATTTAAGTATATAACTTTCACTCCATTCTAATATGGATACTTTTATGACTGCATAAAAACACAGCTGCATGAATTCTAAACCCAGTTGAGCATAAAAGCTAAGATAATAAATTTTTCTTAACAAAAATGAATTACTCTGGCCTACTGTTCTTACACTACATGTTTCATCAGCATAGGTAGATATTGTATGGGGGCAAATTGAGGAAGAGTGGAGTACAAGCTGGCCAGTGCTCTCAATAGCTTTTGGCTATAAGTTCTGCTGACTGCTTTCAAAGTATAAGTGGGAATCCCCAAGAGGAATTGTCTTGCCATTTCTTAATATACAGAGGATAGTACATTACAACGATAGTAATAGTAGAATAGGAAATAACAGTAACCATAGTTAACATTTATTAAACACTTACTCTATGCCAGACACTGTTTTGTGTACTTGCATATATTTCATTTATTTAATATTTACAACAACTTTAAGGTGGGTACTAGAATAATCTCATTTTACAGATAGGGAAATTGACACCCACTGAGATTAAATAACTTGCCCACAAATTTCACACTTCTAAGTGGTGAAGCTGGGAGTTCCAAAGTCCTTATTCTTAAACTCTATGCTGAAATGTAAGATTTCTTTATAGGTTGGGAGAAGAGTATTCTGCCTACGTTCAAGCACTCTTAGGTTCCCAGGATGTACTATTCCACGAAAGGCCTCGCCAAGATCATGAAAGGGGAAGATAATAAGGCCTGTGACCTCTTACTTCATTTGTCTTAGCTCTGAAAGACCAAAGCATATCAAAAAGGAAATAGAACTAAGAAGGTGGATAGATAAAATTTTGACCGACTTGAAACTATGTTAAAACTAGCTTCGTCAGATTGGAAAGTGTGACTATATACGACGAAAGTTTGGTACAAATATATGGACCATTTGTACATAACCCTTTCTAAAAACTGGCTTATGGAATTAAGTTTCATGAGATCAGTACAAGTGAATTTCTCAAGAGAATAAAATTACCTGGTCTTGGAACAGTCATTCAGTCGCTAAGCTCTCAAATTACTCAACATAAAATGAAGAGGTTGAATTAGGTTATTGATGAACTCCTTGTCAGCTCAAAAACTATGACTACAGTGTTGTGTAATTGATAAGAGGTCTGGAGCTTGAAAACCTTGGTCCCAATATTTACCATCTGATTGATTGTCACAGATTTGGTTCCTGGGAAACAAACTCTAAGACTCAGAGATTTGTGTGCAGATGGTTTATAAGGGAGTACTTTTGGGTACAGCCTGAGAGGGATGAAGAACATAGGCCTAGGCAGAGTGAACATTTGAGCTGTTATACAATTTAGTAAATGGCTCAGTCAGTTCTATGAGAAAACTCTGAGGCTGAGATGACTATTCAGAGTAGTCCTGTCTGATAATGGGCTTTTAGGCAATTTACCCTCTCTTAATAAATAACTAAAGAAAACAGACAATACATATGAAACAATGATTTTCAGGACACTGGGCATCAGTTAATGAAAGATGATGGTGATCCCTAAGAGATGAGAAACAAAGTGAGTCCTGTCATTACCTCAGCTTGTTGCCTTAATAGAATTTCCAGGCTATGGCTCAGGGAGGGAGGACCAAAATGAAATATGGTGGACTTGTTGAGTTGATGAGTTGAGAGTCGTGGGAGAATATGGTGGTTATAGTTTACATGGCAAAACACTGGAAAGGAGAGAGTTACAGAGAGAGGGATCTCCGGATATCTTGAGGACACCTCTCACATATGTGGTAGGGAGCTGATTGGCACATAAATATAAGAAAATACTCATCCAAGAGAAATAGAGGGAACAGTGGCTGGCACTAACTAAGGGCTGGGATTATTGCCTATTCTTACCACCCAGTCATGGGACATTGGGTACAACACTAAGAAGATCTTTTCTCAGTGTGGGGGAAGCAATTGGCCTAGACTAAATACTGAGTTTTTCTCATTTTAAAAGGAAGATTTAAGACAATGAAGCTTTTTGCAGGTGATTTAACTTATTCCCAGAACAAAGCTCAAGAATACTTATAAAAATACAGTAATATCCAGCACACACACACAAAAATAAAATTTGCAATGTCTGGCATCAAATAAAAGATTACCAGGAATTAAAGAAGTAGGAAATTATGATCCATAATAAGTAGAATAATCAACCAACCAAAACAAGTGTGGAAGTGACACAGATATTGAAATTAGCAAACAAGGACATTAAAATAGTTATCCAGGGGTATGTGGGTGGCTTAGTTGGTTGAATGTCTGACTCTTGATTTCGGCTCAGGTTATGATCCCAGGGTCTTGGGATCAATCCCCCCATTGGGCTCCACACTGGGTACATAGCCTGCTTGAGATTCTCTCTCTCTCTCTCTGTCCCTCTCCCCTGCTCGCACTCTCTCCCTCTCTTTAAAAAAAATTATCCTAACTGTATCTAAGATGTTTAAAATGTTGTGATATGGAAAATAAGAAAACATCCAAATCAAACTACCATAGATGAAAACTGTAATGTCTAAAATGAAAAGTACACTGGATAGGATTAACAGTAAATTAGATATTACTGGATATAACTGAATAAACTCTAGACACATTAAAAGAAACTGTCAAAAATGAAATACACAGAGGGAAAAAAAAGCTTATAAAAATTAAATTAATAACAGGGAACCCTCGACAACTTTAAGTGCATGTCATTGCAGTCTCCAAAGGAGAAGTGGAGTGAAGGAAGGAAAATCTTTGAAGAAATAATGACTGATATTTAATTCAATTTAATTAATAAAATGTAATGCAATCTACAAAGCTCAATAAACTTGAAGAACAAAAAAAATAAGGAAAACCACGCCAAGGTACATCATAACCAATTTAGTCAAAACCAATGATAGAAAAACCTTAGAAGCTGCAAGACATAAGACAGTACTTATAGAAGAATAAAGATAAGAGCGACAACAGATTTATAGCAGAAACAATGCAAGCTATAAGACAGTGGAACATCTTAAAAGAATGAAAAGAAAAAAAACTGACAATGTAGAATTTGATATGCAGTGAGAACATATTTCAAATGTGAAGGCAAAATTTGAAAACTTAAAGAATCCAGCAGACCTTCACTACAAGTAATGTTAGAGAAAGTCCATCAAGCAGAAGGAAAATGAGACCAGATGGAAATCTAGATGCATACAAAAGAATGAGGAGCAATGGGAATGGAAACTACATGGGTAAATGTATGAGATATTTTTTGTATTATCTAAGCCCTTTAAAAAATAATTGACTCTTTAAAGCAAAAATAACAAAATTGTCTTATAGGATCTATAGCATATGTAAAAGCAAAAAAATAACTAGACCATTTAGATTGTTTACGTATAATGAGATTAGTGTGATAGGTTTAAGTCTATCATCTTGCCATTTGTTTTCAATTTGTCCCTTTTAGTTTTTATTCCCCTTTCCCCCTATATTTTGCTTTATTTTGGACTCCTTGACGCTGATGCAAATGAGGATGAGTCCTATAACTGCCCCAATTTTTTGGAGACTTTTCAGAACATACAACAGAAAATAGAACCCAGCAAAGCCTTATGGCCTTCCTAAATTGAGGAGACAGAGCTGGGAGTCCAGAAAGGTAGCTAGTGATCACAGAGAAGAGTATCAGAGAGGAGAGAGATGCACAGAAGAGAGAGCTCTAGAGGTCTGTAGGGAATTGTACTCAAACCCTTGGCTGGGAACCATCAGCTGTCAATATGTCTGTTGGCCAGGGGCATATCTCAGCTTGAGTAATACACCACGGCATTCACTACAATGTCTTCAGAAAGTTACCGTTCTGAGTCTGAATTTTACCATCTAATAAATACTACTCATCTTCTGGGCTATTGTAAGACCCAATGAGTTATCACATGCATAATAGCTTAGAAAATGATAAAACAGTCATCGTTACATTTATATGATGATGGTTTAAATTATATAACACACATTATTATGATGAATGTAACAGTTTCAAAATT
The DNA here is from genome assembly GCF_018350215.1 of Panthera leo. Lineage (NCBI taxonomy): Eukaryota > Metazoa > Chordata > Mammalia > Carnivora > Felidae > Panthera > Panthera leo. Next base: position 48,070,317 of record NC_056685.1, read on the forward strand.
GGGGGGTCCCTCCCAGGCATGACTAGTCAGTCTGTGTTTATACAGCTTTCATTGAAAACCCTTTATGAACAGAACTTAGTACCAAGTCTGTAGAGAGAAAAGAAATTACACTTTCTTACCATAATGTTAGCCAAGAAAATATACATAAAAAGAAATTTTGATCAAAACATGAATTGAATAGGGGCTCCTGGGTGGCTCAGCCGGTTAGGTGTCCAACTTTGGCTAGGTCATGATCTCACGGGTGTGAGTTTGAGCCCTGTGTCGGGTTCTGTGCTGACAGCTCAGAGCCTGGAGCCTGCTTCAAATTCTGTATCTCCCTGTCTCTCTGTCCCTTCTCAGTTTGTGCTCTCTCTCTCTCTCTTAAAAATAAATAAATAAGCATTAAAAATTTTTAAACAAATTGAATAATGTTATTGTACTTGACTCTTTACATATATTCCTCAAAGGCTAGACACTGGCTTGAGTGGTGTGATAGGAAGTGGGTGAATTTAATCATTACTGATTTCATAAAGTGGTTGGGTTTTGTGCTGGATTTTGAAGGATTAGAAAGATCATCCACTAAAGACGTGAAGACAGTGGGCCTACCAAAAGGAATGGATGATAAAGGTGGGCATGAACAAGTTCTCATGGCAAAGAAGAGAAAGTTCTGAACAGGGATTGAGAAGTCCTGGGCTCTGTCTCTAACTACCAAGCGGGAGACTCTGGAGTCTCATTTCCTCATTGACAAACCAGGCTTAAGTGAGTTATAGCATATTGTCTGGCTCCAAAATTCCATGACTGAATTGTTAAAAAATCTCTGGTGATTGTGAAAGCAAACATTTTCTTGGCCTAAGTAAGAGTCAAAGCTGTGACATCTTAAGAAATGATAACACTCAGGAAATTATGATGAGGGTGATGAGCCAAGATAGAACCTGGAATCCACACAGAAAGGATTTAGGACCATTTAAAGTTTGGGAGCAGAGTCGCCTGGCTGGCCCAGTCAGAGGAGCATGTGACTCTTGATCTCAGGGTTGTGAGTTTGAGCCCCACACTGGGTATAGAGACTACTTAAATAAATAAATCTTAAAAAGTTTGGGAGCAGGAAAATCATATGATTAATTATCTATAATGTTTGAAAACCCTGGAAATACTAAGAAGCAATCATTCACCAGTCCCAAGGTAGAGTTTAGACAAATTATGGCTGGGTGACTTATGCCTTCTAAGTTTCATTCTTTCTATGCAGTTATGTTTCTAATCAACACCAGAACATGATTAACAGAATCTCATATTCTGGGTTAGGTGGGCCATGATTTAAATATCTCAGCATTTTGCCGGAAGAAATCAGACTCACAAAATGAAAGTATCCAACCAGCAGTTTATTTTGTAGTAATTACACATCTTAAGTCCTTCTTGACTTTCACTACGCTGCGCTTTCATTGCTTATCAATCTGGGGGCAGGGAGGAGGGCTGCAGCCAGACAAGAATGTTTAAGAAATAAGCAGTTTGTATGTGTTTATATAGTTCAGTGATGCTACTGCAAAGGAATACAAAACCAGGCACCAGGCTCTGGAAAGAAAGAGACTTTTTCCAATCTCATTTGCCCCCTCGGCGCTGTGGGAAATAGCGATTGTAGGCAGCATTGTATCCATAAACCATGGCATAGCGTTCACAAAGCTTGAAGTCATCACAGGCTTCCCGATTGATCTCATAGGTGGGCTTGGTCCTTTCTCTAATCCTAGAAAGTGGGGGGAAAAAAGAGGCCCCAAATGAGAACATAATAGAAATTTTTTTTAAAAAGGAAAAGGGGGAAAAATAATAAGAAAATATAGGAGACACACCCCAATATTAAGAGATACTTAACAGGGAGGAAAGGTGGAACAGGAGTAATTTTTTTTTTTAATAAAAATAGAAATTTTCTTTCTGTCCTCCTTTTCCTTCTCCCTCCCTCTGCTTTCTGGGTCTTTCATAAACTATTCTTCTTGAAATTCAGTTGTTTTCTGTATACTGTTTTTAAATTCTTTGATTTAGGGGACACAATTAGAAATAATATATATGATTAAAAAAAAAAAGTTTCTCATTCCATTCTGATCTGCGATGCTACGTTGGGAAAAATTACCTCTTTCCATCAAGTTTTGTTACCCACCTTTCATGGGCTTTAGCTCTCCATCTCTGTTGCGGGGATATAAAAGTATTAGCATTTCTCCTGTTAGTGAAGGGATCTTAAAAGAAAAAAAGATAATTATAGTTTTAGGGAAACAGTAGTTGAAAATATTTCCATGAATAGTCCCTGACACATATATATTTGAAAACTCATTAATTCATGCATTCCATGTAACTAGAGATCTACAAAAGTCAAAGGGAAAGATAAAGCCGATTTCATAAACTGCCTGATCAAAGGAAAGCAGTGTATGTATTTTAGAGACTTATTACATAGGCCACAGTAATTTCTGTGTGTTTATTTCCCCTTTGGGAAATCATTTTGCCGTTTTCAATGTTGGTGTTCCTATTCGGTGTGTTTTTAATTCCTGTGAGGAGAAATTCTCTCTGTCCTGAGGAGGGACATGCTTGTAAAGCATGACTTTTGATTACTGGAAATGGACAGTGTCAATGTTATGAAAATAGTGAAAAACTGAAAACGAGAGTGTTGCGTTACTTCTTCCCACACTCAGTCTTTGAAAGTCCAGATATTCAGTAACATTCAATGTAATGCTGATGACTGTGGTTTCCCAGCTGACCAGGCCTCGAATTCCTTACTCTGCCATTTGTTGTTACTCCTTGTTTTCCATCTGTGTGGTTGATGTGGTGCCAACTTAAAATTTCCAAATGAGATTTTATGGCTCCAATTCTGTCGAATGCACTTGCAAGGCCATATTATGCTATTTCAAGCTTAAAAAAAATTGCTCGTCTGGCGATTTTTACGGTCATTAGATTTTTAAACGTAGTTTTCCAAAAGAGACCCTCTTTCTCTTCCCTGTATTACCTCAATGGATTATTATTTTGTCTATTTAAGACTAGGGAGGGAGATTCTTTAATACATGAGATTTAAATAAGGAAGTCAAATATTTACTTACAAATTTCATAGGATTCCATGCTTTCATGAGATTCTGGAATAAAAAAAAATTCATTTGATTGTTATTTATCAGACATGACAATGGTCTGCATTTGGGGAAGGAAGGAGAGAAAAGAGTCAAAAAGATGTGAAGAATATATTTAGCAGTGTGGTTATGACAAATTTCAGGCATTTTGGATTTGCAAGTTGTGTCTCTAGCTCTGTCCTTGATGTAATTATCTCTACACTTCAGATTTGCTGATGTTGAAGGAGCTAGTCGTCACGGCCTTGACTGAAATTTCTCAAGGGCTATGAGGTCCTCAGGCTAGTGAAATAAGATAATTTCGATGTTGCACACAAATCTCCAGAGAGGCATCTTCTGTGATTAATTTGGGACCTGGCTAAGAGCAGGGTTGAGAAAGGGACAGAAGGGTCCGGAAAATAGCCAACGTCTTCCAGGCAGACTGGGGAGATGGTCAGTTGGGCTTTACCAAGACAGGTTTTTAAGAGGTTCCTAAAGCCTCTTAAGGACCTGTGTTAACTTGGCAGGCACAAAAACCACTGGCTCCAGAGGACAACTCACACTGGGCGTGATGCCAGTTCAGAGAAAGAACTGAGACGATGCCAAAGCAAAAGGTTTCTTCTTTCCACTGCTCTCCCATGTGCTGCAGGTAAATTTGGCAATAAGAGGTTTATATTCGTAAGCAAGTGGTTTTATGTAAAAAATTAAAAAGGAGATGAAAATACCAAATCCTCTGATACCGAAACCATGTGAATAATTTCAAGAGTGAGAAGAAATACAGATGGTTATTAGTATGATTTAGGTTTAAGGACATCTAAGATATCCAGATAACTGAAGCGTAAGACTGATCAAAAATAATCTTGCTTTGGATTTTCTTTCATAAGCTTTGATCAGACACAGATATAATTAACAACATAGAGAAACCAGGTGAAATTTATCTTTGGACAATAGAAATTATACCGTCTATTTTTCTCTGAGGTTCTTTAAATGTAAAACTTTGTTTTTAGATCAATTCACTGAAGAAATGTAGTAAGTTTAGGAGATTGTCTTGTCCCTGCAGAGAGAGCTATACTTAACACTTCATGTGAGAACTGATTTTCTTAAAGGTGAGTGATTTAACTAATACCTTTAACCAACAGTTCCCAACGTAGAAGTAAACATCCTTAAACATGAGAACTCAGGGGCTGGGAATTTGATATCTTCTTTCTGAAACAGTGAAGTGTCTAGGTGAATAGTGACTTACCAGAGACAGGACAGGCCTGTCAAGTTGTATACGAAAGTCTGGATATTCAGTATGTAAAAAAAAACACTTGATGGAATGAATCAGTGTCCACAGGGCTTGGGAAATGTTAAGTTAATGATACTTTAAGATTATATCAGAGAAAGGGGAAGAAGAGGAGGAGGGGGAGGAAAAAACTGCAGTAAACTGAAATCAGAGACAGGAAAGAAACACCAGAAGAATGGCAGAAGAAAGGTTTCTCACCATAGCACAGAACTGCCACGGCCAAGGCAGCCAGAATGGAGAGAAGGAGCAGGCTCTTCATGGTGTCTCTGTGGTCCTGTGGGTTGGTCTCACTGGCTTGCGCAGCAGCAGAGGGGAGAGAGGCTCCTGCAGGCTGTCAGTGGAAGGCTGTGGAGTTTTTATAAGAACTAGAGCAGCTGAAATGGGAGGAACCAGTGGGAGGGGGCCAGAGAAGGTGGAGACTGGTTGGCCCTAAACTAACACTGGGACTTTTCCCAAATATTCATTCCTTCCAGATATTATCTACTCTGGGTGGGCAGTTTTCCCTCACTCCTGGACCTGACTGTGCTGTAGCAGGATGCTGCCCTGAGACAGAAGTTGTGGCCACCCTATATTTGGGGCCAGATCTGGGCAAAGTTCCACAGAGAAGGGAGTTGCCACAAACACGTGTTTGCCTTTCTGATTCCTTCTCTGATCTACTCTCCTGGCCCTGAGTGCAGTCTGGTTTGAAGACAGAGCTGCAGTGTTCTGCTCGCTCCCCTGATGGATGGAGGAGAGGTTCTGAGGGCAAAGGACTTCACTTCATAAACTGGTTCTCATACAGACTTACTTTCCCAGTAAGGTTGAGCTGTCAATTCTGGATCACTTGGCATGTGTCCGGTGGTACGCAACTTTTTGCATTCTTCCAAGACCTCAGCACGGCAGAGATGCCCAGTGATCCCATGGGTTCTGTTTCCTCCCTTGGCCCCATCGTAACTTGCCCATCCAGTTTTGTGACTTGAGTCCAAACCTGTGCCCTGAGGCTCTCTTAGGCTGGATATCACTGATCTAAAGTGCAGTGAGGATAAAAGGGTACTCATCTCTTATTTTCTGAAGGCAGTGTCTTGATAATGAACTAATCCAATATGCTCTTCGTGAGTGATAGGTGAGAGGCTGGTTACTGTGCTAGGTGCTCCTGGGGGATCTAGAGACAGACAAGACACGTCCCTAAGGAGGTAAGTAATAGCTTCTTGTATATTCGCTTTGCTCTTTAGCTGTCATGTATCCTCAAACGTAGATTCTCACAAACTCACACTTCCACTATACCTTCAGTAGCAGAAATGCTGTTTCTTTTCTTTTTTTGTAGGAGACAGACTGTAATTTGGTGTCTCTGGTTATCCTGGAGGCAGAGCTTTTTTTTCTTCTTCTTCTTGGAAATGTAGAAAACTCTTCTATCAAGATGTGTCTCTGCTGCCTGGTACCCAAGAGTCCTCTTGGCAGACAGGTAGACTTGAGTCACAGAGCAGCAGATTGTAGATGAGCTGAAGCCGCAGGAACTCTGACTCGGGCTCGAACAGCAAAAGGGTTGGGAATGAGAGCAGGTGGTATAGTTTTCAATAATAGTTTCTTTCAAGGAGCAGTGATGGACAGTTAGGTGGAGCCTCATTCTTTTAGTCTTATTGGAATGGATTTCCTTCCCAACCTCCCCCCGCTGAAGAGCTTTTAGGATTCCCTGTTAAAGGAAATAGTTCAGAACCCTTATAATCTGAAGGATTCATGAGTTGTGAAGGAGCAATAAAATTCAGGCTTTCCCTCCAGATTTATTCCTATTAAGAGGCATATTCTTTGTGATAAAATCTTAAAGAAGACTTCAAAAGGAGACGTCTTATCCCTGTATGCTTATCCCTGATAAAGTAAACCCATCATGATTTCTGGTCACAAGATTGGTGGTCGTTTCCCTCTTTAAATTACAAACTTGCAGGGAGCCTGGGTGGCTCAGTTGGTTAAGCACTCTTGGTTTTGGCTCAGGTCATGATCTCATGGCTCATGAGTTTGAGCCCTGTATCGGGCTCTGTGTGACAGTGCAGAGCCTGCTTGGGATTCTTCTCTCTCCCTCTCTCTCTCTCCCCTCCTCCCCCCCCCCCACTTGTGTGCTCTCTCTGTCTCTCTGTCTCTCTCTCTCTCTCTCAAAATAAATACATAAACTTAAAAAAAAAGTTGAAATCACAAACTTGCTCTCAGGGTTGGCTTCAGTGCCCTTTTTACAAGAGAAATCATCCAAATTGTTATATTTGCAAAAGCTAGTTTACTACATTGCATTTACTTCATTTACTGCATTGCTTGTTTGGGGAAAACAAACTAGCCGTGGCCTATTCATGTAGCATTTTATATGTACTCAACTCAGTTACTAACCCCCAATTTACCTGATATGAAGCAAGTTTAGTTCCAATGTTGCTTCTCTAAAATGAGTAGGACACTCCACCTCCTCTCCACCCTATCTCCAGAATTAAAGAGAATTCTCTCTTTTCCAGCTACAAACACGTGCTTTGTTTTTTTTCAATATATGAAGTTTATTGTCAAATTGGTTTCCATACAACACCCAGTGCTCATCCCAAAAGGTGCCCTCCTCAATAACCATCACCCACCTTCCGCTCCCTCCCACCCCCCATCAACCCTCAGTTTGTTCTCAGTTTTTAAGAGTCTCTTATGCTTTGACTCTCTTCCACTCTAACCTTTTTTTTTTTTTCCTTCCCCTCCTCCATGGGTTTCTATTAAGTTTCTCAGGATCCACATAAGAGTGAAACCATATGGTAACTGTCTTTCTCTGTATGGCTTATTTCACTTAGTATCACACTCTCCAGTTCCATCCATGTTGCTACAAAGGGCCATATTTCATTCTTTCTCATTGCCACGCAGTACTCCATTGTGTATATAAACCACAATTTCTTTATCCATTCATCAGTTGATGGACATTTAGGCCCTTTCCATAATTTGGCTATTGTTGAGAGTGCTGCTATAAACATTGGGGTACAAGTGCCCCTATGCATCAGTACTCCTGTATCCCTTAGCTAAATTCCTAGCAGTGCTGCTGCTGGGTCATAGGGTAGGTCTATTTTTAATTTTTTGAGGAACCTCCACACTGTTTTCCAGAGTGGCTGCACCAATTTGCATTCCCACCAACAGTGCAAGAGGGTTCCCGTTTCTCCACATCCTCTCCAGCATCTGTAGTCTCCTGATTTGTTCATTTTGGCCACTCTGACTGGCGTGAGGTGATATCTGAGCGTGGTTTTGATTTGTATTTCCCTGATGAGGAGCGACGTTGAGCATCTTTTCATGTGCCTGTCGGCCATCCGGATGTCTTCTTTAGAGAAGTGTCTATTCATGTTTTCTGCCCATTTCTTCACTGGGTTATTTGTTTTTTGGGTTTGGAGTTTGGTGAGCTCTTTAAGATTTTTGATACTAGCCCTTTGTCCGATATGTCATTTGCAAATATCTTTTCCCATTCTGTTGGTTGCCTTTTAGTTTTGTTGGTTGTTTCCTTTGCTGTGCAGAAGCTTTTTATCTTCATAAGGTCCCAGTAATTCATTTTTGCTTTTAATTCCCTTGCCTTTGGGGATGTGTCAAGTAAGAAATTGCTACGGCTGAGGTCAGAGAGGACTTTTCCTGCTTTCTCCTCTAAGGTTTTGATGGTTTCCTGTCTCACATTCAGGTCCTTTATCCATTTTGAGTTTATTTTTGTGAATGGTGTGAGAAAGTAGTCTAGTTTCAATCTTCTGCATGTTGCTGTCCAGTTCTCCCAGTACCATTTGTTAAAGAGACTGTCTTTTTTCCATTGGATATTCTTTCCTGCTTTGTCAAATATTGTTTGGCCATACGTTTGTGGACTAGTTCTGGGGTTTCTATTCTATTCCATTGGTCTATGTGTCTGTTTTTGTGCCAATACCATGCTGTCTTGATGATTACAGCTTTGTAGTAGAGGCTAAAGTCTGGGATTGTGCTGCCTCCTGCTTTTGTCTTCTTCTTCAAAATTACTTTGGCTATTCGGGGCCTTTTGTGGTTCCATATGAATTTTAGGATTGCTTGTTCTAGTTTCGAGAAGAATGCTGGTGCAATTTTGATTGAGATTGCATTGAATGTGTAGATAGCTTTGGGGAGTATTGACATTTTGACAATATTTATTCTTCCAATCCATGAACAAGGAATGCTTTTCCATTTCTTTATATCTTCTTCAATTTCCTTCATAAACTTTCTATAGTTTTCAGCATACAGATCTTTTACATCTTTGGTTAGATTTATTCCTAGGTATTTTATGCTTCTTGGTGCACTTGTACAAACACGTGCTTTGTAATGCACATTAGCTTGGTCTTTTCTGGCCAGATTCCAACTGTGCTCTGTCAGCCTTCTGACATCACAATTATTTATTTTTACACCTCTGAATCCAAATGTGAAAATCTTACACTTCTCTTTCCAATTTAAGCTTCACCTCTTCCCCACAAGTTTTTTTCATCACTGCTTCCACTGGATTTCTAAATTTGTAAGCATTTTTCCTTATCTTCTTGCTCTTTGCAAGGCTAACACTTTCTGTTGGAAAAGGTCTCTCACCAGTCACTCATCTTCCCTGTCTACTGTTTTCCATTTATTTATGGGTTCTCCTATGCTAAGTACCATTTTTATATAATTTGTAAAAATTAATAGCATGTGCGAGAATTCAGAGCCCTTCTTTTTTCTCTTCTCCCATTCCACTCCCTGTCTCAAAGATAATTTTGTATGTGCCAACTCCAGTTATGTGTTTTTATGAAGAGGATTGGGCTAACTCAATGGGGAACTCAGTGGGGGCTTTGTATTGGAAAGGGTCAAGATTGATTCATTGGAAAGAAGAAAGAGGGAGAAAAAAAATGGAGGTAGAAAAAAGTGGAAGGAGAGAAATAAGAAGAGCCTTGTAGGAGAGTTTTAGATAGAGACTGAGTCACAGAGAGAAGAGCTTTGAGGCAGCTGTAAGATGTGAGACATTAAAAGTGAGACATCAGAGGGGTGCCTGGGTGGCTCAGTCTGTTGAGCATCCGGCTTCAGCTCGGGTCATGACCTCATGGTCTGTGAGTTCGAGCCCTGCATTGGGCTCTGTGCTGACAGCTCAGAGCTGGGAGCCTGCTTCGGATTCTGTGTCTCCCTCTCTCTCTGCCCCTCCCCTGCTCATGCTCTGTCTGTCTCAAAAATAAATAAAAACATTAAAAAAATTAAAAGTGAGACATCGGAAAAGACAAACAAGAGCTGCTTTGGTTATGAATAAGATTGTTTGAGATTTTAAAAGATTGAGAATTATCAGAAAATGTTAAAATTGGGTTTTTAAAAAATGTTTATTTGGAGAGAGAGAGCATGAGTGCAAGCAGGGGGAGGGGCAGAGAGAGGGAGAGAGAGAATCCCAAGCAGACTCTGTGCTGAGAGCCCTGACTTGGGGCTCCATCTGATGAGAACTGTGAGATCATGACCTGAGCTGAAATCAAGAGCCAAAATCCTAACTGACTGAGCCACCCAGGCACCCCTTAAAATAGTTTTTAATGAACGTTGGTTGCTAGCTTATATTTTCTTCATTGAAATATCTTGTAAAGACTAGACTACATGAAGCTCCAGCTTGTATCTGGATTTTAGATAATTACGAAAGACATTTTTCTATTAGTGCAGAGCCTGCTTGGGATTCTCTCTCTCTGCCTCTTCCCCCAACCCCCTCAAGATGAATAAAATAAACGAAAAAAAAAGGGCTTTAAAAGTTGCCAGCTCTTTTTAAAATTAATAGCTAATATTCTTGTTATTATGTTTACTAAATTTCTGTTAAATCATTTGCTGTTGTTTAAAACTAGTATTCTATCTTCCTTCGAACTATTTCTCACAACTTGTGACTGTGCTCTCAAGTTCCTGTGTACTACGATTTGATGAGCAAAGCCATCATACTCTCCCTTCCCTTCATGTCTTGACAGATGTTGACTACACAAGTACTTTGTTTTCACCTCCTTCATAGAGACATCGGCTCATTCCCCCTTACATCCCAGCTCATTAGTCCTACCTGCAAGGCTCCTCTTCCTGTGAGGCACCAAATCTCCTTCAACTCTTACACATTATTTGGGTCCATTGCTTGCTGTTGTAAATTTCCTGAATGTAGGAAGGAGCATTTTAGAGTTGGAATAATGAAAGGCGAATACAAGGATAAACCAGAATGTGGGATGCCAGTAGAAGAGTTCTAAGGGGATTCCTTCCCCTCCAGCTAAGGCCATTGGTGCTGTGGGAGAAATTTGCCAGACTTTTCCTTCACACCTCATTCTGAAGCAGCAACTGGAGTCTGATGAGCAAATGGCCAAACTTTCCTAACCTCATGTCCTGCCAAGACAGGAGACATAGAAGCTGTTCTCTATTTTGCTCTGAGTTGAAGGAGCAGGTTGTAAACTGAACCTTGATTTCCAGTTTTGCTTGGGGTTGAAGTAACCGTAGAAATTGACTTTGTCGTCATTGCAGAACCTGTATTCTTATACCAAACCAGAGTAAATGTCAGATGACAGTCAGCAAACATGAGTGTTCATAGACTTGGTGATTTCTAAAGTAAGCTGAAAGGTTTTGGAAAGCAGCATATTTGAGTTAGAGCTTCTTTGGATAGACAATTTAGTGTGCAGAGTCCTGAACAGAGACATGGGGTATTTGGGTTCCAATACCAAATTCATCCCTTTCTCTGATTTTGTGAGCCATTTAACTATCCAAGTGTAAGTGGTGATACACAAATCTTTCATTCTTATTGTTAAATTTCAAAAGACATTGAAGAAATCAGCATTTTAAATATGTATATCTTTTTATAATTTTATCTTTATTTCTGAGACTTTAGACTCATGCATCCCTGTACATGCGACCACAGAATTCCTTAAGCAGGTGTCAGAACCTTGGGGAATATTGCATGGTTGTATCAGCAGTTAATTCATATTCTTTGAGATCAAATAGCCCTGTGTTTCTATGAAATCAAATAACCCTCTGCCATGAAGTTACTGTATGACATTGGATAAAATATACATAAAATATATAACCTCTTTGAGCCCTAATTTTCTCATATATAACATGTGGATAATTACATTCAGTTTATAGGATAATTATGAAAAGTAAATCACATAATGAATAAAAACTGATTATCATACCTATATGATACATGATAATATTACTTGGATAGTTATATGATTATTACTTCACATCTGCTATCTTATTGAAATATTGAAGTTTTAATGGAAAGGAAAAGGGTAGAGGAGATGATCTATATGGGAAGACAGCTGTCCCCAACCAGAAGCCCAGTGTATTTAATATCCAGGCTTCTCTGCCTTTCCCCGGACATTTCTGTACATGGTTCCCTAGATGCCCCTCCCATGTCTGAGTTTGACAAGCATTTATTTTCACTTAGTTCAGCTAAGACAAATTAAGAAGAGACAGGGATTCAGTGGTCAGGAAGCTATGGCAGTTAAGGAATCTGAGATGTAGAATCCATCCAAGGATCTTCCCTTAAACGAACAGAACGAAGAGGTCAGCACTGTGTTGTGAAGCTGGCTAGGTTTCTGTCTCTCATTTCGTTGTCCTTTGTTGTCCTAGAAAGTGATTTCTGTTTACATTTTCAGGGCTGGTACTGCCTAATTCTTCTCCCCTTTGCCTTTTTCCTTTACTGGCAAGACCAAGGATATTAGTGCTGCCAGTAAAATCATACTATGAACTCATAAAACCAACATTCTGTAAATAAAGCTGAATCTCATGGAACAGAAAAAAAAAGTCTGACTGGAGCCAGGAAAATTCCTCAAAGAGACAAAATACTTAGTCTGAAAAAGAGAGGACGAATAAGCAAGGACGGACAGAGGAAGTAGAATTGGTGAGAAATACATTAATTTTATTACTATGCCATTATTTTAGTCACAGAAATACTATAGAAAAGGGTAACTCTCTTGGCATGTCCTCCAGCAAATAGTTTTCTGAAGAGCTTCTGGCAGATCTGACCATTTTCCCTCTCCTCCATTCTCTCCCTGAATTCAGAATTCTCTGAGCTTGTCATCGGTGCTTTACGCAATGTTCTGCAAATAATGATGCTCCCAAGTGCTAATAAAAACTTTGTCCAACGAGAAAGCATACCACTTAGACTTTTCTAGGGCTGGTTGGCCGCCCAAACAAATTTTTAAAGAAGAGGAACCACTACTTAAATTTGGGACCTAATGTCACCCTTGATTCATGAGGCTAGGGTCCATCTCTGTATTTTTCTCCGTTATATTTCCAGTTTAGAGTTGGCACATAGAAGATGCTCAGTACATTTGTTAAATGGATTGATGGTCGGATGACTGGTTGGATGGATGAAAGAATGACTAAACCATGAGACTACTTCTGTCTCTGGAGGGCAGGGTCATACTTCTCTTATCCTCCTGAGGGCAGGTGGAATGCAAGATCTTGTTTTGCTTGTGGCTTCTGTTGCCCAGGTTATACTACCCTGCCAATTTCACAAGATTCCTATATAGTCTGAAAACACTGCCAGTCATATCACTGTCTTTCTAATCCCTTTGTTGTCACTCCTGGGAATATCTGCAAATAGTCTCTCCACTAAAGAATACTCTTTAGTTATGGGAAAATATCTATATAAAATATCTATATAAATTCTGACGTGGTGCTGGAACTCTTGGACTGGAAGATCATGACCTGAGACAAAATCAAGAGTCGGATGCTGAACCGACTGAGCCATCCAGGCACCCCTCAAAATTAGTTGGCAACTTTTAAAGGTGACATGAGAAATGAAAATATGCTTTTTTTTTTTTTTATTTTTTTTTTTTTATTTTTTATTTTTTTTATTTTTATTTTATTTTTTTTTTTTAATATATGAAATTTACTGTCAAATTGGTTTCCATACAACACCCAGTGCTCATCCCAAAAGGTGCCCTCCTCAATACCCATCACCCACCCTGCCCTCCCTCCCACCCTGCCCTCCCTCCCACCCCCCATCAACCCTCAGTTTGTTCTCAGTTTTTAACAGTCTCTTATGCTTTGGCTCTCTCCCACTCTAACCTCTTTTTTTTCCTTCCCCTCCCCCATGGGTTTCTGTTATGTTTCTCAGGATCCACATAAGAGTGAAACCATATGGTATCTGTCTTTCTCTGTATGGCTTATTTCACTTAGCATCACACTCTCCAGTTCCATCCATGTTGCTACAAAAGGCCATATTTCATTTTTTCTCATTGCCACGTAGTATTCCATTGTGTATATAAACCACAATTTCTTTATCCATTCATCAGTTGATGGACATTTAGGCTCTTTCCATAATTTGGCTATTGTTGAGAGTGCCGCTATAAACATTGGGGTACAGGTGCCCCTATGCATCAGTACTCCTGTATCCCTTGGATAAATTCCTAGCAGTGCTATTGCTGGGTCATAGGGTAGGTCTATTTTCAATTTTCTGAGGAACCTCCACACTGCTTTCCAGAGCGGCTGCACCAATTTGCATTCCCACCAACAGTGCAAGAGGGTTCCCGTTTCTCCACATCCTCTCCAGCATCTATAGTCTCCTGATTTCTTCATTTTGGCCACTCTGACTGGCGTGAGGTGGTATCTGAGTGTGGTTTTGATTTGTATTTCCCTGATAAGGAGCGACGTTGAACATCTTTTCATGTGCCTGTTGGCCATCCGGATGTCTTCTTTAGAGAAGTGTCTATTCATGTTTTCTGCCCATTTCTTCACTGGGTTATTTGTTTTTCGGGTGTGGAGTTTGATGAGCTCTTTATAGATTTTGGATACTAGCCCTTTGTCCGATGTGTCATTTGCAAATATCTTTTCCCATTCCGTTGGTTGCCTTTTAGTTTTGTTGGTTGTTTCCTTTGCTGTGCAGAAGCTTTTTATCTTCATAAGGTCCCAGTAATTCACTTTTGCTTTTAATTCCCTTGCCTTTGGGGATGTGCCGAGTAAGAGATTGCTACGGCTGAGGTCAGAGAGGTCTTTTCCTGCTTTCTCCTCTAAGGTTTTGATGGTTTCCTGTCTCACATTCAGGTCCTTTATCCATTTTGAGTTTATTTTTGTGAATGGTGTGAGAAAGTGGTCTAGTTTCAACCTTCTGCATGTTGCTGTCCAGTTCTCCCAGCACCATTTGTTAAAGAGACTGTCTTTTTTCCATTGGATGTTCTTTCCTGCTTTGTCAAAGATGAGTTGGCCATACGTTTGTGGGTCTAGTTCTGGGGTTTCTATTCTATTCCATTGGTCTATGTGTCTGTTTTTATGCCAATACCATGCTGTCTTGATGATGACAGCTTTGTAGTAGAGGCTAAAGTCTGGGATGGTGATGCCTCCTGCTTTGGTCTTCTTCTTCAAAATTACTTTGGCTATTCGGGGCCTTTTGTGGTTCCATATGAATTTTAGGATTGCTTGTTCTAGTTTCGAGAAGAATGCTGGTGCAATTTTGATTGGGATTGCATTGAATGTGTAGATAGCTTTGGGTAGTATTGACATTTTGACAATATTTATTCTTCCAATCCATGAGCAGGGAATGTCTTTCCATTTCTTTATATCTTCTTCAATTACCTGCATAAGCTTTCTATAGTTTTCAGCATACAGATCTTTTACATCTTTGGTTAGATTTATTCCTAGGTATTTTATGCTTCTTGGTGCAATTGTGAATGGGATCAGTTTCTTCATTTGTCTTTCTGTTGCTTCATTGTTAGTGTATAAGAATGCAACTGATTTCTGCACATTGATTTTGTATCCTGCAACTTTGCTGAATTCATGTATCAGTTCTAGCAGACTTTTGGTGGAGTCTATCGGATTTTCCATGTATAATATCATGTCATCTGCAAAAAGCGAAAGCTTGACTTCATCTTTGCCAATTTTGATGCCTTTGATTTCCTTTTGTTGTCTGATTGCTGATGCTAGAACTTCCAGCACTATATTAAATAGCAGCGGTGACAGTGGGCATCCCTGTCGTGTTCCTGATCTCAGGGAAAAAGCTCTCAGTTTTTCCCCGTTGAGGATGATGTTAGCTGTGGGCTTTTCATAAATGGCCTTTATGATCTTTAAGTATGTTCCTTCTATCCCGACTTTCTCAAGGGTTTTTATTAAGAAAGGGTGCTGGATTTTGTCAAAGGCCTTTTCTGCATCGATTGACAGGATCATATGGTTCTTCTCTTTTTTTTTGTTAATGTGATGTATCACGTTGATCGATTTGCGAATGTTGAACCAGCCCTGCATCCCAGGAATGAATCCCACTTGATCATGGTGAATAATTCTTTTTATATGCTGTTGAATTCGATTTGCTAGTATCTTATTAAGAATTTTTGCATCCATATTCATCAGGGATATTGGCCTGTAGTTCTCTTTTTTTACTGGGTCTCTGTCTGGTTTAGGAATCAAAGTAATACTGGCTTCATAGAATGAGTCTGGAAGTTTTCCTTCCCTTTCTATTTCTTGGAATAGCTTGAGAAGGATAGGTATTATCTCTGCTTTAAATGTCTGGTAGAACTCCCCTGGGAAGCCATCTGGTCCTGGACTCTTATTTGTTGGGAGATTTTTGATAACCGATTCAATTTCTTCGCTGGTTATGGGTCTGTTCAAGCTTTCTATTTCCTCCTGATTGAGTTTTGGTAGAGTGTGGGTGTTTAGAAATTTGTCCATTTCTCCCAGGTTGTCCAATTTGCTGGCATATAATTTTTCATAGTATTCCCTGATAATTGTTTGTATCTCTGAGGGATTGGTTGTAATCATTCCATTTTCATTCATGATTTTATCTATTTGGGTCATCTCCCTTTTCTTTTTGAGAAGCCTGGCTAGAGGTTTGTCAATTTTGTTTATTTTTTCAAAAAACCAACTCTTGGTTTCGTTGATCTGCTCTACAGTTTTTTTAGATTCTATATTGTTTATTTCTGCCCTGATCTTTATTATTTCTCTTCTTCTGCTGGGTTTAGGCTGCCTTTGCTGTTCTGCTTCTATTTCCTTTAGGTGTGCTGTTAGATTTTGTATTGAAAATATGCTTTTTGAAATCCTCCAATTAGAGACAGATATCTGGATGGATCTTGTATAATCCAAAGGTACTTCACTTAAATGAGAATTTAAATCATTCTTAAAGTGGTTTTAACTTTAGGAAACAGATTGACTAGGAAACTTAAGGAAAATCTAGTAGCTAGCTGCATGGAACAAGTCTAGCAAATTCCTCTGCACTGCAGCACATTTTCACCTGCTCTTGCATTGCTCTCTCGGACAAAACAAACAAGTTGGGGACGTGAACATTTCTCATCTTCATTCCATTTTGGTATTCCCTCCATACTTTTGGTATTCCCTCAGACAAACAACCATCACATTAAATAGGTTGGACTCTAAAGAAAGGCCCTGTAAGAAGTAAATAGCTCTTCTGGCTGAGGGATGTGCTTTTTGGGATAAGAAAGTCTATGGAAACAACCTAAGTGTCTGTTGACAGGTAAATGGAGAAAGAAAATATTGTATACACACAATGGAGCATTATTCAGCCATAAGACCGTTTGTGACAACGTTAATGAACTTGGAGGATGTTATATGAAGTGAAATAAGCCGGACACAGAGAAACAAATCCTGTATGATCTGTCTTACATATGGAACCTAAAAAAGTCAAAATTACAGAAACAGAGGATGGAATCAGTAGTTGCCAAGGACCAGGGGTAGGAAATGGGAAGATGTTGGTCAAAGTGTACAAATTTTAGTTACAAGATAAGTAAGGTTTTTTTTAACGTTTATTTATTTTTGAGACAGAGAGAGACAGAGCATGAACAGGGGAGGAGCAGAGAGAGAGGGAGACACAGAATCGGAAGCAGGCTCCAGGCTCTGGGCCATCCCCCCCCACCGAGCCTGACGCGGGGCTCGAACTCACAGACCGTGAGATCGTGACCTGAGCTGAAGTCGGACACTCAACCGACTGAGCCACCCAGGCGCCCCCAAGATAAGTAAGTTTTACAGATCTAATGTGCAGCATGGTAAATATAGTTAACAATACTGTACTGTATACTTGAAATTTGCTAAGAGAGTAGATCTTAAGTGTTCTCACTGCACTAAAAAAAAAAAAAAAGATAACTATGGGAGGTGATGGATATGTTAATTAACTTGATTGTGGTAATCATTTCACAGTTTGCATATCGAACCATCACATTCATCTCAAATGTATACAATTTTTATTTGTTAATTATACCTCAGTAAAACTAAAAACAAAACAAAACAAAAAAAGGCCTGGATTTAAATTCTGGCTCTGCTGTTTACTCTTTGTGTGACATTCGACAAGTTATTTAAATTCCTGAGCCTCGCGTTCCTCAGTGCCACATATAAGCATTATAAAACCTGCCCCAAAGGACTGTTAGACGGATTAAATAAGACAATAAATATTAAAAAAAAAAACAACAATAAATTTAGAGCTCCTTGAGTAATGGCTGGCATGTAATGCCATGGGATACACACATTCAATAAATATGATTTCAATAAGATCGGGTTAACTTCATTGGTTTAGTGTTACTTACGATTTTCCCCAGTAGTGGAGGAATAGACGGCCAAAGCAGAGGAGAGAATGGAAAAAGTGGAAGCGACTGAATCAGCAAGGTGTCCTCCAGTGGGAACCAAACTGGGAGCTGGCAGAGCTCAGTTTAATTCTTACACTGCCATGTAATGCCTACGTGACTTTTGATCCGAGAACTCAATTTTCTTTTCAAGCACTAGTTGGAATAGACTTGTACAAGTTTGTGCTGCTAGATTATTTCATCCTTGAAGTGGATCAACAAGATAGAAAATGATTCTCTAATCCAGTGTTTGAGGGAACACTCTGTTCTTAATGCTGTTTTGGGAGTGGTGCTTCCAGGACTGACTGGTGTTTGGATGGCAACGCTTAGGCCTGAAAGCCGCTAGCAAGATGTCTTACAAATGTTCCATTCAAATCACTGCCTGCCAGTAGGGCCCAGGCAGCTGTTGTTTCCCAGGGCAGTTAAATATCTTCATACATTTGCATGAGATGTGGATATGCTTTGCAATCTTTGGGACAAAAAAAAAACAAACGATTTTTTTCAGCCAGTGTTTGGTCAGTGAGGGAAAAACCTCATGGAGGAGATGTGTAATTCTGCAATTTCTCTCCTTTGTTTCCTCATCTGGTCATTGCCAATCCTGGAAACAGGACGAAATTCAGAAAAAGGATCTTGAGACAGGACACAAAGGAAAAAATTCCAGGTTAGTATTAGGGAGCGTAGGGTGCAGAACATGTCTCTGCTGACCAAGCTACAAAGCAAACGGGTTGTATAATAAGAGATGGTTTCCACATCCGAATTCTCCCCAATAGAGCCATTTTGGAAAATAACGCTGTGAAATGTGTGTCAGGATGACCCGTGGAGACCTAATTCAGCCCTGCCTGCCGGCGTTCACTTAAGCAGTCCCATAACCAGGGCTTATCTGAATCCTGGTGGCCTCACCCAGACTCTGTTCCTTCCAGTTGATCATTCTCTGTGTTTCCTGTCTTCCTCATAATCTTAGATTATTTATTTCCTGTCCCTATAGAATTTGGAAAGTGACTTTTATTCTGTTGAGGGAATGAAAGGGAGTTCTTCCTCTGGTTTTTTGGTAGGAGATAAATGAATGGGTGTAAGAATGGGATCCAAAGGAAAGGAAGATAAACTGAAGAAAACAAAATGTAATGTAGTTTTGTATTATGTTTTGCAAGAGCAATAGAAGGGCAGGTGAAATGGATATGGGCTGGAATGTGGATTAGTAATGATGAGGGTTCGGCATGAATACTCATTTGTCTTGCTCCTCCTCCAGACTTTGAGGTCTTTGAGGTTAGCCTCTGGATCTGATTCATCTTTAAAACATACAACAGTAGCTGCCCACTGCTTGAATTAAGCCAATAGCCCTTTCACATGTGTCCCCGGTTCTCTGGTGACAGAAAACAGTGGAAAAGAGCACAGGCTTTGGAGTCAATGGGACAGAACGTGAGTTCTGGTCTGTCACTTTGTGATCTCTGTCATTTCCCTGATTCTCATTTTCTTTATCTTAAAAAAAAAAAAAAAAAAATGGCAGTGATAATGCAAAGTAGCCTGTGCAGTTGTAATGAGGATTAAATTAAATAATGCATGAGCACATGTAGCGGGCATAGTGCTGTCATATAGTTAATATACCATGAAAGTAACTACTATTATTTCAAACTAACTATGTGACTGTGGATAAGTCATTTTCTCACTGTAGCATTTGACGGATAACAATTGTTACATAAATTGTTGTAAAGATTTATTGAGATAATCCTTATAAAATACACAGTGCCTGTGATATAGTGGTTAGTCATTAAATGTAGAAGTCATTAAACCTCTACTCCTGGTTGTCTTTTCCATTCTTTTCTTTCACTATTTCCCTGCATATAACCAATACTCTAGCCAAAATGAGCAACTTGTTCCTAAGACGTCCCTCAACCTTTGCTCCTTTTATTGTTTACTCTCTTTTTCTGTTTTTCTGCCTCTGTCTATAACAACCTTGGGCATTTTTTGAAGCTTATCTCAAAAACTACTGACTTCATGACATATTACTTAAGTTAGCCTCCAAGTGGGTTATTTTTTTTTCCCATTAAACACTCCCTTAATACTCTTTTATTTCTTTACCACTACATATCTTCTTCCTTTTTGAGTTTACAGGCATTTTTGTTCTCTATCTTGCTACTTACCTTCTCCCCAGCTGTTGATGGTAAAATCACTGGTCTCCAGGCACATTTATCTGCCAGAGTCTAGCTCGTTAGCTAGGAAATTATCATTTCCAGGGAGATTGAAATCTTTCTTTCTGAAAGAAGAAAGGATTCTCTTGCTGAATTCACATATTGAGTTAAATATCTCTGGTATCTTCTCATAGTAACCCTAGGATTCTCTTGCTGAGTTCACATATTGAGTTAAATATCTCTGATATCTTCTCATAGTAACCCTATATATGCCAAATAGCTTGAAACAAAGCCCAATTTTTAATTTGAAAAGGAAAAAGGTGACTGGCTAATTTATAATTAATATACAGAAAGTTAATTCTAAAAATAGGGTAGGGCAATCCAAAAGCTTCTCTTCTACCTCAATTTGCAAAATTTTTATATTCACTAAACATTTACTGAATAGCTGAACCATTTTCCCTCTTCCCAGAAGCTGTGCTGTATTTATTGGAATGAATCTCAGCACTTTCTTCCCATTTTCAGATGACTGTAACATATGAACTTTCTTACAAGGTCAGCAACCAGAGCTGGAGGATTTGTGGGGATTTGTGTTTTGAAGCCAAAGATTCTTGGAAACGAGAAGAAACTTTGATACAGAGATTGGCTATTCTCTATATTGTGGACTCTCCAGAAAAGCAGTTTGTAACATACTTAATATTTTTGTGCCAGCAATAAATCCAATGGACAATGGCACAAAAGTAAAAATGTTCCCGGAACAGCTGGAGGCCTTTGACCTTAGCAAGTCTGGCAACTTTGACTTGGTTTTCTCAGCCGCCACATTCGGTCTTCATATTGTGCTTCATACCTGGACTCACCCCTTCCAGGGTCACGCACAGTTTATCTGGCCGCATTTTTCCTGCGGAGGCTCAAAGACACATAAAAAAAGCAAACTCACTGCTCTTCTTGCTGGCGAATTTCTCTGTTGCCCTAAACGAAAGCAACAACGTAGGCTGTCGTGAGTAGATTTCGCAAGGCTTTCTTGTAGGAATGGTTTCCATATGGTGTAAGATTAATTATTCAAACACAGAGCAGTTGAAGAGCCCTAAGGCATTTTAATTGTCCCGAAAGAAAAGAACAAGAAAGGAAAAGATACTGAAACATGTCAGTGACTCTCGAAATAAATTTATGCAGGTCAAGGCATGGAGCCTATTATTTAAGCTATGTTTTAAGGCCTTAATTTATGGTTTGTGGAAACATAGGCCTTAAATTATGTTTAAAAATTCACTAACAGTGTGTACCAAAATTGAAAAAAAAAATACATGCATAATAAAGAGACAGTTCTTATTATTCTTTAAAGAGGACCAGGAGTAAAAGGCAGACAAACAACTGAACAAATCTATGATAAAATTCACATATGCCTACAAATGCAAAATATAGCCTGAAATATTATCTTCATATAAGGAATATAATTTTATTTATTTATTATTTTTAAAAATTCTTATTTATTTGAGAGAAAGAGAGAGAGAGAGTAGGGGAGAGGAGCAGAAAGAGAGAAAGAATCTCAAGCAGGCTCAATACTCATCATAGGGCCTGACATGGAGCTTGATCCCACAACCCTGGGATAATGACCTGAGCTGAAAGCAAGAGTCAGACGCTCAACTCAGCCACCCAGGTGCCCTTAATTTATCTTTATAAAGTTCTTATGGGAAAATGAAGGCTTAGAACTCTCCACTGACTTGTCTAAACGATACCAATACCATGGGCTTACATGCCTTGGGCTTTACCTGATTAGAACGATTCTATGTGTGCATGTTTATATGTTTGTGCATATACCATTTGTACTAAATTACAGTATATTAGATTATGGATATTTAAAGAGTGAAGATTATGTTCAACTCCTGTCTGTATTGTAATGTAACACATGGCACATGGCCTGGCAAGTAGAAAGCATGTTATAATTATAATACATAAAACAAGTTAACATAGTGACAGAGCAGTTTTTAAGCACAATAATGATAATTCATTCATTTGCTCATTTATTCTACAAATGCTTATAAACTGCCTACTCTATCTAGATACTGTATGAATTAAAATTCATCTTTTCTCAAGCAATTAGAGGGGTAGGAAGATATATAAACAAATAATTATAAATACTGAGAGAAAATCTTTTACCAGTTGTATAAAAAATTATACTGTAGGAACTAATCCTAATATAATGGTAATTTTAGTTAATGTAAATGAGTCAAGCTCACCAACTAAAATACAGACTATTGAACTAGATTTTTAAAAAGAAGTCTAATATTATGTAGTCCTTACGGGAGACATTTAAGACAAAAGATACAGAGAGATTTTAAACAAAAGAATGGAAAAATTGTTTCAAGCAAATCTGAACCAGGAGAAAGTGGAGTATCACTCTTAATGTATGACAAAATAGAAGTTGAGAAAAAATATAAAGGACACTGGAGTATGCTCTATACTGAAAAAAAAAAACACCAGTAGAACAGAAAAACATAACCATCATGAACATGAGCGCGCCTAACATTTCACTGCATGCACACTCAACCTGGCAACCTAGGACAAGATCAAGCAATAAGTTACAGAATTTCAGGCATAAACAAATTCTAAAACTGGATGTTTAACACATACACCTTTCTTTGAAACTCAGAAACTGCTCACCAAAGAATACTTGGTTTTCTATCCTATTCTGAAAAATATTATACTTCATGACACAAAGGAAGCTTCAATAGTTCCAAAGTACCAACATTATATAGACTACATTTTCTGATTATAATCCAGTAAAATTAGAATTTAATATCAAAATGATAGCTAAAAAAAGTCAAACGTTTGGAAATTGAAAATATATTATCAAATAATCTTCAGGAAAAAAATGAAATAAAGGATTCAAGGAAATAAAGAAATGCTTAGATCTGAATAATAATAACACTATATATCAAGTTTTGTGAGAGCCAATCAAATTGGTGTCGAGAGGGAAATGCATAGCTTTACAGGCATTAATCAGAAAAAAAAAAAAAAGAGGCTGAAAACAAGTGAGCTGAGCATGCAGTCTGAGTTGGAAAATGAGAAAAAGAGCAAGAGAAAAACCCAAGAGAAGAAGGAACAAAACAATAAGTTATACAGTAAGAAATCGATAAAATATAGAGCAAAATGTAATATAGGAGGTATTTATCCAAGCTTATTGTTTGAAAGATAACTAAGAGAAATATCTCTGCAAACACAAAAGTAGAAAACCCAAAACTGGCACGAGAAGAAATAGAAAATTTGAACAGACTATTAAACATCTAAGAAATGAAAATGGCAACCAAATATCTCCCCTCCAAAATACCCCCTGCCCAGATGGCTTTTTAGTTCAGACATACACATCCTTTGAGAAATAGTTTCTATCTTATACAAGTTGTTCCGCCAAATTTTAAGAATGTTAAAGATATATAGTTTGTTTTATGAGACTCGTGAGTTCTTCATTATAAAACCAAATTAAAAACGGCAGAAGAAAACAAAATTGTAGGTCTAGTTTATGAATGTGGATACTAGAATCTAAAATAAAATATTAGTTAACATAGTCTTAAAAAATATTAAAAAGTCTACATACTGATCAAGTAGGTTTGTACCAGGAATGCAAGCATTTTTAACATTAGAACATAAATCAATGTTATTCACCATAGTAACAGATCCAAAGACAAGAAGTGTGTAATTATCTCAACTGATGCAGAAAAAGCAGCTGGTGATGTATAGCTTTTGATTTTATATATATTTTTATACTGATTTTGTATTTATGTATTTATAAATATAAACATGATGTAATTTACATATAATTACATATATCTTACCAAATTAGGGATATATTGGAAATTCGTTAAATTGGTAGTTATATGCCAAAAACTCACAGCAAACATTCTTCTTCTTTTTTTTTTTTTTAATGGTTCATAGCTTTTTTTTCTTTCATGTTTATTTATTTTAGAGAGAGAGATAGAGACAGAGCGCAAGCAGTGGAGGGGCACAGAGAGAGGGAGACACAAAAACTGAAGCAGGCTCCAGGTTCCAAGTTGTCAGCACAAAGCCTGATGCGGGGCTCCAGCTCACAAACTATGAGATCATGACCTGAGCCGAAGTTGGACGCTTAACCAACTGAGCCACCCAGGCGCCCCCACGAAACATTCTTCTTAATGGAGAAAGTAAAAACGCACTTCCTTTAAAACTAGGGATAAGAAAAGTATGTTTACTGTTATCACTATTGTTTGTCACAGAACCGGAAGGCCTGACCTGTGTTATACAGAGAGAAAAGAAGTAAAACAAGGACTGGATGGGGAGAGAAAGATAAAGAACTTTATTTTTTTTGGAAACAATGTTACCCAAAACACATAAAAAATAATCATCCATTCAACAAACTATTAGAATCCATGAGAGGTTAGCAAACTTGCCTATCACAGATCAATTGACAAAGACAATACCATTTCTTTACATCAGAAATAACTGAAAAATATAATGAAAATGGAATACATTTCATAATACCAGCAAGAACTGCTGGATATCTTTGAATTAATATAATCAAGACTACATAGACTCTCTATGAAGAAAATGCCAACACTCTAGCAAGAGTGATGGAAGATAATCTGAATAGATGGAAATAACTTCCATGCCCATGGATAGCGTGATTTTCCGCTATAAAGATATCAGTTTTCCTGCACTTAATCTATAAAGTCAGTGCGATCCCAATAAAAATTCCAGTTGTAAATTTTGAGATGTCATAAAGATAATCTCTTAAAAATTTCACTTTTTATGTTTCACATTTAAATCTTTAATTCATCTGGGAATATTTTTGTCCTGGCTTCTTTTATGTAATAGTACATCCTTTCCTTATTGATTTGCAATGTTCTCAAGCTGCCTTCAAAGAGGAACTGTTTCTGGTTTCTGTATTGTTACATACCTGTTTTCCTTGTGCCATAACAAATCTTACAATTTCCCAAGACTTCTAATAATTCTGTTGTCTGGAAGACTAAGTTTTCTCCTTTTCTTAAAATTATTTTGGCTATGCTTGGCTTTTTGGCTTCTCATATACTCTTGATTAGCCTTGTCAAATTTTATTTAAAAAACTTTTTGGGATTTTTCTTGGAATTTTATTTAAAATGATTGAGAAATTTGAGGAGAAATGACATCTTTAGAAAATTGAATCTGTCCATCCATGGCCATAACATGTTTTAAAACTTCTTCAGTTCATTTTATATTTTTTATACAAATTTTACATTTTTTCCCGTAAAGATCTTGAACATCTTTTGTTTGATTTATTATGACTTTCAGTGTTCTTGTGAATGGCATTTAAAAGGTACACTTAAATATAATTTCTACTGGTGTATTTAGGAACACTGAGGATTTTAAAAATATCCTTTATTTTATTTTTATTTAATTTTTTAAAATGTTTATTTTTGAGAGAGAAAGAGACAGAGCATGAGCAGGGGAGGAGCAGAGAGAGAGGAAGACACAGAATCCAAAGCAGACTCCAGAAAAAAAACCTTCTTTTTATAACACGGTAATCATATTGATTATCATATTAATTAACTCCCATATTAATCTAAAAATTTGTCTATAGCTTCCTTCAATTTCTATGTAGGCAAATATAAACAGTAAATATTGACAATGCTGTTTTTGTATATTCTTTTCAAAAATATATTTTAGATTTTTTGTTTGTTTTATTGCATTGGTAGGAATAAGGTAGATAGTAGGTATCTTTTCTGTGTTTTTAACTTGCAAGGAAATGCTTCTCATGTTCCCCCTGATTATGATGTGATATATTTATAGATTTTTTAAAAATGAATATCCTTTATCTGGAGAAAATGTTCTCTTCAAATCTTAGTCTGCTAAGAGTTATTATTTTTAAAACCAAGAGGGGTCTTAAATTATACATATAAGGTTGTTTTTTCATGTGTTGCAATATCACACATTATCTTCTCATTAATCTCTCAATATGATGGGTTACAATAATAGATTTTCTAATGTTGGCCTTATGAAATTATTTTTGTTTGCTTGATGATTAAAAGGTTTAATGCCAATTAAGTTATTCCCATGATTAGTCACAGTCACCATTAATGTTTTAGATACCCACTGTTTGTTTTGACTTACACATTTGTTTTCCAATCTCCTTGCATTCAATTTCACCTCTCTTGGTACAACTTTCTGAAGTAAATACATTGCCAACAAATTACAGTATTCATCCAAAAATATACTTGTGTATTTTGTCCTTCCTCTGAAGTGATAGTTTACCTAGAAATAAAAATTTTAGTTTGAAATTTGCTTTCCTAGTACTTTCAAATGCTTTTCCATTACCTTCTGGCTTCTTCCGATACTGTTGCAAAATCTGAGGTCAGTCTAACAGTGCCTTTTCTCATCAGTGATTTTAAGATTTTTCTTTTAATTCTTTGGTGGTCTGTGTTTCACTATGACATGGGTATCTGTGTTTATGTTTCTATTTACATAGCTCAGGACTGCGCTTCGGCCATGTGATGAATTCATGCTTTTCTTCAATTCAGACATTTTCAAAGACGTTATTTCTTCACATACTGCCTCTGTCTCACTTTCGTTCACGCCTCTTTCTTCAACTTTTACTAACTGGTGTTGGACATGCTCAATTTATCCTCCATGTGTCTTAATACTCTTTCATACCAAATTCTTAGTAGTTTGCTAAAATATTTTACTGAATTCTTTACTGAATTCTAAGTAGCTTACTAAAATATTTCCCCCTATTCACTAATGTCTTCTTCTTTTTTAGTGAATTTTTTAATGTTTATTTCTTTTTGAGAGAGAGAAAGAGACAGAGTGCAAGCAGAGGAGGAGTAAAAAGAGAGGGAGACACAGAATCTGAAGCAGGCTCCAGGCTCAGAGCTGTCAGCACAGAGCCTGACGTGGGGCTCAAACTCACCAACAGCAAGATCATGACCTGAGCCGAAGTGGGCCGCTTAAGCGACTGAGCCACCCAGGCGCCCCTCTTCTTGATTCTTATGTCTGTTGATGAGTTCCCTCATATATTTTGTCTCTTTGAATAATGAGTTTACCTTGTTTGGGCTACTCTTTGTAGGAATCCTAATCAGCCAAGTCATTAGATTATCTTTCCAGAATTGTTTTAGTTTCTATGCAGTTGCCCAAGGGGGCAGAATTTTGTGCTAATTCATCAACTTGAGAGTTCTTAGATACAAAGGTAGTATACATTTAGAGTTCAAACCCATCTTCAGAGTAGACCTAACTTTTTGATTTCTCATGGGAGACATCTTTTGGATATAAACCCAGATACTAACAAGCATCCACGTAATCCCTCTATGCTACTGCATGAATTTCTTTCTGGTCATTTATTGACTCATTTATTCAACAGTATTTGTCGCATACTAACTGTGTGCTACACACAGTCCTAGATGCTGTCTACTCTCAGTACAAAGATGTCCCTGATATACTTTTCAAAACAAACAAACAAACAAACCCAGAATACAGGGGTGCCTGGGTGGCTCAGTTGGCTAAGCATCCAACTTTTGACTTCGGCTCACATCACCATCTCATGGTTCATGAGATTGAGTCCCACGATAGGCTCTTTGCCGATGGCCTGGAGCCTGCTTGAGATTCACACTCTCCCTCTATCTGCCCCTCCTCTGCTCTGTCTCTCTCTCTCTCTCTCTCTCAAAATAAATACGTTAAAAAAAAAAAAAGAATGTAAAATGGTTCAGTTAGTCACTCAAATGTCACAGTAGCAGAAATGTAGGCAGTCCTGCATTTGAAGGCAGTAGAGCCTCATCAGGAGTTAGCCAGGTCCAGTCTGTGCCAGGGCATAGACACTGCACTTCCTACTTCAGATTCTAGAGCCAGGAAGCTTTGCTGATTTGTTTTCACAACTTCTCAATGGAAAGAATGAGGTATTGGCATGAGTCACCATGGTCAGTCTGTGCTGCTCATGTTTCTAGCCTCTGAAAAGCCTCAAAGCTCAATCAAGCCTAGAAAAATGGCCCCAACACTCTCACCTAGCTCATAGGTCTGCCATAGTGGGGTTTCAACATTTAGGCTGCTTAGAATATATAAAAAAGGCAGAACAGGTATTAGAGGCTCATTCTTCACTGAGGTGGTGAAATGGGGTGAATACAACCAAAGATTAATTAATCACATCCTTCCTTTGTCTACTGGTTGTTAGTTTTACCCCTTATTAAAATAGCAACAGCAACAACAGAGGTTTATGGAGATGCATTCAACGTCTGTAATAATGTAACCACATATCTCACAGCCACTTCCTTTATTTTATTTATTATTATTTTCTATTCTCAAGTTAGTTAACATACAGTGTAGTCTTGGCTTCAGGAGTAGAATCTAGTGGTTCATCTCTTACATATGACACCCAGTGCTCATCCCGAAAAGTGCCCTCCTTAATGCCCGTCACCCATGTAACCACCCTCCACAATGAACCCTCATTTTGTTCTCTGTATTTACGAGTCTCTTATGGTTTGCCTCCTTCTCTGTTTTTATCTTATGTTTCCTTCACTTCCCCTGTGTTCTTCTGTTCAGCTTCTCAGATTCCACATATGAGTGAAATCATCTGCTATCTCTCTCTGACTGACTTATTCACTTAGCGTAATACCCTCCAGTTCCATCCACGTGGTTGCAAATTCCCACAGCCACTTCCTATGCCCAGTGCTCTCTCCAGAGCTACCTTTCCAGATATTCATTTCCACTTTCCAGTCATACATGTTATTCTGAGACACTGACCACCCTCACACATTTATACTGATTTGTAATTATAGACATAATTTCCTTCTTCCCTGGGGCACAAATTCATTTTTGTGGCATGAGTTATTTCTTCCAAATTGATTCATTAAAATTTTTTGTTTTAATGTAACATTCACTTTAATTCATTGTTCACACCATCCATTTGTCAAGCTAATACTATGTGTAGGTACTAGCAGCAGAGGAGACAAATAATAAACTAATAAAAATAAGTAAATAATTTTATATAAGATAGGGGTAAATGCTAAGAAGAAATGGAAAGATTATAGGAATTGCTTGGAGGGCCTGTACCTGTACTGCAAGATGTGAAGCTCATTTGCTCATTTTTTAAAAATTCTGTTGAAAAATTTTTTTAATGTTTATTTTGTAAGAGAGAGATAGAGCATAAGCAGGAGAGGGGCAGAGAGAGAGGGAGACAGATAATCCCAAGCAGGCTCTGCACTGTCCACGCAGAGCCCAACGCAGGGCTCAACCTGTGAAGACCATGACCTGAGCCGAAATCAAGAGTGGGACCCTTAACCTATTGAGCCCCCCCAGGCACCCTCACTTACTTATATTTGAATGTTCCCTTGGACCAGCCCACCCCCATCTACTCCCAACACTTGTTTATCACAGCGTGGTGCTATGCGAATGAGCAAGATGGATATATCTCCATCCTGTGGAACACACAGTCTTATTGAATGAGAGAATCACAAAAAATGCGTAATTATAAACTTCAATAAATGTTATGAAGGAAAAGTATTTCAAGTTAAGAAACTACATGACAATGGATCTAGAGGTTGATTTAAGAGGTTAGGAAAAATTTCTTGAATAAGAATGTTTGGTCTGCAATTTGAAGAATAAATAAATAAAAGGGGCAGTAAAAATAGGAAGAGAAAAACTGAACTACAGTAACTATATACATTGTAAGGTGGAATGAGGCTTTGTGCATCCGAAGGCATAAGATCTTAGGTGTTCTCCTTGCACACACGCACACCCAAATGTAGCTATGTTAGGGGATGGATGAGTTAATTGACTATGGTAATCATTTCACAATGCATATTTAAGTCATTATTTTGCACACATTAAAAACACATTGTACAGCCTAAATAAATACAAATTTTATTTGTCTGTCACGCCTCAATAAAACTGGAAAAAAAAGACATAAGTCTTGGGAATTAGGCAGGACCATGTGAAAATGCCAAAGGTCTAACATTTAAAAAAATTTTTTTTAATGTTTACATATTATTGAGAGACAGAGACAGAGTATGAGCAGAGGAGGGGCCGAGAGACAGGGAGATGGGGAGACACAGAATCTGAGGCAGGCTCCAGGCTCTGAGCTGTCAGCACAGAGCCTGACGTGGGGCTCGAACTCACAAACCGAGAGTGAACTCACAAACCGAGAGATCATGACCTGAGCCGAAGTCGGACGCTTAACCGACTGAGCCACCCAGGCGCCCCTAACACTTTTAAATCTTAAAACTAATTGAAAACCACTGAAGAAGTTTAAGAAGGAGAAGGAAGACATAATAAAATACTGTTTTAAAAACATGAGTCTGGCTGCCGTATAGAGAATAGATTGAGAAGGGTCAAGAATTAATTCAGGAAGATCTATTTGGAAGACCATTGTAGAAACTCAGTGCTGGGTGATGGTAGCTTAATATAAGATGCCGTTGG
This sequence comes from Panthera leo, assembly GCF_018350215.1. NCBI lineage: Eukaryota > Metazoa > Chordata > Mammalia > Carnivora > Felidae > Panthera > Panthera leo. Next base: position 48,100,660 of record NC_056685.1, read on the forward strand.
AAAGAGGGAAAGGAGGAGGGACATAGAAGTTACTTAGAAGGTAATGTTGAACCAATAAATGTAGAGGCAAAGGCGTGCGTCAAAGATGCACGCCTTTGTTTCTAGATTATACAATTGTTGCTGATCTGGAGCAGTTCACAGTTTTAGGGAGAAATGAGAATGAATTGAGATGTTTTTGTGATATCTAGATAGAGATGTAGAGCATGTGGTTGGTGTTCAGTGTCTGATCTGAGCCGGAAATGCAAATTTGGGAGTCAAGAGCCCATTCAAATAAAACACGTGTATTTTTCAAAGTAAATGAAAATATACCTTTCCCTAAATGGGTTCCCACCTGTCTTCCTCCATAAAATGAGCTGCTTTGTACTCAGGGATGGAGGAAGGAGATGAGTCTTTTTTTTTTTTTTTTTTTTTTGCTTACTATTTCCTAACTCCTTCATGAGTTATAATAATAAAACCAAACAATAAATGTATTGCACAATATCAACAAAATAGAGTTATAGAGAGAGAGTTTAAACACACAAGTTCATTGGGATGATTTGCTCAGAGTAGGCGATCGATACATATTTGTTATTTGACCAAGTCACACTAAAAATATTGCTAAATCACTTTTTAAATGATGGCTTACAATTGGGTTTGTTGTAAAAAACATGAATATGGCCATAAATACTCCCCTTTAAGAAGACAAGAGAAAGCCCTTCCCACTCTGGAGATGCTGACTTTGGCTGCCTAGTTCAGTGACCTGACATAACATCAGACCCAAAGTTTCAGTCTGTCACTTAGCCTTTGGTGGACCATGGGCCTGCTCAGCTAATATAATTTGGCAAACACAAAGTGTTTTATGAGAGAGGCAGTGTGGAAAGAACTCTACAATTTGCAAAAGATTTTGCCAACGTTTTTAACCACTCGTCTTCCCAAATGCTCTCCCTCAGTCAAATTAATTTACAAATATTTTGTATTTTCCATGTCTTTTTCCATTCCCTCTCTAGGGACCAAGTACTTGGCATTAATTTGGGCTGTAATAGCCTCATGGGATCAGGCTGAGTAATCATCTGGAGGGACCAGAAAAAGACACTATGTAAGGGCCAAGTTCAAATTACTATCAAGGAAAGGGGAGCAAGAGATAGCACCAGAGGAACAACGTTAAATGTTGGGTCCTAAGGTAGAGTTCCAGGCTGTACATGGAAAATGTACCAAGAAGTTAAGAGATTAGCTGCAGGTCTCTGAGCCTAGGATACAAGAATGTTAAAAAAGGCCCCGAATGTAGCTCTGAATAAAGTAGGGTTGTCAGAAGTTTCTTCCACTGGCTCTGGGAAGTAGGTGTTTAAAGGCTCAGGATTATCTCAGACAACTGTGTCCCTTTGCCCCACACCACTCCCCTATTTTAGAATGCTTTCCTCTCTGTCTACTTAAATCCTGCTTGTTTCTTTTGGACCAGCTCAATTCCCATGTCATGTGTCACCACTGATACAGTATTTATTTGGCCTGAGACTAACTGAGCAAAATCTATTTCCTAATAAAAATGCCCAGTCATTGTAGTATGTTTGTTTTAGGAGGTAAATTTTGCAGCCTTTAACATCTTTAAGCATTTTTCTCTCTTTTCTCCAATATTTTCAAGAAGTTTTTCTGAATTTTTTTCTGAGTTTAGTCCTTTTAAACCCTTCTGAGAGTAATAACCATGTTTTACTTATATTGCTTTATGTACTTTATAATAATAATGATAATAAGGGCTACTGGTTGGCTCAATGGATAGAGCATATGACTTTTGATCTCGCAGTCATGGTTTTGAGCCCCACATTGGGTGTAGAGATTTTTTAAAATAATAGTAACGATAAGAATAATAATATCTATTATATATCAAGTACCAATTATATTCTAGATATTTCACCTACATTATTTCTAATTTTCATAAAAACCTTTCCAGGTATGTATGTTACACCCATTTCGGGTTTAAAAAGGTTAACCTGCTCAAAGATGGAACCAGTGAATGCTGGAGTTGAGACTAAAACTCAGATTTGGTTTCCATCACTCCAGGCTCCCTTTGAATATCTGTTGAGTTGGTTAATCTGAATTGGTTGCACAGTTTATGTTACCTATCTTCTGGAGCTTCTGTGGCCATTCTTAGAGCCATTGCACATGGGAACCAGAGAAAGAGAGAGAAATAGATAGAAAGATAGATAGATCGGTAGGTAGCTAATAGCTAGGTGGCTATTGGAAAGGAGGAGGCCCACATTTTATGTCTCCTCATTTCACATGGGAAAAGCTCCAGGTTCTTTATTGGTTTTTGGTTTTCATCTTTTTTGTTTGTTTGTTTTTGCCTTCACTGTTCTTTTTTTCTTTCTTATTCACAAACTTTTTTAAAAAGTTTATTCATTTTGAAAGAGAAAAAGTGTGCACACAAGCAGGAGAGGGGCAGAGAGAGAAAGGAGGAGAGAGAAAATCGCAAGCAGGCTCTGTGCTGACAGTGTGGAGCCTGACACAGGGCTCAAACCCACGAACTGTGAGATAATGACCTGAGACAAAATCAAGAGTCTGACGCTTAACCGAATGAGCCACCCAGGTGCCACACACCATTCACTAAAAAAAAAAAAAAAAAAAAAAAAAGAGTTTTCTTATATCATACTTCAACACTTCTTCCCACATCCCTGATTTAATTTTCCATCAGTAAAATGTCTAATTTATATGTATAATTTTCCAAAAGCTTTTTAGGTAAATAGATAAATTCCAAAAAGTTTATTTGTTCAGCAGGGGCTAATTTGTATGGTCTTCTTGTGTGTGTGGGGTGTGTGTATATATATATATACATACACACACACACATATATATGTGTGTATATATATGTATATACACATATATATACATATATATACACACATACATATATATACACACATATATATATATATATATACATATATATATGGTTTTGAAGTTTTTAAGAGGAGAAAATCTAGAGGTTCCAAAAATTTATTCTTGGAGACAACCAAGCTAGTTTTCTAAACTAAAAAGACAAATTCTGTGGATTCTCTTTCTGACTTGTCACTGTTCTACGCTCGTACATTTTCAGATTACCATAGACATGGTGGTGGAAAGAAATGTAGAAAACAGGTTTTTGGATGTATCCCAGAGATCTCTAAACTATGTTTCAATTTTCTGTGTATGCTATATGCTTTTAAAGGAAAGTTAGTAAATTAATAGTGGCAATAAGATGTGATCAATGCTGTATTGGTTAAGGCCAGTATCATGCACTCAGGTTGCCCAGAGGCCCAAGGGGACCTCTAGAGAGACCCATCTGAGTAGGGCCCTTGGTGGCTAATGACAGGCTTCCAACTAGGGAAGGCGCAGCAGATATTCTGTGTAGAAATAGTTGGTACCTTAGTACAAACTAGAAGAGAAAAGGAAAAACAAAGAAAGCTTGTGAAGTGTGCGTCTGCCCCCTTTGGGATATTCCTCAGGGATAGTAATTGATGCTCACTCTGTTGCCAAGTGATGTTCCAAGTCCTTAATTTGTGCCATTTCATCTGATCTTCACAATAAACCTACAAGGTTAGTGCTGTTATTATTCCCAGTTTGCGCTGTAGGAGACACAGAGGAATTAAGAAACTTGGAGAAGTTCACACAGTTAATAAGTTGTAGAATCAGACTGTCTGACCCCAGAGCCCATGTGCCTAACTGTCATGATACATTGCCTTCCACCAGGCTCTTCCAGATATTTGTTTCAAATGAAGAACTAGAAATAATTATTAGTGTGGTTTCTTTGGCAAGTCCCTTGTGAACTTCACTGATCACAAACCCCTATATTTTAATAGCACTTCACATAATCTCCTGAGGAGAAAAGGAAGAGGCAGATTCAAGAGGAAAGGAAAATCTCTAAAAGGTGGAAAAGAGAGAACTGAAAGCAATCTCAATCCTGGCTCGCGTTACAGAATTGAGTGCCCTGTTGGAACAGGAAGTGATGAAGACCACCATCCTTAATTAAAGCTAGAAGGGCAGTGAGTGCCAAAAAATAGACTGCAAGATGCAGATAAAAATGGGTCTCCCTCACTGGGATTCATGTGCTAACTTTTATAAACGGAAGATAAAAGATCCTACCAGGGTTCAGATAATTCATCTTTTATCGTGTCCAAATTGTATTATTGTTAGCTTGTTAAGAATTCCTTGTATTGGGGCGCCTGGGTGGCTCAGTCGGTTAAGCGTCCGACTTTGGCTCAGGTCGTGATCTCGCAGTCCGTGAGTTCCAGCCCCGCGTCGGACTCTGTGCTGACAGCTCAAAGCCTGGAGCCTGTTTCAGATTCTGTGTCTCCCTCTCTCTCTGCCCCTCCCCTATTCACGCTCTGTCTCTCTCTGTCTCAAAAGTAAATAAACGCTAAAAAAAAAAGAATTCCTTGTATTGTTGGTGATATTATTCATGAAGGGGTTGAAATGTTCTTCAAGGATCTGGGGCAATAATCAGATAGTGGAGCCCCAGATTCTGAGGGCTTTGGGGAGCAGATTTGTGAGAAAAGAGTGAAAAGGAAGAAAGAGGGAGGATGTTTATTTTTAATAAAGAGACCCTGCCCAAACTTCCTGAACTCAAACCAGTCTAGACTTGTTTTTTCCATTTTACACAATGTCCGCAACAACAGAATAAATTTATTAAAACCAAACAAACTGGGGGTTGAGCTTTGGCACTGAAAGCCAGACAGAAATAGAATCAGCCGCTTTTGAGTTGAGTCTAATGGCTGATTTACAAACCAGTGGGAGATGTAGGCTGTGTTGGCCTTAACTGAACCAAAGTTATTTTCATTATGAGGAGACAATGGGGAGGTAGAATGTCTGGCCTGGCGCCCAGGACGTGAGCTAGTCAGTTCTGCCCTCCTTTTCCTTCAATTTTCAAAACCCAAAATGTCGGAGTTGAAAAGAACCTTTACAGTCATTTCCTTCATCCCCTTATTTTGTGTGGAGGAAATTGAGACTTGGAGAAGTCAGATGTCCTCCTGTGCCCATGACAGAAGTACATTCGAACCACGTATGCCTGTGCTGTCGGACGGCACCTACAGATGAGGAGATTCCATTCTTGGCTCTTCTGGGCTGGGAAAATAAATGTGGAGACATTTCAGTCTGCACACCCTTGACCATAAACTCACAGAGCCAAGTCTACCAATTAGATTAACTGTGTGTTGGAGGATTGCACAGCTCTCTCCCTTTCTTAGCCATTGAGGCTGAAGTGTTTCAGCATCAGGGACGTGTGTGTATGTGTGTGTGTGTGTGTGTGTGTGTAGAGCGCTTGTTCAGAGGAGTTTCTGGGTCCAGGCCAAAATCAGTGTGTGTTTTTACATCTCAGAGTGCTTTCCATTCCTCACTTCATTTTATCTTTGCTATGTATTTGTGAGGAGATAGAAAGTTAAAATTAACTCAATTTCACATGTTAATGGAGTGGGAAAGTGATGGGAATGGGAAAATAAGACAGTCACATTCCCAGGGGGATGTGCTAAACTTAATGGAGAAGTCGGAACTGTTTCAGCTTTCCTAATGGTAGGGCCACACTGTCCCTGCTCCTTCCATTAGTATGAATTAGACCAGTTGTACAATAAATGGACGCTGGAAAGTGCAGGTGCTCCTACGTCCGTTAGTTAATTTTCTTCAACACGTTGGGTCAATTTTGAAGAGATGTATGGCATTTGGAATCCTAAGAGTCACTTTTTTCTGGATGCCATTATTTTAAAATCTAAATCTTCATGTCTAAAGAGGCAGATCCTTTGACAGTCCTCTTTGTGACGAACAGTACTCCATACCTTTCTCCTCTTATGGACAATCATTTTACTATGACAGATGATAAAAGACGAGATGCCTTAAAGAAATGAAACCTCATAATAGTCTCTTAAGTGCAGAGCAGAGAAATAACAGATGGAAAAGATAGTTGCTTAGAGAAGTGACTTTTTCCTTAGATTTCCCATTCACTTAAAATTTTTTCTCTTTCCTACAACTATGGCCACTTCTCTCCGACCTTAGAGGCTTGATCTCTCTAGAGGGAGAAAAAAATGAAATCTTTTATCTTGATGGATTTCTTAGTATCTGTTTAAGGGATGTGTCCTTTACAGAATCGCGGTCAAGAATTCTTAGAAGTGCGTGAGAAATTAATATTAGCTCCACAAACACAACAGCCTTTGCTGTGGTTTGGGTTCTGTTGTTTTTGGTGACTAATAACTGTAACTGATATATGGCCTATTCCAAATGCATCTCTTTTCAGATCCTGCTCGATGGTTATCACAGCTTTCCTCATTGACTCATTAGTCATCTAGCGACAAAGTCCTTTTAAGTTTATTCTTAAAATGTCTATCTCTTACTGGGAATTGAAAACATTGTGCTTAAAAACAGACATTTGAGAACTATGTGGAAATTGTGTTTCGTGACTTGAGCTTTTCAGAAATTGTTATGCTAAGATACTAATATATACTTAAAATCACACAGATTGGAAAATGGTGAATTTCTCCTTCAGGAAACCCTGATGAACTTGAATATTCTATAATTTAGCAAATTGGAAAATAAGAAGGTGGAAGGAGAACTAGAAGGTCATAAGCTGATGACAGTTCTAAAACTGTAGCCCTAAGTAAATTGCCATTTTAACACTTGGTGTGGCTTCCATAATTATATCCAGCCTTAACCTCACTGGCTACCATTCTTTCCCAAACACGAGCTGACCCCAAGGGAGCAGTGGTTCTTTGACCCTTGGCCCTCACCTTACACATCAACATCACATTATTGGTCACTACCATTCTTGCATTTCACAGTCATGTAAATACGTACCTTACCACAAACAACCTGCCTGCTGTGAACACCTAATATTTCCCTTTATTGACTGACTAGCTTCTTCCATCTCCAGCCCTGGCATATCATTTGTGGTGTGAAAGGAAAGAAGCATGTGGCGTGAACAGAATGAGTCAGTCCAAGAGAGGCTGCAGGTCTAAGGAATTAGATCACAAGTAATTATTTCCTACCTTCATTCTGTGGCATCGTTGCCGAAGTGTGGTGGAGTGAGGGTTACTCTTTCTGTGGTATATTTGCCAAAGTGTGGGGGAGTGCCCTTTGGGAGCAGTGAGATTCTTATGATCCTGATGTAGAGTGTAGAGATTTCAGGACAGCGCCAAAACTTTCGATATACTGTTCAGTGTATACCACTTCCCTCCAGATACTTCCTTCCCTGACCACACTCCTTTGTACTCAGCCTTGATACTATAACTCCACCTGATTCAATGTCTGCCCCATCCAGTGACCTGGAGCAACACCCTAGGATGAGGTGAAGATAGAGGAAGGAGTAAAGACAGAGGCCATGAGTTTGTAGGAAAGCAATAAAGGATGGACTACTGGGTGGTAATTATTAGCAAGAAGGTTGATGTGCCAGAGGAAGTGAGCGGCACTCCAAGTGCCAAGCGGCACTTGGAGATAGCAAGATAAGGTACTATCAACTTTGGATAAAAAAGGAAGATATGTAGCAAGAAATATGATTGGGTGCACAGAATTTAGTTGGTACAAATAAGCATCACGGTCACAATTTAGAGTTAAGCCTAACATCAATTTTTGCACAGTCACTAATTACTGTTCGAGTTTTCACTTTCTCTTTGCTGATATGCATTATGACCACCATCATCAAAATATTTGAATATCTACTAAGTATATTAGAAATTCAGACCACCTCTCAAATTCCCAGTGAACTTCGGGTGTGTCCTGTAACCCATCTGGGGAACCAGATGGTGAGGATGGGAAGAGGTGAAGTTAACATTGTGCTTTGGGTGTCTCATCTGTTTTCTGGTCCATCTTCATGTCATGGTAGAGGTACTCAATCAATATTTGATGAAGGGATGAATGAGTGAGTGATCATGTTGTACTGCCACTGGAAGCCTACTCCAATCCTTTTAGTGAAGACAACATGGTCATATGTTCTGCCCCAACCCTGATTCAGTGAAGGTACTACGTATTTTATTTGATAAATAAATCCATTCTTTTGCATTGCATTGGTTCAGTGATTATGGTAATCTGAAAGAAAACACTGTTCCATCTGCTACAGTAGATACTATGGTGAGCCACAGAGATCACCCCCAACTTCTTTAGATCAGACACACTCTTCACCTATGTCTTAGTCTGTTTGGGATGTCATAATAAAATATCACAGACTGAGTGACTTATAAACAAGTGAAATTTATTTCTCACAGTTCTGTAGACTGTAAGTTCAAGATCAGGGAGCCGTCATGGTCGCGTGAGGCCCCTTTTCTGGGTTGCAGACTTCTAATTGTATTTTCACATGGGAGAAAAGGAAGGAATCTCTCTGGAGTCTCTTTTATAAAACACTCATCCCGTTCATGAGGGCTTCACTGTCCTGACCTAATCACTTCTCAAAGACCCCCCATCTCCTACTAACATCATATTAGGCATTATGATTTAGTAAATGCATTTTGGGGACACACAAACATTCAGACCATGACCCCCCCAGCTGCTGGTTGTATCGATTCAGCTCTTAGCTGAATCCCACTCACCGACCTCCAACACAGAGATTTCCCTCTGCTAAGGTGAGCTGCCTTTCCTGTGATCACACACCTTTCCTGTGTGCAGCCTGCATCAAACGATCACTGTGAGGGTATAAAGGCCTGGCCGCACTCTCCAGTTTTAGACAACTCTGCAAGTACATCCCAGCACTAAATATGCCCATGAGTTAATCTGAGCCCTTGTTGTGACTGTGTCATAGCCCAACTTTTCCTTCTGCCCAATCCTACATTCCTCATTTCCCCACAGGTCCCTAGGGTACTCTCCAATAAACTTCCTACAAGGAAATTTAGTCTCAGAGTCTTCTTCTTGGGAAACAGAACCTCTAACACAACATGTTTTTTAATTTCAAAATTCTTACGTCACCACTGCTAGAATTATGTCAGATCTTTTCTATTTTTTTCTTCCTCAAGCCTAGGCTAACACCATATGTTCCCATATTAAGACCAGTGGGCTTAATGTAGAATTGTATCCTGCTATTAAGACTTAGTGGAACCAAAATAACAAGTGGATGTGGATGAGGATGTGGAGAAAAAAGAATGCTCTTGCACTGTCAGTGGGAATGTGAATTGGTGTGGTCACTAAGGAAAACAGTATGGAGGTTCCTCAAAAAATTAAAAATAGAACTACCATACAATCTAGCAATTCCACTTTTAGGTATTAATCCGAAGAAAACCAAAACACTAATTTGAAAAGACAAATGAACCCCTATATTCACTGCAGCATTATTTGCAATAGCCATGATATGGAAGCAACCCAAGTGTCCATTGGTAGGTAAATGCATAAAGAAGATGTGATATATATAAAATGGAATATTACTCAGCCATGAAAAAGAAAGAAATATTGCCATTTACAACAGCATGGTTGGACCTAACGAGTATTAATTACATAAGTGAAATAGACAGAAAAACAAATACCATTCAATTTCACTTACCTACATATAAAGGATGGAGTAGATTGGGAGACAAGGTAGATGAAGGAGATTACGAGGTACAGTCTTTCAGTTATAAAATAAGTAAGATATGGGATGTAAGGTATAGCACAGGGAATGCAGTTAATAATATTGTAATAACTCTTTATGGTGACAAATGATAACTAGACTTCTTGCAGTGACCATAATGTATATAAAGATCAAATCATTATGCCATATACCTAAAACTAACACAATATTTTATGTCAATTGTTCTTCAGTTAAAAAAAAGACTAGTGTAACTAACTGTTTGGATAATGAAGCATTCAAGTTTGGATTCCACACTTTTCATAACCTATAGAAGTAACTTAACTCCTTCGCCCTTCACTGTCCCCTCCTTACCTTCACTCCTGGTGTAACTCAGACGTTTCATTGTCAAGCCCATGGAAGCAATGACAGAATGGAAAGAAAAGAGGGAGACACTGGGCTATCGTGGAAATGATTTGAAGGGTGGGGACTCCCCTTCAAATTTACAGGGGTAGAATTTTAAAATTCATTTGTTTGATTTCTAGAGTACTTTTTCTCCAAAGGTTCAAAACTCAAAACAGGTTTTTAATTAAGTTCTTCCTTTTTCTAAGCTCTAGAAATGTAAAAGTACTGTAATTAGGAGCATGGGTCAGATACATCGCACTCCCTGTTTTATTTTCCTTTGCTTAGAAAACCAGATACTTTCAGAAAGGTAAAATAAATAAATAGGGCTGGTTCCAAACGCATTGTGAAATAGTTTGTCCATGATGAGCCTCTTCCCTTTTGCGGCAGACTATTTTTCTTTGTGGCTACTCTTCCCCTAACATTGAGACTTCTTGGTTTATTGCCAGTCTCCTGTCCTTCTCCTTCTCCTCCCTCTCCTGGCCATGACCTACAGTCAGTCTGATGGCCTCCCTGCTACCTGTTGTTACTATAACTGAAACGTCCCTATTGTACAGCTAACTTTTCTCTCTTAGGAAGCAATTTTGCTTGGCACACTTATACTTGGTTAGTAAGTATTTAAATAGCTGGATGAGACTATGAATCAATAAACTGCTCCCTCACAATACACCACTTAGCACCCACCCTGCCCCCATCCACTCAAGGTAAACATGTATAAACAGGGGCCTGAAAGAAAACAACATGCCTTCCCTTGTAGCAGGACCAAACTAGGTGAGTTGGGAGAGGAGTCCTATGACAGATGAATGTTAGAGTATTGTGTTAACCATGTGCTTCTGATGTTTTGATGTGACGTCTGGGGCCTTGCTGACCCTGGAGAGACTGCTCCTCATAAGGCTAGCTAATTCGCAGAGATGGTGAACAACTCACCCAGGGCTGTCTTTCATATGCAAACCAACCAAGCCAGAGACCATACCCTCCCAAACCTGCTTTAACTGAGCTCTCACTGGGCTCTCACACTCTGATCCACCATTCACCTGCTCTCATCACCTCAGGACCAGATTCCGGACAGCTAGGGACAGATGACATTATTCAAAGCAGCCAATCTTAAGCCTGCTTACCTGGCCTTGACTGTTCCTTCCCACACAAAGCACAATAAAGGCTATTGCCTATATTTTCCCCTTGGTCCCTCTGCCTCCTGACCAGCCCTGGTCCTTCCCCATGGTATGGCATGTTCCCCCCTCTCGGAAACCATAACAAACTATCTTTTCAATGTCAATTGTCTCCTGGTCTGTTGGCTTCACCATGCCTGAGCAACAATAAAACCTACATTTTATTATTTATTTATTTATTTATTTATTTAATTTTATTTTTTTTTTGAGACAGAGAGGGAGGGAGAAAGAATCCCAAGCAGGCTCCACACTGTCAGTACAGAACCCGATGTGGGGTTTGAACTCAAGGAACCGTGAGATCATGACCTGAGCTGGAACTAAGAGTCCGATGCTTAACTGACTGAGCCACCCAGGTGCTCCCCAAATCTATATTTTAAAATAGTTATTTCAAATACTTCTCTAATCTCACGTGTGAGGCCTCCCATGCTAATTCTTTTAAGACTCCGAAGGAAGTCTCTCCTTTTTTAAAAGTTCAGACGATTGGAGAAATAGCTGTTATCCAGAGACGGCAGCGTAGTATTCTGTTAAAAAACAAAAGCAATGACACACTTTACCTCATACGTATTATCAGCTTGGGGTCTCAAAAAATCCTGTGAATTATTGTATTGCCCTCAATGAACTGAAATTTAAAGATAGGGTTTTCCAAGGTCACAGAGTCCCATACACAGAAGACATGAGACTCACACACCAATTTTCCTGGCATTCCTTCAATCATGCCCTGTTTCTCTACTTCTTCTATCAAAGTCTTCTATCTTCTACTTTTCCGGTCCAAGGCGCTTCGGGAGCCGCGGGCTTTGGTGCAGATATGGCCAAGTCCAAGAACCACACCACGCACAACCAGTCACGGAAATGGCACAAAAATGGCATCAAGAAGCCCCAGTCACAAAGATACGAATCTCTTAAGGGGGTAGACCCCAAGTTCCTGAGGAACATGCGCTTTGCCAAGAAGCACAACAAGAAGGGCCTGAAGAAGATGCAGGCCAACAACGCCAAGGCCATGAGTGCACGTGCCGAGGCTATCAAGGTCCTTGTCAAGCCCAAGGAGGTCAAGCCCAAGATCCCAAAGGGTGGCAGCCGCAAGCTCAATCGACTTGCCTACATCGCTCACCCCAAGCTCGGGAAACGTGCTCGTGCCCGCATTGCCAAGGGTCTCAGGCTCTGCCGGCCAAAGGCCAAGGCCAAGGCTCAAACCAAGGCCCAGGCTGCAGCTGCAACTCCTGAGCCTGCTGCAGCTCAGGCTCAGGCTCCCAAAGGTGCCCAGGCCCCCACAAAGGCACCAGTGTAGAGGTTTCCATCTGCCAGTGTGAGGGTAGAAGGACTGGTGTGACCCCTGGGCTTCTATCTGCATGGGGCTGGTGTCCTCCTGTGCTATTTGTACAAATAAACCTGCGGCAGGATCTGTCAAAAAAAAAAAAAAAAAAAGGCTTCTATCTTCTAGTATCTTTTTACAAAGTTCTATTGTATGGCATCACCACTTCCTTCAAACTTTAAACGAAAGTATGGCAATTTCTTGCCAGCTAGGGCTAAAGAATGAGTCCATCGTGAAAAGTAGCTAACATATATCTAGATGTTTCAACAATAACATGACCTTGGGGAAAGAATGCAGAGTCTTAGGAAGATATTATCCAGAGACAGAGAAGATCTAGAAACTCTATAACTTTATAATACTAAGTCTGATATTTAATGAATGAATGAGAAATTTTAGAAATTTCTTCTTTCTGAAAGAGTTCCCTTCTTTGGTCATGAGTTGCCAGAGCTACAAAAACCAGATTGGCTGTGACACAGACAGGCAAAAATCTCTCACAGTTCTGGAAAACCATAAACTGAAGGAACAATTCAATACAATAAAGATAAAAGATAAGCATTAAAAGACAATCTATAATAAAATTTCTGTCGCATGTCATCAAGCAGCAAAATGCACTATAAAGATGCGGTCAGTGTTGACCAATGTGGAATATTGGGTGAATTCATGGGAATTTATCTTTTGACATTTACCAAATTCTCACAGTGGTTTGGAATCTGCTATTTTTTAAGCAAAAAAAGAAGGAAATTTGAGACAGAGGGAAGAGGGAAAAATAATAAAGCCAATTAAGTGACTTGGAAATAAAGCAAATTAGCTGAAGAGTTGGATTGTAGGTAGGGAGAAAACAAGACTGGATAAGGAGGTTAAGAACACCCAGTAAGAATTGGAGGTGCCACTTGGAGATGGTGATTGGCAGCTGTTAAGAATTTCCATGGATTGCAGGTAAGAAGAAACAGGTTTGTGTGGCCAGAGGATTTCAGCTGAATATCAGGAAGAATTTCCTGACTGTAGACGTCAAGAGCTCTGGTTTACAGGATCAAAGAGAGGCTTCTGGGATGTGCCTACCCTAGGAATATATTTTAGCCTCGAGAGAGAAGACGGGGTGGTTTCCTCCCCATGGGTGAACTGGACGGCCTCCTCACAATCCTTCAGTCTCATGTTGCTGAGGGAGCATGCCATACACTGCTGCTTTCATAGCGTCCTTGCCAGCTGTCCACTCCCAGCTCAGAGGCTGTGGAGTTTTCCCCACAGAAAGAAACAACTAAGTCTTTCACTCCCTGTTCCGCACTTGGACCAATCCTTAAGGTGCACACTGTGGTTTTTCAACTCTTCGGCACTTAGGCCCCTTCCTTCTGAGCCAAGGGCCTCCTGGGAACAATGCAGCATCTGTGTGTTGACAGTAACAGCCTGTAGGCCAGAGACACTCAGCCAAACTCTCCCTCTGTTTCACATGGGCTGGATTGAACACCTTACCTGCAATAATCCACTCTTAGTCAGCCCCCGCCCAGAGCCAAGTACCCCCCTCCTTACCTATTCCCCAACCTTTTACATAATTCAACTCCTAGCTCTTTTGCCACATTTATACCAATCCTCATGGAGGATGGTCTCTACCCACTCTCCATCCCACCCACCAAGTTAACAATAACACATTAGTGGCTCATGGCCGGACGCTAAACAGTGGACACCGAAGGGTGAGGTGCCTACTGCTTAATTGGGCATCTGGGTATTTACAAAAGGTTTGGCCTGCAAAGAGATGCCAGTCTTTTCTTATAACATTATTGCTTTTTATTTATTATGCGGTTGTTGATTTACATGGGGAGTTAGGAATGCTACACAAGCATAGAGTTTTTACATAGTCTGTTTCTGCTGAGTTTAGAGACTTGGAAACACCGGTTGACCCCGGCAAAAACGCAGTTCTGCAAAGGTGTTTAAAACTTCCTTTTGTTCTCGGCTGGGAGTTAGACAGGGACGTGTGCTCATGAGGAAGGTAGAGTTTCAACCCTTAACCACTAAAGAGCAGAAACTATGTTGCATGTACGTCCTGTGCAGTGTAAAGATTCAATATTAAATGACAAATCAGAATATCCTCCCTCCAGGAATGCCTCTCCTTCAAAGAAATATCACAATATTTCTCTTAAAGGCTCCATTCAGTGATGTGTGTTGCTGTGTATGGGACTACACAGTATGAATGCGTAGAAGAAGATCGGATGGGTAGTGAGAGAGTGTAGACAATTTAAAAGAAAGGATAAGGAGAGTAAATGAGATTTTAAGGAACAAAATGGAGGTGTGTGTGTGTGTGTGTGTGTGTGTGTGTGTTTAAGGCCTGTTCATCCTGTTGGTTAGCATCTCTGAAGTTTGAGTTGCCCTTTTGTTATATCGTGTAAATTCTTAGTAGTATTCGGGAGTATCAGGGAAAGCTCAGAGTTCCACCTTTGGAGTCTTTTCTTCTGATTCATGATTTTCTCTCTGAAAAACATCACAACACTATTATTTAGATTTGGGGCTCTTGGTTTTGAGAGATTAGCAAAATGAGTTATGTAATGACTCCTGGAAGACCTAAATCCATCTTTAATTTTTATTTCACGAACTCTTATATATGGGAATCTTATTTATTTCCCATTAATAATGCAAACAGAATGGTAAAACCCCAAATTCAGCTCCTTTGCATGTGCAAGACATCTTCCAAAGATGCATATGTAGTTCTATTCTCACGATTCTATCCTAACAAGCCTCCTGATCCTGTCCACCATATCCTCATGTACTTTTGCTCTTAGTCAAATCCAGTAGAGCTTAAAGAATTTTTATTCAACAGGAAATGAGAAGACACAGAGAGTGACACTCAACTTGCTCTTCCTGAAGTCTCCCACTTACCAGCCGTTTCCCTCCCAAGAATCCATCACAAAAGTTCTGCACATTCTCCACTGAAACTTCCGCTCTGGGTAGTGTATCCCACTCCTCATCTAGAGTCCGGTAAATTGCCAAAGCGGGCAGTTGAGACTCCTTTAGTTTGAAAAATGAGATCACCTTCCCATTGGCCTTCACACCACTGTCCACCAGAACAAAAAGAATCTGCAGTTGGAGAGGTTTGAAAGGGAAACATCTATCTGAGGTCCGGAAGAGAAAGAGACTTTTCACGATTGTTGCAGGTTATACTGATTGAACTTATGGTCTGTGCCATCCAATTGAATGGATTGCTTCTTATTTTTCACTGCTTTGGTATTTTACCCCTTTGATCAAGTTTATTTAATTTTAAGAACAGAGAATTGGAAGCAACTTTAGTGATTAGCTAAATAAGCAAGGATAGCCTAATGGTTAAAAGCAGATGATACATTTTAAGTTTTGTGTCTGGTACTTTCTAGCTGTGTGACTTTGACACATTACTCAGCCTTTCTGAGGCTCAGTGTTCTCATCGGCAAGATAGGCTTTTGTTGGGGGAGATTAAATGAGAGGATCCATCTAGTATTTTCAGTACAGTTTTTAGCATGTGATAAATGCTTGATAAATGTCAACTATTTTATATTATTAAATCAAACCTTCTACCCAAAGTAGAAATATTTAGAATATTCTTGATAGAGGATCGTCTACATTTAGGAACACTGAAAACTGCCAGTGTTAGGGAAACAACCACCAGAAAGTCAACTTATGTTACTACCAGACAGATGTCAGTATTGAAAATGTCTCTAGTTTAATGCAGTAGCCTTGAAGTGGTTGAAGTTTTACTATTTCAGTCATACCAAACAGAACTGTACAAAGTAGAGAGGGGACAGAAATAAACATTTATGGGACATCTAGTAGGCCCCAGGTATGACAGGTGCTTTATATGGGAAATAAGTCCTGAGTTTAAAACTTTAAGAGGCAATGGCAAAGAATAAATAAATTGTGACTAAAAAGTGATTTTTATTTTCACCATCTTTGGGTCTCTATTTTCTTCACTTTTCAATACAGAAAAAAAATAGACTTCCCCCCAAGGGAAGATATGGTTATATAGGTCTTTAATAGTATGAAATACATCTTTAACTTAATTTAATTTATTTTTTTTTGAATTTGCAAGCAAAAAGGTTTATCCTTATTGCTTCATTTTATTCATATTGAAAATATTTGTACCTTTTTTAAGTTTTAATTTTTTTATTTTTAGGAAACCCATTCATCAGCCTTCTTTGTTTGTTTGTTGTTTGTTTGTTCTTGTTTTTCAGGAGTAGAATTCAGTGATTCACCACTTACATACAACACCCAGTGCCCATCACAAGTGCCCTCTTTAGTACTCACCACCCATCTAGCCCACCTCCCACCCACCTCACTCTGGCAACCCATAGTTTGCTCTCTATCATTAAGAGTCTTTTGTGGTTTGTTTCCCTGTCATCTCTTTTATTCCCTCCTTCCCATATACCCATCTGTTTTCTTAAATTCCACATATGAGTGAAATCATATGGTATTTGTCTTTTTCTGACTGACTTATTTCACTTAGCATAATACATTCTAGCTCCATCCGCATCATTGCAAGTGACAAGATTTCATTCTTTTTGATGACTAACATTCCATTATATATATATATATATATATATATATATATATATATATATATAAATTCACATTTCCTTTATCCATTGATCAGTCGATGGACATTTGGGCTCTCTCCATAGGTTGGCTATTGTAGATAATGCTGCTATAAACATTAGGGTGCATGTACCCCTAATTAATCTGTATTTTTGTATCTTTTGGGTAAATACCTAATACAGCAATCGCAACATCTTTAATTTTAAAAAGGAATAATGTGACTTATGTCCCAGTTCTTAATTCATGATCTCTTAATCATACTCACTTTCCTTATTTATCTAACCTCCCTGGACCCATCTGCTTTTTTTAGTGTCCTAGTACTGAGTATTCAAAAGGGTTATCTGCTATTCCAGACTTACCTTCCCCTGGAAGAGCTTGGCAGCATTTAGGTATCTGTGCATGCTTTCCTCATACTCTGGGGAGGCCTTGTTCATCATCAGTAGAAGATGAATCTGAATCATGCTATTAAATAGGCCAATCGCAGTCTGGCAAATTGAAGTGTATTATAGTTAAATGGAATAGACAAGGAACAACAACAACAAACCATTAGTGGCAACCCAGTAAATAGGTAGGCTGAAATATAAATGAGAACTATCCACCCAT
This sequence comes from Panthera leo, assembly GCF_018350215.1. Classification (NCBI taxonomy): domain Eukaryota; kingdom Metazoa; phylum Chordata; class Mammalia; order Carnivora; family Felidae; genus Panthera; species Panthera leo. The sequence goes on from NC_056685.1 coordinate 48,118,142, forward strand.
AACACAAATGATAACTAGCCTCCATCTCGGCCCTCCATAATTCTCCCCTTGGGCAGTCATGCAACTGTGTAGATCCCTATCATCCATGATGAAAAAGGCTGAACTGAGCAACCATTGGGATATTGCAGAAATGACAGAGTGTGACTTCCAAGGTTAAGTCATAAAAAACATAGGGGCATCTGCCTTCTCTCTTCTATCACTCATGCTGGGGAAAGCCAGTCCCAGTGTTGGACACACAAGTAGCCTTATGAAGAGATTCACACAGCACAAAATGAAGGCCTTCTACTAATAGCCAGCACTGACTTGCCAGCTATGTGAAGCAGATCCTATAGCCCTAGTCCAACCCTCAGATGACTGACTACCTCTCTGACCAATGACTACAACCTCACAAGAACCCCCAGATCAAAAGCACCTCGCCTAGCCTCTCCCAAATTAACCCACAGAAACCGTGTGAGATAATCAAACTTTACTGTTTAAAAAAGCTGATAAATTTTGGGGTAATCTGTTATACATCAATAGACAACGAATATATCATGTAACTTATCAGTTACTTCTTCTCAGTCCCTTTCCATGTCGCAAGAGCAGTCAGATACACTTTTGAATGCTTATTATGTGCTGGACACTGTTTCCAGTTCTTTACATATAATAACCAACTTGATCCTCAAAGTTTCAGTTTTATACATGAGGGAATTAAGGCATAAACTCTCCCAAAGTTACATAAATTGTGGACTGGGATTCACACCAGGCAGTCTGGCTCCAGAGTCCATGCTCTTTATTTTTTAATTTTTTAGAGAGATAGAAAGCAAGAGGGGAGGGGGAGTTGGGGAGAGAACTTAAGCAGCTGCATGCTCAGTGTGGAGTCCGAACACAGGGCTTCATCCCATGACTCTGGGATCATAACCTGAGCCAAAATCAAGAGTCAGAAGCTCAACCAACTGAGCCACTCAAGCACCCCAGAGGCCATGCTCTTAACCATCAGGTTGTCCTGCTTTATACATAGTTAATTGCAAAACCCCATCTAAACCAACTCAAATGAAAGCCATTTGCCTGAAACCTCAGCAATAAGATAAGCTCTTCAGGAGGCCAGAAGCATTGGCCCTTTTTTGCTGATTAGAGATAGTGATTTCCCGTGAAGTTATCAGTGACAGAGGGGAGTAGTACAGCCATGAGCCAGAGTGAGGAGAAGAGAGAGCTTGAAACTATGGCACTGGCTCTCTTCACTTTTTTTTTTTTCTTTTCCTGAAACCGTGCTCCAAGAGTCTCTTTTAAATAAATCCTATCCCTTTTCACCTCTCCCGCTTAAATACAGAAAGCATTTCTATAAAACTAGCATGTGTACAGGAAGCGAGAGTATGGTGGATGAATGAACTGTAAGACAGAGTCCCAGGATGCTGAGAAGGGGAGCCAGCTAGGTCGGATTCTTCTGGAAGCTACACACTACTCCGTAGAGATTTTCCAGCAGTATTGGCCAAGTAGGCAAGGAGTGTTCAATGAGCTCTTTTCCAAAACTTTCTTCCTGGAATTAATTAATTTATATTTTAGAGAGAGAGAGAGAGAGAGAGAGAATGAGCAGGGGAAAGGGGCAGAAGGAAAGAGAGAGAATCTTAAGCAGGCTCCACACTTAGGATGGAACCTGACGCAGGGCTTAATCCCATGACCCTGGGATCATGACCTGAAGGTTGCTCGACCAGCTGAGCCACCCAGGCGCCCCTCTACCTGGAGTTTAAAGCCAGTTCTTAGATTTTAAATTTGGGAGATTGGATGTCAAATAAGAGTGTCTTGTTTTACTAGATCCTGCTACCTAAACTTAAAGCATGCATGTATCCTCCTAGAGCTGAGTTGGAGAATAATTTGGGGGAAGTCAAGAAATCAAAGCTAAAGAGTCAAAAAGTACAGCTGTCTTACTTTTTGGGTATACCCAGCTGTCTTGGGTATATCAGAAGTGATTAATTTAATCTTAACAGACAGTCTGATTTTCCACCTTGAAGCTAAGTATCAAGTGTGGGCATTAAACGTATACAGCTGGCTTAATACATGATTGTGAGTTTCGGCCTCCTCATTGATACTGGTGCAAACCTCTGCATCCACAGCAGATGAGAAATAGCTATAGTAGAGGAGGCAGGTCTCCAAATGAGAAAAATATCACCTTTGGTAAATGTAGAAGTGACAACAAAAGGTGAACTTGCTTTTCTAAAGAAATTCTTACCTAATTTCTTCTTGATGTGATTTGCCTTCACTACTAATGTGGAATTTAAAGTAATATGTCATTACTTTGTAAGATAAGAGATGAACTCGGCACAAGAACTCAGGAAGGCCAGTCCTTGTTTAGTTAGCCCGCAGAACTCCAGGACCCTGGGGCCATAGACCTAGGGACTCTAAGATCATCTTTTCTTTTCCCACAAGCACTCCCGACCTCTACAAATATAATCATGAGAATGATGATGGTCTAGGAGAAAACTGCCTTTTTGATTATTGCTGCCAACACCCCTGGGGTGCGTGTGTTTGGAATCTTAACAAAGGTGGAAATGGAGTCACCACTATGAAGACAAACGTGGTGTGAAAGATGGACAGGAATTTAGTCAACAGGAAAAGGGGTGTTTCCTATTGAAGGCTGTGTGGGGCAATGGAAAAACCACAGGATTCTGTCAGACTAGTCATGAAAAAAAAAGCAGGGACAAGTGCAGAGAGCTGTTTCGGAAGCTCAAATTGCTAGTCATATGGCCTTGAGGAACTTCCCTTTTCTGAACTCTCTTTTCTTTCCTGTGAAATGGGAGTAGACAATATGAGCTAATCCATCAGGAGTTAAAATTTCTGCCTTCAGTTCTACCTTTCTGACTTAGTGACCTTGAATAAGTCACTTGGATCTTAAATGTGCTCCTTGATAAAATGGGCATAGTAATTTTCTCTCTTTGGCCTCAAAAAATCAATGTGAACATTAAGTGAGAAAATGGGTGTGAATTGGCTTTGTGAGTTCTAAAAACCATGATGTGCTCTAAAGTACTGTTATTAGAGAATGCACAGCATTTCAGAACTGATGAGATCACTGGAAATTAATACTCTATCACCTTATGTTCTACACCAGGGAAAAGAAAAGACAGGACATAGAAAGTAATTAATTCACTGTGTACGCTGTAGAATGTTAGACGACCAGAAGATGATCAGAATGGGTGGGCTGATGCCTTCACCCAGGTGGCATGCAGTGTGCAACACCATAAGATAAATCTAGAAAGAAAGCTATATCACCATGAGGGTCTAGGCATGTGTAGGGGGTGCCAGACCAAGAATTGTTAGTTACAGGTCCACAAGGAGGTAGGATGAAGTTTTAAAAACTTTTGTAGAAATTTTACATTGCTGTAACATCCAAGTATGTGATCAGTGGGCTTTATTTTTTAATATTTAATTTTTCCATTAAATTTTATTTTGCAAGCGGATTGGTCACTGATGCCTTTGGAAAAGTGGATCTTCAGCATCGATTACAATTTTGTTTGAGAAGTGTGGTCTAGAGTGTTGCTTAGATGAGTTGCTTTTAATGAACACTCTCAGACAGCAAAGCTCAAAAGTGTTTGACTCGGTCACCTTGACTCTACATTTTGGCTCTCTTCCTTACTAGTCGTCTGATGAGTGTTTAAGTTTTCTAACTCTGTTTCTTTCTTTGTTGAGGAGGGACAAGTATATCATACTTAAAGGGTTGGAGTAAAGTTTGCAACATAAACAGCTGAGTGTTCAGTTAATATCAGTTACTGTTATTATTGGTCAAAGGATTAAAACTCCTGGAAGGAGAGATCTCTGTATGGAGACAAGTACCCTCCCTGACATAGGGACTTAAGGTTCTGGAGCCAAGGACTATTGTTTACCGCAGGGTTGTACTCTGTCACCAAGTGGAGGCTGTTGATCTCAATGAAGCGGCTTAATTTGGTGGCATCAATGCTTTCAATGTCTTTGCTCTCTAAATCCAATTGTTCGTTATCCACCTGGGTAACACAAAAAGGATAAAATTGTCACTGTTCTGATTTCTGGACTATCTACCACGTGTCAGGCACTAAAACTCAAAAGACATAAAGGGAAATAAGAAATATTCTCCACCTTCAAAGAACACACTGTCCTGTGGGATACAGAAATGTCATCACAGGGGAATCATGGGCCCATATATCACCTAAAGGAAGAGCAGAGAAGTTTCCAGGAGGAAGTAAGTCTTGAAAAATAGCTAAAATTTGGTTAGATGAATGAGGATGGGGAGAGAGTTTTAATTCGAAAAACAGTATTTACAATGGACAAAAAGATGAGAGATCCTATGTTCTGGAAGCTGCAGTTGGTTTGTCATAACTATAACAGTAATTCTAGTTAAGTATGAGTAGCAGAGGGACAAGGTTAGTGGGGTAGGCTGGGGCAAACTTCTGAAGGGCCTTGAAGTCAAGCTAAATAGATTACGCTCTAAGAACCTGAAGTCAAGGGTTTACATTTACATAATCAGATTTATGTATGTACCCTTTTAATGTGAAATAATATGCACATACAGAGAAAAGCATGAAACATAAAATGTAAAACTCAGTTTTTAAAAAATTATCACAGAGCAAACAACTGTGGAGCCACCACTTGGATAAAGAAGTAGAATATTGCCAGAACTCCTGATGCCTTCTGTCTTCCCTTCTAATCCATAATTTGCCCTTTTCTTTTTTTTGCCAAAGTTGACCATTACCTGACTTTTATGGTGGGCATTTTCATCCTTTTCTTTATAGCTTTAGATGCACCTAAAGATGCACTTTTTAATCCTATGGTTTAGTTTTCTTTTTTAAAACTTCATGAAAATAGAAATTAACAGTATATTTTATGTACACATATCTCATTTCTTTGCTCAACATTCTGTATATAGTCATTCATGTCATCACATTTAGCTGAAATTTGCTCATTTTCCTTGGCATATAATACTCCATTGTATAAATATGCAAAACTTACTCATTTTACACTGATGGATATTTAGGTTATTTCCAGTTTCTGATTATTAAAATAATGCTGCAGTGAACACTCTTGTTCATGGGACATAACCGTTGTCCATATACCTTGGATTGGGATTTTTCATTAGACAGTGTGTGTATTTTCAACTAACAACAACTGCTAAGCTATTGGGGCATCTGGGTGGCTCAGTTGGTTAAGCATCGAACTCTTGATTTTGGCTCAGTCATGATCTCATGGTCATAGATCCAGCCCCATGTTGGGCTCTGTGCTTGGGATACTTTTTCTCCCCCTCTCTCTGCCCTTCCCATACTCACACACACGTGCACTCTCTCTCTCAAAATGGATAAATAAACTTAAAAAAATGCCAAACTATTTTCTAAAGTAGATAATAATTTATGCTTACACCTATATTGTTTGAAAGCCCCCATTGGTCCAACACTTGGTATTACCAGCCTTTATAATTTTATTCATTCTGGTGAATGTGTGGTAATGTCTTATTGTGGCTCTAATTGCATTTCCCTGAGTAACCCCTTGTATGTCCTCTTTTACGAAGTGTCAATTCAAATCATTTGCTTATTGTTCCATTGAGCTGTCTATCTTTCTTTCACTGGTTTGAAGATGCTTTTATACACTTTGTTATGTGAGTCTTTTGTTGCTTCTGTATGGCATATCTTCCTTCACAGGGACCTTCCCTTTTGTTGGCTATTGCTCATGAACGGAAGGTAATTTCAATGTAGTTGACGTTATCAATATTTTCCTTGGTAACTAGTGTGTATTTTTGTTTTGTTTTGTTTAAAAATCTTTGCACCAAAGTCATGAAGAAATTCTCTTATCTCCCATAAACATTATTATTTTATCTTTCACAATAGATCTAAGATCTACCTGGAACTTATTTCTCTCACTTTAAAATGGATGCTTAGATCCTTGATTTTTATCATCATCCTTCTCTAAAATATATATTAAAATCTACACATTTCCTCCTTACCGGGCTATAAATGTATCCATAAATTTTATATGTAGATTTCATTATCATTCAATTCAAATGTTTTCCAATTTCTGTTCTTATTTCTTCTCTAACCTATTGGCTCTTAAGAACTTAATTTAATCTTGTATTGATATGAATCAATATTAATCTTGTAATCAGTATTAACCTTGTAGCTTAATTTCTACATTTTATTTATATCATTTGTCAACTTCTGCATATGTTATATATGTCCTTAAAATTATGTATAATCTGCAGTTTTTAATATAGTATTCTGTATAAACTAATGACTCACTTGGTTAATTTTATAATTCAAATTTTCTATATTCTTATTGAATTTTTTAACCAATTTATTTTATCAAGAGAGTAATATTAAAATCTCTGGGGTGCCTGGGTGGCTCAGTCTGTTAAGCGACTGACTTTTGGTTTTGCCTCAGGTCGTGATCTCACAGTTCCTGAGTTCGAGCCCTGAGTCAGGCTCTGGAAGCCAATTCGCAGGCTGCTTAATATTCTTTCTCTTCCCCTCTCTCTTTGTCCTTCCCCCACTCCCAAATAAATAAATTAACTTTAGGGGAAAAAAGGATTAAAATCTCCCAACATGATTGTGAATTTAACAATTTTTTCTTATAACTCTGTTAGATTTGCTTATATATTCTTAGGCCATGTATTAGACTCTATCCTTTTACTTTCAATCTTTCTATTTTACATCTACATCTTTTGTCCCTATGTTTTAAAATATGTCCTTTGTAAAAAGCTCAGAGTTGTATTTTTTAATCCAGTCTGCCAATCCTTGTCTTTGCATTGCATTATTTTTTATAGAATGTAATTACTAATATATTTATTTCCATATGCATTTCCCATTGTTTCTGCCTGTTCCAAATCCCACTTTCTTCCATTTCTGGACTACTTTGAATTGATTGAGCACTTTATATTATTCCTTCCTTCCCTTGATTGGCTTAGAAGTTACACAAGCTACGATCATTCTTTTGAAGATAACCAGCATGCACTACACAACATGCATTCTTTAGTTGTCAGAGTCTAATTTTAACTGGCAATTTTGTCTCTTCCTGGATAATGTAGAGATTAGAACAATTTAATACAGTTTTCCTCCATCCAACTATATACCCTGACCCCACACTCAAGGCTTACAGATGATTATTATTGTGTATTATAATTTTAAATCTCATATTTTTTGGTGAGATTTCTTCATTTCTTCCTGTACTTTTGAGCTTCTATCTGGGATGTTTTGCCCTCTGTCTAGAAAGCACCTTTTAGTATGAGTCAGATCTTTTGGGCGACATAATCTCTCAGTTTGGTTTCTGAAAATATCTTTATTTCAGCTTTATTTTTCAAGCCTATTTTTGCTGGAGGTAGAAGTCTATGTTCACAATTATTTTCTTTCTGTTTTTGCAAGATATAATTCTTTACATGTAACATTCCACTCTTTCCACTGAGAAGTCATCAGTGAAATTTAGTATTGCCTTTTTGATGTTGCTTTGAGGGTAATCTCTTCTCTGATTTAAAATTATTCTCTTTTTTGGGGTGCCTGGGTGGCTCAGTTGGTTGAGCGTCCGACTTCGGCTCAGGTCATGATCTCACAGTCCATGGGTTCGAGCCCCGCGTCGGGCTCTGTGCTGACAGCTCAGAGCCTGGAGCCTGCTTCAGATTCTGTGTCTCCCTCTCTCTCTCTCTGACCCTCCCGCATTCATGCTCTGTCTCTCTCTGTCTCAAAAATAAATAAACTTCAAAAAAAATAAATAAATAAAATTATTCTCTTTTTCTTTGAGTCAGCTATTATACTATGGCATGGCTTAGGGTAGATTATATATATGATACATAAGTATAATTATATATGTGTAGAGGTATATGTGTGTATATCTATGTTCATGGGTATGTGTGTGTATATATATATATATATATATATATATATATATATACGATCATCCTAATCCAATTTCAGGGATTGAGATGATTTGTTGTAGTCCTTGGGAAGGATGATTTACTTATGGTAAATCCTTGTTCTTAGGGTACTGTTCTTTAGGGTTCAAAGTGGGGCAAAGGCTGTTTTACTAAATCTACCTCCTACTTCCTCATCTGGGCCCTGGATTTCAACATTTACTTTTCAGGTTCCTTGAGTGTCACAAAAAAGCTATTACACTTCTCAGACTCTTGACTGCTTCTTCAAAAACTAGTAAGAAGAGCCCCTAGACAAAAAGCAGTCCCAATACAGGGTTTTCCTTTTGGGGTTTTATCTTCTAGATCTTAGTCTAGTTATTTCTCTCTCTCTCTCTCTCTCACTCTCTCTCTCTCTTGCTAGTTCTCCAAAGACTCTTGCCCCCTTTACTATTTGCCTGGATTTTAAAATAAATTGTTATTGGTGAAAGGGATTATTTGGTTACCTAGTCTGTAATCCCAGATTAGCATTTTAGAGTTACCTTTCCACCATACTCAAATACATTAAAAGATAGGACTTCATACTGTCAATTCTTATCCCCAGAGTTTTCCATTCCCATCCCCGAATCTACTCCTGTCCATAAAGCACAAGATAATACTTCCATCACCCAGAGCAACTATGCCTACAGACAAATGCTAGCTTCTGAACAGTTCTGTTTCTTAAAATAGTTTGAATCACTTTTGAGATCCTTGAGCTACCAACCCTTGGACATCTCAACCCCTTTCCCTTATGTCTGCTTTCTCATATAGGTCCTACCCAATCTGCTCTTGGTCTGGATCAGAACTATCCTTTTACCCCCCAAGCTCCTTTCTCTGAGTCAACCCAGCAAAGTCAGAGATAAGTGTCGTTTTAGTTTATGCAGGAAGGAATTCATTTAAAGGTAAATTAAAGGTAAATTAAACACTAGGAATCCAAGATTGCTCATTATGCCCTTTGCATGATGACTCCCAGTTGCATATTTTTCTCTTCTTTTGTTCAAGGCAGTCTCCCATTGGTTAGTTAAAGGTAATATGCACCTTTAAGAAGTCCAAGGCATGCTATGGTTAATATTATTAATTCTGGATATATCTCCTGTAATACATTTGCAAATGAATGATTTGTTGAGTGCCTGTTGTATATTAGGCACTGAGGCACAAGAGTGCTGACATTCCCTCAGATAGCGATTTAATTATTTTATGACTGTTTTGCACAACTCAAATTTAAGAAATAAATAAATGCTGAGGTACAAAAATATGTATTTCAAAATAAGAATTTTGAAAAAAATTCATCAAAACCATAGGATATTTTAATTTTTTTTTTTTTTTTTTTTTTTTTTTTTTTTTTTTTTTGACAGAGAGAGACAGAGCATGAGCAGGGGAGGGGCAGAGAGAGAGGGAGACACAGAATCAGAATCCAAAGCAGGCTCCAGGCTCTGAGCTGTCGGCACAGAGTCCGACCTGGGGCTTGAACTCATGGACCGTGAGATCATAACCCGAGCTGAGGTCAACCGCTTAACCGACTGAGCCACCCAGGCGCCCCCAAACCATAGGATATTTTAAAATGTGAAGTCGCGGGGCACCTGGGTGGCTCAGTCGGTTAAGCATCTGCCTCTTGGTTTTGGCTCAGGTCACGATGTCATGGTTTGTGAGTTTGAGCCTCGAGTTGGGCTCTGTGCTGCTGCTGGTGCACAGCCTGCTGGGATTCTCTCTTCTTCTCTCTCTCTGCCCCTCCCCCCTGCACATGCTCTATCTCTCTCAAAATAAATAAAAATAAAATGTGAACTCTCTCTTTGTATATTTAATTGTTTTAATATTCACGAAGTGGAACCGAGTGGAAGGTTTGGGGCAGAAATCTAAAAGCAAAAGGAAAAGTCTTCCTAGGGGGAGTCCTGGCCCAGCCTCTCTTATCCTCCTTCCCAGGGCACTAAGAGTGAAGAAAGAAAGAAAATGAGCCCACAGGATCTTTGAGGCTGCTTAAGGCCTGCTTTGCCAGCTGGCATGTGTCCTTCTAACTTAAGGCTTTGCTAATTGCAAACATCAAACTCATTATTATTATAATCACAATCAGGGTCCTTTTACTATTTCATATGTCTGACTACTTCCTGATTATTTGTCTAGGAACTCTAGGGCTGTGCCTCACCTAACAGAGCTGTGCTGCGGTCAGGAAGCCCCTCCCTCTCTGCCCTTTTCCAGGCAGTCCTTCCCATTTCCCAGAACAGGGAGAGCAGGAAGCCCAGTTATTCCAGGTGTTTCTGGGCTTAAGGAATGCGGCATACTGGAGGCGAAGGATGTTAAGTGGTGATAACATTCTCGAAGTAGCAGAGTTTTAATAAAAACCACTCTCCTGAAGTCTCTCCAGTTTGTAGTACTTCTTTTAATAAAACATGGCCGACTGGGTCACTCTTTCTTAGGCTAATAAACTCTGGAACGTCATGTGTAGGGCTCCTGGAAACAATATTCGAACAGGAAATCTCCCTCTGTAAAGGGAAGTATTTGCATAATGCCCTGGACAGAAAATCTGATCCTGAAACCAAGAGCTGGGGAAAGATTTTTTAATATATTTTTTTTCCCCAGTGTTTGGAAAGAATTTTACTTGAGATATCATGTTATTTTTCTTCCCCAAGAAAGAAGCACCAGAAGAAAAACAGAAACTGTAAACCAGAAGAGTTTCCACCTTAAAATACAATTTTGAGACTCCCCAAAGAATATTTGAAGTGGATTATTTTGTTTTAGACACTACTATCATACCAAAAGATTAATCAGGGTTTTTTTTTTTTTCTGTTCATTAGTACTTCAGCAATATTCTTTTGAATTTCTATGTATTTCTTTAATTAACAACCCAGCACTTCATAAAGTATATTAAAGTTGTCTTAGTTTACACCACAGTTACAGTATTAAATATCTTGAATAACACTGAGAAATCATTTGTTAAACAAAATCCCTCATGTCCCTGGGTTTGTTTTTATAAACCATTTAGCTTGCCATATAGTTCATAAAACTATACTTTAGAAAAAAAACTTAATAATTTGACATACCTTACTTCCTGCATTTATTAGTTTATTTTTATGCACTCATTCCTTTTGATTCTCTTTGTTGGGAAAGGTGCATTCCTTTTTTTTTTTCCTTCATTTCCTTCTTTCTTTCTTTCCTTCCTCCTTTTTCTTTTCTTTTCTTTCTTTCTTTCTTTCTTTCTTTCTTTCTTTCTTTCTTTCCTTCTTTCTTTTTCTCTGAGAGAGAAGAGGAGGGGGAGAGAGAGAATCCCCAGTAGGCTCTGCACCGTCAGCATGGAACCCAACGTGGAACTCAATCCCATGAACTGTGAGATCATGACCTGATCCAAATTCAAGTCAGAAGCTTAACTGACATAAACCACCCAGTGCCCCAAGGTGCTTTTAGTATAATAAGTAGCCAGCACATTACCATGTAGGGAATGGAAGAATGCTTTTACTGTGTTTCCATTACTATCCTATTGGGTCAAAGTTAGGCTAATTATATTTCTTAAAATAGAGGTGATTGAAGAAACCCAAAGCGGGATAAACATTCAAATAATATCTGAAATTCCATTTTAGAACAGGCTCATGGTTTATTCAACCCAGGATTATACCTCCATTAGGGCAACAATGAGAGCACTTGAGAGAGTGTGGAGGGTCTCCCTACAGTCACACTCACAAAAGACAAGCTGTCGTACACACTAAACAAGTTGTCATACACAACTTATTTTTGTTTCACTTAGTTCAATTCTTCCTGATCACATTTATATAGTTGTCCTGCCTGTTTTTGGAGAGTGGTGTATTCCATGAATATAACAGTTGCTGGCTTCTTATTGCTCAAACATTTCAAAGCACCCAGTCCTGTCAACTCATTGCAGTCTTACTGTGTTTTCACCCATCATTATTCCAGTTTATCTCCAAATATGTTCTTACCATTGAAAACTCTCTATGTCTAAATCCTGAGATTTCTTTGCCAAAATGTGTAGTGCCTAGAGTAAATCTGGAGAAATGATTCTAGGGTTTAAGTAGTGCAAAGGCAGGGGTGGAGGTGGGGTTGAGGAATCGTTTAGGAGCAAGTGCTCTAAATAAGTAGGCTTTAGCATGAGAGGCATTAGAATAGATAGAATCTAGGAGTAAAAACAAAGGTTTTTGTCAGGGTTAAGTACTTTGGAAAGTCACTATAGTATCACAGAAATGGCATGATTTGGAGACAGCTATGCTGGGTATGAATCAGATGTCTGTTTACTCTATAGACTTTTTCTTAATTATTTAAAAAAAATTTAACGTTTATTTATTTTTGAGAGACAGAGAGAGAGGGAGCATGAGCAGGGGAGGAGCAGAGAGAGAGGGAGACACAGAATCCGAAGCAGGATCCTGGCTCTGAGCAGTCAGCACAGAGCCTGACGTGGGGCTCAAACTCAGGAACTGTGGGATCATGATCTGAGCCGAAGTGGACGCTTAACCAACTGAGCCACCCAGGCGCCCCTACTCTATACACTTTTGACAACTGAATTGATCTCATGGAACTTTAGCTTCCTTCTTGATAATGCACAGACCATAATAATGATTGCGTCAGATTTGTGCGAGAATTAAATGGTAGAACACTGAAAAACACCTAGCATAGTGTCTATGATAAATTAGGTACTAAAAACAAACATAAAAACAAACAGAATGAACTATACATTTAAGATGAAGGTAGGTACCAAGAAATTTGCAACAGGTCCCCATTTCCTAATTGAAAAATGCATAGTCTTGATGTTCTTTAAAAAAAAAAAAAAGTCATCCCAAACTCCTGAATAATAATCCTGTTAAAATATGGACCAAATTTTTGAAAGTATAAACTGAGAAAAATATGTTTATCTAAAAGTTGGCGCAGCACAAGCTGAACCTCTCCCAGACCTGCCAGTGGAGTAGGGCGGAACCGGTGTGTTTGTTTTTGGTATGGTACAGCAATAATCTCATCCACAGGGTTCCCAGGAGTTCATTCAGAGTGGGGCTGCCCTTCGCGGTAAACAACAAGCAGATGCTAAGGGAGCATGAACAGCTCTGGGAAGTCATCTACAGGGCTTCACAAAGGATAGATTGTAAGCAAAGCTAATGTGCCTATTAGGGGTTATAAAATCTGTAGAGACATTGGAAGCAACAGCACTTGTTTTTCTTTCCCACATGTGTATCTTGGTAGTACTAAGACATTTACTTATTTATTTATTTATGTATTTATTTTAGTACCAAGACTTTTAAAATCAGTTCTTTATGAGGGGCACCTGGGTGGCTCAGTCGGTTAAGTGTCCAGCTTCGGCTCAGGTCATGATCTCACAGTTGGTGGGTTCGAGCCTGGAGTCAGGCTCTGTGCTGACAGCTCAGAGCCTGGAGCCTGCTTCGGATTCTGTGTCTCCCTCTCTCTCTGCCCCTCCCCCCACTCCCTCTCTCTCTCAAATGAATAAACATTAAAAACAAATAAAAAAAAATCGGTTCTTTATGAGACTTAAAATAACAAACTGGGAAAGAAGTACTTGTGGAGATGTAGCTGATTAGAATTTTTTTATTGAAGGGTTACTACCAGTGGTCCAACAGTCACGCAAAAAGCATTAGCCTAACTTTCCGTCTTTCCTACCAAAGCTTTTCATTGGAAGAGCTTCATTTAATCCAATTTCACAATGGTGAAATGCACACCTGCAACTACTGTCCAGGTGGGAAAGAACTGGTGAAGGGACTCCGATGTGCTTTTGGAGGTGAGTCAGTTTCTCAAGTACTTCTGAGGGTCTTTGTGACCAGAGGCATATTGTGGGCTTTGGAAAACAAATGTGAACAATTCGTGGTTCCTACCCTTGAGCTGCTCATGGTCTAATGGAGTAGTAGGTGAGACAGACACAAAGATACATGACACGCACTATAAAGTGATAAATATAAATAGAGATATCAAAGTATAGAGGAATAGGCGGGCCAATTTGAAGATTCCTTGGAGGCTTTGTGTGGGATACAATGTCTGAACTCATTCACTGGAATCTGAGGAGTTAGCTGGGTGAGGCTAGGTGAAAGGGGGCATTGAGGGTGGTGGCATTTTAGGCAGAGGAACAGCCTGTGTGAGTGAAATCATGGAGTTGTATCATCAAACTGTGTATACTTGGGAAGTGAGAGGATAAAGCCTATGGTAGAAGCATGTTGGAAAAGGGACTAGAGAAGCAGATAGTGGCCGGGTCATAAAAGACTATATGTAACATTAAATATGTCAGTTTTTCATCTTGTAAGAAATGGGGAATGTTGAAGAGGTTTTAAGAAGGCAGTACCATGGCCCAATTTCCATTTGAAATACAGCACTGTGATACCAATCTAGAAACTGGATATGAAGTAACAAAGGGAGAGTAAGAAGCTATCGAAATTGTTTATGTCAAAGATGCTAAGAGACTAAATAGGAAATAAGGTAGGAAAAGTAAAGGGGAATATAGATTCAATAAGATTGGAGGTGCAATGGGCAAAAATTAGACCAAATGAACATAACCATTCAATACAGTTGTTTTAGAGGAACAAATATAATTTAGCAGGTGCAGATGATAAATTCAGTTTTGGACATGTTGGGATGGTAGTGCTTATGAGTGTATCCAAATAGTTATATACAACAAGCATTCGAATCATGAGAGAGGTCCAGGCTAGAGATAAAGCACTTCAAATCCTCAGCAGACCCATGATAGTCAACAATAAGAATTGTATTACCTAAGGAAAACTCATTCATTCATTCATTCATTCATTCATTCATTCAACAAACACTTAATGAGCACCTGCTATATGACAGACACTTTTTTTGGGCTCTGTGGTTGAAGTAATGGACAAAATAGTCTCTGCTTCTACAGGACGTGAATTCTATAAACCAGATTAGAAAGAGCACTGGGTCAGAAAGCAGTGTAGATGGAGGCAGAGAAGGTCTCAAGGAAACTAAGAAAAGCAGAAGAGGACCAGAAGTAGGCTCCTAGAAGTAATGGAAAGAAAGAATGTTGAAGAGACAGTCAACAATGTCAAACATGGCAGAGATGTTTACTTAAGTAAGACCTAAAGAATGTTCATTGGGTTTGGAAATATGGAAGCAATGCTGACCTCAGTAAAAGCAGTTTTGAGGGGGTGTGGGCATAGATAAGATAGCAGTGTATTTAAGAGCTTAAAGAAAATTGGAGACACTGAATATAAAACACATTTAAAAGAGATGTGGATGAGAAGTGAAATATATAGGATGGAGGCTGAAGGGAGAAGGCCATTTGTGCAGAAATCTTGAAAACTTTATCTTTTGTCCCAATTTTGCATTTCCAGTGGATTCTGGACATCTTTATCTTGATATGCCACCAACAATACAACCTCAACAACTAACTAAAGCATCAGAAAACCCTATTTTTTGTGTATGCCCTCACTATTTCTACATACCCTGCCTTTAAACTTTGCCTCCTTTCCACAATTTTTATATTTAATCAGCAGCAGGACCTGCCTTTTCTTCACTTTCTGTTGCTACCTCTGTACTGCAGACCCTCAGTACATGATTGATTTTGTCAGCCTAACCAAAGTCCTCTCTAACTCTTGTGTTCTTGCTTAACAATCCATCCCAGCCATCACTGCCAAAATCATCTTGCTAAAAACACATTCCTGTTCATGTTACTCTCCTGATCTCAAGGCTTTAAGGGTTTTCTAGTGCCAACCCAGTTAAATGCAAACCCACTAAATTGGTATTCAAGTTTCTCCATAATATGGTTTCAATCAAACTCCTCTGTCTTATATTTTTTTTCTCCAAACTTGTACCCTGAGATCCAGTCAAAGTGGCTTGATCATTGTTTTTTGAGTTTAATTTTTTCCCCCCCTTGGACATGAATGCTCCTCTACTTTGTCCAAATTTTATCTACCCTTTAAATTCTAGTTCAGTCCGGTTCCTCATTAAAAAGTTTTTTTTAATGTTTATTTATTACTTTTGAGAGAGAGAGAGCGAGAGACAGAGACAGAGAGAGAGACAGAGATAGAGCAAGTGGAGAAGGGGCAGAGAGAAAAGGAGACACAGAATCTGAAGTAGGCTCCAAGATCTAAGCTGTCAGCACAGAGCTTAATGTGGGGTTTGAATTTGTGAATGCGAGATCATGACCTCAGCTGAAATCGGACACTTGACTGAGCCACCCAGGTGCCCCTCCTTCCTCATTTTTTTTTTTTGTCAGAATTCCTGCATTGCATTTATCCTTTTAACCATTATAATACTTTATCCACAGTGATGTTTTTTGCATTGTAGATACTTATAAATTATGATTACATTCTCTACTATGTCTTAAGATCTATTGAAAGCAGGGGACATATTTAACATGTTTTTATTATCCGTATCTTGCAGATGACACAGATATTGTTTAACGCATGTTTGGTAAATGTAAGTGAACTCCCAGTGATATAAAAATATAAAATTTTAGAGCTCAAAATGACCTTAGAGATGATATGGTCAAACTCTTTTATTTTATAGATGAAGGAATTGAAACTAAAAATTGTTAAGTGACTTGCCCATGTCGCATGGCTGGCCAGTGACAAAGCAGTGCTATAATCCTACCTCTTGACTCTCAGTCCAGTCTTCTTTCCAAGTCATGACAGCACCTGTTCGGGAAGCTTGAGTTGATCCACCATCTTTGTCATTATCGTCCCTGACTTAATGGTCCCTGGCACCATCATTAGTGTTAAAGTCATAGAGCCCTTCCTAGTTGCACAAATTTGTGAATCCACAACCAAAGGAAAAACTGGAAGAAGGCTCGAGCAGCCCACCCAACTTACCAGGCGGAAGAGGGAAATGGTGTTCCCAGTGATGTTGTAGTGGGCCAGAACCTCAGAATCAGTGCTGATTCCAAATGACACGGCTTGGAATTTTTGCACCATACTATGGAATAGGGACACTGCTGGGATTTCTAAATCCTGAAAACAAGAGGGGGAAAAAACCCACAGGGATTATTTTGGAGAGGAGACACATAGAAATAGAATAGGGAGTAGAAACGTGCTCACTCATATAAAAAAATAATAGACTTGATTTAATGTCAAGTGAAACAACATTTACCTCTAAATTTGCCGTGGTGTTGTTGAATTTTCCAGGCTTGGTGGGCTAATAGGTAACTACAAAATTGTAGCTAAGCCTGAAACTCCTGTCTGGCCTTACCATAAAATTTGCAGTTTATTAGCAGAGAAGGGCCTCAAAATCATAGATGCCTGTGGAGTTTGGCTGCACTGTCATTGATATACCCGAGGAGGCAAATGTCTTGGGAACAATTTGTGGAGGAAAGAAGGAATGCAGAAATAAATAGGTACTGTCAAAGGTCCTGAAAGGAAAAAAATAATAATAATAAAGGAAATTAAAATGGAACTTAGAGGTTTTATTAACAAAAGTTTGTGCCGGATGTGGAAGAACAATCCTCTTCCCCTGCATTGAGCCTGAGGTATTGCCCATGAAGATACTGTTTCTGTGTTGTTCCAACTCTAGAACTCAGGCCTGCAGCAGACAGAAGGGAAACCACATCTAAGTAATAATCCAGTCCTTCTACAGAAAGCTGGCATCATTTTCCCTGCTGTCACAGGACCTTTGCCCATAGCAGCTCCAGGCAATAAACAGGAGGGAGCATATTCTTTTCTGACATCTTTCTGGGCTGGAGGAAGAGATGTGCAAAAAGAAAGAAGCTGACTAACCTTGCATCTGGGGTGATTGGAAAGGGTGTGTGGAGTTCATCTGAGGCTATGAACACTTGCTAATCTAGGCTTGCCCTTTTTTAATTCCCCTTAGAGTGGAATTACTCATGGATCAAATGACGGACGGCATCTGGTGGCTGTTTAAGTTATTGCAAATTCCTCTATTCCCACTTTCTTTGCTTCTCCCTGCCTTTCTGAAGGTGGCCGTTTCTGTCTACTGCTCAGATCTCTCATCACTGAGAAGCATGCTCCCCTGTCTTCCTTCCCCACATGCATCTCACTGAAGCTATTTCCAGCTGTGTACACAGAATTGACAGGGTGATGGTGACTAATTAGTGGAAATAGATAAGAAGGTCTGCAATAAGAGTAGGGGCTTGATCTGTGAGAATAACCAGATGTTACCTTCAAAGAAAGATAAAAATGCTGGAATGGTGCCCTTTCATTTATGGCTGCTTTCATTAGTCAGGCAGCCAATCTGGAAGATGGAGGCTAATACTTCAAATATTCAAAATGTCATCCTTTTTCAACATTTCAGAACAAACAAAGAGAAGGACAAGTGAGGGACTACCTACTTGGTAAGACTTTAGAAAGAGATTAACTATTGACTAATGTGTTCCCTGAATGATAGAGGTTGGGTTTACTCTGGTCTCTGCCTCAGCAATCCAGATACTGACTTAACATTGAAAGCATTTATAGATGAGAAGATCCAGAACTCTTTTTTGGGGGGATAGGGGGAAGAGAGGGACAGAGGGAAAGAGAGAGAGAGAGAGAGAGAGAGAGAGAGAGAGAGAGAGAGAGAATCCCAAGAAGACTCCACACTCAGTGATGAAGCCCAATGAGGGGCTTGATCCCATGACCCTGGGATCATGACTTGAGCCAAAACTAAAAGTTGGATGCTCAACTGACTGAGCCACGCAGGCACCCCAAGACTCAGAAGTCTTGAATCAAGTGTGAGAAAGACATAATTCAGAGACTGGGAATGTCTTGAAATTGAGAGGTCTAGATTGATAAGCTGAAAGTGAAGTCTGTGTCCCTTGACTTCTAGTGCAGTGGCCAGCAGGTGACTCTCATGTCTGCTCTGAGGTAGAATGTTTCCGGTTCTTTGGGGGAACAGAAATGGGGTCACTGGACAAACCTGGAAGAAACCTATGACAGCCACCTCAGCAGCAGCAATGAATTCCATGGCAGCTGGGACATCTGTGAGCTGCACAGTTTCCCGGGAAGCACCAGAATCATCTAGAGAGAGAGAGAGAGAGAGAGAGAAGCAGAAGGTTTTGGGGTATCATGTGCAGAAGAAGCAGTTCTAAATGCTGAGGGTATCCATACTTTTTCTCTCCAAGGCCAAGGAGATCACAGTCTCTAAGGGCACTGTCATCATTCTAAGGCTCTATTGTTTTATAAGGAAGGTGACTTCACCTCATGGTCTCTCTCTGAAGAATAATGCTAGGCTTCTCTTGCCTCTACTATGGAACACAAATCTTTATCCAGCATTTCCTAGAAGATGTTCTACATCGGGAGGAACAACACCCAGATCACTACCATATTCCCTTTCCTTCACAATACTTTTGCCCTATGGTCACCCAAGTGCTTTTTTCTTTTACCTGAGGATTCCTGAACTTCTGCAGCAACTTCTGGAGATAGTTGGCACATGAAAAGAAATAATAGAAACAGGAATCTGCATTGGTCAGCTTCCATCCTTCTTTTTCTGCTCCTGCTCCAAGCCCTGGACCTGTTATGGGAGGCCAATTCACAGCAACCTACTCCAGTTAACTGGCCATAGTGTTGTTAGTGTTCTGGGAACTCTGCAGCTGGTTCTATGGGAACCTTCAACTTCTGAGATTAAAAACCAGGTTCAGTGACAAGATCTCAGAACATAACCGGCCAGAAGAAAGTCAAGTCTGTTCATTTATAAATTTTTTTTTAAATTTTTAATTTATTTTTGAGAAACAGAGTGAGACAAAGCGTGAGTGGGGGAGGGGCAGAGAGAGAAGGAGACACAGAATCTGAAGTAGACTCCAGGCTCTGAGCAAGCAGTCAGCACCGAGACCGACGCAGGGCTTGAACCCACAAACTGTGAGATCATGACCTGAGTCGAAGTCGGACGCTCAACCGATTGAGCCACCCAGGCGCCCCAAGTCTGTTCATTTAGATTAAATAAAAAGGAAATATTCTCTGCAAGTATTGATCTAAGTACTAGGGATACGAAGATAAGTATGATCTGATCCAGCCTTTCCCAGATTGTTAGTGTGAAAGATGAACAAATAAACAGATCATTTAAATATAAAATGGGAGGTGATTAAAAATTGAGAAACTCATAGGATACTATGAAAATACAGACTTAAGGACACTTAGCACAATCGTGGGGTTCAGTGAAGGTTTTCTTCCTACAAGGGATGCCTAAGCAGAGTTCTCTGTAAATAGGATTTTTCCAGGCAACAGAGGTGGAAAGAGAGTTTCATGTAAAAAGCTCATTCATGTAAAGAGCCCAAACACGGAGATGCAAATGTAATGTGTGAGAGAATTATTAGTAATTGAATTTAGGCCAGATTGTAGGGGGCATTATACAAGAAGTGTAGGATCTTATTCTCAAAGCAACTGGGATTATATTGGAAGGTCGTAAGCAGGAGAAAAGCAGTGACTGATTTGGCCCACACGTGCCCTCTGAAATCCAAGATAGGATTCCCATAGGTAGTAAGATATATGGGTCTCAAGCTCAGGAGAAAGTTCCATATGGTACTACTATAAAATAAAATATCTCAGGACTTCTACTATTCACATTCTGAATATTCATTGCTCATTGCACTAGAACAGGGAGACTAAACATTTCCTAGTGATGTAAATACCGTCTCTACTGTGTCCAGCCCACACATATGCTCTGAGGAAACTCACAAATGTAAACAATGTAGTTATCATATTTGTTCAAAGAAAGAAGGCAGGGAAATGAGGGTCTCAGTCAGATCATACAACTGTTTTATTTATTCTCTTGTGTTGTTTACAGTGTCTCCCATAAAAGAAGAACCCCAACTGGTAGGCAACGTGATTAGGGACCTTCACTGAGCCAGCAGCAACCACAGAAGAATGCAGGGATGGGAATGAGCTACTGGAACCCAAGGCAAAGGACTATTAGTGATAGTTTGCCTATTTCCTGGCCTCTAGTTGCTCGCATGGGAAAAATAGAAGGAAATACTAAATGACCATGTATTGAAATGAAGAATTTTGAAGATCTGGCCATGATGAGGATTGGAAGGAATGGGCAGGATTAAAGTCTGGGTGTTAAGCATCTTGTGCTAGGGACCACTTTGAGAGACATTGCGGGACAAGAAGCATTGATAACAGAATGTGGGGAGTATTGGGGAAAGGACCTAGCTCTGAACAGGGAGGAGGGACAGGGTGATGAATATGACAGAGAAGGTACTTCCGAGTGGCAAGGTGGGGAAAAGGAAGGGCAGATGCACTCATTCTGTCCATTCCTTCTTAATAGACAGGTTCCACTCCCAGGTAAGGTGGTCATGCTTGTCATCGTCGGTGAAGAAGGACTTGTTGTGGTAAGTGCCTCGGGCCAGCATACCCTTGGGAGCCTCCTCAATGGGAGTCAGGAACTCATACTCCTCTGGCCGAGGCCCATAGCTGCCAACCATAAATGTCGCTTTATCCACTAGGAAGAAAGGAAAGTTCATTAGGGTAAGAGTCTGAAAGAGAAAACAAGCACAGCAAACTGGAAATTTCATAGCACAGCTCACAGTGATCAACGCCAAGAGCCACAGTTTCCAATACTGGCAAAATGTCAGATTTATATGGGGCACCTTTTTATTTTCTTGAAAATATTTTTTTTTTTATCGGAGTACCTTTTAATAATACAATTTTCTTTGACCCACTCTCAGATACTATGGACAAGTAATCTTCCATGGGTGGTCCCAAGAATCAGTGTTTTAAAAAGCATCACAGCTGATACTATCAGTAGAGTTGGGAAATCTGTGCCTTAAAGCTATGGGGATCAAGACTCTTTTATGGTAGATGTAGCAGATTATACCATAAAAAAAACTCCACATTAACGGAAACCTGAGTTCTGATCTTAGCTCTGCAACTATTTAAGTCACATAACATTTCTAGGCCTCTGTTTCTTCCTATATGCAATGAACTTCTTCTAATCTACAAACTATCGTTCTATGAACGTATCAACTGGGGGAGACAAGGTAACAGAGGGTGATCAGAATGAACAATACTCATGGATGGAATCATTGGATGGATGGGGAAAATCAATAATTTGGTAAAAAAAAAAAAAAGTCTTCACAAATGTTGAAAATAGCCAACCCAAATTATTAACAGGTGAATAACTGGGATATATATTAAGTAGAGCATTAGAAACTGTAACTAAGGCTAGGTAGATAAACAGGCAGGCAAAGTGTAGTTAGCTGTAAAGTGTTGTGAAGAAGCTTGGAGGAACAGCTACAGACATATCATCGTCCTCTTGCCTAATTGAGGCAACATAGTCTCTATACCCAAGGAAAATAGGAAACAGAAGTATTTTTTCATGAGACTTGGTATTGGAAAGACCAGTTAAGATCTTCCAGGTCAATAACCTTCTGTGGGGTTTGAGTCATTGAGTGGTTGTCTGTGTCCTGCAAATTTATCAGACAATTCTCTCCTAATCCTTTGATGGAACTGATCTGGGCAGTACTGTCTCACACCCCTGGAAGGAGAGAGCCCCCAAGGTAAGATGGAACTGTAAAAGTACTTCCATCATCTTTCCAAGTGTCATTTCTCCCTGCCCACAATAATGGAAGGAAACTGGAGGCAGTTCCCCAAGGCATGTACAGGTTAGGTACAATTTGTCAAGAGCAGCTGCAGACCGAGTAGTGTCACATTATGTCTCAATCACAGTTTTTCTCAACTCTAGAAAGATTCTATTTCTTTGTTTAAAAAATTCAGTGCTGCTCCCTGCTCCCCTACCTCCACTCCACAGCTGCCCACATGCTACTTCCGTCTCCCATTTCCAAAAGACATGCATAACACATACCACTAGATAGATCTTTCTGGTCTTAGATTTCTCTGACACATGTATACCTGTGAACTTTTTTTTTTTTTTTTGAGAGTATCTTAATATACTCCATCTTTATTCAAACTTATCTTGGTTACTCTTCCCCTTTATGAATAATAAGCTTAAATTCCAGAAACTGAATGCTGAAGGTTAGTGGTGGACCCAGTCTAAACTGGATCTCTGGACGTAGGCCTTACCATTGGTGTCGAGGTCAGAGGTACATATGTGCTTTTTCCTAGGGGGAGCGCCCATAGCTTTTAATCAGATTCTTACATGAGCCTATGATTAAAATTGTTAATAAGCAGAAGATTAAGTATCAGTGGGGAGCAGAGTTTGGGACAATGTAAAGTGTGGGTCCCTTACCTTTCACCCCAGTCCGGTAGGTATGCTGAACATATTTCAGGCCTGACACAATATCTCTGTTCACCTGTAGGTGGGAAGGATCCAAGCAGTTCAGATTAAAATAGGTCTTTCATTTTCCCTCATCTTTCATGCTTATCCTACCTAGCAGTTTTCTCTGAGGACGGAAGAAGATTGAGATTTAATTCAGAATAAGTGTTACTATTATCATTTCATGTGATGGTGAGACAGAGATTGGAGAGATCACAAGACTCAACATTGCCAATCTGGTTCTAATCATGGAATACTGTGCTGTTTGGTTTGGGGGAGAGGGGTGCTTAATTAAAACATTGTCTCAGTGTTCTTCATTACATTTATCCTTCCTCCAAAGGTCCTAAGAACAGTCTTGATCTTCCCCTCCCTGATACTACTGGCCACAAGACTGTCCTTGTCTTGGGAAAGGCTACAAAGGTACCAATGGAAAATATTATGTGAATACCTGAAAACCCTAACCTCAGAAATGATCTATCTAGCATGAAAAACAAACAACAAGGAGAAAAGCCGTAATGGAAAATCAGATTTAAAAGATGGTTGTGCCTGTAATGTCACTGAGACTGGAGTCTAAAGATGGGGAGATGGGCCTCATGGAAACATAGGCTTACTAAACTGATAAATAATGGGTGAAATCCACTCGTGTTTGGCAAGCATTTTGGATGTCTGGTATTTTCACATGTTGCCTGAGATGTCACCACTTTCCCAAACCTTTCAGAGAAAGTTCACTAAAGTAGGATGAAAATATATATAGCCCAAGCACTTTGTTTTTCCATGATTCATTTTGCCTAGGACTGAACTGCATTGCCCATTAATTTTATACAGTGCTCATGTTTATACAAACAAATAAAGTGGACATTGCGTCATTAGCTGGAGGGCTTGGTTAATTGTTCACCAAGATGAAGAATGAAAGCATCTTCAAATAATTTCTCCCAACAGTAATTATGGCTGCCTTCCTGTTTTGGACAGAATAATTAAACCAATTTATCAGTGCTATGTTTTGTTTTATTGGCAATGAGGTAGCTCAGCCATGAACCCTAGCTTAGGTTTTAGATGGTCACTCAGTAAAATCTGTCATACAAATCTATCAAAAGCATACAGAATGAAAACAACTCCATGGAAGAAATTGTGACAAAGTGATGCCCTAACTTTCTGATTACTCTGCCAGATGTGGCTCATACAAATAGAAAAAAGTGAATGCATTTTTCTAGAAGTCTCTAAGCTAGTCCTTTGGTCTTTGTTATGAGATGTGGTCTGGTGGTAAAAAGACTGGAAAACAGTAATGGTGATTGCTACTCACCATAAGGACTTCAGAACTGAGCCTTCTGTTTTTCTACTGCTCCATAGAGGGTTCATTTAGTATAAATATGTTTGAGATGGGTAATAGAGAAGTACGAATATTCATAGAACTCTCTTCCTCTGTCTGCATGCCTTCCCATTGTTCCTCTCCACTCCCAGAGGAAGAAGCCTTGGTGACCAGAGGACTGTGAAAGTCAGAGATACTACGCGTCCTTGGGAGCAGAAGGAAAAGGGGGAGAAACTAGAAGAACCATGCCCCCCGGCCAGGTTTTGGGGGAAGAAAGAGAAGAACACTGAACACCATTGAAAGACAGATAATGGAATAGCTTGAGAAGGATAGGTATTATCTCTGCTTTAAACGTCTGCTAGAACTCCCCTGGGAAGCCATCTGGTCCTGGATTCTTATTTGTTGGGAGATTTTTGATAACCGATTCAATTTCTTCGCTGGTTATGGGTCTGTTCAAGCTTTCTATTTCCTCCTGATTGAGTTTTGGAAGAGTGTGGGTGTTTAGGAATTTGTCCATTTCTTCCAGGTTGTCCAATTTGTTGGCATATAATTTTTCATAGTATTCCCTGATAATTGTTTGTATCTCTGAGGGATTGGTTGTAATAATTCCATTTTCATTCATGATTTTATCTATTTGGGTCATCTCCCTTTTCTTTTTGAGAAGCCTGGCTAGAGGTTTGTCAATTTTGTTAATTTTTTCAAAAAACCAACTCTTGGTTTCGTTGATCTGCTCTACAGTTTTTTTAGATTCTATATTGTTTATTTCTGCTCTGATCTTTATTATTTCTCTTCTTCTGCTGGGTTTAGGCTGCCTTTGTTGTTCTGCTTCTATTTCCTTTAGGTGTGCTGTTAGATTTTGTATTTGGGATTTTTCTTGTTTCTTGAGATAGGCCTGGATTGCGATGTATTATGCAAGAGGACTTTTGGAATGTGATGCTGGTGTTATAAATGCAAACTTTCTTGGATACTTTTCAGCAGATGTCAGTAAAGACTTAAAACGCTTCTCAATTATTTCCAGTTTTGACCTGTCATTTCTTCTAACTGGAGCCCCACTCTGGGACAGGCCACAGGTTGGTTAACATTGTGTGGGTTGCACACAGAGAATGGTTTTCTCTTGCTTGAGACAATGCTAAGTATCTGAAGCGGGTGGGACCTGAAAACTCCTTTCTGTGCCCTCCTCCTGCATCACCCTAATGTGTAACCCCGACCACTGCATCCTCTTCGGCTTTCCCACCACAGCAGAGGCCTATGTTCCAGACCTTTTCTTCTCATCTTACTCCCATCAAAATTTACCTTACCTCCTTCATTTGGTACAAATGGGCTTACTAAACTGACAAATTAAGGCAATAGCATTAATGATTAAAAATTCAACTGATGTGTAACCCTTTCTAAGCATATTCGGATGCAATGCCTTAGATATAATTCTAGGCATATTTAGATACAATACCAAACTCTCGGGTGCTTTGATAATGAATAATACTACACGAAACAAGCAAGTGAACCATGGCTCAGTGCATATTGTAGAGTAGGCATCAACAAGTATTTTCAGAATGAAATTATTTTGAGGCATAATTATACGTGGTACAGAGTGATTGTCCACAGACCCTGAATCAACCCTGCACTGAGGGGAAAGAAGAGCCCAGTGTGCAAACACAGAGGGCAGATGGGGTCTTCCTTGGTGGCCCTAAAGGTCCCTGAAGGATATGGCTGAGAAGGGCAACCAAGGCAAATATAAGCAATTGAGAGCAAACAGTACATCTCTGACTTATTTGTTTTCAGTCAAGATTATTTTTCTTCTTGCTTTTGGCTGTTCAATGGGGTATGCGTTCATTCTTTATATGTCAATTCCTGTTCAGCTTTTGCTGTTACCTGTTTGCTTGCTCCACAACTATAATTGTAGTTTCCAGTTATTTGCCAAGGTCCGTACTCCTGGATTTATACAACCATTGAGCAATTAGAACTGCGGCTCTATCTGTTCCATTGTTTACTAATAATTGATTCATTCATTTATCGATTTCTCAATAAGTATTCACTAAATATCATTTACAAAGTTTTGGGTAAGATATTGGGAACAAGAGATAAATAATCTCTCCCTTTCTCAGGGCGCTTGGGCTGTACAGGGAAGAAATGCCACAAATGGTACAATACAAAATAGGGTGTGCTTCATGGACGGGAGCGTTGGGAGTTCACAGAACAGTCCTGTTGGTTATCAATGGAGAGTTCAAGGAGAGGGCTCTGGTTGGGAAAAGGCATGAAGCAAGGGTGGGCCTCAGCAGGTAGAGCTCAGAGTTGGGGAGAGGACAGTCTAGAGAGGGGAGGTCAGGGGGAAGGAAACACAAAAACTATGACAGCATGTTAATGCAAGACATTTGGGTTTTTTCTTTCTCTGATTATAGGAAGAATTTAAGCTTTATAAAAACATTCAGGGAAAGATAACTCACTTTGAAGTTAATTTTGACTCTGTATTCAACACCTTCCTTTAGCACAAAAGTTTCTTTTTTGAGAGCTTCAAGATCCCCTGTAGAAGTAGATTTAGAAAGAGATTATTCTCCTCAGAAGGAGAAACACAAGAAGATGAATGATTTAAACTCCGGAGCTGTTTGCTGGGCTCATCAGAGCAGCACAGTCCTCATGGCCCTCAATTCAAAGAATATTTGAGACTAGTTGCTACACACACACACACACACACACACGCACACACACACTTGAAAAGCTGAAATCTTATAGCTAGATATGGAAGAAATGTGATAGTACTTTTCCCCCAAGTTTGATGACAACCCTAAAATATATAAGGTATTAACAGCAGTGAGTTGTGTGTGACGATGTCTTTTCTTTTTCTTTTTTAATGTTTATTTATTTTTGAGAGAGAGAGAGAGAGAGAGAGAGAAAGAGAAAGTATTAGTGGGGGAGGGGCAGAGAGAGAGAGAGGGAGATCCAGAATCTGAAGCAGGCTCCAGGCTCCGAGCTGCCAGCACAAAGCCTAATGCGGGGCTCAAACCCACAAACTGTGAGATCATGACCTGAGCTGAAGTCGGACGCTTAACTGACTGAGCCACCCAGGTGCCCCTGACAATGTCTTTTCTAATTGTCAATAATAAAAACAAGTTTTAATCAGTGATCCTAGAGGAACATCTGAATGATCTTGCTATTTTCTCTATTGAAAATGATATCACATATGTGGCCAAACAAAAAGATGATTAAAGAATATGCCCTTACCTCTCAAATAGATAAATATAAGAAAAATATTATATGGTAGTACCACCTAATTGTTTTTGTAGATTTGGTGATGTTTATGGCATTTTCTAGCTTTAAAAAAATTTACTTCTCTTGGTTTCCCTTTTATCATTCTAGATATATATTCACTTTGTACCTAATTTTGCTTTTGCATTTGTAATTTCATATTATTTTCCTTAAGGAGAGTACCTTAAGTAATAAAAGCTTCAGGACCCATAAAACCAGGATCTGACTCTAATTCCTGTACTTTAGGTATGGAGATAATCACTCTCTGTTCTTCTCCCAATGTGATCCTGTGTCATCTGACCTTCAGGGGTAAGTGTGTGTTTGTGTGTGTGTTTTGCTGTTTTGCATAGCTCTGTGCATGTGCTTCACACCATGTAGTATATATATATATGTGTGTGTGTGTGTGCGTTTATATAGTATATATATATATATATATATATACACACACAGTTTTGTATATATACTATATATATATATAATGTATATTGTACATATTTACACATATATACACACACACACTGTTTTCTATATATACTGTATATTATGGGTATTATATATATGTATGTGTGTGTGTGTGTGTGTGTGTGTGTGTGTGTTTATACTGGGATTCACCTCAATAGCCTTTTTGTGACAGAAAACCAAACTTAGACATCCCAATGCTAGGAAAGTGAAAGAAACTGAGTTTTCCCTGCAATACCATCAGGCCCTTAGATTTCCTCAGAGCTAATTCAGACCCCATCTAACAAATTAACAGCTGTACCTGGTAACATTACCCAATTTCACACAGGAAGAGGCCCGAGTCCTGGTGAGAAAGAAAGAGAGAGAGAGATTCTCCTAGAGAGATGCTTAGAATGTGGGGGTAGCTGAACTTGTGTCTGCTGTAATGATTTCAGTTGAAGGGGAAGTGTGTCTTCTCAGCCTCTGATTTCCTCCCTCAGACAAGCCCATATAAGGCAAAGAGTGGATATGTCCTGTGAGAAGGGAACCACCTGGCCGCTGAGCCTACTGTTCTAGAGTCATGCTTTGCTCTGTCTCATGAGTCCACCTTTTGAATCTGGTAATTTTATTTTTTGCTGAAGATCTACCTCGGACACCCTCAACCTCCTGGCTCTTCCCTCTCTACCCTGGGATGCACACGTCACCCATAATACCTGACTTCTCAGCCTGTCTTTATCGCCTCAAGATTTAAGTTCCAGGAAAGGACTTGACCCTTGTCACAATAAGGGGAAAAGAAATAACATCTTAATTGGTACATCTTTAGTGGGGGAAGTTGCTTATACAAGAATCAGAGCTTTAGGCTAAAATAGTATGTAACAGTAGAATTTCCAGCACTATTTAAAAGATTTTAGGGGTGCCTGGGTGGCTCAGTTGGGTAAGCGTCTGACTTCAGCTCAAGTCATGATCTCGTGATTCGTGGGTTTGAGCCCTGCATCAGGCTCTGTGTTGACAGTTCAGAGCCTGGAGCCTGCTTTGGATTCTGTGTCTCCCTCTCTCTCTGTCTGCCCATCTCCTGCTTTTGCTCTGTCTGTCTGTCTCTCTCTCTCAAAAATAAACATTAAAAATTTTTAAAAAATTAATAAAAGATTTTAGATTGCTTCTTGCCTTCAAGTAAGGTCTCTAGGTGATGTAAGATGAATATTTTCTCTGATGTTTAGAATGTGTAAATATTACATTTCAGAAGCATACAGCTTGCTTCTTAATATTTCCATCATCAGTCGCTTTATATGGATAGTAATTCCCCTGGTACTGTGTAGAGATAAAATTCTGAAGTAATTATGATACAAGTAAATACATCCAATGCTTATGACTGCACTCCCTCCAATTAATTAGAGACAGAGATTGAGCTTTTCATTAAGCATGGTAAATACTGCACTCTGAGAGCAATGATTCGTGAACCGATGCCAGCATACATGTGTCTGGCATTCACCTTGCTGGCATTTCCTTTTGCTGGGAGAGGGGGCAGAGACTAAGTTTTCCCTGAGATATCGCTAGACGCCTTTGAACAGAACAGATGTGTCCACTTACCAGTGAGGTCCATGGTGATTGGTCCTGGGGCACTGTCACAAACCAGGCTAAGCCGGGTGACCTTGACATTGGGGGCTGTTGGGTCTGCAGGATTCAGAAAAGAATGTAATTTTAGGGAAGAGAACATGTGGGTACAGTGTGTGTACATTTCAAGTAAGAGAGAAGGAATATAAAAAGAAAAATGATATCTCTAATGTGGAGCCAATATACAGATGAAAGCGACAGGTTCACTATGTTGGCCTTAATGGCCTCAGAAACTCGAGCAGGACTATTTCTGTGTCAAGCTTTTGGAGGCCCATCTTAGTTATCAACAGCAAACATTTCCTGAGTGGCTGTGGGTAAGTTCCTCTGCTAGATGGGCAGTGTCCATCTATATCCAATTCTGCTGTTGTGTATGTGGAAGAGATGAACGGTTAAGTAAGGAGTAAGGAAGAGAAAGAGAAGAAGGAAAGAAAATGTGAGAGAATGGAGAGAATGCCATCTGAGTGGTAGTCTGAAGTTCTTTCTAGATCTTCCTTATGTGTAATTTTTGCCTATTTCAATGCCAACTTGCACTTTATCTCCAAAAAGGACTTAATCCTGCAGTTGTCACTTTATGCAGCATATATAGATCGTGCCTCACTCACTGAGCCCTGGAAACACTTGGTATTCTTTCTTTTGCACCTGCTCCTGTGTTGCCAAAATGTATGCCTGATCGGGGCCCTCCCACCTCCCTCCATCCCCCTGTACACACACACCTGCCACCACAGGGCCGTCCCCCAGGAGTGTTTTCTTGTACTTGATTAGGCTTTCATCATCCTTGTCCATCTCCTGGAGCTCTTTCAGCGACTTCTGAGGTGGAGGCTTGTAATTGAGCTTGCTGTCCAGCTCATCAACATCTTCCTCCAGGTGTGCTTCTGGGTCCTTTTCAGTCATTTTAATCTATTTTAGAGACAGAGAGGACGATAGTCCATTAGCCAAAAGTCCACAGATATGGAAAATGTTTGTGGGGCTACTGGTAACACCATCCTTGCCCTAATGGACTTTTGTCATTGTCAGGGATTTTCCAGGATATTGTTTCCTAATTTAATCTCATATTTTTACGCGATGAGAAGGTAATGCATTTGGTCTTTTCTCGGATCTTCCTGAATTTCTCTGCACTGTGACAAATGTCTCCTGTTCACCGAATAAAACTGACAAGAAAGAAATAGCTCACTTGTGAATAATGTGTAAGCGAAGCAACATAACACAGGCAGCCCCAAATAATGAGCAGAGAGCCCCAGTTCAAATAATTATAGAAATGACCACAGTTCTCTGAATCCAGCCACCACCCCTCCAGTGTCAAAGCTCTTAACGTTGTACAGTCTCGGTTATGATGGTTTCAAAACACAGGAAGCCAAAGAAAGAGTTGGCATCTTCCCATTAATTGAATCTCTCCCTGAACTCCTGCAATACTTCAAAGGTAAGTCATGCAACGTTGTAGACCCCTATGATACCTGCCTGAGGTGTAGGAATGGTTCCCATCCAACACTCCTTGAGGGCAGGTACCAGGTTCTGTGTTTCTCTTGAATCGCCCATAATAATTGAATAGTGGAGGCATTTTATAAACATCCATTGTTTGATTTGTTTGGTTCTATATAGCTAAAGATCTTCTGTTCTTTTGAAATGACATAAAATAACAAAATTAAATTCCTCCAGATGAAATGGTAAGGATTAGTATGTCTTTACTTTTACCTTCCATTGATCTCCCCTTTCTGGATCCCCTTCCCTTTTACTACCTCCCCTACCCAGATTTCTAGTGACTTTATGCCCTAAGTCCTCATCTGGGCATACTCTGGAGTCTGTCTTCTTCCATTATCACATTATAATCTACCTTTACTTTCTGTGTATTAAAATAGTGAGGGGAGATTCTTTTTTTTTAATTGATTTATTTATTTTGAGAAAGAGTGAGAGGCAGAGAGAGAGAAGGAGAGAGAGAATCCCAAGCAGGCTCTGCACCACCAGTGCAGATTGGGTCAAACTCGCGGAACCATGAGATCATGACCTGAGCCAAAATCAAGAGTCAAATGCCCAAATGACTGAGCCACCCAGGTGCCCTGAGGCATGATTCTAATTAAATTACTCACACTTAATTGTTAGTGACTGAATAATAGATTTTTAAAAAATTACCCATTTTAGGGCATGTGTAGTCAGAGATTTTCAGAGCAGAAAGGAAACTTAGAGGTGATATATTCCAAGCCCTCATTGAATCATTGAAAAAATTGAAAGTCAGAGGTTAAGAGAAATGCTCAAATTCCTATAGCTGGAACTGCAGTGTCCTAATAAAGAGGAAGAAGTCTGTGCTGGAAGAATTTCAGGCCCATGGCTGGCAGCAATGGAGCTATTTGGGGGAAACACAGGAGGTATTTGGGCAAGGAGATAATTTCCTGATTTCCTTCAGTCCTCACCCAAGAGTATGTCTCTTCCCTGCCATGTTAAAGGCTACATTGTTCCTGAGTGGCACAACTGTGAGACAATATCTAGCATATCTCATCTTAAATGACTCTGCAAACCTCTATAAAGTCCCCCAGGGGGTGAAGCTATCTCTGGCCAAAACCAGTTACGGTTTTGAGTTTCGATGTCTCCATCATTGGCATCAGAAAGGAAAATAATTGGGAAGTGAAGCCAAACAAAAACAATTTTAAGAGAAAAGGAAGGAAAAGAAAGAGAAGAGAAAGAAACACTATCTCTTGGCTCATCGATCCTCTGCTAGCAAAATAACAAGCCAAACACCATGCGCTTGATCAAGTCTGCAAACAGCATTGCAATGCCCAGGTCCACTTCCTGTGCAGGAAGGAAGCAGGCAGGCTTGTTCCTATGGCAACTCTTGCTTCAGCCCAAGATTCAGCACCACTCAAAGCTGAGCCTCTCACAGCACAATAAACATCATGACCAGCTCAACTCATATTCCAAACAACACTCAGGGAAACTGAATGAACGGGTTAGAAAAATAATGAAGGGCGCAGTGGGTGGAGATTGTAGATTGTAGGTAGTTTGAGGACAATCATGAAGCAGTGAGATGAAGAGCAAACCAGATAAGACTAATCAGAAGAGACAGGCTCTCCTCTGATGACACCCAGGAGCCTGACTAGATACCCAGAATGGAAGTCACATAACAAACCTGTGGACAGGTCATCAGGAAGCCTATCTATAGATGAGGACATCTTGGCCCTCTTCAAAAGGCCTTTCTGGAATATATCGCTTGGCTCTAACAAATCATCTGCTTGAAGTCCGACCATCAAAAGATATCACACGTACCCACTAACTAGCCCAAGGTAATTTCCATAACTTGCAGGGAATTATTATTTTGCAGGCTGATATCTCAATTTTGAAAGGAGAAAGAGAGGGAGAGAGAGAGAGAGAGAAGGGAGAGACAAAGACAAAGACCTGATCTCAGACAGGGTTTGCCAACCTCTGTGTGATCATTGGCAAGTCAATTTATCTGTCATCTAGATCTTGATATTCTTACTAGTAAATCTGAGACTTATGTCAAGTCTAAATTTGCTTGATTCATTGCAAACAGGTATACAATAATTGCTTCACAAAAATGAAACAAATTTGTTTAAAAGACATGTAAGAGCAGAGAATAGCATGAGGTTACTGTATAAAATTGCTGTAGTAAAGAGGAGAAAATTCAGGACCACATCAAAATAATTTGTTTGTTTGTTTTTTAATGTTTATTTATTTTTTGAGAGAGAGATTGACAGAGTGTGAGGAGGGGACAGGCAGAGAGAGAAAGACACAGAATCTGAAGCAGGCTCCAGGCTCTGAGCTGTCAGCACAGAACCTGATGCAGGGCTCGAACCCACGAACTGTGAGATCATGACCTGAGCCGAAGTTGGACGCTCAACCGACTGAGTCACCCAGGCGCCCCAAAATAATTTGGTTTAATCACATAACATATAAAAAGGAAATATGAAGCTAGATGGTCCCAAACCAGTTCAATCTGGAAAGCTGAGTAGAAAAAGATGAAAACATAATAATACAAGAAATAAAGAACTGGAAAAGCAATTCTCAAGGAAACTTCTTTAAAGCATAATGTTTGGTGAGCACCTACTATTTATAAGACACGGTGCTTTAGCACACTCATACTGGTGTTTAAGTTACTCTCCAAAGTGGAGAGAGGGCTGGGGGATGGACAACCACAGTGGTTTGGTTGGTTCATCTTTTCAGAAACTGTAGGTCTCTTGACAAATCTGGTGAAAGTCACAACTTAGAAAAAAGGAATACACCTATGAGATTGTGCTTGCAGCCTAGAGGCTCCTAGGCTTTACTGGAGTCCAAGATTAGAAACATGACCTTGACACTGTGACTTCTTGGAAACATGAAGCAGAGAGTTGAGTGTTAAAATGGAAGCTTGCCTGGCTGGGTCACTGATCCCACCTAGCTTTCAGCTGAGAATCATGTGTATCAAACCCCAAATGTTGGCTTATGTAGAAGCAGAAGGAGATACCGGGTAATGTCTATATCTGAGGGAATGACACAAAGCCTGGCAGAGGAGCAAAAGTGCAAAGGGCACAGCTCTTTGGGGAAGAGTTCTGTTCAATATACTTGATTTTGGATAATTATCTCTGCTTTGAACTAGGACTTCATCACGAGTGGATTTTGTTTCTGGCTTTGCTACTGATCAGCTGTAACACCCTGAGAAGATGTTTCAAATACTGCGGATCTTACTCTCCTTATCTTGGGGTTTGGGGGGCTGGAGCACACAACCTCTAAGTGTATCTTTCCTAAGGTCTCCATCTGTAGATTTCTCCTGCCCTGCAGTCATGTGTCCACTAAGCCACAGTCATTCAGTTACCTTATTTTACTTGTGTACCCAAGAGACTTATCTATCTCTGTTTTACTATTTCAGATTTGCATGAATTCCCAAAAGGAACTGCATTTTTCATTTCACAGTTCATCTCTGCAGAACTTCAGATCCTGCCAAAGCCTCAGCCACAATAGCTTATATAGTTTGATGATGATTTCCCAAATTATACGTGCGCATATATTTAACCACAGATATCCGTTTTCTCTTTCTATCCCCCCATTTTATGGGTGCTTGCTAAAGTGAGAATAGGCATGTCATGGAAATTCTATAGACTATCTTCAAGTATCATCTAAAGAACAACTGATTTTCGGGGTGCCTGGGTGGCTCAGTTGGTTAAGCGGCTGACTTTGGCTTAGGCCATGATCTCACGGTTTGTGGGTTCGACACCCTCATTGGGCTCTGTGCTGCCAGCTCCGAGCCTGGAGCCTGCTTTCGGATTCTGTGTCTCCCTCTCTCTCTGCTCCTTCCTCACTTGCGCTCTCAAAGATAAATAAATAAACATTAAAAAAAAAAAAAAAGAAAAACCGGTTCTCTTATTGATGGTAATAATTATAATAGTTAACTTACATAATGCTAAATGCTTTCCTGAGGATTATCTCATCATCCTCATGACAGCCTTGAGGACGGGTATTATCATTCTCTTCAGGAAACTAAAGCTCAGGTAAGTAACTTGCCCAAGATGACATGCTGTATAAGGGGCCGAATTATATCTGAGCCCAGGTTGTCTGGCTTCCAGGAGCAACGATCTGTTGCTTCAGCCGTCTTTATTAAGAAGTAAAGATAAAATTATAGAACCCATTAGTTTCTTGGGAATCTATCTTGAGGGTGCCCAGGCTGCGGTAAATGCTTCTTTGCAAAACTCTGCAGGCTTTAGCAAGGCAAGGAAGTGTCATATAAAGAAGGTTTCCATGCAACTCTGCCCAAGTCACCTGGCACAGGTCACCGAACCTCCCTGTGCTCCGGATTTTGTCCTCTGCAGAATGAAATCATTGGATTGGAAGGGTCTCTGAAACCTCTTCCTAATACAATGAATGCTCGAATGCTCCTTAATTTACAGAAGCCTCTGAAACGAGAAAAGAGGAAGTGGAGGTGGGGTAGGGGAGAACCCAGTCCATCTGTGTAGAACATTCTGGCTGGTCTTTTCTCACCTTCCTCTGCAGCTCACCCACTGTTCCACAAAGAGCAGAGCTGGGGTTTTTTTGTCGTTGTTGCTGTTTGTATGTTGTTTTGACTTTGGCTTTTTTAAACAGTAAAAGTGGAATGGACAATGAACAATTACGTGTTTAACGAGGTTAGCGTGGGCTCCGTCAGGCCCTGAAGCACATACTGGTTTTGTGTGTGTGTGCTTACTACTCATTATCTTTATCTTCTGTTTCACTGATGCTTCCACAGATGAGTTTTCACAGTGAAACCCTCACACCCTTATGTTTGCTACTCAGCAAAGCAGTGTAAACATGAAGGGTGTGCTGAGTTAGGAACTTAATCCTCTCAGGCTCAATTAAAATGCCACATTAAATTAGAATGCTTCCTCATGGTGCAAGAATGCCATAGCACCAAACTGGTGGTTTTGCTTGCAAATTCAGTGAAATTTCCAAGACCTCGCAAGTGAAATACCCTTAAGAATTTGCACCCACCTCGGGATAGAGCACCCTTGTCTGGTTCACTAATGCAGTTCTAAATAAGCCGAGGGCCAGAAAAGGTGAAACTCGACTTTAGATAAAACAAATCACCTTGTTATGTCAAAGAAAGGTGATCTTCAGTGCCTACTAGAATACGGACTTTGAGTCTGATGGGTCGGAGATTCAAAACGCGGTTCTGCGGGACACCTGGGTGGCTCAATGGATTGAGCATCCAAATTTGGCTCAGGTCATGGATCTCATGGTCGGTGAGTTCGAGCCCTGCATTGGGCTCTGTGCTGACAGCTCAGAGCCTGGAGCCAGCTTAAGATTCTGTATCTCCCTGCCCCCGCTTGTGTTCTCTCTCTCTCTCTCTCTTTCTTTTTCTCAAAAATAAATAAACATTAAAAAAGTAAAATAAAAACAAAATGTGGGTCTGCACTGAATTATTGCATGACACAAGTAAATTATCAACCTAGTCGAGCCCAAGATTTTCCACTAGTAGTAGAGGAGTAATAATCTTTCTTTATGGGGTTGAAGAATTGGAACAAAGACATGAAAAGTTCCCGGCTGTCCTGGCCAATGGTAGATGCTGAATAAAGGACCCATGCTCGTCCTCTGCTCCCTTCCCAGCGATGCCATCTGTTTTGCTGAACACTTTCAGCAAAGTGAGGTCACTGACTGCCTAGGCACCAAGTGCTTTCCCTTGGATCTGCGGTGTTGACAACGTCCACTCCTTCCTTCCTAAAAATAGATTTTGTTTCTTTGAGGCGTACGGAAGAGACAAGAAGTTCTGGGAATCGCAAGGATTGTTTATTAACTGGATCAACCTGAAAATGGGACTGTCACTATTCTATTTCTTTAAAAAAGCTTCCTCATGGGCAATTTAATTTTAGATTCTATTTATTGCTCCCTTTCATAATTGAAGCCAGAGTTCACTCTGTGAATGATGAGAACTGATAAAAGACACAGGGGTGGCCAATGGAGAAAACTTCCTTTGGCTGTGGAGCAAAACACTGTGGAGATTTAACTTCTGTTTCCAAGTTGTCAGATCACTCACGTATCTAGACACGCAGGCCATGAATATTATTAGATAGAAGTGGTGGGGATGAGAGAGGGAAGTACCAGAAGTAGGGGGATTTCCATCAGAGAAGTACCTATGCGAGTCTGAGCATTCTCTGTCACCGTGTCCTGTCCCTTCCCTGCTGACCAGGACACGTCCCACTTTCCCCAGCTCTGGAGAGTTGGGCCATCCCTGAAGGATGGTCCACATGTCAGAGCTGGTCAAGGGTTTGGCTCTGCTTTCCTGGCTGTCTGGTGATTTGGCTTATCTGGGGGAATCCAAGGTCATCCCTCAGGACACCACAAGCTGTCTGGGTTCTGGAGTCCTCTGTGGTTTCTCAGTATTCCATAGCACCATGGCGGGATTGGTGCTTCCCAGGCTCCTCGGGGCTGCTTTCCACCATCTTAGCTCTAGGAAGAGCATCCAAGAGAGCAAAGCTGGATGAGGGGAATCGACTAAGTGCCTGAGAGTCCCTATTAGGGTCAGTAAACATTAAAATCAATCCAGAGGAGGGGACATATTACTAGATGCAGAATTCTTTAACATTTTCCTTGGTGGGAGAACCAACGCATAATTTCTTCCCTGTGTATTCACAACACATCCTTCTAACCCAGATTCATACGTGGAAGGAGAGAGGACTCAGTGGACCCATTCAACTTTTCTGGGTGTCTACCCTGTGAAGTTACTATGCTCAGTATTTTTGCAGATATTTATTTTATTTTTAAATTATTTTTAAAGGCTTATTTATTTTGGAGACAGAGGGAGAGAGAGCGTGCACACACAGGGGAGGGTCAAAGAGGCCGGGGGCAGAGGATCTGAAGCGGGCTCTATGCTGAATCAGAGAGCCTGACATGGGTTTTGAACTCATGAATTGTGAGATCATGACCTGGGCCGAAGTAAGCCGCTTAACCAAGTGAGCCACCCAGGCACCTCTGCAAATATTTATTTTAACATTTATTTATTTGAGACAGAGAGAGAGCATGAACAGGGGAGGGTCAGAGAAAGAGGGAAACACAGAATCTGAAACAGGCTCCAGGCTCCGAGCTGTCAGCACAGAGCTCGACGCGGGCCTCGAACCCACGGACCGCAGATCATGACCTGAGCCGAAGTCGGACGCCCAACCGACTGAGCCACCCAGGCGCCCCTGCAAATATTTATTTTAAATAATCCTCAACAAAAACTTCATTAGGCCGTTATTAAGCAAAATACTACACTGCCATAACTCAATACAGTCACAGAAGTTTTAAATTAAGCATGAAAATAAGTAAAGACACTCTCTATAATCCCTTGTGCCGACAAGATCAGGCCCTTTAAGAAAGCTTTACTGACGTTTTACCAGCTCTGGCTATGGTGACCAGAGTACAGGGGACTCAGTAAGTGCTTGCTGAGGGGATAAACATTGAAGTTTCGGGAGCAACATGAGACCCATCTCCGGGTATGCCAGTATGGACTTTAATCCAAGGTCCCTGACAACATAACACTGACCTACAAACAAGGGATTAGAGAAAATTTCTCCCATGAGACATTTCTTAAAATGTCCTTCTAAGGCATTGTAGCTGTTGGTTCTTTTTTTTTTTTTTTTTTTTTTTCACACCAGTATGTGACTTTAGTCAAATAATTTAACACTTCTGAGCCTTACTGTCTCCTCTGAGTCCTCTCAGGATTCAGAGTTGAGTTTCTACCAAGAAAGCGCTTGACAGATGCTGGTTCTTTCTCTATCTGCTTATCTGCTTAGGTTTTCCTCCCTGGGGCTTCTCTCCCTGCTAGCTGCAGTTTGTAACATTTTGTGCTCCCAGGCCAATCTTTCTGTCAGGGTGACTTTGCTGAAAACAGAACCTCGATTCTGCTCACAGCACACTTCCCTAGGGACAGATTCATGCTCTCCCAAACAAGGAAGGACGAAATTCCAGTCCCTGGAACACTCCAGTCAGCTTTTGTACATCTGTGACATAGCTCTTCCACAAGTGCTGGGACTGTGTAGCATACATGAAGAATGAATTCTTCTCTCAGAATTCTACACATCTTACAAGAGAGCAAGATGATCTTACTACTTATGCTTGTGTCGTATTTGGATTTGGGAGGGATATTTTCTTGTCCACTTAACAAAACAAAGCAATGGCAAAGATCAAGGATGTCTACCCGTGTCTGAACCTCCTGGGCCAACACCGGCCTCTTGATTTCCCTTGCTTGATCGTTCCTGCAGTGAGGATCCAACACGCTCACCTCGATTTCAGTGGCTCTTGGTCTCCACGTGAAGGGGTGACTATGGGACCTCTCTATGAAAGCAGTCTGCCTTCCCTAGGATTTATCAGACCCAGGATAAATTACCCTAGGTCTAGAGTTTAATTACAGACAAGATCTATAAGACATGCTGACTGGAGCGTCCTCTAAAGGGAAGAAAGAATTTCAGGTCATGCCTAAAACACTTCTTTCTAATGGTCTCCAAATTTAGTGGCTTCCCAGATCAGGTATCCTAACAGATCTATTTGGATTTTTGTAGAACCTCTCTCTATTTTTTAATGTTTATTTATTTATTTTGAGAGCGAGAGAAAAAGAGGGAGAGAGGGAGAGTGAGAGAGAGAGAGAAAGAGAGAGAGAGAGAGAGAGAATGTGCACACATGCATGAGAGGGGGAGGGGCAGAGGGAGAAGAAGAGAGAGAATCCCAAGCAGGCTCCACACTGACAGGAGCCTGACACGGGGCTCAACCCCACACACCGTGAGATCATGACCTGATCTCAAATCAAGAGTCAGATGCTTAACTGACTGAGGCATCCAGGTGCCCCAGAACCTATCTCTTAATAAATTATTTGGTGCCTTCCATGTCTGCCTTCAGTTCTCTTGAATGTAAAGAGCTATTTTTTGACAACAATACCCACTATCTTTCCGCCCGTCAGACTGCAGGCATTTAATAAACGGTTTCTGTTCATGGTGGAAATCTGTCTCTGCATGACTGAGAAGTAAATAACAATATGTTATACCATACTTTCCCTTCGATTATTAAATCCCACTGTACTCCAAGGGAGGCTTTCATTATGCGTTTCCCTCCTATCCCCAGAAAAGTTCTTTAGTGGCAACGAGTTTAATGTTTGACAGCTTTGAGTCTTTATCTTTTTTGCTTTGCAATCAGTCTCTTTCAATCTACTTAAAAACAGGAAACCACACATCTCCACCCCAGCAGCAACCCATCATCTACCAGCATGTTCCACACCAGTTTGTGTCCACAGTCTTTGTGCTTCTGAACTCGGCTAGATGCCCAGTCCTACCTTGTAGGAAACCCCTCCGGGCACTCCGCAGCAGTTACACTCATAGTCTTTTCACCAGACACACAGGATTTCATCCCCAGGGCTGCAGGGCACACCCTCCCCTCCCTCACGGGGCTCTCTCCCCTGAGTCATTGCTAACATTCCCTGCTCTGACTTCCCCATTCTCTGCAGAACTGTTCCAACAGCCTCCTTAGTACTTTCTTATCATGAAGTTTGTTTTAAAGAGGAATTGCCCTTCTAAAAAAAATAATAAACTGGAGAGGGTCGTAGCCTAGTTGAGAGATTTACCACATTTCCCTGCGCCCACCTAGAGCCTCCCGCATCCGAGGTATTTCAACTTACATTCAGTGGCTCACAGCTCTCTGGGGTGCCTCTGTCTCTTACTCTGACTTCTGAGTACTGGCAGTTAGAACAGGAAGGAAGTTAGTGAGGGGAAAAAAAAATGTTTTAAACCTACTAGAAGAGGAAACCCTGGGCTGTCTCAAAGTCTGTTCCTTTGGACTGCATAGCTCTCGATCAGTCAACTGAACAGTGTTCTTGTCAATTAATGGGACATGTGGGAGCATGACTGCCCGTGTGAGTGTGAACTCGGGTATGCATGAGTGTCCATGCAAGGGCATCGAGGCCATAGCCTTCAGCACTACGAATAATTATGTGGGTGTATCTAAAAATCGAGTCATTTCAGTGCATAAGCTTCTTGAGGCAAGTATCCTTGAAACCAGTGGCAATAAATTCGCACCAGCGTCACTTCATAGCACTGACGTCTCATCCTATATGGTCTCTGCCAGCTTTCTCATCAGCCAGATATCTTGAAAGTTTGCTGGCTGTGAATACAGAGTGCTAAGGAATTACGAATGTTAACTGCATATACTTGGCCCTAAACTTAAAAAATTGTCCTCATTTTTTAAGGGGTTTTGGGGGTTTTGTTGGTATAATTTCAAAATGCAGCTCTGTACTGCAGCACAATCAAATGTTCCTTGTCGTTTTGGCCAAATGTTTTAAGTAAAAAACGTAAAGCACTGCTTTTGATTAAACCTAGGAATGAAGATCACAAAATAGCATATAACTTCATTAGTTCGTTGTCTTCTACCTCAGAATTTGTGATAATTTAAGTACTGAAATTGACTTTGTACCATATCTAGGGAATTGGTTTGTGAAGTAATTTAAATGGGAACGAGGCCATATTGAAACCATTTAAAGGAACACTTTTTAGGCATTCAAACCACATTTATTCCATACACTTCCATAGCTGCTGCCAATAAACAATGCTTATTTATACAAACATTTCAATATTCACTATTTATATCACTTCAATACGTTTAGAGCTGACTAATCAAGCAAATATATTTGAAGAAATGGACATCTATTTTGCTGTCATTTAAGCGTACTGCATTTTGCTCCCTTTAATTTGTAAACGGATGCCGCCAAACATACATTACCTTTAGTCACTGGAACTGAAACAATCGAGATGGTGGTCATTTGGTGGGAGAAAAGAGGTTAATCTAGAAAAATAGAAAAAGGACAGCAGTGTATGATTAAAATTGGCAAAAGCGCTGAAAACCAAATACAGACTTAGTGTGTAAATTTCAAAATGATGTAGAGAGAAGATAGCCCTTGAAACAAAGCATCTGACTGCATCATAAATCAAAGCAAATATTAGTCTGCAGGGAAGAGATTTTGTAGCTTAGTATTCTCAAGAGGGGACACATTTCTTCTTTCAATAGCATTTGTCGAGCACCTTTTTTCTGCCAGTTGTTGTTCTAGGCACCACTAAAACATCAGTAGACAACAGACAAAAATCTCTGCTCTCTTGTGGAGATTATGTTCTAGGGGAGACAGACAATTAAAAAATAACAAGGTAGAATAAATTATTTAGAACAAGAAAGATTTAAAAATTGGGAATGGTAGATTCATAGTCTCCATGCCATACCCATTTCTCATGCTATTTGGGAAGACGTCACGAGTCAAACAGGGGCTTTTTTTTTTTTTTTTTTTCCTGCCAAGTCCAATGTGACTCCACAATTTTTCTTAATGCACTGCTCTAGGTATGGACATTAGAAGGTATAGACACCACTAGAAATTGTCTGTAAAATCAGTTTGTACGTGTGCAGTGTGTATGTATTTATTGGGGGAGGAGAGAGCATTCATAATTTTCATCAAATTCTCAAAAGAGTCCATGACCTCAAAAGGATTAAGAATTGCCAACTTAAAGCCTCTCTTTCTTTTTAATTTTAGAGAGAGAGAGAAAGAGAGAGAGAGAGAATGAGCAGGGGAGACAGGCAGAGGGAGAGAGAGAGAGAATCTTAAGCAGGCTTCGTGCTCAGCGTGGAGCCTGAGGAGGGAGCTAGATTCCACGACCCCAGTGTCATGACCTGAGCCAAAATCAAGAGTTGGATGTTCAACGGACTGAGTCACCCAGGCACCCCTAAAGCCTCTTCTTGATGATATAGCAGTGGACTTTCAGTAACTTGGGGGACAACTGTGATGTTCTCCTAAAATATCCTTTGGTATCGCAGTCAGGGCAGGGATCTATCCAAAATTCCCATTTCTCATTTTTCTTCCGTCATAGTTCATTGTTCACTTGTATTTATCGGATGGGAAAACCGATGAAGAGACTTTTCAGAGAAGCCTACGATGGGAGACACTGCTTCTAGCCCATGCTGATGAAGGTGTGTTATGCATCGAAACTTCCTTCCCCATATCTAAGCTTCCTCAGATGTAAGACGAGGCC
Source organism: Panthera leo (assembly GCF_018350215.1). Lineage (NCBI taxonomy): Eukaryota > Metazoa > Chordata > Mammalia > Carnivora > Felidae > Panthera > Panthera leo. The sequence goes on from NC_056685.1 coordinate 48,161,181, forward strand.
CGTCGTGGTGGTAAGGATGCTCTCAGTCTAAGGACCTTAGCTCTGTGCTGCCAAACGAAATCAGCAGAACTTGGAAAACCGCCTAAGAATTTCTAGAAAAATTATGGAAACTTTGAGGTATTTTCCAGCTTTCCTTTGTTGTTATAAGCACCGCCTGAAAGGTAAATTCTAGGCAGATCTTCCAAGGGGTGGTGCCTTTGCCATGAGCCTAAAAAAGCAACAAAGGACTACAGACTTAAAACTTCCCCTTTTTGCACAGACGTATTTCTCTGAGGCTACAACTAGAGACAATAGACTCTCAGAGAAGACTTTCTGCCCTGAGAGCTATCCATTTTCAAATGTGCCCACGAGGCACCAACAGCAGGCTGGGGGTAGAGCTGCAGTTCAGACAGAGGTCCTGGCTCTGTGTCTTCCCATCAGTGGATCCTTGGGCCACGGTTTTCATTTCTCTGAGCCTCAGTTTTCTCATCTGTGAAAGAGGAATGATGTCAACCTTCAGCATTGCTAGAAGGGTTGGAAATAACGCGTGAGAAAGCATCCAGCAAGGTTTCCACCTCAGAAAAGTGCTCAATACTCAACAAATGGTGGAGGCTAGGAAAATCATCACCATCATCATTTCCACATTAATTTTTTATTTTTATTTTTAGAGAGAATCCGAAGCAGACTCCACGCCCGGCGCGGAGGCCGATGCGGGGCTCAATCCTATGACCCTGGGATCATGACCTGAGCTGAAATCAAGAGTCAGGCGCTTAATGACTGAGCCACCCAGGCGCCCCCCCCCCCACTTTACATTTTGATCCTTATTTTTGCATAACACATATCAGAATAAGTAGGAGAGGGGCATTTTCATCTAAGTACTCACAATCAGCATCCATAAATCTCAAATATAAATATCTTATATAGTAACTCCTTCTTCTTTGAAGCTTTCCAGCACCGATCCAGGACAAGTGTGTTGTATTTTTTTTTCCCCTAGAGTGTGCACTGTTTATACAATTATAATTTAGACCTTTAGTGAGCACTGCTTTGTGTTAAGCGATTATTTTCTGAGCGTTAGACTTATCTCTCCACCCAAATATAAAATGTGTGAGGAAAGGCTGGTGTCGTTCGTATCGTGTAATGCTTGGAGTGGCTCGCATGATGCTTGTCAGACTCATGCAGACTAAAATTCTTTAGTAGATATGTATATGTCTAAATTAGACAGGAATGCCTACATTATGCACCCCACTCCATCTCTTTCCTCTGGTGAGAGCGTTGCCTTGGCGAAGAAAGAATACAAATATGAGCAAGGTCGTGTGTCCACAGAGAATCGCTGAAACCAACTTCTCTGTTTCTCCCTTTCTTCTATATATACGACACAGCGAACTACATTCTGCAGGGGTTCAGAGCCTTGACGTAAAGGCTTATTTCCGAATTCGACAAGCCCTTAAGAATTCCCGACTATATCCCAGGACCTGTGCACAGGAGCAGAGATAAACACAGTCCTGAGGCACAATCCTAGACCTCATGTTACTAACAATGTAATGAGGAAGACAGAAATAAACAAATGAAATTTTTTATGTATGCTTAGGAAAAGAAATGCACATGGGGTAGTATGAGAGAAGTCAGTAAGGACATCAAAGAAGGCTTCTTGGAGGAAGTGACTGCAACGCTAAATCTCAAAGGGTAGTATACATTGGTACATTGGGGAGGGTTGGAAGTGGAGGGCAAGGTAATTGAGGAAAGGGAGACCATGAGCAGTGGCGTGGCAGCCTAAAATGGTGTGGTATGTCCAGGGAATTATAAAGAAGAAGCTCAAGGTTGCTGGACTTCCAAAGTGAACATTATATAAGGATAAGAAATGTGTCTAGAGGAGGGCAGGCACAGGGTTCACATCACAGTAGATCTCTTATGCTATGCAAATAAGGAACGTAGTCTTGATCCTGTCAGTGGTAATAGAGCTGTTGAGACTAAAAGAGGCGCATGAACAGTTTTGTATTTTATTCTATAGTTTATTCTGGTAGCTGTGTTGATGGATTGGATGGGAACAAAACCAGTTTAGAGACTGTTTAGGTCTGAACTAGAGCGTTCACAGGAGGGATGGACAGAGGCTGTCGGATACAAGAAATACTTAGGTAAAATTGGCACGACCTTGTAATTGGAGGGGTGTCAAGGATGAAGGTGAGGAGGAGCGAGGACTTACGGGTTTCTTGCAACAATGTCCTTGGGGGTACCATCAACTGAGATAGAAAATACAAAAGAAAAGAATAAATGTTTTGGGGGAGATTATGGCCTGAATTTGGACATATTGAGTGTTGAGTTTGAAAAACCTGTGCTATTTCTAGGAGGCGATTTTTTGACAGACAGATATATACATCTATGCCCGGATTTCAACTCTAAACTAATGATTTATACTTCATCAGGCTAGGGATAGTAGTTTAAACCAAGTTACCCAAAGTGTGGTCTGTGGATCAGCAAATTGGCATCACCCAGGAATTTGTTAGAAATGAGAATTCTTAGGTCAACTCCAGGCCTATGATATCAGAATGTCTAGGGTTGGAGTCAGGAATCTATTTTAAAAAACTCTGCAGGTAAATTGTGAAGTTTGAGAAACAGTGGTTTAAACCATAGACCCTGGATAGACCCTCAGGATGAGATCATCCTGAAAGAGTATAAAAAGAGAAGTTGGCCACGCATAGGAAAATCCTGTTTTATGAAAGCTCTACTTTCAATATATAAGCTGCTGACTACTTCTCATCTCTTCCTCTGCTAGAAGCCTAGTCCTCCTCTCACCATGCCTGCAGTGCAAGGAAGCAACAGCTTCCTTGTAGGCATTATTGTCTTCAAAGTAGTCAGAGTACGAAGCATACTTATGACCAGATCATTCCTTCTTTCTGAAACTTCTAGGCACATTTTACCCATTTACCCTAACATTGAAGCATTTACCATGGCCAGCAGGTTTTCTCATTGTGGTAACCACCCTCCAGGATGGCCCCGTTGATCCTGATATCAGCCCTGATCACACTGTATCAGGGTTGGTCTGTGTGACCAATACAGCATGGCGGAAGTGATGCTATATCAGTTCTGAGGCTATGTTATAAAAGACACTGTGCCTCTCTATCTCTTAGATCGCCTGTTCTGTGGGAAGCTAGGTGACATGTCGTAAGGACACTGAAGCGACATAGGAAAGACATGGTGAGAAGCTGAGGATTTCTGCTAACAGCCATGTGTGTGAGCTCTGTTGGAAGTGAACCCTCCAGCTCCAGATGACCTCAGCCCCGGCTGAAAGCTTGCCTGCCACCTCATGAAAGACTGAGCAGGAGCCAGCCAGCTCCACTCCTCCCGGATAGACCCTCAGAAACCTTGGGATATTAACAAATGTTTATTGCTATGAGTTGCCAAATTTTGAGGCAATTTTTATGTTATTAGATAACTAATGCACTCATGATCGGGCCCCTTGCACCACTCCAGACTGCTCTCCCTACTGTTTTATTCTCTCCATTCCAGTCCCTGCTCTCTTGCTAATCCTTACATCAGAAGGAGATTCCTATTTCAGCAATTACTCTCCCTGTAGGAATGCTCTTCTCCAAGATGTCCATACCTGATTCATTTCCTCATTGTGTTTTTTTTTTAATGTTTATTTATTTTTGCATGACAGAGGGAGAAAGAGAGAGAGAGAGAGAGACAGAGCACAAGCAAGGGAGGGGCAGAGAGAGAGGGAGACACAGAATCTGAAGTGGGTTCCAGGCTCTGAGCTGTCAGCATAGAGCCCGATGTGGGGCTCAAACTCACAGACCGTGAGATTATGACCTGAGCTGAAGTCAGACACTGGACGCTTAACCTACTGAGCCACCCAGGTACTCCTCATTGTGGTTTTAATTTGCATTTCCCTTAGGGGTGATTATGGTGAACATCTTTTTATGTGCTTATTGCCATTTGTATATTCTCTTCAGTGAAATGTTTATTTGTATTCTTTGTCCATTTTCTAATGGGAATGTTTGCCTTTTTGTTTTTTTTGTTGTTGTTGTTTTTTAACGTTTATTTATTTTTGAGACAGAGAGAGACAGAGCATGAACAGGGGAGGGTCAGAGAGAGGGAGACACAGAATCTGAAACAAGCTCCAGGCTCTGAGCTGTCAGCACAGAGCCCGACGTGGGGCTCAAACTCATGAACTGCGAGATCACGACCTGAGCCGAAGTCGGCTGCTTAACTGACTCAGCCACCCAGGCGCCCCAATGTTTGCCTTTTGAATATTGAACTTTGAGAGTTCTTTGTGTATTCTAGATGCAAATCCTTTGTTGGGTATGTAATTTGCAAATATTTTCTCCCAGCATGTAATTTGTCTTTTTATCCTCCTATCAGAGTTTTTCACGGAGCAAAAGTTTTAAATTTTGATGATGTCACATCTATCAGTTTTTCCCGCCAAGTACTTTTGCTGGCAGCTCTAAGACCTCTTTGCTTAGTCCAAGGCCCTGAAGATTTTCTTCTATGTTTTTCCTAAATGTTCATAGATTTACATTGTACATTTAAGTCTGTGATACATTTTGAGATGGTTTTTAGACAAGGTGTGTGGGTTGGGTGTGGAATTTTAGGTGTATAAGGTGTGAGGTTTAGATTAAGATTCACTTTTTTTTTTGTTTCTTTATGGATGTCCATGGACAAAATATCCATGCTTAGCACCATTTGCTCAAGCTTTAGCCACTCATTCTCCAGAACCATTTGTTGGACAGGCTATCCCTTCTCCATTTAATTGCTTTTGCACCTTTGTCAAGAAGTACCTGGGCATATTTGTGTGGGTCTACACCTGGGTTCTTTACTTGGTTTCACTGATGTGTGTGTCTATCACTCTGTCAATAGCATACTGTCTTGACTACTGTAGCTATATAGTAAGCCTTAACATCAGGAAGACTGATTCCTTCCCACCGTACTTCCTTCTTTTTCAAACTTGTTTTGGCCATACATTTTGGAATAAACTTATCTATGTCTCCAGAAAACCTTGCTAAAAGTTTGATGAGAATTGCAATAAACATAGATCAGTTTAGTGAGGATTGACATCTTTACTACATTGAGTCTTCTAATCCATAAGCGTGGTGTGTTTTTTCAACTATTTAGGTCTGCTTTGGTTTCTTTTTAATTCGATTTCGTAGTTTCTAATTATACAAATCTTGTGCATCCTTTGTTAGATTTACACCTAAGTATTTCATTGTCTTTAGAGCAGTGACAAATGACACTACTGTTTAAGTTTCAGTTTCCATTTGTTCATTGTTAAATATAAATGCAACTGATTTTTTCTGCATTAATCTAGTATGTTTCAACCTTGCTGAACTCACTTATTAATTATAGGATAGTTTTAAATACAGATTCCTTAGGATTTTCCATGTAGATAGTCATGTCATCTGTAAATAGAAAGTTCTGTTTCTTTATTTCCAAGCTGTATGCTTTCTATTTTTCTGATGCCTAATTGCATTGGCCAGAACTTTCTGTATCATGTTGAATAAGAATCATGAGAGCAGACATTCTTGACTTGTTCCTGATCTTAGAGAAAAAGCATTCAGTCTTTCACAATTAAGTATGAGGTTAACTGTAGGGGTTTTTGGTAGATGCTCTTTATGAGTTCCTATTTCTAGTTTGCAGAGAGTTGTCATAAATGGGCACAGGGTTTTGCCAAATGCATTTTCTGTGTCAATTGATATGATCATATGATTTTCCTTCTTTAGCCTGTTGATACAGTGCATTATGTTAGTTGGGTTTTAAATAGTCTTGCATACATGGAATAAATCCACTTGATCATGGGGTGCTATTTTTATGTACTTCTGTATCTGATTTGATAATATTTTGTTAAGGACTTTTACATCTAAATTCATGAGAGAGATTGATCAGTATTTTTCCTTTTTGCTATCTTTGGTTTTTGTGTTAAAAAAGTTTATGAAGGTCAAACTGGCTTCATGAAATGAGTTGATAACTGTTCCCTCTTCTCCATTTTCTGAAAGAGAGTATTGTATTTTTATTTAATAAGTTATTTTTTTAAGATTTGCACTGTTGGTCTGGAAAATGCATAATATGATGAGATATTAAGATATTAAGAGAAGGTAACTTCTTTCTTCACATTTAGGGTGTTCCTCTCTGGAGTCCACCATGTATTGATTAGAGATGGAATCTCAGACTAGAAAAATCCAAATGTGGAAGGAATGTGTCTCTGATGTCTGTCTTCCTACTCAAATGTATTTTAAGAAACACTAAAGAAGGATTAGAGATTAGCACTTGTGTAAGGAGCTTATCGGACAGCTAAAATTTTAATCACTTTCTAATTACTTAGTACCTGTCCTTTGAGTCTTTTCCTGTATATGATTAATAATACTTTCCCATCTGTCAGAAAGTATCAAGAACCAAGGATTATAGAGCTATGAAACATAATTTTTTAAAAGTATTTTATGATATTTAAGTTTTAAATTTGCATATAGCAAAACTCATTTTCTGTGGTGTGGACTTCTATGGGTTTTGACAAATGCATAGACTTATAGATCCACCACTATAATCAAGATGCCAAATAACTTCATCACCCTTTAAAATCCCTTGCATCGTCCCTTTACATGCAGTCAGCTTCTCTCAACCCTTGGCAGCCACGGATTTGTTCTTCAACATTATTGCTTTGTCTTTTCTGAATGTCATTAATTAAATCAGACAGTATAGAGCCTTTCAGTTCTGAGTTCTTTCACTTAGTGAAATGTGCTTAATATTTATCTATGTTATTACATCTATCAATAATAATTCATTTTCTTTTCCCAGCATGGTTCTTGTTGGTTTTATTTCTTATGCCTTTGAAATCTTAGTGTCCAGCACAACCAAAGTTCGTCTAGAGAAATTTCTTGGTCATCAGTCAGCTTGTTTAGTGCCATGTGACTCCATTACCTGAATGATAAGATCTTGAGATAGGCAACCAATCAAAAGTCAGTCATCACTAACCTAGCCAATGACCAATGAAGTGATCTGGTAGAATTGTTCTGTCTGACAGAGGCAGTGTGTATTTACTGCTGATAGGCCAGGCTACTCAAATCCTCTAAGACTCAGTGGCAACAGGAGGAATAGTTAGAAAGAACAGCCCCTTGGAACAGGGAACAATGGATACATTTCCTAAAGGTACAAAATGACCAGATCTTTAGAACTTCACAGAGTCTGGAACACTATTTCATTCTCCACAAGACCTTGCTGAATGTGGTGGAGGGTCCTATCTTCCACACTTCCCTTGTATCCCATACTATCTCTTTTTGTTGTTCTTTTTTTCTAGATGTTCAAAATTGTCTTTCTTTCTTTCTTTCTTTCTTTCTTCTTTCTCTTTCTTCTTTCATATCATGTCCATTCTGTTTTGAGAACTTCCTTTATCATTTATTTTAGTAAACGTCTTCTGGGGATAGATTGCCTTAGCCTTTCTTTATTATGATGTCTTTATTTCCTTTCATTCCTGAAGGATAAATTTCTGGACAGAGGTGACAGGTTTTTTTGTTTTTGTTTTTTGTGTTTTTTTTGGGTCAGATCTAGGAAAGTGTTGTGCTTCTTTCTTTTTGACCCATGGTTTCTGATGAGAAATCCTCTGTCATTCTATTTTTTTTTCACGTCTAGGTAAGGTGGCATATATATACATATATATATATATTTATATATATATACACACACACACGTATACATATATACATATGTATATACATATACATACATATATACATATATATACATATGTACATATATATACATATGTACATATATACATATATATACATATATATATTTAAGTTGCTTTCAAAAGCAAATATATATAAATATATATATTTTTAATTGCTTTCAAAATTTGTTGTGTCTTTTGTTTCTTGAAGTTTGATTATGATGTGCTTTGGCATACATTTCTTTGGGGTTATCTCATTGGGGTTTGCTAGCTTCTTGATTCCATAGACTTATGTCTTTCACCAGATTTAGGAAATTTTTAGTCATTATTTCTTCAAGTACTTTTTTAGTCTTATCCTTTTCTCCTCTCCCAGAACTCTGATGACAAGAATATTAGATCTTTTAGTTTCCCAGGTCCCAGGTTGTCCTCCTCCTCCACCTCCACCTTCCCCTTCCTCCTCTCTTTCTTCTTCTTCTTCTTCTTCTTCTTCTTCTTCTTCTTTTCTGTTGTCAAGCCCATCCATTGAGTTTTGTATGTTGGTTGTTTTATTTTTCAGTTGTAAATTTTCATTTTGTTCTTCTTTAGATACCTTGCTATTGCTGAATAGTGATGAAAATTAAGATTCCTCATTTGGCCTCCTCTGATACCATTCTGGTAGAAAGGAAGAGGGTGCCTTGTTATCACTGGTGGGAGATGAAAGTTTAATATCCCCATATGGCCTTCTCTGATACTACCCAGGTAGGAATGGGGTAGGATTACCTAATTATAGCTGGGCCAGGATGGAAGTCTCTTTACTCTGCTTGTGCTGAGGGGGTTGATGTTGGCCTTTTTTTCTTCCCATGATACTGGATTTGTTGATGTTGGATTTGTTTCCACGGCATTGAGATTTTGTTCTACTTATTTTCTGCCTTACTAGATTCTCTTTCCTGGTTATTTGTCTAGAGAGAGTAGGCTTTTTGAGAGGATATATATATATATATATATATATATATATATAATTTTTTTTTGTCTGCTCCTGTTTGTGTTTCCCTAGATGCTTCCCTTGCATCTAGGTCAGGATATACAGGGCAAAAAGAGAACTCAAAGAATTTGCTGCCATATTGTTCCTTGAGTCCCAAGTTGCCTATTTGATCTATCTTCTTTTGAACGTTTAAAATATTCTTATGTTTGTTCCATATGTAATATCCAGGAGTTTTAGCTGTACTTAGCAGGAGAAATGGAAAGACGTATATCTACCCCATTCTTGTCCAGAACTGGATACAATAGAAGCTTTTAAATCTTTAAGGCAATTTAAGATTTTTCTAATCATAAACCATCGAGAGTTATATTAGAATCATTTTAAGAGAGTTTTTTCCAACTATAGACTTTGCTTTGCCCCACACACCCCACTCTTCACTCTCCATTCTCCTGGGCCTCCCCGGGAGGGAGAAGAGTCGTGGCACAACAGCCCTCATCCTCCTTCTAACATTGGGAAATCACTGGTTACAAATCCTGCTACTGATCAGTATGGTTTATCTCTCTCAGGTGTTGTTGGGATGGCAGAAACTGAGAACCTTGGAACATTATGGAATATGACATATGAGGAAACTGAGACCTGAAGAGGTGGTGATCTTGTCACATAGCAGAGATGTGGTAAAACTGGGTCTGCACATGGGTCTATAATAGTACTTTTCAGACATTAATATGCAAACAAATCATCTTGATACCTTGTAACAATGCAGCTTCTGGTTCAGTCAGTCTGGAGCGGGGCCTGAGGTCCTGCATTTCTAACAAATGCCCAGGTGGTGTGCATGCCATTACACTTTGAGTAGCAACACTCGAGAACATTCCGCTTATTGTTCTATTCACCGCCTGTATGAATTGCAGTCCTTCAACAAAGAAACAGAGAATGGGTGAGGGTTTGACAGATAAGAATCTCAATTTCCATGTGCCCAGTGTGTAAGAGTAGAGGAAGATCTCAATGGTAATGGAGACACAGAGGTGGGAGTGGAAAGACTCATCCAGACACCAAACACTCTGCCAGCTCTGTGAGGTGTCTGCTGCTTCAGAACTCCTCTAAGTTTGGTAAAGACCAGAGGAAAGCTCATCAAAATACCCTGTGAGCTGTTTAGCTGCCCCTTTAATCTGCTCGGGGCCCCTGGCTGAGAAGCTTTCCCTGCCCGAGAAGGATGAATTGACCTTCTTTCTCTATCATCTTACGGAGTGCAATTCTCTAACAAGTAATGATTTAGGGAAGGCACGTCACAATCTGCTGGCAAGGTTTTAGAGAGACCAGCAACAGATACATCTTGGTCTATGTCTGCTTCGCTCTACTACAGTAGACAGATGGCTGAAATATGTAAGGTGTGCTCAGATTTTTTCTCCTGGATTCACTACTAACTTCGTCGGCAGTTTTGAATCAATCACTTTATTTCTGTATGATAAGTACGTCAAAAGAGCCTGATGATATTAACATTAGGCTAAGATCTATACAAACTGATGTCCAAATTAACACTAGTGGTTCAATGTAATTGAAAGACTGAAGCCAAGTGTACCAATGAATTGCAGCCTAGGTCTTGCTCCTGAAGCCTTTGGGTACGAAGATCCAGCAATCATTTCAAATAAATGCCATCAGTTAGCAGTTATTCTGTGTCTTTTTTGATTTGTGGTTCTGTCTTACTGAGGAAATATATACAGTACCTGTTAGGGAGAGATGCTGAATACTTTTCAGTGTCCCCATGGGGTGTCCCCATGGGGTGTAGGGGGACACGATGGTTGACACTCTTCTTTCCAGTTATCTAGAGTCCCAGGAGAATTATGACACGATGTGCATATGGTGGGGATTGATTTATGATTGGGGATGTGTGTGTCAGGGAAAGGGCAGGAATGGGAGGATAACAAGGACTAACGGTGAGAATGGAGGAGGCACAAACTGGAAATATACTCCTGGATATCAACACTTTGTGTGTGTGTTTGTGGATTCAATACCTATTTACTGACAGGAGAGAGCCCAAGTAAGTTTTGTGAGAGTATTCAATTGTCAGAAAACTCCTAAGCCTGTCCCAGTCTCACCCCTTGTTCTTCCAACTTCTTTGCACCTGGGTTGGTCCTCTAAGCTCCTAACAGTGGGATTAAGAAGCATGTGGGTATTATAGGGAGATAAATCGGGGTGCAAAGATCCTTTATTCATCTCCTGTGAAGAAGGCAACTGGACAGTTTATGAGAGCAACATTCAACTCTGTGAGTATTTCTCAACTTGTGGTGTTTAGGCAGATTATAACTGAAGGGCTTTTGGTGGGGGGGGGGGGCGGGGTAGGGGTTGATCTGGCTCTAAAATAAAGAAATGGAAGGAGAGGACACATTGAACCTGTGGGCCTGGACTGGGGCCGGGAATGAAACTAGGAGAAAACATGAAAGAAATACACCCAAATAGCCTTATAATGTCATGTAGCAAGCTTATAAGTAAAACTTGATCGTTACAAGGTCATTGCAAAACTTGATTACTAAATTCATTTGGAAAGAACTCCAAACTGACCCTCCTTTTTTCTGTGGTTCCATGGCAAACAGTTTTCTGGGAAAGGAGGGATTTGGGGCACTAAATGACCACAGAGAAAACAGTTATTTATTCCTAGGATGTGCTTAAAAAGACCAAGGCACAAGACGGGGGACATGAGAGTGTGAGGATAAGGAGGAAGAAAGCCAAGAGCCAGCACAGGCATGACCTCGGTGCAGTGTGGGTGGCTTAGCCTTCTCTTTCTGAGGTCAAAGTGTTTGTTTGTTCCAGTCTGAAGGAAGGCACTTGTTGGATTTTTGTTTTTATCTTTTCGTGACTTTGGTTTGGGTCGTCCTTGGCTCTCCAAATTATTTGATTCTCTCTGCTTCAGCAGAACCCTTATGGGTTCAACCCCATCAGTGCAGAGAGAACACCCCTGCATCTATCTCCTCCCCAACCCTTCTCTTATAGCCCCTCAGCCTGTATCTTTGCTGAGGAGAGACCGGAAGTCTGGGGTGATAGCAGCAGCATCAGAGATCCTGACTCAAGAACCTTCTGAAACTGCTCTTCCTTAGCTGGAATTTATAAACGATCATCCTCTGTAGCTTCCTACAGCTGAGCTCCATTGCCTTGGCTCTAAGGCGACACCAACCGTGGTTTCCTACCAAACTGCGCCTTGAGGTATTACTCTGCGGCATCCACTTCTTCCTGAAGAACAACGCTTCAGAACCTTCAAAAGAAGAGCTAGCATCGCCTTAAAAATAGAAAGCCATTCTGCCTCACAAAGGAATGGATTGCTTGACACTTTGGGGAGGCAAAAATGTGAAACGTCCTCTTTAGGTAAAATCGAGTCTGACTCTAGATTCAGGATTATTTAGCCCGGGAGATACCCTTTTAATTCCTAGGAAAGCATGGCCAGGATAAGTTTAGCTATGGTGATATCTGTGGCAGACAATACTAACTTCCACCCAGGAAAGGGTCATATTTGTCTGCTCCTCCCAAAGGTTGAACAGGGAGAACGACAGGGCATATTTATGACAGAAACACTCTAGGGGTTAGTACTCAACCTATGTACTCCTATGTACTCAAAAATGAAATATCGTACATGAAATGCACACGAAACATAAACTTATTTTCCACAGTGCAAACCCTGAAGGTTATCTTCGTGATGCAGGGATTAACCAGGCAACTGTTATGTAACTCTTTCTGAAGAGAATTCTTTTACATAATGCATCACACCTAGCATAGACAGGAAGTCTGTACAAGTCCAGAGGTGCAACTTCAAAATTATATGTGAAAACATACAAAAGAAACTTATAAGAAAAAAGGGGACGTATAATCAGGGAAAGATGGAAATCAAGTGTGATTTTTACGTTCTTTGGGACTGCTGTTAGGGGTGTCAAAGGAATCCAAGGAAGGTTTAAGACAGAATTTCAAGATGAGGCATAAATTAATAGTCAGGGTTTTTGAGGGATGCAGAGGATTACCCAGCAAGTGCTGAATGATGATCACCTCTCTGGTACATGACAGGGGATCTTCAGCAGTTGGCCCAGGAGAATGAGTGTAGGAGTGCAGGGGAACCTGTGTCATAATTATAGATTTACTTGCCTGGTTTCCACTACTTATAGGAGGTCTATTGCATAGTTACTCTTTTTCTTATTTCTTATTTACTTTATGCCCTTTTATTTTCCCTATAACTCTAAAAAAGTAGTTATATTTGATTGACTCTATAGACGGAATGAGGAGCAGAGAAGTTATGCAATTTATCCGAGGTCACGTAGACGGTTTTGTGGAGCAGGGATTTGAAACTATGTCTATTTGATTCTAAAACACATTCTCTGTTTTTTAAATTAATTTATTTAGTTTTGAGAGAGAGAGAGAGAGAGAGAGCACAAGCAGGGGAGGGGCAGAGAGGAGCGACAGAATACCAAGCAGACTCCACGCCATCAGGGCAGAGCCTGATGTGGGGCTTGAACCCATGAACTATGAGATCATGACCTGAGCCAAGATCAAGAGTAGGACTCTTAATCGACTGTGCCACCCAGGAACCCCAAGCACATACCTTTTACATTGCACTGCCCTCAAAGTGTAATTTGACTGATTAGTTTACCTTAGGCCCTCATATTGTAGACTCACATGGTGGGATCCTAATTAGACTTGCTAGATAAAATAAAATGTTTCCAGTAAAATTAGAATTTCAGATAAACAATGAATAATTCTCTTAGTATAAGTATATACCATACAATATTTGGGATATACTTATACTAAAAATATTTGTTATTTATCTGAAATTCAAATTTAATTGGGTGCCCTGTATTTTTATTTGCTAAATCTGGTAATCCTAGTCCTAGTAAACTCTCCAGATGAGAGAAAGGAAAGTTTGTGGTATGTTAACATTTTGAAAGAATTGAGAAGTCACAAAAACTTGATCTGGGAGAAATTGTCTAGTTTTCCTCTATGACTTTGTCAGAGTTGGGATGTGTCAGTTAGCGGTGGTAAACTCTGACAATAATGTGTCTCTTGGCTGCCTACTAGCAAGTTACATGGTCCCAACCACATTCGGATGAGGCACAAACTTTGACTGTTTACTAGGGCAGAAGAGGGACCAAGCACAAGGACTGGATTCAGTGAGCAAAGGAGCTGGCAACCTATTTCCAAAAGCCACTGAGAGCTTTGTGAGATGAAGGCCAAATGATGCCTTCTCTATGGTTTGATGGAGAAGTCACAGGGTCAAGATCTTGCAACCCAATATCCCAAGTATTAGTTCAATTTTTTCACTTATTTATTCACCTACTCGACAAATATATATGGCACACCTGCTATGCTCCAGGCACTGTTGTAGGTTCTAAGGTCACAGAAATGAATGAAAACCGAAAAAAAAAATGGGCTTATGGAACACATTCCAGTGGGGAACTTAGATAAAATCCATGGCATAAGCAAGTGATCCAGAGCCCTAGCCAGGTGCACCACCCCTCGTACCCACTCACAGATTAGTCAACGTGTTTCTATTGAAGAACTTGAGAATCAGCAGGAGAAAATGAAAATAGTAAGTGGGGAAAAGAAGATAAGGAAAACATATCTTTTGGCAAAGATAGTAATTTAACCTTATTTGAAAGTAATCAGAAAAAGTTGATGAACTCAAAGTCATACAATATAAGATTTGAGGGATGTTCAGTGTGGCAGAAAAAGAGAAAGATGGTTAGCACGGGCCAAAGAGTGTCAGGGAGAGTTGAAGCTAATAATATTAGCATAAGTCTATAATTTACAGATTATATAAATCTTCCAGGTAGCAGAGTATGAGATGGTTTTGCTCAGAATAAGTGATTAAGGCTACTGAGAAGTTGTTCAGCACTTTCTAGAATCTTCCTTCTGAGGATAGGTGTTATCAACTTTTGTGATAGAAAAGGAGAAAGGAAAAAAAGTCATCCTTTGGCCTAGCATATGTATTTTTTAATTTTATCTTTTTAACACACCTCTATTTTTACTTGAAGAATGACAATGTACATTTCTGTAGCTAAAATCAAAGTCTGTGAAAGTCACATTGGATAAGTTCCATGATTTGGATAGAAGAAAATATTGGACATTTCAGAGAAATGTGTGACTTAAGAACCTCATGTCTGGATATGGAGCTAAAGCACAAATTTACTAGTTAGTCACCCTCCATTGATGTGTGTGTGTGTGTGTGTGTGTGTGTGTGTGTGTGAGCGCGCGTGTGTACTGGAATGGATCGGATACTATGTGGGTGTTAGTATCCCTGGTGCAGAGCTTCCCCAGGTGCTATCCCCCAGAACTAGAGAAGTAGAAAAGTAGAGAACTAGAGAACTAGAGAAGTATCTTGATCACATGAGGATTAGACAAAATAAGGATTATAGAGAAAGAAGCCCATAAAATGTGAGTCAATAAACATCCAGAGTCGGGCTATTTTGCAGTTGGGTGGAAAAATATATAAAGTTTAAAGAACATACCAATGCTGTAAAGACTATAGTCAGCATTTAGTCCATTTCCTTGGCTTTACAGATGGTGGAACTGGTGATCACGGAGAAGTACATACCATAATAAATCAGAAAACTAATGACACATGGAAAGCTAGGGACAATTTATTGAAACATGTCTATTTAGATTTTGGGGGATTATTGTAGATTAAAATAGACTTTAAATCTATTCATTGTTAGTCTATGTTAAGTGCCTCCATTGATATTTTCTTGACAATCTCTTTAAAAGATGATAAATTCTTCCCTTTTATGTCAACACAAAATCCTAAGTTTTTCTGGAGTGTCCAATGAGGGTTTAAGAAGCAATGGTCCCTGTACCCTGAAGGGCTTTCTTTTTTTTCTCCCACTGCCTAAGGAGCCTGAAAGAGAACCACCAGACACCCAAGGACATCAGAATGAGTGACAACACTGCTTTGGCTCCTCCAGCTTCAAACCAGGGTCCCACTACCCCACGCAAAGGGCCCCCCAAGTTCAAGCAGAGGCAGACTCGCCAATTCAAGAGCAAACCTCCTAAGAAAGGGGTGAAAGGGTAAGACCAAATTAAAAAGAAGACTCTATTTTTTCCCCACAACCCTGCTTTGGTTTTGAGAAATTAGTGCTCATAAACGTAAACAGACTTAAAAAGACTTCCACCCTCTGCTCTATTTTCCTCTCTACCACAATCTTCGCTGAATCGTGTCCTTAGCCCTGGAATCCTTTCTCCCTCACCAACCAGGTCTGTGGTGACATTTAGCATGGCAAATGGGGCCTATCACAGCAAACTTCGACTTGACCTTCCAGAGTCTTCTTGACCACTCCTCCTCACCAGCACACCCTGTGATTTAATCTGGAATACTAAAACACTGGCCATTGCCAGAACACAGAGTTTATTCAGTTTATTTGTATGGCAACAAATGTTATGCCTTCAGTTCTTTGCTTTTTTTCTGGCCAAATTCTATTTATTCTTTAACATATGCTCATTTGTTAATTTCCTTTTGGACGCCATTACTGACTCTCTTATTAGACAAGTGTGATCATTACTTCTATGTTTGCATTTCATACATTCAGCTATCACAACTTGTATTATTTTACACTACATCTGTTTACTTACATCTGTTCTCAGGGATTGAAATCCCTCAAAGAAAATTTATTATTTTTTCCCTAATTCCCTATGCTCAATACGATGCCTGACATATAGTAAATGCTTTGATAAATGCTTTTGGATAACTGATCAAATGGATAAATTGGTCACTTTAATGCCTTTCATACTGTGTTTTCATTCCAATTTCTATTTTTAAAAGTGGAACGTGACTAAATTGCTCCCATGATGGTGCTATTTGGTTCCCAGTTGTCGTAGGCTATATTCTTACAAGGGAAAAAAATCTCTCTCCAAGGGGACACACTGTCTGAAAACAGCCTGAGTGACATCGCCTTTGCTCTGGGTCAATGCAAATTAAAGGTGTTTCACAAAGACAAAAACCTAAACCTCTTCTTCCTCTTTCATCAGGAAACTCTCTATATGAGTAATTCCAAGATCTTTTCACTCTTTCAGCTAATTTTTAATTTTCCTTTTTTCCCCAGGTTTGGAGATGACATTCCAGGCATGGAGGGGCTAGGAACAGGTGAGCCACCAAAAGATATGGACTTTCACTCGGAATTTCACTACTATACACACTTTAGGCCTCAAAGGGCTGTGAAAAGTTAAAAGAAATACCTGAGGCAGCAGATCCTTGAAGGCATAGAAATGTGGGTTTTAATTTTACCTCCTAAGTAAGTGCACGTGTGCCCAGCGGAAACACACCTACAGGAATCAAGCTAAGGCCCAGAGTTACTAAACCCTCTTCTGTTAAGCAACTCTTGAGGACATATAATGGTTGAGTTGTAGACTTTCAATGTAGAAAGATTCTCAGGGTTAGTCCATCCCAACTTCATTATTTCTTCAGAAGAGAAACCTGAGACAGAGAGAAATTAAGGGACAATCTGAGGCCCCCGAGTGAGATATTGGAAAAAAGGGTGGGGCCTGGCAAACCACTATGTAACCAACTTCCTCTTTTTACACATCCTCTAGCACCCAGAGCAGGGCCTGCACCCTGAATGTATCCAATACGAAATTTCGGTTGACTAGAATAACTTGATTTGTTGGCTAATGAACACAAACTACCAGATGTTCCTCTTAATAATATTAAACTTTATTTTTTAGGGGAGTTTTAGGCTGACAGAAAATTTAAGCAGAAAGTATGGAGCTCCTACATGCCCCCTCTGCCACCTTCCTCCTCCTGCACATAGTTCCCCCTACTATTAGCATCCTGCATGAGTGTGGCACATTTGTTACAATTGGTGAACCAGTATTGGTAACATTATTATCAACTAACACTCATAGTTTATATTAGGATTCATTCTTTGTGTTGTCCAGTTCTATGGGTTTTGACAAATGCGCAACGTTGTGTATCCACCATTAGAGGTATATACAGAATATATGCTCTAAAAATCCCCTGTGTTCCATCTGTTCATCCCTCCTCCCACCTCCACAAACTCTTAACAACCACAAATCTTTTTACTCTCAAGGGTTTTGCCTTTTCCAGACTGTCATATGGTTGGAATCACACAATATACAGATTTTCCAGACTGATTTCTTTCACTTAGCAATGTTTATTCATTTAAGGTTCCTCCATGTCCTATGTGGCTTGACAGCTCATTTCTTTTTACCACTGAATAATATTTCATTGAATGGCTGTATCAGAGTTTGCTTATTTTATTGAAAGACATTTTGTTGCCTCCAAGTTTTCACAATTATGAATAATACTGCTATAAACACAATTGTGCATGTTTTTGTGTGAACATGCTTTAAACTCATCCAATATTCTTTTGACAAATGATGTAATCGGCAATCAGTGTCCTTACCAGGCAATTCTCAGTGTACTTGCTTTTTGCAGTCAAGTGCCACCCCTGGGATCTCAAATTCATTTTCTAGCTCCTTTATAGAGCTCATTTCACTGTTCTTCTAAATCAACTGCTTCTGTATTTTGGCCAGGTGTATAGAAGACCAGTAGGTTGGCTTTGGGCTGATGTTTAACTCTGCCAACATACTTGGAATACTAGAAAGAGCTTTACACTGAAGGGAGATTTGAAATCTTTGGCTTAGTTCTAGTCCCATCCTTGTAACTCTGATTTTTTTTTAATAGGTTTTTAATCTCTTTAGGTTCCAGTCAGCTTCTCTGTAATCCAGGGATAATAATATTTTATTGCCTGAAGTGAAAAATTGGATTAGTAGATGTCTTGAGATTATTTCTCAGTACGTGATTGGGCATTGTAGGCATTTCCAAATGTAAAGGAACAAAAGAGTGCATCAGAGAAGCCCAAGGAATGCATCTGAATTGGTAGGGGGTAAGAAGGCAGTGGATTTCCAGATTGTGGGGATTTAAAGTGCTTCTATTTCCCATTTTAACCCTAGGCCTGACTAGAATTCCACTTGTGTTCCTTCCGTAGTGGTTGTGCTTTGGGGAGACCCCGTTTGATCAGTGATATGCACCCCCTCAGGCTAGCTCCAGTCAAAAGCCTTGGGTAATCGCTTCAAAGAGGTACAGAATGAAACCAGTGGAAATGCCTACTAAGTGGAGTCTGTTCTGGGGGCATCAGAACCCAATTGGTCTGATCCTTTCTGGGCTGCAGGGCCATTCTAGATAACTTCCTGGTTGCTGAGACAACAAGTAGGAGAGAGGAGTGAGGTGTCTCTGCCCAAAGGATGTCTTTCTGAGCAGAAGAGGCTCTGAAGGGTTGGGGTGGTGGTGGTGAGGCGGACTTACAAGTTCTTCTTCCCTCTTCTGCAGATATCACGGTGATTTGCCCCTGGGAGGCGTTCAGCCACCTGGAATTGCATGAGCTTGCTCAGTTTGGGATCATCTGATGCACCTGAGGTTCTGCCACTTTCAACAGCATCTGCTGTAATTTTGCTTACTTTTGCCCTATTGATCTGCCAGAGTCTTGAAATTCAGCTGTTCGGAAGTGGTTTCTTCAGCTTACACAGTCATTTCCCCCTAAATTGCTATGAAGAGTTCTCTTGGTGTGAGATTCTCTCTTGCCCTATAGTTCAGCTCAGAACAATGGATGCAAATAGACTTTTGTTAGGACATTTCAAATTTCCTATCAGCTGGTTAGAATTCAGTGATAAGGTCTTGAAATTTTGTTTATCGGTTAAGTCCTTCAAATTTAGTTTTTGCCAGGCAGTCGCTACAATTAATAGTAGTTTTTAAGATAACATTTTTTCACCCCCCCCCTTCCCCTTCTCATTTAATAAAGGAGATACTTACCTTGAATCTTATGATGAAGTCGTATTAAATGCTATATACAAATATCTGATGCCCTCTTCTGAAAGTCAGTTCAGCAAAGAGGGCACAGTCGTACAGGAAATAAACACAATGCATGTAAAAGAGCATAGGAATAAAGTCAAGTTCTGATTCCACTTTGTAACTTGTAAATCGTACATTTTCTGTGTCTAAATTTGGAGACGGAAACTCAGGAATCTGTTAACGTGAACCTTCCTTTTAGTGTCCTGGCTCAGTTGATTGAAAATATTTATATGCTACGGAATTTAGACTCAGATGGGACAGGTAGTTGAACCCTCTGAATAAAATGATGGTTTGCTTCACCTCTGAGGTTGTGTCAAATGTAATGTGCACATAGCCATCTTTCCCCAATACTTTCACGGCAATTGTGCAATTCAATTACTGCCCCTACATGACCTGGATGCCTTGGGTACTAGCAGTATTGATTTCTTCACTTCGGTTTCATAATCTGTGGTAAAAGAATGGGGAAAATTAACTGAAAAGAAAGACAGGGTTACAGAGACAAAGAGATCTGGGTTCTAATCCTGGCTTGACCAGTACATTACTCTGCAATTTTGGACAAAAATCTTTCGGCTTGGGTCTTCTGGTTTGCCTGAATTAGGCCATCTAGGTTCACGGTATTGATAATTCCACAACTTTGAGGTCTGCAGAGTGTGAGTGTGAAAATCAAAGAAGCTCAGCACTCAAGAAAATGTCTTGTGCTGCAGGCTCTGCACTGTTTTGCACAAATGACCTAGTTACCTCTGGCCAAAACATTAGAAGCCCAAGGGAGGAATCTGGATTGGTTGGGGTAAGGAGATGTCCAGACCATGGGAATTTAAAGCACTCCTATGTTTCATTTTAATTCTTGGCCTGGCTAGAAGTCCATTGCTGTTCTTCCTTAGTAGAGAAGAGGGGCACCTGGGTGGCTCAGTTGGTTGGACATCCATCTTAGGTCATGATCTCATGGTTCATGAGTTTGAGCCCCATGTTGGGCTCTATGCTGACAGCTCGGAGTCTGGAGCCTGCTTCGGATTCTGTGTCTCCCTCTCTCCCTGCTACTCTCCAGCTCGTGCTCTGTCTCTCTCTGTCTCTCAGAAATAAACATTACAAATTTTTTAAAAAAAGAAAAGAAAAAGTACAGAAGAAAAAATAAAGCATAAAATCTAAGAGTTGGAACTGTGACATGCAGGAAGTACAGTGATGATGTATAGGCACTTCCCCTCTAGCAGGAAGTCCTGCTTCCACTCATGCTCCTATTTTCAAGTCAGAGACTCCACTTGATGGCCAGAGCCTCCGGGTGTGCTTGTTCATTCCCGTGCCTTTCAGGTAGGGAGGTCTGTGTTCTTCTCCAGTTCAGTGAGATTTCTCCATTGGATTACTTTGCAAATGTTTCCTAAACATTTTAAGAATGCACCCAGAGGAACATATTCAATGGTCAGGCTAGAGAAAGATCTAGAAACCATGCTGCATGAAAAATTGTTGAAGGAACTGATAATATTTAGGCTAGATGAGAAAACCATAATTGCCAGCAAATATTTGAAAAGTTGTAATGAGTGGGATGAAGCAGGTCTATTTTGTGAAGTATAGCATTTAGTGGTAAGCTAGATCAGATATAATTGAAAGCCATTCAAATTCTAGAATTCTGTCCTTTCCATTTCAAATTCTATGTCTACCATTTCTATTATTCCTAATAAGAAACAAGAAAACCTTTCTCATATAAATAGCACACATATGAAAGAGAATAAAGGTAAATCATGGTCTCCGTCAAAGTCCTGGCAGCAGAAATGCCATACTCAGAGTAACTGAGGAAATTTTAACAAAGGAACTATTTAAGGCTTGGGGTGGGGAGAGTGCCTGGGTGGCTCAGTGGTCGGACTTCAGCTCATTCATGATCTCGTAGTTCATGAGTTCGAGTCCAGTGTTGGGCTCTGTGCCGACAGCTTGGAGCCTGGAGCCTGCTTTGGATTCTGTGTCTCCCCCTCTCTCTACCCCTTCCCTGATCACGCTCTGTTGTCTCTCAAAAATAAATAAACATTAAAAAATTTTTTTAAACGCCTGGAAAAGGCCTGGCTGGCTCAGTGGGTAGAACATGTGACTCTTGAGCTTGAGTTCATTAGTTCAAGTCCCACATTGGGTGTAGAGCTACCTTAAAAAAAAAAGGAGAGAGTAAGGTAAGAAGGCTTGGGAAGGGTTAAGGAATATCTGAAAAAGATAGGACAGTAACTTGGGGCTGGCTACAGTGTTGAAACTACAATATTTCAAACCCTAGGCCTGAAGGAATCCCAGTAGGTCTTCTCTCTAAGAAAGGCCACTGAGGGGGCTGTAGAAGGACACAGCCACCTCACAGGGATCCTGTGAGTAATCAGGAGGGAGTGGGGATGAGGCTGATAAATAACCCAATGTTATTCTTCTCTCATTCTCTACTCTTCTGCGGATGCCTCCCATTAGATAAACCCAATTGGAAGTCAAAGGACAAAGGAGCCCATTGACATTGTCTAAAGTTGATTCCAACAACAGGGATCAGGTGAAGAAGGGTAGAGAGTGGAGGGGCAAATGGGAATTATCCAGCTGGGCACTGTATCAAAGAACAGAAACCATTCGTCCACCAGAGCTTGTTAGTTGGAGTTGGGAAATAAGCCTGTGTATGCGCAAAACCTAAGGTATGTGTAAACCAAAGGTGGAGGAAGGATAATGTCAGGCAGAACACAGCAGAAAAAAGAGAACAATCCCAGAAGGAAGTTATCATAGCATTCCGCGATTTGGAGGATTTTTTGAAATGTTCTAACACTTTCTTGATAATAAAAACCATTGAGGATTTCTTGTTAAAAACACAAAACTTGGGCCACATTTTGGATTTTCTGAAGAAAAGTCTCCAAGGGTGAGATCTAAACATCTTTTGTTTTCAAGAAGGACTCCAGGGGATTCTCACATTTGTACCACCTTGAAAACACTGATGCCATCCAAGCCTACGTTAGGAAATGTTAGGAATTAGAGAATTCTAATAACATCCAGGTGACTGGTTTCACTGGGCCTACTTGCCATAAAAACATATGTAAATTATGTGAGAACAGGGGCTACCATTTATGTGTTCTGACTCTTTTAGACTAATAGACATGCCTCATGACTTCAGACCTAACCCAGTTAAATGCTTCTCAAATTGTACAGAATGTCAGAGTTCAGAAGGTAAGTGTTAGACTGAGGCAGTTCCAAGAAATATTGGGCCAAATAGGCACCATTACTCCTGGGGTGGACTTCTTACCATTGTCTCACATGGCTGCCCTCTGTCTGTAGTCAATGTCACTTTCTGTCCTCATTTGTCCCCTCTGACTGGAGTAGAGGGGACCAGGGAGGGAGAGAGCTTTGTCTCAGCAGGTGGAGGCCGTGACCTTCACTTATCCGTCACCCCTTTTGTATTTGTTCCCATCAATGGGTAGAAGTTGGGGTTGATGGTGCTGGTGATGTAGGCAGCAACTCCCATTCTAGAGCTCAGGAGCGTTAGTCAGAGCAGAAAAAAGTGTGTAAGGAGGAAATGCTCTTCTGGAGGGCCCCACTGTGGGCAAATATACACAGTTGTTACTAAACAATTGAGACTGTGCAGTTGACCTCTAATATTTTTCTTTGCACCATGAGAAAAACAAGAATCACTATAAACTGAGAAAAGGATGGAGAGTATTTTCTCAACAACTAAAGAAGTGAAGGGAAAACACACATAGATAAGACTAATCAATAAGACTAATATCTTGCACAAGAGGAAAACCAATAACATAAGACTGGCAACACAACAACTAATATTATGAGAACAGAGATAATATGACACTGAATTTTTTTTTTTAAAAAGACGTATTTTATAAAAGGCTAGAGGGAAAGGCTTATTTACACGAGCCACAAAAATTGTGTATGTGTATAAACTAGCACAGTGCTTTCTGCAACTCAAAATGAAGTATTTGACTTTCTTCTTTTTCAAGGGCAGAGCCAGGCTGATGAAAACTGAAATTTAAAACCAGATTCATAAACCAATTGTGCGCATCAGTCACACCATGTCCTTATGATAAAATAATCATGAGGCTCGGGTTCTGCCTGGCTGAGCTGCACAGGATCTGCTAGACATCTTCTTGGTCTCAGTGTTTGAGAATAAAGCAAAGATATTGGATTAAATAATTGCTAAGGTCGCTTGCAGCTCAAAATTCTAAAAACCAAGTAATAAATCTAAGCATATTTCAAACATGAAGAAACCGTTCTCTTTCTGGCCAGAAGTCCTAAGGCACTGTTTCCAGCTCTTTTCATGTATAACACTGCCACCTGCTGTGATGAATGAACACTTCATGAACTTGAAGACCATTTGCAATGGAAAACTTTTAAGTCCATTGTGCTAGTTCTGAATTTGTTCCCACTCATTGGCCAATTTAAAATGGACCACTTGGTTATTCATGTGTATCAAGTGCATGTTTATTCAGGCATAAGATAAACATTAAAGGAGTATACATGCGAATGAGGTAAGTTTCATTTACCCAATGCTTTCTGTCTCCCTCCTGTTCTTAGTTAATCCTTGTTATTAGTTTGTTGTACATACTTCCAGAGACAATGTTATGTGTATACATTGTTTTCTTTGCATGATGATAGCATACTGTATTCACCATTCTATACCTTGCTTTTCTACCTATCTTATCTTGGGGATTGCTTCATGTTCGTTCATTTTCATACACCTCATAGGTTCCATTTATATGATTGAATTCTAATTAACTTATTTAGTCTCATACTGATGGTCGTTTAGGATATGTTTAGACTCTTACGTCTTTCATTAATTGTCTGCACATGTATGACACTTTTGCACAGATTTATCTCCAGGGTAAATTCTTAGTAGTAGAATGGATAGATTCTGAAGGAAAGAGATTGCCAAATTAGCCTCCAAATAATTTGTAATTGCTAACACAAAATGCACAATTATATACACTTTCCCTAACACTCTTGTCTACACAGATTATTAAATTTTTATTTTGCCTGAGAGTGAGCAAGTTTTCATGTTTAAAAATCACTTTTGGGGTGTCTGGGTGGTTCAGTTGGTTAAGCATCAGACTTCGGCTCAGATAATGGTCTAACCGTTCAGGAGTTCGAGCCTCATGTCGGGCTCTGTGCTGACAGCTTGTAGCCTGGAGCCTGCTTTGGATTCTGTGTCTCCCTCTCTCTCTCCCTGCTCATGCTCTCTCTGTCTCTCTCTCTCTCTATCAAAAATAAATAAACATTAAAAAATGTTTTTAAACAAATAAAAAATCACTTTTACATCTTTATGAATTGTCTTCTTAAGAGCGTTGCCTGTTTTCCAAAAAAATGATTGATCTTTGTACTGAATTATAAGATACTGGTCTCTATTTTCCTATCAATCTATCTGAATGGAAATATTTGTCTTTATCTGTAGTAAAAACATTTTTCCTATTTGGTTTCTTAGTTTTTTATTTTCCTTTATATTATTTTTTATCAGGTAGACCTTTATTTATTTATTTATTTATTTATTTATTTATTTATTATCTATTTATATTTTGAGAGAGAGAGAGGGAGAGAGTGCCCACATGCATGCAAAAGGGGGAGGGGCAGAGAGAAAGGAAGAGAGAGAATTCCAAGCAGGCTTCACTCTGTCAGCACAGAGCCTAACATGAGGCTCGATCTCATGAACCCTGAGATCATGACCTGAGCAGAAATCAAGACTTGGTCACTTACCTGACTGAGTCACCAAGGCGACCCTGATTTTAATGACCTCTGTATAGTTTTGTTTTACTTAGGTTTTCCCATTCCAAATTTGCAAAAAAAAAATTTCATGTTTTCTCCCAAGTTTTTTCTTTCATGTTTTACTTTAAATCTTGGATTCATCTGAAAGTTATTATTGTAGAATGTATTTTTTCCCAGGTAAACGGCCGTATATCCTAATGGGATTTATTTATTTAACAACACATGTTCCCATTAATTTACTGAATTTCTGTATTTATCACAGTGGCTCTATTTCTGTCATTTTATGTAGATCTATTTCTAAATAGCTACCCACTTCAGAGTATGTTATAAGACCTGAGAAAACTTCCATTGCCTCTTTATGATTCTTTTTCATATATTTTCTGGGTATTATTGCATATTTATTTTTTCATGTATAATTTAGAATCAGCTTGTCTAGCTCCTTCCACTCTCATCCTGTGTGTGAACCCTCCTAAAAAATTACCTTGGAATTCTTTTTATTGTGGTAAAAAACACATATAAAATTTACCCTCTTACATTTTTGTGTACAATATTGTTAACTATAAGTACAATGTTGTATAGCAGATCCCTAGAAATGGCTCACCTTGTATGACTAAAACTCTATACCTATTAAATAGCAGCCTCCCAATACCCACCCCCAACCTGACCCTGGTAACCACCATTCTATTTTGTCTTTCTGTGACTAACTTATTTAACTTAGCATAACATCCTCAAATTTCATCCATGTTGTAGCATATGACAATATTTCCTCATTTTTCATGGCTGAATAATATTTCATTGTATGTATATTCAACATTTTCTTTATTCATTCTTCTATCAATAGACATTTAGCTTGTTTCCACCTTCTAGCTATTGTGCATAATGCTTCAATAAACATGGAAGGGTGTGCAAATGTCTCTTTGAGATGCTAATTCAAATATTTTGGATCATATGATAGGTCTGTTTATTTTTTGGGAGCCTTCCATACTTTTCCACAGGAGCTTCACCATTTTACCTTCCCACCAAAAGTGCACAAGGCTTCCAACTTCTCCACATCCTTGCAAACACTGATTTTCTGGGACATGTTTTTGTTTGTTTATTTTTTATAATGGTTATACTAACAGGTATGAAATAATATCTTATTTGTGGTTCTGATTTGCATTTCACTCATGTTTTGTGATGTTGGGTATGGTTTAGTGAGGTTTTCACATACCTGTTGGCCATTTGTTATGTTTTCTTTGGAGAAATGTCTATTCAAGTCCTTTGTCCATTTATTAATCAAGTTATTTGGGATTTCTTTTTCTTTCTTTTTTTTTTTTTTCTTCTTCTTCTTTTTTTTTTCTTTTTGGTATTGAATTGTAAGAGTTCATTATGGGCATTAATCTCTTACCAGATATATGGTTTTTAAATATTTTCTCCTATTCAATAGGTTTCCTTTTCATTTTGTTGACTGTTTCCTTTGCTGTACATAAGCATTTTAGTTTGATGTAGTCCCGCTTTTCTATTTTTGTTTTTGTTGCCTGTGCTTTAGGTGTTATATCAATGAAATCATTACCAAGACCAATGTTATGAAAGATGTCGTCTAGGTTTTCTTCTAGGAATATTATGGTTTTAGGTCTTTAAGTCTTGATACTCATTTTGAGTTGATTTTTATGAATGGTGAAATATAGGGTTTAATTTCATACTTTTGCATGTGGATATACAGTTTCCCCATCACCATTTGTTGAAGAGACTATCTTTCCCCATTGGGTAGTATGGCACCCTTGTTGACCATTTGACTGTATTGGTTTACTTTTGGGCATTCTATTCTGTTCCAATGATCTATATGTCTGTGGTTATGCCAATACCACACTGTTTTGATTACTGGGGTCTTGTAATATGTTTTCAAATGAGGAAGTCTTGGGTCTCCATGTTTGCCCTTTTTCAAGATCATTTTGGCTATCGGGGGACCTTTGTGATTCTAGATGCAATTAGGGATTATTTTTTATATTTATGTCAAAACACTATTGAGATTTTGGTAAAGATTGCATTTAACTTACAGATTGCTTTGGGTAGTATGTACATTTTAACAATACTAAGTCTTCCAATCCATGAACATGGGATATTTAAAATTTTTTTTTTATCCATTCAATCACTCTATGTCTTTTCACTGGAGAATGTAATCCATTTTCATTTCTGATAAGGAAGGACTTACTATTGCTCTTTTGTTAAATGTTTTTTGTCTGTCTTGTAGCTTTTTTGCCCTGTCTTCCTCTCTTGCTAATTTCTTTTTTATTTCATTGATTTTATATCGTGATATGCTTTGATTCTTTTCTTATTTTTTTTGTGTGTATCTTATATAAGTAATTTTTTTCTGGTTATCATACTTATAATAATCTATTTTAAGCTGATATCTTAAACTTCAATGGCATACAAATACTTTACACTTTTACTCCCCTTTTCTATGTTATTGATGTCGCAAATTACATCTTTTCATATTGTGTATCCCTGAACATATTTTTATAGTTATAGTTCTATTTTTGTATTTTAACTTCTATACCAGAATAAAGGTGATTAACATATGACCATTACAGTATTACAATATTCTTTATTTTTCTCTATATTTACTGTTATCAGTAAGGTTTATATTTTCATATGCTTTTGTGTTGCTGTTTAATGTCTTTTTGTTTTCATTTGAAGAACTTCCCTTCTATTTCTTGAAAGGTATTGTGTCTGTTTACAAAATGTTGGACCAAATAAAGTGCTGACCTTGAGTGGAACAAATTAGTTTTTGAAAATAAGCTGACATTTGCCAAAAGAAAAAAAAAAATACATATACATTTTGGTATTTTCCAAATCCTCTCAACTTGAAATTATTTTATTTATTTAGTTAGTTATTTTGGCCCGAATAATGTCATGGTGGAAGGTTGTGAGATGCAGACAAGGAAGATAATGATCAGAACAGGAAAAAGAAGCAAATGGTATACTTTGGTTATAGCAATTCAATAGACCCTCTGATAGACATTTTTGGAGGCTTATTAGGATGAGACCCAGCCAAGACAAACTCTGGAGTCACAGAGATAAAAGACTTGCTTCTCCAAATGTATTTTCTCATCTGTAAAGTGGAGAAAGTAGCATCTGTTTCATGGGGGTATTTTTTGAAGATTATATGAGATAAGAATGTAATACCAAGCTCATAGTAAATGCTCAATGATCACAGTATAATTGCTATTGTCATTGTTATTATTATCATGAATCTCTTGCTCTCAAGATGCTTATAGCCTAGCACAGGGCACGGTTTGATATGAAATCACACTGAAGGGAGCCATCAACTACATGACAGTACTGGTAGATGTGTCTGTGGGGGATGAGTTTTGAACTTAGGAAGAGTAATAATTTAGGTGAATCTGTCCATTGCTCTCCATTTCTATAGTCTTCTGGATCAATTATTACAACCAACTTCAAATAATCCTTCTGTTCTCACCCCTGTCCCCCAATTCATCCTTCAGATTGCAGCCATAGTGTCTGTTTTCCCAGAACTTAGAATGTAAACTCCACGAAAAAAGTGACCTTAAAGTATTATTCTTGGCTGTTTTCTCAGTGTCTGTCATGGAGTCAGGCAGACAGTAGGCACTCAATAGATATTTGTTGAATTAATGAATAAGTAATGAAGTAAAAGACTCTGGCCCTAACATTGCTATCCTAGCCTAAAGGAACCCTCTTTCATGTTGACTTTGTATTCATGAGAGCTCACTTGGCAAAACTGGCAAAATATTATGCTGATCTAGATGAGCATTGTACTCTCAGCTGAAACTTCTACATATACTCTCTCTCTTCCTAAAAATCAAGAAACATCATGAACAATGTCAGTTAAAGACATATCAACAGCACCTTGCTTGCATATCCTTCACTGGCTTACCAAATTCTATTGATTTATGTTTTTAGGAATCGCCATAGAGTAAATGAATGCTTTGTTTTCAATTAGAGACCACAAAATTTTAGAGCATATTAGCTTTTGTTTTTAGCTCTATTATGTAACATTCTGTCTAGAGGTAGAGAGAAGGGCATTAGGATAATTGAAGAGTTAATTCACAAAGCCTCTGGTTTTGTCCTTTATACATCTATTATTCAAATATTTTAAAAAAATTTTTTTAGGGAGAGAGAGAGAGAGAGATTGTGAGTGGAGCAGAGGGATAGAGGAAGAGAGAGAGAGAGAATCCCAAGCAGGCTCCATGCCCAGTGTGGAGCTCAATGTGGGGCTCAATTCCACAACACTTTGGCCACGACCTGAACCAAAAGTAAGAGTCAGATGCTCAACTGACTGAACAACCCAGATGCCCCTCAACATTTTTATTAATATTTTTGAACACTTAGGAAAATATTGTGGTAGCCAATTTTGTCTCACACTTAAATATCTGATACGGCCAATTACCTTAGTGCTGAATTATTCTCTTTTTTTTTTAAATTTTTTTTTAACGTTTATTCATTTTTGAGACAAAAAGAGACAGAGCATGAATGGGAGAGGGTCAGAGAGAGAGGGAGACACAGAATCTGAAACAGGCTCCAGGCTCTGAGCTGTCAGCACAGAGCCCGACGGGGGGCTCGAACTCACGGACCGTGAGATCATGACCTGAGCCGAAGTCAGACGCCCAACCGACTGAGCCACCCAGGCACCTCTCTCATTTTTAATTATGTGGTCCTATAGATCTTCCCTTTGAAGTGGGACAGTCTCATTTTACACATAATGTCCGGAGACCCAGGAGATAACTAATTCCTGGTTTAACACTTTAGCTCCCATTATGAGCTCCAATATTTTCCCATGTTCTTCATAGCAAACATGGACAGATGAAATATATATTTTTATATACACAGATTTATATACAGATGCTATAGAAGTACATGTATATGTAGTGTACCTATAGTACACATATGTATGTGTGTGTGGTCTCAGATGAGGCAGTAGAAAAATTGACATAGAGGTGAAAGAAGAAATGGATATTCATTTAACATGTTCTAAGTGTCTGATGACTTATTACCCCCTTTTAGTTGTGAGAATAACAATGCAATATGTGCATTGTTAATAGCATTTTACACCACAGGAGAGTATGTCTTAGCAAGGTTAAAATAACAGAACTATGATTAAAATTCTGGTCTTTGAACACAAATTGAAAAGTTCTTTTCATTACACCTACTATTTGCCCAGGATGAAAAAGGACTTGAACTACATTGAACATTCAAGTATAAATTATTGTTCCATGGAAATGCAAAGAGTAGTTTGAAGGGGATGCTTGGGTGGCTCGGTTGGTTAAGCATCCTATTCTTGATTTTGGCTCAGGTCAGGATCTCATGGTTTGTGGGTTCAAGCCCAGCATCAGGCTCTGTGATGAATGTGGAGCCTGTTTAGGATTCTCTCTCTCCTCACTCTGCCCCTCCTCCACTCACACACTCTCTCTCCCTGTCTTTTCCTCTGTCTCAAAACAAATGGTAAATAAACTTAAAATAGTTTGGAGGTGTTCTAGGAATAAGATATATATGGCCTCAAGTAAAACATATTCTATTATGTGATGACATTTCTGCTTGAAGTTTGGAAAAATTTACATAAATTTAATAAACATTTTCAGTATCAACTTTTCAAAAGACTCTGTGTGTTATAGAACGAACTGTACTCCCCTCAAAAGAATTGTGAAAGTCCTAATTCCCAGTGCCTGTGAGTGTGACCTTACCCGGAATTAGGGTCTTTGTAGATGTAATCAATATGAGATAATATTGGAGTAGCTTGGGACTATAATTCAATATGACCATTGTCCTAAGAAAAGGGAATTTGGGACACAGACACTGACACACAGGGAAGATGGCCCTGTGAAGATGAAGGCAGAGATTGAAGGTAGGCTTCCAGAAGCCAAGAAACAGCTGATAGTGTCAGAAGCCAGATGAGGCAAGGAAGGACCCTTCCTTAGTGGCTTTGGAGGGAGCATGGACCAGCTGGTACCTTCATTTCAGACACTAGGCTTCAGAACTGTAAGAGAATAAATTTCTGTTGCTTTAGTCACCCAGTTTCTGGTACTTTGTTATGGCAGCCCTAATTGCCTTTGCTATGGCTGTATGGAAATTAATACACTGTTAGTTCTGGAAAGGAATACAGAAGCTAATTATTTATTCATTTACCAAATTTTTGAGTGCCAGCTTATGCCAGGTTCTCTTGCACAGGAAGAATACGCACTGCAGACATAATGAACAAAAACAGACATGATCCTTGCTTTTGTGGCACTTACACTCTAGTTGGGGAGAAATAAAATAAATAAAGATGACATACAGAAAAGTAAAATTTCAGCCGTGGTTAGGTTTGTAATTATCTCTAGTACTTAAAACTATAAGTATACATAATGGGGAAGTAATCAGATAAGGTTGTTGGGACAGACATTCTTGAAGAAATGACAACTGAAGTGAGATCTAAAGGAAAAAATCTCATTATCCAGATGATGGGTTAATGAGGATGTGGTGAAATATACCAGGCAGAGGGTAGAGCACATACAAAGGTCCAAGGAGGAGTGAGCTTGACAAAGTTCAAGGACTGAAGCAGAGACCTTTGAAGCAGGAGTGTAGGGAGGCAGAAGGAACACATTGTAGGGCGAGACTGGAGAGACAGAGGGAATCAGACAATGTGTCTGGAAGGTCACGCCAAGAGTTAGTTAGACCTTTATTTATCCCTCCTAAGAGCATGTTAGAGAAAGCCAAGGTATACACGTTTAGTCCAAAGAAAAGAGCTAGTGGCTGATGGTGTGTTTGTGCCAGATTATGTCCTCGGTTCTTCCTACTCAGATTTTCCAGTGTCCTGAGACCCAGGAAGAGATGCTGTAATCAGAGACTGTGTCACTGAAATCCGGGAGGAGCACTGAGAGGACAAGGGGGCATGAGCATATTTAAAGCCTAGGCGGTTACAGCTTCAGTGGTTCGGAGAGAGTGTTCCAGGGACGCTGCACAAGAGCAACACCACAACATCTGCATCTTTGGGAGTCAGCCTTGCCCCAGAGAGCAAGAGAGAAAGAAAAAGGCAAAGAAATTGTGAAGGTCGGTTTTAAGTATCAGCTTGACAAGGCCATAGCACCTAGTTACTCAATCAAACACTAACGAATAGGCCAGGAAGAAATTTTGTAGTTGTGATTAACATCTACAATCAATCGATTTAAATAAAGGAGATTATCCTTGCTAATCTGGGTGAGCCTGATCCAATCAATTATCAAGCCTTGAAAGGAGAACTGACATTGCCCTTAAAAAAAAGTTTGGCCTGTGGACTGCTGCATCAGTTTCTACCTGAGAGTTTCCAGCCTTCACTAAAGATTTCAGGCTTGCCTAGCCAGCCCCCACAACCACATACACCAATTTCTCACAACTTCTGTGTAAAAATGTATTAATGCTTAAGTCTACTCATTGTTTCTCCGCTAGGACACTGACTGATATGGACATGAAGGTGCTGAGAGGTATGGTTGATGAAGCACCTGTTGGGGATCTCAAAATTAAGTGGCGGGGTTAGGTTAGTGAGCAGCAGACCGAATTTCCCACAGGAGGAGTGGAGGTCCAAACCAGAGAAATATGGTTTTGTGATCGTTATTTTCAAAATATGTTAACATTCAGGCTGTTATGATCCGTGGCAATGTCGTTCCGTGTTATTGGACAGGTTTAATGATGGTGAAAGTGGGGGGCAGTAAGCCTGTCTCTGAATGTTATTTATGGCCTTATTGAGCTTTCCTCAAAACATTTCTCTTAGTTCTTTATGCTTTGTAATTTCTACCAGCAAGATTAGGAGACTGCCAGCTTGTGGACATTTAGCTTCATAGTCTAGTGCTAACAAAAACAAATACATAAACAAACACATGTGCACAAATGTTCTTGAGACCTGTTAAAATGGGAACAGACTTTAAATTATTCACTGCATGACCTCATTTTACAGAAGGAAAACTTGAGGCACAGAGGATGAAGTGGTGGGTCACTCATGATATTTTCATTTGACCAATTTGATCAGCCATTTTGAAACTTTAGCTACGTGCTCCTCCAGGGCTCAAAATGGATTAAGACAGGCTAAAGGCGCAGGTTGGACAGATACGAGATTTGGGGTGAGAATAAGGATAGATGAGGTTCAGAAGAGGATGAGGCCGAGGGATGGTTCTTAACACATGGTTTTATTGTAAAATTAGTGTTAAAAATCAGTGTAAAATACATATTTGATAAAATGGAAGAGCTTGTTCTAAATAGTAAAATGCCCCTCATACCCTTTCTGTTCTCTACTTCCTAGAGGCAACTCTTTATCTGCTTCTATTTTTTATCATCTCATAGTTACCAAGATAACTTAAAATTATAGGCTTCTGTCTTTATTTAAACAATATTTAGAGACTCCTTGTGATAAAAGATGACATATTAACTCTTATCATTGGCTACTTCCCTTAGCCAATCTCATTTCCTATATTCAATACTTATTATTTTTAGATTTTCTATTCATTATCACTATTATTTCAATGATACAGTTCAGTGACGTTCCATCTTCTACCAGCTTTAGTCATTATCTTGAATCTTTGCTTATTTAGGATGACATTCCTAGGGTTTCACCCCTCTCTCCAAATTTCTTTCTTCTTTTGCCCATTATGTCAGCCACAACTTTTCTTTTATATTCTCAGGATTTTCAATATTAACATTCTGTTCACTAGCCCTACCTGAATCTTCTATATTTTGCCTATAAATTGATTCTAAAAACAAAACTAATCAACAACAGTTACATTATTGTGACTATATAATTTCCTCCCGCCCCTCAAAGTGGGGTCAACTAGTATGCTTAGTAAACATCTCTTCTCTACTCATTCAGTGTCTACATTTCTGGACTGCTCAGGGAAACATCTTTCCAGTATAAAGGTCAAAAAGAATTTCTTCCTCTACACATCATTAGTTATTTAAGGTCCTGTAAAGTTTTTTGTTTCATTTATTTGTTTACTTGTTAATTATCTTGTTTGGTTTTTTTTGTTTTGGCAAAAAAACAATATACTACATCATACTCTCATAGTTTATCTAGCTTCATGATTATTTTGTTTATTGTGTCAAGTCCTCCAACTCTGGGGGACACTTCCCTACCAGAGCCTCTATCCTATTGGGCCTATCTGGACTGGCTTGTTTCCAAGCTCGGAGCATAGCTATGTTGTTCCAGACATACTCTTTTCTACATCAAATTCGTGTTTTCCTTCCTGGAAATATTTACGATTATTTTTTGTTGTTGGTGCTCTAAAATTTACAAGGATTTTTCACTCACTCTACTCAGCAATTAGGAAATCCTTCTCTGCTGAAAATGTCTTTCCCAATTTTGGAGATTTTTTTCTGCCTGCTGTGTCTTTGGTAATATTCTTTCCCCCATTTTCTCTGTTCTCTCTCTCTGAGATTCTAAGTCAAAAGATGGTTTCTCTAGTTCTCCTATGTTTTCTGTCATATTATATTTCTCCTTTTTGTTTTGCTTATGTTTCTTGATATTTTTGTCCTTTATTTTTCCTATAGTTTTGTGGGGTTTTTTTCTATCCTATTTTCAACCTCTTTAGCAGTCTCTGCTTTGTCCTTTTTCTGCACATCCTGTTGGTGGAAGTCAAATCGTTTTGTATACGTGAGTTCTCTTCTTTTCCCTGTGGTTATTTTGTTGTTGTTGATGATGATCTTTTTTTTTTTTTCTTTATGTTGCTGTACTTTTTCACATATCTAGTTACCTTTGGTTTGTTTCTCCATATTTAAGAATGAAGGATGGGATCTGGTAAAAGCACCTCCCCTGTTTTACTGGTTTCTAATATTGGCTTTCAGATATTAGAGTATTCCACTGAGTGGAAATTCTGAGAGGGACTTCTGTTTATAAAGGCAGAGCTTGTGCAATGGCAAGCTTAGCTTTACGATGAGAAGATGTGAGGGTGGCTGTCAGGTGTGGTTTCCCCAAAAGTCAGAGTGAGGAGACTTGACTGTGAGTGTCAACATCATACTAGAAGTCTTAGCTCCCCAGACTTGCAAATGTCAGCAATGAGAGAGAAGAAGAGAGCAAAATTTCACTGGTAACCTCTTCTCTGTCTATATTTCCAGTAAATCTGTCTATTTCCAGGCTCCTAATCAGTCCCTCCCCCTGAGCTCAGAGCCCCTCTGATATTCTAGTTGGCAGATGGTGGCATCCCCCACCCCCTTCATCTTCCAACACAGCTCCCTCATGGAACATTCCAGGCCATGACTTCTTTTGCTATAGTCCATCAATAAACTCCCATCTGCGTTCTATCTTTCAAAGATTTACTAAAATCTCTTATGTATTGGTTGTTCTTGCCCTCTATCTGTACTCTTTTCTTGAGTCTGTGTGTGTATATTTCTGAAATACTTCAATCTATTCTGGGAGATATGGGACATAAAGGCATGTACCTTTGATGTTAAAATGTTGTATTTTATTAGTTCTAGTGTGTGCTTTTCTGATTCTTAAAAAAATAATCTTCCCACAATTTGTTTTTTATGATGTCGGTTTCAGGACACAGAAATTATTTCATACATATTTTGTTGAGTAAGGATCTACAAAGGAACTTGGAGATGGTTTCTGTTCCTTCCAAATAATAAATCAAGGACAGTCTGAGGCCCTCTATGCATTCTGGAACATGATATGCACTTTGGTACATAAAAATACAACGTATTGTTGCTGCCTTCTGGAACCATAAATGATAGTGGCAGGGACAAAGTTATTCAGGAAAACAAGAATCAATAAAAGACATTATATAATTAAATCCCAAATTGTATAAAATAGGCTGATTGTCTTTTAACCTCTTTCATCAAGACTGAGAGCCATGAAGACTTGAGACAGTGTGGATGCCTCCCTAGAGGAGCTAGAAGCTGAGTTGGCATAAATAGGACCATAGTTAGAGAGAGGGTGGGCAGATGGGAATGATCAAGGCACAGAGGACCCAGTGAGGGCCAGCGTATTATGGTCTAGTGAATGAGACAAAACCCAATCGAATGTGTGGAATCACTTTTTTGGTCAATAAACACTAACTGAGCATCTCCTATGTGCAAGTAAGGTATTGTGTTGGGCACCAGATGGGTAAAACAGTGAAAGAAATCCTTGTCTCTTTCTGTTTATAGAAATAGATACAGCTGATGGGAGCATGAGAACATATGTTAAGACAGCTCCCAATTTAGGTCTTCCAGTCTCCTCATTTGTAAAACAAAGATGTTAGATGGGTGATAGAATCTCTAAGCCTCCTTTCAATGATTATAACTTATGCAACAATCACATTTAGAAGTACTTCAAGTTGTTGGCTTATTCTGTTTCAGATCTAGGCGTTTTCAAACTGCTGCAGATGCATGGCAAGAACAGGCAGATCATCAATATTCATTAGTTTTTCAAAGATAAATATTAGTGGATAGCAATATAATGATTAGTCTTTTCATCATTGTAATTGGTTTGATAACATTGTAACAAGGTATTAAAGCACTTACCACTAAGACAGTCTGATGGTGAAAATACAGAGGGACTGTGGATTTGGACAGGGCTAAATTTACTGTTCTTTGCTGATCAAACAGATGCAAAGGCCATTGGGGAACTAGGAAAGGGAGGGAAATCATACACAGTTTAGCAACATTGTCTACAGTGACAAGGAGCTTAATTAGAGACTTCAATATCTATTCCAGAGAAATGGAGAAGGAAATTTCTAATTTTTTTTTTTTTTTTCATTTTGCAGGGTTGGTTAATTCTTAGCATTTGTCCTGGAGGGAAATCATCTGAAGACTGTAGAGAACACTGAGAAAATACACCTTGGTTTCTGACATCACACTCTTTCAGACCCAAAGTGCTCTGAATACATTTACATTCCCCATCCCCACAGTGTGTTTAGCAGAGAAACTATATTCCAGGATTGTGTAAATTTAACATTTGATATTACTCATTAGTGGCAAGTAACAGTAAATCTGTTGGTTTAAACCTTTTTCGAAAACCTTCACTTTTTTTCAATCATCAGACCGAAGCTGTGTAGATGCTAGTGACAGTTCCATTGCTGAAAGATGTCAGGGTTGCTAAAACATGCTAAAAGATTTTCAGGTCTTTTTTTCCCATAACTGCAAAGTGGCTGTTTCAGCACCAGCCATCACATCTATGTTCACGATAGGACGAAGGAGACAAAAAAGCCAAAAACAGCCAGAAAATGCAACACTGATTCCTATCCCCACTCCAGCAGACTTTTCCTTACAGATCAGAACTATCACACGGCTACCTCTAAGAGAAGGAGGCCATACAGATTTCCAGCTGCTATACAAAGAGACCATGAAGATGAAGGGGTTGGGAATGCCTTTTGCGTAGCCAATCACCAATGTCTGCCCCATTATTTCATAAGTCAGCAGCATACTTTGAACAAATAAATGCATAATATTACAGATTCCCCCCCACAACTGTGTGCCAAGATAGCTTACTGATTGATATTCATCTACTTATCCATTCAACAAATACATTACTCTGAGTCAGGCAGTAAAAAAAACTTCCCTCAGGGAGTTTCCAGATGAGACAGATAAACTAAAACAAAGGGAGAACACCTAAATCAGTTTGAAGTTGGAAGAGGCTGGGAGGAGGCATTTTGAACCAGGCACTGTCTTAAATTTGGGAAATACAAAGACAAAAGAAATTCAGTTCAGTGGAAGAAGACAGACAGGAGAGTGGGATAAGAGATGAGATAGAGGTTCCTGTCACCTTAGTTCTTCCATTATTCAGGCCTTTGGGACCAAGGAATCATTGCTTTTCTTAATCATTTTTAAAAAATGTTTATTTATTTTTGAGAAAGAGAGAGTGCACAGAAGTAGGGGAGACCCAGAGAGAGAGAGAGAGAAAAAAAGATAGAATCTCCAAACCAACTGAATCACCCAGGTGACCCTTCTTAACCATTTCAAAACAGAAATGTCTTAGATATTTTGTAGGTCTAGCAACTTCTACACCCCATGCTCAGGCCCTTAGAAACTATATTCTTTCTGAGCTCTACAGGCTTTCTGTAGGTTTTTTGGTAGAAACACACACACACACACACACACACACACACACACACACTCACACACACACACACACACACACACACACACACACACACACTTTCTTCTACCCTCAAGTTCTATGACCTGAAGGCCTCTTATCCTCTTTTTTCCCCTCCACATCTTCTTTCCCTTCTATATCTTTCCTTCCCTCACTGGTCACCTTAAACTCATGAAGGAGTCTCATGAATCCTTCACCTGAAGAATGCACACCTACATCTGGTATTCAGGCAATGTGACCCTATGGGCTGTTCAGATATTGATATTTCCATAACATAGGTACATAATTACTGTCCTGAGCCCCCTACATGCCCCCCACACTACTGCACCTTAGACTCTTTTCTACACAATCCGAAGCCAACAGGTTAATACCTAAGCACTGCATGAGACATGGATGATGTCACTTTATTGCCCGTGCCTTTTGGTTCTTAAATATGTTTAATATCTTTTCTGAGCTATTCAACAGCACATAGAGTCTGCAAAACTCAAATGCCTCCAGAGGCCAGGAGATGGTGGAAACCTGGTGCAGCAAGCTGAGTGGGACCAGAGGTTGTGCGGCACTGAGGACAGCATGCTCGTGTCAGAAGACATCTTCAAGCAGTGGACCCTGGAAAGTGAGGCCTAGTATTACCAGATTGTCAGAAAAGAAGTCAGAATATGGGTTTTAATGTTAGCTATGAGAAGCAATATGGTGAGAAGAGTTTTTTTAATCCCTCGGGAAATAAAGATTGTATTTATAGCATTTTAAGTAGTGTGTATAACCTGATGTTTTATATTAAACAGAGTTTAAATTAATTAAGGATCAGTAAACGTATGCTGGAGTCTCAGTTACTCTTTCTGACACATGTTACTGTAACGACACACATGCACACTCATAGAGATTTGATTAATATCCTCCATAATTTAATAGTCATAGTGCCTTGAAGAAGCAAAACAAATTAGAGTCCAGGCATCTGTGGTATTTATTTTGCCCAAAGTAAAAATATAGCAGAGCTGGAACAACCATTTTACCATATTTTTATCTAGGCAACTAACTATACATTAAGCTACAAACAGGTGATTTGCCACTGAAGCTTTAAAAAAAAAGGACAAGTTGAAGGGCACCTGGGTGGCTTGGTTGGGCAGCAGACTTCGGCTCAGGTCATGACCTCATGGTTCGTGAGTCCATGAGTTCGAGCCCAGCATCGGGCTGTGTGCTGATAGCTCAGAGCCTGGAACCTGGAGTTCTGTGTCTCCCTCTCTCTCTGCACCTCCCCCGGTTGTGCTCTGCCTCTCTCTCTCTCAAAAATAATAAACATTAAAAAAAAGTTAAAAAGAAAAAAGGACAAGTTGCTAACTCATCTTCTCTGGGATTTCATTCTCCTGTATAATCTGTGTCCGTAACTCTTTACCAACTTTGAGGAGACCATTTCAGACACCACAGAGTATGTCTGGGATGCAAAAACATCCTCCAAGAGAGTGTCCTGCCGCCCACCCACCTCAGTGTGCTGGGCTTGAGCTGATGTGTCTGTCTTTGGTTCTTCCCAGGACGCCACAAATCTTAGGTCTTGTTTGATCAGGGAGATGATGTTAGCCAGAATGCTTAATACAAGCCCCTGACAGTTGGAATGATGGCTTATGAAAAACAGAAAGTTAATGTAAAATGTCAATCCAGGTGAACTGGAGCCATTAGTTGTTTTTCTAGAATTTTCTGTGTGTTCATCACATTAAAAAGAAGAAGTGGATTGAATACCCTTTTCCCCCATGGACCTAGCACTACCGGCCATTGGTATGTATTTGTTTCTGTCTGTCTTCCCCATTAGAATGTCAGCTCCAGAAGGACAGGGGATTTGTCTGTCTTATTCACTGTTATAACCACCCCAACACCTAGAGAAATGCCTGGAAATGGAAGGATGTCAATAAATATTTCTTGGTTAATAAATACACGAATGAATAAATGAAGGAGATGATTATTTGTGTGCATGGATGGCTGCAAAGATCAATGGGGCATAGACAGGGGCTTTCCTACTCTAGACTCAGCAGTGCTGTTCCCTGTTTGCAAACCTCAGGTGCCAGTTGAACCACCAGCTGTGATTTGTGAATGCCTCCGTTTACTCAAAGTCGTTGCTAAGAAGATACTGTGCTGATTTATGAAGTTAGTCTCGATTCCAAACCCAGCTTTCTATCTTCAGCTTTGTGACACAGGGCTAGGAAATATAGTTTGGGCTGCCTGGAGGAGGAAGCCCTGGGGGCATGCTGTGAGGTTGGAAGGGGACTGCCTGGACGTTCCTGTTCTGGTTTCTGTCACCAGCATGCCCAGCAGCAGCTGCTCTCTTTTGGCAGCCGTGACTGTTCCAGTCTGTTCTCCAGTTCCTTCTAAGCCCTCCCCGATTCTGCAGAGCTGTCTGCACCAGCCAGGCAGTGCCGTCTCCGCAGCGGTCTGGTGGGCTTTGAGGACCCGTTCTCCACCTCAAGTTCCCCCCTCCACTGCACCTTCCCCGTGGTGCTTCCTGCTTCTGGAAGTTCTCTGTGTTAATCCCTTCAATGTCCCCTTTTCGCATTTTCCACCCTCTAACATTTACTTAGGTAATTGTTTAGTTGATGATAATTACTTTATACTATGTCTATCTGTTAAATGATTAGTATGCTTTCTAGTTTCCTGAACTGGACTCCAGTGGACAAAGATTCTTGTCATGTTCTTTGTCCTAAAGCTATATGTGTTTCTCCAAATTTTACATTTTTTTTTTTAATTTTGTTTTAACGTTTATTTATTTTTGAGACAGAGAGAGACAGAGCATGAATGGGGGAGGGTCAGAGAGAGGGAGACACAGAATCTGAAACAGGCTCCAGACTCTGAGCTGTCAGCACAGAGCCCGACGCGGGGCTCGAACCCATGGACCGCGAGATCATGACCTGAGCCGAAGTCGGCTGCTTAACCGACTGAGCCACCCAGGCGTCCCACCAAATTTTATATTTTAAGGCTCTAATAATTCACAGACTTTCAGAGCTGCTACAATTTAATTTAATTGTAATTGCAGGATTTCTTTTAATTTAAAAGATCTTTCTGATGATGGGTATTTAACTACATAACACACGTGGAAACATGTACAGAATACAAATACCATAATTCCTTTCATCAACTTTAATATATTTCAGTTGGATCAATTTTTTTTTTTACTCTTCAGAGCATCTCTTTTTAAAAATGCAACATAAAAAAAAAAAAAAAAACCTGAATGGTCCATGAATTCTGAGATCATCATCTCTTTCCATGATACTGAAGGAGAGAAGAACTTCCTATAGATTTATAATCCTGTCCCAGACAGGTAAAAAAAAAAAAAAAAATTCAGATTGAATAATTTGAGTAGTTTTCAGGAGGGCCTCATCTTGACAGACCACTTGCTTATTCCTGCCAGTCTGTTCATGGCAAGAAGGATGTAAGTACACAGAATTTGAAAACCATGTTTTAGGAAGCTATCCTTTCCTGCTGGGTTCCAAACAGCTCATTAGGAAATCCTGGGCTGCGACCAGACAAGAGACAGAAATGGCCATCTACGATGGCTGAAGTTCTGTGTAATCTCACAATTATGCCCACAGTAGGCTTTCTGTCTCTGAATTGTGACCTAAGGTCCAGCAATCCATTTGATTTTGCTGATAACAGCATTTCCTTGTATTCAGCAAAAGATGAAAACGTGATATAATGGGAAGGTTCCAGCCATCAGTAGAGAGTGTTGCTTGACCTATGGAGAGGACATAAAAGTGTTCCTCTCTCTCTCACCAATTTCTGGGGCTCCTATCCGCCAAGTGCCTCTTAGGTGCAGAGCATTACTGTAGACACTTTACATGCATTTTTTTATTGGTTCCCCACAAACCTGTGTTTGTAGATGTTATGGTGACATAATTTATCACAAGTCTTGAGCCCAGAATTTAATCACCCACAATTAGAAAGTGGTGGAGCTAGCCCTTTGTCAAAACTAAGTTTAAAACCTGAAGTTTTGTCTTTTTATTTTCCTTCCTTCCACTATAACAGCTGATGTGCTCTTGTGCATAATCTTGTGGGGCATTTTTCCTATTTTCCATTAATGAAGACCACAGAAGACTTATTGTCTCTTGCAACTTCTTTTTGATTTGCATTATTTTTCCATTTCAAAAACAGATATCATGCCATCTCTTGTAATTTTCAATAGATTTTATGGCATCAATATTGATTCCTAAAGATGCCCCTTAGAGTTTCAGATCTGAAACTATTGATTACTCAGAAATTCCTCCTTTATTTAATTTTAATGTCAACTGGGTCATTAGAACTTCAGGTTTCACATTTCCTCTGTAAGTAGTTTTCCAGCAGAAGATGGGCACTTCCTTTACTGTTTTACTACAATTGTATAATTTTGGGGTGTTTTCTTTAGCAAACATTGAAAGAACACTTATATACATTGGGTGCTGGAGTGCAATTCTTACTGCAATCTTACCTAAGATACGTAATATTGAAAGCCCGATTTATAAATAAGATACACTGAGGCTTAGATGGTAATTGCTCAAGGTCACTAACTAGACTAGAAAGTAGTGGGGCTGTGCCTCAAAGCCAAGTTTGTCCACAGCCCATAGCCTGTCCCTTGACACACTAAAACCTATCCATGTCCACTGCATCATACCATCACCCCAAACTTGACTCAGAGTGATGGTTTACAGAGCACATGCCCGGTGCCCTGGTGGCCCTGTGTGTTCACTCCAGAGCCAATGGTCCTGTGCAATGCCTGTAGAGCAATGATCTCACCCTCTTGTAACTGACTTAGTTTCTGTTGCCCCAACTTAAGGAATAAAGAGGTCTTTCCACTGTTTCATTCCAGCATTTGGCCTAATGAGGAGCCCATAGTTGTGATTTATTAAATCAAAATATTTATTAAATAAATGGATGAATGATTCTAGACTTGCCAAAGACATGCTCAACTTTGCCTTGTGTGCCTATATCTACCTGGGGGAATTTCCATCTGTTTCAGCTACCATCAGATCTCCATAAACAAACACGTAGTTGTTGTTAAGTTGGTAACAGATATTTGTTGTTGACAAAGCCGATTAAGGGATGTGGAGAAATTACATCTTTGATTACCTACAGGAGCAATGGGAGATGTTCTTGAGTGGACATTTTTATCATAGTACATCGAACTGAGATTATATTGGCAGTATCATTTTTTGTTGCAAGTGGCATAAACCCAACTCACACTGGCGTAACAAAAAGTATATTTATAAAAAAAAAGTATATTTATAACTTTTAATATATAGCTGGGAAACGGAGTGTTGGAGCTGGCTGCAGACCCTGATGGACCCCAGAGTTGAGCAGTTGTGTTTAGGTTTCTCCCCACGTTCTCCTCCCTTTTTCTTTATTTCGTTTCTCTGACCCTGACTTCGTTCTACAGAAAGGCTCTCCCCATTTGACCAAAAAGGAAAACCGGGATAGGAGGACCGTAAGTCAAAGGGTCTTAGAGTGCTCCCAGCAGGATCAG
This sequence comes from Panthera leo, assembly GCF_018350215.1. NCBI lineage: Eukaryota > Metazoa > Chordata > Mammalia > Carnivora > Felidae > Panthera > Panthera leo. The sequence continues at coordinate 48,204,812 of NC_056685.1, forward strand.
CATCACCCGTAAGCTGGTTGGAAATGCAACTTCTTGGGACCTATCCCAGACATTGACTAAGAAGCTCTGAGAGCAGGGACCAGTAATCTGCGTTTTAACAAGCTCTCAAGCTCTTGTGATACACACTGAAATTTGAGAACCACTGGAATAAAGGATGGAAACTGAGTCATGAAATACATGGGCATCACCCAGTGTTACCTTCCATGTACAGAAGTAGAGGAACACGGAGATGGCCCCAAAAGACAGATGTATGCCTGGAATTCATCTGATATACACATCACTCACTTGAGAAAAGCCTAATCAATCCACCTTAATTAGGTCTTTATCTCTATTTGGAAGAGTTTTCAAAAAGAAAAGGATTTGGCAAAAGTGTAGTAACGGATGATATTTTGGTAAATCTCATCTTTAAGACTTATGGCAGCACCAGAGGAGAGTGGGGTCCATGCCTCATCCAAGAAAGGCATTCAGAGTCAAAACCCCAGAGTTCCAGGAGAACTCTGGGAACCCTGTAGCTTCCAATTTTATTTTCTGTTAACAAAAATTTTGGCACCATTCTTTTACTGTATGGTAATTAGTAATAAAATCGTTGGATGAGAGTGGGTTGTTTGCTAATTTGGGGAGATAGCACAAAGAGGAAAAGGTCAGAGAGAATTGTGATCCTCTCTGAAACAGGTCTTGGGGAAAGGACATCCCGGTCGATGAAAACAGAAGCCACAGCTCTGAGAAGGAGAGGAAAACTGCTTGAGTTCATTGTGCTTCTAAGAATAGAGGAGCCCCCAGGGACTACAGAGGATTCCCAGGGACCTCAGTTCCCTTAGAAGTAGTAACAAGTCACTTTGGAAGGCTGTATTCTGTGCAGCTCCCCCCCCCCCATTATCTGCAGGTGATTGGTTCTAAGACCCCCCGTACATGCCTGAAACTGTGGATAGTACTGAACCTTCTATATATGATGGTTTTTTCCTAGACATGCACAACCACGATAAAGTCTTGTTTATAAATCAAGCACAGTAAGAAATGAACAACAATAACGAATAAGTAGAAAGTATAACAATACATTAATAAAAATTATACGAATGTGGGCCTTCTCGCTCACAAAATAGCTTACTGTACTGTACTTACCTTTCTTCTTCTTGTGATGACAGGAAATGATACAGTGCCTACATGATGACATGAAGTGAGGTGAGTGATACAGGCCTTGTGAGTAGCTTTAGGCTACTCTTGACCATCAGAAAGAGGATCATGTGCTTCCCAACTGTGATTGACTGCAGGTAATTGAAACCTTGGAGAGCAAAATCACGGGTAAGGGTTTCTTTTCAGACTATAATTGCTTTTATTCTTGTTTGGTCTTTTAATATTTTTTTCAAAGAGATTTTCCCTCCTTTCCGGGCTAATTAGAATTTTCCTGGCTAGGGTCGTCGTAGACAGAAGGTTGTCAGAATGCCTCTTCAGGACAGTAAAACCGATGGTAGTTTGGAGTTCCTGAGCTAAAATTAAAGTATCAAGAGCCAAGAGAGAGCTAATTAATAAATCTAAATAATATAATGATTCAAAATGGAATAATCCTAATAATTATTCTAAATAAAACAATTCTAAATAATAAGAGTAATATATAATGGCAAACACCATTGATCTTTTATGGTGTGCTAGATCCTTCAGTTGTATTAACTCAGTTAATGTTCCTAGCTACTGTCCATTTCAAAAATGCAAAAAAAAAAAAAAAACAAAACCAACTGATACAACTTGTGCGCCTCAGTTTTTTTTATATAAACCCATCAAGTTCTGTCCTCAGAGCTTATGCAGCTTATCATGACATAATGCTACCTCTCGAGAGAAAGTGTATATTTAATCAAGTGCGCAGAAATCTGCAAATATTTAATACTCTTTAGCATTGAGAAGGCCATTGCACATAGTTTCCTTAAGAGGCCCTCTGTATGAAGATAGGATCCAACCTGCTATCCTATCCTCACCGTGACATGTTATTACAGCTAAGACATCAGAGTGTACATTAACCTCTTCTTAAGAAGCATTTCCATCAACTGACCCTATAGAGAGCTTAGTAGTGCTACCCGTAATTTATATTCTTCTTTACAATTACTTGAACTCTTTGCTATGAAGGTTAAAGACTCTTTCCCATCTCAACTATTTTTATGAGAAAATTAACTTGAAGTTAACTTAGGAAGAAACACATGAACCTGTGACTGAATAGGAGGCTGAGTAACTTACAACCTGACTTCTTGACAAAGTGACTAACATTCACGTGTTGGGTTTTATTGTAATTTGCCATAGTTCTCAAAGACTGCTCAGAATATTCAACTGTATTTTAATTTCATTGCTGGCTTAGCTGATAAATTCAGTTGTTCTTATCTGAGCAGTAGTAGAGTCTAGCAAGATCTTACATCGTTCTAAAGGAATCAATTTATAAATTTTGTTTACTTCAAGATTCTAGCTGACACATAAATTTAGCAACTACAGAATTACAGATAGCATTACAAAAAAGCTATTAGCTCTTCTCTTAGAAATAATATTTATACATGAAATATAATTACTGCCTGAAAGCGCACTGTTTCCAGAGCTAAAAGCAATAAAGCCAAAGCAATAAAGAATTTACTATTAGTTCTCCTGGGAGAAAGAGGCCACCAGCAGGATGGGAAAGAAGCTGTCGAAAGAGCTAAAGTCTTCTGCCCTCACTAGGAGATTCGTTAAAGTATTTTTCTCATTGGAATCCTTTGTTCACAGATGTTTTCCCAAACGATGCTCTCTCTTCTTTCCCTGGATAACTGGATTAAAAAAAAAATTAATGAATACCACCCCAACAAGCTAGATAATATATAGACTTTGTCCTTGAAGTTTAAATTCAGTTCAGCAAATACTTATTGAGCCACTAGTTTATGCAAGATACATTTCTAGGTGTTTTGAGAGCAACCAAGGTGCATAAGGTATGATTCCTATCCTCAAGAAGCTTAAGGTTTAGAAGGGAGAGAAGCCATGCAATATTGCAGCTACTAATTCTAGCTACTTCATGCCAGGCATCGTTCTCGGGGCTTTAGACATATGAACTCATTTTATCCTCACAGTAATTCGGGAAGAGTATGTCATCCTTAGTTGATAGGTGGAGAAACAAAGGTAGAGTATTGCTATAACTTGTCCAGTATTACACAGCAAAAAGTGAGTGGAAACTTGGGATATTAGGAGACGACATGTGTGCCTTAAAGTCATACAGTAAATCAATGTCAGAGCCTGGGCTGTAATTCACATGGAGTCCCCTGACTCTTGGCACAAGGCTCTTTTTATTAAACTACGAAGTCTTTTTGTTTTTTCCTTAATAATGAATGGGGCTAGAAGGGATTTCCACACTCCATCCAAGACTCCTGCTTGCTTATTCTGAGAAAGCAATCAACTTTAACTCCAACTTTGTTTTTCCAAAGAGCCTCGACAAGTATTCACTAAGGGCTTTATGAAACCTTAAGCAAAGCACTCTTTGTATAAATACCATTTTGAAAGAGTTTTCTGGCTAGAATTAATATAAACGCACATTGACTGTTGACTTTAGGAAGACTTTCACGTGAATATCAATTTTTGAAGTTTATTTATTTTGAAAATTCACTCATTTATCTAAAAATGTATGTTTTGGTTTAGCAAATTATAATCAAAGTTTGTTAGATATTTTTTTATTGGGGAAACTGATTTTATTTACATAAAATAAGCATGCTAATTTTCCTAAATGATTTTCAGGACATAGGCAGGGCTGACTATCATCAACCTGGACCTTTAGACAAAAGTGAATGGCAGATAGTCTCACTTTAATATCATATTTTTAAAAAATGTTTATTTATTTATTTTTAGAGAGAGAGAGAGAGAGAGAGAGTGAATGGGTGAGGGGCAGAAAGATGAGGTCAGAGGATCCGAAATGTGTTCTGTGCTGACAGCAGCAAACATGATGTGGGGCTCAAACTCATGAACCGTGAGATCATGACCTGAACCAACATCGGATCCTCGACCGACTGAACCACCCAGGTGCCCCAATAATATCATATTTTTGATCTGCTTTCTCTTCAGTTCAGTTCCTGGATTGCCATATTTGTCCACCAACCACATGGGATGGCTCACTCCTATGCTTTTGGCAGCCACTGAAGCTTCATTATTTTCTATTTCATTCTCTCAGATTCTATGCTTTTTCAAGTGGCTAGGAGATAACTGCATGGATAAATCAATTAGTGACAACGGGCATATTAGTTTCCCAAGGCTTCTATAACAAAGTGCTACAAAATGAGTGGCTTAAAACAGCAGAAATTTATTCTCTCACCATTTCAGAGGCTAGACGTCCAAAGTCAAGGTGTTGGCAGGGTTGTGCTCCCTCTGAAGGCTCTAGGGGAAGAAAACTTCCTTCTTTCTTTCGAGCTGCTGATGGCTTCTGCCAACCCTCAGTTTTCCTTGGCTTGTACCTGCATTAGTCTAGTCTCTGTCCCTTATGTCTCCTCTATGTCTCTGTGTCTGAAGCTCCACCTTTCTCTTATAAAGACACCAGTCACTGGATGGCTCACTCTAATCCAGTATGACCTCATCTTAACTAATTACTTCTCCTTACTGCCCTATTGCAAATAAGGGCACATTGTGAAGTTCCAGATGGATGTGAATTGTGGCAGACCCTATTTACCCTGCACAAAGGGGTTTAATAAGAGGAGGAAGGGGGAAAGGTCTACTCATCCAAACAAATACAGGAAAACTTTGGTTTGTGAGCATAATTCGTTTCAGAAACATGCATGTAATCCAAAGCACTTGTATATCAAAGCGGATTTCCCCGTAAGAAATAATGGAAACTCATGATTTGTTCCACAACGAAAAATTTTCATATAAAAATGACTGCAGTACTATAATACAAAATAATAAATAAAATACAAAATATAAAGAAAAATAAACAAATTAACCTGCACTTACCTTTGAAAATCTTTGTGGTTGGTGTGAGGGAGGTAAGAGAGGAGAGGATTATTGTGTAGGATGATTTCCACTATCACTAATGGAATCACTGCTGTCTGTTGGTTCAATGGAATCTTTTCTTTTTGTACAACTTTAACCAGGAAGCTATCCAATGACCTAGAATGAAGCAAAGCATTCCTAAGCTGACCCTTGTATGGAAAAGCAAAGGAGTAGCCAAAGGTCCTTTGAAGTGATCAAAAAAAAAAAAAAAAAAAATACACCAGTGCCAGTTGTGGGCACTTTCCAACGTTCTGAAAAATCACTGATTTCTGCCAAACATCACGGCCTGAGACCAAGTATCTGAGCACCCACAATCCCACAGCGAGAGAGAGAGAAGAACCATTGGCTCAGTAGTGATCATGTGACATTTGACATCAGGTGCTATTCATATTGCAAGACATAACTCACTTATCAATTTAAAATTTATTAGAAATGTTTGCTCATCTTTCAGAACACTCACAGAATAAGTTACTTGCAATCCAAGGTTTTACTGTATTGGTTTATTTTGAGAGGAATTGTAAGGTTTCATCTGTCCAGAAATTACTTTGCCTACAATTTTGTCACGATTTTAGTTTCCCTTTATGGCTGATTAGAAATGTCCATTGACCCCCTTGGGTCAGACATCATCTCAAAAAGTCATGGTGACAAGCGCCCATGTTACTCAGGAGAAGAGGGAGGGTCATCTTCGGTCATATTAATTCATCCACTTCACTAATTATCTTCCAAAGAGCAACAGAATTAGGTATGTCTTGAAAAGAAATGATTCTTAAAAAGAAAGAAAGCAAGAAAGCCACTTGAGCATAGTGTCTTTAGTGTTAGACAAAACATTTAATTCTCAGCACTGCCATGTACTAGGTTCTTAATCATGAGCAACTCTCTTGGACAATTCAAATTACATCCAGGGTTTGTTATTATTAGGATTAAAGAAACACATGGTAGGGGCCCCTGGCTGGCTCAGTCAGAAGAGCACACAACCCCTGGGGCGCCTGGGTAGCTCAGTTGGTTAAGCATCCGACCAACATGTTCCCATGGTTTATGAGTTCGAGCCCCACATTGGACTTCGTGCTGACAGCTCAGAGCCTGGAGCCTGTTTTGGATTCTGCGTCTCCCTCTCTCTCTGTTCCCCTCCTGCTTGCATTCTGTCTCTCTCTCGCTCTCAAAAATAAACATTAAAAAAAAAAAAAAAAAAAAAGAAGAGCACACGACCTTTGATCTTGGGGTCGTGAGTTTGAGCCTACACATTGGGTATTGGGGATTACTGAAAAACAAAACAAAAACAAAGACAAAACAAACAAACAAACCCCAAAACTTACAAAAGAAAGAGACAGAGGCGCCTGGGTGGCTCAGTTGTTTAAACGTCCTACTTCGGTTCAGGTCATGATCTCGTGGTTCATGGTTTGAGCCCCATGTTGGACATGTCAGCTGTGCTGACAGCTCAGAGCCTGGATTCTGCTTCAGATTCCGTGTCTCCCTCTCTCTTTGCACCTCCCCTGCTCACACTTTGTTTCTCTCTCTAAAAAATGAATAAACATTAAAATTTTTTTTAAATAGACAGTAGGTATTAAAAATAATAGCCAATATGTTTCCTACAATTAAAAAAATAATAAAAATGTCAAAAGGAAATGGGGTTGCTATGTAAGAAGATGACATCTAAAATGTATTTTACCTTTTTATTTTATTTTTTGATGAAGTTAGTCTCCTATATTCCACACCGAAGTAGGGGACAGTAGGCTACCTTAGAATGCTGAAACAAAGGATTTACTACTTACTGGGGTGGTGAAACCACCAAACTCTTCATCCTTTGTAAGCTGTGGTTCAGTTTACCCACAACTCATGTTTGACAGAGTGCCCGTGTTGGGCCTGCTAACTGCAGGAGCCCAAACACAACCCTTCCCCAACACGACACAAATTCCATCTTTCCTGCAATAATTTTTTGTGTGTACGTAGGGTAACTCTAAAGACTAAAAGCAAGTGAGAAGGGGCACCTGAGTGGCTCAGTTGGTTGAACCATTTTGGCTCAGGTCAGGATATCACAGTTGCCATATTGAGCCCTGTGTTGGGTTCAGCACTGAGGCGGAGCCTGCTTAAAATTCTCTCCCTCCCTCTCCCTCTGCTTCTCCTCCCCTGCTCATCTGCATGCACTCTCTCTCAAAAAACTTTTTTTTTTTTTTAAATAATAAAAGGAAGTGAGAAGACACCACTTACAACGAGCAGGTAATGTGTATAGTTGGTGTATTTCTAAGAATGCAGGCAGCTGTTCGAGACAGGATTCTGACTGCGTATATGAACCTCGGGGGTTTTTTTGTTTATTTTACACCAACTGGTAGACCAATCTGTTGCTCATTGCTTCTCGGTTACTCCCATCAGTCCCTAGTTTGCAAAAGACAGTGCCTACGTGATCACTGGGCTTGCCATGGTTTAGGCCTGGGGCTGGCTTAGTCTGCAAAATCTATTAATGTGGTGATACTTCTCATAAGTATTCATTGAACACCCAGGTTTGGTCTCTGTATTTCGGTCTCAGGGTCTTTGGTGGATTTCTTGCCCTTCCTGATCCCCTCTGCCCATTGCCACCAACACCACTACCTATCTGGCCCCACAGACCCCAGTGTTGTTGCCTGTGGTACAGTTCTGGAAGAGCTAGCTGTCTTTTTAACAAACGCTCACTAGGGAGCAGCACACTGAAAGGTTTAAAGCCATGTATACTTTTCACTGGGTGGATTCATTTAACTTTCTAAACAGTAATTTCTTATAAAGGTACAATGTATATTTTCACATGAAATTCTTATTTGAGTATTTTTCTTGGACTTTTGGGACAAAAACCGTCAGATAATGATACTTTCCTGACACTCACTGGTTATAGAAATTTAACTAGGCTCTGTGGGAAGGCAAAATAATATGGTGCTTGCTTCAGGGAGGCCAAAACACATCCTATTTTTCTCATCCTAAATGACCCCCCATTCTTCTACTGTGAGGGGAAAAAATCAAGGAAAATCTTCTATCACACAGTTCATTCCATTTCCTTCATTCTGTCCTTCTTTGAAATGTCTACCACAGCCAACAGCAAAAGATTTTCTAAGCAAAACAAAAATTTATCCTTGCCAAAGGAAAAATAAGGGTCAACCACTGGAAGAGGCTCCAATAGTGAACTGAAACTAATGCAGCCCCAAATCCCTCTTTTCTTAGCATGATCCTTGTACTTTGAATCTTGAAATGGAAGAACAAGGGGAAATTGTGCTATGTTCTATGTACTACATAGGCCAATGTCACAGATAGGATCTTATTTAAGAAAAAGAACTTCTATCACCCTTAAATACACCAAAATAATTTCCTACTTTCTCTCTCTTTCTTATAATCACAAACACTCCTCCCTACTCCCCACCCCCACACCCTTATGTAGTTGTTTCTCAAAATTGATCGTGGAAAGGAGAAACATTAGTAGCTAGTTCAAGCCCATTTATCTCAGTAGATAAACCAACCTGTAACTAGTGGGTTACCATCAAATGGAATGCAAGTTCAAAATAAATGCAGTTTTCCATGCTTGGTGGCAACTAGAACTTACATCCTCATATAGTTCCAGTCCTATAGTACACACGGAAGGAAAGGAAGCAATGTGAGTACATATAGTGTTCTGGTAACATAAAGAAGCAGTAAGATAAAAATTGAGCGTGACTGCAGCTGAAGCTGGAAAGTGGTTAAGCACATAGCATAGAAAAATGTCAAGTATAAAACTGGGATCCAGAAAGTAGATAATAAAGAGTGGCCCCTGGATTTAGCTAAATGGGAAGGGAGAAATTCTTGGGATTGAGATAATTAGAGTTGGAAAGTAAAATGTTTAAAGAAAATGCTCTTTCCTGAAAAATGTGTTAGAATTAAGTGATGATCACTCATTCGAATATTGTAAATACGTGTCATGAACATGAAAGTGGAGGCATAGCAGGGTCAAAAGACATCTTTGTCTTCGAGCTAGTTCCACGTGGGGCTCAAGAGGAGGTACCAAGAACAGAATTGATGTCAGAGAAGGAAGAAAGGAAGGTGTAGCTGAGAGCAAATTGTTCTTTGTCCACGAGATGGAATGGAATTTTGTACTGTTGGTTAGAAATGTACATGGCATAGGTCCCAGAATGAATTTTTTAAAGATGTCTTATTGTACAGAATGAATGGAAATTACATGACCACCTGCTCTGACAGATCCAGTAAGGCAGACTGAGGATCTCACACTCAAGTTCTCATGTCTGCAATGTGTTCCTCACCATGGGATACTACATTTAACGTATCTTTTGTCTTTTGATCCTCAAGGCTGTTGCCCATCACATATTCATCTTATGTGGTTACTGGCGACTCATTTGCCAAGAGGTCACCTTCGGAAGCTGGAGACCCACTGTGGGGCAGCCTCATAACAAACCTTCGGTGTCTCTGAAAGAGAGAATTTTGGAGTCATTGGTGTTTCTACTTTCCCCTTGTGGCAAGTTTCTGCTGTGTTGCCATGGAGCAACGCTGCAAACTGAATGTGGCTTTATGGTGTCCAGAGTTATCAGTTAACACAATCCAAGTAGGTTATTCATCCCATGACATGACTGAAAACACCACCATACCCTTCCACTACCCCATCTCCTCTGCCGAAACCTATTATTTTCTCCAACCACCTGGTGATCAAAAGACCTGACATTGGCTCCTCCTTTGGGTAAATGCTTGTAATAGATATTGTTGTATGGGATGGGTTATTGCTCTAAGCCAAGACTTTTCAACCTTGACATTTGGGGGCACTATTAGCATTTGACTAGGTAATTCTTTGTCTTGGGGGCTGCCCTGTGTATTGTAGGATATTTAGCAGCACTTGATCTCTACCTGTTAGATGCCAGGAGCACAAAAATAGCTCCAGACACTTCTAAAGTTCCCCCCTGGGGCAAAATCACCTGGTTGAGAACCACTACACTGAACTATTTTTTTTTTTAATGTTTATTTATTTCTGAGGGGGGGAGAGGCAGAGAGAGAGAGAAGGACAGAAGGTGTCTGTTCCCCACTGACAGCAGGTTCCCCACTGACAGCACAGAACCGATGCTGGGCTTGAACTCATGAACTGTGAGATCTTGACCTGAGCCATAGTTGGACACTTAACCGACTGAGCCACCCAGGCACCCCAACTGTACTGAACTGTTTATGTCCCGTCAGTTCCATGTGACTTGGCTCCAAGAATCTAAGAGAGCATTGACAGAATGAGAGGTTTCTGGAGCTGAGGAAAACCAGAAGTTCAGGAAGCTGTAGGAAGTGGCTACAAAGGGTAAATGTGAACTGGTTATTGTGACACAGAGGTAACTTCCAGAGAACCGCAGAAGACCGGATGAGGGGGAGGCAGGGATGAGGGGAGAAAGAAAGCTGAAAGGAAGATGAAATATTGAGAACAATGTGGCTTTCCCTTTAGTGCTTACACAGATAACCAGCAGATGAAAATCACAATGGAGAATCAGAAAACCTAGGATCCCACTTTGCTCACCTCTTGGTCTTTAAATCATGACTTTATGCTTAGTTTCCTTATCTATGAAATGGGGCTCTGTTTCCAGACCCGATTATCTCAGGTTGTCGTGTTAAAGTAATACATGAGACCATATCTTGTGATTGTGTTCTCCATAAAAGCATCACGAATTACTATTTTTGTATGGCCGTGCCTCACACGTAAGTCAGAGGCTGAGGGCATGTAACTCAAAACTACGGAGGACCTGGAGGCAGAGAGAGTCAAATCCATCCTCGGGGAGAATCATGTAGTTTAATTAAAATGCAGGCCATCCTTCATCACCTAACCCCGGGGCCCAACAGCAGTTATAAGGCATCCAAGAGTGAACAGTTATATCTGGGTAGACGGGAGAGTAAAATTCAACTCTTAGCATCTTCCATCTAAAGGAATTTCTGAGAATCTCAATGTGCAGGTATAGGCCTTCCCAAAAAGGAAATCTTATTAAATCTCAGTAATAAGATCACGATATGTCTATAAGCTGCTTGTGTTCCATGGTGGAAAGAATACTTGCCTGGCAAAAACTTTTAGATATTTTCAGTAACTCCCTACACAGAACAATCATGGATTTCCCCTCCCCCTCCTCCCTTTCCCCCTTATATCCTGTATGGAGGGCCAATAAACCTTTCTTAAAGCATATATATTTTTTCAGGACTGGAATTGGCTGGTAGACAACAGGGGAACAAGTGAAGCACCAGTCTGAAAACCTAAGGCAACAAGACCTTTTGGAGCTTCCTAAAAGGTTATGATGAGGATCAGCTCAAGTTTTGAGGCAAGATTTAGTGCTTATTTGCTCAACCCTAGTCAAAATAACTAAACATGTTTGCCTCAGCAGTCTAGACTTTAGCACCAGGCCAAGAGGAAAAACGACATCGACTAAGATGCACCCAGTTCTTTCGGGGATATACCATATGTGGCAGAATTCAGAAGCGTAGATATACGTACAGTGACTGGATTAGCCCCACCTCCTCTTTATGTAGAAACTTAGACATCATTTCAGAGTTTCATTTTCATTTGCAAATTTTCTGAAGACCAAGCTACACATAAAGACACGCGGAAATGTGTTTCAGGCTTTCTATATCTGAAATGCTGCTGGAGATCACAGTCGTACTAAGTTGGAAGCTGAGAGCTTAATTATAGTAAAATCTAGTAGCGTAGGAGGTAGCAGCTGAGATGCCAGACTGCCTTTCCTTTGTTTTTGGCTTTTAGGGATGGTTTCTAACCCTCTTCTTTTATATGTCTCCCCCTTTTCATTTTCCCAAACCAGACAGCTTACCCTACAGGCACATCGTTACTGCAGCCATCTTCTAGGGGGTGATTAATAAGTAACTACAGTTTAATGATACAAGGAATAGAAGGGCTAGTAGCCAGAAAGACAAAGGTGACTTGAAGAAAGTTAGGAGGTTTTAAGAAAAACAAGTGCTCTAAACTGGCATTCTATACTTCCTCTACGTCTGTCAAATTCTAGGATTCGATAAATGCATCCTCAGAACAGTACAGAGAGTAGAGCGTTGTAGCTTTTAATGATGAGGTTTTTTGAAAAAACGCAGTAGTTTTTTGAAAAAATGCAGTAGTTTTTTGAAAAAATGCAGTAGTGCTCTCAAAATTAGCGGTTCCCTGTCATGGAATGATTTCTAATAAGAAGAATGATCTCTTCCATGTTAAGGATAGCCACAAAATGGATGGAAAAATTCTCATGATTCCTACCTAACTGGAAATTGTGTGACTTGCATGTGTTGTTGGACTCTTAGAACTTTTACAAGAAAAACACTGAAACCATGTTTGTTTGTTTGTTTTACTGTGATTTATTGTCAAGTGAGTTAACATACAGTGTATACAGTGTGCTCTTGGCTTTGGGAGTAGATTCCCAACTCATCACTTACATACAACACCCAGTGCTCATCCCAACAAGTGCCCTCCTCAATGCCCATCACCATTTTCCTCTCTCCCCTCCTCCCCCGCATCAACCCTCAGTTTGTTCTCTGTATTTAAGAGTCTCTTATGTGTTTGCCTGTCTCTCTGTTTGAAACTATTTTTCCCCCTTCCCTTCCCCCATGGTCTTCTGTTAAGTTTCTCAAGTTCCACATATAAGTGAAAACATATGATAGCTATGTTTTAAAAATAGGTCCATTTTATGTGGTACAACATGGATGAATCTTGAGGACAATAAGGCAGTCACAGAAAGACAAATATTGTATGATTCCACTTATAAGAGGTATCTAAAGTAGCTAAATTCATAGAAACAGCGTGTATAATGGTGGTTGCCAGCAGCTGGAGGGAGGGAGAAATAGTTTCTCTTCAGTGGGTAAAGTTTCAGTTTTGCAAGGTGAGAAAGTTCCAAAGATCTAATGCACAACGATGTAAGTGTACTTAATAGTATAATAGGGAATAGTACAATAGGGAACTATATAGTTAAAAAATGGCTATGATGGTAAGTTTTATGTTACATTTTTTACAATTAAAAATTTTAAAGTATTTAAATTTTATTTTAAGCTACTTTGCAAACAGCAAGACTTTGCTCTAAAATATTGGCAAGAATTATTGAGTAGGAACACAGAATGTAGACAGTGTAGCTGAGTGTGGTTGTGTTAGTCTGTCAGATAAGCTTTCAGATCAGAGTGAGGATCACTAAATGTTAAGTACAGTTGACAAGAAAGAACAACAATTCTTTGCTCATTGCCTGTTACATGACCTAGGAAAAGATATATTGTGTAATCACTCAATAAGTATTTACTGAACAGTGAGAAGAACAAATCTTTTTGCTAGGTGGTAGGGATTCAGCAATGCATAAGACTGACTTACATTTCACACCTCAATCTATTGCAAATTCCTCCTTGTTGAAGTTGTCAATGACCTTCTGGTAACCAAATACATTAGAAGCATGTTTCATAGAGCCTCATTGATTAGTTCCTCCTTCTTAAAACTTTTTTCTCTATTGGCTTCCATGACATCACCCTTACCTGGCTCTTTTTCCACTGGAGCTGCTTCCTCTGGCTGTTCCTATGAATATTAGTATTCTTCAGGGTTTGATCTTATTTCCCGCCCCCCCTTTCTTCTCTATGCATACTCCCTAGGAAATCTCATCAACTAACTTATGACCCCAAATCTTATCTCCAGCTCAAATATCTTTTTCTGGACTCCAAAGTATGACATCTTACATGGTACTAGATAGTTCTACTTGAACGTCCCAATGACATTCATTTGAGCAATCTCCTTTTAATTATTCAACAGATTCATTAGTTCCCACCCACCTAGCCTTGACTTTCCTTAATTCATCCAACATATTGTTTTCAGAAGGACTTCAGTACATGTTGAGGAGGAAGAATTTCCTTTGTCCCTCAAGGTCCTTCTATTGGACTTCTGCCCTTCGTGGTCCTTCTAGCAGGATTAAGAATCAAACGGACAAGAGACAGATTGACAGGAGAAAAGTATATTTAATTTCATGTGTGTGGGGAATCCACACAGACATGAACTTCCAGAGACAGTCAGGCAACAAGAATTTCCTTTGTCCTTCAAGGTCCTTCTATTGGACTTCTGCCCTTCGTGGTCCTTCTAGCAGGATTAAGAATCAAACGGACAAGAGACAGATTGACAGGAGAAAAGTATATTTAATTTCATGTGTGTGGGGAATCCACACAGACATGAACTTCCAGAGACAGTCAGGCAACATGAGGTACATGTGTCATCCTGAACTAAGGAGAAGGATGTAGAAGTCTGGGACTTCAGAGGGAAAGAATGCGACTCACAGGAAAATGAAAAAGAGTAAATGTTTGGTACACAAATGTTTGTTGGGCCATTCAGAAACAATGGAACATAGATGACTTTGACCAAAGAGCCTTTGCTACGTTCTTCCCTGTCTACCACACCTAGTTCATATTATAGTGTAGTTATCTACTGCGATTGCTCTCTTCCTGGAGCAAGTCCTCTATCTAAATTCTTTTTAGGCAGTTGAGACCTGATTATCTCATTTCACTGGTTTGGGAAAATGAAAAGGAGAAGTATAAAAAAGCAAAGAGCTTTTCCTGAATCTGCTGGATTTTGATAACTTAAAAAAATTTTTTTAATGTTTATTTATTTTTGAGAGAGAGAGACAGAGTGTGAGCAGAGGAGGGGCAAAAAGAGAGGGAGATACAGATTTTGAAGCAGGCTCTAGGCTCTGAGCTGTCAGCACAGAGCCTGATACAGGGCTTGAATTCACAAACATGAGCTGAGGTCTGATGCTTAACTGACTGAGCCACCCAGACGCCCCTGGGTTTTGATTACTTTTAACTCAAAAATGATCTTCATGCTCAAGTGGGTCATCTCAGGGCAGCCTGCCTTTGGCCCCTACACACACCGTCTCATTATGTTGTTTTTCTTTGCAAAATTCTTGAGTGGATCCTTATTACCTGTAAGGTAAAATCTTTACACTTTTTCAATATCTTTTTTGCTTTTTTGCTTTTGCTTCTTCTCAAGCACCACCTCTTATTTATATAATCTCTGCATCCTATTCTCAAGCACATTGCTCTTTAATTTGAGACTCTCTCATGCTTGCTTTCACTTTGGTGCCATTGTATATTATTTCCTTTGGCTAGAATACCCTGCTAAAAACTTGCCCAGGGAATTCTTTTATAAGAGAATGTACTTTTTGTACCCATATGGAGTCTTATTTGTAGGTGGTTCGTAACTATCGTTTCATTATTTCTTTGATTTTAAATGTACACAAGTACATGGGAACTCTATACTCTTTGCTCAATTTTCCCATAAACCTAAAACTACCTCTAAAAAAAGAAACAAAGTCGGTTATATATTTTAAAAGTACACCTTAATTCCTGAAAATAGGCAGGTAATTAGTTTACTTAACCATCTATATCTGCTTTATGATGCAACTTCAAGAAACTAAAGACGATATGAATGAAACACAGGTGGATACCTTTTCTTGTCATTGATTGTTCATGCCAAGCATTACAGGGGAAGAACTGGTGATTCTCAGGATATTTATGAAAATTTTGTCTTTCTGTGGAGTAGGATAGATTCTCAAATCAGCCAGTTCTTCTATGCCATTGGAAGCAAGTGAATAATCTGCCGTGTTGAAAAAAATATTTATTTATTTTTTAAAGAGAGAGAGAGGGGAGAGTCAGAGAGGGAGGGAGTGAAAGAGGATCCCAAGCAGGCTTGACACTTACAGCGGAGAGAACCCAACGCGGGGCTTGAACTCACAAACCATAAGATCATGACTTGAGCCAAAATCCAATGTTTAGCCGACTGAGCCACCCGGGGGCCCCATTATATCTGCCATTCAAAGAAAGAAAAAGTTAGTCAACAACTATACATCTTCTAAGAAGAAAATCCTAAATGACCATAACAATACTTTTGAAGAAATAGCATTAATGCTGTTGATGATGTTGATAATGATAAAAGCAGTGAACATTTGCCAAAAGCCCACTACGTGCTAGGAACTAACCATTTTGCCCACAAGGAAGGTATCATCATTCTTAGCCCCATTTTTCAGAGGAAGGCTCACAAGGTTAAATCTCTTGTTGGAGGCCACACAGCTATACAATAAGAGTATAATGTAAAAGCCTCTTTGGTTTTATAGCTGCTACTGCCTCTAAAAAATGTAGAAACAGAGAATTTGGAATCGGGAGAAGGCTTTGGAGGGCTGACTTCTTAGAACCTGAGCCCCCACACATTTCTCGTTTCTTTACTCTTAAGTTTTCTCTCATTTCAAGGGATCTGCACCACATTAGCCAGGAAGTGTGAGAGAGACCTTTGTCACAGTTATTTAAAACCCAGATTATACGAGCGCTTTACCTTCATCATCTCTACATTAAGCCACAGCAGGGGGAGAGCTACATGGAAAATGAGTATCTGTTAAGTATTCTCTGCCTTGGGCCACATCTTCCCTTTGAATTTGAAAGAGAGGAAAAATGGCATAGCTCTGTTGTGACTGTGGGGAGGGAGAAAATCCTAAAAATCAAATGGCTTTGTTCGAGATTCATGCAAGACAACAAAACGAACAGACAAGTCCTTTTTGCAGCACTGAAGCTCCTTTGCTGGCTTAGGCTGAACGTGAAATGACACTGGAGCAGGATTTGTGAAAAGGGAATTGGATATCTTGATGTTCCTAACAAGATAGAACATAACCAGACCTCCACTGCTTACAAAAGCCATTCGGGGCTGGCGGAATGAGGAGAAAGCCCTGAAGGGGAAGGTGAAATGGGCAACGCAGAGACTCCTCCATCCCCCTAGCCAGTCCCAGCAGGGAAGTGGGATTTCAGAAAGAATTTTCCCTGTGAAAATGAAGGCACAAGTGTTCTGACTTCACATTCATCATGCTTTATTCTTTCCCACTTACTTTCACATTTTATCTTCATGACAAATCTGTGATGGCAGTCAGGAAAGCACTGTTATCCCTATTTATCTAAGAAAGAAATAAAAGACCCAGTGAGGTCCTGTGTCTTGGCTGAGTTCAGGGAGTTAATAAGGAACGACAATTGTACTAGAACCATGAATGTTTGGATAGGTACTGGACTCATTGCTCATAGCTGAAAGCAGATAGAATGGGAATAGAATAGGACCTCAGATCTCATATATTTTCAAGCTTTCAAGGTCCATGTAAGTGCAGAAATGTGAAATGCAGGAGGCAGAGGAAAAATGAGACCATACCAGGCCCACCAAAATTCACTGCCAGAATTTTGAAGTTATGTGTCTTGTTTAGGGTTTTTCAGAAACAGGCCCAAATACAAGGACCCAATACAAACAGACCCAATGCAAGAAGTTTGACTGGGAGGTGGTGTTCCCAAGAAAAAACCAGCTAGAGGGTGGGAAATTGAGAAAGGGAGAGAAGCCAGGCAAAAATGGGCGCTGCATGACAAGCCAATTACAACTGTTTGCTACTGGATCTTGATTCTACTGGGGAACTCCCTGGGAGCTGATGTAGAAAATGCACTTCAGAGTTTGCTCATCCAAGGGCTGTGGGTTAGGGGATGCTGCAGAGATTAGTGTAAAAGGGAAACTGTTCCCTCAGCACTTGTTGCCAGGTTTGTGCAGGTTCCAGCCCGCAAAGAAAGCCTTCAGTCAGTTTAAGATTGGTTGGATTTCCACTCCAGTGATAAAATCATAAGGAGTGTGGGTGAGTGCTGACAGTCTACAGCACAGTGTCTCCAGCAAAGGTCAAGAGTGGGAGAGAAGTACTCAAAGAGTAGGCATAGAAAATTCTTATTCTGGGATAGAAAAGCATAGTATGGTAATTTATTGAGTTTTCTCAGCATCAGAGGTAATATCAGATGACCTCTTTTTAAAATTTTTAATTAACCTTTGTTGAAAGGTTTGTTGAAATTAACCTCCCTCTTCCTTCTTTCTTAACCCCTGGCAGGCACTGATCTGTTCTCCATTTCTATAATCTTGTCCTTTTAAGAATGTTATACAAATGTAATCAAATAGTATGAACCTTTTGGAATTGGATCTTTTTAAAGCAGCATAATTCTCTGGAAATCTATTCAAATTGTATGTTTCAATAGTTCATTCTTTTTCATTTCTAAGTAGAATGAAAATGTGGTATGGAGGCAACAGTTTGTTTAACCATTCAGCTGTTGAAAGACATCTAGAATTTTGCTAATTTCTTGCTATTATGAATACAGCTGCTATGGCCATTTGTGCATAGGTTTATCTGTGAACATAAGTTTTAATTACTCTTAAGTAAGTCGGCCCAGGAGCCAACTGTTGGATTGCGTGGTGGTTTTGTGTTTGGTTTCCCCGCCTTAATTGCCAGTCTTTCAGAGTGGCTTTATCACTTTATATCCACACCAGCAACATATAGGTGATCCAGTTTCTTGGCATCCTCACTAGCATTTGGTGTCATCACTATTTTTCATTTTAGCCATTCTGATAGGTATGTAGTTATCGCTCATTGTGATTTTAATTTCTGTTTCACTGATTGCTGATGATGTTGAACATATTTTCATATGCTTCTGAATATAAGGCCTATGTGGTTTAACAAATATATAGAGTCCACAATTTGTCTTTTCTGTATTTTAACAGGATATTTTGCTAAACAAAGTTCTCAATTTTGATTAGATCCAATTTATCATTTTTTCCTCTTATAAATTGTGCTTTTGGTGTGTTAAGTGTTAAGAACCCTTTGGCTGGTCCTAAATCCCCAGTATTTTATCCTATGTTCTTTTCTAAGAATTTTATAATTTTACATGAAATCCGTAACCTATCTTTGTATAAGTTACATTTTGTGTAAGTTAATGTTTGTATAATGTGTGAGATATAGGTCAAGTTTCATTTTCTTTCTTTCTTTCTTTTCTTTCTTTTCTTTCTTTCTTTCTTTCTTTCTTTCTTTCTTTCTTTCTTTCGTCAATAAATACTCAATTGCTCCAGTGCCACTTATTGAAAAAGCAACGTTTCCTCCACTGAATTGCTTTTGTTCATTTGTCAAAAATTAATTGGACAGGGGCGCCTGGGTGGCGCAGTCGGTTAAGCGTCCGACTTCAACCAGGTCACGATCTCGCGGTCCGTGAGTTCGAGCCCTGCGTCAGGCTCTGGGCTGATGGCTCGGAGCCTGGAGCCTGTTTCCGGTTCTGTGTCTCCCTCTCTCTCTGCCCCTCCCCCGTTCATGCTCTGTCTCTCTCTGTCCCAAAAATAAAAATAAAAAACGTTGAAAAAAAAAAATTAAAAAAAAAAATAAAAAAAAAAAATTAATTGGACATATTTGTGTAGGTCAATTTCTGGGTTTTCAATTTTATTCCAGTGATCTTCATTTGTATCCTTCTGGTACTACTATACTCTCTTGATTCTTTCAGCTATGTAGGAAGCCTAGGAACATTAGGAAAAGTGATTCTTCTACTTTATTTTTAATTTTCAAAATTGTTTTGAAAAATAAAGGTCTAGGGTCGCCTGGGTGGCTCAGTCGGTTAAGCGGTCAACTTCGGCTCAGGTCATGATCTCGCGGTCCGTGAGTTCGAGCCCCGCGTCGGGCTCTGTGCTGACAGTTCAGAACCTGGAGCCTGTTTCAGATTCTGTGTCTGCCTCTCTCTCTGACCCTCCCCTGTTCATGCTCTGTCTCTCTCTGTCTCAAAAATAAATAAACATTTTAAAAAATTAAAAAAAAAAAGGTCTAGAACGTTTACCCTTTCCATACAAATTTTAGAATAAGTTTGACTATGTCTACATGAAACTGTCTGAAATTTTGATAGGCATTTTGATATGCAGGCAGATAAATTTGGGGAGAATTGATGTATTTGCTATGTGGAATTTTCCAATCCATAATCATGGTATAGTCTCTCCAAGTGTTTAAGTCTGATTCTTTTTCTGAGCATTTTATAATTTTTGCAAACTGATTCACTATGTTTTGTTACCTTTATACCTAACTATTCCACTTTCTTTTGAGCAACTGTAAATGGTATTGCATGCTTTATTCCAGTTTCTACTTGTTCCCGGTCAATATATAGAAAAACAGTTGATTTTTGTGTGCTGATCATGGATCCTGTCATGATCCTGTCCTAGAAGGTTTTGTTTTGTTGATTCTTTGGAATTTTCTGTATATATATGATATCATTTGCAAATAGTGGTAGTTTTCTTTCTTTCCAATTTGTAAACCTTTTGTTTCTCTTTTATGCCTTATTACTACAATGGCAAAATTTTCCAGGTCTGTGTGGGATAAAAGTGGTGAGAATGGATAGCGTAGCCTTATTTCTGGTCTTACAGGGAAAGCATTCTTTCACTATTAAATACAACGTTAGCTGTAAGTTATTTGTAGATGCTCTTTCTGAGGTTAGAAAAGCACTCCTTTATTCCTGGTGTACTAGGAGTTTTATTACGGATGAAAGTTGAATTATATCAAATATTTTTTCTGTGTTAATTTATATCATGTGATTTTTCTTCTTTAGTGGTTGTTATGTGAATTACATCGGTTAAATGTTGAATATTGAACCAGCACGTATACATGGAATAAATGGTACTTGGTTGTGATATATTATATCTTTTCCACGTTTGGTTAGATTGCTAAAATTTTCTTGAGTTCCAAGAACTCTGCTTCTCACTAGGATCAAAGAGTTTCAGATACTTCGAATCTATGACAAACAGATTTTTTTTATTTTTCTACCAGGCCCACACTGTCTTACTTCTGTGAAGGAGATGTGATTTTAGGGATACTGGAAAGACTCTTACCGTACCTTTTCTCAGGCTTGCTGATAATAAAAAAAATTTTTCAGAGGAAACAGATTATTTCATTCTACAGTTAGAAATAAACAGCTAAAAATGCAAAACACCTATGGGAAAAATAATGTGCAGGTTTTGGCCTTGGGAAAAGCAGTGGTACCGACAACCTCTAATGTTAGCTATCACGAATGGCAACATGTAGAAATGTCGCATTTGCCACTCCTCCCAGCCACCCGTGATCCCTGCACTTCTTATCTCCTACTCTTTTCTACACACACTACATCAAAGCCCCATTGCCAAACCACTCTCCAAGATGTTTAAAATCACAGACACCTGTTTTTTAAAATTTTAACATGGACGTGCAACATGAATAAAACATATAGATCTGAATTGTTCTGGATTAAGTGGGATAGCTGGAGAGGAAACTCAAGCCCAACCCATTTTTCTCTGCCAACAGTTCCAAAAACACTCTCCTAACTCATTTTCCCCCGAAAAACATGTAGGATGGTTGCCTGAAGAGTGGGGAAATATTGAAGCAAGACGATTTCTTTTTGGTTAAAACTACATAGTTTTTAAAATCCAAACATGGAAGGCTAATCAAAATCGCTGCTAATGTCACTCTTTCTAACTACCTTAAAGATCAAAATAAAACAGAATGTTGTGCAGGACTGAAGAAGGAGAATGTCTCTGCAGAAATTATGTTGATGTCACTGGGATGAAAGACATGCTCTATGTCCAAGTTTTGACTGCAAACAGGGAGTTCTCTCTGTGAGCCTCCAAACTCCCCCTTCCCGGCCTCTGCTGCTATCTTCCTGCACCAATGTGGATTCAGTGACTCTCAGGTCACCACAGTCTGTTTTTGGATGGGGGGGCGGATTTTGACGAAGTCTTGGAGCTCAAGCTTTAGTACTTGTCGCTATGTCAATACATGTAATACAAAGCCTAGAAATGATGATATAACAATAGAAGTTGTGGTAGGGTGGTGAGGTTACAAGATTTTATTTCCCCATAAATTTTGAAAATAATGTTCAAATTTAGAATTTGGAGCTAAGTAAATTGTATACTTTATAGCTTTAATAGGAAACAAAGAAGATGTAACTGGGATTTCCATTAGCCCAATGTACTGTCTTCCAGTGAGAAGGGAACACAAGACTTGTGGAGGTGGGGTCTACTGCTCACCTCCTCATACTCTTGCCCAGCTTTCAGAAAGCAAGCACAATTAGGGCTCCACTAAATGTAAAATGAAAATTTTAATCTAGGCTCCATGGTTGTAAAAGATGTAGGAAAGAAGAGTTCTTGCATCGTGGAAGGATTCCTGTACTTTGAGGCAGGATGTTTATGTTCAATTCCTGCTCTGAGAATAACTAAACCATGTGATTTTGAATAAATCACTTCATATCTCGAGCTGTTTTCTATAGGACAAAATATTTATCTCACAAGGATACATTGTTAGGTGCTTCAGAGTTGCACTGGCATCTCTCACATTAGGGGAGAGCAATTTCCTGTATGCAACCAAACAGCTATTTACACTTGGAATTAATCTCTGGGCACTACTGATGAAAACATTTTCTACAGTGGTTCTTGAATTTGACCAAGTTTTGGGAGTTTTAAAAACAGATTTCGACCCACCCCAAACTAAGAGAATCAGCATTTCCATGGGCAAGATCCAAGACTAAATGTTTTCAAAAGTGATCTACTGTGATTTTGATGATTGCCCAGACTTGGGGAAACCTACGCTTTTCAAACTTTAAAATGCATGTAATTCACTCAGGCTTTTGTTAAAATGGAGATTCTAATTCAGGAGACCTGGGTTGGGGGCTGAGGCTCTACTCTCTAGGTAGCAAGGGTTTAGATGTCCTTTTGGTCTCCCTCTCTTTGAGAGGGCAAGTCACACATTGTCTAGGAGGTTCTCTCTAGGAAAAGAGAAGATGATTTGAGCTCAGAGACTTCTTAGTTTGTGAGTAACTCAAATGGTTAAAAACCACATAAATTATTCCTGCCTGGACTAAAAAATAAATGGGTGAATGTGTAATTAAAATGTCAACTCTGAGGGGCGCCTGGGTGGCGCAGTCGGTTAAGCGTCCGACTTCAGCCAGGTCACGATCTCACGGTCCGTGAGTTCGAGCCCCGCGTCAGGCTCTGGGCTGATGGCTCGGAGCCTGGAGCCTGTTTCCGATTCTGTGTCTCCCTCTCTCTCTGCCCCTCCCCCGTTCATGCTCTGTCTCTCTCTGTCCCAAAAATAAAATAAAAAAACGTTGAAAAAAAAAAAATTTAAATAAAAAAAAAAAAAAGTCAACTCTGAGAAGGCATTAAAAGAAAGGAGGCAGTGGATCAAATATCATTCCTTGTTTTTATAAGATATTTTGGGAGCTAGGGGTGGAAACCATGCTTTGTTTTGCATGCTCGTGCATTGGGCAACTTGATTGTTATCTTATAACAATTTAGAATCACTTCAGACAATAGCCCAGGTAATAAAGGTCCTTTGCTATTGAAAGACTCCCTCAAAATGAAAATTTATTGGGAAATTCCATTTTTAATCGTTCAAATTCAGACTTCTCATAAATATTGAAATGGGACCAGAAAACATTTTAAAAAATCCAAACAAATATCTGATATTCAAAAATAAGTGAACATAGAAAGCAATCCCATTTTGTCGAGTTTGTCAGGGTCTGGGTTCTCATCCTCAGCTTTGTATGTTCAGACACTGTATTATAAAAAGTTAACTATAATATCAATGTTCTTAATATACACCAAACAGCAGGCAGGTATAGCAGTTATTTCCTTGTTCTGATCAGGGTATATTTTCCTATAGGCAAACTAATGATGATGTTGCCAGGAGGCATGGTTTCAGCAGAGAGGGATCACTTATATAATCTAAATGCTTGCTATTATCAAATTCTGGTAATTTGATTATTCAGTCTCCACAGTGGAATTGCATCTATGGTGGGTAAAGTGCAGGGCCCCAACCCGGATAAATGGATACCGTCACCAATGCGGTCTCTGGCCATAATCTACCAAAATGGTGCATAGTTGCTGAATACCAGTCTGTAAGGTGGATGGGACATTTGAGTCAGTCTGCCAGAATATTCTCATCTCTGGAAAGTGAATAATAAGTCAGTGTTTCTTATTTTGTGCTTTTATTGCTGACAACCACAACCTCTCTTCCTAAAATGCACTAAATAATACTTTTTTTCTTCCTTTAGGAAAATAGAACTAACTATACTCCTCGCGAGGTTTCAGGCTCGTTATAGTAAGCATTCCAAGACTTAATGTTTATTTTGTGATATTTATTATTTTTTCCTTTACCAGCTCCCAAACACTATTCCATTTCCTTATCCCCTCAGGAGGCACCCACTCTAGTATTTATAATATATGTTCTTCCAATCCACTTTCCATACATGTTTTAATCTTTGAAGAATGCAAGGTGGTATTTTGTCAGTTAAATATGCATATATATTTAACGCTATAAAATAAAAGTTGTAATTGCATTTTTCTTATGTTTTTCACACAACATTATGCTCTTGATGACCAACAAAGTTAAGAATTCTAGTTATGGCTTCTGACTACTACAATAGGAATTCTATTCTATGTATGAATCAGATGTTCCTTGGTCATTCCACTAGTGATAATCATGTTAGATATTTCCAACTCTGCTACCATAAGCAATACTATGTGGATATTCTGGTGCACTCAATCTTTTGACTGAGGTTTTTCATATATAGTTAGTGAATTTTAAAAATTAAAAATACCTTCCCCACTCAATCTTCTATTCATTTGCCTTGTCTAAAGTGTCCTTAATTAAAGAGAAATCTCAGTTTTGATGTAGTCAGATGTATACATTTATTTGTTAACGTCCTAAAAGTACAAACTAAAGAGGAAAAAGCAATTTGTACATTTGATTACCTCATTATTAGTTATCTCCCAGATATATATAATAAGTTACATGTATACAGAAATTCATTTATGCATTCTTTACTTGTTTTACTGGTCTATTTATTTGTTCTTATTCTAGAACTGCACAATTTTAAATATTTGGCTTTTTTTTTTTTTTTTTTTTTTTCACTTGAAGGAGGCTTGTTTATTGGACCGCAGGGGATAGTTAGTGGCCAGGGAATGCACTGAGAGGACCCAATCTCTGGGGTGCCTCCCTCAATCTTCCATAGGTGATGACAGTTTTGCACAGTCCTTTCTATGGTGTCATCTATGGTGACTAGGGGCCGGTAGCCCATGACCTGTTGGGCTCTCTCACAGCTGTAATAGTGGAATGTGCCAACCAGTGTGACCCGCATTGGTGTGAAAGGGGGCTGGAGATGGATGACAGGACTGATCACCGTCACCAGGAGGGACAGCAGAAGGGCCAGGTGGTAGGGCACCCAGCACAGGATGTGGTACCTGGGGGCCTCGTAGTTGAGGCCTGTCAGGATGTGGGGCAGGAATGTCCAGAAAGGGATGGGTTCATCGTTGGTGATGTGAAATGCCTTCCCAATGACGGCTGCACCTTGGGAGAGGTGTTTTGCAGCCAAGATGTGTCCGTGCACCACATTCTCCACGTTCTCCACAAAGGTGAAGCCCACCAGGTCCTCCCCGTTTCCAATCACAAACTTCATGTTGCCTTTCTTGGCTGCCTCGATGAGGATGGGGACCAACTGGGGGTCTTTGGGGCCAAAAGTGACATAAGGGCGAGTGGCTATGGTTACAAATTTCCTCTCAGGATCACTGGGGTCCAGGACTGTTCTCTCCTTTAAGATTTTTGCCTCCGTGTAACAGTCAATGAGTTTCATGGCATAAGGGAGGTCTTCAATTCCATTCTTGATGTTGACACCCTCAAAGATGAACTGACACTGCTGGTTAAAATTAGTTTTTAAACCCCAGCCTCTTTGCAAGTTTTAATGACATTCTTGGTTGCAATGTAATTCACTCTGTAAGAGTTCCTTGTCGTTACTGGATGGTGGGGGTGATGCACGGTGGAAAACTCTGATTATACCTTTCAGAGCTGGGTACGGATCCTGTTGGTTGCAGAGGTCACCCGGAAAGAATTCCCCCACCCCAGGGGATTTTCAAACCCTTGCCGCATATCAAATCCATCCATTTCAGCTCCAAATATCGTTACGTTTGCGATGTTTTCTCAGTGCTCAGTCAATCCTCAGCAAACCAGCCTCCATCCCTAGGCGATCCCCAGGGCCAGCCTCAGGGCTCCCTCAGCTTGCACCCAAACACCTGCAGGCACCAGCGGCCATCCGTTTCTCCACGCCCCAGTGAGCCCAGTACAATGTTGCTGGAGTACAAACACCTTTGTTCTTTTTTTCAAAATGTGTTAGTTCTGCAGGAATTTTTATTCAGTCACATTAATTTTTGAGTTAATTTATTAAGGATCTTCCTTTCAAAACTTTCTGAGGTTTTGATTGGAATTTCATGGAGTGTATAATTTATAAAATTATTTTAGAGGCAAACTGCTATTAACCCATATACACATACAGACATATATAATCTTTTGTATCCTCTAACAGAATATTCAGATTTTCTCTATAAAGGTCTTATGCCATCTTTTTTTAATTCCTAGGAATGGTGCAAATTTTGTGAAATATAATTTTTTATAGTTGATTATTATTGGACTAGAGGAAGAATATTAATTCTTATATGTGGCTCTTTTATTAAGTAAATTTATTGTACTTCTTATAGTTATAATATATATAGTAATTTTCTTGGGATTTCATTGTAAATGAAATCATTCATAAATAATATCTATTTGTTATTATAGTTTTTCTTTTTTGCCTTTTTTTACTGGGAAGACCTACAATACTTGATTGAGGTACCATTTATAATGACAAAAATTCTTGTCAGTCTCCTAAACTTATGTAAAGTTTGTCTAAAACTCTTATATTAAAAATGATTGGAAAACAGCCATAAGATTAAAGAAGCTCTGTTCCATCCATAATTTTCTGATAATTTTATTATTAGTGTATTTTGAAAATTATAGCATACGTTTTTCTTTTTTTCTTTTTTATTCTGTGATGTGGCAAATTTGAGAGTTTTTTTGTTTTTTTTTTTATGTTTGACCTCCTCATATTCCTGAGTGATACCTACATTACCATCATGCATTAAAAAGGGAAAACGTTGAGGTAAAGGGGATTGATCCTAGTATTACTCCTATTTTTCTGTGAGGTTGAAAATGTTCACAACCAAATTTTAAAATTTAAACTTTAAAAATTTAAATAAGAACCTGTTCAATAATCAGGAGTTAATATTTTATGTAGAACTGTTACATCTATGTGGTTTTTCTTAAATGTGTCAATATCATTAGTTATTTCTCTTTTTTCGCAGGGCCCTTCATTCTCTACAGGGTAATTTTATTTATTTAATTTTTAATATATTATAAGTTTGCTTTATTTTTTAAGGCTCAGAGGGCAATCTTATTTCCCTGAGTGCAAGCCATTATCATTTCACAGGAGTTCTCAAAATCCTATGCAAATCACACAACATGAAGAATGCCTCCCTCTTGTGCTTCTGCTTAAGG
This sequence comes from Panthera leo, assembly GCF_018350215.1. Classification (NCBI taxonomy): domain Eukaryota; kingdom Metazoa; phylum Chordata; class Mammalia; order Carnivora; family Felidae; genus Panthera; species Panthera leo. The sequence continues at coordinate 48,231,952 of NC_056685.1, forward strand.
CAGAGGCTGTGAGATTTAGGGAAATATGATAAGGAAAGTGGGGTCGTTTTTTGTTTTCTTTTTTAACCTTCCCAACCTGTTTTCTAGAAACCAGATGGACATTCTAACTTCTGGTAATTGGTCAATAGCTTGGTCAAATGAACTCTTCTAAGATGACAGTTGTGAAATCTGGACACTACATAAAGCACAATTATTGGAAGACACCGGAAAGTGATCAAATGCAGGCTGAAGGGAATAAACCATTCAAATATGGAAAATACAACAGGTAAGTTTTGCAAATTTATAGGTTTGTGCCTGAGCACATATCTTGCACAACTTGGGGTAGCAGACAGCCATAGTTCATTAAAAAATATGTGAACCGGACCTCCAATTCAAAAAGTTAGAGAAAGAACATCAATATTAACTTTATAAAGGCAGAAGTAATTACTAAAAGTAAAAATCCAATGAGTTAGAAAAAAAAAATTACAAAATAAAAGAATATCATATTTGGGAAGTTATCCACAAAATAGAAAGCATTTTTGTAGTCTAGTTAAAAGAATTAGGCATAGATGCACAGATACAATAGTAAGTTGACAAAAGGGAATAAATAGCAAAGTGAAATAATTTTAAATTATCATGTAACTACTCTATAAATCTTTTGCAAATAAATGTGTAAACCTAAATGAAATGAATAAGTCTCTAGGAAACTATAGTTTATTAAAAATGCAGTTAATATAGCAGATCCTTGCAGACCAGGTTCACTGACCCAGACGATTTCATAGGGAAATGCTCCTTAACCTTTGAAGATGTAGATAGCCCCAATTCTATTTAGGCTATTCCAGTACATAGGGAAAAAAAATTCCAAATTCTTATGTAATGTAAATATAGCACTAGCGTCAATATCAGATGAAAACTTCACAAAAGAATAACTAATTTTGTTTATAAATACTGATGCGAAATAGTCAACTATAAAAATCACAAAGCACACATAATTCAGTATATGTTATCTTTGGGTTCAGTGAGATTTATTTCAACAATCCAAGGATGGTTTTTAATATTATGGGTTCCACTAATCTAAACTGCATATTGACATTTCTAGAAGAATAATATGGTAATCTCCATAGATTCTGAAAATGCATTTGACAAAAATCAATGTCTATTCCTGATTAAAATAAAATCAGTGGTATAAGAATAAAACAATACAACATGCATACTCTGATGCCAGCATTCTATTTAACAGGAGAGCATTAAATAACCAACATATTCTTCCTAAAGTCAGAAACAAAACAGAATTTCCTATATCATTGCTATTATTTAACATTACAAAGCATTATTAACAAAATTAGACTGTTAAAAGTTATTGAGGACTTAAGATTTGTAAAAGGAAAGGTAAAATGATCTGCATCTATAGATGATATAACAATATATCTAAAATCCCCCACATCAGTAGAAAAACTACTACAAAATAAGAGCCCTTAATAAGGTAGAAAAATATAAAAAATAATAATCTATCTATCCATCCATCCTTTGTATATACAGACAATATCTAGTTAGACAATATAGTTGGATAGAAGAATCCATTTACAATCATAATAAGAAAGATAAAATGAACAATCTCTTTATGAAGAAAGTTTTAAAACACTCGTGAAAAACATAAAAGTTGACTTAAACAAATATACCCTGTTCCTATTAAAAATTTAATATCACTTAGTTGCCAGCTCTTTCTAATTTATTTAATGTAGTCCAAATAACTATGCCAACAAGTTTTTATTTTCCGAAACCACACAAATAGATTCAAAAGTTCATTTGGAAGAGTAAATAAACAAGAATAGCTAAAAAATACTTTGAAGGAGACTAGCTCCATGTTCCATGTTCCATGTTAAAACCTGATATAAAGCCTCTATAATTAAGGGAGTGTGATATTATTGAATAAATAGGAAAACTAATGGAATAGGGTAAAGAAATTTAAAAAAATAGACCATGAAAATAGTAATTCTGCAAATGATATGATAAATTTGGAAATTCAAATTCATGGATGAAAAGACAGATTTTTAATAAAAGGTTTTGGAACAACTAGTCATTTGGAAGAAGGCAAAATTCTATCCAGATCTTATATTATAAACTAAGAAATATTCCAGAAAGATTAGCACCATACAAATGGAATTGTACCATGCCTAGAGGAAATCATTTGTGAAGTCCTTTTTCTCGACAAGGTATAGGGAAAAACTTCTTAATTATGACTCAGAATTCAAAAGCAATAAATGTAGATACATTTGGTCATATTAAAACAAAACCAAACTTCTTCATGGCAAATACCAAAAGGACAAATGACACACTGGGAAAAACCTGTTGTAAAACCCTAATATGTAATAACCTCCAAACATTGATAAATTTTTGATTTTTAAAACTGGACAGAAATACAGACAGTTCTCAAAAAAGAATGACAATGACCCTGACGAACGATGAATATGAAAAAGCTTTGCTCAGTCTTTCTCATAATAAGAGAAATGCAAATGAAAACCCCAGTGACATACTGTTTCTTGCCATCAGTTTCACGGCCCACTTTGTTGGTGTGACTGTTAGAAGACAGGCACTCTCACGCTTTGCTAGTGAAAGTGCAAAGTAGAGCAGCTCTTACAGGAGAGAATTTGACCACAGTTAGTAAAATTCCTGCTAAAATTGCTCCTTTGACGTAGGAATCTCACTTTTGGAATCTATCATAAACACAAATTCGCAAAAATAAAAAGTGACATATGTACAAGGTTATTCATTGAGGCATTATTCGTAACAGTGAAAGACTCAAAACAACTCGCATGGTTTTCCATAGGCAACTGGTTGCATAACTATAGCACAATCCCACCATGAAAACTATGCAGTGGTAGAAAGGAATAAAGGTAGTAGAACGATCTTTATACATTAAAGTATAGTTACCTCCAAAATATATTGTTAAGTGAAAAAACAAAAAAAAAAACCAAAATATAGAAGAGGGTATATAGCATGCTAGCTTTTGTATTAGAAAGAGAAAAAGGGAAAATTATTTGGAATCTTTCCTTGCAAAAGGAAACAATGAAGGGAGTGTAGAGTTAATGCAGGAATTCTTTGAAATACCTCACTGACTTTTGAACTTGGAATTATGTAAATATTTTACATCTTAAAATAACTAAGTAATGAAGAAAAATAATCCTTTGGTATTGTTGAAAATTGAAAACAACAGAAACAAATGAACATTACCACGTACTAACTTGGTGGAAAAACCTTACAAAGGAAATATTTATTCTGCTTGACCTTGGAACACAGTACTATAACTGTAAATCCTCAGCTCTGTATAACTTCAGGACTAAAAACTGAAAGAAATCTTAAACTTCATTGAATACTTTTATTGCGGATTAAAAAAACTCAATTCAGGGGCGCCTGCGTGGCTCAGTGGGTTAAGCGTCCGACTTCAGCTCAGGTCACGATCTCGCGGTCCGTGAGTTCAAGCCCCGCGTCTGGCTCTGGGCTGATGGCTCAGAGCCTGGATCCTGCTTCCGATTCTGTGTCTCCCTCTCTCTCTGCCTCTCCCCCGTTCATACTCTGTCTCCCTCTGTCTCAAAAATAAATAAACGTTAAAAAAAAAATTAAAAAAAAAAAACTCAATTCATTTGAAAGTATTATATGCATACCATATGTATACATGAATAAAGTACAGAATTATATTAATATTGTTAGGAGATGTTCAGATAGCTAGCATTTTATATTCACAGGGAGAGTGTGAAGGGGACCAGCTACCAAGAGGCAGTGCAATACAGAGAAATACCAGCACTCTAGGCAGAAATTAACCCTAGAAACCAGGCCAAAGCTGGTCTCAACAGGCCAGATAATTGGAGGCAGGAAGATAATGTTGGCAAACTTAATATGAGGCTTGGTGCTTGTTTGAGTATTTCAGGATAAGATGAAATCATCAAATAGTTGCATATTCAATTTATTTATTTATTTATTTATTTATTTAAAAAATTTTTTTTACATTTACTTATTTTTGAGAGCTAGAGAGAGACAGAGCACAAGTGGGGGAGGGGCAGAGATAGAAGGAGACAGAATCCGAAGCAGGTTCCAGGCTCCGAGCTGTCAGCGCAGAGCTGGATGCCGGGCTCAAATTCACGAACCGTGAGATCATGACCTTAGCCAAAGTCGGACGCTTAACCAACTGAGCCACCCAGGAGCCCCGTATATTCAATTTGTAATTGAAGCAAGTTACAATTGTTTCTTATATTTATTCAATGAAACAAAAACATTTATGACTGCTATCCATTACGATAATTTATTATATATTGAAATACATGACACATTTATTTCTCAACCTCCACTCAGATTCAAAAAGTAGCATTCTGTTAGCTTTTTCTTATGTTTTATTTTTCTAATCCTGTTATTTTTCTTCTTTTTAAGTCTCCTGATCTAGATTTTAATTACAGAGCACATGGAAACACTGTATCAATATCAGTAAATCTTAAAGGGTACATACAAGAATTCAACAAAGAGCAAGAATTCTGCACATTAAATAGAAGTCATAGGAGTCACATGGACTGATGGGGCCCGGAAGAGGCCGGCAACTAAAGTCAGTGACTCAAATAACATTGGCATTTTCCACAAGGCAAAATTGTCTATGAAGCAGGTGTAATGCTATGTCCTGTATCCAGAGATGGAAATTGTCTTTTTTTTTTTTTTTCCCTCTCTCTCTTTTAAGTTGGAATACAGTTAGAAGTCGGATAAAAGTTTTTTTGCTTGTGTGAAGTCCTCGTCAGGCTCGGCAGGGTTTGTCAGTTGGATGTGCATATGGGAACTACTCCTTCCAAATGTGGAGCGTCTGCCTCTACCTCAAACATGATGTTTTATATTTCCATTTGCTCAGATCCAAAAATATATTTCCCAATGGAGTGTTCACCCACCCATCTTGATCTCTTTTTCTCACCCCACCAACACTTTTTAACTTCAAGTCACTATGAAGCCCAAACAAATAAAGCTTCCTGAAAGTGTGCAGAGTTTTCCAGATGGTTCTTACTTCTTTGTTTCATGGAAATGGAAAAGTGCATATAGCTTTCCTCTGCTTAAGAATTAGAAATTACAGGAGCGCCTGGGTGGCTCAGTCGGTTAAGCATCCGACTTCAGCTGAGGTCATGATCTCACAGTCCATGAGTTCAAGCCCCACATTGGGCTCTGTGCTGAGCTTGCTTTGGATTCTGTGTCTCCCTCCCTCTCTGCCCCTCCCTTGCTCATGCTCTGTCTCTCTCTCTCTCTCTCTCTCTCTCAAAAATAAATAAACACTTAAAAAAATTTTTTTTAAAGAATTAGAAACTATAGGGGCACTTGGGTGGCTTGGGTCATGATCTTGTGGTTTGCGAGCTCGAGGCCTGCATTGGGCTCTGAGCTGTTAGCTCAAAGCCTGGAGCCTGCTTTGAATTCTCTGCCTCCCTTTCTCTCTTCCCCTCTCCTGGGCATGCTCTGTCTCTTTCTCAGGCACTTGGTGTATTACGATTACATTTTTTCTTGTAAAAAATTTAATTTCTCCTGGAGCTAATAATTGCCTCTTTTTTCATTTGTTTAGTTTTTTGTGTTTTTTTTTGTTTTTTTGTTTTTGTTTGTTTTTTAAATGTATCTAGAAACTTCAGAAGGTGAGGGTGCCTGGCTGGCTCAGTCAGTTGACAGTTCAACTTTGGCTCAGGTCATGATCTCACAGTTCGTGGGTTCAAGCCCCACGTTGGGCTCACTGCTGTCAACACAGAGCCCACTTTGGATCCTCTGTCCCCCTTTCTCTTTGCCTCTCCTCTGCTCATGCTCTCTCTCTCTCTCTCAAAAATAAAATAAACATTAAAAAAAATGAGCCACCTGGTCACCCACCAGGGTGGCTCAGTCTAAGTGTCCCACTTTGGCTCAGGTCATGATCTCACGGTTTGTGGGTTTGAGCCCCACATCGGGCTCTGTGCTGACAGCTCAGAGCCTGGAGCCTGCTTCAGATTCTGTGTCTCCCCCTCTGTCTGCCCCTCCCCAGCTTGCACTCTGTCTCTGTCTCTCAAAAAAGAATAAATGTAAAAAAAAAAAAAAAAGAAAGAAAGAAACTTCTGAAGGTGAAGGAAAGCATTGAACCTCACTGCATCTCTGAGGGCATGGGTGTTGGAAGCATCACCAACGACTTCATTTCAAGAATTGACAGAGGCTAGTTCACCAGCTGGTGTGTATGTGGGGTCAATGGGGAAACTGTGCCTAGCAGGATTCATAGGTAGCACATGGCAGAAGACTGGAATGCCTTGGAATCTTCCTGGGAGGTAAAAATAGATAAAAAGTGCAAAGAAAGGACAGTAAATGTTGCTTTGAGAAGTTGCATGTTGAAAATGAGAGGAGCTTTACTTATAAGAAGCACCAGTAGTTATGTGAGAAATAATTTACACAAATTCCATGCCTAGAGCGCTAAGTACATAAAGCTCAAAGGGAAAATGGAAATTAAGACTTTTTTAAATATGTGGGATCAAGGGGCAAAAAGAAGGCTCACGGAAACTGGAATATCTCAAATGCTCCGACTGAGCGATAAAGCATTGTATATGATAGATATTTTCCCCCAAGATGGGGAAACATATTATGAAACCTTATGGCTCAGTGGGAGATTTCTTGGAAATGAGTTTCATCTCACAGATTGTGAGCTTCAGACTACTGTTCAGAAAATGAGTGGCATCCTAATCACTGAAGGCAAGATATATTTTTCTCCTTCACCTCTTATACTTCCTGTCTACCCTTCTTTCCAAGATAATACCAAGATTTTGCCTTGGTACACTTTTGTAGGTATAGGTAGTCTTGAGTGATGGAATAATTTTGTTCCTAGGAATTTGGCCACGGGGCCAAAAATTTGTTGTATAAGTTTTATGGACATGAGGCCAGTGGTGTGATAGCCTATATCTTTTATGGTAGGACTGCAAAGAGGTACACACACGTTTTAGAGTCGAAATAACAACAATTTAGGAGGCACCCGGGGGAGACAGTGCAGCATGCAGCAGGTGCTACAGAAACCCAGATTAAATGAGTATCCTCTGGGTTGAGCTGAAAACTGATTTTGAACTTAAAATTTTTAGTGCCTAAGAAGGATATTCCATCCAAAACTGTAATTCTCTCTGGCAGCTTCATATTTGAAAGATCTATATCTTATTAATTTTCAGCACATTGTATCATTTGGAGATGGTATTTGCGCTGTCATTTGGGTATCACATATAATCTTGAGTAAGTTACAATGGATAAAATTACTGAGCATAATTTGAAATGAGAAATAGAATAAAACTGGCTTTTGGTATAGACAGCATAACTTTGAGTTAATGTTCTGTTCTGACCCATATCAAAGCACTTGGGGGCAACCACTGAGTGGCCACATCATGAATTTCAGGAGAATATTTCAGGGCATTGAGTGTGGTGTGGCATGGCATCGTGAAGGACAGCCATGAGGGCCATTCACACTGCTGGTTGACCAGACGCTTGGCTATACGGTCCGCGGGCTATGAGAGAACAAAATTTGTGGAATCTTGATGACACTGCATAACCCTATACTGCTGTTTTGGCCAAGAAAGGAGGAGATTTTAATTTTCTATTATCTATAGATCTATACATGTATAGATAATAGATCTATCTATTATTTATATCTATCTCCTACCTCTATAGGAGAGAGTGTTAAGCCTACTTCACATCCTTACTTGCTGTCCTTTTCAGATGGAGGGTGAATAATGTGAGTCTGTGCATTTATTGGGTCGTGGCTTTTTACTAGTTTCTAGAGGACTCTCCTTTAGATCTAGGAAAATGGCACCACTCAGCCAAAAGGCTTATCTTGTTCTTCTGGTGCCTTCAAGGAAAAAGAAAGATAGGGGTTTTATCTGGAAGGCCCAACTAAGTTTCTGCTTTCTCTATTCCAGCTTCTTAGCCTGCCATGGGGTGAGTAAATCAAACCAGTTCTGCGTATTTTTGATGTCTTCAATTTGGGGTTAGGGAACAAATGGACTTTCACGTTGTTGAAGTTACTCTTGCCAAAGGACACTGCACTTTAGTAGAGAAATGAGCACCCGACTGACCATAAATAAAACTGACATTTTGAGTCTTATTAGCTATAATATCATTGTACCTATTCTTTCTCACAGGAAGGTGAGTCTTATCATTCCTTTCTCTGCAAAGCCTCCCTATCTGTTAAATGACCCTGAATTGAGCTGTTGCACCTGTAGTGGCCACCAATATAAACCACACCCACAGGCACTTCGCTGGGCCCAACTGAAGAGCCTATGGGGAAGTGGGGTTTGATCCTGAATTATAATCACCCGGGGCATTTCAAATAATCATGATGCTCAGCCCTGCTCTCCGGAGACATGACTTAATCTGACTGATTGGGGGACACTTGGGGGGCTCAGTCGGTTGAACGTCTGACTTTGGCTCAGGTCATGATCTTAGGGTTCATGAGTTCGAGCCCCATATCAGGCTCTGTGCTGACAGCTCAGAGCCTGGAGCCTGCTTTGGATTCCTTGTCTCCCTCGCTTTCTGTGTCCCTTCCCTGCTCGTGCTCTGCCTCTGTCTCTCTCTCTCAAAAATGAATAAATATTAAAAAAAATTTAATTGGACTGACTTGGGGATCCTAGCATCAGTGTTTCTGCAGAGTCCTTGGAGTTTCTAACATGCAGTGAGAGTCGAGACCCAAATGAAATTGGAAGCTGAACAACAAGTATTCTTATTTCACTTGAAACAGGCAAGGAACCGGGCTCCTCGATAATCAGAATGCTCTTTTCATTAAGGCCAGCTTCATGACTCTGAAGGCTGCCTGCAAAATAAGTAAAGAAATGGCTAACAGCTTGGGGTGCCTGGGTGGCTCAGCTGGTTAAGCGTCCGACTTTGGCTCAGGTCATGATCTCACAGTTTATGAGTTCAAGCCCCGTGTTGGGCTCTGTGCTGACAGCTCAGAGCCTGGATCCTGCTTCGGATTCTGTGTCTCCCTCTCTCTCTGCCCCTCTCCTGCTCACACTATGTCTCTCTCAAAAATAAATAAACATTAAAAATTAAAAAAAAAAAACAGTGGCTAATAGGTTGTGTTAGTTACACACACTATAGCTTCCTTGTGCTGGTTTAAAAAGTAAACATGTGAGTTCAGAAATTGTGACCCAGAGTGATGTGAATTCCCTTTGAGTCTGGACTATTGTGAGAGAGAATACTTTAAATGTGTCTTGGCAAGAGTATCAATGTGTCTCTGTGATTGGTAAAATTATACTTCTAATCTACTTTGATGCAACAAACATCATTATTTGGGCTTCTAGCTATTTGTTAATTTATAATCAATCTTTACATTTTCTTTCACCTTTTAAAATATTGCATAGTAATTTTAGAAATATAAAATGATTCAAGCATGCTGAATATCTCTTATTTATAAACTTATAATTTCAGTGTTTGAGTAAGTAAAAATATTGGACCAGTATAAATTTCCTCTTTAGATATCAAGATGACACATCAAATACAGAGAATCTACAGGGCACAGGGCAGTATAAGTAGTCAGTGTCACAATTTTCAAAGATAAGGCTTCAAGAGAAAGGAATGGCTTGAAGGAAAATCCCTTGGGCTTCAAGAGAAAGGAATGGCTTGAAGGAAAATCCCTTGAAGAAAACTTTATGGGTTTGGCAAGATTATTGTCATATGGGAATGACAGGAGCAAAGGTATTGCCACAGGAATGTCAGGTATGGTCACAAACAATAAGTAGATTGTCAGTTGGAGGAAAGGTTTGTATTCAATTTCAGATCCCTTTTAGGAAAAACACATTGATAAATGTACTTGCCCTTTTGATGTAATCTTATTTACTAATATAAAAGTCATTTTGAAGATGCTTCTTTAGTGTAGTTTAAGAGCGTATCTCCTCTCGTTTTTGTTGCCCAATGTTTATAGTACTAGTTAATACTTATTTCTGGGCTTGCCTTTTTCTTTTTTCCTTTTAAAAAGCTTTTTTTAATGTTTATTTGTTTTTGAAGGAGAGAGAGAGAGCATGAGCAGGGCAGGGGCAGAGAGAGAGGGAGACACAGAACCTGAAGCAGGTTCCAGGCTCTGAGATGTCCCCAGCGCAGAGCCCGACGTGGGGCTTGAACTCACAAGCCGTGAGATCATGACCTGAGCTGAAGTCAGACGCCCAACTGACTGAGCCACCCAGGTGCCCCATGGGCTTGCCCTTTTCCGGTAATGGTAGAAGACAGAGGACCACATTTTCACCAGTCACTGTTTGCTTACCATCGATCTACTACTGTGTGTTTGTCTAATGGTGCTGGAGAGCTCATTCTGTATTTCACATGAGACTACCTCCTTCCCTTTGCTGATAAACTATAGTTCTTTTATAGTACATCCCGTGTAGCATCTTGTCTTTTAGATATTTTTACCTCTAATAACTGAGTGGAGGTAGATGGACAGAAGGATATAAAAAACATTTCAAATAATCCTTAGGGGCGCCTGGGTGGCTCAGTTGGTCAAGCGCCAGACTTCAGCTCAGGTCATGATCTCAGGGTTTGTGAGTTCAAGCCCCACGTGGGGCTCTGTGCTGACAGCTCGGAGCCTGGAGCCTGCTTCCGAGTCTGTGTCTCCCTCTCTCTCTGCCCCTGCCCTGCTCATGCTCTGTCTCTCTCTCTCCAAAAATAAATAAACATTAAAAAAATTAAAATAATCCTTATATTTCTAAGGATGAAACTTGCTTCCTGCCCTCTCAAAGAAATAGTGGCAGAGTTGATCAGTTCAGCCTTCTTTAGCCCAAGGCATCAACATGATATTATGACTAAGGGTGAGAATTCTGGAGCCAAGTTGCCTTCGTTTGAATCCTGGCTCCACCGTTTTCTAACACTGCTGACTTGGCCAAAATATCTAGCTTCTCAGCGCATCTACGTCTTTACTTCTCAGATGGAGATGATCATCAAAATCCACCTTCTTGGATCATTCTGAGAGCTTTAAATAATGAATACATGCCTTTTTAAAAAGTGTTAGGCACAAGTAAGAAACTGTAATGTAATTAAGGTGACATATTTTCATTTTCTAATATTTTTTTCTACTACTGAAAAGTTGCTACTACACAGGCAAAATATAATTGTAAAACTTTAAGTGAACCTTGACACGCCTCTACATATTTGCTTTTTTTTTAAATCCACCCTATTATATTCTCCCATTCATAAAATTGTGGTAGTTTTACATTTCTCTGGATAAACTGTGTCCTTCTCTCCAACGATCATGCAAAACGTGTATTCTGCTGGTCACAAAGTCTTGCTTTGCCGCAAGACTTTCAGTGCTCTGCCTCACTTCCCCATTTGCTGAGGAAGGAGGGAAAACAAAGAAGGATTGTCTCCCCTCCCTGTAAGTTTCCTTCGTGTTTCCCCACCCCACCCCCGCCCGCCACACACACAGACATGCTGGCACTGAGTTACCTTCAGGAGAATATAATAAGAAAACATGAATAAGGACTTTTAGTCTTCCGCATTTGAACTTTTGGACACAACTTTAAACAAATTTGGCATATGTTAACCATATGTTTAAATGTCAGCCAAGTTGTTAGATGTCTAATATGCAAACATAAGCTGCAAAGTTTAGGGTTGCAAGTAGAAATTTTCCTTTTTGTTCAGAACTGGGCTCACATTGTTATGTTTTAATGTTTTTTGATTTGAAGGGCATCAACAACCTTTTCCCTCTGTCCAAAAAATATCCCCTTTTGCCCTCCTGTTCCAAATGCCTCTTCCCTACCAATTATTTTTGGGAAAAATGACAAGGACTTGCATGCCAAAGCAAGTTATATTGTTTTCTGTGCGGGGAGGATTAGGAAGCATGTAAACAGCCAGTATATTGGAACATTTCAGTTGAGTAAGAGGAAAGATGGGCGGGGGGGGGGGGGGGGGGGGTGGTGAAAGGGACAGAGCCCTGAATTAATTTTTGCCCATATGTTTGTCTTCCTTAAAGAGTTTCTGCTTTCACTTACTTCTAAAATTCTTTAAAGGGAGATTGGTTCAGTATAGACCTCCCTTTGTTATTGGGCAAATAATAGTTGGTTGCCTTTTAGAAAATGGAACCACAAAGACAGCTGAGGACCAAAGAATATGAGCTAGAACCAAAAACTATTCTAATATAAGCAAGGACAGGGATATTTGCCTCTGAGAAATGATCTAACACTTAGTGCCCATGACGTTGAACTGAAAAAAATATCCACTCAATGGAAAACAAGAGTAGAGTAACTACTCACTGTTTACACTTATATGATCTTTGTTTCTTTAAATGTAATGCCATGTGCTTCTATGTCTTGATATTGCCAAATAAAAGCAATATAGAAGAAATTAACAAAGTATCTGCAAACCCCTTGAGGCCGTATTTCATATGCAGTGATGAGATACTGACCCAGCTAAATCTCATTATTCAAAACATTTAATTTCCATTTATTCTCACTTGTGCTGATCATTAAGAATGGCAACAGACTAGGGGAGCCTGGTTGGCTCAGTTGGTTAAGCCTCTGACTTCAGCTCAGGTCATGATCTCATGGTCTGTGAGTTCGAGCCCCACGTCTGGTTCTGCTGACAGCTCAGAGCCTGGAGCCTGCTTCTGACTCTGTGTCGCTAGCTCTCTCTCTGCCCCTCCCCCACTCACGTTCTGTCTCCGTCTCTCTCTCTCTCTCTCTCTCTCTCTCTCTCTCTCCTTCTCAAAAATAAACATTAAAAAAAAATTTAAAAAAAGAGTGGCAATAGTCTAAAATCTTTCTTGTTTCAACTTAGATTTGGAAAGCATCTTTATTTTGGTTTGGTATACCTATTAGTATACAATGTATTCACTCATCTTATCTCTATAGTAACCAGCTTTTGAGGCAGGGCAGTTTAGGACTCTTTTTTTAACCTTAAACTGAGGCTGTCCTGATTAGAAAGATAAGGCAATATACACTTGAATCAATATGTTTACATGCAATAAAAGAGCTTTTTAGTCATCTGGCTACAGGCAAAAATTCCCACATTGTGTATGATGTGGAAAAGGGTAAACTATAAACACTATAGGTAAAAAAAAAAATTGAATTCAGTTGTGGTTGTGGTAAAAAGCACAACAAACCATGAGTCAAAGTTCGGATGACTTAAGGTCAAATCTTGTCTCTACCTTCAGTAGTTATATCATTCTGGGTAAGTTACTTAAAGTTTGAATGCCTATTTCTTTTCTTTAAATGAAGATATAAAAATATTCCTTGATGACTAGTGTGAGGAGGGAAGAAAATAAAGCATGTGAAATGTAGGTGGGTTGTAGACATTAATATTAAGGTTGTAGATGTCTAAATTTTCTTTAATCTACTTACTATCACCATCATGATGATTCCATACACTCCCTACTTTTATCCACGCACCCAGTGAACTAGATCTGAAAAATCTGTAACAAACGGATTTTCTTTGTTGTTTGGTTGATCCCTATTTGAATGGATCTTAATTAGCCTGTAAGGCAAGACAGTATCTCTCAAGAATTTCCATGGATGTCAGGAAGCTCTTCGTGCCATTAGTATGTTCGCAGCTTTGTTTTCTTTTGTCTCGGAAAAAGAACCTACACTTGCATTTCTTTGTTGACTGAACACGTAGCTATGCCTTATCATTATTCTGAAAGTGTGTAAAGATAGACTAAAATTATTTGTCAGCCCTTTTTGTTTGCAAACTGTGCTACATTGCCAATATAAATTCTCCAAACACCTTGCTCTGTAAGACATTCATTGGAGATACTGTCCCAGTGACTTTGGGTACCCTCTAATAATGTATCTTATTTTAACTTCATAAGTTGGCTGAACTTTTTGTTGGGATCTTTATTCAATGATTCTTGGTTTCCCAAATTCAAAGGCATTCTCATGACTAGAACTGCCACCCTTTTGGAAAACAAGATTTAAACATAAGTTAAATGTATATAAATATAAATAATGTACCTTTTTGTAGGGTTTATCACCTGTATTTAATTTAGAAATATTTACTGTATGAAGAAGACAAACAGGGAGGGGAGCATTATCTCCGTAATTCCACTCTCCATTTTGAAATAGATTCTGTCCACCACTGCCTTTTGTGATATCAAAAGTATTCAGTTTATTCCTCAACATTGGAATTAAAAAGGAAAAGACTCTTCATTAAAATAAAATTTACTAACTTAACTTCAGTGATGAAAGTATTTTACAAACTTAGTTTAGATCCCACAAAGCCAAGTTTGGAAGAATTTATCAAGACATCTTAAGCATGGTGTGGGGCTTATTTCTGGCATTTTAGGTTCCCAAGTTGATATTCCAATTAAGGTTCAGAACTAAATGGAAATAGCTACTTCTACTTCAAAGTAATGGACTGTTTATCTTCTATGAGCTATATAGATTTAAACCATTTATTTTCTAACTTTGAACAACTTTTTTTAAATCAATGATTATTCCTGTTTAAAGAAATATCATATTTTAATTTATTGTACATATGGAAGTTAAAATGAGTAAGAATAGAACTGATCTATTATCATTTTACCTCCATTTTGTGTTTAGAACATTTCCTTCTGATTCATTCTGGGTCCACTGTTCTACTTCAGGGATTTAAATTCTTGATCTTTAAGCTTTTGATTTTAGGTTTGCTATTTCCCTTGGGAACCAACTTTAATTGCACAAATAAGAGTCCTTTCTGTGATGATGAAGCAAAAGGGCTGTGTGTAGTTTTCCTTTTAAAATATGCCCTCTCATCTAAGGTCTCTCATGTTCTCTCTCATGTTAAAAAAGAAATTAGTTTCTGCTATATGCAGGATGTGTCTCCAATTTGAAGCCCTAAATATGTCTTTTTTTTTTTTTTTCTTTCCTGTTGGGTGGTTTCTGTTGCTTGCCCAGTAAAAAATCATAACGTCTGCATACTTTCTTATGTGTAAATTGCTTTTGTGTTCTCATTTGAACTTCATAATAAGCCTATGAAGTAATAGAATCACTTATGAAACTCCTGGCATGTAGTAGGTTCTTAAATATTGACTGAATAAAGCGTGGATATTGATGTCTTCTTTTTTAAAATAGGTGCTTGAAGCACTGAGAAGTTAAGATAATTTTCTAAGGTTTCTAGTTAGAGTTTGGACTCATTATTTTCAGCTTTTCTAGATCACGGGGCAAGGTTCTTGCTACCTACCATATGATACCACACTGATGACAGTGTGCTTTTAGTTGTTGTAAAGGCAAATTTTACATTGAGTGAAAGGTTCAGATATTAAGTGTACTATTCAAGTTTTGAAAAATGCATTCCTCTGTACAACCAACACACCAATGAAGATACTGAGTATTTTCATTTTCCCAATATTCTCTGAGGACCTTTCCCATACAGCCGCTACCTCAGGCAATCACTGTTCTGATTTGTTTCCCACCATAGATAAGTTTTCCGTAGGCTAACTTTCTTACAAATAGAATCACATAGTCGATACTTTCTTGTGTCCCAATTCTTACACACAGCACAATGTCTGAGACTTATCCATTGTGTTACATTGTAAGTAGTTTATTCCTTTTTATTGCTGAGTAATATTCCATTGTATGAACACACCACAATTTGTTAATCTGTTTTCATGGTGAGCACTTGGATTATTTCTGATATTTAGCTATAAGTCAAACTGATATAAGCATTTGTGTATAAGTTTGTGGATATCCACTTTCTTTCTTCCCTTGCCTTCCCTCCCACACCCTATCCCCTCCCCTCCCTTCTCCTCTTTCTTTTCTTTTCTTTTCTTTTCTTTTCTTTTCTTTTCTTTCTTTCTTTCTTTTCTTTTTCTTTCTTTCTTTCTTTCTTTCTTTCTTTCTTTCTTTCTTTCTTTCTCCCATCCTTTTTCCCTCCCTCGTTCCTCCCTCCCTCTCTGTCTTTCTCTCTCTCTTCCTTTCTCTTTTCCTTTCTTGAGAATTGCTAGGTTACAGGGTAAATGATGGGAGATGAAAGAAACTGCCAAGACCTTCCCAAAAGTGTACCATTTTGTCCAATTTTATGATAATTCCATTTGTTTCATATCATTATGTCGTCAGTCTTTTAAATTTTGGCCACTGTACTGGATATAAGGGGATCTCTTTGAGGTTTATTTTGCATTTCCTTGGTTAATATGTTGAGTTTTTTTTTCTTGTGCTTATATGTCATTCTTGTATCTTTGTTAGTGACATGTCCCAATTTTCCCCCCATTTTCGAATAAGATTGTCTTTTTGTCATTGAGTTGTAGTCATTCTTTATATATTCTGGATATCGTTCACATGTACTGTGAATATGTTCTCTGAGTTGGTGGCTTGCCAATTTATTTTCCAAGCCTGTCTTGATGAACAGAAATCTAATGCTTCTTTTGTTGTTTTTGTTTTCGGCATTCTGTCCAAGCAGTATTTGCCTTATCCTAGGTTGCAAATATATATTTCCTCCTAATTTTTTTTATAGATTTAGATTTTATATTTTAGTTTGCAAGTTTAGCATTTCCATATGTCCATTTTGTGTTAATTTTTCAGATAAATGTTGAGATGAATTCTTTTCCATGTGGGTAGTCTGTTGTTTCTGCATTTTCATTGAAAAAAAATGTTTATTTGCTTACTGAATAGTTATATCATCTTTCAAGTCAATTGACTGTGTAAGTTTGTTTATTTCTGAGCCCTCTCTTCTGTTTGATCAATCTACTTGCCAATCCTAATGCCAGCATGACACATGTTAATTACTGTAGCTTAATAGTAGCTTTTGAAATATGTTAGTGTCTTCTGATGATTTGGTCAAAATCCTTTTGACTAATCTAGGCTCTTTGCATTTCCATTTAATTTTTAGAAATAGCTTGTTGTTTTTAGTGAAATCCTGCTGGAATTATAATTAGACTGTTTTCTAATGTATATGTCAATTTAGGGAGAATTATTAACATGTGAACAATACTGAGTGTTTCAATCCATGAATTTAATATAACCTTTATTTACCTGGGTCTTCGTAGTTTTCAGTATACAGGTCTTTAGATATTTTGCTAAATTTATTTCTAAGTATTTTAATTTGATATTACTGTGGATATAAGTTTTACATTTTAGTTTTTAATTGTAAGGCGTAAGTGTATAGAAATAAATTGATTTTGCATATTGACTGTATGGAGAACTTACTAAATTCTCTTAGTAGTTGTTTCATGAATGATCTCAAATATTTTCACATAGACAATCATGTTATCTTCAAATACTTTTCTTTCCTAATTTTTATGTAGTTTGTATTTTTCTTGTTTTGTTGCACTGTGTAAGACCTTCTGTATTCTATTAAATAGCAATGATGAAAACTAATATCCTTGCCTTGTTCCAGATCTTAAGGAAAAAGTATTCAGTGTTGCACCATTAAGTAAGCTGTAGGGTTTTCTTTTTCTTTCTTTCTTTCTTTCTTTCTTTCTTTCTTTCTTTCTTTCTTCTTTTTTTTAAATAAATACCCTTATCACAGTAAGGAAATTCCATTCTATTCCTATTTGCTGTGAACTTTTATCATGACTGGCATGTAATTTTGTCAAATGCTTTCTGTATCAGATGAGATAAGCATATGACTTTTCCTTAAACCTGTCATTGTGCCGACTTAAGTGATTTTCAAATGTTAAGCCAACTTGCATTCCTAGAATAAATACCATTTGGCCATTACATTTTATTCTTTTTATATGTCGCCAAATTCAATATGCTAAATTCGTTAAGGATCTTTGCATGTATGTAATGACGCATATTGGTCTACAGTTTTCTCTTCTTTGTAAAATCTTTGTTTAGTTTTTGGTATCAGAATTATGCTGGCCCTAACAGTCTGGGCAGTGTTCCATTCTCTTTCCTTCTGCTGAAGGGCATATGTAAAACTGGTATTATTTCTTTGTTAAATATTTAATAGAACTCACTAGGGAAATCATCTAGGTGTGGCATTTTCTTCAGGGCCTATTTTTGTTTGTTATTACGGTTACCTTAGTAGGAATAAGTCTACTCAGGTTTTCTATTTCATATTTTCTTAATTTTGATTCAGTTTTGTCTTTCAAGGAATCTAAGCATTTGATCTAAGCTGTTGAATTTATTGGCGTAAAGTTATCCATGGTGTGTCCTTATTATTCTTTTTTTTTTGTAGAGAGAGAGAGAGAGAGAGAGAGTGCGCGAGCGAGCAGGGGAGGGGCAGAGAGAAAGAGAGAGAGGGAGAGTCCCAGGCAGGTGCCACGCTTAGTGTGGGCCCTGATGCTGGACTGTATCTCACAAGATCACTGCCTGAGCCAATATAAAGAGTCTGAGGCTTAACTTACTGAGCCACCCGGACACCCCTTATTATCCTTGTAATATCTGTTGCATCTGCGGCTATTTTGTCTCTCACTTATAGTTTTGGAAAATTGTGGTCTCTCTGTCCCTCCTCTGTCTGCTGCTCCTCCTCTCCTCTCTCTCTCTCCATCTCTCCTTCCCCTCCCCCCCCCCCCTCGCCTCCTTTCCTTGTCTTCTCCCTTCCCCCCACCATGATACTCCCTTGGTAGGAGTTTTCCAATTCTATTGTTCTTTCCAAAGAAACAAATTGGCTTTAATTTTTATATCGTATGTTATATTTTTATTGTATTGATTTCAGCTTTTTATGTCTTTTCTTCTACCTCTCAGATGAATAATTTAAGCTCAAAGAAAATTGAGAGATCTTATTTTTATGGAATTCGAATTTAATTCTGCTGTGTTTGTTTTATTAAATTTTTTTTTAACGTTTATTTATTTTTGACACAGAGAGAGAGAGAGCATGAGCAGGGGAGGGGCAGAGAGAGAGGGAGACACAAATCCAAAAGCAGGCTCCAGGCTCTGAGATGTCACCGCAGAGCCCGACGTGGGGCTCAAACTCACAAGCCGTGAGATCATGACCGGAACTGAAGTCAGATGCCCAACTGACTGAGCCACCCAGGCACCCCAAATCCTGTGTGTTTAAAGAATGTACTTCATGAGATATCAGTCTTTAAAATTAATTTAAATTTATTCTATGGTAAAACATATGGTTCATCTTTGTAAATATTTCATATCCACTTTAAGAGTATACACATATGTAAAGTTCAGTTGGATATTGTGAGAAGTGTAAATTAGGTCAAGTTGGTTATGGTGTTTAAATCTTTTTTGTCTTCACTACTTGGTTTTATATAATTAATTGTTTTATCCATTGCCGAAAGAGAAGTGTTGGCATCAAACTATCTCTGGGGATTTCTCTTTCTTTAATTCTGTCCGTGTATTGTGTTTCATGTATTTCAAAGCACTCTTATATTAGGCATACATACATTTATAATTTACAATTTATTATGATTTCTATTGAACTGGCCTTTTATCATTATTAAATAACTCTGTCTTTAAAAACATTTTTTTTATTTGTTTTTGAGGGAGAGAGAGGGCACATGTGAGTAGGGGAAAGGCAGAGAGAGGGGCAGGATCTGAAGTAGGCCCTGCACTGACAGCAGAGAGCCTGATGTGGGGCTTGAACCCACAGACTGTGAGAGCATGACCTGAGCTGAAATCAAGAGTCAGATGCTTAACCAACTGAGCCACCCAGATGCCTCAATAACTTTGTGTTGGGTGATATTCTTTGTCTTGAAGTCAGTCTACATCATCTGCTATTAATATAGTTACTCCAGACTTCTTATGCCGACTCTTTTCAGTGTGCCAATATTGTTTCCATCTATTTGTTTTCATCCTGTCAGTATCCTTATATTTAAAGTGTGTCTGTTAGAGGTAGCGTTTAGTTGAGGCTTGCTTTTGATTCAGTCTGACAACCTCTCCCTTTTTATTTGGAGGGTTTAGATCATTACATATGACATAATTATTGATGTGGTTGGTTTTAATACTATTTTGTATTTATAAAAATTTTGTCATTTATATGTGTTTTTTTATCCTCAGTTCTTCCTATCTTGTCTTATTTTGGATTAATCATTTTTTATTTCATCTTAGTTCCTCCATTGGCTACTTAGGTATATCTTTTTGTTTACATCTATGTATTTTTATATTTGTAGGATTATATTTTAGTGTTTGATTCAAAGTATTCAGAATGTAGCCCTTTGAAATGATATCTAAACCCTTTACAAACAATTTAAGAACTTTTTAATAGTGGAATTCCCACTTTCCTATTGTATGTTATATATACATACACTATAAACCCCACAATAGACATTTATCGTTGCTTTAAATGGTTGTTTGTAAAAAAAAATTAAAAGAAGAAGAATATAGTCTTTTATATTTACACTCATTTTTACCTCTTTTGGTACTCTTCATTTTTCCTCCGTATTCAAGTTTGCATTCAATGTTAATACAATGCATTGAGAAAATTTTCCTTTAGATTTTATTGTTCTGCTATCAACAAATTCTCTTAATTCTTCTCTATTAATGCTACCTTATTTCGTAGATGAAACATTTTCACTGGGTTTACAATACAGGATTGCCTCCTGCTACCATTTTCCTCATCTTTTAATACTTCAAACAATGGGGGTGCCTGGGTGGCTCAGTCGGTTGAGCGTCCGACTTCGGCTTGATTTCGGCTCAGGTCATGATCTCACACTCCGTGAGTTCGAGCCCCACGTGGGGCTCAGAGCCTGGAGCCTGCTTCAGATTCTGTATCTCCCCCTCTCTCTGCCCCTCCCCTGCTCATGCTCTGTCTTTCTTGGTCTGAAAAATAAATAAAAAAATTTAAAAAAAACTTTTTAATACTTCAAAAAATGTCACTCCATTGTCTTTTGGTCTTCGATTTTTTGGATAAGAAGTCTTCTATGATTCATATAATTGGTTTCCTGTATCTGATATTTTTCTCTGGTTGTTTTATTTATTTTCTCTTTATTCTTTATTCTCAACAATTTGTCAGTAATGTGCCTAGCTGGGGTTTTCTTAGTCTTTATTCTGCTCAGAGTTTATTGAGATTTTTGGATCTCTCTGTCACTTTTCTCCACCAAATTTGGGAAATTTTCAGCCTCTGTGCTTTCAAATATGTTTTCCTCCCCCACACTCTCTTCTCTTTCTGGGATTTGAATTATATGTCTAGTAGACTATTTGCTGATGTTCCCCAGGTCACCTAGGCTTTAGCTTTTAATTCTTTTTGTATCTATTTTTTTCAGATTTCTGTTGTTCTCTCCTCAGATTCACCAATCTTTGGTTTTCCCCAGTCTGTTTTTTATGTTCATTGAAGAAGTATTTATTTTAAATGTTTTCAATTTCAGTTCTAGAATTTCTTCTGTTTCTCTCCTTTTTCTTCTTTTTAATAGTTTCCATTATTTTTTCTGCTGAAAGCTCAGTTTGGGCCAGTATGGATTAATATTTTTTTTCTTTAAGTTCTAGACCATTTTTATGATGGATTTTTAAAAGCCACTGTCTGCTATTTGCAGTGTCTTATCTCATTTGTTATATGTGCCTTCATGCCTCCTGGTGTTTAGTCACAATGTTTCGCTCATTTGCTTGTCTAGTAATTTTTTATTGTATATTGCACATTCTGAGAGCTGTGTAGTTGTATCTGGATTTATCACCCTTCATATTGTTCTGGCAGACAATTAATTTCCAGGTAGATAAGCTTGATCTTTTTGAGGTTTGTTTTTAAACATTTTAAGGTTGCTTCTAGAGGAGCCATTACTTTAGCCTTATGTGTATAAGGCTGGTCAGAATTTCTCTGTCTCCCTGTATAGCTCTAGGATCCACTCATCTTCTAAGTTCCTAGCATCTCTTTTCTGGAGGGCCTTGCTTACCATTGTCGTATGCATGTGCATATTAATATTTGGCTAAAATCTTAAAAGGAGTCACATGAAGATTTCTTTCGTTCTTTTCATTTGTCTCTCTCTTCTCCCTGGTAGACTGCTCTACAAATTTCAGCCAGTGTGGTAACATCGAAGTCTGATTTAGGACTTTCCAACTTATTGAGACCCATGTGGTCTTCATGAAGTCTCCCTTCCATGTAGATCAATCAGGAAAGTACCCCCAGCCAAAAAGTCATGGCCATTCCTAGGTTCATCTCACTGACTTTCTTCTCTGAGGGATCACAGCCCTATGCCTGTCGTCCATTATCTGAAAATAGATTCCTCAGATATGTTATCCTATTTTACAATTGCTTACCTTGGAAACATCAGTTGGGTACTAGTTACCTTCTCATGAGCAGAAGTGGAAATATTTCATGAACAGAAGTTTTGATCACTGATTTTTTTGGAGAAACTTTGTTCCTATTAGCTTAAAATACATGTGTAATCATGCCTTCTACTTATCTTTCCCATAGTTCATAACTTAAATAAGCTTAAACTTCTTCTTCTCTTCCTTTTTCTCATTACCCTCCTCCTCTTCTTAATTCTTCTCCTCCTCCTCTGCCACCTCCTCCTTCTTTTTCTTCTTCAGAATTAATGCTTAGCCATGACATTTATCAGTTTCGACCTTTATTACCGGTACATATATATGTGTGTTTGTTTATTTATGTATTTATATATTTAATTTATATATATTTTTATATATTATATAAATTATTTCATATAATTTATATAATTTATATTTATTATATATTATATATTATATATATTATAAATTTATATAATTTCTATTATATAAATATATTTATATATTATATTATAAATTTATATAATTGATATTTTATATAATATATAAATATATCTTATATATTATATAAATATATATATTATATAAATAAATTTATTTATATAATTTATATGTCATAGAGAATTAATTTATAATTAAACTACATTTATAAATAATTTATGTAATTATATAAAATTATATTTATACTTTATATATATTTAAGGAGCTATATTTTTAACTACTATGTATTTTAATATATAATTAAATAGTGTAAGATATAATATATGTTTAGATACCATTAAAATTTGGGAAGATTACTGCTTTTTCTATGCAGCCTGACTGCCTGTCCAAATCTACCTCTCATCTTTTGTCTTTTATACATCTAATCAGAATGCTTTGTTTTATAGATAGATGCATTGTCATAAAAATTTGCTTCCCATATCAGCAGATTCAGAAACATAGCTTGGGATCTTTGTTTAAAAATGTTATGCTGTGTAATTGAATACATGCCTATTTGCCACTTTGATAAAAATAACCAGAGTATACGGTATTTAACCAAATATTCACCTTTGCTAGACATCATAGGTATCATTTTCTTTATAGCAAATATTGAAAATGTTAGCAGCAAAACTTGTTTATGCTTCAATTTTTTCTTGTATGAGATCCTGGCTGTATGAATAAAATGAGAGATTTCCTTCCTCAGATGGATCTGTTTTCAGTACAGTCACAGAGAAATCAGTTTCCATGACTGCGAGATTAGTTGCCCATTCATTCCCTTATTAAATTACTGTCTAACAATAGTCTTTCCTACTTGCTGGCCCAGGGACATGATTTGACCTTTCATTTTGAATTGCTAAGTAAAATTATAAATTCATGTATTCATTTCCTATTTGAAAAGACTGGTTTTTATGTTTCCTTGGTTATCAAAGTTAATTTTTTTTTGGATTGATTAAACTCAATCATGTTATGTGAACTCTCAGGGGTGGAGTCATAGGGTTTATTGGTTTCACAAGGACTCATAAAAGATAATTGACTGCCTACAATGGAACTGACATTTCTTTTCTATAAAAATTATAACAAGCTGATGAGTGTCTGATAGTCACATTTCTTCCACTCATATACAGGAGTTTGTATATTTCTTAAAATGAGTTCAATCAACTCAGCTAGCAATAACCAGATATATTATTAGACTTATTGCTAAAAGAACTCTACTCCCAAATTAAGTTTGAGATAGGATTATAGTAGCTATTCATTTTTGCTCTGATGGTAAAAAATATTTATATTAAAAATAATGCTTTTTTAAAAAGAAAAGATGTATCTATATCTATATATCTATATATCTACATATGATATTTTCTCAGTATTTTGATTACTTAATACCTCTACTTTCCTGTATGGAATTCTGTGAGATACTGAAAGAAAGGTATTGGAATCTTGTCAGCCTCTGGGGGAAGATATGAAATTAATTCACTAAGATGAAACCTACTACAAAGCAATGTAACTCTTATAAACACTGAAAGAATGACTGGAATAGAATTGATTTAGGTGATATTGGTTCCAAAAGAACATTTGGTATGATTGCCTTCATATAATTTAAGACTTATTTTCTGTGTCTGTTAATCTTTGTAAAATGCCTGTGTATGTCTTTGGACTCTTCTGAAGAATTGAAAAGGAAATGATGAAGGAGTAAATTCAGGATTAGATGTTACTTCTAACAACCACTGTTAGCAAACCAGTGCTGGTCTATTGTGTGTATACCAGAGCACGCTAGCTCAAAGATTTGGTTTTTGAATCATCTAACGTTTTGACACCTTTAGGAATGTCACATACCCTTTCTGGTCTTAGTTTCCTCACTTATAAACAAAGGATACTGATTAAATACTTTCCGGTATTTAGTCTTATATTTTGAGTTTCCCTGATCAACTGTCTATTACCCTTCTGGCCACAGCTGTGACCCTTTGAATGTACATAGGTCTCCATGACACCTAGCTTCAGAAATTTCAAGAACATTTGAATAAAAATGCTGACTATGTTAGACTTCAAATCAATCCCCTTCCTTTCCTAATTTTGCTTAAAACAACAACTTTTCAAGCCAGAAAGGAGACATAAACCAATTCTGAAAGTGTAACTGTCATTTTTCTGTTAGATGCAGTTAATTATAGATGTAAAATGTAACTAAGAACTGGTTCTACTTGAAGCGCATGATTATGGTAGAGGAACTTCCAGAGAAAGGAAACAAACTATCCTAACCCCCAGCAGTGATGACTAGCTTTAAATAGTTGAGCTTGATCATCCTAAAGTATAAAGTGTCTCTCATTCCTGCCCTTATCCGGTGCCCTTCTGTTACTTATTTATTCTGGCTTTTTTTTTTTTTTTTTTAACTTGACCAATGAGTAAATTGGGATTGAAATAGGGATGGAAGGGATATGAATAAAAAATGGCTGATAGATTGTAGCGTTCACTATTTCAAGAAAGCAGTGTTGATCTGTACAACGTTTAGTAATAAAACAGCTTTCCCTCAAATTCAAACATACATATGTGCCCCTAAAATAAGCTGTTTTGGGACATAGGGAGACTCTGTGGGAGTTGTGTAGTCTTCTGCTATTAGCCAAACCCAAATGGAGCTATATCTTGATCACTCAGGAAAATTGCAGAGGAAATTGATGTCTCCTTGGCTTGCAAGAGATATAATCCTAATGACTGTAGAGAAATACTAATGCCAAATACTTCCTTCTATACACTTATGATCATTAATATCTGTATCTCAATTTACTGGAGTGAGTAGGATACTTGCCATCCTCTTCCTTTGGGAAGGGATGTCGTTATAAGGTATAACTAGATGAAAGGGAGTTGTAGCGTGATTTGAGGACAAAAACTCTATCACAGGTTTTTTCAAGAAGATAGATTGGAAAAAACTTCCAATGCATCTGAAAATTTTGTTAATCCTAACGATATTGCACTATAATCATATTATACTAGACTTTTAGTTTTGTTGGCCAGTGCAGACTTACGTGTCTGTATTACTTCAGGAATAACTGTTTATATCTAATAATGATGAAATTCTATGCCAAACCACCTTTGCCTGTATGCACCATAATTTGCTCCCAACCCATACAATGCGATGGATGATGTGCCATTCACATTCTGCACTTTTTTTTTTTTTGCCTACTTCTTCTTGAAACAGTTACTTTTTTTTTCATCCTCTAAGCATCCACACTGAGCTGACTTTTGCTCAGCCTTCAAGATGAACTCCCAGTGTGCATTCTCTGCCACAAAGCTCTGGGTCGCCCTTACGCCCATCCTGCTGTGTGGATCAGGTACTTTATCTATAATTGTCTCTATCAGAGCATGACATTACATCAATACCAAGAAAACATTATAATTTATCTTCTCCTCAAGTAGACTTTGAACACTGACGGCAGAAATTTGGCTCATTTATCTTGGTGCCATGTATGGCATTGTGAACACCATAACACATAGTAAGAGGTTTATAAACAAAATAAATCAAAATACCAGAAATAATACGTTTGCCCAGAGGGAACAGCAAAGTGGTGAAATTGTGAGAAAGTCAAGCTTTCATACCACTCATTTCCTCTGTGTATGGCTGTGCTACTTAAGGTACACAGAGGTACCTTAAGTGTCTTCAAAAAGAAATATATTGTTTAAAATAAATGATCAGAGAAGTAATATGATTAAAAGCTAACAGTCCGTTAGTGTAACAGGTTTTCAACTTTTTAAAAAAACTGATGGACTACATACACAGTTTGTTAGGGGGAGGAATGCCATCTTAGCTTTAAAGAAAAGGGAATCTTGGGCTGATTCTAAAAGATTACACAATGGCTTCATATTCAGAAATTTGGGACAATGTGTTCTCCGTAGTAGTTCCAAATTTAGTGCATATAATAGGGATTACTCTAAAAGAGACTCCTGATTACTAGTTATACTACTGCTACCAGATATTATTAGCATGAGATGGTGAAATATCTTCTTTTCTCTGATATTAATGCCATTTGTGTTCAACTCTGTTCCATCTAAGATTAAGCTTCCACATTATGTTTTCTAATGATGTTTTCTCAACCTCTATTTTTTTGAGGGCAATTTCAAAGAATATTATAACACCATGAGTAGAACTTCAATTTAAAATTATTTTGCCATTTCACCTCCCTCCTCCCCATTTTTTTTTTAATTTTTTTTAATGTTTATTTATTTTTGAGACAGAGAGAGACAGAGCATGAATGGGGGAGGGGCAGAGAGAGAGGGAGACACAGAATCGGAAGCAGCCTCCAGGCTCTGAGCCATCAGCCCAGAGCCCGACGCGGGGCTCGAACTCACGTGAGATCATGACCTGAGCTGAAGTCGGACGCTCAACCGACTGAGCCACCCAGGCGCCCCCATTTTTTAACTTTAAAGAATGTGCCTTGCCAAGTGATTTGGCTTAAGATAAAAGAATATTTTAAAGCAATTTCAAGTGTATGACAAGATATCTAGAAAATAACTTGCCTTGCTTGAAATTTGATTGTCTAGAAGGATAAATTTTAAAAACCTGATTTTTTAAAAACTGATTTTTATAATATCTGCAAGTAACTAAAGCAATAATTTTCATATCAGGTGCATTCTTATTAGGAATCTTGATTTCTTCCTCAAACAAGCCTTTCTGAATTGATTTATAATATTTATAAATATTGCTTGGTAGTGTTTATATAATGTTTAAACAATGCTTTTATTAAAATAAAGTTTAATAATATATACCTGAGTTATATACTAAAGTTTGCTTCCATATCTTTGACCCATAGTCTATTAAATTTAGATTTCAATATTTTATCATTCATTCATAATTCAAAGTCTGAGTGAATCATTCCCATATGGCACACACTGTCCCAGGCACTAGATAAATTGCCATGGACAAAGTAGATATGATACTTGCTTTTGTGGAACCTGCATTAATCTGGATTGAAACTGTCTAGCCCAGAAATATTTCTTTGCTCTTTTCACCTTTCTGTCTGTGTTTGACAAAATCTTTTGAATTGGGGGCCTATCAGGGTAAATAATGTCACAGAATTATTTGCTCATTAAAGAAGAGGGAAGTGTTGGTCTGTCTGGCACATGAGGAGGCAGGAAGGAAATGTTACAGTCTTACAGGGCCTTTGAACGTGCTATGCATCTATTTCTGGTTGCTTTCAAGATTTTCTTTTTGTCTTTGATTTTCAGCACCTGATTATAGAGTGCTTAGGTGTGATTCTGTTTGTGTTTGTCCTGTATTAGAGTTCAGTGAGCCAGAATTTGTAGGTTGATATCTCTCATCGGATGTGACAAATGCTCTACCAATATTTCTCAGATATTCCTTCTATCTCATTCTCTTGTATCTCCTCTTGGAACTTCAATTACAGGTGTTAGACTTTTAGAGAAGATCTGCGGGTTCTATCACTTCCATCCTTTTTCTCTCTGCACTTCAGTTTTGATATGTCCAATTGAAATGTCTTTGCATTCACTAATCCTGTTTTCTGGGCTGGTCTATTGTTAAACCTATCCAATGAGTTCTTCATTTCAGATGTATTTCAAACATTGCAAGTTGCAGTTCCAGAATGCCCACTAAATTTTTAAAAAATTCTAATTCTGCACTTAAGTATTCCATTTTAAAATCTAATTTGTCCATTTCCCCTATTTTCTTCACTATTAATTATGTTATGTACTAACTTCTGCATGTGAATCATCTCTGGATCTCATTAATTTTTAAATCTCCTTTATTAGCTTTTTCCTCCTTAATCACATTTGGATGATATATTGTCAGACTACACTATGACGTTTTCCTCTAAAGAGTCTTGAATTTTGTTCTGACAGTCAACTAAATTATTGGCAGTTAACTCTGATCATAGGGAAACTTGATTTTAGGCTTTGTTACAGCAGATATGTTTTGTTTTGCACCTACTTCTAGGGTGTGACATTTTCGTGGCTTGGAACCCAAAGACTAGATTGTTCACCAAGGTCTTTGCACACTTGTTTAGCCCAAACTTCAACTTCTGTTTCCTCGGTGTTCTCTGCTGAGCCTCTTAGAATTTTGGTCTACTTTTGTAGGTATACACCTTAGGCATCAGCCGAAGATCAGAAGGGAATTTTGAACACAGATTTTTAGAGTTTTTACTGTTTTTATCTCCAGTACCTTCCCCTCAAATGTCACCTGCCTTGGCAACCCCAAACAGTGGCCTGTATCTTCGTGCTAGCAAGAATCACTGCTCTATCACTCTATTTCCTTGAACTGAGGTTTGGAAGATGCTCTCAGTGACAGCCAGGGAGAACATAGGGTTCACCTTGTGTTCTCTCTTCCTCTTAAGGTTTGAGCTCTGCTCTAGCTGCTGTCCAGTGCCCAGAAAGAGCTGTTAATATGTTTTAACTCTTAACTATTTATAATAACAGGACAAGCTCAATACCATCAAACCCCTCTTACCTTTCGATAATATAAGTTCTTTCAAATATTTTTTATCAAGGAAGTTCTTTCATGTGAAATTCATTATCTTTGTGTTACTAGGCAATCACTGTATCACCTTC
Source organism: Panthera leo (assembly GCF_018350215.1). NCBI lineage: Eukaryota > Metazoa > Chordata > Mammalia > Carnivora > Felidae > Panthera > Panthera leo. Next base: position 48,260,982 of record NC_056685.1, read on the forward strand.
TTTCTCAAGAATATTGAAATGGGGAGTGGGCAAAATAGTGTAAACTTGGTCTTTGAGTTTTTATTTCCAGCCCATTGGCCCTGCCAATCTGGTTTTTGACCTCTGCACTCTATGGTATCTTCTGTACACATTCAAGGACTCAGTTTATTTGAGACAATAGGTATATCTGGAATTTCAACTTCCTTAACCTCTGCAGCAACAATGGTTGTTATTAGTAACAACCATACCATTCTTAATATTCTCCTCCTTGTATTAGTCTGACAATATTTTATTGACTCCTCTATGCCATGTACCCTGTAGATGTTTACAGTTTCTCTTCTCAGATTATATTCTTTCTCTGTTCTCCCTAGTCATTCTAATGAACTCCTGTGGCTTCAACCACTGAGCAAATGATTTCTTTGGTCTAGAGTTGTAACTCTAAACTTCCAGGGTTGTGCCTCAAATGTCAACTTCTTTGAAGTTCCTGAATTGTTGAAACAGTACTGGGATGAGCATTTCTGCTGTCATGTCATAGAAAATTGAGAGCATTTTACCCAACAACTGTGCAAATCTCTCTCTTCTTCCCACATCCTTCCCCATCAAGAACTTACTAGCTCATAAGCTCTGTAAATACAAAGACAGATTCATTCATCTGTGTAGACTTTATAGTGCTCTGGATGAAGCTAATAAAGATCTCCTTGAGTAAATGCTTATTATTCATGTGCTACTGAAAGTCTTATTAATATCTCAAATATAATTGTTCTGCTAGTCACTAAGAAGATTTTGAGTTATTTTTATGGTTATAAGAGGGGAATATTTTATTACAAACATCTAACACAAAGATAGTTCTTAGAGGATATTTATTTCTTTACAGAAAAAAGAAAATGTTGCACAGGGTCAGGAAATGGAACTGAACATCGTGGCAAGCAGGAAGATAAACAACAGAGACTTTTTGCTCTACAAAAAAAGGGGTGAGAGTGAGCTGAGGAGTCAGGAGACTGGAGGGCTGAGAGCTGTGAAGGATAAAGTCAGGGGGAAACCAAAGGACCTTTTAGGCACACAAAAATCCTATTTATGGCTGGAATCTGTTTGCCTTGCTTTAGTAAAGAATCCTCTTTCATCACCTCAGAGCTCCAGTGGAAACAGACTACATTCATTAATAATTTGGGTGAGTGTTTTGTATTTTGTTTTACTTTGAGCTTTAGAATTTGAAGAAGACTGTGTTTCACATCAAGAACAAAAGATTAAGGCACCAGAAGACAGATGTGGCCACAAGAATAATTTGCCTTAATCTTGGGAAAGAGCTTTCTTTAGACCTCCAAAGGCTATAGTAGTTCCAAAGCATTTTACCTGGATCTGATGGCAGAAAGGATCTCAGTTACTTACTAGATAACAGTAACATTTACCAAGCAACACTTCCAAAGTATTGCTAAGTGCAGTTTCTTATTTTCTTGGTATATTTGAGCTCCTGAAGGATAGAATCATCCCTGAAACATTCTTTGCTTCTTCTGCCATCTCTAAAATAGACAAGAGGCTTATAGGATGAAGTTTACAGTTGGTCAGTTCGAATGAAAGAAATGAATAAATTAAACAACTTAAGCTATTTTCTCACCTTTTTTGGGCACATAAATGATCAGATTTACCTTGATTTCATAGCATTTTTTTAAAAATTAGGGACAGGGAGGAAATCTTCTAAACGTGTTGCCAATCATATAGACTCTGGTAAACAACTAGATCAGTAGTTCTCAGATTTTAGCAGGCGTCAGAATGAGCTGGAGGGTTTGTGAAAACATTTTGGGAGCTCCACCCAGTTTCTGACTCAGGAGGTCTGGGGTGGGGCCCAAGACATTTGCAAATCTAACAAGTTCCCAGGAGATGCTAACGAGGCTGATCTGGAGACCTTACTTTGTGAACCACTGATGGAGATGATATATTAAAATAGAGGACTCTTCACAGATGACATTACAGGAACACTTTATTCTTGAAATGCCTAAAATATCTTTCACTGCCCTGTAACATAACAAAGTAGAAGGTTCTAGGATTGTACATCCTCAGCTCTGCCACCTGCTCAAGGTGACCTTAGGTAAACCTTTCTATTTGTACCTAAACTTCTTCTTATGAAGGGGTGAGTGGTAAATTTCCTATTTTTCAAGCTCTTCCCAGTTTTTCTAGAATGAAAACTCTGTACAGAATTGAAAGTACATAGGCCTTCTATCAAGAGCATTAACTAAGCCCTAGTGATTCAGTGACAGTTTTTCCCCAGGAGCTTTTGTTACAATATTCTATCATCAGCCAGACTCTGGAGAAGTGACACACTAAAAATAAGAATAACTAAAACCAGAACTTGACCTTGATCGATCTGTTATACTTTTCACAGTACAAAGATATTAAATGTGCCTGATTGAGATTGGGATCTAGGCTCTCTCCTTCCACATCACACGAGGACAGGCTACACAGGAAAATGGATCAGTTGTCTTCTCTGTCTGAAACAAGGAGCACCTTAGCTCTTGGTGTCTGTGCACATCGATTTGGATGGGACAGTCATCCCAAATGAATGAAATAACTACCTCCTTCTCCAAGTTCTCAAAGCAAAAGCATTGCAAATTCAGTTATCTTTTTTTCTGTTATAAAACGAGATTCATGTTTGAAAGTCAGCCATATGAGAGAAAAATATTTTTATTTTATTCCTTTTCCAAAAAGATTCAAATTTTCTACAATCAGAATGCCTTTCTGGGGCTCTTCATATGGAGAAGTTGGTTTAAGGATGTATGACAGACACATAATTTGAAGGCATGAACAAGGCCTAAACCATTAGCTTTGAGCTTCTCCATATGATGACATGTATGCAGTTTAGTTAACCGAGAGCACTGCAAGTTTATTTTCTTGCTATTAATCGCCGTGCTTCTTCTTTTTCAATGGTTGACATTGATTGATATTGTCTAGACAGAATTGATTATATTTCTCACTCGGTTGTTTGGTATAGGATAGATAGAGCTTTGAAAGGGATGGAGTTGCAAGCTTGGCAGCCTTTATCTGTGAACTACCACGCGCCTTGCAGAAGGGACTCGTGCAGCGTCCAGGAGTCACATCTGATCTTAGCTCTAATTTTGAGTTTTCTTCTCTGCATCCCTGTAAGTTCTATAGATGGAACTGATATTTGGATTCCGTCAGGAAGAAGAAAATGATGCAGACAGCAACAGACTGCAAAATTTTAATGAAAAACATGATATTCGTAGAGCAATAATATACTTTTAGATACAAAGTACCTTTCCTTGATATTATGGCAAAAGTGTATTTACGAGTAGGATGATCATAGATGACATTTTTGCCTGGACAGTCTTGGTTTACGCCTATTTCCTTGGCACACTTATTCATCATGCTTTTTTGATCTAAAGTGCTTCAGTTTGGATGGTAAATGTGGTCATCCTATTTACTGGCAAGTGTAAATCATACTCAAAAATTGACTTCTTTGTGTGTCTCTTAAAGAAATAAGTTGTAAACAGTTTTTGATTCCTTGTATGCTTATTATTTCTACAACATTGGGCCCACAACAGGCATTACTTCAGCAAATAATTAGCCTCTGATTCAAAGAGAGTCCCCAGGGGACACACCGCAGGTATAGTGGACATGAAACACAAGATGTGGCAACTTGGTTACACCAGTCCTTTCATCGGTGATGACTGGAAATTATATTGCTTATGTATCTGGAAAAACATGACTTAACATCATACCAAATATATTTTGAATTATTATTATTGCTGTCTATGGTGGATAGAAATCCTAGCAAATGTTTTTGAATTATTCAGGAAAAAGGAAGGAATTGTAATGGGTGATCTTTATAGGTAAGAGGGTCCATTATGTATGGAAGAGCAGAAAGTTTCCTCATAAGAGGAGTCTTGCTGTTCATTATCTATTTATGTTTATTATTATCTACTTATGTTCATTATCTACTTACATCATAGATACTACCTCCCAATATCAATGAACTTCATAAATTTGTCATAAAATTGTATTCTGACAAACGTGTTTCTAGTTTCAAGCAAATGAAATATTTAGCACCAACTTTGTTCTTAGCACTGCCTTAGCCCCTAGAATATATAAAAGAATGATTTAAAATTCAGTGAAGACGCACAAAACAATTATATAAATGTAGGTCTACAATAAATAGGAAATATGGTTATGCTGTGGAATGCATGACATATAAAATTTTAAAGGCGTTTAAGAGGCAGCAACTGGAATTTCCCTGTCATTCAGGCCTTCGAATGATGCACGAAAGGCCTGTGCTCGGTGCTTATGTGCCAGATGTCAACCCTTTAGCAGCACTTATGCCAAGAGCTTGAACAGACTGCTGCCAAATCTGCAGTGCAATTAAACAAATGGCACAATAAAGAACCTCCTTTTTATTTACCAAGCTGTTGTACAGGCTTAGGGGCCATTTCACTCCACATGAAATAAAGGTACTCTCTTTAGAGAAATTCTGGGCACGGCAACAAAGGGAAGAAGAGACTGAAATAACGAATTCTCTGAGAACATTAGAAGAAGTTGTGATTGATATGACTGGCTTCATTCATTCATTCATTCATTTTAATGTTTATTTTTTGAGAGAGAGAGAGAGTGTGTGTGCATGTGAGTGGGGGAGGGGTGTAGAGTGAGGGAGAGAGAGAATTCCAAATGCAGGGCTTGATCTCACACCCATGAAATCATGACCTGAGCCGAAATCAAGAGTCTCACGTTTAACCAACTGAGACACCCAGGCGCCCCAAATGTGACTGGCTTTAAATAACGCCATTCTGGAAAATCCAAATAGCTATCAATTTTAGAATGTTTTTCTTAAGGTTAAATATTCAGTTGAAGAGCAAGTAAATGCACGCTGGGAATTTTTATTTTTATTTATTTTATTTTATTTATTTTTAAGAGAGAGAGAGAGACAGAGAGAGAGCAGGGGGAGAAGGGTAGCGGGAGAGAGAGAGAGAATCTTAAGCAATCTCTGAGCTCAGTGCAGAGCCCAGAGCCTGACACAGTGCTTGATTCTATGACCCTGGGATCATCACCCAAGCCGAAATCAAGAGTCTGTCCCTCAGTCGACTGAGCCACCCAGGCACCCCCTTGCAGGGAACTTTGTAAATCCCCTTTCCCCTCAGGAAGATATTAAAACAGAGAGGGAGTGGACCTGTTGGAATCTTTGCCCTCCATTTTCCTGGCAGGCTAAGGCAGCTAGCTAGCTGACTTTAACCATGTGAATAACTTGGCATCATCAGGATAGCAGCTTCTAGTTTTCTTATCCTCTCTCCCTAGACGGAGTAGTTTTTCTATTTCCATTTACCCAGGCCAGAACAGAAAGTAGCACTTTTCATATGTGCAACTGTCATTAAATTTACTAAAATAATGAGTTTTCTTAATGCATTTGGGATATACTGAAAAAAGGCTTCCTACATGTAGAATTTTAGGCAAGAAAGAGAAATACAACGTTTCCTTATTGAAGGAAGCAATGTTTCTTGATTTCACAAGATAGAAAATTTAGAGGTTGTGTCCAGTGATTTAGGATAGTTGTAGAAGTCTACCATTAAAGTCCTTTTTATCAGAACTTTTAAGAAAAGGTGAAGGGTATAACATTGAAGGGAATGGAGAGCCAGAAAAGTTAGGTGGACTAAAAGCTCACACAGATGGGAGCAGAGTCAGAACGCAAACTGTTCTCTCAACATCTCAACTAACAAAACTTCCTTATGTAAGTGCCTTCTATAGTCCAGATACAATAAAAATTCCCAGTAGAAACACTAGCATGGAAAGTAGGTAAAGCAATTTTCTGACTATTAAAAAAGCTAATTCAAATGAACATTTTATGAATACAAAAATGATTGGAAATTATTCTCTGTCTGTTAAAACATTATTTATCTGTAAAAGACCAGCTGTGTATTCTCCACAAACAGAAATGATCTTAATTAAAACAAACAAATAGAGAAAAACCTGGTGCATAAGCCCCACCCAGGCCAACTAAATCCATGTCTGGAGGATGGGGATGAGGCTTTGTTACTGGGAGAGCGTGTATATGGGCTTGTTAGGGCTGTCATAACAAAATACCACAGACTGGAAGCCTTAAGCAACAGAAATTTATTCTCTCACAGTTCTGGAGGTTAGACGTCCAAGGTCAAGGTGTGTTCAGGTTCGATTTCCTCTGAGGCTTCTGTCCTTGGCTTGCAGATGATCACTTCTTGCTGTGTCCTCAGATGGTCGTCTTTCTGTCTTGTTGTCCGTGTCCTAATCTCCTCTTCTTCTAGGGACACTAGTCCAATTTGAGTAGAGCCCACTCTAATGACCTCATTTTACCTTAATTACCTCTTTAAAGGGTGCACTTTAAAGGTCACATTCCGAGGTACTGAGGTTAAGACTTTAACACATGAATTTTGGAGGGGACACAATTCATTCCATAACAGCATCCATGGGTTAGAAGTCCTACTTCAGAGGATCTCTGAGCTGCTTAAGGGCACTGCACACCTGGGGATGTTTGGAACAAACTTAATATAGGTCATATTAGCTTAATACAGCTAATAACAGGCTGAGCCTTGAAGTCAGCTTGTGTTAAAGGTGAAGAGCCCTGAGCTGCAAAGGCAGTATGGGATGCTGGAAACATACAGGAATTGTCAATGGCGAAGGCAGCTCTGTTGACTGGTAATTACATAGGTGCGTAATTTAGCCATTCCAAGTCTTACTTTTCTTATCTGAAAAATAGGAATGATACCTCAGAGATTATTTTATAGAATAACTGTAATAGTATTTGAGGTGATAACATAGTGACTAAAGGGCAGTAGTACTCAGATACTAGCAAAAATAGGATTCTAGTCCTCACTCTGCCACTTATTATCTGCATTTATTTTTTTGCCTCTGTTATAACAAATTCCGACAAGCTTAGTGGTTTGAAACATTAATTTATTATCTTACAGTTCTGGAGGTCAGAAGTCTGACATGGGTCTCATTAGGCTAAAATCAAGGAGTCAGCAAGGCTGTGTTCCTTTCTGGAGGCTCGAGGGGAGAATACATTTCTTTGTCCTTTCCAGTTTCTAGAGGCTGCCTGTACTTCTTGGCTCATGATTTCCTTCCTCACCCTCAAAGCCAAAATCTCTCTGATCCTGCTTCTGGTCATTGTCACATCTCTTTCTCTGACTCTAGCCAGGGAAGATTCTCTGCTCTTAAGGACACATGTGATTAGACTGGGTTCATCCAGGATGATTTTCCCATCTCAAACTCCTCTACTTAATCACATCTTCCGAGTCCCCTTTGCCAAATAAGGTGACATATTCACTGGTTCACAATAATGGAGGCCATTATTCTACCTACTACAGTATCCCTGGACACATTTTCTCTAAGTCAGTTCTTTCACAATAAAATGAAGGTGTTATTGTCACTGACATTAACTCGAGAGGTTTGTTATAAAAACTTGATACATGATTTCCTATTTGAGAGTAACAGTACTACAATGAATAAGCTTAATCTTTATTCTGTAGCCATATGAGAAACAAAGACTGATTATCAAAATCATAAACAGAAATTCTATCAATTTTCCTTACATTGTGGTAAATTCTTACATTTTCTTTTCTTTTCTTTTCTTTTCTTTTCTTTTCTTTTCTTTTCTTTTCTTTCCTCCCTCCTCTATCTGTCCCCTATCTCAGTGATTCCCTTTTACTTTAATGATAGCTCTCTCTTACCGTCCAAGTCCAAAGTTCTGTCCTTACTTTGGAAGTGTACCACAATTGCTACCACATCTGTTAACTAATCAAGATACCACTTTCTCTGAGAGTTCTGGACCAAAAAAAAAAAAAAAAAAAATTGAAACTTGGACATGGTCCTTATCTATTAGATACTAAACTTGATACCGAGATCAATGCCATATTCTAAGATTCCTGAAAGTCAGAATGTATTGCGCTAGTTACTAAAATAAACTAATGATATAATTTGGCAGTACACATGACTAATTGTTTCATTTGTTACTCTTCTCCCATAAGCTTGTAGAAGCTGGGCCTGCTTGACACAGGTGGAATAAAGGGGTAACCAATACATATAATCCTTTGATCTGTTATAGTCACACAATAAAAAACAGTGCTTCGGAATTGGGTCTCATGGTCAAAGATATCAGCTGATAGCTGATAGCTGATAGTTTAACCCTCGGTCTGCTATTATTCACTAGCTGAGTGACCTTGGGAAAGTTTTCCCTTATATAAAACTTCCTCATCTGTTAAATGGTGATGATATCTAACTTATAGGTTTGATTTGGATAACAAATACTGCATGGAATACATTTATCACAACATCTACAATAAAGGAAATGCTCATTGTTTGACTTTTGTTATTATGTCTTCAGCTTTCCAAATGGCTGATATGAAGAAAATGGGCAAGAGGAATAATTTAGATTGATAATAATTCATAAAAATTAGTTTCTTCTTTCCTATGTGAAGACCCACAGACACAGGAAGCAAACACGTTGAGCAAATTCAGAAATGTAAGTATTTTCCCGGTGTCTTCCTTTTCCTCCCTACCAAAGATGGTCAGCTTTCCTCTATCAGTTTCTTCTTGATTGCCCACCAAAAGAAAGGTCTTTCACTTTGAGATTTGTCCTTTGAATTTCTGTAATGCAGAATCTGAAGAAATGGGTGAATAGGAGGAGGAAGGGGGGTAGCTTTTTTTTTTTTTTCTTTTGAAATGTGCCAGAGGAGCTATTGTAGGAGTAAAAAGAAGAAAAGAGATTAAAGAAAAAAATTTTTTTTTAATGTTTGTTTATTTTTGAGACAGAGAGAGACAGCATGAGCAGGGCAGGGCAGAGAGCGAGGGAGACAGAATCTGAAGCAGGCTCCAGGCTCTGAGCTGTCAGCACAGAGCCCCATGCAGGGCTCAAACTCTCCAACTACGAGATCATGGCCTGAGCGGAAGTCAGAGGCTCAACTGACTCAGCCACCCAGGGGCCCCAAAGAAAAGGGATTTAAAAACGTATTACTGTTTCACTTTTGAATTATTTTGGATTATATATTTACTTTAAGATGTTGGGAAATACATTAAGAAGTTAGTTTTTTGAAATTAGGTTTTAGTGATGAAGCTATTCATTTGCTATACAGCAAACTGTGATAAGCTAGGATCGGAAAACAGCAAATATTGAGAGAGAAAGAGAGGAAGAGGGAGAGCCTGGAAGGAGTGGCCTGTGAAGAGGGAAAGAGGAGACCAGACAAACTGCTCATTTCAGAATTCTGGCTGGGGTCAGACCTGTGATAGGAGTTGGATGTATCCATATTCAGCTACTTGGAGTTCACATTTCGGGTCATATTTTAGGCAAGGCAAGCCCACAGATCAATTTGCTAACCTCAGATTTTGAAAAGTCTTAACAACTGGTTTACTTTGGGTCTCATGGAAACAAATAACTGGCTTTGCTAACGGGACATTTTTCAGCTGGTGGTTTTGGCTCCATCATCACAGACAGAATCAGGGATCAAAATCAAGCCTTGACTGTGACTGAGCGGATGCAGACATGTCAAATAAAAAGTGACATTTTCTTCTTGGACAAAGATCACAGATTATATGCTCCGGCGTTTTAAATTTTGGCTTTGTCTTTGGCCTATATTTTAATTCTGGTATATCGTCCTTTATTTCCCCAACTTTTTCCTGGAAACAATGGCAGTTTTCATCCAGAGACTGATCTTGTGTCCAGGTAGCTGATAGCTGATGTCTTTTATTTGTGGACCAGATGCTGGTTTAATTTCTTTTAAGTCCCTAGCCACAACCTTAGAAGCTCATTAAAATAGAAGGTAGAAGCTGTAGGAAAATCAGGAAAACTGCAGTTTTTATGCTTTTGGTTTAATCCAACATACTGCAAACAAGCACCCAGGTTTTCAAAGACTTTGTTCTCAGAGCTATGGAAGCCCAAATCAAAACAAGGTGTGACTCCTACAATTAAATGAATGATGATCTGGTTCATGAAACTTACAAAAACATACATCACCACAATGAAAGTTAAAAAAGGATCATTATGAGGCACGTAATCTGTGAATACAAAGAAGGAAAAGGAGAAAGGTCAGTGAAAAGTTCACTGGAAAGATATTTAAGCCGATGATATTTAAGATTAATCTTTAAGATTAAGTAGCATCTATTTTTAATACTGTCTATAACTTCTTTTTCGTATCCCAAAAGTTACACATGTGCAGGTTATTTGACAAACACCAAAACATCATAATCCAGTACAAGACAACCACATCAGCAATTTATTTTAGTCTTTCTTTTTAGGCAATTTATTTCAGTCTTTCTTTTTAGGCATAGTTTTTACATAGTTAAAATTTATCTGCATAATTTAAATCCCATTTATCTTTTTAAAAAAATGTCAGGAGCACTTCCTCATGTTTTTTACTTTGTCAATAATTGCATTGTCCACATAAAATGTATTTGCCCATACTGTAATTTTAATTTTTTTTACTTTTGTTTTTTTAACATTTATTTATTATTGAGAGACAGAGAGTGAGCAGGGGAGGGGCAGAGAGAGAGGGAGACATAGAATCTGAAGCAGGTTCCAGGCTCCTAGCCACCAGCACAGAGCCCAACGTGGGGCTCGAACCCACAAACCGGGAGATCTTGACCTGAGCCAAGTCAGACACTCAACCGACTGAGCCACCCAGGCTCTCCTTCCCGCACTGTAATTTTAAACAAACCTTTTATTGGATATGTAAATGGCTTCCTTTTAAAACATTTCTTTGTTTGCTTGTTTGTTTTTTGTCATTATGAGGCTCAACAATGTGACTTGTACTTTTGGTATTGTTGGGTGCTTTTTAAAATTTCCTTAAAATATTTTTCTGGAAATTGCCTCTTGAGTGTGAACACTTGAAGGTATAAAGGGGCTGATACAGGAATAGTGTTTCAGATACAACATCATCATAGCAGGGCTATTTCCCCAGTTGCGAAAGTAACTGTGAAAAAATAAACTTGATCTGGAAGGATGACTGTGGCTGTGGAGATGATTTTCCACATAGGTCTTATGTTAATATGTGAACATAGAACCCTATATATACAAAAACAAAAATAAAGCAGAAGTCTGCGAGCATGTTTTATTGTGAATCCTCGAATATATAGCATTTTATAGAGATAAGATGTTTCTGAATGGGAGACAGAAGAAATTTACAGTTTGCCTGGGTGGGCAGAGTGTGGTGAATTACAAGTAAAAAGTAACTTTAAGATAGAATGAGGGTGGGGCGCCTGGGTGGCTCAGTCGGTTAAGCGTCCAACTTCAGCTCAGGTCACGATCTCGTAGTCTGTGAGTTCGAGCCCCGCGTCAGGCTCTGGGCTGATGGCTCAGAGCCTGGAGGCTGCTTCCGATTCTGTGTCTCCCTCTCTCTCTGACCCTCCCCCGTTCATGCTCTGTCTCTCTCTGTCTCAAAAATAAATAAACGTTAAAAAAAAAAAAAAAGAAGATAGAATGAGGGAAGCTGCTAATTGTGTAACTGTGCTTATAGAATCCAGATAGCTAAACACAGAGTACTCGAGACTCTGATTCAAAAATTATATAATGGAAGAGCTAATGATGAAGCACCAGGCAAATAAAGTTCACACAGAGAATCTAAAAATTATCTTATTTTTCTAGGGATGAAATAGTGGCTAAAGAAGAGGCAATATGGACTGGACCAATCCAGGAATGGGACCTTAAGGCAGTTTCTTTTGATTAGGGGGATCACAGAAGAATCTTAGGAAGATTTTCTGGACTAAACAGGGAGTTGATCTTGGCTGTTGAGTAGCATGAAACCACCTCAAATCTAACAAGGGTATCTCTTCTCAGGTAAGGAAATACCAGTGTGCCCCAACTCATCCAGAGAATGGAGAGCTGACTGTTCTCACCTACCACCTGGTAATGGCCACAATAAGAGGAAAACACCAAGACAGCCTATGTGCTTTAGCCAGAAATGATCCCGTTTTACCTCTGAGTGATAGAGGCAAAGAGAAATACATCCACCAGCTCTCTAGCAGTTTCACATGGAGCTCTATTTTGTTTGCTTTAATGTTTTAGAAATAAAACAAAAACAAAAACCCAGTGCTAGACCTCCATTCTCCTAGAACTAGAACTCTTTCTTACAGGGAAATCACTGCATGTTATCTAAGCGGAGTTGATCTTTTCTCCTGCTAGAGGAGTCAGAAACAAACATGGTCTTGAGCAATTAGAGTACCCAACCTACTGACCACCATGAATGGTTTAAGGGTGGGTTTAATATATACCTCAGGACAATCAAGGTCTGTGCAGTTTTTACCAGCCCTCTTTCCTCTGGGCTGACCAATACCTGGTTTTGTTTGTCTTGACAGAGAATGAAGGGAGACAGTATCTTATTGTGTGTTAATTCCCTGGACCCATCCATGCCTAAAGCCCTTATCCATGACCTTCTTTATCATGCCTAAGCCAGATTGCAAAATTTCTGTCAGCTATGACAAAAAATGTACTGACTAATACAGGTCATGTATTCCTTACATGCCACTGAAATGACTTTGTTAAAGAAAAGGCAGTATTTATTTGGAAAACTCTGAAGTGAAGGAAGAAAGAAAATATATTGTATTTCCTTCTTGAGCCATTAGGCTCAAGTTCCTGAGGATCCTCATGACCTAACTCACCCTGGAAAAGTTCAGAGGCTTTGTATAACAACAACAAGACTAGATGGTCAAATGCACTTACAAGTATTTATTAAGTTCACAGGAATAAAACAAATTTAACATTGAATAAATATAATGGAATTGATTATTTTTTTAAGTTTATTCATTTTGAGACAGAGAGAGAGCTTGCATATGTGCACACACACAAGCAAGTGAGGGAGGGGAAGAGAGAGGGGGGCTAGAGAGAATCCCAGGAAGGTTCCATGCTATCAGTGCAGAGCCTGACTCAGGGCTTGAACCATGAGATCATGACCTGGGCCAAAATCAAGGATCAGATGCTTAACCAACTGAGCCACCCAGTTGCCCCATGTTACTTATTTTTAAAGTAAGCTTTAGTATCATGGATATCAATTAATTTCTATATACTATTCTTTGATTGCTAAAAATTTTTTTGAGTATTTTAAAGAAATTTCTCCTCCACATTCCTAGTAAAGTCATTGTAAATTTCTTTTGCTTTATTTCATACTAAGAAATATTAAGTTAAGCCTCCTTCCAAATGGTCAACACTTTCTAGATTTTATGACTTTGAGTCACTTGTGCCTAAATATTCAATCTTTACAATGATGCAGAATAATCTGAATGTTTGAGATAGAAAAAGCTTCATGTATCATTTGCAAATTATTTCCCTATGTCTTTCCCAGCACCTGGACTAAATAATTTTCACTCTTCCCTTGACAAGTTTAGACTATGGTACAAATCATCATCCTGTCTAGGCAGGATTCAGCCTGAACACCTCCTCACAAGCTCTGGAGTGCTTCTTTTCTCTCTCCACAGAGTAAATTACAGAAGCCTTTATCTTTGTTCTGATGTCACTAAGGTTGTTTAGCAGTTTAATTATTCACAGAGCTCCTGGGAGGAGCTGACCTCCTGGGATGCTCCCTTGCAGGCATCAGAAATTAATATATTTATCTTCTTATCCCCATTATTTTGATATATTCCTGCTCAATTTAAGTGAGGACTGCCCATTACAGAAAACTGATAAATTGATTTCAAGGCTATTTCAAGACAATGTCTATTCTTGGATACAAAATAAGATGATTATAGAGACTTTGGTACTCAGGTACATGATGTTGGCCTGAATTCTCTTTACCATTTTAATTAAACATTTAATTACCATTTATTATGATAAAGTTGGAGGTGAGAAGCTTCATTAGAAACTCAGCATCATTCCATCTCCAGGAACTATACAAATTACCCACGTACTTTTGTTAAAGCTGTTACAATTCTAAGAACATTGGAAAACCTTGGCTCCTGTGCAGTAATAAGAAAATCTGACATATCCCTTTATGGGGTAGGAGAAAACTGTAACAATTTAAATACTCCCCTACCCCACAAAATTCACAGATTCTTCATTTACTATATTTGATATTGGTTTGTTGTACCTTGGCCCAGCAGAAGAGGTTGTCACATTTTGATGTATACAATCATTATTTAGGAAGCTTGCTAAAATGCAGATTTCTGGGCTCTACTCCCATATATTCTGGTTCAGTAGACCTAGAGAGGGTCTAAGGCATAAATTTTCAACAAGCTTCCCAGGTGCCTCGATTGAAAGTGTTCCATGGGCTATATTTTGAGGAGCATTGCCATAGGGGATAGAGTATTCAGCTGTTTTAAGGATACCCCAGGGATTCCTACAGCCTCTCCAAGCTGTGTAGAAATGGGATCAAGATGCTTTACTATTAACGCTCCCAATAAGTTTTGACAAAGATGGAGAAAGATAGAGGAGAAATGGCTATTTGCTTATGGGTTCAGATTTTTTTCACCATGATATTACCCTTGATTCTGACAAGGACATGATTTGCAACCCGGAAGAACATCTGGCGGGTCGGCAGTCCAGAGTGTAGCTTAGTGTTAGGCCAAGCAGAATTCAGATAGAGCAGCATGTTTGTGGGCTGGTGCCCAGTAATTACAGTTGGTGAGAAGAGTTCCAATATGCTTTAACTGCTCGTGATGTTTTACGGTCATGGTCAGATCATTTATCAGCATCCTACATTTGTCCAACATAATTTCTGTTCCCCACTCTGAGCTGTGATTTTAACAGATTGTTTCTAGCCAAGGTCATAGCTGGAGGTAGAATGTTAGTTCACGTTAACTAATTTCAGCTGGGAACAGAACCACAGCAGTGTGTCTTGTTTGTTTTTTTGTCATTGTTCCTAAGAAACTTGGATGGATACTGCTTTGCCCGCTTTGTTCTCACCTATCCTTTGCACTCCTTTTCTCCCAGAAAGGGTTTCCTTTAGTACTCGGGTTGATCTGAGTGCATATTTACTATTAACTAGAATTCCAGTAGTAAAGTGAAGCAAGCAAGCAACCCGGAGACCCGCTTTTTGTGAGTCAATGTGGATGTGAAATGTCTCAATTTTCCATAGAAGAATAGTTTGGTAAATGTTGTGTAGATAATTAAATCTCAAATGAAATGTGTTAGTTTTTGCATATTTCTATTTTTTCCCAAGTTCCAATAGAATGAATTGGCTAGCAAAACTAGCAAAATGACTTTTAAGATTCAAATTGTATGTGATATGATTTGATTTAGAGACAAAAGCTGAGCAAATAAATGAGAGCTGCATGCCCCTTTTCGTCAGAGAAATGGAAAGCTAGCATATTACTAATTTGGCTATAGAAGCTGAGTTTATTATATGTTTGTACTGACTTAAGTGCTTCATACAATGAAAATGTTGGGGCGCCTGGGTGGCGCAGTCGGTTAAGCGTCCGACTTCAGCCAGGTCACGATCTCGCGGTCTGTGAGTTCGAGCCCCGCGTCAGGCTCTGGGCTGATGGCTCAGAGCCTGGAGCCTGTTTCCGATTCTGTGTCTCCCTCTCTCTCTGCCCCTCCCCCGTTCATGCTCTGTCTCTCTCTGTCCCAAAAAAAAAAAAAAAAAAAAAAAAAAACGTTGAAAATGTAGCAACAGACAAGAAGAGTTGCTCTATAATCCACAAAATATGCTCTGTTTTTGGCTTGGCACTAAAAATGAGCAGGTGGCATCACTTTATGTAGTAAAGTCTGGAAAATGTGTTTGCAAATTGAATTTTTATTTTAAGGAATCACACGTTAAATTTTCTGGAGATGGACAACTTTATAAGGGAATTCTATAGTGATTATTTTTTAAGGTAGGGCTAGCAATTCTTTTTATAAATTCACTCCTAATATTTCCATTTTAAAATACTATAGCATATGAAGGGCCAGGAGAATGGCACCTAGCCATCCAGAGACCCATGGTCCAATCTCATCACTATTCACTACTTTACTATAGACTTGAGAGGACTGTATCAGATGATTTCTAAGAACACATTCATGTCTAAAATGTCATGGATTCAAAGTGCAATTTTTTAGTGAGCCAATCTGTTCAAAATAAAGGAAGATTAAGACTTGACAGTTGTTAAAATATTTTAAAGCTGCACTATCCAGTACAGTAGCCACTAACCACATGTGGCTATTGAGCTCTTGAAATATGGTTGGTCCAAATTGAGATGCACTATGTAAAGTACATATTGGACTTCAAAGACGTAGTGAAATATCTCATGAATTAATAATGTTGATTATTTTATGCTGATTATATGTTGCAGTGATAACATCTTAGAAGACTGTATTAAATACAACATACTAGAATGAATTCGAACCTTCTTAAATTTTAATAGTTTAAATTTAGGCAATTAATAATGATCTAACACATTTAAAATAAAAATTTTAACTGCCATATATGGCTCACGTTATATTTTCATTGGGCAGCACCACTCTAAAGGGATTGCATATCCTACTAAAGAACCCTCCTGAAGATCAGAGGACTTCCCCCATTCCTGATGGAAAGCCTTGGTGATATAGAAGAGATTGTTTGAAGATAAGATGAAAACATTATTTTCTAGAAGTGTAGTTCACAGAACACTAGTCCTGTGAGGTGTATCACCGTAGCTGAGTGAGTTTAGGCAACAATGTGTCCCTCTTACTGAGCCACTGGCATAATGAAAGCTTAACTAAAGTCATGGGCAGTTAATGAAACTTGCTTCTCTCATGTTAATGCACAAATTCATTTGAAACTGGATCCTTTTATTTTTAAATGGTAACTGGTAGCAGTCTATAGACTCAAGAAAGTTACTTTGGGACATGCTGTTGGAGTAGATAATCACCACGTCCCTTTTGGCTGCTGTTGGTTTATAGGCAGCTTATAGAAGCTCAGCTCTTACAAAATTGTACTTGCTTCTGTGTATGCACGCCTCTTTTCTAAAAAAAAATCCTCCCTCTACTCTATAAGATTTTTTCTTTCACTTTTCTACGTGGTTTGAAATATTACCAGTTAACTGTGTTTGTGTTATCAATCCTATTTTTTTAATCCTAATTTGCCCATCCCCCAAAGAAGGTATATATAGTTAAGGGTTCAAGGAGGTTGGGAGTGAGGGAGAACCACAATGTGTAAGAGAGAGGCAGGAGAGTTGGGACATTCTGAAAAGGTATTTGTCCTTCTTGAAATATTATGTTGAATGTATTTCTCACTGAGAATCGTGCTGCTATGGATTAAACAGGCTGCTGTGGACTAGCCAGGGAATCTAAGTATGATTTATAACTTGACTTTCCAGGGAAATTGCATTCAGCATTCCAAAAAGCCAATTTATAAGCAAATGTTAGCAATGTAAATTGCAAGTTGGACACTACCAGGGTATAGATTGACTCAAAAGCTCAGGGGATAAAAGCAATCAATATCCTGTATTTGTTTCAATGCCGTACCTTGCTTTTCATAGTAAGCCCCCGCTTTCCCAAACAGCGGGGAGATGGAGAGAATGACAGAACAAACATGTTTATGACAATGTTTATAGGCTCTCATAAATCATAAAGGAATGTCGAGGAGTAATGTCAAGCACTTACTTCCCTGGGTTACTAAATAGTGAGGTTTTTATTCTTAAAACTACTCCTTCATAGAATAAACCAAATAATTTTCTTCTCTCATAAAACATGTAAAGAGTAGACAGACACATGCACATACACACACTCCCAGACTCAGGAAATCCAGACACTCCTTCAGAGTTCCTAAGGAAAAATAAAATGCAGTGTTTGGATTCAGTAGAGTAGAATGGAACATTCATTGGTGATGAGTCTCTATTGACTGGAGGTACTCCAACCGGGGAGCCTGAAATGGTATAGGAGCATGGGGAATTTAAATGAAAGTATTATTTAAAAATAAAATACTGACAGTTTATCAAGAGTGAAAAAGATGCATATCAAAAGCCTATTCTCAGATGTTGAACACTTGTTTTAAATAGATTTCAGGAAGACTTTCTTTGACTTGACCTCCTTGTTGAATTTCCAAATGAAAGATATGTTTCTTTTTCTAATCTGCATTTTTTAGATACCATTTATATTTAATAAATAAACCAATTTCACATTTATGTATTGATGCATTTTAGAAAGTATATACAATCCTATAACTACTGCTACATTTATAATATAGCAGATTTCCATCACCCTAGAAAGTTCCCTTGAGTCCCTCAGTATGCTCTATTCCAGGTTGTTACCTTCAGATTCTGGTGACCACAGATCTGCTTTTACTGTCATTTTCCTTTTCTCGATTTTGTATAGTATAGGTGGAATCTTATCACATGTGGTATCTTGTGTCTGGCTTCTTTTACGTAGCATAATGCTTTGAGAATCACGTAGCTGTTTGCCACTTTCCGCGTGTAGTGGTTTTTCACAGCACAGGTACACCATAATTTGTTTATTCATTGACTCATTGATAGAAAGTTGAGTTGTTGCCAAGTCTGTGGGGGATTTTTTGGGCAATTATGAATAAAGCTGCCGTAAATGTTGGCAGACAGGTCTTTATGTGGACATAGATTTTCATTTGCCTTAGGGCATAAGAAAGGATTGCTGAATCATATGTTAAGTATATGTTGAACTTTATAATAACTGCCATCCTGTTTTCCAGGTTGGCTGTACTATCTTGCATCCCCACTGGTGACATTCCAGGAGGTAGTCACCTTTACCCATATATGTATCGTCAATCTTTTTTTGAATTTTAGCCATTCTAGCGGGTGTGTATAAGTAATGCATTATACTTTTCATTTGTATTTCCCTAATGTCTGAGGGTGTTCAGCATCTTTTCATGCAATAGTTTCCCATTTGTATATCTTCTTTGGTGAATTATCTATTCAAAACATTTGCAGAATATTTGCCTTACTATTGAGTTCTAAGAGTTTGTATGTTCTGGATATACTTTCTTGGTGAGATATGTATTTTCTGCACATTTTTCTATCTGGCTTGCTGTTGCATTTTCTGAAAGCCTTTTATAAAATAATAACCTTTTAATTTTCATTTTATTTGTGCTTTTCGTGTTCTAAGAGATCCTTGCCTAACTCAAGGTCACAGAAATTTTCTTCTGTTTTCTACTGAAAGTTTTATAGTGTTAGCTCTTTTATATAGCTCAATATACATTTAGATTTTAAATTTTGTGTATAATATGAAGTATGAGTTGATATTTATTTATTTATTTTGCTGACAGATATGCAATTGTTGTAGCATTGTTTGTTGAAAACAGTATTTTTTTAACTGAATTAACTTGCTACCTTTGTCAAAAATCAATCAGTCTTACAGGGTGGTTCTACTTTTGCTTGATCTATTATTTGCTTGATAAGTTATTTTGACTATTCTAGGTCCTTTGCAGTTCAATATCAGTTTTACAATCAGCTTGTCCTCCTTAGAAAATAGACTGTTAAAATTTTGATTGGCATTTTGTTGAATCTATAAATCAAGTTAGAAAAAAGTTAACATCTTAACAATATTGAGTCTTCCAACCCATGGACATGCATATGTCTGCAATTATTTGTAGATTCCTTAGGATTTTCTATACAAATGATCATTTCATCTGCAAATAAAAACCATTCACTTCTCCATTCCCTTATCTTATTGCACTGTCTAGAACCTACAGTATAATGTTGAATATATGTGATGAGAGCATGCTTACTTGTCTTGTTCCCTCTCTTGGGGAAAAGCTTTCAGTCTTTCAACATTGAGCATGATGTTAGCTTTGAAAATTTTGAAGATAGGCTTTTTCAGAGTGAGGAAGTTTTCTTCTGGTCCTAGTTTCCTGGGAAATATCTTGGGTTTTGTTTCTTTACATCATGATTTGGTATTGGAGTTTATAAAAATACTTTTGAGATTGTGACTCCTTTGAGATTATTATAAAATTGTATCTTAATTTGTTAAAATTGTGAATTACATTAATTGACTTTTGAATATTAAGCCAACTTCACAATTACTAAATTTTGGTAAGGATTTTTGTTTCTATGTTCCTGAGGACTATAGGTCTGTAGTTTAACAAGTTGTTCCAACATTTACAATATACTCATTCAACTCATCACTGTCTACCTTCGGAATAATATAGTTACATTTTATCACTCTTCTCTCTTACCCACTGTACACATGTGTTTCCATCTTCCCACCCACCCTTGGCTACTTCAAAATGTTTCTGTTCGTCATTGCTTTTAAGAAATTTGATTTTGATGTTCCTTAGTGCTGCTTCCTCCACTTTTTATTCCTGAGGGCCCCTTATCCCTCTCCTTTGTTTCCAGGAATCCAATTATATGGGTGTGAGATTGATTTTGTCTCACAGACCATTGGTCTTTTCTTCATTATTGACTTTTTAGTCTTTTTGCCTTCTTTGCTTCATTTTGGGTTGTTTCTAGTGTTATCAAGTTCACTGGTCATTTCTTTAGGGTCTAATCTAATGTTAATCCAACTCGGTATTTCATTATTTTAGATATTATATTTTCCACTCCAAAAATTATATTTAGGCCTTGTTTATATCTTTCATTTCTGTCCTTATTATGCTCATGTCTTTCCATACCCTGAACACATAAAGCATATTTATAATACCTGTCCAGAATTCTCTGTCATTTCTTGTTCTGTTCCTATTTATGGGTCATATTTTCCTGTTTCTTAGCATTCTTGGTACTTTTCAACAGGGTGCCAACATTGTAACTTTTGTCAGTTGGGTGCAGGACTTTATTTTAACATATCTTTTTATAGTGTATTGGGTATTTTTCTATCACAAAATCAAGTTACTTTGACTCAGTTTGAAAATTTTCAGACTTGCTTTTGAGCTTTGTTGGGCAAATACTTAGCAGCCTGGTCTAGGACTAGTTTAGATTCATAACTAATGTGGTATCTTTTTAAGGTCTTGTGTATTATCTGATGCCCTAAGTATTACAAGGTCTTTCCACTCTGGTCAGTGGAAATACAAACTATTCTCAACTTTATGTATGCCCCCCAAGATTTGACCTATTGCTTTTTGGTATTTTTTTCCCTCCACCCTTGAATAAGTTTTTCTCACCATACAAAGATCTATACTCAGCTAAAGACTAAAGAGAACCCTGCTAAAGATCTCTAGAGGTTTTGCTCTATAGCTCCTTTCCTTCCAAAAATTCTATCCTGCAGATCCTTATCAGCTTGGCCTCCTCAAACTGATTTTTGTCTCCTCAATTCAGTAAGACTGCCAAGGTGTGTTTGGGTACGTGCTACTTCCTGCAACCTGCCGTTTGGCAGTAAGCTGGCACGATTGTAGTTACCTCATGTTTTCCCCTTCTGTCAGGGATCACTGTAATGCTTTTTCAAATCTGAAAGCCATTGCTTCATATATTTCGTCTGATCGTTTCTAGTTGTTAATACTTAAGGGTAAATCTGGTAGCTGTTACTCCATCATGGCCAGATGAATTGTATACTTTTAACACTGAAAATAAAAATCCAGCCCTACTGAAGCTAAGTAAATCTTTCTTCATTCACATTCATGAACACGAAGCTCGGCTTCCAAGTAACTAGTAGTCTCAACTTGTTTAGGATTGGCCAATCAAGATGGCTGCATAAGACCTCCCTCACACATATCCTCCCCTCAACAACAATCACTTGGCATTTATCCATGGACAAAAGTACTTGTGGGAAATTTGAGACCTAGGTAGGAGATTCTGAAACCATAGGCAATCCAAGGCTGAGAAGAGCCATTTTGAGAAGGCAGCCTCACAACCAGGTGGCTAAATTGCCAACTGTGGTCCCAACTACAGATAAAGCAACAGGCTTCATACCTGTGAGAACTCAGCTACAGCCCCATTTGCGTTTGGGTTTTTCACCAGCACCATGCACTAAGGGACCCAGGAGGAGTCCCACTAACTCATGTTTTGGGTATGTCTATACAGACCTCAGTTTTAGCTGTGGACACTGACAAGCCTGTGAACTAGCTCTAGCCCCTGGCAGCTGTGGTCCAGGAGTCCCTGGAGGTAAAGCCCACCACATCTGGTTAGACTAGATTCTGAAAAGGCCCTGTAACTGGTCTCCAGCCCATCCAGTTTTGCTGCTACGGGGACCCTGCAAGAGACACTCCCATCTGTACTCCTGGAGTCCTGAAAGGGCCCTATACTAGGCATCAACTCCCTCCTACTTGTATCACAAGGAGCTGTGAACAAGGCAGGATGAATTCTAATCTGGGCCCCCGGAGATCCTAAAAGGGCCCTAAATGCAGTAGTCTTTTTAATAAATAGTGTTGAAAAAAGCAGATATTCACAGGTAAAAGAATGAAATTGGGGGGTGCCTGGATGGCACAGTTGGTTAAGCATCTGACTCTTGATTTCAGCTCAGGTCATGATCTTGCGGTTTGTGATACAGACCTGCATTGGGCTCTAGGCCAGATGCAGTGGACAGTGCAGAGCCTGGTTGGAATTCTCTCTCTCCTTCCCTCTCATACCCTCCCATTCTCTCTCTCTCTCTCTCTCTCTCTCTCTCTCTCAAAATAAATAAAGTTAAAAAAAAAGAATGAAATTGGACCCCTGTTTTACACCACTTATAAAAATAGCTTCACATGGATTAAAAACTTAAGGGCAAGACATGAAACCATTCAAGTCCTAGATGAAAACACAGAGAAAACTCCTTGACATTGATCTTGGCAATGAAATTTTGGATATGACACAAAAAGCACAAGCAACAAAAGCAAAAATAAAGTGGGTGTACATGAAACTAAAGTCTCTATACAGCAAAAGAAATAATCAACAAAAAGAAGAAGCAACCTATGGAATGGGAAAAATATTTGCAAACCATATATCAGATAAAGGGTTAACATCCAACATATATAAGAAACTCATACAGCTCAATAGCAAAAATAATTCAAATCAAAAATGGGTAAAGGGCCTGAATAGACATTTTTCCAAAAAACCTGCAGATGGCCAACAGGCATATGAAAAGATGCTCATCATCACTCATCATCAGGGAAATGGAAATGAAAGCCACAATGAGGTATCACTTCACACTTGTTAGAATGGTATTATCCAAAAGACAAGAGACAACAAGTATTGATGAAGATGTGGAGAAGAATCCCCTAGTACACTGTTGGTGAGAATGCAAATTTGTACAATCCATATGGAAAACAGTATGGAATTTCCTTAGTAAATTTCAAATAGGTCTATCATATGATCCAGTAATCCCACTTCTGGGTATATATCAAAAGGCAATGAAATCACCATCTCAAGAAGATAGCTACACCCCCATGTTCATTGCAGCATTATTTACAATAACCAAGATGTGGCAACAACTTAAGTGTTCATCAGTGGATAAATAGATTTTTAACAAAGTGAGATAGATACATACACACACACACACTTGAATACTATTCAGTCAGGAAAAAAAAAAGAAATCCAGTCCTTTCTGACAACATGGGAAGACTTTGAGAGCATCAGGGTAAATGAAATAAATCAGTTAGAGAAAGGCATATTCCATATGATCTCACTTGTCTTTAGAAACTAAAAGAAAGTCATAGAAACAGATTATAGAATGATGGTTCCCAGGTATGGGGTTGGGGAAATGGGGAGATGTTGGTCAAAGTCTCCAACTTCCAGTTATAAGATGAGTAAGATCTGATATTCAGCATGGTGACTATAGTTAACAATACTGTATTATATACTTGAAAGTTGTTAAGAGTAAATCTTGAATACTCTCACAATGGAAAAAAAAAGCAATTTTGTGAGGTGATCAATATGTTAATGAACCTTATTGTGGTAATCGTTTCACAACATGCACATGTATCAAATCGCCGTGTTGTATACCTTAAACTTACACAATGTTATATGTCATTTATATCTCAATAAAGCTGAAAAAAATGGGCATTGGGTTCCAAGCTTAAACAGCAAAATTTCCTTCAAATTCCATTTTAGAACAAACAGTTGTATAGTAATATCCAAACCAAAAAAATCATTCTTAATTTTGATCACCCAATCAGAGCTACTTTAACATATTATCAGGCTCAATTTTAAAATATCATGGCTCTAGAGCATGAATAGATAGACCAATGAAACAGAATGGACAGTCCAAAAATAGACAGGTATGTATGCTAAACATAGCATTTCAAATCTATGGGTAAAATTAATTTATGACATTTTTTTTTTTTTTTTTTTTTTTTTTTTGCCCTCAGAATCTCCCAATAAGTTGTTAGCTCAGGACAACTTTACTCTGATTAAATTTGGCCCAATGAACTGACCGCTTTCTTACCATCTTCAAGGTGGGCACAGGCTGGCTTTAATAAGAATTCTTGGTTGGTACTATATTTGGAACCCAAAATGTTGTGTTTGTCTATGTATGTGTAAGTATTACACATGTTATTTAAAAGGAAGATCCTGAATTATTGGTTCCTTCCCTTAGTGCTGTGAGGCATGTGAACACAAACACAGTATTTAGAAATAAAGTTTTTTGAATTTTGAAAGAAAAGAAAAACAACTACAAACAGCAAATGTTGGTAGTGGTAGCGTGGTGGTAACAACCCATTATTATTCAAGAACACACAGGTTTCCATCATTAAAATATCCTGTTAAAAAACCCAACTTATTTATAACCTTCATTTGTGAAGAAGCCTGAGGCAGGAAAGGAATAACTAATTTATATTTGTGCAATCTCATGTTCTTCTATAATTACCAGTTGGGATGTATGCCAGTGGTTCTTTGAATTTTCAACAGGTCTGGATTTGTATGTGTATGTCTAGGGAAGTTGCTGGTGTTGTTGACTATGAATTTCACTTCCTCAGCGTCTGACCCAAAATGGCACCCAGGTATTTCACTACATCTCCTTAGGAGCTTGCTCCTTATAAGAACCGACTGAGGTCCATCTGCAAGCATAGGTATGAGAGAGTGAAAGAGTTGTGATCCTAGAAGATGACAACATTTAGAAAATAATTTTACTCTCCTTTCCTTTTCCATATCCTGTCTAGATGGACATTACCACAAACGAATCACAGCTAGTCTACCTACTTGGTCCTTTCACGTGTAGTTACCTAATCTTGCAGTTTTATGAATTTTTGACATTTTTTCTTACTTCCAAATGCCTATTTTTTTTCTTTCTTTTAATTCCTTCCCTCTGCTCTCCCTTCCCTTTTGTTCCTGAAGAATGATATATGTGGATCTCTCAACTGTTTTTAATGACTACACTCACTATCACCTTTCATGTCTTCGTATTTTTGGTTCCATTCTATTCCTTCTGGCTAGAATATTTTCACCATCTCTTTCCTGGGTTGCTTGTACGTATTCTTCAGTGTTCAGCTAAGACACTAGCAAATGGACTAAATTGTGTCAAGTTATATGCCCAGCTTCTATATAAATATTTCCTAATGAATGAACGAAATCATAAATGAAGCAAGTCTTCCCTACATTTTCTCCTTCCTGTGTCTTAATTCCCACAGCTCCAGAATAAGAGCTATATGTCATTTTACTAATATTCCATAGTGGATAATAGTATGGGCTCTACAGTGTCACTGCCTCTCTGGGTTCAAATCCTGACTCTACCCACTAAATAGCTGTGCCGTCATTTTTTCTCAGGGCTCAATATCTTCATCCCTGCAATTGTGATCATTGTAATATCTCTTGCATAAGGTATTTGAGGATTTGATAATACATAAAGTGTGTAAAATAACACCTAAGCATTCTAAAACAATAGCTACTATTATGAACAGGAGCTTGTTTTGTATATCACATTCACTGCTGCATCGACCCTGCAATTCGATTGTCTTTTCAAGCCTTTCCTAAAATTACAAACTTTTCATGTTATCACAACAAAGACTGCTTGGATGTGACAGAATGTGAAAATTATGCTTTTTATTATATCACATAAAATAGTTACACCAAATTGTCCAAATGCATTGGTGAATTAAAGCCTTCAACTCTTACAAATTTTTATACATATACTTATGCATTTATAAATACACACATATGTAAAAGATATATATTTTCTTCTAAAATAAAGTGCCCAAATTTTGATATATGGGGGCATAATAGGGAAAAAAGATTCATAAAGTTTTATCAGTTATAGACCTTACCTTCACAATATAAGAATCTTGTTTTATACACATTTATTCAGATATAGTGAATTTCAATCACTCATTCTTTTCTGAATTCTAAGTGAATCAACTTATCCTAAAAATTAGAAGAAGTCATGTAGCCAATTTAATGAATCAGAGGCTAATTTTTCTTACTGGCATTAGAGCGTTGGCTCCCCCAATGAAGGTTGGTTCAGCTTCATTCTTACTTTTCCTGTTTTTTGCACTGTTGTCTTTCTGCTAAGATGACAAGCAGAGAGACAAATGAATGGGATATCTCTAATCTAAATCCTTTAGTAGCATTCAAGAAAGTCAGGGTTTGGTGAAAAGCCTCCTAAAGTCTTCACATTGCCCTGGGCTTTGTGAGAAATGGCCCAGCAGGCTCTGAAGATCAATTCTGCCTCTCTTATGCTGAAATCTTACTGAAGCCACACAAGAAGAATCAGAGTACGATGATCAATGGCCCATTGAGAGAGCCCGCTCAAACTGAAATGGAACTCTACTACGGTGGAAAACTGTGAGAACACGTTTGGGTTTAAGGACAAAATAAGGGTTAAAGAAAAACTAGACAATTGGAGATCATTCAGAAAATCCTCTTTTCAAAAAGGAACCAGGGCTCTATTCCCTGCTCCACTACTCAGCTACTCTTCCTGGGTTTTTACGGGATCTTCCATTACTTTAGACGTTTAAGATGATCATTTGCAGTCTTTGACAAAGAATGGAATTTAAAAATGCCTTTGAAAGCTTCCAACCTATTGAAGCAAGGTGAAGATGCCTAAAAATAGTGTAATATGAGCCCAGCCATTTCAGAATCTCTGGTGATTACAGGTTCAAACTGCAATAGAGTGTATCTTATTCAAGCAGGAAAGGGAGACATTGTCAGCACTAAAATTGCATAAAACACCCTATGACTTCTCAACATCCAGGAAGCCCGGGAACAATGGGAAGCCCAGGCATTTCCCAGAGTCAGCACAAGGAATGGAGTATTTTCTTTTATTTTTTGGGAAAAGGGGTGGGGGGGGGAAGAGGGCAAGAAAGTGTTTCCAATAACCTGACTCACCTCCGTAGGGGCTTTGCAAGAACAGTGCTGCCTTAACTACTGATTTTGGTGAGCATCTTGTTAATGGCTTGCTTGACATGCGTGGTGGAGCTGCGTCGCCTCGTCTTGCCCTGGACCATCCTCCTGCGACGCACCTCTCGACACAGCTCATAGAATATCTCGGTGATGTTCCCTTCTCCAGTGCAGGCAGAACACTCATAAAAAGCACATGCCAGTTCGGTGGCCAGCTTCTCCCCTTCTTCTGTACTAACCTGTCTGGAGTGGTCCAAGTCAGCTTTGTTTCCAACCAAGATGAGAGTCACATTCTTGGGCTTCTTGACCTCATCCAGGATGTTCTTAAGTGGCAGCACTTCCTCAAAACTTCCTCGGTCAGTAATGTCATAAACCAGCACAAAGCCTTCTCCCCAACGCATGTGTCCTTCCCTCTGAATGGTGTCTTCCTGTTGACAAGAAAACAATGGCAGTTGGGAGAATTAGAAGTAATCACCATGTATAGATGCGGCTAATGCCAATGGTGATTCCTTAATTACTACTCCATGTAATTAAAATTTCTTGATAGTCTGCCTGTACAAGCTTACCTTCTACTCCAATCACTTTGGAATAGAAGCATTACTTACTCATAGCAAGATATGTTGGGGAACTAAAAACGTTCTTAACTGCATAGACCTTTAACTTTCTGCTTCTAATTTTCTTCTTGCCATATCATTAAATCCATAATTACAAGAACTATAAAGAAATTATCTTAGTTGAACACACTGCCTCTAAGGCTTTTCATCACAAAGACTTGGCAAATAGGTAACAGACAAGCAGACATTACCCCACCCTATAGAGATCAGATTTAGAGGCACAGCTTAGTGAATGGTTTTGATTTTGTTTTTTGCTTTAATCTCTTTGTCTTCGGCTTATAGACAATTAGGCACCGGGGACAGAAAAACAGTGAACAAATGGATAGAAAGTCAAACTCAAAGCTAGGGGCTTTGGGCTTTTTTTTTTCTTTCTATCTTAACACCACAGAAATATTATAAAGTCCCAATAATGATAGAAATTCATTTCAAGTCGTTTTCTAAGGGGATGATCACCCCTTCTTAGGAAAGTAGCACGTATGATTTGAAAATGCATTGCCCTCATGGGCTCAAATAACCTTTGCAGGCATGTAATTCCCTGTCGCCTCTTTCTAGAATCAGGGCTGGGTGGAAGGGAAAACATAAAAAGGAGGTGATGGTGAGAAAGAAATGTGTATAGCTAGTTACAAGAACATTTCTTGGATTAAACAGTTTAATTCAAGTCTTCTTTGGGTCATAGGTCATTGATGAAGCACCATGGAATACGTCAGCTTCCTAATTTTCATTCTTAGTGGTCATTCTTATTCTTGGGAACAATACTTATCCTATGAACCCATTTGTAATCTCAGAACATACGGACATCAGAGAAAATTTATATTAGCTTCCTTTTTAATGGATTATTATTATTCAGTTATGTGGCTCAAATTTTCAATAGGATATGGTGAGGTCTGGAAAGAATATTACAGGAGAGATTCCCAAAATAAAGTATTCTGAAAAAATATTCGGAGGTTATATAAGTTTGGAACAGAATAGCTACCGAAACTCTTAAGGATTCATCATACGCTAAGGCATACTAAAGGCTCTGAGAACTACTCCAGTAAAAATATCTGCTTCACTCTATCAGAGCATTTCAAACACTGAACCATGAATCTATTAATATCTTGCCATCCCCCGAAAATATATGTTGGTAATTCTATTCTGGATGACGTCATGTGAATGTTATTTTCAACCTCCCCCAACCCCTGAAGTACTGGGCAATTTATATAAGGATGCATACACAAGCTGTTGCAAATACGTTAATATACAAATAACTAGATAATTAAAGAAAAAAGTCTTTAGGCATCATTAGTTAATTGTAGGAAAATATCTTAATTTTGTTTATAGAATGCACATACATGTATCATTTTTATTTAATACAGAAAACATTTTAGCTGAACCCTTTATTCACCTGACCAGCAGTATCTAGTATCTCCATGGTGACAACTTCATCATCAATGTTTGCTTGGTGTCGGTAGGTTGATTCTGAGGGAATGAGCAGAAAAAAAAAAGAAGAAGATAAAAAAGTAAATAAGTGCATGATTTAATTCGACCTTTAGTCACAGAAGTATGTCTATTTGGCATAAGGAAATGTGCATCCTGGAAGGAGAGGATGGATGTCTAAGAATGTGCCACTTCTGCACTCTTTAAGATCCTGGAAGTATAGAGTCTCATCAGGGAGCCACAGACTTTCAGGGTATAGCATGGGAGAATCTCTTTGTCTCTTCACTCACTCTATTCTCTTATCAGCTCAGCTTTCTGATGATCTCTTCCTCCTAAAATAAGGCTTCCACATCCTAGACTGAGAAGGTGATTCCCACAAAACACATTCTGTCTTGATACTCCTAAAATCCAGTTTCTGGAAATCACTTTTAATTACTGTTCCTGACAAGATGACATAAAAGCAGGAGCTGTTCATTTCTTTCAAGACCTCAACCCTGACAATGCGATAGACATTAGAGGATGTGGATAGCCATCCATGTAAAAAATTACTATTTAAAGCTATGAAAAACCCTTGTGGCAGTAGAAGGAGATTGGACCCCACATTTGGGGGTTGTGAGGAGAGCAGAGGAAGGCTGGGCCACAGGGATGGAGACACAAGAAAGCAGAGTTCTCTTGTTCTTATTACCTCTTCAAGGTAGAAAAATAACAGCTCAGTACCAGCTGAAGGCTGGTAGGTTAATATCAGAATGGTTGGTCCCCAAGCTCTACTGGGATGAGGAGAAGTTAGGAGAAGTGAGAACTTTGGGTGGTCTGAGTGTGCCTTTCACCACATGAAATTTACACCAGAGATTAAAATAAATACCACCTGGTGCTGCTCTGTATGAAAACTAGAACAGTTGAAATAATGAAGTCAACAAATGTTTGACCGAGCCGAAGGCCAGGTTGGGGAACTCTTCCAGAAGATATCAGTAAATGATAAGAAGAAGAAAAATGTAAAGTTAAAATATAAGAGTGATGGATAATAGATCTAGACATGTTATTACCTCTTATAAAATGAGCCTCAAAGAGAATAAAACATATGGGGGGTGGGGGATGGGGGTAAACATATATGAGGCTGTAATATCTGAGAATTTCTAAGATAAAAGACATTGAACAATTCAGTTCAAAAGGACAAAAAGGGCACACAAGAGGAAAAGCCCCATATATAAAACAATTATAGAAAAATTTAGGGATATCAATGATACAGAAAAATTTTAAAGGATCTAGAGAAAAAAGGCACATCATTTACAAAAGGACTTGACTCAGATTGATATTAGACTTCTCACCAGTAAAACTGAATTCAAGGTCCCAATGGAGTAAAACAAAGGAATAAAACCACATTGAAAGTAATTGAGAACTACTATTCTAGATGATACCAATATATCAGGGTGTGAGGGCTGGAGAGAGACAAGAGGCATATTTGTTTTTTTTTTTTTTTTTTTTTTTTTTTTTTTTTTTTACAAGAGGCATATTTGAATGAGCTAATGTAGTTGTCTTACTCCCGAAGATGACATCAATAAATAAGAATAGGAAAAAAGTGAGTTAAGTAGTCAACTCAACATATCAGAAGAGGAATATAGAATAAATCCAAGAAAATATGAGGAAAGAAATAAAAGAGAAAAAAGTGCAGAAGAAAAAATTACACAAGGTTAACAAACCAAAGCATGAGGCTTGAAAGGATTAAAAAAAGAGGGGGGGAGTAGAGATAAAAAAATGTGGCAATACTGACTAGTAAATTGAAAGAGAAGGAGTAATCAAACAAAATTTGGCATAAAGGAAGAAATAACTACATATTCTGATGAAATGAAAATACAATAATATTATGAACTGTATACCAACACATTTCAAACCCTGATAAATTCTTGGATTAAAAGATGCACTGGTGGGTGCACTGAGAACTACAGCACTTAAGTTGATCAATAACCAGTAAACAATTTAGACGTTAATTGTAGATCTCTTCTAATCATGAAAAGCAACTGCATCCAATTGGTTTTAAAGGAGATTTCTAGAAACATTAAACAAGTTGTTCTAGAAAATAGAAAAGGATATCTATCCAATTCCTTTTATGGGACATATGCTGGCTCTAACAAGTATTACAAGAGTAATAAGAGAAAAAATAAAATAAAATCATAGGTTCACTTCATTCTTGAACGTTGATTCATAAATTTTTTTAAGTTTTTTTTTTTTTTAAGTTTATTTTTTGAGAGAAAGACAGAGACAGAGATAAAGACAGAGAGCAAGAGCAGGGTAGGGGCACAGAGAGAGAGAGAGAGAGAGAGAGAGAGAGAGAATCCCAAGCAGGGTCCATGCTGTCAGTGCAGAGCCTGATGCAGGGCTCAATCCCACAAACCATGAGGTCATGACCCAAGCCGGGATCAAGAGTTTGATGAGCCACCCAGACACCCTAGAGTCATGAATTCTAAATAAAATATTATCCAATGGAATCTAACAGGGTAATAAGAAAAGTATATCACTGATCAGTTAATTTCAAAAATGCAGGGTGTTGAAAATCTATCAGTGCAATTTTTTTCAGTTTTTATTTAACCAGTTAGTTATACACCTGGTGCTCATCATAAGTGGACTCCTCAATCCCCGTCACCTATTTCACCCATCCCACCACCCACCGCCCTCCCCCCCCCCCCCCCGCTAACCATCAGTTTGTTCTCTATAGTTAAGAGTCTATTTCTTGGTTTGCCTCTCTACCCCTTCCGCCCCCATCATCATTTGTTTTGTTGCTAAAATTCCACATATGAGTGAGATCATATAGTATCTGTCTTTCCCTGATTGACTTTTTTCGCTTAGCATGATACTCTAGCTCCATCCACGTTCTGGCAAATGGTAAGATTCCATTCTTTTTTATGTCTGAGTAATATTTCATTGTATATACATACAACCTCTTCTTTATCCATTCATCAGTTGATGGAAATTTGGGCTCTTTCCATAATTTGGAGAGGTTTTTTTAAAATTTTTTTAATGTTTATTTTTGAGAGAGAGAAAGAGAGCGTGAGCAGAGGAGGGGCAGAGAGAGAGGGAGACACAGAATCTGAAGTAGGATCCAGGTTCTGAGATGTCAGCACAGAGCCTGATGCGGGGCTCGAACTCACAGACTGTGAGATCATGACCTGAGCCAAAGTCGGATGCTTAACCGACTGAGCCACCCAGGCGCCCCAAAATTTGGGTATTGTTTCTATCCATGCAATGTAATACATTGAAGCACTAAAGGGGAAAAAAAAAAGCACTAGAAGAAAGAATCACATGATTACCATTATAGGAAGATCTATATAGCACAATGAAATTTATATAAATTCAAAGTATATGGATACACACAAAAAATACCTTTTTCAAAAAATATGTAATACTTAGTACATACTGCTTGCCATTTGAACATGAATTGTTCTAATGTTTTACTCATATTAATTCATTTAATCTTCACAAATATCTCTGTGGTAGGTATTACTGTTACCTCCATTTTACACAAGGATACTGAGGCACAACAACATTTAATAACTTGTCAAAGGTCACACAGGGATAAGTGGTAAGTAAGTGGTAGCATTGGCCTTGAAACTCAGGAAGACTGCCTTTGGAATTCGGCCTCTACCACTATGTAAAGTGTCAAACATATTAGATTATATACCTATGGGAAAGAGGAGGGCAATGGTGTCAAATGGGAATGCCAGAAAAAGAAAGTGAAATAATATAAATAATAAAGATAATAATAGAAATATAATAATATCTAATATATACGATATAATTATGTAAACATAATATAAATAATATAAAGGCTTCACAAGCACATGGATAGAGCAGTATGATTAATTTAATTCTTTACACCTCAACTATCCAATTCGCCAACCAATCGACCAACCAACCAAATAAACCTGCAGGTTTCTCTCTCAACGGGGTACCCAGTGAGCCAGTCCTTTTATTTATTTGTTCCTATCTCATTTTTCTGACTTTCATTTCTCTATCTCATCAACTATTTTACAGTTCTTTTGGGACCACAGTTTTTTGCTACTTTGCTACAAATATATTGTCCTACCTAAAAATACAAACTGCAGAAAGGAGGCTTAACTAAGTGGCAAAACCTAGCTTTCTACCTCCATCAGCCTGTGTCATGATCATTGCCATAGGCATGGCACATAACTGAAGTCTTTTCTGAACAGTATATTGCAAATTTTTAAAAATATTTATTTATTTTTGAAAGACAGACAGAGTGTGAGCAGGGGAAAGGCAGAGACAGAGGGAGACACAGAATCCGAAGCAGGTTCCAGGCTCTGAGCTGTCAGCACAGAGCCTTTTGCGGGGCTCAAACTCATGAACCGTGAGATCATGAGCTGAGCTGAAGTCAGATGCTTAACAGACTGAGCCACCCAGGCGCCCCTGAATAGTAAAATTTTAAAGTGAGGTTATGTTTGGGGTGCCTGGGTGTCTGTTGAGCATCAGAGTCTTGATTTCAGCTCAGGTCATAATCTCATGGTTGTGAGATCGAGCCCTGAGTGTTGAGTGTGGAGCCTGTTTAAGATTCTCTCTCTCTGCCCCTCCCCTGCTCAAGTGCATGCGCTGTCTCCCTCTCTCTCAAAAAAGTGAGGTTATACTTAATATATTTTAATAAGCATATTTTGCAGCATTATTATTCTCTTAGAATAGGTAATCCATACGTGGTATGGACAATGGTTCTCAATTCTAGAACATTTCATCCCCCTACTCTTTATGTTAAATGGGAGGTTATTCTTTTGTATAATTTATTGCTCTAAAATACCATTTACAGGAGCATGTGGGTGGCTCAGTGGGTTAAGCGGCAGTCTTTGGCTCAGGTCACAATCTCGAGGTTTGCGAGTTCAAGCCTCCGGTGGGCTCTGTGGTGACAGCTCAGTCTGGAGCTTGCTTTGAATTCTGTATCTCCCTCTCTCCCTGCCCCTCCCCTGCTTTCTTTCTCTCTCTCTCTCTCTCTCAAATAAATAAATAGTAAAAAATTATAAAAAACACCATTTACAGCAACTACTCATGTATGAGTCTTCTCTCAATGATTTTCCTTTTGCATCTTCAGTGCTCCAGCTTGAGGAAGAGAGGCCCAGACAGCAGCATGCATGTTAGGATCTATGTCCTTTCTGTCTCTCCTGCTACTGTTCAGTGGTGGCCTTTGTGCTACCTTCCTTTTTAAAAGGGCTGGCATCCACCCTGGGGCCTGGAAAACAGAGTTCTGGGCCCTCTTCCATCTCCTTACACCATAAATTGCCTGACAGACAGGGACATTTTTCTCTGTTGCTTCCATGATAAATAGGATATGTGTTTCAACCACAGAAGGCCACAGTAGGGGGGAAATAAAATATAATGAAAATTGTATGGAGCTGTGCGATTCTTTGGCTGTTTGTTAGCTAAAACGAAAGTGATGAAATGCAGGAAATGAGGGAATGTCTGTCACAGACACAGCAGCGGGGAGCGGCAGTGATTTCATCTAAGCTGAATACTGGTTTTATGCCATTTTGAGCCTTCTCTCTTTAAGCCTCTTCTCTCATTAGAACACATATTTTCACGTAAACAGCGGAAGTATAGCCCACACAGGCGAAATGTACATCTGTGTGCTAACTGCAATGAAGATATAATTCTAGAAAATGTACTGAGCACTTTTTGGAATTAAACTCCACTATGCATTTTAAAACGTAAGAGACAACGTGTATCTGTGTGGAGGTTGGACACACTTTTCATTTTGTTCATATTAACTTAAAATGTAATTTTGAGTCTTTTTTTCTTTTCTTTCTTTTTCTTTTTTCTTTGAGAGAGAGAGTGTGTGTGCGTGTGTGCACGCAGAGAGCAGGGGGGCAGAGGGAAAGGGACAGAGAGAATCTTAAACAGGTTCCACACCTCGTGTGGAGTCTGACTTGGGGCTTGATCCTATGACTCTGGGAGCATGACCTGAACCTAAATCAAGAGTCAGAAGCTCAACCAACTGAGCCACCCAGGCACCCCGAGTCTTTTTTTCCCTTTTAAAGGGAAGGGGGGTTAGATTATTTAAGGCATATATCTAAATGAACCAAAATATCATATACTATAACACCAATTATTAGTTTCAAGATGAAATTAGGCATATTAAAAATTATATCTGAGTTTCATTGTATATGAACTGCATTCAGCAACATTTTTATAAATCAAAATATATTTTGTATATTCTAAGAGAAATTAATGCTCAGAGGGACGTCGTGTATGGTTAATCCTTTTACCAATTTAGCTTTTTGCAAATTTCAACGTATTAAGATGGACGTGTAGCCAGCACAGTAACAACAGCATTTAGTAATGTTTTGATTTATACTACAATGGAAATTGTACTGACTTGAGTTCCATTATTTGACTTGAGTTCTATTACTGGTCTAACCACAAACTAGCCACATAATCTTGGATAAATTTACTTCACTGGCCTTGTTTCCTTATTTGTCAAACGATGATCTTTAAGTTCCTTGCTGAGCCGATATTAAATAGTTCCATGAGTCGGCTAAGCACCTCTGCCTTAGTATCCAGTTGAGTAAATTTGTTCCGGGTGTGCCTCTCTCTTGGATAAGCCTTTCCAAACAGAGGGTAGTGGAGTGCAGGAAGGAAGAACCAATCACAAAATCAAAGTGCCAATGGATCTGACTGCCAATTCCTACCCTCATTCCCGTCTGAGCCTTTACTAATGACACAGAGAGCCCTGTAATCCATTCAAATGGAGTAGGGTGCCTCCAATACAGTAGTAGTAGCGGTAAGTGCTGACGAATAGTCTCTCTTCCTCTCCAAACACCCCAACACACACACACACACACACACACACACACACACACACACACACCTATACACACCATCTCAGCCTTTACCGTATTCTCTGGCATGATCAACACTCTCAGAGGGTAATACGACTCTCAGAAGTAGGGATTCAGTTCTTGCTGGGGATCTAATCAGAACATGGACCCTGTTGTTCTACAACTAAAATATTACACTCACCACCATCAGGGTTTTTCCTGGTCAGATGATGCAAGTCCCAAATCTCACAGGCTGCAGTGCTGGTTTTCAAATGCTATTCCTAAGCCAGCTCTGGTCTCTGACAAAGATTTCACTGATCCCACAGTGAAATAAAAAAAAAATTAAGGAAAACTAAATTTCTTAGGTTATATCCTCCAAAAAAAATTGGATGTTAAAGGTATTCACTGCTTCTATGAAATGCAAGTGCAAATAGAATCCGGGTTTAGTTCTCTCTCACCCTCTGAGCCTTGCTTGCATCCCTAATTGGAGTTCCTATGAAAATCCTTCTCCTTAAGAAACAAAAAGTGGGGTGCCTGGGTGGCTCAATCGGTTAAGCATCCGCCTTGGGTGCAGGTCATGATCTGGCGGTTCATGGGTTCAAGCCCGTGTTGGGTTCTGTGCTGCCAGCTCAGAGCCTGGAGTCTGCTTCGGATTCTGTCTCTCTCTCTTTCTCTCTCTCTCTGCCCCTCTTCCACTCACACTTTGTCTCTTTCTCCTTCAAAAATAAATAAATATTAAAAACAATTAAAAAAACAAAAAGCAAAGCCTACTGATATCTAAAAGTCTGGGACTCATTTGCTAGTGTACTAGCAAATCTATTCTTCATAGATTTACTTCAGAGCAGTAGATATTATTCCAACTGGGTTAATATGTGGAATGGTGTTCATAGTCTTCAGCTTCTCATGGGGCAATAATTCTGTTATAGGTGGAAAAAATTGCACTATTAAACATGTTTTCCCTTTCTTTCTCTTATTGAAATATAATTAACATACAGTGTTATACCCCATGGTTTTGAGGAAGGCTCTGAATTCAGAATTCAAGACTGGTTTTTACAGATATGCCACTTTGCTTTTTAACGGTAGCTTTCCCTTTTTGGTGGTGGTTTTGAAACTCTATGACAAAATGTAGTGAAGTCCAGGACGTGCTTGATTCATCTTGAATCAAATAGATGGGGGGCTCCTGTTAGCTAGAACACTGGGGACTTCTAGTACACAAATACACACACATGCACACACACACACACACACACACACACACACATCAGTTTCCAGGGTGAGTTCGTAAAACTCTCACCTGGGAGTGAGTCATATGCCTGGTACTCCCGAAGTCTAATCAACACTTTGTTGCTTAGCAGCTGAAATCCTTTCTGAACAGTACAGTACAAGGTCACTCAATAAAGTTTCATTGTTCTTACTGAAGGAAGTCTGCATTATAAATAACTGATACAGGCAGATTTCTATTAACAGCAGTTGTTTTTCAGAATGAATAAAAGAAAAGGGAAAATGGTTCACCTAAGACTAATGTAAAATAGTAACATTAGTTACTGGAACATATTCAGAGAGGTAAAAAAATTTATGAGATCATTTTTCATAAGCTTCATCTTTTGTTGAGATACACTGGGATTGGTAAATAAGATTAGTATTTTTCTACTGAACTCCCATAGCCATTAAGAGTCTCCGAACTACAGTCTTTGTAGAAATTATATAAGTGATAAAAATATAAGAGTAAGCATTTACTTACGTGGGACAAACAATACACAGTTGTTTGATATTTTAAAACCAAGTATGTTCTTGATCCAAATACATCCTCTTAAGATTAGATTGTGGCTATATCCAAAACATTTTAAAAATTATTGATGTTTAAAAACTATTTAATAGCAAAAACAGAGAAGTAAAGATTAATAAATGTAGAGGCATGCTATTAGATTAAAAAAAAACAAAACAAAACCCTGAATCCCATAAGGATGTGACTCTTGTCAAAGTAATTTATAGTTTTAATGCAATTCTAATCAAAATCATGTCATGTTATGACAGAGTTTTTAAAATTGGCCTGGAAGAATAAACTAGAAATACTGGCCAAGATAATTTTGTAGAAAGTTAAAGAGAGAAGATTTTCCCTCCTGTGTGTCACAATGTGCTAAAAAGCATACAGTTATCAAGAGTGCGGTACTGGAGATAGACATGAGAAGCAAATCTAGAACTGCAGACTAGTGTAAATAATCCAGTGTATTAAAAAAAAAAAACAAAAACAGCTTTGAAAGTAGTGGGGAAAGGTGGGGACCATTTAGTAAACAATAGTAGGAAAGTTTGTCAACTATTTGGAAAGATTGTTGGATCTTCAGTGTGTACTTCTCACTAAAATAAGTTCCAGATAGATTAAAAAGTTAAAAAATAAGTAAACTATAAGATCACTCTGTATTCCTTCTCAGTCCAGTCTTCCTTCATAGTGCTTATCACTATTCATTGTTTATTTGTTTATTGACTCTTCTGTCTTTACTAGACTGTTAGCTCAGAAAAAGCCACAGGCTCAGAAAAAGCCACAGGCTTAGAAAAAGCCACAGGCTTTCTCTTTCTGCCTATTGGTTTATCTTCACCACCTAGAATAATATATATGGCATTATATATATATATATATATATATATATATATATATATATATATCATATATAATATATATGACATAGGAGG
Organism: Panthera leo; assembly: GCF_018350215.1. Classification (NCBI taxonomy): domain Eukaryota; kingdom Metazoa; phylum Chordata; class Mammalia; order Carnivora; family Felidae; genus Panthera; species Panthera leo. The sequence continues at coordinate 48,299,539 of NC_056685.1, forward strand.
CATTTAATACTTATTTGTTGAATGAATGAATAAAATCAATGAAAGGAGGCACAAAGGGAAGCCCAATGTGGGGCTCAAACCCACAACCCTGAGATCAAGAGTTGGATGCCCTACCAACTGAACCACCCAGGTGCCCCAAGAAGGCTGCCTTTTAACTTGAACATATGTATGTAGGGGCGCCTGGGTGGCTCAGTTGGCTACGCGGCTGACTTCGGCTCAGGTCATGATCTTAATGGTTCGTGGGTTCGAGCCCTGCATCGGGCTCTGTGCTGACAACTCAGAGCCTGGAGCCTGCTTCGGATTCTGTTTCCCTCTCTCTGCCCCTCCCCCACTTGTGCTCTTTCTCTGTCTCTCATAAATAAATAAACATTAAAAAATTAAATTGAACATATGTCAGCTTGGAGTGATAACCAAAACAAAACAAAATGAAACTTTAAAAAGAGGAATATTCTTTGCCCATTTCAGTATTCTGAGTGAGGCCAGCTCAACCTGGACACTATGCCTGGTAATCAAACAATGGATGTACGTCTCTCCTGTCTCTGGATCAAAGTAACAACTTTTACAATACCAGCTGGGCTCCTTGAAGCATCAGAAACAAAACTCAAAGGATTCACGCAGAATAAAATCTGAAGCTTAAATTAGAACCCATGGATTGTCAGCATTATTTTGAAGATGATAACTGAATAGGTATCTAATATGTTTTGGACAATTTAAAAAACACCATGAATGCTTCATACATCAATATTATGGCTACTTTCAAGATCCACAGATACCAGTTTTGCTACCACTTTTTTCTTTTTTAAATAGGCTTTGATCAGATTCACTGGAGAGAAATATGGTTTACTTTTATGTTTTCCCAAAATCAGCATTCAGAAGGCTTCTTTTATTGTAATACTCTCCTCAGCATGCCATTCTCTTTCACACCAGATTAGCCTGTGCACTGTGGCATCCTTCTCCCATTAAAACGATGCTACATTTCCAACAGATGGACATCATGTTGTACCCACTCCCTTCTTGTCCCCAGTTTGACCTGATTTCTTCATGTAGGCATGAATATCCTGCATGGTTCTAAGCACGGAGAGCATGAGACACATGGCTCGCTTCTTTACAGACTTCTTTGCATGATTTGATAAGGCACTTCCCAAACACCTGGTAGGTGCTTCAAAAGGTTGCAACAGAAAATGTTATTGTCTCTTTTGGGTCATAAACTTTGAGTGGCAAGGAAGAGGAAACAAAATTTGACTTACCAAGAGTGGGATCATATTCCCAGATGAAGCGCTTGGTCAGGAATCTCACTACAAGAGCTGTGGAAGAAAAGAGCAACATTTCAAACAAATTTGTTAATTTCCTTATAGTTCTTATCCTTGTATGGAAAGAGAAATAGCCCAGACAACTAACTATATGTGCTTTATAGTTCTTGGCATGTAACCCCAATCCATTCATTTATGTTTATCCAGATGCTTTTTCTATTTCATATTGTGGCCTAAAAATTGGTATAATGTTTTAATGGCGCATTAATCAACAGGCTAGATTTGTTCTCTTAGTTATAGGATAAAAACAAACAAACAAAGAAAAGACATCACAATTTGAACATGCCCATATATAAAATTTTTAGCGGAACAATGAATCTGGACGTAAAGTGTCACAATACAGGCATCTGAAGTTTTGAATATTGCTAACAATTGACAAAGGTGAGTTGAAAACATGATTTTTAACTGCAATGAAAAGATCATTAGCTGGTAATTGGTATTATTAAAAAAACAGATTTTCAAAATTAAGGATTTTATTAGTACTCATTAAAGCTCATCGAAGGTAACACTGATGAAATAATACAGTCAGAGTTAGGGTATGGAACTGGGCTAACACTTCACTTACATGATCTTCTCAACCCTTACCTCCTCCCTATGAGTCAGATACTGTGATTATTCCCATTTTTCAAATAAGGAAACTGAGGCTCTGAAAACCTAACAAATTTAACTGAGCTCACTGAACTAGTTAGTGGCCAAGTCAGGATTTGAGTCTAAGCAGTCAACTTCCAAAGCCTGTGATTTATCTATTGTTCTAAACTAAATATGAGTCCTGGGCCATCTAGATAATACTTGACTGGAAGCCCATGACAGAAGGAGAGGTGGCATAATTGGAGGAGGCTCTATTGTCCTTAAAACCTGATGGGACACATGCTTAACATTTTCCTATAGGTGTAGCGAAAGCAGCGGCTTTTAATCTCCTTAAAAACTTTTTTTTTTTTTGGAAAGGGGTGTCACAGACACTTTGAAAATGGAACGAAAGCTTGGAATCTTTTCCCCGGTAAAATGTATATACACACATTTTGGCAGATAATTTCAGCAGCCTCGTGAGCCCTCTGCAGACCTTTAGTGGTCTTCCTGGGAATCTCACTGATCCTAACAAAAGAATCAATGTCTATCATATTTTATAGTCAAAAAAATATCTATTATGAGAGTATTTTTATTTTTACTGAAATGCCCTGTATGCAGTAACCCAAAGCTACTCCTTGAAGAAATACAGCTAGTCAGCTGGTATTGCCATCAGTCTGTCCTTTGTCTGTTGCCACTGTTAAGATCAACAGAAGTCTGTCATCCCTACCATAGTGCCTTATGTGAAAGATCACAGTGCAATTTGCAATGAGAACCTCAAAACAGAACACAAACATATGTGGCTTGGCTGGAGCCTGAAAGTACAATGTTTTTTCTAATTACAGAGTGTGAGTCTGAATTTAAGCCAAAATATTTGCAGTGCCTAAAGTAGCAAGGCCACTGACCCTACAATACTTCCCACAGTAAGTGTACTTGTGGCTTCATCTGCAATTTTCAGAGTCTGTCACTGTTCACTCTCTTGAGGATGCATTTTTTTGCATGTAAGAAGCAGTAAGCAGTAGCCAATTATTTTTCTGTTTTTAAATTAGCACATTAGTAAACATAACTGCCTGTACTATTGAGTTTTACCATTTGTTAGAGTTATGTAGTTTTAACTCGAAAGGTTTGGACCAGAAAAATTCATTTATCTGACATCCTGAAGCAATGAGATATTAAAATTAATAAAGTTTCACATAGCTGAAGTTTGAACTTCCCTGATTCTGAGGCCATTTAAACTTTAATTACTTCTCAACGAAATCTTTCTACAATGCATTAGGCTTTCCATTGCCTTTCAAAACCGAGTATATTGAACATAACTGAATCATTTGAAAATGTCTGGATCTTAGTTAACAACCTGGATTAGTGCCCTGTGCAGTTACACAGCAATACTTTGAGAAGCCGAAGAATGGTCAAGGCAGCACAGCTCAAGAGTGCTAGGGCTTAAATGGTTTTAGCTTTTCCTCCTTCGAAAACAATGGCTTTCTCTTTTTGCCACGGTCACTGAGACCACTTCCCATAACCAACCCATCTGTACATCTCCTTTGTGACTTTTATCATTCCAAAGACTGATGAGCCACATGAATGAGCCTGTTAGAATTTTTTCTCATATTAGAATAAATTAGCTCTGGGGTTGGATTCTAAGGAAGCTGTTCTATGAATACAAAGAGGATTCTGGTGACCTTTGAGATGTCATGTTTGTTTTTGAGAAGCTGTTCCTGCTGGCTGCTGGGTTATTGGCTCCGTTTCAGGAAGGTACCTTCCAATGGGGCAGTGTTGCTAGGCTTAATCACTGATATCAATCTAAATATTCCTAATATTCTTTTTAAGAGATGAACATTATTATCTGATGGCTATTTTGACAATAGGATCATATGTTTTTTTAAACAAAATTTAGTCTATTTCAAATACAGCAAAAAACCCCAGCAAAACCATACTGAAAAACTGACATGCCTTATGTTTACTCTTGGAAGACGTGCTTTTATCTCTCTTACACAGATTATTCATGGAAAAGACAAATGCACTGTCTGTATTTTTAAGTTTTAAAAAATATTTTAATTTCAAATTGTCAGTCTAAAGAATGAAAATAATGTTGTATACGTGGAAGTGATAGCTGTTAAAGTCTTGGTTACTTACTTTGTTGTTTGAGGTGCTTAAATAACATTCACCACCTACTGATGTAACCATCAATCTTCAGTATTATTTACCCACAAATTTGATTATAATTTTATTAGGGAATATAACTTTTACGTGGGACATATCTTGCAGGTCTCACCTCCTCCATCACTACCACTCTCTCATCACATGCTTTCACCTGTTAACGATAATGCAATTGTTTCCTTGGGGTGGCCCTCCTTCAGCCGTATCCCTAGAATTCCTTTAAACTACTCTCTATGCAGCAGCCAATGTTTCTGCTAAAACTTAAGCCATCTCATTCCACATTTTTTCCTCAAATTCTTCCTGACCTCATCTCACTGAATAAATACTTACTGAGTGCCTACTCTGTATCAGGTTCTGTTTCAGGTGTTTGGAATAATCCAATAAGCAATTCAAAGATCTCTGACGTTACAGAGCTTATACTCTACCAGGAGGAGACAGATAAAAAATAAAAATAATAAATACGTTACATAATACATTAGAGGTAGTAAGTGCTATGGGAAAGGAAGTAGAACAAGGTAAGGGTAATGGCACTGGGGTAGGAAGATGTAAGAGTTATTATTTAAGATAGGGTGACCAAGATAATCCTAATTGAGGAGGTGGTGTAAGAAACAGATGAGAGAAGATTTCTGGGGGTAGAGTGTTTGAAGGAGAAGGAGAAGCCAGTGAAAAGGCCCTAAAGCAGGAAGGCATGCTTGATATGGTCAGGGAACAACAAGCTGACCCACTGGTGTGGCTAAATCAGAATGGCAACAGTGGGTGGAATAGGAGATGAGGTCATTTCTTGCCACTGTCCCAGTCAGACATTCCATAAATCTATTATTACTATTGTTAATATCCCCACCACTAATAATAATAATAGTGATGATAAAAACAACTGAAATGCTATTTTACTATTATCATTATTTTATTATTATTATCATTATTATTATTATTTTACTTGATTCCTTCTTTAGAATGTATATTCATAAGGGCATTACATTTGTTTGATTTATCACTGTTCTCTAGTATCTGGAACAGTGTCTGGCACACAGTAGACTATAAAATACTTCTTTTTTTTTTTAATTTTTTAACGTTTATTTATTTTTGAGACAGAGAGAGACAGAGCATGAACAGGGGAGGGTCAGAAAGAGGGAGACACAGAGTCTGAAACAGGCTCCAGGCTCTGAGCTGTCAGCACAGAGCCCGACGCGGGGCTCGAACTCACGGAACGTGAAATCATGACCTGAGCCGAAGTCGGCCGCTTAACCGACTGAGCCACCCAGGCGCCCCAACTATAAAATACTTCTTAAATAGATGAGAAAGATTGATCACTTCAGGTCACAGCTCACTCTTCTTAACAGTTAAACAATAACCAGGCATTGAGAGAATAAGCAGAAAAAACAATCCAAGAGAATTCACAACAGAACCATGCCATCTTTCTCCGACTTTTTCTTGAAAGGTGATATTAACATATAATCTGAATGACTTCTAATGGCTATTTCATGATCCTTCTACAAATTATACTTCTGGAGTTTACTCAAATGGTTTATATAAAATTGATTTACTTTTCTTTTGAATACCTGGTCCTCTTTATCCCAAGTATCCTGAGCAAAGGTTTTCTTTTGATGCAAAAGGGTGGTTTTGCTAAACTTTATTTCCACTGGCAATCTGATATAAGATCTTGTTTTCCCTGAAGTTTTAAGATTTTACATATTAGATTGGTTGCAGTGAAGTTTCTGCATTCTGAAATATCTTATTTTCTTCCCATTGCCTTGAAAACCTACCTTTCCACTGAATAGGTGAACATGTCTCAAAGTCAATCTAGAAAAGAACATTTTGCCTAATTTATAACCAACATGAATAATTCTTCATTTTATGTGGTTTATTTTTTATATTACTGGAATTGCATTTCATGATTACCTATGAAAGCTGGTTTTAACAAAATGGAAAATTCACGAAGTAGAATTTAATCCAATGATAATATTTCATTTATAAGCAAATGCTAAAAGGCATTATTTCTACATTAAAATAGTTATGTCATTTCGAAATAGATTAACAAGTCTGGGCTAGTTATTCAAAATAATTTCTGATGTCATCATCAAGATGAGGAGGACATTGAAAGTACCAACTTTCGTGATCAGAATAACATTTTAAAATGAAAATTCAATGAATATGATCTGTACAGTAGATCAACTTTTGGAAATGAACTTTTTTTTTTTTAACATTTATTTATTTTTGACAGACAGAGAGTGAGCAGGGGAGGGGCAGAGAGAGAGGGAGACACAGAATCAGAAGCAGGCTCCAGGCTCTGACCTGTTAGCACAGAGCCCTATGTGGGGCTCCAACCCACGAACTGTAATGGTGAACAGTGTGATCATGAGATCATGACCTGAGCCAAAGTCGGATACTTATCGGACTAAGCCATGCAGGCGTCCCAGAAATGAACTTTTGAGGTAAATGAAAACTAACACACACGATATTCTTTTGCTCTTAAAGACATTTAAAAATATACTCTAGAGATTCCAATAGAACTTTCAAGTGTTACTTTTTACTTACATTTACTTTTTTTAATGTTTATTTTCATTTTTGAGAGAGAGAGAAAGAGCATGAGCCAGGGAGGGGAAGAGAGAGATGGGCACAGAGGATCTAAAGTGGGCTCTGTGCTGACAGCAGAGAACCTCAGGCGGGGCTTGAACTCACAAACTGAGAGATCATGACCTGAGCTGAAGTTGGACATTCAACCCACTGAGCCACCTAGGTGCCCCTAGGCCCAAATTCTTAAAAAAAATTCTTGTTACGTCATTATTTTTCACTTATATCGCTTATGAAATAACCTGATTAACAATGTATATAATACAATTGTTCCGTGGCTACTTAAGCATATATGACCACCTAAATATTTGTGATTATTGTTCTTCTCTATAGGTCCTTTAAAGAAGCATCCTTACTGTAAAAATCTAGTCCTTTTGTCTGAAGGGAACATCCATGTCTTTTCACTGATGTGTATTGAATGCTCTATCAGTTAAAGTAGTTTCCAGTTACCTGTCCTCTCCAAACTTCGGCTTTCTCATCTGTAACAGATGGCTAGCCACCTTGTGGGTCAGAGTTGATTCCTTTCCTTCCTCTGATCCCCACAGACCTGTGCAACCTGAATTTCAATTACTTTCAGTAGCACTCCTTATGCTTACGTCAGCCCGGCAGACTGACTGTACTACTTAATATCATGCACATTCATCTCTTAACGCATCTAATCATGTTGTTACCGCTGCCTCGAAGGTCCCTATCCAACTAATAAAATCCTAATCATCCTTCAAAATCTAATTCAAATATAACCTTCTTTGTGAAACCTTTCCTTTCTTTCTATTCGTTATTGCTGCTGAACAAATCTATCTCAAAACTCAGCAGCACGCAACAATAAGCATTTATCATGGGAAAATTATAATAGGCTTATGGAATTGTGGTCGACTGATTGTTCTGGAAAAAGCCTGCTACACATGTTTCAAATGGCCAGTTCAGATATTTTTTAAGACAGGTAAAGAATCTGTGGTTCAATTAAGTACTTCAAAGAACTTCATCACCTGAATTCCTTTTGGATTTTATCTATAATCCTGATAACACACCCAGTGAAAACCATTGATTTACTGCAGACTCAAAGATTGTGCTTGTTATCTACTACATTCATATCATAATGAAAAGTTATTATGAATATATATTAAGTGATGTGTATGGTTTTCATTCTGTAACCTGCAGGACCTTCATAAAAAATACAGTTACTTTTTTTTAAGTTTATTTATTTTCAGAAAGAGAGAGAGAGAGAGAGAGAGAGAATAAGTAGGGAAGGGGCAGAGAGAGGCAGAGGGAGAGAGAAAATCCCAAGCAGGCTGCAGCTCTCAGCACAGAGCCTGATGTGGGGCTTGATCCCATGACCCTGGGATCATGACCTGAGCCAAAATCAAGAGTCTGATGGATGCTTAACTGACTGAGCCACCCAGGTACCCCATATATAGTTACTTTTAAGTCCTAAGGTAATGAACTAGCCTTTAATGACCTTCCATAAGAGCATGCTAAATTCAGAACAATTATGTCGCAGAGTGTCAATTATTCTGCGAAAAATAAACAACTATTTTTGTTACAGGAAAAGAAGGCAAATGTGGACAATACACACAGTCATAGTCCACTATCGGTTGTAAGTATGTTCACAACTTGTTATTCAAATTTTTTCTATTTTTTTACAACAAAATTTTTCAATGTTTCATAGAATTCTTAAAGCTTGAAAACTACATGGAAACATTATAATAAACTTACACAGCATTCTAAACGTGAAACTTCTCAAAATTATGCTGCAGCTGGGAGATAGAGTAGCTCCCTCCCCGTCTTCTCCTCCTTTCTACTTCAGTACAGAATTTACAGAATCTTTACTTGGCCAGCAGAAAACAAGAGGCAACGGTGTGTATTCCTAAGCCAACACGGGTGGCCAAATCAACACTAAATTGCTTTCAGTTTGAATTTTATGAATGTCACAATCAATAATGTATTTGAAAAATAATGAACAATACAAGGGTGAGAGAGTTTAATACAACTTGGGAATTGTTTTTCTCACTTCATTGAACACTGATGTGCTTAAGCAATATCATAAACATTATGACGGGAAAGCATTTAAAAATAATGCAGTATTGTTAGTATCGCTATCCACGTTCATCTATTGAGAATGCACTGTTAGGTCGGGTGTTATGCCATATCTTTACATACATAGTTGACCCTTGAACAAAACAGGTTTGAACTGTGTGGGCCCACTTACATGCACAGTTTTTCAATAAATTCAGTACAGTACCATACATTTATTTTCTTTGCCTCATGATTTTTCCAATAACATTTTTTTCTTTAGTTACTTTATTGTAAGAATACAATACATGATATATAACATACAAAATATGTGTTAATTGACTATTAATGGCATTGGTAAGGCTTCTGCTCAACAGTAGACTATTAGTAGTTAAGTTTTGGGGGAGTCAAAAGTCATATACGGACTCTCAACTGCACGGGGGGGTTAATGTCACTAACCCCTGCGTTATTCAAGGGACAAATGTGTGTCTTTACCCTTCATTGTCCTATAGCACCGAATATATGTATATGTATATACTTAGGCCTATGTATATGTATCTGTGTGCAATAACAAAGAAAATGAAGCTCAGATCATTTACATTTCTTCCTCAAATATGTGTGCACCCTGGTCTGATCCCAGGAACCACATTCTTTCTTTCTTTTTTTTTAAATGTCTATTTATTTCTGAGACAGAGAGAGACAGAGCGTGAGTCGGGGAGGGGCAGAGAGAGAGGGAGACACAGAATGTGAAACAGGCTCCAGGCTCCGAGCTGTCAGCACAGAGCCACCCCCGGGGCTCGAACTCACAAACCGTGAGATCATGACCTGAGCTGAAGTCGGACGCTCAACCGACTGAGCCACCCAGGCGCCCCACCCACATTCTTTCAGTGACTCACCCTGACTCATTTAATAGAAGCTTCCTTTTTTACAGGTGAGAAATTTGTCATCAAACGGCCTACAATTCCTGGTAATATACTCCTCTCCTGTTATTAAGCTCTTAATTTGAAAAATTTGGGAGTGAAAATTGCATATACTTTACATATAGGGTACTTCTTAAAAATGTTTGTTTAGAGAGAGAGAGAGGGCATGTGAGCTGGGAAGGGGCAGAGACAGAGAAGGAGAGGGAGAGAGAGAAAATCCCAAGCAGGCTCCACACTGCCAGCTCAGAGCCGGAGGCAGGGCTCAATCCCACCAACTGTGAGATCATGGCTAGAGCTGAAATCAAGAGTCCGGATGCTTAGCCAACTGAGGCACCCAGGAGCCTCGATATAGGGTCCTTTGATTACGCTAGTTCATTACAAAAGATTAAAATCAAATCTCTGGCAAAAATAAAGCCTGCAGTGTCTCTAGGAAAAAAATGACTTTCTAGACATAAGCTTCTGAACATTCACGAGCTTCGTTTATTGCCTCCATGTGGAGCACTAAACACTATTCGTTCTGTAATCCATGGTGGATAAAACCGTACATGAGACATTGTAATCATCCTCATGATGCAGTTTTGCTTCATCATGTCAATGTAGTTGACTTTATGTTTCTTTAAGGTGTCTTTTAGGATCTATTACTATTATTTTAAATACAAGGCAAGACCATAGCTTCTTTTGCGTGCTCCATAAATACTGTCAGGCTCATTTCCTTTTTAACTTGGCACCCCTGAAAGTCCAAATATGCTAAAAACGAGTCAGCGTATTAAGTAGGAGATAGAACTAATTTGGTAGATCAAAGAAAGGGGCAAAGACAGATGAATTTAGAAAGCTGCAGACTCATAGATAGTGTTACTATTCACCGCATTTCGGTCTGTGGTAACTAGTGAAGGACCACCTCCTTTAAAGTCTTCCCTGGCCTTCCCCAACCATTAATCACTCCTTGTATGACATGAAATTGTCATTTGTTTCTTCTCTATTATAGGACAACTATAGAACAACTTAGGCAGCGTGCAACTGCCTTATAAATATGAAGTTATATTCCTGTATGTCTTACAGATTCTGAGATTGTAGCCTTATTCATCTTCATCTCTGGTGGCTGGCACACTGCCTGATACGTGACGTGTGCTCAATAAATATTTGAGATATAAACGAGAAAACAATTAAAACCTGGATAAATTATTTGACTCCCATATTACCACTGTACTTAGGTCTGTACTCTAGGGTGTCTTTATTATTTAAACACCAAGTCCCTTGAAGGAACTTCCATTGACTATCTACCACCATTTCACTGGTCCAATGTCTAGTTCAGGTGTCCACTGCAAACTTGATGGACTGAAAAGGGCAAGATCCACCAAATTTGTGGAGCCAAGAATCCATATACAGTAAAACCTTGGTTTGCAAGCACAATTTGCTCCAGAAACATGCTTGTAATCCAAAGCACTTGCATATCAAAGCGAATTTCCCCATAAGAAGTAATGGAAACTCAGGTGATTTCTTCCACAACCCAAAAGTATTCATATAAAAATGATTACAATACTATGCTATAATACAAAATAATAAAGAAAATACAAAACATAAAGTAAGCAAATTAACCTACACTTACCTTTGAAAACCTTCGTGGCTGGTATCAGGGAGACCAGAGAGAGGAGGGTTATTGTGTAGGATGACCTTCACTATCACTAACAGATGTTGACTACAGTACAGTATGAATGAACTCTTGTCATATACTGTATTTAATGTAACTGGCAATAAGGCCACAGAGGAAAACGTCTATATCTGTAGGCAGCCTGGACTACAATGAAGCGAAGCATTCCTAAGGTTACTCTTGTATGGAAAAGTAATGGACTGCCCACAGGTGCTCTGAAGTGACAAAAAATACACTAGTGCCAGTTGTGGGTACCTTCCAATGTTCTGAAAAATTACTGATTTCTGCCAAACACCGCGGCCTGAGACGGAGCGTCCAAACATGGGAGATGATCACCCACCATCCCATAGTGAAAGACAGAGAAAAGAACCATGGCTCAGTTGTGATCATGTGACGTTTGGTGTCACATACGACTCAAGGCATCGCTCCTTTATCAAGTTAAAACTTAATAGAAATGCTTGCTCATCTTTCATAACACTCGCAAAACAAGTTACTCGCAATCCAAGGTTCTACTGTATTAGTGATATTAGCTCTTGGATTAAAAATGTATATACTCTTCAAAAATATCTTTAGGCTTGGGGTGCCTGGGTGGCTCAGTTGGTTAAGCATCCAACTTCAGCTCAGGTCATGATCTCACAGTTTGTGGGTTCGAGCCCCACGTCGGGCTCTGTGCTGACAGCCCAGAGCCTCGGAGCCTACTTCAGATTCTGTGTCTCCCTCACTCTGCCCCTCCCCCACTCATGTTCTGTCTCTCCTGTCTCTCCCTCTCTCTCTCAAAAATGAATAAACATGAAAACAGTTTAAAAAATATCTTTAGGCTTTAGTTATGTTCTAAATTCAAACATGAATGGGAATTCTGGAATGTTAAATATCAGAAGGGGAGTTTGTACTGAAGTTTGTATTGAATACTGACTACGAGCTTATTTATTTCTCAAAACACTCTTAAAAGTAGAAATTAATGGTCCTATTTTACATATAAGAAATCTGAACTGAAAAGTAAATAAACTTGTCTATTTTACAAAGCAGTGAAGTGACAGATCTGAGATTGAGCCCAGGTTTGTATACTTTAAAACTCATTTTCCCCCAATATTCAATACATACCACTATATTTTAATATTTCAATGGATATGATATAATTCTGAATGGCTGATAGTATTTTCCAGATGAGCATACTTTTTATGAAGAGGCATGCTTTGAAAAGCACATTTTTTGCTCATGACTAGATTTCTTCATCCTTAGTGGAGGGAACATCCATGACCAGAAACCATGGCAACACAGAGAGAGAATATGAATTTCAAGAAGGAAACTCTTATATAAATAAGATTTTTGTTTTTCTCTTGAGAAGGTCTTTAAGGATGCAGCAAAGGAGGAAAACAAGTAGATAATGATATAGACATAAAATGGAATGTGATAAGCAACTGTTTCCTCACTAGTTTCCTCAGTCATTAGCAAGTTCATTCTTTCAGCAACAAAAAACAGAATGTCAGGAACCATTTTAGGCAAAATGGCAAAAAAATAAGATATAGTTTCTGTTCTTTAGGAGATGAGAGTTTGGGTCTTTGCATCTTTCAGGAAAAATAAAAAAGATCTGGTGGGGGCGGGAAACACTTGTATTTTGTGGAAGAGAAAATGTAATAGACAACATCAGGGTGGTATGTATAAAGCATCAATCCTATAACTACATCTGTTCCATCTTAGAGACAGCCAACCAGAAGGTTTACCTAAAATATAAGAGGAAGTTCAGTTTCACTTTCTTTGCTCTGTCACCTAGACCTCTATTAGCCTCCTGTCAATCAAAACTCTGAATCAAATTTCCCTATTCCCCCACCTCCTGGGTCCAACACTTCTGTTCCTTCATACTTTATTCCTGGGTCTTTCCTAAACCACCAACCCCCAAGTTCATGTTCTTATTTTTAACAGTCCTCTCTTTTCTGTGATTATTCTAACCTCGTCTAAGAAACATGGGCCATTTTGCCTGAAATCAAAGTGAACTATGGAGATCTTGGCACTGAGGCCTGGTCTAGTAGGTCACGGCAGGTGAGGGACTAACAACTGTCAGTGGCAGCTGAGACCAAGAATGCACCAGTTTTGAATCTCAGGGCCTGTAGTGGGAAGGCATGCTTTGAAACTGAGGAGCTTGGGGTGCCTGGGTGGCTTGGCCGGTTAAGCACCCAACTTCGGCTCAGGTTATTGTCTCACAGTTTGTGGGTCCGAGCCCCACGTCGGGCTCTGTGCTTATAACTCAGAGCTTGGAGCCTGCTTCAGATTCTGTGTCTCCTTCTCTCTCTACCCCTCCCTTGCTCATGCTCTGTCTCTCTAAATAAATAAATAAATAAATAAATAAATAAATAAATAAATATTTAAAAAAAATTTTTAAATGAAACTGAGGAGCTGAACTAGAAAGGAGTTATCAATAAACTCCAGCAAACTGTGACTTAAAATGTCAGATCTTAAGGAGAGGGGCTCAGAGCAAAGTTGTACACACAGCATTCAGAACAGAAATATTGATACCTAAATTTAATAATTTTCAAGTGCTCTCTCATTGGCTCTCTCATTAAATGTTTCTGTTCTCCCTACTCCCCTATGGGTTCTACACACATCCACTTGATCAATATTCATTGAGCGCTGTGCTAGCCACCAAAGAAAGCAAGACAAAGAAGATTCCCTAAGCAAGATATTAGAAATGACTCTATATTAGAGCTAAATTTTGAGCTGGGTCTTGGATGAGTTGAAGCTCACTAATTTAGGCAGAGCATTCCAAGCAAAGAGCATCATCTTCAAAGGCTTCTTTCATGAGAGAACCTGGTTTAGTTAGGAATCACATGTGGTTCAGGGTAGGTTGAGTGGTGTTGAGGGTGGAGCTATGTGGAAGGTACTTGTGAGCTTTTTCAGAAACCAGACTAGGAAGATGCTTATATGTCACCTTGAGGAGTTTAGATTTCACTCTGAAGTCTATGAACACACAGCAATTTGAGTAGGGGTATGGCTCAGTATGAACTGGTTACCTATAGAAATTGTTCATTGATTAGCTATAGAGAGTGAGGTAGAGAAGTCAGTCCATATGAAATAAAAGTCTGGGGTAGCATTGTTCTTTGAGACAGAAGATAATGAGGAAATGATGTAAGAGCAAGTGAGGTTAGGTTTAAACATGTTGAACATGAGACACAATGAGAACTTCCAGATAGAAATGTTCCATCCATCCATCCATCCATGCACCCATCCATCTATCCTCTATCCTTCCATTCATCTATCATACATTCAACATATGTTTGTCAAATATCTATCACGTCCCAAGTACTGCTTGACGCTATCACATAGAAAACCGTCTTCATACTCCTGAAGCTGGAGGGAGTGATCATTGCCATGGTGACACTTTCTAGTGATTAGTAAATGCAATGGGCATGGTTAAGATGTCCCATATAGGTAGTTTAAAGTAGGAAAAGAGGACTTAGCACAAAACTCTATGTTTAGCTTAATCTCATGATGTCCTTTTTTGCTTCCTATGTTCTCCCCACTTCAACTCCTCAACATTTCTAGCTAAACTATAAAACAGTTAACAGATTAAGCCAAGGGACAAAAATTTGTCCATATAGCTGTAGTTTCTGAAGCAGTCTGTCTCCTACCCCATCCCCTCCCCGCCCTGCCCCCACCTGCCTTGCTCTACTCCCTGTGAAGGTCAAAATCATTGGACATAAAAAACCCTTAAGCCACATAAAAACATAGAAATTGAGTAATTTAATGGAAATTTAAAATTAACGCAATATAAAAGTGAATGCTTTATAACACCACAAATTAAAATGAGACATAAATTAGTTCCAGATGGGGGTCTAGAAACTGCTTTTAAATTATTATGGTTAAGCCTGAAATTTTGACCTGTTCTGCATTCTGACAAAATTATCACTCTGAGAAAGAGTTAGAGAATAGATGTCAGTTCTCCTCACGAGGAATTTCTTAAGGATAAATGGTATAGTCTCTAAGAATTATGAGGCAAACACTTGTCTCTGAAAACCTAGCCTGGGAGTCTGGCTTCAGTGCATCCCAAGTCCTAAAAAGTTGGAAGGTAAAGGTTAATTTGATACTGATAACTGGGTTTAGGATGACAAATGAGAATGGGAAAATGGCAGAATCATGACTTATAATTCCTAGCATGTTTGATAGGGAGTAGAGGTTAGGGAATGCTTATAAAGGATGTAAAACAACAACAAAAGAGATGTTCGAAATTAAAAAATTAACTTGTATGATTCAATAACAATAAACTCTTGCTGAATTTAAACTGAAAACAGAAATAAGAGGAATTAAGTTTAGAATATATAATCAGTTGATTTGGCTTTGTCTTTTGGCTTGTATCTTGAGGGTTAATAAACCGAAAGCTATGGATTCTGTGCCCAAGAATTCAAACCAGTTTTGTTTAAGTTGAAAATTATTATTCATTTTAATTATGAGTGATGCTTAAGCATTAAATTACTAAATTTTCCAAACTAGAATTTTTAACTTAATAATTTATAATTTATTATGTTTTTTATTAAAAATAATATTTTATCTCAAAGCATTACATTTAAATAGAATTATCTGTACTATATTGAGTATTTTTCTAAGTTTTCAAGGAATTTGGATATAAAGGGATTTGGGTATAAAATTTGTATTTTTTTATTTTAAAAAGACAGAATGTACATATATGCAATAATAGAAAGGACAGAGGCAGAGAGAGAGAGAGAGAGAGAGAGAGAGAATCTTAAGCAGGCTCCATGCTCAGCATGGAGCCCAATGTGGGGCTCGATCCCATGACCCTGAGATCATGAGTTGAGTTGAAATCAAGAGTTAGATGCTCAACTGACTGAGCCACCTAGGCTCCCTAAAATTTGTGTTTCTAACTTTTACTTTTTTAATGAAAGAGGACATACATATGGTGTTAATGTCTTAATTTTTTCTATGCTTCGTTTTTACTAGAGCACATGAGAAACTGGCAACTGAAAACATTTGGACTTTGTTGGGACATAAAAGTGATTCAGAATGACTAAGTATCCCAGAGAAGCAAAGGAATATATCATATAATCTCCCTCTTTTGTAAAGAAACAGGGAGCTTACAAGTTACTCTGTTCATGTATGCTCTGTACCCAAGACTCCATTTGCTTCAGATTTAATAGGCTGTTGCTATGACTGTAGCCCAGACATCTACCTATAGAAGTCTCCATTTGCAGCACGAAGCACCAATCCTACTCCTATCTTTTTAGTTTCATTAAACAAAAACAAAAACAAAAACAAAAATGGAAACTTAAAAATTCATAGTATGTATGGAGAACTAGAGTCTGGCAAAATAAGAGTGCAAGTGAGAGGAATTGGGAGAGATGGGCCAGAAAAGTACTCACATTCTGAAAAGCTGATAACCCAAACTAAGAAATTTCAAATTAGGCTTAACATGATGAGAAGCCATTAAAGTACTATAAACACAAAGATGTCACGATCATCTTTTTTGTTTCATAAAGGTCACTGTTGTTTCAGTACCAAGATGAACAAGGGGGAATGTAGGTAAGACTGGAGACAGGAGGACCGACAAGGGAACAATTCCAGTACTACAGAAAGGAAAAAACGTGAAGCCAGATGGCTTCTCCTTCACGCCTATCCACTAGTCAATATGCCAAGTCATGATTAGAATTATACAGTTCAGTCTGACTTCTTCTACTTAGCACTATGCATTTAAGGTTTTTCTGTGTCATGTCCTGGCTCAAGAGTTTATTTCTGTTTATGGTTGAGTAGTCCGTTGTATGGATATACCACAGTTAGTTTATCCAGTCACCAGCAGAAGAACATCTTGGATGCTTCCAATTTGGAGCAATAATGTTTTGGCTATAAACATTCACATGAGGGTATTTATGTAGCCAGAAGTTATCAGATAGTTGGGTAAATATGTAGGAGCACGATTCCTGGATTATGGTAAGATTATGTTTAGCTTTGTAAGAAACTGCAAAACTGTTTTCCAAAGTGGCTGTACCATTCTGCATTCCCACGAGTAATGAATGACAGTTTCTGTTGCTATTTTTGTCAGCATTTGGTATTGTCACTTGTCAAGCACGTAGCCTGCTTAAGATTCTGTCTCTCCCCCTCCTCATACCCCTCCCCTGCTTGCATGCACACACTAAGTAAAATAAAGTACTAACATAAAATAGAATAAAATAAAACTATACTGTTTCGTGAGTAATGCAAGTTACTTTATAACAGGATATTCTCAATACCTCTCTTTCATCTCTTATGGCATCACTGTGACTCATTTCACTTGCCCATATGCTATAATTATTCAGTACATTATTACCACTATTACTTTGAACAATAGTTATCTATGAAGTCAATTAAGAATAAGAAACATACAAGATTTTGTTTGCGTTTATTCTTTCTACAATGCTTTTCTTTTTTTCTGTAAACCTGAGCTTCTGACCTGTATCATTTTCTTCTTCACGAAGAGCTTCTGTGTACATTTCTTGCACAGTAGCTCTACTAGTGATGAATTCTGTCAGTTTCTGTTTGAGAAAATCTTTACATCTTCACTTATAAAGGATAATTTCTATGTTTACATCCTTTCTAATATAAAATTCTAGGTTGTTGGGGTTTCTTTTTTCTTTCAACACTTTAAAATATGTCACTACACGCTCTTCTTACTTGGTTCCTATGAAAAGTTGACTGTAGAATTCTTACACTTACTCCTCTATAGGTAAGATGACCCCACTCCATTCCAGTTTCTTTCAAGGTATTTTCTTTGTCTTTGGTTTTTTTGCGGTTTGAGTATGATGTGCTTTCATGTAGATCTTTTGGTATTCACCCTTCTTGGTGTTCTCTGAGACTTTTGGAACTATAGTTTTGGTGTCTATTACTCGTTTTGGAACATTTTTAGTCATCATTATCTCAACTATATCTTCTGCCCCATTCTCTTTATTTTCCTTATGGAATTCCAACTGTGTGCATTTTATACTTTTTGGGGGGATTATCCTATGGTTCTTAGATAGTCTGTATTTGTCTCTTTACGTTTTAGCTTGGGAAATTTCTATTGACATATGTTAAAGCTTACTGAATCTCTCCTCAGCTGCGTCCAGCCTACTGGTGAATCCATCAAAGGCATTCTTCATTTCTTTTACAAAGTTCTTCCTTTTCAGCATAACCTCCTGATTCTTTCACAAAGTTTCTATCTTTCTGCTTACATTACCCATCCATTCTTGCATGTTGTCTACAATCCACAGAGAACGGTTCACAGTTCCATTAGTTTCTGCCCAGATAAGCTAATCTTGGCTATGATTTTCAATACTTGCTCCTCTCCAGATTTCAGGAAATGGTAGATTGCTCAGCAACTTCATTTTTTTGACTGTTCCAAGAAAAGTAATTGATCTTGTTTGTTCAGCTCTTCTCTTGCTGTAAGGATAGAAGTGATGATTTAGAAGCTCTTTACATTTCAGGGCTGAAATTGAAAGGTTGTCCAGCTTTTTTACATGGTAAGTAGGCTTCAGAGCTTCTTCACCCTGTTGTTCTTTTCTGCGTCTTTAATATTCTCACTCTTCTTCTAACTCAGCCATGAGTTACCTTTATTCTAGAATTTTTAAATAATGCATTATTCACATATTTTTACGTATGCAGTGTAAAGGTGAATTTCGCTGATCTACATCAACACCGTATGGTTGGAAACAGAATTCAGTTGATAATATTTACTATTCTACCATTAGTCTTTTTAGTTTATTTCTAACTTTTCCAAATTACTCATATTACTTCACTTTACATATTTTACAAGAATATCTAGTTGATGTATTATATATATATGTTATATATGTATATACATAATCACAAACTGATGATTATCTTCTATTAATAAAGTGTGTTCACATTTTTTCATAGCGTCATAACCTTACATGTGTTATATTTTACCCATCGATTTATTCAAATTGAGAAGTTATACTCCAGATTCACTTTCCTAATCTTATTTTTTCAACACAAATGACACAAACATATTCTCTTGCTAGCAATTTCTCTAAGAGTAAGTTGTCAAGAAAAACCAAATTGTAACAGCTAGAAATTTATGGACATGAAACAAAGTTTCTATGTCACTCACTAGAGTATTTTATGAAAAGATTCCACTTTATTCTTTATCTGTTTTGTTCCTTTTGTTCTGAAATAAATTCATCTTAAAAGCTCACCAAATCATTGTCATGTTCATTTGTTTATTATATGCATGATCCTAAGATGAATATACGGTTGATAAGACACATGGTGTGATTTAAGTGTCAATTATGGACTATTCGGTGGTGATTTATCAATTAGTCTTTTTTCGTTTTGATTTTTCAAGCAGTTTTTCTGGATAACAATAATATTTTGGATCCCAGGAGAATACTTTGGATGGGATAAAAGAAATAAAAAAATGTAATACTAGCTCTTCTAATTAGATAAGTTAAACCATCTAAAAAATTCACTGGCATGTCTTTATACACACTTTCTAAAACTATATTGTCATCTGTTATGTTTTCATTTTGAAATAATTGGCCCAAATTTGATGCATATATTGGCAGAAGCACACAACTTAACCAACTCTTTTCTAGCTGTTCCAAACCCATTTTTCATAGTGTGGGATAGAAAAGCAATCTGTACCATAGCAGGGAATACATTTGGATGCAGAATAGAGTGACAGAACCCTAATTTCAAATCCAAAGGATTTGGCTCAGTGATCTTCTTTAGTACATGTTTTCTAAAACTCTGCTGGGCACTAATGGTTGGAATAGTATATTAAAGTGGTAGCTCATGTTAGTAGCTATTAACAAAGGCCTTTATCCAGTATATGTTACCAGGCTTGTACTTAAGCTCACTAAAGGATAATTCAACAATAATTAATGGTTCCTTCCACAGAAAATCTCAGAACAAAGACACAAACTATAGAAAAAATAAAGTGTATATTTTTTCTGTGTTTCAGAATTCAAGACAAATTCTCATAGGTTTAACTCATTTCATTACATCAATGCAACATATTTTTAGTAATAGCTATTATGTGTTGTCACTGAGCTGGCTGCTGAGTAACAGTACTGGCCCAAGGTTGTTTGTTCATTAATCCACTCAATATTTATTGAGCAACTACAATGTGCCAAGCTCCTTTAAGATCTAGAGATGTAAACAGACAGAGCATAGTCTCATCCCACAAGATTTATGGTCCTTAGATTCCAGTACAGGAGGGCAGATAAATAAAATAAAAATATAAATAATAAAATAAAATAAAACAAAATAAAATAAAATAAAATAAAACAAGTAAATAAATAGTGTGTTATATGGTGATATGCTATGCAGAAAAGTAAAGCAGAGAAGAGGGGAGTGGAGGAGCTGGAACGGGACTATTTTCAAAAGAGTGATCAAGGAAGGCTTTACTGGAAAGATGTTATCCTGGAAGAGACGCAAAGTGGGTAATGGAGTGACCTGTCTAAATATCTGGGGGGAAATGTTTCAGACAGAAGAAAGAACAAATGTAAAGGCCCTGAGGAATAAAGGCACTCGGTATGTTCAAATAATAAGAGGCAGCCATTGTGACTGGAGTAGAAAGAACAAAGGGAGGAGTGGAAGGGAAGAAGAAAGTGAACAGTGGTGGGGTCCTGCAGAGTCATTTGGTGAGTGTACAGATGTTGACTGGAGACAGAGAAACATCAGACTATGGTGAGGAAAGAGGGGATGTGATTTGATCCCTATAAAGGCTAAGAAAGGAAAGGAGAAGGAGAGTAATTAAGAGGTTATTGTGATAACCGAGAACATGGCAGTGGGACCAGGGCAGAGCAGCAGAGTTGGTGAGGAAAATCAAATTTGCTTTTGAACTCGCTAAGGAGTGTGAGAGGAAAAGAGTGGAGAATGATTCCAAGGTTTATGGACTAAGAAACGGGAAAGATAAAGTGCCCTTTGCACAGATGAGGAAAGACTATACAGCTAGAGAAGATTGTAGAGGAAAGATCAGGAGCCAATTTCAAACATGGCAAGTGTGTGATATCCTTTAGACGTGCAATGGGGACGTCAGGAGGCAGTGGGATGGAAGAGTCTGGAGCTGAGGGCAGAGAGCCAATCCAGGGAGGCAAATCTGCAAATATGTCAGTATAAAGATGGGATTTAAAGACACAAGACTGGATGAAGTCACCTGAAGGCAGTAGAGATATAGGAGCTCCCTGAATGTGGGGGTACCTCTTTTAGCAGTGAAGTTGATGAGGTAAAAACCCGTGAAGGTGACTAGGAAGGTATGTAGGAGGAAGACTTGGAGGTTCCAAGTCCTGGGAGCTATATAAAGAAAGGTTTTTTTGTGTTTGGTTTGTGTGTGTGTGTGTGTGTGTGTGTGTGTGTGTGTGTGTGTGTGTGAAGAAGGGATTGATGAACCATTTCAAATGCTGCAAGTAAGTAAGAGAGGGATGGAGAATTGGATTTAGCTGTGTGAAATCATTGGCGATGGAGTGGTGTGAATGACAGCTCAATGCAAGTGGGCTCAAGAGAATACAGACGGGAGGAAATGGAGAAGTAAATCTAGGCTTTGAGGCTGTTATCAAATGGTTCTGAATCACGTAACAATTCACAGTGATGTGCCCATTTTAAACATTTGTCAGTCATCGTTTTGTTTGAAGATGACATTGTGAATCACACAAACTTAATGATATATTCAGCTACTATTTAGCAGTATGCTAAATATAGTTTGAATGTGTAATGCTATAGTGACAAGACCAGAATGAAATGACAGAAAGTTGTAAGATAAGAGTGAGAGATAATGTGGTGAAGCATTTACTTAAGTGCATGTGTGGCTTTTTTTAGTAGAAAATGTCTTGATTTTTTTCCCCCACTCTCTTTCCCCCTTTAAATTAGACCTTGACTTCTACTCACCCAAGGAAAGGTAAACCAGAGCAAGAATACAAAGAGAAATCAGATATTAATTCCTGGATTGGAGCATCCAGAAGCCAGGATTTTGGCATTAATAATTAGATTCTAGTCAGAACCCTGTCTACCCCCAACTCCCAAACACCCCTATTCTCAGATGTCTGAGAAAAATGCTGTTTTTATAACAGGAAGAGAAAAACACAGAGAGAAAAGCAGGTGAAATTTTGATATGAGCCTATACCTCCCTCCCTCTTAGGCTGAGCCAGAAATGTGGGGCTGGAGAAAAGGTCAGAGGAATCTCTAGTTAGCCTTAGTGGATTTAGAACAAGGGGGAAGAACCTCTCCTCCACAGCCTGTCCTGGCCCTCAGAGCCCTTACCAAATCCCCTGTGGCTAAGAAGGAACAGCAGGGGCACCTCATGGGATGACCAAGCTTATGGATTTCAAACAGGTTCTCAGAACCACTGTCCAAATAGGACCCACAGCATCTCTAAAAGCTTGCTCCATGGCTCAGAAAGCGCCCAGGGTATGCCTTCAAGAGCCAGTGGGCCTGAGCATATTCTATAGTCTGACAAGGGGATTTCAACAGAAAATGTGCTCAAGTTCATCACTGGTGTGGCTACACAGAGGGAGGGCTGTGCCTGAATGCCAATGCCAGCAGACACCTGCCAGGAAGTGGTAACGAGCTTCCAATGCTTGATATAAGCTTGTGTATTTTATATCTCACACCAGGGAGTGGAGGGGGGCACAGCAAAAGCCTACCGTGGACTATAAATCCACTAAGGAAAGCCTAAAGTTTCAGATGAAACGCACATAAAATTGACTATTTTAAATTCATGTCAGAATGCAGAATAAGACATAAGATTGACATTAGGTTGTTTTAGAGAAATTTATACCAGCTACAGGAGCCTACAATCACACAGAAAATGTGTTTACAAGCTCTTTGGGTGAAGCCCTGGTATAGGGAAGGACAATACCCGGTCCTTGGAACGGTAAGACTTGGGTATGAACCTCAGCTCTGTTCTTTCTTGAGAATTTCAAGCAAGGTCATTATGCTTTCTGAGCTCCGGGGCCCTTATTTGTAAAATGAGGACAAGTAAATACACCTTGCAAGGCTGTTGTGATTATAAAATGCAATACCATATGTAAACATGTTTTAAACACTTTAAATGTTCCAAAACAAAGGATAAAGAAACCGCCACCAGGTGTTGCAATGTACCAAGCTCCTTGTATTATAGTAAATATTATGTGTATTTTATACTATATTTTTATATTTAATGTATAATATACTATAATATATATCCTAGCTATGTTGCTTTATCGGAAATCAAATCTAGGTCCACCACCTTGAAAAGTCAAGCTGTTTTTATCTATTGTACCATCATGTAAGGTAAGATATTACTCTCTTTTTCCCTTTTTTTATTGAAGCATAATCAACATACAGTGTTATTTTAGTGTCAGACCTCCAACATAACGATTCAACAATTCTACATATCACTCACTGCCCGTTATGAGAGGTATATTTTAATCCCCTTCACCTATTTTATCCATCCCCCCCCCCAGTTTGTTCTCTGTATTTAAGTCTGTTTTTTTGTTTGCTCACTTGTTTTGTGTCTTAAATTCCACACGTGAGTGAAATCATATGGTATTTGTCTTTCTCTGACTGACAGCATTACTCTTGATTTGCATTAGAACTATGTGATGTGTAAATTGAAGCAATTTCTCTGAGGCCCAGGGGAGGGGACCCATTTGGACTGACAGCAGCTCACGTCAAGGGCAGGATAAAGGCTAATCCTTGAATCCCAGAGCAGGCAGCCTCCCAAATCCTGTTTACCTTTAGCGATTTGGCCTTTGCATTGTATTGGCAAACAGTACAAAAGCATGCAGATTGCTTTCAGCAAACCAGCTTAGAAATATTACACTAACAACCCCTCTTTGGTTTTCTTTTATTTTTATTTGGGTTTTAGTCTAATAGTTTTAAAAGGGAAATCTACATCTCTCTCAAATCTGCCTTTTCCTTGCTATTCTAAAGCTTTTAATTGCGTCCAGCTTGCAAATGTAATTTAGTGAAACCTGAAAAAAAAAAAAAGCTATGTTTGCTTCAGCTCAGCCTGGATAAGGTTCATGCCAGATCTCATTTTAACAAAGTGAATTCACTATTCCCTGGTAAACATTGGATGAAAGTTATAATTATACTGGTAACCAGAAAGACTCTCTGGCTTTAGTTTACAGAATTATGTGGGCTTAAATTAATATTATAAATCAAAAAGATTAAAATCTGGATCTGAAAGTGAACATTATTTCTATTGTAAAATTTGCTTTAAGCAAAAAAAAAAAACAAAAACATTTTATAACATTCTCTGAGTAAAAATGTATCTTTACAAGCCAAATACAATGGATATTTGGGGGAATGATCGTTAGTTACTTCAGGCTGAAAGAACCTAAATGAAAACGGAAGAAAAGTGGAATCATTTTTATTTTTATTTTTGGGGGGGGTTATTTATTTTTGAGAGAGAGAGAGAGACAGAGTGTGAGTGGGGGAAAGACGGAGAGAGAGAGGGAGACATAGAATCTGAAGCAGGCTCCAGACTCTGAGCTGTCGGCACAGAGCCTGACTAGGGGCTCAAACTCAGGAATGGCGAGATCATGACTGAGGCTGAAGTCAGATGCTTTACCGACTGAGCCACCCAGGCACCCCAAAAGTGGAATCATTTTATAACTGTAATTATGCAGGTATATTTATTTTTCAGAATTGTGAGGGCATAAATTAGCATATTCTTATACTGATAAAAGATGAGGGAAACTAAAACTTTTTAAAATATATATATACACATAGAATCTGTATCTGAAATGAGGCCCCCGACCCAGATACCTCTATCAAAATGTGCTTAACTATTTAAAAATATTAAACATCAAACCAATTGATATCCCAGAATGATTCACTGAAGATTAGATCTGAATGCAGTAGAAAGTAGATTGTGAGAGGGGCGCCTGGGTGGCGCAGTCGGTTAAGCGTCCGACTTCAGCCAGGTCACGATCTCGCGGTCCGTGAGTTTGAGCCCCGCGTCGGGCTCTGGGCTGATGGCTCGGAGCCTGGAGCCTGTTTCCAATTCTGTGTCTCCCTCTCTCTGCCCCTCCCCCGTTCATGCTCTGTCTGTCTCTCTCTGTCCCAAAAATAAATAAAAAACGTTGAAAAAAAAAATTAAAAAAAAAAAAAAAGAAAGTAGATTGTGAGAAATTCACGTATTAAGGTGCTGAACAAGAAAAGAGAGACCAATGAACTTTTTTCTACTTGGGAAAATATATGTTTATAAATTGGGGCTAATCCTACCATTTCTATAGAATCAAAAATGCCATCTCAGGAATCAGACAGCACATCTGTGAATCTTGATGGGTAATACTAATCTATGCACATGAAGCATCAAACACCTATGTGAAGTATATCACATTTCCTCAGAATAACATGCAGGAGTGTCCAGATCTGGGATCTCCACTCACAGATAGTGTGGTTAGTAGATCCTAGAAAACACTTCAAAAGTTGAAAGCAGTCTCACAGCCTAGGGACTGATTGCAACACATTCTAAGATAATGTGAACTGAGAGGGGGAACAAAAGCCATATGGAGACGTTCTCCAGAAGACAAGGCTATAGAGGCATGCAAAATAAATTACAAGTGAGTTGTAGGTAACAAAGTCAAAGGACACCCAGAAAGCTAGGCAGACATCATGGGGACTTTTGGGATGTTGAAAAGATCAGTAGAAATGCTAACTGGAGTAAAACTAGAAGCGGTAAATAAAGAATGTAGAAAGAAAGAAAGAAAGAAAGAAAGAAAGAAAGAAAGAAAGAAAGAAAGAAGAGAAAGAAAGGGAGAAAGAAAGAAAAATCAAAACAAAAACAAAGACAGCAAAGGAAGAAGAATGCCAGTAATAGTATGCTTTAGTGAGCCTACTGTTTCTGGAAGAACGGGGACTGAGTACTGTAAGAATTAAACTTGAAGACACTAGAGAAAGATTTCTATCCATGTCAGCCCAAGAAACTTTGTAATAATCCAAGCACATGAGTTATTAATGAATAAGCTGTATGTGAGATGAGTTGATAAATCAGCCACAGATGCCAAGTGCAAAGGCACTGAGGGGACATGAAGTGAATTAGAGAAGGTCACTTTTTAATTAAAACTACCTGTTCCATAGGCATTTAGAGATTTTTTAATACTCCTATATTCCAGTTCCAATATTAATGTGCCCATTTATCATCAATATTTTGGTCTGCACACTAACACCACAATCACTGGGACAATGGTTCCATTAAATGCATTAGCGACCTTTAACCGTTAGTGTTGTCCTTACAGCAACTGAGAAAAACAGGGCTGAAAAATAGTAAAAAGTATCCTTATATTTAAAGCAAAACATGTGTATCCGCATCTACTATGGAAAAAGGCAATGCTGTCAGTGTCATCGGGGTGGGAATGAAACACAGAAGCCAAAGACAGAACTTCTACTTCAGGGCTCGGCTCTTCTGATGGGAGGACAGTTGTTCACTAATAATAGTACGTGGCAGAATGTGACCTGTGTCATCTATTGGAAGGGCAGAGTGCATTCTATAAAAGACTGGAGATTTAACTCCATGGTGACAAGTCCACTTGCAGGAATTTATCTCAAAAGATGTGCTGGACAAATGCAAAAAGATGTCTGTACCAAGATGACTCCTATGTCAGTATTTTGCCTACGTATACTGAACAACTAGCCATCTGCTTGATTGTGCCAACATGCCAGTCCCTGTTACACTGGATTTGGAGTCAACGGGAAATTAAATACTTAAAAGAAAGAGTGTACATATGTAAATGCTATCTGGGGCCAGCCTACAGACGGTCACTATCCCTTTCTGTGCCTGTGACAGACATGACTAATTGATCATGGCGTGCTTTAGTCTGTGTTCTCACCACGTCCTTAGAATCCTTCCTTCTTGACATATTATTCTTGAGAGTTGCTACCAAGTGAATAAGGTGGCAGGAATACATTTTATTATCCAGGATCTAGGCACTCGTTCTCATGCCACACTCTCCGGGTCAGGGAAAATTCTTGGGAGCTGCTAGAAGCAGTGAGTAGAAGGGAGAGAGTGTGTGGAGATCCGAGGTTTCTCACTGTCGCTTCTGTCATAGCAGCTCCTCTGGCCAACAGTTTGCACTTCAGAATAAGAGTTCTTTGGGGCAAATGGATTTGCTGCTAATAATGTGAAAACTACTGGGGTGCCTGGGTGGCTCAGTCGGTTGAGCAGCCGACTTCTGCTCAGGTCATGATCTCATGGTTCGTGAGTTTGAGCCCCGCGTCGGGCTCACTGCTGTCTGCAGAGCCCGCTTCAGATCTTCTGTCTCCCTCTCTCTGTGCCCTTTTCCTGATTGCGCTTTCTCTCAAAAATAAATAAGTCTTTAGAATCTGAAAACTTAAGACTTATAATTTCCCTAATTGATAAGAACAAGATCCTTGATCTTGAACAACTTGTTCTATGACCCAGTTTATGGATGACTATATGATAATGACCATATAAAAAAACTTGCAAGAACACAAGCAATCAGACTATTCTGTTCTTTGCCATAAATACCACACCATAAATGCCATACCATACTTTGCCATAAATACCACATCCTTGCTCACTCTTAATTTTATCCTTTTAAATTTAGATTTCTTGGTATCTCATTCGTATTATAGAATTTAACTGTTACAAATGAGTCATTTCTATTGTGTAAGTAAATTTAAACTCAAGTGCTTTTCAGAAGCTAATAATTATTAATGGATTTCATTTTTTAATGAAAATATCACTTAAACTATGTCTTTTGTTCTACTGTTTTAAAAACAAAAAAATGGCCTCTAATTCTCTTATGTTGGCTAAAAGTTAAATCTCCACAGAGTGTAAATTGATATAACTATTTTGGAAAATTAAATGGCAATACAATTCTAAAGCCAAAAATATGCTTACCTCATGACCCAGCAATTGGGCTCCTAGGTGTTTATCCGATGGAAAGGCATACATATGTTCACCCAAAGTCATGTGCAAGCATTATCACTGCATCAATATTCGTAATAGTCCCAACTTGGAAATCTCCCAAATGTCCCAGAGTGGAGTGTATACGTTGTCATGGGCCACTTAATAGAATGTCATGTATAGAGTAATGAAAATGAATGAACAACTGGGATAAGTCTCACAAACATAAAACTAAATGAAAGAAGTCAGACACAAAAAAGGGTTATAATGTCTACTTCGGTGAATGTAAGGTTCAAAAACAGGCAAACCATCTAGGTGTTGGACATGAGCTCAGTGGTTACCAGTGTAGGCATTGGTGACTGCATGCAGGCATGGGGTGGGGTACTTTTGAGGATCCGGTAAAGTTGTGGGGCTGAATTGTCAGGCGCTTCTCACTTAGGAAAATTTACACAGCTTTAAACTTAAGACCTGTGCAGTTTTCTTTATGTAGCTTATACACCAATAAAAATCAAAGGAGCAAACTAATAGTTAACCCACCACATCCAAAAATATATGGCAAGCTCAGGCTGTGTAGACAGTCATATCTGGTGGGATTTAGGCCCTACGGGGTAACTTGCCATGTGACTGGGACAAGTCACTGAGCCCTCCGTTTCATTTTCCTTATCTGAAACAGGGATAAGAATATCTAACTCATAGATTGTTATGAGGGTTAAATGACATAATAAATGGTAAGAGCTTGGTATAATGTCTAATGTGTCATCTAAAATATTAATAATAACAGCTAACATTTATAGAGTACTCCCCATGTACCCAGTTATGTTCTGGGCACTTAATTTTCTCCTAAAAATCCTGTGGGGCAGGACCTTTTTTGACAAAGGGAGACACTGTAGCACTGACTTTAAATTACTCGTCCAAGATCACACAGCTATTAGGGGGAAAAGCCAGAATTACAATCCAATCAGGCTACCTACTTAACCAGTAAATTATCTTGTGTAATAAGGTCCTAATAAATGGCAGTTATTAGTACTGCGAAAACAAATACTGGGAGAGATGTGGGAGAGGTTATAGGAAAGAATTGAGTGTGAGCGAAATTGCTGTTTTCCGGGAGGCGAATGGCAACTCCAGTGTTAGGCTCTGAAAATGTGTGCTAAATAAATGGCTGCTACTATTATTATGCAATTGCCGTACCTAATTTGAGAGAGAAAATGAAAGAACATAAATGCAGTATTATCACTGCCCTTTATAAATTGAAAAAACAGCCGTGTGGAAAGTTAATGACATGCTCACCCTCAGTCCATCAGGGCCCGCTCCCTTAGGATATATCTCAGGGAAGCAGTCTACCTTGGTAAGCTGTATCTAAAACCAGTCTTGGCTTTGGCGGAACTTGGGTGATATTTTTGCTCTCTGGATTTTTACCATTGTCTACCATGCACACACTTTCACAGTGGAAAACTCACTTTAAAAATAAAATGAAGTGAAAACAAAAACCAATTTCTGTAAGGCAATAAGAACCACATGTCTTTTAAATGGAAAACATGCTTATTTCTCCTTTGTTTCTTGGAAGCAGCTTGCCAGACACACAGTCCACAGCTTTGAACCATTTACATAAACAGACTCGAGCCAAGGGCTTGCACGCAACAGTTAAACTGCACCCACATTGGCAACTGAATAACTTTGAGGGGCAGTGGTAAAAATTGATACTCACTTCAGTTGAATTCACCTTAAAAATTTCTCACAAAGCACACACCAGTGACATCTGTGGTAGACTGGAGCATCCCAAGTCACTCTGAGAGAAAACCCTATTGATGTTGAGATGGGGGAGAAAGGACAAAGTGGTTGCAAAAGGTATAAATCCTTCCAGGGAAATGGAATGTCCAGGAATTGAGTGGTGCAAGAGCATTTTTATCATCCACTAGAGGGCGCTACCAGTATGTATGTACACAACTTCCTCAGGAAAAGTTGAACATCGCACTCCCCTCCCCAGTTCTAAGCAGACAAAACCAATGTGATTAAGTCAACAGAATTCCACTTTTATTCTGCTTGCTTTCCCTTCATAAATCAGGTAAGGTATTTCCTCCTTATGAAGGGATTGATGGACTATGGGTTACCCTTCGTATTTGGACTCCCTTAAATTGCTGTAACCATTTGTAAAAAAACAATTTTACAATAAATGTTGTGTATTTCAACGTGCTAAATACCAAGCTTGTCCCTATGATGGTACAAAGTAACTACAAGACCACCTCCTTGCCTTCAAGTTGGAGATAAATAAAAAGCATCTGAGATAACCATGGGGCACATGAAACAAACTGGGAACTATAAACCATAGAAGATTTACGCTATTTTGCTTTACCCTGCTAAATACTATTGCTCAGTGATGAGAATATTGGCCATAGTCATTTTGGAAAGCCATTAGAGGAAGACACAGAAGGTGGTGCGACTAGAACAAGCAGAGAGGAAAGGAGAAACCAGCATTAGCAATGTCACAGAAGTAGAAATTTCACTAAGAAAAACAAATGCCTTCCTTAAAAGTTTATTTATTTATTTATTTATTTGGGGATAGGGGCAGAGAGAGAGAAGGAGAGAGAGAATCCCAAGCAGGCTCTGCACCGTCAGCGGTGTGGAGCCCGATTCCGGGCTTGAACTCGCAAACCATGAGATCGTGACCTCAGCAGAAATCAAGAGTCAGACGCTTAACTGACTGAGCCACCCAGGCGCCCCCTAATGCCTTTTACTTAATATTGCTGGCTGCGTGAACACTGATTTGGAAAACTTTTAAAAATTCACCTGCTTTAGAGACGAAGTGATAGTTCTGTCTCTCCTACTGTAATAGGTGGGCTTTTCGTATTTTCTGAAGCTGTTATCTGTAGTGGGTTGTGTTCTGTCTATTGGTTCCTTTGTTTTTTCCCTAACGGAGTAGACTCTGAAGCAAGCCACCTCTTAGGAACTCAGATCCTCACCTTGTCCTGCCTGATCCTGGACGTAGTAGGGGTTTGCTCTAAGAACAGTAAACACATGGCACTGTCCCACTTGCGTGGGTCATGTATCAGTGCCCAAGGAGTGAAGTTTGACACTGACCACTTGAACTGAGGGAACCAATCTGGCTGTAACATCTCCCGGTGTTTTCCCATGGACTATGAGCGGAAATTTGCTATGAACAATTGTATTTTATTAAAAGTCAGGGGTGCCTGGGTGGCTCAGTCAGTTAAGTTTCGACTCTTGGTTTTGGCTCAGGTCATGATCTCACAGTTTGTGAGTTTGAGCCCCATATCAGGATCCATGCTGCTAACAGTGTAGAGCCTGCTTGTGATTCTCTCTCCCCCTCTCTCTCTGCTGCTCCCCCTGCTCATGATCTCTCTCTCAAAATAAATAAATAAAAATAAATAAAAGTTAATTTTCAAGTAGTATTTGAAATGTAACAGAATTTTTTTTTTGGAACAAGATCTAGTATACATGTTTTCAAGTATTAAAGCGTAATATAATTTCACTATTATTATTTGGGAAAAAAAGATTATTTTATCATAATTACTTTTCTTTAAAACTATCACTGGGGCACCTGGGTGGCTTGGTCATTTAAGCATCCGACTTTGGCTCAGGTCATGATCTCATGGTTCATAGGTTCAAGCCCCGCATGGGGCTCTGGGCTGACAAGCTAGCTCAGAGCCTGCAGCCGGCTTCTGATTGTGTGTCTCCCTCTTTCTCTGACCCTCAACTGCTTGCACGCTGTCTCTCTCAAAAATAAATAGAAACATTAAAAAAAATCACCACTTTTTACTTATATTGAACAATTGTTTCTTCTGTCATACTACTTAGGAAAATGCTACTTTCTTGTTAAATTAATATGTGCAGACAAGCATTTACTCATTACACATCAACATGACCTCCTTATAAGTCATCACTCTTAATATTTATGGCCTAAGGATGAAGTAGTCGGGGTGAGTCACATATTTACACTTAGCCCAGAGTTTAAGAAAAAAATTAATACCATAATTTCCCTT
Source organism: Panthera leo (assembly GCF_018350215.1). Taxonomy (NCBI): domain Eukaryota; kingdom Metazoa; phylum Chordata; class Mammalia; order Carnivora; family Felidae; genus Panthera; species Panthera leo. The sequence continues at coordinate 48,331,548 of NC_056685.1, forward strand.
GAGTAATGGAAAAGATTGTTGCACATCTATTTTCTGGGTCAGTATTTTTCCAGCCATTCCACAGAGCCCAAGTGTCAATCAAGGCTTCTTCAGATTTTCTTGAAAGGAAGAAAAATAGGGGAAGTTATGATGGATCCTTAATTTTAGAACAATTGTCTGCTACTTTAAGAGAACACAGCCAGGAGTGCCTGGCTGGCTCAGTCTGTTAAGAATCTGACTCTTGATTTCAGTTCAGGTCATGATCTCACGGTTCGTGAGTTCAAGTCCCATGTAAGGCTCCACACTGACAGTGTGAGATTCTCTCTCTCCCACTCTCTCTGCCCCTCCCCTGCTCATGTGCAAGCTCTCCCTCTCTCTCTCAAAATAAAGAAATAAATTTTAAAAAGAGAGAGAGTTCTCTGGGAAGGTTACTCTTCTGGACAGTGGAAAATAGAAACCAGTGGTATAAACTTTGAATGTTTGAAATAAATGAAAGTGAACTAAATTTCCCAAGCAACAGGGCCCCAGACATGTTACCCAGCAAAAAAAAAAAAAAAAAAAAAAAGAGAGAGAGTCTGGTGTTTATAAATGAAGCGAAAGCAATGAAGTTCAGGAAAATGCCAACAGGGTCTATGAGGAAATAACAGAGAGTCAGTCTCTGGAAAATGTAGGAATAATTGAATAGTATTTATAATTTATATTAAAAAAAATTCATGGTACATTACTTTTGGCATCCTATCATCTAAATAAGACATCTGGAATAAATAAATTCACTGAAGGCAAATGATATGATTCACATAAATTTTATTAGTAGTTATAATGATCCTCTCTGGTGATTTTTCGAGATAAATACTGCTATGGAGTGAATTGATTTTGAATTAATATTGATATTGAAGTCCTAACCCCCAGTGCCTTTGAATATGACTATATTTGGAGATAAGGTCTTTGCAGATGGTCAAGTTAAGATGAAGTCATTAGGACGGGCCTTAATCCAATATGACTGCATCCTTATAAGAAGAGAAATTTGAATGCAGGGACAGACACATACAGAGGGAAGATGATGTGAAGACATGGAAGACCACTATCCATAAGCCAAGGAATGCCTGAACCACCAGAAGCAGGAGAGAGGCCCAGAACAGATGCTGCCTCACAGCCTCAGAAAGAATCAACTGTGCTGTTGACACCTTGATCTTAGACCTCCAGCCTCCAGAGTGGACCGATGATATATCTCTGTTGTTTGAGCCACCCCGTTTGTGGTGCCTGGTTATGGTAGCCCCAGAAAACAAATACAGATATGTTTTCCTAATCCCAGTCTGTTGGCTTGCCATTTAGTTGCTGAGCCTTCCTGGCAATCAACAGAGCACAGAAGTTGTGTCCAGATTGCCTTTATAGTCAACTACCTGATCTGGGTCTAAACCTTCTCACACTGCCACCCATCTAAGGCAAGTTCCTTTTAAAATGTGCCAGAACGATACAATTAGAAGGGCAAATCTGTTGTAAAAACTCACATACTGCGTGACGAAGTGAAACAAATGCTACTTTGATTACCGCTCCTCATAAAGGAGGCAGTGGCCTCAATAAGCAGAAAAGAATCAAGGGTGGACTGTATTTCATTTTCTTCCAGGAAAATCTGGCCAATAGCTAGAGTAGCCTGATTTATAAGAATTTAGCAGAATGTAAAAATAAAACAAAAACAAACACAGAAACAAAAACCGCTGGAATTAACCAGAAGCTACCCTGGATATCCACTGATGGGCAAGGAACACAGCAAGTCTTCTGGTGCTTCTATTTACATGGCGGGTCATTCATCTCCTACTCAGCAGGGAAATCAATGTAGGTTAAAACTTGCCTCAGTCATGCTCAACAGTCATGTTTATAAACATTATTTCTGTGTATTACTTAGGAAAGATGACGACTTAAACACTCTCATGCAAACAGAATTTTTACTATCACAATTTTTAAAATTATATTAAGCTTCAAGAATGGGTCTGTCCTGATATTTGATGGCAAAGCTTTAGAGAAGCTAATTTAACTGAAATTACAGTATCATATGTTTTGTTTTTTGAAATGTTAAGTTACACATGCTTAGGCTCAATCCTTGCTCCACAAAGAGACTTGGAAAAGAAACTGAATAGCATATGTATAAAATGGTAAGTTGTGATGAGAAGCTGAGCTAAGAGATATTCAGGGGGAAAAAGAAAGAAAGAAAGAAAGAAAGAAAGAAAGAAAGAAAGAAAGAAAGAAAGAAAGAAAGAAAGACCAAACAAGGACACTTCGGTGAAGGAAGGGAAAAAAAAAGCAATCATACTAATAGACTATCTAAAGTAATCTAACACCAACCACTAAGTTTTTTCATCTTTCATTTTCCCGTAAGGGTCTATGATGCATTGTAACTATCAGAAAGATATGCACACACCTGGTGCCACCTTGTGTAGGTGTGAACAGAATCCGCCTGTTGGAAAATAAAGGATTAAAAAAAATGAAATTAGAGAAAATGACACATAAAAGGACAACTTGAGTTTCCAGCAATGCAAATATACTGCTAAGATCATCAACCCTCCAGCATAGTCCTTCCGGGCTGTGTTTTCACAGGAAAATGAGGGTGGAGAGAATCACAAAAGTCTTGGCTCCCATCCATCCCTGTGGCCTGCTAACACAGGCCCAGCTCCCTAGAGCACTGGAGTCTACTGGAGTTGCTGCCAGGAGATCTGCTGTCATGAAAATGGAGCAGGAAGGAGAACAAGCAGTGTGGCTGGGCAGAATAACTGCCCAACCTTCTGGTCCTGGAAGGGGTTGGCGTTACAGAGGGGAGGGGTTTCTTTCTCATTGGGAAGCACTGGGTTGGACGTGCCTAGTAGTACCTACCAGTTATTTTGTCTGGCATTTATAGCTTTCCCCATTCCTGGGGTCACTGCAGTGCCCCAGGGACTCCAAAAGCAGCCAGTTGTTATTCTCATTAAGGTTATGATGCGGTTTATGCTATAGAGCGGAATTCTTAACCATTCTTGTGTAACGTACCATTTTGGCATAGACTATAAACCAATTCTCAGAATAATAATAATATATGGGGGCACCTAGGTGGCTTAGTTGGTTAAACATCAGACTCTTGATTTTGGCTCAGGTCATGATCTCACGGTTCATGAGATCAAGCCCTGCACTGGGCTCTGTGCTGTCAGCACAGAGCCTGCTTGGGATTCTCTCTCTCCCTCGCTCTCTGCCCCTCCCCCACTTGCATTCTTTTACTCTCTCTCTCAAAATAAATAAACATTTAAAAAACATAAAAGACATATAATTACAAATAACACCAACTAGGTTGAGAAAGTACTATTAAAATATTTAAAAATACTAACATCCTATTATAAAAATATTATTAAAAACAAATTTGTGATATAGCAATTACACGCTTCTTTGTTAACATTTTAAATAAGAACTAGTCACAAGTTTGATAATTACCTAAAAATTATCATAATCTCAGTTTTTTTTTAAAGATTTTAAGTCATCTCTACACCCAACGTGGGTCTCGAATTTACAACCCCCGAGATCAAGAGTTGGACGCTTTACTGACTGAGCCAGCCAGGTGCCCCATAATCTCAGATTAATTGTGAATATAAATGACATTTGAAACATCAGCAACAATTGACAGGACTGCAAATATCTGTGATTTCTGTTGGTGACAAAGTCTGACAACAATACTGTGCTATGTATCTACATTCACAACGGAAGGCGGTGCTAGATTTCACTTAAATAAAATTTAAACGTTAGTGGAAATTAAGACGAAATGTATTCCCATCCAAGTTCACAGACCCTCTGAAATCTATCCGCTGGCTGCTTGGTGGGTCTGGCCCTCAGGTTAAAAACTACACTATAGAGGTATACCTACCCTGATACAGAAGTTTACCACAAATAATGACAATATCACAACAGTTTTTAAGCAATTGTATTATGATGACCCACTTTTAAGAAGTGCTAATTTAATCTCTGTCTCTCTGATGATTTGGAAGTCACTTCAAAATCTCGTAGTGTGCCCAGAAGTAACACTGTGAGAACCAAATACTGTTGGCCTGAAAAGGAATGCTTGTGAATGAAATTGCTGGGGTCAGAAAACCTGTAATGGATGTTAGTGTTTTCTTTTTAAACCAGGGTAGGCAACAAATTAAGCAAGAATGGATGATGTTCTCAATGTGCTATGAGCCTTCAGGAAAAAAAAGTAGAGTGTGTTGATCAATATAGTTCATAGGACAGCATAGTTAAAGCTTAGTGAGATTCTGAAGTTATTCAGAAGTTCCTTCAAACTTCAACCCTGCCACTCACGTTTGGCAAGTCATTTTACTTCTCTAAATTTTAGTTATCTGAGATGCCGAAGGGAGATAAAAATAGTGCCCATCTCAGAAATACTAAGGGACCAAATGAGATAAAGTCATAGAGTACCCCTGTTGTGAAATGAGCAAACAAGGGTCGGCCACAGATCTAACATCTCAACCTGTCTTCCCTTTCAGCTTCTTTTCTTGGATCCGCTCTAGATTCTCCCCTTTAGTGGATATGCTCTGCTTTTCATTCTGGACTCCAGGTCTCCTCAGCTTAAAAAAGCAGGAAGAGATGGAAGAGGCCGCTTAGATTACATAAGGCAGATGCTCAGGGCATACCAGAATAGCGTAAAATTATTTGTAGTCAGCAGATAAGAGTGTAGGTCTGGTATCAGCTCTAAAATATTTTGTGATTTGGGGAAATATTTTACAATCCAGCCACCCCCAGTTTTGCTTTGCCAAAATGTCACAAGGGACGTGCAAGAAGCTTGAGAACTAGCAAGTAATTTTTCATGCAAATTCCCACCCGTTGGGGCTGACTTGAAGAATGTAATTTATCGCCCTTCTTGCGAAACAACCATATTCCTGTTTCATGAAAATATGGTACTATAACTGATCAACTGCATTCTGTCCCTAAAATAGTAGGCCTGAACGTACCAGGAGTGTCTCTTTTTTGCCCCTTTTGGTTCTTACCTTACACTTAAAGATACAGAAATTTAAAATAAAGCAGAGCAGAACTCTAACTCCAAAACACATGAGCTAGGGAATGAGAGTTTGGGCTGCTTATTTAAAGAAGTTGGGCTTTCCTTTCTTATCCTGGTGAGATGCAGATGATTGCATCTGCTGATGGGGAAATTTTGCTTTCCCATATTTTTTTGTCACTTTTTGAGAACGTGTTGTCAAACCTAGAGAAAAGCTATGAAAATAGAATAAATAGCTCTTATATACTCTTTATTAAAATCCACTCATTGTTTACCCTTTGTCTCATTTATTTTATCATTAACTCTCTTCTCTCTATAGCTAGACGGACGATAGAGAAATAGATAGATATAGATTGCTCTCTCTCTCTCTCTCTCTCTCTATATATATATAGCTACACACAGAATACTTATACATATATTCACATTTTCCAGTACCATTAGAGAGTAAGTTGGAGATATGCATTCTTACCTCTAAATATATCAATATTTATACTTAATAATAAAGATATTTTGTAACATGCCAATACAATTATCAATATCAGAATTTTTTTTTAATTTTTTAATGTTTACTTATTTTTGAGAGGGGGGTGGGAAGGGCAGAGAGAGAGGGAGACACAGAATCCGAAGCAGGCTCCAGGGTCCGAGCTGTCAGCACAGAGCCCGATGTGGGGCTCGAACTCACCAACCAGGAGATTATGACCTGAGCGGAAGCCGGACGCTTAACCTACTGAATCACCCAAGGCGCCCCTCAATATCAAAAAAATTTAACATTGATACAATATTATCTAATCCACAGTTCATATTCAAATTTCTTCAGTTGTCCCCATGGTCCAGAGTCTGATCCAAGAGCAAACATTCCATTTAGTTGTTACATATCTTAACTCTCTTTTATTTTTTATTATTTTTTAATTTTTTTAAATGTTATTTATTTTTGAGAGAAAGAGAGACAGAGTGTGAGTGGGGGAGGGGCGGAGAGAAAAGGAGACACAGAATCTGCAGCAGGCTCCAGGCTCTGAGATGTTAGCACAGAGCCCACGGTGGGGCTTGAACTCAAAAACCGCAATATCATGACCTGAGCCGAAGTAGGATGCTTAACAGATTGAGCCACCCAGGTGCCTCATCTTTTCTCTCTTTTAAATTGTAATACTTCCTCAGTCTTTAAAAAAAAAATATTTCAAGCCTTTGACATTTTGGGTTTTTTTGTTTGTTTGCTTATTTTGTTTTTTGTATTATTTATTTATTTTGAGAGAGGGAGTGCTTTTGCACACCAGTGGGGGAGGGGGAGAGAGAGGGAAAGAGAGAGAATCTCAAGCGGGCTCCATGCACTGTCAGTGCAGAGCTCAACACAGGGCTCAAACTCATGAACTGTGAGATCATGACCAGAGCCGAAGTCAGGAGTCAGACGCTTAACCAACTGAGCCACCCACGTGCCCCAAGTCTTTGACATTTTTGAAGAGCACAAAGCATCTTAAAGAGTATACAGTTTTCAAAGAGGGACAGACTAACATGTCCCTCGATTGGATTTGTCTAATATTTCTTCATGGTTAGACTCAGCTTATGCACTTGGGGGCAGAAATGCCACAGAAATGCTATTGTGTCTTTCTCAGTAAATCACATCAGAAGACACAGGTTGTTGGTTTGTCTCATCATCGGTGACGGTAACTTTATTCATTTCATTAAGAGGGCGATTTTCAGGCTTCTCCACTGTAAAGCTGTTATTTTTCCATTTGTAATTAATAAATAATTGGGGGAAGATGCCTCCAAACTATGTAAATATCCTGATTCTCATCAAGCTTTGACCCATCAGTTTCAGCATCCACGGATGAGTTGCCCGAATCAATTAATACTATAAAGCTGCCCAAATGGTAGCTTTCTAAATCTGCCATTCTTTCTGCACATAGTAGTTGACATTCTGTTGTAAGTTTTGGTTTATATTGTCATGCACACATATATTCTTATTTTATTCAATGGGTTTTAATCCATTACTATCAATATTTATTTTGTCTCAGAATTGGCCAGTGTGAGCCCTCTCAACTGCTTCCTGTGCTCTTTGACAGGCCCCTGTCATCTGTTGAGCATGACCATGAAAGTACTTCACTCTTTTGCATAATATGCGGCCCTGCTAGTACAAAAATATCTTTAGTTCTTACATAAAGATGATTCATTTTACTTTTACAGGAAGGAGAATAATGATTAATGACTGATTTCACCATATATACATAATATATTATACTAATATATAATATATATATATATTATATCTTCTTTTTAAAATTATATTTAGGGGCACCTGGGTGGCTCAGTCAGTTGAGTATCTGAATTCGGCTCAGGTCATGACCTCGAGGTTTGTGAGTTCAAGCCCCGCATTGGGCTCTGTGCTGATAGCTCAGAGCCTGGAGCCTGTTTCAGGTTCTGTGTCTCCCTTTCTGCCTCTACCCCCACTCACACTCTAATTCTATAAAAAATAAACATTAAAATTTTTTTTAATAAACAAATAAATTAAATTATATTTAGTTTTTTAGGATTTTCAGTTTTCTTTATGTTATTGATTTCAGATATTTCTTTATATTTATTGATATAAGAACAGATCGGACCCCCTTCCTAAAAGAAAGAAAGAAAGAAAGAAAGAAAGAAAGAAAGAAAGAAAGAAAGAAAGAAAGAAAGAAACAACAAAGCATTCTAGCCAAGTTTATCTTCCTGAGTATGAAAAAAGAAAGACTTTGGATCTTGGCCTGAGACAAGGCAGGAAAATTGTGATAATTCCACTGTTTGTATAAGAATGAAGAGAACATTAGAGATTTCCTTAAATTTTGGAAGATGGACACAGAGAAAAATGACCATAGGTCCTTCACATCTTTGACAAAGTTTTCTTTGTATAGAACTGTGAACATGCTTCATTATAATGGCTGAGAATACTTTCTCTGTAGTTGAGCAGGTTTTATTTGTAGGGTTCTATACATACAGTAGCACATTTATTCCATTTTCATTTTAAATCGTTTTCTTGATAGAGTATTGAAAAAAGTAGTGTGAGAGTGTTGATTTCACAGAAGCTCAGGACAAAGCACTACGACCCTTGTTGGGCAGCACAGTAACACTGTCTGGCCGAGGCCACTTCGAGGCCAGCTAGAATGCAGGACACAAGACATGTGTGTATGCCACTGACACGTGGCTCTTTTAAGCCCACATTTTGGGAAACTTCTGTAAAGGCTCCATCCATAAAGGAAACCTGAAAGAATTATACAGTGGAAGATTTGCAGGATTTGGAGTGTCACATCAGATATGTTATTTAACCTTTTAATCAAAATTTCATCATCTCTAAAACAGGGATGATGATACTTACCTTACCTATCCCACAGGGTATTATAATAATCAAAAGAAAATCTGCACAATAAAATACTTTGCAGGAGACAGAGAGTCATATTACGATCACACTTTGTCCAAAGATGTTTGAATTTGAATTTGTCCAAAGACAATATATTAAGTGCTGGAAATTAAGAATCCATTTCCCCCCATCACATGGATGGTAGCATAGTAGAAACAGAAATTTAAGAACTGAGTTGGAAGAATCCTGGGATGCTCAACAAGCATTAAAGCTATAGGGAATAATGCTTCTTCTTTTTTTTTTTTTTAATTTTTTAACGTTTATTTATTATTGAGAGACAGAGAGACAGAGCATGAGCATGAGCATGGGAGGGGCAGAGAGAGCAGTAGACACAGAATCTGAAGCAAGCTCCAGGCTCCAAGCTGTCAGCACAGACCCTGACGCGGGGCTCAAACTCACAAACTGCGAGATCATGACCTGAACCAAAGTTAGATGCTTAACCGACTCAGCCATCCAGGTGCCCCGACAGGAAATAATGCTTCTTACAAGCAGAGCCATCACTGACTATTTATCTGGTATAAATAAAGTACGTCACCACATCACACAGCAAAACTTCCATGTATGGACCATCCTAAGGAAAACCCCAGAATCCACGAAAGTGTGTTCTTTGGAGCCCATTTATCTTTCCTTTAAGTACTCTCCTTTCTCCAGGGTAAGCCAGTCACTGAGAGTTCCTCATGTAGCGCAAAGACCTGCTCTCCATGTGCTCTGGACATCCTTTCTACCTTCTTCTCAATTACATTTTGCCTGTTTAGGAACCAGTCAGATTCTCTTCACTTGGTGTGAATGACTGGTGTACTCAATTAATTCTCCTAGAAGTACATGCATTTTAGCAAGAGATTTTGGAGATTCATTCACTTGATATTTCTCGAGCACCTATTCTATATCAGGCCCTATGTTAGGAGTTTAGACTCTGATTACGCACAAGAGAAAACAGTCTCTGCTATCATATAGTTACGGCCCAGTAGTAGAAAAAAATAATTTAGGGGTGCCTGGATGGCTCAGTAGATTAAATGTCTGACTCTTGGTTTGGGCTCAGGTCATGATCTCACAGTTCATGAGTTCTAGCCCCACACCAGGCTCTCTGCTGTCAGCACAGAACTCGCTTTGGATCCTCTGCCCCCACCCTCTCTGCCCCTCCTCTGCTTGCTCTCTCTTTGTCTCTCTCAAAATAAATAAGTAAACTTAAAAAAAAAAAGAAAAAGAATCAATAATATCAGTAACAATCTAATAATAACGACAAACCATATTGTTGAGCACTTACTAATTACAGGTTTGTTCTGTTTACATGAAAAATTTCCCCCTAAAACATGGATATCTGTATCTGTATCTATATCTAATCTATATCTATATCTAATCTATATCTATATAGATTTCTATATATCTATACCTATATTTATGTCTCCTGTTGTTATTACCATTTCACAATTTTTAAAAGTAAGTCTTGTGAAGCTTAAGTAACTTTCACACAGTAACTACCTGGCAGAGGCAGAATTTAAGCCCAGTCTGTCTTCAGTATCTGTATTCTTGGTAAGGAAAGTAGAGAATGCTGGAAATATACTCTAGCCCACACCAGGGGTAGAAATGAAAGACTTTCCTGAGGAAGTGTTATCTGAACTAAGACATGAAAGATGAGATACTGCCTTCATCAAAATGAGTCTCTTATGAAGCTTTCAAGGTCCTTACATAGGACAATGGTAGGGCGATGGAAGAGAAACGTTTGGAGGCAGAGGAACTAAAATGTCATCATGGAAATGACCACCCACTTTGGTTATGCACCAAGTAGACACAGGGCCACACACAGCCCGGACAGGGCACTGTCACCAGGAGAAAGAATGGGGTGTGCCAATGAGAATAAGGGGAAAAATCAGGAGATCTAGTCTTCCAGAACACCGATATAATCCTCCAGCTAAGAAGTCTGAAAACAGAGACTCCAAGGCCCCATTAGTCTTTCCTCCCACTTTTAGAGGCAACTGCCACAGCACTGTTTCCCGGGCAAAGGGATAATGAGGTTTGCTTCACACATCAAAGTGTTAGGGGCTAATATGGATGGAAGTATCAGAGTGGGGAAAGGAAGCAAAAAAAGGTTTTGCTTTCCATGTTCAAGAAGATCTCGATCTTAAGGAGGGAAAATAAAGTATGAAGAATATGAAAAAGCACAACTGAATTTACCGTACAGTTATAACTATATTTCTGGGCTCTGAGAGATTATCTAGTCCAAATCCCTTAGTTGGCAAATGTGAAAAGAGACCCATAAAGAAAAGTCTTGCTTCTGGTCACATAGCTACTGACTGGCACAGGTCCCTTTACAATATAGTGCTAGGCCTTTAAATCCTATAATATACATTTGTATTGTGAACAATTTAAATTCTTACCATTATCAGTAGCTCTATAGAGAGATATTCAGGTAAGCCTAAATTTTTGCTAAGTATTTCGACAAATTTTGCTGAAACAAATAATGAGGATCCCCAGCTTCACAGTGGCATGGCATTTCTGCCTTCTGTTTGAAATATGACAGGTGCGCCTGGGTGGCTCAGTCGGTTGGGCGTCCGACTTCAGCTCAGGTCACGATCTCGCGGTCCACGAGTTCGAGCCCCGCGTCGGGCTCTGGGCTGATGGCTCAGAGCCTGGAGCCTGCTTCCGATTCTGTGTCTCCCTCTCTCTCTGCCCCTCCCCCGTTCATGCTATGTCTCTCTCTGCCTCAAAAATAAATTAAAAAAAAAAACGTTAAAAAAAATTAAAAAAAAAAAAAAGAAATATGACAGATGTGGGTAGACATCACAAGCACTTTCCTTTCGCTGTGAGCCAACAATGCCAGAAGCACTACACGAACCTGAGCAGACACCGCCCCTGCCAGGTGGCCTGATATTCAAAAACGAGAAAGGAATAGCATAATAGGAAAAGTCGGTGACTCAGGCTGAAGGGAAGGAGGGATGAGGATTAACATTTATAATTTCATTTTGTGACTCATAGGACCATCTTTCCTAGATTGTATTGCAAATGGTGCCAGCTAATTTTTTAAATGGATATATTGATTTGACACAAAAAGGACAGATGACCCAAAAGAACTAAAATTCAACATGGATATGAAGAACCAGCCTAGAAAGAAGAACTACTGTCAGTAGAGAATAGGAAATAAATCTGGACTAGGAAAGGAAGAAATTTAATAGTCAGATGGTCTCTGATGCAATTCAGATCTTCTCAGTGGGAGTGCATCATAGGGTCTAGACAGAAAAATATAATATCATTCTAGGTCTTTCAAATAGATGGCATTTAATAGAAGGAACTTGTTATTCAAAGTGATAGAAGAACTGGAAAACCAATTAGGAGATGGAGAGGCAACAGCAGAAAGCTATAACACCAACCAGAGCTGAAAGGACAATGGGAGGAAACAAGGAAGGCCTAGCATCTGGAACCTTCCAAAAGGAGCCAGAGTCAGTGGAGACTGCCTCTGGGAGATGGGATCATGGAGGGAGGGGCTTTTTTTTTTTTTTTTTTTTTTTTGAGGTAATTAGAACTCTAGAGGAAATGTAGCTACCACAGGAGACATAAAAAGAAGCAGACAGAGAGAAAGAGGGAGAAATATTGTGGTTTTCCTCTTTCTTACCCTTCAATCTTCTGCCACTGCCTCTCACTGGCCAAATATACTAGTAAAGCAAAGGACAAAGGAGCCTAGAAAATGTAATTCCATTTGAAACAGAGAAGAATTTGAATTTGAAACAGAAAAGGATTTGACTTTGAAATTTGAATTTGAAACAGAAAAAGGTAGAAATAAATCCAAAATTACACAGGTAGTTGACCAGAACTCAGCACATTTAACACAGTCTGACCCTAACAGATGCTGTTCCATTGATCTCTGAGCAAGTCCTGACTGAAGCCAGTTTTCCACTAGGACCTTGGTTACTGTGGGGTCTAGATTTGCCCATTCTCCCCTCTGGTGCTTCTGAAGTAAGCTCCAAATTCACCATCTATTTACCAAACTTTAAAGTGTTTGGACCATGATAAAGTTCAGCTCCAGCTCACCACAAGAGTCTACTCTGAACCTGCTACATTTTTCTAGGACCCTGACAGCCTAAGCAGGTCTTACTAATTCCCTCTTTCAAGATACATGAGCAATCCTGAACTCTCAAATTTGGACCAGAATACTGATCCAAAATGAACTGATCACCTGGCATCTCAGTGCGGCCATCAACAGGATGTCCTTCATGGCCACCAGTGAGTGTCCCTGACTCAGTTTCCCCAACCACCAGATTGGACTTCCTTGATATGCTCAACAGTGCCTGCCTTCTTCATCTGAAGGCTGTCAGCCTTGGGGCAACAGAACTACTGCACTCAGATAGCCCCTGGTTTCCACTAAGCACTAAAATTCAGTTTTCCTTCTTTCCTTCGTTAATTTGCCACCCAGGAAAGATGTTAATTAGCACAAAACAGTCAATAGGTGTATGACTGTGAATAAGATAGAAATAAAACTAAATTTGCTTTAGAAGCTCTACCCTTGGTCCCTGGAGAGACTCCAAAATAACGTTTTTGAAGTTTTCCACTGAAGTGCTCTCTCCATTAAGCGAGAGTGCTGCCCCAAAAATTTAAATGTAAGAGCACATTGTAAATAATCCTCTTGGCACTAAGGATTGTGATCTTTCTTCAAGGCTTCACACTGCTCCTCTAGAGCAGACTCTGTGCTAAATGAAAGTGAAGAACAAAGTGTACTGAAACCCCAATGGATTCTGAGGACACAGTGAGCTGCTTGACCATTTTTCCTCTCCCTACGGCACTTCAAAGCTCAAGGTGAAAGGAAGTCTCCTGGCTTCCCTGCTGAGGCTTGGTGGCATTAGTCATAGCAGGACAGCAGCCACTCAAAAACTGCAAATTACTGACTTCTGGCTCTGTATGTAAACCGTTACGGTACAACGGAAGAGACTAGATTGGAACCCCATATACCAACTGCTTCTTCTAGCCAACAATCTTTTAACTTCTGCCAAGGATTTTTTTCACTAAAATAAAGTTGCCCAGTCTCCAAAAATAACATCTGTTGCTCAGAGTAACATTTTCAAACAACACAATAAACTGTACTTCCAGAAAATATACACTCTACGTTTTCCTGAGGGACCTTGTAGAATGGATGATGGAGGGGTTCCTGGCTCCCTCATTTCCTGCTCTGCCTGCTCCTGGGCAAACAATTTTGTTGTCATGAGTGGCGGTAAGAGTTACCATGCACAAGTTACATCCAATTGCAGCAGGCAGTGACTGGGGAGGCTTTCAATGACAGCTATACCCAGATGTCTGGGGAGGGCTTTCACAAGCAGGATGTTTTTAAACTGGGGTATGGTGCCCCGGAGTTGGTTCCAGGGAGACCCAAGAAAGTTAAAAAATAAAAACGACAACGGTAACACTTTCAGCATAGCACATTGCTAGATTCCCTGAAAGTCAGCTCTGCTTTCAGGGATCACCTAACCCCTTCATTTCCAATTCCTCAGGAGTAATGGGCAATTTGCTAATCTTAGCGCTTTATCCTCTCCATCCCTCCCACTCAATCTTTTAGAGATAGGACAAAAGCAAGGAGGTATTTGGATCACAGTCTGCTCCAGGACTACAGTGAGCTCCCCTGATCACTCGTTACAGGAGGATTGGGATAGACAGGCTATGTTGGTGGTGTAGAATCACTACCACTACTGGAGAGAATTCAAGACGTTCATTTCTGTATGCACAGGGTGAAGGACTTAGCTCTATGACCCATCATTTTTCATTTGAGCAAGAGCCCCAAAGACATTTCTATTGTTACTGACCTCTTAAAAGCCTGAGAGATTGCTCTGCTGTCTGCCTGGGAAACGATGTGTGGTACACACAATGAAGGAAAGTGGCTCCCAAAAGCAGATGAGCAAAGAGGCATAGCTAGTGACCCCAGGGTTTCTTAGAGCCTAAAAAATATTGAAAAGGCATATCCACTCTCATGGGCTTGCAAGGAGAATTTTTACAAAGAAAACCTCATATTCATACAATTCTTCCAATTTAAACTAATTGCTTGATCCTATGGAAGTGTAATGCAAAGAGGATGGGAAATGTGAATTTCAGTCGGAATTCTCCCATTTAATTATGGGACTCTGGAAAAGTCACTCGGCCTTTCGGAGCTTCAGTTTCCTCATGATGATGATGATACCCACATTCCCTAATATACAGGTTATTTAAAAATTGCATTAAATTAGCATATACTAACCTGTAAAGATGTACCAAATTATAAAAGATATTGCACTTTGCTATTATCATCACTATCACCATCATGATTATTATTGAGAATGTTGTAAATAACCACCATACTGCCTGACAAAGAGCTGGACTACGTGGCTTTCAAGAACCTCCTGACCCTAAGATTCTACTATCTCATGCACTCATACTCTCTCTTACTATCTAAGGTCAAAACACCAATGAAAATACCCTGTCTTGCAAGTAAGGCAAATCGTACCAGGGAGACAATGCAGAAGCAAGACTTGCATATCCTCTCTGCCAGATGCAGAAGAGGACTTTTCTTACCTAGTGTAGGGCATGTGTAAAGATTCCTCTGGGTTAGCAGGACTTGGCTTTCTCAATTGGCACTGCCCGGAGGACCAAGCATACCAGGATTTCTCTGAGACTGTATCTCCTAGCCCAGATTGAATGCAACCCCCTGCTGGGTTGCCCTGAGAGGAATTCAGTCTCTAGACTGGCCCTCCCAGTTTGTTCCATAGTAAAATCAGAGGGGATTTAGGTTTTGCCCTGAAAGAACCCTACCCCTGCGTCAATGCCTGACTCTTCTGGAGAAGATATTTTCAAAGTTTAAAATCATCAGAATCACTTGGAGGGCTTCACAGAGATTCCTGGACCCTACCTCTAGAGTTTCTGATGTGGTAGTTCTGGGGTGGAGCCTGAGAACTTGCATTCTCAAGGTAATGCTCATGCTCATGGTCTGAGGACCACACACTGAGAGTCACTATTCTGGAGGAGCCAACATATGTGCTGGTATCTAAAATAACTGTTTATTTATTTTTAATGTTTATTTATTTATCTTGAGAGAGACAGAGAGAGTGTGCATTAGCAGGAGAGGGACAGAGAGAGAATCCCAAGCAGGCTCCATGTTGTCAGCACAGAGACCAGTGTGGGGCTCAATCTCACGAACCATGAGATCATGACCTGAACTGAAATCAACAGTCAGTGGCACTTAATCAGCTGTGCCACCCACGCACCCCTAAAATAACTGTTTTAATGTGCCTCAGAAACAAGCGGTCTTCTGAGTTGCTTCTGATGGAAGCTACAATAGAAAAAGTTGTTTTCAAGATGGGTATGAACTTTAAAAATAGGTAATCCAAATAGATTCATCCAAATAGATACTCCTTTATGGTAGACTTTTCTTTTTAACATTTTTCATAAAGACAAAATCATCGGGTATCTTTTTTGTTTGTTTTACCTCCCCTCGCCCCCAACCCCCGGCTAGGAAAGCGAATAAAGTTTTAATTGGTTCTTTGCCCAAATCAAGGCAAAAGGCTTTCAGATTGGCAACACAGATACACAATTTGTCCTCGGGAAGTTGAATAATAATTAGAAATTATGGCCTGAGAGAACGCAAGGTCAATTTTAGACCTCAGTTTTTTCCTTCATTATATCTCCAAGTTTGGCTTATGATTGCTTCCTACTTAATTAACCAATTAAGCTCCTAGCCTTTTGTTGTCACCCTCAGGGCTTCAAGGCTCCACTTTAATGAGTGTATTCCATCATAACAAAATGTGGACAAGTTCCCTAATTTCCTAAACTGTTACACCTCCTGAGATTTATGTGCTTTTTTCAGGTTCAATACGAGTGATGGGAATGCGTCCTCTCTAGTTTCAATCAGGCATCACAAACAAGAAGTGAAGTCTGAACACGGTCTAGCCTCTACCCACCCTCACTCTGCTCGCCTTGTTGGCTCCTGAGATCCTGTTCTAAGCCTGAAGATTCAGCCTCTGTCCAGCTGTAATTCATACTGGTTCCAGAACCTCAAGGAAGCCCGTGACTCCCCACACCTTTCCCACGGTAAAATGGGGCCAATATGCACCTAGACTACTTTGAAGGGTTGTTTTGATGATCAAATAAAAAATGAGATAACATGCGTAACACTTTGGAAACTGTTAAGCCTTTTTTTTTTAACGTTTTTATTTATTTTTGAGACAGAGAGAGACAGAGCATGAACCAGTGGGGGGGGGGGGGGGGCAGAGAGAGAAGGAGACACAGAATCAGAAGCAGGCTCCAGGCTCTGAGCCATCAGCCCAGAGCCCCACGCGGGGCTCAAACTCACAAACTGCAAGATCATGACCTGAGCTAAAGTCGGACGCTTAACCGACTGAGCCACCCAGGAGCCTCTGGAAACTGTTAAGCCTTAAAATCAGCAAGGTTTCAGAGTGTGTGGGTGGCTCAGTTGGTTAAGTGTCTGACTTTGGCTCAGGTCATGATCTCGTGGTCCATGAGTTTGAGCCTTGCATCAGGCTCTGTGCTGACAGCTCGGAGTCTGCTTTGGATTCTGTCTCACTTTCTCTCTGCCCCTCTCCCATTCACACTCTCTTTCTCTCAAAAATGAATAAACATGAAAAAAAATATATTTTTTTTTTATCGGCAAGGTTTCTTTCTTTTTGGTATCAAGTTATGGGCACAGTGTATTCCCAGTGATTGGATTGTTAGTTCACCCTGGTCTGCATTCGCAGCCGGCTCCCTGTGAGCTGTTTCTCAAATGTGTGCTGCTGATTCCTACTTGCAGACTGACAAAATAGGTGATGGTTCCATGCCACGCACTACCACCATAATGCTAAAATTTCTCTGCTATGGAATAGTTTATAAAGTCGCTTCTAAATACATGACCTCTCTTAACCTTTAAAATCCTGTAAAGTTATTGTTATTTTCCCATTTACAGATGAGGAAGCAAAGATGCAGATTATCAGTCTTCCCAAGTAGAGAGGCAGAACAGAGTCCTCTCAAAAAGTCCAAGGTCTCCCCATATCTAAGATGGCTCTCTTCTAGCAAACCAAATTTAAATGAAAAACAGATAGGTAGGTAAGTAGATAGATAATAGATGGATGGTTGATGGATGGACAGACAGATAAATAGCCAACTAAAGGATGTGTTCTGCTGATACACTAAAGCCTTCTTCTTTATACAATAACATTATTTTAATGATTTGGGGGCGGTGTGCAGCGGGGGTGGGGAGAGGTTTGATTTAATTTTCAACAGAGATCCCAAGGCAGGAAAATAAAACAAAAGAATAGGAGTTCTGACTTGCCAGTGAAATGAGCCATAAACTCTAACTTAAACCTGTAAGGGTTAAAGTAGTGAGGTGAAGGGGCACCTGGGTGGCTTAGTCGGTTAAGCTTCCGAATCTTGGTTTTGACTGAGGTCATGATCTCATGGTTTGTGGGTTAGAGCCTGACATGGGGCTCTGCACTGACAATGTGGAGCTTGCTTGGGATTCTCTCTCCCTCTCTCTTTGCCCTTTCCCTGCCTGCTCTCTCTCTCTCTCTCTCTCTCAAAATAAATAAACAAAAATAAATAAATAAATAAAGTAGTGAGGTTTAAATGGTTTCAGCTCATGAAGGGTTCTATAAGAGGTAACCTATAAAGACATCTGTAGTATTCCTTCTAGATAAAAGGGCTCCCTTTCAAATGTGTACAGAATCTTATTTTCATGTGTTCCTAGCCAGACATTCATGTGACACCAATTCCTGGGCTATACTAAACTTCCCCCTTTTAATAATTAACCAACACTTCTTAGGGAAAGCAGGAGGTGGAAACTTTCACAGAAGCCAGATGTAACATAATGAAACCAGGGGAACACACATCAACACATCATTCACTTTGAAGTGTGTGTGTGTGTGTGTGTGGGGGGGGGGCGCATATTGTGTGTATCAGGGATCTAAAATGAAGGAATTCTGGGGAAAACAGATGTTACGACCCAGCTTACAAAGTGTTTTGTATTGTTAATTATTGTCAAGCCCACCGCATTTAAAAGTGACATATGCAGACATGGAACGAGCACTCAACTGAATTCAACTACTTTAATAATAATAAGACCTAGAACCACTTTAACTTAAAGATACAATTTTATTTAAATAAAATCAGCGTTCTAAATCATTTTACAATAAATATTGACAGTAAGCCCTAATGGACTATGGACATGAATGACAATGATTTGTTACTGTGGGTTCATTCATAGTAACAAATGTGCCACTCGGTGTGGGATAGGGATGAATTTCATCGGAAACTCTGTACTTTCAATTTAGCTGTGAACATAAGACCACTCTAAAAACTAAAGTTGAGGGGTGCCTGGGTGGCTCAGTCGGTTGAGCGTCCGACTTCGGCTCAGGTCATGATCTCGCGGTCCGTGAGATCCCTGTTCGAGCCCCACGTCGGGCTCTGTGCTGACAGCTCGGAGCCAGCAGCCTGCTTCGGATTCTGTGTCTCCCTCTCTCTCTGCCCCTCCTCCGCTTGTGCTCTGTCTCTCTCTCTCAAAAGTAAGTAAACGTTAAAAACAATTAAAAAAACCCCTAAAGTCGATTTTAAAAAAGAAACATCCATAATCTTTTCAAAGGCATACTTTCTGGAGTAGTGTGGTCTTCAGGATCATTGCTGCCAAGTGCTTCTTACAAACAAGCAGGGGCCAGTGGGCTTCCAATCTCTGAGTACAATATACTGGTCTGGAGGCTAGACTCTAGTTTAACTTTTGGTGATAGACTTTTGCTCTGAATAAACTATTTTGTAGGACATACAATGGGAAGCCACATTGTAAGGAAGGCTGCAGAATTCTGCAGTATTAAGGCACTCTGGATCAAAATGACATTTCCAGCTCTCACTGAAGACACCAGTTTCCCATATACTTGGCGTCCTAACTACCTTAGGTCCCTAAAGAGAAAATGGCCCCAAACAACCACTTTTTAAAAATCTAAACACTTGGGCAGCCTGGGTAGCTAACTTGGTTGAGCATCTGACTATTAATTTCAGTTCAGGTCACGATCTCATGGTTTGTGAGATCGAGCCCTACATCAGGCTCTGTGCTGACAACACAAAGTCTGCTTCAGATAGTCTCTCTCTCTCTCTCTCTTCCTCTCTCTCTGCCCCTCCTCTGCTCTCTCTCTCTCTCTCTCTTCATCTGTCTCCCAAAATAAATAAATAAACATTTTTTTAAAAATCTAAAATCACTTCCCTAACAACCAAGGAAGTAGAAATTACCTTTTTCTTTTACTACCTGAATGTGAGCATAAAGCTCTTGTAGACATTTAAGGAAACCTTAGAAAACCTCAGCTACACATACAGGTGATTCTCTTTGATTTCACAACACAGAGATTATCACTGCAGTGACATGAATGACGATTTTCAGGACTCGCGGCTTAGAAAGATCACTGCAGTGTGATGCTCCTGTCTTGTTTTGGGATGTGTGCGTCCACCTAGTTAGGAAGATGTAGTCAAAGCTGGTAACTGGAGCTGGCATTTGACCTTCTTGCTGTGTTATGTTTGAGTTCAGTAATACCATTCATTTCTTCTCTGCCCTGTGGCCTTCTGATTTTTCCCTACATGCCAAGACCTTTGGTTTACTGTACATATGATACATAGTAGACATTGAACAAATATTTTCATTTAAAGATTACCGAAATGAATGAATGAATGAATGAATGAATGAATGCCAAGTGAGTTCAGAGACCAAATCATTTGAATGATTTACAGAGTCTGTGTAAGAGCAGCAGATAAGGCTGGCCTGTAGATTGCAATTAAACTGTGGGAGACCCTGAGTGGGTGGCAGAAAAGCCTCGAAGAGAAGAGCACTAAAAGTTTCTGAGTGAGACAGGAACACAATCAAACTCACTTTAGTAAGAATGCAATCAGGAGTGTTGAGCCAAAGTAAATATCTAACAGACATACTTACAAGGCAATTATTCTTTCTTTTTATTTTATATCATTACTGAATTATTTTGCGGTGTATTTTAGGTTAACCCGAAGAGATCTTAGAATTTCAATAAAATTAAATTATTCGGTTTCCTTGAGAGTATTTTGTAAGTGATATATTTCCACAGGGGGGAAAAATTAACAAACTCTAAGAGTGCAATCTACCTAAAATAATATGGGTTATTGTTTAAACACCCCAGTAATAAAACCTATGTTAGCAATTTTTTAAGTTCATTTACTTATTTTAAGAGAGAGAGAGAGAGTGTGTGTGTGTGTGAGAGAGAGACGGGGGGTGGAGAGAGAGAGAGAGAGAGAGCAAGCGAACAGGGGGCAAAGAGAGAGAGGGAGAGAGAGAGAATCCCAAACAGGTTCCACACTGTCAGTGTAAGAGCCAAATGCAGGGCTCAAACCCACGAACTGTGAGATCATGACCTGAGCCGAAGTCAACAGTCAGATACTTAACCAACTGAGTCACCCAGGCGCCCCCTATGCTAACAATTAATAGAATTATGATATGTAGTCCTCTAATTTTCATGAAATAAAGCATTTAACATGAAATAATTTTTGTTTATTCTTTTTAAGCTATGAAATAGCCTTTTTAAAAATGGATTTATTAAAGAGAGGTAATTGACATAAAAAATTCACCAGTTTAACAGGTACAATTCAATGTTTGTAGTGTAGGCAATCTTTCTGTATCTATAGATTCACCTATTGTGCAAATTTCACATTAATGGTATCATACAATATGTGATCTCTTGTGATTGGCTTCTTTCACTTAACATAATATATTCAAGGATTATCCATGTTATAGCATGTATGACTACTCATTCCTTTTTATTACTGAACATATTCCATTATATGAACATACCATTTTGTTTATCTATTCGTTGGTTTATGAACATTTGGGTTGTTTTAATTCGGGGGCTATTGTACATAATGCTGTTATAAACATCCATAAACAAAATTTTGCACCTTTATATACCTTTTCTTTCTATTGGCTATCTATCTAGAAGGAGAATTGCTTGGTCGTAGAGCAACTTGATGTTTAACATTTGAGGAGGTGCCATTTTTTTTTTCCAAAATGACTACACCATTGTACTTTCCTATCAGCTTTGTTTAAGAGTCCCAATTTGTCCACATCCTTGCCAACATTCATCATTATTTGTGTTTTTGATCACAGCCACCCTTATGGGTGAAAAATAATATCTCATTGTGGTTTTCACTTGCATTTTCTGAATGGCTAATGATGTTGAGCATCTCTTCATGTGCTTATTGTTCATTATATATCTTCTATGGAGTTCTGTCCATTTCAATCTTTTGTCCATTTTAAAACTGATTGATAATTGACATACAATATTACCTTATTATCAGGTGTACAATATAGTGATTGGGTATTTTTATATGTTATGAAATGGTCACCTCGACAGGCCTAGTTACCATCTGTCACTATATAAAGTTATTATAATATTATTGACTATATTCCCTGTGCTGTACATTACATCCCTGTGACTTAGTTATTTCATAACTGGAAGTTTGTTACTCTTAACCCCTTTCACCTATTTTGCCTAGCCTCCCATGTCCCTCCCCTCTGGCAACCACCAGTTTGTTCTCTGTATCTATGAATCTGTTTCTGTTCTCTTTTGTTTGTTTGTTTGTTGGTTGGTTGGTTGGTTTTGTTTTTAGATTTCACATATAAATGAAACCATATGGTATCTGTCTTCCTCTTACTGATTTATTTCACTTAACATAAGAAGCTCCAGGTCCATCTCCATCCATATTGTTACAAATGGCAAGATTTCATTATTTTGATGGCTGAGTAATATTCTGTTTTATATCATTTATAATATATATATATAGCCACATATTCTTTATCCATTCGTCAGTTGATGGACACTTACGTTGCTTCCATACCTTGGCTATTGTAAATAATGCTTCAGTGAACATAAGGGTGCATATATCGTTTTGAATTAGTGTTTTCATTTTCTTTAGATAAATACCCAGAAGCATAATTGCTAATAGTTCTATTTCTGAGTTTTCAAGGAACCTCCATACTGTTTTCCATAGTGGCTGTACCACTTTATATTGCTACCAACAATGCACAAGAGTTTTTCTCTGCTTTTTAAATTGGATTATTCACTTTTTAAACATTTAACATGAAGGTTTTTTTTTTTTATAAATTCTTTTACATTTATTTATTTTTGAAAGACAGAGCATGAGCAGGGGAGGGGCAGAGAGAGAGGGAGACACAGAATCAGTAGCAGGCTCCAGGCTCTGAGCTGTCAGCACAGAGCCCGATGTGGGGCTTAAACCCACGAACCATGAGATCATCACCTGAACTGAAGTTGGACGTTTAACCAACTAAGCCACCCAGGAGCCCCTATAAATTCTGGATACGAGTTCCTCATAAGATATTTGATTTGAATGTACTTTCTCCTGTTCTGTGAGCTGTTCTTTCACTTTCTTGACAATGTCCTTTGAGGCACATGTTTTTAATTTTGATGAAGTCCAATTTATCTACTTTTTTCTTTTGTCACATGTTTTCATGTCATATCTAAGAAACTATTGCTTAACCCAAATTCAGAAATATTTACTCCTAGTTTTTCTTCTAAGAGTTTATAGTTTTAGCTTTCACATTTAGTTCAATGATCTATTCTGAGTTAGACTTTATATATGGTGTGAGGTACAAGTCCAACTTCATCCTTTTTACATGTGGATATTCCGTTGTCCCAGAACAATTTGTTGGAAAAATCTATTTGTTCTTCATTGAATTATCTTGGTACCTCTGTAAAAATCAATTAGTCATAAACATAGGTTTATTTTTGAGCTCTCAATTCTATTCTACTGATTTATATCTCCATCCTTATGCCAAGTAGCATACTGTTTTTATTATTGTACCTTTGTAGTAAGTTTTTAAATCAGGAATTACAGGTTTCCAACTCTGGTCTTCTTTATCAACATTCTTTAGCTATTCTAGATCCATTGCATTTCCATATAAGTTTTAGGATCAAATATGAATGTCAGTAGAAACTCCAGATGAAATTTTAATGGGTATTGCACTGAATCACTAGAACAATTTGTGGAATACTGCCATCTTGCCATCTTAGCAATGGTAATTCTTCCAATACGTGGACATAAGTTGTCTGTTTTTTCACTTACTTAAGTATTAATTTCTCTCAGCAATGTTTTGCACTTTTCAGTGTACAAGTATGGCACTTCTTTTGTGAAATTTACACCTAAGCATTTTATTCTTTTTATGCTATTGTAAATGGAATTGTTTTCTTCATTTAATTTTAGAATTGATTGTTGGTATACAGAAACATAATAGATTTTTATAAATTTATTTTGTATCTTGAAACCTTGATGAACTTGTTTATTATTTCTAAAGTTGTGTGTGTGTGTGTGTGTGTGTGTGTGATTTTCTTATACATGGATTTTCTATATACATGAGCATGCTATCTGCCAATAAAGATTGTTTTATTTCTTCCTTTCTAATCTGGACACCTTTTATTTTAAAAATACCTTTATACCACCTTTCATATTTACCTATGCAGCTACCTTTACTGATGTTCTTTATGCCCTCATGTAGAGTCAAGTACTCCCTTGTGTTTTTTCAATTCTGCCTGCAGGATTTCCTTTAGTGTGTTTTGTAAGACAGATATATTGGAGACAAATTCTTTCATGTTTTCTTTTTTGAGGAATTCCTGTTTTCTGTTTTAATTTCTCCTTTTTTGAAGCATAATTTTTCCAGATACTGAATTCTCAGTTGGCAGACTTTTTCTTTCAGCACTTTGGACATGTCTTCTTAATGCCTTCTGGTCTCTATAGTTTCTGAGGAGAAGTTAGCTGTCACTCTTTTTGAGGATTCATTATAAATGATGGATAATTTTTCTCTTGCTGCTTTCAAGTTTCTCTCTTGGTCTTTTGTAAGTTTGACTATGATAATGTGTAGGTGTGGATCTTCTTGAGTTTATCCAACTAGAGTTTTTGAGCTTTGGGGATATAAAGATTAATAGATTTTTTAACATCAAATTTGGTCATTATTTCTTTAAATAATCTTCTTGATTTTTTTCTCTTCTACTCTGGGATTCCCATTAAACATATGTTGATATTCTTCATGGCTTAAGCAGGTCTATGAGGCTGTTGTTTTCCTTCTTTCTTTTTTCTCTCTGTTACTCATACTGGATAATCTCAATTGACCTATATTCAAATTCACTGATTTTTTTTTTTCTTTTTTCTTTTGCCAGCTAAAATCTGCTATTTGTCCTTTCTAGTGAATTTTTCCTTTTAGTTCTTGTAACTTCAAAACCAGAATTTCTATTTGGTTCTTCACTTATAATCCCTGTCTCTTTATTGATGTCCTCTATTTGTCGACTTTCATTGTCATACTTTACTTTAATTCTTTTGACATGTTTTCCTTTAGTTCTTTGAACATATTTTTTAAAGCTAATTTAAAATCTTTGTCTAGTTAAGTCCAAGATTTGGGATCTCTCAGTGACAGTTTCTATTAACTGTTTCCTTTCAGGTGTATGAATGTTACTTTATGATTCTTTTGTGTGCCTCATAATTTTTTCTTAAAAATTGGACATTCTTAAGTAATATAATGTGGAAACTGGAAATTAGGCCATCTCCTCCCAACCAAGTTCTCATTGTTGTTATTAGTTTTTTATTGTTGTTGCTGCTGCTGTTTGTTTTGTAAATTTCCTGGACCAATCTTGTAAGGTTTGTATTCTCTGTAGTGTGGAACTACTAAAGTCTCTGTTTGATCACCTTATTAACCAGCTAATGCTTGGTCAGATATTTATTTAAATACCTTGAATAGGTAAGTCTTCCGACCTCTGCTATCAGACTGTGTGTGTGTGTGATGGGGCAGGGTTCCAATGCCTGGGAAGTCAATTTACAACTCTGCCCTAGACTTTATTTTTTGCTTTCACAGAGATTCAAGGTTAGACAGAAGTAAGAGACTGGGAACCTCTCAGGTCTCTCCTGGGCATGTGTACAGCCTTGTGCATGAATACAGCCTTCTAGTTCCCCAGGAATATGCTAGGGCTTTCAAAACCCTATGGACATCACATTCCCCTTATCTTCCTTTTAATTTTCTGGCCAGGCTCGTATTTATCTGCAATGTTAAATAATCACCACTGATGTTTTTTGACACGTGCCCTAAAGATAAAAGCTTTTTCTTCCAGCAGGTGTTCTGAATCAGATCAAGTAACAACAGCACCCCGAATAGGTTTTTCCAGAGGCTGTGAGAGAAGTCAAATAGTGACACTGTTCTGCAGATGGAACTTTTTGTGGAGCTGCAAATACAGTTTGCCTGCCCTTCCCCCCAAGTGAC
The DNA here is from genome assembly GCF_018350215.1 of Panthera leo. NCBI lineage: Eukaryota > Metazoa > Chordata > Mammalia > Carnivora > Felidae > Panthera > Panthera leo. Next base: position 48,357,177 of record NC_056685.1, read on the forward strand.
TGCAAGTCTGCCATTTTCCACAGCTATCATGGTTGTGAGGCTGCTGGTTTTCAAGGTTGCTGCAGAGCTGGGGAAAGAGTGGTAACAGCAGATCAAGTTAAAATGCCACAAATCCTATAGTTCTTAATGAAGTTCAGCAGTTTTCCCTGAATAAACTTTTTTTAGATTGTTACAGAACTGTGGTTAATTGCCAACCACAATTGCTTTCATGGAAAGGGAAATTTACAGAGGTCCTCATTCTGCCATTCCAGAAGTCTGCTACCATTATTTATTCTTAAAGGGAAATGAAATTTGATTAAACCTTTTCACATATTATAGGGTACCTGGGTGGCTCAGTCAGTTAAGTGTTTGACTTCAGCTCAGATCATGACCTCACCGCTCATGAGTTTGAGCCCTGCGTCTGGCTCTGTGCGGACAGCTCAGAGCCTGGAACCTGCTTCCAATTCTGTGCCTTTCTCTCTCTCTACCTCTCTCCTGCTCCCGCTCTGTCTCTATCAAAAATAAATAAATGTTAATAAAAAACTTTTCACATATTATAAATGATTCTTCACATCTATTTTCATCAATTTTATTTAGGTGGCTACATATTTAGTTCAAAATTCATGTATTTATGACGTGGCAGAAATCTAAATTTTCTCATTCTTTCCATTTCTTCCTCATATACATAGTTCCTCGTATTATATTAAAGATTCAATTTCCTAACAGGCCCTCCTTTCTATTCCCTCTAGTCATGCCTTTCTTTACCATTAGGACCCAGAACAAAGCACAATATTCTTATGCAGTTAGACCTTTGCAGAACATAGAAGGACTTTTCCATTTCCCCTAATATAGTATTATGTTTATTTTGCTGTTATCAGTGTGTACACTAGCTTGAGTGTGTGAATCTTCACAGATTCATATCAGCTTAAAATAGGACTGGGTAATAACAATTGATACTGATAGGTTAGTTTTCTGTATTAGAGATCAGGAACTTTGATACATGGGAATTGGAAAATGGCTAGAAGGCTAGTCTGCCAAAACATATTTTTCCAACTGCCTGCCATGATGCCTATTAATTCCTTAAGAAACAATGAAGGGAAAAAATATTCCATCCATCTTTCATGACTATAAGGATAATCACTGAGTTTAAAATACCAGAGCACACAGATTTTTACTTGCCATTTTATTTGTTATTCTTTAAAAATATTTTAATATATATATTTTAAAAAATTGACTAATGTAGGATTTCTTCTACTAGGAAATGCATTGCCTTACAGTACCTTTCTAATGTTTGATCTTTCAATAAAAGAACTTAACTATCACTAGCTAACCACATACACACTTAAAAAAAAAAGAATACAAAAAGGGTAAACAAATTTACTTGGCCACCAAGCCTTTATGACATCTTATTAAAACGTTATCATATGTATGAAAACAATTGATTTTATTGAAAATGTCCTTACTGAATTTTTCTGTATCTAAATTATATATATATAAGTATGCATAAATCTTTTTGTTTCTAAGTAAGTTCAAGAATATATTTTGGCATAATAACTTCTAATTTCTTAAGAACTTTAAAACTCATATGGAAAAGTTGTCCCTCTTATTAGCAGACTTATTTATGAGTTTTCCCTGAAATTCATTCCATTATTTAGTGGAACACCTCAAGGTATATTTCTTTCTAATAAGTTTAATGGCCCTATGTTTGAACATAAAAAGCAGCAAAAATAAGCACAGTATATTTTAAAATTGAAGACACCTAAGCTGTCAGCTTAAAGTAACATTTGCTATCAACCTTCTATCTTATAAATACCTAGCCTACACCTAAAAGTCTAGGACAAAGACAAAAAAAAACCTTCTGAAAGATAGAGCCTATGAAGGGCACGAGGAGTAAAGACACAAAAGACAAAATGAGAGACTAAAATTGTGATCTCTCTGTTTAAATCTCTTTAATTTCAACATGTATATCATCTATTAAATTTTTGTTGTTGTTTATAACCATGATATTACACTCGTATTACTTGTGGCATAAACCAGAAGCACAGAGCACATGGAACAAATGGAGTTGGAAGCATATATGTAGACATTTAAGTGTTATAGCCCCCAAATGTCTCCTTAGCTTTTTTCCCAAACAGGTTGAACTCTTCCCTAAATGACTGAAGGAACAGCTTTCATACTTTTATTGCTGAAATGGAGCAGGAAAGGAGAAAGAGAAGTGCTATAATGGAGGAATATTCTGTGATTCTCTCATTTTGGCTCTGTATTAAGAACATGATTCTATAATGAAATGACTTCAAGAGTATCTCCAAGCTGTCTAGAAATGACAATTGTATTCTTGTTATTCATTTCAGTCTTTCTTCTGATGGAAGCATGCTACCTTCCCACCCCACTTGAAATGACATCATTGGGCTTTCTGTGATATTTACTATTATATATTTCTTTGGGTCCCTAGTAAAGCTGTGGATACTGGGATGTTGGCCCTGATGAATGAACTTCATCTAAACTCTGCAGAATTAAAGTATCAGAAATAATCAATACACTATCATGGAAGGCACACAGACACTATATATCAGTTGTTTGGTTGTGTGTGTGTTTTTTTTCTATTAATTTTATAGAATGTTATTTTATTTGGGAAGAGACTATGCTTTGGATTCATAGAGGCCTAGATTTGAGTTCCAGGTTCATCTCTTACTAACTAACTGTGTGGCCTTATAGAAGTTATTTATTATATTTGAGCCCCAATCTCCTCATCTGTAAAACATAGAGAATGAACCCTATTGAGAAAACCAAATCATAAACATGAATTCAATGACTGCATTGAAAGGAAAGTTTGACTTCCAAAAACTTCTAAGACACTCATCCAGGACAAGTTTCCCAATTTACATGAAGATTCCACCAAAGGACCATCCACTAGAGATGTGAAAAATATGTTTCTCAGAAGAGATTCCCCCCTATCAGAATATAACTATTTTCTTTTCTGGAGCGGTAACTGTGTTAAAATTCAGCTATAACTCTTTCATCTCAGTTATGAGAAGTGAGTGCCTATAGCAAATTTTTTCTAATTAATTACTAAGCGTTCATGTTGAAATTGTAACCTATTACTTTCTCTAGATGATATGTTGCCTAAATCGCAATTATTCGCCATACTCCAGTTAAATGAACATTTTTGGACATGAGAAATGTAGAAGTCAAAGAGATAAAGGGAGGGAAGGAAAGGGAAGGAAGTCAAGAGTGGGGAGAGCAAGAGAATGTGTGTTTATGTGGGGTGTGAGAAAGACCGGATGGTAGGAATGTGTGTGTAGTGGGAGTGAGGACCGCTACTTCTTAGCTCTCCTGGGACCAACTTAAGCCCCTCTATTGTCCTTTAATGAACACAACTGCTTCTAAAGACAGCAGTGATTTTCTCCTTACGTGATTGGCTATAACTTTTGCCATCTCAAAGGCAGTTTGGCATAAAAGGGTCTCAAAAACCAATGCAGTTTGGAGAAAGGCTGAAAGCTAGGGCTCTGCACTGCTTTTATCTACCTCAGTGGAACTCTGGAACTGCATTAAGGTCTGTGCCATCAATCACCGTTCAAGTCCAAGATGAGAGTTCCACTCCAGCTCAAAAGCAACCTCCTTGTCCTACATTGCTACGATTAAAAAATATACGTTTTCTGAATTTCCACCAAATTTTTCTGAAGTATCTGGCTAATTCCCCTGAATGCATTATCATCCATATTTAGATTGCATTTTATCCAAAAAAAAAAAAAAAACTGTTAGGAAACATTTGCTTGCTGCCGTGTAACATCCAAAAATATCAAGGAATTAAGAGACGTGTAAGAAAATGTGTATGGGTTTCTTATTCCAGTTGCCATTCCTGAAAGCCACAACACAGTGATTCACTGCTTTTCATGGAGAAAATTACCAATTAACAGAGAAAGCAAAACGAGACACTGAGGGATACAGTGTGGGCAGCTCCCGTTATAGTCACGCATTATGGCAGCTTATCCGCCGCACAGCGGGAGCTTCAAAAGATGGTGTCTGGACTTTGCATGAAGCACATGGAACAGTACTTCCCAAGCTTGGACACAGATCATCAGGGCCAGTGGCCAGGCCAAAGTTGTAATGAAAAGCAGGTGGCTGAGTTTAGTAGTTTTGAGAAGGAGGAGGAAGAGACATGAAATTCATGCGTTTGATCCTATTTTAGGAGGTTTCCAGTGGAAGAAAATGAAAGAATGATAGGATAACAGTATTCTTTACCTAGGAATTTTAACTTTTTCTAACTGGAAAGTCAAGGAACATTATAATGTAACACTGTCTTTTCAAACAGAGAGGAATATTATCACACAAGCAATTGAGACCTTGAAATTTTACTGCAAAGGGCTGACATAGGAAGTTAATAGTTTTGAATTGGAAAATCAAAAATAAAGATCCAGCCCTATATCTAGTGTGAAATGAACCCATAAAATACATATGGGGGTCCTGGGGATCCCTGCCTTCGACCATTCATCCCTCAGAAGCCTTCTTCAAACCCCTCTTTCTTATCCTGGAGCCTTGGGGGGAAAGGCCTGAGCTACTGGGTATGCCTCTGGCATATAGGAGGATCCCTGCCTCTCTCTGCACAGCCCTGACAGCCAAGCTTCCTGTAAGCAGAAGCTCTGAAAACTGTGGCCAAGAACATTCAAATGCAAAACCCCACGCCCTTGAGGCAAATCCAATAAGTCATCCAGAGCACCCTCTAACTAGAGCCACAAGCTTGCAGACTGGAGTTACACTGGCTGAAGTCAATAGAGATGACGTGGAGCCCTCGTATCTGCTGGAAACTAGATGATTCTAAACCACTATCCATCCCTGGCACTACTGATAAAGAAATCTCTGAGGTGGATCTCTCAGCTTCACTTACAGGATAGATGCCTCGCTCCTGACTCCATGGGGATATATCTTCCCCTTCTAAAGCGGTAAGGGGTGGAAGGAGGGCCTCCCAACTTTGTGAGTGGAGGGCAGAATTTTCTAGTATTCTTAATTCGAACTGGGGAATAAGACCACACAGTCAGGTTGCTTCTAGTTGTTAGGCAGACCATGAGTTGTAAAGATACTTTACATGTTCCAGTCTCAGTTCTTCTCATATATACAAATGATTAACAATGACAACTCTATGGCATCCAGATAATTCGTTTTTTTCCACTTATTTTTTGTTTCCTTGGAAAACATCCCTTAGCCAGGAAGAAACTGAACATAGATATCAACAGCTTTAAAAATCTGGTTTGGGTTCAGCTTCTGCATCTGAGACTGGCTTCATTCAGAACCAGCACATACACAGCAGTCCAGATAAAGCCCTCCACTTTCCCAGTGGAGGCCCTGAGTGAGTCCCAACAGCCAGCAAGCTAGTCTTCTTCATCCTGAAAAATGTTAATAATCCAAACAGTATGTGAAATATTAAGCTAGAGCACTTTTATGAAATTCCACATCCAATTCAAAAGCTGAATGGGGTTTGTTTCCTTGTTTGTGTTCCCAGATACCCACCCCATTTGTCAAGGCTGCTAATAGCTGGGCTTTGCAGACTTAAACGAGTGAGCAATCAGCTGTTGTCAGGGCACAGTATAGGGTGCTGGCAGCCAGGGCTGCTAAGTTTCAAACCCTGGTTGTGCCACTCAAAGTCTTCCCCTCAATTTCCTCATCTGTAAGCAGAGATAATGGGAGCTATTTCATAGGGTTGTTAAGAAATCAACTAATACAAAAAGAAATTAATTAATATACGTAAAACGTTCAGAACGACTCCTGAAACATCAGAAGAGCTCAGTAAATGTTAGATTCTGTTATTATGTCTGGGTGAACATACTCTCCATCCCCTACGGGAAAAAAGGAAAGGACTAGAATCTGCCAGGGTAACCCTCATAAGTTTATATCAATGAGGAGAAGGTGGAGAACAGAGAGAAGAAGGTAAGAAGTGAGGTGACACATACAGCCAGGTGTCCACAGCCAGGTGGAAAATGCCCCGAGAGGTCATTGCAAAGGTGTGGCTGAATGGTTTTGTTATCCCGAGTAAATTCTGGAAGAAGGTCATTATGATGATGGGCGGGAGTCATCTGGAAATATAGTCATTTTCTCTTTTATACTCTCAAAATTAAATTACAGTTGATGAGACAATTTTATCTCAGACTACACTTGAAGAGGGTTTCCTGGCTTCTTACTAAATGAACTATCCATCTACACCAAGTAATTCCTCCCCAGTCTTCAACATAATGGGACCATAATGGCTAATAAGAGTTTCAGAGGTAAAAAATAATCAAATATTGACTCAAAGATATAAGATCACATAAAATATATGTCATACTGCTTTTCATCCAAAGCCATTAAACATAGATAAATTCTAGGAAAGATGAGCCAATAGCTAAATTGCAAAACACGGGCTTTCTTCATACATGTTGATTCCAGAATGACCCCAACATCAAGTGATATAAACTGTTCATCTCTATATTCTGACTTAACAGTAATGATCTTTTGCTTCCTGATGACTCAGAATAGATTCTTATCCAACCATTATGAAAAAGTGATGGAAGATATGGGATGGCAGAGCTAAATTTTGATAAATGTAATGAGAAAACTTGAAATGTAATAATATAATATTATGTAATAATACATAATATAATAATAACTCGTTATCATATCATCTTTAATGGTTTCAAAAATGTCTTTTCAGTCAAGATATCATTTAAATTTTAACAAACTGTGAGATAGGAAGGAGTATTATCAGTGATCAAGTAAGTGCTAGAGTATTACAATTGACTCATCAACTCATCAGTGGAGAAGTTTAAAAAAGTAAATGCTGAATGAAAATAATTTTGTTTGCAAATTTAAGTTGTAACAGTCCACTTATTCTACAACATTTTTTCAACTCAAAAATTTGTGTCAGCTTCCTGAAATATATACTAATAAATAAAGTCTTTCTTTTTGGCAGCCAAAAAATATAGGCATCTATCTCAATTTTTAGTGATAGAAAACCAATGAAGGCATAAAATATGGTATTCTGAACTTCTAGTTCAGATACACAATTTCTAACCCAGGGAGAGTATTTTCCCCGATGCTACATAAAGTTTTATGCTTACAGCATATTTATTTCACAAACTGTCATTGTGAGATGTCAAAAAATTAGAAAGCTATTAGGATATTTTTTTTCTTTAAATAACTAGGCTTCCTGTATTATTTGAAAAAAAAATTTAATGTTTATTTTTGAGAGAGAGAGAGAGAGAGAAAGAAAGTGAAGGGCGGGGAGGGGCAGAGAGAGAGGGAGACGTAGAATCGGAAGCAGGCTCCAGGCTCTGAACTGTCAACACAGAGCCTGACACAGGGCTCAAACTGAACATGAGATCATGATCTGAGCCGAAGTTGGATGCTTAACTGACTGAGACACCCAGGCGCCCCACGGCCTTCCTATATTATTTTAGAAAAAATCATTTTATTATATTTTATCCTAAATCCATAAAAAGCATAGCTCTCACACAGGCCCTTGAATAGTGTGGAAAGCAAAGGCTCATCCTGATTAACCCCAAACTCACACATTTCAGGGTGAGCCTGCCACGGACCCAGCTGGGAATAATGCCCAGTTTTATCAGAACTGTGTATTTCTTCAGCTTCTCGAAATAGTGTAACGAGGAGCCTGTAAGCTAACACTTAATATCTCTGTTTTCCTATCAAATTTTTGTAGGAAGCCAAGTAACTTTTCCAAAAGTAAAATGTGCGATGTGAATTTATGGAAACCCACCATACCCTGCTATCATTCTCCAGCTTCTGCAACCAGCAGACACACACGTCAAACCCAATGACACTCGGGAGTCAGAACATGGTGGTGAGTACAAATTGGAGAAGGAAAAATATGGGTGAAGCACGTAACACATCTTAGTCCATTTTTCATCCACACCAGTAGTCTCTAAAGGGATGCAAGAAGCAAATATTCAGACTTCTGTTTCTATTCATTTTAACCTCTCTTTTAAAAATTTCTACATTTTCTACTTTTCATAATGTGAATGATACATGAATGTAGTGGCGACATGTAGTTAATTCAAATGGGCTTAGTCCAAACAAACGGAAAAGATGTTCCTTTGTATGTAAAGGCAGTTTTGCAGAAAGAAGGTCTTATTTTTATTCTCAAATTTATGCCATTTGCTTTTCTTTTTTTTTTCTTTTTTTTTTTTTCAACGTTTTTTTTTTATTTATTTTTGGGACAGAGAGAGACAGAGCATGAACGGGGGAGGGGCAGAGAGAGAGGGAGACACAGAATCGGAAACAGGCTCCAGGCTCAGAGCCATCAGCCCAGAGCCTGACGCGGGGCTCGAACTCACGGACCGTGAGATCGTGACCTGGCTGAAGTCGGACGCTTAACCGACTGCGCCACCCAGGCGCCCCGCCATTTGCTTTTCTTAAACTTGTGGCTTTCTTCTTAAAAAAATTTTTTTAAATGTTGATTTATTCTTGAGAGAGAGAGAGACAGAGACAGAGCATGGGGCGGGGGGGGGGGGGGCAGACAGAGATGGGGACACAGAATCTGAAGCAGGCTCCAGGTTCTGAGCTTTCAGCACAGAGCCCAATGTGGAGCTCAAACTCACGAGCTGTGAGATCATGACCTGAGCCAAAGTTGGACGCTTTAACTGACTAAGCCACCCAAGCACCTCTGTGGCTTTCTTCTTAAAAAAAAAAAAAGAAAAAGGAATACAAACTCTATATATATATATATATTTTTTTTTAGTGAAGATTTAATAAACCAGAGGGTCTGAAATCTTTCAATCCAGCAAACCTTCTTCCCCATGCGTATTACATGACCATTCAGGCCTAATTTATCAGGAATTCACAGAGACCCAGATCATTATGACAAGCTGTAAACCTGGGAACACAGTGTGTTTGAACTGATGAATTTAATGGCATCCCATGACAGCAAATCATAATGACAGACTGTGTGTCATAAAAGCAGTCTGAAAAGAATTGTTTAAAATGCATATCACCAAGTCGGTTTGGGGGCGACTATGTGATTTTCGTGTAATTCTTACTTCTTAAGAGGGCCAGCCTTCAGGAGTTCTTTCAGAATATGAAGTGAGGTGCTTAGCAAGTCTTAGATGGCATGATTTAAAATATCACAAGAAAGAGTGGAGGTAGGTGTAAGGAAGGACATTCTGTTTTATGTGTAATTTTATTTTCCCTTAACCTTATACAACATGCTGATGGAAAGTGACAGAAACGCAGCTACAGTCACTTGTCAAACACAAACTGAGCACAAGTAGCCTCCATGCGATTCCCCTGACATCCATCTCATTCTTAGCAGACAAGGTCTCAGGGAAGTAAGCGTGCACCCAGAATTTTTTTCCCACCCCTATGTTCATGTAATACTCATTCCCCTGAAAACATTTAGGTCTCATGTGGGTTTCCATAATTGCCAGAATACACACAAATTGAACCTAAATTCTGCAGTGTTTCAACAACTAGAATATAGAACACAATGGGGGATGGGTATCAAGGAGGGCACCTGTTGTGATGAGCACTGGATGTTATACGTAAGGGATGAATCACCAAATTCTACACCTGAAACTAATTTTACCATACATGTTAAGTAACTACAACTTAAATACAAACTTGAAAAAAACATACTTAGCTTCTTTGCTCCTGACATAGGGTCTATATTCCTAAAATTGTGTCCTTTAACAATCCAAACCTCAAATACATTCCCTAAAAAGGGACAGTATGGGCTGGGATGAAATTCTGTGACCTAAAGCTTGATATTCTAGAACCTTCATTGTCACTCTAGGTTGAGAAAATGTGCCTCTTTCATCTTTTTCATAGGGAGGGGAAAAGCCTAAGGTTATTAAGACACTTCTATTCATCTGATTATTTTTCCCTCTATATAATCTGGTCCTGGAGGATTCAATTAGAGCCTGGCCCTGCTATAGTAGTTCATACCTGCTAGAGAAAATAAGTTATAAAGTACTGTTTCCACATTCCTTGCTAAAATTCCAGAAGTTGAGTTAAATGAAGAGACATTTAATGTCAGTGACTTGATCCTGGGTTTAAAGGACACAGACATCCTAAAATAATCTCTGACCACTGTTCTTAATGGAAACTAAGATTTATTGAACAACTTTCAGAAACTTTCAAACACATGTGTAACTTTACATTTACAACTCATATAGGAGAAGTTAGATGTTCCCATTTTACTGGAAATAAAACTCCGTCTCAAAATTTAAGCAACTAGTCTAAGGCCATGGAGCCATGCAGTTGCACAGCACATTGATCCCCGTGTTCTTTCTTTTACTCTGTGTGATGCCATTTTTACCGAGTTCATTCTAGTAAGTTAACCACTTCAGTAAAGTGCCGGTTTAGAATATTGTGATGAATATACATACCAGGGTCACGGGAAGAAGTCACTACTTTGTGCAAACCCCTGCCCTCACACCTCTTCTTGAGCGTGGAAGCTGTGACTTATTTATAACCAATAGAATATAGCAGAAGTGATGGCATGTCACTCCCATAATTGTGTGGCGTTACACAGACTACAATGAGAGAGATTTACTTGCTAGCTTTGAAGAAGTAAGCTGCCATGTTGTCAGGAGGTCATGTGACAAGGAATGGTGGGCACTTCTAGAGCTGAGGGGGGTCCCTGGCTGACAATCAGCAAGCAGATTAATTCTGTCCAAATGTTAAATGAGCTTGGACATAGATGTTCCCCTGGTCAAGCCCCCAGAGGAGAAGGCACCTAGGTCACACCATAATTGGGACCCTTAGCAGAGAACCCACCTCCGATAAGTCTGGCCTCCTGGCCCATGAAAACTGTGAGATAATAAATGAGTGCTGTGTTAAGTCACTAAATTTGTGGCCATCTGTCATGCAGCAATAGAAAACTAATACAAATCCATCTATCTCTGCGATATGTGGGTTTTATGCACACAAGGGACAAACTATTACATTAAACAGCTGTGCAGATGAAAGAGCAAAGCTGCCTTTTCTATGGCAATGCATTCTGTACAAGGTGGAGAGGCAATCTGCGTAATGATATTCATCTGTGCCAATCTATAAGGAACATCCTTTACACACCCTCAAGAAACGCTGATGAAAGATGAGCTTTTAAAAGTTTCTCTCTGTCGCATGCCATAAAGAGTGTTCCAGAAGCAACCAGCAACATACTGGCATTGCGTGTTTCAACATGAATCCATAGGCTCTGAAGTTTGCTTAGAAGTCAATACTCCTTGACTTCCAAGATGGGAAGGAAAGCCAGTTTAAAATGGTCCACCTCCTCCTCTCTTCTTTTTCACCTTCAGATGTGCAATAAACATTTCTGTTTGTTTTTAGGCGTGAAAGAAATCTTGATCATCATGGATCCTCCCCTTTACCATACAATGTTGTGCAATTCTACACTCACGCCAGCAATTAAGTTCAGAGCAACAGTTCTGGGGAATGCCTAGCAGCTGTTATGTGCTGAACAGCCGCTGTCTACAGGGAGAATTTTCTATTTGCTTTGGTAAGGGTTAAAGGACACCTGATTGGTCAACTGACAGAGGTGCAGGCACTCTCTTTCCCTCCCTGAAACCCTGTTTTCTTGCCACAATAGTTTTAGAGCTGTCTTACCACTCTAAGAATGTAATATATTAGTTTGACAGCAAAGATGAGCCTACATACAAAAAATATGGTAGTATCAGAGATTCACTCCCTGAAGCTACAAATTAGTTGTTCTTGTCTGTTTTGAAAACTTGTAGGGCTGATGAATTCAGTATTTGGAAAACACTGAAATTTGCTCTCATTCTCAGCTATGATGAGGGAGCTGGGTAATGAGTGAAAGGTCAGTTATGCAGTTAGAGAACAGATTTTGAGCCTCCATGATGAGCAAGGAGCTGACCTAAGTTACGTCCTGGGCAATGGCTCTCAAGCTTGGCTTCTCAATGAAATCACTAGGGAAACTTTTTAAAAAAATGCTAATGTCTGGGTATAGGATAACTACGATTTTTTTAAGAGCTCCCAGATAATTCCGATACGCACTCGCAGGTTGAAAGCCAGTGGAACAAGGGAGGCTCCTCAAGAAGTTTGCAATTCAATTTTGTTTAACGAATTAAATTTTGAACCCTCAGTACATAACCAAAACACTTTTCCTCGAGAGGCTAATGGTATTTGAAGATCCTCTTTTCCTCTTCCATGCTTTTCTCTGCTTACCACATAATCTCCTTCTTTACAGGAGGTTCTCAGTGTCTTCCTCTCCTTCTGACTCCTAACAATGTTCTGGGCAACTCCAACCTTTTTTTGTGTGTGAAAAAGACATTAAAGGAACTCATTTGTTTATTCATTCCAACAACATTTATAAACACCTACTCTATTCCATGTACTGTTCCAGACACTGGGATACAAAAGATAAAAGGTTTCGTTCTTGCCCTTAGAAACTTAAGAATTTCATGGGAAGACAGATGGGGCTTCAAGCCATTAACACACTTCCCTTGTCAGGGTAGTTACAAAGTGCAGGAGGACAGTCCCTAACGGAGTTCTTAAGTCTGATATGTAAGGTGAAGAATGCTTCGCAGGTAGAAACCGAGCTAATCCTTGAAGGATAAATATTCCTTTGCTGAGTAAACAAAGAGGATAACTTCTTGTAGTTAAAATGAGAAACTTGTATAAAACTATGGAGGTCTGAAAGAGAACTGTGAATCCTGAACCATATGCAGTGAGTTTGTGGGACTAGAAGAAGCATGCAAACAGAAGTGAGGTGTGGAAAAGGGTCATCACACTAAACCTTGATGATTTATTAGATTCTTAGCAAGTGCCCCAAGTTGTCTGCACGTCCTATAAATATTTTCTTTTTTTTTAAATTGTTTAAGTTTATTCATTTATTTTGAGAGAGAAAGGAAGCACAAGCAGGGGAGGGGCAGAGAGAAGGAGAGACAGAATCCCTAGCAGGCTTCACGCCATGAGTGCAGAACCCAATGTGGGGCTCAAACTCACGAACTGGGAGATCATGACCTGAGCTGAGACAGAGTCAGATGCTTAACCGACTGCACCACCCAGGCACCCCATAAGTATTTCCTTTTTCTTCTTTTTAATTTTTTAATGTTTATTTATTTTTGAGAGAGACACAGAGTATGAGCAGGGGAGGGGCAGAGAGAGGGAGACACAGAATCAGAAGCAGGCTCCAGCCTCTGAGCTGTCAGCACAGAGCCTGATGTGGGGCCTGAACTCATGAACCATGAGATCATGACCTGAGCTGAAGTCAGATGCCGAACCGGCTGAGCCACCCAGGCGCCCCCATAAAGTATTTTAACTTCATGGCACACATATGCACTATGTACAATTATTCTCCTTTATAAATGAGAGAACTGAAGTCAAGAGAGGTCAAGAGTGTTGTTCCAGGTCTGTAACCAGCAGTGCACATTCTTATTTGGTCAGACTCCAAAGTCTAAGCACGATCTGCCCCTTTAAAGAGAAAGTGAGACAGCTAAGCAGGTGTCAAACTTATAACGGTAAGAATGGCCTCCAATGGGAACTCTTAGCCACTTCTCATTGTCTATGTCTTCTTTGGAATTATTAAATTGATTCTCTCTCTCCTGAAAACTATTCCCTCTCGCATTGGTCTTGGGTGTGACCAACACATCAAGATTTCTATAAGCTCCCCCACGTAATTCTAATGTGTACCCAAAAGCTGAATATCAATGGACAGAAGGTGCAAGTGTGGGTAAAGAAGGTCCTTACAGAGCTTACAATTCAATTCTGTGACCTCTGCTCTTAGAACTCCTGAGTCTCCTAGACCTCCTTGGATACCACTACCTTCCACTAGGGCAAGACAACTCATTTACTCTCAAGAACCTTTCTATCTGTGCAAAAGCAATGACATCTGTTTTAAGCAATAATAGGACACCAAGGGAAAATTCTGACATTGGAATCTCTGGAGAAAAACAATGATTTTAATTTTTTAACTGTATTTATTTATTTTGAGAGAGACAGGGAGAACGCAAGTCAGGGAGGGGCAGAGAGAGAGGGAGACACAGAATCTGAAGCAGGCTCCAGGCTCTGAGCTGTCAGCATAGACCCTGATACAGGGCTCAAACCCACGAACCGTGAGATCATAACCTGAGCCGAAGTCAGATGCTTAACTGACTGAGCCCCCCAGGGACCCCCAAAGACAATGATTTTTAAATACCTTCCTGTACTGTCAAGGTGTGGCCCTTGCGACCACGATGAAGAAATTATTTAGCAGGATGACAAAATCAAGAAGCGTAATTCTTTATTTTTTACCTGTTCAGTTTTTATAGCAATCCATATTGTCTGGACATGTGCTGGACCATGTGCTCAAGCCAAAGATTAATCTTTGTGGGGAAAAACATTTAAAAGCCATGAACATTTAATTCTAAAATTTGAAATTTTCTTCTAAGAAGAAACTAGAAGGAAAATTAAAAAAAAATAGTTGATATCAATATGATACATGAGAGAATCTGGTTTTGTCGGAGAGATAAACCAAGCAGAGAGGAGAAGGAGAAAGAGAAGGAGAAAGAGGAGGAAGGTGCTTGATTCAGAAAAAGAAGAAATATTAAAAAAAAAAAAAAAAAAAAAAGGAAAGATCTGGAGCCTACTTCTTCACAGCCATATGAGATTAGTGACAAAGAACAGGCCCTGGTATTAATGAAAATAAGCTGCCAAAGTACAGGACCATGCAGAAAATAACAAAGCATTTAATTATACAGTGACAGTTGCAGCACTGGGGATTTCCCGGAGATTAATGGAGCAGCTGGGAAGAGTCAATGGCCCTGGGGACAGCCAAAATGATCCCAGTGAATGAATAATACCCAGGAAAAGCCTCTTGTTAACTTCACTATTAAGCGGAAAATGGAGGAGGACTTGGGTGCTTGCTTTGCTGTCTCCTTTTTCTTCCCATTAAAAAAAAAAAAATTAACACAGGGGATAGTTTGGTTTCAATTAAGATTCCTACAGAGATAATTAGACCGTCTAGTTTATCTCTCGTGATTCAATTCTCTTAACCATGGACAAAACTTTTCCACAACCCCAGGCTAAACTGGGGGTTAGGATCAAGATAATTTTTGAAAAGGCGGGAAGGGCAAAAGTATAGATGTTATAAAAATAAGGCTTACAGTATGCCAAGAGTAAATGTAATATTCAGCACAACCAGATGCTAAATATTAATATATTGATATAAAATTTAAACATGAGTTGGCTGGCAGCCAGAAAGTTCCATAGGTCTGGGATCTTAGTGCTATCAGTAGTTTGCTCATACTTCAGTGACCAGTCACACTACTGTTAGCTCTTAAGTCTGACAGTGCCCAGTATAAATGTGAATTAAGGCTGTATATATTTACTACCTTTTCTTGGTCATTCGACTATTTTTAATAACAAAACTAAGTACTCTGAGACCTTTTCTTTTTAGTTGTCCTCGTTAAAAGAATTACATTGCACTAAGCCTTTATTACAATTTTCTAAGGTTACATACTGCTTTCCTTTGCATTATCATGAAGTAAATAGACACTAAAGATACAAGGACCTAGAAAATTTCTTCCCACCAGAGTAAGTAAGAATAGAGAATGCCAAGCTGAGTTATAAAGCTCCAGAGCTAGACTGGGCTGTTATACAGACAGGAGTCTTAAGGATAAGGAATAGATATCCAGAGAGATGGATTACTTGCTTACCCAAGGTCACAAGGCTAATGAGTGGCAAAGTCAAGACCATAACTCCTGTCCCCCACCCCCACCCAATCCAAAGTTCATGTACTTCCACCTGTATTTTCTTTTTCTCACATGGCCAACTTTAATGTCTCCTTGGTGAAGAGATGTTTATCTTTCATTCTTTAATAGAATAAGCTTTTAACAAAGGACAAAAAAAGCATACTCTGCTCAAAGATCAAGCTTGGGTAAGCACTGTCACTTGGAGAAGGTCGCAATGTTTCTACAGATATAATAAGGAAGTTACACAAACACATGTACAAAGATGTCTAATCTACTGACATTCTTCTTTGATCATCATGCATGAAGAAATGCCCAGAAAGGAGGCAGTATAAAGTATATCAGTGAAAAGCGAATGGTCTTTGGGGTCAGTTCTTGCTCCAACACTAATTCCTACACTAATTTATCTTCTCCAAAATTTGGCTTTCACAAGTAATGGAGATACATTTTGCATACTTAGTGTGAAGATAAAATGAGATCGTTGTATTTGGTACATTATGGGTGCACATAATGTGTGCTTATACCAATATCATATTAAAATTGTACTTAGCATGTGATGTGTACTCAATTAGTAACATTTTATTTTCTCTCCCTTAACAGAGCTTTTCCAGCTGAAATGATCATTCTTAGAGAAAAATAAATGTTCTACTTGAGAGAAGGAGAAACCTATTATCCCTTCCACAGGGTTTTGCTCTCCATTGGCAGGAGTTAAGAGGAATACCCGAGCCCGCCATGTCCTCTCAGGGTAAAGGGAGAGAGATCCCTTGGTCATATGACAGCAGTCAGCAAAAGAAGCCAAGTTTTCCCATATTCTCCCTCTTCCCAATAGGTAAAATAGAACTTTCTGCAATGATGGAAATGCTCTCTATTTGCACTGTCCTACCCCAATTATTTAAATAGTCAACTAACTGTAAGTCCCACCCTTGTTTTCAATCTCTCTGCCCTAAATACACACTCTATCATATTCTTAGCATAGAAATTAGAGTAGTATTAGTAAAATGTAAACCATATCATATCACTGCTCTGCTTAAAATATTCCAGTGGCTTTCCATCTCATTCCAGTAAGAGTCAAAGTCTTTACACCTACCTATATGGTTTCACTACCTTCAAGAATCTCTCTGCTCCTTCCCTTCCTCCACTCCACTCCTCTCCAACTAAATTGGCCTCCCTCCTTGGTGTTGTTGCATACACAGAGCCTTTGCACTTGCTGTTTCCTTTGCCTAGAATATTTTTTATTCAGATAACCAACCACTTTCTTCAGACCTTTGCTTAACTGACATCTCATTGAAATTTTCTCTGACCACTCTTTAAAATTGCAACCCTCAAAACTGTTTCTATTCCCTGCTTTATTGTTTTCCATTTCAGCTATCATTATTTGACACAATTTGCATTGTAAATATTTGTTTTCTTATGGTATCTTTTCCCCTTTAGAATGCAAATTCAATTTCATTTTTTTACATTTATTTATTTTGATAGAGAGCAAGAGAGCATGAGGGAGGGGCAGAGAGACAGGGAGAGACAGAATCCCAAGCAGGCTCCATGCTGTCAGTGCAGAGCCAAAGTAGGGGCTCAAACTCACAAACCATGAGATCATGACCTGAGCCAAAATCAAGAGTCAGATGCTCATCCAACTGAAACACCCAGGTTCCCCTTCAAATTCCATTGTTTTGAACTACTTTTTTCATTATTATATTCCCAGAGCTTGGGCAGTGGCTAGCATAGAGTAGTGGTAAATATTGGTTGAACAAATGGTTCTATAGCTAAAATATTAGGGAGAAGAATTTGCATGACCTTCACGAACAGTGAGGGCTAAGAAGTGGATAGCTTGGTGAATCCCATCCTCAAAAGTTCATGGAAAAGTCAGAAAGCCATAGCTTTCTAGTTATCACCAATTTCAGTAAGGATATAAACCAGAGAGCCTGACATTCAGAAATTTATATGATTTCTTAGACTCTGTATATCCCCAAATATATTATTTTCATAAAAATCTATCCATCTCTTAGCATTAACTTAAAATGTTACTTTTCTTAGCAATAGTTAAGATAGGGGGAAATTGAGGGTAGGCTATATAGGGTCCAGGTTAGGGACGAAATTAGGGTGGTTCAAAGAACTTTAAGAGTTAAAGCAGATGATGATAGCTTAAATAAAAGCCAGATGTTCCTTAGGTCCATAGTGCCTGTGGTAAGTGACATAGGAGAACATGGGAAGCCAGTGTGGGTCTACAGTGGG
Source organism: Panthera leo (assembly GCF_018350215.1). Taxonomy (NCBI): domain Eukaryota; kingdom Metazoa; phylum Chordata; class Mammalia; order Carnivora; family Felidae; genus Panthera; species Panthera leo. The sequence goes on from NC_056685.1 coordinate 48,375,056, forward strand.
TCTTTAGGGTTTAAACAGAGATTAGACCTTTGGGATGCTCAGACCCCTGAAAGCAAATATCATTGGTAATACGTCATATACACATCAACGTTCTAGAGATCCAAACGTGGTAAGATATTTTTTAGTTTGCAAATTAACCCAGTTATAATACTAGAACCAAAGAGAGTTTTTGATATTTGGAACATCTGGCTTAAGTACCTGGAAACATAAGGATAGATTAAAAACAAGAAGAAAGACCCTTGGTTTAAGGTTCTAATAATGGAAAGAGCTAGAGGTAGAAAATCCAAAAGAGAGGACAAAGGCATCTGGAGCAAGTATATTCAGTTTTTTGTGACTGCATCACAAATTGCCACAAATCTAGAGGCTCAAAACACCCTTTATTATCTCATAGCTTCTTGGGTCAGGAGTCTCACCAGATTTCAGTGTCAGTTGGGACTGTGGTATCATCAAAGGCTTGACTTGGGAAAGATCCACTTCCAAACCTTTTCAGGTTGCTGGGAAAATTCAATTCATGGAAGTTGTAGGATTAATGTTTTGTTTTGTTTTTGTTTTTGTTTTCTGGTTTTTAGTTTTTGTTTTGTTTTGGGTTTTTTTGCGGGCTGTCAGCCAGGGGCACTGTTAGCTCCTAGAGGTTGTTACCCATAATTCTTTGCCATGCAGCCCTCTCACAACATGGTGCTTTACTTTTTCAGAATCAGCACAGGGATCTCTCACTTCGGTCAGCTGAGATGGGGTTGTACATAATGTAACTTATCACAAAAATGACATTCCATCACTCTTGCCGTTTTTTGTTTGTTGGTTTTTTTTTGTTTTTTTTTGAAAGAGAGAGAGAGCATGAGTGTTAGAGGGAGAAAAAGACAGAATCCCAAGCAGGCTCCATTCTCAGTGTAGAGCCCAAAATAGGGCTCAATCCCATAAACCATGAGATCATGACCTGAGCCAAAATCAAGAGTTAGATGTTTAACTGACTAAGCTGCCCAGGTGCCCCTATTCTTGTCATTTTCTACTGATCAGAAAAAAGATATAGTTTTTCTGCCCAAACTCAAGGGAAGGGGACATGACTCATTAGAGGTGCTCTCATAGTGTTTGTGTCACACCCACACAAGCATTATCATAGATCTCCAGACGGCTATATTTGAGCCACAGGCCACCACTGTCACACATGATAGTGTGGATCTATGCATAAACTAAGAAACGACTGACAGATTCTAGACGCAGAACTGAACATTCTCAACAGAAAATGCTCCCTCTCCCTCATCACCATCAGACAAAGAAGCATTTAACTTCTGTTCATGAGACTTTCCTGAAATCTCTCAAATCTGTCCATTTTCTCTATAAAGCTTGCCATGTGTCAAGGTTATTATCACCCCTTGCTGGGACTGCTAGAACAGCTTCCTCATTGGTCTCCCTGCATCTCTGCCTCTGCCCCATCCCTCTTTATAATCTATTCTTCACAGGGAAGACAGAGTGGTTTTTCTCAAATGTAAATATGATGACATCACTCCTCAATTTAAAGCTGTTTATTAGCTGCCCCTCATATTTTAGTTACAGACTTCTTAACATAATCTGGTTTCTGCTTAACCTTTCTAGCTCCCCTTGAACTCCATGATCTGTCCATTCAAGTTAACTATGCTTGTTGTTTTTTCAAAAGTTCCATGTTTTTTCTTGCCTCCACTCTTGCTTTGTTATTGCTTTGTTACCTCTTCTCTCCCCAGACAATGAAGACTTGGCTAATTTGTATTCATCATTAGCTCAGTGATCTCTGATGCCCCAAGCCTGAGTTAGGTGCAGCTTCTGTGTTTCCCCATAGAACCATATACTTCCCTTATCCTGGCACTTGTTGCTTTATCAGGATCTACCTGTCTTGTCATCTGCTAAATCCCTAAGACGAACACAGTGAATCGACCTAGTGGCTGCTGAGTAGCTGCTGAATGAACAAATGACAAGTTTTATGATAAAAAGCAATCTTGCCACTGTCCCAAATGCCTTACATTTATTTTCTAGTGTTGAAAAGTATAGAGAGATAACTAAATATCAAGTACGCAAGGACTTTTTATGTTGAGATAATTTTAGACTTACAAGAGTTGTAAAAATAGTACAGAGAGTTCCCTATTGCCTCCACCCACATTCATGTAATGTCAGTGTCTTACATAACCATAGTGCAATGTAAGAAATTAACATTGGTACAATACCATTAAGTAAACTACAGATTTTATTTGGATTTCACCAGTTTTTTCAATAATGTCCCCTTTTCCTCCTTTCCAGGATACAGTTGAGGATCCCATGCCACATTTGATTGTCACGTGTCCTTTGTCTCTTCCAATCTGTGACAGTTTCTCAGTCTTTGTCTTTCTCCACCTTGACACCTTTAAAGAGTAATCATCAGCTATTTTGTAGAATGTCCTTCAATTTCGGTTTGTCTGAGGTTAATCCATGCTTAGATATGAGGTTATTGAGGTTAATGGAAAGAATGCCACTGAGATGATGTGCCCTACCTAGTGCAGCTTCTCACCATGTCATTATACCTTATGCCTAGTGATGCTAACCTTTAGGACTTGGTTAAGGTGATCTCTGCCAGGTTTCTTCACTGTACAGTTATCATTGCTCCCTTTTTAATTAATAAATGTTTATTTTAGGGACAGCTGGGTGACTCAGCTGGTTGAGCATCTGAGTCTTGATTTTGGCTCAGGTCATGATCCCAGAGTCATGGGATGAAGCCCCGTGTTGAGCTCTCCACTGAGTGAAGTCTGCTTAAGATTCTTTCTCTTTCTCCCTCTGCCCCTCTCCCTTGCTCGTACTCTCTCTCTTTCAAAATAAAATAAATGTTTATTTTAGGGGTGAATAATCTGCAAAAAGTTGTTTCTGCTTCAACTTTTACCCACTAAATCCATCAATGGTTGCCTGCAGCAATTATTACCACGGTGTTCTTACATTCTGTTTCCTTTGTTCATTCTTCATTTATTAATTGGAATTGTTTTATAAGGAAGACTTGTCATTTCTTCCCCTTTTATTTCTTTAGTCACTTATTATTGGATTTATGTTCATATTTATTTCGTTCAATGGTTCCAACTCTCGCCACTTGGAGCCCTTTCAGGTTGGTAGACATGTCTCTGTGCTCTCCTATTTTTCAGCACTTCCTTACTTTCTGATAACACCAGATAGCCTATGCTTATCTTTCATTTGCCTGTCCTAGCCCTGGCACCAATCACTTCTCCAAGGAATCCTGGTTCTTTTTATTAGAGAATTATACCTGCCTATCTGAACTCTACACCCATTCCCACACTCCCCACACTGGAGTCCTCTCTTCTGTTTCCCTGCATGAGACAGTTTTAGAAACCTACAAGGGAGCATGACATAGTAATGGACACATGGCAATGCAATATAGTAGAAAGTGTGCTGAATTTAGAGCTGGGAGAAATGCCTGATAATCTGGAATTTTGACTCTGAGTCTGGTTTGGATATTGTAAGAAAAGAAATTATAAATATCGTCGCAAATGAGAGGAATCTGCCTAAGAACATTTGGGATATTATTTTCCCTGCATGCATTCTCATGTTCCTAAATTTCAATGGCAGGCGAAGGATTCAGGTTATTATTATACTATAAAAAGGAGTGAATCAGTGAAAAAAGCCTTGTTTCTTTTTACTTTCTACTTTCCCACCCCTCCCCCCAAAAGGATTTGAATCTGAGATTTCACTTTGCCAGCAGGAAAAAAAGTAAGTACCTTTACAAGAACAATCAAAACAATGACTCACAAACTCTGTGCAAGGATTTAAGATTATGTCCCTGTTTTGAGAACTTTGGGGGGATTATGCTAAATAATATGCTGATGGGAAAAAAAGAGTGTGTGCAGCTGTAGGACGTCTATGCTTGCATGACACACATTCACGGGATCCAGGCTGTACTCTAAATAACAAACACTGACTTCCTTCAACAGCACATTCCAGGCCTGCTATGAAGGGCGCAAAGGCAAAAGACATTGAAGTATGATCATAAATGATCATTCACAAGTCACTGGAAACTGATCCTTTGAAGCATTCTTTTTCTAGTCCTCATTCATTGTCTGCTGCTCCTCAGGTCCTGAAATATATATGTTCTCGTCTCAGAATCTACTCTTTTGAAAATAGCTTTTATTAGGCTGAATGTTTTTAATTAAGAAAAAAAAAAGAAGCCTGATCTCTTGAAAAAAAGGTTGGTGTTCAGTAAAATCTGTACTAGGAATGCTTCGCTCTTTTACTAGCATTCCATTATCTCAGATTCGTGTACTATATATACAGTCTTGGTGTTGTTTAAAAGCCTGGAGCCCATCTCTTCCAAGAATGCTTAACATGATGTCCAGTTCACAGCTGCCAAGAAAGGAGTTCTATTTTGCTTTATTGGTTAAAAGCAATTTTGTTGACAACACCAGGACCTCTTGCTGTGTCCATACTTCACCCTCTGGTTGCTGCAGGATACTGGGTTAATTGTCTGACCACTGAGAACTTGATGAAACCCACAAAGAAAATCTTACGGGTGGTGTCAGGTTCTCCACGCACAATTTCCGCAACCATCTCGATATCCACTATCTCCGCAAGACCAGTTTCCGGGTTGTCAGATGGCATGTGGTAACTTATGTCAAGGATTCACCCCTTTCACATGCATCAGAAATCGAGAGCTTTTTTGTTTTTTTTTCTTAAATATCTTCCTGTATTATCTTCCAATGTGCAAAGGTTTAAGGTACCACCCAGAAAGTTACAGCTTATCAAATTGATGCTTGCAAACTGACTTGAGTTAAGCCCTTTTGACCATCATTATAGTCATTGCTAATCAACAGACAACTGCTGAAATGGAAAGATTCTAATTGGCCACCGGGAGGTGGTGGCAAAACTGAAGAGATTCCCACACTACCTTCAGGAGTGTCGGTATGGGTCAGGTCCAATATGGCTGGGGATTAGCCTAACGAGGCAGGTATGGAATGAGGGGCAAACTCTGTAAGACCACCTCACCTCTCTTTCCCACCTTACACACAAGTGGCACTGCCCCAAATGCCAGGGTGCCTAATTAGGAAATGAAGAGATGGATCATCAGAGACAGGTCATTATTACCCTTGCAGTCTCTTCTGCCCACTCATTTTCTTCCTGCTAAGTAGGTGGCCTTCACCCTGCTCCAAAGATGATTGTGTCTGCTGGTTCTGAAACCATTCCTGGAAAATCCTGCTCCAAAGATGATTGTGTCTCCTGGTTCTGAAACCATTCCTGGAAAATCTTCACTTACTTTCTTAATGCACAACAAGGTTGACTGTTTTTTGTTTTTTGTTTTTAAACCAGCTGGTTTAGTTTATTACTCAAGTCCATCAGCATTAATCTGTCTCAAATTGAACTGAGGTCAAAAGAAAATCAGTTCAGGAAGGTGGGAGGAAATCGGTGTTGGCTGCCATATGGCACCAAACTGAGGCAAGCAGATACCTAGAGAAGTTGCATCATAGATGATAAATACATTATTAACATGCCATTCTCCTCCCCAGAAGGCTTGTAGCTTTGGTTACCATCCTGTGCTCCTGTCCCCAAATCATACTTAAATTGGATTTATGAACAACGGAAGGTGGAGAGCCACTCCATCAGATGGATTTGTGTTTTATGTATCTTGAGATACTTACAAGCTGAATGGACAGGCATGTGGAAGGGACATAGCTGTCTACCCAGAATGCTGAATGGGCCACATGAACGCTTCACCCAGAGCAATACTCTCAAAGCTGAGTGTGTGACCTGTGACTACCTGAGGAATATGAGCCATTGATGTCTCCACCTTTCAGGACATTTAAAATCTGGGCAAAAAATGGCTCCATAATTTACATGAGTGAGCCCTCTCTAGTCAACAATTTGTTGAAAAGGTTTCGTCCTAAGTCCAGTTAGAAAGCAGCCCAGGTAGAGATCTGTGGGATGGGCACACCAGCCATCCCGGTGAAATGATGTGGACGCAGAGCTTTTGTTTATTTATGGGAAAGAGAAAAACATTTTGTTCTACCCAGGCACAACTTTCCTGACTGAAGAGGTGATCCTGGCTTCCTGGGTGAAGATAATTAACATTATCAGCTTCCTACCAAGCTGGCAGAGTCGTGCTAGAAAATGATACCTTGTCTTAATTGTTCTTTTCCCCTGAGGAAGTATTTCTCAAACACCTGAAACCTCCAAGCTTGGGCTTCATATGAGTGACTGTACTCGGGTTTTAAGCCCTGGTGTAAAGGTCAATCAGGTCTCCTCTTTTTCCAGACTGTGGACCTCGCACCCAAAATGTGCTGAGCCAACTCGAGGAAACACATGAGTGCAGGGAAAGCTTTTGGTGATTGGTGAATATTTGGTTTACACTAAAATAGTTTTTAAAAACCTTCAGAAGTTGTGATTCTCCAATACTGAAAGGTATTTTCTACACCTTTGTGCTAGACAGGAAAGGCTATTCTTCGCGCTCATAGCACAATTTGTAAATACTGTGTAAGCCTTAATTGCTGCCACTGAAACAAAATAGTCATAGGAGAGAATGAGAAGTGACAGAAAGGCCAGGGACAAGGGAGAAAGGTTCCAGTCATAAAATAGCCAAACCTCTTCATCAGTGGCACCTTAAGGGACCACCAGCGTGTCCTATCACAGATCAAGGGTTTCAGCCTCATGTACAATAACAACTGCTAACACTGACTGAGCATTTAATAGTTGTCAGGCACCGATCTAAGAATGTTCACAGATTATTCCCCTTAATACATGCAATGGACAGCAAGTCCACAGTGTAGCAGTTATCACGTTCGCCTAATACGTGCAATGGCAACTAAGCAGTCTTTCATTCTGCAAATATTTACTGAGCACCTCCAGTGTATGAAACTGGGTGCTGGGGCTCTTGCGCTGATCACAACATGCCAAAATGCCTGCATTCTGTAGCTCACCTTCCAGTGCAGCCAGGAAGCAGTGCAGCCAGGGTTTGCATCCAAGAAGTCTGGCTACTGGGCTGTAAAATTATTACAGTTATTAGCAAGGTATCATAAAATGCAGCCTCTATTGGAGACCCATGAGAAGTTCATAATCACCAAGAGTTAAATGTGAACCAGTGGGGAGATATTTGCATTCTATGACCGATACTACTAGATTGCTGAAACAGAACTATTCTTGACGAGCACAGTCTGAGCAGGCCCAGAACAGAAAACAGCTAGCATTTGAGGTCAGCACACCTGGGTTTCAGTCCTGCCTCTGAGATTCACTACATCTACACCTTGGGCAAGTTGTTAAACCTCTCAGAGCCTCGATTTCCTCATCAGGAAGGCAGGGCTTAGAACAAGACTTAAATCGTGTTATGGTGAGTTATTAAATGAGATATAAATAAAGTACTTCGTAAAATGCCTGGTGTTGTATGAAGTAAGCTAATTTTACTATTTACCGTTTATGGGCCCTCAAAGCTAGACAACAGAATGTTCTCATAAAGCTAATTTAAGTCATCTGAGGAATGTGAGCCCTGCACCTTATAAATTCCTGACTATACAGACTGAGGCACACTGCAGTCCATCTGTCTTCAGCATGTGTGCATGTGGGGGTGGGCAATGCAGAGAGAAAGCCCTGTTACCCAGGGCATGATCTAGCCCAACTCAAGTGCTGAGCAACCTTTATCAAGGAGACTGGTTTTTATCCTGTGTTCCCAGCTTTGCTTCCTTTAGGTGTCTGCCCTCAGAATGACCAGGCCATCTAGGGCCCCTAGAAAACAAAGATGCCTAAAGATCCCAAACTGCCTTGTCTAAGAGGATATCACTTGGCCTGGGTCTCCATATGTGGTGTCCCAGTTCTCTTTAGTTCACAGCCTCTGGCTCTGTTTTCTTTGCTCTACATTATACTATCTTCTCCCTTTGTAAGGATGCTTCCATTGATAGATCCACATGGATTCAATGATTGAACTACATGTAGTTCCTCTCCTACATGTATAGTTCTCAAAGGCACCCCCATTCTTTCCAAAGAGGGGTGCAAGACTCAAGCCCACTCAGGCCATGCCTCGCTCAAATGATCATTCAACATGATCCCCTGAACCTGGAAACTGACTAGCTTTGGTTCTTCAGGATTTTGGTCATCTCCACCCATTTGGTCTCCCCCAAGTCTTATTTGGACTCCATTCTTGAGTTTTCACAGCCTATTTTGAATTTCAGGGTAAGGGGGAAAATGTAGACACAGACTCAGAGAACTTCTTCTGTGTAGAAGAGTGGTCTCTCACTGTATGCAGCCATAGCTTCTAGGAGCCTCGATTTTCATGCTTAAGAATCCAAATTATCACACATTTAGTGCTCAACAACACAAATTTACTGTCTTGCACTTCTGTAGGTTAGAAGTTTGACACCATCATCAGGGTGTCTCTGGAGGCTCTAAGAGAGAATCCATTTCCCCACCTTTCCAGTTTCCAGAGTTGACCCACATTTTTTAGCCAATGGTCCCCTTTCTCTGTTCTCAAAGCCAGCACCATTACACCTCTGTGACCATTCCTTCTTAGTCACATCTCCACCGGCCTCAGCCTCTGACCTCAGCCTGGAAAGGTTCTTCAATTTTTACGAATCATGTGATTAGGCTGGGCTCACTTGGACAATCTAGAACAATCTCCTCATGTCAAGGTTCATAATCTCAATCATATCTGCAATGTCCCCTCTGCCATGTAAAGTAATATATTCACAGCTTCTTGAGATTAGGGCATGGGCATCTTTGGGGGTCAGTATTCTGCCACTGCATTCCTCTCTCAGCCCCCTAGGGGAGTCCCATATGCAAATATATCCACTCCATCCTAAGGTCCTCAATATTCTCAGTCCATTACAGTATCTCTTCATGGTCCCAAATCTCATGTTAATCTCACCAGTTCCAAAGTCTCAAATCTCATTAACTACCTCATACAAACCAGCTACAGGTGAGGCTCTGGGTGGCAATATGTGGTAGTCTTTTTCCAATGCAAATAAATGTTTTAAAATAACAGAGTTGTTACTGTTTGTATAGTTAATATATTTTATCTAATGTTTCCATTTGGTGATGGCATCCTGATGAATTTTTACTGAAAGGACCATGAGTGGGTTCTTTGTTTGGTGTTGTTTCTGTATGCCCCAATATGTCAACTGTGTTCCATTTCTATCTTTCTATTCTGTCTGCAGCTCTCTTTCCTAGAGTAGAGAGAGTCCATGTTTTTCTCATATTGCCATATTCTAGACTAGCGTTTGCCACATATGGAGGAAAAAGCTACACGAGACTAAGTAGAAACTAAATATTAAGCACATTAGCATCTCAACATTTTCCATACGTTTCAAACCTAGAAAACACTAATGTTCATAGAGGGTTTAGGTTTTGAGTTTTTTGGAGTAATACTCTTAGTGAACACACACACGTACACATATACATACATGCTCATATGCACATTCATCAAATAACAGTGGAAATTTGAAAATTATCTAATTTAACTGAATGGCTAGTCCAGTATCTTTAAAGTTCAGTTTGACAAATTCAACTTTGTTTGACAAATTCAGTTTTGTTTCCACCTTTATCAATACATCTTTATAGAAAAAGCACTCTAAGATTAAAATAAACTTGATAGTTCTTGGAAATTTATTTCTTTATTTTTGCATTTGTTCCTCAGTAAAACACAACCCTGTCACTGTCATAAAATCACAGTAAATTTTGGGTCATTCAAACCATCACATGTTATATATAAACATATTAATACTGTATATTGTATCAGAACTCTACACAACATGCATAGGACTTACAATAAACTTGACTGAGCAGACAGAGTAAGGAATTTGGGAGTCTATATTGAATATTCTGTAGGGGATCAAACAAGATAGAAGTGTTTACTTACTAACTATGGCAATGCAATATTGCATAAATAAAAGATAATTTTAAAAACTCTTGCTTCATGATACCTTAAATAAAACATATTTACAAAAGCTCATGTTTTCTCATGATGGCTGGTTTGAGAATTTCTTAATTTGTACTGAACAAAACCTCCTTTTTACTGAATCTGAAACAATTACCTGAAAAAACTATATGTAAAATTTCCATTTTGACATCACAGCTGTTTATGCCAATTATTCATCCAAAATAGCACCACCATAATGTAGTTTTGAATAATTAATTATGGGATCAAAAATAATTGGCAACAATAAATGATAGTGGTTCCTTGAATTTATAAGCAGTGTCACAGACTTGAACAATATTTATTAACTTAGACATCTCAGCAATAATTAATCATGAATTATTCACAATCTAGATAAAGGATCTCGAGTTATCTGATGGGATCCAATCCTACCCGATCTGCCCTCATAAAAATGTTCGAAGCCTCTTGGCATTTTGCCCTGTGTAGGAGCCTGATTCTTCCAGCTATTTGGTTCACAAGAACATCTTGTATTTCAGTGAAGAAGAAAAAAACCACTCTCCTATTGTGATAAATAATGAAGAAAATCTCTGCAATCCAGTATTTTTAACACATAACATCATTTAAAAACTTTGAGTTGACTATATATTTTCCTTAATTTTGACATGCTAGGACTTTCACGTTTTTAAATAGCTTCTGAGTTTTGCTTCTGGGGCTCTTCCAGGTCAAATTATTAATGTATCCTCCCTTCCCACTGAGGATATTTAACACACTTCACATTTTTCACATATTCAATGTTAGGCTCATCCGTCTTTCTTTATACTTTCCATCTTCCTCCCTTAACACCTCCTTCACATACTGTGGGGCCTCAAAAGCCAAATAAGAGGTTTTAGCATGAAATCATAGGCAGAGTTTGGGATAGAAATATTATTTTTAAAGTCCAACTGAATAAAAATATAATATAAGGCTATAAGATCTCTTAGTTAATCACCATCTTCTCTCTCCTGGTTCCTCATTTTTCTCTAGTAATGGATCTAGTGAAGTAAAGTACTTTTCATAGATACTGATTAAACCAAATGAGTATTCCTAAGTAATGAGGAAGAGAAGACAAGGGGAGAGAGAGGAAGATAACACTTGTGGAGTATTTCTAGCCTTGTGCCTGGTGTTTTGTTAAAAATTTTCAGAGTACTGTGGATAGAAGGACAGACAGTGGAGGCCAACTGCTGGGTTTGAATCCTAGCTCTGCCGGAATCCAGTCACTAACTGTAGGACCCTGTGCAAGTTACTTCCTCTTTGGGAACTCAAACTCCCTGTCTGTAAAGAAGGGATAATAATTGGGCCAAATTTATCGAGGTGCTGTGATAATTATTTGGGTTCGAGTGTGTTGTGTCCTGTAACAGTGGTTGGCCTATAATCAACGCTAGAAGCATTAGCTAGTTACTAGGATTGCTGACTATTATTATTGAAAGGGCGGGGCTACGCCGGCCGACTCCATCTTGTTCTGTGTCCTTCACCTTGACCCCGCCTAACAGGACTCGGACCCTTCCCCAGCAAAACGGCTGAGGCCACCACAGCCATTACCTCACCAACTGCCCCTAGGCCCCAATAAAACCTTTGTCCTTTTGAAACTCGCTCTCTCTCCCCGGTATCTCACCGCTGCGTCTATGCAGGTAGGGGATTGAGCTCGAGCTAGCTCGAATAAAGGCTTTTTTGCTTTTGCATCAGACTCGGCTCCCTGGTGGTCTTTGGGGATCACGAATTCTGGGCACAACAATTACATCTCATTTGTTTTTGGTGCACAACAGCTTTCAGATAAGATGGTTATTATCATTTGCATTTCACTGAAGAGGAAACTGGGGCTCTCCAAAGTTAAGAAGCCAACCCTACATACAGTTAGTAAATGATCTTTTGGGCTCCAAGCCTGTGTTCCTGGCGCTAAAGGGAAATGAGGACTGCTGAGCTAGTTCCAGGCACCTTTAAAAGGACCTTTCCTGGGACGGAATCAGCAAGATTTCGAAAGCTCTTCTCCCTTCCCAGCTTTCATTCAGTTCCTATCTCTCTTTTTTCACTTTGTTGTCCTTTCCCCAACATTGATGACATATGTGAACTGGTATGAGGAAAACATCATAATTTTGAAAGATAAGAAACAAGAGGGAAGTTGTTCCGTTCCTCACCATAAAAATCCCACTGAACTGACAGGATTTTAGTGTCACTGCCTCCCTCAAGGTCTCCCCAAGTATTTCCCACTGATTTCTCTTACTCTCCTCAATTCCTACAGCATTTATGGCCTAAACTAAACTGCTAGAACATCTTATGTATGACCTACTTGCTAAATTGTACATATTCAATGTATACATTTCTGATAATAAGTAATTTATCAGATTTCACCTTTTGAAAACTCATGAAGAGCTCTGTCCTTTCTCAAAGGCTCTCCTTCGATATCCTTCCCAATTGTCTTTCCAAATGGGTCCTGAGCCTGAATTGAGTCAAATATCAATCATTTTAAGATCTATAACCTAGTTGTATCCATGCCATGCAACTGATATTGTGTCCATGTTAATTTCTTGGTTTTGACAATGTATTGTGGTTATGTAAAATGTTATCACTGGGAAAAGCTAGGTGATGAGTACACAAGGACTCTCTGTACTGTTTGGTAACTCTGGCAATTTTTTAAAAAATATTTCAAGATACAAATTTGTAAAAATCAATCATCCTGCTGGAACATAAACTATCACTAGGTGATTTCTAATTGTAAGTCATAAATGTCCAACAAAACACCAAGGTCCCTTAAAAAAAGGCCAATAATATAGTTCTCTGGACTTCCCCCACAAATATTGACATTATTGATGGGAGAATAGAGACAGTAGAAGAGTTGGGAACATAACAGTAATGTCATAAACATTTGTAAATTGGTAAATGAGAGACATAAGAAATCATGGGTTAAATTGGAAGACTCAAGGATATTCAGACTCATGGTTGCTATGCTCCTGATTTCACCTCTTTTGGGACAGTGTAGAAAAATAAATTCAAGATATAAAATATCTTGAATGGAAAAATGTCCCAGACATTGGAACAGATAACCATTACTCATACTACCATGCGTGGTTGAGTCTTCCTTTAAAACCTCTAAGTCAACAAGTGTTGCCAAATGACTAGGAAGCTGGCTCAGTTGTTAGATTTAGTTGTAATTTATGGGATTCTTAATGCACAAAAAAGTCAAATACTTTTCAGACAAATAAATATTCACAATTTTTTATTCTTGCTTTTTAAATTTTTGGCCTCGCCTCTTAAATTACTGCCCAGTCACATAAAACAAAAGAGACCTTTTTCATGTATTTTTAAAACCAGGAAATGCATCATTGAGAAAAAGATATCTTTTTACCCCCCAACAGTGGAAACTTATGAACTTTTCTCAATACTACAGTTCTGTCTACACACCATGCATAAGTTTTATATATGACAACACAAAAGAGCAATTTAAAATCATTTTTCCAAATCATTGTTCCAAAAGAACAACTTCCTTTCTTTAATTTGGTTCTATATTAGCCTTAACTTGATAAAGTGGAGCTTGGTGTTAATTAAAAGTTCAAAGTTATGGGTTCAATTCCTATGTGGTCTGCTTAGTTTCTCTCAGTAGAAAATTTGGTACCATGGTCTTAGGTTAAACGTTTAATTCTCAGACACTTAACACTGCAGTTTATTTAGCTCAATCCACACCTACCATTGCCAAACATCTCATCTTAAAACCAAAGCCCAGCATGTTGCAGTTGTTAAGACATACATTTTTTTTTTAACAAAAGTTACCAGACCATGGGAGTGAAAAATTTGAATTGTAAGGAACCTCAGAAAAACCTCACATTTGCTCTGCCCCATAGAGTATTTTTGGCTCACTTAATCCACTCCAATATAGATGTTAGCCTCATGAGGGCAGACAGCCCATCTGTCTTATTTACCATTGTATCACCAGTACTCATCACAATGCCTGACACTCAGTGTTTCTTACAGGCTGTTGGAGAAGAGCTATGTGCATTTGCAAAGCTGAAAGCACCTATTTCAAATGGAAATTAAGTCCTTAGCAAACTTAATACAATGGTTCCCAAAATGTGGTCCCCAGACCAGCATCATTAGCATCATGTGGGAACGTGTTAGAAATCAGAAATACAAATTCTCTGGCTCTACTACAGACCACTGAACCAGAACCTGTGAGGATGGGGTCCTGAAACATGTGTGTTAACAAGCTCTCCCTGTGATTCTGGGGTAGGCTAAAGTTTGATATCTACTGGTATAATCCAGTGAAGAAAATCTCTTCCCAAACTCAGTTGTGATTTGCAGCAGCAGTCCCGAAGCACATAAATTCAGCCACTTCAGTACAGAAATGTACATACAGATCCTGGATGGGTCTCTGAAAAACAACTTTCTGTATCGAATAGATATCTGGACCAATAAAAATTGATCACTGGTATGCACTTTATAGAGCTATGTACCTTGAATCTTAAGAATGTGAGACAGAAATAAGAAATGCTAAACAAAATACTAAATGAGGGATCATCACTGTAAGACTTCCTCCCAGATCACCCTTTTTAAGGCAAATCTTAACAGAATTCATTTAATGAACATGGAAATAATGTGATATGCTGGTAATGTCCCCATATCTTTGTTTTTCTTTACTGGCTGTAAATTATCCAAAGAACTCCCTGGGATTCTCAATCATTTCAATGAGCTAAATAATACCAAAGTGGAAAATTCTATGATTCAAGCAGAGCAGCAAGGGCCCATAATGTTCCAAGACCAACATATTTCTAGATGACAGAAAATAGAGAAGAATGATACATATACTAGACTCAAATTCTCCCGACAGGCCAGAATAGATTAAATCTAACAAAACCATATTTAAGAGGATGAAAATAAACTTCTACACCTGGGTTAACCATACGCAAACTATAGGTTTGGGAAGATTTCACTCAGCAACAGCACATATTTTTTAAAAAGACAACTTCATTTGCAGTAATGTCCCCATGAGCCAACACTACATCCACTGTCACGCGGAAAGCAACAAATGACCTAGGATGTCTTAGCAAAAGCAGGGTAGGCAGTCACAGATTCACAGTCCTACTCTGATCTGGCCTGGAGGTCCCACATCTGACATGTCTGCATTCGCTTCCAGCCCCCACACTTTCTGGAGTGCACAGATCAAGTGGAACCGCCGGTATGGTGCTGGGATTAGAAGCCACACTCTGTAGGGCAAATGAAGGAACTAAGAGGAACCAGACTGTGGAAGAGAAAAGCCAGCATGGGTCCAGGCATGCTAGTTATCTGCAAATGTGTTAAGGGCTGTCAGATGGAAGAGGGATTTAAAATGTCTCCTGTCACTCTGAGAGTAAGCTTAAAGTCAACAAGTAGAAGCTAATGAACCCCTTTTGGCTCCAAAGGTAAAGTAACAAACAGGAAGAGCTGTTGTGATAGTTTCATGTGCCAATTTGGCTGGCCCAAAGCAGTGCCCAGTTATTTAATCAAACATTACCTTAGGAGTAACTGTGAAGGTATTTCGTAGATGTGGTTAACATCTACAGTCAGTTGACCTTAAGGAGATTAGCTTTAATAACGTGGGTGGGCCTCATTCAATTACTGGAAGGCCATTAGTGCAAAAACCAAGGCTTCCAGGGTGAAAGAAATTCTGCCACAAGACTGCAACATTAACTCCTGCCTGAGTTTCCAGCCTGCTAGCTTGCTCTACAGATTTCAGTCTTGCCAACATACATACATACATACATACATACATACATACATAAATGGTGTATGGGTGTATGTGTATGCTCTTGTCCTATTGGTTCTGTTTCTCTGGAACACTGACTGACAGCTGTCCAAGGGAAAAATAGTCTACGTCCAATCATACTGAGTTCCTATCACTGGAGATTTTCAAGTGCAGGTGAAGAAACTACTTTGGTTATAACAAGGAGACCATTAAAACATATGCCTTTCAGTAAAATTATAAACCATGTATAGAACACGTAGTCTAACTCAATTTGTTCATTTTATTGAGGATCCAGTCTGTGTCAAATACTGTGTGAGGGTCTAGGGATATAATGATGAGCAGATATATCTACTGTTCTCCCTTTTGGGAATGTAGATGTATCCTATACCATGTACAAATACTCTAGAACACAAAGTTGACTCAACAGATGTTTGCTGGATGAATGACTGAATGAATGAGTAAAAATATACTTTAAGATTAAAAGGAAATATGGAGATACATATATTTATATATTATTTGAGAAACCTTTCTACCAAAATATTTAAACTTTTATCCTTTAATAAGGATAAGATTCAATCATCAAAAAAAATTCTATAACATGTTATGCTTCCTTCTCCAATAAGGCATAAGTCTGAATTATTTTCTTAAGCTCTCCTCCCATCTTGACTTCTTACATACCAATCTTTAAAAAATCTCAACTCAGTACTTACTCATTTCACATATTTGAAAGGGCAAGTTACTTAAGGCATAGAAACTGCTACATCTGAATAGTCTGTAATGTTATGTAGTTGGTGGAGAAACATTAACAGTCAACTGCTGAATGGAGCATGTTCGTATGGCCTCCAGCAATGGACAGCTAGAGAATTCACCATACTGCTTGTCCAAACAGAAATGTTAAGGATCATAGAGGAAGAACTGCATGGACTTTGATAACAAGAGCATCATTGGATTAAGACCAAATTCAGATCACACTTGTGATTTTTCAAAGTACCTTCAAAGCCTATCCTACCTGCCTTGTTATATCAATCAATCAATAAGCAAGCAAATGTATATTTCATTTGACAGATGAATAATAAAAGACATGAGCAGGATGAAGCTGAAGTTTAAACCCAATCCTTTCAGTCAGTAGAGTTTGAGTGCCTTTTTAAAAATAATTAGATCAGGGGTGCCTGGGTGGCTCAGTCCGTTAAGCGTCCGACTTCGGCTCAGGTCATGATATCACGGTCTGTAAGTTCGAGCCCCGCGTCGGGTTCTGTGCTGACAGCTCAGAGCCTGGTGCCCATTTCAGATTCTGTGTCTCCCTCTCTCTCTGCCCCTCCCCTGTTCATGCTCTGTCTCTCTCTGTCTCAAAAATAAATAAACGTTAAAAAAAAATTAAAAAAAAATAAAAATAATTAGATCATATTGACAGGACATAGTGTAAAATATTCTTTTGATAACAATGAGAAATTTATTCTTTAGCAGAGGATGACTCATCAGTTTTCTTACACTTGATCCAATGCTATAAGAAACGAAATACTATATTACAGAGGAACTTTCTTACATATACGATTGTTAAGAATCTTACAGGTGGCCATACTGATTGGTAACACACCCAGGAGTCCCAGAAGGCTTTGCTATGCACTGGTTATTTATTGATAACTGAAAGTTTCTTATAAACACAAAATTCACCAGGTTTTAACAAGGTTCATTTCATAAAATCCTAACAATCATCTCATTTCCGAACATAAGGTGTTCCAAAGAATGTGGAAAAGAATGGTGTGATACCAAATGAACACATTTATTTGCAAACTTGCAAGAGTCATAAACTAGGGACTCTAGACTTGGCTGTGCACCAAGAAGTTGGGTGATCTATGTAACAACCTCTCTCTCATATGTATATACAGGAGCTTTACGTATTTGCTTACTCCATGCTGAAATTACCTTTTCAGACTGCTCTGTCTCTATAATGTAACTGCTTTCATTTTTAATGGGATGGAAGAAATTATGGCTGTTTTTCTGAAACCACATCAATTTTCAAAGGCAGCTGTAGCAACAGAGATGCGTTTGCACTGGAATTTTGGCTTCAAGGACAGTACCACTTTGAAAATTTGGCTGATTTCCCTAAACCCATAAGTTGGAAAAATACCAGGAATAAAAAGGGGAATTACATGGATGATTTACAATTTTCTTCACTCCCTTTCCTTAAAGTTAGTCCTTGTCAGTTGCCAAGAAAACAAAAATGGAACCAAACAACAACTGACAATTAACTACAGGAAACTATTTTGATGAGTAAATTACCTGTCAGTTAAAAATAAAGGATACCCAAATTTTAATAATATATTCCAATAGAAAAAAGAAAGGACAGAGATATGCCCTTTTGGCTTTGAAAACCAGGTCTTGATTTTTTTATTTTGTTTTGTTTTGCCAGTATTGTTTCTTGCCTAATTATATTTTCCTTAGGAAAAGTCTAAGAATTGGTCATTGCCAACCTACAACATGTTTAGCCACCCACCCGTTAACAACCGATTTTGCTTTTAATTTTTTTCTTTCCTTTTCATGTTTTCTTTTCTTTTCTTTTTCTAAGCCCTCACCACTCCTCATCCTTGCTTTTTCTTTCTGGGTGTACAATAAAGGTCATCGTGACTTACAGCTTGCACAGAGGTATGACTTTTACACATATCCAACAGGTATACACCTGGGATTTGAAAATACCCTTTTGTTCCTCTTGGGGTGGAAGAAACAAATGAAAATCAACTCATCTAGGCTGATTGTCTCTTCTCGCTTTTCTATCTTTGCAAATAAAGGAAGTATAAATGCTTGAAAGCCAAGGTAACCATATGATTACATTCATGGCAGGAAAACAGCTAGTTTTCTAGCCTCATCCAAACTTGTCTCAATGCCAACTTCCTCCTGTGGGCCCAGTCCTTTAAAAAACACTTATTTCAGGGGTGGGAAGGAAGGGAGGGTGGGTGATGGACATTGAGGAGGGCACCTGTTGGGATGAGCACTGGGCGTTGCATGGAAACCAATTTGACAATAAATTTCATGTTAAAAAAATTATAAGATAAAATAAAAAACAATTATTTCTCTAACCACCAACTAAACAAGGAACCAATGGACCTCATTTCTGGCAATCTTTCAAATTCAAGAACCACCTAGGAAAGGCTTTTTGGTATGCACATGCACACACACACGTATATACCCTTGTGTCTAGTGTTCATGTACACACACTTGTGTTTGCACCAACCCGAAACATAATCTGTCCCTCTTCTTCTTTAGACAAATTTTTAAAGAAAATTTACCATCAAGATTATACAATTTTAAAACAAGAGTGACCAAGAACTTGAAGAGCTGGTTGAGAACTTAAATAAGTAAAAAATGTGGGACAAGACCATTCTCAGTGGTCGCTCACTTTCATGTGACATGCACAGCCGAGGTCATTTCCTAGACTTGTGGTTTTCATATTGGACCTGGAGCTTACGTGTTATTGAAGCCACAGATCAACTTGCTCTATCCTCCCAGGGAGTCCACTTTGGTCACTGTTTGGTGGGGGGTATCATTTTTATATTCAAACAAACATGGATATATTATGGAGCAACATTGAATTTTGCATATATTTTGTGTAATTTATAAAGCACGCAAAATAATTACATGATTGTCATGAGATGCTTACATACTCCAAATCGCCCAGATCTTTCTCTTCCTCTTTTATTTATTTTTTATTTTTTTTAAATGTTTATTCATTTTTGAGAGACGGAGAGAGAGCACGAGCAGGGGAAGGGCAGAGAGAGAGGGAGACACAAAATCCAAAGCAGGCTCCAGGCTCTGAGCTGTCAGCACAGAGCCTGATACGAGGCTTGAATCCACGAAGTGTAAGATAATGACCTGAGCCCAAGTCAGATGCTTAACTGACAGCCACCCAGGCACCCTTTCTTCTTTTAAAAGTACTTTGAGCACAACGTTCAAAAAGCATCATACTACACCATTAAGTATGAATGAAGGGAACGAACTGGCATTATAGCTACATACAGAGAAAAGGTTCTAAAATGCAAAAGGTAGGTTCTATAGCATAAGGAAACTGACCTAGCCAAGATGCTATTGATATTGCTGTTTTCATTTAACGCATGTGAAATCTCATGAACATACCCCAGCCGTAAAGCATACATATTATGTTAAAGCGGTATTTGGTACTTTCTGGAAGAGTCATATTTAAAATCAGAATTGTCCTTGCCCCACTGAAAAATAAAATGAAAAAAGTTTTTCGAAAATTTTTTTTATAATTGAGAGACAGAGAGGAGCAAACAAGAACAAGGAAACAAGGAAAAAGAGGGAAAAATAGATCACTTCTCTTTGTGCCAAGGAAAAATATATCACAAGCTCGTTTGTGTTTAGCACTCAATTTATAGCCCAGCAATCTGAATCTCCGAACTTAAGCCTTCACGGATGAGTGCCCCAAGTGGCTTTTGAATTAGAGGATAGCATTACTCAATTTGAGGCTAGCCCTTTCAGGAAATATATTTAGCTACGGCACACAATATTTCAATTCTAAAATGAGAATGTCAACTGTGAAACTAAATTTAAAATTTTTGTTGTTTTTCTCTCAGCTCCTCCCACACTTACTATGAATTTGAATAATATGAATCCAGGAAGCATTTAAGTAAATATGGTGTGCATTCTAGGTTTTATGGCAGCCATTACTGCTTTGATCACTCGGAGCCCATCAAATTATAGGCTGACACACACAAGTGAAGAAATCTATGTCCCACATGCCATGTTATTAGAGCTCTACCCTCAGCCAGTGAAGGGGCATGTCTACCCTGCTGGGGTAAGAGAAGATACAATGGGCTGGGAAAAGGACCCTCTGCCATCTGCATCATCCCCCACAGTGCTCACCATGGTGAACCAGCAAGCAAGCTCTCAGAACTGCAAGGTGAAATCAGACGGAAGAGAAAAGAATCCTCCCAATACCAGAGCATGTATATACTCTGTATATAAAAATACACACACACACACACACACACACACACATTCCTCACGTTTTATCAGTTCTCCTTAGTAATTAACAAATTACTAAATTTTGCCTGTGCTAATACTTCTACAGTCAAACTGTCAACCAAAAAGTTCTGGTTAAGGTCAAATTCTGTTTTAAACATAGAGGGCCTATCCATTACCTGGGCTTAGGAAGCTGCCTACCACATACCAGAAGTACTTTCAAATTTAAGGTGTAAATTTATTGATGACACAAACATATTTTTGGCTGTTCTTCCAAGATATAAGACACAAGAAGTAGAGTTATGATCACCAGTAGTCAAACTGTAACTGACATTAGCCAGACTTTGAATTCAAGAGAAAGAGACACCGGCATCCGGGTGGCTCAGTGGGTTAAGCATCCAACTTCAGCTCAGGTCATGATCTCATGGCTCCTGAGTCCAGCCCCACAACACGCTTGCTGCTGTTAGTGACAGAGTCACTTCTGGATCCTCTGTCTCTCTCTGCCCCTCCCCCACTTGCATGCTTTCTCCCTCTCTTTCAAGAATAAATAAACATTAAAAAAAGAGAAAGAGACAGAGAAGTTGTGTGTGTGTGTGTGTGTGTTTGTGTGTGTGTGTGTGTAGGGTGTGCAGAGTAGCAACATAGAGTTCCTGTCTTATACGCTTTCCGACTTTTACTGAAAACCAAAATACACACTTGAATGTAAATGCATCTTCGACAGTATGTTTTCTCTAGAAAACTTAACAAATTAAAATCAGTATGCCTCGAAAAGCTATAATATTATAAGCTAATACTGGAGCACTTACTATGTGCCAGGTGCTGTTCTAAAAGATTTGCATGTAATGACTCATTCAATCCTAACAATGACTCTTTGAGATTGGCACTATTATATCCTTTTTATAGTTGAGGGACTTAACTTGCCAAAGTTGCCATGTTCACCCTGATGATAAAGTATAGAATTGGAAGTCAAACCTGACTTGTCGATTAGCAAGTAGACAACATGTCTTGCTTATCCCAAATTCTAACTTGGTAGTGAGTATGGGGAGAAGTAGATAGTACAGGTAAGACTTGAAGCCTCTGATGCAATGAACACAGACCCAAGTCAAATCAGAGATGCTCTATTTCTACCCTTCCAAGATCGCAAGCTGGCTCCCCTAAGAATCCTTCCCCTGCTGGGTGTCTGGAGAGAAACAGATCATTGAGCCCATGGGAAGATCATGACCATTTGTGGGGAGGCATCTGAGAAAATGAAGAGCTGCTGTGACATTCTAGCAGGCATAACATCTTACAGACTTAAAAAACAACTTCTAAGAATGATACAGACTATAATAGAAAAGTGACCATGTGGTACAACAACTAGGCAGAGACATCAGACATTCACGTTACCAAAAAATTAGAATAAACGTGAGTTTAACATTGCTACAGTCAGATTCCAGAGTTGATGGATACAAAGCACTCTGTAACTGTTTTCACTGAACTGTGAGAAAAGGTCTCAGTACTGTCTCCCATGCACAAGTCAAATTAGTACCACCTTTTAAATGTGATGTGTGGTTACCAGGTCCCAGGAAAAACAGTCTAAATGTTGAAATAGGGAAACACTGTGTATAGATGACAGACAAAAGGGCAATTGTTTAAGGCATGTAAGTCTATCACTCTCATTTTCACCTACATGAAAATAAATACAAATGGCAGAATGTATACAAGGTGGATGGAGAAACCAGTTCAAAGAACATGCATTAAGAATCACAGGACTTTAGAGTTAGAAAGGAACTTAGTGAACAAGTCCAGCTTCTGCACTTGACATAAAATAAAACCAAGGTCAGCAGAATTTGGATTGTGTGTGCAGGTGTTATCTTCAACTATGCGGGTGAGGAATTGCCTCTAGGGAGAATGTATGGAGCAAGAAGATAAGAGGTGGGGACGCAGGACCGTGAGGTTTCTGAGAGGCGGGCTGATGAAGAGCAGCCTAGGAAGGCAGTTGGTTAGGGACAATGAAGAGGTAGAACGAAACCCAAGAAGTGTGAGGTCACGACAGCCTGAGACAGAAGGAGTTTTAGGAAAGAATAAGTGGTTGTGTTGAATGGCAGGAAGAGTTCTAAGAAGACCAGAACCGGGAAATGTTCATTAGATTTGGTGGCTATTGATTAGTGGTGACCTTAGCAAAAGCAGTTTCGGAAGCATGATTGCAGTGGAAGATTGCCATGTTTTAAGCAATGAATGAGGGGTGAAAGAAAGAAGAAAGAAAGATGTCCAGTGCTTGCCCTCAGACAGTATAGATGAGAAGGGGATGGCTACACATACAGCAAGCTAGTTTCTCAACCAAATTTTAATTTTTTGCTTAACTTTTCCAACCATGTGGAGTTTATTTTGATAAATAAAAGTTCTAAAACTTCCCTTCTTTTACTGCCTCTAGTAAGTTTTGAATGAATGAGTAATAAATAGGCAGCCCCAGGCCTAGACCCTTCACTCACGAAGGACTTAGGCAAGCTATTGTTGGCAGCTCTCGCCTTCCCACAGACTGCCTTCCCTTCATCCTCCACTCACTGGAACAGCTTCCTCATTCTCCAGAGCTTTCTACCAGCTACGGAAATTAGGTTCTCACGCCATCGGAAAACACTGAGGAGATTAATGGGGAGGAGTTCAACTATCTTCAATCTTGTGAAGGCTGGCAGTTTTTAAGCCTTGCCAACTATCTATTTTCTTTGCTTGGTTTCTGCCAGAGGCAAAAGTCAGCAGCAAGAAGAAAGGGTGATGGCAGAAAAGAGCACTCTTAAAAAATTAAAAGAAAAAGAAAGAGAGAGAAAGACTTAGAATAGGGAAGATTTACTGCTGAAATTAAACCAGAGAGCCAGTTAGGAAAGGGAGACTGGTCACAGAATTAAAAGCTATTTATGTTTGTTTATTTAAGATTATGTGGATTACCTATTGTATTGGACAACCCAAATGGCTCTCCCTCTACAAATATGCTCCTACTAGATATCTGTTGGAGTCATTTCCTGAAAACCAAGAGCTCCGTGTGCAAAGTCAATTATGGTTCTTTCCTCCAGTAAGAGATCAAGACAGCATGATCTGAAAAGCCATGTTGCCTTTACATTTTAGCAACATCTACTTCAGCATTGTTCTTTAATTATGAAATCTGAGATACATTTTCAAATTGGATTAGATGCCTTTTCACATCCACCATTTCACCCTGAATCTTAAAGGTCTAAGTCTTTTCTCATGTAAGGAATAAAAAAAAAAAAGTCTCTGAATTACTAGTGTAAGCCACAATACGATCATTTAAATTCACTCCAGAGGCACTGGTGGTGATAGCTGTCTTGCTTGAGGTCATGCATTCTAAATTTTTTCCCCCATTTTATTTTATTTATTTTTTTTAAACGTTTTTTATTTATTTTTGAGACAGGGAGAGACAGAGCATGAACAGGGGAGGGTCAGAGAGAGGGAGACACAGAATCCTAAACAGGATCCAGGCTCTGAGCTGTCAGCACAGAGCCCGACGCAGGGCTCGAACACACGGACCGCGAGATCATAACCTGAGCCGAAGTCGGCCGCTTAACCGACTGAGCCACCCAGGCGCCCCTTTTTCCCCATTTTAAAAGTGTCGGATAGTAATGCAGTTCTGTTTCTTGAAAAGATATATTCATTCAACAAGCATGTGTTTAGCATCCAACACATGCTTCACATTGGGCTGGTTGCTGCAAATATCAAGATGAATGAGATATAAAATTGGCCCCTCCCGATCTTGTACAGAGAAAGAAGAGAAAATACGTACTTTTTCATTTCCTCAATCTGATTTCTTTGGAGGTTTTATACCTTTCCTCAGAATACCACGACCTGTGATACCTCCCTTGCCTTGTGTATTATCAGCCGAGCTACTTCATCATAAATAAGCAAAAAAGTACATAAAACTTGTTACACAAAATGAAAGTTCTAGATAAAGAGAAAGAGACTTCACCTAAAAGAGCAACACATGAGACTACGAGAAATGCCGACCACCCTCCTGTCCAATCTCAGGAGGCAGTATCACAGACACACGCGTTCGTGCGCGTGCATAGACACAGCAACAACCACATCAAAAAACTTACCTGACTTGCCCACACCTGCTCTCCCAAATATTGCCAGTTTGACCTCTGCACTTTTAGCCATGCTGGGTGTTGGTAGATAACTCACTGTCGTTCCAACTAAAGAGCTGAGAAAATCTTTTCAGTTCCCGCCTTTGGATTCACCATATCATTGTAAATCTGCAATCCTTGAAAAAAAGAGATTTGGGAATTCATAAGCGACTGGAGAGAGGGCTTAGTGTTTATTAAGCATTTCCTACATACCAGCTACCGTTCACTTTATCAGCATTTTCCATTGTGATCTCCATCGCAATCCTGTGAGAGGGCTATAGCAACTGACTGCAAACTAGTCAACTAATAAACGATAGATTCAAGACCTGAATTTAGATCTCTTTGGATCTAAAACATATACATTTTCAGACACAATAGCATAACCTGAGACATTTTTAATGAAGGCATTGTTTTTTGGTCAATAACTGATAACAAATACTTGATGTGTGTGAATACGTGTATTTACCATGTGTCTATAAATACCCAAGACACAATCCACATAATGGGGGAATCACATTTGGAACTCTTTTATTTTCCTTAGGGCTGAATAATATACATTCATATTAGTCAATCCTGTTGTAATTATTGAATTTGCACTTCAAGGTTAAGTTTTAGCTCAGTTCACACTAGATCACATGATTGAGTCATGTGACAGATACACATGTTCCAGGAACTGATATATAATATCCAGTTAATATTTTTATATATTTCTGGGCACAATACCATTGGCACACAAAAGAGAAATGCCATTCCTCAACTTCTGATTCCTTTTCTAAGACAATCTTAAGTAAATTAGTTTATGGTACCATCCTAACCCTTAGGAAATGATATTATATACAATGTAAGTACATTTTATATAGATGGGTGCTTTCGGAATGACACCTAGGTTCTTGGTACCATGGAAATGTAAAGTTGGAAAGAGCCTTGGGGTCAACCAAAGGAATCTTCTAGCCATGTCAGGAATCCTTCCTTGAGATCAGACAACCATCTTGTGTCCGACTGAACACTTTCAAATACCTGGGGTCAGAGATGGTCAATGGACAGAAAGTCAACTTTTTGTTTACATTTACTCAGAACCTTTCAAGCAACCCAGCAACTATTAGGACCCTCTGCCCCATCCTAGGTGACTATTTTCTAGGAAAATGAGACCTGGCATCTTCCCTTGTTCTTCATAAGATGCATGGTCTTGTTTGTTTTTTTCTCTGACTCTTGCCTTCTCTCTTCGCCACATGCACTTTGCTGGCACTTGCCATTTCATCACTAAAAACATGGCCTTCCATCCATCCACTACTTGCGACATGACTTGACAAGCCGACCTCGCAAAAGTTCACTGAGATTCTCCCAATTCTGTATCCGGCACTGTGGTTGTACAGCCACTGTCAGCAAGATTCACATCTTTCACAAGAACTGCAGACTCCTTCATTCGGAACTCCTGCAATCAGTGTCTTAAACTTAAACATGACTTAACTTTCATCCTTGTTAAACTTAATCACGTTAGTGATTCATTCATTTCATCCACTCTGTCAGTCTGCAAAGATATTTTTGCAACACAAATCGGTTACCTAAACGTGTAAACTGCTCCTGGCAGCATTTTGTCATCTACAACTTTTCAAAAGAGCTTCTCAAGAGAAAGAAAGAAGTGAAACTCCTTCTGGAAAAGTATTTCTACGACGGCATGAGAGTGTAATTGCCTTCTTCATCATGCATCCTAGCCTTGCACCCAACAAAGTTTGTATTTGCTGATTTCCAAAGGACCAGAGCTTCCTCTGAGGGATAAAAAGGTCAACATTAACATTAGCTATTGTTTACTTCATCCCCAATAACAAACAAAATTTCTCTGTAATCATTAATAACAGCACAAAAAACCAGAAGCTTTAACATCTGCAATGTGTCTAAGCCCATACTTTTGGCTAAAGATAAAAGAATTTCCTTATTTGTCATTTTATATGCATTCATTAAGGAAAAGCCTTATGTTTAAAGTTCAGTGCTTCATCACAGAAGCATCACAAAAGCATAATATCTGCAGATATATAACTGTATAAATTCTACATAAGAATGGCAAGCATTTCTTTGAAACACAGACCAAGCAAGGGTCTGTATAAACAATGATTTGTTATTTCATGCAAAACTGTTCATTTCCATGCACATAAATTCTAAGTAATTATCTATCTTATTTATACATCACATGAAAGTAGTCATCAAATGTGATTTCTAAAAAATATATAAGTCAAATACTTCATTAACTCCTAAATGACCTCAGAGATATAGGAATTGCACACAAAAAATTGTGTAGGTTAATTTTTTTCACTTATAAGGATACAGCTGCTGACTATCAACCTATTATTTAGGAAGATCACTTAAAGAAGATGCAAACTGACATGTATGTTTCAACATTTTGGTTTTCACATAAAAATGTGAAAAGTTACATTTGACAAAAATATAAAACAAAGACAAATGTGTAAATTGGTGTATTAAGTGATCTTTTGCCAACTTCTGATGTTCAAAATAATTTATAATTCCAGACCTTCCATGACATGGACCTAAAAACGTTTGTCTTAATGTTGTTGTATAGAAATATACTGGCAGGGTCTAGAAGTTGCCATTTCCTTTTTCTGTGGACAGTGCTTTACTAGGACAAAAAAACTTCTGAGTTTCTATCACTCCTAAAGCTAAAATCACACCTAGATATTTAGGAGACTAAAGGTAGAGTGATTTTCCCCCTAAACATAAAGGAACTAAAAGAAGGCTTAGAAAGAAGAAAAAGAAGCTAGCCTCCAAATCCTATGCTATTATTAATACATTTGTTGATCATTCCACAATTATGCTAAGCACATACAAACAAAAGTGGCCACCTTCCAGGAGCTTCCAGTCTGTCAAACCTGTGACATTTAGATCACCAATAACCTGGTTTTATTTATTTCAAGAAAGGTTTCATTAATAATAAATCATTCCCAAGACTATTATTATCAAGGTCCTTGCCTTCTACTTCCTCTTTGGGGATGGGGTGGGGTAGGGGGGACCAAGCATCTTTATAAGGTAATAGTTTTTCTAACTTCTGTATCTATCATCAAAATAAAGCACAGCTGTTTAGGCAAGCGGACTCTGGTCTTAGGAATGAGATCCTCTTCTTTAGCTCTGAAATCAAGTTTTCCTTCTCCCGCTACCAGGAATTCTCCCTCATCTTGCAACGCAGCACCCACAGCGACGAGGATAATTGTGCAAGACCCCCCCCCCCCCCCAACCTCGGGTATAGCTTTGCTCCAGAGCAACAGGTATCCTAGAACGATCAACAAGCCCATGGGGACTGCAGGTCACTTGCTCTCAACCTGGAGAGCAAATGCAGCCTAAATGAAAAGGGCATTCTCAGTCTCAGCTCGGAGGGCGCTGTCAAGCCCTGGGCGCCGGCGCTCACATCTCCCCTCTCAGCGAACCCCAAAGCCGCCCCGGGAAGACCCGGCGACCAGGACGACGGATCCAGAGGCCACGCGTCCTTGGGGGGCGGGGGCGGGAGTCCCAAGGGTGTGCAGGAAGTCGTTCCATAAGAGCCACCTGGGCACGTGCGTGACACTCACCTGTTCACACTCTCCAGGCCCGGGAGAGACGCGGTCCCTGCAAGTTCGGAATCGGTCCCCGCGAAGCCCTCCCACGCTGCGCAGCCCAGCCTGGGGCTCGCGTTCCCGCGGCTGCGATCGCCAGTGGGAGCCGCGGCGGCGGCGGCGGCGGCTGCAAGTGCTGACGGGCCGGTGGGGGTCTCTGCGCTCGCGCTCGCCCAGACTAGCGGCCGAGGGACTGCGGCAGGACGCGAGCTCAGACCGGCCGGGGCCGCCGCTCTGCCGCCAGGATGCTGCAGTGCGGCGCGTCGGCGCCCCCTACTGGGGCCCTGGGCCGGTACCTCCCGCGACGCCGCCTCCCAGCCCAGAGGAGACACATCCGCCTTCTGCGTGCTGCATCCCAGGCTGGCTTCCCTTTCCCGGGGTCCTTCCCGGCCTCTAGGTTCTCGAAGAAGGACCTCTCCTGTAGGTTACAACTTTGCGTGTGAAAGCATCGCTACGTCGTGTCTTCCATTCCTTACTTCAAATGGTGCTCACAACATCCCTCTGAGGTATGTTTAATTATCCCCATGTTACCCAACAGGAAATTGAAAGAGGATAAATAACTTGTCCAAGGCTAATAAACGGCTGGAATGAAAACCAGGCCGGATTGGAAGCTAAGAGATGCTAGGAGCGGTATAAATACCGAATCCAATTGAAATTTATAGTTATATATTTGACAAAGTGCCAAAAGCTTTACATTCTCCTTACATGATTAGCATTTACAGGGGTTGAATAGAAGTCATACTTCATCTTCCTCAAAACCTAACAAAGATGATTAATATTGGTGCTGTGCTAGGCCCGCTTTTCTCTCGTCTCATTTGATATTTATACCCTCCCTTGAGGTAAGCACTAGTATTATAATAGTTAGCCTTTCACAGATGAGTAGGTGGGTTTCAGAGAGGTTAAATGATTGCCCAAAGACTATGAATCTTCTGATCAAAGGAGCAGGAAACACCTAGGCTAGTATTTCTTTCCTTCAAGTTCTGGGTGTTCTTACTAAGAGACCAGGTGGCCTCCAGAAAACCACTGCAATATAGAGCAGACAGGGACCTACCACTAAGTGAACAATCTTCAGTGTGTCCTTGATGGAAGAGGTGTAACCATGGAGGCAGTTTCTGGGGCCAGTGCTGACCTGGAAAGCCACTGCACAGAGAGTCAGGGGCCAGACTGAATGAAGAAGCTAGATCCGTGGTGGAGGGAGGAATTGCCAAGCTGCTCAGGTGCTCTCCTGCTTTTTCTTTGAGAAAGCTCACGTGTTGTATCCTCTGTGACTTTCCTGACCACCAATCTATTTCCTCCTCACAACACACACCTGGATAAGATGAGCCTTGTAGCCTTATCTGTCATCATGTTTGCATTGTACTCATTTGCATTTCTCAGTCTTCTCCATCAAACCTGAACTTCCTGGATGTTGGGATATATTGTACGTATGTCTTCATTTCCAGCCTCTACCACTGTGCCTGGCACATCGTGAATATTCAAAAGACAAGTTGTTGAATGAATGAGAAGAAAGAACAAGTTGTGACCAGATATGTTTGATTTTTTTCTTACATACTGAATTTGGAACAGTATAGGCAGTAAGAAGTTGAATATATATGGGTGTGAAGTTTAGGAAAGAGGCCTGGGAAAGAGATTTCATTATCTCAGCATACAGGAAGTCTGGGATGGGCAAAGAATTGTCCAGGTAGATTATATGGAATTTTACAGAAAACCAATTACGTGGGATTCCATGGCATTTGTGTTCAGGTCCAACATGTTACCTTCTTCCCCTCTCAAATCCTATATTCCTGAATATTCTATATATATATATATGATATCTCCTTATTTATACAGACTTAAGTGGACATTTCCACTTTGCCAATCTTACCTGATTGGAGTTATGGAAAAGACCCCAAGCCAGACCTTTTTTGAAGCAGTTCTTGTTTATGGAACCTGTTTCCCTCCATTTTCCCACTTAGGCCAGCACACCTCTATCAACTAGGGAAGCATCTGTATCCATATTTCCAGTTCTTAATGTAATATATATACCAAGAGAGATGAAGTAGGTATACTGGAGCGTGACCCCATTGTGCTGTATCTTCTGTAAGTATCCTGTATTGACTGGGAGTGTTTCCTTTGTCTCAAAAACAGCAGAAAGGAACGACTCCCCACCATGCTGCCTGCTTTATGGATGGGTAAAGACAGAGGGGACATGTCACATGTACAGCTTCACCATATTTGTTTGCTGGGCAGAAATTCCCCTGCGGAGAGGTCTTCTCATATTTAAGTCCCTTAGCCTGGCTTGGGCTTGAGCTAAAACTAGTAAATGAATTGTCAGTATAACCTCAAAACACACCGAATACTGGAATTGTATGTATGTGTGTGTAGATGCTAATCGTGCTCATTGTAAATTAATTAAGCGGTAGAAAAAATACAAAGGAATAGAAAATCACCCCCAAAATCACACCATCCAGAAATAACTGCTGTTTTCATGAGAGGACCATCATTGTTACCATAATAGAACATAGATGAAGCAAGAGATATGTTAAATGGCCTTATAGTTACGCTAAGTTCTTTTATACTATTTTAACAAATAAGTAAATGCTATTTTTAATGTTAAAATACACTTAATTAAGCAGGAGATAAAGAACTTAAAATGAATGATAAAAGACGGCTGAACTTCACATGCTTACTCACCTCACAAGATATTTTTTTATCTTAAAGATTCCTCTGAAGTTAAAATTATGACATAAAATGATATCTGAATGCATTGTGTTCAACCATAACTTCATTTATATTTTTTGTTATATGGTTATATATTTATATGGTTTATATTTAGCCACTTATTTGTTTTCCTCAATATCATTTGGCTTCTTACCATTTCAAAGGAGGAAATTAGCTGTCCTATTATGTCTCTCTCTTCTCCTTTTTTCCTCCTATAATTTTACTTCTGTATTATTTTTTTATTGTCAAGATTTATAATATGTACATTGTTCTGTAATTCTAATTCCAGAGCGGTCTAAACTTAGTTCTATATTTAAATGAGATAGGTTTATTTAATTATTTTACCATAGTTTTTCTATTACATACTTTTTATTTTTATTAATCCCTTCATATCTTCATTAAGTGATGTTTCCAAGAAGGTCTTATAGATGCTGTTCCATATAAATGAGGATACCCATCTCTTCCTTTCCTTGTTTTCAATTTATTTTGTTATTTCCCTACTTTCGTGTACCATGATCTTTTCCTCCTTTTCGTCCTGCACAAAATATTTTTGTATTTATTAGATTGTTTATTTTTTAAATCAAATATCATATTGTCTGTGATACATAATAAGTGAATTCTATTTGGCTCCTACACTACCTTATCTGAGACTTTTTTTTTGTTTTCTCTATGGAACAGTGGTTTGAAGGCTGAGCATTCCACTTTGTCTACCGTCCTGGGACAAGGACATAAAGCAAAGAAGAGAGGTCATCTGAGTTTCTGTGCAGCCTCTGTTAAAGGTTACACACCCTGCTTTCCTTCTAAGGTTTTATCAAAGACCCTGTACCAAGATTTAGTTCAGGCAGTCAGGATGAGATCCCATTCCAAAGAAAAGATTCCCTGGAGCCTGAAATAGCTTGCCTATTAATTCTTAGCGCCCCCTACTCTCTCTCCTAAGTCATTTCAAGGGTAACTACTCAGTGTGTCCCCTCCTTGTGTCAGAAAAGATGAGGGTAGTTGGCTTAGGTCATTTCACTCCAGATTTGGAGATGTTCATTATTGGTGAAAAAGAACACCCAGGATTTGATGATTCACCAATACTGCTTCTGGAGAGAAGGCAGTCTGTATCATGATCTTTTATTTCTTTAGAAGATCCATTTTGAAGTTTTATGGTAAGAAATCATAACCCTTTCCTTGTTTTGTTGCTACTAATGATTTTTTTTAACTTAAGGAGGTATTTTATTATTGTTATTGTTTACTGAGGTAGATATTAGGCAAGAGTAAGTCTGATTTTGGCCATGATTGGACTTTCCCACTGACTGAGAACAACTATAAAACCTACCCGAAACATACTGTTTAGAAGCATTGGAAAACAACCTGACAGAGGGGAATGCACTTGGGTTTAGCCCCACAGTCACCCAAGTTTTCTCCTTGGGGGCATTTTAAGGGCCCTGGTCCATGAAAGTGGGACCCAGACAGCAGTGAGATCAGAGTTCAGGGCTACTAATGCAGCCAGGTTCAGCAGGTTAAAGTGTTGCAGACGATAGCCACAGAGAGACAACTCCAGATATTTGCACAGAAATGTCTCTAGGACCTTGGTCATTTCCTGGACTGTGTGTTGTCTGATGTGTCTCTTGGAGCCCTAGTAAAAGGGCAGCTGCCTGGGGTCTGAAAGCTAGGTGGGGTTTCAAAGACCTCAGAGTCCTCAGAAGGACACTGAAGTTGAGCCTAGTCAGAGTTCAGAGTAATTTCTGAACATCTTGGACTTTCAGCCGAGGACTCAGAAAGATTATATTCTAGGAGTGAAGAACATGCTGTGGGAATAAGGGCAATAGTCTAGGAGTAATGGCAAATCTGACCCTCCTTAGAACAAAGATTAAAATGAAGAGCTGACAGGGACAACCTAATCCACCAGTAAATTAACTGCCTGCCAAAACAAAACTCAACACTATGAAGAAAGATAATGTAATCCAGAGCCTCTGTAACTATCATCTATAATGTCAAGCATCCTGTATTAGTTTGCTTGGGCTGCCATAACAAAATACCACAGACTGGGTAACTTAAACAACAGAAATTTATTTCTCACAGTTCTGGAAGCTGGAAAATCTAAGATCAAGGTTCTGGCAAAATAGATTTCATTCTGAGGCCGTTCTTCTTGGCTTGGAGGCAGCTGCCATTTTACTGTAAGCTCACATGACCTCTTCTTTGTGCCTGTAGAAAGACAATGAAAAGTCTCTGGTATCTTTTCTTATGAAGAAACTAATCTTGTCAGATTAGGGTCCCACCTTTATGACCTCATTTAACTCCAAAGACAGTCACATTGAGGGTTAAGGCTTCAACATAACAATTCGGGAGGGTCAGATACTTCCAGCCCATAACACATACAATAACAACTACTAGGTCAGCAGGAAAAAATTACCAATAATAAAGAGATAAAAGCCAATAGCTATACAATACCAGATGACCTAAAGTGAGTAGGCAAGAACTTCAAAATTTCTAAGATTATTGTGCTAGGAATGATGGACAAAAGTAGACAAAAACATAAAATATTTATCTGTTTCTTCCATTTGTATATTTCAACAATAAAAAAATAGATGCTATAAAAAAAGATCCCCCCTACAAAAAAACTTTTTGGCTTTATTAATCCTGTCTTCTGATCTTTCCACCTACTGCTAAACCCATTGAATGAATTCTTAATTTCAAGTATTATATTGTGTAGTTCTAAAGTCAAAGATACGCCATTAGAAAATATCCAAAATGAACCACAGAGAAAAAAAAAACAAAGGGAAAGACCACAACAGAACATGAGAAATGTAAAACATGGTAAAAAGGTCTAACACATATGTAGTTAGAGCTCTAGAAAGAGAAGAAAGAAAGAATGAAATACAAGCAATAGCTGAAGAAATAATGCCTAAAACTTTTGAAATCTGGTGAAAAATAGCAATCTTCCAATTCAAGAGTTCCATGAACCTCACTCAAGATAAAAAGAAAACTATACCTAACCACATCACAGCAACTTACTGAAAACCACGTTACAGAGAAAATATTAAGGTCAGCCAGGAAGACAAACAAACAAACAAACAAAACAAAACAAAAAAAAATTATTGCAAAGGAAAAAAAAAGAATGAGCAGTAACTTCTTAACATAAACTAACAAAGACATAAGATGATGTAATGACATCTTTAAAGTGCCAAACTAGAATCCTATATTTACTGAAATAAATCACTCTCAGGCAAACAAAATTTGCCAGCAAAACAATGGGGAAAAAAAGATTCCAGATGGAAGTATAAAAATTCAAGTAGTTATCAGCAACATTAGATAAGGCAAATATATAAGCAAAAATAAATAAATGAATATTGACCAATAAAATCTACAAGCATTATGATGTCTCGTGGGGTTAAAATAATATCTAGAAGAAAAATATGTGACAATAGCAAACAGATGGGAGAGTATAAGCAAAGTTACACTGTTATAAAGTTCTTCCGTAATTTGAGATATGGAAAAATTAGTAATTTATGATATACTACTAATTTTAGAATGGATTTTGGAGTTCCTAGGAAAACACTAAAAGAATCCAAAAATATACTAATAGAGAGGATAAAATAAAATTAAAATACTTTATTAATAGAAAAGAAGGCAGGAGAAAAGGAATAAAGGAACGAATAGATGGCACAAATGGATAGCAAATAATTAGTAGTAGACTTAAATCCAGCTATCTCAGTAATTATATTAATTGTAAATGTATTATATACTCTAATTAAATGACAAAATTTGTCAGGCTGAATTAAAATGAGGCAAATATATATATATATATATATATATATATATATATATATATATATTACAAAAATTAAAAAACCCACCTTAATGACATAGGTAGACTGAGACTTAAAAACAAAAGAAAGGAAAATGTGTGCCGTACTTAAACACTACTCAGAGGGCAAGGGCAATTTTCCAACTGAGCTTTGTTCCATACCATTACTTACATGAAAGTCAGCCCAAAGCCCATGTTCTCAATCAACACGCTTCACCACTTTTATAACAGTGGTGGGTTCATCTCTCTGAGAAAGATTTCCCCACCATTGTCAATGTGGATTCCCTCCATTCTTCTTTCCTACTGTCAGTTCTCCAGCTGGTGCTATACTGAGCATGACCACAGGAATATTAGGAATGAGCATGTTTAGAGAAAAACAAGCTAGGGCTAATGCCCTGTACCTTTTTTGCATAGGATTCTCACCCTGAATCCTCCTCCCTGCCGTGATGGACAGGGATGTTGTAACTACATCTCCCTTTATTAGGAAAGAGAGAAGACAGTGAATGCCCATATGAGGCTGCAAAAGCAAGTTTCTAATTCATCAGATTTTTGAACCATAACCCCTGAACTAAATTTAGCTTTCAGGAGTTCATCTCTGTTAACTATTTTTCCAGATCACTGCAGATTAAATTTTCCTAGCAGAATTGGAATTCTTATTGAATTCTTATTGTTTTCACCTTTACAGATATCTGACTGCACAGTAGTGTGAGAGAGGGAGAGAGAGAAAAAGGTAAGGGGTATAAATGAGTGGGCAGGGCATTCACTCTGAGTGCAATTTAATTGCTACTACAGTTATATAAGCTGGACTCAAAGAAATTAATACATTCAAATGGAATAGTAAAAAATTTTATTGGAAGTTAATACTGTTCAGTTGATACCAGATGATCTTTACTTCATAAATTGGCAGGAAATTAGAAACATTCGTGGAGTTCTGACGACCTGTGGGACCTGAACTGACATATTAATCATAAAAATTGGCCTACCACAGAGTTAATATAAAAAGTTACATTTGTTTACATGGGAAGGGAGCCTGGGTGGCTCAGTCAGTTAAGCGTCCCACTGAATCTCGGCTCAAGTCATGGTCTTACAGTGGTGAGATCGAACTCCTTGTCGGGCTCCATGCTGATAGCACAGAGCCTGCTTAGGATTCTTTTTCTTCCTCTCTCTCCACGCCTCCCCCATACTCACTCTCTGTCTCTCTCTCTCAAAATAAATAAACATTTTTAAAAAAATTTGTTTATGTAGGAAAGTCCACATGGTTTTTCACTTTCTAACGTTGCCTTAATGATACATGAAAACAATTCTGAACTGAAACATTCTTTAAGCCTCACAAACTAGGATGGAAAAATCAAACATATGATCTGTGATTAAAAATAACGCTAAAAAACCATATGCACCAGGGTCCTTTTCCTAGCTGCTCTGTCTCCTATATAGGGTTGAAAGAAGACACTATTCTTCAATGAAATGGTAATTTTATGCATCCAATTGATAAGATGGCTGTGGACTGGAATGAGAAAAAGTGAAGTAGGAAAGTGGGTGAATAGGGGTTGAAGGCTTAAGAACATCTCACCAGCTACTAAAAATTCTAAAGCTTAACCACAGTCACCCACTGATTTAGATAAGCAGCTAACTCAGAGAAAACTGTAGAAGTTGAAAAATAGTACAATTTTTGGGTGTTGTATGGAAAACAATTTGACAATAGATTATATTTAATATAAAAAATAAAAATAAATAAAAAGTAGATAAAAAAAGAAAAATAGTATAATTTTTTCACCATCTCTCCATGACTTTTAGCACAGTTCCTGGCACTGAGGGAATTCATTTTTGTTATTGTTGAACCAAATAAGTGAAATAAAAGAAAGCATGTATATAATCTCTAAATAATTAATATAAAATAAATACATAGTAATTTCTGATTTAATATGTCAACTGGTTACTTGTCCCTGGCTAAGCATCTCTGAAATTTCAAGTAAAATATGTAACTTAAGAATTCATAAAGATGAAAACTCACACTAACACCAAAACCTAAAGCAGCACTTAAAACCAACCGCTTTAACAGTTTAGGATATATTCTTCCACTGTGTATGATGTACCCAAACATAAACACAGACACCCCAAAACATACACTTTTAAAAAATGGGGGCGCCTGGGCGCTCAGTCGGTTAAGCATCCAACTTCAGCTCAGGTCACGATCTCGCGATCTCGCGATCTCACGATCCGTGAGTTCGAGCCCCGCGTCAGGCTCTGGGCTGATGGCTCAGAGCCTGGAGCCTGCTTCCGATTCTGTGTCTCCCTCTCTCTCTGCCCCTCCCCCGTTCATGCTCTGTCTCTCTCTGTCTCAAAAATAAATAAACGTTAAAAAAAAATGTTTACATATTGGATTATAATCTACAAATTATTCATTTTCTCACTATAGTTTAGAGATCTTTTCACATCACCACCTATGTCTGTGCCTCGCTGATTTCAACTATGTCTCAGTATTCAGGTACTATTGTACCAAATATAATGTGTACATTTAACCACATAAAGAATACATCTTAAAGCAAGGAATACTACATATCATCTTTTAAAAATGCAATAAACCGATATATGCTGACATAAAGATATTTCCAACAAATAAACAAGGCACAATATATAAAATATGATATCATTTATGTCAGAAAGCCAGAGAGTATAAGTTCTATGTGTATACACACGCATATACACACGACTTTATAGGAAACGTATGAAGGATATGAAGCTAACAGATGAAAGCAGTCACCTCTGGGGAGGTACCTAGGGCTGGTGTAGGTAGACAAAGGTGGTGTTAGGCTTGTCTGTAGGGTTTTAGTTTGTTTTATTTGGTTTATCTTATTTTTATTGATTTGTTTATTTATTTTAAGTAGTCTTCACACCCAGCACAGAGCCCAACACAGGGTTTGAACTCATGACCCTGAGTTCGAAACCTGAGCTGAGATCAAGAGTCAGACGCTTAACTGACTGAGCCTCCCAGGTGCCCTCATTTAGTTTATCTTATAGTGAAGATATAGGTGTTGTATTAGTTAGAAAATAAAAATTATACTTTCCTTTAAAAATCAAGAAAATATTAACCGAAAATTAGTACATGTATTCTGGACATGGTTGGAAAAGCTTGACAAGGAAAATTGGTTCATCAACGCAAAAATGAGTAAATAGGCGGATTCTGGAGAGTTATATCTCTTCTATGAATGCTGCCAAGAATCTTCATGCACTTTTCTACAGTGGTTCTGAGTAGTATTTTAGCCAGCTTGCTCATGAAGGGTGATGATGGGAAAGCATTAACGTAAGCTGAAAGATGCGGTCATTCCTGTCAAACACTGAGTCTGGGAAGGCCACAGCCATGCTGCCATAGGTCCAGCCGGTCCCGGCCGTATCAGTGCTACCACGGGGCTGAAGTCATGCACAAAAGGCTCACATTAAAGGCCTGTTTCTAGCAAAGTCACCTTTAGGTTGCCTTGTGGAAGGTACCCCCTTTTAAATTTCACGCATAGTTAGTCTTTATTCCTTTTTTTCTTTTTCTTTTTTTTTCTTTAGCCAGATGGTAATCTTGGGAGATATTATTGCTGGAGCTTGTTGAAAAGCAAACACCAAAACTGACAACTTTTTAATAGACACAGAGCTCAGAATTTCAAACACACAAGTAAAACTCTATTTCTAGGTGTTTACCAAAAATGCTAGAAGAAAGCAATTTCCTTTACATTTTAGTAACTTGAAGATCTGTAATTAAAGTGGGCTTTTAACTAATACAAAAACTGAGCATTCTTTCATTCTGATACAAAGAAGGGATTGTCACATCTTTGAATGGAACAAGAATAATCTAAGATTGGCAGAAGATCATCAGTAGAGTCTGGGTTGTGTAATGAAATAAATCTGGAACCAAGGAGCAGGGAGTGGTTCCCCCAGCTGCCACAAAGGCTTTTGAGTTCTCTAATGGGGATGAATTGTAATGCCAAGAGAGGATTGTGCAGCACGAGCAAGCGTATATAATTATTCCTGAGTTCACAACATAAAGCAATCATTCTCACATTACATATTCTTGTCTTTGTTATAAAATCTTTTTTTTAATGTTTATTTACTTTTGAGAGAGAAAGTGCAAGCAGGGGAGGGGCACAGAGAGAGGGGGACAGAGGATCTGAAGCAGGCTCTGTGTTGACAAGCAGAGAGGGCCCGATGTGGGGTTTGAACCCACGAACCACGACATCATGACCTGAGCCGAAGTCGGACCCTTAAATGACTGAGCCATGCAAGTGCCCCATGTCGTAAAGTCTTAAGTTAAAGTTAGCCTCCTCAGAAGTTCTAGACTAGGTAGACCCCACCTTGCCATTTTGTGAAGATTCTGCAAATTAAGTAAGCAGACCTCTTACTATATATGTTTTTAATTTTAGCACTTCAAAAAATAGTTGTATCTTGCATCATATAGTCTGATGCCTGAGGACAAACAAGATATTCAGAGGCTTTCAAGTGTGCCAATCTTCGCTGGTAAAAGAGGAGGGGAATGAATATCTGAAAAAAATTCTTATAGCATGAA
Source organism: Panthera leo (assembly GCF_018350215.1). Classification (NCBI taxonomy): domain Eukaryota; kingdom Metazoa; phylum Chordata; class Mammalia; order Carnivora; family Felidae; genus Panthera; species Panthera leo. Next base: position 48,414,376 of record NC_056685.1, read on the forward strand.
TCTATTCTTACAGCATTCTATAAGGAGCTACAGAAACATTTGCCTAACATTAACTGATTTGCCATCCCAGCCAGAGGACCTTGGCATGGATGGAGGTTAGAAAGACCTGGCAGGACAAGCCAAGGTGGAAATATACAAATGTTAAAGCCTAGGGAGTTGTCAAATGAAAGAGGCATAGATAGGCAGGTTTAATTAAAGTCAAACTATAGAAGCAGGAATTGGGGACCAGGAGACAAGCAGAAACAAAAGCTGGTAGGAACTAAATAAATAAATACATCTGTTTTGACCATTGTTTATTTAGGGATTTCCATCTCGTTTCCCGCCGTCTCCCAGATGCCCAAGCCCGGCTCACTCTCCACTGCAGTGATACCGTGAGCCCTGTTCTCCAGTAGAAAATGTGCATCACTCAGCTCCATCTGTCCTCCTTCCCTCACTGTTTACCTCTATCAAGTGTACCTGTCTGATTGACGTCTGGTGCTCTTAGATTCTGGCTGGGAGACAGAAGCAGTTTGATCAATGAATTCCTGCCAGGTGTTAATTGGGGCAATAGCATCATGAAAAAGGTCAAGAGCGGCCTAGGTTGGAATAGAGGCTTTGCCATTTGACAATAGCTATGTGCCTGGGCAGTAGGTAGTCATACCTGTAAAATGAGGACAATAATGCTTGTTTTAGAAGGTTCTTGTGAGGACTGCATTGGATAAGTTACGACATGAGCTATGAGATGGTGACAGTATTCAATTTCTTTTTGGAGGGGCAGAAACCAGAGCTAGAATTTCAAGTGGTTAATAAAGTTTTCTGTTTTTAAAGATGGAGACACCAGTGGGGCAGATGCCTTCTGTTCTAGGATGAACTGCATATAAGAGTCCTTTTGAATTATGTTGATAGTAACCGGGGCATTGTTTTAAGGAAAAAATATCAAGAGAGGAGTTTGTTTATTTGTGTATGTGTTGTGAGTTTATTTGTTTCTGCCAGTCATGAGCGTGAGCTTTAGCTACTCCTTAGGGAACATAAAGAATCACCCCCCCCCCCCGCCGCCCCCTCACAGATCTCTTTGCATGCATGAATTTAAAATAGAGGCAAATGGGGTCTTTAGAGAATGTCCTGATGAACTAGACCTCATTCTTTTTATTTTTAAAGTTTATTTATTTATTTTGAGAGAGAAAGAGAGAATGCAGGAGGGACAGAGAGAGACGGAGAGAGAGAAAATCTCAAGCAGGCTCTACACTGTAAGCATAGAGCCTGATGTGAGGCTCAAACCCATGAACCATGAGATGATGACATGAGCCGAAATCGAGTCTGACGGTTAACCGACTGAGCCACCCACGTGCCCCTAGACCTCATTCTTTTTGAAGTTGAAAGTTATTGAGCCTGACTGATGGGTCTCTGAGGTCTCACAGAGGCTACCAGCTTCAAAGGTAAAGAAGGATCACCAGGCTCTTGAGTTAAAACACCGTAAAGAACAAGAAAGTCTGGACTGACTGCCTGAACTCAAAACCAGTGCCTCACCTGTGAGATGAGGCAGCTGCTTTGAGGCACAGTGTGGAACTGGGCAAGAAGTAAAATCTCAAATGATGAGATCACGGTTCCCAATCTTGGGAAGCTGTCAGCAGGCTGGTGAGACAGTGGAATTAGGCGGGGATTGATGGAGTTGGCTTCATAGTATCTAATATTCCATGAACAGATTTTGAATATAAACTGGAAGCCATTTCTGGTCACTTAGCTATTAAAGGACCCTAGGGCAATTGAGAACATTTCCCAAACCAGGTTCCTCTAGGAAAGAAGAGAGCAGTAGTCTCAGTTTAGTTTGGTGATTTGTATATGACTTTGAACATTTGTGTCAGGTATTTGGTGCAAGCAATAGAAGCTGGATAATACCCGAAAGGCAGACAATAAGGTTGAGGTGTTATCAAAGGAACTCTAGTTATCTGCTTAGGAAGAGGTCTTACAGGCTAGCATTACCTTCTGACTTATAATAAACTGTGGTCTGGTTTACTGACACGGGCTCTCAGAATTGATTGACTCCACCTGACTTGAGTTATTCAAACTCAGCAAGAGATTAAAGTATGTAATCAGGTGACTAATTAAATTTTAACAGTGTGCATCAATTTTTTGTGAATGGAAACTCTGTGTACCCCACGCCCTCTTTCCTGTATGTCTGGAAAGTACAATGATATTCATAGGACTGTAAATTATATAAAATTGGCACAAAAGAAAATTTCATCTGGAGTAGACCATGGCAAATTGTATTCCTTCTTTTACAATTTTTAGTTACATTTTATATTATTTTATTATTAAATTGTAGAAAAGGTACCAGTTGTGCATGTGCAATGGGAAGAATTTCTCAATATATCTGAAATCCACCATACACGGGGCACTTGGGTGGCTTAGTCGGTTGGGTCTCTGACTCTTGATTTCAGCTCAGATCATGATCCCAGGTTCGTGGGATGGAGCCCTGCATCAGAGCATGGAGCCTGCTTGGGATGCTCTCTCTCTCTCTCTCTCTCTCTCTCTCTCTCTGCCCGTCTCCCCACTTGCTTTCTCTCTCCCTCTAAAATAAATTTTAAAAAATTAAAAAGAAATCCACCATACACACAGAAAAAGGGACCCAGCTTCTCTTACTCTCCTTTACTCTTTTGTTCTCTTTTTCTAGAGAGGATACAATAATTTAATTAGGCAGTTTGGTACTAAATTATCAAATTCCAAAATTTGATAATTCATTCAATTATAGAAAATCATTCAATTTTAGAAAATCTGTTGATTTCTTCTCATAGCCATTAATTTACTAGTATGGATTTCACTTGTTTGACTCCTAGAGGGAAAAATTATTTTCCTTATTCCCAAATTTTCCATTGGACATCTTGGTGGCACTTGCAGGCAGAGGAGGCTTGTTGTGGTCTCTCCGTGACATAAAGGCTGGATACTTACTTTAGAATTGTTCCTTTTCTGTGGCATGTTTCACTAAGCATACCTATATTATGGGGTATAATCGTTAAATGTCTAGAGAATCATTTAATGTCTATAGATTCATTAAATGTCTAATTAATCTATAGACAGTATAGAGTTCTATATCCTACAAATAAGCTCAGAATTTAGAGTGCCCATCCTTCTCCCCTGTGCTAAAGATCAGGGATGCTGGTGCCCCTGGCCTCAGTCCAGAGCCTACCTTGCTGCCTCCTGCTGTCACATAACTATGATTCTGAATCTTCAGTTATCAAGAAACACTTTTGAGAATTTGGCTTTCATCATTCTCCTTTACCTAGAAGCAGTCCATAAGGAATGACTTTCCATCTTAGGAGACTAGAGTATGCCTTTTCCACAAAGTTTTCACTGCTATGATGAGGGAGGTTTTCCACTGTCCCTTCCACTGTTACAGTGAAGGGAGGCTTTCGCCCATGTGAAATTATCCAGCCACCTTGGGGAGATAAAAATCTGAGATTTGGGTGCCTCCTGAGAGATATTGTCCATTACTGATCTAAACCCTCACTTTATAGTGAAGTGACCTTCACTTTAGAGCTACTTATTAAGTAATGGACATATCCTCAAGTCCATCCTATAGGGATTAAAACCATCACTTGATGCCTTCCAAGCTTTTGCTTTTAATATATTATGACAACATACTTACATTATTTTTGGCTCAGGGAATAGTTTATTTGTGAGTTAATTGCAAGGATTTGTTAACAACAAGAGTGGAATATGGAACTATTTAAATTTGAATTTTCATCCCTGCATTAGATAAACACCGTAAAGTTTTTAAGAGTGGTTTGTTTCCACATGTTGATATAAAACAGCAAGCTTAAAATCTGAAATACAAGATAACAATCAGCTTAAAATAATTGCCTGCTTCTTTTAACCATGGATACTCTCTTGCTCCACAAGCAAGAAAAAGCTTAGGATAGATGAACTGATACACAGTAAATTAGAATCTTTAAATTAATATAGGCAACCTAACCAGGAGGCATATATGCATTACTCTCATTTTAAAGATAAAGGGGAAAAAAATAAGTGATTTGCCTCTTGTGGCCAGCAAGTCAGAGCAACCAGCCAGGAGAGGAGTTCCTATAAAGTTGTCACTGAGACACATTGCTCTTATTAGAATGCAATAGGCTTCTAGGTGATTAACATCCTCAGACTGTAACAACTAGATCATCACCTTCATATTGCCCACATGCACAAAAACAATAATCTCTAACATTCAGATAGCACTTTTATGATGTTTTCATTTCTCCCACTCTACCACTAGCTTCCTTTTAGAGATAAGCAAAGGGACGCACAAAGAGTACCTTGTCCAAATTTACGAAGTTAGTAATTATTAGATAATACTTAGTTATATATATATGTATATATATATATACATATACATATATATATATATTTAAAATGGAATATGAATTTTTTTTATAAAATATGTTTGGTCACTTAACCTTTTGCTTCTGGGTTATCTATATCATTTATTTATTTCACAAACATTGAGGCTCTAATATCCCCAAGGTACTGTGCTGGATTCTGAGGATATGTTAGGGAATAATACAGACACAGTTCATTTCCTATAGAATTTATAATATGCTGGGGAAAGGCAGCTGTTAAATAAGTTTTGATTCTTATGAAATACTTTCAAGGAGTTTTATTCACACTTGCACCCACATTATTCACAGATACAGTATGTATCTTTCCACTTGCTTGTTGTGTTCTACAACATACTGGTAGACTCAGATACACTGGGCATTAATTGGGTGTTAACTTCTCTGACAAAAAGAAGACTCATCAGTTGCACGTAAAGAGGGCCGGTGGTGGTCAAGGGGCAGGGTTTGAAATCAATATTCCAGAGGTTCAGTGAAACGGGTAGGTTCTGAGGCTGAATTCCTATGCAAGGCCTAGAGGAGTGAACTTGAGCAAGAATATCAAAGATTCTTGGGAACTACCCAAGGCTGAAAAGGGAGGAGGAGTACACTGGGACCAAATTCAGCAAATGCAGGGGCAGGTCTCTATGTTATATTCAGTAGAGGAGGGTGAGAGGCGGCCAAGGCAGCGTCAGAAGCAAAGGCCATAGTGAATCTCAAAAGGACAGCTGTGGCCCAGAAAGTGAGCTGGCTTGCAGATGCTGCCATTAATGGGGCTCCAGACTTCCCTAGAGAACCTTCTCTGGGGCTATTTTTCTAGTCCAAGAGAGAAGAGTATTTCCTGATAGTGGCCATCTCTTGATGCAACTAGGAGTCAAATGAGATACTCTTGTAATTCCAACGAATTTAGAAGGGGGAGAAGCAATCTTGTTTGTTCTTCCTAGAAGAAAAATCCTCTCCTCAGTAAATATTCACTTTTGTTGAGTAAATATTTTATTAATATGATTGGAGAAGATCCAAGACTCTCAAAAGACAAGTTGGGTAACAACGGCATGTTGATAAGCTGCTTTTTTTTTTTTTTTCAACATTTTTTATTTATTTTTGGGACAGAGAGAGACAGAGCATGAACGGGGGAGGGGCAGAGAGAGAGGGAGACACAGAATCGGAAACAGGCTCCAGGCTCCGAGCCATCAGCCCAGAGCCTGACGCGGGGCTCGAACTCACGGACCGCGAGATCGTGACCTGGCTGAAGTCGGCTGCTTAACCGACTGCGCCACCCAGGCGCCCCGATAAGCCGCTTTTTAAGGAGAGTAGGGGATATGGGTAAAATGGGTGAAAGTGGACAAAAGATACAAACTTCCAGTTATAAAATAAGTCCTGGGGATGTAATGGATAGCATGGTGACTATGGTTAATAATACATGCATTGTATACTTGAAATTGCTAGCAGAATAGATCCTAAAAGTTCTTATCACAAGAAATGTGATGGTGATGAGTGTTAACTCAACTTATCATGGTGATCATTTTGCACTATATACAAATATCGAATCATTATGTTGTATTCCTGAAACTAATATAATGTTATATGTCAATTATATTTCAATCTAAAAAAAAAAAAAAAAAAAAGGATGGTGGGTCCATTTACCCTGAATGGTTCTTTAAGTGAGATCATTTAAGTTTTGGCTAAAATCTGAATATGTTGGGACAGTAGAAAATAATTTAGAAATGTATGGGGGAAACATCAAAAAGTAAAGACACTTATTGGCTGATAGCTAACATATCACTCTTGTAGGAAAAAAATGTAATGGTGATCATTGTTTGCTATGAGGTATGTAAGTAAATTCGCTCTTTTATTCCCCCAATTAAAAATTTCATTGCTCTTTAATGCTACTCTGATGTGCATTTGACTTTGGAGTGCATGACCAAGTACCGAGTGTTCATTAGAGCTGGTACAGAAAAAAACTATGGGTTATACCTATGGAAAGTCGTATATGGGTGACAATATTAATAATAACAGATGCCACTTAGATGCTACTATGCCTAATGCTTTCTTTATGTTACCTTGTTCAATTTAATCTTTACCCCGACTCTTCGATTTAGTGTACAGCTATGATTTTAATTGCCTTGGCCTTTAATTAACACATATCACTACTTCTTCTCATCTTCCATTAGCAAAACTTAGTTACATGGTAACACCAGATGTAAAGGAGCTGGGAAATGCAATCTCTCCCGGACAGCCTCTTTCCAGTAATAACCGTGCTCTTTGAAAATGAGAGCACACACTTGATAGCCAGACCACCATACCAGCCAAATCAACTAGATAGGTAGTATCCCCTCATGTAGCAGAGAAAGGTGAGTCATTTCCTCAATGCCACACAAACAGAAGTGGAAGATCTTGCTCCATGCCAGATATTTTTGTAGACGTTTAATGCGTTTGTGTTTCATTTAAATTTAAGGCAAAGATTCTTTAAGTGAAATGAGTTCGATGAAGCAAAATTAAGATGGCTGCCCAACTACTAGAATGAAGACAACAGAAAACCGTTAAAAGGAAGAAACTTTTTAGGTAAGGGCCAGGAATGAACTCCAAGGTACGTTGTTACATGAAGAAGAAACAGTAGGTGAATATGATACAATTTGTACTTAAAAAAAAATTCTCTTCCAACCACGCATGAGTTCTCATACATCCATCGTCTGTCTCTGGAAGGAGGATACTTGGTACAGTGGTTTCCTCTGGGGAAAGGAACTGAGGCTTGGAGAGATATTTACCTTTCATTATGTACTCATTTATGCCTTTTTAATATTTTATTATGTTCAAGTAATTCTTGTAAAAATTCTAAATTTAAGTAAAACCACAAAAAGCATCAGGAGATAACATAACCTTTTGAGAATTGCTGTTCTTTTGACAGATTGGAGAAAACTCCTTAGTGCTGACCTTCCTCCCACACTCTTGGCAACCATCAGTAGCCTGCAAATCTATCATTCCTGACTCCTTTGGACTTGAAACTGTAGTGACTCCTGGCAACCTTAGGGAACATTGCCCCTGGTCCCGTTGCTAATAAACAACTCTTTGACATGGTTCTGCTTCCCCATTTCCTGGAAATGGAGCCATCCAGGTTGACTAAGCACCAACCAAACCCCCCTCAAATTTACCACTTGTGCCTGGATCTACTCTCCCGAGCCTGAAAGTCTAGCCAAACTTTCTGGATGACTGGTCCTGGTGCAGCACGCATGGAGAAAATCTGCAGAAGTCAGCCAAGATGTATGGTTGGTAAAGGAGTGAGATGAGAACAAAGAGTAGTGAAATTTCAAATGTGTATGTCTACAATGAAGGATTTTAAAGAAATGAAGAATTTTTTTTTCTAATTCATGTTTATTGGAACAAATTATTAGTAATTTTTATGCCAGCTATCTAGTTAGATCAAGCTCTACTGTGACCAGAACTGATTTTCACAAACATGAAAGCAGGTGCAAACAACTTAAAAATAGCCTTGAATGGCAATGATAACTGTTCTATGTGATCAAGAAAGCATATCTTTGTGCCAGAAAGCCCCTTTCCTACTTGGCAACGTCCTAAATACCACTGCTCACGAAAAGAGTTGATGTATTAGTTGGAATTTCTAGGATTCCAATGTTTAAAATTGTTTAGAAAATGCTAAAAATTATCTTTCAGTTCAAGATGGCTTCACAGACAATAATTGTTGTTCTGGTGATACATTAAATGTTGTTCAAGGGCGCTTGGGTGGCTCAGTTGGTTAAGAGTCCAACTTTTCATTTCAGCTTAGGTCATGGTCTCACAGGTCGTGAGTTTGAGCCTGTGTCAGGCTTTGTGCTGACAGAGAGGAGACTGCTTGAGATTTTCTCCCTCTTTCTGTCTCTGCCCCTCTCTGCCTCTTTCAAAAAATAAGTAAATAAACTTTTTTTTTTAATTCTGGTTAAATACTTTAAGCTTACTTTTGAGTCTCTTTTCCTTTTTTTTTTTTTTTTTTTCAGAGAAGAGAACCCAGCTAAGCAAATGTAGACATTAATCCTTAATCCTAACAGCTAAATTTCCCTTTAAGGCAACAAATGTTGTCTCTACTAGAAGTTCAAATAATTTAAACTACAAAGTCAAAACAAAATTTATAATTGAAAGTGTTTTAGAGCATAGGCTGTATTAGGATAAGTGATACCACATTCTTCAGAGAGAACATGATGCCCTGCTTGGAATACAGATGGAGAACATATTCATTGGACTTTCCAGACATTTTCAAATTTTTCATGCTATTTGGAGCATGGTACACATTATATACATTCTTTAATGCGTTTGTATATTCACGCATGCCAGACAAACATTTCTAAGATTATTGATTTTTAAATGTATGTGGACAGTAAAAAAAAAGTCAGTATACAATATGTTTATTCTTGTTAGGTCTAAAAATGGATATCTCAGCTCAAATGTCAACTTTTTAGACCAAATGAAAGAGAAAGCAATTATGTTCTAGCATTTAGATATGGGAATGAAAAGGAATACAAGCTGCTTTCCTAACTTTTTTGGTTGGTTGGTTAATTGGTTTTTTGTTTTTGTTTTCATTTTTGGCTTTTTTATTGGAATTTTCTTCCTTGCCCCACAAAACTTTAAAACTGAATTGTGCTCCCTGGTGCTTTCCATTTATTAGACTTTGTTACTGATCAAACAACCTGAAAGCAATTTACTTCTATTTCAAAGGTCATTTCATGATATTTTGGTTCACCAAGGCTTTTAATCTTATTATAAATTACAGTACATCCCAACATTAGCTAATGGATTTATGTCTGTCAAGAAACAGCAAAAACAAATTTCATCTCTGGTAGAGAAAGACCCACCATGGTAACACTTTGCTTTTTCCTCTTCAAAATGCCGTCATATACCACCATCTATTTTTCCCCTCATCTCTGTCTTTATCCCTTCTTGAACTCCTTTGCAAGTTCCTTCTTTATCTTACATCTGAATACTGGCACTTCTTGGAGCTGTTATGTGGGCCCTGCATTCTTTTCTCCCCTGCCCCTTTCTCTCTCTCTTCCTAAATTTTCTCAGGCAGTCCTATAGTTTAAACACTATCTCCATGCAAATGATACCTACATTTACGTAATATTATAATAACTGTAAAGTTTCTCCCCTCTGGGTAGGGGTCTAAAGCCTGAGAGCAACACAATACTACTCAAGGACCTCCACACCCTAGAGAGGAGGCTGATGCCACATGGGGGGAATGGGGTCATGCTGAGGGGTAGGAAATGAGCACAAGTAGCATTAGCCTGTTGCCTGCCCTCAGAATCTAAAAGGAAGACAGCAGATCCACTGGGAGGTTGCAGCTGCCAATAGCATGGGTTTCCTTGGAGGAAATTGTCAGGGTGCTGTGCGTGCGCCCCCAGGTACTCCACCCAGTGGTGAAGGAGGAGAAAACACCACCTCACCTTTGTTTTCCAGTAAGTTTAGTTAGTAACCATCATCTCATATAGAAAGAAAGAAGGAAAGAAAAAGAAAGAAGGAAAGAAAGAAAGGAAAGAAGGAAGAAAAAAAGGAGAAAGAAAGGGAAAGATAAAGACAGAAAAAGAAAAAGAGGAAGGGAAGAAGGGAGGAAGGAAAAGAAAGAAAGAAAGAAAGAAAGAAAGAGAAAGGGAAAGAAGGAGGAAGGAAGGAAAGGGAAAAAAGAAAGGAAGAAAAGAATAAGAAAGAAAGAAAGAAAGAAAGAAAGAAAGAAAAAGAAAGAGGAAGAGAGGGAAGGAAGGAAGGGAAGAAGGAAAGAAAAGAAAGAAAGAAAGAAAGAAAGAAAGAAAGAAAGAAAGAAAGAAAAAGAAAGAAAAAGAAAAGACAGGAGAAATAAAAAGAAAGAGGAGGCGAAGAAGGGAGGAAGGAAAAGAAGAAAGAAAGAAACAAAGAAAGAAAGAAAGAAAGAAAGAAAGAGAAAGAAAGAGAGAGGGAAGGAAGGAGGAAGGAGGGAAAGAAAGAAAGGGAAAGAAGAAAGGAAGAAGAAAGAAAGAAAGAAAGAAAGAAAGAAAGAGAAAGAAAGAAAGAAAGAAAGAAAGAAGGAAAAAGAGGGAGAGGGAGGGAGTGAAGAAAGAAGGAAGGAAGGAAGGAAGGAAGGAAGGAAGGAAGGAGGGAGGGAGGGAAGGAAGGAAGGGAGGGAGGAAAGAAAGAAAGAAAAGATTTTTTTTCCTTGTGATAAGAACTCTTAGGATCTACTCTCTTAACTTTCAAATATACCGTACCGCGGTGTTAGCTACAGTCATCATGTGGTATATTAAATCCCTGGTACCTATTTATCTTACAACTGGAAGTTTGTACCTTTTTGGCCACCTTCATCTGTTCCTGTCTTAAATCATGTGAGTCAGGATCTGTGGGAACCATTTAGAGTTTAGCAAAAAAGTTTTAAAACACACGAGGACTAGTATCAGACTCCCTCAAAGGACACATACAGAGCTTGAAAGACAGAGAAAAGAAGATTGTGGTAGGCTGAGTTGCAGGTTCACAGACTCAGGGTAAAGATGGATATTTTCCAGGCATCAAATGTGGATTCGTCTTGAAACAGGTCCTTCTCCGGAAGACTTTCTGTGGGGGTGGCCTGATTCTCTGCAGGAATTGGCCAGGAGTATACCAGCTATTCACTTTCACCCTAACCTAGAGGGCACTGATGCCACATTTTAATCATAGCAGTTATTGTCTCCTGTCTCCAGAGTCCTGCTGAGAGCTAGAACATTCATAATCCCCTGGAAGAGTTAAGGGCACACCCCACTGTGGGGCTGAGCGTGTAAATATAGGACAGCTGGGGGACAGCAGAGATTTTTAAATTGGATAAGTTTCTGGAACTTTAATAGTTTGGAAATTACACCAGATTTTCATGTTTCCTGATACTGATCTGAAGAAAAAAAAAACATGAGATTTCCTCATTCAAGGGGAGAGAAAGAACAAGTCAACAGAAAGGAGTTAAAAAGACAGGTTAGGGAAAGTAAACAAGGCTGCTTCTGCTTTCAACTTACTGGGTACACAGTCTTCCAAATAATGGTTACAGTTTTATAGTACATCCAGTGGTGAAAGCCTCTGAGCTCTCGAATTAAATGCCTGGCTGAACATTTGACATCTACATGGACATGCTTTGTGGCCATCTGTAACTTAGCAGGTCCAAAATTTGATTGAGGGCCCTCTCAAGCTGATCTGATTCTTCCTCTAGCCTTTTCCATTACCTTACAAGGCTTTATCACCCATCTCCTTGTCCAAGCCAGAAAACCAGAGGGATCCCTCTCTCCTTCCGCCAGGTCACCAGGTCCTTTACATTTTAGCAAGTCCTGATCCTCTCGGCAAATGCATAACAAATCCATCCTCACTGACCCGTAACTATTATTATAACTCTTGTCCATGGCGTGATCACCCTCCACTGGACCACACAAAGACAGCCCCCTACCTGGTCTCTCCATACCTATGGTTGTCCACTCTCAATGTTTCAGCATAACAGCCACAGGGATTACTTATGTAGCCATTTTATTACGGTGTCTCAACTCCTGTGGTATAAACATGAAACAGGCTTTCTTTTTCCAATACTTGCTGAACTACTGATTCCTTCTAGGTGGCGTCATCGTGGGCAATGTCTCACCCCGATCTTCTGTTTCCACTCACTTGTGATCAGTTGGTCTCATTCAGTTCCTAAGACTCAGACCTGTTAATTTGAACACTGTAACCCTGTACCCAATTCAGCTGTTCCCCCCACCCTGGTAGCCCGCACTCCCCTTGCAGTTCGGTGGCTCCGAGCAGAGAGATTCCGCTTTTCTCGATTCTTCACCTCTCTGGATCTGGGGTAAGGAGAAGCAACAAAGGTAGCAGGTGCTCACGTTTGTGACTACCTTTGCAAGGCCACAGCCATCTTGTTGTTTGCCTGATAATTACTGTTCTAGTTCACTGTCCATGACCTGCAGCTGACAGGTGGTAGCCCTCTCCTGGACATTAGCCATCTGCTGGAACATTCAGCTGTGTCCTCTGGCTGCCGCCCTTGCCACAGTAGCCCCACACTGTAATTTTTTATGGCACGCATTCCTCTTGTTCCACATGAAACCCCTAACAAGCCTACAACTCCATCCTTTCTCCAAAGTCTCTGGCATCTCCAAGGGAGATGTGGGGTCTAAGTTCCTTGCATCTCAGAAACTGGGAACCGTGTTTAGGAAGGATGAGGAAAAGAAAATGGAGCCTGTGCCATAATCCCATTGCCAGGTTCTAAGAGACTCTGAAATCAGTACTAAATCTGTTCTTCCTGTATTGGTTTATGCAATCTAATGCATTTCCAACTGAAGTTTAGTTTGATTTCTATCACTTACAAATCAAAAAAAAAAAATAGTGAAGACTACTCAGAGCACAGTGATTTATACAAATGCAAAGGAAGCCAAGGACTAAGTGCTCGAGCAAGTTCAGCAGGTGTTCTAATATGTGGCTTTCTAATATATCTTCTAACATGTGGCTTTGTGGCTGCTGCGGGTTATTGTCTACTTGCTTTGTTTTGTTTTGTTGTCATTTATGTTAGAATATTACGGTGCTACTGAAAACATGTCCATGACAGAATATGTACAGAAGTTAAAAGTAAGCATTGAGAATTGAGAGCCATTTGACCTCTAGGCGTGTGATCAGTGAATTCACCTTGCTGAAAAAGGAAGAAGTCTGTTTGGGTGTTTTCTTTCTATTTCATTTTCGTAATGATTGATTCTTACATGTTTTCTAAAGTATCAGTCTGTGATGGAGCAGAAAAGAAAGAAAGAAGAAAGTAAGCAAGCAAGAAAGGAGGAGAGGAAAGACAAAAGAAGGAAGAAAGGAAGAGAAAGAAAGCTGGCTCTTCACCACAAATAGTTTAAGAATTACTGCCCCTGGGCACCTGGGTGGCTCAGTGGGTTAAGCGTCTGACTTTGGTTCAGGTTAGAACTCAGGATTCCTGAATTTGAGCCCTGCATGGGGCTCTGCTGTGACAGATGAGAGCGCAGAATCTGCTTGGGATTCTCTCTCTCTGTGTCCTCCTCTCTCTGCCCCTCTCCCACTTGCTCTCAGTCTCTCTCAAATTAAATAAATAAACTAAAAAAAAAGAATTACTGCCCCAGTGTATATTATATATTCTCTGTAAACTGCCTGAAGCTCCTTATGTAAAGTGGTAAAGAATAAAATAAATACATACATAACTACTTCACTTCACAGCTTTGATTCTCTCAATTGATAATTTACCCTCCCTCCCACTGGTGTTCTCTTTCCTACCCCATCCAACTCTATGCACCTACTCTTTTCCCCACCTACCCGGCCAATTTCCTCATCACCATGCTGCCAACCACCACAACTTTGTTCAATTGTTTTGCTTGAAACGCTATTTAAACTAAAATGAAAATATATTATGTTTCCTAAATAAAAATGCTCTTATGTCCCACAATCGATCATGATCCTCAATCAATTTTTTATACCTTATTGACATGTGCTTGAATTTCTTTTCTAGTCTATGAAATGGCATTCCCACCTTTTCCTGTTGAACATTTCACAAGTTATATAAGTCGTCTTTCTTTAAAAAAATTGTCCAGGAAGATCAGTGAATCAGTTTGCATTCAAAACACAAGTACTTAAAGAAACAAGGAATAAGATGTTTATATAATGGTATTGTTACACATTTTTCTGAATGCAATCTGTTAGAAACCCTCCCAATCAAAAAATAAAGATAAGCATATTAAAATCGGCCAGGTTTATCTAAGTTTGACTGTAATGGCTCAATACATCCCAAAAGAAAATGCTTCATCAAGGATCAACACATTTGGCTTTTCGTCAATGTTAGTTTGGGGCCAGTTTTCTCTTTCATGTGGAGAAAATATGCAGTTTATCTGATTATAATATAATAAAACAAAATCTGGAAATAATTGTGCCCTTATATTTGGGATTGCATCCACTTGGTTAAAGATTTGGTTAAAACAAAAGCATAGAAATTGGAAAATGTGTTTGGAGTTCTTTAAGTCAATTTTTTTAATTAATAGTTTTGTGTTCAGAAATATATGACAGTAAAATTATGAATACTTAATACAGATGAAAGATTCTAGAAATCAGGGAAGATAAAGCAGTACAAGAGGGAAGATAAGAGCAAAGAGAGATTGTGTGTGTGTGTGTGTGTGTGTGTGTGTGTGTGTACATAGGAGGAGAAGGAAGAGGAGAAATCTAGAAGCAGAAGGAGGAAGAGGAAGTCTACAGAGAGGTCACAGCAATTTTCTTTAAAAGATTTAAAGAGATTAAAATGTTTTTCATCCCTTCATCCTCTAATTTTGTAACGCTGTAAATGTTCTCCACTGCCCCTTGTTCCTTAACATTTATCACCTGAAAAGGCATTGCCAAAGGAAGAAAGACAAGGGTTAAAGGAAAAACCGCTGTAACAGGAGCATTCTAGATTTCAGTAATAAATAACTGGGTACATAAACTTTCTGAACCTTTCCATTCCTTCTGTGCCCGCTTTCTATCTCCTAGGAATCTTTCCTTTCCTTCTCCTTCCCCATGCCCCATAACCCCAAAAGAAAAGTAAAGAAGACAAGCAAACATCCAATGTGAATTCATTTTGGATGTGTTTTCTCAAATATTTGTTTTGCACTAAACCTCAGGGACTTTGAAAAGTCCTGGAGGACTGTTCAGGGTTTAACGGGAGAGATTGGTGGCGTAGGAGATAGAGTTAGATTTAATTAACTTTGGGAAAAGAAATGTGACATTTCTTGCATGTGAAACTCATGCCCACTGCACAAGCATTGTGAATATAAAGACATACACATAATAGAAGAATACATAATCATATGACTTATGATTATGTAAGTATATGATTATATAATCACCATAAACAGTGCATGTGGATTGTATGTGGAAATTAGGAACCCTTTCAAGTAAATATCTCTCTTCCCTTTAAGTATCATGAGCATCGCTCATGCTCAGGAATTCTTTCCCACCTTGTAGGTTTGCAGAATTCTAATACCTGTGCTCCTCGCTGTCCACCTAATTAGAAACTGAGAAGAATTCTTTGCTTTGAACATTCTGACCTGACATGTAGTGCAATTTCATCTGAAATATTTGCTACCTTGATTCTCCAAGGTACACTATAAGCCTGTACCACATTGTATGAACCAAGTTCCTCCCATCTCAGCAACTGTGAACCTATAGGGTCATGGCAGGATCTCAGCATGTATTCTAACTCCTTAGTTTGTTTATTTAGTAGTGTGTGTGCATGTACGTGTGTGTGTGTGTGTGTGTGTGTGTGTGTGTGTGTGTGTCCGCGCGCATGCGCACATCTGTGTGTCTGGGGGTTAATTCTATTTGCCATTTATCATTTTTAAACACTTTTTCCTATTTTACTGACCCCTCCATTCCAGGAATATATTGTTTCTCCTGTCCGTGCTGGAGTATAGCAACACAAAAATTTAGCCAGCAATTTCACTTGATAGCCTGAAAGACTCTCATATTTACCTCGTTTATAGCATAAGAATATAAATGCATATTTACATATATCTCTGGAAAAGTATCCTTTCCGAATGTGATGGCTATTAATTTGGACTTAACTAGTAGTTACCTATAAAAATAAATTGCACAGAGCCAAGATAGAATATTATGTGTTTGAATATTTCCTCTGCCTGCTGTAAACATTAAATTAAATTTATATGCTAATTATGACAATAATGGCCCTTTGGATGATTCTCTTTTATAAGCACCAACTGAAATGAGGTCCCCAGTTGTCACTGAGAAAATCAAAAGGATCTTAGTTTGAGGAGTAAGTATGTGATTATAGTGATTATGTGTGAATTGTGATTATATTCTTCAATAAAGAAAACGTGCTGGGATTTACAGCTTTCCTCTGAGAATCAATCAATGAATTAACACATATTGAACACCCACAGGGTTCCTGGAGCTAAGCAAACAAATTACCTCATCAACTGCAAAACATCAGCTAGTGGACAGAGCCACCATGAATCAGCTGAGCATGGCCCCAAGCAGAACCATGAAGCAGACAGAATTTACTTTCATCATGGATAGCATCTGCATTGTGCATTCTAGAAAAGTTTGAACTAGAAGTTGGAACCAGATTCTGTTCCCAGCTCTGTCACCTGCTAACATAATATCCCAGATACTTTACCTTTCTGAGTTGTAATTTCCCAATTATAAAATGGAAAGTCATTACCCTGTCTCAGGGAGAGTTTGAAAGGAAACAAGAAGTAAGAAATTACTCTCTCCAAAGGCTGCATATTGCTAAATCAAAACAATGGCCGATTCTGTGTTCGCTTTACTTAACACTGTACACAACTCACAGTATTTGAAACAATTTGAAACAATTCACAGATTGGTCCATCTTCCTTGAAACACTCTCTTCGGTTGGTCTCCAGGACATACGTGCTTGCTTTTCTTCCTGAATCACTGGCCATATTTTCTCTGATGTTCTTTCTAATCTTTATCCTTAGACTACCTAAAGTCTTAAGTTTTCAGACGCTTTTTTTCTTTTCTGTCTTATTTTCTTCTCCCCTCTGTACTCTTCTAGTGTCATGACTTTAAAATGTCATCTTTATTTGGATCATTCCCACCGCCGTCTTGACCTCCCTTGCAAATTCTAGGCTTTTATATTCTACTTCTAGCTCCACGGGGATATCTCATAAAAGTTTTAATAAAAATGTGTTCAAGGCCTAACTGCACATCTTCTTCTCTACATCTATCCCACTCACAATCTTTGTTATCTTAGTTAACGACAACTCCATCTTTCTATTTGCATTAGACAAAATTCTAGTCGTGAATCCTTTTACTTATGCCCCATCATCCATAGCAAATCTTGCTGGAACTGCCTTTACCTTCTATCTATGGATCACTTTCATTTTAATCACCATCACTCCCGTATAAACCACCCCCTACTCTCACCCTAGATTACTGCACTAGCCTCCTAAGCATTTTCTCTGACCCTTTACAGTTTATTCTCAACAAAGCAGTCAGAGTGACCCCCTTAAAACTTACTTCAGATCATGTCACTCCTTTGTCAAAACCCTCTAATTGCCCTTATTTTACGAAGGTAAAATCCAAGACCCTTCTGGTGAACTATTAGGTCTTACAGGGTCTTTCACACATGCCGACACAAACACACACACACCCCGCCCCTGAAATACAGCAATACCAAAACGGACCTCTTTCTTCAAGGAACAAACATTTTAAAGATAAAAGACAATAAAAAAATAAGTAATTACTCAACATATTAAATGATCAGTGATAATTTAAAAATAAAACATGGAAGAGGAAGAGAGAATCAGGACTAGGGTAGTTTGCAATTACATAGAGTCAAGGAATGTCTCACTGAGAAAGTGAAATTTGAGTAAGGACTTGAAATAGCTGAAGAAAAAAGTCATGTCTATATTGGGAAATAGTATCTATCCCAAGCAGTAAGAACAGTACGTGGAGCAAAATAGGCAGACAAAGAATTTTTAAACGAATTTTAAATGAATGCATTTTTCAATGAATGAATATATAAGTATTGTTATTATTGAACTTGTGTATAAAATCAGCACTAATAATTTCTTATTCCAGGAAACAGACATTTTAAGAGAGAAGAAAATACTTTTTTAAATCATAGATGATTTTACACTAATTGGAAACTAGGTTTTAATCATTGGTGCTTAGATGTATTTATCAAGCTGAATTCAGCTAGCATATCAATTTGGAATAACTCAAGGACACAGACAAAAGAGGAACAGATACATATTTGCTAGCTTTTTTCCATGGCCCTCTATACTAGGTACTCCTGGCGAAGATTAGGGGGAAGAGAAGAAATTGACCCTGCTTAAGGGTGCAATCATGCAGGAAATAATTGGTTGCTTCTGGGATCAAGCACAAATCACCCATTTCCCTAGAATCTTCTTTCCTATGAAACAAAAGAGCTAAGCCTCTGGGGCAGATAGAAAACGCTTTCATCCCTGACAGGGGAAGACATCTTTGCATTCTTATGCAATTGCTTTAAAATTGTTATGTTTAAATAAGGCAAAAGCTCTGTTTCTAGAAATTATGCTAATTTCCTTTTCATAAAAATTACTTTGCTCTTTGGAGATCCAAGGATTTTTTTTTTAATTTTGCTTTTAAACTTCTTATAAAATAGCAAGATATCAGACCATTTTGTTCAACATTTCAGCAACTGCAGTCACAGGTTCTAGACATTATCATGATGGTGACTTCTAAATATCGAGCAGGGAAATGAAGCTCTAAGAGTCAAATAGAACGGCTAGAAACTTTAACAAAAATTATGTCAGAAGTGAAGAATTCTTTTTGTGTAGCCCATCAATAGCCTTGATAGAGCAGAAGAAATAATCAGTGAACATGAAGATAGGTCACTAAAAATTATTGAGACTAAAACACGAAGAGAAAATAGAGTGAAAGGGAAAAAACAACAGAAAGGAGCATGTAAGAGCTGTGAGACAACATCAAACAGTTAACATATATAATTGAAGTTCTAGAATGAGAAGAGAGAACAGGGAAGAAAAATAGATGAAGAGATAATTGCTGAGAATATACCAAAAATAGAGAAAGATAACAAAGTGTAGATTTAAGAAGCTCAGAAAATGTCAATAACAATAATTTTTTAAAGCACACACACATGTAAATACAAACTAGATGCAAATATATAGTCAAACTGCTGAAAACCAAAATTAAACAGAAAATTCTAAAGGGAGCCAGAGGGGATAAAAATTACTTACAAGAACAAAAATAAGAATTATAGCAGGTCTTTCACAAGAAGCTATCTTATAAAATATTATAAGATATCATAATATATTCTAAAATATATATTATATAAGTATATATTATAATTATATTCTAAAATATATTATATATTATATTATTATATATTATATATTTCAGAATATATTATATCTAATAATATTTTATAGATAGCTTCTTATAATTATAAGATAGCTTCTTATAATTATAATTATATATTATATATTATTATATAGTTATTATATATTATTATTAAATTATTAAATATTATATATTATATAATTATATTATTATATGATATATAATTATATTATAAAATTATATATAAAATATATATAATTATATATAAAATATAATTATATTATATATATTATATATATAATATAATTATATAATATTATATATATTTAATATATAATTATATAATATTATACTATTCTATACTGTATTCATACTATACTACATGCCAGAACAAAAAGAAGTGACTTCTTTAAAATGCTGTCAACTCAGAAATCTATATCCAGTTAAAATAAAATAAAGTAAAATAAAATAAAATATAAAATAAAAATGTCAAAGATGAAATAAACATGTTGTTAGAAAAACAAATTTGGGAAAATTCATTGCCAGAAGAACAGTGTGTTCCCTCCAAAAAAAAACAAAAACAAAAACAAAAACTGTTCATAGTAGATCTTCCTGGCATAAAGAGTATGAGACAGATCAAAGCTTGGATCTACACAAAGAAATGAAGAATGCAAGAAATGGTCAATGTAAGGATCATTAAAAGAGATATTTTAATCTCATTTTCAATTACCTTAAAAGATAATTGAATGTCTAAAGTAAAAACAATAACAATATATCGTGGGATTTAAAATGCAAATAAAACTACATTGTTCATCCAGTTATTCGGTTCAATACAATTGGATAGACAGAAATAGCACAAAAGATAGAGGAAGAGGGCACCTGGATGGCTCAGTTGGTTAAGCGTCCAACTTGACTCAGGTCATGATCTCAGCATTCCTGAGATCAAGCCCCTTGCCTGGCTCTGTGCTGATAGTGTGGAGCCTGCTTGGGATTCTCTCTCTCCCTCTCTCTCTCTCTGCCCCTCCTGCTCTCTCTCACTCTCTCAAATTAAATAAATAAACTTTAAAAAACTTTTTTTTTTAATTAAAAAGAAAAGGATAGAGGAAGAAACTAGAAGTATACTGTTGTAAGGTTCTTACACAGTTTAAATGAAATGGTATAATATTATTTAAAGGTAGATCATAGTAAGTTAATGGTACCTTTTTAAGTCCATAGAGCAGGCATCCACTCAAAATGATGTATAACTAATAAGCTGATAGTGAAGATAAAATGAAACCACTTTACAAAGTGTTCAGTTAATCCAAAGAAGGTAAAAAAAAAAAGAAAGAAAAAAGAAAAATGGAAAAGAACAGATGGTTCAAATAAAACATAATCTGTAAGATTGTAAATATAAATACAATTATATTAAGCACATCAAATGTAAATGGTCAAAAAAAACCACAAATCTAATGTCTATGATGGACAGATTGGTTAAAAAAATTCCAAGTACTGGCTATCTATAAGAAATTTAACTTAATTATGAGGTCGTAGATTAAAAGTTAAAGGATAGAAAAGGATATAGGATGGAAGCATTAATCAAAGAAAGGTGGAATCACTATTTTATATTACATGAGGTAGATTTACAAACACAGATTAGTGCCAGGGCTAAAGAGGATATTATATAATGATGAAAGAGTTCATCAGTTAGGCCTAACAATTCTATGTGTATATGTGCCAAACCACACAGTTTCAAAATGCATGAAACAAAAACTGGTAGAACTACAAAGAGAAATCAAAAAATTCATAATTATGTTTGGAGATCTCCACACTTTTATTTTAGTAACTTACAGGCAATAAATCCATGAGGACATAAAAACCAGAATAACACCATCAACAACTTGACCTAATTAATGTTTATCTAACACTCTACCCAACTCATCTAAATACATATTCTTTGCAAATACACATCAAACTTTCACCAGAAAGACTATCTTCTGAGCCATACAATAAACATGAATACATGTAAAATACTTGAAATCAGGTTATGTTATCTGATGTATATTATCTGATCAATAGAAATCAGTAACTGAAAGAAACCTGAAAATGTCCAAATATTTGAAACTAAATAATATACTTCTAAACTACTCATTGGTTAAAGAGCAAGCAACAATGGAATTTTAAAAGTATTTTGCAGTGAATCAAAATGAAAACAACATTTGAGACTCTACTAAAGCCGTGTTTAAGTGGAAATTTATAGAACATTAAATGCTTATTTGAGAAAACAAGAAAGTTTTTGAAACAGCCATGTAATTTATTAAGAAACAAGAAGAAAAGAGAAAATTAAACCCAACGCAAAAAGACAGAAGGGAATAATAAAAAATAAGAGCAGAACTCAAAGGAATTTTAAACAAGAAAAATGATAGAACTAAAAGTTGGTTCTTTGAAGAAAAACAATTAAAAGTGTAGCTAAGTTTCCCAAGACCATTACCAGGAGGTAGTAGTGAGTAGTACCACCCCCACTTCTCCATGATTCCTGGACCCCTGAATCCTGGCTATCTGGGATAGCCAGCACTATCTACGGAATGCTGATTTCACAGCACATACAGCCTTCTGCAGAATTGTACCCCAGGCCAGCAAAGTATTGCTATGTAGCTGACACTATAAATGAGTCTTCAGAAGATCATTCCACATTCTATCAAGCCAGCTGCTTCAGGATGGTGGGGAATATGGTAAGACCAGCGAATTCTATGAGCGTGGACCCAGTGTAGCACTTCTTTCTCTGTGAAGCGGGCTACTTAATCAGAAGCAATGCTGTGTGCGATACTATGATAGCGGATAAGGCATTCTCTAAGTCCATGAATGGTAGTTTTGACAGAAGCATCACATGCAGGGAAGGCAATCCATATCTTGAGTACATGTCCATTCCAGTAAGAACAAAGTGTTGCCCCTTCCAAGACGGAAGCAGTCTAATGTAATTAGCCTGCCACTAGTAGCTGGCTGGTCACCCTGAAGAAGTATGTCATATTAGCAATTATATTGGTCTCTGCTGTTGGCAGGTAGGGCATTCAGTGGCAGCTGTAGCCAGGTAGGCTTGGTGAGTGGAAATCCATGCATGCTGAGCCCATGCATAGTCTCTATCCCTGTCACCATAACCACTTCATTCAAAGCCCATGGGGTAATGAGAGGGAAGCTGGGGAAAGAGGCTGACTCGTATTCACAAAACAGGTCATTTTGTCCTCTTGATTACCAAAATCCTCCTCTGCTGAGGTCACCTTTTGGGGAACATTCACATGGGACACAAATATCTTCACATTTTTTTTTGCCCATTCAGAAAGGTCTATCCACATACATCTTCTTCAGATTTCTTTGTTACCAATTTTCCAACCATGTTCCTTCCAAGTCCCTGACCATCCAGCCAAGTCATTGGCCACATAATTGCATATCCGGCCATTTTTCCTTCTAAGAAAAGTGAATAACCATGTGCACTGTTTAAAAGTCTGCCCACTGGGAAGATTTCTCTTCACTCTTGTATTTTAGGGATGTCTCAGAAAAGAATTTTAGTGCTGGCATGTTATGGAGGACCATCTGTAAACCAGACTGAAGTCTTCTCTTCCTCTGCCAAATGGTGGTATGTAACTCCCTATGGAGCCACAGGTGCAGGCTGGGAAAGAGGAGGGGTGTGGCAGGAGTAGGGACCATAGGCATTTGAACCACTTCTTCATTTGACTTACTTTTGCCTTTAGAGCCTACTCAGGCCCAATCACACATTTACCACTTCCATTTGATGATGGAGCATAACTCTGCAGTCCCGACTTTATGACTTGGTGGGTTAAATAAATACTCAGTTCATGAAGGGCATTTCAGGTCACATTGTAACTTGGTGGCTTGTGACTTACACAAGTAAGTGACTTAAGTGGCTTACACTTAACTTGGTTAAGTGTGATTTGTTTTCTGAAAATCCCAAAATGTGGATAAGAGAATTTAATGATCTACATAAATGGAAAGATATATAGTGTTCAAGGATCCAAGGACTCCATATTGTTAAAATACTTCTCCTCAAATTGTTATATGAATTCAGTGCAATAAATATCCAAATACAAGCAGGTTCAAAAATGTATTTAGGAAAGCAAAGAACCTAGAACAGTTTAAATAATATTTGAAAAGCAATATATGTGAAGAACCCCTGCTAACTAATTTCAAGGCTTAATAAAAATCCGGAGTAATCAAGACAGTATGGACTGTTCAAAGGACAGATGTATGGGAAAATGGAACAGAATTAGAAAGCCCAGAAATATACCTATATATATGTGTTCAAGTGATTTTCAACAAGTGTCAAGGTAATTCAACAAATGTCACTGAGTCACCTGAAAATACAAATGCAAAAATATCAACTATGGGGATTCCTGGGTGGCTCAGTTGATTAAACATCTGACTCTTGATTTCGGCTTGGGTCATGATCTCATGATTTGTGAGTTCAAGCCCCATGTTGGGCTCTGTGCTGACAGCATGGAGACTACTTGGGATTCTCTCTCTCCCTCTCTCTCTGCCCCTTCCCCCTCATGCACTCCCTCTCTCACTCTTAAAAATAAACATTAAAAAAATATTAATTATGATCCTTATATTGAACACAAAAACTATCTTGAAAAGGGACCACGGACTGAAATGTAAAACTTGAAAGTATAAAATTTCTAGAAATAAACACAGGAGAAAATTTTTGCAATCTGGGATTAGGCAATGCTTTCTTAGAATACAAAAGGCCAAAACATTTTTTTAAATGTGACAATAAACTTCATCAAAATCAAAAACTCCTCTGTGATAGACACTGTCAATAAAATGAAAATACACAGAGTATTTTCTATCTGATGGATGCCTTAAAGTTCAATAATAAGAAACAATCTCCCCCACCCCTACCAAATTGGCAAAAGATTTGAACAAATCCTTCATGAAAGAAGAGGTAGATATATCAAATAAGCACATAAAAAGGTAGTCACTAGTCATTAGGAAAATAAAAACTAAACCCAGTGAAACACCTTTTAATCTCCACCAGAATTGCTAAAATTAAAAAACAGATTGGGGTGCCTAGGTGGCTCAGTTGGTTGATCATCTGACTCTTGATTTCAGCTCAGGTCATGATCCCAAGGTCATAGGATCAAGCCATGCACTAGGCTCTGTGCTGAGCGGGGACCCTGCTTGGGATTCATCCTCTCTCTCTCTCTGTCTTTCTCTTTATCCCCCCACTACCCATCTCATTCCAGTCATGCACACTCTCTCTCCCTAAAAACAATTAAAAATTTTTAAAAACATTAAAAAAATTAAACAATAGATAATACCACGTGCTAACAAAATTATGGAGCAACTGAAATGCTCGTGTATTCTGATATCAAGTGCACATTTTTACAAAATTTTTAGAAAATTATTTAGTATTTTCAACTAATGTTAAGACCACATATATCTCATGACCCAGCAATTGTATTTCTGGCTTACATACCTCACAAAAATAAATGGTTATGTCGACCAAAACACATGAACAGATATTTTCAGAGCAATATTTATTCATAATGGCCAAACTGTGATTACAGTAGCATCAAATAATATTTAATTCTTAATAATAAATAAAAGATGTGCAAATCTCTATGGAAGTTATACTTTTACTGTGAGATAGTTTAAAAGACCAAAATGAAAAGAGACCTATGCTAGATTTGTGGGCACAGTATTTTTAAAAATATAAGTTGTATCAAAATTGATCTATAAATTCCATGTAATTCTATTCCAAAATCCATATGAAAATATGATAAGCCAAGAACAGGCAAGACACTCCGAAAAAAAGAAAAATTTTGAGCAAGAAAAATCCTGTACCAAAAACCATGATTTATTTGAAGCATTAGTAATTACGACCATTTTCCTTTAGTACATAGATAGGCAACACAGAACACTGAAACAGATCAGGAGTCCAAAAACAAGCCCACATCCCTATGGACGCAATCCACGATGGGGATGGCATGACATGTTAATGGGGAATTGGTAAGTTTTTAACAAATGGAACTAGCACAGTTAGCTGGCCACGTAAATTTTTTTAAAGACATTTCCAGGTAGATAAAGAACCTAAAAATAAAAGACAAGCCTATAAATTTTTAGGAGATAATATAAGAAACTATCTTCATTGAGTCAGGGTAAGGGAATATCTCTTAAACAATGTATAAAAGTTACTAAGTATAAAGGAAAGATCTCTGAGTTCAACCACATTCAAATTGAAAACATCTCATCCATTAAAAAATTCTAAAGAGAGGGGCGCCTGGGTGGCGCAGTCGGCTAAGCGTCCGACTTCAGCCAGGTCACGATCTCGCGGTCCGTGAGTTCGAGCCCCGCGTCAGGCTCTGGGCTGATGGCTCAGAGCCTGGAGCCTGTTTCCGATTCTGTGTCTCCCTCTCTCTCTGCCCCTCCCCCGTTCATGCTCTGTCTCTCTCTGTGCCAAAAATAAATAAAAAACGTTGAAAAAAAAAAATTTAAAAAAAAAAAAAAAAATTCTAAAGAGAGTTAAAAGATAATCCATAGAAAGGGAAATTATGTTCATGACACAATTTGAACAAAATCTTCTAGACGCACACAAATCCCACAAATCAATAATAATTATAAGACCACCCAAAAGAAACAGGAGCAAAGGAGACTTAAACAGCTCTTTACAAAAGAGGATATCCAAGTGGCCTGTTACATGTTGAATCGTGTCCCCCCAAAATTCATATGTTGAAGTCCAAACGTTCATTTGGTTTGGTTGTTGCACATGTAATTAGTTAAGATGAGACCATACTGGAGTAGGGTGGGAAATTTGGTGACAGAGACACGCAAGGAAAACACCACGCGAACATCAAGGCAGGAGGAGTGATTCACGTACACACCAAGAAGTGCCCAAAATTTGCTAGTAATGCACCAGAAGAAGAGTCATGGAAGAGATTCTCCTTCAGAGCCCTCAGAAAGAACCAGCCCTGCTGGTCCTTGATCTCAAACTTGGAGCCTCCCGCACCACGAGACGATGAGAAATTTCTCTTTAAGCCATCCAGTTTGTGGAACTTTGTAATAGTAGCCCTAGCAAACAAATGTAGGAAAATGTGAAGGAACTAGTAATTAAGAAGGTTAAAAGAACGATGGTCTATTTCTATGCGTCCACTAGATTGGCAATAATACAATGGCCCCAATTGATGCTGAGAATGTAGAGCGAGAATGTCATACAATACTGCTGACGACCACCTTGAAAACAGTTTGGGACAACACCTTGATATCATCTAATAAAGTTAAATGTATATATAACTCTTTAACCTGGTAATTCCACTCTCAGGCATATACCATCGTGTTTAATCAGCGCATGTAATAATTTCCACATACTGGGATATGTACATACAAATGTGCAATAAACAAAATGAGAAACAAACTAGATATTGATACAGAGAATAAAGTAAATAAGCAGATCAGAGTACTTTCATACAATGGAACACCTTGCAACACGTTCATACAATGGAACACCTTGCAACAATGAAAAGACACAAACTACATTTCTTTGAGCTACATACAAGAACATAGATGACCATCCCAAACAAAATTTTTAAAATGAGATATGTGTAATCATTCAGGTGTTTTCTTCATAATAGTTTATTAAGCTGAATATACACTGTGTGTGTGTGTGTGTGTGTGTGTGTGTGTGTGTGCATGCGTGTGTGTTTCTAATTATATTTCACATTTAAAAAATCTAAGTTTTTTCCATCTTGGGGGAGCTCCACTGAATGCTTCAGACTTTAGGCAGGAATGAGTCATTTGTCCACTCGCAGCTGCACAGTCCAAGACGGTAAAAATACAAAGACAGTGGGGCACCTGGGTGGCTCAGTCCATTAAGCAACAGACTCTTGCTTTTGGCTCTGGTCATGATCTCATAGTTCATGAGCTCAAGCCCCACTTTGGGCTCTGCACTGACACCACAGAGCCTGCTTGGGATTCTCTCTCTTCCTCTCTCTCTGCTCCTCCCTGCGCTCTCTCTCTCTCTCTCTCTCACAAAATAAATAAGTAAACTTAAAAACCTACAACGACAGGGACATCTGGGTGGCTCAGTCAGTCAAGTGTCTAACTCTTGGTTTCAGCTCAGGTCATGATCTCAGGGTTTTGTGAGTTGGAGCCCCACATCAGAATCTGCACTGGCAGCATGGAGCCTGCTTGGAATTCTTTCTCCCTCTCTCTGCCCCTCTCCAACTTGCACTCTGTCTCTCTCAACATGAATAAAAAATGCAGTGACAGTAACATGAGATCGTGTGTAAGGAGAATAGAGAAGACAGGTATTTGGTGAGGAGTCAGAAGCGTCTGCTGCACATGTGGTCTTCATTGTTTGAAATGCTTGAGTGCAATTATACTTTTTAAGGTATGTATTTTTCCCCGTAAAACAATGTGCAGAAATGAATGTCAACTCTTCCATCTGGAGGTTCAATCAAAAAGATTTGTCCCAAAACTTGAAGGAGAAATTTGCTGCGTTGAAGTTACTGTGAATCAATATGTCAGCCATTAACTTCATTCATTTCTAAAGGATTCTCAAGGGAAAGTTTGCATACTTTAGAACTAATCCCCTACGTGAGAGATATGGACTATCCCACTGTGTGGATTTAGCTCGTCGCCTAACTTGGCGTAGTGTTCTGAAGGACGGCGGCCCCTGAAGAACTGCCTGGCTCTGCTGCAATCCTGAGAGTAGAAACATATTTTTTAAGATTTGTCATTGAATTTTCACCCCTGCCCACTCTTTTTCTAAATTCCAGTGGTTTTGAGTAGATGACCTACAGTGGGTCATCTTAGCCACCATCCTCTTCTCCCTAATATCTTTCTGTCTCAGAGCAGCTACTGGAGTGGAGAGAGACATAAATGGAAGTCTGCTGGATGGGGACCCTTGGAAAACCTTTGTTTTCTTGAGACAGAAGGACCCTCTCCTCGTATAGAGTGCAGTAGAGGTGCTGGTGGGTGTATTCCCTTCACTCTGAAGCAGGAAGCATGAGGACAAAGGCGACCATACCACAGACTGCTGCACTTGCCTGGGACCACCTACCTCTGGGCTCCTGACATCACACACTGTCAATTGCACAGGCAGGACCCCTAAGATAAAGGATTTTCCAAAGTATTAGAACCCCAGAATTATTTCTCACTCTGCCTACAGGGAGAGTAACAGAAACAATTGTTGCAGGGTTCCGTCTAGAACCATGTGTCCTGTAAATCACTGAGCAACAGTCATTTGAAATTTGAGTTAAAATCAGTAATATACTGTGGTACCTGAGTGGCTCAGTTGGATAAGCCTCTGGCACTTGATCTCAGCTCAGGTCATGATCTCATGGTTCCTGGGTTCCAGCCCCACATCGGGCTCTGCGCTGACAGTGTGGGGCCTGCTGGAGATTCTCTCTGTCTCCCTCTCTCTGTTCCTCCCCCACTTGTGCTCTCTTTCTCTCAAAATAGACTTTAAGAAATCAGTAATATACCTAGATAAAAGTAATTTTGAAATAAACTCTTAGTGAACTCTAAAATCTTAGTAAGTCACATATTTTTTAAAAAGCAGGTGAAATTAGGGGCACCTGGGTGGCTCAGTTGGGTAAGCATCTGACTGGCTCAGGTCATGATCTCACAGCTCGTGGGTTCAAGCCCCACGTCAGGCTCTGTGCTGACAGCTCAGAGCCTGGAGCCTGCTTCACACTCTGTCTCCCTCTCTCTCTGCCTCTCCCTTGCTCCCACACTGTCTCTCTCACACTGAAAAATAAATAAACATTAAAAAAAAAAAACAGATGAAACTAAATAAGAACGAAAATGCTAGCAGTGAAGAAGTAACATTGGTTTGGGAGCAGGTGTTTCTAGAACTCATCCCTGAGTTTCTTTATCTTGAAGAAGTTACTTATCATTTTTGTCTTAATTACCTCACCTGTTAAATAAGTTAATAATATCTTCCTTACAAGACTGTTGTCATACATGGAAAACAGCAATTTCAGTCCCGGTACATGGTACTTGTTCAATAAATAGTAGCTATCACTAAAGTCCATGAAATGAAGTCATTTCCCAAGGTCACTAGTTTTGTGATTTTGAGACCATCAATGCTGCTTCTGCTGTAAAGTAAGTGGATTGAATAAAAGGACTCCCTACATCCTACAACTCATAAGATACACGTTGCCCCTATCATAAACCCACTCAAATGCAGTGGGACTGCAGAGAAAGAAGATCCTTGGGTGCTACTCTCAGCTCTGCTCTTGTCCAGCTATTTGACCTTGGGCAAGTCAACAGAGGAACCTCAGAATTCCTTCTGTATAAAACTACGGACCTGAGTGAGTATGATCTCTGACAGTGTCTGGTATTTTTTGGTATCGGATAACATTCTCTGACACTTTTGGTTATGGTGGACACACAGATAACATTAACGTAAAAGCAGAAGTGAGTCATAAGTTAGAGGAATTCATTTGGCTGTCACCTTACTCCCCAAAATTGTTGTCCGGCACAATTTTGACCAAAGGCTCAAACTTACATACCCTGACTCCAGTGCCTAGCACTGGGAACTCTATTTGAGACAAAGGTGTTTTCTTTTCTCTTGGAGAAAGAGGAAGTTCCAGGCTGGCGTCAATGGAAAGTGGGGTATTGAGGCATATAAATTATGGAAGTGACAGGGGTATATTCCCAGCCTAAGGGAGGGGTTCTAAATTCCGTCAGCACACACCAAGCCTCGGTGAGGATATCACGTAATGATTACAGAAAGGGAGTATACATCTGAGGACCTGAAAATCACATTTCAGTGTAAGGGACCCATTACTTAGGGCAAAGGCAGCGGGCGGCAATCATATAAATTTAAGTAACTAGTTAATTTCACCTTCCTGCTCGTATGACAGTCAAACATGTGACCATGCAAAGGAGCCCACTGCAGTCTTATTTGGCTTAGTCGAATCAGTAAGAAATCACTATGATGCTGCGTGTGTGGTCTGGGTCTGGACCATGTGTGTAAGTCTGATTTATTTGATTTACAAGTTCAGTGATTAGCAAGATGTTGCTAGATCTGTATTTGGGTATTTTATTTATTTTATTTTTAGAGAGAGAAAGGAGGGGGAGGGGGGTAGAGGGAGAAGGAGAAGGAGAGAGAATCCCAAGCAGGCTCACATCATCGCAGAGCCTGATGTGGGGCTCGATTCCACGATCCTAGGATCATGACCTGAGCCAATATCAAGAGTAGGCCACTCAACAGACTGAGCCACCCAGGTGCCCCTGTATTGGGGCATTTAAAATAAAATCTGTTTATGTCTTAGGAGACTAAATATTTGAGATCATCCATATATATTAAAGTTGTTGTTACAGTTTAACATGCCCAAGGCAATTTGATTAAATATACAATGATGTTAGATGTTTGAAAAAGAAATTTATCTGATATGTCAAATCCAAAAAAACATTTTTCCAAGATACTGTATGTTAAAAATAAATCTATAAGGCAAACTGAAAAGTCTTAAGAAAATTTAATTTTCAAATGGTAACTTTAAACAAACATTGATTGAAACCCAAATATTAGAATTTCTTTTCTTGCACAAATTCTCACCTGTGATACTCCCTTCAGTATTTTCCTTCCTCTAGTTCAGGCTAATTGGGAGAAAGTCCCAGAGAAGAGACAAATTAAACCCATTCTAAGTGGGTAGGCACAAGTCCCAGAAATGTTTTATGCCAATGCCTGCATTTGTGGTGCCACCTAGTGGTAACGATGGGTAACAACATTTTGAGAAGTGAGGCCAGAGCGGAGGCATTGAGATCCATTTGACGACCCTACTACCTGTCTTAAGTGTTAAGGAGTGTAACTTATGGAAATTATGGTGTCTAAGGTCCTCCCTTTTTTTCCTTTATGTTTTATGAAGTCTTGTCATTTTTTTTAATTTCCCATAGTACATTATGTTCATATTACTGAGGGTATTTCTCGGCTTAGAAGTTAGAAACATTTCTGCCTTCATACCTCTTGTGTTCGAGTGGAGTTTTTATTTCTTTCATGGTATTTGTCACAAGTGGTTCTTTTTTTAAAGTTTATTTATTTATTTTGAGAGACAGCGCAAATGGGGGAGGGCAGAGGGAGAGAGAGAGAGAGAGGGAGAATCCCAATCAGGCTCCGAGAGGTCTGTGCTCAGAGCCCAATGCAGAGCCCCAACACATGAAACCACAAGATCATGCCCAGAGCCTAAATCAAGAGTCCGCCGCTTAACCAACTGAGCCCTCCTGGCACCCCATATCACAAGTGATTCATATCAAAATCACTTGTGTATGCCCACCTCACCCACGACCTGTGAGCTTTGTTTTCTCCAAAGTGCTTCATTACTAAAAGACTTTGTGCATAGAGTCAGCGTTCAAAATGCACGTAGAATTAAATCAATGTGCAGAAAAGAATGTTGAGCATAATTTATAAATTGACTAATTTTGTAGTTTTAATGAAATGCTTTTCTCCTTGGATCTTTGATCAACAATTACTCTGTCTATTCTATGCTGGAAGTCCCCCTGGTGTATACTTTCTGACTAGAATAAGAGATAAGATCATGGAATTTTTCTTCCTTTGCATG
Organism: Panthera leo; assembly: GCF_018350215.1. NCBI lineage: Eukaryota > Metazoa > Chordata > Mammalia > Carnivora > Felidae > Panthera > Panthera leo. The sequence continues at coordinate 48,446,078 of NC_056685.1, forward strand.
AGAATGATTATATACTGGGGTGCCTGGGTGGCTCAGTCGGTTAAGCGTCCGACTTTGGCTCAGGTCATGATCTCGCAGTCCGTGAGTTCAAGCCCCGCGTCGGGCTCTGGGCTGATGGCTCAGAGCCTGGAGCCTGCTTCCGATTCTGTGTCTCCCTCTCTCTCTGCCCCTCTCCCGTTCATGCTCTGTCTCTGTGTCAAAAATAAATAAAACGTTAAAAAAAATTAAAAAAAAAGAATGATTATATACTTATAAAAGAACATTTTTAAGGTCTATAATTTCTTAAAAATATAATTTGTTCAAGTCAACTTTTCTATTGTATCCTATTCCTTAACTTATCAAATGATATGTGTCAGATGAGAAAAAGTGTTCAGGTACTATGTTTTTCAAACATCATCATCCAGGAACATTATGTCATATTTTTTATAAACGTCATTTAAAAATCTTGATCTTGTGTACAACTGACTAAAAAAATTATATATTTTTTTTTTAATTTTTTTTTCAACGTTTTTTATTTATTTTTGGGACAGAGAGAGACAGAGCATGAACGGGGGAGGGGCAGAGAGAGAGGGAGACACAGAATCAGAAACAGGCTCCAGGCTCCGAGCCATCAGCCCAGAGCCTGACGCGGGGCTCGAACTCACAGACCGCGAGATCGTGACCTGGCTGAAGTCGGACGCTTAACCGGCTGCGCCACCCAGGCGCCCCAAAAAATTATATTTTTTAAAGGATAATTAACATTGGATGAATTTTAAGTTTTATTTATTTATTTTGAGAGAGAGAGTCCATGTGAAGGAGAGCACAGGGGACGTTCAGAGAGAGGAAGAGAGAATCCCAAGCAGGCTCTGGGCTGTCAGCATGGAGCCCAAAGCGGGGCTGGATCCCATGACCCTACGATCATGACCTGAGCCAAAACTGAGATTTGGACACTTAACCGATTGAGCCACCCAGGTGCCCCGGGGCAATAGAATCTTTTACTTGATCCCTATCATATCTTTCATTTTAAGGAATCTCACTAACCTTAAAACTACAAAAAAAAAAAAAAAATTCTCAACTAGATTCACAATGAAGAAGCTGGTCTGCATAATTTTCACATATTTGAAGCTCATGCAAATATAAAATGTAAAAACACATTATGGAGTTTTGGTTCCCAAAATGTCTGCATCCTAACGCCTGAAATCTGTGAATGCGGTATATTATGTGGCAAAGGGGAATTAAGGTGGCTTATTGACTGACCTTAAAATAGGAAGATTACCTTGGATTATCCAGGTAGATCCAAAGTAATCACAAGTGTCTTTAAAAATGGAAGAGAAAATTAGAAGAGAAAACCAGGGAGATGTCAGCAGGAGCAGGACTCAGCCTTACTTTGCTGGCTTTGAAGATGCAGAAGGACGACCAGAAATCCAGGAGTGAGGGCAGCTTCCAAACACTGGAAAAGGCAAGCAAGCAGATACTTCCCAAGTCCCCTCAGAAAGGAACATAGCTCTGCCAACACCTTGATTTTAACCCAGTGAGACTCGTGTCAGCCTTCTAATCTCGAGAACTGCAAGATAATCAGTCTGTATTGTTTTATGCCCCTAAATTTGCAGTAATTTGTTATAGCAGCAATACAAAACTAATACATACCTAGATCCTCATACCAAGGATGATATAAACTTTGTTGTAAGAACATTGTATTAGATGTCAATTTCATTTATGCTGGTGTTAGAATTAGACTTTAATAGTCTAGAAGGAGTAAACAATCCATATATATATATGTATATATACAATATATACATTGTATTGTATATACTGTATATACAGTGTATATATACACTGCTGCGAATTTTGTTTCCTTCAAAGTGCCTCATTACTAAAAGGCTTTTCATGGACTCAGTGTGCAAAAAAATCTACATGGAATTAATAATTATATGTTATATTAATTGCTATATTATATATTATAAGTGTATTGTAAATATATTAATTATATACATAGTAGTGTTTTGAAATAAATAGTCCATTCCTAATAAATCAGAAATGAGTAAAAATGTAACATTGCAGACAGAAGATCTAATTTAGTTACTCAGTAACTTTTTTTTTCCTTTGCTTTCTGACTGAAACTGAATTTTCTCCAGGTCTCCTATGCCACCTTCATATGATCTGTGTACCAACTTTCTTGTATCAGAATCTTTATCACAATTTGTAAAAGGTTCTCAGTGCATAAAATTAATTGCTTCAAGACTTTATCATTTATAGTTCGATAAGGCTTTCCTTCTTCCGAGAGACTCTGGAAATGCTCATCTCTTGTTTTGCCTATTGGTTCAGAATTTGCTTTCAGCACCGAGGCAAGTGAAGTCCTCCAATATGATATTAAGTCAGGAGCATAAGCTCTAGGCTTCTGTTTTCATGAGACTTGGAACTTTTTGACAGGTTCAGGGTCCCTTTATACACAAAACCTTTTTCTGTACTTCACCATTTGAAAGGCTTTCCTAGGCTAGAGTTACCAATAAGATGAGTTCCATTCAGCAGTATTAATGTGTGTGTTGCGGCAAATTAAGGAAAGGTTTCACACTTATCAATAAGCCTGTGCGTTCAAAGTAGGAAGATATGCTGTCCCATGCTGTTCACCAACTCATGAGTAGGAAAAGGTATAGAGATCTCACTATCTTTTAGGAGCTCTCACTCTGCTGGCAGGAGGAAGAGTGACGGTAGTCGTAACAGTCTATGTCCTTCTAAGATTGTCCCATATGCTTGCCCTAGCTGAATTTAATATAATTAACTGTCCCTCCTCTACATCATTATTATCTTTTGGATATCCAAAAGCATGTCCTTCACTTGTGAAAAGTGACTCTAAAGTTAATAATTTGGAGAGAGCAGGGCATTTTGGTACTACTCAATTCAATATTTAAGATTTAAACATTTTTATTTAATATATGTTGAATTCTCAACAAATTAGAAGCACTATGCTGGCCACTGGGGAATAAAAACATGGTTAGACAAGATCCTTGATGTAGTTCCAGTCTCTTAAGGGAAACAAACATGAACCTAGACAAAATTCTAATAAATTCAGTCAGTGCTACCATGGAAGTATGTGTTAGCCAGAAGTAATATGACTGGGAAATACAAAGGAGTTTAGCTACTACATGTATGGATCCACGTGCTGATAAGATACTGTCAAGAGTTTCTTCATCTCGGGGCGCCTGGGTGGCTCAGTCAGTTAAGCGTCCGACTTCAGCTCAGATCATGATCTCACGGTTCATGAGTTCCAGCCCTGAGTCAGGCTCTGTGCTGACAGCTCAGAGCCTGGATCCTGTTTTGGATTCTGTGTCTCCCTCTCTCTCTGCCTTTCTCCACCCTCTCCCCACCCCCTGCCCACCTCTCTCTCAAAAGTAAAGAAACATTAAAAAGGTTTAAAAAAAAAAAAAAAAAAAAGAGTTTCTTCATCTCTTGTGCTTTTTTTCTACGTTGACCTTATTTTCAGACTAACTTTCTCTTCACGGTAGCAAGATAAGTACCAATACAGTACTTCTTTACAGAGTACATCATCCAAGAATCACAACTCCTGGGATTATTTCTGGTGGCCCTAGTTTAGGATAATGCCTCACCCTTAAACCAATCATTGTGTCCAGAGGAATGTGAAACCCTTATTGGTTGGCCTGGCTCATATCTCACTGTGGTCAGGGGTAGAGTTAGCTCCATCATAAATGCCACACGGACTTAGAGAAAAGTCACTGGACAGATACACTAAATGAGTGCCATTCCTTTCTCTCTAAGGAGAGGATAGCATCCCCCTCCCTCCACACACCATCACAAGTTGATGTGAAGAATTACGGCAGAAAATGAGGGTAATCACAAGAAGTCTCCAGATGCAAAAATTTCAGGCTTGTTTCTTCTTGTTTTAACTTCATTTATTTATTTTGAGAGAGAGAGAGAGAGAGCGCCCGTGCATGTGAGCACGTGAGGACGAGCACGGGAGGGACAGAGAGACAGGGAGAGAGAGAATCCCAAGCAGGCTCCACACTGTCAGCACAGAGCCCAATGCAGAACTCGATCCCACGAACCGTGAGACCATGACCGGAGCCAAAACCAAGAGTCGGACGCTTAACCGACTTAGCCACTCAGAGCCACCAAGCTTGTTTCTTTTGACACTAGTATACCTTCGTGAGCGAGCTCTTGGGATAAATTGATGTCAATCCCTTCGATTATAGGTGAACAAAGGGTGGTGCCTGCATCTTGCCTAGAGAAGTCCAAAGGCAGGAGGCTGATGGAGCTTCTATGATGACAGGGAGATGTGAGAAGGGACAGCAGATGGTCAAACTGCACTTCAACCATTTGTCAAGGCAAGGAGGTCATATTTTCCCACGGACCAATGAGATGTCTTGCAGGAGAAAGAGGATCCAGTCAAAAGGGCATCCTACTTGAATGCGATGATGGTGCCGAGAGGCCGAGAGGATCACGCTGCAGGCTAGGACCTACAGAGCATGCACTGCCTCAGTGAGAATCCGCAGAGACTAGTGCACTTGGAATTGTGCATGAGGAGCACAGAGCCTTCGAAAAACTCATCACAGCACCACATCAAAAGGCAGCATTTAGATGTTTGAGACACAGAAGGCATCATCAGCTGAATTACTCTCGTTGCCTTTTGCTGGCAACATCCACTTTCCCTTCTATTCAGAAGAGCCAGAAGCAAAAGAGAAAACGAAAGAGGAATGAAAGAGCCAGGCCAAATAATGAAAAAAGAAAAAAAGAAAAAAAGAAAAAAAGCACTCAACACCACCCTCTTCAGCTGCATAGATTGTCCACAAAAGTATTTCGTCTGGGGACTCAATGGTGGCTGCAATCCGGTCAACCCTCCTGTGCAACAACCTTGACTGGGGGCTGCCTCCATTTTAAAATTCACCCTAAGGTGCCTTTTGAGCCAGGTGTGACCTCAATCTCACCTGCTTCCCCACCACGGTCCCCACACCATGAGTCAGGGCTGAGTTGGGAGAAGGAGACTAGCTTTGAACTGAAGGTGAGGTCAAGTTTAATTTAGACTTGACTAGGCATTCCGTATCTGAAAATAATATTTGTATAACACTTAAAAGTGACTGGCAAACTGTGGAATCACCCAAGGTAGCATTAAGGGATAGGGAAGAAGGATAGGACAGGGTAAACTGAAAGCAGGATTTGGAATAAAATGTAAAGCTATGCTGAGGGTGTGCCTTTAAAGCTCAGCCCATTCATTAAAGGGGTTACTTGTAGGCATTATTGTCTCTCTACACTGTTGCTGGATTTACAAATTTGTACAAATAATATATTCATCATTGGATACCCATCAGGGGTAAAAAGTTTCATTTCTCTGAAAAAAGAAAAAAAAAGAACGCTAATAATGATTGTTGTGTACTATAGATTAGACAAATATCTTCTGTGTTTTGTTTTGTTTTGTTGTGTTTTTGAGAGAGAGACAGAGAGCGAGGGAAAGGGGCAGAGAAAGAGAGAAACTTAAGAAGACTCCATGCTCAGCACAGAACCCAACCCAGGGCTCGATCCCACTACCCTGGGATCATGACCTGAGCTGAAATCGAGAGTCAGACATTCGGGATGCCTGGGTGGCTCAGTCGGTTGGTTGAGCATTGGACTTTGGTTCAGGTCACGATCTTAAGGTTTGTGAATTTGAGTCCCACATCAGGTTCACCGCTGTCGGCCTGTCAGCGCAGAGGCTGCTTTGGATCCTCTGTCCCCTTCTCTCTCTGCCTCTCCTCCACTTATACTCTTTCTCAAAAAATAAATAAAATATAAATAAAAGAGTGGGGTGCTCAACTGACTGAGGCTCCCAGGCACCCCTCTCCTGTGTTACTTTTAATGCTCACTACAATTCTAAGGCATTTCATTGTTTTACGGGTGAGGAAACAGAAGGTCCAAGATGTGAGCCACTTGGCCCAAGTCAAAGCAATAGTAAATGGCAGAGGAAGGATTCAAATGTAATCCTATTTTGACTAAAAGGTCCTTTAATTTCTATACTCCATCCTGTCAGAGTAATAGCAGTTGTAAGACTGGCCCCACCTAAATCCGAACATTTAGCCCTTAGGTCAGAGCACACATGTTGGTTCTTCAAACCTTAGTCTGCCTGGAATCACCACCCAGCCTTGACCTAGGTCAAAATAAACTAACACTGAAAGGCGTGTTGTGTAGTCTCGTTTCTAATCCAAACAGCTGAAAAGCAGGGAATGTGCTTGCTTACTGAGTCATAAATCAATGAACTTCAGAACTGTTACCCTTTAATGTGGAAGCAGTGAATTTCTTTCATATTTGAAGGGGGAAAAACCTCCTTTTAAGTTAAATTAATGCATTCAAATTCCATCTTGATTTCTGGGGAATGTGTCCCTTCACCTGTATATACATTTCCCGTTTCTCTTTGATCCATTGGAACAGCTCTTTTTTGATATTAAAAAAAAAAAAAAGTGACTCCGAAGTCCTCTTGTATTTCCTTCCTGACAGTTAAGTGATATTTTCTAGGAGATAGGAGTTATATTTCACTTTCTATTCCAAACATCCTAATTTCCTCTGGTAATTAGGCACAAGAATAGTTTTCTCAATTTCTAAAGTAAATAATGTTTTCTGATTTCTACTTCAACTAGTCTTTTTTTTTTTTTTTTTTTTTGCTAATTTTCATCAGTTATTTATGCCACATTTCGTCAGAATTATACAATATCAGCGGGGGAAAAAAGAGCTTAGGTATATTCTAGGCTTTCTCATTTAACAGATGAAGAAACAGGAAAGCTATCTGCTGTGTCCTATATTACGTAGCTGGTAAGTGATACAGCCTGGAATGTTGTGTTAAGAATAATTCTGAAGTCATTTATAGACGTTGCTGAAGAGGTGCTATGACTTATTAGAATATCTGCCGTGAGTGTGGTCTAGAGTCTGACAAATAGTTACTATACCAAGTCCTCACGATACCATGCTGTTTTTTAAAACCATGCTTCCCAGACTTTAATGCGCATACAAATGAGAAAATGCAGAGTCCGATTCAATAGGCCTGAGAAGGGTCTTAAGCATCTGCTTCAAGAGAGAACCATAGGTCATCAAACTCCAGCCTGCAGGCCCCATCCAGCCCACCACCTGTTATTGTGAATAACATTTTATTGGAACACAGTCCACGCCCATGTGTTTACACATGATCTGTGGCTGCTTTCAAGCTGCAGCTGCAGAGTGGAGCGGTTGCAGCAGAGATCTCATGGCCTGCAAAGCCTACAATATTTACTATCTGGCAGAAAATGGCCAATCTCTTTTCTGGAGCATGGGTTGTCTATCTTGGTTGCATGTTACAATCGTTTGGGGAACTTTTAAAAGTATGTAATCCTACACCCTACTCCAGGCCAATTAATTCAGAATCTCAGGGGTAGAGCCAGGCATCATTTTAAATACATATACATATTTTATAAAATCTTAGAAAATTAAGATCTACTCTTTTAGAGCATGGGTTTGAAAATATTGGTGAGCAAAATAATCACCTGACATGATTTTAACATGCAGAGTCCAGGGCCACATTCCCAAGATCTGGTCCCATAAAGCTGGCACCTGGGGCCCAGAATCTAAAAACATACCAGTCCTCTTGACACAGGGGCCCCAGGACGTCACTGCAGAAGTGACAAAGTACAGTAAAACTTTGGTTTGTGAGCATAATTCGTTCCGGAAACAAGCTTGTAATCCAAAGCACTTGTATATCAAAGCAAATGTCAAGAGCCAGTGGCTCAGTTGGCATCATGTGCTACTCATATCACAAATATCACTCATGTATCAAGTTAACATTTATCGGAAATGTTTGCTCGTCTTGTGGAACACTCGCAGAACAAGTCACTCGCAAGCCAAGGTTTTACTGGTACACTCTTTCTAATGCCATAAACACTTTATTTTTGAAAGTTCTGCAGCAACTCAGGTGTTTCCAGAATTATGATTCACAAGACTGAGTCATTATTTTAAAGTACATCCAGTACCAGCAATTAGACTTCTTACCAAGAAAAATGATCCTGCATACCAAAATATTTCTCCCTGGCATTCTGATTTTGCCTTACCTCTGAATGTTATTACTGCAATAAATTATGGAAGAAAAAGACAACAATTTTCCCCAGTACTGTTCACAATCTCTATAGTTGCATTTCAGAGTTTGATTTTATAAGCGTGGAAATGACACACGAATAACTGCTACTTAAATAATCTGAAACACCTGGAAAGATTTTGATTCCTCTGACCAGGTTTTGGGTTGTTTTAAAAATTAGCAGGACTGGGGCGCCTGGGTGGCTCAGTCGGTTAAGCGGCTGACTTCGGCTCAGGTCATGATCTCGCGGTCCGTGAGTTCGAGCCCCGCGTCGGGCTCTGTGCTGACCACTCAGAGCCTGGAGCCTGTTTCGGATTCTGTGTCTCCCTCTCTCTCTGACCCTCCCCCATTCATGCTCTGTCTCTCTCTGTCTCAAAAATAAATAAACGTTAAAAAAGGGTTTTTTTAAAAAAAATTAGCAGGATAAATAACTCATTTCCATTCCATTGTAATATCAAAAAAATGATAATAATCTAATTTCTAGGGTATCAGTGTAAGTGACCCAAATATCTAATTAAGTTACGATAAATGTATGCCAGACCCACTGCGTTTGCAGGGGACCTGGTTACTTACACTCTGCCTGCTGGCAGGGACGTTATATCAGCAGGTGCCTCGAAACTTTCTACATTTGCAAGGCCTGTGTATGGCAGTGGCTTTCAGGGAAAAGTTTCTCCTGTTTGGGGGCAGAACTAGAACAAACAAGGAGAATATTGTTCAGCTGGAATATTCCCCCTAAGCCTGGCTTTCCCATCTGCTGAGATCCAGGAGTGTGGTTCCCTCTGGGTCTTCCACAGCTCACCATCTCATCACTTAATCTTTTGTTTACCTTCAAGTCTGCTAAAGGTTTGTTAGGATCCTGCCTAATATTTGTGGTGTTTGGAAATATGTTCAACTAAAAGTGCAACCAGATGCTGGGAGAAAAGTGAAGGAAAACACATGTGAGATAGTGATTGCCTGCTTTTGTTTTCTAAGATTCAGAGAAACCACATATCCCATGTGTCTGGAAAAAGAAAAAAAAAAAAAAAAAAGCTGACCATAACCTTCTGGCAGCAAAATTCATTTGGGTACATGGATTGAGGATCTAGCCCTCCATGGAACCAACATATTTTTGGAAAGAGTCAAATTTATTGTTTTTTCAGAAGAGATGCTGAGCATCCAAGGATAAAGCTGGAAGGAACCAGGCCAATTTTCTCTGCACTGTGGTGAAGAAGAGAGATTGTGAAGGCAATGTGTGGCCGTTTGCGGTTCCTCACTCGAGTTTTAGATTTTAGAACAAATGTCGTGTCTTGGCCACAAGATGGCAGGATTTCAGCACGTTCCTGCAAACAGCCTGCATCCTCTATCAGGGTTAATGGATGCTGGTGATTCTGGCCTGACTCTCTCCTCTCAAGAGATTTCACACTCTCATAAATGGAATATACAAATATGGATCAACGACTTATGTTTTATAGCTTTAAAATGTCAAGAGTCAGCTATTTACGTACTATAGTTGGCATCCACAAATTGGAAAGCTATGGAAAAGGCTCTAGTTTTATTTATTAATGGTCTCTCAACTCTTCCGTCGGATGAGATGTGGAAACTACCTGGATGCTGTTCTCCTTTGCTAAGACTTTCTCGGGAGTAAGTAATGCTGTCATTGTGAACACCTAGCTTTTGCAACTCCCACGGGTTAACATGGGGACAATGGGAGGGAGGCAAGCTTTGATGGTAGAAACGAAGGCTGTGGGAGAGGGGAGTGTTTGCCCTTGCAGGGTGCACAAAGAAGTGGGTCCAGCTGCGCAGAAAAACAGGAACTCTGCCACAGATCGGCCACATTAACCCATTCATTTACCTGTCCAATCCTTTTCCAAAACATTTGAATACAAGGCAGTATGACGTTGCCTAGGAATGGAAAGATTAAGAAGGCATGGTACTACCCTCCAGAGCCAGGCTATTGGACTATATCTAGACATACTGAGAAAACAAAAATCTCCCTATGGCAACTAGGCGAAAACAAAAAGAAAACAAACTATAGAAAAATTGAGAAAGAAGTTGGCCAAATTGCAGGTTGGTGAAGAACAAAGAGGACAGCGGGCAGGGATTAACAAGAAGGAAAGGGGTCTTTGAAATAGGATACAGGGTTAGAAAGCAAGTCACGCTGGGGAATTGGGGGTTTCGTGTCTGTAAACTGGTAGGGGCCCAACGTAAGGACAAGGACACTGGGACTGGAAGAAGAAACAACATGACAACAATAACAGCAAAACAACAACACCACAATACTTGGGTTTCCACAGTGGCCGTGTGATCTTTAGCAGTTAGTCACATCTTTCCGGATGCCCCTTCCTCATCTGTGAAACAGAGACTACAATGACGTAGTCATTGTACTACCTAACGTAAGAAGTAGGTAGGAACATTAAAGGTGAATCGTAAGTGAGGGTGCCTGGCACTTAATTGTTGATTTCAGGACATCAGTTTTCTGTCGGGTCTTTTACAAGAATTAGTGAGGATGTCCATGCTAGGCACCCAAAGTAGACATACGCTTGCCCCAACCCTCCTGCTCCTCCTCAACACTGGCAGTCACAGTAAGAGTGATGGTGATGCCCAGAGATTGTGAGAAAGGCAGAGCGTTTCACTTAGGAAGCATGGGAACAAACGGTTTGTTTGCCAGTTTCACCAACACCAGCGTGAATACAGGCTCCTCGAGAGATCCGGGCACCAAGAGGGCAGAGAGAGAGTGTCCACTGCTAACCCTCCATTCATCACAATCTCATGCCCCTCTTCCAACAGTCACCACATGGCAGTTTGGGCTGTGTTCTTCCAACTTTGTGGCTCTCACTGTGCGTGTGTGTGTGTGTGTGTGTGTGTGCTGTGTGTGTCCCCATATGTGCATCTCCCCATGCATCTGTACATGCAACTCTGATGCTGGCTGAGTCCAAGTAAAGACGCTGTCTTCCCCCTTTTCCAACCTGGAAGCTGAACATAGCCTCTGGGGGTTGTCTACACAAAGGATATTCTCTCTAGGAGGTGCTGGAGATTCGTTGGTGGTTTCTTCTCCAAGGGGCATTAAGTCTTCTTCCGCAACCACACTACCGCCATTTGGGGGCTTGCTTCTCATTGAGCGTCCTCCACATTGCACTGGACCCAAACCTGCCCACTTTCCCACCCCTATTGTACTGTACTTCTGCCTCGTTCCCCGTGAACCTTGACCCTCAGCCTAAGGCACTGTCCTAAAGTACAGGAGTCTTCTCAAAGCTTCTTTTCAAAAAAGATGGTCTCTTCCTACAAAATATTTCCTGTGCCAGTAATTATAAAGATAAATCATTTTCTCCATATTATACTACCTATATAATTATAATCGCATACTTAATTTTATATATATGTGAATTTGTTTTTTTAACATAAAATGGAATAATAGACATATATTATACACACTGCTTTGTGACTTCCAGGCACTCCTCGATTTTATGTCTTGTTTATCTTTCCAAAGTATTAGGAATAAATCAACCTCATTCTTTTTAATTGCTGCATAAAATTAATACTTCCATTAGAAATAAATCAAACTCATTCTCTTTAATTGCTGTATAAAATTAATACTTCAATATGAGACGAGGTAGATTTCTTTGTGCTCTACTTTTGTTAATGACAAGATACAACATAATTCAGGGTTATGATGAAAATTCCTTAGCCAACATATTAGAGGCCTCCAGTTGCTTAGAACAGCAAAGCTATACAAATACTATAAATTATATTAGCGCGGTAAATAACGCTAATAATGAAAATCGCTAATACTTTATCAGCATGTTTCTAGCCACCAGGAACTACTATTGTCAGCCATTTGTACGCATAGTAGGAGTAATCTACCAAGAAGCAGACTATTCCCATTTCATAGATGATAGTTGTGAGGCATGGGAAAGTAAATAAATTGTTCAACGTAACACAACCAATAAGTGACTTTTTAAAATTTTTTTTTTTATGTTTTATTTTATATTTGAGAAAGAGAGAGAGAGAGAGCTGGGGAGGGGCAGAGAGATGGAGACTATCTGAAGCAGGCTCCAGGCTCTGAGCTGTTGGCACAGAGCCCAACATGGGGCTCGAACTCACGAGCAGTGAGATCACGACCTGAGCCAGAGTTGGACACTTAACCGACTAAGCCACCCAGGTGCCCTGACGTTTTCTTTTCTTTTAAGTTTATTTATTTATTTTCAGAGACAGCGTAAGTGGGGAAGGGGAAGAAAGAGAGGGAGAGAGAGAAACAATCCCAACCAGGCTCAACACGGGGCTCAAACCCACGAAACTATGAGATCATGACCTGAGCCGAAACCAAGAGTCAGACACTTAACCAACTGAACCACCCAGGCACCCCGATAAGAGACATTTGCAACATGTATCGAGTTTGGCTCTAGAGTCTATGTTGTTAATCACTAAACAGGTATCATTATGTCCAACGGGAAATACTTTGTGCAGGCTTCTTTGCCAGGGACGCAAACTGGCTGTCATCGACCAAATTTACTGAACATTCCCATGCCAAGTGAGCTCCAGCTGAGCCTGCTATGGAGCTTTCTGTGCTGCTCTAAATTAGGCAACCAGGCTAGCATCCGTGAAGAACAGAGTGGGGCAAGATCTGTCAAGCAAGGCATGGCGTGGGGAGAGAAAGAACAAGAAGCAGCAGCTAAATGGAAGAGAAAGCAAGACTACAGTGGAATGCCGCCAGGCACCTGGCCCAGCGGGGAGAGCCTCCGAGGTGAGCATTGCCAAACCTCAGTGGCTCCAAGCCCAGTGCCCAAAATAACTGCAAGGAGGCATGCTGCCAGCGACTCACTTATATCAGCCAGAGCTGGGAGCACTTCATCAGATGCATCCGGTTCACATTGGTGAGATAGTAGGTGGAAATATATGGTCAACGGCAATGAATTGGCACGCCCTGAAGTGGGCCAGCCATTGCTGGAAGCCAGGTCCCTTGCAAGTCGAAACCTCATTTTTCTCTCCTCTGAGAGCCTGCCACACATCTAATTGATCCTGCACATTTTATCCCTACATAATAGACTCTCTAACAAAGAGGGAATATTTCTTTCTTGTGATGACTGAACAGAAATTCAGAGTATGAGCTAGCAGGACCACATCCATGGAACACTCAAGCCAGGTGCCCGTCCGACAAGGCCAGTCCCCTACCTACGGCGGTTACAGCACCACTGATGTCATCTGTTGCCATCAGGCTGGAGGAGACTGGCATAGAAAACATATGGTGGCTCAGTCAGTTGAGCGACCGACTTCAGCTCAAGTCGTGATCTTGCGGCTCCTGAGTTCGAGTCCCACCTCCAGCTTGCTGCTGTCAGCCTGTTAGCTGTCCCCCACTGTCCCCCTCTCTCTGCCCCTCCCCCGCTTGCACTCTCTCAAAACTAAATAAATGTTAGAAAAGAAAAGAAAACAAAACAAAACAAAAGAAACAGGAGGCCAGTGTGGTGAGGTTCAAGATGACCCTGAGAACTGATGAGCTTCCTTTTCAGCCAGAACTTCCAGCAGATGATGTACAGTTACCGTTGCCGGTTGCTTCCAGATCTCACTGGACTGTAATCTATCAGTTTGTTATCTCAGTGTGCTTCAGGTGTTAACTATTGTTTTGAGGTTTTTTTTTTTTCTCCTGAGTAAGGTTTTGAGGCAGCTGCTCTTGGTGATTCCCCTCACCAAGTTAGAGACCGTGTCTTCTGTTTTCTGTGACTCTCACTCTGGTCTCCAGAAGATTGCTACCTTGCCGGGTGATGCCTAGGAAAGTGTATCGTTTCCCCAAACTGAAGTGGACTTATGACACCTCAATCTCCTTGCCTCTGGGCAGGGCAATTCTTCTGTTGCGTTTACACATCAAAATTCCCTGTGGGATCAGTCTGAGACTAAGAATCTCCTGAAACTGCAATAAACCTAGCTTCCTTTCCTGCCCTATCCTGTTTCCTGTCCTGACCGGCAGGTTTTTCCTGAAAGCATCCCCTCAATAAATCACCTGTGTAAAAATTCCTGCCTCAGGCTCTGCTTCTAGGAACCTATCCCAACACAGCATGTAAGGTCTTTGTCAACAAAAACCATAAGCTCTACATATGACACTAAAAACAATACCGTGCAATGTTTCTCAAACCCTCAGCTATTCACATCCTACCTGTACTATTTTACCATGTTTGCATATCACTGATGCAATTAGTTACTTAATGGTTGTTTGTAAAATAGTTTTTTTTTTAATTTTTTTAAATGTTTATTTATTTTTCAGACAGAGAGAGACAGAGCATGAATGGGGGAGGGTCAGAGAGAGAGGGAGACACAGAATCTGAAACAGGCTCCAGGCTCTGAGCTGTCAGCACAGAGCCCGACGCGGGGCTCGAACTCACAGACCGTGAGATCATGACCTGAGCCGAAGTCGGACGCTTAACTGACCAAGCCACCCAGGTGCCCCTGTAAAATAGTTTTTAAACCTACTCTTTAAAAAAAAAAAAAACTAACTTCCCCCTTAAAAAGAATATTTCCAGGGGTGCCTGGGTGGCTCACTTGATTAAGCATCTGAATTTGGCTCAGGTCATGATCTCACAGTTCGTGGGTTCCAGCCCAGCATCGGGCTCTGTGCTGACAGCTTGGAGACTGGAGCCTGCTTCGGATTCTGTGTCTCTCTCTCTCTCTGCCCCTCTCCAGCTCATGCTCTCTCTCTCTCTCTCTCTCTCAAAAATAAATAATAAACATTAAGCAAAATTTTTTGAAATGTGTATTTCCAAAACCATGAGTTCAAAGTGCTAATTCAATTTTTTATACACAGGAGAATATATATATATATATATATATATATATATATATATATATATATATTTATCTGAATACCATTTCATTAACCACCGCACATCATTATGTACACGGACTGCATCTTTAAAAACACGATACAATGAAAAGTATGTTTCTGTCTGATTTGTAGCTGTTAGTTGTTTATACTACTGATGTGGCAATGTTGGGGTTCAGAGTGAACCATCGAGAGAATCCTTGAGGTATCTCTGGTGCCAAAAGGTGCTTTTATTAGAACACGGGACAGGACTTGCGGGCAGAAAGAGCTGCACTGGTGTTGTGAGGAGCAATTGATGATATACTTTCAAGCTGGGAGGGGGTTAGGGATAGCCTGCAAGGAATTTTGGAAGCAAGGTTTTCAGGACCTTGAGAGGCTAGCTGCTGTTAGGAAAAGTTCATTTACTATAGTCTAGTGAGACCTTAGTTATGAGACGCTTCAGAGGTACATCAGTGGGCCATATGCTTGCAGGATGATTGCTAACGTATATCTTGGGGGGGGGGGGGTAGAGATAAAGGAAATTTCCAAAGGAAATATTATGTGTTAAAGGAGACTTACAGGGTCCTGGAGGTTGGGATAAGGTTAAGCTAGGATTGCCTTTTGCCCTTAGCACAGCATTTACACTGAGGCAGTTGAGTTCCAAATAGGTCACTCTGCCTGTTTCAAGGGCTTGTCAATGGGCTGTAGGTTGTAAGGAAATTTAAGTTTTTTCTTTTGCCTTTGTATCCACATCAGTACTACTACAGAGCTGTGCTTACGTTGGATACGGGATCATTTATTGTTGGTTTTTAAAAATCAAAAATTAAAATTTTTAATTTCCTCTTACCACCTTATCTTGCCAATCATCCTAAGAGAGATGCTCATGATGTAGAGTAAAAGAAGGAAGAAGCATCCATTTATAAAAAGCAGACATAACTTAAAAAATCATTTGGTATCTGTATCTATCTACACCGTTGGAATTTTTCTGTGATCATCTGATAACATGTACCTGTCAGATAGAAACATCTCCCTTAATGATTAAATAGGGGGTTTACCTCCAAGGAAAGGAGATCTTCTAGAGACTTGGAACACTTGTGGCTTGGATGATTAGCTGACATCATGAAACTCAAATGCTTTTCTCAGAAGAGAAAGGGACATCAGTGGCCACCCGCTCAAGTTACTGGTAGCACATTACAGACTCTTGAGGTCATACAACTTTTCCTCTGAGCTGTAGCAGTGCAGTCAGAATAAGCGCTTAGAGTCATGCTCCTCAGAGATGAAAGCTGATGTCAAGAGACACACAGTATGGACCAGTGTGGGTGACCAAAGTCATACAGATCACACAGGGCCAGAGATGACGGCTCTTCCTCCAGACTCCCCCCCACCTTGACAGCATTGACTCTGGGTTTGAGAAACAGAGTATTTCAATAGGGAAGGTGATAAGCCAATTGTTAACAAAACCCTCGGGGTAAATCTCCTCTTTAGCCTAATGGTTTCTCTCCATGATTCATTCTTCAAACATTCCTTCTGGAACAATCTAGTACTGAGGGGAGAGCAGCCTAAAGTCCGCAATATCTTGAAAACAAGCTTTGAACACTTGCAAGGATTGTCAAAATCATACATGTTGAACTTGATGGGACAAGTTTAAAATTAGAGACTGAGAAAAAGTAGCCCCTATAGGTCAGGGGAATGAAGGCAGGCTTGATAAAAGAGTTCCCACCTAGCTAAATCTTTCTAAAAAAAGTATGACTTGATGTTTTTATCTCTCAGTGCATGCCTCTTCGAATGACAAGTTCTTCTGACAGATGGGTTTCAGGTTCATTGATATATCTGTGTTTGGCTGTGGGTTTTCCTGTTGTAAGAAAGTACATAATGTAGGTCTTATCCTGATTTTTAATCTTGAAGTGGCAAGGAGTTTTCTTTTACAAAGGATTTGTTTTTATTTTCCAATATATACATAAGCTTAATTTTTTTTTTTTTTTTTTTTTTTTTTGCAGGCTGTTAATTGTTATTAGTAGTTGCCTGAGTGGTATCCTTGCTCCCATCACTCAATAGCTATAGCCATAGGCGTCTACTCCTCTCCTTTCTTGGAGCTTTGTAATTTAGGTGAGTAAGCTACATACCCTAAAGACACCCCAGTCCTCCCTAGGCTGCAGGATGTAGATTAAAATATCAGAACTTTTAGGGGTGCCTGGGTGGCTCAGTCGGTTAAGCGTCCGACTTTGGCTCAGGTCATGATCTCGCGGTCTGTGGGTTCAAGCCCCGCATCAGGCTCTGTGCTGACAGCTCAGAGCCTGGAGCCTGCTTCGGATTCCGTGTCTCCCTCTCTCTCTGCCCTTCCCCTACTCATGTTCTGTCTCTCTCTCTCTCTGTCAAAAATAAATAAACATTAAAAAAATTTTAAAAACTCAGAACTTTTAGGTGTATATATATTTTTTGAAGTTTTATTTATTTATTTTGAGAGAGAGAGAGAGAGAGAGAGGAAGAGAGAGAATCCCAAGCAGACTCCATGTACTGTCAGTGCAGAGCCCGACACAGGTCTCAATCTCATAAACTGTGAGATCATGACCTGAGCCAACATCAAGAGTCTGTCCCTTAACTGACTGAGCCACTCAGGTGCCCCTAGGTGTATATTTTAAATTTAAAAAAGAAGAAATTAAGGTTTATTAACGTGTCATATATGGATAAATACAGGTGCCCTAATTCAGTCGTAGGTAAGACAGGCATGTGTCACATACAGTAACTGAGGCATCCTAGAGAAAGCATAGAACTTCTAACTGCAGAGGAGGTGACAGTGATGGCTTCATGCCAGAGACTTACTGCCATCTTCTTAAAACAACAACAACAACAACAAAAACTTGGTCTAAACATAATATCAATAATTCATAGGCAAACAACAAAAATTGGCAGACATTTCTTTTTTTTTTTTTTAATGTTTATTTTTCAGAGAGAGAGAGAGACAGAGCATGAGCAGGGCAGGGGCAGAGACAGAGGGAGACAGAATGTGAAGCAGGCTCCAGGCTCTGAGCTGTCAACACAGAGCCTGATGAGACACTCAAACTCACAAACCATGAGGTCATGACCTGAGCTGAAGTCAGACACTTAACCAATTGAGCCACCCAGGTGCCCCAGACATTTCTATTCCACTTTGGGCTCTTTATCAAGTATATCAGGGGTAAAAACAATGAAGATATAATCACATATGACAAGAGGGAAACCAAAATGATTCTAAATTATCCAGGCAATTTGAGTTTCACGTTAGGTGTGTTTTCTGCCTTGAAATGTTAGCTAATGAGAATGTGGAACCATCACAATTAGTAGAATATTTACAATCTAAGTATCCAGAAAATGTGGACTAACCTTTATATTTTTTTCCAGTGATGTTTCAAGCACAATGAAACCAATGTGCTGACCTTTTTAGTGAGAACAAGTGACTCTTACTAAGATGCTTCCCAGAAGATATGTTGCCCAAAATAAACAGATTTAATCTGTTCCTGCAAGGTAAAGAGGAGATGTTAACAAAATGAAAACCTACCTGTGATGCAGGCAGGCCAGGTCTGAGGACCCAGGGCAGGATCCCACAGGACCAGCCAAGACGGTCCTTGGCTTCATGCAGGATGGAAACCAAATGTGAGCCAGCAGGAGGCAAAGGCAGAGTTTATTGCAGATGTATATATATATATATATATATATATATATATATATACACACACACACACATATATACACATATATACAGAGAGAGAAAAATACAGATGGAGCATCCAGAAGACTCTGAAAGGAAAAGAGAGAGTCTTGGCTTTGTTCAAGGTCTAGGCATTTTTTTTTTTTTTTTTTTTATGGAGGGTGGTGGGTGGTCTGGTGTATGTACTCCCTCAGGTATCCAGGAACCAGTTAGAACAAAGACGGGGGCCCAGGTATTATTCCTTAAAGCCAGGGATCCTGACCTGGAGATGTCTAGTGCAGGTGGTCTAGAATACACATATGATAGCTTCCTTCTGTCATTCTCACCTGGTCCTTCCTTAGATGTTATTTATTCTAGAGAATCACTAACTCCTGTCCCTTACAAGGAGGACATTGCTATTTGCATTACAAGGCATGTGTAAAGTGGGTCTCAGCAAGAATAGAAGCAGGAAAAAGGAGCAAAAAGCAAATTTTTATCCAGTCCTTCAGTTTATCTATCTCATACACTCTTAAAAACAACTCCGTGGGGCACCTGGGTGGTTCAGTTGGTTAAACATCTGACTCTGATTTATGCTCAGGTCAATGTCTTATGGTTCAGTTGGTGCGTTTGAGCCCTGTGTTGTGGGTTTGGGCTCTGTGCAGAGTGTGAAGCCTGCTTAAGATTCTCTCTCTCTCTCTCTCTCTCTCTGCCTCTCTCCCAAGCTCACTTGCTTTCCTTGTCATGCAGAGCACATTTTGAGAACTGCTACCTGCTAATGTTTGTATCACTATGTGATTTTGTTGCTGGAAATGATGTGTGTTATCTATGAAAACTCTCATATCTGTGCACTTAAGAATATGATCACAGATTTACTTAAGCTCTCCAAAATACTTCCAAATAAATAGTTTTGATGGATTTTGAATCATTTGCTTAAATATAAAAATGAACATATTTCCACTTATTTTTAAGAACAATGGCATCTGGGAAGATAGAAATACAATAGCTACATTTTAACGAAAACCTTTTATGTAACTGATAAATGAAACAAAAAGCAATATGATATAATAAGCATGGACAACTATGTTACTTCATTCATTTGGATCTGTATATATTTGAAGATGTCTTGTTCACAGGTGACAGCCATTCAAATCAAATTTTAAAATAAAATGAATTTCGGGGCACCTGGGTGGCTCAGCCGGTTAAACATCTGACTCTTGATTTTGGCTCAGGTCATGATCTCATGGTTCGTGGATTTGAGCCCCCCCTCAGGCTCCATGCTGATAGGTGTGGAGCCTGCTTGATATTCTCTCTCTCTCTCTCTCTCTCTCTCGCTCTGCCCCTCCCCACTTGTGCATTTGCTCTCATGTGCATGTTCTCTCTCTCTCTCTCTCTCTCTCTCTCTCAAAATAAATCAATAAACTAAACTAAACTGAACTAAAATAAAATAAAATAAACTGAATTTGGGAATTTCCACTCCTGCCAAAGATTGAGAGATAGTAACCAGATTTACCCTCCAGCCTAATTTTTTTTTTTCAAATCGACATAATAAATAAAACAATGGCTTTTATAACACTGGAGCTCAGGCATAAAGGACAGTGTGATTCATGACAAATGAGAAACAAAAAGAAAAGCTGTGATGGTCTCCACTCTCTGCCTGAAGAGAGTTTCCTGGCAGCATGCAGCTCGAGGAGGGGAAACCTAGGTGGAACAAGCGAACTCACTGAGTGGAGGAAGCAAGCTGAGAGCCTGGGAAGACCCAAGGGGCTAGTTTGCCGGACAGAGTACCAGAGAAGAGAGAGCCGCAAAGGGAGAGAACCCCGGAGGTCTGGAAAGATACATCCTCAAGTGACCAGAACACTTATCAGAGCAAGCATGTGAGGACAATGCCCACTTCCAGGAAAGAACCACCTGAAATTATTCAAAGGAAAAGTACTCAATGCTCACAGGGTTGGAGAGCATTCACAAGGTTCCGAAAACCCTTGTAAATTCCTAAGTGGTAAGAGCACCAGAAGCATCTTTGTTCTAACATAGCTGCTGAGGAGTGAGGAGGGGGAGTAATCCTGACCATTTAACTTCTTGTCTGGCTAGTGCAGAGGACAGGTTCTGGGAGAATAACAGTAAATTATAGCACACTTAACCAGGAGGTGATGCTAATCACAGCTGTGCTTAGAATGTGGTGTCTTTGTTAAGGAAAACCAACACAACCTTTGGCCCCTGGCATGCAGCTCTTCTGGATATGGAAATGCCTTTCCTGTCTGCAGGGCTTCTACACAATCCCCATTTGTAGACGTATAGAAACTGTCATTCACTGCTCTGACATCCTATCCAACATCATGACCAACCGGGATAGCTCATTGCCTAGGAAATGCACCAATGTATTCTTCCCATAATTCATTGGTGTTTCATGTGTCCCATCACCCAGAAGAACAAAGCAGCTGAGGGCTCATGATGGCACCAGCTAGCATACATCGCCTTAGATGTTGGGATGCTGTCCTATTGGAATATAGTATATGTCTTCAACCAACCGATGAACAATATGTGGAACTGTTTCCACAATATCCATCAGGAATGGAACTTAAGCATGGTCTCAATAACCCAGCTGTCCCTTCACCATGGCTCCTGCCTGGCTCCTGCCCCCACTGCTG
Organism: Panthera leo; assembly: GCF_018350215.1. NCBI lineage: Eukaryota > Metazoa > Chordata > Mammalia > Carnivora > Felidae > Panthera > Panthera leo. The sequence goes on from NC_056685.1 coordinate 48,467,212, forward strand.
AGCGCCCAACCTGCCCACCACATGAGATCGGTGCTCAGTCCCTCACACGGCCCCATTACCTACACTTTGAGCCTGCTTCCTCGTGGCAGGTTGATTCCACTGAAACTGCCCCCAACCTGGAAGTCAGCATCAGTACCTTATCCTCCAGGACTGGTTTTCTTTTCCTCTGCTCCAAATGTTCTCTGTCCTACATATATATAATTTTCTCTTTATATCATTGTCAACACATTCTCTATTCTCTGCAGGATGAGAGTTTTCTATAATGCTAAGGTGAAGCAGAAAGAAATGCCTTTGACTTCCTCTGGTGGAAAGGGTTCCTTCCTCATTGGAGATCAAGGTGAAAATGGACCCACTTCAAGTATATAGGTCCACGTCATGTCTTGTGTATTCTCATTATCTGGCTTCCTAGCAGCAGTAGTTCAGAAATTATTTTACTTCACATTCATTATATGGTAGCCATAAAAGTAACTTGAAAAGAATAGCAGGCAGGAGAATTTTAAGAAAAAAAAAAACGATGAGTATCTAAAATTAAGACCATTCTTAGCATTAATCAAAGTTATAGTGATTATTACTACTCAATTTAATTAAGAAATGCCGTCACTAAGGCTCAGTGCCACTTAGCCTTTTCTTGCAATAAATAACCATTTGCCGTATAGTCACAGAACAAGTTATAGTAAATATATGCAACATACAAGCTCACATAGTAGGAGATGTTTCACTGCAAGAGTGGAGGTGATATACTCTGTGTAGTTCTGATGAATGCCATCTGTATTTTTGTTTTTACTTTTTAATGTTTATTTTTGAGAGAGAGAGCAAGAAGGGGAGGGGCAGAGAGAGAAGGAGACAGAGAATCCCAAGCAGCCTCCGCACCATCAGCACAGAGTGGGATGAGGGGCTCGAACTCACAAACTGTGAGATCATGATGTGAGCAGAAATCAAGAGTCAGTCACTTAACCGACTGAGCCACCCAGGTGTCCATGGATTTTTAAATGACTGCTGAGAACAGTCCTGGAGAAAAAAAAAAATCACCTAGGATTCTCCACCCCATTGTGGCCCTGCTTATTCACTATTAACCCTATTAACATTTTTTTTTTTTTTTAGAAAACTAGAGTGGGAAGGATCTACAGCCAAAGGGTACATAGGGAGCTACAGGAAGGTTTTGTTATAGGATGCCAGCCTGCTGCCATCCATGGGGAAGGAAGGGAAGATACTGGCCTCACTACATGCACAGAGTCTCTGGCAGAGACTGCAAAGCTAACGAAACTTGAGTTCCAGGCCCCTTCCAAAACTCTGGGATGGGCCTTATCAACATGTCACGGTCACAGGTTCCCATAAAATTTGCGCAAATAAGATTTTAAAATCTATTTAGTTATATAACACTGTCTCTTCACGCTCGGACTTTCCTCTGACTTCCCCTCCACCATACACATCCACTCCCTCTCAGATGGCTTGGAGCCTCAGGCATTTTTTAGATCTGGCTAAAGGAAAAGTTAAGCTGGAGAGGCATTTAGTTTGGGTTTAAAAACATATCCACATAGGTCACAGTCACTTCCATGAAATACACAGTTATCGCGAAAGCAGGAATGGCCTCCAGGAATACCTGTAATTGTCCATTGTCCTGACCGTCCAGCATCATGACACAAAGATATAGAACCAGAGGAATGCTTGGGTGACTCAGCTGATTAAGAGCCTGACCCTTGATTTCAGCTCAGGTCATGATCTCACGGGTTCATGAGTTCAAGCCCCGCATCGGGTTCCGTGCTGGCAGTGCACCCTGCTTGGGATTGTCTCTCTCTGCCCTTCCCCTGCTCATGTGCTCTTTCTCTCCCTCTCTCCTTTCCCTCTCAAAATAAATTAATTAATTTAAAAAAAGATGCAGCACCATAAAGGAATATTACATACAGTGTTCAACACTAGATGTATGAGAACATGCAGACTCTGAAAAATTCTTTCAATCATCAAATATTAAAATGACAAGAAGAAGATTTTGTATAACATATAACATACCTTGTTCATATGGAGGTTCTCTCCTGTCAGAAATATTCTTAAAATGTAGCATATACAATTGTAAGCATCATATTTCTTTCTTTTTTGATGGAAATTAAGCAAAATGGAATTAAGGTCCTGTGTTTTAAATATCCAAACAAAACCACACACACACAAAGTGAAAATGTGTGGCAAGTAAAAGCTTTATGAATGCCAAATATTAATAATAAAATATAAATTTTGATCACTCATGCTAGAGGAAAAACTGAATTGTATTTCTATCCTTAAGTTAAAAACAATATTGCAATAATATTTTCAAACAAAGAGACCATCAGAATAAGCCCCAAAACTGCAGGAAAAATTATAGTAAAGATATGGCAGATAGAAGTATGGGTTATGTTTCTGGATTTTTATGTTTGTGACAATTATTAGCTTGAAACTCTGTAATTTTTTGATTTCGTCTTATTCTAAGTATTTACTTTAAAATCTAATTGTGTATTTGCAGTTTTTAAAATTATTATGCTTTAAAATTTAACAATTTTTTAACAATTTTAAAAAGACTCCTTAAATTGTTAAAACTTTGAGGCCTTGGATCTACCTCTGGGCTCTCACATTGGCTCGTGTCACATGTCAGGATCATTTCTTCCTCACTGACACACGTTGCCAGGTTGTCACCATATAAAATGCCTAGTATGGCCATTCTACTTAGTTCTGCTGTTAAGATGACTTGGGAATTTGATTTTAATTGCTTCTAGAAGGCCAGAAATGGAATTGTTCAGCTCCGACCTTCCAGGACCCACCACACAACCAAGCACTGGAGTGTGATACATCACCCACAAGTAAAACTGAGTCCATTTCAATATCCCGACTAAAACAATGCCTAAGGGTTTCTGAAATTTTATTTATTTTTAAGGCAAACTTGTCTCCATTTCACTCGCTTCCATGCGTGCTTTCAGTCTTCAACACCAATTTCTCGGAATCTTTTATTAATTATTTATAAACATTTCACATAAAATATGGAGATGCCAAAGTGCTTAAATTCTCTCTGATATGACTTGAGAGTAGATATAAATGAATAACTTTCTCCCTTTGTGATGGAATAAATTATCATGTTCTGAGATTTAGAATATCAGAAACGATAAGTGACAAAAAATGCCCGGGAGTAAAAATTTGTGCTTTCTTGAAGCAGAAATAGAAAAGATGTTTTATTCCTGTATATTTTGGAATCAAGTCATGTAAAGATTTGGATGTATGTGTGTGTGAAGGGAAAGGACCAAGATCTATTTCTTATTTTCCTGTCATCCGTATCTCTGGCAACCAAGATAGAATAATGGAGACATCTTCCGGGCGCCATTATTTCCATACAGATGTCACTAACTTCTTTCAGACATATTTTAATTGCTGTTAGTTTCTAATGAAATTCTTAATCCTGAGGGAAAGTTAACTCATTGAAGGATCTTCTTGGCTCACTGCAGAATACTAAGTAGCACAAATGTCTGATGTTGACATAATTAATAATACTGCGTGGCAAGGAATTTATTTCAAAGGACCTGGTGAAGAATTAAATGTATTAGATACTATACAGAATAACATATATTTTCTAACCTATCACCATTCCAATGTAATATGCTACAATAATATTGATTTTTTTTTCAAAACCTGGGCTGGGAATAGCTTATTTGCAACTGAAAAATTTCATCATTATTATACTTGTATTTTGTCATAGCTGCTGATGTGGAATTGGCCAGTGAAGATCATGGCATTGTTCTTAGTAATGTGGATCTAGTTTAAGGGATGTTTTTCTACAGATGTTTATTCTGATAAAGTAGCATATGATTACTTTTGCTGTATCTATTTAAAATCCATTCATTGTGTCCCCACTTATATCCCTAATATTTCCATGTCTTAGGTAAGTATTCATTCATCCATTTTTAAGTTCATTTGTATTGTTCCAAATCTTTCTTTTGATTAATGACCTTTTTGTGTGTTACTATTTTGTGTAACTTTTTTATATATTATAAAGCCAACGGCTCATCAAACATATACTCAACGTAAAAAATTTTCAGCATTATTAAACTATGGAGAATGAAATGTGAAAACTTGCTACTCTGTACATTGAACTGCCCTCTTCAGAAATCAATACTCTTGGCAGTTTTTCCTATTCACTCATACATACACCATTTCCCCATTTTTGTAGATGAGTGGGATCATGTCATATACACTGTCTTCAAAATTGCTTCTTTTCTTTAACAGTTTCCTGGATATCTTTACATTTCAGGATATTTAAGAGCACCTCATTCTTTTCAACAGGTTACCATAGTATGTCACGTAATATGGGATCTTCACCCAAGTATCCCTAAGATGGAACTTAAGCTGCTTTCCATAATTTACTATCACAAGCAGTACTGCTGAGACCATTCCTTTCATCCATCTTGTGTACATGGGCAGGATCTTTAGAACAGATTCACAGATATAGATTAGCTGAGGCACCGTATGGCAACTTCACATTTTGATTAATTCCTCTAAATTTATACTGCAACCAATAGTTTATGACCTTTTTACACCCTTGGAAACACTGTATAATATTTAAACCAGTAAGATATATGATGTATACCCAATACACACATTATAATTACCATTTTCCTGATTACTAAAAGGTTAAACATCTTATCATTTTTTATTTCTTTTACCAATTGCTTGTTTATATCCATTCTCATTTTTTATTTGATTTCCCAATCTCTTATTTTATTTGAAAAACTCCATATATTTTCATAATTTAATGTTTTGTTATATATTTGCAAATATGTTCTCTTAAATTGTAATTTGCCCTTAAATATTTTTAGACGTTGGTAAGATATACATAATAATAATGAATCAAAAACTCACATACACAACATGACATTTTTAAAAACAGAATATTATTATTACCTTGGAAATCCCTTGCATGTCCCTCTTCAATGTCAACCACCTGCTCCTTTCCCAGGGAACCACTATTCTGAATTTGTGTCTACCATTCCCTTGATTAGGTTTGTAAGTTTTCCAAATATATTCTTCTTACCAAATATTATTCTTGATAATATTTTATCTAGTTGGCATCTTTTAACTTCATATGAGATCATACTAATTTAGTTTGTAGCCACATGCATTTTTTGCTCAAAATTTTATTGCTGAGATTCAATAATGTTACTATCATTCATTCATTTTCCCTGCACTAACTTTTGGCATGATATACGTAATTATATCATAACTTATTTATCTTTGATGTTGTACACCAGTATATTGGGGTTGTTAACAGTTTTCTAACTGTTACCAATAGAGTTGTCATGAACATTTTTGTCCAATGACGTTTGTATGGGTATTTTCCTAGGGTGGTTGTTCTCATGGTTTTTGATCTCAGGACTTCTTAATATCCTGAAAGTAACTGAAGATCTCAAAGCACTTTGGTTTATATGGGTTGTATCCATCAGCATTTTTCAAATTAGAAGTTTAAAGAGGAAAATGTGAAATATTCATTGATTAATTCATTTGAAAATAATGAATATATTCTATATAAGTAAAATGTTTAGAGAAAAATAACTTTATTTTTCAAAACAAAAAATTTAGTGAGAAGTGTGGCATTATTTTATATTTTTGTATATCTTTTTAATGTTTGGCTTAATGGAAATAACCTGACTTATCATTACTGCTTCTGTAGTTGATCTGTTGAAATATATTGTTTTGGTTGAAATAGATGAAGAAAATCCAGTTCCATACAGAAAAGGGAGGAATAATTAATGCCTTAGAAAAGAGAGGGATATTTAATGCTTTTTCTGCATAATTGTAAAATCCTTTCTTTTATACTATACCAAAATTTGACAAGCCAAAGTTTTTTTCAAGGTTAGTTGTAATGTGGAACATGACACGGTAACTTCACTTTCATGCCTTACCACACTAAAATATATTGTCCATCATACACATTTCTATTACTCTTTATCCATGTATGATTTTGTAATACCGTCATTGATAATTTAGAACATATTCGTTCATTGAGACATGTAGATCTTTCGAACATTGGATATATCTCTACACAGCATCGAAAGGTTAACATTTAATACACTCACTGATCTTACCAGAAGACCTTTACGTATTGAAAAGCTTCCTAGCTCACAGTAGCAAATGCAAATTTCCACTAGTTTGGGTGGGTGTCGAACTTGAAAAGCTTATTCTAGTATTCTCTTGTTTATACTTTTAATGGCTTTAGGATCTACAGTGACATCCCTGTATCATTCCTAATAGTGATTTGTGTCTTGTAAGGATCTATTTTTTATGAAAGCCTGATTCTTGGCTCTCTATTCTGTTCCAGTTGTCTACTTGTCTATACTTCTTTCAATAACATATTTCTTTAATTCTTACAGCCTCACAAACATTGCATGATATCTGATAAGAATTTTCTTTTTCTTCTTCCTCTCTTTTCTTAAAATTTTTTTAAATGTTTATTTATTTTTCAAAGAGAGAGAGAGAGAGAGAGAGAGAGCACGAATGGGAGGAGGGGCAGAGAGAGAGAGAGACACAGAATCTAAAGCAGGCTCCAGGCTCTAAGCTGTCAGCACAGAGCCTGACGCAGGGCTCCAACCCACGAACTGTGTGATCATGACCTGAGCTGAAGTCGGATGCTCAACCAACTGAGCCACCCAGGTGCCTGGTTCTTCCTCTCCCTTCTTTTATTTTCTTCTCCTTGGTCTCCTTTTCTTCTTCTTCTTCTTCTTCTTCTTCTTCTTCTTCTTCTTCTTCACCTTCCTCTTCTTTCTTCATCTTGAGTATTTTGTCTATTCTCTTTATCTGAAGTATTTTGTCTGTTCTCGGTCTTATGATTCTCCATAAAAATGTAGAATAAGCTTTTCAAGTTCCACAACAAAAACTATCAAAATGAAGACAAGAACAGAGATGACCCAAGGGTATATTTATGTCCACAAAATGACTTGTACAAGAACATTCAAAGCATTCTTTTCATAGGCGAACACTGAAAGTAGACCAAATGTTTATCAAGAGAGAATGAATAAACATAGCAAGATACATTAATAAAATGGAATTTACTACTAACTACTATAAAAGAATGAACTACTGATGGACACAACATAATAGGTGAAACTCAAAAAACTATTTGGAACAAACTAGTCAGATAAAAAACACCATATACCTTATAATCCGTTTATATTATGGCAGAAATCAAAACAGTGGTTGCCACTTGGAGAAAGGTGAAGTATTTAACCACAAAGGAGTGCAGGAGAAATTAGTGGGATGTTGGAGATATTTTATACAGTGATCAGAATGGTGGTCACATAAGTGTCAAAACTTATACATCATATCCTTAAAGCCTGAGCATTTTGTTGTTAATAAATTACTCATTAATCAAAAACACAACCCACTTCCATATAAATTAATGGCTCCAAATGTCATAATGAAAGTTACAAATTATTTTGAATTTATGACAATATCACAACTTGTGAGGCACATCTAAGCTAAAGGGAAAATCATAATATAGAAAAATATACTAATAAATTAAAGGCAGATAACTGAATATTGCCTAAATTTTCAAACAAGTTATTTCTTCATAATATCCTTTTTTTTAAAAAAACAAAATTTGGATACCAAGAACTACGCCTCAATATTTTTGCCTTTATTCATTTTAATCATAGTCCATTTTAACAAAGATTGGCCCTTTTATTAGTCCTTTAAAACAATCAACTTGCATCTTGTTAAGCCATGTATTTTTGTATGACTTTTATCCATACTTTTAAGAACTTTTTAGTTTGTGTTTGCTTATTTGTTTTTCTGTTACGGTCTTCTTTTGACTTTCCTAGGTATCATTTTATTTTACGTTTGTTAACCTTTAAAAGTTGCACATGTTACTCATTGATTTTTTTAAGTTTGTGTAGCACCAAAATTCAGACCAACAAATATTAAGACATTCCTTATTTTCTACAGTTCAGTGAGTAGATGTAACTTTCATGAACAATTTGTGGAAAGTCTGGCATTTAGTTATCGATCTCTTGGCATTTCTAAATATGTCTTTTTCATTGAGTGCAAGTAATGACATTTAAACTTTTTCATTTCTGAGTTGATTTGCATTCTCTGCAGCAGAAATTTCCTGTATTAGTGATTTCTGAACTCTGTTGCCCAGAAGCATGAGGCTTCTGACTATTTCTTAGCAATTTGGGAGTTTTTTTGAGGGCTTGGCATATACTGGAGCTTTTCTTTGCACATCTGCAAGTAGACAAATGTTCTTCATATTCCTATGGATCTTCACTTTGAGTTTATGTTCCAGTGCCATTTTGTGACTCGGGAACAGGAGGTAATTTCATGCTTTGTGAAGAACTTTGAATGGTTTAGGATCATTTGTTTTTAAGAAATGGAAATGCAAATTGTTTAGTCACTGCTATTATGGGTATTTTGTAAGATGGCAATTCAGTATCAACTCAATTTCGCTACCATTTTAACGTTCAAAGGGGCATGTTATCAATGAGAATGAATCACTTTTCACTGAATTATTGTCACTATGTTCACTTAATTTGTGAGACCCTGGAAGTGTAGAAATTATCTAGAATTAAATCTTCAGCTTTACAAAAAATTTGTCCTCACAGTTATCATCAAAAAATTATTATAATAAGTAACACTGAGGCTTTATATTTAAGCAAATGAGAATGACAAGGATTCTGAGCATCAAGAAGAGGTCCATGTATTTAGTTTAGGACCAAGAGCCCAACAGTAGTTGATATGGGTCAGTGGAAACCTACAAGAAGGAGGAACTTCAAGACTAAAGCAGTGAGATTCCCAGGATATTTTTCTGTTCTTCAAGGTTATTGCCAAAGGACCTCATGACTGCAATATTTAAATGGCTTCTCAAATTCAAAGTAATTTAATGCATTTGACTTTATAAAATCTTTGGATGTACCAGTAGTGGGATTTTTCTAAATCGTTTTTTTATGACAAAGTTTCTGAACATGAAATTCTGCTGATATTGCTGTGGCTGTAAAACAGAGGAAATGCATATATATTTGATTTTTGCATATCTATTTTCAACTCTCTAAAAATAACAATATTCACACTTGCCTTCTGCTAAGAAATCCAAATGTGAATTTTTGAAAACATAAGGAGTAGAAAAATAACTAAAAGTAACAATGTTTATGCCACAGGATTTAGCCAAAAATACTTCAAACACAGTAGACACTTAGTAAATACCTATTGAATAAAAGAATAGATGAGTGAAGTCTTTTGTTTAATTAAGAATTAGGTAACAATAAAATAAATACTAAGACAAATAGGAATCAAAACACTATTGGCAAAATGTTTACTAAAGCATATACACACTTACACATTTTTTTTATTTTGGTGCTTATCTTTATGCGCATATTCAGATTGCTCCGTTAAATTAGATTATGATACTTACTTTACCAACAGTTTATACTATCACATAGCTATAGAAGAGAATCTCTCCACAGATTTCTGTGTAGGTGAACAATTTGTCTATACCTTGATGGAGGGGGAAAAGGAGGACTTCCTCTTCATCTGTTTCTAGAGACCCCTTTGCTGCATGCTGCCAGACCAGAAGATGAAAATCTGACATTCTCAGTCCTTGGATTTCTTCTCTTCTGTATCTGCCCTCTCCCTTGGTGATCTCAGTTTCAAAGTTTTAAATATCATTGATACATATTGAAGAAGCTTAAATGTATTACTTCAATCCAGATCTAACCCCTCACTTGTAGAATTATTTAATCCCTACTCAAGATCTCTAATTAGATGTCTAATAAATATTCAACATAACGAGTCTAAAACTGAACTCCTAATCTTCCCTCAAAACTTGCCAGACCTCAGTGTTTCTCTATTTCAAACACTGGCAAAGCGCTTTTTTTTTCCTGTGTGGACCAAAAACCTGGGCGTCGTCCTGGGTTCCTCTTTCTGTCTAATTCATATCTAATTCCTAAGCACATCTAGTTGTCCCTGCCCACAAAAGCCTATGTACACTAAGGATTTCTTAGCATCTCTACTCTACATTACTTCTTCCCAGCATTATCTACTAAACCTTCTATCTTCTGACCTTGCTTCCGTGAGTATATTTTCAACGTAGAGGCTAAATGGACATGTAACTTAGATAACATCCCTCCTCTGTGTCAGCCTCTGAACAGGTTTCTTACGTGTCAGGGTAAAAGTCAAAGTCCTTATAGTAATCTTCGCAGTCCTACTCAATGCCCCCACGCTCCTCTACCACAAAAGGTCCCCCACTGCCAAGTACACCAGCCTCCTTGCTACTCCATGAGCATGTCAAAGATACCACTGCTTCAGGGCCTTTCTAGGTTTTGTTCCTATTCCGACCCCTAAAGCAGAGTGTGACACATGATTAGTGCACAATAAACATTTGTCAAGTAATTTAATGGATTATAATTTGTTTTACCAGAAGGGCAGATTTTTTATTTTTTATTTTTTTATTTAAAAAAAAAATTTTTTTTTAACGTTTATTTATTGTTGAGACAGAGAGAGACAGAGCATGAACAGGGGAGGGTCAGAGAGAGGGAGACACAGAATCCGAAACAGGCTCCAGGCTCTGAGCTGTCAGCACAGAGCCCAACGCAGGGCTCGAACTCACGGACGGCGAGATCATGACCTGAGCCGAAGTCGGCCGCTTAACCGACTGAGCCACCCAGGCCCCCCAAGGGCAGATTTTTTAATGTGTGCATATAGTACTTGAAAGTAAGAATGTATTCAAAGATCAGTGGGCTCCTTTAAAAGAACCCAAAAACAATATTGAAGAGATTCATGTAATCTAAATTACAATTATTAGAATTACAAGTATCAGAACTTCAAAAACTGTGAGAACTATTAGAACTTCAAAAAAGTGATTATCATAATTCATAATAACACTAAGTGGAAAAAATCGAGAAGATCTTTTGGTGAGGAGCTTTAGATATAATACCAAATGGATGGTCCATGAAAACAAAATTATAAGTTAAACCTTATTAAAATTAAAAACTGCTCTGTGAGACACACTGTTAAAAGAATGAAGAGACAAGCCACAGGCTGGGAAAGAATGGTTGCAAAACCATTTTTATAAGGACTTGTTTCCAAAATATGCAAAGAATTCTTAAAACCCACAATAAGAAGGCAAACAACTCAATTAAAAAAGAGGCCAAAGAGGGGCACGTGGGTGGCTCAGTCGGTTAAGCATCCGATTTTGGCTCAGGTCATGATCTCACAGTCCGTGAGTTCGAGCCCCGCGTCGGGCTCTGTGCTGATAGCTCAGATCCTGGAGACTGCTTCGGATTCTGTGTCTCCCTCTCTCTCTCTGCTCCTCCCCTGCTCATGCTCTGCCTCAAAAATAAATAAAAACATTAAAAACATTTAAAAAAAAAGAGGTCAAAGATTTTAACAGATGTTTCACTAAAGAAGACATACAGATAGGATGCCTGAGTGGCTCAAAGTCTGACGCTTCATCTCAGCTCAGGTCTTGATCTCAGGGTCATGAGGTTAGGCCCAGCATTGGGCTCTGTGCTGGGTGTGAAGTGTACTTAAGAAGAAAGAAAAAGATATACACATGGCAAATAAGCCTGTGGAGAGATGCTCAACACATATATTATTAAAGAATTGCAAATTAAAACAACAGTGATACCCCTACACACCAATCAGAATGGCCAAAATCCAAAACACTGACAATAACAAATGCTGGCAAGGATATGAAGCAACAGGACTCTTGTTCATTGCTGGTGGGAATGCAAAATGCTACAACCACTCCTGACATACAATCCAGAAATCATGCTCACAGGCATTTAAACAACTGGGCTGAAAATTCATGTCTAGGCAAAGACCTTTGCATGACCGTTTACAGCAGCTTTGTTTGTAGTTGACAAAATCTAGAAGCAATCAAAATGTCCTTCAATAGGGCATGGGCAGATAAACTGTGGTGCATCTGTGGAATGGAATATTATTCAGTGATAAAAAGAAATTAGTTATCAAACCACAAAAAACACGGAGGAATCTTAGATGCACTTTGCTAAGTGAAAGAAGCCAATCTAAAAGGGCGTATGCTGTATGATTCCAACTATATTACATGCTGGAAAAAGCAAAGCTACAGAAATAGTTAAAGGATAACTGGTTGTCAGTGGTTTGGCTAAAATGGGAGAATGAGGAAGTGGAGCACAGGGGAATTTTAGGGCAGTGAACTATTCTATAATGACACTATAATAATGGATACAAGGTATACATTTGTCAAAGCCCATAGAACTCTACAGCACCAAGAGTGGACCTCAATGTGAACAATAGATTTTAGTTAATAATAATATATCAGTGTTGGTTTATTAATTGTAGCAAATATACCACACTAATGTTAGATGTTAACAATAGGGGAGATGGGGTGGGTGGGATATATGGGATCTTTCTATATTATCTGCTCGGTTTTTCTGGTAATCTAAAACTGTTCTAAAAAAAATAAGTCTATTGATTAAAAATAGTCATTTGCCCACATGTCATTTGTCCATACTGAGGAAACCTCAAGGGACTATCAGATGTTGACTAAGAACTCATGCTTGGTTAGTGGGAACCCTCTACCTAGAAAGTTGATATTTTGGTTTTACATCCAGGAACCCTGGCAGCCATACCTAAGTTATTCAGGCAGGCACAGTTTTTTTTTGCCTATCCAACAGCCAATCCCCTATCCCTGCCCTTCTTTCTTTACCCTTGCTAAGAAAATTTTAATTTTGTTCAGCTGGTGGGTGGAGGTCCCTTGACCTCAGGGAAGTTGGGTCCCTCTGCCAGCAGGTGGCGAAACATGATTGTTTCAAGACTTGCCCTTTGGCTAGATGCTCACTTTCCCAGGCTTTTTGGAAACTAGGGTCCCATGTGACAAGTTCTGGCCAATGAAACATAAGGCAGTCAACTGCAGGTTTCTAGAAGAGATTTTCTTCCTGATAAAATAGCAGAGCCTCGTATTCATGTAAAATAGATGGAACCTAATTTTGCCTTCTCAGAGGTGGCCTGCTTTTACACACAGTGAGAAGATATCTCAATGAGGGAGCTTTGGCAGGCAATGTTTACCCAGAAGATGACAAGTGTGAGATCAAAAAGCTACTACACTAGGGTTAAGGCTGGAAAGACCCTGAGTCTGTGATGATCAACACTGAATCCTCCCATCTCCAGATTTCTGGTTGAGTAAAATAATAAATGTCCAAATAGTCTACATTTAAAAAAATTTAAGAGAACATGGAGTTGCTAAAAAAAAAAATAGAGAAGGAGGTGAGAAGAAATGCCTTCTTTAAAGAATAATACTAGCTAATGCAAAAAAGAGATAAATGACAGAATTTTAAAAGTCATCACATTGCAAACCTCGGTATAAAAATTGATTTAGGCAAGGATAATCAATGAATGCTTAAATTATTGAGTAGAAATTTGTGAGAAATGGGATATACAGAGAGTTTTGAAGTATGAGCCTGCAAGGTACCTACTAATTATGAAAGAAAAAAAAATGTACTTTAACAATGGAGAGATTTGCCAGTCATCACCTTAACCAAGTAATTGTTCTTAGCATCACTAATAGTGATATGACCTGACCTTATAAGCCTCCTAATATGACCCAATATCACAACATCTTTGAAGTATTTTTTGCCAAAAATATTTAGCATGAGTCTATCAAACCTCTAGATACAACTTACAATCTTCAGCAAACACAGGGTATATTGAAAATAACTGACTTCATGCGGAAACAAATAAATCCAGAATATGAAATATCCTATAGGACAGTTGGCTTAGAATTATTGATTATGGGGGTGGGGTGGGATGAGGAGGTTATTTTTAAAAAACTGAAGAGATGTAGCATTCACAATGTGTGAATCTCAATGAAATCCTGAACTGGAAATAAATACCTACTGAAACATTTGAGGGAACAATTAGGACAATATGAATTTAGGTTAGATTTTGATAATACTGCAGAATTATTTTTAATTTTCTTCAATATAATAATGATATTGGGGGTCATGAAATACTTAGAGGTGAAGAGTACCATTCTGTATGTAACTTAAGTCCAGTGATTCAGAAAAAAATATTCATAAGACAGAATGGATAGATAACAGATGATAGAGATAGATAGATAGGTAGATAGATAGATAGATAGATGGATAGAGCAAATTATGTTAACAATGGTGGACCTAGAAGACAAATGGATGATTATTATACAACTTTTCCAACTTTTTTGTAGATTTTAAAGTTTTTTTAAAGTTGAAGATAAAACTGCAAATTAATGGCACTTAAAATATGTTTCACTAAAAATTACAAGTCTTTGTCTTTAAACATTATTATCACAATTTCTAAGTGTATTTTTCCTCAACCCTTGATGAACCTGTTCTTTATCTGTATCACTATGTTCCTCTTGTCTGAACTGATTCTTAGACAAGGCTGGGCTGAGTTCTGGGAGCTGGGGGGATGGGATTAGACCGTGGGCATGCAGGACATGAAGTTCAAGGTGACATAAACTAAGTGTGTAGGAGTGAAATAGCAAAGGATAAGAAAGGAAGCAGACAAACAAAATGAGTGCAGCGTGAAGATAATGAGGAGGTATTAGACAACTTGAAACCTTAAGCCTGCAAGTAGATTCCAGAGGTGTGAGGCAGAACCTGGAGAGTTTCACCTGGTGCCACCATGAGGCCAGAGCGTTGTCTATGGCATAGCTTTTAGGTGAGTAGCAAGAGATGAGAGAATTAAGAGTTTAGAGAAGGTTTGAGCCTGTCCCATCTTCACATGTATTTTTCTTGTGTATTCACTTGTTTCCTTTCCTAATCTATATTTCATCAAGTATCATTTTAATTATACTTTTACTAAAATATACAATCCCTTGATCGTTTCCTTTTCTCAATCCACCTCACTAAAAGATGTTCTCAGACCAGTTTTCCTAAAGGATACATTTCTGATCATACCACTGCTCTATTTCAAACACTGCCTCTGATGATCCTTAACCTGGCCTCTGATGATCTCCGAATCTAAATACACCTATCCAAGTTTTAGATCATGGTACAGAGTGGAATTTTATCACTGTCCTAGAAGTATTTGGAAGCTCTCTCTTGCTCTCTCTCAGTCTCTCTCTCTTTTTTGTTTGCAGATGCCCAGGGATCAAGACTCCTTCCATCTTAGGTTCCTCTATTTAGATCTTAGAACACTCTAGGGATGAGAAAGAGAGTGAAGTTTATACATGGAGGTTTTTATGGACCAGGCCTGAAGATGCATATGCTTCTGCCACATTTCATGGGTCATGACCCAGACTTATCTCAGTACTTAACCATGAGAGAAACTGGGAAGTGGAGTATAGCTATGTGCCTCCAGGAAGAAGAGATAGACGTGGGTAATGGTGAGCAAAGGACTTGCTGCATGACCCTCTTATCACCTCATCTCCCCTAACTGTGCTCATGTTCAGGGCATACCCCAGGTTCTCTAGCTTCCTGGATTCTCACATATGTAAATTATCTCTCCCTTCCTTGAATGCTTTTAGCATTTGTGTCTATCCTTTCTTCTACTTTCTACATTTCATCTTGTTTGTATTTCTTTTAGTATGTCACCTTTCCTGCCAGATTGCAAGCTCCCAGAAGTCAACAGCTGTATCTTAACTGTGCCCAACATGGCAAGAGTTGAAAAAAATATGCTTGCTGAATGACTTAATGAATAGTCCATATGAATATCTCACCTTTATAGCTGAAGGAAGGGAAGAGAATTAAGAGATTTTATAAGCTTTATTCTGAGATTTTATCATAAGATAATTTAGGAAAGCCAATAACATAATCACCTAACAAAATTTGTCCTAAATTACTGTTACTGTTGCTTTGAAAGGCTCTCAAAAATGTTGATGCTTACATATATAAACACAAAGTAATATTGTCGTTTTTAAAAAAACTATTTTTACATGGGACAGAATGCTTTGACCATGCTTAATTCTTGTCTGAAATATTTTTATTTACTTTTTTAAAATAAAAAAAAATACAGTAAAATTTGTCCTTTTAGGGTCCTTTAGGCATTTTAGGCATTTAGGCCTTTAGGCATCATGTCCTTTAGGAATTTTTCAAAGTGCTTCAAAATGTACCCTAAAAGGACAAATTTTACTGCATTTTTTTTATTTTAAAAAAGTAAATAAAAATATTTCAGACAAGAATTAAACATGGTCAAAGCATTCTGGTGGGAATGCAAATTGGTGCAGCCACTCTGGAAAACAGTGTGGAGGTTCCTCAAAAAATTAAAAATAGACCTACCCTATGACCCAGCAACAGCACTGCTAGGAATTTACCCAAGGGATACAGGAGTGCTGATGCATAGGGGCACTTGTACCCCAATGTTTACAGCAGCACTCTCAACAATAGCCAAATTATGGAAAGAGCCTAAATGTCCATCAACTGACGAATGGATAAAGAAATTGTGGTTTATATACACAATGGAGTACTAAGTGGCAATGAGAAAGAATGAAATATGGCCCTTTGTAGCAACGTGGATGGAACTGGAGAGTGTGATGCTAAGTGAAATAAGCCATACAGAGAAAGACAGAAACCATATGTTTTCACTCTTATGCGGATCCTGAGAAACTTAACAGAAACCCATGGGGGAGGGGAAGGAAAAAAAAAAAGAGGTTAGAGTGGGAGAGAGCCAAAGCATAAGAGACTCTTAAAAACTGAGAACAAACTCAGGGTTGATGGGAGGTGGGAGGGAGCGGAGGGTGGGTGATGGGTATTGAGGAGGGCACCTTTTGGGATGAGCACTGGGTGGTGTATGGAAACCAATTTGACAATAAATTTCATATATTGAAAAAAAATAAAAAGAAAAAAAGAAGAAAAATGCATAAGTAATGTGACTGCCAACAAAATCTAGTTTTAGATATTTTCATCCCCCCCAAAGATCCCTTGTGTCCCTTTTTAGTCAGCCCTGCCATCCTTTCTGCCTCTTGGAAACCAGTGATCATTTTTTTAATGGTTGTATCGTTTCTAAAATGACAAATGACATCATACAGAGTGTGGCTTTTTTTTTTCCATTAAGTCTTTCCTTTCACTAAGCACAATGCATCTGAGGTTCATTCATGTTACTGCATGCATCAGTAGTTCATTCATTTTTCTTCCTGAGTAATATTTTATTGGGAATACAGACCATGGTTTGTTTATCCATTCAAAAGTTGAAGGATCACCTGAATTTTGAGTAAAATTGTTATTCTAATATAAACATTATTTGCTCTTTTATGTTCCTCTCCTTGATCATTCACCAATCCCAGGTGCTGTACAAGGTTCTCCAGAATAATTTATGTGCAAATACTGTTGTTACCTTGCTGTCCCCTATTTGTTGTTTCCTAAAAATGGTGGAAGTGAACCATATTCACTGGAATAGAGTTCCCATCTTGAACAACTAAACCAAAACATTAACATAAATATTTCATCTTTTAATTTTTGATAGTATAATTGCCATTGGCAATTATGCTACTTTCTTCATTCAACCAATAGTTTCTGAGTACCTACTTTATTCCTGGAACTGATTTAAGTGCCCTGGAGAAAATGGCAAGTAAATACTTGACATAATTCCTGTGCGTGCAGAGTTTACAGTCTAATAAAGAAATATTCATTAAGTAAATGGTCATAAAAATTAAAGTAAAATATCAATAGTAAAAATACTAGATGGGCTATGACACTTTAGATTATGGGATTAGGCCGAGGAAGCAAAGTTTGAGCAGAGAACAGATGAAAGAGAAGAGAACATTCCAGGCACAGAGAACAGGCACATGTCTCCATGTCAGGAGGGAACATGGTATGCATGAATTTTACAAGTTCAGAGAGCAAAAGAAATGAAGTTGTGACAAGAGACTTGAGATGCATATAAGGGCTTGATGGTCTTACAGGCCGGGCTGAAGAATTTATCACTAACCTAGAAGTATTTGGAAGTCGTTGTTTGGATTTACGTAAGAGAGTCGGAGTAATCAGATTTAAGTTCCAAAAACTGGTTCTAACTGACTACAGATGGAGATATTTTTCTGTTGTGCTTTAAAGGTGAAGTAAAGGGACCACAAGGCCAAAGTTAAACTCTGGCATTTAGCAAAGTATCACAACAATTCAGGCAAGAGATAATGGTAATTTGAACTAAGATGAAGTTGATTTGGATAGAGAGAAGTGAACTGACATCAGAAATATTTCAGGAGTAAAATGACAAGACGTTGAATCAAATTAGATAAGGTAGTTTTGGAGAGGAGAATGAGGCATCTCCTTGGTTTCTAGCTTGTGTGGATGGCTTGATATGCGTGTCATCTATGGAGATAGAAAATTCTCAGGTAATTATATGAGTTCAGTTTCACACTTTTTAAGCTTGGGGTGTTTTAAACATTCAAAAGTAGTTTGAAACGTGCAGATAGCTGTATGGGTCCTCCTGGATCAAAAGAGTGCTCTATGGGACCCTGTGGCTCATATGCATAGATAAGGATTGAAGACATGGTCATAGATTAGATTGGTTAGTGTAAGAATACAGAGGAAAATAGAAGAGTTTAGGAGTAAGCACTGAAAATTGCAACATTAAATGGACAAGAAGGGTATAATGATCCTGCAGGGAGATTTCAAAAGAACACCTACTGATATTGAGGAAAAACCAGGGATGTGCAGGATTATGGAAAGTCAGGGAGATGAGAGTGTTTCAGGAAGTGGAGAGAAGCCAACATAGCATATGCTCCCAAGAGATTTCCAGTGACTTTAGTGAGAGAAATGTTGGTGAAATGATGGGAGTAGAAGCTAGATCAAAGTGGTTTAAAGAGTAAGTGGGTGACGAAAACAAATGGAGGCAGAAAGCATGCACAACCCTTGGGAAAATATTACTGTGAAGGGGCAGTGGTAGGGGGTGAAAGGTGAAGAGGAAGAAAAGGTAGCAACTGACAGCATGACTATTTCAGTGAAGGTTTTTTCCCTTCGATTGTAAAGACGTGAACATGGTTAAGAAGCCAAGAATAGAATATATTAACAGGCAGAGGTGGAGAATAAGAGGCAAGGAAAACTGGAAGAAATGGGCTCTAGAAAATAGGTGGTAGAATTATCCTTAGATAGTTATTGAGAGAGAACCCCTTGTTTTTAACAAAAAAGATGTAGGATTATGCTTATGGTTAGGCAAGAAGAAAAAGTTGTCACTTTTTCCTGGCCAGTATTTTTCCTCTGTAAGGTAGAAGGTGAAGGCCACACACTGAAAGGATCTGTAGGGCAGTGGGTTGGAGGACTGAGCTGAGTAGAAAAGGTTGGAAATATTTGTTGTTTTGTGAGACAGTGAGTTAACAGAGAATGGCCATAGACTTGACATATATTGATCCCTGATTGGATTTCATTAGAATCATCTCTCTCTCTCTCATATACATATATATATATATATATATATATATATATATATATGTGTGTGTGTGTGTGTGTATGTGTGTATATATATACGTATATATGTATGTGTGTATATATATGTAATACATATGTATATATTATATATATATATATATATATATATATATATATATATATATATAATTTCTAAGCATTATCAGGTTGCCAAACAAAACAGATGGAATCTGTACATTCGACTCCCTCTCCAAAACTGCTCCTCTCGCAATATTCACGCAAGCATACGTAGAAATGTACAGCTTCACAATTATACTTTCTAGACAGCACCTGAAGTTATTATGACCAAATCTTCCATAACAATATATTTGCAACTACTTTTTAAGTGACACATACATAGATACTATTTGTGACACATAGTTCACAGTAAATATTGAATTACATCTTTAATTTGAAGGAAAGTAAAGAATGAAGAGAAGAAACAAAGATCAGTAGACACCGTTTCCACTTAACAAACAATATGTCTTGCTTTATTTATAAAATATATTCAAGTTTTAGTCATGCTTTTTTGTCAAGCTAAAGTGAATCTTCCCATGAAGGATCTTTGTTTGTTGGTTGGTTGGTTTGTTTGTTTTGGGTGGGGGGAGCAGAGGGAGAAGGAGAGAAAGAATCTTAAGCAGGCTTCACACCCAGCACCAAGCCCGACTCAGGGCTCGACTCGGAGCTCAACTCAGGGCTCGATCTCACAACTATGAGATCCTGAACTGAGCCGAAATCAAGAGTTGGACGCTGAACTGACTGAGTCACCCAGGCACCTGTCCCATGCAAGATCTTTAATGCTTTACATTATAACTAGTCAAGAAACCCACTTATAAAGGAAGATTGGGTGAATAGATAACAACAATGTCTGGGATGCTCAGAAAATGAATATTATAAAAGTTTATTAGCCCATACATCCCATGTAACCAAAATATAAGATAAAACTTCATAACTTATGTCTGTTTAATATCTTTCCTTTAATTCTAGGACAATTAAAGGAAATGTTAACAACACACAGTAATCCTCGAATATGACTAAAATAAGGGATGGCATCTAAAAATGACAATCTGTCTTCTTAATTTAGGATTCCTCATTCTATAGCCTGCAGGTTGTGCCCAATGATAAAGGTCTGTCTCATGTTTCCATATATGCTCTCTTATTCCTTTGAGTAGATGATCTTGTGTCATAAAACCCATCTCCTGTAACACAATATTCTGATTTTATTTTTTTTAAACCATGTAAGAGCAGAGTAAAAAAAATCTCTTAATAGGAACTATTTAAGAAGGAAAAGGGCAATGAGAAAAGATTCTGCATATAAAATAAAAAATGACCTTCTGTGGTGAATTTCACTATTTTTCACGTGTGACAAGAGTAATAAGTCTTGGCAGTTGGAACATGGTATTCACCTGAGGGCTGTCAATCATTCTCACTTTGAAAGACAGAATTTATGAATTGTCAGTATGCCTTTTAGGCAAGAAACCAGTGTTCATTAAGAGAAAAACTACAATAAATGCTCAGATAAATTGAAAATCAAAATGTTGCCTGGTCAGCTGATCTTAAGACCATATTACACATAATCTCCAGTTCATATGTTATAATAATTGGTAATATGTGAGATGTGCATGGCCAACTGCACTGCTATTACTGTGTTTTTCAAGTGGAATATAGTCTGGAGATCAATGGCTTGAGCTTTTCTCCCCCCTACATTCTATATAAAGTAAACTATTTGTCATTGAGCAACTCCCATAAATACAACTCTGCTACCAAAACTGCTGACAGCCTTGTAGGCGATTTTAGTAGTGGAAGCCAGGACTGAACACACTGAACTGCATTAGAGTTGGTCCCTGGAGAACGGAATTGAACTTCATTGGCAACAGCACAGTCAGAGTTCCATTTGACTCCTCATTAAACCTCTCATAGGGATTACAGCTCTTTCTCCGTGCCTGCTACTGCTTCTTTGCTATAGAAGAGATAGATATGAACACATAGGCATCGGCACATTTTTTACATATTTAGGAAAAGAGGGATGTTCTTAACGAAAACAAAGTGACTTACAGATTTTTTTTAAAAGCATCTTCCAATCTCTTGTTCATTAACAGCCTTATTAGTATTTCCAAAAGAAGCAGAATTTTATTTCAATTTGTGCACATTCATTTTTCAATGCCTCTCTTAGAGCACATAAGAGATTCTGTTTGGTCCATTTACCTTTTCTCCAGGAAAAGCGGCATTCGGGGTAAAATAGTTGGGGATAACCATCTCTATCTTCTTTACCCGGCAGTACTGTTATGATAATGAAATCAGAGCAAATATTTTGAAATAACTGGTAAAGCACATATTACCACCTGCACTATATATTGCCCATGGCCATTCTTGCTGATTTGGAGTCTTGAAAATAGCATAATAAGATTTACCATACTTTGGAAGTATTGCACTGGAAAACCAGTCAATAGTTAAAAGAAACACTCTGCATGCTCTATGGATTAAAAACCCCACACTGCTGGTGATACAACATTCACATCCTTCTCGGGAGTCTCTCCTAGGAAGATTCCCAAGACTTATTGTTTTAAGTGCAATAAAAACAAATGAAACTTTTTTTTTTTCCAGCAACAGCTAAGTAAAATACTCTTCTCCAGAGAGGAAATCTTCTGTGATTATGAAATAATGTCATCAGTCTTCAGGCCATCTAATCACAGTGTTACTTAATGGAATATTAATAATGCTAATTACTAATACTTTAATGGAGAATGCTTTACTGCTTTCTGTTCACTGCTATTGTTCCCCAGAAGTGATTCATGTGTACATAAGTGCTAAGCAAATTGTGGTATAAGTGATGAAAAAAACCCAGAAAGACAACATAGCAAATACTATTATGTAAAAATGTACCTCACTATTAAAGTTCTTTTTGCATTTACAAGATGACTGTATGATCAGTAGAATTGTTTTTTGCTGCCCTACATACACCAGCCAAGCCTATATCCCTGTAGCTACACACACACTCACATGCAGGTACACACACATATAAATACCTTTATGTATATAAATAAACCACAACATGGCCACCTTAAAATCAAATTTGATTCAAAAGAGTTGTTAGCAATTTGTGAGTATGATTTTGTCGCTGGTCTAAACGTGTCTTTAGTTCTAGACATTAGATCACTTCAGTGCCACTTTCAGAAACATTTGGGAATAGATGCTGCTTTCGGCAGCTTCAAACTAAAAGGAAAATATATCAAAGCAAAGCCCCTATGAGTGCAGTCCCAAGGATAAAATTTTCAGATAGCCCATGAGTCTGATCCAGAGCGAGGGAGAAGCAGTTAATATTTTCCCAAGGGAAAGAAAAGGTCCAGGCCAACAAAGAGAGGGTATAAAGGCACTAAAATGAGCATATAAGGGGGAAGAACATGGCAACAAAAGATACTTGCACAAAAGACACCAAAGACAATATTTTCATGGAAATTCAAACCACTATTGTACATTTATGTATACGACCATTTAGTACACAAACATACACATGTAAATATATTCAATCTAAACCTTTCTTAGACACACATATGCATACCAACCAAGTGATTAGTATTTGGTCATTAGTTATCTAGCAAAAGGTCAAGTAAATGTAGCCCTGGATCCTTTTTCATGTCACTTCTCCCTAATGGTGGGTCTAAGACAAACTCTCTATATTCATAACCAAGGTCACCTTGCCTGTCTCCTGGTGCCCAAGCATGTCTCAAAGACAAATAGGAAGTTCTATCACTGGCAAGGCACAGCAAGGGTCATTTACATGATAAGAAGGAGTGATTCATATTTGAATAGTGTACTCCATACTTATTTTGACAGACATTTTTCAAAAACTACACATAACCACCAAAGGGATATAAATACTTTGAAAATACACAGCTTGGAAATACTTGCCTGAGCTTCTAAAAGGTCACAGATTAGTTACTCACAAGTAATTCACATGTGTTAAGAAGCAAATGCTGTGAAAGCGGTCAAAGGTTACAAATTTTCAGTTACAAAATAAATAAGTCCAGGGGATGTAAGGTACAGGATGGTGACTTTAGTTAGTATTGGATATTTGAAAGTTGCTAGAAGAGTAGATCTTAGTTCTGCTCACAAGAAAAAAACATTGTAACTATCTGTGATGATGGTTGTTAACTAGACTTGTTTGGGTGATCATTTCACAATACACACAAACACTGAATCATTATGAGGTATACCTAAAACTAATACAATGCTATATGTCAATTATATCTCAATAAAAAATAGTTTGGGAAGGTCCTGTTTATCCTTCACCCAGCTTTCTTTAAAGGTAACATTTTATATAATTATAAAATCAGGAAACGACATTAGTATGGTTCACAGTACTAATTCAGATTTCACCAGTTGTACAGACACTTGTATGTGTGCACGCCGACGGAGGCGAACACTCCTGCGTCTATATGCAGTTTTATTACCTAGGTAGATTTCTGTAACCACCACCACAATCAAGATACAGAACTGTTTCATCACCACAAAGATTCCTAACATTACAGTTTTTTAATTACACACCTCTGTCCCGGAACTCTCTCCCCCACCCCCCACCCCCCACTGGTAGTTATAACCATTCTGGACAAGTTCAACAGTTTCTTTAATAGTTTCACATTTTTAAAGTATATGTTTATAAATACGTAATATATTGTGATCTCCCCTCCCCCACTTTAGGCGACCTGGCAGACTTTGGTATCAAAAGGCAGCCCTTGAAATTTATATAAGAACTGATTTCAAACGGATAATGTATTTAATTGTGCTACTTCCTCCCGGGGAGGAGTGGGACGGAGAGAATGGAATCATCCCCATCAAACACACAGGCACGCACCACGCATTCCATCACCCCAATCACAACCACCGCTCCCCTCCGAGTGCTTTCTGTACTTTTACAACAGCAACTGAGAGCAGATGTAGGAAGATTGAGAGGAGACTGGGATCCGCTCCCCAAGTTGCTCTAGAGGAGTCAGGGAAACCCCCGCACAACTCCGGAGTCTCAGAGACGGTGGAAAGGGTTGGGGCGGAGCCTGGAGTGGGGGTTGCCCAGCAAGAAGAGGCGGCAGGCGGACCCCGGTGGGAGGGCTGGGAGGCTGCTGTCACTTTATGAGCCCGCAGACCAGACTGAGAGTATCCTGCTGCGGGAGGACCGCGGCCGGCTGGGTGCAGGGCCCCCGCCTCTCGCTCACCACGCGCACCCCGCGTCTCCTCCGGAGCCTCGGTGGCGGCGGCGGCAGCGGCGGCGGAGCCTCGCCCACCTCAATCCCCACCCTCTCCATCCTTAGCTGTTAAAGAACAGCAGCGCCTGGCACGTTCCTGGCGGACCTCGGGCGCAGAAGACGAAAGGAAGCAGGCGCAAGGGGACTGGGAAGGCAGCATGCGCCCGCCGGGAACAGCCTCGGCGCCCACGGTCTGAGGCGGCAGCCTCACTTCGCCATTGTGAGCCGCCGCCGGGGGAGCTCGCACGCGCCGTGGACCCCCCGGGTCCCCGTCGGCACCGTGATGGGGCACCTGCCCGCGAGAACGCGCGGAGGCCGCCGCCTCCTGCCTCTGCTCTGGCTCTTTGTGCTACTCAAGGTAGGGGAGCGCCCCCCCACCCCCCACCCCGCCCCTGCCCCGGCGGTCCTGCCTGCGTCCGCGCTCCGACGCCCCGGCTCCATCCCGGGGGCTTGATGGCCGGGCCGCTGCACGCGCCGGTCCGTGCAGCCGGGCGCAAGCTTTGTTGTCCTTGCGTGTGCTTGTTCCCGGCGGTTTTGAGGGATGGGATGGAAGAACAGGCAACTTTGCTCCCTCCAGCTTTCGCCCTTTGTGCTCTTTTTTTTTTTTTTTTTTTTTTTTTTCTTTACCGCGGCTGGTATCCACGTCAAAGGTGGGCTTGTTAGGTAGTGTTTCACCAGGCAAAATGAGGTCACTTTTCCTTCTGGTCACTACTGCAACTCCAGTGCTCTCCCCAACGGTGTGTGCGGCTGCTTTGTCTCAATTTACTTTCTGCTGGAACTATGCACCTGGGGCTGAGCTCCCTGTTCGCAAAGGACTGCCGGGGTGGTTCGTGAGCATGGTTTTCTTTGAATAAAGACTGTCAACTTGAGCCTGGAGAGAACTCTTTTCCCCAGGTCTTCATCTTCAACCTCATCGTTCCCCTTACAAAGTCTTTAGACTTTCCCCCACCTTATTTACAAAGGCTGGTATCTCTAAATTTAAGTGGCAGAGAAATCTGTGTGATTAACTTTTTCGAGTTTTCTTTGGATTCTGCTGCTTTAGGCTGTGATTTTGAGGAAAATGAGAAGGAAGGGGGCTGCTTAAAAAAATCCTACTTTGTTAACTATGCTGTGCATGAAATCTTTCAGACAAATTTCAGCTACATGTTTGCTTGGAAAGTAGTGTGGAGTTGTGAGGTAATTGTCTACCACTTGTGTCCTCAGTGGGTCTAGCTTTTCGTTTCCTCATTAGTCCTTTTCCCTTCCTGGCAAAGTAGGTCACAGGTGACTGGGAGCTATCCTTTCAGCACCACCGTGATTGCTACCTTGGAAATGGATGTAACGTTAATGGATGCAAAGGTTTCCTTACCAAAGAGTCACTTTTTGCTTACGTGTACCATTAATTATGAATGCTTGACAAGGAGACAGTGGAACAGGACCAATGGATTGAGAAAAGCATCAATTTTAAATATTCCATATCTTTATGGCTCTTAATGGAATATAGGAAAAAACAGTTTCAAGGAGAAAAAGCAACAGAGTAAATACATGAAATTTTAAGTTATATTTAATATGTTTTCACAGTTTTCTTACGTTTTAAATGATAGTTTTATTTAAAATCTGGCAAATGATAAGTTCGGTCATAGGCTTTTACTCTAGGAGATTGCTCTTTTAGCATACCCCACAATTGTATTAGATTTATTTAAGCTTTTTATTAATTTTTCTACTTGTCAAATTCTGTCATAACTATTATGTCTATGCAACCCTTGTCATGAACCCCAAGTGGGAGATGGCATCACCACACATGTTTCTAAGTAACAGCTAAGACCTACATGTATGACATCTGCTCCAAATCCAACCTTTGGCACAACCACAGGTTTTTATTTGAATTCTTCATAACGTGTGAGAATTTCAGGGATGTTCAAATGATGAGTTTGAGAGTGGGGGTGGAGCGCTGCAATTAAAATGTACAAAATGTGGCAAAACTTCTAATCAAAACCTGATACAGATGTGAGAAAATGCAGTCAGTGTTGGCATAATAGTAGTCTCAGTGACTGTAATAGAGGTTCACCCTATTCCACATAATAGGTGTATTTTTGCCCATTTGCAGATGGATGTCAATTATGGTTGACTGCATCACATAGTAAATACATTGATAAAGCTTGTCATTTAAATAAATATTGCAATGGGACAACTATGTAAATGTGGTTTTGTGTCGTCTTAATATAAAGTATATCAGAGGAAAAAAATTATATGTATATATACTGAATACCCATCAGGTGCCAGTCAGTCTTCCGGGGACTTCATATATGCTATTTCATTAGGCTTAATCTGTTACAGTTGACAAAGAGATGTTCACAGTGTTAAATTGGGCACAAAGGATAATGCATTTACATTTGGGAATAGTATATTACGTGATAAAATGGGCATATCGTATCATCTCTTTACAATTTGGAGATATATTTGCCTTCAAGGTTTTGAACAAGTGTCAGTAAAGTAGTCCTGAAAACAATTCCGTTATTAAATAGCAGATTGTTGATTGAATCCCAATGATAAGCTCTGTGTGCTGAGTCAGAAACATTCATCCAACCTCACCCAAATCTCTGTAGCTCTCATTATGTCAACAAATCTTTCACTACTCCACATGAAGTGTCTTCTATATAAGAATAAAAATTCTTAAAAGCGATAAAGTTAGAGAAACTAAAATATGAGGCTTGATTTATAGTATTATCTTTTTCACAAATCAGAAGCAAGCAACTGGGTATAAGTGACGGGAAGTCTAAAAATTTGAATCTGTATGATTGGCTATAACTAGTTTCATTGAGGTAGCCTAAATGAGCCTGGGCATGGAAGCCTTTGTGCATCATTCCTTATCCCTAGCTAAGTGATAGGGACATTTAATCAGGCATCTCAGATTGTCTAAATCATCCCCTGTATGCTGTAAGGCTAATATCTGCACAACTAGTGTTGCATAAACAATGTTAATTATGAAATTAAAAAAAAATTTCATAATCAATATTGATGGTGTATATAACAATAGGAAAAAAAAGTAGAACTCTTATCAAGTATACTGGGAACTACCAGTCTGGAAATCTTCTACCCACATATGAATGTAAATGGAGTATTTATCTGATGAGTCTCCTTCTTGTGCGTCTTCCCATAATTCCCAGGGAAAGCAATATAATTTCTCTCACCTATCCTATCTTTACTAAACCTCTTCTTGAAAATTGCTTCCTGTATCAGTTCACTCGATATCAGTATTTTGTCAACTAAAATGCAAATTGTAGAATATGACATCATAGGAATTTAAATTCTGCCTTCCCTGAAATGGTGCTCATTAGTAGTCAAGTGGAATGTTTCTCTAAACTCATAGGCTTGGCATGAATCCTTCTTTCTTTACTTAACCTCCTCTCTATATTTTTCTCTGTGTCTGCTCTTACCTGATGTGTAATTAAAGAACATTAAATTTGAAAGAGGACTTAATTATATTTTCTGAAAGGAGGTTTATGTTTAATTCTATAAAACATGAGTGTTATGATGTTGGCCATAGTACTCCTATTTAGGAGAAATATCCACTTTCCAAGGTCTGTCTGCCTTTCTCCACCATTCTCTCTCTCTTTTCCTCTTTCTCTTTCTCTCCCTCTTCTCATCCCTCTCTCTTTCCCTTTCTTTGATTCTCTCTCCCTCTCTCTTTCTCTGTCTCTCTGTCTCTCTCTCTCTCTCTCTCTCACACACACACACACATGCACACAGACACACACACGAAATAATTTTCACTTCCTCATGGAGGTTTCATTCACATTCTATATTATACAACATTAGCAGATGAACTATAATGTTTTCATCTTTCTGGAGCAGCTTGAACCACCCTCCTCGTAATGAAGTTTGCTGTCATTAACTCCTCTGTCAATCGACTCCTTTGATAAATGTTGTGGCCAACCTTTTAGAGAAACTCTTTCGCATATGACATTGCCAGTTAGTTGGAGAAGGTTCACCGGGCAGGGCTTCTACTGGGGATTGAGTAATCCTTCCAACTGTCCACATGTTTGCCTTTGTTCTTTGTTGCGTGACAGATTATTGTTACCTTAAGGAATAAAAAATCCACACCATACCCCTGCCTCATTTTGGCCCATAAGAAAATGCACATCTGTAGGCATAAGTAATTAAAAACAATGTAAGAATTGTACTTTTTTAAAAAATTTTTTCATGTTTATTTGTTTATTTTGTGTGAGAGAGAGACAGAGCACAAGCAGGGGAGGGGCAGAGAGAGAGACAGAATCCCAGGGAGGCTCTGTGCTGTGAGTGCAGAGCCCAGTGCAGGGCTTGATCTTGCAAACCATGAGGTCATGACCTGAACAGAAATCAATAGCCAGAAACTTAACCGGCTGAGCCACCCAGGCACCCCTTTTTGTACTTTATTTATTTATTTATTTTTAATTTTATTATTTAAAAAACTTAATGTTTTATTTATTTTTGTGAGAGAGAAAGACAGAACATGAGCAGGGGAGAGACAGAGAGAGAGAGGGAACCATAGAATCTGAAGGAGGTTCTGGGCTCCGAGCTGTCAGCACAGAGACTGATGCGGGGCTTGACCCATGATCTGAGCGGAAGCTGGATACTTAACCAACATCCAGGCACCCTTGCACCTTATTTTTAAATGTGGCACTATTTCTAGCATCTAAATGTCCAACTTAAAGTTATTTAAACTTATAAGCACATTGACTCTTGAGTTTTATGAATACAATTTCAACTTGAGTCTTGAGGGTTTGCAAAGGACCTTTGGTGTTGGATACACTTGGTGCACCTATTTAAGCCATTGTGATTGGCAGCAGTGTGGCACAAGAGAAGGCTTAACAGGAATGACCATAGGTATTTCTCATTTTCTTCCTAATTTAATGCCTTCAGCTACACAGTTTCAGTGCTGCATTTTCAGAAGCATAGCCCCACTGCAATGATAAGCTTCACTAGAAAGCACCTAGTATGTTCATTTTATTACTCCAAATACATTTATTTTTGTTTTCTTTTTAATTTTTAATGTTTATGTATTTTTGAGAGAGAGAGAGAGAGAAAGAGAGAGACAGAGTGTGAGTGGGGGAGGGGCAGAAAGAGAGGGAGACACTAATCTGAAGCAGGATCCAGGCTCTGAGCTGTCAGCACAGAGCTTGACATGGAGTTTGAACCCACCAACCGTGAGATCATGACCTGAGCCAAAGCCAACGCTTAACTGACCCAGCCACTCAGGCGCCCCTACGTTTATTTTTGAAATAAAGGAAGGTGTATTGCAATTTTTTGTCTCCCACTGTGCTTAGTATGTGGAATTAGGCAAATGATAGAAGCTTCATAAACAGAATTTCAATTTTCAGCATTATATAGTTTCTGACAGAAAAGTGTTAAATACCATCGTATTGATTTGTGAACACATCTTTAAGGAAAACATGAGAAAATTATCATTTTGTGAATTAAATCATTATAATTACATTGCAGTCATTACAGTAAAAAATAATAAAAAGTTACCAGTTCCTTATATCAAGAACTTATTAAGATTATGAATCAAAATACCAAGGTGTTATTTTTTCCAAAAATGCAGCACTGTTGATTGCTCATTTATTCACCACTGCATTTGCTATCATCTATATAAAAGCAAAGTTGAAATAATAGAAGAAATCTCTTTCGTTACCTCTACATGTGACCTGCAGCTTCAGCCAACATCCAGCCAGCTCTGCAAGTCATATTCTTGCTTCCTCTTCCATATCATCATTCTTCTGTGACCACTACCAGCTAGAGCGGACAAAGATTTCTGCATTCTTCTAATAGAAACCACTCTAATTTTTGCCATAACGTTGCCCTTGAGAGAGATGAAGCCTTTCCTACACCCCAGTCTTGGTTCTATTTATGGTGGTATTTAATCCAAGAGCATAACTCAAAGCCTTAAAGAACTCTTCTGTCATGGCCTCAAAGATCCATTGGTATTAGCTCTTTCTGCTTAAATAAATATGTGAGAGACTTCTTTGTGCACCTGTGTCCTTTATTTGAAGAAGCAAAACAAGGCTGACGTGGCACAAGTGGAATGAGCCAGGGGTGAACAGGTTGCGACGAAGCTAGAGGCAGATACAAAGACTCGTATCCTCATCTCTCCTGGTGCTATTGGCTCCAACAGGTGCCGTAGTGCTTCCACCAGCTCATCAGGGCAATATGTAAATAACCTCATTAAGCACCTCTCTTGTAATCTACAGTCACTAATTATTCCTAATTACTAAGTTTGTCTTTTCACAAGCTTGTCCTTGGGCTCCAGAGCACTGATCCTTAGGCTGTTTTTTTTTTCCTCTGAACATGGTGCCTTCAAATTTACTTCTATAAGTACAACCATATTTTATCCTTGTGTCAGAAAACCGTTCTCAACTCTTTCATTTAAAATCTAATTCTCCAATGAAAGATGTCTGCTTTCCTAGACATTCTAGTTACCTAAAAGGCCAACTCCTTTTACTCCTGAATATAGTAGAACCAACAAACAGAGGATGTTCGAAACGAAGTTCTAGAGGTTTCTTGGTAAGGAAGATTTTTCCTTTCCTTTTTTGTCAAGAAATTGAGATGAAAGAGAGAAAAATGATAGTTGCCTGGGAAAATACTTCAGAAACAGAGAATCAGAACTGCCAATAGGACTCTGAGTTTGAGAATTGTATTAAAAATTATAAATATTCATGTTGATTTTTGTAAGGAAATTAATATAGGGAAAATTAGGAAATCAAATGAAAAGGAAGTTTGATGAAAACAAATGTATTGCCATCTTTCTATTTATATGCAAATAAATTTCTTATTGAATACTCTTCATTTATTTGGTTTCCCACTCTTCCTAAATAGGAATGCTGTGCAGCTCATTTTTCTAACAAAAACTGGTCTTATCATAAAGTGAATTAAAACCAAATGAACCTGCTAATTTTTGTAACTTTACTAAACAAATTAAAAGCATTTATCTACAATGTAGGGGTCCAAAATCAGAATTGTATTCCATAATACTAATGTGTATTTGATGTACATGACAGATGTTTCCCTTTTTTTCTGTATCACCTCATTTAACTGTTTTTCAGGTAACAGAAACTTTGTGTTTGTTTTCTTTCTACCACACCTACTTTTTTATGATAGATTATTTGTATGTGAGAAAATATCATGGGTCTACCAGG
This sequence comes from Panthera leo, assembly GCF_018350215.1. Classification (NCBI taxonomy): domain Eukaryota; kingdom Metazoa; phylum Chordata; class Mammalia; order Carnivora; family Felidae; genus Panthera; species Panthera leo. The sequence goes on from NC_056685.1 coordinate 48,498,961, forward strand.
TCCTTAATCCTTTTCTTTCTTTATGGCCTCCTATTGACCAAGTGATGCACAGAGACATTTCTGTCCCTTGTTCCCTTTACTCTTAACCCATATCAGAGACCAACTATAGCCCTGTGTGCTGAACTTGATTTTGATTCCCTCTTGGTTCCTCTCATAGGAGCTTGTGATTGGCATGTACAAATAAGATGTTAGAGAATTCCACAGAATCTGCAGTGCCCTTTCCATATTTGGTCTGATCTGAGTTCTGATTCCTAACTTCTTCTACCCTACTTTCTGAATCAGGATTCTATTTTGATTAACTCTAGCATTACTGGCTTGTGATCCTGGCTTTAACTTCTGGTTAATCTCTCCCTGTCATGTAGTTTCCTTGAAAGAGTATCCTATAAACTCTTCTGCCTAACCAGTCTTTCCCCAAAGCCAGAATGGTCACATTAAGAAGTTACTTTTCTTCTTCAATACTAAGTCTGTCTTTCCGATTCCAGGATAATGATTTGCTGTCCAATTCCATTCAGTTAATCAAACAGTGACTGAATATTTATTGTGTGCCAGGAATTGTACCAGATGTTGTAGGTACAGGAATGGACAATAGTCAGTTGAATCTTCACAAATGATATAGTGGGAAAATAGACATAAAAGAAAATGCCATTAAAATTCAGTGAAGTTTTTGTTTGTTTAAAATTTTTTTTTTCAACGTTTTTTAATTTATTTTTGGGACAGAGAGAGACAGAGCATGAACGGGGGAGGGGCAGAGAGAGAGGGAGACACAGAATCGGAAACAGGCTCCAGGCTCCGAGCCATCAGCCCAGAGCCTGACGCGGGGCTCGAACTCACGGACCGCGAGATCGTGACCTGGCTGAAGTCGGACGCTTAACCGACTGCGCCACCCAGGCGCCCCAGTTTTTGTTTGTTTAATAGAGAAAACTATGTTAATAGAAAACTACGTTAACATAGTTAAAAAAAAACTATTTTAATATGCTACAGGAGAGACTATATCTCATGGTTTGGGAAATGATTTCTTAAAAGATGATACCTGAGCTGAGCCTGAGTTAGGTTTAAAAATATGGACATACAGACAGAGAAAACTGCATGAGCAAAGGCCCACTGTTGCAAAAAGAACGCAAGCATGGCAGAGTTTAGGAAAATACAAGCATGCATAAAAGGAAGGGAGGGGATAGATACCAGATCAGGGAGACTCCTATATCCTGTGCTAAAAAAGTAGGATCTTTATTTTCTAGGCGAAGATGATCATTGAAGGGTTGGGCCAGGCATAGTAGAGTAAGATTTGTAGTTCAGAGAGAGTTTTTGGCTATAAGAAAGGTTATCCCAAAGGTGAAGTGGGCCCGGAAGCAGTTGAACTACTAGGAGGTTATTATAATGGTCCAATTAAGAGATGACAAATGGTGACCCTAGGGTGATGGGAAAAGAAACTAAAAGTAAGGAGACAATGTTAAAAGTAGCTAAATTGACAAGGCTGGTTAGATGTGGGGAACCGGGGAGAGAGTAATTTTATGCTAACTTCCAGATAACTGACACCTTTGCCTGAAATCTTGCAGTTTTAAGAATGTGTACTCCTCCAGATCGGTTTACCCCCTTCCCTATCATGCTTAGTACCATTGTTCCCGCTCCACACCTTTATTAATCGTCCTTTAATTAAACTCTCTAGGATTTCCCCTGAGTGCCCTACTGGGGCCTTGACTGATATATAGGACATGCCAAATTTAGTGGAAGATCTCTTGAGTTTGAAGCGCCAAAAAACCACAAGAGTATTATTAGATATGAGTCTGATGTCCAGGGGCGATGGCAAGCCTGGAGATGTGAATGGGGATGTCCCAGCAGAGAGAAAAGTAGAGAAGGGCAGTGGGCCAGGATGGGCTTTGAGGAGCACTAACATTTAATAAGGAACTTAAGAAGATGAAGAAGAAACATCCAGAGAGGTGTAAGAGGAATGTAGAATCAAGGAAATTCGGAGTCTAGGAAATTTCAAGGGGGAAGGATTGGCCAACAACATCAAACACAACAGAAAGGTCCCATAAGCTAAGATCTGGAAAATATCTTTGGACTGGAAAATAGGTAGGCCATTGGTCTCCATGAAGCTTGGGAAGAGCTGAGGAATAGAGAACCGGGCACTTATTTGTTAAGAGCATAGGCATCAGGTCAGAGAGACCTGATTTCGATTTTGGCTTCCTTGGCTATGCCACTTACCAACAAGCTGGATGTGGAGAAAAGTTATTTCACTTGTGTGGTGCCCCTTTGGCAATCTGTTGCACTTATGTCAGAGAATACTTGTCAGGCAGGAATAGGTGAGATGGCCATAACGTACTTTAAAAAGTGCCTTAGAATACAGTAAGCACTCAATAAGTGTTCTGTACAAAAACAAAAAGGGAAGGCAAGAGCTAGGATAGGAAGGCAAGAGGTAGCTAAAGCAAAATCAAAGAGGTAGAACAATAAAAATGTGTATAGAGCCACATCTTCCAGAATATGCGTCATGGAACATGAGAGACTTCCAATGTCAAAGATGTTATTAAAACTAAACACTTCTGTGGTAACATGAATCTTGGAATAATCAATTTAACTTTGTTTAAACTATTATTTATTCATTTACTCTTATTTTTTTGTACCAGGACTTCTCAGAACACTTAGTATGTTAATATGCATTGTGCTTTCCAGAAGGGAGATCTAGCATGTAGCATTTCCCAAGTTTGACTGTAGAACCCATTTTGTAAAAATACTTCATGGGAATACATGTGATTACACTCTAAGAAACAATATCTGTGCTTGTACACTAGACACTTCTTTTTATTCCTTTATCTTTTTTGTAAATGAGAAATTTAACTTTAATGATAAGAAAAAAACACAGCAGCAAGATCCTTTATAATTTAAATCGCAGAATCAGAAGACTTTGCATGAAGGAAAGTAACCATTCCCAACTTTCTTATCAAGGACTGATGTTCAAGAAACTGTCTTAGGAGAAAACAAATGTACATATTCTCCTTATTTTACGGATTGTGCTAACTCCAGTTTTGGTAACTGTGTATACAAAAAAGGTTCTTTGGCTTTTGGCTATTGAAAAGTGAAAAAATCATTTTGACCCTATTTTCTAATATAATCATCTTACTATATAACTTGAGAGAACAATATCTTTTATTCAGTATTATTTGTCTCTAAGATTACTGCCAATTGGTTTACATTTTTTTTACTGTTTATTTATTTTTGAGAGAGAGAGATACAGAGTGGAAGTGGGGGCAGGGCAGAGGGGGGTGGGGGCAGAGAGAATCCGAAACAGGCTCCAGGCTCCGAGCTGTCAGCACAGAGCGCAACATGGGGCTGGAACCATGAGATCATGACCTGAGTGAAGTTGGATGTACGGCCGACTGAGCCACCCTCGCACCCCTGTGACCATTGGTTTTAAACGGTGAAATCACTCTCAGGCAAGAGGTGGCTGCTCCCCTTCTCAGCACCTGTTTTGTTGTTTGGTTAGTTTGGTTTGGGGATGAGCTGTTTCTGGTGGTAGCTTTCACACATTGCTACTATCTCCATTTCACTTGAGTTGAGCACTGTGTTGTGACTGTTCCCGCTTTCTTGCATGCTCTGAATAACTGCTTGTCAACAGACCTGACAGGTTATAAAGATAAAATGTGAGAAGCTTGTCATCTCTCTGTCCTGTCCTCCACCGCCCATCATACCACTTTCACAGTTTACCCTAGCCCAGATTTTCTGCCTGTTGCCCGTTCTTCTCTTTTGTGGCCATGACAGCTAGTTGGGTAGAAGGCAATTCTCGTTCTTCCCAGTAGGGCCCCATGATGAACCATGATATCGATTTGAGAGTGTTAGCATGAGAAAAACACTTGGTACATTATAAGCATTTTATAAATGCAGATTTTACTTTATTCCAATCTCTGTTCAAAGGGTATTTCCTCAACGTGTCTTTTGTGAACAGCCAATCCAAAATCACCCCATCACTCTAAAATTTTACCACTTTTACCTGGATTTATTTTCTTCAGAGAATGTATCACTCACCACGTGGTGAGTTTTTTATTACTTGATCCTCCTTTGGAATGCTTGTAAGTCCCATGAGAGCAAGGACTTTATCCACTTTGTTCCCTGCTGTATCCCCAGCTGCTAGAAGAGCACCTGGACCATGGGAGATGCTCCGTGAATACTTGTTGAATAAATGAATGAATGTTGCAGGAGTACATGGGGTGAGAAAGGTCAGGCAGCAGCGCTGGGACAGACTCAAGAGGATGAGCTAGATGCAGGCGTGCCAGCGCAGGGACGGGGCTGCTGCACAACCCTGTGAACTAGGAGGGAGAGTCGGTCAGGCGGGTGGTGCCTGGCAGCGTGAGGGGAATCAGAATGAGGAGATGGTCTGGAAATGCTGCGCTGTTGATCTTGTGAAGAAAGCAGAGACCTTATTATAAGTGAAAATGAACTTTTTTAGGCATCAGGGGTGAGGTTGCTCACCTATTTTGTTCTTGCTATTTTCTTGGGTCAGAATAAACTGCCAAGGAAGGACAAATGATGTGTGGCCAAGCAACAGATGGGTTCTCTTGTGTGATCAATTCTCATTTGTAGTAAAGTAAAAACGGATTTTTTTAAATCACTTATTCTCTATCGTATTCATTAACTGTGTATAATTTACTTTGACTTCTAAAACAAAGTTATTTCTGAACTCTTGAAATCTAAGAATGTGTTCTTTTTTAAAAAATATAATTTATTGTTAAATTGGCTAACATACGGTGTGTAAACTGTGCTCTTGGTTTTTGGGTAGATTCCTGTGGTTCGTCGCTTACATGCAACACCAGGTGCTCATCCCAACAAATGCCCTTCTCAGTGCCCATCACCCATTCCCCCCCCCAACCCCCACATCCACCCTTAGCTTGTTCTTTGTATTTAAGAGTCTTCTATGGTTTGCCTCCCTCCCTCTCTGTAACTATTTTTTTCCCCTTCCCTTCCCCCACGGTCTTCTGGCAAGTTTCTCAAGATCCACATATGAGTGAAAACATATGATATCTGTCCTTCTTCGACTGATGTATTTCACTCAGCATACTACCTTCCAGTTCCATCCACGTTGCCACAAATGGCATGATTTCCTTCTTTCTCATTGCCAAGTAGTATTCCTGAAAAACAGTGTGGAGAGTGTGTTCTTTCTTGGTTTTACAGTTTGAAAATATCAACATTAAAAGAATTTTATAAATAATTTTTCCTCATTTTCCTCTCACCAAGCATGTTGATGTACTCAGATTGGCTCTGGACCTCTAAACTCATTTTCAGAAACTTGTGTAACTAACTGAAGCTAGATGACAAATTATTATTTTTCTTTAATACTTAAAATTTATGATTTTTTTACCCCTAAAAATGATATTTTTGAATGCATATGAGTACTTCACAGAAAAAATTTTAAATGGATTTTAGAAAATGGATGTCCTTTCCTGTATAAGGTCCCAACATGTAATTTTATATAGAAAAAGATGGTAATTTTCATACTCAGTTGAAATACTGGATAATAAGTATTTCATTATCCCAATATGAACAATTAGTTGAGCTGATTGAGTAAATTAGTGCTTTGTTCATTAAAATGTTAGTATATACACACCAATACCCTGGATTTTCAAGATTTTCAAATGACAAAAATACCCGAAGTATGATTAAAACAAATGCTATTACTTCTATAAATCAGTGTGTCACTAGAGAATCGAAAGGTGTTACATCAGTCATATACCAATCTATATCTAAGTATATATAGTGTACCATTCACTGTGCTGGTCTACTACTGTGCTGGTAAAGTGTGAAAGTTTGGGCTAGTTGTAATTTTTTTCTATTACCTTAATTTTGCTTTGTTTGTTGATAAATTAATATATCCCTTAGAACCAAAAAGAGAAGAAAATTGTGATCAAATATAGATATACTCACATGCATGGCTATTAACCACAATTCTGTGATTAACAAATTATTTTCCTTAAGTTTAATGATCTTTTTTTAATATCAAATCAAGGTTTCTGGAAATCTTCAAAAACAGATTTATAAGGGTCCCTTTTTGTCTCTGAGTGGCTATGTCAGAATTAGACTAATTAGACTACATCATCCTCTCTCTTGGTAACCAGGAATTTCCTCTTAAAGTCAAGTTGGTGCTCCGTAAAATAGACACCCTAGTAATATTGCTATAGCATTTCTATTTACTTTGACATTGTGCTAAAAACTAAAGTGTAGTCATAAAATTGGAGTGTTCTTGCCAAATACCACAAAGTAAAAACATCATATTTACAATAAGTGCCAACACCATTATCATAAGAAATGCCTTATTACTTGGATGTACTTAAAATTCCTAGATTTTATCTAAGAAGAAAAATTGGCTTACATTTCTGAATAAGTTGATTAATAAGGTGAATAATAAAAAGCCAAGGGAATTATATGTTGTCTGTAATGTATTATTAAACGGTGAGTCATGTGGTCCTCCTTTAAAGGATTATAGAAAAATCCTTTATACATGTATGAAACGTATGTGTATAACAGAGTTATTTACATATAAATATAGTGATGAGATATGGCCAAGTTCATTTTTTTCATCATCATGGAGAAATTCCTCTACGGTTTCCCCTAATTTATACTTTTTAATTAGTCTCTCAGAAATGACTACAGGCCTCACTCAAAATGGTTAGGTACTGGGGATTTGTAATATTGAGATTCTGTTGTTGTCAAAACTGTGCCAAGATGATTTCATGGGCTTAGAATTAAGTATTATTGACTTAGTCCTAAAAACAGCTTATCAGTTGCTTCTTTTTAATTAGCTGTAACTGTTAAATCTTCTAAAAATCAGCCATTCTTTAGAGGTGCTCTACGTTGCTTCCTTGAATTCATTTTTTGCGTATTTGCAACTAACAAAATACAGCCGTATCTTTAAGTCTTTTTTCATCTGATTGACGCACCATTGTCTTATTTATTTATTTTTGTTGAAGGCTAATTGGGAACATAATGAGAATCTTTCTATTGAAATTCTTGATGCTGTGCCGAGGCCTTCAATTAGCCTTTTACTACATGGCTTCTGGAGGTTCTAAAGAAGGAAGTACTTAATTTGAAATCTGTAAGTAATTCTGAATCAGGTGTGCATCACCAGACACAAGAATTTTATAATAATGGATTAAGAATTCAGAAACTAATACATGTTCACTGAGGAAACTCTGTCAGATACAACAGGAAGGAAAAGAAGAAAGCCGTCATTCCTACACACTCTATTCCAAAATAACCACCATCTGGAGATATATCATTCCAAATTTTTCCCAAAGTCTGTGTATCTAAGTGAGTATGTAAAAAAGAAAAAATAAAATTGTCCTACTATTTTAGCCTACTCTTTTCACTTAAATGTATTATAATAATTTTTCAAGCATTTTCAATCCTCTGCAATTTAGGACATTAGGTCATAGATCTTTGGGTCGACTGTATTCAATTCCCAATTGTATTTGCATTTGTTAAGGACATGGATGATAATGGGGCACCTGGGTGGCTCAGTAGGTTGAGCGTCCGACTTCGGCTCAGGTCATGATCTCACGGTCTATGAGTTTGAGCCCCACGTCGGACTCTGTGCTGACAGCTCAGAGCCTGGAGCCTGTTTCAGATTCTGTGTCTCCCTCTCTCTCTCTGCCCCTCCCCTGCTCATGCTCTGTCTCTCTCTCTCTCTGTCAAAAGTAAATAAACATTAAAAAAAAAAAAAAGGACATGGATGATAATAAAATTGATTATGATCACAAAGTGTTGGGGATTGTCACCTATATGTGGGCCTCTCATTTGTGAGGCTACTTCAGAATTAACCACTTAGAAAGACTTCAGAAGCTATATTGCAAGCATTTATTGCCCATTTCTCCATAGCTAAATACAGTGCATAAAAAATTTAAGAGTATAGGCTTGCTAGTCAAAAAGATGTAGTATTGCTGATCCTCTCACAGCAGACACAAATTACAGTGGCTGCCCAGATCACCATTCCTTCTGTGGCCAAGTCGGCCATCTGCTCCACTACCTGCCCTCTGTAGACGGAACTTCCTTCTTTCTGATCCATATGTCCTGAAAGGTGTTGCTACCCTCCTACTTGGCCTCAATGCCCTGGACAGAGTGATCAGTCAAAGGGGTGAACCCCTGCCCTAAGATAAGCCCATTTGGGGACTACACCTCACTGACCGTTGTCTTTGAGCTTGTCATTGATCTAAGCCAAACCTATCAGAATCTGTCCCTGCAAGTATTTTCAAACTGGCAATGGTGGGGAAGAGTCCTCCCCTCTCAGTTGTGGAGCTCTGACAAGAGCTAAGACACACAGAGGTAAGACATGAGATTAGAAACTGTTCCCAACCATAAAACTGACTCACAAGAAGATACTTTTTTTTTTAAATATAAAATACTTTCTTTTTTTAAGTTTTTATTTAAATTCTAGTTAGTTAACATACAGTATAATATTAGTTTCAGGTGTACAATATAATGATTTAACACTTGCATACATCACCCAGTGCTCCTCATGACAAGTGCTCTCCTTAGTCCCCATCATCTATTTCACCCATGCCCCCATCTCCCCTCCCATCTGGTAACCATCAGTTCTCTATAAAGAGTCTGTTTCTTGCTTTGTCTCTCATTGTCTTTCTCTCTTATTTTTTTCTCTTTGCTTGCTTGTTTCCCTTCTTGAATTCCACATATGAGTGACATTTTCTAACTTAAAAGGAGGAGGGAGGAACAGTAGGGACTTCAGCAAGACTATCATTCATTGCGAGAAGACTGTCTCATTTCTCAGACTCCAGAGAGTCACTCCAGAGGTACTCAGAAAGATTACAAAACAGCAATCTACTCCAATACAATTCCATCATAGCCAAGCAGGCATAATAGCAATGCTTGGAATCTTTAAGTAATCTGAATAAGAGTGATTATATAATTTATCATACTAACCAGGGCATTTCTGAGAGTGAAGGGATCATTATGCTAGGATAGCGGGCATAAATCGGCCTGTTCTGGGAGAACCAGGACAGATGGTTAGTCCTTCCTGAAAATACTAACAAAAATGTTTGATGCGGATTGTACTCACGAGCTCGTCACCCATCTCACCCATGTCTGAAAACCTATGGTTTAAACAGGTTGAATTAGCCATATATGAGGAACTGTAATTTTCTTCATCAAAACCTAGAGCCTGTGCAGGAATGTTTACAGCAGCTTTGTTTGTACTAGCCAAACACTGAAAATAACCAAAATGGCTTTCAGTCAATGAATGGTTCAATGAACTGTGGTATTCCCATACCAGGTAATACTACTCACAGCAAATTGAATGAACCTCAGGAAAATGATGCTGAGTGAAAAAAGCCAATCTCAAAGGGTTTCATACTTTAAGATTCCATTTATATATACCCTTGAGATAACAAAATTATGGAAACGAGAACAAACTTGTGGTTGCCAAGGGTTAAAGATTGGGTGGGGAGGGGAGGAGGGAGGGGGTAGAGATGGCTATAAAGAGGCAGCATGAGGGGCGCCTGGGTGGCTTGGTCGGTTAAGCGTCTGACTTCGGCTCAGGTCATGATCTCACGGTCCGTGAGTTCGAGCCCCGTGTTGGGCTCTGTGCTGACAGCTCAGAGCCTGGAGCCTGTTTCAGATTCTGTGTCTCCCTCTCTGTCTGCTCCTCCCCTGTTCATGCTCTGTCTCTCTCTGTCTCAAAAATAAATAAACGTTAAAAAAAAATTAAAAAAAAAAGAGGCAGCATGAGAGAGCCTTGTGATAATGGAAGAGTTGTGTATCTTGATCGTGGTGGTAGTTACATGAAGTTACACACGTGATAGAAGTGTATAGGTCCGTATATACTCAGACACAAATGAGCACATAATTACTGGTGAAATCTGAGTAAATTCTATGGATTGTGCCAATGTCAGTTTCATAGTTTGGATATTTCCTTGTTTTGGATATTTTCTTATTTGGATTTGCAAGATGTCAACATTGGAGGAGGCAGGGTGAAGTGTGCACGAGACCTTTGTGTCCATTTCTTTACAACCTTCTCTAAATCTGTAATTTTCTCAAAGGAAAAGGTTAAAAAACCTTGTAAGCATATATATTTATTTACTTATTTTTATTGTGATCGCTTCTCAGCCTTTTGGCTAAGATCAAGTGTATTTTTATTGTGCCTGGCACTCTGTTAAGTATTTTAGCTGACTAGTTGACAGAGCCTCTTTCTTATGAGGACTGTCTCAGAAAGAAAATAATTGTACTAGGTAAAGATATCTAAGCAAATGTGAAAACAAAATATTAGAAAATTACACAAGGGCCTCAATACATCACATTTACCACAAATTCAAGTGCATTATGAAGAAGGTTGGGTGTTGCACTACATTCTTACAAGATTTATCTACTGAGCTCTGGAAAGGACCCAAAGTTATTGGTCCTTTCATAATTCCGATAACATCAATGTTAAAGACAACTTTTTTAAAATTATTTTTTAATTTTATTTTTTTAAATTTACATCCAAATTAGTTAGCATATAGTGCAACAATGATTTCAGGAGTAGATTCCTTAATGCCCCTTACCTATTTAGCCCATCCCTCCTCCCACAACCCTCCAGCAACCCTCTGTTTGTTCTCCATATTTAAGAGTCTCTTATGTTTTGCCCCCTCCCTGTTTTTATATTACTTTGTTTCCCTTCTCTTATGTTCATCTGTTTTGTCTCTTAAAGTCCTCGTAGGAGTGAAGTCATGGTATTTGTCATCCTCTGACTAATTTCGCTTAGCATAATACCCTCTAGTTCCATCCACCTAGTTGCAAATGGCAAGATTTCATTCTTTTTGATTGCTGAGTAATACTCCATTGTATATATATACCACATCTTCTGTATCCATTCATCCATCAATGGACATTTGGGCTCTTTCCATACTTTGGCTATTGTTGATTGTGCTGCTATAAACAGTGGCGTGTATATGTCCCTTCGAAACAACACATCTCCATTTTAATGACTCTTCAGAAAATAGTTGAAAATAGAGTAACAAATTACCATTGTGGGAAGTGAGGACAAAATACTTAATTGATTAATCAAGTGATATCATTCTTCCTTTTTGGGTGAGTTATTAAGTAACATATCTAGAAATAATATAAATAAATTAGAATGAAATAAAAAGTGTAAGACAAGTTTAGGAGGCTTGAGTAAAACAGGGGAGATGAATGCAGGATATATGAAGATGAACAGGTATTTAACTATTTCAACAAGTCAATCATCAAACATATATTAATCTGGACATGTAAGAAACATGCTGTGTTCATCATCTCCAAGAGTATAGGACAAAGTTATGCCCTCAGGAAGTCTGTAATATAAAGGTAAATAATATAAGTATATAGCAAGTTAAAAGGCAATATATGACTTACCACTGTAAGAGATTTCTGAAGTAGTAACACATTTATTTGCAAATGAATGAAACAGATAACTTATAGGCAGCAAAGTGCCCTTGCCTTCAGATAAGGAAGAGAGCCCTTAGGCTTGAAGGAGCACTAGGTTCAAGAATGAAGATAGATTTTAATCTGAATCTGGTCTGATAGAGTCAGATAGATAGACTAGGTTAAGGAAAACTTTCTAGGTTGGAGAAATAGGAGCAAATAGGAATGTGAGAAAATGTAGACTCTGTTTAGGAGGCTTGAGTAAAACAGGGTGGATGGATTCAGGTCCTAAGGGGTTTGAGTGGCTGGAAGCAAGGTGGAAAAGGTGGTTTTCCCCCGCCAGGAGCTTCTTATTCAGAACCTTCTGTACAACAGTGCTACAAAGGCAAACATTAAAATGAGCTTTACCTCAGCAGTGGTGTGCAGGCAAAAAAAAAAAAAAAAATTATCATACCTCATTTTAGCTTTAATTGCTTTTATAATTCTGAATTTGCTGGTAAATGCAAATGCTTAATTCTAAATACGTGCGCTCTGTCTTAATTAGATAAAATAATCCTCTGTTGGTTGGGTAGTTCAGTAAATTAGTCCCTAGACTTAAACTCCCCTGGATCGTGTTGTTTATGCATTAATCTGTGTGCACTCTTAGAGATAAATGGAAAATAAGTGGATTTTTCAGAGACAAGTTGTAACTGTCAGCATACTTTTGTCAACCTTCAAAATAAAATAGCCAGTTAGTATACCAACAAAATGAGTTTATTCAGGAATAGCAGATAAATTGCAATTTGAGACATGCAAACTATGCCAAACCATAGGCAAGTCCGGAGAACAAAGGAGAGAAGTATTGTTTTATAGAGGTGAAAAGAATTTGGGGAGGGCTTTTTGAAACAAAAGTCTGCAGGAGGTGAGTAAGAGTTTGGGGTTGTGGTGACTTACTGGCTGAATTGTGGCAGTTCTCATTGGCTGGGTTGTTGTTGGGCAAGGAGAAAATCTTCCTTCCTCCTGCTTGGGATAGTAAAGTAAGCTTCTTCTAATCAAGATATATAGAGTAAGCCTGAAAGAGTGGTACATGCATCAGTGATTCCCCTTCAGGACCTCCATTTTAAAATTTAAAAAAATTTTTTTTTTAATTTATTGTGACAGAGAGAGAGAGAGAGTAGGGAAGAGACAAAGAGAGAAGGAGAGAGAGAACCTGAAACAGCCTCTGCTATCAGTGCACAGCCCAATGTGGGGCTCAAACCCATGAACTGTGAGATCATGACCTGAGCCGAAACCAAGAGTCGGACACTTAACCAAATGAGCCACCCAGGCACCCCAGGACCTCCATTTTGAATGAGATTTTCCTTTCCGTGGTTTCACACTTTCAGAATTAGATGCTCTGCATGTGACTAAAAGTTGCCATGCTTATTATAAAAATTATAATTCACATACATATCCTGTCATGCTTGTAGAATTTCTTCTACAGTTTTATCCTTTATTTAAAACTACAAGTAAAAATGACATTCTACTAGACAAAACTAACTAGAAAATCTGAACCTGTTATACACATAAACATCCTACCAACTCAGCAATTAGGGTCCTACCAATAGTGCCACATTTGTTTATAAGGTATATCCAAAAGGAAACAACCAGTACAAGTATCTCTGGCAGAAGTGAAAAGACAAGTTCTTCCAACGCCCGCCATCTTACTGAAAATGATGGTGGTGATCCTGACAATCGCTGTCATTTATTGAGAGGCTGTTGTTTACTGGGGACTGGCCCAGAGACTTTGCACACATGACCACATTGCATCCTAATATAATCCTGTAATCATCATCACCGTTTTAATAATGAGTAAACTGAGTTTCAGACAGGTATTGAAGGAGTTAGGAATGAAACCATAGAATCTGAACACTATATCATACCCTTCGGTGTGAGAGCTCTCACATGGCTTCTATTTCCTCATTACTAACTTATATCTTCTGCCTCTTCCTCTTAAGATAGAAGTATTCTAGCACCTGGGTGGTCAGTCAGGTGAGCGTCCCACTTCAGCTCAGGTCATGGTCTCACGGTTCATGGGTTCCAGCCCCACGTCAGGCTCTGTGCTGACAGCTTGGATTCTGTGTCTCCCTCTCTCTCTGCCCCTCCCCTGCTGGTGCTCTGTCTCTCTCTGTCCCTCAAAAATAAATAAAACATTAAGAATTTTTTTAAATAAATTTTAAGATAGAAATACTATGAGACACAGGAGACTGAATCAGCTTTTGAGTCATTGGTGGGGACTACCATCCAGAAAGAAATGGGCTACAGGTTACTCCTGGAGACAGTTGATTCCTGCTCATCCAAAACTCTTTCTTGGAGTTTCTCCTTTCTGTCAATCAGTCTGTTGGTCACATGTTCAACCTTTGGTTTAATGAATTGGGGGCTTTTGCCCTTTGTTAGATAATTGCACAGAGCCGAATATAATACATTGTGTTAAGGTAGAGAGCTCAGACTTCCAGTTTTTGTGTAGAGCATTGAGAATCAATGATTCTCAGGAAGATTTTTGTCCTGGCTTTGGAAGCCGACTTGAGATTTTGTAGCTTGCTGGCTTTCTGCAGCATTTACACCTCAGACAGGCCTTTTCCTCCATGAAAGATGCCACCTGGACAAAAACAATTTTAACACTAATGTCTTCCTTTTGATTGCATTAGATTTGCAAATTAAACAGATTAATGGTAGTGCTCTGTGTTCCTCTCAGCTCTTCTGTTTAATACTCTTATCTGACAAAGTGTAAATAGAAGACATAATTAATTACTCATGACGTGCATGTCAAGTTGCATAAAAAATTACATCCCCAAGACACCCATTATTACACATCTGACTGTTCTGTGAAATTGGTTTTGTAAAGAAAAAGCATACCTGAAGATAAGGTTTTGTTTGTTTTTCTCCTCTTTTTATTTAATTTACTAGAGTATCTTGAAAAAAGATGTGGAAGAACGACATGAACTGTTAACATAATTTTAAAGAGCTTACTTCATTTGCCCAAGGGTGTGTTATTTTTGCTTTTTTGAAATTTTTCTGTCGGGTTATGAGATACTAAGCTCTGTATATGAAACTAGTAAAAATGATGATGCTTGCATAGAAGGAAGGCCCCAGAATATGGCTATTAATGCTTTAGAATATGTCTTGCTGAGAAATTATTAGCCAAGCACACTATGCCTTACCATCCCCTCCATAAATTATCTCAACCTTGAGCTGGGAAGTGTACTACCATGACTGAAAAAAAACCAGAATAATTGTTCAGCCATTTCTTCTGTCTCATCTGTTTGAGTTGATCTGAATGAAATGAGGTCTGTGCTTTAACTGGAGAGCTCAGCATTTCATATTTAGCTCTCAATCTGTTTTATGATAATTTTCGAAGGAACAGACTGCTCATGACAAAATGTGCTGTACTATTATTAAAGGTGTCCTGCCTTTATAGATTTCTATCACTTTGAAGCAAAATGATGGCTGGGAGGATTTTTGAATGGGCATATTTTCCAAGTTTTTAATAGATTTTTAATAAAATGTAATAGGTATCTCAAGTTGGAGAAAGCCAAGTACCTGATGGAAGAGTATTTTAGGGTTATCATAATGAAACAAGGCAGCATGGAGGAAAGATCATTTGCCCACAATCACTTATTCACTTTACCCATCTGTAAAAATGAAAATTTCTACCTCACAGGATTACGGTGCAATTTAAATG
Organism: Panthera leo; assembly: GCF_018350215.1. Taxonomy (NCBI): domain Eukaryota; kingdom Metazoa; phylum Chordata; class Mammalia; order Carnivora; family Felidae; genus Panthera; species Panthera leo. The sequence continues at coordinate 48,514,034 of NC_056685.1, forward strand.
AGATAATGTCTGAAAGGTCTTTGTAAATTGTAAGACACAAGTTAAATATGTGATATTTGGGTGCCCGGGTGGCTCAGTCAGTTGAGTGTCCGACTCTTGATTTTGGCTCGAGTCCTGATCCCAGGGTTACGGGATCAAGTTCCGCATTGAGCTCTACACTGAGTGTGGAGTCTGCTTAAGATTTTCTCTATCTCGGAGCGCCTGGGTGGCTCGGTCAGTTGAGTGTCCAACTTCGGCTCAGGTCATGATCTCACCGTTCATGGGTTTGAGCCCCATGTCAGGCTTTGTGCTGACAGCTCAGAGACTGGAGTCTGCCTCAGATCTGTGTCTCCCTCCCTTTCTGCCCCTCCCCTCCCCTGCTCATGCTCTGTCTGTCTCTCAAAAATTACACATTGAAAAAAAAAAAAGATTTTCTCTTTCTCTCTCTCCCTCTGTTCCTCTCCCACTCTTGTCCTGTCTCTCTCTAAAAATAAAAACAAACAAACAAATAAATAAATAAATAAATAAATAAATAAAATATTATCTTATTAAAAAATGATTGTATCTCCTGTTTCATTTGCTCTGGTACAGAGATGTTTTCTTTTTTCACATTTATGTGTATCTGCCCATGTGGATAGTGTGTGTCATGGAGGGCTGTATTTAATACTGTAATATATTCTTTTTCTTTTTAAAAAATAGAGTTTGCCCTACCCAAGTTAATTTTGGGCCACCTATAATCACAGCTTGATTATGTGACTGGTATGATTTAATGTATAAAATTTACTAAATATTTATGACTAGTAACAAAATATTTTCATATCAGCTTTACCTCTGATCTACTGATCAGATCATTCCAATAAAAATGATTTTTTTTAAGTTTATTTATTTACTTTGACAGAGAGAGAGAGAGAGTGTACACGAATGAGTAGGGGAGGGGGAGTGGCAGAGACAGAGAGAGAGAGAGAATCCAAAGAAGGCCTTGTGTTTTCAGTACAGAGCCTGACACGGGCTCAATCTCAGAAACTGCAGGATCATGACCTAAGCTGAAACCAAGAGCAAGAGTGGGACGCTTAACCAACTGAGCCACCAAGGCACCTCTAAAAAAGAATTTTTTACGTAACTTTGTGCATGTAATACTGTCAAGCATTCTATTCGTTCAGTATGTATATGATTATTATTCATCTTTTATATGTTATATTGAACCATAATTCATTCATTCTTTTAATGAACATTTTTTGAGCAATAATTACATGCCAAATACTGTGCAGATCATTCACTATTTCTTCAGGTTTCACTCATCTGTGCTTAGAAATTGGTACATATGTACAATAATTCCAAATATAAACCAGTTGGCTCCATCAGTACACGTGAGGCAATAGCCCTCTTCCTCTAAAGTGTCCATTTGGGTATTTCTGACTATCTAGTGGGGCATTTATTCTGGAACCTCAGTTCCTCTGTGTACCACCTCTGCCCTTCCAGCCCCTTCATTCCCCTATTAGACATCTCCCCTACTCTACCAGGTACTACTCCTGCAGTCCAACCCCTTCCCTGACTCTCTCAACATTTCCTGTCGCCTTGATAACTGAGGATTTCTTACTGGTCAAGCTTGTGTTTTGGCTTTTGTTTTTCTCCCCAGAGCTTGTCAGCTGTGAGCCAATGGATTTCTGGAATTCTTGTCCCACTAATTCTTCAAGCATGTGTGAATTCCACTTAGATAGCAGCTGAGATCTGTGCCACCCCCATCCTATAACATTAACAGTAGCAAAAATTACTTAATTTATTTGATCTGCCTTTCATTTACTTTGTCCACTTTCTTGCCAAGTCAAATAAACTGCTGGAAAGTGAAATAATCAAATGCTTCATAGCATGCAGAATGATAAACAAATAAACATGAAGACAACCTAACTACAAAGAAAGAAGAAAGCTTGTATTAAATACATTCTATTTTATGGTCTTTATTTAAAATTTTTTTTTTACGTTTATTTATTTTTGAGACAGAGAGAGACAGAGCATGAACGGGGGAGGGGCAGAGAGAGAGGGAGACACAGAATCGGAAGCAGGCTCCAGGCTCTGAGCCATCAGCCCAGAGCCCGACGCGGGGCTCGAACTCGCGGACCGCGAGATCGTGACCTGAGCTGAAGTCGGACACTTAACCGACTGAGCCACCCAGGCGCCCCTATGGTCTTTATTTAAAAAAATGGCATCTTAATTGAATGTGAAAATAGATACAAGATCAATACTTAATTTATATTTGGTACCGTGCCCCAGGTATTGATTTATTAATTCCTCAGTGGTTGAGATATTACAAATTATTAAAAGATCTATTTATCTCAAACATATTCACATTTTACAGTAAATGTCCCAAGTAAGTAGCCATTGTACATGAATTCAAAATTAAAATGTAAAAATAAGCTTTATTGTAGACATGAACATATCTAAACTGAAGGAGAATTTTATGTGAGTCTATATAAACATTATTATGTTCTAAGTAAAGTAGAATAAAATAAATAATATATGAAAACCTAGCTTTATTTCTTGGAAAAAAAATAAATAAATTTACACCATTTCAAAGTTCCCATTTTTCATTATTGTTAATGTTAAAAAATCCCAGAGTTATGGACATGGGGAATATGTTATACTGCAGGTGTAATGCTTGCTGATTACATCAGTTTAAGAATCATTAGTGAGCATAACCCAAATGGTTCTAAAATACATTTATTTGGAAACTTAAATTAAAAAAGCAGATCATCTTCAAGTATTTCACAAACATGACACTTATTTTTTAGAGCATATTTGTCCAAAGGAGTAATTCAATCTAGTCAAATTCTGCTAGACCTCCTCCCACAGAAGTCTTATAAAACTTGGATATGTGTGAATAAATCAATGAAAATAATGTCAACTTCTTCCTTTTAACTCAGTAACTTAAGATTAATAAAACACTTATTAAAAGAGGTGAAAGCAAATGTAGTAAATATTGTTGAAATGGTTTCATGTTATAAATTAAAACTCCTATATATGAACTTTCAGATAAAATCCATGTAAGATTTCCCTAATGAAGCTTTCAGAACACTATGTGAAAAAAAAAATGGGTTTAAGTTTGTGATTTCATGGCTCTTTTCATATGCTGATCTCAGTTCAATATCAAGTCTCCCTCTTTTCACAAACCATCTGGGAGATTGACAAGTTGCATCTCACCAGATGGCCTAGCATACCAACCTCTCACTTCAGTGGCACCAACCTCCATGATAAATCGGGGAATGCTTTGGTACAGTGCTTCTGCTCAGGAAGAATTCCATAGCTCATGACATAAAGTGCCAGTTCACCATTGCCCACCTCGTTCTAAGGTTGAGATTGGATATGATTTCCATCGGTATTAAAGTGTTGTAGGACACAGAAGAATTGATGCCGCTCACCAGCCTCCTATTATCCTATCTTTCTATGATTGCTCTTCCTAGCTCATCTTTCCCTTTCTACTCCCTAGTCTACACTTTTATTATTTAAACTTTATATAGAGAGAGCCTTCTTCTTCCTTCCTCTTCTTGTCCCTTATACAAATCATTGGAAAATACACATTAAAGCATCAGAAAATAACTATACAGTTTTGGGTTCTGTGGGTGGGATAATATCTTCCTGAGTCTAGAGTGCAGCCTGTTTATATTTTGTTAACAAGAAATTTAATTGCCTGTGTCAGTTATTTTGTAGAATAACTTTATGTTTACAAGTTACTGCCTGTGACTAAGCTCTCAAGGCCTTTCTGCTTTCCTTTTGTCTTTATAAATGTCAAGGAGGCACTAGCGAAGTCATGAAGGACAAGGACATGGAAAGGGCTTTTTTTTTTCCAGCTTAGAGCTCAAACCTGACTTCAATTTCTTCCCCCATTACCTCCCCTACTTTTCTCCTCTGAACCCCTCTCATAAGTTTTATAAATTCTTCCAGCTATTTAGTATTAACGAAAAAGTGTGAATCAGAAATGTTTACAAATATGATAGGTCTTCTGGTGCCTTGAGCATCTTTCTTTTAACATATTCCATTTTAGCTTCCAATTTTTTGCTGTCTTTCTCTTTCTTGACTTTTAGGCTTTACTGCTTCTGTATTCCCTGACAAATGTAGAAACTGCCCATATCCTCAAGTCCACATTTTGAAGAGTAAGCCTAAGTGCCTGCCAGGTTATTCTTCTCATTTAGCAGTAGTTGACTGTCATGAATGTGCACCATTATAAGCACAGACCATGTCACATTAGAAATTCACCTACAGGAACTTTATTTCAAATCTCCTTTTTACTTAAGTTTTCAAAATTCTATCTTGTGTGTTATTTTGTCTCCCATCCCCAGCTTGGCTATGACAGCAGCATATTCCCATACTTTTTATCTGTGGAGGTTTGCTTCTCTTTTTCTCAGATGCAGAGCCATAGGAAATTGTCCACATCTTGCCAGAGACAGGAATAGCTTGAGGGAACAGCCTTTGCTCAACCCAATTTGATATTGATCCCAAGCGAGTTTAATGCTCCCCTTATGTGTGATTTTGTAGACTAGAAGAACATCAGCCCATCTTTCCCAGGAATCCTGCATGTTCTATTGGTTGCGGAGAAAAAAAGAAATGAGGTCATCAATGAAAGAAGAATCTCTTGATAGAAAGGGTAGAGATTAGTTTCAGCATGGGGTGGGAGAACTACCAACTAATTCAGTTAGTCAGAAGTAATGGAATTAGGCAAGATGAAAATCTGTCATTTCACTCTTCTGTTTAAAATACATAAATGGCTTTCCGTGGTTCTTTGGCTATAATCTACACTCTTTCATGGGCTTAAAGTCCCTTTTTGATCTGGTTTGTGACTATTCTAGCATCATTTCTAATTCCTCACTTTTTATGCTGTGGTCATTCTGAACTTTTCTCAGTTCTTCATACTTGACACTCATTCTCACCATCCTCTAGTCCTTTGAATGTGCCCTTCTTTCTGCCTGGAAAATTCCTTTCTCTTACACTCTCTCCCTAACCCAACAAGCACATACCCATCCTCTGGGTCTTAGCAATGATGATCCTTTAACCACAAATCCATTCCTGACTTTCTCTTCTCCAAACTGGGAGAAGAACCTAAGTTTTTCCCATCTCCCTAGAACTCCATTCCATCCCTCCATGTCCATCTGGAAGAGTTTTGTTTTTTTTTTTTCTTAAAACACAACTTAAAAGCTTCACTTCTTTGAAATCATTCCAGCCATATTCCGAATGTGGTGGACTCCTTCCTCCTTAATGCATCACTGTAACATGAAGATATATCTATTATTGGTTTAGTTGCACCATAGTGGCAATATTTGTCCATATATTTGTATTCCTGACCAGACCATAATATCAAGTTCTGGAGGAAAGAGATTGCCTTAGAGCATGTCTTTTTTAAAATTTTAATTCCACTGTAGTTACCATCTCTCTATTACCTTTATATCCCCAAAATGTTCTTTCCTTACCTGTTCATCCTAAACATGTAATTACTTTTTAATTATCTGGTTCCCAATTACTTTGTAAGCCTTGTAAGGGAGGGACCATGTTTTGTTCACCATTCTTTACCTTTCACAAAGGTTGGGAATCTCGATACTCAGATATTTCTAGGATAAATGTATGCATTCATATTAAATTCATATAAATGATAAATCTTTCTATAAGTAGTCACAAAGAAGACAAGAGTCATGATGGCTCTTGAATAGCCTTTAGTAATAATGTTTATGATTTATGATAAATCAGAGATTATAGAAAGATTCATTTGATCTGATGGGTATAATTCATTTGCCATGGTCCATGGTCCCGTGAAAGGCAAAGATCTAGAAAACATAATTATCTAGTATTCTTATAAAAATTATGGCAAGTAAATCAGATAAGAATATAAAATTTTTAATTTATCTATGGCCCTATAAAAATCAGGGATATAATCAAAAGACCTACATACTTATTGTCATCTGCCTATATTTATTTTGTCATTCAACAAGCACTATTTATTGATCACTTAAAATATGCTAGGCCCTTTTGATAGGAAGAATAACGGTCTCCCAGAGATGTCTACACTCTAACCATGGAACTTTTAAATAGATTACCTTGTAGGACAAAGGAAGTTCGCAGATGTGGTTAAGATTAAAGACCTTTCAAGACTGAGAGTATCCTGGAATTTACAGTTGGGCTTAATCTCACTCATGAGTCCTTAAAAATAGCAGAAAGTAGAAGAACAGATCAGGATGGACTCAGACTCAGCCACTACTTGCTTTGAAGCTTAAGGAAGGAGGGCAAGCCCGGGTATTCAGGCAGTCTCTAGAATCTGCAAATAGTCTTCAGCCGGCAGCCAACAAGGAAATGAAACCTCAGTCCTATGGATGCAAAGAACTGAATTCTGCCAACCACCTGAATGAGCAAAAAGATTCTTTCTTAGAGCCTCCAGAAAGGAAGCCTTGCCAACAACCTTGATTTCAACCCAGTGAGATGCGTACCAGATTTCTTACCTATAGAATTGTACCATAATAAATTTGTGTTGTTTTATGTTGCTTTATCTGTAAAATGTGCTAGGGCAGTAATAGAGAAGAAATACAGCACTGGACTAAACTCTTGGGGGAGAACAATATGGTCTTAATTATGGTCCTTTCTTCAAAGCCTTCTTGAAGACCACACAACAGTTTGGTCAGGAAAACAGATATGTGCACAAATAATGCCAATACAGTGTAATTAAACCTATAATAGAAATACGTAAGTTTTATGCTTCAAAAATAGAGGTGGAATTAAGGAAGGAGTCAACTCTATTTCGAGTGGGATCAGGGAAATTTTCAGAGAAGAGGCAATTTTAAGATGGGTTTTCAAGTGATAAATCCTGATTTTCCATTTGGATGGATGGCTAAAAGATGGCACATCAGTTGGTCAAATGTTGGACTAGGAATGGTGCAGTTTGAGGGGAGTAAATAGATGGATAAGTGTCACAGGGACTTCATTATCATACAAAATATTTTTTGGATAAATAATGCGGAAGGATTTGCATTTCAGAAAGTATAGAATAGAGAAGAGGCAAGACTGTACTCAGGGAGTCTGCTACAATATTCTTAGCAAGAAAGGATGAAGTGTCTGCTTTATAATAGCAACCACTCACCAGAACTTTATTTCGTATGCCAGCAACTATACCAACACTTTACGTGTATAATCTAATTTAATCCTTATTAATCAGCCCTGTGAGGTAGATGTTATATCCATTTCACATATGAAGAAACCAAGGCTCCCTTCAAAAAGATGTGTCCCCCCAAAGAGGTAACAAAAAAGGGATTCAAACACTGGTATTAGTGGAGCTAAAACGTCCACTCTAATTCACTTTTCATGGATGGAGCAGGGGACTAAAATAAGAAGATAGGGAGAAATCTAATAGGTAAGATCAACTAAGCTTTGATTAGATGCAGTGACAAGGAAGAGAGAAGTTAGGGCAACTACCAGGTTTCTGATTTGAATTATTAAAGATATCACTGTTAACTAAGGTAGAGGCCACACCTAGTAGAAATGTTCTGGGACAGGGGTGGGGTGAAATAAAAGTTAAGTTTTGGATGAATTTAAGAAGTGCGAACACGATATCCAAACAGAGATTTCTAGAAGCCAGCCAGATACCAGTTTGGAGTTTAGAACTAGGGCATGGACTGACGATGGCATTTGAAAATTATCTACCGGTAGGTCACTTTCATAGACTAGAACATTTCATATAAAAATCTTGGAGAAATCTCCTATTTCTAATGGACAGGTACAAGTCTATCTTTAACTCTTCAAGAGCTGTATACTCTATTGACTGAACCAGCCAGACTCTAATGGACAAAGTACAAGTCTATCTTTAATTCTTTTCTGAAAGAAATTCTCACGTGAGGGCAGGAGATGGCTCAGCCTCACATCAGTGTCATCAGTGTCAGACTGAGGCTGATGGAAGAATGGCAGATGACCAATGGTCCAGGGATCCCACCCATGTGTCCTGCTTGATGGGGTCAGAGCCCTGCTCTCATGAAAGACCCTCTATGCGATGTAGCTCTGACTCTGTATTTCTTGGAAGCCAGTGTGAAAGTAAGCACTTTGCTTTAGATAACTTTTTAATCTCCTAATGAACATAGCGACTTCCACCCTTCCCCCCAGTTAGCTGCGTGTCAGTCAATTAGCAGATTGACAGCTCAGCCAAAGGAATAGTGGAGGCCAGTTTTGCAAAGAATCATTAAATCCGGCTTGAATATGCTAACGGAAAGGGAGAGGAATTTAAGACAAATCCTGTTCCCTGCTTTCTGATCAAAATCTTTTAAATGAAAGAATTGCCATCAAATACTCTGGTATGGAATTTCTTGAAACTGCCTGGTTACTTTATTAGAGGGGGAAGCAGGCACTAACTGCAAAAGACTACCTTTGTTGTACCAGACACACAAGAAGAGATTTTCACCATTGCAGAGCTATTTATACACAGCCAGCTTCTGTGCTCAGTTCACACACACACACAACTCCCATTGATATCCGTGGAGGCTACAGACATGTGGCGGGAACAGAACTTGGCCCACTGAGCTGCAAGGCTTGGCATTCTTTTGCTCACTATGACAACTTCAGAACTGGATCTCTTAGCATATGAGCTCTCAGAGAAGAGTTCTTGATTTCTTTTTTCTTTCTTCCTCATTATCTTAGCCTTGCAATACAAAATGGAGACCGGGAAACTACCGGCCACCTTGGTTGCTTGCCTAGAGTACCCTGAGGGACTTGGAGAAACTGAGACCTTCTAAATTTTAGATTCAAAAACTTGACAAAGATCATTTCATAGAAGTGCCGTAGTCCCCAGGGTACAAGACTAAAGGTGTGGCTTCACAGTCACCCTGGAAGTAAAGGCAAAAGATGTCTTGAAACAGCTTTTGAACATATAAAAAAATGCTCAAGTCCCAAATTTAATTTACAAATGACATGTCCCAATAAATGTTTGAAATCTGCCACTAATGTGTCCCTTACATTCTTTCTTATAGAAATTGTTCCTTCTCTAGTCCCAAGAGATTCTGGTGGGGAGCAGCCAGACCCCTGTCCCCATTATATGGTTACATGTCAGACTAGGGAGTCAGGGTATCCGATTCTCTTGGACAGAAACATTGGTCCAGAGGTAGGCATATGAACCAAAGAACGATAATCAGTTATGCTACTTCACAGACTATAGAAGCACAGAAAAACTGAGACTCCTAAGATTAGGAAATGAAATCATACAAAAGTTTTAGCTCTTTGGGGACAGTATTCTACCACCTGGAGAAAACATGATAAATAATGAAACTAACAGAGAGGAGAGTAAAGTTATTAAAGAAAAAAACTTTTTTTGATCACATAATTTAAGTACCTGGACCCCGTCATGTCTGACTGGATTTCCCCAATATGAAAGAAAATAAATCCCTTTTTTTCTTAAAGTGGTTTGAGTCCAGTCTCCATAACGCATATCCTATAAAGATTCAACGAAAACAAAAAAACAAAAAAACCTCCTGTCAAATGTACCTTATCCATCCCATTCAAACACTCATATTTCAACAGGTCTACACATACTGAAACTTTCCTAAATAACCTCAGGGGAAATATGTCATTTTCAAATTACTATGGGTGCTCTGCATACTAAATATGACGCAAGGCACATTTCCATGTCTCCTCTCTATAGGGGAAGAGGAAGCCTTGTGGATATGCTTTGAGGAAGCAACTCATGGTCTTGGCTCTTGGCTCTTGGCTCTTGCCCAATGCAGCACCTGATGGAGGCTGAGCCCAGCATGTAGCCCCAGTAATGGATCTGGCAACAGGGAAAGTGTGTTACAGGGCTCCTTCCACTTGACCGGCTACCATCACTAAATCAGTTCTTCCCAAATTATTTGAGTGCCATTTTTAGAGAAAGGAACTGTCCGTGGTTGGTAGCTACCGACGCCACAATTTTCAGAGGAATGAATACCAAGGATGGAGGCATAGAGGATGGGATTTTCAGAAGTGTGGAAACCCAGAGGGAATGGGGTGTCTTCTGCCCTTGCGAAGTTGTACTGCTCAAATCATCCGAGACACAGAGGAAATGTGTTTCAGCCTTGATATACACGAATTGGAAAAACAGCTTACATAAACAGGTTTAGTTACCTTCATTTAGCATAGCAATGAATCCACACAGAACCTTAATAGTTTCTCTGTGCAGTAGATTTTCATCAGTCATCCAGAAATATGTGTTAGGAATAAATATCTGTTATCTACTTCTGAAGGAGTTTGATCATTGAAGAAATCGTTTGCTTTCAGCATGGTCTGATTTCTGGCATCCTTATCAATGTGTGTTTTCTCACATGTAATAACTTATTTTCCAGACACTCATCTTAATACTCCCATCCATATGCAGGTTACAGTATCCATTAGACACAGAAGTCTGTTTTACCACACACACACAAACACACAACAGAAAGCTAAAAAATGTTTAAGTAGTTTCACTCATCTAAGGGAATTTCAAACATTCATTTAACTGTAGGGGTAACGATATCAGGCAAGGCTCCAGTCGCCACTTATGCCTGTCATTTGCTGTAATTAAATCGTATTTGCATTATGTTTCTCTTCTATTTTAAAGTGCGCATTTATTACTGAGTAATAAGAAGGACCATTTAAAGAGGGCTTGCTATGTGCTATAACAAGCACCTTGAATACATTGTCTTACTGAATACTCAAACAGCATGGCACACATAAAGTGACCCCCATTTTGCAAACAAGAAAAACAATCCTCAGTGATAGGAAATCACCAAGCAAGTAGGATGGACTCCAAAGCCCTTTCTCATATATGCTAAGTAAATTTCAGTTACATTGATGTCTATTTTAATTGAGCTTTATATAAAAGGATCTCTAGGGCGCCTGGGTGGCTCAGTCGGTTGGGCGGCCGACTTCGGCTCAGGTCATGATCTCGCGGTCCGTGAGTTCGAGCCCTGCGTCGGGCTCTGTGCTGACAGCTCAGAGCCTGGAGCCTGTTTCAGATTCTGTGTCTCCCTCTCTCTGACCCTCCCCCATTCATGCTCTGTCTCTCTCCGTCTCAAAAATAAATAAACGTTAAAAAAATTTTTTTAAAGGATCTCTAAAGGCCAAAACCCTCTCTATGCGTGTAGTTACAAGCACAACCATCCCCTACCATTCTGCGTATTTTTCCTCAATACATTTCCCTTGAGTCAACACTGACCTACCCAACTGTATTATTTTTGAAATTCTTAACAGTAAAGGTATGTAGGAGAGGGAGGTTGAAGGGGAAGAGGAAGGAAGAGAGAAGCACACAGATTACAATGAATTTAGAAATCAAGGCAACTGTGACTCATGTTGAGTGACATTTCCCTGTCTCCTTCCAGTGCTGCCATCTGAGATGGACCTCTTGCAGGTTAGGTTGTAGGTTGCAGGTTAGGACCTCTTGTTAGGTTAGGTTGCAGTCTCACGACTTTACCCCCAGCACTCTTTTCCTACAAAGGAGTGAAGGCAGTGAACAGAAACAAGCCCTCTCATCCTTACTGACAGGTCGGTTTGGGTTTCATGTAATAAACTGTAACTATGCCCTCCTTCTCCCACTGATCTCCATGTTTACCACACCATTATAAGCAGATGACTCAGCTGCAAACCTCCTTTCTCTGCCCAGGAACAGCCCATTTCTTACTGGGCAATTTTAGTTCCCACTATTAAGAAAACACTTCCAGTAAGGACATGTATTGCCTGATGAGAATTCCTGAGAAGCAGCATGGCCCTCGTGTACAGGACAAGGGATGTAGCTATTCCTTTGTGATGTCTAATGCATTGCAAAGGTAAAGACAAATCCCGTTCACGTCTTTCTCCTCATGTGAAGATTTTTTTTTAATGCTTGAAAAAAATGCTTGAAATCTTGCCCCACAAAAGAACATTTGAGTCAGATCTGTTTAATCTGATAATCATGTATGTTCATTAAAAGTTACAAGATAGGTTAATGTTTGTTAGACTGAAATGTTGGAAATAAAGATTAAAACTCCTTATACATAGGGGTGCCTGGGTGGTGCAGTCGGTTAAGTCTCTGACTCTTGGTCTCGGCTCAGGTCATGATCTCATGGTTCATGAGTTTGAGTCCCACATCAGGCTTCTGTGCTGACAGTGCAGAGTCTGCTTGGGATTCGGTCTCTTCTTCTCTCTGCCCCTCCCCTGCCTGTGCATATGTTCTCTCTCTCTCTCTCTCTCTCTCAAATAAAAAAAAAGTGAAAAAAAAACCAAACTCCTTATAAGTATAAACTGAAGTTTTCCATGGTTATTTATGTTATTATATAAAAAAATAACAAAAAAGTGCTTTTATTCATTTGAGGAGGTAGCTGGTATTTGCTAGAAAAGGAGAACTACCATATAATTAACTGTGTCAAAATGTTTTCTTTGTTCACAGTTAATCTAACTGCAGCTGCTAGGAGGCAGAATGCATAAATATGACTGTGTACTTTTAATTACAGAAAATGACAGGCGTAAGTTGTGACTGGAGCCTTGCCTGATACTGTTATAGGCGAAAATGTTGCTCAGAGACTCATTGAATTAATAAGTAACCTTTTGTTTTTTTTGGTATCAAAATTTTATAGATGTTAACGGCAACTAAAATAAAACAAAAATTCAGAATTTTAATCAGCCAAAAGAAATTTAAATACAATCCGAGTAACATATATAGAGAAATCATGGCACACAGTAACCAACTTTATGCCAAATAATATCTCATGCATGGGACTCTATCTTGGAGAAAGAAATGTTCCACATCTGTAAATTTTCTAAAGATACCTTTAAGAATTAAATCATTTTTTTCCCAATTTTCCTCTCCATTCTATACAAGGAAGTTACTTTCAAATTAAATGTTTATCCTAGGTGCTCTATTTGCAATGAAGAAAAAAATGTTTCCTATTTGATGTTTTTTTTTGTTTTCGACAGTATGTGGCAATGCCCATAAATGGAAAGATGTCTATCCCTGGGCCCTGGAGTTCATTTTCCTCTAAATGTTTAGGTCTATGAGATAGTACTGACTAGAAACGAAGCAGCACTTTCTTCCTTATGACATTGCTCTCCTTATCTGCCTTTCATAGCTGAATGGTACAGCGAGCAGAATGTACACTAGGCTTTACATCAAACATGTTGTATCATCCTCGTAACACTAAACAAACACTTAAAATCTCTCTGACTATCTGTTCATTCTTCTATGAGGGTGAGATGGGATAATTCATGTTTAAATCTTAAATACAGTAGTTGCTGGAAATGGTATTTTAAAAAATTTCTTTCCTATGATTATTTTTTTAAATCATGTTTTCCTTTACATGTCTTTTCTCTTTTCTGTATAATGTTAGGCAGAGAGGGGGTGCGGTTTGGGTTAGAGAGGGTTCAGGAGTCATGGTCAAGGCTGTGCATGAGTGCTGTTTTTAAGCTTTCTTGTTGTCTTCATTCCACTGTTTATCCCTCTACTCATTCACTGTGGGGGTGGCTGTCACCTTGGTGACAGCAGTTTTGTGCAGCACATGTGGTGTGAACACCGGCCTGGTGCAGAGTATAAACAGGTTCTGCTGTCTCAAGTAATTCACTATAAGCAGATAAGCGATTGCCTTTGTTCTCTTAGCTGCTCTGCTGCTGAAATACACTAATAATAGAACATGTTCGTTGAAATTGTGCCTCTCCATCTCTAATTACTGCATGCCAACATATTCTGACTGCTACTGTCAACAACTGATGGCTGTGGGTGATTGTTTTAGATTGCGCCCAAGGGGGTTCTTCTACTCACTCTGCCTTCCATAGCGTGCACACTTACTTGACTGGCTCATTTCAATATGCCGGATGGCTTAAATGAAATAAAAATGAACATTAAGAAAATATTTTCAGACCAGCAGATGTTTGTTGTGGATTGACTCTGTTTAAGGGAAAATGGAGCAGTCATAGAATGAAGACAGTCTGTTCATTCTTGAGTTCACCTTACCTGATGTTGGTGAGGACAGTTATTCAACTCCGTCCTTCCCCTATCTGCTCCCCCAAGTCTCCACACATTTCAGACCAGGCCTGAAACCATGACCTGGCTTCCTTCCTGCTGCAAGCAGTCAACTTTACTCAGTAGGCTTCAAGGTCTTAGACAATCTCTAATCCAGTTTCCAAGGACCATCAATGGAAGGAGCTCCACGCTAAATGAATTATACAAGTTCTCAGGGTAGCCAAAGCAGAGACAGAACAAAAATCCAGGTTTCCCATCTGTTGATCTCATATACTTTCTGCCTCACATCATTGCATCTTTTACCGGTTAGTTCATGTCACTGATGTTGCTGATAAAATGTGAACAGAAGTTGTTGATGAAGGTACAAATCCCAGGCCAACATGGAAAGTTTATCGCTGCCAGAACTTCTGTTCAGTTTTAGTCACATCTGCTTGGGATTTTATGCTCAGTTGACATGCATCTTCTAAAAGACCCTTGGTATTTTGCGTCACTTTCATTTACTCCTTCCTGATACATCTTATGGAAGGAGATTAAAATGATCATGTACCTTGCATGGACTTACACACTCAAAGTTGAATTTTAGGTGCATCCGGAATTTGCTCAAATTCTGTAATATAAAACCTCCGTTGAAACTGGGCTGTCCTCCAGAGCAAGTTTGCTGTAAGTGAGGTACAAGAACAACATGTATTTTCCAGAAGATCCAACCTGCTATTTCTGAAAGGAAGAATATATTACCCCTAGTATATTTACTAGAGGCAGATTGTATTTTTAATAGAAAGGGGAGGGGTAATTAACAAATTATAATACTGATTCTCATCCATGGATGAACTTAGATATATTTTGCATTGATTTAGGCATTCTTTCAGGCCCTTCATGATTGTTTTACTAATTTTCAATGCCTTTGATTTATTCTCAGGTATTAAAATATTTTGGTTGCTGTTGATCATGTTTCTGTCCTTTGTTTTCATTGATTTATTGGAACAGAGTTGATTTTTATGTTGATCCTGTGTCCGGCATCACTGCAGAACTCTCTTATTAGCTCAGTTTGTCTTTCCATTTTCTAACCTCATCTTGTACCATGCCCCTCCCCCACCATTGCTTTAATCACACTGACCTTAAATAGTTCCTAGAACTCCCCAAGCATTTTCCTTACTCAGAGCCTTTGTTCTTCCTGTTTCCTGTGCCTTCGAATGTTCTTCAAGTGATCAGCTCATTTTCCTTTATCTTTCAAGACTCCATTTAAAAATCAACATATTCAAAGAGGCTGTTTCTGACTCCACCATCGGAAGTGGGCTCTCCTTCATCCCTTTTCTAAAATCACCAACATCATGTTTATATTCTTTGTAAAATGAATCACAAGCTGGAAACATTTTATTTACTTATGTATTTACATCAAAATATGAGTTTCAGCAGGGAAGGAACTTATCAGTGTGGCTCACTCTTGTCTTCTCTGCAGCTAGAATAATGCCTGTCTGACAAACAGTGGCTACTCAGAACATGTAAGAATAAAGAGAGATCTGAGGTTAATGATAGAAGATTCTGGGTTATAGCATAGAAGATACATTTCCAAGCATATAATAATATACTTTATATCCATTGTCAAAAGACACAAATAATATAAAATCATAATGAATATTCATGACAAAGAAAAATGGCAAAATTTTCTGTTCCCAGTACTGTTCAAGGTAGTATGCAGGAACAACCAAAAAAAAAATCATGTTATTGGCCACTAGGATTTAAACAATTTGTCATCTTGTTAGTCATATTCATATGTTTTAACCTATAACATATAGGTTAAAAGCATAAACCAATACAAAAAAACTTATGAAAAATATCCAATAGTTTGGCAATCACTTGCTTCAGAAACTCAGAACAGTGAAGAATGGGACTTTGTGGTCAAGCTTCATTAACAGAGGGTTCTATTAATGAACCTTAAATCTGCCATAGGAAAGAAAAAAGTTATTCCGATGTGTCAAATAAATGGGTCAACTATCAGTAGTACAGCTGGTTTTGTCAAAGAGCACAAATGAGTGAATGAGTTAAAAAAAAAAAGTTATGTGGATATTTGGCAAATGTAAAAGAACAAAATTCTTGAAGTTTTGTCACCATGTGGATGCTGTGCTGTGTTCTGATATACAGTATTGCCCCTAATGTTCAACTGTATATCAAACTTCTATGTGGAGAATAATTCCCCCTTCATTATCCCTCCTCTCATACCAAGCTCCTCGGGAACGGCATAATTTAAAAGCACAAACTATCCCAGGGACCTCATTTATGGGGACATTTCCATGTCTGTGTGTGTTGGTATTACTGGAATACTGCCACACTATCACTGCATCCCATTCTCCAAGGTTCTGAAGCATCCCTGAAACTCACTGAGGTCTCTGGATTCACCAGGAACTGTGAAAGATATCAGCAGCTATTGAGAAAACAATGCAAAATGAAGTGTAACCCTGGTTGGACAATAAATAGGGAATTGGGTGCTGAGTCCATATACATCATCCTTGGTCACGCATCGAAGCTAAATATCAGGTTTTGTACAGCAGTGTCGCATTTATTTTTATTTTATTTTACAAATGCAATGCCATTCCACTATTAAAAGCCCAACTATTCTTAAATGCTTCTAAATATATTTTATCTAAGTATTTATGTTAGATTTACTCTGAATATATCAGGCCTTTAGAGAAAAAACCTGATATTTACAAAGTATTTTCTCAGATTAATGTATCTTGTTATCATATGCCCTTTCTTCTGCGATACAGTTGATAAAATTTTAAGAGTTCATTAGAAAATAAATTGGGAACTCGGAGTGAGGCCTAGTAAATTAGGAACCAATACAACAAAAGTAATGACCTCTTAATCTAGAAGTAGCTTCAACTATAATATAAATTCTAGTTCCAAAAAATGAAATTATGACATGCGTGTTCAACAGGTATTAATAAATTACATGAAATCTTTTTATAATCTGAGTTAAGTATTCTCATTATTATAAACTAATACACACAGCTTTCTAATTCCAAACTGGGAAAGCTTACCCTATTTACCAAAATATTTTCAATTAAATTATTTTAAAACTTTACATATATATTTCTATTATTACTTGAGCTTTTCAGTGTTAATTATTTAAACTAATCTTGGAACATCTTGCAAAATATGATTGGAATGAAACTTTCAGGAAGGAATAGCTATAAATTCAAGATGGTGGAAATTTAATTTCGATGCTGACCTTGAGTACGTCTAGGAGGAAAATTGGAATTCTCTTAACAAAATAAACCGGAGTTTAGTTTCTGTATGGAATGGAGTTTGAAATGAATATGGAATGAAAGTAAATATTTAGAAGATTAATTCCTTGAGCTTCCTCAATATCTTAGTTTTGCAAGACTTGGAAACTATCTTCTCCAGGGACAAAAGAAAGTAATTACCTCTCCTCCACATGGTGTTTAATCATGCTCTATTTTTCGAAGAGCAGCTGTGCAACCCTGGCCAGGCTACAAATTAAACACACCTCCTTCAACTTGCCTAGATTTAAAAGATAATGAATATGTTGGGTGACAGAATCTGAATTCCAAAAGATTTTAATAGGCTGGAGCTATAGGCTGAAAATAAGATGAAAGTCAAAGATAAGTGTAAGATCTTACACTTGGGTCCAGGAAACCAGTGAGCAGACTCAGGGTGCAGAAGATATGGCTTAATAGCAACACAATAGCAGAGTGGATTAGAAAACACAACATTTAGAAGCTTTATTTGACAAAAAGCTAAATATGAGATAGTGGTTTGATCTGATTAGCAAAAAATTTAATGTGACTCATACTACGTAAGTAAAAGGATTCATAATTTAGGGTTGATAAACAAAAAATAATTGTGATGGATTAAGGCCCTTTGCAAACAAATGTGATTACTGCTCATTTAAAGTTTCTTCAAACCAAGACCCAAAGGTCTGCATTGACATCATGTTCATTCTACTAGTTTTACTGAAACTTGAAGAGCTCCCCTTATGACAGAATTCACAAACTTGTGGGCACTTGGTGACACCGGACTATTATGTATATAAAATATTTGCATATACAACACACATCAGTTAGTGAAACTGGCAGCAGCCAAAATGAGATGACAACAGAGAACCATCCATTTCGCTAATGGCACTTATTAAATCTACTTTACTTTTAGAATTCTGGAAAACTCTGAAACTGACCGTTGCACAATACAGAAGGAAAAGTATGATCTCCCCCAAAATCACAAAAAGACATATGAGATATTTTTGAGGATTCACTCCAGATCATAAAGAGTGCACCATGATGCAAGTGCCAGGAGATAAAATAAACCTCTAAGCATATGTAAAAGAGCGAGGTTATCAGTATCTACGTGAATATTCATTATTACAGAACTGGTGCATTTCCCCGGTGGAAAAAAGTGTTTTCTTGGCTTCTCTCTCTACAAATAAATCACTACAGTAAAAGCTCTCAAAGGAATGTCAGGTGGGTATTCTGGAAATATTTACCATAATTGATTTCTGTGG
The DNA here is from genome assembly GCF_018350215.1 of Panthera leo. Lineage (NCBI taxonomy): Eukaryota > Metazoa > Chordata > Mammalia > Carnivora > Felidae > Panthera > Panthera leo. Next base: position 48,532,480 of record NC_056685.1, read on the forward strand.
GTTTCTAAATGCTTTAGTCCAAAACCTCATTTATCAACTTTGTCTATTTCATTGTAATTGCAGAATTTTCTATTACTATATGCTGCCAGATCAAGTCAGTGCTGACACAGGAGCTCTCATGTTGGAAGGAGGGGAGCACATTCCCACACACCAGCCTAGCAATCCGGGCTCTTGACTGTAATTAAACTTACGGGGGAGTTATCCTTGTCTGATGGGGAAGGAGGCGGCTGATTTGTAGGATTCATTAAGTTTTAGCAGCCATGCTGAATACCTGCATGAAAACTTTCTCTGAATTTTTGAAGCCTGCACACATTTGGCTGAATAAGAAAAGATTGAATGATTTTGTTCTGCAACAGTGGCACGTAGTATATTGCTCAGCCGTACTCTTGAATCCTAGAATCACTGGTCCCATTAATTGAATAATATAAACATGCTCTTTGAAGAGACTGATATACCAAATTTTGCTATTCTAATACCAATTCACTGTAGTTAGAGATGTCTGGCCTGGGATCCCGAGACAGTAACATTTTCAATGGGTTGGTTACTAAATCTCTTGACTTCTGCATTTGGACCTATTCTTTATCTTTATCCTTTATAGTTATCCCTTTCTGGACTTGACTTATTTTTCCTTTGCACAGTTAAGCTTTGTCCCTGCTCTGCCTCACTTCCCCAGCTTTGACCATTTGCTTCTATCTTTGCCAAAAATTTTGAGTCTAATTTTGATTATACTGCTTTTTCTACACTGAATACACCCCCTTAGCCCCAGTGGTGGTCTTGAGGAACCCTGATCCTGGATGCCCTTGTCTCTTACCCTTCTTCCACCCACTCACCCCTCCAATTGTCCAAATTTGGCCAATTCACATGATCATTTAATTTATGTGAGTATTAAATAAAAGTTGAGAAAACTTTATTTTCAAAAAGTAAACACCATTCAGACTTCTGAATACTCCTGTCTGAAATGTGTTCAGATCCTTTGGAATTCAAAACTATGCTCCTTGCCACATGGTTTTCCCTTTGCTTGATGAGAGACTATGGCTTTAAAGTAATGAAAAGCCATTTCAGTATAGATCTTCTAAAAATGACTTTACCATAGGTAAATGGGACAGATGGAAGTTGTGTTTTATCTAAATAATACATTTACATTCAAGAAAAAGACTATTTAAGGAAAATGTATTAAGCACGATACAACCCCAAATAGCTTCAAGTAGCTGAGCAGACCCCTAGGTGGTGAGATTCACTTCATGTTCGTTCTCACTGAGTCCAGGTTCCACCAGATAGTGGCAAAACCCCACAAGCTCCACTTGCTGACTGGTACCCCCCACTCTCTCAAGCTGCCATGGCTACTCCAGAAAGTTTCCCTCTCCATGGAAAATGGCAAGTGCCAAAATTTTGACTTTTGGGTATGTCATGCGGTGACTGCTAATTTTGCCCTTTCAGTAAAAAGCGCGGAAAGATTTCCGCACAGAGTCTGAGACAAAGTCGAGAGAAGGAAAGGAAAAGAAACAGAGTCCTCAGGGTAAGATTTCAGGGGAATTAGATTTTTGTTGCCTTTCCTATCTCTACCTGTCTTTGATCTCTGGGCTGCTTATAATAATTTGACTACCTAGTCCTTCTCACACCTTCTTTACTGTTTCTTGTGTTTTATTAACTCTATCTTTTAACTCCCAAATTTGGCCTTTATTATGATCCTCATCTTAACAGAGGAAGAAGTTGAGGAACAGCGAGATAAGGTCACAAGGCTAATAAGTGGTGAAGCAGACCATTAAGCTACACTGCCTCCAGAGAAATCTAAAGGTAGTAGTCTGAACTAGAGTTCACAGTGGTGCAGAACAAAATTAGTTCAGTGTATTCATTTTTTTCTGACTTCCCTTATTACAGGGTATGTGAGACTGCCAATAAACTAACATTATTTAAACCTGCAATACAGAAGATGTTGAAATACTTGTCTCATTTAGACCCAGTTTCTGTGTTCTGGATTTTTCCGTGGCTATAGAAACGTTACTGTGGAGTATTCTTTGGAGGTATAAAACATCTTTTTACTTATCTGAAATATTCTATCAAAAATAAAAAAAAAAACCGAGAAGTTCCTTTTTCTCCATTCCATCGACAAAGAACATCCTCTTCAACCTGACTAGGTTGCTCACAAATGCATGTCCTCAGACTAATGTGCCCGAAACTGGGCTTCTCACATTCTCCTGCCAAACCTGCTCTCTTGCAATTTTCCCATCTCAGTTGGTGGCAATTGAATCCTCCCCCTTGGCCCAGGTCTCACATTTTGGATCATCCTTGACTCCTTCCATGCTCTCAAACCCCACAGTGCCCAGTCCTACATTGAATGAGATGAAACAGGCGGAATGTTCTTTCTCTTGGTGGACGGCTGTGGTTATAACCAAGCGCTCTAAGCCAAGCCTGCAGTGGATGGAGCCGGAACTCACTCTGCCCCAGGCAACAACACCTGTCCTTCCTCCCTTTTTTGGGTCTAAGGGTGACGGAAGAGGCAATAAAGACTGCTTCCTTGACTCAGGTAGTCCATCAATCAATGAATCAATCATCTGAACATATCCTAGGAAAACACATCGATGGTTTCATTTCTCAATCAGAGGCAAAGTGCTTGCAACCAGCCCATCATGATCTGGACACCTCTTACCTTTTGGACCCTAGGGTAGTGCCCTGCTCTACATGTGGCTCTTCTGTTCCAGTCACGGTCTTTGGCTGTTCTTCCAGTGTGCCTGGTAGAAGCTTTGCCCCAGCTCTTCTCCCTACCTCGAATGTCCCCTTGCACCTCCTCTCTGCTCAGCAGTGATCTTGCCATATTTGGCTGGTTATTCAAATGTTACCTTCTCAGTGAGACTCTCCTGGCCACTTTATATAAGGATTTAGTTTAATATGCCCTCATTGCTTTCCTTCCCGCACCTTTCCTTGCTTTACTTTCCTCCTTAGCACTTCTGCCATTAAAGCACTATACAGCTTATCTATTGGTCCTATTTGTTGACGGTCTATTTCTACAATGTAAGCAGGCATGTTTGTCTGCTTTAAAAACTGCTGCATCCTCAGCACCTAGAGTAGTACATAGCCCAGAGCAGAACTCAAACAAATACTGTTAAATGAATATGTCGTTGGAAATGAGTGAATAACTGTCAGGAAGTATAGATACATATGAAGTCTGTTAATGAGCCTGGATTTATGCTCTAGGTTTAGATCTCCATCATATTCGTTTCTCTGAAAACATGTCTCCTAAGATTAAGCACTGAGAGTTAGAAGTCGTGTAATTCTTGCCTATTGTTACACCTTTAGTTTGTAGAAGTAGTTAAGTAACCTGGTGTATTTCTGAGATGACAAAGAGGGTTGTCCCTTGTTTGAAAATAAACCGTATCTGCCGTGGGGGGTTGGGGTGCGTGGGAGGGAAGAGGACACAGATAACAAACTCACACTCTCCTCTATGGGCAACCCCCTTGGGGGCTGTGAAATCCTGGGGAAGGGCAGCACTGAGATGGCAAATTCTGTCTCACTAAAGAAGCCTGCCAGATGGATGAAACTTAGTTTGCCAATTTAGTGCTTCATTAATTCTCTAACCACCCTGTGGGTGTGAAGGGGACTGCTGTACATTTTAAAAGGAGTTTTAATTGGGTTTTCAGTCAAGACAGTTTCTGTAAAACGAAAATTAAGAGGAGAATTTTGGAAAGGTTGGAAATTGGAAGGGTTCAGTGAACACGTAATCTGCAATAAGAAGGAAGATTTCTTTGAGTTTGTGTCTATTAACGAGACACACCCCATAATTAAAAACAACTCACAACTGAAAAGGTGTGACAGGGAAGAAAGTAGTCAATTTTTTTTCCTTGACCGGAAAGTCTTCAACTTGAACTCTTTCTCATTTACCTGCTCTTATCGATATGCCAATAACTGAAGGTACAGAGAGAGCTTAGTGTAAACCTACCAGGTAAGATGTGAAATCTCTGTATAGCCTCATGGCCTATTTAAACAATTCATCCAATTTTATCTCCTTTGAAAGACTTCCTAAATTGGAAAAAAACATGATGGATTAGGTTAGTTAAAATATTCTACTGGAATTCCTGGATTATAAATTTGACAACCTAATATAGACTGTAGCTCATGTCTCTTTCCTCATTAGTTCACTGGTTACACCAAAACTGCTTATGCAATGAGAAGTGATTTCCAGCCTCTAAAGTTTCCTTACATATTATATTGACAACACAGAATCTGGAAAATTCTTACGAGTGAAAATTGAGGGTTACCCATCAATAATAAAAATTTAAGTCTGTTTCTTCCTCAAAGATTAAGATAGGTATATATGTTATTTTAGTTATGTGACACATGTTTTAGCAGTTCTTTGAGAAAAATTCTTGTGGACAAAGCCTTTGCATAAATTGAGATCTTCACAAAAATTAGTATAAGCATTTCATATATTTTAAAGAAAAATTGGAATGTTTTCCACCCTGTTGTTTTGCATTCCTAAAGTTCCAACCTCCTTTATGTTTCAATTCATCAGTGATTAAAAAATGACAATAAGCAGCAAACAACTCTATGAATAGCAACCTCAACTCTGTCATAATGCATTCAGTGGGAAAAAATCTGTAATACCAAAATAAATCCCAAAGTGGTTGAAGTCTTAAATGCAAATTAAAAGTGTAAAATGATTTTTAAAAATAATATTGAATATTAGTTTAATTATATCATGTAGAGAACTTCTCAAAACATAATTCTAAGTTTAGGCATGAATTTTTTTTTTTAACTTTCAGTATGTTTGATTTTATTATAAATAGATTTAAAAGCTAAGCTATACATGACTGACAGTAGTCTTAATTTTGTATATTCTTGATTTTTGTAATACATAAAGATTTTTGCAAATCAATTAAGAAGAGGAATACTTTGATAGAAAAAATAAGCAAAAGAATTAATTGGCAATTCCAAAAAAAGTACAAATTGGACAAAAGCACAAAAATCCTTAGTGAATATTACCGAAATTTATGAAGAAACTTTGGAATTTCTTCATAAGAAAATGTGTATTCTATTTTCCTTGGATAGGATGTTTTATATATATATATCTTTTAGAACCATGTATTCTGAAGTATGCTTCACGTAAAAAATGTTCTTGTGGGAAAAAATAACTTTAACTAAAGGTACTCATTTAAAATAAAGCATATTAGGGGCGCCTGGGTGGCTCAGTCGGTTAAGCGTCCGACTTCAGCTCAGGTCACGATCTCGCGGTCCGTGAGTTTGAGCCCCGCGTCGGGCTCTGGGCTGATGGCTCAGAGCCTGGAGCCTGCTTCCGATTCTGTGTCTCCCTCTCTCTCTGCCCCTCTCCCGTTCATGCTCTGTCTCTCTCTGTCTCAAAAATAAATAAACGTTAAAAAAAATTTAAATAAAATAAAATAAAATAAAATAAAGCATATTAGATGGGAGGTTAGTTGGAGGTTGGGCGAAATAGGTAAAGGGGATTAAGACTACACTTGCCATGATGAGCACTGAATAATGTATAGAATTGTTGACTCACTATATTGTACATCTGAGACTAATATGTGAACTGTATGTGAACTATACTGGAATTAAAATAAAAACTTAATTAAAAAAAATCAGGCACAGGGGTGCCTGGGTGGCTGAGTCAGTTAACCGTTCAACTTCAGCTCAGGTCATGATCTCACGGTTCGTGAGTTAGAGCCCCTTGTCGGGTTCTGTGCTGACAGCTCAGAGTCTGGAGCCTTCTTCAGATTCTATGTCTCCCTCTCTGCCCCGCCCCTGCTCATGTCCTGTCTCTTTCTCTCTCTCTCAAAAATAAATAAACATTAAAAAAATTTTGGGGGGGGGGCACATGTGAAAAAATCCACTGTTTTGCCTTTCAGGGTCACAAAAAGATAAAAATAAATCATAAGTCTCTTTGTTGGCAGTGACGCAGGCAAGATTTCTATAAACTTCTTAAGAGCAAGTGGCATTAAAAACCAAAACACACAAAAACAGGCATACATTTCATCCAGTAATTCCATTTAGGAGTCTATATGTATGGAATTAATCAAAGATGACACAAAGCCTTTGTCAAAGATAAGTGCAATGATACGTATGAAAAATGGTCGTTGAAGCACTACTTGGAATGTTAAAAAACTGAAGAAGGCTACATTTCCAACAACCAGAGATTGTAAATTGTGACATATTCATACTTGGTAAGCAAAGACAATACTGCTGCATAAGATACCATCCAACCTGTAAAATGTTGATGATATGTTGTGAAATAAAAAAATAAATGGGATGTTGATTGTGATGCAGATTATAATATGGATAGATCTTCACCAAACTGCTCATATTAGCTTTTTCAAGTTGGTGATATAATGATTTTTGAAGTTTTATGCAATGAGTATTATATTTATAATTAGAAAGAAATGATATCTTGTAAAAGTTTTAACGCTTTACAACCAGCAAGTAATTTCTTAATGTAAAATAAATAGAAAAACCTCAAGCTTACATTTTTTAAACACCTGATTATAGGAGAATAATAATCCTCAGACATTCACTAAGCCTGTCATATATTATACGTACGTGTTTGTGATTTTATAATAATTAATATATAATAAACATATACAATAATTTAATAATTAATAATAAATTAGCTCTTAGTTTAATAATTAATAACAAATATTGCCAGTTAATATTAACAGACTATATTATTAATATTGTTAATTAATAATTTAATTGTGAGTAAATTATAATACATTTATTAATTTATAATAAATTTAAATAGTATTTTAAGGGACGTCCACTTTGCAAAATTCTTTAAATTATGAGCTCCTTTAAAATACATGCTGTTCACTAAACATTCCTTAAAAATTCTGTGTGATATATTAATGGTTTCTGCCTTCTTAGCATGTTGGGATGCAATTTAGAATGTGAGATATCCAGGGCTCCTGGGTGGCTCAGCCAGTTGAGCATCTGACTTGCCTTCAGCTCAGGTCATGATCTCATGATCGTGAGACATGAGATGGAACCCAGTCAGGCTCCGTGCTAAGTGTGGAGCCTGCTTAGGATTCTCTCTCTGCTCCCTCCCCCCCCCCCCCCCCCCGCTTGTGTGCTCTCACTCTCTCTCTCTCTCTTTCAAAATAAATAAATAAATGTTTTTAAAAAATAAAATAACAAAAATTGAGATCTCTGATTAACATGAATCTTGGGGCCTAAGCAGAACAAGGTAGATAGAACTTCACTTTTTTCTCTCTATATATAGCAGGACCCATTTGTACAGAAATACCCCATTCTACTTCCATAATGCTTTTTATGGGACGGTCTCTAACGTCCATTATGGAACTAATTAGGAAACTCCTTACTATCGTTAAACCCAACCCCTCTGGTTTGACCACAACTGCTATATAGCAGTGAAACACAATTTGATAGCTCCTTGTCTGTTTTAAAGGAGGAAGTAATGAATAACTTCCCTAATTAAAACCACTATGATTTGGTGGGATTTTATTTTTCTTTAACAGGGAGGACAGGATAATTACACAGATTGGAATGCAGCCAAACAGTAAAGCTAACTGCTTGAAAGTGAAATACCGTGCAAGGACTCAGCTTCCTTAATAAGCTGTTCGGTGTGGGGGATGGGCACAAGACATGTACTCAGGACTTTCCCGAGTGGCTTGTGAATTGAATCTACCCCTGAAGATAACCTAGATATAGATTTTTAAATATAAAACTACAGTAAAACTTTGGTTTGCCAGCATAATTCGTTCTGGAAACATGCTTGTCATCCAAAGCACTTGTATATGAGAGGGAATTTCAAGAACCATGGTCTCAGTTGTGATCATGTGATGTTCAGCATCACATACTACTCGTAGTGCAAGATGTTGCTTGCTTATCAAGTTAAAATTTATTGGAAATGCTTGTTCATCTTGTGGAACACTCTCAGAACAAGTTACTTGCAATCCAAGGTTTTACTGTACTCCGTGTTCCTTGGTAATTTAGCCTAAGAAATAAGTAGACTGTCTTATCAGTGCCCAAGATTTTCACAGGCAATGCTGCAAAGGATATTATTTTGTGCTGGGTTCAGACTAAGACTGGTATAGGCAGGTGGACCATCTTTATTTGTCAGTTGATTAATTAGAGTTGGTTTTGAGTCAGTTAATGACATGACTGTCACCAGGGCAAGTAGGAGTGTAAGTTTATAGGACAGGCAGTAATTAGTGTCTCCAGATGTTTTACATGAAATCTAGTTAAAACACATGGACAGAATCAAAACAGAAGCAATTACAGTACCTATGAGAAACTGCTACCACATTCGGATCCATATCTAAAATGCTAAGTGGGCACAGAGGGGCTTCATAGAAACAAACATAATTATGGAGCATGACGTTGAACATGGGCTTTGCTGCCTTGGACTGTGAATACTGGCATGGTGATGACAAATTGTCTTGTGACAAATACACAATAGGACAGAAGGAGAAAGTAATTTGGGTGCTGAGATCGGCATCACAGTGGGGGCCCACAAGAGCAAATCTTTACCGGTTGTTTTATATCATTTCATACAAAAGGATGTTTTGGAGAGGCAGAGAGTAGGAGGGGTAGAAATTGAGAGATATCTAAAGTTTCCCAAAGTCTATTTTGAACCTATTCTTAATTTCAGCAGTACTTTTTCATCTTTTTTTTCCCCACCCACTCGACTATTTTATGAGTGTAACTTATTTTCAAATTCTTCTAGTTCCTTGTTGAGGGCAATGTGTATCTGTCAAAAATTAAGGGTACAGTTAAAGAGGTTAAAATAAAAATAGGTGAAGTAGTATTTATTCAAAGTGTAATTATCAAACACTTATTATGCACAAATCATTTTATGTATCATAGTAACTGACATTTAATTAGCACTCAGTAAATTTCATCTTTCTTGTTTACTACTAAGGATAAATTCTCTCAGATACAAGAATGTTAAAAAATATAGAAACAATAATTATAAACAAATGTAGTATGAAATTCTAGGAGAAGAATTTTTTTATCTGTGTTCCAGAAAGATCTTAAGGATTCAGGCCAATGAATATATTAGGAACAGTGTATATTTTTGTACTCACATGTGTATATATTTTATAGAAAGTGAGAATCAATACTATTCATCATTCTTTTTCAAAGACTCAATCACTACAAAAATGCAAAGAACAATTGGTTGAAGGAAGAGAATGAGGATACCAAATAAGCTAGAGAACATGTTGATTGATACAGACATTTGTTAATAATTGCATCTGGAAAATATTTTAAAAGATTGTATATTTATTTCCTGCTTTTGGAATGGCACAGAACAATTCTAAGACAAGACTAATATCCATTGGGAAGACTTCCTTTTCCCAAATAGAAACTGGGTCATTAAAATATTGGGAAGGGAATAGGTAAAAATAAGAGCTAATGAAGGGACTTGGAATGTCTGGGATATTAGAGTCAGTCCACTCCTTCATAAAAGCAATGAAAACATGGGAGAAAAAATCATACAAATCAACTTTTTCAGAATTCTAAAAATTAACCGAAGACTTGTAACAATCTTGAGGAGTGTTTATTCCAAAAAAATAAATTGCTGAACCTCAGTAAGAACAAGATTTATGGCTCTTAAGCTTGACCTACCCCATGCCCTTCTCCCGAGTTCTACAGTGGCCTTGTAAAACAATAGCCTCAGAGCCATGAAGCATGAGGGCAGGCTGGCCAAATTCAGAGTTCCTCAAATGGCTCCATCCCCAGAGCATTATCACTATTTGATCTGTCTCAAAGCTTCTTGGAAAATCTTTATTCAAAAGGCATTGTCATTATTTGACCTGATCAGAGCTCAAAAGCCTACCTCCAGGGTGTATGTGGAAAACAACCAACAAAGATTATTTGATATCACAGGCACTTACAGCATCAGTTGGGGCAAACAAGAGCCTGGACAGAAAAATAAAAGGAGATGTTCCTTGGGGTCTTTGAAAAGATCTGATATATTACCAGGGATTTGGAAGTCCACATATATTAGCAGGGCTTTGCGCATGTGAGGAAAACCCAAAAGTGCCCCAATCTCTGATCTCTGGTTGGTCTTGAGGCCCTGTACAAGCAGGAAGTAAAGGCAAAGGCAGAATTATACATTGCCTGAGCATTACTGGAGTTCCAGAACACAAATAAAGTTCCTTGAGAAAGGATAGAAGACTTACTGGCTCAAGGCATTTAGGAAAGTATCTGACCAATCATTTCCTGACCACTTAGTTAATAATAGACTTCAGTGGCTGACCACCACAGGGAATACAGACTTTTCAGAATTAGTCCCGGAAAGTCACTAAACAACCCCCACCCCGATAAAGAGATAAATCCAGCAGCAATAACAATAAAAACTAACAACAACACATCATGGGGAAGAGACCTGAATTCCAGTTTTGCCACGTTATATGTTCTCAAATATACACTTTCCAAGAGGAAAATTATGGTTCAAACACAGGAAAAAAGTTATAAATAGAAACTGACCCTAATGGGACCCAGATTTTAGAGGTACTAGACAAAAATTTTAAATTAGCTATTATTAATATATTCAAAACTGAAGAAAATCATGTCTAAAGAATTAAAGGAAAGTATGACATTGATGCTTCACCAAATAAAGAATATCAATAAAGGAATTTAAAAAATGTTTTTAAGAACCAAATAGAAATTCTAGAATTGAAGGTACAATGACTGAAATGAAAAATTTACCAGAGGGGTTTACCACAGATTCAAGCTTGCAGAAGAAAGAATTGGAAAATTTAAAGGTAGCTCGATTGAGATTACCCAGTTTAAGGAACAGAAAGAAAAATGTCTGAAGACGAATGAACAAGATCTCAAGGAGCTGTGGGACACCATCAAGCATACCAACATACGCAAAATGGGAATCCCAGAGCAGAGGAGAGAGAGGGAGGGGCAGAAACAATATTGGCATAAATCATAGACACAAACTTCCCAAATGTAATGAAAAGCATCTACCTATACATCTAAGAATCTTAAATTTTAAGTAAGGGAAAGTCAAGGAGATCCACATTTATTCAGTCTGTCAAAAGACAAAGAAAGAATCTTAAAATCAGCAAGAGGAAAATGGTTCACCGTGTATAAGAGATTCTTAATAAAGCTAACAGCTGACTTCTCATTAGAAACCAGGGAGGCAAAAGACAATGAGATGAACATTCAAAACGCTGAAAGAGAGATGCCTGGGTGGCTCAGTCGGTTAAGCATCCGACTTCAGCTCAGGTCATGATCTCACAATTTGTGAGTTTGAGCTCCACTTCAGGCTCTGTGCTGACAGCTCGGATTCTGTCTCCCTCTCTCTCTGCCCCACTTGCACTCTGTCTCTATCTCTCAAATCTAAGTAAACATTAACAAAAATAGTTTGAAAGCTAAAAAGATGAGGGGCAAAAAAAACCCCATATAAACAGTAAGTGAAAACTGAAAAGAGAAACAGACAATTCAAAATCATAGTTGGAGAATTTAATATCTCACCTTCAAAAATGGATAGGACACCTAAGTAGAAGATTAATTAGGAAGCAGAAGACTTGAACAATACTCTGAACCAGTTAGACCCAAAAAACACCTATAGAACACTCCATCCAACAGCAGCAGAATACACATTTTTCTTCATTGCACATACAATATTCTACAAGAGAGACAATATATTAGGTTATTAAACGAGCCTCAGTATGCTTAGAATAATGAAATCACACAAAGTATGCTCTTTAAGCACAATAGAATTAAATTTGAAATCAGTTATAGAGGGAAATTTGAGAAATTCACAAAAATGTGGAAATTAAACAGCACACTTCAAAATAACCAATGGGTCAATGAATAAATAGCAAGTAAAGCTTTAAAATTCTTTGAAATGAATGAAAAGTAAAACGCAACATCCTAAAACTTATAGAATGCCGCTAAAACAGTGCTTAGAGGGAAATTTATGGCTGTGAACATCTGTCTATATTGAAAAAGAAGAAAGATTTTTTAATCAGTGGCCTCATCTCCTACCTTAAAAAACTGGGTGAAAAAAGAGCAAACTAAATGTAAAGCAAGCAAAAAGAAGAAAATAAACTTAAAAGTTAGAGCATAGGGGTGCCTGGGTGGCTCAGTTGGTTAAGCATTCCACTCTTGATTTCAGCTGAGGTCATGATTTCACTGTTCATGAGATTGAGCCCCACGTCGGGCTCTGTGTTGACAGCTCAGAGCCTGCTTTGGATTCTCTCTCTCTCCCTCTCTCTCTGCCCCTCCCCTGCTCATGAGTGCCCTCTCTCTCTCTCTCTCTCTCTCTCTCAAAATAAATAAAAAAACCTAAGAAAAAGTCAGAGCATAAATAAATGTAATAGAAATTAGAAAAGCAACGGAGAAAACCTAAAACCGAACTTGGTTCTTTGAAAAGATCAACAAAATGAACAAAACTTAGCTAGACTGACCAAGAAATCAAGACAGGATCCTCAGATTACTGAAATCAGGAATAATAAAGGGGACACTACCGTTGAACTTACAGCAGTAAGGAGAAAAAGGATTATAGGAGAATACTGTGAACAACTACATGCTAACAAATTAGAAAACATAGATGAAACTGACAAATTCCTACAAAAACACAAAATACCAAAAGTGATTCAAAAAGAAATACAAAATTGTAACAGACCTATAGTAAGTAAAGAGATTGAATTTGTAATTTAGGAATTTCCAGTAATTAAAAAGTCCCAAGCTCACATGACTTCATGATTAATTTTACCAAACCTTTAAAGAAGAAATAGTATCAATTCTACACACGTTCACAAAAATTGAAGAGGAGGGAACACTTCCTAACTCAGTGTGAGGCCTGTATTACCATAATACCCAAAGCAGAGAAAGACATCACAAAAGAGACTACAGAAAGGGAGAAAATATTTGCAAGTCATATATCTGAGAAAGGACTTGTATCCCAAATATGTAAAGAGTACATAACAACTCAGTGATAAAAAGTTAAGTAACCCAATTAAAAATGGACAAAGGATTTGAATAAACATTTCTCTGAAGAAAATAAAGAAGTTATTAAAAACTCCATAAATAGATGCTCAAATGCATTTGTCATTAAGGAAATACCAGTCAAAGCCACAATGAGATAACAATTCACACCCACTAGGATGGCTATGATCAAAAAACAGACAATAAAAAATAAAAATTAAAAAGAGACAGACAGACAATAAAAGATAAAAATTAAAAAACAGACTGATAATAACAAGTGTTGGCAATAATGTGGCAAATTTGGAACCCTCATACATTGCTGGTGGGAATGTAAAATAATATGGCAATTTTGGAAAATAATTTGACAGTATCTTACCATGTTAAATTTCATTCATAAATATATGTCCAAGAGAAATCTAAATACATGTCCACCAAAAACTTATATAGAATGTTCATGGCATATTACTCAAAATGCTAAAAAAGTGGAACCAACCAAAATTTTTATCACGACAAATGCAGAAACATAATTTGGTATACGCATACAATGGAATATTATTTTTGTGATTCCATTTGCATTATTCTTTAAATATGGGAAAGATGGAATACTTAAGAAAAAATCTTGCATTTTAGCATTGATGTTCAAACTTAATAAAGGTTTTCTTTCAATGCCCTGTTCTCTGAATGTCATACTCAGATCAATTTAAGTAGCATCCCTACCAGAAACCTGTCTTTGGTGGCTGTTTTCTATACCCCTAACACAATAGTATAAAGTCATTAATGTTCATCATGTTGTATATTTTCAGCCAGCAGTGGTCAAATGACCTTTCTAAGGTTGTGTATTAATTTGTTCTCACCATTACTCCCCTGACAGTTCCAAACCTCAATTGTTACTTTACAAATAACCAAGAAGGTGAAAAGGCAACAAAAGCCTCTCATGACACCTTGCTGCTACTTCATGATGGAAAATGGTCACATTGGGGCACCTGGGTGGCAGAGTTGGTTAAGCATCTGACTCTTGATTTCATCTAAGATCATGATCTCACAGTTAGCGGCATCAAGCTCTGCATCAGGCTCTGTGCTGACGGCACGGAGCTTGCATAGGATTCTCTCTCTCTCTCTCTCTCTCTCTCTCTCTGCTCCTCCCCCCACCACCCTCGTCTTGCACACTGCGTCTCAAAATAAATAAATAAACTTAAAAAGAAAAGAAAAAGGTCATATTTATTGTAACATTTTTTCCCTGTGTTGTTTAGAACATATTTCCTCTTTGTCTGAATTCCAACGGAACATGTGACAAGAGACATACTTGCCTTTGTTAATGGCAAAATATACTTAATATGTTTAACTCCCTTCTACCTTTCCTTTCCCTAAATGGAAAAGATCTCTCGGGTAGTGTTTACATTTAAGCTTCAAACTCTAAGTTGGAAAAATATTTGTCTGCAATTAATGAAAGTTTCATGGCTTTCTTACTTTAGATTCTTTTTAAATGGTGGATTTAAAATTCCCTCATCTAGGGGCGCCTGGGTGGCTCAGTCGTTAAGCGTCCAACTTCGGCTCAGGTCATGATCTCATGGTTCACGAGTTGGAGCCCCACGTCGGGTTCTGTGCTGACAGCTCAGAGCCTGGAGCCTGCGGATTCTGTGTCTCCCTCTCTCTCTGCCCCTCCCCAGCTCGTGCTCTGCCTCTCTCTCTCTCAAAAAAAATAAATAAAAACATGAAAATAAATAAATTCCCTCATCTCTAAAATAGCTAATAATAGCTCTTTGTGGAAGATAAGCTGAGAAAAACAAATTAGAAACATCTAAAAATATGTCTTATCATTTCTAAAACCATCTTTCTGAGCAAACAGAGATTTTCAAGCAAACAGATTTTCAAACAGAGCTTGTGACAAAAGCCTATGTGCGATTATTTTATTAGAGAGCGCAATCTCAGGAAAGAAGGAGGAAAGAAAAAGGGAGGTAGCGTAGAAGTGAGAACAATGTATGTGTGATTACAAAGGCTGTCACTGCTTAGTACCAAGAAAACTGCACAGATTTTTGACGATATTTCAGGAGACTGGATAAATCACTGAATCTCTCAGGACAACTGGTTTGGGAAGAAGAAAAGAGAAGAATTTATCTCCCAAAACTCAAAGATCTAAGTCCGCCACACGTCCAAGCAAAAGCGCTGGGGCTGCGAGCAAACCCTTCTATCCTATGCCCCAGCGCCAACCGGGGAGCTCAAGGGCAGGAGGCAAGAATTGCACAGCACAGACTGTAGAGAGAAAACAGGCTAACCTGAAGCCCATCAGAGCCCGTGCAGTGCTGGTGGCCGCAGCAGCAGGGGCCTCAGAGGCAGGTGATGCTGACAGGGAATGAGATGAGACATAGAAGGTGCTGATTTGCCATCCATCAAACCAAAGCCTGTGGATAGAAATGCAGCACGTTTAAGTTCATGTTTAAGTGACAGATTGGAGCGATTATGTTATTGTTCTGTTCTTGGGAAAAGCGTACAAAGGCTTGATTACAACCATGTCAAAAGGACCATAAAAATTAAAAAAAAATTTTTAGGACATTTCAACTAAGCACAACTTTTGCCTTTCACTATAAACCTTTGTATGTATTGCAATTCTTGTTAATCAGCTCACTGTAGTAGTCACCTCATACTGACGAAATAAAATACCATAGACTGGGGGGTTTAAAAAACAAAAGTTTAGTTTGTCAGAGTTCTGGAGGCTGGAAAGTCCAAGGTTAATCTTCTTGCCAATTCCTGGTTCCTGGTGAGCACTTTCTTCCCAGCTTATAGGCAGCTGCCTTCTCAGAATTTACAGTAAGAATAGATGAAATGTTTAAATAAATTAAAGCAGGAATAAAAAAAATAAAGAGCAAGAGATTATTAAAAGTGGTCACTCATTTTTGAAAAAGAACCAAAATAATTTCTACATATGAGAAAATTTAATGAATAATATTAAAAATTAAACAGAGGACTTAACTAGCAGAATACATTCAATTGACATAAAAGATTATAGAATAGATCTGAACAAATTACAAAGAATGTGGGGCGCCTGGGTGGCTCAGTCGGTTGAGCGTCTGACTTTGGCTCAGGTCATGATCTCACAGTTTGTGGGCTCGAGGGCCGTGTCGGGCTGTGTGCTGACAGTTCAGAGCCTGGAGCCTGCTTCGGATTCTGTGTCTCCTCTCTCTGTTCCTCCCCTGCTCGTGCTCTGTCTCTCTCTCTCTCAAAAGTAAATAAAGATTTAAAAAAATTACAAAGAATGTAGCACAAAGGACACGGATACATGGAAACATGAAAGGCCACAGGGAGACAGTTCAATATATGTCTAATTAAATTCACATAAGGAGTCAATTTTGAAAGAATATTTGTCATTATAAAAACATAATTTTGTTCTACTATTCTTAAAATATAAGAATGATTTTTTCTAATTTTTTTAATGTTTATTTTTGAGAGAGAGAGACAGACAGACAGACAGACAGAGCACGAGCAGGGGAGGGGTGGAGAGAGAGGGAAGCACAGAATCCAAAGCAGGCACCAGGCTCTGAGCTGTCAGCACAGAGCCTGTGCAGGACTCAAACTCATGGACTGCGAGATCATGACTTGAGCCAAAGTTGGGCGCTTAACCAATTGAACCACCTGGGCGCCCAAATACAAGAATCATTTTCTGGGGGCAGGGGAGGACCTGGGTAGCTCAGTTGGTTAAACAACTGACTCTTGATCTCAGCTCAGGGCATGATCTCAGGGTCGTGAGTTTAAGCCCTGTCTTGGGCTCTGTGCTGGGCATGAAGCCTACTTTAAAAAAAATCGTTTTGTTAGGATTTAAAAGATATCTAATAATTATTATATCTGAATTTATTATTATAAAACACATTTGATTTGTAAAATATTTTCACAATAAACACTCAAGCCAATTTTTTAGTGCTTTTCTATCTCTCTTTCTCCGCCTCTATTGTCTGTCTGTCTCTGTCTGTCTATATAAAGATTAGATAGATAGATATCTGGTCATAAACCTGATATGCACGTATAAGTTGATAAATATAATCTTATGTGTGTGTGTGTGTGCATGTTTATTATTTTGAACCATATGAAATTGCCATTTGGAGTGTCAAAGAGTCACATAGAGGCAATTTTATATGCTTAAGCCTATATATACATATTGGATTGAGGATGCATTATATTTTACAGTAGCCTTTCTACATAAGGGCAAAAATATATTTTTCTCTAAGGATTCTCTGAGTTCTATCTCAAATCCGGTAGCCTGTATGATAGTAACATTTCTTCAGGATTGTAACTCCCACACTTGGTTACAAAGATTAGCTCTCCTCACTATAGTGATGCATAGTACTTAATTGACTTTGTCAGACACTCACCTTTATGTTCTCATCTTCCTCCCTAACAGGCAAATTTCTAGATCTTTTATTCCTCCAAAATCTGCTTAGAGAAATAGCTATGATTTCCTTGCCATTTATTTGGCTGCCAAGTGTTAGTAACACCTGATATTAGGTTCATTTAAGATGAAGATTGGAGACTGGCTTGAAATAATCCATTAGATTATTCTTCTCCCATCCTTCCTACTACTACTGGCATCACTGGTAGTAGAAGCGGGTGCAGGCACTGGATGAACTGTATATCCCCCTCTAGCTGGTAGCCTAGCCCATGCTGAAGCCTCTGTAGATCTAACCCTCTTTTCCTTCCACCTTGCAGGCGTTTCTTCAATCTTAGGTGCTATTAATTTCATTACTACAATTATCAATACAAAACCCCCTGCTGTATCTCAATATCAGACACCTTTATTTTTCTGATCCGACCTAATTACTGCCGTCTTGCTACTCCTACCACTACCAGTATTAGTGGCCGGCATTACCATACTACTAACAGACCGAAACTTAAACACCACCTTCTTTGATCCCGCTGGAGGGGTCCTATCCCATGTCCGCACTTGTTCTGATTTTTTGGGCACCCGAAGTCTGCATCCTAATCTTGCCAGGTTTCAGAATAATTTCACACATCGTCACCTATTACTCAGGCAAAAAAGAGCCCTTTGGTTATATAGGAATAGTCTGAGCATTAATATCTATTGGCTTCCTAGGTTTCACTGTATGCGCTCACCACATGTTCACCATGGGAATAGACGTTGACACACGAGCATACTTCACATCAGCCACCAGAATCATTGCTATCTCCACAGGGGTAAAAGTATATCTGACTTGCCACCCTTCATGGAGGCCACATTAAATGATTCCCTGCTACGCTATGAGCCCTAGGCTTTATTTTCCTATTTACTGTAGGGGGCTTAACAGGCATTGTACTAGCAAGCTCCTCGTTACATATCGTTCTTCGTGACACATGCTATGTAGTAGCTCACTTCCACTATGTATTATCAACAGGAGCAGTATTCGCTATTATAGGAGGGCTCACTCATTGATTCCCCCTACTTTCAGGAAATACTCTCAGTAACACCTGGGCAAAAATCCATTTCACAATTATATTTGTAGGTGTTGACACGACGTTCTTTCCTCAGCACTTTCTCGGATTATCCTGAATACCTGGACATTACTCTGACTATCCAAATGCAATACAACTTGAAACACAATTTCCTCTATAGGCTCTTTCATTTCTCTAACAGTAGTAATCTGAATAATTTTTATAGTCTGAGAAGCCTTCGCTTCCAAACGAGAAGTAGCAATAGTAGAACTAAACTAACCACAACCAACCTTAAATGGCGGCATGGATGTCCTCTTCCATATCATACATTTGAAGAGGCAGCCTATGTAACCTTAAAATAAGAAAGGAAGGAAGCACACCTCTAAAACTTCCTTCCCCAATACCTTTCAAATTACATAGCCTCTGAAAACTCTTTTTTGTTGTTGTTGTTTACTTATTTTTGAGAGAGAGAGAGAGAGCACAAGTGGGGAAGGGGCAGAAAGAGAGGGAGACACAGAATCTGAAGCAGGCTCCAGGATCTGAGCTGTCGGCACAGAGCCCAAAGGTGGGGGCTCCAACTCACGAACCACAAGATCATGACCTGAGCTGAAATCAGGTACTTAACCTCCTGAGCCATCCAGGCGCCCAGCCCATGAAAACTCTTGTAAGCCAGATCTATCTCAGAACTAAAAGAACATGAGCAATCTAGAGGAAAATTATTCCACGTATACACAGATATCAAGAAAAACACTGCTTTCATCATGCCATCTCAAACACTTTCAAAGGCCTTCATTGCTTACATGGTACATTCTAGATCTCTTATTCAGTGTGCAGATTCTTCTGAAACCTGCTTCCAGCCCCCATTTCAATCTTACACCCCAGTAACCTAAGCATCTAGCACATGGCTATCAGTTATCACCTCCAAAAATAAGTTGGATCTTTAGCCTACTCCAGTAAAAAATATTACTACCCCAGGAAAAAAAAAGCCCAAAGTTCTTAACGTGTTATTAACAAGAAGTAGGGGGAGGGGACTGTCCTTACCCCACAGAACTCTTAATTTCTGTAGAAATTACTTGCTGTAGAGCCCCATGCCTTTCGTCATGCTGTGCCTTTACCTATAAGCTGTTCTCACCCACCTGGTGACGCCTGGTCCTCTTCAACTGTCAACTCCTCAGGGAAGCCCTCCCTGACATCTTCAGCAGAGTTTGATGTTTTTGCTTTATGCTTTCTTAGTACTTTATTCCTATCTCTGCCTGCCTATCCCCTTAGACTACAAATTCACTTTTGGCGGGTGTCATGCTATCTGAGTATATCGATATCTGCCACATAACCTGGTGCTGTGTCTTTCTGCTGAATGAATGAACCAGCAAAGGAATGAAAGGCCAATAATGCAAGGTAGTTAAGAGAAGTAATGCTAGACCGCTAATATTTTACTGTCTAACCCAAAAAATCTTAAACAGTGATACAACAGTCATAGGAGAACAGTTTCTGTGCTGCTATTATGCCAGTTGAAAAGCTTCTTCTGGTGCTTCCAGAGACTATAGTTGTACAGCTACAGGACTGATTAGTCCCCTGATCTCACAGTTTGATTTATGTGCATCATGCACTCCGTAAGGAAAGCCAAAGGAGATCCACTTCACTGTGAACAGTGCTCATTAGAAACCAACCTCCAGCTAGGCCAATGCACAAAGCCTCAGGGAACGCTAAAGGAGATTTTTTTCCTTTCAAGCATAAATTGTGTTTTCATTTTTTTTGAATGTTTATTTATTTTCGAGAGAGGGACAGAGACAGAGAGACAGCGTAGATAGGGGAGGAGCAGAGAGAGAGGGAGACACAATACGAAGCAGGCTCCAGGCTCTGAGCTGTCAGCACAGAACTCCACGCGGGGCTCAAGCCCACAGACTACGAGATCATGACCTGAGCTGAAGTTGGATGCTCAACAGACTGAGCCACCCAGGCACCTCCGAAATATTCTATTTTTTTAAATGACCACATACTATCTGAAAGTATAGATGTAGAATCATTAATTTAACCAATTTTTTTTTTAATTGCAGAGACTATTCTTTCTTCACTGATTTAATTTTGTTTAATACTAAGACTCTATATAAGCCCAGGCCTGCTTCTGGCTTCTTCATTGTGTTGGAGTCTTAACCAACTGAGCCACCTAGGCGCCCCCAGCACAAATAATTTTTTTAAATGTTTTTTTAATATTTTATTTATTTTTGAGAGAGAGAGAGAGAGACAGAGACAGAGAGAGAGAGAGACAGAGACAGAGACAGAGAGTGAACGGGGAGGAACAGAGAGAGAGAGAGCGACACGGAATCCAAAGCAGGCTCTAGGCTCTGAGCTGTCAGCACAGAGCCCGACGCGGGCCTGGAACCCACCAATTGTGAGATCATGACCTGAGCTGAAGGCAGACATTTAACTGACTGAGCCACCCAGGTGCCCTAGCACAAATTATTTTTTAAATATAAAAAAACAATGTGTATGTTTGTCTTCTTAGTGGAAGTGTGATTAATTTCCATAATGTGAGAATATAATATGTGGATTACCCAAGAAAGTTTTATATTTTAAAACAAATTCAAGAAAAAAATATATAAACACTACAGGAATAAATATTACATATAAATTTTTTACACTTCCTTTAGATAATATAGAAGAGATATCCACCTGCCCACATCCCAGTTTTATAATAAAAATCCATTTTTTAATTAAAAACACATTGAACTCTTTCTTCCCATTTTTAAAACTGTTCAAAAATTATAAGATTTGAAAGGCTTTTGGTAATAGCGAGCAAGTCCTGCCATTAACAAATGCCAAAAGCATAATAAAACACCTAAAATGATAAGGTTCTTGTGTCGGGGCTGAATAGCCCTTTAATTAGAAAAAGTTCATGTATTAGTATTCAACATTAAGCAATGATTAATAGATACACCGTGTGCTTTTTTAAGTAGGGTAGATAACATGTCCAATTTTAATGTAAATTTAGTGACAATATAGCGTGTTTCTCTAAAATGCTCTGTCTGATTAGTTTCAGAGGAGTAAAAACAAAAAATCTTGATCAGTGAGCACATCCGTAAAATATTAATACTAAAACTCCTTACATAATTGTATTCTCTGAAATTGTTGCAGTGGCTGGCTGGGAGGTTTTCATGCTCAAAAACAACATGTTATAAAAAATGAAATCCAAATGAGGTGCTCGCTCTTTTCTCCATCCTAGAAAAACATCTACTCTTACTGACCTCATTCCTTGCCCTCACTGACTGATCAAAGAAAAAAAAAAGCCTATTTTTTTTTCTGTCTTCTTAAAGAAAGCTCTATTTTGACAGTGTCTTTTTTTTTTTTTTCCTTCCCTCCAGGGAATCTTTAAATAGCCAGGTAAGAAGAATTCTCAGAGTAAAAGGTACAGGGAATGTGAAAGCAAAAAATGACATGTGGGACAACTTTTTCTCAACTTTCACATTCAAGGAGCTCCGTTTTAGTAGTGAAGATACCATGTTCCCTCAAATATTGCTGTCAACATTGAGTAAATTTCCCTTGTCTATTTTATTAGGATACCCGTCCTTTCTCACAGCTTTATCTACCATCCAATTCCATCTATTCACCTTAGACTCATATTTCAATGCCAGACTCTTTATGGGTGAATTCCATATTCAATTCCACAGTCTAAGATTAAACTTATCGTCTCCCCATCCCCAAAAGTAGCTCTCCTCCCAGGGTTCCCTGTTTTCCCTTGACACTCGCAGCTGGTTATTCAGGCTCGAGACATTGACAAGATCTAGCAGTCCTTTCACTTCAAATAAAAGTTTCCTTCAAAATGTTTTTCCAGTTCTGTTTTAATCTAGGTTTTCCCCAAAAGCTAAGCCATAGACCAAAGCTTGTGTAAAGGTCATTAAAAAATTTTTTTTTAATGTTTATTTATTTTTGAGAGAGAGTTAGAGAGAGAGAGAGAGAGAGACAGCGCCAGCAGGGAAGGGGCAGAGAGATGGAGACACAGAATCTGAAGCAGGCTCCAGGCTCTGAGTTGTGAGCAAAGAGCCCGACGTGGGGCTCTAACTCCGGTACCATGAGATCGTGACTTGAGCTGAAGTCGGACACCCAACCGACTGAGCCAACCAGGCGGCCCCAAAGGTCATTCATTTTATTTGGGAATATAATCTTAGAGGACAAGCATGAGGGCAGTAGTTTTGAACAGGGAAAAACCAATTTGAAAAATGTGCTTTTGTGAGCTGCCATGCTTCAGTCTCATAGGAACTTCTAAGGAGCCTTGTGAAACATGTTTGAGAACTAATGGCCTGGGGCAATAGGGGAGGCAATTCATCCCTTGATCCCTAACCCCATTACCTAAGGTGTAACCTAAAGTAATCTCTGGTTGTGCATGCATAAGGGCCAAGTAAGGTGTCACAGGTATCCCACACAGTTGTGCCAAGTAGTCCCATAGCAGGAAGAGTTCCATGGTCTCAGCCCACAATGAGATGTTATAAGTCTGAACCAAGGTGAAGATGGTGAAGCATTTAATGGAACTCGCCAGCAAAGCAGTGGTTGGGAAAAGACATGAACTAAGAGGGTATGAAATGGCCAGTACAGCCTATCCCTTGCACCACTCAGATCCACCCATATGCCCTATTAGGTAAAACCTGTCACTGAGTCCCCTTCAGGGTAGTGATAAGTTGTAATCTCTGAAAAGGCTTAATTCCAGGGGTTATTGGAATGAATTACACTCTCACTATTGCAGGCAGTGCCAAGGTCATAACTGATATTTATCATCTCCTTCTTTACTACTCATTCTGTTTATTTTCCTCATGCTAAGCCAACACTCTGGCTGGCCTAGTTTTCTTGTCTGCTGGAATGACCTTGATTTTCATATGTGAGAGATCTGTGCCCTTCGTTGCCTTTCCTTCTTTGGACTGTATTTACTATAATTGTCCATACACATTATCTCTTGGCAGAGAAACACAAATATGCACTCCTCTTGTATGTTGTGATTCTGCATGTACTCCTTCCTATTCCCATTATATATCACAAATCCCAGAACTTCATAGAAATTAGATTCAATCTCCTCTATGAGAATAGTAATTCTTCACCTTGGTTGCTTCAATGGCATGGGCAATTCAACATGACCAAGTAGTAGCTATAGTTTCAAGTTAAAATGGAATGTATTAAGAGTTCCACTCTGTCTTCTGGGGGAAACAATCCCTTTGCACAAACCAAGGTCATTAATCCTGTAGAACCCATGTTTGTGGAGATGAAGATCACAACTTCACTGGGTCACTGGGAAGAATGGTGAGATGAACTAACCCCACTCTCACTCATTAGTTCTGGGACCCATGCATTTTAGCTACTGGAGAGAGTACCATTTATCAGCCATTGATTTAGTGCACTCACCACATCCTAGAGGACAGCACCCCAACCAGACTGTACCTAAGTGTATGTCTTCCTTAAGCCTCTAACTGACCATTCCATTATTCAGTTCCTAGGTGAGGAGATATATGGTAGGACAAGTGGATTGTGTGTTTAAGTGCCCATTCCTGTATGGGAAAAGAGATAACTGTGAGAAACCGTGAAAATATATGTCATATGTTGTATAATCCTTAGGGTGATGACGTCAGTGGTGATCCTTGAATCAGGGAATGCAAATTCATATCCAGAGAAGGTGTCATTTCATGAAAGGATGAATTTTTGCTCCTTCTACTGGGGTTCAGTTTGATGTAATCAACCTACCACCAAGTGGTAGACTGGTTTCCTTGAAGAATGACTTCATATTGAGGGCTTAATTTTGTTTTCTGCCCCTGACTAGTCACCAGTAGTCAGATAAAATTTACAGAAAACGGACCCTGCTACTGAGGCTGTGTAGCTGTATCCCTGCCACAATGGTCACTCTGTTTATGGTCCCATTCTGCTAGCACCAGGGTTGCCAAAGAAAGATGCTTGTTGCCATCCACAGGACAAGTTTCCTCCTTGGTTATTGAGTTCCTCTTCTGAGATAAATGGTCCCTAGTGGTCATGAGTATGAGAAAGACAAGTGCACATGCTGTGCCCACTTCCATAGATCCAGTGCATGGATTTTCCTAAGATTTCATTGTCTCTTACCCACTTATTGTCTTTTTTTCTGAGTTCTGACCAACTAGCCAAACCGCTCTGCCCAGGAGCCCAAAACTCCATGGAAAATAAACTTCCAAATGTTATCTTTGAAGGTCTAGTTCACTCTCATGTCCTTTAGAGCCAGACCTATGTAAGCCTCAAGTGTAACAATTATCCAGTAAAGCTAACATGAAGAAATTGCACCAACTTACCTGTGAATTGGGCCTCAGTTATTTCCTTTGCTATTTAGCCATAGGGAAACCCAAGATGCCATAGCTATAAGTTGTGACAGAGAACCTAATACCTTACAAATGGTTTAGGTGTTTGGTCACCTGTTTATTGTAATTTACTTGTGTCTTCTGGAACTTCTCCAGCCCAATTCTGAATGGTGCATTCATAACAAATCACTACTCTTCCTGCCCAAACTTATGACTCAATGGATTAGATAATATACAGTTCTAAGGATCTAGTATCATGGCAGGAATTTTTTTTTCCAAAATTGCATAATTCTTTGCTGCAGAAGGAATGGTCTTGCTCTAATACCCTAGGAGTTTTTGTTGTGAGTCTTCTACTGAGGTTTGCCCTTTGACACATAGGCAGCTTAGGATGCCTAGAATGCCGGCCACTTTCTACTAATCATGTTAAATTACCATTTATGTCACCGATATAACAAACCAACATGATGTGTTGTGGAATGTAAAAATGATCAAGGTCCCTATAGACTATACAGTGACAGAGAGCAAGAGATTTAATGTAGCTCTGAGGGAAGGCAATGAGTGTATATTGTCACCCTTCCCATGTAAAAGTGATCTGGTTTTGATTTCTCTTACCATGGGGAATTGAATTACAGTCAACAAATCAGTTATAGCCAAATACCAAATACAAGAGACTGAGTTAAGTTACTCTGGTACTGAAAAGGTATCACCTTCAACATGTGGTAATTAGGACTACGACTTGGTTAATTTTTTATAGTTTATTGCCATATGCTCTGATCCTTCTGGTTTATTCAAAGGCCAGCCAAATCAATTAAATGGCATTATCAGGCGAACCTCCACTATTGCAACTGAAGTTTTTAATGGTGGTGTTAACGTCTGAAATTCTTTTTGGCATGAAGTATGGTATCTGATTGCTGTCTGTCACCTGGAGAAAACACCACAGGAGTGGAAGAAATCACACATAATAGAAGAGAATTATAGTAACACTAAAATTTAATTGGGAGGCAGAGGAAAAACATGAAGTAAATAAGATAGAGATGGGGGTCAGAGAGGAGAATAAAATGACAGCAATATTCAAGAAGTGGTCATCAATGTGAAATATTGCTGGGTGTCACAAAGGAATTAGGGCTGCAATAGGGCCAGTAGGTATAGAAAACAGGACACTATTTGCCTTTGCTTGAGCAATTTAGGCAGAAACACAGAGTCAGGTGTCAGATTGCTGGGAACTGAGAAGTATAAGGAAACTGAGGAAGTTGAGGCAACGAGTTTAAACTATTTTAATACGTTGGCCCTTGAGAAGAGAAAAGCGGAAATAGGATGGCTTGGAGAGAAGGAAGATGCAGAATTAGCTGGTGGCTGTTGTTGCTGTCGTTTAGGACTGGGACAGTGTGAACAAATTTTAGTCAGATGACAGAGAGAAAGCAAAGATACAAGAAAGTGAAAAAAAGACTCTTCTTTGCCTAAAAAGCCTCCATTCTTTCAATCCCATGGATAATAACAAATCTCATAGCTTGGCCCATCTTGGAATAGAATCTTTAGTCTCTTATATTGGCTAATTTTATGACTAACATCTTAATTTTATTTCCTTATTGCTTGTAGCTTAGTACAGTAAGATTTGCAAAACCATTAAATGTTAGACTGCAGCATAGAGAAGGCAGGGAATATTTCCACAATTACCTTGCCCAAATTGAAGCTGTCCAAATTTAAATTACTAGTGCTTTTTAAGAGATAACAACCTATGCCCAAATTGAAGCTGTCCAAATTTGAATTACTAGTGCTTTTTAAGAGATAACAGCCTATTTCATTTTATTGTCTCTTAATATATGACAGCACTGCAGAATTAAAGATCACACATGCTGATGATGAAAGCCCTTGTATTGGAAAATGGGATATTCTGGTGTGCCTGAAAAGATTGATTAAGCAATGAACCAAGACAAGTGTATGGTTGTTTCAGAGTAATCAGGCCTTTGGGACTACTTAAGGTTATAAACAGAAGCAGGTGTCTAATTCCTCATGAGTCCTTTTACCATTGAGAACACAGATCAGAGATGTGTGTGTATAATATACCATTTCTGGAAGCTCCTATAGTCTGTAAAAGTTGATTTATTTAATTTCTTCTTATAAGTAGGGTGCGTCTTTTGGTGTGTTCCCATAGAAATGTATCTGAGTATATGTGATGTTGGAGATGTGTGAATTTGCACATAAAGATACAGATTCATAGATGGAAATGTGCGTATTTGGGTGTATATATTTGTATGTTTGCATGTGCAATTAAGGCTTAACCATAGGGGCTGGACTCATCTGAATCACACTTGTGTCTTCAGTTGTGACTTTAAAATTAAAATGTGGTAAAAACAATTCAGTTAAGCATTTATGGTTAATTTTGAGAAAAATGTATATATCCTAAATAATACTGTTGCCTTAAATATTACTGAATTACTATATTTTTTAATTGAAGTTACTGGAAAGATTGCTTTGAGTTGGCACTATTTTTGTATTCAAGAACTAACTGCAAAATTCTGGATCCAAAAAATGGTTCTTAATGTGATGTGATAATAATGTCTAATTAGGGGGGAACAAACCGAAAGGAAACCTCTGTTGAACAAAGAATCCAGAAACAGAAATTCATAGGGCTGGTCAAGTATCTACAGGCACACATGCTGCTAAGTTTTTCATCTGACACAGGCTCATTCTATAACATTGTATAGACTTTTATGGTTCTGTTGAGGAAGAAAATAAAATGGAAGTCAAGGAAGCATTTTTATTAGGTCATTTACTCCCCTTAACACAGTCTTTCCCTTCAAACATTTACAATAAAGCAGATTTAATCCTTTGCCTTCCCATGGGAAGTCTAACACAAGAAAATGGAATTGTAGAAGGATCACACACAGTGTAAGACCAAGTATTTTTAGAAAGTACTCTCCCAGGAAGTGGCTGAGTTACATGATGTGACTAAGGCAGTCTCTGGGAGTTTCACCATTTTGGGACGTCCAGGAGCTTGGCATTCACATGAGTTACTGGATATTTTTCTTTGCTTATAATGCATCACTAAATTCTAAGACCATACAATATTTGTCCTCAATAGAGAGGCACGGTGATATACTGAAATAACAATATTTTACTGACCGGCCTACCATCAAACTTCGTAACTCAAAGATTACATTTCTTTCTAATTAGATTTGCTTTCCTTAGCCACCAAGATCTAAGCAACTGATAATATTTATATCTCTAACAACTGTGTTTTATTTATACAAAGGAAGAACAGAAATAAGCTTTCATTAGGCAACAACAATATGCCAATGACTGTGAAATATGCCTTCCCATGTGTTGTTTACTCCTTGTAATAACCCTAAGAGATTAATATCATTATCTCCATTTAACAGACAATACAAGCCAGATCTTCCTGATTAAAAAGCCCCTACCTCAGTTTGACAGAGAGAATGAGGACTTCCTTCAATTAGATTGCTTTGAATTGTCCTCAGTTGCCCAGTGTTCAAACAGCCATACTTCTGAACTTGGATTTCATAAACTCGAGTCACCTCTGAGTGAGAGCACAAACATATATAACCTTTAGGGCAGTCCCTTGGGAAGGCTGAGTGCCCCAGGAGAGATAAGATCTGTGGCTTTGTTTTTAGTTTATTCATCTGTCAACCAACCTTTACTGAACACCTATGTGCAATCTACTATTTTAGGAACTGGAAACAAAACAAAAATTTCTGGCCCTCAAGGATCTTACGTTCTGTGGCATTCTGTGGGGTGGGGGTGGGGTGGGGAGGATGGTGGCAGAGGATTCGGATTAATATCCAAGAAAGCTCTGAATACTAATTGACCAATATAACCAAAAAACGTAACTATTTGACAACTTAAATTCTTCCAAGGTAGGCCTTGTGGAATGTGGGAATATGCATTATTATGGCAATGGACTACCACCCTGACCCCATGACCTGTTTTTATTACCCTGAAAAATTAAGGGTAAAAGGAATAAACCCCCAAATAAAGCCAGTATCTACAAAACAGGCAGCTGGGGGCCAGGCGGGGGGGGGGGGGGGGGGGGAGGCAAGGCAAGGGTTAACCGATGCTCCCAACAGTTTCCCACCCATCTTTAACTGTGAAGAGAAATACGAGGAGAATCAGAGAAATCTAACGAGGAGAATCAGAGAAATCTAACGTGGTCAGGATGTGACTGATGTAGGTGAATGAAAAGCCCTTTAAATACCAACACTGTTCACAACACAGAGATGCACTGCTTATTGAATTGGTGAAATGAGTAGTTCTTAGAAGCATGGCATGGTTCAAATATTTAGAAAGCTCTTAATATAATACCTTTCCCCCTTTTTGGCCTACTGTTTTTTGGGGGGGGGTGGTGTTTTGTTTTGAGAGAAAGAGGGAGGGAGGGAAGGGCAGAGAGAGAGAGACAGCGAGTCTTAGGCAGACTCTATGCCCAGTGGGGAGCCCAACACGAGGCTCAAGCCCAAGAACCGTGAGATCATGACCTGAGCCAAAATCAAGAATCAAATGCTCAACGGATTGAGCCACCCAGGCATCCCGGCCTGCTGTTTTAAAATAATGGTTCTTTGGTACCCTGAAATAACATCTTTTTTCCATGTGCATTTTTGCTTTCTCTTATTACTTTTGGTCTTTGATCCTCTGGGTACAGTGGAAAAAAATGGACAGAAATGTGTTCCAGTTCCAGATATGCTATTTATAGACTAGCTATAGCTATATTTCTTCATAAAAAATAACTCTCTGAATCTTGGTTTCTCATTTACTTCGTCTTTACTGTAAAAACAATAACACCTACCATAGAGGGTTTTGAGAATTAAATAACATTTAAATTGTCCCCAAAGTAGGCATTTAGTAAATTTAGTTAAATCCTAGAATATGTAATCCTTTGCAGAAAAACTGTTTTTAATCATCTGCCTTATTCAAAGTGGAGTCTCAGTAAATACTTGTGGATTGAATGTTCACATTTTGTATTTCAGATATTTTCAGTATAACACTGAATGTCACTATGTACAACTTAGTAGTTATCATGTATTAGGCATATCAAATTAGTGCATAAAATTTTTGCAAATTATTAGTAAGCATATCAAATTAGTGTATTAATTGAGGATGGAAAACCAGTCTTCTTTTTTTCTTAAGAGTTTGGCTCAATCCTAGAAATGCTTTCTAACCATTAGAGCTGACCCACAATAAAACGGATTGGGTTATTTGGGGATAAGTGCTACATTTCCACAAATGCTAACAAAGGGACTAAATGGGCATCTGTCAGGAAAGTGGCCGGGATTTCTAAATTAGTTGGAAATTATCCAAGATGATTCCCAAAGTCTCTTTTTCTCAATGATCTCATAATTCTAAACAATATATAATGCTTTATTTAGAAACAAGTAAGGAAAAGGAACTTTTGATTTCCTATTACGTTATTCACAGGGACACTTTAAGCATTATTTCATCCCAAATTCTCTTTATAGGTAATAAAAACATCTAACAGTAATGTACCCCTGCGAGGCACTATTCTGAGTTCTTTACACACATTAGCTCATTTAATCCTTATAGCCATCCTATGTGGTGGGTGGGTGGGTGGGTGGGTATTACTATCACTGTTTTACACATGAGGAAACGAAGGCATTGAAAAGTTAAATAACTTGCCCAAGGTGAAGTTAATAAGTGACAGAGCTGGAACTGAAACCCAGGCAGTCCATCCCTAAATCCTAAGAGTATGTGGTGTAAGGGCCACACACAAGACAATCTTGTTTCTCACAGATCCAGAGTTTGTCCCACTAACCCAGAAGCTCCATGTTGGTACTCATCCTTAAACCTACAGTATCTGACACATAATAGGTAAAAAATAAATGATTTTTTAATTTTTAATTTTTTTTTTAATTTTAGAGAGAAAGAAAGAGAGTGGAGGAGAGGGGCAGAGGGAGAGAGAGAGAGAGAGAGAGAGAGAGAGAGAGAGAGAATCCTAAGCAGGCTTCATGCTCAGCATGGAACCAGACACAGGGCTTAATCCCATGACCCTGGTATCATGACCTGAGCAGAAATCAAGAGTCCGATGCTCAACCAACTGAGCGACCCGGGTGCCCCGATGATTTTTTTAATATATAAAGATTAATCCAACTCCCATTTTTCATGTCTTTTAAAAGGCATACCATAGAAAAGTGTGCTGCTTAGCTTTTATACCCAAATTATTATTTATCTGATTATAGATAAGTGGTTGAGAAATGCTTGTTGGTACTATACTTAGTACCAGAAGCCCTTTAAGATGACATAACATGAATATATAAAACAGGATAGGATGACCTAAATTAGAAGTCAGTAAAATCAAAAAGCAAAACCTAGGGCAGAAACATACCATGGATAGGGTAATATAAATACACATACTATTCTATACAGTTACTTCAAGTGGATCACACATTGGTCCTAAGCTTTTCCACAGGCACAGGGAAAAAGGAAATTGATCCATTTTAAATTGTACCTGTCTTTAAGAGTACAAAAAGAGTATTTCTAAGGAGGAGCAAATCTATTCTCAGTATTAAACCAGGAAGAAATCTCTTCCAAAAATCTTCAAAAAGAGACCCTGGTAAGGAAATGAACAATGTCATCCAGAACATTCTGTGCGTATTCTTTCCATACTGCCTCTTAACCAAGGCACCTGAGACCAAGGCATCTCACAGAGCCTGGTTACTGAGGAGGAAGCTGTGCGGACAGCAGGTTCTCCCTCTGTAAGGAGTTGGTGCTTAGTTCTGGTCAGAAGCTTAAGGTAAATTGCTAAACTCCAAATCATTGTATTTAGCTCTGAGTTAAAGATAGCAATAAGTTGAAACAATACACCCCATACACTCTTCCCAGTCTATTTCCCTCACAGCCACCTGGGTGTCCCTTTGAATCCCTTCAAGCATTGTCCCCTGTTTTTTTAAGCTAAGCCGACAATCTTTTTTTTTTTAATGTTTATTTATGTTGAGAGAGAGAACACGTGTGTGAGCAGGGGGAGGGGCAGAGAAGAGAGAGAGAACCCCAAGCAGGCTCTGTGCTGTCAGTTTAGAGTCACATGCGGGGCTCTATCCTGTGAATAGAGAGATCACGACCTGAGTAGAAACCAAGAGTCAGACACTTAATTGACTGAGCCACCCAAGACCCACGCAACCCAAAGCCTACAGTCTCTAACAAGACCTACGTGGCCTGTGTAATCTGCTCCCCCGTCCCCCTCCCAGTGGTCTCGCCACACCTTGTACCCCCTGTGCCTGTTGTTCTCTACCCTCAATCTAAATCGCCTTTGTTTCTCCTTCGTGTCAGTGGCTCTGCATATGCCATCCCATTTGCCTGGAATATCTTCTCCTTTCCCCCTCTGCCATCCCTTACCCCATTAATTCCTGCTTCTCAAAAGCCCCTCTGATGAGCTTGGGGAGCTCTACTCCCCCTTGGTGGACTGGGCATCTTGCATCATTACAGACTGTCATCACACTTTGTGTATTTCCCTTGTGAAAAGTATCAATATTTTAATTAGATCATTAAACTTCTTCCTTTGTTTATCATATATGTGTAGATGAACATCTGCTTTGCACTGGGTACTTTTCTAGCCCTAAAAAAAAAAAAAACAGCCATGAACAAAATATATAAAAACCCCTGCCCTCCTGTAGTTTCCATTCTGTTCTAAGTTTCTTCAGTAAAATCCAAGTGGCATGTGGTCAATGACTATTTCTGTCTTGTTTACTGATGCATCCCCCCGCACGAGGCACAATGTGTTGCACGCAGCTTGTATTAGAGTAGCCCAATAATGGCATGGAAACAACCCACCCTAAGATTTTAGTGGCTTAAAGCAACACAGGTTTTTGATCATTCTGTATGACTGGGGTCTCTTATCACTTACCAGCACAGTCATTCAGGGACAGTTCAGTAGAACAGTCATCATCGTAAATATTGCCAGTCATTATACCAGAGAGATAGAAAACTCTCCGGAGTTCTAACCAGCAGTTAAATGACTCCCCACGGTTTGAACCAAGAGTTAAATACTCTAGCCTGGAAGTGCACAAGACGCTTCCACTACAACTCAGTGTCCAAAATTAGTCACCTGGCCGTATCTAACCACAAAGGGCCAAAGGGAACAACCACAATTATTCGGCAGATGTCACTACTGACTATCACAGAGAGAATTTAATAAATACTTGAGGAAAAGATGACTTAATGGCAATGGAGAATAGTTATGATCCAGATAAAAGCCATGTGTGAATTTCTCTCTGAAATACATGTATTCATAAGATGTGTGCAGTATGTAGAGATTAGGCTAATGATAAAACAAATGAGTTTGCATTGCTTCCTCCCACATCATCTTATACCTTGATTAAAGTCAACAAGGAATGACGAAACTGCTATGTGCAAAGTAGAAAATAGGCATCCTACAGGCAAATAGTGAAGTCACTATCTAATAAAAATTGATTCTTCCAGTGAACTATAAAATATTTCATAGGTCGGATTTCATTGGACTGGTTCACTTGGCTGTTCTCTTTGTGCTCTTTTGCAAATCAGACTTAGACACATTCTGCAGGGGTGACTGAAAAGCAAGATCAATTTCACGTTTTGTTCTCCTTGCCAACTCTAATTTTGTATTTTGCCTGAACATTCAATTTTCTATATTTAATTAAAAATTAATTAAAATTCATCAGAGTATAAATTGTATCTCCTAATTTCATTGAATTCTAACCATGGGTCATGCCTCTTAAACACGGAAATGGTCTAGCATTTTATTTCAGTATGAAGTGGAAGAATTGTCAGGATTATTTTGATGCCCAGATGGGGATTTGGTATTTGTTTGACTGAATTCTGTCTTTAAGTTAGAGAAAGAAAGGAGCTTTGGGAACTTAAATTAGAAAGATTAGCCAGAGCAATAAGAAAATCCAATAGGAATTCTTTCTTGAGATACAAGATTTTTGTGAAATTTGTTTACTTCATGGGATTTTCACCTACTAAATTCTGAGGATTATGAGCCCCTGTCTGAAAGGGCAGTCCACAATACTATGTTTCAGAGCAGTAGTTCCCACATGGAGTCTTTGGACATACTTTTGGAAGACTTAGAGTTTGCTATGTAAATTGTTAAATGTTATGTCCCTATTTGATAACAATTCAATGCATATATATATATATATATATATATATATATGCTTTAGAAAATAAGAATGGTACATGCTGACATTGCTTTTCTGACTTTTATTTATTTATCTTTTAATTTTATTGTGGTAGAACACAGCGTGAGATCCATCAGTTTACTATACATTATTATTGTCTGTAGGTATAGTGCTTTACGGTACACCGCTAGAGTTTATTCACCTTACTGAACTGAAACTTTATGCCTTGATTAATAATGGCTCATTTCACCCTCTCCCCAGGTCCTGATAACCACCTTTTCTGTCTTTGATTTTATGAATCTGACATTTTAGGTGCCTCATAAAAGTGGGATTAGGCATTGCTTGCCTTTCTGGGTCTGGTTTATTTCACTTAGCATAATGTCCTCAAAGTCCATTCATGTTGTCACACATTGCAGAATTTCCTTTCTTTTCAAAGGCTGAATAGTATTCCATTGTGTGCATCTGGACCACATTTTCTTCATTGGTTCATCTGTCAATGGACATTTAGGTGGTTTCCACATCTTAGCTAACGGGAATAGCGCTTCAGTGAACACAGGAGTGTTAATCTCTCCTAGAGATCTTGATGTCTGTTACTTGATTGACACCGAGCATTACTGGTTTAGTTATTCTAAGCATTGATATATGGAATGAAAGAAAATAGTTAGAGATAAGAAGATAGTGGAGTCAAGCCAAGTAAAATATGATAAGCAAAGTGAAGGATAGTTTCAAAAAAACTAAAATAAGAAGATTGGTGTTAATATAAGTACATGTCACTAAACAGAACCTACAGTGTCACACTTGGTACTAAATACATGCGTCGAACGCAACGTGAGGTCGGCAGAGATCATCTGCCGCATTAAATCAATGTTGACAATTTTAAACTTACAAGTTTTGTACTTTTATTTCTGGGTGATTGGTGAGTTCACAGTAAACATTTAGTTTCTTATTCATTTGAAGTTCATATCTGTTTACACTGTTAGCCCTTAGACAAGCTTTACAACTAAGAATAAAAATCAGACCCTTTACCATGACCTGTAAGGCCCTGAAAGAGCTGACTTCTTCCCACCCAGCCCCTTCCCATCTTGCTATATTATGTTTGGACCACGCCACGCTTGGCCATGTTACTCTTGACCACTGTGCTTTAACTCCACTGGCATTTCTGACAGTCCTTAAAGCACACTCAGCCCTCCCTTAATTCATCACGTATACACACAGCGTTTTTCTCTGCCTGCATACTTTTTTAGGCTCATAATAAAGCTAGTTTGTTCTAATCTCTCCAATCTTAGCTTAATATACCCTTTTTGCAGGAGCCTTCCCTGACCTCTCTATCTCCTCCACCATTACTTTCTATCGCAGTCCCCTATTCATTTCCTTCATTGTAGTGAGCTCAATTTATAACTTTATTTATCTGATTATTGCTTGGCTGCCCTAAACACCAAACACACACATGTACACACACACTCCAGGATGTAAGGTCCATTAAGTACAGTGATCTCATCTTATTCTTCATTGCATCCCCATGTCTTAAAAGAGTGCTTGGTACATACAATAAATAGTATTTGACTAAATTACAAAATTCATTCCTCATTAGTCTCCAGTACTATCTTTCTAAAAATCTTTGCTAATTTTATCAGCAAAAACGGCATGTTATTGTTTTAGTTTCCTTCTGGTTACTCATGGCATTGGACATTTTTATATGCTTATTGGCCATATGTATACTTTGTTAGTGAAATTCATATATTTTGCCCACTTTTCTTTTGAGGAAGATTTCAATGTATTTGTGTTATTTATGTAATCAGGACATTGATCTCTTAACCATTTTGCATATTACAAAAATGCGGTTCTCATTATTTTATGATTTTTTTGTGTTTCTCTTTATGACATGAAAGTTGTCAGTGTTTTTCAAGTAGATGTTATTAGTCATATTCTATAGGTTAATAATATGAGATTAAGAAAAAATTACAAATGACTCATGTTTAATAAGATCTCTAGCATACGGTTTCACTTATATGTGGAATTTAAGAAACAAAATAAACAAACGGGGCGGGGGGGGCGGGGGAAGAGGGGTAAACCAAGAAACCAACTCTTAACTATACAGAAC
This sequence comes from Panthera leo, assembly GCF_018350215.1. Taxonomy (NCBI): domain Eukaryota; kingdom Metazoa; phylum Chordata; class Mammalia; order Carnivora; family Felidae; genus Panthera; species Panthera leo. The sequence goes on from NC_056685.1 coordinate 48,568,329, forward strand.
AAACGGGTGGTTACCAGAGGGGAGGTGCGTGGGGGGACGGGTTAAATAGTTGATGGAGATTAAGGAGGACATTTGTGATGAGCACCACGTGTTGTATGGAAGTGTTGAATCACTAAATTATACACCTGAAACTAATATTACACTGTGTTAACTAATGGAATTTAAATCACAACTTGGAAGAAAAAAAATGTTTCTAATTCAAATTCATGTTTTTTCTACTCTACGTGAAGCTGACTTCTGCACAGAGTCAATATGTCTCAATGCTCGGCAGCAGATATTTAGCAAAAGCTATATTTCTGTGCATCTGTTTGAGGGAAGAAATAAGTCTGATTGCTTTGTTGTCACATTCGCATGAATATATCATGAATGTCATCTAGCAAAAGATCTAAGGTTCCCAGGATTCTAAATTTTACAAAAACTGTCTTGGTGTTTCTAATGGAAATTGCTCATTTGACTGCATTAAGACTGTGTGGGCCAACTGAAATGTTATGTTTCTAAGCTTTGGGCCAACTTTTTTTTGTCACCTGACTGTGGTATCTCATATTAATTAGGAACTCTAATTGATAGTCCTGTATGTCTGACTAATACAAATGGGAAAATGTATTAGTTCCTAATTAGCTAGTGGGTAGGCAAAAATGTTTAATAATATAGAATCTACAAAGAGAGAAGAAAATTAGTTGTATTCTTTTCGGTGAAAAAGTTTGTAAGCCATTATCCAAGAATATCTTTATTTTCATTTGACTGTACACATATTGCACTTTTTTAAAGCTTATTTATTTTGAGAGAGAAAGAGAAAGCACATGTGCACATGAGCGGGGGAAGGGCAGAGAGAGAGAGGGGGAGAGAGAATCCCAAGCAGGCTCTGCGGGGCTTGAACTCACGACCGTGGGATCATGACATCAGCCGAAATCAAAAGTGGACACTCAACCGACTGAGCCACCCAGGTGCCCCCAGAAGTACTGCACTTTAAGAGGAAGGATTCTAAAGTAACTTTGTCATTTTTAATTTACTGGAAGACAATTAATTATTACTATTTTATTTTTTTGTAATTTTTTTTAATGTTTGTTTATTTTTGAGAGACAGAGAAACAGCATGAACGGGGGAGAGGCAGAAAGAGAGGGGGACATAGGATGCGAAGCAGGCTCCAGGCTCTGAGGTGTGAGCACTGAGCCTGATGCAGGGCTCAAACTCATGAGCTGTGAGATGGTGACCTGAGCCAAAGTCAGATGCTTAGCCGACTGAGCCACCTAGGCTTCCTTACTATTTTAAATAATATATCCTGAATGACAAGTTCTCTTCATACCAGAAGATCAGTTAATTATAAATCGTTCCATTTTGTTAAAACTGATGGAAGTCTACACAGTTTTACCATATGGAGCAGAATGAAAGAAGCAAGACATGAGAGGTACGGTGAAAACAGAAAAGGTAGAAAAGGATGTAAATATGTTCAATTATGGAATAAATAAAAAATATTTATTTTATATGGAATAAATAAAAAAAATATGGAAAAATAAAAAAATAAATAAAGATTTAAAAAAATTAAAAAGAAGTTAGTGGCAGTGTTGGGACCTGAATTCAGGGGTCACCTGAGCCCGCTATAATATTCTTGTAGCCATAACTCACTATTTCTTTTTTTAAATTTTTTTAATGTTTTATTTATTTTTGAGAGTGAGAGACAGAGTATGAGCGGGGGAGGGGCAGAAAGAGAGGGAGACACAGAATCTGAAACAAGCTCCAGGCTGTCAGCACAGAGCCCGATGCAGGGGTCGAACCCACAGCTGTGAGATCATGACTGGAGCCGAAGTCAGACGCTTAACCAACAAGCCACCCAGGCGCCCCTCATAACTCACTAACTCAGATGATGATTTGACTTGTAATTATCACAAACCACAATGGCATCCACAAGCCATCTTCTGCTGGCCACTGTGTGTGCAGGCATCACACATGGATACTATTAAAATACATTGCATGACACATGTAGGGATACATGCAGGGAAAATGATCTCTGTAAGTCCAGCAAAGTTATAAAGAGCCATGAAACTTCAAATGAAATTCTTGTTTCCAGAACAGCTAAATCAATCATGAACCCTGAAACTTCAATCCAAGAGCATGTTTTAATCAACATCAATTTTTCTTGTAGTCTTATATACAATGTCCACCCTGAAGTACTGTCATTTTTGAAAGTGATTTAGATACTGATTTTTAATCTTCTTCTTTTGGTATTATAGCCCTTTTGTTTGCTCTCTTTCTGATTAGGCTATTTTATATGCAGTTTTCCTCCAGTGAACCTACTTGGTTAAACAAAAGTAATAATGCCATGATCTTAGATTAAGTTTAGTTCTGAATGTCTTCTCAAGGGCTTGAAATCAAGCCACAGTAAAAAATAAGTAGATTAATTCAAAGTATCCTGATTTAATTGTGTTTATAGAGAGCACACAAAATGCCACATATATGATGAGGCTCAGAAAGGATTATGCAATATTTTGTTAACGTCCTCTTAGTTACATTGATATAATAAGAACTTAAAAAATATCATAGTAGGAGAACAGTTTTGCACCAATATAAGGTGAAACAGCACAATATTTTGCTTTCCCTGTTTTTTTTTCAAGTCACCAAGATGGTATGGACTTAAACATTAAATAGTGTATAGTAAATAGTAAATAGACGATCCTGATTAGAAATAGAAACTAAAACTAAAATGTAGAAATAGTGTTTTTGGTGCATAAAGTATTTTGCAGCCATTTGTTATTTCTACTATTTAATTCCGTCAGAGTCTGAGTGATTTTCCTGAGTTTGGATTATAGGAATAAGAATGCCACAGTTCATGTACCTACCACAGGCTTCTGGTCCCCTCATCATTTACCTTAAGATAAGCTTCATCTCCGGGCGCCTGGGTGACTCTGTCGGTTAAGCGTCCAACTTCGGCTCAGGTCATGATCTCACGGTTTGTGGGTTCGAGCCCCGTGTCGGGCTCTGTGCTGACAGCTCGGAGCCTGGAGCCTGCTTCGGATTCTGTGTCTACCTCTCTCTCTGCCCCTCTCCTGCTCACGCTCTGTCTCTGTCTCAAAATAAAAATAAAAAAATTTTTTAAAAAATTAAAAAAATTTAAAGATAAGGTTCATCTCTTAGTTAATGCTTAAGTATATTCTGACCTCCATGCTGGTGTTTTTGTTTTGTTTTGTTTTGGTTTGATTTTGACTCAGCATTATTTAGAAAAATCTAAGAACAAATGTTGGTCTAAACCCTCGTATGGCCTCTAGTCCTAATCTAATTTGTTTAAAGCCTCATGGAAACTCATTTTGTTCATCACAAAACTACTGGTTTCTTTTCCTAATTCAGTTGATCACCAAATCTGAAAGCATTGATTAAATCCCTAGAACTTAGTTAGTGTCTACTCCAAAAAGCACTTCAAAATATCAGTCTTTGAGCAATTAGAGAAACAGAAAGATGCATTTCTTCCCTTCAAGTAGCTTACTGTTTACGTAGAGTGCCAAAGGAGAACAGTTAAAGAACATAAGCTACGCGTGCATTGTATAGCTTATAACTATACTTCTTACTGTAACCAGTGGCGACCTTCCAACCTGCAATTACAACTGGGATTTCTAACTTTTCTCTTGCAATAATCCAAAACATTTTGACTTTATCCTCCCTTTTTATTTTGATTATGTTCATCAGATATGAAAAACTAGATCCTAGGGGGTTTAAAAAAAAATGAGAGGAAAATGAAAACTAAAAAGAATAAGCATATAGATGACCATTCTTTCAGTTTTTCTTTGATCTTTGTGTAAGAGGCTTGAAACAATCTATTTATTTATCTGGCTCATTCTCCTGCCTTCCTAGCAATTTCAAAGTTGACTGCTCCTACAAGATGAGGAAATTAAATGCCGAGAGAGAGCAGGTGCTGCCGGGATGGGGGATTTGATGGAGAGAACTGACTTGATTTCCTTAAAATCCCAGACTCTAGCTCAAGATTATTTTCTTAAGTATCCTCTTTTATCATCATTTAATTTTGGTCTCTAGGATTGAGATTCTATTGTTCCAGGAAAAAATACAGATTTTATATTAACCATTTGAACATTCTACTCCTTTGGGTGTGCCTGGAAGCTTCCCTATGTGGGGTCAAGGGGGTGGATTTTCAACGAAGCTTGTAATTATTGGTCTGTGTTAGAATCATCACTATTCTTTTTTTCATTATCTCACATTAGAAAAAGATACATACATTTGGTCATTTTAACTTTATAATGACCAACTTTAAGTCTATAGAAGTCTGTGACTTCTCTCTTCAGATAAAATCAATGACAGCCTATGTTTGACAAAATCACCATAGTATTAGAGAATAGATATGCCATGAGAGGTTCCATTTTTTTTTCTTTTTTTTTTCAACGTTTTTTATTTATTTTTGGGACAGAGAGAGACAGAGCATGAACGGGGGAGGGGCAGAGAGAGAGAGGGAGACACAGAATCGGAAGCAGGCTCCAGGCTCCGAGCCATCAGCCCAGAGCCTGATGCGGGGCTCGAACTCACGGACCGCGAGATCCTGACCTGGCTGAAGTCAGGCGCTTAACCGACTGCGCCACCCACGCGCCCCGAGAGGTTCCATTTTTAATTTACGTCATTTGAAAAAAATTTTTTTAACTTTGATGGTAGTCAGACTTTCTATGTTAGGTTTTTTTCACATACATTATCTTTGAGGTGTGAAAATAAAAAGAACACACACCTTATTTTCCATTTTATTCTTGTTTTTAATTATTTTTTAATTATTATTTTTTTTTTGAGAGAGACCACAAGTAGGGGAGGGGTAGAGAGAGAGGGGGACAGATCATCTGAAGTGGGCCCTACACGGACAGCAGAGAGCCCAACAGGGCTTGAACTCACGAACCATGAGATCATGATCTGAGCTGAAGTCTGATGTTCAAACGACTGAGCCACCCAGACACCCCAAGAATATTAGATTCTTATAAAGCACCAAGTTTGGCACAAAAGGGTCCAATAAATGTACTTACTGTGAATATCAATATTTAGTCCCATTTTCTTCAGAGTTGAATTCAAGTTCTAGTTCCCTTTAGAAAATCTTACCTGAAAATTCAAACTTTTGTGATTATTACCTACTCTAAACATTTCTCTATATTTTGTCTTTTGACATATGCTACTTTGTACTTACGTTTGTGGGTTTTTTTTTAAGTTTATTTATTTATTTTGAGAGACAGAGAGAGAGAGCGCGCAGGGAAGGGGAAGAGAGAGGATGGTGAGAATCCCAAGCAAGCTCTGTGCTGTCAGCACAAAGCCCAATGCAGGGCTCGAACCCACAAACCGTGAGATCATGGGCTGAAGTCAGATGCTTAACCAACTGAGCCACCCAGGTACCCTACATTTGTCTTTTTTATATGTTTGTCCAATCTCCCCAGCTAGATTGTAAACCCTGAGATATAAGGAATGACAACACCACTGTGTATCTCTAGGACCTATTTATCAGAGTGCCTTATGTCTAGTAGACGCTCAATAAAAGTTGGGAATAATTCAATTTTATTTCCACTTCTGTGCCTTCTCGAATGAATGGGATTTCTATATTAACCTCCCAGAGTTTTTCTCTTTTAAATAATATTTTATAGTGATAACTAACTTAGATAATCTAAGTCAACCTCTTACCAGACTCTAGAAGAAAAAAAGGATCTCATGGAAGTCAGCCAATGAACATCACCACTGTGTCAAAACACTGTAGCTGATTTCAAAACCTGCCCTTGTCTCTCTCACTGTGCCAATTTACTTTCCCCAAGATGTGCCAAATTTGAGAGGCCTGACAACAAAGGGCTCAGAGGTATTGCCAATTTCATAGACCCATGATGTGTTGGTTGCCTCTGCAGAGAATATGGGCTTACGGAGTTTTTCCCTGGCACTGAGAGTTAGAATGAGCACAAGCCAAGAGAGTATTTGCTTTCATTTGTTAAAGCAACATCAACACTTCTTAGAAGCAGTAGACAAGAGTGTAAAAGTAATGTTTATTGTAGTGACACTGCACACAGAGAGTATCTTTTCCTCAGCTTCTAAGTATCTGTACCTGTCCTTTTTACTGGCAGAGTAGGGACCATGCATTCAGCAAGCTTAATGTACTAGAAGAGAGAACCTCACAGTAATGATGCTGCCTGATTAAGGTATAACAAAGAGTTACTAGCTACAGGATAATGAGGCAGAAGAGACAGACAGACAGACAGAGAGGCATAGAAAGAAGGGAGAAGAGTTGCCAATGTAAGGAAAAGCAATAAAAGTTTGTGTGTTTAAAGGACACCAGAAGTATGGAATCAACATACACAACTGGTAAAACACATGAGAAAAATAATTCCCTAAATGCAACATGATCTTTGGTCTTTTTTGATGTTAATCAGATTTGGCAAAAGGTAGTTAAACTCCATGACCATAGTTTTCCTTACTGGCGCATAATTTTAACAATAAGATTTTGTTGAATAAATTGCCATTGAAAATCAGTGTGGCAAATGAAAAGAAAACAGCATGCAAATAAAGAACAGTTTCTCCCGTTCATTTTCAGCCATAGGCAAATTAGGGAGCCTCAGTGTCCTAATCTCATGGAGATTTTTATTTATTTATTTATTTTACTGATGGTTGAGAATATTTCTCAGGAAATGTACAGTGTTTGGCTTTCAATATGATGTCTTGTGTTGGTATAGAAGTTTTGGACTTACGTGATAACCAAATTTAGCATTTTGGTTATTTAGTATTTGATTATTATTTGAGAGGTGGCAAATAATATCTGATGGGGTTGTGAGCCTGGCTGGTGCTTTGAGGAACAACTCCAGAGCTGGAAGAGCTATAAAGGGGGCCGACTCTGAGAGAGCGTCAAAGGATGAAAGGGGAGGAAGCAAGAAGGCCCCAAACTGGGTATAGCAAGTGGAAGACCTTGCTGATGGGAGAATTCTGGAGCAGGGCAAGAGATTACTGGTGTCCACCGTGGGTTGAGGCCAGGTGGATGGAACTTTGTGTGTAGTTAGGGCAGGCCTTTGGGGCAAAGGGGTGGGACTGGCAGCCAGTGAGATTAAGCTGGATATCTCAGGGACCAGAGGACCATCCTCCTCTGGAGGACATTTTACACCAAGCAAGGACAGCACTGAAAACCTGGGTATCTGTAACCTCTTATTTCCTGGGAATCTTAAAGGGTAAAGCCAGGAGAGGTGGAGCACCCCTGAACCCTAGGTCCAGACCTGTTTGTTTTTGTCTTCCAGCTTGGGGCATGTGTAGAGTCCTCAAAGAACAAAGGCTTGGGGATCCCAAGAAGAGTGAGTTAGGAAAAAATTTTAATTATACATCTAAATTATAGGAAAAAATAGCAATGATCTGCATTAGAAACAAAATATAGTACCTGAAGACTTTCTTTGAACAAGCAACCATGATAGGTGTTGGGCAGGGCAGGGGATGGGGCAGGGTGGATGGTAATGTTTTTGAAATAGTTAACAAGGGGTGGGGGGCTCATAAATAACACTGCATTATTAAAGATTCCTTAAGGTAGTCCTTCTTACTTAGTTTCATTTCGAGGGGCACCTGGGTGGCTCAGTTGGTTGAGCATCTGGCTTCGGCTCAGGTCACGATCTCACAGTTTGTGGGCTCGAGCCCCGCATCGGACTCTGTGCTGACAGCTTAGAGCCTGGAGTCGGCTTCGAATTCTCTGTCTCCCTCTCTCTCTGCTCCTCCCCCGCTCATGCTCTGTCTCTCTCTCTCCTTCAAAAATAAAAACAGAGGCGCCTGGGTGGCTCAGTCGGTTAAGCATCTGGCTTCAGCTCAGGTCATGATCTCATACTCCGTGAGTTCGAGCCCTGAGTTGGGCTCTGTGCTGACAGCTCAGAGCCTGGAGCCTGCTTCAGATTCTGTATCTCCCTCTCTCTGACTCTCCCTCATTCATGCTCTGTCTTTCTCTGTCTCAAAAATAAATAAACATTAAAAAAACTTTTTTTAAATAAATAAATAAAAACATTAAAAATTTTTTTTTAAAAAGGAACAGAAAAAGTCTTAGAATGAAAGAAGCAAAAAACATGCTAGAAACTAAGTGGAAGTTAAATACAATCCTATATAGGGGTACTTGGTGGCTTAGTAGGTTAAGCCTCCAACTCTTGATTTCAGCTCAGGTCATGATCTCACAGTTTGTGAGTTTGAGACCCACGTGGGGGTCCACACTGACAGTGTGGAGCCTGCTTGGAATTCTCTGTCTTCCTCTCTCTGCCTCTCCCCAACTCATGCTTTCCCTCCCTCTCTCAAAATAAATGAATGTTTAAAAATTATCCTATATATTCTATAAAATTAAGTCACCTATACTTCTGATAAAAATGGATTTTATTAATAATTTCCAGGTATAATTGTGAAGATTAATTTGTTCACATGAATAATTGTAGTTTGTACATGAGATTCAAATCTGCTTGTCATCATCAGTTAGTTTAAAGTCCTATCAGTAGTAAAAATATTATTGTGTCCCGGGGCGCCTGGGTGGCTCAGGTCATGATCTTGTAGTTTGTGGGTTTGAGCCCCGCTTAGGGTCTGTGGTGACGGTTCGGAGCCTGGAGCCTGCTTTGGATTCTGTGTCTACCTCTCTCTCTGCTCCTCCCCTGCTCAAGCTCCGCCTCCCTCACTCTCTCAAAAATAAACATTAAAAAAAAATTGAGGGGGGCACCTTGATGACTCAGTCAGTTAAACATCTGACTTTGGCACAGGTCATGATCTCGCGGTTTGTGAGTTCAGCCCCACTTTGGGCTCTGTGCTGACAGCTTGGAACCTGGAGCCTGGAGCCTGCTTCAGATTCTGTGTCTCCTTCTCTCTCTGCCCCTCCCCTGTTTGTGCTCTGTCTCTCTCTCAAAAATAAACATTAACAAAATTTTTTTTAAATATTATTGTGTCCTAATAGAAATGTAAGTAGTGTGATAGAGAATACTATAGGTGGGATTGAAGTGTAGAATCATTTATGGTGAGGACACAACAGGTTCCTTTTTGAAGGAGTGATCTATTATTGACTCCTACATCTAATAGAGTTCATCATAAAAAGACAATAACATTAGAAGGATAGTTTAAATCTTGGCACATAGAAATTATGTGTCTCTGACAGCTAGTTTTCCAAGCTGAGATCAGGATGCTCTGGAATTATCTCCCTAAAGAAATTACATGGACAATTATGCAATATTTTTGGTAATGAGGAAATGTTAGCTTACTGAATTAAAGTCTGAAGAAGCAAACTGCTGTGAGAAAAGTTAAGTTGATTATTATTTTAAAAATGATACTTGAACTGTATCTTAAAGATAATGGATACCCTTTAAGTCATTCAGTAAATTTTAAAATTACTTAATTTAAAAGTAAGAAGGATGCTTGTTAATTCAGAATGTACTTTACCCATGGAGTCAATGAAAGCAATTATTTAGATTTTTAATCCCCCTATCTCTAATTTGTTATATTCAGAGAACAGTAGATGGTTCAAGTTAATTATTTGTCTAAACTTTTCTGGATATTTGCTTCTATTGTCCACACACAAAATATGGGCTATTACTTCATGTGAAAATGGAATAAAGAGTTATGTTCAAGTCTTTTTCCCGGTGACTGAAGAAAGTTTTCTTCAGAGGAAGCAGTTCTATTTTTAACTTCTTTATTTTTAAATTATTTTTACTTTTTTTAAATTCAAGTGTAATTAACATACAGTATTATATTAGTTGCAGGTGTACAATATAGTGATTCAAATATCTACCCATTACTCAGTGCTCATCATGATAAGTGTGCTCCTAATCCCCTTCCCCTATTTCACCATTGCCCTGCCCACCTCCCCTCTGGTAATCTGTTCTCTACAGCTAGGAGTGGTTTTTTTTTTAAACTTCTTTATAAATAATCTACTTTGCTTGTCACCCTTGGATAAGGAACAGGAAAGGTGACACTGTCTATGGGGAAGCTAAAAGCAAAGTAGTGGGACTTCAGGATCTGAAGGTAATCAACAGTGGCTGTGTATTCAAAACAGAATATTCCAGTGCAACTCACAAGCATTCTAAAGTCTGAGCAGGACACTTGAGCACATTCAACCTTGACCTAAGAGCTTGGTGGACACATAACGATATTTAAGACGGAGAGTCCAAAGGCAATACTTAATTCTTCCGTGATTCTTGACTTAGGCAATCAGAGTACAGTCCACCTGGAAAGTGATTTCATGCTATTCCATTTTTTAAAAAACAAGCTTAATCCTCAAATAGTCTGTGATTTACCACAAAGACTCAGAGCATTATTTGGGGTCATTTTGCTTTATTTAACCTAGACCTGTTACTATTTGTGGTATAAATCATCTTGGTTAAGCAACATGCTTCAAGCAGGCTAAACACAATCGGAATAATTATCACAGAATAAGGAAAAAGAGAGCCTGTCTCCTTGAGAGAGGCATGTTGCAAATTCTGCCAAGATCATTACCATGTTTATTGTTTTCACTTGCTGGGCTCAGATTCACACGTCAGCAAAATTGCAAAATGTCTTTGGGTCACTGACACATGGTTGAAACTACAAATCCTTTACCTGGAAATGCCAGATTTTCTGGCGAGAATAGCATTGGAAAAATGTCTTACAATATTTTAAAACACACAGTGTTATTATTTCCTGCCCTAAGGGATACTGCTCCTTTTGAAAACTAATTCTTAGACATCAGATTTTTTCCAATATTTTGTATAGCCTTAAATCAATGTACACTGTCAGCTGCAACATTTTATATACATTTCAAGAGAAGTAAGATTTTTTTTATTAACAGTTCTATCCTCTGGCTGTTAAAATGCTGTAAAATCAAATGTTTCACTATGAGAGAGGCTATCATTGCTTCATTGGATAAGTCACCAAAAATGTTTCTTTTTTCTGTTTGTTAAGACATGAGTTTAGCTGCTGCTGCTTTTGGAATGAAGAAAACCCTTAATTAACACTCCTGTAACTTCTGTTTTTTGGTTTTGTTTTGTTTTGTTTTGTTTTGTTTTTTGAACTTCAGCTTATAACTAGTTGAGTCATTATATGAAAGTAATAAACAACTGATAAGCAACTCTAATTGTCATGGATAGTGTTGCATTTTGTATCTTCTTATAAATTAGTATTTGGTGAATCTTTACATTCTCTTGAAAGATTGACACGACCAAGTACTAGCCATTAATTACTGGAAACAGTATTACATTTTATAAAACACCTTACTTGGAGTTTCTTGGCTGATACACGCATGGAGATTTGGGAAGAGCATCACTCTTGGAAAAGGCATGAAGCTCCAAGCCCCTTCTCCATATCTTGGCCTGTGCATCTCTTCCTGAGTTATATCCTTTTATAGTAAACTAGTGATCTAGTGTCCTTATGAGAAAAAGACTGAGATTTGACTACAGAGCCAAGGAGGAAGACACTATGACAACTGAGGCTAGATGCCATGCTACTGGCTTTGAAGGGGGGGCCCTTCAAAGGGAGGGAGGGGCCCAGAGCCAAGGAATGCACCTAATCAAGCTCTAGAAGCTGGAAAAGGCAAAGAAACAGATTGTGTCCTGGAGCCTCTAGAAGGAGCATGACCCTGGGAACATCCTAATGTTGGCCCAGTGAAACTCATTTCAAATTCTGACCTCCAGAATTATAAAGATAATAAATGTGTGCTGTTTTAAACAAAACAACACACACACACACACACACACACACACACACACACAAACACACACACACACACACACACAAACAAAACAAAACAAAAAACTAAAACAAAAACAAAAAAGACACACACAAACTCACCTTTTTTTATTTACAGAAAAAGGAAAAATACAAACCAGTGAATAGATGTCCTTGATATAATTAATGGCGGGGTGTGGTTTTTAGCATGGGTGACTGTATGCTTTGAATAAGAATGCACTGATTGATTTTAAAATCATACTCTTTTTGAGATTAGAAAAAAAAAATTTTAAGTTTTTAAATGATTGAAAGATTTGTTAAGTGGGAAAAATATTACATTTGAGCAAAAGTTTCCACCACTGAAAAAAAGCAAGGTTTAAAACTACCAACTTGGGATCAAGTAACATTGAAAATTAAAATATAAGTGTCAATATGCTAAATCAGTATTTCCATTTATCTAAAAAGTACAAAACATAAATTGCAAAGTAATTAGAAGGGAAACAATTGGTCCTTCTGTTCATCTGCCTTTGTATAGATTTAGATTCATTTATCACAGACTCCCAAATAATACCGTTGCTGTGGTTCAGCAGACCACACACAAAGCATTCTAGAAGCATGCAAATCTTAGCACAGGGTCCCTCATCTGGCAGGTCCCCAATAAATGTTTATTTCTCCATCAGAAGCTAGCTAGGTGTATTGGCATAAGATATTTCCTTTTCTTTCCTCCTTTATTCTTTCTTTCCCTAACTCAATCCTCTGCCTAGAAGCTATTTTATTTTTCTCTGGTAAATCGAGCACTTTTGTTTGTTCTATTCGGGGTGTGCCCTTTCTGTTGAGCATCCTTCGAAGAGTCATAAAGGTCTGGTTCATACTTTTGACAGTATTTATTTCAAATTTTTATTTACTCAGCTGCCTCAATTACAATCATAAGTTATCTTTTAGGATGGCTTCTCTTTCTCACAGTTACCCTGGCCAGAAACTCAATTATATGAACACCTGTAAAAGCAACAAGAAAGTGTTGACTGATATTTTATTTTTAAAAGCACCAAAAAAAAAGAGGAAATGGCTGAGATTTTTTTTTTGAAAATGGAAATGTAGTTGTCTAATATAGCCATTTAGAAAAATACCATTTCCAAATCTGTACTTGAGTTTGTATGCAAATTTGGTCTATATCTACTCGATCATCTTTTAATCCTACAATGTTACTTTGGAGAGTACAAGGCCAACACTGCCCATTAATTTCTTCAAGAATAGTCTCAAAAGCTAACTCCACCAAGTTGGTGTGGAATACAGAAGGATTTCATGCATGAGGAGTTCTACTAAGAGAAACTGGGATGAGCTGGCATAGCTAAGGTGGACGGGCCGAGGAAGAACACGGAGACAGAATACAGAAGCAGCTGCCATGTACACTTCATAGAGGAATACTCAAATTTTGGAAAATCCACAAATAACCTAAATTGTTTCCCTTGCTGACCCACCCAACTACCCATGGACAAAATACTTTAAATGGCTTCTTTGCAATCTCCCAGCTACTCAGAGGTTTGCTCAAGAAAAGGTAAACAAAACTTGATGTTCCATATTGTTCCCAGATTTTCCTTCTTTCTCTCTGCTTTTTCTTGTATAAATCAGTGTTTTTGTTAGATGAAATCAATTTATTATACATTCTTTGATTATATAAATAAAATAATGTGCTGAGAATTAACCTTATGTCTTTCTATTCTTTTTTTTTTCTTCCCGTCATTCTTTGAATAGGAAATAGGTATCTAATTTGAAGACATATCTAAATATAATTATGAGAATCAGCCTCAAATATTAAAAGGCTGGAGAGCAAAAGTTTCCTTTTTGCTATAGAGCACAAAATTTATATCAACAGATAATAATCACATGAGAAAGAGCTTTATTAAAATCAGAATACCAGTAAAGTCTCTTTATTTTAAAGTTCAGGGGTCGTATAACAGACTTGGGACAAATAGCACTTATGTATTTTAATCTGTAATTTATTTGTCTGTGAGTCTCATTACAGTGGACCACTTGGAGCCAGGGACTATATCTTATTCATCTTTGTATCTCCTGTACTTAGTATAGTATCTGATTCACATTCATTGAACACGTCTTGTGGAGAAGTACTAAAAGGCACAGTCTTAGGATTTTAGAACCTTTTCCAATGCTGTGTGTTTGCAACATTGAGTGAATGGTTGAGTCAGGAGTCTCAAGCTTACTTAACATTTCCCACCTGCCATGATTAATGGTCAAGTTAAATCTTGGCTCTTCTCTGTTAATCCAATTTCCCAGATCCTCATTGACAGCCCTCTTGTTAGGAAATTAGTGAGTTTTTTATATCCTGGCGGGGTTTTTAACGCTTCCTTTTTTCTTGGCAACCGAAATACTCTTTTCCGTGACCACGTGGAGTTGTACAGATTTTCCTCCGAGTTGTAAATAACAACACTCGAGTTCCCTGGCTTTCTCTTCATTACCTTTATGAATTTGACCTTGTGTCAGTGTTTGGCCAGAAACCAATGGTAATAGAAAATCAATACACCATATGAAGAGAAGTGGAAAAATGGCTGGGATACAAATTTAAAATATTTTTAATGTTTATTTATTTTTGAGACAGAGAGAGACAGAGCATGAACAGGGGAGGGTCAGAGAGAGGGAGACACAGGATCTGAAACAGGCTCCAGGCTCTGAGAGCCCGATGCGGGGCTCGAACTCACGGACTGCGAGATCATGACCTGAGCCGAAGTCGGCCACCCAACCAACTGAGCCACCCAGGCGCCCCTGGGATACAAATTTTATATGAATTTCCTGTCTATACGGGAACTTACACAGATTGGATGTAGTTGAAAATTTCTCTTATTATTATTTACCCAAGCCCTGTTTGTACCTTCCTGAGAGCCACAGGACTTTAGACTCCCATGTTTTGTGAACTGTGTAAACAACATTCTGGAAATGGTCAGATCCTTTATTCCTATACGGCCCAACTATATGCAAAGGTATCAAGTATAGGTTAAAAAATGAATTAATAAAAACCTGTGCAGTTATGGATATCAAGAAAGAAATAAGTGAATTCTATGCATATTACTTACAAATTTTTAATAACACTTGAATATGACAGAAAGATAGAGGATCTTTAATTCCTATATGAATGAAAACAGCAAAAGAATATATTGAGAATGATTAAGCCCAGTTTTCTGCAATGGTTATGCAATGAGCTGTAAATACTGCAAACACCAAGCCTCACTACTCAATGTGACCCACTGTCCAACAGCACTGGAATTGTTTGGAAGCTTGTTAAAAATGTAGAAACTAAGGCCTACTCCAGACTTATTAAATAGGAATAGTATTCTTTACAAGGTTCCCGAGAGATTTGTATGCACATTACGTTTGAGAAACTAGTATAATGAGTACATAGTAAGTATTGATCATACCCTTGTTCCTCCTCACAAAGGAAGTGATGGTAAAACCTTAAACAAAGCAATTAAAGAACTGTAATTGAAGGACAGGAACATTGGTCTGTTCTACATTCTCGTTTGTGTCTGTGCTACCCCCCAGAGTCTACTTCTGAACTGGAATTCTTCAAAGTTTTTAACACTAAGATTTAGTCTCTCTTTAAACTTGCACTCAAATTACAGCCTTTAGGAACTGAGTCTACAGTTGATAACTCAACAAAGCAGGAACATAGTCTAGAGCAGTGCAATCCAAAGTGAGATGAGAAGACTGCCCATCTGTGAGTTGTTTCTTACTAGTCTGCAGCAACACGAGGACCTTGGTAGAATGTGCATAAGGAATCAAGCAACTTATGCCAGAGTGTAAATTACCTACACCACTAGGCACACTGTTAATTTCAGCTATTTTTTTTCCTAGTAAGACTTTTTTGATGAAGGCAGCAGTGTACTGACTTCCATTCAGGTCAGGCTCATGGCCCTCCTTGTGGACAAGAACTTTGAGTAGCACAGGCAAAGAAATTAAATGCAGAGGGCCTCTCTACTTGCTAAATGTGAATATGCTTAATTACCCCAAGTTCTTTTTTTTTTTTTTTAAAGAAATGCTTCTTTTTTATTTTTGAGAGAAAAAGAGTGTGTGAGCAGGGGAAAGGCAGAGAGCGAGTAGGGGACAGAGGATCTGAAGCAGGTTCTGTGCTGACAGCAGAGAGCCCGATGTGGGGCTCAAACTCATGAACCATGAGATCATGACCTGAGCTGAAGTTGGAGGCTTAACCAACCGAGCCACCCAGGGGCCCCCAAGTTCTTCATATTATAGCATACATTAATTACTAATACAGATTAACTTCTCCGTAACTCCATAATGTATATTGTGTTCACTACTAAATTCCTAGTACCTGGCCTAGACATGGGCTTCAATAAAGATCTGTTGAATGAATGAACTGCCCAGATCAACTCCGGCCATTCTTGTTGTTTTCTTTTTTTCTGGCTTGTATTATGAGCTTCCTGCGATGTAGATGTTTGGTATAGATATGGGAGGTCTTGCTTAAAGGGTCCTCAGCAGAAGTGATTGTTGGGACCAATCACACTATACACACACAAAGTATTAACAACTATTATAATAAAAGTAGAAAAATTGTGATACTTTTGGAAGCTTCCAGAGTAAAATCTTGCATGGCTGATGGTACATTTTCTACAATGTAAAATTTAAGGCATTACTAATACATAGTAAATCAGAGTGAGAGTAGACAGAAGATAAAATAGATGTGATTTTGAAAGAAGGAAGGTGAGTTCAAGGCATAGACCAAATAGGCACAGATCCGCTATGACTTTTTAGCAGATATTAATTTGCTCCTTGAGAAAAGCTTCCTCTCCCTTCATTTGTGCCAACAAGTCATTTATCATCTTAAGATGCTCCATGGAAGCTAATTGATGTGATACAATTTTTTCAGACCCCAGAGTTTTGGAGAAAGGGCAATGTGGTAGTAAAGTTGCCTATTAAAAATAGCATCTATAAACTGTCAGCAAAGAGTACAAGGAGAGGATGAAGCAATTTAGACTGCTTTCTTCCTTTTTCAGGATCCCTGGAAATAAATATTTTTATTAGATGTGAGAAATGCAACCACATGCTTAACTGAAGCTAAAGTAAAATCATTTTTTAATAGTTGAGATGAACTTCAAGCTATCTAAGCCACAGAATAAAGAGTGGTGACCTCAAAGGTTGACCTATGGGAATTTTTTTTTCTTCTAATTAAAAAACAGACTATGGTTAGAAAATGACTCGGTCCACCACAATTATTTAATGCTCTTTGAGAGTATTTCATTTAAATAGGCACCATGTGCATGAGAGAAAAAGGGCACAGAAAAGGTAAAAGCTAGTGTTTGTTTTGTTTTATTTTTGTTTTCAGAGAAAAGAGAAGTAATCCAACATTGCATAGACTTTATCGAGATTAGTAAATGTGCATTCAGAGGAACCATTAAACAAACCAACTGAGTCAGTTACGTATTGGACATTGCCCCGGGCTTCTGATTCATGCCCCTCAAGGCCCATAGTTGACTTTTACAAATCTAAGTCTGGTATTGTCCCTTCCTGCTTATAAGCCAATAGTGTCTCTTTCATAACTTTCGGAACTGTGCCCCAGTTGCCTACCATGTCTTGAGAACCTTCAGATCCCACTTCTGCCTGGTTATACAACCTTGCCCAACTCTTGTACCACTCACTCACACCTAATTCTCCTCCACTGCAGGTGCCAGGGTCTGAACCATCCTATCTCTGCGCATTGGTTAGGATTCTCTAACCACCTGGAATGGGATCACATCCTTTTCATCCTGGGAGATAGCCTTTCAGCTGTAGAAACTCAATTCAAGCATCATGTCCTGCGTGTCTTACCACATTCACCACCATAAAAAGGACCCTTGAGACTTAAGTCCTTACATTTTTGCAGGGATTAAATAAAACACTATATGTAAAGTATTTAGCACAGAGCCTAAATATGCTAAGTAACTATCATTATATATTAATTACCCTATGCTGAGAAACGATACAACATGGTGAGACCGCCCAGCTCCATTACTCACTAGTTCTGTGAATCTAGGCAACTTACTGAACCTCTCAGTGTCAGTTTCCTCACCTGTGAAACAGATACTCTAATAGTTCCTACCTCACAGGGTAGTTGTGAGAGTTGAATATGTTTATACAGGAAAAGTACTTAGTACCTGCCTCTTAGTCGGCATTCAATAAATGTTAACTCTGCTAATGATGTACTTCTAAACATTTACCATAAGTAAATTTCAAATATATACAAAATTGGAGACAATAATATAACGATTACCCGTGTATCGTACACTCAGTTTTAGCAGTTATCAAATTTTTGCCGTTATTATTTCATTTATCTCTCTCTCTCTTTTGTGTAGATACTGTTCCTAGAGTACGTTAAAGTGAATTGCAGACATCACAGCAGTTTACCTTTACATGCTTCCTAAAAACTGATGACTTTGTAAATAGAATTATAACACCTTTTGCGCCCCTGTCTTCCATACACTCTTTGTAGTACCTACAGTCTTTCATTGAACTTATTTTCCTGTCTTTCCTTCTAGGCTCTGAATCTTTGAGAACAGTAGTTGTGTTTGACTCACCTTAGTCTCTAGCTTGCTGACTAGAACATGGAAGGAACCCAATAAATATACTTTTTAAAGAGAGGGAAGGAAGGAAGGAGGGAAGGAAGGGAGGGAGGGAGGAAGGGAGGGAGGGAGGGAGGAGGGAGGGAAGAAGGGAGGTAGGAAGGGACTGGGGCCTGGGTGGCTCAGTTGGTTACCCTTCCAACTCTTGATCTTGGCTCAGGTCATGATCTCATGGTTCAGTTCATGAGTTTGAGCCCTACATTGGGCTCTGCACTGATGTTGTGGGGTTCTGTCTCTGTTTCTCTCTGCCCCTCCCTGCTTGTGCTCTCTCTCTCTCTCAAAATAAATAAATAAGCTTAAAAAGGGAGAAAAGTGGCTCATGTAACAATGTAAGACATTTGACATTAAAAGATACAATAACAGTACAAATAGTGCCTGATCAACAGTAAGAACCAAACACTGTGGTCCAAGAGAGAAGACTCCAAAAACCGATGTATAGGTAGGTTTGATTTGCGGGTTAGATATTATTTCGTTGCCTGGGATGTAGAAAACAGAAATAAAAGAGTGCATTGTTCTGTATCACCATGGTGTCAAAGTGTTTATTCTGGAGTCTGTATCTGTTCCCCACTTCCATTAATTTGTATTATTTACCATTACTGAAATACTACTCTAAAGCTTTGTGATGTCTAGTGTGAAACAAAAGAGCGTACAAAGTTCAGACATCAGATTGCCTAGCGTCAAACTCGAGCCTGGCCTTTACTAGTTCTGTGATCTTGGCAAATCACTCTCTGTTAGAAGATGGAGGAGGGACAGTAAAGTATCCTCCAAACTCACAAGGCACTTAGAGAGCAGAAGATGGAGCAGACCACTCCATACGGTTTCCACAGTTTTATTCAGGGTAACTTACCGATTCAGGGGATCGGGCCGGTAATGACCCTGCACAGCTATTCACCCCAACGTCCAGACTGTAGTCCACAGATTTTGTAGAGCAGGTGATGTGCAGAGGACATTGTGGTGACACCAAAGGATCTACCACTCAACAGACCTGTGGGGCCACCTGTGTGCCAGAAAGGTGGGTGAAGAAACTATGTCACCTCTACTAATTACCTAAACAACGTTAGGGAAGATCAGAGCAAGCCTTCCTACATTCTGGTCAGGGTATACATTAACCTCCAAGGGGGCCTGGAACACAAAGCCCTGAGGAAGGGAGGGCCAAAGGTGGAGTCCATTTTGTCGGCACTGTTACAGCGTCTGTGCTTCAGTTCATTTTTGAAGTGGGGCAGTATTAGCACCTACCTCATGGAATTGTTGAGAGTATGTGATATACTTAGGACCATCCCTGATTCATGATAAAATTTTTTTTAATTGTGGCTAATATTATTACTATCTAGCGATCAGAGAACAATGAAATAAATGTGAAGCTTTCCATTTAATAAAAAAAGAGAATGTTTCCATTTCAGATACTTTCTGTGCCACAGAGCTGCTAAACAAATCTTTGCAACAATTCCAAAATAACTTACCCCAGGGAGTAGGATTTGGATATGGCCAAACTAAAGAATTAAGATACTTTTTGAATTGTCATTCATTGTCACCTCTGTCTGACGTAATTGCAAAGAGGGGGGAAAAGGGACATTACCACCACATGAATTTTTTTTTTTTTTACTTTTTTTTTAAACTGTTTTTTTGAGGCACTTGAGGCAATCAAAAACTCACACGTGGTACCCAGCACGTAACTATTAAGATGATGGGTTGGTGCAAATATGGCTTTATAATGAATGAAATTGCCAAAAATACCTTGAAAAAGAATTATAATAATTATATTAGCTATAATTGGGTGTCTGCTATGTGCCAAAATTTTTTATATATTAGATTGAACCAAGTAACACTGCCAATATTTGACCTAAGAAAATAACCATGGAATAAAGCTCAGCCAAATACGTTTTTTTCCATTCCTCCAAGTTGTAGCATTTTCATTTTTTCAGAAGAAATCTGGGCTTAGAAAGATTAAGTGACTTACCTAAACCACATGGCTATAAAGCAACAGCCTAGAGATATAGGCCCAGGTTTGGGGGCCCATCTCATTAGTGACTAATTACAACATCCTTTGAGTATTTCCCACCATGTAAATAATAAAAGATGTAAGAAATATTTGTCATAGTAAACGCACAACTGGGCAGTCAGATTTTAAATATTTAAAACAGGGTTAAATGTTTAGTGAGTAGGCAGAGCAAAACATGCTACCATGTTACCAGAAGATATGGATTAAAGATGTGAATCCTGTGTTGCATAAAACCGAAGAACATTTCCCTTCCAGTGTAATAATGAGATAATTATCACCTATTGATTCAGATACCCTATTGTACATCCTCTCTCCCTAATTCTCAAAGATTATGATATTGCTATGCAAAGGGTATTTGTTATTTGTTTGCTTAACTTTTTAAGGGACATTAAGAAAGAGAAAATATTGCACATTTTGAGGGGAGGATCATTTTAGAGGAATTGAAGCAAAGACTTGGGGGAAGGGTCACTTGGTGGGAATGTGCCCCTGGCTGGGGGACAGGAGAGCAGAGCTCTTGCCCTACTTCTCTCTAATTGCTGTGAACCTTGGGTAAATCCCTCTCCTTTCCCAGGCGTCTGATTCTACTTATCTGAAATAAGATGGCTGGGCCCAATGCTCTCCGATGTTTCCCAGAGTTTTAATAATGTATTCATCTTGTAAAATTAGACCATTAATTATCTTTTAAGTTTATGCTTTGCAAGGTGTTAAGATGGAAGAAATAAAACAGTAAAATATGAATTAGCTTATGATCAGAAATATTTTCCATATTTAATTATAGTTTATTTCTTATAGAAGTGTAAGCTGAGGTGGGGTATAGTAAAACCAATATTGGCCTACTGTGTGAAAAATAGGCGGAAATTACTAAATACTTAAATATTTGTAGAAAATCAGATGTTATTTGCTAGTCTGTATACAGACCCAATTTTACTACTTTCTTAAGCTTCAGAACGAATGAAGACATTTTGATTCATTCACATCTGCAGTATTATTTGGGGGACCTAGAAGTGTTTTTTTTATTTTTTTACCTATGTGCAATGACATCTCAGATTCATTTGGTTTTAGAGTTGCTTCTTGGCTTTCAGCATCATGCTGGTAAAGGCAAGTAATAGGATAATCAGAGGTTCACTCACATCCATTGCTTTTGCCTGTCAATATCCTAATTACCTCTCTAACCCATTTAGATGACTCAGAGTCAATGCCATGAATACTGATGATCAGAGAAGATGCCAGGGAGACAACTTATTGTAGTTTCATACTGTCTTTCTGCTTTTATCCTTCCTCAGCTGAGAAGTTAAGGACACAAGTTAGAGAAGTCTGATCATCTAAAGGGAATTCATTAGCCTTTTAAAATAGGGCAGCCTAGTAGAATAGGCAACCTACAAAAAGATGCATCTCTGACTTGCTGGACAGCATTTCTAATTATCAGCATTTTTTTCTGGTGCTTTAAGTTGTAACTGAATATTCTTAAATAAATATTGCAAGAATAAGGAATGTGACATTATGTATTTACTTTTCAGTGAAATATATTCTTATTTATTTACATACAGCACATTCTATTTTAAATCTTGTATTTACAGAACATCAAAATTCACACATTTGACAGTGTAGTTTGTTCTGAAAAGACTTTTCCAAAAGAGGATAAAGATGGAAGTAAAAAAGTAACATTGGTTGATGGTAAAAATATCCTATTTTCCTTTAACATTTAGCATTTTTATATCATATATATGATTATGGTTGAAGTAGGAATGAATTTGTTAAAGACTGTGGAATCAATTAATAATTATCCATGAAAATAAAAAGGAAGTATTTTTATTTTTTTAAGTTTATTTGTTTTTGAGAAAGAGGGAGACAGAGAAAGCGCAAAGGAGGGGCAGAGAGAAAGAGGGAAAGAGAGAGATTGTCAAGCAAGATCCAGACTGTCAACATGGAGCCTGATTTGAGACTTGAATTCATGAACCATGAAATCAAGAGTCGGACCCTTAATTGAATGAGCTACCCAGGTGCCCCAGATAGGAAGTATTTTTAAATAAATACCCACTCATCATTAACAAATATATTATTAACTCTCTACTATGTGCTGGTCTCTACTATGTGCAGAGAAATAAACTAGTAATAGCTTTGGTTCTTAAGGAGCTTGCAGTCGTTTGGGAGATACGCACACAGAAGGATAAAACAAGTCAGAAGATGGTGATCAACCCATAGTCGATATATAAACAACAAAATAATGGGTGCATGAAAGAGGAGACTCTCCCCTGAGAACTAAGGAAGATATTTCAGAAGAGAAAACATTTGAGCTGAGTGTTGAAAGATACAGAGAATATTCCCAGATGAAGAAACAGAAGCAGGGCATATCAACCAGAGGAAATATCAATAGGTGTTAAGGGAATGTGTAGAGTATTTAGGGAATTTAGGGAATGGTGACCAGGCCAGGCAGCTCAAGTGTAATGGTCAAGGTGAGCTGGGACCCCATTGCCCAAGCCATTCAGTGCAAATGTTTGTCACTCCACAGGTCACCTGGTCTCATCTGGAAGGCCGGATAGGTGTCCCTCTCCTCCCTCAAACATTAAGTGCTTCCTTACTAAAGCTGCGGTCATTTCACTAATGTCTAAGTTTGTGTTTTCCAGTTACTAGAGATTATAATAAGGTTGAACTGCTTGGCTTTCATTTTTCTTTGATTTATATATCTTTTGTCTATTTTTCCCATAATTCATTGCCACCCACCTCTTGGCTTGTAGTAGCTCTTTACGAATACCGAAAGCTATCCTTTGTCATCTTTATGTTTGCTTGTGTTTCTGTGGCATTTTGCCTGTTTGTTATTCTGTTTGTGATTTTATCCTATACACAAGCTTTATTTTTTAAGTTTAGTTAACACTTAGTATGTGACAGGCCTGTCCAGGGGGAGGGGGCATGTGGCCCACCCACCTGCCCCACGGGCTGCTCCACTAATGCTTTTTTTAAGCCTTAGTTCTCTCCGTCGCTTGTCTAGAGCCAGGCCTACGAGCAGCCTTATGCCTTCAGTGCACCTCTCCTTTCTAACTCATCACCTTCAAGTGTAATTACAGCTTGAAAGGCATTCAATAAAGAAGGAAAAACTGGGCATGCTAAAAAAAATGTTAGCACATTTATTCTTAATAACAACTCTACAGGGAAGGTATGAATATCCCCAAATTTCAAGTAAGGAGGCTGAGCCAGCCGCATGGAGCGGTTATCTAACTTGTTGGTATGTGTGAGTCCAGGAAATGTTCCAGAGGCCAGGCTTGGAGCCTCTGCTAAACTGCTTTCTTTAAAATTTGATCAATTTGCAATTCATTTTGTGCACAATTTGAGTTAGAAATCTTTTCCCTTCGAATGTTATATTATTTGTTGTACTAGCCACTATTTCCTTGATTGATTTGAAATAATGAATGTATTCTAAAATAGACATTGATATACACATGGGTTTCTTTATAGCTTCTTGATTCTGTTTTGTTGTTCAGTTGTTCATTCCTCCACTAATACTGCATTGTTCTAACTGTAACTTAACAGCACTGGTGCTGATAAATGTTAGAGTAAGTGTCCTCTTTTATCAAATGCCACTCTTCCTATGCATTTACCCCTCCAAAGAAATGAAGTCAGCTTCTTAAATTCTATAAACTAACTATAGAGGGGGTAGGTGGATTTTGACTTGTGATATCATGTACTTTTCAATTAATTTTAAGAAAACTGACATCATCAAAATGATTATCTTTTTCATACTAGAATGTAGTGTGTTTCCATTTATTGAAGTCTTTTTTATATGATGTGGGGAACAAAGGCAGAAGGCAATGGCAGTTAAAATTAAATTTCCTTATAACCTGCAGCCCATTGGCAAATACTTGAGGCAGGTAGAGTAAAACGTTTCATCAGGAACTCCCTACTATCTTAATGCTAATGCTTTGCAAGGGGAAAAAACAACCTTACCTTGACAATAGCTAGGCCACCAGTATCCTGTGAGTCTTCTTTAGCATACAGAAATCTCACTGGAAACTTCCCCTGGACTTGACCTCCCCCAATCCCATAGTAGATAACCAGTCTCTCCTCATGGTCCCAGAGCAGCTCTTTCTGCCCAAGGGTCCTGTCCCTGTGCTTTAATAAAATCAGCTTTTGCACCAAAGATATCTTCAAGAATTCTTTCTTGGTCATCAGCTGAAGACCCCACTAACCCCACTGCCACCCCCCAAACCTCATCATTATACTTCACACCGTTTTTATACTTTTCTTCTTAAAGGTCTTATACGATATTTGCTAAGCTTATTCCTAAGTTTTTTTCACTGTTTTCCACTTTTAATGAGATCTCAAATTTCATTAAAACTTCTAATTGGATGCTGCTGACGTATTGAAAAACTATTAATATTTGCATGTATTTCTTGTATATAATCACTGCATTAAATTATTATATTAGTTCTAATAATTCTTTAATTAGTTATCTTGGAATTTTTCTTGGACAGTCATACTTATGAAAATTGTAAGCTTTATCTCTTCCTCTGCAATATTTACTACACTTTTTAATTATATGGTCTCCTTTGTATGTGTATAATGAGAACTATGGGTGATAATATTCTTAATTTTCTAGTTCCTGGTTTTAATTGAAATGCTTCTGATGTGTCATCATTAAGATGTCCTTACATAGAAGTTTGTTTTTATTCCTAGAGTACTTTATTTCACCCTCACACTTAAATGACACTTTGACCAGTAGAGGACTTTAGGTTCCCAATTCTTTGTCTCAACTTTCTAGATCTTTCCAAACATAGCCTCCTGTGTTTCAGAGAAGTCTGATACCAACCTGAGAGTCATTCCATTGTGATGACTCATTTAGGGTTCTTCACACTTTTCCATGCTCATTTCTAGAACTGTCTCATCCTTGGAGTTCAAAGATTTTATCTCAGTTTCATCTAAATGTATATAGATTTGGAGTTAAGGTGGCTAGACAAGGTACCAGACCCTCTAGCCAGTATAATTTCAGGTAAACAATAAACTAAAACTCTCTCTCTCTCTGCCTCAAATGTATGTATTTTTATTTGCTAAATCTAACAATACTTATAGGGGATTTATTATTATTATTATTATTATTATATTATTACTTTATTATGCTTTGGCACTTTGTGAGTTTTTTTTCAGCTAAAGTCATTTTTCAGCTCAGAGAAATATTTTTTTATTATTTGTTTAACACTGTACTATGTCAGAAAACTGGTTCTTCAAATCATTGTGTATATTGAATATAGTGCTAACTTTACCCCCCAGACAAGCTGTTCTTAATTTGGTTGTGTGTCTTAGGCTCTTAAATGTTCACATGATAGAATAGAACAAAAATGGTGGAGATTTTTTTCCTCCTTTAGTCTCTCTTCTTGTTTTCTGGGAAAATGAATATTGGATATCCTGAATTTAATCTCTATTTCTCATAAATTTTCTATTACATTTATATTTTTTGTCTTTTATGTCTTATGTTTTGGGAGATGCTGTCAGCCAAATTAATTCTATTATTTAGACTTTTCATTAAAGTATTAAATTTCAGCTATCATGGTTTTAATTTCTAAGAATGTTTTCTTCATCTCAGACTATCCCTTTATCATAGCAATTTGTTCTTCCTCTATGACTTTTAAAATTCTCTTTGTTGCATTATTTTGGGTTCCTCTAGGTACCTCTAATCTTAGAGGTTCTAACTAATCCTCTAGGATTAGTTCTGTTTAATCAGCCTTCTCCTTGGACATGAAGGCTTTGGCTTTCCTCAATTTCTGTTGGTCACTGGTTATCCATTCTTATTTGTACACATTCATGTTTATAAATGAAAGATTGTGCTTATCAACATAGGTAACTACTGTTGTAGTAGTTCTGTAAACAGAAATCTGTTTTGCAATAAGCTTCTCCCTTGAATAGGAGAGGGAAATTTAGGGTTTCTAGGAATGAGGTCTGGGTATGGTGGATTTCTTTTGTTTTACAAGCAGTAGGAGGCAGACAGTTTGGACCCTTTCTTTGCTGTCTAAGCAACTGTTCCTCTGGGTAGCGCTTTTAAGATCAAGTGCTTTAACAAAGGACTGAGTGAAATTTGAAGACAACCACACCATTGTTTTTAGAACAAGTTGATTCAGAACCATTACTACAAATGATTCAGTTGCGAGGGTGCATGATACTTAAAATAACATGGTGATTCTTAGCACACTCACATTGAAATATGGGCTGAGTTTTACGTAATAGTATTGTGTCAATATTAAATACCCTAAACTTGAAAAGTATGTTGTGGTTATATAAGAGAATGTCCTTGTTCTTAGTAAATATGCACATGTTAAGGAGTATGGGGTCATGATTTATGGAAGTTACCCTCAAATGGTTTAAATTTTTTAAATGTATTTTATAATGAAATTATATATATATTTGGATGGACGGACGGATGGATGGATGGGTAGACAGACAGATAAAGAGAACAAATGAAACAAAATGCAAAACGTTAGCAATTGATAAATCTAAGTAAACACTCTCTGGGATTCCTTTGTACTATGCTTGTAACCTTCTTATAACTTAAAATTATTTTATAATAAAAAAGTTCTTTAAAATCAAGGGTTCTAAGAAAAAATTAATTAGATTTAGGTTCGACGTATTGCCAAATAAGAAAGAAGTTTACATCCCTGCTGCCAGGAACTCAGGCTCTTTCTATCTTGTTATTTCTCCATTCATGGCTTCCATTTTCATAGTCACCTCATGGTCTAGGATAAATGCTGGAATTTCAGCATTTCCATTCACATTTCCACCAGAAGAAAGGAGAAGATCATTGAAACAAAGCACATTCCTTTCCTTTAAGAACACTTTGGAAGTGGTGCACTTTTCTCTTATATCCCAATTACCAGGAATTGGTCCTATAGCCATATATGGCTGCATAGAAAGCTGCTAAACACAATCTTCTCCAATTTATACACCCACTAAAAGTCAGGGATTATTGTAGAAATTGGATATTAAGGATAAGAAGGAGTATCTGACACACCATCTGAACAGATCAGTTCAGATTTTTCAAGTTTTTTTGAATCTCATGAATCTCTCACTAATTCATTCATCCATTCCAAAGAGATCTCTTGAGGGCTTACCATGTACCAGTCACTGTAGTAGGATTTGAGATCAACATGATGAGGACGTACACATGTTCCAGCTTAAAGGATGGGCAAAGAAGGGGCTGGAGCAGGAAGACCACTTAGAGAAGAGAGCACATGCACAAATCTCAAGGTGGGAGGGAGAATATTCCAGTTAAGAACCTTAAAGAAGGTCTGCCTGGCTGGAATACAGGAAAGCAAGATGGTATGTGGAAGGAGATGAAGCTGGAAAGATTATCAAGGTTAAAATGATGTGAGCACTAAGGCAGGCCACATAAAGTTACATCTGTCCTTATCCCAGGTATACCAAGCATCCAGTGAAGGGTTCGAGGCAGAGAGCAACATTACCAGCTTTATATACTGGAAATATTTTCTGAATACAGTGTAGAGACTAGCTGGGAGAGCATGAGAAGATAATACACTCTAGAAATCTATGGCCAATAAGAGAAGATGAAATTTGAGCAGAATCAGACATGTTCCGGAGATAAAAACCATAGGACATAAGTTCAATTTGGTAAGAGAAGGTGAGGGTGAAAAGAAATTGAAGGTGACCCCACATTTCCAGATTGTACATTTCCAGATGGATGGTGAAACATTTTCTGAAATGGGGTAATACCAACTAGAGATTAGGGTTAGGGACAAGGTGTTGATTTTTATTTTGTTTTAAGAGCCTTGAGTTTGAAATGCCTTTCAGATATTCGAGCAGGTATTTCAAGGAGGCAGTTAAATATGCTGGTCTGGGGCTCAGAGGAGGTGTCAGGATTAGAAAACCAGATTCTAGAGTGTTCAGCACACAGATGGTTGGTAAATAAACCACAGTCCCAGATGTGGTCACCTATGGAGATAACAAGAGGGAAAAAATGAGAATTTAGAACTTGAATATAAAAAAAAATTAATAGAACAGGCACAAGGAAGATGGCAAGGGGAGGCAGAGGAGACAGAGGAGTGGCTGGAAGATGAGTCAGAAGTTTGTAGTGTGATAGAAGCCAAGGGAAGAGGACTCAGGAGCACTAACCAGAATCAGATTCTGCAGAGAGGTCGAGGAAGGACAGTAAGTCAAATTTCAGACAAAAGGTTTCTGAAGTGTTACTGCAAGGATAAGATGTGACAAATACCTCTTCAAGTCAGCAGTGCATGGGGTGGGGTGTGTGTGTTATGCGTTAATAATAGGACCTCTCTGAAGCCAATTCTCCAACGATCCTAGTAAAGATTTAGCTTCGTTGAGGACAGAATTTCTTTTTTTTATTTTTTTAATCTTTATTTATTTTTGAGAGAGAGACAGAGTGCGAGCAGGGGAGGAACAGAGACACACACACAGAATCCGAAGCAGGCTCCAGGCTTTGAGCTGTCAGCACAGAGCCCGACACAGGGTTCGAACTCAGGAACCACGAGATCGTCACCTGAGCCGAAGTTGGACACTTAACCGCCTGATCCACCCAGGTGCCCCTCAAGCCCTTATAATTTTAGTGGATGTAATCATTGCTATCATGCAATGAAATGGGTCTTACATGGATGCATATATCAAAACACATGAAAATACAGTAAGAAACTCATGGTTTTTCTACATGACTACAAATTGAGATCATTTTCAAAGGGATTATTTCTCTTTTATTTGGCTTTTTACTTTAGAATGAAAAGTATTCATATTTTAGAAAAACTTTGGGTGAGGTGTTATACTTTTCACCAAAAAAACCCCCACAACTATATATTAGTTCAAAAACTGATCACTAATGTTTAATCGTTCCTTTTAAAGCTGCTTCCTCAACCTAGAGACGCATTTGCCGTTCTGTCCATATTTGTGCTACGTGTGACCACGTGGCAATCTTAGCTAATATTCCGTGACCATGCAAGCTTGTTTAGTGTGTGTAAATTAATGTTCATTGCGACCTTGAACACAGCACCTTATTTTTTTTCTTTTTTCAAGACTAAATGTCCTCCTGTATATTAAGTTTGAAAATCCTCCAAAATCCTCTATACTGAACATATATAGCTGGTCTCCGGGTCACTGTGCAGACACTGCATTTCCTGTGTGTGCCTGTATCACGGGGTCCTTCTTTTTACCCAGTTTGCACAAAGTTTGCTTATTTGAAAATGAGTGGTGCGGTACAAATGTCCTTCACAGGGACACCTGGGTAGCTCGGTCCATTAAGCTATCAATTCCCGATTTCAGCTCAGGTTATGATCTCACAGTTCGTGAGGTCAAGTCCCACATCAGGCTTTTACGCTTGGAGTTTGCTTTGAATTCTCTGCCCCTCCTCCACTTTCTCTCATTCTCTCTCTCTCTCTCTCTCTCTCTCTCAAAATAAATAAATAAACTTCAAAAAACATCCTCTACAGAATGATTTCCTTTATTTCTATTATAAATTCTACCAAATTTTAGCATAACTGCTAGAGACCTTGAGCAACTTAAAAATGATTGCCTTGGGGTGCCTGAGTGGCTCAGTTGGTTAAGCTCTCTTGACTTCAGCTCAGGTCATGATCTCACGGTTTGTGAGTATGAGCCTTCCATCCGGCTCTGCACTGACAGCACGGAGCCTGCTTGGGATTCTCTCTCTCCCTCTCTCTCTGCTCCTCCCACACCAGCACACGTGTTCTCTCTCTCAAATAAATAAACATTTTTTAAAAATGATTGCTTTATCAGGTGAAAACCAGATGTAGACCCAAATGAAATACCTCATATTCAGATGCATGAATTTCCCATTTCATATTAAATTTCAAAATACATGTTGGTTTCTATTCAGCATTTTTAGTTTTGATCCACAAGCAACAAAGTAACACTAAAAGTAAATTGGGTTTGGTGGAATATCTTTCATACAAGTAACGGTAAAGAAACTGAGGGCAAGTAAGCACTTTATTTTCTCTCAAGTAAATACAAAAGTAGCAAACATCAATATTTCCTGGAAGAGAGGAAAACTTTTTGCCAGGGGTCTGCAAGTCCATTTGAACATCAAACATTGTCCACAGAAACATAAAAGCTACTACTGGTGTCCCCTGCTTTTCAAAAGTTCAAGTTTTGCTTTGCCACTTTGCTTTTGCAAAAGACCTACATTAGTACCTGTTTTCGCTAACCAAAGGAAATTAGAAAAGAATTTTCCTTTTTAAAAAAAAAAAAAAGGCAAAAAGCAAAATTAGCATTCAGTTTTTGTTTTGCAGCAATCTTCTGTAGAGGCAGTGCCCACCCAGCGTTATCTAGAGGGGTCCCGCCAAGTTTCTTCCCCAGGAACCACACTCAACATCTCAGCATCCAGCCACCGGAGCTGTGAACAGTGTCTGTGACCATCTGTGCTTTATCTCCATTTATTTTGTGCATCCATTAGCAAGATGTGTCCTGAGGTATCAGAGAAGCCTAAGAGAGGTTGTTTTGGGGGTCTGGGAATGCTCAAAAAAATCTCCATATAAATCAATGCTAATTGCTTTTTCACTTTATGCTATTTCGGCTAAGGAGAGGTTTCATAAGAAGCCTCTACTTTTGGGTAGCAGGGAAATCAGTGTCCCTAGGTTCTCTCTAGTTCAACTGCCATAAACTGAAAAGATCTGATCAGCTTATTCAATCCCTATCATATACATAGCAACTCCCATAATGAAAACTTGTAGATAGAAAGCTGAAATGAGGTTATAGACCTTCTCAACTATCAGAGGATAAGAGTAGTTGTAACCATCAAAAATATAACAGACCTTTCCGAAGTATGTCAGCTTAACCATTCAAATAATGGCTCCTAAGACATGATTTTATATGATTTGGGAGAGTTTTACAAAGCACAATTTTCATCTACCTTACAAACTAAAGCAAAGAAAAACTATAAGAATTTTTGTGTAACTGAACTGACATGACACATGCAGTCCCTGCTTGGTTAGTATTGTGTCATTCTTTCAAAAAGAATTATTTATTAATGTTAACACTGATGCAGCTTTGCACTGCATGGGATATACATCTGTGGTTCCTTTGAATTTCAGCTAAGGTTGACCATAGTTTCTTAGTGAATGAATTAGCAAAGCATCTCTTTTTCTTCTTGTCAATCTCTTCATATAATTCCTCTTTACCTCGGGGCACCTGGGTGGTTCAGTTGGTTAAGGATCACACTTCGGCTCAGCTCTTGATCTCACGGCTCACGGGTTCGAGTCCCACGTCGGGTTCTGTGGTGACAGCTCAGAGCCTGAAGCCTGCTTCGGATTCTGTGTCTCCCTCTCTTTCTGCCCCTGGCCCTCCCCCACTCATTCCCCCTCTCCCTCTCTCTCTCTCTCTCTCCTTCAAAAATGAATAAACGTTAGGGGCGCCTGGGTGGCTCAGTCGGTTAAGCGGCCGACTTCGGCTCAGGTCATGATCTTGCCGTCCCGAGCCCCGTGTCGGGCTCTGTGCTGACAGCTCAGAGCCCGGAGCCTGTTTCAGATTCTGTGTCTCCCTCTCTCTGACCCTCCCCTGTTCATGCTCTGTGTCTCCCTGTCTCAAAAATAAATAAAATGTTAAAAAATTTTAAAAAAATAATTAAAAAATTTTTAAAGAAGTGAATAAACATTAAAAAAAATTCCTCTTTACCTCTATCAGTTTTTCTCTCTCTCATATTCCCTACTTCCACATCACCACTGTTTCTTCTCTGTCCTGATTCAGAATTTCTGAGAAAGGTTCTAATCAGCATTCCAAGGTTAGAAGAAATAACTAGGCCCTACTGAGAGATAATGGCTCAGTAGCATGAGAAGCAGAATATGTGTTTCCCAAATACTAATGCTTATAACCCCCGATCTTAGTTGCTTATACCATTGAAAATATTTCCACTAGTCATTGACTCAGACTGTGATTGCTGGATCCAGCAAATGCACAGTGGTTACCTCTGAGTGATGGACTTATGACGGTTTATTTCTTCCGTTGTTGTTAATTTTTTCTTTCTTATTGAACCTAATTATGGTATCCTGATCATGTAGTTTTTTTATTAAAATATTAGGACTCGTGGAAAGGATTATTTTTTAATTTATCATCTGTTACATCTGTTTAATATTTTTATATTTCAACTCAGGGCCTGTTACTGTGTCTCAATATGCTATAAGTGGCTGGCTCGGAGCCCCTATAAATACAGTGCACAGCCTTAGAATGTGACAAACTACAGGTACCCAAATGGAAGGGCTGAAGCTAATTGGCTTTTATTTTCAAAGTATCTAGTTTCAAAGATGTATTTGTTCGAATATTAGCAATTTCGTATGGCTTGACCTAATGCTAAATGGAATTATATCTAAGCAGGATTTCCTCTCACCCTGTTCTAACTTATAATTAACCACATGCCCATAACACATGGATAATCATTACTTTTCTCTATTTCACAAAATCTACTTTGGTATCTCCATTTAGGGGAAAAACTGTTTCACTAAAATGAATCATTTTGAACTGACATGAACAACAGGTTCTGAAAATTTCTGCTTGGTTTCTGCATTGTAAGTTTTCTTCAATAAATTAATCCTTATCTCCCTAGGGCAGGCTTTTGACATGCCTGAAACAAAACTCAGCCAAATGTCAAAATAGGAGGGACAGAAACAGCTCAGCTGAAACCTACCAGCCAAATCCAACTTGGAAGAATTTATTTATCTGGGACAGAGAGCGCTTATGAAATTGATATTGGTAAAGTAGAACTTGTAGCATGTTAACAAAAAGCACTACACACAGAGGTTTTTTAAATAGTGAATCACCTAGTGCTCTGATGCCTCATTAATATCGTGTCAGGCTGTCTGGAACAATGCATGATAGCAGTGCGTGTCCTCGGTAGATTATTCCGCCGTTCTGCAACTTGAAAAGCAATAAATTATCCCAAACTTTGAGGTTTGGTATTTTAAATTATATAAGTGAATGCTACTTGAGGCTTAAATTTTACTCATATGCCCACATCTCTGTAATTAGAGTCTTCTGGTCCGGGTAAAGAGCATTATTAGAAGAAGTAGGATAAAGTGCGTGTGTGTGTGTATTGTGTGTGTATACACGCACTTATTTATTTATATATTTTGTTATATATAAATAATATACCTTTTATGTATAATTATATATAAATTATATGCTTTTTATATAATTATATAATATATTTATTATATATATGTGCTTTGCAAAACATTCTTTTTTTTTTTTATTTTTTCATGTTTATTTATTTTGAGGGAGAGAGAGTTAGAGTGCAAGCAGGAAGGGGTAGAGAGAGAAGGAGACACAGAATCTGAAGCAGGTTCCAGGCTCCAAGCTGTCAGCACAGAGCCCGACCTGGGACTCGAACCCACAAACCACGAGGTCATGACCTGAGCCGAAGTCAGACACCCAACCGACTGAGCCACCCAGGCACCCCTCAAAACATTCTAGTCTCATCCCCTGCCCACCAAAGAAATGAGGGGCAAAGGGATCCCACACTGTCCTCAAAGCAGCAAGTGTTGAAATTGCTAAAATAATGGAATAATCATACAGTCCTATCTCATTTCACTGGGGCCCAAAAGTAAAGTAAGAGACGATCCCCTCAGGTGCCACCAAGGCATGTCTCGTTATACCACCGAGAGAGAAGGGTGTTTGAGGAAGGGACTCCCCTGCAAGCTTGGAAAGAGCAGGCTAAGTTGCACTTCCCTTTTTCCTTTTTCTTACCACCAGAAGACAAAACAACAACACCCTAAAAAGTAACACCTGCAAGGATCCTACATGACTCATGTTTGGGATAATGACCGTGCATCTTCTGGCCCCAGCTTTCCTGCATGTTGACACCAAGGCCCAACCTCCAGTGACTCCTTTGGTATTTGCTTCTTGCAGCCTGTATTCAGCATATGAATCATCAAGCCCCCAGCAGAGGGCTGCCCCAAGAAAAAGCCTAAGATTTTAGTTAGAGAAGCAGCGTTATGGACTGATGGTTGGTTCTCACCCACAACTCATAATGGCAAGTGAAACAGAGTAACAACAAATGGCCATGCTTTTTCTCTTTATTAATGGATTTCAGGGGAGAAAGGCAGTAGAAAGTATGAATGTCGTAAAAGAATGAAATATTCAGGCCCCAAATTGCGCTTCGGTAAATTAAAAAAAAAAAAAAAAAAAAACCACAGCAGTTCTTATTGCTCAATTCCAGCCCATTTGTGGAGAATAATAATAATAAAAAAAAAGCAATGTAACTAAAAGTAAGGTAACAAGCTCAGCAGGTATTTGCTACCTTAGCTTTAAATGCTACTGCATTTGGGAGTCTAGCTGTTTTATCATTGGCCTTCCCAGACCTCACCGGACCTCCGTCAAGAAATATGGAGACACTTTGGATGAGCAAGGCAGCCCTGACAGAATTAACTCTAGGAATAAGAGAACACACCCCATGATGAAGGGTTTACTAGACTTAAAGACAATTAGTGAACTCCTGGTGGAATTTCTGAAGGATGCATCCAAAAATTGATTCTTGAACTTGCCGCAAACCTATGCTTTGTAACTATTATTCTCCACACATGAACAGTCTAGGAAGCAAAATTTTTGAGAGCTAACCTTACCAGCTACATAAGTGGGTTGCATCTTATTGTCTTCAAACAAAAAAGACAATTATAGACATACTGTGTTTCTGGTTCTTTTGAAACTGATTGTTCAATATCGTATGTCAGGTTCATTTCAAAAGGATTGTGATTTATCAGGGAAAAATTGTGATTTCATGTCAGTCTTCTCAGGAGATATTTATTTTATTTTGAAGTATAATTCCAGTTGTGCTGCGTTGCAAACAAGTGAAAATTGCTTCTCCTGTCATTGAGGTAAAGGGTGATTTCAGTTTTCAAGAATTAAAAATTGTGTTCACTTGTGGCAACTGTAACAATGAAGTCACAAATCTGCAGCAATGCTGCAGAAATTAAAGATACTCTGAAACATGATGTATATTTCATTTCTTTAACCTATAAGGTAGTGAAATGCCAAATATTACATGCCTATGTACTTCCCCTGCTTTGCCCACCCAGATATAACTTGGTTCCAATATATGTTAAAAACAATGTTTTCTGGGGCGCCTGGGTGGCTCAGTCGGTTGAGCATCTGACTTCGGCTCAGGTTATGATCTCGCGGTCTGTGAGTTAGAGCCCTGTGTCGGGCTCTGTGCTGACAGCTCAGAGCCTGGAGCCTGCTTCTGATTCTGTGTCTCCCTCTCTCTCTGCCCCTCCCCAACTCATGCTCTGTCTCTCTCTGTCTCAGAAATAAAAAAACATTAAAAAAATTTTTAAAAAACCAAAAAACGATGTTTTCCAATACTGTGAATGTTCCTTATGGGATCATATGTACAAGAATCCATCCAGGGTTATGGTTTTGTCTATTCATGCTTCCCCTGACTTGCAAAAAGCACTAATTATTAAGGAACAGTGGGAAGGAATAGAGCGTGGGCACCACCTGTCTGCACTTGAACCATAGGTTCACATCAAACACTCCTTTGAGGGGTACCTGGGTGGTCCCGTCGATTAAGTGTCTAACTCTTGATTTTAGCTCAGGTCATGATCCCAGGGTCATGGAATCGAGCCCCACATCGGGCTCTGCACTGGGTGTGGAAGCTGCTTGGGATTCTCTCTCTTTCCCTCTCTCTCTCTCTCCCTCTCTGCCCCTTCCCCACTTGTGTTCTCTCCCGCAAAATAAATAAAGAAACATTTTTTTAAAAACCCAGAATATTGTCAAACACTTGTTTGAATGGTTTCCTGTCAACAATGTTCAGGTTCTTAGCCTGGCATTTAAGGCTTGTCTTCCTTTGCTCTAATCTAGCTATCCCTTTGCCTTATCTCTCACTGCTTTTTCTTGTGCACCAAGTGCTCTCACTGAATAAAGTTTCTGAATTTATCTGAAAAAGTCCTATTCTTCACACTATCTCTAACAAACTTTCCTCACCATTTTCACCAGCCTGAAGGATAAGACTAAATCACTTCCAAGATCTCTTCTAATTTTAAATGTAATGACTTATGATTCAAGGAAGTACTACTTCCTATTTGAAACAATCTTTGATTCCCCCCCCCCGCCCCCCGAATACAATCTCCCTTGTTTCCTTCCCCACTCTTGTTATCTTTTCACGTTCTGTATATTACCCATCTGTAACCATGTTTATATCCTCTGCTGTATTTGCAAGTTCTCTGAGCACTGCTGCATCATTTTACCTTGTGTCTCCTACATCCCCATGACAGTACCCGGCTTTCAGGATATTGCCTCAAATTATCAAACTGCACCAAATTACTAAGCGACATCCCTGCTGATACGTGAGTTTTATATGATGGCTGATTTACCAGCTTTTCCTCTCCTGTGTATTGGAAGCCCTCAGCCTGAAGTAGCTGAGGGAGATGGCTGTTTTCTGGTCCTAAATCAGATCCTCTCCTGCCTTTGCCACCTCAGCCCTTCTCTGCCTGTGTTGACCATAATGATGTGACCACCGTAGGGAAAGCTTGCTGTTACACCAAGTACACCAATTTTAAGTCTCTCTGTCCATAATTGTTCAATTTAGTTCTTAAAGTCTGAGCTTTCTGCCTCTGTCACATGGAGTTCATCAAATCTACCTGCTGTTCTTTCTAGATCTAAATCTGGTTCACAATCCATACACCCCTGGAAACATGCAGGTGCACTATTCTTTTCCGACTCTTTGATAGACCATTTCTGTGTGTAAAGAATTATATTTAACTGCCCAACATGGAGGTGGCTTATAAACTTTCCAGACCTGGAATGAGAAAAATAATAGTTCCAAGGCTTAAAGATTCACTCACATGACTTTCAAGCACACATTCCTCTAATGCTTTGAACACCTGCTGTGCAACCGAGTTTCCATGTGTATTATCTTATTAGCTTTTTTGAATAATTCTAAACATAAAGTTGACAAAAACTGGAGCTTAAAGTATAAAATTGAGTAAAACTAAGGCTCAGAATCTTTAAAGGGTAACATAGGTCATAAAGCTAGTAACAGGATTTGAACTGAAGCACCTAAAGCAGAGTCTTGTGCTCCCAGGATGACACCCAGGGTGTCGTGGCGATTTGTCAACTGTGATGCAACATGGCTAGTGTTTCCCCTGCATTTAGAGCCTCTGGGCCTCATCTGTGTGTTGCTCCAGTGGTGGGAACCACCCTTTCCCAAAGATGACTTCACAATAGAGTATCAGCGAGTTGTCTTGTCCACTCAGGGACCTATTTCATCCTGCAAATGCCTCCCAGTCAGAAGGACTGACTTTTTCAGTTCCACTTTACCTAGATGGCTCCTGGCTTTGCTGATTAACTATCCATGCCTATAACCAGGGAGTAAAAACTGAAAAGTGAAGGCTGGCCGTGCAATGTGTGCTGTTGACCAGAAGCATTAACAACATCTGGCAGCTTGTTAGAAAAGCGGAATCATGGGCCCCATCCCAGACCACCGGAATTCATATGCCCTTTAAGTTTGGAAAGCCCTACTCTAGGGGCACCTGGGTGGCTCAGTGGGTTAAGCATCCAACTTTGGCTCAGGTCATGATCTCTCGGTTTGTGAGTTCGAGCCCCGCATCGGGCTCTGTGCTGACAGCTTAGAGTCTGGAGCCTGCTTCGGATTCCTTGTCTCCATCTCTTCCTGCCCCTCCCCTGCTCTCTCTCTCTCTCTCTCTCTCTTTCTCAAAAATAAATGACATTAAAAAATCTCAATTTCTTGGTTTTTGTTCTTAATTTATTCACTTATTATAAAAAAATGATAATCTCTGAAGGCAGTCTTCTTTGCCACTTGGAAAGCACTCACTTGTTTACAATAGCCTCACAAATCTGACCACTCACCTACATGCCAGATTTGATTATACCGCTATAGCACGCATAGAAAGCCCATCTAAGTCCATTTTCTTATGGCGGGAAGAAAAAAAAAGTCAACTGATTTGGTAGGTTTTGGAGAGTGAAACATTGCAATGGAAATATCACTGGAGAGGGTTCAAGAAGACCTGCACTTAAAGAGTCTTCCTCTGGCCGTAGCAACATTTTTCTAGACATGTCTCCTCAAGCAAGGGAAACAGAAACACAAACTATTAGGACTACATCAAGACAAAAAGCTTTTGCATGACAAAGGAAACCATAAAAAAACAAAAGACAACCTACTAAATAGGAGAAGATATTGCAAATGATATACAGTAAAACCTTGGTTTGCAAGGATAATTCGTTTCAGAAACTTGCTTGTAATCCAAAGCTCTCATATATCAAAGTGAATTTCCCCATAAGAAATAATGGAAACTCAGATGATTCATTCCACAACCTAAAAATATTCAAATAAAAATAATTACAATACTGTATGTAATACAAAATAATAAAGAGAATACAAAATATAAAGAAAAATAAATTAATCTGCACTTACCTTTGAAAACCTTCATGGCTGGTGTGAGGGAGATGAGAGAGGAAGGTTATTGTGTAGGACGACTTTCACTATCACTAACAGATGTTGACTAAAGTATGAATAAAGTCCTGTCACATACTGTATTTAATGTAACTGGCAGTAAGGCAACAGAGGAAAGGGTCTATATCTGCGAGCAGCCTGACCTAGAATGAAGCGAAGCATCCCTAAGCTTACTCCTGTATGGAAAAGCAAAGGACTGTCCATAAGTGCTTTGAAGTGACAAAAAATTCACTAGTGCCAGTTGTGGGCACCTTCCAATGTTCTGAAAAATCAATGATTCTTGCCAAACACCTCAGCTTGAGACTGGGCATCTGAGCTTGGGAGATGAGCACCCACAATCCCGCAGTGAGAGAGAGAGAAAAAAACCATTGGCTCAGTTGTGATCATGTGATGCTCAGTGTCATGTATTACTCGTATTGCAAGACAAAGCTTGTTTATCAAGTTAAAATTTATTAGAAATGTTTGTCTTGTGGAACACTCGCAGAACAAGTTACTTGCAATCCAAGGTTTTACTGTATCTGATAAGGGGTTAATATCCAAAATATATAAAGACCATATACAACTCAACACTGAAATAAACAATCCAATTAAAAAATGGGCAAATGAGGGGCACCTGGGTGGTTCAGTCGGTTAAGCGCCTACTTCAGCTCAGGTCATGATCTTGTAGTTGGTGGGTTTGAGCCCCGCACTGGGCTCTGTGCTGACAGCTCAGGGCCTGGAGCCTGCTTTGGATGCTGTGTCTCCGTCTCTCTCTGCTCCTCCCCCACTCATTCCCTGTCTCTCTCTCTGTCTCTCAAAAATGAATAAAAGTTAAAAAAAATTTTTTTAAATGGACAAATGACCTGAATAGACATTTTTCCAAAAAAGGCATACAGATGGCCAACAGACACATGAAAAGATGCTCAGCATCACTAATCATCAGGGAAGTGCAAGTCAAAACCAATAAGATGTCACTTCATACCTGTCAGAATGGCTAAAATCAAAATGACAAGAAATAACCCTTGGGCAGTGTTGGTAAGAATGTAAACTGGTACAGTTACTGATGTAAACAGAATGGAGACTCTTCAAAAAAATTAAAAATAAAAATACTATATGATCCAATAATTCCACTATTAGGTATTTACCCAAAGAAAATGAAAACATTGACTCAAAAAGACATCTGCACCCCTATGTTTATTGCAGCATTATACACAGTAGCCAAGATTAGGAAGCAACCTAAATGTCTATCAATAGAGAAATGGAAAAAGAAAATGTGGTGTGTATAAAGGTGCATGCACAGACACACATATACGTGCTCAATGGAATATTACACAGCCATAAAAAACGATGAGATCATGCCATATGAGACAACATGGATGGACCTGAAAGATATTACACTAAATGAAATAAGTCAGTCTGAGAAAGACAAATACCATATGATTCCACTCATAAGTGGAACCTTAAAAAAATGAATAAACAAACAAAAAGCAGAGTTAGACCTATAAATACAGGGAACTGATGGTTCACAGAGGGGAGGGGGTAAAGGGTTGGGCAAAATGGATGAAGGAGATGCTAGTGACGGAATGAATAATCCAGGGGAATAAAAGGCACAGCATAAAGAATACAGTCAGTGATGAGAGCGCCTGGGTGGCTCAGTCTGTTGAGCATTCGACTTCAGCTCAGGTCATGATCTCACAGCTCATGAGTTCAAGCCTCGCGTCGGGCTCTGTGCTGACAGCTCAGAGCCTGGAGCCTGCTTTGGATTCTGTGTCTCCCTCTCTCTCTGCCCCTAACCCACTCACATTCTGTCTCTGTCTCTCTCAAAAATAAATAAATATTAAAAAAAATTTTTTTTAAAAAGAATACAGTCAGTGATGTACTGGTGATGTAATTGGGACAGAAGGTAGCTACACTTGCGGTCAATGTAAAATTATATATAAATTTGTGAAATCACTAAGTTGTATACATTAACTAATGCAGCATTAGCATGTCAACTGTACTCAAAAAAGCATTGTCTTTCTCCCATCAGCCAGATAGCCTTAAGCAGGCCCTTTTCGCCTCTGGGCCTCGGGTTTCCTCATCTGTATTAAGGATTTTGGACAACATAGTCTAAAGCTCCTTCCCACTCTGAGCACCTGTAGGCACTCTCCTATTACCTCCTTAATAGATCTTTCATTGTGCCCCTCGTCTCGTTCACCCCTGCAAAATCCAGGTCAGTCTTCCTGGGGTTACTACCGCGGCCTTCTAATTGATCTCCTGCTTCGTGCTGATCTCCCCCAGTTCGGGTTCACACCACCAATAGTTCTTTTGTTCTCAAAAGAAAATCTCACGGCCATCTCATGCTCACATTTCAGTGGCCCTAAGATAATGCCCAAATGCCTGGACATGGCCTTCAAGACCCTTCCTGCTCCTTGAAGGTGCTGCATTATCCTCTATTCTTCTTTCCAGCCCCTCTTGCCTGAAATATCCCCCATACTCTGGCCTCTTTGCAATCCAAGTCCTATTTATCTTTCAAGCACCAACTTCCCCGTCACTAGGAAAGGTGTTCTTGCTACCAGAGTACTTTGTGCTTCTTGTCATAATATTGACGCTTCTTACTATTATTGCCCATTAGAATTAACCTTCTTGAGGTCTGAAACCAGTCCCTCTGGCTCACAACCATGACCTTGTAGCTCACACCAGTCAACTACTATGAATTATTGTTCAAATTACTCCTATTTGAATTCCTGGTCTTCCACTTCCTAGTTATTGATAAAATAATAATAGTAAAATCTAAATGTTGTTTTAAGGATGAGGCATAATTAATCTAAAGCACCTAGAATAAACCCTGGCATACATTAGGCATTTAAGATATGCTAGCTATTACTATTGTCATTATTCTTTTCTCTCTTTAATTATAGCAGTTAGTATGGGCTTAATTATAATTACCTGATAACTAACAATCTCTTTCTTATTTTGAATGCTAAAGGGAATAGACAAAGAAG
Source organism: Panthera leo (assembly GCF_018350215.1). NCBI lineage: Eukaryota > Metazoa > Chordata > Mammalia > Carnivora > Felidae > Panthera > Panthera leo. The sequence goes on from NC_056685.1 coordinate 48,609,966, forward strand.
TAGACACATTAATCAACTAGACAAATGGATCAAATTAATGGTATTTTTTATTCCAGTGAAGTAAAGAATCATATTGTTATGTACTAAATATATATAATTAATCCTATTTATTATAAATTATGCAGCAATGTATTTGGAAAATATTGTATTGAATTATCATAAGCTATGATTAAATTCTTCCAGTAAATGTTCTATGATTTGTTTCCTCAAAGCTAAAGCTAATGGAAAAGGCCTGAGAGAAATTGTCATTTTGAAGAAAACAGATCCCGGATACTTATAGCCTAAAAGGAAATCTGGCATGCATTTCTTAATATTCTTAGAAGTTACTCATAGGTTCAGCTTTTATTAATTTATAACTCTTCAAAGTTATGAATTGAAAGAGGTCCTAAAGTCCAATCACTCATCCAATATTTGAATTTCCATGGCACCATTCTAGCCAAGTGGATGGACAGCCTCTGCATGAGCAATTAGACCATTAAATCTCTATTAGTTCCCATAGCAACGTAGGATTTATTAATGGTTTATCTATGAGTCTTTAAGAATGTATTCTCTGCAAAGCAGAAACAAATTATAATGTAATCATAGGAGAGAAAAGGAAGGTGGACAGTGGATAAGGAAAGAGTTGAGATATTAATGCAAATTTAGCTTGATTTTTTTTCTCTGTCAAGTATTAAATAATAACAGAGGTAGAATTCATGACCAGCAAAGATACAAGATCAATGTTATTCTGTCACTGGTTTATTGCTCTCTATTTTACTCTTCCCCAATTTACACATGTTTTTTGCTGTCTCCCACCCATTATTTCCTTGTATTTCTTTAATTGTTATTCTTCATCTGATTCCCTCTTTCTCTCCACCTGCCTTCTTGCCTATTTCCCCAATAGCTCTCTTTGTTTGGCCAAGTATTCTTTTATTTCTGTAATACAAAGATACTGATTTTGGCTTAAAAATCCAGAAACTGAACTATAGTAATAAATGCTCAGACACATAAGAATAGGCTGTACAGACATGGTAGGAATATGTCATGAAAGGCTCAGTAAGTGTAGAGTAAATGAATGGATGGATGATTTAAGTTTACAAATATCTATTAAGTTCAAATAGAAACATACTCTAATAGACAGTAAGTGAGATCTGAATATTTGTCTTTAGGAGATTAAAATCTAGCAGGAAATTTATATATAGAACTAACCAAACACAGCACAAGGCAGACCATGAGAAGCAATACAAAGAGGAAAACATGGAAAGAAAAAACAAGATGTACAGAAGAAGCAAGAAAGGGAATATTATTCAGGGAGGAGGAAATAGAGTGATTGGTAAATGGAAAATTAATATTGATCATAAATATTATATTTCAAGGCATTTAAGATAAGAAAGGCTTGTTTCAGGGGCTCCTAGGCGGCTTAGTCAGTTAAGCATCCAACTTCAGCTCAGGTCATGATCTCACAGTTCGTGAGTTCAAGCCCCACGTCAGTCCCTGTGCTGACATCTCAGAGCCTGGGCCTGCTTCCGATTCTGTGTCTCCCTCTCTCTCTGCCCCTCCCCTGCTCACGCTCTATCTTTCTCTGTCTCAAAAATAAACATGAAAAAAATTAAAAAAAAATAAAGGCATATTTCAGAACTTAAAGCACATTGATACTAATTTTAAAAATCCTATGGATCCCACACTCAGCTGTTGATAAAAGTGCTGCATGCTGTGACTTTACTAAATCTTTATTATGAGTTGAATAAAAACTTTGTAAATAAAGATCTTTTGTTGAATGTAAACAGCGTAGATTATTGTAAATTGACATAAGGTACTTGTGTCAGGCAACCGAGAGCAGCTGCTGCCTTTAAGAACAGAAACCTTAAACTAATCAACAAAGATACGGAGAGTTAAACATTTCTGTAAAGAATCCTATGAAAAATTTTCAATGTTGACATTAGATTCTGTACCATCGACATTTTCTAATGGTCAAAACCACTTTTTAAGATTCTCTCAATGAGGCAAACATTTCACCTTTGTAAAATACATATTATACAGGGCCATAAGAAAATATTTAATGAGGAAATGCCAATTAGCAACAAGTGCAGTGTGTCAAGTAAAACCAATGATATTTCCTTACCAAATACCACAGCATGATTTCCATAAATGCCATGCTTTTCCAAAGAATAGAACCCTTTCACTTGATGCAGTAAATTGCATACTGTCTTTTTACAGCTGTTCCCAAAGACAAAGATATTTTTGAGCTTCATTTATAAAACATAAATATCAGATCGTTGTTCTAGCCTTCTTGTAATTCAAAATAGCATCAGTGCTGGCTGAACATATTACTCATACCATGGAAAGTAAGAAATGGTGACAATTTCAAGCTAACACTGTGAAATGAAGATGAATATGTGAAATGTTAACTTCAAATGGCTTAAGTGGATGCTATAAATACTTAACGTGAGGATAGCGGGATTTTGGTAAACGAGAAGAGCCCTTTGAAATTATTTCCACTTCTTACTGCAGGAACAATGTACCTGTTACTAGACTCGTGTGATCCCGTGTACAAAGTGATGTGTCCTTCACACATTGGGCTGTGAGTTACAGGAAGAGAGAGCCCATTCTTTATGGGATGGTTATAAAGGCTTTGCAAAGAAGGTGGCATTTGATGGAGATGTCAGTGTCAAATAGAATTGGATATTGAAAGTGGGAGAAGGGATATTGCAGGCTGAAGGAATGCATGAATAGAACCCAGAGGAGAGCACCTGGGGCATAGGGAATGGGGGGCTTGACTAGTGTGTAGGGTTTTCAGGGGTTCGTGGAACTTCTTGACCGAGAAGCAGCAGCAGATAAGGTAGAGTTGTAAATTGGGACGGGCTGTGGAGGGGGCTGAGTGTCAAGCTAAAGAATCTGGTTTTTATTTGATAGTGAATATTAAGCTCAGTGATTTTCCCCCGAGGTTTTTAACTTGGAACATTCACATGATCAGAACTCTGCCATGTGTTAGGGGCACTTAGAATGCACCCAGGTAGGTAGTTTACAAACATTATCCTATAGAGTCACCACAAAAATGTAGTTGAAAGAAGATGAGAAAAACCCCATTTTACAGATGATAAAACTGTCTCAGAAAGGCTACATAACTTGCCTGTGGTCAGCAATCTAGTAGGCCAAATTTTTTTACCCTAAATTGTATGTTCTTTACTCTTCATGATCCCATTTTCATAAGTTTATTGTTTAACCAAGATCCTGTAACATCACAATTCTGTTACTATTAATAATTCAGTATATTTGAAGAAGACAGAAAATAGGAGAAAGTCAGGCAAGTTTAGAGGCCATTTTAATAGAACAATAAGAAATAGTTTCTAATACAATTATGTTTGTCACTAGTTCAAATAACATCAAATGTGAGCTACCGTTGTTCCTGAAAAATGCACACTGAAAAATTGAGTGATTATTATTTTAGGGTTTTGTTATGATGTGGAGGGTTCTTACACAAGTGCAAACTTAAATTCCTTTTGTTGTCTGTTAGGTTTCTTATGATAATCAGAATGTTTTCTGATGCAGCTAACAAGAGCTTCCTTAGCAAGATTCATTGAGTGTAATTTCCACTTTTTTTTAGACCATCAAAATTAAGTACTTAGTATGCATAAGGTATAAAATATAATAAGTATCTTAAGTACATTTTTTTCATTTTATTCTCATTCTTAGTAGGCACTCTTTTCCCATTTTATAGATAAAGAAACTAAGGTTCAGAGAGGTCTCTGTGTGATGGAACTGATACTCATATTCAACTTTATTTGCCTTTAAGTCACTACTCTTCCTACTACAGCCAAATGCCCCGCAACTCCCCATGAAATAAAGATGAGTGATCTTAAAAGACATTCATCCTTCTTGGCCGCAAAGAAATAAAGTAAAAGGTGGTCTGAAATGCAGCTCATGGCAGTAACATAAGGATGTGTAGGATCAGTGTTAATGCACAGACTTTGGACTCAAAGGCATGTGGATTTAATTCTCTTGTCTACCACCTAAAAGCTGTGTTTCCTCAGATGTGTTACTAAATCTTCCTGAGGCTCAATTATTAATCTGGAAAATACAAATAATAATATCTATTTCAGAAGGTTGTTAAGAAGATGAAGCAAAGTAATGCCTAAATAGTTCTTAGCAGAAAGTAGATTCTTAATAAAAGTATAAGTTCTCTTGAAGTGCCTGGGTGGCTCAGTCGGTTGAGCGTCCGTCTTCCGCTCAGGTCATGATCTTGCAGTTCGTGGGTTTGAGCCCCTCATTGGACTCTGTGCTGACAGCTCAGAGCCTGGAGCCTGTTTCAGATTCTGTGTTTCCCTCTCTCTCTCTCTGCCCCTCCCCTGCTTGTGCTCTGTCTCTCTTGGTCTCAAAAATAGATAAACATTAAAAAAATTTTTTTAAATATATAAGCTTTCTTAATAGTAGCTGTTGTAGTCCCATGCAATGGTATTTCCTTGATTTCCAGGGCCCCAGCTGCCATCCGTGAAATAATATTTGGTGCCGAGCTCTCTTCTGAATTCTGGATCCATATATCTTGCCAGCTACTTGGCATTTGCATTTGAATGTCCACAGGCATCTCATACTCCATTATGTATCAAACTGAACTGAGTGAATGATACACATTACCCTTTTTCTGACCCTGCTAATATCGACAGTCTTTCCTATAGATGATGATGATGATGATGGTGATGATGATGATGATGATGATGACGATGATGAGTGTGTATAAAATCCATACCACAACCAACTCGAATCTCAGGTCACTGAGTTCTGTGGAACACACTGTCTAAATTTCTGCTGACATCTTGGTCCCAGTCACCTTCGCATCCGTAATAGAATACTTCGATCACACTTATTTCTGCCTGTCCTCACCAACCAGCTCTCTACAATATAACCAGAAGGAGCTGCCTGCCCCTTGGAGGGCCTAAATGAAATTAGCTTTAAATCCCTTCCCATGTCCCATGAAAGCTCAAATTACCTTGGGATTTTTGTCACTTTCCAGGAGGTTTGCCTTCTCACTTCCTCCTCTCTCAGGCGCCAAGTTCCACAAATAGGGCTTCTGTGTCCTAACACATGGATGGGAAACTCAGCCTTCTCTGCAAATTCCACAAATGACCCACTCACACGAAGCATCTGCGAGTATGGCAGATATTATTAAAGGTTGGGATTTGGGAAGATGGAGATGTGTTTACTATACAAAATGCTAACTTCAAGTGGAACATTAGGCATTTCCAGTTTTAAAAATGCTCTTTGACCTCCTCCATCTGGATATTTCCACTGACTGATTTCCCTTCCCTGTGCCAGCATCACACCATCCTGCTGGCTCTCCCCTCTGTTTTTTCTAGTCCCTTCCCTCTTACCTCGCTCTCTTACTTTCTGGAATGAAGCCATTCTTTTCTTTGTAACTTGAAGCTTTCCTTGTAACTCGTTTGATCCTTTTTATTTTTGTTTTTGTTTGTTTGCCTAGATTCCTGTGCTCACATCTGTAGAGTGTTCCCTTCCATCCCAGGTGGTTCATTCGTTACCAAGTAGTTTTCTATTAAAAGTCCCCCCAATAGAAATTTGAGAACCAGCAGTTAACATAATATATTCTTCTATTACAGATGCAAATCCAGTCATTTCACACTCCTAATAACCTGTAAGTGGCTTCCCATTGCCTTTAGCATAAGGCTCAACATTTTTTAGCGATCCTTTTCTTTCTCCAGCTCCTCATCAGGTCAACTATGACTTAAGGCCTGTACTTACCTGTGTGTACTCTTACTTCCTCCAAATTAGATTCTCCTGCTAGGTCTTTCATCATTATGCACTTCTCAACACTTGTAATTATTCATTTATTTAAAATAGTGTATTTCTTCTCTTTTGCTGTAGACTCCAAAGACCATTGCGACAATGACCAAATTTATTTTCTCAATCATTGTATCCTTAGCACCACGCATACAGCAAGCACTCAATTTTGAAAAACTACATGAAGGTAAACATTGAGCCAAAAGTGTGTATGTAAAGTAATGTACTTCATCTCCCTTAACTTCTGAGCTTGAATTCATCTGGCACGGATTGGATCAGTCTTCTAAAAAAAACCATAAAACCCCAATGACGGCGGAGGGCACAGGAAACTATATGCTTTGAAGGTCTGGCAGTTTTGCTGCTGAGGATGTTAACAACTCAGGAGCATTAAAGGTCAGTGCTCACAAAAGGTCATGAAGGTCACATCTAAATATGCTGTGAACTACATGTTTAGTAACGAGACTGCACTCTTTGTTAGCTATCATCAGGATTTAATTAACTGGTGTCACAGTTGGAGAGACACTTCATGCCTGTGGGGAAATTTGACTGAACTCATCCATTCTAAAATAAATGATTAGCACCATCATCTTCCACATTATCTTTCAATAAGTGGGACAGCTACATTTTTCAGAAGCATCTTTCTTAGGTAACACTCTTTCAAAACTATGAATACTGGTAAGGATAGAAAAGAGGTTTGGGGAATAATAAATTCAGGCAAAATTATGTTTTTTGAGTGCTTCATTTTATGAAGGTAACACTTGTTTCACAGAATTAACCTGCCAGGAACCCCTATTTTTTGTAAAAACATTAAACCAGAAGAATGTTGCCTATTTTTAGGAGTGGCCTGATCATTGAACTGTTGAGAACAAATGTATTTTGTGGCTTCCTGGACTGTGGACACACCTCCTCCTGAGTCAATCATCAGCCAGGCACAGCTTCACAACTGTTCCCATGGTAACCTTCAGTCAACTAGGGCAGCTCAGGCTTATACGCAGGCATAAGAGAAAAAGAAATACTGGCTGCTCTTGTTCATGATGCCACAAAAAGGGGTAATGCTGATTGCTGGATGAATAGCCTGAAAGGCAGAAGAGCTACTGAACCATGTATAAATCATGGTGTTAGTGTCCTAAGAAGATACAACTTCTAAAATTTACACGTTCCAAAGAAAATCAGTGTGAAAATGCAGATCAGAAATTTCGTAGTAACAATTAGTTGTGTTTGGAGAATCTACTAAGTAGTAGGTGTTGGGTTAAATAATGCACACATATAGTCTTGTTTGCTTTTCTTCAAAAGCCCAGTCATTCTAGTATTACCACAATCTGCCCAAAGCAACTGAGGTTCAAAGAGTCAAAATGTGAAGGTATCACTTAAGTGGGACTTGAACCCGGGTTTGCCTGTCTCCAGAATTTCTTTTTCTCTCTCAAAGTTGCCTCTTTTGTGATACCAGCCTTTTGGAGTATCTATCAAGCATAATCTAGAGGATTAAGTAATGGTCTGTGCTGAGGGAGTTCACCACCAATTAAATACAGATATGAAAAGTAGTGTTTGGGAAATCATTCTGGCTCCAGGATCTTACAATCTGGGGACGGTAGTGTTATAGAGTCATAAAATTTGCAGTTAAAGAATTGCCTTGAGGTGCCTGGGTGGCTCAGTCAGTTAAGCAACTGACTCTTGATTTCAGCTCAGGTCATGATCCCAGGGTTGTGGAATCGAGTCCTGCATCAGGCTCGGCCCTGAGTGTGGAGCCTGCCTGAGATTCTCTCTCTCTCTCCCTCTCTCTCTCTCTGCCCCTCCCCCACTCACTCAACATTCACTCTCACTCTCTCTCTCAAAACAAATAAATAAACTTAAAAAAGAAAAAAAGAAAAGAATTGCCTTGAGCGCCAGCTCCTCCCCATTATAACAGAGTAGCCTGGAGAAACCATTTAATTTCTTTGCACCACAGTGTTTTCATCTGTGAAGTGAGATAATGATTTCACGAGACGGGTTGAGGATTAAATGAGAAAATGTGTTTGAAAGTGCTTTATAAAATATAAAATGTGATATATGGTTGTTATTGTTTTCCTAAATATCACATTGAATTTTGGCACATCTCTGCAGCATAACATAATTCTTCCAACTTAAAAATGCCAGATTAAGTTCTTTCCTTAGGCATGTTTCGTTTAATCTCCAAAATTAAGAGTTCTGTACAGCTTCCACCACGAGTCCATACTGGGAATCCGGAAATCATTACTGCATTCCTATGTATATAATAAAATGCCATTTGAGGTGCTCAGTGAGTCAACAGTCCAACTCTTGATTTCAACCCAGGCCACGATCTCACGGTTTGGGAGATCGAGCCCCACATCAGCACAGGAGCCAGCTTGGGATTCTCTCTCTTCCTCTCTCTCTGCCCCTCCCCCATCATGTGTTCAAGCTCTCTTTCTCTGAAAAATAAATAAAAATAAAATGCCAGTTAACACATACATACATGGTAACTTGATAAGGAAATGCCATTTGTATTTATTTTAAATGAATGCATAGGGGGTAACGGAATTCTGTTACCATTCTGCACTCTGGTTGGGCAGAGCAAAGAGTATGACGGGAAGCTGCCGGTCCAAAGATAAGGTGTTTGATCAAGGAAATGGCAGTGCAACAAGTTCGGGTGTAATGAGCTGTCAGCCTCTGGGCTGACACTGACCTTCACATGTGTTTTCTTTGGCCAGCATAGTTTTATTTTGCTATAATTGTGCATTTTAAGGACGCTTTTAGGTAATGTGTGCACCCTCCCGTTTGCTAACTATTTCATCCATCAATCCTGTTCTACTAGACCGCTTCTCACATTTATATCACCTGCCTGACGTGTGAGTGTGGACCCCTTTGCCAAAAAAGAGGCAAAAGAGATGAGGACTCTGCATTATGAAATCATAAAAACAGAAGTGAAGGAAGTTATCTAGGCATGTAAAATATGGAGGTTGAACTGTCACGAATATGGACTCGGGCATGGAGGGAGAGCTGACATGTTCCACCTGAAAACATACATTTAGGTCACATACAAAGAAATCTGGTATGACACAGAAGATTGTAAATACCAGCAACTTGCTGGAGGAGCTTCACAGCAGTTTCTGGCGGCACATACCAAGCACATAACTGTGTAAGTTAGTGTTCTTTACTTTTCATCATCATCCTTACCATCATCACCATCGCTATGCTTGGTCAGACGCAGTGCTCGCGAGGACAAAGGCACAGACTACCTGTCTTCCTCTTTACTCCTAAATAGAGTGAATCCCCAGCATCCTGCACCGTTCCTGATATATGCTTGCTGCTCAAGACACATCTGAAGGTTTCACAAATAATGGAAAATTAGTGGGAGGCCATCCCTAGCCTTTGAGATCAACATCCAAATTCTGTTCTGACGATTTCCGACAGAGTGCTGTGCATGATTCTGAGAAAGTGTCAGGAGGAGCTCGGTCCTGTAAGGACAGCTCTGGGACTTTGATCTTCCTGAAGGAACCAAAAGGAAAGAAGATGTTGCTGGAAAAGTTTTCCTGCAGCTGCACAGGAGGCTAAGCGGATGAATTACATAGCGTCTGCAGAGAAGTATGGCCATAAATGCTATATAAGCACCGGACACCATTGATATTACTATTTTAAAGAATTGAGCATCCCATTACTTCTTATGTGGTAACCTTAGCACAGCAGAATATTCTAATTGTTCCTTCTAAAATGCCCTCTCATAAGTCTAATCATTGATTGGGGTACCAGTGGAGCATTGATAATGTTCTGGATGCAGGTCACACAGGCAGATTTGGTGTAGGCAGCATTTTCTTAGACTTTCATCAGGTCTTCCCTGAATGGTTGTAACAGCCTCCTTAACAGTCCACTGGCCTTAGGTGGTCCTACTCGGGCAATTCCTAACTATACTGGTCCATGTTCCTAATTTTATTGACCTTTCTAAACTGTGACCTAATCATGTCACTTTTCTACATTAAAACAGTCCACGATTTCTTTTGGCCCAAGAAATACTCAAATTCACATCTTGAATTGGGCTATCTACCTTCCCCTCTGAAGGTCCTACTATGATCCAGCCACCACAGAGGACTGTGGAGTCTTTTCTTCCCATTTCTCTAGATGACTCTCTGACCTTTGTTTCCCTGGTAAACTCCTGAGCCTCTTTCAAGCATCACTTCCACCTTGAAACCTTCCCCTCACACCCATCACAGAAGCCGAATTAATTGCTTTCTTCTCTACATGGCGATAGCACTGAACAATTCTCTTGTATTGACCAGGACTGTAAGTTTTGGAAGTTCAGCTTAACTGACTTAAGCCATAAACTGGAATTTATTCACTCAGGTCACCAAACTGCCCAGGGGCGGGGCCATAGAACATCTGAAACCAGGGCCTCAGACCGTATCAGGGATTCTCCCCCAATTCTTTCTTCATGACAGAAATTATAGATACTGACTTCTCCAGATTTACATCCATACATACTTGGCACCAGAGGGGAAAAAAGCTCCTTCCCATTAATTCCAGTCATAAAATTTCAGAGAAAGCATTCTAGTTGGCTGACTTGGTCCACATGAGCTTCCCTATGGCTCTCTCCGTGAAGGGAGGACTGGGCAATATGATTCACCCAGACTGAGTCAAGGTACTGACCTGGGAGTAGGGCACTATTAGCAACCTCCATCGGACCCCTTGTTGGCTTTATCGTGGGAAAGAAACAGTGCTCCAAAATAAGGAGGTGCAATCTAAGAAGGGATTCCAGCCAGGCAGAAAAAACAGGCATCAACCAGACAGGCTTTCAAAGTCTGTAACTAAACTAGCAGTACTCACATAGTGTTAAAATTATGCATTCGAGTGAGCCTTTCTCACTAGAGTCCAAGCTCCATGAGTTCAAGTGCCCCTCAGAGCCTGTCGCCAACACCCAGCAAGATATCTGATACCAAGTGGGAGCTCAGCTAATGTTTGTTTGTTGTTGAATTGACAAAATGGATAGCTCTCCAATATTCTGTAAATATAACATCAAGCGAACATGATTACAGAGTCCCAAAGAGTTTTGAAGTTAGTTAAATGGATGTTTATAGAACCTCTATAGTTTAACGGTCGTTGAGGGATTCAGCACTTAACTAAAACACCAGAACCTTTGAAGTACAACCAATATTTATTGAGTTCATTCTATTAGCATTTTTATAAAAGCCATTTAATTCTTAATACAATCCCATGAGTTATAGGAATCACCCCTGTTTTACAGATTAAGAAGATGAAGTTAAGAGATCTTGTTTCCCTGTGTTCTCAGATAATAGGCTGCAGCAAAGGAATAGAAACTCAAACCTTCTGATTCCAAGTCTATTGCTGTGTTCTTAAGCAGATTATTTAACCTCTCTGAGTAAAATAGGGAAAATGACACTTATTTCTAAAGATTGTTGTAATGAAAAAAAAAACAAAAAACATAAAATGCCAAGTGCAAAGCCTGATCCAGAATAGGGGATCAGTACATAACAGTTGCTGTGTTTATCAGAGATGTTCCTAAGACGTCTGACTACAACATCTCTGAGGCCAGTTCTCTTCCTTGTCCCACATTCTAGGCACTCATCCTGCATTTTCCTGCTCTTTAGTGCTGCCCACTCTGTCTCCAGTAGCTTCTGTCCCCTGGGACTGACCATTGAACAGGTCATAGGCTCCTGGGCTCCCCCTTCCTTACTGAGGCCAAGCACCCAGGCTCCCTTTGCTGCCTCAAGCAACTTACTTCTAGTTCATGAAAGAGAAATACCAGGAGATGTAAGGATGTGTGGATCCTAAACCTTGTTCTGACATCAATTAGCTGTGTGACATTTGCACCGCTGTTCTCTCAAGTGTGAAATGAGGGTGTTGGAGCAGAGAAATTTCTGTATTAAATTTTATTATGCAAAGAAAATTTCAGTAAAAATATTTTCATTGCAGAGTCAAGCAATACTATTACTCGGTTTCAAAAAAAAAAGTTTTAAATATTTCTCTATCCACCAAATAAATCCATGTTGGCCTTGCCTAAGTTTATCCATTTCTATTACTTATAAGTCTTCCTTCTTGCTGTACCCAGCAAGGATTACATGTCTGTATCATACATTCAGTATTTTCTCCTGAATATAGGTTCCAGGAAAAGCTGAAGCAAAGAGGACAGAGAAGAAATAGCATGATGACATTTCTTTAGGCTCACTGCCTAGACTCACTTGGCCTGCTGCCTTATTCTCATTAGTCCCACTGACTGAATCTGATTAGCCTACCCTGATTTATTTTTGGCAACCTGGGAGCACATGGGCCAATACTTATTTTCATGGCTGATACAATCATGCCCAAAGCTGTCATTAGATTTTGGAAGATTAGTCTCTTTCCCTGGAAGATTGCACTGTCTGTGAAGCATCATGACCCATTAGATATATGTTTCTTAAACACTTTACAAAATTGAGTCTATTTATCCCTCTTTTCATTACCTCAAAAACTTTGTTATTGGCTACTACAACATAGAGCAGGGGTCCTGGGTAGCTCAGTTGGTTACGTTTCCGACTCTTGATTTTGACTCAGATCAAGATCTCACGATTATGAGATAAGATGGTGCCCCGAGTTGGGTTCCGCACTGGGCGTGGAGCCTGCTTAGAATTCTCTCTCTCCCTCTCTCTCTCTGCCCTTCTGATGCTCGTGCCCCCCCCCGACTGCTTTCTCTCTCTGTCTCTCAAAAATAAATAAACAAAACATACAGCAAAAAACTCTTGTCATTATGAACCTGATGTTTGTAAACTTAACTGTTTTCTGAGTTGGTGAACCAGTATTTATAACCAAAAATTAATAAAAGCCAGAGTTCAGTGTTACTGGATATTCAATGCTTGGTTTAGCGTCACAGTTCCATCTGGATCACTGGCAATATGAATGCGTCCCATTTTCTAAATGTTTATTATGTTTACCAAAAGAACACAATTTTAGAAATCTGCCCATGTGTCTGAGGATGAGAGACAATATGGATAAAAGTACATTTTAAACATCAGTCCATATTGACTGTTCTATATTAGAGAGACCTGCCTACGACTGACCGGATCACAAAGCACCTAACATATGCCAGGCAGTGGTCCTAGAACTCCAGATGCAGCTAGCAATGAGACACAGCCCCTGGCCCTAGAGGATTTGGGGTCTAGTATGGTTATAATATCATAAACACAATTAAATCTACTAAATGTTAACATAGAATTAAACTTCTGTCAATGGCCAGATATTCCTTACAAATACTAGGACCTGTAAACACTAGATTTCTAAAAAATCCGAATAATAAGAAAAAACATTTTTAGGTACACTTTAACCTCATTTAGGGAGCTGATATATGTATTGTATGCATGATTTGGCTACTGACAATGTGTGAGGTACCATTAGGTTAATTCTCAGAGGCAAATGTCCACATATAATTAATGCGATCAGCAATGCTTTCATTCATTTAACAGAGACTTACCAGTTGTGTATGTGTGTCAGACTCATTGTTAGGAAAAGAAGTCAAGAGGGGAAGATAAATAAATATGTGGAACAATAATGGAACTCAATTTTGGTACTTGTGTGATAAGTGCTTAAGAGCCCAAACTAGATGTGTGGCCTGGGGCAAGTGACTTCATCCTTCTGAGCCTCAGTTTCCTTAACTACAAACTGAGATTAAAAAATAATACCTATGTTATGAGGTCATTTTGAATATTAAATGAGATGATCACGTTTATAGACTACATAGCTTCATATCTGGATCCATGTAAGTCCTAAACAAGAATTAGCAGTTTTTGTGTCCCACTTTCACAGAAGAGAAATCTGAGGTTCAGAGCAGTGAAATAACTTCCTTGGACCCCACAGACCCAGAAGATAAATTAAAAACAAGGCAGCAGTGGGGCTCCAGGGTAGCTCAGTCGGTTAAACATCCAACTCTTGATCTCAGCTCGGGTCATGATCTCACAGTTCCTGGGATGGAGCCCCACATTGGGCTCTGCAATGACAGCACGGAGCCCACGTGGGATTCTCTCTCTCCCTCCCTCTCTCTGCCTTTCCCCCATTTGTGCATGCGCTTGTGTGCACATGCACGTGCTCTCTCTCAAAATAAATAAACTTAAAAAAATAAAACAATTAAAAAATAAAAATGGAGCAGCACTGGTATAAAGTATATGAGTCTTGTTTGATATCAGAGAGCAGAAGGACTGAATCTGCCTGTGTAGTACGGGAAAGACTCAGGAAGGAATATTTAAACCAAGTACACAATGACTTTTCAAATGCTGTCCATAAACATTTATCTAGACACTTGGAGCAGTTTTCATTCCCCTAACCGCTGCCGTTCCCACAGATCCCAGTGATTCTCAGTCTGGTTCCTTCTTCAAAGAGCATTTCAGCTTTTCTTATTAAAGATTGGCTAACCTTTAATGAGGAGGATTATCACAGGATTCTCAGTCCTGACTTTATTTTCAGAACTGACAGGTGAAAAGTGAGAGAGGAAATAACTGCCTTACAACATGCTTCTAGAATTTCCCTGGGACTACCACGACATTACTCCTTCCAACGTAAAATAGAGTGCTTCAAACCATATAGTTTCTCCAGAATAGCTGAAACCAAGGACTTCTCTGGAAGTTCAGTGCCAAGATGATTTTCATTCATTCATTCTTTACTCATTTCCACGATTTTTTTTGTTGTGTTTATTACACAACACAACCCATGAACTGGAAAGCAGCTTTTCAACGGAGAAGAATCAAAAGCGAAAGCCTGAGAAGATCATTAGTCATAAGAGGGTTAAATCTCTCTCTTCCTGCTTTTCCCTGAACGCTAAAACACCTGTGTGATGCTTATCACAAATACTAGTTTTATAAAAATGATCTCAACATAATTTTATTGCCAATAATCTCAATTTGACCTTCATGTCCTTTTTTTTCTCTTCTCTCAAACAGAATGCCACAACATTCCGCGTAACTGTTCAAGATGGTAATCGCATCGTTGTCTCTTTAGAAGCTTCAGATGTCACGAGTCCATCATCTGTGTATGTCGTGAAGATAACGGGGGAATCAAAAAATTACTTCTTCGAATTTGAGGAATTCAACGGCACTTTGCCTCCTCCTGTTACCTTTAAGGCTAATTATCATGGCCTTTATTACATAATCACTCTGGTAGTGGTAAATGGAAATGTGGTTACCAAGCCTTCCAGATCAATCACTGTGTTAACAAGTAAGCATCATTTGTAATATCGTCCTCTTGTGTTTCTTTTTGGGGTATATTTTCTTGGGGCTCTCACTGAAAGGAAGGCAGCCCAGAATGTCAAGATCAATCGCCTTGAAGTCAGGTGAGGTAAATTCAAAGTTCTGCTTTATATTAAGAGTACAGCTGCTTGCCAGCATTTGATAATGTTTAACTGTTCCCTTTTATTTTTAAAAACTCTGCTTTAAACTCAGTGAAATAGTATGCTTTGAGACGGAATGACAATTTTAGATTCATGATTGGGCCATGTAATTTTTTGCTATATAACTTAATAGTATGATCATAACTAAACTATTTCTTTCCAGAACACATATTCTCATATTAAGCAATCTGAGTTTTGAGACAATGAATTTATACTCGTATTTAACCTGCTCAAAATTAATTATACATTTTTAGCTGAGAGAGAGAGAGAGAAAAAAGATATCATTATTTATCAGTTTCTATTCTTGACCTCGCTCTCAAAATAGCCTTGGCTTCCACTGCCCAAGAAAAACACCAAGAAAAACAAATCATTGGCATTTTAACCTTCAGTAGCCCATGTCTTAAAGTAAAGAAGTGATGCTGATATTAGGAATTTTTAGGAGTGATTTTAACTATATGTGATTTTCACTTTACTCTCTGGAACTTTAATATCTAATCTCAAAGTAAGATACAGCTCTACTGAATATGTTGAGGTATATGTTGAAAGAAAAACTGTTATCTATAAGATGGTAGAATTTATCACTAGAGCAATTTAATGGCTCAGTGGAGTTCTTTTTGCTTATTGTTCTTTAGTGCAGATTTTCCAGTGGCTGCGATTTTTTAAATGTCAGCTACATGCAATCATTTTCGCCACAATTAAGGAAAAGAACATCGTGATATTTTTCTCTTGGGATAAAAGGAAAGAGAAACATCAGGAAGCAAGAACTCAGAATCAAGCTTGGAGACATATTTTTAATATGTCTGTCAGAAATTAATTAAAGTTTCCCTTGGCAGAGTCTCAGAATCAATATTGAATCCTAAAAATTAGGAATGGAATGGCACACACCCAAGACCTTCAAGGTTTATAGATATAATGAACAAATCTACGACCTACTAGAATTAAAGGAAGAACTTGCCTGTTCTTTAAAATATTATTTTAAACAAGCTGCAGAAAAAGGTGAATTGAGAGTTAATAGGTATGGCAACAGATCTAAGTATACAATGGCTATAATACAATTTCTTGAAATCAGAAGTCCTGCATTATTCATCTTCACAATCTCATAAGCACCTGGCATGAATTTTATACTTAATACGTGAACAATAAATATTAATTCAATGTAGTTGAGCAAGTAACGGGAGAAAGAGCAGAGGAAAAAAAAAGACTAAGACAAAGCAAAATAAAAGTGTTGCTGACCTAACATTCATGAACATGCATTCAGCCACTCAAGATCAGACAAAGCTCTAGCAGTCAGCCCTTGAGCTAACGGTTCGTAAAGACATTTGATAAGTAAGTAAATGATAAGTAGGTACATGGTAAGAGATTTCTATAATATCTCATTGATATTTTAGCATGTGCAATGAGTTCTATTCAAAATATATCTTTATTTTCCTTTGTGATTCCTTTTCCGACATGTGGGCTTGGAAGTGTGTTGAATATTCAAAAGTTTGACATTTTTCAGAAACATTTTTATTAATTTAATTAATTAATTAATTAATTATTAATTTTTATTAATTTTATTAATTTTTATTAATTTCTAGGTAAACGCTGTTGTGATCAAAAGGCATACTCTATATGATTTCAATTACTTTAAAATTACTTTAAAATTGTTTCATTTTATGGTCGCAAATATGGTCTATCTTGGGATGTATTCTGTACCCACTTGTTGGGTGAAGTTTTGATACATCTCAGGTCAAGTTGGTTGCTCAAGCCTTCTCTACCCATACTACTTTTCTGTCTACTTGTTCTAATAATGATGGATAGTGGTGTGTGAAAGTCTCCAATTATATCTGTGGGTTTGTCTGTTTCTCCTTTCACTTTTAGTTTATGCTCTGCATAATTTGAACTCTGCATGAAGTTTGACTTTATATCTTTAAACTTTTAAGATTACCATGTCTTCGTTTTTTATAATCAGGTATCACTTGACATATAAAGTTATATTAGTTTCAAGTGTACGACGTAATGATTTGATATTTGTATATACTGCAAGATCATCACAGCAAGTCCGGTTACTATTGTCACCATTGAGTCTCAGATTTTGTTTCTTGCAATAGAACTTTTAAGATTCACTCTCTTGACAATTTCCAAACATGCAGTACAATATTATTGACTATAGTCACTACATTATACGTTACATCCCATAACTTATTTATTCTATAACTGGAAGTTTGTACCTTTTGATCCCCTTCACAAATTTTGCCCACCCCACCATCATTCTGTTCTCTGCATCTGTGAGTTTTGCCTTGTTTTGTTTGTTTTTTAGATTTTCATATACACGGGATTCTACAGTATCTGTCTTCCTCCGTCTAACTTATTTCATTTCGCAGAATATGCTCACATTCCATCCAAGTTGTTGCAAATGGCAAGAATTCACTCCTTTTTATGGCTGAGTAGTATTCCACTGCACGGGTATACACCACATCTTCTTCATCCATTCATCTGTTGATGGATGCTGAGGTTGTTTCCGTATCCTGGCCGTTATAAATAATGAACATAGAGATGCATATATCTTTTTGAATTACTGTTTTTGTTTTCTTTGGATAAATACCCAGAAGTAGTATTTCTGGATCTGGTAGCTCTCTGGTAGCTCTATTTTTAATTGTTTGAGAAATATACATACTGTTTTCCATACTGGCTGCACCAGTCTACATTCCTACCAACCATGCATATTAGTTCCCTTTTCTTCACATTCTTACTAACACTTGTTATTTCTTGTCTTTTTGATAATAACCATTCTAACAGATGTGAGGTGATATCCTGTGGCGGTTTTGATTTGCATTTCCCCGATACTTAGTGATGTTGAGCATCTTTCTATGTGCCTTTTGGACACCTGTATGTCTTCTTTGGAAAAGTGTCTAGTCAGATCCCAAATATTCTGATGATAACAATAATTTTATATATGTGTGTGTGTGTATATATATATATATATATATATATATATATATAACTAATTAATGTCCTTTCTTTTTATCATACTTTGATGATAACAATAATTTTATGTGTGTGTGTATGTGTGTATAACTAATTAATGTCCTTTCTTTTGATGATGAATTCCTTTAGCTTTTGCTTATCTAGAAAACTTTTTCGTTCTCCTTCAAATGTGAATGACAACCTTGCCAGATAGAGTATTCTTGGTTGGAAGTTTTTTTCCTTTCAGCACTTTGAATATATTTGTCACTCCCTTCTGGTCTATAACGTTTTTGCTGAAAAATATGCTAATAGTCTTACAGGGCTTCCCTTGTATGAAACTTCTCTTGCTACTTTTAAGATTCTCTCTTTATCTTTAACTTTTGACATTTTAATTATAATGTATCTTGAGTGCATCTCTTTGGGTTCATCTTATTTGGAACTCTCTGGGCTTTCTAGACCTGAATGTCTATTTCCTTCCTCAGGTTAAGAAAGCTTTCAGCCATTATTTCTTCTAATATGTTTCCTGCCTCTTTCTATCTTCTCATTCTGGGACTTCTAGAATGCAAATGTTATTCTATTTGATGCAGTCCTACAGGTCCCTTAAACCGCCTTCATTTTTTTTTTATTGTTTTTTTTTTTCTTCTGTTTCTCTGTTTGGGTGAGTTCCACTGCTGTGTTTTCTACTGATCCTTTCTTCCATTTCATCTAGTTTGCTGTTGAATACTTGTGGTGTATTTTTCAGTTCAGTTCTTGCCTTCTTCAGCTCTGTGACTACTGTTTGGTAATTTCTTATATTTTTATGTCTTTTGTTGAAATTTTCACTGTTCATTCATCCTTTTGAGTCCAGTGAACATCTCCATGATGGCTACTTTGAACCTTTTATCAGGTAAATTACTTGTCATTCATTAAGGGTTTTTTTCCTGGGGTTTTATTTTATTCTTTTGTTTGGAACATATTTCTCTGTTTCCTCATTTTGCTTGACTCTCTGTATTTGTATCTATGTATTAGGTAAAACAACTGTCTCTCCCAGTCTTGAAGGAGTGGCCTTATGTCAGGAGAAGAACATTATCATTCAACCTTGCCCTAGCTCTTGGTTGACTCTTGAACCTTTGTGATCAACTAAGCAGCTTGATTTATTCTTGTTGCATCCCAGTTGGATGCTAAGGGGAGTGCTAAGATTTGTCAGTGGAGATCCCGGTGGGAGTGCTAAGATTTGTCAGTGTTCCAAAGGGAGGGATCTCAGTAAACACTTAGTTTCAGGCTGATTGGAAGCCATGCTCTCAGGCAGAAGCTTTTAAGGTAAGCAAGTATGTAAAGTCCTGAGGCACCACAACTGTAAACCCTGTTGACTTCCAAACCAGTTGATCTGGAAGAGTCCCCTGGACAACTGTTGTAAAAATCAGGGCTCCAGACAGGTATACAAGCTCCTTTCTGGGAAGTACTAGCAAGCTGTAGCAAGACTTAGAAAGATTACAAAAATGGAATTGCCTGACCTAAGTTCCCTGCGCAGTCTGTAGATGTGTGGCAAACTTGAAGACTGCCCTTCAGGCTGAAGCTCCAGGACAACTAAATAAACCTTTGTCACAGACACACCGGTGGTATGTTTCAGTCTACTGACTGTGCAGTGCCCTCAGGATGGGAGCCTGCCAACAACTGCCTCTCCAGTTGTTACAGTTCTGTGGGGCCCAGGGACAGAAATCCCCAAGCCACCAGAGCCGGCTGATCAAGGAACACCCTCTTCGTGGACTGTATGGGTTTTAGGGAGGCAGTGGGAGAGCACAGGACTGAGACACAAGCACCAGCTCTAATAAGGCATGACATTTTTTTCTATATGCAATGGCCATCTTTATCCCAAGAAATATGTTTGGTGTTGAAGTTGATTTTGTCTGCTATTACTATAGATATTTTAGCTTTCTTCTGTTAAGTCTTTTCATGGTATACTTTTTTTATCCTTTTATTTTCAACCTACTTATGTCTTTATATGTAAATGGGTTTCTTAGCATTGTACTTTTTTTTTCCAATCTGAAAATGTCTGAATTTTAAGCAGAGTGTTTAGACCAGCAGTATCCAATAAAAATAGGATGTTAATCATATATGTATATTAAATTTGGGGTAGACACATTAAAAATTTTTCTGAAAAGGTGAAATTAATTTTAATAACATTTTAATTAATATTAATCCACTCCATTTAAAATATTACTATTTCAGTATATAATCAATATAAAAGTTTACATATAACTTTTAAGCATAAGTTTACTAAAATTAAATAAAGCTTAAATTCAGCTTCTCAGTTGTACTAGCCTCATGTCAAGTGGTCAGTAGTGTATGTGGCTAGTGGGTACCAATTTTGACAGTGCTCGCTTAGAGCATTTATACTTAACATAAGTATTTATATTGTTGGATTTAATTTTAATCTACCATATTGCCAGACTGTTAGTGTGGGAGATTGAGGCAAGCTGGGTTTAAGGTATTGTCACTTTCAGTTCATCACAGATTTCAAATTTTTCCAGTGTTTTCTGCCAGCAGTGGATGAGTATATTTCTCAGTGCTCCAATTCTACCCTCAGTATCGATAAGTCCTGAACACCCACACCACTGGTCTCCATGATTTTGCCCCTCTTCTCACAATGGATCGCTGTTGCTTTTTACTAGTGCTAAATTTTTGGTGAGAATAAGGGAGGTTTTTAGTTCTCCTGATCCAGCCTCAGGCTTAGGCAGATCCTGTGATCCTGCTGGGAAATTGTCAGCATTCCTACCCCTCATTATACACTGACAGCTAGTCTACTTGGGTTGGAATTTCTGTGTTTTCCCCAGTAGTAGTAGAATTCTACTTTGTATGAGTGCATGATCATAGGTCCAAGGGAGATTCTGCCCCTGTCCCAGGAACAGACTCTTTCACTTCTATCCATCCCTCAGAAGGGGGTATCTTTGCCTGAGAACTTGAACAGAAAGTTGTTTCTGTCCTTCCCCAGTGCCTTAAGGCTTCTGCTTTGTATTCAGGAAAGATCCAGGGAATTGAGTAAGGTTTCAACATGATCTATTAGTGGAGCAAATTATCAACTGCATACCTGTGCCACCCCAACCCCCTGGGGGGAGGGGAGGCTCTTACCCTCAATATTCTCCTGAGCACCTGATTAAAGCCCACAATAAGAGCTAGAAAGAGAGTGTGGACTCTACTTGTGTCTGGGCCTCCCAATCATTTGAAACTAGCGCTGTCCTAGAACTTTTAGGTGGTGGAAATATTCTATATCTGCATTGTCTAGTACAGTAGCCACTGATTTTGAATTTTATTTAATTTTGATTCATTCTGAGTCTGATTAAAATAGCCACAGTGGCTAATAACTATTCTTTTGGACAGAGCAGTTCTAAACTGTCATTGGAAACACACTCAGCCCTTATGAATTCATTAAGATCTCAGTTGCTGTCTTCTTTCCTGCTTTAATGGGGCCCTTCCTCTTCCTGCCATGCTCTACTACAGGTGAGAAAGTCCCTCCTGTCTGCAGGGGGCTTGCCACTCCTGAGTATTTAGTTCATTCAATTGCCTGGCAACCTCACTTCCCTGATAGGTTCAAGAAAAGTTATGATCTCGTGGATTATTTCGCTTTTTCTTCTTGTTGGGGGTTGAGTGTGACATTGACTTGTAGCTTTCTACATCCTAAGTGGAAGAGGAAATTTGCATTGATTTCTAAAGAGCAAAAATTAATTAGTGATGGTTTCTTATCTCTCATCTTCTCATTTTTAAAGACTCAGTTACATCCCCCAGATTTTAAAAGGGATAATAAGTTCAGAATATAAGAACTGGGAATTAAGGCACAAATATTAAGGCACAACGGTGACATTTGGTTTCAGCTTCCTCCTTTAAAAAAAAGTGGGAATTAAAGTACATGATGACTAAGATTAGTTTTGAGCTCTAAAATTACCATTATTTGTCAGTTAATGATGTGTTTTTTGCCATCTTTATTTTTATAACAAGCAGTTCTTTTTAAAGTTTAGGAAGCATGCATAGTATCTGCTCAAGGAGTTGACACATTGTTTTTGAGAATAAAAGGGTATATTTGTTGCAGTCATTTGTTGTGTGTTAGATGCTTGTCTTGATGAAATAAGCAATGACAAAGCAACTGGCCTTGGGACAGTCCCTTGCTACTTGTCTATAGCTGTTCTGAGTCTGACGCTGTTAGAGAAAGCTGAGAAACATGGCAAAAAAAAAAAATCAGCACAAAGTAGTCAGTTGGCCATTTCAAAGGAATTTTACAACCCTTAGGCTCTGACATCTGGTTAATATTTAATTGATTGAGAACCTTCAGTATATTGTCTGCACTTTAGAGAGAAGTTGCTTCTCAATAGATACATTAATACATGAAAACAATTGCTTAAAAATTGGGGAATTGTTATTTGTATCCCCCTGTCTCATGGGTTAGCAAAATCTGAGAGAGAGTAGTTGTAAACATTGCCAAACACTTTAGAGACACTCTTCAAATATAATATTTATAATATATTCTACAAATATAAACATATATCCATACATTATACAAATATAATGTATTATAAATAAAAATAATGCATGAGTTTTTATTTTATTTATTGTGCACATTCTGTATGTCACATCTTATGTTCTAGAAAAATAAAGATAAATAAATACCCACACTGAAAGATGGTATACTGTAGTGTGAAAAACAAACAAACCATTACAAAAATATAAATGCTGTAAGAGATTTATGTGAGAGAGACTGCCCAGCTCTCCTAGGAAACATTGGGAAGGCACCTTAAAAGAAACACATATTGAAAATTTAAGGAAAATTTGCTAAATGAATAAAGAATGTAAAGCGTTACAACAGAATCAAAGGAAGCATGTTTGCAAAGAATGGAGGCTTGCATAGCATGACCCACTTGTAAATTACAAGGAGTTATGATGGCAAGCATCCATGGTTCCAGAAAATGATAGGAAAAGAGGCTAGAAAACTTGAGAAGAACCTTGACTACCTTACAAAGGAGTGTAGACTTTATATGAGAGATGAGGAATGGTGACAGATGCAAAGACATGACATAGTAAGATCTGATTGGGGAAAGCTTATTATACCAGAGCGGCAAGTCATAGAATCCTGAATCGTGTGTTGGAATGGGCAAATTGTCAAGCAGGTAATTTGAGTAGTGGTTCAAAGTATGAACTTTAAAGCAAGTAAAGAAATCTAGAAACCATATGTGTAGCATTAGATAGGTTGTTATTTTCTTTAAGTCTTAGTTTCTAAGTCTGTAATCTGTCCCAGTGGTTGGGGTTTCTGTAGAGACTTATATAATAATTATTTTGTTTTTTTGTTGTGGTTGTTGCAGTTATTCAACTCTGTTGTTGCAGCACAAAAGCAGCCATAGGCAGTATATAAGCAAGCAAGCATGGTTGTGTTCCAGCAAAACTTTATTTAAAGACACCAAAATTTTAATTTCATATAATTTTGATGTGTCATGAAAAATTATTCTTCTGTTAATTTTTGTCAACTATTTAAAAATGTAAAGGCCATTCCTACCTCACAAGTCATATAAAAACAAGTGGCAGGCCAGATTTGTCTTGGGGGCCGTACGTTTGCTGATTTGGGAGAGGGTGCTGTAAAACAATGTCAATATTTTGTAATGTGAGAAATGTTAAAATAAACTCCTTAACAAAATGTGTAGCACTTAATATAAGATCAATAAATACAAACAATACCAATGTCATTAAATAGAAAATTACTTAAGGGGTTGGAAGCAAAAGAGAGTCAACACAGATTAGGCAGGGCAGAGGCAGTGAGGTAGAAGTAACTGGTTTAAGGCAGAGATTCTGACAAAAGTGAGAGCACCAGGTAGCCTGCAGGCTTAAAGATTTTGAGCAGAAACAAGTAGGAAAAAATAAGATGAGATTTGAGGCAGGGAGAGTAGTTTGGAAAGCTTTTGAAATATTCTGGGAAAGAAACGGTGAAGACTTGAACTAAGCTTATGGGTGTGTTGGGAGCCATGACTCTTGGACCACAGGAGGCTGCTGCCGCCAGCTCACCTCAGTAGCCTGTTTGAATAAAGCTGAGATGTCAGGTTAGGTTCCAAATCACCATCTAAATGTTTATTTTTGAGACGGGGGGGAGAGACAGAGAGAAAGGGAAACAGAGGATCAGAGCCCGACACGGGGCACAAACTGATGAACCATGAGATCACGACATGAGCCAAAGCCAGACACTTAACCAACTGAGCCGCCCAGGTGCCCCTCCAGATCACCATCTAAACATAAGTTAGGAACTCTGGCCTGGGACCTGGGAACAGTCTTTTTTTTTTTTTTTTCTCCATCAGAAGCGAGGGTCTAGTCACAGGTTTCTTTCCCTCAAGAGGAATGTGTTAGAACAGGTAGATTCTTAGATTGATCGCATCAAAAGCAAGGATACTGGTCACTGACCCAACAGCTCTTTTAGTTTTAATCCATAAAAACAGAGCAATCTCAGAAAGAAGCACCTCTTAGCACTTAGCAGTTACCCATAAGCACAGGGCTAATTCCACTTTCTTGAAAATAGTATTCGCCCCACATTTGTTTTGTTTCTTCATCATCTATCTAAGATAGTCACCTACAGAACTTTAAGAAACTTCTTATTCATGATTGTCATGAATGATTCAAAGGTAATTAAGGAACACAAAACAGTCTTCAATTTAAACATCAGATTTTATTATGGGGACACCTAATGAGAAAAAAATAATCATATTAAATGTCATTAAAATTTTTTTGATTAAAAGAAAAAATGGGCATTTAATGTTAGGATTTCTAGGAAAAATAATGCAGTAAATACATGCTTGTGATGCACTCTTTACTCCTACCACAAAGCAAAAAGAAAACCATAAGTACTTTGGTAGCCTCAAAAATAAGTTAGTTGTCTCTAAGAATAACACAACAGAAACTCCAAGCAAGGAGGTGCATTGAAGCCCTGGGGCCTCTGTGCTCTATATTTGAAAGAAGACAGCCCTGATCTTGGGCTCCAATAGAATATGGATTGAAATTCTTCATACTAGATGGGCACTGAGCTAGGCTTTCTGCTTGGAGCAGAGATCCTTTCTGCCTGTGACACAATTATAGATGGAGGCCTTGAGATGCAAGGAACACACACAGTCAGTTTTACTATCAAGGACCAAGCTAGTTATCCTCTAATTTGGAATGAATTTGTGATAGCCACTCTATCTCCCACAATATGAAGAATTTCAGGTAACATCGTATGCCCTGTTTCTAGACTAGGGGATGTGGTGAGCTGAAAGAAAGCTATGGCTAAACTGCCTCAATAGCAGGAAACAAGAAATGGGACAAAAAGAAAACAAAAAATTAGCCTAGGGCCTGCATTTCAAAACACACAAAGAAATGTCTGCTAAAAAAGATCAAAACAACAACTTTAACATTGCAAATTATATTTTATATAGCAATCTGACAACAAATGTACAGTATGCTATGATGTTCAAAGAAATAAATATAAGAATTGCATCAATTTAAAGGGATTAAAAAATTATGAAGCAAAGATTGGCAGAAATTAAACAAAAATATCAAAAAAGCATAAAATAAATGTTTTAGAAATTAAAAATACACTTATTTAATTTAATATTTAATTGGTTAGATGAGACAAAATTATCTGAATGCATCAAATTTAAATTTAATTGAAAAACTTCAGTAGATAGGATAAATTCTATACTGATAACAGTTAAATAGCTAGTAAACAAAGATAATACTGTGTGATTGCTTTATAATTATAATTGCCTTACAATTCTCAGGTAGGAAGGTGGGAGAGGCTTTAAGAGGTTAAGAGTTCAAGAAAAAGAGAATGGAGGAAATGATGGGCACAATATTTCAAGAGTTGATTATGAAAACTTCCAAGACTTGAAGAGTGACATCAATCTGTAGATGGACAAAGCATTCCAAATACCTGGTAGCGTAATTCAAAAATAAGACAACACCTAAATATGTGATGGTGAAACTGCAGATTCCCAAGAATAAATAAAAAGCTTAGAACCTACCAAAGGAAAACCAGTATCGTAGCTACAAAGGAAAACTGACAGAAGTTTTCTCTTGCACAGTAATTGATTAAAGAAACAATGGAGCAATAGCTTAAAAGTAGTGAGAGGAAATCTTGTAATTTTATGCCCAGCTAAACTACATCAAGAATGAAGATAAGGAACCTGTCCAGAATACAAAGTCTAGGAGAATTTAACACTTAGACTCTAACTTAAATAACTATTAAATGTGTTTTAACAAGGAAGATAAATCTAGAAGGAAGGCACAGGACACACACACAAAAAAAAACAAAACAAAAAAAACCTGTGGGAATGTGGAATACAACAAAAGTCGTATTACAAATTAGCAGAAGAATATGGAAAAAGAATCCATGAAACAGGCAAAAGAACCAGTTTTACGAAAAGAAAAGCTGAATGACTAACATTAGAAAAGATAATTAACCTCTTTCATGAATTAAAAGAAACAAACTTTCACATGGCAAATTTCATGTGGCAAAAATTAAAAAGGCTGATATGAGCAAGTGCTGGATAAGAATATGGAAAAAGAGGGACTATCATACACTGCTTATCGAAATGTAAATTGACACAAAGTTAGAACACATTTTTACAATAGCTCATACAATTGAAGATGTGCATACCATACTATCCAGGATTTCCAGCTTCCAGAACCATGTCCCAAGATTATTGCAGCATTATTTGCAAAAGTGAATGACTGAAAGCGATCTAACAAAATAACAGATAAACAGTATAGTGTGTATAATTCTAAAGTGAACACTAAAATAAACTTCCTAGAAATACTCGAATCAAGATGGACAGCTCAAAAGCAGTGATAGGTAATAGAAGTAAGCTTCAGAATGATTCATATAATATGAGACCGTTAACATACTTTAAAACACGTAAAATAACACTTCACATGGATGTCGTACACATATAAATATAAAAATAAAAACACATCAGAAGATAACCACCAGATTCAGAGTAATAATTGACTTCTGGCCATTGTAGGAAGGCAAATAGGATCTGAGTAAGTTATATGAGGGAGTTGCAAATATATTTTGTAATGCTAAACTTCTGGAACAATAAAAAGATTGAGGACAAAAAAGTTATAAACAAGCAAAAGTAATAAATGATACACATATTCTAACAATTCTATTTCTTTATCTAGTCCAGCCTGGTCCCCAAGGCAAGAAATGGAAGTGTAAAGAGGAAGGAATATTGAATTAGATCAGAATTTAACCTTGCCATCACTGAAAAACACATAATAACAGCTCTGGTTTATAGCACACCCCTAATCGCAAAAAAGAAAAAGAATGAGGGAAGGAACTGGAGAGACAGTAAAACATTTTTAGAGAATGCACTTGAGTGCTATTGAAAATAGTAATTCTTGGATTGAATTTGCCTCTGTAATGCCTGGGCTTGCAGTTTAGAATTTATAGCTGACCTGGGTCACTTAGGTTGAAGCTCAGAGAACTATAAGAAGAGAACACGCAAATAGGCATTTTTTAAAATTCGTTTAGTTTAAATTTAAGTAACTTGCAGCAGAAAAAAAAATATCACAAAATAAAATACCCATGCTGTAATCCTCATCTGTCTCTTGAATTTCAAAGTTGGGCTGTGGCTTTGATGTGCATACTCCATGCCACAGGGAATGAAAGATTGGGTGGGCCTCTCACTTTTCCATAGACAGAACCCTGGTGAGGGTGGGAAACAGGACTCCGGGCCTGGAAGAGTCCGTGCTCAGTGGCTGCTTTTTGTTGTTAGCTTTCATTTTGGTTCTCTTAGATCCAGAGGCAGTAGGTGGATTTGGTAGACTCCCTGGGTTAGTAAAGGGACTGGGTTGAAAGAAAGACCTTCAAATAGTTCAAAACTTCTTTGGGATTAATCAAAGAGCAATACTCAAGAGTCTTCAGGGGTTGGTTGGTGGGTTTGCTAACATGACAAAGTGAATTCACTCTGTAATTGTTACCTTTAAGCAGGAAGACTCAGGACACATCAAAGATAAAATAGAAACATTTTAACCAGAAAATATAGCATTTAGTCTACAGGGACATGATCACAATATATACCCTAATCTGAAGGCCCTTCCTGACTTTTTGATAGTTTGGCTTGGTTTTTTAAGAAAACTCCAGGAAAAATCAAAGCTTTAACATGTTGCTTCAATCCTTCCTGGATCTCTTTAATCAGAAGAAAAAGCTAAAATAGATTATGATCCTGGAGGGCAAAATGAAAAATATTTTTTTTCATTGGTTGAGACAAAGTAGATTGAAACAAGGTAGGTACTTGATAATTGTGGAATAAGTTAAATTAAATTTTGCTGTCCTATGGTATCAAAATTGAAAATTTCAAAGTGTAAAATTTAAAGTAAGGATATTGCTTCCCTTTGGACTATAGATGATTTCCAAGAATTGCTAATGATAACACTTTGAATCAAATTTATTTTTTTCTGTAATACAATAGTTGACTCCAAACTAAGTTATTTAAAAGATTTTCTCGAATAAAATGAATTCAAGTAAAACTTATCCAATAGCACCATAAGAGGGGCGCAGGAGTTCAATTATTTTACGAGATTTTTGCTGAAGAATGGGTTATGGAGGAGATGCACACATACATTAAATTGCAGTTTTAAAAAATGAGTATTTAAAAAGTTTGTAATGAATTAATAAGTCAAGCGAAATATAAATGAACATTTTTTCAAACTTCTGCAGGAAGAGGGGTTTGATAAACACCATAAATTATGATTCTCACAACCTAGGATGGTTTACATTCTTATACTTAATATAGAAAAATAAGTAGTAACTTCACACACAAAAATAAAAGATGACATAAACATTTATCCTTGGTCAGGGCCAAATGTATTTTCTGCTGCAGGTCTGTTTTTAATATCAAGTTTTCTTGGCTTGGAAAAAAGAAAAATGAACTAGGAATTTGAAGACATTGGCTCTGCCACATACTTAAGTTGCTTTTAACAAATAATTTAAAGTCTCTGAATCATCATCATTGTTTTTATCGGTTGAATGGCAGTATTTACATTTGCTCATCTTAGATCTCAGGGTTGTTGCAAAGGCAAGTGGAAAAATGAATATGAAAGTTCTTTGAAAGGCACAAAACACCTTCTAAATGTATTCTGTTAGTTACTGCTAAGTAGACCAGTCAGCTCATAAGTATGCAACAGTTTAATGCTCATGGATAATAAAAGTATATAAGGTTTTGATAGGCATAATTTTTGGTACTTTCAAGTACTGATAATGATTTTTGTCCCTTTTCCTCCACTTCCCCTTTCTCCATGTACTTCCCTTCTGCAGAACCCCTACCTGTAACCAGTGTTTCAATATATGACTATAAACCTTCTCCTGAAACAGGAGTCCTGTTTGAAATTCATTATCCAGAAAAATATAATGTTTTCACAAGAGTAAACATAAGCTACTGGGAAGGTAAAGACTTCCGAACAATGCTATATAAAGGTAAGAGGCAAAAGGAAGAGTGTTGAATGATAACGATTCCTTTTTACATGATGTTTGCCAAAAGGTCTTCTCTCTTGCTCTAAAGAGGTCTCAGGATTCACTATGTGACCATGAAAGAACCGTTACAAAGAAGTATTAATTAATGAAAATCTTGTCGTCATGAATCTTAGAACATCTGGTTTGCTAGAGTCACGTGCAATGCATAAGCATAAGAAATACTCAAATTACTACCACTTTATATGTGCAGCATGTCTGGTACAAGAAATAAATTAAAACTTAAGCTTAGAAACACGTCACCCTACCACTTCCTTCCAGGTGTGTTAGAAGGGCATTTCTAGAACTAAGAAGCTAGAAAGTCACCTTCCACCAAGTTTCACTTGGAGGTGGTCCAAGACTATTCTCAAAGGCAAATGATAATGCTTTTTTATACCCTTGGATGTATTTTTTATCTGTATGACCAGCTAAATGATTTCATGCATTAAAATACAAAAATTGGTTTCATTGTTTGTACTGTCTTGATGGGAAAGGAGAAAGAAAATCCTATGGGAATCAATCTCAAAAAAAACTGCTCAACTTCTCTGAGTAGACTCTTAGAGGAGGATAGAGAAGGAAGGGTGGAAGGGGAGCATTCAGCTCCATTGGGAGTGAATTGGGAAGGAAAGGAACCTAGAACTCTCAGGATACGACATGTAACATTTCTCTGTTGGCTGCTTGTAAATGGAAACATGTATTAGGGAGGTGGAAAATGGGTCCCAAACTACACAGGGCATGATATCCAGAAAAGTGTCCTTTTGACTTGTTGCTTTTACAAACTCGTTTCTTCCATGGATATTTTTATGAGACATTGTTTAAAACACACGCATCGATTTTATAATTTTTGAAACTTTAAAAAATGAAATAAATATAATCATGAACTCCACAAATTAATCACATTTTTTATTTTCCATGAGAACAGAGTATCTGCAAAATAATAAACGGGACCTTATTTGCTTAGTGATTGCTTGCAAATCCAAGTTCATGAATGACTGAGATGCAGTCTGTGGAATTTTTGTTGAGTTTAAAGCCAGCAGTTTTAAAATAAGTTAATTAATATGCTGTCCTTTTTAAGTTAATTAATTGTTTAAACTATTTTTGGCTTTTAGTTCAATAAGTGATATTTTTAGTTTCTTTCCCATGTTTCTTTCTGATTTGGATTGGAATCTTAAATTTATTATTTTCCTAATGTTTTCCAAATGAAATCCAGATTTGTATTTTCTTCTGTTTTTGATCAAGTGCTGTCTGCCAACTCGCAGATAAACCATTCTACTTTAAGAATGGGCCAGATATTACAAGTGAGCCTAGTGAAAACATGTCTTATAAAATTATTTTTTCCTAAGTCATAAAGTGGCAAACTATCTTTGATTTTTATCATAAAGTAAATGGCTAGCATAAACCTAATCTCGATAATTTCTATATACTATTTTCTCCATTTAATGCACCAAATGTCCCTGCAATAAAAATTTAATTCCAATTGTATCCAATTCTTGTGGAAAAAGCTTTTCAGGATTTGGGACCGAAAGATCCAAATTTTCACCTCTAACCTTATGCCAAGTTTGTATTCCTGACCATGCCAGAAGTTGAAGGGGATATTATTTTATGGCAATTTAATTATGATTGTTTAGAACTTCCTAAACAGACGTGGCATTTAGGAGACCAGAATTGTAATATAATTGATTTTTTTTTCTTCTTCTCAGATTTCTTTAAGGGAAAAACAGTATTTAATCACTGGCTGCCAGGAATATGTTATAGTAATATCACTTTTCAGCTGGTATCTGAGGCAACTTTTAATAAAAGTACTCTTGTGGAGTACAGTGGAGTCAGTCATGAACCCAAACAACATAGAACTGGTAAGTCTTCTGAAGAATCAAATTTAGTGAAAAAACAATTAAGTTATATGTTTGTTGCATATAAATATTCTATCATTCTAAGAAAAATTCTGTTCCAGAGCTAAGAAATGAGATACATACATATTTGTAATAGTATTAAACAAATTCTCTATCAGTGTAAGAGGAGCTGAGTAAAATATCCAAAAAAAAAAAAATCTAAAATATATCAATGTAATCATAGACTTACAATCTTGGTTTGGAAAATAGTACATGATACGACTAAAAGTTACAATTAAGTGACTTAACATGACCAAGTAGACATCTATTATTCTATAACCTGGTAACATGCTCATATGGCAGATAAACAGATAAGAGATGTTCTAGTACAGAATATCAGATTATTCAAGGAAAATATTGGGATTCATATGTATCTAAAACTTGGAGTGTTTAATTTTAGTAGCATCACTAATACGAAGCACGGTTATGGGATGGATGGATGGATGGATGGACATAAATACGCATATACTCAATGCCTGTCACCAATTCCAATATAGTTGACATTACCTGTGCCTAATGACATTACCTTTGCCTAAATTACTCATTACGAATGTTGGAGATGCCTTTCATATGAACGTTGGGAATGGATTGTAATAGATCACCCCTGAGGCCCTGCCAATCTGAATTCTAAGATGCTATGATTTTCATTAATTAGACCAAGACAAAGAAACTATTTCAGCTAAATAAGTTATTCACCTCAATACACTTACAAATAAGAGTCTATTTGTATTTTTAATTATTCAGTTACAATACACTTACAAATAAAACACTTACAAATAAGAGTCTATTTGTATTTTTAATTATTCAGTTCAACTAAGGAAACATCACCAATTGAGTGACTTCTACCTGGAAGTTGTTCTAAGTATGAGAGATGAAGACAAAATCTGGTGAGATAGGTTCCCTGTCCTCAAAAAATGGTAGAGATACAATACAAATGGCAATCATACATGGCAGAAGGTGATAAATGTCATAAGAGGTGCAAAGTTATATAACTGCACAGAGGAGGGAAAGATTAATTTTTATTAGAAATTCATGGACAAAGTGATATTTAAACTGCTCTTTGAAGGATAGGTAGAAACTGTTGCAGGTAGAGACCATATGGTGTGCCTTCACAATTTTCTCCCTCTAGAAAAGTATACTTCCATAATTCACAAATTGATTTTGGGCTCATATGTTTCATTCTAGAGAGGTAAGGTGTGAAGCCATATTTCTAACATGTGTGTTATTGTTTCTAGAGACATGTATTTACCTTTTCTAAGCGCAGCTGTGTCACAGGGAGCATTTTTATCTTGATAGCTAAAGTACACTGTAGCTGCTTGTTGGTAAGAAAGATCCAGTGGCGAGACTCAATTGCTTTAAAAGGAGATTTTGATAAGCCGAAGAATATTTACAAAGCTCTGCTTTGGGCATGGTGAAATTACCTGTTGGACAAGCATACTATCACTCGTTACTGTATTTGAAGTATGAGTGGTGATATACTAATGTGAATACATTGTGCACAAAATCTTAGATAAATGTGTACTTGCCACCACAGTAGTTCTCGATGTAGATTATCTTTATATAGTAGTAGTAAAACGAACCTCTGTTTTGTAAATCCGCTTGCATATTTGACTCACGAGTAACTATTTGCTGTCATAGAATTAAAAAATCACTCGAGAATGAACATTGTCTCCCTTACAGCCCCGTATCCACCCCGAAATATCTCAGTTCGCATTGTAAACTTGAACAAGAACAATTGGGAAGAGCAGAGTGGCAGTTTCCCAGAGGAATCCTTCATGAGATCACAGGATGCAATGGGAAAAGACAAACTCTTCCGTTTTACAGATGAAACCCCAGAAATGCCCTCTGGCAACATTTCTTCTGGTTGGCCTGATTTTAACAGCAGTGACTACGAAGCTACATCCCAGCCGTACTGGTGGGGCAGCGCATCGACAGCTCCTGAAAGCGAAGATGACTTTGTCAGCGTACTTCCCGTGGAGTATGAACATAACAGTACACTCGGTGACACTGAGAAGTCAACATCAGGCTCCTTCTCATTTTTTCCTGTACAAATGATTTTGAATTGGTTACCACCCAAACCACCCACTGCCTTTGATGGGTTCCATATCCACATAGAAAGAGAAGGTAACGTAATAGGAAATCAGTGAAAATAGCAAACGGTGTGCAAAGGAAAGGAAATTGAAATATTTTCAAACTAAATTTAGAAAAAAAGACTGCTGGTAGACAGTTAAGATTTCAAGATAAATGGTAAAGGAAGGGAAGAGTCTAATTGAGTAGCAACGTGGACTGAGATTAGAAAACAAAACTGAACAGGTAGGATCAGCATCCAAGGTTCGGGAAGCGTATAAATTGCAAGTTTTGACAACAGGACACGTTTCACTGCCCAACATGTCACGTACCCCCGGCCGCTGAGGGAAACCTTACGTTTGGAAAGATTTTGATTAAAGTTGTAACCATCACAATTACAAAATATCCTGGAGAGATGTTCTGCTTTCCAGGACACAATTTGTGGAAGCATGCAGCAAAACAGTCTTTCTGACAAGATGGCTGCTTTCCCAAAGGGGTCAGACCTGTGTACTTCTTATCTAGGGACTCTTACTATCCTTAGGGTGTGCGCCCCTCTGGAACCTGTACCACTCACGTTTTCCTGAAGAGGAGCTGGTAATAAAATAGAAAACGCACAGCAACGGATGGTCTCACTACAGCTGCTGTATTGTGTCTCATGTTCATGTATCCAGCATCTCAGAGCCATTCTTTGTATTTTATTTTTAATTTTTTTTTAATTTTTTTTAACGTTTTATTTATTTTTGAGACAGAGAGAGACAGAGCATGAACGGGGGAGGGGCAGAGAGAGAGGGAGACACAGAATCGGAAGCAGGCTCCAGGCTCCGAGCCATCAGCCCAGAGCCCGACGCGGGGCTCGAACTCACGGATTGCGAGATCGTGACCTGAGCTGAAGTTGGCCGCTTAACCGACTGAGCCCCCATTCTTTGTATTTTAGCCCTTACCATAAGAAAAACGGCCATGGCCTTCAGTAAACTTGGGTCATGAATCACATCCAAATTGTTTGGTAGATTTTTATAGTCATTTGCTGTTTGTTTTGTTTCTAAAATAACATATTTTGTTTTATACTTTCCAGTCCAGTAGTTTGGGTGATAAAAGTTGTCAAGTTGGCAAAATTTGAAGTTCCAAATAATAGCCTTATTTCAGAGTAGGGCATTAGTATCATGGACTCTGATGTATTATATATTGTTTGCTCTTATTTTATTTAATAGAGGAAGATATCAAAAGCTGTGGATTCCTCTATGCTGGATTATAGTGCAATCAACCATACCCATATATTGTATAAAGTTGAAATCCTTTGTCATTTCCAATTATTCGAGAAAAAGTCTTCACATTTGCCTGGAATTACTTGTATAAAGTAATCTGTCTTAATCTGCCCTTAGTTTGTCTCTTATTTTTCTGTTCCTTAGTATATTCTATGGAAAATAGGATCCCTTAACTCAGAATTTTTTTTAAACGAGTATTTCTGTGCAGGTTCAGTCATGCTTTTATGTGACTTCAATGTGTTCTGTTGAAGGCTATTGTAGTCACCAACGGGTGAGAACAACTTCAAATGCAGTAATAAGCAGCAGGAGATGAACTTTGAAGCAATGTAAAAATCATTTTTACTTTTAGAAGTTCTGGAAGAAAACAGATGAAGGAAGCATATTGCAAGTGTCAGAAAATCTGCCCAGAAGAATTATTTCTAACTAGAAAGAGTTCAGCTTATTTTAAGGCATTTCTGGATATTTAATACTACCACCAAGAATTTATAAGATACTTTGTTGTCTGTTATTTTTTTACTCCTTATATCTAGATGAAAAAGTCAACTATTTTGATCTTTTCCTCACATTCTCCTATTATTGTGTACATATAATGTTGTTGGGAAACCGTACAGGAGAATCCCTAAGTTTTCTTGATTTCGATGCCATATTTTAGTTTGGTTATTTAAAAGTATTATGAAAACCAGTTTGAATACTTAGTCATCTTTTTTTTATAGCACCTTTGATTAAGATGTGTAATATAACGTGACAAAAGGAAAGAAACAATATTTTAAAAACTACTTTTTTTATTAATTGACTTGTTTACATTCAAGGCCCTTTCAGATTCCAATTCATATATATTCTCTTTTTTACATATGATTCAGAAAACTTTACTGAATATTTGACAGTGGATGAAGAAGCGCATGAATTTGTCGCAGAGCTGAAGGAGCCTGGGAAATATAAGTTATCTGTAACAACTTTTAGCTCCTCAGGATCTTGTGAAACTCGAAAAAGTCAGTCTGCAAAATCACTCAGTTTTTATATCAGTAAGTACCAAAGGGATTATGTTGTACTTACAGGGGGACTAGGACAATGGAACCGGGGAGATTAATGATGCTCCAGCATCAATGATTCATCAAACCTCAGAGACCCTGAGAAATCTTCAAGGTCAGGGGAGGCCCAGATCCATGAGATTTTGACAGCAGAGGAAATATATGTATGTTTAATAGTAGCAGACCTACTCAGAGGTTTAGCTTACAGATTTTTTTTTATTATGGTGATAATTGAACATTTATTAAGCTGACTTTCCACACTAGCCATCGCAAACTCTCCAAGGACATGGACGCACTGTTTAGGAAATATGACGTTTGTTTAAGGCCGTATAGAAAATTGATATTTTTGGACTATGTGAAAGGTCTCACTAGAATGTTGAGCTTATATAATTCAAAGGACAAACAAAGATTCATGGGTAGTGGGACCTAGGTGGTTGCCATAAATTTGGCACAAGAGGGCAAAGCTAGAGCATCCTAGAAGCCCCGGTGTCAAGTCTTAGGGTGACTTCTACTGATTCCATGAGGGGCAAGAGTAAAGTAATTACTACCTCTAAAAGCTGCACAAATCGTGCGTGTCTGTAATGCTTTTAGCTAATCTGAATGTTCACTAGAGGTTTAGAGGTCAAAAATCAGTTCAAAGCAGTTAGATGTGTCTCCGATCAGAAGAAAGGAAAAACCAGGAGACAGTGGATAAAAACCGCTCATCAAAAAGGATGACCACCCTATACTTTATCACCCTCTCCAAAGGCAAAATACCACCTTTAGTCAATCCTCAGAAAGGTGGGTGGGAGAATGAGAAGGGAGGCAGAGGGAAGAGATCAGCTTATTTCACAGCTGAAAAATGTTGCAAATGACCCATGTAGCATTGCTGTTTAAGAAACCAAAAATGCCGTCGCTGATAAGAGGCCTAAAGATCCGTTAGATATACAGAAAGATTAGTCCTAATTGTTTGCACATCGATCTTTGACCTGAAGTCACTTGAGAATGAGGACAAAGTTTAGTATTCCATTTTTTCTGAACCTGACAATGTCTCATTAACCAAAAGTTTTCCTGGCCTGTCAGTAGAGGTCCACCGCAAGTGTGAAGAGCATCCAGGAACACTCCCTCAGCTATTCTAACCTCGCTTGGCTTTCCCTTCTCTGAATTGCTCCTGTGTTTCATAGTGCTCAGCACAAAATACAGAATTTATTTGTGTATGAATATTTCTCTCCATTTCTTTTATATGTGTACATCTCGCTTCTCATACCAAATTACAAAATCCTAGCCTGGGGTTATACTATTAATTCTGCTGTACCTTCAACCAACAAGTAATTCACTGAACTACTTTCATGCATCAGGCACTCTGCCCTAGAGTATCCAAATTGACTAGTGCTATTGAGAATGTGTCAGAATTGCTCCAAAATATAATTATTTCAAAGAGGTACCTATTAATACTCATCTAGAAAAATATAAGGCACTAAAATTTTTGTTTTTTCTCTGCCAATAAAAGAATAATATTTGTAGCACTTAGGATATTCTATTCTGCAGTAGTGGGTCATTCAGGTGTACTGTATATATATCTTTAATTTAAAACAGGACACTGTAGATATAAATACTATACTTACCTGAGTAAGCCCCTACACACAGTGTAGTCTCACACCAGCTAAATTCTATTCACAGACCATTTTCCTGATCCAAACCGGGTGGGAGTTAAGCTATGACATTAATATTTATTACGTTTCATTCAGATTTATGTTTTTTTTTGTTGCATTATGATTTCTAGGTATGTAGCTCTGAAGGTTTTCCTTCAGAGATGAGAAGTAAGGTAGAAATTTATATGAGTCCCCCAATAGCCTTACATTTCAACTACCCCCATTTTTCAGGTGGAAAAAACTAATTCACGGAAAGTTTAATGACTTTCCCAAGTGTCCAAGTGAGGACTAGACCTAGGAATATTTGCTAGCAAAGTCCGTTTCCATGTAGCCTGCAATGACCTGTTACCTTGGCTCGATTATCAAATAAGTGAACTTATTTTCCTTATTCCCACTTTGGCTCTCTGTGCACCTGCTACCCCAGTAATCTTCATAACAGTGTTAACACTTCACATTTACATAGTTCTCTAACACGTATAATCTCATTTGATCCCAGCGACAGATGGCATCATGATAAATTGTCACAAAGCAATGACCCAGGAGACAGGGGGGTCTGGGTTGGGCCCCAAGCACTTATTAGCTCTGTGACACTGGACATGCCATTCACATCTCT
Source organism: Panthera leo (assembly GCF_018350215.1). Lineage (NCBI taxonomy): Eukaryota > Metazoa > Chordata > Mammalia > Carnivora > Felidae > Panthera > Panthera leo. Next base: position 48,648,020 of record NC_056685.1, read on the forward strand.
GGGCCTCAGTTTCCTCATCAGTTAAATGAGGTATCGGATCTCTAAAGTTGTCAATCCTAACATTCTATGATTTATCCATTTGGCCATTTGGCCATTTATCCATCTGAGATTCAGAGATGTTAAATCATTTGCCCAGTCATTTGCTCACTAATGAGCAAAACTGAGTCTGGGTCAACGTACCTGTCTCCAAACCAATGTTTTCATAGTGCCTCCAGAAGTTTCATGGAGGTGTTAAGAGCATGGATTCTGGAACCAGCCTTCCTGTGCATGAATCCCAGCTCTACTTTCCCTTTCTCTGCCTCAGTTTCTTCATCTGACAGTGGAAGGAGTACTAGTACTTATCTCATAGGTCTGTCATGAAAATTAAAGGATTAAACTATGTAAACATATAAAAGCTTCAAACAGAGCCTGATACATGGTGAATGCCAGGTCTCTTTGCCACCACTATTATGGTCATTTTTTATTGTCTTTATCTCCCTTGCCCCCTTTGCTGTGAGCTGGAGACTGCTCTCCCCTGCAGAGCCACTTCCTTCTTTTCCCCTCATGGATTCCAGCCCAGGAAGACACTCAGAAGTGTATCCTAAGCAAATAAAGAAAAGTTGTGCATTTGCATTTCAACAAGGACTTTCTGTAGATAATAACCATGTTAACACTTCTTGAGTCCTTACTATGTGTCAGGCACTGTGCTAATAACCACTTTAAAAACTTAAGAGAACAAAGCTAATGGTGGGCATTTCTATGCTGATACTTTATAATGAGGAACCCACCGCGACCCTCAAATGATCACCGGGATTGCAGGCAGCTTCTATAATTGAGTTTGCCTGTTTCTTCTCTCATACAGTCACACCCGGCCTCTTTGATCCTGCTGTTACCAAATTTAAAATCTTTTCACACGATGGCAGTCGAGGCTAATTTGAATCTCAAAGTAATTATTTCTGGAGACCGAAGGTCCTAACAGCAAAGGAACCATAAACACTGATGAAATGCCCCACCCACTGTTTGTTAGAAGAGAAGTAGATTCTCTTGGGTGAAGAATTGACCAGCGTCACCTCAGATGCACATAACAGCTGATGTAGAGCTTCTCTCTGTCCCTAGAACTGATTTTGTTGCTGCTGCCACTGCTGTTCGGGCAGTGGTGAGACCAGCTGGGCAGAGAACATACAGACATGCCGGTCCAGCTGCCAGTCTTACTTTGAGTATCTTTGTAAGGGCCAAAGGAGAACAACATGATTTTTAAAATGAGACTCTTTTATCTCAACCAGCTCGGTATGACACCTCCCTTGTGCTCTTATGTGAAATGTTCAGGCCCATCAGGAGAGTGGATCGAAGAACTGACTGAGAAGCCCCAGCATGTGAGTGTCCACGTTTTAAGCTCAACCACCGCTTTGATGTCCTGGACGTCTTCCCAAGAGAACTACAATGGCACCATCGTGTCTGTGGTGTCACTCACCTGCCAGAAACAAAAGGAGAGCCAGAGGCTAGAAAAGCAGTACTGCACTCAGGTAAAGGAACAGAAAACAATGCTGACGGGTTCATTCGCCTGCTGTGGCACAGCCAGACAGGCAGAGCCAGGAGGCCAGTGCAAGAGGCTGTGCTGAGGTCTCCCCCGGGGTGCGTTGTGTACGGGGGATGAGTGTGCATGGCTTTTCAGTGACAGTCTTCCTCCCTGTCCCTCTCAGGACTACCATCCCCCGTTTATTTCCATGCCTCATTCAGGAGACCTACGATGTGGGGGGCACCTGGGGGCTCAGTCGGTTAAGCGTCCGACTTCGGCTCAGGTCATGATCTCACGGTCCGTGAGTTCGAGCCCCGCGTCGGGCTCTGTGCTGACAGTTCAGAGCCTGGAGCCTGCTTTGAATTCTGTGTCTCCCTCTCTCTCTGACCCTCCCCTGGTCACACTCTGTCTCTCTGTCTCTCTCTCTCTCTCAAAAATAAACATTAAAAAACTTAAGGGAAAAAAAGAGACCTACAATGTGGCAGGTACTCTGATAGATGTTGGGGATCTAGATAATTTCTATGCATCTGCCCCTTGCAGAGTTTATAATCTAGTGAGAACAACGCATAAGGGAACATACAGTTACTGCAGAGTATAAAATAAGGCCCAGGGAGCCCTTATGGGTTCACAGAAAGAAAGAGCTGGGCATGAGTAAATATGGATTGGGGCAAGAGGATTGGGAAAACTGGCCAGAGAAACTTTTACCCGGCAAGGAGACAACCAAGCAGAAGATTCTGGGGAGTTTTTGTTTGTTTTACTTTTCCCATTTCCTTTTTCTTGTTATTTAAACTACAAAAAATAATCCATGCTCACTGGAAAACTAATTCAAAAATTAAAAGTACGAAAGGAAAAAAAAAAACTCCCCCTTCACTAATCGCAGCTAAGAAGAGCTTTTTAAAAACATTTTTTTAATGTTTGTTTATTTTTGAGAGAGAGAGATAGAGTGGGAGCCTGGGAGGGGCAGAGAGAGAGGGTGACACAGAATCAGAAGCAGGCTCCAGGTTCTGAGCTCTCAGCACAGAGCCTGATATCAGAGGCTTAACCCACTGAGCCACCCAGGTGCCCCGTTGAGATCTTTGAAGGAGAAATAGGACTTAGCTGAGCACAAGGGAGCATGAAGGGCAAGTGGAAATGGGGTGCAAATCATTAGTTCTGGGAATGGCTACCAGAGTGAGCTTTCAGGCCCAACCATCCATCCGGAGGGAAACCCTGCCACATGGGCCCCGGGGCAGATCCTGCAGTCCGTCGCCCAGAAGTATCCACAGGGAGCCTGGTGCCCAGCCGTACTTTCCCAAAACTTAGTTTTATTTTTTCATACGGTCGAATGTACTGATTCTTGGTGTCTTACAAACAGAATATTTACTTCCCCACAGGTAAAATTATCAACTCGTGTGTCATACACTGGAAATATAATACTCAAATGCAACAGTTGCTATATGAAAGCTTTTAGGACATTTAATGAAATTCAAAGAGTGAGAAACTTGAAACTGATAAGATGAATTTAGGAATCCTGGCCTTTGGAGTGCCAGAAAGGCTTAAAAGTACTGAGATAAGCTCTTACTTGAGGATGAGGCTACCCCTTGACTTCAATTAAATTAAGGAGTAAATATGCTAAACAGATTAACTTGTAATCACGACTCACTGTGCAGTTTACTAGCTTCCTTTCCTGAGCCTACCGAAAACAGCTGACTGGTTACCTTGCTAGAAACATCCGTTTCTCTTACAGAACATGACATAGGACTTGACTGCTCCAAGGTACATTGCTTCGCCCTTCATCTGATGTACAAATTATGTATCTTTTGCATAGAAGCCAAAGGCTAACTGTATAGATAGAGTTTGTAAATTATAAATGAGCCAGAAAAGGCTGGTCTAAGTGTACTTTGACAGTGCCTTCTTGAGATGCAAACATGAAACTGTTAAGGATTACAGGCAAGAAGGCCAATATTTAGAATGGAGGGCGGGATCTAGACCCGCCCGGATCTAGACCCGGGATCTAGACCTCACTGTGTGAGGCATTATCTCAATTACCACAGGAACATTTTGAAGATTTTGTTATTACACCAACATTATCCATTGCCTCACTATACACGCATGCATGTGCACGCGCGTGCACACACACACACACACACACACACACACACACACACAGGCACACACATGTTTAGATGAGGAAACATTATTCAAAAAGTCTCAAAAACTGGCCTGCAGTCAGGTGGCCATTAATCAAAAGAATCCAGAAGACAGTATCACCGGTACCTGTCTGACTTGGGCTTATTTCCTAAAGCAACTGTTATCCAGAAAAAAAAATTAATAGTTCTTTAATTCTGTCTGCAGTGGTACTGTGAATGCATTCAACAGGAAATTCAAGATTTCCTGCAGCTCAAAAATAAGAGTGATTCTAAGGCTAAACACATACAGTAGTCCCTCCCCTTATTCATGATTTCACTTTCCATGGATTCAGTCACCCATGGTCACCCACGGGCCAGAAGCAGATGATCCTCCTGTGACATATAGTCAGAAGGTCAATAGTAGCCTAGCGATAGGTCGCAGTTTCTACATCATTCATCTCACTCTGTCTCATCACACAGACATTTTATTGTGTCACGGCACCATAAGAAGAGAGCGTATAGTCCGATAAGATATTTTGACACAGACTACATTCACACAACTTTAATTACAGTATACTGTGTAATTGGTTTTACTATTGGTTATTGTTGATCTCTTACTGTCCCTGATTTATAAATTAAACTTTACAATAGGTTTATAGGTATGTAGGTATAAGAAGAAACAGTACATACAGGGTTCGGTACTACCCATGGTTTCAGAGGTCCACTGGGGGGTCTTAGAACACAGAATCCCCTGCAGATAAGGCGGGACTACTGTATTAACATTAAGATAATGCTTCGCTATTTGATACTTTCACTCTCCCTACTTGGCATCTACCACTGACTATACCACGGGATCGTTGTTTATATATCACCCAGGTCATCCATGAGAGTCACTGCGAGTACCGTTACCCTCCCTTATACCACCGCTGATCTCTGCATGCTAGGTGGGTCCTAGTGCAAGATCCTAGAAATAAAACAAATTTGACTCGAACCTTGAGTTCATGAGGCTTAGAGTCTGGCCTTCCATGGACCCATTAATTTGAACTTGTCTAAATCCCGCATGTGCTCTTCATGTCTGGTTGTTTCGTGTATAAGTTTGCGGGCAAATGTTTGTGGAAAAGGGTGTTTTGCGTTGCATGCCCCCTAACAACCATCGTGGTGCTTTTCATTAACAAATATATGAGGAACATAAAGTCTGTGCTCCATCAGTGTTATACATAAAGGACCCTGTCAATTCTTCAAAGTAAACGTGCTCTCAGTAGTTTCTCTGAAGACTCACACACAATCCTAAATTTCAGGATTAAAAAACGTTACATAATATATGTATGTGTATTTATTTTTAATGTGATCTGCCTTGTGTAAGTGCCTTGTGTAAGTGCCTTCCAACAATTTACACACCCTGTTATTTAATAGTCTGTATGTATTTCCTGTGCTAAGACATCTTTCCTCCTATTTCTTTAGCTGAAGAGGGATAGGACCGGTGCCTCATTGGAGAGGCATTGGGCTGAACAGAATTCTCTGAAATGGAGACCAAGTGAGCTGGGAACGGGAGAGAGGAAATAGTGAAATGCAAAGATGGGATGAAAATTGGGGAAGGGGATGTGGAATGATCCTCTGGAGAATAAAATACATATTATACACATTATTTACTAAGTAGAGTGCAGTGTACCTACTCCCAAGGCGGTCCAAGATAAATAAAGAGTGATAGATAAATAAGAGGGATAAAAGCACAGATACCAGCTGGCAGCTTAGCAAATATTCGAAAACAGGGTGGCAGAAAAGAGTTGGGTTGATTAATTGTTACCAAGGTTATTTGCAACACCATTGCCCTCTTCTCCTTTTTTTTTTAGTAGTGTGATGTATATACACATAATTGCTTCTTATTAAAAAATCAAATCATGTCCCTAGGATGAATTTGTTATGATGGCATATTTTTTGCATTGAGGTATAATTATCACATTATATTATATTAATGTCAGGTGTGCAGCATAATGATTCAAGAGTCACATACATTGCAAGATGACCATCACAATAAGTCTAGTTGCCATCCATCACCATACAAAGTTACAAAATTTTTTTTCTAGGGATGAGAACATTTAAGATTTACTCTCCTAGCAATTTTCAGATAGGCGATACAATATTACTAACTGTAGTCATCACCACGCTGCATGTTACAGCCCCGTGACTTGTTTATTTCATAACTGGAAGTTTGTACCTCTTGACCCCCTTCACCCATGTCATCCTCCTGTGAACCCCTCTCCCCTCTGGCCACCCCCATTCTGTTCCCCATACCTATGAGCTTTGTTTTGTTTTGTCTGCTCATTTGTTTTGCTTTCTAGTTTCCACACAGTGAAATCATACTGTATTTGCCTTTCTCTGACTTATTTCACTAGCAAAATACCCTCAGGATATTAAATATGATGGCAAACTTAAGTGGCTATGACTTCAGGTGTAGTCATTTGAATAATCAGAATCAAGTAGTTGCCTAAAATATTATCAAACCAAAGAGATTTTAACACCACCCTGAAGTAATCTACGCTTTGTCTGTCCTGCTATTCTAAATATTCTAAAGGAGTGATTAATGAGCTAGGTTAACATTCACAGGCATGCCTACATGTGCATAATATGTTGTTAAGTCTTAAAGGAAAGTTTGGAGCGACATTGATAATGCAACACCTATATGGTTCAATATAATATCGCTTATTTATATATGTGTGTAGGAGGGTCTGGAAGATTTTCCCCCAAAATGCTGGAAGTGGGGGGAGGAGGATAGAAAAATTGCCAGTTTACTTCATTTGCTCTTCTGTTGGGTGAATAATTTTCGCAATGCGCATTATAAGTTTTATCATTTAAAAATGTATTTTAAAGAAATAAGCCAATGTTGCTTAGTTGTGCACAGCATACACATTCTTATTCATAGTTTGTCTCTTCAGGAAATGCTCCATCAGATGAGAATATCTAGTTGGCTAACTTTACCTAGATGGCTTCCAGCAGAATTCACATTCTAAAACATGGGCAAGGACACTTGGGTGGCTCAGTCAGTTGAGCGCCCAACTCTTGATGTTTGCTCAGGTGGTGATCTCCATGGTCATGAACTCGTGATCTGGCAGTCACGAGGTGGAGCCCTGAGCCACACTCAGTGCGGACCCTGATTGGGATCCTCTGTCTCCCTCTCTCTCTCTGCCCTCCCCGACTCATGCTTTCTTTCTGTCTCTGTCTCTCTCAAAATAAATAAATAGACTTGTAAAAATAATAAAATTTTTTAAAAAGTAAAACATGGGCAAAAAATTCTGGTATGAGTGAGTAGGAAAGAAGGGGTGGAAATGCTATTTTGTGAACTCAACTTCATTTTATTTTGTTTAAGTTACTGGAAAAGAAATTATGGTATGCTGCTCCCCCTACTTACATTTAGAGCAAGTTGTCCCAACTCAAGTTATACAATTCCTATTGTGTAGAATCAGTTTCTGGTGTTAGAAAGGCTTAAAATTCATACCCATCAATTCTGTATTTATTCTTAAAATCATAACGAAGCTTAAAAAAAAACCTTATAGCATAGGTAAGCTGTCAACATTATTGTTCTTCTTTGATTTCTTTCTGCTCCTTTCCACAGTAATTTTACAACGTTATACACCCTAGAGGCCAAAAATTGATGAGGAGTGAATTATCTTTATTGAATCTCTAGTTTCAATAGAAACCTGTGAGGTATATAAGCATCCTCACCTGTGAGGTATATAATAGTATTATCTATAGTTTATCAGTCATGAAGCCACGCTAAAAATTATAAATAAATTCCCATGCTGATAAGAGGTAGAGTCAGGATTTGATTTCAGGCAGTCTGAATAGAGAACCTGTGTTCTCTCTACTAAGCAAGGCTGTCTTCAATATCAGAGGCATTAAAGGTCACATTTCTTGACCTGTAAACTGAACCATTAATCCTAGTGCATGCCAACATTTAACTTTAATAAGTACATTTTTTTTTAAATGTACATTTCATTCATGTCGGTTCTGTTTTTCTCTATATTGTATTTGTTACCTAACCAAAAGTTAAAAAAAAAAAAAAAAGAACAGTAAAGAAGGGCTCATCTATATGAGAAATATTTTCTACAACATTATTTTAAGGGGTCACAATAGCCTTCAGAAGCATTTCCTACTGTATCTTGATGCTTAGTCCCAGACTTGCCTGTAACAGCCATTGGAGGTCACAACACTAAGCTTCCAGTCCCAACACTGCATCTGAATATGTGACCTTGGCCATTTCCTGGTTTTACTGTTTTGATCTATTAAATGAGAGATTTGGAGCAGATAATCTCTGAGGTCATTTCCTTCTCTATAATTAGATATTATATGCTTCTTAGTGACGAGAGACCAAAGACATTCCTGCACTGATCTTTGTATGTTTTTAGCTGACACTACAATTTAGGATGTCAGACTACCCTTATGGTATTGCTGATTTGATTATGGTTAGAGGCTGATGTGTCTCTAGTGTACATGGTTAAAATTGACATTGATGGTATAAAGCAGTTCATGGGGCTTATTAAATCCAGCCGTAGAATTTGAATGTTCCGGGTTCCCTTCAGTGTTCACATAAACTATAAATCATGCTAATTTTGAAATCTGACCTTCCCCAGAACGAGCAAAGGCTTCTGGATTTCAAAGGCGTCTGCGGCTCCACAAAGAGTCCCTGAATATGGTATCAGCCTCTGTGTCACATTCTGAAAGCCCACGTCTAAATAAATTATGTTGGGTGTTTGGTTTAAAGGTGAACTCAAGCAAATCTATTATTGAAAATCTGGTTCCCGGTGCCCAGTACCAGGTCGTGATGTACCTAAGAAAAGGCCCTTTGATTGGCCCACCTTCAGATCCTGTGACATTTGCTATCGGTAAGTGGCCAGCCTCAAGAATTACTTTACCAGAGTACTGTTGGTGGGGAGGGGGACGCAGTGTCCATGCCCAAGTCATTAGCATCATATATGGGGGGGTCCATACTCATTCACCCAATATTCTACATCCAGAGTCATAAATGACTACAGTTGTATAACCTGGGGTCTAAAGTTAGCAACTATTACTCAGAAAAATAACATCGGAGGCAAATATGATTTATTCAATGACCATATCAGAAGGGCAAAAACTCTAGTTTTAAGAAGTTTGAAGCCATTTCTAAGACATTCGAAAAGATATTAAACCTTTCTTCTTGGCTCTCTTTTCTCATCCTTCCCTGCTTCTTCTTAGTTCCAACGGGAATAAAGGATCTAATGCTCTATCCCTTGGGTCCTACGGCAGTGGTTCTGAGCTGGAGCAGACCTTACTTAGGAGTGTTCAGAAAATATGTAGTTGAAATGTTTTATTTCAACCCTGCAACAATGACATCAGAGTGGACAACATACTATGAAATAGCAGCGACTGTCTCCTTAACTGCATCAGTGGTAATGGTTCCTTAAGTAGCCGTCACACTTCCGGTGTAAAGAAATTTGCCTTTCTGTACCAAGTGTATCAGAAAAAGTTACCTGTAAATACACATGGGTGGTTTGCTACCTTCAAGATTTTTTTTAGTTGTTTTTGCGTGTAGGACTGTTTTTTCCGAGGGAGAGATTGAGAGAGAGAGATTGAAAGAGAGAAAGAGAGAGAAATAATTATGTGAAGCATGCTTTCACCCCTAATTGGGCATATCCACGTTTTAATAGAGCTAAGAGCTTATGGTCTGTCTCTGTCCCTAGGAGGAAAACACAAAAAGTTACCGTTAGTCATTCAATAATTAGTTGACACTGTTTTAACACTAGTGATGAGTATTCTTAACATCTACACATCACTTAAATACCTATGATGTCAGGCTATTAGAGGATGCTTTTCTTTCTTTTAAAAAAATTTTTTTTAATGTTTATTTATTTTTGAAGGACAGAGAGAGAGAGTATGAGCAGGGGAGGGGCAGACAGAGAGGGAGACAGAGAATCTGAAACAGGCTCCAGGCTCTGAGCTGTCAACCCAGAGCCCAATGTGGGGCTCGAACCCACAGACTGTGAGATTATGACCTGAGTGAAGTCGGACACTTAACCAACTGAGGTTGGTTGCAACCAGGTGCAACTAGAGGATGCTTTTCAAGAGAGCAGGGAAAGATTGCACTTTCTGAGGCTGGAATAATTTCTAAGGCACAGGTCACACATGAAGTGCACGATTGCCCTCTACCCGGTTGATGTCTCTGGTATTTGCCACCCAACAAGGATGCATGATTATGGTCCAAACTGGGAGAACACAAAGTCGTGAGAGGCCAGTTTTTGTAGAAATAGGGGAATGTGTATGTACAGTCGCTTACAAATAAGTACTATTTCACATGCGTAATACAACTTAGGAAACTGCAAAACGAGACCAATATTAGTAACATTGGACTCAATACCGATGAATCACTTTTTTAAAAGTTCTGTTTGTAGATCATTCTATTTACATGCAGATATACATACATGTATATACATACAATACAAAAAGGTATGGGAAGGAAAATAAAAAATACTTATTAATAATTTTCATGACCTAATAAAAGTAACTCTATTCCAAAAATAGGATTTTTTCTCCCTTGCTCTTTTGTCTCCTTGCTCTTTTTAGAGGATAGCCAATCTGTTGCCAGCATGGTACTACAACTTTCGAGTTACCATGGTAACATGGGGAGACCCAGAACTGAGCTGTTGCGACAGCTCCACCATAAGCTTCATAACAGGTGAGTAGTGTTATGGGAACGGCTTCCACGGGGAGAGAACGCCATTTTGAGGAGTTTCTGAAGAGATACATCTCCAGAAAGTGCTAGGCACTCACCCAGCACTGACTGAAGCTCAGTCTCATGGAAGCTAGTATCCTTGATTCTGAAAGTTCATTATTTGTTTAAATGATAGTCTTTGAAAATCAAAATACATTTTCATCCTGAGTCATTGTCCTTTATTTATGTGCCCCTGTTTGGAATCGATTAGAATAGAGATGTAGCAGACAGAACTTTGGGCTTCAACTGATTTTACCCACTCAATGATTTTGTTTGCTAGAGTGCCTCCATTTCCTTATTAATTCAAGTTGTAAAGTTACAGGCTGATGGCAGCATTGTCCACAGCAGGAGTTATAACAGGCTTTGGAGACTGATGGACCTAGGTTTGAATCACGGATCGGCCATCTACCCTGTGTAACCTGTGCATGTTAACTTTTGTAAGCCTCAGGTTTTTTTTTTTTTTAAAGCACTGAAATAGTTGTTAGCTCATTTTCATATAGCAGAGATAGATAACAGAGGTGGTCAGAGATGGCAATGGAAGGGGGATTTCATCAAAGAAACACTGACTATTTCAGAATCCTATTTGAACTATGATTTTTCAGGAAATTTTGGTTGGACTACAAGGCTATAATTAGTGTTATACTGACAGAAGATGTGAGAAAAATATGTTTAGGTGAAGAAAAATGTTTCCAAAATATTTTCTTCACTGGACATCTAGTTTTACTCTGTCAGACTTTATCAATGAAAGAAAATGCAAAGAAATCAATCGCGTGGGAGCACCTGGCTGGCCCAGTTGGTAGAGCATGCAACTCTTGATCTCTGGGTTGTGAGTTCGAGCCCCATGTTGAGTATAGAGATTACTTAAAAATAAAATCTTAAAAAAAAAGAAGAAGTTAATCATGTGAATTCTTACACTATCAACAGACATAGTATATCCCTTTCCTTTACTAGACAATATTTGGAGCTCCCTGTGTTCCAGATATTAATAGTAACACTAGAGTAGACAAGTGAAAGACTACCAAAATATCAAAAAGGTAGAAAATACCAATTATGTGATAAGTAGTGTGTGAGCTTCTTGACTATATTAATAATTGCATACTTAATTTTAGTTACATTTTACCATATAAATAATTCATACAGCTTAACTTTATTGACATTGCCTTTCTGAGAATACTCTTTCCCCCTCAGACAGAGACGTCTGAAAGGAGCCCAGACTTTGCATCTGAAGACGTGATTGAGCAGACCTGGCCCTCCAGAATTCTAGCTGTCAGACTTTGAGCAAATTGTCCTAATGATCCTCGACTTCTTTTTTCTCATTGGCAGAATTCAAAATGTGACCTAACAACCGGCTAATAGAGCAAGACCAAGTGTTTTAGAACTCTCTGTAATAAAGCAGAAAACCACCTTGCCAGGCTCTCTATGGTGTCTCTGAAGGGGGACACTGGAAACGAACGATTAACAGGATTTGGAGTTCTGGACTCAAGTGGCTTAGGTGTGCCTTTCAGAGCTGGGAACTGACTGGGACCTGGCAAAAGTTATGGGCCTGGCAAGTCTGAATAGTTCTATGGTTAAGTGAGCTGCTTGGCTAGATGAGCAGTCTGTTGTCTCCAGCAAATTGATCTTTGTGAACTCCTTATCTTTTCCTGGGACAATCTCCTATTTTAGTGTATGTGCTGCCGAAGCGAGCCCTCCTGGGACTATCTCCTAAGTCATGCTGACACTGTCCCTTCACGGTGTCACCTAAGCATATGAATATAGACGGTCTCAACTCTCCCATCTGTCAAATAGGCATAATAATATTTCACAGGTAGTGTGAGAAGTAAATTATATAATGTAAATCATTATTAAAATATATATGGGCACTGACTTATTTTTAGACTTATTTTTAAAACCAATTGAAATATTTGCCTTATCTCGTTTTGCTTTTCTTCCCTCGTCTCAAGTTTAAAGCAAACAAGGATATCACACTTCTCTTTCCTGTGCTTTTAGTTGTGATCCAAAACGCCAAATCGTGTGATATAAAAGGATACAGGAATAAAATATTTGAATAAGGTGTGATTTATTAGGATCTCTGGACTACTGTCTTTGTTAGGCAACTTTGTCTGCAAGTCAAATGCATAGTAATTATGCCAGTGTACCAAATTATGTTTAATAAACAAATAGTGACATCTTGTGGCCTTTCAGCAATATGCTGAATTTTAAGGCAACAACATGGCGTATAAAAATCTAAAGATCTCTAGTTAATACTTATGTGCGGGGATTTGTGTTAATACTTATACAATTTTAAATACGTTTCCGGGTTTGCAATTTTAAAAGTATTTCTTGTCCTCAGTAGAATTAGAACATGAGAAAATATCCTTTGGCAAAATGTAAGTATAGATACATATGTATAACGAAGTACATAGAAATATAATGGAGGAAAGAAGCCACAGGTATTATTCTCTTTATTAGACTATTCTGAAATACGATTTGGGTTTGTGTTAACTTGCTTGCTACAGAAATGTATTTTACGCTCTATATTACAAGTGTGTTCCGTAAAAATTGTTCTAGAAAGCATAGTTATGAATGTTTGTTACAAGTACTCGTAGCATGTCGAGGAAACTAAATCTTCATGGTTTATAGAAATTCTCCTCCAGATATTTCCTTTGGTCTTGTGCTGTCTCTCAGAATGGAACACTTGCTTGTCCAAACCAGCATGCACAGGGAACTGAACTTCAACTGTGTGTGCGTGTTTCCTAAAATCTTCAGAATTATCAATTAAGTTTAAAAAATAATTAAAATATACATTCAGAGCTCATATATTATAAAGCTGGTAATGAACTCTCCTCCCCATTAAAAAATTTGAATTTAAATGTGTCAGAATATAAAATAAATGAAGAAACTCAGTGTTAGAAGTTAGTTTCGTGGTGTGATAAAAGAGCCCTTCTTTCCTTCCTTGCTACTTGCTTCAGTAACATTTAAGAGCCTACTTTTTGCAAGGTGCTGGTTAGACATGATCAATGGTATTGCTTTGTGATTTTATATAAACAATATTTATTTCCTGCCCCTCTAATCATTGATCTTACTGCCCTTTATTTCTATAAACATCTTTGCTATGCCACAATAAAAAATATACTTTTATAGGACCCCAAGTTTTCCAGTACTGCTTGGAAAATCAATTCGATAATGCCTTATACTATTAATTTATTGATGCAACAAGTGGATGCAAAGAAGTGAACATTTTAGGAATCTTCTAACTATGAAATCAATATAAAAGACCTGATATCCTCAGGTACAGATGGGTCTGGCTGCCTTGTGTCTGGGCCATACAAGGTGGGGACCCAGGAAATCAGTGCCCAGCTTTTACCACCAACCTTCTTTATGTTACTGAGAGGTCCTGGGATCCCCAGGACCATCTTATGGTGTGAATTTTTTAAGGTTTATTTATTTTGAGACAGACAGAGAGAGAGAGAGAGAGAGAGAGAAAGCATGTGAGTGAGCGGGGGAGGGGCAGAGAGTGAGAATCCCAAGCAGGCTCAACGATGTCAGTGAGGAGCCCAATGCAGGGCTCAAACCCACGAACTATGAGATCATGACCTGAACCAAGATCAAGAGTCCGATGCTTAACCAACTGGGCACCAGGTACCCCTTTATGGTGTGAATTTTAATTCTCTAAATTAACTCTACATGGGATTGCATGCTCTGTTGGTAAGTACTTTAATTATATTAGTCTCTTATTAAACTAAAATGTGCCTCTTACCTTCCTTGTAGCCCCAGTTGCTCCAGAAATCACATCTGTGGAGTATTTCAACAGTCTGTTATATATCAGTTGGACATATGGGGACGACACAACTGACCTCTCCCATTCTAGAATGTTACACTGGATGGTTGTTGCAGAAGGAAAGAAGAAAATTAAAAAAAGCGTATGTTTTTTTGAATCCCAGTATCGGGCATCTGAACATTTATTTACATAAACTCTTGAAAACCATTAAGCAAACATTTATTGAAACATTAAACAAATGGTTTATGCCAGTTTGCACTGTTTTGGGCTCCGGAGAAGGGACAGTAAAAAAAATTAAATTCCTCCTTTCAGAGAGTTTACCTTTTAATCTTTAATAGTGATCTCTAATAGTTAAAACTACTCATCATTTACATTTAAAGTTATGATTTGAGGTTTTTATTCAGGATGTCAAACATTTTCAAGAAAACCACAGTTAATGTGTTTTGATATTTTCTCCATATATCACCAATGCCTAAATATTTGGGTACATTGAAAATACTGATTTCTTTTCTCCTGCTTTATTAATTACACTTTTGACATGGCGTTAGTTAGGGTACAGACTAAACTACTGTAAAAAAAAAAAACATAGCTCGAAGAAAATAAAAGCTTGTTTCTCTCGTGCTAGCATAGAACTGTCAGAGCACCTCTGCTGTAAAGGATCAATCATCCAGGGGTCCAGATTCTTTCTGTCTTGTTGTTTCTTCTAAAACTGTGTAGTCTTCATTTGTATAGCTGAACCTTATCATCATTACATCCATATTCTAGCATGCAGGGAGAGGAAAGGAGAAGATATGGAGGCCCAGCACTTACAGAGTGTAGACAGGATTATAAGCTGCCCATGTGACTTCCACTTATGATCCATTGGTCAGAAGTAGATCACATGGTTCCCTCTAGCTATAGAGGAAACTAGGAAATGTAGTCTTTAGTTAAGAAACCAGGTGGCTATAGATATGACTAGGTGTCTTCTGAGCTTCTCAGCTAGGGCTGAGTTATATACATATCAGCAGACACCTAACAGTTGCCTTTTCTAAAATTTGCTGTGAATAAGAAGAAAAGTATCAGAGTAGTACCTATTCTAAATAGAGGATTAATTGCAAAAATGTTCTGATATTTATTGTGCACGTGTAGAGCTACCTTGCATTTGGTTCAGTTGAGGAATTCATATCATTTTCAAAGGAAATAAAGTATCAGTAGGGTTGTAATCAACTATAGAAAGCAGCATAGAGTAGACAGAATGCCTACCATAGCCCTGTAGTTGTTTGGAGTGGTGTTCTAGTTCAAGTTCATTAGAAGTTTAAACCTTCAATCTTGATGGGTCTTTCAGGTAACACGCAATGTCATGACTGCGATTCTCAGTCTGCCTCCAGGAGATATCTACAACCTCTCAGTAACCGCTTGCACTGAAAGAGGAAGTAATACCTCCATGCTCCGCCTTGTCAAGCTAGGTAAGAAAAATATACATGAGGGTGTTTGTGAAAATAGTCATGCCCAGAGAACTAGCGTCTGCATCTCTTGATTTGTCATGGTCTTTTCAATTTGATGAAATAACAGAAAAATGTTCACTCTCTTTCATAAGTGCAACATAAACATGTATGTTCAACTTAAATGTTTATGTATTTTTGAGAGACAGAGAATGAGCAGGAGAGGGGCAGAGAGAGAGAGGAGGGCAGAAGATCCAAAGCAGGCTCTGTGTTTATAGCAGAGATCCTGACCCATGGCTCCAACTCATGAACTGTGAGATTATGACCTGAGCTTAAGTCGGACACTTAACCAACTGAGCCACCCAGGCGCCCTCGTTCAACTTAATATAGGTTTCTGTGAATGGAATTTTTGCTATTCTGGGAGTCAGGAGTATTCCCCATCCTTAGTGAGATTAGAGAAATGAAGAAATCTTAGGAATTTAGAAAAGGAAAAGCCTTAGAGATTATCTAGTGCAGTGCTTTCAACCCCTATCAGACACCATTCCTTTCTCATGTAAGTATTATGTGATGCCCTTTTTAATATCTCAAATTGAGACTTATAGATAAAATAACCCACATACTGATTTTCAAAGTTGATATAATGTCCTAA
This sequence comes from Panthera leo, assembly GCF_018350215.1. Lineage (NCBI taxonomy): Eukaryota > Metazoa > Chordata > Mammalia > Carnivora > Felidae > Panthera > Panthera leo. The sequence goes on from NC_056685.1 coordinate 48,664,195, forward strand.
TTGTAGTGTAAAACCAAGGTAAAAAAAATATAACAAAATCATATGGATTCCCTGTGTATTTGTTCAGATACAGTGCTTCTGTAAGTCAAAATGGAATTGTCTAATGACTGCACATAATTAAAATGAAAAAGTTGAAGTTTACAAGCAGTAAAGGAATCAGTAGTTCTTCCATGCACGTATAAAAGGAAATAAAGGCGTGAATAAATAACTGAGCAAGCATAAGTACAAGTGGACCCTTGAATAAAAGTTAGAATTAGGATAAGTAGTAAGAGATTACATGTATTTGCATGTGATGAGAGAAAGAGGAAAATAACCTTAATTAAAGTAAAGAGAACATGCCAAGAAAAATAATAGGCTGTGGATGGGGGGAAATGAGGAAAGTATAATATTCTTGCAAATGAGCTGGAAATGATGGTGTAGTGTAGTGTCAAAATAATTATTTATATTATGAAATACAACTAGGAAGTGACACTATTTAACACAAAACACATCTTTTACATTCAACAGTTTTCCACATAGTGAGGTATACATTTAGTTTCTGATACATAAAGGGGCCTCAGGGATAATAGTCTATAATCAGCAGCAGGCAAGAGAATGGATTGGCAAACAGTTGTGGGGTAGTGTCAGTGTAAGAGGGGCCACCTAGAAATGGATGCACTTCAATGTGTGATTTTCACAGCAGAGATCTCCTTTTTATATTTTGAAAATTAACAGTATAGAGAATGGCAATATTGAAAATAAGAATATTTTCAAAACACTTAATGCAACTTACTGACATCCTGTTTCGGATGTCTGCTAATTTATAGTCTGTATCTAAGTCTGTTCCTAAGAGTGTCAAATTGTCACTCTCACCACATATGTTTATAGGCGTAGCTGTAGGTAAAGACTGATCCAGGGTGTTTTATTAGCAGCTTAAACAAACACCCAGAGTACCATTGCTGGTAGGGATGTAGCTTTAGAAAACTCGTAGCAAATCCCAAACAAAACAAAACAAAACAAAACAAAACAAAACAAAACACAGTCTTTCCTTAGTTTCCCCAGTAGTTGCTTTTCTCTATAATTCAGTGCATAAAACACTCTGTCTTAAATCTTTTTGTCTTCTGTTGGCCATGGCAAAAATTAAATCCTCACACTGACACCCTTTAAAATTAGGGTTGTCCAGGTGGCGCAGTTGGTTAAGTATCCGACTTCAGCTCGGGTCATGATCGCATGGTTTGAACCCCACATCGGGCTCTGCGCTGACAGCTGGGAGCCTGGAGCCTGCTTCGGATTCTGTGTCTCCCTCTCTCTCTGCCCCTCTCCCACTCACACTCTGTCTGTCTGTCTGTCTGTCTCTCTCTCTCTCAAAAATAAATAAACATTAACAAATTTTTAAATAAATAAATAAAATTAAATAGGTAGCTGGAGATACATAACATATTAAATAGAAACTATTGGCAGAAAAAGTAAATTATTGAGTAATTTGTCAATAACACCTTAATTCCATTTAGGTATTTTTCTTAATGACAACTTTCTTCTAAATTATTTTACTCAACTTCCAGAAAATCTTTTCTAACATTATTATGTGATAAAGTACTTGCAATTACATTTATAGTGGATTTATTCTGGTATGACATTACAAACATATGTGGGATGTGGGACTTGGGACAGTTTTTCTGTTTGGAGCTTTCATGATCATTGCAGAACATCTAGCATTTCTGCTTCCTGCCTACAGAAGCCCAGTTAACAACCTTCCTGGTGGCTATTAAAAACATTCCTACAAATTTACAAACACCCTCCCATTGAGAACCACGAGTTCAGTTTCATTCACTGCAGGCAATCTGTTCTTCTTCCCCAACCGTCTGTACTTCAACTCTAGGAATGTGGAGATCACCAGCTTCCAACGTTGTGTGATCCTTCTATTAAAAAAAAAAAAATGCCTGCCTATCACTTGCAACTGCTATCTCTGATTTTGTCCTTCGTGGATATAAAAATCCGTTCAAAACTCGTTTCCAGGTAACTGGAATTGCTTAAAGATTATGCTCACATTCCCCATGCGTTTCTTGTCCCCAGCTTTATGATTACAGGAGGCTGTAAGTGTTTCTTGGGTGCTAGCTGCTTTCTCTAACTCATTTGGTTGTTCAGAGGTGGGTCTTACCAAAGCAGCAATTAGGGAGCCTATCGAGAGCCTCACTGTTGCCATAATGTGACATTATGGTTGATATATGATCAGGAGTATGAGTTAAAGTCCTGAGCTGGTACAGTTATATTCACGCTACACAGGCGTATGAGTAAAAATCATGATAGTTCCCAGCCCAAATTTATCATGAGGTTTTGAGGTTCCATATTTTCCTGTTAGCAGGCAGGACTACTTAAACCAGTGTAGAAAGGTCCTTTAAACTTTTCAAGAAGGGAAGGCCAGTTTCCATAAAAATTATTTCTTAAAATCAATAAGGTTTTCCTTTTTATGATCTAAATATCAGACAAAATACTGCTTCTACATCATTGCTCTCTGAAAACAAGACAATCTGTATATAATGTGCCAGAACTCGGCCTTTTTCCCCCTGAAAACTAAATAATTTCACTTGTCATCCATTTGTCTAGAAGTCTATTTTCTATTCCACTCATCACATTATTGTTTTTTGGTTCTTTCAATTTTCCATAACACATATGGCTTTGCCTACTGTAGGTGCTCAATAGATATTTATTGAACCGAACTGCAACCACAGACCTCAAAGTTGAATACATTCTACCAAATTTTATCTTTCAAAGAAGTAAAATAACATTTTGCTTTAGTAATAGCTGATTGCAGTTATCTTTTATTTCATAGAACTTTCATTCTAGTCATTTTATGTTCCTTTATAGCATTCATTCGGTGTCCATAGAAGTCATACGAATTCTACTTTACAGAAACCTGCAACTCTGGCACACAGATTTTTAAGGCTAGTGTGAATCAGAACGATGTTGTTAAAGGTAGGACCAAAACTGGTTTGGCTAACCCTGAGGTCGGTTTCTTTGTGATAAAAGCCTCTTTGCAATGGCTCTACTTGGTATCATGGAGGGCAGGATCTACATCTATGGGAAGAAACCAGGCTATGATTGAGTCCAGTATAATATAAAGTAATCCAGGATGGTATGTGCAAGGGTAGAGAGCCTCAAAGCAATTGCCAAAGATTCTCAAATATTATGTCACCGATCAGCATCCACAAGAAGACATCTACCAACAGTGGTACTGTTTGCAGGGCATTGAGCCCATCATCCTATTAAGAATTGTAAGTTGTCAGCAGTTTCACGGTACCATGGAGGTATGTGATGACAGTTCCCTTTGGCAGTCAACACAAATGTGAATCAAATCTGCGCTAAGAAATGTCATTTTACAAGAACTTACTGGTCTACATGCAACTGTGGCTTCAACCAGCAACCAGTCATAACTTCTGGTCTTGGTGAATCCACTTGAAACTCTGGGCCAACTTTAAGAGAATTGGGTAAGTTTACACCAGATAAGCAACCATTCAAGAAAGAAAGAAAGGAAAAGAAATAGGGATGAGAAGGGTTGGGCCTATCACAAAATAGCTCTATGGTAGTAGAATATCCATTCATGAATTCATTCAACGAATACATACTGAGAACCTTCTAAGAATTGCCCAGATGCCAGACTACTTGTAATAATGAACTCGAAGGGTTCAGTTTCTGTTCACAAGGAGCTTAGGATCTGCCGAAGGGGGAGATGGTAAGAAGTGCTGTGTACCACATTAAAACAGGGTAGTGTGGGACAGTGTATAAGCAGCAAACCTTTCTCTGAGGAAGCAATGATGAGAGATATGAATCACAAGAAAGGATCTGCCATGAAAAGTTTGGGAAAGGGCATGCAAAGCAGAAGGAATAGGCAGAGACCAAATTATACAGGATTTTTAAGAAGATGGAGTTGAGATTTTATTTTGAGTGTAATAAGAGAGAATTTAAAGAATTAAAAATAAACAATCTGACATATTTAAAATAATCCCTCTGGTTGCTCAAGGGAGGAAGGATTGTTGGGTTACCAGTGAAGATAGGGAGACCGATTAAGGCACCATGTGCCCTAACTTTAAAAATAGCATTCCCGTTTTGGTTTTCTTCTTCAATATTACTTTGGCTATTCGGGGTCTTTTGTGGTTCCATACAAATTTTAGGATTGCTTGTTCTAGTTTCAAGAAGAATGCTGGTGAAATTTTGATTGGGATTGCATTGAATGTGTAGATTGCTTTGGGTAGTATGGACATTTTAACAATATTTATTCTTCCAATCCATGAACATGGAATGTGTTTCTATTTATTTGTATCTTCTTCAATTTCCTTCATAAGCGTTCTATAGTTTTCAGCATACAGATCTTTTACATCTTTGGTTAGGTTTACTCCTAGGTATTCTATGATTCTTGGTGCAATTGTGAATGGGACCAGTTTCTTTATTTGCCTTTCTGTTGCTTCATTATTAGTGTATAAGAATGCAACTGATTTCTGTACATTAATTTTGTATCCTGCAACCTTGTTGAATTCACGTATCAGTTCTAGCAGACTTTTGGTGGAGTCTGTCGGGTTTCCCATGTATAATATCATGTCATCTGCAAAAAGTGAAAGCTTGACTTCATCTTTGCCAATTTGGATGCCTTTGATTTCCTTTTGTTGTCTGATTGCTGATGCTAGAACTTCCAACACTATGTTAAGCAACAGCGGTGAGACTGGACAAAGAATTTGTGGTTTATATATGCAATGGAATACTACTTGGCAATGAGAAAGAATGAAAAATGGCCTTTTGTAGCAACGTGGATGAAACTGGAGAGTGTTATGCTAAGTGAAATAAGTCATACAGAGAAAGACAGATACCATATGTTTTCACTCTTATGTGGATCCTGAGAAACTTAACAGAAGACCATGGGCGAGGGGAAGGGGGAGAAAAAAAGTTACAGAGAGGGAAAGATGCAAACCATAAGAGATTCTTAGAAACTGAGAATAAACTGAGGGTTGATGGTGGGTGGGATGGAGGGGAAAGTGGGTGATGGGCATTGAGGAGGGCACCTGTTGGGATTAGCACTGGGTGTTTTATGGAAACCAATTTGACAATAAATTTCATATTAAAAAAATAACATTCTAATTCGGGGCGCCTGGGTGGCTCAGTCGGTTAAGTGTCTGACTTCGACTCAGGTCTTGATCTCACAGTTTGTGAGTTCGAGCCCCATATCAGGCTCTGTGCTGACAGCTCAGAGCCTGGAGCCTGCTTTGGATTCTGTATCTCCCTCTTTCTCTGCCTCTCCCTCACTCATGCTCTGTCTATCTCTCAAAAATAAATAAATGTGAAAAAAAATTTAAAAAAATAACATTCTAATTCAGTAAGTTCCATTGGAAATGAGGGCAACTTTTAGTTAAGTGGGAATAATGGAGATGAAGAAAAATGGACAGAATTCAGGAGTTATTTTGGAGGTTGTGTCCATAGAACTTGTTTGTGGGGTGAAAATAGGAAATAAGAGAAAGGGAAATTAAAATTAACTCCTAGGCTTTACTCTTAAGCAACTAGGCTGGATGGTGGCACAATTCACTGAGACTGACAAAACTAGAAAAACGAGAAAAGGAGTAACTTTGGGATAGGGTGAGAATCAAAGATTCTTCTCTGGACTAAAAAAAAAAACAAAACCAAACTGAGAGGTCATCCAAATACAGTTGTCAAATAAAATGATTCTTGTTATGTGTCTGGAGATCAGCAGCGAATTCTGGGCTAGAAATATAAATTTTGGAGTGTCTAGATGAGATCACTAACTAGTAAGCAGAAATAGAGAAGAACCACTTCCAGCACTTGGACACTGAGCAGAGAGACTGGGAAGGTATAGCCAACGAGGTCAGAGAAAACCAAAAACAGAATGTATACACCATCACTGTCAAACTTCTGCAGTATCCTGACCACAGCTGTGTTCAGACAGGTTCAAGATAAGGAATCAGGTAACTTCAGTGCCAGGAGAGGTTTGGAGGTAATTGAATGAAACGTCCTCATCTGAGCAAGCTGCAACCTAGAGAAATTTGACTTCACACATTGTTGAGTCTGAGTCAAGAAACAGTGATTTGGCACTTTTTGTCCATCTGCTGTTTATGTTTTCCTGGATTTGGAGTGTATTTTTTTCCTATAAACTTCTTTTTTCAGTGAAAACTCCTAATAGAGAAGGAAGGAATTTCACACCCACTGTGTGGTTTTCTCTCTTCCTCTTTTGGAGTTTGGGTATTAATAACATTGGCTTGATTTTCTTAATCTCAGTCATGAAAAACTTTATATAGATTAGAAATCTTTAAACATAGTTTGGCTATGGATAAGAAAGAATCCATATATTTTCAGGTGTTAGGAATTTGGGGCATATTACAATCTCTCTGTCATAAAATTTCAGTGATTACAAATAATTATTTCTATTTTGATGAAATGTAATTTCTTACTTAAGAAAAACCCAGCTATTATACAGTACTGCCCTTCATGATCTCATGCTCAGTTGAGAACATTTGTTTATTCTTATGTTGAAATCATTGAGTTTACAGTTTGGGAAATGGTTGCTTGGATATATGCAGCCCTTATTTTTGGTAAGAAGTGAGTGAAATGCTGTGAGTCAGAGCATACTGAAGTCTAATGTACCTCTCTCTATCCTCCCGTGCCCTTTTCTTGGATCATGTCCTGGTAAGTGACTACCTTGTTATCCCTCTCACCCCCCACCAAAAAGAAATGAGCTTAATAAGATCTAAATGTGAATAAATTGTGTCAATGTAGCACAGAGAAAAGGAAAGATGGATGGATGAATGAATGTATGGAAGGGAAGAGGAAAGTGAAATAAGAAAGAAAATATGCATATCCATTCTATCTCTCATCTATCTATCTATCTATATATCTATCTATCTATCCATCTGTCCATCCATCCGTCCACCCATCTATATTGACTGCCAGTCAGAAAAAAAACTAATAAATTAATTAAGCTACTATGCTTTAAAAAGTAATTTATTCTAGAGGCACCTGGGTGGCTCAGTCAGTTAGGCATCTGACTTTGGCTCAGATCACGATCTCATGGTTGACGAGTTCGAGCCCCGCATCGGGCTCTGTGCTGACATCTATGAGCCTGGAACCTGCTTCGGATTCTGTGTCTCTCTCTCTCCCTCTGCGCTTCCCCCGCTCATTCTCTGTCTCTGTTTCAAAGATACACATTTAAAAAAATAATTTATTCTATCAATCAACACATATTTATTTAGCATTTACTATGTGTTACATACTAATCTAGGTGCTCAGAATACAGAAATGAACAAGACTGACAAAAATTTCTACCCTCATTCTACTGGAGAAAAAGAGACAATAAACACAAATATAAGGACATCAGATGCTGTGGAGGAAAATGAGGCAGAGAAAGAAGCATAATGAGGAGCAGAGTGCAATTTTTGTAGGCGGTGGCATAAGTTAAGCTTCACTGTGAAGGTGATATTTCAGTCAAAACCTGAAGGAGGTAAAGGAGTGAGCCAAACAGATAACTGGGAGATTTTGTAGGCATAGGCAACTGCAGGTGCAAAGCTCCAGAAGCAGTGGTATACCTGGAAGTTCAAGAAAAGATCAGGAAGGTAGTGTGGCTGAAGTGGAAGGAACAAGAGAGAGAGAGAGAGAGCAGTAGAAAAGAGGATAGAGAGGTAACAAAGGAGCAGATCATGTGGAGTCGTTGAAAAGACATTTCACACCAAGTGAGATGATATTCCAGTAGATGGTTCAAGCTAAGGAGTCATATGACCTGACAAGTTTCACAAGATCACTTTGGTAAAGAATAGTGTTCAGGGATCAAGGTAAAACAGGAAGCCAGGTAGATAAGATGACCTTACATGCCAGTTACCACACATAATACCAGTTTACACTGCTATAGATCAGTTAAAGACTAGTCATCCTCTTTTGCAATTCTTTTCTTCCCTAAAAGTATTCCACTTTGGACATATTTGATAAATTACACAGTCACCTTAGAGTTAGGAGACTACTGCATCTACCCAAATATGAGATTATACTTGTCTGTGCCAGGGTGGTTGCTGTGAAGGTGATGAGCCGTGAGCAGATTCAAAATTTATCTTGAAGATGCCAAGATCTTGGGCCTGAGCAGTTGGAAGGACAGAGGTGCTATTTATTGAGTTGGGGAAGATCATGGAAGAGGCAGATTTGGGTGAAAGATCAGAAGCTCAGATTTGGATGCATCCACATTTGAAGGTACCTGTTAAATATTAAGGAACAGATACTGAGTAGGCAATTAGATAAAGGAGCTTGGATTCTGGGAGATTTAAGGATTGGGGGTATAAGTTTGAGGGTAGTCAGGAAACAGACTTGATGAAGTTATCAGGGGGTGAATGAAGAAGAAAGCATGCTATCCAAGGACTGAGCCCTGGCACTCCAATGTTAAGAAATGGAAACCAGCAAAAGAGCCGGAGAAGGAGTGGCCGGTAAAGGAAAAAGGAGCACAGAAAAGTGTGATGTCCAAAGAACCAAGCAAAGAAAGTGCTTGATTGATCAGCTTACACCTGCTGGTAAGTCAAGTAAGATGTGGAGTGAGAATTGGCAACCCAGGAGTTATTGGTGAGTCAGAAAGGAGGCATTTGGGTGGAATAGTGAGGGAAAATTATGCTATTAAAAGTAATTCAAGAGAGGGCGGCTGGGTGGCTCAGTCGGTTAAGCTTCCACCCAAGTCATGATCTCACGGTTCATGAGTTCAAGCCCCACATTGGGCTCTGCACTGACAGTGGGGAGCCTGCTTGGGATTCTCTCTCTCCACTCTCTCTCCCCCTGCCCTGCTCTCCTTCTCTCTCTCTCTCAAAATAAATATACTTTTTTTTTTTAAAAAGTAATTCAAGAGAGAATAAAAGAAAAAAGGAAGACAGCTGGAATAACAAAACTTTTGAGAAGTGTGATTATAAAGAAGAGAGAAAATGAGCAGGAGCTGAGGATAAAAGAAGCCAAGAGTTTTTATTTGTTTGGTTGGATTTGTTTTGTCTTTCTTTCTATTTTTTTAAGTGGGTGGAAACAGCTTTTCAACGGCTAATCAAAACGATTCAACAGAAAAGGGAAAAATGATGGTGCAGGATAGTTTAGAAGGTGACGTTCATTAAAATGATGTTCCTTGCTTGGGCCAGAGGAGACAGGACCCTGGGGTGCCAGTAGAGGGGGTGGCCTTAGACGGAGTGAATCTGTAGTAAGGAAGAATGACAGAGCATAAGGCCGCCAATAGAGTAGGCCAGTCGGGTGAGAGTGATGATGGAAGCTTGTGGGAGATTTCTCCTACTGACTTCTTACAAGCGTGTTCTTCAGGTTTTCAGAGGACCATGATTGCCCTGCTACCCTTCTTGTATGGCCCTACATGGCCAGCAGCCTTCATCTATGGTCCTACACGGCCAGCAGCCTCATGCCAGCATTAGCTTCTGGGTTGGAATGCCAGGCATGTCATGTTCCGTGGCTCCGTTCCTAGTCCTAAGACTAACTGATGCCTCATCTCAATCTCTCTCTCTCCCATTTCTCACTGTGGTCTCCTGAGTTTCACTGCCATTTCCAGCTGCCCACAGCCAAGCCACACAAAAAGGACATCCTTTTAAGAAGTCCTTAAAAGCACTTCCCCTGCACCCCATGACGTGAACTGATAGGGCAGCAACTATGATGTAGTGATCTCAACGTATAAGCAACTGCCCATTGTGGAAAAGTTGCCCTGTGGGGAAAAAGGAACTTTTCAGAAAGCCCTATCATCCTCAGTTATATGGAAATAGATGGCAAACACCCACATTTTCAGGGAGGAATCCAGGTGTAGAAGGACCCTTAACTAGGTGTGCAGAGGTCTGGATCCCAGTTCTTTTTTTTTTTTTTTTTAACATTTATTTATTTTTGAGAGAGAGAGACAGAGCATGATCAGGGGAGGGGCAGAAAGAGACACAGACAGAATCTGAAGCAGGGTCTAGGGTCTGAGCTGTCAGCACAGAGCCCGACGCAGGGCTCAAACCCATGAACCATGAGATCAGGCCTGAGCCAAAGTCTGACGCTCAACCGACTGAGCCATCCAGGCGCCCCTGGATCCTAGTTTTGTTCTCACAGACAAGTTGTGTTACCATAGAAAAGTGGGTTAAGCCCTCTGGACTTCAGTTGCCTCATCTACAAAGTGAGGGTCTGGACTAAATAATCTTTAATATTCCTTCCAGTTTTAAAGTTCATACCTGAGTTCAGAATAAAGGCAACAAGGCTAATGATACAATGAGGGTAGTGATCCTTTTCTAAGAATTTGGTGAAAATAACTCTTAACTAAATAAAAATGCTAAGTAAAAAAAAAAATCATATTCTTGGAACCAAAAAAAAAGAGGAAGTTAGATATGCTGTTTTGAAACTAAGTAAAGTTAAATGAAAGCTTTCTTTGAAAAATTCTGCTAATCGTTAGAAGTTAGTCGAGCTGGGAAAACCATAGAAACACCCAATGACTCACAGAAGGGGATGTTACACTTGCTATCATTAAGCCATAAAGAATTTATTTAAAATGTAATGGAAATCATGGGTATTTCTAATTCCTGAGAAAATTGTGTGTTTTCGATATGGAAATGGCCTAATTATAATGTAATATTTGCCTGAATTTTAAAAAATATTTCCCAATGTTGTTTTTAACTTTGCTCATTATTTATTAAAAGAATCTCCCTGGGGCGCCTGGGTGGCTCAGTGGCTTAAGCGCCTGACTTCAGCTCAGGTCATGATCTCGTGGTTCGTGAGTTCGAGTCCCACCTCGGGCTCTGTGCTGACAGCTCGGAGCCAGGAGCCTGCTTCGGATTCTGTGTCTCCATCCCTCTCTGCCCCCCCCCCCCGCCACCGCGGCTCGTACTCTTTCTTTCTCAAAAATAAATAAACACTAAAAAAATTTTTTTAAAGAACGTCCCTAAATTGACAAGAGAATAGGCTTAGTAAACTTCAGCTCTAACACAAGTTTCTGTTGTTTAATATAAATTTTCATCTTCTTAATTTCATTGCATATCAGTCTGAACTCATTATGAATAATTTCTCTACCACTTTGCTTTTTCTTTCGAATATTTCTTTCTGTTGCAGATGTTGTTTTTGACCACATTGGACATACTTTATGTGTCTGACACTGTTTAAGTCCCAGGTGTTTTCTTTGACCAAGTTGAATATAAGTTACACGGCTTACACTGCCGAAGGAAGAACTGCCTGCCTTGAGGGAAATAAAAATAGATGTAAAAGACATACAATAATATAGATGTTGAACCATTCTTTGTTATCTGAAGAGGATACCAGCAAATTGCTGTCACTGATACTGAGGATTGAAAATCGATTTTGTCATATTGACAGTTTTTTTACAATGTGTTTTGGTTGAATTCCTCTTATCACCAATGTCACACATTTGTAAAACTAATGGGCCCTCACGGATATCATCTTGGTCTCATTAGCATCATTCTTTCTGCAGCTAAACCAATGGGTCACATTAAAATAAGAAACAATGTAATAATTGTCAGGAAAAGATGGTTTTTAGGCAATAAATACATTCTATTCGTCTCCAACTCTAACTATTACACCTCACTCCCTCTGGAATTTCCTAGGAAAGGAAGAAATTTGCTGCCAGAACAAAGAATAAGAATCAGGCACTAGCTCATACTTTACTCAAGGTCACCTTCACTCCCCTGAGATCCTAGGGAACAGCTTGAGCCTCTCATAATCCAATCTAAATTAAATGGTAGAGGTAGCCTTACAGCTTTCCTTTCCGCCCATGTTCTGCGCATTGTATTTAATTTCCTTATAAAATTAGGTTGGATTCCCCACTCAAATAGGACAGGCACTGAAAAGGAGAGAAGAGAAGGGAAGAAGAGGGCCAGACAGTTGAGTATAACATCAGCAACTCTAGAAAGCTGTTCAAAAATATTTTAAAGCAAACAATTCTGTATCTCTACCTTATTTTGTAAAAATAGTACATCTGTCTCCTTTCCCCATATCCACAGTCTCACAACAAACATCGTGGACTCTGAAATGATTTTAAACAAAAGGAAATCTGACATTATGAAGCAAGGGAATTTTGAAGGAGTTGAGATTTCAAATGTCACTTTGGAAAGTAGACAGTGATAGTAGCCAGGGGGATTTCTATAGCTAATATCTACGTGGCTCTTTATATTATATAAAGAGTTTTTGTGTCCATCGTCTTAAAGCTCATTGAGTCTTCATAAAATCATTGAGGTCTCTCTATCCTTCCCTTTTATAAGCTAGACTATATTTGAGATTTTGAATAGTAAGAGACTGTATTCATTTGCTAGAGCTCCATAGCTAAATATCACAGATCGGGTGGCTTAATCAATAGACATTTATTTTCTCACAGTTCTGGAGGCTGAAAGTCCAAGAAGAAGATACCAGCAGGTTTGGTTTCTCTGAGACCCTTCTCCTGGGCTTCCAGGTGACCACCTTCCAGCTGTGTCCTCACATGGTTTCTTCTCTGAACCCATTCATCTTTGGTGTTTCTTTGCCCAAATTTCCTCTTCTTATAAGAACACCAGTCAAACTGGATTAGCGCCCACCCTAAGGGCATCACTTCAATTTACCTGTTGAACGGCCCTATCTCCAAATACATTCACATTTTTGAGGTGCTGGGGCTTAGGTCTACAACATAGGAATGTGAGTGAACACAATTTAGCCCATAACACAGACCAATCAAAAGGCGTTTGCATGTCATTGTATTCCCTATCACATGAAATTGCCTGGACAGTATTTAGCCAACACTACCTTTTAGTCTCATGCCCAAGGATGGGAAACAGAAATCATCTAAGTCACCCTAGGCTGTGGAGTTTAGCTGACCTTGCCTTCTTATGAGAGGAGATAGACAGCAAAAGGGGGGCCTCTCTAAGCAGCTTCTGCCAAGAATTTCCACACTTCTGCGCTACCAAGCAAGAAGGGATGCTCTAACCCCACCCTGTACAATTGAAATATAATGAGAGCCATATATGTAATTTTAAATTTTCTAGTAGCCACTTCACAAAATACTAAGAAGAGATAGGTGAAATTGAGTTTAATATGCCTATTTAACCAAATATATCCAAAGTAGTATCACTCTAATATGTAATTGATGCAAAGAAATATAAATGAGGTATTTTTATTCTTATTTTGTACTAAGTCTTCAAAATTCAGTCTGTCACTCTTATAGCACCTCTCAATTTAGACTAGCCATATTTCAAATAGTCAGTAGCTGTATGTGGCTAATAGCTACTACTTTGAACAATACAATTCTAACATTTAATACATTTCCTGGGGCAGATGTTGTCTTGTGTAGTGAAATTTAATTAGAATCCCTTCTCAACCCAATTACACCTCCACTTATGAAATATTGCAGTAATTTTCTTTGTTTGGAATAGCTGAGTGAAATTTCTCCCCAAAACAGCTAAAGAAATATACCTATCACAAAAATCCTAAACAGTCCTCAAACAGGTGATTTGTGTATGTTATTCATTGACCTACAGAGCTAATATGCATATATCTTTCAGAAAAGAATACTGAGATAATGGGTGCAGTGACTTTGGAATCATCTCTTGCCCCTGCATAACACCTGAAAGGAAAAATTTGTTTTGTGGCTGGCCAAAGGAAAGGAAAAATTTGTTTTGTGGCCTTTGGAGATTTACCTGAGGATCCAACTTATCACCTAGATTCACATTTTTTAGCCAGACCCAAAGAAACCTCTACTCCATTATCAAAGTCATAATCTTTGGACCACTGAGAACACTTAAAATTCATGGCAATCTTTGACTCTGCCACTGAAAGCTGGTAATTTTAGCAACACGATCACTGTAAAAAGGCAGAGGACATCATGGGGCGCCTGGGTGGCGCAGTCGGTTAAGCGTCCGACTTCAGCCAGGTCACGATCTCGCGGTCCGTGAGTTCGAGCCCCGCGTCAGGCTCTGGGCTGATGGCTCGGAGCCTGGAGCCTGTTTCCGATTCTGTGTCTCCCTCTCTCTCTGCCCCTCCTCCGTTCATGCTCTGTCTCTCTCTGTCCCAAAAATAAATAAAAAACGTTGAAAAAAAAAAATTAAAAAAAAAAAAAAAAAAAAAAGGCAGAGGACATCAAAATTCAACCCCAGTGTGTCTGATCTTGCCTGATGCTTAAATCTTAACAGCTCTGATTAATGAATCTTGACCTGTGGTTTAAATCAGTCAATAGATAAGATTTATTGAGCAATTTCAGGTGACTAGTTCAAGGTGAAGACAAAAATAATTTATAACACATGGTATTTGTTCTCAAAGAATCAAATGGGACCTAGTAGAATCAGGACTTAACTCACGTAGTTCAAATAGGGTAACAGAAGGTCAGAGAAGGGATAGATCATCAAAAGACAGAGTGAACAGGTAAGGCTTCAGGAAGAAAGGAAGACTTTTTCCTGATCTTAGGACGATCCAAATAGAAGGATAAGTACAATGAAGGGAAATACATGAGTTGAGTAAGAGTACTGCTTGTATGGTAGTCAGTGAGAAAATTGGCCCTACCAAAGGAAACATTTCTGGGTAGGAAGGATGGTGATGAAGCTGGATGGGTAAATGTGGCTGATGTAAGTAGGATCTTCAAAATTTGGCACATTTGATGTGATGCAGTAGACATTGATCACAATAGATTATTATGCAGATAGGATTTAACATGAGCAAAGTGGTATTTTAGGTGATTTATGCCTTCACTGACAAATAAGAAAGAACTGATTAAAAGCAGGAAAAAGAATTAAAGCTCTGTCGTGTTGATTGATAAAGTGTGGTGACAAAAGCTTGAACGTGCAATATAATAAAAAGAATAGATAAAAGGAAGAGATGACAAGAATTATTTGAAGATATGCTATCAGGGACTGAGAAACCAGAGGAGAGCCTCGTCAATTGAGAGAATGGTGTTGCTCGTCAGAGTATCAGTGGTTGGAAAGCAGATTGATTTCGGGAAGGCGGAAGACTCAAGGTCTATTTTGACCCTATGGAGGTTAAGGCAATAGTGAAGTATTTGAGTAAGCAAGAATGATAGGTGATTGGAAATACACGTGTAAAAAGTTGGATCTGGAAATCGAGACCTGGGCGGTATTCTTGTTGGATAGCTAAACTGATTTTTTTCTACCCATCAGGGGAAAACAAAAACAAAAACAAAAACAAAAAACAAGACATAATGTTTATGGACATAATGTCCATAAACCTAATCAGTTTAAGAGGCACTCTGAGGAGAAATTCTGTCTTGTGGATTTTAAAAGAGACATAACCAAGGTTCAGCCCAAAAATCATCCATCTCTGCCCCCAGACAACCCTCACTTTTCTCCAAAGATTCAAGTTCTATGAGAGTCAGAGGACCTATTCTCTGACTCATACCTATTGGCAGTGACAGTTATAAAGGATGTGAGAAGTGGAAGCTGACCGCTATGTTTCATCAAGTGGACAATTCATTGCAAATGAGAAAGGGGTCCTGACATCTGTTGTGAATCAAACCTGCCCGAGACTAACCCCCTCCCTTTCCTCCTTCAGCTCTTCTGCCTAACCTCGTCAATTGGCTCTAGAAAGAAAAATGCTTCTTTTTAGTTGCACACAAATTTAAGTTGTCTGGGATAAACCATGAGAAGAATGGTTCTGACATACTTCCTCGTTCTGAATAGGGCCATGAGGATGGTATTCTAGAACGAAGGTCTAAACCTTCCCCCACAAAGATAATGTATATGTCGAAGGAGTGAAATGGCCTTCAAGAGCTTCTTCAAGCACTATTAAAAGCCAGGAGCTAGAGGACAGACTTGGGGGCATGGGACAAATAATAAAAAGAAATCCAAGTAACGAGCAAACAGTTTGGGTAGTTGTCTAACAGGGACATGCAGGTGGTCGGAGTATGATGTTTCATGAACCTAACAGCAAGATATGTGATATGTCAAACAAGCAACGTCAAGGAGGTCTGACAGGGGGTAACAGGGACTCTGGCATAAGCACTGGGGTTCAGGCATAGCACTTTGCGTACTGGAGGAATTCAAGGGAAAGACAACACCCAAATGATAGGGCACGGAGAGGAGAGTAGGAGAGACTCAAGAATGGGGGATCAAGACAGCAAGATCACTTCCTAAAACTGAGGAACAGGCAGGGGTTTGGTCTCAAGCCAACAAATCCGGTGACTCAGTTACTGGAAATGAGGATGAAGGGGCATAGTTTCCTTGACTAATGGATTAATTTATTGATCAAGATGAAGTGTCTAAAAGAGTTAGGTAAAGAAATCAGTCCTCTAACATTTTATTAACCATCCAGTCCCCTTCCATAATCCTTTTCTTTAAAAAAAAAAAAAATCATATGTACTTAACTCTACCCCTCTTAATTTCGACTACATTTTCAAGAAGCCATTCTTCTGACAAAATGATTCCAGGTAGTCTCCAGCAGGTTTTTGGCTAAGTACCAGACTGAATGTCTGCATTAGAAGGCAGCAAACCACTTTCATTTTTCTCAGCCATTGAAGTGCAGATTTTTGTGTCTCCTACAGAAAGTCTGTATTATCAGGGCAGTGCTAGCTCCAATGCAGATGACATAAAAACTATTAATAGATTATGTATATAATAAAGCTGAAGTAGAAAACAGAAGTGCTCCAAAAAGAGAAGTATAAAATGAAAGGGGGAGAAAAAGGCCAAATCCTCTGCCTTCTAAGTTAGGTGACCACCATCTTGGTGAAAGGACATATTTCAAAAGCAATATAAAATTTTGATGGTGCTCTCAACTGCCTGTATTTGGTTTTGGTTTTGGTTTTTGGCCTATTTTATCCTGCCAATCAGTGAAAGAAGAAAGGATATATTAAATTAAAATAAAATTTTAAAACTCTGTCTTTGCTCAGAACCAGCTCCTCCAAAATCACTCTTTGCCGTGAATAAAACCCAGACTTCAGTGACTTTGCTGTGGGTGGAAGAGGGAGTAGCTGATTTCTTTGAAGTCTTTTGTCAACAAGTTGGCTCTAGTCAAGAAACCAAACTCCAGGTACTGTACATTTTGCTTTTTCTTTTCTGAGTTGATTTTGATTAAGGCTAATTATCTGAATGAAGTCAAGTCCTTTATTTGTTTAAACTATAGAAAATGAAAATTGTTCATTTGCGCTTTTGTGTTTCAGTGATAGAAATTAACAGTGTGCTTAGAATAAGCCTAAAATGTAAGAACCAATTTGTCAAATTGCAAAGTTTATTTTCCTCTTTGCATTAGCTTTTGTCCCTAGTTCTTAGTTACCCTGGGTCCTGAGGACTTAAAAGGGTTCATTTTTCCTATTGCCATTAAATCGACCAAAGGTATAGACACTGCCATATAAAATATAGTTTAACAAATATGAACTGATTGCCCGTTATGTGAAAGGCACTATGTGTGATACAAATGGTAGAATCAATACTGGCCTTTAAATTTTTTTTCATGTAGTTATGGATATTGCGTCAGTCTAGAAATAATTAAAGTAAAACTCAAGTGCCATAGAGAGATCCATTCTCCTTAGAGAATTTAAAGAAGGGACTATTTCTAGTCAGTAAGGAGGACAATTTTGCTTGGGAAAATGAAGGCTGAGAGAGGTGACTGTGAAGGCTTTAGAATCACAAACAGCAGGTAGAATGACTCCTGAGTTATTCACCAGGTCAAAAGGAAGGGAAGGAGGGAGATGAACCGGGAGCTCCCAGGGTAACAAAGCCACAAGAAAACAATTTTTTACAGTCAGACGTGGAAGGAAAAGGTCAAGTGTGTGAAGGATGTCACAAAATGCAGGGTAGAGACTAATTCTATGAACATGAATAATTGATGCTTTTTAAATAATGCAGTTCATGAGATTGAAAAGAAGAAAGGATTTCTGGGAGTGGGAATCTTTTCATACAGAATGTTAAGATAATTTGCTTTGATTTCTTTCCCCTTTTGATACTCTCCTCTACAAACTTATCTCTTTTTGATCTATACTGAACAGCTAATCTCTTTTTCTATTCAAAGAATCCTTTTTGGAAATAACTGCTTTGTCAGTAGTGGATTTTCTTCTCTGCGGCTATAGTAACATCTTTCCTCAAGAAAACAATGGTTATGTAGCTGCTTATTACAATTGAGCCTTTCCTTAGAATCATTCTTTTATAGGACAATAAAAGAGGTGGGATTGGAAATAAGTGCTGATGGCTGTCATCTCTTTAGGCAGGAGTGTTTCAGATCCCTGTTTTGAAAAAGAATGTTATGCTGGCTCATCTTTTTATATTGTACTGTGGTACTTGTCACTGGTCCAACCACTGGCCCAACAAATTAACAATCTGTTCTACTCAAGAATAGGTTAATATCAAATGTTTTTGAGAACTCAAAGTTGCTATGCCTTTGGTGGCTGCTGTTTAAAAGCTGAGAATGCAGACAAAGGGGGTAATGTCTTTAGTAGAAGACCAACAACCCAAAACAAATATATCATAGAAAATAAACACAAAAGATTCTTTTTTAAAAACATTTTTTAATGTTTATTTAGTTTTGAGAGAGACAGAAAGAGAGAGAGAGAGAGAGAGAGAGAGCAGGGGAGGGGCAGAGAGAGAGGGAGACGCAGAATCCGAAGCAGGCTCCGGGCTCCCAGCTGTCAGCACAGAGCCTGACGTGGGGCTCGAACCCATGAATCGTGAGATCATGACCTGAGCCGAAGCCGGACACTTAACCACCTGAGCCGCCCAGGCGCCCCAAAAGATTCTTAAACATAGGAAAAGATGATCAAGTTCATTTATGGTAAAAGAAATGCAAAATAAATCTACAATGAGGTACAATTTCCACCAATACGATTGGAAAAACTCAGAGTTTGCGGACACATTGGATTGGAAGGAGTAAATGGGAACAGGTGTTGTCCCACTTTGACAGTGGCAGGATAACATGGAACATGTCTGTAGAAGACAGTATGTCAATAGCTTTCCAGATGAAAACTACACAACTTTTTGACCCAGCATTCAACTGTTGGGAACATGAGTATATATATATGTATATGCACATTCACACATCTACACACATGCAGGTTTTGTGTACGAAGGTGTATGTGTACACGTGCATACACACATACATATATTGAGTGTGTGTACATATATGTTTGTTCCCATAATGTAAAATTATGTTCACTGTGGCATTGTTTGTAATCGCAAAAAATCAGGGACAATGTAAACATTCCTCAGTAGGGGACTGGTTAAATAAAGTGTGTCCCTTTCCATGAATTTCTACAAAGCCCTTGAGAAGAATAAAACAGCTTTACCTGTGCTGACATGAGCAAAGCACCGAAATATACTGATAATCAAGGTAAAGAGTAAGCAGCATGATGTGTGAACTACATTATCACTTTTGTTTAGCTGTATCTTATGTTTTTACCTCCATAAAATATAGATGGGAAAGAAAAAAAAACATGCCTGACAACAACGGCTCCATCTGTGGAAGAGATCTCGGTAGATAAGAAGTAGTGAAATAAGGAAGCTTATTTTTCATTGCTATCCTTTCGCATCTTTTAATTTCTTTACTGTTTATATATTACCCACTCAGCTCTGAAAAATAGTTTAAAAAACAAAACAGGTGGAGATAATATAACATTGATCTTATGTTCTGCATCTCCAGGAACCGATTTCTGTTTCCTCTCACGTTGTGACCATCTCCAGCCTCCTTCCTGCCACTGCCTACAACTGTAGTGTCACCAGCTTCAGCCACGACAGCCCCAGTGTCCCCACATTCATAGCTGTCTCAACAATGGGTAATTCCTGGCATTCGTGGAATCTGGTGTCTTTGAAAGTTTTATCTTTGTATTATTTTTTTAAGTTTATTTATTTATTTTGAAAGAGAGAGCGAGAGTGCACAAGCAGGGGAGGGGCAGAGAGGAAGAGAGACAGAATCCCAAGCAGGCTCCATGCCATCAGCACAGAGCCTGATGTGGGGCTCGAACTCACAAACTGTGAGATCATGACCTCAGCTGAGATCAAGTTTGACGCTTAACAGACTGCGCCACCCAGGCACCCCCAGAAGTTTTATCTTTTTAGATTTTCCTCACATTTTCTTTTCAAATATATGCACTCTGTACTTCTAATAGATCCATGCTCCACTGAAACATTCCAGGCTGCGGGGTCAGGGAGCACGTACCTGCCCTTACCAGCTATGTGATTTAGGGAAAGATATTTACTATCTCTGAGCCTCTGCGTTTTCATCTGCGAAAGTGGAATCATAATATGTGTACCTTGTTGAGCTGTTTTGAAGCCTAGAAATGAAATACGTAAAGCTTTGCACACGTAGCGTGAGTGATAGCTGCCACCATCAACTCCTCCATCGTCATCCTCCTGTCCAGCGGTGGTCACAGTGCTCTGATCGATTAGGGCTCATCTGTTGTCCCTCGGCCCTTAGCCGTCACTGACCATGCGGTGACAATGCTAAATTACTGGGTCAGAGCAGGCGAGTTTCCAATGAAGCCAAACTATAAGTAGGGAAATTAGAAATTAATGAAAGGTCTGGAATACGGGAGTTTTCCTTTTCCCCTTCTGAGTTCTATTAAATGTGTTGCTCCCCTGTTTGTTGGAGTCTGATTCTGCAACCTGAGACCCTCAATGAAACCTCCTGTAATACAACCTTTCACTGTCACAAGATCCCTTTACTGGGTTCATTTTCATTTCTGTAGCATTCATCATATAGTTGTTTGTTTTCTGTTTTGAATTTTTATTTTTCCAGAAAAGAGGACAAAAGTGGACCTGAAAAGTATATTAATGGTCTGTCACTTCTGTGTCCTTTCCACCATTCTGTGTCTCTTCATGCTTACTATTCCCTGTCATTGCTACAGCAACCCCAGAAACAGGTGATACTATTAAGCTTATTTACAAGTAAGGAAAACGAGACCCAGAGAGACAGATAAAATAGCTTCTCCACATGACAGTTAGTAGTCAGATGAACCTGAAAAAGGTCTCCTGACCATGAGTCTAATGTTCTTTGTGTTCAGTTACTCTGCCTGTGAACAGGAGTCAAGCTGGCCCAAATGGGAAGTGGCAAATACACAAAGGTTTATGGATTGAATGTGGTGGCCGGTTGTGTGATTTTATGATCAATGCTGAGGATGGGAGCAGTCTTTCCTCTTGGGTCCACCGTAACGAATTTCATAAAAACGTGACACGTAGTCCCCATTGTTAATATCTGGCTCTTCCCTGTAGTGTGATGAACTAGGCAATGCGCAGTGCCATAGCAGCCCTTATATAAAGTAAATGCGAGGGACACAGCCCCTGTTCTTAAGGGCCCCACGACTTAATAATCGGTTTCATCTCTAGAGTTGTGCAGATGGGAAACCTCTCAACATATGGCTACCGATCATCAGAATGCCTGCTTCTAGTGATGTGTTAAGTGTTGCAGCAGATGGTAGCTTGCTAATGCCTTTTTCATATACGTTATTAGTTGCGAGTGCAATATACAGTTGTGCTTTCTGCCTTTAACGTCATAGGCGTAACGCGAAAACCTGCCCCTCTCCAAGCTTCTGAAAATGTTAAGCAATAATAACGCGTGATGATGACCTCTAGATATTTTGATTTTCAAAAGAATTTAAACGATGGTACAGCACTATTCACAGTTTATAATTTCCCTTTGTAAGAACATTCTGAACAGAAGCTTTGGAGATGGACTCAATTCCTCTAGGTACCTGAACACCGCTTATCAAACTGCTTTGCTAGATTCTATTTGACCAGGAGGAGGTCATTGTCGGCTTGGAGAAACACCATTGTTGCTCTTGTTTTCAACATCATGAGTTCCATGGTGTTAAAAATCAATGGAAAACGATGAGTGGTTCTGTTAGCTTTGTGTAATGGAAGTTTGTAATGAAAATGCATGGCTTTTCTCTTTAGTGACAGAGATGAACCCCAACGTGGTGGTCATCTCCGTGCTGGCCATCCTCAGCACACTGTTAATTGGACTGCTGCTCGTGACCCTTATAATTCTTAGGAAAAAACACCTGCAGATGGCAAGGTAAGTTAAGTTTGGTTAATCTTTTACCCACGGCCTTTAAAGTATTTTAATTTATCATACGTGTATACTTTTGCAGACCTAAATTTTATTAGCGATAAGTTTCATTTCAGTTTTCGGTGTCTATTGTGTGTGTTTTCTAGGTAGACTTTTAAATATTAGTTTAGAAAGCATTATGATGGGGGCGCCTGGGTGGCTTAGTCAGTTGAGCGTCTGACTCTTGATTTCAGCTCAGGTCATGATCTCATGGTTCATGGGTTGGAGCCCCACGTCAGGCTCTGCACTGACAACACAGAGCCTGCTTGGGATTCTCTCTCCCCCTCTCTCTCTGCCCTTCCCCCTCTTGCTCTCTCTTTCAAAATAAATAAATAGACATTAAAAGATAATAATAATACTAACAAGAAAACATCACAGTGGAAATGGCAAAGCAAAGGATTGTTTATACAAATCCAGATCTCCTACTCTCAATCTTGTCATTTTAAGAAACCCATACAAAGGATTCTATTAATGACATTTGGATATTTTCGAACGTATTTTGGAGTCAAATAAAAATCTATGGCTACTTAGTATGATTAATGAAAGGAGTTAATATATGGAGAGACCACAAGAAAGAAAAACATCCCTCTCTTCATCAATTCTGCCAAAACTGTCTTAGAAAACATTTGCAGAGTCTATGATCAGGTCCATTCAAGGCCCCCTCTCAGTTTTGTTCCTACTACTCAGACTTGCAGGCAGTTTTCATTTTTCTTGCAGCCGAAAAAGACTTTTGATTTATGACTTTGGTGATTCCCTATTCCTTTGACCACTGATGCGTTTCTCATCAGAGCACATTCTCAAGTACTTTCGGTGGTCCCCTATATTATCAGAACAATCCATCAATTCTCTTAAAAACTGTTGTTTAGTTGAGTACTACAGGGTTTGGGAAATTTGATTCAAATTTATATTTACCCAATAGGACCCTGCTGAACTGCCAATCAACATCCTTTTTCTTTCTCAGAATTCTATCATTTACCTATTCATAGCTAAATGTATCCATCCAATAATGATTTAATCGGTGTCTTGTATGGCACAATTAAATAAAAATCAGACATGTAAGCTGTCCACTAAGCACTTAGAATATAGGTGGAGATATGTACCTAAATAAATATATTTGGGGCTCCTGGGTGGCTGAGTCAGTTAAGCATCTGACTCCTGCTCAGGTCATGATCTCAGGGTTCATGAATTCGAACACTGCATCGGGCTCTGTGTTGACAGCTTGGAGCCTGGAGCCTGCTTCAGATTCTGTGTCTCTGTCTCACTCTCTGCCCCTTTCCCACTTGCGCTCTCTCTCTCTCTCAAAAATAAAATAAACATTAAAAAATTTTTTAAGAAAATAAATAAATAAATGTATTTAAAGGTATAAACTGACCTGCCCCAGAAAGGAGATAAAAATGAGCTTCTATTAACGTAGAGAAAAGAGATTAGTCTAAATATAAATATCAAACTTTTTGAATGTTGTCATTTAAACAAATCTTAGAAGGATAGGGAAGAAGGTGGTACCACATTGTGGCTAGAGTAGAGAGCTCTGAAATTACACTCCTTGGGATCAAATCTTAATTTACAATCTATGTCACCTTGTGCAGTTCACTGAAATTTCATTTATTCATTAACACATATTAATGGACACCTGCTATGTGTCAGACTTTCCAGATGCTTGAGAAAGCAGATGAGAATTTCTGCCTTCATGGAGCTCATATTCTAGTGGAGGAGGTAGATAATAAATAATATCAATAAAAGTAAAAAGATTACATGGCATGTGAGCAGACAATAAGAGAAAAATAATAGAGCAGAGTAAGGGAAATTAGCAGTACAGGCATAAGGAATATGTGTAGAAGATCTCTGGGAGGTGGGTGAGTCTCACTGAAAGGATATTTGAGAAACAATTTGAAGGATATGCGGGAGTTAGCCATGTGTTTTCTAGGGGAAGAGTAGAGGAAACAGCCAGTGCAAAGGTCCTGAGGCAGGAACATGTTCAGAGAGTAGTAGGAAGGTTAGTGCAGCTAAAGCAGAGGAAATGAAGGAAGGTTTAGCAGGAGATGATGTCAGATCATGTAGAACTTTGTAAGCCATTGTGAAGACTTATACTTTTATCCTGAGTAAAGGGCAGACTTATGCTTTTATTCTGAGTTCAGGACTTGGGGCAGAAGAGCTGCCTTACATTAGAAAACAATCTGTATTGAGGGGCACCTGGGTGACTCTGTTGGTTAAGCGTCCGACTTTGCCTCAGGTCATGATCTCACGGTTTGTGGGTTCAAGCCCCGCATCAGGCTTTGTGCTGACACCTCAGAGCCTGGAGCCTGCTTCAGATTCTGTGTCTCCCTCTCTCTCCGCCCTCCCCTACTCATGCTCTGTCTCTCTCTGTCTCTTAAAAATGAGTAAATGTTAAAAAAATGTTTTTAAGAAAACAATCTGTTGAGACAAAAGCAGGCATATTTTTTTTTTTTACATTTTGTAGTCTATTTCATTTTATTCTATTCCCCTTTTGAAATGCCAACCATGATCCACTTAATCTATTTCAACCCCTTAATGAATATGTTACAGCTCACAGCTGAAAAATTTGGTCTGCACTCGATTGAGAAAAGATGGATACAAATTGTCCCAAAAATTATATTAAATTTCTTCCTTGCAAATGTAGTTCTCTGCAGCAAGTATTGATAGGTGACTGTTGATTTGTAACTTTCGAAATCTTAACAGAAGTAACTCTTGGTCAAGAATAAGGTGGAAAGGAAGAAGTTGAATGTTTGGCTGTTTCTCTACCTATAAAACTGTCTCTGTGGCAATGGGGGTCCCAGTGAGGCTGGATGGATAGTGGACATGTGTAGACACTGATTCCTACTTCTCAAACAGTACTGATGAGAGAAAGATTACATAGAAGGTCCATTAGATTTGCTGTGTAATTATATAACGAAAGAAAGCTAAAGTAAGAAGGACATAGAGACTATAACCATATCAGTTTAACCCTGTAAAAGAAATGCTTCTTTCCAACAATCCCTCTTTATTCAACAAGCCATTTGTAAAAAAAAAAAAAAAAAAAAAAATTGAATCAATCAAAAAATAAATCATTTAGGAGCTGGGAAGAAATGATCAGATTCTGGATATATTTTGAAAACAGAGTCATTAGCTAAGGGGATTGGCTAACAAATTGCACGTGAAATGGAAATGAATAAGGGTCAAAGATGACTCCAAGGTTTTTGGTCCTAGCAACTGGAAAGGATGGAGTCACCACCAACTGAAATGGGATTCCAGATGAGGATTTCAGAGTTGGAGGAACATCAAGACTTTGGTTTTGGAAATGTTACATTTAAGATGATTGCAAGTGCAGGTGTGGAGTGGGAGTTGAACACAAAGGTCTGATGTTCAGGAGCGAAGTCTGGATTAAGGATGTAACTTTGGGAGTTGCTAGCATATAAACAGTATTAAAGCTATATAAAGCTGGATGAAATTCTCATTTACTGGAGGGAGTGCGTGTAAATTAGAGAAGAGGGTCCTGGATTAAGCACCAGAACAATCCAATATCAAGATTTTCAGGGAAGAATAAAAAGATAGGAGCAAAGGAGACTGGTAAGAGGCACCCAGCGGAGTACAAGAAAAGCTAAGAGATTACGTGGCCTGCAAACAGGGGAAAGAATGTATTTCAAGGAGATACGGGAACAGCCCCTAGGTGAGTGGATGGTTAGGAGCAATAATGCAATCATTGGGAAGCATGCAACAAACGTTAGCTCGTAATAGTAACAGTGGTGGGGGTGGGGATAGGTATAGTAACGGACGTAGTGGCATTTCTGAGAATACCATCACAGGAGCATTCGTTGTGGTGCACCCAGCAAGATATTTAGAAGTGGATCTACCTCAGCCAGCTGGTCATTAGAGCAGAGATTCTTAACATTTTTTTTGTGCTGTGATCTTTTCTGGCAGTCTGATTAAGCCTGTGGATCTCTTCCAAGAATAATGCTTTCTTTTTAAGTGCATACAATGAAATACATAGGATTAAAAAGAAATTAATTATATTAAAATATGGTCATCAGACTATTTTTAAAAATGCTTTACATGCTTTTTTATAAATATATTAGATAATATATAGTACGATAATATTGCGTAAGATGTCCAATAACTCTCATAATTTCATCAGAGTGATGAATATGAACAATATTTCAATATCTGCAGCAGGTTCATTATGGAAATATGTCTGCAGTTTCTATGGTTTAGTGATCTCATCTCATCAGTACTGATGATATTATTGTGGCTTGTTGCCTACTCTAATAGTTGAAGGAATTGCTGAATTTCAGTTAGAAATTTAGAGGTGGTGAAATTAAAGATGTACTTTTCCCCCACTATGTTCTAGAGCCCTAAATTCTATCCTTAACCCCTAGAGAAAGAACCTTTGAATTATAAGGTAAAGTAAATCCTATATATAGGAAATTGACATAGGAAAATTAATTGATGGTGTGTAATTTATAGCACAATGTGATATAACAATATATTAGTGTACTTTTCAAAGAAGAAAAATGTTCCAGGCACCTGGGTGGCTCAGTCGGTTGAGTGTCCGACTCAGTTTGGGCTCAGGTCATGATCTCACGGTTTGTGAGTTCAAGCCTCTCATCTGGCTCTGTGCTGACAGCTGAGAGTCTGCTTGGGATCCTCTCTTTCCCTCTCTCTCTGCCCCTCCCCTGCTCTCTCTCTCTCACTCACACACACACAAAATAAATAAATAAACTTAAAAAAATTTTTTTTTAAAAAAGAGAAGAAAAATGTTTTTAGGACACTGTAATAAGAGCAGGCAGGTAACTAAAGTGATTAGTACGTGTGCCAGTAATTTCAAAATCCCTTCTTCAGTTCTGAATAAGTCAATCAATTTCATATAGGGGGGAAAATGAGATGCATGAGCCCAGTAAGCTGTGTTGTTTATCCATTGACATTAGGCAAAGGTGGAGAAGGCATGAGAATATGTTTACTTTTTACCTCCACTTCTGGGGAAAAAAACTTTACAACAACTTTAGCAGTATTTTCTACTGACAGATTAATAAGCAACATTCTGGACAAGAGGCACTGCATAAGCCAATCTATTTCAATACGTATCACTTTTTATACTCTTATCTCAATTGATGCATCACATGGACATCCCAACGTGAGGAGAAATTTTTGGAGGAAAAAAAATCCAACTTGATCCACCATCATTTTAGAGAGGAAATTTAAATGCTATAAAAACAAAACCCCGCAAAGAATATGTGCTGAAAACAGAAAACCCTCGGTCTAGGAGGCTTTGTAAAAAATATTATGCCCCAAACAGTTCAAAGCTTTATGTTAGGATTGGGGTGCCTGGGTGGCTTAGTCGATTAAGCATCTGACTCTTGATTTCAGCTCAGGTCATGATCTCATGGTTCATGAGATCGAGTTACACATCAGGCTCCACGCTGACAACACAGAGCCTACTTGGGATTTTCTCTCTCTCCCTCTCTCCCTGTTTATGCTCACTCCCTCTCTAAATAAATAAGTAAACACTAAAAAAAAAGAGAGAGAAAGATTTAAGCTAGGATCATGAGTGCCTTTTGGAAAGGATTGAAAACAAATACTTTTGGCTTCAAATGACTTGGGCATGTGCAACCTTATGAAAAATTATTTTATCTTTCTATTTTGCATTGCATGTGAAAGAGAAGTACGTGGAACTTAGATGTTTTTTAAGTTTTTTTTTTTTTTTTTTTTTTTTTTTATTTTGGAGAGAGAGAGTGAGCATGGGGAGGAAAGGGGTTGCAGAGAGAGAGGGAGAGAGAGAATCCCAAGCAGACTCTGCGCTGTCAGTATGGAGCCCGACATGGGGCTCTATCTCATGAGGTGAACTGTGAGATCATGATCTGAGCCAAAATTAACAGCTGGATGCTTAATCGAATGAGCCACCCAGGCGCCTCCCCCTTTATAAATTTAATGCTGTGATGATAAACCAGTAAAGGCTCTCTATTATATCAAGGTAAAAGAGTGCTCTGTCAACCAGTAACCTAATTTTGTGGTTCCTTCCAAACAGGGAATGTGGAGCAGGAACTTTTGTCAATTTTGCATCTTTGGAGAGGGATGGAAAGCTTCCATACAATTGGTGAGCATTATTTTGGAATAAGCCTCCAGACAGCTTATCTATGCTGTGTGTGCCTCCAACTTTATTTTACTATCTTTTGCGGATAAATGGTTTTGTCTGATTATCCTTTCACAATTTCGGTGATAGTGGACTTTGAAGGTTAGATTTTCTTCACCAACTACATTAAGTTCATATGAGTTTACTGTAGTCACAAAGTAGAGAAAATGTCTTAGTCTGCTCAGTATTTACTATATTAATCAAAGGACTAACGCAGTCATGAATGTAGCCCATAGCTAAGGAAGGGCGTAAGTGCAAGACCCACATTGAACAGGTGGCAGCCGAAGGCACAGGACAGACCCCACAGAAGCAGCATGTGACAGAGCAGCATCTCTATCTCAAACTGACACTTCAGTGCCCAGGAATGTGAGCCACCACCTTTTGTTCAAAAGTCAAGTAGACGCGTACAGCCCAGGGCTCTCAACTGTTACACTTACAGGTAAATAAATCTCAAGGGCAAGTAAAGTCCCATAGGAAAACATGGCCTCATTTTTTTCCGCCTGCTGGCATATTAAGGACCTGGAGGGAGGAGGTATTTTCAGAATTAAGAAAGCATTGTCAAGAGATTAAATTGCTTGACATTATACTTTAACAGTGATAGATGAGAATTAACGATCCTCTCCACTGCAATGGATGCCTAACAAAATTGCTAATGAAGTAACCATTTAAAATGGAGCCAGCACTGCTTACAGGATCTACTTTGTTTCTTTTGCAAGTGACCATGCAAAGCACATTTATTTAAATGTATACATTTCATGTTAATCCTCTTAAGAGATCTTGGGTTTTTTTCTTGTTTTCCAAATCCCCCAAAATGGTGATCTTAAAGAAATAGTTAGGTGAGACTAGAAACTTTACGGAATCAATGAAAGAGGGAGGGCTTTAACTGAAATATAAATTCTGTTTCCCTGAGTGGGCATCTAGCAGTTGAAAGTCTAGTTGAGATAGGATTCTTTTTAACAAGACAATATGTCGTGCTATTTTTAAATTTTAGCCTGAATGGATTTTTGCTAACTATGAAGAAAAAGAACCCATAACCCCTCGATGGTGAAAAGTTAGTAAACATTTCTAGGTTTGTTCGAATACATTAACACTCTTGCCAAGATTAAGAAACTAATTCACTGATGCGTGTTTCTGGTCTGGCTCACCCTTTAAAAAGCCTCAGTCACAAAGCAGTGACGAGCAGCCCATGTAGAAATTGGCCCAGTTACACTTGGCGACTCAGGACACCTATGTAATTGACTAACTACACAAT
Organism: Panthera leo; assembly: GCF_018350215.1. Classification (NCBI taxonomy): domain Eukaryota; kingdom Metazoa; phylum Chordata; class Mammalia; order Carnivora; family Felidae; genus Panthera; species Panthera leo. The sequence continues at coordinate 48,693,534 of NC_056685.1, forward strand.
CACTCACAATGGATAGAATATGAGAGACCAGTTATAGGAGAGCTGAGGCAAAAAAAGAATTCACTTCAGGACCTTTCTAGAAAATCTAGAAAATTCTCCACCAGCTCTTGGCAAAGATAGTTTGCCAGCACACCAGCATTTCCTGGCTGACAAAATAGATATCTCAGTGGGAATTTGTAGTAACTAGAGTGACAAGGTGATGCCATTTCCCCCCACTAATTCTCAGAATAGTTATAGATGCAGCCATCGGGCAGTTTAAAATCCACATTAATGAATGTTCTATTTTGCAGGTGGTTTGAATACCTGAAATTGGATTCAAAACACACTTTTTAAAATCAGTCTGAATGAGAAGTTAAAAGTAAAATGAAATAATTTTGCTCCCCCTCAGCTGAGTATCAGTCAGATTCCAGAACAGGCAGTTTGCTGAGCTCCTTGTCTTGAAAAATGATACCTGAGTGTCATACCATAGCTCTGTTTTAAGGGTTATTTTTCAGAAAGAAGGTATTACTATAAACTAAAAATAATATAGAAAGTCATACCTAGGGGTGCAGCTTTGTAAGAATGTGTCCCAGAAGCTTGGAGTCTTTGTCAAAATCAGTATACGCACAAATTGACGGTTTATATTTCCTCCCACGAGCTGCTGTTAGCTATCAAATGATGTTATCATGGCTCCTTAAAAGAGGTTTAAGCATTGCAAGGGTAATAATACCCAAGAATAAGACCGGAGCTAGCTAATGAGGCATTGAAGAGTCTCATTTAACTGATGTAAAATGTAATCACCTAATAGCAGACTAATCGACACAACAGAAGTTGAAAGAAATATATCTGATTACAATATGGATGTGTGCGAATCAAACTGATTTTGGCAATATGATAGCACTTAAGCCCACACATTTAAGTTTCACAGAATGGAATAATATTTAATCATAATTAAGATGCTTGTCATTTTAATTGATCTTCGTAGGTAATTTACTGATATCTGTTCACAGTTTATGCTACTAACTCTTGCCACTTTTTCATCTTTACATCTGTTATCTATTAATGCTCACAGGCGTAGGAGTATATTTGCTTTCTTAACCCTGCTACCCTCATGTCTTTGGACTGATTATCTTTTGGCATTTTATATTAATCCTTGGTAAGTGATTTTTTTTTACTGTTTACCTAACACAAAGTCTATAAAGTTAGCCCTCCAGAAGTAAAACAAAAAGGAAAAATTCTTTTTAATTATTTTATGTGTTTGGCAGCATCTGAAATTATGACTCCTGTCTTGAAATGGATTAAAGTAGTTAATGGCACCAAGATGGCCTATACGTATATTGGTTTCCCACTTAAAATTTTCTTCTTGGGATGTTCTTGGCAAGCTTTTCTTCCATTTATTATTAGTCATTTGTTTCTTCATTCAATCGATGCATTGGCTTCTTACCTTAGTAAATGATGCTTCCCATTTTCCTTACCATCTCCATCCATTAGAGAACTCTGTTTCCAACAACGAAGAAATGCATGAAGGTAGAGAGCCAAGAATACTGTACTGTGTTTGGGGTCTCGGTGTTTTCATAGTTAATGCTAACTCAGTGAATATTGAACAACTGGCTATTTGCAAGCCTCTTTGTATAATTATCTTATTTAATTGTCCCCACAACTCTGCAGAGGATATTATCAGCCCCATCTTAGAAATATGCCAAAGAATCTCTTAAGGAGATTATCTTATCATACTACCATCTAAAATATCCAGGTTCCAAATCCAGGTTTCTCCGAAATCTATTCTTTCCTCTGTAAAAATAAGCTTCCTTTAAATTCTTATTTTCTTAACTTTTAAATATTTTTAATAATCAAATCTCAAAAGAGTATTTTTTCAGTTTTTATAAAATATAATCATCATCATCATCATCATCATCATCTTGAAATCTCAGGCTAACATATCTAGAAGGATCTATTCCCTTTCCTGAGCCACAGGAAAAGAAAGGTAGTGGTTTCCTGACCAAAACCAAAAATCATTGTCCTGAGATATCCATGGTGTTTAGGTACTACATTATGTACAGGCAGATCCAGGTATCTGGACAACTTCAGAAGGACTCAGAAAAAAGCAATAAAAATAGTTCATGAACTGGAAAAATGGTGCATGGGCAGGGGGAATAGGGAAAGAGTAAAAGGTGAAAAGCAATCTGTAGAGTTATGTATTCAAAAAGACAATTGACTAAATGTTCTTCAGTTTCTCCAAGGACAGAATAAATACAGCTAGCAAGGTTAGGATTTTGAGTTGCAATGGAAGAAATACAAAAAAGGACTTCCTCACAGTAGAGATTGTTTATACCAGAATTTGCATTTTTCTTTTTTTTAAAAGAGAGACTAGAGGAAAGCTGTTGAAGTACACTAGACATGATGTGTTAAGTAAGGAAATCAGAGGAATGTTCTGGATGATGAGGACCATTTGTTGTTATTCTAACTTGGTTGTTTTATTTATTTATTTATTTATTTATTTATTTATTTATTTATTTTGAGAGAGGAAAAAAATGTGCACGCGTGTGTGTGCTCATGCACGCAAGCAGGGGATGGGCAGAGGAAGAGAGAGAGAGAATCTTAAGCAGACTTCTCACCCAGTGTAGAACCCAACTCGGTGCTCGATCTCACAACCATAAGAGATCAGATCTCACAACCTGAGGCAAAATGAAGAGTTGGACATTTAACCAACTGAGCCACCTGGGGGCCCCTCTAAGTTGGTTTTAATAACAGTTTTTAGTATAGGGCTTCACTATACCCAACACAATATTTTAAGTATTTGACATCAGATAGCATTTAGGTACAAATAGTGTGTATAAATTCCATTTTGACCTTCAACATATGCATCAATTTTTACTCAACATCTATTAATCATTCTCAAGTATTCTACCTATCATCAGACCAGTTGTAGTCAATACCCTTAAAGTACCCTCCATAGATCTCAATTAAAACAAAAGAAAGAAAGCTGCATATGCTACCCTATAAATTTCTCTACTTAATTCTGACTTTCCCACAGTTTGGTTTTTAAGCTTATATCAGGCCTATGCATTTTTGCATGCCTTTGTTAATAGGTCCCCTTAATAAACGCATCTTCAAACTCCAACAAACCCTTTAAGGTCTGCTACTTACAGTATTGGTCAAATAGCACTAGACCCAAGTTGGGGGGCGGGAGGGAAACCATTCAGTAGTTTTATCTGTTGGTTATTTAAAAAAAAAAAATCTTTTTTTTTTTTTTTTTTTTTTTTTTTTTTTTTTTTTTTGAGAGAGAGAGAAAGAATGGGGAGAGGAGCAGAGGGAGGAAGAGAGAACCTTAAGCAGGCTCCATGCCCAGCACAGATGCCAACACGGGGCCTGATCTCAAGACCCTGGGATTAGGACCTGAGCCGAAACCAAGAGTCAGATGCCTAACCAACTGAGCCACCCGGGTGCCCCCTATTTGTTGCTTTTAAAAAACCGTTCAGTAGTTTTTAGAAGAATGGTCTTGAGACTGGAAATGGTTATCTCCATGTGAGAAGAGAAGGCAAAACATAGAACCCCCAGCTCTCTGTCACTTTCAGTAAACCACACACATATCAACCAATGAACATGGACTGAACATAAACTATGCTTTCAGCCGTTGGCTTGTGCCGTGTCAGATAAATAAAAGAAGTAAAATACACGATCCTTGCTTTTTTCGGGTAGAGCTACCTCAGTACTCACAAAGCCACCCGAATTCCCTACTGTTTGCTACTTTTCCCCTCATCTAGTAACTTGTGGATATTTTTCCCTGCTAAATAGCCATTGTTAATCCTCTCCACATGGTTCGTCTTCACATTTCACCTACTATAGAAGTAACAGAGCCACCTGCCCCACCTCCTTCCTCACACATACCCTGGTTCTTCCTTAAACTGCCAACTTCATGGAAATAGACGTTCCTGATCATTTTGTAAAATCCTCTGGATGAGCGGTTTGTGTGGAAATCAAGGGACTCTTTCTGGCTCATGGTATTGCTCAAATCTGTCCCAGGGTGGTAGAAAAACCAGGGAAGAGCACCAATGCCCAGGTGGCTTAGTCTCAACATGGTATTCTGCCAAGATTTCTGGCTACAGTCATCTCAGATCATGTTTCCTAGTCAGAGAAAACCATTTCATTCAGACTAGCTCCATCTGGATTCATTGTTACTACTCTCTCTCTCTCTCTCTCTCTCTCTCTAAGGCCATAGTCACCTCATGCTCTACTCAAGTATTCATCTGCTTGCTCTAAATTCTCAACAGTTGTCATTTTAAGGGTGAAGCAACATTTAGTTTAAACTGCTCGGCTTTACTCATGGTTTTTGCACACTTTATTCAGAGAATGATATAACTCTAAACACCTTTTTAAGATTTGGGGATGATTTCCACTTAACCTATGAAAGAGTAAGTAGAGCTTATGACATTGGGGACATATAGAGTGTTTGGGGTTTATGTTGGAGGTGGAAGTTTGTTTGCTTGTTTGTTTGTTTGTGGCCATTATAAATCCCATGTCTCTGCCATGACTTGTATTCTCCTTTGCAATGAATTCCAGTCTGGTTGGCTTTTCAAGATGTCATAACCATGAAGAACGTATGCGTCTTAACTCCTTGAAGTCATCAGGATTTTGAACCTTACCTAATATAAGTGAAAGAGAAGATTAAAAGATGTGCATGGCTGTGTATGCATATATTCCGCATGTTTGATGGGTGTTATCACTTTTATTAAAAAAATATTTTGCAATGACAAGATGATACCCTAACATCACCTCAGATGTTCACTGTGACACACACACACAAGCTAGCTCTTTCCATAATGTGCTGAAGGTAAAATGGCTGGCAAAAGCTTAACTTACATGTTCAACAGTGAATTGTCCCCTGATTGTAGTCTTAGAATTAGCACAGCAATGGAAAACATAGGAACGTTCTATCAGCGTTGCCGGGGAGTCTCATAATTCAGCCCTGTCCTTATCCCACAGCCTAAGGATATAGGATCCTTTGGAATCTTTGGGATTTCAGCAAAATCTAAGCAAAACATAAAGATTGTACACAAATCCTGAAGATATACACATAAATATACACTTGACACAATATGTCATTCAAACCATGTGGTGGAATTTTACATTCTATGTAAAAGTTAATTCAATCAATGAATGAGATTGAAAGAAAAAAAAGGGCCTCTCTTCCACGAACCAGGCTTCCATACAGCTGTTGAATAGTAGCAGCTTAATATTTCAGCACTGAATGTATTCAGCGTCACTCTCCACGGACATTTGTTTCTTCCAAGTTTCCCTTGAAGTCTGCTTGGATAAGAAAGCTTGAGGTTTGGGTTTGTTTGTTTGTTTTTTCACTCCCAATCACAAAATATGTTGGGCAGCCTCCTGGCTTCGCCAAACTGTTACCTATCTAAGCTAACATTCCTGTGTCACAAAGCACCAAATTAATTAGTTTCTACTACATGAAGTCATTGTGGGATTCCTAAAGTTAACTTCGCTACCTTCACAAGAGCTGAGTACACATTATTCGGAAGGTGTTCTTTTAAGTTCTAAAATGCTTAGATGATACAGCCCTGTCCAACATTACAGTGGCTTTTTGAGGGCAGGGGTGGGGGGGGGGCAAAGTAAAAACTGTAATGTCTCTTCCCGCTAAATCTCAAGTATGGAAGACAGAGGATGAGGGAGAAAAAATAAGACATGAGCTGTGGAATGGATTGCCGTCACTCAGAAGTGGGAAGAAATAAAAACCGCCTGAAACCAGAAAATGAAAACAAGAAACACCATTTGCCTTTATGGAAATTTCCCTACATTCCCTACCCTTATTACTTCCTCTCCGCCCACCAGTTCCATTTTCCAAGTCTAACATCAAATTCCTAATTGAATCATTAAGTAAAACTGTGAGGGCAACATGGCAAAGATTTTCTTTAGTGTTTATTTATTTTGAGAGAGGGAGAGCGTGTGAACTTGCCAGCGGGAGAGGGGCAGAGAGAGAGAAAGAGAGAGAATCCCAAGCGGGATCCATGCCCAGCACAGAGCCCAACACGGGGCTTGATCTCATGAACTGAGAGATCTTGACCTGTGCCGAAATCAAGAGTCAGACGCTTAACTGATGGAGCCACCCAAGCACCCCAGCAAAGATGTTTTGTTTCGGTCCAGTTAAGTAAGATTTTTTGAGCACCACCATGTGTTCTATTAACTGTGCTCAGCTCGGGGGGGGGGGGGGGGGGTGGCAGGGGGAAGGACTGTCTAGAAAGGAGCACATATGCAGCTGATAGACATCATGAGAAATACTCCATCGACAAAGTACTATGAGAGCACAGAAGAAGCAGGGCTTCATTCTGCAAAAGCCTTTCTAGAAATGAAGGTACCCAAACATTCACAATTTCAGTATAAATAAATATTTGGGCACATGAGAGCACTCAGGTCACAACTGGTTATTTACTATAGATTGTATATTTTCAGGAAGTTTGGGTGCTTCCATCAATATTTAAAGACCTTGGGAAATTACTTATAAAAATTGTCGCTAGCCCTCAATCATATCAATATACAGGAATGAAGTGTTTCATCAGATAGCATGTTAGCATTCCCTAGCTTAGGTCAGTTATCTGACTTATTGGTTGAAACAATTACTCTAAATAGCCCCTAAAATGTAATTAACTGAAGCACACATTAGCATTGTATGTGTTTGAGCTTACAGAATAGTAATGAATTAAGAACTAGTAAGTAATAGGTCCAAGTCTTCAGATAGCTTAAAAAACTAGTTCAAAAATTCGACTCTTGGTTTCAGCTGAGGTCATGATCTCACGGCTTTGTGGGTTCGAGCCCCATGTTGAGCCTGATTGGGATTCTCTCTCTCTCCTTTCTCTCTCCCCCTTCCTCACTCACACTGTCTCTGCCTCTCTCAAAATGAATAAATAAACTTAAAAAAAAACAAATTCAAGATTGAATAAGAACAACACCATCATAGAATTCTGTAAGATGCATGCCAAAACTGATAGCACACACTCATGTTCCCAGGGAAAATGTCCAAAGGTTCTTTTAGTCTTTGACAACCAACATGTCTACCCTCCTAGACATTAGTTCTCCATTTTATTCCCCAACTCTTTCCTTCTTGTCTGTAGAGCCTGGAGTATTCAAGCAGTAGGTACTTCTAAATATATTTATAAAAATACTTCAGCAATTTAACCACTAGTAGTAAGGAATTACATTTCTAGAATTCGGTATTTGTCAAATCAGAAACCTAAAATGCAGTATGTTCCTGCAATCTAACAGGGTTTTTAAAAAATGAATCTGAAATTATTATCATTATCTTCTCATTTAAGGAAAAGTAATTAAACAAAATGGAGACAATGTTTAATGAAAATTAAATAAAATTGCGGAGCCTGATGTAATTATTTAAAGCTCTTCAAATTTAATCATTATGTCAATCAATTCTTTTGCTCAGATAAACTTGTCTTTTTTTTTGTTAATTCTCAGGAGTAAAAATGGTTTAAAGAAGAGGAAACTGACTAAGTAAGTTGTTCTTTATCATTAAGACATAACCGACATGTAACATTGTGTAAATGTAAATTGTGCGATGTATTATAGCATTTAGTCAACATCTCCATCATGTCACATAATTATTGTTTCCTTTTTGTGGTGAAAACATTTAAGATCCAATCCATAAAACCTTGAAATATACAATACATTTAAGTTTTTCTTACTACTTCCTTTAAAAATATTTTATTTAAAAAAGGTCTTCATAATGATCTTAACTTTGCAAATTAAAACAATTGCTTGCCTTCAAATAGAGGAGATGCTTAAGAAAGAGGCAAATGTGTACTACAATGTCTAAACTATTATGTGTTGGTGTCAGTGATCACTAAGAAAGCATATCACAAAAACCAAGTTAGGAATAAGGAAAATCATCATCATATGAAAACTGGTAAAGAATGGGTTGTTAGGAATTATAAAAGTCTTTCATAGAAAGATATTTGCCATTCCCAATCTAGAAAATGTCTAATAGTTAGCTACATCAAAGTTGTACAAAAACCTTTACTGGTTTGTACTTTGAAATTCTGTGCGTAGTGCAGGGAAAAGCTTTTACTCTATTTGATATTATAATTACTTTGAGAAATGCTGTCTCTGGAAATCTTTATAATAAATAGAAAAGAATAATTACTGTAGCCAGCCTATGGTTTCACTTATCTACTGAACTGCTAAGTCATAAGAATTAAGATTTTGATGGGCAAAAATTAACCGTCGGTTGATTTCAAAAGGCTAATTAAATTGTCACCTCTGGGCCATTGGTTCAAACTCTGCATATAAAAAGTGGAATATTTCCATACATAGAGTTCATCCTTGATTCTTGCCTTGGATAAAATATTGATGACTTAATAGGAGGCAATTGGGGGTTCCGGCCAAATCTATGGCATTCATGCTAATGGAATACATAATACGAAAAAAATTTGGACACAAAAATATTTGTTTAGCCTTTCGTGACATATAGATTTTGGCGGGGGGGCACACATAGATAACAGAATAATTTTTTCCTAAATCTATTTCAAATCAGTATGCGGTCCATTGGTATATAGCAACTGATGCAGGAGAGATGAGAATAACTAACACAGAAGAGAGGTACCATCACCTGGAAAGAATGATTCGACAGAAACAGGAAGAATTTGTTGCCCAAAGTTCTTGGCTGGGTTGCTAAGTAAGGTAGAAAAGCATAGACTAGAGTGTTTAGAGGACAGGGTCTCTGGACCAAAAGGGGAGATTCTAACAGGCTTGCTTTTCCCAAGGCTCAGCAGAGAGGAGGAGGAGAAGGAGGGTGTGGACAACAGTCTGGGTAGAGTGTCGGTGTGGTAGAACCTGCCCACAGGCCCCAAACTCACGTCAAACCAGCTTCCTCCTTCACGCTTCTCGTTTCTTTTCTAATCCTCCCTCCTTCTCTAAAAGCCAGTTCTCCAGGGACTCTCCCGCCCCACATTTCCATTTGCCATCTCTGTACCCTTTCTCTTTCACTCCCAAAGCCCCCGCACCATGTCCCCATGGCTCCCCTTTCCTATCTCCACCTACCTTCATTTCAACACTCCTTTGCTTTACCTCCTCCTCTCCCTTTTCCCTCTAAACCTTTGTTCTCCTCATCTCTGCTCTCTCCCAGCTTTCTTTTGCGTCTCCTTACCATCCTCCTCCTCTCCCTGATGTTCATCCTTCTATTTCCTGGCCCTTCCTCTGTCTCTCTTTTCCTTTTCCTTTTTCTAATTCATAAATATTTTCTCAGATCGCCTTCCCTATTGCGCCTCCATTCTCCTGGTAACAGGATGAAAACTAGAATTGTAAACCTAATCTGAAGGTCAATGCACTGCTCAAAGACAAGAGCCAGAGAGTGCAGGTCTGATGGAGTTCATTCCAGGACAGGAGCCCCATGTATAGCCATTCTTTTGGAAGGATAGCAAGTTTGGAGTAGGAACAGCTTTGAACCAGAAATCATTCTCCCTGCATGCTAGTCTACTGCTGAGAGCCATGTGATCTTGGACTATTTGCTTGACTTACTTAGCCTTGGCTCCCTCACTTGAAGCATGGAGCTAATGTTGCCCATGTGTACTTCAGGGGTCAACTGAGTCAACTGAGCAAGATACCATATGCGAATATATGTACTGTCATGTGTTTTATGGATACAAGTCATTAATATTATTTAGTGAAACCATTAGGGTTTAAATGTGCCTCTGGCAGGTATAATGCCCTTTAAAATCTACTAAATTCTTAACATAATCTATCAGATTGGCTAATCAACAACTTGAAACAAATATCTATTCAATATTATGTATTGGCTAATAAGACCTAAGACCACAGGTAGATGATGTAAATGGAGTAATTTGCAACAAGATTAAGGGAAAGGTGGGCTGGATGGATCCTGCCAGGGTGAAAAGGCTCGAATTAGATGACAGAGTACAGCATCCTGCAGAAGCTGAGAAAACAGGTTGGTATTGGTAGGCTCTGGAAAGGAAAAGCAGCTACAGAAAACTATAGGAAATAAAATGTAATTCTTATTCATGAAAAGAAGAAGGCAAGAGGTGACAACTTCTGCTACAGATGCAGAAATGTAAACTCAGAGGTGTTACCTGATTGTACCTTTGAACCATTTTGACACTTTTATAGATACACAAGCCTCTAAACCTGGCTGTCTAAGAGCGAGGCACTAAAAGCTTTCTGGCGAGGCTGGCAGCACAAGGGCTTATACTTGTAAAGCTGTTTAGATCTAGAAAGTTCTTTAATATACTACATCAACCTTATAAGGTAAGTAGGACCATAGTATTTTATAGATGATAGTGTTGAATCTTACAAGAGTTAGGTAAATTCTCCATAATCACACAGTAAATAAAGAAAACCATAACTCAAGCAGTTCTTCAGGCTCGAATCCTTTGTTCTTTCCCACAAATCAGAGCTTTCTAGAAACAACATTATATACATGTGGGTATATGAGTATGCATATATATAATATTTTATTGCTAGAGTAAGAGCCAATTAAAAATCTAGAGATCTCTCCTATCTCAAGGAAGTGTAACCTATAAGGCCCGCTTTTTAATTACAATATATTAGGGACTGGTAACTTTAACAACAACAAAAAATGGTGAGTGGTAACCTTGGAGAAGTAAAAGTTCTTTTTTCTCCAAGAAAATTGTTCGTGTGTGAAAAGTATGGCATTAAGCAGTATAATAGATACCTGTCAACAGGATTTTTAAAGCATACATTTTTTTGTGTTTGATAAAGCCCAGTTCAACTGGATGACTTTGATGCCTACATCAAGGATATGGCCAAAGACTCTGACTATAAATTTTCTCTTCAATTTGAGGTGAGTGGATAAAGTATTTCCCACCTTCTGTGATAGATAAGGCATGGGAATTGGCATATTGGCATTGATGTCATTTTCCTGCTCATTGGGCACTACCCGTGATATGGTTCATGACGGGCAGGGTGGTAATTGGGCTGGGAGTGTCTAATCTTGCCTTTGGCAAGTCAGGGTGAGGAAAGCAGAGAACAGATGCAGGTCGTGGGGCGAACAAACATGGTTATAAGAGAAGCCGTCATTGAAAAACCAGTGTATTCAAGAGTGCAGGGAAAAGCAAGGTGAGAATTTAGGCCTGAAACAGAATTTCACTTTCAGGGAATTTTTAGTGTGTCTCTTATGTCACGTGGCCCACAGTAAAGGTAGGTGGTGGCTGAAATGTCTTTGTCTTCTGAGCAGAGAAAAGACTGGGGTGGGGCTCTTACAGCTATAGGACTCCTGACATTCTGCTGAATACAGTAAGACCTTGGTTTGCGAGCATAATTTAGTCTGGAAACATGCTTATAATCCAAAGCACTCGTATATCAAAGTGAATTTTAAGAATCATTGGCTCAGTCGTGATCATGTGACGTCCAGCATCACATACTACTCATATGACAAGACATCGCTCGTTTATCAAGTTGAAACTTATGAGAAATGTTTGCTTGTCTTGTGGAACACTCGCCCAACAAGTTATTTGCAATCCAAGGTTTTACTGTATTTTTTTGTGAGGTTTCCCTTTTCTTTTCCTGGGGAAATTGGGGAAGAATTATATGTGGTTAATGTAGAAGAAGAGAAAAATGCCAAAACCTCCTTTCTCTGAAGCACGCATGTTCTTTGAGTCCAAGACCCCATGTCAGGGAAGATGGAAATGAGTCAGCCTCAGATCTCAGCCGCGTGAGGAATGTAACTGGTCCTCAGGGGTTTTTTCCCCATGTTTTTCATAGCTCCTAATGGTCTGGATGGCCTCATCCTTCAGGATCCTACAGCAAGGCTCAGGTGGTCTGTGATTCAAGGAGACTAGGGGAAAGAAAAAGATAAAGTGACTTTTCGAAAGTGTTATTTGAAATGTCTTAGGTTCTCTTTCATGGAAAACACCAGGTCATCGAATGGAGCTGCTTTCTTCTCATTATTCATATTCAGTTCTTCTCTCCCCTCATCAGCCTAGGATGTCATAGGTCTGTGAGAAGCAGCAGGAGTCCTGGTGTGGATATACTAAGAGGGAATTTAAGAAGGAAAAGAACCGTACACATTATCAAAAACAAAGCCCCCTAACGAGGACCCTGTGTCATTAAAAATTCTACCCAGAGCCCAGCTCAGTTACCCACTGCATGCAAGAGCACAAGAGGCTGTTAGATGATACACCAATGCTGTATCTCAAAGAACAGAAATTCTGTGTGAACTGGAGATCTATGGCAAGGAGGGCATTTCAGGAAAAAAGGAGACTTTCTATAAGAATGCATAAGCCAAAATTCAGGAAAAAATAAATGTCTAGGTAATTCTGATAATGATGATGGCAATTATGATGGATGCATGCACACTTTCAACTTCATTGAAATCTCCAGTTCTTAATTCCTACAGGATTATATTACCTTGGTGACACTGCCTTTGCTGGGAGGCTTAGCAGTACCTCCTGGTTTGTGCCATCAAAGCCCAGTGTGACTATTATTGTCCTGCTGGGTTGCATCACTATAAAGACAATTCAAATTTTACCATTTCCTGGTAAAAAGGAAAGATGATTTTAGTTGTGAATGACACAGCATTCAAGCTAGTCTAGACCAAAGAAAGAGGGGATTTGTTCAAAAGAGGCTGAGCTATCTCATGTAATCAAAGGAATCACAATCGGAGCTCCAGTAGGGGGAGGAAAGGGAAGCAGCTCAGTCACAGGTATGTGGGAACCAAAGGCCACACCCCTGCAGGGACACCCGCTACCCTCGTTTTTTTTCCTCATTTCTGCTTCTCTCTCTGTTTGGCTTCCCTTTCTTTCACTACAAACCAACCCCTGAGCGTCACATGCTGGTTTCCACAATTTCCAAAGGGAACTGTTGACTCTCCTTCTTATTCAGAGATTGAAAATTCACAACCAATTCTGACTGGTTGACCTGGGTTGTGACGTCCACTCAAACTAACCACAGCCAGAGACGGCGGAATCATGTAAGAACAGGACAGCTCTTACTGGAACCACTTGGCTAAACCAAAGGAGACCATTAATCCCAAACAAAGAAAGGACACTGGGAGAACCACACAAGAAGTGATTAGATCCTAGCTTCAGGTGCTTCAAAATTGTGAAAAGTGGAGTAATAAATTTTATGTGATAATGTTTAATTTATAACATGCTGAGAGCTTTGATATCTTCGATATATAAATGAACACATCCAGGCTTATTTCATAGGACTTATAAAGGAGGTAGGAATGTACTAAAGTGGGAATCCAAAAGTCTTAATTCTCACTAACATTTTGGCATTAACTAATGTTGGAAAAAAGCCACAATTACTCATCACCTCAACTTTTTCATCCATAAAATGAGTAGGCTGAACTAAGTCAGTGGTTTTCAACTGGGCCAGTACCAGGGATTACCCCTCGGGAGAGTTTGGGAAGGTGTGGGAGTATTTTTGGCTCTCATAATGACTTAGAAGGAAGCTACTAGTAGTATTCAATGGAAAAGCAGACAGGGATGATAAATATTCTGCTCTGAGTGAGACTGTCTTGCACAATAAAGTACTGTCCCAGGTCAATAGTATTCCTTTGAGAAATAGTAAATGTAGGACAAGGGAATATCCACACGTTCTAACTCATGGGTATTAGTGTTCTTCAGAGAAACAGACCAATGAGAAACATATACATGTATAAACACTAATGCAAGGGCACCTGACTGGCTCTGTCAGTAGAACTTGTGACTCTTGATCTTGGGGTCATAAATTCAAGCCCAACATTGGGTGTAAAACTTACACACACACACACACACACACACACACACAAACTGCTAATACAATATAAAAACCAATATAATTCTTTCATAAGTTTATTACATTATGTAATTATTATATATTTAATTTTATGTAATCATTGTAATATGTATATCTTATATCCTATATATGATAATATAATAGACGAAATATATATATAAAGAGATGGACTTATTTTAAGGAACTAGCTCACACAGTTGTGGGAGCTGGCAAGTCTGAAAACTGCAGGGCAGGCTGTGGACCCCAGGAAGAATTGATGTTGCTGCGCAAGTCCCAAAGCAGTCTGGAAGCAGAATTCCTTCCTTCTCAGGGGATCTCAATCTTTTCTCTGAGAGTTTTCAACTGATGGATGAGGCCCACCCACATTATGGAGAGTCATTTGCTTTCTCAAATCCCACTGATTCAAATGTTAATCACATGTAAAAAAAAATACCTTCCTGCAACATCTAGGCTGCTGTTTGACAAAGCACTATATAGTCTGGCCAGGTAGACACATGAAATTAACCACTAGACCATGATTTGAAGGCGTATTTAGTATCTTCATTTATTATGAAGCTTTTTTTTTCATATATCTTAGAACATTGTTGGTCAAATAGGTAATGTATTTGGTGCCATGCCCTCATGTTGTATCTCTGCTCTGAGCAGAAACCAAGAGTTGGATGCTCAACCGACTGAGCCACCCAGGTGCCCCTCCAGAAGTCTGCTTTAAATCACAGGCTCAGCTATATTTTCTGAGCTGACATTTGCCCAGGCAGTGACCCATTGGCCTGACTCACTTTCTTTTTCATTCTCCAGCCTCCCAGGCACTGCCAGCCTCCAACTCCACCCGGCTCCACATCCTCAGGTTCCGTGCCAGGATAGCCTCAGCTATTTCCAAAGACTCATGCTCCCATACCTGATTTCAAGATGTAGGTCAGACCTTTCACAGGGCAGCCCTCAGATTTTCCTGAAATTGATAATCAAAGCTTAAGGGAAAAAAAAGCTTTCCTACTCTAATAGGAACCCAAGAGGGTATCAAGATGGCTGAATCATTGGTCTAACTAAATTCAGTAGCTGAACAGTTATTTGTCCTGTTTCTATGAATGCTTAATACTTTATATTCATTTTGATACTGACATTGAAAGATCACACACATATTGAGAAATCACATCATCTATAAGCATTATGCAAATTGAAACTAACGTCTGGATTTACATATATTACCAATACGGCTATAAGTCATACATGAAGCTATACGACTTGCTAATTTGCACTCACTAAATACATTCTTTTTT
This sequence comes from Panthera leo, assembly GCF_018350215.1. NCBI lineage: Eukaryota > Metazoa > Chordata > Mammalia > Carnivora > Felidae > Panthera > Panthera leo. Next base: position 48,708,560 of record NC_056685.1, read on the forward strand.
CACTCTGCATCTGATTTTGGATCTCCTGGAAACATTGATTATCCTTCTGATGAAACTGTACATCTTTACTTAAGGAGGTTTGGGGCTCCGGGATTAAGTTCAAGTCCTCCTTTCATATGTCTCATATGGAAAGGTTTTGAAGAGCCAGACTTTAGAGCTTGAAATGTGAGCATCCACGAGACATACCATATATTGCTCATTCTGCCATTAATTTCTGTGTTTTGTATTGGTTAGATCAGGATGCTGGCGAAAGCCCTTACCGTTTTTGTTCAGAAATGTGGTTGCAAAGGTCAAGATTAGCTACACTCCTGGCCACATAGTTCATGAGAGATGATCTTTGATTTCTGATAGCCTCTGTTTGCAGCTGTTTTTTCCTGTGTTCCATCCAGTGCACTGGAGACCTGCCCATGGTCGTTATTGAAATAAGTCACCTTGAACCCTCTCCAACAGTTCTTACACCAGAGGTCTTGCTTGGTTCTAAGACCTGAGTTCTCTCCTCTTCCTAATCTTCTAGGTTTGGTCTCTGTTTCCCAGTGTCTGTACCACTGACTGGAATGTTGCCCCTAAATCCCATCCTAGCGCCAGAGCCCTGCAGGCTACTGCTACACTTTCCTGAGGTTGGCGTCCTCATCCGGTCTTCCTTCACCTCCCAGAGATGCCCATTATTAATGCACCCTATTCTTCCTTTAGAATACCTGTTATGGGTTTAATTGTGTCCCCACAAAAGACATGTTGAAGCCCTAGCCATCAGCACTTCAGAATGTGACCTTGTTTGGAAAGAGGGTCATTGCAGGTGTAATTAGTTAAGATGAGGTCAGACTAGCCTAGCATGGGCTCTTAGTCTGACTGGTGCCCCTGTGAAAATTCAGCTGTGTTAAGACACAGACAAACAGAGAGAATGCCATGTGGTGACAAAGGCAGAGCTTGGAGTCATACAGCGGCAAGTGAGATTGCCAACAAACCATCAAAAGCTAGGAAGAGGCAAGGAGGGATACTCTTATATTCCTCTACAAGTGACAGCGGCCAGAGGTCCCTGCTGACACCCTGATTTGGGGCATATAGCCTCCAGAGCTATAAGACAATTAATTTCCGTTGCACTAAGCCACCCAGTTTGTGGTACTTTGTTATGGCGGCCCTCAGATGAACGCAGAGCCTCACTAAATACTTTGCTCTAAATCCCGTGCCCTTTTGTGTTCATCTGGAAACCAGCCAGACCTTGCCCCATTCCACCGAGCCTTTTACTTGCTACAGATGGCACTGCTTCTGTCAACACCACTGGTCCCGTTGTTCCTCCTCACTTCTTCTGTAGTCTAGTAATCTCACTCACCCCATTCTGATGTCCACCCTGTCCCAAGTGCTTACCACCTGCTGACATTGTTACAGACTCTAGAGCCAGAATACAGGTTGTGGTCTTCTCTGAAGATTAATGTGCATGGGATGGACTGGATGTGTTCGCCCAGAATTGATATGTGGAAGAGGTGGGGTCTTGGGACGTAAGTAGGGTTAGATAAGAAAGGCCACGTGAGCACACAGTGAGATGATGGTTCTGTGCGAGTCAAGAGAGGCCCCAGAATGAAATCTGCCTTGTCAGCACCTGGCTCTTGAACCGTGGGAAATGCATTTCTGTGGTTTAAACCACCCCACCTATGATATTTTGCTATGGCTGCCTGAACAGACTAATATAGTGCATGTGTTTGGGCTTTGCTTTCCAAGACCTGCACGCTTCAAACACAGCCCACACGACAGAGACTGCCATTGGGTTTTGGGGATTGCATTCGTTCCTTAGGGCCTGCCGTAACAAATTACCACAATCTTGGCAACTTAAAACTACAGAGAAGTATTCTCTCACAATGCAGAGGCCAGAAGTCCAAAATCAAAGTGTTATCAGGGCCGTGTTTCCTTTGAAGGCTCTGGGGGAGAACCCTTCTTTGCCTCTTCCAGCTACTGATGGCTCAAGGCACTCCTGGGCTTGCAGCCTGCATGACTCCAATCTAGGTCTCCATCGTTATGTGGCCTTCTCTTCTCTCCTCCAAGGACACGTGTTGTTAGATACAGGGCTCACCCAGATAATGCAGAATAATCTCATCTTATGATCCATAACTACATCCGCAAAGCCTCTTTTTTCATAAGGCCACAACCACAAGTTCTAGGGGTTAAAATGTGGACACATCTTTTGGGGAGCCACCACTGAGCCCAATGTGCAAATGACTACATGGCCCAGGGGAAAAAAACACAATGATAAGTTGTGACAGAAACAAAACTGGCAAATGAAAATTCAAAAATGATTTATGTTGGTTTCGGGCCATCACCTCATACTTTGCCTTTATGAAGATTTAAGCCTCTGGAGTTTCCATATGGTTGGAAAGAAAATAACTACAAAGCCACTGAACCGGAAACTGAGTATTTGATTTTCCACTTAGTGACAGGCTAAATTACAAAAGATGGTGAAGCATTTTGTGTATGCGCTCCTGTTCCTGCTTTGCTACGGTTCAGCTCTGGCAATTTACATTTACAGTGTTCAGACAATTAAACCTCTCTTATCAACTAAGGGCATTTACAGCAGGGAGACAACACATAATTAAAGTTCTATCATTCAGTCAGCTTCCATATGTGCTACAGCTCTCAGCTCCAATCTGTTTCCACACTTTTCTTTTGTATCTGAGGCCTCTTCCTGTGGCTCGTCAGTCTGTCCTCAAAGCAGGGGATTTGTGGGGAAAGTTGTCGGTCTGGTAGTACAAATGGCAAAGGAGGGAGAAACTATGCATACAGGCAAAGCAAAACAAAGCATCATAACAGCAGCATTTCATAATCGTTATCAATAAGGCTGTATTTTTTTTAATGTTTATTTATATTTGAGAGAGAGAGAGAGCACATGAGTGGGGGAAAGGACAGAGACAGGATCCCAAGCAGGCCCTGCACTGTCAGCTCAGAGCCTGACATGGGGCTTGAACTCACAAACAGTGAGATCATGACCTGAGCGAAAGACGCCCAACCGACTGAGCCACCCAGTAGGTGGTGCCCAGTAGTACTGTATTAATATTTGTTGAGTTTAATCATTCCAGTGGATAGTCGCTATACGTGACTGAGGGATGGAGGTATTTATTGTTAGCCTTATCTTACAGAATACTAAGCTGATGTTAACAAGAACTGAACAACTTTTCTAAGACCCTACCATTTATAAGTGGTACAACAAAATACGCCATATGTTTTGGCAAACTATCTATAAAGACACTCTCTAAAGGAGGTAGATTTCCAAAATATTTTAGGCAATGGATGCATCATCTAAATAAGCTTATTACTGCCAAGAGGAACTAACCTAAAAATAACTGATTTGGTTTAAAGTTGATAAAAATAAATGATTTTCCTACAAGAAAAATACAGTCTTTGAAAACCCTTTAAAATGGAAAACCACTTACAAAGTGACAGTGACAAGCTTCTGTTTAAAGGCATTTACCAAGCATGTATTTTGCCTGAGTGGAAAAAACCCATTTTGTGAATGGAGGATCAAAGTCAACATGGCTTGTCTTTAAGGTTGGCTTCAACGTGGGCCAAGGAACTTGAGATTTTGTGATCTTAAAAAAGCCAAAAGTGTTGGGACGCCTGGGTGGCTCAACTAGTTGAGCGTCCAACTCTTGATTTTAGCTCAGGTCATGATCTTATGGTTTGTGAGATTGAGATCTGCGTCCAGCTTCACATAGACAGCACTGAGAGCAGAGCCTGCTTGGGATTCTCGCTCTCCCTCCATCTCTCCCACTCCCTCACTTGCACATGCATGCTCTCTCTCTCTAAAATAATTTTAAAAATAAGCCAAAAGAGTTGCAGAATTAAAGGAGGAGAGAAATATGAGTGATTCACGTCAATCCATTCGTGCTGACCACAGGTTTGCATCCCAGGGCCAGTAAGCACATTCAGCTGTCAAAGACCTTTTATGGGGAAGCAGCAAAAGACCCAAGAACTTTATTTCCTTAAAGCATATGCTTTGCAAAAAGCACTTAAATCCAGACAGAAAGGCCATGAAAGAGATATGCCTGGTCAGCCTCTCAAAACATCACCAGTGTCTCCAACTGAAGTCTTTCCAAGAGTCTCCAAAATTCTTCCCCCAGATATGTATTCCTCCAGCTTATGATTCACTGAAGTAAAAATTGGGAGGAATTATGAAGAGTTAAATGTGTGCGCAACATTAACATACTATACGAGTAAAAAAACTTACAGCAGGTGGTTTCTCTACTGCCTCACTGAATAGTATTATAGAAAGGTGCATACCATACAGATGATTCCATTCACAGATGGTTCTATATGCTGTTGACTAATAGTTCCCTGAAATTTGTTCAGGTATAACCAGACCTGCTGCACTGGTTGTGCACTGTTCAATTATATGGAGCGCCATTCACACAGACCAGAGTGAATGATGCCTCCTGGAAAATCCAGGTGACCTGACTGTAATTGCTTGTTTCCTGTAAAGGATGAAAGCTTAGAAGCCGCCCCCCTCTCCTGCATCCTGTAACATAATCTTTTTGAATTATGATGGTTGTCTGTTTATATAAAAATTGCCCTACTAATGTACATTCTGATAAATTGGATTTATAAGAGTACTGATACACACAGACAGGTACCTGGATGTTCCTATTTTCACTGATGGGTTTGCCTACCCATTACTGATTCATCCTTACTGTTGAATTTATTACCAGATATTTAGTGCCTGTAGATCTTATATCTTGTAACACGGAGAATATTCCCTACTCGTTCCTCACTCTTTCTTTTACTACTTCTTGAGGGCCTGTTGCCTGCAGGAGAAATACCTCATAGAATAGGAATATTTACATATATCATATAAATTTCAGTTAATACATACTTCCAAAAATCTGAAATGTCTCTGTTTTCAAATTTTCTACACCTTGAATAATACTCATAATTCCTACCTTCTCCACATGATCACTAAACTATCCATTGGAATTAAGTGGTTTTTTTTAAGTTTTATTTATTTGTTTTGAGACAGAAAGAACACAAGCAGGGGAGGGGCAGAGAGAAGAAGAGAGAGAATCACAAGCAGGCTCCGTGCCATCAGTGTAAAACCCAACATGGGACTCTAATTTATAATCACATGTGAAATCATGTCCTGAGCCAAGATCAAGAGTCAGACACTTAACCAACTGAGCCACCCAGGTGCCCGAGGGTATTTATGTATTATGTTAGTCAGCTGTTCCTCCAGTAATGCTATATAAGCATTATATAGTGTAAATCTCAAAATCTCAGTGATCCACAACAACATTTTTTTAAATATTTATTTTTCTTGAGAGAGAAAGGTAGAGAGCAAACAGGGGAGGGGTAGAGAGAAAGGAAGAGAGAATATTCCAAGCAGGCTCCACACCATCAGCATGGAGCCCAATGCTGGGCTCTCACTCACAAACTGTGAGATCATGACCTGAGTCGAAACCAAGCGTCAGATGCTTAACCAACTGAGCCAGCCGGGCACCCTGATCCACAACAACATGAATTTATTTTCCTCATTCAAGGGTCTGTAGGACAGTGGACAGGCCGGCTTCAGGCCATGGGTCAGAATTAGGTCTGCTACAAGTGTCTCCTCATTCTGGGGCTCGCAGCCTCCCTGGGTGTTATCACAGCAGATGGCTGCAGCACAGGAGGGCAAACCAAACTGAGCAAGCACACTTACTGCTTCTGATTGGAATGATTTCTTCCCAAGTTCATGGGCCAACGCAAGTGGAGAACAGTGGAATGGAGAAGCATGCTCGGCCCCAAAAGGGAGCTACTGGAACATCATGTGGAAGAGGAGGGGTGATACTTCTATTACAGGCAGGGAATGAGGAATAATCCAATATGAACAGTAAGCCAATGTGAACAGTAACCCAGTCCACATCAAGTACGGAAACTCAACTCTATTCTCTGTCATTTACAGGAGTTAAAATTGATTGGACTGGACATTCCACATTTTGCTGCAGACCTTCCACTGAACCGATGTAAAAATCGCTACACAAACATCCTACCATGTAAGCTTATCACTAGAGCCTGTCCTAGTGTCGTCTCTCAAAGGCTGACGGACCGTTACTGCAGATGGATTAGTTTCCCCAGTCTCTGGCTAACCCCAGCTGTGGTCTGGATCCTCAAGGCCATCTCTGCCACTGCATTGATCCCAAGCGTGCTTCCGTGTTACTCAATTCTGTCCTGTGTAGGAAGATTTAATTTCTTTGCTTTCAAATGAATTGTGTCTGAGAAGGAAAGACTGACCATTTGGCTCTTTTTTATCTCTATTTGGAGATTAAAAGTCTTAGCCAAACTCGGGGTAAGATAATCTGAGCTCTCGTAAACTACTTTCAGTCAACTCCCTGACAACAGCAAGAGTGCAGTGTATTAAAATACCTCCTCTTTCTTCTGGCAGGTTCTGCTGTTGCTTAGCGTTTTGTAATAAAGCCAACATTCAAGAGAAGAGTAATATAAAGTACTTATAGGACAATTAAAATACATTCCAATATAGATTTAACTTTCTGCCATACTGGGTAGAGGTGGGGGATGCTGGGAGAAAATGGAGAATGGGAAAGAAGAGAGGTGAAAAAGCCCTAGAAGGACAACCCTTCCTTGATCAGGCTTCTTGATAAAATTGGGTAGTGTCATCATTTACACTTTTACATCTATACGCATTTCAGAATTTACTTTTCTCATCTGAAGTCTGTTTGCACAAAGTCCATGCAACCCCATCTTCTCTGGGTTTCCCAAAGGCAGTGGATTCTCTGGATGTGTTAGGTGACATGGAAATCATGGATTTAGGCTACATTCTACAGCCTTCCATTCAACCTACCAGATATCTTAGTTCCTATAAATATCCTACACAATCCCCCTGAAGCCTGGAGACAAGGACAGGGAAGCTGATGGGGAAGAAATGGTGATTGCGAGGTGTTTCTATATTTATTTAAATAAGTGGGCTAAAGTAAACGTGGGCTGCTCCGACTAGCTGTTGGTTAGAGAAAGTTAAGGCAATCCTTCTTTCCACTCGGAGTTTTGACATTGTTTCTTCTTATTCTTTACAGATGACTTTAGCCGAGTGAGATTAGTCTCCATGAATGAAGAGGAAGGCGCAGACTATATCAATGCCAACTATATTCCTGTAAGTAAAAGACAATAAAAAATTTTTAAAACCAGGCGTCCAAATTCTAGCTCAGCCACAGGAGGACTATTAGAGCTATATATATATGTCAAACAGTTAAAAAGAGAGCCATTCTCCACCTGGCTACCCAACTCTGAAGAATTATCCTATTAATTCCCAGTATCCCACTTCAGAATAACAAATAGGGGGAAAAGCCCATAGATTAGTAATGTTCACGTTTCTTTGTAAAGAGTGAGAGTGAAAGTAAGTAATTATATTAAACATCATCTTTTTTTGTGTTTAAACTTCAGTTTTGAGGTGCCTGAGTGACTGTGTCAATTAAGTGTCAGACTCTTGATTTTGGCTCAGGTCATGATCTCAAGGTTCATGAGTTCAAGTCTTGCGTCGGACTCTGCCCTGACAGTGGGGGGCATGCTTGGGATTCTCTATCCCTCTGTCTCTGCCCCATCTCTCTCTCTTCCTCTCTCTCTCTCTCTCTCTCTTTCTCGAAATAAATAAATAAGCATTTAAAAATAAATAAATAAGCTTTGGTTTTGGCAACACAACTCAAAGGGCTCCACCTGAGCCCCTATTTTAAAACTAGTGACAGTTCTCATGAAAAGGTGTGAGTGCGATTATATGTATACACTTCAGAGAACAATGCTTACAATCACGCCGACCTACATGGGTCAGTTACTCTGATTACCTCTTTGATGAGAAAGGGAGGAACCATTACCTACGTGTGTGATCCTTTGCTAGGCTTATCCCCAGTACATTTTCAGTTTTTCTTCATTTGCGTGGAACAGCATTTGGTGTTGACAGTAGCTTCTTGGGTGACCACTTTGTCACTTAATCTTTCAGGGATACAACTCACCCCAGGAGTATATTGCCACACAGGGGCCACTGCCTGAAACCAGAAATGACTTTTGGAAGATGGTCCTACAACAGAAGTCCCAGATTATTGTCATGCTCACTCAGTGTAATGAGAAAAGAAGGGTAAGTGTCTAATGGGGCTGTTCCCACTGGCAGCAAAATCTGTACCAGCCAGGGCTATGGCTGGAGTGTTTACTGTGTACCAGAAACTTCCACTTGCTTCTTTTATAATGTGCACAATAATACTATACAGTTCTTCAGAGGCAAGTACAGTAAAACCTTGGTTTGTGAGCATAATTCGTTCCAGAAACATGCTTGTAATCCAAAGCACTTGTGTATCATACGACTTTTCCCATAAGAAGTAATGGAAACTCAGATGCTTTATTCCAGAACTCAAAAAGGTTCATATAAAATGATCACAATACTATAATATAATACAAAATAACAAGGAAAATACAAACTATAAAGAAAAATAACAAATTAACCTGCACTTACCTTTGAAAACCTTCGAGGCTGGTGTGAGGGAGACCAGAGAAGGGAGGGTTATTGTGTAGGACGGCTTTCACTATCACTAACAGATGTTGACCACAGTACAGTATGAATAAACTCTTGTCACATACTGTATTGAATGTAACTGGCAGTAAGGCAGCGGAGGAAAGGGTCTATATCTGCAGGCAGCCTGACCTAGAATGAAGCAAAGCATTCCTAAGCTTATTCTTGTATAGAAAAGCAAAGGACTGTCCATATGTGCTTTGAAGTGACAAAAAATACACTAGGGCCAGTGTGGGCACCTTCCAACATTCTGAAATATCACTGATTTCTGCCAAACACCGCAGCCTGAGACTTAGCGTCTGAGCATGGGAGACCATGCCCACAATCCCGAGCGAGAGAGAGAGAGAAAGAGAGAAAGAACCATTGGCTCAGTTGTGATCATGTGACATCCAGCATCACATACTACTCATATTGCAAGACATTGCTCATTTATCAAGTTAAAATTTATTAGAAGTGTTTGTTCCTCTTGCAGAACACTCACAGAACAAGTTACCTGCAGTCCAAGGTTTTACTGTAATTTTGTTTTCTCTAAGTGAGCACGGACTATTTCTTTCCTAGCCTGTTTGTTTTAAAAGGTTGTGTGCGGGGTGCCAGGGTGGCTCAGTCAGTGAAGCATCCAACAGTCAGCTCAGGTGATGATCTCAAGGTTGCAAAGACTGTTTGAGCCCCGCGTCGGGCTGTGCGCTGACAGCTCAGAGCCTTGAACCTGCTTCAGATTCTGTGTCTCCCTCTCTCTCTGCTCCTCCCCTGCTCAAGCTCTGTCTCTCTCCCTCTTAAAAATAAATAAACGTTACAAATAAATAAATAAATAAATAAATAAATAAATAAATAAATAAAAGATTGTGTGCTATTGTCACCTCAGGTGAAATGTGACCATTACTGGCCATTCACGGAAGAACCCATAGCTTATGGGGACATCACCGTGGAGATGATGTCAGAGGAAGAACGGGAAGACTGGGCCTGCAGACACTTCCGGATCAACTATGTAAGTCATGAAGCACCAGTTCAGGTGGCTGTCCCCATGCTGAGGGACACCAATGTGTCAGAGACCAACCCCCCATCATGTAAGACTATGAGCTCTTCCAGCTTTGCAGCACTGCTTTCTTCAAGAGATAAATCCCACTTTTAGTGTATTTATTTCCAGTTTCATCAGCAATGCTGTGTGGATGAAATGGTTGGCCTGGAGATCCCGAGGAGATGAAATAAAAAGTCTGCACCTTTCCATCTCAGATCAGCCCAGGGCAATAGGAGACACAGGGCACCACTGCTCACCAGTTACAATTGACAAGTTCTCATTACTTATACTAATTATGGATGGGTATACTTAGGATATATAAGGCACACTTAAATTTTAAACTAAACACCTAAACCATGATATAGTAGTTTGGATTTGGTTTTCTTTGGCTTTTTTCCTTATTTTTTGTTATGGTTTGGCTTTTTATTATTTCAAAGCTATTTCTTTTTAATCATGGTTCCATATCTCTTTTCAAATGCTATTGATTTCTGAATATTAGCATGTTAGAAAAGTCTAGAGGCACCTGGGTGGCTCAGCCGGTTGAGTGTCCGACTCTTGATTTCTTCTTAGGTCATGATCCCAGGGTCGTGGGATCGAGCCCCATGTCTGACTCTGCACTGACAGCACAGAGCCTGCTTGGGATTCTCTCTCTCTCCCTCTGCCCCTCTCCCCTGCTCCCACTCTCTCTCTCTCTGTCTCCCTCAAATAAAATTTAAAAAAGAAAAAGGAAAGTGTATTTGTCCTGGGTCTGCTACTTCCCTGAATATTAGGCTTCGAGCTCATGCCCAATGTTTGTGTGCCAGGCTGGGTGCCCCTATCAACCAATCACCCTTCTTTACACACAGTAGTCCCAGAAAATAGGAGGGAATTTTTCTAGTACTCGCTTAAACGTGCTCTCTGTTGAGGACACCATTCAATAGGAAAGTCCTCATCACAATGTTCTCTGCCTAGAAACAACACTTCCTAACTGTGTATGTCAGGGGTTCAAGACTGGGCTATGGACAAACTGACCACTGCTTGTTTTGTAAAACCTATGAGCCAAGAATGAGTTTTAAACTTTTAAATGCATGAAAAAAAAAGAAAAATAATATTTCACACCAAATATGGAAATTATATGAAATTCAAACGTCAGTGTCCACAAATAACATTTCATTGAAACATGGCGACACGTTTGCTTACATATTGCCCATGAGTTATTTTTGTGCTGCATCAAGCTTGAGTCGTTGGAACAGAGACAAATGACCCTTAAAACTAAAATATTTACTCTCTGCCCTCGACAGAAAATGTTTGGTGACCCTTAATATGCACAATAGAAACAAATATTGTCCCCGTCAGTGTAGCATAAGTACTCGTGAACTAGCCACTTACTGTATTTGCAAGTTAAATCACTTCTTAACCACTGGTAGTTAACAATGACTTTTGTCACAATGAGAATTTGGGCAAATCCCTAGCAGACTGCTTCATGCTGTTCCTTTTCTTTGAAATGGCCATCTCCTCCCTAAACACATTCCCACCCAGAGTTTCAGCTCACATGTCACCTCCTTTGTTAAGCTTTCTGTAGTCTCTAGACAACTTTATTCCTTTCCGCCTCTGCTCTGTCTCACCTACTGCTCTATCACAAGACATCAGAGATGGCTGCAGTTCTCTCCCTTCGTGTCCGTCTCACCCAGTGTGGTGTGAGCTTGGGAAGCAAGTACCCCGTTTTAATAAGCTTTATAATCCCAACCCTTAGCCACTTATGAAAATCTTTGTGGAATGAATAAATCAGTGAATGAAGGAAGGATTTCAAATATAATAAAGCACTTGGAAAGACGTTCCATCAGAGAAAATACTTGACAATCTGAATGCCATTTGAATCCTGCTTTCTTTTTTGGTTATTTTAGCTGGGAAGCCAGTGTAAACTGCTGGAAAAATGTAGGACAAATATTTCCCTAGGTTTGGATTCAGGAGATAAGAAACTGCAGAGCGCAAGACAACACCTGTTCCCATACCTGTTTCCTTGGCAGGGAAGAGTCAGAGATCACTGTATGATCAATACTATGCTTCTTGTCCTTGGTCTTTTTTTTTTTAATTTTTTTAACGTTTATTATTATTATTATTATTATTATTATTATTTTGAGAGACAGAGAGAGACAGAGTGTGAGCAGGGGAGGGGCAGAGAGAGAGGGAGACACAATCCGAAGCAGGCTCCAGGCTCTGAGCTGTCGGCACAGAGCCTGACGCGGGGCTCGAACTCATGAAAAGTGAGATCATGACCTGAGCTGAAGTCGGACACAACCGACTGAGCCACCCAGGGGTCCCTTCTTGTCCTTGGTCTTAACTTATGACCTATCTTTCAATGACAATCATGTCATTGAAACATAAGAATAAAATATTGAGTAATAGTGCTTTCTGGTAAGATGTTTATACGGTAGACACAGTCACGAGCATTTGGTCCTAGAGGGCCCCCTTTTGGCCATAAATGCAGAATCTAAAAGAACATTGTGCCTTGCCAATGAATATGCTTTTCTATTTGTTTCCATTTTTGTTTACACTCTTCTTTATTCCCTCTATATTGATATGTGGAAACTTTCAGAGTACAACCAGATAAAAGTATATGAGTGAGGAAATCGGGGTAAGAGAGATTTTGGAACAGCTAAGATAATAAGTTTTTCTCCTTCAACGAAGAAAGGAGGAAAATGACCATAGCACACAGTTTTTCACTGTCCAGTGCTTAAAAACTTGGCATGAACTGAGTAAGAACTGGAAACTAAAACCAGCAAAACTTTGTCCCCATTGATGTGTGCCTTGCTATCCAGCTTGACCAGGGATCACCCCAATACCTCTGTCTTACAACTGTAGAGAGACTAACGACAATATAAGCATTGCCTATTTTGGAACCACTTTGCTCATTTTAGCTGGAGACATTTTCAGATCAATTATATATATGCATATACATATACACACACACACATATATGCCTACAATGCACAAGCCTTTGAACTAAGCCTATAATCAGCCTTTGAAGAGAGCTAACATTTTTTGTGAGGTTTTCTGGGCAACCGAAGTTGTCTAGTGATTGATTGAGCATCCGTCGGTCCTCATGGTGTTGAGTAATGGAGTCATTATGCACAATTTATTATGCTTGGGTTACTTTATTGCCATACTTCCTGAAAACAGCAGTGAGAGGGGCAACATTTTTGCAGACTTCATGCTCTATGTGTCTAAGAAAGAGCCCTTGAAGGTGGTGAGGGAGGTACTGCATGTGGCTTGGGATGTTTAGCCTTAAGTGTCTGGGGACAGTGGGTCTAATTGAGTGCTGATTTACTTATGTTTATACAGATCTTATTATGTGTTTATTTATATGCTTTATTTATGCATTTACTTATATTTATACAAATTCTACTCCACCCAAGACCACTGACTCTTTGGAATTCATTCCTCTTTAATGCCTGAACCTAACTTTAGTTTCAAACTCATAACCAGGCCAAATTCTTCCAAATTATGATACAGTATTCCATTCACTGAGGGGATTTTAGGCTCTTGCCAAGTTTGAGGGAAGGGGAGTGAATTAGATCTTTGTTGGGGCCTGGGTTTGGAATATTCCTGACTGTTGATAACAAGAACAGAATAAATCTTTATGCTTACAAATTAGTAGAGACTAAAAAGAGTGAATCTTGAATTATCCTGATAATTACTCAGTTCAGAGGGGACAACAATAAATTTGATGTATGGGTTAATATGAATAAGATACATGTACAAAACATACCCCCTCACTGGGATTCCCAGAGCCAACCATATAAATGCACTGAGCTGGAAGGAAGAGAGTGGTGGAAACTATGGAGTAGTGGTGATGCTAATATCTGACAGGTCCATCCTTCACAGACATGAGCACACTTAATCTTCCCCATAACCCCTGCAATAGGTCGTATTGTACTCTAACATCTAAAAAGACGCATCTTAGGTATGAGAAACCTGCTGTTCAGCCAGTTTGTCTTGGGTCAGAGCCTAAGACCGGGATTGTCCTATTGGTGAGTTATGGCAAGTATGATCTTGGGTAAAACTGTAAGGGAGCAAGGGAAGCAGGAGAGGACAGGGCAGGGAAGGAGCCAGGCACAGCTGTGGGTTCAGCTGAATTCTAGCCTCAGCTGCATACCATGGGGAGTGTTGGGGCATGAACGGCACCTTACAGTTACATGTGCCACTCCGACGTAAGGGGGCCCGCATTTTATACCCCAATATCGGTCACTCCGTAGCTGTGGACTGCCCTCAGTAGGAGAACACATCCTCTCAGGCACACTCCAGCAAGACATTTCCCTTCGTGGAGGGACAACCATGAGGAGGACAGAGCCATATGCTGTTAGCAGCAGCTGGAAAAGGGGCAGTCAGCCTGGCAAAGGGGACCCTATGGGGGAGGGTCACCAATAGCACCTCCCACGGTATTTTTGGGCCAAAGCTGATGCCATTGCTAAACGGCCGAGCCAGAATACACACCCTGATCTGCTTATGCTCTCATCTCCACACAGGCCTGGATTCGCCGATTTATCCTACTATTTGAAGTTGTAAACAATTAGTATTTTTTCCCCAGGGCCTGCTTTGTGCCAGACACGATCCTCAGAGCTGGAAAGGGAAGCGTGCTGACCAGGAGTGGAACATGGCTTTCACTTCTTAATGGCATTAACTTGTGAGCTGCAGTGACGGCCCGGGCCAGCTGGCTAGTGGACCGAGAGATTAATGCTCACTTTGGCTTTTTCTCCTAAAGGCTGACGAGATGCAGGATGTGATGCATTTCAACTACACGGCGTGGCCTGATCACGGTGTGCCCACAGCAAATGCTGCAGAAAGTATCCTTCAGTTTGTACACGTGGTTCGACAGCAAGCTACCAAGAGCAAAGGCCCCATGATCGTGCACTGCAGGTAACTCATCAGCCGCATTTTCTGTCGCGGCACCACAGGCTTTGCTTTATAAAGGGAATCATCCACCAGTCCATGAATCCCTGAGCACAGTGAATTAACGATTAAATGAATTATGAATTTATAACATTGACAACTCACTGATACCTTACTAGGTACACAATTTGCTTATAACATGGCTTTTCCTATCTCCTATAGCTTATGAGATAGATATTTTTATTCTCATTCTTAGCTGAAAGAAAGAAGTGGGGAGGTTAAGGGACTCGCTCAAATTCGTGCAGCCAGAACGTGGAGGGGTTAGGACTCAAATCCAGGTGCACGGTCTCTAAAGGTCGTGCCTTTAGGTGCTGTGTGAAATTACCCCAGCCTATGAGAGATCCTGAGTGGTTTGTAACATGGCCAACTGCAAGGGCAGATTAAAAATAGCCGATCACAGCCCAGAATAATATTAATAGACATAAAAGCAAGATGAGGGAAAGGAGAAATGAAAGTATTCAGCTCATTAAGATAGACATTTGCTATGATTGCTCTTAGAGATTGTCTCTGAATTTCTAGACAGCTCAAATGAAAGGGGTTGTATGATCTAGCACACTATCCAAAAACAAGGGCCACACTAATTCCTTAGGAGAAACATTATCTTTGAATTTAAGCTTTCTTTCTCACCAAGTGAACCAAATCTCCATCAAAATCCATCAGTGTGACATGATTTCGTTGCAAAATTTTTATGCAACCCCCAAAGAGCATGGGATATAAATATGTTCCCACTGTATGCCACAGATAGAAATGGAATGGGGATGTTAGAGGAGGCAATGGTAGCCATGTCAACCTAAGTAAATAAGTCTATAATCCTGGGTCTAACACCTTGGCCTTTGTGAACCAGAATGGCTAGGGGAGTGTGTGTGTGGGGGGGGGGGGGGGGCGGGGACAGAGAGAGAGCAGTATGTGTCTGTGTCTGTCCGGAAAGAAAAACACTTTGTAAGCTACCCAGTTTGGGATCAGGGAGGATATTCTTGCGTGAGTTCACCTCACGTGTTCACAGGTGTCACCAGACAACATTATCTGGTTTCAACACCATTCTTCCCATGAGCAGAAAATAAAGGTGCTCAACCACGCGGTCAAACTCGTGGTTCCTTTCCAAGCAGGAAGCAGCCACAGTTCTGGATGTGACTTTATGGGTGCTCACCCAGAAGCAGAACGTTTTCTCTTAGACAGTAAGTCTTAGGAGGGAAGAGTTGTCTTGTAGAAAAGCAATCTCTGAACTCGAGGCTTCTAGTGTTGGATTTCTCTCCCAGCAGAGACTTTCTCTTTTCTCATTTTACCATAATTCACAATCCGCAGCCTCTCAGTGGTTGGGAGAGAAGAGCTGACTTGAACATGTAGAGCTGGGGGCTCTCCTGACCGCCGGTGGGCGGCGGTCAGTGTCAGTCACTCGCCCCACTTTGTTCCGCTCTCTGAGCCCTGGGATTTGGGGACTGGAAGAGACTGAGTCCAAATATCAAATGTGATTTGGAGGCAACTATCTAAAAGATCGCTGGGAGACTGAAGCAGGCCCAGGACCCACCAGAATGGCCAGTGTGCTGTAAGGAAGGTCTGGGATGGTGAACTCAACTTAGGCCTGACGGCACACAAGTTGCTATGGCCCCAGAGCTAGAGCTGGCGTGTGGCATCTCAAGCCGACTTTCCAGCAGCGTGTGTGTGCCTAACTCTGAGGTTACGCAGAACGCTGCAACTGTTTATGTGTATCAGCTCTCCAACAGGCTCTACATGGAATCATCACTTTCCTCCGGAAGCAGAGGGCCCTGCGGGAGAGGGGGTGTGTGTGAGGCAGTGCAGACCCACATCTCCTTAAGCAAGGTGGCAGGGATAGTCAGAAATGTGCCATCGAATGACACCCCGGACCACAACTGCACGCTTCAAAATCGGTTAGGAAAATACTCTCAGGAGTTCTTCCCTTTTCTCAGTGGTGCCACCTGTAGTTTGGGGGGGGTGGGATTTAAATTGCCAGTTTGTTTGCAACAGCGCAGAGGAATATGTCTGAGGAATATGTTGTCTGAACACTCTTTTGCAGTGCTGGAGTGGGACGGACAGGAACATTCATTGCCCTGGACAGGCTCCTGCAGCACATTCGGGATCATGAGTTTGTCGACATCTTAGGGCTGGTGTCCGAAATGCGATCATACCGGATGTCTATGGTGCAGACGGAGGTAGGAGCAGAATCAATACGCATTTTCAAATTTGCCCTGGAATGAGAAACTTCTCATTATTCAATCTCATGTTTCAAAACTGTTGTGTCCATTTTTTTTTCTGCATCCACTAGTCCCAGTTTTTTATTGTGCATGTTCAAACTGCTTCAGGGTATTAAAAAAAAAGATACTAGCTTCTAGCAATCTCTTCAGTGCATAGAGCTGGCACTGTTGTTGGCATCATATGCCCTTCATAATCCAGAGCACGTGGATGTATCTATGATATCTATAATAGAATAAAGCCTCTTTGAACAGACTGAGAGTTCAGTGAAGGTGACAGCCAATCTGGGTAAATGCCACCGAGTGGGGACTGTGGAACTGATACGATTTAATTCGTACTTGAAATGCTAGATTTGGTTCAGTTAGTTTGGCATTAGTTTGTCCTCCATAACCCTCTGTCCCAATGCACTTTTGATGATGATCAAGGGTTGATTTATGCTTCCTGTCCCCCTTATGATTTTAAGGCTTTCCAGCTCCCAACCTAGCAGTGCAGCCAGTTCCCTTGGTCTAAATGAATGGATTTATCATTGTAACAACAAGGGAACATCCCCCAGAAATATCCAGCTGTGTTATATGCTCCCTCCTCCTCCTCTTCAGCCAAGCCTTCTCCTCCCTGCAAGCCTCAGAATGCACCCTGGCTGGAGTGGCAGCCCCGGGCCGCTGCCACCACACAACACACACTGCCTCCAAACAGCAACAGGTGTGCACCTGGGGGCGCCCCGAAGCCTACGCACAATAGCTTGTTCCTGATCCTAATCACCAAACCATAGTCGCGACTTCTTAGCTTCCGGCTTACAATAATCCCTTTTTTTCCCCCAAGGGGTGTGCAAGAGGAATGCTTGTAGAGTACAACACAACCAGGCCTGACCTCGTATTCCATTTCCAGCCTAAATGCCGCCTTAGTCTTTTTCCTGCTTTTTCTATGATGCACCACTAGATGTCAGTCTAACTCAAAAAGCGTGCAGCCATGGCTGCTGTTAGTGCCCGGTTTTTCTCCTCTGCCTCTGTTTGCTCTCCTGCCTCCCCACTCCCACCTTTCCAAGGCTGGACACAGCTGATGGATGGTATTTATTTCTGAGCTATAGCAAGATCATACCACTTTGGAAAGAGTGACCCATTCACACGCAGGTGCCTCATTGATGATGTGTTTGCTTCCTCACTTCCTTGAACCCACTCACATCCCAACTCTGCTGCCTTCTAATTTACAGTGGTGGGGATGTGAACTAATATTACCTCCTTATCGTAAGCTTGAAATGTGCTGGTTCCCCAGAGAAGCCCACTACCTAGTGATTAAACAGTGCTTTATGAATCGGTCCATATTTTTGGTTTCCACTTCTATAAATTTACATCCTCATATGTGGTTTAAAATGTCCCCATTATGTATAGTAATCCCCAGCCTTCAAAGGGCCACTCCTTATTTTAAGTATTTTGGATGTGATGAATTGTCTGCCCCATTGACTTAATTTATGCCTCTTATAACTTTATAGACTTTGATTATAGCCTGTTTGCCTATGGCTTTCCCAATTACAGAATCTTAATCCCCTTTTAAAAACTACCTTCACATGGCCGACCCTCCATCCAGTTCTCAGCGCCATTATCTTTCCTCGCATGTGGTAATCGCGCAAAACTAGAGCAGCCTCCATGTGCCTCTCTGCAGAGCTGAGGAAGTATTTTGTTTTTCTCCCTAACGCTCTGGCCCCACATTTTGGTTGTTTGGCTTCTTTGTTTGGGGCAGCATTTTAGGTTGACATCTCCAGGGAAACGGTCTTTTTAAAGTACAGCATCCCTTCCCTGAACTCTTGTGGGAAAACTCAGTCAGTAAAAGAGGCGGAGGTCACCACAGGTTACTGATTTTTTCCAACTGTTCCAGCTTCTTGAGTTCCCTCAGGATTCTGCAATGGATGCTTTCTAGTTGGAGTTATTTATTTGTCTCGGTTTTGTTAGTTACGTCTGAAACATCTTGTCCATTTACCTTTATTTTTCATGGCTTCTATGCTCATCATGGTTCAGCCTGTATTTTGAATGTTAGGGTTTTCCTAACATCCTTCTTGAGCCCGTTCATACCCCCCAGACCTTCTGTCTTCTACTTGACTGATGTTAAAACGTAAGGAGCAGAGTCAATTATTTTCTTCAGCTTTATCATCCCACAGTACCCCGTTGACACTAATGATTTTCAAGAGGCCAGTTTGGATTCTCTCTCTATAAACCGCCTGCGTGTTGTGCACCGGGTTTCCTCCCGTGGCTGGTTTCTAATTTCCCTGCCTCCTCTAGACTACCCGCCATCTCCATTCCACCACCCCGCCCCACTCGAGCAATTGCAGAAGTTACCGATAAAACAGCTGTGTCCTGAGATGCACATTTCACGTCCCGGCAACATGCTGCATGGTCTGCAGCATTGACATGCCCTCTTGCCTTTTCTCAACTGACCGGGCACGTGGTCTGGGCCTCTCCACAAGAGCAGGAAGGGCAGTTGGAGAGTAGGGGTGGTGGGGTGAGACCCCGTGAGGGCCTGGGTCACAGCATGGCCTCTGTACAACCCCCTTCACCTCTCACAGGCCCTCCGTCATCTGTAAAATGTGAATGATGCATTTGTGAATCGTACAGCACACATCATGGAAATATCACCTAGACCAGCACGGTGAAACTGTAAAGGGCTCTGTATGGATGGCATTCCCCTCTCCTGGGCTCTCTTCTATTTTTATCAAACGTTTTGTTTGATTTTCTTCTAATAGGCTTTCCCTGGAGGTCAGTGACGGCTTTGCTTTGAGCAGCCATTCTCCTGATCGGCAGCTTAGACTTCTCAGGGGCCCTCAAGGATGTGTCTGTAAATAGTCTTTTATTTACTTTGCCTGTGGTCTGTCTACTTTTTTTTTTTTTTTTTAAATTTTTTGACACCCAAGTTTGGCCACTGAATAGTTACGCACTGAAGAGCCAGGCAGTTTCTGGCCTTAACTGTGCCCAGTGCCTTACACAACACCAGAAACAACAGAGTGGTGTGTGATAATGAGAAGAAGTAGCCAGTTATTGATGATATTATCACAAAATAAGGGAATATAGGGGGCGCCTGGGTGGCTCAGTTGGCTAAGGGTCCGACTTCAACTCAGGTTCATGAGTTCGAGCCCCGTGTCAGGCTCTGTGCTGACAGCTCAGAGCCTGGAGCCTACTATGGATTCTGTGTCTCCCTCTCTCTCTGCCCCTCCCCTGTTTGGGCTCTCTCTCTCTCTCTCTCTCTCTCAAAAATAATAAAAACATTTAAAAAATAAGGGAATGTATTTTTTCCAAAGCTTGTTGAAAAATACAGATTGGGCTTAGGTATCAACTCAGTGAGGTTTGAAGCATTAACCTATCTTTTATAAAGTTGTACAAAAGACCCCTTAAATCCTGCGAATACCATGACTGGTTTTTATTTCAAGGTTATTTCTAATGGTATTACTTACAGAGACGCTCTAGGCAATGAAGACACAGTAGAAAGATCATGAAGTTTCTTTGATTTCATGGCACTAAGACAGCTACTCTCCATATGCTGATGCATTTCATCTCCATCTTCAGTCAAGTATAACTTTCATCCAGTTGTGCTTCGATGCTACATATACATATGCTAATTTTACATTCTAATTTTCCACCTAACATTTTGCTCTGTGTATCTATCATCCCAAATTATCCAAAACTCTATAAATCTCATTTTAAAGACTGACTAGTGTTTCGGTATAGATCTGCTGTAACTTATTTAAACCATTCTCCTTTTTATAGAACATTAATTGGGGTCTTTTCCCACTTGTTTACTATCTGCGTCCAGAGTGTCACTTATTAGCACTTTATTAATAATACCTCTGCCAACCACAGATGAAAACGACAGCTTCAACAAACTCAAGTTATCATTGAATGTGACTTTTCCCCTTCGGTTTTGCTCACGTCATGGATGAAAAACAATTGTTTTAATTTACAATTTTTTATTATGTCGCCATTTTTTGCTTATGGTTTAATATTTCCTCGGTTTACTTCAGAAAATATTTACTAAGCACAAGCTGAGTGCTAGACATTAGGAATAAAAAGGTACAGTCCCTGCCTTCTAGGAATATTTGGTCTAATTGTCGATATATTTTGCCAGTTTAAGTGTGTGTGTTACTGATTGGAGGAATTTTAAAGAAAAGTAAAGGTATCGACTTTTCATCATAATTCTAGAAAATAATTTTCTCTCCCAGTTTCTGGTTTGACCTTTATTTTATTCTTTTCACTTTGTTTCATATACAGTACTTTCAAAGTTTCATTTGTGATTTGTTACATCGTTTTGAAGTTTAGAAAGTCCTTCCTAAAAGGAATCAGACAAAAATTAACCTATATTTCCCCCCCTATATTTTTATGGCTTAATTTAGTAAACTTCCTGGATTTTATTTTGGTGCATATTATGAAGTGATACACTATTTTTCTTTTTCAAAAGAGGCCCATGATTTATCGATTGGACATTTTCTTTAGCATTAAGCGGTGATTACGTAAACTCTATTATTAATCAGAATATTTTTACAGTGGATTCTCTTGGATTTCCTAGTGATAAAATTATTTCAGAAATAATGGAAATTGTTTTTTGACATCATGGTATTTAATCCTGCCATAGGATTAAAATAGTCTCTCTTCGAACGTGTTTGCACAAAAATATCTTGTTCTGAAACACGTTTTTGTCCTATGCACCAGGAGCAGTACATTTTTATCCATCAGTGTGTGCAGCTGATGTGGACGAAGAAGAAACAACAGTTCTGCATCAGTGACGTCATCTACGAGAATGTTAGCAAGTCCTAGTTCAGAACCCGGAGCAGTAAGTAGAGAAAAGGCCATCACGGGCACTCTGTCTTAGAACAACAAAAGGCAGCAGTCACCAGTTGTATGGATTCTGCCCCCACAAGTGGGGTCATAGGGCGAGATTAATACCATTGCAGATCTGAGAGCTTCCATGTACCCGGGTTGGTAAGTGTGACATTAGGGGCTTCAGCAACTCCTTGTGACATGACCTTCATTCTCTCCACCTGAACCTTAAATTGTTCTGATGTTGGATCCATGCACGAAATGTCAGGATACTCTCACCCAACTCTATCTAGATATTTTGTGCAAATGTTTTATTGATTACAAGGGTCATACGAGGGGTTAGTTACAAAAAAGACGTGAGCTGGAGCACACATCCCAGAGAAGAAAAACAGTATTGGCAATATTCTCAGAATAGTGGAGTTTAAGAATGCCTTGATCTCATCCATTATGTGAACATTTTCCTGAGAGCTTCCTGAAAACATTAGTAACATAGTTGGTGCCTTGTGCTCAAATTCGACCAGGAGATCAGATTTGGGAGGTGTAAGTAATCTTAGCTGAAGTAACAATATGCCAATTCAAGTCAGTAAACGGAGCGTGAAATGTATCTGACTACACTGAGGTGGGGGTGGGGGGACCATTCACAGGGTGTGGAGAAGGTAGCTGTGCATTGTGGCAGGAAAATGGAAGGATAAATAGCGTATGGACCAGTGGGTAGCAAGGTAAGATTAGCATTCTACCTTCATATCCATCAAAAGACAGAAAGCCCGAAGAGGCAGGAAGGATAAAGACTAAGACAGAGACAAATCTGTGGAAAAGGGAAAGATATTTAGATCCACAGGAAAGGCTTACACAGAGAAAGATGTACAGATAAACCTATGTCACAGAGCTGTCCGTGTGTGGCTTGACCCTCCCAAACCGCTTACTCTCTCTTTCAATCTCTCTCTCTCTCTCTCTCTCTCTCTCTCCATCCCCACTCCCCCCCCCCCCCCCCACAGGACAGGACATGGTGTGCACCCATCCTCCCTTGCTTCCAGAGTTTTTTAGGGGCGCTGCTAGCCATTTTGCTAAGAAGAGCCCCTGCTTTGTAGTATGTGGCCAAGGAGATAATTTATCTCATTGAAGCACCGGGAAGACTTAGCCTTAAAGAGCCTCCAGTGTCTTTTGGACTCTTTTACTTCTGGACATTGAATAACGGACCACATTCAACCGAACACCAGAAAGGTCCAGACGCTCTGCAAAGGGCAGGAAGCACAGCACTTCCGAAGAGGAGTTTTCTTGGCCCTTGGCTGGTTGGGCTGAGTTTTTGTTGTTGTTGTTTCTAAGTGCAATAATTTTTGTATGTGTGATTTTATCAGGAAGTTGAATTGTTTTCTACCCACATGACCGATCAAGCCCGTAGCCCAAGAGGGAACAGGCATTGTTAGTATCAAATTATACCTCATTGTTAAAAAGCGGCATGGCCACACATGAGGAAACCGTAATTCTGCTTCACGGAAATTGAACTGGCAAAATCTGTACTCCGACATTCAGATGCAGGATCAGGAGGGGGGGAGGGTGCAGGGGGGAAGAGAGAGGGGTTGTACCCACGGATCAACTGCATATCTTTTCCAAATATGAAGAGCTGTAATTCAGCTTCAAAGTAGAGTAGGAAAAATATTTAAGTCTTAATTGTTCTAGTTCTTGATGGTTTTCTTCCTTATTAACAGCTAAGTGTTTTTTCCTTGGCCCTCTTCAACTAATGTCACCCTCCAGATTCTTTTTCAACAAATCAGATCTGGTTCAGAATGGTTTTAAGAAGGACTCTTTAGACTCCACTGCTGTCTGAGCAACCTTGGTGCCTGGAGTTTGCATTCCTTTATCTGTTGACCTGCATACATGTGAAAGCTGTTTCTTTGAGAACTGTAGGCTGTGAAAACGCACTTTCTTTCCCCCAAAGAGCTGGGAACTTATGAAGTTATGGCAATGAGCTGCAGCATGCTAGGACAATTATTTGGCGGCGTTTTTGGGTAATATTGTCAAGCGTTTCTATGGATTCCAGCGTTTGATTTCTTTTCGTTTGGTTTCATTTTTGGTTGTCCGTTTCATTTTAACCAGTGTTAACTAGTAACATTTTATTCTTCCGATTTTGTACAATTACAGTACATGACTGTGCATTGTGACATTTGACGGCATTGTGAAGCCTGTTATTTTGTGTCACTTCCTTAAAAAACAAGAGGTGATGGTATGGATATACAAAGGAAAACATTTTGAGTGGAAAGTAAACACAAGCTGACTGCTTCACTGTGGCAACGTGGCTGTCCTGCCTCCCCGTGCGCGTGCGTGCTCTCCTCTGTGCATCTGATCTGATGGCTGCCCCTCGCCCTGGCTTCCCTTCATTCCCGATCATCTTCATGAAGCCATGTACCCAGGATCAGCTTAATATTTTATCGGTGACCTTAGTGGTGGTGAAGGATGCCAAGTGAACAGCTCCACACCCTACTGTCTCTCGTCACCGAGGAGCCCTGGCCACCGCGGACCTTGGCACAGTTCTGTGCAAGACCTGGCCAGCGAGTGTCAGGTTCACCTTGCAGGGGGAACAGCAGAAGATGCCCACACCCTGCAGGTTAACAGCTTGGGCTCCTCAGGCATTGTCAGTTCTTACCTCCTTTCCTCTCCTTCTCGCCTCCCTGCTGCCACCTCCTCTTCTCACCCCTACCTCTTCATTTCCCTTCTTGGACATGTTAATAATGTATCACCCACTCCATTCGCGGGAACACACAGGGCTAAAGAAAGGTGGCGAGTGTATGTGTGACATCCTTAGATTTTCACACAAGGACAGGTCAGGAGTGACGTGCGCAAACTTGGATGAGCCGATAAGGTGCATGGGTAAGCCGGAATCCATTTCGTTTTCGTAGGCTGGAATATTACTTCCCCTGAAACTTAAAGCACTTCATAAATATTTCATGTTTTTCTTGAGCACCCCTTCAGTGTAGGGATCAAATAGTACCAGATCAACTTTCCCAAAAGAGAAAATGAAGTATCCAGAGTTTAGACTGGAGACTCAAGAGTTTAGACCACAGAAAGGGCACACGAAAGCACTTTTCCAGATGGCTCCCTCAGGGGTCTCCCCAGCAGTCACTTTGTCCATTGGTATGCTGGTGCTCCTGAAACTATAGAATTTAGAGTGGGGAAAGCATCCATCCATCAGAAGGCTTGGATTTTGAGAGATGCAAGACGGCTCAAGAGGGGCAGAGAGAGAATGAGAGAACCCCAAGCAGTCTGTGCACTGACTCGCGAACCATGAGATCGTGACCTGAGCTGAAATCAAGAGTCGGGTGCTTAACCAACAGAGCCACCCGGCGCCCGAGAAGTCTTGGATTTTAATCCCAACAGATGCCTTTGGAACTTGCCTCTCCTGAATCTCAGTTCACCAACTGTAGCAGTGACCTCCTCAGAGCTCTCTATTTTTCAGGTATAAAGAGTATCAGCATGATAATTCACCCAAAGATGCTCTGTATCTCGTCCCTTCAGGTACCCTAAAACCATTTTAAGCAGCTTCATTTTCACTCCAGGACTCAGTGTGAGCATTCAGAGCGGAGGCGGCCAGGGCCTCTGTATTATTAATAAGGTGTTTTGTTTTGTAATCATCTGAGTCGTGCTACAACCTTCTAAACATAGAGGTGCTTAGCACATGCAGTTCATACTAGCCTACGTGGTACAGAGAGAGAGGAAGACTTTATCGTCACAAAATATTTAACTTGGAGTGCTATTGACATCAGATTTCCTCACTGCAAAAGTCAGTTTCTGAAGTTAATTGAGAAACTACCATGAAGGCCTAATTTATAAATTTAATGTCTAATACCAACATATCCACCACCACACATGCTTTTATGTAACTTGAAAAGGAAAAAGAAAAGTGACAAATTACAACATTTTTTAGGACAGCATTTTGATTCAAGGCTTATAAATTTTCCAGTACAAAGTCAATGTTACCCTTCCAAATTTAAAATGAGAGAAGCTAGTAAGATTATTTTAATCTCTTATAAAATCTTTTATCAGATTTTCTAATGTCTTTTGTTATAAAAGCTGTCCCTGCCCCCCCCCCCCACTCCCACTCCCCCAGAGGCAATCCATCTCTCAAGGAAGGTGTGGTATTAACATATAAAGCAGGATCTGGAGACTTTGGATCTGAATTTTTTGCAGACCATATGATAGCTGCTTGCTAGTGGGTTGGCCCTTAGCCAAGGAGTTAAAGTTACTGAATCCAATCTCTAAGAGCCAAAATCCTCCCTGCTTTCTAGCAAGGAGGCCTTCCTTTCCACCTCAGGAAACGTCTGATGTAATGTGCCTCAAATTAGCTGGCTCGCTTCCTGGCTCACAGCTTTCTAGCCTGGTGTTCGGCACAGGCTCAGAGTCCAGAGGCCATGCCCGGGACTAAATATAACATCTACTTTGGCCAAAGGGGTTATAAAGCGACCAAAACATAACATATGCAGTCTCCTACCCCTAGTTTTTCACAGCATTTGACGCATTTGAAAAAGAACTTAAGTTATGACATCTCTGACACTGGGCCTCCCAGAACAGCCAGAGGCTTTTTGTCAGTTTCAGCCCATGCAATGGCAAGGACTGATCCCGGTGGGGCCCTCAGTTAAAGGTGGGTACGGTGTGTAGCTCGGGGAGTCGTATCACCAGGGACATTAAGAAACTGAAGGTTGTCCAGGGGCGCCTGGGTGGCTCCGTCGGTTAAGCGTCCGACTTCAGCTCAGGTCACAATCTCACGGTTCCGTGAGTTCGAGCCCCGCATCCTGTGGTGGCCTCTGTCTTCGGATCCTGGCTCCCAATCTCTGCCCCTCCCGTGTTTTCTCTCCCTCTCTCTCTCTCTCTCTCTCTCTCAAAGATAAATAAACATTTTTAAAAAAAGAAGGAGAAGAAGAAACTGCAGGCTGTCCAAGGCAGTCACCAGAACCATTAGGGATGTGGAAAACAACAGGTCAAAATTACAAGACTTGAGAAAAGTGAGACTGTTAAGCCCGGAGTAAAGGAAGATTCCTTTGTTTATTCAATCATTAATTCAACAAATATTTGTTTACCTAATCATGTTGAATGAATCAACCAACCAAGGAAAGATTTCTTGACCCCGTGCAATAGGCTAGGCACCATCGTAAGCACAGACGGTGCCATATGCTATCTTCTAAAAATATGTCATGGAATCAATTTTGTCGTTGTTGGAAGGACCAAGAAAACATCAGTCAAGACTTTTTCAACATGTTTCACTTATATATCTCAAAACTTAATATATTTTCTGCAATGAGGGGCCAGTGAGGATAATGGTGTTGGGCTTTTCCCCTATGGTTTATAGAACAGCAATACTAGGTTCCCATCGTCTTTGTTGCTCATCAGTCACCACAGACCGTGACATAGTCCTTCTTCCTTGATGAGAATTATCATATATCTCCCTGGAAGATGGCGGATTCTTTTCTACTGAACCCTTCCAGTATGTAGGATTGCCCCCTCACCAGGCAGTCCATCGCTTCATTTGTCAGAAAACATTACCAGCATTCCCTTCCTCTGTCTGCACATCTAAGGACTTTACTGACACTAAGGATGTAGGAGTCTGTGCCTCTCATGGATATAGGCTTGAAGCCCAAGTCATTTCCCCATTTTGGTAAAAGGGCAGGTGCTGTGTGAGTGCTAGAGTCCAGAGCTGCTTGGGACAGAGACCTAATTTCAAGCCATTCAATTTGAGAAACAGCCGATTTCTAACCCTCTCGAAAAATGATTTATTTACTCAACATCCCTTACGAGACACTGGGGCTGTGAAGATGGATGAAACAAGGTTCTTACCTCAAGGAATTTACATTCTATTTGGGGAAATTTGAAGTGAAACTAAGGGCAACAAAGTGTTACAGATGCTGTGATAGGAAAACATAAAGCATCCAATGCAGGCTCAAGAGCAGGATAGGTGTTTGTTTTCTCGAAGGGCCAAAAAAGACTACACTGCCATATTAAAGTATTAAAGACTATTGAACTATATTAAGAAATACTAATGATGTACACTCATTTTGCAATCAGCAAGCATTCAGAAAACCCATTGTGTCATTCACCAGGGCCCATGTGAGTAACCTAACCTCAAATCCTGCCTTCTGAAACTTTTCTTTTTCACTTGACTCTAAAGTGACAATTTCTTTCCGAGCCTCCACAGACAGCTCCAGCTCATGTGTTATTCAGCAGAATGCAATGAATTTCCTGTTACTGCAAACGTAACAGAGCCTATTGGGGCTACATTTTCCAGCTACTTGTGATTAGTGCTGTCCAAGGCAAGATAGGCAGAAATGCTAAACTCCACTCCTTGGCCTGTGACCCCTGATGATCACCCAGGAGCAACCTTCCACCTGTGTCCATCTGTCTATCTATCTATCTATCTATCTATCATCTATCTATTTCCATCCCTCCAGATCAAGATGGAGATGCCAAAAATACAGAAGGAAGCTGGGGCCCCAAATCACTACCTGGAGCAGGAATGAATGCCTGCTGCACCAACTCATGATGTGACCAAGTAACACATTTCCATTGTGTTCTCACAGTGATTATGGTATCGTCAGCTCTGGCTGTCACCCTGCTCTTAAATAATATGGCAGCACCAGGATATGCTTTACAACTGTGTGTGGCTTCAGTTACCGTGGGAGTTTTCCTGGGCAGTGGTGTGGACTTCCCAATAAAGTTCCCAGAAGGCAGGTGAGAGATGAAACAGGGCAGAGCAAGGTCATCCCACAATGCAAACAAGTGCTCAGGAAAAGGCCACAGGAGCAATGATGGTTCTTTTAATAAATAAAGTTTTCTATGGAAATATATGCCTTCTTCTCCAGAAGTGGTTTTCCCCCACGTTAGATCTCTCCTTCTCTTTGTCACCCCGTTTTAAACCCTATAACAAGACCATTATATAGGAACCCCACTTGAGGTCTTTAGCCTTGAATGAAGCTATTGACTCTGAATCAAAGTCCAGGGTTTCTGTGAACAACAGGCCCCACAGTGGTTTCCAACCAATAAAAGCCCAAACACACAGGAGGCCGTGAGGCTCGGCAAGGGAGGTGAAGCTCAGCCAGCCGTGCCTTCGTGTCTTGTACATCACGGTAGGTTCCAGAGCAGCGGCTAGAAGTTCAAAGCCAGCTGGCACAGAGTATTTTTGTTCACTTCTGCGAATACCAAAAAGTCCAAAGGGCCATTTAAACTACAGAGAGGTCACTGCAACCACTACTGCCTTTACAAATAGAAAACAGAATGGTCTCGAAGGGCCCCTTTATGTCCAAAACCAAACTGGATCACTTCCCCCCCGCCCTTAACCTGTGAGTGAATTTGGGAAGCAGCATCGCAGAGTGGAGCAGTTTAGAACAAGGGGCTGTAGATGGAGAGAGACTTGAGCTGAGATTCTGTGCCTGACTGTGACTCAGTTATCTCATCTGTGAAATAGGCACGGTGATGGTAGCTTTATGGTAGCACAGGGCTTCAAGAAGATAAAGGAAACAACATGCGGTGGGGCTGAAAACAATACCAGGAGAAACAGCATATTGCATAGCTGGCGGGGACAAGCAAACCTCCCACAGTCTCCAAGGGCCATCTTGGAATTCTTGAAGAGATTTGGTAAGAGCATCTGGAGCTGGTCCCTGAACTGGGCTGGGTTAGTTTCCCCAGGATGACAAGTGAACCCCCACCTCCATTCCTACCACACACAGTCACAAACCTCAGAATATAAAGGAGGTGCAGCCTGTGACCCAGTGTGGACTCCTGGGTCATAGGCATGTGGTGCCGAAGCAGGAGCTGGTCCTCCAGATCAGAGTCCTGGATGGTCCGGGCCTGACTTTCTACTTTGACTCTCTACTACCCAGTGAGTCAACAGTGTGTATTTTGCGTCTGGGTGCACAGAACCCCCACTCGAGGCAAAGCCATGCTACGGCCTGATTCGCATTCAGTGAAAACATCTGTAACTGGGCAGGCAAGCTGTGCAAATTCACTGCATAAAACAATGTGTGAAAAGCCGACCACTTCTTCGAAGACAAAGAAGCTGATCTGTACAAACTGTAAGACGCAAGAGTTACGAGTTAACCCTCCTGGGTGGACTGAAGAATACAGGCTCGGAGTGAGCAGATGCCCCTGGGGACACCGCTCGATGCCTGAGAGAATGAGTCTCCTTGTCTGTGAGCAGGAATAAGAAGAGTTTCCCCCACAGGGTCGTGTTGAGGATTACACGTAAAGCCCTCGGTGTGGTGCCTGGCGGTTTGAGGACGCGGAGTGACGACTGAAGAAGAAAAGCAGACTTGGAGTTCCAGCGGCCCGTGCTTGTCAGAGCAGGGGGCCCTTGAGAAGTCACCACCGCTGAGCCCAAGTGTCCCCACAAAGTACAAGCAGCCCCGTGGAGTTGTGGTGAGAGTCAGAGCTGGTTGTGTAAAGCACCAGCTGGGGGCCTGGCAGCGTCTGCGTGGCATAAATGCCGTCCGGTTCTCCAAGCCTCTCGGCGGGTTCCGAACACCAAACCTCCCGCTCATTCCAGCACTGAGACGTCCCCAGAGTAGGCGTGTCCCGTTGATTCCTGGATCCCCTGCGGGAGCACTTCTCATGAGATCCGGTCCATGAGGCCTGCTCCCCAGGTTAGCAGTTACAACCCTCCACGCTGAGTGCTGCCACACTTGGGGTCAGCCACTCGGTAAGGGAGGCCCCACCTGCACACGTACATCTGACAGGGGTGTGGGAAACGCAGTCTGACAATTGCTAAAAGAAGTGAGAAGCACCCAAGCAATTTCCAGAGAGCTGTTTTAATTTGCGTTTTGTAAATCCATTGTGCTGTCACCAAGGCATAAAACAACATTTTCCTCTTTTTTTTTTTTCTTTTTCCTATTGCTACAAGACAAATGAAATGAATTACCTAAATGTCTACACTCTGCCCTATAAGACTGGTTGTAGTGAAGACGTAATAAATTCACTTCCCTGGGCTGCTTTCCTGATGTGAAGTGTGTCTTCACTTATCGGCTGCAAAATACTGGGTTGCTATGTCATTAAGACTCTAGACCTTGTCGCCTTGCAAAGGGCTATATTTTGTAAGCTAGACAACAGATCGTGGCAATTGTCTTCGCCTGTGGCTCAATGGCTCTGCCACTTTCATCTTGTGACTGGTCACGCTGATCCTCTTACCACATGCCTCCGAGGAGCCGAAGAAGACCCTGTCACTGTTATGTTTACTGGATAGACCACACCACAGACTGACTTGCAGCAAATGTGTATCTCTTCCTGGTTCCAGCCCGGCCATCACCAGGAAAACTGGGACCAGGATCAGCTAGTATTTGACAATTTATCGGCATCCTCTATAATGTCCACTTCAAAGCCTATGTATGAAACTAAAGAGATGATATCCAAAGGCTATTTTCCTGTCTAAATAAAGTATTCCTTTGAAGGGGTGGTCAGCCACCTGAAATTTCCCAACAGTGTTAATGACTGCTGAGATCAGATCTAATTGTGGGCATGGAATAATCAGCTCCCAATATACCTTCATGTTCACCTACAAGGGCCTTTGTGGGGGAGGGAACCTATGAGACCAGGGCCAGGGGCTTCCAAATGAGGCTCCGTATCTCCTCTCTGCAGCGTCGGCGACAGAAGCTCTGACTTTTATCTGTTTGATACAGTGGTATGTTATATAAAATTTCATGTTTTGAAAGGATGCTTTTTATGCTTCCAATTTTTTTTTTATACACTGGCCTATGATATCTGAGGGTAAAGATTTGCAGGATATGCAGAAGTCCAAGAGAGTGGAGTCCAAATTTAGTTTTTCTACTTACTGTGTGACTTTGTACAAACTACTTGACTTATGTCTGAGTTTCAGCCTCGTTATCTGTAAAATCTGTAATGTGAGAGATCGTAGGGTACTGAATTCGGTTCTTGTTTCCCTTTCCCTAGAATAGATGGGGAGCAGAAGGACTTAGCGGGTGATACCAGCTTAAAGTAAGACACTTTAAAACAGGAGAAGCTATACATATTAATTTCTCACTGTGTGTGTGTTATTCCTTGTTTTTCCATTATCTGCAAGAGACTGTTCATTTGGGGGGATGACAGGAATAACTAATGTTGGAGAAATCATGCTCCACTCCACAGCCAGGCTTCAGGGACACAGAAAGAAGCAGGAATTGGGCCAAGTGCCTGGGACTACAGTCAGGAAGGAAAGAGCTCATGGGACCAGCCTGGACCAGGACCATCTGGGCCTGGCAGGAGCCCTGATTCATTGCCCATCCCATCCCCACACCAAACCAAAGGCATACTTTCTAATATTGTTCCGGTCTCCTTGCACGAGCATTGAGAGGAGAGTGCACAGACCCAGTTCTGGTGAGAACTCTAACATAATCCCTCATGCAGCCTCCATAAATTTACTTTTCGAAAACAAGTGAATCTCAATTTCCTATAGATTTTCTTAGAGAAAAGTACTGGAAGGAAGAGTTTTACGTGATTAGAGTATCCTATGACCCAGTGCGTCTTAAGTGGAGGGAAAGAGAAAATTTACTGCTCACCTCTCATAAGCAGTATAAGACTACAGTCATTGGGATAAGGAAACTCACTGGCTCTTTGGGGATAATTCCCCAACAGTGCAGCAAGCTAGGCTTGAACAGTTAGTCCTGCTGAAATGAGGAGGCAAAGATCGGAGGTCGGGCACTGGAAGGGGCTAGGATTTCCAAAGAACGGCACCAGAGTGGAACTATTTGTGCAGAGACTGGCCACAGAAATCTGGAAGTGAATCCCCAGTTTGCAGAGGGTAACATCACCCAATGTTTAGCAGAGCATGGCTGCCAAAAGGGTGAGAGTGGAATAGAGCTACCAGCGGAAGCTGTGCTGGGGGACATTAGAGGTCCAGCCCAGCAAAAGGGAAGAGACCTGTTTAACACCCTTTAACACTCTGGGAATCTATCTGAGATAGATCCACCCTAGAAATTCGTCCAAAAAAGGAAATTCCTTAGAAGTAAGAATTCCTTAGAAGACTCCACAGTAAAAACTACTCTTGACAGGTACAGACAAAGCCTAAAATTAAGCAATAACCAGATATGCAGAACAGAGAGAGCTTGTAGATAAAGCAAATCAAGTTAGAAGACCTTATGAAACACTTTGAGCCATCAGGATCCATCCTTTGCATAAAATCAAAGACATACAAGTTCAAAGTGATCAGCCAGTACTGAATTGCTTGCCAGAACAAGAATACTCTTCGAAGAAAGATAACAGGTTCTAGAGTATATAAAACATATCTATAATGCCAGGTATATAATAAAAAGAATTACTACACATGCAAGGAAAATGGAAACTAGAACCCACAGTGGGAGAGAGAAAAAGCAATCAATAGAAACTGAGCCTGAGATGACCCAAATGTTGGATTTAGCAGATAAGGATTATAAAGTAGCTTTTATGTGCTAAAAAAAAATTTTTTTAAGTCATTCAAAGAATTGAAGAGAAATATTTTAATGAGTAAACAGATAGTCTCAGCACAGAAACGAAAGTTAAATAAAAGCATGAAATGTAAAACCTGCAACTAATAAAATACAATAACTGAAAAGAAAAATACTCTGTATTAACAGCATGTTGGAAAAAAGATCACAGGGGTAGGAGAGAGGAGAGCTGGTGAGCCTGAATACATAGTAACATAAATTTTCCAATCTGAAGAATGGGAAAAAAATTGTATTAAGAGACATCGAGATTGCTGGGATGATATCAACTGGCTTAATATACATGAAATGGGAGGCCAAGGAGAGGAAGAGAGAAAGCAGAAAAAAGTACTGGAAAGAGTATGGGCTTCGATAATGGGAAAACATTATTCATTGAGGTGCACACAGGATAAATACCAAGAAAACTACATCTATTAACTTTATAATCAACCTGTTGAAAATGAAAGACACTGGGAAAAAAATCCTGAAAACAGCTAGAAGGAAAAAGCATGAATGATGACTGACTTACCATTATGAACAATGGAAGCCACAGATCAGTGGAATAACACTTCTAAAGTTCTAGAATAAAAACTGGCAACCTACATTTCTATATTCAGTGAAATGTGTACTTTAAAAAGCAAGGTGACTCCAAGTTTGGGCCCAGATGGAATCAGAGAAACTGGATTTACCCTCTGGCCTGAAAAATTAAAAAAGAAGCAAAACGTATGAAATTTATGAAAGAACAGTTTTCAAGATACTGGACACTGGTCATTAAATGGCTGTGATCATTGAAAGATGAAAATCAAACGAAAAAAACCCTACAAGTGCTCCAGCTTTCTACCTAGATATTGTCTCCAACCTGGACTGCAGGGAGGGAGAGCCCACTTGGAGTTCACAGACTCCTTGAGTTGAGGACACAAATCTTATAATGTAGCAAGGACAGAGGGGCTAAGGTTCATAGCACAGAGTAATTGAGAGGAGGAAGCGGTGTGAATAGAGCGTTCTGGAGATCTCTATAGGATCTCCACAGAGACTTATGTTGAAAATGAACCAGCGCAGGCACATGAGAAAATGCTCAAGGTTCAGGCACCACCTGAAAGGTTTGGAGGAACAATTCTCAGAGCTCACACAGAACCAGGAATAGTTCTTATCACCATTGGCTAGAGTAGAAAACATGCTGATTCATGGAACAATAGGTTGGGTATTCAGAAGGGTTTTGCCTCAAGAGTGGCATAAAATTAGGTTTAATGCAAATGCCACTCTCAAGTTCCACCTAACAAAGGCAAGATCAGAAAGAACCAAACTCTTTCCCAGTAACTTCACAGCATCCCAAAACAAAGCATGAAGATATTTATAGGAATACAAAAGAATCCAAAAAGGTAAAACCTACAATGTCTTTAATCTGATTAAAAATCACCAGGCACATAAAGAAGCAAAGAAATAACACTCCATAAAGCATTAAAAAGATCAATTAAAATTAACCTGTAAGTTATGATGATAGAACCCATAAACAAGAACATTAAGACATATATTTTAACTGTATTCTCTATGATTTTTTTAAAATTTATTTTGAGGGAGGGCAGGGGCAGAGAGAGAGAGGGAGAGAGAGAATCCCTGCACTGTTAGTGCAGAGCCTGATGCAGGGCTCAATCTCATGAACCATGAGATCATGACCTGAGCTGAAACCAAGAGCCGGACACTTAACTAACTTGAGCCACCCAGGCACCCCTGTATTCTCTATGATTGGTAAAGTTAAAGAAATATTGAGCAAATGGAGACACGGGAGATACTTTGAAATATCAAATCAAGCTTTTAGAGATGGAAACTCTAATGTCTGAAATGAAAAATACAATGAAAGAGACTAAAATCAGACTGGAAACTCCAGAAGAGTAGTGAACTTGAAGACAGCAACAGAAACCACCCAAAATGAAACTCTGAGAAAAAGGACTGGGTAAAAATTAAAGGAGCATCAATGAACTTGGGAAAACATCAAATGGTCTAATATACATGCAATTGGGAGACTTTCAAGGCTAGAAAGGCAGGAGGGACAGAGAAAAAAAAAGGAAGTAATAATTGCTGAAAATGTTGCCAAATTTAGTAAAAACTGCGATCCCACAATTCTAAGACGCTCAGTGAACACAAAGAACAGGAAGAAAACTACACAAAGGCCACGCCATAATCAGATGGTTTAACCAGTCAAGAGATCACCAGTTTGGCAGCTGCAATTAATCCAGTAGCAGTGGGTGATTCCAGTTTCTAGTTTCCCCCTCCTACATTTTCAGAACCAACTTCACTACACCCCCTCAGAGATACGAGCATCAAGTGTCCAGAATCCTCTCCTCAAAGGTCTCTGTCCCAGCTCCTCATGGCATCTCTCCTCTGTGCTCCTGAGGCACCAGCACCAACGCCAGACGGTGCCTCCCCCAAGGCTCTGGATCCAAGATTTCTAGGTCCCTTCCCCCAGACTTCTAAACGCTAATAAACCCAAACCCTTCCTTTGCTCCCCTACACCAAAGTGTGGAAGCTGCGTCCTGTTATTACTCAGTGTTGTTTTTCGCCTATGTAACCAATTCTTTAAATTAAATACCATTTAAACAAGAGAAGGACGAATGCATCTTGTTAGGTGAAAGTATGAACTTTTAAAAATTACTAGATGGAATCTCAAATAAGTATAGAAGAGTAAGTATACAGGCCAAGTAGCCAGAACTGGAATGGATTGTTTATTGAGCTCTTTCAAATCTACCCCTTTTCTCATTTTTATGATTTGGGGCTTTGCCAGGTGTGTTCCCAACGGATTCTGCCCAAGGAGTGTGCTACAGGCAGACAAGAAGCTAGAGGGGGCAAGGCACTTGCTCCCTTCTGTTTTACTTCCTGATCATATTAACATCACCCTCATAATAGTTCTTTACTCTAGAAGTAGCAATTGATCCCCAGCAGGTTCCAGTTACCGGTTTGTTTGTTTTCCCCCCCACACTCCCAGAGCAGCCTCACTGTGCCCTCAAGGAAATCTGAGTACCAGCTGGCTGGCGTGGTCTCCTGAGGTCTGCATCCCAAGCTCTGTGGGTTTGCTTCACTGTTTTCTCAGCTGAATTCTTATCTGAATTCCTGAGGCAATTCAGACAGGTTGTGCCTCCGTCTCAGAGGTTTGTGTACCAGCTGTGGGGTCTTTCCTCTAAACTTCTCAGCTACCACAGACCAAACTCCTCAGATGTCTGGATCCAAAGTCTGCAGTCCCTCTCCCTCAAAGATCCGAAATTCTGTTAAGCCCAGTTCTCCCCTTTGTTACCACAGCCCAGAAGGAGGTAACTGCTTCCTGTAATGACCACTGTGGTGGTATTTTCCATTGGAGTTTTATAGCATAAGGACATCCTTATAAATTACACCAGTTCTTGTAATATCACTTATGTCACAATACACTCAGGTTATCTGACCTTTCCTATCTATTTTCTCTTGTCTTATCGAGAGAAAATTTTCCACATTTTCAGAGATTTTCAATAAGGGCCGAGTTATAAATGCGTGCCTGTGCTTACGACATGGAAAAGATCTAGAGTCATGTTCATCATTCTCTTGGGGGGAAATGAGACCTGGGGAGCTGTTTCCTTATCTACAAAATAAAACTCAGAGAGTTACTGCAGAAACCTCAGTAAGCATTTCTGTGGAAGCACTTAGTAATCGTAAGTACCGTGCACTTTTGTTTTTACTACTGTGACCAGTTCTGACTAGACGGTAGAAGGAAAAGACAATGAAACAAGAGAGGTGGAAAGAAGAGAAACCAGTGGATAACGTATTCTAGAATGGTTTTTACCCACTCCGAAATATACTGGAAATCAATCAAAAACACAACAAATAAAAAACGGGCGGTCTCTGTTCTTCCCATTCGATTCAACCCTGATCCACAGTCTACATACCAAAGACCCCATTTGTCAATGAGACAGAAGCCATTTATTAACATACAGCAAATACTGTTTATTGCAGACTTTCCAGCTGACTCATGTGAAAAAGGCACTATGAAAATTAATGAATCTAGATAATCTCTCTAAATGGATTTATGTTAAAATATACAACATTCTTACATAACATCTGTTTTATATATGTGAAATAATATAACATTTAATGACAAAAATTGTGTTTCCAAAAATAACATTTGTTGAAGGTTAAGTATCTTTCTTTTCTCTATCTAGAATCTTTCACAGGATTAAAATATGTGTAAATTAAGTGTTTCTTATTACCAGAAAAACTTGACACAGATAAACACATAAAATGGCCCCAATATCCATTTAACTACTTATATCAATATTCAGAACGGAGGCTTTCATTAGCAAAATACTGTGACGCACACCAATGTGGGCTACTTCCTGTGATACGTTCTGACGGCATATGACCTCTTTTCCACTTGTGCTTTCTCATATATAAGAACACAATATAGATAATAAGCAGAATATAAACTAAATCAAAACACAGGCTATACAAGGAGTTGTGATCAACAGAGCCATGATACATAAAATGTCTTGGGAATGTTCCATAGGTTTATATTTGCATGTCCAAGGCCTTGTTGTATTTTACAGTTCATTAAATGTTTTGATTTTTTTAAAAAGCTGTTGGCATTAAGAACTTTAAATAAATCTAAATAATTCTATCATTGAGTATGTCAAAGAAGAGACCTAAGTAAGCAGAGGCTAGCCTACAGTAAGCTACACTCTGAATGACAGACACCAGAGTCATGGACAAAACTGAAATCAACAGATTTTAAATCATGGGCAATATCTTTGTTTTGCTGTAAGAAATAAATTCACCACTGTCAAAAAAAAAAAAAAATGCTGCCTTATCCACTGAGATGGGGATGAAATAATTAATCCAATAAAGGAAACCTGACCTTGGTAAAGTAGGCAAAATATTTCCCAAGGGCAGAACATCTATTAAAATTATTCAGTTTTAATAAAAATAATAGGCCAGGAAACAAGTCCTCTGATTTCTTATGTTTGCATTGTTTCTTTATGGTGATAAATTAAGTATTCCAAGAAATAAGGATCTGACATTCCCTTCATGGCTTCTT
Source organism: Panthera leo (assembly GCF_018350215.1). Taxonomy (NCBI): domain Eukaryota; kingdom Metazoa; phylum Chordata; class Mammalia; order Carnivora; family Felidae; genus Panthera; species Panthera leo. Next base: position 48,746,508 of record NC_056685.1, read on the forward strand.
AAAACAAAGCACATTGGAATAATGCCAAACATTTCAATGGAGTTAAAAACAAATTAGTGACTGCTCCCCTCATCAAAAGATTCCACTCCCGAATCACTAGCAGCAGCACTGATTTTTTCCTGTCGTCTTCGCATGATTTCTTGCAACTCGGAGCTGCCGCTGTTATCCTGAAAATTAAACATGGTCAGACAAGATGGTTACTGGTTTGTGCAAGCTGCAGGTCATGTAATGAAATGGTTCAGGGTAAAAGTCCTTTGTTTTTCCTCTAATATCTCTTGGGGAAAACTGAAGGCTGCCCTTCATGTAAGTGATGCTTCTGGACTTCACTAATCCATCACATGAATCATTTTCTCATTTATGGGAAGTCTTAAGGCAATTCATTCACTATGCCTTTTACTTGAACATGATAAAGATAAATCAATAATGTATGTGGAATGCCCCAGACTCCCTGGGAGAAAGAAAATATGTATACAATAAACATGATAAGATGGTGAATTATCCAAGAACCCTCTTAAGTCCAGCAAGATGTTCATCTGCCTTTAGGGGATTCTAAATTAGGCTCAGAGACTGGGCTCAGAATACGCCAAAGTTCCCTTCAGAATACACGAAGGTTCTGACCCTCTGACATCATGTCAGCTCTCCTCCTTGCCAAGCCCTACCTACGATCCCTGTGCATCCTCCTTATTCTGCTCTCATCAATGGAAGTTTCTGGCAACTCAGATGAGTAATGTAAAAGATGGACTAGATGCAAGAGAAGGGTGTAATGGGAAGGCAGTTGAGGAAGGTGAAGAACCTCAGGTAGTCAGTCCGCCTCAGCTCACATCCAGAGGAATGGAAGCCAGAGATCAAGAGATACTTTTGAGGACAAAGTAGAGGCAGTCTGAAACCAAGGAATTCGGGAATTCTGGAACTTTCTATCCTACTCTTAAGAAGTAATTTTATATACTCTCAATAAAATTAAAATATATAATGGTAAAAAAAAAACTGCCTCAGAAAAGATATAATTCTTATTCATATTCAATAGAAAGAAAGCCTAATACAGAACACCCCGGGGATTCATCTAATATGGAACTCCCAAGATCAGGACCATAGGAAACATTTCCAAGGAAATAAAATTTCTCCTAAGAGTGGTTACAGGGTTGCATGCATGAAGCTACTTCAGTCTGACTTATTTAACTGTTGAATTTAGATGATACACCTGCTAGAGAGAATTATGTATCAATTTTACACCAAAGCCAATATCCTTTCATTTGAGTCGAAGCATAATTTTGTGAAAGTTCTTAAGAGCTGTGAGATATAACAGTTTGAAACTACTACTCTTACACAGCCCATTTTAAGAAGAATAGGATATTGGAAGCTTAAGGATATTCAATCTCAAAAACATTCATTCTCTTCCTTTCGTACACACAGCTAGGACTACATAATTACTCTTCAGCACTATTCTCAGGGATCCCTACCTACTATTGTCCCTCTGATTATTTAGATATATAACAAGACCTAAGACACAAAGCCAGAGTTTTAAGACCTTAAAACCACTAACCTACTGGAATCCTCCAAACTCAATATTAAGAACAGGCCGAAGAGTTCTGGCCTCTTAAGGCATTTACTCACTTAGAAGTGAATGTCCATTATCGTGTCAAAATTTAAATTCCTACAGAAGTAGTTAATGCATATAAAATCAGCACATTGGGCTTTTCATTAACTGTTCAAAAGCATATGCTCCAAGCTTCATGTTACAGGAGCATTTATGATAAATTAATCTTCCTGCAAATGGTCACTGATGGTCTCCAAGGATAAACTGTAAAAGCTGAGTCAAATTTAATTCAGCTCTCTGTGAAAGGGAAAATAACCAATGTGGACATCAACAGCTGATTTCAGAGCTTTCAATTTGCAGACCACACTCCTGATTAATGCAGAAAAACACCACCTCAGGTTGACAAGTCCTACCTCTAGCGCAGCTTTTTGTACAGTGATTTGGCTAAAGACTCTGGACCCTTCAGGGCAGACTGTCTTCAGTTCATCTTTATTGAGAGAGAAAAGCTGTGCCCCGTTTAATACTCCAAGACTATTGACAGTCCTGAAAAACACAGAAGAAAGAAAAAGAAATGCAGCATTAAAAATACTATCTAGGTAAAACATGGGGTGCCTGGGTGGCTCAGTCGGCTGAGTGTCCAACTTTGGCTCGAGTCAGGATCTCATGGCTTGTGAGTTTGAGCCCCGCATTGGGCTCCGTGCGACAGCTCAGAGCCTAGAGGCTGCTTCGGATTCTGTGTCTCCTCCTCTCTCTGCCCCTCCCATGCTCATGCTCTGTCTCTCAATAATAAATAATGTTAAAAAACATTTTTTTTAATTATCTAGCTAAAACAAAAGAAAAAAATTTCTGGTCCTGCTATAACCTCTCTTTTCCAAGTGTTCCATACAATGAAACTCTTATAAAATGGTACTTTGGTACTTATTATGGCACTAACAAGGGACTCTCGTGATGATGACCTTGAGGCTATATAAGATGATTATGAAGTATCAAAAAGGAGCTGATTGTGTTTAGTACCATTATTGTTGAGTACCAATTCCTTGAAATACGGTGCTTCATAGGGGGAACAGATAACTTTCTAGTAACCGGGCAACAGACTAACCAGTGTATCTCATTCACTCATGTTGGGTATGTGAGTTTATAATATTAAAGTTCCCTTAAATATGTATTACTGAAATAGTTCATTGTATCAAATACACATTTATTATTTTCAAATTTTTAGACTATAAATAGAATCTTTACCATGGGCTTACCAAGGGAAAAGCTCTATTACGTTATAATCTACGACAGGTAACTTATTTTTTCATTTGGCTGAGAATCTACATTTTGCAGTCGATAAAAAGATATGTCCTCCATGGTCTGGGGAGTCTAGCTAAGACTTTTGTCCTACCCTGTGTAACCTGATGTGAGGGAAAGGAAGCTACCACCTCAAAGATACTGACAGTTTACTTAAGGGACCGATGGTAAGCAGACACCATCACCTACAAAATAGAGCACCACCAAATTGCAGTTATTATTATAGTATAGAGTTTTAGCTGTAAATATAACTATTTCCTGAGCATGGAACACGTGCAGTCTGGGCTCCCCAAAGTTTTGAAGAGTCATTTGTGGCGTCTTAGCGACCAAACTGAAAAGAAGGCAGATTTTACACAAAGAAGTGTAAAGTATTCCCAGAGACACTTACACAGGGCTGAACCCCTTTGACTGTAACCACGTCTTCACGTCTTCTGGTGTGGAGTCATAAGTGATATTGACAACTGGCACGTTCTGCCGTGGCACGTGGAACCTCTTCTGCGCGGCACTCCGACCAATGGTGAGTCTGTGGATAAGCTCGTCCTGCACTTCCTCCATCTGAGATTTCCTTCCTAGACACCAACACAGAGTACGTTATTTCTGAAAACCCCTGACATGCGTCACTCTCTCTAGAACCCAGTGCCAAAAATCCTTTGACCCCAACTGGACTTATAATCTAGCATTCCCACCATCTTCCCTTTCATCCTCACCCAGTACAAATCTCTTGATCAATTATTGAAATCACTCCTTGGCTCTTCTCCTCTCTCTTCATTGTACTCATCTGGCAAAACCCCACCCCTTATTAAATCTTACTTTCTGCTTATTCTGTGCCTGCACCTGCACACTGCATATAACACAACAATGCTGAATGATCTCATGTTAAATTCATGAATATGAACCTCAACCATGCTGTTAATGTTTCCTGACAATCGCACTGCATTTCCTTAGGCCCCTGGTCTCAAGTGGGGGAAATTTTGACCCCAGAGACATCTGGCAATGACTGGAGACACTTGTGGATGGCACAATGAGAGGGGAGGAGGAGAAAGAATGCAACTATCATGTAGTAGGTAGAGGCCTGGGATGCACAAAACATTCTACAGTGTCCTTGTCAGTCTCCTACAACAGAGAATTATCCAGTCCTGTGTCAACAAGGTTGAGAATCTGCCCTAGACCAAGTAAGACAAGTGCCCTAGACCACTGTTAGACAAGTATTTAGTATCTTCTTTCTCTGCAAACTTCCAACACTCATTTCCCAATTCTCACCCTGAACTGATGACTTCACTTTCCTAATGTCAAATAAAATAAGTTATAAGAGAACCTCCATAAGTTCCCCTAGTGGTTCACCTACCAGCACTTTCCTCATGCACTCTTCCTTCCTCCCTCCCTCCCTTCCTCCCTCCCCCTCTCCCTGTCTTCCTCCCTCCCTTTCCTTCCTTCCTCCCTCCCTCCCTCCCTCTCTTCCTTTCTCTCTTTCTCCCTCCCTCCCTATTACATTATGGATGAACTGTTTCCGTGCTCCTAAGGAAGGGCCACCCCTCTATGTGTGCACTAGACCCCATGTCCTCTGCCTATTTATTTATTTTTAATGTTTTATGTATATTTGAGATAGAGAGAGAGAGAGAGAGAACAGGAGCAGGGGAGGGGCAGAGAGAGATGGAGACACAGAATCCAAAGCAGGAGCAAGGCTCAATCTGTCAACACAGAGCCCAGTGTAGGGCTTGAACTCACGAGCCGTGAGATCATGATCTGAGCCTGAGCTGAAGTCACAAGCTTAACCAATTGAGCCACCCAGGCGCCTCTCCTCTGCCTATTTAATTTCTCCTCTACTTATCCTAGGTTCTCCATTTTCCTCTTTTATTGGATCATTTCATCATCATACAAACACTATCATTTTGTGATTGTTCCTCTTGCCTTTAAATAAACCCTTTCTTGACCCCATGTGCCTCCCAGCTATTGTCCATTTCTCTGCTCCCCTTTTCACAAATTCCATGAAAAGCTGTGTGTACTAGCTGACTCATATTCTTGTTCTCCAGTTTTCTCTTGAATTCACTGTTAAAAAATAAGACTTTTGGCCCCATCCCTCCACTACATTTTGCTAAACTCCTACGGTCAATTCCCAGTCACTGTCTCACGTAACCTACCAGCAACATATGAAGAAGGTGCTCACTCCTTAAAATGCCTTCTTCCTGTGGCCTCCAGGACACCACTCTCACCTGATTTTCCTCCTGTCTCGTTGGCCTCTCCTTCTCAGTATCCTTTTCTGATTCTTCTCATCTCCCCAGTAAGCAATGTTGAGGCACAATGCTTGGACCTCTCCTCTGCCTGCCCTCACTCCATCAATGAGCCGTGTGCCCTTTAAAAGCTGATGACTACCAAAATTACTTCTCCAGTCAGAACTCTGAAGCCATATATGCCAGCCATCTTCTTGATATATTCATTTGGGTATCTATTAGGTAGCTCAAATATAACATGTCCAAATCTGAAAGGCTTCTCTTCTTCCTGAAGCTTGCTTTTATGCTACACTTCTCAGCTCAGTTCATGGGAATTCTATTTTCTCAGTTCCTCTGGCAAAATGCCACGGAGTCATGCTTGACTCCCCTTTGTCTTCTATTACATTCAATCCATCATCAAATTTTGTTAGTCCTATCGTCAAAATGTACGAAAAATCCAGCCGCTTTGCTCCATTTTTTTCTGTGACCAGCTTGGTCTGAGCCACGGGCCTATGTATGGCCTTCCTTCTATTCTCTACCATGGCACCCTGTGCTCCTTCATTTGGTTTTCAATACAACAGTTAAAATGGCCTTTTTAAAATATAAGTCAGATATTGCAAGTCTTCTGCTCCAAACCTTTCCAAGTAATACAAATTACTCCCAGTGAAAGGCCTCAGAGAACCACCTCCTGAGGTAACTCCACTGGCCCCTGGAGCCCTCTGCTCTCACGCTGGGTTCCTTGACGCTCTTGAAATTTAAGGGCCTCTGCCTAGAATGCTTTTCCCCCAGAAATCCACTCAGTTTATTCTTTCCCCTCCTTTAGATTTCTCCTATTTAAAATTGCAACCCCCTTCCCAACAACATTTCCCATCCACATGGCTTTATTATTCTCCAAAACCACTTACCCCCTTCTAACATTCCTCATCAACTCAATCACTTAGGTAGCCATCTCTTGTTGTCAAAATACATGCCTGAAGAGAAAAGGGATGCTTGCCTGCAACAGCTGGAGCAGTTAAGTATTTAGCGAATGCTCACTGAGTAAATGAATGAGGCATTCTGCTGACTTTTTCACTAAGTGAGACTTTGAAAGGCATCATATACAAACTCCTAAATTAATAGCTAAGAGAAGGGAGGTCAAAAGAGGAGAGATGATGCATCAAGATCACACTGTTGTTAATTAGCAGAATTTAGTTAGAACTGGATTTCCTGACTTTCAGCTCACGGTTGCTTTATGATCAAAGTCACTGAATCGACCTTTGATTAGGTTACATGTTATCCCTCTCCCCCACCCATTTTATGCTTATGGGAAATCTGTGTATATGCACATATGTTTATGAGAAAAATGGGGAAGAAATGAAGGTATAGGAAAGGGAATAATGTATTTGTGTATTTTAAAACATTACAGATTATATTATATATATTACATATATAATAGACATATTAAATATATATGTACATACACATATATATAGATACATTATTTGTATGTTACCTTCAAGGATTAAATACAAAAACCGATACAGTAATCCAGTTAACTGATTACCTTGGCAACAGGCAATGACCTGGCCTCTAAAGGAGCTTTTTGTGACCACTGTTCTATGATCTTTTTTGTCTTTTTTCTCTTCCTTTTCTCTTTTTTTTTTTCACCCCCAGGGAGAATGTTTCAGAAAGTGTTCAAGTCCTTGAGAAGTAAATGAAAATATGAAATAACCAAAAAGTGTTATTTCAGTCGAATTTTTTAATGCCTTAGGCATTCTGGGAACCTTCTGAAGAAGGCAAAAGACAGAAAGAGGAGAAATGAAGGGAGAGAGGGAGAAAGAAGAGGGGGCTAGGGAGGGTGAGAGGGAATATTACTGACTGATCATTTAAGTAATACACTACATGCGTTTCACTAGATAACTCTTTTAACTCACTGCATCATACTGCCACACAGAATACGAGTACATCTCAAAGAAATCAGAGAGAAAAAGCGTCACCACACTAAAAGACTTGTTTTCTTATCTACTAACTTAGCCACTGCATGAACATCTCTGGTCCACAGCATAACCTTCCATGGAGTACAAAAACTTCTGCTGTGCTCCTGACTTTCGGTTTCCATTTGCAATGTTCTAGCACACAATAACAAACCAGACTAACTTTACACCTCGTTCTGAAATAACACTTCTGATTACAAAAGATTAAACCCAAATAAAAGGACTAACATTTCAAAGGAAGTGGAAGAAATGCAAAATAACTAAAGCATTGGTTTCTTCAAAAGTGATAAGAGGAGAACCTTTTTAAATCCTGCGATAAACCAATTTGAATAGCTTCTATGACACATGGCTCCCAACAGCCAGTTTGAATAGGCAACCATAGTTACCTTCAGCAAAAGAAGTGTCATTCTGTCTCACTCCTGCTACCTGCTAAATTTTAAAAACAGGCATGCTGGGGCACCTGGGTGGCTCAGTTGGTTAAGCGGCCGACTTCGGCCCAGGTCATGATCTTGCGGTCCGTGAGTTTGAGCCCTGCGTCGGGCTCTGTGCTGACAGCTCAGAGCCTGGGGCCTGCTTCTGATTCTGTGTCTCCCTCTCTCTCTGACCCTCCCCTGTTCATGCTCTGTCTCAAAAATAAAATAAACGTTTAAAAAAAAAATTTATAAAAACAGGCATGCTAACTTTTTTCCTTGTTTATGGCTACTTGGTAACTTTTTTTTTGAGTTGAGTATTCACTTTCCAGTTCCTTCCATTTTAATCACAAGGCTAAGCAGTAAGCAGAGAATGTAGGAAAGCATAAAAGGTTTAGTTTGAGAGAAACCTGGCTATCGACAAATACACATTTTGGTATGTCTGTCTGGATCTAAAAGACTTTTGAGAAGCCCCAACATTCATTCAGAAAAACCGTCCTCCAAAAGCGTGCTCAGGAGAAAGCTTTCACGAAAATAATTCGTTTAGAAAAAGAAATACATTTATTTAATATGAAATTATGCTTCTGAGTGAGATATCTTTAAAGAGAACTTTGTGTAAATACATGGAAAGTTTTATTATTGTAAAGAAAAACATACAAATGTTAATTTTGGAAGAAAGGTTTATACTTTATATGCCAATGTCACCCTTTTACTTATGAAAAACAGATTTGAAAGTGATGAGTCACAATTATCAGGAGAGTTGTCTATCTTGAAAGTATTCAAACTATGCCTCTTTCCCATTAGGTTATTCTTAGTTTCTTAGACTAGGACAAAGAACAAACTGTCCCTACCCACAGACTGTTCCAAATGGGACTAGATGCCTATGGAGTCTGACCTAGGCCTAGAAAGACTAACTACAGTCCACAGTGTCAAAGATCATCATGCTGACGTAGCAAAGAAGGGACGGGTTGTAAACTTGTGGTAAAAATGAAAAAACAATGTTCATTTCTAGGAGAAAAATTTTCCTTAGGGAAATCAATAAACATATTTATAGAACTTTCTCATTGCAAAACTATGTCTTTAAGTGTCTTTGAAAAAAAAGTAAAAGCATCTTTTAAAAGAATACACAAACATTCAAAAAACTTCAGCAGCATATTATGCTTATATACACTGACGTGTTCTCGTACACACACACACAGTTTTTGCAGCACAGTTCACCATTTCTCTGAAACGTCACTTTTCTGTTCGTTTTTTGGTAAGGTCGGGATATGGATAAGAAGGTGACGGATCAACTTTGGGAAAGAAAGTAATGTATAAAAGTAGGCTGATGCTTATGGCATTTAGCCAGGATTTCTAGAAGTAAACAGTAACATACGTGTCTTCTTTTAAATTTAAAAAAAAAATTTACCAAGAATGACCACAACTGACTAGATGTGGCTCTGATTTACTGAAATAAGAAAAATGTTGGGTGAAAATTGGAGTGAAGGATCCAGTCATTTGACTTTGAATCTAATCATCGAATCTCAGCTTTAAAGTTAACAGTTCAGTACTTGTATCTGGACGGCAGAGATGAGATTTGACAAATCTGGGAGTCATTCCTTCTCTAACAATATGGGCAGTACTGAAAGAAATGGAAATGGACTGATCATTTGCAGTAAAAGTATGTTTACATGGAGAGAAGAACCCAGAACTGAGCCGTAGGAGAGGCCACAATGAAAGAACGACAGACATCCTTTATACATATGCACACACAGGTGCATGTGCACACACACAGATACTCTTTATATACTTTTATCATATTGAGGAAATATCTTCCCGGCTCTAGTGTTCCAGGAATTTTTACATGTCAAATATAGGTAAGGCAAAGTAATTTTACAATACTTATACAAACATAATATGAAGATTAAATAATAAGAAAAATTACCTTAGAAGTACCTTCAATTCTCAAATTATCTATACTGCTGTTTAATGGCACTAATGAGGATAATCCAAGGTTTGCCATAGTGTCTTTTCTTTTAGTTTTTAAAATCTGGTTTTCACAGAAACATTCATGTGAAAAATCAAATTTATGAAAATATGAAGTTGAAGTCTAAATCTCAAGCAAGTGTGAGTGTGTATGTGTCGCAAATATGAGGAAGAAGAGCCGGGACACCATGATTATGACACTGAGGATGACAGCAGCAAGCACTGGCTGACTGCTTACTGTGTGTCATATTGGTCACAGTCAAACAGAGTTTTTCAACCTCAGCATCCATGACATTTTGGACCAGATAATTCTGTTGTAGGGGGACTGATCTGTTCATTGTAGGATGTTGCTAAACATCCTTGGCTTCTACCTATTAGATGCCAGTAGCCTCTACCCCACTGTGATGAAAACATGTCTCCAGACAATACCAAATGTTCCCTCGTGGGGGGTGGGTATATAACCATCTCTGGGTGAGAATGACCGATCTAAATGCTTTAAATGTATTACCTCATTAAATCCTCACAATTATCCTATGAAGCAGACGCCATTATTCTCCCCCACTTTTCAGATACTCAAGTATAGAGAAGATTATTAAATTCTTGAAGGTCACATGGCCATAAGTGGTGTTTCACTGTACAAACTCGAGTATGTCTGGCACCAGAGTCTGCATTCGACCACCACAATATAGTGGAATATGCATAGACATGTATACAATAGAGAGTAGAGAGAACTTCATGCTTCTTAGAATTACCTGAAGGACAAGAAACTAGATGAAAAGTCTTTGCAATCTGTGAAGTACCATGCAAGTATAAAGGACCACTATTTATATTGGATAATGTTTAATGCCAGTAGAACTAATAATAAACAATATTTTATTACTTAGCAGTGCTTTTAATTCACAGAAGAAACTGTATATTTTTGCCCCCCTGGCAAACTTACGGTCGACCGGAAGTTGTTTGTGTTTCTGGTTATCTCGCACAATACTACCACCACTGTCACTGGAGCTGCTGTTCTGACGGGTCACATTTGCTGGGACCTTTGGCACAGAAACAGGTGCTGGAGTAGAAGGAGGAAGGGGTACAGGAACAGGAGCAGGTGTTGGAGGAGGCGATGGAGCAGAGGGAGTATCCGTTGGTCTTGGACCATATTCCATCCTTTGTTTCTATAAAAAGACAAATAATTAATTAGAAATTGCAGAAATATAAAACCTAGGCTAGGAAAACAATTTATACTTTAACAGGACATTGTTGGCTATTTATTTGTAAACTTACCTGCAAATCCATAGCAAATTTGTGTGTGCACACACACACACACACACATACACACACACCTCCAATCCTATATGGTAGAATGATCATTAAAAATCATCTTTTAAATATTCTACATATTTTTTCAAATTCAAAATGTAAGTTAAAAAGTCAAAAAGATATACTAGTAGGAAACAGTAGTATTAATGATAGTAATAAACGTCAAAAAAATAAAATTTGAACTTGGAATCACACAACACCAGGGTAGGTCAAAAGATTTCTGATTATTTTACAAATTCCATCAATATTAACCTCTAATTGCATTGGAAGTTTAAATATCAGTAACATAAAGCAACATTTAATCCTCAGTTTAAAAGTATGCTAGATTAAGTAATATTTAATTCTGCTGCTTCCCATGTAGTTTGTTAAGAAAAAGGGTAATATCTCAGTAGATAAAATATCTCAGGACTATGTTTTATAATAAATCATTTTAAAATGCTGTTAATTTTTTCACGCCTTAACACTTTCTGCCGTCATTTTAATGTTAGCTTATTAAAATCAGAAATTTTCCGGGGCGCCTGGGTGGTGCAGTCGGTTAAGCGTCCGACTTCAGCCAGGTCACGATCTCGTGGTCCGTGGGTTTGAGCCCCGCATCGGGCTCTGGGCTGATGGCTCGGAGCCTGGAGCCTGTTTCCGATTCTGTGTCTCCCTGTCTCTCTGCCCCTCCCCCGTTCATGCTCTGTCTCTCTCTGTCCCAAAAAAAAAAAAAAAAAAAAAAAAAAATCAGAAATTTTCCTTATTAAACAGGAATGCTGTGGGGTAAGTGGTGGGAGGGTAATGGTATGGTCTTTAAATGTTTATGACTGCAACTCGAAAACATATATTAAAAACAGTCCATGTGGGGATTTGTAGTAAAAAAGGTGAATGTGTTAATATACACAATAACAGTGGTGCCTGGATGGCTCAGTCAGTTAAGGGTCTTACTTCAGCTCAGGTCATGATCTCACAGTTTTTGGGTTCAAGCCCCGCGTTGGGCTCTGTGCCGACAGCTCAGAGCCTGGAGCCTGCTTCTGATTCTGTGTCTCCCTCTCTCTCTCTACCCCTCCCCTGCTCATACTCTGTCCCTCTCTCTTTTTCAAAAATAAATAAACATTAACAATTTTTAATAAAATAAAATAAGATAAAATACACAATAACTTTCAGTAAGTTTTAAATCATGATTGTTAGGCTATTAGAAAACTTTATTTATGTATATTCCCTATTAAACTACACAGGAGAATTAAAACTTTAAACAAAATAATCTTAACTAATAGATAACTGCAATATAACAAGTTCCAAATTCTCAAAAGGCAGTATTTGGGTGCTTTTTGTTTTTTGTGTTTTTTGGTAAAATCAAAGATACAGAACAATGACTTATCATTTAGGTAAAGTTTAGATACTGCAGTGGCATGATTTTAATTATGCTACTATTCAAGATTAGCAGAAAAAAATGCAAAAACATAGGCCTTTTGGTAATCTGGTCCTTTGGTTAGAACAGTATGTACTTTTAATTCCTAAATTGGCCCAAATATAAGGTGGTATTGATTTTAAAAGAAGGCTCCCCGGGGCGCCTGGGTGGCGCAGTCGGTTAAGCGTCCGACTTCAGCCAGGTCACGATCTCGCGGTCCGTGAGTTCGAGCCCCGCGTCAGGCTCTGGGCTGATGGCTCGGAGCCTGGAGCCTGTTTCCGATTCTGTGTCTCCCTCTCTCTCTGCCCCTCCCCCGTTCATGCTCTGTCTCTCTCTGTCCCAAAAATAAATAAAAAAACGTTGAAAAAAAAAAAAAAAAAAAAAAAAAAAAAAAAAAAAGAAGGCTCCCCAATTTCCACAGAGATGAAAAACATAAAAATACACAACACACACCGTTTTTAAATTAAATCGTTACTCAAAAAAATTTTTAAAAAAAGCAAAAACAAAAAAACCACACTATCATCACAGTTGCCTTCACAGCAAATGAGTTACACCTGTGGAAACCGGTGTGGGAAGAAACCCGGTTCTTCTCTGCTGTTTCTTTAAAAGCTACCACTCACCAGCCAGTGGGGTGAAGAAGGTGGGAAGGGAATCAGGCAGAAATGAAAGCAGAACCGAAAGAAGGGTTTGCAATGCTGCCAGCTATTGGGATATACAGAGGGGGGAGAAAGAAGGGAAGAGGGAGGGAAGGAATAGAGGGCAAGATCCATAAGAGCGTGCCACGAAGTTAGATGGGACAGAAGTTAGATGAGAAAGAGAGGCTGCTAATGCCCCGGCATTGGAGGCCTAAAAACGTTCCTGATCTATTCGATAATAGAGTTCATATATATTCATATATTAATAGAGTTCATATATTTGGGCCAATAAGACATTTAAAAGCAACCAAAATACAGCAAATGTCACCAAAATGTTATACTTAGCACACACCAAAGTCATCTGATTAATGTATATGCAATGTTCCTTTGACAAGAATAGCCTTTGCATGTAATTTCATAAAGGGTCAGTGAATTCTCATGTTAGGATCTCAAAAGTGTCAGTTTAAATTGTTATTTTTAAAGCTTAAACAAGCAAACAAAAAATTCTATCAGCCCTGCATTCCATGATATGATTCATACTTTCTGCTTTCATAAAAACAAGAGCAGCTAGTGTTCTGCTATCCATCAAATAATACTGTGAAAAATGGGACATGCTGTGTGTTACTGTCACAGTCAAGTCTGAAGACAGGCTCACCAAAACTCGTGCCTCACCTTATTTCCGTCATTGCTGCATAATGCAACTTTATTAGTATCAGCTGACAGAATAATAGGCTTAAAATACATGTAGTTGATGAAACAGAAACCATATGAAAACTTGTCATGAATTTACTTGCATATTTCCCCCTTTTCCTGATCCTTTCTTCCTGCCTCGTGTCTCCAACCCACGGAATGAAAAGGGGGAGAAGTGTCTCCTCAGACCATCAGGACCTGCTCTGAAACAGCAACCAGGGCAGCGTTTCTGTGGAAGTCGACTCCTCACTCTTGGTGCGGAGGAAACAGAGCATCAGTACTGACTCTTGAAATCACTTCTCTGTGTCCCTCCCAATCTTCCTTACTCTCCTTTACCCACCACGCAGTTACTGCTCTTCCCTTCATTATTTCTGTCTCTTGGAGGCAGATCCAAATTGATGGCTCCTCAACTTCCAGGAAGTCTTGGAGAGTAGAACCACACCCTGCACCTTCTTCTCCTGAACCAAGTGGTGAAGCTCTAAATCCTGCCTCCAAAAACTCTTGACCAAACTCTTCCTGGTTTGCCCACAACTCTCCCAGTGTTGGGACTGGAAGTCCCAAGTCCCTAACAACCCTCACTTGCGAGCAAACCGGCATGACTGGTCACCTTGAGGTGGACCAACTTCTCTATAGTGACTGTTCACCCTCCTATCTCCCACAAATATATTTAAAGTTCTGTTTAAAACAAAATCCGTCTTCTCTTTCTCTGAAAGGAGTCAGAATGACTAGACCCCATGGCAAATTTACTTTCTTATTGATAATTAAGTCAGAATGAGTCACTTTAGCCACTAAAGTTGAAATTCTCCAGGATTAAGGACAGTTATTTAGAGATAAGCTCCTGATTCATGTAAGAGACTGCTTCAAGGGGAAGTTATGCAAGTAAGCCCAACCAAACCATTGAAATTGAACTGTTCTTAAAATTTTAACCTACACATTTTCCCTCTAAATTTGGTCTCTTTGGAACTCTGCAGTGGAAAAAAAAAAAAAAAAAAGGCACAGCTGGAACATTTGGAGGGTGTTAAGTCCAGAAATTGAATCCAAAAAATGATATTAAAAAGAAGTGTCATGAGGGAACAAATGTGGGTTACCTCTGTCAGCTCGCCAAGTAATTGCTATTAGGAAAATGGAGCAAACCACATTAAATGAGAAATTAACACAGGAGATGGAACTAAAATAGTATCAGTTACAATTCACATCAAATATCAGAACACGTGAGCAAATTATTTTTTGACAGTAAAATTACCTGCCTACAAATCAACTTATATAATTAATTTCCATCATTCTTATCTAACAATGGAAAACTAATTATATAGAATCATGCTACAGTATAAACCGTATAGAGTACTTCAGTACCTATTTGTATATTATTGTGTTTTTAAAATATTAAGATAGGTTCATCTTATTCTTATAGTTTATAAAGAATACAATTAGAGTGCACTATATATAAGGTTAATTTCTCTTTAAAAGCTGACTTTACAAAAGGAAATACATATCATGGTGTGTTTTAGGGAGCTTTAGGTTTAAACTTGTAAGCAGTCTCAACAAAATTTTGTAATTCTGCACATGCATGTTGGGCAGTCATTACTATATAGAAATAGTAACCATATATAAGTCACCTAGATCCATAAGATATATAGATACATATGAGAGAGAGACAGAGAAAGGGAGATGACTTTTCAAATTATTGCAAGAAATACTGGGGAAAATGTCAACACATAAGGCAGAATAAAAAGTAAACATCCTTTTCTAAAAACCATGCCTCTAATTAATAAATAGAATGTTCTGAGATTAATTTTGAAAACACATTTTAAAGAACTGGGTACTATCAGGAAGTAAGTCTACTGGAACGAATATGAAAACATCTTGAGTAAAATGGTCACTGTCCAGCAGTATCTGAATATCTGGACTGAGCTTGAAAAACAGAGCATTCATAACATGGGGTGAAATTAGTAGTGTTACTGGTTTAAAAGTCACAGGAAATATTTCCTTTCCTATTTTAGGGCTATTTAAACATGCATTGAGAAAAATACCACAAATGTGTATCTAGACGGGATTGTGGAGATTGTTGACCCCTTCCACTTCACAGCTGAGCAAACTGGGCACAGAAAAATAAAATGCTTTCTTGAAGTTCACACAGCTAGTTAGTGACAGATTGGGGCTTTTTGCGTACTATCACCATATCTCTTGCTAGGAAACAGAGAAGACAGGAAATTTTCTGTTTAATTCACAGGACTGTAACGACCAGGTATTCATAATTATTGGCACCTTGGTAGACTAAAAATATCTACAATAATAATAAGTACGTAGACTTAATAGTAAGTGGAAGACCCGTTTAGTCAAGCCTTTGAGTACACCAGAGATAACAGGAGGGTGGGGTTAGTTTCTGCCCTCATACAGCATGAGAATCCATATGGGCAAAAAGGTAATTCTAGTAGATGAACAGTCCTAGTGCCAGAGGTCTGGGAATCAAATCAAAAGAGGTATCAGGAAACTTTATGTGGCAAGTAGATTATATGGGGAGAAAGCACCCTGGATGTTGATCTGTCGCCCAGCTAAAATACAACAAAGTACTGGAATGCTCTATAACAAAATTTTTATCAAAAGGTATATCATTTTTCTTCATTTCTCCATAGTCTCTCATAAGCATCTACTTCCGTTTCCCTGTGGTTTCAGTTAATCTTTTCTTGATGTTCCATATCTTTTATAAATTCTGCATTACTGCCCTCCCTTTTATTGTCAAAACTTTGTGGAACCCGTGGGGGAAACACAATAGGTGGGAATGGCTGTCTTTACAGAGCTGTTAAAAATCACTCCAAATGTGAGGATATTAAATAGCCTAGACTCTCAGGGACATTGGTGGCAATTCAACACCTATTTACTTCTGCTGCCAGGTACTAGCATCCCTGCTATCAGAAAAGAATCTCCAACCGAAAGTGTCTGAACAACAGCAAGTACTCTTGTGCCTTTCACCGGGGAACTGCCATCATTCTTGACAGGAAACACAAGGATATGAAACAATAAGAGTCACAACTGTGTGCACTGTTAAAACATTTGATGACTTGTAGACGCCACATGGAACAGTTTACATCTAACTCCCTAGTCCCACTGTTCACAAAATGTCTACTTTCTAAGTAAATTATGTAATTTGGATTACCTTCCTCAAGGATGAAAAAAAAAATGGAAGAACTGATGAAATCTAAGGAATTGGTAGATAAGGCAAAAATTCCACTCTGAGGATGGTGATTATCAGATTAACTTTTATCGCAATACCATGCATGGTAAAGTTATTCTGAGAAAATGTCTCTTAAGCATTCATAGAGTGAAAACTGTATGTATGTACAAAATGAGAAAACAATCTTTTCTAAGCATGATTCCCATTATTGATTGAGTGCATGAGACCATAGGCTCTGAATCCAGAGTCCTGGGTCCCAATCCCAGCTTCACACAGCTGTTAATTGTTCATAACTTACTTTTCCAAACCTTAGTTTCCTCATATATGAAATGTGCCTACTTCATAAGGTTGTTGTGGGAATTAAATGAATCAGTATTGTGACGTCCTTAAACAATGCCTGCACTCGGCATGAACACTGACTACTGGCCATTATCTACTCGGAGGGTAATACCATTGCTATCAGTGCATGTGAAGGAAGCTTAAGCAATTAATCATTAGGTATCATTCAGCAGTCCAGTACAGGGATCTAAAATGTTTTTGCTAGAAGTAGTTTCTTGGGTGCCTGGGTGGCTCAGTCGGTTGAGTGTCTGGCTTCAGCTCAGGTCATGATCTTGTGGTTCGTGAGTTCAGGCCCTGTGTCGGGCTCTGTGCTGACAGCTCAGAGCCTGAAGCCTGCTTTGGATTCTGTGTCTCCTTCTCTCTCTGCCCCTCTCCTGCTTGTGCTCTGTGTCTCTCTCTCTCTCTCAAAAATAAATAAACATTAAAAAAAAAGAAGTTTCTTTAAATTCTTTCAATATTTTGATCTCAATGGATAGAAGATACCAGGGGGAAAAGAATGTCACCAATTTCTTTTTCTTTTTTAATTTTTTTAAATGTGTATTCATTTTTGACAGAGAGAGAGGGAGAAAGAGAGACAGAGCACGAGTGGGGGAGGGGCAGAAAGAGAGGGAGACACAGAATCCGAAGCAGGGTCCAGGCTCTGAGCTGTCAGCACAGAGCCCAATGTGGGGCTCGAACTCATGAACCGTGAGATCATGACCTGAGCCGAAGTCGGTCGCTTAACTGACTGAGCCACCCAGGCACCCTTATCATCCTTTTCTGAGGAGAGAGAGGGTCACTGGTAATGCTTCAAGAACAAAGGAGCAAAGCCGTGGCAGATGGCTTGGTGATTCAGATTCCAGACAGCAGGCTTTTATGGAGGACCTGCTCAGTGCTAGGCTTTCTGTCTTCCTTTTCATCAAATGCAAGATCCTGGCACTCAATAAATATTTGGGAGGTGAATAAGGAGATGAATAAGACACAGAGTTGCTCTTGATTGGTTTGTAATCTGGTGGAGGTCTGTTAGGCTAGAGGGTTAGGATCACTGGAATTTACATAAATATGTGGTATCTTTATTGTCGTTTCAAAATAAGCCACACAGTTTTTCTTTAGGTATATTAGACCAAGGATGCTTTTGTCTTTTCCATCTTATTCTACCTAGTCACTGTGTGTGTGTGTGTGTGTGTGTGTGTGTGTATGTGTGTGTGTGTGTGTGTGTGTGTGTGTGTTATAGATGCTTTGAGAAAAGGAATTCTTTTAGAGTAGGATTTATGCCAAATAGCAGATTGTCAAGACTGCTTATTAAAATTTTACAAGATTTTGGTGGTTTTGTTGGGCTAAGCCCAAAGTTTTCAGGAGCTGTTAAAAAATAAACTCTTTTTAATACCTTTTAAAAGCAGAGCTCTTAACCTAAACACACACACACACACACACACACACACACACACACACACACACACACAGCTTCTATAACGTTTCCACATATATCACTGTATTCAGAGCTGCATCCAGAAATTTTTAGAAGACAGTCAGATAGTGTTGAAAAGTTTAAAAGGAACCAGCCCAAACAGGCAATTCCCACACATTTCTATTTACATAAAGTAGCAAAACAAACTCCTGAAGCTTGTGAGCACTTAAAAAATTTCTTGGTTGTGCCAAAGTTGACAAAAATGTAAGACGAGGCTCTGTTCGAGAAAGGAGGAATAAAATTTATGTCCTCAAAAAGTACTCTCCCTACCTGTGATATGTATCAACAGTTTTGCTTTGGTTTTAAACAGAAGCAACCTTTAAACAGAAAAGTCAACTTATGGCTCAAGCCAAGAATCAAGGAAAAGACAAGAATGAACAATAAACAGACAAAGGTAAGAGAGGTTAAATTCCTTAGGAAATTGCTGGTGGGGTAAAATACTTAGTTAGAATTGACATTATTTGCATGTTTTGGTATTTTATTGGAGTTTGCTCATCCCTAGTAAGGATGCACACAAACAAAACTTTGGATAATTGTTTTTAACTCTTGACTCCTGTTCATATGCAGCATCTAGGGATAGTCTCTGTGAACAGTGTCTCTGATAGCTTATTACAAGTTAACTGTTAAAAAGTTAACTTTTTAACATTAACATTGCATAAACTCAAAGGGTATATACTCCATCACTGTTTTAGGCATATACTTCACTCTTTAACACTGTTTAAGGCATTTCGTCCAACTGTCTATAGGAAAGAAGGTAAGGAATTGGCACTTATAAACCAGGTGGAAGTCTATGTTATGTCAGGTAACCACATCTCAAAATCAGAAAGGAACTCAGGAAAGAAAAAGGTATTCAAACTAAGTTAGAAAAGTCACTTCAAAAATCCACAGGAAATGGAGTAGTAGACCATACCTTGAATAACTCAAACTCCTTCTTTGGCATCAAAAGCTAATGACAAATGATGAACATAAATTAAGTACATAGTACATATGCACATCAGGCTAGCCAAAACAAGCACGGCAAACAGAATTTCCACCACATCACCTTAAGTTATCAAGATACATACATTGTACAATAATTCTTTACTTTATAAGTTTGCATGGGGCGCCTGGGTGGCTCAGTCAGTTGAGCATCTGACTCCCGATTTCAGCTCAGGTCATGATCCTAGGGTTGTGGGATCGAGCCCCATGGCGGGCTCCACACTGAGCATGGAGCCTGCTTAAGATTCTTTCTCCCCCTCTGCCCTCTCCCCTCTCTAAAATTAAAAACAAAAAAAAGTTTGCTTGACTCTTGGATTCTAGTAAGGCCAAAAGTCACTCTGGATGACCACAGGACCTATACTCAGTGTGAACACTATGAGGGGCCACAAGTAATGAATGGTCATGCAGCAGAGGTATGATCACCATCCTACATGTGGACAAGCTGTATCTTACTAAGCCTATACCTGGCATGAACATCAACTCTGTCACTGGACAGCATATGGAGCTTCTCAAGTTTATGACATTATTATGGGGTCAGGTGTGATTTTTTGCTGAAGATTCTGAAAATTAAAATAATTCTTCCTGGGGGCATGATATAGAAACCACCACAGGTTCATATGCTACATATGAGACGGTCCATCCATTCCGCCTCTGCTAGCAGACTGGACTCTAGAGGTTCTGTCACAGGTCAAAAATCCCAAGTTAAATAGTAAGTGGATTCAGATGTTCAGGTGAATGAGCTACCAGAGTTAATAAAGTCTGAAAATGTGTCATGTGACTCAAAGATTATTTAATGATCAACAAGAGAGAGCCTGATCTATCTACCCTATGTCATAAGTATATTTTAATCTTAAAATCAAGAGAGGACCAATATTATAGTCCAAATGAATACCCACGTGTTGGTGTAAGGAGGGGGGGGGGAAGAGTGCAAGTTCAAGGTCAGTGGCAGAACATTTAAGAGAATAAGGGCGAAAGATGGTGAAGATGAGCCACCCTCCAGCCACTGTCCCAGTGCCACCCTCTATGAAGAAACCACTGGATGGGAAGGTTATGGGCAAGAGTGAAGAGGCAGAAATACTGCTTCTCTGAACATCAGAAGGACTATAGGATGTGTGCGAAAAAAGAGAAGGTCACTTACTGGTAAACATTTTAAGCAATTTTCTGAAGAAATAAATCAGAAAAAACGTATATATAATTGTTCCCTATATCTTTCGCCATTGCCCCCCCCCCCGCTAACCCTAGGAAAAAAACTATACAAATTATACAACAAATTAAGTCTCAAAATGATTAATACACAAAAGGTATTTAAGTCCCATTTTAGAGTAATCAATTTGAGAGTTTATAAAAGTTAAATTTTGCAAAAAGTCATAATAAATACCTGTATGGTATGCGTGTATGGTGGATCAGCACGCCCTAATCCAGATTCTGGAGGTCTCACTATATCCAAAATGTTATTTGGCACAAATCCAGAGTCTCCACTTGCATTTCGAACCTTCCACCATTGTTTTCTATCATCAAGGATCTGTCATCATGCAAAAAAAATAAAGGCATCATTCCATACCAAAACCAATCTATGAAAGAAGTTCGATGTTTATTCCTTAGATCAGGAAACTCTTTTCACTTCTAATAAGCTGACTTACTATCAACACACTGTGGGTTGAATGATTCTCAGGAGTTACACTGATAATCATAATTACTAGTATAAAACATGTATGGAACCACTACTGTGAATGTCCCCAAGGTCCTCATCGCCTGCCAAGAAGGTTTAACTGTGCTATCTGAAGCACGGAAAGATGACTAAGATGACATGTTTGGAGAGGTCTTTTGTCTACACCCTTCAAACAGGAAGGAAAAGAATGGAAACCATTCTTTTTATAAAAACTATCATGACTATCACATTACATATTAAAGAAGATGAACTCCGAGTTATGATCTAAGAAATGGATTCGAGAGTCATGGTAGATTATTCCCAGAATCAACAGCTTACTCAATGATGGGTACATTTGTGCAAGGGGACTATGACAGGAAGAAGGAAACGTTTTCTCTCGTTAAAATATTATGATGTATCAACTAGCCTTGATTCCAAAATGGATAAATCCCAGAAGAAAAGAGGACCAAGTAAGCCAAGAAATTCAACCTCTGTCCTCCCCACCAACCTCTGTTTTTCACCCCCTCCCCCAGAAAAACCCAACAAAAAAATAAGATAAAGCAAGCTCCCCCTCCTAAATAGATATAGGTATCTATAACATGCTTTTATCCTGGATAAAATAAAATGACATTGACCTGGCACTTTTTAAGGAAGGTTTAGATATATACCAAATACAACATGCAGTATATTGTATACAATATACAAAATAAATCCACTTTATTAAGAGTATAAAAAAGGTAAAATTCTATTACCTCTAAAATATCATCTTTTAGAACTGAGAGCTCACTGTTGTTCCTTGCCACAAAGTCATACTTGGATTTGGCATACTTCTTGGGTTGTGCTTTCAGTAGATCATAATTTCTATAAAAAGAAAGAGAAATGTTCATTTAGTGAGTTCTTCCTAAAGGCTGAAAACAGAAGTAAGACATTAAAGCAAATCAATGCCAATTCCTACCAGAAAACATTCTGACAAATTATTACAATAGTAGTTTAGTTTATTGTATTTCATAGAATATGAGAACTGAACAAAACTTTGGAGTTATTACTATTAAAATGAGCAAACTATGGCTAATACAAAACTAAATAATGCAAAATCATAAGGTTAGTGGATACTAAGCCAAATACAGAATACAAATCTATGAATTCTTTGTCCATTAAATATACCGGGACATTACTTTGGTAATTAGCAACTCTACCATGAAAGAACTGGGATAAAGATCAATGGTAGCATTTTTTATAAAATTAAAAGAGACTGAAGATAATTTTCATAGTAGAAATTTAAATTATATGTTGATTTCACTAACTCAAGCAATGTCTTTAATTCATATTTAAAAATTATGACTGTCAAGTTTTAGAAAAGTTTTGCCCAGTTCCTAAATTGCAAGGGTAGGTATGAATTAAGAGTAAGACTAATAACACCTCCTAATTAGTTAATCCATTCATTCATTATAAACTTATTTTAATAGTAAGAACAGGTCCAAGAGTCCTATGCTTTTTTAAAAAGAAAACTTTCTTGGGGCGCCTAGGTGGCTCAGTCAGTTAAGCACCGAACTCGATTTCAGCTCAGGTCATGATCTCACAGTTCGGTGAGTGAATTGGAGCCCTGCATCAGGCTCTGAGCTGGCAGGGCAGAGACTGCTTAGAATTCTCTCTCCCTCTCTCTCTGTCCCTCCCTCATGGTCTCTCTCTCAAAATAACAAAAAAACAAAAAAACCCACAAAACTTTCTTAAAAAACCAAATACTTCCTTTAATCATTAAATGACCACTAATAAATTTAACATAACTAAAATATACCTCTATATGTAATACAAAAATTGATATATCAATAATGCACTACTATTTTCTTCATTTCAATAATAAAACACTTTAACTCTTGTTTATTAATTTCACTCTCTCATTTTCTCCTCCATTTACGTTTCCACATTTCCTTACTCATTTCTACAAGGGAAAAAGCAGAAAGGAACTAAAGACGTTTGTTCATCTTTCCCCTGTCAAGTGGCCCACCAGGGTCCTCTGGAATAATGAGTCTCAGCAGGGCCAGCACGACAATTGTGACACAACGTATTCTGCCATCAGAGGTAATTGGCAACCTCTTAGTAACTCCAGAAGAGGAAAGGGACAATGAGAAAAGATGACCCAAAAGCTATGCTACCTACTGGCTATTTTTGATATAGTTTTAAAAAATAAGAAAAGTGAGAAAAGTGACATTATAGCCAAATAATTATTATATATTAATAATAATTTAACAGCTGTTCTGTGGGCTTCCTACCCCCTTTCCCTACTTTATATGTTTACATTCTATTTAGATTTCATTTGGGGGGATAAAAAAATTCAGCCACTCCAGAAGTCAGAAAAACAATAATTTCAGTTCTCTATCTTTCTCTCTTCCCTCGTGTTCCCCTCCCATGATCTGGAAAATAATCACCATTAATAATAGAGAGTTGAGTATACTATAACAGGGCAGAATAACTCTCTGCCACTGTGTTTCGGAACCAGTGAATTAAAAAGAAAAGTTTGCCACAGCTCTCCTTGAAGTCTTTGCTATTTTGAGTGTCTCAGAGATGACTACCCAGCATGCACTCAAAAAGTGCTCTAGAGAGTACAAATCTTTACGGTTTACAGTTTCTTGCCCTCTATAGATAAAACTTAGCTACGATATTGACCATATAATCAATCTGAAAATCATACTGTATAATTTTTCAGATATACTAAGGTTTCTTAAGAGATCTATAATATATAAAAACGTATGTTCTCTGTTCCTGGTTTGGAATAATCGATATCCACTTGATATAGAGCAGATGTGGAGTCAGCAATGATCGGAGACATCTCTGAAGCATGAACTGCTTTGGGATAGAAGTAAACTGTAATCCCTCAAAGGAGAGGGTTCTAAATTCAACAGGTGGTTTACCTAATGGCACAGTAAGTTTCACTGAAGAGTGAATATACTTCACATGGTATTTACTGCATTCCAGGCATAGGCATGTAATAGAGTTTAAGGGTAATAAAAAATAATTATAAAAGAAAATTCCAAACCTCTGTGTATTTTATATCAGACCAGAACTTTCAGATTATCTTTTGCAATAATGATGATACATTTTCTTAGCAACCTGAAACATCAACGATCCAGGTGCCTATGTCAACGATCCAGCACCTATTACAATAGCCTGAGTGAGAGATGGGATCCACAAGACTACTCAGATATACAATCTACCCACCACTCAATGTATTTTTTTTGAATTTTTAAAAATGTTTATTTATTTTTAAGAGAGAGAAAGTGCGACTGGGGGAGAGGCAGAGAGAGAGGGAAACACAGAATATGAAGGAGGTTCTGAGCTGTCAGCACAGAGCCTGACTTGGGGCTCGAACTCACTAACTGTGAAATCATGACCTGAGCTGAAGTCAGATGCTTAACCCAACTGAGCCACCCAGGTGCCCCCACCACTCAATGTATTTTTTTAAAAATTCTTTCCCCGGGTAAATTTTGACAACCCTAAACTCTATACATAATTGAGTATCCCTTCATGGAATTGCCTTCAATAAATTCCATTTAAATTTTTTATTTCTCAAAGGTTACTAAAAGAAACTTTGTGATATTTACCACAACATTCTCTAAATGAGGAAAAAAATCTTTAAAAGTAATGTCCCTTACATCATCCCTCACATTCTATACAAAATTTCATGAGACAAATATTTTTGAGGATTGGATAAAAAAAAAAAAAAAACATTATTTATCCTAATAAACCAATATATACTTCTTCCTTTTGCTAATGACAGCAAATGATTGTTTCTCTTTCTGCTGACAGCTAGGAACCTCAAAGACAAATCTGAAATTCAATCACAGTATCAATCTATACTTCCAAAATTTTAATTCTTACCCCCACTCTTGATTACTTAATTTTGTAGTTTTTGCTTCATTATTTTATTTTTAATATTAGCATTACTTAAACTGCATATAATTTAAGTGAGTTGACTGAATCCAGTTTGGAAGCAGATGAGGTACAGAGATATAACTAAATCACTAAGTCAAAGTACACTCTCCTGACCCTCTAAAATGATCAAGATAAACTTTTAAAACACTTTGTGGTAAGCTGTCCAAAATAAATGGCAGAGTTTTTTCCATCAGTAACACTATACCTAACAGGCTTAGAGGTGAAGGGCAAAGACATAGGTAGTGACTCTGACATGTTGGATACACTACCATGTGCCTATTCAATCATTCAATAAATCAAATAAATCTACACTTACTGAGTGGCCACGATGTGCTAGATGTGGTCCCAAGGTTGACAATGATCAAAGTTAGTTATCAATATATATTATAAATCTGAACACACATGAGAAATGTACTCAAGTGGTTTTGTAGCTTTGTTACTTTGCTATGAAAAATCACTGGTTTACTGGAGAGATAGAACAAAAAGGGAAGAATTACCAATTTAAAATAATTTCTGGTACGTGGATATGTTTTTAAAAAAGGAAGAAAATACTGGGATGAGTAATAAGTTACTCAAGAATTTCAATGAAATAACTTTTAAGCTTCAAAAATAAGTTTCATGCATTATCTCCTAAAAATTGAATCTATAATTAAAACTTATTTCGGGTGCCTGGGTGGCTCAGTTGGTTAGGCGCTGACTTCCGCTCAGGTCATGATCTCACAGTTCGTGAGTTTGAGCCCCACATCGGGCTCTGTGCTGACAGCTCAGAACCTGGAGCCTGTTTTAGATCCTGTGTGTCCCTCTCTTTCTGCCCCTCCTCCGCTTGCACTCTGTCTCTCTCTCAAAAATAAAATATACGTCAAAAAATTTAAAAAAATATTTCATATGTTGGCATCTTTAAAATGTATTATTCATTGCTGACTTTATATTCTATATAATATGTTACTGGTGTCCTTAGAGTAATACTTGGAAAATTTCTATACCAGTTACTTAAGTATTACCTCTGTTGTCGTTCCTAACAAAAACAAAAAAATTTTAATTCTACCTTCTTTATATTCTATTAAGAAAAGAGTATACTAAGGGGCTCCTGGGTGGCTCAGTAGGTTAAGTGTCTGACTCTTGGTTTCAGCTCAGGTCACGGTCTCATGTCTTGTGAGTTTGATCCCTGCATTGGGATCAAGAGCCTACTTGGGATGCTCTTTCTCCCTCTATCTCTGCTCATGTTCTCTCTCTCTCTCAAAATGAATAAAATAAACATTAAACAATTTTTTTTAAAGAAAAGAAGTAAAGGGAATGCAACCCTCGTGGTAAGAGAAGCTTTGTGACAGGAAGGTACCAGCGCAAGCTTTCAGTCCCATTCACCTGAATGACCATCCTTCCATTTCCTTTTTCACCTCCTTTGTTTCTGTTTTGTATATGGGTTGGCCACAATCCTCATTTGGCACCCTCATTTGCAGAGGCTAGAAAACAAGACTGAAGAAGTGAACCTTCTCCAGTGCCATTACTTCTCCCCCATCTCAGTTCTCCACATTTACCCACGCTGAATTTTTTTCAAGAGTGAAACTAAGGGGAAATAAATGAAAGCTAAAACTGGAAAGTAAAAATAAAATACAGTAAGATGAAATGGTAAGAATGGCAAATAAGACACTGACTTCTTCTAAATATTTAGTTTATATTTAGAAATAGTTCTATCTAAAGGAAGGTTTGTTTTTGTTGGAAGGAGAGAAAGATGGAAATTGTTTCCTTTTAAAGAAAGATCCTTACAGACCATCTGGTATAAACTAGTGGAGAGTTTCAAAAACAATTCTTCTTTCTTCTTAATTCACAGATTTTGTCAGAGCACCTTTTTAAAAAGGGAAAGTCATCCAAAGGCATTTTCTCTAAATTAGAGTTATAGGCTGGAGGTTTTCCAGTTAGAATTATAGACTAGAGGCTTTCTTTATCAAAGCCAGCTCTATAAAGGAACAACTGAAATTTTATCAAACAATTAACAGATGGAAAGTTTAAAGAAGTAGTGAACAAAGCAGACACTGGGACCTCTACTTGCACTAAATCAGAGACAGTCATCCGCAGCTCTCCAAGTGGCGCCCATGAAATCTTACCTATCTACGTGGAGATTAGGAGTTGGCTTAAAAGCCACAGCAGCTTCCCCTTGGTCCAGATGGGGCATTCTTGTGTACATGTTATTGAATGCATACCCATCAGGTGGAGGATACTCTGATACACTGGACTGCTGAAAGACAGAGAAACAGAGATTAAAGAATTGCTAAGACTATTTGAATGACCACTGACGTCAGTGAACAAAACCCTCCACTATAATATGATCAGTTTCATTTTCAAGTGATTGGCCATTACTAACAAATTATGAAATGGGGTTGGTACATTTTTTTTTTAATCAAAGACCTATTTATAACAGGAAAAGTCATTAGTACAAAAGCTATATGTTAACTCTGAAAATAGCCGGGTATGCAAGTAATACATTCTTTCCTTAGGAATTCCATTGAAGGTGATTTTGGTATTAGATAGATGTTAACAATTTATATAAAATGAAATTGGTTTAAAAACAAGAATAAAACTCTTCCCCCTTGCTCTCTAAGTTTAAGGAACAGACCTTTACTACTCTAACAAAAAAATGTCACATGAAAATCATCTAAACTCTGTGTATTAAAATTATACCCCCTCTCATTTTTTTAAATGTACACAGTCCCTATTTTTTTTTAAATGGCAGCACTATTACCAGATTTACTACTGAGGAAAATACAGAAAGGCAGAAACATACTGATCTTGAGAGTCAGTAGTCCAGGGTAAGATAATGATGGGAATAATTTCTTTTTATGTTTAACACAATTCTGACATGAGCCTACTAGGTGCTACCAGGAGGGGGAGCTGAGGTCTGTGGGTCCCAAGGAGCACCATAGTTTTAAAGCTATGAGGAAAAAACAAAGAAACAAAGACCAAAAAAAAAAAAAAAAAAAAAAGTACATAAAGTACGTAAAGATTTTTAACTGTTTCTTTATGTGAAATGAGTATGGGACACATACAATAGACCCTGAAGCAATGGAAGTCCTTGGCTATTGAAAGTGTTTGTGAACTCACTGGGGCAGAATATTTGAAACTGGAAATGTCTTAGAAAAGTGTTAGATACATGTTTACTATAGTTCATTCTAATGACAGAGTTCGTTGGAGTACGGATAAACACAGTGTGGGTAGGGTTTCTTCAGTGGACAAGTGTGGATGTCAAAAAAACTCACACTATATTACTCCTCTGGAATATATTTCACTGGAATACACTGCACTTAACACAAAGAAAAAATTCTCACCATTTAAATACCTTAGCTTAAATCATCAACAAAACGAAAAGGCAACTTACAAACTCAGAGAAAACATTTGCAAATCATGTATCTGATAAAGACTGAAAATCCAAACTATATAAAGAACTCATAGCTCAAGAGCAAAAACAAAAACAAAAAAACCCAACCAACCAACCAACCAACCAACCAAACACAAACAAAGAAAAACCCAGTCCAAATAAAAAATGGGTGGAGCAACTGAACAGACATCCTTCCAGACATCCTTTGGCATACAAATGGCCAAAAGGTACATGAAAAGGTGCTCAACATCTCTAACCATCCAGGAAATGTAAATCAAAATCATAATGACATGTCACCTCACACCTGTTAGGGTGAGTATCATCAAAAAGACGAGATAACAAGTACTGGTGAGGATGTGGGAAAAAAAGGAAATCCCTGTACACTATTGGTGGGAATGTAAATTGGGGCAGCTGCTATGAAAAACAGTATGGAGGTTCCTCAAAAAATGAGAAATGTTCAGTAGTTTCACTACTGGGTATAATACTAAAGGAAATGAAATTAGGAACTTGAAGAGATATCTGCATCCCCATGTTCACTGCAGCATTGTTCACAATAGGGAAGCAACCTAAATGCCCATTAACAGATGAATGGATAATGTGGTATAAATATACAATGGAGTATTATTCAGCCATGAGAATAATGCTGTGTGTAACAACATGGATGGACTTTGAAAGCATTCTGCTAAGTGAAATAAGCCAAACACAAAAAGACAA
The DNA here is from genome assembly GCF_018350215.1 of Panthera leo. Classification (NCBI taxonomy): domain Eukaryota; kingdom Metazoa; phylum Chordata; class Mammalia; order Carnivora; family Felidae; genus Panthera; species Panthera leo. The sequence goes on from NC_056685.1 coordinate 48,775,508, forward strand.
ATACGACATGATAGCACTTATATGTGAAATTTACACAAAGAAAAACCAAAGTCAAATTCATGGAAACAGAGTAGAAAAACGGGTACCAAGGGCTGGGGAAATAGGAAGAATTTGGTAAAAGGGCAGAAACTCACAGCTGTAAATGAGTGAAATCTGAAGATATAATGTAATGGTGAATATAGCTGAGAACACTATAGTGTATAATTGAAATTTTCTAAGAGAGTAGAACTTAAATGTTCTCACCAAAAGAAAAAAAAAAGACAAATATGTGAGGTAGATGTGTCAATGTGTTAATTAACTAGACAGGGGGATCCTTTCACAATGTGTATCAAATCACCAGATGAACACCTTAAATATCTTAGGATTTCCAATTATATACCTCAATAAGGCTGAAATTAAAAATAAAATAAATAGCTTAATTAAGTTGGTTTCTCATTTCCCTGGTTGAGAGCAGAGGCATCAGATGGTTAGGCAGCTTTTTATTAAAGGCTGTTATAAAGGGCGGAGTGCAAGAACCCGGTAGAATCACCTTCACCTTTGGCTAACTTTGAACAGAACAGAGTGAGGGCAGCCAGTATGAGATCACTGGGTCCTAAGAGTGACTGGGAATATTGGGAGGGAGGAGAGAATGATGACAAATGACTAACTGTGATGACTACATACACAGCCTTGTCTAGGGCTGTTGCTGGTTCAGAGGAAGTAAAGAAGTTGAGTATTGCTACCCACATTTGACACCCCACGTCACCTATGCCTTTCGATTCTAAACAAAACCACCAGATCTTGAATCATCCAAGTCTTGTCCTGAGTGCATTTATTTTAGTAGCAATAAAGTATAATAAAGTTTCTCTTCTAAGGATGATTGCATTTTTTATGTATTTTAAATCACCATTACTCGGCCTCTTTTCCAACAAATTCTTAAGGCATCAATTCCCCTAGAACAGCTAGCAGGCGCTTTTCATTTCATTTTTTTAAAACCTCGGAATAAGTACTTAAGCCATAAAATGGCAAATAGTTTACAACAGGAAAATGATAACTCATTATAAGGAAAGATTCTCAATAATTCTTCCTTTAAAATTACTTATTCAGTGAGAGTAGACAACTTTGACACTGGGAGCCCAGAACACATTACTCTCCCTTTAAATACACAAATTGAAAAAGAACTCACAGAAGTGAATTTCTGAGGCATGTATTATTAAGTGGATGTATTTTCTTATTTAAGATATAAAGACTGTAAGCTAGAAATTTCTGTGATTTGAAAAGAGTCAGCTGTAACTATAGCAGCAACACGTGTATCATAATTTCCTGTTTGATTACATCTTTTTTTCCCTCTAGAAAAGTCACCCTCTATGAGGAAAGGAAATCCACAGTGATGAGGTCTGAACTATAAAATCCTCATCACCATCCATCAGGATGAGGTCTGGAGAGGGATGTGTGCCTGCCGACCAAGGCAAAGGGCTGTGAGGTCATCTTCTTAATCCCTCGTTTAGAAGGACAGGCAGTTATAGACTCTACCCTTAGTGTGCCAGAGGAAAAAACAATTACATTAGGAAAAAACATATCTTCAAAGCAGTACATGTGCTTTTTTAAAGTTCTGGAATTTAATCAATCTTTTATAATATTATGGTTATTGTTCAAGGGAATGATTTTTTAAAAATTTAATTTATGTAAGTGTTTTTCCTTAAAAGTGAAGATTTACTCCAGTTTGCTAATCATTCCTTCCTATCATGTTTGCTATGAATACCCACAGCAGTCTGAGAAAATTTATCGACGGAATTAAATAAAGGAAACAAACAGGACCTCAAGGGGCATCTAGTCATCATTTACTGTTTCTTCTCCAAATAGACCTCATTCACCTAATTCCTCAGGTTCTGATCACCCTGTTTGGTTTGCTTCAGCTTTAAGCAATGTTTAATTTTCTGACGGAACAAGAAGAATCACAGAAAAGTCATTTTTAAGAGATGTGAAGGGATAACATAGCCAATTTCAATCCCCCCATTGGCTCCCAAAATAGGTTATTACTCCAAAGCTTACTAAATACTTGAAAGGTACAGTAAATTTTGTGATTCTTCTCAAGGTATGATACTGTTAGAAATGCTCATTTGAGCCTGGGGAATGAATCCAGGAGAAGCTCTGGCCTTCTAGCCAGGCTGAGAGGGCTCCAGGGTTTAGAACTAAATGAAAGGAAGGAAGGAAGGAAGGAAGGAAGGAAGGAAGGAAGGAAGGAAGACAGGGAGGGAGGGGGAAGAGGGACAGGAGGGAGGAAAGAGAGGGGAGGGAGGGACAGAGGAGGAAACAAATGGGACATTTGGGAAAAAGCTGCTTGGGACAGGTTAGGAGACCTAGGTCCAGGGAGCTGCCTTTCTAAAATTTTTATTTAATGTTTACTCATTTTTGAGACAGAGACAGAGAGACAGAGTATGAGCAGGGGAGGGGCATAAAGAGAGGGAGACACAGAATCTGAAGCAGGCTCCAGGCTCTGAGCTGTCGGTACAAAGCCCAACACGGGGCTCGAACTCACTGACAGATCATGACCTGAGCTGAAGTCAGACGCTTAATCGCTTAACAAACTGAGACACCCAGGCGCCCCAGGGAGCTGTCTTAAGGGTATGATAATGGATGAGAAAACAAGAACAAGCCAACAGGCAACAGGGTGATTCCCTGACAAGGAGAGAAGCTAGGCACTCAAAAATTGAGACTGGCTCACCAGGACACTGGCAGGGTGATGGCTGGCAGGCTGTGGAAGAATGATATGGGGGGCGGGGGGGGGGGTGTCTTGGGCTTCACAGGGAAACAGAGCAACTGTCACAACAACGATAAAAAGCTGAGAGGTAACTAAGGGCAGCAGGACATTTAAGTCATTAGTTCTAGAACAATCTTCAGATCAATAAAACTAGAACTCACAATCAGAATTAGAAGAGAATGCACAGATTACTGCACTTTCTACAAAAAGTGATGTTAAAAACTTTACCTCTGTGGATAATCTTTTTGTCTCTTGTTTGCGCTGATGTTCTGCTACATTTGCCACAGACTCAGCCAGCTGATAAAGATCTTGTTCCATCGGTGCTCCCATGAAGTTCAGCATTGGGGGCTCCCAACCGTTGCGGAACCGTGGAACATATGGTGGAATAAATTGTTCTTTTGGCCACTCTGCTCTGTAGAGGGACATTAAGGCATAAAATTAAGAAATGTATCCATGTTCAAAATTACTTTCAACAAGGTTAGCCACAAAAAAACAAAATAAAATGATTTGGGCTCCTGGATGGCTCAGTCGAGCTGGACTTCAGCTCAGGTCATGTCTCTTGGTCTGTGAGTTCGAGCCCCGCATCGGGCTCTGTGCAGAAAGCCCAGAGTCTGGAGCCTGCTTCGGATTCTGTGTCTCCCTCTCTCTCTGCCCCTCCCCAGCCTCTGCTCTGTCTCTCTCTCTCTCTCAAAAATAAACATTTTTTCTCTCAAAAACCAACAAACAAAAACAAAGCATACGTAATCTGCCCTCTCTGCACACATAAAGGGAAAAGGAACATGCTTATGCCAGATTGTAATGCCAACAAAATGAAGATTGAATTTTGCTTCACAATCTGTTTTTTCACATTGCCTCCATTCTCCATTCATTCATCTTCGTAACATGGATATAGGTTTTGAAAAACTGGAAAGGGAGTGTGAGGCTAGAAGCGTTGAAAGTATTTAGAACATGAACTTCTCTTGCATCTAAAGTAGATTCAGATTCTCATCTTTCCCTTCCCTTCCCTCTCATCATCATAACCAACCCTCCTGGTGTCAGACATATCTTTCTAAAAAGAAATAACAGAGAATGTTCTGAATGTTTATGCTTTATAAAGGAATAAGTCCTCTAAATGAAACATTACCAATTTTATAAATTAAATTTATCAGCTAGTCTTTAATCAGTGAAATCAAGTTAGGACTAATCTGGAACAGTAATCATTACCCATTCATTATTTAATGACTCTGAGTGAGACTTACTTCTACAAGCTCCTAATCACTCATGAACCACAAAAACACCTGGGACAGAAATTATAGGTTCATTTCTGCTCCACTGTGTTGTTTTATCTCTCACAAGTGAAAGATTAATTCTTCAGGTTATATTTCTCCTATGATAAAATGAGCCATTTATTCAGATTATTAAGTACCTTCATAATTTTTTTATCTTTATGAGTTTTTAAATCAGTATATTCTTTTCCTAATACTCTTAACAATTAGGATTTGAAATGACCGTTTCTCATGTCAAGAGCTAACAGTGTATTTTCTTTTGATGTAGTTTTTCCAATGGTCATTCATTTTCTCATTGTGAGGTACGACCCAAAACCGAGAAATTTAAAAATCTAGGCTATTTTTGTACTATGAGATCTGATTAATTTAGTAAGTTTCATGTGAAAATATTAAAAGATCCCACCTAGACTTATCAAAAGATCATAACCTACAAATATCTAATGGATTTAAGAAATCTGTTTAACCAAGTTTTTACATAGTATGATATACAAATAGTATGATATATTAATATACAAATAATAAAAATAAATTTAAATAATGCTTTCAATATAAAAGTAACAACTATAGTGCTTTTAAAGAATTTTTTGCTTGGTAAACCATTCAATATGTAAGCCATATTCCAACACAAGCTGTTGCCAAAGTGTAAAATACAAGTGGGGACAGTTTATATGTGTTTCCACAAAAGAAACAGAAGAGAGAAAGTATGAATTGATCCATCGCTTTTAGGCTAGTCCATTCAAAAGCATTAGGAAGAAAAGCTTCTAAATGACCACCTGAATGGCTTATTCTAAGTAGTGAGAGCAATAAAATGATTTGGATAAGAAAGGCAAAAATTATTTATTCAATGTCATAAAATGAGAAAGTTTTATACCTTGCTTTGCTCAGAAAAACTTTAATACTGCAATGATAAATGATGAAATCTTAATGATCTGTCTTCCACAATCACTTTATTGACAAGATACAATTTTTAAAATGATCCCCTCCTTCTTTCCACCCAGAGAAGGATCTTGTCTTTCCTAAGCTCAACTACCAGACTGATCTTTCTAAAACACGGATGTGATTACGTCACACTCCTATTCACAAAGCTAGTGGTTCTCTGCAGCCTATACAATCTTCTCCAACTCCGTAGCATGGCAGGGGGAGCCCTCATAGCCCACCTGTTCATTTCCATGTGGCTCATTTAACACCATTTTCTCCTCTCCCCCTTTCCACAAGCACCTGCTACCCAAAGTTTATATGTCAGCTAAACCCATATTCATTCTCCATTCTCTTGACTTCCTGCTTCATGCCCTCATTTGTGTTTCTCTATTAGAAAAACCCCTTCCCAATTATGTATTCGTGGAAATCCTACTCATCCTACTGAGAGGCAGCATAGCAAAATAATTATGGACATCAACTCCAAAGCCAGACTGCCTGAATACAAATGGCAGATCTGCCACTTAAGAGTTATATGGCTTTGAGCAAATTACTTAACCACTCTATGCCTCAGTTTCCTTATCTGTAAAATAGTGACAACATAGTACTTACATAAAGTTCATGGAAGACTGTTTAGCAAACCCTATATGTATGGTGTGTACATATATATTCCACAATATGTGACTATTATTATCTATTGATTTAAATGCCAGCCCTCTCTGAAAGCTAACTACCCTCCTCTTTAAATCCTCCTCCTGATGGTTCCACCTTGCCAAACAACAGCAGTTTATGTGTCACTCCTGGTACTTAACATGCCTTATATTGTGCATACTTTATATCTTTTCCACTAAACTAGTTTTTGAAGGGTTTAGGCTTTTTCTCTGTAATGCCTGGTCCTTCATAAGTAGAAGGCTAAAAATATGTCTCATTAGATTCATGTAATAACAAAGAACAACACTTAAAGTATTATAGGTATTAAACTCATACACTTACCTGGCTTTCATCCAAGTTTCTCCCAGTGACACCCAAAGCTGCCTTTCATCAGCGTTGACAGTATAATTTAAGAAATCAATTGTGTCCTTAGTCAACAGGGGGCTGAGTACTGAACTGGCTAGTTCAGGACCTCCTGTTGCCTGCACCACCTAAAATGACAATAAATCATTTTTTAGCAAGAAGATGGTGATTACTTGTATATTTTCAAAATATGTAAAATCTATGCCCAAAACAAGCACTGTTTTCATATACTCAAATTTTGACATTGTGCAGTGTACTACTGAATGAAAAACAGTTTGTTAAGTCAACTTGCCCAGGCTAATAGTGCCTAATAATCTAGAATGAAAAGTTAATAGTTTAACGACTTTCACAGGATCTGTCTATTGGCTGCACAGGACTGTATTTTCCCTGGAAAATACTAATGGCTATCCAGAGAATTCTAAGTCAGGTGGTTTAACTATCTGCTTTTTGCTTTAAAAAAAAAAAAGTACATGTATCTTTCCTGGCAAATCTATTATGCCCAACTTGAAAAATACGGTTCTATAAAGGAATACTCTAGAGAGAAATAAGTCTCAAGTTAACAGCCTATGGCTGTGCCTATAAAGACATACAAAAATAAAAGGATCCGGAGAGAAAAGTGAGAGAAGAATGAGAACTGGTACTCTGAATCTATGACAGCTTTTCCCAGAATCTAATTCTAGGAAACTGTCCTGATTTAAAATGGATAATTTAATGACTAGCAGAAACAAATAAACAGGTGCAACTCTCTGATAAACAAAATGATGATAAGTGTATGTCTGGAAACTGCTCCAGATTGACTTCTCAGAGGCTATTTCCTGGCTAAAGAATGGTAGTTATCTCCTAGAGCAGAAACCAGAGCCCTTTTATAAAAATTTCACTTTCCCAGAGATATGGCACAAGTAAAAAGGGATTTTTTTTGAATGGCTTCAGACCAAGAGTCAGTTTCTCCCCAGTCATCCAAGTGCCCTGAGCATGCCATGCTATCGTATACCTCTGTGTATCTGCACATGTTTCTTCCCAGTTCCCCATGAGGCCCTTAATTCATCACTCAGAACTCTACTCCAGTACCACCTCTTCCAGGAAGCCCTTCTTAACCCAACAGCATAGCTCTGAGGCACCTCACTGTCCCCAAAACAATTTATATGTATTAGCAACATATTACATTTTAACTTATGGCTTATTCTTCAGTTTTCCCTCCCGTGAGGACTAGGACCAAATGAACTGCAGAAAACACAGTGTTGGAGGGATGAATGAGAATCAGTGAAAGATCAAAGATAAGGAGGGACATTGGCTCTTACTTGAGAACAAAACCCACTCTGACTGTTTGGCATGTAATTTTCTTACTTCCAAGTCCTATAAGCACTTCTAGTAAATGTGTAGGGATGATTAAGAAGGAAAAGTTAAGGAGTAAAATCTAAGAGTAAAGGAATTTTTAAATCTTTGGTTTCACAGAGGGAGGAGGGAATGAAACAAAAGAAATGTAAATAAAAAGCTGCAAGACATAGTTCCCTCTGGAGAACGGATGTCAGGCAGGTTTGCATGTATGTGTGCTGTAGGTAAGCTTGTGTGCAGATGCTGGGGGCAGGCAGCAGGTTTTTCAAGCTTTAAAGCCATTCAATTTTGTGTGGCTGGAAGTAGGCTCTTTATGAACGTTCCTTCCCAAGTTTCTTATCCAAGTAATACATCTGGATCTCTGTAGGCAGAACATTAAAAGAGCAACAGACATATTTTGATCAGAGACACCATTAATAAGGAGTCATTTTTGATGAAAAACAAAGATAAAATACATCATATTTTCAGATACATAGCCTGATCGCAAAGGCTAATTTCTACATGTTAGGGAAACCAGTCCTATTATCTTATAGTTCTCCTCTATGTAATGACTACGCAATTACTTACAATGTGTGAAAGAGTTTGAAAGAATGAGAAGGTGGCAAAAAACTGCTCTATAACCAACACTTCCTAATACGCAAACTAAGACAGTATCAAATGTGTTAAAGAATAAGGAATATAGGGGCACCTGGGTGGCTCAGTAGGTTAAGCATTCGATTCTTGATTTTGGCTCAGATCATGACCTCGCAGTTTATGAGTTTGAGCCTGGTGTCAGGATCTGCACTAATAGTGCTTGGGATTCTCTGTGTCCCTCTCTCTCTGCCCCTCCCCAACTCATACACGTGTGCACGCACCTCCCCCCCACACACACTCTCTGTCTCTCAAAAATAAATAAATATTTTTAAAAAGGAGTGAGGAATATAAATTTTGTTAATGAGCTAGTCTGGGCTTCTTTGCATGTGAATGGCCTTGATCTAATTTTTAAAAGAGCTTATATAGCAAGAATTATTCCAGACAAGTAGAAATTTGATGTTCTATATATAGCAACAACATATGGGAGCATTCATAAATTATTGATGTAGCCTTGGACTTTCATCTTCTAATCTTTTATTGCCCAGTTCTGACATTTATGCTGATAATGTTACTTTCCTATGTTTGTAAAGCAATATTCACTTCATATTCTACTTCAGGTCTTGTCTAGTTGCCCTTGAGGAAAGGATAAGATTTATTATTCCTTTTTGTAACTTGGATTTTGTTTTTCTCATTTTTTTTCTGATAATCAAGTAAAAGCTATGAAAAATGCATTTGAATTTGCTCCATTTTTGATAAATATTAAAGAACTCAAACCATAATGTCCATATGCCCTAAACCAAAATTAAGCTTATTGGCTTCATATAGTTCTTACTCTTTAAAAAACAGCCATAGAAATAATAACACCAAATAATCACACACTACTAACAATTATCATTACTGCTATTGTCATTCTGTTCTCTATTGTCTGCCCTTCTGACAGGGAAAGCCATTCACAACCACTCCACCTGTGCCTGCCTTAGCCCAGAAAACAGGAAACTCTGTCCTCCTGGAAGTATTTAAAACAGATTCTGCCTTCTTTTTACTCCTTGCTCACTTGTCCTCCCACAAAACGGGAATGACCTAGCTAATTGGAGGAATTGTAGAAAAGAGTGATTTGTAGCCCAGTCTCTTTTCATATCTGTCTGTATGTGGGGCCAACAATTGTTCTGCCTGCTTTCTGTCGCCATGCTTTCCCTAAGCCCCAGCACTTTTTTTGTGTACTCTTAAATATTCCAGTGAATTCTCCTAGCTGTCCTGTAGGACAAGACGGCTCTACATAAAGTCAGCTTGGAACAATTGCTATTACACTATTTGCAAGTGTAAGAAATATAAAATAGGAAGGGAAGTATATTATCATACCATATAAGGAAAGAACATACCTGGATACTGAAAATTCAGAAAATGAAGATGTGTATCTTGGATCCTGGCCTATGACACAAGGGTATATAACCTTTTGCTGGATAAGCTCATAGGAAAGTCCAACTCCTCTACAAAGGGAATTGTTTCCAACACACCCTTCTTTTTAGCTTCAAAAATTATACCTTAAGTGAGGGGGGTGGCCTGGGTGGCTCAGTCGGTTAAGCTTCTGACTTCAGCTCAGGTCATGATCTCATGGTCTGTGAGTTCAGGCCCCGTGTCAGGCTCTGTGCTAACAGCTCAGAGCCTAGAGCCTGGAGCCTGCTTCGGATTCTGTGTCTCCCTCTTTCTCTACCCCTCCCCCACTCTCACTCTGTCTCTCTCTCTCTCTCTCTCAAAAATAAATAAACATTAACAAAAATTTTTTTAATTATACCTTATATAAAAATATACCTGTATGAGAAGGGAGTTTTCTGGGGAGAAAAAAATTGTACTACCTGCCTGTCACTCTACCTGACATATAGTGGGCAATGTAAGGACTACTAATTATTCCCTAGTGTCCACTCTCTTCTGCCATCTAGAAAGAGAAGCCCCTACGTTTTGGATGAACCAACACAGATGGAGACTATATTACTCTGGTGTTCGGTGTGGCTATATGAGAACATTCAGGCCAACTGGACAAAGGCAGAAATTATCTGTTTAATTTCAGAGTCACTTCCTTAAAGACAAATCATCTTTCTTTGCCTTTGTACAGCTGTAACAAGAACGTGGAGGTAAAATCAGCTTCCACCACACAGATATCTGACACGGTTGTTCAATTCTTCCTCTTGGAAACATTTTCTTCATTTGGCTTCCAGAACACCATAATATTCTTATTTTTCTTTTCCCGACTTAACTGCTTTTTCTCAAATCTTTGTTGGCTCTTTCCATTCTCCTCACACTGAAACTGCAGCCAGTCCTTACCCCTCTTCTTTATTTGTAACTACTACCTTGGTAGTAGTCTCTGTCTTACCTATTGTTTTCTACATCTTGGTTAATAATTAGGCCATCTCTTCACTCATAGGCCAAACTTTGGAGATACGCTTGGCTGTTGCACAGCATATCCTATCTACCAGAAAGTGTTGCTTCTATGGTTTACACCCAGAATCGGGCTTCTTACGATCTCTAATGCTACTTGATCCAAACACCGTCATCTCCAATCTGGATTATTCTAATAACCATTCCAGTCCCTTCTTCCGCCAGATCTCCAAGTATTACAGCCAGAAGAATCCTTTTGGCGAAAACCTTCCAAAGTGTACAAGATTTCACAATCACCTACAAGGACCAACAAAATATGGCCTTCCGTTTCTTTGCTAACCTCATTTCCTAATTAAGATCTCCCTCATTCTGTTCCGGTCACAACACTTATTTATTCCAAGAGCACAATTTGCAATTACCACCCCAGAGCATTTACAATAGCTGCTCTCTACCTGGAATTCTCTTCTTTCAGAAATCCACATGACTCATTCCTCACTGCATTTGCTCAAATGACACCTTCTCACCTTAACCAACCCTATTCGGAAAGGGTACTACTCCAGCTCACACACTCATGTGCGCACTTGCATGAGCACGCACCTGAAATGCTCCCTGTTCTCTGTCCCTACTGCATTTTTTCAAGTAACATTTATTTTTAGCAAAATGCATTATTTATGCATGTATTTAGATTAACAATTGCCCCTCCATACTACAATATACGTTCCAAGAGGGTAAAAATTTATGTCTGTTTTGTTCCTGATAAGCTACGAATAATACGAAGCACACAGCAGGCTCTCAATATTTGTGAATACATAAATACATGAGCAAAACCTTCCATCCAGTACCAGCGCCTCCTCATGTCTAGCCTATTTTGGGAGAAAGAGAAAAGCTTTTATATTATTATAGCCATTTCTATTATATACTAGTGTACATTGCAACACCAGCATCCGATAAATCTTTCTTTTCATTTCCCTAGCGCTGTCACAGACATCAGTTTCCTCAACTGTAAAATAAGGTGTTTGAACTAGATGATTTCTAAGGTTCTTTCAAACTCTCAAATTGCACATTCTTGATACGTGCATAGATGCCAAGGGAAATAGAATCCATGCAAGGTGATGAAGAAAAACTGTCTAGGTAACTCCAGCCAGGCACATGGGGTTGAAAAACGTACTAAGAGTAATTCCTTTCTTATATTAACAAAGCCTTACCATATTTAATGGAGTAAATAAAAAATGAACCAAATCTGCAGCACTCGGATTCTGGATATGAGACTTCAGTTTGGCCTGTAGCATTAAGAAACCAGACAAACAGATTACTATGATGTAATCAAGCAAAAAACAGACACTCATGAAGGTCCAACACAGACTCAGAGGAAGAGTTCTTTACTACTACTTTCACTTTTAGTGTATTAATCAGCCTAGGTAAGTCAGATTAGGGGAATTTAGTTTTTAAAAAGTTAGGAATCATTCCTTTTTGATAATTCGCTTAGATACATAGGTTTTACTAGCTATTGTCCTAATTAAAGAAAAATCAAGACACACATACCAAAAAACCCACAGGAAAAAGCTTATCTCTTAATTTAATCAATAACATCCTGGCTAGGCTTTGATTTCTTTCATTTGTTTCTTTTAGTTATATATAAATAAATTTCACCTACCAGAAGGTTAAATCCATGTTTAAACTTTTGTAAACAGTCAATAAATTCATCAGGAGGAGGAGGTTTTGCCCGCAGAGTTAAAACGCCCTCTAAAAGAAATAAATGGGAAGAGGGACAGATGAAAGCAAAGTTCTAAGAAAATACATTAAATGAAAAAGTAGAAGAACACATTTGCGTCTATAAAATTTGATGATCATACCAGATACCACGCTGTGTAGCTACTCTACCACATGTCATAGACTAACTGCAACAAACTAAGATGATCCGACATTTGAAATGGATTCTTCTATCCTTAGGCACTACCAATTACTCATCAATTCCATAAACGTATACTGTAGCCTTTTTATGTCCCAGTTACTGTGCTTATCATTGCAAAGACTATAAAAATGTATAAGTTATGGGGCCTCCGGGGGGCTCAGTGGTTAAGCATCTGACTCTTGATTTTGGTTCCGGTCGATTTCACGGTCATGAGACTGAGCCCCTCCCTCATCAGGCTCTGTACTGAGCATGGAGCCTGGTTAGGATTCTCTCTCTCCCTCAGCCCCTTTCCCCACTGCTCTCTCTCAAAATAAATAAATATTTTTTTTTTAAATGTGTAAGTTATAGGCCCCACTCTGTAGGGCCTTAAAATCTAATGGAAGACATGAATCAGATAAGTAACAAAGATACACCAATGAAGTACTATAGAAAGAGACTGCACCTGGTTGGGAATTGGGAGGATGTACACCTAAAAGATGTTTCACAGGGAAAGTAGCCTTTAAGATGAGATTTGGAAAGTCTGTTACATGGCAATTTGGTAAGAAAATGTCATGGTTGGATAAAAACAGCATAAGTAAAAAACATGAAAAAAGGAAATCGTATGTACATGAAACAACAAACTAAAACAAAGAAACACGAGGATGGAAAAGTAGATCAAGGTTAGATTATGGGTGACCTTGACTGCCAAGGGAAGGAGTAGACTTAACAGAACATGGAATTAACATGCTTTTCAGAAGAACAAAGTGACCGCCTTAGAGCTTTAAGACAACTGTCCTCCCAGAATAAAAAACTGGAGGCTTGAAGACTACTTAGAGAGCTGGGTAAAAACGATCACAGTTTGAAGCAGACACTAGTTATGAAAATGAAAACAACTGGATATAAAACACAGTGAAGGAGCATGTGGGTTGCTCAACCGGTTAAGCATCGACTCTTGATTTTGGCTCAGGTCATGATCTCATGGTTTGTGAGATCAAGACACATGTCAGGCTCGCCGTTGAGCATGGAGCCTGCTTAGGATTCTCTCTCTGTCCCTCTGCCCCTCTCCCCTGTTCACACACTCTCTCTCCCAAAAAGAAAAAAAACAAAAACAAAGGAACAAAAAAAACCCCAACTCATTGAAAAAATAATATTGATGTTGGCTGTAAGCTAGAGAATGAAATCATACAAGAATCTGTGGTCTAGAATCTGGGTGACCAAAAGGACAGAACACACTTCATAAAGAATACAGCAGGAATAAGAGGTGTGAGACATAAGGAAGCAATAATACTTAATCTCAGAATATAAGGAAGTGACGTATATATCCAGATATACACATCTGGAAGACAAGTCTACAGGTCACATGCTTATGATATAGACATGAGCTAGAGAAAGACTGGAAAGTCATGTGTCATGAAAGGGATATTTATTTACTATTCTTTTATGTATTTCATTATGTTCTACAATTGCAAGCTTATATATTTTGAAGCCATTTTAAATAGCTAACTACAGCATACTCAAAAACTGCTTGTATGTGACCTGAACATATTGTTTGGGAGTTCTGTGATTAAAAAAAAAAATCAAATCCACTGACATTTGCAACTATATTAATGAGAAAAATCAATCCTTCTAACAAAATAATGAGGTTCTATATTTACAATAAAATACATCCAATTATGGGAAGAACAGAGCTATGACTTTAGCAGACATTAATTTTGCAGTCACTAATTAAAACTATAAACAGATGGTCACCAGCTGCACCTCAGAGCCTCTGTGATTTAGGTGAAGTATCCTAGACTCTTTCCTTACCATAGCCAACTTCGAACCAAAATGGACTTTTCCCTGGGCTCATCTTAGTCTCTGCCTAACTTCCAGGTGCTATCCCAAAATAAAAAAAGGGACCTTGGCCCACTGTCAATGGAGTTTTGCTGAGCAGTTCACAAGGGCAGAAACTCTGCCTAGCACTGGAGTTCTCAAAGGTCTTTAGAAGATTAAGAAAATCCAACTTACCTCCTGGCCCTTTCTTTTTACCTTTCTTAGTCTTCTTCCTTTTAGAAAGCTCAGAAAATGCTTCAGCTGCTTTTTGGAGTTTTGTGATAAAAAATTCAATATCATCCAAAATGTGGTTTAATATTTGCTGGAATTAGAAATTACAGAATGAAATGTAAAACAAAATAAGACAATTTTTTGCCTTGACTTTATACTGTCAGTAAAGGAAAATTAGAAAAAAAAATACCTCCCACATACAAATTTTAAGTTTAGCACTAATTCCAAGAAAAGAATTAAACTAAATATATCTATACCTGTGGCTGAAGTCTGACATTCACATTTTTCTTTAGTTTAATTTTGTTCTATTTTCAATACCATCAAGAAAGCATTCACAGTATCTATTGAGATTATTAATTACTTTCAACTACTCTAATTTTCTCATAGTGCTTCTTCCACATAAAGTTAGGGTAAAAATTTCTAAGAAATATCTTGTTAGAAGAGCACTAAGAATTTTTGTTTTTTTTAATAAATGTCCCAATAAAGTACCGACAGTATTATTTCATGGAAAAAGGTATACAGAATGTTGTATAACCTAATAAACACATAGATAATTATCCTAGAATAGTCATTAATAAGAGTTTCTACATGGTTAAATAGAATCAATGATGAATTATGCTTTCAGGGATTATTGGATGAATTTTGATTATACTACAGTCTTAGCTGACTTTCTCTACTTTGTGTGAAACCTGACATTCTTCTAATTTAAAAGACTAGAAATTGGGATTAAATAAACTTCTAAGTGTAATAAATAATGGTGTGATATAAAAATGAAGTTCCAGACTTCAAATTCCTCTAAGTATTTGTTTACAAATAAGCTAGGAATGTGTGTATAGTATAAAAATAATTATATTACGATCATATGTTGTTATTACATCACAGGGCATTCTCACTGTATAAGTAAACTACTATGGACTAATAAAAATAAATACAGCCTTATCCTTTATAAAGAGTTAAAATTTACATTTTATTTTTTAGGAATTATAAAATATTTTTTAATAAATGTCATGAAGATATATTTAAAAGATATTTCAATTATGAATTACAAACTATGAAAAAGTTAAAATCCCTCAAATCTGATAATTCAGTTTAAATTCCTTTGCAAACTAGTTAATATGCTAGTTTTCTATCAGAGCCCTATTCTACTAAATATTGGCATAAAGGCAAAAAACAGTTAAGATAAATAATTCAAAGGGCATAACCACCAATGGAAAGAGAAAATATACTTTCCAAAAAACACCTTTATTTAAATCAACTTCATTTTCCCAGTTGATATTTTCTCCCCTTTAAAAAACAAAACAAAACAAAAAGCCAATGATCTAAAGATGAATGGTAGACCTACCACATCTCTGTCAATTCGGGCCGCCATCATCTCAGGCGTTTCTTCCTGCTCATGATACTGCCTTGGCTTCTCAACTAAAGAAAGGAAATCATTAAGTCTTTCCACCTGTTGCCTGAGCAGTATCAATATAGGCAATGGAACATGAAAAGAGTACCATTTACAAAAGAGAACACCTTCTTTAGATACAGAATCAAAATTGCTCGTCATCTATGAATGACATGCACTCTTGCTACCACTAAAAAAGAAGGACTCGGGCAGAGCTTTCAACCTTCACAATGCTGATTCACCCTGTAACTTCCCCGCTATTCTCCCTTCTTCCTGACAGCTGCCTGTGGAACCAATCCTAACTTCTCATCCTATAATTCCTACAGAAGAAAACAAGTACCAACTCACATTTAAGCACCTACCCGTCAAAAACTGGCCAACTATTTCTAATGCAACAAACATCCCAATTCTTACACATTCCAACACTTTGATTATAATAAAGCTTTGGGGGTTCTGACAGTAAAGTCCTTTTTAAAATTCTGACAGTAGGGGCACCTGGGTGGCTCAGTCAGCCAAGCTTCCGACTGCAGCTCAGGTCATGATCTCACCTTTCCTGAGTTCAAGCCCCACATCAGGATCTGTGCCGACAGCTCAGAGCCTGGAGCCTGTTTCAGATTCTGTGTCTCCCTCTCTGTCTCTACCCCTCCTCTACTTGTGCTCTCTCTCTCTCTCTCTCTCTCTCAATCTGTCTCTCAAAAATAAACATTTAAAAAATTTTTTTAAATAAAAAATAAAAAAATTCTGACAGTAAAGTGCTTTTTATTTATTTATTTAAAAAAAATTTTTTTAATGTTTATTTCTTTTTGAGACAGAGAGAAACAGAGCATGAACAGGGGAGGGGCAGAGAGAGAGGGAGACACAGAATCTGAAACAGGCTCCAGGCTCTGAGCTGTCAGCACAGAGCCCGATGCGGGGCTTGAACTCACGGACCGTGAGATCATGACCTGAGCCGAAGTCAGATGCTTAACCGACCGAGCCAACCTGGCGCCCCAGTAAAGTGCTTTTTAAAATGTCATTAAGCTTAAAACATGCAATGTTGGGTTCACTGACTTAAACTTTAAAAGTATAAATGCCCTACAGGATTTGTAAATTAAATAATAGATATCTTAAGAGCATTCAAGATATTAAGTTAGCTCATTGAGCTAAAGCATGATGTTAATTGTAAGGTCATTATCATGATCTCCTTCCTGGTTAACACTACTACTAAACACAGATACTTCTACAAACATTTCACAGTATATGGAATAAAAAAAACCAAAAACTGTACAGATGAAACAGGAAAAATGTACCATCAATAATGGAAATACAACTCATAATACATCATGACTCATGATATTCAATACAGAAAACTATAAAAAAAATACTCAAAATTCTGTATTGCTATGCCTTTTTATGCCTAACTTTTCCCCAAAAAAGGAATAGGTACCCCCCCACACACAAAAGAAGAAATTACAGAGTCTTATGAAACTTAATTAGTGGCTGTAAAGTACTTTAAGATAATTAGAATTTACATTCATGAAATCTTGCCAGTTAAATGCTGTTTTGCATGGGTTAGCTACTTCCTTGGGTATTGTATACTACAGAAAGCAGCAAGTTGACCTTGAAATATAGCTAGTAGGAACTCCAGATAGGTCCCAAAATGTCACTTGGCAGGTGAGATAAGGGAGAGGTGCAGTATCTTGCAGACTTTTTCATCACCTAGGACCCCTTCTGCCACTATTCTACAGAGACCACTTTTAGAAGTCATGGGTAAGGCTATGTCAAGGATTCAAAGGAGATTTTAGCCTGAGTCAGCCAGAACTTGCAGAGGGACCAAAAGATACTTCTTGCGGGGGGGTCACGGAAGCAGGGGAGCGTGCAGTGGATTTCCAACTAAAAACTGGCCTGGATCCAGACAGAACCTCACATGGGTAAGTGTTATGTTCTATTTGGTCTAGTAGAAAATTAGAAGTTCTGAAAACCGTTTCTTACTCTAATTTAAATAGATGAGAATGCACAGCATATTTTAGACAAAACCTAATGAGAGCCCACAAACACCCCAGGAACAAATTTTCTCTTTTCTGTAAATTATATTAGTTTTACAGATGTTTTTACAATTTTATTCAGAATATTTGTAAACTTAAGATGTCTTATCCTTCCTCAACTTCAAGGAAGACCATTTTGATCTCTCTCAAAACCCACATTTCTTCCGCCAAACAGCAGCAACAACAAAAGTACCATAAGAACAAAAAGTAAAAAACACTATAAACTCCTACCAGTTTTTTTAAACACAAAATTTTACAAAAAAAAAAAAGCATCAACAGAAATTTACCTTATAAATTTCTAAAAACAGAAATTGTTATAAAAGTTAAAGTAAGTAATTCTGTTACTTCACTTTTGATAAATGGATGTTTCAAAGATTTCTTTCTTTCATCTGTTTGGTAACTGGGCTTATGTGTAAATCTCTAAAAATAACTTCAAGGATACCAAAAAACAAAACAAAACAAAACAAAAAACTAAATAAAATGGAAAGCATTTCAGAAATAAAATGAACTCCATTTGGCAAAAGTGAGACCAACCACACATTATGTGTACTACACTGCAAGAGATACTGTTAGAGGCGTTACTTGCTTTCAGATTCACAGCAACCCATGAATTATTATCCCCATTTTACAAGTGAGATTGAAGCACAGAGAGATACTGTCCAAGGTCACACAGGAGATCCTGGTCTTATTCCAGAGTCTAACTTGCAACTCATCAGATTCAAAATCAAGCCCAGTGTCACTCATTTTGGCCACCAAGTTCTATTGTTTACCTACCCTGCTAGATATCCTGTATGAATAATGCTTTATTAGATAAAGGATAAGTGATTTAAGAAGTCTATTGAACTGTGAGGCAAAAGAGTGAAGCTTCATCAAATTCAAACTTGCTGGATCACAATTATTAACCCTTATAATGAAGACACTGGACCTAACAACATATCATAAGGCATTATCGGTCATAACAATTTCATATTTGGCAAGAAACATTCTGACATGTAAAATGTTACACTATGTTCTATGCTGTGATTTGTCTTTTAAAAAGAATACCAAGGTAAAATGATGGTGCCCACAAGGGCCCCTTTGACAAGCTTAGCCAGATGGAGAATGCATTTTACTCTTGTCCTAATACTACCCTGATATCCTTTTCATGAAAGCACAACACTTTTTCCAAAAAGGACAGTGGTAAGGTAATAATAATGGAAAGAATTTTGAAGTATAGTCTTTAAAAACAAACTGGTAGACTCTTGTTTGGTATATATCATGTTACCATCTTTTTGTTAGCTGAGTCAAACTTCCCATCTTTGATTGCATTTAAAAAAAGGGACCGTAATCCTAACACCATATTTATTTAAATGACTGGCCTGAACTCTCGTATACAATAGTCTTATAGTGTCCAAGGCTTAAATTTCTTTTCTAAGTTTTGTTTCAATTAAAAAAGCTAACCTCAGGCTTTAGCTCAGAAATCAGCATCAGAATTTGAAAGCAAGAACTATGTCACAACCCATAATAAATGTTCAAGAAGTAGCAGTTCTAGAAACACTCACAGTCCCCCTGGTCAGCTGCCCATGCAGACCAGGCTGCCACCCGACTTCTAACATCCACCTGGGTAACAGTCCCAGGGGGCACTGGGGCAGGAGCTCTTGGTGGAGGCGGTATACCAGGGTCTGCTTTTGAAATCATCCTAAAAAAGACGAAAAAAAAAAAAGAATTTTTTACCATCTTACTTTCTATCAATTCTCTCAGTTTATGGTACTAGTTCTTCAACCTTAGGAACTATGTCAAGAGGTAGAACAATAAGGGTTTCCTAACCATTTCATATTATATATATTTACAAATGTACATCAAATACAAAATCATAGGAACATTTTAATTCAACTAATCACTAGGTTTAATTTTTTTTTCCTGTGTCTCCCATGATTTGGAAAGGCTGTGAACTAACTATATTCCTCATATCTATTTGTACTCCCCTAGGCTGACCTTCCCTTAAATTGTCACTCATCAGTCCTGACTCTCTTGGACAACACACGTGGGAGAGAAGCCTTCTCAGAGACAGACCAGAAACATGGAGGGAAAATGTGCACACATAAACCCATAAACCGACAAACTCAGAAGAGCAAATGAGTTGAAATCACAGGTTGTAATCTCTAAAATATACCTTCACTGAAGGCAATCTTTCTAAATCTTTAGAGCAAAAAACAAAACAAAAAACCACAAATGAAAAAACTTTTCTAACAAACAAAACAATTCTACCCCTCAATCTCTTTTAATGATTTTACCTCAGGGCTTCGGGCCGCCTCTTCTGTTTCCCTCCTTTACTGTCACTGATTGCACTTTCAATGTCTTCACTAATGAGGTTTGCCTGCAATGGAAGACAGGAGGTCATAGATTTTTCTTGTCTTGATATGTAGGTTCAAACAACAACAAAAAAGGGATTATGTTTCCTGTCTGAATCAGTAAGTGTCTTGACAAAAAGGAAGTGTTTTCTTTTTTTTAAACGTGCTTTCCAAACATGACTCTTGTGGTTTTTTGATGGTGAACTTTATAATGGCCAAATTTATTTATTTATTTTGTTTATTTACTTTGAGAGGGAATGCAAGTGGGGGAGGGGCAGAGAGAAAGGGAGAGAGAGAATCCCAAGTAGGCTCCACTCTGCCAGCGCAGAGCTCGACACAGGGCTCAACCCCATGAACTGTGAAATCATGGCCTGAGCCAAAATCAAGGGTCGGACGCTTAACCAACTGAGCCACCCCGGCGCCCCAAAGACAAAATTTAAAACGCGAAGAAATTTTTAAAGATTATCTAGTCCAGATTCCATTAGTTTAGACACAAGTTATCCTTGCATAAAGGCAAAGAGGAGAGGGATTTGCATGTGCTGGAAGTATAGGTATATGCAGAAAGCATAACTGGGGGAAAATCTCTGCCTAAGGAGAAATGAAGGAAATAGAAGTGAACGCGTGAGGAACAGAGCTCCTTTCCCATTCTCATCCTCAGGCTCCAGTGGGCGCCTATTAACCTACTGCAACATATCACTCAGACCCAGCAGATACTCTCAGTTTAAAACAAATACACTATAATCATGGAATGAACTCCCAACACTAGGTTGTATCCTTTTGTATCCTATTTTGTCATTTCAGATAAAAGTTAACTTTCTCCAAACAATTAACTTCTCTAATACTCTCCCAACAAGAATATCTGACTGGGTTTTCTTGAGAAACAAGGTAAGATTAGTAGCAAAGAATTTTATTTACGGCCAGTGATTATTACTGCATATTAGATTCTTGCTAGGATGTACTCATCTTCTATTTTTTATTCCTGCTGGTTCTCTGTAACTATGTATGTTTTTCTCAAATATGTATGTTGTATATTCTTTTACCATAAGCACAGATAATCATAAAATTTTAGAGCTGAAAGGAAACTTGAAGATTAATATGTTCTCCTTGTTTTATAATTAATGAAACTGAAGAATACTCATGATGGCTTGGCCAAGGTCACATTCCTAAGTAATTGTGAGGGCTAATGCACGCTAGTTCAGTGTTACTGCGATAAGAATATCTTACTTTCAGGAAGATATAATAAACATCCTGTCAAAGTCTCTCTATTACGCAGGATGTTAAATAAAACTGAAGATGCCTTATGAGCAATTAAACACCAACAAAATGGGCAATCTGGAAGAAATGGACAAATTCCTAGAAACATATACACTACCAAAATTGAAACACGAAGAAATAGAAAATCTGAACAGACCCATAACCAGTAAAGCAATCAAAACAGTAATCAAAAATCTCCCCCCCAAACAAGAGTCTGGGACCAGATGGCCTTCCAGGGGAATTCTACCAAACATTTAAAGAGTTAACACCTGTTTTCTTGAAGCTGTTCCAAAAAAATAGAAATGTTAGGAAAACTTCCAAACACTTTCTATAAAGCCAGCATTACCTTGATTCCAAAACCAGACAGAGGCCACTAAAAAGGAAAACTATAGACCAATTTCCCTGATGAACATGGATGCAAAAATCCTCAACAAGATACCACCAACTGGATCCTCAAATACATTAAAAAAATTATTCACCACAACCAAGTAAGATTTATACCTGGAATGCAGAGCTGGTTTAATATCTGCAAAACAACCAATGTGATACATCACATCAATAAAAGAAAGGACAAGAACCACATGATCCTGTCAATAGATGCAGAGAAAGCATTTGACAAAGTACAGCATCCTTTCTTGATAAAAACCCTCAAGAAAGTAGGGACAGAAGGATCATACCTCAAGACCATAAAAGCCATATATGAAAGACCCACCACTAGTATCATCCTCAGTGGAAAAAAACTGAGAGCTTTCCCCCTAAAGTCAGGAACAAGACAGGGATGTCCCCTCTTGCCACTGTTATTCAACATACTATTGGAAGCCTTAGCCTCAGCAATCAGACAACACAAAGAAATAAAAGGCATCAAAATTGGCCAGGAGGAGGTCAAACTTTCACTCTTCACAGATGACATGATACTCTATATGGAAAACTCAAAAGATTCCACCAAAAAACTGCTAGAACTGACCTATGAATTCAGCAAAGTTGCAGGATATAAAAATCAATGCACAGAAACCGGTTGCATTCCTACACACCAATAATGAAGCAACAGAAAGAGAAATCAAGGAATTGATCCCATTTACAATTGCACCAAAAACCATAAAATACCTAAGAATAAATCTAACCAAAGAGATGAAAAATTTAAACACTGAAAACTACAGAAAACTTATGAAAGAAAGTGAACAAGACACCAAAAAATGGAAAAATATTCCATGCTCCTGGACAGTTAGAACAAATACTGTTAAAATGTCAATACTACCCAAAGCAATCTACATATTCAATGCAATACCCATCAAAATAACACGAGCATTCTTCACAGAGCTAGAACAAACAATCCTAAAATGTGTATGGAACTAGAAAAGACCCAGAATAGCACCAAAGCATGAGGCATCACAATCCTGGACTTCAAGCTGCATTACAAAGCTGTAATCATCAAGACGGTATGGTACTGGCACAAAAGCAGACACTCAGATCAATGGAACAGAATAGAGACCCCAGAAATAGACCCACAAACGTATGGCCAACTAATCTTTGACAAAGCAGGAAAGAATATCCAATGGAATAAAGATGGTCTCTTCAGCAAATGGTGCTGGGAAAACTGAACAACGACATGCAGAAAAATGAACCTGGACCACTGTCTTACACCATACACAAAAATAAACTCAAAATGGATGAAAGACCTCAACGTAAGACAGGAAGCCATCAAAATCCTCAAAAAGAAAGCAGGCAAAAACCTCTTTGACCTCGGCTGCAACAACTTCTTACTCAACATGTCTCCGGAGGCAAGGGAAACAAAAGCAAAAATGAACTATTGGGACATCATCAAAATAAAAGCCTTCTGCACAGCGAAGGAAACAATCAGCAAAACTAAAAGGCAACTGACAGAATGGGAGATGTTTGCAAACAACATACCAGAAAAAGGGTTAGTATACAAAATCTGTAAAGAACTTATCAAACTCAACACCCAAAAAAACAAAGAATTCAGTGAAGAAATGGACAAAAGACATGAATAGACACTTCTCCAAAGAAGACATCCAGATGGCCAACTGATACATGAAAAAAATGCTCCACATCACTCATCATCAGGGAAATACAAATCAAAACTACAATGAGATACCACCTCACACCCGTCAGAATGGCCAACATTAACAACTCACGCAACAACAGATGTTGGTGAGGATGTGGAGAAAGAGGATCTCTTTTGCACTGCTGGTGGGAATGCAAACAGGTGCAGCCACTCCGGAAAACAGTATGGAGGTTCCTCAAAAAATTAAAAATAGAACTACCCTATGACTCAGCATTGGCACTACTAGGTATTTATCGAAGGGATACAGGTATGCTGTTTTGAAAGGGCACAGGCACCCCAATATTTAAAGCAGCACTATTGACAATAGCCAAAATATGGAAAGAGCCCAAATGTCCATCAATAGATGAATGGATACAGAAGATGTGGTATATATATACAATGGAGTTATTACTCAGCCATCAAAAAGAATGAAATCTTGCCATTTGCAACTACGTGGATGGAACTAGAGGGTATTCGGCTAAGCGAAATTTGTCAGAGAAAGACATATGACTTCACTCATATGAGGACTTTAAGATACAAAACAGACTAACATAAGGGAAGGGAAGCAAAAATAATATAAAAACAGGGAGGAGGACAAAATATAAGAGACTCTTAAATACAGAGAATAAACAGAGGGTTGCTGGAGGGGTTGTGGGAGGGGGAATGGGCTAAATGCGTAAGGGGCATTAAGGAATCTACTCCTGATATCATTGTTGCACTATATGCTAACTAACTTGGATGTAAATTTAAAAAATTAATAAATTATTGGAGCGCCGAAGTGGTTTAGTTGGTTAAGCGTCTGACTTCAGCTCAGGTCATGGTCTCACAGTCAGTGAGTTCAAGTCCCGCATCGGGCTCTGTGCTGACAGCTCAGAGCCTGGAGCCTGCTTCAGATTCTGTGTCTCCCTCTCTCTCTGCTTCTCCCCCACTCGTGCTCTGTCTCTCTCTGTCTCAAAAAAGGTGAATAAATGTTAATTAATTAATAATTAATTAATTAATTAATTAAAAAAACTAAAGATGCCCAGGAACCCTGAATTTCCTATGAGAGGGGGACTATCATATTTCTTTTTGGGGATGGGGATATCATATTTCTAAGAAAAATTTTACTACAGAAGTGGGCAGAAGCATTGTTTAAAATCCTCAAAGAAGCTTGAAAAAAATAAAAAGAAACTTCATAACTCAAAAGTGATGTTGCAACATGACCCATATAAAAGAAACCACATCATACTTCATTGTGTTTATATTTTCAATGTCTCAAGGAAAAAATGGCCTCATGGAGAATATGGCACTAATGAGTAAAAACATATAGCTGTATATATGGTACTTGAGCTTTTAGTTACATAAAACAGTAATTCAGTAAATGTTTCAGACTCATCAACACTACCATCCCCTATCAGATAAAATAAGTCCTTTATCCTCAGAATTGAAATTCAGAAACTCTACTCAGCACAGTAACTATTAGTTTCAGGGTAAGTTTTAAAACACTGAGGCAAAAAAATAAAAAATAAAAAAAATAAAAAAAAAAATAAAACACTGAGGCAAACACCAGATTTAAAATGTCTTTTAGCTTAGTCCTCTGTTTTCAAAATATTTTAATTTTATTTCATTATAATTTCATTTTTCCAGAGAAAATATACACTTTCATACTAATTTCATACTTAACAAATCTAACCTTGCACATTTTTTTTGTTTATTTATTTTGAGAGAGAGGGAGAGAGGGAAGGGCAGAGACAGAGAGAGAGAGAGAGAATCCCAAGCAGGCTCTGTGCTGTCAGTGCAGAGCCTGATGCAGGGCTTGAACTCACAAACAGTGAAATCGTGACCTGAGCTGAAATGAAGAATAGGAAACTTAACCAACTGAACCACCGAGGTGCCCCTAACCTTGCAAAATTCTTAATGCCCTTTATGACTTTCAAAAGGTACTATATAAAATTTTGATGAACATCACATATGTAATCTACCTAATGCCACAGTTCAAGTAACGTTTTTAGAAAGTCATCTAAACATAAATTTAAAAAAAAAGAAAATTATAAAATATCCTGATGACAGTCTAATTTATCTATCATGTCAAAAAATACAGAAAAGATCAAGTGACACTTTATGCTAATCTCCCAGCACTTCTTTATCAGATAAAAATTACCTGTATGTTTTATAATATAAAATCAAAGTGATAAATCACTGCTTTGACAAAGCACCAATCAACTCAACCCAAAATGATTTCCCTTTTGGAGAAATAAACTCATGAAATAAAGATATTCAAGGTTGATGATAATTTCTAATGTCCAACAAAGCACTGCAAGTTATAATCATTGAAAATTACAGTGTACTTTGAAATACAAATCTTAAGGATATAGCATGTTTTTACTGGTAACTGTGCTTAACCACTTTCACATTACCACTTGGGGATTACATATCTTGAGCAATTATTCAAGACACATAATTAAAATTAACTTTAAATCTATATCATGGGAAGTGTCTAAGTGTTTCATCGCAATAATCCATGTTTAGTGCAGAATAAAATAAGATGGTATGATTACTTACTGTCCATGAAGAATGATTCTTGAAGAATCAATTTTTAATTATAAGTCCAAGTAACTCAATGAAGAATTTAATATATTATCTATGCCTGCTTTTTTTTAAATAAGTAGAATGCATCTTTCCTTCCTTCCTTTCTTTCTTTCTTTCTTTCTTTCTTTCTTTCTTCTTTCTTTCTTTCTTTCTTTCTTTCTTTCTTTTAATACCACTCTATCTCTTCTTTATTTCCTGGAAGCCCTCAGGAACATACTAAGGTATTTGTTTTCCTTACAAAATCCTAAGAAACTAAAAATCCACCAGTCATATGACTGCAGTAGATAATCCAAAAGCTGTCAGAACATCTACTCAGAGGGGAAAAAAAAAATACACCATTCATTTACCTTAATCTCATCACATTGGAAAAGATGAAGATCTGGCTTGTTCTGAGTTGGCTCTTTGCACACCAGGGCAAGAACTGAATCATAGTTACAGGAATGCATCACAGCTTGGCAGTGCTGGATTGTGTTTAAAGGAAAATTCTCTAGTTCATTCTATAAACAAAGTAAAAACAAACTTGTCTTAATTTTTATTGTATAAATATAATCGATTCCACAAAGAGCTCTTGGCACTGTACACATCATTTTTAAAGTGTGTAAATCATACTGACAGTGAATACGAGTAAACACCTAGGATGGAGAGGATGAGTAGATACAAGGTGACAGCAGAAAACAAGGTGGGGCCAGAAGGTGAGTGGGAGAAAAAGCAACAAAAAGGAAATATTTAGCAGAGGAATGCAGTTATCTTCTTAATAAACAGAAGAAATACTGAACTTGGTAATACTGACTTCCTTAGGTTATGGAGTGGAGATGATGCCTTTAAGAGAAAAAGAAGTAAACTGAGGCCTCTTTCCAAGATTATTCCCCATCTTACATGGTATTTTTTCCCCTCTGGCTATATAGTGTCAGAATTTTTTTTTACTTGAACATTGAACAGTAATACTCAGTCATACACAGAAGTCTCTATCTTCTGTGACCATAAATGTGGGGGGGCTACAAATAATACATCATTTGTACATTTTTCTATTTCAATGAATCTTTCAGATGAAAAGATTAAAAATATCTATATT
Organism: Panthera leo; assembly: GCF_018350215.1. Lineage (NCBI taxonomy): Eukaryota > Metazoa > Chordata > Mammalia > Carnivora > Felidae > Panthera > Panthera leo. The sequence goes on from NC_056685.1 coordinate 48,802,351, forward strand.
TATTTATTCCAGCCCAAAATATCAAACAGCTGGGCCAAAAGGATCTCACTAAAAACATATATTCTTCAAAGTGATTAAGATTTCGGTAGTATAAAAGTGAATACTCTTTAACCTATAAATAGCCCACTAAATAAAATACTGATAGATTACATAATTATTTCTTAAACAAATGAACTTTCTGTTCACAATCAGAATTCTGAATTTCATGAGATAAATTTAAAGTGTCTATTGTTAGACTAATGCCTTTATACAAATAGTAAGTGGGTCATGATGGGAGAAACAGTGATTTTTTTAAGTAAAGAAAATACAATATCTCCGATAAATAAAAATAAATTAATAAAAGTAAAAATAAAAAGCATCAACTTTTATTACAGGCGGCACATATACACATATATCACACCATAGATTCATTCTAAATTCTGATTCCCTGACATCCAGCGAAGGCAAAACAAGAAATACTGGCTCCATCAGAATAAAATGCAATTTCTCAGAGTACCAGGGAAATAACAAATTTTCTTTCTTTGCAAAAGTTAATTAAATAATATCCCTTCCCTAGAATTACTTGAAACCATGAGGATCGGAGAGGCACTCAGTTGCTATTTTCTCACAGGGTACGATGGATGTGACTGGTGAAAGAAAGGGCAAATTGTACTCCAAGACCCATCAGACAGAATACGCTAAAATGATTACAACAGTTGGATTCTTTACCTTCACAACTCAAGTGCTTCTTAAATGATGGGGCTCAGAAAAGTGCTGTTTCAGGAGCTCCAGCATCTTACCCGCCAGCCTAGTGCAAAATAAAGGTGCCTGCTACATGGCTGGGGAGAAGGGAATACGTACACACAGACACACCTCTTCATCCCAGGTCACTCATTTCCTGGCATATGGTTTGGCCTAGCAAGTAATTGATAGATGTCATAAGGGCCCAGTGGGGGCCTTGCTTCAGTGCTCTGAATTGTTTTTGCCACTTCCTTCATCTCATTGTTTGTGGTTTAAATAAAACAACAGAACAGGGATCCCTGATCTTTAGTTTCAGGAACTAATTTTTTTGTGCATGATGTGTATGCAGTATTATATTTCTTCTTTCAAATCACTGACAAAATATTTTATTTTATCCAACTTTCATCCACTTTTATACAGTATGACCTGCTTGTAAATGTAAATACCTGTGGAACTTTCTTACAAGTAAAATAGTCCAAATTTTACAAACTTACCTTTGATTCTAAGTCAATCAGGCTCACAGCTCTGTCATCCACTTGAAGAATCATATCTTGAGTCCACACTTTGCCCTTGGCATCAAGCAATTTCAGCTTCCTTATTCCATCATCCACAGTTATCATTGCATCTTTCCGATCCAGAACAAAGGTAGTCAAGTGCTTATGATTGACAAAAAGGAAAAATATATATAACACTCACAGTCTCTTAGTACACGTTTTCCAAAAGAAAGCAATGGTAACCTCATTGAAGTTGGTGAGTAGAGTGGTGAGGAACCAACACAAAGCACCTACAACTTCATGGCTATCTTACTGAGATAATGAAGTCAAGCCAGGTTTTGTTGAATAGAGGCAACAGTGCCTTGAGTCATAAAATACCTAAATCTGCTTAATACTGAGCCATGTCAAGCTACATAAACATAACATAAATTCTAAACAGCTTAAATAACATTCTCTTAAAACCAATCCCTCCCATTTTTTTCATTTTGGTTACTTAAGTGCTGAATACCAGCAGGGAAGCTACACTGCAGGTGGAAAACTACAGACATTGATAAATGAGAGAAGTAGTTGACTACTACTATAACAACTGTCAAAGCCTTGATTGAACTGAAACAAAATTTTAACGTTTATTTATTTTTGAGAGAGAGAGAGAGAGAGAGAGAGAGAGAAGAAGAAGAAGAAGAAGAAGAAGAAGAAGAAGAAGAAGAAGAAAAGAAGGCGGCGGAGGCAGAGGAGGAGGAGAAAGGGAGGGAGGGAGGGAGGGGGAGAGAGAGAGAGAGAGAGAGAGGGAGGGAGGGAGGGGCAGAGACAGAGGGAGAGAGAATCCCAAGCAGGCTCCAGGCTGTCAGCACAGAGCCTGATACAGGGCTAGATCCCACGAACTGTGAAATCATGACCTGAGCCGAGATTGAGAGTAGAAGACTTAACCAACTGAGCCACTCACACATGCCCTTAAATAAAACTTTAAATCTAATTAAGCATGCTTGCTATGGGTAGAAAACTGAAAATAAGAGCAATTTAAAATTTACTCCCTACTTAAATATTTTCTATTACAAACAAAAGTCATTAAATAGATTCCACTCAAGAGCAAATATAGCTTAACAGATAACAACACAGGAAACTAATAAGAAACCACTGTTTAAATAGGACTACTAACGACTTTAGGTAAAATTAAAAATAAAACCAAACCACTCTGTGAAACCAACAAAGGCATAAGTTCAAGATTCTATAATATAAAATAGAAGCCTTTGTCCTGTTTTTAACCAAAATAAGGCTGGCAATAATAAATGAGTAGTTATTTTAATTCACTCTCTATGAAAATAGACCCCAGACTAACAAGATACTTTGATATTTTACATCTAAATTTTGCAAAACTCTAAAAGAAAAAAGGTGAACACAATTCATAGTACATCATAGGAATACAATAAAACATAATTCTGATTTTACTACCAAATTTTTATGTCCCTCAAGTTTCATTCTACATTTTAGCAAACGTCAAAACATCTTACCTCAACACGGTATTGGGATGTGTCGGACACGCTGCTGACACTGTCCCGGGCATAACTCTTCCTTTGCTCTGAGAGAGAAGTTGAAAAAGCCATTATGTACCCACTAAGAGGCTAAAGCTTGTGTACCAGGGCCTTGTGGCCATCTCTAAAACCAGTCTAGCTCACGTATAAGTATAGCAGCTGACAAGTCACTGTTGTGTGGTGTATCTGAAAACACTCATTATTCACATTAAATGAATAAGCCACCAGAAAGCTTATTTAAAAAGAGTTATTTAATTAAGGGCTTTATTAACCAGATACTTACTGTTTGGCAAAAAAAGATGAAAACTGGCTTATAACTCTCAGTTTTTAATGTGTTGAGAACACAACAGAATTGCAAATACTGTCACAGATACTGTATTCTGTGAGTTAGACTATATTATCAAAATAATGGCCACGACAAGGAACATCTCCTTTCACAACATCCAAACTATGGAGAGTGTCAGAGGAGATTCAAAACATGACGCAATCATACCGAGTGCCATTAAACTTTAACAGTCTCCACACAGCTACAGAACAAACAAACATGATGCTCAAAACTGTAGATATCAGCTGTTAGAAAATACAAGAAAGTCAGGTGGAAAGTCACCACACCACACTATTTAAAAAGCAAAAATAAACCTTTATTTTCTTTTGTATAATGCTGCAAAACCAAAATACAATATAAAATATTTTGTACATGTTACTTTCTAATCAAGGAACTTGCTTATTTGTAAATTCAGAGTTGCCCTATTTTTCCTAAAGCAGAATGCTATGATGAAAAAGAACCCTAACTAGGAACCAGGAGATTATTGACTCTAGCTTTGGCTCCATCACTAAGCAGGACACTAAATTTGAGCAAGGTGCTTAGCTCTGGACCTCAGCACTCTTATTGTAAAATAAAAGGGTTAAATAAGATCAAACCTCAAAACTCCTACAGTACTAATATCCACACACACGCACGCACGCACATGCACACACACACACGCACACACCTTAACTTTCCTGATATCTAATTGTTTTTCAAATATAAATATGTTTCTTTCAGTTGATATGAAACCTCTAGACCTTCCTACAACTTCAGAGGTTGAAAAGTTCTGCTGAACATGAACTCAAACCAAGTACAAAATATAAAGCACATATACAGATCAAGAATGTTAACAGAATTTTTTAAAACTTTGATAAATTCTTATTTCATAATATAAATGAAAGTAATTATCTTTTCATTTATATTTATCTGAAACTGAGATGAAAAATACCTATGTCCTTTATATTACATCAGTCTGATATTATTCTGGTATACTCTATTTTTGTTTTTGCAGCATTAAAGTTACTTAATAGAAACAGACACACTACAAAATTCAGTATCTGCTACCTTTCTTTTTTTGTTTGGATGATGACCTGAAGAAGTATGATCCATCCGTTCCTACCAAAACAATGTGATCAAAAAGAAAGATCTGGTTTCACCTTAAATTTTCTACTCCAGTATACAAAACATAAGCTTCACGTACATGACTGTAGTCTACTTATCAAGAAAACAACCATGATTCTTCTGATTCTTAGCTGAGAATTAATCAAGGTGAGATATTAACAAATAGATAACTGTTCTCAGGAGAACCACTGAAATACAATATGTAACTGAGGAACATTTCTGACAAAAGCACTTTTAGAAATAATTACTATTTCTTTTTTTTTAACTAAAAAATGTTTTTTAATGTTTATTTATTTTTGAGAGACACAGAGACAGTGTGAGTGGGGAGCAGCAGAGAGAAAGGGAGACAGAATCCGAAGTAGGCTCCAGGCTCTGAGCTGGAGGGTCAGTTCCAGGCTCCAGCACAGAGCTCGATGTGGGGCTCGAACCCACAAACCGTGAGATCATGACCTGAGCCAAAGTTGGACGCTTAACCAACTGCGCCACCCAGGTGCCCCAGAAATAATTACTATTTCTAAATAGTGTTGTATGTTAAGTGATGAATCATGGGAATCTACCCCCAAAACCAAGAGCACACTGTATATACTGTATGTTAGCCAACTTGATAATAAATTATATTTAAGAAAGAAAGAAAGAAAGAAAGAAAGAAAGAAAGAAAGAAAGAATGAATCACTATTTCAGAATCACTAGTTTATCATTTTCTAGCACAACTCTCTATGGCAGACTCAGAACATGAAGGTGGTTCTGTTTCCTGTGGTCTGACCTAGACAGCAAAAGAAATGGCAATGGTTGCCATGGTATCCAGTTGTGATATGGCAACCCCAGGACATTCAAATGCTTCACTGAGTCTTTCAGATAAGTGAAGCCCAATGGCGTGTTTTGTAATTCAAGTTTCTCATTATGAAGTAGTAAGAATTTGTTCTCCCTAATTTTCTAATATAGTTTTTTAATCCCATAGAAGCTTATTTTATAAGTACAATAAAAAAACACGGACTATTCGATATTTGTAAAAACAAAAACAAAAAACATGACATTAACTTGATCACTCTGATTGCCTGGAAGATAGATGTTATTTCGAATATTCCACATGAAAAATCCATTTTAGAAATTCTTAAACTGCTTTCTCTCCAATGCTACACAATAAATAAGATGTATGTGTTATAAGAAATTACCTTTTAAAGACCCTAAAAATATATAAATGCCACGAAACGGATTTATAAACAAATAGTAGTTCCAATGATTTAAGTCGATGAATAAATAAAGGTTAATATTAACATTTTAATAGGAAATTCTGAAAGAAGGTTCCTAAGAGGCAATTATGGTACATTTCTTTCTTTATGAGAATCATATGTACTCTCAAATACAGTTGTAAATAGTAATCATGCTCCTAAGCTGAAAAGCTCACCAAAAGCCTTAAAAAAGTATGAGAAGTCTAAATAAAGTCTCAATGATACTCCAGATAAAGCCTCTAATGATGTTCCCCACTTTAACAGTGGTTTTCATCCCTGGCTGCACACTAGAATGAACTTTGAAAAATAATGCCTGGGTTCTACTTGCTAGAGATTCTAACGTAGCTGGTCTAGGGTGCAATTTGGGCACTGGGATTTATAAATGGCAATTCTAATGGACAGCCAAGATTGTTCCAAAATCTGTACAAAGGCCAACTCATCTACTACATGTTACCTCTTTAGGTTGAAAACTTTTCTTTCCTAATTAAGAGTGTAAAGCACAGCCAAATAGTACATTAAATAATAACTGAATAAATCTGGCAGCGGAGTTTTGGGTTTCTCATATTATAGGCTGCTCAACTCCCCAATATAAAAGCCTTGGTTTCTGTCTCCTTAACTTTCTCAATCTGAATCAATTAAAGCTAGGAATAAACTACTTGATTGGAGTACCAATGGTTGTGGTTTTACTGCTTTTCTCACTTGCTTTTACACCGCAGAACAGAACATACAAACCCACAGAAACAGAATTAGGTGAATTCAGTGACCAATGATAAAAATTCTTTACAGGCTTTTTTTTAGCATTATTGAGTTGATATGCTTTTACAGATTTTTTTAGCATTATCAAGCTATTATGTGATAATCAACTTGCAGATCAGGAACATTAAATTCAGGTTCCATAAGACATTGAGTGATTAGGATATATTAATATAAGTTCATCAAGGGGCGCCTGGGTGGCTCAGTCGGTTGGGCGACCGACTTCGGCTCAGGTCATGATCTCGCGGTCCGTGAGTTCGAGCCCCGCCTCGGGCTCTGTGCTGACAGCTCAGAGCCTGGAGCCTGTTTCAGATTCTGTGTCTCCCTCTCTCTCTGACCCTCCCCGGTTCATGCTCTGTCTCTCTCTGTCTCAAAAATAAATAAACGTTAAAAAAAATTTTTTTTAAATAAATAAATAATACAGGTTCATCAATAGTAACAAACGCACCACTCTGGTGGGGGCTGTTGACAGTGGAGGGCTATGCATATGCGGGATGATAGATAGGAAATCTCTGTATCTTCCACTCAATTTTGCTATGAGCCTAAAACTACAAGTCTCAATTAAAAAAAAAAAAAAAAACAGGTAGGTTTCATTTAACTCTTCAATTAGTACAATGGCAACTATAACAACATGCAGGTCTGAATATTTAAATGCAATTCCCTTTTGTCTGTATTGCTGTTTATATACACAGCAAAATTTGTAAGAGCTAATATCCAGAAAATTTTATTTTCTTTTTCCAAAAATAAAGCATATCTTAGAAAGTAAGGATTTTGCAATTAAAAAGAAAAAAAATGTAACATAAAAGCAGCTGCTGAGTGGGGCGCCTGGGTGGCTCAGTCGGGTAAGCATCCGACTTCGGGTCAGGTCATGATCTCACGGTTTGTGGGTTCGAGCCCCACGTTGCGCTCTGTGCTGACAGCCTGGAGCCTGCTTCAGATTCTGCGTCTCCCTCTCTCTCTGTCCCTTCCCCTACTCGCGCTCTGTCCATCTCTCTCAAAAATAAATAAACATTTAAAAAAAAGTAACTAAAAACAAAAAAAGGTCATTTTCATAAAACTGCATTATTTAAGAATGAATTTTCCTGGTTTGTCCCATGAGGAGAAAAGAAGTTTAAAATTTTCAGATAAGGTGAAGCACCAGCATGCTCTACGGAACTGAATTTTGACTCTTAATTGCCCAACTTCCTGATAATATATAATCCTGAGCCATGTGCTTCATAAGAATTAAAAGAAAATCGGTCTTAAAAAAGAATATTTAAATGTTTTCTCCAAGTAAAATACACGCTGTAAGTGATGCATGTGGAGAAAAGAGAAATGGGCTTTAATTCGTGAATGCCACCTGAATGTGTAAGAGATTGCTTGGGCTTCAACTGTGACAGTTACACAAAGAGACTAACTCCTAGAAAGGGACAGGAAGAGAAGAAAGATAGGTACAAAAAGTAAAACATGTGGGGTATATATCTATTAAGACAAGTGCTATATTCAGAAATCTTGCTATGAGAAAGAGAAGGCAAGTGCTATGCAAAGATACAGAAAAGTTTACAGTAAAGTCAATTATACAGAAGCCATATGCTTTACAGACTACTTACATTCAATTCTTACCAGTACCTCCTGGAGAAGAAAAAAGAAAAATAGGAAAAACACAAATATATTTTCCTCCTTGCTATCTTTGCAAAAAAGTTCACACTGAAGGCTAGAATGAGACTTAAGAGGGTGCCCGTCTACCATACTTATCCAGTACTACTTGGACTGCAACAATACAAATCTTAAAATTACTATACATGTTGGTAATGACAACAAAATATTGCTAACTGATGATTCTGTGAAACTTGAGTTTTTCTGGATAGAGGATGACTTTAAATACCTGATTATTATAAATGGCTATATTACAAATTCAGCAATATCTAACTTAAAGAGAAGTTACTTTTCTAGGAAGTTCAGCTATTCAGAACACAGCAGAGCCCACACTTAAAGAAGTCCTCTGAAGGGCGGAGAGATGTCACAACGTCGACACATCGAAACTTGCACATTTTAATATGTAGACTTTAACAAGACTCTCAACTCCCCACTCAGAATCTACTTACTCTACTAAAGATATTCTATCTAGCTGATCAGCCCATACATATCAGAAGCAATGTTAGAAGAAGGCACGTTAACAACAGGGAAAAGTGACGGGTATGGGACACAGACGCACAGAAAAAGCAGCCACAGATATTCAAAAGGGAAACGATTTTGAATGATTTGGCGTAAAGATAAAGAATAGAGCTTCTGAACACACGACAGTACACAAGCTAGTGTGCACTGATGACCCTCTGAATCATAGACAAGAGATTACAGGCACCACACCCTGATAGAAGGGAATGTTTAATATATTTTATAAGTACGTCCCTTAAAAATGATATTAAATTTTAGTGCTTAAAGACTTTGACAAGCAGGCTAACTACAAACTGTACATATCTACAAAATTTTCAATTCCCTGATAACACTAGCCAAATGAAATGTTACCGTCATGCGGTATGTGGAGGAGAATGAAATTAATATTTATTTTCTGTTTATTTACGTTGTCAGGGACTTTAGTGATGCAGAGCTTCTCACATACTGGCTCTGAAATTTCTTATATCACAATGAAGAAATAGCAAAACAGGGATATTACACTGCAGTATATTTTTACTACTTTCCTTGAATAAAATTACACATATCCAAAAGAATCAAAATTTATCATCATAATTCTATAATTGACAATATACTTACAGGATTTATAAAAAATATTTCTAGTAATATCTGGAATATAAGCTTAAAAAATATGATGAAGATTACCACTTGATCCTGTCCAAGTTTCACTGTAATTATATACTGTATGTATGACATCAAAACATCAAATTTGAGGGCCTTGATTAATCTGAGCACCCAGGACACAGGACAAAAAATAACTCTCCTACATTCCCCCTCAATGCCATGACAGACTCGTTACTTCTGTTTCCTCATATAAACTTATTACCACAATATTATTATCATTTCTATTTTATAGATGAAGAAACGGGGGCCAACAGGTAAAATCATCTGCTCAAACTGGCAGTGCTTTGGTAGAAATGCCATGATTCAGCCCCAAAGTGCTTGGCCTCCAAAACCCATGATGCCTCTCTTGAGACAGAAGTTCCTGAGTTACTGAATCAGTCTAGGAGGCACATTATGGTGTCAGATCTGAAAAGTGTTCTCATGAGAAAGACAAGCTGCATGAAACTCTAGATGCAATATCTAACCTGTGGCTGGTGTATGAAAAACAATGGTCGTTACTGTAAGACTCATGTTCCAGTGCACTAAATAGTATCGTCATATCCCAAAGAAGTTCGTGTACCGTCCACAAAAGAAATGAACTCTTGATTTACTCAACTGGTTTAATCATTGTGCAAAGAAAAATTGTTAAGAAAATGCATACATTGTGACAAACTACATTACAAACCTCTCCTTTACCACCTCCCATTAAAAAAAAAAAAGTTGAAACTGGGAGGCTAACCATTCTATATTAACTAACTACAGCTGGAACTCCAACTTATTTACTGAAAAAGATTGTTCAAAATCTGAACATATTTCTTCCCTGTCATTCATTCCATTCATTCCATGGGCATTGGACTGAGAGCCCCTTTTGGGAGGGAGGAGTGAGGATTAGATACCAGGAGGAATGAAACATCATCTGTAATTTCAAGAAACTTAAAACCTGCTTACTTCTAAGCCAAACACATTTGCTAAGTCTTCTTTCTTCTTTGACTCTTGGATTTCCTCCATTCTTTCCCTCTCTTTATGTCCTCTGTTTTACCTATACACTGTTCATTTTTGTCACACTACTCAAAGTTGTCACATATTCTCACAATCAAGATTTTTAAAGTTATGTGACTTTGACAATCACCTCACCTTAGAAAGGAGCCTCAGCTTTCTCTATATGTAAAACACAGAAATTCTTGATTCACAGAAATTCACTGATTAAACCTGAAGATTTTCAATCCCCAGATCTACACTTTTATGAAGGTGCTCCTAATACAAAATAAACATTAAAATTTGAGGTGAATTCCACTTTTTTATCCCTTATCCCTTCCTTAGCTGAGAACAGACTTTTGGATCTACAGTATTTGTGAGATGATCAATAATACTCTTTCTCCTTAACAAAAGTCTCAAGGCTATTGTTTAGACGTCTGACTTAACCTGTTTCCATCCATACTCATCATATCCATCCTCAATACTGCTATGAGAGTGACCCAAGACAACAGAACTATTTTTCCTCTGACTAAAAAAGTTCAGTGACTAGTCATTCCCCATAAACAATGCTCAACTTCCTTAGTATGATTGTTCCTACTGTGGCCCATGTTTATTTTTCTAATCTTATTTCCCAATGTAACACCTTGCACCCTCCAGCTAAGACCAAACTGTTCGCAGTTCATACATTCATTACATTCATTCTGCCAGTATTTTACTGAGCGTAAATTATACATCAGCCCCTGTGCTATGCTTAGGGAATCCCAAAGTAAACAAGGCAGATATGGCCCAATTTCACAGAACTTACAGTCGAGTTTATAAAGGACTCCTACTGCTGTTTATGTTACTCTCCAGCCTCCCAAACGCCTGGAGCATACTACTTACATTTCAGACTTTAGCTCAAGGCTCAAGTCTTCTATGAAATCTCTTCTGACTACCGCCCCTACCCATGTAGAAGTGACCACCCCCACTGCACCTCACATGCTGCCATCCAAGCTTATTTAGCTCTTTATTATAATGATGCATTTACTAACCTAACCTCACCAAAATAATGCATAATGAATATGTGTCCTATTCATCGTTGGAATGACTGAATGTTCATGGAAACAGACACTATGAAGACCTTGGCCTGGCTCACAGAAGTACCTAGACTACCTACCTAGAAATAAAAGACTGAAGGAATTCATTATTTTATTTTTGCAAAAACCAAAAAGGCATAAAAACCCTTCTTTTTCAGTTCTTTCAAGTCATTGTCTAGACTGCAAGTCCCTTAAAGTCAAGAACCATATATTACTAGCTCTGTTCTGAGCACATATTAATTATAAAATACATATTTGTTGAATATATTCTCTGGATCTACTATTCACAACTACTAGGACATAATACTGTTCTTATTCTTTATTGTACAATAATAAAAGCCCAGACAGACCCTGTGAAAACAATGCATTCCTAAACACATGTAGTATATGTCAGGAGTCTTCAATTTCTTCTTAGTAATGACTTCTATTTTATACCTAAGTTAAAAAATATATTATTTACATATGAGACAATCTAGAGAGGACAAGGGAAGTTAAAGAAGAATCAGGGAGAAAGCCTGCTGGTTTTGTAGTGCAGAGAGAAATAATGTAAGGACTGTTCCTCATACTATAGTGCTACCCAAAAGTTCAAGAGCTATAAGGAAGAAGTCCTCTGTCAACTGTCAGCCTACAATCAAATGGATCAGTCATGAAGATCAACAATCATATCACAAATAATTGGCCAGGAAATCCACCTAAGGCACTGATGCCATATAAAAGACTCCTTAGAAAACACTATAATACATTTTGCCTGTGGCTTTAAATTATATGACAGTAAGCAGAAGTCACAGCTTTAGTAGCTTTTATAAAAACTCTTTTTTAAACAATCCGTATCTCTCACTACTTCACTCCAATTAATATAAACGAGGCATGGATTCAAATTATAACTTCGAAAACCTCGTTTGTGAAATGTGGTTGGAAATAGAATTATACCTCATCAAATAAACAAACATACCATACAGGGCCTTTGCACTTGTTCTTGAACCGTGTTCTCTGTCCATTTGGGAAAAGGTGGGTGATGATCCGTAGCCACTGTAATAAAAAATGGTCATGGTGCAGGGTTAAAGTCCAAAGTAAGCAAGCAATAAAAATTCAAAACGACAAATAAAAATTCCAAGGTACCATAATCACCATGAGTTTTTTAAAAACATACAGAGTTAATGATACCTAGGCGTCAAAATGAGCCAGATCCTGCTCTGGTCAAGAAACAGAACATGAATGACACTACCCTGATGTAGACTGAGGTAGATGTAAATCATAGCCACGTCTTAAACTTGAAGGCAAAACCTTAGCCAAGAAGATTCAATAAGGTTGAAACTATCTTAGAAGGGTTTAAGAGTGCCATACTAAATCGAGTTGTGAGCAGTGATCCAGTTATAAAAAGTACTAAATGACTCAATTTATAATAGAACAGACATTATTTTCATAAAAATTTAAAATGCAAAATAACACATTATCATTAAATTTGACCAGCTTTGCCCTATTTCTAGCCTCCTGTTACTAATATGTTAGGTGAAGTAAACATATTATTTGAATTTTTAAAATTCATTCAGTAAACATTTATTAAACCCTAAAATCTAGAAGAATAAGGATAATGGCAGGGAACAGGGTTCAGCTAATAGAACAAGTAAAACAGTTACAACAGAATGTAACATCTGGATAACACTAATAGATTTCATCAGGATGTCCAAAAACACTTTACCGCCAAGTTGGCATTTCAGCAGAATACAAAAGTTTGGAAAGAAGCTCTACAGATGGGTGGAGAATTAAGTGAGGAAAAGGCATGCGGAATTGGCTCAAAGATGAGCCTGGTGTCCAAGGGAAAAAAAAAAAATCGTATCTAGTGGGGTATGCATAGAAGAGAGGAGTGGCTTCAGACATACAGAAGGCAGATAGAGGGCTTAAGAAATAAGAATTAAGTTTTTATTCTCTAGATGGAGTATGTATATTAATACAGGGAAGTGACATGATCAAAAACGTTTTCAAAGAAAATAATCCCAGAACTAATGGCAAGGTAACCACGTAGAGGGTGCTGCAAAAATTACGGTAGGCAAAAGGGCCTTAAGTAGGGCTAGAATAGAAAGAACAGAAGAAAGGGACAGAAATAAGAGTTCCCTAATAGAAGAAAATGTTATAAATTCACGATTAAATGGATATTTGTTGTAAGAAGAAGGAGGAAAATTGAGAATGTGGTCAGACTTTCTGGCTTGCATAACTGATGGACAAGGTAAACATGGCACCTGACAATACTCGCCTGGTGCCTCTTACTGGCCAATTATAAAGAGATTTGCAATAATCTTTACAGAGAAAAGATGAAGTATAACTCTTTACAAAGTATGTAACCTGTGAATTCTGAAAAATGACTATATACCACAATGGCCAGTAGAAAATAACAACAACATGAACCATGATATATAAGGGGATGGCAACTTAAGCCAGGGTTGTGATTTCAAATTATACCTGAAGCCACAGGGATAGTTCTGTTTGCTTGTCTGGTCTTTTTATTTGGTTTACGTAGTGATAAGTATTCTGACTGATTGGACTAAGAGACCTTTAATTCTCCTCAAATGCCAATACTTTATAAGTCAAAATAGTAGAATGCTCCAGAGAAACTGAAAGCTCTGAAGCAAAGAACATGTTTAACTATGGAAAACAATAATACATAAAATACCTAAAACAAAATGTCTTCTATTTGATCACTGTCATTGAGGTTGATGTTACTTTACCATTTTTCTTACTAGACACAGTAAACTTTTAATACTATCATACCTTAGTATTAGAAAGAGATTAAATATTAATGAGGAATAAACTACATAAATAAGTGGAGCTAGCTAGTCCTTTCATTAGAAACATAAAACAAAGCCACCAAATCAAATCCAAAAAGAACCCCAACAAATTAAATATAAATCTTCCAACCTACTTCATTTGAGATGGATACATTCCAAAGCCACTGGGATGATTAGAAATATGACCATTCATTGTGGTTTTCACTCCTCTGTTCTGAAAAAAGAAAGGTACATAGATTAAAGGTAATAAAAAGGTCAAGACATTTCAGTTGCAAGTTATTCATTCAACAAATACATGTCACTGCCAGGATGATGGCAGAAATATGAAGATAAAGATCTCCACCCTCAAAGAGCTCGCGCACCAGAAGTACAGAGGGACACAGAAAAAAAGATTCAACTGGCATGTAACATTATGTACTAGAATTATAAGCAAATTTAGGTGAGTAAAAGAAAAAATCTAAAATATAGTTCCAAACCCTCTACATATATAGGCTTAATTGTACATTCTGCTCAAACTCATAATCAAAGGTCAGTTTTATGATGTTTCAGATGTTACTTTGTGTATTGTTTCATTAGGAAAGTAATACAGGTTCATTACATTAAAAAACTTGAGAAATACAGGGAAGTACAAAATACAGAAAGGCACAAAGGGGAAAAATACCACCCAGAGCCCTACCATTTAAAGATAACCATTTAACAGTCTGTCAATTTCCTCCAGACTTTTTCCTGCATCTACTTTTCTTCTTTCTCCCTTCCTTCTATTCTCCCTTCCTTCAAAGCACATTTGACATCTTATACATACACACTTAGATACACCTTTTTTTTTCCAAGAAGGTATCCACTTACATATTCCTTCCACTTCTCACGAGAAAGCCATTTTTAAAGTCAACACCAAATGATATTTAACTTTAGAAAACATTTTTAATATGTTTCACAAATTGAACAAATTCCCTCAACAAGATGAATAAGTAAAACTTCCTTACTGCTAAATCCAACGGCCTTTTCTTTCTTTGTGCTTCCAGACAATACTGCTACACCTGATTTATTTCTATTCTCTCCTGAATACTTGGTCCTTCCTAGGTTCTGTGACACTAAACAATTTTGGGTCTTATCTTATTTTTCTGACTTTTGTAGACATTGTATCACCGTGTCTTCTCAATAACTGAGAGGTAGGTAGGGCACGTCCCAGCTTTATTATAAGACAAAGGCAACAGGAGCAGAAGAATTAATAACTACTGAGTGACTATTATGTGGCAGGCAATAAAGCTGATACTGCCAAGGTGAACAAAACGGTCCCAACTCTAGGCCAACACGCTAGTGGGAAAAACAGTCACTTAGTGAATAAATATGAAACTACAGAATGTTCCCATTACAAAGGAAAAGTTTAGGGTGATATGGAGGTACATATTAAAAGAGAATGTAATTCAGATTAGGAAGCCATCGAAAGCCCACAAAAAGAAATTGTATTCAAGATCAGTAACTTCAAATTAATTCTTTCTCATTCTTCAGATCTCAGTTCAATCACAATGCCCTCAGGGAAGCTTTAACTGACCTCCCTTCTAGACACAAAAGCCCACTATCAGACATTCTCAGACTATAATCAATTTTTCAAAGTATGTATCACAGTTATAGTTTTTCATTTGTTTAAATGACTGATTCTTCACTAGACTATAAGCTGCATAAGGGCAGAGACTTTTGTTTAATGATTGCTGTTTCTCAAGCAGCAGGAACAATACTAGGCATAGAATAAGTGTTAATTAAATATTTATTCAAGGAAAGAAAAAAAAAGAAAGTCCACTTCCCACTTTTGAAAGGCTGCATTGCATTCCTAAGGATATAAAATTAATTCATATGGGGGCGCCTGGGTGGCTCAGTCGGGTAAGCATCCGACTTCAGCTCAGGTCACGATCTCGCGGTCCGTGAGTTCGAGCCCTGCATCAGGCTCTGGGCTGATGGCTCAGAGCCTGGAGCCTGCTTCTGATTCTGTGTCTCCCTCTCTCTCTGCCCCTCCCCAGTTCATGCTCTGTCTCTCTGTCCCCAAAATAAATAAACGTTAAAAAAAAATTTTTTTTTTTAAAATTAATTCATATGAAACACAAATAAGTCCCAATGTATAAGGCTCCATTTTAAATTTAAAATCCTATTTTAAATGAAAAAGCCAGGTCGACTACCATAATTTTGGGAAGGGCTGAGACTTGACCCAGTTCCTGAAGAATAACTAAGAATTTATAGAGGTCCTCAAAACACTCAAGTTTAATTCAAGCTTTCCCAACAGTCCTGTCCATATTTATTCACAGCTTAGAAGCAAATTTCTAAATTAAGGAACAAAGAAATACTGACCTCTCCCCCAGATAAATACTGCATTTACAAAATTACATTACATTTATGTTACATTGTCGTATTCTGTTTTTATTGTTGCTGTTATTGTTTGTTCTCCTCCAATTTATACTTGGATGCGATGCATAGTGTACAGGTCAGCCAGTTCTCTGGGGAAAAATTAAATCCTGATCTGTACTGCTTACCGATTTCCATGGTATGAATATTTCCACTATGGTTCATCTCAAGCTATCAATACTTTTACAGCAGCTTACAAAATTCTTAAGTATTTCACAATTGGTTCTCATAAACCTACAGAGCACATAACTGTTACATTCTAGAATGTGGGCCAGGACAGAGGCCTGGAATAACATTCTAGATCTAGAGCCCATAGCCAGACACATTCATTCACAGTTAGAAGCCTGGAACTCTATTCTGGCACTGACTAGACTATACAAGTCAATTAAGCCTCTGTCTCAATTTTCTCACCAGCAAAATAGAGAAAATTCTTGGATCCTTCTAACTCACAGCGCTAGTGAAAAAATCAAATGACGGATGTGTAAGTTTCTTCTAAGTTTTTTTTTTAAGTGTGCTTTCAAAACAAGCTGGTTCATTCAGTATATAAGTTAAACGCTAGGGTTTGTACTGATTTTGATCTGGTTTGCATTTTAAAACCACAGCAGCTGGTTTAATGAAAAGTGATAGCCACAGCATCTCATCCTTTTCATGTTTAATTCTTCATGACAGTCAAATAAATGCGTGGTTTGTGTTTTGTTTAAAACAGTGATCTGTCAGAATAAGAGAATATTAGAAACAGGAATAGAAAATGTCAATTTGCTAAATTGGATTTTAAATATAGAAACTTTTCCTCTTTGGCAATCACACTGTCACCTGTCACAGATGCTCATGCAGCAATATGGAGTTTCCAAATCCTTAACTATAGCAATTAGAGTGCGCACCTTGCAAAGGAAACAATGACAAATGCCTGGTTTTCCTTTAGGCTTCTAGAAGACATATCCAAATTACATCTATGTAGATCATATATATAATTGAGAAGAACCATCAAGTCTTACTAAAAAAAAATAGGTGTTTTCATTTTTATTAACTATTAAGCAAAACAAAACTAAGGAGATAAACACTTTCTTTATCACTTTAAAGATGTCATAAATTCAGTTAACTCTATTAAGTCAGCTAGTTAATCCTACTAAAAGGGTACACTAACACTGTCATAATACCTTCTACAGATGTGAAATTAGAGCTTCACTTTGCTTATAAAAACACGTTTATAAGTCATAGTTATTATAATTTTCTTCTTCTTTTCTACAGAAAATAACATTCTTCAGCAAGTATTAAGATAAAAGTGGTAAATTTAAGATCTAAGTTAAGCACACCAAAAATGTTAAATACTGAAGTTTTCAGAGTAGTTGGAGTCCGTGAAAATCATCATAAGCAGAAATAAATGAAGCTATCTATAATATGGCAAAACCAGAAAGTTAAATTTGGTATTAGAAAGTGTTAAGATCCCAAATATAAATAAATATTTAGATTCCCTCCCCTTTTCTTTACTCTTGCTAACACACAATATCAGTTTTCAAATTGCTGAATGAGTATGTAGTCATTACTCAATGTCAGAATACCACCTACCCAATCTGGCTACCAAACTGCTAGTAGCTCTCTGTAGACTGAGCTGTCCTTGAAATAACTTGTTCTCTCAGAAAATGTCACAGACTTTCTTTAACTTTTTGTTTATTTATGCTTGACAGAGTATTTTGAAGTATCTCTACTTTGATTTCAATGTAATTAAATTCACGTCTCTTCCAGTCAACAGTTAGCTATGAATAGATCAGTTTGGAGGAAGTCAAAAGTTATATAATAATTTTCGACTGTGAGGGGGGCATGCCACTAACCCCCATGTTGTTCAAGGTCAAGTTTATAAAAGTGGGTCTTCTGAGTGCTCATGCACATGTAAATAGCATGTGATACCCATAAATTTACCTGGATCGTTAGCATTTCTTCCATTATAATGAAATACATATTAAACTGGGGCGGGGGGTGGTGAGGGTAAGCCTCCAATTTAGTTGGAATCCTCCAACAAAAATAAAAATTTGGTAGGAAGGGGAATGAAATTCAGAGAGAGAAGAAATTGTCTTAACCTTTCTTTATTGCCCACTGAACCATATGCTGGGGGTTGGGTTAGGAGAAATGGCGGTTGGATTGGATCTTGAACTATTTCTCAGAAAAGTGTCCATTAAATTTCACAAGTGACATGAGGAATTTTAACTGAAATCTCCAAGTATTTATGTGGGAGTTTTCCTTTTTAAAAAAATTTTTAGGGATGTCTGGGTGGCTCAGTTGGCTAAGCATCCGACTTGGGCTCAGGTCATGATCTCACAGTTTGTGAGTTCCAGCCCTGCATCGGTCTCTATGCTGACAGCCCAGAGCCTGGAGCCTGGAGCCTACTTCAGATTCTGGGTCTCATTCTCTCTCTGTCCTTCCTCCACTCATGCTCTGTCTCTCTCAAACACAAATAAACATTAGATAATTTTTTTAAATGTTTATTTATGTTTGGGAGAGCGTAGGAGCAGGGGAGGAGCAAAGAGAGAGGGAGACAGAGTATCCAAAGCAGGCTCCTGCTGTCAGCAAACCCCGACAGGGCATGGGGGGTGTCGAACTCAAGAACCCTGAGAGCATGACCTGAGCAGAAGCTGTACAATCAATCAACTGACAGGAGTTTTCTTTTTTTTTTTTTCATATACCTTGGCAAACAGGCTCGAATAAAACCTTTCCTCAAAATGTTTATCCCCCGACTATATTATTTCCACAATTAACAATGGACTTACAGTTAGCCTTATATAATGACAGCTGCAAGAAACTGACTTTTAAAGAAGTATACACTTTATTAGCGGAAGTTTCTGATTCAATTACCCTGCAACATAATTAATCAGCATAATTAATCAGGCCTCGGTGCCTCATCACCACTGCTACCATCCTTAAAAATACTGCCATTTACTCCATCACATGCAGCAGAGGTCTCATTAAAACTGCAGCTAAGGGGCCCCTGGGTGGCTCAGTCGGTTGAGCGGCCGACTTCGGCTCAGGTCATGATCTCACGGTCCGTGAGTTCGAGCCCCGTGTCGGGCTCTGTGCTGACAGCTCGGAGCCTGGAGCCTGTTTCGGATTCTGTGTCTCCCTCTCTCTGACCCTCCCCCATTCATGCTCTGTCTCTCTCTGTCTCAAAAATAAATAAACGTTAAAAAAAATTTTTTTTTAAAAAAACTGCAGCTAAATCCTGGTCTTTTTTTTTGGCAATAAACTTTTTTTTTGAACCACTTTATTTATATTTATAGAAAATCTGTGAAAACAGTACTGAGAGTTCTTGCATACCCCACACCCCATCTTCTTATTGTTAACATCTCACATTAGCATGACATATCTGTCACAATTCATGAACCAATATCAGTATTTTATTAACTAAAATCAATACTTTATTCAAAGTTCCTTCATGTGTTTACCTAAAGCTGTTGGGTTTGTTTTGTTTTGTTTTTCTGTTCCAGGATCCTCTGCATAATACCTCATGTCTCATTAGGGTGCTCTACACTGTAACCATGTCTCACACTCCCCCTTTGCTTTTGAGGACTATATTAGTTTTCCAGGGCTTCCATAACAAAGTATCACAAAGTGGGCAGCTAAAAACAACAGAAATTTACTCTCTCACAGTTCCGAAGGCTAGAAGTCCAAAATGAAGGTGTCAGTAGAGCTAAGCTCTCTGAAGGGTATAGAGGAGGAATCCTTCTTTGTCTCCCCTAATTTCTGACAGTTATCTGGCTGGTAATCTCTGGTTCCTTGGCTTGTAGATGCATCACTCAAATCTCTGCTCTATCTTCGTATGGCCTCCCCTGGGTGTCTGTCTTCAAATTTCTTTCTTCTCCTAAGGACACCAGTCAGTGGATTGGGGTCGATCCTAATCCAGTATGACCTCATCTGGATTTATCAGCAAAGACCCTCTGCAAATAAGGTCACAGTCATAGGTACCAGGTAGCAGGACTTGAGCCTATCTTTTGGGGGAACATGATTCAACCTGCAATAATGACCTTGATAGCTTTTTTGAGGAATACTGTATTTTGATATTCTGTAGGCTGTCTCTCAGTTGGGATTCGTCTGACGTTTTCTCATGATTAAGCTGGAATTATAGGTTTTGGAGAGGGAGACCACAGAGATATGTGCCACTCTCACCATATCATATCAAGAGTCCACGCTTCTGGCTCTGAGAACATGGTTTATGCTAACCTTGCTCACTGACTGAGGCAGTATTTGTCAGGTTTCTCCATGATAAAGTGACCTCCCTCCGCACCATTCTACAGGCCTGTTTGGAAAGAGTGATTACATGCAGCCCACAACTTACAGGGTGGACAGTTATGCTCCACTTTCTACAGGAGGGAATATCCACATAAATTATTTGGCATTCTTCTGTATGGGAGATTTGTACATTCTCCACTATTTACTCATTTATTCTATTTTTTAGTCAACAGAAAAGATGGAAAAACAAACAAGAGGGGATCGGATTCATCAAATAGAAACTCCTGATTATTCAAACCCTATAAACTCCTATTTCAGGTGCTTCAGACAAGATCTGAGTTAACCTTCCCTTCTGTTCTGGGTATAGCATAGTGCTGAGAGGGAGAGCAGGAGAGAGGGAGAGAGGGAGAGGGAGAGGGAGAGGGAGAGGGAGAGGGAGAGGGAGAGGGAGAGGGAGAGGGAGAGGGAGGGAGAGAGAGAGAGAGAGAGAGAGAGGGAGAGATGGAGAGAGTGAAGACAGAGAAAGAAAGAAAGAAAGAAAGAAAGAAAGAAAGAAAGAAAGAAAGAAAAGAAAGAAAAGGAAGGAAATGAGGGAAGAAAGAAAGAAAGAAAGAAAGAAAGAAAGAAAAAGAGGGAGGAAGGAAGGGAAGAAAGGGAAGGAAAGGAAGAAAGGAAGGAAGGAAGGAAGGAAGGAAGGAAGGAAGGAAGGAAGGAAAAGAAAGAAAAAGAGGGAGGTAGGAAGGGAAGGAAGGGAAGGAGGGAGGGAGGGAGGGAAGGAAGGAAGGAAGGAAGGAACGAAGGAAGGAAGAAGGGAAAAGAGGGAGGTAGGAAGGGTAGGAAGGGAAGGAAGAGAAAGAAAGAAAGAAAGAAAGAAAGAAAGAAAGAAAGAAAGAAAGAAAAAATGAGAGAAAGGAAGAGAGAAAGATAGGAAGGGAAAGAGAAAGAAATTGAAGCATGGGAGAGATCACAGCCCTTAACAAAAAAAAAACCTTGGCTAACACCACCAAAAGATGATTGGAATTTTAAAAAGTAAACATTATCTAGGAAGTTCAAATCTTCCCAGGCAGAAAGTTGTTGAGTGCAGATTCTCAGAAGAGGTAGAAGAATATTTACTGTGGGTATTTTCTCACAGAATAAGAATAAAAGTACAACTTTTTCTGTCAGTTTAGTTCTCAACTGAACACATATCAGGGAACAACATTTTGGAACAAGAAGTAAAGAAAACCATCCCACCTAACTCATCTCATCCCATTCCCCAGGAATTTTTTTTTCAAATCTCTACTTTTTGAAAATCAGCCTTAAGGGTTAGTATTCACTGACATTCTATGAACCTTTTGGAAAGGTTTCAAAATGAAATTTTGTGTCACTGCTAGTGCAAAACAAAAGCTACTGAGGAACTTAGGATCTCACATATGACTATTTTTTATTGTGAGATATTCTTTTTCCATAGTGTGCCATAAGCCAAATTAGTACAGCTCAACACATTTTACAGAGGCAAACAGATAAAGAGCTATCTGGGCCTGATATAACCCACACTTTTCTATTCTAAATATGTTCTAAAATCATCGTTATGGGTTTAGAAAGAAAAATACGTTCTAAAATCATCTTTAATGAGCCCAAAAGTCTTGAATTCAAATTTCATTATGATGTATTAAATGGCCTCTAAAAATAGTAAATCATAAAACCTCACAGGTACAGTGAGAAGAGTTTTAACCTACAGATGAGATATAACATTTTAATATTTAACTACCCTGCTGTCACATGATTACCTCCCTCTGCATTACCCAGAGCAAAGGACATGAAGCAGTAAATAAGACACCACTGGTGACTCACTCTGCTCTGTCAGTACACCTCCTTACGAGGACTGATGGTGTACAAACATACCACACAGCTTTATAGCAAATGTAGCAAACTCCACACAAAGCGGCAAATTTCACCTTTAAGCAACTATTATACTCAATTCATCTTACTTTTCTAAATCATAAATACATCTCCCCAAGGTTAGTGTAAGTAAAAAATGCTTAAGTGTTACTACACAGGACTTTTTTAAGCAATGCAATTCTGTTTAAATGGAGGTTAAATAAAGCTTTCTACCAGATTATAATGTACATCACCCCCAAACTGCTTCCCAGATAGTTTATAAAAAGATGCTACTTCTCACCTCAGCCTCATTCTGCCTGTTTGCCATGCTACTCCAACAGTGATCATTTCGGTAAGAGGACACAGAGATAGCATATCTCATCAAGGATTATTCATGATTTCAATTTGTTCTATATTGGCAAGATACAGTTTTAGAGATCCAAATGCCAACATAATGGTTATATGAGGGCAGGTGTCTCAAGTTCAACATCTATAACTTTATAAGCCAACAAAGTCCATGACTGGACTAATAAGGTAAAACTCTCCAATCATGCTTAACGACTCCTTATTCCTATTATTCCACACTGTTTAACATTTTGTTGACAGAGATAACAGTGCATGCCTTTCAAAATACTATTTTTCACTTATCTTCAAAATCAGAGACAGTCCCCATATGCTACTAAAGAGTGATGTAACAAAAAACAGTCAAAACACAATAGAAAAATCAATTCCAGTCATTATCTACATTTGGCTGAATATAAAAATAACTGATAGTCCGTACTCCCACGAAGAAAACAAATCCTAACAAAACCTTCCTTGAAAACTCTCCCATCTTATACAGAAATTTTAGGGGGGAACAAAAAGAAGAAAAAGTAGGGGCTCCTATGTGGGTCAGTCAGTTAAGAGTCTGATTCCTGATTTCAGCTCAGGTCATGATCTCCCAAACCGTGAGATCGAGCCCCATGTTGGGTTCTGTGCTGACAGCGGGGAGCCTGCCTGGGATTCTCTCTCTCCCTCTCTCCCTTTGCGCCCCCCTCTGCTCATGCTCTCTCATTCCCTCTCAAAAATTAAAAAATAAATAAATAAACAAATAAATAAAGTTCAAGGGAAGTCAGAGGAGTGGGCCTAGAAACCAAAATCTTCCTCAAAAAAGGGTTGAATCAAAGAAGGTAAGATAAAGATCTTTAGAAGTGAACAGCACATGTAGGGGCACCTGGATGGCTCAGTTGGTTAAGTGTCCAACTTCAGTTCTGGTCATGAATTCAGGGTTCGCAAGTTTGAGCCCCACATCGGGCTCTCTGCTGTCAGTGCAGAGCCTACTTCAGATCCTGTCTCACACCCTCTCTCTGCTTCTCCCTGTCTCTCAAAAATAAATAAACATTAAAAAGGAGAAGAAGAAGGAGGAGGAGGAGGAGGAGGAGGAGGAGGAGGAGGAGGAGGAGGAGGAGGAAGAGGAGGAGGAGGAGAAGAAATAATGAATGGCACAGTCGGGGGAGGAGACATCAACAGGATCATTTATGTAGTTCAACGTGGCAAGTAAAAAGACAGAACGCAAAGTGGGCAGCTTATGCTGGGAAGGGGCTAGGCATTCAGTTCATAAAAACCTTCCTCCAGGGGCACCTGGGTGGCTCAGTCGGTTAAGCATCCGACTTCGGCTCAGGTCATGATCTCACAGCCTGTGAGTTTGAGCCCCGCGTTGGGCTCTGTGCTGACAGCTCAGAGCCTGGAGCCTGTTTCAGATTCTGTGTCTCCCTCTCTCTCTGCCCCTCCTCTGTTCATGTTCTGTCTCTCTCTGTCTCAAAAATAAATAAACGTTAAAAAAAAATTAAAAAAAAAAAAAAAAAAAACCTTCCTCCAGGCTGTAATACATGAGCTGAGTAAGCCAGAAAACAGAAGAGCAAACACAGGAGACAGCATGGTACCATGCTTTTGTTAGACCAAAATTCAGTGTTTAGTCACCATATCTGTGTAATGCTATTCACAGTATAGACTAAGATTACATTTCTTTCATTGTACAATCTTTTGCCTTTAGAATTAATAATCATCTTACCTTCAACCCTTAGTTTTCCTTCATCTCCATTAATTTGATCCTTTCCCTCTCCACCAAAAGTGAAGTTTCTTTTGATGCATTTAAACACAATCTACTCTACCACTATTCTTATCTTTCTGCAGGCATCTCTCCCTGATTCCTACACCTTCCTGTTACAATCAATCGATTAATCCCTAGGTCTCCTGTACAGCATTCACTGTGGTTTCCAAAGCAGCCTTATCCTACCCATTATTTCCTTTTCCTCCTATCTTCAATCCTTGTTTCTTGGATCCCAGGACTCCCTCTTCTTTACTTTTACTTTTTTATCTTGGAAGAGTACATACTTCAGGGTATAAGAAATGTAATTTCTGCAGCTTTACTAGACTGAAAACATGTTTATTATACCTTCATAGATGGCCAGTAGTTTGTCTTGGTTTCCAGTGCTACCTTGCAAATTACTTTTGCTCCCAAATTTTGAAGCCATTGTTCTGTCTCCAGGGTTCCTGCTGAGATATTAGGTGGCATTCTGTTTCTCAGTGGCCTATTTTCTTCTTTCTGCAGTTCTGGAGTTTGGGAATCTTCACTCTTTTTCTCCTAATGTTCTGAAATCTCATGAATACACTGGTATAGACTTTTTTTTTAATTCAATATATTAGAAATTCAATGGATCTTTTCCAATTTGAAAATCATGGTCCTTAAATTCTAGTAAATTTTCCTGAGTTATTTCTTTGATCGTTTCTTCTTAAAATTTTTTAATTTTACTTTTCTAAAAAATTCTATTGTTCTATTCTGAGGACTGAGCTTCTAATTTTATTGCCTTTTCACTTTTGTTTTTTCATTTCTTGGTATTTTGTTCTACTCTCTGGTTGCTTCCTTAACTTTATCTCCTAAAGCCATTTAAAAGTTTTCAAGTCTTCTATCAATTTTCAATTTCCAGGAGTACATTTTTATGCCCTACATGTTCTTTTTATCATGATACTTGTTCTTATTTCCAGATTGCAGTATATTCTTTGATCTTTCTGAAAATGTTAATGACAATATTTAACAGTTTTCTTCTTCTCCCTTTATTGTGCCTATTGCTGTCAATTTTGTTTTCTCCAGGCTTGTTTTGGTCTCTAAATTTCCTCAAATGTCTGATGATCACTGGTCACTATTCACAGTGAAGATAAAACACTTGAAGACTAATTAGAAAGTTCTGTGGGGGCACATGGGTGGCTCAGTCGTCAGTCTTGTCTGACTTTGGCTCCTCAGGTCATAATCTCAGGGTTCATGAGTTCAAGCCACACATTGGGCTCTCTGCTTGTAAGTGAAGAGCCTGCTGTCAGCACAGAGCCTGCTTCAGATACACTGTCTCCCTCTCTCTGCCCCTCCATCACTCGTTCTTTCTCTCAAAAATAATAAAAATAAACATTAAAAAAAAAAGAAAATCTGTGTAGGTGAGTGGGACTTGCCAACACATAGGTTTCACTGTGGAATTATCTGGCTGGGCTATTCCAGCGGGAGACCCTCAACCAACAGTATCCACAGGACTTTTGCACAGAAGGGTCAGATTCTTCAAAAAAGCATCTTCCAATTGAAATCCTGGAGAATATATATCTAACTGCCAAACTTTTGGAGATGAGTAGAGGACGTGTGCTGAGAGTACCTCACTATTTAGTATTTCATTTTCCACTCTCCTTCTATGCCTTGGTGTCCCCTACTCAAGAGTTCCCTAGCCCACATTCTCCACAGAATTAACTTCCAGTCTTGCTGGAGTGTGGGGAGGCATCTGGGGCCTAAGTTCACTTTAAACACTCTTACCACTTAATTCTCCTGTTTTCAGCCTCACTCTCATTGTCGAGCCTTTCTGAGGTTCTGAAGGGAAAATCAGGCTGCTTCTGAGAGTCTCTCACTAGCAGCTCAGATGCCTGCTTCTTAGAGCTTGTAGGTTAGTAACAATCACCCACAGGCTTTCCAGAGTCATTTTATCTCACTGAATTCCTGCATTTTTTTGAATCCCTTTGCTGTCACTCTTTTGAAAGGAGTGGAATAAATGTATGTGCTTGATCTGCCTTTTCCTGTAACATATTTTCATTGTCAAAACACTGACAAATATTTGTTAATGGAAAACTCAAGGGAAAAATTCAAGTCACTTCCAATATGAACTTGAGAGGTTAAGGTGGACTATAAAATATGAGCACAAGTTTATACTAAAAACAAAAGGACCAGAACAGCCGCAGTGAAAGCAAGATAAAAAATGAAGGAAATTTACCTCACATAAGTCAGCTGATATTTTGGTAGATATGTTTAACTACCTGATGTTATATATAACAACAAATGCTGTTTTCAAATCCCAGGAAAGAAACAACAATTATAGTGAGTAAAAGTGAGGCAATATCCCCAACTACATCAGGCATTATTGTTAATTTAAAAAATGCCTTGTTTTTCTAGAAATTAAACCATAGCTTTAACTGCACAGCAGAGTTAGGTGACTAAATGAAACCTGAAATTACCCTTAGATAAATAATCAGTGATGTATTCATTTTAATTATTCAGATTTTTAATCTGTTTCCAAAGAGAAGCCCTATTTAAATGAATACAGGTGGGAATAAAATCTTTTTCAGCTCCCCAGAATAGAAGTCAGAGATATCTGTGCATTAGTTTTAAAATTCAAGTTGCCTAAGGGGTGCCTGGGTGGCTCAGTCAGTTAAGCAACCGACTTGGGCTCAGGTCAGGACCTCACAGTTCATGGGTTCAAGCCCCACGTCAGACTCTGTACTGGCAGCTTAGAGCCTGAAGCCTGCTTCAGATTCTGTGTCTCCCTCTCTCTCTGCCGTCCCCTACTCACACTCTGTCTCTCTCTCTCAAAAATAAATAAACATTAAAAAAATTTTTAAGTAAATAAAATTCAAATTGCCTATAAAAGTAGTGTGAAACTCTTTTCTTGGGAAGTTAGCTATTCACATAGTCATACGAATTAAAGAAAAAAAAATTAAGTCCAAAGGAAAAACATTTTTAATTGAGGCTACTAAATTTCATATTTAAAGACAGTATAATACAAGCTTTGGTTACGAATAATATTACCCTTGAAAAATGTCTACCATATAATAACAATGGAAGCTCTCAAAAATAGGAGTAAAGTTCCTCATAAACGTGAAACCATCCATGAACAGGGATAAATTTAGACATATCTCTATTTGCTGTCGTCAAAAAAATAATGTTCATTTATAAGCACTTTAGTAAGTCACGGTGCAAGCGCTTTCTTATATTATCTTACTTAACTCTTACGCACCTTATGAGATTGTTGAGAGGTCACAGATATCAGACAGGCCAAGGCCCCTCACCAAGAGGGTTCCTGGCTTTGTGTGAGAAAGAATTCAAGAGCAAGCCCTTTATAGGGAAGGGACACAGATTTATTATATATAGAGGACTGGAACAACTTCACAAAGTGATCTCTCCTCCCAAATAAGAAAAAGGACCCCTGCTTTGCTTCTAACAAGGGTTTTATCAGTGTTTTGTTTTGTTTTTTAATTAGCTGACCATATAGGAAGGGGCATACTCTAACTTTGGGTTTATCACTTACATTGGGTGGTTAGTTTTTCCATTGTCTTAGGTTGTGGAATTACCCACAGGGAGATTGTTAACAATGTCCAGTCTTTGAGGCTTTTACTGCCACAGAGAGTGAGGTACTGTGGTTTTCTATGAGTTGGATCTTGTGACTCTTTCTACGACCTACTGACTTTCAGCCTAAAACCAAAATGGCTTTACTTTGGTCAACCTGTCCTTATTATCCCCATGTTAATGAGGAATCTGAGACTTTTAACTATTGGGTACTTCCCCTCAACTATGGATAAATCTGGAATTTGGAAACTGGTCAGGGATATGTCAACACTGATTAAATAAAAGCCAAAAGGACCTTTGTAAATAATTATTCAAATAAGATTCATTCAACAGTAATTGCCACCAGCCAATATCGGTACTAATTTATTCATTCATTCACTCATTCAACAAGCATGTACTATGTAACCATTATGTGCCCATCAGGGATCTAGATGAGCACTGATAAATAAAACTTCCTGTGATGGTGAAAATGTGCAGTATCACCACTGCCCAAAACAGACACTGAGTCCAAGTGCTGAACACCTGAATTGTGGCTAGCACTACTCAAGAGCTCTGATTTTAATTTTATTAAATTTAAATTAGTTCATACTGAAATGTAAATTGCCACATCTGGCTAATGGCTATCATACTAGACAGGTGAGCTCTAGATACTGAGCACACAGTTAGCAAACAGACCTGGTTCCTGCCTTCATGGAGTTTACAGTCTCGTAAGAGAGCCAGCATGAAGTAAGTACAATAATAAATATAATATTATAATTTGTTAGTGGCTTAGAAGAAAAAGGATAGAAAAGATAGTATTTATAAGGTTATAAAGTCAGACTGAGTCACATGTAGCTAGGAACATCTAAAAACTGTATGATTCATTTTGAAAATGTTATTTCAAGCTTTCCCCCTTCA
Organism: Panthera leo; assembly: GCF_018350215.1. Lineage (NCBI taxonomy): Eukaryota > Metazoa > Chordata > Mammalia > Carnivora > Felidae > Panthera > Panthera leo. The sequence continues at coordinate 48,831,112 of NC_056685.1, forward strand.
AAATCCAGAATAATTAGTGAACCACTGAAACAAGATAATTAGTGAACACTGAAACAAAGAGTTGATGCATTTTTTGAAACTGCGTTCAATGTTTTAAGACTGATGCACAGAAACAGTGCTCTGTTGGCAAAGAAATTTATGTAAAAATGATTCTGAACAAGGAATGTTCTTTGTATCCTGTTAATATCTTGAATTTAAAAAAAATAAAATTAGAGTAGGGAAGAAGAATCATAAGAAATAAAACAATAAAATCTATAAAATGGCAAATTCAGGTACTTCGAGTTTAAAAATGTGGATTTGATGGGTCAGGAAGTGAGAGAAAAACAAGTGAAGTACTATTCCCCTTGGGGTTAAATGGAACTTTTTTCATGGTAACATGTCCCCTTTTGGGCCAGTGTCATTTTTTAGAAGGAGGAGGAGGAGGAGGGGGAGGGGGAGGGGGAGGGGGAGGGGGAGGGGGGGAGGGGGAAGGGGAAGGGGAGGGGGAGGAGGAAGAAAGAAGAAAGAAGAAAGAAGAAAGAAGAAAGAAGAAGAAGAAGAAGGAGGAGGAGGAGGAGGAGGAAAGGAGGGAGGGAGGCAGGGAGGGAGGGAGGGAGGGGGGAGGAGGAGGAGGAGGAGGAGAAGAAGAAGAAGGAGGAGGAGGAGGAGGAGGAGAAGAAGAAGAAGGAGGAGGAGGAGGAGGAGGAGGAGGAGAAGGAGGAGGAGGAGGAGAAGGAGAAGGAGAAGGAGAAGGAGAAGGAGAAGGAGAAGAAGAAGAAAGAAGAAAGAAGAAAGAAGAAAGAAGAAAGAAGAAAGAAGAAAGAAGAAAGAGGAGGAGGAGGAGGAGGAAAGGAGGGAGGGAGGCAGGGAGGGAGGGAGGGAGGGAGGGGGAGGGGGAGGAGGAGGAGAAGAAGAAGAAGGAGGAGGAGGAGGAGGGAAGGAGGGAGGGAGGGAGGGGGAGGGGGAGGAGGAGGAGAAGAAGAAGAAGGAGGAGGAGGAGGAGGGAAGGAGGGAGGGAGGGAGGGAGGGGGAGGGGGAGGAGGAGGAGAAAAAGAAGGAGGAGGAGGAAGAGGAGAAAAAGGAGGAAGAGGAGAAGGAGGAGGGGGAGGGAGAGGAAGGGGAGGGATAGGAGGGGGAGGAGGAGGAGAGGAAGAAGAAGGAGAGGAAGAAGAAGGAGAGGAAGAAGAAGGAGAGGAAGAAGAAGGAGAGGAAGAAGAAGGAGAGGAAGAAGAAGGAGAGGAAGAAGGAGAGGAAGAAGAAGAAGAAGAAGAAGAAGAAGAAGAAGAAGAAGAAGAAGAAGAAGAAGAAGAAGAAGAAAATAATAATGTTTCCAGGAGTTACATTCCTAGATTTGAGCACCTGGAAAAGAAACAGAGCAAACACAACTCAAGATAGTGAATAAGTTAAAGAGAGGTGCTTGGGTCAGCTGAGGAAGGGAGAACCACCAAACACTTTCATGTTCCCGGATCATATGATGTGGATTTTTGTTTGGGAAGTTAAGATAGACTTGTTTGGGTAAGTAGGCTAGTTGAAGTTAAAAGGAAGAGGAAATTTGGAGAGGGATCTAGCACAAGGGCTAGTAATGTCACATTTGCGTTTCTTTCCACTCCCATCATTCCCACTTTTAAGCAAGTGGGAACCCTGCCTATAGGCTGAGGTAAGTAAAACTGGGGGGAGAAACATGACCTGATTTAATTGAAATGTGTTGTTCATAAGAAGAACAAGTTTAATATTTCTAAATAGCCCCCCCCCCAATTATTTCAGCTCTTTATTAAATAAACGAGGTATAATTTAGCTGGCATAATCACTGTCTACCATTTTAAACCAACTGTTTTTATAAAATCCATTCACTAAGAGATCTAAGCTACCACTACGAGTGCTAATAGCACTGAGAGGAGGAGGAGGAGGAGCTAATATTTATAGAGCACTACGTGCCAGGCACAATTCCATTGCATATATTTGTTTTAATTGTCACAACAACCTCATGAGTTAAGACCATTACTATGGCCTTTTACAGATGAGTTAAGAAAGGGACAGAGTTTAATCAAAGTCCCAATAAGTAGTTGGTATGAAATAAAATCCAACAGCTTTGCCATATAAAGGAAAGTAATGGTCAGAGTTTGTTTTTTGCCCCAAATCACATGGTCACCTAGCATCCAAATAGAACTAATAGGATTTTTTTGTTTTGCTATAAAGCTATTATAAATGAAAACACATACATTTGTATAGAAAAGAACTAACAGTGAAGCTTTACTTATAAAGAAGAAAGAAAAACCACTGGATTCAGAATGTTCATGAAGTAAAGGCAGGAGACAATCAGGAGTGTCAGAAATATTATCAAGATAAAGGCAAGGGTCATACCAGAATAAAAACAATGGCCCCTAGAATTTCAAAGAATTACAAAATTCTAAAGGGTCATGGCATCACCTTGACTTCTGATCAGCAAAATCCATGCCTATTACAGAGTACTTCTCTATGGTAACATATTTCCAATTGTTTAATGGCAATCAATAAAACTAGAATTGACTTTTATATTCAACTTTCAGATAGCATGTTTTCACAAACATGGAACATATGAATTATTATAAAAGAAATGTGTCAATATGTATATTTCTTCAAATAGGCTCTATTCCTTCAAAAAGGCTCTATGAAAATGTAGAAATAATCCATTCTGCCTCTATCAAACAGACACAGTGGGTGCTTTTCCTCCAACTTCTTTGGAAAATTTATTTTCTCAGGAACTTCAACAAATCAACCTAAAACATGTTGCTTTTTCTAACATAATCTTACATAGTTTTACTGAATTTGATGAGGAAGGGAGTTAAGTTTTCCTCAAGCTGCTAAACTAAGTGTCAGCCTAGGTTTAACTCAGCAAAATCTTTTAAAAGTTCAATATATTACACTCTAAGAGAGATATATGATTGTTTCTGATAAAACATGGTTTTTTTAATATTTGGTATTATTTTTTAATAATAGTAGTTTTCAAACTTGAAATATTTGTGTCATGTAAGCAGTAAAAATCTATTAATGAGAGGTGCCAGGATTTTAAGTGATCTTTTGATAATCTAAATTGGAATCATTTCAAGAAGCTTCTGTAGATAAAATCTGAATCAACCTAATACTCCTGCCTTCTAAAACTTAAATTTATTATTCTTTATTTTTATGTTTTTTTTAAATTTATTTTTCAAGGAGAGAGAGACAGAGCATAAGCGGGGGAGGACCAGAGCAAGAGGGAGACATAGAATTTGAAGCAGGTTCCAGGCTCTAAGCTGTCAGCACAGAGCCCGATGAGGGGCTTGAACTCACGAACTATGAGATCATGACCTGAGCTGAAGTCGGACGCTTAACCGACTGAGCCACCCATGCGCCCCAATCATTCTTATACATAAATCCAATCAATGGTTCCTCACTGCCCTCCAGGAAACATCCAGTTGGATGAAACAGCCTAGTATTCTGTGATCTGGCCTTTTACACCTGTAAAGCTTCCTTTCTCCCCACTTCTGCCTTCCTGCCACCTCCCCTGTTCCGTCCCAGACCCACTCCTCCACCCTGAACCCTCCCTATAACTACACAGGCACACCATACATCATTTTAAAGATTCTTGCCAGCAAATTACATCTTCTATCTGGAATATTCTCTCAGCCAAAAACCTCCCTGCCACCTTCATCTGGCCAGCTCCTACTCAAACTTCAGATATCAATCTAGGGAGACCTTCCCTGATTTCTGCAAAGTAGGATAGACAGATGCCTCTTCCATGTGTTCCCATAATGCTGGAGTCTAACACTAAGATGCACTTATCATACTGAAGTCAGCTTCCTATTTTGTTGTTTGTACACAGGATTGTAAGTTTCGTGACGGCAGGGGCTAAATAGTTTTACCGAATACAAAAACTAAAGACAGTAAGTTCTCAATAAAAATTTATTCAATGAGTGTAAATATTATGCCCAAATCAAAATGTTTATTTTAAAATCTTATTAAGGATGGGGCCCCTGGGTGGCTCAGTCGGTTAAGCATCCGACTTCGGCTCAGGTCAAGATCTCATGGTTTGTGAGTTCAAGCCCCGTGTCAGGCTCTGTGCTGACAGCTCAGAGCCTGAGCCTGCTTCGGATTCTGTGTCTCCCTCTGTCTCTCTGTCCCTCCCCAACTTGTGCTCTGTCTCTCTATATCTTTCAGAAAAAAATGTAAAAAAATAAAAATAAAAATAAATAAAATCTTATTAAGGAAAGACAGAATGAAACAATGCTCTAAAAGCAAGAAAATCTGAGTAGGAAATATGTTAGCTTGTTGAAGAGTTAAAAACAGAAAATATTTAGCATCACTAGCTTCTAACAAGAACCACTCAAGGAAAACAGCAAGCATGGTCTGCTTTATGCCCTAATCCCTGTAAATCACCCCATCCACACTGCATATTTTGCACCTCCTTCCTCCAGCCTCTCCACCTTGACCTCTGTTATTGTTAGCCAACTTCCTTATTTTCCTCAAATGGAATGGAATAAAAATCCTCATCTAACCATATCCTCTCACCATTCCAATTCTGTCCCTTGTCTGATGGTGAGCATCAGTTCTACCAGAATCCAACCACTTTCTGTGGCTGTGAGGAAATTTCGTTCCTAGGCTTGCCGTTAGAACATCCTACCTAGATGTCAACTTGACTTAGGTTTGTTGTGAAATTAGAAAACACTGAACACCGAATACTCTTGCTTGCTTTGTCAATACCATTCCCAACTCTGTGCCCTCGGACATGTTAAACTCATCCTCATCAGTCCTTTTCATAAGCTGGAAACTAGGGTATTTCCAAGAATCCTTTGCAGCTCCAAAGATTAGCTCAGTGACATCAGTCATAGGCCAGCACGCTGGCTCAGTGTGCTGCCTCTTGTCATCTAAATTTACCTCTACAGACCACCTGACAAAACAGAACATAGGACAAAGTATCCTATTTTACTGGGGGTGGGGGGGGGGGGGAGTTAACACAGGTTACTCAGGTTAGTCCTTTGAGGACTGGATATATGTTACCCTCACAACCTCCAAGCCTGCCTACGAAGAAAGCATGTGCCATAATTTTTTTGTCTGTTTTCAATTTAGTTGGTAAGAAGCACTGGGAACAGCACATAGCAGCATATAGTAGCACACTCCTCTAACTATTTAGCTGGGAAAAATAAGATAAATTTCCCTGATCTCCCAAGAAATGAAGCTGCTCCATTCCAGGATGCTAAAAAGGAAATTTTTCTAGAAAACAAGTGTTTGAATTTTATGAGATATGATATGTTTATGAGAGTAATACTTAATCTTAACTGTCACTGATGTCACCTCAGGGAAGACTAGTTTTGCCAAGAGTCACACAGCTGCTTCCCTGCCATGAAAGAAATAGGATGAAGGAAAGCGGCCTACTCTAGAAGTGACTGTGTGCGTGAAGACAAAAAATCAAAGACTCCAACTGATCTAGACCCAAATGCTTAAGATACAGGAAGTGAAAAATGACCAACTAATAATCTACTATTTAAGTGGGCAAAGGATAGGATCCATGCTGTGGATCACCACTACCCACAAATGTTCCTAAACATAGTTGACGGCCCTTGCAAACCTCACAGAGCTTCAAATGACAATACTCTAGTCTTAGAAAGCAAAGCCCTATTGCTGCTCCCTGGGAGGGAGTGAGCCAGCTTGCCCATAAGGCGATTTCCCACCATCTAAAGACCACCTTCCAATTCCTAAAAAATAATAATAGTATTTCCGCCAAGAAGAAAAATGCTTTTGGGGTGCTATTTCAGAGCTACTGGAAACAATAAAAACTTGCCGAGTATATTGCAATGCTTGCATTGTGGTATTGCGGGATAGTAGAAAGAAGGTAGAAGGTCCTAAATGTAAATTTTCACTCTACCATATCTCTATGATGTTGAACAAACTTTATCGACTCTGAGCCTCTGTTTATTCATCTGTGAAATAAGGTTGTTATGAAGACTGTATGCAAAAGCACACACAGGTCACTTAAGATTTATTATCTATATCGACATCTATGAGTTCTTTATCTCCCTGAAGGATTGTATATTGGAGACAAATAGTAATGGAAGCTTTCTTTAAATACTGGTTCTAATAATGAAATCCACTGAGGTAAAAACCAATCGCAATCAATCAAATACAAGTCAAGTGAAATACATGAGAATCAGAGTAAAGAATGTTACCAATTACATACTCACACACCCAAAAAGAAATTTCCTTTGCTTACCATTCCAGGCCTACCATGATTTTGCCCTAAAGAATTTCTCCAGTCCTCCATATTCTCTCCAACACTCCCACCCAGAATCCTTCACTCTCTTCTGAGCATACGGAGCACTGAGCCACCTTCAGGCCTCTGCTCTTACCCTAAATACCCTTCCTGCCACTTTATACCTACCATCGAGCAACAGCTCAATTCCTCCATTCCTACCCCTATTTTAGTCTTCCCTGACCAACTCAACATCAACAATATCTAGTCATTCAGCAACTATTTATCATGTTTAATATTTTTAATGTAGTTATGAAGAAGAACTCTGGATTATTCCTTCGTATCTCTGACACAGCTCTGGGATGTGGCAAGCTAGCACAATCTTCTGCAAAATAACTGCTGTACTAAAATTGCGCTATAGGAGTTTTATGTACATGTTGTGCTAGAATTTTAGTGATCAAAGGAGATAGCATTACCAATATAAATTTCCTCTAAGATTTACACAAATGACCGCCTAGCACAAATCAGTCCTGTCCGAGGACTGGACATTTTTGTTGCAAAATAGGAACTAATTTAGAAGTACAGAAACTGAATTGAAATTTTTCAAAAAAAATTATTTAACAGAATTTCTATAGTCACAATTATATAAGACTCTCTGTGTTAATTCAGTGGAAATACCAATAAAAGTACTGTTGTTGGTGTGGTCAATGATTTTAACATATGATCTAAAAAGCAGAACTTTGGGAAAAAGTACGCCTATTTATATCAAGGAGACTCAGAACTGACTCAGAGGAAAAAGTATTATCCTCTGACTCATCAAGACCACTTCCTGAAACACCCAATGTTTTTCTTGGAAGGAAGTCTATACAACAAGTGCCATTTCATTCAAACACTGATTAGACAAAATTGAAGTCTAACACAAAATGAACAAAAAGACATATATTTTCCAAAGCCAACAAGTTTCAAAGGAGACCATTTCATAAACATATATTATCTGGTCATAAAAGGGAAGACTTTAAATACAGTCAAAATGGATAATCCAAAGTATATTATAATGAATAAACCACTGACTACCTACACATATCCCTCTTTATACCATAATCTCTTAATGATAAAGAAACAACCATATGATTTTAATCCACAAAATTAACTAATGTCTTTGGCTTCAAAACAGTCTTTTTTTTTTTCCAAGGGAATTCTCTTCTGAATCAACTGAATCAACTGTGTGGCCAATATTTAATAGTAATTTACAAAAACAATAAATAACACTTATTAAGTGCTTATGCATGCCAAACATGTTACAGGTTGTTAGCATGCATTTACTCAATAAGGAACAGATACAACTATTACTTCAATTTCATAGATGAGGAAACTGAGACACAGAATCACACCTATTACACAGTAAAACCTCAAACCCCAGGCAGACCACCACAAAAGCCTAAACTGTTTTTTTTTTTAAGTTTATTTTGAGAGAGAGAGAGAGAAAAGAAGGTGCAGCACACGCTCACGTGAGCAGGGGAGGGGTAAAGAGAGCAGGAGAGCAAGAGAATCCCAAGCAGGCTCCACACTGTCAGAGCACAGCCAGATATGGGGCTTGAACTCACAAACACTGAGATCATGACCTGAGCCAAAATCAGGAGTCTGACACTTAAACAAGCGTCCTGAGCCACCTAGGTGCCCTGAGCCCAAAATGTTTTGATGCTTTCTGTGCATGTGACCACACACCTCCCACTAGAATGCTCGCTAAAAGTTAAACATTAAGCACACACACAACACACATATAATTAATTAAGCACACACACAACACACATATAATTACATATATGTATAAATATTTCATTTACATAATATGTGCCAAAATTTAGTATGTCCTCATTTACTAGTTTATAAATCCTAACGTGACTATTATATTGATAGGATTTGTGTACAAACACCAAGTCTCTGAACCAGAAGAACAATTACTTGGACGAGCTTTGAAACACTCCACTGTCCAGATACATTTATATCAGTTTCATTTGTTTTTTATTTCTACAACACTGAAAACATCTCACAGAACTATAAAAACACCACAATGATACTGTCCTGGACACAGCCCTTGGGGAACAAAAATACACATAACATTTCCTATTTCAAAATAACAAGCAATTAAACTGAATCTTGCTGTTTGTTTCCTCTTGAGTAATCTAGACTGGAAGGAGTTCAAATATCTGACTCTCGCAGTATTTTGCTTTCAGTACAAAGACCATCCTTTAATATGCCAATTCAGCTAATAAATGTTCACTCGTATCTCTACCTGGTTCATAGAAATGAGTTTAAATATTAAATGACTGCATATTTCTAGTTCTAAACATTTGAAAAGGAAATTCCTAGTTAGCTAATGAGGTAGAATAAGCACTTATAAATATGCCACACCACTCTGCCCTTCAGATTATTAAGGACCAGTATAAGAAGGGCAAATTTATCACAGAGGGTTAAACCCTTAAAGCAGCAGCCTATGGAGACAGAATATTCCCAGCATCAACACCACTCTGGAGGTGCTGAGATGCAGAGGTGCTGTGGAGCCCTGCCTGCCCAGTGTGATTTTAGGGCCAGGACAGTCATCCTGCTTTTTTAAAATGTATCATTTACCCAAGTGACACAGGGAATGAAATTCTACCACTGGAAATTAATTTATTCTTTTGAATTATGTGTTGTAATCCCTAGGAACCACTTTTAAACTTCAATCACTTCTGGGACTAAAAATATATTATTATCACGTAAGTATGAATTATCAGATACTTCCTGCTATGATAGGAGGAATTTAAAGTACTATAAGAATACCTATGAAGCCAGTGTGCCAGGAAATGTAAGAAAGCTTCACAGAAATGAAGCAGTAGTAAGCTACTGAGAAAAAAATTTGCCTGCTTAATACTTTTGCCTATGATATGTCCAATTATTAATAATTACTGAAATTATGAAATGAATTCCATCTTATACCTGGAATGATTACTTATTTACTTATTTTTATTTAGGAATGATTCTTTATTAAAGACAAACATCCTATATAGCGGGACTATATGGACAAACAACCTATACAGCGAGCAAAACCGTCTAAGAAATGCATCCAGTATTTTTTGTCTACACCTGCCAGGTGCTGTGCTTCACAACAAGGGCATATAATAAACAACATGGTATCTCTCTGCTAGGAGCACTCAGTTTAGCAAAGAGATAATTACAATGCAATTTAATAAATGCTACTGTCATGGCATGAACAATGTATTATGGAAGCATCCACCTGGAGAAGTTTGTTGGTAGGTTTCATAGAAGAACTGACGGTAGAACCAGATGTTGAAAGACACAGAGGAGTGTGTCAATTGGAAGGGTGCGAGGGCAGTGAGAGAGCATTCCAGGCATATGTAAAGCATGGTACATGGAAGGACATGAGCTTCAGAGAACAGGGAGATATTCAGTGTGGCTGCAATACAAGATGTATAGAAAGATAATGTAGTTGAGAAAAGCCTGACGCCAGATCGTGAGGGGCCTTGTAGAGCATGCACAGAAATTCAGACTTAATCTTTATGGAAACACAAAATCATATTACTAATTTTTAATTAAGTATGGGGGCATTTTGGAGGACAGACAAGATTAGGAATTAAAGCTAACTTATTTTAAGGAAATTTTATCAGTTTCTTTCATTCCTATGGGAACCATCTCAACTGTATTCTGTGCTAGATATCTTTTTGGAAAAACTAAGATTCACCCATGTCATTCCCATAACTTCTTCAAATCTGAATTCTCCAAAGAGAAACAGGAAGATAATTTAATCTAAAATATAGTACAAGGACACAGCCCACATTTTCAACAGTTACTAGATACACAAGAAATCCACTGAAGTTGCACACATCCTGTTTTAGGAAAGTTCATTTTATTTTATTTTTTTAACGTTTATTTTTGAGACAGAGAGAGACAGAGCATGAACGGGGGAGGGTCAGAGAGAGGGAGACACAGAATCTGAAACAGGCTCCAGGCTCTGAGCTGTCAGCACAGAGCCCGATGCGGGGCTTGAACTCACGGACCATGAAATCATGACCTGAGCCGAAGTCGGCCGCTTAACCGACTGAGCCACCCAGGCGCCTCAGGAAAGTTCATTTTAAAAATCCAGAGAGTAAGAGAACTGAAGGTTGTTTTTGTTTGTCAGCCATTGAAAACATTCCTTTAATGAAGTGGCTTCTGTGGAAACCCATGGCAGAGCTCCTCAAAAACTTAAACACAGAATTACCGTGTACATTGTAGTAGTCCCACTTCTGAATATACACCCAAAAGAACTGAAAACAAGGACTTAAACAGATGCTTATATACCCATGTTTACAGCAGCACTATTCACATCAGAAGAAGGTGGAAGCAAGCCAAGTGTCCGTTGACAGGTAAATGGATAAGGAAAATGTATATGCACGGAATGGAATATTACTCAGCTTTCAAAAGGAAGGAAAGACTGGTACATCCAACAACACGGATGAACCTTGAAGCCATTATGCTAAGTAAATAGGCCAGTCACAAAACAACAAATATTGTATGATTCCACTTATATGAGGACCCAGAGTAGTCACACTCATTGAGATAGAATGTAGAATCCAGGAAGGAAAAAAAAAAAAGAATCCAGGAGCTGGTGGGGGGGGGGGGGGGGGAGAAGGAGGGAGGAAAAAAAGAGTAGTCGTTACTGTTTAACGGGTACAGAGTTTTAGTTCATGAAGATGTACACTTAAAGATTATTCAAGTGGTAAATTTTATGTCATGGATGTTTTACACAATAATAAAAAATAAACCTGAGGAATGAAAAGACTGCGTCATGTCGGCAAGCCCATCAGGTGTGGCCACCTGGTCCACTAAGGTGAAGGCTGTAAATGAGGATGTAATGGAAGCATAAAGAATTTACATGTGGCAAACACACTTGTAAAAAAAAACTTAAAACCATCCTACAATCTTGTGTGTGTGTGCATACATATACACATATGTATGTATTTTTTTATTTGAAATACACTAGATTATCATATACTCCACTTTAATAAAGATCAAGAGACAAAATTCCTAATCTGTAAGACCAACAAATTGGAACTGTGTTTTGGAAACAAACAAACAAACAAACAAACAGCACTGATCAAGTTTTCACCAATCCTTGTTACCATCAGCGCTAACATGATTTGGCAGTCCCTCTCACAAAGGCCATTTTTCACCAATCCTTCACTTTCTTATTAGTCAAATGGAGTAGGGCTCCACGGTCCATCCTGACATAACCGATCTCACAGTGTGTTGAGGGGATAAAATAAGACAAGGTACACATACAATTACTTTCAAAGTTTAAAATGATTTGGAATCGACATGCTCCTGTACAAAAGGATCATCTGACTTATGAGATGGCTTAAAGAGTTTTTTTAAATTTCTCTGCATTTTTCACTTTTTAATTGAACTTTTAAACAATTTAGTAGGCACAGAAACTTTGAGGAAAACAGGCATTGAGCAATAAAATATATCAGTATTCCAAGGGCGGGTAAATTCATACACATGTATATATGTGCACATATACAACCGACCCTTGAAAAACACAAGTTTGAACTGCACTCCACCTATACAAGAATTTTTTTCAATAAATGCATACAATACTGTAAATCTATTTCCTCTTACTTATGCTTTTCTTAATCACACTTTCTGTTCTGTAGCTTTATTTATTCTAAGAATACAATATATAATACATATACAAAATTTCTGCTAATCAACTAAAGGCTATTAGCAGTTAAATTTGGGGACAAAGTTATATGTGGATTTTCTACTCTGCAAGGGGTCAGTACCCAAACCCCCACATTGGTCAAGGGTCAGATGACATATTAAATATACATATATTAAATAAGATGGCTTCAAAGGTCTAGCTTTTAAAGCGATAAGGAAGAAAATATTTAGATTTTGCTTTTATAATGAATTAGTCCATTGCTAAGTATCATACCAAATATCAATAGGAATTATAAAATGATGTTAACAAAAATTGTTAAGATTCATTTAAAAGGCCTAAAGAACATGCCTGTACTTTTGGTTAAGAAAATTGTCAGGAAATTGATGCCTTAGGACAAATCAGTTGTTACCTGCAATAGTTAGAATATCCTCTGTTCCTGCAAATGAGCCCAATGGCACTGACAATATCTAACTCACTAATTTTAATACTCAAGAGAGAATCCATCTAAAATAAACATCTAAGAGTTTTTCACATGCCAGTACTGCCAATTCCCCTCCCAACATATCCTTTGTAAAACTTGTATTATCTCCAGGGGGCAAGGGGAAGAGTCTTTTTTTTTTTTTTTTTTTCTCACTGATAGAAATGAACTTAGAGGTCTTAGTGAGTACTTACCTCATCTGCTGTCCAGTATTTCTCTTTTTGTAAGGAAATAGACTTATGACATCCAGTAGGGAATGCCTCAGATTTCATATTAAACCCCCAACAATGTGATACTATTAAACTAAAGTTCACTGAAGTTTAAGCTTAAGTAAGGCATACGCAAGTGGCATTATGAAATTGTTGTATAATCAATTGTACGTGTGTTGTTTTTACCACTTAGCGGCTATTTTTTTTTTTTAACTCAAAGGCCATCATTTATGAATAACCCTGAAATGTTTTCTTTCCTTCTTCTCCAATTCCCATTTACCTTCCCACTTAAAGTCATCCTCTCTTCCCTTAATTGTCGTAAACCTCTATTTTACCTCCAATGCATGCTTAATATTTTGTAAAATAGTCCTTCCGTGGTTACTACAACTTTATATCACAGACCTGGGAAATACGCAATCCTCTCCCCATCCTTTCTACTTTATAAATTCCTCAATGCACTCAAACCAATAAGTGAAATTATCTAAATTTAGAAGTCCAAATATGATTTTGAAGAAATAAGCTACACAAATAATAAGCATTTGAGTATTTAACTTTTTAATTAAACCTCTAAGCCTGATGATCATGTGCTATTTGGCCACCAGTGATCACCCAGAGAATCAGGGATCACATGTTCTAGTAAGGAACACCCTTCCCTTAGGCTGGTTATTTTAAAAAAATGGCAATATTCATTCTAGCTCAGATTTATTCCTGATGTTGTAATAATGCAAATGTACTTTCCTTCTCAGGATCAGACCCAGCTGAAACAGTCTACATTCCTTTTTTCCTGCTTTTTCTATGCAGACTCTTGGTCCAAGTTCCATTCAGACCCTCTGACCGTAGTTACCAAGGTTTGGGACATCTGGGCTGCAAGTGACCTAGGATAATCTGGGATTACCAACAATCTGAATAGTTTGATGTAATTACGTAGGCTTCAGAGAGAGAGTAGTAGCCTTCATCCAAGGAATCCCTATACTCACAATTATACCATGAATTTCCCAGTGAAATGTCCATTCATTCTTTGTCCATTCAGTAAATCTTCCTAAGGGCTTTCTATGTGCCAACAGATACTATGCGTATGAAGCTGGGTATACAAGGAAGAACAAAACACATATAATTCCTGTCCTCAGAGTCGTTAGGAGACACAATGACCTTCTTTGATATTCCTTTGAATATGCCAAGCTCTTACCATCCTCAAGGCCTATCATTATCTGTCTGGAATAATTATCCTCTTTGTCTTTGCCTGACTCCTGCATTGCAGCTTAAATGACCCCTCTTGGGATGTCCTGTCCGGACCTTCCAATCTATATTATTAGATCCCTCATTGCATGTTTTCACAGTACCCTGAAATCTTCTTCATAAGGCTTTATAATTAGACTTATGGGCCAATATTTGTAACATGAGCTTTTCAAAAATAAATGGCTGCCCAGTATACTTTCTATTGAAGCAGAATAAACTTCTCTATTCTGTACTTTATATTGAAAACGTTTTAAGTCTCATCTTTCTTTTAGGTGAGTATTATTTTAATTCTTTCAGGGGTGCCTGGGTGGCTCCGTCAGTTAAGCGTCCAACTTTGGCTCAAGTCATGATCTCACGGTTCGTGAATTCAAGCCCCAAATCAGGCTCTGTGCTGACAGCTCAGAGCCTGGAGCCTGCTTCAAATTCTGTGTCTCCCTCTCTCTCTGACCCTCCCCCATTCATGCTCTGTCTCTCTCTGTCTCAAAAATAAATAAATGTTTAAAAAAAAAACAGATGAGTCTTGAATTTTTTCTTTACACTTTATCTCTGTAACTGCACAATTTATCCAAAGATCTTCCTTCATTTGCAAATTTTATAATAAAATTACAATTCTTCAAACAGTCCTATTTTTTGTATGTGAAACTTAAATGTTCTGTTTATATTTGAGATACTAGCTAAAGATACTACAAATGTCCACATATGATATCTATTTAGATATTTTCAAGCCAGAATTCTGAATAGTCTATACTCAACTTTTAGCATTTTCTTATGTGGGAGACCCAAATATATAGGAATCCCACTACTCATTAAGTGTGAAACTTTAGGTTTACTTAGCTTCTACAAGCCAGGATTCCTCACTTAAAGTAGTTATAGTATCTGGGACGCCTGGGTGGCTTAGTCGGTTAAGGGTCCAACTTTGGCTCAGGTCATTGTCTCAAAGTTTGTGAGTTCAAGACCCACATTGGGCTCTGTGCTGGCCTGCTTCAAATTCTGTGTCTCCCTCTCCCTCTGCCCCTCCCCACCTCTCACTGTCTCTCTCTCCCTCTCTAAAAAATAAATAAACATTAAAAAAATTTAAAGTAGTTATGATATCTTTTAAGGGTATGAGAAATAAATATAAGGTATACAGAGCCCCTCGCAAAATATTTTTAATAAATATCAACTCCTTCCCACATATGAGGGGAAAAAAGGCACATGTTCAGAAATGTAGCTATGAAATATAATACCAGTTTCCATTCCCTAATCTGATTTCCTAAAAGAGAACAATCTAACTTTTTTTTGGACTATTTTTCAGGTCAGGTGTTGACAAACTTTCTATAAAGGGTCAAGTGGCAAATATTTGGGGCTTGTGGGTCTCTGTTGATAATTTTTTGTTTTTAATAATCTACTAAAAATGTAAAAACCATTCTTGGCTTATAGAAAGAAAATAATCTATTGGTCAGTTTGCTAATCCCTTGCTCTAAATACATAAATACTCATCAATTCCACCCTTATTTATCCATTACCTGTATAATATTTAGCTTTTAATCAACACTCAACTGAAGAACTACTCTCTCCACTATTCATCAATGCTTCCATTTAACAAGTAGGGATTAAACACTTGTGTCCGTGTTTCTATGTAAGGCCCTGTGAGGTAACTGGCCACATAAAGAAAAAGTGACTAAGGACAAGCAATAAAATCAGTACAAATAAAGTCTTTTGAAAGCATCCTTTAGCATAACCTCTCTTTTTCCTCTTTTTTTTCTCCCTGAGCCTACTACTAATCAGGATTTATAATATAGCTATTTTATGCTCATGACCTCAGATTTCTTGTGCTATAACCTTGTATCAAAACTGGTACTGATTTTAGTTCTTTTATGAGAATCTGATTGGGCTACCCACGACATAGAGTGAGAATCCCCTCTGCTCATTCTCCATTGGGCTCTCATCTTTCAATTCTAACATACTGTTACAAATTTACCTCCTTTTTTTCCAACTTCCAAAGCAATTATTTCTCCTTCTATTCAGCTCAGCCTACCTCCTTATTGCCAACTGTCCAAATTTTCTCCCTTTCTATATATAAACTCCAGAAAAAAAAAAAAAAAAAAAAAAAACCCTGAATTAGGTATTAGAATTAATTTCTGTTATTGTTCTGCCTCTGACAATCTGCACATTTCTTAGCCTGGGCACCTCAGTTTCTTCAATTATTACAGGCATTGAAATAGCCCGTGATGCCAATCAGACACAGTTAAGAAGCGTAGAGGAAATAACACCTGTAGTTTATTAATTTATAATCTACAAAGTACTGTGACAGACCACTAAAATCTAAGGCTCGGAAGTCAGACCTGATTCTAGAACTGGCTCTGCCCTTTATATTTATGAGTTACCTACCTTGGGCAAGTTAATTAACCCATCTAAGTTTCATTTTCCTCATCTGTAAAATGAAGACAGTAATAACACATACTTTATAGCGTTTTATGACGATTACATGGCTAAACTATGTCAAGCGCTTATCACAGTGCCCAGCATATAGTAAAGGCTCAAAAAATGTTAAACATAATTACTCTTATTTAAAGGTAAGATATATTTTTACTCCAGGAGGCCACCGGCTCTTGTATTTATTTCTCAGTCCCTACCTGCTTTTGAAGATACCCATTTATGTCCACTGATAAATTTATGCCCTTTTTTGTAAAAAAAAAAAAAAAAAATCATTTGGTATTTTGCTCTGTCATGCTGTGTCCCTCCTTACAGGGTCTATTTAGTTTCTTTCACCATCAAAAGAGAGGGAAGAGGAAGAGCAGAAATGAAGGAAAAAGAGAGGGAGAACCATCAGTTTGCACTCTGTAGGTTAACAATTAGGACAAGCATGTTCTGTTATAATGCAACACACATATTCCTAAAAATCATGATGCAATTCAAAATCACATCATTAAAACCACAAGGCTTATGGAGAAAATGGGGTTAGAAGCACAACACTCAAAAACTCTGTCAGTGACACTTCATAAAAAAAAGGAAAGAAACTAATAAAGATTGTAGCAGTTTTACATATGTTAAATGGTTAAAAAAAATAAAAACCACAATAAACATGGTACCTTACCTTGAAAAAGACCTGAAGTTTGCTTGTGGAATTGGCTGCCACAGGGTTACAGCTAAGTAAGTTATTGTGAAATGGAGGGAAAAGGGTTATCTGAAATTGGAGAGAAAACTATAAAAGATATGGGTGTGTTTGCAGTTCATAGCGTACAATGAAGTGAGGTAGCTGGAGATGTCCGAGGACTGTGCACATGCATTTTGTGTATTCCTATGTGGCTCAGGTCAACCAGGTGGAACTTTCGGTGTTCACCTACTATTTCTCAGATAATATCACACATGAGAAGTGTGAAATTTACGTTATCCTCAAACTGTTCCCTAGTACCAATAATGTAGGAATAAATTCCCATTTTCAAAACAAGCATTATAGAAGAACTGACTATTCATTCCCAAACTACAGACTCATGATTAATGTTCTCTGACTCAGAACTCTAGTCACGATCTACAAAGCCTGTGTTACTCTTCAATTTCCTATTAGCCCAAAGTGTTTATCTAGAAAACGTTGTTCTTTCTTCGTCAGTATTAAGCCATTAAACATGATCTAAAACATTTCTTAACTGCATCTTTGACTGTTCCCTCAGCTTTCCCTTCTGGGGACAGCTCGGATTCAGACAGTTATGTCACAATTGTTTTCTTCTCTAACTGACCCCCTATCCCCAAATGTCCATTCCAACAGAGGAATAAAATGTCTGGTGGTAACACGCTGTCATGTCATTTCATTTATTTGCTCACCAAATATTTATGAGTATTTCCTGAATACAAGGTAACACAGGAGAAACATGATGAAACCACCTCCAACCATCCTAGTAAGAGGTAAGAGACTTAAGTAATTCAGTGGATCATTTAAAGTTGGTCGAGGCTATACAGGAGGGGTAAAATATTATAACACATGTAAAAATAACTGCAACACAAGACAGAACATGAAGCACCTTAAGACAATGCAGAAGGGGCACCTGGGTGGCTCAGTCAGGTGGGGATCTGACTTAAACTCAAGTCATGATCTTGCAGTTGTGAGCTTAAGCCCTATTTCAGGCTCCCTGTTGTCAGCACAGAGCCTGATTCAGATCCTCTGTCTGGCTCACTCTGCCCCTCCCCCACTTATGCTCTCTCAAAAATAAATAAAAAAATTTTTTTAAATGCAGGAAAAAAAAAACCAGATTACTTTCAATGTTGGAAAAAGGGACCAGGAGAAATTTAATGGGGGTGATTAGCAGACCTTATGGATGAGTTAAATTTTGATTATGAGGGAAACGATTTCTAATTGCTACACGAATAAAGAAAAAGGCAGGAAATATATAATAAAGCATCAAGATCAAGACACGTAGGCCACAAATTAAGATACATGATGACAAATAATAAGTTCTATAACAAACTTTGAATTTTATCTGATGGAAAATGGGAAAGTCACTGACAATTTTTAACCAGAAGAGTGTAATTTAACCAGAAGAGTGTAACATCAGTGATGAATGAGCAAAAGGGAGCCCAACTGGCCTTCACAAACCCAGGCTTTGAAATAAGTGAAGAGACTTCATTCAGAGTCTTTGGAATGCCAAGTAAGAGCAGCAGGAGGGCTTTCCCAACAACAATCCCCAGCTTTGTGTCCAAGATTGATATTCACAGCTCTACTTAATGGATCCTAACTGTGTCATTTGGTCTGGCAAATTTTTAAAAATAGTGGCATAAAAAAATTACCTGCAAAATGAGAGGAAAGTATATTTTTGGAAACAATGAGGGAAAAAAAAGAATACAACTTAAGAGTAATAATAATATTAGCAGATATTTAAATCTGATCATTAGATCATATAATTAAGAAAGTTAATATGGTTTTGAATTACATCTAAATATCTGACACAATATTTTTTTAGTAGTCAAGAAGCTGTATATCAATGTTCTCCCAAAGCAAAACCTTCTTGGATTAATGTGCACATAAGGTCTAAGGCAAGTATAAGAAACACATGTTCCATTTCAGCTCAGATTTTACATCACTAAGTACAAAGAGCACAGTATTTCACATATTGCTTTAATACCTTAGAATATATATTAAGAATTAAAACTACTACAAGTTTCTTCTAATCATGTCCCTGAATCTGTTAATGTATTCTATACAGCAGACAGAAATGCCACAAATTTTAACTAAAATAATACATTTTGATTAGCTGAAAGTCCACTTTTCAGTGTTTCATGAAAAAATTAAAAATTAAAAATATACACACGGGGGGTACCTGGGTGGCTCAGTCAGTTAAGTGTCTGACTTCAGCTCAGGTCATGATCTCATAGTTTGTGGGTTCAAGCCTCGCGTCAGGCTGTGTGCTCGCGTCAGGCTGCTTTGGATTCTGAGTCTCCCTCTCTCTTTGCCCCTCCCCCGCTTGTTCTCTCTCTCTCTCTCTCTCTCTCTCTCTCTCTCTCTCTCTCCCCCCCAAAAAATAAACATTAAAAAATATGTATATATACATACACACACACACAAGCTTAAACTCTAACAGAAAAAAGAATTTTAAAGAATAATTGTTTAATTAAATTAGAACTTTGTTACAGGGTAAATGATCAAAAGACTATATGAAAATCTACTTTGTTATATCATCCGCACAAAAATTTTACACAATTCAAGTAAAGTATTATTTAAAAATCTAAAATATAATGAGCTAATTTTTGTCTGCTTAAAACTCTTCATGCCTACCTTGATGAATTAATGCAACATGATTTCTCTGAAAAATAAACTAAAAAGGAAACTTCTCTATACAATTTATTTCAGAATTACACAGAAAATGAGTATAAACATCTTATCCTTCCCAAAGTCATTTTCTCCTATATGTAATTTACTTAAACTGAAGAAAGTATTTCCAAGTCCATCTGCAAAAAAACAGAAACCACTTTTAAAACTAAACTCCAGGTGGGGCACCCAGGTGGTTCAGTTTTTTCGGCTCAGGTCATGATCCCATGGTTGGGGTATCAAGCCCCATGTAAGGCTCTGCACTGAGCATGGAGCCTACTTGGAATTCTCTCTCTCCCTCGCTCTCTGCCCCTCCCCCACATTACATACCATTCCGAGAGCATATATAAAATTTATACTGAGCATGACACTGACACTTGCTTTAGAGTTCACCCTGTAAAGCTGACCAAAGCTCTGCAACAAGGTTAAGAATAACTCAGGTCATAAACATTCCACGGAATCTCACCTATGTATGCTACCAAACAGTTGCACATTGTGCTTATATGGGAAGTTTAAGTTTGTGGTGTAGATGACATTCCTTATGGTATAGAGTCTTAATAAATAGCAGACACATTAGAGAAAAATCAACATATTCAAGAATGTACTTCAATGGATCAATATAGGCATAATAACCATGGTACCTGAACTCAAGAATACACTACATTTCCCAGCACCAAAACAGAGATGTAACCGGTTATTTACTTTTGTTCTCTATCTAGTATACTGTGATACAATACTATTAACTCTTGTTTTTAAATAGTATAAATCTTGGCCTTGCACTTAATTACTCGTAACATAACAACAAAAAGACTCCTCCTAAAAAAAATTAAATGTAACAAATTGATAAAAGCTACAAAAACATCTCTATGTAAGAATTATAGATAGATAGATAGATAGATCTATATATAGATATTTCACACTAAGCTCAAATTTTATACTTAAAACATAATCACATGATTGAATTTTTTGGAAGAGTTTTTCCTTAAAAATTTCCATTAATTGACTATTTAAATGTTTACAAGTTCCATTAATATACACAGGCTCAGGGGAAGAAGAAAAAAAAAACTTTAAATACACATATTCACTACAGTTTAGGTCCCAAGCAAAATGTTTACACAGAAATTTGGCAGTGTTAAGTCTGTGGACTCAAAGCCAATAACAACCTAAGAAAACTGAACTTGGTTAATAAGCAAATTTTCATAGTACAACTGACATTGTATAAACAATCCAAAGCAGTTAATATTTATAGGATAATCACAGTATTTTGCCTATCAGATTAACTTAAAGTAATTTTTAAGAAAACTTCATATATTCTATCTGTGCTTCCCCAACTATTAATCGTCAACAGATTTCTTCTCACCTACAATTTATGGGGGAAAATGATTCTCTTAAACATATGACCTAACAGAAAGAAATCCTTTAAAATCCCCCAGAGGCAGGAGGCAGGAGGCAGGGCTCTGAGGAGCCCGAGGCACCAATTTCAACAAGTTCAGAATCCACTTGGAATACCAAATGGGAATTTAAGAAATTGTCAAAAGGCTAACTGGGACTAAAAAGTATTACTGCGTGGTTCAAGGTCTATATATATCTTCTAAAATAATTATGCCTTTGAGAGCCCTCCTTAGCAAAGTAAATATTCACAAAGTCAAACTTACCTACTCACACAATCCAAGCAAGACTCCTCTAAGCGATCCGCCAGGCAATATTGAGAGGACATTCCTCTCAGCTCACTCTGGGTGCCAAGTGACCTTCGGCATATCAACAGAAAGGGTGGGACTCTAAGCTTCAGTTTCGGCATTTTACTATAGTGAACAAAGTTTCTCCTCTGGTTTCTCTAGGGCGTTAACTAAGACTTCCTCTTCTTGTTAAGTAAGAAACACAACCACTTCATTTCCAACTCTTCCCTAAGGTGCTAAAGTAAAGCTGTAAATGGTGCAAATAATAATAGCTAACAATGACTGAGAACTTAAGATGTGCTCCAAACTAACACCATACAGACAGACACTATTATTATTCCCATTGTTAGGGGTGGAATCTCAGGAACAGAGGTTAATATGTAACTGGAAGAAACTCCAGGTACAGCAATGTGGCTAACTGAGCTAATGAAGACCTTCCACTGCAAACACACAGAAAAAATGAAAAAGAGTGTAACAAATTTTAAAAAGAAATAACACAGCTTCACTTACGACAAAGAAAATCCCCTGGTGCTACACCAAAGCTAGAACCAAGGGCCAAAGTGGTATGCACCAAAGTAAATACTGCCAGTTATGGCCTCCAGAAATGACCACAGGAATCACCTCAGCGCTTCGGCCTAACTGAAATTAGTAAGGAGATGCCCTCTCAAGCAATGAGATGGGAAGAAAGTATTCTCTCTGAAGAAGAGTCTAGATTTCTGGCCCTGCTTTTCCTCAACACAGGATACCACCTACCCAACTGTACCCTGATGACCATGTGCAGGCAGAGAAAGAGCTCTCAGACACACAAGGTATAAAGTTGGTACTGAGATCCTTTCAAAAAACCAGAGCTATTTTCAAAAGGCTGCAATCACAGTTAAAAAATGATGCAGGGAACAGGACAAATCCACCCACTGTCTTAGTAAGACTTCAAGACAACCTGTCTCTGGGAATCTGGGTAAAAGCATAGGGGAAATGCAACAACCAGAAATTAAAACCCTACACCTGTGTCACAACAGTTCTCAAGTCTAAATCTTATTTGTATGAGAATCTTCAAACTCAAAAATTGAGATAAAATTGGGTCCGAGGCTTGTGATATCCCTGGAGTATCCAGAAGAAATGAAACCACTCTAGAGTAACACTCTATAGGCCACATGGGACCTCTATAAGCTAGAAAAACTAAACCAAACAACAACAACAAAAATCTCAAATGAAGATAAGCCTATAATTTAGAAATTACAAAACATGTAAGAAAATGATTTACTGTGATTGAACATTAACAAACCAAACAGGGGCACCTGGGTGGCTCTGTCCATTAAGCATCCAACTCTTGATTTCGGCTCAGGTCATGATCTCACAGTTCACGGGATCGAGCCCATGTCAGGCTCTGCACTAACAACATGGAGCCTGCTTAGGATTCTCTCTCTTCCCCTCTCTCTCAAAATAAACAAATAAACTTAAAAAAGAAATGGGTATACACACACACACACACACACACACACACACACACACACGTGTGTGTGTGTATACACCAAATAGAAAATACAGTACTCAACTAATTTTTTAACATGAAGATAGAAAAACAAAGCATAATTATTAAGAGACGGAGGAAGAAAAAAGAGCCTATAAAGAATAGGAAACAGAAAAAACAAGTAGGTTTTACAAAACCATACAAAATTTATATACAAAGACATGCATATTCTCTACATAGAGCACCCTGAGTTTTCATCAGGTTTCTGTAACTTAAAAAGAGAACATTGTTAGTATAGATGGATAGAAGTTTAAAAACTTACTTAGACAATAAGCAAAGCAGGAATTCAATTATATGGCAGGATCTATTGCACACCAACTTTCCCTCTCTACCATTGATGACCACTCTGCCCTTGCAATGCCCCAATCCTGGAAATCCTGACCCATCCCCCAGGCCGCCGTGAGCCCTCTCCAGCACCTGTGCAAAAAGGACAGAGTGGAAACTGTGATGTGCCACTCAGATCCCCTTTCAGGACTGAATGATTTATCCCCCTGTTGAACGGCTGCCAGCAGACAGCCTTCAGCTACCAGCTCTCTTGAGAACGGCTTTGGCTGAAGATTCTTCTCACACAAGTTCATGCTCCCTTTCCAGGGCAGCCCACATTCAAAGACAGGTGGCTGCAGGGAATATAAAGATGTGGCCCTCTCTCCCTAATGGGGGACAATGGTGGAGAGCCATCCTGGCTTCAGAACTCCCCTCTGGGTCAGACCTCCATCAGGACTGCACAGTAGCCTAATTTCCCTTCTGCCCAATACTGGTATCTCCCTTCCCTTCCACAGGGGTTGATCCAAAGAGCACTTTTTAAGAAACTTCTAGCACACTAATTTCCATCTGAGAGTCTGTATCCTGGGGAACCCAGACTGCAACAGAAGAGCATCATAAAAAAAAAAAAAAGGACAGGATATGGGGCAGCACTATGAAAGGAGTGATAGTGAGAAAGGGCGGCCTGGGTGGCTCAGCTGGTTAAGGGTCCGACTCTTGATTTCAGCCCAGGTCATCATCTCACTGTTCATGAGCTCAAACCCCACATCAGGGCTTGGGATTCTCCCTCCCTCTCTCTCTCTCTGCCGCTCCACCACTCGTGCATGCTCTCTCTCAAAATAAATATTTAAAAAAAAAAAAAGGAGAAAAGAAAAATAATAAAACGTTGAAACCAATGAGGAGAACACCAGAAAGTACTAATATCTCTTTGGTGAGGAGACCAGTAGGACAAGGGAAAGACTTTTTCAAAATGAAAATATAATCATAAAATTCCACAACACAACATTTCATAACATCTCAAGGGTATACCAATTCCAGTGTGTCTTTGTGAAGACAATACCTCTTAGGTCCATGGGTCTGCTAAATGCCAAAAATGTTGCTGCTTAGATATAGGCCATTTATTCTTCTAAGACAGTCACTTTCCTAACAGTAAGTTAACTGGTACATTCAATTCCCTGCTGGGGGGCAAGTTTACTAATAGAGATGTACGTGTACAATTTCCAGCTTCCTTCAATAGTCATGGGAAAATGTGCAACAACCAAATCTAACACATTCCAAATACATGTTTCTTATGGCTACTTCTGGTAAATGCCCTATCTTCTAAGGGTGAGGAAATCTACAAATCCCATGAGCCCTGTTTATATTTACCCCATGTTCCAAGTAACAGAATTCTGATACACCTTTTGGTTCTGAACCACCAGTAAAGATGTTAATGACAGTTTTATAAAAGGTTAATCAGGTTCAGGCTAGTATATAACTAATCATTATTAAGAATACTAATAGGGGTGCCGGGTGGCTCAGTTGGGTAAGTGTCCGACTCTTGATTTCAGCTCAGGTCTTGATCTCAGGGTCATGAGTTCAAGCCCTGTACTGGGCTCTGAGCTGGGCATGAAGCATACTTAAAAAAAGAGAATATTAATAAAAAAAACTGCATGGACTATAGCTATATTCATTCATATGCACACTAAAGGATGTCAATGACACGGGACAAATCCAAGCAAGGCTCGTGGGTATTTGACTGCCTCACCCTTCTAAGACAGGGCAGTGTACCAGAAGTAGCCATTAGAAATATATTTGGAACATAGATTTGGTTGCCACATGTCTTCCGTAACTATTAAAGGAAGCTGGAAATTGCACATACACACACACACACACACACACACACACACACACACCCCTCTCTACTGGTGTCCCTGCCCTACATTCCACACTTTGTAACCACAAATACAAAGGCAGACAAGATAAAATGTAGCAAAATGTATCAAGACTTTCAGATTCAAAATGACATGAAGTCATTAACATAAATTATCAGGACAGGCAAGCAGAACAGATCAACAATGTCACAATACATTCACCTTGGAAATATGCAGAACTTCACTCTCAGTTTCTGTACACTTCATTCGCGGTTCCTCATCTGTCTTTCAGCACTTCCTCTCCCAAGAATCACAATCTGCTTTGTTTTCTGTAAACCAACCCTTCTTCTTCTAACTTTAAAACTCTCATTGGAAGTAAGAAACTAACATGTTACTAATGAGAGAATCCAAAAGAAGTTTCTAAACTCTAAATTGCACATTGCCAAATCTCAGTAACATGCAAGTTAAGCTAGCTAAATTCATATGGGTAGAATGATCAACCAAATCCTTTAACAACTTATCTAGATATGAAATAGCAGTGCAATATAATTCATATTTGGGGAGAGTCATGTAAGATTATTAATATATCACAGGCATACAAAAGAGCAAATATGCATGGGATGTGAATGAGATGAAGAACCAACTTGCTCATATTAAAAAAGATTAAATGATGGGGTGCCTGGGTGGCTCAGCTGGTTGAGCATCTGACTTCGGCTCAGGTCATGATCTCACGGTTTGTGGGCTCAAGCCCCGCGTCAGGCTCTGTGCTGACATCTCAGAGCCTAGAGCCTGCTACAGACTCTGTGTCTCCCTCTTTCTCTGCCCCTCCCCTGTTTGCACTCTGTCTCTCTGTCTCTCTCTCTCTCAAAAATAAGTGGATATTAAAAAAATTAATAAAAAAATACTAAATTTTAAAAAAGATTAAATGAGTCTCTATCATTTTGGAGATATTGTTTGGACACAGAATCTGGATTAAAGGTGAAAAACAAACAAAAAAACATAATGGACACTTCTTGGGATGAATAAATATAAATAGCAGGACCAAACAATATTCATTGTTTACATAAGCTATTAGAAGAGTGGTACCATAATTACATTTTCAAGTCTACAGATGGTTTGAGTCTCCAATAAGAGAAGTACGAATTTGAGAAAAATGAACTGCAAAATTAGGTAACAGGGTATATATAAGGGAACAAAATGGTAGTTTCACCTTAAAGTAGCAAAGTTTAGGTACATACTCAGGGAAACACCACACAAACTCATTTGATTATGGATATTGTGTGTCAATTTTCCACTTAGGAATCCCCATACAGTTCCAGGAAGTCACACCCTTATTTGACAACTACAATCAAAAAGAAAAAAAAAAAAAAAACACAAACATTTTTTAATGGTGAAAACAAAAAAGTGATGTCTCATTTCTATTCAAGTCCTATAATCAAAGACAAGTAGTAAAGTGTAAAGACCTCAGTACTAAGAAACTGAAGGCTTGTGTTAAAGCATCACCTCTGCCACTTAGTAGCTCTATAACCTCAGGCAAGTAACTTAATCTCTCTCAGCCTCCATTTCCTCACCTGTAAAATGAGATCAATGAGACAAATTGGTGAGCTCCCATTCAGATCTATTCTAGAACATTCTCACAGTTCAAATTTAAAAACAGAAAATCTACTTAATTAGATTTTGGCTAAATCACTGTAAATGGCAGTTTTACACTTTTCAACAGAAAATGGTAAATTATCAGAAAAATTAAATCACCGAATGAATAGTCAGGAAATCTAATGACAAATGAGGAAAAAGTATTAGTTGCTATGAGGACATTTGTTAATTTACCTCACAAATTACGAAATAACACATTTCAGAGGCCCCCCAATTTCTGCTAAAAAATTCCAATTTAAATACAGACTCTTCTAAAACAAATAGGTATAAAGAATTTCTGGGAGGCAGGAAAAGTGGAAGCTTTTGGCATGTAGTACCAATATTTCCTATCATTATTAAGATTTCACTCAGAACTTCCTTATTTCACCTGACTCACATGGTACTAGCCTTCATAATTGACTCAGTGAATGCATATCAGAAGAACTAACAGATGTTCCTTGTAAAACGGCATTTTGTAAACCTATATCATCCTCCAAACCTTTGTTTTCCATAAAACGTTACTCTCAAAAAAAAAAAAAAAAAAAAAAAAGATACGAGTACTTATTTTATTAAATAATAAAGTGCTTCTGGATTCTTTCATCAGTGCTTCTGGATTCTTTAGTGTCGTTTGGAAAGAAAATGGCATTTCATATAAGCCTACTGATGCTTTCTAGAGTATTTTTACCATAACTCTGTAATACAGTCAAGAAATTATCACATTAGCCATATAATGAGACTCAACTGCTCTTGAGTATTGTAATCATGTGCTATAGCACTGGGAAGAAAGGGAGGGAGGAAGAAAAGGAGGGGGGGGGAATCAACAGATACAGAAAACAAAGGCTCATAAGGACCTATCTTATCAAAAAATAAGAAACGCCCAAGTTTAATTTCAAAGCATATACCTACTGAAATACTGCAAAGAACCATCACATATACACTTCAACAAGTTAACTGAGCAAGCAGGCTTGAAAAAGTAAATCAGGAAGCATTACAATACAGAAAGAAATGCATGTTTTCAGAGCAGCAGTTTAGAAAAAGCTGGAGAAATAGCTATCAGAATGACATAGCTTATGTCATCCTTCAAAAATAAAACGTGCAATTAAATTTGCACATCAAATGATCCTTAAAGCTCATGTGTTACCAATAAAGAGGGGCGGCAGAGGGCACTTAAATCAGACAAGCTGTGTCAGTGGCACATAGTACTGTGGTCATATAAAGAGAAGCCATTACAGCAAAGCTTTAACAGGATCTGAAGTGGAATGTCACAGTGAAACACCGATATTAAACTGCCAGAGGCTATATTCATTTCAAAAAGTGATTTAACTTCTTTGAATATCACCAGGCTAGAGTCTGCACAGGCAGAAGAATATATAACTACATGGCCTTTGGCTGAAGTGTTAATACGTTGCAAGTTTACCACGGTTGAGCAAAATATTAAGGATTACTTTCAAGTTTATTTCTCGTCAATAAAATATTGATCCTCCAAAAAACTTAAGCTTTATTTAATCTGCAGTTTCAAGACCTTCGAATGACAATTCTAACACTAGTATCTAATTCCTCTGTATTTGGGAGATGGACCTATGGAAAAGAGGTTAAATAAACCCATGTCAAGAGGTGAAATGTTATGGTCCAAAGACCAATGGGTTTGAAACCTAAAAGCTTAATTTTTTCCCCTGGCTCTATCATTTAGTATCACATGACCTTAAACAAATCATTAATGTAGGCAATAGAACATAGTTGTAAAAAACTCAGGTTCATGTGCAAAACAGGTACAAACACCAGTGCTATTATTTACAGCTGTATCACTTTGGCCAAGTTACTCCACCAAATCTATCTGCTTGTCTATGAAATAAAAATAATAGTATCTTCTTCAGAGAGACTGAATGAAACAATGCATAAAAGAGCACAGTGTAATAAAGTGGTTAAGTATTAAATGGTGAGCTTAAAGAACATCGCTATTTCTCTTAGTTTTCTTTACCTTTTAAGTAATCTACCTTAGATGTTGTCTTAGAATAATTTCCTGTGCTCCATGTTGTCTTTATCAGGTCACTGGTTACTTAAGAAAACTGAGTTCCCTCCATTATTAAAAAAAGTTTGTTCACAACTAGGTAACCTTCTGTATTTGCCTTTAAAATCCTCTTTCACTTTGGTCAGACAGATAATGTGACCACAGGTCAATGATCTGTGACCCTATTTAGTCAACTAGTCCAAACCTTTTGATATTTTTGACAAAATTCCTAAAGTCTTGTTGACATCAACTTGATTGTCAGGTTATCCAGAGGGCCCTTGGAAAATCTTAAAGGATTTGTATCTCATCTTATGCAAGAGAGATGTTAATATAATTAGGTTTGACATGGGAAAGACTGAAATAAGAAGTGGTGGTAAACATTCAGGTTATGTTTTATGGATACATCGTATTAAGATAGGTATTCCAGAAGTCACACAAAGTTCATAGAAATTTGTCACCACCCTCTATCCAATTATCATCTTAGATTGTTGTATACCATAGAAATAACTAATTTTCCTATCAAATGAACTCTCATCAGAATTTTAACCGTACCAGGGTGCCTGGGTGGCTCAGTTAAGCATCCCACTTCGGCTCAGGTCATGATCTCACAGCTCGTGAGTTTGAGTCCTGCGTCGGACTCCGTGCTGACAGCTCAGAGTTACTGTTCTGCTCCGATTCTTTCCTAAAAGTGTTTACAATCATCTACTATGAGAATGCTCTATGATGGTATCACTTGAAAAACTTTGACACTATGCCACTGGAATGGGTAAGAATTTCCAGAACTGATGTAGGAGCTGATAGACTCGTAAACCTGTTAACCCAAGAGCAAGCAGAGTAAGAATTAATTATAAGGGACTGAATGGACTGATATGGATGATTGTAACTTCTGTTTGAAGTAGCACTTGTTCTTTAATGTTGTGTTTTTCCAATTTAAGGAAACCTTTTTCTCTTTCCTTTTGAGCTACTTATAACTCACAGCAATTTGGTAAATTATACTTCTGTAAACAGAATTGAAGCATTTCTCTTTTCTCCCCAACTCATCTCTCCAGAATTTGAGAATTCTTACTGAGTATTCTTATTTTCATGGCAATATAGTTATTTGCATAAGTTCAATAAAAATCGGTCCTCCTTGTAACGGGACACAATTGTAAACATTGCTTATATTAGAAAGGCTTTGACTGGAATGTCATATTTGAAAATGATGTGCACAGAATCAGATGTGACCAGACAGCTTCAAGGAACTAAGGTTAGCTTTAAGGAGCCAATGCTTATAAAGCTACCCTTCTAAAAACTACCTGGTAGCTTGCTTATAGGATTTCTGCCTAACAGGTGGGTACCCTTACTTCCTAGCCGAATCCAGGAACCTCAGGATACTTGGGGGATCTCAAGAACAGAGGACTTTACTCACATTTATAAGTGTTACAGGCAAAATCTGACAGTGAGTCACTGGCTGAGTCTACAAGCTTCAAGAGCCTTTTGAAAGTCCAATCTATGATTCCTCATTAGAAGTTCCAGCAAAGCGGGGGTGCCTGAGTGGCTCAATCAGTTAAGCAACCAGACTCTTGATCTCAGCTCATGATTCATGAGATTGAGCCCCACATCAAGCTCTGTGCTGACAGCGTAGAGCCTGCTTTGGATTCTGTCTCCCCTCTCTCTGACATTCCCCTGTGCGCATGCACTCTCTCTCTCTCTCCCTTTCCTCTTTCAAAATAAATAAATAAACTTAAAAAAAGTTTTGGCAAAGCAGACTTTTAAAAAGTATATATGGTCAACCACTATCCTTGCTGCACCGATATGATCATGCCAAGTTAATGAAACTAGACTCATGTGGCAAACAGATTGGTCTTACTTAAATTATCTTTGATAGAAATGAGGGTGACTATAAAGACAAAAATTGTGTTTCAATGGAAAACTACAGCATACCCATGTGGGTGTTAAATTCTAGTCCTCTTCATTGTCTTTAAGGTTTTGTTTTCTACCTACAAAGTAGATGGGATCCTGAATTCTTCTAGTCTCCTCCAATATCTAGCTACAATTCTCCAAACTAATGTTTCCAATTTTTCTCCCACCCTTCTGACTTGGAATTACTAAAAATTAAAACTGCCTTTTTCCCAAAGCCCTGCAAGTTGAAGCTGGACAACTTGAGATCAATTTCAGAGAAATCACCACAACAACTCATATATGGACAACCCTTCCTGCCTACTGCTATGTGGGCCACTCAGAAAGTTCACCAGAACACCTGATGACATCACCAGAGACATTCAAACTGCAAACCAGGAAAACCTGCCAGGTTACTACCATCTGCTCTCACCCTATCTGAAGATGCTTTGAGTCAAGCATCTATAAATATTCTTGATGACTAACTGCCCTCTGGACTCAAAAACCACATTCATTGGTTAATGGTTTGTTCTAACCATTAACCATTAACCTTTTCTTTTTCTTTGGTATCCACAGAAATGTCCAGGACTGAGAAACTGGTTCAACAGATAATCTACTAAATCAGTTTCTAGACCTTGGAAGTTCTTGGGGGAAGTTTCAGATAGGGGAACAAATGACATGTTTTAGGACAAGCTAACCCTAAAATATGGAAGCTTGGCATATTGGATATTTAGGGTAAAGGAGTTTGAGAAAATGGAAGAAGCAGGAAGATCACTCTGACCTTCCCTGGCCCTTCTCTCCTGAAATAGGTCATAAAACCCTAGTGTGAGAGATGCCCTCCATTCACCAGGAAGAAAGGAGCATCCTTATCTCTGAAGACAAAGGGACACTGAGAAGAATCAGAACAAACAGGCTTTGCTAAATCTCCTCCAGTTTACTATATTTATCCCATACTCTTTATTCTATCATATTCCTCCATAACTGATCAGTTTTCATCTAACCTAGATAAAAATACTCAGGCCTCCTTTTTCCTTTCTTTATGAAGGCTCCTATCTCATGAAAACCTTCTATTAAATAAATCTGTATTCTTTTCTCCTATTAATCCTTCTTTGTCAGTTTAATTTACAGATCCAGAGACCCTAAGAGAGCTGAGGAAAACTTTTTCCTCCCCTACACTCCACAGATGCTATACTTATACTCTCATCAAAACTATATGTATATCACTTGTAAAAATCTATCCCAATTTGAAGGAGAAAAAACTTTTTATGCCATTCTTAGTTCAGCAGTGATCTTTCACTAAAACCTTAACCTCAAATTTTTCTTGCTGATTTTTCACTTTTTCGTTGAGATCAATAGGATTCATTCTGTTAGCTACCAGCATGGGTTTTTTTTATTATGTATGTACAAGACACAAACATGCATAACATTTTTCCTCTAGACCAAAATAAACATACACCTTGCATTGAGGTTCTCAGTGTCAAGTTCTAAGTTAGAAAACTATAATGCAGACCTATTCTACATCTATTAAAAAAAAAGAAAAGATAGTAGGTTAGGTCTTTTGGTACTCTCAACAATGTCAGTCAAAGAAAGACAGATGTATGTTTTCACTCATATGTGGGACTTGAGACAACTTAATGGAGGACCATGGGGGAAGGGAAGGGGAAAAAGTAGTTTCAGAGAGGGAGGCAAACCATAAGAGACTCTTGAATGCAAAGAACAAACTAAGGGTTTATGGGGCGGGAGCAGAGGAGAGGGGAAATGGCTGATGGGCATTGAGAAGGACACTTGTTGGGATGAGTACTGGGTGTTGTATGTAAGTGATAAATCACGGGAATCTACCAGCAAAACCAAGAGCACACTGTATAAACTGTATGTTAGCTAGCTTGACAATAAATTATTCATATATATATGAAGAATATCAGACATGATTCCCTAAATTAACAACCACATTTGTGTATCTTTTTATAAATCTGATACATGTGGTAAAACTTTCTTTATATACCTGCCTAGATTATTCTAATTACATTTAATCCAAAACCAAAAGTGCCTGTTGACCAACTCCCAAGTTAAAATCATTTTATACTGCAGGGTATCTCTGTGGTTCAGCTGGTTAAGGGTCCAATTCTTGATTTCAGCTCAGGTCAGGATCTCAAGGTAGTGAGACTGAGCCCTGTGTTGGACTACAGGCTGGGTATGGAGCATGCTTAAGATTGTCTCTCTCCCCCAGGCACCTGGGTGGCTCAGTTGGTTAGGCATCCAACTTCGGCTGAGGTAATGATCTCACAGTTTGAGTTCCAGCTCTGCATGGTGCTTGGTCCTTGCTGACAGTGCGGAGCCTGCTTGGGATTCTGTCTCTCTCTCTCTGCCCCCGTCGCTCTCTGCCTCTCCCCAACTCGCTCGCGACCTCTCTTCTCAGAATAAACTTAAAAAAAAAAGGATTCTCTCTCTCTCTCTCCTTCTTCCTCTGCTCCTCTCCAACATGCACACACACTCTCTCTCTCTCAAAAAAAGATCATTTTATACTGCAGAAGAAAAAACTTACACATTAACTTAATGCTAACTCTTAACCTCTTCCATCTCAACGAGGGCACAACTTAATTTTTACTGCAAACACAGAATTCAATTTTAAGATAACCAATATGTTGACTGTGCTAGTATTAAAGCATTATTTCATTTCTGTAAGGATGCCTGTTGTCATTCTTTCTTAACTTCCTACTGACTTTGAATATTACAGTACTCATTAACAGAAAAGCTGTATGGTTTCATAATAAGGAATCAAAATATCACCCAAGGGTCAGTCAGTCCCTCTCTAATGCTCATGAACTTTCAGAACTTGGTGTCAAAATATAATCCTTATCCAAGACTCCTGGGATAAATCGTGCACTTCACATGTATGGTATTGTCTCAAATACCACCAAAAAGTCTCCATCAACTGACTTCGACATTAGAGAAGGACTAAGATGCTAACAAGGCAGATTTTCTGACTGTCAATAAGTTTTGGCAAAAGCTTTCTATATCTTTAAATACAGAAATTAATTCAAATCAGCAATAATCCTACTTTAAAATTTGGCTGCTATAGCATAATAAGTACATGTTGAATAGGGGGTTACATGGCTCTTTAGATTTTTACATGCATCTTGTAGAAAGACACATACATATGCATAACTCCCACACAAAATTTTCCTGGCTGGTCTTGCTCCATTTTGCAAGGGGGCTTGTTTACAGACAAGCCAGTATCTCCAAGGAACAGATACTACTTTATTGTTAAAACGTATCAGTCTTCAAGGTTTCCCCCCCTCCCAAACTAAAATACCATAAGATGCATTAGAATAATGAGTCTTATATCATTTTGATTCATTTAACAATGAAATAAAATTCGATGTCAAAACAAAAAATCACATAGGCATCCTGTTAGGGAACATAAAAAACATCTACTTTGTTTACTTCGAGGCAAATACTCTTCTGCATTCTATTAGGATACCACTAGCCCAGGGATCCACACCAATAAATCAGGATAAACCAGCAGATCTTATACTTACCTGCTAGATCTCCAAACCAAGTTCATTCACAGGGACTTCCAGTAATTACAGCAGCAACATGCTTTATCTCTACCACTAGCTTTGCAATGACTGAAATCACTCTCAGAGGATGTGTGGGCACACACAGTATATAGTTTACATAGCACTTTCACTTACGTTATTAATTCTTTGACTTTTGTCACCTTATCAAAAATTATACAATGGGGTTACACTAGCAACTCTTAGTCACACAGTTCCTTACCCACTACTCGGTACTGACCTTGGACTTCAGACCTGTAGAAATCTCATTACAACAGCCCTGATTCACCAACAAAGAACAGAGAGATGAATGAAGAAAAAAAAATACAAATGAGGGGGGAAATATGAATTTTAAAAATTCATAAGCTCTGTCAATAAACAGTGTCTTAAACATTTGTTGAAATTTGTCTCAGGTGAGTACTGAAGGGGAAGGAGAACTCTTCCTTTGTCCCTTTCCAGGTTCTCCGGCTGGTCTAACAACAAATTGACATAAAACGGATGAACAGGAGAATAACAAAATTAATTCATACATATGGGAGCTCAAAGAAACATGAATTTCAAAGAAATCACCAAAACAAGGAGATTTTACATCTTTTAGACAAAGAAAAAGTACATTCGTGAGGAAATGACAAGACAAAGGGGTTTGTGCTTGTGGTAGGAAATTAGTAAGGAAGCAGTAACAAGGTTTGTTTATACAAGCTTCTCAGACTTGAATTCCCTCTCTTTGGTAAATAAGGATGCTTTTTACTCTCCAGGTGCAGGGGGGGTACCCTTCACACGGAGAATTTAATTCCTGCTTTCAGAGGGAGAGAAGAGGGTCAGTGTCCTTCTGGCACAGGCTGTTTCTTAAGTGACTTTAATCCACAATAATCGTTATGCCAAAGTGGTATATTCTGGGGCAGCCTGTCCTGAACCCATCAGTGTGCTGACTTGCTCATAGAAAATGTAGAATTCTCCCTTTAGGTTGTATTAGAGATATAAACACACACTCTAAATACAGACTGCCCTTCAGGTTAATCTGTATTACAGAAGTACATATACACACTAAAAGCATACAAGTAGCACAGGTATATGCATAAACATTGAACACCACATAAATCTAATGAAATCACACTTGTGTATAAACAAAAGATCAGAAGACTTTAATAGGATGACCAGTGAGGAGTCAGTCAGTTTACATAAAAACTGAATAAATAAAAGGTTTCAGGAAGCAAATTGTCACTTCTTTTCCAGTAAGGTGAGAAAGCCTTCGTGGGGAGTTTAATATCTGAAGATAATTTCCCAAAAAAACTGAAGAGCCTGATAAAGCAAGGAGGATTGTTTTCTTTCACATGACAGACAAGTTGAAAAGAATACAAACAGAAAAACATCAAGAAAGAAGAGGGTTCATTACTGTCAAGGACGGCAGAGTGGTGGGTTTGGGGGAGAGGGCTGCGATTTTCATATTCACCTACGGGATAGGAAGTTCAGTCCCTGTGGCTTCTCAGGAAAAAACATCTTACAAACAAATCACCTGGAAAAGGCAGCACTGGCTCCGAATTCAAATATGTGCCAAAGTCAGGAAAAGAACTAGAACAAAAGTTCTACAGTAATACGTGCCAGGTGGATTTATGAAAAACAGTCAAGAGGGAAGTGCCAGGTTTTGTCAAAAGCCTGTTTGTCTATACAGTGACAGCGAGGAGTGAAGAAAAATACATATATATGTATATACATGCATACACACATACAGGATGTTTTCGTGCTGGACACATTAGTGATACAGTAGGCATTCCTCAAAACAGTTAAATAGCAATAAGAGGCAGGTTTTGAAGTGACAATGTATAGCTTTCTCCTTTAATTTATTTAATGCAAGTTGGTGATTAATTATCCTGCCTCTCCTTGCCTCCTGAAAGAAGGAATAAATAAATACTTATAGTAACACTATTATGTAGTGTGTACTATATTAGGTATCAATGAAATTATATAGTCATCCTAGAAGCAGAAATGATTGGAATTTTAATTATTTATTTTTAATTTTTTTAATGTTTATTTTTGAGAGAGAGAGAGAGCGTGCCAATAGGGGACGGGCCGACAGGGAGGGAGACACAGAATCTGAAGCAGGGTCCAGAGGCCAAGCTGTCAGCACAGAGCCCAACATGGGGCTCCAACTCACAAACCATGAGATCGTGACCTGAGCCAAAGTTGGATGTTTAACTGACTGAGCCACCCAGGCACCCCTATAATTTTATTAATGATGTAGAGATAAAAGAGAAAAATCTCTTCACCTGCAACTAATTAAATGGAAAATCATTTTGATTACTGAGTCATGAGTTAAAGAGGACGTATCATAACCAGAACTGAACTAATTTAAACTTTGTTGCATATGTGACTCCTCAGATTTAAATTATTAAATAGATGAGACTGTAATTCAGTATGTGGTATTTTTTCAGGCTTTGAAATTTACTAGCTCTCTTAAATCCTCATCCCACTCAGGAAATCTTATTAATTTGTGTAAAGTTGAGTTATACACAAGTAACTACAGTTTTACTGTTTAAATCTCACAAGGCCTGTGGCATCTGGGGTTCTCATTGTTTTCCCAGCTGATTTAACTTCTAAAGATCTCGGGCTGTACAGAACTGGGTTCGCTATAGGAGCACTGACCCCAAGCAGGAAACTCTTATCATATCCAGTTTGGCCATTAGGCAAAATAGTGCGTGCATGCGTGTATGTGTGTGTCTATCTCCAAATCAACAAATCATTACCCCCAATTCATTGTTTTGCTTGTATTCGCCCCTCTTCATTCTTGTGTTATATTGTAAACCTAATTGAAATACCTTAATTAATGTTTGTAGAAACCTACAGGTTTAAGACAGCTGATCCACTGCCACAGTTTATGTACATACAGTAAAGCAAAGTATATGAAATGATGACAGAGTAAAATTAAGCAAAAGTAAGAATTAAGAAAATTAAAAATGAATAAACCTTGTTTCTTTTATCATGATGTTTTTGTCCGTTTTCTTCTCTCTCCCCCATTATGCTTCAACAAATGAAGAAAAGTTCACAACTACAGCACAGGATAACAAATCCCCGCCCGTTCTGATTGCAATGGACAAGTTTAAAACCGAACCAAGGAAACCCCTGCTGATTAGCATGAAAGGAAATAATCAACAGATTAAAAGCATTGATGTGGCTAATTCTACTAAATCACTAGTTTTGCATTCTAACTACTTGCTTTTTTTAGTGTGGCCAACTGGTCATAAGAAAACACAGGTGACTTAACCTGGAAGAACCATGCCAACTATAAAACTAAGCAGACTATTCATTCCCATGGTAATAACTCTTAAAACAGACACAGAAGCCAATTCAGAGATTCCATTTTCAAACCAGGCAGCGATTTGGGGGTATATGCATGTATATAATTTAATCAGTGCCCTGTACCAAACTAATAACAGTCCAAGAGATGAAGCTTACAGAAACTACAGCAGTGGCCCTTTTAATATTGACTCCTGATGCATGGTAAGGTAATCTGCTCCTCAGGCAAAGAACCACAGAGGATGTTACAAAAGCACCAGGACAATAATCAGGAACATCCTTCCAGGTGCTGAGTCATTAATTGAATTTCAAAGGTCAGGCATGTCTCTTCAGGGCACCATATCTACTTTAGGAAAGCACATACCTTTTTGCGTGAAAATTTAAGTCTGATAGTTCTGCTTTATGCGTTGAACACAAAAGAACATTACAAATCTAAGATTTATACTTTCGTTACTGTTTTTCGTACTTAGTTCCTTTAACTGTTTCCCCAAGCTCTGCTTTTGAGCCCTTTGCTTTGCAGGTGACTCCGCTAAGGGAACGCTGGTTTGTCCACATATACAGATTTATTAGAGTCCTCTTGCCCCAGATCTACAGGGCCTCTTACCAAACATAAAATGGGCCCCAGACCTACAGATCTGAGGTAGACCTGGAGAGGTCCCACCCAGATATCCCTTCAAGGAATGATTCCTTGTCCCAGCTGCTGGCTGTACAGTCAGCAGACAGCCTTGAGCAATCAGCCCTTTGAGGGATTGCGTCAGGGGCAGTAAGCTACCAAGCCCAAGGTCATGCCCTTCCCAGGGAGGCCCAGGACCAATGAGTGATCAAGGTGGGGGTACAGACATTTGGCCATTTCAGCCCAACGCAGGACAACTTTTAGGCCATTTTTGCTCCAAAACTCATGGTGATGTCAGCAGTCTGTCATTGGTCCTGCAATGTAACCTGACTCCCCGCCCCACTGCCTAATCATGCTATATCTAAGATTTTAAGTAAGCTTTACTGAAAACAGTCATTTCAGAGATACTATTTCCAGAAACAGTTAAAGCACAATATATTTTGATATCAAACTTTGGGAGCAAAATATTTAAGCCGGTAAAAATATGCTAAAAAACACAAAAACATAAAAAGACAAGCCACAGACTAGAATATTTACAAATCATATTTCTTTTAACATTTCTTTCAAGGCAGGTGTACTGGTGACAAATTCCCAGTGCGGTGTTGTCCTTGTTTTGTCTCAGAAGGTCTTTATGTCTCCATTTTTGAAGGATAACTTTCCTGGATACAGAATTCTAGACTGGTGGTTTGGATTTGGTTTTCCCATAATGTTTTTGTTTTGTTTTTAAAGTAGGCTTCATGCCCAGCATGGAGTGCAATGCTGGGCTTGAACTCACAACCCTGAGATCAAGACCTGAGCTGCGATCGAGTTAGATGCATCACTGACTGGGCCACCCAGGCACTCCATGGTTTTCCCATAACTTTAAGTATTTCACTTTATATTCTTTTCTTGTTTACATGGTTTTTGAGGAGAAGACCAGTGTGATTCCTCTAAAGGTGAGCTACATCATGTTAGCCACTATTAAGAATAAAAGCACAGAGGTGCCTGGGTGGCTCAGTTGGTTAAACATCCAACTTCAGCTCAGGTCATGATCTCCTGGTTCATGGGTTCAAGGCCTGCATTGGGCTCTGGGCTAATGGCACAGAGCCTGCTTCAGATCCTCTGTCTCCCTCTCTCTCTGCCTCTCTCTCTCAAAAATAAAAAAATAAAAATAACAGCACAGCCTTTCCCTTTAGCATTTGATTCCATATTGCCAGTTTAATTTAATCAATGCATATTCCAAACACTGAGCTAAGTACTTGGAGATGATCAAAAAAATAGAGATTCAATAGGATACACTGGAACTAGGTTGTTCATGTCTACAGGGAGCCTAGAAACTCGGGGACTTTAAGACAGAACATTCTATTTTGTAAAGGAAACTATGAAGTTTTTGAGGGCAGAGACTTTATCTTCATTGTGGCCTAGTACTACTCAACCTTCTTTACATTTGCTTCCTGGTTTACTAAGGAGAATTATAAACTTGATAATGAGACACACAACAAATCTGTACCAGTCTTAGTTGGTCTCTGATTGTGGTGGACTCCACACCATATTCCCCATAGTGACCACATTCTCAAGTTATAATAGAGCATGCTCCTCCTTGCCTTCACCCCTCCTCAGAAAATAACTACGCTTCCCATATAACTACAAAAATAGAGACAAACAGCATCACCTCCCTTATCTCCATGTAAATATGAGAATCTTTTTTTAAGAAACTCTTTAATTGCACAAAAGGTCTATTAGACGTTAAGTATTGCTTCAAAAATGGATTCACAAATGACAAGTTTACATATGACATTTAAATATTCCATTTACTCATTTCAGAAATGCATCTCAGGCAGAAAGTTCAGTCAACAATATATCTTATGGTATCTTAAAAGCCTGTCTTTATATCATCTGGAAATAAATCCTTGTTGGATAGAATAATCTTGTTACCCCAATTTTTTGCTGATTTCATCAAATCCCCTGCACAGAATCTTTGTCATCTTGGAAATATTTATTCCCTTTTCAAAATAGTTTTAAGAGTTAAATTCAGAATATAAAACTTTAAAACAAACTTTTCACCATTTTAAATGTTTCACACACTCAGGTCTTTCTCACCTCATGCAAACCTCACACCAAAGATTCAAAGAGCTAGGGTATTTTCCAAATAGAAACATCTGTTTTTTCTGGTATTCTTGTATAAAAAGATTTCACTGCATTTTATGTGTCAGTAATTTCAATCATCCCCAAACTGATAGCAAGAAGCCACCTGATGTGCTGTTATCTCATCCCGACATCTTGTATGCTCACACTCTAAAATGAAAGAAAATAAAGTGTGCCTGTATGCAGGCAAAAGAAAGCTGAATGATTAATTGCTATATATGTCTCTTCTTTAAAATCTGACTTGGTAGCTGAATTTTTTCATCATATCCAAAAAACAGAAACACATACTGAAAAAGTAAAATTTTTAAGTGGTTAATACTTTTAGTGTATTGTTTCTGCAAAGGTAAACAGTTTAAATAACTGCTTACTTCCAAGGGCTAAGTCTGAAGTGAAACTGTGTATTTCCTAAAACTCTAGTGCTATTCTCAGAAACAGCTCATTAGCTACCAATTAACCCATTTCTGTAAGTCTTTAGTAATCTTATACATGCTGACCTACCTCTAGGCTTGGACCTTCTCATGGTAACGAAGACGAAGGGTGTATCAAAGAATCCATATCTACACACAATTTCAACAGCAGACTTTTGTCAATACTGCATTGTGTCTCTAGCTCACTGGTACAAAACTCCTTTTGGGCTTCATCTCACAACCATGACAATGATGATAACAAATTGCAGGAAAAGGATGAATCACCAATGACAATAACTACCTAAGCACAAATTTGTGCTCCATACTGTATTGGGCACTTTCTGTATGCTATCTCAATTCAATCCTTACAATTCTATGATGTCAGTAACACTATACCTACTTTACAACTATAAAATTTGAGGTTCAAGAGACTACATGTCCTAAATTTTACAAGTGTTGGATGGTGAAAGCTGTGAACAGGCTTTCCTCCTACAGCCTACACGCACTATCTAGATAAAAAGGCAATTGGTAAAACCCCTCTACGATTATGTTTCTTTAGACTGGTCAATTACTTTTTTGGGGGAAACCAAAGAAATGACTTTTAGGTGGAACTAAATAAGCCAGTTGTTTAGTAAGTCACAAACAACATTTCTTAAAAATACAAAAGAATATGACTGGCAATTGTATTAAGAGAGCACAAAAGTAGTTGCTAGATGACTCAGCCAAGCAATAAATTAGAGGTTAGAGCAAGAGAATTAAAACTGTTGAAACCGGATTGAAGATTAAAAGACAGGTGGCTGATGGCTGTGAGGGACCTTGAACACCGCCCCCGCAGTCCTTCAACAAGGAACTGAGTAAGTACATTGTATGAGAAAAATTTAACATTTTCTTCTGGACTAAGACACAGAGAGAGTCAGCAACTGCAATGTTAGACAAAAGATAACCAAATGATCTAGCTACAGCAACAGCCACTGCACTAGAATCCATAATATCTGAAGACAGAGTGCAGGAAGACGGTAATTTTACTACCATCTGACCGGTATTTCTCTCCCAAGATATAAGGAAATACTCTTAAAACATAGTTACTAGAAAGAAATATCATAACCACAATTGCTAAATAGTATCCTGGCACCTTTAAAAAGCTTCAGGATACAATTTGGGACACCCAGAATAAAAGGTTATGTGCAAATCCTAAGCCCAAAAACAGATAAAGACATGACGTGTGCCGGGTGAGTTGAAGAAAAACAAGAGAAATAAAGGAAGTTAAGAAGACAAACAAAACAAACAAATTTATGAAGCTAAAAGAAACACCCACTCAGTATTACTCAAGCAAGCCTCAGATCACCTATACCAAGGTATCCAGATGAATGGCTAAAACACCAAGGAAGAGAAAAATCAGAACTAGATTTTTTCCCCCACATCAAGAATGTAAAATACAGAATATAAAAATATTGAAAATAATGTGTACAGGTTTTTAATAGAAAATGCATTTAAATATTGAGATATAATTTGCATACCATAAAACTCACCCTTTTAAAGTGAACAATTCAGTACATCTGAACTATTATTAATAATACTTTGTTTCACACACATACACACAAAGAAAATGCATTTAGTAATCCACAGATTAACAATTCCTTCAAATACATCCCAGTAAATGAAGACATTTTTAATTCTAAAAATGCCAGTACTTTCCAAGCCACCCAAGTGGTTTTGTTTTCTTTCCTCTGCTGCTTCTTCCTCCTCTTACTTTCCCCTCTTCTTTTTGTGCTTGCCATTTTTCTCAGAAATAATATAGAAGATGGCACAGTCTTCCTACCGTTCCGCTGCTAGTAGGCTACAGTAACATCCAAAATTTCATACTCATAAAGATTCTATGCATATAAATGTTAAGACCCATTGAACTTACTGACAGTTGACAGTTTTAGTACCTCTACCTACCGTTTTTCTTAATGAAACACTTACATATCCATGATCTCAATTTATTTTCAAAACATGTAATCTGGAAGGTAAGCTGAGTCAACAGTCCCATCATCCCTCTTTTAAAAACAGGCAAACTGACACAAAGAAGTCAAGTAAGCAGGGCACCACACCAACGGCCCCTGCAGCAGGACTGGGCATGAAGGCAGGGGCAAGCCCTAGATTCAGCCCGGGACTCTCAGGCTCACACTCAGCACTTCATGTGTAACTGTAGTGTTTCTCAGAGTACATGCGAATGTCAAAATTTCCTGAGAAACAGCAGATAGCTTGAAATACACTCATCTCTCTACAAGTGGACTCACCTCAAAAATGAAAATATGCTCCAATTCTCATTTTTCCACTTCAGTCCAACGAGAGCTGTGTTAAAGATGACCTGTACATAAAAATAAGTGAATACAAATTAAATTCCACTTTGAAGCACAGTATGAAAGCAGCAGTCGTTTTTGCGTAAAACAGGTATGTTCTCTTTTAAATTTTTTGTTCTCTTTATGTAGTGAAAAATTATATGGATGGAAAAGATAAAAAAGAAAGAAATCATACGGGATCAAATATTGGGATCGGCATATTAACACGCCCTCTGATTTAGTCCTGCATTGCAGTAACTCTGAGAAGTACTAACTTCCAAACGAACTACAATTCTAAGACTTATTACACTAGGATTTGAATGGACCAAATGCCTCAGAGGTACTTTATTTTGCAACTTTTAACATTTTCCTAGCAGTTTACAAACTATATGTATATTAGGCATATTCAATTTTTTCCTATATATAGTTGGACCTATATATTCAGCTCAAGGTCTAGAAACAAACATTTAAAATGCACACCCCAACATTGATTGTAAGGGCATGTTATCAAATGACTTATATCTGTGTAACTGATAATATCACTGATATTAATATCACTGATAATAACTGATATATAATAATATATATCTTCAGCAGGTACCTATCCATCAGATATTTAGCGAATCCATATGTGTGAAAAAAAATTTTAAGTTAAATAATAAGACATGGGACGCCTGGGTGGCTCAGGCGGTTAGGTGTCCAACCTCGGCTCAAGTCATGACCTCACAGTCCTTGGGTTTGAGCCCCCTGTTAGGCTCTGTGCTGACAGCTCAGAGCCTGGAGCCTGCTTTGGATTCTGTGTCTCCCTCTCTCTGCACCTCCCCCGCTCATGCTCTGTCTCTTTCTTTCTCTCTCTCTCAAAAACAACTAAAAACATTTTTTAAGTTAAATAAGATAGAGAGTTCGTGCTGTAAATAAAAAACAATAAGTAATACCATATAATGTTCAAGAACTATAATAATTCAAGTATGGACTTTTTTGACATGTGACTCTAAGAGCAATGAGAATGGACTTTGGAGTACAGGAGTTCGAACAGAAATCCCAACTCTGTATCAGCATGGAAACACTGAAGATCAGCACCTCATTCTTCTGTTCATATCCTAATATAATATAATCTCACTTGCCTAGAGGCCACACATAAATGACAACCTCAGCAATGTCAAAGAGTAAATTAAAAAGTTACATGGCTAGTGAAATAGATGCCACATCATCTACGTGCTAAATTTCTGCATTTGACTCTGGGAAGATGCCCGGAAGCTCAGTTTAGATCTTTTAAAATCTTATTGTAGAAAAAGTTCTAATGAACTTGGTAGTCAAATCAATCCACAGCAGGGAGAAGCATTGATCAGAAGCATTAAATCTGAATTTGGGGAGCTAGGACTACTAGAGGTTAACAGAAAGAAACAACAGCAGAAAGAAATTGGTAGATTGTAATGAGAGATTATGACACAATGGAAAGAAAAACTGTATAAGGCATCCTTGGAATATTTGACATAGAACCCATGCATACATTAATTTCAAGGATACACTATATTACGATCCAAATAAATAGTATGCATAGTAATAAGTAACATTCTGTTTAAGAAGACTAAAAAGGACTTGATACTTAGAAGAAAAATTACCAACTTAACAGTTTAAAAATAAATAAAATTCTAATATTTACAGAATTATATATACAGAATTATAATATACTTCAGAATTAACTCTGAAGTATATAGCTAGGAAATGCACTTATTTTGAACTTGGAAAGCATATTATTAGGCAAACCTGATAAATGAAATGTTAATGTAGTTAAATGAGCAAATATTAGGGACTTAGGCCTCATAACTAAAACCAAGCACTATATTAAACAGTCTCTCCCTTCATAAGGTTCACAGTTCAGTAGAAAACACCACCATATATATAATTAAATTTTAATACTATTTAGATGTGTAACAGAGGTATAAGCAAGAGACATATAATATTTGGTTGTTTCTCTTTTTATGATGTTACCAACGTGCAACATTATTGCACATTGATGTGCAATGCCTAGACACTTTAATTCAGTAAGGGTCATAAGTGTGACTTCAAGAAGGCTGGAATATATAAAATGGATGAGAAAAAAAATATATCAAAAGTAAAACTATGACATGGATTAAAGATAAGTATCAGAAATTCCCTCCCTCCTTTCCACTATAATA
The DNA here is from genome assembly GCF_018350215.1 of Panthera leo. Taxonomy (NCBI): domain Eukaryota; kingdom Metazoa; phylum Chordata; class Mammalia; order Carnivora; family Felidae; genus Panthera; species Panthera leo. The sequence continues at coordinate 48,876,028 of NC_056685.1, forward strand.
GCAATGAAAACTATTGACAAGAGGATCAGTTAATATTTACTGAGAATTTATTGGCCCTTATAGCTATACTCAGCTAGAAGGGCCTAACATGTGTGAACACATTCAGTTCTCAACAACAACCCTATGATGAAGGCTCTATTATTATCCTGTTTTAAAATTAAGAAAATGGAGGCATGCAGACCGTAAATAACTTGCCCAAAGTTACACCGGTAAATAAAGAACCAAAATTAAAATACAGGAAATTTGGCTTCAGAATCCATGCTTTTCATCACTGCATACCTAAGAGTGTACTAAACGTGTAAAGATGTACTCTCTTATAGAAGGTGTACTTCTCAAAGCACCACACATTGTTTGCTTTAAAAAGAGCTACTATCAGGGCACCTAGGTGGCTCAGTTACTTAAGCATCTGACTTTTGATTTTGGCTCAAGATCTCAAGTTCGTGAGTTCAAGGCCCACGTCAGGCTCTGTGCTGACAGAGCAGAGCCTGCTTGGGATTCTCTCTCTCCCTCTCTCTCTCTGCTCCCTCCCCTGCTCACTCTAGCTCGTGCATGCTCTCTCTCTCAAAATAAATAAATAAACATTTTTTAAAAACAGCTATAATCATTAACACTTTCATATTCCTTCAAAACCAATTTTCCATTTTTGCTAGTTTATCAATTCATGTTTAGGATTTGGTTCTATAACTATTCTATATTCTCCAGATGCTTTGCTTAAATATGTCAAAATTTCCCCAATGACTCCTACTATCACAAATTCTGAAACTGACTAGGAATTTATCCAAAGGATACAGTAGTGCTGATTCATAGGGGCACATGTACCCCAATGTTTATAGCAGTGCTATCAACAATAGACAAATTATGGAAAGAGCGTAAATGCCCATCAACTGATGAATGGATAAAGAAGATGTGGTATATATATACAATGGAGTACTACTTGAAATGAGAAAGAATCTTACATTTGCAACAACATGGATGGAACTGGAAGGTATGATGCTAAGTGAAATAAGTCAGTCAGAGAAAGATATCATGTTTTCACTCATATGTGGAATTTGAGAAGCTGAACAGAAGACCATGGGGCAAGAGGAGGAGAAAAAGATACTTTCAAACAGAGAGGGAGGCAAACCATAAGAGACTCTTAAATACAGAGAACAAACTGAGGGTTAATGGTGGGGCGGGGAGGAAAACAAGTGATGGGCATTGAGGAGGGTACTTGTTGGGATGAGCGCTGGATATTGTATATAAGCGATGAATCATGGGAATCTACTCCTGAAACCAAGAGCACACTGTAAACACTTTATGTTAGCTAACTTGGCAATAAATTATATTTAAAAATAAAAATAAATCTTTTAAATTAAAAAAATAAAAATGAAAATTCAGAAAGGAATAAAGAATGAAGCATTTATCCAAACTCTTTTATATAAACTATACAATTAGCTAAACAAATAGTACATGAGGGGGAGTTTTTCTTTGTAGACTCATTCCAGAGAATAAACCAATATAAAGCGGCAATTAAAATATCATCCTGTGCAACTCCTAATGAATTCAAGTATGGAGGCAAAACAGCTACTAGTATAAAAAAAAAAAAAACAAAAAAAAAAACCACCACATATGTCTCCTGAGAGAAGAAATACCATTCGTATATTAGGAAGTGAGGAGGATGGGGAGAACAAAGGGAGGAAAAGAAAGAGAAGCGGAGGTGAGAGACAGGGAGAAAGGAAGGAAGGAAAGAAGGAAGGAAATCTGAATTTGATTAAGTCTCTAGACTCTACCACTTTATAAAAAACACACAGGAGATAAGGACATGTTAAACTATACCACCAAGACCCCATCAGCAATATGTAGCAAAGTACATATTAATAAGAATAAAGGACACCATTTGGACCCTGACTCAAACAAATGCAAAAAGAAGCCTTATGAAACCATTGGCAAATTGAACATTAATTATTTAGTAATATTTAGAATTAACTTTAAGTTTCAGGTATGATAATTAAATTATGGTTACTACATTTTAAAGTGTTTTTATCTTTTAGAATAACATACTGAAATATTTACAAATAAAATGGTACATCTGACACCTGCTTAGTTTCACACAGAAGAGAAAAAATGGAAAGGGGCAGATCAGTGAACCAAGATTAGCCCAGAGTTAGTAACTGCTGAATCTCAATGATGGCTACCTAGGAGTTCATTATACTAGTTTGTCTACCTTGTATATTTGAAGGTTTCCAAAATACAATTTTTTTAAATAGGGGGTATACAGCACATTAAACAAATGGTACTTAAAATATTATAACAGAAGTACTTTTAAGAATTTAAAACTTCACTACATGTTTGTATGAGAAAAAAAATGTTTTAACAAAATAGTAACACTAATGTCTCAACTAGTAGGCATTTTTCTCAATTTTTAGCTAAAATGTTATGCTTTGTTTATAAGTAATGGTTGATCTCTTTATTAAGTACAGCTAGTACGCTGAAAACAGCTGAAACAGTTGAAAATGGAAAAGCAGTAACTTTAAAAACATAAATATAGGCAAACTGCCAGACTTTAGATTTTTTTACTTCCAAAGTTTTTTGTTCACTTTGTCTGGCACTAGAAAGACTCAGGTTGAGGTAGAGGGGTACATGGAGTTTGGCTCAAATTCTTCAAGTTTGGATAACATATGTGTAATTTAAATTATTGTATGATGAATCCTGTTAAGTGAGAAACAGTTGTATTCAACACAAAAAGGTGAAAAGTACAAAGGCTTTGAAATTCAGTTTTTGTTCCATCACTTATTAGTTTCACATCATTTCAGGCAAGTTTTAGTGCCTTCATCTGCAAAATGAGAAAAATAATTTCTTCCACATAATGATGTGATACATGGATTTGATTATACTATGATATAAATTATAAATACATATTCAATGTATTTTAATATTTTATATAAACTACAGAAGTGTGTGTACACACACACATACACACACACACAGTTTCCTAGCATTGTTCTGTTAGATAGTGTTTCACAGTAGCTAATATTCCAATTGTCAACATCCAATCATTATTCTACCAGTTAACAGTATTGTTATGCTACCTGATATTACACTCACTTCTTCCCAAATGCCAACAATATTTCCCGTGGGCATAAATAATAATTTGGAAAACACACACACTGATGAACTAAGAAACCCCTTTATACACTGAAGCTTTGGGTGTTCTTTATGAAATCAGCAGGCCAAGAATTTGCCTATAACTTCTATTTACTTAAGTTGTATAGATTTTGGATAAATAATATTATTTGAAAAGTTTAAAGGTAGGCTGCTTTCAGTTACACAGCCAAATCTTACTTACACTTGAAATATATTTGGTGTTTGAAGGATAAATCTACACTAAAAAATATCAAAGTAATCACTGGACTAATGCTCCTATAAGAAAATTCTTACCCTTGAAGATAAAGTATCAACAAGAATGGGCTTCCTTCCAACTCACTTGATGCCCTAGGGCATTTTGCATACAACTTAAAACACTTACCATGTTATATCAGTTATTTATTTACATACTGGTCCCACAGTTGGAATATAAGCTTCAAAAAGACAGAGAAAGACTTATTTTCCTTTTCTATCATCAGCATCTGCATAGTAGCGCCTGGCAGCAGCAGGTGATTAGTAAATGTTTGCTGAATTCACATATAAGTATATGCACCTTCATTCTCTAAGGGCTTCAGGATCAAATCATTACATGCCCCTTTGTTAAGTACTCCATGAAGGGACTGAGCCTATCAAACCTGGGACTAGAACCTTAAGAGACTTCCATTGTACTCTTACCTTTACCCCTTATCCCCTAGAGGGCACATCTATTGCAGATCACTTGAATTCAACACAGACAATATTCCTGGGTTACTCTTCTAAGCCTAGCCTTCAATCTATAATACCAGCTAAGACTTACTGACAGCACTTTATGTGCAAGGTGCCACACTAAACACAGCATATACCTTTGCTCGTGTGTTCTTTATGATAGGCTGGCATTATTAGTATTACTCCCATTTTACAGGTAAAGATGCTAAGGCTTAAAGAGGTTACGAAATATGTTCAAAGTTCCAAGGTCATAGAGCAGAGGCAGGATTTGAGCCAGGTCTGTCTGACCACGGCCCACATTCTTAATCACTGACTCTACTGAAAAGAAGACTACTAGTAAACAAAACTTTTCAAAAAAGACTCTGAAAGTCTCTTTCTTCTTACGTTTTCTGACACATGGGGACCCTTCCATACAGTGAATACTAATCAACAGAAGCCACTCTAAGATGGCAACAGAGGATGGAAATCATGCTTAAAGAAAAAACAATCTGAGCAGTCTAGAAATCTTGTGAACAAGACTAGAAATTTTTTTAAAAAAAGGAGAGATGCATAAAGGACTAGATCACTATTAATGACTAAATCTGTATAGAACTCAAAAGCTACAAAGCACATACAAATACACACACTAATTCACAAAGCTGCCCTGGAATGTTGGTGTCATATAGATTTGACGCTGAGACCTTCATTAGAACCAGCAGAGATAGTATAGGTTAACATAAGACTGTTTTTCCCAAGTTTAAATCTCAGCTTTGACAATTACTGCATAGCTTTAGGAAAGGTACTTATCAACCACGCTAAGCCTCAGTTTCCAGGGGTGTAAAATAGAAATAATGCCTCCCTTGTAGCAAAATGATGAGAAAAACAATTAATACATCATGTTGCTCAAAGCCATTAACTTAAGCACATGTATGTGGACTGGTAATGATAGGAAGAAGGCAATGCTATTTAAGGAAACAAAAAATGGTGCTTTAGAGGCCTGGATGTTCAAAAGCAGCAGCAGTAAAGAAACTAAAAACAATCAACAAGCTGTCCTCAGGCTTAGATTCCCAGGCAAAACTGGACTGCCTACAGAGGGGATCCTACCCAGAAAGGTATATCTGAAAAAACTGTTCTTCACCCGGGCAGGCTTCAAGGGCAAGCAACAAGAATGGGTAACAAATACTTTTTTTCTTTTAAGTCAGCTCTATGTATAATGTAGGGCTCAAATTCATGACCCAAGATCAAGACTTGCATGCTGTACCAACTGAGCCAGCCAGGCACCCCAGTTAGGACATACTTTTTAAACTGTAAAAACTACTGGGAAACTATTAACCACTTCCAACTAAGATTAACCTAACTGCTTTCCTGACAAAACCACATTGGGATCAATAACATTAATTCTTAATGACTAAGGAGAAGTTTTCACCTAGAGTGGAGCTGAGCAAGAATGGATATAGCACTTATGACAAAAATTGCTGGCCTCTCACTGTTTCACCCTATGAGATACCCTGTGACACCTTCCTCCGCCCCTTCCTTGGTCAATTAACCCTTCAAAAATTCTTACTAAATGCAAACACTGTTCTAGTTCCAAGGGATACAAGGACGAACCACGAACAGGAGAGTGCAATAGGACAGTAACAATAACAACAGCTAAGATCTGAGTGTTTGCGCTGTGCCAGGCTCTTCAGGTGCTTGACATATTTCATAACTTAATTCTCACAACAAGCCCACAAGGTAGGTAGTAATACTGTCCAATAAATGACAAAAAATGGAAACATGGAAATCTGTCATAACTTGCAAACTCATTCAGCAGTGAAGCTTAGATTCAAATCTAGGCAGGTAAGATAGAATGATAAATGTTGGACAAACAGGTTATGGGAACATCAAGGCCCCCGAAATGTAAGTAAACTGGTTAGTAATGAATAAAGTTAATAAGTATACTTTAAAGTCTTAGAAATCCTTAGAAACACACAAAGAGAAGGTAAACAAAGACACGGGCCCCATCTTTAAAATTTTCATGGACCACGTAGATAACAGCTCAGGTTCACCACCACTTCGCAGAAACATCAACAGCTGTTACCTTTGGTTTCACTCAAACAAAGAAGTTTAAAAATAATAAATGAAGAGTGACTAGAGAAATACATTGCCCAAACGAAACCAGTTAATGTTATTAAACTGAATTACAATCATGACCAAAAATGTGATCACATCATAAAATATCATAAAGCCGCTCCAGCAATGAATGGCTGAAAGGTAAGACCCTTCTCTGTAACACATAGGTTTTACATGGGGTTGCACACCCAACTAATACTTTTATTGGAGAAGAAGCATCACACAGTTGGGCCAGTAAAGTTCTTCTTGAGGTGAGCTTGCCCACACCAGTTAACCAGTTAATTAACCAGACGTTTCATCAATGACACATCTAATAGATAAGTTTCTCTTAAAGCAACAGTCTTAGGGAGATTTTCTGGAATTAAATTGCCTTCAGTTGTACCGTGTGAAGAGATTAGTTCTATAATACATGCTATGCTACTAGTCAATCCTCATTACCTGCAAAGTATAATTTAACATTTGCAACATGAGTCCCATATTCTTGTCTGCCTAATAAAACAACTCTCATTGCTTTCCTAATGTATTCAAAAATGAGCTTGAACTTCCTCACAAAACAAGTTTACTCTCCAAATTTACTAACTTATTTTAATACGTCTCCTTTTTCCTCATCACTCAGCCTGAAACTCTAGTTGTTACTGACTCCTCCATCTTTTTCATTCTGTATCACCTCACGCCAGATTTATCAAAATAAGCTTCACCGGTCTTCCTATTTCAAATAACTTTTCCTTCTAATCCTTTTTCTAAGACTGTGAAAGTTTTACTCTTAAAAAGCAATGCTTTCACTTTGCTACTCTCTGTCCCAGAACCAACAACGGCAACAACATATAAGATCACATAATAGAAGCAACATTAGCTTAATAATTAAGAAGCCTTGGTTCCAGGCCCAATTTCTCCACTAACTAATTTGAATGATTCACTTTGGTTTCCTTACCTGGAAAACATGAGTCCTAGGCTAGAAGAGCACTGCAATCTTTAACTTGAAGAGCAACAAATCTCTTGTCCTGGAATTCATGGTCCACCATAATTGAGCTCATCAAACTCATCTACAACTATCCCCAGCATGTATTTTCCTACCCCCCCAGCTACTGTCTGCATACTCCTGAATTATGTCAGGCATGTTTGTACTATACTAATTCCTTTTTTATTTTAATTTTAGAGAGAGTATAAGCAGCGAAAGAGGAGGGAGGGAGGGAGAGGGAGGGGGGGAGAGAAAGAGAGAGAGAGAGAGAGAGAGAGAGAGAGAGAGAGAGAGAGCGCTAAGCAGGCTCTACACTCAGCATGGAGCCTGGTGGGGGCTCAATCCCATGACCCTGGGATCATGACCTGAGCTGAAATCAAGAGTTGGACCCTCAACCAACTGAGCCACCAAGTGCCCATAATTCCTTCTTCTAACATGACCTCACTCTTTTAGTAATCATCAGTAATATGTCCTTTTTCTTTCTAGAGACTCTATTGTCTACATTTGGCCCTGTTAACTCTAAAATTTAACCTATGTATGTTGTGGCTCCAACAGAAGGACTCAGTAGTTAATGAACTGATTTTATTTTGGTTCTCCTAAGTGCACAGTCTAATTTATCAATGCTCATCTGAACTGATTATCATATATAGCTAATGTAGTTAGTGAAAGTACTTAATCCTAGTACATTAAGAAATTCACTTCCTGTTTGCTGGAAACTTATTTTTAAACATCATATTATTTTATGAGCAACAAGTTAGTTCTAATAATGTCAGTTCAGGAATTTTATAAGTTCAATTATTTTTTGTGAGCTGATCTGAGACCCCCAAGTTACCATCTTCAACACTGCATTGATAAGAAAGTGCCAGCTGAGGAAATGATCACTTGGGAGGAAGTCCAAACCTTTTCTCCTGTCCCCCCGTGGCCATTCAGCTTGCAGAAAGGAGAAATCAATGACTCAGAGACACCACATGGACCTGATTTTGACATACAACAGAACAAATACTCATTTACAAAAAAAATCAGTGCCCTATAACACAGTAAAAAGAGCAAAGAATGTGCTGTCAGAAAACCTGTACCAAACCCCACCACTTAGTAACTAATAGCCACAGGTTAAGTCTCATAACCTTGCATCCTGATTTCTCATCAGCAAAATGGGGATAATCATACCACCAGCCTGACCTACTACATAAGACCTCTGAGGCTCAAATAACATAATAATGTAAAAGTGTTCTGAAAACTGCAAAACATGCTTCACAATGCAAATTTGGATATTATGTAAGCAATATTCATAGTCAAATACTCACCAATTGTATTTATTATCAAATAAATGTACCTAGTAAGAAAACTAAAATGACTAGATAAGAATCATCCTTAATGATACCAATTTTCTAAGTCTGGGTTTTTAAACACCTTGCTTTTTGAACTAGGACACACAAAACTCTACACAAACAACTTCAGACAGTTAAGTGTCTGAACGCCTTTTCTTAAAGCTTCTCATAGCTCTCTTGGTATTTTTCCCTCTGGAACTGAACAACTCAAAGTAGAAAAAAGTAAGTTCTCATTTCTTTCATCTGACATAAAGAAAATAAAATATACCAAGTTGGTGTAAAATAGAAAAATTGGCTGTAAAAATTCTATTCTACAACAAGTTTCATGGCAGATAGAGACAAAATATCCAAGGTATAATGGATGTAAGCTTTTTCTCTTTCATCAAATTCCCTCCTTGCAGAGGTGGAAACATGCATTGCCTAAATAAAAGAAAAGAATGCAGATCAGTTCTTAAATTTCATAATGGAATACTAACCTTGACACCTGCCAACCTAGAATATAAAATATAAGGTCTCCTTTTCAACCTACACCACAGAACCTGAGCACTTTGTGCACTTGTCAAATTTTGATGTTAAACTCCCGACAAAAGCAAATATTAAGACAATTGGTACTAGAAAGAATTTAAGGCCCATTTAACCAAATTTCACAAGATCCACCCCTGAACTATATTACTTTCACACTGTTACCAAAATGTTTTTATTACTTGACTACTTAGAGTTATGCCTTAGACTCTCACTGAGGAGCAACGTAAGAAGCAAGTACTTACAAGAATGTTTTTATTCTGGCATCCAAACTGTCCAGTACGTTATTCAATACCTCTTTCAATGCACTGTCTTCCTATAGCAAGCACTCTCTCTGTGGCACTTCACTAACAATTCACACACTCCAATTTACTGAAATTCTGATTTGCTTGTCTATTATCTCCCCTGGACATTAAGTTTAACGTAGAAACGACATTTTATTCAACATGATTTCTCACACATTGAGGACAGTGACTAGCACATAAAGGAGCTTAATAATCATGGATATTATGAATAAGTCATATATTTTAATTTTATTTTCCCAGGACATATGTTCAGTCCTAAATAGAAAATAATCTTCTTAAAAAAAAAAAAAAAAGAAGCCACATCTTCCATTTATTTATCTTCTCCACTCTTCCTGGAACTTTTCTTGTGTATTAGCCAGGAATTAATAAATATTTGAGGAAGAGGATGACAACAATTATGATAGTATTGGTGGAAAAATAACTTATCCTCCTCAAAACAAGGCAGAGCAATAATTGTGTTCATCATTAAAATCAAATACAAAATATTAACAATTCTGTATCTTAAAATTATAGATGATTATTTTCTATTTTCTAAGTTTTCCAACATTAGTTGGGAGATTTTACTTGTGCTATTATACATCAGTATGCCTAAAAAGAATCAGCTCCCACAGTAAACAAAATCTAGAGTGGCTACAGTAATTCATCTAAGAAAAATTAATCACTTGCCACAGAATATTTACATTTCAAAAACCTCAAGCTTCCTGCCTTTTGCCCCCTAAGTCCATGATTTCAGATGATAACGTTCCTCGGTTCCCTCCTGCTGAGGACGACTGCCTGGAGAATTGGACTCTATCTTTCTCAACCTGCCGGGTGCTTGGATGAAGATAGGGAGAGAGCAGGGAGCCAACAGTGACAGTGATCTCGTACCCTGTAGAGGACACACCTGTCATTCTGGTGCTCGGTATGCTCTTGCCATGGCCCTGCCCTAATTCCAGCTCCGGTTTTAAGTCATACCTGGCGGAAGCAATTCCTCTTGATTAGCAAGCCTAGCTCTATGCTCTATCCTATGGTGGACAAACATGCACCAAAAAAAAAAAAAAAGAAAGAAAAGAAAAAGAAAAAGAAAAGAAAAGAAAAGAAAAGAAAAAGAGAAAAAAATTCTCAAAGTTACACATGAAGCTGATGTTTATCCCAATCAGGGACGCTTTGATCCCATAAGCAGTACAAGCACTCTCTGAAGGTAAAACATTGAGACGAAATTCCTTGAAGTGTATCATCTATCAAGATAACCTGTCCTCTTTAATAGAATCATTCAATTTGTACTCTGGATAGGTTTCACTTTCCCAGAGTAGTATAGTATTTGGAAACTATACATCCTTATGGCTTAAAATGGCCCACACCAGAGTGCAGAGATAAAGGTGGATGAAGATGTGAGTCTGACATGTAGAAGCACTCACTTCAGAGCCCAGATTCAAGGAGCCTAAAGCAGTGAATACTTGCTTAACACCATTGAATGCCAAAATAGACCAGCAAGAATGAAAACAGTGGATGCCTTTCATCTCCTAGTTGAGTACTTGAAAGCAGAGCTGTTATTCACATGATATTAAAAAGAAATATATTTCTGGAATTAGTGTGTATAAAAGTGTTAACTAGCCAAAAAGCAAATTTTTAAAAGCATATTTTAGAAGCATATCTACCTATTTAAATATTGAACTTAAATTAACTCAAAAAGGAAGACCTTATATAAAAATAGCCCTTCTTTTCCTCAGAATCAAAAGAATTCTCTTTCTGAATGCTTTAGTGTAAATAAGAGTATACTTAAAGAACAAAATTCTTATTACATTAGGCAGCAGAGGGAGATAATAAGATCCATACCTCTGCTTCCTTTCTTATCATGAGACCCAAATCCTTGGCATGACATTTGAGATTCTGCATTATCGATTTCAGAATGCTAGTGTCAATTCCAGTGATCCCAATACTTATTCATTCAACAAAAATATGTACAGCTCTAGCAGTAAACAAGGCTGAAGTCGATCCCAGTCCCTAAAAGTTCACACTGAAGTGCCCCCCAGGCAAACCAGTCAATTCAGTGTATCCCCCAAACAATCATTCAGCAAATATTTACTGGCTAGGTTAAATGCTGGGCTTATACAGAGATAGAGCAGTAAACAACGGGTAAGATTTCTTTCCTTTACAAAGTTCACAATGTTATGAATGAAGACATGTACTGGTCCTTTCGTACTTTTCTTCTCTGTTCATGTCAATTTTCCCCTCTCCTCTGTACACCTGGACATCCCCCCTTCTCCTTAGTACCAGTCCTACCAAATTCCATTTACACCATAGTTCAGATAACATGTTAGCTGGACTGCTAGTGAAGAAACTGGGACTCAAGCAAGACATAAATCTGGAGGTGTGTGGGTATGGGAGGGTTGGGGTGGGTGGGGGTGGTCAACTCAAGTTAAGAAACCAAAGACAATTAAGAGATCCTGGGCAGGTTTTTAAGGCCAAGACAAGTAGTCAATATAGGAAATCTGTGACTAGGTCTGGGGTAGTCACCAAGCAAGATGGAAACCCAGTTATCAGGCTGATGCACAAAGTTAACACACAGAACCAACAGTAACATTATTTGATATCAAATAAGAAGCTAATGAGTCGGGGTTCTTAAAATTCTCCAAAGGACAGAGCCGGCCCCTCAGGATTGGGTACAGCCTTTAAGGAGAAGTCATATACTCTCAGCAATGAAATGAAAAGGAATGTATCTTTGCAAACCATATATCTGATGAGAGGTTAATGTTCAAAACATATACAGAACACACGCAACTCAATAGCAAAAAATAATCAGATTTTTAAAATGAGCAAGGGACCTGAATAGATATTTTTCCCACAAGGACACATAAATGGCAAACAAATACACAAAAGATGCTTAACATCATTCATCATCAAGGAAATGCAAATCAAAACCACAATGTGGTATCACCTCACACCTGTTAGGATGGCTATCATCAACAAGAGATAACAAGTGTTGGCAAATGTGCAGAGAAAAGAGAGCTCTTATTCACTGTTGGTGGGAATGCAAACTGGTAGAGCCATTATGGAAAACAGCAGAGATTGCTCAAAAAATAAAAATGGAACTACCATATAATCTAGCAATCACATTCCGGAAACAATCTCTTCTGGGTGTATATACAAAGGAAATAAAAGCAGTACCTCAAAGAGATACACCCCCATTTTCACTGTAGCATTATTCACAATAGCCAAGATACAGAAACAACCTAAGTGTCCATCAAGGGATGAATGCATAAGGAAAAAATGTGATATATATATACACATAGGAATATTACTCAGCCAATGGAAAGAAGGAAATCTTGCCATTTAAGACAACATGAATGAACTTAGAGGACATTATGCTAAGCGAAATAAGTCAGAGCAAGACAAATATTGTATAATCTCACTTATATGTGAAATCTAAAAAAAAGACAAACTCACAGATCAACAAGTAGAATGGTGGTTGCCAGGGGCTTGGGGGATAGAAGGTAGAGGGGAGATGCTAGTCAAAAGATATAAACTTCCAGCTATAAGATGAAGAAATTCTGGGGATCCAATGTACAGCATGAAGACTAGAGTTAATAATACTGTTTTGTATTGTTGAAATTTGCTGAGAGTAGATTTTAAGTGTTCTCACCACACCAAAAAAAAAAAAAAAAAAGGTTGACTATGTGAGGTGATGGATGTGTTAATTAACTTCATTGTAGTAATCATTTCACAAGGTATATGTATATCAAACCATCACATTGTACATTTTAAATACATACAATGTTTACTTATCAATTATACCTCAATAAAACTTAGGGGGGTAAAGAAATTTAGGGGCTCAAAATCAACATTATTATTACATTGAGGCCTCAGATTCCCGAAGAAAATTAAAAAAAAAAAAAATCTCCAATTATAAATTCTAGATTACCAACTGGCATGATGTGCCTTCCCTTTCCTGGTAAATTAGTAAATAGAGGATATTAGACCTGAGAAATTATACTTCAACAGTGAAGATGTTAATAGTGATGTTAGCTGTGATAAAATAGTAGAAAAGTAAATTGTATTATATCTGTTTATATTTATTGATCAACTACAGTCTTTTCGTTTTGTTCTGTTTATTTAGAGAGAGAGAAAGAGACAGAGAGAGAGAGACAGAGAGAGAGAGAGAGAGACAGAGACAGAGAGAGAGAAAGAGAGAGAGGGAGGGAGGGAGAAGAGGGGCAGAGAGAGAGAAGCCCAAGCAGGCTTCGCGTTATCAGCTCAGAGCCCAACCTGGGGCTCAAACTCACGAACCGTGAGATCATGACCTGAGCCAAGATCAAGAGTCGGACACTTAATGGACTGAGCCACAAAGGCACCCCTGATCACCTATAATCTTTAAAAATACTTTTGAGTCTACTATCTTATCTCGTTTCATAAAATCCCATGAGGAAGGCAAGGCAATCATTACTTTTATAATGACATTGGCAATATTAGTAGCATTTCAGTGACATTATGGCAGCAAAAGTATTTCTAGGATAACGGCCATTTATTTATAGCACTGTATCTTACAGAAATGTGCTTCAGGCTGTAACTGGATCCTTAAGAAATCAGGATATTTCCTACAGCTGCAAATCCAGTGGTAAATAAGAGACCCCAGTGTTGGCTAGCAGGAATAAGTGTTCTCTCCCCAAACCTACCAAAGTAATTCAGCTTTGTTTAAAAACAAAAGTGTTGGGGCGCCTGGGTGGCTCAGTCAGTTGGGCGTCCGACTTCGGCTCAGGTCATGATCTCACGGTCCATGGGTTCGAGCCCCGCGTCGGGCTCTGTGCTGACAGCTCAGAGCCTGGAGCCTGTTTCAGATTCTGTGTCTCCCTCTCTCTGTGACCCTCCCCTGTTCATGCTCTGTCTCTCTCTGTCTCAAAAATAAATAAACGTTAAAAAAAAAAAAAATTAAAAAAAAAACCAAAAGTGTGTCCAGAAATATCATCAATAAAGTTCCTGGGCTTTCTCTGTTACTTTCGAGAAGATTTTTTAATTAAATAAAATGTAACTGTAAAAATGCTATTAGTAATGCATCATCATCATCGCAGAAAGCAAAGCTAGTGTTAAAATGGAAGACCTATGCAGATGAAGTTCTGCAAAACAATCAGGACTTTGTTTTTCAGAATTCTCTCTTGATTTCTTCATATACCTCCAACTACATTTCAGACTTAAAAACAAATCATAACAGCCATACATTATTATCAATAGATAACAGCTATTATCACTGTTCAAATAAGGCATCCTGAATATTATACAATAATCCAGGAACAAAAGCCTAAGTACCTTCAGAGGCAGCAGATATATGTCCACGTGAGGGAAACCTGGGATGTTCATTTCTGACTTACATATGTCAGAGAGTGACTGAAGGATAAAAGGTATTAAAAACGACTGCAAACCTCGGTACAAGTATTTCTAGTGATCAAAATAACTTTTTATAGCACATGGACTACACTAGTTCAATAATTCACATCTTCACACTTCCTCTCCTACGCTCAATCCCGAAGTTCTTTTAATACTTTAAACAGCCTCGTGTTAAATGGATTTCATTCTTGAATTCTGGCAAGCAATTTGAAGCTTTCACACTGCTAATAAAGTCATATTGATAGTACTATAGTTACAAATTTAAACAAAATTATGTAAATATCAAGTAACAGTGAGGGCAATTACTGTTTCCACAGGGTAAGTCCTGCAAAGGGACAGCTGGACATTTTATCTTAGACATGAGTGGGTTGGGGAAAGGCGAGAGCCAATGGGTCACCCACCAGGTTGCCATCTGGCTTGGAACCAAGCAGAACAATCAAGCCTGGCAAAAGAAGTCACTGTGTCGTGCCTCCAACTGGGCATTAGCTTTATCCCAATGGCCACTGTTAGGAGGCACAGTTTCATGCCATTCTTCTAGTGTATGAATTCTTCCCCTGTGCCAGGCGGATGAGGGGAAGATTCTGTCACAGTTGGTGTTGGCCTGACCTCAATTAAGATACTTGTCCCATTTGGGGGCGGGGGGGGGGGGGGGGGGGGGAGTGTAAATGGCTCCTGTTCTATAAACTCCCAAAGAGTCCAGAACCCAAACCAAAACAGGCAAATGGAAGGAAAGGATGGAATTGGCAGGGGTCATGAGCTTGGCAGGAAAGGGAAAGCAGAAATGGAAATCCTGGATCTCTTCACACCACACCATTATAAATCTGAAATACAGGGGAAAAAACAGAAGGATGAGTCACATAATAAGATATTCCTGTTTCATTTAGTAGCTCATCTGAGGATACAGTAGTTGACATGGCTGAATAGTAAATGGGGAATAAGTGAATAGGTATTCAGCTTTAGATCCTGGGTGAACAGAGTAACAGTCATGTATGCTAACACAGATAAAGACATCCAAATAACTCTCAAACGTTTTCCGTAACTGGATATGATAACTAACTCTTGTCCCTGAACACCCAACTCCATGTATTTCAAGCAAACTATCCATAAGATTTAGCTAAAAATGTAAACAAAATACATGAAAGAACCGCACCCCCCCCAAAAAAAAATCTCTATGAGCAACAATATTAGCTTTACTTTTTCCCCATGTGTTAGAGACAGGGATACAGACTGGCTCAGCAACGTGTAATGTGATGTTGTGATGTGAAGAGGCCAGGGCAATCATTAGGCTCCCTGGGAATTCCTGCCACTTACTCTCTTCTCCCTCTTTCCCTCTGAAGGAAAGGAATGCTCTCCCTCTAATCCCTAAGTCCTTGGGACCACAGTTCCTCACCCTTACTACCCTCTCCACCAAAATACCCCACTGGCCTGATGTGCACGTACCCAGAAATGGTATGTCTGAGGTCAAGTGTGCTTGATCCTACTGGCTAAAGATGTCAGGAGAGTGGGGCACCTGGGTGGCTCAGTCAGTTAGTTAAGTGTCCAACTCTTGGTATCGGCTCAGGCCACGATCTCTCCTTTCTTGGAAACGAGGCCTGCATCAGACTCCATTCGAATAGTTGTATTTGGATGACATTTACCAAAGGTCCATGTAGAGGGCATGACTCACACGTAGGCACACTTTTGGAGCCTTTCAAAGTTTGTCAGCCAATGCTTTCTGTCTTGAGATTGTGGAAAACCAGCCCTTTCTCCAGACACTTGAAAGTATTCATCTTGCAACCACCTGAAGCAGTGATGTCTCATTCTATGGGTTTCCCACTCAGCAAATCCTTAAACTAGTTTCTGTTTCTTAAGCACCCAAGCTCACAGCTCTGCTTCAAAATTTAACAGGCTTACTCTCTCCTCTCCTCCTTTCCTGTCTGCCAACATTCACACCTACCCTAACGATCTCTTTCTATCCCTCCATTGACTCTTCACTCCTCAGTTTTGCTCCATTTCTTAAATAATCCCATATTCTTGCACATTTATCTCACCATCCCAGAGTGAGGCCTTCCTATCATCACATGCCTTAGCATTTTCCACTTTCCAGAACTCATTTATATTTTGATTGCTCTTTCCCCAGCTAACTACCATTACTCACATATTTTATATAAGATTCTGAAGCAGCTCCAATCACATTTCCCCTCTGTCTAAAGGTACACCATTTTACTTAGCAAGAGTTGTACTCTGATACTCTTCTCTAAGGAGTTGATTGATCCATTCACTCTCTCCTGGAATTTTTCCTGTAACCAAAGTTACATGGAAGAAAATGTTGCTAAATATTCAGTCTGAGAGCAAGTAAAAAATGAAACTGTGTAGTCCACAGAGGAATTAAATATCATGAACTTAATAACATTAGCAGAGTTGTCTAAACAACAGAGTTTCACCAGAAAGAGACAACAATGAAGTACTCTAAGTAGACCCATTATGATACACTAAAATGATTAAAGCAATAAATAGCAGAAATCAATCCTTATTGCAGGGCTTAAAGGAGTGTTTTTAGAATGAGGAAATCCCAACATCCCAAATTCACAATAGGAACTTGCTGAAAAAGTTTTAAAATTTTTACTGTGTTTTCATAACACAGATAGGGATGAAGTCATTCTTTGGGGAAAGTTTAACACCATTTCAAGAACCACATGTATAACTGTTTGGATTATACAATACATAATGTGGCATATTTAGTACTTTTTTCACATTACTAATCTATCAGAAACCCAGTTATGATTCCAGGATTTTATAGTGTGGGATTTATTCCTCCTTATTTGTATTGTATGTCTTACCAAGAACTGTAAATAGAATTCAGAACAGATAAATCTGTAAATTTACCATTTTCAAACCAAATCAAACAAAAAGTGCTTCTATCATTCTTATATCCCAGAACAAAATAAACAAACAACTATAAGAAAATGATGGCTCTTATTGACAGAACTTTTAAATCCCCATAGAGATCATTTATTATGCATTCTATTCATAATCAAGTAACAGAGGGTGTGAAGCATGGTTCATCTGTATAGAACTCCCTCAACAACTATTTGGGCCCTATGTTTGATGCTACCAAGGTTCCTCAAAGCACTGTACCCCATATCTTTAAAATATTATTCAATGGGGGTGCCGGATGGTGCAGTCAGTTGAGTGTCCAACTCTTGATTTTGGCGTGGGTCACGATCTCATGATTTGAGTTCAAGCCCCGCATTGGTCTCTGCATTGACAGTGTGGAGCCTGCTTGAGATTCTCTCTCTCTCTCTCTCTCTCTCTCTCTCTCTCTCTCTCCCTCTCTCTCTCTCTCTCTCTCTCTCTCTCTCTGCCCCTCCCCTGCTCATGCTGTCTCTCTCTCAAGATAAATAAACTTTAAATAAATAAATATCACACAACAGTATCCTTACAGTCTTTAATTCATAAACATTACTATTCACTAAGTATTTAATAATAAGAAATTTGGGCCATGATAGATTTGTATTTTAAAACACATACATTTCTGTATTTAGAAAAAGATACATCAAAACTCACAGAACTTCTAATATAAAAGTGCACTTAAAAAAATCTGTTTTTAATTTCAAACCTGCCTGATAAAAGTATAATTCAGGCAGCACCAATGACCAGTCTTAAATTCCAGTATATAGTTACCATAATGACATCATTTTACTCTCTTGGAAAATAAAATATCTTAGTTGAATCATCTTGGAACACAAATGTACCACTCGGTCAACCCTTGTGAATTCCAGTCATGTTAGTTTTCATCCATAAGCTCCAAGGCTATAAAATCAAATCTCTTGTATTTCTATGTCCCTAGTTTCAAGGCAGTATCTCCAATGGAAACCTAACAATATTTATTAAATCAGGGTGCAAAATGACAAGAGTAAAATGATTTCTAAGATTGTTTCCATTTTTAAATCCACTCAAAACAACAGCATAGAGTGAAATGTTGACACAGAACTTGATGGAAGCTTATATTATTTGCAAAATTACACTTCCCTCACGTTACTTATTAATTGCAAAAGGAAAAAGGTATTTATGATGGAGAGAGATGATGGATACCACCTTAACCAAGTGATCAAACATCACCAGTTACGTCACAGTGACGTCACATTCCTCCTGATATGATGCAATAGGAAATTCACACCATCACTAATGTAGCACCCTTGCTAAATTGTTTAATCTGTGTATGAGCTATTTACTGCTCATTTCACAGCTCAGAATTACTGTGAAAATTCCTCAAAACTTAGCAACTTGAAAAAATAACAATAATCTATGAGCTTTCTCTGTTTCTGTGCATCAGGAATTCAGACAGACCCCAGCTGGGACTGCATGTCTCTACTGTACTACATCTAAGACGTCAACTAGAAGAACTGAATCATCTGAAGGCCCATTCACTGGCACATCAGGTTGTCAGCTGAGACCTGAACTGGTACTGTGTAACATCTTCATAAGACCTAGGCTTCCTCACAAGGTGGTAGTTGGGTCCCAAAGGTAAGCATTCCAGGAGTGAGTGAGGAAGTCTTAAGGCATATGGCATACTTCCACCGCACTGCAATGATCAGCTGCCACAAGTCCTTGCCCATCATGCCCTCCCACAGGGAGGGAACAAAGGCTCCACCTCTCAGGTGAGATGGGCTAAATATATTAGTGTAGCTTTCTTTGAAAGAAATTATCTGCCACAACCGGAATCAAATCACTAAGGAGCAATCAAGTCAAACTCATAATGTGGAAAATTCAACAAGACAACCAGCCTGAATGCTTCAAAAAAATAAATCAAATTTCATCAAAGACAAAAGGGGGTGGGACATGTCCTAGATCTGTCCAATAGAACTTTCTCTGATGATAGAAATGGTCTGAATTTGTGATGTCCAACAGAGTGGCCACTAGCCACATATGGCTACCGACCCCTTGAAGCAGAGCTAGTGTGACTAAGGAACTAAGTTTTTAATTTTGTTAATTTTAATCTACTTAAATTTAGTCACATACAGCTAGTGGCTATCAAATTGGACAGCATAGGTATAGATCAGAGGAGGCCTGTCCAGAAAAGACAGGATAAGCATATACAATGCATCTGCCTTGTTAGATCCTAGCTCATGCAAATGAACAAAATCTATGAAAGGCAATTTTAGTACAACTGGAGAAATTTGAAAATGGCTTATATAGTTGGTGATAGTACAAAATCACTATTAAAAATGTTTTATTATAAAAGTGGTACAGTGGTTATGTAGGAGAATGTCCTTGTAATTCAGAGGTAATGTAGTCAGGGATTAAGTACCCTGATATCTACAGCTTACAATGAAATGATTAAGGGAAAAAAAGAAGCATACATGTATGTATATCTATATACAGATGCACAACACATACATATGGGGGGAGGGAGAAAAAAACATAATTCAAATATGATACAGTGTTGACACTGAGGAATTTAGATGAAACATATATGGGTGTTTACTGTATGTACCATTCATTCAACTTTTCCGTAGGTTTAAAAAAATTTTAATAGAAAGATGTGGGGGAAGTAATTGTTTTTCTTCTTAATACCTAGTATACAGTATACTTCTCACATAAATCAGATTATCAAAATTAGCTTTGGTTTCATGTTTTGTGGCTTGGTATTATATAACCCTACATTTTCAATGGATTTCACACAGGAACCAACAGAGTGCTATGATACACCAAAAGTATTCCCAAAAGTATGTTTTGATTAACTGATTAAGTTTAAAAAAGAACATCTGTAGAGGGGGTGCCTGGCTGGCTCAGTTGGTAGAGTATGCAACTCTTGATGTCAGGGTTGTAAATTCAAGCCCTGTGCTGGGTGTAGAGACTGAAAAAAAAAGACAAAAAAAAAAACCACAAAACAACACTAAAAATGGAAAATCTGTTCATTTAATTGGGAAGCAGAATTACTTCTTGATGGGGGCGCCAGGTGGCTCAGTCGGTTAAGCGGCCGACTTCGGCTCAGGTCATGATCTCACAGTCCGTGAGTTCGAGCCCCATGTCGGGCTCTGTGCTGACAGCTCAGAGCCTGGAGCCTGCTTCAGATTCTGTGTCTCCCTCTCTCTCTGACCCTCCCTCGTTCATGCTCTGTCTCTCTCTGTCTCAAAAATAAATAAACATTAAAAAAAAAGTTAAAAAAAAAAGGATTACTTCTTGACGAATAAAGTTATATCATGCCCCCCATTTTTTTTTTTTACTATTTCCAGATATCCTTTTTTTTGTTTGTTTATTTATTTATTTTGAGAGAGCAAGCACCAGCAGGAAAGGGGCAGAGAGAAAGGGAAACAGAGAATCCCAAGCAGGCTCCACGCTGTCAGCACAGAACCCTATGCAAGGTTCTATCTCACAAACCATGAGATCATGACCTGAGCCAAAATCAAGAGTCATTCAACCAACTGAGCCATCCAGGCGCCCCTCCTACTTTTTTTTTTTTTTATTGAGGTATAGTTGACATATAACATTATATTAGTTTCAGGTGTACAACATTATGATTCGATATTTGTATATATTACAAAATGATCACCATATTCAGCCTAGTTAACATCCTAGTTATACAATGCTTTTAACATAGCAATTAGCTATATTTTCAGAATCTTGATCTGCTTCAACACAGAAATGATTTTATACAATAAAATGCTGAATGTCTAATGTATTTAATATGAATTTAAAAATATACAAAAAAGTTATATTGAAATGAAAAATAAATAAATAAAAAGATACGAGCATCCACAAATTAAATCTTCTATACTAAAAAAATTCTCAAGCTCTTTTAAATTTCAAGTTGTGTTTTCACTATAAAATTATGATTAGATGTTTCTGATACAGACTTATATTTTAAAATAGAGAGTTTTTTTTAGGAAGAAGACAAGTCATAATCATAGCTGGGTAAAAAGAAGAATAGGTGTGTATACTAATATCAAATAATGACATCTGACTGGGTTCAAACACTCAACTTTCCAAGTTGGCCATGAAAACAAGGCAAGGCAATGAAATGTGGAAAAAACAAGGCAAGGCAATAATATTTAAGAACCCTAAAGGATGACACATCTGGATCAGTTCCAAACTAAACGGAGACACTGCACCTATTAGAGAACACAGAAATAGCCTGACAGTTGCCTTAGTCTTCCAACAAAGGATCCTTGGGGCATGAGAATGAGAGGCAGGAACAGACTTGACATGCAAGGCAACCTACCATCTTGCACCACAGTGATGGTGCTGTATTTACAACAAGGGACCTCGGATTCTTAATGGAAAATACTCAAAGATTCTCAACTCTAAATGGCTTTGTAAAGGTAATTATGCTCCTCTCACCTAGATGATAAAACTAAAACAAGACAAATTCACAAGGCTACACAGACACCTGCTACATGGCATCTTCCTTTCTCCATCCCATTTTAGCCTGGTATAAAATTTTAGTGCAGCCCTTCCACAACATAATGCCACTGTTCTAATTTAGACTTCAAAGTCACAAACTCCAGACTCATTTCACACTCAGGACATACTATCCCATGCCTCCTCCACTTATTTAAGCCTCCATAATTTTCTATTAAAATATATAAGATTATTTATCTTCTAAGTTGTTTCCCTGGTACAGTAAAACAAACCATGACTTACTCATTTGTTTTTATCCATAACAATACTCAGCACAGTATTTGTACAATGCTGGAGTATAAAAGATACTTCATCAGAAAAGCTAGCAGTAGGTAGATGGGAGGTCAAGAGACAATCTGTTCAAATCAACAAGGTTCTAGGCAAAAGCATAAAATTAAGAAACTTGCCAAGATCAGTAGGAATTCTATTAAAGACCTCTTCTCTCTTAAGTCTATGACTGTAAGTCATAAAGATTGTATTTTCTCGGCTTGGTAAAGCTTCAACTAGATAAAGTAGGATAAAAGTATGAGATGTTGAAATGACTGGGGATGAAAGAGGGAGAAATAGGATGGCAGCAAAAAAAAAAAAAAAAGCAAAAACTGGAGAAACAAATTTCTTCATAAAACAATGTGATCATTATACAGGGAGTTAAAGAAATTACAAAAGTCTTCTATAAAGCAATAGTATTTTTGTTTTAGATATATGTCTACACTTGGAGAAAAGTTTTATCAGAGAAATTAATGCTCTTCAATGATTTGTCTCAGTGTTTAAAAAAGAAGCTTAAGAAAAAAAAAGAATGTGTTACCGACTATAAGACCCTTGTCCAAGTTAAAAGCTAAATGAAACTGATTTTCATCCAGGCTCAAACAAATGAAATAAGACTCCATAGGGTCATTCACATACACATCTAAACTTGATTCTCTGAAATAGGCAAAATCACTCAATCACTACTATCAAAAGGAATTAGTCTTTTTTTAATGTTTATTTATTTTTGAGAGAGAGAGAATGGGAGCGAGCGGGGGAGGGACAGAGAGAAGGAGACACAGAATCCGAAGCAGGCTCCAGGCTCCGGAGCTGTCAGCACAGAGCCAACGTGGGGCTTAAACTCATGAACCAGGAGATCATGACCTGAGCTGAAGTCAGATGCCTGACCGACTGAGCCACCCAGGCGTCCCATGGAATTAGTCTTAAGCTGTAGCTATTCATAACATTTCCTCTAACTTTAAACACCAAGTCACATTTGTAAGATTCTCGGATTTCTATTTTTCACAAATCCTACAAATCAGTCAAATATCTCTTATTTTTGATGAAGAAGGCAGCAGCGACAGTGATGACGGTGGTGGAGAAAAACAATGTGGCAGCTGCTGACATTTGGTGTGAAGTGAAGAACAAGAGACTGCAGGATTGCTTCTTGTATCCCACTCAAAAAACAACACTGTGCTTCTAGGGTTAAGGAGCCCTAAAGAATATTACTTAAAATGCATTCATGCTAATGAGAAGCTTATAAAATGGAAAGAGAATGAGATGTAAATAGAACCAAGGGAGTTCAGGTCTATCTTGTTCACAAATTAATTTTCTAGAAATAGACTACTTCCACTGAGGTCTGGAGAATACTACTTACCAGTGGTATTTTATGCAAAAAAAAAAAAAAAAAAAAAAGAATCCCACAAAATTTGTTTCTGCTAACATTTACTTTGAAGTTTTCTGTTCTAAAGCCACAGGTTGTACAGAGGACAAAGCCATTAAATGACAAAGAGCAGTACAAATTAAACCCTCCTCTAGGAACATCCTACTGAATGGAAGACACAAAAGTTCACAATAACAGGTCACGCTGAAGCCATAAAAAAGTACTTCATACCAACATTGTTAGTTTCCCTATTCTTCATAATAGCAAAGCAAATGCCCTATTTTTCCAATACATTAAAAAAGTTTTATATTCACCCATCCCCCAACACAAAATACTTGTGTCAAACTGTGATATGTCTTAGTCTCTACTAAACATAGTTGTTGTAATAAGGAAACTGAAATGATTGGTGGTTGTAGCTCTCCTTCCAGGAATACCTGTCAAAATGCCCATTTGTCAGTTTCAAGCTGTCTGGAAATCTACTTTCCCAATAGGGTTTTCCAAAGTAAAAACATATCAAATAGAAAAAAGTATTCTACAATTATCTTTCCCCAGAGAATAAAAGCTAGATATTTTGGGGTTGTTATTTTACAAATAGTTTTCCACTCAATTTAGGATAATGTAAGAAAGGGTAAACATTACCCTAAAAATTAGACTGGTGCTACCTTTCAACCATAGTTGAGAAGTAGTGTAAGTTAAAATCAAAGACTTGTAGAATATTAGAGCTGGGGAAGGAATCTTGGAGATATCCAACTTGTTAAAGACTGTTCCAGGCTATCCAATTAATTACTGAATAATCCTGTGGAAATGGAGGAAGAATGGGATTTGTGAATTCTAAAACAGAGATAATAGCAATTACCCAGCAAAATATACCAAGTTGGGTATGTAGTAGTTACAAAATATTAAAGAATACCACTTTAAAAGTTGGGTTCTTGATACTTTAAGTCACAAAATTATCAGAAGCCAATTTTTATAATTTTTTTAATGTTTATTTATTTTTGACAGGGAGAGAGAGAAAACTTAAGCAGAGGAGGGCAGAGAAGGAGAAGAAGACACAGAATCCAAGACGCAGGGCTCAAACTCATGAAATGTGAGATCATGATCTGAACCGAAGTCAGATGCTTAACCGACTGAGCCACCCAGACACCCCATCAGAAGCCAATTATTTAAAGGGAGAAAAAAATGTTTTAATATTAATATCAAGCAAATATAATCTCCTTTTATCAAAGCACTGGTTTGTCTATCCACACACACCCATAAAGGAAAAACTTTTTTCCTACTCATATAGGTGAATAGCTAACATTAAACAATATTGGCAGTTGTCTCATAAAGTCATCTTAACAATGATACAGAGGAAGGGTGCCTGGGTGGCTCAGTTAGTTAAGCATCTGACTCTCGATTTCAGCTCAGGTCATAACCTCAGGGTTTGTGGGATCCAACCCCATGTCAGGCTCTGCCCTGACAGCAGGGAGCCTGCCTGGGATTCTCTCTCTCTCTCTTTCTGTCTCTCTCTCTGTCCCTCCCCTGCTCATGCTGTCTCTCTCAATTTCTCTAATAAACATTAAAAAAGACAATAATACTAGGGAAAATATGAAATAATAGTGAAAAAAGACAAAAAGAGAAGGTCCAGGGCTCTCTGCATGTTTTCTAGGTTTACACACCTTTTGATTAGGTAGGAAAAGGAAAAAGAAACTAAATGGACCAAAAGTATTTCTTAGACACATGCTATTTTAATTAGACTATACTTTTAACATTTTATAGACGAAAGTAAAATCATCTGAGCATTTAAAATAGAAAATAAAAATTAAGCAAGCTACAGTTGTTCATAATTACAGTGGCAAACCATTCTAAGATTCTTAAAAATTCTTTGTGAAGAAATAGCCCATTCTCCATATGCCCCCAGGCTAAACCAAACATTCTCTGCCACCCCATAAGATCTCACTTTATATTCTATTAACCAAGACTGCATGAACTAACCTCAAGAAAAAAAAAAAAGAAAGAAAAAGAAAAAAAGGACAGGAGTTCTCTTTCTATAGAATAATGTTGGTACACTCAGCCATAGCAATTTCTTACTTGACACATCCCCAAAGGCAAGGGAATTAAAAGCAAAAATGAACTACTGGGACCTTATGAAGATAAAAAGCTTCTGCACAGCAAGGAAACAACCAACAAAACTAAAAGGCAACCAACGGAATGGGAAAAGATATTTGCAAATGACGTATCGGACAAAGGGCTAGTATCCAAAATCTATAAAGAGCTCACCAAACTCCACACCCGAAAAACAAATAACCCAGTGAAGAAATGGGCAGAAAACATGAATAGACACTTCTCTAAGGAAGACATCCAGATGGCCAACAGGCACATGAAAAGATGCTCAACATCGCTCCTCATCAGGGAAATACAAATCAAAACCACACTCAGATATCACCTCACGCCAGTCAGAGTCGCCAAAATGAACAAATCAGGAGGCTATAGATGCTGGAGAGGATGTGGAGAAACGGGAACCCTCTTGCACTGTTGGTGGGAATGCAAATTGGTGCAGCCACTCTGGAAAACAGTGTGGAGGTTCCTCAAAAAAATTAAAAATAGACCTACCCTATGACCCAGCAATAGCACTACTAGGAATTTACCCAAGAGATACAGGAGTGCTGATGCATAGGGGCACTTGTACCCCAATGGTTATAGCAGCACTCTCAACAATAGCCAAATTATGAAAGAGCCTAAATGGCCATCAACTGATGAATGGATAAAGAAATTGTGGTTTATATACACAATGGAGTACTATGTGGCAATGAGAAAGAATGAAATATGGCCCTTTGTAGCAACGTGGATGGAACTGGAGAGTGGTATGCTAAGTGAAATAAGCCATACAAAGAAAGACAGACACCATATGTTTTCACTCTTATGTGGATCCTGAAAAACTTAACAGAAACCCATGGGGGAGGGGAAGGAAAAAAAAAAAAAGAGGTTAGAGTGGGAGAGAGCCAAAGCATAAGAGACTCTTAAAAACTGAGAACTGAGGGTTGATGGGGGGTGGGAAGGAGGGGAGGGTGGGTGATGGGTATTGAGGAGGGCACCTTTTGGGATGAGCACTGGGTGTTGTATGGATATCAATTTGACAATAAATTTCATATATTGAAAAAAAAAAGAATAATGTTGGTACAATAAATTGATGTGTACTTATCAAAAAGCACACAACATAAGAGAGATAATCAGGTACATGTTACAAGTCATTCTTCCACCATTAAGACAAAATAGCAATTCTACTTGTATAAATTTTATCAAGAGACTCATTAAAATACCTACAACAAAAAAGAAATAAATGAAAAATGCATTTCTGTGGAAATATTTAAGAGAATCAATCAAAATGAGGTAAAGTAAGCAAATTAACATCATGGTTATCCATCAATTTTCAAAAGTTCTAACAAATATGGTATAGGATGCTACTATTGGCAGAAATTAGAACACAACATTTCCATGGAAGTATCTTAAATATCATATCTGGAAAGCAAAACATTTTAAGAGATTAGCATATAAAATGTATTTATGATTTAAAATAGTCTCTACCAAATTATTCTAAACATGTCATGAGAACATTCAAGATTCTGTTGAATTTCTTCTCAAACAATGAACATCTCTAAATAGTAATCATATTGTCAGTCCTTTGTCCAATGCTGGCATACTCCAGAATCTGAGCACACAGCAAAATGAACTAAGCTAAACACAGTACAAAAATTTCCTGAGGATTCTGACCAAAGTCACCTTTCACTATTTTTTAAATTTTTGTGCAGTTTTATTTATTTTACTCTCAGGAGCTAAATAATACCCAAAATAGTTCCACTACCATAATTACTTGTAAATTTCACATTTTTAACTGGATTTGATTCATTATAAAAACCTGGAATAAGAATCACTTAATATTGGGGCGCCTGGGTGGCTCAGTCAGTTAGGCGTCCAACTTCAGCTCAGGTCATGACCTCACAGCTCATGGGTTCGAGCCCTGCATCAGGCTCTGCACGGACAGCTCAGAGCCTGGAGCCTGCTTCAGATTCTGTGTCTCCCTCTGTCTCTGTCCCTCCCCTGCACATGCTTATGCTCATGCTCATGCTCTGTCTCTCTCTCTCTCTCAAAAGTAAACATTTAAAAAAAAAAAAAAAAGAATCACTTGATATTACCCTAATAAGCAATAGTGAATCTAATTCACTTTAGCACAGAAAACTGTGCAAAATAAATTAGAAAAAAAGCAGGTAAAGAATAGATAGCATCATTCATACTATTAAAAATATTCATAATTACCATGGAGCTTAATAAAAAACAATGTGCTGAAGGATGGCTTTTGAGGCCCTTTTCATTTTTTAAATGAAAGTATCAGAAAGATCTCATTGTCTCACTCATAGGTTGTTATTTTACACAAGCCTTGAAAACTGTACTCTAATGACAGGAATGGATAGAAAAGTAAGGTGTGAAACTGAATTACTCTCACCTTTGTTGACCTTTTATTTCAAGAGTTTGGTTTCTTCATGAAGTTATAAACCACTTTAAGACAATGGTTCAATTATTAAATCTGTGAGATGTTTAAAGGGAATAATCATAGCCTACACTGAAAAGATTAAGAACTTGAAAAACAGGCATGTTTGCCAGAAGTTTTATCCTAAATAACAGAGTACATTCTGATTGTCTCCATGATTAAACTTTCTCAGAGTTTTTCAATTTAGGCTCAGCAAAAATTGTGGTCAGTATTACATTTTTCCTTTTCAGACTGAGAGTTGAGGTGTTATTGATATAAAACTCACAATAGAACACACAAGACAGAAATTCATTTATTTCATCATTTAACAAACGTGTATTGAGCTCCTACCACACCAAAATCGCCACTCCAGGACTTGCGACTTGTCTGAAAGTAGAAATTAGATACGAGCCTACCTAGGAGAAGCTTAACACTTGGTGGAAAGTATGACATATGTATATATATGTTACAGTACATGATAAAAATAAATATCAAAGGATCCTGAGAAAACACATGAGAAGAACATTTATCAGACAACATAAAGATCATTCCATGATGGCACAGAATAAATCTGCCAAATGACAGATTAGATCTGCACATGAAATAAAGTCAAAACCTATTCCAAAGAGAAGGAGAGACACCAAAGGCAGAGAAATTGGAAAGACAGAGGTAGATAGGGATAAGGGTGTAGTACTTCACCTTGGCTTATCAGTAATTCATAGGAAAGAGAGTAGGGGGGTAAACTTGAAATGAAGGGAAATCAACAGGGCTTAGGTAATGATCTCGTGGTTCATGAGGTCGAGACCCACACTGGGCTCTGTGCTGACAGTATGGAGCCTGCTTGTGATTCATTCCCTCTCTCTCTCTCTCTCAAAAATAAATAAACTTTTTTTAAAAATGAAGGGAAATCACCAGTCTAGGGAGGATCTAAATTGAATCTGCTTCTGTTGGCAGTGTTTTAAGTAACGGACTGACATGACCTAGGCTCAGCTTTAGCAAAACTGATCTAGAAGTAGTAATTTTTTTTTTTTAATTTTTTTAACGTTTATTTATTTTTGAGACAGAGAGAGACAGAGCATGAATGGGGGAGGGTCAGAGAGAGAGGGAGGCACAGAATCTGAAATGGGCTCCAGGCTCTGAGCTGTCAGCACAGAGCCCAACGCGGGGCTCGAACTCACGGACCGTGAGATCATGACCTGAGCCGAAGTCGGACGCTTAACCGACTGAGCCACCCAGGCGCCCCTAGAAGTAGTAATTTAGAACAAACTGAAGTAGGACTGAGGCAGATGTAGAGACCACTTAAAAGGTAACAGGTTAAGAAAACAGCCATGTGGCCCTAAAATAGTACAAGAAGGGGAGATAGGGCAAAAGCAGGGTGAATTTCAATGTGAAAGCACCAGTACCGGGCAACCAACTGGATACGGCAAGGCAAGGAGAAAGGGTCAAAGACGTGGTCTTCCGATGAGCTAGAAATTCTCCCTAGAGTTGAACTATTCTTGGAGCTAACTCACTGTAAGGCTTATGTGTGCCAGTAGTGAGAGCTAGTTTCACAATACAAAAGAAAGAGGGGAAAAGCTTATTTCGTGCAATTTCATTAGGAACTCAAAGGAGGTTACCACATAAACAGTGTCATCCACATTTGTTTCACTCTTCCTTTTATTTTAATACCTTTGGGAATAAATTAGAGAAAACATACCCACCATATACACATCATTCGAGTAACAAAGAAAACACAAAACTCAAGTATTATCCAATCATAACTTTCTTTTCAGACTCTAGGCAATAAGCCACTGAAAGAAGAGTAAGGTTCACCCAAACAGCGAGTGAGGGTTTGAACAAGCACAGGGTTAGACTTTGGAGTGGAAGAGCCTTGTTTTCTAGAGAGTTGTGGAGTCCGATCCATTCCCTAACAAAACAAGGGAGCTCAACTTTTGGACATCAACCAAAGACAAGTCCAAAATAATACACTGTCACCAGAAGGAGCAAAACTATCCCAAGGTTGAGTAAATTTTTGTCCTTCAAGCTTTTTACCTTCATGCTTTAATTTTGGAATATTTAACCACCAGTCTCTAATTCAGTTTAATTTCAGCCATACCACTCTAGTAGATGATCTGGAAAAAAAATCAATTTATCAAGATGTTAAGAGATTTGGGTGGATAGTTAGGATGCTAAGCAAAATTCAGTTGACCTTTGAACAATGTGGAGGTTAGAAACACTAACCCCTTCCACAGTCAAAATCCACAAATAACTTTTGACTCCCCAAAAACTTAACTACTAATAGCCTACTGTTGACCTAAAGCCTTATCAATAACACAAAAAGTTGATCAACACATACTTTGCATATTACATATATTACATACTGTTTCCTTCCCCAAAAAAGTATGCTACAGGAAAGAAAATATTAAGAAAACCAAAGGAAAAGAGAATATTTACAGTACTATACTGTGTCGAAAAAAATCCACATATAAGTGGACCCACACAGTTCAATTCATGTTGTTCAAGAGTCAACTATATTCACAAAACACAAACTTAAATAGCATAAACATAATTTAATATCAAGACAGCCGAAATGAGATAAACCAACTTAATCACTTTATCATACAGAAATACTATTCTTCTTTTGGCAAAAGTTCTCTACCACTGAATCAGCAAAAGGAAAAGAGAGATGAAAAGTCCTCTCACAGAGAAGGGGACAAATTTGTTAAACACATGAGAATGGCTAGAGAGAATATTATTC
Organism: Panthera leo; assembly: GCF_018350215.1. NCBI lineage: Eukaryota > Metazoa > Chordata > Mammalia > Carnivora > Felidae > Panthera > Panthera leo. The sequence continues at coordinate 48,906,669 of NC_056685.1, forward strand.
AAGGGGTTTTGGCTACAATAAATGTTTCTCAGGTTCCCAGATGGGTTTTATGATTTTTGTTCCTATTATGAAAACACAAAACTTTAGTCACTAGTTTATCATGAAACAATGCTGAATTTTGTCAAATGTTTTTTCTGCATGTATGGAGATCATCCAATTTTTATCATTCATTCTATTAATATGTCATATCACAATGATTTGCATATGCTGAATCATTTTTGAATCCTAAGGATAAATCTCACTTGACCATGATGCATGACCCTTTTCATGTTGTTAAATTTGGTTTATCAGTATTCTGTTGAAAATTTTTGCCTGTGTATTCATTGGGAATATAGGCCTGTACTTTCCTTATAATGTCAGGATCTTGCTTTGGAATCAGGGCAATGCATGTCCTCATAAAATGACTTCGTAAGTGCTCCTTCCTCTTCAGTTTTCTGGAAAAGTTTGAGAGGAATTGGTTTCAATTCCTCTTTAATAGAATTCATCAGTGAAGCCATCAGCTTTTCTTTGTTGGTAGGTTTTTTTATTACAGATTCAATCTCCTTGCTTATAATTGGTCTGTACAGATTTCCTATTTCCTCTTGATTCAGTCTTCACAGGTTGTATGTTTCTAGGAATTTATTCATTTCTTCTAGATTATATACTTTGTTGCCAGATAACTGCTCAGCCTCTTATGGTCCTCTGTATCTATGGTATCAGTTGTAATGTTCCTCTTTCCTTTCTGATTGTATTTGAGTTTTCCCTTTTTTGTAGTCAAGCTAAATGTCAGTTTTATCTTTTCAAAAACCAGTTCAGTTTTATTGACCTTTTCTATTGTTTTTCTGGTCTCTTCTTTATTTATTTCTGTTCTGATCTTCCTTCTGCTAACTCTGAGTTTCATTTGTTATGTTTCTAGTTCCTTGAGGTTTAAAGTTAGGTTGTTGACTTTCCTTTTTCTCACTGAAAATGTTTATGGCTATAAACTTTCCCGTTAGGACTGCTTTTGCTGTGTCCCATAAGTTTCAATAGGCTGTTCCAATTTTGTTTTTTGTTTTTTGTTTTTTTTATTTCCCTTCTAATTTCTTCTTCGACCAATTGACTATTCAGGAGTACACTATTTAATTTCCATATATTTGTGGGTTTTTCAGCTTTCCTCCTGTTACTGATTTCTAATTTCATATCACTGTGGTCAAAAGAGATATTTGGTATGATTTTAAACTTAAATTTACTAAGACTGTTTTGTGACCTATCATATGATTTATCCTGAAGAATATTTTGTGTGCACTTGAGAAGACTATTTTGCTGCTGTTGGATAGGATGTTCTACATATGTCTGTTAGGTCCATTTGGTCTACAGTGTTGTTCAAATCCAATGGTTCCTTACTGATTTTCAGTATGGATTGTCTAACTTTTGTTGAAAGTAGGGTATTAAAGTCCCCTACTAATATTGTATTGTTTTCTATGTGTCCCTATAGATGTGTTAGTATTTATTTAATATAGGTACTCCAATGTTGGGAGCATATGTATAATTTTATATCCTCTTGATAAATTCACTGTTTATCATTATATAATGACCTTCCTGGTTTCGTGTTATAGTTTTTAACTTAAAGACTATTTTGTCTGCTATAAGTATAGCTACCTCTGCTCTCTTTCGGTTTCCATTTGTATAGAATACATTTCCCAACTCTTCAGTATGAGCCTATGTGTGTTGTTAAAGCTGAAATGAGTCTCTCATAGGCAGCATACAGTTAGCTCATTTGCTTTTCTTTAATCCATTCTTCCATCTATGTCTTCTGATTGGAGAATTAAATCCATTTACACTTAAAGGAAGTACTGATAGGTAAGGACTTATTAATGCCATCTTATTGGTTTCTGGCTGTTTAGTAGTTCCCTTGTTCCTTTCCTTCTCTCTTGCTATCTTCCTTTGTGAATCGATAATTTTTGGTAATGGTTCCCTTCTCTATCTTTTGTGTACCTACTATAGATTTTTGCTTCTGGTTATCACAAGGCTTGCAAAAACATAGATATAATAGTGTCTTTTAAAGTAATAACAACTAGGGGCGCCTGGGTGGCTCAGTTGGTTAAGCATCCGACTTTGGCTCAGGTCATGATCTCACGGTTCCTGAGTTCGAGCCCCGTGTCAGGCCCTGGGCTGACAGCTCAGAGCCTGGAGCCCACTTCAGATTCTGAGTCTCCCTCTGTCTCTTGCATTGTCTCAAAAATAAATAAACATTGGGGCGTCTGGGTGGCTCAGTCGGCTAAGCGTCCGACTTCAGCTCAGGTCATGATCTCCCAGTTTGTGAGTTCGAGCCCCGCGTCAGGCTCTGGGCTGACAGCTCGGAGCCTGGAGCCTGCTTCAAATTCTATGTCTCCCTCTCTCTCTGCTCCTCCACTGCTCACGCTCAGTCTCTCTCTCCTTCAAAAATAAATAAAAACATTTAATAAATAAATAAGTAAATAAACATTAAAAAAAAATTTTAGGTAATAACAACTTAACTTTGATTAGGAAAAACTACACTTTTACTCCCCCCCTCAATTTTAAGTTTTTGATATCACAATTTACCTCTTTTTGTGATGCGTACCCATGAAAAAATTGTGACTATAGTTATTTTGAATACTTTTGTCCTTTAACCTTTACACAGAGTTAATAAGTTAATGTACCACTACCTTATAGTATTAGAGCATTCTGAATATAACTAAATACCTTTACCAGTGGGTTTAATATTCTCATACATTTTTCTATTACTAATTAGCATCCTTTCATTTCAACTTGAAGACCTACTTTCAGCACTTCTCATAAAGCAAGTATAGCAGTGATGAATTCCTTCAACTTTTGTTTGTCTGGGAAAGTCTTTATCTCTCCTTTATTTCTGAAGAACAACTTTGCTGGGTAAAATCTTGGTTGGCAGTGTTTTGTTTTTTTTTTTTTTTCTTTTTCTTTCTTTCAGCACTTTAAGTATACCATCCCACTCTCTCCTAGCCTGCAAGGTTTCTGCTGAGAAATGCACTAATAGCTTTGTGGGATTCCCTTGTATGTCAGGAACTTCTTTCCTCTTGCTGCTTTTAAAATTCTCTCTTTCTCTTTGATTCTACACCATCTTATTATAATGTGTCTTAGAATAGATCATTTTGGGTTAAAATCTTGGGGCAGTGGAGAGATTGAGCTTCATGAACTTAGATGTCAATTCTCTCCCAACATATAATTTCTCAGCCATTTTTTAAAAAATAAGCTTTGTGCCCCCCCCCCTTTCTCTTTTTCTTCTCTTTCTGGGACTTCAAAAATGTATCAATTGTTTCTTTTAATGGTATCCTATGGTTCAAGTAGGCTTTCTTTACTCTTTTTCATTCTTTTTGTTGTTGAACAAAACTATCCTCTAAACTAGATAATTTGGAGTGATCTGTCATATACTTCACAGATTCTTTCTTCTGCTTAATCCAGTCTGATGTTAATGCCCTCTACTGCATTTTTTTGTTTCATTCATTATATTCTTCAGTTCCAGAATTCTTTCGGTTCTTTTTTATGATTAGTATCTCTGTTAAACTTCTCATTTTGTGTATTGTTTTCCTGATTTCATGGAGTTATCTTGTATTTTTTTTCTTTTCGTTGTTGTTGCTGTTCCCTGAGCTTCATTAAAATGGCTATTTTGAATCCTTTTATCAGGAAAATTGAAAATCTCCATGGGTTGGTGGGGATGTCAGTTAGTGGAATACTGTCTTCCTTTGGTGGGGTCATTTTTCTTTGACTTTTTAGGTTCCTCAAAATTCTGCATTGTTGTCTCTGCATTTGAAGAAGCAGTCATCTTCCCCAGTTTTTACTGACTGGTTTCAGGAGTGAAAACCTTGCTTCAGCCCTGTTAAGAATTCTGAGGCTTTCTCAGACCTTTTCTATAGATATCCCTGCTGCATACTTTTTATTCCCTTTTCTGGTGGAATTCATAAGATCGTATACCTTCAGTGGATCCTGCAAGTCAGGTCAAATGCTGATAACCTCCCTTTGCTTTCTCTAGGGCAATAGTGAATACTCAATTTGTGTAGCTTCTCCAAATTCTGCAGAGTCAGGCCGGCTTTCTGAAAGTACTCACTAGCTGTCTGCAAAGGTTCATTCTCACTGCTTTAGAAGTGTACAGAGGAGCTGCTCACTAGGGAGTCAGGGGGGTAAAGGGGTAAGGTACACAAAGTGTTTGGGGTGCCTGTGAGCCACGTGTGAGATCCACAGGTGAGGCATCCCCTGCAGCTCATGGATGGGCTTCCTGATATAGTCTGCAAAGCTGTTAGTAGTATCTGCAGCCCTTTAATACATCCCAGCCTGAGCCCTGACTGCTGTTTTCCCAGTCATGCAATTCACTACTCAGTATTTTGGATGCAGCATAATAGAAGTAGGTCTGTTTGGTAGCACCCCCATACTGGGGAAGCTGGACACTCACTCACATATTCTCGCTCTCTCCCGTGGGAGAAATCCCAGGCCAAGAAGGTCTCTCTTGGCACCAAGCTATGCCTTAGGGGAGGGGCAACACATGTAAAGTGAAACTGTTCCTGTTACCCTCCCCAATATGTCCAAACTCAGATTTTGTTTTATTTTTTTCTCCAATGATGTGTTGGAACTTCTCTGCTGGACTCCCAGGCTTCCACAAGGGCACTACTGTCCACAAGTGATTGCCAAAACTGCTGTTCTTTGTAGGAGGGAGGGGAAAGAATGAAAAAAAAAACAAAAACAAAAAACAAAAACTCTTACTCCACCAGGATGATAACATCACTTTTCTGCAACACAAGGGGTATTCACTCACCAGCACTCCGCTCTGGTTATGGCCCGTAATCATTTCTTAACGGTTATTTTATGGTTAAACATGTTTAACATCAAGTAGTATACTGCGTTACAACATTCTTACAGTGTATGACGTGTGAAACATAATTTTTCTCCTTCATTAAATGGACTTAGTCTACAATGATTTGGGTTCTTTCGCTTAATACAGTACGGTATATAAAGTATATAGTACATAATGTGTGCAGGCACTTTTTCTCTCTCTACCAGCCTGTCAGCTGTGCCTTCCCTTTATTGTTTATATACCTCTCTAGAACCTCATCATTGCCCTCAATTTCTTTATTCTTCCGGGACTGGAAATAAGCTAGGCAAGTTTGTTCTAAAATTCTAATAAAGAGATGTTGAATAAAAGCCTAAGTATTGTGCCTGTGATGTGAGGAGATAAACTATCATTTATATCATTTCAATAATTTGTTTATCTCTCCATGATTTAGTCCCAGCTATGGAGAGCTATCTTATTACCATCTCTATCCCCAGTGCAAACAGATAGGTAGATAGATAGACCTGATAAACATTTCGAATAAATGAATTTTCAACCTCTTAACCAAATCAAGAGAGCATGAGGCATATGACAGTACAGTCAGATGAAGGCTTGGGACACTTAGATTTTAGGACTAACTCTGTGATGAACTAGTTGTGTGACTTAGGACAAATCATTTGACCTGTCTTGGTTTTACTTTCCTCATTAGTAAAATAAGAGAGTGGACTACACAATATTTACATATCTTATATGTCATATATTTTAAGATTCTTTATCACCTATTCTGATTACTTATACACTCTTTTTTCTTAAATAATTGAGATTTAAATAATTAAGATTATAAAGGAAGTCACCACCAGAGAGGTATTGTGACTGAATACTGATCTATTGGCAAATATTATGGGTCTACTAGCAGAAAGGAGGGTTATAAAGGGTGGTGGCAAGAAGCAAAAGGTTCAGTTTTAAAGCTTTCCATACTGGCCCAATCCTAGCGTTTTACCTAAAAATCACAGTCTCTGCGGCCAGATGTAACTTGAATGTTAAATTTCACAAGTGTAGGAGGCATGGCAACAGTGACATGTCCTGGGCAGCTGGAGGACAACCTTGTGACGTCTATGGCACAAAACAGGGAAGAATGACAAGAAGGAAAGAATGATACTGCAGACAAACTGTGCCGATCTTACCATTTCACCTCAGAACACTCTGGGAGAGAAAATAGGTAAACCTGTCAAACAGCGAACAAGTGAACCTGCTCAGTTTTTCTACCATAGTGGGTTTATAGGTAGAGCAGATACGGTAATCTCACTCACACCAAAAAGCATGTTAAGCATTTATTCATTGAACATGTATTAAAACAAAAACTGAGTGCATGCGGTACACTTAGCATTGTGCGAAGGCACAAGAAAGACAAAGATTTCTCAGACACACTTCCTACCTGCAAGTGTTCAGACTAGTTAAAGAGAAAAACAAGTAAATAAACCATAAAATGCAACGTAATTATTAAAGTAAGTATGAGATACCACTTGGGCACAAAGAAGGGGCTAATTTTTTCCAGGAAAGTAATCTTTAATAAGCCAAATGTAAAATAATATAGACAAAATGATGAGGTTGACAGAGAACAACTCCAAGCAGAGGGAACAGCTTGGGCAAAGTCATGGAAGCATGACGCTAAATGCATTCAATTAGTGCAATTATTATAGTATTTGTGGAGTACAAGACTCAAAGAAAGAGACCTGAAAGTAAACTAGGGAGACAGTCACAGAGGGCCTTTGATGTGTGCCAGTATACAGAGGACCTAGACTTTTTAAAGAGCATATGGGGAACACTGAAGAATTTCAAGCAAGGTAATAATATGATTAGCAGTGAGGATCGAAAAGAAGGGAATGCTCTGTCAGCCATTCTGTAGTAAGAATCAAAAGGATTTGGTGACTTACTTAAAGGTAGGACAGAGTAGTGGGTAAGGCAAAGAAAAGAGTCCAGAAAGATCCACAGATCACTAATGTTACCATTTCAGTTACAGTGGCTCCATTTAGAAAAACACAGAGAGAAGGTTTAGGGAAAATGCAACAAATATATTTTGGGAAATGTGAAGTCTAAGAGGCCTTTGCTACAGTCAGAAATAATCAGAAATAAACGACTAGAGCTTAGGAGAATGCTACCAACAGGAGACAAAGAGTTGAGAGTCACTGTTTTAATTAAAACAACGTGAAGTACTGAAGTCATCTTGGGAAACAATGAAACATGAAACGAGATGACAGCTGAGAAAAGAATTTTGGAAAACTCAGAAACTTCTCAACTTGTGAGTGTTCAGATTATGAACAAAACCATGAAATGAGCCAAACAAAAACAAAACAAAACAAAAACACAAAGGGGGCACTGGCTGTCTCTGCTCCCAACAGATGGAGCCAGAATGTACTTGAGGAGATTACCACTTTAGAACAACTCTTAGATACACATTAAACTCCAAGGAGCAGAGCCTCTGAATGGACATCTAAGTGCACACAAATAACGAGAGAAGTAGGATGTAAACTGGGAAAGGGTAGCAAGCGCCATGGGAGCCAAAGGAAGAGAACATTCTTTAAAAAAAAAAAAAAGAAAGAAAAGCATACATTCATTCAACAAATGGACAATCTACAAAGTACTAGATTCTAAGCAATAAAACATTCAAAAGTGAACAAAACAGTCCATGTCCTCTAAGGGCTTGCAGGCAAATGTAACAAAAAAATCAAGTAAGATAAAAACTAAACATTTTCCTTTTGGCTTGGCTTCGACAAGACTACAAATGACCTAGAGACATGAGCTCAGGCACTAGACTACAGTGGGTAGACTAATGTAGGAAAAGTGAGGAAGAGGAAACAACAGGTAAAAAAGTTGTCATCAAGAATCTTATCTGGGAACAAGACAGAAATACAGCAGCAGAAAGAGAGCATTAAGAGAATAGTTTCCAGATAGGCATGACACTACATCAAGAGACACAGGAACTCCAAGGGTTTACAGTATAAACAATCTGACACAGACACGTACATGTAAGAGAAGAATAACATTTTAAATTGACCCCGTAATACATTCTACATATGCGCCTGTCTCATATAATATTAAAATTATGTGCCAATGCTATTAATTTTGATTAATAATGATTCTCTTACTACAATTTACTTTAAGTCATGTTGAAAATAAGAAAGCAATCCTGAGGCCAAAGACATTCAATCACCCCCAACGGAATAAGGAAAAAGAATGATACCTTGATGCAGTTTAGTATTAAAGATATGCATGGGACCAGTTACCTGTTACAAGGAGATGAATGAAATATTTTAGAACCAGGTTTACTGGTCCCTTCAAGAGATGCTAGAAAGAAGTAAGAAAGTATTGGGGGTGGGGGAGAGAGACAATTGCATAGTACAAGCAAATTAAGTATTTTAAGGACAAGTACTTACTAGAAAAAAAGAGTGTGATTTATGTATGTCCAGTTGGCAGAAGTCTGTGCCAACTTTAGAATCCCAGCAAATCATGTTGGTTCAACATATTTCAAAACAGCATATGATGTGAACTATATCCATACCATGGGGCAAAGAAAGAAGCTCTTATCCACTTCTAGCTAACATATAAAAGGCAAGATGGCAAGTAACAGTCCGTGTCTGACCGAACAAAATGGACCTATAGGCACAGTCAACTACACGTATTGGTAAATATTTGCTTAATGAGAGAAAAACAGCCTAATCATCTTGGGATCATCAAGGAACTGCTACCAGAAATGCACAAACTAATTCACTGAACAAGTATGAAAACAATTCCACCATCCCTTCCCAACCCATTCTCATACTACCTTTTTCTTTAAAAAAAAAAAAAAAAAAAAGTCTTCAAAACAAACTTCAAAAATAAGAGTATGCCATAAATCTTTAAAAAATAAATAAGATCCTCTAGTAAGGATTTGAAACACATATAAGAACGAATAACCAAAATGAGGAAATGAATTAAGTTTTCTTTTTGAACAAAAGTGCTTTTATGTTATGGATCTGGCAAAGCTAGAGAGATAGATTTGTTTCTACCTCTCCTTCTTTCTCTCCCCAATACCCAAACTTGTATACAAGCCTACTGTTATTTAAGCTAACATCATACAGCTATAACTCTCCAGTTGGATACTCAGAGCATGGAAAATTAGGTCACAAGCTTGCCACAGGGACTCCAATCGTCTATCTGGCAAGTTTGTATAACTTCCTCCTCCCTGTGATTCTGTTATACACTGCCCAAAAGGCAAGATAAGGGAAAGGTTATCAGGACTTTCTATAATAGCTACAAAAATATTTGGTCCACATCATGAACAATGTGGGAAAACTCAGGCACTTTTATCCTTCTGAAGTCAACCTATCAGTGCTTTGACAAATAATTATTGAGGGCCTTCTTTGCACAGAAATTTTGTTTTTTAAAGTTCAATGCCAATCATGGCCCAACCCATATGTGTTGACTTACAACTTGAAAGCAATTCTTGATCCTGTTTCCAAACAATTAAGCTCTTTGCAATGCAAATAAAGATGCTTTTTGAAATAGATAGTTAATGAATCTTTCATTCATAGTAGCTAACGAGAAACACAGGAGCCAAACACATTGTGGGGATCATTTCAATGGTGTGTAATTTGAGAGGTGTGTCAGAAAGCACTTTGCTCCACTAAAGAAGGAGCCCACATTTTTCTTTCTTGCAAGTAAAATGCAAAGGCAATGTTGCTTCATACAGCCGTCTTAAAGTTACCCACATTCCAAATTCAAGATAAGAAATATTTCCCCATCTCTAAAGATTAACAGTTTACAACCAGCCTAAAGTCTTCAGCATGACTTTGTTTTATGAATAATGGCTTCTTCATTCCTAAAAGTTTCCAGGAAAAAAAAAATATATTGCATAGTGTCTATAGAAATAACACAAACCATGCTTGTCTGATCTGATCTTAAATTAACCTTGACAACTGAAAATCTTTCAAAGGGAGTACGGGTATATTACATTTTTTCCCAAAACTATGCATAAATAAATCTTCCTTTAGTGGAATTATTGTAAAATCAGTCATAATTTTGAAATACTTATAAATTCACATTATCAGTACATGTAAAAATTATAATGCGAAATGTAAATATCTTCACTCTCTTAGGATTCAGAGAAGGAAGGAGGGAGAGAAGGACAGGAAGGCTTTTATTTCCCATATTTTTGATCATTTACCTAGAATTTGATGCTTACATTTTTAATGCTTCTTTTATTTTTATTTATTTTTCTTAATGTTTACTTATTTTGAGAGAGACAGAGCACAAGCAGGGAATGGGCAGAGAGAGAGAGGGAGACAGAATCTGAAGCAGGCTCCAGGCTCTGGGCTGTCAACACAGAGCCTAATGTGGAGCTTGAACCCGTGAGTCTTGAAATCATGACCTGAGCCAAAGTCGGTTGCTTAGCCAACTGAGCCACCCAGGCGCCCCTTTAATGCTTCTTTTAATTTAGGCCTCTGACATTTGTATATTTAGCAAGGATAGAAAATGCAGCATCTTCATTATTTACTAATATGTCTAGCACTGAACAGGCACTATTTTTTTTAGTATTTCTTTATTGATGTATAAATTCCACTAACTGAAATAGAACTATTTTCTATTAAATAAAGCTGCATATGTCTAAGACTATTATATCAAGAAATTAAATTGGGCTGAATTAAGCCAATGACTCTGCTAATCGTTTAGCCAAACTCCTGACCTCACATAACTATCTCATACATGCAGATCACAAGAAGAATTACTGTAGAAAGTTGAGATGGATTAAACAAGCTCCATCACCAATACAACAAACAAAACTCACCCTCACATACAAAGGACAGTCCCATATGCATTTTATTGTATTTGGTATGCATTTGTGTACATATTCCTCTTCTATAATTTTCTTTTAAACGAAATTTAGCCCCACTATTACCCTTCCCAGTGACTGCTATGGTTGACAGCAGTAACAAAATCTTACTGAGAGTAATTAGAGAGGGAGGAATAGGAAGCTGAAATGACCATAGCTAGAAGCTTTTAAAGTTCTTTAAGGAAAAAAAAATGAAAACAAAATAAACACTCTTAGCTGAATTAGTTTCTCTCACCTTAAAAATTAAGCTATGTTCTCAAATCAATCCCTTGCAAAAATCTACGGGCTCTTTCTTGTCTTCCTTGAGTGGAGAGACAAATTCTTAGGCTTAGATCAGCTACCTAATCTAAAAAGCTTCCCCCCAAATTCATGTCCGCTCTCTCAAGAACATATAACTAGATCAGCCTCCATATACAGTAAGCATTTGTTACACCTACTGTCTAAACTCCAATTAATGTCCACACTAACCTAACAGAATCGATGTTAGCTAGAAAGATCTTGCAATAGTAAGAATTTCCATGTTCTGAACCCAAAGCCTTTTCTTCTGCATTTGAATATTTAACATACATTTCTATCACATAATACATTGTTCTTTACAGTATGTATAATCCAAGTTCCCCAAATATAGCTCATGAATGATGGTAAAAATGGCTTATAGGTTCCTCTCTCTGCTTTTGTCACATCAAACTATTTCTATGAACTATCAGATACCACCACCACTGGTTTTCCCAATCATTTTCCTACTTCATCCATTAGTTTGGAATCTTCTAGTTTGATCATATAAATGCCTTTGAAAAACACAAATATAAAACAAAATATAACTGGTAGCCATTAGGTGCAATGATCCCCTATTCTCAGGTCTTCTCTTCTATCATACAGTAACAGCTCATGAATTCATACCTCAAATGTTGCATTAACTCCCCGGCAGAGAGAGAAAATGGAAATAACTATTAGTAATGGATATAAGTAGAAGGGAGGAGGTGTTGGAAGTAAGATCAAGAGACTTTTATTCCTATTTGAAGACTTCTTAGAAGGCCATGGAGTATTCAAAATAAAATTATTTTTTGTATTATATGATTTCACTTGAGATATATTTGAATTCAAATTCTAAAACTCCCTGCACTGTTAAGGGGCTCCTACACAACAAAATGGAAAGAAAGAAAGAAAGAAAGAAAGAAAGAAAGAAAGAAAGAAAGAAAAAAAGAAAGGCCAGTAACATATATTCTAATATACAAACAAAACCACAGTGGATCTTTCCTAATTAGTACAAAAACTGGTGTTAAAATGTATTCCAACTCAATCAGTATTAATGTGTTCACTCTGGACAGGATTTTGTTATCTTCATAATGAGACTTACTACTTCCAAAATAGTTTACTTACTACAAAATAAGATGAAGGTGATGAAGGCTTCAATCACTTCTTTGTTTCAAACCCTCTAGCAGCCTAAACTTAACCTTCAGTGTCATAACCCACTATGAATGTCCCTTCATTCAGACTTCACTCTCCGTGACTGAGATCTCACCTGGCAGTGAGGAAAAGCTAGAACAGTAACTAGAAAGACAGCAAAGTCACGAAACATACATGTTTCAACCAAGTCACCTGAAAATTGAAAAAAGCTGTCAGATACTAAGGCTAGAAGATGGGATCAAACAGGGATGAAGGAAACAAGATGGAGAAGAGGTGTCAAAGGAAAGCCCACACTGTCATCTATGTGCTCCAAGATTTTTATGACTATTTTCTTCATGAGACCATGGAAAATAGCAAGACTTAAAATACTTTTTAAAATGGTAAAATATAGCCAACTATGTGGATCTTATAGTAAATGGTGCTGAAACTTTTTGTTTCAATAATCTGGATAAGAAACAAAAAATTTTAAATAATATAGAAAGAAAAGATGAAGCTTTAAACATTTTATTCTGTAATTCTACAAAGAGAGCAAATATACTACTATACAAAAAATACAGAACTGATCCATCACTCCTAAATTTAAATGAAGTTACAATTTTTTATATTATCTTGTTTTCTTATTCTTTATACATTGATATTCAAGCTGGCTATCATAGATTAGTCATTTAAAAATAGAAGAGATGACGGGGCACTTGGGTGGCTCAGTCGGTTGAGCGTCCAATTTTGGCTCAGGTCATGATCTCACGGTTTGTGAGTTCGAGCCCCGCATCAGGCTCTGTGCTGACAGCCTGGAGCCTGGAGCCTGCTTCGGATTCTGTGTCTCCCTCTCTCTTTCTGCCCCTCCCCTATTCATGTTCTGTCTCTCTCTATCTCAAAAATAAATAAAACATTTAAAAATAATAATAATTTAAAAAAATAAAAATAGAAGAGATGAGATATTAAGCAAAGCTGTAAATTAATGCAAATCTAGTTAAAATCTTTAGAGGACTAGTTTCCTCAGTAATTAAAAACACCCTCTTTAATACAAATTCTTTAGGCATACATAATAATTCCACACCTTTACATGCATAAGTATCACATGAATAATGCTATAAGTTTTGGCCCAGTGACTAGATTTTTATCACAGAAAGAATTCCACTGCTTTTAAATTATTCAGAATCTAACAAGGCCCCACAAAAGACCTAATGAAAGAACTACCGGGGCACCTTGGGTGGCTCAGTCAGTTAAGTGTTGGAGTCGATTTCAGCTCAGGTCATTATCTCACCATCCTAAGATCAAGCCCCACATAGGGCGCTCTGGGCGTGGAGACTGCTTAATGTTCTCTCCCTCTCCCTCTCTCTCTCCCTCTCTCTCTCTGTCTCTCTCTCTCAGCGCCTAGGTGGCTCAGTCGGTTGGCATGGCTCAGTTGGTTGAGCACCCTACTTCAGCTCAGGTCATGATCACACAGTTCCTGGGTTCAAGCCCCGAGTTGGGCTCTGTGCTGACAGCTCAAGCCTGGAGCCTGCTTCGGACTCTGTGTCTCCTTCCCTCTCTGCCCCTCCCCAGCTCACACTCAGTCTCTCTCTCTCTCAAAAATAAACATTAAAAAAAAAAAGATTCTCTCTCTCTTCCTCCCCCTCTGCCCCTCCCCTACTCGTGCATGCATGTGCTTTCTCACACTCTCTCAAAAAAAAAATTAAATTAAAAAATTGCATATAGTAAGGTTACCTTTTAAAAATAATAAACTACCAATAAAATTAATATTTTATCTTGACAAAAATGATTCAGAGATGTAAAAACATAATAATAACACTAGTTGTAGTATACGTGCTGAAATAGATTATACATCACAAGTTTTAATAATGAAAATAAACATGTTAAAATAAGAAAGACAACTCAATCTGAAGATAGGATTTCTACTTAACATTTTTTTCTACATTAAAGAGTAATATTTTTAAATTTTGATATACAGTTGGTTATAAAACAGGTAAAGTTTTGAAAACACACTGAAAAGGGAAATTGTAAATTACACACAGGCATACAAACACAAGCTGAGCACGGTATTAAGGCGGGGGGTGGGGGTGAGGAATCTATGCATGGAGAAAGTAACGTTCTAGTTTCTTTCACTTATCAAAGTTAAATGTAGCTTCTCTATCATCACAAGTATATCTTTCTTCAAATTTAAAAGTCAACATACTTAAAATCACCTTACTTTATGTTCATGTCTTACAAGTACCATTAACTTCAAATGTCAAAACTATTACAGAAAATTAAACAAACTGTATTCAACGTCTTTTCAAAGTGACAGATTTCACTTTTCTTTGTGGATTGGTTTTGCTGCTTGTACTTTTTAAAATATTTAATTTTCAGGGTGCCTCAGTGGCTCAGTTAGACGTCCAACTTCAGCTCAGGTCATGATCTCGTGATTTGTGAGTTGGGAGCCCCATGTTGGGCTTTGTGCTGACAGCTCAGAGCCTGGAGCCTGATTCAGATTCTGTCTGTCTGTCTCTCTCTCTCTCTCTCAAAATATAAATAAACATTAAAAAAAATTTAATAAAAAATAAAACATTTTATTTTCTAGTGAAAAACAAAAACAATTATAATATCACAAAACATTACAAAAACAAGAATCATCAATAAAAAAAACCCACAGTGTTTAATAATCACAAACATTGTATTTCAGACACTGGAAACATACTATCGTTGCAGTAAGCCAATAAATATATCAATAATATACATGTATTTCTAGAATAAGGACTAATATTCTAATGGTGATATTCTAATAGAAATGTAACATTTTAATGGTGTTGATAAGACTTTCTAAATAAAATGAAGTTTATATCAATAGTCTTTAATAATGGACTTTGGGGGCATCTGGGTGGCTCAGTCAGTTAAGCACTGACTTCCTCTTAGGTCACAATCTCCCTGATCTGTGAATTTCAGCCCCCCATCCCCATTCCCCAACTCCCCGCATTGGGCTCTCTACTGTCAGCACAGAGCCTGCTTTGGATCCTCTGTCTCCCTCTCTCTCTGTCCCTCCCTCACATATGTGTTCTCTTTCTCTCTCTCAAAAATAAACATTTTTTAAGAAATGGACTTTAAAAATGTTTTTCTCTCCTTTTGTTTTTTAGTTTTTTGGTTATTGTTGAAGAATAGTTGATATACAATATTACATTAGTTTCAGGTATACAACATAGCCAACATTTATGTACATTATGAAACAATTAACCACAATAAGTCTAGTTACCATCTATCACCATATACAGTTATTACAATATTTTTGGCTATATTCCCTATGCTGTACTTTATATCCTCATGACTTATTTTATAACTGAAAGTTTATACCTCTTAATCCCCTTCACTTATTTTGACCCCCCCCCCCCATCACCCTCCACTCTGGCAACCACCAATTTGTTCTCTGTATTTATGAGTCTGTTTCTGATTTGTTTTGTTTGTTGACTTGATTTTTAGATTCCACATATAAGGGAAAGCATACAGTATTTGTATTTCTCTGTCTGGTTTCTATCACTTAGTATAATACCCTTTAGGTCTATCTATGATGTTGCAAATGGCAGGATTTCATTCTTTTTATGGCTCAGTAATATTCCATTGTATTTATATACCATATCTTCTTTTTTTTTTTTTTTTTTTTTTAAATTTTTTTTTCAACGTTTTTTTATTTATTTTTTTTGGGACAGAGAGAGACAGAGCATGAACGGGGGAGGGGCAGAGAGAGGGAGACACAGAATCGGAAACAGGCTCCAGGCTCCGAGCCATCAGCCAGCCCAGATGCCTGACGCGGGGCTCGAACTCACAGACCGCGAGATCGTGACCTGGCTGAAGTCGGACGCTTAACCGACTGCGCCACCCAGGCGCCCCCACCATATCTTCTTTATTCACTCATCTACTGATGGACACTTAGGTTGCTTCCATATTTTGGCTACTGTAAACAATGCTGCAATGAACATACAAGTACATATATCTTTTTGAATTCATATTTTCATTTTCTTCAAATTAACACCCAAAAGTAGAATTACTGAATCATACGGTATTTCTATTTTTAATTTTTTTAGGAAGCCCCATACTGTTTTCCATAGTGGCTGCACCAATTTACATTCCTTCCAAGAGTGCACAAAGATTCCCTGTTCTCCACATCCTCACCAACACTTATTATCTCTTGTCTTTTTGATAATAGCCATTCTGATTGGTATGATGTGATACCTCACTGTGATTTTCATTTGCATTTCCCTGATAATTAGTGATGTTGAGCATCATTTCATGTGTCTGTTGGCCATCTGTACGTCTTTGGAAAAATGTCTATTCAGATCCTCTGCCCTTTATTTACTTGGATTGTTCAGGGTTTTTTGGTGTTAAGTTGTATTAAGTTCTTTATATTTTTGGATATTAACCTCTTATCGAATATATCATTTGCAAATATCTTTTTCCATTCAGTAGGTTGCCTTTTCATTTTGTTGGTTTCCTTTGCTATGCAAAAGCTTTCTAGTTCAATGTAATCCCACTTGTTTCTTTTTGCTTTTGCTGCCCTTGCCTGAGGAGACAAATCCAAAAAAAAATATTGTAAGACTGATGTCTAAGAGCTTACTACTTATGTTCTCTTTTAGGAGTTTTATAGTTTCAGGTCTTACATTTAGGTCTTTAGTCCATTTTAAGTTTATCTTTACAAATGGTATAAGAAAGTGGTCCAGTTTCACTCTTTTGCATGCAGCTATCCAGTTTTCCCAACACTATTTATTGAAAAGACTGTCATTTCCCCATTGTACATTCTTGCCTCCCTTGGTGTAGATTAATTGACCCTATGAATGTGGGTTAATTCCGGGCTGTCTATTCTATTCCATTCACCTATGTGTCTATTTTTGTGCCAATATCATACTGTTTTGAATACTAGCTTTGCAGTACAGTTTGAAAGTATGATACCTTCAGTTTTATTCTTCTTTTTCAAGATTGCTTTGACCATTTGGGGTCTTTTGTGGCTCCATACAAACTTTAGGATTATTTCTTCTAGTTCTGTGAAAAATGCTATTTCTCGATAGGGATTGCACTGAATCTAAAAATTGCTTTGAGTGGTATGGACACTTTAATAATATCAACTCTTCCGATCCATGAATATAGGATATCTTTCCATCTGTTTTAACTTCTTTCATCAACGTTTTGTTGTTTTCAGTATACAAGTCTTTCACCTCCTTAGTTAACTTTATTACTAAGTAATAAACTATTGCTATTGTAAATTGAATTTTTTTTTTCTAATTTCCTTTTCGGATGGCTTGTTGTTAGTATATGAAAACAGAACAGATTTTTGTTGATTTTGTATCCTGCAAATTTACTGAATTCATTTTTTCTAACAGTTTTTTATGGAGTCTTTGAGGTTTTCCATATATAGTAACATGTTATCTGCAAATAGTGACAGTTTTACTTCTTCCTTTCCAATTTGTATGCCTTTTATTTCTTTTTCTTATCTGACTTCTGTGGCTAGGACTTCCAATACCATGCTGAATAATAGTAGTTAAAATAGGCAACCTTCTCTTTTTCCTGATCTTAGAAGAAACACTTTCAAATTTTTCACAGTTGAGTATCATGTTGGTTGTGTGTCTGTCATATATGGCCTTTATTAGGTTGTGATATATTCCTCCTATGCCACTTTGCTGAGAGTCTTTATCATAAATGAATGTGAATTTCGTCAAATGCTTTTTCTGCATCTATGGAGTTGATCATATAATTCTTACTCTTCATTTTGTTAATATGGTGTATCATGTTAAATTGAAGATACTGAAATATCTTTGCATCCCTAGACTAAATCCCACTTTATCCTGGGGTAGGAATCTTTTAATGTATTATTGAATTTGGTTTGCTAAGATTTTGTTGATGATTTCTGCATTTATGTTCATCAAGGATACTGATCTGTAACTTTCTTTTTTTGTGGTGTCTTTATCTGGTTTCAGTACCAGGCTAATGCTAAACTTAGAGAATGTATTTGGAAACACTTCTTCCTCTTCAATTTTTTGGAATAGTTTGAGAAGTATAGGTATTAACTCTTCTTTAAATGTTTGGTAAAATGCAACTGTGAAATAGTCTGGTGACTATTGCCCCTCTCTTGACTTTTACCACTCTCTTTAAATATAAACTTCTCTTCCCTCTATTGATGTTCACTTTTTTCTATTTGGTCTTTCCTTTTTTTTCTTCTCCCATATATTAAAAATGAACTCTAACCTCCTATCAAGCACATAATTCGTTCACTTAAATTATTTTAGCATATTCACTAAAATTATTAATTTAGAACATATTATGTTCAGGTTCTGCTCAGAAACTGTTCATGGCTCTTAGAATTCTGGATTGGCTCAAATAGCACTAGGTGGTGCCTTTATGGGATGTTACATTCTAATGTTGCTACGCTACTAAATATATGCATGGTTTTAGACACAAGCTCTTATTTCACTTAAAAACACACAAGCCTCTTTCTTAATAAAATCACTTGAGTGTCACAGGACTGGGTTACACACACACACACACACACACACACACACACACACACACAGAATTTATCTATCACATAAAGGACTATATTTAAAAAGTCCTATGATTAGAAGAGGAGATTCATGCAATTCTTAAAACAGGTTTGGTATTGTTATCCTCTCCTACTATGATGCAATGAATACTCTATTGTACTATTACTTACAAAAATGAAAAATAACTGGTTATTCAGTTCTTTCTGATATCCCTGTAGGCTCTGTGAGAATGTACAGAATTTCCCACGACTCCCATCATGTCCACCCATTCTGCACATCAAACATATTCATCTTTCTGTCTGGAATGCCCTAGAGTCCCACCTCATATTCTTACTCTTGGCCTCAAAAATTCATCCTATAAAACTCAAATGTCACATTCTCCAATAGAGATTTTTCTGATTCCTCAGCCACAGTAAGCCTCTCCTTTTGTCTATATGCAGAGATATAAATTTTTTTTTCATTTAACCTATCCCCAACAATCATGTCAAATAAGTACTATTATCATTTTCACTTCCTAGATAAGAAAATTGAGGCAGATAAGGTCTCTCTGATTTCAAAGTCCACTGCTTGCTTGCTTATTTATTTAATATATAATCTCATTAGTTCCACACTCTACTGAAATGGTTGTCTCCATTCTCTGGGTTCCCTAAAGACAGAAGGTAGAGATCCTGTCTCATTCATCTTTGTATTCCCAGTGTCTGGCACAGAACAGATACTCAACAAATGCTCAATAAATGATGAATGAATAAATGAAATGTAATAACGTTCATCTTCCTCTGGGAGGAAAACTCAATCCCTTCTAACTGTTCTTCTGTAAGAAGTATGATAGTAAGTGCTAATTTCATTCAACAAACATTTTGTGAGTATCTATTCTATGTGATATGCTGTGCTTAAAGATAATTGAGTTTAGAGGCGCCTGGTGGTTCAACTGGTTAAATGTCGGACTTTGGCTCAGGTCATGATCTCATGGTTCGTGGGTTCAAGCCCCGTGTTGGGCTCTGTGCAGACAGTTCAGAGCCTGGAGCCTGCTTTGGATTCTGTGTCACTCTGTCTCTCTGCCCTACCCCACTCAATGGTCTCTCTCTCTCTCTCTCTCAAAAATAAATAAATGTTAAAAAAAAAATAAAAGATAATTGAATTTAGTTTCCTGCCCTCAAGAAACTTGCAATTCAGTGGGGAAAAGGTATAAACAATTAGCTAATTCTACTATTACATGTTTTATTTTTCCCAACTCCCACAAGTTCTTCTCTTTAAAGGAACCTCCTTCTTTATAAACATGTTTCAATGACTCACATCTCTGGGTCAGGAAGATGCAAATCAGTCAACAGAAAAAATTTTTAAAGAATCTCCATGTATCTCAAAAACACAATTTTTGAACCATTCGCATTTAGCTCAGTTGTCATTTAAGTAGTGCACAGTTTTAAAGAAAAGAATAAAGGCAAGGACACCCTGATACTATCCTTGCACTTTTTCTTTTATGAGAGACCACGTGGCCAAATGGAAAGTTTTAGAGTCAGAAAGATCAAAGTTCTCATCCCAACTCTGTCCCTTTCTCCCCACATGGACCACAGACAAGTCACTTTATCTTTCTGAGCATATTTCTTACCTGTAATACAGAAATTAGGAGATCTGCCTTAAAGACCTCTTATAAGAGTTTTAAAAGATAATGTATAACACCTGCCACACCAAAGCTGCTACTTTTACTGTGTCAGATCTCACTAGACGCTTTTTGAAAACTAATTAATGGTTCTATCTATAGCGTAACAATACAAGTATTTCTGGCCCCACCCATTATCAATAACACAAGTGTTTACCAAAAGAAAGGTACTTGAAAAAACTATTTGTGGCAAGGAGAGAGGTAGGAGATAAGATTCAACACCATACAGTTAAGTCTCAAATTTCTAGATAGCACATACATCGTCTGCCTCTTCTCACCACACACCTTGTAAATCACGTCTTTCAGACACTCTTTGTGAAAAAGAAAACCTTACTAATTATTTCTTACAGTTCTAAAAGATCTAAAAGAACTGAGAGATATTACTCTGTATTAACAATTCCATTTTTCACAAAGAAGAATCTCTTAGTAAGGAAGAGAGAAAAATGTACAACCTCCAGGAACCAATCTCAACGCATAGTCTGTGTATTACTACATTTTAGTTTACAAGTCATTTCTCAACTGTTTCTTTTAAGCAATTTTGCAGAGTGTATTTTTAAAAATCAAATAAAAACAGTCTCCTGTCAATCCTAAACCTAATTTATAATCTACTTGACTTAAAAAGCTCATTTACATGATACTGATACAACTGAAAGTCCATGGGCAAAAAAAGTGAATCTAGACACAGACCTCACACCTTTCACAAAAATAAACTCAGAATGGATCATAGACCTAAAAATGTAAAACTATAAAACTTCTGGAAAAAATAAAAGGATAAAATCCAGGTGGCCTTGAGTCTGACAATGAGTTTTTAAATACAACACCTAAGGCTATCCATGAAATTGATAAGTTGGCCTTTATTAAAATTAAAAACATTTGTTCTCAAAAGACACTGTTAAGAGAATAAAAAGGCAAGCCAGACTAGAAGAAAATATCTGCAAAATACATATCTAATAAAGCACCTGTATCAAAAAGAGATAAAGAATTCTTAAAACTTAACAATAAGAAAACAGATGAGTTAAAAAATGGTCAAAAGTGGGGCGCCTGAGCGGCTCAGTTGATTAAGCGTCCAACTTCGGTCAGGTCATGATCTCGCGGGTTGTGAGTTCCAGCCCCAGGTCAGGCTCTGTGCTGACAGCTCAGAGCCTGGAGCCTGCTTCAGATTCTGTGTCTCCTCTCTCTCTCTGCCCTTCTCCCACTAGTGCCCGCGCACGCGCGCTCGCTCTCTCTCTCTGTCTCAAAAATAAACATTAAAAAATTTATAAAAAATAGTCAAAAGTTCAGAACAAATATCTCACCAAAGAAAATATACAGAAGACAACAGCATATAAAAAGATGCTTAACATTAAATGTCATTAGGAATGACAAATTAAAGCAACAATGGGATGTTACTACACCTATTAAAATCCATAAAATCCAAAAAACTAACAATATGAAAAATTGACAAGGAGGAAAAGCAACAGAAGCAAGCATTAATTGCTGATGGAAATGCAAAATGGTATAGCCACTCAGGCAATATCTTACAAAGCTAACAATAATCTTATATGATCCAGCAATCATATTCCTAGGTATCTACCCAAATGTTCTGAAATCTTGTGTCTACACAAAAAGTTGCCCATGAATATTCTTACCAGCTTTGTTCAGAGTTGCCAAAACCTGGAAGCATCCAAGATGTCCGTCAATAAATGAATAGATACAAAAACTGTGAAAACATCCATACAATGCAATATTATTAAATGATAAAAAGAAATGAACTATCAAATCACAAGAAAACATAAACGAACCTTAAATGCATATTGATAAGTGAAAGAAACCAGTCTGACAAGGCTCTATGATTCCAATTGGAAAAGGCAAAACTATAGAGACAATAAAAAAAAAAATCAGTGGTTGTCAGGGGGAGGGAGTTAAGGGAGTGATAAATGAGGCACAGGATTTTTTTTTAATGTATGATATTTTGATTCTATAATGATGGAGACTTGAAATTATGCATTTGTCAAAACCCAGAGAACCTTATAGGATGAAGAGTGAACTTTAATGTATGCAAACTTTTAAAAAGTCATTTAGAAGGAGGGGAGGATCCCAGGATGGACTGGAGATTTAACAAAAGGGTCTGACCCTATTATAAAGGCATGCAACTACCTCATATTAAGTAGGACAGGAGAAAAAGGAGTAGAATCTGTAAACTACAAGCAAAAGAAACAGCATGAAAGCACTGTACTCTAGTTGATAAAGTTGTTTCCCTCTCTCTGTAAAGAGAATAGAAGTTAACAATTTCAATACTGCTATACATATGTTATAGGACTGAACAATTAAATAAATGGATGGCAGATGGTGGGATCCAGGTTACTTCTCACAGTTAGAGTAAGTTTACGGATAAGCAAGTAGAGGAGAACAGAAGAACACAAGTGGAGATGGGGTAGGCAGAGTCACAGACATCCATACAAACTCATATTTTGCTTAATATGAATACATAGGATTACATAGAGAAATTGTATAGATATGTGTATATACATAGGTTGGTTTACATGCATATATTTCCTGCTCTGTAGATGAGAAACTCTAGAGGCAATGACACCCCAGTAACAATAAAAACCAAACACCCAAATCCTGGCTTCTAATACTATTTTCCCAAGGAAATGAAACAGATTCTTTCTGGCTGATTCTAAGACTGTAACAGGAAATGGAAATATAAAAGATGAGCCTGGAGCATCTTTTAATGCCAGAAAGTAAGGAAATGATCTTTAAGTTTATTTATTTATTTTGAGAGAGTGTGTGTATGTGTGTGGGGAGGGAGGGAGGGAGGGGTGGGGAGATAAAACGTGAGTGGGGGAAGGGCAGAGAGAGACGGAGAGAGAGAGAATCCCAAGCAGGCTCGAGATAACAGTGTGGAACCCAATGCAAGGCTCAAATTCAAGAACCGTGAGATCACGACCTGACCGGAAATCAAGAGATGTATGTTTAAAGGACTGAGCCACCCAGGCGCCCCACCTCACATTAATGGAGATATGTCAAAGGAACACAGAGCCAACTAAATGAGCTCCCAATGACGAAAGCTGAAACAATGTGAGCAACAAAATACAGCAGTACTGGATTACAACCCAAAGTATAAAATGAATATCCATGAGTACAGGCCAATGTAAGTAAATGATTGAGTAAATACGTAAATGCAGAGAAAAGAAAAATCTGCCATGAAGAAGAATTCTAAATAAATTATAGATACCCCACCCTCAAGGAGGAGAAGTAAAACTCTCCATTCCTTAAGTGTGGGCTGTGCACAGTGACTTCCTTCTAAAAGTACAGCATGGAAAGAAGAGTAACTTTTCATTGCAGAAACCTAGCAAACACTAACTCAGCCAGGTGATCAACATCAAAATCAACAGTGATAAGTCTGCGTGATAGGATGCACCCTTTATATGATGTAACAGAAATAGCATTTTACCTCTGTGATCTTTCTTCCAGAAACCTAAAACCCCAGTCTGATCATGAGAACAAAGTCAGACTAATTCCAAAAGAAGGGCATTCTACAAAACACCAAACCAATATTCCTCACAACTGTGAAGGTCATTAAAAACAAGAGAAGTCTAACTGTCATAGCCAAAAAGGGGCCTAAGGAAACATGACAACTAAGTGTAATATGGTATCCTGAAACAGAAAAAGGACATCAGATAAATACTAAGGAAATCTAAGTTAAGTATGAACTTCAGTTAGTAATAATGTACCAACACTGGTTCATTAATTATAGCAAATACTAATGTAAGATGTAATCAGACATGAAATTGAGTAACAGTGCATATAAGAAGTCACTGTAGGGGCGCCTGGGTGGCTCAGTCGGTTAAGCGGCCGACTTCGGCTCAGGTCATGATCTCATGGTCCGTGAGTTCAAGCCCCGCGTCAGGCTCTGTGCTGACAGCTCAGAGCCTGGAGCCTGTTTCGGATTCTGTGTCTCCCTCTCTCTGACCCTCCCCCGTTCATGCTCTGTCTCAAAAATAAATAAATGTTAAAAAAAAAATTAAAAAAAAAAAAAAAAGAAGTCACTGTACTATCTTTATACTTTTTCTGTAAATCTAAAACTAATCTAAAAATAATATATATATATGTATATATATTTAAATACCATCTAAGAATGTATCTAAAAAACACTGGAGAGGTTGTAGTGCAGTAGTGAAAAACTTCACACCTTCCCTGCATACATTAAAGTTACAATGTTTACAACCATTTTGTTACAGAATTTTTCTTAGGAAAATATTTTCAATCACTAACAGCTGCAAACAATTTCATGCAGTAATTCCCAGTAGGGATGTACTATAGCTGAAGTACTTTAACCAAAATTCCACTTTTCCCTTATATACCATTGCAGATGTCTGAAAGTTTGTAACCTATCATTAACTTATGTTCTGTGATGATCCAAATAACTACCAAATACGTTTAATACAACTCAGAAAAGGTAACCTAAATTTCATATAAATTAAGTCAGTGGTAAAAATACTCATCCAACAAAACTTCAAGCATCTAAAGAGAGACCTCGAGAAAAAACTATCATCTTTTATTGTGGATAATATATTATCTTATATAAACCATGGTTCAAGGGAACTGTTGCAGAATTAAAATAGGTAAATGAAAATAACAGGAGAGTCAGGAGAAAAATAAAAGGTAGCGGTGAACATCTTTGCAGCATAGCGTAAGAAAAGCCAGGGTCTAGGATCTGAAGTGTAGCAAATAAAAACTGAAGGCAAAGGGAGCCTATGTTATAGCACAGAAAAGGCCCAATTAACTGAAAACAGGAAAAATTAAAAATAAAACAAAATGAAATCTCTTCATTCTATGAGAAACAAGCAAGGTGTTCAAAATTAGACTCCTAGAGAGAGCAAACCAGAATAAACCACGGTGAAGAATCACCATAAATACAACTTACTCTCCCACCATTAATAAAAGGCTGAAAATTACCATATAATGATGTCCAATGACATTGGAAAGTGGGAAGAAAAAATATTACAAAAAGAAAGTACCAAATATCATGAACAGTGGTTATTTCAGAATACTGGAATTAAAAGTAACTTTTCTTCTTTTTTTTCCTGCTGTGAAGTGAATGACTTGTGGAATTTTAAAAAGTCTTAATCTTTGAATTGTGCACTAAAGGCATTTATACAATGTTATTACATTTGTGATGCACTCTACCCTTTAATGGCAATTCCATAAAGTGCATTATTTTTCTCACTGTAAGTCAAAGTGTGAGCCGATGACCCAATTTTTTTCACAGTAGCAACTTAAGAACTATAACTTAACTATTATAACTGCAATCTATCCAAAAAACTCCAGTTCCAAATAGAAAATCTATAGTAGGTGAAAGAGGATGATATTGACTTTAATTTCAATGACCACTTGATCTACATTTAGTGCACACTTTCCAAAACCCAAGTCGCTGTAGAATGGTATCCTCTCAGTGGAAATAAAATAGAAGCAACACACAACACAGCTACTTTGGTATTACGTGTGTTATGTCTATATATATATATATATATATATATATATATATATATAGACCATATATATATATATATATATATATAGACCATATATATATATATAGACCATATATATAGACCATATATATATATATATATATATATATATATAGACCATATATATATATATATATATATATATATAGACCATATATATATATATATATATATATATAGACCATATATATATATATATGGACACACACACACACACATATACATATATATATACGGACATATACACACACACACACACACACACGGTCTTCTGGGAATCCTAATTCTCCTACCTCCCAAAAGAATAACAAGGTCAAAAACAAACTATTCGCATGCATCTGAAACCAGGTTGTTCCTGAACTCTTAAGACAGTAGCTATTTCTCTCATTATGAGACCAAAACTGAAACCTTCAAAAGAAAAGCAGTAATACATTTCACCGGAATGTAATTTGTAAAGGAGAATTCCAATTCCTAATGCTCCACCACTCGAGACATCGATGGATTTCAAATCCTAACACCACAGCGTCCTACCCACAAGGAGATTCCAGCAGTACTCTGGGTTCTACGAGAAAAGAAGCATTTGAGAAACAATGCGAAGGAAGAGAACAATCCGTGCAAAGATTTTTGCATTCAGATGGTCCTTGGAAGGAAAGCAGGAAGAGTGACCAGAGGAGAAGCGAGCCGGATCTTCATACGTGGTGAAATCCACTCCAAAGGCATTAACTGACAAAGACACCAGAAAGGCTATCTTTCAAAAGTAAAATTGTGAGTAGAGCGGAACAAACTAAGAACGGAAAGTCAACAGGAAGGAATCAGGAAAGACAACTATTCAAAAACAATGAGCTATCTTAATTTGAAGGGGTAAGCGATGGTGGGACCCTGTCCCAAAGTGTCAATTTGAAAAGACACCCTCCATGTGAGGGTGGGGAGGGTAGCTCTCGAAACCCCAAGCCTAAAACAGGCCGTGAGAACACCCGTTGTGTAGTCGCCCCACGGACAAGACAAGCGCAGGTGTATGTGCGGAAGCTCAGGTTACCAGGAACTATTGAATCTTCCCTGCCCACCCGTCCCGGAGCCCTGGGCTCGGCGGGCGGCGCGGGGCGGCGGGGCGGCCGAAGGTCGGCACGGGCTCCGCGGCGCACCAAGACCGGGCGCACCACGACCGGGCGCACGGACGCGCTCCGGTAGCAGCGCCCTGGCACACCTGGCTCCCAACACCAGTTGAAAGCAGTCAAAGTGAATGAAAGCGGACGCGGCGCCTGGCACCGCTCCACGCAAGCACACAAAGGCGGGTTTTTAAAATCGAGGCTGAGTCCAAAACACTCGACCCCCGGCCGGCGCCTTTCGCCCGAGGGTCTCTTACCTCGGATCCGCCCTCGGGGCCGTGGCTTTCCCCGGAGACGCTTAGAGCCCGGACGAGGCAGGAGGCGGCCAAGAGAAAGCCCCCGTCCTGGACCACGCCCTTCCAATCCTCCGCGAACCGCCAAGCCGCCGTCTGCGCCCGGCAGAAGAGGAGCGATCTCCCGGGCGAGCACAGCGCCCGCCTCGCGCTGGGCAAGACCGCCGCGCCCGCCGCCGCCTGTGAAGTCTGGAGCTGCCCGCCCGCTCACCCGCTCGCCGCCAAAGCCAGACGCGCGCCGCGCATGCCCAGTACCCCTGCGAGGAGTGAGCGAGAGCGCGCTTGCGAGTGCGCGCCTCGCGCTGACGGAGCGAACTCCACTCTCCGGGTCTTGCCGGCAGCCGAGCCGCGGAGTATCTGGTCGACCCCGGCGCTGGAGGCGAACTGGGCGGTGGGGGCGGTGGGGGCGGTGGGGCCGGGTGGGCGGGAGAGGAGCGGAAGAAAAGAAGGCGAGAGGCCGCGCTAAGTTATCTAGGCCATCAAAGTCGGACCAGGGTTCCCAGCTGCAGACAGGTTTCGAGAAGTGCCCTAGCAGGACCGACTAGCAGCTGGGAGACGCGGGAAGGGGAACCGAGCGTGTGGAGAGGTTCCCCTCCCGGCAAGGGTTGATGCCCCCGGCCATGGGAGCTCCCATCTACATCGCCCCGGGTCCTGGTGCACAACTTCTGGCCTCTATCCTACGGGCAGTAAGCCCGCCGCGCCCAAAGCCCCGCGAACCTTTGTCTTCCTTCTTGCGGCCCTCCCACCCATTTTCCCCCTTTTGTCGCTCTCCTCTTGTTTTGTCTCAATTCATGCCATCAACTGGTGGCACCCAAGGGCCTTCATTTGGTCCTTAGCTCCAGCCAGCAAGCCCAGACTCGCTTCGCTAGCCTGCCTTGGATCCCATTCTTAACGTAGCTCTTGCCAAGAGCCTGATGTGGTTTGAAGTGGTGGAGACTTTCCTGAATGCCTCTTGTAACTTAACCAACCCTCGTGATTGGTGCCTCCTCCATGAGCAGCTCACGGAGCCACTCAGTGAGAAGCCCTTTAGTCTTCTAGTTTATTTTTCCTTACTCTTGAAACACTCATTTGTCATAGCTACGCCCCCTTCCTGTTCTAACTTCTTTAAAGGCAATTGACTCTCTTTGGGGCGCCTGGGTGGCGCAGTCGGTTAAGAGTCCGACTTCAGCCAGGTCACGATCTCGCGGTCTGTGAGTTCGAGCCCCGCGTCAGGCTCTGGGCTGATGGCTCGGAGCCTGGAGCCTGTTTCTGATTCTGTGTCTCCCTCTCTCTCTGCCCCTCCCCCGTTCATGCTCTGTCTCTCTCTGTCCCAAAAATAAATAAAAAACGTTGAAAAAAAAATTAAAAAAAAAAAAAAAAAGGCAATTGACTCTCAGAAATCAACGAGGATTGGATAAAAGAGAACCTGCTTGCTTTGTGGAGCAAGGGAAAAGACAGAGCAGTCAGGGGAAAGCAACGTTTCACACCAAGGTGGTAATCAAAACCTTTATGCTGAAAGTTCAAATGTATCTTAAGTCCAGTCCCCTATCCTAAATGAAAATCCTCTCTTCATATTTCCACCATACCATCATCCACTTAAAGTTTCACAATGTTTTGAATCTTTATTTTTATCAATATGTATAATCATGATTATTGAGTTTTTACATATGCCAGGAACTAAGCAATTTTTATGTATTATTTCTAATCCTTAAAACGAGATAGGCCTTATTATCCCCATTCAATAGGAAAATAAAGCTCAAAAGTATCATTTCTTTTGCCAAAGCCAGTTTTGATGCTAGAATGAAAATCCAGATCTGCTTAACAGACAGGTCTTTAACGTTTGATTCTGGACATCAATTCAACTTCCCTTAACTTACACCACAGGTGCTCATTCTGACCCCTAGGAATTAACTAATCTCATTCTTTATAGACATTGCAAGTCTTGAAATATTTGAAGCAAACCTCTAAGTAGCTGTCAGAATATCTAATATTTTTCCATTCCTCAAAATTTGTAGATCCTTTCATTATTTGTCAAGTGGAATGGTGAACTCTCATAACCACACTCTTTACCCTGCTTTGAATATCCTTTGACTTTTCCTTTTCCTTCTCAAATGTGCACTGAAGACAACACAACAGGGGTGCCTGTGTGGCTCAGTTGGTTACGTGTAGGACTCTTGGTTTTAGATCAGGTCATGATCTCACCGTTAGTGATTTCAAGCCCCACCTGGCATCAGGCTCTGAGCTGACAGCACAGAGCCTGCTTGGGATTCTCTCTCTCCCTTTCTCTCCGCTCCTCCCCTGCTCACTTGCACGTGCTCTCTCTCTCTCTCTCTCTCTCTCTCTCTCAAAATAAACAAATAAACTTTAAAAAGAGAGAGAGAGAACACAACATTCAAATACTGTGAGCCAAGAACTTTGTCACAAAGTGATCGGCAGTCCCTTTGACCCAAGCATACCTACCCTGTCAATAAGATATCCCAAACTTGAGTAAGGCTTTTCTTTTAGCAAATGTATTTTACCTAGGGTTGAATAAAACATCCAAGTCTATTTTATATGGACTACAATTAAACCATACTTACCACATTACATAGTCTATACTTCTATAATTGTATATGCTTAAACCCAATTTTTGCCTTTAATCCATATTAAACTTCATCTTGTTTGTTTTAAGACATAATTTCAGATTTAAAAATCTTATTAGTGATCACTTTTAACTTACAGTATCTGTAAAGTTCATGAACATGGCTTCTTTGTGTCCAGTTAAGTAAGTTTATAAAGTTTATAAAAAATTAATAAATTCCAGTTTATGAAGTCTAATAAAAGTTATATAAAAGAGGCTGAGAAAAGAGCCTTGTAGCCAACCACCAAGAATAATCTCCAAGACAATAATAATAAATGAACCAACACTTTTCAAGATCATACATTTTATTTCATGCAATCATACTATAACCAACAAGGATTTTATGAAAAGTTTTCTAAATGCTTTACTGAAATGAAAATTCACTGTCTCTAGCATCCCCAAATATACCGGTCCAAGTATTTATTAAAGAAATAAAAGGGGGAAAAGAAGCAAATCTAGTTAAACTGGATCTGTTTTCAAACTAACCCATTCTGGCATCAACGATCTCCATCACCTTTTCTAAGTGCTTGGAGCCACTGTTAATAATCTTTTTTATACTTTTCTGAGAATTGGTCGAACTTTCCTGTTTATAGTGCTAACCATGTACAAGTTTCTCCTTTCTGAAAATCTCATTTGTTCATGTTGGTATGTGGGATGAAAATGATGCAGGACAGAATGAGGGCAGATATATGGAGTGAATGGGGTCTTTCAGATGTGGGGTGTAGTTGCAAAACTTGAGGACCATATTAAGTCTATAGCTGGGTGTAAAAGCCAGATGCAGAAAATGGGAAGGAATTATAGTGCTGAACGTATACAATCTGAAGACTAAGAGCTATATCTAAACTACCAAGGAGACAAATATATTCTTCAAATACCCCCTCTCCATCCCAGTCCCCCAATCTAATGTCTGAATGTCACGTAGGGACTGCTATGTGTAGCTTTGCAGGCAGTCTTAAAAGCAAATAATGCGAACCATATCTGTGGATAAATTAGAGAAGGTATACAGGCATCGCTTGTTTTATTGCTCTTCGTTTTTTTGTGCTTCAAAGACACTGGGTGGATTTTTTACAAATTGAAGGTTTGTGGTAGGCCTGCATCCAGCAAGTCTATCAGCACCCTTGTTTCCCAAGAGCATTTGTTCACTTCATGTCTCTGTGTGCCATTTTGGTAATTCTTCCTATATTTAATTTTTTTTCGTTATTATTATATTTGACATGGTGATCTGTAATGAGTGATCTTTGATGTTACTATTGTTACTGTTTTGAAGCTCCAGGAACTAAAAACATACAACATATCAGATATATAGTCATGAAAAGAAGACTGGCGTATCTGTATGGATATCACACACAATGGACTCAAGATAAAAAAATATATATTATTGGAGATAGGGTCACCACTTAATGATAAAATCTACAAGGAGAAATTGATAAATCCACCATTATGGGGAGATATTTCAACACCCTTTCACCTATTGATAAATTATTCAGAATTCCACGTATATACACTGACATTGATGTACGACATGTAGAGAGGACAGCGTGGGCATACAATACTTAGAGAATGCACATTCTCATTAAACCCATAAGAAGTATTTACATACATTAGCTAGCTTATTTAATACGTTTCAAAGAATTGTATTATCTAGTCCAAGGGTTGAGAAACATTTCCTGTAAAGGGCCAAATAGTAAGAATGTTTGCTTTGCAGGTCTCTGTTGCAGCTACTCAACTCTGCTACTGTAGCATGAAAGTTGCCATAGAAAATACACTTATGCAATTCAACTATCTTTTCCTGCAGGAGCAAGGATAGTAATTAAGCTAATGGCCATGGCCATTTTCCCATAAAACTTATTTAGGCCCACTGAATTTGCACTTTATATAATTTTCACATACCTCAAAACATTATCCTTCTTTTGTGTTTTTCAACCATTTAAAATGTGCCAACCATTCGTAGTTCACGAGTGTAGACAAACAAGTGGCAGGCTGGGTTCGTTCATCACTGACTTAGACCTTGTAATCTCTACTAAAATCTCCCGATAGATTTTAGGAATCAGTAGACTAATTTTTTAAAGATTTAAATTTAGGTGGGTGATGTGTATTGAGGAGGGCACCTTTTGGGATGAGCACTGGGTGTTGTATGGGAACCAATTTGACGATAAATTTCATATATTGAAAAAAAATTTAAATTTAGCTTTAAATTTAAATAATAGTGCGTTTTAATTTCTAAAGATTGACTTCAATAAATGGGATTTAAAAATAGACTTCAAAAAAATAAAATAAAAATAGGCTCCACAAATAACTCATGGATCAAAGAAGAAATCATGAACGAGAATTTTAAAGTACTTACAATTGAATAAAAGAGAACTAAATTTTGATATACCCAGATCATGAAATATTCATGGTGTACATGAGGTAACAACTGCTGTGTTCAGTAGCAGAGGTAACTCTTAGAAACATAACACTGAGTGAAGTTCACAGAAGACCGCATATAAGTTGCCCTTTCACAAAGCTCAGAAACAAGCAAAACTAAGTGATATGTTATCTAGGAACACATATACATCTGTTTAAAACTGATGTGTGGGGCACCTGGGTGGCTCACTTGGTTAAGCATCCGACTCTTGATTTCAGCTCAGGTCATGATCTCATGGTTTGAGGGTTCTAGCCCCATGTTGGGCTCTTCACTGACAGTGTAGAGCCTGCTTGGGATTCTCTCTCTCCCCCTTTCTCTGCCCCCCGCCCTCCCCCCCCCCCCAGAATAAATAAATAAACATTAAAAAGAGAAAACTAGTATGTAAACAAAGGAATGTTATTCACAAAATTCAAGACAGTGGTTTCCTCTGAGGGCAGGAAGGGAGCTAGAACAAGGCTAATGTGGATAAATTGCAATAGTATTGTAAAGTGAGTCACCTTACAGTGTCCCTGCTTCTGCAGGAGGAAAAGATTGTTGAACTGCATACAGCAGGGAGGACATTAATGCAGGGAGTCAGCTATGGCTAGGGACAGTCTGGAAGAGGTGAGGCAGAATGACATAAGAAGGACAAGGCAATTGTCTGATTTGTAGCGCAAGTGATCCAGTTACTGTTCTTTTATTTACCTTGACACAGGTCGGCAGAATGCCTCGTTGCTTATTATCCCTGACCTTTCAATGACTGATGAGCTCTGGAGATAAAACACTCCTTTCTGAGCAGGACCACAGCTACTCTGTTCCTAATTTTAAATGTGAAGCTCATTTTTACAGTAAGATTCATTTCCCCCAGAAATTCTAGTGCTTCTGTACAATTGAGGAAAATTTCATTTTTGAATCTGAGAGATATTTATCAATTTACTAGTAACAACTGAATATTCCTTATTTTTATCTTCTTTATTTTTTTCCTGAATATTCTTTAAAATGCAAAACAGACACCATTTGTTTTATCTTTTTGAGATCATTTTCTGCTTATTCCACGGAACTGGAAATTTGCCATTCAAGAACAACACTTATTTCACTATTTGCAACTTTTCTAGTCAACACTAGGCTTTTTGTTTTTCTACGTGTGTCTAAGTAGATGAGATTCAAAAGGAAAAAAAAAGGTAAAACAACGGTGGGAAAAAGTAATCACCAATTTTAAATGACAGTATCGCCATTAAATGGAATTCTCTCTTATGGTTGAAAGGAGTGAGGTGATAATTAACTACTAACTTTGGTGGACATCAAGATATATAGTTGTTAAGGTGGAGGGAGGGGAAGGAAGGCAAGTTGCAATGCACTATCTAGTATGAATTAATTTGTATTAAAAAAAGAATATAAGACAGAAATATAAGCCAACATTTTTTAATATGAAATTTATTGTCAAATTGGTTTCCACACAACACCCAGTGCTCACCCCAACAGGTGCCCTCCTCAATACCCATCACCCACCCTCCCCTCCCTCCCACCCCCCATCAACCCTCAGTTTGTTCTCAGTTTTTAAGAGTCTCTTATGGTTTGGCTCCCTCCCTCTCTAACTTTTTTTTTCCTTCCCCTCCCCCATGGTCTTCTGTTAAGTTTCTCAGGATCTACATAAGAGTGAAAACATATTAAGCCAACATTTTAACAGTATTTTTATGGGGAGAGAGATGACTGTATAGTTAGAAGTTACTTCCATTCTTTCAGTTAATATCATTCTATAATATTTGAATTTTTAACTATGTACCTACATTATTCTGTGGCAGAGAAAATAACATAGTAATATTTTATTATCTATTGTGAATTTTTGGTGTTTCTGAATGCTTTATTCCTTCTAGAACTCAGCTAGATTTTTAAAATTTTTGTCCCTAGTGCCTAAAATTGTGTTTTTATGGCTTTAAGTTCCTGAGCTATAATAACCCTCAGGCTATTTTACAATTCCCTTTGGCTATGCTCATTGGCATTGCAAACACAGACTCTGTTTCCTTAAGTTGGCACCCAAATTTTTTTCTTCATTGGTAGCAGAATCCCGAGGGAGGGGTAGAAATAAAGCAAAACAAAAGAAAACTCTTATTACAAATTTGGAAGTTTTTAAAAAGCAAATTAGGATCTCTGAACAGCTTTCTCACTCAAATATCCCTGGTGCTCAAGAAAATTCCAACAACCTTACAAATAATTTCCCTGATAACAGCATATAAATCCAAGTTTCAGCAAGGCAAGAGCAAATATATCCCCCAGATTCCACGTCTAATTTCATCACAAAGGACTTGGAACTACGCACATACACACGGAGAAAAGAGAGGAAAACATCCAACATGTACTATAAACGCTTATTGACTTTCCAAATACGCTACAACTTTCCTTTCCTTTAATAGACAATTTTTTTGAATGCAAAGCTTTCCAAGCATTTCTCACACTGTCTTACCATGTTAAGCAGAGCATTTCTGATCTTATTACTCGTAGGTATCATTGTGAGCATTCATGACTCTACTACGCAGGTAGTAAAGGGGGTGTGTAACCCCTTATGCAAAGCTCTTGCAACTAGGCATGGAAATCTAATGAAGGTACTCTTCATACAGGTTATCTGCACCGGATCTTGCCTGGTGCTTATGCCATATATTCATAACACCCCCAGCAGGGTCTGTAATTAACACATTTTTTCTGCAGCAAAACATATTCACACAAATTAGAACTAAGTTCATAAGTAACCTTGTATCACTTCAGATCAAATTTGCTGCCAAACAAGTGTAAGTCAAGTAAGGCTTTGTCAGCAGATGAAATTTGAAAAACAAAGAAATAATTTTTTAAGGAGTCTTTCAACTCAACATTGCAGATAAAGTCTTATGCACCAGAATGGTGGTACCACAAAGCCACTGTATATTGTTCACCTCAATAACTCTCATTTTGAGTACTTGATGTCTGTCCGATTCTTTAAGTCTTTCTGCCCTTACTGTGCAATTGGGAATCCCTCCATCCATGTTGTGGCTGTGATGTCCTCTACTGTCTTCTGCCCTGATAATTTATTACTTTCAATCTTCTGTGACTTAAAACAATGGGCAACCAAATTATTATAATCGTGTATGAAATCACAGTAAGTTTTACATAAGGAGCTCAAAAGTTATATTATGATAAGAGGTGTAAATTTTGCTCGTGTTCTTAATGACACCTATTTCAACAATTTAGAGGCTTTTTTGGTTTGCTAGTGATTATTACTTGTACGCACAATATTTTAGATTGTTATCCTTTAAAAATTAACTCCAACTTCTTGCGCTTTAACAAAAATGTTTCATTTTATAGATGTCACCTACTTACAGGGAATGACATCTTATGAAACCCTATTATTCAAATATATGTCTTTTTCATCATATCAAAGTAAGTTAAGGTTTAAAATTTATTCATTCTTTCACCAAAAAAAAATAGGTTATGACAATAAAATAGTATTTATAAAAGCTTAAAGAACAATTTCAGGGTGACATTTCTTTTTTTTATTTTTTATTTTTTGAGAGAGAGAGAGAGAGAGAGACAGAGAGAGCACAAAAGGAGGAGGGGCAGAGAGACAGGGAGAGAGAGAATCCCAAGCAGGGTCTACACTGTCAGCACAGAGCACGACGTGGGGCTAGAACTCCTGAACTGTGAGATCATGACCTGAGCCAAAGCTGAGAGTCGGATGCTTGACTGACTGAGCCACCCAGGCTCCCCTGAGGGTGACATTTCTAAATAATCACAGTCATCTGTCTTTGCTCAACTTGCAATTTCTTCCATTTTCTGACCCCACCCTATACATTTATCCTCATTTTTTAGTGCCTGGTCAGCCTTTCCAGGCTCTAATATGCAGAGCCCTTTGGCCACACTTATCACTGCAATACATAGGAACCCTGGGGAGGAGCTGGAGGGTCATGAGTGGAAGTCAATGTGGGAATGTCCATGATGCAAGGTGCCAGGAGAAATGTGGCCAAAGCTGGTGAAAGATTAATACCAGATGCTAGGAGAATGAGGTGATGAAAAGAAAAGTGTGGAAAACAGTGAGAACCCACAAACCTAGTCAGGTGACTCAAGCATGAGAACGCATCTTAAGGGCTTCTGACTCATCCTTTCAGCAAAGGTTCAAGCACCTGCCAAGCATAGGGATAGGCCCTGGGGATATAACAAGGAGTACAAAATGGTCCCCACCCTGGAGGGTTTGCAGTATCAGCAATTAAACAGACACACACAGTGACAACCATATGCCATTTTGTAACAGCACAATGTAATATCAAGCACTGTCAGCACAGAGAAATGGATGCCCACCTCCGCTATGCAAAATCCAGCGGGCATCCTAGAGACTTCTATTGTTTCTCACTGACTACCTTCCAACTTCCTCGCTGTTCCTCGAGCACTCTAGCACACCTCCACCACAGTGCCTTAGCACTTGCCATTCCTGTCTCCTGGAATGCTCTCTTTCCAGATAGATACATGGCTCACTATTTCACATCACTGAGGTCTCAGTTCAAATGTACCTCATCAGAAAAGATTTCTCTGACAAGGGCGCCTGGATGGCTCAGTTGGTTAAGTGTCTGACTTCGGCTCAGGTCATGATCTCGGGGTCCGTGAGTTCAAGCCCCATGTGGGGCCCTGTGCTGACAGCTCAGAGCCTGGAACTTGCTTCAGATTCTGTGTCTCCCTCTCTCTGCCCACTCCCCACTCATGCTCTGTCTCTCTCTCTCTCTCTGTCAAAAATAAACATTAAAATTTTTTTTTTAAAGATTTCTCTGACCAATTAGCCTATTTGAAACCTTCTAACTTGTCTCTACTTCCTATCTTCTATTCCACCAACCAATGTTCATGTATTTTCTAAGACAAAAACCTATCATTAATTCAATCATGCATTCAGTCATTCATTTACTCACTTGATCACTTATTTTTACTTAATAACATGTTATGGAAACCCACTGTGTGGATTTATTTCCCTCTAAATTCCTTCAAAGTGCCTTGACTC
Organism: Panthera leo; assembly: GCF_018350215.1. Taxonomy (NCBI): domain Eukaryota; kingdom Metazoa; phylum Chordata; class Mammalia; order Carnivora; family Felidae; genus Panthera; species Panthera leo. The sequence goes on from NC_056685.1 coordinate 48,943,790, forward strand.
CTTTATACTATCCTTATGCCTATGTACATTCTGTATCCATTCCCCCCAGCCCATCCCCCCATTCCTAGCTCCCTTGACAAACTGCTACCTGCTCTTCATAACTCAGCTCAAATTTTCATCATTAATTCATTCAGTTATGCTCAGCACTGGGGAAACAGTAAATAAATACTGCAAATAAAAATCCCTGTTCTAGGCTTCTGGGTGGCTCAGTTAAGTGTTCAACTCTTGATTTTGGCTCAGGTCATGATCTCATGGTTCGCGGGATCAAGCCCTGCATTGGGCTCCATGCTGGGTATGGAGCTACATGCACTTTCCCTTTCTCAAAAATAAATAAATAAATAAATAAAATCCCTCCTCTCACAGAATTTACATAAGGGACACAGACAATAAAGAATTGAACAAGATGATTTCAGACTGTGATAAGTGCTATGAAAAAAGGGCAATGTGAGGCAATTTGGGGGGGGGAGGATTAAGAGAGAAACAGAATGTGCCTGTGTGTGTGCATATGCATGCGTGTGTTACAGGGTACAATGATCTGTACTTGGCACACAGTGGGTTTTCATTAAACGTTATTAAGTAAGTGAGCAAGTGAGTAAATAAGTGAGTGAATATGTGATTGACTTAATAATAGATTTTTGTCTTAGAAAACATGTGAGCATTGGTTGGTGGAATAGAAGGTAGGAAATGGAGCCAACTTAGAAGGCTGGTCTTCTGTAGAGAGAAAAATAATGATGGCCTGAGCTAAGACAGTGGGAATAGAGAAGAGAGACCACATTTGAGACACAAATAGAATTGTCATATGATTGAATATGGAAGAAGTCAATGAAGGAAGAGGATTCTGATATGGGTGTCCAGATGGGTGGTGCCATTGAGTATAAGGTAAAACCAGGTTTGGTGAAAGGAGGCTGTACCAGGGAGATAATCCATTCCATGCTGGACATCTTGGGATTGAAGTCTCTTTGTTATAGGTGGAGACAATTAACATGTAGTTACAAGCATAGAGCTATGAGTGAAGTCAAGACAGAAGACAGGTTTGGAATAGCATGGATGTCTTCACCCTCAGAAAAATGTAGTAGTGTAAGAAGACAAAATTTAAGGATAATTTAAGATGTCAAGAGGTAGAGAGAGGCAAAGAAGTCTCCACTGAACACAGAGAAACAGGTAATAGGGTGAAAGAAGACAATTAGAAGATGAACCCATGGGAAGTAAGGAAAGAGTGAGGGATGCAAGGATGCTTAGAGAGATTGGTGAACAGAAATAGTCCAAAGGTATGAAGAAAGGTAATGATAAGCTAAGAACTCAAATTTATTTTATTAAGGGATTATAACACGCCAGAGACCATTTTTAGCAGTTTGCATGGCTGGATACATTCAGTTCTTACAACTCTTTTGAGATTATTATTATTCTTCCCACTCTATAGATGAGAAAATGAGGCAGAGAGAGGTGAACTTGCAGCCCAGGTTTCCACAGGAAGCAAACGACAAAGGCAAGATGCAGAGTCCAGCCATAGTACTCCACGGCCCACGTTTGCACAGATGGATGAGTGTGCTTCATGAGCGCCCTTTGCGATGGCAGTTTCAGCGGAGTGGCAGCTCTGTGGCCTGGGGAGGTGAAAGGAAGATGAGAAAGTCAAGAGAGCAAATGTAGACAGACTGCTGTTTGCAAGAAGCTTAGCTAGGAAGAGGGGTAGAGTAATAGCTGGAAGGGAACACAGGAGTGGGAGAAGCTGTTTTGTGTTTAATGAGCAAGTGTAGAGCATGTGGTCTGATAGATTCTGTTTACATCGCACTCTAGAATTGCTAGAACCAAAATGAGGGGGTTGGATGAAAAGATATGCACGTTACTTCCAGCCCTGATTCTACTATTCCACAACTTGGAAATTCTCTCTCGGTGCAGCCAGATGGACCATTTCACTCCATAAAATTAGTTGGAAAATAATTTCATACACTTTGAAAGATGAATTTAAATAGAAATAAGTGCCTGTGTATTCTAGTTTCCTTATAATTCATGAGCTTTTCATATTTTTCCATCCTGGTCTGTGACACTTTTTGTCCTTAGGAGAGACCTGAAGTTTTTGCTGTCTTCTGACAAGTTTTTGTTTTCTTTTTCTAAGCTTAGGAAAAAAGGAGTCATAGTATTCTGGGTTCATGTTATTTTCCTCATTGCCTTTCATTTGTGCTCTGCCCTTCCTTCCACAGGAAAAAAATTAAAGCACAGGAAGTTATAGAAAAGCCCTATTGTTTCTTTCACCATATGTCCTATGCCCTATCTAATGTAATCATTAGTGTTGTTTCCTGCCATTCTCTCTCTACTAAATCCCTTGAAACACCTCAGCTTTGAGCCCTTCTATCTTTTGCTTCTGCTAAACTTTTTTCGAAAACATTATTTATTTATTTTGAGAGAAAGAGAGAGAGAAAGCACACGCAAGTGGGGGAGGGGCGGAGAGTGGGAGGAGAATCCCAAACAGGCTCCCCCTGGTCAGTGCAGATCCCAATGTGAGGCTGGAACTCTCAAACTGTGAGATCATGACCTGAGCCGAAGTCTGCCGCTTAACTGACTGAGCCACCCAGGTGCCCCTCTTATGCTAAACTTTTCCTTCTACGAGCAACTGCAATGGACACATACCAATTCCAAATCGATTCCAAAGCACTTCATTTGGTTTCTATGTTCATTTGCACAAAGCCCTTTCTCGGCACACATCCTTCAATTACACATATTCCTATCTTTTTCTTACCTTGGCACAACCTTTCTATATCCAGTTGCTCATTTTCCTATTCACACAATGTCCGTTTTCAATTATCCACCAGTAGGACTATAAGATGGGGGAGAGACTGGCTGTAAAATATATAGAACTCACTTCTTTTCTGGCTCTCTGATGTGTTTTCACACTTACCAAAATTAGGATATACCCACTTTTGGAAAATCACAACACTTCATACAAAGTAAAGCTATACTTGGAAAACATGTCTCAAAAGGAATTAGAAAGCTGTCCACTTAGCAAATCTTTGCTCCTTCCTCATTTCTATTCTGGGCAGCCCTCCATACAATGGATGAATAGCATTATCTCCTAGACAAATGCAAATAATCTTCATAGAGAGATCTTTATTTTCCTCTCTAAAACATGATATCGTTCTAGCTCACAATTCCCTGGAGCAAGGTGATAATTAAAGTGTTTCAGGTTCAAAGGCGTTCCTGATGAGCTAGCTTCAGACAGGACGGAGGATAAACAGAAACGGCAATGATATCATAAGTGAATCAGGTTGTAATGTTAATAAGACGTTGAAGATAAGAAGTGTCTGTCTAGTATCAATAATTGACTCTATTCACATTTTCCCTGACACATGTGAATCCAAATCCCATCGTTCACAACAGTAGTTATTTTGGCAGGTAAACGCACCTAGCGAAGATGAACGGAGCTCATACAAAGAACCTCCGTCAGTACTATAAGCCTGTTCCGTGATAGCACCTCATTATAAAGAGACCTAAAACATTTTGTGACAGCAGGCAATACTTCCCTAGATATAGCAGAAATCTTTGCAGCTCTGAATCCAAATAATGATTCGCACTCTTTATCTTTACAGGATGTGCCTTTGTAACTACAAAAGATTTTAGAATAGTCAGCAATGATCTGGGGCAACCCAAGTCCTTTTTTCTACAGTAAGCAACATTTTCAAGTGGATGATTCTAAACCAATTTAATCGGCTTCATCAGGCAAGTGTTCCTTCATTTTACTCTTGGTAAAAATTATTTTTACATTATTTGATACAATAAGTAATTCCTTCATTCTATTTTTCCTTATTTTTGATTCTTCTTATTTAAAAAAAAAAAGAAGGGGCACCTGGGTGGCTCGGTCGGTTGAGTGTCCGACTTCGGCTCACGTCATGATCTCACAGTCTGTGAGTTCAAGCCCCACGTCGGGCTCTGTGCTGACAGCTCAGAGCCTGGAGCCTGTTTCAGATTCTGTGTCTCCCTCTCTCTGTGACCCTCCCCCGTTCATGCTCTGTCTCTCTCTGTCTCAAAAATAAATAAAAACGTTTAAAAAAAATTTTTTAATAAAATAAAATAAAATAAAATAAAAGAAGCAGCAGAAACCAGGTTGTTGAACCAGAAAAATGTTACACTGGCTAGGAATATGGGCCTTTTGAGGTTAAAACAATTAAGTGGCAAATACAATGCAGATGCTTTTTGTCTATTAAAATTTTATGTCCATGTTTAAAAGGCTAAAAAATAAAAAACTTAGAATATGTGATTTACGCCATCCAATAGTGAGAATTCATCTCAATGTGAGATTCATCTGTGAAAGGAAAAATTTCCCCTACGTGAGTTTTTGCATGGATCCATTTCCTATATTCCTGGGACACAACAGTTCCTGACTTTTTGACAAGACCCACCTCTTAGAGCTTCGATACTCTTTCCTAATGGTCATTGGGAGGAAGCTTCTCTTTGCTTTCTCTGGGGGAAAAGGCCAGCACACTCTCCTGCCGCTATTCCCTAGTGACCTACTGTCCCTCCCCACTTTTAGCTCCTAAGGGTTCTGCCAATTGGTTTTAATCCAATTCAACTTTTTAACTACGGGCTTAGAAAGGCAACTTAGATTTTTATAACATTTCTCTTGCTTTATAAAACATAAGATAAAAAGATTATTATAAAATACTGACTTGCAAACACCTAAATGGCCTTGGCTATGCTTTCATTGGCAGAGTTTAGGAAAGTGCTGTGGTACCAAGACCTTTTAAGAGATAGAATCTTATTTCTGAAATGGATTTGGACAATATGCAATACATGTAAGAAAGTTGTGTTTTCCCGCTGCAGTGGAAAACATGTGTTTTGCTCATGGATTTGACTCTACTTGCCAGAATAACTTTCCAGATGTTTTAAAAGCTCTAAACAACTGCAGACTTTCTGATCTGCTCTGGTTCAAAAATTGATTTACAAAGAAAACATGTGGGTCTGTGACATGAATGAAAACAAAAATATTCCTCTTAACCACTCTATAATACCCAAATATTTTAGATATGGCCTTAGATTAAAAGCATTTTATAGATTTTTTTTTTCCTAAGACATGTATACAGGCATTTATACACATAATCTCTTGGAAGGGATTATAGTCTGAATAGAAAATTGTTCCCATTTTTCTCAATGCAACTAATTGTTACTGCTAGACTATGCCCTTTTGTCGTTTCTGCAGCTTTTTGTTGACTTTCAGTAAATGATATCCTGGTAAGATGTAAGTATGCCCAGCACACATTGATCTGTCTTCCTTTATGGGCTCCTAAAATGCATGAAAAGTATTTTATATTACATACTATTCATTCTTCTTCAGTTTTTACCCTGGCTATTTCTTTCTAGTTAGCCTCCAGCTATGTTTTGTTAGTGTTGTTGTTTGTTTGTTTAGTATTTGCATAATTTAAAGAGACTATTTGTATCTCATTCTTTCATGATCAACTGTCAACCAATACTTCTTTTTCCTGCCTCATTATACCTACAGACTTCACTCTGTGCTATTTTTCCTAACCTTGTTTGGATCTAAATCCCTTATGTTTTAGTTTCATTTATGTGAACTACTCAACTTTCCCTTTCCCTCTGTACAAAGTCCTCCAGGAAATCATATTCTCATGTCCACTACAATTCAGAAATACAAGTGTTTTAAAAGGAAATTCCAAATAAAACAGAACAAATCTATTGTGTATTAAAATTTAGTGTGGAGTGTGCTTGAGATTCTCTCTCTCCCTCTGTCCCTCTCCTCCTCTTCCACTTTCTCTCTGGGGACCCTGGGTGGCTCAGTCAGTTGAGCATCCTACTCTTGATATAGGCTCCAGTAATGATGCTAGGGTTGTGGGTTCAAGCCCCACATTGGGCTCCACTCCAAGGGTGGAGACTGCTTGGGATTCTCTCTCTCCCTCTGCCCCTCTCCCCTGCTCACACTCTAAACAAACAAACAAGTAATAAAATAAAATTCAGTATGTATTTTCCTTTATAAATATTTACCAAACTTTTATATGTTTCTTTATTTCATGTTATACACAAGTTTCCAAACATCAAGAATCTGTTTTCAGTATCTTTTTAAACACTAGTCAGTCATTTCTAATTAAAACTTTTTATATTCATCCCCTAGATGTAGGCTTTATCTTGTTCACCTATATATGACTACTGCCTAAAGCAGAACAGCACAGCTGGTAAGCAATAAAGTACCATTGATTAAATAAATCTCACACTTCTGGAGGGGAAATGGGGGAGGCATTATGTCTAGAGCACTTTGCTAAGTAATTTTACATATATATGTGTATATACACACACACACACATAAAGCACACACATAAAACACACACACACACACACACACACACACACACACACACACACACACATTTCATGTAATCTTCTCAAAGTCCTGTGAAGGAAGTATTATTATCCCCATTTTACAAATGAGGAAACAAACTCAGGGAGAGAGGGAAGTAATTTATCCAAATTTATACAGGTAGAAAGTTGCAAATTATTAAGCTCCAAACACAGGCTCTTTGAGTAACATAAAAGAGAAACATGATCCATACAAATTGCATTCTTTCCTATTTCCCTCTATTGTGGCTGGTCCTAAGGAAAACTTAAAAAATAGAATCGATCTTCAATTCTTTTCTTTCTCCTCAAGACCTAAGTTTTGGTGCCCCAACTTTTTGCTTTATCCATCCCAACCAACCCCCAAAAGCTTCTGCTATGGACATTTCCTCCATCATTGTGAGTCTATGTGCCTTGATCTGGTTCTCCAGCTATCCTCAGCCTTACTAACATCCAATTACCCACCTTTCATCAAACCCTGTATCTCATTGCTTCATACTACTTGCAGTTTTGAGATTGAAAACTTGCTTATTAGGTAACCATTCCTCCCTAATGTTGAAAGCTACAAGTGTCTAGAATTATATGGTCGTGATTTTATGGCCTACATGTCACTGCCCATTGTAATCAAAAGAAGTAAACTTAAATTAGGCTGTATGGAGTTAAACAGTACTACTATTAAACAGTAGTGAAGCATTCAGTTATTTCACTCAAAAATAAAGGCTGGGGGTATCTGGGTGGCTCAGTAAGTTAAGCATCCCACTCTTGGTTTCAGATCAGGTCATGATCTTACGGTTCCTGGGATGGAGCCCCAGGTCAGGCTCTGTGCTCATAGTGCAGAGCCTGCTTGGGATTCTCTCTCTCCCCCTCTCTCTGTCCCTCCCCAATCACACTCTCTCTCTCCCTCTCTAAATAAATAAACATTAAAAAATCATAAAATAAAGTCTGGAGGTAGGCAGTTCAAAGCCAGGGGAAGAGTTTCAATATCATAAAAGACACAGGTTCTTCCCATATTTCCCATCTGCCAATCATGTGATTGCACAATGGTTAGAGATTCTTCTTCAGTATTGTGCAGTCACACAAAAGTTGCAAAAGAAGTAAGAAAGGAGGTATTCTCCTTAAGGCATCTCTCTGTTACAAGGGAGGAAATCATTTCCAAATAGCCCCTACTAGCCTCTCCCATGTCTCTTTGGCTTGACTTGGTTCACCTGCCCACACCTAAGGCAATAAATGATGAAGGACAACAGGGCTGCCATGATGTAGTAACCCCTACAGGTACTGCTTCCTCACTATCTCCCAAGACCTCAGTTTAAATACACAATATGTTTGCACGGATAATAGAATTTCCATTACTGCTTTTAACAGAATCATTATAATAGTTTCCTATTTGCCAACCATGGCCACAGTCTTGTATCACAAATGTACATTAGTTTTATTTTAGTAGCAAGAAACAATAAGTATTATATGAGTGGAAATAGTGACTAAGTAAGGTAAAGTTTTATTTAATTCCTTTGTCATTTGGTCCAATCTGTGACCGTAAAATTTTGCTGAGGGGGTCCCTACTAGCAACTAGATAATGAAAACTGGCCCATGTGACATTAGAATAGTGTCAGAGAAAAGGGCATGGCTAGCATATTTGAAAATATTGTATCTGTCAGTGTAGTACCTGTTTGAATTTATTGTGTTAATTTCCTATGCTTCTTATATTTACCCAGAGTTCCAACTTTCCAATGTTAGTCCAGACATTGAAGTGGTAACTCTATGTGTAGTGTCTATGTGTAGAATGAAAGAACCATTCCAACCATTAAAATAATATACACAAAAACTTTGTTTTAACGTCATGTAACTTTAAAACTTCAATATAAATATTTTATTTAAGGATCCTTCTTCATTTATACTGTGATAGTTTCAAGACTATATTCCAGTCTTCCATTACTGCATAACAAACCACTCAAAACTCAGTGACTTAAAACAAAATAATCATTTATTTTGCTCATGAGTTTGCAATATTTGGGCTGGTCTTTGTTGGAAAGGCATGTTTTGTTCACCCCAGCGTCAGCTGAGACAACTTGACCAGGGCAAAATCTACTTCCACGATGGTTCGTTTACACAGCTAGCAAGTGCCTAGCTTAGCTGCAACTCAGCTGAGGCTGTTGGATGGGTGTGCAGTGGGTCCTCTACACATGAGCTTCTCTGCATGAGCCTCGCCATAGGACTGCTTGGGCTTCCTCATGGCATGGCAAATGGATTCCAGAAGCTAATATTTCACAAGGAAGTTGAAACTGTAAGGATCTTAAGGCTTAGGCTCAGAAACTGTGACATTATCACTTCTGCTGTATTCTATTAGCCGCACAAACCCTACCCAGACTTAAAGCAAGTGAACATAAATTCCTCCTTGTTGATGAGAGGAGTGCTCCTCCCTGACAAAAAAAGAAAAAAAGGAAAAAATATTTTTTTAATATTTAATCTCTATAGGCTAGAAGGAGAATTTGGTTCTGTTTTCAAGGTTCATTCCTATGGAAATTCCCTATTCTTTATAATACAGTACAACCAAACCCAGTTTTGTAAATAAAAACCACAGTGAAAATATAGCACAGTTTAAGGATAGAAACTACCATAATTTTTGGCATTAAAAATGGTCTCTCCGCTTTAACTGGTAACATCAACATTATCTGTCATCCAAAATTAAATTGTGTACTTTATATTTTAGAAATTATACTAATGCTATGTATTATTTTAGATAGCTATTTGGGGTTTTCACTATTAAAGAGTCATAACTTGATTTTTCTTGAGGTATTTGGAAACATTTGCTCATTTGGAACTGAGATTAACAACAATTTCTACTTACAGAGCCCCAATTTTCTTCTAAGTCTTTTTTTGTGATATCATCTTTACCCTTAAAACATATACTGGGAAAGTTATTTTTATCACGTGTTTTAGACAACAAAACCAAAGCCTAGCTATGTGAATTAATTTTTTTCAAGATTACTAAAAATTTTAGCAACAGAATCAGGACTCAACTTTAATGTCCAACCAATGCTTTTCTCTAAGAAAATTGGTCAAATTTTCACCATGAAGCAATACTCGTAATTATGACTAAAAAAAATGGTCTTTGCTTATACTTCTTTATTTTAATTAAACAATTCTTAATTGGGTAAGGTATATCTTCTCTTAAAATGCAACATTCTAATTATATACTCTAGGGGCGCCTGGGTGGCTCAGTCGGTTGAGCGCCGACTTCGGCTCAGGTCACGATCTCGCGGTCCGTTAGTTCGAGCCCCGCATCAGGCCCCTGTGCTGACAGCTCAGAGCCCGGAGTCTGTTTCAGATTCTGTGTCTCCCTCTCTCTGACCCTTCCCTGTTCATGCTCTGTCTCTCTCTGTCTCAAAAATAAATAAACGTTAAAAAAAAATTATATACTCTGTTAGGTGTTCTAAAATTGTATTTTTTGAGAGGGAGAGAGAGCATGTGCGTGCACATGCATGCGAGTGGGGGAGGGGCAGAGGGAGAGGGAGGAAAAGATCTTAAGCAGGCTCCATGCCTAATGGGGAGCCCAATGCATGGCTCAATCTCACGACCATGAGATCATGACCTGAGCCCAAATCAAGAGTCAGTTGCCTAACTGACTAAGCCACCCAGGTGTCCCTCTAAAATTGTATTTTAATATGTAGTTATAAGAAAGTGAACCAGAATGGGAAATTTTTCTATATAGAGTTATGTGGAACATAGCAGGTAACTTCTGATGATAAATAAATCTAAAGTATTATTCTATAATGAGAGAATAGTATTAACTCAAGATAGGGCACACTGAAGTAGTTTTCAGTTAACTTTTTACTTTTACGAGGATGATATAGTTGGACTTTATAGAAATTGAAAGATTTCATCATACAGTAAATGACAAATATTACAGGTTTTTCTTCTATTTATTATTTTTCTGCTGAAGAAAATGCCTTTTTTTATTTGTGAGAAAACTCTATGTTCTCTGGTTTTACAGGCATCATTAACATTGTTTGTCAGTTATTGTTTAACAACAATGTGCAAGGTTAGGCATGAGCAGTCAAAGCAATAAAGTGAGAGACTAAAAAAGCGAGTAGGTATTTGCACTGGTAGTGTTTTTCCTTCCAAGGATACGCTATTCAGAGTTTCTAGTACTATTAGTCAGAGGACCACTTCCTCCTTGAACATTTTGATGATAGTGCTCCCCCCACTCCAGGCTCTCTCGCTTCTTCTCAGTCTCCGATGGTCTTGTGTCCTCTTTCTCCCCAAAGAGCATTGGTATCTTCACAGTTCTGCTCCTGGTCCGCTTCTATTATAATTCTACCTTTCCTGGTCACAGCTCCCAATATTTATATGTCTAGCCCAAACTTCTCCACTGAATTCCACACCTATAAGCCAACATTTCCATCTATGCATTTTACAGGAATCTCAGCCCCAAATCAGAATCATCATCCTTCTCCCTAAATAATTCAGTTTCTCCCCTTCACCCACACCCATTAGCTCAGTAGGTTCTTAGGTTAATTCCCTCTTAAAACACCCTCAATTTGCCAGATCATCATCATTAGTACTAACATATATCAGGCCCTTATTTCTTTCCTTGGTCATTACAAAGGTCTCCATGTAGGTCAAACGACTTCCGAAGGAAACTGGAAGCCATCCTACAAACTGCTGCCCGACTGACTATCCCTAAAATACAAATAAGATCATGTGACTATCATACTTAAAATATCCAATCTTAAATATCATACTTAATATATCATACTTAAATACTTAAATACTTAAGTATATATATCATACTTAAATATGATATATATAATATATCATACTTAAATACTTAAATATCATATATATATCATACTTAAATATGATATATATAATATATCATACTTAAATACTTAAATATCATATATATAATATATCATACTTAAATACTTAAATATCATACTTAATATCATACTTAAAATATCCATACTTAAAATAGTCCAGTCTCTATAATCCAATACAGTAAATCCTCCATGATATAGCCCTTGTCTTCTTCTCTGTTATCTTCTTCCTCTGCTGATTTCCCAAACTATTCCATTTCCTGAAAGAGCCCTCATGCTGTTTCATGCCTCCATGCTTTTCTGTGCACCACTTCATGTGAGTGCACATGTACACACACACACACACACACACACACACACACACACCGCTCCTAAGCAGAATGCCTTCCCTCTCTTCATACGTATACAGAGTGACTCTGTTTGCCAAGACGTAGTGTAAACATGGCCTTACCTTTGAAGCTTTCCCTTACCCCTCCTTCTCTGTTGCAGGTGATTTATTACTAAATGCATTGTGTTCGCAATTTTGCCTAAACCACATGTAACTTCTATTATTACACTTACAAAATTGTATTTCAATTACCTTTTGCATATCCATCTTCTGCAGAAAAGCATGAGTTCTTTTAAGAGTGGGAGCCATGGCTTGTTACCAGTAGCATCTAGTTGCAGGACCTCCACAAAATCTGTTAAGCTGTGTAGTATGAATGGAAAATGTAAAGATAAACTGCACTAAATGTGGAATGCTTACTAATTTCTGAAATTATGTTGAGGGAGTAAGAACTACATTCTACTTAAAGAGAGAAAAGGCATAAAAACCAGATATCCAGAAGAAGTAACACTTTGAAATCTAGTCACAACAAAAAAATCAGTCTGTCAGATTTTAACAAGTGGTATCAGATACTTTTCTATGCAACAAAGCCAGAATTTAGAAGCATACATGATTAGGGGCGCCTGAGTGGCTCAGTCGGTTAAGCATCCGACTTCAGCTCAGGTCATGATCTCAGGGTTCGTGGGTTCAAGCCTCGCATCAGGTTCTGTGCTGACAGCTCAGAGCCTGGAGCCTGCTTCAGATTCTGTGTCTCCTTCTCTCTCTGCCCCTCCCCTGCTCACGCTCTGCCTTTCGCTGACTCTCAAAAATAAATCAATGTAAAAAAAAAAATTTGTAGAAGCATACATGATTAGAAAAAAGCAAATGAAAATAATTGATATTCCAAACAATTGTAGAGGCAGAAAGGACTGAAAATTGTTACTGTAGTATAAACACTTTGATATTAGGAAGATGATAATACAGAACAATGTGAAAACAATCAGGAGGAAATGAAGAATCATAAAGAATAATAAATCAAAATAATAATATCTACTATTTATTTCTTATTACGTGCCAGACACTGTTCTAGAACTTAACATATCTTATCTCATTTTATCCTCACAACCATCTTGGATATAGACATTACTATTTATGCCTGAAGAACCTCTGTCTTGGAGAGGTTAAGAAACTTAAAGTATCAAAGTCACATAGTATAGTGATGGAGCCATGCCTTAAAATCTGACTTGAAAGCCAAGTTCATATCTTAACTGCACTAATACAGAATGATTTTTTTAAACTTTTATTAATGTTTATTTATTTTTGACAGAGAGAGAGCACGAGCACAAGTGGGGGAAGGGCAGAGAGAGAGGGAGACAGAGAATCCAAAGCAGGCTCCAGGCTCCAGGCTCCAGCACAGAGCCCAATGTGGGGCTCTAACCCATGAACCGTGAGATCATGACCTGAGCTGCAAGTGGGATGCCCAACCGACTGAGCCACCCAGGCGCCCCAAAACAGAGAATTCTTTACCCGTGTTTGACCATGTTTCTCTAGTCCCACAGTGGGGAGAAATTAGGAATCATATCAGAACCAAATTTCCTTTAATCATAGTAGTTGGATTCGATTACATTTTGTGCTCATGGTCTGAGATCATGACTGCAACACTGGCGAATGGTGTTTTCCCTAAAGGGCATATATGTTTGCCATGTCAATCGTCTATCCACTAAGTAAAATCCCATGTGCACAACTAAAGAATCAGACGGTAGGTGATGGCTTGAGGTGGGAGAAGAAGTTTCCTATTTCTCACACTAGAAAGCAGATTTTTGCCTCCCAACAAAGGAGATATATGAAATGATTTTAGTGGACATTGATGAGCTGATCCTGGCACATAGATTTAGTCAAGGTGTCTGCCTGACCAGAGGGTGGGACAAGAATAGGGATTTGTACAGAAGTTGTACTTAATTGTTAGATTTGCAAAAGCAGTGAAGAGCAGGCAGCCGTGCCCGGCAAGGCAGATATTTCATGAGGGGGGCGATGAGAGCTTCCCTGTGGACAGCAACTAGAGAAAGCTGGGCTAAACCTGTGAATAAACGGCTGTGTGTACCAAGAATAGCAGCTGCCACACAGGCAACAGTTTATAAATGTTTGTCATTACGGTCAACATAACTTGATTACTGATAGTAGCTATGATCTTATTTTTAGCCCTAAGCTGTTGAGGTCTAGACCTTTAAATCTCATTAATCACATTAATGCCCAGCTTTAAGACCTTTAGTACCTCCCTGCTGTCTTCAGAAGGAAGCTCAAATTCCTTAGCATGGCACACACAAGGCAATTTATGAACAGCCGTATTGCTAAGGTCCTATCCTACCAGCCTTCTGCCACCACATACAGGCCCGCAAGCTCAAATATACTGACTTATGAACATTTCTCCAAATGTGTTGTTCTCTCTTTTGCCTGTGGACATGTGTTCCTGTTGCTGTGTGTAATACACTTCTGCAAACCCCTCACCTGGTTGTGTCTGTGAAATCCATTCTTTGGGGCAGGGCTCAAGAATTGCCTTTTTTAAGAAAACTTGCATGACTAGAGTTCAGTTTAGGTACCTAGCTTACACTATTCTCCCTTAAAACCCTGCAGAGACTTATACTTTAGTCTTTACCACCCTGCCTTGTTAGGATGTTTATTTATCTGCTTCCTTTTTAAACCACGTGCTCCTGGAATGCCTGGCCTATGTAGGTAGGATTCAGTAATATTTGGTGAGTGAACAAATGGCCAGAAATCCTCTCAGTCACGTATAGTCGTGACTGCTCTAGCCCCAGGAGATTTGCATGTGCCCTTTCTTCTTTGAAAATCATTTAGGCTGGAGGCTGGTTCTTCCTTTAATTTGCAAAGAAGTTTGACCAAGATTGAAATTAGTGAGAAGGGCAGAAAAGGACTTAAGAAGGAAAAGTTGACAGTATTTTCTTTTCCTTCCTTAGTTATATTCATGGAAGTTATGACTGCTTTTTTCACATATTATATGAATTAAGTTGATGATACTTAGAACATGCCCAAATGTTTATAATATGGATATATTACTTATTGCTTCCAAGATGGCTGCTGAAGGAGGTCTATCTTTTTATGTGCTCACTAATAGATTTTCTCATAATGAGCACTTTTGTTTTTTTTAATATAGATTTTTAATTTTTTTTTTAACATTTATTCATTTTTGAGAGATGGAGAGAGACAGAGCATGAGGGGGAGGGGCAGAGAGAGTGGGAGCCACAGAATCCAAAGTAGGCTCCAGGCTCTGAGCTGTCATCCCAGAGCCCTACGCAGGGCTCGAACTCATGAACCATGAGATCATGACCCAAGCTGAAGTCGGACGCTTAACCAACTGAACCATCCAGGCACCCCTCACAATGAACACTTTCTAATACTCTTTTCTCACTGTGAATAATAATAATAGTAACAATAATAATAATAAAGATGTACTTTTCCCTTAGACAAATTTCAGTATTTGAAATGAATGAGAGTACTTCGGGAAACAAAGATGATTAATTCTCCCGGTCCATACCAACTATGATTTCACAACTCTTTTTTTAAATTTTTATTTATTTTTGAGAGAGAGAGAGAGAGAGAGAGAGAGTGCACAACTGGGGGAGGGGCAGAGAGAGAGGGAGACAGAATCCGCAGGCTCCAGGCTCTGAGCTGTCAGCACAGAGCCCGATGTGGGGCTGGAAGTCACGGACCAGGAGATGATGACCTGAGCCAAAACCAAGAGTGGGACGCTTAACACACCGAGCCACCCAGGTGCCCCTCACAGCTCTTTTAAATAAGTCTTTCACCACCATGTCATTTTCTGGCACTCTTATCCTATTAAAGGAGTAGAAGAATGTATTGCTCTGATCCTTGACATAATCATCAACTTTCATCAAACTTTGAAATGAACTTGAATTACAACAGTCAGTAACAAAGATCAACATTTGCTTTTCAATTTAATGTATTCTTACCAAACAGGTTGTTTTACTAGAAGTTTCTGTCCCAGATTTTATGATCTATTTTAAATTATCACGGAAGAGCACCCACTAGCCTCTGTCTCACTGTGTTCCAATTCTATTTTGTTTGTATTCTATTGCATAAAAATGGATCTAGATATTGACTCATCAATCATGTTGAATCCTTATATACCCCTTTCTTCTAATTGTGAAATGGAGGTTTTATATTTTGATATAATTACATTAACATCGATTAACAGCTTTTCTCTCTACTGCTGATTGAACATTGTTCTTGCTTTATGTTCTGAAAAAACATTTAAAGCATTCTTCTGTTTTTCAACATTCACCCAATTCAACATTAACAAGCTTCAGATGGCATCAGCCTCCATATCAAGATTTAATTTGCAAGGATTAGTTAAAATTTTTTTGAGTTAAAAAAATTTTGTACATTCAAGAAAGCAGAGAAATAATAAACACATGGAAAGATATTCAATATCATTAGCCACCAGGGGAATGCAAATCAGAAACACAGGGAGGCTCCAGTCCACACTCAATAGAATGGCTGTAATTAAAAATAAAGACAACAGCAAATGTTGGCAAGGATGTGAAGGACCCTCACACATTATTCGCAGGAAGGTACAATGATGCAGTTGTTCTGGAAAGCAGTTTGGCAGGTCCTCAGAATGTTGCATATAGAGTGAGCATATGACCTAGCCATTCCATTCCTAGATCATGTGAATACATGTCCACATAAGAACTTGCCCACAAATGTTCATGACAGCATTACTCACAGTGATCAAAAAGTGGAAACAATACAAATGTCCACCAACAGATGAATGAATACACAAAATATGATATGCTCAAACAGTGGAATATTATTTGGCCACAAAGAGAAATGAAGTACTGGTATATGCCACATCCATCTATGTTGTAGTAGGAGATTCATGCTTGTCTTGGGCAATGGAGGGCTTGGAGGAAGTGAGGAGTGACTGCTAACGAGTGCACAGTTTCATTTTGGAGTGATGAAAATATTCTAGAATTGATAACAGTTATAATTGCATAACTTTCTGAATATACTAAAAAAAATCATTGAATAGTTTCAATTGGTAGATGTGTATGGTATTTGAATTATATTTCAGTAAAACTGTTAGAGGGCTCCCGGGTAGCTCGGTGGGTTGGGCGTCTGACTCAGGCTCAGGTCATGATCTCGCGGTCCGTGAGCTCCAGCCCACGTCCGGCTCTGTGCTGATAACTTGGAGCCTCGAGCCTGCTTCAGATTCTGTCTCCCTCTCTCTCTGCCATTCCCCTGCCCATGCTCTGTCTCTCTCACAGATAAATAAAAACATTAAAAAAAACTGTTAGAAAATATATAGGATGAAAAAACCCTTCATATTACACACATATGTAGTAGGCCCATAAACACACCTTCAAGATTTCAAAATATGTTGTTTGGCCACTTATGCACCAATATTTTTCTAAGAAACAAAAAAGGTTACAACATAAGTTGAAATCCCTGATCTTCACATTTGCCACCTTGCCTAGAAATAATCACTGTCCTCAAGTTTGTGTGCATCATTCCCACGCGTATTTGATTCTTTTACTATTTACGTATAGATCCATTAATAAAATATCTATCTGTTTTGAATAGTTTGGACGTTTTATGTAAATGTATAATAAAACAACTTACAAAGCCTGCTTTTTTACACTTAGCATGGTGTTTAAAATGTAGAACTGTATCTATGTGTACATATGTAGACTTAGTTCATCCACTTAAATTCTGTATAGTCTTCCACTGTGTTAAAATAGCGCAATTAATTTATCCATCGTTCTAGTGATGAAAAGTCAAGTTATTTCCAAACTTTTACTACTATAAAAAATACTGGAACAAACATTCCTTGAACATGCTTCTACGGGCATGTTTATAAATGTTTATCTAGAAATATATATTTGATGTTGAAATTTTCTGGGTTAAGGGTTATGATCACTTTAAATAAAGTCAAGGTTAATTTCCAAAGCATTTGTACCAATTTTCATCCTTGCCGACAGAATTTGAGACTAATTCCTTCCACCACGATCATCACTCGGTATTATCAATCATTTCAAGTTTTTGCCAGTGTGATGGTGGTAAAATAATGTCTTACTGTATTTTAATTTTTTTCTTGATTTTGGGTGTGATTGAACATCTCTGTGTTTATCACCTTTTGGATGTTGTTTCTAAATTTTTGCCCTATCCATTGCATATTTTTTATGGGGCTATTTATCTTATTTTTACTGATTTGCAGGGACTCTTCATGTATTCTGGATTATAATTCTCTATTACTCAGATCTATTTTAAAAACTTCCCCAATTTTGGTTTGCATTTTAAGTTTTTAAATAATGTCTTTGTCAATGCAGTTTTTAAATTTTTATGTCATTAAATTTAATAATCCATTTCCTTACAGCTGGTGCTTTTAGGGACATGACTATATTCTGCTATATTTTTTTTAATATTTTAAGATTTCACTTGACATATATGAATCATAAGCATCTGAAATTTATTTTTTGTGTTGTGTGAAGTAGAGAGATATTTTTCTCTCTTCCTTTAAAGGCCACTTATCTCAGAACCTTTTTATTCCTTCTTAAGAACTATTATACCCTCTGTTCCCTATATAGATTTTTGTCTATTTCTGGATTATTGATTCTTTACCTTTGGTCTATTTATCTTTTCTTGTGTTGATACAATGCCATTTTAATTACTATACCATAGAGGTCTTGCTGTCTTACTACTTATTCTTGTACCCTACCAGCATTACTTTGACCAATCACCTAATAAACTTATAAAGCAAAATATTGGGGGAAATAAATTTCTCAAAATGATAAGATGTTGGCATTGGTTCTGCAATGTTGTTTGGAATATTTCACAATGGTACCTGTTAGTGATATATGCAACTATCTAGAAATGTTTTGACTCATGGCCAACTGCTCTGGACTTTGAATATTGTATCTACTATGGAGAAGGATTTTCACCTGAACTTGCATAGAACTCCATTAAAACACTGGGTCTATGAGAAATACATTAGAGCCTTGTTTTTAGTTTTTTACATATAATATAAAACTGTGCATGGGAAAATTATTTCAAAGGCAAAATAACTAAATTCTGGAAGTGTAAGACATATTAATCATAATATGAATTTTTATGGTGCATCACAAACATCCATATACACTTTATATGAGGTGTTACTGCAAAAACTGATTGAATAACTGAAATATACAAATAGAAAAATTAAGAACATGGAAAAGGTCTTACCATAGCAACAGTTGGCAGTAGTCAAATAGCAATTTTTCTAATACTGATAAAAATTCTCAATAAAGGCCGTTGGGAAATTTCATTTGCATATAACATTAATTAAAACTCAATGTTTTTCTGGGGCGCCTGGGTGGCTCAGTCAGTTAAGCGTCCGACTTCAACTCAGGTCATGATCTCACAGTTTGTGGGTTTGACCCCGCATCGAGCTCTGTGCTGACAGCTCAGAGCCTGGAGCCTGCTTCGGATTCCGTGTCTCCCTCTCTCTCTGCCCCTCCCCTGTTCATTCTCTGTCTGTCTCAAGGATGAATAAACATTAAAAAAAAAACAACAACTCAATGTTTCTCAAGATGATTTGTCCACATATCAATTTCCCCTCAACTGCCTTGTTTCTGATATAGGTATCATTTTCTTTACATTTTTTCCAGGTTCAAAACCTTGGAGTTGTCCTTGATTTATTTTACCTCCATCTAATCTATATATAGTAGGCAGAATAATGACACCCCCTGCCTCCAAAGAGATGTCCATGTCCAAATCCCTGGAACCTGTGAATATGTTATATTATATCGCCAGGGAGAATTAAGGTTGTAAATGGAATTAAGGTTGCTAATCAGCTGCCCTTAAAACAAGGAAATTATCTTGTTTGTATGGTGAGCCCAACCTTAATCACAAGGATCCTATAAGTGTTGATGAGGGAGAAGGAAGAGTCAATGGTAGAGTGACATGGCTTCGAAAGACTTGATAGGCCACTGGCTTGGAAGATGGAAAGGAGCCACAAGCCAAGAGAGGTGGGTGACCTCGAGAAGCCGGAAAAGACAAGGAAACAGACCCTCCCATAGAGCCTCCAGAAGGAACGCAGCCCTGTCAACACCTTGATTTTGGCCCAGTGGAACCCATTTTGGACCTCTGACTTTCAGAATGGTAAGGCAATAAATTTGTGTTGTCTAGACCATCAAGTTTATGCTAATTTGTCAGAGCAGCAGTAGCAAATGAATACACTATCCAATCAGCAATCACACCTTCACTGGTTCTTACTTTATACTTCCTGTCAAATGTCTGTTTCATCTCCATTTCAAATGGCATTTTGGGCATTCATTTGTTAGCTCCACATATTGCAATAGATTCCTAATCATAAATAGTCCGTAATTGTGAGTGAGGATACCTGAGTTCCAGTCTGTTTCTGCTGTCTGAGAAAACCTCTATGCCAAACTTTCTCATCCTCCACCCTAACACACACACACACACACACACACACACACACACACACTCACTCACATTATCAGAAAAGGAGGAAGTTGAATAAGATGATTATTTCATTCATTTCTAGCTCTTATTAAGGCCACTGTATAGTCAGTCCACCTCTTAACTCCTCCCATCTTTAATCCATTCTATATATCAATTCAGAATTCCTACTACCTGCTTTGAATACATAACACACATATGCGGCAACTTGCATTAACTTTTCATTGCTTGCAGGTTAAATAAGTCTCTATTAAAGATCTTTCACAATCTTTCTACTGCCCCATATCTTTCCAACATTTTCTTTTCTTTCCCAGAGTACCTTACCCTACCTATTTCAGCAAAACATGTCTGCTCATTCATTCCTCAAACATGGGCTGCTCAAGCTCTTCCCCCATCCTGTGATATCCATTCCACATGTATCTGGTTATCTGAGCCTCGCTCCTTGTGTAAGAAGCCCAGCAACTACCACCCCACAGTTACCGCCGCATTTGCTCCTCCTCCTCAACTACTGACTTTGCTGTCTTTCTCAAATTAAGTGATATTGAGAAATTATAAATGATCTAAAACTTCCAGCTTCTCAGTGTTGAGGATGATGGCAAAAGGATGATTGAAGAGGGATAAAGGAAAAGAGAAACTAAGTCCCAAGGGGTAAACTTTGCCTCTGAAGTTTCTGGAGAGTGAGGAAACAAATATGTTCAGAACTAACCTGGTGCTATCTTGCATTATTATTTCTCCTTTTATGGCTATGTCTTGTCCCCCAAGGCATAAGCCCTTAATAACAAGGTCATTTCGGATATTTCTTTTTATTCTCACCACCTAGAAAAGGTTTTATGTTTTACCAACAAAAGTTACTTGCTTGTTTGCTCAATGTTGGAATACAAATATGACAATGACATCAACACACCAAATCCAGTTTTAGTCTTCACAATTCACGAGGGATAGGAAATACTTAGAGAAGATTTAATCAATGAGTTCATCAATCAAGTATATATCAAAAGCTTACTTGAGCTCCGTGTATGTTATTCAAATAATCCCCGGTGCTGGACTATATGCACTCTCACTTAATCTTCATTTCTTGGACTCCAAAGCCCACCTTTTTTTAGCAGCACTTTTTGGTATGTGCCAAACATGACTCATAGTTCTCTGATCCCTCTTGAGTTTCTCCAGTTTCGGGGAGGGAGTTCTTCCTACCAGTGGTCCAAAGTCCACTTCATTGCAAGCTATCGTCATGGCCATATCCTGGAGCAGTCGGTTATAGCCAGTGGGCAAGGCAGTGGCTTGAATGAATCCAAGAGGTGGCTCCTTTTCCAAAAAGAAGGGCAATTTCTTAAGAAATTAGGCATCTGTGAAAGCTAATATTAAAAAAAAATGTATTCCCATTCTACAACTTTGTGAAACATTTTTAATTTCCTTAATTTAGTTAACTTAGTTTCTATGCTTGAAATTCTGTGTTGAAACCATCTTTTAAGCCAATATTTGCAATTCAACTTCATGGGGGCTCCCTAACTTTTCCGTTTTATTCTGAAACCAGAAGGACTTCTGCCTGATCAGCTTACACTCCTGTACTCCACTGTGCTAACAGCTCAGCTGCCACGACAGAGGTAAGCTCTTGGCTCAAATCTGGAATAATGACTTTAATCCAAGGTGAATAGAGCACTTGCTTGGAAATCCTGGACACCATGTCAGCACAGATGCATCACTGAGAATCTAACGTGATATTTAAAATCATTACATATGGCTAAACATTTTATTTTTTTTGTATTGGTGTTCTCTCTCTCTAGTCTGTTCTCTTTTTTTCTCACACTGAAATTCATTTCCACATACGTTTTGTACCAGCTGTAAGTGGCATCCAAATGCTTGTTAACGACATCAATTTTCTCTAATATATCTTGACAAGGACATTGTATTTGAAATGTCATTTCCTTCTGTCATTTAGTCACAGATTTTAACTCTCTTTTAAACATTCTGTAGCTTTTTCATACAAATTCCCTTGCTTATACAACATTTTTTCCTTTCTCACACAGAACAAGTATTTTTTTTTAGTTTTTTGTTTTTTGTTTTTTTTTTTTTTTGAGAGAGACAGAGAGAGTACAAGCTGAGGAGGGGCAGAGAGAGAGAGAGAGAGAGAGAGAGAATCTCAAGCAGGATCTGCAGAGTCAGAATTCACAAAACCATGAGATCATGACCTGAGCCAAAATCAAAAGTCTGATGCTTAACCAACTGAGCCACCTGGGTGCCCCAAGAACATGTATTTCTATATGACATACTACAACCACTGTAGCTTTCCAAAACCATGATAATATCTTGGACCTAACATACTCTGAGCTAGTTAGTTCAGTCATACATGTGTGCGTATACATAGATACACTTACAATACACAGCCACCTTTAAATGATGATTCATTTATAGTCTCATTCACATACATAGTCATACACATACATTAACTGTTGCTGATTTAAACATACAACTTGGGCCTGCCCACACAGCCCACAGACAGGTTACCTGACTGCTGGGCCCAAAGCTATTTGGAAGAACATTCGGATGAAGTGCTTTGCCAGAATAAACGTAACTGGATTTTACCAGACAGTGCAAAATATTCCTTTACTTTTATATCCCATCATCTTATTTGAGGATACAGAATAAACCTTCTATGGGTGTTGTCAAGTCCCCCTTTCTTCTAAGAACCCACATTTCTTTTATATTCCTCAGCACTGTTGCTGCCAGCCCATAACCCTGGCTCCATCTTGGGAGAGTAAGATGCATATATGGTTCTTGACAGTTCTTTATGAAAGTAGGCTTAGAGTCTTCCGAGGAGGGTCATGATAAGACAAACAAACCCTTCTCTTTCTATTACTGGTCATTACTCAAAACAAAATTTCAGTGCACAATCATGATATGAAGAATCCGAACTGAGGATAGAAAGAAATAAAAGGACAGAGAACAGACATCCCTCTCTTACCACAAATATGTAACAGAGGCCAGATACAGAGGCCCACAGTTGTGAGGCCCAGCTAGGGTGACCCAGGTTAAATAATGGCCTGGGCAAAACTCTGACTGACCTGAGTCTTCAGGCCTAAATGGGACAATTGCTTTAGGCAAGAGAGATACTTTGAATGAGTAGTGAGGCTTTGAGAACTTGTCTGGGAATCTCTTGAGGAACTCAGTCCAGTCTTTATGACAGCAGTGTGGTGCCTGGGATATAGGCAAAATCTGACAAATGCATGGGACTTAAGATGTAAATAACAACAGAAAATGGAGTGACAGGGAGTGTAAAAACTAACAATGAGGAAGAGATGAGTGCAAGTTTCAAGGAAATGTTGACAGTAGTTCAGAAGGAGTAAAACAGTCTAGGATGGAATCCCTTAAACCAGTAAGAACCCTAACATCAGAATGTAAGCTCCGTAAGGGCAAAGATCTAGGACTTTGTTGGGAGAGGCAATCTACTAATGGACCCTAAGAGTCCCTGCACAGTCTTCCTAGATATGACAAGAATACAAGGTCCTCTGTCTGGGGACTGGGCCATTTTTCAGGGTTACATTTGTAGCAAGCAACTTTGGAGGGAAGAAGTAACATCTTCTCTCAGGCAAATAACAGGCTTGTTACCATTCATTATGAAATTGATAAATACTCCAAACACAATGTTCTTCCCCTATAATGCAATCCAATGGGTGTGTACGCACCCATGTATTTCCCCCGGTGTCATCCTGTGGCATTTGGGGGTAGAGAGAAGTTGACAGAAGCAAACATGGGGGGCTCATGCTGCTGGCTATACCATGAGTAATAAAGTCCTGTGTCTGACTCAAGAGTCTCTTGTCTTCTGCCAGTATCATAACACAGAGAAAAGCTAGCTTACTATCTTGAAAGTAGAATAAAATTCCAGACCCTTCACAGTTGCTCATAGCTCTGTTCCTAGCACTGAGAATAATATCCAGCAAAGAGGGGTCATTCCATGTATTAAATGAGTCCCTTAATAAAGATTTTAATTTGGTTTGTTTCCCTATTAACCTCATTAATGAGCACTAAATTACTCAATATAGGCTTGTGAAATCACATGGCATATTATTTATGACTGTTTAAAAGATAATGCTAAGCATTTAATGCTCAAATTCAAATAAAATGGAGTTAGTGGGACTTCCATTAGGAAATGCTGCTAGGGGCGTCTGGGTTGCTCAGTCGGTTAAGCATCCGACTTCAGCTCAGGTTATGATCTCGCGGTTTGTGAGTTCGAGCTCCACGTCGGGCTCTGTGCGGACAGCTCGGAGCCTGGAGCCTGCTTCAGATTCTGTGTCTCTCCATCTCTCGGCCCTTCCCCTGATCATGCTCTGTGTCTCTCTGTCTCTTAATAATAAATAAATGTTAAAAGTTTTTTTTAAATAAAAAATAAAAAAAGTGAAATGCTGCTAATAATTTCTATATGCTAATAACAAATCAGCAGAAAGAGAAATTAAGAAAACAATTCTATTTACAATTGCACCAAAAATAATAAAATACCTAGGAATAAACTTAGCAAGGAGGCAAAAGACCTATATTCTGACAGTTATAGAACTTTGATAAAAGAAATTGAAAGTGACACAAAGAAATAGAAAGACATTCCATGCTCGTGGATTGGAAGAAAGAACATTGTTAAAATGTCTATACTACCCAAAGCTATCTAGAGATTTAATGCAATCCCTGTAAAAATGACCAACAGCATTTTTCACAGAAGAGAACAAACAATTCTAAAATTTGTACGGAACCACAAAAGACCCAAAATAGCCAAAGCAATCTTGAAGAAGAAAAACAAAACTGGAGGTATCACAATTTCAGACTTCAAGTTATATTACAAAGCTGTAGTAATCAAAACAATATGGTACTCGCACAAAAATAGACACATAGAACAATGGAAATGAATAGAAAGCTCAGAAACAAACCCACAATTATATGGTCAATTAATCTTCAATAAAGGAGGCAAGAATATGCAATGGGAAAAAAAAGTCTCTTTAACAAATCGTGTTGGGAAAACTGGACAGCTACATCCGAAAAAATGAAACTGGACCACTTTCTTACACTATACACAAAAATAAACTCAAAATAGATTAAGGACCTCAATGTGACACCTGAAATCATAAAAATTCTGGAAGAGAGGACAGGCAGTAATTTATCTGACATTGGCTGTAGCAACATCTTTCTAGATATGTCACCAGAGGCAAGGGAAATAAAAGCAAAAATAAACTATTGGGACTACATCAAAATAAAAAGCTTCTGCAAAGCAAAAGAAACAACAAACAAAATTAAAAGACAACCTACTGAACGGGAGAAGACATTTGCAAATGACATATCCAATAAAGTGTCAGTATCCAAAATAAATGAAGAATTGGGGCACCTGGGTGGCTCAGTCAGTTAAGCATCTGACTCTTGATTTCAGCTCAGGTCATGATCCCAGGGTCAGGAGATGGAGCCTGGGTGTGGAGCCTGCTTAAGATTGTCTCTTTCCCTCTCCCTCTGCCCCTCCTCCATCCCACTCGTGCTCTCTCTCTTTCTCTCTCTCTCAAAAAGAAAAAAAGTCACGCAAAATGTATAAAGAACTTATAAAATTCAACACCCAAAAACCAAACAACCCAATTAAAAAATGGGCAGAAGACATGAACAGACATCTTTCAAAAGAAGACATCCAGATGGCCAACAGACACATGAAAAGATGCTCAACATTCATCATCATCAAGAAAATGCAAATCAAAATCATAATGAGATATCACTTCACACCTATAAGAATGGCTAAAATCAAACACTCAAGAAATAAGTGTTGGTGAGAATGTGGAGAAAAAGGACTCCTCATGCACTGTTGGGAGGAAGGTGCACTGGTGCAGCCACTGTGGAAGACAGTATGGAGATTCCTCAGAAAGTTAAAAATAGAACTACCCTAAGATCCAGTTAATGCACTACTGGGTATTTTCCCAAAGAATACAAAAACACTAATTTGAAGGGATATATGCACCCCTATGTTTATTGACGCATTTAAAAATTTTTTTAAACGTTTTTATTTATTTTTGAGACAGAGAGAGACAGAGCATGAACAGGGGAGGGTCAGAGAGAGAGGGAGACCCAGAATCCAAAACAGGTTCCAGGCTCTGAGCTGTCAGCACAGAGCCTGACGCGGGGCTCAAACTCACAGACTGTGAGATCATGACCTGAGCCGAAGTCAGACGCTCAACCGACTGAGCCACCCAGGCGCCACTGATGCATTATTTATAATAGCCAAACTATGGAAGCAGACCAACTGTTCACTAATAGATGAATGGATAAAGAAAATGTGCATATATATGTATAAGAAGATATGTGTGTGTGTGTGTGTGTGTGGATATATATATATATATATATATAGTAAAGGAATGCAAAACAGACTTCTCACCATTAATTTTTCAGTGTACCCTGACCAGAATCCAGATCAAGATGCTTTGGAAAAATAAACAACATAATTTTCCCTTTCACCCAAGGAAGCCATTTGGTCTCAGATTCTCTGAGTTTATTTCCATTAAGGCCTCAGGGATAATCCTCTCACTTGTGCCTGTAATTGATTTGTCAATAAAATGAATAACCATTGATTAAGGACACCTTTAAACTGAATCTTTTATTCACTTATATACAAGAGCATAAAACGGCTTAGACTTGAAGTAACAGTTGCAGGGCATGCGCTGTGTACCCGTCTCAGTGTTATGTACTTTCACATCCACGCTGATGCATAATCTTTTTGTAACACATGGCCAGTGTTAAGTCTCTATAACTAGTTCATTGTACTTTCCTCAATATGTTGCAATCTTTTTGCATGTGGGTTCCACACCTTTTTAAATACTTGGTAATTTACGGGAAAGGCAGTTCTTTTTTTCCTGGTGAGTCGTTGTAGAATTTGTTTCAGCTGAAAAAAACTTCCTTTTAATTTCAAATAATGTGAAACTGTAAGCCACCGGCAGTGGCACCCATAACACTGGAACAAAACTTCAGTGAGGAAAAAGGATCATCAATATTTAATCCAAATCTTTAAATTTGGTGACTGCCTTGACATGATCTTACTGAATAATCTTCTCTAGATGTCTAAGAGTATATTGAAGATGAAAAGTACTTTATTATAAAGAAAGAATAAAATTGAACTTTGTAGATAAGCTCACTACACTTTTTTTGCCACTGCTCTTGCTGTAAACAATTCACTCATATAAGATCCTGGGGCCCTAGGATTTGGACCAACATGACCATTAAGATCCCATCTTTGGGATGAATGAATGTCAAAGGGAACATTTAGATTATTCAGAGCATCACGTTTGGCTGAAAAGGAAGAAATTGGAAGAAAATGAAACATGGAGATATGTGAATTTTCCCAGGAGGTGTTGCACCAAATAATAATGCAAGACTTTACAAAATGAATATGTATTTTCCATGTCATCATATAACCAGTATGACAAACATTATGTAGATTTGCCTCATGTCTGCTCTGAAACAGAATTTTCAAAGATGATCAGTGATCTCATTACAGGCAAATAAAATTGTCTTCCTTTTGTCTTCATTTTTTAAAGCGTTTCTTGCCATTGCTGGTCACATCCACTTTCTCGACTATTTCTCTGCGTAATATTATACTATGACTATCTCCTTACTAATCTGTCACCACCACTGGAGGACTGAGATCTTTGATTAGAGAGATGATTTCTTATTATTATATTTGTATAATCATGCATAGCTAACTGTTTGGAACATCTAAATAATTAATAAATATTGATTGAATAAATGAATTTGTATCCAATCCTCAACTTAGAGCTTTTTTTTTAATCTCTACCCATACTTCTTTGGCTTTCGCTTATATATGGAAATCACCCAAATATATCTATTCATCCATCTATTCTCTCTGAACATTAGGTCTTCAGACTCCAACTGATTGCTGGATATTTCCCACTGGATATCCCAGAAGTGTGTAATCTCAACAGATTTGTATGATTAAATTCTTAATAGAGTCCCCTAATTCAATTAAGCTTGAAAACTACAATTCAAAAGTAATTTGTTGACATCCCTGTGTAAAAGGCACTAGAGTGGACAATGCAGGTGAGATGAGTAAGAGTAAACCACAGCGTCTACCTTCAAGAAGCTTACGGAGGCGGTGGCAGAGAGCGTCGTGGGCGCCTGGGTGGCGCATCCAACTGGCTGAACAACTCACAGTTCGTAATTCAAGCCCAAATTGGGCTTTGTACTGAAAGTGCAGAGCCTCTTTGGATTCTGTCTCCCTCTCTCTCTGCCCCTCCTCTGCTCTCAAAAATAAACATTAAAAAGGTAACAATATTTAAAAAAAATAGAACCTTACAGGCTATAAAGGGGGCTGGGCGTTTCAAACTGTAGGATGGTAAGTATTACAAGAGAAGTACAAACTAAGGGCTGAAAATTCTGGAACTACCTCACAAGCACTAACTCTCTGGGAAGTAAGAAAGATTCATCTAGAGCTAGATGCGAACTTTAAAAAATTAACCAACATGCTTTGTTCCATGTTTACACCCACACCATGCACTGATTCTTCACATTGGCCTCAATGCTCTAATCATATCCAAAATTTTGGCGAGTTTTTGGATCCTGACTGGCTTTCCCACTTGCTTCACGTTCTTAGCTGAAACATGCTGGAGGTGGTTTACGTATCTCTCCAACCTCTAAACCCCTACTTGCTGTCCAGGAACATTGGCATCCTGACCCTCACCCATTTGGCCTTCCATGCTTCATTCTGCCCCAAGGTGCCTCGAAATCTATAAGATGTATTCCAAGAAAAAATAAAAAATCATACTTTAGGAAATACTTTAAAAGTTAGCATTTGACCTAAATATTAAAGGATGGGTTTGATTTTAATAGGTCCAGAGAGTAAGCAAATTGATTAAGGGAGATGGACTAGTATGAGCAAAGACACCAGAAAAGACCCAAGGGCCTATTTCAGAAAGAGTGGAGAGGTTAATTTGGTGTGCTTTGGTCTATCAGGTTCCCAGCCACATACTTACTCCTCTACTCACAAGGACTACTTGACCTCATTATCCTCATACTCAAAGACTAACCCTAATATCAGGGAAAAGAAATAATATGCTAGAAAAAAGGCAGTAAGAAGATGGGGAAAGAAGTAAATACACAGTAAAATAAGGCAGGAAATAGCATCAGGAAGTAGCAGAGTTGCACAAAGTCAATTTGGGCATGTTGGTGGTTGTGCATGCTGTTTGCCCATTCACTAGCCCAAGGCAGGAGAGTCGGGGTATGGAATAACAGAATTATCAAATAGTAGATACTCTACACGGTCTCTGGATGAGTACTCACTGGATGAAAGCTGTCCTCCCATCTACCCAGATTTCCTTTCTTTTCCCAGGCGGTATCAGAGGGATCAAGAGCTCTCCCTATTGGCCCATGGGCATGCTAATGGCAGTAGGCTCTGCTGGGAGGGTAAAGACGGAGGTGGTGCTGTTCTGTATGATGAACGCCTCTTCTCTCAACTCCATGGTATTGCCCTGTGCCAGCAGTGCCACCACCTCTGCCTCTTCTCCAGATCTCTTCCCACGGAGGCTGTTGCTCTGCCTCCCCCACACCCAAGCCACTTTGCTCCGGAGTTGTGAGGCCTTCTGCTACATAGTCCAAGGCCTGGACTCTGCCACTATGTCAACCCAATTGGGTGCTATGGAAATGAGCAGACAGGATAGAAGACTATTCTAGCACAGAAGAGAAAAAAATGAAATGGTTCTTGGAAAAGGTCGATCTTGTCCTGAGCTTTGAAACATGGGGAAAGGGGAATTTTGAAAGGCAGAGAAGACAAAGGAGAGCTTTCTCAGTTTGAGGTAAAATGTCAACTATAAAATTACAACCTGTGTTTGGGAGTCATACCATAGAACTGTTTTGCAAGTGATAAGAATTCATGTCAGGGACTGTTGACATTGTCATTTATCTTGGAGCTAAATATTTTCTTTTAAATGTCACGACAGAAAGGTAGAATTAACAAACAATAGGCTTTTATGAAGCTGGAGTATGTTCTCTTCTCTGTTGAAGAGAGTTGAGAGTTGTTTTTCTAAGTTGAAAATGGTCTCCTTTTTCACATGGTCTTCACGTAGAGAAAAAAAGGCACACACTTTTAACTAGAATAAGCAGAGTGAAGACATTTATCACAGTGGTTCAAGATTCTCCGATTAATTAACAATTAATACATTTGCTTTCAGTACCAATAGGGTAGCCTTTAGTAGGGCCACCTACTGGAAGGATGTCACCTTCGTCCAAGCAGATATATTCTCATGTGGGCACATAGATTGGCAAGACAGGTGAGAACTGAATTGAACCCCACTTGCCCCATTAGCCAAATGTCCTTGGGTAGCAAACAGCCTGCCCTAAAACAAACAAACAAACAAACAAACAAACAAAATGAAGGCAATCCTCAAGTTCTAGCTATTTTAAAGTGAATGTGGGAGGCCCCACCCCCCTCTCTTGTGTGACTTGAAAATAGAGGTTTCAAATGACAATTTGTTTATTTTCTGGTGCAGGAAGACATAAACCTCGATTCCCCACCCCCACACCTATTTTTCCTCATCTCTTTCCTTGAAATTGCATTACTTGTAGCCTTGAGTGTTTAAAAGGGAAGATCTAACCCATTTATTCAATGTCACTGTCAATATTGATCCCAGGGCTCTCTACTGGAATGGATTCTCTGTAGGCAGTGCTCACTATGACTTTCAGGAGTTCAGGAGAATTTATGAGCACAATTCTTTTTTCTGTTAAAAAGGAAACACATTCAAGATGTACTAAACTAGTTGAAAAGAAGTGCAGTGCTCTGCTTTACGAACATGAGATGAACTTGTATTTACTAGACAAAGAATTTATCGCTGGAAGAAGTAGACTTCATTTTATAAGAATTTCTAACTATCCTTCTACTCACTCCAATAGCTCACTGAAGAAAATTGGTTTCTGAGAGACTATGAAAAATGATAAGGTCATAAACAATTGGATAATAACATTCAATTACTAGCTTTCTCAACTAATAATATTGCCTGTATGATTTAATGCAACTTATAAATAGCCACTTAAAATACATTCTTTCCATTATATATGGTGACATATAATTTTGTAGATGGGTTTACTACATAGAATGTAGCTAGCTATAAACCATGCTTTTTACCCAAAGATTTGTTCTGGGAATCTAAAGAAAGTGTGGACCCAAAAGTATTTTCCCAACTTACATAAATGTAAGATAAGATGAAGCATTTTATACTTTGTGACATCTTTTAATTATATGAGAAATCAATACCCTGCTTTGTTGTCCCTGATATTTATTTGCAATTATAGGTAAGGCTACTCAAATTTTTTAAGTTGTGAAATAATATTGAAAAAAATTAATGGTAGGGTTTTCTCCTTAAAACAAACAAACAAACAAACAAACAAACAAAAACTAGACAACAGGATTCTATGTTAACACTTTTCAGGATAACATTGATCAAATCCCTTCATATTCTGGCATTTTATTTTCTATGATTCAAATGGATATTTTGATCCCTGTTACCCTAAAGTCTGCTGTGACAAAATGAGAGCAATGATAACCTCTCAACTCGATAATCTAAATTCTACCTGTAATCCAAACCAATCTCAAGCCTCTGTAGGAAGAGGCTACCTACCTGATCCATCCTCCCTCCCTTGAGGTCCTATATCACTCATACCCATACACTCATTTGTCCAATTTCAATGTAATCCTATGCAATCTTACATTATGTCTGTCTAATATGTATGAGCTTTGTTTCCTTAGCAACACTATAAGCCCCAGAATAGGAAATGAGGCTTATCTCATTTTTGTTCCTGTATAGAGTTTGGTGTAGAGCTGAGCACAGAACTGGTACAACTCAGTTGAATTCAGTAAATTTGAGTCAGCTTCCCCGCCTGCCCCCCAACATACAGACTGTGTAAATTCCCAGGATGTTTGGCTATGTGATCAATGAGATTCCCACACACAGCTTGACACCCACCACTATATATATATATGTGTGTGTGTATGTGTGTGTGTGTATATGTATATATATACACATATATATACATATATGTATATATATGTATATATACGTATATATATGTATGTATACATGTATATATACGTATATACGTGTATGTATATATGTATATATATACATATATATACACACACACATATATATACACATATATACATATGTATATATGTGTATATATGTATATACACATATGTATATATATACACACAAATATGTGTATATATATATATGTATATACACACACACACATATATATATATAATTTTTTAACTACCGATGCTCACCAGATTTTATCAGCCTTTACCTATAGTCTACCACCCAACGTCAACTAAAGAACACAATACGTATAATTAAAAAATGTTAAATTAAATTTACATTAAGATTCCCTTTCCTCAAGAGACTTATTAATAGTTTGGAAATGAAAAATGCTTGCTAACATATAATCAGCACCATAATATGTGAACAGAAAGTAAATGTGGACTATCTCATCAGATCCATGAAAAGAAGTAAGGAGGAGTTCTTCAAGTTGAGGAGACTGGACAGGGTATACCACAATCTTCATATCACAAAAAATACATGAGATTAAGAATTTGGATTTGGATAAATTCATGAATAACAGATGCACTATAGCTTACCAAGACAGAAATAAGGAATATAAAAAAATGTCTAATGCTTACTTACTGTACACCAGTTTCCATTTTATTTTTTTTAACGTTTATTGATTTTTGAGACAGAGAGAGACAGAGCATGAACGGGGAAGGGGCAGAGAGAGAGGGACACACAGAATCGGAAGCAGGCTCCAGGCTCCGAGCCATCAGCCCAGAGCCCGACGCAGGGCTCAAACTCGCGGACCGCGAGATCGTGACCTGAGCTGAAGTCGGACGCTCAACCGACTGAGCCACCCAGGCACCCCAACCAGTTTCCATTTTTAATGGTGTCTTCTTCATCCTCATAATGACCCTTAAGGGGGATACTATCATCTTCATTTTTTCAGAGAAGGAAACTGAGACACAGAAAGATAAAGTTAATCCATGACAGAGCTGGGATTCAAACCCACACAATTTCAAGTAAGATCTGGAGTCTGAAGTTAGGACATCTTTTTACCCATTTGGATTGACAGTCTAGTGCAACTACTATATACTCAGTATACATAAAGTTGCCCCCCGACTCCCAGGCCCTGTTCACTGAACTGAAAAAACTGAAAACCCCTTTTATTTGAACTTCTTCCACAGTCGTTCTGAGTGTAGACTTTTCTGGCAGACATACCATAATGTGACCCTCTGTGAGTCATACCCTTTCATAATTCCCTTCTCTTCAGTATGGGATAAAAGTTACAAGTTTTATCACTTGTTTCATCACAAGTTTTACAAGTTACAAGTATGTAACTTGTTCCTAACCCAAAAGAATATGAGAAAGGTAATGTCACTCCCATGATTAGATTACATCATAGAAGACTGTTTTAGCAGACCGGAGAAAGGTGTTCTCCTACTGGCCTTCAAGAAGCAAACAGCCATGTTGTAAATTGTCTGTGGAGAAGGCCTATGATAGGGAGCGATGGGTAGCCTCTAACACTGGTGAGTGGCACCCAGCCAACACCCAACAAAAGTCCAAGGTCCTCAGACATACAGCCAACCAAAATGAAAGGAATTCTAACAACCTTAATCAGCTCGGAAGTACATTCTTTCCCAGTCAAATCTCCAGATGAGAATACAGCCTAGATGACACTTTGGTTACAGACTTGTGAGAGTGATAAGCAGGATTCTAAGATTGTCCCCAAGATGCCCCATCCGCTGGTGTATACATCTCTTATCCCAATTATTCAGTCAAACATTAATCTAAGTGCTGCTGTGAAGGGATGTTGCAGATGTAATGAAGATCTCAAATGAGTTGACTTTAAAATAGGGAGATGATCCTAGATATCCTAACCTAATCAGGTGAGTCTGTAGAAGGGACTGGGACCTTCCTTGAGAGATCTGAAGTGTGAGGAGTATTCGACACAAGGGAGATTCTCCACTCCTGGCTTTGAAGATGGAGGGCGCCATATGGTAAAAATGCAGGAGGTCTCCATGAGCTGGGAGTAGCGCCTTGTTGACAGCCAGCGAGAGAATGCAAGCCTCATTTCTATAGTCACAGGAACTGAATTATGCTTGGAAAAGGTCCAGATGAGAATGCAGTCTGGCTGACACCTTAATTTTAGCTATTTAAGACTCCGAGCAGAAAATTCAGTCACACCATGACCAAACTTCTGACCTACAGAACAGTGAAGCCATAAATGCCCAGTGTTTTAAGCTGCAAATTTGCAGTAATTTGTTTAATTTGTTACATAGCAGTAGAAAACTAATATACTACTCATATTTGGAATTGACATAAATTGAGTCATTTCAAGTAAGTAAAGTGAAAACTCCCAGTACAGTGCCTGTAATAGAGAAGATGCTAACTATTTATGGGACCGTTTTCCTAGTGAGCCTCTGAAATACAGGATTTCTTCCTTCATCATAGGAGTGATCAGCAACATTTGTGATAAAAAATGTTCACCATGAAGAACAAGTAAAAAATACCATATGACAGTCTATTGAAACACGGCACAGTCACTATCCCGTGGACATCTATAACTACTCGGGACCAAAACAAAATAAAAGCCAGTAATTTTTACCTGCACATCTCAGAATTAGACTACAAAGAATTCATGTTACTGTCCTGGTTCTCAAAAAGTAGAATTTTAGTATTTCATATTTTAGTTATTCTATTACTTCTTATTTCTCCAGCTTCCAGCCATTCACTTTCTAAAGTCTGAAGACATTGAGATCATGGAAGAAATTTCAACAAATTGTCTCCTGACTGAATCATAAAACTTGGCAGCTGTGAATTTGTTTGTTGTCCATGTAAGAAGATCTCTGTGTTGAGAATTTAAATGCTTAAATTCGGGCCTATGTGTCATAGATAATATGGGTATCAGTGCCAGGATTTGGAGATACATTCCAGTTGTAAGTATGTGTTGTCTGAAATTTAGTGATTCTCCTGTTGTTTAAGGCTTTTCACTTTCTGCTTTAAGAGATGTTATGCATCAAGTTGGTACTATTTGAGATGATTTTTATGGCCCCAGAGGTGGTTTCACATCACTGGCAAAAATAAATGGTTCTCTTGTATCTGTCTGTTAGCCATTTGAGCCCCTTGGGTTTTGAAATTTGTAAGTGATCCTGACCATTTGAAGACGCCAAGTATTATGACTGAAATGAGTGCATTTAAAAATTATTCTTCCACAGTGAAGAAAGAGTTAGCATGCAGCATGCTGACTTCAGCAAGGTTACAACTGGCAGAGAGCACTACAGGAAGGTACCTTGTAAAGAAAAGAGCTCTTTTTCATTAGAAATACATTTGAACTTTGAACAGAGGTCTTTTTTCAAGTTTGTGCTGGTAAGGGGAAGAATGGGGTGAGATGTCCCAAAATTTTTACTGATGTAAAAAATTTACTTATGACCCCTGTGGATGTAAATTTATCTTTAATAAGATAAGGCAAATTATTTGAGACAGGGAGCTGTTTTATGTTGGTTCTAAGTTTATCATACTTCACTTTTTAAAGCAGGCACTTTTGCTTTTGAATGGAGATTCAGTTCAATATTCAGTGAAATAAAAACTTTTTTTGGTCTTTCTTTGGTCTTTCCTTCCTTTTTTAACTTTTAAACACGAACTACCTTTGCTACCCAATCCTATAGTCCTGAGAAATAACTCTATTTGGTTTGAAGGATAGTGTACCACTGTAGGAAGGTAGGGATTCATTTCTTTAAAGGAACATGACATCTTTTGCTTAAGAAAATATTATCATTAGGGATTCTGACTAGTATCTAGGAATTTACAGATTGAATTTTATAAAGTTTTATACTGCTGCTCACCAAAAAGGCTCATTAACAATTTGAAGTGTTATTCTTTGAGGGTTCTGGAATTCCAAGATATTCTTATTATATGTTGAAAAATAATTTCTTGTTAGTAAGACCTACTGGCCTAGAGATCTCTTCCTAAATTTTATCCTTGGGGTAGTGAGGATAGGACAGGCTCTGTATGATCAGTAAAGGGAGACATAAGGGAAAATAGAGGATTTTGTTGGGGCTCTTCCACATACAGTTTGAATATCAAGTGATTCTGAAAGCCTGAAGAAATGACTAGAAGGAAAGAATGATGGCCTTGGCTATGAAAAGATAAAGCACAGTGAAAGTACAGTATTATAAACAACTCTCTCTTGGTTCTCCAGCTATCTCTTGAACCAAAGTTCTTCTATTTGTTTTGCGAGCCCCATTATTTTCCCACCTCTCAGATCCCCAAACAGGATTCATGATCTTTCTTCAAGCCCTGCTGTCGTGGATGGCACCGCCATTCAAACATGTAAGAGCTGAACTAGGCTCTGTCTCTTTCACTGCCTGTGTATAATTACCAGCTCCTATTGTTTAAAGCTTCCAGATATTTATCAGATCCCTCTCTTTTGCTTCATTCCCATTGCTTTGGCTTTAAGACAAACCCCAAGCATGTCCGTGTCTGAAACACTGTAATAGCCTCCTTCTAATTGGTCTCCTTGCCTCACTGCCACCTGTCTACCCTCCCCACCCCCACCCCACACCCATGGACCCAACTTCCACGGTGCTAGAAGGATATTTTTTAAACACAAGCCTTGACTTTTCACTTCCTTGAATGACTGACTTCCCATTGCCTAAAGAATAAAGTCCAAACCCTTTAGTATGACGTGTGAGCTTTTTTATGATTCAGCTTTGACCAGTTGAGCTTCTTTTTTCATGCTTTCTCCATATACAGAGTGTACTTCTCACACTTTGATGCCTTTCTCCCATGCCCTTCTCTCAGCCTCCAATCAATTCCCTTTCCTCCCTTGTCCATATGATAAGCCTTTACTTTTCTTTCTATTTGCCCTGTCATTCCGTCGATTCCATTTCCTTCATTCATCCGTGTGCAAATAATTATGAAGACAGAAAGCTGAATCAACATCTAGCCTCCTCTCGAGAACCGGTAGTCCAGTGGAGTTCCGTGGACATACGATGGGGTGAAGTGGGTACACACGGCAAGATGTTTGCCACTGTGAGGGTTCAGAGAAGACAAATAAAATTGTCGTTTTTGCATTTGTATACTTTTGGCATCTTTCTTAGCAAAAACATAAAAAACCACAGACCACAGGCTGATCCAACGTAGTGTTTCATTTATTCCCCAAACATTTCATATTTAAATGTATTGCTAACA
This sequence comes from Panthera leo, assembly GCF_018350215.1. Classification (NCBI taxonomy): domain Eukaryota; kingdom Metazoa; phylum Chordata; class Mammalia; order Carnivora; family Felidae; genus Panthera; species Panthera leo. The sequence goes on from NC_056685.1 coordinate 48,980,998, forward strand.
CAAACCATAACTAAATGCAACAAAAGCATTGCTATAACATCATGTATAAATTAATGTATTTACTTAATTCTCTTTACTGTTTTTTTCTAGGTACTAATATTTAACAAATACTTGCTTCATTTATAAACACAATATGGAAATTTTGTTCAAGTTTACTATTGTGCTTTATACTTTGTTCTGATTCTTTTTTTAAATTCTTTTTTTAAATTTTTTTTAATGTTTATTTATTTTTTGAGACAGAGAGACACAGAGCATGAACGGGGGAGGGTCAGAGAGAGAGGGAGACACAGAATCAGAAGCAGGCTCCAGGCTCCGAGCTGTCAGCACAGAGCCCGACGCGGGGCTCGAACTCACGGACCGTGAGATCATGACCTGAGCCGAAGTCGGACACTCAACCGACTGAGCCACCCAGGCGCCCCTGTTCTGATTCTTAATGAAATATTGTTTCCTACATATACTTTAGCTACCTATACAATAATTCAGCCACATTTATTCTGTTGTGGCTTCATATTTAGTTAAAACCCTCAATGAAATACTACAGTAGCATTGGTTTACTATATTATGTGCTTTCTAGCTGTCAGTAAATTTGTCGTGTGCCTGCCTGCTACATGCCAGTATTCCATGATACCATAACACTTCTGAAATGAGTGATTTTCATTTTTCAGGGATACAGGTTAAAAATTCTGCATACCCAGAAATTATGCCTTCCTGCTGGATGATATTTTTCAGTATTTACATAAACCAAATAATACATTTTTACTCTCAAAACCAATTTCAAAACATATTGGGTAATGGGCACTCATCACTACCTCCCATTACACAAATTTTATTATAAACTGGTGGTGGTATATTTTATCTACCAACAAATGTCAGCAAATAGAGTACTTCCAATTAAGGGATTTGGGGGAAGATCCATGGAGGAAGTAACATTTCAGCAGGGCTGTGATAGATGGTTTGGAAGCAACATGGACAAGCCTGACTGTGAAAATAAAAGGAAGTCTGTGAGGAAATTTCATGAAGGTAGGAAAGTTCAGAGCATGATTATGGTACTGCTGTAACTCAAGAAGACTACAATCAGTGTGTACAAGAAGAAATTTAGGAAGTAAAATTGAAATGCTAGATTGGAACCAGACCGTGGAAGCCCCTGAATGACAGGCTATGGATATAGATGTTCGTGTTATAAGAAATTGTAAGCCATTAAAGGTGTGTGTTTGTTTTTTAAGTACATTAATTACACAATGAAGGCTGCCCTTCACAAAAGAGTCATCTGGCAGCAGCACTTTAAGAGTATTTAGAAAGGACAGCTTGGGGGTGGGGTGGGGCACCTGGCTGGCTCAGTTGGTTAAGTATCCGACTTTGGCTCAGGTCATGATCTCAGGATTCATAAGTCTGAGCCCCGCATTGGGCTGTCTGCTCAGCACAGAGCATGCTTCGGATCCTCTGTCTCCCTCTCTCTCTCTGCCCCTCCTCCCCATGTCTCTCTCTCTCAAAAATAAATAAACATACTTTAAAAAGTTAAAAAGTAAAGAAAGGACAGCTGGGAGGTAAGGAACACTGCAGAGGGGCCAACAGTGCAGATAATGTAGTATAGAGGTGATGAGAGCCAAACTATGGTGGTAACATAGGGAGCCTATAGAAAGAACAGAGAGAAAAAATAGGATAGAGATTGGATTAACAAAATTCATTGGGGTTATTTGGATCTGGAAGGCAAAGGAGAGAAGAGGCAAAGATTGCTGTTGGTACTTGGGGGAAGGGTGGTATGAGTTAGGACAGAACTAATATATTCATTGTAGGAAGCACTGGATCACTGAATTTGAGATGTCACCAGATCATTCAGAATGAGCTTTCCAGTAGGTAGTTCACAATTTAGGAGCAGAAATCAGGAATAAGGTTAGGTTTGGAGCTGTGGAGTTAGTGGTTGTGGCAGCCTTGTGAATGTGCCTGATAAACTTCCTACTACAGGGAAAGTAGTTAAATGAGGGCCCCAGCTACTGGACTTTAACTCCCCACAGGGTTTGAGCAGAGGATGAACGTTTCACAGATGGCTTCCAGCCAATGAGCAGGTGCAGTGGAAATACAAAGCAGATCAGCCTAAGACAAAGGATTTCTTTGTCGGCCAACTTGAGCTCAAGGATTCACCAACGGCTTTGCTGAGCCTTCTATTGACCGTGGTGCAGTCTACAGGGCTCCCACCCAAACTTCCTTCTTCCCAATCTTCTCTTTCTCTCTCCTTCACTTGAGATTAGATTTGCATCAAGGTCAGACCTATCTCCCAACCTCTCTGGACTCTTCCCGTTTTCTGTAGCACAGCCATTTCGCACCAACATAAACTCTTTCCCCACTTAATGCTGTCTTGGCAACTGCTTCTCAGAGCACCTAGATTAACACAACAGTTATTTGAAGAAATGATAAATATTCCATATGCCACTTTGTACAATTAGAATTAATGTAGAAAATAGTGATATTAAAATTTTCTAAAATCTTGAATCATTAAAGCAACATTAAATTACTAAACTTAACTCAAACTATAAAATTATGTTTAGTAGGTTATATCTTTAAGTGAGGATGTTCTACCTTTATATTCTAAAAGATTATTTTAAATGGAAAGGTGGAATCATTATAAAAAATTCTACTTGGTGGATATATTAACCTTCAACAAATATCTCCGAGTTATGAATCATTAATTTGGAATCATAGATAAGAGTGACCTTTGAATAATGCTAAACTCTAGGTAAGTAATATATATATATATTTTTTTAATTTTCCAAATACTTGGAAATATGATGATCCATTCATGCTGCTCATCAGCACCCTTCTTTCTAAAACTTTTAAGCAACAATACTCCCTCTAATATTAAAAATAAATTCTGATTGGGGCGCCTGGGTGGCTTGGTCGGTTAAGCGTCCGACTTCGGCTCAGGTCATGATCTCACGGTCCGTGAGTTCGAGCCCCGCGTCGGGCTCTGTGCTGACAGCTCAGAGCCTGGAGCCTGTTTTGGATTTTGTGTTTCCCTCTCTCTCTGCTCCTCCCCTGTTCATGCTCTGTCTCTCTCTGTCTCAAAAAAAATAAATAAACGTTAAAAAAAAATTAAAAAAAAATAAAACAAATTCTGATGATATATGTATTTCATAAATAAAACTAATAAATACAATAAAAAATCATCTGACCATCCACTATTGCATTTTACAATAAGTCGAGTGGACTAAAGGTCTTTTTTGATTCTAGGCAGCAAATAATCTTAAGATTTCTCTTACACCATTGTTTCAAAAGAAAATCCATGCTCTCTAAAAAGATATGGCTTAGAATCAATCAAAACAAAATGGCTTACTCAATATAATAAATAGACTAGCATCTAAATCAATTTAAGCTATTATGGTTTTTAGGATTATTGATGTGAGTATTCCAAGGACCAATGTAAATTAAGAATTGTTGCTTTGGTTGCTACAGATATGGTAGTGTATCTCTTTAGATGTTAGAATTTAACTTTAAGAGAAACATTGTATGGATAGGCCTTTACTCAAAAGACTTGTATTTCTTTAAATTCTTAAGAATTGTTTACTTTCTCTTTTGCATCAAGCTGTGGTTTAGAAATCTAATATGTTGTTAATTCTGTATCTATTGGATGCCTTTTGACTCAGGAGACTAACAAACAATCGTAGCAGGAACATCTGTTGATCTTTTGAAAAGTAGCCAGTGAGTTTGGAGTTTCCCTGGCCAGACAAATCATGGGACCACAGCCCAGTCCTGAGCTAAACTTAAGAACAATAAGATTAGTTCTGACATCTAGAAAAAGAATGGAACACATGGGAAAATGCTACACTTAAAAAAAAATTAATATTCTTTCATTTTTTTTCACAGTTACAATGAATGGAAAGTTAAGATTAGTGCTAGCTAGAAAGGTTGTAAAAACTCATATATACACAATTAAAGGGTTGAATGATTACATGGAAAATCTGGATCATATAAAACTGCTGTGAAAGAAAAATACTTCATTCGTTAGCAATAGAATTTTTAATAAACATATTTGAACTTGAAATGCTTAAAATAAGTTTCTAGAAATAAAGCATCTCTCACTAATGCAAACTTCCTTCAGATATTGTGGATTGCCTCTTGGTAAAATTTCAGGTTTCAATTCTTTCCAGGTTGTTTTTTTTTTAATCCTTCAGTTACTCAACCAGAGAACTAACATGTCTTCAATTCTTCCATTAGGTGATCTCCTAAAGGCTCTTTAATTCCCTGCAAACCTTTATTCCTTGTACTACTATATTAGTTCTTGGTGATAATATTAACTCTCTGGGCTCCAATTACTATTTATCTACATGCATTTCATATCCACACCCATCCTTCTATCTCTATTTTGTTCTCTGACATTCTAAATAGTACATCTGAAGTCCCACCTTGAACCAACTTATTAAGGTAATTCTTAACTGTCTTTGAACTATCATATATCCCCAAATCTAATTATATTCTTGTCTTACTTCAGTGCCATGACATGCATAGTTTATTTCTTAACTATACTTGTAAACTTTTAAAATACGGATATAGGGGCACCTGGGTGGCTCAATCAGTTAAGCATCCAACTCTTGATTTTAGCTCTAGTCATGATCCCAGGGTTGTGGGATTGAGTTCCGAGCTCAGCATGGAACCTATTAAGATTCTCTCTCTCCCTCTCTCTCTGCCCCTCCCCTGCCCAAGTATGCTCTCTCTCTCTTTCTACCAAGAGCAAAAAGCCAGATATATATTTGCTACTCTTTTATATCTCTCATATGTAAAATTCAATTTTATCTTGCTCCTAGCAATATATAATATATAACATTTTCTTTACATCTTTATTTTTAATTCTCACTTCTAACAAAAATAAAACACGATCAACTTGGACAGATGCTTCATCTTAAAACACTCTCCCCTTGTCTTCTTAGTTACCACAAATTGCTCATTCTGCTACTTCCCAGACAGCTTTTCTGCCAACTTTGCTGACTCCTTCTCTCCCAGCCCTCAAATACCAAAGTTGCTTGGGACTTTTTCTAGGTCTTCTTTTCTTACAAATTCCTGTCACTTTAGGTGATTTCTCTTCTTCAGTAGTTTCCATTGTCTCCCCCTTGGATGTGAGGATTGTTTAAATATGGCTGCAAATTCTTTAATACTTTAATACCGTCAAAATATTAAGATCCAAACAATATTATCTGCATAGGAAATAATTCCTTGATATGCCCTGGCTACCACTTTCAGGGACTAAAAGCAGAGCTCCTTCCTTTCCAAACTCATCTTCTCATGCAACTTTCAGGTCACTGCATCAGTTATCTATTGCCTCATAGCAAGCCACACCAAAACATGGTGGCTTAAAACAATAGTCAATTATTTTGGTTACAAATCCATAAGGCTCAGCTGGGTGGCTCATCTCTGCTTCGTGTGGTATCTGTCAGCTGGAATGGCTTGACTGGGGGCAGGAGGGTCCAATTTCAATATGGCACACTCACATGCATAACAAATTGGTACTGGCTGTCAGCTAGGAGCTCAGCTGTGGCTGTGGCCAGGGGGCCTCCGTTTCACTTTATGTAGGTCCTTTCATGGCCTTCTTGGGTTTCTTCATGGCATAGTTATTGTTCCACATAAATGTCCCAAGAAAACAGGTGGATATGGATGGCATTTTTATGACATTCCTTTACTTGAAGCAGTCATAATGACCTGCCGAGGTACAAAGGGAAGGGACCTAGACTCCAGCTTTTGCTTTTGGATAGTGGCAAGGGTCTTGAAGAACACTTGGATAGGTGATACTATTGCAATTGTCTTTTAAAACCACCCTTCGCTACCATGACTAAAGTACCAAAGTCACCACCTGTAGGTTACTTCTGGATTATACACATAATTCAAATGCTAACCCATATGCCTCTCCAATTCTAATCAGTACAACTTTTTGTCTATCTTTCTCCAAGGGTTTAAAGATAGCAAGAGGGGCGCCTGTGTGGCTCAGTCAGTTAAGCGTCTGACTTCGGCTCAGGTCATGATCTCACGGTTCATGAGTTCGAGCCCCGCGTCAGGCTCTGTGCTGATAGCTCAGAGCCTGGAGCCTGCTTCAGATTCTGTGTCTCCCTCTCTCTCTGCTCCTCCCCCACTTGTGTTCCCTCTCTCTCTCAAAAATAAATAAACATTAAAAAAAATTTAAAAAATATAGTAAGAAATTGCTTTCATACATTACATAATCAAATCACTATACATTATAATATATATTATAATGAGTATATTCTATGCATATAATATGCTATATATACATAATAGATAGTACATATATGTATTACATATTATATGTGTATCACATATAATATATATGGGTTACATAATGATTATGTACATAATGTAATCATGCATATCATGTAAATAATTTCATGCATTACAATGTCAAATGACATCTCACAGTAACATCTAGGTTAAATGCTGATTATAATCAAATATATACCCCTGTCAATGTGTCATTTCTTTTTTCCACAGCTTTTGAAGAGACAAGAAAATAAAACAAGCAAACAAAAACTCCCCCTTTGGACAGGTCTTCAAAGAATAAGTCTCACAAAAGTGAGAGTCAAATACACAATCTTATTCAATTTCTGTCCCTTCTGCTGAGATGGCCAGTTTTTAGAAGAAGCATCAATTTCCTAGAATACTAACTGTGCTCCTCAATTTATTTCTCCTGAAACATCATTTTTGAAAGACTGAAAAAAATTATAGTCAGCACCTCCATAAACTTAAATCAGAGGCCTTCAAAATTAATACTAAATGTCTCATTTTTAAAATTTGATATAGTCTTATATTTAACACAGCTTTACCACCTAAAACTTTTAGGATCATCTATCATATATCACAAGCATAAAATAACAAATCAACATGTGACATTCTTCTATCTCCAAGGTCACAAAAATATTACTGTTTCATAAAAGTCACTCACACACAAAAAAGACAATATGTGCTGGTTTTATTCTGTTATTTCCTTCCAAATACAAATTATATAAGCTATTATCTTGTTTTCAAAGAAAAAATTTACGTGAGCCTAAAGCTCACATATTAGGTCTCCAGTAAAAGTCTTGATTCTGTTTGTTGGCACCCTATCCAGATTATGGATCTTTTGTTGGCTTTATGGGTTTACAGACTTGCTGTTCTTGGCTTGATAATCTGGGGAAATAATTAGAAATGTGATTTGCTTTCCCTTTTTGTCTATACGTATGCATTTACTTTATGATGTCAATTTCATGGGAAATAAATAAAATTCTGTTTAGAAACAGTAAACCAAGATACATGGGATGCACTTTATCTTAGTAACTTATGCATTCTTAAGTATGGGAGCTATAACATCTTCCTCAGAGTTTTAGATGTTTTTATTATGTACATAGATTTTCAGAATGATACTATGAATCAGAGTGATATGGTCATAGTGTTTAGATAATACACAACACCAAATGAATAAGCTGAAAAGAGAAAAACATAGCTAGCCAACTAATTCTTATTTAGTTGCATGGTATCTGTAAAAGAATGAGTTCTATGCTTAGATTAACTGGGTTGAAAGCCTGGTTCATATATTTATTGTGAAATGAGAATGATTAATAGTATCTGCCTTTTACGGTTAGCAGGATTAAATGAGAAATTTCCTGTAAATCCCATTAGCATATTGGCTGACACATAGACAGGACTTGGTGACTCTGAGCCGTTATTATTATTGCCAAGCTCAGCTGTCACCTCATCTGTGAAGCTCATCTCTCAAATCTTCCCAAATACTTTAATGAGAACTATTCCTCTCCTTCTGCACTCCTTTGGCATTTTGCTTAACATCTCTCTTATAATTCTCCCTATTGCCAATTATGGTTATTAACATATATGTTTGTCTTCCTCATTAGATATTAGATTCCAAAGGGCAAGGACCATGTCTTCATCTTCATATTTTTCTCTCAGTATATCTTTGCCAATGCCTAATAGCAGGCTTATATATTGTAGACTTTATTTATTTTGTAATTTTTTAATGTTTATTTATTTTTGAGAGAGAGAGAGAGAGATTTTTCTCTCAGCACACCTTTTCCAAAAGCTGACAGCAGGCTTATATATAGTAGACTTTATTTTTTTTAATTTTCTTAATGTTTATTTATTTGGGGGGGGGAGGGGCAGAGAGAGACAGGGAGACACAGAATGTGAAGCAGGCTCTAGGCTCCAAGCTGTCAGCACAGAGCCTGATGCAAGGCTCAAACTCACGAACCGTGAGATCATGACCTGAGCTGAAGTTGGACGCTTAACCAACCGAGCCACCCAGGCACCCCTACCGTAGACTTTAAATGAATGTTTCTTAAGTTAAGATGACAGGTTGCTTTTCATCCTTCAGGTCTCACGTCAAAAGTCACCTCTCTGTTGGCTCATTCTAAAGAACCCTCATGATCCACCCACTCCCTACTAAAGCAAGTCTATTATACCACGTGTTTATTTCTTTATCATTTGGGGAAATTATTTCATTAACGTATGTACTTACTTATCTCTCTTGGCAAAATGTAAGCACTATGACAGTGGAGCCTTTATTCGCCTTTGAATCCTTAGCACCAGAACAGTAAGTGTCTATTTAAGTACTCAGGAAGTATTTCTTAAATGAACCATTTTACCTCCTAGGGCCCAGGTATGACAGCAGCAGCAGAGGTGATGTGTCCCAGTGACCCTTCTTTAAATAACTAGTAAAGTTGGTGATGACTTTTGAATATTAAGAAGGTGATACTCAGGAACAGCTGTGAATAAGATGTCAGTCCCTGCCTCACTTCCTTTGCCATCCCCAGCTACTTCTGCACACAGAGAGCCCCACCTACAAGCTTAAACCCAAATGAATTCCCAAACCAATCTTAGCATGAGGAAGGAAAGCCTTAAGCAGGTGCTGGAGCCATGACTGAAAGAGAATTAGTAAGGCTTGGTTATACCTGAAAAGTTTGCTTATATAGTAGGGTCTGCCAAATAATACTCCCCAGGCAAGCACTGCCTCTTACTGTAGATAATGAAAGACTCTGGTTCATGGGGAAAGAGCAAGGACATCGCACCATTTGAATGATTCAACCAAAGTTTTGAGTTATTATTGTTAAATGTAGTGAATGGGATGGGGCGCCTGGGTGGGTCAGTCAATTAAGCCTCTGACTTCAGCTCAGTTTCTTGAGTTCGAGCCCCGCGTTGGGTTCTGTGCTGACAGCTCAAAGCCTGGAGCCTGCTTTGGGTTCTGTGTCTCCCTTGCTCTCTGCCCCTCCCCTGCTCATGCTCTGTCTCTCTTTCAAAAATAAACAAACATTTAAAAAAATAATAAATGTGGTGAATAGAGATGATCTTCCACTTGGCTCATTCCCTGGGTCTGGTCAATAACCTGATGCAAAAGATCTGGCAGGATCTTCTGTAGAAATAGTATTGAAGCTTGATAGTCATTACAGAACAAGGGTTTCTTATTCTGCTTAAAGATTATAGGAGTCCTAACCAGTTATATGGAGTATGGTGTATATTAGAGTTTGGAAAAGAAATAAATCCTTTTTGGCAGAAATTGATGACTTCCATGTGAAAGAAATTATATGGGTTAGGTCATAGCTTAAAATCATCAACTCAGTTTCTCATTAACTAAAAATATTATTACTTGGACCACAAATCTTGAGTCTGGAGTTCCCAGGTTGGTGAATGCGTGGAGGCGCTGGGAGAGTCGCGCACTCAGAGAAGACGTGAAAGCTCCACATCCCTTCTCACATGCCTCGCCCTAGGCATCTCTTCCATCTGGCTGTTCCTGAATTCAATATGCTTTTGCAACAAACCAGCACTCACAGCACAAGGCACACAGAGAGAATACCACATAGAAACAGAGGCGGAGATTGGAGCGATGCATTTACCGCCGAGGAACACCAAGGGTTGCTGGCAACACCAGAAGCTTAAAAAATACAGGTATGAGGGGCACCTGAGTGGCTCAGTTGGTTAAGCAACCGACTTTGGCTCAGGTCATGATCTCGAGGTTCGTGAGTTCAAGCCCAGCATAGGCTCTGTGTTGTGTGGAGCCTGCTTGGGATTTTCTCTCTCTCTCCTTCCCTCTGTTCCCCACTTGTGTTCTCTCCCTCAAAATAAATAAATAAACTTAAAAAAATTTTTTTAAAGGTATGAAACAGATTCTTCCCTAGAAACTTCAGAGAGAGCACTGGCCTGGCCACACCTTGACTTTGGACTTCTCGCATCCAGAATTGTGTGAGAATAAATTTCTGCTGTTTTAAGCCACCTCGTTTGTGGTACTTTGTTATGGCAGAAACTCATATTGGTTCCTTTTTAAATCGAACACATCATAACAAAATTTTCCTCTGAGCACAGCATTCACTTCATACGGAAAAGAAAACAAAAACAAAAACAAAAATGGTTTGTTCCCTGGCGAATTTATTACAGTGGCCAGGTTGTCGCTTACTGGAGACGGATTTAACGCATTTTTGGTTGTGACGGCTTATTTGATAAGATTAAAGAAAGGTGCACAGGGACTTGTTATTTTCTGTAAACATTATAGAAATAAGCATGAAAAGAAGAGACTTCAAAGCTTATTACGTAACACTTGGATAGAAGATGAGAATATAATTGGTTTAATTGCTTTCCAGAGGTAAAGATGAGTGAGGATTTTAAATTATATTGCCTTTTCTAACAAAAGCTACATCTCCATACCCTCAGTTGTATTGTATTGGAATTGCAAAGTTTAGTGTAGACCTAGCTGAACAAATAAGTGATAAAACAGATGACAAAACACATAAAACTATCCGAAAGCAGGTTTCAGAAAAACCAACCTCAGGAAGTTGCTGGAATAAACAGTATTCAAAGCAGAACAGAAGCTATATTTTATACAACTTAATATAGGTATTTAATAAATGCAAATGTTTTCATTGAAAAAAAACCACAAAAAACCTTTGACTCTTTCTCTCACACTCTCCATCCAATCCGTCAGCATATTTTGCCAGCTTTTCCTTCAAAACATTCTAGAACCTGACCACCTCGGATCACCTCCACTGTAGCACTGTGGTACGAGTTTCCATCATCTCTCTAAGGAATTATTGAAATATCCTCCTAATCTGTGTCCCTGTGTTAACCTCAGGTCATCTTGCTCTGTCACTCAAAACTCACCAGTTGGCTTCCTACCTCACTCTGAGTAATAGCCAACGTCTTTACAATGTCTCCAAAGACCTAGGTGATCTCCCCCTGTACCTGCCTCCACCTCTCTCACTTCATCTCCTACCAACCTCCATCTTGATAACTACACTCAAATCTTGGTGGCCCTCTTGCTCCCCTCTTCCCCTGAAATGTTCTTCATGCAGGTATCCACACGGCTTACTCTTTTATTTCCTTCAGGACTTTGATAAAATATGACTTTATCAATGACACTCCCTATATCCCATTATTTTTCTCCACAGCTCTCATCACCACGTGCCACACCATGTATATTATTTGATTATTTATCTACATTCTCCGTTCCCACTAAAATGTAAGCTTTAAGAAAGTGGAATGGGGGTGCTTGGCTAGCTCAGTAAAGTATATGACTCTTGATCTCAGGGTCATGAGTTCAAGCCCCAGGCTCAGCATAGATATTACTTTAAAATAAAATAAAATAAAATAAAATAAAATAAAATAAAATAAAATAGAGAAAATGCTTTGTGTGTTTTGTTCACTGCTCTGTACCCAGTCTTCAAGACACTACCTGGAATATAGTACCACTATATGTAAATATTTTTCATACATTGTAATCCTACATTTTTCTGACTCCTTCTCTAGATTTTGTGTAAAGGATGTGTCTTATTCATTGATCTCAGTGATCCAGTGTTCTTTGGATGAATTAATATGAAATGTTTTTAAAAGAATGTTTAGTTCCACTTATTTCAAAAATCACTTTACATTCGCACCAAATAGCAATTAATGGGCACAGATGGTGTTATTTTTAAGTTTGTTTGTTTGAAAAGATGAGAAAAATAATTGAAGAGCAACCAATATTCATTTTGAATATTGACTTCTAATCTTCTTATTTTAAAATTCAAATTATGCTCTGAAATGCACTAAAGGACTGAAGCAGATATTTTTAATTCTCTAGACGTTGAACCCATATTTCCTAGGTTGATGTAAAACTTAGGCTTCCCATTCTCTTATTTTAATTCTCCCTTTTTTCCATTTCTATATGCAGAGGATAAAGAGAAACATTCATCCTCACAGAGTGGCATAACACAGGGGAGTGATGAGGGCTGCACTCTAAGAGGATTAAGCACACAAAGAAGATAATTAACTTGCTGAGGCCCCACAGAAAATCGTGGAATAGCAAGAACAGCATTCAGGGTTTCTGTTATCCTAAGAAAGATTCAGTCACATAGCTACAGTTCATGTCACATAGTTCACTGGTAGCCCCAAGTGTTAACACAATTAAGAAAAAATACTGAACCTTATACATCATGCAAAGAAAATAAACTCTTAATAATTTACAAAACTGTTTTGTTCTTAAATATAGGTTGATATCTACCTTAAGACCAAAACACATTCCATTCTTTTTTTCTTGCTACTGTCTTTAAAATCATTCACAACAGCAATAGAGCTCAAATAAGAAAATTTCACTAGGGAAAATAAGAATGCAGAGACATAGATTTACTTCTCTAAATACAAAACCTTAAAATTGGATATATTATAGGATACTTTCCCTGGGTGGGGAAATTAGGAGCGATTTTAATTTTTCTTCTTTGAGTTTTTTTAGAGTCAAAAATTTTATAAAGAATATGTATTTTTTATAAAAAATATGAAAAGTACAACATGTTTATATATTCTTCTGTAATATATAGTAATTCCCCTTGAACATAATGTTCAGGCTTCAAATTTAGACATTAAAAATGCTCTTCTTGTGTTGGAAAGCAGAAGTCCCAGTTGATCTGAAAAACAGTTCCAAGACTACCAAATTTGACTTATTCCCTGAGTAGTGTTTATTATAAATTGAAAATGTAATGCCAGTGGATATGCCATCACCTAATGAAAGTGAAATATAGAGAATAATTTTTGACAAGTAATTGGACTTGGAAAGAAAGGAATAGAGTAAGAGAAAACAATTGGGGAGGATTTGAGATTTCTTTGATGCCTGTAATATCCTATATGCAAACAGCAGTGAGAAATGGGCAGTAATTAATTTAAAAAATCATGCTTAAAGATCTAGTATCCTCTCAAATCTTAGAAATCAATATTATCAATATCCCTGAGTATATTATTTCAGGAAAGACTTTACTTTTTTATTTTTATTTTTTGGTTATTTATTTATTTATTTATTTCATTATTGTACATGGCCTTTTAAAAAATTTAAATCCAAGTTAGTTAATATATAGTGTAATAATGATTTCAGGAATAGAATTTAATGATTCATCACTTACATGTAACATGCAGTGCCCATCCCAACAAGTGCCCTCCTAAATACCCATCACCCATTTAGCCCATCCCCCTATGCAACACCCCTCCAGCAACCCTCAGTTTGTTCTCTGTATTTAAGAGTCTCTTACGGTTTGTCTCCCTCTGTTTTTATATTATTTTGGCCTCCCTTCCCTTATGTTCATCTGTTTTGTATCTGAAATTCCACATATGAGTGAAATCATATTTGTCTTTCTCTGACTGGCTTATTTCTCTTAGCATAATACACTCTAGTTCCATTCACATTGCTGCAAATGGCAAGATTTCATTCTTTTTGATGGCCCGGTAATATTCCATTATATGTATATGTATATATATACACACACCACATCTTCTTTTTTTTTTTTTTTTTTTTTTTTTTTTATTTTATTTTATTTTTTTAATATATGAAATTTACTGTCAAATTGGTTTCCATACAACACCCAGTGCTCATCCCAAAAGGTGCCCTCCTCAATACCCATCACCCACCCTGCCCTCCCTCCCACCCCCCATCAACCCTCAATTTGTTCTCAGTTTTTAACAGTCTCTAATGCTTTGGCTCTCTCCCACTCTAACCTCTTTTTTTTTTTTTTCCTTCCCCTCCCCCATGGGTTTCTGTTATGTTTCTCAGGATCCACATAAGAGTGAAACCATATGGTATCTGTCTTTCTCTGTATGGCTTATTTCACTTAGCATCACACTCTCCAGTTCCATCCATGTTGCTACAAAAGGCCATATTTCATTTTTTCTCATTGCCACGTAGTATTCCATTGTGTATATAAACCACAATTTCTTTATCCATTCATCAGTTGATGGACATTTAGGCTCTTTCCATAATTTGGCTATTGTTGAGAGTGCCGCTATAAACATTGGGGTACAGGTGCCCCTATGCATCAGTACTCCTGTATCCCTTGGATAAATTCCTAGCAGTGCTATTGCTGGGTCATAGGGTAGGTCTATTTTTAATTTTCTGAGGAACCTCCACACTGCTTTCCAGAGCGGCTGCACCAATTTGCATTCCCACCAACAGTGCAAGAGGGTTCCTGTTTCTCCACATCCTCTCCAGCATCTATAGTCTCCTGATTTCTTCATTTTGGCCACTCTGACTGGCGTGAGGTGGTATCTGAGTGTGGTTTTGATTTGTATTTCCCTGATAAGGAGCGACGTTGAACATCTTTTCATGTGCCTGTTGGCCATCCGGATGTCTTCTTTAGAGAAGTGTCTATTCATATTTTCTGCCCATTTCTTCACTGGGTTATTTGTTTTTCGGGTGTGGAGTTTGATGAGCTCTTTATAGATTTTGGATACTAGCCCTTTGTCCGATGTGTCATTTGCAAATATCTTTTCCCATTCCGTTGGTTACCTTTTAGTTTTGTTGGTTGTTTCCTTTGCTGTGCAGAAGCTTTTTATCTTCATAAGGTCCCAGTAATTCACTTTTGCTTTTAATTCCCTTGCCTTTGGGGATGTGCCGAGTAAGAGATTGCTACGGCTGAGGTCAGAGAGGTCTTTTCCTGCTTTCTCCTCTAAGGTTTTGATGGTTTCCTGTCTCACATTCAGGTCCTTTATCCATTTTGAGTTTATTTTTGTGAATGGTGTGAGAAAGTGGTCTAGTTTCAACCTTCTGCATGTTGCTGTCCAGTTCTCCCAGCACCATTTGTTAAAGAGACTGTCTTTTTTCCATTGGATGTTCTTTCCTGCTTTGTCAAAGATGAGTTGGCCATACGTTTGTGGGTCTAGTTCTGGGGTTTCTATTCTATTCCATTGGTCTATGTGTCTGTTTTTATGCCAATACCATGCTGTCTTGATGATGACAGCTTTGTAGTAGAGGCTAAAGTCTGGGATTGTGATGCCTCCTGCTTTGGTCTTCTTCTTCAAAATTACTTTGGCTATTCGGGGGCTTTTGTGGTTCCATATGAATTTTAGGATTGCTTGTTCTAGTTTCGAGAAGAATGCTGGTGCAATTTTGATTGGGATTGCATTGAATGTGTAGATAGCTTTGGGTAGTATTGACATTTTGACAATATTTATTCTTCCAATCCATGAGCAGGGAATGTCTTTCCATTTCTTTATATCTTCTTCAATTACCTGCATAAGCTTTCTATAGTTTTCAGCATACAGATCTTTTACATCTTTGGTTAGATTTATTCCTAGGTATTTTATGCTTCTTGGTGCAATTGTGAATGGGATCAGTTTCTTCATTTGTCTTTCTGTTGCTTCATTGTTAGTGTATAAGAATGCAACTGATTTCTGCACATTGATTTTGTATCCTGCAACTTTGCTGAATTCATGTATCAGTTCTAGCAGACTTTTACACCACATCTTCTTTATCCATTCATCAGTCGATGGACATTTGGGCTCTTTCCATACTTTGGCTATTGTCCATATGTTGCTATAAACTTTGGGGTTCATGTGCCCCTTCGAATCAGCATTTTTGTGGCCTTTGGATAAATACCTAGTAGTACAATTGCTGGGTTCTATGGTAGTTCTATTTTTAATTTTCCGAGGAACCTCCACACTATTTTCCAGAGGGGCTGCACCAGTTTGCATTCCCACCAGCAGTGCCAAAGGGTTCCCCTTTCTCTGCATCCTCACCAACATCTGCTGTTACCTGAAATGTTAATTTTAGTCATTCTGACAGGTATGAAGTGGTATCTCATTGTGGTTTTGGTTTGTATTTCCCTGATGATAAGTGATGTTGAGCATCTTTTCATGTATCTGTTAGCCATCTGGATGTCTTCTTTGGAAAAGTGTCTATGTCTTTTGCCCATTTCTTCACTGGATTATATTTGATTTTGGGGTATTGAATTTCATAAGTTCTTTATAGATTTTGGGTACTAATCCTTTATCTAATATGTCATTTGCAAATATTTTCTCCTATTCTATCAGCTGCCTTTAAGTTTTGCTGATTGTTTCCTTCACTGTGCAGAAGCGTTTCATCTTGATGAGGTTCCAATAGTTCATTTTTGCTTTTGTTTCCCTTGCTTCTGAGACATGTTAAGTAAGAAGCTGCTGCAGCCGAGGTCAAAGAGGTTGCTGACTGTTTTCTCCTCTAGGATTTTGATGACTTCCTGTCTTATGTTTAAGTCTTTCATCCATTTTGAGTTTATTTTTGTGTATAGTGTTAAGAAAGTGGTCCAGGTTCATTCGTCTGCATGTTGCTGTCCAGTTTACCCAACACCATTTGCTGAGGAGACTGTCTTTTTTCCACTGGAGATTCTTTCCTGCTTTGTTAAATATTAGTTGGTCATGAATTCAGCAAGGTCGCAGGATATAAAATCAATGTACAGAAATCAGTTGCATTTCTATACACCAATAATGAAGGAGCGGAAAGAGAAACTAAGGAATCGATCCTATTTACAATTGCACCAAAACCCATAAAATACCTAGGAGTAAACCTAACCAAAGAGGTGAAAAATCTATACACTGAAAACTATAGAAAGCTTATGAAAGAAATTGAAGAAGAAATTTAAAAATGGAAAAACATTCCATGCTCATGAATTGGAAGAACAAATATTGTTAAAATGCCGATACTGTCCAAAGCAATCCAAATATTCAGTGCAATCCCTATCAAAATAACACCAGCATTTTTCACAGAGCTGGAACAAACAATTCTAAAATTTTTATGGAACAACAAAAGACCCTGAATAGCCAAAGTAATGTTGAAAAAGAAAACCAAAGCTGGAGGCATCACAATTCCAGATTTCAAGCTGTACTACAAAGTTGTAATTATCAAGACAGTATGGTATTGGCACAAAAACAGACACATAGATCAATGGAACAGAATAGAGGACTCAGAAAAGGAAAGACTTTAAATCATTCTGAAATAGATATGTGTCATTAGGACATTCTTCACAGATATACCCTTTCTCCTACTACTCTCCGATTTTGAGAAGTTTGATCCAATTTTTAGGTCTCTGCCAACATGGAGTTGGTATACAGGGAAGAAAGTGGTTGTCTCCTAGCCTTCAATAACATTAGTTAGACTAAGTAATTCCTGTGGGTATCATCTTCAAGTCTAAAGGTCTAAATCAAGAATAAAAGCAAAAGGAAATTCAAGAGTGAAAGGAATTTCTGCCATCTTTTAAGAAGTGGGATGGGGCTATTGTTGAAAATCCTGCTATAAGCATTGGGGTACATGTGCCCCTATGCATCAGCACTCCTGTATCCCTTGGGTAAATTCCTAGCAGTGCTATTGCTGGGAGGCAAACCATAAGAGACTCTTAAATACAGAGAACAAACTGAGGGTTGATGGGGAGTGGGGAAGAGGGGAAAGTGGATGATGGGCACTGAAGAGGCCTCTTGTTAGGATGAGCACTGGGTGTTGTATGTAAGCTAATCTGACAATAAATTATATTTAAAAAAAAAAAAAGAAGCGACATGGGGTTATTAGAATAGAACTGATTGGGATAAAACCAATAAATCTGAAATTTTTATAAGGAAATGGACTTAAATTTTAGATAATTAAAAACCATGATTTTCTTAGCATGTGTTGAAATATCGTCTAAATACATTTTAATTTGTTAGTTTAAAAATAAAAATCTTTAGGTAAACCATGAGCAGTCCCTTTACAAAGCTGCTTCAAGGTTATAAATGGAGCAACACATGTGGAGGGAGTGCCCTCTAGTGGCTAAAGAAAAAATATATTTTTGTGTAGGATAGGGCTAAAAACTTAAAGCAAATGTTTGTATTCCCCATTATCCTGTTTTATTAATCAAATACTTCTACTTTTATTAAGGAATTAAAGAGGTTCAGATAAATATATATATCTTGTGCTTTAAAATACATAAATTTCTTTGCTGATAAATGTTATTATTTTTTTTAACAGTATAGTATATGCCATTGTAGAAAATTTCTAAGCCACAGAAAATTATAGAGAAGAAAGCAAACTCTGTAACCCCACAACCTAAAGACAACCATAGTTAATATTTTAACTAATTTTGTTCAACTTTTTTTCTATGCATTCACAATTTTTCATATAACTGACATCACAGAAAGTAATCCATTTTGAGGGATACTTTTCATTATGTGTTTTTAACCATGTTATTAAAACTTGCTGTGGTTTGAGTGAGGTTCCTCTTCCGGAGGGAATAAAACATGCACATGTATAGATAAGTGACAGAATATCTTATGTTCAAAATTGCAAGTGGCTCAGTACTGTTGGAAAATAAAGTGAGAAGTTTACAGCTCAGTGAGAATGTTAGGGAGAAGAATTAATAGGGGTTGGAGAGGTATGTAGAAACCAGATCAAGCACCATGGGCATGCCAGTTGGATACATTGTCGGTTGGTATGAATAACCACTGAGGAACTTTGAGTCATGGACTGACTTTATTGGACTTGCATGCCACACAATAATAAAATAATTTGATACTAATATGGAGGATAGACTGAAATAATGTTTCTCGAAGTTGGCTGCACTTTAGAACTACCTGGGAAGCTTTAAAAAATGCCGATCCCCAGACTCCAATCCAAACCAATTAAATCAGGATCCTTGGGAATGAGATTTTTTATAAAGTTTCCCAGATGGTATCATTACATAGCATGGAATGAGGAGAGATGAAACTAGATATAGAAGTACCACTTCGAAGGGTGTTGCATTAGATCGTGCGAAAAATGATGTGCGCCTAAACTAGGTGAGTGATAGTGTATGTGACGAAGTTATTTAATTGACACAAGTTGATAACTGCACACAAGGAATCAAAGATTATTGTCTCATGGTGTCTTGATAAATGTGGTGTCAGAAGGAAATACAGCCACTTGGGCATGTATGTGGGAAGTGGGGAGCATGTTAAGAAGCTAGCATTTTCCTTTAGATTCATCACCAATGACACAAACACACTTAGATATATTTTCTGTTTGCTCTTTTATAAATCCTTCGGCCAGATAATTTCTCTTATCTCCACCCACCCTTTAACTATCTGCTTTGTAGTGGGGGCGGGATGGAGGACCTAGACTCTGCAGATCACACATTAGGCTCTTTTAGCAAGTGCAACACAAGAGGAAGAAGAGATTTGCTCTTTACTGTCTGATTCTTGGTGGCTTCCCATCTGCCAGTGGTTCTACTAAAAATCACTCTGGCCACACGTGATTGCCCCTACAGTCACGCTTTTCTGTAGCAGCTGCTGAATCCGGTTCGCAATTTTTTCAACACTTGCAAAACCAGCCTCATCACCATCCCCCAAAGACACTAGCACCAACTAGCTGGTGTCAGCTCCTCAGGGGTCTAGGTTTCAACACCCCAAGGCCCCTTCTCTAAGTTTCTAGGTTTTTCTCCTTGTTCCTTCGGGCCTAAACCTGCTTCTACTAGACTGGCCTTACAGAAGAGGCTTAAAAGAGTTCTTCAAGTTGAAATGAAAAGATGCTAATTAGTAACATAAAAATAGACAACACACTGGTAGAGGTGTTAGTATCTTAGTAATATGATGGAATGCTTCCCAGTTAACTCTAGAATAAAGGTTAAAGTATAAGAATATTAAAAAATAACTATAGCTGCAATATTTTGTTGATGGATACATATTATAAAGAAAAGGTAAGTTGTACATTAAAAAAATAAAATGTAGGGGGGTAGTAAAATGGAAGAGTTTTTGTATGCAATCAAAGTAAATTGTTGTTTTATGTAAACCTCATGGTAATGACCAAGGAAAAAGCTATAGTAGATTCACCAAATATAAAGGGGAAAGAATCAAACAATATCACATGAAAAATCATCAGTTTACAAAAGAAGGCAGCAAGAAAAGAAGAAAAGAACAAAGGACTTATGAAACAGGTCCAAAACAAATAAGATGGTATTGGTAAGCCTGCACAAAGACTCAAAGTGAAGGGATAAAAGATACATTCCATTCAAGGGAAAACCAAAAGAGGGAGGGGTAGATAAACTTACATCACACAAAATAGACTTTAAGCCAAAAACAGTAATGAAAGACGAGGAAAGTCATTATATAATGATAAAGGGATAAATTCATCAAGAGGATATAAAATTATAAATATCTACGCACTCAAATCAGAGCATCTAAATACCACAAATCTGTGGATATAAATGGAAAACAATGCAATAATAGTAGAGGACTTCAATACTCCACTTTCAACAAATGATAGGTCATCAAGACAGAAAATCAACAAGGCATCATTGGACTTGAAACATATTTTAAGCCAAACGGACCTAACAGACATATACAGAACATTCCATCCAACAGCAACAAGAAAGTCTTCTCAATGTGCACATGGAACATTCTCCAGTAAAGATCATACGATAAGTCACAAAACAAGACATAGAAAATTTAAGAAGATTAAAATCATACCAAGTATCTTTTCCAACCACAATTGTATGAAACTGGAAATAAATAATAGAAGAAAAGCTGGAAAATTCACAAATTAATGGAAATTAAACAACATATACTCTTGAGTAACCAATAGTTCAAAGAAGAAATCAAAAGGGAAATTTAAAAAAGTCTTGAAAAAAATGAAAATGGAAACAAAACACACCAAACTTTATGGGATGCAGCAAAAGCAGTTCTAAGAGGGAAGTTTACCGTGGCATTAAGAAAAAAGAAAGAGATCAAATAAAAAAACCTAACTTTGTACCTCAAGGAACTACAAAACAAAAAGACAAATTAAGTACAAAGTTAGCAGAAGAAAGGAAATAACAAAGATCACAGCAAAAGTAAATGAAATAAACACCAAAAATAGAACTGAAAAGACCAATGAAACTAAGAACTGTTTTGTTTTGTTTTTTTAAAGACAAACAAAATTAACAAACCTTAAGTAGACTAAAAAAAAAGAGAAGACTCATAATAAATAAAATCAGAAATAAACGAGGAGACATTGTAACATACCACACAAATAAAAAGGATCATAAGAGACTATAAATGTTTATATGCCAACAAACTGGATAACCCAGAAGAAATAGATAAATTCTTAAAACATACCTACCAAGACCAAATCATGAAGAAATAGAAAATTTCAACAAACCACTTATGAATAAGGAGATTGCATCTGTAATCAAAATCCTCCCAACAAAAAGCCTAGTATCAGATGGCTTTACTGGTGAGTTATAACAAATATTTAAGTAAGAATGAACACTAATCCCGCCAAAAGTCATCCAAAAATTGAAGAGGAAAAACAACTCCCAAAGGTGTTTTATGAGGCCACTATTACCTTGATATGAAAGCCAGATAAGGACACTACAAGAAAAGAAAACTACAACAAATCAAAACCACACTGAGATAACCTCACACCAGTCAGAGTGGCTAAAACGAGCAAATCAGGACTATAGATGCTGGTGAGGATGTGGAGAAACGGGAACCCCCTTGCAGTGTTGGTGGGAATGCAAACTGGTGCAGCCACTCTGGAAAATAGTGCGGAGGTTCCTCAAAAAATTAAGAATAGGTCTACCCTATGACCCAGCAATAGCACTGCTAGGAATTTACCCAAGGGATACAGGAGTGCTGATGCATAGGGGCACTTGTACCCCAATGTTTATAGCAGCACTTTCAATAATAGCCAAATTATGGAAAGAGCCTAAATGTCCATCAACTGACAAGTGAATAAAGAAGATATGGTTTATATAAACAATGGAATACTAGTTGGCAATGAGAAAGAATGAAATCTGGCCTTTTGCAGCAACATGGATGGCACTGGAAGGTATTATGCTAAGTGAAATAAGTCAGTCAGAGAAAGATACCATATGTTTTCACTCATAGGTGGATCTTGAGAAACTTAACAGAAGACCATGGGGGAAGAGAAGGGGGAAAAAAAGTTACAGAGAAGGAGGGAGGCAAGCCATAAGAGACACTTGGATACTGAGAACAAACTGAGGACTGATGGGGGGTGGGGGAGAGGGGAAAGAGTCATGGGCATTGAGGAGGGAACTTGTTGGAATGAGCACTGGATGTTGTATGGAAACCAATTTGTGAATAAACTATATTTAAAGAAAAGAAAACTACAGACAAATATCCTTAATGAATACACATGCAAAAATTCTTAACAAAATATTTGCAAATCAAGTTCACATTAAAAGCATCATGCATCATGATCAAGTGGGATTTATCCCTGGGATGCAAGGGTATTTCAACATAGGCAAATCAGTAACTGTGATACAGCACATTAATAGAATAAGGATAAAACCATATGATCATCTCAATAAAAGCAGGAAAAGCATTTAACAAAATACAACATCCTTTCATGATAAAAATGCTCAACTGGCATAAAAGGAATGTACTTCAGCATAATAAAGGCCTTATATAAGCCCACAGCTAACATCATACCCAATGATGGAAGGTTGAAAGCTTTTCCTCTAAGATCAGGAATAAAACAAGAGTGCACTCTTACCACTCCTATTCAACAGAGTACTACTAATCCTAGCCAGAGCAATCAGACAAGAAGAAATAAAAGGCATTCAAAACAAAAGGGAAGGAATAAAATTGTCTTTGTTGGGGATGATATGATTTCATACATAGAAAATCTCAAAGGCTCTGCCAAAATACTGATAAGATTAATCAATAAAGTCAGTAAAGTTGTAAGATACAAAAACAATATACAGAAATCAGTTACATTTCTATACATTAACAATGAAACATCTGAAAAAGAAATAAAGAAAATAATCCCATTTGCAATTATATCAAAAACAATAAAATACTTAGGAATTAAATATTTATTTAACCAAGAAGGTAAAAGACCTATATACAAAAGACTTTTTTAAAAAATTAAACATTTTTTTTTTAATTTGAGAGAGAGAGAGAGAGAATGAGTGCAAGCAGGGGAGAGGGGCAGAGGGTGAGAGAGAGAGAATCTTAAACAGGCTCCATACTCAGCACAGAGCAGAGCCTGATGCAGGTCTTGATCCCACAACCCCAGGATCATGATCTGAGCCTGATGCTCAAGAGTCAGATGCTCAACCGACTGAGCCACCTAGGTGCCCCCATACTAAAGATTAAAGATTAAAGAAGTTAGAGAAGACACAAACCAGTGAAAAGATATTTCATCACAGATTGGAAAAATTAATACTGTTAAAATGTCCATACTACCCAAAGCTATCTATAGATTCAATGCAATCTCTGTCAAAGTTCCAATGGCATTTTTTACAGAAATAGAAAAAAAAATCCTAAAATTTGTATGTATTCACAAAAGACCCCAAATAGAGGTAACAATCCTGAGAAATAAGAATAAAGCTGGAGGCATTGTACTTCCTGATTTCAAACTATACTACAAAGGTATAGATATCAAAACAGTGTGGCACTAGCATAAAGACAAGCATACAGACCAATGGAACAAAATCAAGAGCCCAGAAATAAACCTTTGTATATACAGTCAATTAATATTTGACACGGGAGCTGAGAATAGACAATGGGGAAAGGACAGCCTATTCAATAAATGATGTTAGGAAAACAAAATAATCACATGCAGAATAATGAAATTAACTGAAGATGGTTTAAAGACTTAAACATAAGAACTAAATTGGTAAAACATCTAGAAAAAAAAAAACAGGACAAACCTCCTTGACTTTGGTCTTGGCAATGATTTTTTGAATATGACACCTAAAGCATAAGAAACAAGAGCAAAAATTAATATGTGACACTACACCAAAATAAAAAGCTTCTGCACAGCAAAACAAACAACAAATGAAAAAGCATCCTATGGAATGGGAGAAAACATTTGCAAACCACATATCAGATAAGGAGTAAATACTCCAAATATATAAAGAACTCATACAATTCAATAGCAAAAAATCAATCCAATTTAAAAATGGGCAGAGGGGGGGCGCCTGGGTGGCGCAGTCGGTTAAGCGTCTGACTTCAGCCAGGTCACGATCTCGCGGTCTGTGAGTTCGAGCCCCGCGTCAGGCTCTGGGCTGATGGCTCGGAGCCTGGAGCCTGTTTCCGATTCTGTGTCTCCCTCTCTCTCTGCCCCTCCCCCGTTCATGCTCTGTCTCTCTCTGTCCCAAAAATAAATAAAAAACGTTGAAAAAAAAATTTTTTTTAAAAAATGGGCAGAGGGACTGAATAAACATTTTTCCAAAGAAGGCATACAATGGCCACGGAAAGGTGCACAACATCACTAATCATCAAGAAAATGCAAATCAAAACCACAATGAGGTATCATTTCAAATCTGTTAGACTGGGTATCATCAGAAAGAGAAGAGCTAGCAAGTGCTGGAGCAGCTGTGGAGAAAATGGAACATTCGTATCTTGGTGGAAATGTAAATTGGTGTAACGACTATGGAAAACGATATGGAGTTTTCTCAAAAAAACAAAACCAGAAACAAAATAGAGCTACTGTCTGATCCAGCAAGCCTACTTCTGAGTATACATCCAAGGAAAAGGAAATCAGTATTTTAAAGAGATATGTGTACTCTCATATTCTTTGCAGCGTTATTTACAATGGCCAAAATATGGAAACAATTGAAGTGTCCATCCATGGATCAATGGATAAACAAAATGTGATATACATATGTAATGTGGTATACATATATGTATAATGGAATACTGCTCAGCCATAGAAAAGTGAAATCTTGCAATTTGCAACAACGTTGGAGCTTGAGGGCATTATGCTAAGTAAATCAGTCAGGCAGAGAGAGATAAATACTAAATGCTCTCACTTATACGTGGAATCTAAATTTTGGAAAAACCAAACAAGGTGAGAGATACTGAGAACAGATTAGTGGTGTCCAGAGATGGGAGGGGGGAGTGTGAAAAGGGGGAGGGAGTAAAATGGTACAAAATTCCAGTTATAAAATAAACAAGTCATGGGGGTGTGATGTATAGCATAGCAACTATAAAGTTAATAGTACTGTATCGCATATTTGAAAGTTGCTAAGAGAGCAAATCTTAAAAGATCTCATCATAAGAAAAAAACTGTAACAATGTATGGTGATGAATGTTAACCACACTTATTGTAGTGATCATTTCACAATATACACAAATATTGAATCATTATCTTGTACACCTGAAACTGTTATATGTCACTTATACTTCAATTTAAAAAAATTAACAGCTTAAGGAGCGTCTGGGTAGCTCAGTTGGTTAAGTGTCCGACTTCAGCTCAGATCATGGTCTGACAGTCTCATGGTTGGTGAGTTTGAGCCCTGCCCTGGGCTCCATGCTGGCAGTGCAAAGCCTGCTTGGGATTCTCTTCTTCTCTCTCTCCACTTCTCCCCTGCTCATACGTTCTCTCTCTCTCAAAATAAATAAATAAACTTAAAAAGAAATTTTTTAAAAATCAGCAGCTTGGAATATCACAAATTTGTTATCTCAGTTTCTCTATTTAGGAGTCCAGCATATTTTAACTGGGACTTCTCACTATTTTTAAGGCCGAAATCAAGATGTGGGCCAGCTGTATCCTCATCTGGAAACTGAACTAGGGAACTAATCTGCTTCCAATCTCCTTCAGGAACTTTATCGAAATTATTCTTTCCCCCCCTAATCCATAGTGTAGCTCTGTCATTGGATTTTTCTCTATGAAGACTAGTATTTTGTTCCTTTTTGCTATTTTTATACCATGCCATTGCCACAGTGTTTATTACACTTGAAAATGATATTCATGGTACCCAGTTAGAGAAGTCTTCTCCCTTGTGTTTTTTCTTTTTAAGTATGATGGCCAGTCATGGTCTTTTGCTGTTCTATATTTAACATTAGTATGCAAAGCTCCATTTTATTTTTTAAATGTTTATTTTGAGAGAATGAAAGAGAAAGCACGACAGGGGGAGGAGCAGAAAGAGAGGCAGAGAGAGAATCCCAAGCAGGCTCTGCACTATCAGTGTAGACCCCAATGTGGGGCTTGATCTCGTGAACAGTGAGATCCTGATCTGAAATCAAAAGTCCAATGTTTGACAGACTGAGCCACCCAGGTGCCCCTGAAGTTTCATTTTAAACAATTGGGGCTTTAACTTGGAATAGTATTGAATCTGTAGATCAATTTGGAAATGTATTAGTTTGCTAGGGTTGCCATGACAAAAGATCACAGATTGGGTGGCTTTAACAACAGAAATTTATTTTTTTTCCACAGTTATGGAGGCTAGACGTCTAAGATCAAGGTGGTACAGGTTTGGTTTCTTCTGGGCCTCTTTCCTTGGCTTGCAGGTGGCTGCCTGCTCACTCTGTCATGTGGTCATCCGTTTGTTTGTCTTCTCTTCTGTTAAAGTCACCAGTTATGTTGGACTAGAGTTCACCCATATGATCTCATTTTACCTTCATTACCCCTTCAAAGGCTCTTTCTCCAATTCTCCAAATATAGTCACATTCTGGTGGTTAGCCTTGAATGTATGAATTGGTGGGGGGGAGGGGGAGCACAATTGAGCTTGTAACAGGGGACCACTGACATTTTTCCAATACTGAATCTTCCAATCTATAAACACAATATATCCATCAGTTTATTTTTATATTCTTTAATGCCTTTCAATGAAATTTATCATTCTCCATAGAGGTCTTAAATATTAAATTGAGGGGTGCTGATGGCATGGAGCCTGCTTGGGATTCTGTCTTTCTCTGCCTCTCTGTTCCTCCCCTGCTTGCTCTCTATCCCCTTCTCTCAACAATAAATAAACATTTGAAAAAAATTATGTTGAATATTCTCAATTTACTTAATCAGATCCTTACTCCTTCCTTCTGCACTATGGTTCATGTCTTAAGAGGGATGACATTTATGGCTTCCATCAAGTGACATTTAGGCACTGCTTGCCTCCTGACCTCTGGATAGGTTTAGCCAGTGGGAAGCATGGGCAGGAGATCTGAGTATTCATTCCCTTACTTCTTTTCCACTACTGGGGCTCGTGATGGGTGGCTACAGCTGTGTTCCTCTCCTGAGTTTTGCAGCTCTCTCCCAGTAGCCTTCTCCTATCGACATAGCTCTGGGAATTCAGGTTAAGATAACTGCTCCTTTTCAGTCACCCATTCACATCTATGGTTAGTACCCCATCTTTCCCCTGAGTCTCTTCAGCATTCCTTATCGGTTACTTTTGATCCTGACTACATCTTAGTAAATGCTCCATTCATTAAACTCTACATTTTCTATATGTCAGTGTGCCAGCTTCTTCTCCATTTCTACATTTCAGTGTGCCAGGAATTTCCTGCTGGGAAACATACTTGGTCAGATTTATTCCCAAGTACTTTTTATGTCTCGAAGCTATTTTATATGGCACATTTAAAAATTACATTTTCTGTTTGTTGCTAGTTATAGAAATGCAATTAGTTTTCTGATACTTTTTTTTTAATCTAGCAACCTTGCTAAACATTCATTACTTCCAATAATTTGTTAGATCTTTAAAACATATTTCTTTATATATTAATCTCCATGAATAATCTTTAAATAATCGCAGATTTGTAACTTGGTTTGCAACACATGCCTATTTGGGTTATCTAAACATCTAATAGAATGCTGTGTTGGAGTGACATTATATTAATTGCATTAATCTGTCTTCTAATATTAAACTGCTTTTGAAGTCTACACCATTGATCCAGATACATATTACTTTCAAAAATTAGAATCCAAATGAGCAGGAAGTACACTTTTTAAAAACACATTTTTCCCTGTTTCCTTTTCTTAAAATTGAAGTATGGTTGACATACAATGTTATATTAGCTTCAGGTGTACAACATAGTGATACGACAATTCTATACATTATGCAATGCTCACCACCATAAGGGTAGTACCATCTGTCATTATATAAAGTTGTATACATTCTTTAGAGACAGGTAGTTATCAGTTATATACTTATCTACACCCGATGAGCAACTAGTGGATATATACTAATATTTTACTGACTAGTTGCTTTGAGTTGTGTCTTTCATTTACCGCCATCAGTAATAGTTATTTAATCAGTAAACAATCATTTGTTGAGCATCCACTAAATGCCATTCACTCTTCCAGTACTAGAGTACAAAGATGACAAAGCCATAACCATTGCCATTAAAAGAAGCTCATAATTTAAGTGTGTGGAGTCTGTGTGTGTTGGACCACAGAGGGAGTAAGACCAAAGATAATGGAAAACATATAGAGTAAGTCTGTACTGTAAATGAGTGAACAAAATGCTAAGAAAATAGAACGGGAAAGTACTTCAAGTCTCCATTCAAGAGTTGAATCTTGAATAAGCGATACACGCTTATTACCAAAAAAAAAAAAAAAAAAAAAAAAAAATGAAGGAAACATTCAGTCATTTGTGCTGATTTATTGGTATGTGCTAAAATATTATGGTCTTGGGGATAAAGTACTGAAAGAGCCACAAAAATCTGTCTTCCCTTTACAGTCTATATTAAAAGGAAAGAAACTTGCACCAGGAAGGACGTTTCCTGCTTACAAAAGTTTTGTATCAACAGTTCTGATTGTTTTACAGAGCAGCAATACCCCTCCTGCCCGAAGTGGGCTGCCTGTAGGAAAATAATACCCGAGGTTCTATTTATAGTTTTTAGATTCTTCTGGTATTTACGTTTTTGCCTAATTGTAACGTACATGTATGTAATACGCACATCATCTCCATAATGGGAGTGCAGATTCAAATTTTACTGAGGTGAATATTTCATCAAAGTTTGGGGACCATTGCACTAGTGTCCCTCAACGTCCTCAAAAGAGAAAGTAATATAAATTTATTTGTATTTAAAACCACCTAACACTCATATCTAAATCGCTAACACTACTGGAATTTTTATGAGTGCCTGGAGAAACCACGTTTCTTAAGGGCCTTACTTGTAGACAATCCCAGAGGAGCTGCCTATGTAGTTGTTTAGTAAGAACTGAAAAAAAAAAAAAAAAATTCCTAGACGAAGTTTGCTGGTTTGGGGCGCTGCTGGGAACAACTCTGTTTTTCTGTTCAGATAACAAGCACGGTCCAGCCAGTTGGATTGCTTGGCGCATAATCCACAAGGGCCGCCAGGTCCAGGCTCCGAGAAGGGCAGTCACAGCTTTCGACTCAGCAAACTCCGCCCAGGGACGAGACCGGTTTCGGCTGGTCAAAGCTGGGAACTGGAGACTCCAAGGCAAAGTCTAGAGCTTCTCTAGGCGCCGTACGTGGCCGGTGCGGGACCAGGGTCATGTGCCCAACGTGTGCCGATCTAGCGCCTGCGCACTGCTGTCCTATTAGCTCTTCCACCGGGCAAACTTGCCTTCTTGCTAGATCGTCACTTCCGACGGACGCTTGACGTCATTGGTATCGTCACTTCCTGCCGGTACCGGTGTGGACCGTGCGGGTCTTGGCCGCGGGTTCTCCGGCTTTCCCCCTCCCCTACTTTCCTCCCTCCCTCCCTTTCCCTCCCTGGCCGCTGTCGGTCGCCCGTCGCGGACACCCTGGCCCATCCCCAAACCCTTTCCTGACCTCGCTGCTGCCCGATTGGCCTCTTTTTCCTGTTTCTCGGCCCATCCCCAGTCCCCAGTGTCAGGGCGGGGGCCTTGAGCCAGAGGCTCTGCGGCAGAGGAAAGAAAAGAGCAGACGACCCTCGGCTCCGCAGCCGGATCGCTCGGTTCGCCGCCGCCATGGCAATGAGGCAGACTCCGCTCACCTGCTCGGGCCACACGCGGCCTGTGGTTGATTTGGCCTTCAGTGGCATCACGCCCTATGGCTATTTCTTAATCAGCGCTTGCAAAGGTGAGCAGGGCCCCTGGATCCAGATCCCTGACGGGTAGGACTGGCTCCAAAGGTATTCCCCAGTGCCGAAGGGAGATCTCAGCCTTTGAGATTGAGGCCAACATGGTCTGATGGGGAAAATAGGGATTCGTAGTTGGAGCCAAGAGAGGCTTTTCTGATCCTCTGGTGAGGCCAAGTATTGCCCTCCCCCCGTCTAGGCCTCTCATTTTACTTTTATTGCTATTTCTGGAGCATCCGGACTGTACGCTTGCGTAGGCGCCCCGGCCATCAAATACTGTAAATAATCTTTCAAGGATTTGGGGCATGAAGAAACTAGGCCAGGCTAAGTAATACCTTTCGTTATTTTACAGAGACTTGTCATTCCTGTTATTATTTCATTGGACATTCCTTTGTGGTAGTAGTCCCGTTCTTCAATTGGAAACTGAGATTTAGGTTAAGACGTTTGTCCAAAATAAGACTGAAATCTACATTATTTTGACATAGATCAGTATTCTTCCTACCGAATTACAGACGCTTCAGTGAGCATGTCTGGCTCAGCTCTTCAGTTAATTTAGTTCTGGACGTTTCATAGTGACCTCAGTGAATGAGAATAGTTAAACAATAAAAGCAGTGTTCCACTTTGTGATTTAACACAATCACTTTATGTTCGAGTCTTAGATTTTAAGTAATCTGAACTTCGAAATAACATGCTTTTTTAAATGTGTTTTAGATGGGAAGCCTATGCTACGTCAGGGAGATACAGGAGACTGGATTGGAACATTTTTGGGTCATAAGGGTGCTGTTTGGGGTGCAACATTGAATAAGGATGCCACCAAAGCAGCTACAGCAGCTGCGGATTTCACTGCGTAAGTATAGCCGAAACAGCCAGTTTTGGAGATCTCCGTGGATTGTGTTAATGGAAGTACTCAAAACTTCAACTTCAGTTATTCATAAAATTCTGACTCAGTGCCTACCAGATAGAGCACATGATGTTTGATCTCACTAAACCTGTAGTCCTTTCTGCCTCTTTCTCTTCAGTGGTTCTCACCAATTTTCAGAGACTTTAAATGACTTATTGTCTATGTCTGGATTAGGACCCAGGAACCTGCATTGTTAACAGGCACTTTAGATAACGAATCTTGGGAGGGTCGTGCTTACAAATGCTGCACTACATGTGCTTTCTGAGTGATATTGCACACTTCTGTGGCTCCCTAGTGCTGATGACCTGGATTTTTAGCCCCATCTCATTCTCTGTTTTTGTTAACTGGCTTTACACATATTTAAAACTTCCAAACTCCATTGCTTTTTATTTTCTAAGTTTTTTAAGGTTGAAATTTAAATTACTCTTGATTTCTTCCTTACGTCCACATTATCGTTTTTTTTTTTTTTTAATTTTTTTTAATGTTTATTTATTTTTGAGACAGAGACAGAGCATGAACGGGGGAGGGTCAGAGAGAGGGAGACACAGAATCTGAAACAGGCTCCAGGCTCTGAGCTGTCAGCACAGAGCCTGACGAGGGGCTCAAACTCACCGACCGGGAGATCGTGACCTGAGCCGAAGTCGGCCGCTTAACCGACTGAGCCACCCAGGCGCCCCTCTTCATTGTTAATTCTATAGCAGCATATCTCCTGGCTATGATGTTTTTATGTCCCTACCACTAGTAGCTTTCCTTTCTTTTTATCTTCCATAATCTTCCTAAAAACAGATTTCATCATGTCACTTCTCTAATGATCTTCCTTCTTCCCTCTGCAGTTTCCGTGGTTCCTGACCTTGCATGTACCCAAGAGAACTTTAAATTATTCAGATGTATGTGTCTGCGAAATTCTGATTTAATTGATCTGGAGGTGGGGCCCCCACATCCCCCAGCATCAGTTTTTTGGTTTTTTTTCCTTGAAGTTCTGCTAAGTGGTTCTGATGTCCAGCCTTAGAACCACTGGCCTAAACGTTAAATTTCAGTTGTTGCCAGTTTACACTTTGGCCTCATCTTGGTTTATCGACATCTCTGGCACTGCATACCATATGCCTTGTGGTTTAGTTACACTAAACTTACTGTCGCCAAAATACATCTTACCTATTTTGGTTTTTGGCCTTTGCATATGTTAGAGTGACTTGTAAAGACCCACTTTCCCCTTCTGGGCACTTTCATTTTTTTATATAGTCTTGGTATTCTAGTTTCTGATTGTGTTTATGACTTAACAGACACTTAAATGTGTAAACTGATGAAGGCAATGTCAAGAGCAATTGTATGGTAGTAGACTTTGTTACACTCAACTCTGGAGAGTAAAAGTAGTCTCCTTCCTTCCTTCCTTTCTCTCTCGTAATTCTATGTTAGGAGTATTTATAAAAAATAAAGACAGAGGCGCCTGGGTGGCTTGGTCGGTTAAGCGTCCGACTTTGGCTCAGGTCATGATCTCACGGTCTGTGAGTTCAAGCCCCGCGTCGGGCTCTGTGCTGACCACTCAGAGCCTGGAGCCTGTTTCAGATTCTGTGTCTCCCTCTCTCTCTGCCCCATCCCCACTCATGCTCTGTCTCTCTCTGTCTCAAAAATAAATAAACGTTAAAAAAAAAAAAAAAAAAAGACAGATTGTAGTAGTAGATATGTGACTATGCCTTTGTTGAAACGTGTAGATTTCTATGCCACAGAATGAATTCTACTGTATGTAAAATTAAATAAATTACAGTTTTTAAAACAAGGTGAGGGAGATAATAGTGCTTATCCGGGATTAAATTTGAGATGGTGAGAGCAGTAACAAAAGTTATAAATGTCAGCCTGAACGTTTGTCTGTACTTCAATGAATAGATTTCTATTACGTCTTTATGCGTAACTGTTACAAGGCTTTGTGCTGTGCCTTGCTGTGATTGTGTGTAATCCTGATAAAATAAGGAGCTGTTGATTTTATATAAATCCTGTAATGTCAACAGCTTCAGGTCAAATGTTACTGTAGATGTGAGCGTGCATACTTGTAACATGTCCTTCCCATTCACCTTTTTTTATTTAATTTGGTAAAAGTGATTCTCAGACGGAAGACTTCTGGAGTGCAATCAGGTGAAAGTGCCCATTCATTCCTTCTTGGGCTCACACTGTTCCCAGTATTAAAACTTCTGGCACTTTGATAGCACATAATTGATTTATGTGTTGTTGCTTCTTAAAGTCAGGGGTCATGTCTTATATTTTTTATATCCCTTGGCTTGTTCAGTACTTAATATTTGTTGCATAAATAACTTGAGGAAGTTTTCTAAAGTAGACGGTAAAGAATGGGTTAATCACAGATCTTGGTTTTGCTTCTGTAATACTTGTGTCTGATTGCCAAGAGGTTAGCTTTTTTTTTTTCCACTTCAACTCCTCCAGAGTTTTTTGCTCAGTCTAGTAGGAACATTGTCATTGGAAATGAAAGTCACTGATTTTATAACAGAGGTAGAAAACTGAGGTTTTCAACTCTAGTAGACTTCAGACATTTGGGATGAGGATATTAAAAATGTCATTGTTGAAACTAGCTCCCAGTCTGGTGTAATAAGTGAATAGTTAATAAAGTGGTATTTTAAACATAATTAAGTTTTGGGGCTCCTGGCTGGCTCAGTCGGTTGGGTGTCTGCTCTTGGTTTCAGCTAAGGTCATGATCTTAGGGTTGTGGGAGCATGGAGCCTACTTGAGATTCTCTCTCTCTCCCTCCCGCTCTCTCTCTCTCTTCCCCCCCTTCTTTCTCTCTACTTCTCTCCCTCTCTCTCACTCTCCTTCCCTCCCTCCCTCGCACCCTCCTGCCCCTCCCCCTCTCACGCAAGCTTGCACAGTCTCTCTCTCTCTCTCAAATTAAAAAAATACAATGAAGTTTTAAGTGGAACAAGATGTTAGACACTGCAAACATTAGCATTAAACAAGCTTTTGAATTGCAATTCTGAAAGGATACATTTTTGTTAACCTCAATTCTGGGCCCTGTCAGTGTTAATTAGTGAGCAAAATGTTTTGTCACCTCCTGCTTGATGGGCTTGCTCTGATCTTTAAGAGACTTGTGCAAAAAGTTGTTGGGAAGGATGCCTGTCTCTGTAACATCTGTGAAGAGCCTTCGTTTGTGCATTTGACCAAATTATAATGCCAGTCCTTGGGAAGATAAAGAGCTAGATAGAAATTACTGTTCATGCGATAACGCCTCTGAAATGGAGAGCGAAAAAGGTGTGAAAAAATATGGCACTTTAAATACTTAGAGTCTTGGAAAGAGTAGTCAGGATTTTATCTTGCTGCCAGAGGAACAATTATCTTTATTTAGGTCACTTACAGAGCATTAATAACCCAAATCACACATTTGAGGACGTGTGATACCTATTCCTGTGATACCACAGGAATACCTGTGGATAGGTATTCAGTGTTTTTTTGTGCTTAACATTTCAAGTCTCAATGTCTGTGTTTACAAGTGGCATTAAAAGCATGAACCGGATTCTGTAATTGAATCCTCCTTCCGGCATTTAGTAGTTCTGTGACCTTGGGAATTTATTTAACCTCTTTTTTCTCAGTGTCGTCATCTATAAAGATGAGAATAGTAATAATGCTTGTCTCCTGTGTCAGTTGTGAATATTAAATGAGTTAAAATGTTTCTAATATTTAGAACATTGCCTAAAATTGAATGAGTATGTAAGTGTTGCATGTGTAAGGTAGCAGTGATAGCTACCATTCCCACTAGACCAAAATCATATGTACAATTTTGGAACTTCTTTGGCTAAAGCCATGAAATTATTTGGTTTTGTGCAAGAGGGTTGAATAGATTTAAATATTAAATGCTTTTGGTTTTGTTCCCCCCCCCCCCTTAAGGCTTTTAGGTGCCATGATAGAGTGGGAAAGATAGATATAAGCATTCGCTTTGGTGAGGGCTGAGTTCATGTGCTAGCCATGCTGTGTATTTCCAGTTTGATCATGGGTTGCTTC
This sequence comes from Panthera leo, assembly GCF_018350215.1. Classification (NCBI taxonomy): domain Eukaryota; kingdom Metazoa; phylum Chordata; class Mammalia; order Carnivora; family Felidae; genus Panthera; species Panthera leo. Next base: position 49,015,868 of record NC_056685.1, read on the forward strand.
TTAAAACTTTGGCTTTCGTATCTGTAAGATGGGTGTAAGACCACATGGTTTTTGGGAGGATTAGAGAGATCTTTCTCCATTTACATCCTTGGAGTTTAGCACAGCGTCTCTTGCCTAGTAGATGCTTCAATAAATAGTAGGTGAGTCTTACCCCTTACTTGTTCAGTGTCTGTTTTGGAGGAGTAGGAGCCTTGTGTATAATCTCTTTTAATGATTTGCATGGGACTTGCTGTTACGGAACCTGATCCAGCTAAAGAATAGCTTCCCCCACTTACCTGATTAATCATAGTTGGTATAAATAATTTTTGGGAAGCACTCACCCTTCCTATGTTTCTCATAAAATTCATTAATGTCATGTGTATCTAGAGGTGTATTTTGTTCTTGTGGAGAAAATGTATTCAGCAGAGCTGGTCTGTGGGTCAGTTGGAATGCTATCTTGAGATAATTCGGGCAATTGAGTCAGGTGATAAGTACACTATTTCCTGAAACTCTATCCTCTTTATATCTTTTAATTCATGAAGCTAATGTAAGCTTTACTTCCCATGATCCTTTTCTTAGCATCTCCACTTTCCTCTTAAAATCATTTGGAGAGGGTGCCTAAAGTGGAGAAGGTTACTGTGCTCTGTTCCAGAGGGTGATTAAATGGATCTGGAGTTAGGCCCAGCAATCCATAGGTAAACAGTGTATGGTCACTTTTCTCGCTTGTAAAAGACAATAGAAAGATCGATTTTTCTCTGAATAAGGTTGCCAATAAATTGAAGGTGGAATTATCTCCTTTTTGATGACTTGGTCATGTTAAGATAGCTGGGCAGTTTTTTCCACCTAAAATAACTTAATTTTTGTTGTTGTTAAACTTTAAGCAACCCCTCTTTTGAGACATATGGTAAGTCTGTTCCAAGGATAAGAAAAGTATTGAACAGATAACAATATTATATGCACGAAACAGGGGATGTAAGGTGAATCAGTAGTTTAGGGAGATGACGGGTACTTCATGAGTTGTGCAGAATGTAAATGCTGCATGATTCGCTGATGAAAGGGTATTGTTTTAATGATCCTTCACTGTTTTCATTTGAACCCCTCAGCCAGCTAGTTAATATCAGTTTCACATCTGGTGATTGAAAAATACATTAGAAAACATTTAGGTTATTCTAGATTATTTTTAGGGCTATAAACCCTTTTTAGGATTGTTACTGTGAATAATGGAAATATGCCAAAGTTAGTAGAAGTGATTATTAGAACACACTGTCAGAAGGGGTCATCTTCAATTTTAGTAGTGTTTCTAAATAGGATGGAAAAGACTATAGATATATTGGCACCCTGGATGCTGCTGCTTTGGTCATGCTTCCCCCACACCCCCCACTCTGCCCCCCACTGTATATGGTTCCCTTTATTTTTAAAAATAAATGTCAGTTACATTAAAATGAATATCTTTTTGGAGCATAGTTTGTTCACTCTTAACAGTTCTTTTCCCAGTAAGCAAGGTTTTCTTGTTTATTTTTCAATAATCACTTCTGATAGAAAATGAGTTTTTTTCTTCTCTAAGCTTTTTTATTTGGGGAACCTCTTTTTTTTTTTTTTTAATTTTTTTTTAACGTTTGTTTTTGAGACAGAGACAGAGCATGAATGGGGGAGGGGCAGAGAGAGAGGGAGACACAGAATCGGAAGCAGGCTCCAGGCTCTGAGCCATCAGCCCAGAGCCCGACACGGGGCTCGAACCCACGGACCGCAAGATCGTGACCTGAGCTGAAGTCGGACGCTTAACCAACTGAGCCACCCAGGCGCCCTGGGGAACCTCTTATAGTGTGCATACATACATATATATTTGTATAGACACACAACCACACATATACTTTGGGTTGGAGTGGGTCAGGGAAACAGGCAGTTGAGAGATTAAAAATCCTGTTTTAGCATTATATAATCAAAGGCTGATACTTTGGGGGAAGTTAATTGGACTAGAATTTGAGAATTTAAGAGTCAGCTTTGAGGAAGAGAATATTTTCTTCTCTACTGTCTTGATAATAAAATTTTATGTGGCCTTTTCATTCTTCTGCAAATTTTTTCTAGGATTTTTTGTTTTTCGCTTGTTTGTTTTGCACGTAAGTGAGACTAGTGACTAGAGAAACAAATTGGAAAGATGAAACTTAAAATTGGTTAAAATGTTTTGTAGTCTTGCTAAAAGGATATTATGGCTGTAGGCTAAAGGTAAGGATGGGTTGGTTCATGGATATCATTTACTTAAATTTGTAGATCTTTTTCATTGTCAAAATTAGATTCGCTACATGGCTTCTACAGGTATATTTTTCTTTAGAATCATTTAAATTATTTAATCAAATGAACTCTTAACAGTGAGGGATACTAAAGATAATGAGAGATACGTAATACATTTATATAACATTTCATGTATCTAACTTACTTGGTAATCATCAAAATTACCATTATATTTCTCTTCTAATTTCACTCTTTTTACTTTTAGCAAAGTGTGGGATGCTGTCTCAGGAGATGAATTGATGACGCTGGCTCATAAACACATTGTCAAGACTGTGGATTTTACGCAGGTATCAGAATATAGAATTTATTTTAGGGAGTGAAATTGCTGTTACTATAGGATGTAGTGACATTGTATATTTGATTGGTTTGTATATTTGGGGCGATATTAGGTGTATATTGCCTTATATTTGATAATATAATTGCATATTAAGCTATAGAGATTTATTTATTTATTTGGTTAATCCTGAGATACCCTGGAACTCTTGGATGAATTCTCCGTCGGTAGCAACAAATATCTAAAATGTGCCAATAATGTTTCCTAACTACTTTCAGAGGGGAAAGGATAAAGTTGAGATCACCAAAGAAGTGTTTGTTAGTGGGGAGGGGAGCAGGATAAGGCAGATGGAGAAGATTCATGTGGTAGGTGGTGTAATACACTTGAACTGGAGAGCTTAAAGGGTTTTACGAAATTTAGGCAATTACGAAAAGAATAAATGTTCTACAGTATCTTCTCAGAATTGGTACGTTTTACATCTCTTTGTGATGCCTGCGAACTTTATTTATTTCAAGGTTATTTTTGAGAGAGAGCGTGAGCAGGGGAGGGGCAGAGGAGAGGGAGACACAGAATCCAAAGCACGCTTCAGGCTCTGAGCTGTCAGCACGGAGCCCGATGTGGGGCTCAAATTTATGAACTCTGAGATTGTGACCTGAGCTGAAGTCAAATGTTCAACCGACTGAGCCACCCAGGCGCCCCGATGTCGGTGAACTTTATTTAGATTTTAGTTGGTGTTGAAGAAGTTTCAGAAAGATATAGCTGTTAAAATGGCTAATCTGTTAACATTTTCCTTGTGTGTGTTTTCAGGATAGTAATTACTTATTAACCGGGGGACAGGATAAACTGTTACGCATATATGATTTGAACAAACCTGAAGCAGGTAAGCATAATTTATACCTGTATTATATTTTGTTGTAATTTAAATAAGTTTTCTTGATTAAAAAGAATCATGTTCAGTGCTCAAATTTGGAAGTTAAAGATAGTCACAAAGAAAAAAATGAAAACATAATTCATAATCCAGTATTAATCATTGTTAATATCTTTAGTTTTTGGTTCATATTCTTCCAGGTTTTTTTTTTCTATGCAAATCTCTTTTTTATAATGTCCATTTATTTGCTACATTGTACTTGTATCTTTTTCTTACAACCTAAAATCTTATTTTGCTAAATTTTTATCATATTAAGTTTAAAAAGATGCATAGCATTGTTACTACTTTTTGGTAAGAATGAGTGGTTATCTGTAGAAGGTAAGAAGGGTGCAAGTTCTTAGTGTGTACATATATTCAGATTTTTGAACCATGTGAATGTATTAATAGGATTTTTAAATTTTTTTTTGAATTAAAAAAAATTTTAAAAATTGCAATTCACAATTTTTTCATGTTTTGAAATATTCTATCCACTGTTTTTAATGACTGTATCATTTTCATCCTATGGATAAGTGGATTAAAAAATCTCTTACTATGTGACCTGTTTGGGCTACTTACAGATTTTAAATATCATAAGTAGTGTTATGCTTGGGGTGCCTGGGCCGTTCAGTTGGTGGGGCATCCAACTTTGGCTCAGGTCATGATCTCACCATCCGTGAGTTTGAGCCCCGCGTCGGGCTCTGTGCTGAAAGCTGGGAGCCTGGAGCCTGCTTCAGATTCTGTGTCTCCCTCTCTCTCTGCCCCTTCCCTGCTCGTGCTCTGTTTCTCTCTCTCTCAAAAATAAGATAAAAACATTAAAAAAATGTTTTTATAAGTAGTGTTATGCTTAACATCCTTTTAATTGCAAATATTTCCGCAATTGTTTCTGTAGAATAACTACATAGAAATAGAATTGTTGGGACAAAAAGGAGGTATACTTGGAAACTGTTGGTAGGAATTACTAAAGTGTGTTCTACAGAAGTGTAAAAAATATATCTATAGTTAACCTGTTCTAGCAAACACTGATAACTAACTGTATCTTTCTCAATTCAGTAGAAGAAAAATGTTTCTGTGGTATTAATGTAAACTTGAAAAAAATTATTCATGAGATTAAATAACTATGGAGTGCCATTTTAATGTATTTGTTGGTGAATAGCCTGTTCGTACTTTTTGCCAATTTATCTGTTGTGGTGTTCATCTTTTTTTATTGGTTTTAAGGTTCTTTATTGTATTCTAATTTGTTGCTTGCTTTTACATTTTTTAAAAAAGTTAATTTATTTTGAGAGAGAGAGAGAATTCCAGGTAGGTTCTGCACTCTCAGGGTAGTAGAGCCCATTGTGGGGCTGGAACTCAGCAAACCATGAGATCATGATCTGAATCAAAGTAGGAAACTTAACAGACTAAGGCACCCAGGTGCCCCTTAAATTTTATTAGTTAAGGTTTATGGTATAGGGGTGTCTGGGTGGCTCAGTTATTTGAGATTTTGGCTCAGGTCATGATCCCAGGGTTGTGGAATCAAGCCCTGCATCAGGCTCCATGCTGAGTGTGGAGCCTATTTGAGATTCTATCTCTCCCTCTACCCCTCTCCCCTGCTCATGCATGCATGCTCTCTCTCTTTTCCTCTCTCTCTCTCTTTTCCTCTCTCTCTCTGTCTCTCAAATAAATAGGTTTATGGTATACACATTGTAAAGTTTTTGGTGGTGAAATTGATCATTTCCCTAATGAATTCTCTATTGCATCGAAGTTGTAAAAGATACCTTTTCTTTTCTGGTACAGATATTCATTTTGTAGTAGTCTATTTTGTAGTAGTTTAATGCTTTTCTAGCCACATTATAATATATTTCAAAAGCTATGAAATTATGATGAACAAGATTTTGTTTTATATAAGTTGGTCTCTTAAATTTTGTATCATGGGTATTTATTATTTATTCATAAATCTGTGAACTTCCAAAGTTTGTGTGAAAGTCAAAGCTACATTGGATATTAAATAATTATTCTCAAGATACTCTCTTTCCTAAAAGCATTTTTAAGGTGACCAAACAGACTACATTTATAGGTGATTCTTCATTAGCATCTGGAAGTATTTCTCTTCATTCTCTTTGATAACTTGAAGCCAAAACATAGCAAAGTACTTGGACCTCTTACAATCAGCATGTCTATCTGACTCTGCAAGGTAGTTCAGGCCTTTGGTGGATATTTTTCATCTTTTACCTTTCTCAAAGCTGATTTTTGAAAGTGGTTCTTGCACTGTACTGGCAATAGAAATAACAGCAATTAACTGAAGTTTTACTGTATGTCAGACACCGGGTTAGAAGCTTCAGATGAATATTCTCATTTGGTCCTTATACTCAAATTATGAGGTACAGTAACTGTCGTTATCCCATCATACAGATGAAGAAATGAAAGGGTTAAGTAACCTTTACTTCGACAGATTAAGTAACTTGCCCCAAATCAAAGTAGTGTTGACTAGCTTTGCCTCCAGCATGTTTTTGTCCAAAGATAACACTGAGTAGTTTTGTTGTTGTTTTTTAATCTTTTGAAGGGAAAGTCTCCCAATGGAGACAGGTTCCTATTTTTTGGGTGCTTTGCTCTCAGCGTAGAAATATTCTTGGGAGGGGCACATGGGTGGCTCAGGTCATGATCTCATGGTTCCTGAGTTCAAACTCTTGCATCAGGCTCTGCACTGACAGTGTGGAGCCTGCTTGGGATTCTCTCTCTCAAAATAAATAAAGTTAAAAAAAAATATTCTTGGGAATTGCCACATTGCTTTTTATTCTCCTTTTCTTCTGTCAGCCTCTATTTCCCTCTTTTTTCCTGTTAGTTACTACCAACAGTGACTTGGATGAAGGTCCCAGTGTTAGTGATGATGTTGGATTAGCTTCTTTTATTTCATTGTGGTACAGTAATGGTAATGCTTTTGAAAGCAGAAAGTAGCCTGGAGGGAGTGATATATTCAGTCCCAAGTGAGGATAAATAACAGCATAGTTCTTGGGTTCTTTGTTATGCGAATAAGTTTTCCATCCAGTGCAGAAAAACTAAATGTGTTCTTTTATAAACTGTAACTTTGTATTGTGTTGGGCTTTGAAAAGTTGGCAGTCTTACTTAAAATTTATTTTTTCTTTTCTTTTTACATATTTCAATGTTGCTCAGTTAAGAAAATGAAATATTAACAATTTTAAATTGTTTTATCTTAAGAACCTAAGGAAATCAGTGGTCACACTTCTGGTATTAAAAAAGCTTTATGGTGCAGTGAGGATAAACAGATTCTTTCAGCTGATGATAAAACTGTCCGGTAAGTAATTTTTCTTTAATAATTTAAAACTTAAGCTGTACACAGATAACATTTTTCTGGAGCTGTTTACTATTATAAACCTAGAGCAGAATCCACAAGACACTTAATTAAAACTACTGATATCTTTATAAGCACGTACTCTTAACCTGAGTCAGTGGACAGGCTGGGTGTAGGGAGTCCATGAAAGTCCTGAAATTCTATACACAATTCTTTGTGCTGATTGTTTTCTCCCGTAGTAATATATAATAGCTGTCATCATATTCACAAATACAGAGTATAAGAACCATTATTTAGAGTGACACTAGAATGGCAAAATTAAGATTTATATGTCTTAACAGTGTAATTTTGCTAAATTGCTTGGGAGGTATGTGTAAGTGTTAAAGTTGACCTCACCAACCAGATACCAAGTAATTTATCATTGTATAGGAACCCAAACATTCTCTGTATCATCTATAATTTGTGAATTGGAATGAAGGTTGTTGTACCACAATTGTGATTATTCTCTCATTGATTAATCTGTAGGTATAATTGGGAATTACGCACTTCTCTTAAATGAGTAAATACCACTGTTTTCCTCTTCCTTTTTTGCAGCCTTTGGGATCATGCTACTATGACAGAAGTGAAGTCTCTAAATTTTAATATGTCTGTTAGCAGTATGGAATATATTCCTGAGGGAGAGATCTTGGTAATAACTTATGGACGATCTATTGCTTTTCATAGTGCAGTAAGGTATGTCCAAGAAATACCTTAATTTTTCTTTCTTTTCTTTTCTGTCTCTCTCTTTTTTTTTTTTTTGTTGGTAACTTAAAAATTAGAAGGCAAATGTGAAAGGAATTTAACTCTTTACAAAACAAATCTTAGCCTATACTACATAATATAGGAGGAAATATTTCCATACCATTAACAATATGTTTTTTAAGAATTTGGAATATTGATGAATTAATCATATTAATTTCCAGATATTTAGGACATTGGTAAAACTTAACAACTTTTAAATGATAATTTTCTTAAAAGGATTGCTAGACTGGTGCTATAATTAACATTCATTACTGTATAAAACCACTGTGATCTTGATTCTCTTATTAATTTTCCCTTTAAAATTTTAGAGAAACTGTTTTTTTTTTTTCTTTGAAGTTTGTGTAGACCTAGTGATGTTTTCCAAAAACAGACCTCTTTTTTTTGTGACCATAAATATGGTTAATACCTCTGTTGTAAATTTGGGAAATAGAAAAAAAAATTTACCCACAGTTCTTCAACTATAGATGCCAGAATGTTAATGGTAGTTTTATTTTCTGTCTTAGTCTTTTATAACATTATATGTGTGTGTTCATGTGGGCATTTGTCTTTAGTTACTAGGGTCCTATGAGTGTAATTCAGATTTTTTATTTTAAATTATTCTCAGCTATTAAAAATTGTTTGAAAATATTTTTGGTAGGTGTATTACATAATAGGTGTTAATCATGTGTCAGTTTCCCTGTTTTAACGCTGCAGTGATTTATGGTACATCTCTGATATTTCCTTGTAAGAGAAACCTGAGTATTTCCTTATATGAATTAGCAGTTCAAAGGGTAGGAAAGTTCTTTGTAGGGGCGGCTGGGTGGCTCAGTCAGTTAAGTGTCCAACTCAATTTCAGCTCAGGTCCTAATCTCTTGGTTTGAGTTCAAGCCCCATATTTGGGCTCTGTACTGACAGCACAAAACCTGCTTGGGATTCTCTTTCTCTTTCTCTGTCTTTGCTCCTACCTGCTTGTTCTCTTTCCCAAAATAAATAAATAAAAACTTTGATAAGTAAGTAAATAAATAAATAAAGTTCTTTGCATACATGATTTCTGTAAAGATTATACCACATTATGCTCCAACCAGCAGTCTTTTACCTTTTGTCAGAAGGGCAACTTGCACAGTTGAGCTTTACTGGAGGGCAAAAGGAAAGAGGAGGTAGTAAAAACGGAGAAAAGCAGTTAAGAATGTAAAGGAGTTCATGCACCCACAGTGAAGTGGTAGTAATAGAATACAATTGCCCGGAGCCATTAATTTGTATGACTGTGTTCACTGGTCCCTTGTGGATTTAGGCAGCACATAGCCCTGCTTAGATCAGCACCTCGGATCCTGTTTCAGTGGCAGAGGTTTGCTGGCCTACTGAACCTTCTACCATTCAAGGCAGAAGGTTGCTCTTCAGTGATCCTGCACCAGTCATGACTAACTTGAATTTCTGTATGTAGTGTGTGATGATGGGAATAGGGTGGTGGCATTTCGGAGCAGGAATGCTCTTGATGTTTTATGTTGGAGCCTTTCAGGACTTTTAGGATTAGACTGGAAAAGAGCCGATGTCCAAACTCATTGATACTCAGGTGAAGCTGTTGTTGTGCATTGATTTTTATTATATAGCTGTAGTTTTAAATTTGGTTATTCTTTTAAAGCTTGATATTAAAAACTGAGCCATCTTTAGCAGTTTTATATTTTTATGGCACTGAAGGTTTTTTGTTGTTGCAGAAGCTCATACATTTTCAGCAATTGAGAATAATGTACAAATAATCCATTATGTTACTTACTGTAAAACCTTTTTCTGTTTACAAAGATAATGCATGGTTATCATGGAAAAATCAAACAATACAGAATTACATTTTGTTCAGTGTAAAAATCCAAATAGATTAGCCATGCTGTTTTAATTAGCTAACAGTCATTTCCAAGAAGGCATTCGCTGCCCAAAGTGCCTTGTATTTCTGGTATGAGCTCCGCTTGGGCATAGTATCTTTCTGAACTTTTTTTGCTAATATTATTTAGAGGTTTGTTGTTTTTTTTTTTAACATCTCTATTTATGTTTGACTAAATGAAGATGTAATTATTCCTTGTGTTTCAGAAATTAGGAACAGTTTAAAAGAAACTGAATTATTTTTTGGTATTATTATGCAGTATTCAACGTTTATAAATATTATTTAAATTATTTTCCAGTTTGGACCCAATTAAATCCTTTGAAGCTCCTGCAACCATCAATTCTGCATCTCTTCATCCTGAGAAAGAATTTCTTGTTGCAGGTGGTGAAGACTTTAAACTTTATAAGTATGATTATAATAGTGGAGAAGAATTAGGTGAGTTGTCCTTTTTTTCTTCCCTTAAAATGATGTGTTTACATTTGTCAAATGCTAGGTTTTAGTAGTTAACACCTCAGTTAGCAAATTTTATGGCTAACTAAAGCTTGCTATTTCCAAGCGAAAAAATAAAGGACTTTTTTCCATTTTTGGTAGAAGTATTTGTAGAACTACAAACAAAGTATACTGAACTCTCAATTTTACCTTTTCCTTTTAACCTAAGTTCATTGTATTCTGATATTCTATACAGTAGTGCAGTATATTTATCTGAGGATACAACAAGGCAGTCTTATATCAAAATTCCGTTAAGCAGCTGTAAGGGTGTTTGTTCTTTGTGAAGCATAGTGCTAGTATGTAGCCCGTCTATCTGGCTCCTCTGTTTTGCCAGCGTAAGAATCTCTAAGGTTTGTAGAGAATAGTGTGTGTGTGGGGGGGGGGGGGGGGGGGGGAAACAGCTGTGACCTATTATAGGGATACCTTTGGGATCTGAATTGGAGGAGATTTTGGGGTTTTTTTGGAGTCTGACTTTTGCTTCCATTTTCATAATAATAGTCCTTAGTAAAGGAGGGGGAGGGACATGTAAAGTTAATTTGAAGTTGACATACATCCTAACTTTACATTTATCTAGGTTTAATAATCATTTATCTAGGTTTACATTTATTAAACTGATAAGAACAGATACTACACTTGATCTTAGCCAAAAGGCCGAGAAGTGATCTAGGTTTACATTTATGTAGGTATTTCATAATCATTGCTCTCAGTATCTACTTTTAGCCTTCCCAAAATAGTTTTTGCTTTTTGAGCTAGTGTGTTCAGTTTTTATAATCCCTTTTTCCATAAGCTGCTACTTTATTTCTTCTAACTCTCCTGCTTTACCACCCAATGATATTAAGCTTGTTAGAATTATACACGAGAGCAAAAGACAACTTTATGTTTTGTTTCTTTGGGGAAGCTAACGGATTTGGGTTGGATAAGTGGAAGTTTGGTGAAGGGACCATATAATTGCTTATGGTTCACTCTTTATTATTTGAGTATAAATGACTTTTAAATAAGAGATTCTTTTATTCTTAAAGTAATCTCTACACTCAAAGTGGGGGCTTGAATTTATGACCCCAAGATCGTGAGTCAGGTGCTCTACCGAACCAGCCAGATGCCCCAATTAAGATTCTTTTTTTCATTATCTTTATTTAATGTCAGTTTCCAAGGTTTCAGAATGTTTTGGCCGTGTATTTTGTTCTTTTTGAAAAAGAAGTAAATTATTTGCCTGAGATCTGAGGTCACAGTTAGTGAACTCTGGACCTTTGATCCAGCTATTCTCATTACAAACCTCTCATATTCTTTCTACTCTCATGAAAACTTTTCTCTTGTGATAATACTCTCATGATATTCTCTGGTTGGACAGAGATGGGGGAAGATGAGGGTCCTTGAGTTGAATGGATGGAGACAGAACAGGAGCATTGGTCTGATAAAGACTTTGAAAACTAATAAGATGATTAGCATTTAGAAAGTAGATGAGAAAAGTTCATAAACAAGGATATGCTTTAAACAGAACAGCACCACTACTGATCTGTACATTTTCTCATTAAATTCCACAGATTAAAATATTTAAGGATCAGCATTGAGCTTGTATCTTAATGTTCCATGTGACAGAATGAATAGTAGAATCCAGATAGTCTGGTAGGAAATTAAGAGGCAACGTGTATAAAAGAGCTCCATCTGGTGGCTCTCCGTAGTCATAATAGGAATTGGTTTCCTGGTAAATAGGCAGTGAGTTTAGGATGTGGAAATTGGGATTGAACTGAGACTTTAGACCTGTTTTCTGTAGAATTTACTCCCTTCCTTCGTCCTTATTGGGACATGAAGCCTCTTTTTTTTTTTTTTTTTTTTTTGAGGGATAATACGAAACCATAATGTGCGCTAAAATTCTAAGAGGGTAATTTTATTGAGAAATGGTAGACATTATGTACCACTTTGTGAGAAGAATCACTTTGATTTTTGAAAAATGTTTTTTTTTAATTTATTTTAGAGGGAGAGAGAGAGAGTGGAAGTGGGGAAGGGTCAGAGAGGGAGGGAGACACAGAATCTGAAGCAGACTCCAGGCTCTGCCCTGTCAGCACAGAGCCTGACGTGGGGCTCGAACTCACAAACTGTGAGATCATGACCTGAGCTGAAGTCAGATGCTTAACTGACTGAGCCACCCAGGTGCCCTTCATTTTTTTTTTTATTATGTTTATTTATTTTTGAGAGAGAGAGACAGAGACAGAGCATGATCAGGGAAGGGGCAGAGAGAGGGGGAGACACAGAATCTGAAACAGGCCCCAGGCTCCGAGCTGTCAGTACAGAGCTCAGACTTATGAACCATGAGATCATGACTTGAGCTGACGTTGGACGTTTAACCAACTGAGTCAACCAGGCGAACCAGAATCACTTCATTTTTTTTAGTGAGGTTTAGCTCTTTGAATTTGGACTTGAGAATTTTGCATCTTCCCAATAATAAAAGACAGTATTTTCTTTAGTGTATCAATACTTAGCCACTATTTAAGTCTTAAATTATCTAATAGCCCTTCTCCTCTTTTTCAGAATCCTACAAAGGACACTTTGGTCCTATTCACTGTGTGAGATTTAGTCCTGATGGAGAACTTTATGCCAGTGGTTCTGAAGATGGAACATTGAGACTATGGCAGACTGTGGTAGGAAAAACATACGGCCTTTGGAAATGTGTGCTTCCTGGTAAGAATTTGTATTCAAAGTTATCAAGTTTATGGGGCCCCGGCTGGCTCACTTGGCGGAGCATGTGAATCTTAATCTAGGGGTTGGAAGTTGAAGCCCTGGGTTGGTAGAGTTTACTTTAAAAAGCCCACAAAGTTATCAAGTTAAACTTCATAATTTTGTGTCATTTTTCATCACTAGTTTTATTTCTATGTTTCTGTCGCCTATAGATTTTAAATTCTATATTATGGTTGAAGCAGAGAAGCCCATGATTATAAATTGGCCACTGTGTTATTTTGTTTGGTTAAAGTTTTTTGTTGTGTTTTTTGTTCTTTTGTTTGTTTTTATACTTGATCATTTGGTGAATGGAATGGACCTAATTCAAATTTTGCTAGAGGGCAGTGTAAAGAATTTATAAGTAAATGTATTTAATCTCTGAATGGTATTACTCACAGATCCTTATTAATAAGGTAGACATGTTTTTAATAAAAATACTTAGTTATTGATCCCAAAATAGTTGTAGTATGAATTTAAAAGCGAACTTTGAGGAGACACATAATATTTTAGAATTTTAATTATTAAGAAAGAGGTTCCTATGTTGTAGCTCATTTCTTAGAATAATGCGTACTCTTCTTTAAATATTGGAAGTTATTGGAAGTTATTCACATAATCATGAAGTGCTTTTCTTTCCATAGAAGAAGATAGTGGTGAGCTGGCAAAGCCAAAGATCAGTTTTCCAGAGACAACAGAAGAGGAGCTAGGTAAATACTGATGAATGAACTTTCGTTGGGTCCTGGGGGATGTAAATTAAAGGGTTAGATGAGTTCTATTGATTGACAAAGGACACTTACTAAATATGGACATACTTAAGTAATGGAAAGTTTATTATATGTATGTAATTTTATACACATGTTCATAAAACAAATATTTAAGTATCTATAGCATAGTGGTAGGCATGGAGATGTAGTGTGGATTCGAGGTAGTTACTCTTATAGTGGAGTCTAACTTATGAGGCAGTTGCTAAAATAAAAATACAAGCTGTTGCAGTTGTAATTGTTTTGTAACATTTATTAAGGACATACTACTTCCCAAATGTAGAATTACAGATTGGAAGGTATACTGATCATAAAGTATTGTTTGATTTTGAATGAATAAAGGAGGCGGCCAGGTCTTCCAAAGATAAGACTTTAATTCAGTGTTTACTCAATAGTTGGAGTCACTGAAAGTGTAGCCCAGCAGAGGGTCCCCTGGGAAGTTAAGTTACAGTGTAAGAGTGTAATGGGTGAAATACATGAACTCTTTCTTCATTGCATTTTTAGTGACATGAGTCTAGTCATTAATGGTTTGTGCCCTTGTTCTCTTTTGCCTCGCGTCACCAGCACACTTACCAAAAAAATTTTCATTCCTTTATTACACAGAAATGTGGTTAACACAGAAATTTACACAGAAATTTTCTTTATTAAGTTGACTAATGTGGGGTGTTTTTCATTGTTATTTTTTTCATTGCAGAAGAAATTGCTTCAGAGAACTCAGATTCCATCTATAGTTCAACTCCTGAAGTTAAGGCCTGAGCGTTGGGCATATGCTGCAGATAATGTACAACTTATGGACTAAAACAAGCAAGCAGAGAAAAGCATCAGCCTCCCGGAGTTACTCTCTGCTTAAGGCAAACATGAGCAGTAAATTATGGGGAATATGACTTAGCTCCAGTGCTGGAACTAACTTGGTGTTTGTTACCTGTACATGAAAACGCAAGAGTCTCACATGAAGGCAGGTGGAAGTAGGCTCTTGTGGTATGATGGCCTGTTGTCTTTTTAATGAGTATGTGCAAGCCAACATCCAATTTCTCTTATTATAATTAGATTTCTTGTAGCCGTTTATGTTATTATGGAGAAGAAAAATATATTGGCCTATTTTTCCGACGTTTCCCTTAAAAGCAGAAAGCCTTTTTTTTTTTTCCTTTTGCTTTAGTTGTAAAGAAGAGGGAATTCATGATAAAGTAACTGGTTTGATTTCTCTTTCATTGTACACTGCTTCTGAACATCTAATTGTTTTAGTTGTCTAAATAAAATGCCTCTAAACAAAACAATGTTTGTTTCTTGGGAGATTTGAGTTTATAAATGGAAGTTGCCAGAAAGCTTTTCTACATCATAACTATATCAAAAAGACAATGTGGTTAAAGAATTTGTAGTAAACATGTTGTTTCCTGAATTTGAAATTCAATTATTTGTACTAAATTTTTAAAATTTCCATGTTTTTTGCTGGGTTTGCATTTACCTTCCTTCTTCCTCCTTTGGATGGAAATGCTTGACTTGCTTTTTAAAAGAAATTCAGAATAATGACTTATTTAAATGATATATGCTAGTTATAAGAAAAAAATAGTAAATCAAAATTGGCGGAAAGCAGGAAAATCACTTAAAATCTCACCATCCCCCCAAAATCTGTTAAAATATACTGAGCGTTAATGCGCATTTGTGTACCTATATGTGTATATACAGATAGCAAATATTTTATAAACGTGGGATAATTGTACACCTGCAATGTTTTATTTTACTTTAAGTTCAGATGGCATTCAAAAAGCCTTGTTACCAACCTTATAATAAAATGGGTCAACTGGATTTAGACTTGTACTTATTTTTTTAAATATGAGGAGTCTGTTAAACCAGTAATTTGGAAAATACTTTAGACCAATGAATAACATCACTGCCAAATTGCTTTTTCTCTCCGTATTCATCTTGTGAATGACCCTTGATAACTTTCCTTAAAAGAAATAACCAACCAGAGAATACGTTTGGGGGGATTTGTGGTATTCAGAAGAAAGCCCTGTAGGCCATAACGGCCTCTGAAGGCCAAGAGAGGCATGGCAGCAGGGAGAGCCGCTGATAATCCCCACGGTCTCAGGATGGTGGTTTTGTGACCGCTTATTCCGCGCCTGCTTCTCCGCTCAGCTGCAGCAATATTATCAATGTACCGTGGGTTGCTTAGACTCTAGTCAGTCTGACTGACCTTCAATAAGTTGAGATTTATAGGTGTCAGATTGGAATCATGAAATTTATGATTCAAGGGGATTTCTTCTCCTTAGGGGTTAGAAAAATCTAAAGACAATAACACAGATACATGCTTCCACATCATTGGGTGGCATATAGCTTGGAATCTATAAAAGTTGTTTCGAGCTAAGTTTGTAAGTTGAAGGATTTCAGGCGTGAAGTTCTGTCATACCATGCCTTATAATTCTTTTGTAACTAGCCTATTCATGTTGGTCAGATTTCTGGTTGACCGTGTTGAATAAAGTGTCAAATTGTTAAGCTTTTAGCATGTTTTTACATACTGGTTACTCAGGTAAGTCATTTTAGTTGTCAGCTTTTGCCAGATTAATGTTGCTTTTGATAGCTACTTTTGTTTTTATTTTGTTTTTCTGTATTTTTTTTTTTAATTTTTTATTTATTTTTGAGACAGAGAGAGACAGAGCATGAACAGGGAGGGGCAGAGAGAGAGGGAGACACAGAATCTGAAACAGGCTCCAGGCTCTGAGCTGTCAGCACAGAGCCTGACGCGGGGCTCGAACTCACGGACCATGAGATCATGACCTGAGCCGAAGTCGGATGCTTAACCGACCGAGCCACCCAGGCGCCCCTGTTTTTCTGTATTTTTAAAGAGGTTTTTAAATTTATTTTAAAAAATGTTTTTAATGTTTATTTTTGAGAGAGACAAAGTGTGAGCCAGGGAGGGGCAGAGAGAGGGAGACACAGAATCAGAAGCAGGCTCCAGGCTCTGAGCTGTCAGCACAGAACCCGATGAGGGCTGAACTCATGGACCATGAGATCATGACCTGAGCTGAAGTCAGATGCTCAACGGACTGAGCCACCCAGGTGCCCCAGAGTTTTTAAAAATTTTAAGTCATCTCTATACCTAACGTGAGGCTCAAACCTACAACCCCAAGATCAAGAGTGTCATGTTCCACCAACTGAGCCAGCCAGGCACCCACTGCTTTTGTTTTTAATAAGAAAAGGCATGTTTTCAGAGACTTTACTTTTTAATTCTTAAGGCTAACCTTGTTTTTCTTTGTAGTCATATATACTGACTATACAGACCAGGCTGTGGAAACAACCAGTTTGGTATCCTTTGTGTATTGATTTTCTATTGCTGCTGTAATGCTGTAATAAATTACCACAGATTTGTGGCTTAAAACAATACAAATTTGTCTTAAAGTTAAGGAGGTCAAAAATCCAGAATGAGTCTCACTGATCTAAAAATCCACGTGTTGGCAGGGTTGCATTCCTTCTGAAGACTCCAGGGGGGCATCTGTTTCCTTGCATTTTCCTGCTTCTAGAAGCCGCTGACCTTGGGTCATCATCCTTTCATCTGTCTTCAATGCCAGTAGTATAATCTTCAAATCTCAGACTCTCCTGTCACTGTCCTTCACTTAAAAGGACATGTGTGACTACATTGGACCTTTGTGGATAATTTCCCCAGTTCAATATCCTTAATGACCTCTACAAACTCTTTTTTGCCATGTAAGGTCATATGTACAGGTTCCAGGAATTTGGACATGGACATCTTTTGGACTGGAGCGGGGGGTGGGGGTGCATGGCCATCTTTTGGAGGCCATTAGTCTGCCTACCACACTTTGTAATGGTAGAATCTTCTAGTAGAATTAACTTAAGCAAAAAGTTCGAGAATATATCTTATTTAAGTTGCACTTGTCAAAGTCTTCAGTGTTTGTCATGGTTCTAACCTAGTCACTTTTCCGTCCTCATTTTACTAAACCTTCAGCAGATTCAGTAGTTGTCTACTTCATTGTTTTTGAAACACTTTTTTTTCCCCACTGTCTATGAAACCACACTCCTGGTTTTCCTTCTACTTTTCCAACTGCTCATATAGTTGCCAAATCTTCCTTTTCTGACCTCTGGTCTGGGCTGTACTTCCTAGCTCTGCCTCTCCAAAGGGGGACAAAAAGCATCATCCATATGGCATTCAGTATTTTCTGATATCTTCTAAATTTGTATATCCAGCCTGCCTCCCTGAGCACCTGAGTGTTGCACCTTCACCTTTATAAGTATTACAGACCTACCTAACTAAAACAAATCTTAACTGTTTCAACCAAACCGGTTGCTCTCAGCACTCAGCTACTTATTTCCATTACCAGCTCTACCGGCACTACCTAACATTTGCCTAAATGAAAGAAGTCCTGGAGCCCATTCTCCCATCCCCATTTCTAATCTCTACGCAAGTCCTGTGGGCTCTTCTGAATCTGTACCTTGCCTCTTCTCTCCACTGTTACTCTCCTAGGCCAGGCTCTATTTCTCGCTTGACTATTGTGGAACCTCTCTGCCCCTGCCTCCCCCACCCTGCCCTCATCCCATCCATCCTCAACATGGCAGGAAAGGTGATTACTTTAGGATTTGAAGAGACCAGGGACTGCCTTATTTAAATCCATAGTGGCCTCCCACTTTACCAATTTTTTATTATGATCAGACTTCTGCCTTCTTGTGACCGTTTCATTTTTCCTTTGCTTACGCTGCTGTGGCCATGGTGGTTTTGTTTCTATCTCAAGGCCTTTTCGCTTGGCTTGCTATATCTGCTGCTTGGTCTGCTCTTAACCTAAATATTTGCAAGGCTAACCCTTTCTTGTGATTCAGGTCTCAAGTCCTGTATCCCTTCTGTTGTCACTTATTTTGCTTTTCTTTTTTCTTTCTTCTTTTTCTTTTTTTCTTTTTAAATTTACATCCAAGTTATATTTTGCTTTTTCATTCATAGTCCTTACACTATCTGAAATTATCTTGAGTCTTTTTCATCTTCAACAATACTATCTTTTTTTGCCTAGAAAGGAGGCTGGTATACTAGCAAGTGTTCAAAAGGTGTTGAGGGGCACCTGGGTGGCTTAGTTGGTTAAGTGTCTGACTCTTGACTTTGGCTCAGGTCATGATCTCACAGTTTGTGAGTTTGAGCCCAGCATTGGGCTCTGTGCTGACAGCGTGGAACCTGCTTGGGATTCTCTCTCTCTCTCTCTCTCTCTCTTCTCCCCTGCTGGCCCTCTCCTCCCTCTCTCTCAAAATATATAAATAAATATGTTGTTGAAACAAGGCCCTAAATTAGCACCAAATTTATCAGACCAGGAAGATAATTTTCTGCTTATCCCCCATGTAGCAGATCATCCTGTTCATGGAAGAATCTGACATGGAGCGGTCTCCTCAAAGCCCTTGCCCATGTACAGCCAAAGGCAACCTGAGGCCCAATTACCTAGGAGCAGTCCAGCTTATAGGATAGTCTCGTCTCCACCCACTGTTTCCCATTCCATTCTTCCCATGGAGCCTCCTGTCTATGTCCTAATGGGCAGTAGGTCATAGTGATTGAATTCCCACCTAGTTTTTAGTAACTTCACTTCTGAATCCTTACTTCTCAGTTTTGGTATCATCCAGAGGTTTCTTCCAAGAAACCAGAATTGAGTGTGGTCAGTAAATTGTCTTGAGGCTTTGTCCTACCAGTAAATTAAGCTCAACACATTCTTTTTCAGGCTGTGAAATAGTATGGTAAGTATGTACCATAATTCATAATGACAAGACATTTTTAGTAGTTCAAATTCATGGTATTATTAATTGAGCTGTCTTTTCTTCTTTGAGACTAAGGGCAGGGGGGTTGAGGTAGAGAGATGTAATTTTCCGGAAGGAGAAACAACAAAATGAGAGTTGGAAAATGCAGACGGGGAAAATATTTCTGTAGTAGCTACCTATGTTTTACACAAGGAGGATTAATATTTTGAAACAAAAAGTGATTCTTACTGGGTTACCATATGCATTACTGTACATGTTTGTTCTTATACTAGGGGAATTCTTAGGTAAAAAGAATTACTGGAACAAGAGCATTCTCAGGAGTTTTAGCTTTTCTTTGTTTATCTATAGGAATGCACCATTGCCAGTGAGATAGTGTCACCTACAACAGTGTGACTATAGATCGATAAAGTTCCTGAAGAAACAAAGGAGGCATCTAACAAAAGTACCTGTGGAAATAAGGCCAAAGCCTATTATCATTAGCCATGATAGCTAATACTTTATAGGTTGAGTCACCTTATATAATTAATGAGAGAAAAGAACTTAGGCAGAATATATCCATAACCCAATGAAGATAGTATCCCTATTTTATACACGGAAAACCTGACTTTCAATAGTTAAATGGCCAATCTAATGAGTTTGGGTTCAACAAGATAGTGGGAACAGTATGTGTGTGGTCTGTAGGCAGGGGAAGGGCAGAAGGAGAGGGAGAAGGAGAATACTCATTTATTTTTTTACTTTAGAGAGAGAGCATGAGCAAGGGAAAGGGGCAGAGGGAGAGAGAGAGAGAGAGAGAGAAAATCCGAAGCAGGCTCCATGCTGAGGGTGAAGCCTGACATGGGGCTTGATCCCACGATCCTGAGATCATGACCTGAGCAGAAGTCAAGAGTCTGACACTCAGTCAAGAGTCTGACTGAGCCACCCAGGTGCCCCTACTGCCTGGGTTTTAAATCATCCTCTAGCACATAAACTAATTTCTCTGTGCCTTAGTTTCTTTATCTGTAAAAGAAATTGATAGTTCACACATACATCTTTTTGGAAATAGCTAACAGGGGTTTTTTTTTTTTTCTGAAATCTTGAATAATGTAAAGAACTTAACTCATAGGAAGCACTTAGTATTAGCTAGTATTATAGATTTATTCTACCAATGATTCTCTAACTTTGGGATTTTGTGGACCAATAGATTAAAGAAAAAGGAGGGGTGAGGGGCAAGAAAGAATGGTTTGCTTTTAGTCTTGCCAAGTGAGGCTGTTAAATTTTTTCTTTCTACCACTGCAGTCTTCATAAAAGAGACATTTTTACAAATCCAAGTTGGTAGTAAAGACCTAGTATCAGAATAAAGAACTGTTATTTAAATGGAATAAATTTATCTTCTATAAAAGACTGAATATACTTCTTATTTCTTTTATTTCACCATGAAATAGAAATTAGATGTCCTATAAGTGTCCCTTCAGTTCTGAAAGATTTCGATTCTGCCATTCCTACTCTTGTCTGGTCCTCCTTGCTTCTATTTCTTTCCTCTTTTGATTTAGAAAATCTGGTTACAATCCATATATTCCAAGTGAATATTTACCTAAGGAATCTGTGAATGCTCTTAGAAATCATAGGATAGAGACTACAGTCAAATGGAATTGGACTGGATAAAACCATGGGCATTATAAAAAAAATAGCCCCGCCAGTAATATACAGTTATTCATTTAACAAATATACACGGTTTACCGTGTACCAATGATGCCACTAAACCTTAGGCATGTGAACAGCCAAACACAAATGGTCCATGCCCTTTGAAGGTTAACAATTGGATTACTCTTATGTCCCAGGCATCGTAGGTTCTTGAGGCTTCAAGAATAAATATGACATAGTCCTAGAGCTTTACTTTTAATTGAAGAAGGAGTGGGGATGGGAAGACAAGTAATTTATCTGGCAATTTAAAGTTTATATTAAAAAAAAGAATGACAAAATTTGCATGGATTAAAAAAATACAATACTTGAAATAACTTTATTCATGTAAGAGCCAATTTGGGCTGAAGCTTCAGGGTGACATGTATAGCTTTCTCTGCCCCTAGGTTGATGATTCTTTACATTTAGGTTGCATAAACATCATAGGTTCCAGGGGTATGTGGGTGGCTCAGTCAGTTAAGTGGCTGACTCTTGATTTCAGCTCAGGTTGTGATTTCATGGTTGTGAGATCACGCCCCATGCTGGGCTCTGCACTGAGCAGGAGCCTGCTTGGGATTCTCTTTCTCCCTCCTCTCTCTGTCTCACAAAATAAATAAATAAACTTAAAAAAAAATATGGATTCCATGATCCTAGAGATTATGATTCAGTAGGGCTGTGGTAAAGCCTAGAATTTGCTTTAGGAAAAACTCCTGGGAGATTCCAGTGTCATAATAGTGGTCTACAGATCTTTCTTGGAGAAGCCTTGCCTAGGGATACTTCAAAAGTTTCAGAAGGCAGTAAGTTTAAAAATGATATTCACAAAGTGAAACTTGGCAATATTTTCCCCCATTAAACTTATTTTGTGTGGTGCCTAGCTGGCTCAGTCTGTAAAGCATGCAACTCTTCATCTTAGGGTCGTCAGTTCAAGGACCATGTTGGGCATAGGCATAGAGCTTACTTAAAAAATTGGGGTGCCTGGGTGGCTCAGTTGGTTGAACATCTCACTCTTGATTTCAGCTCAGGTCATGATTCCAGGTCGTGGGATCGAGCTCTTTGACGGGCTCCATGCTGAGTGTGCGGACTGCTTGGGATTCTCTCTCTCCCTCTGCTCTCCCTCACTCATATGCTCTATCTCTCCCCATCTCCAAAAAATATAATAATAAAATAAAATAAAATAAAATAAAATAAAATAAGAGGCATCTGGAAATTGGTTAAGCATCTGACTCTGGATTTCAGCTCAGGGCATGATCTCATGGTTAATGAGATGGAGTCCCTAGTTGGCCTCTGCTTTGACAGCTCAGAGCCTGCTTGGGATTCTCTCTCTTTCCCTCTCTCTTTGCACCTCCCCCTACTCCTTCTCTCTCTATTTCTCTCAATAAACAAACACTTAAAAGAAAAAGTTAAATGAAACTCATTTTTTTTTGCCTTCTATCCCTACTATCCTTCTGAATCCTGAAAGTTTAACATACTTTCAAACTGTAGAGATTAATTCCAGATTAGTATTAGCAACATGTCAATTTTAGAAAAAGTCCTTGAGAAGTTTTTGTCAGATACATTGCTGAAATGTCAGCTGTAGGAGGCTTCCCTGATTCTTGTGTTTTAACTAAGTTAGGATCTCACAGTTTTTGTTTGTTTTAATAAATTTGTGTTGCATGTGGGTGTATATAAGTGGCTTAGAATCTGGCTTAGAGTTGTGTCTGCCCCTAAAAGCAGAATTCCATTTATTGTCTTTGTATGGATGTCAGTGCTCTCTAGCTGAAGATCACAGGAAGACACCTGTGGTTGGATAAATTTGGATTTATTAATTTATTGAAACAAGGAAGAACACTCACCATGCAGGACTCTGAGGTGTGTCAGAGAGTGTTAGAAATGGGCTTGTGTTCCATGATTTGGGGAAGGTTCAAGGAAGCAGAGCATTACTCTGGGTTGGATGCTGGCAGGAAGTGGTGAGAATTCTGTTTTTTTTTTTTTTAATTAAAAAAAATTTTTTTAGTAGTCTCTCCACTCCATGTGGGGCTCAAACTCACGACTCTGAGATCAAGAGTTGCATGCTTTTCTGACTGAGCCAGCCAGCTGCCCCAAGTGTTCTATGACAGAGCATCTTAATTCTTATTTAGAATACAAGAAGAAGGGGGTGAGGTTAAAGTTGCTAGATAAAGAAGTGACACTTATATTAGGCAGGAAAAGGGCCATTTTGTCATTTTTGTGTTTTGGACATGTTCATGTTTTTTCTGTGTTCAAACAGGAGTACGAGTGGTCTTGTTTTTGTTGTGTCATCATGGTTACAATGGCCTTGGCTGATGTTGATTTTCTGTGACATTGTTTATGTTCTACTGAGAGCAGATGGTCTAGCTGCAAGTGCTCCAGACTTTCAGGGTTTGCTCTTCTCTTTTTGAGGGTTAAAATAAAAATAAAGGAAAACATGCTGTTATACATGGATTAGAATCTAGACACATTCAAACTACTGAGCAATAGCTATGTCTTGACAAAGCTGAGAGGCAGCTCAGTGTAAGGGAGTAAGACTGGGGTTACTTTTCCTGTTGAGTCCTATAATTGTTTTGTGAACTTGACAATAACATTAACAGCTTCCATTTGTTGAGCACCTATTATATGCCATAATATTTCCTAGGTGCTCGACACACACAGCTTTGCAAGGCATATATATTTTGATCATCCCCATTTTACAGATGAGTTGTTAGTGGAATTGCTGGTATATTAAGGGGTTTGTGTGCCTTTTGCCAGCCTTCTCAGTTTCCAGTATCCCAGGATGCCTCTTTACGCAGAACCTTGGTGTCTGCAGGTATAGCAATGAGATGTAATACATACTTGGCAGGATTGTTCTGAAACTCAAATGCTATCATACATCTAAACGCACCTAGCACAGTAACTGGCTCCTGATGGACAAGCCATGACTAGGAGTTTTCTTTCTTCCAGCAGAGAGGAGGTGCCTTTTATGGTGAGTAGAGATGAGCTGACTAGTAGTCTATGTTGAATGACTCTAGACAATTTTAACCTCCTGGTTACAGAAAAGTTAGGCTGAAAAAAATCTTAGTATTACAGATTCAGAGTTTAGAGCTCCAAGAAATCGTCAAAGTCTTTTCTTAGAGACGAGGAAAATGAACCTTAGAAAGGCAGTTGATGTGCCCACTGTCCCACTTAATTACTGCAAGTGCTATGCTGAGAAAGCCGACTTCTCACTCCTAGCCCCACCCCCTTTTTTTTCAGGCAACTGATCTGCTTTTTTTTCACGAGGTCTAGGTTAGAAGTCCCAGTGTGCTCTGGACCCTTGTTTGTTCGCTGGCCGCCCTTACGAGGCTAAGGGACCACTGCTGCCCTTCAGGCATGGGGCTGCAGAGCTCTGCCCTCGGACAGTAACTGGGAGGAATGCGCTCCCCTCTGGTTACTTAATCTTACAGTTAAAAGTTTCGAAATGTCTTTGTTCAGTGCAGTTGGCAACTCAAGCATTTTAAAACGGGTTTTGGTGGCATTGTTTCGGGAGCTAGGGCTCGAGTCGCATACCTGCGGGAAGGAGCCAGGGCGATGGGCGGCAGGATTCCTACGCGGCGCAGCAGACGGGGGCAGAGGGCCCGGGGGCAGAGGGCCCGGGGGCAGAGGGCCGGGGGGGGGGGGGCGGGGGCAGAGGGCCCGGGGGCAGAGGGCCGGGGTTGGGGGCAGAGGGCCCGGGGGCAGAGGGCCGGGGGGGGGGGGCAGAGGGCCCGGGGGCAGAGGGCCGGGGGGGGGGGCAGAGGGCCCGGGGGCAGAGGTCGTCGGCTCCGCCCCCAGAGGGACAGGGGCGGGGCGAGCGCGCCGGAGCCGAGGGGGTGGGACGCAGGAAGGGCTGGGAGGAGGTGAGCTGGGCGTTGAGGAGCCTGCGACTGCTGCTGTGGCCCGCGCCATGTCCGCTCGCAACTTGGGCACGGAGCTGGGTAAGGCCCCCGCGGGTTGTCCTCGCCCGTCTCCATCGCCTTCCGTCCCCCGCCCTCCGCCGAACGCGGGGCTTGCCGCCACCCGGTGCCCGGGCGTCGGCCGCCGGGAGTGCTCGACGGGGCGGGAAAGGGTGGCGCCGGGTCCGCACGCACCCTGAGCAAAGGCCGATCCTCCGAGACTTAGGAACTCTTGTGCACATTGGCACCCAGGCCTTATGTTGTAAGCGGAAGACAGCAAAGGATTCGACTTTCATCTTCCAACTTAATGCGTTCACCTTCTAGCTTTCTGGTTGCAAAGAACAAAACCAAACCAAAAACCAAACCAAAATACTAAAAAAACCAAAACAGAAAGCAACCCAAACAAAACAAGATAAAAACCTCTGTACCCACTCAGTAGAGTCCCTGTGCATGCTGGATTTCTGTAGATAATTTTAACACAGCTGTATCCCAAAAAGGCATGCTGGTGGAAAAGTTGCCAGATCTCTGTACTGTAGAACTTACTGTAAATTGTGTATGATTTTAGAGGTACAGAGATTTGTAAGAGTGCCTGAATTATGTCAGTATTTTTCATTTAACTGATATTATTAAATATTACTGGGTGAAAAGTTTAGTTCTGATTTCCTAAAATGTGAAAAATTTATAATTCAAAACGTAGCAAAACCATGATCAGAGCCGAAGGTCAAGGATCTCAGTTTAAGTATCATAGCTGGGGTATCTGTATCCTGGTTCTTCACTTTAGCTGTGTGACTTTGGGCAAATTACTTAATCACTTGTGCTTAAATTTCTTAATCTGTAAAATGGTTGTAATAGTACTTCATAGGGTAGTTTGGAGATCAAATGAGAGGATGTAAAGTGTTTGGTACATTGTGGGTACCTAATAAGTGTTAATGAATAGTAATATTGTATAGAATTACATTTTTAGAGGTTAATTTTCAGAAAATTAGCTATGATTGTATATAACACATAAGGTGCTTTATTTTCTTTATTTTTTTTTTATTTTTTTTATTTTTTTAAGATTCTCTTTTTTTTTTTTTTATTTTTTAATGTTTTTTTTTTTTTTTTTTTGAGAGAGACAGAGCACAAGCAGGGGATGGGCAGAGAGAGAGGCACAGAATCTGAAGCAGGCTCCAGGCTCTGAGCTGTCAGCACAGAGCCCGACATGGGGCTTGAACTCACAAACCGTGAGATCATGACCTGAGCCAAAGTCAGTCACTTAACCAACTGAGCCACCCAGGCGCCCCTCTTTATTTTCTTTAAAAGTGACTGTTCTAAGTACTCTAGACTAAAAGTAGTCCAGAAATTTTGTTAAATCATTAACGTGTGATTTATAAAGACACTTGATTTCTTCATCAGATTTATTCTCTTTTAGTCATTGCTGTTTAGAAGATTATGCCTTATTTATATATTTATGTATTTATGTATTTATTTATTTATGTACTTATGTATTTATTTATTTTTGAGAGAGAGAGAGAGAGAGAGAGGCAGAGCATGAGAGCAGTAAGGGAGAGGCACAGAAAGAGAGGGAGACACAGAATCCAAAGGAGGCTCTGAGCTGTCAGCACAGAGTCCGACGTGGGGCTCAAACTCATGAATCCTGAGATCATGACCTGAGCCGAAGTCCCATGCTTAACTGACTGAGCCACCCAGGTGCCCCAGAAGATTATGTTTTAAACTCTAAAAATAAATAAATAAATAAATAAATAAATAAATAAATAAAATAAACTCTAGTTGTATCTATGGAATGTGGACTTTAGTAATAAGGAATACCCCTAGATTAGAAGATCCACATAGATGGTGGATGGGGTATGAGATGGAGTGTAGGTCTTACCTTGGTATCTTCAGGGATATGGATGTCTTAACTTTGTACACATCAAGGATACAACATTATTTTTCCAAAACTTATATGTTTATTTTTCTTTCAAGAAATACAATCAAAGCTTTCTTAACTTGGAAGATTTCCCATCACTTCCATACATTTGTTGAAAAGTAATAGTAATGACAAAAAATTGCTGTGGGGCACCTGGGTAGCTCCGTTGGTTAAGCATTTGACTTTTGATTTTGGCTCAGGTCATGAACTTGGGGTTCATGAGTTTGAGCCCCACGTCCAACTATGTGGTTACAGTGTGGAGCCTGCTTGGGATTCTCTCTCCCTTTCTCTCTGCCCCTCCCTCACATGTTCGCTTCTGCTTTCTCTCTCTTCTGTCTCCTCCCATCAAAATAAATAAACTTAAAAAAAATCCTAAATGACAAAAAAACCCCACAATTGCTATGTAGAATAATAGTAAATGTAATTTTTATGCAGTTATTTAAAGGATCATGGTTTTGTTTTATTCTCTTTGTTTAAATAAAATCAGATATATTTCAAGGATTTTTTTCCTTCACTGATATTAATCATTAATCCAGACAGAGATTTAACTTAAAATGTAAAATAAGTTATTTGAATTTATGTACTAAGAAAAAAAATCATTTAGTATTAATTTATGCTGCATATTAACTAATGCCTTTTATAGTTTTCTAATTAAAGGTCTTTTTAAATGAACACTGTCACTTTTTTAAAGAAAGTAACTTTTATTCTCTTTCCTATTACAAAAGAAATGCATGTTTATTGTAAAAATTTTAGAAAATACAATTAGCACAAAAAAACTAAAATTGTTACTAATCCAATCACTTATTTATATTTTAGTGTATATACTTTTAGTTAATAGATTTTTTTTTTTTTTAATTAATAGGCTCATTTGAGACTGAACCTGGCCCTTATGATAAAGCCCTTTAGGGAAAACATGCTTTTATCATGGCATTTAGACACATGAAAGAAAGAACAAATTCTCTAACTTTAATGTTAGTTTTTATGTCAGTGTTTAGTGGTCAGTGCAATCTGCTTAAGGTCTTTTATACTTAAAGCATTTATTTCTGATTTTCTCCAACTGAAACATAGAGCTAAAAGAACGTTTTTCTTTGGGCAGTGTTTGCCCTAAGCGGGCAAGTATATCTTCATAAAGACTTGACCATTTTGGAGTTAGAAGGGAGAAACCCCTAAATCTGGGTCTGGTGTCAAGCAGCCTATGGTTCTGGCCAGGTTACTCGTTTTGTTTCCAGCTAGGTCAGTGGTTCTAAAAGTTTGCTTCCTAGATTAGCAGTGTCTACATTAGATGAGAGCTTATTAGAAATGTAAATTCTAAGGCCCCACTGAGATATTTTTTTCTACTTTTTTTTTTGCCATATATATATGTATATATGTATATGTATATATATTTTTTAGTTTACATCCAAGTTAGCATATAGTGCAATAATGATTTCAGGAGTAGATTCCTTTGATTCATCCCCTATGTATAACACCCAGTGCTCATCCCAAGTGCCCTCCTTAATGCCCCTTATCCATTTAGCCCATCCCTGCACCCACAGCCCCCCGGCAACCCTCAGTTTGTTTTCTATATTTAAGAATCTCTTATGTTTTGTCCCCCTCCCTGTTTTTATATTATTTTTGCTTCCCTTCCCTTATGTTCATCTGTTTTATATCTTAAATTCCACATATGAGTGAAGTCATATGATATTTATCTTTGTCTAACTGACTAATTTCACTTAGCATAATATCCTCTAGTTCCATCCACGTAGCTGCAAATGGCAAGATTTGATTCTTTTTGCTGAGTAATACTCAATTGTATATATATACCACACCTTTATCCCTTCATCTGTCAATGGACATTTGAGGCCCCATTGAGATCTTAATGAATCAGAAGCTCTGGGGTGGCGCAGGGCCTTCCGAGTTTTTAATAATTCCTCTGGATGGTTCTGAAACATATTCAAGTTTGAGAACCACTAGTGGTGCTAAGGTTTGCTTCTGGCCTTGCGCATTCTCTTAAAATGAACCTATGTTCTTTTCTTTATTCTCCTGGATGCCTCCAAAGTTCTACCTAACGTGTAGGTACAGCATGGGCAGTGATCTTTCTTTTTGTTCATTGATGTATCTCAGGCACCTAGAATAGCGTCTACCACGCCAGAAAGCCCTCAAACAAAACTGTTGAATGAACAAGTGAATTTAGAACTACTTGCTTGGGAGAACTGGGGCTTCTGCCTTGGCCTTTCTTTGTAGACAGGAGCTGGTGGATGTACACCTCCCTCTTTTCTGAATATCATTAAAGTTGATATTTGTTTTGTCCCAAGAGGCTTAGGAACCATGTTGACAGTGTGACTTTATTTCAATTGTGATTTTCTTTGGAGACATCTGGAAAGTAGGGATATTGCATTAGGTGACTTCTAAGACCTTTCCACTCTGTATCTGTGTATTTGTCAGCTTTTGTGTACAGAAAGAAAAATTTCAAATAGCTTATATCTGAAAAACAATAGGAAAAAAAGTAACAAAACTGATTTTTAATTTGGAGGAATGGGGACAAGTCTATGGATTTTCTGTAGCGCATTAATAAGAGGTTGTTTTAGGCATATATCCGCAATTAGAATGATCAGGGGCTGTGATTACTGAGGAATGTAGAGATTATTTTTCTCTGTGGAGACTTTTCTGTAGTGCAAGTCAGAACAAACAGAAAGGGCAACTTACTTATTTAAAACACAGATAAAGGAGATTAGTTTTGGCTAGTTGTCAAACCAAGAACCATGATGGGATTTTGTATTTTATGAAGCATATTTATTCATTCAAAAAATAGTTAGTTATTGAGTACGAATTGTGTACTGGGTAATATTACCCTGGATACAAGATGGACAAAGATTGTTCCTGCTTTCAAAGACCTACATCTGATTCAGGAGCTGGGCATCAAGCCAAGTCTACAATTAAAATAATTGCGAATGTGATAAGCAGTTACTTTTTTGTCTATTTAAGAAATTAGATAGATGTACCTAAACTGTACCTTAAATGGATTGTGATAACCAAGTGCCCTCTTGCATTGTAATTTTTATTTTCCCTTTAAGAACTTAGATAAGAATCAGGGATGTAGGGAGCTCATTTTTGCCACTCCTGCTAAAGCATAACTTTGGTGGAGAATGTAGATTTTGGTAATGGTGGTTTTCCACTGCAAAGTTATTTTAAAATTTTTTAAGTATTTGGAATGAAATTTTATTTATTTATTTATTTATTTATTTATTAAAGTTTATTTATTTATTTTGAGAGAGAGTGAGAAGGGCATTGAGAGAGAGAGAGAGAGAGGGGGAGAGAGAGAATCCCAAACAGGCTCCACGCTGTCAGAGCCTGATGTGGGGCTGGAACTCACCAACTGTGAGATTAT
This sequence comes from Panthera leo, assembly GCF_018350215.1. NCBI lineage: Eukaryota > Metazoa > Chordata > Mammalia > Carnivora > Felidae > Panthera > Panthera leo. The sequence goes on from NC_056685.1 coordinate 49,045,767, forward strand.
GACCTGAGCTGAAGCTAAGAATTGGATGCTTAACCAACTCAGCCACCTGGGCACCCCTGGAATGAAAGTTTAAATCTTAAAGGTAGGCAAAGCGCTTTTTGTTTTCTTATATTCATCCACTTTTTTTTTTTTTTTTTTTTTACCTTTTTCTCTTTTCCTCTTCTTCTTCTTCTTCTTTTTTTTTTTTAAAGTATGCTCTACACCCAACATGGGGCTTGGACTCGTGACCCCGACGTGAAGAGTCGCAGCCTGTATCAATTGAGCCAGCCAGGCAGCCCCATGGTCCACATCTCAACCATGGCAGTTTGTTTCAGAGAAGTAGTTTATCTTGGGAGAGAATGGAAATATCCAATCTTTGGTAGATTGGAGAGTAGGTTTAGATGTCATTGCATTAGAAATTTTATGGGATGACATGTTAAAACCAGCCTTCCTCTGGAAGTTCCTTATGTAGATGTGCTGATGTGCCTCAGAGTGTCTCGGGGTGGGGACCTGGAAGTGATCTCCAAGTGATCAGAGCAAAGGGGTTTTAGTTTTTTAAATTTCTTTTTCTTGTCTCTTTGTATTTTTTTATTTTTTGTTATTTTAGAGACAGCGAGAGTATAAGTGGGGGAGGGAGCAGAGGAAGAAAGAATCTCCAGCAGGCTCCACAGTCAGCGTAGAGTCTGATGTGGGGCTTCATCTACGACCCTGGGATCATGACCTGAGCCAAAATCAAGAGCCAGGTGCTCAACAGACTGAGCCACCCAGTCTGTCTTTTAAAAAACAAACTGTGGAGTGCCCACTGTTCCTGGCACTTGGTTCTGGATGCTTATGGGAATAGCTGGGATACCAAAGTGAATATTACCTGTTCTCTGCTCTCCCTGTAGCTCACAGTCAGCTAAGGGAGTTAGTCACGTAAATCATTACAGAGAAGTAGTCGGATTGGAAAGATACAGAACAATTCAGGGGAGGTTTTTTGGTGAAGGGTATTTTTGACAGGGAGTAGTTTCTGTGAAGGAACTGAGTAAGACCAGCTTGTCATGTTTCATTAACTATAGGAACCCAATTTTTAGATTTCTAGTGTAATCTTCTCATTTTGTAATGGCTAAGGGTAATATTTTAGTGAAGAAAGATGAAAACAATCCTTCCTATTCTATATATAAAATGCATACACAGTGAATGTTATGATTATCCTTTTATGAATGCTAACTTTGATTTTACCTTATAAGTTCTTTTACCGTTTGCTTGTAAGCATGATGATGAGGCTATCTTTTATTATTCTGATACTGTTCTGATAAATAGAAAAAACCTACAAAGTAATAATTTGGGTTGGTCGTATAGTTAAATAATTAAAAGTTCTCCATGGTGCCTCTTAAAAAATTTTTTTTAAAGCATCTAAGCCCCGTAGATTTTAATTGTTAGGAAGGAAGACGAACTTCAAGCGCTCACTTAAAATGGGATGCCTCTGCCGGGAAAGAAAGACTAGTAAATAGGACAGCAGATAGAGCCCTTGAGGATACGATTTAAACATGTCACTAGAAATTGTTTAAGTGGAGAGCTCTGGCCCTTTTAAAACACTGTCTGTCACTTGAGGATTGGGTCACCTTGAAATGTGTTCATCTTTGAGTTAAAGGCATAAAAAGGCACTTTGAAATTTTTCAGTTAACTTTGGTGTGTGTTGTGTGTGTGTCTACGGATGTACCTCTCGTCCGCCTGCCTCAGCTGTGAGTCAGTCCCCTGGAAACCAAAGTGGTTGCAAGAGAAGGATAAATGTTTCATCTCCGCTCCAGCAAACTATACAGAATTTTTAAAATGTTGAGACACTGGCTGCAACTTCTGACTCTCTTTGTAGAGTCAGGCCTTCCTCCCCTAAAGCAAAGTCTGATATAAGAGTGGCTTCTGGTAATTACTTCCTAAAAAGGTGCCACTTAACGGGTGCTTTGGTTCTTTTGGAATGTGGCTAATGATGTCAAGATTGTGGTCTTTAATGGCTGGTAAAAATATCCAATTTAACTACTTTTGTAATCCAGATTTGGATAAGCTTTTCAACTGAACACCTAGTGGTCACATTCTTGCCCCCATGGCCACTAGGTAGGAGTGTGTGTGTGTGTGTGTGTGTGTGTGATTTCATTCAAGTGCCTAACATTTGACACTAAACTAGGTATCTGGCATGCTTAAGGTATGCACCCCATGTCTCCAACGTAGAGATCCTTGAATCTGAGGATTTCTGAGCTGCTCAGTAGCTTTAACTGTCCATTGTAGGGGGAGGAGTCCAGGACTCTTCATTTTCACAAGCTCCTCAGAGGGTTCCTAAGGACATTTCAGATTCAGAACCCTGCAGTAAATTATAGAGTGACCCAGATTAACTGGAGATTCAGAGAATCTTTAATTACTATATATTATTTTTGACAAATCCTGTCTGTCACTTTTATATTTAATTAATTTCTTTTTTTTTAAATTTTTTTAACGTTTTATTTATTTTTGAGACAGGGAGAGACAGAGCATGAACAGGGGAGGGTCAGAGAGAGAGGGAGACACAGAATCTGGAACAGGCTCCAGGCTCTGAGCTGTCAGCACAGAGCCCGACGTGGGGCTCGAACTCACGGACCGCGAGATCGTGACCTGAGCCGAAGTCGGCCGCTTAACCGACTGAGCCACCCAGGCGCCCCTAATTAATTTCTTTATGATATTTTTTATATTTGGTTAGCAACATTTCTATAAGCAGATTTTAGGAGAAATTAGCCTTTTATGTTTTGATTCAGGAAGTGAAGAAATGTATTAAAATGAGAATGAAAGCATATCGGAAAAATCAAGAGGGTTAGGCAATAAAGTGGGTGGTAGGTGGTAGGTAACTGAAAAGTGCATTGTGTCTAAAGAGGAGCCTATTTTATTCAAACAATGCCAGTGACTAATGGGAATTAAAAGCACTCTTCATGGTGATTTTTGGAAATTGACATGAGTTTATCTTCTCCATGGTCTCCGACACTGGAGGGGACAGAGCCTAAAGATTTCTCATTGCGTACAGATGCGAGATGGTCTAACAGAAAGAGTGATTTAGTTAATTTTCTAGTGGAAAAAAAAAAAGAACACATTCATGTTTCCTTTAAGATTATTAAGTTTGTGTTGTGGATTTGGTGGGAAGGTAGGTTGTGATGATTCTCATATTTGTTTTGGCAAAGTAGCTTGAGCTGTGTACATTTTGATGTTTTGGGGGAGATTTTTCTTTCCCTTCAGTATGCAGAGAGAAACCTCAATGTTTCTGATAGTTTTCCAAAGTTGAAACAAGAAACATAGTTTAGCCTTCTATCTTTATAAGCAGAGTTTATTTTCCTTTTTTTTTTTTCTACTGTTGACTCTTCAGGATGCGATCATTATTATAATTTCAAATTCTTTCATTCAGCAGGCATATATATATATATATATGGAGTACCTTCTCCGTACTTTCCCTGTCTTTGTGAAAGAGACAAGAGCAATGAAGTTAGGAGGCTCTGCCCTTGAGAAACTTCCCTTAATCAAACTAAAACATCACTGGGGAAGCACACTGCTGTACACAAAGCAAACTTTGCTCATCATCAGGGTATGTAGCTGCTCTGTTTCAAAGGATGAACCAGTCAACATTACATTCTTAACCTTTAGATAATCATTTAAAAATACTGTGGGAAATATCTTCATATCGGCAAAGATCTAATGGATTTCTATGAGTGAAAACATTTCCATAGATCTGAGTCCAGGAAGAAAAAAAACTTCAGTCTGTGGATGAATACTATGTTTGGTTGTCATAGTGCCTTAATGATTACGTAATATAGAGAAACTGTGAGACATAGTGATTAGCATGTAGAGTCTAGACAATAGGCATCGATGCTAACAAGACTTCTTTGAGTCTTCTGATCATTACTTAGAATTACTGTTCTGTGGAATTGTAGGTCCATGATGTTCCCTGTGCTTGGAATTCATACCTTTTTATGGCTCCTCTGGCCATCACAGTCCTCTCTGGCTTCTGAGGCTCTAAGTTCCAGTTATTGGTGTGCATTCCTCCTTCCCCCTTTCTCTGATGATTGAACATAGTTGCATAATAACTATATATTTTCTTTCTCTCTAGATGTTTCATGAGCGTACATCTTGACTTCATAAATCTTTATGTACAGAGCCTTTTATTTTGTACTTATTCCTCTGCATGGCAGAGTATTGATTATAGTCTCACTGTTTCTTCCATAAAAAATGTCTTGTGGATTCACCCCTTTCTCTTTTATTCCTAAGCTTGGCTTGTTCTATTACACACCTAAATCACAATAGTGGCCTCCTTGCTGATTTCTCCACCTCTGGTCTGTCTTATCTGCCCCAGGAAAATCTCTATTTGGTCAAACCTTTTCTTTGTTTTTGCACACAGCACAAATTATATTTATTTTCTCAGATTTGCTATTTGGGTTATTTGGTTTCCTTAAGATGTACTTCCATTTCAAGAGAAGTATATACTCTTACTTAAATTAATGCAATCACTGTCTTTAGTCAAAGGAAAGACTTACTGGGGATAGCCAAATAGTTCTGTCAGGAAGTAGTGGATGGTTTAGCCAGGTGGGAATTCTCACAAGAACTGGAAATAGAAATGTCTGTTAAATTCTGTAAAAATTATATGTCATATAGTTGAATTAAGTAAATGTTTTTCACTCTAATGATTATATGTACGGCATTCTAGAAGTAATTTGGGTTTGGAATCATAGACACCTGTGTTTGAATCTTAGCCCTGACAAGTAGTTCCATCTCTTTGAGTTTCAGTTTTCCTCATCTGTAAAATGGACCCGATGCCTATGTGGCAGAGTTAGTGTCAGTAGTCAATGAGAAATGTAGTTAGATCACCTTAACTTGAGGAGTGACTAATAGATGGAATAGATTATTCCAGTAATCTTCCCCAAATACTGCTTTCATTATTTTATCTCCTCTGTGAAGACTCTTTGTCTCCTCTGCTGGACTGTTCATCACTCACCTGCCAAGGTCCTCTCCTTCTCTTACGTACCTACTGATATCCTTCTTGTGTTTGTATGTCGTAGTGATACTTTGTTAATAACCTGTCTGAGGGTAGGATCTGTGTTTGTTAGGTCTCTGGATCCCTCCTTTCATGTGCAAGAGTATTTTTCGTGATGTAAGTAATTTATTATTATCATTGTTTATTAAATGAATGAATGAAGAAGAAGCATTGTTGCCTTTTCTAGGAACTTACAGTGGCTTTTTATTCCCTACTGTGCCAAGTCCAACACTTCTGCTCTTTCTTTCTTTAAGGGTCCTGGGTCATTTGGCCTGTTCCTGTTACCTCTACCCACCTCTGCCCTTCGAGGTCAAGCTTGACCCCCTACCCGCTTCTTGAAAACTTGTCCATCGTGTTTAATAGATGTCTGTTAACACTTAATTATTTTGATTTTTTCTCTACAAGTTTTCTTCTCACCATTTCGATCACATTTTCCTTAATACCAAGGGCAATACCTAAGATGCATACCTATCTGTGAATTTTGGAGAATGGATCACTGTGGAATGACTTAAAAAGTTTAAAACTCAGGTCACCTGGAGTGAAATTTTCCTAAAATTAAGTATCTTTATTTTTTTTAATCAGTTTTTTAAAAACTTTTTAATGTTTATTTATTTTTGAGAGAGACAGAGAGAAAGCAGGGCAAGGGCAGAGAGAGAGAGAGCGAGAGAGAGAGAGAGACCCAGAATCCGAAGCAGGCTCCAGCCAGCTGAAGTCAGAAGCTCAACTGACTGAGCCACCCAGGTGCCCCCAAATTAAGTATCTTTTTATCTAGGGGCGCCTGGGTGGCTCAGTCAGTTAAGTATCCGACTCTTGATCTCAGGTCATGATCTCATGGTTCATTAGTTCAAGCCCCACATTGGGCCCATGCTGACAGTGTGGATGGAGCCTGCTTGGGATCCCCTCTCTCTCCCTCTCTCAGCCCCTCCCTGCCATGCGCACACGCTCTCTCAGAATAAATAAATATTTTTAAAAAATATGTTCTTGTCTAATTATAAATGTAATGCACAATCATTACAGACGTTTTTGAAAATTTATAAATATGAAGAAGGAAATAAAAGTTGCCCAGTAATGTCCCATGGAGCAGCAGAACTCTGAAGGTTTAGTCCCTGTCTGAGGAAAAGTACACGGAGTAGAATTTAATAGTTTTTGTGACTTGGAGTATTACTGTTACAAGCATGTAACTCCTTGTAAGTACTCAATATTGTAAGTACTCGGTAAATATTATGGACTTGTGGGGCTTTTAGAGCAATTCCCTCTGGATAGGTGGCCAGGCTGCTCTGCTGTTTTGGTTTCCTGAATGCATTTTTGATAAACTTTTAAATTTCTCTCCTGTGATCAGTCTTCTGCTATAGAGATTTCCACCTTCTGATTTGCTGTTTCCAGTATGCTCAAAACAAGAGCATCAAGGTTAGTGGAAATGTGAATAAACTAAGAGCAAACCTCTGAGTGGGGGTGCCAGCAGCTTTCTGTAGTTGGGATTCTGCAACAGAATGAAGTCTTACTGACCTAAGGCATCAATTATATATCATGAATTAACTTCTCTCTGATGTCTCTAGAAGGGTACTAATTCTCCATCGGGAGGAATGAGAAAATAGTCATTCAAATCATTTTTTTATTCTCTGGTTCAGATGAGGAACCCTGTCGGAGAAATGCTGTTGGGGCTCTGCTGATGAGTGGGCATAAACACCATCTGTGGATGCTGTAGAATCCCTATTCACAGATCAAAACTTTTTCCTTTACTCAGTCTTTGATTCTTGGCATCATACCAGAAAGGTAAAGTTGATGCCTGCCTGTGTGATTTTGTTTAAAGTAATAGTTAACTGTTATCTTACGTCATCAGTTCTATATTGGGCTCCTGGAGGATTCTTAATAAATATGTATTGATGGACCAGTCCATTCTTTTTAACCTTTTAATTATGAAGGTTTTCAAACATGCACAGAAGTGGAGAGGTTAGTGTGATGAACTCATCTACCTGTCCCCCAGTTTCGATAGAAATCAGTTTTGTCACACTTCCTTTACTAGCCTTCATCTTTAGCTGTAGTATCTTAAAATTCAAAATGACATCATGCCATTTTACCCCCACTACTTTGATATTTATCTCTTGAAAAACATTCTGTTGTTACAAAATTACTTGATCGTTGTCATGCTAACAAAATTAAAATTGATTTACTTAAAAGATTTTCAAAGGGAAATGAAAATAGTATTTTCAGAAAATACTATTTCAGAAAATAGTATCATTCAGAGCAGAGTATTTCATATGCAAGACATTGCGCTAAGTACATGGAGTAGCCTGTACTTTACTTTCCCCAACAATTTTATGTAGTCAGTATTGTTTTCACCCTGATTTTACAAATGAGGGGTCTGAATTTTAAGAGGTAAGGCATCTTGCCTGTAGCCATACATGTAGCAACAGAGTGGTGACTTAGAACTCAACCCTGGTCTGTGTGACTTGAGAAACTCCTCTTAGCCTGAAAACTACACTATTTCTGTATAGACTTATTTAACATTTTTTTCCACTTATATTTTTTGTTGTTGATAACACCACGCCTTCCGTATATGACCACTTGCTCGTGACCTGTCTTAACTGGAAACCCAAATTGAAGGGAGATGGGAAATCTATAGCTAATTTTCAAATGTTATTTTAATTAATAATTTTAAAATGTCTTGTTTATTCTTCCTCTTTGAGGGATTTTAAAACAAAAATGATTACTTTGAAATTCAAGTCTGTCTATTTGCATTTTGTACTGTATGCTGGATATGCCGTGGGCAAGCAGTGAGAACAGGAAAAGGCCAGGGGCCTACAGCAGCCTCTTTGGATCATCACCAGAGTCAGCTGGCATAAGGGACAGTCCTTATGAGGCAGGGGAAATCTTGCCTCTGGGTGCAACAGCCTCTTGCTGCACACCTTTCCCACCCCTGAGGTGTGTACTTTGAGGGTGCCTTTCCCCTTGTTCACATGCTGTCTGGGAGGAGAACAGAAAATTCACTTCCTGCTAATGTGTGAGAGATAAAGGGCTACATTTCCCCGGGAAAGGTAGCTTTAATAAATGCCAAGGAATGATACTTTAATTGTGCAATTTGAATTATTTACCCATAGGGAATATTGGGTGATGGGGAGCCTTCTTGCGTACCTGAGATCTCGCTGTTTTGTCTTCCGGCTGCTCTGTGTTTTGTACAGTTGACCTTAAGTAAAATCTCCAGTCTTCTAGATGTGCTGCTGTGAAACCCTGCCTGCAGACAGGAGTAGCCTTCTCTGTGAGAATTGGACGGGAACCAGCTTCCCTAGAGAGCTGACACAGGCACGTGACTTCCACAGGCATGTGACACCCATGACAGCTTCAGGTTTCCCCTGCCCCCCAGGAGCAGGCTGCAGGAAGCCCGTGTTCCTGTGGTGCACCACCAGGGGGAATGCTTCCAGATGAACGTGGCCGCCAAGTTGTTACTGTAGAGCGAACTCAGACCAACTTCTGAGTTGGCACGTCTAATGACTTTGTAAAAGGAGGGGTGGTGGTGCTGTAAAGTTTTTGGTGACTTGTCACAGAGCATCTGAAAGCACGGGGAAAATCAGCCACCTTGTCAAAACCTGTGCCACGAAAGAACTTCCTGAGGAGAAATTACAGAAGGGATGAAGTGCTGGGGGAAGCGGAGTTTTTTGAATCAGCACCCAGCAGGTGGTGAATACCGCTCAAATTCAGTTTTGAACAGATATGCCCAGGCAGTGTTGGCAATCATTGTGCTCCATAATGTAGCGGGGGTTTGTTTGTTTGTTTTGGAAGACAATATCAACTCAAGCCCTGTCTGCTTACAGTCAGGGTGTTTTAGCACATGTTAGATGCCTGCTGTTTAAGGGGTACACCTACATGCCAAGCTCCTTCTGCGTGTTTAAATATTTTTTTGAACACAGATACAGGCATTACCAGAGAGCAGGAGACTGTGGTAAGTAGGGATCTGGAAAACATTTGGTATTTCCTGCAAATCAAAAGGTAGGGAGGAGATGATATAAGGCTTGTTTAATACATATGATAGCTCCACCAGAAATGTTTCTCTTGTTTTAGTTTTTATTTTCCTTTCAAAACGTACTTCACTTTGAATGTTCACTTAGTTCATTTAGTTCAAAGGGTGATCTCTTGTTCAAGTTTGAGAATTTGGTTCTGTAGCTCTAGATGTAGCTCAGATTAAAATTTTTTTGCAAATAAACATATGCTTGATGGTTACCCATTTCATTAAATAGAGCTGTTTTGGGGAAAGGAAGTTAGACTTTGAAGTCAGAATGCCTGGGATTCAAATTCTGATTTGTCCACCTGTGATTTCTGAGTTTGCACACCTAAAATAAAAGTGCATAAAAGTGATGGTGGGTAATAGCTAGGGCATAGAATAATTGTGGAGATTAAATGAGGTATTACACGTATAGCAACTGGCATGGTGCCTGGAACAAAGTGAGCCACAATAGGAATTAAGTACTTTTCCTTTTACACAGATACAGTAGAGGTGTTGGAAAGTTCTGGCCCTAAAGCTAAAGAATAACTCATTGTGAACAAGGGTATATGTTGACTGGAATATAACAAGGGGTTGTGAGGGAGAGATTCAAAGGGTCTCGGGCAGCTGGAGCCCAAGTGTGCTGGCATGTAACGGGGTTGAAACTACATGTGTACTCAATACCTTCATAGTGATTTGCTTTCCTCCATATGGAAATGTGACAAAAGGTAGTTATCACTGGGTTTTTTTCACCCAGATGGTAATTTATTCATCCCAAATTCTTTTATTTTTCTATTTTTTTCTCCTGTAATCAGAATCTTTGGAAATTGATCAATACCCAGACTATGGAGTAGGTGTTTGTTCAGTAAGTCCCCTTGGTACCACTCTATGACCATTTTAGGTAAATAATCATAGACAAGTACTTATATGCCATTCACCTAAGAATAGCAATATTTTTTTTTTTTGTAAAAGTAGACATGGGCTTCAAAATTCAAACATACAAATTTCAATAGCGAGATTATAGTGGTTCTCAGTAGGTCATTTAAAAATATTTGCATAAGAGATTAAGTAGGAATAATATAAATTCATAAATTTTTGAAATAATTTAATACCCTTTATAAAATTTGTCATTCATAATTTGCTATATCTTACCATAGAGGTAAAACTTAAATGTTCCTGGGAGAGGTCACATAGTACCTTAAATTCATGAGTAGTGTGTGGTGAGAGTGGAAGGACGTTGAGTGTGTGGTGAGAGTGGAAGGCAGTGCAAATGGTGAAATCGGTCTCAGGAAAAATAAGAATAGGTTTTATATAAATTCTAGGTTCCATTAACATATTTATTCTATGTTTTCTTGAGCTTAACATGCTTATTTAAATTTAAATGAAATCAATCTTATTATTTGTAGTTCCATTCTGTAGCATTCCAGTTACATTTTTGATGGGACAGATTGTCTACAGGTTTGTTTTAACACGTAAGTATCCCCCAGACTCTTGTAAGACTAGCACAACACGCAGCACGGGTAGTTGCTTTATGCGTCTTTTTTATTGACTTACAATATGAACTCAATAAGTAGCAGGGCTTTTTTGCACATTTTCAAATTTTAATTTAGGAAAGTGTGTCATCTACTCTCTCACTGAGAGGAAAGTGTTAAATAGATTTTCTTGGCAGCTCTTAGCTCCTGGAATAATTGATCAAATCTTCTCAAAGAACTGAGAGTTGAATCTTTACCCAACAGGGGGCCACAGTTGTCTAGCTTCTTGGTGAATTTCTCTAAGGTCTAATGATTCATTCTGAACACTAGGCACATTTAGGGGTTTGGAGAAACTCTTATCAGAAGTTTTCCCAGAGTATGTTAAATTGAAAGACTGTATATTTGGAAATCCGGACATGGTTTAGTAACTTATGGTGTACATTCATGAGAGTGTATAGGAGTAAAACCAAGATCTTGGCAATGAAATGTCTTGTGATATGGGAGATTTTTCTCTCTCAGCAATTTTGTTTAAGATGTTAATTTGGCTGAAAAGCATGAAGGAAGTGATTTTTTAGAGGACAGTTTTTAAAGGGTATTGTCAGTTTAAGGATTAATGCACAGCAATGTTTGGTAAATTGTGTGTGTGTGTGTGTGTGTGTGTGTGTGTGTGTGCGCGCGTACGTGTGTGTGTTCTGAATTTGACAAGCACGGACGAAACCCATGTAGATCCCTAACTTGCTTTGCCTGACACGGTCATAAGCATAGATAGAGGCTGAACAGCCAATAATTGATTTAGGTGGATAGAGTGCATCCATTTCATAAAGGTGAAGGATAGGCCAGGTAGAAAGTAAAAGAAACTGTAAAGAACTTTTTGTCATCTTGTTTCTGAGATATTTTCTCTTATCCTTATAAAGCAGAGCATCTGGGATACAGTGATATTTCAGTCATGGTATAAGTCCATATGTTAAGCCTAGAATGTAAGTCCTGATGGTCTGTAAGAAAGGAAAAGCTGCCTCATTTAGGAGTATAATGGTTGCTAATGACATTTCTGAAATAGAGGGAAAAAGAAATAGCAGGATTCAACATAGAGAATTACTGGGAGACAAACAGTGATCCTTAATGTGGGATGTGCCCCTGATAGCACATCTCTTGGGAGAATTATTAGAGTGAAAAGGAATTTATAAATAACCAGTAGTTTATAAGCATTGAGGTGAGGTTGGCTCTTTGGTTTCAATCTTGGGCTCAAACTCTCACACCTGAGTTTTTTGGTCAGCTAATGCTTTGAGAAGATTCCTTTGAGAAAACAAGAGAAATGTAAACAATATTCCCCATACCCTTTTGTCACACAATATAAAGCCTGCTGGTATTCATCCTGATTAATTATAAAATGCTTCACCTCTTCTCTTGTTTAAAGTATTATCTTATTTTTATTGATTGTTTTATTTTAGAGAGACAGAGAAAGAGTACAAGCAGGGGCCAAGGGGGGAGAGAGAGAGAGAGAAAGAGAGAGAGAGAGAAAGAGAAAGAAAGAGAAAGAGAAAGAGAAAGAGAAAGAGAAAGAGAAAGAGAAAGAGAAAGAGAAAGAGAAAAAGAGGGAGAGGGAGAGGGAGAGGGAGGGAGAGGGAGAAACTTAAGCAAGCTCCACACTCAGCACAGAGCCCAATGTGGGGCTCTATCCCACGACACTGGGATCACGACCTGAGCCGAATTCAAGAGTTGGATGCTTAACCAAATGAGCCACTCAGGCACTCCTAAAATATTATTTTATTTTTATTGACCATATGTCTATGTGTATATAGCTGTATACATTTTTATCGACCATAGCGTTATACTCTCTAGCTCCATCCATTTTGTTGAGGATGGCAAGATTTTCATTCTTGTTTATGGCTGAATAATAGTCCAGTGTGTGTGTGTGTGTGTGTGTGTGTGTGTGTGTGTGTGTTGTATCACATCCTTTTAAAAACATATTTATTTTTGAGAGAGAACGAGCATGGGTGGGGGAGGGTCAGAGAGAAAGGGAGACAGAATCTGAAGCAGGTTCTGTGCTAACAGCAGAGAGCCTGATGTGGGCCTCCAACCCACAAACTCTGAGATCATGACCTGAGCTGAAGTTGGACACTTAACTGCCTGAGCCACCCAGCTGCCCTGACATCTTCTTTTTCCATTGTCTAGAGAAAGATACTTGGTCTGCTTCCATAATTTGGCTTGGTAAATAATGCTGCTATAAATGTAGAGGTGCGTATATCTTTTTGAATTAGTGTTTCTATATTATTTGGGTAAATACCCAATAGTGGAATTACTGGATCATACAGTAATTCTTTTTTTAATTTTTTGAGGAACTCCATACTGTTTTCCACAGTGGACACACCAGCAGAGGCCAAGTGTTCCTTTTTCTTCACATTCTAGACAACATTTGTTGTTTCTTTTGCTTTTGATTGTGGTCATTCTGGCAGATGTGAGGTGGTATCTCATCCTGGTTTTTATTTTTATTTCCCTTATGGTGAGTGATACTGAGCATCACTCAGTGACGTTTCGTGTGTGTGTTGGCCATCTGTGTGTGTTCTTTGGAGAAAAGTCTGTTCATGTCTTCTGCCCATTTTTTAAAAATTTTATTTTAGAGAGAGTGAATAGGGGAGAGGAGCAGAGGGACAGAGAGAGAGAGAGAGAGAGAGAGAGAGAGAGAGAGAGAGAGTGTATCGGGCAGGCTCCATGCTCAGCACAGAGCCTGACATGGAGCTTGATCCCATGACTCTGGGATCATGACCTGAGCTGAAATCAAGAGTCAAATGCTCAGTTGACTGAGCCAGCAAGGCGCACCTCTCCTGCCCATTTTTAATTGGATTTTTTTTTGATGTTGAATTGTGTAAGTTCTTTATATACTTTGGATAATAATTCTTTTTCAGGTATGTTATTTGCAAATATCTTCTCCCATTCAGTAGGTTTCTTTTAATTTTATCTGTTGTTTTCTTTGCTGTGCAAAAGCTTTTTATTTTGATGTTGTCCCAATAGTTTATTTTTGCTTTTGCTTCCCCTGCCTCATGAGACATATCTAGAGAAATGTTGCTATGGCCAATGTCAAAGAAATTGCCTGTCCTCTTTTCTAGGATTTTTATGGTTTCAGGTGTCACATTTAGGTCCTTACTCCATTTTGAGTTTTTTTTGTGTGTGTGTGTACTTATGATGTGAGAAAGCGGTTCAGTTTCATTCTTTTGCATGTAGCTGTCCAGTTTTCCCAGCAGCATTTATTTGAAGAGACTGTCTTTTCCCCTATTGCATATTCTTGTTTCCTTTGAAATTAAATTGAAACTAGTTGACCATATAATTGTGGATTTATCTCTGGGCTATCTATCCAGTTCCATTAATCTATGTGTCCGTTTTTCTGCTAGTACCATACTCTTTTGATTACTACAGCTTTGTAGTGTATCTTGGAATTTGAAATTGTGATACCTCCATTTTTATTCTTCTTTTTAAAGATGCTTTGGCTATTTGTGGTTCCATACAGGTTTTAGGATTGTTTGTTCTAGTTCTGTGAAAAATGCTATTGGTATTTTGAGAGGGATTGCATTAAATCTGTAGATTGCTTTAGGTAGCATGGACATTTTAACAATATTTATTCTTCCAGTCCATGAGCATTGGATATCTTTCTACTTATTTGTATCATTTTCAGTTTCTTTTATCAGTGTTTTATAGTTCATGGAGTACAGATATTTCCCCTTTTTGGTTAAGCTTATTCCTAGGTATTTTATTATTTTTGGTGCAGTTGTAATTTGAGTTGTTTTCTTAATATCTCTTTCTCCTGCTTCATGATTAGTGTATAGAAATACAACAGATTTCTGTAAATTGATTTTATATTCTGTGACTTTGCTGAATTCATTTATCAGGTCTAGTAGTTTTTGATGCAGTCTTTAGGGTTTTCTGTATGTCATCTGCAAATAGTGAAAGTTTTACTTCTTCCTTATGAATTTGGATGCCTTGTATTTACTTTTCTTATCTGATTGCTATGGCTAGGACTTCTAGTACTATGGTGAATAAAAGTGATGAGAGTGGAAATCCTTGTCTTGTTCCTGATTTTCAGGGAAATCTCTCAGTTTTGAGCATGATGTTAGTTGAGGATTTTTCATATATGGCCTTTGCTATGTTGAGGTATGTTCCTTCTAAGCCTGCTTTGTTGAAGGCTTTCATTATAGATGGATATTGTAGTTTATCAAATGCTTTTTCTGCATCTATTGAAGTGATCCTATGGTTTCTGTCCTTTTTGTTGATGTGATGTATCACATTGATTGATTACGAATAAATCTTACTTGATCATGCAGAGTGATTTTTTTAAGGTATTGTTGGATTTTGTTTGTTAATATTTTGTTGACAATTTTTGCATCTATATTCATCAGAGATATTGGTTTATAGTTCTCTTTTTTGGTAGTGTCCTTATCTGCTTTTGGTACTAAGGTAGTATTGACCTCATAGAATCAATTTGGGAGCTTTCTTTAAAAGAATAGGGGTATCTGGGTTGCTCAGTTGGTTGAGCGTCTGACTTCGGCTCAGGTCATGATCTCGTGGTTTGTGAGTTCAAGCCCCGCATCGGGCTCTGTGCTGACAGCTCAAAGCCTGGAGCCTGCTTCAGATTCTGTGTCTCCTCCTCTCTCTGCCCCTCCCATGCTCATGGTCTGTCTCTCTCTGTCTCTCAATAAATAAACGTTAAGAAAAAAAAATTAAAAAGTAAAAGAACAGATACTACCTTTTCTTTAAATATTTGGTAGAATTCACATGTGAATCTTTTTGTCCTGAACTTTTGTTTGTTCAGAGATTTTTGATTACTGGTTTGATTACCCTTTTTTTAATTGCTGCTAATTGGTCTGTTCAAATTGTCTATTTTTCCCTGCTTCAGTTTTGGGGGATTATATGTTTCTAGGAATTTATCCATTTCTTTTAGGTTGTCCAGTTTGTTGACATATAATTTTTCATAATATTCTCTCATAATCCTTTGTATTTCTTTCTTTTTTTTGACATTTATTCATTTTTGAGAGACAGAGATAGAGCACAAATGGGAGAGAGGCAGAGAGAGACACAGAATCTGAAGCAGGCTCCAGGGTTTGAGCTGACAGCACAGAGCCTGAAACAGAGCTCGAACCTACAAACAGCGAGATTGTGACCTGAGCTGAAGTTGGACACTCACCCAACTGAGCCACCTAGGCGCCCCATAATCCTTTGTATTTCTGTGGTGTTGTTATTCTCCTCTTTGAGTTCTGATTTTATTTATTTGAGTCCCCCCCCCCATTTTTTTATTGAGTCTGTTTAAGGGTTTATCAATTTTGTTTATCATTTCAAATAATCAGTTCCTGGTTTCAGTGAACTGTTGTTTTTTAGTTTCATTCCCCCCCCCCCCCCCCCCCGATGTTATTATTTCCTTCCTTCTACTGGTTTTGGATTTTGTTTTTTTCTTTTTCTAGCTCCTTGGTGTAAGGTTAGGTTGTTTACTTGAGATTTTTCTTGCTTTTTGAGCCAGGTCTGTATTGTTATAAACCTCTCTTAGAACAGCTTTTGTTATTATATCCCAAAGATTTTGGACCATGTGTTTTCATTTTCATTTGACTCCATAGATTTTTTAATTTCCTCTTTGATTTCTTGGTTGACCTATTCATTGTTCATTAGCATGTTATTTAACCTCCATGTATTTGTGCTCTTTCCAGTTTTTTTCTTATGGTTGATTTCTAGTTTCATGGCTTTGTGGTAGGAAAAGTTGCCTGGTGTGACTTCAGTCTTTTTGAATTTGTTGAGACTTGTTTTGTGGGCTGATATGTGATATATTCTAGAGAATGTTCCATATGTACTTGAAAGAATTTGTTTCTGCTGTTTTAGGATTGATTGTTCAGTATATGTCTGTTAGATCCATCTGGTCCAATGTGTAATTCAAAGCCACTCTTTTCTTGTTTGGATGATCTATCCATTGATGTAAGTGGGATGTTAAAGTCCCGTAGTATTATTGTATTGCTATTGATTAGTTCCTTTAGGTTTGTTACTAGCTGCTTCATGTATTTGGGTGTTACCATGTTTGGTGCATAAATATTTGCAATTGCTATATCTTCTTGTTGGATTGTTCCCTGTATGATTATATAGTGTCCTTCTTTGTCTCTTGTTACAGTCTTGGTTTTAAAGTCTATTTTGTCTGATATATATATGTATTGCTACCTCAGCTTTCTTTTCACTTCCATTTGCAATGTAAATGGTTTTCCATTCCCTCACTTTCAATCTATTTATGTCTTTATGTCTGAAACAATACTCTTGTAGGCAGCTTATAGAGGAGTCTTGCTTTTTTATTCATTCTGTCACCCTGTGTCTTTTGATTGGAATGTTTAGTCCATTTCCATTCGAAGGAATTATTGGCAGGTATGTATTTATTCTGTTACTTATTTTATGGTAGTTTTTGTAGTTCTTTGTTCCTTTCTTATCTTGCTCTTCTCTGTCATGGTTCACTGGCTTTCTTTAGTGATATACTTGGATTCTTTTCTTTTTATTTTTTGCGTATCTATTACTGGTTTTTGATTTGTGGTTAGAATTAGGTATATAATGTTATGCTATAGCAATCTATATTAAGTTAGTGGTCACTTAAGCTTGAACTCATTCTTTACTCCTCTCCCCCCACATTTTAGATATATGGTGTCATACTTTATTTACATCCCTTTATTTTGTGAATCTTTTGACGGATTTTTAAAAAATTTTTAACATTTATTCATTCTTGAGAGAGAGAGACAGAGCATGAGCAGGGAAGGGGCAGAGAGAGGGAAACACAGAATCTGAAGCAGGCTCCAGGCTCTGAGCTGTCAGCACAGAGCCTGATGCAGGGCTCGAATATATGAATTATGGAATCCTGACCTGAGCCGAAGTCAGACGCTCAACCAACTGAGCCACCCAGGTGCCCCTTGACTTATTTTTATAAATATGCCTAATTTTACTGCTTTTGTGCTTCCTACTTTTCATACTCCTACTTATGGTCTTCTACTCACAAAATCCCCTTTAACATTTCTTGTAGGTCATGATTCCTTTAACTTCTGTTCGTCTAGGAACTTTATCTCTCCTATTCTGAATGATAGTCTTGCTGGATAGAGTATTCTTGGCTGCAGGTTTTTTTTTTTTTTTTTTTTTTTTTTCTTTCAGTAGTTTGAATATATCATGCCACTCTGCCTCTGGCCTGCAAAATTCCTGCTGAAAATCAGCATATAGCTGTATGGGGTTTCTCTTGTATGTAACTATTTTCTTTTCTCTTGTTGCTTCTAAAATTCTCTCTTTATCAGTACTTTTTGCCATTTTAATTATTGTGTGAGTTGGTGTGGCCCTCGTTGGGTTGATTTTGTTGTGCTTCTTGGATCTGGATTTCTGTTTCCTTTCCCAGACTCATGTTATTTTTTCAGATAATTTTTTCAGCTGTTATTTTTTCAGATAATTTTTCTGCCCCCTTTTCTCTCTCTTCCCCTTTTGGGATTCCTGTAATGCAAATATTATTATGCTTCATGGTGTTGCTGATTTCCTTAAGTCTACTTTCATTTTTTATTATTTTTTCTCTCTCACCTGCTCAGCTTGATGACTTTCTGTCCTCTAGGTCATTGATCTGTTCTACTTCCTCTAGTCTACTATGTATTCCATCTAGCATATTTTTAGTTTCAGTTATTGAGTTCTTTGTCTGTGATTGGTTCTTCTTTACATTTTCTGACTCTGTAGAGAGTCTCACTGAGGTCTTCCACTCTTTTCTCAAGTCCAGTGAGTATCTTTATGACCATTACTTTAAATTCTCTTTCAGGCATATTATCTGTTTCATTTAGCTCTCTTGCTGTGATTTTTGTCCTGTTCTTTCATGTAGGACATATTCCTCTGTCTTCTCATTTCTCTTCTCCTCAAGAAGTCAGCTACGTCTTCTGCTCTTGAAAGTAGTGGCCTTATGAAGAAGAGATCCTGTAGTACCCTGGAGTGCAGTGTCCCTTGTTCACCGGAACGTGGCATAGGGGTGTCTCTCATGTAGTGTGCACCCTGCTGTTTTGGCTAAGCCACTTTTGCCTTTAGTCCAGTTGTCTGCAGTGGCTGTCTTTGCCTCTTGTGGGCAGGTTTTATCCCTGTGGTGTTAGTGGGCCAGTCTGGGACCACCTTGGGCTTGAGTTGAGTCAGACCCGGCATTTTCCAGAAATGCAATAGCACTGAACTGTAGGGTGCTTTTCCTGTGGTGTCTCTTGAGAAGCATTCACTGGTGGGCAGGGCCTGCATTCAGACCAGATGTCTGCCCCAGCCCACTTCTGGGTTCACAGTCAGACAGGTGTGTATGGTTATGTTCCCTTCTTTCCAGGGCAGGATTCACTTTGGAGTGGTGCTGGCTCCTGTCGGGGCTGCTCGCACATTTCCAGGCACCATTTCTCACCCTGCTTATGGCACCACTTTCAATGGGCCGTGGCCAAGGATGTATTGGAAGGGGCAGGTCTACAGGAGAAAGCTGGCCTGTGGTGCACAGTGTTAGCAAGGTTTGTACAGGCCTGCTGGAAGAGGACCTAGATTCACTTTAGAAAACTGCCACGAGGCTAGAAGGGCGAGTCCCCGGGAGAATATGGGGGTGGGGTGCACAATGTTAGCAAGGTTTGCAGGGGTCTGCTGTGGGAGGGAACCTGGAGGAGAGACCTGGCTGCAGGAGGTGTGTGCACAGGGGTATGTGAGGGCAGCAAGTTAGGTGGAGAGTAGTGGCTGGGCCTGGTTCCTACGGGTGTCCATGTGTCTAGGCTGGGGGGTGAGGGAGGGAAATGGTGACCGTCAGCTCTTTAGTTCTTAGAGAAGTCTTTCAAGAAGTCTGTAGTTCTTGGAGAAGCCTCTCCAGCACACATTCAGATTAGTAAAGAAATTTCCCTCTCACATGTCCTAGTCATTTTCATACTGCTACTTCCGTGTTGTATTTCCCCAGGGGCTGTTTGTTGTGTTGTGTCTCTAGGGGCAGGACTCCATTTCCTCCCACACCCTGCTCTCTGACTCTCCCAGAGCTGACCCCACAGATTTTTAAAGTTCCAGACATTAAGCCCTGCTGATTGTAAGAACTCATGAAATTAGGCCTCTCTGGCTTCCAAAGCCGAATGTTACGGGGATTCATCTTCCTGGTTGGGATTCCCCATATGTGCGTGGTGTGCAGATCTGCTTCTCTCCCCTGTCTGCACCTGCATGTCTCTCCTTCCTCAGGACAGTCCAGCAGTCTGCCTACCCTCTTTGATGTGGCCTCTTCTCTACATTTAGCTGTGGAGAGTCTGTTCTGCCCATCTTCAGGTCGTTTTCTGGGTTATTTACACTGATGTGGACGTTATCTGGTTGTATCCATGGGACAAGATGAGCTTAGGATCTTCCTATTCCATTGTCTTCGCCAGCAGTCTCCTGTATTCTGGATTCTATGCCGTGTTCTCGTTGACAAATTTGCTGCTGTTCTTGTCCCCATTATGTAATGTGATCTTCATTTTTCTTTTTGGAAGGTGAAAAAATATTCTCATTGTCTTTAGCATTCTGAAATTTCATAGCGATGTGCTTTGGTGGTGTGGACTTTTCATTTCTGACATAACATTTTTAATTTCTAAGAGCTCCTTAGCTTTCTAATTTCAAGTTTTCTCCTGCTTCCTGCAATGTTTTCTTCTGAGTGCCCTCCACTCGCTCCTCTCTACTCCCCTCCAGTTGTTTTTATGCTGTATCTTTTGTGTTTGAAGCTTTCCTCATATATCAGATAATCTTTTTTTGTCCATTCATATTTACGAATGAGACATTTGTGTAGTAAAGAATTTAGTCTTGTCCAAAGAGGTTTCTCTTTCACCCTAAGCCCTGGAATGTCCTGCCTCATAGTGTATTTACTTGGGGCTTTGGGCCATGACAGATAGTCTAACAATGTGGTTCATGTTGAGTACTTTGGGTCAAGTGGTATCAGCTCTACTCCCAGAGGGGCTGGAGACTGAGATCAGCCCCTGAGAATTAACCACATCTCTGTGACCATCCCCCGATAAAAACTCTGGACGTCAAAGCTTAGGTGAGCTTCCTTGGTTGGCAGTACTCTGTACATATTCTCACATGTCACTACCAGGAGGTATTAACACTGTCTTTTGCTCCACTGAGAGCAAATTTGTCCTTTGTTCAACTGGAAGCTCTGTGTTTGGAACCCTCCTGGACCCTCTGTCTCTTCCTTTGGCGGAATTTAATCCATATCTTTTTGTTGTGATAAACCATCACCATGAGTATAACAGCTTTGTAGCTTTCAGCGAGTTCTGTAAGCCTTCTAGTAAATTATCAAATCTGAGGTGGTTTTGGGGATCCATTCCCCATGAGCTTATAATTGGTTTCAGAAGTGAGGGTTGTCTTGTGCATTTCCTCCAAGCTTTGTAGCAGTAAAAAGCTTATTAGAAGCGTTCTGGACATGGATGGGACTCATAAGCCATAGGGTGATATTGCTGGGCCATTTCACCGAGACTCCAAGTTCAGTGTCTGGGGGTCTTTTTTCTTGGCCTGAGCAGTTTCTGCAGAATTGAATCATCTGGTCTTTTGCATAGGTGAACATAAAACTAACTGCTGGTGTTTTCAGAATTGAGTAGGGAAGGTTAGTAACACTGAATATCAAATTTCATTTATTCCTTCTATTTTTCTCTGTGCTACTCTTGACAGCAGAAGCAGTACAGGATGTTGAGGGAACACATTAACAGGGACACATAATGTATATGGGGCATCAAGGAGAGATTCATAGAGAATATTTAAACTGATACCCATGGATGGGTAGTGGGAGCTAGCTCTGTGAGAATAGAAGGAATAGTGTTCTAGGTAGAGGGCTTATAAATTTATTTGAATAGATGTGTCAGTATTATTTGGAGAGGGGGAGCAAGTAAGGTGTCAGTCTGTTGTAATCAGAAAAATAGGACCAGGGATATAATACCTAAGGGAATTTGTAGATTGAAGGGAATACCTCTGATGGTGGTTAATCGATACCATGTCTTTTTCAGATATGTATTAAGGCATTGAGGGCCCAAATGAAAGTTTTGTTTAGGAGTCAGGATTTAAATTTGTTAACTTGGGTATGTGAAGTTTGACTTGTTATGAAAAGTTGAATATTTACATTAGTCATAAATTTTCTTGTTAATCTGTGTTCTTTGTTGACTTTGCCTTCCAGGTACCATTTTAGTTTTTTGTTTTGTAATGGTAATCTGGCCAACTAGAGTAGTTTTAAGGAGATACTGAAACTTAGATTAGCCATTGCTTATACCTAAGTAGATGGCTTGAAGAACTTTTGAATTTGCCTTTAGAATACTAGGGCACTAGTATTACACTTCCTGGGTTTAAAACTTTCAGTGTCTTCCATTTGTCTGTTGCATTAGATTCAATCTAGTATTCATCTGCCCATCTTCACCTTTCATGATACATTCCCAGCCTGTCTTTCAGCCTTTGTTTCTGTCTCTCTGTACTTGATTCTCCAGACAAAATAAAAATTAAAAAAACGTTTGATTATTCCTGAACTAAATTTGAGTTCTTTCACCTCAGGGTCTTTCATAGAATGCTTCTCCTGCCTTCTCAGCCACCTCGCTCTGCCCCACCCAGAGAATGCATGTAAGTGTTCTAAGTTATACTTGTTCAGAATATCCCTTCAGAATATCCCCATTTGATTTACGTCTGCATTTGACATTATAATTTGACATCGAAAGCAAAAGAGCCTACCCATTTGGCCCTGTTTTTTCCCCGTTTACCTTTTTCTTTTAACCATTTTATTTAATTAATTAATTTTTAAAAAAGTTTTATTTATTTAAGTACTCTCTACACCCAGTGTGAGGCTCAAACTCATGACCCCGAGATCAAGAGTCACACGCTGTACTGACTGAGCCAGCCAGGCACCCCTCTTTTAACCATTTTAAACTAAGCTTTAGTTTTTCCCTCCCAGGTTTTTAAAGAAGTAAGTGTTTATTCTACAGAACTGGGAGAAATTTGACTGTAGTTTTCCCCTTTTTCCATTCTATCATATATACCAACTGATTAAATAAATTAACAGTGGTCCAGTATTTTAAGTCTGGAGTGTCTTGTGTCTGAATTTCAGTGTCTTATGTCTATGACGTGACCTTACCTATGCAACCACTTATTTATTCCCAACCACACCTCTTTGCCTTTGTGATTGTTTTGGTAACAGGCTATAACCATTCCTGAATTGGTCTTCATTCACATTATACACAGTATTTGAAATGTCTTCCTTCTCTTGGACCTGTAGTTAATTTCTGCTAATCTGTTAGGATGAGCTGGCTTGTTGAACCCTTCTCTGGCTGCCTAGTCTTCTTCTTATGACAGAGTTGGAGCTGGAACCCAGTCTCTTGCCTTGTTCTGCACTGTCATGCCTGCTGTTCAGATTAATTGAATGATGCCTGTGGATAAGTTTATCACAGAAGACACATCGTCTAATCAGCTATACTATGATAAAACATTATAAGATACCTGTTGAGGGCCTGTCATAGAGTAAATGCTTCATAAACAGTTGTCCATGTTTTCCCATTTTCTTTTTTTTTTTAATATATGAAATTTATTGTCAAATTGGTTTCCATACAACACCCAGTGCTCATCCCAAAAGATGCCCTCTTCAATGCCCATCACCTCCCCTCCCCTCCCTCCCACCCCCATCAGCCCTCAGTTTGTTCTCTTAAAAACTGTTTTCCCATTTTCAAATCCAATGATGACCCATATCACAGAGCCAGAATGGGGATTTCCTTTTTTCCAGGGTAGTGCTGTGTACCCAGAGCTGATACCCCATGTGCTTATGAATTTCCATCATTGCCAATCTAGTATTAGGCCCCAGTAGATAGCTTCTGGGTTTGGATTATTACCATCGTACTGTTGAAGTTTTACAGTAAACTCACTTGGAACTATAGTAAATTAAAAATGAAATAGGTGGGAAACTGCTGGATATTTTAACTGCCTCTTTCTTTGACTTCTCGATTCAAGCCAAGAATACATTTCTCAAACAGCTTTGATATGCGGATTGCTGAGGAAAACTGTATAGTTCCAATCTGGCAGGTTAAGAGTTCTTTGAAATAGTTAATGAAATGCTTCATACTGGGAACCTGGTAGAAATACTTGGTTTCTGAAAAACCTTTTCATAATGCTTCCCTTAAGAGTTTAAGAAAATGCCAATAGAGTAAAACGTATTGCTTTTTTCATAGTTTTGAACATATTTAAACAATAGTAAAAACAGTGCATGGTGAAAAGCTGACCCCCCAGAGAGGTCAGTCATTGGTTGACACCAGTTTTATTATAGCACATGATATTTTCAATGCTAACGGAGCTCTTTGGAAGACAGTTTAGAAACACAACTGATGGACACCAAGTTTTGAAAAGCCAAAAAATAGATAAGCTTTGTAAATAAATTAGGCTGAATTTAAAAACATGGGTGTCTGTCACTATGCTGTTTGACTCCCAGAGTTTCACTAATTTTTTTAAAAATAAATTTAATGGAGAGGCACGTGGGTGGCTCAGTCGGTTAAGTGTCCGACTTCAGCTCAGGTCGTGATCTCACGGTTTGTGAGTTCAAGCCCCACGTTGGGCTCTGTGCTGACAGCTTGGAGCCTGGAGCCCGCTTCAGATTCTTTGTCTCCCTCTCTGTCTATGCCTTGCCCACTCACACTGTCTCTGTCTCTCTCAAAAATAAACATTAAAAAAATAATAAATAAAAAAATAAATTTAATGGAAATATGTCTCCGTCTGTCCAGGCTGCTATAACAAAAACACCACAGACTGGGCAGCTTATAAACAACAGAAATTTATTTCTCACAGTTCTGGAGGCTGGGGAGTCCAAAATCAAGGTGCCAGCAAATTTGGAGTCTGATGAAGACTGGCTTCTCTATCAATGGCTGTCTTTTCACTGTTAACTTCACATGGCAAAGGGCCAAGGGATCTTTCTGGGGCCTCTTTTATAAGAGCACTAATCCCATTCATAAGGGCTTCATTCTCATGACTAATCAACTCCTAAGGGTCCTACCTCCAAATGCTGTCACACTGGAGAGTAGGTTTCAACATATGAATTTGTGTGTGTGTGTGTGTGTGTGTGTGTGTGTGTGTGTGTGTGTGAAGATGATGCAAACATGCATGCAGACTGTGAGACACCATATATATATAATATATATATTATATATATATACACACACAATGAGATGTATTAGTCTTAAATGTATAGTTTTTATAGACACATACAAATGAGTTTTAGTATGGTTTGATTTATATGTTTATATTGGTGGAGTGTGAAATATTTACGTTTTAAAGTTGTGTGGAAAAAAAAATTTTAGTTTGCCATTTTATACTTGTGACACTGTTTACTATTGGTAACTTTTCATATTGGTTTTTGTATGTTATGTATTGCTATGAAATAAATGGCTCCAAAACTTAACAACCTAAAACAATAGACATTTATTAGCTCATAATTTTTGTGCGTCAGAAACTTGGGAGTGGTTTAGCTGTGTGGTTTTGGTTTGGGGTCTCTCATGAGATTGCAGTCAAGTTATCGGGCAAGGCTGCAGTCACCTAAATGTTGACTGGAGCTTGGGATCTAGTTTCAAGGTGGCTCCCTCCCATGGTTTGCAAGTTCGTGCTGGCAGCTGGTGAGAGCCCTCAGCTTTTTGTTAATGTGGACTTCACCCTAGGGCTGCCTGAGTGTCCTTGTGATGTGGCATCTGTCTTCTCCCAGAGAGAGTGATCCAAGATAGTAAGGCAAGAGCCACAATGTCTTTTATTGCCAAATATTGGAAAATACACACTGATATTTCCACAGTATCTTATTGGTCAGTCCTATTCATTGTGGAAGAAGCATGAATACCAGGAGACAAGAATCACTGGGGGCAATTTTGGAGGCTGACCATCATGGTTTCCCTTATTCATTATGTTATTTATTTTAGCTTGGTTTTGTTTATAGTTTCCTTTAATTACTAAAAATTTCAAACATTCTGAAAAGTAGGACTAATGTAAAATCACCCATAGATACAAGTCACCTAGACGCAACTGTCATTAATGGTTTACAGTGTGCTTTGGCAATGTTTTTCTGAAATATTTTAAATTAAAATTGTAGACATCATGACATTTCATTTGTGAATACTCGTTTATGTCTTTAAGGAATAAAGGTACTTTCTTACACTATCATAATATCATTGTCAATAACCAAATTTGAAATAATTCCCTGATACTATCTAATACCAGGTCTTTATTTAAATTTCTCCGGTTGGACCCAAATGTATTTTGTAACTGATGTGTTCAAGCCAGAATCTAAATTTTTTTTTTTAACGTTTATTTATTTTTGAGACAGAGAGAGACAGATCATGAATGGGGGAGGGGCAGAGAGAGAGGGAGACACAGAATCTGAAGCAGGCTCCAGGCTCTGAGCCATCAGCCCAGAGCCCGACGCGGGGCTCGAACTCACGGACCGTGAGATCATGACCTGAGTTGAAGTCGGACGCTTAACCGACTGAGCCACCCAGGCGCCCCTCAAGCCAGAATCTAAATAAGGACCATGCATTATATTCCGTTGTTGTATTTGTCTCCCTTCATCTGGAGCAGCGCTTGTTTCTTTTACTGCCGTGAGTTTGATGATTTGAGATTATCTAACTTGTTTATCTGATTATTTCCTCCTGATGTCATTTAACTTATTTTTCTCTCTTCTGTATTTCCTTTAACTTGAAGTCATACATTAGTTTGGGTTCTTTTGAAAAACAGAATCAGTAGTAGGTATATGAATATAGATACAGATACAGATTAAGAGATTTAATATAAGGAACTGGCTCACATGATTATGGGGTCTGAGAAATCTAAGATCTGCAATTAGTGAGCTAGAGACCTAGGAGAGCCAAGGTACAGTTCCAGTCCAAGTATAAAGGGCTGAGAACCAGAAGAACCGATGCTGTAACTTCTAGTCCTAGTCCAAAGGTCCAAGACAGGTGAGTAGATGGTGTAAGTTCCAGTCTGAATCTGAGAGCCTGGGACCCAGAAGAGCCAGTGGTGTAAGTTCTGGTCTAAGTCTAAGTCCGGAGGCAAGAGAAGATCAGTGTTCCAGCTCAAAGACAGTCAGGTGGACAGAATTCTTTCTTACTCAGCCTTTTATTCTACTCAGCGAATCAGATGAGGCCCAGCCACATTGGGGAAGGCAACCTCCTGTACTCAAGCTACTGATTCAAATGTCGATCCCATCCAGAAACACCCTTAGAAGACACACCCAGAAATAATGTTTGAACAAATACCTGGGCACCCCATGGCCCAAAGTTGATATATAAAATTAGCAATCACTTATTTAAAATCTGATTAGATTGAGATTAAACAGTTCTGGTAAGATTACTTCATAAGTGATGCTAATATATTGTGTCATATCATGAGGCTCATAATGAATGCCTGGTAATCCTGCTGTCAGTGATACTAAGTTTGATCATTTGTTTAAGGAGATTGCAGCTGCATTGGCCAATTCTGTGCTTCTAGCTTGCCCTTTTGACCTGCAAGTAATGTATGAGGTGATACTTTCATACCATGTGAACATCTAGTTCGCCACAAACTTTTCAATCAGTGTCTTTTGTATCCTGGTCTCGGATTGATGTCTCCTACAGCATTGATTCGGACTGCCCTTGGCTCACGTTAGCCAATAGAGTGCAGCTGAAGTGATGCTTTCCTAGCTGTTTCTATGATTCTGGGAGCCCTCAGCTGCCTTGTGAGGGTTCAGCTACTCTGTTAGAGAAGGCACTTGGAAAGGGAGAGGTTCTGGCCCTACATGGAGAATGAGAAGGACACCAAGTGTCCCAGCAGAGCTTGCCTGTATCAATTATTTCGTTAAGTGTGGCAAAGTGGTGTAGTTTATAATTTGGTTCTTTGTGTTGTTGAGTCCTACAGTTTTCTTCTTCCTTCCCCTCAGATGCTAACACTTCTTCCACAAAAGATTTCTCATCAGATAGTAGCTATGCGATGAATCTTGGTTAAGTGAATGGCTGAAATACTGTGTTCTAGTGTATCAAGGCTTCCCCAAACTGCCAGTCCCCTTTCTCTATAATCTCTGTGTTTATCATTGATTGATTCCTCAAATGTTATTGATGATTGGCTGTGTGTCACTTAAGTGCAGTGATGGGGAGCTGGGTGGGGGGAGGTAGAAATTTGTATACTAATGAAATGGTCTGAGTCTCTTGGCTTTGGGGAAGCTTCTCCTGTTGACAGCATCTGAATAGACAATTCAACAAACAATCCAACATAACCACTAGATTACATGCCTGTGCCTGATGCATAGTAAACACCTAAATACTTAGTGACTGATTTAGGTAAGAATTGTATTCGTATATTATTTGTTAAGGTTCCAGTGGAGTCCAGAGGGAGCTTTTGTGATTGAAAGGCTTGGGAAAGTTCCCAGGCTGACGTAGAGTAGGATTTTTGATTGGGGTGACCTGGCATGCAAGCTAGATACTTTAGACAGTGAAAAGGGGTGCTAAAATACTTTAAATGATATATAATTAAAAAATATTTATCAACTGACTTTGTTTTTATATTTTAGTGGATCTTCTATTCAAGAGTAAATAGCTCTTTTCAAAAACTTTTAAAAAACAATTCATTCTAAAACAAAATATATTAATGTACATCAAAGCCAAAAAATGGGGGCACCTGGGTGGCTCAGTTGGTTAAGCGGCCGACTTCGGCTCAGGTCATGATCTCGCGGTCCGTGAGTTCGAGCCCCGCGTCGGGCTCTATGCTGACAGCTCAGAGCCTGGAGCCTGTTTCAGATTCTGTGTCTCCCTCTCTCTGACCCTCCCCTGTTCATGCTCTGTCTCTCTCTGTCTCAAAAATAAATAAACGTTAAAAAAAAATTTAAAAAAAAGCCAAAAAATGTATTCGTTTTAATTACCTCAGCATTATAAAGCAACATAAGTTGAGTTATTGCCCTGCTTTAACGAGTTTCTTAACTGTATCAATCTATTATGTCATTGGTATTTTTTTTTAAGTTTGTTTTTTTTTTAATTTTGAGAGGTGGAGGGAGGGGCAGAGAGAGAGAATCCTGGGCAGGCTCTGCACTGACAGCGATGTGGGGCTTGAACTCACAAACAGTGAGATCATGACCTGAGCAAGAGTCAGACGCTTAACCAACTGAGCCACCTTGGTGCCCCTATCATTGATATTTTTTTGAAGAACATTGAAAATGTTTTTTGAAGAACATTGAAATTTTTTTTAAATAATTACAATGTTCACTAATTTTTTTAAAGTTGCATTTTATTTTTTCTTAAATTTGAAATTCTTGACACCTTCAATTGATTCTTCTCTGTAGAACATATTATTTCTAATTGAGAACATCCTTTCTCTACAGATGGTGAGATATCTGGTAAGCTTAGAGCAAATTCTGTAAGTCGAGGGTGTTCTCAGTTCTCATTTTTTAAAAACTGAAATGCATAAATATTTTGGCACAAATAGTTTCACAGCTAATGTATTTTTGCCTCCATCGCAAACAAAATAATATGTAATTTGATAAGACAGAACTTGTCAAATAAGATGTCTCTGCTTAAGATTCTTTGGAATGTGTTGCTAAATCTAAATATTGTAAAATCTCAAACCTTCTCAATTTCATTTCCTTCCAGTACAGAATATAAGTGTAACCAACTTAAAATAGGAATTTGTGGTAACTAGTCTCCAAATATGGACCAGGTTTCTGGGATTCATGTCACCTACAGCATTGATTCGGGCTGCCCTTGACTCAATTTAACCAATAGTTTTTCAGAAGTGATGCTTTACTGGCTGTTTCTATGATTCTGGGAGCCCTGAGCTGCCTTGTAAGAGGTTCAGCTACCCTGTTGGAGAAGGCATTTGGAGAGGGAGAGGTTCCGGCTCTACATGGAGAAAGAGAAGGCCATCTAGTGTCCCAGCAGAGCCCAGTCTTCTAGCTGCCTTCTGTAAGGCACTGGGTATATGAGTGAAACCACTTTGCACATCCCAGCTCCACTTGACCCACAGAATCAGGAGAAATAATAAAAGAGTTGCTGATTTTAGCCATGGCATTTTGTTGTGATTTGTTTTACAGCAGTAGATACTCAAAACAGATTAAGTTGTGGTATTCCAAAGTGCAGCTTTAGAATTTTAAAACTAAGCACCTTATTTACTACTTGAAATGCCCTCATTTAATTTGTTGAAATTTTGTCTTTACTTTTGTAGTGATAAATCTTAGTGTCTTCCTGGGTGCAATATTTACAAACAATTGTCACCCATGCTAGTGGTTCACCAAGTTTCAAAAGCTGGAGGCTTTTGGTGTTTTATTTATTTAACGGGTTTTTTTTTTTTTATAAAGATTTTCAACTGATTTTGAAAAACAGTAAAGCCAAAAACCATGCAAAGGTCTTGTTTATAGAATAGTTTAGGGCTAGTTGTACATCAGCTTAGTTGACTGACAAAATAGTTCTTGCTCTTCCAAGAGTAAGATGAATATTTCTAATATTCATCGGATGATGATCAGTAAAGAGAATGTGCATACTGCCGGGAAGAAGTATTTATTTTTAATTAAACATCAGCTTTCTCAGAAAGATCAGGTAGTTCACTTATTCTGTGTGTATATGAAATATTTAAAATTTGACAGCTACAGCTTGTACTTTGTTACAATGTGGAAGTTTATTTGGATGAAACTGTAAATTATGTGTCTGTCACATCCATATCCAGGTATCTTTCTGCTCCATAGATTTCTTAATTTAATGAGAAAATTGTCTTTATCATAATAGTATATTCCAACAAAATTTGTACCCATGTTATCGTTGCAAAATCAAATAATGATGTGTTCAACACCATCCTCTTTAACTGAATTTACAGTGGGGGTCACCATGATGTCAGATGTTTTACCTTCAACAAAATAGACTTCTCAATTTTTTTTCTTGGATTTGATAAATATGATTTTTAAAATGAGCCAATACTTGAATTAATTTAACACATTTTCTCTTTGAAGCACCCGTGACTCTGATATAAAACTGGTATTTTCTAGTTGTTTGTGAAGTCAGGCTTCTAGAGCCAACAACTTAGTAACCACTGCTCTACTTCTTATACACACGCTGGGAAATTTGGATTAAAAATGAGCAGTATTTAGAGTACAGATCTGCCTCAGCATATGGTGGGGTCACGCCCTGACGAACGCATCATACGTTGGACATATTGTAAGTGGAAAATCCGTTTAATACACCGAATCCAACAAACATCATAGCTTAGCCTAGTTTACCTTAAACATGCTCAGAACACTTACATTAGCAAGTGGGCAGGATTATCTGA
Organism: Panthera leo; assembly: GCF_018350215.1. Taxonomy (NCBI): domain Eukaryota; kingdom Metazoa; phylum Chordata; class Mammalia; order Carnivora; family Felidae; genus Panthera; species Panthera leo. The sequence continues at coordinate 49,076,476 of NC_056685.1, forward strand.
CACAAAGCCTGTTTTATTTTATTTTATTTTATTTTATTTTATTTTATTTTATTTTATTGTGTTTTATTGAAAGAGAGAGAGAGTGAGTGAGCAGGGGAGGTGCAGGGGGGGAGAGAGAGAGAGAGAGAGAATGAATGAATGAATGAATGAATCTTAAGCTCCATGCATGGGGCCATATGTAGAGCTCGATCCCACGACACTGGGATCGTGACCTGAGCTGAGATCAAGAGTCAGATGCTCAACCCACTGAGCCACCCAGGTGCCCCTCAGGGCCCTTGGTGCCCCTCAAGTAGTCATAGAATGTATTAAATCCTGTACTGACAGCGAGAAACAGAATGGTTGTTATGGGTGCAGGGGGGTTGTCAGCGTATGGGTGGTTTACCCTCCTGATCTCGTGGCGGACTGGGAGCTGTGGCTGTTGCTGCCCAACATGATGAGAGAGGATCCTACCACATACCGCTATCCTGGGAAAAGGTCAAAATTCAAAATTCAAAGTATGGTTTCTACTGAATGCATATTGCTTTTGCATCACTGTAAAATTGAAAAATTGTAAATTGAACCATTGTAACTTGGGGACCATCCATACTCATTTTATCTAAAAGGAAAGTCATGCTTCAGAACTTTATGGAACTGCATCTTCTGAGGCCGTGTTAAAAAGCCATCTTTAAGCACAGGCTTCTTAACATAAGCTAATTTTTGAAGTATGTATAAAGATGCTTTTTAGCAGATTTGGGTCTTAGAGTGAGTGACATCTCTGTAGAGCTATGTTGGCACACTGTAAACGTTGAAAAGCATTTTGTGCAAATTACAGATCATCGGCTTTTCGGAGAAATGGAAGTTCAGAATTTAATATTTCATTAAGCATACTTTTTTTGAGCTCATTGTTGCTAATAGATTTTTTCAAACTAAAAAGGACTAACCCTAAATAGTTTTAGATTTACAAAATGTAAAAAATGACAAAAACATTGCTTTCAGTTAGTTCTCCTCCAGGAATCTAGATATTCCCCATACACGTTCCTTATTTGCCTAACGTACAGTTTCTCACACTTCTCATGCCCTACTGACTGGTGGTATGGTGTGTCTGTGTCTCTTGTGGGTTTGGGCCCAGGCCAGGGCACAACTGGCCGGTTAGATTCAAATGACTGCAGAGACACAAGAGTGTTGTGTATTTCTCCTACCACCACCCAAGACTGGAAGGAGTTAGCTGTTGGTAGCCACAGATGTCCCAAGTACCCTCAGTTTTCAGTGAATGTCCTGCATTCCAGGAGTGTTAGTTTTGTTATGTCTGGAAGATGGGGGAAGAGTCGAATTGTGGTCTCTTTACAGAGTGAAGTACATATTCGAGTGAGATCTCTGTTCATTACACTTTCCTCTTACATGATTACTGGAGAATACGGTAGAAGCTGGGGTCTCTGAAACCCAGCCTGGTTTATTTTGCTCATTAAAAATTTTATTTTATGTTTTTATTTGAGAGAAAGAGTGTATGTGAGCAGGGGGGAGGGGCAGAGAGAGAGAGAGAGAGAGAGAGAGAATCCCAAGGCGGCCCTATGCTCAGTGCGGAACCTTGCATGGGCCTCCATCCCACGACCCTGGAAACATGACCTCAGCCAAAATCAAACGTTGGAAACTCAACCAACTGAAACGTTGGAAACTCAACCAACTGAGCCACCCACATGCCCATATTTTATTTATTAAAAAAATGAAATATGGAAGCAATGCTAAACCGGATGGGACAGGGAGTGTCAACTGAGTGTGTCCTGAGCCAATTAGGATGACGGGTTGACTCTAGTGAGGACCAGAAGCTCAGCAGATGGACCTCATTGTGCTGAGTATTTGATTTTACTCCAGTGGTCAGAGCGTGGATGCAGAGGGATCAGCTCTGATGGTTTGTTCCAGTCTGTGAACTTTCCACACAGACACTTAGCTGAGGATATTTGTGGGTACTGCGCAGAAGGAATTCTTCCTTGATTTTTGTGCTCTGTGAACCTTCCAGCCACTTCTAGAATACTAACTCTTCTTGGACTGTTTACTCTCCAGATGGCACCAGAGAATAGGCAGCTCTTATTTGTCCGAAGGCAAAGTGTGAAGACCGAAATGGTACAGTCAGTGGACTGATGAGGTTATGACCACTCTCTCCTCCCCGCTACCATTGTTCTGGTTCAAGCTACTACCTGCTGTTGCATGAGCCTCCTATTAGCTTCCCCACAGCAGCCAGAGGGACCTCCTAAAATGTAAATCTAAATCAGATCATTTCATTCCTCCACACAGAGTTCTCTGAAGACTTCCTGTCTCACATCTAAAGTCTTTTCTGTGCTGAAAAAGTCCTTCTTAAGGGGCTTTCAAACCTTACGGGCCATGCTTCACAACAGGCCATGTACTTTATATTACAGCCATGTAGTACATGCCTACATATGTACATATGTTGAAACAAAATGTCTGTACATGACCCTTATCTGTATTGTATATAAGGTGTCCTGATGTCTTCCATTTTGTTTCTTCTTTTTAAAAAATACTGGTTGTAGCTGACAAAGTTGATTTCATGACATGTCCATGGGTCATGGCTCTCAGTGTGGAGAACATTTTACTCTATGACCTGGTCCATGCCTGCCTCTTTGACTACTATCTCTACCACTCCCAGTCCTCTTGTTTACCATCCCCCAGTTACACCTGTGTCTCTGCTTTGCCTCAAATATGACATGTTCGCTCTTGCTTTAGGGCTTTTGCATTTGCTCCGCTCTCTGCCTACAACACTGTTTCCCCTGGTTGATGGTCTCTTTGCTCACCTCCTTATTTAATATGGGGCTCTGTTCCGTTGTTTTCATACCAGAAATTCTCCCTGAGCATGCCCATCCCTGCATTCTCCTTTCTCTTATCCTATGTAACATACGTTCCATAATGTGTTCAACATATATTTATACGTTTATTTGTCTTATCTCATTAGAAGAAGCTTTGTGAGAGTGTGGATTTTGTTTTTTCATTCACTGCTGAATCCACAGAGCCTCAAGCAGTGCTGGCACCATCGTGTGTACTCCCTTTTTATTAGTTGAATGAAAGAATAAATGTAATCCATTGATGGATTTGTATCGACCAGACTTTCTAGGAGCAAAGTCCCTGATCTGTCTCATATCTTAAGTTTAAGCTATCGACTTTGGCACGGAGACCCCTATATAACACTCTGTGAGCAGGCCTAATGCCATTTGGTCCAGGAATTCTGGGGTCCTGTGTACCTGCACATGGACTGGAAAGAGAATGTGGTATCAGGGAAAGTCTGGATCTTTGGCCCCATAAACTCCTTAACTATGCAGAAGGGCATTGCTATGGGTGGGCCGGTGTGGGCCTGTCTCACCCAGGTGTGATATTAGTATCATAAAGGATTTATATAATAATCAGGTTCTGTCTGGTGGCCTATGGTGCTAATGTTTTGGTGATCTTTTCTACGGGAGCAGTAATGGTGGCATTCTGATGTTATCCCTTCCACCTGGCATCATACAGCCATGTCAGGCTGGGTTTGTGGAAGAGCTCAGTGGCAAGGTAGGTCACGACAGGTTTGGAGTGTGAAATGCCCCAGGGAGGCGTCCTACGATGCTGATGTCTGGACTACAGCAACAGATACCTTACTGATTTACCTACTGTAGTCTCTCTCCACCTGTCCTGCACACTCCTGCTTGTGTGCCTCGTAATTCAAAAGAGTTTAATGTAGTTTGTTTTTACTGCTCAGTAAGATAAAGCTTGCACTTGGTAAAGATTTTCAGTTTTATGGAACTGCAACATGAGAAAGTAGAAATTTTATATAATTCTAGCTCTGAAGAGAACAGACCCTCCTATCAATTTGGTATATATTCTACTTTTTTTGCACATGTACCAACAGAGATATGTTTTATACTTGTATTGTTGTTTTTGTAAACATTTTTATTTTAGAAAATCACTGCTGTGCGGGTCGCTTATTTTCACGGAGTAATGCACCATGATCGGTTTTCCATGACAGTACTTACTGATCTACCTCATTCTTTTTAATGGCTGGATCATATTCTGTATTATGGATCTGCTATATTTGATTGAACCAGTCATGGATCTTGGTACCCCTTGTAACAATACTGTCATAAATACCTTTTCATACTTGTATTTGTCTATTTGTGTAAGCGTTTCTATGGGACATATTCTGTATGCTGATTATTTTTAAAAAATACTTCTTTGATTCTGTTACAGCCCAGTTTGGAAATCTTCAGAGGCTCTGATCACTTACAGGAGAAAGTCTAGACCAGTGCTGTCTAATAGAAATACAATGTGCGGGGTGCTTGGGTGGCTCAGTTGGTTAAGTGTATGACTCTTGATTTTGGCTCAGGTTGTGATCTTGCTGCTTGTGAGATCGAGCCCTGCATTGGGCTCTGTGCAGACAGCACAGAGCCTGCTTGGGATTCTATCTCTCTTCTCTCTCTGCTCCTCTTTTCCACACACTCTCTCTCAAAGTAAATAAACTTAAAAAAAAAAATACAACGGACAACACAAAGTAATTTAAGGTCTTCTAGAATCCACATTATAAAAGGTAAAAAACAGGTGAAAATTGTTTTAATAACTTTTTATTTAACCAAATATTTATTTAACCCAAATATTATATTGTCAGTGTATAATCAATACCAAAACATAATTACATAGATGTTTTGCATTCATTTTGGTGCTAAATCTTTGAAATCTGCTGAGTATTTTATACTTAAAGCATATCTCAAATTGGACTGTTCCACATTTCAGATGCTCGGATGGCCACATGTGGCCAGTGGCTACTGATTGGATAGCACAGCTCTAGACTCCTTAGCCTGGTACTTAAGAAGCTTTATAAATAAGCCACAGTGAATCATGTAGAGCCAACTTGCTTTTACTCCTGACACTCTATTTCCCTTAAACCTTCAGTGGTTCCACTTTTTTCTTCTTGATCCTGCCCATCCTTCGGGTAGGCTTTCTCAACGTTGGCACTATTGACGTTTGGGGCCAGTTACTCTCTGTTATTGGACCGTGCTGTTGGTCCTGAGCCTGTTACTGGTAGTGGCCTTGGTTAGGAATGCCCGCAGTGCCCACCTGGTTACATCATTTGTGGCAAATTCCATAGACAGTTCCCCTACTGGGGCTCCTATTTGTGGGTGGGCCACCTCTTCCTGTTCTTGTCACAGCTGCAGGGCACATTTCAGCAAAAATCATCAGGGAACTTTGAGGATCAAGACTTATTACTCACAGGTCCTGGAGAGTACACGGCACACCTGAGGGCCGCACTGTGTAGTTTCAGGTAGAGAGAGAGCAAGTGTGCGTGCACAAGCGATGACCTGTGTCTTTATTTAGGGTCTCAGGGTGGGTGTCTAGGGTTTTGTGGGCTCTCTCTCTATTGGCTAATTTAAAGCAAAAGAGCAAGAATTGGAGCATGAGAAGGGGAAGCAAGGTGACTCAGGTGGTTGTCTAGGTTACCCAGGGCTCTCTGAGAGAGGGACCTTCGTGTGGGGGGGCTGTCTAGCTCCTTGTTGCTTGGTTTGTTAGTAGCAGTGTCATACAGCTGCTGATGTGTTTATTCAGGACAGATGTCCTGAAATGGATGCCTAAGCAATCAAAAGCTTAGTGTCAGGCACTTATACTACTGAGAGAGACTGTCCTGTACGTTGTAGGATGCTTAGCAGCATCCCTGGCCTCTCTGCCTACTAGATGCAAGTGTCACTTTCCTACCACCAGCTGCGACAACCAAAAATGTCTCCAGACTGAAAACCTCTGCTTTAGGGTCAATCTCTCATCTCCACTTATTTACTAAGAGTTTTTTTTTAGCCAGCTGGATGAACTGGCTCTGACCTTCCCTTCCTCTGAACTTGACTTATTGCCCAGCCATTGTGGTAGGTGTATGTTACAGGGAAAATGCCTTTTGTGGTCAAATGTTTGAGAAATGCTGAATTAAAGAAAATCCAAGAGTCTTTCTTTCCTGTGGGACTTTGTTGTAGAGGCTAATGTGCTAAATGCTTTATGTATCTCTAAGAGAAACTAACCCATGTAGCATGTCCCAAACTTACTGACCATTGTCATAGAAATTTATAATTTTTTTGAGTTTCCAGCAACTAACTCCTGTCCTCTTAGTGTTGGGCAATTCCATCAGGGAGGCACAAAGAGGAAGGAATGGATCTCTCCTCTTCCCTGCCACCCACAGTCATGCATAGTTCAGGCTTTGGATGCTTTTATATGGAACTTGAGGCTCTGAGTGACTTAGATTAAGTGGTGGTGTCATTGTCCGCAGCAGCTGCTGTGACATCTTGGCCAGGCTATTGCTGTTAAATGCTGTCGTTGTTCTGGTTTTGGCTCTGTATTGTTGTCTTTGGTTCCTGTCTCTTTTCTGAGCTTGTTCCTCCAATCTCTTCTCAGTTATCTGAGTTTTTACCATCCTTCCCTTTTTGTTCCAGTCACCAAAGTCAGTTTTTTGTCATTTTTAAAAACTGAAAGATTCCTAACTGATTCTTTGGAAATGTTGGTTAAAAGCCAACGTATGTCCCCATATTTTTTATATTATTCAGATCTTGCCAGTCTGTAACTTTATTCCCAAAGCTCTTTCAGGATAGCAGCAACCTGTTTCATGCCACTGCATTTCTCACCCCGTGTAGCACAGTGCCTACAGGCCAGACAGGCTAAATGGAGAGGTAGTAGGACTTGCATTTGGGTGCTTCACTCCTCTAAGGGCTTCTGGCTCTCTGGCTACATAATTGCAGCCACCCCTAGCTGTTGAACCTTTGAGGCTAGTCACTGAGTGGTTATGGGCATCCTTGGAACAAGTGGATCTGAAACAGGGAGACTGGAGACCGCAACAAACAGTACTTTTGATGCCAGAGCAAGTGACTAGGTTCTCCTTTTGGTGTCTAGATTAACCTACAGGCAATAGCTGATGAATCGAGAAGAAGAATAATTGGGAGAAATTACTTAGTAAAGAGCAGCAATAGCTGGGAAAGGGCTCATGTCTTAAGGAGGGATGAAGGATAAGAGAAAATGGGGAGACCTTAAAATCACAATGGGATGCTGCTATGTGAAGCCAGTACAAGAGCACATGTATCTTATAATGTGAGCCCAGACTTTCTTCCACTGTGATGTGTTCTGAAAGAATGTTATAACCCACATGGCTATGGATACAATACATACTAGAAATGAAAGCCAGAGGGAACAGGAGGGTAAGCAGAGAATATTCTAGATTGGTAAAGAAGGAACAAGTTAGCAGATCATGTCAGATTGATGCCAGAAACCTAAGTTGAAGTATTTTATTTATTTAAAAATTAAAATAATATATTTATCTATTTTTGAGAGAGAGAGAGTGAGAGAGAAAGACAAAGCATAAGCAGGGGAGGGGCAGAGAGAGAGGGAGACATAGAATCAGAAGCAGGCTCCAGGCTCTGAGCTGTCAGCACAAAGCCTGATGTGGGGCTCGAACCCATGAACCGTGAGATCTTGACCTGAGCTGAAGTCAGATGCTTAATCGACTGAGCTGCCTATGTGCCCCTAAGTTGAAATATTTTAGAGGGTGTAGTAAACTTAATATTCACCTGGACTTGGATTAATAACCTAAAGAGTGGTCTTAATGGAGAATGTATGTGGGATAGGAGTTGAAGATTAGGGTCAGAGTGGCTCTGGGGAGATGTCATAGTAGTAAGGCTCTGTGACTAGTAGTAATATATGTTCTAAGTTGCTGGTGTCTTGGTTTCTATTTTTTTTTTTTTTAAATAAACTTCACCCCTAGCATGGAGCCCAGTGTGGCGCTTAAACTCATGACCCTGAGATTAAGACCTGAGCTGAGATCAAGAGTTGGACACTAAACCAACTGAGCCCGGGTGTCTTAGTTTTTAGATCATCTATCTGGGCTCTGAGAATTGGGTTTACACAGTAGGATGTTGGAAAAGTTGGCTCATGTCCAGTGGGGGCGTGGATGCCCCAGAGAGCTTACCGGGGGCTTATTGGATGGTAGTAGACTTTGTGAAGAAAGCTAATTCTTATTCCTACCTGCTAGTAAGGATGGGGCTTCCAGTCTTTCTTGTATATTTTTGGCTTAGGAAGTGGGCAAGGCTGAGTCTGCTCATTTATATAAGTTGAGTATCTTATGAGCTTGGATGGATCAGGCATGCACTAACATCCAAAGCTCTTTTTTTTTCTAGCCAAGCTGCCCTTTTCCAAGGCTGAGTTTAAAAGACCCTACCTGGTTGGGGCTGCTGGGTAGTTCAGTCAGTTGGGCGTCCGACTTCGGCTCAAGTCATGACCTCATGATTTGTGAGTTTGAGCCCTGTGTTGAGCTTTGTGCTGAAAGCTCAGAGCCTGGAGCCTGCTTCGTATTCTGTGTCTCCCTCTCTCTGCCCCTCCCCTGCTCATGCTCTGTGTCTGTCTCTCAAAAATAAACATTAAAAAAAAAAAGGACTAGACATGGTCAAGTTGATATTTCACCAGTTACAGGGTCTGTGGTAAACAATAAATTTACTGTGGAGCGCCTGGATGGTTTAATTGGTTAAGCAACCGACTCCTGATTATGGCTCACATCATGATCTCACAGTTTGTGAGACTGAACCCTGTTGGGCTCTGTGTTGACAGCGTGGAGCCTGCTTGGGATTATCTATCTCCCTCTCTCTCTGCTTCTCCTTCTCTCTCTCTCTCTCTCTCTCTCTCAAAATAAATAAACATTTTTAAAAATTTTATAAATTTACTGTGATGTAAGAGCCTTATTGAGCAACTATTTTTGTGCTAGGCACTTGTGCATATGGAAAGGTCTGGCTGATTCCTGGGAAGTTGCAAATTAGAACTGGAAATAAACAGAAAAGAATGAAAAGAAAGCATGGGAAATTTAGTCTTTCTTCCTTTTCCCAAATTTGGGGGAAAAAAAATCTCTACTAAGCTATCACAATGTATTTTTCTCTATTAGGAACAAAGGTCAAATCAAAATACAAATAAACCTCCTTTCACAGAGTTACCATTTGAAATACTCTGAAGAAGTGCGAGAACATCCAGGGAAGCACTCGTGGAAGTGACAGACCACATGGTAGAGTTGTAAGGAAAATGATTGGTCTCCATTGAGACTTCACACAGGAAAGATAACAATAATAAAAAATTGTGAGAAGAGTATCTGAGAATAAATTTATAACTGACAGAAGGGCCTGAAAGCCACCCAAATGACATACTAAGAGACACAGTAGGGCATTTTTTCATGGGAGAGTTTTAAGAAAAGAGTATTATCGCCTTCCAATTATGGCTTCATGTCGATTCTCCCCAAAGGCACGTGCACTTGAAACCCCTCCTGGCCCCGTAAGAGAAGATTCTATGGTACTGATGAGATTGTGTGCATTAGAATCACTTCTCCCGGAAAGGAGACGCTAAAGGGTACTCGAATAAAATATTAAAAATTATGAAGGACATAACAAAGGCCAATCAGTCCTTTCTTTTCCCCAGACCCCATAATATGAGAACAAGGGTTATTTGATGAAATTAAAGAGTAGCAAATTAAGTGCTAATAAAATGAGATAGTCACTTATATAATTCATTACCATGGGAGGTCACAGAGGCAAATTCTGTGGCTGGATTAAATATGGGGCCAGATAATTTTATGACCACTAATGATATTTTTAACAGTGGAGGCTGATACTGCAAGAGAAGTTAGCCTATTACATTCTCCAGTAGGTGGTTTGCAGGGACCTCTGGCAAGTGATGTCTGTGAAGTATGAGAGCAGGCCCTGTGGGTTCTAACCTTTGGTGGGTAATATTACTAAAAATTAGTTTTTAAGGTGGATGTCCTCAGGTATTCCATGCATGCCTCAATCCCAACTTCTCTTGTGGAGATTCCCAAGTTCCTTTATTGGAAACAGTTGGGGTGCAAAGTTCCATTATACAAGGTGAATAAGTTCCAGAGATCTAGTGTACGGTAACGTGACCATTGTTAACAATACTTTATCGTGTGCTTGAAATCTGCCCAGAGAGCAGATCTTAATTGTTCTCAGCACACACAAAAAAGGGAAAAAGAGAAAATGGTGTGAAGTGATAGATAGGTTAATTAGCTTGATTGTGGTGGTTATTTCGCAGTGCATATGCATATCAAAACATCAAGATGTGTATCTTAAACATACACAATTTTTATTTGTCACTTATACCTCAGTAAAGTGGTGGGGGGAAAAAGCAAACACTCATTTTGTTTTAAAGCAACTGGGAATGGTGTTGCTCAGAATTCGATCATGGCTGGTGTCGGGGAACCATTCGGCTTATTTATTGAATGCCGCCATGTGTCAGGCACTTGGCTTGGAGTTTTAAAAATCTGTGGGGAATGTGAACATTTCGGCAAATCAGTGTATTCAGAATGAAGGGGTCTGCGCTAACGGTAGACTAGAGAGTAGCCTTAAGTGCAAAGGAACAAAGGAGTAGCTCAACTGGTATGGTTCAGAGAAGGTTCACAGAGACAGTAGCATTCGAACTGAGTCCTAAAGGTTGGGTAGGAGTTCACTGTATTGGCAAGATAATGAAGGGCAGAAGGAGCAGACAGCATGCACAGGTCCAGAGACAGAACGTGACAGGCTTGCCAGTGAACTCCTGATAGTTTAGAAACGCTGTACCACAGGGTTGGAGGAGCAGAGAGGGAGAAGAGGGTCATATGAGGACAGAGGCAGCCAGGCGATGGAGCGTCCTGGACCTCTCTCCAGTAGCAGTGCTTCCATTGGTGGTAGTGGTAGAGAAGAGGTGGGGAGGGGCTTCCAGAAGTGTCACATGACTGATAAAGGACGGCCCCTCAAAGCCTTGCCCCACCAGCATAGGCTTCCCTCTTTTGGCCACTGCCAACAGTGGCTTGGTGGTGAGCCCTGTATTTCACACAACTCTTTGCCTCATTGGTTTTACTATCTGCCTGAAACGATCTTTACCACAAACCTAATCACCGTTACTAGTTTTTGTTTTTGTTTTTTTAAGAATCTCCCCTGTTTTGGGGTATAGAGGGGTTCTTATAGGTCTTATGATTAGGATGAGTCTGATGTGTCAGTCTGGTCTTATTTCTTTGGGCTTTACCTAGAACCCATCTCTGTGTAGGGAAGAAGAGGCAGATTTCATTTGCTTGACCTTAGACTCCCATTTTCTCTGTGATGTTGGCTCAGTAGACAAGGAGGAAAACACACAGTGTCTTTGAGGAGCAGATGGAGTGAAATGTTAAAAATCTGTTTTGTTAAATGATTTCGGCTAACAAAATAGTTTAATTGAAAAAAAAAAGCACCCAGACTCTGCTCTTTATTCAGTGATATTTAAATAAGTATATCATTATTAATCGCTCAAACTCGCACTTCGAATTTCTACAACATTAATATTGATAAGAGGAATCAATTGGAAATGAGAGAATTTTTTTTTGTAGAAACATAGTCTTATCTCTGTGGTAGATGCAAATGCTTTATTATTATTATTTGTGTTGTTATGTGGTGCAGTATGCAATCAGCGGTTTTCCCCATCACATTGTAGAGAATTGTGTACCGTAGTCCCCTCTTATCCATGGAGAATATGTTCCAAGACCACCGCTAGTCGATGCCTGAAACTGTGGACAGTGTTTGACCCTACATATATACCATATTTTTTCCTATACATACACACCTATGAGAATTTTTAATTTATAAATTAGGTACACTAAGAGATTAACGGCAATAAGTAATAGTAAAATAGAACAATTATGACAATATGCTATAATACAAGTCATGTGGATGTGGTCTCTCTCAGAATATTTTATTGTACTGTAGTCACCCTAGTGATGATGTGAGATGATAAAATACCTATCTGATGAGACGAAATGTGGTGATGATGCAGACATTGTGAGCTAGTGTTAGGCTACTATTGACCTTCTGGTACCTCAGAAGGAGGATCTTTGGTTTTTGGACTGCAGTTGACCACAGGTAACTGATACTGCAGGAAGCAAAATCACGGATAATTGGGACATATTTCCTAATGAATAACCTTTCCCACTGTGTTTTTTTTTAAGCCTCTTCTAAGAAGAAGTTGCTGGAGGGATATAAAAATGAAGTTATTTATAGAAGGTAGAAGATGCTGGAGGGATATAAAAGTGAGGTTATTTACAGAAGGTAAATGGGTGTGTGCTCAATTTACTCTAAGGTCACCTCTGTTATACAGAGTGCTGGTGGATAAAAGTGAAATACATGTGCACCATCCTGTGTTTGGTGTTAGATACTCAAAGATAAGATCATGACTCACAGTACAGTGAGCATAGGAGACCAATTTACCATGACTCCTGGCTGAACTGAATACAAGTTGTACAGTACAGCTGTATCCAAAATGTTAGCTCTATCTGAGGAGCTCGGCAGTGTTTTCACAAAAGCTAACATGTAGGCTGGGTTCAAAATAGGAGTTACAGTTAACTAAGATGGAGGGTAGGATCGAGGTAGGAAAGAGCATTTCAAAACTGAAGCAATAAAGATGTCTCCCAGACTTTTGAACAGCTTGTTTCTTTCTTTCCCTTTTTGAAACTTCTGTTCTATCAATGTTGTAATTTCTAATACATTTTGAAATAGTCTCCTTTGACGAAAGAATGGGATATATCATATCAGCATCTAGTAGAGACTAATCTTGTCAGTAGGGGGTAGTGATCAAGGGTTCCTTTAAGCCCCAACATTAATTCACTAGGTAGTTTATTAATCATTTGTTCTCCTGGACGGGGCACTTACAAATAAGCCTTTGCCGTCAGATGTGAGGCACATGGCAGGAGTAATGTAACATTTTCCTCTGTTAGATATGTCTGTGTAATGAATCAATACAAGTTCTTCCGGTTCCTCCTGTACTTGATTTTACATGAAGTATGCCTTTTCATGACCAAGCTTCTTTCAACAAGGCTATTGATTTGTAATTGTGCAAAAAGGAAACAGAAGCTTTATAAGAGCTTCGATGCAAAATGATATATCCTTTCAAGGACTGCGTGAAAATAGGTGAATATATTTGATAAAGAAGTGTTCTTCTTTCCCCTTTAGACCTTAGCTGGATCTCCAAAATACAAGTGAATCAACCAGCAGTTCTGAGGCGTGCAGAGCAAATCCAGGCTCGCAGAGTGGTGAAAAAGGAGTGGCAAGTAAGGTTTCTTCTTGAGCATTCTATTCCTGTAGTTTACAATGCCTGGTCTCTTCCCTCAAGGCCACAATATTGAATTTTGCTCAAGATGCATCTAAACTTAAAAGATTGCAGCTGTCCATGACTTATTTTAATAATTCATATATGATGATGATGGGTTGGAGAAAGATAGCACATTATCCGAACAAGTTAAACATCTTACCACTCTTGAGTGGCAAAGCCGCAAATGAATTTGAGGCATCTTTATTCATGGGTGAATTAAATGGCGTATTTCCTCAACACATTTATTCAGTTCCTTAGACATACCTTCTTTGGTTGTCTTCTATTTTAATTTTTAAACCATAACGTCTAAACCTGGTGTGTCTGCTGTTGAGGACCTTAGGCATAAAAGTTGACCTTCTTTGACCACCGTGTTTACCTCACTATTAATTTTCATAAATCATTTTCCAAAATTCAAAAAGTGATGTTTCATGGGGTACTTGTGGTCAGCATATCCTTCAGTGGATACTGACCAAAGATGTGCTGTGGATCACAGGACTAGAAGGAATTCAGAATTCATTTCTCAAGTGAGGCAAAATATTGCCATTGAATCCTTTAGGGTGACATTTCTCATTTGACTCATCCTTGGAAATATTCTAATTGAAAGATAAAAGGAAATTCATTAGAATGAATTACAAACTATGAATATTGTTTTAAAAATGGGGTTGGAATACAGTGAAAAAAAAAACAGCAAAGAAATTAGAGACTTCTTTTTTAATGTCTCATCCTAGATCTCAAGGGTGGAGGTAGAAATATCAGATAGAGATCCTCTTATTCCCAAGTTCTCTCATATCATGGTAGCCATCAGGGCTCCTGGTGGATAAGATGGGGAGGTGTGATGTGGGGAGGCTTGCTCTATTAGGGATTTCACTTTGAGATAGCTACGGAAGGAAAAATAGTTTTAAGACTACTCCGTACCCCTCTTTTATTTTGTTCTCTGCAGTGTTCATCTTTTTGGTCCCTGTTGAGCAATGTCTATATCATATAGAGAATGACATGCCTGAGAACAGTGTAGATGTCAGATTTTAGCACAAATGTTTGTCTAATGATTTCCTGCTAACTAACTGGGTTGTTGACGATTTTTTTTTTAATCTTGTTTTTTACTTTTCTTAAACCAGGCTGCTTGGCTCCTGAAAGCTGTTACCTTTATAGATCTTACTACACTCTCAGGTGATGACACATCTTCCAACGTTCAAAGGCTTTGTTATAAAGCCAAGTATCCAATCCGGGAAGATCTCTTAAAAGCTTTAAATGTGCATGATAAAGGTAATGTTGTGTATAATCTGTCTGTGTTTACCCCTTTACAGTACTAATTACTAAATCTAAGAGGACTTAAGACAAGATTCAGCTGCTTAAATGGTAATAGCAGTAAGATCCACTGGTAGATTTGTGTACATAGCATATAATTGAGATTCTTCTCTAAAAAACAGCAGGGAGAGAATCTGAATCTCTTTTTTAGGTCAGTTCTTCCCATCATGGATTAAAGTTGCTGGTAGAGAGTTTCTTTATTTTTCTTTCTACTTCTTCAGTGTGGGAAATTTTCTATCTAGTGACTCTAAAATACTGATTCTCATTCCCTAGCCACATGTGCAAAAGCCAGTCTCATTACTTAATAATCACATCTCATACATAAAGTATTTTCTGTGAGTAAATGAAATACTTTTGAGAATAAAATGCAAATGGGGAATATTGCATGCTCGTATATTAGGTTAGATCTTTTGAAAAAAGTTATATTCACTCTCTTAGTATACATGAAAGAAAGGACTTTCTAAAGTTGCCGTAAGTTTAGAATGTTAACATTTTAGGAAAGGAGGAGACCTTTCTTTGAGAGTTGATCCTCTGTATCTAAATGAGGAAACCGAGATCTGGAAGGCTAACAGCATTTCCGGGATGATGTGCGTATCACTCACTGGGCTGGTTTTAGGAGCTTTTCATGGAGAGATGTTTCATGATCCCTGAGTGCCTGTCTGTAATGAATGCAGCTAGAGATGCTGCTTTGGTCCAATGCTGGTGTTTTATCCCAAGTAATTTGTAGATAATTTGTAGACCTATAACGCCACAGCTTTTGAAAAATATTTATGATGTTTCTTTTGAGTTGACAATAAAAACACCACCTATTTGTAGGTGTTGTTATACAAAGTTATTAAAAGTAACAGCCTTGAGGGAGGGGCTGAAAAAAGTAACAACTTCATATGAGTCTTATGCTCTTGTTTTGTTTTATATTGGCTATTTGATTTTTATTTGATTTTTTTTAGATTTAAGAGCTTATTCTTCCAAATAAGGGCTCCAGATTCAGATATTATTATTTCTTGCAACAGAGGGAATAGGATCAATTAAATGTCATTTTGCTATATTACCTTGTAAGGTTCACGTCCATTTTTTTTTTCATCCACTGTCTGTTTGCTGTAGAAATCTGGATTTTGTTATCTACATGAAATAAAATATTGTCACTGAGTCAAGACCATTATGTTTACCATTTAGGAATTTTTAATTTTTTTTTTTTAATGTTTATTTATTTTTGAGACAGAGAGAGACAGAGCATGAACAGGGGAGGGGCAGAGAGAGAGGGAGACACAGAATCGGAAGCAGGCTCCAGGCTCTGAGCCATCGGCCCAGAGCCCGACGCGGGGCTCAAACTCATGGACTGTGAGATCGTGACCTGAGCTGAAGTCAGACGCTTAACCGACTGAGCCACCCAGGCGCCCCTAGGAATTTTTAAAAAGTGGTATTATATTATCCTCAAAGAGCAGCATCATGATTATTTTATTCCATGACTTTAACAGTTAGAAAATGACCCATATTGTCAAGACCTGGAAGGGAATGTGGAAAGTCAAAGCTTTTTCTTTATTAAAAATTTTTTTTAATGTGTATTTATTCTTGAGAG
The DNA here is from genome assembly GCF_018350215.1 of Panthera leo. Lineage (NCBI taxonomy): Eukaryota > Metazoa > Chordata > Mammalia > Carnivora > Felidae > Panthera > Panthera leo. Next base: position 49,092,476 of record NC_056685.1, read on the forward strand.
AGAGAGAGAGAGAGATCAGGGGAGGGGCAGAGAGAGAGGGGGACACAGAATCCAAGCAGGCTCCAGGCTCTGAGCTGTCAGCACACGGGGGGGCTCGAACCCACGAACCGTGAGATCATGACCTGAGCCGAAGTCAGATGCTTAACCAACTGAGCCACCCAGGCGCCCCTAAAACTTTTTCATTCAGTGCAGCGTCATGGGGGAGTTATTTTTCCTGCCATTTTGATTTCTGCCAGTGTGGTGGTATAAATAATAATTAAAAGCATATTGTACAAATTGAACTTCCGCTAAAGTAGGCTGTTACGATTTCTTTCTTCATAGGCCTTACTACAGCCGCCGTTTGTGTTTATCCCGCACGAGTGTGTGATGCTGTGAAAGCACTGAAGGCAGCCGGCTCCACCATCCCCGTGGCTTCGGGTAAAATTGTTTTGGCTTTGCTGTTGTCTCTCAACCTGTTTCCGGTTCTTCACCTCAAAACTCCTGGAGGCTTTATATATAATTTTATATTATTTTAATTAGTTTTATCTATTTAATTATTTGTATTTACTCATTCTCTCAGTATCTGATTGCCTGCTAAGTAGCTGACCATGTGAATTCCCAAGAATACAGAAGTGTTTCCCGGTCCTTAAGGAAACTTAGTTGTTTAGGAGGAATAATCAAGTTTAAAACATCATCATGCAGGATATATAGTATTATATGTATGCAAAATATGCTAATAGAGATATGCAGAAGCTACACTTGTAACTCTGAGCAGGGAGTGATTTATTTTGCAGAGGTTGGTGACAGAGAGTAAGAGGATTCTTCATAGAGGAGCTAATAGCTGCATAGGGTCTTAAAGGGTAAGGAGGCGTGTTGGTGAGTTAGCGAATGATTTTAGACAGAGGAACTAGCGTGTGTGAAGGCACAGGAGCGTGTTCAGGGAACTGTACATGGCTTGCAGTTGTTGGGTCTAAATTGGGGCAAGGGGGCAAGGGGCTCTGTGAGTTGAAGCTGGAGAGGTAGATCAAGGCCGGATCCCATAGGGAAACTAGGCTCGGCAGTGGCCTTTGGGCTCATTCTGGTGATGGGGCACATACTGCAAGGTTTTGAGAAGAGGTTATGTCATGATCAGCTTTATGCTGTAGTGGGTCAGGAGATGGTACTGGACACATTAAGGAGGGGTGACAGGATGTTAGGGGGACTTATCACAGTCCCTGTGGGAGGTGAGGAGAGCCACTCCAAAGCCTGGGAGATAAAGTAGAGAGGGTATGTTCAAGAGTTATTGGCTTAAGAGAGACTCAGTAGGACTTGGCATGAAGGAAAGAAGAGTCTTAAAAGCTTCTGTGTAGCTGAGTGTGTGTGAGTATATGGATGGACAGATATAAAATTAGATTGTACTTTTAGAAGATGTTAAGAGGAATATCCTGGGGCCTTGAAAAAGGAGTCTAAAAAGATGATTAATTTATTTTATTAGGGATACATCAAAAGAAACATAGTATACAGTAGTGATATACAAGCCATTTGTGAGGATTCCCACAGTATTTGGCAGCTGCCTTAATTTTTCATCAGCTTCTGTCAATTCAGCTTTTCTTTTATACAACAGGGAAACGTGCTCTCCTGTAAGATAGCAGACCCAAGGAATTTAATAACATCAAGGAAATACAAAAGGTTATCTTTAGTCATAGAAATGGAATTAATGATGCACGTGTAAAAAATATAATAGGTTTTCAGAAGTGTGGCTGTATTTTCTTTTCGTTTTTGTTTTTTGTTTTTTGTTTTGTACTTGGTCCTGTTCTTCCCACCTCACCCCTGTCCCGATTTTGTGGACAAATTAGGTACCTTTCCCTCCTGCTGTCTCTTCCCTTTATTCTCATCTGCTTAGCTATTCATTTTAAGATAGGCAGTGGGAAAAAACTATACTGCAATTTGGTTACCACAGCTGTAAGTGTGAGTGAGTAAATCAAGAATACAATGATAGCCAACTTGATTAGGAGTAGGATCCATAATTAACCAGGGTCCATCAAGACAGGGTGACAGCTACTGTTTTATGACTCGGTGTGATGATAACATATTCTCTTAGTATCTATTTACTTAGAGCCCCCTCATGAGCATCACTGTAGCAACTTACTTTCAGGTTTTCCAGACGATGCAATACTAATATTTATCCTAATACCAATAACGCTATATGAGATGACCTTCTATTTCTTCACACTTCACTTTGCAACATAAGCGTGAAGCTCTTTAGTGTCATTAATGCTTTAGTCTAAATGCTGTTTGTTGTTGTTTTTTGTGTTTTTGTATCAAATTCCTTGTTGAGAAACCAACTAAAATTTGTCTTCTTTCCTTCCTCCCTTCCTTCCTTTTTTCCTCCCTTCCCTCTCTCTTTGCTTCCTTCCTTCCTCCCTCCCTCCCTTCCTTCCTTCTTTTTCCCTCTCTTTACTAGTGGCCACTGGCTTTCCGGCTGGACAGACTCATTTAAAAACACGATTGGAAGAGATCAGATTGGCTGTGGAAGATGGAGCTACGGAAATTGATGTGGTAATTAACAGGACCTTGGTGCTGACAGGCCAGTGGGAAGGTATGTGCAAGTCCTTACCTAAGAGGGAGGCCTAGTTCTGTCCTAGTGAATGAAATGGAGACGATTGGAAAAGAGGCAGCATGTTTTGGAAGTCATTGTTCTAGATTACAAGTCACTGGATCAGAAGGCGAATTTCAGAGAAAACACGGCTGGTATTGCTCATCCTTGTTCCCCTCACAAATCCTAGACAGTTGCCCACCTATGTGAACTTTTTAGATCCCTTTGAGTGCTTAGGTGAGTGGTTATTTCTATGCAGTAGACTGTTAACTTTTATTCTGTCCTCCAGTATTTTATTACTCAATACATAAATCACTCTAGGCAAGTCATTTATGCAGAGTTTAATATGTGGAGGAAACTTCCCTTTTTTATGTTAATCTTTGTGGATTTTGTGGAGGTGGGATTAGTAGTAAGTCTGCGAAGTCTGCTTTATTCCTGCTATTCTTACACATAGTTCCTAGGGGTTATTATATTTACCTTTGAGATTCATAATTTACTATCGCACCAATTATGAAAAACATCACCCATTTCAATAACAAACTTTTTATAATTAAATATTAAAAAATAGATTTGACCTGTGCCTTAAATATATTTTGTATACTAGAGATGGTTGATAGCTAAAATAAGTACAATTTTCTATTTCAAAAGAATCATAAAAGTAGTTCAACTAAAAATTTTTTTAAAGCTTTTTTTTTTTTTAAGTTTATCTATCTTGAGAGAGACAGGGATAGCGCACAAGCAGGGGAAGGGCAGAAAGAGAAGAAGAGAGAGAGAATCCCAAGCGGGCTCTGCACTGTCGGTACTGAGCCCGACACGGGGCTCCAGCTTGTGAACCATGAGATCACGACCTGAACTGTAGTCAAGAGTCAGATCCTTAATCAACAAAGCTACCCAGACGTCCTGCAACTGACACCCTTTTTCAAAGTTTAAGTAAACAGTAGGATTATATTTAATGTATTTTTTCTTAACCTACTTATTGGACTTGCCAGTATCTCTTGGATATCTTTCTGTGAGTCTTTAAAAAAAAATTTTTTTTTTGATGTGTATTTATTTTTGGGAGGGAGACAAAATGCAAACAGGGGAGGGGAAGAGAGAGAAGGAGACACGGAATCTAAAACAGGCTCTAGGCTCTGAGCTGTCAGCACAGAGCCTGACATGGGGCTCGAACTCATGAACCGTGAGATCATGACCTGAGCCAAGTTGAACACTTAACTGACTGGGCCACCCAGGTACTCTTCTTTCTCTCCATCAGTCCATCTAACTTAACATCTATAAATCCTTTTTTTTTTTTAATGTTTATGTATTTGTGTGTGTGTGTGAGAAAGAGAGAGAGAGAGCATGAGCAGGGGAGGGGCAGAGAGAGAGAGACACACACAGAATCTGAAGCAGGCCCCAGGCTCTGAGCTGTTAGCACAGAGCCCGATGCGGGGTCCAAAATCTGCAAACTGTGAGATCACGACCTGAGCCAAAGTCGGGCGCTTAACCAACTGAGCCACCCAGGTGCCCCTAACATCTATAAATCCTAATTCCATTGTTTATTCATTAAGAATTGCTTTGGTTATGGAGTAGGCAAAGATTCAGTCAGTAGTTTAAATACGTCAGGATTTATTTTCTTGTACAAAGTCTAGAGGTAGGTATTTCAGGGGTGACCTATGCTACTTTTTTCTTCTACTTCCAAAGTGTCTGGCTTCTGCTCTCATGCTTAAGGGCACGCCATTCTCTAAGATGGCTCCTGAAGCTCCTGTCTTTCCACTCATTTCCTAGATAATAGCAAAGAAGGGCTGTCCTATCCTAAAAATCTCATACACCATTTTTGCTTACACCTCCGTGGCTCAAATTGAGTCAGTGGCCATCTTGGCTGCAAGTGAAGCTGGGAAAATGTAGTCTTTTAGCTTAGAATATTAACATTCCCAATAAGTTAGATGGTGTACATTTCTGTGCCCAGACGGAAAGGACTGAGGGAAGTTCTGGCAGAGAAGGACAGAAGGCAGAGAAGGACAGTTTAGCCATAGGGAGCTAAACGGGGTCTGACAGTAAAAAGCTTAACAGCAAAGGGCCAGGTGAAACAACAGTAACACAAATATTTAAATAAAAAGATACATGAAGTCAAAAGGCACAGTGCCATTAGCTGTGGGGCAGGTCATCTCAGAGATCTTAGCAGCACTGAGAGTATCACTGTGATGCAGTCACTGATACCACAGTTCTGAATGATCTAGAACAAATGTTAAAGCCATTCCTGTTGCCCTGTACTCCCAACTATACTTCATCAACATTTTTAATCCTTGCCAGGTTTAAATTCTTGACAGTTCACAAATGTCTTTTTGTGCTTTTGATTTTTGTTCCTTTTCCTATGGTTCATGTGAGCTTTGACCAATTGCAAACATTTTTTTTTAAGTTCTTTTTTTTTTTTTTTTTTTTTGAGAGAAAGTGCACATGCATGTGAACAGGAGAGCGGCAGAAAAATGGAGAGAGAATCCCAAGTAGGCTCTGTGCCGTTAGCATGGCGCCCAGTGCAGGGCATGATCTTATGAACTGTGGAGAGGTGAGATCATGACCTGAACCGAAATCAAGAGTCGGATGCTTAACCAACTAAGCCACCCAGGCTTTTAAATAGATGTCTCTTGTCCCTATATATTAATTCTTGTTTCCTTCTAGTCATAGATTTCAATTAAGATTTTGGGCCAGGGTAAGAGGAGAAAAATGAATAAACATAATATTTAAAACAAATTTGGAAATAAACTATATGATTTGGTTAGATAAAAAAAAACTGTATGTCCTATATCTTTTATTTAACAGTTGTAGACATAGAAGTATGGTTTCTATTATAACTTGTGCTCTTGTCTCTAGAATACTAATTGAGGAATAAAATATAATAGGAGATGAGTTTTGATGTAATTGTCCCTTAATGAACTAGGAATGGTTGTTTTTAGGAACTGATAATTTCCTAATAACAGGCATTCATGTAAAATATAATAACACATCTTTGTCCTAGACCATACTTTCCTATTAACTTTTTTATGGTGTTAATAACCTCTTGACCCAAAACAAATTGAAAAGGAACATTTAATACTGGAAATTTAATTCTAAATAGAAACCTGCAATGACTGAGGCCTTTTTTTCACTGCGGTATTTTGTCTTAATTTGCCTCAATTTGATTATGTACTGTATTTTTCAGTGTCATGCTTTGATATTAGCTGTTTACTAAAATATGAGCCTAGAATTGATTTCTTTTTCTTTTTAAATTTTTTTTAACGTTTATTTATTTTTGAGACAGAGAGAGACAGAGCATGAACGGGGGAGGGGCAGAGAGAGAGGGAGACACAGAATCGGAAGCAGGCTCCAGGCTCCGAGCCATCAGCCCAGAGCCCGATGCGGGGCTCGAACTCATGGACCGCGAGATCGTGACCTGAGTCGAAGTCGGACGTTTAACCGACTGAGCCACCCAGGCGCCCCTAGAGTTGATTTCTTGGAATTTGCTGATGGAAATGTCTGTGAGGCTATTATACGTTCAAACGTTCAAGTCTAGATTCCTCTCCTCTCTGTGCGCTGAGGTGTGTAGGACCCTGGTTAAAGCACAAAAGAGTCCCATTTTTAAACCTGGCCATTCAGACTGTATCCTAATCAGTGCTCATGGTCACAGGGTCCACAGTTTCGGGCATGAACTCAAAGAGACTGGAGGGGGGCCTGTATTCCTCTTCTTTAATTCTCTTTGGTGACAATTTAACGTTTCTTTCTCCTCAAGCTTCTAATTCTTCTGCCCATCTTGAGGCTCCTTCACTCTCAGCAGAAGACCTACCTGCTCCTTTCTAGAGAAAATAGAAACCAGTAGACAGGGTCTCCCTTGAGGTCCTTGCATCAGCTCTGCTTTCCTTTGTTCCTCCTTTTCCTTCCTCCTAAGTCCAGTCCCTCCTCTGTGCAGTGGCTCTCATATCCTCCCACATTTTCAGAGGCCTTACTCCATTTGTTGACCATTTTTTTCTCCTGTATCTTTCATCTGTCTCTACGATCTATTCCCATCAACACCTAAACATAATGTAAGCTTTTCTTATCCATTAAAAAAATGCTCACATGTCAACCTTCCCCCTCATCTCCAGCTAAGTCTACCTTTCTGTTCTTTCCCTCATGGCTACAATTCTTAAAAGAGTTATATTTACTTGTTTCCCTTGGATCTGTACTAATCAAGATGCCAATGTCCTCTTATTTTCCCATGCCCAGGGAATATTCTGCAGTTGTTTGTTTAGCTCTACTGTTCAGCATTTGACACAGTGCACAGTCCTTCTGGAAACACTCTTTTTGCCTGGCTTTGGTAATCCTAAATTCTTCAGGTTTTCCTTCAAGTTTCTGATGACTCCTGTGTCCTTGTGTCTTGTATGCAAGGTCCTCTCTCTCCTCCGTCATCCCTGAAGTGTTGGCGGTCTTCAGGTTAGGTCCCAACAAGCTCTCAAACTTCTCACACTTTGCACACTCCCCCTTGAAAACCTCCTGACCTCTCCGATTTCAGCCACATTCCCTATACTGAAGACCACAAAACCTCCCAAGTACTGGAACCTACATCTGCTTGACTCCAGAACTCATGCTCAGTTTCCCCACTAAACCATGCTGCTTTTCATGCGTCATTTTTATGTAAGTAGAACGGTTGAATCTTGATCAGATCAGAGAATCTAGCCATTTTAGAAAGAAATCCATTAAAAAGTATTTGATTTGAACACTTTCTCTTAAATACAGGTTAGTTTCCAAACTGTGGTGTTAGTGATTGGATTGTTCTGGAGCACAGTGATGCTCTCTGGCTGCTGAAAACCCTGGAGGTGATCCTCCCCACAGCTAACACTTCAGACCCCTGTGCCTTTTTTCTTCATATATCTTCTATTTAAAAAGTTTTGTTCTTGTTGTTTCGCCTGGCCCTTTTCTGGTAAGCTTTTTACTGTCAGATCCTGTTTTGCTCTTTATAGTACTCTGTCTTTCCCTGCCTGTACTTCCTTTAGTCCTTCCTGTCCGGGCATAGAAACGTACACCATCTCACTTATCCCTCAGGACAGTAGTTTTACTTGGATATAGGGTATATATGGTATGTTATGCTGGTTCTTAGAATTACCTGACAAAATGCTTTCAGATTACTTGCCCGAACTCCTCTCTTCCTGGAACCTAGAATATCCCTCCTGAGTATATGTACTATTGGGGTTGGGTGTTGGACTGAGGGGATAGGCTTCTTTACTGTGAAAATTGCCCCAGGTGATTTTGGTTCCACCCTCTCCCCTACCATCCCATAGTTGTAGAGAATCACTAACTTGAAACATCTATTTTTTTTTAAGTTTATTTTTCCTTATTTTGAGAGAAAGAGAGGCAGGGGGAGGGGCAGAGAGAAAGGGAGACAGAATCCCTGTGATTCTGTGCTGTGAATGCAGAGCCCGATGCAGGGTTTGAACTCACGAACTGTGAGATCATGACCTGAGCTGAAATCAAGAGTTAGACACTTAACTGACTGAACCACCCAGGCGCCCCACATCTATTTTTAAAAAAAATACTTCTTGTTCTTGGTTCCACATAGTTTGGGTGCAGGATGATTGAAGCATTGTTGAATTTATATATTGGTTAGTTAATACAAATAGTATTCCCTGGGTGTTTCTATTTAGTCTGGATCTGCAGTTGGCTATAATAGAAGGCTTAATGGATAAAGAGTTTCTTTCTCTGTCAAGATTAGCCAAAAAGTACATCTACCTCTTATGCTCTCGGGAAAAGGATGGCTTTCCTCTCCCTGGAATGTTGTGCTGGACTAGGAGACAGGCAGGGGCACCCAGCCAGCCAGCCAGCATATAAGCCAGTCATCACTGGAGGTGGTCAGACCCAGAGCTTACCCAGAACAAATATACCATGGAACAAGAAGGGAGGATAACTCTGGGAGACCAGGAAGGGTTGAGAGCAGAGTCTTTGCACTGGATAGACTGTGGTTGGAATCCTGGCACTACCATTAGTAGCTTTTGGCCACATTGCTTTTCTGTGTCTTCTGTTCCTTCTCTGTAAAGTAGGAATAATGGCATCTATTTCACAGGGTTGTAATGGGGATTAAATTAGATAATGAATGTAAATTGACCATCCATTGCCTGGCCCAGATGAATCAGTGCCTCCATGCCAGCTGCAGTTTCTTCTCTTTCCCTCTCCTCCTTTTGATGCTCATAGTATGTTGTCAAGGGAAGTAACCGTAATAGTACACGTATTGAGTAAATGAAGTAGAACTCTAAAAGACTTGGAGTTTAGTCTTTGTAATTTCGCTAATTTATACCTAGTCCTTGGGCAAACACTTCACTTCTCTCTGCCTCCACTTAAATAAGCTACCAATGAGGGGATAAAACTTAATGATTTCTACAGTCCTTTAGAGCTATAATGGCCTGTGATTTTATATTTGGCGTTTTCATTGTCTGGGAGTATTATTCCCTAGATAAGGACCTATAATACGGTATTTTTTCATGATGATATTAAAGTCGACATCGAAGTTGCATTTCTTAAACAGTTCTTTGAAGAAAGCATTCACCAGAAGGGGTTCATCATCTCATAAATCTTACTGAACAGGTTTTGAAAATTAAATGCATTCCATGCTCTGTAAATATAGAGGTGTTCATTTTTTACTTTTTTTATGACCTCTCTCTGCCGCATGTATTTACCTTAATATATTACCAGTGACATTGAAATGGTATCAGATTCTGCCTTGTTCAAGAATCTTCCAGTTCTCTGAGCTCAAGACCTACAGCTGACTTTCTATTCCATACTAGAGCACTGTCAGACATCGCCCCAAAGGTGGCTTCTTCTGTAACATTTTTCAGCATAGTGTGTTCAGTGTCGTACTTGGAAATGTTGTTTGTGTCCTGTATCTAGATCCCCCTTGTATCTTCTTCAGTTCGTCAGTCCTGATTTGTTCTCCTAAACCTGGTTTGTGGAGTACATATCTCAGGCCATCAAGAGTTTTGGGGGGAGAGAATGAAATATTGGGGCCAATGCCACAGTGTCTATCATTCTGTCTTATGAAGTGGATCCTGAACATCTTGAATCTTGGCAGCAATTTATTTTTCTTATTTGCTGATTTATACACAAGAAGGATGGTAGAAAGAACATCTCTTAAAAGAAATTGGAATTGTTCTTTGTTTTGTAGAGTTGTTAATCAGAATATCTTATGAGAAAAGCCATTTCTAAATCTATAGACACTGTTTGAGGAGGAATCACATAATCTATAGTCTGTGTTTTCTCTGTTTTGGGGGTTGTTTATAACAGAAAAATGCTGGAGATACTTATAGCAGCTGTATGCTTTTATGGTTTTTGTTTTTAGGCTATGATTCTTTGAAACTTCAAATAGTATTGACCAAAATGTGTGTGTTTTATCTCTTATAGGTTATTTTACTACCTGGCATTTTAGCTCATCTCTGTTTTAGTCTTACAAGATTAATTAGTTGCCTTGGTGGATGAAAACTGTTCTTGAACATTTTGTGACTTTTTTAATTTAAAAGGTTGCTGTACACTTTATATTAAGTGTTTTACTATACATATAATTATCTTAAGAGATATTTTCAGGCCATTCATGTGCAGTGTTGAACATCTTTTCTGGTACTCAAAAAATAATTGCTTAGATATAATTCGTTAACAATTATTTTTTAAGTGCCTTTGAGTAGCATGAAATATAAAAGGAAACTACTTTATGACTTTTAGATAGGAAGCATAGGCTTTAAACACTTGGGTTTTTACTTAAATCATAATTTCTATTCACAAAAGCTTTACTAACACAGTTTTCTTTGTCTATAGCAGTGCTTTCCCAGAAAACTTTATGGATTTCCAGGTGCCCCAAGATTAAGAATATACTTCCCTTATGGGTGGAAGCTGGAGAGAAACAAGATACTTTTGAATAGAGAAAAGTAAAATACTGTAGACGCAAGTTCCTGCTGACACAGGGAGGCAGAAGGGAGAGCCAGTTGTCAACCGTTTTTGGATGCTGCTTGAAACAGATGCAGTGTGACCCCCTCTGCTCCTTGGATCTACATTCTCATCACACAGGCCTTTCCCAGTGTGGCTAAGTTCTCTGACTCCTGTCAGTGAACACGCTCCATCAACACAGCCTCACTTGTTTTTCAGCTGGGAATGATGAGCAGAAGGTCAGGTTACGACCTCCATTTCTCCTCCTCAGTGTGGCAGTAGTGGGAGGGATGTGGGGGGACAGACAGGAGACAACTCCTCCGCTGGTTTTGCTACTATATTGATTACGCATCTACAATGTAATATATCCTGGGTTTCTAGTACACCCACTTTTGCTACTCCTGAAAACCTCATTATAAGTCAAAACATTTATTATCAGGTTTTTAATGTGACATCACTATGCCAGCCACTTCTCTGGTGTATGTGTTTTGTTATATTTTGCATTATTCTGACTAATTTGCAGTCGTGGTGTTTGAATTCCATTTTCATTTGTCAGTCATCTTTTATAATAGTCTTCCAGATTATTATTTTTCTGTTACATGCAAGAATTATTCTTTCTTTTTTTTTTTAAATGGAGAAGTTTTAGTTTCCATACTGTTTGAATTTTTTAACAGTGAACATGGATTACATGTGAGTAGGTGAGCAGAAAAAAAATTAATGAAAGCTCTAGGGAATAAGGTCACGATGTATGCAAAGATGTAACCATAAGGACGTTTACTGAAGTATTGTTCCTAATAGCAAAAAATCTGAAACCTTAAGTATCCAATAATAGAAAAATGATTGTATAAATTATTTATGACCATGTAGGGGAAGATTGTGTAGCCATTAAAAACTGTGCTACAAACCTATATTTATTAATATGGAAAGATGTCTATGATATTTCAAGGGGAAAAAGCAGGCAATATGTACCATATATAATCAAATATTTTTTGTTTAAAAAATAGAATAGTTGATAATCTTGAAAACCCTTCCATAAGAAAAAATATCTAGATGCTAAATAAATCACAATAGTATATGAAATATCTTTTTAACTTTTATTTTTGAGTAATTTTAAATTTACAGAAAAGTTGCAAAAATCGTACACAGAACTATTTACTCTTCACTGAGATTCCACAGTTATTAAATTTTGCCCCATTTGCCTTTTGTCTTCTCATTATCTTTGTGTGTATACATGTGTGTGTTTATTAAATTATATATGTGTAATTATTTCAATTTTTTGAGATTAAATTGCAGACCTATTGGTCCATTAGTCATGAATATTTCAGTGTATATTTTCTAAAAACAAGAACACTTGTACCAAGCCACAGTATACCATCAAAATCAGGAAATTAACACTGATAGCATACTACCATTAAATCCATAGACTTTGTTCAAATTTTGCAGATTGTCTCAAAAATGGTCTTAGTTTTGGGATCAATGGTTACATGTCTCTCTAGTCTTCTTCACTCTGGAACAGTCCTCAATCTTCCCTTGAGTGTGAAGAATAGGTGCCTGTTATTTTGCAAAATGTGCTTCAGTTGGGTTTGTTTGATGTTTTTCTCATGATTAGATTCAAGTTATATATTTTGGGGAGAAATACCACAGAAGTTTTGCTCAGTTCTTCTCAGTGCATTATGTCGGGAGTCCTAAGATGTGCATTTGTCCCATTATTGAGGATGTTAAGTTTTAATTGGCTAAGATGCTTTCTGGCAAGTTTCTCCATTATAAAATTAATAAGTATTTTGTGTTTTTTGTTAAAGTTTATGTATTTGAGAAAGAGAGAGAGAGAGAGAGAAGAGAGTGCATGCAAGCACAGGGAAGGGCAGAGAGCAAGGGAGAGAGAGGATCCCAAGCAGGCTCCATGCTGTCAGCGCAGAGGCTGATGCAGGGCTTGATCTCATGGACTATGAGCTCAAACCAAGAGTTGGACACTTAACTGACCGAGCCACCCAGGTGCCCCAGTATTTTGTGTTTTAACAAGTAATTAATACAGAAATGAATGGAGATATTTTGAGATTGTATTAATATCCTGTTCCTCATCTAACTTTATTCGGTAGTTTTAGCATTCATTCATAATTCTTCAGTTATTACTCTGATATTTGTCAAATGGTGGTTTTCTAATTCCATCATTTCTTCTATACTTACTAGTTAGCATTACCTTCTCCTCTCCTACTTTTTTTTTTTCCTTTCTGTTTATAAGAGCTCATGGAGTCCTATTGGACTCAATTGGTTATAATCCATTACTGTCATTATTTATTATTGATATTCAGATTATCCCAGATTTGGCCAGTAGGCGCTGTGTTAGATTGTTCTTCTGTCCTTTTGACATGTTCATATTATTCTTTGACATGTTCAAGAAGTTCCTTGAATTCTTATCATGGATATTTCAGGCTTATCTTTAACTTTTTTTCTGTGCTAGCCCTGGAATCGGCCATTTTTCCAAGGAGGTCTACTTTCTTTTAGTGAAGACTGATTTTTAGAAACCAAGATCTGGGTGCTAGGTGTGCTCACTGCTGTAAGGCTGTTGTTTCTAGGTCTTCTCAGTGGACAGATGTAGGAAATGCATGAATTTTCACATATACACAATGCGCACATATAAATACCGTGCATTTATATCTATTTGTCTGTCCATCTATCTATAATCTATCTGTATCAGAAACTATGGGTTCACACTGATGATTTCCTCACAAGCCAACATCAAATGGCTATTCTTGCCCACTCCCCTTTCTATATTTGTGTCCCTCTTTCTTGTCATGAGAAATCTTGTTCCCATTATCCTAAGTATATTTATTTAGTTGATCAATTTCCATGTGTGGAACAGTCTCTTGACCACATAGGCTGTCTCCCTCGTCTAGTACTGTGCACCCAGGGTGGTTGAGCTCACCAAGTCCTCCAGAATTCCCAGTCCTCACTGATGAGGATGTCCACCCCCCAACCCTGATCTGGCAGCATGTTAACCTGGAGTTTCTCAAGGCCCCAGTGATGTGCCAGTCTCAAGTTTCCCCCACCCTTCATGGTAGTGACCAAATGAGACTACTCTGCTCCCCATCTCTCTCTGGCCGAGAGCTCCCACAAAGTAGAGATCCAAATCCTCTTTCTAACCCAATAGCAAGAAGCTGTTGTAATTACAACAGTGTAACATTTTAGAGCAAATTAAAGTTTGTCTTCATTTTTATATCTGCTTATTATTAAAGGTGGAACCAAGAGAAAAATAATCTATTATCTTCATGATTATTTAAATAATTTTTTTTTACATTTATTTCTAGGATTTAAGATGTGTTTGAGCTCTCAAAGTAAAGATCTTCTATTCAATCTTGAGTAGAAACATGATGCTTGGAGAGGTTTCGTAACTTTCCCAAGTGACATGGCTAATCAGTGGGCAAGCAAGTGCGGAGAAGTCCGGATTCAGACACGTGAACTTCTCTACGACATAATGTCAGAATGTGCTGTTCTGATCTTAACCAGAAGGCTTATAGAGCAAGTTATAGGTCTTTTTAGCATATTAAATCGTACAGAATTAACTGTTTTATGTTTCTGAATTATCCTAGAACTTTTCAGTTTCCTCAACTTTGTTTTCCCTAGAAAAATGAAAATCAGCTTTTGGGTTTATAATGTTCATCTATAATGTTAGTAATTTGAAGTAAATGAGAGTTGACATCCCTTTAGGTTCTAGGTGTTGATTACTATATTGTGCTAAGTTCTTCAGTTCATGTCCTTGAGAACGTATTGTAAGGACAGCATGCATGTAGCTGCCTGTGTGTATGCATGTGGGGGGATAAAGGCAGCAAAGTGTGAGGAAATTTTAGGCAACTCATTCATCTCTCTACATTTCACTTTTTGTATATGAAATGTGAAGCTAACTACCAGCTACCCCACAGGGATGTTTAAATGATGTGTAGAAAACACTGAGCATTTTTGCAGGAAGATGCTTTGAAAACTTATGGGGTTTCTCATTTTTTTGAGTAGCTACTCCTCCTGAAGAGTTTTTTTTGGAAAGAGGATCTATTGAACTTGTTAATTCCACTGTGATTTCTTCCTCCACTGTGTATTCCACTAGCAATCATATAAATCCACATCCTGCTGTCCTTTCCCGCTAATGTGGAGGAAAATCCACCCATTAGGTTTTCCATTGTTTTGCTCATTTATACTGAAAGGTAAGTGACCGTTGAGTATGTTGAACGACATTATGATTTGGGATTGACAGTTACACCTCAGCCATCATGTTACTTTAAAGAAAAAATTTTTTTAAATGTTTATTTATTTTTGAGAGAGACGGAGCACAAGTGCGGGAGAGGCAGAGAGAGGGGGAGACACAGAATCCAAAGCAGGCTCCAGGCTCTGGGCTGTCAGCACAGAGCCCGACACGGGGCTCGAACCCATGAGCTGCAAGATCATGACCTGAGCCGAAGTTGGACACTTAACCAACTGAGCCACCCAGAGGCCCCTCCATCATGTTACTCTGATTTGCATATGTCATCTGTCACTGTGATGCCAAGGTGCTTAGAACACCTGGACACTAATAATGCTTATTTGTGGCTTCTGTCGTTTGTGTTGGAGTGAAGTGGTCTGTTTTTCTTATATGTTAAATTTTTAAATTCTATAATTACTAAGACAGTGCTTACTTTGTTTTGTTTTTCAAAGTTACTTTTGCATTTCTGGAAGTATGTAAGAAAAAATATGGAAATCTAGTATTGGATGATTAAACGCCTACTAATTGCCTTGTTCCATTCTAAACGTATATACTGTTTTATCTCATCATCACAAAAATATGGGAGCAAACTGAGGCTCCCTAAGTGATCAAGCTTAGGAAAATTGAATGATTCCTGTAAATTTACGTAACCAGCAAGTAATAGAACTCTTATCCCAGGAGTCTGGGAGCATGGGCTCCAAGTTAAAAAAAAATGTTCATGATGTAATAAACATTTCCCCACCAGCCTGCTTTCTAGGCCCCAAAGAGGTTGTGTTTATGTTCTTTAAGAAACCTAGATCATGGTGTCCTCTGCTTTTATAAGTTGCTATAAGTCTGAACCTGATAAGCACTCAGCAACGACTGCAACAGCACCACCACCAAAGCCAGCAACAGGGAAACAAGTAGCTGACAGTTTTTGAGCATTGATACATGTCCCAGACACCATCCTTAGCACTTTATACATATTAGTCTATTTGATACTTGAAATAACTCCATGAGGTGTGCATACCTCAATTATCCTCATTTTATAGAAAGGAAACTGAGAGTTTAAGAGTTAATCGCCCAAATCACACAACAAATTCGTGTTGAAGCTAGAATATGAACCCCAGGCAGTGTGGCACCAATGCTATTGTCCCACACCATACCAGACTTCTCAGTAAATACTTGTTATACTAGAATTACGAGTTGAAACTAATGAAACCAGTTCAGATTAGGTTAAACTGAAAAGGCATCTGTTAGGAGGACATGGAATAGCTCACTGAGTCAGTAAGAAGCCTGGGGAACCAGGCTTGGAAAACAGGCAGGTCCATGAAAGACTGGGGAGCAGAGAATACAGCTGGATGTGCCGGGGGAAGTGTGGTTACGGGGCCACTTCTGATGCTGCCGTCACTGGCCAGCACAGGTACCGTGCTGCTGGCATGGGGCCACGGGGCCACGGGGCCACGGGACTCTCGGATCTGCTGCCATTGAGGATGTCGCAGTAGTAATACTAATGAACATCTTGAATGCTCTGTCATCTTTGCGTAACTCAGTAAGATTCAGAGGCCCAGATAGAAGCATTTGCTTGTTCGGAGTCCAGGCCACATTTTCCAAAGGACAGGTCCAGGGTGCTTTTTGATTGAATTACTACTCTGGGCAGAATAGTAACAAGAAAAAAATGATAAGCAACTTCAGTAGTTGAACTCTAAAGATTAAGATACTTTCTCAGAAAAACTTGACCCTGTTATGTGGTGAGATAGGTCAGTTAAATGATTTGAGGAGTTGGTGGTTAAAGAATGAGAAGGCACTGGTTACTTATTTGTTTAAATCCAGTTATGTGCTGATGACTATTTTGGGTTCATTCTGTTTGGATCATGGATTACAGGGCATAATAACTTCCAGGTGGCTGATAATTGAGTCGTAAAGTACATGGTTTTTTTTTTTTTTTTTTTCTGATTAACTTTAACTGTAGGTAAAGAAATGGACTGGATATCA
This sequence comes from Panthera leo, assembly GCF_018350215.1. Classification (NCBI taxonomy): domain Eukaryota; kingdom Metazoa; phylum Chordata; class Mammalia; order Carnivora; family Felidae; genus Panthera; species Panthera leo. The sequence goes on from NC_056685.1 coordinate 49,109,125, forward strand.
AAAGGTAATACTCTTTAGAAAAAGGCTGATAGTTTTGTTCTTAAATATGATTGGGATCAATGTTTTAAGAATTTTGTTGTACAGATCAAACTTTACTTTAACAAATGTTGTAATAAAACATTTCAAGCCTTATCTGATGACTCACTGATTTTAAGCACTAATCCATATAACAAGATTTTGGTGCAGTACAAGGAGTTGGGTCAGGCCATGAATAAGATTTGGCTTTTATCACACAACACTTAATTAAAACTCATTTCACTAGGTTTCTGAGCTTAAGAATAATGGTTACACTTTTTGAGTGCTTGCAATCAGCCAGACAATGTGCAGAGTACTTTGTATATATCTTCCCTTTTAATCCTCATAATAACTCTATAATGTAAGTATTATTATTGACACTTCAAGGATGGAACTGAGGCTGAGAATTACTTGCCCAAGGTCACGCAAGAAGAGATGCAGTTGGGTTTTAAATCCACATTTGTCTGACTCGCCAGCCTGCTTTTGATGGCAACGCTGCACTGTGGAAGAAAAGTCATTAATTAAATCGCAAGTTAACTCTGGGGTACCATTCTTGAATTTTTAGATCAAGAGATTTCCTTGTCAGTAATTCTTAGAGAACAACTTCCTGTTTTCAGATTCAGTAACTCGGGAAATGTCATTCCATCCAAGATTCATTCCCTGAGTTAAAAGAATATAAATTGTTATTGCCACGTAGTCGTTGTTGTCTATGCCATTCTCACACATGTTGTCATATGGGATGTGTGGGTGAGATGATTTCTCACAATTTGGGTAGGATGGGCAGGGTGAGGTAGGCGGTGTGGCATCTCAGATCGTCTCTAATGCTCAAAACCACTGATTATTAGGGATTTGTGAAAGTATTTAGCCCTTTCTTGAAAAACCTTCTGTGGGTGCCATCTTTTGACGGGGACAAACTCTAACATTTACCAAGCATCCTGTAGTGGAATTTTTGCTTTTATTTGTGTTCACTTTTCACTTGGAGCTTCAAGTTCAGTTCAGATTTTCTAGGATCGGGAAGGCAAGTTTTCTTCATTGTGTTATAACTTGCACGATTTTGACTGAGTTTGGTGACTTGTGACCAATTTTTAGTGTTTTACATGCACTTTAGTAAACCAGTGAATTACGGAAGTCTCATCTCCACATTAAAAACCACTTCCCCTAACCCTAACCTTAGTACGAATTTTTCTTTCCTGCTCAGTGTAGTCCATGCGCTCGTAGAACTACTTCCTATGAAACACACACACGCAAAGGAACAAAAAAAGTGCTGGTGGTCCTGATCGTGTAGTAATAGCCCAAGTTCAAGGAATGAATGCAGCCAACGTGATACAGGATAAGAGCCAAAACCCACTGCTGTCATGACAGAAGATGATGTTAAATAATTTTTCAAAAATTTAATACTCATTATACTGATTTTGTTTACTAAAATTCTGTCAATTCTTTTTGAATATGAAATGTTCTCCCCCTTGATTTTCTTTTTGTTATGAGGATAGTTGTTTTTTTTTTTTTTACATGTATATTTTTCAAAAATCTGCTTTCAGGGTATCAAGTGGATCCCTCAAAAGCCAGATTTGGTACTGGGGTCAGGGGTTAATGGATTCAAGGCTGCACCTGGGAGCCCCTCTACAACTGGCTCTGTGCACATACATCCAGCATACCTGGCTAGGCTCAGTGCTTTTTAGTCAGATATATAGATACATGGCCTGGCAGCGAGTGGGGAAAGCTGTTATGTCTTCATTGTCATTAGCAGAGCTCTCAGAAAAGGCCTGCTTTATATTCTAACAGGAGAACTTATTATGTGTGAATGGAAGAATTAATAAGGACCTGAGGTTTCCTCAGTTTGCAGAGGGGTACACCCCCATATGTATGGTGGATAAATGTCTTTTTTTCTTGTAAGTAACCAACATATGGGAGAGGTAGAAATTATTTGTAATTTGCATGTCATTATAATGATAATTTAAAAAGCGGCATGGTTCTGGACCTAGGGCAGGGGCTTAGAAAGTTTCATGGTAGCAAACTAAGCATTTCTTGTAACAGGATGTGAATGGCAACAGAATGCTCTAGGCGATAATAAATTGGGGTGATTTTTAGAAAGTGACAAATGTTTTATGTTTCCTAAATCTGAGATGGGTTCTACCAGCTCCAAATGGCTGCCAAGTTATGTTATCACTTGCCTGCTTTGTAACTGCCTCAATTATTTCCTTCCCCAGCCCTGTATGATGAGATTCGTCAGTTTCGCAAGACCTGTGGGGAGGCTCATCTCAAAACCATCTTAGCAACAGGAGAACTTGGATCTCTTACTAATGTCTATAAAGCCAGTATGATAGCAATGATGGCAGGTAAGTGTTCTATATTCAAAGGATGATATATGTTGAATTGATGTTTTTAGGAGAAATAAGTAAGTGAAAAGATTTGGCTGTTAGCTAAAAAGTGCTAACTGCTTGGAAATTTTTGTGGGAAGGGTCAGATATTTTGTGAATACATGTACAGTGTGAAGTGGTCACAAACTTGGCTTTCTTCCACATTTTTTTGTGGCATTTCATCTCTGCACTATCCTTGGAAGGCAGTAGATGGCTCTCTTGTTAGTGAATTGCCTTCTTGTTATTCTTTGATTATTCATTCATCAACATATGTTAGACAGGAATTTCTTTAACTCTGACTTATTCCTCTCTGTGAATTTAAGTGTTTGATTTTTCCCAGAGATGTGCTTTTGTTTGCGTTAATTTTTCTTTTTAAATAGTGCAGTATCGTTGCTTTTTATACTTTCAAGCGCAGGTTGAACTTATTCTTCATCTCCGTGAACAGCAGGCCTGTCCATTCGTACATCCAAGCTTGAATCCTGGGAGTCCAGCTTGATTCCTTCTTTTCCTCATCTTCACGTAAACCAGTGGACAAGTCTTGAGAACTCTGCCTCTTCACCATGTCTAATACATCTTCACTCCATCCTGAGTTCTGCTGTCTTCAGCCATTGCCATCCCCCACATGGATCACTCCAGTCTCCTAAATACTTGCCCTTGTCTCCGTGTTTGTCCCCTTCCAATCTGTGTTCCACACTGTTGCCAGAATGATCTCTTAAAGATGTTAATTCAATTTTGGTATTGCCTGCTTAAAATCCTTCCGTGGCTTACGCTGTCTCCGAACCCTATCGGAGACAAAGAAAGATACTTGTGCACCTGTAGACTTGAGCTAATATTTGCCAGCAGGGCACCTGAGAATCCAGTGGGTTTAATGTAATCTTGCCACCAAATGATTCTTTTACAACATAAGACAATGTGAAGGTGTAGGGTATATGAGGAGAAGAGGTGATGGAGGGAGCAGCCTTCTCTTCAGCAAGATGTGAAGGAAATGTAGTTCACTTATACAAATGAGAAACAACACACACACCAGGCCTTCACTAGACACTGTGTTCTACACTGCCCCCCTCCACTCTCACATCACTTTCTGAGGGCCAGGGTCACCACCAGGGGCACCTGGCCTGCTCACTTGAAAAAAAAAATCCTTCAGTGGCTTCCCTTCATCTTCAAGGTAAAATATAAATTCCTTCAGGCTGCTTTTAAGAAAAGGTCCTTCTTAAGACCCTGCCTGTGCCTCTATAGTCTCCTCATTTTCCCTTCATAACATATTCTCCAGCTGTATGCAATTCCTTGTGCCCTGCAGATGGCACCATCCAGACCTTTCAAGTCTTTATACGTGCTGTGCCTCCTGCCCGGAATGCCTTTTGCCCAAGTAATTCCTTAACATCTTTGGATTCAGCAGAGGTGTCACTTTTTTTCAAGAGTGTTTCCCCTAATACTGCTTCCTCCCCTACTACTTGGTTCATTACCTCCTCTGTTTGCCCCCATAGCATTCCGTTGAAACCTCAGTCAGATGACATATCCTAATTGAGTACAGTATTGAATTTCTAAGTGCCTTACCAGTGGCTCCATGTTTGGGTGAAGATACGTGACTTCTCAGGTTTTCAATCTGGGCCTCTTTTGTAGTCACCCTCTAGATTTTTATACTCGGGTACTTTTTGAGTACTGTCAGACCTAGCATTGTTCCTTGGAACTCTACTGAAAATCAGCCAGCTAGGTGTTCGTGAAGCTGTTGCTCTGCTCATTGCCAGTCTTTTTGTATGACGTCTGCTCTGGTTGTCTCATTTAGAGCAAAATGAAAATCTAAGGATAAGGAGGATTGGAACACTTTATCTGTTATACTGGCATTTCAGAGGTCCACAATAAGAGATGAGTCACTGCAACCCTTATGATCCTGGATGAAGCCCCTTGGAGTCCTGGTCAGTGACTCATGCTCCCTGCCAAGACAATGGATTGCTAGCCTAGAATGCTGTGATCCAGGTCACAACAAAAGTGTATTCATTCATTCATTCCAACCCTACCCTACTCAGTGCTGCTCACGATGGGAACATGTCTGAAAGCTCCTCTTCTACTCTCCACCCTACCCATCCACAGAAAAAAGTGTGAGTAGGAACATGCTCTCACCTGTCTTTTCCTGTCTGCTTATATCCCTGCCCACATTGTTATTTATCTCTTTCATTTCTTCTTTTAATCGGTGTCTGTTGAGCACTTACTGTTGGTAATAAGACTTGTATTTGTGTTGTGCTTTACCAGATACTTTAAAATAATATTCCCTCATCTTCACATCAACCCTGTGGTAATGAAGAAACTTAAAAAGTAACTTGTTTTAGGTCACATATTATACATATTTTAGGTCATATATCTGTCTAACAGATAACATATAGTCATTATTTGAACCCAGGTCTTCTGGCTCCAGGGTTACTGCTTTATCAGCTGTAACACTGCTGTCTCTCAAGGTACCATTTAGGACCTTTGCAAGGTAATAGCAAGTGAAAACATCCAGCATACTTCCTGGCCCATAGTTTATGGTTCCTCTTGTCTTAAGAAGGTATATGATAGAAAGTATGTTTTGAAGAATTATTAAAAATTTTGGACTAAATTTACATTTATATCAGTTACAGCTCTACTTCTTTGGTATTTTTTATTTATTTTTTCCTTAAAAATCAACTTCATTGAGGTAAATTTATGCACGTTGAGTTCTTAAGTGTATGATATGATGACTTTTTACAATCTGTATTTTCCATCATCTCAGAAATATTCTTTGTGCCCCTTTGCTTTCAGATTCCAGCCTTTTTACCTTCTGTCCCAGCTGCTATCAGTGCTCTGATTTTATCATCATAGATTGGCTTTGCCAGTTTAAGAACATCATATAGTTCTACAGTATACACTCTTTTGTGCTTTTTATCCCTCCATCCCCAAGATAATAGCTGTGAGATCTATCTATGTTGTTCTGTGTGTAAGGAGTTTGCTTAGGGGTATTCCATTGTATAAATAAAGTGAGTTGCCAAATTTATTGACATCAAGTGTATAATATCCCTATGTCTATAGGGTCTGTAGTTATACCTCATTTTTTACTGCTGGTGTTGTCAATTTTGTTTTCTTTCCTGTTGTTCTTTTCCTTTTCTTTCTTTCTTTCTTTCTTTCTTTCTTTCTTTCTTTCTTTCTTTCTTTCTTTCTTTGATAGAAAAGAGTCTTGCTGGGGGTCTGCCAATTTTATTAATCTTTCAAAGAGCCACCTTTTTGCTTTGTTTTTTTTTTCATTGTCATTCAGTTAAAAATAATTCTAATTTCCCTTGTGATTTCTCTTGTTATTTAGAATGTTATTGGAGTGTTATCTAGAATAAATGTTTACAGTGGAGCACCTAAATACATTAAGCAAATATTAACGGACATAAAGAGAGAAATCAACAGAATGTTTAACCTCCAAGTATTCTATGCTTTTCTAGATATCTTACTGTTATTGACTTATAACTTAAAATTATGTTATGCTCTGAGAGAATCTGAAAGAATCTTTTGTCTTTTGAAATTAAAGAAATTTATAGGCCATTTTATGGTGTAGTTAAGCATATGCTTCAAGTGCACTTGAAAATAATGTCATATACATGACATTATATATTATATATAATATTGCAGGTATTAGTGGTAGTGTTCTGTAAATATCGAGTTGGTCAAGTTGGTTGATTGTATTTTTCAGGTCTGGTTTTGTTTTATTTTGTTTTGGTCTACTTGTTCTATTTATTACCAAGATAAGGGTGTTAAAGTCTCTAAATATGATTGTGGATTTGTCTACTTATCTCTTTAGTTTTGTCAGTTTTTTCTAAATGTATTTTGAAGCTTTGTTATTAAGCATATACACTTTTAAGATTGTTATGTTTAGGTTTTGAATTAGTGCATTTATTAAGGTATGTCCCTCTTATGTCCCTGCTACTAGTATGTCCCTGCTACTAGTCCTGTCTTATATATATTTATATATTTAAACTCTCTTTTATAGGCAGTCTTTTTTTTTAATCCATTTTGAGAATCTTTGCTTTTTAATTCGAGTGTTTTACTCATTTTCACTTCACATAATTTTTGACATGACAGGATTTAAGTCTGTCATCTTGCAATTAGTTTCCTATTTGTTCTGATCCATTTTTTTTCCTGCTACCTTTTGGGTTCATGAAATATTTGATAGCATTTCATCTTATTTTTTTCTATTGGCTTTTTACCTACAGCCTTTTTGTACTTTTCAAGTAGTTGCTCTAGCACTTACAAATATGCATCCCTTAATGACAGTTTACTTAAAATTGATATTCTACTTTATACTTCATGTAAGAACCTTAATAACAGTCCCATTTACACCCTCATTAGTCCTTTGAATTATTTTGGTGTTCTTCTTCATCCACCTATTTATAAATGCCTCCTTAAAATGATGCAATTTTTGTTTTAACAGTCCTTTGCTTTTAATTAAATCAAAAGAAAACTAACCAAACCAATCTTTTATATTTTCTCACACATATATCATTTCTGTCTTTATTCCTTCCTGTAAGTCGGCCAGTGACTAATTCTCTTAGGTTTTGTTCAGCTGAAAATGTCTTCATTTCACACTCAAGTTTCAAGGATCATTTGCTGAATATAGAGTTCTAGGTTACAGTTTTACTTTTATTTCAGTGCTTTAAACACGTCGTTCCATTTCTTGGAAGTCCATTTTTTCTTGTTTTCCTGTAATGTTTCATCTTACTCTGGCTACGGTCAATCAATATTTTCTCTTAATCTGTTTTTCACTGATTTGACCATGATGTGCCTAAATGTGGTCTTCTTTGTATTTATCATGTTTTTAGTTTGCTGAGCTTCTTGGATTTGTAGGTTGATGTTTTCCACCCGTTTTTGGACATTTTATAATTATTTTTCAAATATATTTTCTACCCATTTTGTCTCTTTCCTTTCTAGGACTCTAAGTACATGAGTGTTAGATTTTATCCCACAGGTTATTGAGGTCCTGTTAATTTTAATTTTAATTTTAATCTTTTTTCCTCCCTCTGTACTTTTGATTGGCTAATTTACATGGAACTTCAAGTTCATTGACCTTTATTTTGTATCTCAAATTTGCTTTTAAGCCCATCCAGTGAAATTTATGCTATTGTACATTTTTAGTTTTATAAATCCCATTTAATTCTTTTTTAGGATTTTCATTTCTCTGCTGATGTTCAACATTTTTTGACTCATTGGGGTCATGTTTTCCTATAAGTCCTTGTGAATATTTTTTTAACAGTTGATTACAAGTCTTTATCAGCTAATTTGTATGTCTGGATTATCTCAGGGTTTATATCTTGAACTGCCAGTTTTCCAGTGCCTGAAAATAGTTGCCTTTTATATTTTATTCCAAAATCTGGTAACATCTATTCTGTCGTGTTTGTAATTCTTCATGGCTTTTGTTTTCTCGTTAATTTAGCATGGAAATCTCAAAAGGAAAGGTATTTTATCATTTACATTCATAATAATTATCTTGTAATATGGATAGCCATTTAGATTATTGCAGAATTCTCTGGAGACTAGGCTACAGATATGTAACTGTGTAAGTCTGGTATCACATATCATTGTAAATAAAAAGTTAGTTAACCAAAGTGTTCACATTTTTGGTCAACTAAATGCTTAGTAGCCTACTTTTAGTTTAATTTTGCTTAGGAGTCTTTTAAATGTTTTAGAGGAAGGCACCATGGGTCATGGGAGTTAGAAGACCCGGACTCCTGTTCTTTATTTGCACAGTTTATAACCTTAAGTGAATAAATTAATCTGATTATTAATTCAAATTAAGTAGTGTGTATGGCTGCATTATAAAGTAAGTACTTTGCAGGTTATTAAAAAATACCAGCGTACCTTCTTATGCCATACTACCTCAGTCAGGAAGGAAATATAATGGCATTTTTTTCCCCCTAGACTATCACAAGGCATTCTTCAGACTACCCCTTTTTCAGAACCATTTGGCATAGCTGTAGGAGATATAATGTATTGAGCTGGATTCCATTCTGTACTGATCTTAAAGCTTATTAATATGTTTGTAGGATTGTTCAGTGACTGTTAGATAGGAACTTGTTTTGTCAACTTTGGCTCTGTCTTAAAAAAGAAAGGTGTGAAAATCTGATTAGTTGAGAATCACCATTAGATGTGGTCCAGTTAATTTTTTTATGCTACATTTCTCAGTTATGGCTATTTGTCATATTTCCTACTTCTTTTACTCTGGAAACTATAGCAGCCACCTTAGCTCTCAGATGTGATTCGTAATAAAATGCCATTTAACTAGGGATCGATTCCTCAGCAGCCACAATGATCCAGAACCAAACCAGGAACCAGGGGAAAAAGAAAGAAAACCTTTCAAAGAGATGAAATATATGTAATATAATCTACAATACAACAACAATAATAGATGATAACATTTCTTGAACATTTACTGTGTAACAGGTACTATTTTAAGTGCTTTATGTATATTTACATTTAACCTTCACACCAATTCTATGAGGTAGGTACTTTTCCATGGAAAAATGAAAACATCAGTTAAAAAGGATTTTTTGTGCTGATGCTGTGTGGTCATTATTGATATTTGGAAACATTCCAGATACTTCTGTCTTGGTTACATCATTTCCTCTGTCTGTTACAGCTTTCTCTCCTTCCCTTAGGTGTTTTTAAAGATTTAAATAAAATTTCCATACTTTGTCAAATCTCTCCATGATCCTCTAGGGGCAGAATTACTTAATTGTTCATACCATTGTGCTCCTAGGACAGTTGTAAATACTAGTAGCATTTGTCACACAGTATCATCATCACTTGTTTCACCTGTTGAGTTTTTTGCAAAACTATGAACCCCTCTGAGCCAGGGGCTGTATCGTACTTATTTATATTCCTCTGTGATTACTACCATTCCAGGCATCTAGGAGAGCCTAAAAAAATTTTTGAAATACACGAATGAATGGATGGGAAAGAAAGATAGAGGTAAAGAAAAGTAGGGGCACCTGGGTGGCTCAGTCAGTTAAGCGTCTGTCTGACTTCGGCTCAGGTCATGATCTCACAGCTCCTGGGTTCGAGCCCTACATTGGGCTCTGTGCTGACCGCTTAGAGCCTGGAGCCTGCTTCGGACTCTGTGTGTGTGTGTGTCTCTGTGTCTCTGCCCCTCCCAGGCTTGCTCTCTCTCTCTCAAAGATAAATAAATAAACATTAAAAAAAAAAAAAAAAAAGAAAGAAGGAAAAGGAAAAACATGCAAAATAGAAATTGAAAATTTAGGCTCCTCTTTCTACACGTGCCACGACCTTGTAGAGTTTGGACATGTTATTTTGAGCTCAAAATCTTGTTTTAATTGAACAAAAAGATAGATAATTTATACCTTTGACAAAGAGATTATGTATTTGAGTATTGTTCAGATGATCTAAGCAGTGGTATGACCTATAAAAGGTTTGTGAGGATTCTAAGGCAGCTCGAGGGCCAAGAAAGGACTAAAAAAAACTTCCTGCCTTGGCTTTTTGGTCAAAGAAAATGGATCTTCCTTTGACATTACTGGAAATGTGGTGAGAGAGATACAAATAAAGGAGGAGGAGAGGTAGGAGTAAACAATTTGAAGGGAATATAATCAGGAAAGAGAAACGAGAGCCATAGTTTTTCATCAAACAATCCAAGAACAAGTGATAGGAAGTAAGATAGAAAGGGAAACATGCTTGTAGAAAAGAGAAGTCTAAAGCAGGTCAATCTACTGCTAAGGGATTTCAGCCCTGAAAACGTACACATTAAGAATAATGCCAGAGTGTAGAAAAGTGGCTTTATCTTTCAGTAGCGGTGGACTGTTCACACACATGCAACAGCTAACAAGCCCCGCTCTGAAGTTATTCTAGACCTTATCTTTGGAAATAATGCAGGCATGATAAATAAGGTTGGAGTAGAAAAGCACTAAAGATGCAATCATAATGTCATCAGGTTTGAATTGCTGATGAAGATCTGTGGGAAGAGTACTAACACAAAAATATGGGGCTCGAGAAAAAGCAGACCGTGAAGGAATGCAAAATGAGTTTTGAACTTGGCTGGAATTTTGTAATGTATAGGAAATCAAAAACGAAAAAAGTAGGAACCAAGGGAGGGGATATTTGAAATTCAACCCAATAAGATCAGAGTAAATCAGAAACAATAAGGTGAAGCAGAGAAATAAAAGAAAATAGAAGGGAAGCCATTAAAAAAATAAAATGAAGGGGAGAAAATAGACAGTGGGAAACTTGTTATGACTGAAGGAAACCAAAGCCCTAAAAAAATGCTGTGATTAGTAGCAAAGTAACATATAAAACTTTTTAAAAACCGTTTTTAAAAATTTACATAAGAATCAAATAGAGTAAAGGGCAGTGTGGATTGAGCTTTCTAAAGACTGTCACAAGTCACACTGAGTCCTTCATCTTGGGCTGCAAATCTCTGTATACTCAAGGAGTATCGATCCAGATGGCACATCTAGACTCCTGTGGTGATCCAGCCTGGTTTTCTTGTTTGGGTTTTTTTTTTTTTAAATAAGATCTTGCCTTTCACAGGAAAAACATTTAATTTATGAAAGGTATGCTACAATTGAAAGTTAGTCACTGGGGAAGGCATAAGAATATAAACGTGTATTTGGTTAAGAGTTCATGGATTTAAAATATAAATTGATTTACAGTTCCTTAAAGTAGCCCTGAATATTAAACCACTTATAGGGTTAAAACCAATTAACTTGCCATCTCATTCAGGGAGCATATATTTTTAAAATTTCATTTCATTTCATTTCATTTCATTTTTTATTATTTTTTAATAAATTTTTTAATGTTTTCTTTTCTTTTTTTTTTTTTTTGAGAGAGAGACAGAGCTTGAGCAGGGGAGGGGCAGAGAGAGAGGAAGACACAGAATCCAAATCAGGGTCCAGGCTCTGAGCTGTCAGCACAGAGCCCAGTGTGGGGCTGGAACCCAGGAGCCCAGAGATCATGACCTGAGCCAAGGTCAGATGGGGGCGGAGGGGGGGGGGGAGGGAGAGAGAGGGAGGCAGAGAGTGGGGGAGGGGCCGAGAAAAAGGGAGAAGGAGAATCCCAAGTAGGCTCCACACTGTCAGCCACTTAACTGACGGAGCCACCCAGGTGCCCCCAGGGAGCAAATTTAAATGCAGCTCCCCTAGAGCAAAGCTTTCAGAAAGGTTACCCCCTCAAATCTACCCACCCACCCACCCACCCACCTTCAGTATTCATGCATCCCCTTTGCACTTTGTTGAGTGCAAAGTAGAGAGCTCAGCAGGAGGGAGAAACTGCCATGTTTTCTGACCTCCCAGAAGCTCGGGAACTTCTGATGGTCCATTTTGGTATACATGTATTGTTTTAAAGAAATGAAGAATACATTTAACCATGAAGTATTTCTTTGCCTCTTCATGGCTGGGCTTCTAGGGAAAAAAAGAAAAATCCTGTAAGCTTAGTTTTTTATGTGCTGTATAGTAGTCTGTGTAAAATTTTACTGTGTGAGATTTTTAAAAATGTAGCGCACCTTATTCCAAAATCCTATAACTGCCTTCTCCAGACCTAGCTTACCCAGAGAAAATTCCTGGGCACAGAAGCTAGTGCATAGTAAGTGCCTCAGAAGTGCTTGTTAATAGGTTCAGCTGTCAGGCATGGGGGCATCAATAGATGTTTGTAAGCAACATGTATAAAAACTCAGTGTTTAAATAAATCTATATTTTGCATTAAAACAAACATTAAGGGGCTTTTTTTTCGTGTCTTGGTGAAATTCTGGTACATGACATAGAGGCCTGTAGCTATTTGGCTCATGTCTCTGAGATTCTGTTACTCATTTGTCTACTCCCTACCACATTCACCTTTGTTATTTATTCTTTAATATCTGTGTCAGGTAGTGACTGATCTATTAGCAAACTCTTAAATGCTGGGCAATTGGAATCCTTGAATGGGTCTCTCAGCATATTGCACCAGGTAGGTACTTGATACACATTTTATTGAAGGAGCAAATGATTTAAAGATTAATAAATCATGTGAAGTTACTAGTTTACAGATTCTTTTTTTTTTTAATGTGTATTTATTTTTGAGAGAGAGAACAAGCATGGGAGGGACAGAGAGAGGGGGGGCACAGAGGATCCAAAGCAGGCTTTGTGCTGACAGCAGTGAGCCTGATGCAGGGCTTTAACTCATGAACTGTGAGATCATGACCGGAGCCAAAGTTGAATGCTCAACCGACTGAGCCACCCAGGCACCTCACTAGTTTACAGATTCTTTTCACAATTGTCTTAAGAGGGAACTAGGGAAGGTACCTTATCATCTTTCAGTGACTGAAAACCTAAAGCCCAGGAGTTAAGTGACTAGACCAAGGCCACACATTGAGGAAGTGGCAGAATTCTGGACTCTTGACTCTAGATTCCAGGTGTTACTGCACAATCCCGTTCTCAACCCTGCAATTGTTCTGTATGTAAGATACTATGTATAAGCCATGTTTAATCTTTGGGGGCAAGAGGTATGTCTAGAGTCCCTGAATGAGATTTATATGCTGAGCTACACTTTTTTATTGACAAGCAAAGGACAACAGAGAGGAAGTAAGGACAATAGAGAGGCACAGTATTTGGCGAAAAATTATAGGGGGTGGTGGACATGAAATAAACCTAAAAGAAATGAAAGAAAGCCCAGGAACCCATGCCCCATAGGCCCACAGTAAATCCTTGTTGGAGTGGAAAGGAAGGGTGCCAAGAACACCCTCCCCTCAGGCAGTTTGCAGTTTTTTCGTGTTTACCTGCTCTGCTGATGGTCCCATGATGATGCCCTGGGAACATTAATAGAGTCGTGATTTAATGACTTCTACTCGAGTTCTGCACTAAAGTTCTTGGTTATTTTCAGATTCCCCTACCTGGGTGTCGAGAGGACAGCTAGGGAGTGGCTGAGAAAGTGGACCTTTCTCTTATCCACCCGATGAAGAAGGAGGAGAGATGCCAAAGCTGGGGATAGTCTGGGAATGAGGGAGCGGAGGGCGTGACATTAAAGGGTATGGGATAATGGCAGTGGTATTGGAGCATAGGTGGGGGGATGTCCTAGCATAGGATGAGGGGCATTGAAAACATCCCGTGAAGAGTGATTGAAAGGAAAGTGGGCATCTTATTTAGGAAGATGCAATTACTGGGTTGTGATACTGTATTCAAATACTTATATATGTCCATACAAAAAGGATGGAAAAGGATAATTGTTCTCGATTATCCCAAGATAGGAGGATTGGGGCCAACTTTTAGAAGTTATGGAAGGATGGATTTTGACCTGGTGTAAGGCAGAGTTTTGTAACGCCCAGATTTTCCAGAACTTGGAGGGGCCACATCAGGAGGTAGGAGATGTTCAAAGCACAGAGGCTGGATGGCATTGTGATGAAACTACTGTTAACATATGTGATGCTCAGTGATGATTAGAGATGCTTGCTGTTTCAGAGTTCAGTATGATCCTGTGCAGAAGAGAAAAACATATTGTGTACACACACACACACACACACACACACACACACACACACACACAACTGTTACATGTGTGTGAGAAATTTCAGTGTAGATTACAATCCAGTATAGACAGGGCCCCAAATGCAAAAATGAAAGAGGAGTGTATTGGTTTCCTGGGTTTCCACTTCAAACTGGGTGGCTTAAAAAACAGAAATTTGTTATCATGATTCTGGAGGGTAGAAGTCTGAAATCAGGGTATCTGCAGGGCCATGCTCCCTTTGTAATCTGCTGGGTAGAATCCTTGCTTGCCTCTTGTAGCTTCTGGTGTTTGCTGGCAATCCTTGAGATGCATCGCTCCATTCTCCGCCTCCATCATCACATGGCCATGTGTATTTCTGTCTGTGTCTCTTCCTTTTTTATAAGGACACCACTCATTTAAAGGCCCCACCTTGCTCAACAAGACCTGATCTTTACTTAATGAATTATGTCTGCAATGACCCTATTTCCAAATAGGTCACTTTCTAAAGTACCAGAGGTTGGAATTTCATCATATTCTTTTAGGGGACAAGACTCGACCCATCACAAAGAGAAATAGGGTTCTTGTGCTGTGATTCTGATTCTGTTATTTCCTGTAAAGACCTGAAGAAGTTAGAAAAAAAATACTTTTGAGTCAAACCAGCAAACTTAAATTCAGGTACAAAAGATTGATTTTTCCCTCTAAGCAATGTTGGATGGTTTTGTGGATAGGGGAAATCTAGTAGATATTAAATATTTTTATCTGCAAAAAGCATTTGGTAAGGTTCTCAATGGGAGATTAATGGCTAAAATAAAGAATGAGGCATTAGGAGATAAATTTGCTTATGAGCAAGAGACAGAGACTAACAGTAGAAGGAAATACTTTTTAGATTGGAAAGGAGTGACATACAGCACAAGCCAGGAATCAGTTTTGGGACCTATGGGTTTTTCACTTTATTTTTATTGGACTTTGTAATAAAAATACAGATCTTCAAACAGTCCAAGACAGAGTGAGTAATACTACAAGCATCAGTAATCAAAAGTTATTCTCTATCATAAACTAAATGACTGATAATAAATACTGACACAAGACTACACAATGTACCATAATATTATAAAATGGAGCAAGCGATTCTCCTGCGTTCTGTTTTCTTCTGCATGGGTGAATATTTCTCTATTTGCTTTTTAAAAAGTATTTGCAGGTTTCTAGGTTTACTTTATAAGCCAAATAAATGGGAAAAATATTCTTTTTAAACTTGGGAAGATGTGCTGGCTGAGAGAAAAATCAGTTGAAGCAAGACAAAGGTTATATTGCCATCACTAGAATGAAGAAATTAGGGACCCTGTGTGTTAAATTGCTCAGCAAGCTATTCAGTAAAAAGACTTAAGGAGTGAGGGGGCGTTCTTGAAATCATCAGCTTATTCTGCAGTCATGACTTTAATGGAAGCATATACAAAAAAAAGTCATTGTTTAGAATGATGTAGCTATGTATCTGAGGCAGTGAAATATTATAGTATGGAACTTTTCTCCCTTCTGTTTTAAAAAATTTAACATAATGGCTCGAAACAATCCATAAAATTCAGTAATTGTATATATAAGTTGTGTCCTCTCCGGTTAAGTATGTGGGAAACGCACTTGTAAAACTGGAATTTTGCTTGCAACTCCTTTTGTCTAAGTCACAGAAAGGTCTTTACAAATTCATCTCTGTTTTTCCTTGATTTGTACATTGTCAGATAAGCTGAGAGGAATAGAGCAACTAAACATTTAAAAGTTAACTCATAAGAGTTGTAAGTGCTTTGAAAACTGGAAAGGATTATAAAGTATAAAGAAGCTTCATTAACTTCAAAGCTTTCATTTTACAGGTGAGAAAACCGAGACCCAGAAAGGTCAAATTCACAAGGAATTTATCCAGGGACAAATATCCTAAAGGCAAAATAGTCCTGAAGGAGGTTCTCAACCCAGTCTGTATGTTAGGATTTCCTGAAGGGCTTTTTAAATAAACCATTTAAAAGATCCTACCACCAGAGATCCTGATTTTAGTTGGTATTGAATGGAGCCAAAAGAATTAGTACTTTCTAAAACTTCCTTGAGTGTTCCTACTGTCTAGGCAGGAATGAGAACCTCTATCTGAAATCGGGGTTCCCCGATGTTAAGACGAGTTCTTTCTACTCGCCCTGGTAGTTTAGAAATTATTTAGAGAGAGAAATTCAAATTCTAGAGTGGGAATATCCTTGAGCATAGAGAGCCCACAATTAAATCTATTGTCCTAGCAGCTGGCTACTTTGCAGATTGCTTGTTTGGAACCCTATGCCTGCACTCCCATAGAAACAAGATTATAAGTGGTCAGCCCTGTATCAATAGTTCTATAGGTCCTAACTAAAACATGAAACAGTGGTTGTGGAAGGACATGAATTTATATATTTTTTTAAAGTTTATTTATTTATTTTGAGAGAGAGAGAGAGGGAGAGAGAATCCCAAGCAGGCTCTGCACTGCCAGCGCAGAGCCCAGTGCGGGTCCTGAACCGTGAGATCATGACTTGAGCTTAGATCAAGAGTTGGATGCTTAACTGACCGAGCCACTCAGGCGCCCCTGAATTTATGCTTTTAATTAAGACTCCAAGAACATTTTTATTCCTTTCACCACCTCGATAGTAGTCACATGGCTTCTCCTCCTTCCACCTTTAATGTATTAGGTGTAGGATTTGACTGGGGACTCCCCAATTCTAAGCTGTGCCAGAGAGTGGAAGGAGACCAAGGGCTGAGGGATGGTGAGGTCTGCAGGGAGGACTGAGCAAGCAGGGGAGAGGGACGGAGGCTAGTCAAGAAGAGAAGGGCTAAGGTTTTCTGCCGTCTTGGTGCCTGGGGACATTTCTTTCTCTTGAATTGGCCTATCCTGGAGATAAGTATTTGGTGAGCACAGTAATGTTTATCAGATGCTGTTCTGCACATGGGAGAATGATAAGAGAGAAAGGGGAGAGAAAAATTAGATATAACCCCATCCCTTCAAAACACTGACAGTATCTTTTAGTCTGATGAGGGAGTGAAAGGTAGGGTTTATGATTGCCTCATTGGGAACAGGTTGGGAGCCATAGGAACACTTCGGCCAAGCACTGCACAAGCTGAGCTAACCTCTGGAGAGTCATAGAAGGGTTTGCAAAGCAAGTGACATTGTGTAGGTGTTGCCAAGGGCAGATAGATGTAGAGGAAAGGCACTTCAGGCAGACAGCACATGCTTTTTTATACACAGACATGTGCAAGGCATGTCGTGGTGAGAAAGCTAGTATGGTTGGGATGAAGAGTTAATGGAGAAGTGGCAGGATAGGAGAGGATACAGTTGGTGAGTTGCTCAGGGCTTAATGTCATGCTAAAGAGTTGGGGTTTTCTGTTTGCAAGTAGGGTAAGTTTGACCCTTGGAAAGTTTCTAGCCTGAGAAATGAATGGTTGAGTAATTTATCCATCCAATTATTCATTCGGTAGGCTTTATTGAAGTCCCCTATGTGTCAGGTGACACATCCCTGTGACCAGGGATAAAGATCAGTAAGACACTCTTACTTTATTGAAGGCTTTATTGAAGTCCCCTATGTGTCAGGTGACACATCCCTGTGACCAGGGATAAAGATCAGTAAGACACTCTTACTCCAGACACTTTGTAGTAGTGGAGCAGTACTCAGATTTTCATTTTAGGAACATGGCCTTTGGGCCCTGTGTTTAGGCTGGAGACAGGGAACCCGTTAGGAAGCTGTTATAACCGTCTAGTTGATCATCACGTGGCACTGAATTGAGATAGTGCAGTGAGCATGAAGAGGGGTAGACGGCTGGGGAGAGACACTCGGGGCAGAATGAGTAGTGTTTTGCGAGTGCTTCTGTGCTGAGCAGGGGAGGGATAGAACAAAACAACTCTTAATGGTGTCGTTCTGCACCCTCACTGCAATAACTCATAATGGTGCCATTTCCCCGGGGTAGGGAGTTCAAGACGAGCAAGGCTCCCTTCCAGCCCAGGAACCAAGTCTCTGCTGCCCCTTAGAAGACCTCCACCTGTTCATTCCGTGGCTGGCTTACTACAGAATGTGCTAGAGTCTCACCACTTTTCGTCTACTTTTTTGTTCTTGTAACAAGGAAAAAAAATAGTGTTCTTAAGGAAATCTGATTAAGGTTATTATGGTGGTGAAAGAGAGAGAGAGAGAGAGAGTCTATTTTTCTATTTAGAACACATGAACAAGACAACGCATATAAAGCAAAATGGAGAGGAGGAAAAGGAAATCCATGCTTTTACTTGAATTATCGGGGTGATGCTTTGCTTTGCTAGTGGCCTAAGAATGAATGTTATAGGATGCATTTTGTAAAAAATTTATCATCAACTGGGGCGTCGAAAGTCAGTTTCCGATGCTACAAAGCTGCTAAATTGGGCAGGGACAGCAGAAGAGGCGCTGAATAGTCAATGAAATTGGAAAGAATTTAGATCACCCATGTCACACAAAGCCTGCAAAAGGCTGTTTGTAGAATGTTAGCTGCTATCACACTGGTTTGATATTAACATTCTAGTGAATAATTAAAATTTTCCTGTTTATTTTTTAATAAAAAGCAAAAGCATATAAATTACCTCAGAGTTTGTAGTGTTACCTATAGTTGCATTCACAGACGTTGAGGTTTCTGCCTAGGAGTATCGATTAGATCATTGAGGCAATTAAAAAGCAGATTTTCTTCGACCTTTCTTGGTGTTTGCATGTTATAGTATTCATTACTATAATGCCTTTCAAAAATTTAAAATAAAAAATCCTTGAAACAGCTGAGACATTTTCATTATAGATGGTATTCTCTAAATTGAGTAGTTATTAAATATATTCTTCTGCTGAAATTATTTTTGAAGTACGTTTCTCATTTTCATCTCCTATCCATAAGCACACACCCAGGCCTGGCTGATGCTATATTTTTTCCCACCTTGCTTTTTAACCAGATTCCCAAGAGGTGATTAGGTACTTCCTATAGTTGAATATAATTTTCACTTATACCCATCCCTTTCCATTAACTGTTTTCTTTAGTTGTTCCTTCAGGGGTAGACTGGAAAAGTTCAGGGTTTTAATTCAAGACAATTTGCTCCGAGAGAAGAGGGACTCCCATAGAGATGGGAAAGAGATTCATGCTAAGAAACAAAGAGAGGGAGACAGGTGCTTGTAAAGCCATAGTCTTGTGGTGTTGGTCTTGTGTGATGTATTTGTTGCTATTAAAGGTGTGCCATGGCTGAGTAATCTAGACATGTATGGGATCCCTGGACCTCATCAATTTCCAGAGGATCTGCCTGAGTTTGTGTCTATCACATGGTAGTCCCTGTGTTAGTAGAGTAGTAAGTGGGGAATGCAACTAGGAAGGCCAAGAAAAGAGTAAATGGTATTGGAGGAAGAATTTCCTAAGAGGGCGATATAATGAGTTGAGAGAACACTGAGGGTGACCACCCTGCCTCCTCCCCAGAGACAACCACAGCTGGGATATTGGAGAGGGAAGCATTTGGCAGCAAAGTTCTTGAGAGTTTGGGTGTTCTGGGAGCTTAGAAAGGAGATCCCAGTGTGGGCTTTTTGAACTAAACATCCCTTTCCTTAGTGCCTCAAATAGCTCCAATTAAATAAAGTTAGGTTGATTACGGGGCACATTAAACAACAAGGTTATAAACTCTAAACTGTTTGCTAGAGAAATTATAGATGTAGAAGGAAATACTAGGGGGGCACCTGGGTGGCTCAGTTGGTTAAGTGTCTGACTTCGGCTCAGGTCACGATCTCGCAGTTTGTGAGTTTGAGCCCCACGTCAGGCTCTGTGCTGACAGCTCAGAGCCTGGAGCCTGCTTCGGATTCTGTGTCTCCCTCTCTCTCTGCCCCTCGCCCTCTCATGCTCTGTCTCTCTTTCTCAAAAATAAATAAAAACATTAAAAAATTTTAGAAAAAAGAAAGAAATACTAGGTTATTTGCTAGAGGAATTATGGATGTAGAAAGAAATACTAGGTGGTACCTAGTGTTAATAACCTTGACATAAATGTGGCTCTTCTTCATGACCAGGGACTAGCAAGAATGTTGCCAGAGAACTTGGAAATGCCTCTGCTCCTCAGAGCTGCCCTCACCACCCACTCCCCCACAAACCTGGATACCGCCCTTCTCTGCCTCATCATCTAGAGATTGCTTGTCCAAATTACCCCATTGATAATTTGAAGGTCAGAGTGATTCATCCCCAACCTGGCAGATGATAGAGGTGTTGGGTTGTAGAGATGGACGGTCAGATGTAGGCTGGCCCTTCCTCTCTTTTCTTAGGGGAATTGCTATGCATAATGCTTAGGAAGGTTAGTAGAACTCAGGTTCAGTAAAGGTAAAACATGCTTTGGGGTGCTGGCCTGGGACTTACTATCAGGTGAAATATTGTTTATCTGGAGAAGTACATTTTGATTTCCAGGCAGCCATGAATTTATAAACTTTTGGAATGCAGTCCACTTCTAGGTTGGAGACTTGGGTATTAAACCGTTCAATTTAATAATTGAAGGTAGAAAAATATAACTGGTTTATTGCTGTAGTCAACTAGCAGTTTCATATATGTAGATCATTTAAATCTGAATCTAAAACCAAGTATTCAAAATATAAATACAGAGAAAAAATTAAAAGCACACATAATTCCCCCAGAGACGTTACATAAGGCAACACTAAACTAAAAGAGCTTTAACTGCTGACAACCTTGTTCCCTTACGAAACCGTGTTTCTTTTCTTTAATGTGTAAATCTAGAAGTCTCATGCCTCATGGAATCTTTAATAAAAAATAGCTTTTAAATGCCACAATTCTCAATTTTTGTTAATCAATTGGGGAAAAAAATGAAGCTAGTGAGGAAAGGGGAGGCTGTATTCTCTGACATAGGAAGAGAACTGGCCGTCTTCCTAAATTTTTATTAGTAATCGCTGTAATTTGTTAAATTGTATGCCCTCTTCATACAATGCCCTCTTTTTTTATTTATATAAATCCAAGTTAGTGACATAGTGTAATAATGATTTCAGGGGTAGAATTTAGTGATTTATCACTTACATATAACACCCAGTGCTCATCACAACAAATGCCTTCCTTAATGCCCTTTGCCCATTTAGCCCATCCCCTCACCCAACATCCCTCCAGCAACCCTCAGTTTGTTCTCTGTATTTAAGAGTCTCTTATGGTTTGCCTCCCTCTCTGTTTTTATTTTACTTCTCCTTCCCTTCCCCTATGTTCATCTGTTTTGTTTCTTAAATTCCACATATGAGTGAAATTGTGATATTTGTCTTTCTCTGACTGATTTTACCTTGCATTGTACTCTCTAGTTCCATCCATGTTGTTGCAATTGTGTGTCCCCTCTTAAGAATGAGGGCATTTGCAGATGTATTCTCTGTATAACGGCAACAAATGACTTAGTGGGACTTCAGTTCTTTGTTACAGTCTTTTTTTCAAAAATTAACCGGGATTATGTTAATGAAAAATGTTTTTTAAGAACTAAGGGAAATCCTACTATAAATTAAGATGGAGATACCGTGGGAGCTTTCAAAATCAAGATTTATAAAGATCATCTCTGTATGTGTGCATCTTAGTGCAAGGGGTTAGAAACCTTTTGATAATTTGACAATTTGAAATGAACCTATTTTAAGACTTGGTCTGTAAATAACTAGACTAAAGAAGAAACAGCAATGAGGATTTGATTTCATGTCCTATAAAGTTCAAATAAAATTTTGCTAAAATAAGGAGTTTTAGAAGTTAAAAGATTGTGTTCTTCCTTTTCATGCAGTCTGCTTCATAACACATTTTCATTAGGTAGCCAGTGTAATGAACTCAACAATACATGGCCTTGGATGATTTGGAATACTGGAAAAGTACAGCCAGAATTGAAAGGTTATTCTAAAGACCAGGTTGCCCCTAACCAGATGAATAAAGAAAGGTTGTGTATTTGGGGACAGTTTTTCAGCTAAAACAGTGATTTCAAATTGTGTTCCTTGGCACAGTGTGCCAATGAAAACCTTTCTTACAAAAGGGTCTCATGGCCACACAGCTTTGGGGATACCATGTAATAGATATCCCAGCAAGACATTCATAGCACACATGTGTTTAGAAAAGACCCTGTATGTTTACAAAAAGGAAAATTGTGTATTTTTGTTTAAGTCCATCACATCAAACATTTGAAAATATGGCAAAGTTTTCCTCATGTATCATTATTAATTTTGAACCAAAGAATACTCATTAGGTTCTGTCAAGTCCTGTAGACATAGAAGATTATGGTCTGTAGAAATATAAATTTTTTTTTTAATTTTTTTTAACATTTATTTATTTATTTTTGAGACAGAGAGAGAGCATGAACAGGGGAGGGTCAGAGAAAGAGGGAGACACAGAATCTGAAACAGGCTCCAGGCTCTGAGCTATCAGCACAGAGCCCGACGCGGGGCTTGAACCCACGGACCGCGAGATCATGACCTGAGCCGAAGTCGGATGCTTAACCGACTGAGCCACCCAGGCACCCCTAGAAATATAAATTTTTAAGCAGACAGTATTACAGTTAACACGTAGCTGTAGAAGCATAGGCATGCCATTGTAAGGGTCCAAGTACAGAACACCTCCCTTGCAGTCTCTGCAAAATTGCCCCCTTCCTGTTCCTGGGGCTAATGTATGAAATTCCATGATTAGATGCTTAGTCCTTAGTTTAAGCCTGTTAAAATTTAAATCTATGTGAAAGAAGTAATACATTTAGTAACTGTGTAACATTACTTGCACAAAACTAGTTGACAGGTGAAGAGAACTAGATATGGACTTTGTGAAAATATTTGATTAAAGAAAATTCATTGAATTGAAACCATAGGTTACAAACCCTTCCTCACCCTGTCCTCCCCTCCCTCCCAGTGAAGAGAAGTCAGGTCATTTGTCTAACCAAAATCAGAAACTCTTCCAAGAAAAGAGAAAATTTTCTCCCTGGGCTGAGAGCAGTGTTGCCAATCAAAATATTTTGTGTTAATATTTTGACTAAATAACTTAGAAAAGGAGAGTAGAAGAAATTTAATATAAATTTGCTCAGTTGAACTGACTGAATCTAGGACTAAAATCGGGTAATCAAAACCCAAATTTTACCAATTAGTGAGGAGCCCTAGTTTAGAATGTCCTGGAACTAAATTGCTCTCTCCAATCACTGTTCCTCTGAGGTTTCTCCTCAGCCACTCACATCTTTCCATCATACCCTCCTGGGAACTCCATTCTGTCATTGCCCCTTGATGGTATTTCCTAACTCTCCTTCCCCTCTCTAGCGCTTTGTACATGCTACTTAGCACATATGTCTGCCTCTCTCAAAATGGAGCCATTTCCAGTCAGGGAAGCTTATTAGTTATTGCTGAGCACACAGCAGCCAGCCACAAATACTTGAGTTGGGACAGAATAGGTCGAGGAAAGAGTCCCAGAGTCAGGAAGCATAAGCCCGTGCTGCCATCAAGGATTTCTCAAGATTCCTTCTTGAGTACTTGAGCCTTAAAAATATGGTTTTCTCCCTATGTTACTCTAAGACTTTCTCAGCAAGATAGCCTCATTTGGATCCTGAAGCATCAGATAACTGCTTTATTTTTAAAGATTTGTCAGGTTATTTTTAAAGCTCTTAGGGCAATGGCCAGCACCTGGTATGTGCTATGTAAGTGTTGATTAAAGGAATTAATTAAGTAAAAACCCGCTTGTTTATACAAGTAGGCAGCTGTGGAATCATTGAAGAGTTCATTTGTGTTCAACGTGGACATTATGTTTCACTAAAGCTTGACTAATACGGAATTCATTTGGATTGTGTAATTATTAAGTTCATACTATGACCACTGTGCTAGCTCACGTGGTCAATATCACGATGATGAATGAGATAGTCATGGCCCTCAAAGTGAGGGACTGGGCCGAGGAGTGAGGGGCAGACATGTGTAGAAATATCTCAACTTATTCTGGCCTTGTAGCTTCTTCGCTTAGCTTAAAAAAAAAAAGAAAGACTTGTGCCTTAGTTTCTTCCTCCATTTTCTACTACTGGTAGAGCTTCTTATATTTTCTGTTGGTAAAACAGTTCCTTCCTGTTTCTTCAATAACTTGTTCACACAGATTGGTGTATATAGATGCTTCATGCACTAGTCTCTCGGATGGTTGCTTCTCTAAGAAATCTCTGCTGTTCTGTGGCTTTTCACTTTCGGCTTTTCCTAGTAATTCCTAACAGCTTTCTTGAATCCCCCCTTTTTTATAATTAAAAAAATTTGTTTAGTGTTTATTTATTTTTAAGAGAGCGCAAAAGGGGGAGAGGGGCAAAGAACGAGGGAGAGAGAGAGAGACAGAGTGCAAGCAGGGGAAGGGCGGAGAGAGAGGGAGACACAGAATCCGAAGCAGGCTCCAGGCTCTGAGCTGTCAGCCCAGAGGCTGACGTGGGGCTCAAACTCACAAATGACAAGATCATGATCTGAGCCAAAGTCAGATGCTTAACTGACCAAGACACCCACGTGCCCCTCTTGAATCCCCTTTTACTTGCTATTTTTCCTTCCACATTTTATTCCACTGGATTCTGACTTCTGTCTGATTAACCAGTGTAGATGGAGTGGGAAGTTAGAGGCTTGGATGAGCATAGCTGGCAGTATATAGTACTGCAAAGCAGTACAAAGAGTCTCAGCCCTGCAAAGCAGAGTGTATGGGGATGTGATACTTTGTGTCATGGTTGTGGAGAGTGATGCCTCTGGGAAATTAACAGATATAGTGTACCATTGGATTTCTAGGTCAACAGAGCAAAACTAAATAGTCCAGAGGCTGCATCAGTTAGGATTCTGGATGGCGGCAAACAGCACTGAACTTGACAACAGTGACTTAAATAAATAAGGCATTATTTTTCTTACATAATGAGAAGTCTAGTTAGTTCATCATCAGTGTCAGGATTGATACCTGTTATTCTCTTGGCATTTCCCTCATGGTTGAAAAATGGCTGCCATAGCTCCAGTCATCATGTTATATTCAAAAAACAGAAAGAAAGCAGTGTTAATGCCACTCATATTATAATTTTTTTTAATTTTTACATTTATTTATTTTTGAGAAACAGAGTGAGACAAAGCATGAGCGGGGGAGGGGCAGAGAAAGAAGGAGACACAGAATCTGAAGCAGGCTCCAGGCTCTGAGCAAGTGGTCAGCACAGAGCCTGATGCGGGGCTCAAACCCACAAACTGTGAGACCATAACCTGAGCCAAAGTCGGAAGCTCAACTGACTGAGCCACCCAGGTGCCCCAATGCCACTTCATATTGGAGGGAACTGGGCCAGATAAGATTTTGAGAGGGAGAGAAAGAATAGAGAGTACAAAGTTGATACGGTAGAGGGTGTTTTTGCAAAACAGTAACTAGTCTTGGTTGGGAGGACAGGAGTATGGCCTGGGCTTAGAAAAGGCTGTGTCAAATTCTATTCATGACACTTACAAATTGTCATAGATGAGTGCCTCAATGTCTGCACCCTCTGTTTTTTTCATTTGTAATTGGAGATGATAAGAGAACCTGTCTTTAGGGGTATCTGGTGACTCAGTTACTTGAACATCCAACTCTTGATTTGGGCTCAGGTCATGATCTCAGGGTTATGAGATCGAGCCCTGCATCAGGCTTCATGCTGAACGTGGAGCCTGTTTAAGATTCTCCCTCTCTGTCTCTCTGTCTCTCTGTCACTCTGTCTCTCTCTCTCTCTCTCCCCCTCTGTCCCTCCCCCTGGTCTCTCTCTCTCTCTCTCTCCCTCTAAAATAAAAAAATAAAAGAGTACTGATCTTTAAGTTATCATGAAGATGGAATGAGTGTAGATGTATAAAGTGTTCTCTGGAACCAAGCACTTGGTGAGTTCTCAGAAAGGGGGGCCTATTCTGTTACCACTACCACTGGTAATTACTGTCATCAGCACCATCATCATCATAAGAGTTAGCTAGAGTCTGTGATACTTTAGAGTGAACAGCAGAAGAGAACAGTGGAATATTAGATTAGATGCAGATCCTGGCGAATGGATCCTAAAGTTTTATTCTTTAACCAGTTGGAGGTTTTGAGATGAAAAATGCCCTGATTAAACCTGTCTTATCTGCCCATTCCGTATTACAACACTTTTTAGCTCCTCATGCTTAAAAAATTTTAAATTTTTGTGCTCTTTAGTTTCCATGTATAGGATATAAAAAAAAAAAAAAAACTAGGCCAGGTCAACCCAGAAAATCTTCTTTATCAAGAGTAAATTTGTGATATTTATGACAGAAACACAAGTAAATGGATCTCCAACATAAGTTGACACTGTGAACTGTCTCTAACCCAGTTTTTTAAATGCCATTTTACCTTATAGGTTATCATTGTGAATCCCATTTCCTATTTTTGGTAATAAACTTAACAGCTGAATTTTTGTCTTCATGAGGTTTTACATTTTTGAGTTACCTATGTATTCACTTTGGATTTTGACATTTAATAGCTTCCTGAAATACCAGGGAGAAATTATATCTATGATATAACATGTACTTTAGAGGGAGGAAATAAATGCCACACTTAAAGCAATTATATAGGTAATATTAAAAACATTAAATATGTATCAAAAATTTTAAATGTAGGCTTAAAAGGAAGGTAGGTAAAGACCTAACTTATACATGTTAAGAAACTATTTATATTCTGTTTTCTGATGGGGGGGAAATCTCCTAAAAATGAATAGCCTTTTAATCAAACCTATTAGTTTTGTAATAGGAAGTTCTGCGAGAGACAGATAAAACCTCCGTATTAAGTGTGTAGTGTAAGCTATTTGTCTGAAATATACATCATTACTGTATGGTTATATGTTATTTCTATTTCTATTTACTTTTGGAAAAGGAACTCACAACCTTTCTGCTATGAGGGAAGTACAGGCATATATATTCATTGGCAAGGCAGTGCTTTAAAAAAAAAATGTGTGACATCCGGGGAGATCCTAGATGAGTTCTAGTTAATATTCAAAATGGATCCAGCTTGCAAGCATGTTGCATTAGTTCATGGCTTTTGCAGAGTCTAGCTCAGGACTGTTCTTTCTGCCTCGTTGACAAACCTCTTTTTCCTTCCTTTCTCCTTGCCTCAAGTGTTTTCAGGAATTGTGAATGATTCTAATATCCCAGTGATGCACACGACCTGGGAAAAGTTTGCGGTGACCCTCTCTGATTATAGACCCTTACCCATTGGTGAGATTTGCGGGGGCTCTAACACTTTCTCTTTTGCCAGTACATACCTCTTTTGTTGAGGAATCAAGGCCTCTGGTGGTGGCTGAATGAAAAGGGGGAATAAAGATAAAAATGAAGGCAGGACTGGTTGAAAAATAGAGACAGAATTTTAACGTGAAAACTGTGAACAGTAGGAGAGAGGGCAGCATTGTCTTTGTAAGTGGTTGGTAAGTGGTAAGTGCAGTAACCCAGATGGCCAGCCTGAGAGCTCCACACAGTAAATACTTTCTGTTCAGAGCCTTTCAAGGTGTGTCCATCTATAGATCTGCTAATGGGATGCATGTGATACGAGTCTCCAGGTACAGAGAAACAATCACCAAGAGATAAAACTCCCCACAGAAAAATTAACACAACTTCTTTTATGAAAGACAGGTCACTGTAAAAAGTAACTCTACATACTTATCATCAACTGTTGGAAAAAAAAAAAAGATTTATGATGACATTGAGGTATGATAATCTCAAATATGCTCTGCATTGTTTTTAAAAGCTTTGTGTTTAAAATTCATAGCACTTTCTAATCCTGATAAAGTAGACTAATTTTCTAGCTTGCTTTGTTCAGTAAAATGTATTTCTAAATCCATTTTAAGCAGCTATTTCTTCAATTTGAGTAATTTTCTCTCAAGTTAATAGATTCCACACAAGCATACCTGACTTTTAATGTTAATATATACTATATATTCCAAACTTGCTAGTGACAATAGAAAGCACAATCAAAATGAAATTCAGTTGTTTGAAGCATATCTAGCTTGTTATTTTGTTAAAATGCTTCTTCATTTTACTCTTCTTTGCCAAAGTATAGTGATACCAAATCACGTTTTACCCTGTATTGCAGTTCCATCTCCCCCTTCCCTCCCCGCAAATGTGAAGGAAAAAAGAGTATGTTAGATATGCTTGTGTCATTTTAAGATAAGATGACTTTAAAAGGACCATATCAACAGAGGACATTTGCTTAACATAGTAAATCCCTACATCAGTACGTTCGGCTGCAGGGGCTGGCTAAAAAGGAAAGCATTGTGATTTTGAGGTATTTGTCATCAGTAACTTGGTTTACAGATCGATGTTTTCACTTTATATTGACTCTAAAACACTTTACTATTTTATCCAAACCATCATACCTACACAATAACAATGCCTGTGGGTATTTCTGGTGTTTTTGTTTGATCATAGGGTGCTAGCCTCATCTCACGAATCTTATTTTTGTCTTCTCGGCAATGCCACAAGCTCTCTGAAAAACAGAGGGTAAGGTGATGGAGACAGATAAAGATTTTTTCTTTTTTAATTTAAGTAGCCAGACTAAGAGAAAGCAAATGTAACTTATATAGCTAAGTCAGTGTCACCTCTGATGGTACAGAGTCCTGTAGAGGAAAGCCTTGGCTTGTACACGCTGCTGTGTCTATAGATATACCACTGTACTGGCACATAGTAGGACTCGGTAGATAAATAGGATATTGAAGGGTTGGGAAAGAGAACGGCTGGGTCGATTTGAACACAGAGCTGTGAGCACAAGTCATAAATAGTCATGAGTCTGTAAGTGTAGTTTTAGAGTTAGTCCTGTGTTTGAAAACTGAAAGCAAGGTCAATCACAGACAGGATGAAGGGCCGGCCAGCTGGCCAGTTTCCTTGGGTGCTAATCCACAAGAAGCCTTGAAACCACTGAAAATGTTCCAGGCAGAGAAAATTGCATGTGCTAGCATTCCTGTACATTATGTGACCAGGATTGGGTATAAGACATTCCAGGGACATGCTCTTATGTTCTCCAAATGGATAGTGTACACTTTTTTTTTTTTATTAATTTTTTTTTTAACGTTTATTTATTTTTGAGACAGAGAGAGACAGAGCATGAACGGGGGAGGGGCAGAGAGAGAGGGAGACACAGAATCGGAAGCAGGCTCCAGGCTCCGAGCCATCAGCCCAGAGCCCGACGCGGGGCTCGAACTCGGGGACCGCGAGACCGTGACCTGAGCCGAAGTCGGACGCTTAACCGACTGAGCCACCCAGGCGCCCCAGTGTACACTTTTTAATAAAGGTGGGTTTAGTTAATTACAGAGCTTTTGTTTGGCTGAGGGAGGATTCAAATTTGGGGGCTGAGCTGAATTGCTTGGATGAGAGAGAATAGTTAAGTGCTGTCACCAGAAATCTTCTTGTTCTACCCCTATGCAGAAGTAAGCCTTTTTTTCCCCCCTAAATAAATGCAAACCAACATGTAAAGGATATTAGTATAAAAGGACATCAAATTGTAGCCTACTCAGAGTGATTACAGACTTTGGTGTCTCATTGAGGCTCTAGACCAGTGCTGTCTAATAGAGATGCATAATTTAAAAAAATTTTAATAGCTACATTAATAAAGTAAAAAAATAGGTGAAAGTAATTATAGAATATTGTGTTTAACCCAGTAAATCCACAATATCTCATTTCAATGTATAATCAATATAAAAATTAAGAAATATTTTACATTCCATTCCATTTTTGTATGCTAAAGCTTTGAAACCCTTTGTGCATTTTACTCTTCTAACACATTCCAGTTTGGATTAACCATTTTGCAATATTCAGTAGCCACATCGGTGAGTGAGTACTGTATGAGACAGTGCAACTACAGACTGTGCAAGGGCAGAGTCTCAGCATCCCCCACCTTGCCCCCACCAGGCATCATTGAACTCGTCCTGAAAGGTCCTTTCGTTAAAGTTCTCTCTCTCTTTGGCCAGCATGATACTCTCCGTGTTGATACCACTCTTCAAAAATATTTTTAAGGAATTGTAATGATGTGTTTGTTGAAGTATTCTCCTTTAAAAGTAATGCTTTAGATTGTTTAAGGCTTTTGAATATAAATGCTGTATTTTTTGGTTAACTTTACCTACGGGCTGAAGCATTATCAATGGATGCCATATTTATTTAGACTAATAACAGCTTACAGTTATATTGTAATCGTTGATGACAGTTAGGAGGCTTGGATTGTGGATGTCCTACTTGGCAGCTAATAGGAACCACTTACAGAGAGGACTAGGAATAGTGTTAAAATGTGTTCAAGAAAAGGGTAAGGGTACAGTTGATTATATATACTTGATTTGTCAATTAATTGATAATTTTATGTAGAGTTCGCTTTATTAGTTTTTTGCCTTCCCCCGTTTTCTCTCATGAACACATTGCCTTTTGTTTTTTATTTTAAGCTGAGATAAAATTTCCATAAGATAAACACCTTGAAAGTATACAGTTCAGGGATTTTTAGTATGTTCACAAAGTTTTGCAACCATCCCCACTATCTTAATTCCGAGAACCTTTGTTTTAGTTTCAGACCTTCTGGGGCTCACCTGTCCCAGCTCTCCTTCCCTGATACCCTTACTCAAAAGGGGGAGTGGGAAGAGGAGAGATGAGAACTCAGAAGTGTAGCATGATTTGGGGGAGCTCTTTTTTTTCTTTTTTATAAATGTTTATTTATTTATTTTGAGAAGGGAGGGGCAGGCAGAGAGGGAGACAGAGAGGGAAAGAGAATCTCAGGCGGGCTCTGTGTGAGCCTGACACCAGGCTTGATCCCTCAAATGTAAGATCATGACCTGAGCTGAAATCGGACACTCAACTGACTGAGCCCCCCAGGCACCCCATGGGGAGCTCCTGTCTGAACTGTTAACTCATGTAGATATTTATAGATATCCTCAGGAGCACTAATGCAATATTAAAAATTAGAGGAGGCATAGAGCTAGGTTTAGAAAACATTCTGTTGTGTCTCAGTTTGACTCTTAGTCCAAAATGCTGACAATATGGTCTCATAAACAGTTGAGTTAAATAATCCTTTTCTTTTTCCGAACTTGTAAAATAAAAAAACAAAACAATAAACAAAAACCATTTAGAGTTGTTTGAAAGATTAAACAATTTGAATTCACTCTAAAAGAGATGCTGTTTGCATTGATTGGAACGTCATCTGCAGCATTATTACAGTTATGAAACTCATTTCAAATAACCTAAGTTTTAGAAGTGAAAGGAAACTTCTTGTCATATTAGACATAACTCAGGGACTCTTGTTTGTGTCAAGCAGTTCTAACACACATCTTTGTATGGTTAACATAATGGTTTAGAAAATTCTCCCAGGGACATTACTGTCAATTACCAAGGATTATATAGTCAGAGTCCCCACCTTGTATTCCATTTGAATTATACTGTTCTGCATTATTTTAAATGGCCACATTTTTATTTTTATTGAGGAGAAGGCAACTGCGAAGAATGTGGTTATCATGAACTAATCTTACCCTTGGGGTATTTGAGATATTTCCTAACTCCGAGATTGTGATTGCTTTCTGATTGCCAGTCTGCTTGAACATGCCTTACTGCTTAATTACGATGTTCTGTTGCATTTCTCACGTGACGGACTAGACCAACTGAGGAGTATTTTCAGAGCTCACTATTTAGATCAAAGGAAAGAACTGAGAAAGCACGTGTTATTTATTTTTCTTTCCTTCTTCAGCTTTTCCTCTCTCTTTTAGGAAACACCCCCGACCCCCTTTTTCATAAAGTTAGCTATTATCCCTGGATCTTGTAAGGCTGTCTTTGTGGGTTTAATTGTCTCCAGACTGAGTATTAGCATCATATTGATACCTCCCCAGAGGCTTTCTGCTTCCATCTTTACTCTGGCCAGTTCTTAAGTCATAACACTGGATCTTGATATCTCACCCCAAATTATTTTCAAGCCTATGTTGATCAAAAGAATACAGTATCAAAGAATGTGTTTTAATTTGGGGCTTCATATTTTTGTACATTATATTTGTTTAAAAAAAAAAGTCCTATTGCAGATTGCAAGTATAAATTAGTGTCAGAATTACCAGAATTACCATACAAAACTCTCTTGCTAACTTTAAGGTAGTTTCTTAGAGAGCGATAGAAAACATGGTGCTAATGAATAATGTGCCCAGAAGCTCTTATTATAGGGTTGGCATGAATTCCACTTAATGACAAGCTTTCTCAAGCAGCAGTTGATTTTAAATCCTATTTTTCATTAACGAAGTATAAAATGTTAATAATACCTTCCATTGTGCTGTTCTTTTGTAACACAGGAGCATGTATCTTCTGTGTTCACCAAGACTGTCTTTAAGATCCTACTAGTAACTTCCTATCTCATAAATAAGATTTGTTCAGGAAATAAAAATGTATGTTTTCCCATTGTTAGCTATATGTTTTTCTAATAATCACATCTGAAGCTTATTATGCAGTAATAGCCTTAAGATATTATTTTTTTTAATGTACTACTGTGGTCTTAATACTAGTTTTTAATCTCTTCTTGTTTCTATGAAGTCTGAATGAGATTTTCAAAATTGAATAATAATTTGATCCGTTAATCTTTTGAAGCTAGTAATTTTATTTTCCTCTCTTTGCAGTCTCTGAGGTTCGCAAATGAATAGAGCTTCATTACTGCAGTCTGCATTTAATAACCATTATCCATTATCTTGTAATTAAGACTCCCTGTAACGAATCATGAGGACAATGCAAAAATACATAGTACATTTCTTTAATGAACTGGAAAATGTTCATCTTGTTCTATTTAGTAATGAGTTGCTGAATAGTCATTAAATCCACTGGAGAATAGAGCTAGATGGATTTTGAAGACTGTCTTGAGTTTGTGGTTAATCTATTAGAATTAAAATTTCATCTTCTATTTTTATCAACAGCTGATTAGAAGTCATTCTGTTTGACCAAATTGATTAGAAGACCATATACAAGGGCAGCTGTTATTTAATGAAAGTTTTTAATGAAACTGTACCATGGAGACTTGTAATTATAGGCCTTAGAAAAGCTTTGAGTTGCTTTAGACCACAAAAAAAAGTATTGTGCTAGAGATTTCAGATTAAGAAAATAAAAAAATACAATTGAATGTAATTCTATGAATTTATTATTAATGTTAATTTCAACTAACCACAGTTGAATTCTAGTCTATTTAATGTGTTGCTTTTGACTTTTCAGGCCTTTTATCTCCTAGTTTAGTCATTTCCTTGAAATTGTGGGCACTGATGGAGGAACATTTATATGGATAGCTATTTTAATTGTGAGATATTTTCTCATAAGGGTTTTCCCCCAAAGCTGAGCAGAGGTGAGCTTGGTTAATGTTGGATTTACATGAGCCCTGAGGAGAGTTTATGGTGCTCTGTGATGTGGATAATTTGAAATGTAGCATTTATTTCTCTATGGTAATTTTTTGTTTTAGCGGAGGGGCAAGGGAAGCAATATTAAAATAAGGAGTAAAACAAAAGTGTGTGCCCACTTAGTCCCACTGGAAAATCCATTGTTCTTTTGACAGTAGTAAAATACTAATGTACTTTCTGAAGTATTTTGTGTAATTAAAGCTAGGTCATAGTCCTGGATATAAAGAAATAGCTGTATGCCCGAACTGCGATTTTAATCTCTTGTGTGGTCTCTGACTCTCAGTTGTTGTCACGAGATCCCACACACCCCAGACTCTAAAAGTTACACGTTCTAAAACACACATCGACACCCCCTACCCCCAAATATCACTACTGCCATCTGTCACGCTTCCTGTCCCTCACAGAGTTTCCTTAGATGGATCCATTTATTATCGTTTAAGGATGTGTCTCATCCTTCTGTGCTTCCAGTGTTTCTTCTGATGGCTGTACTCTTTCTTCTGCCCTCTCGTCTTTACATTTTATGTCTTCTTCAAGGTTCATACCAAATTCTATCTGTTCCGTGAAGCCTTCATTTATCATTTTAGCTAAAGTGAATTTCTGCAGGCCTTTCCAATTTTTGTTGACCATAAGTTACTTGGCATGTACCTGAAACACCTTAAATACTATATATAATTTGTATCTTTATCTATACCTGATATCTAGACAATAAAGGCTTGTCTTGATATTTAAGAACTTCCTGACATGTAAAGAGCTTGGAAGTTGTCATTTCTGCTCTTGGAGGAGAAAAAAAAAAAAGATGAATACACTGAAAATCAGTGGCTTTTCCCAGACCTTGCAAAGAACTTAGGCCTCAGGGCAAACTCCCACTCTGATATATGGAGAGAGCGACTCCTGAGAGTCAACTAAGATCTGCTTACTTACCTGCAAGAGCCATAAACTGGCAAGAACACTTAAGTGGTAATTAAAAAAAATTTTTTTTAATGTTTATTTATTCTCGAGAGATAGAGACAGAGGATGACTTGGGGAGGGGCAGAAAGAGAGGGACACACAGAATCCGAAGCAGATGCCAGACCCTGAGCTGTCAGCACAGAGCCCAATGTGGGGCTCAAACTCCAGAACCATGAGATCATGACCTGGTCGAAGTCAGACGCTCAAACGACCGAGCCACCCAGGTCCTCTTTAAGTGGTAATTTTTTGACCACTTGTTAGAAGCTGCACAGGGTGCTGGCATATTTGTGGGTTTTACCTCATGGAACCCCAGGTTCTCACAGTGAAGAGCCAAGAAGTTTCTTCTCTTGGCTATCACAGGGTAAGGGGAAGATAATCTTTGCAAAATATACACAGAGCATTCTCCTTAACAAAGACCTGCTCTCCAGGACAAAAGAATTTGCTCGAGTTTTATCTCACCTGGGAGGGCATTTCCCTTTCACTCTTCCTGCCTCATCAAAGTAGGAGAGAAAAGCTAATACACATTTGTGAAGGGTACAATCTAGGCACATTGGTCCACTAAAAGTTTAACCATAGGATTATGAAATACTTGTTCTCCCCTATACATTATCACTACACCAACAGGGTTCCAGTAATTAGTGGATTGTAGATAACAGAGCTAAAAGACAGAGACTCTCTCTGAGGAGGAACACTTAGGAAACCCAAAGTAAACAGGATGGACCACAACAAGGATATGATGGCGCTTGAAGACTTTGGCACTGGTGATTACAGCAAACATAAAATACAGCTTGGTTCCTGATTAGATTAGCATAAAATCTGACACAAAAGGTCTGTTCCTAATGTCATACTGACTTTCAACAAAAAATTACAAGAGATGCTAAAACCCAAGAAAAAACACAGTCTCTAGAGACAAAACAAACATCAGAACCAGCTTCAGACATGATATAGATATTGAAATTATCAGAGATATTTAAGATAATTTTGACTAATATGTTAATAATTCTAATGGAGAAAATAGACAACATGAAAGGATAGTTAGTGTAAGCAGGGAGATAGAAACTCTAAGAAATATTCAAAAGGAAAAGCTAGAAATCAGAAACACTGGAACAGAAATGAAGACTGCATTGATGAGCTCATGAGAAGACTGGATACAATGAGTGACCATTGAATATAGATCCAAAGAAACCTCCTAAACTGAAGCATAAAGAGATAAAAGGATAAGAAAACAACAACAAACAAACAGAACAGAAAACAGTGGGGTCCTGGGTGGTTCAGTCAGTTAAGCATTTGACTCTTGGTTTTGGCTCAGGTCATGATATGTTTCATGAGTTCAAGCCCTGCATCCATCTTTGTGCTGGCAGTGGGGAGCCTACTTGGGATTCTCTCTCCCTCTCTCTTTGTCCCCCCACCACTTGTGTGCTCTCTCTCTCTCTCTCTCTCTCTCTCTCTCTCTCAAAAATGAATAAACTTTAAAAAAAGATTTAGAAAAACAATAAAAACTGAGGGACAATTTCTAACGTGTAATACATATATAATTGGGATACTAGAAGAAGAAAGAGAAAATGGAGCAGACAACATATTTGAATTAATGGCCAAGAATTTTCCAAAATTAATGACAGATATCAAACCACAGATCCAGGAAGCTCAGATAACACCTAAAAGGATAAATATGGGGGGAAAAAACCCCAAAAACTATACCTAAATATATCATATTCAAACCAAAGGAAACAAAGACAAATTGAAAATCTTGAAAAAGGCCAGAGAAAGAAAACACCTTACCTATAGAAGAAAAGGAAATAATTACAGTAGACTTCTCATTGGAAACCATGTCAGCAAGAAGTGAGTAGAATAAAGTACTTATAGAATGAACACTCATAGTGTTCGAAGAAAAAAAACCCAAGCAAGAAATCGATATCCAGTGAAATTATCCTTCAGAAGTGAAGGAGCTCAGACATGTATAACTGAGGGAATTCACTGCCAAGCAGGACTGCCCTATAAGAAATGCTGAAAGAAGTTCTTCAAGGAGACAGAAAATGATATATGTCAGAAATTCTGATCTATATATAAAAAAAGGAACATCAGAAGAGAATATATGAAAAATAAAATTACTTTTCTTTCTCAATTAATCTAAAAGATAACTGTTTAAAATAATAGTAAGAATGTACTGGGCATTTAATCCTGTATGGATGGGATAGAAAGGAGGAATTAGGAATACTTTGTTAAAAGATACCTCCCAGTATCTAGCGGTATGGTATTGAAGTAGCAGTATAGTATTGAAGATAGACTTAAATTTGTTAAAAATGTATATTGAAAACTCTAGGGCAACACTAAAAGAATGTATAATAGAAAGTATAATTGATATGCTGAGAGGAGATAAAATGGAACTATAGAAAATGTTCAATTAAAGCTAGAGAAGGCAGAAAAAGAGATGTAAAAATAAAGACAAAAGTAAGACAAAAAGCCCTATCTTGATGAATGTTTTATCTGAATTTTAGAATATGTAGTCTACTGTTGTTTTTTTTTAGTTTCCTATACATGTCAGTTTGATCATGATAATTGGTAACTGACTGATAAAGCTATTCGAGTGAAATACATCTTTGCTCATATTCTACTTGTTTGAGTTATCAATTACTGAAAGAGGGGTTTTGAAGTCTCCAGCTATAATAGTAGATTTGTCTGCTTCTCTCTTTAGTTCTTTCCAGATTATGCCTCATATATTTTGATGCTCTATTGTCAGGTGTATACATGTTTAGGATTGTTATGTTTCGTTGGAGAAATGGCCCCTTTATCATTCTGTAAAACCCTTTTTTTATCCCTGATAATGTTCCTTTTTCTTAAGTCTGCTTTGTCTGAAATTAATATAGGTTCTTCTGCTTTACTTTGATTAATGTTATATCTTCTTCCATCCCTTTATTTTTAACCTTCTGAATCTTCATATTTTTTTTAATGTTTATTTATTTTTGAGAGAGAGAGAGAGCCTACTTAAACAGGGCAGGGACAGAGAGAGAGAGAGAGAGAATCCCAAGAAGGCTTCATACTGTCAGCATGGAGCCCGACGAGGGGCTCGAACTCATAAACTGCAAGATTATGACCTGAGCTTAACCTACTGAGCCACCCAGGTGTCCCCTGATTCTTTATTTTTCAAGTGGATTTCTTATAAACAACATATAGAAGGGTCTTGTTTCATATCAATCTCTGATTTCAACTGGTGCATTTCGACCACTAACATTTAAAGTGATTATTGATTTAGTTGGATTGATACCTGCGAGGAGAAATAATCCCAAATAAGCCTGTATCTATCAAAGAAGTAATTTTAATTTTAATTTATTTTGTAAATATTATATATAATAGTAAATATGTAAGTATATATTTATATAAACTATGTTATAAGCTATGTCATAAAACTGTATTTTAATTCTAGAATATTATAAAATAATTTTATTATTTAATAATTTAATAAATTATTAGAGAAAAATTAAACCCTTCCAAAAAGGAAAGCACTGACTAAAGATGGTTTCACTGATGAATTCTACCAAACATTTAAGGAAGAAAGAATATCAATTCTGTACAATGTCTTCCAGAAAATAGAAGAAGAGAGAATGCTCACTTTGTGAGGCCATCATTACCCCAATACCAAAACCAGACAGAGACATTGCAAGAAAGGAAAACCATAAATCAGTATCACTCTTGAATATAATGCAAAAAAATAATCTTCAACAACATGTTAGTAAAATGAACTCAACAATGTATAGAAAGAATTATATGCCACGACACAGGGGGATTTACTCCAGATATGCAAGCCTGGTTCAGTGTAATGTAATTGACCATATCAATACACTAAAGAGGAAACATCATATGGTCATATCAATTATCACAGATAAGGCATATGACAGATTGTAACATCTGTTTATAATAAAAGCTCTCATCAAACTAGGAATAGTGGGGAATGTTCTTAGCTTGGTAAAGAAAATCTACAAACTTTAGCTAACACATGTATGAACAACTAGACACTATCCCCAAAGGTCTCCCTAAGAAGAAGGCAAGAGTGTTCTCCCTCACTATTCCTATTCAACACTGTACTGGAAAGCCCTACCTACTGCAAGAAGATAAGAGAAGGAAATTAGATAAATACAAATTGGGAGGTGTGGTAGGCTAATAATGGCTCCTAGAGGTCTAACCACATCTCCAGAATCTGACTATTACCTTTTTTGGGGAAAAACAAAAAAGCCTTTGCAGACATGATTAAGAGTCTGGAGATGAAGTGATTATTCAGGATTATCCAAGTGGGACCTAAATACCATCACAAATGTTATTATCAGAGAGAAGTAGAGGGTGATTAGGTTTATACCCAGAAAAGAAGGCCATGAGAAGACGGCGGCAGAGGTCAAAGTGATGCAACCAAGGAATGCTGGCAGCTAGAAGAAGCGGGGCGAGTTCGGGAACAGATTTGCCCTAGAGCCTCCACAAGGTGTTCAGCCCTGTGGACAACTTGATTTTGGACTTCTGCCATACAGAACTGCGAGAAAATAAATCTCTATTGTTTTAAGATACCAAGTTTGTTATAACTTGTGACGACAACCACAAGAAAAAATTTACAGGAAGAACGATATAAAGCTGTCTTTGTTTGCAGATGACATCATCATTTGTGGAGAAAATCCCCCCCAGGCTAACAAACTCTTGAAACTACTAAGTGAGTTTACCAAGGCTTCCTGGTACAAGGTTAATATAAAAAGTCTATTGCTTTCCTATCCACCAGCAGTGTGAACAGTTGGAATTTGAAACTCAAAAAAACTATCACTTGTAACAGCAATCCATAAATTGAATACTTAGGTATAATCTGACAAAAATATGTATGTAATCTATACGTGCACCTATTAGACTGGATAAAATTCAAAAACTGATGACACTAATTGCTCGTGAGGATATAGAGCATCAGGAACTCTCATTCACTGCTATTGGGAGTGCAAAATGATACAGCTACTTTGAAAAATAATTTGGCAGTTTCTCTCAAAGCAAAATGTGGTTTTACCATGTAATCTAGCAGTTGCCCTCTCTGTATTTGCCCAACTTATTTGAAAATTTATGTCTACACAAAATCCTGCATATGAGTGTTTGTAGCAGTTTTATTCATCATTGCCCAAAACTGAAGCAACCAAGATATCCTTTAATAAGTGAGTGGATGAATATAATTGTGGTACATGAATACAATGGAATATTATTTATCAATAAAAAGAAATGAACTATCAAGCCATGAAAAGACACCAGTGAATCTTAAATGCATATTGCTGGGGCACCTGGGTGGTTCAGTCAGTTGAGAGTCAGACTTGGCTCAGGTCGTGATGACACAGTTCGTGGGTTCAAGCCTCACATCAGGCTCTGTGCTGACAGCTCAGAGCCTGGAACCTGCTTTGGATTCTGTGTCTCCCTCTCTCTCTTCCCCTCCCTCACTCTCTCTGTCTCTGTCTCTGTCTCTCTCTCTCTCTCTCCCTCTCTCAAAAATAAATAAACATTAAAACATTTTATTAATGCATATTGCTAAGTGAAAAAGCCAGTCTGAAAGGTTGGATGATTCCAATACATGACATTCTGGAAAAGGCAAAACTGTTCCAATAGTTTATGATCAGTGGTTGCCAGTGCGTGTGGGGGAAGATGAAAATGTGAAGCAGAGTTGTGAATGTGTTGTGTGTGATACTGTAATGGTTGATGCATGACCCTGCACTTTTGTCAGAACCACTAGAAGCTTCACAAAATGTGACCCTTAATGTATACAGATAAAAATATATATATATAATTTAGGAGATTAGGGGATTCCAGGATAGAATGCTGGCTCTGAGCAAAGAATCTATGTTACACATGTATGAAACAGCCTTACTAAAGGAGGTGGGAAGAAAGGTGCTGACCCACATAACACTATAAATGAGGGTGGGCTGTAAGGCTAAAGGCAAATGAAACTGCACATTAGCACCGTGGAGTAGTTGATAAAGTTATTTCCCATGGTGTGGGTAACAATTCTGATAGTGCTCCACATGGATACTGGATGTGCGCAGTTAAATAAATGAATGACAGATGGTAGGTGCCAGGTTCCTCACTGTTGAAATGGCAGTTTCCAGAGGGGGAAGGGGCTAGAATGATCCATGTGGTGATGAGTCTTGAGTTGGAGACATCAGTATTATGCATATGTAGTGTAATATAGTTAAACATGGAATTATTAATAGATGTGTATATATAAGTGGGTTAGTATACACATGTATATTTCTTTGCTAGGCAGCTGAGAGAGCCAGAAACAAGCCCCTGCAGTAACAGTGAGTATGCCTAGCACCAAGATTTGGGGTGGGTTCTAATACCATTCTCTAATAAAAGTAACTAGGGCTTATTCTCAGACTGGGGCAGAAAACATAAAAGATGAGCTTGGAGCATTTGGCAATACCAGAGTAAGTGCTTAAAAAATAAAAATGCTCCATGGTGGAGGTGTGTCAAAGGTATATAGGAAGCAACTGAAAGAGCTCCCAGTGGCCAAAGGTAGAACCATTTGAGCAAGAAAATAATGAACTGGATTATAAACCCAAGTATAATATCTCCGAGTCTGTACTGCTAGAAATGATCATAAATATGTACATGGGAGCAGGCGAGTCTCCCATGCAAGTGTGGGATTCACATAAGGGCTTCTTTCCAAGGGGTACAGTATGGAAAGTAGAGAAAAGAGAGTGACTTTGCAGTGGACAAACGTGGCAAGTGTTTGTCCCAAGTGTCTCCCAAGTGTTTACAGTCGACATCAACAGTGGTAAATCATGTCAATGGTAGGTACGCTTGATGTGATACTGTGAGAATGGCACTTTACCTCTGTGGTCTTCCTCCCCAAAAACCCATCACCCCAGTTTAATCAAAATGAGAGATATGTCAGACAAGTCCCAAATGGGGACATTTTACAAAATACCTGACCAGTGCTCCTCAAAACTGTTAACAGTCATCAAAACAAGGCAAGTCCAAGAAGCTGTCACAGCCACGAGGAAACCATGGAGATATGACAGATGTACACATCATACTATCCTGGGTGCAATTGGATTCTAAGTAAAACTAAGGAAATCTAAATAAAATAGGGATTTGGGTTAATAGCAATATGTCTATATTGCTTCATTAATTGTAACAAATGTACCATATGGATAAAAGTTTTTAATAATAGGGGAAACTGGGTGTAGGGTTTATGGGGATTCTCTGTACTAGCTTTACAATGTTTCTGTAGATTTAGATCTGTTCTAAAATTTAAAATTCATTTAAAAATAAATAAAATAATGTATTCTTCTGAGTCACCTGTCCAGTTTTGTTACCTGAACTGGGATGAAACTCAAAACTGTCTTTCCTTTCCCATTAGTCAGTTAAAGGTAGGAAATATTGTAGATTGCTTTTTCTTGGTAGCTGTGGCCCTCTATTTACCGCTTGATCCATCCATCCATCCATCCATCCATCCTTCCATCCATCCATCCATCCCTCCATCCCTCCATGTATCCTTCCTTCCTTCCTTCCTTCCTTCCTTCCTTCCTTCCTTCCTTCCTTCCATCCATCCATCTATCCATCCATCCAAAATTCATTTATTGAGCCTTGCTTGTGTGTCATTCTCTGGGGATACAGAGTGCATAGAAAGATATAGCACCTGCCCTCAAATGTGCTTACCGTACAACCAAGAATGAGAGACAGACACTATGTGTAGGCCACTGTTACTACTCCTGGACTTTTGTTGCTATCATGATAGGTATTCTGCTCTGCTCCTCCCAAATATGTTAGGAGGAGAGTCTTCTCCCTTATCCTACCTCCAGACTCTTTCAAAGGAGTTTGGCTTTTTTGGTTAACTTTAAATTGTGTGATTTTTAAGTGACCATAGCTTTTTTTAGGCCTCCAAATGTGGCCTTGGACTTTTATCTTAATAATCTTTTAAGATGCTTGAAAGAATTTACATGATATCCAGTGTTGTACCCAAAAGCTTTCTAGTGAATCAGAAGACAATGTCACACTTTAGGAAATCACATCTTGGTCTTGGTCTCATTGTGAATTCTTTGGAGATGTTCCCCTCACCTCTTACATCTATTTTTTGGAGGCTTTAATCTCTTCTCCTTGGTTGTCTTTTTTCTGGGGTGGTAGTGACCACACGTTGGTTCTGTAGTCCTATTCATTTGTTCATTTATTAATCAACTCAGCTCATGCCTACCTAAGGGCCTTTCTTTACACTTGCTGTTTCCCTGCTTGTGATGTTCTTTTCAGTGATACCTTTCATTCAGTCTGTATTTGAATATCACTCCTGAGCGATGCCTTTATGATAACTTTATTTAAATATGGCTACCTCTCCCCAACTCCATCACTCTCTACCTCATTACATTGCTTTTTTCTTCATAGCACTTACCTCCACTGACATTTGTTCTATATTCATTTGTTTATTGTCTTTCTCCTCTAGAAAATCTGCTTACAAGGGTAGGAACTTTATTATTTTGTTTTGTGGTCTGTCTTCCGCATCTAGAACAGAGTCTGGCACATAGTAAGTGCTTAGTGGATATTCGTTAGATAAATGCATGCATGACAGATATATCTCCATTTCTTCCAGTGGGTCTATAGACCCACAGGAAAAAAAAAGGCTTCTGATGACCGCTTTCATAAATCAGAATTTCTATCACATTTTTACACATTGAAACCCTACCTAAGTCTTTGATTCATTTATATTTGTATAATGCTTGAGAGTTTTCAAAGCGCTTTCATATAGATTGTCTCTTTTAATTCCTTGTATAACGAACACTGTGAAGCAAGTAAGAATTTTCAGGCGTATTTTATAGGCAAGATGGTTCAGGAGGTAAAACCAGGTCTTCTGACTTCTAGCCTATCAAGTAATTACCCAGGATTTATGTTTCATTTCCACCTGCACCTAGAATGTATGCTTTTGAGGGCAAGGGCTTGAATTATTTGTTGTTATATTTTCCACTGTGCCGCACACACAGTGTGTTTACAAAGGTGTGTCAATTTGAACCTTCCCATCCACAGAATAGTTGTGGAAGTATCTTTCCATTTGAAACTAAAGGGGAAAGTTTTAGCCATTTCTTTCCAACATTTCCATTGACCACTTCTTTGATGCACCTTGGGAGAATCCCAGACATTAGCCTTACCTGTGGTCCCACAGACTCAGTGGGCTAGAGCCATGAATTTGCACAGGAATCCCCTAGGAACCTTGTTTATATTCAGATTCTGATTCAGTTGATCTAGTGTAGGACCTGAGAGTCTGCATTTTTAGCAAGCACCCCCATGGTACCCATGCTGCTGG
This sequence comes from Panthera leo, assembly GCF_018350215.1. Classification (NCBI taxonomy): domain Eukaryota; kingdom Metazoa; phylum Chordata; class Mammalia; order Carnivora; family Felidae; genus Panthera; species Panthera leo. Next base: position 49,152,533 of record NC_056685.1, read on the forward strand.
TCTGTGGGCATGTTGAGTATTTCAAGGTTAGATAACCACATTAAAGATGGAATCCCTATTTGGCTACCTGACTTTGTGACCCTAGGTAAGTTTCTTGGAGACACTATAATATTGGTTAAGCTGTGTTTTTTTGGTTAGAATTCTACCCCGTCCCCTTACTAACTGTGTGACCCCAAGCAGGTTATTTAACATTTCGTCTTCTTTTTTTAAAAAAAAATTGTTTTTCAACTTTTTATTTTTTGAGAGACAGAGACAGAGTGCGAGAAGGGATGGGGCAGGGAGGGAGGGAGACACAGAATCTGAAGCAGGCTCTAGGTTCTGAGCTGTCAACACAGAGCCCGACATGGGGCTTGAATTCATGAACCTTAAGATCTTGACCTGAGCCGAAGTCAGACACTCAACCAACTAAGCCACCCAGGAGCCCCATTTTAACCTTTCTGTATCTCAATTTTGTCCTTTAAAATGGGGATCATATTAGTACTTAACTTATGCAGGTGTTGTGAGGAATGACTGAGTTATTACTTGTAAAGCACCTAGAATAAAGAATAGTGCATAACACACAGTGAATCTTAACTGTTATTATCATTTCTTTGTCTCCTGGGCTATTCTGTTAAACTACATCAATAGGTTTAGGATGCATTTGAGAGACAGAAAGTTGTTTAAAGTATTTGTAGGTTATGAAATAGTTGATGTCTTTCGTGAAATTCCTAATCTCGTTGGAAGATACACAGCTTTCATTACTGAACAGCGCGGTACAAATAAGCTAGTGGTGATTCTTCTTGCGTGGTCAGAGCCGTACTGAGTACTTTCTGTCGAGCATAAGAAAATGAGGGGAAAATGAGTGGGCACTGCAGTTTTGTAGTAAAGTGTTGTGATAAATGATATTAAGCACAGGGCATAAAATTGTTTTTATTCATCTTAGTTATGCATTAAATAAACCAACTTGATTTTAATTGATGATATGGAAAGATGGAGGCAAGGGCCCTAGGAATCAGAATCCATTCGGTACTTAATTCCATGCATCTTCTAGTAAGGGGGGGGAGGGGTGGAAAGTATGGATAGAATTATTTTAAAGAGGGATTTTCTTCTTAATTTTTCAGATAGCTAATGAAAAATAAAGTTGTGTTCCTCAGGAAAAAAATGTACACAACTCATTTCTTCCGCTGACTAAGATGTGTAAAAAATAAAATTTTAATTAACATAGAGGGTTTTTTTTCCTTTTGTTTTAGGATCAGATTTTATTAAGACCTCTACTGGAAAAGAAACAGTAAATGCCACTTTCCCGGTAGCTATAGTAATGCTACGGGCCATTAGAGATTTCTTCTGGAAAACTGGAAACAAGGTATATTATTGCCAGCAAATCTTTCTTCGGAGTAAAGATAATGTTATTTATAATACTAGTTACAGCCACAAAAACTGTCTTTATATGCAGAAGGTGTGAATGAGTTACCTTTATTAAGATAAATGTTTAATTTACCTTTCATTACAAAAGAACACATTCATGGAGAAAAATGTGCGATTAGCAGAAAGTGAGTGTGAGTGTGGGAGTAAGTATGTGTGATCAAGATGTAAACTCACTTTATGTCCTTTTATTAACTGAAGACAATTTTATCACTGACAAGAGATTCCTAAATGGGTTCTTTAACGAACTAATTCTGCTGCAACACAGAGGCTTTCTGGTAAGGCGTTGGCCAGCGAAAACAGGTTAATGCAGAAATTAAACTTCCTTGAGGAATGGAAAGAATTGCAGAGTAACATTTATTGAATGATAAGCTGTGGTGGTGATATGAAAAGTATGCAATATAATGGGAAATAATCTTTTCCTGTCATTATTGAAGGACACACATAAATTGGTTTTTCTGTTGGGAAACCCCCGGTCCAGAAAAACTTATTACTTTTAATAATATGAGGTGAAGAGAAAATTCTCGAGGAGATGAACTTATTAAACAAAATAATGAAATGCTGTGAAACAGCAGGGAAAAGGTAGCTAGACGTTATATAGCTCTTGAATTAAATATCCATTTTTGCGTTTTATGGCAGTTGGATGTGCTCTTTGGAAGACTGTTAAGCTGAGGAGGGTATGTGCTAGCTTTTGTCAGCTTTTCGAAAAATAATACATATTTTTTTGAAACATAGGAAGTTAAAAAGAAAAATGCGTATGAGGTGTTTTTTTAAAATGAGTTTGGATTTTCCTTTTAGCTTCAAGTTGCTTGTTTAGCTGCAAATTATCTCAAAGGATTTTTTTTTTTTTTATATCACTGGAGAGAAAGGTTGTTTTGTTTTATTTTGTTTTGTTTTGTAATGAGACTGTCCCTTCCTCAGAAGACATCTTTAAAAGCTGATCTCTGGATTACTGCTGAATGGAAACCCCCCCAAAAAAGACCTTTAATCCTGTGCCAACTGGATGTGATGACTGTATATGTCACTGTACCTTCAGTTCATTTTGGAACTGGAGCCCCTTTTCAGAATGTTCTGGGTTTCAGAGGAAATGAACTTCTTCCAGAATTTTCTCCTTCAGAATAACTTCATATCTTAAAAAAGTACAAATAAGAATGCTGTCTACTGTGACCTTACTTATGATAGTTGACTCAATTTGAGTAACCTCTACTTGGTAGCCTTTCTGCATTGATCCAAATTAAAAAAAAAAAAAAAATGTTTAGCTCTAAAAAAGAGAATTCTCTCTTTGGCCCTCCCACCTGAGACCACTACTATTCATTTAGACCAGTAGTTCCTATTTTGTGCCAAAGTACAACAAAATAAGATGTTCGATGCCTGGGCCCTCATCCCTAGAACTTCTAGATCAGGAGTAATCCTCAGGCATCTGTGTGTCTCATAAACTCCAGAGTCAGGATTAAAACTCACCATTAGAGACCCAATCCTGTTGTGTTCTCAATAAACATTGATTGAGTGGTTAACTATGTGCCATGTTAACCTGTGTTAACAGGGATACAAAATGAACAAGTCCCTTCCCAGGAGATCTCTTAGACAACAAGCAAAGAATTTCAGTAGAAGTTTTAAGTGCTCAATATCCTAGGTCAGTGTACAGTAGAAGGGACACTTCACTGTCTTCCAGTACTTTTCTTTTACTTGTATTGACCCTTTCCTCAGCTAACAAACAAAGTTCACCCCAGTTTTATCAACAGTGGACCGATACAAGTCAAATCATAGTCATTATAATCACGTTTGATTTCACACGGTGAGGATCTGTGTCTCGGTCTACAAATCAGGTGCATCCTTTCAGGTTGTTGACAAGTTGCCTGGGCAGCCGTTAGACTGTAAACTTTCTACATCATTGATTTAAGGGGAGTTTTAAAATGTGATGGGCCGTCTTCCAGACCATGATTAGTGTCACTCTGAGCAGCAGAGGTTTAATATTTCATAACTGATTTCATTGCAGATTTATGTTTTCCATATTCTCTCCCTTAAAAAAAAAAGGATAAACTTATGCTAGAACCTCTCTTTAGAAACATTGCCAAACAGACTTGCTGACACAACTGAACTATATGGAAAAATCTATATGCAGCACTGCCTAATTGACAAAAATGCTCCTATGATTAACATGTATGCTAATATAAGCTAATTGATTTTGGGGGCTTCTTCTCAAGAAATAATCTCATCCTATTTATCTCCCCCACTCGCCTCATGTCCCTGCACTCTTTCAGAGCCAGTTGGGCTCCAGAGGAATAGACAGATAGGGTTAGGATCAGTGTATAGCTGCTGCTTAGTCATGTGGCCATGTGTGCCTGAGGCAGGGAAACCAGTAAGGAGACCGACCGATATTCCATATGAGAATGAATGAGGGTCTAAACTAATACGGCAGAAGTGAAAGCAGAGAGGAAGTGTGTGTGGTAGATATGGAAGTTAAGGAGAGAAGATTAAGGACTTGACCATTGATTGATTGGGTTTGGTGTGGTGAGGAAAATGGCGGAGTCTAGGTTAACTCTGAGGCTTCTAGTTTGGGTAAATTATGGGACCTTGCATTTATCATCTCCCTTCTCTAGCATTCTTTTAGCAGTTAACCCCGTGTTGGTGCTACCTATCGAATCAACAGCTCTTAGTGTTTAAATGCCTGAGCTTTAGTACTTGGCCATAGAGTGTTTTCTTGATTGTTCCCATCTATAGATACTCTACACTACTGGATTCGAGTTCTGGAGACCAGTAAATCCAGATAAGCAGGTTTTACTGTTTATAGAACACATTTATCCATTTCTAATGGATTTGGGGACATCATTTGTAAACATCAGATACTGGCTGACTTGTGCTGTTTTATGTTCACCTGCAAAGACTACTGAACTGTGAAGAGTTCCTACACTGTCTTTTTCTGCTGCACTTATTTAAGTGGTCTGGCTGCTTTATATAACTCTTTCTACTTACAACTTAGAAGAAAGTCCCTGCAGTTACATTGATGAAAACAACTGTCAACACTCCTTCCTGATTGCTGCCAGTTTGGTTAGTGTGGCCTCACTGATTCCCTCTTCTTATTTTGAATACATGTGTGTGTCTTTTGCACCTCAGGATGAAGGGCTGAAAGGTGACTAGCCAGGCTCACTGGTAGAAATGCAGAATGAATGGGCTTTTGTGATATCTGTTTTCCTTGTTTATTGACACCTCTCTTGTTTATCCCCAGTTCACAGCTATAGTTTAGATGGTTGAGGTTTATGACTTTCCAATAAGTGCAATGTTAATGAGGGTTATTAACGCTCATTAGTGTCTCCTCAGAAGCAGTGACATTCTTCCCATTAATCTTAGAGAAGTCATTTTGTACTGTGAATGGGCGTGAGCCAGCGATCTAAGCTCTTTTGCTGGGTAAAGTGAAATAGACTTTAAAAAAGAGAAGGAGAGAAAGAGAGAAAGAGAATCAAGACCCTGTATTAATGCGCTACCAGTTTTTAAAGTACTCCAGTAACAAACATTGTTCTCTTTCCCACCTTCCCTTTTAGATCGGCTTTAAACCAGCAGGAGGCATCCGCAGTGCAAAGGATTCCCTTGCCTGGCTCTCTCTCATAAAAGAAGAGCTAGGAGACGAATGGCTGACGCCAGAACTCTTTCGAATAGGTGCCAGTACTCTGCTTTCTGACATCGAGAGGCAGGTGAGTAATAATCCGTTGTCCTTGGCACAAATTGGCAAGTGTGTTTTTGAGAAAGAAATGAATAACCCCTACTGGGCTATGAGAACTAGAGATAAGAATTCATCGGATTTACCTCATCGTACCCAAAGTTCTGTTTTCTTCCAAGCAAACCTGCACCTGAAGGAGGCTGACTGCAGAGTCTGCTGAAGTGCATAATAATGTAGGGCTTTAGAATGAAACATCAATTAAATTATTAATTATTATTTAAAAGTGTAAATATTAACTGATATATATGCTATATAATCATTATTAATTAACTGAATTCTGATTTTCCTCACAGATTTACCATCATGTGACTGGAAGATATGCAGCCTATCACGATCTTCCTATGTCCTAAATCAGACCGATTCCAGAAAAGTTCTTTACAACGATGTTTAAAATGTGTTTTTCTACATAACTGCTAAAATTATTTAAAGTATGAGGGAATGAATAGGTAACTGACGGTTTGTTTGTTTTTTTTCCCTTCAAGCTTTCACTGAATTTAATTCAAAAAATAAAAGGAAAAAACAACTAATCCATACGTGGTATTCTTTTCAGGCACATCTGAAATGGTTCTAATTACTTAATGATCTGCATTGTTAATTTTGTGAAGATTTCCTCTTAAAAAATTCTGAGTAAAATATTAATGATAACTTTGATGACATTAAATTCTAAGGGGAAAAAAAATGCTAAACTGCCCAAGAAATGTGCTTTAGCCAAAGAAAATGGAGCATTCCAGAGCTGCCAGCTGTACTCTAATGACTCCAGGACTCACTGACTTGACACTAATTTCCTGCCATGAAAATCTGTCTTTAATTTTTACAACAGATACGCTCTTTTATTAATTGTTTTGCTAACGAAACGTCTGTCATTGTTATATGACATTATGGCTATTGCCTTTTTAAAAAATCTCTGTAGTTTATTGTTTTGGAAAGGAACTATAAATTCTAATAGTACATACTGAACAAGTAATCCGTTAAACATACAAAAAGGTTTTATCCATGACTTTGTGAATGTCTCTAGTAGAGCCTTTGTATATTTATATCATAAAGCACCTTAGTAACATTATTAGTGAGTACAACTTATGTATATATTCTGAAACTTTTAAGATTTTCTGGCATCGTGATTGGAGAAAAAGCAGCAAACACTAACGGAGCATTTAATATGTGCTAAGCTCTTTACATAGATCAATGTATTTAATCCTTATTTCATCCCGAAAACAGAACTGATATTATCATCCTTTTATACAGATGAGGGACTGAGGCACAGAGAGCTTAAGCAACTTGTCAGAGATCACAGAGCTCAAAATTAGCAGAGTCAGGAATCAAGCCCGGACAGACAGTCTGGCTCCTGAGTCTGTGCAGTCGTGCCATGTATCGCTGTCCCTCAGCACACACAGAGCTCACTGTCCACTCTGGGGATGGTTATCTACTTTGTGGTCTACTCGGTCCTTTGCTCTTTGTCTCTTCCAGGTTTCCATCTCTGCCATTTTTGCTTGCTGGCACCTCTACCGAATTATAGTGCCTACGTCTTCTTAAATGGGGATTTTCATAGAGAGAATCTTTTATGCTCCCTGAACGAGTCTCCAGCTACTCGTAAGTGGGAAACCCCACACTGGGCACCCGTCTCGGTTTCATCCCATTGCTGAATTCTAGCCAGCCTCTTCCTCTTTCTAGCTCTATGACCTTGGTTCAGTCAGTTCACATCTCTGGACCTCAGCTTCTTCATCTATAAAAGAAAGGGGTTGGGCAGGTGACATCAAGGTTCTTTCAGACCTAAAATTATATTACCCTGAGGGTAATTACAACAAATTCTAGAAAATGTTTTATGGCTATAAAGAGAAAACACTTTTGGAGCAATCTAAATTAGGATTTGCCTCTCGGGAATCAATTAGGCAAGTCCCCACGGCACCTCTCCAACCGTAAATGAAATGACTAAAATAAGAACGGAGAAGAAATCCGCTTTCCCCCTTGCCTTAGCAGAAAGCTAACTCTTAACTTAACGCCTTTGGATACGGTTGGTTGCTCTGAATACCATATCCACCTTCATAACATACCAGCCCAGGTGCCCACAGCACAATGGCCAGTCACCTTTAGAGAAGAAACTTTGCAGAAAAATAATTACATTCTATCACCTTTGAAGCTATTCCAATTTCACAGGGGTTTCTGTTTTCCTCCCATTAAACCCAGCTGGTCATTTTAGTTGATCAAGTGAACAGGCATCATTATCTTCAATTCTAATTTATATGAGGCGTCCACTGAAATTGACCCCTGCGGACAATTATAGATTCACATAGGAAATTAAGACTGTGAGTCCCTCAAACCTATTAGAGGCTGATGAGCATGGCCTGATCTAAAGGTTCATAATCTAATATTTTGGGGGACAATTTATTCCAAGGACTATCAGGCTCTTCATCAGGAATGTCTGCCCCTTACCTGGCTCTTGAAATCAAATGTAACACAGATGACTTTAATGCAAAGACCCTAGTAAATGTTGATTGCTATGAAAACATAAGAGGAAGAGGTCATTTTCGAGGTGACTGTGATTTACTACGAGCAGATTTGTGTACTTCAGAACATAGGTAGCAGATGCTTTGTAACAATCAGGAAGTGAGGGCCAGGTCTTGTGTTTAAAGCCTCTAAGTTAATAAAACAACCCCCACCCTAATTGTCCCAGTTGTTCAGTAAACCATATTAGGCCTTAAAGTTACTTTTTAAACAACGAATCATATAATCTGTTGGCTTCAAGAGACTTTAGAGTATATGTATTTCTGTCATTTTTTATGTAAGAAAAGAAACAATGTGGGGGAGTCACTTAATAAGTAAGACCATGTAGAAAGTCAGAGCTGAGACTAGACCTTCAGTCCATATTGTTATTTATTTCAGTTCTTATTCTTTTTTTTTTTTTTTTGAGAGAGAGAACTTGTAAGTTGGAGAGAGGAGCAGAGGGAGAGAGAGAGAGAGAGAGAGAGAGAGAGAGAGAAAGAAAGAAAGAAAGTCTTAAGCAGGCTCCATGCCCAGGGTGGGCTGGATCCCATGACCCTTGGATCTTGATCGGAGCTGAAATCAAGAGTCATACACTCAACTGACTGAGCCCCCAGGTGCCCCCTTAGGTCCATATTGTGCCATGAAATATTTTATAAAACATAGCCAGGGCATTGGAATTGAAAGTTTCTTTCTTGTTTATACACCCTGCCACACCTAACATATTTTGTCAGTGTGTGAAATTCAGACTTTAAAAAGACTCACTTTTGACTCTTAATAATCTTCTAAATGGTGTTTTTGAGAAGACCACCCATCTACATTTAGCCCAAATGATGGTGTGGTTAATTTCATCCAGTAGGCTTTCTGAACTTTGGGTGACCTCAAGCACTGAAATTTTTTCTAAAAAAGAAAGTTGAAAAAAAAAAAACAGTTGAATGTTGCTTTATTGTGTTTATTATTATTTTTTTAAGGACAAAAAAGAGAGGGGCTTGTTTTGATTCTGGTTTGTCTACAAATGGGGAGAAAATGACTAGTGCAATCACAAAACAATCTCATAATTACAGTATCTCTGCCTCATTCTAGATTATTTCAGCACTAACGGGAAATTTAGGCAAATGAGTTTGCATGAAAAATAGCTTCTAAGGAGACCTGTAGAAAATCCAAAACTGTTGGATATACTATCTGAAAGTCCCATCTTCTATACACAGAGATCTAACAGTCTCTGTCCTGTTGGAGCAGAACAGTTTGCTATGCCATATATAGATGTCTTACATAAACCAAATCTATAGAAACCAAATCAGTTTCTTTGGAAAAAATAACTTACACTTCCAGTACAGACAGAAACCAATATTAATTTTTCTTCTACTAACCTGATAATTTTTTGACCCAACATAAATAGGGCCAGAGTGGAGATAGAAGAAAGAATTTGCATAGATCGTACTTTCTAAGGAAATGAAACATTATGCCCATTTTGGCACTAAGAAAAAGGTATGAGGTGAAATCAATTTCTACATTTGTTTTCCTGATCGTGCTCAAGAGGCTTGCTTCCCAAAGGAAAATATATATTTTATAACCACCACCAAATGATCCTTTCCAGAAATGACCACAGGTAACATCTGGCCAATATATAAAATACGTAGTAAAAATAATCATTTTTAATTAACTAAAACCTGCTCAGGAGAGAGAGTCAGAGGAATATCCATCTGGTCAATTCTTATTTAATAGGGCAAATGAGGATCAGAATGTTTAATGTAATATATGTGAAATACTTAGTGACCTTACAATGAACTAAAACTTTTTTTTTTAATTTTTTTTAGGAAGAATAGAGTGAGGGGGAGGAATCAGAATATCTTGAAATGATGGACCTAAAATTTGATTTCTTTTTTAGAAGTACATCTTCTACTTTAAAATATAGGTAGAATAGAAACCTAGGTTTTGTGGCATTATTTTCTATGGTTCAATGACAGAAAATGTGTTTTAATCCACTTGAATGGTAAAATGAGGTTTTACTTTTTTCTGGAGTTTGAGAAGGATGATGAAGAGTTTTAAGTGATAAGTGGTTATAAATAAAGGTGAAAGGAACTAGGATTATTTAGCCCAAGGAGAAAATAGAAGAGTACTTGATGTCTAATGGTCCCAGGAAAAGTTGTATATTTGCTCATAGTAACAGAAAGTCCTATATCCCCTCTGCAGAAGAAGAAATGAGTTGATGCTACATGAGAAGTAAGTTTATAAATGCTACATGAGAGTTCTAGGGAGAACTCTAATACTCTGAAATGTGTTCTTAAGGAGGCACATCTTTCTCTTCCCTTCTCAGAAGTAGATTCTCCTTTGATTGGTGTGGTTTAGTTGTTCTTCCAAAGAAAGTGGTTCTCAGACTTTAGTATGCATGAAAATCACCAAGACAGTTTATAAAACATGGAATTCTGGGCCCCACCCCCAGAATTACCAATTCAATGCATTGGCTGTGGGGCCTAAGAATTTGTAATTCCAGGAAGTTCCCAAGTAATGTTACTGCCCAGGAACCACACTCTGAGAACCACTGGACTAGAAAGCCTCGTATTCAATACCTAGATTCCAAAGTAAATGCATGTTTTCATTAGTAATATCCACCAGCTGCAGTGCTTCTTAATCATGAAACTGCAGGATAAATGTGTATATTTTTCTGCTTTTTGTAGCCAAGAACAAGGAGGGAGCAATGGAAATGACATTATCCCTTAATCCTTTCACAGTAGGCAGTGAACTTGACTCTACTTTGGGCTTAAACGCAAGCTTTGGAGCCTAGGATAAACATTTTAGATGAGTTTAGAATCATTATCCACAAAATCTTCCAAAGGATTTCAGCAAGCCAGGGTAGTAAGATTCAGCTGTATTTGATTTTACCCATTTGGAATGCTTTGACTTTGGTGATTTCCAGTGTAATTGCACATAAAACTAAGACCTGTTTTAACAGAGCTCATTCTTTAACTTATATTTAAAATGGATAAAATGTTCTAGGGAAGGGACATTTCACAGATACTTGGCTTCTTAATTTGAAGCTACTGGGTAAGTGATCTCTGGACTAGGAGCTAATGAAAACATTAGGTCCTTGGTCTTCTTAAAACTAAAGGATGTTTTAAATTTGTTTTTTTGCTTTTAAGTGTGTGTTCTGCATTATCAGGCAAGGTTCATAGTTGCAAATAACAGAACTCCCCTTTACCTAGAAGGCCTCCAGCTAGGAATAATGCCCAAATCACTCTTCAGAACTGCTCTGGTGAAGACACTGCTACCACCCCTGGGCACTGGATTACTGGAACCTGCTGCCTTTGCTGTCTCTGGAAGATGGAGCCCTATTTTATCCCAGTGGCCCAAGAGGGATTCCTCACATTACTTTCTTGGGCGTCAAAGACCTATGTGGTTGTGTCTATTGTTGGAGCCTCAGTCATATGCCTGTACTTTAGCTGGGAAAGCAAGTTTGGTCTTCTTGGGGAAAGTGGCACATGGTATTCAAAGGATATTGGATGGCGGGCACCTGGGTGTCTCAGTCGGTTAAGCATCTGACTTCAGCTCAGGTCATGATCTCACAGTTCGTGAGTTTGAGCACTATATTGGGCTCCTGCTGTCAGTGCAGAGCCTGCTTTGGATCCTTTGCCCCGCCCCCCCCCCCCCACACACACACCCACCTCTCTCTGCCCCTGTCCCCTCCCCCTCAAAAACAGATAAAAACATTTGGGAAAAAAAGATGTTGGATGGTCACTAATCATGACAGTTGTCAACTACAATATAACAAGGTAGTACTTGAAACACAGTTCATATTTTGTGCTAGGAAAGGATTCATTGTGCCTCAGCGGTCTTTCCATTTCTTGTGAGTTGAATTCTGCAAAAGCTGCCCCTTGTCTTTTGGTCCCACACAACAGAGCTAGAGAAGCCCTATGAAAACCTTCCTATAGTCACTCTCACTAGCAATATATGACAGCGACCCTTCTATATCTCTAGACAGCTATCTATTGACTTCCTATCATGGGTAATGAGGAAATCAGGTTTTCCACTTCCTCCCCCTATCTTCCCAAACTCACCTGATTCTTGCTGATCATATAATTTTTCATATCATATTCTTTAGACTTTGAAATGTACTTACCGCTCTATTCCATGATTTATCAGCTTCAATAATCTTTCTATCCTCTGCTCTACCAGATGAGAAAATCAGCATATTGACATTACTACCCACCATCTGTCCTCTCCCCCTCCAAATCTTGACTATATTATTTCTACACCATTAGAGTTCATAACATTGAAATTCTGTTCTGTGACCATAATTTCTACAATTATTTTAGTTTCAGTCCTACAGTTAAATGAGGTCGGTGCTTAGGATCAGTACTCCACTTCTCTGTTTGCTTTTCAAAACTTGGCCTGTAGTAGTTTCTTCAGGAAGGGCGTAGGGTATATTCCCTGAGTTTTTGCAAGCTCAAAAAATGTTCATTTTCATTATACTTTAATGAGTCTTTGGCTGTGTATAATTCTTGGATTGCATACTTTATTTCCGGAGGACTTTGCTATTATGCTATTGCCCCAATGCCTTCTAGCATTGAACATTGCTGTGGAAAATAATAATCCGACTTGAACTTGTTGCCTTAATGCACAACAGCTTTTTTCTTTGAGTTCCAGCAACTTTATTAAAACATGATTCAGGGTTGAATGTGTTATGTAAATTTTTCCCAGAGTGAGTCCTTTCAGTCTACAGAGGCATGAGTTCTATTTCTGAAAAGTTCCTTTGAAGTATATCTTTAACTTTTTTCCTATTTTATTATTTTTAACCTCTTTAGGTTTTTACTTATTGCATATGTTAAGGACTTTTTTAACTGTCTTGTCTAGCTATTAATATTTTATAATTCTGAATTCTTTTTTCTACTTCATTGAATTTCACTTTTTCTTTTCCTGCCATACTTGTTTCTTTCCATGTTTTTAGCAAACTCTGGCTGCTGCCAGTGAAATGTTTGATTCCTGTACTCTGCCAAATCATATTTCATTTTCTGTTGTCTTGCAGTATCTTCCCTGAGCTCTTGTATATCCAATATGGGCTCTTGCTTTATAGGTATGGGAGCTTTGTTTAGGTCTTTTTTCTTTCAAGTTTATGGCAATATTTTTGGCTCCAAATTTTTGTTTGTTCTATGGAAAATTTTTTTTCTGTTGTGTGTTCTTTGCCTTCCATTTTATCTTTGTTTGATCTCTTTTTTTCCTGGTGTAGCTTTGCATGGATGTTTATTTTTGAATGAGATAAGTTTTTTTTTTTGTTTGTTTGGTTTTGGTTTTTGGTTTTTGGGTTTTTTTCTAGACCAGGTACTTGCCAGATGTTTGTGTGGGAGAGATGGCATGTCCATTTTCTATGCTGGCAGGGATTCTTGATGTTTTAAGACACATAAGTTCCTTATGTCACAAAATCTGTGTTTGAATGAATTTTTCTCCCTAGCTACCAGAGATCAGTGGCTTTAGGGCTATTCACAATGCAGTCCTGTCGTCCGGCCCTGTCTCAACTATAGGCTGCTTCTTGCAAATTGTGGGTTGCTGTATGATTTTTCTTTTAGCCTTATCTTCTCTGCTTTTCTTTGATGCCATACTGGGTCCAGGGAAACGCCTGCTGTGAGTCCATACACCACCTATCTCCATCAATCCTTAGAAGTTCTGGATCTGCCTCCCTTGAGTGGACCACCTGTTTTTTTTTCAACGTTTTTTTTTTTTTTTTTTTGGGGGGGGGACAGAGAGAGACAGAGCATGAACGGGGAGGGGCAGAGAGAGAGGGAGACACAGAATCGGAAACAGGCTCCAGGCTCCGAGCCATCAGCCCAGAGCCTGACGCGGGGCTCGAACTCACAGACCGCGAGATCGTGACCTGGCTGAAGTCAGACGCTTAACCGACTGCGCCACCCAGGCGCCCCAAGTGGACCACCTGTTTTGATCTGCTGCCTTTGACTGAGGCCATGAGTTGGAATTTGTAACAATGTTACATTTAAAACAATTACATTTAAATAAGGAGAGTTCTTTTTTTTTTTTTTTTAATTTTTTTTTCAACGTTTTTTATTTATTTTTGGCACAGAGAGAGACAGAGCATGAACGGGGGAGGGGCAGAGAGAGAGGGAGACACAGAATCGGAAACAGGCTCCAGGCTCTGAGCCATCAGCCCAGAGCCTGACGCGGGGCTCGAACTCACGGACCGCGAGATCGTGACCTGGCTGAAGTCGGACGCTTAGCCGACTGCGCCACCCAGGCGCCCCAAAATAAGGAGAGTTCTTAACCGTGTTTGGGGTAAATATAAATTCTTTTTTAACTTATTTATTTAAATTCAAGGTAGTTAACATACATTGTAGTATTGGTTTCAGGAGTAGAACCCAGCGACTCATTACTTATAATACCCACTGCTCATATCAACAAGTGCCCTCCTTAATGACCATCACCCACTTAACTCACCACCCCCCCCCCCAGCAACCCTCAGTTTGTTCTCTGTATTTTATTTTTTATTTTTTAAAATTTTATTGCTTTAAATTTACATCCAAATTAGCATATAGTGCAACAATGATTTCAGGAGTAGATTCCTTAGTGCCCCTTACCCATTTAGCCCAACCCCCCTCTCACAACCCCCCCCCCCAGTAACCCTCAGTTTGTTCTCCATATTTATGAGTCTCTACTGTTTTGTCCCCCTCCCTGTTTTTATATTATTTTTGTTTCCCTTCCCTTATGTTCATCTGTTTTATCTCTTAAAGTCTTCATATGAGTGATGTCATGTGATTTTTGTCTTTCTCTGACTAATTTCACTTAGCATAATACACTCCAGTTCCATCCACGTAGTTGCAAATGGCAAGATTTCATTCTTTTTGATTGCCGAGTAATACTCCATCGTACATGTATACCACATCTTTTTTATCCATTCATCCATCAAAGGACATTTGGGCTCTTTCCATACTTTGGCTATTGTTGATAGTGCTGCTTTACACATGGGGGTGCATGTGTCCCTTCGAAACAGCACACCTGTATCCCTTGCACGATAAATGCCTAGTAGCGCAATTGCTGGGTCGTAGGGTAGTTCTATTTTTAGGGTTTTTTTTTAATGTTTTATTTATTTTTGAGACACAGAGAGACAGAGCATGAGCAGGGGAGGGGCAGAGAGAGAGGGAGACACAGAATCCGAAGCAGGCTCCAGGCTCTGAGATATCAGCACAGAGCCTGATGTGGGGCTCAAACCCACGGACCATGAGACCATGACTCGAGCCGAAGTCAGACGCCCAACTAACTGAGCCACCCAGGTGCCCCTATTTTTAGTTTTTTGAGAAACCTCCATACTGTTTTCCAGAGTGGCTGCACCAGCTTGCATTCCCACCAGCAATGCAAAAGAGATCCTCTTTCTGCACGTCCTCGCCAACATCTGTTGTTGCCTGAGTCCTTAATGTTAGCCATTCTGATAGGTGTGAAGTAGTATCTCATTGTGGTTTTGATTTGTATTTCCCTGATGATGAGGGATGTTGAGCATTTTTTTTTTCATGTGTCGGTTGGCCATCTGGATGTCTTCTTTGGAGAAGTGTCTATTCATGTCTTTTGCCCATTTCTTCACTGGATTATTTGTTTTTTTGGGTGGAGTTTGAGAAGTTCTTGATAGATTTTGGATCCTAACCCTTTATCTGATATGTCATTTGCAAATATCTTCTCCCATTCCTTTGGTTGCCTTTTAGTTTTGCTGATTGTTTCCTTCGCTGTGCAGAAGCTTTTTATTTTGATGAGGTCCCAATAGTTCATTTCTGTTTTTGTTTCCCTTGCCTATGGAGATGTTTTGAGTAAGAAGTTGCTGTGGGCAATATCAAAGAGGTTTTTGCCTGCTTTCTCCTTGAGGATTTTGATGGCTTCTTGTCTTACATTGAGGTTTTTCATCCATTTTGAGTTTATTTTTGTGTATGGTGTAAGAAAGTGGTCCAGGTTCATTCTTCTGCATGTTGCTGTCCAGTTTTCCCAGCACCACTTGCTGAAGAGACTGTCTTTATTCCATTGGTATTCTTTCCTGCTTTTTCAAAGATTAGTTGGCCATACGTTTGTGGGTCCATTTCTGGTTTCTGTATTCTGTTCCATTGATCTGAGTGTCTGTTTTTGTTCAGGTAACATTCTGTCTTGATGATTACAGCTTTGTAGTATAGCTTGAAGTCTGGGATTGTGATGTCTCCTGCTTTGGTTTTCTTTTTCAAGATTGTTTGGCAGTTCAGGGTCTTTTCCATACAAATTTTAGGATTGTTTGTTCTAGCTCTGTGAAGAATGCTGGTGTTATTTTGATAGGGATTGCATTGGATATGTAGATTGCTTTGGGTAATATCGACATTTTAACAATATTTGTTCTTCCTATCCAGGAGCATGGAATCTTTTTTTCCATTTTTTGTGGCTTCTTCAATTTCTTTCTTAAGCTTTTTATAGTTTTCAATGTATAGATTTTTCACCTATCTGGTTTGATTTATTCCTAGGTATTTATTCCTAGGTATTTTACGATCCCATTTTTTTGTGCAACTGTAAATGGGATCGATTCCTTGATTTCTCTTTCTGTCGCTTCATTGTTGTTGTATAGGAATGCAACTGATTTCTGTGTGTTGATTTTATATCCTGCAACTTTGCTGAATTCATGAGTCAATACCAGCAGTTTTTTGGTGGAATCTTTTGGGTTTTCCATTTACAGTATCATGTCATCTGTAAAGAGTGAAAGTTTGACCCCCTCCTGGCCAATTTGGATGCCTTTTATTTCTTTGTGTTGTCTGATTGCAGAGACTAAGACTTCTAATACTATGTTGAATAACAGTGGCGAGAGTGGACACCCCTGTCTTGTTCCTGACCTTAGGGGGAAAGCTGTCAGTTTTTCCCCGTTGCGGATGATATTAGCATTGGGTTGTTCATATACGGCTTTTATGATCTCGAGGTATGCTCCTTCTATCCCTACTTTCTTGAGGGTTTTTATCAAGAAAGGATGTTGTATTGCTTTCTCAAATGTTTTCTCTGCATCTATTGAGAGGATCATATGGTTCTTGTCCTTTCTTTTATTGATGTGATAGATTATGTTAATTGTTTTGCAGATATTGAATCAGCCCTGCATCACAGGTATAAATCCCACTTGGTCATGGTGAATAATTTTTTTAATGTATTGTTGGATCCGGTTGGCTAATATCTTGTTTAGGATTTTTGTATCCATGTTCATCAGGGAAGTTGGTCTATAGATCTCCTTTTTAGTGGGGTCTCTGTCTGGTTTTGGAATCACGGTAATACTGACTTTATAGAATGAGTTTGGAAGTTTTCCTTCCATTTCTATTTTTTTGGAACAGCTTCAAGAAAATAGGTGTTAACTCTTCCTTAAATGTTTGGTAGAATTCTCCTGGAAAGCTATCTGGCCCGGGACTCTTGTTTTTTGGCAGATTTTTGATTACTAATTCGATTTCCTTACTGGTTATGGGTCTGTTGAATTTTTTATTTCTTCCTGTTTCAGTTTTGGTAGTGTGTATGTTTCTAGGAATTCGTCCATTTCTTCCAGATTACCCATTTCATTGGCATATAATTGCTCATAATATTCTCTTATTATTGTTTTTATTTCTGCTGTGTTGGTTGTGATCTCTCCTCTTTCATTCTTGATTTTATTTATTTGGATCCTTTCCTTTTTCTTTTTGATCAGACTGGCTAGTGCTTTATCAATTTTGTTAATTCTTTCAAGGAACTAGCTTCTGGTTTCATTGATCTGTTCTACTGTTTTGTTTGTTTGTTTTTGTTTGTTTGTTTTTTGGTTTCGATAGCATTAATTTCTGCTCTAATATTTATTATTTTTTTTCTTCTGCTGGTTGGGGGTTTTATTTGCTGTTCTTTTTCCAGCTTCTTTAGGCATAATGTTAGGTTGTGTATCTGAGATCTTTCTTCCTTCTTTAGGAAGGCCTGGATTGCTATATACTTTCCTCTTATGACCTCCTTTGCTGTGTCCCAGAAGTTTTGGGTTGTGATGTTATCATTTTCATTGACTTCCATACACTTTTTAATTTCCTCTTTAACTTCTTGGTTGGCCCATTTGTTCTTTAGTAGGATGTTCTTCAGTCTCCAAGTATTTGTTCCCTTTCCAAATTTTTTCTTGTAGTTGATTTCGAGTTTCATAGTGTTGTGGTCTGAAAACGTGCACGGTATGATCTCGATCTTTTTGTACTTATTAGGGCTGATTTGTGTCCCAGTATATGGTCTATTCTGGAGAACGTTCCTTGTGCACTGGAGAAGAATGTATATTCTGCTGCTTTAGAATGAAATATTCTGAATATGTCTGTTAAGTCCATCTGGTCCAGTGTGTCATTCAAAGCCATTGTTTCCTTGTTGATTTTTTGATTAGATGATCTGTCCATTGCTGTGAGTGGGGTGTTGAAGTCTCCTACTATTATGATATTACTATGGATGAGTTTCTTTATGTTTGTGATTCATTGAGTTATATATTTGGGTGTTTCCACATTTGGTGTGTAAATGTTTACAGTTGTTAGGTCTTCTTTGTGAATAGACCCCTTGATTATGATATAATGCCCTTCTGCATCTCTTGATACAGTCTTTATTTTAAAGTCTAGATTGTCTGATATAAGAATGTCTACTCTGGCTTTCTTTTGTTGACCATTAGCATGATAGATGGTTCTCCATCCCCTTATTTTCAATCTGAAGGTGTCTTTAGGTCTAAAGTGGGTTTCTTGTAAACAGCATATAGATGGATCTTGTTTTCTCATCCATTCTGTTACCCTGTGTCTTTTGATTGGAGCATTGAGTCCATTGATGTTTAGAGTGAGTACTGAAAGATGAATTAATTGCCATTATGATGCTTGTAGAGTTGGAGTTTCTGGTGGTGTTCTCCAGTCCTTTGTAAATTTTGTTTCTTCTGGTATTTATTTATTTATTTATTTATTTATTTATTTATTTATGTGTGTGTGTGTGTGTGTGTGTGTATTCATTTTTTCTCCCCTCATTGAGTCCCCCTTAAAATTTCTTGCAGGGCTGGTTTAGTGGTCACAAACTCCTTTAATTTTTGTTTGTCTGGGAAACTTTTTATCTCTCCTTCATATTTTGAATGACAGCCTTGCTGGATAAAGAATTCTTGGCTGCATATTTTTCTGATTCAGCACACTGAATATATCCTGCCACTCCTTTCTGGCCTGCCAAGTTTCTGTGCATAGGTCTGCTGCAAACCTGATCTGTCGTCCCTTGTAGGTTAGGGACTCTTTTTCCCTTGCTGCTTTCATGATTCTCTTCTTGCCTGAGTATTTTGTGAATTTGACTATGATATGCCTTGTTGATGGTCGGTTTTTGTTGAATCTAATGGGGGTCCTCTGTGCTTCCTGGATTTTGATGTCTGTGTCTTTCCCCAGGTTAGGAAAGTTTTCTGCTATGATTTGCTCACACAACCCTTCTACCCCTGTTTCTCTCTCTTCCTCTTCTGGAACCCCTATGATTCTGATGTTGTTCCTTTTTAATGAGTCACTGATTTCTGTAATTCTTAAATTGTGCTCTTTTGCCTTAATCTCCCTCTTTTTTTCTGCTTCATTATTCTCTATAAGTTTGTCCTCTGTATCGCTGATTTGCTGTTCTGCCTCATCCATCCTTGGTGCCGCTGCATCCATCTGTGATTGCAGCTCAGTTATAGCATTTTAAATTTCATTCTTACTATTTTTTACTTCTTTTATCTCTGCAGAAAGGGATTCTAATCTATTTTCAACTCCAGCTAGTATTCTTATTATCGTGATTCAAAATTCTGGTTCAGACATCTTGCTTGTATCTGTGTTAAATCCCTGCTTGTCATTTCTTCATGCTCTTATTTTTGGAGTGAATTCCTTCGTTTTGTCATTTTGAAGGGAGAAAAGGAATTAATGAGGTAGAAAAATTAAAATTAAAAATACTAAAATGAAAAAATATTAAAGTTAAAAAATTAAACACACACACACACACACAAATCGAATAAATGATGCTAGATCCTAGGTGTGTTTTGGTCTGGGTGTTGAAAGTGGTTTGACAGATTAGAGAAAAAAAGGGGGGGCGGGAGGAAATTGTTTGAGAATTTTAAAAAATGAATACACTGAAGTAGACTAAAATGAGATGATGGGAGTAAAATAGAGTTTGAAAAAATTTACACAAAAGTAAAGAATATAGTAGAAAAAAATTAAAAATATTTTTAATAAAAATTAAAAATAAAAATGAATTTTTTCTCTTTCTGTGCTCAAGAAAAAGAAAAGAAACAAAAAAGAAAAAAAAGAAATTGTTTGAAAATTTGAAAAGTGAATACACTGTAGTAGACTAAAATAAAATGATGGAAGTAAAATAGAATTTGAAAAAATTTACACAACATTAAAAAATATAGTAAAAAAATTAAAGAAAAATATTTTTAATAAAAATTGAAAATAAAAATGAATTTTTTCTCTCTGTTTTCAAGAAAAAGAAGTATAAAAGAGAAAAAAAAAAGAAAGAAAATTGAATAGATGGACCTGGTAACAGATTGAAATAGGACTGAAATTACTTCGTTTTCCCCTAGAAGTCAGACTATGTAGTGCTTTATAGTCCATAAACTAATTAGGTGGTGAGACTTGTGTCCTTGAAGAGCGAGGTTGGCCCATTTGGGCGGGGCTCAGTGTAACAGCTCCATTCTCCACTAGATGGTGCTGCTAGTCTACTGGGCTGGAGTGTTGAGGTGCGTGTAGGTGTGCATGCGCGGGAGCATGCGCGGGAGCATGCGCGGGAGCATGCGCGGGAGCATGCGCGGGAGCGGTGAAAATGATGCCAGCGGTGAAAACAGACCCAGTCTGTTCTCCCAGATCAGCAATCGAGCACCCGTACTCTGTCTTCAGCTCTCGTCCACTCCCCGCTTTTTCACTGTCTGTGACCTGGCCCCAGGCAGAACCTCTTTCCCGAGTTTTGTGTCACATGCGGCTGTTTTCTCTGGCCCCTTCCAAAGGACTGTGGCTTTGACCCGTTCCGCCCCTCTGCGGGAGGGTCTCACCGAGCAATGGACGAACAATGGCCGGATGTCGGCTGCACCCAGGAACACTTGCTGGATTCTGCTGCTGCCAGTGCCCTGAGACTGCGGCCAGGTGCCAGCCTGCCTGAGAAAGTTTGCGAAACAGTGTAGCAGCAGCGTTTCAGGGATTATGGAAAATCACCACACACATCTGGCACCAGGCTTCACCCTTAACGCCCTTGTTCCAGCACCAGTGAATGTGGCCGTTCTCTGGGGTCTGCTGGGACCAGGTGCCTTCAACAGTCTACCAAACATCCTTCCAGCAGTGGAACTGCTTTTCCGCGTGTGGCCTGAGAACCTCCCGGACCCCACTCTGTTCCTGGGGATTGGCCCTTCCTACCAGAGCACTGCCAGGTATGGAGCTGCGGAGTTGGAGACTTTGCACTCCCCTTGTTTACGGTCTTAATGGAATTTAAAATTTCTCCTTTTCCCCTTTTTAGTCCCTGTGTCTGTTTCTAATTTTCCACTTTCTCTCCAGCTGCTTTTGGGGAGGGGTGCTTTCCCCGTATTCTGCCCCCCCACTCCCAGTCTCCGTCCTCTCTCTGCTCGCAAAAGCACCTCCCTTCCCGTGCCTTCTCGCTCCCCAAGTTCACCTCTCTGTGCCGCATACCTGCCGAATTCTGTGGTTCAGGTTGTGCAGATTGTTGTGTTCATCCTCAGATCAGTTTTCTAGGTGTGCAGGATGGTTTAGTGTTGGTCTGGTGGTATTTCATGGACGCGAGACACACAAAAAACTTTCATGCTGTTCTGCCATCTTGGCTCCTCCCTGTTCTCTGTATTTTAGAGTCTCCATGGTTTGCTTCCCTCTGTGTTTTCATCTTAGTTCTTTCCTTGCCCTATGTTCATTTGTTGGGTTTCTTAAATTCCACATATGAGTGAAATCGCATATTTGTTTCTCTGACTGATTTCACTTGGTATAACGCACTATATAGTTCCATCCATGTTGTTGCAAATGGCAAGATTTCATTCTTCGATTGCTGAGTAATATTTCGTTATATATACATATATATCATATAATATATATATAAATCTCATATCTTCTTTATTCATTGGGGTGAATTAAATTCTGAGTCACTTTGAAATTATTAGCAAAAGCAATAATAATTTTAAACCGGACAGTGCCAACAAATGGGGGGTTGAAGCTATAGTGCCTCCGGCAGCTAGCATTTATTTAGTATTCCCTCTCAGATAAAACATCTTTCCAGTTGGAATATGGAAGGAGATAATAGATGAAACTGAACTTGGAAAGTGTCTGGCATGTAGAAAACTGTTAAAAAAAGATCCAGTTCTTCTCTCTACCATCATCATTACACTATTTAAAAAAAGGTAGAAAATCACACATTTAAACATATCCTATTTTGGTAATAAAAATCTAATCTTTTTTATAAGTATAAACATGCTTCTGCTCTAGTTCTTCCTACGGGGCATCACTGAAGCCATCACTAAGCAGCATCAAAAAAGATGCCACATGAGCAGCCATTTCTCAAGCTTGTGACTGGTTTCTATCATTCTGTATGTCGTTTTTATAATAAAATTATTGTCTAGTATTTTTTTCTGAGTTCCCTTCTATGCCAGGCAGATTGTAAGGAGAGGGGGAAGGAAGGAATGGGGAGAGGTCTAGGCTAAGTAGTGTCAGTCCTACAATGCAGAATGAGCAGCACAGCTCTTACCTGGAGCTTTGCAAGTCTGGGACTCAAGAGTGGAGAAAAATCCAAGTCAACAAAGAGGCTTTAAGTATGTCTTTTACCAAATGCACCAGCCTGGGGTAGGTATAGGGAAACAGATTTTAAACTAAGAGATTGTAGAATAAGAAGTTGGAGGCAACGGCAAACAACTCAAACAAGAGTTGTCTAGGACAGAGGTCTAAGCCTTCATCATGATTACACACTAGGCCTGGAACTTGTAAAGGGACAGGGACAGAGCAGATAGTCTTGTACTTGATTTATTTATTTGCATTACCTTTCTGACCTCCCTAAGTGGGGACCCTGAAGGGTAAGCTTATTGTAACCAGCTGAACTCTCCTTATGCTATCCAGCTAAATACCTTATAAAGAGTAGGTGATCCAGAGTTATTTTTTAATTTAAAAGATAATTATAACTTTGGATAAATACAGGGAAGATATGATTTAAAATAACACCATCCCCAAAATAAGCATAAAATAATGCCATCCACGCAGGCAAAAGTGCAGTTTTGCTAGTGAATGCAGTTCCAAAGTGATACATATTTTTAGAGTAGTTTTTCATAGGATAACCACACCTTGAGTTTCTTGCATTTTAATTTGGACAGACAGTGATACATTTTGCCATTCTGTAATTTCAGACCTGGGATTTACTGGATGAGTTGCAAATGTATGAAAAATGGTTTGGGAAAACAATTTTTATTCATTAAGTTGTTTGTTTTGATAGGTAAAAAAACACATATCTTTTTAAAGCGATGTTTATTTCATGTTTCGAGTGGCAGAAAAATAATTGTGTGTTTGAAATCTTTGAAATATGTTTTAATGCTTTTAAAATGACTTAAGAGCAAATGTGCCAAATTTACCCACTTTTTAAGCCATTCCATGGTTGACAGTTAGCTTCACTTTTTAAGCTTTATGGAACTATTTAATATGTTCTTTGATTATATCTTTTAAACTGCAGTCAGTGTCTGTACCTGGTGGTATGATTAGAACATTTGACACACCTACAGCAAGATTTGCAAAGAAGAGATATTACAGATATTGTGTAAATGCTTGATTGAAGCTCTAAAAATGGATATGAATATTTTCAAATAGAATTATGCAAACATGGTCTTATAATAGGATTTCATTGGTAGATTGAGCATATATATACCTGGTCTATATGCTGGGAATCAGTTTTCAGAAAAGACAAACTGCCTTTCTAATTTGAACTTTTTCTTTCTTTTTTTTTTTTTTTTTTTAACGTTTATTTATTTTTGATACAGAGAAAGACAGAGCATGAATGGGGGAGGGTCAGAGAGAGGGAGACACAGAATCCGAAACAGGCTCCAGGCTCTGAGCTGTCAGCACAGGGCCCGACACGGGGCTCGAACCCACGGACGGTGAGATCATGACCTGAGCCGAAGTCGGCCGCTCAACCGACTGAGCCACCCAGGCGCCCCTGAACTTTTTCTTTTTTAATTTTAGTGAGACAGGGTATTTAAAAGAATTTGGATAAGACTATAAAATTCAGCCCCAAGATCAGTCTACAGAACTTCCTGAGTGCCCATTAAATGTATATTTTAAGTTACTGGGAATTCATGGAATTGTAGAATTCTCCGAACACATATCTGCTCATACTAACGAGTAATTGATAGTTAATTGTACACTTAGTAAGTTGTAGGCACTGTTCCGAGGGCTTTATATATATTAACTATTTAATGCTCACAGCATGCCTATGAGGCAGGTATGATTATGATTATCATTTTACAGATGATTTGATGGAAACATAGAGAAATGGTTTGTTTTGAAGTCACACATAGAGCTGGGATTTGAAGCCAGTTACTCATGGTTTCAGCACCTCTACTTTTAACTACTGTGACAGACTGCGTGCTGGGTACTTTGGTAAAATGACATTTTTGTGCCATACTTCCAAGAAGAGGAAACTCACCAGAATTATAGGATCTCAGGGGGTGAAACAGGCCCGCCAAGAGTCATTTACTCTAACCATCCTGCCTATGATCGTGCTCCCAAGGAGTTTGCAGGCTGTCATGGCGATGGGGAGAAACAGCAAAGTAGTGGAATCTCTTTAATGAGCTGCTCAGGGACAGAAATGGTGCCCTCCTTATAGGTTAAACATATTATATCAGGCTTTTATTATATTTATTGCTGGGTCTTAGGATCTCGGATTTGACCCATGTTCTTTCCAAATCCTCATATAATGAGCTGTGCTACTGCACATTTCTGCCATTATAGCTATAAATACAAAACACACAAACACACGAAGGCATCCACCCAAGTATAGAATTACCATGGAAATGGGAAGGATAAAAAAAATGGATTGTTAGGTTTGAGGGGTAATTACTGGTGACACTGGTCTGGCTAGAACTTGATAAGAAGCAAGAGTAGTTTGGAAAGATTTCAGGGGCATCATGAAAGTTGAGTACAGATTTGTCAGGGTCAAATGATGGAGACAGATTTCAGATGGTGCAATGACACGTGTGAATTATTTCATAGAGAAAGGGTGCCTGGGTACTTGGTACTTCCGAATATACTGACAGAATAAATGCAGGGGATAAGAATCTGAGAGCTACATGAGAGATGCTGTCATGGGTATCATTTCCCCAACGTTCTTGAAGGCAGAAATAGTACCTTACTTGTATTTGTATTCTTTGTGCCTTGCGTGTAATAGTCTTAATACCACTTGTTGAATTTATTTATGTGCACAAAATGTTATGTAAGCAGATAGGAGAATATGTCAGGAAGGTAAAGTGTCACCCATTTGGTAACGTTTGAGTGTGAGAAGGGGTTTTGTAGATAGAGCTTGTTTGTGGGGTGTGTGTGCGGAAGTGGAGTGGGGCAAGTTTCTTCCCCACTATTTTCTTTCACAGAAAGAAAGCCACACCACTCCCCCTAGTTTCTCCCAGTTTCTCCCTCAGTCCTCTTCCTCCAGTTAAGACAGAGTGACGTAGCTACTTGTTGGCTCTGAGATAAGGAACTGCAGGTTGCTTGTAGCTCACACATTTCTCCTTTCTCCTCTTAGAAGTGAGCCTTTTCTCCTTTCTCAAAATGTAATAATGGAGCAGGGGGACTGTTGGAGGCTTGAAGTTTTGCCCTGCCCTGTCTGCATCTGGGCAGGTGTATCTGTAAAGTTCTGGGGGTAGATATCAAGAAGCTCATTGCTGCCATATAGTAAGCTAGCTGTTTTCTTTGCAATCAGCCCTATTGGTAATAAAAGTGATACTTGGTCCTCTCTCTGCTTGATTTTTTCTTTTATGTCTTAGTTTATTAAGAGCTTGGGGAGGGTTATAATTTATTGGGTTCCCTCGAATCTCAACATAACTACTAGGGACGGGCATTCCTAGAAGAGAGAACAGTATTTATGAAAGCGTATAGAACTGAAAATGCTTCATGTGTTTGGGAAAGAGTCAGAATTCTGTATCGTGGTAAGAATGAGCGTGACAGAGAGAATAATCGAGGAAAGTTTAGGGTTGAGTGAGGAAAGGACTTGGGGCATGCTAAAGAGTTAGAGTTGATCCTTTCGACTTTATGGTTCTCTAAGTACTGTCTAGGGTCTCTAAGAACCTTTCAGGGGGTCCATGAAGCCAAAAATACATTCACAATAATACTAAGACATTGTTTACTTGTATCATTTTCATTTTCTCATGAGTGTACAGGAGAGTTTTCTAAAGGCTACATGATGTGCAATATTGCAACCAACTGAATGCCGAAACAGATATGAGACTTCTGCTTCTACTATAATAGAATATCTTTCAAGCCAGTGATTAAAAAGATCTGCAAAAATGTAAAGCAATACCATATGTCTTACTAGTGGATTTTTTAAAAATAGTTATCTCATAAACATATTATTTATGTTAACACATAATGGGTTTATTTTTAATGACTTAAAAAATTCGAATTTTTGTTTATATTAACTTTAAATATAATAATATATTAATTTATAACATAGCAAATATTAATATATATAACCCATGTAAATAAAACCTCTTTGGGGCCCTTAATAATTTTTTTATTATTATTTTTTATTTTTAAAAAAATTTCAGTGTTTATTTTTGATATAGAGAGAGACAAAACATGATCAGGGAAGGGACAGAGAGAGAGAGGGAGACACAGAATTCAAAGCAGGCTCCAGGCTCTCAGCTGTCAGCACAGAGCCCAATATGGGGCTCGAACCCCTGAACTGTGAGATCATGACCTGAGCCGAAGTTGGACGCTTAACCAACTGAGCCACCCAGGGCACTTAATAATTTTTAAGACCGTGAAGAGGTCCTGCTACCTAAAAGTTTGAAATTGACTCCTATGGACAATGGGGAAACTGGAGATTTGAAAGTAGAGGAGCAACATGATCTGTTTCATATTAGACATTTAATTCTTCAAAAGTTACAAAGAATGTCCATGCCCACTGTTGGTAAAGATGTAGGAAATGAGCATTCTTATGTTCCACTGGTAGGAATATGAACTGGTATAGCCTTCAAATGGGTGTTTTGGCAATGTGTGCCAAATGATTGTAAAAGAGCATTTTCTTTGGCTTAGAAATTCCACTTTTAGGGATTTATCCTAAGGAAATAACTGAACAAATGTTAAAGATATAAACACCACATATTAATATTTATTGTCGTATTGTTTATAATGATTAAAAGATTAAAAAACAACATAGGGGCACCTGGGTTGCTCAGTCGGTTAAGCATCCGACTTCAGCTCAGATCATGATCTCGTGGTTCACAAGTTCAAGCCCTGTGTCGGGCTCTGTGCTGACAGCTTAGAGCCTGGAGCCTGGTTCGGATTCTGTGTCTGCCTCTCTCTCTCTACCCCTCCCCCACTCATGCTCTGTCTCTCTCTCTCACACACACAAAAATAAGTAAATATTAAAAAAAAAAAATCCTAAATGCTCACGTTTTAGGTTCTGCTGGTTTTGGATATCACTCCACTGCATGAACCACACTGAGCCTTGGTTCTTTCTTTTAATTGTAATGAGACAGAGACTTCCATCTTTCAAGAGACAGAGGCTCATGAAAGGTTTCCATGTGCCCTTTATTCTTTATCCAACTCAGTGCCCAAATAATGCTCCAGACTTCACTGCCTTTAGCCATCTGCTTCAAGGTGAGAGACTTAAAAGTCCAAAGGATCCAGACATGCAGAGCTGGCATTGTTCCTCCATGGCCTGCAAGACAGCAGAGATAGAAAGATGACACAGTTCTACATCTGCAGATGTGACCAGGCTACCTTTCCTGGGGTAAAACTGGGATAAAACTTTCCTGGGGTAAAATGATAAAATTTTTTTACACCTTCCTATTGCCCTATTTAGAAGGTAAACAGATGAGTTTGTCACTCATATGACTTCTTATGAAGACATATTTTTTTAAAAAGGAACACAGTTCATAAACTGCACAAGCTCTAGTCAAAGGATTTGCTGAAGTGACTCATTTTACCACAGTGCAAATACGCAAATTTCTTAGTGTAAGAGCACAGTGACCCTTGACAATATTAGATATGTTCCCACAAGAAGAAAAGGAAATGTACATGGTTGGCACCAGAATTTTCAAGGCCATTTAATATTTTTCTAAGAAACCCAGCAATAATCCAACAATAGGGAATTAGCAAATTTCTGGTATGGAAAGGCTACTAGTAATGTCAAGATGAAGAAAGATGTAATTCTTAACTTTGTGCCTCTATAGGTAAGATTTTTTTCACCTTCCTGTTTCTTTCAGGATTTTTTTCTTTATCTTTGATTTTCTCTGGTTTGAAAATGATATGCCTAGGTGTACTGTTCTGGTATTTTCTGAGCTTCCTGGATCTGTGGTTTGGTGTCTGATAATTATTTGAGGATATTTTCAGTCATTATTGTTTCAAATATTTCTTCTGTTCCTTCCTGTCTTTCTTCTCCTCAGGTATTCTCATTATGAGTATGTTACACCTCGTGCAGTTGTCTCCAAGTCCTTGGATAGTCTGTTGTTTTTCTCAGACTTTGTTCTCTTTGCTTTTTGGTTTTCAAAGATACTATAGGTATATTACCTAAAGACCTGGATGATGAAAAGGAGGTGGCCTGGGAAGATCCACAGGAAAAGTGTTCCAGAAAGAACAGCAAGCAAAGGCTACCTGGAGGGGTTGACTGGAGCAAGAGGATAAATGAGAAAAGGGTTTTGAGAGAGAGGAGATTGAAGAGGTGGGTGGAGGGCCTTGTAGGCCATGGTAAGGGTGCTGGTCTTTTCTACCTAATTCTAAGTAGGTAAGGCAATGGGAAGCCATTGCAAGAACAAGCAGAGGAGTGACATGATCCAAATCAGGTTTTAAAATGATTACTTTTCCTGGACTGAGAATAAATTGTAGTGGGGCTGGCGGGAGAAGGGGTGGTTGGTTAGGGGGCCATATCACTTGGCTGCCAAGAAATAATAGTGCTTGGGTGTAGGGGGTGGCTGTGATGGTGAAGGTGGGTGGACAGTGTGCAAACAAATGTATGTATTCCCAAGTCTTATGCAGCCCAGGTTACCGCCCCATGATACAGATGGGAGATAAGGTAACCTTTTTTTTTTTTTTTCCTTATCCTAATCCTTTTGCAGATGGTTAGTAGATTTAATATTTCCCTCTAATTCAAATTTGTAATTTTTTCACTCCCATATAGAAAGGAAAGCATGGAATATCGCAGTGCCCAAGTGTTACCTCCCTATTACAATAAGAAATCCACATTTGTAACTATCTTTTCTGGGAAAGTGAACATTTCAGATTTCTAACTGTAGCCCAATTTTTCTTCTACCATTTTTACATGTTGTGACAGGTGGCTTAGAAATACTTTGATTTTTGTCTCTTCATCACAACACACTGAACATTAAAATCAAGTTGTTGGTTTTTTATTGGTTTAATATGTTTTTCAGCATTTTATTCCGCAAAATGTCATGAATATTAGAGGATATATCAATATATATCAATAGTACTCAGATACATAGAGGTTATTTCTTCAGCTGTGTCCAGAAGAAGACCCTCAAAGACATCCATCATTTCTGTTACATTTCTGTGTTTTTTTTTTATCTCTAGCGTTTTATTTTGTTTTGTTTTTTCCCTTGGAACTTCTATCCCTCTGCTTACATTGCCCATCTATTCTTTTTTTTAAGATGTTTTCTTTTTTTTTAATTTTTTTAACATTTATTTATTTTTGAGGCAGAGAGAGACAGAGCATGAATGGGGGAGGGGCAGAGAGAGAGGGAGACACAGAATCGGAAGCAGGCTCCAGGCTCTGAGCCATCAGCCCAGAGCCTGACGCAGGGCTCGAACTCACGGACCGCGAGACCGTGACCTGAGCTGAAGTCGGTCGCTCAACCGACTGAGCCACCCAGGCGCCCCTACATTGCCCATCTATTCTTGCATATTGTCTATTTTATCTGTTAGCACCCTTAGCATACTAATCATCATTGTTTTATTTAGTTAATTAATCTATTCATTTACTTATTCTTAATCATAATTATTTTAAATTTCCTATCTAATAATTCCAACATCTCTGTCATGTCTGCTTCTCATGCTTAATATGTCCCTTCAAATTGTGTTTTTTTTGCCTTTTGATATGGCTTCGTATTGTTTCTTGAGAGCCAGACCTAATATATTGGGTAAGATGAACTATCATAAACAGGCCTGTAGTGATGTAGAGGTGAAGTGTGGGGGCAGGGAAAGATTTCCATAGTCTTAGGAATGGACTTCTTTTAGGTCTCAGGCTTTTAGTGAGACTATGCCTCTGTACTGTGAATTTCACAAGTGTTTCTAAGTTTTGCTTTCTCTCCTTAGGTGGGATAGGATGGCTAGGGCAGGCTGGAGTTGGGTATTTCCTTTCCTCAGGTCAGTTATGCTTTGTTAATACTTGACTAGGTTAGAATCCAGTTAACTATTTCTCCTGAGGGTAGGTTTTGTTAAAAGGAGAATCCTCTGAGGTATTTCAAAGTGCGTAATTCCTTTCCCCCTTACGCTATGGAAGCCCAAGGGGATTTTTCTCCCATATTTACTGTGGGAATCTGGTTGTGCTCCTGGGGGTAAATCTCACAATATTGTTAGGGCTCCCCTATGACTGAGTCCCTTTGGAATTTTTAACTTGTAGTCAGATTTGTCTGCACTGAACCTTTAGGATTCATCAGTGATAGTTCATATTTTCCTACCCTGGCACTTGTTCCCACAATGGTTCCTGTTTGGGAGTTTCTGTTCTGTACCACAAGTCTTTGTATTTGCCTGTTTGTCTCTCCACTCTTAAGGGCAGTGGTTTGCCTTGGGTCGTCCTTTCTCTTACAGATCCAAGAAGAGTTGTTGATTTTTCATTCTTTTCAGCTTCTTACTTGTTGTTAAGATGGAGGGCGACTTCCAAGCTTCTTCTATTGGAAACCAGAAACCAGAACTGTAAAGGCTTTAAAAAGATAAGAATAAATGCATTAAAATTTATGTTAAAGATCTCCACGAGTACATTTAAAAATAAATGAAGAAATTCATATAGGTCTCTAATCTATGTAATCACTTTTTATCAATGTTAGTTCCTTGGTGTTTTTTTGTTTTGTTTTGAGAGAGAGAGAGAGAGAGAGAGAGAGAGAGAGAGAGTGTGTATGGGCAGTGCATACACATGAGCAGGGAAGGGGCAGAGGAAGAAGAAGAGAGAATCTTAAGTAGGCTCCATGCCCAGTGTGGAGGCCAACTTGGGGCTTGATCTCAGGACCGTGAGATCATGACCTGAGACAAAATTAAGAGTCAGACGTTCATCCAACTGAGCCACTCAGGTGCCTTAGTTTCTTGGTTTTGATAATATACTACATTTAATGTAAGACGTTAACAGTGCAGGAACCTTGGCACACAGGATTTCTGTAGTATATTTTGCAACATTTTGTGAATCTATAACTACTTAAAAATAATTTTTTTTAAAGTAAATACAGTTAGAAAAAACATTCACAGCTCAAGAAGGGAAAAATTCAAAGACTTAATATATAAAAACCTTACCAAAGGTAAGGTAAGAAAAATACATAATAGTAGAAAAGTGGGCAAAAGTCATAAATAAGTATTTTGCAAAACATAGCTAAATTTGTGAAAAGTTGTTTAAACTCACTAATAGTCAAGAAACAGCAAATAGAAGACTTACCTCTATCTATTTATCAGCCTGATAATGGTTAACAATGAACATAATAAATACCAAATTGGCCAAGTGTATGGGTAGTTGGACACTCCATCTAGTGCTAGTAGAAAAGTAAGTTGGCACAATTTTGTAGGAAGCCAATTTGGTAACACACAAAGTCAAAAAGTTGCAAAATTAATATACAGGTATTTAAAGAAATAAGGATGGTACAATTACCTCTATGAGAATGTTCATCAAGCGTTATTTATAAAAAGGAATCTTAAGGAATAGTAATAGGAAAATGATTAAATACAAGAGATCATCACTGTAGAAGAATATTAAATGGTATGGAAAAATGATGTCCGCTATAAAAAAATCAAATTTGAAAAATACGAAAGGATGTATTCCAAAAGCTCTCTTCATGCCTCCAATAGTTCACTACACAACACCTCTTCCACAAATGCAACCACTATCTTGACTTCTAATAGTATAGCTTAGTTTTGCTAAACTTGAAATGCATTCATACAGTATATATATAACAATGTATGGTTTTTGTCATTCAGTTTTATAATTTTGTATTTTATCCATGTTTCATGCAACAATAATATATTTTCATAGCTGTAGAGTATTCAATTACATGCATATAGGAAAATATATTATCCATATATTTGTACTGTGATTATTTTGGTACTCTTTTTTTTCTTTTTAACGTTTCACTTATTTTTGAGAGACAAAGAGAGACAGAGCATGAGCAGGGGAAGAGCAGAGAAAGAGGGAGACACAGAATCCGAAGCAGGCTCCAGGTTCTGAGCTGTCACTCCAGAGCCTGATGCGGAGCTCAAACTTGTGAACTGGGAGATCATGACCTGAGCTGAAGTCGGACGCTTAACTGACTGACCCACCCAGGCGCCCCCGTTTGTACTCTTAATAGTGTAAAAAAAATGAAAGGCTATACAAAGTATGATGTCAATTTTATCTGCAAAGGTTATACATAGAAAACATGGAAATAACAAAATAGCAATGATTGGATGTCCTGGGGTAGCAGGATCATGTATGATTTATTTTCTTCCCTACAGTTGTCTAAGCTTTGTTTTAAAACATTGATCATGTATTACTTTTTATTTTTTTAAGATTTTATTTTTAAGCAATCTCTACACCCCACATGGGGCTCAAACTCACAACTGGGGGATGAAGAGTCACATGCTCTACTGACTGAGCCGCCAGGTGCGCTGATCAGGTATTACTTTTATAACAGCAACAAATAAAACAAGCTTAAATAAAATCTGTCAACAAATTTATTAAACTCCCATTAGTCTTGGTGATACAGCAACAATACTGTTTTATATTTTTAGAGCTTATAATCTCAAAGATAAACTAACATAAGATGGTAGGAACATCTAACAGGCAGGAATCAAGGAAAGTGCTATAGGAGAGTGAAGACAAAATCTGTAAATGAAGAACATGAACTTGGCAGACAATCAGGTCTGGCCTCAAATCCTACCTTTACTGATTAAAAAAAACAACAACTCGGGGGCGCCTGGGTGGCTCAGTCGGTTGAGCGTCCGACTTCGGCTCAGGTCACGATCTCGCGGTCCGTGAGTTTGAGCCCCGCGTCGGGCTCTGGGCTGATGGCTCGGAGCCTGGAGCCTGCTTCCGATTCTGTGTCTCCCTCTCTCTCTGCCCCTCTCCCATTCATGCTCTGTCTCTCATCGTCCCAAAAATAAATAAACGTTAAAAAAAAAAATTAAAAAAAAAACAAAAAAAAACAAAAAAAAAACAACAACTCAGTTTTCTCATCTAAGAATGGGGATAATATTACATCATCTGAGCTATAATGAGAAGTAAATGAAATAGGTATATAAATGCCTAATATACAAAATATGTTCAATAATTGTAAGTTTCCTTTCCTAAAGAGAGTTGTGGTAATAAAGGAAGTACATCTTGGGAAGTTTGGAAAGAGAAAAATAAAAACACAAGAGGTAAGAGGTCATAGTTTATTCTGGTGGAGTCAGGTAGGGTGGGGTGGCTGTTGTGGGGGAGAAAGAAGTGTACCAACAAAGACTGAAATGCAAAAGAGCTGCCATCTGAGTGAAGTAGAGCTTCTGATTGTGGGGTGGGGAGGGATTGTGGTAGGAAGAGAAATCGGAAACCTGCTAAAATACTTATTACTGTCCCACTGGATTTATGCTTCCTTTTTTTAATATAATTAAAAACATTTTTTTTCATTTATTTATTTTTGAGAGACAGAGTGGGAGTGGGGAGGGGCAGAGGAAGAGGGAGACACAGAATCTGAAGCAGGCTCCAGTCTCTGAGCTGTCAGCACAGAGCCCGATGTGGGCTCGAACTCACAACTGCAAGATCAAACCTGAGCTGAAGTTGGATGCTTAACCGACTGAGCCACCCAGGTGCCCCTGGATTTATGCTTCTTGAGGGAAGGCACCTGTCTGTCCAGTTCAGTCTTGTACCTCAGCTCCTAGAACAGTGCATTGCACCTGGTAGGTACTCACTGAATATTTATGGAATGAACAAATGTTAAATTATAGTATTTATTCATGTGGAATGTTTATTAATACAACTTCTTTTTATTGCCCTAGTCAGAAGTGCTTTATTTATTCATTTGTTCATTCATTGACGGTAATAGATTTATTGAATGCCTACGTGTACCTTAAAGTAAAGCTTAAAGTAACAAATAACAAGGTGAGCCGTGTCCTCAAGCAGTGGTGTGTTGGAACCAGCTTGCACTTACTCGTGAGAGTCAACTGTTCGATTTGGAGGAATTTCATTAAAAAGAGGCATTGTAAAAAATTAAATTACATGACTTTACAAATATAGTATATTATAAATAAAGGTAATAAACTCTCAAACATCTTACTTCCCAGTTCAGTTACATTTTACTATCACTGATGCTTTTGAGGTTCTTTATTCCATTGTGTCTGTAGAGCAGCAATACTATATAATGAGTACCACTGTTCATCTGTTCCCAACTTCATGATAATGATGTCATGTTGGTAGTGTGAGTTTGGTTGTGGTGGAATTATCTATACCACAGAAATTGATGAACGTTGTAAATCAGGTTGTGTTTTTTTTCTCCAGGAGAATCTATGTTTATTTTTAAATTCTTAAAATTTGTTTATTTTTTAAGATTATTTATTTATTTATTTTAAAGTTTATTTATTTTGAGACAGAGAGCACAAGCAGGGGAGGGGCAGAGACAGAGGGAGAGAGAATCCCAAGCAGGCTCTGTGCTGTCAGCACAGAGCCCGATGTGCGACTCAATCTCATGAACTGTGAGATCGTGACCTAAGTCGAGATTAAGAGTTGGATGCTTAACCGACTGAGCTACTCAGGTGTCCCAGATTTTATTTTTAAGTAATCTCTACACCCAACGTTGGGCTTGAACCCACAACCCTGAAATCAACAATTGCATGCTCCATTGAGTGAGTCACCCAGGCACCACCAGGAGAATCCATTTTTAAACATTATGAGAACACCACTGCTCTCAAAAAGAGAGTGTCTTCCCATACATAGAGATCCCTGGGAAATAATCTGGTTTGTGGGATTTATGGCCAGGTAGGCAGAAAGTATGGTTAACTAGGGGTATCTCTATGGTACAGCAGACTTGAGCCACTTTGTGAGGCTAAGAGGCAAGACTTTCATCCCCAAAGAAGGGGGACCAGGAAGAGAAGAACAGGGCAGAGGTGATCAAGGTGGTAACCCATTCCTGAGACCTCAAACATGGGGGCAAGGAGAACTTCACCCATAGGGGATGCCAGTGATTGCCCCTAGGCCACCAGATTTGAGGACTTAGGGCCAAAAGAGGGACACATGAAGCCCCTTGGTCAGCATCAGAGTACATGGGAGAATGACTGATATTAAGTCCTCCTAAATATACATGTATGCATGTATGTGTGCATAAGTATGTTGTAGGGGGAATGGAGTTGCGACTATTTAAATTCTCCTTACGTCTTGCCTTAATTCCCAAATGAACTGAAGTCTGAGTCTTTGTGTGTTATGTGGGCACAAAGATCATCTGACTTGGCAGTGCGGTGTGAAAATGAAGACGAGCTGATTTAACTCTGAGATTCTGGGGGAGGCAGAAAGTGAAGAACTAAAGTAGGTGTATGAAATCTGAAACCCAACTGAATCCAGCTCATATATGTGACCGCCACAGTAAATTCTCCTATGCCCTCTCCTATGCCATGTCTATGCCTAGACCTTTCCTTGCAAGCGACCTGTGTTCTTTGTTTTCAGATTGGATAGGGCTTTCTCTTCCTTCTTGACAACTAGGTCCTGATGAATGTAGAAATGTAGTAAATAATCCATGCACTGTGATTCATTTCTTCTCTATCACAATGTGATAAATCACCATAGGTTAGTAAGTGCTGATAGATTAGGTTTCGTATTTTGTAAAAACAAGGGTAGCACTTAACATTGAGGACCAGCTGAGGGCACTGTTTTTCCTATAGTCTTTGACTGAGATGGATGTGAGTGTTGTAGAGGCTAATTTTAGAGAACAGGCTTGAGCAATGGAAGCTTGATCAAGGCAAAAGGCCCACGGTGACCCCCTGGCTGAATACAGACTGGTCCATCAGGCGACCCACTTCAGAATATTCATAGGCACTAACCATCAGGTTAGTTACAACCAGGCACAGTTACCAAAAAAGGGAACATTCCATACATCCCCACATCTCCTCACCCTTTGTCTTTAAGGACAGTCCCCACCCACTGCCTCCTTGCAGACAGTGTCTCTGCTGTCCTGCCTACTGCTCCCTTGTGGCGTATTCAATACATTTCTATCTCCTTGGCTCTGCCTCAGGTGAATTCTTTTTGCAAGTCCATGCTATTGGCTCCTACCCCCACATTTGGGGGCCCCCATCTGATCTGATTGGGAGAGACATCACATTTAGACTCTACAAGTGTGAGTCCCAACTCTTCATTTTCAGCCATGTGATAGCAGTTGCCTGTGCTAACCCTCAGTTTCCTTGTCTATAAAATGGGGATAATAATAGTAACATATCCATTAAATGATACAATGCATATAAAACACGTACCACATATACAAACCACTCAAAACTTTAAAATTATTTTTATGGATTTAACCTTAATGTAATGACTTTATATTCTTGCATGCCACAGATTGTGTGTGTGCGTGTACATGCATGTGTGTGTGGTGAGACATTAAAAATGCTATCGAAAGGAGAACCAATCTTTGTGGATATAATAGCAGAATGGTTATTGCCAAGCTGATGATAGGCTCTGTTATCTGGTTTCATTCACAAAAGATAATGTCTGTGAGATAAATCCATATTGTTGCTGTATTAGGAGTTTCCTTCTTTCTATTGAGCAATAGTATTCAATTGTATGACTGTACCACAATTTATTCACCTGTGGATGGACATTTGGGTTATTTCCAGTGTAAACTTAAAAAAATATTTTTTTAATGTTTATTCATTTTTGAGAGAGAGTGAGAGAGAGACAGAGTACAGGCCCAGGAGGGACACAGACAGAGGGAGACACAGAATCTGAAGCAGTCTCTGGGCTCTGAGCTGTCAGCACTGATCCTGACCCGGGGCTCAAACCCATGAACTGCGAGATCGTGACCTGAGCGAAGTCGAATGCTTAACCGACTGAGCCACCCAGACACCCCTCCAGTGTAAACTTTTATGAATAAATTTGCTATGAACTTTCTTGTACAACAAGTCTTTTTGTGGACATACATTTTCATTTTTATTGAGTAAATACTTAGAAGTGGAATTGTGGGGTCATTGTATAGGTTAGATTTAATTTTATAAGAAACCCCACACCCATTTCCAGAGCAGTTGTACCATTAAACATTCCCACCAGCAATTTATTTGTGTTCTGATTGCTTTACCTCTCCACCAGTCTTTGGTAACAGTGATCTTTTTACTTTTATCCATTCAACTGGGTGTGTACTTAATTCATTGGGGTTTAATTTGCGTTGCTCTGGTGACCAATAGTATTGAGCATTTTGTCAGATTTTTGTCCTCTGCACTAACCCTGTGTCCTCAATCAAATGGGGATGACAATAACCAAAAATCAGGCACATCAACAGTGTAAAGTGCCTCCTACAGTTTGCTTATTGGTTTACTTTTATTCACACCCCAGTTGAAGTGCTATCTTGCATACACCTTTAGGACATACGGTAGTTTCTGCCTTTTCTGCGCATTTTATTATCACTATTATAATCTAGCTGGATTTAGCATAAAGTAACTGCTCTCTTGGTAAAATCCTCCTGATTACGTATATGATAATCATGAAGTGGAGCCTTTCAGATTACCTAATGCCTTGGATTTGGGGCATGTCTTTCTTCAGGAGCACTCAAAGCCCTTTGAAGTTAATATTCACCACGTCTTTGTGAAGTGGGTGGGAAGCACTGGAAAAAGAAACTGAAATTTCAGGAGGCCAAGAGACTTAGTCCAAATCTCAAAGAGAAATGGTGAAATCCAGACTGTAACTTGACTCACCGTCGTCAGATATGTCACCAGACCTACTGCCACCTGGTAAACCACGGTAGGTCTCCTTATGGGGTCAGACTGATAAAGGTTTCAAATAAAGTTAGGTTGCTTCATCTGCTGATATAAAGTTAATATAGTTTTCCCCCAAATCTTTCAGAACTGGAAAGTTATCATAAGCCGTGCCATGTAGAGTCCCTGTGGATTTGTGAACTGATAGTTATAAAGAAAAACAGAGTCATTCTGCCCCATGGAAAAAGATGTGTGAGAATGCAGTAATGTAGGGGAAAAAAGTTTCAAAGAACAATGTACAAAAATCTCCTATCCTCTCATACACACATAAATATTTTCAAATAAGAAGGCTGTGTTTTGAAAAAAACAACAAAGAAAAAGATAGGACCTCTAGCAATAAAGAAATAAAACACACCAGTGTTCCAGGTTGGTTTTTTTCCTGCATCTGAACATATTGCATATTTAAAGAGTCACTCTCAAGTAATATGTGTGATGTTTAACAAATATGCCAGAATCCACACACCCAAATAGGTGCTTTTTTCTCCAAAGTAGGCATCTAGGGATGTTTATATACTTACCTCCATGTCACTTTGTCACTGATGAAAACATTTTTGGAATTGCTATGTTGGAATTGCCTTCAGAGCCTCAGGAACATTCATTTGAATATCTTTGGGATTCTGTGGCTCCATATAAAAAGTATGCTTCAAATATTCTCTCACCATTTTATTGTCTTAAGTCTTAGGCTCCTTATCTTGGGTCTCTTCTTACTCATCTTATAATTCAGGCACGACAATTAGCTCCACAGTCTTAGCTGCAACCCTCACTTTTCTTCTTGACCAGAATCTTGATTTTTTTTTTTTTTTTTTTTTTTGTCTGAGATGCTCTCGGTAGCTCCAGGTGAAAACTCTCTTGGTCCAGCCTGATGCCAGGAGCAATTATCCTGCCCAACCCCAAGGTACAGGGCTACACATCATCCAGTGCGCCCATCATCCCCAAGCGCAGTAAAGACTCAGTGGCAGTAATTCTTGTCCTCTCGGAGCAAAGTCAACTTGTTAAAAATGAACCCAACTCATTTGGTACCGATGACTGCCATGTAGTGAATGACATGTAGGTTTAAGCCACAACAGGAAAATAAAGGTTGAGAAATGGCTATAAGGTGGTGGGACTGGATTTATCCTATGGCTCTGAATGCTGCACTGACTCACAGTTGCTGAAGGAATGCTCCTCTCAGGTACAGAAGGTTCATGTCTTGGCTCTCACTAGATTTGGTTGAGCTATGGCTCTGTTCCGTGCCTTCTCTCTGGAACCCACCCTGATGGGACCTGTCTCTTGATAGAGGAAAGTGAGACACAGTGAAACACACCCTCACATTCAGCGCACTGACGGCAGAATTGGAATAAATATACTGCTTGTAATAGTTATTTGAAGGGAAAACATTTATTTATTTATTATTTATTTATTATTTTATTTTTTTAGAGAAGGAGTGGGGGAAAGGGGGAGGGAGGGATGGAGAGAGGGAGGGAGGGTGGGAGGGAGAGAGAGAGAGAGAGAGAGAGTGAGAGAGAGAAAGAGAGAGAGAAAGAATCTCAAGAAAGCTCCACGCTTAGTGTGGAGCCTGATGTGGGACTCGATCTCATGACCCTGGGATCATGACCTGAGACGAAATCAAGAGTTGGTCGTTCAACTGACTGAGCCACCCAGGTGCCCCTAGATTCATTTATTTAAACATTTTAAGCATGCTTTGTTTATTTTTGAGAGACAGAGAGCAAGCAGGGGAGGAGCAGAGAGAGGGAGACAGAGAATCTGAAACAGGCTCTATGCTGACAGCAGTGAGCCCGATGTGGGGCTCAAGTTCACAAACCTTGAGATCATGACCTGAGCCCAAATTGAATGCTCAACTGACTGAGCCACCGAGGTGCCCTGCAGATTTATTTTTTAAGGGTAGATTTTTGTTGGTTTTGTTTTAAATATCTTCATTGTGTGGAGCACATTTATGTTCCTATATATCATCAGCAATTGAAATACTTATTCTGTATAAGGAAAACTAATGGATGAGTAAATAATAATGCCACCCATAAAAATACATTAGCGGGGCACCTGGTTGGCTCAG
This sequence comes from Panthera leo, assembly GCF_018350215.1. Lineage (NCBI taxonomy): Eukaryota > Metazoa > Chordata > Mammalia > Carnivora > Felidae > Panthera > Panthera leo. Next base: position 49,192,476 of record NC_056685.1, read on the forward strand.
CTTGTTAAGCATCCGACTTTGGCTCAGGTCATGATCTTACAGTTTGTGAGTTCAAGCCCCGCATTAGGCTCTGCAGTGACAGTGCAGAGCCTGCTTGGGAGTCTCTCTCTGTCCCTCCCCCACTTGTGTTCTCTCTCTCTCTCTCTCTCTCAAAATAAATAAATAAACTTAAAAAAATACGTTAGTATTTTCTTTTAGATAGTACATTTTTATAATGACATTTACCAAGTTATTTTCCTAATTGCATTTTACCTTAATTAATATAAACATGGGTTGTATTTTCCAAGTGCAGGAAAGCGGATTATCCCAAATATAGAAAAATGGAAGCTGTGTGTTTGTTGGCAACCTCAGGAATTCCCCAGAGGGAAATCAAACTGGACCCAGACCTGGAGGGCAAGGAGAGATCAAAGAGGCAGACCATTCCTGATTGCTAAGTGGCAGTTTTAATAATAAGCAAGGGAATTTACACAGAAGCCTTGCATCCAGTGGCTGCAAGACAAGTAAATCTCCACACCCAACTTTCAGAATCTTAACTTTACATGGAGACCTTAATGAGGCTCAGTCACATAAGTGGCTCAGGTGGACTCAGCAACATCTTACTCTCAAGGTTGCATCCTTGAACCTGCTCAGGCTCTGGGAATGGTGGGCGGAACAAACATTCCAAAGACAGAGAAGGGGTGGGGAGCCTCTAACTTCCCAGGTCCAGCTCCCAGGTCAGCCAGAGATCACGTCCCCTTCAAGGACCTCCTCCAACACTGTGGTCGTTGTTCGTGTTCAAAGATGACCTGTTTGTGGAATCCCTGGACACTGCTCATATGTTGGGGTAAGTCAAAACCCAATGCATGATTTGCAATGTTTCCATGCCTGATCCACCTGAAGAATCTGACTTAAAACCAAAAAGAAACCTACCCACTTAAGGAAAGTGCTATGGATTAGTGTCGGGGTTTACTGATGCATAAGAGAATCAGGTCATTCTCTAAGTGCATGTGGGAAGGGAGCAGTCATGAGTTTACAGGGAGGGCAGTGTAGCCGGGCAACACTGCTCTGGTCTCCATCAGCAAGGCTGCAACATACCCTCATGGAAGAAGAGCAAAAGAGTTAAGGTAGGAAGTTATATTGCATTTTGTCTTCTCTCCACGCACTTAGCTCGGTTCGACATGCAGGGGAGAGGATAGAAAGGGCACTCTGTCAAAGCTCCATCATCGAAATCCTACAAAGGAAACAGATTTTAAAAGCCGCAAGAAGGATTTATGACTTCGGGGACCTTTGTGAGTCCTTTTATTAGCCTAGTACATCACTTCTCTCCCATCTTTATGCTGACAACACTCCTCAGCCCTTCTCTGGATTTCTTGTCAAACTGGGCAACTGTATAAAATGAACAGACAAGAGCTGCGGGAAGGGCTGATTGATTCCCGTGTACGCCTGTACATTAGGAGCAATTTTATTCTGCTAAGAGGTTCTCTTATGCAGTCTTCCAGTGAGGGAATCTTGGATTGTTTCTGACAACTATGTGTTTTTAAAGAGTTTTATTTTTTTATATAATGGTCTTCCTAAGAGCATAAATCAACACGTAGAAAGAATAGCATGCTAGCCTAAATAGTTCTACAAAAGTTGTTTGAAAGTTCGGAGATGACTCTGATTAATGTGGTGTGGCCATCAAAGTCAGTAAGTAGCGTAGACCCTTTCAAGTTGTTTATGTGGCTGACCTTTCATTTCTATTTGTTTTACTTATGAATGTAAAGTTCATAAAGGAAAGCTCAAATATGTCTTCTGTAAAGCTTCCCTTAATTTCCACAAGACTGAATTCATTTCTCCCTCTTCTGTATCCCAACAGCAGGAGCAACAGCAACAGCAACAAAATAGTTGCAAAATTTTAATGAACACTTACATGTTCAATAAGCATTATTCTATGCTCACTGACCCACTGATTCTCTACAACAACCCTGTGATGTCTGCACTGTCATTTTCTGAGGCCCAGAATAGTTAAGTGACTTGCCCAAGATCACACAGCTAAAAGTAGAACATGATTTTTAACCTATACACAAGTAGGGTAACTCTAGAGCGTGAATTATTTTTATTGTGATTATTTGTTAATGACATGCAATATCTTATTAGTTTCAGGTGTACCTTGTAGTGATTCGATATTCTTATACGTTATGAAATGATCCTCACAATAAGTCTATGTTACCATCTGTCACCAAAGTTATGACAATATTTAGAGCATGCATTCTTAAAAAAATTTTTTTTAATGATTATTTATTTTTGAGAGACAAGAGGCAGAGTACAAGTAAGGGAGGGGCAGAGAGAGAGAGGGAGAAACAAAATCTAAAGCAAGCTCCAGGCTCTGAGTCATCAGCACAGAGCCCAACGCGGGGCTCAAACTCGTGAGCTGAAGTCATCAGACGTTTAACCAACTGAGCCACCCAGGAGACCCTAGAGCATACATTCTTAACCTGAACCCTCTACTGCATCTCGTTTACACTTTTAACAGCATAAAACTTCAGGGATGATTACAACTTTAGTCGCCAACTTCTAATGGGTAAGGAGTATGTATTAAATACATGATCACAATTTGTGGTTTCACAATCACAAATGCTAAGTGCAGGGATGGCTACACAATTTGTGGAACTGAGTGTAAAATGAAATTGGGAGTCCTTTATTCAAAAAGGCACTAAAATATAAAGCTTTATCCTTTTTTTCCATGGTCTCTTCCTGACTTGGTCATGGTATTCTTTCCTTTGCTACAGAATGTCACTGTGGCTAAAAATATTTATTAATTAATAGCATAAATGTACCATTTATCTTCATATTTATGTGTGCCAATTTTAAGTGCAAACATAAGAATGTTTAACACTTGGGGTGCCTGGGTGGCTCAGTCGGCTGAGCGTCTGACTCTTGATTTCAGCTGAGGTCATGATTCCAGGTTTGTGGGGTTGAGCCCTGTGTCAGGCTCTGTGCTGAGTATGGAGACTTTCTGAGATTCTCTCTCTCTCTCTCTCTCTCTCTCTCTCTCTCTCCTCCCCCATTCCCTCTCCCCCGCTTCTTCTCTCTCTCTCTCTCTCTCTCTCTCTCTCTCTCTAAAACAAGAGAATATTTAACTCATATGCAGAACCACCAAAATTACACAACTTGTATTGCCTATGGATTTTGTTGTATTATCTTTTATTTTACTGTTTTTGTTCTTATCAGAATAGTAGAATGCTGTGCAAAACTAGTTCAAGTGTTGTTATTTCACTTCTTGAGATGTGTACATCCTACCAACACTCTCCATATTTGGTTTACTGTTGAGTAACGAAGGGCTGAAAGAAGAGGAATTATGAGCTGCTCTATCTTTCCCTTTCCTTAGCCTTATAATTTTCAGCATAAGTGGTTGCCTAACACAGGAAAGTGACATCCAGGCAAGGAAAGATATGATAGGGTTCCTTGGTTGTTCCTGTTTTTTGTATGCCCTGCCTTCTTTTCTTTAATTGAGGTGTAATTGACATATAACACTATATTAGTTTCAGATGTATAACATATGATTCTATATTTGTATATATTGTGAAATGATCACCACAATAAGTCTAGGTAACATCCTTCACCATACGTAATTACAGTTTTTTTTTCTTGTGACAAGAACATCTGTTTTTTTTTTTTTTTTTTTTTTTTTTTTTTTTTTTTAATTTCAAACCAGTTCTGGTTCAGAAAGGAAAGGTATTCTTTCCTTAAAGGTATTTTTCCTTAAAAATATCCATTTATCCAGTTATAGACCTAACACACTTATCTTATTCTTGCTTTGAATCTCACTGAACTCCCATTCATGGTGGGTCCACTGGAACCCTGTGCTCCTGGGGCATCCTGAATGTCATGTGCTTGTGGACCAAACAAGGAATTCACGCAGGCACATACGCTGTACATATCATATCTCCTCTGCCCACGTGCAGGCTCCAACTGTCACATTGCACTTCACTTACAAAGCACAAAGGCAAAGATAAAATGATTAAGAATTTCAAGTTAGTGACAGCAGAGCGCTAAACCAAGTATTGGGCCCTTCTGTGTTAGTGCCCAGGTTGCAGGTTTATGAAGTTGGCCCTGGGTTTGAAGTAATACTTACTTTTTTATTTTCAGATGAGGTAGTGATGATGGGAAAAGAAATAACATATGTAAGCTCAAATAAACAGAAATGGGAGGAGCTGGGTTTTGAGCTCTGGTTTGTTTGTCTGATCCCAGAACTCACATTCCTAACAATTCAGTACTGTAATAACTCTGCTATGCAACTGCCCATAACGATTGGCGGACTTTAGAAATCTAAAAATAATGATCACTGTGTGGGTCATAAAAAGTCCAAATGGTTCACCCTTTCTACTCATTCTCCCATGTAGCACTTGGCCGAAGTACCCTACCTTGCAGTGTGTTTTATATTTTTCTAAATACTTTCTTTCCTAATACATGACCTTATTTGATCATATCACAATTCCAGGAGGGACTGGGAGTTGCTACTCATTTTTAGGTGAGGAAATTGGGGCTCAAATGTATGGAGTGACTTCTCTAGGCTACTATTTCCATCAAGGTTGGGGCGAAGTCTGTTGTTCTACCTTTACAAGTCAACTCTTGAGCCAAAACTCAAACACAGCAGGACTTGTGGACAGGTGATAAGGGAATATTGGCTCAAAATGCAAAATGAGGTTTTCAGATTTCCTTTACATGACGGAGAGCATAATTTAGTGGGCAAAACTGGTGAATTGAGTTCAGAGAGACTGGACTTTACGGCTATCACTTAATTGGAGAAACTTGGGAATTTTCACTTCTGAGCCTCTGAATAAGGGGTATTTATACTGACCCCAAATCATTATTGTATTAAATAAGGAAACTTCTGGGGCTTAGGGCTCAGTAACTGTTACTTTTTCTGTTCCTACTTGTCGTGATCTACTGCTCTACAGATACTGGAGAACTCAGTCTAACATTCTTTATTCCAAGAAGGCCATTCTGGCGAAAGGAGAGTTCAGAGTGAAGGAAACACCTAGAGTCTTATGTTCCATTCTTCATCTTCCTATGATCTCTGACTCTGAATCTATCATGTTATCAGTATTTAGGTATGAGGAGGACATGCCATCATGTACTATGTTTAATGTATAAAAGATGTGCTAAATGTGCAAAGCTGTGGACATTCAGTCTTTATACGATACAAGTTCAGAAATTTCACTGTGAAGTCATTTAAAAATATGAATGGGTACACACTAATGGGTAGTTTGGCTACACTTGCTAGATTTGAAATCATTATTAATTTCTTTAATACTGTAATAACATTGATTTAGATGAACCTTTATAACATCAAAAGTATGTAGTATTTAGCAGTAATTAACATCCCTTAATTAAGAAGAATTGCCAAGTAGTTTTCTCTCTTGGCTTTGTTGTAGCTAAGGGCAGCTGGATGAAAATTCTGCTTAATCACAAAGGGAATATCATGTGGTTTATGTGAAATTTGCCTTCAATGGATTAAAAAATATTCTTTGGTATTACATTTTATCATAAAAAGGCACATTTGAATCACCAATGTTATAGAATGTGAATAAGACAAATGCTATAAACCTTATAGATAAAGCCATTCACCTAGAGATGCACGTACATGATATAAAATGAGTGTAGAAATTTGATATGTCTGTCCATATGCTCATTGGGTTGCATAGGTCTTAATACTGGCTGTGCCATTATTGTTCCCTTAGAACCACAATATAAAATTCCATATTTTCATGTACATTTATAGTAAATGTTACTCTTTGCTAACCAGAGAGGCATTTAGGCAATTGCTGGGTATGAAAATTGCTGACATTTTCTGAATTTCAAATGACAAATGAGATGCTCCTGTCAGTTTACTGTGTAACTCCATAGCATATGGTGCTTCTGCTGGTGGGTGTTATTTCAAAGTTTGCAAATCACACCATGAGAAAGTCCCTCTGGTGGGCTCCTGGAACACTTAGCAACTGTGAATCTGAAGTGACAGTACAGAGGGAAATGACTAAAAAAAATAGTTGTTTTTTTTTTTTTTTTGACAGTGAGAAGGCAGTACAAAGTGAATGATAAGTTAATTCAGGGAGGTGGAGGGGCAAAGACACCAATCTAGCAAAGGAAAAAAAAAAAGAAGTTTTCCCTTTTATAGAACAAACCAGGAAGTTATCTAAATTCTTAAAACAGAGTGTACAATGTCAGAGAAAGAATAAGAATTAAGAAACTGACTGGAATTAGAATTGTCAAGTCTGTTACACAGAAGCTTAGAAATGGAGGGGAGATTGTTTCATGGGTTAGAGAATAGTGCCAAAATTTTATCTACATCAGAAATCACAAAATATCTCCAAATAATAAAGACTTGAAAAGAAAGCCTCTAGTATTTAAAGTGGGGCAGCTTATTTAAAACCAGCTCGTAACAGAACCAAATTTCTTTCGTTGCAACCTAAATTAATGGGTCACTTGGTTTTGCTGTGTTCAAAAATGACACACTGCAGAGAGTTTCCCTACAGTGGTCAAGCCAGCAGTCAATTACATGGAAAGCCAGAGGAATTGGTTGCTGGAACCAATTGACTGGCCAGTCCCATCACAGCAGTTCAGCCAATTGCTGTAAAAAGCTGCCCAAGACTCCTTGGAATCTAAAAACTTTTCATATTTATCAACCACAAATTTTTTTCAAGTTTATTTATCTATCTTTGACAGAGAGAGTGTGTACACTCATACGACTGGGGGAGGGCAGAGAGCCAGGGAGAGAATCCCAAGCAGGCTCCACACTGTCAGTGCAGAGCCTGACGAGCGGCTCAGTCTCACCAACTGTGATATCATGACCTGAGCCAAAATCAAGAGTTGTAGGCTTAACTGACTGAGCCACTCAGGCACCCCTCAACCACAAAAATTTTTAGTGGAACTGTATGCCTAAAGGATGCAGAAGAAGTCTGACTTAAAATGATGTGTTTTTAAAAAGAGCTGAACCTCAGGGCTCCTGGGTGGCTCAGTTGGTTAAGCGCCCACTTTGGCTCAGGTCATGATCTCATGGTTTGTGGGTTCGAGCCCCTCGTGCTGACAGCTTGGAGCCTGGAGTCTGCCTCAAATTCGGTGTCCCCCTCTCTCTGCCCTTCCCCCGCTCATCCTCTGTCTCTCTGTCTCTGTCTCTCTTTCAAAAGTAAATAAACATTTAAAAAAATTAAAAAAAAAAGAGCTGAACTTCTCATTTTCTCTTATTCTGGAACTTTTCTGTATTTTTACCCCCCAAATCTATGGAATACAGATTTTCATGTAGGAAAGGAGAAACATCCAGTGAAAGAAGGAGTGTGCTGATTCATGTTGAATCTCTAGATATTGAACTTACAGGTGTTGGGAGTTGACTCCAGAAATAACAATAAATAATAATAATGATAGGTAAAATGTATTGCATATAAGCAGCGTCATGTAAATTAAATCATATAATCCTCACAAAAAAACTTACTATCTGCATTTAACAAATGAGGACATTGAAGTGCACGGAGGTCAAGTATTTTACTCAAGTCCCCCTGGTAAGTAGTATAGCAGTAATGTCCTTCTAGTACTCATGTAGAATAGATGTTGGTTAATTTGCTTGCAAAACCTTCAGCTCCTCCTCTGCCGCCATACACTCATCAGCCCGAGGTTAAACCATTATAGCCCCACATTTATACTTATGTTAGACTCTGACTGTCTCTCTCTTTCAGGTTATAGATGGTTGGATGTAAGAGTGGATCATCCAAAGGCTGGGCCAAGCATTTCCTTTCTCCTGAGGCTGTTGGACTGTTCTTAGGGTCTGAGTGGCCCAGGACACCTGAGTGAGGTGAAGAGGGCAGTAGGCTGAAAGAGAGAAAACCACTGTAGGGAGCAGTGAAGTTGTGAGGGACCCTTGGTGAGAAAGAAAGTGCAATTCTGTTACCAATATTTTACTCCCCAATTCTTATCTGCAGGAAAGCTCAATGTACTTCTTGCAATAGAGTTCCATGGCAGAACCCTGTGGCTTCCTACTAAAACCGTTTTTATTTTTCTTAACCATGTTTGAGTGGGTTTCTGCAATACACAACCAAATAACTTTTTAAATTTTTATTTATTTTTGAGAGAGAACAAGCAGGGGAGGGGCAGAGAGAGGGGGACACAGGATCCGAAGCAGGCTCTGTGCTGACAACAGTGAGCCCGATGCAGGGCTCGAACTCACAAACCCTGAGATCATGATCTGAGTTGAAGTCAGATGCTCAACTGACTGAGCCACCCAGGTGCCCTTACAACCAAATGATTCTTAAGAAAACTGCATTTCTTCTTTGAGAGCCTTCTCCTCTGCTTCACCCCAAACCACTCTGAATTGCTATACCAAAATATGTGTTCTTCAGGGGTTTCTAAAACATCTGTTTTACTCCCCCAGTATTGATACTGTCATCAGAAGACAGAATTAACAAAGGGTGAAAATAAAGATGCCAGGTACTGCTTACTACTGACAAGACTGGGGATAAATTTGAACAAGTCAGTGTATGTCAAATCACCTACCATGGTGCTTAGGCACATCAGAGTCTCCTAAAAAATGTTTGTTTTATTTTAATTTCCACTTATTCAGTGACCATGTTGTTCTGTAATATGTTAACACATGTTAAAGTGTGTCTATTCTCAACTAGGGAAATAAGCAGAAGAGCAATGGTTAAAAGGGGAGTCAGACTGGCTGATAATAACAGTACCTGCCTGTGATGGTTAATTTTATGTCTACTTAACCTGGTTCAGGGATGCCCAGATAACTGGTAACACATTATTTCTGTGTGTGTCCATAGGGTTTTCTAAAAGAGACTGGCATTTAAATGGGTAGGCTGAATAAAGAAAATCACCCTCACCAGTGTGGGTAGACATCATCCAATATGTTGGGAGCCTGAATAGAATGAAAAGGTGGTAGAAGGGCAAATTCACTCTGCTTGAGCTGAGATCTAGTTCCTCCTTACCTCAGACATTGGCTCTCTGGGTTCTGAGGTCTCCAGATGAGGACTGAACTATACCACCAGCTTTTCTGGGTCTCCAACTTGCAGACAGCAGAGCATGGGACTTCTTAGCCTCATTAATTATGTGAGCTAATGCCTAGAATAATCTCTACCTATCTACCTACATACCATTCTACCTACCTACCTTCCTACTTCCCTCCCTACCTATTTATCTGTCATCACATTAGTTCTGTTTCTATAGGGAATTCTGACTGAATATACTACCTAGAGGCTTAGAACAGTACCTGGCTCACCAAAAGAATTCAGGGAATGTTCATATTAATTATAATTCTTACTATTGTTGTTATACCTCTGACCCCTTTTCTTTATCAATGGCATCATTCCTACGTTCTTTGGATTAGTACTAACCAAGCTTATTTTAAAAATTCTGTAGAAAGACATCATTGGTGAGTAAATTTGATTTACAGTAGCTGTCTGTGTTTCTTTCCTTAAAAGTAATGGTTATTAGGCCCAGTACATCTTATTTGCTTGCAAATCTTATTTTTTTCTGTATTTCTCCAAGAAATATAGCGAAACACTCAAAGCTTTTCTATAGATTTTTGTTTTGTGTGACACTTTCCTAGCATATAAAGAATTGCTTACCAAAGACATTTTAATAGAACTAGATTTAAATTTACTTTCCAACTGTTTACCTTTTCCAAGTTTCTTTAGTAAATGAGGATGTACATCTCAAGATAAAGGAGATGGTTTTTTATAGTAATGCTCAACAAACTCTGGATAGTCTTATGGTGCAGCTCTCCAGTGTTCTTTCATTTAATATCAAAGTATCATAGAAAAAAGGAGAAATAATGTAAAAAAAAAAGTGCAGAATACAGAATCCAACAGAAAGCCATGACAGGAAATATTAGATTGTATGTTACTTTAGGGCAAGGTTATAATATGTTCTTCTTTCTTTGTAGCTTCCCCAGACTTAATAAATGTTGACTGAACTAACTGACATTGATTCTGCCCTTAATACATTAGAAACAGAACTTTTCCTTCAACATATAATTAGCGTATTTCTTCAGAGCAGCAGGATAAACAGAGACTGCGAGGTGTTTATAGCAATGCTATCATTTCATTTTATAGAGAAATAATACAAATAGGAAGAGATGATAAGTCATAGCTTCATGCTGTGTAACTCAATGCAATTATCTATTACTATTATATCCTTATTAGTAGAGATGCTATTGTGATTTGATGTCACATAACATTACTCCTCTCTGACAGATATTATAAGCCAAACTGCTTATAAGAGCCAGTCAGCCTCAAAATGACAAAAGTCCTGTATCCTCATCAGATTCGGTGTTAAGAGAAGTTTCATCTTTCATCTGTCACTCTTACTTGATGGACATAACATCAATTTCAAGGCCCACATTTGTAATAACAAGATGTCTAGGTATTCTACTGACATAATACTCAGAGGATATAGGCTACTGTGACATGGGAAAGGAAGTCACCAGGATAGGACATCAATGGCCATATAGGTGAACCCAGTCAAATGTGAGACACGAAGGAGTGCCAGAAGGCTACTACATTCAGTTTGAAGGCATGGCCAATACAAATAACTAAGAGATTATAATAATACAAATTTGTCTCTGAGAAGCAGCCATCTGAGCGGGACAGTTGTTGAGAGCAAACCAAGCTAAGAACAACTCTTGAACACTAGGTAGGTATCTCAAACCATGTTTCCATGACCCCAACAAACCACCAGGTCCATCGAGTGACTTTGTGAGAGTCTGAAAGAAACATTCCTGGAGATGGATAAAATAGAAAAAGGCTGCTTTCTAGTTGGATGTGCCAGTTATCAACCTATGGCCTCTCAACCACAGACCCCCGCTTCACTGCCCTGCTAGACTGGAACTTGAGAAGAAGATGAAATGCGAAGGCTCTGCTCTCAAGATGGCCTCAGCATAGTGGAAGAGACCGACAAGTAAATAGACAATGGGGAATAGGCTTTGATGGAGAGAAACACAGGGTACTGTGGAAAAGTATAGGAGAGGGACCTTGTTTTTATTGCCGCATAACAAATTACTCCAAAACATAGAGGCTTAAAACAACAATAAGTATTATCTTACACAGCTTCTATGAGTCAGGAATTTGGGAGTAGCTTCGTGGAATGATTCTGGCTTGGGATCTCCTAGGTTATAGTCAAGGTGTCAGCCAGGATGCAGTCATTTTGATGAGGGAGCATAAAGCAAGCTGACACCAAGTAGACACCACCCCCTCAGGTGGGATGTGTGTGACACTCCTTTGGCACTCCTGGCTGCCCAAAGACAAAGGAAAGGAAAGAAAACACATGGTTAACTGATAGAGATCACAGTCATGCAGGACATGAGTCTCCATCAGTTTACAAATGTCTTCGTAAATTATAAGAAAAAGGCAATCTTATCAATAGCCTGATCTCCAGAAACCTATGGTCCCAACATCACCCTGATCTCCATAGTGATATGGGCAGCAAAGACAAAAGGAAATGGCAGAGAAAATTACATTTCCTCATAACATGCAGCCCATTGACAAATACTTGAGGCAGGCAGAGTATAACATTTCTCCAGGAACTCCCTAGGGTCTTAATGTTAATGCTTTCCTGGAGGGAAAAACAACCTTAGCTTGACAACAGCTAGGCATCTTTAAGAGTCTCCTTTGCATATGAAAACCCCTTTTGGAGGCCTCCCTTTTGTCTTTACCTCCCCCAACTCCATGGTATATAACCAGACACTCTTCACAACCCCAGTGCAGTCCCCGTGCTTTAATAAAATCAACTTTTTGCTCCAAAGACGTCTCAAGAATTCTTTCTTGGCTGTTGACTCCGGACCACCACCACTCCAAAACCCCATCAGTTTGAAGGGGCAGCTAGGGCTACAGGAAATGCTGCTCTGATGGCTCAGTCACGTAGCTGGCAAGTTGGCTCCAGCTGTTGGCACAAGTCCTCACCACATTGACCTTGATTTCAAGATGTGGCAGTAGGCTTTGGCCAGAGTAAGTGATGAAAAAGAGCAAGGAAGGATTTACTGGTTTTATTATGAGCTAGCCTCAAAAGTCACAAATTTGACAATTTCTTATAGGTTACACAGTTCAACTTTATTCAGCTTAGGAGGAGATCACAGGAGGCAAGATCATTGTGGGCCATCATAAAGCCCAGCTACTGCAGATTCCCCAGAACAAGCCACAAGGAAGAAATCTTCCTGCAGGAGAGAACACTGGAGCTGAGTTTAGGGGGCTGTGGTAGCAAGGGATGTAGAGGGGGAAGGTGTTCCAAGCAGAGGTATGTGGAAAGGTACGGGAAGAGGAAAAGGTAAAGTGTTTTAATGCCGCTTTGTTGTAGGATTCAGTGTTTTGAGGTAGCAGGGTGGTGCTGGGCAAATGCACTGAGAAACGATTCTGTATAAATCATCAGGTAAAATCAGAAAGCACCTTGTTTGGCATTTTGCTTAGAGGATACGGGTAGTTATGAACTGATTTTAATCAGGATAATATTTCCAAATACAGTAAAACCTTGGTGTGCGAACATAATTCATTCTAGAAACATGCTTGTAATTCAAAGCACTTGTATATCAGAGTGAATTTCCCCAGAAGAAATAACGGAAACTCGGAAGATTCATTCTACAACCCAAAAGTATTCATATAAAAACGATTACAATACTGTAATACAATAAATAATAAAGAAAATTCAAAATATAAAGAAAAATAAATAAATTAACCTATACTTACCTATGAAAGCCTTCATGGCTGGTGTGAGGGAGACAAGAAGGGAGGGTTATTGTGTAGGATGACTTTCACTATCACTCATGGAGTCACTGCTATCTATTTTTATTTTTATTTATTTAAAAGTGTTTTTAAAAATGTTTATTTTTGAGAGAGAGACAGAGCACAAGTGGGGGAGGGGAAAAGAGAGGGAGACACAGAATCTGAAGCAGCCTCCAGGCTCTGAGCTGTCAGCACAGAGCCCGATGTGGGGCTTGAACTCACGAACCATGAGATCATGACCTGAGCCAAAGTTGGACACTTAACCGATTGAGCCACCCAGGCGCCCCAGAATCACTGCTATCTATTGGCTCAATGAAATCTTTTTCTGCATGGGAGCCATTGTATATGCTCGCACAATGTTGACTTCAGTACAGTATTAATAAACTCCTGCATATATTCTATTTAATGTAACCAGCAATAAGGCAGCAGAAGAAAGGGTCTGTATCTGTCAGGAGCCTGACCTGGAATGAAGCAAAACATTACTAGGCTTATTCTTGTATGGAAAAGCAAAGGACCGTGCATAGGTGCTTTGAAGTGACAAAAAATACACCAGTGCCAGTTGTGGGCATCTTCCAACGTTCTGAAAAATCACTGATTTCTGCCAAACACTGTGGCCTGAGACTGAGCATCTGACCATGGGAGACGATCACCCACAACCCCGCAGAGAGAGAGAGAGAGAGAGAGAGAGAGAGAGAGAGAAGAACCATTGGCTCAGTTGTGATCATGTGATGTTCATCATCACGCACTACTCGTATTGCAAGAAATTGCTCGTTTATCAAGTTAAAATTTATTAGAAATGTTTGCTCATCTTTCAGAACACTTGCAGAACAAGTTACTCGCAATCCAAGATTTTACCACACTTGCATCTCAAAAGGAAGCCACCCAGATTCAGTGTACCTATTACAGTATTAATTTCCAACTCTTCTTTAAAAAAATTTTTTTCTTAAAGTTTATTCATTTTTCAGAGACAGATTGTGAAGGGGGAGAAGCAGAGGGAGAGGAAGACACAGAATCTGAAGCGAGCTCCAGGCTCTGAGCTGTCAGCACAGAGCCTGGTTTGGGGCTCAAACTCATGGACGTGAGATCATGACCTCAGCTGAAGTCAGACACTTAACTGACTGAGTCATCCAGACACCCCTCCAACTCTTCTTAGAAGCAGGGTCAAATGCCTTCATTGTGGACTTCCTGCTTTTCTTCTTTGTTCTTTCTCCAGTTTTCTTCTCTTTAAACACATCTGAAGCGTAAGGGGCATGGCCAGAGAAAACTGAGAAGTTATGTTCCAGATTTCAATAGTACTGAAAAAATCCCCTTTAAAGGCCTGCTGCCTAGCTGTGGGTGTTGTGGAGACACTGGTCGAAAATGACCAAGTGATATCAGCCTTAGTCAGTGACAGTGCTTGAGTCAAGGGACATCATCGCTCTGAAAGGACCTTTATACATGTGTCAATGTGGCAGGTCAGCTGGGAATGCTTCAGGCTTTTCAGCTATAATCATAAGCAAGAAAAATAATCCTGTCAGCATTAGCATTTTAAAAGTTGGAGGACAACTACACACACACACACACACACACACACACACACACACACATCAGTTAGGCCTGGGACCCGGGACTAGGAAACATTATCTGTCTCTTCTAGAAACAGAAACAATCCATTAAAGTCAATTTCTAGTTTTCCACAGAAGAAGGAGTAGGCATAAGACAGAAAATTAAAATCCTTACATGACCCTCCAAACTTACTTTCATTACTATTGTCATTTTCTTCTCTTGAAGCACTTCAGAGGTATAAGCAAGTCAGTTTACAAGGAGCAAATTGCCTAATTTCAGTCTCTCCCACTAACTCATTCACGTGCCTTGCTAATTTGCCTTCCCTTCTTAAGACACTTGGCTAACCCACGAAGCTAAGGAATAGGCATGGTGAGCCTTTATGTCTCTTTCAGATTGAAAAGATCCCATTTTATAAATTTCATTTTTCAAAGCCATACTCTTATTGGAGATGCTAATGAATGTGGGAAGTGTGAGATATGAAAAGCGATTCAGTAATTTACAAGCCATATAATCAGTCTCTGAATAATTTAAAATTTCGTGTGCTACTAGACTCTGTGTTTTACTTGCTATTGACATGATTCAGATAACAAAGGGAAGAGTCATCAAAAAACTCTTAACGAAGAGGAAGTCCTTATTGCTGATCCCTGGTCTAATTTTTTTTCCAGAAGTACTCTAACTGGACTAGTATAGCTCTTAGAAAATGCAAAGACACATTTAAAATACACTGTCCATTAAAAAAAATTCTTTTTAAAAGTTACCTTGGGGTCTTCTGCCTCCTTATTCAGTCTACTCTTTCTAAGATATTTCTTGGTTTCTTTAAAAAAATTTTTTTAATGTTTATTTATTTTTGAGAAAGAGAGAGAGAATGCAAACAGTGGAGGGGCAGAGAGACAGAGGGAGACACACAATCTGAAGCAGCTCCAGGCTCTTAGCTGTCAGCACAGAGCCTGATGCTGGGCTCAAACTCACATGAGCTGAGCTGAAGTCAGACACTTAACTGACTGAGCCACCCAGGTGCCCCAGACATTTCTTGGTTTCTTAAATGTTTTCTCAGTGCTTTGCTACTGACTTTTACTCATGATCTGTAGAGACCTAAGCACTGAGGAGCCTTTCCAGCAGCTGAGAGAGATATAGGAAGCCCTGGCTGATGGGCAAAACTCCTACACAGGAAAGATGCAGAGGAGTTCACAAGGCAGGGTTGGGGGGAGGGTGAACGCTCTGAAGGACACTAAATTACCCCGAAGTTCTCTTCCTCAATTACAGCTATTTGAGTTGACTGTGGGCAAAATCTCAATTGGTCATGTAGTTCGTTAGCAAATATGACAGTTAATTTTATGTGTTGACTTGACCGGCACAGAGAGGTGGTCAAACATTATTCTGCATATTTCTAGAAGGATGTTTTTGGATGAGATTAACATTTAAGTTGGTACAATGAGTAAAGAAGATTGTCTCCCCTAATGTGGGTGGGCCTCATTCAGTCAGTTGAAGGCCTGACTAGAACAAAAAGACTTACTCTCCCCTAAGTAAGAGAAAATTCCTTCTGCCTGTGGGCAGTACTGGCTGCCTAGGTAGAATGTAATTATTTTGAGGGTGGAGTGGGACAGGAAAAACTTCTCTCTTTCTAACCTCATAAACTTGTCTCTATCCACTGAAAGGTGCTCAAAGTTCTTCATTCTTTTTTTTTCTTGATACATTTCCCAAACTTCTAAGAATATAACATTTCAAACAGTGATTTATAGCATTTTTGGATCTGTTGGGATCCAGATAGGACATCAGAAACCACATTAGGTATTTCAACAGAGGGAATTTAAAATAAAGTATTGCTTAAACAAACACTGAAAAAGAGAAAAAGCCAAATATGAACAACATTAAGTAACACAGAGATAGTAATTACAGTAGGTAGCCACCATTCTGGGCTCTGGAACAAAGGAAAGAGGCTGGAGTTGTCCAAACCTAGAAGCTTACAGAAGAGGCCCTGCCAAGTTAGAATTCGGGCTTCTCAGAAGGGAGAGCTATCCAGCAGCTTCTGGTATCTCAGAAAGTCAGAGAGGCCCCATGGATTTTGGACTGAGAACTTGGTGGAAAGACATTTCCCAGCTGGTGGTATCTGGGAGTGAGGAAGCTAGCTGGAGAAAGGAACACTATCACTAGGCTATTGTTGGCAAGAAGTGAACAATTGGCATAGAAAAAGCACGTCTCTATTCTCTCTCTCCACTGCCTTCTATCGGTCATCTCTACAGACGAAGGAGAAATATAGTACTTGTCCTCCATTATCTGTGGTTTTGGTTTCACTTTCTGTGGTTTCAGTTACCTGTGGTCAACCTTGGTCTGGAAGTAGATAATTTTCTTGTGACTTATTGTCAGAAGGTCACTAGTAGCCTAAAGCTGTGTCACAATGCTTACGTCTTTCACCTCACTTCATCTAGTGATGTAGGCATTTTACTATCTTACATCATCACAAAGAGATGAGTACAGTTCAGTACAGTATTTATAGAGAGAGTGAGAGGCCACATTATGTAACTTTCATTACAGTATATTGTTATAATTGCTTTAGTTTGTTATTTTTGTTGCTAGTCTCTTACTGTGCCTAATTTACAAATTAAACTTTATCATAGGTATGTATGTATAAAACATAGTACATTTGGATTCAGTCCTATCCATGGTTTCAGGCATCCTCTGGGGGTCTTGGAACATCTTGGAAAAAATGGGTAACTACCATAGTTTTTGCTTCATCTGAGCCCTAGCAATACAGAGTAGAGAAGGATGGGTTTTGATCTAAAAGACAGTTCCTTGGAGCACCTGGGTGGCTCAGTCGGTTAAGCGTCTAACTTCGGCTTAGGTTATGATCTCAGTTTGTGAGTTTGAGCCCCACATCAGGCTCTGTGCTGACGCTCAGAGCCTGGAGCTTGCTTCAGATGGTGTCTCCTTCTCTATCTGTCTCTCTCTCAAAAATAAGCAAACATTAAAAAATATTTTTTTTTAAGTTCCTTAACAACCAGCAAGCTTATTATGAATGGAAAAATTTGAAAACTGGTTTTGACAGAGAAGAAAACCTAGGGAGATAGATTCTAATGGAATTAGAGGGGAACATGAATGAAATTACTAGGAGGGTAAACAGAGAACGGGAAGCTAGCCTTTTGCACAGTGTCAGCTTTGAGATATTTGATGCCTCTAGGTAATAATGTTCACAAAGAAAGGTTAAAGCTAGTTGTAAATATTAGCAGGTATATAAATAACAAAATAATAATATATACTTATGCTTACAATCTGTATTGCCCATCCAACTAAGCTAAGCATGGTATAGAAATACTTTATAGCCACATGGTTATTTTGTAATCTTTAATAACTTTGTAAAAATGATTAAATTATTATAGATACAAGAAATAGCTATAGTAATATAACTGAAACATTAAAACATATCTCTTGGGGAATTATACAATTTTCAAATATTTAGAGTTAACATTGGATAATTATATGTATCTGGCAGTGTTTTAAGTGTTTTACATGTATTAACTCACTTAGTTCTCACTGTAATTATTTCTTTTATTTTCCCATTTTATAGATTAATAAAAAAAAAAACCCATGACACAGAGAAGTTAAGTAATTTGCCAATAATAACACAGCCCTAAGAGGCAGAACTAGGATTTTACTCCAGTATTTTCTTAAGCATTCCACTCTACATTGTTGAGGAAAAAAAAAAAAAAAAAAAAGCATTGTTGGATTTAAAAAACCCCTTCAAGTTGAATTAAACGCCTTAGTTTCTTTCTTTATAAATATGGCTAATAATTCCTTCATGATGGGATTGTTGTAAAGTTTAGATAATACAGTATTTGTAAAAAGTACGAGTACAGTCTGTCATGTATCTGAACACATTACTGAGATAGGTGAAATGTAAGTCATCTGTGGGTGCATGTGATATTTTGGAAATAAGCAAATATATCTCCTGTAACCAAGATGAATGAGTGAAAGGGGATGTCATACTGCCTGATAAACAACAAGCTGTTCTATGAAGGATAGCATGGATTTTATGATGTGCTTTCTAAATGGCTAGTTATATTAAGATCATTATCAGAAAAATCATCTTAACTTTTAAAATCTCAATCTCCTAAATAAATGAGGAAGCAACAAAACAAAGCAATTACTAAAAGAGCTCTGTTATGGAGCTCTAACTTTAGTGGCCCTACTCAATCCATACTCAGGAAGGAAAATACCACTTTGGTACTGGAATTCTGATGGGCTGTAAGGTGATTTATTTTTCTGTTTGCTTTAAAAAAAGAGAGAGAGAGATGAGAGCATAATGTAGAGTAATGGCTGCATTGTGTGCTTGTGGATAGAACAAATATAATAATATGTTTCTCTAACACAAAATAATAACTGATTCCTTCTCATTATTCTTTAAGTGCATGAACATGCAATACAAATGTTCTAAATGAAAGCCCTGTTTTTCAAGGTTATTTATTGAAAAGACCTCATAAAAATATCTGTATAAGACTAAGACTCTATATTGGCTAAAACTAATTTAGATGAGCCACAAAGAAGAAAAGATGGAACACTTTGCTCTTGGGGTGTTTTAGGAAATTTTGAAACATAGCTAGAACTGTAATACCCAAAGCATCTCAGGTTTGTAACCAAGGCAACTTCTCCTGCTCTGCGTTCAGGCTTTCCTGTTGATTATCTATTGTAATGCCAATAATTGCAGCTGAGAGGAGTCTCTGTTTGTTGTGAGAGACAATTAGCACTTGAAATAAAATAACAGATTTAAATAAATTGGGGGACTCAACAGTGTGACCTGATCTCTTAGGAACAAGCAACAGCTTTGGAATATGACTGACTCTTGTGTTTTCAGTAGCCTCTGGAGTGAGAGAGTCATCATCCAAAGTTACTTGAGGTCTTATTGGTGATTACTCAAGTTGTTATGGTTGAAAACCATTTGTCTCTTTTAAGATTATAATGGACAATAGTTTAATAAGTCCAAACCTGCAAGAGGGTGATACTGAATTTTCAATGATAGGCTTATTCAAGCAACTTGACTCCGCATGTAATGCTTCTTTAAAAATATTTCTTCCAATTACTGTCATAATTACTCTTCATTATTATATAGACTGTATTTTAAATTGCTGTTTATTTTAATTCAGATGTGGATGGAAAGCTTGCAACTCCTGATCTCACCTGCAATTTTTGCTTTCAAAATGAAAGTCACCATTAGTATTAGGACCATTTACTGAAACCATTACATGGCACAAACTCTCAAAATCAGTGTTAATTAACCCATGGGCCCATGACTCTTAGGGAGTTTTTTCTAAGTTTCCATAAATCTTTAGTGTTCCAAGGACAAATAAGTTTTCCCTAACTCAAATAGTTTTCAGGGTCTCAATTTTTTTTTTTTTTTGAGAGAAAGGGGGGGTGGGGTGGAGAGTGCACAATCCAGGGAGGGACAGAGAGAGAGAGATGGAGAGGGAGAGAGAATCTGAAGCAGGCTCTATGCTCAGCATGGAGCCCAATGTGGGGCTTGATCTCACCATCATGAGATCATGACCTGAACCGAAATCAAGAGTTGGATGCTCAACCAACTGAGCCACCCAAGTGCCCCCAGAGTCTCAATTCTTATTTGTATTAATAGTCACTCTGCTTTCCTGTTTCCATGTGATGGGATTTCTGCTAGAATGATACTCCTAGCCTCTGTGTTCAGCTACCTGATTTGTGAATTCAAGAGAAGAAATCAAATATGCTGGACCCAGCCCCTTCTGGACTTTTCTTTTTCAAAATGAACATGTCCACAGGATTCGTGCATTCCCATGAGCCCTCTTCCATGTGCTAAGGGCTCTGTTTCTAGGGGGAAATGGCCTGCGGCTGTCAAACTACACCAGTGAATAAGGAAACAAGTCTTTTAAATTCAGTGATAAAGGCAGATCTAAAGTCACATTCTCCAATCAGCTTTAACAGTAATAAAGCTGTTGGTTTGATCTCCATCTGTCTATCTCTTCTATCTTTAAATTGGTTCTGAGTTCAATTGGGAAAGAGAGATGTTATTTATTGGCTGGCCGAAACACCTAACATATGTTTTCCATATCAAGTGTAGTTGATAAATATTAAATAATGACAAAGTCATAGGATGTAAATTCCATCAGAGTGGAGTCCTTGTTCGTCTCATTCACTGCCATTTCTCTGGTACACAGAGGTTCTTAGAAACATCTGTTGAATGACTGGAGTTACAGCTTCTCTAGTTCAGATCACAAATGCTCTCACTCACATCTTAGAATAAAGCATTTGGGGCACTTCATATTTTTCAAACACCCAAAAGATTAATGAAAGATGATCTCAATGTAAATGAAAGGACTGGAACCACTGCAGAATCATTGAATTATTCACAGCAGAGACTGACAGCATGCTGTGCCACAGATTTGAATTCAGGCTTATCTAAGGCTTGTTCTCTGGCCTAGGACCACAGTCCTAAGAAATCTCAAAGGATGGAAAAGGAACAAAGGACTCTGATGTGGGCCAGTAGTAAAAACTAGTCCTAAGGAACACAAGGAAAGGATTTGAGTATGTGAAAGGTGGATCGTAGAGTAGGTAAGGAGCTCACACAACACTGGATATGAAATAATCAAGAGTAATACCTCTGAGCCACTGTTTATAACAGGATGTAGAGACTGACACTGGGAAATATGTTTTCAAAGCAGGAAACCATTCTCGTTGCCAACCGGAGTGTAGTTTAAAATCTACACTTTGATCCTCTATGTCAAACAGACGGTGACTGGCAGACAGACCTCTAGGAGGACAGACACTGGCCAAACACAAATGAGGAATGGAGGCATCTGGGGAAGCTATAGGAGTACCTGACAAGAACTACAGGTATTTGCAAATGAAAAGACCAAGATTTGATCCCAGATACCTCAACACAAAGAGAAGACACTCCTAGAGCACAAGAGTGTAGAAGAACTGGGGCAACACGCAGAGAAAAAGAATCAGGACTAGAACAAAACAGAGAAGCTGTTCTTTATCTCACACTAGGTTAAGGTTCCTAAGAGGAACTGGTGTGTCATCTCCAGTTAACAGTGCTTATAATTTGTTGTCTATAATCAGACCTAAGAAGAGCAAAATGTACATAGGTCTCATTCCCATGTGTTGATTCAAGCATTCCCCAGGAATCTCTTAATGAAGCCCATAGGCTTTGCTGTTCTTCTGGGTATTAGTGTTAGGATCACGGTGCCTAACATGGGTAAGAACATGCAAAGAGGGACACGTGGGTGGCTCAGTCAGTTGAGAATCTGACTTCTGCTCAGATCATGATCTCATGGTTAGTGGGTTGGAGCCCCTTGTATGGTTTTGTGCTGACAACATGGAGCCTGTTTGGGATTCTCTGTCTCCTTCTCTGTCCCTCCCTTGCTGGCATGCTTCACTCTCTCTCTCAAAAATAAAAATAAACAAAAAATAAACATTAAAATAAAGAACATGCAAACCGATTTGCATAATCCTGTCTTAATAAGGCATGTTACTTAAGTAACAGAGTCCCTGGAGTTCTGGAGTGATGCCAAAATGCAGGCACTGTGGTTGGAGCACCTTGTTTTGAACTCTGCCAGGCCATTTATTAGCTAGTTGTAAAGGCTTGGGTTAGTTACTCATCATTTTTAGCTTCAGCTTCCTCATCTGTAGAAAGGTACAAATATAGATAAACTGTAATAGTACTTATATCATAGAGCTGTAGCAAGAATTCAGTAAGGTGAATCATAACACAGTAAATAAGTATCCATATGAAATGAATTATTACCTCTTTGCATAAATTGAATGAGTTTTCAAAAATAGATTATTCACATAAAAAGCTCTTGTGTAGTGACTGGCATATGATGGAGTTTATACAAATGATGAGTTATTACTATTAACAGACCCTGCAAACGTGTGCCGGGTCCCTGCTGTGTACTAAGTGCCTGTCTAAAATGCACTGAATATCCTGCTGTAGCTATCTTACTGTGTGTTATATTTCATGTTAACTTCAGTCTATTTAAAAGCTGATGTTTTCCCTTACTTTGCAGTAATAGTAACTTTTCATTCCAAAAAGCATAAGCAGTATATGATTGGACTACCTCTCCCACTGCCTATAAATTTTTAGTGACAGGTGAGTTGCTGGGACAGTCAATAAGCCTTGGGTCTCTTGCTTTTCCCGTCTTAGGAATGCTGTTTTAGGGTTCTTAGGCTCACTGCCTACTTCGTCCCCCCTTTCCCTCTCTTCTTTCCTTCCTAATTTATTTCTAAGTCTTTATTATGTGTATTGTATGGTGCTAGAACCTGTGGAAAATCCCAAGAAACACACACACACACACGCACACACACAAACACACTCACTCACTCCGTGTTCTCAAGCATTTAGAATCCATTTGAGGGACAAGACATAAAAAATTAAATGTCAGAGTTGAATGGCAATAGAAGACACCATCATAAGATACATATTCAAGCTGTTTATAATATGCATTCAATGATATTCCTTACGCATTTAGCACATCACATTATTAATCTCTGCTGTGAATAATTTAGTTTTTGATTCCTTCTTTCACATAGAGATAGCTTTAGTCTATAGATCATGAAGATGTTGAAATCATGTAATTTCAGTGATACTAGGTGAACTTAGTACCTTAAGCAAGAATAAGTTATAGATCCAAATGATATAAAAGAAATTCAGTATCAGTAACATTTTTGAAATTGGATGCAGTTATTTGTTAGAGGGGCTGTCAAAATCATCACCAAATTTCTACTGGGGCATGTCTGAGCATAAAATGTTAAAAGAAAATTTGTTGACTAATGACACACACAGAATTGTTCCAAATAGTGATGTTTTGATAAATGGGGCTAATGTATTTGGGAAATGTAAAATGGAACACAGATACTCATATAGGAAGAAAAACTTGGAAAGTAGTAATGCTAAATGGACTGGGGTGATAACCAGCAGCAAATTTATATAAACATGTAATGCAAGAGGGTGCAGAAAAAAAAGGTAGCATGACTTTAGGTAAACTACACAAAGGAATCATATTATAGATCAAGAAAAATATAGATAAGTCTGTTTATATCTTCTTAGTGGAACACTTTTGGAATAATACAAATGATCTCAGGATTTCAGCATAAGAAAGATGTTGAAAAACAAAGAAGATTCAGATGTGAAAAGCACAAGTGATTATAAGGACCTGCCAGATTGATTTATGAGGTATGAATGGCAGAATGACCACCTAAATATGTGCATATATGTGAGTATCTCTTACAGAAAGCCAATGATTATCAAAATAATTATAGTCTCCTTTCTCAGTTCTATTTTTAGGGATAAGCATTTGTTGGCTTAAGCAAAATCCCTTACCTTGAGAAGGAGATTATTTTAAAATGTGTCATCAGGCAGGCCCTATCCAGGATATAAAAATGTGTGCAATTCACATGCAATTGTCAAATTCAAGCTCATTTGTAATAAACTAAAGAGACTATAGTTCTAAAAACAAATGGTTCTGGTGGCAATAGAAATGAAAAATAACCCTGGCTGATAGATAACTAGTAGTTGTTGCTGAACTTATTCCTGGCCAATAGCCCATGTGCAGAGTTTGAAATTTTATAAATATATTATCTTAAAGGCAAAGGTGACTAATAACCTTAGGAAAGGAGAGGTAATAGAATGGAAAAAAGAAATTGGGGGAAAATAAAAAGGCCAAAGGATGAGATGTGTCCATTCAGTGACATGGTTTCTTAGAAAAGGTGAAAGAGTGTGAACTAATTTAATTATCATCAGGAAGTGCATAAATTTACCTTGTTCATTTAAAAAATGAGAACTATATTATAAGGCACAAATTACTGAATTTATTGTGTGACTATATTACAAAACATGACTGTTTTAAACATAGGACAAAAATAGTCCTTTTTACAAAAATCCCGTTTATTCAAAAGGCTGACTATGCACATATAAATGTTATGAAAGAAATAACTTTACATTCTTTATGTAATCAACTGACATTTTGGCATTTTACAGTGTATTGCCCAAAAGTCAACAGCAAACGTGGAGAATTTTAGAAAACACAGAGCTTGGAAACGATTACCTTTTATTTATAAATGGACTTTAGAATATATTCAAGATGAATTATTTTCCATTTGGAAATAATTGCCTATAAGCGATATAAAGAAAAGGAAAATTATAGGCAAACACACAACTTATAATAAAACTAAAGTATTTTAATGGCTGTGGTTCCACATATATTTATGCTTGAGTTTATGGGAAGTGTTTTGAAATTCATGTAGAGCACTGAAAAAAAAAGTTATAGGACAAATGATTCAAATTGAGGTCAACCAAGTTATAAATCAAAACATAAATGTACTTCGCAGTACATTTATTTCCAACGTAGTTCATAAAATAACCTGTTTACTTGCTGAAACAAAGCATATACGTATTGAAATTTATCTTAGTTAGAATTAACATCTTTTGAAAAAGCCAGAATTAGCTACAATCATATCACTCTTCTATATAAAACTTTGATTGCTCACCATTGTTTGTTGAATTAAATTAACATTTTTTGGCTTATGGGCAACTCAATTACCTTTTTGTCTTCTCCACGGTATAGATGACTCAATCTACTTTTCCTATTTCAATAATTCATGACTTATAACTTAATAGTTGGTCACTTCTTTTTGAAGTGAATAGAATAATTGTAAGCACTTTCCTAATCATGTTGACATTGTTTCTGATTCTTAGAAGCTATTTCATGTGTTTCTTCTGGATAGTTGTTCCAAATTCAGATGCCTACCAAGTTAACATAAATAGGTTCGGTAAATCTGGAGAGGCCCAGACCAGTGGATGCAAACACACCCTGTCTAATGGTCAGCCTCTACACACTTTTGACTGTTCACATTGCAGCAGTGATGTCCCGGGTTGCCAGCTGTTCCACTTTTTTTTAAAAAATTTTTTTTAATGTTTATTTTCTTTTGAGAGAGACAGAGACAGAACGTGAGTGGGTTAGGGGCAGAGAGAGAGGGAGACACAGAATCGGAAGCAGGCTCCAGGCTCCGAGCTGTCAGCACAGAGCCCGACGCGGGGCTCCAACTCACGAACCACGACATCATGACCTGAGCGGAAGTCCGACGCTCAACCTACTGAGCCACCCAGGTGCCCCTGTTGTTCCACTTTTTAAAGAGGAGCTAGAAATTACTCTTATGTGAAATTTCCAACTTTTAAATGTGAGAATTTGTTCAAATAAAAATGCTATAGGGGTGCCTGGGTGGCTCAGCGGGTTAAGTGTCTCACTCTTGATTTCAGCTCAGGTCATGATCTCATGGTTCCTGAGTTCAAGCCCCACGTCCACCTCTGTGCTGACAGCGTGGAGCCTGCTTGGGATTCTCTCTGATTCTCTCTCTCTGCCCGCCCCGCCATGCTTTCTCTTTTCATCTCTCTCTCTCAAAATAAATAAACATAAAAATATTTTTGAAAATGCTGTAAACCCCCAAGGAAAATAAAAAGCTTCCAGACTGAATATGGCCTATGGACTATTAGTTGTAACCTCTGTGGCAAATTCTAAACCAACTAAATCCCCAACCCTAATTCAATTTTCTGCCCCAATCTTCTTGTTCCTGACAGTTCATGAGCCAAGACAGCTGCCTTCCCTCTTTTCCCATCACTTTGCTTGAAAACTTCCCTTGATCCCCTTCTTTGTGAAACCTCTCTTCTCTATCTTCAGATCTCTTTTTTTTCGCTGAATCTGAGTAATAAACCCCTTCTACACCAAATTCTGCCTTGTATCTTATGTGTTTCATCCTTATTGCTAACACTATAAAGTCCCTGAAGGCAGAGATATTGTACTATGCTTGATACTTGGGAGACATTCAGTAAATGCTTGCAGAATTAAATTGAACTGGATATGGAGGGTATCATTTAGAGATAATCCATCAGCAATATTTTTCATGGAGACTTTCATTTGAGCTGAACAATGTAGAGTTAATATTTCCAATGCTAAAGTCTAGTGAGAAAAAAAAACCCTCAGTTAAATCATGTTTCCTTAACAGATGGTGCATCTGTGTTTCCTAATGCAATATCCTGACTGCGTATAGTTGTCATAATTAAGTAATAGCTGCCTGCGCAGGCTTTGGTAACAAGAAGCTTTTCTCTCTGTGGCCTTGAAGTATCAGTCAAGTATCAAGTCCTGATCAATAAGGGTTCCTACGAGCATTTGATTCAGTATGGACTGTTTCTGAGTGGATTTCCTTCTCTGACCCCCCCAAATTGGGGAAGTTCTGTTTGGTTTCATTTTTTTGAAAGGCAGGCAGTTTAAAGTGAACTGGGCCTAAATGGTTAATTCCTGAAATGACCTGGAACTCAGGACACAGAATTTTCTTGCTTTTGTGGTTACTCACAGCTTGGCTTAATGCTTGAGTGAGTATCATGGAGGACTCAACAGATCTTGAGGAGTGTTGATGAATTTTTTCTCATTCTCTTGAGCACTAACTACACTTATCCGTAGAGCATTATTTAGAAATTGTTACAGTTCATACTTCTTCTGTTTGATCTGTGTAGAGTGCATTGTTTATGAGACAGTTGGGTTTGTGGTAGAAAGATCCTTGGAACTGAAACCAAGAGATCCGCCATTTGATCTTGAAAAGAAAGGAAGTTACCCGAGCACCCTGAGTCTACTTTTCTCACGTGTAAGATAAAAAGATGGTATGCCTACCTCTTAGAGTAATCCTTATTTTAAGATTATTGAAAATATTGTATGTGAAAACCTTTTGTGAGCATGCTTTCCAAGTGTTCATCATTGTTTATTTAAAGAACTTGTGCACTTGTTCCTTTGGTGGTAGATATTTAATTTCTTGGGAACTCTTCTGAGTCAGCAAACAATGGCTGGATCCAATTGGGCCAAGCCCATTAGTTTACATATTGTCTATGGCTGCTTCACTCAACTATGGCAATGCTGATTAGTTGTGAACGAAACCTTAGGTCCCACGAAGTAAAATATATTTAGTATCTACTTCTTTACAAAAAAAACTTTGCCTACTTCTGCAGTTTTTCATTTGCAGGAGATATTCAAACATTTGGCTTCAGATCTGAACTTGAAGAGCACCCCAACTAGACCTTCTCAGATTTACTGTTTATTCTTCCCGTGGTCACAGGGCAGGAATGAAAACACCTGTGGGATTTGGGACCAGAACAATAATTACTTCTCAGTCTTATCTCCTGCAGCCAGAAGAAAACATCTGCTTTTTTAATTCTGCAGAGAAGGGCAGAATTAAAGCTCTCTAGGGACTTGGGCTATATCTCTGGCACAGAGAAGGAAGGGTATAGAGGCAGGCAAGAACATTTCTGGTTTAACTGAATGCAAAATTAACGCAAATCAAATTAGCTGAGGGTGAAGCCTTGGTTTTAAAGTTTAAACCTAAATAGGTCTCATTGCTGTTCTCGAACCAATGGATAGTTGTTGGCAAAAGTCCCACTAATTCTTTGATTTGTTTAATAAAAGTCATTTAAAAAAATCAAATGGATCACTGGGCAGGAATTTGACCAGAAACACCTTCCAAGTGATAATTAGCTAGCCAATTTTTTCCTGAGTTTTATGTTACCATAAATATTCATGACACATTCCCCATCAAATTGTAAGTTCTTCAGGAAACACTGTTATCAGTTTAAGAACATGAATCAGACTGATAAAGCTAATTGGTTAGGGTTCTTTTTTCTCCTTCATTTTAAATAAAGCTGTCGAAGGTTCCCAGGGTAATGAAGAGCTTTGTTGTTATGACAACTGCTTATTCCTTTCCCTTTGAAGAAGCTTGTGATGTGATAGGCAACACATCAGGAATAATTAAAACAAATGATAAGCGAGACACATCTGCTTAGAGGAATAAACCAGCATAAATTTAAATCATTTTACTGGTTTTTAGTTACTATTTTCATGGCAGGAAGTTCACATCATCCGGGCTGGTCATTTGTGCCAATTTCCAACATTTCTTGATCCAAGAACTGTGTTACTCTGAGAGGATTTAGGTATGTACTGAGATCTTTTTTTTGTCCGGTGCTTCTCACCGTCTGACCTACTCTTCGGCAGATAGTCTGAAACATAGAAGTGATGGTTTATCAGGGCAATGAGGCGCCTCTAAAATGATTCCAAAAGCTCACATGATTTACTTAACCTGATTTCTTCAAGCAAAAGGGAATCTGTGCTATGGTTTTTGGTCTCACTCCTCAGAACCATATTACAGTGTTCATTTGTTGCTTAGCGCTAGGCCTTTTCACGTTCCCTTTCGCCTTTAACCTCTACAACAACTCAGGGAACTCGTTGACATTATCTTTGTTTCACAGAGGAGGAATATAATCTCAGAAAAGTCTAAGGGACCTGCTCAAGATAATCTGGCTAAAAATAGTTAAGCAAGAATCAAACTCAGGTTTTTTGACTCTAGTTGATCTTCATAAAATTCTAAAGCTGAAGGAGATAACTGGCTTGAATAATTAAAATATAATAGATATTCTCTACTCAGTTATGCTGTTACTATTACTCCAATCCTTCCTCATTTCTTTGCTAAACACTTAGCTTAGCCAGCCTAATGCATTTCCCCCCAACTCTAGGACATAAACCATGCACGCACTGCCACGCACACTGACATGCTTTTCTTCACATTTTCTGTGAAACTCTATAGTTTTACTATAGAGGGTTCCTGGGGCTTAACTGCTGCTCTTCTTGGAAACAGCCACAGAGACTTCGGAGGGAGATTATATAAAAGGAAGGAAAATGAAAGTATATTGGATAGATGTAAAAACAGGGTATACTTCTTTGAAGACTTCTTGCCCCAAATATTTAACCTGAACTCATCAAGGTTATAGACCTATTCTGTAGTGTAGAGGAAATACAGATAGAGGCACAAGTTAAATGACACCATAGAGAAACAGACAAATGTAGAGGGTGGGATACTCTAAAAGACAAATTGGTCTGGACTTTCCAAAAAGGAAATGTCATGGAGAAAAAAAGAAGCAGGGACTAGGCACTAGATTAAAAGAGACTAAAGAGACAATTAACAACCACATACAATAAATGAGGCTAGATTGAATATTGCTTATAAAAAGAGTTTACTTGGCAAAATTGAAGAAAATTAAATATGAACTGGATATTAGATATTATGGAATTATTGTTAATTTTCTTAAGTGTTATAATATTATGGTTTGTGGCAGAATGGCTTTATTCTTAGGAAATGCATGGTGAAGTACTTAAAAATTAGGTGTCATGTCCATAATTTGTAATTTAGTTTCTAATGATTCATCTCTCTATCTATCATCTAGTTATCTATCATCTATTAATCAATAATCTATCTATCTATCTATCAGAAGAGAGAAAGATAGATTGAGAAGGATGGTCAAATATTTGCATCTACTAAATCTAGGTTAATGATATATGGGTATTTTTTGATACAATCATAACTTTTCTGTAGGTTTAAAAAATTGGGAGAACAAACAATACATATGGTATAATTCTATTTATATAAAGTTCAAAAAGAGATGTTAGGATATTCATAACCTCAGGGAAGGGCTGCAGGGATTATAATTGGCAGGGGACACAAGTGGACTGAGGTCTAAGACTATACTAATTCTTAACTCGGGAAGTGGTTACATGGGTGTGTTCCCATTGAGATAGATCACGGGGCTGCATACTTATTATTTGTGCATGTTTTGTATATATCTTGTGTTTAAAAAATTAAAAGAAAGTAGAGAAGTGATACTTTAGAGTAGCTTGTTGCTGCTAGGGTCCAGTGATTTGTTTTTCAATGTGAGGAAAGGGAAGTTAAAACGTTGGACTTATCAAAGACCATGTCTGAGCTTTGGCAGGGCTTTCAGAAATCTCTTGAGTTTAGGAAAATGGGGGCTTAAGCTGATTTGTATAGTTTCTACATGTGGATAATTAAAAAATGTTTTGCTGTTAAAATTGCTTATTTAGATGCAAAATAAATTATAGTAATTAAAAATGATTATTGCTTCAGCTGTTGAACTTGAAAGCCCTGCTATACAATGTATGATTATCATACTACTTTAGGCTTATTAGTATACAGGTATGTTATAGTTATTTCTGTAAGATTTTTACAGTAGGATTCAAAATAGTATCTTTTTTCTATTATGAGAATGTATACTTATCTTCCAAGGTAATGGTACTGTCTGGTGGAATGGGATCTGGCTTATGGGCAAAACTAATTTCTCTCAATTGGTATCTCTCTAAGCCTTTTACTTTGGGTTAGAAAAAGAATGACTAAATCTTATCTTCTACTACTTACCTCCCACTATGGATGGTTGCAGGTCTACTGGATGATGGTTTGAAACCTTTTCATTTATTGAAACATTTGCTGCTCATGGGGGCTGGCAGGTATATGTTTAACTTAAAAAAATTTTTTTTAAACATTTATTCATTTTTGAGAGATCGAAAGAGACAGAGTGTAAGCAGGGGAGGAACAGAGAGAGGGAGACACAGAATCTGAAACAGGCTCCAGGCTCTGAGCTGTCAGCACAGAGCCTGATGCGGGGCTTGAACTCACGAACCATGAGATCATGACCTGAGCCCAAATTGAACGTTTTTAACCAACTGAGACACTTGGGCGTCCCTATGTTTAACTTTTTTGAGAACATTTAAACTGTTTTTCATAGTGGTTGTTCCATTTTACATTCCCTCCATCAGGACATGAGAGTTCCAGTTGCTTCACACAATCAGTATTTTTAATTTCAGAGATTTTAATAGGTGTGTAATGGCATTTCATTGTGGTTTTAATTGACACTTCCCTAACTGCTAATGATTACAATCTGTTCAATACATTTTTACTATTTTTGCTTTACATACTAATTATCTTATAAGAGGAGTTAAATAATAGGACAAAATGTTTTTTTTTTTTAAATTAGTCATAGTTTCTAATGCATTATTTCTGCTTGTGCATTTAAAAAAATATTGTGCCTTGGGGCGCCTGGGTGGCTTAGTCGGTTAAGTGTCCGACTTTGGCTCAGTTCATGATCTCACTGTTTCTGAGTTTGAGCCCCACATAGGGCTCTGTGCGTGCTGACAACTCAGAGCCTAGAGTCTGCCTCGGATTCTGTGTCTCCCTCTCTCTCTGCCCCTCCCCTGCTCGCGCTCTGTCTCTCTCCCTCTCAAAAATAAATAAACATTAAAAAATTTAGAAAAAAAATATTTCGCCTTAATTTTTGAAAGAGTTTTCACTGGATATAAAATTCTAGGTTGGCAGCTTTATTCTTGCAGTACTTTAAAGATGATGTTCCACCCTCTTCTCAGTTGTCTTGTTTCCAATGAGAAGTCGGTTGTTCTCCTTTCCTTTGTTCTTCTGTACATAATGTGACTTTTTTCCTTTTTCTCTTTAAAAAAATTTTTCCATTTACAACTGGTCTTAGGTCTCTTGATTATGATGTTCCTTGCTGGAGTTTTCTTCATTTCTTGTATTGTGCTTGGGGCTTCTAGGATTTATGGGTTTATAATTTTCATCAAATTTGGAAGAAAAATTGATCACTATACCTTTAAATATTTTATCTGCCCCCTGTCTTTTATGGATACCAATTAGATGTATATTGAGCCACTTGAAGATGTTCCACAGCTCATGGAAGATCTGTTCACTTTTTTTTTCAGTCTTTTCTTTCCCCTATGTTTCCTTCTGTACAGTTTATAATTCTATGTCTGAAAATTCAATAATATTTTTATCTGCAGTATCTGATCTGTTGCTATTCCCATAAGGGGCATTTGTCATTTCAGCCATTGTAGTTTCATTCTTAGAAGTTTGCTTTGCATCTTTTATATATTTCATGTCTCTACTGAACATGTTCAATTTTTCCTCTGATTTAGTAAATATATCAAATAGTTAAAATAACTGTTACAATGTCCCTGTCTACTAATCCCATCATCTGTGTGGTTTCTGGGTAGAGTTCTGTTATGGAGGAAAATTCTTGTATACTCCTTGGAGACCTGTTGTAGATCTCCACAATGCTGCCCACAGATCCTTCTTCCCCGAGAATTCTAGCTGCCTTGGCTTACCCAGACTTCTGGTTCTGTTTCTTCAACTCAGGAACATCTCTGGGCTCTCCTTAGGGTCGCCTTTTCTGTGTTACAGATGGGAAACTCTCCCCTGTTAGGAAGCTGGGGCAATCATAAGGTTCACCTCATTTCTTTCTTGTCTTCCAGCGATCATTGTCCTTAAATTCTGATGTTCAATTCCTGGAAAACCACTTCTTTAATATATTTTGTCTGTTTCTTTAGTTGCTTTAGGCAGAGGGGTGTCTGGTCACTGTTATTCATTTTGGCTGGAAGTGGACGTCTCTATGTCATTCTTGACCACTCTTTCAAATTTTACTACCACCACCAAGAGAAACAAAAAGGCCGTAGCAGAGAATTGAATAATGGTGAAGAATACCTATTTCTTACAACTGATATTTAATGTTACACAGGTAAATAAATGAAGAACTATGCTTGGAAGAGATACTTCTGAGGAGAAATGAAAAGGAAAAAGAGAAGCAGGATTGTGTTTGCCATCTTCACACCACATCTTGTTGGTGGGGATAACAGAAATAAAACCATCAGTTATGCCATTTATCAGGCATACAGGTTTTCAAAGCAACAGTGGCAGGTGTAGATGCCAGCGAAATGAAGCATTACTATTTAGTAGAATGCAAACACTTCAATTTTTCATGGTAATGTCTTTATAGGAATAAGAGAAAATATTTTAGCAGATACTAAAAAAGTGGATGAGATTTATAGTATCTGCAGTGTAAAATATCTTTGGATTGAGATATGCAGTTTGTGAAATAATGTCACAGCACTTCAAAGACCAGTGTCTTGCAGCCCTGATCCCACCCTGAAATTTTTTTCTTTCTTCACCAATGAAACAACGTATTGCATGAATGTGGGGGATGTTTGGGAGAGCCCAGTGTGTCAATGTAAAACATCATTTTAGCTGTGTGTAATGAGGAATCCTGCAGCCTGAAAAAATGGGAGACCGCTGTGCCTACCAGCATTACTGTGAGCACATTATTCTCCACATAGAGCTAGGGGCCACTGCTAGTTTTTAAAAAAGCACAGACTAAGCCAACGTAGTATTATATAATTCTTGAGATACAAACTGCCCTGCACTTTTCTTTTAAATCCACTTAAATACCCGAAAAGCTTTAAGAAAGGATTTTAATGACTTAATATAAGAACTGTGCATAAAATTAGCATGTCTGAAAATTTTTTTTCTCCTTTAAACTACTGAATAAAGGATGATAGTTTCTGAGATTGCGATATGTGGCTTATTGACATAAAAACCATGTGCCACAAGGACTATTTTAGACAATGGGAAAATAGCTTTGCTTTTATCTCTCAGGGAGAGACTTCTTCTCTACTGACTTCCATAACATAGCCCATGTCACCAAGTTGGCAACTTGGCAAGAGGATGAGCTAAGACTGTGGTTTCTATATAGAGCATGACAAGCCCTGGAATCTACCCTAATATATTTTTTCAAATAAAAATAATTACTTCTACATCATGTAAAAATTCTGGTCTGCTATACACAGCCAACATCACATGGTTGCAAACATCCTCTGATGAATCCCAAATTTTGATCCATTTTGTTAAATTGTGGCATCCCATTGACCTCTCAACATGCAGATAATCCTGGGAGAGATATCATACATCTCACAGTGAGGGTTTTTTATCAGATCATTTTCCCCCCTTTCACAGAAGAATGGTCAATATAAGAGGCCTGAATGCCTTGGGATAGGAAGGAATAATAGAAGGGATATAGGAAAATAAGACAGGAATCAAAAACATACCTCCTGCTTTAGAATTTTGGTAGGGGGAAGTAATGCCATCACTCATTCATTTATTTATTCAACTCAACAAACATTTATTGAGTGTAAACAATTTATTCTTTTCTATCCTTCTTCTTACCAAAAAGGAATTATTGTGTTATGGACTAGTGGCACCAACCCAGTTCTCCACAGAGACATGACATACACCCAAAAACTACAGAATAACAAGTTATAGAAAAACGTGAAAGAAAGACCGATCGTTCAAAGTGTAAAGTGTTATATAAATGAATGTATCACAGGCACAGTTCAGAAGAAAGGAGAACTCTAGGAAAAATCTGTAGGATTTTGTGAGGATGGCCCCAAGATTTCTAGTTTGGGCAAGTAAGAATCATCATAACAGAGATACAAAATGCAGGCAAAAAAGCACATCTGGGGGAAAGACAATGAGTCAGTTTTAGAACTATTGAGTTTGAAGGTAACGTCCATTTGGTGGTTGGATATTCTGGGCCTGGAGCTAAAGAGAGACTTTTTTTTTAATATATATATATATATTTAATAATAATATAATATATAATATATATTATATAATATATATATTACATATATAATATATATATTATACATAATATATATGTAATATATATAATATATATATTATATATATCATATATATAATATATATGTAATATATATAATATATATGATATATATAATATATATTTTACATATATAATATATGTAATATAATAATAATAAATATATAAATTTAATATATATATATTTAGTGTTTATATGTTTATATTTAGTGTTTAAATATATATATTTAGTGTTATATATTTAGTGTTTATTCTTGAGAGAGAGAGAGAGATTAGAGAGAACAGAGCATGAGGGAGGGAGGGGCAGAGATAGAGGGAGACACAGACTCTGAAGCAGGCTCCAGGCTCTGAGCTGTCAGCACAGAGCCTGATGTGGGGCCTAAACTCACAAACTGCAAGATCATGACCTGAGCTGAAGTTGGACGCTTAACTGACTGAGCCACCCAGGCACCCCCTCAAAATTGTTTAATGTTTATTTATTTTTGAGAGAGAAAGACAAAGCACAATGAAGGAAGGGGCAGAGAGAGAGGGAAACACAAAATCAGAAACAGGCTCCAGGTTCTGAGCCCGACATGGGGCCTGAACCCATGAGTCACGAGATCATGACGTGAGCCAAAGTGGATGCCCAACAGACTGAGCCACCCAGGCAGCCCTAAAGAGAGACATTTTTAAACTAGAAGTAGAGATTTTGGATTTATCTGTCTCTAGGTAATAGTTTAATATGCTGTTTGATGGGATTGACCCAGAAGATAAAATACATTGAAAAGAAGGTCAAAGAAAGTATAATAACTTCAATGGACAGCACAGGCCAATGCAGAAAACCTGAATTGGGACATAAAGGCACAGAAAGGCAAGAAAGAAGCAAAGGGACAGTGATGTGACAGAAACCAAGAGAGGAGAAAATGTCATGGGAGGTGGGAAGTGATTGTCAATGATGTCAAATGCTTTGATTGGGTTAGTGTGGTCAATCATGGTCAATCTAGAAATTGGAAACTGGAGAACAATTCAAACATATTCAGGAAGTCACACTTCAGTGGGTTAAAGAGGGAATGTCAGGGAAAGAAATGTAACTCCTAAATGCTATCTTCAAAGGCCAGTTAGCTATGACTCTAGTAAGCCCCTCTAAAATGTGGTCTCTGGCCAAAAAATTGCACTTTGTTACTAAGGAAATTATCAGAGACATGCACAAAAATGTATATATGCAGATACTAATCAGAGCCTTATTTATAATGACAAAATTTTGGAAATACTGTTAATGTTCAGTTATAAAGCACCAGCTAAGTAATTTATGATTTAGTCATGTGATGAAAAAAATTCCACCCCTAAAGTTATATTGAATAAAATGTACAGACAAAAAAATTTTTATGAAGTATGTTTTCTAAGACTTCTGCATTGGGACTGCATTCATTTTTTTGGATTTGGGGGAAAGTCATTAAAAATGCTGTCTATATCCAAACTGAGCCTGGCTATGAAGGCAGGGAAGGGATAAGACAGTTAGTTAGTGGAGGGGATCAGTCAAGGAATATTTGTTTTCATTTTTGTTTTTGTTTTTTTTCTTCATCTTCCCCTTTCTCCTCTATTCTCCTCCTTACTCTTTAATTGAAGGCACTGGAACATGCTTATTTGCTTGGGGAAGGGGGCAGTAGAGAAAGGCTTAAAATACTGAGGATTGAGCATTGGGTAGAGAAGATTAAGTCAGGAAGCAGAATTCATTTGAAGTTGGAAGAAAATTAGGTCCAGTGAAGAGATGAAGAGTATAATGTTAAGCAAACATGAAGATGGAATGGAGAAAGAAAGAAATAGGTGGGGATATAAATAGTGTATAGGTGAGGGACAGGAGAGAGAAAGTTTGAGAAATGTTCATTCAATGCATTTTACTTTCTCTATGAAAGAAAAAAACTAGATCAGCCATCTACAGAACATAAATGGAGCATGGTTGGGACTGAAGACTTTTGAGAAGGGTTGGAGTTTAGGAACAGGACAGCTTGTAAGGGGTGGGGAATGACACATCAGTCTTATGAATGAAAAGTTACAGTGTAAGCCTTGTTTCCTTTCCTATAATTCCATGATAAGACAAAAAAAAAAAAAAAAAAAGAGGAGCAGAGTATTAGTGTGTCGATTGGAATTTACCTGCACAAATGTGTGAGTGAATAAGGTCCTGCCTCCCTAGCTCATCACCATCATTAATGTGTGTTTATTAAATTCTTGTGATCAAGGCACTGAAGAGATTGCAAAACTGATGAGATATGGTGCCCATCCTTATGGAACTTACGTCTGGTTGGGGAGATGAATCATAGCCACTTGAAAAGTTAACTAGGTTACAAGGTAATTTTGCCGTAAGTGATGAAAGTGGCATAAGGAATCAGAGAAATGATTGATTACTTACAACTGGAGTAGTCAAGGAAGATTTCATATTATTCTTACATTGCCTTTGTGTATTTATTTATTTCTCCTTTCCAATAGAGTAGGCACTGCCATATTCATCTTAACTTGTATCACATTTCTCGGTACCTGACAAGCACTCAATAACCATTGCTGAATGAATGGACTAATGAATAAGCGAATAAATAAGTCAAGTAAGATTTGAATAGGTGGAGGAGTAGAAATTCATTCCAGTAGTGTTATGGTAACATGCAAAAATGTACAAGGAGAAAAGAAGGGAAAAAAGAAAATAGCATTTACTGAGCAATTATATGCCAGGCACTGTGTTGTAAATGCTTTCACCTATGATATACGCTCATTTAGTTGCTATGATAATGTTGTAAAACAGAAATATCCCCACTTTGAAGGATGAAGGGTCTACGACAGAAGCCTCTACACAAGGCTGGTTCTAGGGCAGTGGAAGGGTGGGTTTTTATGCTCTCCCTTGTGAGGATGTGGCTCTCTCTCGTTCCACTACAGCACATTGTGTTTCTCTATTTTTAAATTTCTGCAACTACTAGTTACATTTCAGTTCATCGTGTAATAGATGGCCTGAGTTCCCAGTGCCCAAGTTGTGAAGGCAAAGGGAAGTCTTCGGTATGGCCAAAAGACCCCTTGGTCCCTGCTTGTCTCCTCAGGTAACTCATTCTCAGGTAACTTATCCCTGTTCACCAAGATGAATACCAATGTCCCTGGCTTCCTGAACCATGCTTGCTCATTCACCCTTCCCCAACTTCTTTCATGCTGTTCTCTGTGTCCCAAATGCTCTTCCTCATCTTGGTACCTATTCATCTTTCAAAACTTAACTCCATGAGCACTTCCCCTTTTTCTGACTTGCAGATAATATTGGTTGCATGAGGGGCACCTGGGTGGCTCAGTCGGTTGAGCGTCCGACTTCGGCTCAGGTCACGATCTCGCGGTATGTGAGTTCCAGCCCCGCGTCGGGCTCTGTGCTGACTGCTCAGAGCCTGGAGCCTGTTTCGGATTCTGTGTCTCCCTCTCTCTCTGACCCTCCCCCGTTCATGCTCTATGTCTCTCTGTCTCAAAAATAAATAAAGGTTAAAAAAAATAAAAAAAAATATTGGTTGCATGAATCGATGCTTTTGTCTTTATAAGTTTTCATCATATGCTCTTGTCTTTTCCCACAAATAGCTGTGTTAAGGGATTGTTATCTTCTCTCTCCTCCCTTAAAGAGACCCTGACCAAAGTGACATTGAGTATTTCTATAGCTACAGGTGGCCCCTGTACTGCAATATTGTGAAACACAACGGGAATTTGTGCACTTATCCCTAAGGCCATGACTCTGAAATTTTGTACCCTCTGTAACTATGGAACATCCTCCTGTAATTCCATGGGTTAAAGAAAATAGAATTGAAGTCAGGCATACATGTATTGATTTATTCAGAGCCCATGAAATGGCTCAGTTTTATCAAGCTGTGGAGTTCCTGAACTGTCCTATCCACATCCTGTCCTGCTCCTATTATATTCCTAACCATTTTGGGGCTGATCTGCTGATATGCTCAAGAGAAGTAGAAAGGACATTCTTCCAGGCTCTGCCCAGAGGGGGCAGCCATGGTGAAACTGTACAGGCCTCCTGCAGAGAGCTTTTATATTTCAGAGGCAAGGAAGGAAATGCTGATGCCCTGAGATAGGCTCTTTCTCAGGAACAGCATGAAATAACACCCTTGCCTAGCTCCAGGGATTAACAGTGCTCTAAAATAAACTCCTTAGAAGAATTTGCTTCTCTGCAGAAGAAAGCCATTTTCAAATTTGGACTTATTTGCTATTAGATGAGACTAAGGATGATCTCTTCACACACTCATCTTCTGGAAGCAGCTGATGACTGTGAAGCTAAATACCACCCTTACTACCATTAGGCCCAGGGCTCAGGCATGCCAGAGGGTAAGGCAAGGGTATTGGTCACAGGCTGGGCCTCTAGAGTGAGTGCTCCTGGTGGGGGTGGTGATGGAGATTGGGGTTGATACACAGTTTAACCTGACTCAAGTTCAGAATGTTTAGAGACAGCCCTGTTGGCACTCACTTGGATAGAAAGCCAGGAGGGGGAGAGGATTATTCCAGGAAATCTTAGGAGAGTCTTTGCTGATCCTCTTCTCCATAGTTAGATGACAGCTAGGAGAGTAGAGCAGCCACTAGGCACCCACAGTCCACCAAGAAAGTACACCAAGATTCCCAGTGTGTCCACTCCTTCTCCAGATCTCCCATCTTGCCCTCCTTAGTTCTGAGACACTCCCCATGGAACCCTGTTCTAGTAAAGCAGCATCACAGAACAATTGTAGGCTGTCTTCTACACTTCATTCATTTTTGCAAAAATCTGGTAAAATTTTTGCTTCTAATTAAAGAGAACGAACATTGTCTCCCAACAGATATACAGACCAAATAACGAGGTTATGACTAGAGGAGGGAAGGGCCTACAGGAGCTGGGAAGGTACATTAGGAGAACAGTGTCATAATGGATCAAAACTACATCTATTAAGTGTTCATTCATACACTTGTTAAGATTCCTAAAATCTCTGTGTAGTAATAACAATAGAGGACGCCTGAGTGACTCAGTCAGTTAAGCACCCAACTCTTGATTATGGCTCAGGTCATGATCTCACCATCATGAGACTGATCCCCGCATTGGACTCTGCCTTGAGCTTGGAGCCTGCTTAAGATTCTCCCTCTTTCTCTTCCTCTGCCTCTTTCTTGCTTGTGCATGCGTGAGTATGCGCATGCATACTCTCTCTCTCTCTTTTTAAACACACACACATACACACACACACACAACTAAAAGCCATAGGTAACCTAAATAAGTATCTACTATTTTTGCTAAATGTTCAAGTTTTTAAAGTATTTTTAAAATTTATTTTTGAGAGAGAGAGAGCATAAGTGGGGTAGGGACAGAGAGAGGTGGACAGAGGACCCAGAGCAGGCTCCACTCTGACAATAGTGAGCCTGATGTGGGGCTCAAACTCACAAACCGTGAGATCATGACCTGAGCTGAAGTCAGACGCTCAACTGACTGAGCCACCCAGGCACCCTGAGAGAACTCTTTTTCACTCAGTCTTTTTGTTCTGTTTAGGCCTTCCCTGGGTTGGATGAGACCCACCCACTCGGGGAGGGCAATCTGCTTTACTCCGTCTACCAATTCAAAAGTTAATCTTATCCAGAAACAACCTCACCAACATACCCAGAATAATGTTTAACCAAATAGCTGGGCAACCCATGGTCCAGGAAAGCTAATATATAGCATGTACTATGACAGCAGTGAAAACTCATTAATGACCAGCAAACTCAGCATGAGTTCTGGTGATATCCAGATATCAAAGGATTGAGAAATAAACAAGGAGGTGAATAAGTGGAGACAGTAGGGGAAGGCTTCTCATTCAAAGAAAGTTAGTTGACTGTCCCAGAAAGAAAAGATAAAGCAATAAATTCAGGAGGAACATAAGTTGAGGAGGAATTTTTTCTTTAAGGTGAAGGAAATTTGAGTATGTTTAATATTTATTGGCTGAGACAGGCACTTGTGAAGAACAAGTGATTGAAGTGAAACATGAAAAGAAGAAATAATTGACTAGGACAGGATATTGAGGGAGGCCAGAAAGAATGAGGTTTATATGCAAATAACTAGAAAATAAAGCAGCCTAATGATAATAATAATAATGATAATAATGTAAAGTAAGAAATATGTTCCATTGCCCAAGTATTAGATTTAGGCTTCAAACATTCAGAGATGTGAAAGATCCATGGAGAATTATCTCCCAACACATGTTCTATGCATTTATGCAAGAAAATGAATAATATCAAGTGATTACAAACACAGGTGGTGTGATTTTGTGTTCAACTGCCCAGAGTGTGAAACCTGATCATTATAAAGGTGTCAGGAACACTATCTTGAATTGCTATCTAAAGCCCCTGCCTAATTCGTCTGGCTACAATCTCAAACAGATATCAAGTCAAAGAAGCTACTTAGCTCGGAGAAGAAATGTCACAGAAAAATCTCAAAGTGTGATAGATTTTTCAAGAATGACATAATTATCTTATGTAGCATTCAACCCCAGAATGGAAGTGAATTGTAAGATTACTGAACGTATATGCAGAATGTCATTATTATGCAGGATTGAACAACACTGAATCATAGTAAGCTTTAGCCAAAAGAGGACTCTCTTCTATTCATTACTGTCTTCCTATTGCTTAGCTACCAGGACTTGGCACCTAGGAAGCGTTCAGTAAGTATTGGTTGAATGAGTGAATGAGAGTGTTGTGCTATTAGGAATGCATTGCAAGTCTTTACTTACATTGAATTTCAACGTACAAAGAAAATTCTTTGAAG
The DNA here is from genome assembly GCF_018350215.1 of Panthera leo. Classification (NCBI taxonomy): domain Eukaryota; kingdom Metazoa; phylum Chordata; class Mammalia; order Carnivora; family Felidae; genus Panthera; species Panthera leo. Next base: position 49,233,859 of record NC_056685.1, read on the forward strand.
GCCAAGTGCCTAGACGTATTTGGAACTTTGAAGGAAAACTCTTCTTCAGAACCTAAGTCCAAAAGGTACCAAAGGGGCAAAGTGAGATGCAGGCTTACGGAAACAAAGTGTGCCTGAAACATGGCTTGACTAACGAGAAGTGAGGTGGTTGAATTGCTCTCTATAGTGGATGCTGTGGTACACTGTCCAGTTCCCCTTAAGACTGAGGCCCTAATGTCCTAACACTTGGGAATATTGGTGGCTGACAGCTCTTAGCTGAGTGATTCTCAGGGAATTACCTTCAAAGGAAGAGAGAGCTATTTAGCCGAAGGCCACGCTGCTTCCCCAGGAGCAGCCCACATCCAGTGACAGGGGTCACGCCCACACCCCATGCCTCAATGGGAAACCACTCTGAATGGCTATTCTAGCTTCAGGGATTTCCCTAGGATTGTCTGAGGTCTGTGTTTTGCCTGTACTGCAGTTCCATTCTTTGCTTTGCCCAATTCTTTCACTCCTTCACAGACGTTGGTCCCCATGAGCAAACCATAGAAACCTTACAACATGCAGTCCTCTGTCTGAGTTGGCCTGCTATGGAGCCTGTCCAGAGACGTTCTGTGCCACTTATTATTTCCAGAGAGACAAGAGGACATTCTTTTAAGAGCTAAAACATTCCAGGGAGAATTGGGCTAAGGGCCTTGGTTCCATTCCAGCTCAGTGCTAGGTTCCCATGTATTCCAAAAAATTAAAAATGGAGTCACAGAGGGCTGGAGTGGCTTGTATAGATCAGAACGAGTGTCTTTGTCCTGTCACACAGAAGAGGCTGCTTCCTTGCTCTTGTAGCACACGACTGCTGAATGCTGCATGTCTCCGCCATCTGGCACCAAACATACCTTGCTAATGTTCTCATGTTCTTATCCCAGTTCTCCCAAAGATTATTCCCCTTTTGTTTCTGTTGTTCTGAGCACTTAGAGTTAATTTTTTTATTCTTACGCTAGCTCTAATTCTGAGTATTAGGCAACTTCTCTTTCTGACCCAGGAGAAAACCAAAACTCTTGAATTTCATATCTTCGCTGGGGTCCATTCTCAAGACTAGATCCGAATCTAGGTATTTTCTGAGACTCTTAGCATGTCTTAATTTTGAATCTCTCATTACTACCACCTTATTGCTTATTATGATGCCCCAACATCAAAAAAACAAACATTTAAAGATATTTTCTGTTTAATTTTAAGTATTGACAATATTTATTTAGCACTTATTATTTATTTGTGTGGCATTTCTATTTAAAATAAAACCCTGAGGGGCGCCTGGGTGGCTCAGTCGGTTAAGCGTCCGACTTCGGCTCAGGTCACGATCTCGCGGTCCATGAGTTCGAGCCCCGCGTCGGGCTCTGGGCTGATGGCTCAGAGCCTGGAGCCTGCTTCCGATTCTGTGTCTCCCTCTCTCTCTGCCCCTCCCCCGTTCATGCTCTGTCTCTCTCTGTCTCAAAAATAAATAAAACGTTAAAAAAAATTAAAAAAAAAATAAAACCCTGATACAAAAATCCCATAAAAATGTGTACATTAGTGAGCTTGTGTGTTTGTTTTTGTAACCCCTACTTGGGTTTAGGAATAGGACTTTTCTGGCTACCCCACAAGCCCCTCCATGGACCCCAACCCAATTTCAGCAGGCCTCCTCCCCAAAGTAGTCACCAATCTGAGTCTATATAATGGCTTCTTTGCATTTCTTTATAGTTTTCTCAAAGAGTATGCATCTCTAAACTGTAATTTTGTCTTGCCTATTTAAAAAATCTAAGTCCTTTCAATCTCTCCTTTTTGTTTTTTAAAGTTTACTTATTTTGAGAGAGAGAGAGAGAGAGAGAGAGAGAGAGCACTTGTGCTCTCAAGCGGGAGAAGGGCAAAGAGAGAGAGAGGGCCAGACAGAATCTCAAGCAGGCTCCGAGGAGCTCAGTCCCAAAAACTGTGAGATCATGACCTGAGCGGAAATCGGGAATCGGACTCTTAATTGACCGAGCTACCCAGGCTCCTCCAAATCTCTTTTAATCTACAGTTCGCCTTGCATCCCTTTCTTTTCCTCACAAATTCTCTGCTGAAGAACCCGAGGTATCAGATCTCCAGTTTCTCACAATCTAGATTTTTCACTTTAATACTTTCTTGTCTCTTCTATAGTCCCTATGAATAGGCAGCTAGATTTGATCCCTTCTGCAAAGAAAGGAAACTCAACCCCAATTTGTCCATTTGAATGTCTTTATTGAAGCTCAAATTGTCCTGTATTTGGCTAGTGGGAGCTTCCACTTCTGAGTCCTTTCAACCTACTCTTTTTTTTTTTTAAACGTTTATTTATTTTTGAGACAGAGACAGAGCATGAACGGGGGGAGGGTCAGAGAGAGAAGGAAACACAGAATCTGAAACAGGCTCCAGGCTCTGAGCTGTCAACACAGGGCCCCACATGGGGCTCGAACTCACGGACCCCGAGATCATGACCTGAGCCGAAGTTGGACACTTAACCGACCGAACCACCCAGGCGCCCCTCAACGTACTCTTTGATAACTTCTTTGCTCTTTGGTATAACAAGGTTTCCAGGCTCATCTTGTACATTTCCAGTCCCAGACATGAAAATAGTCACTTCTCTAGGGAGCATTGAGTGTTTTGGGGTCGTGGGGGGGTTGGGGTGGGGCGGGGGAGTAAGGGATAGTAGTACTTGAAAACCACCATCTGTTTACTAGGAGTGGTGATTGTTTCTAGGTCTCTTCAGTGGACAGAGTTACTTTATGAATTCATACTGATAGGTCTAATTTAGATTCAGGAACACAGGGGTTTTTTTTTACTTAACTTCTGTTATTCCTCTATTTCTTTTCTTCCATACCCCAAATCTTAGTTCTTCAAGACACAGGGGATGACAGAATCAGAATACTGCACCATTGTTCATTTACTCAATTCTGATATATATGCACATACTACCACTGGCAATATGATCACTGAGAGTAACTAAAATGTTTTTTTTTGGCATACACTATTGCCATCTCACTTGAATTTTTAGTTACATCATATCTACATTGCCGAAGCAGATAGCCGTTAATCCTATACTTTCTCCTGTTAAAGCTCATTTGATCTTAGTTCTGTAATATTTTATACTATATTTATATATTTAGTCCTCACCATCAGCCTTTGTGTCTCTGTCTTTCTAGTGATTTTTATTCTCACTTATAGTATATTCTGCAGCTCATTTACAGTATATTCCTCAGGAAGGGCTCATGGGAGTAATGTTCCTTCAGTTCTTATGTGTTGATAGCAATTTGCTTATTCTCTTCATATCTGAAAGTCAGTTTTGCTGGATAAAAAATCCTTTTCTTTATATTTCCTTTAGACATTTCTTGAGTACATTAATTAGGTTGCTGTGTTTTTCTTTTGTCATAAAACATTGCTGTTGTAAAGTATGATAGTAGTTTAATTTTCCCCCTTATAAGTCACTTGCCTTTAGCCCCTAGATGCTCAAATATTTTTTTTTCTTTAAAACCCTATGATTTTATTAGAATATGCCTTGGCATTTGTCATGCTGAGTTGATAATCGCAAATGTGTGGTGTGTTCTTTCAATACATAGTCTCAATTCCTTTTTTAATTGTAAGAAAGTTTCTTGAATTACTATTTTAGTGTTTGTTCTCTTCCTTGTTTTGGTTTTTCTTCCTCAGGGATTTCTGTATTACGGAATTTGAATCTTCTTTGTCTATCTTTTTGTCACGTCTTTTTTCATCCTTTTTATCTCTTTCTTTATTTCTTTTTGATTTTTAAAATCTTTCTCCTTTTCACCTTCTATTTTCTTGAGGCATATTTTGTGCTTATTTGCTTTTGTGTTCCTTCTAATGTAGTCTTCATTTCTGAAATGTCTTTTCATTTATTTATAATACTTTCCTATGCTCTGTCACCTAATTTCCGAGTTTTTCTAATTCTGACTTATATTGTTCTTTTACATCTTGTATCATTTCTTAATGTTTTAGCTCATTTTGAAATAAGTTACAGTTTTGATCTGTCCCTGTCTTTCTGATATGCTTTTATTATCTGTAGTGATGTTATTCTGCTCTTTATTCTCTTTTATCTTATAATAACTTTGCATAGGACTTGACTTCGATACTTTTCTGCTGCTCCTTTTTGTGTGAAATCAGATTTCTGAAATTTTAAAGGCCTGGCTTGGAGTAGATTTTCTGGCTCAGAAAGTTCACTCTTCTGTTGTTTTTTCCAAGACTTCCAAGGCTTTTCCAATGCTTCTGTTCTCCTCCTCCACTTTTATTTGTATCTTTTCTTTCTTTTGTCTCTATCGGGCCTATTCCGTTCAATTTGATTACATTCCAGCAACGTTTCCTTATTGCAGGTCTCTTTCCTGAAAGTGAGCCTTGTCATGGAAGAAAGCTTAAAAGTGCTAGATTCCTCCAGGGTCTCTAGTCCTCACAGAGAGCGCTCTTTGCACTCACCCGATTACTGGATTGGATAAAACTCTCTTGGATTCGGTGGCTATCGCCAAATGTGTTCACAGTGTTTTGTCTTTGCTTATATCTACTTTCTTCTGCACAGACCCTGATACCATACTTACTGGTGTTGCGACTGTGGTAGTTTATCCCTACCAGCTGGTATTCTGAGGTTTGTAAAGAAATGTAATTATCTAGTTTCATTGTAAATATTGAATTTTGGTTTGCGTTTCGGTTTGCTGTTTAATTGATTTATCTGTTTTAATGTAGATATAAAAGAAAAGTAGAGGGGCACCTGGGTCTGTTGAGCGTCCGACTTTGGCTCAGGTTATGATATCGCAGTTTGTGAGTTCAGGCGCGTCGGGCTCTGTGCTGCCAGCTCAGAGCCTGGAGCCTGCTTCAGATTCTGTGTCTCCTTCTCTCTCTGCCCCTCCCCTGCTCATGCTCTGTCTCTTTCTGTCTCTCAATAATAAATAAACGTTAAGAAAAATAAAATTAACAAAAAAAAGTAGACCATGTCAACTGCCATCCTCTTCTCCCTAGCACTAAATATTTGCCAAGCACTCTACATATATCGTCTCATTCCATTTTCAGGATGTTCCAGTGGCATAGGAATAATTATTCTTTTTTTTTTTTTTTTTTTTTAATTTTTTTTTTTTCAACGTTTTTAATTTTTTTATTTTTGGGACAGAGAGAGACAGAGCATGAACGGGGGAGGGGCAGAGAGAGAGGGAGACACAGAATCGGAAACAGGCTCCAGGCTCTGAGCCATCAGCCCAGAGCCCGACGTGGGGCTCGAACTCACGGACCGCGAGATCGTGACCTGGCTGAAGTCGGACGCTTAACCGACTGCGCCACCCAGGCGCCCCAGGAATAATTATTCTTATTTCGCATACAAGAAAACTCAGGGTCAAGGTGTCAAATGGTTTTGTAAGGTCCCCTGATCAGCAACTGGTAGTGTTAGAATTTAGACCTAAGTCTGCTTGATTCCTAAGTCAGGTAACCTTTATGTAAAAAATATTTTAAAATCATGGGGCATCTGGGTGGCTCAGTTGGTTAAGTGGCCAACTTTGGCTCAGGTCATGATCTCACGGTTTGTTAGTTTGAGCCCTGCGTGGGGCTCTGTGCTGATAGCTTGGAGCCTGGAGCCTGCTTTGGATTCTGTGTCCCCCTATCTCTCTGTCCCTCCCATGCTTGCACTCTGTTTCTCTCTCTCAAAAATAAATAAACAATAAAAAAATAAAAAAATTTTAAAAATCAATTCTTTAAAATATGCATTCCTACAGAATGTTTTCCTAACCAAATGGTTGTAATTAATGGTAAAAAAAATATCAGAAAATGTTCATCTTTGAATTTTATTTCATGTTTATTTATTTTTGAGAGACAGAGTGCAAGCAAGGGAGGTGCAGAGAGAGAGGGAGACATAGAACCCAAAGCAGGCTCCAGGCTCTGAGCTGTCAGCATAGAGCCTGATGCGGGGCCTCCAACTCATGAACTGTGAGATCGTGAGCTGAGCCAGAGACAGAGGCTTGAGTGACAGCCACACAGGCACCCCAGAAAATGTTCATCTTTAAACATAAGAATTAGCTGATGTTTTTCTTTGGTGCACATTCCCAAATTTCTCTAATGAATATATGTTATATTCAAATTGAAAACTCCAATACACCCTATTTTAAAAATTAATGCGAGCATAGTTGAAAGATTCCTTGGCTAGTGTCAAAAATTTAGGGGCACCTGGGTGGCTCAATATGTTAAGCATCTGACTTCGGCTCAGGTCGTGATCTCATGGTCCGTGAGTTCAAGCCCTGCATTGGGCTCTGTGCTGACAACTTGGAGCCTGGAGCCTGCTTCGGGTTCTGTGTCTTCCTCTCTCTCTGCCTCTCCTCTCCTCGCACTCTGTCTCTCCCTCTCAAAAAAAATAAACATTAAAGAAAAGTTTATTTAACCCATGATGTACCGGAAATACAGTACAAATATGTGTATGCATGTATATATAAATATATAAGTATGTATACATACACACATTTGATTAAAGCAGTGAACCATGCATCTGCAATACTAAGATTTGGCTTAATTGTTTAGATGCATAATGGTCAAAGATGGAGGGTCTGTGTTCAAGATAAACTTCAATTTGAATTCTAGATCTTTATCTTATTTTGGTTACCTTGTCCAAATTTTTCAGCTCATTCAAAATTCAGTTTCCTTATTTATAAAATAGAGATCATTTTATAGGGTTTTCCTGAATATAAAATGACATAATGCATGTGAAACAAAGCACTCAAGACAGGGACCAGAAAGACTAGGCATTCACTAAATATGAATAGTTGTTAAACACAACAAAAGCAATAAATAAATTAGACTTAGGGGAAATAGATGGAGGATTATAGCCATCCTGAAAATAAATTTTGTATAATACCAAGGCTTTTAGAGATAGATCACTCTTTTGTTTGTTTTAGAGTTGAGATTTTTAGAAGACTTATCAAAGATCAATGAATGCCTTTAAAAAATTTTTCACAACAGGGAAAAACAAGAGTTACAGCAAGTAGCCTAGAGTAGGTGGTCCAGTGTGGACATGCAGCTCATACAGAACCTAAAAAGCATGTAGGGTTCATATATTTGGTTTGTAAGAATCAAGGGCAGGCTGCCCCAAGACAGGCCACTTTGCCATGAACATTATTTTGAATTAAAAGTAATCAAAACCCAGCAGATGCAGGAAAAGCTCTCTTCCTGGTCCTCAAACTGCCTAAATTTGCATTGGAAAAGAGAGCCTGTACCAGGAAGAGAGCAACTAATAGGGAGCCTTTACCTAAGAAACTTATCTGTTCAATAAGGCAAACTTTGTTTTTCTAAACCATTCCTTTCACCTTCTTGCTAATGAGTGAGCATTCTCCTCTTTGTATCCTCAGACTCTACCCCTCTCCTTAGCTCATATTAGCTGCAGGTTGCCTCATTGTCTTTAGAATTTCTGTGTCTGTGTGGATTCCCCACACATATGCCTATTAAATTTGACTTTTTTTCTGTTAATCTGTCTCATGTCAACTTGAGTCTAAGTCCAGCTAGAAGGATCTTGAAGAGCATAGGAATGTCTTCTTCCCCAACCAGTATCACTAGGAAATTGACTTCCTGTAGTGTTGTGAGGCCAAATTGGAAATTGCCTACCGGGCCAGTATGTACTTGACAGAAAACTTTGTCAGTCCTCCCCAGGACATGATTTGGAAGGCCCTTTGTAATACCAATAATTTAAACAAATTGTACTGAAGTGGTAACTTGAAATGTGCATTGGTGAGAATTGTTAGAATATTCACCTGCAATGAGTTTAACTGGATATAAAAGTGTGGTTCTGAAAAGAATGATAATGTAATACACTCTCTGTTCTCCCACTGGGTTTGTTATTTTGTGATGTTTGCTCTAGAGATAATAGAAGCATTTAATTTTATTGAGCAAAAATATGTGATTTGAAATGTATACATGTCATGGCTCCTTCTCTAATTTCTGACTATAACATCATTTGTTCAATGATAGGATGCCTGTTAACATATAGAAGCCAACATAGAGGCCATTTTCTGTGTCTAGAGCCTGTCTAGATCCAGTAATAAAATCATCACTTATTGAAGAAGATGAAGTTGCAAGGATTTCATATGGTCTGTTCCATTTACTGTCTTACAAAAATTTTTTTAAATATTTATTTATTTTTGAGAGAGAGAGAGCATGAGAGGGGGAGGGGCAGAGAGAGAGGGAGACAAAGAATCCGAAGCAGGCTCCAGGCTCTCAGCTGTCAGCACAGAGCCCAATGCAGGGCTCAAACCCATGAGCCATGAGATCATGACCTCAGACAAAGTCGGATGCTTAACTGACTGAGTCACCAAGGTGCCACCCCCCATTTACTGTCTTTTGAAGACAAAAAAAAAAAAAATACTTTCTTGCTCATTTAATTGTTATTGTCAGTAATTACATCTTTATCAAATAAAGAATTTGTAGGATCCTGTTTCTGAATTCTATGTGTGGTGTAATATAGTTTTTAAAAATTCTGTTTAGGCCTAGTTTTGAGCCCCTGGCTAGAGGCTGGAAGTTCCCCATCTTGAGTGGCTAAGTTCACATCCACAATCACCTGCTGTATATGGGTCTGTCACACTCTAGACCACTATATACGTGGTTTAATTGCCCCAAGGCTGGATGCCACATAACCAGAGATAGCCTATCTGCCCCAGAGCCTGAAGAATTTATTCAAATTAGCAAATCCGAAATCAGCTTGTCCCTCCTCATGCTTTCCTTCCCACAGAAACCACAAGAAGGTGCTCGTTTCCAATATCCCCCTTAGACCACATGATTGACCTGGTTAGTTCTCCTCTGGGGTCCTCTGTGGCATGCTGCACTCTCCCCAGGGAACTGTGTAGCAAAACTGTAAACTCTTCTTGGTTTATCTCTCTTAATCTGCATCTGGCCTTACCATACCTCACTCAAAATGGTACAGTTAAAACGGTGAGTGATATTTAACAGATGCCTACTCACTTTCATTGTTCCTCGTTGTAAAAAATTTAAGCAGTCTACCTTTTAAAGATTTTCTCTTTATGTTTTTAGGCTTTTGTTTCATTTTCTGAGATTTGCTTTGGTATTTTCTATTTTTATCATTTTTTCAATTAACTTAAAAGATTAACAATAAAATGTAATCCATATAAGGCACACTTCAATATATTTTTATCAAAAAATATAAATTCAAGTGAATGTATAAAACAAAAATTAAAACTTTTTTCATATATGCTTGCAAAAAACTATATTCTCCTAAAATATTAAAAACCTATTAAAATCAAAAGACAAAACACAAATTATAATGAATGGATATCAAAATTTAAAATGTTACTTAGTAGTGCTGACATTTTAAATTTAATTTTTAAAATATTTAATTAAATATTATTAAGTATTTTTAGACAGAACTATTCCCAATCCTGGAGTTCAATATCCTTCAGGTTGCAAATGTAATGAAACAACGTCATGTTGCATGTGCATAATGTCTAGCTTAGGGGTTCTCAACTGGGGAGATTTGGCAGTATCTGTAGACATTTTTGGTGTGGGGCTAGAGAGAAACTACTGGCTTCTAGTGGATGGAAACTTGAGATGCTGCTAAATCTAGATATCTTACAATGCACAGAAAAGTAACCCCTTCTCTGTTAATAAATAAATAAATAAATAAAAGACTAAAAACAACTAAAAGAAATATCCTATCCCAAATGTAAATAGCTCAAGGGTTGAGAAATCTTGGTGTATGTCTATTTCTACAGCTGTGTGTGTGTGTATGTTTATATTAATTATACACACACAGATGGAAGAGTAATATGCATCGTTTAAGACTGTTTCTCAGCTATCATGTACAATGGTTGCCTATATTGTACTAATTTGTGAGTACCTCTGGAACCATGAATTGGAACACAAAGAAAATCAAGAAAACACTTAGCATTACTGAGAAATAATACTTTGTTATGCAATAATCTTTGGTGTTCACACTACCTCAGAGGAAACATCTGACAGGTTAATTAATTTGTCTTGTCTTGTCAGCACCTCTGCCACTGAAATCTTCATACTCCAAAGCAAAGCCTATTCATCAGCAGTGGCATAACCCACAAACTTCATTTATTTATTTATTAAAATTTTTTTTTAAATCTTTATTTATTTTTGAGAGACAGAGAGTGTGAGCAGGGGAGGGGCGGAGAGAAGAGGAAACAGGCTCCAGGCTCTGAGCTGTCAGCACAGAGCCTGACGTGGGGTTCGAACTCACCAACGGTGAGATCACGATCTGAGCCAAAGTTGGATGCTTAACTGACTGAGCCACCCAGGTGCCCCTATTTATTTATTTATTTATTTATTTATTTATTTATTTATTTAATGTTTATTTATATTGAGAGAGAGAGACACATAGAGAGAGAGAGAGAGAGAGAGAGAGAGCGCACAAGTGGGGGAAGGGCAGAGAGAGAGGGAGAGAATCCCAAGCAGCCTCCACATTGTCAGCACAGAGCCTGATGCAGGGCTCGATCCCACGATGGTAAGATCATGACCTGAGCTGAAATCAAGAGTCAGACGCTTCACTGACTGAGCCATCCAGATGCCCCAACCCACAAACTTTTATAGCAAGTGAACGAAGTTACTGTATGTGTGGCAGATATGGTGGATGAAGGGTGTTTCTCTGGGGTCTTAAAAGTGTTGGTCATGCAGGTGGAAGTTTAGGATATAAGAGGTGCTATGCCCATGCCAGATCCCAAGGGACAGAAAGGCACCCACGCAGCCCTTAAAACATTTATTTGTACGTGAGCACAGTGTGCTATGGGGACTCTCTAATGCACCTACCCAGCACAGAAGCCCCTAGCTCACATCTAAAGGCAGTACTGAAATAAATACTTAAAAAAAAAAAAAAGTGTAAAATTTGAGGCCTTGGATTCTCAGCTTGAAACCACAAGGTGTTTAGGTGCGAACCAAGTCAGAAATGAATGGAGCATATGGTAATATTAGAAGAATTTGGTTTACATTTCTACTTGAATATTGTAATAAAAGCAAACATTTCTGTACATCTGACAGACTCCTGAATACAGGGTAGAGCATGTGTAGACTAATCCCAGGCAAAGTTGTTTGTGCCTAGAGCAAGCTTAGAAGTGAAAAAGCCTGATGTGGGCGAGGCCTGGGGGCATGGGGACCCTTGATCCTGACTGTCTTTGCTCGATTCTACCCAGGGGATCACAGTGAAAGAAAACTTAGGTTTAAATTCTTTCACTTTGCTGGATCTTATTTCCCTTCCCCACTCCAATTTCCCTGGTTCATTTTCTCTTAATTGGTCCTGATTGGAAGCCATCATAAATCAGAATAATTTCTCTTTCATGCTCTTCAAATTTTAACTTACCAAAAAAAGTCTTTAGCTGGAAATGTCCATAAAAGATGAATGTCAGTGGTTTCATCTCTAACAGGGAGAAAATGAAACTCAGACATTTTGGAGTCACAGTCAAACTACCTCAGTATGATTGTGAATTGATTTATACAGGGCCTTTAAGAAACTTCATGTCCTTTTTGGAATATACTAAGCAGGAATCACTCTCTCACAAATCCAGAAATTATAGCCACCCGTGAAGTTAAATGCTATATCTGTCTTAGCCTGGGTCTGTACTAGGCTGATAATTTACTTCAAGATTCAGAAAAGTGATTTGACTCTGCTATCTAGTTCTCAAAATGACTTATTTAATACTGAGTATTTAGATAAAGGTTGGAGATTTCTTTCCTTCCTTCCTTCCTTCCTTCCTTCCTTCCTTCCTTCCTTCCTTCCTTCTTTCCTCTCCCTCCCTTCGGCCCTCATTCTTTCCTTCCTTTTCCCTCTCTCCCTCCCTCCTTCTTTTCTTCCTTTCTAGCTAGCCTTCTATATTGTTGAAATAGTCACTAAATTTCTCTTATCTATTCATTAACTTCCTCAATTAGTAGAATCTGGGCATACACCTCAGGGAAAATTGAGAAGTTTTAACAAAACAAATCCAAGTTCCCAACTTAAATCATGGGCTAGTATATTTTTAGAATGTTTTTCTTTTTTTTAAGTTTTATGTATTTATTTTGAGAGAAAGAGAGAGCCTGAGTGGGGAATGGGCAGAGAGAGAGGGAGAGAGAGACAATCCCAATAGGCTCCACACTGTCAGCTCAGAGCCCAATGTGAGGCTCAATCCTACGAACTGTGAGGTTATGAGCTGAGTTGAAATCAAGAGTCAGACACTTAACTGACTGAGCCACCCTGGCACCCCATGGGATAGTCTATTTTTTGGAGTATTATAAAGAATTCTCAAAATTCAGTATACTAGTGCTATATAGATAAATCATGAAGGTCAACCAGAAATATCCAGAAAAGATTAATGCCAAGAGAGTAGAACTTTCATTTTGGAGCCATGTCTCAGTATTTCTCTCTGTTCAATAGAGACACTTCCAAATAGCACCCCTGTCATGTTGTCATCTTCGTTGAGGCCAATAGGAAGGCTGCTTTACATTATTTTTTTCTTTATGGCCACAAGACCTTGAAACTCTGAGCTTCAGTTCATCTATTTGTAAAATGATACAACCACTTTACTTGCTTTGCAGAGCTGTGAAGCCTACAAGTGGTAAATATCAGTTATAATGCTGGTCAAACTCCAAAGCTTTATGCTGATGCAAGGCAGTAGTACTGTGGCAAACATCAGTGGTTTTAAAGAATGAAGTAGGACAGTTGTTATTTGATGGCGAACAAATTGCTCAGGATAGACTCCTGGGATCAGGCAGGTGGAAAGGGTAAGGTTATATCTCTAAGAGGAGGGGTAAAAAGGCAACATATAAGTTTTCCGCACTTCCAGTTTTGCTCAGTCTTTGTCTAGTGTTTAATTCCTCTCACCTGATAGGGCCAGTCGCATTTAGTCTACTGAAGAAAAAAGTGATTTTAGAGTTTTCAGATTTGGGGAGTGGCACCTATTTGAGATGTAGAAATATTTTCTTCCATGGGATGTATAAAAGACTACCTGGGCAGAAAACCATATTCCTTCCTTTAGCCTTCCAACATTTCTGGAAAAAAACATGGAGACTTCTAACTATTCATGTCTTGAATAGGATTTCCTATTTGACTAAAGTAATTGGGTTTATAAGATACACATCTGCCTATTTTTTATTCCTGTATATGTACAGTACATGTACAATAAGGTGGTAATAGAAACAGATGGGAAGGGAAGGAAAGGGAGGGGACAGAGAAGGAAGGGACGGAAGGTGAGAGAAAAGACAGTAACATTTATTGGACATCTGCTGTTTGTCAAACACTGCCTCAGACATTTTACATTTTAGAAAATTAAACCGTATAGTCTGGTTCTTTCTTTTCCAACTCCAGTGATTGCTGGACATTGAGATTAATTTATTGTTTTCAGATTAAGTGGTAGTAATTTTAAAAATCACTTTGTATTTCTCTGAGCTGGGCGATATCTTTCGGTGGTATTGTAGTCATTTTGGGCTGCTATAACAAAAGCACCAAAGAATGGATGGCTTAAACAGCAAACATGTTTCTTACAGTTCTGGAGGCTGAGAGGTCTAAGATCAAGGAGGCGGCGGCTTTGGTATCTGATGAGGGCCTGTTTCCTGGCTCATAGACACCCATCTTTACACTGTGTCCTCACAGGTGGGAGCAGTGGGAAAGCTCACTGGGGTCTCTTCTATTAGAGCAGTAAACCCATTCGTGAGGGCTCCTCTTGACCGAATCATCTCCCCAAAGCCCTACTTCCTAATACCATTACGTTGGGGGTTAGGATTTCAGCATATGACTGGGAGAGGGGGAGACACAAACATTCAGTCTATAACAGACGGGAAAAGAAATGCCTTCTGCCTCACTAAAGAGATTCAGCATCATCCCATACTTTTAAATCAAAGTTTGGTACTCTACAGTTTAGCCCAGCAGCTGAGTATCAAAGGCTTGGACAGAATGCTAAAAGACCTGATGCAGCTACTCACCAGCTCTTGAGAATTTTTTCTGTTTTTCCTTCTTAGGAACAGCAAGTTTAGTGATAAGAGATAGATGAATAAAGCCTAGAGACCAATTAACAGGCTAGATGTGTCTTATCTAATCAGACTGTGACAGTCAAACAAAAGCTTTCCTTGAGTGCCTGCCTAGAAGGTGTTTTGTGAAGAACACAGATGCTTAAAATGAGCACCTGGATGTTAGGTGAACACACTGGGATTACAGATCTGATTTTTCCGGGATTGGTTTTTTTTTTTTAAGAGTCTTATCTTTGGGTGAAAGGGATTTGGGGTCTTCAGCGAAACTTTATGTTTCCACATTTTAGATAGACTTGACTCATCTGGCATGCTGGAATTCATAGAATTCATAGCAAAACAAGGGAAACAAAGAGAGGGATCGTGCTGAATGTGGTAGTCCAAAGGATTTTTTCCAGTAAGCATGCGAGGTGCTTTTGCTTGGTGGTCGACATGGTCTGCTATTGAAAGGGTCTGATACAACCTGCTCTCTGGATCAAAAGTCCTAAATCTCCCCTTCTCACATGAGGATGAGCAGTTTCTGTTAGGGCAATTCTGGGACGGTGGCTATTTTGACTTCTATCTCTTTACTGTAAAACACCTCTCCCCTCCAATTAACTAAGATTAAGAATGCAAAAGATGGAACAATTTTAGGGTGGTACATTGGGAGAGGCGCATGAAAAATGAATTCTGTCTGGACATCCTGAAATTGAAGTGCTCCATGAGGAGATATCTAGTAGATGGGTTAAGAAATAGCTCCGGGAACTCAGAAGAGAGGTATAAGCTGAAGACAGAGACTTGGCTCTTATGGGTGTAGATGGCAGTTGACATTATATGACCAATAATGCACCAAGTTCTTGTGGTGGTGTTCACACGAAAATCAGTACAAGAAATTCACCACCAGAACACATGGTTCCCCACTGCAATTGAGATAGAAACTTCCTGCTGGTCTAAGCCATGATAACATTTCAGCCATCTTCATAAATTATACTCTAAGACAGACGGTTCAATTAGTGGTGGTCGGTGGCAAAATAGGGAATATTTCAGAGTCCAAGATTGCTTAGAAATTTGTGTGTGAGGGAGTCAGGGGACCAGACTGTGGGAAAATGAGAGAAAAATATGCTGAAAAGGAGGGAAAGATAGAGGTGTGTGTGTGTGTGTGTGTGTGTGTGTGTGTGTGTGTGTGTATGCATTTGGAGCTGCAGAATATTCAGTGAGTATCCCTTATACTTAGCAGTCATTTATAAACAAACTAATACAGTGAACAGAAATATACTCCAAAAATAACTGGTTATGGACTTGATTCTTTGATCACATGCATCATCCACCTAGTAAAAGCATTACTATGAAGTTTAAAATTATACCTCCAACGTTTCTCTTCACCATCAGTATGCATTTAAAATTTGAGAAATTTAACACATGAGAGTACATTTCCTTCTTTGGGTTCATTTATTAATTTTCCATCAAACATTTATCGACTTCACTGTTTGTCCAACTCTTGCATAAACACATATACAAGATCAGGGAAAAGTATTTCCTCCTCTTGTGGGGCAGCGAGGTCACACCAGTGAGAAGTGTGGAGCCGCCTCTTGTGGATCCAGCAAATCCTCTATAGATAAACCTCCCTGGAAGGTCAGCTATAGGAGCCAAAGTCAGGCCATCAGGCAATTGTACTGCAACAAAAACAGCCTCGGCAAGTTTTAGTCCCCTACAAGCAACATATCTGAAACTTGATTCTTCATCATTCCTCCTTCCTTTCAACTTCTCATCTTGTATTTACTTCTCTATGATAGCATCACCACCCCTCAGTGAGTGATTTTCTAAGTGCTTCTTCAGTTGTGACCCATTAATGGCTGTCAAATCAATTTGGCAGGGGATGGCTCAGTCGGTTAAGTGTCCAACTTCGGCTCAGGTCATGATCTCACGGTTTGTGAGCTCGAGACCCACATCAGGCTCTATGCTGACAGCTCAGAGCCTGGAGCCTACTTTGGATTCTGTGTCTCCCTCTCTCTCTGTTCCCCCCCCCCCCCCCCACTCACACGCTGTCTTTCTCTCTCTCTCAAAAATAAGTAAACAACAAAAAAAAAATCAATTTGGTGGGTTGTGATGTGAATTTAAAACAAAACTAGAGAAGAACAAACACACCACAGTGCCTTGCATATAGTAAGGTTAAATGTTGTTCCATGAAACCCCTGTATCTGTCCTACATGGGTGTGTATATGTGTGTGTACACTGGGTCTCAATGTAAAATATTTTTAGTGGGTCACAATAAAAAAATTTTTTTTTGAAAGCTTCTGTTCTTTGTTAACCAGCTGAGAAATCTGGGAGTCCCATTAACTTTCTTCTTCTGATTAGCTACATTTCCTTTCCATCCCTTCCACCACTGCTTTCATTCAGGTCTCCATTGTTTTAGTGAGATTAATTGCAGTAATATGCTCACTAATCTCTGTCTCCTGGAGTGTCTTTCTCACACCCTCCTTCATGTATTTGCTGGAGCCATCCTGCTGACATGAATGGTTTAGCTGCAGCGCACTTCTCTGGCCCCAGCTCACTTCTCTGGCCCCACTTCCTTCTACTCCTTCTACTTCTCATACAGCTCTTCCATCAGTCTTACTAAAAGAATGTCAGTGCCCTGGATGCTCTTTCTTGCCTCTGTGTCCAAGGTCATGTCCTCTGCCTGGAAGCCTCTTGTATTTTTTTAAATCCCTCATTGCTATGTATTTAATTATTATTCTTCTTATGGGGTTTGAGTCAAGACTGCTTCTGATAAACAGTCCCAAGCCCATCACTCTGGTTTCCCTGATATTCTCTGGGGTCCAAAAATACTTTTTACACCTCCTCAAATGTATTGCATTGTCTGAATTTCCTTTCCTAAGAAAGGAAAAAGTATACGTATGGTGCACCTTAATTTATATATTAAGACCCATCCTCCCAAGGAAGACAGACAATTAATGTCAGTCAACTTGAGATTTATTCTATTGTCCCTGGAGTAGAGGCTGACTTTTAGGGGCTTATATGGTACTAAAGCTTGATCAGAGGGGAGGGTCTGGAGAGGGACAAAAAAGGATCCCTGATGTTCTCTCTAAAAACCAGCATCTACTAAACATCTATCACCCTGTGTTCTGGGTTGAATTGTGCCCCCCCAAAAGATATGTTAAAGTCATAACCCATAGTAGCTGTGAGCGTGACCTAATTTGGAAATAGGATCTTTACAGATACAAGTCAAATTAAAATGGGGTCATACTGGATTAGGGTGGGACCTAAATCCTTACAAAAAGAGAGAAATTTGAAGACACAGGGAAGAAAGCCATGTGAAAATAGGGGCAGATATTGGAGTGAAGTGTCTACAAACGAAGATATGCCAAAGATTGCCGGCAACCATCAGAAGCTAGGAGAGAGCATGGACCAGATCTTCCTTAGAGCCTTCAGAGGAAGCATGGCCCTGCTGAGACTCTGGTTTTAGACTTCTGGTGTCCAGAACCATGATAGAATGCATTTCTGTTGTTGTAAGTCACCTTGTCTGTGGTGTGTAGTTACGGGATCCCCAGGAAATGAATCTACTCCATCATCCACATGGACCCTTCAGGCCCCTGCTACTACCAGGCCTTGCTAGATAGGAAATCTTTCTGATTTCTGTAGGCTCTCACTGTCTCCCTTTTCTCCTTCTGCACTGTCCTTCAGTTTGGCAAAGTTATTTAACAAATAACATCCTGCCACATGATTAACACACTCTTCATAGTCCATGATTTACTTGACTGTTTCTTAAACAGAGTGATTATAACATTCTGATTTCATATCTGTGGTGCCCAATCATGTGTGTTTAATAAGTGAGTCTGGTGACAGTGTGTCCAAAGGAGAGAATAATGAGCAGAGGTTGTCAGACATCTGTGTGTCAACACCCTTTGCAATACAAGAATTTCTGGCAATGCACTGAAAGGGATTAAAACAAAAAGTTGTTCAAATAAGCAAATTGGGAAAACTGAGAAAAAAAAATGCTCATCGCCATCATGCTATTCACTTGGTGCCATTCAACAACAGGACTGTTTCCTGCCCTTACTGTGTTTTCTTATTTACGTATGAAGCAAGGAAAGTTCTGACAATTTTGGGAGTCACATGATGTGAAGTCACAAATATATTTAGATATGCAAAGAAAACATAAATTCTTAAATTTACGATAGTAATCTGTTCTTCACAAGCTTTCTGTCCACTGGATTGTGGCAGGGAAAAACTCACCTATATTTTAGTCTAGTGTTTAGAGTCTCCATGGAAATTGACCTCTGTATAGATGACTCAAATAAAATGCCCCATCTTTTGGAATTCCATCTCTATACCCGTTATTTTAGTTTTCTAGGACCACCATGACAATGCGCCACAAACTGGGTGCTTTAAAACATAGAAAGGTATTGGTTCACTTGGGGCACCGGGCTGGCTCTTGATTTAGGCTCAGGTCATGATCTCATGGTTTGTGATATAGAGCCCCTCACTGGGCTCTGTACTGACAGTGCAGAGCTTGCTTGGGATCCTCTCCCTCCCTCTCTCTCTGCCCCTCCCATACTCCATCTCTCTTTCCTCAAAATAAATACATAAACTTTTTTTTTTTAAAGAAATGTATTGGGTCACGGTTCTGAAGGCCCAAATCAAGGTGCTAGCAGGGCCATGCTCCATCTGTAACTTTAGGGGACTCCTTCCAGGCTTATTCCTAATTTCTGGTCATATGTTAGCAGCCTTTTGGCATTCCTTAGCTTGCAGCTCATAATTCCAATCTGTGCTTCGTCATCACATGGTGTTCTCCCTGTGTGTCTCTGTCCTCACAGGGCTGTCTTCTTATAAGGACACCATTCAAATTATAGTAGGGGTTCAACCTATTCCAACATCACTTCAACTTAAACAATTACTAGGCAATGACTTTATTTCCAAAAAAGGTCATATTCAGAGGTACCGGGCAGGGGGGTAGGAATTCAACATATCTTTCTTGGGGGAGACACAACTGAAACCACAATACCCATCTTTTCTTGAAGATGGAATTGAGGTACATGAAAGAGGGTAATTGCTTACCTGATGGTGGGTCACTATCTTTTGCATCCTTGCTGGTGTCGGCTGAGGGGTGGCTGTTCACAGTTGCCTTTGGGCCTGTGTGCTAAAGTACAGCTTTTCCTATTTTCTTGTCCTAATGGTGTCCTCTGCTGAAATGTGGTATTGGTTTGACCCATTCTCTCTCTGTTTGGGTAAAACTCAACTAATATCCTGGTTTTCCTTTGGGACCATGTGGAACATTTGCAGTCCAGCTTCTCAATCCCATCTCTATCATCAGAGACTGAGGGTTCTCTGATGAGACTGAGGGTTCTCTCAGGAGAACTGAATTCTGGCTTTCCTTTTGGCTAGCTGTGATGAGTCATTGACATTACATTACCGCAGGCACTCACAGACAAAAGGTAATGCATAAGGCAGTTTCTTCCCAGACTCATAAATAGGAGGCAGAGTAAAAAACCTCTCTACTCTTGGGCTCTTACATAACTAACTATGGGTTTCTCCAGAAGGTTTTGAGAAGGCAGAGGTAGGGGAAGAAAATAATAAAGGGTTCTGTTATCTGCTGTCCTTTTCTACCTCAGTCTTCCGAATTCTTTCCACAATTCCTTAGTCTGAAAGGGATGGACCTTTTTTCCCTATGTGTCAAATAGGCCTTCTACCTTAGTGGGCAATAAACCCCATTGCCTGATGATCACGGAGGAAGGGGTATGCCCTTTTCAGTTTGGAAGGAATCCCTGTGATTTGTGTCCCCCAGGCATGGGTTTAATATGGGGGCCACAAGATGTCTTTAAATGGAGCATAACCAAACATAACCAAGTAGATTGGTTTCATATGACAAGAAATGCTATCTTATGCCCTAATAACTTGAATTGCAATGTATAAGTTAAGAGAATGGGCTTTGGAGTGAGCTAGCCTGGGTTCAATCCTTAGCTCTACCATTTTCTGTTTGAAATTGGGAAAGTTACTTAATCTTTCTGAGCCTCTATTTCCTGATCTTGAAAATAAGAATAATATAAATACCTCCCAGAGGGTTCTTGTGAAGATTTAAGGAAGTAGTCAAAGTGTTTCAAGAGCACCAGGCACATAGTGATTGCTCAGTAAATGTTGTCAGACATTACTAGTAGCATTTGTGTGGCATAACCTGCTTTGCTATTATGCTATACCTTTTACTTTTTTTTTTTTTTTACTCCCAGTAAATTGCAGTTCTCTACGGCATTTTATCTGACAAGACATTGCCTGTCACACAATAGTATATATCTTCAGTTTTAACACAGATGCTTCTCACATTTGGATCACATATTGCTGTTATGCCCATGGAGGGTTGGCAGTCCATCAGCATGTGGTGAAAGACCGATTAAGAAGCACTGATCCAGGGATGCATGGGTGGCTCAGTTAGGTTACACAGCCGACTCTGGCTCAGGTCATGATCTTGCAGTTCGTGAGTTCGAGCCCCAAGCCGGGCTCTGTGCTGACAGCTGAGAGCCTCGAGCCTGCTTTGGATTCTATGTCTCTCTCTCTCTCTCCCTCTCTCCCTCTCTCTCTCTGCCCCTCCCCTGCTCACACTCTGTCTCTCTCTCAAAAATAAATAAACATTAAAGAATTAAAAAAAAAAAGAAGCACTGATCCAGTGATGGATAACCCCATGCCCAAACGTAGGCATGAACTTTCTAGCTGAAGAGGACAAATGGTTAGCCTCTTAAATGCTAAAATAGACATGACATCATTTATTATTTTTTGACATCATTTACTTTTTGTTTTATATTTAACTGGTGTTTTCATTTGTATTCTGAATATATAGGAAAGATGATATTGTAGGGCAATTTTCATCTTTCTATATGATCTACATATCAGTGTCAAATACATATAATGGAAAATGTTACAAAACAAACCTTATCCTTCCTGATGGAAAGAGGATACTTTGATATCTGATTTTTAATTCATACTGCGATATGGAAACCTGCCCGATGATTTATTGATTTTTGAGAATAAGAGCTCAACGAGAGGGAAAGTTCTATAAGAACAGAAGACTACCATAACCAAATTTATGTTCATCTTATTACTTTTGATATAGGACTTCCTTTACTAGACACATTACATAGGACTCTATCTAGCAAATGTTCATGTAGTATAATTTGGAGAGTAATGGAACCTAATTCACCAGAGCTCTCCATCTACCTTTGCGCTTTTAAATGTTTATTGAAACATAACTAAGACTACCAGTTTTCTTTCTGGAAATTATAGGGTTGAAAATTATTGAAGTGAGAATTAGTGAGGTTCTGCTCTATTTAACCCAAGTTTTTCTACTATAGCTTAAAAGCCATTACTTCTTGTTCTGTCTTTTTGACTAATGAGAATAATTGATTCCTGTCTTCTTTATACATTATGTATTTTTTGTCCATTAAGCTTTCTCTTTTAAAGTGATGTTTGCAAAAAATGCCATATAGATGATCTGTGAATAGAAGTTCCTGGTTATACTAATATGAAAGGGTGAGTAACCTTATTTCTGGGTCATTAAACCAATTGGTGGAATTGGAATTAGACAAACAGATCTTTTCCATCTCTAACTTTAGAATGTCTATCAGATTGGAGTAAAATGCTTTGCTTAATGCTTTTCATTTCCCTACTTACCCACTAATTACTCGAGTCTGTTCTTTATAGAATTTGAGAGCAGGAAGTATCATTTAAAACCATGTAGCTCAATTTCATCATTTTACAGATGGCCCAGGATGGTTAGGTTCTTTCCAGACTCAGGTTTTCTTACATGCCTGAAGCACTTTCCTCCTCATTCTTTATATGGCTATTGTCTTCTTACCTTTAGCTGATAGCTTAGATGTTAAATGTCATCACTTTAAAAAGACCTTCTCTGGGGAACCTGGGTGGCTTCGTCGGTTAAGCATCCGGCTTTGGATTGGGTCATGATCTCGCGGTTCGTGAGTTCGAGCCCCACGTGGGGCTCTGTGCTGACAGCTGGGTGCCTGGAGCCTGCTTCGGATTCTGTGTCTCCCTCTTTCTCTGCCCCTTCCCTGCTCACACTGTCTCTCTTTGTCTCTCAAAAATAAATAAAAGTTAAAAAAAAATTAAAAAAAAAAAAAAGACATTCTCTGACTCTCCTTTCTGGGAAGGCCTTTTGTCCTTCCCCATCAGGGTACATTCTTGATTTTCTTCCCAGCCCTTATTGTATGAGTCAGAATATGCTGTGAACTACTTCATTTTCTGCCTTTTCTGCTACACTGTAAGATTCATGAGGGCAAGGTTGGTAATAGAACCAGCCATCACCCAGTGCTCAGCAAGGTGCCTGATGCTGTGTAGGCATTTGATATAAGAGCTGCAACCAGAACTTTCTCTTGTCTCTTCTTTAGTTACACACACATGTGCATGCGTGCACACACACACATTCCTTTTTTGGCTCCCCCTTCACACATTCCTGATATAAACTAGCAACATTGTTTATCTAAAATTCTTGGTCATGTGGCTTTTGCAAATAGTGTTATATACTCAGACCACATAGGGGTTCTCACGTTAGTGTTATTTGCAAGGGACTGATACACTTATGCAGAAATCATTAGCTGTAGCATCTGGGAAGTGGAGTGGTCACTATTTTTCCTTTCCTGATGGGGAATGTAGATTCTGAAAATGGAAAACTGATGGTAAGCTAAAGAACCAACTTTCAAAACAGTATGTGAACATGGCTCATGTAGTAAGCTGAAGCTGGGTATTTTGGATCTTGGTTGTGATAAGAGACTGTGCTGAGCCATAGTCCGCAATTGTGGTGCAATTTAGGATCGCCTGCAGAGTTTTTGAAAAACACAGATGTCCTGGTTCTACCCCTGGATCTATCGGAGGAGAAACTCCGTGGTGAGGGGCACCTGGGTGGCTCAGTTGGCCAAGCATCTGACTGGCTTAGGTCATGATCTTACTGTCTGTGAGTTTGAGCCCCGTGTCAGGCTCTGTGCTGCCAGCTCAGAGCCTGGAGCCTGTTTCAGATTCTGTGTCTTCCTCTCTCTCTGCCCCTCCCCCGCTCACACCCTGTCTCTCTCTCTCAAAAAAAAATAAACATAGGGATGCCTGGGTGGCTCAGTTGGTTAGGCATCTGACTTTGGCTCAGGTCATGATCTCACAGTTCGTGAGTTCGAGCCCCGCGTCGGGCTCTGTGCTGACAGCTCAGAGCCTGGACCCTGCTTCCGATTCTGTGTCTCCCTCCCTCTCTGCCCCTACCCTGCTCACGCTGTCTCTCTCTCTCTCTCTCTTTCAAAAATAAAATAAACATTTAGAAAAAAAGATTAAAAAAAATAAATAAACATACAAAAAAGAAAGAAAGAAACTCCAGGGGTGGTTTCTGGGAGTACATATGTTTAAAAATTGCCACTTGTCATTTGTTGTATACCAGAATTTAGAAAAAAATAGGGAAAGAACTTTGGTCCTGGATAACCAAATTTGTGTTCAAGGTGTTAAGCATGTCCTTTTGAAAGTCAATAAGCCAGTAACTGCAGTGAACGCAGGATTATGCCCATTGTTTAACTGAAGATATTTTGTAGAAAATCGCTGATAGTATTACTTTCGGCTACCGTCTGGATGATAGGTTATAGTCAGAACAGCTCTAACGTTTCTGACTTATGTCAGAACTGTCTAAAATTTCTCTTAACCAGAAATGGTTCTGACTTATTTTAAATGTGGTCCATCTACATGGTAATTTTGTTGGAGCGATGACTTTTCCTGGAAATATGCCAATTGTGCCTTCATGTAGATTTGTCCCCTCTCTCTGCCCACTCACCATATGGATTTCTTCTCCTGTTGTAAGTCAGGGTTCAGGACTTGTCTCCTTCAGAAAGATTTCCATAAATAGCTCTCTAAGCATACGGTTTGTCAAACTGATTCTGGTCCACCTTTGTCAATTGCAATGTCTTGTGCACATACTTTTATGAGTCGCTTACTAGTCACCACGGCTGCCTTTACAGCAGCTCAGCAACTTTTTAATATGGATGACAGGGGCTCAGAGATGTATGGCCAGCTGATGAAGGTTCAGTAAATATGTGTTGAGTAAATGAATGGCCAGTCCTGTTCATTTCAGGCAAGTGTTTTTATAAGGGAAATTTGAAAGAAAAAATCAGGGCAGAGGGTTGTTGGCAGTTTGTTCCTGTGAAATAAAAATGAAATAGAGTTTTCTTTTTTATTGTGGCTGATTCCCTTTCACAGGTTTCTTTACCAATTGGCTAGTGTCCAACTTTGTCAGAGCTGAAACATCAGACAGCTAGAAAAGAGGTTCTCAGTTGATAAATATTTGATTTACAAGGTATTGAGAGGTTTAAAGGAATGGAAGGGAGTTTGCCTAATGGGAGATGTGTTTAATACAGTGAGGAAGATCACCAATAACCAGGTCTGTGTTTCTTTCCAATGGCCAGTGGGTACCTAACTTTATCAGCCCTGTTGCACTACAGATTGTTCTGGACCAAGCTGACAACGAAGCAAAACGAAGAGGACTGGGATGCTCCTGGTTCCACAACAGAAATACAGCTGAAGGGAATATTCTTAGATTTTTCTTTTCTTCTCTTCTATAACCTGTGATAAATATTGTATGTCTCTGCAGCATAGGGGAAAAAAATGATTGATCCTTTCTCAGTAATATAGATATGTGGCTGTGTATGTTATATGCAGAATGAATGATTGAGAGAGAATGGGGAGGGGGCAGAGTGAGAAATGCAAGAGACTATGTATAGAACTGCCAATAGCAATCTATCAAAGGCATGTCGGGAGTGCTAGAATAGATGGCAAATTTCATCTCTAATTTAATCATTTGTTGTTTTTCTGTTCTCAAAGTTTTGTTTCCTTTGTAAATGTTACTTCTCACTCTGCCTCCTCAAAGTTTCAAAGAAATAAGAACGATTAGGGGGAAAAATAATGAACTGACTGGATCAAATGCTTAAGAAAATCATGTGCTGCCTTTTACATGCTCTGTAAATCTTTCATACAAAGATAACCCTACATATCCAGTGCTCCATTTTAAGACCATTGCACTTTAAATTGCTTCCCCCCCCCCCCATAGGAATAGTGCAGACTATTCATTCTCAGTGGGGATGATATTGTCCCCAAGGGAGTAAAAATTGTCTTGGGGGGCAGCAAAAATAATATCGGATATTATAGTTTATGATTCTTCAAAGGGCTATGGTACATATATAGATATACAGTGTCTTTTATTTTAATTTCACCTTAACTATTGAAATTTTTCTTTGTTGAATATGTCATATTGCAGGATATTCCACCAGGTAATTTTACAAAGACTGTGCTCTGTTGAAAACCTTGGTTTCAAGACTAACAACTCAACAAAAGAAGAGTGTGTATAGGCTTGAAGGTGTAAGTCAGAATTCTTCATGGATTACTTAGCTATGTTCCTCTCCTCAAACTGCTGGAGTGAATAAGAGTATGAGTGGAAGATGTTCATCTTTTTGGACAAATGTGCTGTCCTTTTATTGTAAATGCTATGTAACTGTTGGAAGATTAGTGGTTAATATTCTTAGGTCTGTTTACTCAAACAGTGGAGATGGGTTTATGAGTTTTCATCAAGACATTTTCTTGCGCACCCCCTCCCTCGTTTCCCCATAGTATGAACATAATTCAGTACTTTATTCTAACTTTCAGGGTTGTCTGCACTGAGCCTCCAGCAATTTGTCAATTACAGTTCAGATTTTCCTTTCTGGCACTTGTTCCCATGATTTCTGCTTGTGAGTCTGTGCTCTGGGAAGCTCTGACTCCCTCTGTTTACCTATCTGTCTTTGTAATCTTGGGGCAGCTGTTTGCCCTGTGTCCTCCCCTCTCTAACAGATTTGAGAAGAGTTGTTGATGTTTCAGTCTGTTCAGCTTTTTTACTTTTTGTTAGGATAGACTGGCAACTTTCAAGCTGTTTACATGCAGAACCGGAAACCAGAAGTCAGTACTTCACTGTAGAGTGTTCTTTTGTTCACTGTTACTATCTGTGTTTACCTTGTCTCCCCATTTAAATTATATACTCTGAAAGGGAAAAGATCGTGTAGAATCACAGAGCATTAGAAGAAAAGAAAGGGGATTTCACCAAGCCAAAACTCACTTGTTCATTCATTTATTTATTCATCATTCAACAAATATCTGTTGTGCAGTTATCACATGGAAGATTCTGTGCTGGAACTCTGGGAGGTACAAATATAAATCAGTCATCAACTAACCATGTTGTTAGAGAGCTGAAGTCCAGCAACAAGGAATAACACATTTTCCCATGCCTTACCGTTTCCTCAAAACAACAAGTTTTAATGGTTGTATTTTGTATGAATATACCATGATTTATTCAATTATTCTTTTATCATTGGATGTTTTAATTTTTTATTATAAACTATACTGCAAGAAACACCCCTACAGATAAGACTTAATTCATTAATTGCTATTTCTAGCATAAACTTCTAGAAGTGAATTACTAGCCTTGAAAGTATAGATTCTTTAAAATGTCTTGACTTTAATACTCTTTTTATGTTGCTTTCCAGAAATTTTTTTTTATCAGTTTGTGCACCTAGTACTTATGTGTGAATGTGACTATATTACTATGCCCTCAGTGGCATTGAGTATTATTACTGTGAAAATCTTACTTAATTTAATATAAAGGAGAAAAAAGTGTTACTTAAAGTCAGAACTAATCGCACCAGATCCTGCTTTTTAAAGGAAGTGGCATAATTCAAATGGATGAGAAAACAAACATCTAACCCTTCCATTCTTTTCAGAGAAACTTGTGGAGTTGACAGAAAGGCATGGCAGGAAATTGTAAAGTCTCTGTCAGTTGGTTTTTCTGTGAAGGTGGGACACAGAATAGAGATTTATTATTTAGGAAAAAATCAGTGACTCAGGATGCCTTGAGCCAAGTAGGGGGTGAACAACTGCAGGAAAAATTGGGGGAAGTTGAGTTTTAATGTATGTAGGTAGAAGATTCAGGGCAGGGGAGGAGGGGTATGGGTTAAGGAGTGGGGGTTGGGTTGAGTTTGAGGATAGGGATTCGGAAAATAGATGGAGTATGTAGGGCTTAGAAAAATAGTGACTCACAACCTCTCTGTCCCTACGAATCTTCAGTAAATCTGTTCTTTGTGTGAAAATTAAGAAAAGAGGATATGGTCCATGCCTGTGGCACATTGTTTGCAAAAAAAGACAGCATTATGAAATGGCAGGATGCTCCATTCATGCACTGAATTCGTGGAGGCAAAGTGGAATGAGATTTATAAAGAATTGTAAGTGATTCTGAAGAAATTCAAAGGCATTAGGAAGGATTTAGGCTTTCCCCTGTGAAGACTAAATTGGGTTATATATCATTGATGCTCAAAGTTGGATTTTTTTATTAGTTATGAGGCTGAACATTTTTTTCATACGGTTTTTAATTTTTTTGGCTGTTCAATTTTCTTCCGTGAATTATCTACTCAGATCCTGTTCCACTGGCATTCACAACTTACATGAAAATATTGCAACTGGGCTATATGGGAACAGGACAAAGCAAACTTTTCTCCTGTAAACACCAGAACAGGATTTATAAGTGGTAAATAATATTCAGTCAATAATACTGTTCCTGATGTTCTTTCTTAAGTCTGAGGGCTAATGAATGTCTGTACAATTATGGGTCTCCAACAGTTACTTGTTAAATGTGTAAGAACACTACTTTGATTCTGCTGAATGCCTCTTGCTATGGAAAGGCTAGGAATATCCCACTTATATTCCAATAGCAGCAAGAAATTCCTTCTCTACCCACTTCCTCCTGAAGCATTATCTCTTATTTTCAAATTAGTCACGAGGGTTAGGAAATAAAACAAACATTTTCTCAATAGGCTGAGCTATAACATACATTTTTCTAGAGAGCAGGAGTGGAGGAAAAGCACTGCTGGTAGATTAGACAATGCTTGGGACTGTGTCCAATGGCATACACTAAAGTTTGGACAGACTTTCTTATGGAGACCATCAAGCTGTACCACTAGGGCTACCTGATTTTGGAGCTAAATGCCAGACTACCTTGTTGGTCTCTTCTTGAACTGAGGTGTTTAGTTTTCAGTGAAATACACTTCTCAAAAAAAGAAATCCAAAGGTGACTTTGTTTTGCTTCTGATTTGAACACTATCAGAATATCCACGAGAGAAAAAAAAAAAGCCAATCTCAAAAGGGCTTATCAGCATAATAGCAATATTTTAAAAGTGATAAACTTCAAAAGCAGGATGGGCTTTTGTGTGTTTTCCTGCTGGGATAGATAGTGTCCCACAGGATCTTCCTTTGGGAATCCTTGTCAGAGGATGAAAAGAACAAGGTTGATGTAGGCAGTGCCCAGCTTCTATTTCCTTCAAAAAAACAAAAACAAAAACAAAACAAAAAACAAATAAACAAACCACAAAAAAACCCCACAAAGTTACCTCTTCCAGTAGTTTGTCATATATGTATAGTGAAATTTTAGTTGACCTGCTATTAATTGATCTGTATAAAAAGAGAACAGATTTATTTGAAAAACCTATTTAATCAACACATTTCCTTAATTTTCTGCTTAAATGAGAGGAGGCTGAAGCAGGATAAGATTGAGATCAAAATCCCTTTGGTCCCAGATGGTTGATAAATTGATTATGACACTAATCAAACCTCCAAGCTGGAAAGCAGGAAACCTGGGGAAAAGTTTATTAGGTTTGCTTAAATAAACCCTAGGTCTTGGAATTGCAATGGCATTGCTCATAGCCACAAATTATTCTAAGAAGTAAAATAGAGCTGGACAACCCGATTCAAATCGTCTTCCCATCTCTAAGGAAATCCTGAGATTGTACTCCCTGGAACCGTGAGAGCTGAACAAATCTCGCCTCTACTAGATGGGGCAGATTTAAGTGTCAATTGCACCTGAAAACAATAAAGAAACTGAGAGGCAGATTCAGAGTTCATGTGTAGCCCTGTTCTAGATGGGGCTATGGGCACGATGCAAGAGTTTTATCTCCCCACAGACCATCTACAGATTGATTGTGGTCTGGGATTTTCTTCCTATGAGTATCTTAATTCTGATTATCTTCTCTGTATTAGTTTCTTTGATTTATAAATAACAGAAAACCCAATTCAAGTCAACTTAAACAGAGGAAAAAGAATTTATTGGCCTGGGAACTGAAAAATGTCAGACTAGAACTAACTTTTGATATACCTTGATCCAGGGGCTAAAATGATGCCACCAATATTCCCATCATTTCTTCATTCTGCCTTCTTTATTAGCTTCATTCATAGCTCTTTTTAAAAGCCAGTGGGAAACTTGTAGCTCCAGATCAACTCCTACTTCTCCTCCTCCTCCTCCTCCTCCTGTTCCTGCTGCTGCTTCTTCTTCTTTTTATTTATTTATTTTTTAATTTACATCCAAATTAGTTAGCATATAGTGCAACAATGATTTCATGAATAGATTCCTTAATGCCCCTTAACCATTTAGCCCATCCCCCCTCCCACATCCTCTCCATTAACCCTCTGTTTGTTCTCCGTATTTATGAGTCTCTTATGTTTTGTCCCCCTCTCTGTTTTGACATTATTTTTGTTTCCCTTCCCTTCTGTTAACCTGTTTTGTCTCTTAAAGTCTTCATATGAGTGAAGTCATATGGTATTTGTCTTTCTCTGACTAATTTCACTTAGCATAATACCCTCCAGTTCCATCCACACAGTTGTAAATGGCAAGATTTCATTCTTTTTGACTGCCGAGTAATACTCCATTGTATTACTCCATATTATGGAGTAATACTCCATATATATATATATATATATATATATATATATATATGTATATATATATATATACACACACACACACACACAACATCTTCTTTATCCATTCATCCATAAATGGACATTTGGGCTCTTTCCAACTTTGGCTATTGTTGATAGTGCTGCTATAAACATTGGGGTACATGTGTCCCTTTGAAACAGCACACCTGTATCCCATGGATAAATGTCTAGTAGTGCAATTGCTGGGTCATAGCGTAGTTCCATTTTTAGTTTTTTGAGGAACCTCCATACTGTTTTCCAGGGTGGCTGCACCAGCTTGCATTCCCATAGATCAGCATCTTCTAAAGCTCATGTCTCACAGAGAAATAGAACTCCATTCACTAAATAGACTAGACACAAGTTTTGGGACCAACGGATGGAATTTTCTTCTTGTGTAGTCTGAATCACATGCTCATCCCTGGGCCGGGTGATGTCAACTACATAAGAATTTAATACTAGGAGAATGGAGAAGGGAGTGAAGTAAAAGAAATGAGCAAACACTGATACCACAGAGGCACAGTGGAAGATGCATGGCCAAAAGACCACAATGTCTAATACACAGTTGTGTAGGCTTATTGAAGAGATCATGAAGCCCAGCTCCCTCCAAAGACTAAAGACATAGATTTAATTGGAATAGGAATTAACTCACTAAGTTATTCTTTGAAAGACCCGGTGTGCCATACCTCATGGCACTAATTGGAAGACCTTTTCTTGTCAGCTCCTTGGAGAATAGAAATTTCAACTCTGTGAAATGAGCTGCTAACCTGAAAATATATACATGTATGAAACGCTATCATTTCCTATACTACACTTTCCTTTTTCTTTTTTGTGTTGTAGCCATCAAGAAAGTTGAAGGCCTGGTATCAGCTTATTGGGATGTTGTCCATTGGGGAGTTATCCTGGTTTCAGAGTCAGAGTTGGACCTAAGATAAACATGATACCACCATAAGGATAGTTTTAGGCACAAGGGACATCATTAATCTGGCACCAATATCAGTAAATGGTTGGTTTCTTATGGTCTTTCTTGGTCTTTGTGTGACAGGAGATCATCCACTTCTAAAACTTTGAATAAAGTCATATGTGGAGAGATGCTATTCACATGTTTCTCCACAAGAGATTTATTTTCTAGATCCAAGCTATAATTTAATTCTTACTGGCATCTCAAACCCATTATATTTAATACTATACTCATTATCTCTGGTCCTGTTCCACTTACTGTGTTCTCTATCTTGGTTTACTGTATCATCATCATTAACCCAATTACCCAAGTCATAAACTCCTCTCCTCCTGATGACTTCCTTCCATCTTTTAAACCATCTGTTATAGGGCCATACTCCTGGTCACAGTGTTTCATTTGGAAGTGAGCTTATGACCCTATCTGGGCTGATGAGAGTCCCAAAATTTGTGTCTAGTCTATTTAGTGAATGGAGTTCTATTTCTCCATGATACATGAGCCTGGAATATTCATTTACTCATTCAAATAACATTTCATGTGCCTAACTTTCAAATCTACAAAGTGCCAGGTCTCTTTTGGGTGCTGAGGATACTAGAGTGAATAAAACAAATGTCTTTCTTTTATAAAGACTATATTTTAGTCTTTAGAGAGAAACTGTACATATAAAGAAATGTCAATAAGACAGGTAAAGGGTAGATAGAAAGCTGGGAGTGGGGCATTACTTTTTTCTGTATGGTAGTCATGGAAAGTTTCTTTAATAAAATAATATTTGATCATTGAGTTTAAGGAAGGGAAGGAACCAGCAGTGTGGATATTTGGGTAAAATGAGATTAAGTTTAATGGAATAGCAGAAAGTAGAGAGGTGAGAATATGTACAAAGAATAAGGAGTCCCTTGCTGCTAGAGTGGTGGGAACAAGGGACATAATGGTAGAAAATGAGATCAGAGGAAATAATGGGGGTAGGGTAGGATCAGCTCAGGGGAGAGCATTGTAAAGTTTTGGCTTTTATGGAGATAAAAATCCATTAGAGAGCTTCCAACCAAAGATTGACTGACAGATTAAAAGGAATACTCTGAAAACTCTGTGGAAAGTAGACGATAGTTTTAGGGTTGTTATGTACTGAATTGTATCATCCAAACTTATACATTGAAGCCTTAAATGACTGTATTTGGAGTTAGGGCTTTTAAGGAGGTAATTAAAGTTAAATGAGGTCATAAGAGTGGTCGCTGTGGACTAGTGTCCTGATGGGAAGAGGAAGAGACAAAACAAACCTCTTTCTCCTTGTAGGCATTGTGGAAAGACTATATGATGACACAGCAAGAAGGCAGGCTTCAACAAGCCAGGAAAAGATGCCTCACCAAAAATCAACTCTAATACCACCTTGATCTTGAACTTCTAGCCTCCAGAACTATGAGAAAAGAAATTTCTGTGGTTTAAGCCACAGTGTGGTATTTTATCATGGTAGCCCTAGTAGGCTGATACAAGAGGTAATGTCAGCTGCTAAAGCAAAGGGAAGAAGTGGCAGACTATGTCAGATGTTGCTGATATATCAATGAAGTTGAAACTGACACTGACTGGCAATGAGGTGATTGGTCACTGGTGACCTTGACAAAGCTGTTTCATTGGACTGGGGTGAGTTGAAGAGAGAATGGGAAAAGTGAAAGTAAAGACTAAACAGACAAAGTTTCCCTAAACCCCTTGTCCTTCTGATAAGGACACTAGTCCACAGCACCCGCTCTTATGACCTCATTTAAATTTTACTTCCTTAAAAGCCCTAACTTCAAATACAGTTGGAATATAAAGGGGAGTGGTGAACTGGGGTTGTAACTGGAGGGAGACTGTAGGAACATGAGAAGGGTCTTGTAAGGTGAGAGATATCAAAACAGGTCTTACGTTGACAGGAATGTTTTGGTAGAAAAAAAATATCATGATGTATAAGAAGGAAAGATAATTGTTAGTGTGGCCATAGAAAATGAGACCTCGTGTTCAAGTGTGGATCTTGGTCTTAAATAGGAAGACAGTTCATCCATCATAACAGAGACAACTGCAGGATAAATGGAATTAGATGGAAGTAAGTTGACAGACATTGAGAGTAGAAGTGTGGGCATTCTCTTCTGATGGCTTCTGCTTTATCAACATAGAAAGCAGGATCATCATCTGAGAGTGAGGACCAGGAGAAAGGCATTGGGGTTGTGGAGAGATGGCAAGACTTAAAATAGGCATCTAGAAGATGAGGCTATAAAGGGAGTCACCCAATGTAGAATTGTTTCTTGATATAGGTGATTATGGATTTAGAGTGAGATAGTAAAAAGAATTCAATGCTTTCAACAACTTTGTTCAGCTTTGAGGTTCTAGGTGCAAATTAGACAGAGTTGGTTTAATTAGCACTGGAGGCAGGGTTCAGTCAGAAGACGAACCACACCAGGAACTAGAACATAGAAAAGTTAATATAAACACCAATACTTAGGTGAACAATGGCTAACTATTACAAAGGAGTAAAAGGATCATTCTATACAGAGTTAGCATCTGCAGAGAGTGGCTTCCAGTTCTCTGGAAGAAGGAAAAGTGAAGGTGGAAGCGATCTGGAAACCTGGAGGAAGGCCACACACATGAGGGAGATTCCAATCTCTGGGAAGGCACGTGGCCACTGGAGGAGTTATGTGCTGAAAAGTGACGCCTGCTGGCGAACCATGCCATGTGATGGAGGCTGCTGGGAGGCCAACATGCCAATACACTTGTATCTGGGTGTCGACACAGCCCCAAAAGAAGAAAAAGTGCCTCCCTTCTCCTCCAACCCTGCAGTCTCCCTCCAGCACCCTCCATTGGCAGAGCCCATCCTGGAGTAAGAGGCGAAGAGGAAATGATGTCCGCAGAATCCAGCTCCAGTATCACAAAGCAAAGCAAAGAAGGGTGGGTTTGGAGCTGAAAGTCAACAACAGTAATTGGCACAACAATCCCAAGTGAGCCCAAGGTAGACGGAAGGGGGCAAGAAAGTTGAGGGTGTATGTCAGAGGTAATTTTAATAATGAATCATGGAATCTCATCTGGAAAAGGAGGGAAGAGAGGAAAAAGGAAGTGAGGGGAGTAAAAAGAAGTAGGATGAAGGCCACCATATACTGTAGTCCATGTGAATGACACTCTCTGGAGGTGTGCGGGGCATGACCTGCACAACTGTTTGCCAAGGCCCAGGAATGCACTGCAGGATCCACTGGAACCAAAGAAAGGTTGGGGGAAGGTTCTAGGCGTGAGCAAATGCGATCTTGCTCTGCCACTTTTCCGAATCATCATAGAGCTCCACTAGGGTGATCCTGTTGAAGAAAGTTAAGTAGATCAACTAATTACTCCTGAGGCATTTCCATTCGTTCGTGGGACCACGGAGAAGGCAAATTTCTACCTAAATTATTATCATTCAACAATGCAAAACTCTGGTGTCTTTCAGTGCTTTTCTCCTATATTTTCTAAGCTAAGAAAGATAAAACCAAGAGATTTAGTTCTAGTACTTGTGCAACCAAACAATGAACTATTAGCTGTGCTTTCCAAACTACAGGAAGATGTTCATATTGTCTTTCTCCCTCATTGCCTCCTGAGGTCCCCCTTCCCACCTTCTTGAGAATCATTGACCTAAACATATAAATGTCTCATAGGGGAATTTCAGGTGTCTGCTAAAAGCAACACAGGAAGAAATCGCAGGCATGAAGCATTTTACCCCACTAAAATCATACTAGTAACTGACAGCCAATGCTGCCTGCCAGTAATTATAGCCTGTCAGAGTTCACAGGCATTTGCTTCTCACAAGGATGTGTGAAGTGCACATGTCTTACATTTCTCAGGAGGGGCCGGCCCTACGGCAAGATTTTTACAAAATGAGTTTTCAGGAAGGTAGAGGATCTTATTTAAGTAAGTAAGTAAGTAAGTAAGTAAGTAAATAAATAAATAAAAGTTATTCTCCACCTATAGGACTATAAATGAGGCTTTAATTAATGAACTTGCAGAGTCAGGAACACAGCTGAAGGCATTTGCTCAAGTTTGGTTTAGAGCTATTGATTTACTCATCATGAGGAGACCCCAGACCTATTTGGGGCAACAGGCAGTATGGTCTTAATTCCTTTATCTCCCTTTTTTTTTTTTTAAACCTATTCATCCAGATCTCTCGAGGGTAAGCTGCCTCTTTTTAATCTACCTATGCAATATAAAATTAAGAGCCAATTACAGCACCGTCAAACAGAGGAGGGCTTTTAAAGGATAACTGGAGAGTGATATATAAGGTTTTCTAATCACTACACCTAATTGCAAAGAGGAGTAAAGAATTTTTCATGAGTAGCTGAACTATAATTAAGTACAAATAATCAACTATGAACTTTCCATTATTTTAGCAGTGTGTTCTCTGAGGCAACCACACTTTTCCCAGGAGGAAATAGATTACTGTTTGTGGTAAATCAACTTGTGTATGAAAAAAAAAGGGTATACAACAAAGTGGGAAAGAAGGGAGATAAGACTCCAAGAAAGTTGCTGTAAGGATTCCCGAGTCAGGAAAAGGTGGGGGAATTTTGGAAGAAGAACTAAATAAAAGAAAGACCTGGGGTGCCTGGGTGGCTCAGTCAGTTAAGCATCCGACTCTTGACTTCGGCTCAGGTCTTGAACTCACGGTTCATGAATAAGTTTGAGCCCCACTTTGGGCTCTGTGCTGGTAGAGCGAAGTCTGCTTGGGATTCTGTTTCTGTCTCTGCCCCTCCCTAGTTTGCTCTGTATCTCTTTCTCAAAATAAATAAAAAATAAAATTAAAAGAAATAAAAAGAGAAAAGAAAGACCCAAATAAATGTGAAATGAGAGGAAGGGGTAGATAGAGAATCAGGGCTGAAAAGGAGAGCTAGGAGGGGTGCCTGGATGGAGCAGTAGGTTAAGCATCTGACTCTTGGTTTCGGCTCAGGTCATGATCTCAGTTTCGTTTGTGAGATCGAGCCCCACGTCTGGCTCTGTGCTCTCTCTGCCCCTCTCTGGCTCATGCTTGTGCTCTCTCTCTCTCTCTCTCTCTCTCAAACTAACTAAATAAATAAACTTAAAAAAAAATGCTTAAAAAAAAAAAAAAGGAGGGATAAGGATTATATCACCAACCTGGTAGGGGAAGTCCAGTCAAAAGCAATCAATTTCCAACATGGACTTCATTAGAAAATCCTTCACTCAATGGGGAGCAATTCAGCTTTTAGGTTGTTTTACACCTCAGTTGATTACTGGGCAAACAGGATATACTCAGAGTAGGCTGCCTTACTGTGGTGGGAGTAAAAATTCTGGAAGGAAGTCTGTTTGTTCTGGATAATTGTGCAAAGTCGAAAAGTGTTCTTGTCCTTCTAAAGGCAGGGGATTTATTCATTTTTCTTTAATTTCACATTTCTTTGGTATTTCACAGGTTCTAGGCAAAACCACTCTTTCAAAATTGTGAGTCAGACCAACAAGTTTGCTTCTCTTATCATCCTTACTTTTTGGTTAAGGAGAAAGATAATCACGCAAATAACCAAGGCAATGTGAGGAAATAACCTCTGCTATAAAGAGATTACAGTGGACTGTTGGGACAGAGTAGACACTTTCCCATATAGAATGAATTATTAGACAGTTTTATTTTTTCTCCCTCCCTTTCTCTTGCTGTCCTTTTCTTCTTTCCTTTCTTCACACATTTTATTGAGCCGATACTATATGCCAGGTATGTCTGGTTCATCTTTTAGTACTTCCCTGCCCCCACCTAAGATAACAAGTATAGTGCTTTGCACCTAACAGACACTCAGTAAGTTGTTTGGAAGATACAGTCGTTCACAAACTTAGATTCTATTAAATGAGGCACATAATATGTCCAAAGAAAGGAAAGACAAAAATTGAGCATAATTAACACAGACACAGGTTAAAATTAGATGACAGTGAGCCTTATTGGCACAAATAATGACTATATCAATATGGCACTTGAAATAGCAGGACTGTGTCACTTATCTCACTTTTGTGTCTCATCTGTCTTATGAATTTGGAGAAAGCAAGGCATTTTGCCAAATTTAGAAGCAATTCAAATTTTACGTATTGAGAGTTTCGACTGAAACTTGTGTATGTCTGTATTTGAGCTCTGATTGCTGGCAAGATAAAATTTCCCAGTTAAAGGAAAATCAGTTCTTAAGACTTGAGAGAAGGAGGAAGAAAGCTGGGGTGGGGGGAGGGGAGAGGGAAGGAGGAGGGGAGAGGGAAGGAGGAGGGGAGAGGGAAGGAGGAGGGGAGAGGGAAGGAGGAGGGGAGAGGGAAGGAGGAGGGGAGAGGGAAGGAGGAGGGGAGAGGGAGGGAGGAGGGGAGAGGGAAGGAGGAGGGGAGAGGGAGGGAGGAGGGGAGAGGGAGGGAGGAGGGGAGAGGGAAGGAGGAGGGGAGAGGGAGGGAGGAGGGGAGATGGAGCGCGCGCCAATGTGCGGAGTTAACTGTAAAGAATCAGAAACAGATGGACTGATGTCTTAAGAGGTGGAAGGGAAAACAAAGGGAAAACAGTGATTGGCAGAATGCAATTTGGAGGTTGTTGCCTTTGATCAAAGAGCCTTAGTGTGTTGGGTGACTAACAAGCTTAGGCCGATTTCCCCTGGTAAAGAAGCTTTGGATGACATAAGCCAAACATTTTTCCTCTTAATTCTCCTGGTAATAGCAATTTATCTTTTTCAAGCAGTGGTGGAAACGGAGGAATGTACATGAATGCAGATGCCAGACCTCTCTGCCCACCTCCTATGTAAATGTTATAATAGGATTTACCTGACTTAGCAGTACAGTATAGTGGAGGTGCCCAGAATTCATTTTGGTTCCCATCCCTGCTCACGGAGACTACTACATAGGTTTGTAAAAAAGATCAGTATTAAGCAGAGAAAGTTACAGCCACACTAACGCTTTTGGAAAGTATGTGGGTTTACCATAAAATACAAACCAATCTGAAATCCTAGTAAGAAAGTTATGGATGTCTTAGGGTGGCAGATGTTGGAACCGGTATTCTCTTGCATTTCAACATTCGTGAATACATTCCCTCAACCTAAGGCATATAAACACACATTCATGAAAGAACCCACACGACTTTTTATTTTTAGGAGATTACATAAAATATTTATGTCCCACTGTCCTCCTAACCAATTACTTTCCCTTAGAAAAAAAATAGTATGTATGAAATGTGATTAAAAATTTACCTGGTAACAAATAACTGGCAATTAACTAATTCATTTCCACATTTCTTCATTCTCAGTTACAGTCAGGATGATTTACTATCACTTTGGAACCTTTCAAACTGGAAATACACCATATCAATGGTGGCAGGCAAGTCAAAACACAGTGTAGATTTCGTATCAATCAGAATGTCAAATGATCTCATTAGAGTTTCAGGTCTATATGTGGGTGCATTTCAACGACTCTGCTTTTCCTGCATGAAAGTTTAGCAAAGATTAAGTCATTTACCAGCGACAGTTGGCTAAGGCAGCTGAGTGGAAGCTTTGATGAAATGTGTCAGTCATTTTCCAGCAACCCTGCCTTCGACAGTAGGCTATCAGGAGTAACCGCTGTCACTGAGCTACTGCCAATGTGGCTGGAATTCTTTTGACAGAATATTCCTACTCTAAATTTTGTCTTTAGCTTGTTTGTGAACCTTTTATGCCTGTGACTGTATTTACGATTAACATTCACTTTCCGAACCTCATAGCCTGGAATTATCATTTCCCTTTTGAAAATAGTTTTGGGGAGTAATGAATGGAAGTGATAGACTTGAGAATTTCTGTTCAGAAATTGTACAAAGGTAGCACACAACGAAACAATGAATGCCACATACTATCCTAATTATGTAATACTTTGTTCCAAGTTTTACTTCAAATTAACTACAAGTTTACTTAGCTCAATTCGGAGAGTCAAATATTGTTTCTGGGCTTGTCCCTCTCATAAGCCCCAAGCAAATCCAAATGTCTAGAGATGCCAGTACTCAGCATAAACTCTAAACATCTGCTTGTGGTGTATTTATGTAAAGCAGAAAAATCTTGGCCTTGCAAGGGTCTGAGTAGCAGATCACTCTAGGAAATATTCCAACTATTTCAGATCCCGAGCTTCCGAGATATTGCTCCTTCTCTTTTTCTGAGGAATCGGCAGTAATCAGATCCTAACAAAATTTGGAGTCTCTGAGCATATGTACACAAATATTACATAAAACGATAAGCAAATCCAGCACATAAGAAAATGAACTTGAACTAATGGCCATCTCTTATTAAAACAGTGGGTTTTACCCAATCTTTCACTATTTTTCTTAAATTAAAAGAAGTTACTTTATTTAAAGTATTTACGTCTTGTAGAAAAAAAAATCAGCAGAAGGTCCATGACTTCTGTTTGAAAGTGCCTTGTGGAATTCTTAGCCATACAATACCAATTTTAACTAGCAACTCGGTAATTACTGAGTAGACTGACCTTTTATAGTGAAATATATTAGCCTGGGCATCATTACCACCAGTTGGAAGCAGAGGGCCTTCTAGTTCAAAACTAGCCTCTCAAATCAGCTTGTGTGTGTTTCAAAAATTGAATATTCATTTTACGATGTTACATATTGATTTAAGACTTTAGTGAAAGACGTATATTAAGGAAATGGAATCAAATGGTGAAACATTATTAAATATTTCTAAATATTAAGGAACTTTGTTTTGGGTTAATTCTTTCGGGAGAAAATTTTACTTAAAAGGAATCTGAGTTGTGTTTTGAGATCTTGAAAACTTTTAGTAGGTGAATAATCAAGTGGCATTGATTTGAGGGTGAAAAAGACATGTCAACAGATAATTACAATAAAATGTGATAAGTGCTATTATAAGGATTTGTGCCAAGTCCTCTGAGAGGACTCCTCCCCTTCCATATGGGAATTTTGGCAATGACAGAATCAGGGTGTGGGTGAATTTACTGAAGTGATTGCAATCAGGTCAGAGAATTAAAGAACTCTTGAAGTAGAGACTTAAAACAGTCTTCCTACTGATGGTATGTTGAATATGAAGGAAATAATGTTAAATAGGATAAAAAAGGACAGTATTAAGATTATCTAAGAACTCACTGTGGCATTCTAATTGAAATTAAAATTCCACCTAAAATTGACTACCGTTATAATGCTTAAAATTTAGGTAGCACTTTGTGCTTTACAGAGTAATTTCTCATTGTATTAGCATTTGCCTTAAAAAGTAACTCAATATTTAATATATTCATTCATATACCATTCATTCACTCAAAAAATATGCTCTGTGCCAGATACTGTATCAGGAGTTGATAATTCCAAGATGAATAAGAAACAGCTCCTATGTTTATAGAATTGTGTTCTTGCTATACGGTGAACATCTTTGAAGGGAAAGGTATTTATAGCATATAGGTACTCACTAAATGTTTTCTGAATGAATAAATAAATGTGTGTTTTGGTCAAGTTGGCAAATAAAGGATTCTTTTACCAAATAGAAGTTTGGGTATGATAAATCCATAGGTGCGGGGGTCAGAAGCCCTGGTTTTAAGTTTTAGCTTAGATATATAATATGATACTGAAAATTCACTTAACCTTTTCCAGTCTCAATTTTTCTCACCGTGGGCATAAAATATCTTTCTTATAAGGTTGCTATTAAGATGGATGTGAAAGTGCTTTCTAATCTGAAATACTATTTAGATGTTAGTCATTATTACAAATATGATCCCAATATTCCTCATTATACAGCAACATTTAAAGGTAAGTGGCTCTGTCAGGAACAAAGCAACGTAGCCTTTCCAGAATGGGTAAATCAAGAGTGCTAGTCATGGCAAAATGCCAGCTACCCTGAGGGAAATTACATCAATGATTTGAATCAGAGGTCAAGACAGAAGTCTCTGTATAGTTGGACAGACCAAAGAAGACTGGAAGTGTTTTGGCTTGGAGGCAGTGCAGATCCCAAGCGATTGTAAGAATCCCCAAGGTACGGGGTTCTGAATCTGACCAGCAACAAATAAACTTGTTCCAAGGTCAATGAACGGTCCTAGCAGTCACCATGCAGGCATCTGAATCTTTGTTCTGGTGTTCTGACAATAGTTGGAGTTTCACTGAATGGGAGCTAAGGAACAGGATGAGTTTATAGATAAAGGGTTATCATGGTTGTTGCTAAAACCATGTGAAGACAGAAGTAATTGATTTGAGGTAGGGCACATAGACAAAGGGCTGGGTGACAAAGATGATAATTATGATACTATTACTACAACTACCATTACCAACAGCACCAATAACTATATGTTGACAGTTTACCAAGTATTCCCCATTATCTCTGTTAATACTCATTAAAAAGTTGTAAAGCACTTACTCCATTTTACAGATAAAAAGTATACATTCAGTTAAATCTAGTCACTAGTCTAAGGCCATGATTACAAATAAATTGACTTAGCTCCTGTAAAATCCACATCCTCTGTCATTTTGTACAAGATGATTAACCCTTTAGTCAGCGTCCCAGGATAGCAGGGTGCTGTGCAGAGTGGACTGGGGGGCAGAAATTGTTTCTGGGTAATCAACAGCATTTGCTACAGGATGCTTTGAATTGTTGTTTTGCACGTGTGTGTTTTCTTCCTTATGAAGTGAACCCTCCTTGAGAGCAATAAACATGATCTTATTATTCTCCCTTTTCATTGATACAGCTCCAAGGGCAGTATTTGTACCTGGTAGACTAGATAAATACATTTTAGTAATTATTAGTACTATAATAAAAGTATCTACTAAGATTTGCTTTCCATTCAAATAGCTTATTCATGAATGGCTGTCATTCCTTCTCTCTCTAACAGATATATGCAGGTTTCATTACAAAGCTCATTTCTTTTCCATGCTGCTAGATTCCTCTGCTGTATCCTATGACCAGCACATCATGGCAAAACTCTGCAGGCATGGAAATTCCTGAGCATGGCTCCTTGCTGACTTGTCACCCAGGACCATGATCCTCTTTTCTCTCGAATTAGCACATGGCGCCTCTAATCTGCAATTCACTATCCCATTTCTTTTTCTTGTTACCTTCCCCACTCTTCATATTCTTCAAACTTTGTATTTCAAAACTAAATATTTAGCTTATTAAAGAAAGGAGAGACTGGAGGCAAAATAAAGTAGGTTAAAGTGGAATGAGTGAAGTGAAATAAATTAAATAATTGTTAGATTTTAAAACATTGCGTGTATTTAAAATTAGATTGCATGTCTCATCTCTAATGACTAGACTATAAACTTATTCACAGAATAGAAGCTTAGGTGAGACCAGAATGTGGGAGCAACACCTATTTTGCTGTTTATGAAGCTACATAGTGTAAGATCTGTCTGGCTCTCCAGTCATACAGAATCGTTCTCTCCTGGCCTAATCAAGTAGGCCAGGAGAGAAACCAAATCGGATGGGATTCAAATGGTGGCCAGCTGAGATTGACCATGCTGAGACTGAAGAATGCAAAAAAGCCTTACTCAGTAGTTCTCAACCAGCAGGTTCTAACAGAAAGCATCTTGGGAGATTTTTAACCTATCCGGGCCCACTTTTCCTTTCTCTAATGAGTTATCAGGATGTCTAGCGGGGCAATGGGCATGTAAGGTTTGAAAAAGCTTCCTGGTTGGTCCAACTCCTATCTTTGTTCTGAAAATTGCTGGCCTAGTGGTTAAGAACATCGTCTTTAGATTCAGTCACTTCTCGATTCAACCAGTAGCTAGATCTGTGACTTTGGATGAACTGCATAACCTCTCTGATCATCTCGTTCTCTCATTTGCAAAAGTTTAGTTAATAATTTCTGCAATACTTAGACAAAATTTGATGAAATATGTACTAGGCCTGTCTGGTAAAAATCAAAGAACACTGATAAAAGATATTAAAGAAAACCTGAATAAGAGGAAAGATATATCACATTTATAGATTGGAAGATTTAATGTAGTTAGGAGCAATTCTCCTTAAATTGATATATAGAGTCAATCCAATGTTAATAAAAATCTTACTCTATGATTTTTATAGAAAATGACAAATTGATTCTAAAATTTATGAGGAGATGCAAAAGATCTGGACTAGATAAAAACAATTTTGAAAAACAGAAAGGAAGACAGACAACTTACACCACCTGATTTTAAGACTTACTATAAAACTGTAGTAATCCATACACTGTGATATTGGTGTAAGGATAGATATATAGATCAACGGAGCAACATAGAGTCCAGACATATATTGTCAATTGATTTTTGACAAAGGTGCCAAGATAATTCAAGGGAGAAAAAAATCAGTCTTTTTAACAAATGGTGCTGGAAGAGTGGTTATCTGTATGGAGAGAAAAATGAAGCTCCTCCCTTATTTTGCAACATATACTGAAATAAACTGGAGATGGAGCATAGATCTAAAGATAAGTAATAAAACTATAAAACACCTAGAGGAAAACATACAAAAAAATCTTTTAAACATTGAGTAGACAAAGATTTCTTAGGACACAAAAAACATACAAGAAAATATATAATAAATTGGACTGCATCAAAATTAAAAGTTTCTGCTCTTCAAAAGACATCACTGAGTGAATGAAAAGGAAAGCAACAAAAGAAGGAAAAATATTTGCAATTTCTAACAAAGAACTAGAATCCAGAATAGATTGATTACTCTTATAACTCACTAAGAGACAAACAACCCTTCAAAATGAGCAAAGACTTGAACAAATGTTTTTTTTTTTAAAGAAGATATATAATGGTTAATAAACACATGCAAA
The DNA here is from genome assembly GCF_018350215.1 of Panthera leo. Classification (NCBI taxonomy): domain Eukaryota; kingdom Metazoa; phylum Chordata; class Mammalia; order Carnivora; family Felidae; genus Panthera; species Panthera leo. The sequence goes on from NC_056685.1 coordinate 49,277,258, forward strand.
TATACTGGACATCATTATTTATTAGGGAAATTCAAATTAAAACCGAAATTAATATGATTTCACACCCATCTGAGTGGTTAAAATGAAAAAGACTGATAATTCCTAGTGTTGGTAAGGATGTGCAGCAACAGAAAAAACAAAAACAGAAAACGAAAACAAAGAAAACCTCAAAAACCCAAACCTGTTTTGTGGGAATGTAAAATGGTACAACCACTTTGGAAAACAGTTTGACAGTTTTGTATAAAGTTAAATATACACTAATCATATACCCTAAAATACCACACCTTAGGTATATGTCCAAGAGAAATAAAAACAGATGTCCATAAAATGTTCATACACAAGTGCTCATAAGAACCTTTTTTGGTAATAGCCCTCACCTGGGAAAAAACTCAAATATCTATCCACAGATAAATGAAAAAAGTAATTGTGTTATAGCCATACAATGAGCAAGTACCCAACAGGTGAAAGGAATAAACTACTCATACAGCAACATTGATGACTCTTAAAAATAATACTGAGAAAAAGAAAACAGACACAAAAGAGTTTGGAATTGTATAATTCCATTTAAGTGAAATTCTAGAACCAGCAAACGGAATCTATGTGACAGAAATCAGATCAGCGATTGCCTGGATGTGAAATTGAGTTAAGCGGGGTCCAAGGGAATATTTTGAAATGTTTTATACTTTGATTTAGATGGTGGCCACCTGATGCATTCATTTATCAACACTCATCAAACTCAACACTTAAAATGAATACATATTATTGTTTGAAATTATCTCTCAATATAGTTAACTTCAAAAAAATCCTGCCTCTTATAACTGCTGTGAGATAATAATTATACACACATGCAGTATAAGTATATATTATATAAATATATAGCAAGTGTCTTGCATATAGTAACAAAATACAAATAAATAAATGAAATGTGTATTTTGTCATTTCTTACAGTTATCATTAGGGCACTTTGAATTAAATACAAGAATATGAGCAATGATCATTATAAAATGCCAGCAATTATGGACAGACTTTGGTTAAAACAAACAAACCCCCACATAAATGAACAAACATATATTTTGTTACCATAACAATATTTAAGTTCTTCACAGAAAGCTGGTCAACATTAGCAAAAAAAGAGGTTTATCCGTCGTTTTTAAATTTTATTTTATTCCAGTGTAGTTAACATACAGTGTTATATTAGTTTCAGATGTGCAATATAGTGAATCAACAATTCCATATATTACCCCATGCTTATCACAATCGCACTCCTTAATCCCAATGGCCTAATTAACCCATCTCCCCGCCTACCTCCCCTCTGGTAACCATCATTTTGTTCTCTATAGTTGAGAGCCAGTTTCTTAGTTTGTCTCTCTTTCTTTTTTCATTTGCTCATTTGTTTTATTTCTTAAATTCCACATATAAGGGAAATCTTATGGTATTTGTCTTTCTCTGACTGATTTATTTCACTTAGCATTGTAATCTCTAGATCCATCCATGTTGTTGCAAATGGCAAGATTTCATTCTTTTTTTATGGCTGAATAATATTCCATGTTTTTCCGTGTGTGTGTGTGTGTGTGTGTACATATCACATCTTCTTTATCCATTCATCTATTGATAGATTCTTGGGCTGCTTCTATATCTTGGCTATTATAAGTAATGCTGCTATAAATATAGGGTACATGTATCCTTTTGAATTAGTGGAGTTTTTTCCTTTATCCTTTTCTTTCTTTCTTTCTTTCTTTCTTTCTTTCTTTCTTTCTTTCTTTCTTTCTTTCTTTCTTTCGTTAAATACCCAGGAGTATGATTATCAGATCACAGAGTAGTATTGTTTTTAGCTTTTTGAGAGATGTCCATATTATTTCCCACAGTGGCTGTACCAGTTTGCATTTCTACCAATAGTGTAAGAGGGTTCCTTTTTCTCTACATCCTTGCCAACACTTATTGTTTCTTGTATTTTTTATTTTAGCCATTCTGACAGGTGTGAGGTGATATCTCATTATAGTTTGGAGATAAATAAAATAGCTTTTATTTCCCTTGCCTCAAGAAACATATCCAGAAAAATGTTGTGTATGGCCAATGCCAGAGACATTTTTGCCTATGCTCTCTTCTAGGCTTTTCATGGTTGCAGGTCTCAGATTTAGGTCTTTAATCCATTCTGAATTTATTTTTGTGTAGGGTGTAAGAAAGTGGGTCAGTTTCATTGTTTTGCATGTTGCTGACCAGTTTTCCCAACACCATTTGTTTAAAACTGTCTTTTTTCCATTGAATATTCTTTCCTGCTTTGTCAAAGATTAATTGACTACATTACTTTTCCTTCAGATGCTTCATTTTGAAGAATCTGGAAGACATCCTTTACTATGTACTGGTGCCATATCCATACTATGAGTATGAGTATTATGACCTCAGGTACAGAGGTATTACCAAAATGGAGGTGGAAACTTGGGAGTGGGCCAGTGGTAAGAAGTGATGCTGAACAGCTTTCTGAGGCAGACTTGGAATGAATTAGAAGGCAATCCATCCAGAAAAATAGCATTATGGATTCCTACCATCTTCTGGGTTCTAAATGTTTATGATAGGCTAACAATGACATTGTTCTGAATCTGGTAATAGACTTGACTCATGTGCCTTTCCAAGTACTTACTGAGGTCTTACACTTAGGTAAAGAACAAAACTCTACAAAATGTTTATAGGGTTGGATGACTTGAAAAATATTTGTAGTTTTTGTAATTCAATGTTTGATATATTTTCAGTATTAATTTTTCTAGTTAAAGTCATATAATCAATCAACCACACACCAACCAACCACACCATAAAAACTAGATGCTATCTTACATTGCAAAGATAATAGTCTCTGAACTAAAATGGTGAGGTAGGGACTGGGGAGGTTGTGGAGATTTCATTAGGAGGCTGATCAGATTAGTGAAGAACATCAAAAGTATACTGACTGAAGAATGAATGCGAAGAGAAAATGGTTAAATATTTGAAAGTTTGTCATGTAGAAAAGAATACAGAATTTTTCTTTGCAGCCCTCATGCTAGAAACAAAGCCAATGGGTAGAAATTACAGTGTGGGAGGTTTGGGCTTAACCCATTATGTTATGTGGGTTTTCAGATGTTTTGCTTCTGCTGGAGTATTTCTGGGGAAGAGGGAGAACTCACCTCACCATAGGGTAGCTCAATCTTCAATGAATGGATCTAATTATTAACAGGGAGTACTGGTTCATAGTTAAGAGAGTAGACTGTAGAGTTTGAATTCTGTCTCTGTCATGTACTGCTAGCTACATGACTTCGGACATGTTGCTTAACCTGAAGCTCATTTCCCCCAACTTTCGAATTGCACTTACCTTATAATATTTTTGTGAAGAACTAATTCACAGATGGTACTTAGAACAGGATCTAGCACTTAGTAAATGTATGTTAAATGGTAGCTACTAGTTACAATTATTACCTTTCTGGGGAACTGAGGTGGAGATTTCTGTGTGAAGTAGGAGGCTGGACAAGATGATCTCTACAATTTCTTCCAATCCTGTATTTCATAGATTCACCATAGTGGGGAAACAACCTTCTTTTTAGAGGTTTACAGATCATTGGAAAGTGACATCTGGCCTTGAAATGGAATTCTCTTCCATGAAGATTTTGAAATCATAAGTCTCACGTGGGTCTGATTTCACATGACTCTTCAGGCTAAAATACTTACAGATGAGGTTGGCTTTTCTCTCCAACAAGTCCTTTATCCATTGTTCCTGGGTTACTTTTCATGTGTGCTATTCTCAGTGAGAAAAAGAGTGGGACACAATACCTTTTTGTTATTGTTTCCCAAGCATTGTACAAAAAAGCATAGCTACATGCTATGACAGTTTATTAGGATATATTGACTAACAGTCTAAAATAAAGAAATCTCCACTCAACTATGACTTAGTAAATACTTGTAGGATGCATGCTGACATGAACATTGTGCAAAGCATTGGAAACCTACTCCTCATTTAAAGTCCGAGTTAAATACTAAAAACAAAACAAAACAAAACAAAACAAAACAAAACAAAACCGAATCCAGAAATGTATCATTACCCATTGTTGTATAACAAAGCACCCTCAAATTAATGATTTGTTTTGTACTCAGGCAGTTCTTCTTGTGTCAGTTGGGGTTAGCTTTATCTTGGCTAGGAAGCTCTGCTTCTGGATGTAGTTGGACTGTCGATAGGAGTTATGGGTGACAGAGTCACATATCTCTCATTTTACATCAGACCAGCCTGGGCTTTCAGCTCTGCAGAATCAGAGTTCATGAGAAGGACCTCCAGAGCCTAGGCTTAGAACTGACACATCATTCTTTTCACCAGACTCTGTTGACCAAATCAAATCACAAGCCCGGCCCAGATTCAAGACATGGAGAAACAGATTCCACCACTTCATGGGAAGATCTGCAAATTCACATCGAAAACGGCATAGATACGAGCGAAGCCAATGATTGGGGCCATCAGTACATTCGGTCCACCAGAAGATGCCATCATCAAATAGATAAGAAATGCTCATATAACATGACCTGTTATAGAGTCAGACACTGCAAGACATTGTAAGAGATTAGCCATATTCACTGTACAAAGCTTCTCGGAAGCAATGGAAAGGTAAGTCACACTGGGGCTCTTCCAGTCTGATTGGTTTTTTACTCATACAGTGCTTCTGAGAGATGTCCAAGAAGCTGACAAATATATAAAAATTTTAAAACAGCAGATGATATCAACTGTAGAATTATAGTGCCCAGAGTAATTTAACCGGAGGTGCCAGAGTAAATAGCCAGCAATGTGAATGTTCTAGAGGTGTGCCGATTAATTATATAGCGTGAGAACCAGGGACCTCTGTTTACAGACAAAGAGTTAAACTCTCACAGCAGCACTAGAGAAGACTTTTGAATTAATGGCTAATTTCAAACAAAGCATTTAATGTCACCACTTGAAATGTTTCAGTAATAATTCAAATGGTTTAATTCTAAGCCACTTATGATTAAATTTCAAATATGCTAAGGTATTATTAGACATTTATGGGAAAAATCATTTTTCCCCTGCAAATTAAATGTTCTTCTGTGACAACGATTCAAGTTATGATGGGGGGGTTCTTGTTTCCTTTTAATTATAGCCCAAACACTTACATGGATAAAGCGGCAGGACGATCACTATTTCATTTCGGAGCCATTATTACTGAAATGCAAAATATCTCAATATCTCTCCCTCTCCCCCTCCCCCTCGGTTTTCTTTTTAATCCCATAAAAGCATCTGTCTTTGATTTCAAGTGGAGTACCTGCTGTGCAGGATGCAATGCAAATCCAATTTGTGTGTAACACAACCAAATGGGCTGGAATGAACTCTGCATTTTAAAGATGTTTTTGTTTAATCATTGCCATCACTCGCCTTTAATGAATGCATAATCAAGTTAAACTTCAGGCAAGAAATGGAATGGCTCTTCTTAAAACAGAGAAAGCAAATTCCTGTGATAGCCCTCCTTGCTGATCTGCCTCCTATTCCTGTGTCGGCAGGAAAAAAAAAATAAGGAAAGATCTTCAAATGCATATGATGGCGCACTGTGGAGAACCATGGCGTGAGCGGCAGCGCCGCTCATTTGCTCATTTTTTCTGCTGTCTTCAGAAAGCATTATAATTACTGTTTAGAGCAGAAAATGAGATGTAAGATTCCTGGGTTCGCATTTCATCCTCCCCTTTTCCACATCTCACAGAAATAGGAGGGAAAATAAAGTACTTTGGGAGTTTAGAGGTAGGATCTGGGGCATTTCTGTGCCACGCGTCATCCAGCCTAAATGTTGGCATATAATTAACTAAGTACAGAGTTTTTTTGTGTTAGTGAAACTTTGGGTGGTTGTTTCTTCTGGAAGGAGAGAATCAGCTACAAAAACCTCAAGGTGTCAGATGACTTTTGCCTGGTCATAACACTGGATGAACAGATCAATTACAAACAACGAAATGGTATGAGGAAATTTTCACTCATTTCACAGATGGGAAAGCCAGACTTGAAGTGTGCATTGACTAATGTGGGTTCAGATGATTTGTAAGTGAGAGAATCAGAGCTGGAACACTGGTCTCTTGATGTTCGTCCTTCCAAAGCAACCCCAGAATATAACACTATGTTACTACAAAACAGATGACAGAGTTCAAAAAGGGAATACTAGGGAGAATCATTAGGTGATCAACTGTGTACATGAGCTTTGTATTCAAGGTAAATGTGAGTGACGTATGGTTAAACACAGTGTATGTATGTATATTTTTTGGTTGTCAAACAACAATCTAGAGATTTATGAGGATGCCAGAATGCAGGATTTCATTTCTTCTGATTACTTTTAATGGATAAAAATCAGGATTGGTTTTATTTATAGCTGAGATTCTACATGGTAGGATTTACAAAACTCTGAGATGGACAGCTTGAACACCTGCCATTATGTTTGAAATTTCAACTTTGCAAGTTATTTTTATAGATAAGGCATTGTCTTCTGTTAGGGAAAAATTCTTCGGGAATAGTAACACTGTGAACTAGCATCTCTGCCTTTTACCCTTAAATTACCAAAGATGCATTAATTTCCTTTCTTCTTAGGAGCATCTCACCTGGAGCAGGTTCCTGCGATGGTATACCATGGTTTGTTGATGATTGATGGAAAAGTTAAGGAAGGTTGGAGAACAGCTTACAGACCTGCAGTGACTATTGTAGAAAGCCAGGACATAGACCAGGACTGAGGAAGCCTCAAAGCTAGATGCACCCATATGCAACTTTTTTGAGGGTGACTTCTGCTGAGTTAAGCAGCTTGGGGGACAGTTATAACAATGCACGATCCAAAGATTCCATCTTAGGAATTCACTTGTACTTGTCCTTGATCTGTACACCTTGTCCTCCACCTTTACCTGTTCTATTCAGATAAGAATATGAATGTTGAGTTTTAAGTGGGTTTAAAATTTTCCATGTGATGGGAAGAAAAATTACAAGCATAATAATTAAATTGCATTCTAGGAGAACAATATTATTTGGTATTTTTTATCGGCCAAACTCTTTCATCTCATGTCAGGACAACGCCAAGTAACTTTCAATAATTTTATTCTAGCGAGGTTAAAAGACACATGTGTTCTTTCCTCTCTGAAAAAATTTCAATTCCCAAATTGCACTAGCTGGTCAATGAGACCTCTTGATCCCTCCAACTTTTTAATTTTTCTTCCGACTGCCAAAAAGAAGACTTCGTCAGTATAGGTATACCATGCATACCCTGAGGCCAGAAGGCCATCCATGGAAATGGACTGAGTCAAACGGTTTCTTATGTTCGGAATCTTTTTTATTTTTTGGAAGTTAACGTAATCATGTACTTTGGCTTAATGTGGTAGATAATTTGGGCGGTGGCCTATGACCCAGGTATACAAAACTAAATTTATTTGGGGGAAATATACAAGTAGCTGACTACCAAAGGATCCCATTCATAATAGTTTAAAAATTGTTAAAACCAGAAATCTTTTAACAGTCTTTGCAGCACAAGAGTTTATATCAAATTCATCATAACGTGTCGTTGTAGTGATAATTCAGTTGTTATCAACGTAGGTGGCCACTGGATGTCCCCAGTCCTCCTCAAATGCAGCCAAGGCATCACTTAACTGGCAGTTATAAAAACAATGTATTTTGCAGGGAACCTTTAGAAAGATCCTGCAAGAGTTCTGGTGTGCTTAGTAGCATTGTTTGCCCCAGGCAACAGCAAGGTGGACTAGAAATGGTGACTTAAGAGACTGAGTTGAGTAGAAGGAATTCTTTGGGTCATGTCACTCTGTGTCATGCATATTTACTTCCATATCCTCTCCAATGACTTGTTTTTCTAAAAAGCCTTAAAAAGGAAGTAAGTCTATGGATACTTCTATTATAATTCCTGCAGGTGAAACAAGTATGACTTGGGAAGGGTGAGAACATGGGGGCATGCCCACCTTGCAAAATACATGAAAAACTGCCTCATGGGAGTGCAAGATATAAAGCATATGAGATTCTTTGGCACGCTAGAAACTCTAAATTTTGATCACTCATTTATTCGGAGCAGTTGTACTTAACCAGGTATAGCTATGGGACAACTGCCTGAACTTTAAATTTGGAGTTAGGAGACCAGGATTTGAATCTTATTTCTATTACTTACTAGCTCAATGACATTAGACAAGTATGCTTTATTTTTCTGAACCCCAGGATTTTGTTTGTAAAATGGAGATAATAGTACTGTCCTCAGATTTGTTGAGAAGCTTAAATGATATGTTATATATATGAAGGAGCCTAGGACATGGTGGTTACAGAATAAATGTCAAATATATTAGAAATTTGAGATGCAATTGAAAGTTAAAAAGGGACTTTAAATCTTCAAAAGATCTAGGTTGAGTTAAAATGGAAAACAGAAGGATTTAGTTTTACTTACAATACATTTTATTATCTACTTGGAATTAATGAAAATTTGTTTAACCACATCAGCTCTCCCTTTAAAGTGTCAGGGAAGGAGAATCATGCAAACTACTTAATGTTTCACCTAGAAAAAGTCCTTGGAAAGTAGAACCCTCTTTTTAAAAAACTGCTGTAGATACTTAGTTAATTCTTAGGATTCTATAGAGAGAGAAGGGGAGTGAAAATGAAATGAGTTTTTTTTTTTTTTTTTTTTTAACAGTAAGAAGCTGAAGCACAGAATGCTGTGCAAAATTGAGGCATGCTTTTGCACCATTAATCACACGACTGTGTCAAAGTCAAATTGAGGGAATGAAGTGCGGTAGAATTTATGAACGTTTGTTCTGGAACCACGGTCTGAAACGTCCAGAGAATACTATGGAACATCGGGAACTTTCCTCTCTGAACTGGGTTTGGAAAGGCTCCCCAACGAAGTCCCATTTCTCTAATTCCATTCTACCACCAGACTATTTTATTTTCGTTTAGGGAAAACAATAAAACTTGCTTGTAACTAAAGAGCAGTCCTGGCACACGGTTCCTGCTGGGAAAACAGTATCGGAGCTCATCTACTGGGAGACACTTTCTTGTGCTCACTTCCAAGCACTGACTACCAGGCTACTAATTAGGATTTCTCAAAGGAGGAAATGGACTCTTTTTTTTTTTTTTTTTTGTTATATATTCTTTACAATAGTACCAGTGTTTCTATGTAGTGAAGCCAAAAAAAAAAAAAAAAAAAAAAAAAAAATCCGATAGTATTTCTGGCATTGGCAGCTTAAGTAAAAGTTATTTCAGAGATACTGTCTGATTTGAATGACTGAGAGTAAGATTCAAGGGCTTTTATTAACTTTGGCTTGGTTGAAAGTGCTTCTGAACTGCTGAGAGGTTCGCTAGTTCAGGAGTTAGGCGGATGAAGAAATACTACTACCCAGGGTTTACCGCCAAGATGTAACTTTGTAAATTGGCTTTGTTTGGCCCTTTGAGAGCTTTTACTGACCATATTTATAAAAATCCACCCACAATGTAACTATACGAGATGCTCAAGATCTTTGGACCTAAGCCCCAGACATGAATTAGCCAAGAACTGGGATAAGTCTTACTGATGGTTTTTTTCTTGTTTATTTTTTGGAAACTATGTCTTGATTATTAGTTGGGCATTGTTACTCATTCACGAAATACCCATGGAAAAAAATATTGCCCATTGTGAATAAAAATGATGCCCTTGAAATTAGTTTTCCAGTTGGGGTTATAAGCTTGAGGTAGTAAGTTTGGGTAATAATCTATCCAGACTGTTTCTTGTTTCCCCATATTGTTTAGCTGTTTGTAGCTGGGAATTTTTTTATTCAGCTGGAATGCTGACTAAATAAGGAAAGGATAGAAGTAGAACCGTGGAGCAAAGTTGGCTCTTGTCTCTGAGAACTGAACTGCAGTCTAATTAGCTCTAACTAGCTGAGCTAACCAATCATAGATGCCTAAACTAAGCTCGAACTTTTGTATGTATCAGAATCATCTAAGGAGCTGTTTAAAGTACAGCTTTGGGCATCATCCTTCAAAATTGTAATTCAGCGGATCTATGGTAGGACCTAAGAATCTGCATTTTTAGTAAGTACTACTGGTGATTCATCCTCAGGTGGCTCTTGGGCCAAACTTCGAGGGCCTAAAATTCAAATGATACCCGAATCATTTGAATTCACTGAAAACTAGTCAGGATGTAATAAAGAAACAAAGCTTTACCTTCCTCCTAAGAGAAAGGAGGTGATAAGGGACATGGCAACTGAGGGAGAAAGGGGGACACGGAGTTAAGGTAGTTGGTTAGATGTCTCTAGTATTGACTGTGAAAATCATACATCTTGGAAATGTATGACTTTCTATGGGAAATGACTACTACCCATTGTCTGGTTAGGACTGTGGACCACACATAGTTTGGATGGTAAAGGGGTCAAAGAGCATGAGCTCTGACACCAGCCTGTCTGAGTTTGACTCTTGGTTCTGCCACGTATTAGCTGTGTGACTTTGAGAAAGTTACTTACTCTCTTAATGTCTCCTTATCTGTAAAGTGGGAATAATAATATCTATGCCATAGAGCTGCTATGAGGAAGACATGGGAGAGTGTAAGTAAAAGCGTTCAGAACAGTGCCCAGAATTAAGGCCTGGCCCTTAGTCAGTGCCAGATAGAAGTTAGCTCTTACTACTCTTACTTCCAACTCAGTGCTTCTTTGGGAAGGAAAGGGGATGCAGGTAGAGCTGGGAAAATGAGGTTACTCAGAATAGAAGAAAAAAGTATAGAGCTTGTGAACTCTTAAATTGTGCCAAACCATTTTGTGACTAGATTTCAGTTATTTTAAGATATCTCTATCTTGTAAACTTGTCTGTGTTTGAACTACATTTGAAGTATTTGGGTTTTTTAAATTTTTTATTTTGCTTCTTGGCAAAGTCCGGTATGAAATAATTTTAACATTGATGTAAAGAAATTAATGCCCTACAGCTTTAGTTCTTGGGCTTGAGGGGGTCTCTGAAGTAAAATTTTACCTATATGTACTTATATGCTTTGGTGGATTCCAGGTAAGAAATTTTCCCCTATCAAATTCAGGGAGAGTACTAGGATGCCAGAAAGGTTAACAATAATCCTCTGAGAGTCAGCTTACCTGTGACTTCTTCCTCACCCCACTTTCTGTGACTCTAGATGAGTGGTTGTCAACCAAGGGTAGCTTTGCTCCCTCTGCCTGGTGGCAATATCTTGAGATAGTTTTGGTTTTACAAGTAGTGGGTGCTACTAGCATGCAGTGGGTAGAGACCAGGGATGCTACAAAATATCCTAACTGAATAGGACAGCCACTCACAACAAAGAATTATCCAATCTGAAGTGTCAATAATGTCAAGGTTGAGAAACATTGTCTTAGAGTTAAGATCAAAGGAAGCCCAGCTGGGGACTGGAGGCAGATCTGGTGGAGCTGGGTACTTAGTGAGAAGCAGCAGAGTTGAGGACAAGTTCGTTTCCTTTTGGGCTGTTCCTTTAACAATAGTATGGGGTTCCTGTCAGCACAATGCTAGATGCCAATGGCAGCTAATATTTGTTTATGTATAGAATACTCCTGTCAACACTGTCTTTGGGTCTTCGGAGACTTGGTGCTATCGGGGTACACTCCCGCCATGTTGTCTTACTATTTACTCCGCTCATAGGTCAGGTGTTAGGATCACTAAAAATTTGGATGTTTGATTCAGAAGCAGGAAAGTTTAAATTTCTTTTTTATAGCATGGATTTTATAGGGGAGACATTTCCTCACTTGGGTAATGGAGTCCCTATAATAATTAGCACTAATTGAGATCCAGGTAGGAGCTTTAGTAGAAAGGCTGACAACTCAATCACTCATGGTGGTGACCTGGGGACTAGTCTCACAGGTCCTTGTTTAGTCTTATGAATGAAGAAGAGGGAGGCAGAATTGAATGAGATTATTATTAGTTTTCAGGAAGCATTACATTTGTTGTAAGCAGTTGGAAAACTATTTATCTGGGCTAAATGCCATGAGCCAAACACACACACACACACACACACACACACACACACACACACACTTCTCTTAAGGAGAATCTGAGCTCTACCTAATTATACACAGAGATCAGAGGGTCAGCAGGATTATTCTTTGAATAATATATAGGTTCTGTTTAGTAGCCTGGGGACAAGATCACATGTGTCTCAGTTGGGTCCCTAGAGTGTTTTTGTGTGACTCTTACTTAACTTTTCTTCAGTTTCTCCATTATTAAAATGACCTAAGCCTTTATTGTTTTCTGTTCTGTGAAAACTCTCCCATACCTCTGCAGAACTACATTTTGAGGGAGGCTAACATTAGAGAGAACTGTGAAGTTTAAAGAGACATGAGTTCATTAGCTTTCTAGAGTTCTATCCTGGTTTTCTGGGGGAAATAAAGTATGGGAGAGAAAGTCATTTAGATGATGAGAACATTCCTTTTAGATGGATCACAGATGAGAAAAAATTCAGTGAAAAAAGCTTGAAAGAGCCAGGGTACCTGCTATGGAAAATAAGATGTAAGACTTTGGCTTTGTCATATAAAGCTAGGGAATAGATGCCAATCAAAGTTCACAGAATTTTGACAGTTTCTCTCTAACATTTCTCATGAGAGTACAGAATAAGAAGTCATCTGGATTGTATGAGGGCAAGTTTTCCATAATCTGGGACAAATGTGGTAGATGCCAAGGCTATAAGAGTGTCAGTAATCTTTGCCCTGTTGTTTTGTGATTTTTCCATGAGGAGACTAAAGAAAGAATTATCTGGATTCTAGCTCCAGCTTTGCCACTCGCTAGCTGGAAAAAAAAAAAGGTTCTTCATATGCCAAGAAGAATCCCAAACAACTTTCTGTGACAGAAATTTCTGTGAGAAATAGAGTAACATTTCTGTAATCCATACCTCTGGGACTCCCCAATTTTGAGCTTGGACCTTCTTTTGGCTGAATTCATCATCAGAATTAATCTACTGCTAGTGAGTTCCAAGCTTAAGTCCAAGCTGCTGTCACTCCAAGACAGTAGGACACATCCGCTCCTTTTGGCGAAACGTAGCCAGTGAGGTCACCCACTCATTAGAAGCCTATTTGCATAGAGACCTGTAAACTCTATGTATTCTCTGTCTAGGGAGAAAATTCTTGGAGAAGAGAGCTCTAGGCACCCACGCTTGTTTTATTAGCCTTGGTAGTTGAAAAGGGTTTGAGTACCTAATGGTGTTCATTATTTTTTCTCTTCTGTTCCCACTAACAACTCCATGAGAACTAAGAATGCCTGACTGCTCTGCTTTGGTATTTGTGTGGCAGAGTGTAACACAAAATGCGCAAGGCCTTTGGTAGGGAACTGAAGTGGGACTTCTGTGAATCGAGGGAGTCAGAATACAGGCTCTAGCAGTTACACTCTCAGGAGCTGTCAAGACACCCAGGGGGTCTGACAAGGGGATCTGGCAGTGGTGATACCTGGAGTGATCTTCGGTACTCTGGGAAGGAGGACCTTTGTGGTTGGTGGCCTCTCTGTGGGTACATGCTGCAGCTGTGCCAGTGAGATCTTCTTGAGTGGCCTTTTAAGGAGTATGTGTGTACGGAAGAGATGTTACACAACAATGTGTACTCCACATAAGGTGGATAATCTGTCAGGCCCCTTGGCGGGGGGGACTTTGAATAGGGAAGAAGCTCCAACAATCACAGGTCCAGGGGGCGATTGGACAACGTAGTGTATAACTGTAAATGTGCCCCCCTGTTTTCATTCTCCCTCCTTTCCCTCCAATAGCACCCCTCCACACCAGCCTCCTCCTTCTAACCACCTCCTATTCTCCGAGCTGAAAACCACTCGGTCGGAAGTCTGAAGAGAACCGAGTTAAAGTAGTTGCATTGTTGGTTACTGCATGTATGAAGGCATTTCTTATATAATAGTGAGAAATAGAAATGCTTTTGGGGAGTATAAGATAATTTGATTGTAAGTTTTGGATGATAATGGTAGAATGCAGGGAGAATGCTGAAAGAAGCATCCAAATGGAATATCCTAGAATAGAACTTGTACACATCATAGCTTCTTGGAAAAGAACCATAATATGTGGTGTGCTATACAACCTTACCTGGTGGTCCTAGCTTGCAACAGAAAAATAATCAACCTAGGTTCTGTGACTTCCAGTTTCAAAATCAAGTATGGTTTCTTAATTGCACTGAGCTTTCTACACTGACATCCTAGATCAGGACCACTGGAATGGTCTCTGACCTTTATTTTATTTTTGCTTTTTTGAATCCATTTATCCTTCTTTTGGTGACCGTACCCCAATTTTCCTCTGACAGACTACTCTATTCTTGACTTTCTGTATATGTCCTTCATTCTAATTGAGTGGTCTCAATCTCCAGCTTCAGCGATGGGGAATGGGATAGAGCTCAGGTAATTAGACAATTGTATTACTCTAGTTGCAGTGATTGGCTCAGAAATGGGCATATGATCCAATGGAATCAATGAGATGTACTGAGAAAAATCGTTGGAGTATTTGAGAAAGAACTCTATCTGGCTTGTTTTCTGCAGCCATCTAGTAACCATGAATGAAATAAGAGCCTGGCTGAGAGTAAAGCCAACATGGGGGCAAGTAGAAGCAGATAATGGAAGAAGAGACATTGACTTTTGATGCTATCTTGAGCTTTCTATAGCATCATATCAAAGGACTAGGACTAGTTTTATGGGCATATGTCCTGTGCAGGTGCACAGGGCCCCATGCTCAGAAGGATGATGAGCTTGATTTAATGCACTGCTGTTGCCTTGAAAAAATTCATTTTGTTCTTGAACTTGTATTCTGTGAGTAAAGTCCAGTGGAACAATGGAACATGTGTGTGAACACAGGAGTGCTTGTACACCTGTCTGCTTCCCTTGACCCCCACTTGCATACAGCATTCACGATGAGCCAGAAGCACAGAGTTCCAGTGAACTCCACAATGTGTAGAGGCTCAGTGAGACTCAAAGTGAGTACAAGGTAAGCCTGACATGTCTCTGACTGAGTAAGCAGGGGCGCTGACCGTCCAGGGAGGCCATGTCTTCCCTCTGAATCAGAACTGGCTTGGAATGCAGAAAGTAAACAAGAGCATTCTAAAAAAAAAGAAAGAAAGAAGGAAGGAAAAGAAAGAAAGAAAGAAAAGAAAAAAAACCCACAAACAACCAAACGATTCCGTCAGAACTTTTCTTGCTTGTGTTGTTACTTCCCCATATTAGTTAACCACTTTGAAAATAATCACTAGAAGGAAAGGGAAAGAAAGAGCAACTTTTAGTTGCTTTTCTTTTCAGTTCTTCCATACTTATCAATAAATGTAGGATAGAGTGTTGGTAGAATTTATGTGTCTCAAGAAGTGAAATAAAAACAGTTGAGTTAGTTTCTGTCATGTTTCCACTATTCACCTAAGATTGATGTGTCTATGTGTGTATAGGCTACGAAATAGGAGTTGTACAATTTTGGTGATCCTGCATGTGAGATAAGTGCTCTTACATTTGCATTTAAAACTGGCATTGCACAATACAGAGATGAATGGTAAAATTCATGCTAATAATTTAACATTTCGATTTTCCTCTGCTTAGAATTACTGAAATAGCAAAAAGTAGGAACAAAAATACCCCCCAAACCTAAACAACAAAACAACTATGACAAGTCAGAGGGACACTAGAGAAGGGAAAAAAAGCCTCATGTTTAGTATCATTAGTGACACTTTTTTTTCTTGCTTTTTGAACCAGGGGCACCACATTTTTTTTTCTCACGAGGATTTGCAAATGATATATCCAGCCCTGCAAGAGACTGGTATTAGTTAGCTAGGGCTGCTGTAACAAAACACTGGATTTGGTGGCTTAAACTACAGAAATTATTTTCTTACAGTTCTGGAGTCTGAAAGTCCAAGGTCAAGGTGTTATTATGGTTGGTTTCCTCTGAGGCCTTTTCCCTTGGTTTGCAGATGGCCACCCTCTTGCTGCCTCTTCATGTGATTGGCCCTCTGTGCATGTGTCGTCCTGGTGTCTCTTTGTGTATCCAAATTTCCTCTTCTTATAAAGACACCAGTCAAGTTGGATTAAGGCCCATTAACCTAATGACCTCATTTAACCTTAAAGACCCCTGTAAACCACCTCTCCAAATATAGTCACATTCTGAGATGCTGAGGGTCAAGGCTTCAGTGTATGAATTTTGAAAGGCTACAATTCAATCCAGAGCTAGACTTTTCAATGACATGAGCAATAAATTCCACCACCACCCCCCGTTTTTTTTTATGTCAAGTGTGCTGGAGGGTGCTTGGAGCCAGTATATTAAATTAAGAATACGTAGATTATGGCCTGCTGAATGAGGAGAGATCGGCTTCACACATGGGGGTCGCAGGTAGCTTCCTCAGCATCTGAGCTCCCACTTAAGGGAAGTAAAAACCCCAGAGTCATTTTGATTGAAGGTTCAGTTTCCATATACTCACTCAAAAGAAATAAAGTCACAAGATTTGTTATACAGAAATCCCAGAAGAGGAGCAGAGCGCATGAGCCTGGGGAAGAGCAGGCCTCCATCCCAGGTCATGAGCAAGCAGGGGATAGAGAGCAGAGAAGCAAGCACCCATTACTTCTAAGGTGGTCAGGGCGGAGGTCAGCTTTTCGTGGGCTCAACCATAGTGATTATTTGAACAGATGTCCTGGGAAAACCAAAGCAGGAACTTGTGGCAGGAATCCTAAGCTCAGATACTTATCCAAATGTCCAGACTCTGGGTATGAGCTGGTCATACAGTAAATGCCAAGGCAGCACCTCAAAGTAGCTGTTTGCTCATCACATCAAGTTAGGTTTTGTTGTTGTTGTTGTTTTGTTTTGTTTTTTTGGTCACTAAGAACTTAAGAGAGCCTAATTGAGACTGCTTCCCAGTGCAAACTCTCGGGTCCTTCTCCTCAGTATTCTGTTCTCCGTGGACAAAATAATTTTAGTGTTCTTAAGGGACTTGGAAATGAGGGAGCAGAGACAGATAATGTCGCCATAAAGTGCAACCAGCTGTTTATGAAAATACACCTTCACACTTTGTGCATGAAGCCCAGAAAAGACTAATGGTAGTGGAGATCAGGTATCAGCTCCTTCATTTTCATAGATAGTAGAATCAGAGTTTGTGGAAGTCAAATTAAATCCAGATAGCTTGGTAAGCGAATACTAGAACCCACATCTCCTGATGCCTAGGTCAGGATTCTTTCCATCCTGCTCAGTGATACTCACCTTCAACGTCTATAAACAGAGATGAAGCATATAACTCTGATCCCTGCCTGAATTGGCTCACCTACTTGATAAAAACCTCACCTCCCAGGTGGCCTTTGGAAATTTTTAAAACAAACAATCATTTGAATGAAAAAATGTGTCAAGTGTACAAAAATGTACCAAGATCTCCGGCTAAATTCTAACTAGCTAAATATGTGCAATAAAAGAGTGTTTTCTCATTTTTTTAAAAAAACAACTTCTTTTATAGAAGTAATGCAAATAAATGAATTTCTCATCGAGGAAAAATCATAAGTGCTACAATCTAAACTGAGATCTTTGTAGATGTGACTTCAATTACAGTATGTGCAAGGTAATCAATAATTATAGAAGGCAACTTCTCTAAGGCAATATTGGGCTTCAGAACTAGGATTGAGATTTGAAATTTAGAACACCCTCTACTCATCCCCTGGAGTTAATTCCACATGCAGGGCATAGACTTTGGTCTCAAGAACGAACAGGGAGCAGAAAAACACTATTTTACTTGCACAATTTTTAAAGAGGAATCACGTACAGGGTGGATGGATATTTTTTATTTATTGAATGTTCTCAGCATTTCTCATTGGTGTCTCTAAGCAGCAGCACTTAGATCAATAGGAAGGCATAAAGTTGCAAGATGGGAATGAAAAATGAGATTAAGAGTAATGTTTGTAAAAATACTAAGATAGCTGCTTGAGAGACAGTGGAGGCTGCGTGACTGACTCTTTCAAGCTCCCTCACTTCTTGCATGATGGCACTAATGCTGTGGACTCCTTAAAGGAGCTCTTTCTAAAGTACAGAATAATATATGGCATTGTGGAAAGTGAGACAGTGATGGAATGTGATTTCAAGGGAAATGACCATTTGGTCAAAGTTGAGATATTTGTCATTGTCCTAAATACGTCTGACTATAAAGTAATCTTTTTTTTTTTTTGGCTTAGGTCTGGTTTTCCACAAATATGTTAATACATCCAAATTAATGTTTTAATTCAAAATAGTCACCTTAACAATGTGTGCATGATAACATAGTAGCCATTGCTTAAAACATCTTTGGGATTGTCTTTATTCCTTGAATATATTCAGAACAAATAACATGTGTCTGTTGATTTCTGGAAACTGCCACAAGCTTACAAATGCCAAGTTTGGTGAATAAAGTCATGATTTAAGCAAATCATATTTTTTCTTGTTTTTTTTTTTATTGTACAATTGCTAATTAAACATGGAAAGTCAATGTAAACTAATGGAATTGATATTCTTATATGGTTCACAAAACGATGCTGAAAGCTTAAGAAAGAGTTGAACGATGACAACAGCAAAAATAGAACTTCTGAAGGTGGCTATTACGAAGGGTCTAATATTCAAGTACATTTGGTTATTTTTGCAAACACACACATATATATACAAATACACACAGAGCTTGCATACAGGTTGTACCATTTTCAATTGTCTTAGTTGTGTAAAAAAATGTAAGTTTATATGATTCGACTAAATATACATTCAAGGACACCATTACTCCCTGGTTATAAACATTACAAGCTAAGTCAATTCTGAGTTTTCTCCATTTCTAGTCTAAGCGCCATCCAGTCATAATTTCTGTTTTTCCCTGGGGCTAATCTAAGCTGTGATGTTTCAACAGTCTGATAGCGATAGAGATGCTATTTATGTGTTGGTCTTTACCTGTCCTGCACTGGTCTCTCCTGAAATATGCAGTTGTCCTATTCCGTCTTCCATGCTGCTTCATACTTCTGTGCCCTACCATCAGACTGCAGGATCCATTTGGGGACCCTTGTTCTCTCTCTTTCTCTCTCTCTCACATTCTCTTCTCTCTTTCAGAGCTAACATCAGTATCCTGAAAAGGTAAGGAAGAAGCAAGAGTCAGTGTACCTCCCACACCTTTTGGAGTGTTGCAGACTTGGAGAAATCTGGGACCCTCTACCCCAGGCATCCCATGAAACCATTTAGCTCCACTGCTGTCTTGCTTTAGTGGTGTGGGGAGGAAAAAGCCATATAAAGATGTGCCTGCCCCAAAGCAAGGATCCCTATGAAACCACTGACTGAATGAATGCAGATGTTGTTTCCCAGAGTTCCAGAAGGGAAGTAGGGAATATGTTTTCTCTTCTTTTGGATTCCCCAAACTAAACACAGGTTCTATTCTTTTCTGCATTCTCTTTGTAACTATTTCTGAAATGGGAATAGAGGGAAGAGGATGAGGGCCCTTCTAAGAAACCTGGAAAGAATAATTCTAGATCTCCAAGGACTCTCTGGATCAATGTAGTCATTTGAGGAGGCTGCCAAGAGTCCCATCTTGTTTGCTTAAAGGATACTTACCTTTTAAGGTCTAGATGAGGCCTATCCCTTAGTTCCCCTCTAGACTGTATGTTCCATGAGACTTTTCTGTTCTTATCACCTTTGTATTACCAGGTACTGTACTTGGCATATGAGCAGCCAATACACATCTTTGAAATAATTAATGTAAATATGAATAACTGAACTATTTGAACCAGTATATTTGGACATTTCAGAGGTTGGTGGTATTTTCTAGATTTGGTAGTTCAGTTATATAAGAAGACTGGAATTATTGTCTTAGTCCTGGCTACATCTTTGCAAATCTGGAGATAGTGGATTAAGAGGGAAGTGTTACTATTCCCAAGTTAATACCCCTTATTGAGCTCAAAACTCAGGGACATGATCCGGTTTTAAGATGCCATTTATTTAACTTTTCAGGTAGTTAGTTAACAAATTTATTTTTGCATACATTTAAGGTCTTATTAGAGTGCTCTGGGACAACTTGAGATCTGATAAAGTCAGTAATCATATGTAAATTTTTGGTTATATAACCAACAATCCATTTCTTACAGTCCAGATTCCTCAGTGACAATAAATGACTTTGAAAGGAAGAGTAATCCTCACCAACTAGTACAGGGAAATCTCCAATGGACACTTTGCACAGTGAAGATTAGGAATGGCTGGTAAATCTTTAATGGGCAATTGGCTGCACTCTTCATGGGTTTATGAAGAACAGCTGCACCACGCTTACTAAATTGAAATGTTCTGCATTTTGCTAAGAAGGGTCAACTTTTGTCTTTCTTCCTTCCTCGGTTTCTTCTTTTCTTTCTCCCTCCCTCCTTTCCTCCCTCTAGTTTTTCTTTCATTTGTTCCTTTCTTCTTTATTTTTATTTTCCCTATCATACTTGTAGCCACTGTGTCTTTAGCCTAGTTAACAAGATTTGCACAGAAGTAATTCTACGTGATTGGCATATGATGGGGAGAGAATAGTGCTTATATCCACTTGTTTAAACCACATCCATATTCAACTCAGCTATACATGGGAGCTAAATTTTTTTAAGGATAAAGATTATATTTCAAGGAAGATAACTGTTGTCTGGGATTTTCTTCCTTTTATCGGTTACCAAAGTCAGAGAGTTATTATGTATCCTCAGAGTAAAGACAAAAATTTATTATTGGCATGCAATATTCCATCTTGATTAATTTGGGTCAATCACAATGACACAGCACAGTCAACATGAAGGATGGGAATTAGATGTCAGTCCTTTATCTTAGATTTGGGAAAGATTATTGAACTATAGTTTTGAAATCTGGAGCTTCTTTCACTGGGGCAGACATGCATTCAATTTTTTTTTCTTATTTCTTTTCCCTTAGTTTTGACAGAGGATCTACCAAGGAGATGAAAAAAAACCCAAAAACCTGGATTATCAAGAAGCACCTTTTAGGCTACTAATTGTACATGTTGCTGACATACTGATAATATTTATAGCACACTTTAAACAAAAGTTTTAGGGGGCGCCTGGGTGGCTCAGTCGGTTAAGCGTCCGACTTCGGCTCAGGTCATGATCTCGCAGTCCACGAGTTCGAGCCCCGCGTCGGGCTCTGTGCTGACAGCTCAGAGCCTGGAGCCTGCTTCAGATTCTGTGTCCCCCTCTCTCTCTGACCCTCCCCCGTTCATGCTCTGTCTCTCTCTGTCTCAAAAATAAATAAAACGTTAAAAAAAATTAAAAAAATAAATAAACAAAAGTTTTAGTTTGGAATATTTTAAACATACACAAAAATAGTGAGGATGGTGTAATGAACTCTTATGCACATAATCCCAGCTCCAATATATATCAACTGATAACCAAATTTGATTGATCTAAATTCTCACCATTTCCCCTCACCTTAAGTTATTTTGAAGCAAATACTAGACAATATGGCATTTCATCCATCTGTATTTCTATGTGGATATTTAAAAAGATAAGAATTATTTTTTAAAAATCACATCATGTCAATATTATACCTAAAAATTAACAATATTTCTTATATTATCAAATATTGTCAGTGTTCAGTTTACCTCATTTCTTTATATTTGTGTGTTGAATCGGGATCTAAGTAAGTGCAAACACTGGAATTGATATGATTTTTAACTTTCTTTTTAAAACTTTTGTTGTAGTAAGAACACTAACATGGGACCTATCCTCTTAACAAATTAAGTGTACAATACATTATTGTTGATAATTGGTGCAGTGTTTGACAGCAGATCTCTAGAGAATATTCATCTGTTTAACTGAAATTTTATGCTGATTAATAACTCCCCACTTCCACTTCCCTCCATCCCTGGTAATCACCATTCCATTCTTTGTATTCTATGAGTTTGACTATTTTTGATACTCTATCCCTTTCTGTAGGTTGCTTTTTCATTTTGTGTATAGTTTCCTTTGGTGTGTAGAAATTTAGTTTAATATGGTCCCATTTGTTTATTTTTGTTTTTGTTACCTGTGTTTTTTATGTCATTTCCATACAATTATTGCCAAAACAAATGTCATTAAACTGTTCCCATGTTTTTTCTTAGGATGTTTCACAGATAGAGGTCTTACATTTAAGTGTTTAATTCATTCTGAGTTGATTTTTGTGTTTACTGTAAGCTAAAAATCCAACTTCATTCTTTTGCACGTGGATACCCATTTGTTGAAGAGACTATCCTTTTCTCATTGTTTGCTATTGGCACCCTCGTCAAGGATCAGCTGACCCTAGATGTGTGGATTTATTTCTTGGCACTGTACTCAATTTCATGGGTGGGAATACTGTGGTTTTGTGACATATTTTGAAACCAGGAAGTGTGATGCCTCCAGGTTTGTTCTTTTTTTAGTTTGATTTGGCTATTGATGGTATTTTGTGTTCCAGTAAATTTTAGATTTTTTTTTCTATTGCTGTAAAAATTGCTATTGGGATTTTGATAGGCATTACATTCAATAATATTAAGTTTTCCAATCCATGAATATGGTATTTTTTTCCATTTGTTTATTTTTTGTTTAATTTTTTCATCAATGTCTTGTTTTTAGTATACAAGTCTTTCCCTTCCTTAATTAAGTTTATTACTAAAAGTATCTTATTCTTTTTTTGTTATTGTAAATGGGACTGTTTTTCAAATTTCCTTTTCAGATAGTTTGTTGTTAGCATATGGAAACAGAACTAATTTTTATTTGTTGATTTTGTATCCTGCAAATTTATTGAATTGGTTTATTCTAAAAGTTTTTTTGTGGAGTCTTTGGGATTTTCCATATATAAGAGCATTCCATCTGCAAACAAAAACAGTTTTACATCTTCTTTTTTGATTTAGATAATTTTATTACTCATTCTTTCCTATTTGGTCTGGCTACAATTTCTAATATTACATTGAATAGAAATGGTGAAAGTGAGCATCCTTGTCTCGTTCTTGATCTTAGAGGAAAAGTTTTCTGTGTTTCACCATGAATTGATGTTATCTGTGGACTTTTCATATATGGCTTTTATTTTGTTGAAGTAATTCCTTTCTATTCCTAGTTTGTTGAGAATTTTTATCATGAAAGGATGTTGAATTTTTTTCAAATGCTTTTGCTGCTTCTTTTGAGACAATCATGTCATTTTCATCCTTTATTATGCTAATGTGATGTATCAAATTAATTCATTTTCATATGTTAAAGTATCCTTGTATCCCAGGGATAAATACCACTTTGTTATGGTGACCTTTTTAATGTTGCTCTTGGATTTGTCTTGCTAGTATTTTACTGAGGATTTTTGCATGTACATTTATTTGGAATATTGGCCTATAAATTTTTCTGTGCTCTTTGGCTTTGTTGACAGGGTAATTTGGCTCCATGAAATGAGTTTGATGTATTCTCTCCTCTGCAAGTATTTGAAAGTATAAGAAGCATTGGTGTTAATTCTTTAAATGTTTGGTGGATTTCACCAGTGAAACCATCTGGTCCTGAGCTTTTCTTTGTTGGAAAATTTTTGATTACTGATTCAACCTCCATACCAGTTATAGGTCTCTTCAGACTTTCTGTTTCTGTATGACTTAGTCTTGGTGGGTTGTATGTTTCTAGAAATGTATCCATTTCCTCTAGGTCATCCAGTTTGTTGGTGCATAATTATACATGATAATCTCTTATTTTGTCTTTATTTATGTGACCCCATTGGTAATGTGTCTTCATTATTTTCCCTGGCAGAGGCATCTGCCTTACTGTAGGCATTTGTTGCTATGAATTCCCCTTTGTGCTGCTTTTGTTGCATTCCCTAAGTTTGGGTATGTCGTGTTTTTGCTTTCATTTGTCTCGATATAGTTTCTAATTAAAAATTTTTTTTCTTTGACCCAATGGTTGTTCAAGATTGTGTTGTTTGTATAACATGATGTATAAAATTGTCAAATCACTATGTTGCACACCTTAAATTAATGTAACATTGTGTGTCAACTATACTTTAACAAAAAAGGACCTTGTTGTTTAATTTTTACATGTCTGTGAGTTTTCCAGTTTTCCTTCAGCTATTGATATCTAGTTTAAGTCCATTCAGTCAGAAAACATATGGCAAAACTGTAATCATTTTTAAATTTGTTAAGACTTATTTTGTGACCTAACATGTGATCTATCCTGTAAAAAGATCCACATGTGAACTTGAGAAAAATGTGTATTTTGCTGCTTTTGGGTTCAATGTTCTGTATAGGTCCAGTTAGTCAATAGGGTTACTCAACTACTTTGTTTCCTTATTGATCTTCTGTTTGGATATTCTATCCAGTATTGGAAGTAAGGTATTGAAGTATCCTACTATTATTGTATTGATGTCTGTTTTTCTTTTCAGTTCTGTCATTGTTTGTTTGATATATTTAAGTGCTCTGATGTTGGGTGCATATATATTTATAGTTGTTATATCTCTATGTTGAATTGACCCTTTTTTCACTATGAAATGTCATTCTTTGTTTCTTGTGACAGTTTTTGTCTTAAAATCTAATTTGACTGATATATGTATAGCCATCTCTGTTTTATTTTGCTTACCATTTGCATGTAATATCTTTTTCTAATAGACAGCATACAGTTGCATCTTGTTCTTTATCCATTCAGCTTCTCTATGTCTTTTGTTTGGAGAATTTAATCTATTTACATTTAAAGTAATTATTGAGTAGGAAGGATTTGTTACTGTCATTTTATTTTTTTTTCTGTCAGTCTTTTTTAGTTCTTTGTCTCCTTGTTCTTCTCTTGCCATATTCTTTTGTGTCTTGTTGATTTTTTTATATTGATATCTGTCTTTTGCACAGGACAAATAAGATAGTTGAATGAGGATGTGTTGGTAATCACCACACTGTGTCTTTCAAGTTCTTGATTGTGGCTCTAATTTCTTCAGTTCCTCTAGGAATGTAGTATTGCTTTTGGTTTACTATTTTCCTCCATAGAGGCCATTCTAATGGTTTCCACTTGGCCTTTCTCACCGTAATAACCCTTTCTCTACAAATCATAGACCTAATGTGGGCATTATGCCAGCTGGTAAGTATGTCTTTTCCAATTATGCATTCTGGTACTGGAGAAATACCACAGGATGGGCTTGGGGACTCACAGGACCCACTGTGAGATAGACCTGAATTAAAAGCTCCATTGATCATCTGGCATCTGTTAGTCCCTACTCTGTCTTGTGGGCCAAAGTGATATTTTGGGTCTCTTGGACCAATCAATTCAAAGTCAGTATCCAGTAGTCCCCCTAGCGTGTGAGTATTTCCTTTTCCCTCATGTACAAGTACTCTGGTAAAAGGCAGTAGGTCCCTTTTTGGGAGAGCTGGAAGGGAGGAAAATTAACAGTGTTGCATTTCTGTAGTGTACTGTGGTTCTTTCTCAAGGGGACCTGGACTCCCCTTCATCCAAGTTCTTCCGAGTCCGTAAACTGGCTTAAGCCTGAAAATTGACTGAATGGCTGTGACTCTCTGTTTTACAATCCAGGTTAGATTTTTGTTCACTTGACCTAGAATTATGGAGGTTGAATATGTATTTGGTATTTAATGTATAAGAACATCATGAGATCAGTTACTCAGTGTCCCAATTGTCCAGGCTATTACGATTGTCACTTTGACTCTGCTGTCCATTATGGTAACTATGCCCCTTTTGTCTTTGGTGGCTGAGTGCTGCCAGTTGGCCCCTGACATGCTGAAACCCAATCACTCCTATCACATTTAGGTTTCCCAATGACAGTTCTCACTGTAGATTTTTACCTACTGAGAAGAGTGATCACAGAGCCCTTCAAGGATATTGGAGCTCCCTCATAAACTTATTTCTCATAGTATTGGTGAAAGGTATGTGTCCTGGATCCTTCCACTGTGTGTGAGTTGGTCTTAAATGACAAATCCACATTAATATTGCAGTCTCCCTAAGCCCTTGAATCCCTTCTTACACATTAAGCCAAAGCAGGCTGTACTTCTCCAGTTTATTCATTATGGGCCATATTTGGTTTGTGTTTCAGCCAACTAACTGAAGAAACTGTTATAAAGCCTTTTCTAACTTTCTGAGATGCAACTTTCTGAGGTGCAACTTTCTGAGATGCATGCAGAATCTTGGCTGAGTGAACCCACATCAATAAATTCTACCTAACCCGACTTTATATTCCTTCTATCATTGTCTCATATCCTTAGTGTCCATAGCCACAGATGTGTCCTGATTTTCTGTCTGTATAAATTAGAAAACTCATGTAGTCCTTCTGGAATGTAGTGCATCTCTTCATGGGATACATATTATACCTCATCTTAAGGGGTCTACTGTTACTTGATATGCTTATAGATCTAGAAGTAGAGAGGGGCGGTTGGGCAGGTCTCGAGGATGCTCAACATTAGCTTGCAAAGAAACTGCCTCAAGGGAGGCCATTGCCGTTTCTTCAGGCAATGCAGACTAAATGGGAAACGTCAATGCTCTTATGGCTGAAGAGGTTGATTCCACTGAGGGTGGGGATAAGCCCTCTTCCACTGGCAAAGACTTCAGACTTTGTTTCAATGTCCCCAGTTTCATCAAAGTCTTCCCACATGTCCCCATTTCAATCTACAGGATCTCATTCTTTCCCAATAAATGCCCTCACATTAATAGTAGACACCCTGTGAGGCTCTGAGTTCCACTTGCTTTGTAACTCAATCATCAAAATCACAGGATGGTTCTGCATTTGATTTTCAGCAATTTCAGCTCTGCAGCTGCAGAATATAGGGGACTCCTTTGGGGGACATAAAGAAACTCTTAGGTCATTTATTGGATGCTTTAATTGGGAATTTGAACCTCTTAGCTCATCTTTTTCTTGTACTACTTTGTCCAGCAACATTAGGAGTAACCAACCAACATCATTATATTCATTAGTTTTTCAAAAATACTAAAAAATATCGTTACAGAGTTACCTCGCTTCTTGATTCTTATAAGTGGTTGATTAGGTGTATCCCTTGCAGGTGTTTTGGGTAGGTCATGCTGTAGACTATCAGTGTTCTCTTTATTATTGGAAACAGAGTCATTTGCATCTTTAAATCTAGTCAGGTTAGAGAGCCAATTCCAGAAAACCTGGGATCAATTCAAGAAACTCATTCTTAACATTCTGTTTCTCTAGAATCACTTTCAGTACTAAAATCTTTATTAGTCAGGGTCCTGTAGAGAAACAGAGCCAATAAGATATACATATGGAGATTTGTTATGAAGAACTGGCTCGCACAATTATGGAGGCTGAGAAATCCCACAACCTGTTGTCTATAAGTTGGAGACCCATGAAAGCCAGTGGTGTGATTCCAGTCCAAGTCCAAAGGCCCAAGAACCAGAGGTGCAATGGTGTATATCTCAGTCTGGAGGCAGGACCAATGTTCCAGCTCAGTAGGCAAGTAGGAAGGGAAGGAATCCTCCCCTTCTCCTTTTGTGTTTAATGTAGGCCCTCAATGGATTGAATGATGTCTATTCACATCAGGGAAGACAATCTACTTTACTAAGTCCACTGGTTTAAATGTTAATCTCATCTGAAAACATCCTCATAGACACGCCTAGAAATAATGTTCAATCTGGGCATTTTGTGACCCAGTCAAGCTGACACATAAAATTAACCATCACAGTTTCTTTCCATCTTATATACTGATTATCTGTATGACATTCCAACTCCATTTATAATTCAATTATGAGTACTGAGGAAGTGAAGACATGTTAATTGTGTATCTGGAGAAATTCCAAATTCCATGCAGTCTTGTTATGATGAATCAACAGGGCCTTTTTGTTCTGATAAATGAGATTTCTACTTCTCCATCTCTTCTAGCTCCCAAATTGGAAGAATTCAGGGTCTGGTATCAAGGTGATTGGTATTAATAATTTTATTTTCAATAAAATAAATAGGAAAGGTGGAATCCTTTTAATTTTCCTGAAATAATAGTGAGGAATATCATATTAATTAATACATATCTGTGAATGGTTTGGGGAGTATAGGAGATGTCCAGTAAATAATTGCTGGTTAAAGAGGAGGAAAAAATAGTAGGTAATTAATTTTTGTTGGTCATAGAAAGTATTGTGAAGTACTGTGAAGAATATGTTCTTACCCTATTATGCAGACATAGAAACTAAGGCTCAGGGAGATTAAATGACTTGTCAAAGGCTGCTCAGCTACTCGCATATGGATACTTAGTTAATTCGAGTCCTAATTTCAAAGTCTATGTATTTTTTACCCTACCAGCATTTCCAATGTATAGAAAAGATCAGTGCTGAGAAGTGTTCTCTGAGTAACAGATTGTGTGGCTACATGAATTTAGAAAACTCTGGATAGAAAACTTGTTTCTTAGCAATTCCCAATGTGCATAATAACGCTTCTGAGAAGTCCTGAAGAAATCAAAGTAAATTGTTTGCTAAATCTAGCATTTGACAATGGACACTTTCGCTCTTTCATAATAATTCTTTGGGGATTCCATACTCTACTGAGCTAGACTAATTCTTTGGGGATTCCATACTCTACTGAGCTAGACTGAGAGTCAGAAGTCATGGAAGCTTTATATCTATATATCTATATCTATATCTATATCTATATCTATATCTATATCTATATCTATCTATATCTATATCATCTATATCTATATTCAATCTATATCATCTATATATCTACATCTATCTATATCTACATATATCTAGATATTATATCTATATATGTTATAATTATACCTAGATATAATGTCTATCATCTATCATTTATCTATCATCTATCTATCATCTGTCTATCTCTACAGAGAGAGAGAGAATGGGAGAGAAAGAGAGAGTGTTCCAGCTAGCAGTTGATGCTGGCTACTGGCTAGGAGCCTCTGTTCCTCTCTATGTGGACTGTTTCATGCTGTCTCTCTACATGGGCTACTTTGGGCTTCTTTGGAGCTTGGTAGCTGATATCCAAAGGCAAGTATCCTCCCGTCCCAAAAAACAAAGCCAAACATAAATCCTATTGCCTTTTATGACCTATCCTCAGGGACTACACAGCATCACCTACACTGACTTTCTTTGTTGAGGATGTCAGAAAGTCCTGTCTATATTTAAAAAGAGAAGAAATAGGCTCCATCTCTTTATGAGAAGTAGCAAGATCCTAGAAATTCACCTGCAACCAAAAATGTTGTTGTGGACATTTTCGGTTTAAAGTTGAACAGATATGTTTTAGGCAAAGGGCGGTGGCAGGAGCATTTCTGGTAACATGAGAAAGTGGCACAAGCAAATTACTGAAGTGTGAAACAGCACAGCTTATTCTGAAAACTACAAGTAGTTTGGACTTTTGACTGGAACAGTTGTTTGACTGGAGTGCAAGATGCAAGGGCAGAATAATATGACAGATTTGTGATTCAAAAAGAATACTCAGTCAGAAATATAGAGGATAAACTGGTGAGAACTAGACGAGTTTGCCCAGATTGGACTATCTATATCTATACCTATATCTATCTATATTTATCTATATCATCAATTATAGATATACAGAGATAAATGCATATATATAGAAAGAGAGAAAGAGAAATATGTATAAGTATAGAGAAAGAGAGATATGATATGCATATATATGTATGTCATATATATGTCTGTCTGTTTGTATGTATATATGTGGAGATAATATAGCTCCACAAAAATCTCTGCCTTCATGGACCATATATTCCCCATAGCCTTGTGGCCGTGTATAGGAAATAAGGATATTATAGTAAAAGAGATGTCCTCAATGAAGCAAGAAGAGAGGAAAGTATCCTTTCACATAGATTTACTCATTAATGTGAAAAATCATTTACAGTTTAGCATGAATTAGAAGAGAAAGCTGGAAGGAGAGAAGCCCTTGGATTTTTTCCACCTGCTCATCTAGCCAGTGAACTTCATGGACAGTTATGCATTCAAGCTTCTTTGTAATTTAAGCCTTCTCTCGTGTGCTGCATATGGCGATCTGGGCTAGCCGTATGGGATGTGACTCCTGCTTCAAGAGTAATGCTGAAGTTTGTAGCACTCACTGCCGTTGTGGGAAGCAGACTGTTGTTGAAGTGTTATTATTAATGAGGATTACTGCTGGACAGCTTGAACTAGAGGATAATTTATTCTCCGTGAACTTCTAATTGCAGTAAAATGGTTCATTCACTGCCACACTTGTCCATCTTGTTTGTTCCTGTCTTTCAGGCACGGTTGGCTGCAATGAAATAAGGCAGAGCTGCACAGGCTGCACAAGAAACAAAAGTCTGCATTTCTGGAGACACCGTGGAAACTGGTCAGAGAGGCTTAGCTCATTTAAGAGAGGCATGGGAAAATGATGAAAGGCATGCTGGCATTCTCAAGGGGGTGATAATCAATTCCTGTGAACCAAGGCACCTACTATGTGCAATACATTATGCTAAAATGGGAAATGAGTTTCCAGATGGCCTTCCTCTGATCTCACTGTTGAAGCTCACACTTTCCCTCTGGCATTTCCAATCGAGAGCTCTTTCTCTTATTTTAAAATTTAGCATACCCTTTCCATTCTCTCATTTTGCTTCAAGAGATTGCTTTGGGAAAATGAAAACTGTCCATGATGATGACATGTGTACTTTCTTGGTAGTTTTTTTTGATGTTATGGTGACTTCCTCCTGATTTGTGCTGAATTTCTGCCTCTCATTGATTCCATTTTTTCTCCATCTTTTATCCCTGGTAGAACTATAGCCTTGCTCTTTGCATAAATGTTGTTAAATGTGCTCCTGGATTGCTGCTACCATGGTAATAGACACTTGTCGTAGACTCATTACTGTATTTATAAAAGATTTGGTCACTGGTGGTTTAGCATGCTTAAGAAACAACTGGATTCCCAGCCAGTAGAAGGATTCAAACCTGTCTAAGATGGATGAAAGATTAGGGTTTGGGTGCTATTATTATTTTATAGTTAGCAAGCTCTCTGAGTGGACTAGTGACAGTGTATCACCTAGGGAAGTGATCTGGGCTGTCAAATAGCATCTATTCTACTGTAGACAATCTTACAGAGACACTCAGCTAGAAAGAGACAGAAAAAGACAAGGAATAAGAGACAGAGAAAGACAGAGACAGAGATAGGTAGAGAAAGACAGAGAGATTGAGTCTTGCCATCACTGTCCTTGATTATCTTTGACAATTTCACACTTACTGGATAACAAGCCTGGAGGAATCCTCAAAATCTATACAGATGCTAAGGAAGTGGAGAGTCTAGTTGACCTCAGGTTCCAATCTTGACCTAGCAAGGGATGTTTTATGTGAGGAACAGATGGCTCACATGTGATTTAAGGATCACTGGGAAAGTAGCCATACAATAGTTATTAGATAGATGTACCAATCCACTGCCACAGTGCATGAAGTTCTTTTTTTCTTTTTAATGTTTATTTATTTATTTTGAGAGAGAGAGAGAGAGAGAGAGAGAGAGAGTGCATGCGTGTGCGTGCACAAGCAGGGGAGGGGCAGAGAGAGAGAGAGAATCCCAAGCAGGCTCCACGCTGACAGCAGGGAGCCTGACTTGGGGCTCGACCTCACCAACCATGAGATCATGACCTGAGTCAAAATTGAGAGTTGGACACTTAATCGACTAAGCCACCCAGTCTCAGTCCCCTGAAATTCTGCCCATAGAATCATGCCTTTGGGTTTAAGCAGAAGGCAGTAATTATTCACAGAGGGGGAGGATGAGAGCACAACTTAGGGGTGTTAAAAATTTCTCCTTAAGAATCAATCTGGCAATTACTTATGGAAGAAGTCATATTCTTATGTGTTGGGACAGAAAAGACTGAGATCCATTAGGCTAAGGCATTGCCTTCCCTGGAATCCCCTTGAGATTATTTAAAAATCTACTACAGACAACAGCTATACTGAGAGGCAGTATACAGAGAAGGCTAGACCCTGGATTTTGTAGCCAGACTCTCCAGGTCCAAATTTTTACTCTGTCCACAGTATATGTATAACCTTTGCAAAGTCATCACCTTCTCTATGCTTCCTATTTCTTATCTGTAAAATGGAGTTAATAATTGTACTTACCTCATAGAGTTATTGTGATGATTAAATGAACTAATATACCCCAAACACCTAGAGCAGTGCCTTACCCTTAGCAAGTACTACCGGAGTCTTCACAATTATTAATAATATTTTTGGAGGTAAATTTGTTTTTCTCAAATTGTTTTCTAAGGCAGTTTGGAATGGATTGTAGCACATCCAGAGCATTTTGATGAAAGAAGGAAAGGATGTTTTTGAGCCCCAAATGTCACTGCCCCCATGGTCACTCTGGGTCTTTTCAGTGGGGTGCTTCTGACACCCTAAGCTCCACATGAAGACAACACATTGCTCCACAGAAGCTGAGTGAGGGGGAAGAGATGTTAGAAAGATCCTTGTTTTTTGTTAACCATTTTGTCAGGGTCTCTAACCCCGCCATGGTCTTTCCTCTCATTCTCGTTTCCTTTTAGATGATGTAGAGAAGTGTTTCGCCTAAGGGGTTGGGGATGTGCCAGTGTTGGTGACATTATGAGTGCTGTTTGTAGAAGGAACTGGCACTTTAGAGACAGATAGACCCAGGTTCAAGTTCTGACTGTGACATCTACTATCTCTGTGAGTCTGGATAAATCACTTAATGTCTCAGAGCTGCAATTTCTCATTTATAAAACAGGCATGCCAAAATGTGCCCACCTCCCAAAGGGGTGGCGCTAAGCAAATGTGATGATATGCATGCCACCAACCTATAAACGGTAAAGGGTGACATAGATGTGAGTTGTCATTAGTCGTGGTTCCTTTAATATCGCTGTTCTCTACAAGCAGACCTACATTTCACACCTGCATTTCAGGTGTGCTGTCATTGCTTGGCTGTTGATTTTATTTGAGGCCTTCACTCAAATGAGTGAAGTGAGTCTGTGACTGGTAATTGTATGCGGCTTCTCTTGCCGTGGAGATGGTATATGCCCACTGCTGGACCGGTTCAGGGAACTAAGGCTGAAGCTCTGTTTCCATAAAACAATGAATCCTGACAGTGTTCAGAAGGGGTGCTTTTCTTTCCTCAATTTGTGAATCGCATGATATTAATAGGAAACTTTTTGGAATCATGAGCTGTTCTTTTTGGTGGTACTGTTACTCTGATGGTCGATTAAGCAAGTTCAGAAACCAAGAGAATCAGAGGTTGGCCGGGGTGGAATGAATGCTATAAATCAAGATTACCTGAAGGGATATGAGAGATAAGGGATTAAGTGGAGTAAAGAGATAACAAGGGGGAAATATCCAAGGAGCTTGGAGAAATTTAACAACTTGCAAGAGCAGATTTTGGGGTATTATTAAAAAAAGTCATTCTGGTGAAAACACTTTCACTAGCAAATTCATGAACTAAGGATATGGTTTTCTTAATGTTGTGTTCAATGTAGTGGCTGCGTTGGACTGAAGTGCTACAAGAAAAAAATGGAAGAGGAAAGAGATGTCACTGTTGTGGACAGAATCAGATGGGGTCAGACCTGTGCTCTGCGGGCCACAGAAAACATTTTCAAATACCTTGCCTTTCAGGTCTCACTCATGGACAAAAATAGAGCACAGAAGGTGCTTTTTAGGGAAGACTTCATTTTCTCAATCTTTCACAACTGAAAAATGGAGCAAATGAGTGTCTGGGTACAGACCCTTGGCACCAAGTGACTGGGAGTAAATGGAACACTGCAGGGACCCAGAACTTTGCCCGCCGCTGAGCATATTATGGGAGAAATACAGTACAGACCCAGCAGGCTTCTGCAAACAACACATCCCTTTAAGTTAATTGGTGTTATATAGAAGCTGAAATGCTCCTCTTATTTACAAAGCTACAGATTTATGTAAAGCAAAACCAATTACACTTAATGCCTAAACTATTCCAGGTGCTCAATGATAATGTTGCTAGGCTCTAGAGAAGAAACTGCCGTGTGAATGTATCCTGTTCCGAATGGAAGCATGTGTAGTTACTGCAATTTAGCTAATCGCAAGTGTCAACCCCAATGTGAGAATTCTAAGCTCTTTTGGTGTTTGCTTTGGGTCAACTTTATAAGTCTGTAGATCTCTTTTCATCTCTAAGGAGGAGTGAAAGCGTAATGAGCACTTTTTTCTATTACCGTGTAGAAATTGGGGAAATGAAGGCAAATTTTTGGGGGGAGGGAAAACACAACATAACAAAATAAAACAGACCCTTTTTTTCTAATAGTGGGAGAGACTGCCAGAGCTACTCACTTTGTACTAAGGTGAGGTGTTTAAAGGTTTCTTGATATTTTGGATGTTCACTAAACCCAGATTGCAAACGTGACATTTAACCTTTGCAGCAAAGAAAACCTGTAAGACGTATCCAAGGGTTGGCCTCACTATTTTTTCAGATCACACACACACACACACACACACACACACAAATAGAGAGAGAGAGAGAGAGAGAGAGAGAGAGAGAGAGAGAGAGAGAATGAGATTTGGAAAAGTTACAGGGCAAGAATTTATGTCTGCAAGAGCTAGTCGTTTTATTTGTCCTCCAAACAAACAAGCAAACAAAAAATTGAGTATGAGAAACACCTGGTGCTTTACAGCTGCTCTTTTGCAATTAAAAATGCATATCATATCTAATCAAGATGAATAAATCTTTTATTCTACAGATCTAAAATATTTTAGGTATACACAAGGGAAGGTGCTTAATTGCAGAGTCGTTTGCAATCAGCTGATAAACCCAGCTATCCTATCTGCTGTGAACTGTCCTAGAAAGCAGTGGCACTTATACTTCAGGGAGAATGAGAATGATTGGGGTGTGTTTGTTAAACCCACTGATTCCTGGAAAAAGATTTGGATTAAAGCAGTCTTTGGTAGGAGCCAGAAAGATTCTCCTAAAGCAGGTGATCCTCAACCAAACTTTGACAAGCATTGCTACAAAGGTAGGGGGCATTAGTTTTGTTTGATATTGGTTTATTATTTTTTATATGAGTTTCCACATTTCTTTGTTTATTCAAAGGATAAATGTTATTTATGTCTTTTGGAAGACGATCTTCTGAATATATCTGAATTGGTAGCATTGAAGACCAAAAGGTGTCATTTGAGTTAGGGATCCTCTTTAAGCTTCTCTATTTGATTCATCAATTACTCTCTCAACACTCATTTAATCTTCCTCAATTTTCTTTTTTTCCTTTAATCAGAATAATTCCATCACTTACCTTTATTTTATAATGTCTTCAGGATTGAATATTCTTTCTTTGTTAAGGGCCTCAGTTTTAGTTAACATTGCTTTTTAATTTCGAGAAAATTTCCTTCATATCTTGATAGGATAATATGAAGATCAAATATAGTAAAATCATGTATAGATTTATTATTTAGTCAGATATAGACAGCATATGATCACAAGGTCTGGCATTGTAATAAGTGCTCAATAAATGTATAGAAAGGAGGAATGTTAACATACTATTATTTTGATTCTATTGGCACATTAAAACTAAAAATAGCATTTATATTGCTTTTAATGGCTGAACCACCATTGTAAAAAGTTGTAAAATATACTAATGTTTAGGACCTAATCATTTTGTTGTCATGGAGGCAACACAGACTTTGAAATTACTTTATTAATTGTAATGTATAATGTGTTAATGCAAAAGCATAATAGTTCACCAGAAGAGTCATGATTAGTCTTTATAAATAAAGTACACCGATAATATTCCTGAAGTCACTGCCATGCATATTAGTTCTTAAACTAAAATGCATAAGGTGTTCAGGTGAAGAAAACGTGAATACTTTGCTCATAGGATGGGTAGAGTCAAATGTAGTTTCATAGGGCTGTCTCCCAAAGATCAATACTTGAAGAAAATTCTTGTGTACTGCCATAAAATTTCTGAGACTTTTCATGGAGGAGAAGTGTTTCTTCAAGATTACTTCCACTGATGTTCTGGGCATTAAAATGATTTAGATTACAATACCTAAAAAAGAAAGAAAGAAAGCTTTTTTTAGGACCAGATGTAGATGACTTGATAAATCATTTGCTTTCTTCCTGTGCTGTCTACCTTTTATTACGGGTCCATAGATACTGGCACAACAGTGATGATTATTTAAGAGCACTGCGTACCAGAACAGTCTTTATAAAACGACAAAGGGAGTTTTAGGACATGTTAAGTTGTCTCATAAAGACCTTTAGATGGCGCTGTTTTACAACTTGCAATGACTGACAGAGCGAGATGGGGGAAAGTCTGAAACCCTCTCAACTTTACAGTTTTCATGGAGGCCAGGACTCATGAAATACTTCAGATGCACAGGAGATTTGTAAATTCAGTGTTGAACCCATATAGAAAACACCGTTGTCAAACAATCCATGAATACATTTCTAGAATGCATACCCTATACTCCTGACCCAAGGAACATGTGGTTTTCCTGAGTGTCTGTCTTCTAAGTGCCAGGCACCATGCTAGGGCACTATACCCACCCTCGCTTAGTGAATTCTCACTACAACCCTAGAAGGATGAAATCATCCCCATTTCACAGATAAGGAAACTAAAATTCTAAGAGGTTAAATGACTTCTTTGGGGTTCATATGAATAGTAGTTGGCACACCCTAGGCTGGGAACTCTCTTATTCAAAATTCTGGCCTTTTCTCCCTGTAGCACACTACTTTTAAAGACACATTATTCTCTTGGGGCACCTGGGTGGCTAAGTCAGTTAAGCGTACAACTCTTGATTTCGGCTCAGGTCACGCTCTCGTGGTTTTTGAGTTCAAGCCCCACATGAGGCTTTTTGCTGTCAGCACAGAGTCTGCTTTGGATCTTCTGTCCCCCCTCTGCTCCTCCCCTGCTCGTGCTCTCTCTCTCTCTCTCTCTCTATCTCTCAAAAATAAATAAATAAACAAACATTAAAAAAAAAGACACAAACACTTCTGAGAAAGTTTTAGGAGGATAGGAATTTCAAACTGCTTTATTCACTGCTCTGTTCCTAGTGCCTGGTGGATAGCACATGCTCAAAAATATTTGTTGAATGAACAAGTGAATATAGGCTATAAGTTCAGTTTTATCAGATACATGTAAGCTTCTGAGGTCAAACATCTACTTCTGATCTGTGAAAGTTTCCAAAGTGAATTTTACCTGCTTTTCCCTCTCAATATATTGCTAAAAGTAACTGTAAGGGAAGAATAATGCTTGAATAAGTGGTCTTTTGTCTCTGATTTATGTTGCTTTCAATAATTATGACAAGTTATGCACAGAAGACTACTGGTATCATTGACAAAATTGGGGCAATGGTATCAACTTTAAGATGTGTTTTACAGAGGTGCCTGGGTGGCTCAGTTGGTTGAGTGTCTGACTTTGGCTCAGGTCATGATCTTGCAGTTTGTGAGTTCAAGCCCTGAATCAAGCTCTGTGCTAATAGTTCAGAGCCTGCACCCTGCCTTGGATTCTGTGTCTCCCTCTCTCTGCCCCTCCCCTGCTCTCACTCTCTCTCTCTCTCAAAAATAAATAAACATTAAAAGTTTTTTTAAAAAAGATGTGTTTTACCACACTGGAAGGACAGTGGTGTTGAGATAAAAACAAACACCCTTTTGCCCTCCCTCCCTAAAATATCTGTAATATCTTTTTATTTCAGCATCTAATGTGGGATATATATTTTTATCCAGCACTATAGAGATGTTTATGTAATACTTTTCAGCTAGGGAAAGACATTTCATCTACCTACATCCTTCACCCCCAACCTGAAGAGCCTCAGGTATGACATGTTACCATTGCTACTTTTAGATTTGATTGAGGAGGACTCTAAGACAGACAGAGGCAGAGGGCTGTTTTTTGTTTTGTTTTGTTTTTGTAGAAATGAAAAATAAATCTTGCCTGATATTCATATATAATTCCTAATGGTACTCAGGTGATATCTGAGTGACCCTGGCAAGATTCTTTTTGTTCTAGGACTTAAACTAGGATTGTTATCACACTAATATAAAAATCATGGTGGGGGTACCCTTAGGTGCCAACAGAGACCTAAGGTCAGCTGTGTGTTGGTGAAGATGCTGTTTCATAATTAATATGCTGTTCTCAAAACTTTAAGAACAGGAATAACTTGGGACTGTCTTGTTCTTGATAGATTTGTCACTGTTATCTGGCTCTGAACACCATTGGGTTTGGTAAAAATTGAATTGTGATGAAATGTTTATTGCAATCAAACACTGGCTCCTAAATAATATGTTTCAATAATACTGTCTCTAGAACACCTGTGTTTTCTCCTGTTTCTTCACATACTTACTGTTTGTTAGTGTTTGACAATCACACAATCAGTATAGAACTAAATCAAAATCATTCATTCCTTACTAGAGACACTGATCTCCTACCATAAGTTCCATATAGTTTCTTGCCTAACTTCTGGCTTGGTCTGTCCCGCCCCAATGGGCAATAGATACCCAGGGTAATGTGTGACTTTGCACTAATGTAGTTGGTTTTAGCTGCTTGATCTCTGCTGGCAAATTTTCCACTCTCTTTTCTTCTGATATGTGACACCCATTCTTTCCCGGTGGAGTGGCTGATCGAGAGGTGATGGTGGGTATGGTTACTTTAACTGAAGGGATGGGTTTCTTCCCTACCCATCAGAGTCAAGGGGTTGTTATAGAGTAGGTAGAGAGCTCTTCTGTGGCACTTAGAAACAGTATGCTGGTAGGAGAAAGTGTGTGAGCTTTATAAAGAAACACACATGGGTTTGAATCCTAGGTGTGTGAACCTAGTCGATTTACTTACCTAGATTCTCACTTTAGTTTTCGTATTTATAAAAAGTGATAAGATTTCTGCAACAGGGAGGTGGTAGAGATTACACGAGGTTATGTGTGTGTGTGTGTGTTGCATACTGCCCAAGATAGGAGTGCTCAACACTTGGAAAATTAATTTCCTCCCTTCTTGCTTTGTTTTATCCTGTCTCTATTTTTCCCTCTTTCCTCAAAAAGTAAACAGAAAAAAAGGAAAAGAAAATGTAGGGAAATAGAGACGATTTGCTAAGAACCAGATTTATTTCTCAATAAATCTTCTATTATCACTTAGTCCCTTCCCACTTTTGGTTCCTCCAATATTTGGTGCTTTGTACCATTTTATTCTTGTCTCCTTCTCTGCACCCCACTCCACCATCTGTCACTTCTTTGTAGTAACTCACTTGTTCAACAATCACAGAGAAAGAATCACACTTAAATAATTGAATTTGAGTACTAAATAGTAGCTCATATAGACTGGTACTTTGCTGTCTTCAGTTTTTTTTTTTTTTTTTTTTCTAGTGCCTGGAACAATGCTTAGTATATTGAATGAATGAGTGAGTGAATGAATGAATGAATGAGTAAATCCCCGAGCTAATAGAGTCTGGTTCCAGTGCTAGTTCTTCCATGAATTCAGC
Organism: Panthera leo; assembly: GCF_018350215.1. NCBI lineage: Eukaryota > Metazoa > Chordata > Mammalia > Carnivora > Felidae > Panthera > Panthera leo. Next base: position 49,316,523 of record NC_056685.1, read on the forward strand.
CCATAATCCTGGTCATTTTTGCCACACCTCTGCATGAGCCTAGAAGAAGAATTAAAAAGGAGGAAGAAGGAGGCATAAGGCAAAGGTCATTATTATTACTATTGCTCACACTTCTGAGCATTTACTCATCCTCACAACAATTTTGCGGCACAATTGCTATTCTTACTGTTTTCACTTTACAATGAAAAAAATGGGCTTAACAAAGTTAAATAGCTTGCTGAAGTTTCTACAGCCAAGTAGTGGAAGTGGATTCAACCGGGCTGACTAAAAAAATTACCTTTCAAACTACTTTATGAAAAGACAAAGGTCAGATCTTACAGTGGGAAAAGATGTAGGAAGTGCAGTGTTTGTGAGAACTAGAAGATGAGCACCACTTATGTGTTTGGAGGCAACGAATGGAGGGGAAAGAGGCTTTGCCTTCACCTTCGGTTTTCATCGATGACTCTATTTTGCTCCAAAACTGAGGATATTCCCCTTGGATCCTTCTGCAAGACTCTTTGATATTCTAATTTGGCTTTCAATCCAAGAATGAGATAGGTATTTATATTGTGGAGGATCAATTCAACAACTTATATACTTTGGAAGGTAAGAAATATAAAAATTCAGGGAGCCATTAAAACTTTTGATTTTGTCATTAATTCTGCCTTGCATGAAATTTAAGTGCCTCTCTTTTATACTGAACCATAAGCTCCGTGAGAGCAGGAACATAATGGCACTAAACATTTATTGACTTACTGACTTTGTGTCCTTCTAGTTTACTATCGCATGTAGTACCTATCGCATGACTGGTGTTCCAACAGAGATTTATTCAATGAATGAAAGAATGATATAGGCAAGGGAGAAGTGACAGTGATGAGATAAAATATGACTAAATAGATAAGTGAATAGAGGGAAGTGAGAAAAATAAAGATCTCTGTAGTTTCCACAACATGGCAGGTACTGTGCTCAGCCCTTTACCAAAATTCATATGCCTAAAGCCCACAAGATGTTGGTTTTCTTGATTTTATTTTACAAATATAAGAACAGAGGCTCAGAGAAGTTAGACAATTTGCTCAAAACTCCACAGTCATCCGAAAATATGTCAGTGAGAGAGAGAGGTGGGCTGGCAATGGATGGATGGTAGATGATACATAATAAGCCACTGACTGGTCTCAGGTGACTGACTAAATGATTTTGCAGTTTGTTATTGACCTTGAAATGGTCACTGCTGATTGAAAGGCCTGAATGGAATCCAAATCTTAAGCATCATTAGATTTCTAGCTATTTGTTTAATGATATTTGCTTTTAATGATAATGACTCATTCATTCTTATTATCAATATGGTTATTTCTAATTCTAAAGTGGTGCTATATAGTGGATAAAACATATCTTCTTTCAGAACATGTTTTAGAATCGAGTAAAGCACTATTTTATTATAAGGATCAATGGCAAAAGTGAAGTCTAAATTGAAATTTCTTGCTCTGAATAATCTGTTAAATTTCTCTAATATGCTAATTTGTCCAGTCATGGCATACAGGATTCCCGTTGGCTCAGTGATAGTTCCCAGATCAATATTTCATGGACTCAGAAATTGCTCATCTTACCACTAACTTACCTTTGTGAAACACTCCAGAATCCCAGGACGTTCAACAACGTTAATGATGCCAAAAAGAAGAAGAAGCTTTCTAAATTGCCTTTGTTTAATGTGTTTGGAAACCAATTGCCTGTTTGGAACAAAAGTAATTGTTATTCAACTGCAGAGTTGTAAGTTTCTGTGAATATTTTATCATTCCACTATTCATAGAGATTTATTCGCTTCAATAATATCTACAAAGCAAAAAAGCTCATCTGAAACTCATTGTCGAGACTCGTTTAATTCTGTAATTAATGGTAAAATAACAAGCAAAGTACCACAAATATTTTGAAGGTCAAAAAAACCTTAATTTGTATAACGCAATATAGGTTCAGAAGAACTGAGCTATAAAAGTAACCCTGATTATGCTAACTTAACTGGAACCGTGTACATATCTTATTCATCCTTATATATCTAGTACCTAGAGTGCCTGACACATAGGAATTATTCAGTAAATATACATTGAATAAAGGTAAAATATTTACCACAGTCAGTTCTAGCTGTAAGGTTAGTGACATAATAGACGTAGATGCCAGATGTTACATTATTTTGACATCTTAGATAAATCTAATATTACATTATTATAGTATCACAGAACCTATTTATCAAACTACTTGAAATCTCTAGTCGACATGAAAGTACTTTTTGACCTGATAACTAATTCCTTCAAATTAATACTTCTAAATAAGATATCCCCCTCTTTCTTATGATGTCAAACTTCTATACACAAAACTATTACATCAGTATATATGAAACTATTTAGGATTCAAGGCAATTGCTCTTACTTTGCTCCTAAGTTTTAACTTTTCTTTGGATCTTTGCTATAATTCTCTCTCTCTTTCTGTACCCAAATCCATATCTATATCTATATGTATTATCTCTATTTCTACACACACTCAATTTTCCTTCAGTGGGTTTTGATACATTATTATTTAATACATTATACGAAATAATGTATTATATATGCAGCACTTATTTTTTGCAGTACTTTTAAAACAAGAATAGGATATTAGTATTAACAAATATGTCATAGATACATAGTATTACAGAATATTAAAAAGATTGTTCAAAAGGCAAAACCTATCACCATGGACAAAACTTAAATTCAGTGGGAGTTCTGAATGGGCAGAGTCTTCCCCCAAAAAGTTATACATTATGAGAACAGGAATTTGAGCAGTCAGATGCCAAGGTTTGGACATTTTCTTGCTTTTTTATAGAAGTTCCTACAGTGGGTTGTAAAGAGAGGTGTGGGACGAGAGCAATCAGTCCATGTGCCTATACACTCGATCTTCAGTAACATCTTTGGCACATGGGTTGTGAGTTGCTTCCTGAGCTAGAAAATGGTTCTTGGCCTCTCCCTTGACAGTGCATACTTTTAAATGAGATTTGAATTAAATGTTCTGTTCAGGGTTGATAGTCAGCAAGTACATAAGTATGACAGCTGTGATTAATTGTGCCACTTCCCATTTAAAGCCGTTTCTCTTCTGTCATTTAACAATGACTATTATTACGGACCAACCATGAAAATTAGCTCGTGTCTTGGACCTATAATTGAAATCTGGTATTGAGTTTAAAGCTGTTTGGCAAGTTCTACTTCCCCATTTTATTAATTTGTGTTCCATTACAATAGAAATGCATGGTGTTATTGCTATATTGACATAATGCCTTCATCTGATAGGAGTAATTTCACATAACGTTTCCGTCTGTGTCTGTCTATTGGGTATTGTGTAGCCCTCTTGTGTGTGTGTGTGTGTGTGTGTGTGTGTGTGTGTGTGTAGAAACCAAGCATTTGATTGTACTTGAACGGGGGTAGTTGGGGTGGAAGTCAAGGTAAGGTGAGATAACATCACACATATTTTCAGGAAGAACTAAACCACCCTGCTAACCTTATTCAAACAGTCCTATTTCCTTATTTCTCCTGAATTAATATCCCAATCATATTTCTGTCCTTTTCATTTCACATCAGCACTTTGCATGTGATGCGTTTAGACCATTTTATCACTGTGTTTCTCTGGCTAGAATGAGAGGAGTTTGTACAGAGTATGCGAAGCCTCAGAATTAACATGACATTAATTCTGCTTGGAGCATGAATTTTGGTCCATAATAAGTAATTGAAAAGGCTATCTTTATATTATAACAAAGTCAGATGAGGGAGAAGAATATAAATTTTGTAAGATCTTTAAAGGTAAAACATAATATTTCTAAAAAATTATGCAATTACAGCAAATAGCAGCCTATCAGGATAGGCTCCAGCCTATCAGGATAGCACCAGCTCCCCCTGCATGTGCCATTGTATCTGTCACTGGGGATACTGTGGTGGGCACAAATGAGAAGCACCGTGACTGGGAATTATGGGCATGTGGGGTGACAAGAGGATGTCATGCTAGAAAGGTTAGGGAAAGCAGCGGGAATTTATGAGTAACACAAAATACTTTGTGAGTGGAGTTATTTAAAAAAATAAAATGAATGATTGCCATATCACCAATTCAAACTCCTGATAACATTTCTGTAGTCCTTCTTGAACATCATTTTTAGTGTTCAACTTCCTTCCTAATGCTGATCTTCATGCTAGCCCCATATTTTTGCCTTACTTAGCTATAATTTTACATTCCCTGTGTAGCTAATCTATATGGTGAGCTCCATGGTAAGGGGAACAATCACCTGAATTGATAGCATAGGACACACACTAGCATCAAGTTGGACAGAGGGATACTTCATGAAACCTAAAATTTGTTTTATTTATATAGAGATTATAAGTCTATGTAAAGAGATAGCTTTGGGTGTGAGTTTCACCCAAAGCTATCTCTTTACATAGACTGATAGAGAATGGGCTTGGAGGTGGAGAGATTTTGAAGTCAAATATTGTCTCTGTTATTTAATAGTTTTGTTTTTGGGCATTTGTTTAATTGAACCACTTCAGCCTCGGTTTCTCCTCTCTAAAATGACAGCAACACCTTTCTCACTGAGCTGTTATGAGAAGTTAGGATGTCAAGGGTTGGACACAGAGGAGGCGCTCCATAAAATTTAGATTATCACTCCCACCCACACACACTTTAGAAGTAGCTCATACAAAATCATGTAGCCTGAACTTGATCTCGGGCCCATTTCCTGTCAGATATTTCTTCATGTTCTGTGTGCCACTTTTTTTTTTTTTATCATTATCCCAGGACTGGTTGTAAAATGTTCCATTTAACATTGTCAGTTGACTCAGCTCTTAGGTACTATAACTTTATTTTAGTAGCTTATAAACTTTTATTGTCGTAATTCACATTTGTGCCATTTTTCACCTGACATTTCTAGTAGCTGATTGAAATCTGGGGCATCCTTGCCAAAGGAGACAAAGAGAAGACTTTAGGTCTAAAATGGAACAAACTAAACTTCTCCAGATCTTAGCTTGGGAAGGTAAGGAAGTTTAACAACATGAGAAAAGAATGTGCTACATAAACAGTGGTAAGTGCCATATGTCAATGCTCACAGTGAACCCAAGTTAAGTACTTTAGTAGAATAACCAGCTAGTTAGTAATGAATATTAGACCACTCGGTAATAGAACATTCACGAAATATTTAGCATTGCTCAGAAGTTCTCCACATATTTCTTGTTCAGTTAGATTTATTCGTTCATTTGAAAATTATTTGTTAAGAAATTTTCATGTATCAAAAAATGGGCATTTCAAGTTGCTTAAGAAAACGAGCTCATAGATTTGTAGAAGAGACATGCAAACAGGTAATTACTCTGGAGTATTAGACCTTATAGACACTAAGTAAAATGTTTCTATTTATTTTAAATTATCATGGCCATTTTAGAGACAAAAGGACTATAGAATTTTACAGATTTTACAGATTAAAGAGTGAAGGTGCAGAGAGGTATGTTGAGGCATTGCTCAGTAGAATCCTCATCTTACAAACTGCACTACTAAAGCCCCAATGATGCTAATAGAATTATGTTACTATAAACAGCACAAAGTCACTAATATGAAAGAAGAAAATGCTTTATTCTTGTCCCATATTATGCCTTGTATTGTAAAGCCCCAAATTTCATATGCTGTCTTTATGTCTTTGAGCCTCACAGGGCCCCAAAGTCCTAACCACATAGTTCTTTGCCCTTTCAGACACACTCCTCACCCCAGGGGAAGGCCTCCCTCACCTGGTTAGTTCCCCTATTAGTCAGCCCAGCTGCCTGCTACTGGTATTCACCCTAAAGCTCTCACCTCCTTCTCAGACCTCAACATCAAGCAAACAGGAAGTCACATCCTCCTGTGGGATCCAGGAGTCACTCCCTGTTTTGTTACTACCAGGCTTGCCCTCCACAGACCTTTGTTGCTCTATTCTCAAGTTAGCCCCCATATGGCCCTGTGTGACACATTCTCCTCCCCTGACCTGTGAGCGTGTCTGACTAATAAGCTGCTGTCAGCCCATCTCTCCAGTGTCAGGTGTCATATTTTCAGCCACCTTATCCTATTTAGGTTGAGGACCCCTCCCACACTGACCAGGTGAATAGGAGGTGATGAGAACATGCCCCTACACAGAAATCAAGGTCAGTTCTACACAGAATTCTAGTAGCTTCTGTGGCTCTGATGCATGATTACTGTTTTGGGGAGAAGAAGGAGCAGTTCCATATTCCATTCTAATCAGTACTCAGTACCAAGTAGCTCTGCTTCTAAACTACATCAGGCGGTATGACTCCTTTAAAACAAGAAGACAGGAAGTAGTGGGTGCATGGCAGTCAAGGCACATTGCTTTCAGGTAGCGTAGCTCCCAAAGAAAAGCATTATAGGTGAATGTGGGCTCTAGGGAGCACTCAATAGTCATGTATGCTTGAGACCAGTTTACAATCACATTATTTGATCAGATTGTTGGACAATCAGAAAATGGTGTCAAATTCTCACTCCAGCCCAGCAGTTTGCTTATCACGATTACTTGGGTTTTAATGGGGGCACTTTCACAGAAAACTTCATTAAACATATGGAAAGTGACATAGGCTAAGGGAATCCATATACGTTCTTAGTTGGTAAATACTGCCTATCAGTAAATTTCTCCTATTGAGGATGACTAAATACAAAAAAGGTCAAAATGAAGAAGGAAAAGGGACTGTATACATATTACAACTTTTGCTTATGAAAAAACACCCCTAACACACAACGACAAAAGTTAAAATAACAATAATGATAATAATAATAATAATAATAATAATATAGGAAATCATAAGGAAGAGACAAAAATAAAAAAAAATAGTAATTTCAGGCAAAGTTGAATTCAAAGGAAAAATAGTGTCAAAGAGACACTGAGGATTTTTTTCTATTTATAAAAAGCAGAGTCCAAATTGAAGATAGGTCAATGAACATCCTTTAAGTAATGAAAAATATAACAAGTCTGTTGGAAACTTGGATAAAAACAGGTAGATCAATTTTTGTGAATGACTGTCACATTTTGCTCAAGTTTTGATAGAAAAAGCAACAAAGAAAATGATGTAGAGGATTAGAATAATGTGACTGATAAGAGTTTAATAAAGATTATACTATTGTTTAGTAAAAAAAATACTCTCTTATAGAAGTTTAAATAACATCAATAGCAAACCAAATCTCCTAGAAATTAAGATACTGCCCCTACATAATCATTTGGTCAAAGAGAAAAATGAAACCCACAACCACAAAGTATTTGAAAATGAAGTGATGAGGAAATTGCATTTATAAATTTAGGGATACAGATTTAAATTCTATTCAGAGGTACATTTAAAGGCACATATTTTTTCAGTTTGAAGGAATGCAAATAAATGAACTAAACATTCAGCACAAAAGAACCCTAGAAAATAAATAAGAATTATAAGGAAAGTCAAAGAAAAAAATAAAGATGACAGCAGAAAATCAATATATTAAAGAATATTAGATTTAATAATTCTAAGACCTGGTTCATTTCAAGAAAAGGTAACAACAACAGAAACCCTGACAAATCCAAAGAGAATAGATAACAAAAGAGTCAGGGGCCATAATAATATTTATTTATAAGTGTGCTATATTAGTTTCAAAAATCTTATGGAAGAAGGAAGGTGTGGTGTATACGTGTGTGTGTATCTCATTATGTATATTATGGAATATTACTCAGCCATATAAAAAGAATGAGGAGCACTTGGGTGTCTCAGTGGGTTAAGCGTCCAACTTCGGCTCAGGTCATGATCTCACAGTTTGTGAATTTAAGCCTCTGTGCTGACAGTGCGGAGCCTGGAGCCTGCTTTGAGTTCTGTGTCTTCCTCTCCCTCTGTTCCTCTCCCACTCACACTTGGTTTCTCTCTCTCTCTCAAAAATAAATAAACATTTTTTAAAAAATGAAATCTTGCCATCTGCCACAGTACAGGTCCATCTAGGGGGTCTAATGCTAAGTGAAATAAGTCAGCCAAAGAAAGACAAATAATATGATTTTAATCATATGTGGAATTTAAGAAACAAAACAAAGGAATAAGGAAAAAGAGAGACAAACTGAAAAACAGACTCCTAACTATAGAGAACAAATAGATGGTTCCCAGAAGGGAGGTCGGAGGGGGATTGGTGAAACAGGTGAAGGGGATTAAGACTACACTTGTCCTAATGAGCACTGAATAATGTATAGAATTGTTGAATCACTATATTGTACACCTAAAACTAATATAACACTGTATGTTAATATAATTGAATAAAAAAATAAAACTAAAAAAGTATATTATGGAAATGGGATGATTATCTAGGAAAACCTTAATTATCTAAATTGAACCAAGAAAAAAGGAAAATCTTACTGGCAAGAAACAATGGGGGAAAAGTTACCAGGAAGTATCTTCAAAAGAGATAATGCATCCTGAATGTACCTTTTAATTTTCATGGAAGAGATGACTCTTTCCCCTGGATCTTTCTAGAAAGCAAAGAACCATCAAATATTGCTACTGCCAGCTGTTGTCTATCTCATGTATGTGAAGATGATTTAACATTGAAAAATCTATTAATTAAATATACTATAATATCAGGAATAGTAAGAAAATCAAGAGGTGATCTCAAGAGCTACTTAAGAAGCATTCGATAAAATTTTCTCTGATTTGTTTAGATCTTAGAAAACAAGAAATAGAAATTTTCTTATGATAAAGAATATCCTTTAACATTATAGACCTACAAATATGTTTAAAAAAATAGAGATTCAAATTAAGATTATGAACAGGGTAAAATGTGACTGCCTTCTGGTATTAACACTGTTCTGAAGTTCTTTGTCCTGATAAAGGTATAAAGCATCAGAGTTAATATTGGAAATAAGGATTTTTAAAAATTATATTTAAGATTAGATAATTTTTCTGTAGACTGAAAAAGATAAATACTCTCATAAATTTACTAAGAAAGTTTAAGAAGTTGGATGTAAGATATAGACATAAATATTAATACTCCCCCTATATGACACATAATTATTATCTCAGTGAATTTGGAAGGAGGGAAAGAAGTCAGTTCATAACAGCAAAATGAGAAAGAGCATAAAATGCCTACAATAAGTCCAACAGAAATGTTCAAGACATGGATGAAGAAAAGAAAATCTAACTGAACTGAATTTTTTAACATTGAATAAATAAAAAAGTTATGTTATCTACTTAGAGGGAACACTAAATATTATAAAAGCTTTTATTTATTTATTTATTTATTTATTTATTTAATTTTTAAAAATATTTTATTTCTTTTTGAGAGAGACAGAGACAGAGACAGAGTGTGAGCAGGGGAGGAACAGAGAGAGAGGGAGACACAGAATCTGAAGCAGGCTCCAGGCTCTGAGCTGTTAGCACAGAGCCGGACATGGGGACCATGAGATCATGACCTGAGCCGAAGTCAGAGGCTTAACCAACTGAGCCACTCAGGCACCCCGAAAAGCTTTATTGTTTTAATTAACAAGTAGTACTTATTTCATTAACATAAACACGAGATTTGGGGAAAATTGATAAAATGATTCTAAAATTCACCTGGAAATGTACACTATAGGAAATAAGAGCTTTACAAATGAAGAGTAAACTATAAAGAGAAGTATGATTAGCAATAGTTGATACATATCATAAAGTCATAATAATTAAACAGAGGGTGATACTAAGCTAAAATCAAGTGGCAGCTGACAGGAACAAAATAGACAGTTCTAAAATAGCCCTACAATAGCCTAAGAACTAAGAATATATTAAAGTATATATTACTAACTGATTAGTTTCATTCCACTTATCCTATGGCTATGGGGTATTTATGGTTTAAGTAACTTTTCACAACAAATATCAAGTTATGCTGTGAAATTTGGTTATTTGAAGGAAATATGTATTTACCTAACATAAAAAAAGTCCACATGGATAAAAATATGATTTTCAAAGTATTAAACTGCTAAAATTTCCATAACGATAGATAAATGCAATGATATTGCATGTTCACAATGCATGAACATGTTATTCATGTTCACAATGAAAAAGGTTAATAGGTTTGATTACCTATATCAGCAAAACTTGTGCAAACCAAACTCATCTATGAAACTAAAATGTTGAGTTAAAATAGGAAAATATTAGCAATATATTTGACTAAGTGATAATATCCTTAAAGTTTAAAAAACATATAAATCAATAGGAAAAAATGACAAATAGACCAAAAGAAAAATGGGCAAAGAATATGATCAAGCATGTCATGAGTGAGTAAAGATAAAAGTGTTCATACATTAAAAATTTCAATTTTCCATTCTGAAAAATACAAATTAAAGTAATAATGGAATATAATTTTTGCCAATCATATTCACAAAGATCAAAATACTATTATGCTCAGGGTTGCAATTAACATCTTGAGACGAGTATTATTCTATCACAATGGTGGTATAATTGATGCAGCCTTTTAGAAAACAATAGTCTTTAAAATATTTATCCTTATTGAATGAGTAATTCCATTCCCAGGATTCTGGAAAAAAAAAAAGAGTCTTTTTGATTGTTTGTTTTAGAAATTCAAATGACATGGAAAGATGCTCATGATATTTTCAAAGGAAAAAAAAGTGGGACTTGATATAATTTTTTATTGAGCATTCCTCGGGAGTTATTCAGACTACAATTTTGTTTAAAATATCTCTGTATATAATTTTTTTAAGTTTATTTTTGAGAGAGAAAGAGAGAGAGAGAGAGCAAGCAGAGGATGGGCAGCGAGAAGGGGACAGAGGATCTGAAGCAGGCTCTTGGTGGACAACAGTGAGCCTGATGCGGGGCTTAAACCCATGAACTGCAAGATCATGACCTGAGCTGAAGTAGGACGCTTGACAGATTGAGCCACCCAGGTGTCCCTCTCTATATAAATGTAATACCCCCTCCCCACATGCACACAAATAAAAAAAAAATTGGAAAAAAATTTACCCCAATAATAATTGCCATCATCTTTTTGGCCTTTTCCCCTCCTCCTTTACAGTTTGGATTTATCTGGTCATACATTACCTTAGCAGCAAAAAATAATATTTTAAAATGATTTCCTCAAGTATACTTCGGGAAAACTCTGACTTCTAAAAGTCATTTCTGGTTTATTATCAAACAACAGAAAAGGGTGGTTTTCTCTCACAACCTACTCTTCTTCAGCAATTGAAGTATTGAATAGCAGCCTGGATGTTGTAACTTGGAAGTTATGTGCTATTTATAAAACTGTCCTAAGATATCATTTTGGAAATCATAGTATCCCAAGTAACAATAACCAGTCTATTCTGAAACCTAAGATTCACTCACTTCAGTGATATGTCACTATATTCCCTACTGAAATCCTAGATTTACCAACTATCTCAAATATACATGGCATTATTTTAAGGGCTACGGCATGTTGCTTTTGATGAGAGGCAGATTTCTGCTATGTCTTTTTGGAGAAAGATTCAATATTTCCCCTTTTTACTAACTACTGTTTTATTTTGAATGTAGTGGACCTTTGAAAATATTAGATGGTGCCTTTTGGAATCTCTTCAAATTAGAGTTGAGCACAGTAAGCAATTATTTTCCCTGAGACTTTGGCAATATATTTTTAAAGTTATTTTTTGTAACACTGGTGATGTGGTAAACCTCCAAAATTGTTGAGACAAAACTGAAATGGCTTTTATACCTAACTTTATCTTAGGCACATCTATCACTTCACTATGTGCGAAGAAGTATGTAATTAAAGACATGTAACAGTCATTCTCCAGGGTGGATGTAGTTCTGTGCCACGGGAAATAAACCCTGTGCAGCAAAAAGAGCTTGGGAATCAGGAATCCACCACTGTTGTAAGATTTGGACAACTTATATAACTTTCCGAGTTCATTTTCCTTTTACATGTGATGGGGCTACAAATATCCACCCCCAAAGAATTGTTGTGAAGATTTAATGAAATAATATCTTTGTGAAATACATATAGCAAGGTCTGCATATAACTGACACTTAATAAATGTTAATTTCTTTCCTTCCTCTATTCAGTAACCTGATTTAAATGCTTCATTTGAGATTCATAGCTCTCCTACCTGAGTTAATTTTTAAAACACATTAATTTTCATGATACCTGAAGGAAATAATATCTAACAACTATATTCTACTCTGGCTTTTCTACCACCTTTTCCTATTTGTCGAATAAGTACTCAAACTATTATTAGCCTCAATTTACAGACGAGGAAACAGAGGCATGGAGAGGCTAAAGTGTCTGCCTGAAGTCATGTAAAGGAGACAGAATAATTATTTGTTGATCGAATGGGTGAACTGAGGTTGGGCCCCAAATCTGCACATACTCAATTCCTGGCTCTCCTAACAATGTCTGCATGGAGACTTTAATTGGCATTTGTTCTTCCTGGGAATTGTGAATAAAAATGAAGTTAGGTTGCTGTTTCCAGGAAGGGATGCCGTGTCTTTCAAAATTGTAGAGAAAGCACTATGTGCATTGTTCACCTGATCTGCAAAAAGAATGAGCATGGGATGATATTTGGGAAAACAGGCTTTCTTATAAGGGTGAGTTCATTCTCTTGAAGAGCACTGGGAGGTAAAAACCCATCAAGATAGTGTGTTCTCATGATGATTTCAATGAATTATCATGGAAATGAGTTTTAGAAGAGAGGTAATGCTTTGTGATAATAGCCCGATAATGCCATTAGCTATGAACTGTAATTGTAATAGCATTAGTCAAATGAATATATCTGATATTAATTTGAGTGTCAAATATTTCTATAAGATTCTTCTTGTTAATTAAACATCAGCCGTGGTATTATTAATTCACTATCTAGCCAGTGCTCGCACATAGTAGGAACCCAATACGTATTTGTGAACTGAATTTATAAGTCAACCTCGAAGTGGAACTGTTTAAAATAGCAAAATACTGAATTTAAATAATATCATGGATATAGCAGGAACTGATTTTTCCCAATATCTGCTTTTTTGTACAGTCTGTTCTCTATTGTAACTTCAGTTAGCTAATGATGTAGACTTGTTTATTTCAGAATTTGAAAAGATATGCACCCCCCTCTTGCATATTTGGAGGGAAACCACATGTGAGGTTTACTTCAAATTGCTTTAATTCAAGAGTACGGTTTGTGCCTTTCTTCCTCTCTTGTGGTTTTCAGACCATTTTAAAATCTACCAGACAGCTTCATAACTGCATTGGATACCTGACTATCACTGGACAAAATCATGCTTTAGGTAGTTTGGTATTGCTCTTTCTAATGACCGGTATCAACTGGGCCTTCAACACTGATGGCAATCCTAATTTTCTTCTTCTAAATCATCTCTCTCTCCTGTGACAACACGTTCTTAGCTCCCTGCTCTTCCTATTCCTCATTTTCATCCTAATCCCCCTTTGCTCTCATGAATGGTTTGCTGCGTATGTCATAAAGAAAACTGAGAGCCTTGAACAGTAGGAGTCAGCATCTTGCCAATACCAGGACCACACCTCCCCATTCTCTCTTCTGTTTTAGTGCAGGAAAGAAGCATCCACCCTCCAGTAAGAAGTCAATCTCTCTTCTTTCTCTTGTATTTTTAGCTTCTCCATCTACACCAGATGTTCTTATCGGTTAAATATGGCCAAGTATCTCTGGAAATAAAAAAGTATCTTGAACTCACACCTAACGTCCCAGATAAAATACAGGACCCATCATTAAATTTGAATCTCAGAACAACAACGAGTTATTTTCTAGGATCAGCTCTGTCATAAATATCGTACAAATAATTTTTTGGTTCAAAGTATGCTCACAGTATTGCATGAGACGTGCTTATACTAAAAGCGAAGTATTCATTGTTTACCTGAAAGTTCAAAAGACTCTGTGCTTTTATTTATTAAATCTGGCAAATCTACCCACATGCCCATCTAGCTACCACTTTATCTCTTAAATCTTCTTTAGTGCCAAGTTCCTCAAAAAGGTTGTTAGAATGTGATACCTTTAATGTTTCACTTACTAGATATTCTTCACCCTATTCCAAACTTGTCTTCATTTCCTTTTTACCACTGAAATGACTCTTGTAAAGTTTTCGGTGATAATGATGTTGCCAAACCTGCAGATACTTTCCATTCTTCATTTTTATTTGATCTTACAGTAGGGTTTTACCCAGTTTGCCATTTCCTGTTTGAAACAATCCTCTCATATATATATATATATATATATATATATATATATATATATGCATATATATATGAGATATATATATATGCATATATATATGCATATTTATTTATCTATGGTTATGGAAATTTTAGTAGTTTAATATTTTGAAAATATTAGAAATATTGAAGATACAGAACTCAGGAAGGGAGTAAAGAATTTAGCTGTTTGATTCCTATCAAGATCATTTTAAGTTAAAAATGTGATCTTTTAAAATTCTCATTTAAATATCTGTGATTATTGAGACCACTGACAGCCGTGTTGCCATGAAACTCTGAGTCGCTCGTGAAACAGGAATTTGTAGTTGCAGTAAACTTGAAAGAAAATATTTATGCATCTGGAAAACTATTTAACTGGATCCCATAAGTCCATGCCTATTTTCTTAAAGATATGTTTCTTCAAATTCATATCAGTGCCTCAGGTCCAGCTTCATCTGGGTTTTGAAATGAGATTTTTAGACCTAGGAAGGGAAAATGGCCTGCTACCTCATAATTTATCTTTAGCCAGGCCATTCTCTACTTGTCTGTCAACTGGTCTAGTGCCAGCGCTCCCACAGCTTACTTGGTGGGCCCACAATTCTCACAGGCAAATCCTGCTCATGGTGTTCAGTCAGAATTAGATTCAGAATCCTCCTTGTACAATGGGGGTATGTATCTCAGATATAACTTGTTCTACATCCTCAACCTTTGGCTCCACAGAGACCTTTGAAGCTGCTCAGAGGCCTTAGAGTTCATAACAATATCAGGGCAGAGTTCAAAATATCTCTTAGACGATGGAAAGAACTATCCATTGTTATTGGCTCAAAAGAGATAGAAAGGGCAGATCTTTGCGTCAGACAAATCTGAAATTCAACTCAGTTCTTAATAAGCTGTGAGACCTTGAGCACAATACTTAACTTTTCTGAGTCTCAATTTCTCCTTCTCTAAAATGGTGTCACTAATAACTTCCAAGATTTCTATGAGAACTAGAGGAAATAGACATAAAGCACCACACTGATAAAAGTGCACAAAAGTAATGGTTTGTATTGTTATTGTACATCTACAATATACAATCAAACGGCTAAATTCCTTACTCCCTTCCTGAATTCTAAGAGGAAGGACTAACAGGGACAAGAAGATGTATTCCTCGACTTCTTGATTCTGCCCAATTATCCTTTTTCCCTTAGACATTTTGCTTTGGATCTTTCAATCATCTTCGCGTCCATAACTAAGATGTCACTTTTCACTGAATTCTATTTTGTTATTTTTTTTTTCAAAAGGTAAGCTTAGACTCATGAGTATGAGAAAATTGATCTGACTGCTAATGGCATATGGTGGAAATAAGCAGTTTGACTGACTTCTTCACCCCCTTATATTAGCATTGCTACTTTTAGATAAACTATTCCTGAAATGATTAGTGTAGGAGGATGGGTTTAGTCTTGTATCTTCTCCTTTAAAGCACTCAGAGTTAGAGATCCCAGAAGGATCAGTTTTCTCACTTGTACTGAAAATGTCACTCTAACAGTTATCTGTCTGCACAGTCAAGTTTTGAGAAATCTTTTGAATTTACCACATTCACACCATTCTCCATCATGGTGCTAAAAATGACTAATGCAGCTTGGAGACTGGGAGACTGTGATAGCTGATCGTCTCTTCCAATCATACACCAACACTCACACACACTCACATGCACACATGCTCAGCTGACATGAATCCTTAAAGGTTTAAAATATCTTATATGCTAAATGGAATGTGGAGGCATGTGGGATGCTTAAACACATAGTTACAGTGTTGGGGTCTTTATGGTCGGCTCTGTCATGAAAATTGGTCTGGCTGTTTGACTAAAAGACTGATCTTGTTTTAACAAAACAGGCCATGACAACGTACGACTTCCTTTATATTTAAAGTAAGCTCTGACATTAAAATTATCATCATCTCTGAGAAAAGTGGAGTGCAGCATTCCCTTTTTTAAATAAAGGGAAAGTCTTAGAGAAGATAATGACCTACCCAATGTCATCCATATAGGATCATTCTTTTTTAGGGGCCTTAATTGGTCACATAAGCCAATTTAGGGTCACAAGACCTAATCCTCTAAATAAACTTCACTTCCTTTCTTGATGAATGCTATTCTGATGGCTAAAGGGAGTGTCACAAACACAGATATATCCTGCTCCCAGAAAAACATATGACAGTCTCCTGTGACATCATTCAGGGAATGATGAAATGCATGGGCTGAATGATAGTAATTAGATGAAGTGGGAGCTGATTACATCCAAAAGAGGAAGATTAGTTGATAACTTGCAGTGAGATCTTTAGGAACTTTCCATAAGGTTCTATTTTTGGTCCTGTCCAATTCAACAATTTTTTCAATTACCTGGAAGAAGTCTAGGAACTTGCTTACTAAATTTGCAGATGACACAAAGCGAGTAGAAGAGTAAAGATTAGTAACTCACTGGGTGACAGAATCAAGTTTTAAAAATGTCTGTTATTTAAGATGGTGAATTAACATTTATAAAGGATAAAGTCCTGAATTTAATTAGAAAAAAAAAATTGGGATACGATGAGTGAAACTGAACTGAGAGCAACTGCTTAAAAAAACAAAACAAAACAAAACAAAACAAAAAACACCTCAGGTTTTAATTGACCATAAGCACAATGCAGCTACTAAAAAAGTCAATGCAATCTCTGTTGGCATTCAAAAAGAGAGAGGGTGAGAGAGTCACCAGGTTGATAAAAGTAACAACTTGAGTATTGTGTTTAATCCTAGAAACTGTAATACTAGACCATAACCATCTTTACTGAGCACATATTGTGTGTATTACGAACTTAACCCTGATAACAACACAATGAGCTATGTATTGTTGTTATTGATATGGAAACTGAGGACACATACCTAGACTGCCTGGATTTGAACATTGTACAGCATTATTTCTCCAAATCTTTATCAGATGTTGGAAGAGTTGATATGTGGATAGAAAATCACCTTTATTCTGTGGAACATAGTTGTCAGCAGATGGGCAGACTCAGGTTACATTTCAAAGCAGAGAATTTTTCTGGGTGTTAGATGACGCTGGTCCGTCTAGTCTGGGGTACAATGTTAGACTAGATGGGCTCTGACATAATATCCAATTGTAAAATTCTAATTTATTGGGATAAGACTTGATGCAAAACAATATTATTATGAGCAACAACAACAAAAACCTTTAAAGAAAAAGTAAATTGAATTAGTGGTAATTTAAATGGTGTTCTCTTGACTATAAGTTTAGAGAGCACCTCACTCACATTTATGTGGTGAAGACGTCCTCACCATTTGTCCTTGGTAAACCTCCTTTCATGGGCACCAAACTCTGATAAATTTATATCAACTTCTATTTATTCATCTTTTGCTATATCTAGAATATTATCAATGATATTCTACATGTAGACCTTATCCAAGGAGGTTGTATTGCAAAATAACAAATGTCTTTAAAAGGCTTTTACACTGGGTGACCCTTAATAGTTGTTTGGTGTATCAAAAGCAATGTTGATGTTGGTGTTAGAATGCTGAGAGGGTCAGATCTCTGTCATACTAGTTATGACCACTGAACCATTTTGCTTTCGTTTTTCTGTTTCAATTATTACATTTCAAAAATAAGGATAATAATATTGCCTTTATAAAATTCTTGCATTAAATACAATAATATACCATTCTATTCATATTCTCAACAGAAATTTAGGTTTTCAGTGAAATAGATTGCAAGAATAATGGTGTGTAATAAAGAGTTTGCCTGGCCTTTGTCAGGCAAAGGCCTGGTTGTTAAACACCAAACCCTTTGAGTTTTCTGAGTAACTGGAATGCCTTTGTTATTCATGGTGGTTCCCCAGGAGCCCCACCTGAGAGCTTATGCTAATGAGCTGACACCTAAGGGGCCTGGCCAGCCAGGAAGACCCAGCACTGATTAGATGGTTGGGGCTTTGAGCCAAGTGAAAGCCCAACCTCTGGAGGGAAGAGAGGCGGGAGACTGTGTTTAATCATATGGCCAATGGTTCAATCAATCTTGCCTACATAAATAATAAAACTTCAATGAAAATTCTGCATACTGAAGTTTAAGTAAGCTTCCCTGGTTGGCTATATTCTGTATATTGTCACACTGGTGAGCCAGTTGGCCACTGCATCACTGAGGATGAAGGTGCTTTCACTTTTGGAACCCTCGTAGACCCTGTCCTGATTTGTATTTTTTTTTTTTCTATAATAAAGCTGTAATCATAAGTGTTGTGCTTTCCTGAGTTCTGTGAGTCTCTCTAGCAAACTGTCAAACTGGAGGGGATCTTGGGGACCTCGACATTTATTATAGCCAGCTTATCAGAAGCAATGGCAGTCCTGGGGACCTCTGAACTTGTGGCTGATGACTGAGGTTAGCACAGTCTTGTGAAGTTTGGCCTAACTGGGTAAGTTCCTCAAACATGCATATGAAAAATGTAGATTTATGTAAAAGATAAACTGATAATAATATTTGACTTTGTAATTCTTCTAGAATATGTCAAATGTGGTTTGATTATAGACCTTTTTTTAGACCTTTATTTGTTTATTTTGAGAGAGAGAGAGAAAGAGCTCAAGGAGGGGAGGGGCAGAGGGAGAGGAAGAGAGAGAAAGAATCCCAAGCAGGCTCTGTGTTGTCAGCACAGAACCCATGGTGGGGCTTGAACTCACAAACTGAGATCGTGACCTGAGAGCCAAAATCAAGAGCTGGACGCTCCACTGACTGCGCCACCCAGGTGCCCCTGATTATAGACATTTTTTAAGCAAATTTTCAGAGACATCTTCAGTGAGTAATGCTGAAGAAAATAAATATATGCTGAACACATGTGTATGTAAAGATATAGGTAAGACTTTCTCAGGTTATCCTCTAAAACTCTAATACCAGTGCTTTGTTCTGTGTTTATATGTATAAAGAACCTAACCATCAGAGAGGTTAACAGCTTGCTGCCGTGTACACGTGTTATTATGACTGGCTGGATTTTTGTCCTTTGAGAAATGGAACCAAATCTTAAATAATTCCATATAGCACAGAACCTAACACACAGTAAGCATTCAATACACACTTGTTGAACTTTCTCAGTTAACTAAGAAAAAGGCAGGGTTTGATCTTATTAAGAACCAATCAAGGGTTGTACATTTGCTTCCTAGAACTCTACTATACCTATCATCAAATTTATCACTCTTCATTTTATTGCTTCGCTATACCCGTGGAAACACTGAGAATGTGGAAGTGTATATTTCTTTGCCATGGTGTCCCCAGTGTTCAATATGATGTCTAGAACAGAGTGGGTCACCTATAAATATTTTTGAATGAAAATAGTGTTAAAAGGAGTTTTTCACTCATAGAAATTAATTTTTCCCTAGTTTGAAAGCAAGTAAATTAAATTTGTTTGTTGCAAGAGAACACAAGCCAATGCTTTCTTTTAAGTGCACAACTGTATTTTTCAAAGTAGAGAAGAATAAGCTTGTAAGATTTTCATAAAATAAGCAAAATTAATTTCAAAAAAATGTGAAGCCGTATTAACATCTTAGAACAAATAAAGGAAAAAGTCTGTGGATTTAAAATACAGCCAAAGGTATTTCACCATGATATCTAATTACTGTTGTCATCCTGTTGATTTTTCTACCAGCACATATGAGTTGTACTTTTTTGTTGCACGTGAATTTTTCAGATGGGTTGTTTTTCCTAATCAATTTGTATGGGAAAAATTTTCCAAGACCATTTGCTATTCAATTTACAATTTCTCTTTGGTTGCGTAGACATGATTTCTGGGCAATCACAAGGAAAAAAGATCATCCAGATACCCCCCTCCTCCTACATTTACATAGGACTCACCTTTTCTGAGGATTATGTATGCCAGCTGTGAGACATTATTGAATATGCCCTCATTGAAAGATCTAATAAGAATATAATGACCGATTTGTTTTAAAATACGCTAAAGAAAGACAGCAGAAAGGGTCTCATGAGAAGTGACATTCTGTAATTACCTCCTCCTATCAAAAGAAAAACAATTCCCAGAAATTAATGAATACAGCAAGAGTCTATTTCCTATCTTAATTCTATCTTAATTGCAAAAGTGGATCAATTAAAAAAAGACTACCCTGGCAAAGCCCTTCTCTTAAGGTTTTGTCTCCCAATTCTCTAGTCATCAAATCAATATATATACATATATATATATATAAGCATACCGTGAATCTATTTTTACCTTCTGAGATGAGATATACCAACTCCACCAGCAGTGCCCCCATGAAACAACCAAAACCATTGAACAGTGTCAAAAGATTCATACAGGTTCCTCTGATGGTACTTGGAACAAATCTGTGTATTACAGAGACTGAGAGGAAAAGAGGTCAAAATTTAGAACATTCACTATAAAATACTTTCATAGATACTATTCAAATTCGTGTTGATCATACCTCAGAAAAAGTTTACCAATAAAGACAAAATTTGAGTTAGACTTTGTTAAAGTTACTATAGTAAGACACTGTGATGTTAGAATTTATGTATGTCTAAAAGGAATAAAATATGGCAAAATATACTCTTGTGCAGGTACATGGAAAATTTGATTACTTGGTGGTTTGAGTGTCCCAATATATTCACCCAAATTTTACTCCTTTTTGAATATTTCTTACTAATTTTAGATTGAGGTGAGGATTATACTAGGTAATATGACAATGTAATAATGAGGTCTACCACTCTGTGAGTGTATATACATCATTAGTTTCTGTGTAGAAAACTTGAATTTATCATATAAAATTAGCATGGAGATTAAGAGGATGGGTTCTGGAGTTAAGCAAGATTATGCTAAAATCCTAGGTCAACTATTTACTACTTCTGTGATTTTAAGTATGTTACTCAAACTTTCCAAGCCTCAGTGTTCTTCTCTATAAAATGGGAATAATATTATCACCCACTTGCAGAGGTCCTGTGGCTCTTACTTGCTGTACTGTATGTATAATACTATATTAGTAGGAATGGAATCAGATTGGCTATTTTTTAACAGTATTAATCTTACCAAGTCAAATGTCCCCTACTTCCACAAAACCTCTTACATGCATTTGAATTATCCTATTCAAGGAGAGGTTACCTAGAGAGAGACAATAGCTTAAACTTTGGGTCTCCAAAATGGTTATCTTTTTTCCCCAAGTCATTGTTGGGGTAATGGTGGCGAGAGGTTTGGAAACAATCATGGAGAATTTTTTTTTAATTTCAATTACAAATAATATATTTTAACAGACTCTATAGAGAACACACTGATGGTTACAGAGGGGAGGAGGTGGGAGGTGGGTGAAATAGGTGATGGGGATTAAGAAGGGCACTTGCCATCATGAGCAAAGGGTGATGTATGGAAGTACTGAATCACTATATTGTACACCTGAAACTAATATAACACTGTATGTTAACTAACTAGAATTACAGTAAAAACTTAAAAAGCCCCCCAATTTTTTTCTGATATCAGAAATAGATGAAAATGAGTATATCTGATTTTGTACATACGATATTAACTATCTTAAAATATGCATCGCAACCTTAGGGATACATGCTAAAATATTTACAACATTTATCATAATAGGGTATCTGGGATTTGCGTCAAAATTATACAAAGAGGAGGAAGAGAGTGTGCAAGTGAGAGTAGAGATGAGACAGGTTTGGCTAGGAGTTGAAAATTATTAAAGCTGGAATGTGAATACAGCAGGAGTTCATTACACTAATCTCTCTCTTTTGCATATGTGTGGCAAAAAATTGGAAGGGGATACATTAAATAACGTGAGCAATGTTAGCTCTGAGTGGTTGAATTATCAGATTTTTAATTTTCCTTCTTCTTACTTTTTCTGTACTTTGCAAATTTTTCTGCAGTGAGAGATCATAAATAAACATTAAAAGGAAAGTGGTTATAGAAAACCTATATACTGTAAAGGCTAAACCTTTAGTTTCCTTTTCTATAAAAAGAGATCTTATCATCTCTTCCCTTCTCTCTCAGGAAAATTTCACCCCTGATTTACTTGTGCTTTAGCCCAGAAAAACTGTGCATTTGTTCAGCACTTTTAAAAAAATACTTATTTTTGAGAGAGAGAGAAAGAAGGGGAGGGACAGAGAGACAGGGACAGAGGACCCCAAGCAGACTTTGTGCAGACAGCAGACAGCCAGATGCGGGGCTCGAACACAGGAACCACAAGATCATGACCAGATCCAAAGTTCAACACCTAACCAACTGAGCCACCCAGGCAGTCCTTCCTGTTCAGCACTTTGAAATAAACTTACTAATACATAATGTAAATGTATTCATGCTCCTTCCTGCCATTCATTTAACATTTCTCTTTTGTTTTCTGCATGTTTTTATTTATCATCCAATAAACATTTAAACGAATCCCTGTCTGTGGTCCAGGAAATGTGCTGAGTGTCGAAGGCATGAGTGGAAAAGGCACGGTGCATCTTTCCTAGATTTCCAACTCCAGGCAGGCAGAGAGCAGAGATGTGCACAACAGGAAGGAGAGTGCTAAACAGGCACTTAATACCAAAATACTTATTGGAGGTGAAGATAATGATGGTGATAAATAAAATACTGTGGAGAAGGGCTTCAAATGTTGGCTGCAAGGGGCCATATAGGTACCCTAGCTCTCTTGTGTAGTGCAAATCACCAGCAGGAGCCTGAGGCCAATCTCACAAGTTTCTTTCAGGACGATCCAGAGGAGAGTGGGAGTGAAATGCTGAAGAGGCTTTGGGAAGAAATGATTCACAGTTATAAAAAGGATTTGGCTTATGAACTTTCCTTTCTATAAATACGAGGAGACAAACAATGGGCAGAAAGACTAAGTAGGCCGATTTCTTTCACTGAGAAAAAGCAGAACGTACAAGCCCATTATTACTCTGCTAGTTAATTATTAATCCTATGCTTTTCTCTTGCTAGAACTTCTGGTGCGGTATATAATTCATGAGCACACTTTGCCAGCTCTCTGCCTGCTGGTTAATCTCTCTTTGGTGTCATTTTAGTCGTTTTGAAAGCCTCCGGTTCCCTTTTAGAGGACTTAGCTTTTCAAGCCCTCGGATCTCCATTTTCAGGCATCTTACTTGCATGTTCCAATCTCTTTCGACTTTAGTGATAATCAACCTGATTTTTTAGACTCTGTGGTACTTGTTTTAGCACATAATAGTATAGATAGTAGCAACAAGTCTGCCTCTATTCCAAAATTCTCATTTTACTATGAAGACACAGTAAAAAATATTCAGTGTATGTGAAAGCTGGTCTTGCCAAGGAGAGCTGAAATGTGCCTCCAGGTGGAGGCTGGTTAGTGTTTGCAAAGATGCCCCATCACAGCATCTGCGGAATCTACAAACCGTAGCGTTGTAATCCCCTTCCCGAGGCACCTGGTATTGGGGACTCATTGCTGGAAATTTCTTTTACTCCAATTGTTCTTAAACTGTTAAAGGTGCTTATTATGTCTAGGGAGAAGTTATTTTGTATATGTGCAGCAGAAGCTAGCACAGGGGAGAAGTTATTTTGAACATGTGTAAGAGAAGTACCGTAGTCCTAGAAAATGGAACTTCATTCTATTACTGCTTTCAGATCATCATTCCTTCCACATACTGAAAAGCTTCAGCTTATTGTTTCTGATTATATCAAAGTTATCTGATTGTATCATGTAATACTTCTCTTTTGTGATGTCATCTATCAATCTCTAGGACATTTTCCTCTGTTATTCAAAGTCATCACCTCCTCTCTCCTGGTCCTCTGTCCACTTCTATTCCTGCCTTAGTTCCTGGCAATTTTACCATCTACATAGATCATCCTTCCAACCTCCCTTCTTCCCAAATCTTGGTTTTTCAGTTCCTTTCTAATATCTAATGTCTCCTAACTCTACATTAGCCACTCATACCCATGGTCACACCCTGAACCTTGTCCCCCAGACCAGGAGTTGGTGAACTACCATTAGGTAAGGTTCAGCTTCCACCCATTTATAAATAAAGTTTTACTGGAACACAGCCACATCCATTCATTATATATACCTATGACTGCTCATACACCACAATGACAGAGTAGTTGTAAGAGAGACGGTATGAAAATCCTAACTATTTACTGTCTACCACTTTTTGGAAAAAGTTAACCCATACCTTAGACCAGTAATGGTAACCACTCCATAATCTCAACTTTGTGCATCCTCTGACTACCACCTTCTGTCTTCCCAGTTTACTGTGTGCTACTCAACCACAAAATGCTTATACTCCTTCAGGACCTCCACTCCATTGCTTTTTTCATTATTCTCACCTCTTTGATGCCCTTTATGTTCTTACTTCTCTTTTAGCCAAGTTCCATAGTCAATTGGTATGACCATATTCTTTTCTATACCCTCATCCCCTTGTCTTTCTCTTGCTTTTCTGGAAGTTCATTGGCCAAATAATTCACTCTCTGCCATCTCTGCTCTTAGATCCATGCAGCCTAGTGTTTCTGGAAGAAAACTGCAACCATGTTGACCAACTCCTTTGAAATTCCTGACCACAAACCTCAAATGGTCTCCTAATACTCCCTGCCAATATTCTATATCTCCTTAGTTCATTCACTCTCTCATCATTTAGACAACGATTTCATACCTCTCCCCTCTCCTCAAACCCCCAAATATCCTGCTTCACCTTCACTCAGAGTCATGGCCTGGAATCCTACTTTACTGAAAAAAATCAATTACCAGAAGAGAATTTCCACAGAAATCTCCACATCATATATATGCACCTATGAATTTCTGTACCCACATACTCAGATCTCTGAACTACCATTGATGAATTATTCTTGCCACATTCTCAACTTGTAAATTAGATCTCAACCTCACTCCCTCCAGTATTTCCCACTCCCAAATACCATCAATTTTCCCTCTTTCGAGTCATTCCCACCAACATGCTATATGATGCCATTATCTTTCCCTCCTTAAATATATATAAACAACTCTTTCTTAGCCCCAGTCTTTTGTCAGCTACCGTCGTTCCATTTGTTTTATCTCTTTTGCAGCAAAATCCTTCAAGTGAATTATCTACAGTTCTCTTCCCATTATCCTTTATTCATTTTTTTTAGTTTCTTTATTTAAATTCAAGTTAGTTAACATACAGCGTAGTATTGATTTTAGTAGAGCCCAGTGATTTTCACTTAGATATAGCACCCTGTGCTCATCCCAACAAGTGCCCTCCTTAATGCCCATCACCCATTTAGCCCATCCCCCCTGAACTTTCCTCCAGCAACCCTCAGTTTGTTCTCTGTATTTAAGAGTCTCTTATGGTTTGCCTCCTTCTCTGTTTTTATCTTACTTTTGCTTTCCTTCCCCTATGTTCCTTTGTTGTGTCTCCTAAATTCCATATATGAGTGAAATCATATGATTTTTGTCTTTCTTTGACTGACTTATTTGGCTTAGCATAATACACTCTAGTTTCATCCACGTTGTTGCAAATAGCAAGATTGCATTCTTTTTGATCACCTAGTAGCATTCCATTGCATGTATATACCACTCCTCTTCTTTTTTTTTTAAATTTCATTTTTTTAAAATTTACATCCAAATTAGTTAGCATATAGTGCAACAATGATTTCAGTAGATTCCTTAATACCCCTTACCCATTTAGCCCATCCCCTCCAGTAACCCTCTGTCCTCCATATTTAAGAGTCGCTTATGTTTTGTCCCCCTCCCTGTTTTTATATTATTTTTGTTTCCTTTCCCTCTGTTCATCTGTTTTCTCTCTTGAAGTCCTCATATGAGTGAAGTCATATGATATTTGTCTTTCTCTGACTAATTTCGCTTAGCATAATACCCCTAGTTCCATCCACATAGTTGCAAATGGCAAGATTTCAATCTTTTTGATTGCTGAGTAATACTCCATTGTATATGTATATACCCCATCTTCTTTATCCATTCATCCATCGATGGACATTTGGGTGCTTTCCATACTTTGGCTATTGTTGATAGTGCTGCTATACACATGGGGGTGCACGTGTCCCTTCAAAACAGCACACCTGTATCCCGTGGATGAATGCCTAGTAGTGCAATTACTGGGTCGTAGGGTAGTTCTATTTTTAGTTTTTTGAGGAACCTCCATACTGTTTTCCAGAGTGGCTGCACCAGCTTGCATTCCCACCAGCAATGCAAAAGAGATGCTCTTTCTCCGCATCCTTGCCAACATCTGTTGTTGCCTGAGTCCTTAATGTTAGCCATTCTGACAGGTGTGAGGTGGTATCTCATTGTGATTTGATTTGTATTTCTTTGATGATAAGTGACGTCGAGCATCTTTTCATGTGTCAGTTGGCCATCTGGATGTCTTCTTTGGGGAAGTGTCTATTCATGTCTTTTGCCCATTTCTTCACTGGATTATTTATGCAGGGGTGGCGAAGTGTCCAACTCTTGATCTCAGCTCAGGTCTTGATCTCAGGGTCATGAGTTCAAGCCCCACATTAGGCTCCATGCTGGGTGTGGAGCCTACTTAAAAAAAAAAGAAACTACACGGACAGAAATTTTCATCTTTTTTTTTTTAAATTGATGCATCTTAAGGTTCTAGAGTAGTGTCAGGCATATTGTAGGCATCCATGCAGTATTTTTTGAATAAATAAAACAAACACAGATTATGAGATAGCTGACATATACATTGGTATAATCAAAACATAATTTGAAAAGTTTTCTATGTGTTTTTTCTTTCTTGTAGATCATCTCTAAGATATAACATGACTTAGTATGGGAAACAATGTCCACTGAAATTTGGAATGTAATCCACTGTGTTTCCTTGCTCAATGTCATCAATGTAAGACACTGACAGTAATTTGAATAATATGTTTTATTGTGCTCACATAGAAATAGCTATAGATTTTATTAATTCATTTGTTTATTCAAAATGTAATTACTAATCATCTGCTCTGTACGTGCACTTTTTTTTTTTTTTCAGAGAAAACAGCTTTTATTTTGTGGATTGCTGTACACATAAAGATGAATTAATATCAATGAGGTAAATAAAAGTTCTCTATTTAACAGAAATGATGACCATAAGCAAGACAATGATTATATCATAACCAGAGTTCCCTCCCAGAAATGGCCAGCCTTAATATTCCTCTCTGAGTGAAATGTACGTGCACTTTTAAGGAAGGAAGAACATTAGAACATAAGGATGGATAATGAGGATAAGAATCTTAACTTAAAGACTACACATTCTTATGGTAAGAGGCAGGCAATAAAGATACACATATAAATAAGATACTTTAGATCCTGACAAGTGCTATTAGAAAAAATGGAACACGGTAATGGTATAAAAGTGATAGCATCACCAGAGAAGCCTCTCTGAAGAGATAATCTTTGAGAAAACTTGATGATGAAGTGAAGCCAGACACTTAAAAACAGAGGAAAGGGGATTCAAGGCAGAGAGAAGAGCAAATACAAAGGCCTTGGGACAAAAATAAGTTTGACACTTTAGAAACACAGAATGAAGGTCATCACATTTCTAGTGAAGTGGTCAAAGAGAAGAATGTTATAATATGTAGATGGAGCAGTACAAGAGGCCCAATCATGTGCAGTCTCATTCACCATTTAAGGAATTTGTCTTCAAAATCCTACTGTGAAATGGTAGAGGAATGGTAGGACTTCTTCTGGAAAGAGTATGATAGCTGTTTTGAAGAGAATGGACTCACGGGCAGGAGAAGAAACAGCAAGACAAGTGAGGAAGCTCTGAAAGAAATGGCAGTAGAGACAATGGTGACAATGTAGACCAAGTGGGTAGCAAAGAAGATAATGAGACATGGCCAGATTTATATTCAATTTCAGAGTAAAGACTAAATCTTGCTGTTGGATTAAAAGTGAGAAGGGCAAAAAAGGATCTAGGATGATTCACGTAAGAAAGACACAATTTCATTCACACTACCAGATCCCTTGGTGTTCAAGTTGTGGTAGGTTTGGTAGAAAGAGATATGAGCAGGACATTGGTGCGTGAGTCCGGTCTTGCCCTATTAATTCATGTGAAATATTAGAATAATAATAATAGCAGCACACATTATAGCTGCTAATTTTTGAGTGCTGTCTTATACCAGATACCTTGCTTTTTCTTCTACATAAAATATTTCACTTAGTCCTTACAACAACCTTTCCCCAGCTTATAGATGATGAGAAAGGCTCAGAAATGCAGAATAATTGAGAGTCACACATTTAGTCAATGGAAGAACTGGGGTTTAAACTCAGATTTGTTTGATTTTAAGGCCATAGATATTAACCCCTATGCTGTACTGCCTCCTAAAAGAGTAGTTTTTTTTTTTTTTTTTTTTTAAGTAATTATTGAATTTACAGTTCAAAATACCCTTTCACGTGTTGTCATTTAATTCTCAAGGAGTAGTCCCCATTCCCATTGATTCTTACACTGATGTTGTGATATAAAGAAGACTTATAATTATTTCCATTTTAAAGTTCAGGAAGGTGCTTCAAGTTTACTTGAATTATCAAGGTCACAAATATAAATGACAAAGCTGGAAATCAAAACAAAATCTTCTTGTCCCTACCTTATGGTCTATGTAACAGATCAGACCATTGACTTAGTTGGTTGTCAGTTTCCCTATCAGTAAATCAGGGAAGGGTAGATTGAGTGGTTTATATTACATGATCCACCTTTTTAATAGTCTGTTGTTTTAAGTAACTTTCTGGCTTTTACATAATGAACCACTATTGTTAAGTTGGCTGGGAATTTCCTGACTGCATTCACTCATCATCCACATTCATTACCTTTTTTCACTTCTAACCTACAACATTTTGGCTACCTCCAACAATTTTCTGCCAACAACATCGGGGAAGTCATAAATGTTTGTGTAGTGGCATTTTTCTTCATGGTTCTTTTGTGTTTCGTATAGTGTCAAACAGTGATATCCACATCTTAGACTCTCATAAAGTAATTTGTTTATATAAAATGTATTGAATGGAATGATTTAAAATTATAAGAAGTGTAATACACATATATGATTATAATTCCACTAACTTACTTACTTTCTTTCTTCTTTCTTTCTTTCTTTCTTTCTTTCTTTCTTTCTTTCTTTCAGGCAGATTACCACATGCAGTGCCTCATTTGGATGTGTCTGGGGTCTTGGAAGCTTGACTACCCTAAATTCTCCTACAAATGGACCCTGAGACCTTGTTTGGAGGTTCTAGCAGGGGAATGCAGCTACTCATATACCCTTGACCAAAGAATGTTCCTCCTCTATGGGAAAGTCATCTTCCTTGACCGAGTGTGCAGCTCTGAGAGAGAAGTACATGGAGCAGTGAGGGAGGAAGGGGACATATGCCTAGCCAGCCAGATCAGCTGAATGAACCCTGATGATCAATGGGGGTGACACATGTCACAGCCAGATTATTTTCACATCCTACACAAACTTTATTAATTGACTTTATTTTTATTACCTTTTTCAGTGAATTGCTTTGGTATCACATATATATGTGTATGTGTGCACACATATATATATCTTTATTAAATATGTATATTTAATGAATTTTGAATAACTGAAGATAATAGAATAATTAAAGACTTTAGACAAGTGAAATTATCAGAGATATCATTTAAGATGATTACCCTAAAAGTCATGTGTTGTTTGATTGAATGGGAGAGATAGTGGAGGTAGGAAAGTAGGAAGTTAAAAAAAATAATCTTTGTAAAGTATAATGGGTGTTTGAGTTATAATCATGGCTCCCACTGCAGGGAAATAAAAAGAAGGTAAAAAATAATTGCAATAGATTACACTGATAAATACACACACACACACACACACACACACACACACACACTGCTGTATTGCAAGAAGTTACTGAAATACCTTGATGAATTTTAAAGTGGCTAGTTTAATTAATATCAGCAATCTAGATAATCCAGAAAACCCTTGATATTTAATAAAGTTACTCTGAACTCATCTTATGAAACACTAGTGATCACACTTAATTTAGTGAAACTTAATTTAAAGACATTGAGTTATCTGGAAAATTGGCTCAAATTTTCATTTCATTTGCATGTTTATACACTCTCAAAGTACATTATAAGTGTCATTTTTGGAAGGAGTGTATATATGTGAGTTTTCTATGAGTGAGAAGGGAGGAGGTGGGAAGAAGAAGAGGAGAATTTTCATCTGAATGTATTGGACTTCTAGGTTTTAGCAGTTTTTTTTTACTCTTGTTGTGTATCTGACCAAATAGTTACTGCCTTTAACAAATTCATAAATCTTTTATTCCATATACATTCAGGAAGAACTAATACTTGTTCTGTATCTGGCAGAGGAATGAAATGAAATTAAACACTTTTTTAAAACATAATAATAAAGGGTATGTGGTGGCTCAGTCGGTTAAATGTAGACTCTTGATTTTGGCTCAGGTTACGATCTCCCAGGTCATGAGTTTGAGCCCCTTGTTGGGCTGTGCACTGACAGCCTGGAGCCTGCTTGGGATTCTCTCCTCTCTCTCTCTCTCTCTCTCTCTCTCTCTCTCTCTCTCTGTCCTTCCCCAGCTTGTGCTCTCTCTCTCTCAAAATAAATAAATTAACATTTAATAAAACACGTTTGTTTAAAAAATGAGTGTAATTAATAGACTTGTCCTCAAGCATTATGGGAAATCTCCATGGAGTGAATAGGTTGCCAACCCCTTGAGGTGATGTGTTCTGTGTAAATACTCAGGGTATTCTTACATGAGGTGATGAAGGCTTTACTCACAGGCTGGGTTGACCAGTGTTTCAGCCACTCCAAGTAAAATGTACTGAAGAACCAGGTGGAAACAGGGCATGGAAGAAACGGTGAGAACTTTGCCTGAAAGAGGCTGCTCCATGGGAGGGAAGTGTTTTCTGTGTATTTCAAAGAAGCCAGCTACCATCACAGACAATGCAGCAGAAAGATTTCCAGTGACTGAAGGAAAATCAGGCAGGCAAAAAAAAAAAAAAAAAAAAGAATGAGTGAGCCCCCAAATCAGTGTATAGGCCATAGCATTTCTTACACATTGACACTAGGAGATGTTTCCTCAACATTTTTTGCCCTGGGAATATCCAGATGCCCACTAACTGTGTTGACTATACTGTGACTATACCCCAGTCTTTCAAAAATAGCTGCTCTGACTCGCTATTTCCTGACTTACTGCTTAGATGGCCTCTGGAAAGTTATTTAACCTCATTATCACTTTCCTCAGCTCTAATATGGGGTTAGTGATGCTGACTTTGTAGGGTGACAATGAGATTTAAAGCAGAGACTATATTGGTATTATTATAACAGTTCCTGGTAGCAATAGGAACCAATTATTAAAGATAAAGCGATAGTTTTGAATTTTTGTCCTCAGATAAGATAGATTGGTTTTGATGATTTTTAAAATTTATATGAATCAAAAATAGTTTGGAGAAAATTTAAAATAAAATTATCTCTTCATAAGGGTTGAATCATTTAAAAAATGGTTTTGAAATAATCTATAAGTATTTTCAGTCCTCAGTTTTCTGACATTTCTGTAATCTTTTCAGACAAAGTAAAGCAGCCATTAGAGAATTAAAAGCTAGAAACTTTTGTTTAGAGGGGCGCCTGGGTGGCTCAGTCGGTTGAGCGTCCGACTTCGGCTCAGGTCACGATCTCGCAGTCCGTGAGTTCGAGCCCCGCATCGGGCTCTGTGCTGACTGCTCAGAGCCTGGAGCCCGTTTCGGATTCTCTGTCTCCCTCTCTCTCTGACCCTCCCCCGTTCATGCTCTGTCTCTCTCTGTCTCAAAAATAAATAAATGTTAAAAAAAAAATTAAAAAAAAAAAAAGAAACTTTTGTTTAGAAAAAGAGATAGTAAAGGTGAATTAGCTAGTAAAGAGTGTAAATGGAAGCAATTATTCAAAAAGGAGCCTACCTCTTCTTTTCCTTTTACTCTTGAGGAATTAGCTACAAGAAGTTTGGCTGAAAATGAGTAGGGATTCTGTTACAATTTTGTTACAGGTTATATCCACTGCAACCATTCCATTTCTCAATTTATCATTCATATTACTGGACTTAATCCCATCGTTAGAGCAGAGGCAGACTTTAGCTTGATGGAGTTTACTTGAAATTTAGAGATAGTCACATTTTGCTAACTTGCATAAAATTTCAGATAAGGCAAAGCTTTCAATTCAAAAAAAATCAATCTAATGTTTAAATAGCTTAGTGTTTGTTCTGGTTGATAGAGAAACTGGTAGGTAAATTTTTTGATTATATCTCAGCATTTAAATGTATCCATAAAGTCTGCTCTTTACTGAGACCCTGAGAAATAGAAGGTGTAAAAGGGGGGGGGGGATCTGAATAACAAAATATTTGAGGAATTTTTAATTCATTTTTATTTTAAATTAGTTCCATAAAGGCCCATTCATAGTGAAGTAGAGATTTTGGTTCTTTAAACAGCTCATATAAAAAGTTTGAATTTCAGATCTACTTTTATACTTTTCAGATTATCTACTTTTCAGATCACATTCACCACACAATTGCATTTATTTAGGTTACTTGGCACATTACAGACTCATCAGAAAAAGAGCTAATATGTCAATTCAATTTAATATTTACTCTCTTCTTGCTATATGCAAGGCAGTATATTAGGCACAACTGAGGATACAGGATGAGAAAATATCTGTTCTTAGCCATTTCAGATTCATATTCGATTGGGGAATGTAGGAAAAACTTATTTCTAGTTGGGGAGGTGAGAGAAATAATTTTATGCTTTGAAGAAAGAAAGGCATCCATATGAAGAGGTGATGGCAGCATCATTGGCATGAGCAAAAGCACAGAGTTGTGAAGAGTCAGATTTTCAGAATAGTGAGAAACAAGTTATTTGGGAATCAAGGGACAAGATAGATTGAGGTCAGATCGTAAGAGGCATTAAATATATTTTAAAGGAATTTCTAAATTACTCTGAAGATAATGGAATCATTGAAGATATGAGACACAAGTGAAATGATTATAACTGTCATTTGGGATGATTACTCTAAAGGCTACATGCTAGTTCATAGGATGGGAGAGAGAGTGGAGGCAGAAGATAGTTAGGAAGTTTAAAAAATAATCTTGATAAAGTATAGTAGGGGATTGAGTTATAATCAGGGCTCCCACTTCCAGGAAACATTGCGAATAGAAATGTAAGATTCAATAGATTCCACGGATAAAACCATAGCAAGAGCAAGAAAGAAGCAGATGTCAAAGTTGAATATGAGTCCAGTTGACTAGAAAGATGATAGTGCCAATAATATAAATAAGATCCATGATAGATGGGGCATAACATGAATTTGATTTTGAGTTGAGTTGGAGATACAAAGAAATAATTTAAAGAGGAGTGCTCAGAAAACAATTGAAAATGTGAATCATAGGTCAGAAGCCTGGTTGAGTCAAAAGATAAAGATTAATGAATCATCTACATGGAATTGAAATTTAAGGTCAGGTGAAATTAAAAAATGACTGGGGAGAGAAGAGAACATCTAAGCAATGCCTTCAGACATATTTGCATTTGGGGGCAAGAAAAAGAGCTAAAACCACTGAAAGAAAGGTCAGAAAGATGGGTAATCTCTAAAGGAAGTTTTCAAAGAAGAGGTTACACAAAACAGAACTTTTGATCTTTCCCTACTTCTTCATTCTTCCCCATCTCTTCCAGTACCTTCATGCACTCAAGGCAGAAATTTGGGATCCTCTGTCTTTCCCAAATATATTATTAAGTTATCCAGATTCTATTTGAAAATATACTGTGAATGAACCTGCTTCTCTTTATAGCTACTGTCATCATTGTAGTCCAAGTCATTATTATTTTGAAACCAGACTATGTGCAATAGCATGATTAATGGTCTTCCTATTTTCACTCTTGCCCACCTGTAATCTATTAAGCACCTAACATTCAGGGTGATCTTATATAAATGCAAATTCAATGTTACTCTTCTGCTTCAATTCCTTCTCTAGGTTTCCATACAGTTAAGATGAAATCCCAAATCTTTCACATGGTCTTCATGATCTTTCTTGTACTTATCGCTTCACTCTCATTGCTTGCTACTTTCTCCTCTCGGACCATTTTTCAGCCAATTTTTTTGTTCTTCACTATCTTAAACTCTTTCCCATCTTAGAGATTTTGCTTTGCTCTTCACTCTATCTGAAACATTTTTTCCTACTGCTTACTTGCCCAGTCTCACCATTGATATTCAGTATATTACTGAAAATCCTAGCCAAAACAATTAGGCAAAAAGAAGAAATAAGAGTCATTCAAAGCAGGAAAAAAGTAAACAATTTGTTTGATTTCATATGTAGAAAATACTAAAGAATACATACACACAAATTGTTAGAATTAATCAACAAGTTCAGTAAAGTTTCATGATACAAAATCAACATAAAAAATCACTTGTGTTTCTACACACTAACAATGAACTATTTGAAAAAGAAATTAAGTGGGGTGCTGGGTGGCTCAGTAGGTTGAACATCTAACTCTTGATTTGGGTTCAGATCATGAACCCAGGGTCGTGGAATTGAGCCTCATGTCAGGCTCTGTGCTGAGCATGGAACCTACTTGGGACTCTCTCTCTCTCTCTCTCTCTCTCTCTCTCTCTCCCCCCTCTCCCTCTGCCCTTCTCCCCCACTCACACATTCTCTTCTCTAAAATAAAAAAAAAGAAAGAAAGAAAGAAAAGAAATTAAGAGAATGATCCCATTTACAATAACAACAAAAAGAATAAAATACTTTGGAATAAATTTAACCAAAGTGACAAAAGACTTAT
Source organism: Panthera leo (assembly GCF_018350215.1). Classification (NCBI taxonomy): domain Eukaryota; kingdom Metazoa; phylum Chordata; class Mammalia; order Carnivora; family Felidae; genus Panthera; species Panthera leo. Next base: position 49,351,424 of record NC_056685.1, read on the forward strand.
ACACTGAAAGCTCTAAAACATGGATCAAAAAAATTAGAGTTGCTATAAATAAATAGAAAGACATCATATGTTCATGGATTGGAAGAATTAATATTGTTAAAATATCCATATTACCTAAAGTGATTTACAAATTCAATTCAATCTTCATTAAAATCCCAATGACATTTTTTTTATAGACACCAAAGTCAACAATTCTAAAATTCATATGTAACCACAAAAGACCCCAAATAGCCAAAGTAATTTTAAGCAAGAACTACCCTGGTGCCCTCACACTTCCTGATTTTGAAATATATTACAAATGTACAATAACCAAAGCAATATGGTAGTGGCATAAAAACAGACATATAGACCAATGGAACAGAATAGAGAACCCAGAAATAAACCCATGCGTATGTGGCTATCTGATCTTTGACAAAGGTGCCAGAAATATACAATGGGGATAAGATAGTCTCATGTGGTGTTGGGAAAACAGAATATCCACCTGCAGAAAAAATGAAATTTGACCTTTATCTTATATCACACAAAAAATTAAATGAAAATGGATTAGACTTAAACATAAGACCTGCAATTGTAAAACTCCTAGAAGAAAATATAGAGAAAAAGCAATGGTCTTGGTGATTTCTTTGACATGATACCAAAAGCACAAGGCACAAAAAAAAAAAAAAAAAAAAAAAAAAGCAAAATTGACAAATGGGACTACATCAAAGTAAAAAGCTTTTTCATAACAAAGGAAACAAAATGAAAAGGAAATCTATGAAAAGGGTGAAAGTATTTGCAAACCGTATATCTGATAGAGTTAAAACCCAAAATATATAGAGAACTTCTACAACTCAATGTCAAAAAACTCAAATAATCTGATTTAAAAATGGGCAAAGGAACTGATCAGACACTTATCCAAAGACAGAAAAAGTCAACAGGTATATGAAAAGGTACTCAACATCACTAATCATCAGACAAATGCAAATCAAAACTACAATGAGATAATCAGCTTCCACCAGTCAAGACAGCTATTATGAAAAACAGAAGATAACAAGTGTTGGTAAGGATGTGGAGAATAACCTGGTATAGCCACTATGGAAAACAATATGGAGATTCACAAAAATTAAAAAAGGAACTACCGTATGATCTAGCAATCCCAACTCTGGGTATATATCCAAAGGAATTGAAATCAGAATCTTGAGATATCTCCATTTTCATGTTCACTGCAGCATTATTCACAATAGTCAAGACACGGATGCAAACTAAATGTCCATGAATGGGCAAATGGATAAAGAAAATGTGTCATAGACATGCAACAGAATATTATTCAATCTTAAAAAAGAGAGAAATCCCACCATTTGTGTAATGTGAATGAACCTGGAGATCATTACACTATGTGAAATAAACCAGACACAGAATGACAAATACTACATAATATCACATATATATGCAATATAAAATAATCATGCTATGAGCTTAAAGAGGCAGAGAGTAGAATGAAGTTGCCATGGTCTGGAATGAGGAAGATATGGGAAAGTATTTGTCACAGGGTACAAAGTTTCAGTTATTCTAGGTGAGGAAGTCCTGGAGATCTATCATACAGCATAGTGCCTATAGTTTATAATACTCTGTTGCATACTTAAAATTTACTAAGAAGACAGAGCTTGTGTTCTTATCACACACACAAAACTATAATTAGTATCTATATATTTTATTTTATAAATATAATTATATTTTATCACCTATAATAAATATTATACATAATAAGTAATATATTTTAGAAGTCTAATATATGCTTTATATTATTATTACAAATTAATAAATAAAGAAGGCAGAAGGAAACTTTTAGAGATGATCTACATGTGTATGGCATAGATTATGTGATGGATTCATAGACGTATACTTATCTCCAAACTCATCAAACAGTGACCATTATATATGTACAGCTTCTGTGGGTCAATCGTACCTCAATAAAGTTTTTTTTTAAAAGGGACTTATTGGATTATTTTAGGAGGATCCAACACCTATTGTAATTAATAGGAGTTGAAAACAAAAATACAGAGAAAACGAAGGAGAGGAAATTCTATTTTAAAAATAAAAGAAAATTTCTCTGATTAAGAGAACAATGAGAATACCTGGTGAATAGTGTGATGGTTGAAAAGACCTTTACCAGGGCACAATAACATGGCAACTTAGAATATCACTGATAGAACACTCCACTTAGGAAAAGAGGTCATAAACACAGGAAAGAGCATCGGAAGGGCACGAGGCCTTTCAACAGTCCTTCAAGTGTGTGGATCACAATAGAGCAATAGCTTTAAAATTCTGAAGAAGGGTGCCTGGGTGGCTCAGTCGGTTGAGCAGTCGACTCTTGATTTCAGCTCAGGTCATGGTCTCATAGTTTGCAGGTTCCAACCCCACATCTGGCTCTGTGCTGAGAGTGTGGAGCCTGCTTGGATTCTCTCTCTGTTGCTCTCTCTCTCCTCTCCCTGCCTTTCTTTCTCTCTCTGTCTCAAAATAAATAAGTAAACTTAAAAAAATTAAAAATAAATAAATAAAATTTTGAAGAAAAATTCTTTTCAACCTACAATTCTATGTACAGTGAATTAATCAAGGGTAAGGGTAAAAAGAAGGCTTTTCAAGCCATATAAATTCTTGGAAAACTTGCTTCCCATATACCTTTCATAGGGAGTTGCTAAAAGATAAATGGTAATGAAAAAGGAAGTAAGTCAAGAAAGAGGAAGAGGTAATTAGAAATCTAACAACAAAGAGCACCATGTTGCTGTTCCTAAGGGCCACAGTCAAGACAGAATGAGGACATAGAAGTCTGTGAGAAGATCACCAGAGGAAAAAGAGCCTTTAGTATATTATCTTATATGTTTTAGCACTGGGACAAAGCTGGTGATGGGATGATGAAATTGGTAGAGCAGTCTGAGAATTAACAAAACAATTTTGGGGGCACCTGGGTGGCTTACTCGGTTATGTGTCTGACTTCAGCTCAGGTCATGATCTCGCGGTTTGTGAGTTTGAGCCCCATGTTAGGTTCTGTGCTGACAGCTAGGAGCCTGGAGCCTGTCCAGGCTGTTTAAAAAAACAAATAATTTAAAAAAATTTTTGATGTGTTTTATTTTATTTTTAAGAGAGAGAGAGAGAGGGAGAGAGAGCATGAGCGGGGAAAGGGCAGAGAGAGAGGGAGACACAGGATCTGAAGCAGGTGCTTGACTCTGAACTGTCAGCACAGAGCCCCATGCAGGGCTCGACTCGCGAACTGTGAGATCATGACCTGAGCTGAAGTTGGACGCTTAACCAACTGAGCCACCCAGGTGCCCCTCATATACTTTTTAAATATAGAAAATAAATGTTTATATGAGGCAATTTAATTCTTTGATTTTGCCATGAGTGTGTGTGTGTGTGTGTGTGTGTGTAAAACTGATAGCTGATTTAAATAAAAATATTCTATAATCATATTATTTAGCAATATTAACTTAGACAAACAACACCTAAAGATCTGCCTCTGGGAACCTTGAGTGGATGGTGGAGAAAGCCAGAGCTAGAGACCGGTACTTACTATTATAAGGCTTTCAGTATTATTTGTTTACTAACCTACACGTTTCCCTGAATCAAAGATAAATTCAACTATAAGAAGAAACACTTTTTTATGTATCACTGAGATAGGAAGAAATGCTTATGTAACACAATTTCAGAGATGACTTTATACATATATATGGTATTGCCGTGGACTGAATTATGTTCCTTCAAAATTCATTTATTGAAGTCCTAACCTCCAAAGTGACTATTTGGATACAGGTTTTTAGAGAGCTAATTAAGGTTAAAAGAAGTCAGAAGGGTGGGGCCCTAATCCAATAAAACTAGTGTCCTTAGAAGAAGAGGAAAAGACATGATGTCTGTGCATGAGTAGAGGAAAGGCCATATGAAGACATATCGAGAACAGGGCCATCTGCAAGCCAAGAATAGAGGCCTCAGGAAAAACCAAATCTTCCTACACCTTGATCTTGGACTTTTACCATCCAGAACTGTGAGAAAAAAATTTATGTTATTTAAGCCACCCATTCTGTGGTATTTTGTTATGGCAGCTATAGCAAACTAATGCATGTATGTTCAGGCATCACATAAAAATTCAGTTGTTCAAATTGCACGAATTATATTGTCCATGATAATCATGTCAACTGTAAAGAAAGTGTTGAGGTAGGTAAGAATAAGTTTTCAAACTTTCTTGTTTTAGAATTTGAATTCTATGAGAATCTTCGATGATACCCTTCATCCTCACTAATTTAGGATCATCCAGAGAAAAAACATCATGTCTGCCCCCTCACTACTCTTTTTTTGGTTATCTCCTTGTACTATGTAAAAAAGGTTATATTTTATTCAGAAAAGTTTATAACATTAGAGGCAATAGCTTAGACAAGATATTAGCAATTTTTTTCTGTAAAGGCTCAGTAATAAACATTTTAGATTTTGTAAGGCAAAGGGCAAAATTTTGGAGATACATCTGCAACAAGAGATAGAATATGTTTCTACAAATTTCTATTGATGAAATTCAAAATAATAATTCTTTTGGGGAGGTGATGGAATTTCACTTAATTGGTGTTTAGTTATCGTTTCTTAGGGCACCTGGTGGCTTAGTCAGTTAACCGTCTGACTCTTGATTTCAGCTCAGGTCACAATTTCATGGTTTGTGAGTTTGAGCCCTGCTTTGGGCTCTGTGTTGACAGCGTGAAGCCTGCTTGGGATCCTCTCTCACTCTCTCTCTCTCTCTCTCTTTCTGCCCCTCCCCTGCTCTCTGTCTTTCTCTCACACAAAATAAATAAATAAACATTAAAATTTTTTTTAAATGTTATTGTTTCTTATCATGAGATGAATAGCAAATGTTCATCTGTGAAAATAATTCTTAGTTTGCAGGCAGTGTAAAAACAAATGGTGGGCCAGATTTGGCCCTGGATTAGTCATCAGCTTTTATTGTCTACTCTGGCCTGATGAGAAATTGGGGCAGTTTTCTCTGGGCTCCTGCTCCCTGTACACAGGCATGAAGCACGACAGAGTGGTCTTTTGGTCTCTTTCTCTGTCCTTGATACTCAAAGAGTAGCCTCTGGCCAGCAGCACTTGGTATTACTTGGGAACTTGCTAGACACACAGAATCTCCAGCTCCACCCTAGAAGGACTGAATCAGATCTGTGTTTAAATAAGAACCTCAGAGATGCCAGTACACATTAAATTTTGAGAAGTATGACTCTAGCATAAAGCACTATGAGACCTAATGTAGCAAAATCCAATGAAAGACGGTTCTCCAGACAATTTTGAGCAAAAGACAAATATTTAACTCATTTACCCAGATATTTTAGGGCAAAGCATATTTTTACCTGAAGGATCTAGATAACTACATTTGCTTTTTATTTGCCACTGCTCTCTGATGCTAGTGAAAGATGACTTTCTTAAAATTCAAAACAAAGTTTGATTCTAACCTAAATTTAATCCATTCCATTTTATTCTTAACTTGTATGAGATCATAACTCGTCTGAAGCACAGTGCAGTTTATCAGAATGTACACATTTAAAACTTCTAGCAGATCTGTATTTACAAGATAAAGCACATGGTTCCAAAGGAGATATTATATTCAGATAAATAATGTATGTTTTAATATTGGCTGTGTGGTTGTAGACAAGTCCATAAGAGTCTTGAAGCTCTTATAGTTTATTCTATTATCCTGCCATGTAATAATTTTCCAAATTAGACAACAATGAAATAAAGGAAAGTCAGAATTTATTCAAACATTGCCATTTCACACTGAAGCAAAATCTAATACTAAAAAACAGATATGTTAAGTTTCTTCAGTTATTGGTTAAATTTACTGACTGAGGAAACTATGGGTGTTTTTTTATGGGTAGTCTGATATATGAGTCTCTGATATGTAACACAACTGTGTGTATGAAATTCTATTGAGCCTTGATCCATGATTTTGGCAAATTTCCAGAATAAGAAATTTGCTCATGTGAGGACGTACTGGTGTCCATAAACCACTCTCACAGAGACAACTATAATTTTATTGTCATATGTATCTTCTGCCTTTGCAGAAGATATTACTTACCCACTATAAGAATGGCATGTTTTTTACATTTATTGTTCCTATTCCTGGTATGTTCCTATATTTGAACTGAGCTACTCATATTGTGTCTTTTGTTGCTCTGTAGACCACTGGAACTCAATTCAGGAGATTCAGCTTCAGTTTGTGTTTTAATTTCTAAGTATGGAGCAGGTAACTCATTATATAGAGATCAGATATACACATGTATCTATTAAGATATCAATTATCACTTCAGATGGTGTATTAGATGGTCTATGTTACCTCAAATATAATCCATTGTTGATGTCCACTCTAAAAGTAAGAACGCGAGAACATTAATGTGTGTTATTTTTTTTTAGAGAGAGAAAGAGAGCATGAGTGGGGGAGAGGGGCAGAGAATCTTAAGCAGGCTCCACGCCTGATGTGGAGCTTGATCCCACGACCCTGGGTTATTTAAAAAAAAATTTTTTTAATGTTTATTCATTTTTTGAGAGAGAGAGAGAGAGAGACAGAGCATGAGTGAGGGAGGGGCAGAGAGAGAGGGAGACACAGAATCTGAAGCAGGCTCCAGGCTCTGAACTGTCAGCAGAGAGCCCGATGTGGAGCTCGAACTCATGAACCGTGAGATCATGACCTGGCCAAAGTCGGATGCTCAACTGACTGAGCCATCCATGTATGAAACAAATGAACAGTCGAATGAATGAATTATTCAGGCTAGATATTTATACATTACTTCTTTTAGTATTTACAGTTCCTCTCATCAGGTATTTTCAATGAGTATGTACTGTGATTGTTTTGAAAAACATGCATCAGTTCTAAAACTACAACAACAAAAACGTGGTTTTGCTAAAATAATCCTACTTTCAATGAAGGTGATTGGACCCCTGACTCAATTTTTAATTTATCAAGCGCTTTGGCTCCAGTCAGAAAAGGAGTCTTTCATCACTGCTAATTATTAGAACAAGGAGAGTCACTGGTTATGTAAAAAGTGACCAAAACCTTGGCTGTCCCTACATCATAAAGGACTTGGAGTTAATTTGAATTTTCAAGTTTTTATTTTAAGGAGCAAGGTCTGGGAGATATTTGAATATACTTCATCCACATTTCAAATTAAATGTTATTTAAAAGCCAAGATAATTGCTACCTACTGTGTTGCACACTTCTGCTTTATGTAAGACTTAATAACAATCTTAATTAGGCTAATTTTAGTCAGATTAATACTTGTGTATGTCAGCACTAACTACTAAATACCACATACTGCAGGATTTTAATTAATGCTAAGGAAAGGAAATGCTCACAGTGTAAACATTTTTGAACTGAAAAAGGCTAAAATGAAGTATGCCCAATTATGACGAGGATAAATCACAATATCCCTGATTTTAGATTTTAGGTAAATTACGGTTGACTTTTAAACAGATACATCTGCTCACATGTCGTGTTAGGAAGATACAGGGGAAGATATTAGGAAGATAAAACTCAGAGCATATCAAGACTTTGCCTTTCACAGTTCCGGAAGGGTTTGAGATTTTTTTATTGTTAACACTGTGATATACTTTTTGATGGCTGTAGGTGATAAACTCAAGACTGTCGTATCTTGAATCAGAAACCCTTCTTTCGTTGCATTGTTTATGAGCTAGATAGAGAAAGTAAGTTTATTTTTTTCCTTTATTAAATTTCTAGCTTGACCAACTGAGATTTCCCCATCCCTCACCCTTGTCCTGGGCTGTGATGATCCACGTCAAACACGAGGCATCTGCACTGTCTGTACCATCTGCCTCCTTCAGTAGGACAGTCCCTTTAAGGGGAATGACTGGATGTGGAAGAGAGTTGGGTGTCTAAGCAGTAACTGCCCGTTGTAGTGATGAAAGGATTTTTTTCATTCATATCATAGCCTTAATTAGAAATAGCAGTAAGGATTCCAAATTAACAATGGTAATGTAACTACTATAATCTAGCAGTCATTTATAGCTCGTAAGTAGAATAATAATAATAATAATAATAATGCAATGGCCTTGAATTAGAAGACTTGAATTCAAATGGAACTTACTCTCTTTGAGACTCTTGATTTATTAAATGACGGTTTATCATGAGGCTAAATGGGATATGTATAGGAAGTGCCTAGGTTCAAATTAGGAACTCATACATATTTGTTCACAATGGGTGTACTTATATATTTCACTCACATTTTCAAGGAACTTGGGTTTAAAGTGAAAGGAAATTTTAATATTAGACTAACTCAGTTATGTACATTACCACAAAAAAATGTACCCAAGACTTGTGCTTGTATGTCCTGATAAAACTTGTTAATCTTCCATAATCATAAGCAGAAATATGGAGAACTTCAGCAAACATCTAGTTTTAAAAAATGCATATCATCACACTTTTTTTATACTCCCATAGCAAAATATTATGCAAATAAATGAACAAGTATGTAAATGAACAAATGAATGGAGCCTGGCTTAGAAACAACTGAATTCAGTATGCTGTACTCAAAGGAACATATCTTAGTTGTTTTTTTTTTTTTTTAATGAGTCTAGTTTTTCCTTTTTTTCCCATCCAACAAGTCTGCTACCAATCTTGAAGGGGAATATTTAGTTCATATACATGAGATATGTTAGATAACTCTGCCTAACTTTCCTCCATCCATAAAAAACATACCCCTTTTAAAGAATAGACATGATTAAATATGCAAGAGTAGAGAATTGTCCAAGAGAAATTTGCTCATATTTAAAATGAATTTAAGATATCTTATTTTCAGGAAGGACTTCTAACATAGTTCTTTCAGCCATGTTGCATAGCATATTTTCCTAAAATGGCCCAAATTTTTTTTTAATTAGTAATTAAGCATAATTTGGGAGCCCAGACTGGTTTTACATTATACTAGACAAGACTGCCAAAGTTTTTGGCATTTTGCAATATAAATTTATCCCCATTTTGTCCTGTATTCATTCTGTTTTAATAGTGTTCTTGCTGAAGGTATGTACAATCTCTTGTTTCTTGTTTTATCTTGAAATAGTGTTGGGCATTCACTAAATATTGGTTTTGGAATTTCTACATTGGCAAACCAAAAAGCACTTTTTAAGATTTAAGGATTGTCAAAACCTATTAAGATGTATAGTTTGCCTAAACCTATTACAATAAATAATGTTGGGGTTAGCCTCTTAAGAACTAAATCAAAAAAAGGTTATTTGCTAAAGGCCTCTATAACTGGAGATAACAAAATAAACCAAGGTAAATTACAAATCTACCTTGACATGTGATCTGAAGTGATCTTGTCGATGGCTTTGGTAAATAACAGGAAGCGTGCTCCCTAAAAGTAACTTCTACAAACAGAGAAACAGCCGAAAAATATAGTAACGGATGACTAAAAGGCTGCATGGTCTCCACTGATCTCTAAAGAGGAAGAATTATTAATAAAAATAGGTTAACCAAGAGAAGAGAATCTTCTAGATGCCTGACCCTGAATAGTTCAATGGAGTTATTTCTTAAGTAGACACTAAAACATTAGGTTACCATCATATGATATTTCTTAAGAGTTTAAAGTGCCTTTGCTTTCTGTTTATGCCCACCAATTAGGCCTGTCCCCTACACATGATGATTCAATACTACTTAACATTTATAGAACTTTCACTATGTGTCAGGATACGCTTCAGGCACTGATGCCATTCAGAGTGATTCTGAAAGTCTTCCAGAACAAAGGGACCCCAAATTTATGGAGGATATGCCCCTCAGTGAACGAAAGAAGTGAACTAGAGGACAAGAAAGGTTAAGTGGATTTTCAAGGTCGCCCACGTCTAGCTTAGCCACAGAGCACAGGCTGAGACCCAGATCTCCTGTTCTGGGGTTCAGCCTGGTTTTGCTGTACCAATGCCTCTTCCTGTTTCATGGCAGTGCTTGAGGGACAGGAGCAAGGCAGAGGAGAGTGTGATCCGAACGGTCTTCATCTCCTTCTCTCCCACTGCAGTCAGAGAAATTTTGTTTTATGGTTCTCCTGATTGTGTTCTGGGTAAGATGACCTAATTTTTTTTCACTTTAAAAAATGAGAGTAGAACTTTAGTGTTCTCACCATAACAACAAGAAAGCAGCAGTAATGTGAGGTAAAGGATGAGTTAACTAACCTTATTGTGGTAAACGCTTTGCAATATATCGATGTATCAAATCATTACATTGCGCACCTCAAATTTACACAATCTTATATGTCAAGTGAGCTGGAAGATCAATAAAACTGGAAAAAAATGTTTGAAAATTATTGCTATATACCTTACTATTTGAATAAGTGCAATGAGAAGCTGTGAGTCACAGTATTAATCTTTAGGAAATTTTGCTACTGGTTCACAGGCTAATGCCTCCCAAGAACAGCCAGACATTATTTTTGGGTTTCATCACCTGTGTTAATTTTTTAAAGCTTGTTTGTTAATTAACTAATTTTAACTATTTAGTTTTGAGAGAGAGATTGAGAGAGAGAGAGTGCGAACGAGCATGGGGGGGGGGGCGGGAGGGGAACGAGAGAGGGAGACAGAAGACCCAAAGCAGGCTCTGTGCTGACAGCAGAGAGCCCAGTGCAGGGCTTGAACTCACAAACTGTGAGATCATGACCTGACTCAAAGTCAAGAGTTGCACACTTAACTGACTGAGCCACCCAGGCACCCCTTCCTGTGTTAAGTTTTAAAAACATAGTCAGCACTGATTTAGGAATAAAGACCGCCTCAATCGAGGAAAGATAGGCCATTCGGTGGTCTTGGAAGTTTCACCATGTCTTTATATCAGCTGTGTCCTCTGAGGAGGTATAAAAGGATGGGAAGAAAATGGGGCACTGATGTCCGCAGAGAGACTTGAGAAGCTGCATGTTATGACTCTCGCATTCACTTTCCTCCCAATTTGTCAAAATCGGTCTCTACTCCGCAACATATAGCTAGCTTAGACCTTAGCAGAGTGTTGTGTATTTTACAAAGTTGCAAACAATTCACCTGAGATGGTCAGTTGTACTTACTAATGCATGCCAACAGAAATGATCCATCTCTCTTAGAAGGAAAGAGGCAGGTACTGAAATACTCCATAAAAGGAGCCAGAATTAGTAGTGGGAGAATGCTGACGACATTCATTGCTGCAATTGGCAGGAGAAATCCATCCAAATTCAGGTTAGAATTCATGGTCTGCACATAATATCCTGAAGGAATCTGTATTTGAGGGGGAAAGGAACTGGCATCAAGATAGTGATTTAACTTTGCAGACAGCATCCTGCAGATGATGTCCTTGCCCCTTACACATTCTCTGGGGCAGATGAGCTGGATGTTCCCCAGATCTTCAACGTCCCAACTATGAGCTGAGAAAAGGCAGTATGAGTTCTATTTAGTCTTTGGCAAAACTACTGATTCTTTATGGAGGAAGCTTTTGTCCTTCAGTCTAACTTCTTACTTCTCCTATGGAAAGTGCTTAGGATGACACATAAGAAATCAAATGACGTATAAAAAGTATATAATTTTCCATATAAACAAATAGACTTTTTTCCCCAAACAACAAACTAAAAACCAGTAGAAAGTATTAAGGATGTTTCTTTTTAACCTGATGAAAAAAATTGGGGGCTAGAAAAAAAATCCTTCAAATAGCATGTAGTTTGGTGGCAAAATAGATAGGAATGATTTTTTACTAAGAAGAGGGGCCCAGGGTAGAAACATAGCACTCGTAGCAGGTTGCCTTTGTGGGCTCCTTGGATTGGTTTCACTTCTACAATGAGAAGAGAACACAAAAAAAGAGAAAAAATATATACTTGTGTTTACACTCTCGTTTTAAACTAAGTATGTGACACTGGAGGACCACAAAGGGAGCTGCATGAAAAAGATCTGCATAATAAACTAGCAGATAAGAAATGAAAACACAAACAAAAACCCCCAAAAACCAAAAAGCAAAAACAGAAAACTTCTACCCCATCCCAAACTCTCAGTGTAGTGTCTGAATTTCTTCATTTTTAAAATAACCCTGGGACACCTGGGTGGCTCAGTTGGTTAAGTGTCCGATTTCAGCTTGGGTCATGATCTCACGGTTCATGAGTTCGAGCCCCGCGTTGGACTCTGTGCTGGCAGCTCAGAGCCTGGAGCCTGCTTCGAATTCTGTGTCTCCCTCTCTCTCTGCCTCTCCCCTGCTCATGCTCTGTCTCTGTCTCTCTCTGAAAAATAAATAAACACTAAAAAAAAAATTTAAATAACCCTAATAATTTTCACTGAAAGCCTAACCCTAACTTGGAGCCTGTTCACATGTTCCAAACCTCTTGTTAATAAGCACAGTGTCACAGGAAAGAGGGCGTCTCTTCACTTTTCTAGTTTGTGAACTTTGTTGCAATCACTCACTATTATTCATAGTGCATAGTGTTTCTTTAATTCCCACTGGAACACAAAGCTGCTAAGTGGCTTGGAGAGGAAGTCACCCCAAATCTGTCCTTAAGAAATGGATTCTCCAAACCATTTTTCTGGCCGTGCATTCACCGCAGTAAGACTTCTGCCTTATCGCTGTATTGGGAGAACAGCACTACTCAAATACCCGAATGATAACTTCCTGTTTGAAACTTTCACTGACTCCTTCTCTGTTATCAATTGCACTATTTCAGAGGGCAGAAGAGTCAGAGTCATAAGTGCAGCTGTTAACGAGCCCACCGCTTGTAAAATGAGCCTATTGCAACGTTAACTGCCTAAACCCAGGAATGGACCGTATTTTCAGGGACATTCTTTCTATCTCTATAAAATTTGTCCTGGTGATAATTTATCTTCCAATCTTTAATTTGACCTTTAGGATTATAAACAAAGATTGCTTTGGTTGAATTCAGATGGCAAGACTGAAGGGAAAAATTAGCTAGTTCTGCCCTAGTTTAATAAAATTATTAAGCACGTATCCCCCAATCAGAGGAAAATGAAAGATGTTTTTTAAAAAAAATGCTGGCAGCAGATCGGCTCTAAGACTGAAAGGCTCCCAGCATAACTTGGGAGTTTCTGTTACTGATTTCAAATGAGAATTATTGTTAATAGGAATAAAGTTATTATCGGCATGAATCACAGACACAGAAACCTGTTAACTTAATAATGTGGTGAATGTACTATTAATCTTTAGTGAAGCAATATTAATATATTGCCTAATTTAAGAAAAGGCTCCAGTGTCTTGAAAGCTTGAAATCATTTCTGCTTCTGCCTCAAGTTCTGAAATCATCCCCTTTTAAAATTTTAAATACTTTTATTTCATACAAGCCTCTGAGTATTCAGAAATAATTGCTGTCAATAGAGATTCATTTTCACCTTTGAGTGGCCAGTAATGTCAAATGGCAACATCATGAGCCTTAATATCAACATATTTTAAATGTATGCCTTGGAACTGAAGGTCAATAATGGCTACTAAATTTAAAATATGGAATTCGAGGATGTTTTATTCTTGGTGCTTTGATCGCCTTTATGCTGGTGATTATTTCATCTGAAGGTAAAAATCTAATTTCAGCCTGTCCCGTTGGAAGTTTCCTCCACCTCCCTTGAGAAATACATTCTAAACTTTTTTGAAAAATCTTTCTGGCATGATATTACTGTGTATGATTTTGGCACCCGTACGTCTGTGTCAGGGGTTTTTAACCCGGCTGCAAGGGAGGCATTGTGGGGAACAGAAAAGCATGGTTGTTGATCCCAGCCCTGAGTTGAAATGCCATTTTTAGTAGGGTGACTGTAAGCAAGGTGCAAGTTACTTAATGTCTCTGAACCTCAGATTTAACATCATAATATCAGCCATCGTAAACTTGCTGTGGGAATTAAATGAGATACTATGATGTCATCTTTTAGGAGCTGTGACACATATAAGTGATCAATAACTGGGCCTCTAGATTTAGTGAGATAGTTAAAAGTTGGTTTATTGAAATATATGGTAATTTATGTCAGATTAAAAAATTATGTCAGTTTGCAAAAAAGGCTTGAATTTAATAAAAAAAATCAAGTGTCACTGCGTTATGAAGATAAATTTGTGCTGATTGCATAGAAGGTTTGAGGCTAGCTATGGACCACTTAGTAATTTTGTACTTATTATTAATTTTATCATTTTAAGATGTATATGATATTAATGATCATTTATACTGGTAATATTTTTGTCTTTTTGTGCTAGTTCCTACTGTGGAGTCAGGAGGGAGGCTGAATCTACTAAATCAACTTAGCTTTCATGTATTGTTTACAGCAAGGGTTCTTGGGAAACTTTTTGCAAAGGGCCACACAGAAAAAATTTCCACATACTGATTCTATTGCAACCACTGGACCCTGCTGCTTCATACATAAGGAGACATAGAATGGCTGTGTTCAAATAAAACTTTATTTATTGACCCTGAATCTTGAATTTGATAGAATTTTCATGAGCCATAAAATAGTTTTTTATTTTGATTTTTTTTCAAGCATATGAAAATATAAAATCCATTTTATCTTGCATATAAAAAAATTTTATCTTGCAAAAAAAAAAAAGCGGTGGGCTGGATTTGGCCTGCAGGCAGTAATTTGCTGACCCCTAGTCTATTAGAGCAAGCATTATACTACGAGCCAGCAGGTAGATTTGTTTTTCCTTTCATAATTGTGTGACTTAGCCATCCCTTCCAAAAATCGCTTAATTTTACTGAGCGTCGGTTTCTTCTTCAACAAACGAAGTAGTTGAGTAAATTAGTCTCTAAGTTTCTTTTCAGCTCTATTGCTCTAGGATTTGTGAATATAACTCAGATCATTAGCCATTTAAATTTCAAGTTGTGGGCTGACAGCAAATATAGTCCTGAATTTCTTCAGACTTTATAATCATTTATATTTCTTCCTAAGAAAGTTAGTCTTTGACCATTATCACATTGGAATTATTTTTTATCACATATATTTATAAAAGTTGCTTTGGCCTTGCTGTTTTTCCCTTTCATTTCTCCACCGCATAGGGACTGAATCACCAAGGAACTAAGGGTGGGTGGGGAAAGAATCACTTGTTCATTAGCACATGTACTTAAGAGTACAGTGGAGGTGGTACTTCAATCAGTCAAGTTAGCTACATGTGAGTACTGGCTTTTAAAGGTTTAATGAAGGAGGAAGGCAAAACCTTTGGTTAAAAAAAGGTGGGGGAATTGCCCATAGATTTCATTTTTTCATGCATTGCTCTTATGCCTTGTGACCATGCACTCCGAAATATCGTCCACAATTTCTGGAAGACATTTCTCGTTTTACATACTAGGTTCTCAGGTATACCTCTGCCTGACCCCACTTGTCTCTTCAAATTAGAGCCTGTAATGATGAGAAGCATTTATGGGATAACTGCCTGACAAAGTATATGAGAAGAGCTTGTTGGGATGAAAATAGTTACTGGTAAGGTTCACATGCAATCATTTTATTGTTTTGGGGGTAATATTAATTACCCCTCCTTACCTGCATGATGCATATTCTGTAAAGGAGCTGAAAAATGAGGAGAGGGAGACAGGTGAAGAAAAATTTTGTATCTTCCACGTGAAGCTCACTGTAGCAACCACCATTTTTTTTCTTGGCGTGGTCTAACCAGCTGGTCACATCTCTGGCAAGACGGCAATATTGCAGACAGCATGTTTTCAGTGCATTAACAAACACCCCAAAGGTTGTCAGGAGGGAGTAGCCTGCAATGAATTTGAAATGTTATGTATTAGTAAAGGAATTGTTCTTCAATTTTCCAAGATGTCAATCAGAAAGATGACAATTGCAAGGATGAAGGGCAGTAAAGTGAGCGAGAAGGTTTTAGCACTCAAGGGGCTGAATTCAAAGGAACAAGCTTCTGACAAGGGTTCTGGCATCCTGGTGACCAGCCCAAGGTGGTGCTTGACAGCTGATGTAAAAAATGAAAAAAGTAAGATCAATGGGAACATACTAAAAAGGGAAGAAAGGTGACAAAATAAAACACCAAAGTAAGAAATTCCACAATCTCTTAGAAGTCTAACTCATTAATGAACAAGACAACCAGAACTTTCTTTTACAGCCTTAACACAAAGAACTATTACTATTTTTGTAATATAAACTCTTATATAAATAATCCTCACTTGTCAGGTAGAGGGTGGTTTCTTATTTTGACATGGAAATGAAGCAAAATGTATTCTCTGCTTTGACTTTATCCTTGAATTTCAGATGTAAGGTTAAGCTTTGAACCCTTCAAATGACTTTATACATGTTGATAGTGTCACTAAAAGTTCAGATTGGATTAGCTGGCTTTTGACTTTTCCAGTAGTTTCCTCTGGGTTTATATGGCTGTCACTTTGGCATCAGAAGCATTTTATTGCTTCAGATGTTAGCAGTCACTTACTGCTCGTGATTTGCAACCTCATTGTTGCTTTTTTTTTTTTTTATGATCTTTCAGATTCCACCTTTTCTTTGACTCCATTAGGACTTCCTGATACAAAACAGATAAGAGACTACCCCCCTCCCCTGTTTAGTTAGCAATTCAGTGCGCCATCATAATTGTTACAATTTTTCATAGTACTCCCTTGACCAAATAAACCCTTCCACAAATTACATAGACACCAAACCATGGTTGAGGGATAAATGATATAATAAATGTAAAAATGTTTGAGTTTCTCCCAAGAAGGCCGCTATAAAAACGCAGAGTATAGTTTGATTGTCATTTTGTTTACGTTCAAGTTTCCCACAATAAAATGCTAGATGAAATACATTCTAACCAAATTCATTTAAATGCCACAGAGTATTGGTTTTTATATTTAAATAAAGAATATTTATTAATATTTCTTTTTATGGTTATAGAGTGATTATATTGATTTGATCTCTTTTAAGAGTTGTAATAGACCTATTATGTCAGGCTTTGATTAATTGAGGAAGCTGGGGGCCTGGTAATTGAATATGGAACCTTTAACCTCTAAGTCACTGAATCAAATCCAGCCCAAATTGGTAGTGACCAAGAATGATTACAGCAGTGGCTCTTTGGTGGCCTCTGTGAAGTGTGTTGAGGTCAAGTGGAAGTATGTCGGAATAATTGCATCTCCTATGAGCTCATATCTGTAGTCACTATTGCCAGACACAGATGAAAGCCCAGGGACTGAGAGGGCCAAGGGAACAGAAGCACCTGTGAGTGGTTGTGTCTCTTAGGAAAGAACAGGGACATCTTTTTATTATTGCAGGAAGAACTGCTCTATTATGAGACTTTCCTAGCTATTTCAATTAGTTGAGTTAAGATTTTAGTAAGACGAGAGCTGAGAATGTCTTGATGAACAGCCTGGAGACTGAATTTGAACAGTTCTGGGTGAGGAGGCTTAACTCCCTGACATTCCCTTGTGATCTCGCCTCTGTTGCTCATCAACCTGTTCTCTGCTCACCTTTTACAAAAGAGTGCTGTGCAGATAGTAGGGTTATTACTGGCATTAATCCAACATGTTCTATGCTTTCAAATAGGCTTTATGATGAAATGATAACTATTCACAAGAAGAAAGAGTATTTCCAAAAATATTCTCCCTAATTTTCTATTTTTTAAATTCAGGAAATTACATTAAATACGTTTTGAACTCATTATTCCTTTTTTGTTTAAGTAAGTCACTATTTGTTGCAAAATAAGCTTGCATCTGCTCTTAATGCATGGTAAGTTGATACCTGCAGTATTATTAAACAGTTAAATACCTTTATCATTTCTATTTTTTTTTCATTTTTAAGAGTTAGAGAGTGCAAGTGAGGGAGAGGCAGAAAGAGAGCAGCCCTGTCTGTGCTGACAGCAGCCCTCCTGATGTGGGGCTTGAACTCATGAACTACAAGATCATGACCTGAGCTGAAGTCAAATGGTCAACCGATTGAGCCACCCAGGTACCCCGCATATTATTTCTAAGGAGAAGTAGTTTAGATTATTGCTTCTTGAACTAGTTGTGTTAAAAAAGGTTTTTAAAAAAAGTCTCAACTATTATGGTCAATACATTTTTAAAATATAATAAAATGGAATACCTAAAGAATAAAACAAAGACATATAAAATATAAATCATGATATTTTTATTATTACATTCAACAGACATAAAATCTAACTTTCTGTAAATATTCCTACATGTTTTCTCTCAGTGTCTATATTTATTTTGTTGCACTCCAGTAACAAACAGTTCATTGATCAGCACTTCTCCGCGGGCAAGGCTTTGAGTAGCACTGGCTTCAACTGAATACACACTTTGAAAAATGAATTTATTTAAACAAGTAAAATTATATCTGATAGGGTGATATGAAACAACAAAAACAAAATGGTTAAGAACAAGAAATGACTGGGGCGCCCGGGTGGCTCAGTTGGTTAAGCATCCAACTTTGGCTCGGGTCATGATCTCACAGTTTGTGGGTTCGAGCCCCGTGTCGGTCTCTGTGCTGACAGCTCAGAGCCTGGAGCCCCCTTCGGATTCTGTGTCTCCCTCTGTCTCTGCCTCTCCCCTGCTCATGTTCTGTCTCTGTCTCAAAAATAAATAAAACATTAAAAAATTAAAAAAAAAAAAGAACAAGAAATGATCGATAATGAATGAGGTCTAGAATTTTAGCGAGGCCAGCAAGGGCACATAATTGATTCCAAACAAATGTGAATGCAATAATTCATTCATTCAACATATTAAGTACCTACTATGTGCCCAGGACTTTCATTCTTGAGAATACAGTGGTGAACAAGACTCACAAATCCCTCAGTTATCTTTCTGGTGGGGGAGACACTAACCAAGCAGAAAAATATCAGGTGAGTTCAATGATGAAACCAAAATGGACTGATAAGACAGACACTCATTATGAGATACAGACACAACCAAAAGAGTAGAAATTTGAACTGAGGACTGAATGACTGGAAGTAGGGAAAAGACATGGAGGAAGCATATGCCAGGCATGCCATAGGGTAGAAATGAGCTGAGAGAGATTCAGGAATGGTACAGGTCGATGAGGCAATAGCTCAGTTAGTAAGAAGATTGGAAGGAAGTGAGGCCCAAGAGTTGGTCAGAGATCAGACTTTACAGGCTCAAGTATGGAGCTTGGAGTTTCCCCGCCTCAGTGTTATGGGAAACCATTAAAAAATTTTATGCAGAGAAGAGATATTATAGGATGTGTACTTGGATAATACATTTTGGAAAACAAGAAGGGAAGCTGAGAGAGGGCGAGAGGTAGTGGTGACTTGGATGTAGTGGTAGCAAAGAAGAGAAGCAGACAGAATAGGATGTATGTTTGAACAACTGGCAGTATTTTCTGATGTGGGGGGAGTTTGAGCAAAAGAGAAAATTTGAGGATGACTACTTATTTTTCTCCTAAAAAACTGGGTGTGGGTGACTTACACTGAGACAGGGAACACAAGAAAGGGGCTCGGTTGCAGTTGAATGAATCAGGAGTTGAATTTTGGTCAGGTTAAGTTTGAGAGGACCATTAAAAAACCAAGTTAAAATGTTGAGCCTTGTCTTCAAGAAATGTACGAAAATCTCTTATCTTCTAATGACTTATTTTCTATTCATTTTTGAGAGCTCATATCTTTTTGTTTCTGTATTTGATTTTATTATTATCTATTTTTATTTTTTTTAAGTCAGCTTCATGCCCAGAGTGGAGCCCAACACAGGGCTTGAACTCACAACCCTGAGATCAAAACCTGAGCTGAGATCAACAGTCGGATGCTTAACTGACTGAGCCACCCAGGAGCCCCCTTTGTATTTTTATTTTGATGAGGTTTTGAGAGAGAGCAATGAATGCATGGTCAATCTACAATTTGATTAGAAGTCTTATTTCTGAATTTCACAATACATATATATGAATGGAAAAGGGAGAGAAACTGTGTAAGAATGTATTAAATTGAAAAGTAAAAGTTTTCCACCATAAAGAAAGGTCCAATAGAAGTTGGATATGTGAGTTTCAAGGTGAGGTCAATATGAACTTGAGTGTTTTGGGGTATAGTTGCCATTACAAACTGTGGGATTAGCGATCACTTAAGAAAAGAGTGTGGGAAGACATGGGGTCCCTGGAATGCATCCTAGGGCTCCACATCAGTTAGAAGACTATCATGGGAGAAAAGTTAGCCAAGGCAATTGAGAAGGAGTAGATAAGGTGCTATACAGGTTTTAAGTCAGAGGGAAAGAAGGCAGGGATGTAGCAAGCCTAAATTGATCAGCTGGACTGGGAGGGAGTCACAAGGTAGCTAGAGAAGGCAAGGGAAGGAACTGTACAGTAATCTGCCCAAGGAGAGCAGCGGTTGTCCCATCAAACCGTGGAGTTATCCCCGAATGTTAGGGATATCCTGTTGAAAACATCTACGTCTAGATATCGCACCATCTTCTTGGATTCATCCATTAGACTTAATAGAAAATTCAAGCCTTCTGTACAAATAATTTTGGGTGTCGTGTAGACTCAGCTTTTTTAAAAAATCCATTGTCATTATAATTTTCAAATTGCTTTTCTGCACCAGGAGCAGAAATGGGAAGTTGAAAAAAAAAAAACTGGAATGAAAATACAATGGAGACTTCAAGCTCTGGTTCAAATGTGCATGGCAAACACACCAGGCGTGCACATTTTAAAATAAAACAGATGAGCTATTTTAAATGTTTTATTGCAAAACTTAAAGATTGTAGCTATTACTATTTTAAAAAAACTTTAGAAAGCAATTTTTCTATTCTTTGTACCTTTAAGTCCTTGGCTCTGATGTTCTGCTCCTCTGACCTTGATCTAATCATGAATATCTATGCTACTTAATTATAATAAAAAAAGCCTACATTGCACTCTGATGGTAGATGCACATTTTTTCTTCTTTGGTCACCTGCCAGTTCTCAAAATTATAGCAGTGGGAAGAAATGCAAATGAAGGCCGTGCTTGACAGCTAAACATAATGGAATGCATGGTCCACATTTGAAAAGTTACCTTAAAATAAAAGGTAGCATATAAAAAATCATTTCTTTAAGGTCACCTATGGCTTTGAATTACAGCTTTGAGGAATTTCCAATTTAGTCATCAGAGAAGAAGAAGCCAAAATAAGGATTATATACTTTTCTAAGAGGGAAGACAGAGTTTTACCACATCATAGTTGGGTGATCTTATAACTCGAAAATAGAAAACAAAACAAAACTAAAAACAACGAGGTATTCACTTTATAGAGTATTGTGTAAAGTAAACTACCCGCGAACATTTTCTATTATACTTTTGGTTGCTGGTAATAAAATTTTTCCTTGTAAATTTCCAAAGAAGGGTTACTTTATCATATGTTAAAATATGTAACATATGGACTACAAATAGATTGGCGGTGAACAGTTGATTATATGTATCTGTTCTTACTTGAAGAATTGCATTTCTTAATTCAAATAAGTATATTCTCAAATAAGAAATCAGGAAGCAAATGGATGGATGGTGTATCGTTATTTAGAAAAATTTGCATCTAAAAATGTTATGTATATATAAAATTTTAAAAATTGTAAAGATATATATTCACAAAAATCCAGAAGTATTTGATAATTACACACTCCAAAAACGGCTAACATTGTCTTTCAATAAAACTCTATACTTTCCATTTTTCTCTTTTTTGCTATCTGGGGCTGACAAAGACTGTCTCTCAGACACCTTTTTTGCACATTGAACCCATTCCACAGACCATCAGGAGGATGTGCACTGCTTAGCTGTGATCCACAGACCATAGGACTCTGACAAACAGGGGCAGGGGCTTCTGTGTATGATATTTTCCATGCTCCCATATGTAGTATAATAAAGTGGGCTCCGGTCTGAGAAAAATAAGGCTTGGGTTCTGGTTCCACTTCAGCTATTTTCCACGAGGTCCTTGGTAAGTCTTTTATTTAATTATGCCTCAGTTTCTGCACTCAGTTTAATGATAACAGACACTGAACATTTACCATATTCCAAGCATTTATCAGACACAGGAATACCCAATTATAATTATAAGTAGATAGTTTCAAAATAATATGGTAGATAGGGGCGCCTGGGTGGCTCAGTCCTTATCCAACTTCGGCTCAGGTCGTGATCTCATGGTCTGTGAGTTTGAGCCCCACATCGGGCTCTGTGTTGACAGCTCAGAGCCTGGAGCCTGCTTCCGATTCTGTGTGTGTGTCTCTCTCTCTGACCCTCCGCCCACTCATGCTCTGTCTCTCTCTCGGTGTCAAAAATAAATAAACATTAGAAAAAATTTAAAAACAAAATAATATGGTAGATAAAATGGTAAAGATTCGAAGAGGTGCTGCTTCATATATTGCAGAGCAAAGCATATGGAGTCTGAGCTATGAAAGGATACATGGTACCCACTCTGCCCACGTCACAGGTATGGGGGAGGGGAGGATGAAGTAACATTGGTGAATGTATTTAATTTTTAAAAATACAACTCACTGCATCATTCTTAGTGATAGCAGCTGTATAGACAACTATACAGTAAAAAAAAAAAATGTTAGAAATTAAGGCCACAGTCAGACAAGATAGATAAATAAATTGTCAGACTGACCAAAGGAACAGAATAGAAACTCCAGCAGTGCAAGTGACTGTATACAATGAAGGTGGCATCTCACATTAGTGGGGAAAATGTAGACTTTTAAATAAGTGAGGCTGGATAAGTTGAGAGTTACAAAGAAAAGTGATAAAGTTGAGTTCACTCTTAAAACCTATTTTAATATACTTCGAAATGGGTCAGAGATACAAAGGTAAAAAAAAAAAAGAATATGAAAACTGACATAAAACATGAGAGCATTTCTTTATAATCTGAAAGTGAGGAAAACTTTTCCAACATGATTCTAAATATAGAAGCAATTAGGGAGAAGAATGATAAATTTTATTATAAACATAACCACTCCCCCCAAAGAAAAGACAAACAGACTTAAAAATCTTGTGCATGGAAAATAACACAAGAATGGAAGTTAAAAGATATTTGATAAATGGGGAATAATATTTATAACTTTTATCATATACAAAGAGTTAACATCTCCACTATAGAAAAATCTTCTAAAAAATCAAAAGTGCACAATCCTATAGGGAAAAAAATGGACTAGATGTATGAATAGATAGTTCACTGAAAGACATACAAATTATTCTAAGCATTGAAAAGACATTGGTTCAACTTTTCTCATAATAAAGGAAATGTCAATTAAGACTTTAGTGAGATACCATTTTCCACACTCAAATTGGTAAAAATTCAAGAGTTTGACATTACTCTGTTGTAGAGACTGTGGGGAAGTGGGCATTCTCATGCATTTTGGTGGAAACACATATGGTACAACCACTATGGAAGGGAATTTGCCAAAATATAGCAAAATTGTATGTAAATTTACTTTTTTGGCTTAACAGTCCTACTTTTAAGTTAAGCTAGGGAAAAAATGCAAAGAGAGGATTGCATCAAGCTATTCAGTAGATTCTACTTAACAGCAAAAGCAAAAAAAAGAAACCAAAAGCAACCCAATGTCTGTCAACATGAGATTGGTAAAATAAACAATGGCTTACTACACCATGGAGTACCAGGCAGCTATAAAAAGGAATGGGGCATATTTTCAAATACAATTATGACACGATCCCTAGGTCATATTAACTAAGAAATCAGGTGAGAAAAGTGAGTAGTAATACACTACTGCTTATATAAAGAGGGGAAAAATACATACATGGAGACATACACACACATATAAAATTTTAATATTTTCCCTTATTGCAAAAATGGGAGGATAATTCTTTACAAATGTGTAAACAGGGGCACCTGGGTGGCTCGGTTGGTTAAGCGTGAGACTTTGGCTTAGGTCATTATCTCATGGCTCATGGGTTTGAGCCCCATGTTGGGCTCCATGCTGACAGCTCAGAGCCTGGAGCCTGCTTCGGATTCTGTGTCTTCCTCTCTCTCTGCCCCTCCCCTGCTCCTGCTCTGTCTCTGTCTCTGTCTCTCAAAAATAAATACAAAAACATTAAAAAAAAATTTTTAATGTAAACAAACACCTAAGGGAATAGGAAGGTATATAGGAATATAAATAGACCTTGTTTTGTACATGAATTTAAGATACATGAAACTATTTCCGTGACTTAAAACAAAATTAAA
This sequence comes from Panthera leo, assembly GCF_018350215.1. Classification (NCBI taxonomy): domain Eukaryota; kingdom Metazoa; phylum Chordata; class Mammalia; order Carnivora; family Felidae; genus Panthera; species Panthera leo. The sequence goes on from NC_056685.1 coordinate 49,375,470, forward strand.
TTTTAAAAATATGTCTAAGTATGAAGAAAAATGGAACAAATACAGTTAATTGTGTATAAAGTTAGTGACATAACCAGATGGAGAGAAACTATAATAAGTAACTTTAAAAATAATAATTTTGGTGTACATTCCTAGGGTTTATAACATAAAGAAAAACACCTGCAAGAGTATTGAAACTGTTCTCAACAACCATACTGGTGGTGGTAGTGTCAGTCTAAGACTACTAAGGGGGCATCTGGGTGGCTCAGTTGGTTGAGCATCTGACTTCAGCTCAGGTCATGATCTCACCATTTGTCAGTCTGAACCCTGTGTCAGGCTCTGCGCTGACAGCTTGGAGCCTGGAGCCTGCTTTGGATTCTCCCTTTCCCTCTCTCTGTCCTTCCCCTTCTCTCTCTCTCTCTCCCTCTCTCTCTCTCTGTCTCTCTCTGTCTCTCTCTGTCTCTCTCTCAGAATAAATGAATAAACTTAAAAATAAAAACAACAGATCACCTATGGAAGATATTGAAGCTCAACTCATTAATTTGAAAGTCTAAAAATAGAGGAAAAAATTGAACATTTGCTTTCTTTTTCTTATATAAACTGTACTTATGTATAATTAGTTAATGAGGAGACATTTCTCTTTATAGAATTATTTCAGCTAATAAAGGAGGAAACAGAATATCACCACCTTGCAACCTACAGTGGAGTATGGACTTGAGCAGAAATTTTCAGTGGGGACTGTTACTGCAAAAGCAGAGATAATCAGACATCATGCCTCTTGGCCAAAGTATATAACACCATCTATGAAGGAATTTTGCCCCCACTCCCAAATCTTAATATGATCAAGCATCTAGGTCTTTCAGAGAATTTACAGGACATAAGAAGGAGAAATGTCTGACACATGTGGATGTAATGAGAGAAATCGAGAATATGAGAAATGCTCCATGGAATATTTAGATTTCTTTAATAAATTGAAAAGAGACAGAAATGAAAGAGGAAGAGACAAATGAAAGGGGAATATAGTAGATTTAAGGAACGTATTTGCCATTTGGAATGTACAAACCTTATTTGGATTTGATTTGAACAAAGCAAAAAATAAACAAATTTTTAAAATGGAAGCAGAGGGGTTCCTGGGGGCTCAGTTGGTTAATCGTCCAACTTCGGCTCAGCTCATGATCTCAAAGTTATCAAGTTCAAGTCCTGCATAGGCTCTGTGCTGACAGCTCAGAGCCTGGAGTCTGATTCTGTCTCTGTCTCTGTCTCTGTCTCTCTCTCTCTCTATCTCTCTCTCTCTCTCTCCCTGCTCTTCCCCTGCTGTGTTCTGATTCTCTATCAAAAATAAAAACATTTTAAAAAATGAAAGGTAAATAAAAATTAAAAAATGACGACAGAGATTTTTAACAGTGACCAGATATTCAATGGTGTTAAATTCTCACTGTGTGTCTTTCATTGTGTGTGTGTATGTAATAATGACATCGTGAATATTTTTTAAAGTATGTAATTTACACACATATGCACAAATGAAATGCTATAATGTTTCATTATTGCTTCAAAATTACCAAGAGGGATGGGGAAAAGAGTGAGTGGAGTTGATAATAATTGAAGCTGAGAGCTCGATAGAGTGGTTACATGATTTTTTTCTACTTTTGTTTATGTTTAAAAATAACCCATTAGTAAACCTTTTTTAACAAGGGAAAAGTAAAAGAAATTAGAGATTGTTGATATTCTTGGAGACTTTGTTGCTCTCAAGTGTAGTAATTGGTAGAATCTACAAATTCTGTGAGTTGAAAGAGAAGTTACCGGGGATCAAAGAGGAAGAAATGTGTCGAGAAAACCATGAAAACCAAAAAATTAATGTAGAATGTGGTTTACTTACATTTTTCTGGCTGATGAATCAGGTTACAGTGCATCATATGAAGAGTTATCATGGCCATAAGTGTAGACATAGAAGGAATGAGTAAAACCAGGGCCCAGGCCCCTGAGTGCTGAATGTAAGATATTCCCAGAAAGACAATGGTTGCTTTCAGGTTCATGATCCAACAAAACCTGGGGTGCACAGATGGAATTAAAAATACCATTCAGTTACCTCAGACAACAATCACAAATTTTAATGCTTTTGTATACATTTCTTTTTAATTTAATTTTTTATTTTTTTAAAATTTACTTCCAAATTAGCTAGCATACAGTGTAACAATGATTTCAGGAGTAGATTCCTTAGTGCCCCTTACCCATTTAGCCCATCCACCTTCCCACAACCCCTTCCGTAACCCTCAGTTTGTTCTCCATATTTACGAGTCTCTTTTGTTTTGTCCCCCTCCCTGTTTTTATATTATTTTTATTTCCCTTCCCTTATGTTCATCTGTTTTGTCTCTTAAAGTACTCGTATGAGTGAAGTCATATGATTTTTGTCTTTCTTTGACTGACTAATTTCACTTAGCAAAAAACCCTCCAGATCTATCAATGTAGTTGCTAATGGCAAGACTTCATTCTTTTTGATTGCCGAGTAACACTCCATTGTATATATATACCACATCTTCTTTGTCCATTCATCCATCGATGGACATTTGGGCTCTTCCCATACTTTGACTATTGTTGATAGTGCTGCTATATACATGGGGGTGCATGTGTCCCTTTGAAACAGCACACCTGTATCCTGTGGATAAATGCCTAGTAGTGCAATTGCTGGGTCGTAAGGTAGTTCTATTTTTAGTTTTTTGAGGAAACTCCCTATTGTTTTCCAGAGTGGCTGCACCAGCTTGCATTGCCACCAACAATGCAAAAGAGATGCTCTTTCTCCGCATCCTCGCCAACATCTGTTGTTGCTTGAGTTGTTAATGTTAGCCATTATGACGGGTGTAAGGTGGTATCTCATTGTGGTTTTGATCTGTATTTCCCTGATGATGAAGGATGTTGAGCATCTTTTCATGTGTCAGTTGGCCATCTGGATGTCTTCTTTGGAGAAGTGTCTATTCATGTCTTTCACCCATTTCTTCACTGGATTATTTGTTTTTTGGGTTCTGAGTTTGAGAAGTTCTTGATAGATTTTGGATACTAACCCTTTATCTGATATGTCATTTGCAAATATCTTGTCCCATTCCTTTGGTTGCCTTTTAGTTTTGCTGATTGTTTCTTTTGCTGCGCAGAAGCTTTTTATTTTGATGAGGTCCCAGTAGTTCATTTTTGCTTTTGTTTTCCTTGCCTCTGGAAACATGTTGAGTAAGAAGTTGCTGAGGCCAAGATCAAAGAGGTTTTTGCCTGCTTTCTCCTCGAGGATTTTGATGGCTTCCTGTCTTACATTGAGGTCTTTCATTCATTCTGAGTTTATTTTTGTGTATGGTGTAAGAAAGTGGTCCAGGTTCATTCTTCTGCATGTCGCTGTCCAGTTTTCCCAGCACCACTTACTGAAGAGACTGTCTTTATTCCATTGAATATTCTTCCCTGCTATGTCAGAGATCAGTTGGCCATATGTTTGTGGGTCCATTTGTGTGTTCTCTATTCTGTTCCATTAATCTGAGTGTCTGTTCTTGTGGCAGTACCATACTGTCTTGATGATTACAGCTTTGTAGTATAGTTGAAGTCTGGGATTGTGATGCCTCCTGCTTTGGTTTTCTTTTTCAAGATTGCTTTGGCTATTTGGGGTCTTTTCTGGTTTCATACAGATTTTAGGATTATTTGTTCTAGCCCTGTGAAGAATGCTGGTGTTAGTTTGATAGGGATTACATTGAATATGTAGATTGCTTTGGGTAATATCGACATTTTAATAATATTTGTTCTTCCTAACCAGGAGCATGGAATCTTTTTTATTTTTGTGTGTGTGTGTCTTCTTCAATTTCTTTCATAAGCTTTCTATAGTTTTCAGCATATAGATTTTTCACCTCTTTGGTTCGATTTATTCCTAGGTATTTTATGTTTTTTTTGTGCAACTGTAAATGGGATCAATTGCTTGATTTCTCTTTCTGTCGCTTCATTGTTGGTGTATAGGAATGCAACGGATTTCTGTGTGTTGATTTTATATCCTACAACTTTGCTGAATTCATGAATCAATTCTAGCAGTTTTTTGGTGGAATCTTTTGGGTTTTCCATATAAACTATCATGTCATCTGTGAAGAGTGAAAGCTTGACCTCCTCCTGGCCGATTTGGATGCCTTTTATTTCTTTGTGTTGTCTGATTGCAGAGGCTAAGACTTCCAATAGTATGTTGAATAACAGTGGCGAGAGTGGACATCCCTGTCTTGTTCCTGTCCATAGGGGGAAAGGTCTCAGTTTTTTCCCATTGAGGATGATATTAGCGTTGAGTCATTCATATATGGCTTTTATGATCTTGAGGTATGCTCCTTCTATCCCTACTTCTTGAGGGTTTTTTCAAGAAAGGATGCGGTATTTTGTCAGATGTTTTCTCTGCATCTATTGAGAGGATCATATGGTTCCTGTCCTTTCTTTTATTGATGTGATTAATCACGTTAATTGTTTTGTGGATATTGAACCAGCCCTGCATCCCAGGTATAAATCCCACTTGATCGTGGTGAATAATTTTCTTTCTCCAACAATACATTTATTGTTGGAGCCGGTTGGCTAATATCTTGTTAAGGATTTTTGCATCCATGTTCATCAGAGAAATTGGTCTATAGTTTTCCTTTTTAGTGGGGTCTCTGTCTGGTTTTGGAATCAAGGTAATGCTGGCTTCATAGAAAGAGTTTGGAAGTTTTCCTTCCGTTTCTATTTTTTGGAGTAGCTTCAAGAGAGTGTTAACTCTTCCTTAAATGTTTGGTAGAATTCCCCTGGAAAGTCATCTGGCCCTGGACTCTTGTTTTTTGGCAGATTTTTGATTACTAATTCGATTTCCTTACTGGTTACAGGTCTGTTCAAATTTTCTATTTCTTCCTGTTTCAGTGTTGGTAGTGTATATGTCTCTAGGAACTTGTCCATTTCTTCCAGATTGCCCATTTCATTGGTATATAATTGCTCATAATATTCTGTTGTTATTGTTTTTATTTCTGCTGTGTTGTTTGTGATCTCTCCTCTTTCATTCTTGAATTTATTTATTTGGGTCCTTTCCTTTTTCTTTTTGGTCATACTGTCTAGTGCTTTATCAATTTTGTTAATTCTTTCAAAGAACAAACTTCCGGTTTCATTGATCTGTTCTACTGTTTTTTTTTTTGGTTTTGATAGCATTAATTTCTGCTCTAATCTTTATTATTTCCTGTCTTCTGCTGGTTTGGGGTTTAATTTGCTGTTCTTTTTACGCCAGCTCCTTAAGGCATAAGGTTAGGTTGTGTATCTGAGATCTTTCTTCCTTCTTTAGGAAGGCCTGGATTGCTATATACTTTCCTTTTATGACTGCCTTTGCTGCGTCCCAGAGGTTTTGGGTTGTGGTGTTATCATTTTCATTGGCTTCCATATACTTTTTAACTTCCTCTTTAACTGCTTGTTTAGTCCATTCATTCTTTAGTAGGATGTTCTTCAGTCTGCAAGTATTTGTTACCTTTCTAAATTTTTTCTTGTGGTTGATTTCGAGTTTCATAGCATTGTGGTCTGAAAATATGCACGGTATGATCTCGATCTTTTTGTACTTACTTAGGGCTCATTTGTGTCCCAGTATATGGTCTATTCTGGAGAATGTTCCATGTGCACTGGAGAAGAATGTATATTCTGCTGCTTTAGGATGAAATGTTCTGAATATATCTGTTAAGTCCATCTGGTCCAGTGTGTCATTCAAAGCCATTGTTTCCTTGTTGATTTTTTGATTATGATCTGTCCATTGCTGTGAGTGCGGTGTTGAAGTCTCCTACTATTATGGTATTACTATCAATGAGTTTCTTTATGTTTGTGATTAATTGATTTATATATTTAGGTGCTTTCACATTTGGCACATAAATGTTTGCAATTGTTAGGTCTTCTTGGTGGATAGACTCCTTGATTATGATATAATGCCCTTCTGCATCTCTTAATATGGTTTTTATTTTAAAGTCTAGATTGTCTGATATAAGTATGGCTACTCCAGCTTTCTTTTCTGGCCATTAGCATGATAGATGGTTCTCCATCCCCTTATTTTCAATCTGTAGGTGTCTTTAGGTCTAATGTGGGTCTCTTGTAAACAGCATATAGATGGATCTTGTTTTCTTATCCATTCTATTACCCTATGTGTTTTGATTGGAGCATTGAGTCTGTTGACATTTAGAGTGAATACTGAAAGATATGAATTTATTGCCATTATGATACTTTTAGAGTTGGAGTTTCTGATGGTGTTCTCTGGTCCTTTCTGATCTTGTTGCTTTTGAGATATATATATATATATATATATATATATAAATATATAAATATAAATATATATATAAATTTTTTTTCATCTTTTCTCCCTTCATTGAGTCCCCCTTAAAATTTCTTGCAGGGCTGGTTTAGTGGTCACAAACTCCTTTAATTTTTGTTTGTCTGGGAAACTTTTATCTCTCGTTCATATTTTGAATGACAGCCTTGCTGGATAAAGAATTCTTGGCTGCATATTTTTCTGATTCAGCACATTGAATATATCCTGTCACTCCTTTCTGGCCTGCCAATTTTCTGTGCAGAGGTCTGCTGCAAACCTGATCTGTCTTCCCTTGTAGGTTAGGGACTTTTTTTCCCTTGCTGCTTTCATGATTCTCTCCTTGCCTTAGTATTTTGTGAATTTGACTATGATATGCCTTGTTGATGGTCTGTTTTTTTAATCTAATGGGGGTCCTCTGTGCTTCCTAGATTTTGATATCTGTGTCTTTCCCCAGGTTAGGAAACTTTTCCCACTATGATTTGCTCACATAACCCTTCTACCCCTATTTCTGTCTCTTCCTCTTCTGGGACCCCTATGATTCTGATGTTGTTCCCTTTTAGTGAGTCACTGATTTCTCTAATTCTTAAATCGTGCTCTTTTGCCTTAATGTCCCTCTTTTTTTCTGCTTCATTATTCTCTATAAGTTTGTCCTCTATATCGCTGATTCTCTGTTCTGCTCATCCATCCTTGCTGCCGCTGCATCCATCCGTAATTGCAGCTTAGTTATAGCATTTTTAATTTCATTCTTACTATTTTTTACTTCTTTTGTCTCTGCAGAAATGGTTTCTTATCTATTTTCAACTCCAGCTAGTATTCTTATTATCGTGATTCTAAATTCTGGTTCAGACATCTTGCTTGTATCTGTGTTGGTTAAATCCCTGGCTGTCATTTCTTTGTGCTCTTTCTTTTGGGGTGGATTCCTTCATTTTGTCATTTTGAAGGGAGAAAAGGAATTAATGAGGTAGAAAAATTAAAATTAAAAAATTAAAATTAAAAAATATTAAAATTAAGTAATTAAACACACACACACACACACAAATCGAATAAATGATGTTAGATCTTAGGTGTTTTTTTGTCTGGGTGTTGAAAGTGGTTTGACAGATTAGAGAAAAAAAGTGGGGCGGGGGGGAAGAAAGAAAAAAAAAAGGAAACCATTTGAGAATTTGAAAAATGAATACACTGAAGTAGACTAAAATGAGAGAATGGAAGTAAAATAGCATTTGAAAAAATATACACAGAAGTAGAGAATACATAGAAAAAAATTAAAGAAAAATATTTTTATTAAAAATTAAACATAAAAATAAATTTTTCTTTTTCTATATTCAAGAAAAAGGAAAGAAATGAGAGAAAAAAGAAAAAAGAATAAAAAGGAAAAAAGAAATGGTTTGAAAATTTGAAAAAGTGAATACACTGTAGTAGACCAAAATAAAATGATGGAAGTAAAATAGAATTTTAAAAAAATTTACATAAAAGCAAAAAATATAGTAAAAAATTAAAAAATATTTTTAATAGAAATTGAAGGTAAAAATGAAGTTTTTCTCTTTCTGCATTCAAGAAAAAGAAAAGAAAAGAAAAAGAGAAAAAAAAGGCGATTGTTTGAAAATTTGAAAAGGTGAATAAGTGAAGTAGACTAAAATAAAATGATGGATTTAAAATAGAATTAAAAAAATTTATACAAAAGTAAAAAATATAGTAATGAAAATTAAAGAAAAATATCTTTAATAAAAATTGAAAATAAAAATGAATTTTTTCTCTTTCTGTTTTCAAGAAAAAGAAGTGTAAAAGAGAAAAAAAAAAGAAAGAAAATTGAATTCAATCTGCTAACAGATTGAAGTAGGACTGAAATTACTTCTTTTTCCCCTAAAAGTCAGTCTAGGTATCGCTTTATAGTCCATATACTAAGTAGATGGTGAGACTTGTGTTCTTGAAGAGCAAGGTTGGCCCAGTTGGGCGGGGCTCAGTGTAACGGCTCTGCTTTCCACTAGATGGCGCTGCTAGCCTACTGAGGTGGATTATTGAAGTCCCTGTAGGTGCGTATGCGCATGTGCCGGAGGGGTGAAAATGGTGCCACCCACCTACCCAGTCTGTTCTCCCAGATCAGCAATCACACACCTGTCATCTGTCTTCAGCTTTCGTCCACTCCCTGCTTTTTCACTCTCTGTGACCAGGCCCCGGGCAGTACCTCTCTCCTGAGTTTTGTCTCTTGCTTTCCCAAGCCCCTTACTTCTGAAGGACTGCAGCTTTGACCCGTTCTGCCCCTCTGTGGAGGGTCTTACCGAGCAATGGCCGAATGAACAATGGCTGAGTGTCGACTGCACCCTGGAACGCTTGCTGGACCCTGCTGCTGCCAGTGCCCCGAGACTGTAGCCAGGTGCCAGCCTGCCCCCGAAAATGTTCATGAGATGGTGTAGCAGCAGCTTTTCAGGGATTATGGAAGATCACAACACACATCTGGCACCAGGATTCACCCTTAATGAAGTTGTTCCAGCACCAGAGAATGTGGCCACCCTCTGGGGTCTGCTGGGACCAGGTGGCTTCAACAGTCTCTACCAAATGTCCTTCCAGCAGTGAACCGTTTTTCCCCATGTGGCCCGAGATCCTCCCGGGTCCCACTCTGTTCCTGGTGATTCTCCCTTCCCACCAGAGCACCGCCACGTATGGAGCTGCGGAGTTGCAGACTCTGCACTCCCCTTGTTTACAGTCTTAATGGAATTTAAACCTTCTCCTTTCTCCTTTTTTTAGTTTAGTCCCTGCAGCTGTTTCCAATTTTCTACTTTCTCTCCAGCTGCTTTGGGGAGGGGTGCTTTTCCCGTATTCTCGCCCCCCCCAGTCTCCGTCCTCTCTCTGCTGGCAAAAGCACCTCCCTTCCTGCGCCTCTCGCTCCCCATGTTCACTTCTCCGCGCCGTGTACCTACTGAATTCTGTGGTTCAGGTTGTGCAGATTGTTGTGTTAATCCTCCAGTCAGTTTTCTAGGTGTGTAGGATGGTTTAGTGTTAGTCTGGCTATATTTCATGGATGCGAAACACACAAAAAACTTCCATGCTGTTCTGCCATCTTCGCTCCTCCTGCTTGTATATACATTTAAGCTATAAAATTGTGGCATGTTGGCTAAACTAGAATTTTCTTTTTTTTTTTTTCTTTTTTTTTAATGTTTATTTACTTTTGAGACAGAGAGAGACAGAGGATGAACGGGGGAGGGTCAGAGAGAGAGAGGGAGACACAGAATCTGAAACAGGCTCCAGGCTCTGAGCTGTCAGCACAGAGCCTGACACGGGGCTCGAACTCATGAGCCGTGAGATCATGACCTGAGCCGAAGTCGGACGCTTAACTGACTGAGCCACCCAGGCGCCCCTGAACTAGAATTTTCAAATATTGTTTATTAGATTTCTTAGTAAGTGTATACATATCAGCTATGGAGTCTTAACCAATTTTGTCATCTGTGTTTCATTCCTTTTGAGATTACATGTGGAAAGAATGCGTTCTCTTATCTAAAGTAGAAGTTGGCAAACTTTTTCTACAAAGGGCCTCATAGTAAATATTTTAGGCTTTGCAGGCCATGTAGTCTCTACAGCAACGACTCATCTATGTGTTGTGGTGTTAGAGAAGCCATACACAATACTTCACTGAATATGCCTAATGAATCTGGAAAAGGTTGCATGGTTTAAGAGTTGAATCTTCCTATTTATTCCACTTTTCAGAGTATGGGCAAACTCAGGTTATATCTAGACAATGCATTAAACCAAAGACACGACTGTCATTTGAATAAAACTTTCGGTATTTCTTCCCAATGAATAGTATTACAAATAAGTACCTAAACTAGCAGTCTGGTTTGCTAGTTCTGGGGAAATAATCTCTGCCTGTCAACCTTGCATTGGGTCTAATGAATTATTAGAATGCATTGTTAGAGTCACATTGTAGAGGGGGGTCTTAACATTAAATTAAAACATTTACTGAGGTAGAATTAAATACAGTAAAATACCTGTTTAAATATATAGTTTTATGAGTTTGGGTAAGTGTTTCAATTGGGCAAACACTAATAGATCTAAGTTTTAGAACACTTAACATTATCATTAAGATTTAAAGGGCCTCCCTGATTAGATCAGGCCTATGCAGGATTCCGGGATAATCTCTTCCTTGATTACTTTAAAATCAAATGATTAGAAACTTTAATTACACCACACAATCCCTTCGCTTTTGCCATATAGCAACATAATCAAGGATTTATACCCTGTCATCTCTGACATATTCTGTTGGGTGGAGTCAGGTCACAGGTTGTGCCCAAACTCTGGGGGATGGGTCTGTCAAGAGTATGACCACTATGGGTCATCCTCTGGCATTTCCTCTACTTGTTCTAATTGATCCACTCTTCCTTCCTTTTCCCTCCCTCGCTATCTCCCTCCTGTTTTCCTCCCCTCCCCCCGCTCTTCCCTCGCCTCTCCTCTACTTCCTTTTTATCCCCTCTAAGTAAAAAGAGAGTCACCAGGCAGGACTGGCTAGGCGAAAGGGATATTAAAGGTCTGAGGAGAAAGGAAAATGTTAGAACTAATCTAAAGGAGGAGGAGAGAGAGAAGACTGGATACTGGATACTTGCTATAGGTAATGCCAAGGGGGCCACACAGCTCTAGGCCCACAATAAAAGACTAGTAAATAAGTATTTGATGAATAACACAGCATCTCATAAAAAAATCAACTGATCAAACAACAACATAGAACAATAAACTGAATAATTGACCTAGGAAAGTAATCAAACATGAAACATGGCCGTGCTGAGGAAACTGGTTCGCTATTGTCCACTAATGGAAACTTGTCACGATGCAGGTGAGACACACAGAGTTTTGTAGGACAACTGGGGAGAGTCCCTATGCTCAGCCTCCGGTCATCCTTTCATGCTGCACACTTGAGCTGTGGCTGTCAGCAACCGAGAGAAGCTGGAGCCCGCAAGCAGTGTTATATTTCTTTCAATCTTTAGGAAACCCCCCTTTTTTTAAATGTTAAATGTTGCTGAGAAAATCCAAGAAGACATTGTGTGGCTCTTCTAAACACCACATGGTGATGTAAACGAAATTACTCTAAAGAAGGTCAAAGAAAATTACAATTATTCCAAGACTTAAATCTTGTGAAAGGTAGTTAGAAACAAAAGAATTATAGTGCTGAATATCTAGGTATAGGAAGAGATTTCACATAAAGTACTCCATGTATTTTAACAGATGCCATCCGACCTATTTGATTGTGTAATTTTCCGAAAGAATTACCTAGTACAGGCATGTTTTATATATGTCTTTATTGATCCATGGACAGGATAAGCCATAGATAATTAAGGGGGAAATTGTATATGTATCAACTGTAAAAAAAATAAGAGAAATAAAAATCTACCATGTTCAAACTCACCATTAAGACTCCTTTCATCTCATAGCTCACTAGCAAATTGAGTATATAAAGCACCTCTCACACAGAAAGTCAGAGAGCAAAGCACTAAAGCAAAATAAATACCAGTGATTAAGGAAAATTGAAAGCAGCAGTAAAAATATGTTTCTTTAGTCTACTTTTAAATACAGACTGGGAACTGCAAATAACGGGGAGTACTTAGAAATCTGATTTTTTTTTGTCTTCATGATCCTATGGTATTGAATACAAATAAGGGGGGGGGGAAACTTGTTGCTAAAACCTCAGCAATCCTTTTGAGATCATTTCTTTTAAATATTTGCCTTACCTTATTTAGTAATCATTATTAGAGTCACTCGAATATTTTGTCATGTCTTAGACGGACCAAGTTTCACATACTTGTGTTATTGTAAGTGATTTTAGGGGAAATGGTTTGAAATGGTTTTTCTTAACCTGAGGAGGAAAGCTTTCAGGTGTTCATGGTGGTAGTGGACAATTTACGGAGTTCAGGGAGAACATTTTATTCTGTACTGAACAATATTGAGATAATTCACCAGGGGATTGGTGGCTCTTCAATGGGATAGAATTGAACTGTTCGGAAACGTCAAGGAAACACTTGGGCGCTGAAACCCTGGTGGATGGCTGTTGTCAAAGGTTGCTTCTTTTAGTAGAAACATTGGCCCATTGAAGTACTTCAGAGAACACTCTGGTAGCCATGAATTTGGGGAAAGAAGGATCAAATGGAATTTTTACAGGTCTTACTGTTTATCCATACTTTTTTTTCAACGCTGCAGTTAAAGAAGAGGAAATTTAATAAAGGAAGATATTGATTTTGGTGAAGAGATAGTATGATTAAAGTAAAAGGTATATTTTTAAATAAGAAATTTAGGAGAATATTTCACTCTTTCTCTCCCTGCCTCTCCTTCTTTTAACTTACCCTCATTCACAGTTGCTCCTGTGTATCATTTTCTTATTTCCTTAAGAACTTTAGACTATCGCATATTTACTGATGGAAATAAGTCCCTAGTCATGTACCTACTAATTTTAAATGCAACCACTCAGGCTTTAAGAAAAAGCAGGAGCAGTAAGTCATGTAAGAAATCTGTCTTTCTTTTCCTCAATATTCTTTGGTTTCCATGATTGTATGTTGGAGAGGAATTCTGAGTGTATTTCCTGAAAGCTTACAACTTTGGCAAAGTTAAAGGCGGTGCCTATTGTTATAAGAGTAGGTAGGTAGCATTTGTTAAACTTGAGTAGGACCTGTGCAAATAGAAGTTTGGAAGATTTCTTTTGTATATTTTTTAAAACCTTTATTTATTTATTTTGAGAGATAGAGCATGCAAGTGTGCAGGGAAGGGTCAGAGAGAGAGAGAGAGAGAGAGAGAATCCCAAGCAGGCTCCCCTCCGTCAGCGTGAAGCCTGATGCAGGGCTCAAACACAGGAGAACTGTGAGATCATGACTTGATCCAAAGCTGGATGCCTAACCAACTGAGCCATACAGGCACCCAGTGATTCTCTTAAAGCTATTTACAGGCTATTTCTCAGTATGTAACTCACATGATATTTTGAATATTAATACAGTTATTCCACAAACTGCTTTGATTTTGATGGCTGAAATGTACTTCATAAATTATGATTTTACTACTGCAGAATTCAGTAGATTCATATTTTGTTTCTCTTCTCAAGGATCATGTAGATTTTCTCACTCAGATAGATTTTTAGGTGTGGTGAAAAATTGCTATGAATCATCAAAACTTTCCAAAGCCGCGTGGCATCCAGTGTGTGCACTCAATGTTTAGTTTCATATCTTTTCAAGGTATCCCTAGACCACATTGGAATTCCCTTCCCTCAAACTTCTGGAATTGTTTTCACAATTCCGAAGCACTTGATAAATGTGTACATTCCCTAGCGATGCTTTCAGGAAATTCTGATCTAAGTGGTTGTGGGTGGGGTCTGGAAAACATTTTTAAATAAAGCCCTTAAGTGATTCTTAAAAGTAGGCAATTGCTTGAGAGCAGTTGTTCTTAAACCTGACTACTTAGGCAGCTTAAAAAAAAAAAAAATTCTGGTCTCTCAGTCTCACCTCAAACCAATATATTTGGAACCTTTGATGTCAAGGCCCAGGAATCAGTATTTCTTTTTTTTTAAGTTTATTTTTGAGAGAGAGAGAGAGAGAGAGAGAGACAGAGTATGAGTGCGAGAGGGGCAGAGAGAGAGGGAGACACAGACTCCAGGCTCTGAGCTGACAGCACAGAACCCAATGTGGGGCTCAAACTGGTAACGGTGAGATCATGACCTAGGCTAAAGTCAGAGACTTAACCAATTGAGCCACCCAGGCGCCCCAGGAATCAGTATTTTTAAGATTCCTCAGGTGACTTTTATGTACATCTAGGATTGAGAATCGCTGCTTTCAAACAACACTCAAGTAAATATTAAACAGCTTCCGAGAAAACATTCCGTGGGATAACAAATTTTTACCTCTGGTGTTTCCCTAAGATAAAAGTTACTAAATTCAAGTAAGTATTAACATCAGAATATTTTAGTGGGAAACAAATATTATATAGAATCAATTTGAGTACTAGATATTCAAAATTTCTGGGATGGAATAAGTCAGTCTCTAGACTTTTTGAAGAACTCTACCAATATTCTATTTGGACTTTCAAATCATGTATAATTCACTCTGGTAACTGGTTAGCAACAGACTATGATATGCAGATAGGATGCAAATTATCAGGTGAAGTAACTAGAGAAATGTGGAAGCAAGATTTGAAGTTAATTGCAGTAGAATTTAAAATTATGGTTATAGACAGACTTAATTATCCACCTTTCTTTTTGCTTCCAGAAAAGATTCTGCACAGGTGTATTTACCTAGATGATCTCCAGTGTGGTGACTCTTAATTGCACACCTCAGATTTTGGAAAATGCTGGAAGAGCCAGGTTCTAATCTAGATAACAGCACAAGAATGTTGGCAGATTAGTATGCCTCTTGATTTCAGGGAGTTTAGCTATATTCTTTCAATAAGGTACATAGTTGAGGAAGATCCAGTACCAGATGGTGATGTTGGCTGGGAGTGGTTTTCTCACCTACACTTGGCAGCTCCACTCGGAAGTGGGGCTTTCAGTGCTCGAGACTTCCAGTCTATACTATTTAACATCATCATTGGGAAGCTTTAGGTGGTATAGATGCAATGACACGTCTCATTAAAGGTCCTGTAACTAGGAACATCTGACATCTGTGCTGAAAATAGAACTGGATGCAGCCTTCAAGTGGTTACACATTCAAGTGGTATGCTGGTTTTTAAAGATACTACTGAAATTCATTATATTAACCAAGCTTGTAATTTCTCTACACACTTTTGACTTGGAGAAATAGATTTTAAATTAATGTGCTGCCCATTTAAAGATGGCCTCCTCCTAAACAGGTTCCCTCTTACCCAGAATTTAGACAACGATTTTAGCTGAGGACTTACTAGTCATTTAATTATAGTAACGGCTACCCTAATTTGAATTCCTGTGATGTGCTAGGGTACTTTATATAAAATAAGCTATAAAACAGCCCTCCAAGGTAACCCCATTTTGTGGATGAGGGACTGGTGCTTTGAGAGGTTAAGGGACCTGCTGAAAAGCATAAAACTCCTCTGACAGAGCCAGGATCCCATCAGTTTGCCGGCTGCCCAGTTGGATCCCTGTCCATCTTGCCACCAGCCCCCGCAGTATATACAGCAATAGAGTTAACATTCTTTTCTATAAATTACAAAAAGCAGTTGCTCATAGTTTTCCCGTAGCTTGATTTTAGGAACTTAAAATCAAAAAAACAAAAATCAAAAAACTGAAACAACCAGATTCAGCCTTCAAGAAGCTTGCCTTCCAGGGGGGTCCTTTATAACATGAAAGAGTAACACCTTGATTCCTCATGCACATTTCTAGGTGCTTTAACTTTAGGTTTTAAAGATTCTGCATGATTCTTTCTATTAGAGATTTTAGTAAAATTAGGAAATAATAAGAAGCCAAATTGAAATGTGTTCTTCCTAAATTTGGCCTTGCTCCTCCCAGCTGCAGAAATTCATTTTCACCCTGCTCCCCATCCCCCTTTTAAAGGCCTAAAGTACAAACCCATTGGGAGTCCCCCCCTTTCCCAAAGGAAATATTTCATTCATATAATGTCTCCTTTGTAATCAACACTGAGAAATGTCACTTTGATTAAACACAACTCTGAATGACTAAGACCACAGTACAATAAATTCTCCAGAGCTATCTTTCAGAACAACTGATTGCTCTCCAGTCTTAATCCTCCAGAGTCTTATTTAATCAAAATGATGTTGCTAATTAAGGATTAAAACCTCCGAATAGAATAAAAAAGAAGGATTTTTCTTTCTCCTTTGGGCAGGTCAAGGAGGCAGAATTTGCTATAAGGAAGTAAAGAGTCCCTTCCACCCTTGGTAAAACTGCATTTTTTTCTGACGTTTGGACTGAATCCAAAACAGGCCTGAGTGCTTTGTAATATTAATATAACTGGGAAGAAAGAAAGAAAGAAAGAAAGAAAGAAAGGAAGAAAGAGGGAGGGAAGGAGGAAGGGAGGGAAGAGAAAGAGAGAAAGAAAAAGAGAGGGAGGAAGGAAGGAAGAAACTGCCTTGGATAGTTACATGGTTATATATACCTAGATTATTGATTCTAAATGTTTTCATTTAATGATTTTAATATGAATTTTCTTTAAATGTTTTGTCTGATTCTGTCTGTACATTGCTTTTTCCCATCGCTAACATTGATGGAAAGACAGAATATTTAGAAAAAATGTTGGCAAATCATTTCACAGAAACAGGGGAACAAAAGAATGTATCTCAGATCTACTTGATATTCCACTGATGAGTAATAATAACAACAAAATTTGCTAGTAAACGCTGAAATGCTCTACTTTAAGATCCAAATTTTATTTTTTTGAATCTGTATTCGATAACAAAAATTGATTCTAAAACCACATAAAGCTGTGTAAGAACTCACTGAAAGAGAAAAAGATTTACAGAAAGTAGTTAGATTTTCATGGAATCCAAACTCTTTTAGGTGTTAGGGGTGAAGTGGATGCAAGACAGAGGTACTGGTTGATGTTTCAACAAGTTGCAAAATATAATTCAACAAATTGTATTCAAATTGTGTTCAACACATTTAAAAAATTTACAATTTGTAGAATACAAAAATTGTAAACTGCAATTCAACAAATTGTAAAATACTTTTTATCTTCTCTGCACTAACCTGTGCATTTATAACCTCTGCCACATTAGTCTGCTACAGTGTAGACATAACTAACAACAGCTACCATTTATTGACCACCTACGATGTGCCAGGTTCTCTACCCACAATGCACACATTATTACCTCTAATAAAACCCAAGAAGAGGTATCATTATAACCTTCCATAAATGATTAAACTGAAACTTATAGAGAATAAATGACTTGACCAAGGTCAGATAGCTTGTGTTAAGTAGAGTTGAGACTTCTACCCAGGCCTGTTTGGCTCCAAAGCCACCTTGTATTTAATATGATAAGCCACTTGTTTATTTGGAAGATTAATTTATCATTGCATTTCAGGAAGGTGCTGGTAAGCTGTGGTGGTCTGTACCTGACTCACAGGCTCCCACAGTTCCTGGCTGAATCATTGTCACAGGCATTGTCACGTCCTCACTTACCCAACCCAGTCAATGACAAAAACTGAATTACTACCATCAACAGGGTACCAGAGAGCAAACAATGAGAAATCCCAGGAGGGAGAGGAACATCATAAGCCTTGTTTCTCTTCTAGCCAGTGCTACTTACCAGTTAAAAAAAGACATTTGTTTCTGGGATCCATACTCCTGAAGGCTATAAGCATCCGGTGGACAAATGATGGCTCGCATTCCTCCTGTGCCAAGGCAGATGAACAATAGTGCCATGTAAAACAGCCTGTTCTGCTCCTTTGTTGGTATATTGTTAATCATATGGTGTGTGCCTATATAGAAATCTTCCAAGGGAAAAGCAACCACGGATAATAAAACAGTGCCTGTAGAGAGAGAAAAAAGGAGAATAAATATGGCACAGACCAACTGAATCACCAGACCATGTTATAAATAAGGTTTTAACTCTGAAAGTAGCATCATTGTGTGATTGTCTTATCAAAATATTTGTTAGTCACTGCGATTCTGGAGATAGCATGATTTTTCTAAATGTGAAAACTCCCTTCAATATGTCTTTTAATGAATCCAGAAGCCTAGTTCTTTCCCCTCTCAAATTTGACGTATCTTTTCTCTCAGATGTATAAGGAAATCATGTCCATTTTAACAGAATTTGGAAATATGTCATATGAGAAGCTAGAGATGCCTGTAATCTCACGCCCCAGAGCCAACCACTGTTAGTAAGGGTTATTTGTTCTCGGTCACTAGAGTGATAGAAAACTCGAAGATCTCAGACATGTCAAAAGCCTGCTAAAGAAAATGTTTTAAGGAGAACATTATCAGAATTGTAAGAAGAACAGAGTCTCTTTTCCTTTTCTACTCTCTTTCTCCTTTTAATGCCCTTTGATTTCTCTCACTGAGGCAGCTGGGCAGAGCCATCTTGGCACACACAGAGGTAAGAAGGTGAGGTGGGTGAAGCAGTGCAAGCCTAGAGGAGGGAAAGACAGGAAATGACAGGGCTGGGGCCAGTCAAGCCTTCTCACTTCCATCTCGCAGGGACCACACTTGAGCACTTTCCTTGTTTGATAGAAATTTCATACTTTTGCTAAGCTCTTTAAATTCTGCAAAGCAATTATATGTATTATATTGTTTCATCCTGGAAAAGCTTTGTGATGTCAGAGGTAGATTTTCTCTTATTCCAATTTTTCAAAGAAAATAGATCAGATTTAGTGAGGTTAAGTGACTTGCCCAATGTTACAGAGTAACCGTGATGTTATCTGCCTCTTTTTGTAATTCCCATCAAGTGGTCAAATCATCTTATTTATTTATTTATTTACTTATCAATTTGATTAGTGAAAAATGCTTCTCCCTGTTACTTTCGTCTTCCATATTTTAGATTAATTTGGCTTTCGTATTTTTGATATAAATTTTTACATGGTGGTTTTGTGTGGTTAATTTTCTCAATTAGACTATAAGCTCCTAAAGGCAAAACTTAGGTCTAATATTTTATCTCCCTCTTACAATGGCTTTTATAATGTGAAGAATATATGCACTCAATAGCTGCTTGGTAACAAATTGATTTATCATGAGAGTGGGCCCTTTAGATTACTGAGGTTGAGATGTTTCCTGTCAAGTTTGGCCAGATGTGATACCAACTGCTTTTTCTCTGCCACTCAGTCCACTTGTCTCTGGAAGGGTGATGTGAGGCCTGGCTAGGCTAAGGGCACCCAAAGGGGATGGGCAGAGAAGTTACTTCTTGCAGCAACCATATATTTAAAGACAAACACTTTTAAAAATATACATTTGTTTACTTATTTTGAGAGAGAGAGAGAGAGAGAGCACTCACAAGCAGGGGAGGGGTAGAGAGAAAGGAGAGAGAGAATCCTATGCTGTCAGTGCAGAGACTGACCCGGGGCTCAAGCTCACAAAGCATGAAATCATCGCCTGAACTGAAATCAAGAGTTGGATGCTTAGCCAACTGAGCCACCCAGGCGTCCCTAAAGACAAAACACTTTTACCTTTGTGTACATTAGAAAGATGCTTTGCTTCCATCTTTTGAGAAAATGTAATATGTTGATTTCATTGGATCAAAACTTTATTTTTATCTGTTGTAAAATTGATGTAATAAAAATACAAGTCTATTACACGTATGATAGAAAGTCTCCTCTTTGATGTGTGCTATTGTGCACTACATAATCAGCACACATACTTCACAGGTCTTTGTAAAACACCAAGATGTGCTATCTCCTCTGCTAGGTCGTGGGGCCCCACTGGATTTCCTCTCCAGAAGCTAATGAGTCCATCAGAGAAGACAGACATACAGGTGGAAATTATATTATAATGTGCTAAATGAAATTATAGAGGTTTGATTAGAGTATGGGTGAGCACAGAGAAGTGAACAACATGGGTCTTGAAGGAAGGACAGGATTTTTCAAGTCTTGGATATGGGGCAGAAACATAAAGGAAGGTTGAAAATTTCAGACATACGAAAAAGCATATGTAAAATTTTTAAAGAAGGGTAGTAGACAAGAAGTTCAGCATGGTTGAGGTCACATATTGACACAAAAGTCTGGAGAGGTAAATTTGGGACAGATTGTAGAGGTTCTTTTGTACTAAGTTGGATTTTGTTTTTTTAGACAATACAGCCAATATATAGATTTATTGGCTGAGGAAGTCAATGTTGTTAGTAGAAAGGTATATGGATTGGAGTCATACTGATAGACCAGTAAGTAGGCCATTGTAATGATCAAGAAAAAGCAATCTGCAGTTTTGAGCTAAGGTTTAACATTGGAAATAAAAGACACATTTTTGATAGAACCTCTGATACTCAGTGACTGGTTGGAATTTGATGGCAGCTGTTGAGTGGGGGCCAAGGAAATAGCTTTTAGTAAGAAAATGAATGGTTATGGAGTTGATGTAGGTCTTTTGTTGGTCAAATTCTAAAATTGGGACTTCAGTCCTAGTCTGATGGCTTACACAATAATTTAGACTGATAGGAATCACCATGTTAAATAAGAAGTTACCAAAATCTATGGGTGTGGTCTCTTACCAAATTCAGAAGAGAAACCATTCAGGTGCTTGCCTAAATGTCTCCTTATCAGAAAACATTCCCAGATACAGAATAGTAACCATGTCACTGTTTAGTCTCCCCTGTCCCCTTACTGAGCCATATTTTTCATCATAACAGTACTGAGCACCTGGCATAGTGTCATTTGCTTGTTTACATTTCTCTTTCTTTGGAAAGTCAACTCCAACAGAGAAGAGACTGCATTCCTCCTCTGTTGCATTCCCAGATCCTGGGACAATGCCTGGCACAAAGTGGTCACTGAGGAATGTTTGTTGAATGTTGACTGAATATTTACCATGCAGTGGCTTTGTTTTTATTTAACAAAACTGGAGCAGTGAAGAAGTTATAAGTTTAAATCACACTCTATTAGATGAATGGTGAAGGTAATTGATCACCTGCTGGAAATTGGGTAATGTGTTGCATACCTGATATCCACCCCTTCCTCATTTATCTCCTCCCCTGTTCCCCCAAACCTGCATTTCTGCTACACTTCTCAGTAATGGTGAATTGCATACTACCTTCCTAAGTTCCTCAGCTCAGAAACTTGGAGTTAATGTTTGTTTTTCCATCATATTTGTTCTCTTATTTAGTAGCCAAGTTTTAATGTTTTTTTTTTTTTTTTCCATGTTCTCTCCTGGATTGACATTTCTCCTAGACTGTCCTCTGAGGTGTTCTGGTCTCCCTGTATAAAACCTGTCACTGTGGTTGTCTATCCTTTTTATTGAAGAAAAACATTTCCCAACTGTTTTAATTATATCTTCAGTGACTCTGTTGTCCAGAAGAACAACATAACTTTTCAGCCCCAAGTTCCAGACTGTTCATCAACTTATTCTCTATACCGTATCAAACAATCTTGATATCTCCCCAACATTTCTCACAATCTCTTGACTCCCAAACTTGTGTAGATTATTTTTCTCTATATAAAGAAGCACAGTGTAGTGCTTAAATTCATTCATTTGTTTAGCATATAGCCATAGTTCATAACATAGAAATCATGCCTGCATATGCAATCTTAATTACTATATGGCTAATTAAGAACCACCTTTTGATGAAAACATCCTCAATTATTCTACGTGAACTTCAAAACCCTTCTTAGCACATTTCATTGTAGTTGTGAAGCAAGTGAACTTCAGGTTTCACATAGAATTTGTCACGAATTTCGGCTTGGGGCAGGAAGGGGGAAAGGAGCGCATTTGAAGCACAGAAGACAGACACGTAAAGAGGTAATTATTATAAAAGATAATCAGTGCAACGATATAGGTATCAAAGCATCCACACATCCACACTCACACATACGCACAGATGTTTACTAGCATCCCTCAATTAATACAAAGAATAGTATAAATTGAAACAATACTCTTCATTTATCACATTTTAGGCTAACAGCAAGATAAGGATAATAGAAAGTGAAAACTCTACCAAAAAGCTATTCAATTAAGTTGCAAAACAATCCAGTCAGAAGAGGACACTCACCTAGAAAATGTAGACATAAGCAAACATATACCAGTTTGTTTCTTCTTAGACGGACATCAGCAAGCCATCCCACAAACACAGGGGTAAGTATTGAAGTTCCAATAAAACACAAGTTCAAAATGGCTGCCTGGTAATTGAGGTAGCCAAGCTTGACAGTGCAAAAGGGGATCATATTGCAGACGACTTCAAAAAAAATGAACCTCTCACACAGCTCCACCAGAAACAAACAGATTCTAACCCGAATTTTTTTCACAGAGTATGATGAAGAGAAATAACCAATATGTCTTAGAGTTTTCTCCTTCTCAGTGCGGTGATTTAAGGATATTTCTTCATCCGTTATTTCAAAGTCTGTAACAGACATGACTACCCTCCTTGAATACAACTTTTGTTAGTGTTTTGAACTTGGTGATTTTTTTTACTCCCAACCCTCTAATGAAAAAATAAATAAGATCTTTGCTTTGAATTTCACAACTCCACGCTGAAGTTTCATACTCTTTTTGCACATTAATGTTGTTCATTTTGATGATCCGGGAGCATGGGGGAGGAGACACAAGTGTTTAAATGTTCATGGTAGACCAGCATAGCCAAATCTGATTTGTTTGTCTAATTATTTAGAGGCTAATTAGGCTTTTCCTCCAAACTTATATTGTATGACATGAATCCTGTTGCATACATGTAGAAACTCATCTGTCTCACACTGATAAAGGTTTAAATACTGAGGCAAAAGAAGCAGTTTTTCAGGAGAATTTGAGTACTAGATCAAGAAATAATTTGAGTCTAATAATTTCTGATACTTTAATTAAACAAGCCAGAACAGCACCAAGAGATAAAGCGCAAAAGGAAATCTATTTTTGAGGGGGCAGAATACCTTATCATTATTACATTTCTTGTTATTTTTGGTTGAAATTCTGATAAGAAAGCTAATTATGTAACAAAAGTGCTGGTACATTTAGGTAACAAGCAGAGTTTGCAAGAAAGTAATTTAAGTGCTCTAATGAAAGGAGAAAATATTAAACAAAAACCCTTTTCCTTTAAGTTGACCCCATGCTTGTAGAACAGCCTCTCGGAGGAAATCAGAATCAAAAGGTGCTTTTTGACTCCTTATTATTAGTCAGCAGCAGGGATACAGCAACCATCCTACACATGCTTTGGGGAATATTGGATCTGGTATCACCCTGACCCTCCTCCAGCTGGGTGAATGGATGTTAGCATTCTATGTTGGAAAGCAGGAGGGCACCAATTAAGCAAAAAAAGCAGCAGTAAAATAGAACACTTGAACATGTAGGGATTTAGCTGCAAGGACACAGGAAGACAAGGAGATGGAACTATTGGGTTAAAATCATAATAATTCAACACATAGGCAATGAGTATAAGAATGTTAATTTTATGGTGGAGTCAGAAGCAAAAGACTGATAAGGGCTTTTGACTCTGATTCTTATCTTCCTACCTGAGAGATTGGGAGCAAACACTTTGCTTCAGCTCTTTCTAATAGTTTCATTCTAATGGTAACTATTTTCATCTGTTCAGCATCGCTTCGTCTTCTTTGGTAACAATGCCCTACTTTTCCTTTGTGTAGGGTGATCATGCAATTTATTATCCAAACTTGGCCTCTTCGGTGAGTGAAAATGAAGCTATTTATAGTTATTCCCCAAAACAGATATAAACTAGACCATCTAGGGCAAGGCCCAACATACATCTTACCTTTGGGAAATAGCTCCCATCTATTATGTGAGCTCCTGGTGGAGTTTTCTTCTGGCTAAAGGAATCAGCACATGGTCTCAGGCAGCCCTTTCATATTTTCCCCCAAGAATTTTAATCACGAGTGAAATGACTGAAATTTGGACATGGAAGCTGAGTCATTCAGATGGCAGTTCTCAAAAAAAGGGATTGTTCAAGAGGTTCTGATGGAAAATTCAGGGCCATCCTGGTTGTTATCCTTCAGGAGGCATGATTAGCTTTTCTTCTGTAAAGGACTCACTTTCCAATCAATTTTGGTTGTTTGGTTCCTGTGGTTTACAAAGAACCCTGAGTGATCTTTATCTTTTTGTTTACCCCAGATGCAAGGGAAGAGTCTTTCCCCAGCCACTGGGTGTATATTTAACCAGCACCTGACAAAGGACTCCTGCAGGATTATATCATAAGAAGGGTAGCACTAATGATAATCATGTTTGAATTCTTTGGCTAAAATGTGTATCCTTGCCCCAAAACAGGCTACAGGTATTAGAAACCTGTGTTGGAGATGGTTGACTCAGGGAGAGCAACAGCATTTGCTGACGAGAGTTAGAGCAATAGGAAAACACCTCTTTTTCGTTATTATTTCTCGATACCAAGCTCAGAGGGAGCTTAAAGAACAAGTACAAATTCCACTTGAGAATAACACTTGGCAGGGAATATTGAATGCCATCCTCTTTGTCAACAGACTTGAGCCCTTGAGTGGGGGCCGATGCATACTTGAGCTTCATTCAAATTTCCCCCCACCCAAACCTTGGGCTTGTTCTCTTTCTTCCCCCACCTCCCTTAATAAAATGATATTTTCCCTCCATTTTAAGAGCAATGTGTGTACAGTGGATGCAATGTGGAAAATATCTAGAAATAGAAAAAAGTGAAAATTGATGCAGAATTTATTTTGCTGTTTTCCCTCATGACTATTTTTTATTAATAGGCTTTAAATATTTAAATTATATAATTATATACAACTACTGTATAATGCATTTTCCATTCCTTTTTTAGGTAATTTAACATTCCATTATGAAGTCTTTGTGAACATAAATTTTTATGGTTGTATTCATAGATACATCATTCCTTTAACTATTCCTCCATTTTTGGTTAGTTACATTTGTCTCAGATCAGTTATAAGCCAAATTTTCTTTAACTTTTGATTACAAATCCACATCTAAAAGAGAAAAACACCTTTATAAATAATGCTGGAATGATTATATATAAAAATTCCCTCAGTCCCACATTATATTATTTTTTAAGTTTTTATTTAAGGGACAACTGGGTGGCTCAGTTGGTCAAGCGTCCAACTCTTGATTTCAGCTCAGGTCATGATCTCGTGGTCATGACATGGAGCCTTCGGTTGGGCTCAGCACTGACAAGGTGGAGACTGCTTGCGATTTCCTCTCCTCTCTCTTTGCCCCTCTCTCGCTTGTGCACGCATGAACACACTCTCTTTCTCAAAATAAATAAGTAAACTTAAAAAGAAAGTTTTTATTTAAATTCCAGTTAGCATACAGTTAATATTCATTTCAGGTGTACAATTTAGTGTTTCAACACTTACATACAACACCCGGTGCTCATCACAAGTGCCCTCCTTTATCCCCATCCCCTATATAACCCCTACCCATGCCCACCTCCCCTCTGGTAACCCTTAGTTTGTTCTCTATAGTTAAGAGCCTTTTCTTGGCTTTCATCCCCCCCCCATGATTGTTTTGTGAACAAAAGCCAAGTTATAGAAAGAGCCCAAATGTCCATCGACAGATGAATGTATAAAGAAGATATGCTGTATATATTACACACACACACACACACACACACACACACACACACGCATGCATGCACACACACACAATGGAATATTAGTCATAAAAAAGAATGAAATCTTGCCATTTGCAACTATGTGGATGGAGCTAAAGAGTATTATGCTAAATGAAATAAGCCCATCAAAGAAAGACAAATACCATACGATTTCACTCATATGTGCAATTTAAGAAACCCATGATATATTCTTAGACCAGTATTTAACAGTATTACTGAGTTAAAATGTGGGAAAATTTTCAGACATGTTGACATATGTCAAATTGCAGTACAAACTTCAGGCATTTTTTTTTTTAATTGAAAAGCCCGTGTTGTTTTTGGAATGCAAAGACTATACTTAACACTAGAATTCTTCACTGGAAAAACAGAAGTCATAAGTCATTGTGTGGGGTAACAGTGTTGACCATACTTACAGGTATTGGAAAATGTATCTTACGTAAGATGGAATTAGTCAGAAGCTCATTTGAGGAACCAATGATCCTTCATGTTTTTTTGTTTCCGTTTTTTATTTATTTTCCCTTTATGGTTTTTACTAAGCATCTAGAGCCTTAATGCATCAGATCTCATGAGGGCTGCATTGGGAATGTACCAGAAACAGAAGCCCTGCTTTAGGGAGACTATTTTTAGCAATGCAAGATTATAAAGTATTTTTATAATCTCCAAGTTGATTATAAATTTTGAGAAAACTGTAGTATTTTCTAAAGTGGTTTTACAATGTGTTTCTGTAACACTTTCAAATTTTATGTGCATTTGCAGAATGGGTTTTCATAGGTCTTCTACACTCTTAATAAGCATTTTTTAATGGAAAAGCTTTTCTAGCTCAATAATTGTCTGTATGTGGTAAGGACAAAGGCCATTTGAAGATATTTATTCTTTTAGGTCTATCAATTCTGCTTTATTTCATTGACTATGAAGTTTGGTATAAAACCTGGTTTGACCGTTATCAAGAACATAGAAGATTGGTCTTAACTATAATTTAATTACTAAAAATTGTGCACCAAAGACTTGTTGGAGTGAAATTTCTGCTCCATTGTTCAAGCTGTAAAGTGGAAATGGAAAGGGACGTATGGGGCTGTAGTTTTGTTTTGGGAAAGACATTCTCTGTATTAATCCTTACTACTCCATTATACAGAGGCTTTGGCAATTGTATGTATTTCTATCCTGATCCTTCTATCTAGTGTGAAAGAGAATTACTTCCAACTCCAACAGGTAATAGCTCAAGTAGTCCCAAGAACACAGAAAATGTTCCATTCTTCTTTCTCTGAGGACAACTAAGAATGAAGGCCATTGCACTCCTAAGGGGATTTTCTTCCATACCACTAATGACTATTACGAATTTTGCTACTACATTGAGCTCTACATGCAAGATATATTTGTATAAAGTAAGACAAGAGTATGCACACACATACACTGTAATAATTTTGTGTGTCAACTTGGCTGGGCCACAGTGCCCAGATATTTGGCAAAACAATATTCTGGAATGTTTCTGTGAAGGCATTTTTGGATGAGATTTACATTTCAATCACTGACTTTGAGCAAAGCAGATTGCTTCATCCAATCAATTGAAAGCTAGAATAGAACAAAAAGCTCACTCCCCTGAGCAAAGGGGATCCTCTAACAGATTGCCTTTGGACTTCCCTACATCATCGGCTCTTCCTGGTTTTCCAGCAGACTGCCTTTGATCCAGAACTGTAACTCTTTCCTGAATCTGGAGCCTCCCAGCCTCCTTGATGAGATTTTGGACTCACAAAGCCTCCACAGTAAGGTGAGCCAATTCCTTAAAATAAATCTCTTACTGTATAAATCCATACCTTGTTGATTCTGTTTCTTTGGAGAATTCTGACTGATACACTATCTAAACCATCCCTATTTTTCTTTCTTTTCTTCCTGTTTCGTTCATGAAGGAAAAACAGACATGCTTAAGAACATGGAATTGAGACGTGCCTGGATGCCTCAGTTGGTTAAGCGCATGACTTCAGCTCATGTCATGATCTTGGAGTCCCTGAGTTTGAGCCTCATGTTGGGCTCTGTGCTGACAGCTCAGAGCCTGGAGCCTGTTTCAGATTCTGTGTTTCCCTCTCTCTCTGCCCCTTCCCCACTCATGTTCTGTCTCTCTCAAAAAAATAAATAAAACTTTTAAAAAATTTAAAAAATAATAAAAACATTAAGAAATTTTTTTAAAAATTTAAAAAAAGGAACATGGAATTAAAGATTGATAGCTTCCAAATCTCTATGTGTACCCAAGACATTTGTCCTGAGTTGCTGGTAAATTAACAGACATGTCTGTCTAGATTTTTACTGAAAAATTCAAACTCCTCACATCCTATGCTAACTCATTATCATCTTTCTGGGTCCTACTTCTCTTGCTCTACTTTCTTTAACGTCACCATCTACCCAAATATTCAAACTAGAAAACTATGAGATATCTTAGGCTTTTTCTTTATTGTTTCCTTACCTATTTTATTCACCTTTTCACAGAAAATATTTGTTGAGCTCTTACCACATGCCAGGTGCCATCCTAGATTTAGGGATCAAGGAAGTATTGTCAATTCAACCTTCTAAATATTTCATAAATCCTTTTCCTTCTTCACCTTTTCTACTCTGATCTTAATTTGAACTCTTAACCTTTCTCCCTTTCTCAATGCCTGCATCTAGTATCGCTTCTTTTTATCTCAATCCTTCATATATGTATTATTTTCACCGATTTGCCATACCTGTGTATTCTTTGACTTTTTTGAAGTTTTCATGTTATATTATTTCCTTAGGAGTATTGTTTAGAATAATTTGCTCTTTAAAATCAAGTAAGTCTATTTAACAGGAAGTTTTATTTTTTTTTAATGTTTATTTATTATTGAGAGACAGAGCATGAGCAGGGGAGGGGCAGAGAGAGGGGGAGACACAGAATTGGAAGCAGGCTCAGGCTCTGAGCTGTCAGCAGAGGGCCCGACACGGAGCTCGAACTTAGTAACTGTGAGATCATGACCTGAGCCGAAGTCGGAGGCTTAACTGACTGAGCCACCCAGATGCCCCTTAACAGGAAGTTTTAAATTATTACTATACGTGGTTTCATTTGCCATAATAGAAGGTAAAAAAAAAAGGGGGGGGGCACCTGGGTGGCTTAGTCATTAAAGTGTCTGACTTTTGATTTATGCTCAGGTCATGATCTCACCGTTCGTGGGATAAAGCCCCTCATTGGGCTCTGCACTGACAGTACAGAGCCTGCTTGAGTTTCTCTCTCTTCCTCTCTCTCTGCTTCTCCTCTGCTCATGCACACTCTTTCTTTCTCTCAAAATAAGCAAATCAACTTAAAAAAAATCAGTATAATAATACTAGTTAAAAATAATAGCTAACATTTATTAAATGCTTTTCTGGTCAGGTTCTGTTCTAAAATTTAATTCATTTATCTTTGTAACCATCTGATGAGGTAGATACTATTTTTATGAACCCCATCTTACAGTTATGGAAACTGAGGCACAGACTACAACTAACTTACTCAAGATAATTAATAATAGAGCAAAGACTTAAACCTAGGTGCTCTGACTCCAGAACCTACACTTAACAGATGCTTTTTCTTTTATTAATAAAAACATGGAAAGAGAATATGTAAAAAACAAACAAACAAACAAAGCAAAAACATCTCCCCCCCCGCCCCCCAGAATTCTACATTATTCAATGCCCAAACTACATATCACTTGAAATAATTTCCAATTCCAAGATATTGGGAAACACTCTTCTATTTAAGTCTCCTTAAACCTTCCAGAGACTTTTTTTTTAATTTGAATTTGATTAATTTACTCCCATGTTTAAAGTCTGTGAAAAACTCCTTTAGACTAAGAGATTAAATTAAAAATTCCTTGCTGGCATGTAAGGCCTCTGATGATCAAGTTGCTGCCTTGTGACAAGAATCTTCCCTTGCCAGTCTGCCATGGAGCTGGTTAGCACACTCACAGTTTCATGACTACGCTATGCTCTTTTATCTTTTCATGCTTTTCACATGCTATTGCTTCTGCCTGGAACCCTTTTGCACTCAGGGAGTCTTTTCTCATTCCTTAAAACTCCGCACAAGTATCACATCCTCAGTGAAGGCTCCTCTGATTCTCACATAGTCTTTTCTATGCTCTTAAAACACTATGTTTCTCTCTCTTTCTTTTAATACATATGCTATGTTATATTAATTAGTTTGCCTGACTGTTTTCCTCACGAACTATGAGATCTTGGAGAACAGGAGCAGTTTCCTACTTATCTTTATCCCCCACTGCCTAGCACCCTGCCTGGAGTGTATTAGTTGTTTTGGTCTGTGTCTAGTGACTAAGGGTGTCTGTGCCACGTGCTATACTCAGTCATAAATAACATTTATGCAAAGTTCTGCAAGAAGTGCTATTTGTGTAGTTTTCCCCAATATGTTACCAGGATCTTGACTCTGATAACTGGGTAAAATCTACTTGATATCTATATATTAAAACATTTTAAATGGATAAATGGGTAGTTGACTTCTTGAATGAATAAGTGAAAAAGATATGGTTTAAGATTAGATGTTCTCAGGACATTATGAAGGAAACAAAAGCATTCATATGCACCAGTGGACCTTATCTGACTATGACCAGATATTTATTAAGCACCTAGTAGGAGCCAGGCTCTGAGGATCCCGTAATGACAAAATACCAGCCTTGGCTTTCTGGGGCTTACAATGTGGTAAGGAATATCAACAATCAAGCAAGAGCTAAGGTCCAGTGAGCTATGCGCCATGATGGAAGAAGAAGAAAGTGCCACAGAGCATACAGCAGTGCTTGTATCACAACCTCAGCAAGTTCACAATAAGGTTTCCATTGAAGCAATAGCTATGCTTGGGTGTCCTTTACAGGGATAGAATTCAGCTTGGGGAGAATATGTAAGGTGAGCGGTGTTCCTAACAGAGAGCATGTCTCTGTCATATAGAACATTTACTCTTGAAGGACCGAAGACGTTGTTTTTAATGGTTCTATGCAGGAGCAGATTCAGCAGGTCTGGATCAAGGAGTGACAAGGATCTGGGGAGAAATGAGCACTGACAGTGAAAAGACAAGAAAAAACCAAATCGTAAATGACTTTATGAGACAGAATTTTGACCGTTTCTCAAAGTCATTTTTCTTCTATATGCCAGACTTATCTAAGTAGAATGAATTTCTACCATAAAGCAAAGTATAAAGGACTAAGTATTTTCATACCAAATCATTTTTTGTTCCTACTCAAGATCAGAGGTATGGGCATCAGTTAAGAGGTGCTGGCAAGACTCAGTAATTTCTAGCTACTTTTTTTCTCCATCACCACCGCCATCAAGGATGATGTGTAGGTTTCTAGTGTAGACATCTCAGTGGATAATGGTGTTATTCGGCACAAAAGAACAGCTCTGGGGTAAAGGAAGATAACTTTACAATGTGACAGACTGAGTTCGAGACACCAATGGCATATTCAATAGGCGAGGAAACAGGGGAGTCAAATTCCCTCTTTTGGGGGGTGTGGAAAGAGTCACTTCTTACTCTGAACTGAGGTGAAACATATCTTCCAATGAAACTTAGTGTAACAATATTAAACATTCCAGAAGCAAAGAAAGCTTAGAACATTGCTTACTATTTAAACCACCTCTACTGAATACCATTCAAATTTCATGAGAATTTATGGGGCACTATGCCATTCCTATGGAAAGTGCCTAGAGAAGGTGTAGGAGACTGCAGCCAATGCTAAATATAAACTGTAGAACAATCATCTTTTTTGAGAAAAAGTTTTTATTAAAACAGGAAAATGGGTATGCTTGTTTTAAAATTAATTACAAAATACAAATCTAATTTACTTTTAATACTTTGAGTGACTTCCTTTTATTTCTTGAGGTAATCTAAACAATGTGGATGTTATTTTAACACTAGATTATATTTCATTAAAAGAAAAATGCAAGCAGTTGGATCACGTACTATGTTAATCAATAAGGAGGTAAAACTAATTCCCCGTCCTTGATCTCAGATTTGGGTTTTGCCTGCACCAATTTGGGGGAAAATATACAGGAAGAAATAATTAACCTCTATAGCACTGGTCTTGAAAACTTAAAATAATGATGAATGTTAAAGCCATCTATGCTCTTTTAAGCCAATCATTTGCTTAGGGACTCCTGGGTGGCTTAGTCAGTTAAACATACAACTTCGGCTCAGGTCATGATCTTGCGGTTCCTGAGTTCCAGCCCCACATTGGGCTCTGTGCTGACAGCTTGGAGCCTGGAGCCTACTTCAGGTTCTGTGTCTCCCTCGCTCTCTGCCCCTCCCCCACTCGGCTTCTGTCTCTCTCTGTCTCTCTCAAAAATAAATAAACATTAAAAAAAGTGCTTTAAAAAACCAATCATTTGCTTAGAATATGAGCTTGTCCATAAGTTAACAGACATGTAAAGGAATGATGGCTCCTTTAAGGAAGATAACTTACTATAGGGAGGGGGGAGGATTAGAGATTGTGGATACGCAGATAGGACTGGTGGTATATCATTCTAGAAACCCACAATTTTAGGGGTGCCTGTGTGGCTCAGTCAGTTAAGCATCTGACTCTTGATTTCAGCTCAGGGTATGATCTCATGAACCGTGAGATCAAGTCCTTTGTTGGTCTCTGTGCTGACAGCAGGAAGTCTGCTTGGGATTCTCTGTCTCCCTCTCTCCCTGCCCCTCCCCTGCTTGTGTGTGCCCCCTCTCTCTCTGAAAATTAAATAAATAAACTAAAATATAAAAAGAAAAGAAACCCCATAATTTTAGACTAACTATCCCCTAATTTCAAAATTGTATAATTTTAGATTTGGAAGAGGGTATTTTGGCCAAGCTTCTTGTTTTACAGTGTTTTACAACTGAAGGTCTGAGAGGTGAAATGACTGGTCTAAGCTATTTTAACTAATTAATAGCCTGTCCTGCCATAAATTCATGTCCTTTTGCTGCCAGTCTAA
The DNA here is from genome assembly GCF_018350215.1 of Panthera leo. Lineage (NCBI taxonomy): Eukaryota > Metazoa > Chordata > Mammalia > Carnivora > Felidae > Panthera > Panthera leo. The sequence goes on from NC_056685.1 coordinate 49,407,802, forward strand.
TCGTATTTTTATAATATTGTATTTGGGTAAAATTTTCCCTTAGAGCTTTGAAGTTTGAGTACTTTGAAAATTAGAAATTGACCTGGAACAATCAATAGAGCTTATGCTTAATCAAATGTATAATATTGTAGAAATGCTTTTAGACTCAGTTCTTCCACTATCTACACAAATTTGTACAATAAAATTTTTAGGGCCCCAGTTTTCTTAAACAGTGACTAAGGGCCTTGGATTAGATATTTAAGATCCTTTCTGGTTCTCTGATTCTCATTTCCCTTGTTAAAGACCTTGAAAATTTACAAGAAATATATCCCTTTCAGAATGGTAATAGAATTGTCTTCCCATAAATTTTTCTTTTTGTATATGTAAACTATGCAGAGGGCATAAGTAAGATTTAACTATTTTAAAAGATGCAATTACCTTGGTTATGGCTAGATTTCTATCTTTGTAGTACAGTCCCTGTGGATCCAATTTGACAGGTGGGGAAGATGGAAAGCAAAGGAAGAGCTACTCCATCGCTCTCTTTCTCTGGACCCCAGAGTTAAAAATTATTATCCCTGCCCTTTCAAAATTTATACAGGAGAAAAAAAAAAAACAGAAAATTTAAAAATATATAGCTATAAATAGCACTTGGGTCCTGATTTTATTGTTTTTTCAAACTCTGCAAATTTTATTCTGGGAACTTTATTTGAACACATGTAATTACCTAAGCTAAGCAGTTTTTCATACTTTGAAAGCTCTTGCATTATTGCACCTGTACGACGGCTTTATAATTCAGTAGTAATTGAACAGCAATTATTTTTCATGATGCATGTACGTTTTTATATCAGATTGTTGGCAGATATTCTTTATGATGATGTCGTTTTCACTAATGAGGAAATTAGAGCGAGTTATCTCATAGAGTGAAATGTCTTTCTCTGACTCATTTCCTAGCCCTTGATACGGATTTCAGAAAAGTTTTTGTATTGTAAAGCAGCATCCACAAATGGGAACAATGTTATCTTTGAATGCATGGAGGGCAGAGGGAGTGTTGAACTATTTTATAGGACTCGTGAGATCTCACCTGTCTTGTTCATGTGATGGACTCTGATACTAAACATATATATGCAGCTATGTGTATATTTAGATTATAAAGTTCCAAAAGAACAAAGACCAAACCTTTTAAGGTTTTCACAGTATTTTGCCCAATTTCGGTCCTCAAATGACAGACTGACAGACGAACTTACTGATAGTTTGGCATAGAAAAAAAGAGCAGAGGGCTGGCATGGTTTTCTAATGAATTCAGGCACCAAATCAACTCAATCTAGAGCATTTAGGACCAACAAAAAATTAACATTTGTTGAATACTTTTTGTATGTCAGGCATTTTTCTTGATATTAGGCATTCAAAGGTGAATATGATCTGATGGTTAACTTTCAACTTCTTCCAATGAGTATATATTTTAGACATGACATGTATACATATAACTATGACAAAATTACTTCATTCAACCAAGATATATTTACTTAATATTTGTCGTGTGCTAGAAAACTATAATAAGTAGAAAGGACGCGGTGGGGGGGGAGGGGGGAACATAGATCTGGCCTTCAAGGAATTCATAGTCTGATGGTACAGACTGAAATAAAAATAAAATTAGAAAACAGTGGCAATTGTTCTCAAAGAAGTGTGCACAGGACACTATGGGATAACAGATAAAATACACCTTAATGAGACTATATAGAAAAAACTTTGTGGAAGAGGTAGGCTCGAATGAAATCTCAGTGAGGGGCAATGGGTTATCCAGGCTAAGAAGGAAGGGAAGTGTATTCTGGGAAGAGGGAGGAGTGAGCCACAGGCAATGAATAGTATGCGAAACCAAACAGAGAGTTTGAGAACTGCAGGCATTTTGATAGTACCAGAGCACAATGTAAAGAGAAGGGGTGGTGAGAGACGAGTTAGATGAGGTGAAATTGTGGAAAGTCTTTTGTCATGATAAAGAGTATAGATTTTATTCGGAACTGCGTAAAATACCATCAAAAGTGTCCACCTGTGGATTGAATGTAGTCAGAACTACATTCTAGGGAACAATGAGGATCACTTTTCTAGCAGCAATGGGGAGAATGGACAGGAGGCCGTAGAAACTGGCTAGCATAGAAACAATCCGGGTGATAAGTAATGGGAGTCTGTTTAAGGGTTTTAAAAAAAAATCTTTTTATACCAAGATGCCTTTTATTTCAGCAAAGCGGTTTTATTCATCTGATATTAATATGTATAGTAATAGAAGTGGCTGGGTAGGGTTGGTGCATCCTGCGCTGCCCTTGACAGATGGCAGGGGGTGCGTGTCCAATCAAACACTGAATCCTGAACTCCCTGGTGCTGAGAGCCCAAAAGCCAACAGGTGACTGGCAAACTCACCATTACCGAGCTATATAGAGCACATGTGCATTCATGCAGGGGACTCCAGGGTGTGCTCAGTACAGAAAGAGCTTCATTTCCTCAGGACCTACCGGGGGGGTGCCGCAGTGGCTACTGGACAAGGTGAAGAAGCATCCAGTGTGGGAAATTCTCCCTGTCCCCATCCTAACCGATGGGAATGCTTCCTCCTTGTTGTTTTGAGGTTTCTAGGACTTTTTTGTTGTATTGAAGTATATAATTGATGTACAGGTTTATATTGGTTTCAGGTGTACAGTATAATGATCCCACATTTCTGTACATTACTTGGGGCTCATCACCAGTGTACTCTTAATCTCCTTTATCTGTTTTACCCATCTCCCCCACTCACCTCCCCTTTGATAACTACCAGTTTGTTCTCTGCATTTAAAAGTCTGGGGTTTTTTTGTTTCTTTTTTCTTTCTTTCTTTATTTTTTAAACACATGAGTGAAATCATATGGCATTTGTCTTTCTCTGTCTGACTTCTTTCACTTAACATTATACTCTTCAGGATCATCCATATTGTTACAAATGGCAAGATCTCATTTTTTTTATGGCTAAGTAATAGTCCATTTCATATATGTGTGGTGTCTGTATCGTATAGTAATAGTCCATGATACATCTTCTTTATTCATTCAACTATGGATGGACAGTTGGGTTGCTTCCATATCTTGGCTGTTGCAAATAATGTTGCATAACTATAGGGTTGCATGTATCTTTTTAAATTCGTATTTTTGTTTTCTTTGGGTAAATAGTAGTAGAATTACAGATCATATGGTAATTCTATTTTTAACTTTTTAAGAAATCTTTATCTGTTTTCCAGAGTGGCTGCACCAATTTGCATTTCTACCAATGGTGCACCAGAGTTCTGTTTTCTCCACATCCTTGACAATACTCGTTATTTGTCTTTTTTTATTTTAGCCATTCTGACAAGTGTAAGGTGATATCTCATTGTAGTTTTTATTTGCATTTCCCTGATGATTGGCGATGTTGAGCATCTTATCATGTGTCTATTTAAGAGTGGTTTTTTAAAAAAAAATTTAGGGGCGCCTGGGTGGCGCAGTCGGTTAAGCATCCGACTTCAGCCAGGTCATGATCTCGCGGTCTGTGAGTTCGAGCCCCGCGTCAGGCTCTGGGCTGATGGCTCGGAGCCTGGAGCCTGTTTCCGATTCTGTGTCTCCCTCTCTCTCTGCCCCTCCCCCGTTCATGCTCTGTCTCTCTCTGTCCCAAAAATAAATAAAAAACGTTGAAAAAAAATAAAAAAAAAAATAAAGCCATTGTTAAAAAAAAAAAAAATTAATGTTTATTTTTGAGAGAGAGAGAGGCAGAGAATGATCCGGGGAGGGGCAGAGAGAGAGGGAGATACAGAATCTGAAGCAGGCTCCAGGCTCTGAGCTGTCAGCACAGAGCCTGACACGGGGCTCGAACTCACAAACCGTGAGATCATGACCCAAGCCGAAGCCGGACGCTTAACCAACTGAGCCATCCAGGCGCCCCTATTTAAGAGTGTTTTAATGAGAATAGAAAATGGGTTATAGATTAGTGAGTCATTAAAGAGGGAAAAGTTACAAATATTTTTGGCTGATTTAAATATTCGTACTAGGGGAGGAGAATTTGACTTCCAGGCTTCTGGCTGGAGAAATTTCACACTGATACTCCCTGAGACACAGGTTGGTGGAGGCAATTTGTGGTGGGAAACTTGATGGGATTGAGAAAGATAGTGAACTAAATTTGTTATGATGCCTTTGGGAAGCCCATGGATCAGGCAGAAAGAGATATCCAGAATATTCTTATCTGAAGTTAAGAAGGTAAACAAGGACCAAAGATACAGATTGAGTCATCTACTTACTGATGCTAGATGGAAACATAAAAGTAGTTGAAGCCATTCAAGATGGGTGGGGAGAGAAAAACAAAGGTAATACAAAGCACCTTGGAGAATTCTAATATTTAAGACAGAAAAGGAGTTGTGTACGTGGAAATGTAGAAAGAAAATGGGAATAGCAGCAGGGGTGGAATTGTCCAGCAGATTTAGAAAGACATATGTGTTTTGAACGTCTCTTTGAATGACAAATGTCAAGTTAGATAAGAAATAAAATGTACCTATGTGACTTAATAATATCTTTGATAAGGGACAATTTCATGGTTACCATAAGTGCTATACTGCAGTTGTTTTCAAAATGCTCAAAGTATGTTGTTGATGCTTATATTAGGTGCTTCCATAAGGGGTGAGGTGAGGAGACGATTTGATGGTATTTGAGCTGGGCCTGAAGAAAGTGGGAACTTGCTTTGTGGGAAAAAAAAATGGAAAAGACTTCTATTCAGAGTATGAGCAAAACCCTGAAGTCTGATAAACATGGGAGTATTTGGGTCCCCGTGTTTCTGGGAATAACCTGATCCTCCCTCTTCTCCAGGCTTCCAATTTTCTACATGTGACACTTACCTTGATCAGATTGAAGCAGAAGACAATTGGTAAGGAAGCTTCAGAAACAGACGTTTCAGAGGGCAGTCCCCAGTGATGCAGAGCAAAGTAGATGAAAAGTTAGGAATGAGCGAGGAATAATAGAGATGGACAGAAAGAGAAACTCAAAAGGTATGTCTTAGGTATTGATGCCTAAATATGCTGACTGGTTGGGTTGGGCCAGGGATACTGGTCCCAGAGGGATGCATAAAAAGTGACTTCATTCCCCCTGTCCTGGGTCCCCACATGCATTTGGGTGAATGATGTTTAACTGGGATGGAAATACAGAAGAAATAGCAGATTGGGGCCAGATATTTAGTTTGAATATAGGCATATTGTTGAAGTTACTGGGAAAGATTCAGATACTGATAGAAGAAATACAGGCCTGGGGCACAAAAATATGAGCCATAATGATGTTGATTTGGGAATCATCAATGTATAGATTATCTTTAGAGCCAACAGAATAGACAAGGTCATCCAGGAAAGGTGTGTTTAGGAAGTAAAAGATCACCAAGGACACTTCCTTGGGGGGCTTGACAATTCTGGATTAGATATTTGTAATATCTGTTTCCATCCATCATCCTTTTAGATACTGATGTCTTTGTTGCCAAGGGTAGCCACTGTAAGTGGGTTAGTGAAGTGTAAAGCTGAGGTTATTATAATATTGCTAAGTATTCTAATATTCTAATATTTTTTTAAAAAAAGAACTTCTAGTCTTGAGAGAAAGAAAATTTGGGCTGTTGAATTCTTTATTTGTTTGTGTTTTTATCATTTTTAACATTAATAACCACATAGATGATTTGGGTTGACTCACTTGATTTCATCCTCCAATTTCCAAATACCTCCTTTTTTTTGGCTTGTGTGTTTAGAGTCATACCCAGTTAATCGGCTTTAAAAAAAAAATCTAGTTTGGGCCTTACTCTGGCCACCTCTACTGAGAGAAATCAATGACTATTTCCTGAATCTCTTTGTGCTGTGCTGACAGTCTCCATTTAACACCCAGAGAGCACAGAACATTTAGTTGTTGCATTCCCTTACATTTGCAATTCATTTTCTGTGTCAATTCATGTGGCTGATATTATAAAAATCATTTTAAACCTAGTTTAACTTTTCTTTTTTAACGTTTGGCTTATTCATAATTTTATGAGCTATAAATTTTATTGCATTGTGAATTGCCTTTCCCATCTGCAGATAACTCTGAGGAAGTCCTTGGAGGAATTGCTTAGGATGTGGTAAAAGATGAAAAGAAAGAGACTTCTGTTGTGATTTGGTTCATGTTAGGCCAAAATGTATCCTTGAGTAGAAAATGACCAAGAAGGAAAGATTTGGGCTCTGTAAATCTAGTTTTATTTGAAGTATTCACTCTAGCTGAACAGGTAAATGCTGTCCACAACGTGCAAAAGGAATATGAAATTTAATACAATTGCATGGTTTACTGAAAACAATAGCTCTAACTAATTCATATAAAGTCCTTCTCAGTGAAAGATTTTCTTCAGTGTGAATTATCCAGATAGGCTGTCAACCAGAAGTAAAATGATGATAAAACGCAAATTTTTAGGATTTTTGTGTGTGTATGTGTGTGTGAAATACTGACCTAGGCTTGGTGTGGGTTAAGCTGGGGTTATAATGATCATACCAAATATTTGTTGAACATTTTGGGACTTCCACACCTATATTTTAGTATTAAGGTAAAGGCAGACATATGTAGGAGGAAAATTATATTGATTGGGTTAATGTTCAGTTTATGTTGGGTTTATTTATACTGACAGGGGTTAAGTGACTCAAAAGATATTAAAAAAACAGCTACAATGAATTTGGGGTCCAAGTTCTTTTGGTTTGTTGATTCGGCACAAATGTAATTTTATATGATCACTAACTATTTAAACCTATTGTTTTTATATTTCCAATAATTTATAATTGTTCCTCTAGAGAGTCTGGAGAGGTCCAATATCAGAGTACTACGAAGTAGTAGATTCTGGAGTCGCCTGGGTGACTCAGTTGTTTAAGCGTCTGACTTTGGCTCAGGTCATGATCTCACAGGTTGTGGGTTTGAGCCCTGTATCAGCTCTGTGCTGACAACTCAGAGCCTGGAGCCTGTTTTGGATTGTGTGTGTGTGTGTGTGTGTGTGTGTGTGTGTGTGTGTGTGTTTCTGTCCCTCCCCTGCTGGTGCTCTGTCTCTCTCCTTCTCAAAAATAAATAAACTTAAAAATAAATAAATAAATAAATAAATAAATAAAAGAAGTAGTAGATGCCGGATTTGAATATTGGTCTTTGGGCTCAATCCTCAGTCTTATAATTTTGCTGCCTTGTCGACATTTTCTGCCCATAATATATATTTTCACTATGTCCATAAACGCTAAACATGTCACCATTGTAGGACCTTTTCAGTTTTTTCCTCTGTCTAGAATGCTTTTCCCTTAGATGTCTACATGTCTAACTTCCTCGCTTCCATCAAGACTTTGCTCAGATACCATCTTTTCAATTAGGCATATACTAAGCTTGCTCATTAAAATTGCTTTCTGTTTCTCCACTCTCACATTAGGGTGATCAACTTGTCCTGGTATGCCTGGGATTTTTCTAGTTTTAACACTGCAAGTCCCACATCCTAGGAAACCCCTTCAGCCCAATGTGCCTTACTCTGCCTAAGTTTTTAACCTATCATCCATCCATCCATCCATCCATCCATCCATTTATCTATCTATACACACAGATAGGACACACACACACTCACACACATATTTAATTGAATATTTCCCTATTGTAGGATTAAGTTCCATAACAGCAAGATGTTTTGCCGTTTTCCTCCACTACAGAAACATCCAGTGGCCTCAAAGTAGTGCTCAAAATACTTGTTCAATGAATGAAAAAATTTATATGTCGGGGCAGATTAGTAAAAATTAGAATAGAAAGGCCATGTTGATATTCCATCTGTCCAAATAGCTACCAGAATTATGTTTTGATTTTTATCATTTTCCTAGCTCACACTTACAGGTAAACTCTGAATGAGTCAGAATTTCCAAATGGCAGGAAATGTAATGCCTTAAATACTGGTTGTTTGAACTGAAAATTGAGATTTATATAATGAAAATGCTGATTCATATCAGAATTGTGCTACAGGATAATCAGATTGGATAGAAACTTTCAGTGTGTCTCAGTCTGTTGGAGACACTGATAGAAAAATAAAGAAAAGAGAAGGAAATAATGGGCCTAAAAGAACATTATAGAACTAGCTTGGCATCTGACTTTAAAGAAGGCACGGAACAGTAAGTATGAGCAGATTTAGATTCAAATTCAATCAACCAAAATGTGCTTGGGCATTTTTATATGTAGCATACAGATATATGTTATCTTGTAAAAAAACAAAAAAACAGAAAACAAATATAATAAACCCGGATGTGTTATTAGATGGTGTTGGGGAGAAAAATTTTCGTTTACCCTTCAAAGACTCTTCCCACTTGTCTAAGAATTAAGTTGAGCCAGACTAACAGAAAAAAAAAATCAAATTTAATTTCATGTGTGGGAATCCCACATACATTAAGGGTTCAAAAACAGAAAGGCAAAATGAGGTATATATGCTATCCTGACCTAAGGAATGGGACAGGGGACTGGGGCTTCAAAGGGGAGAAGGGCAATTCACAGGGCAATAAGAAGACCAGATGTTCGGTAATTAGATGTTCACTCTGCCTTACAGATGGCTTGCTCAGATAAAATTTATTTCCGGTAATAACTCTAATTCTGAAAAAGATGTCCAATTTATATTATTTTAGGTAGTGAAGGGAGGGGCAAAAATTTCTCTTGAGACTGCAAAGTCTCCATATTTGAGCCTTCAGGTCAAAATAATCCACATTTTTGGATATTTTTGCTCAGAATCCCTTCAATGGCATCAATGCAAATACTAAAAGTAAAAACGAAGGCATCAGCCCAGGAAAATGGCATGATTTACCAGGATTAATCAGAGAGTCTCACTCTACATGTCTTTATCTTGTTTTCTTTTTAGCTTATGTTCCTGGCTCTGTGGCTAAGCATTGTTACTTTTCATTATTCCCCTTCCCCTTGTTTACACTTCTGTGGTTTGGGGTATTTCTCCTCTTTCACTTTCATATCAAATCAATCATCAGGCTGTATCCATATTACCTTCAGATATTTCTCAAATTGCTCTTTTTTATCCTTAATTGTTCCTTGATCAGGTCTTTATTATCCCTTGCCATAATTATTGTAAGAGATTTCCTATTGATTACCTTGTCTCTACTTTGATGACGTTGCAATCCTTTCTCTATTCAGTTGCCATGGTCCTCTCTTTACCATGTCACTAAGATAAAGACCTTGCTCCTTAAGAAGACTCACATTGCTCACCATAATCTGGCCTCTCTCTGTTTTTCATCCTTCAAGACTCTCTCTGCTTCAACCTTGAACTATTCATAGTTCCCAGCACAACTATGGCCTTACTTTCTTTCCTTTGGCTTAAGCCATTTCCTATTTTGTGAATACTATACTCTCGAACTGGCTAAGTTTTCTTCATATTTCAAGATTTATTTCAGCCTTCCTGTCCTCTAGGAAGATGTCCCTATGCTTCAGCCCATGGCAGGTGACATGTTCTTTCTCTATGCTTCTGTATCACTGTACTTCAAGATATTACATTTATTATTATCTATTTATATCTCTTCCCCACCCCCACTTTGTCCTTCTGTCTTGAAGGCATGGATGGAGTCCTATTCCTCTTCAAATTGGAGTCTTAGCAAAGTACTTGGTGATAAGACAACTGTTTATTGACCTATTGAATAAATGAATGAATGAATGTTTATATGACTTCATTGTTATCAGCATGACATCTATGGGCACACCTGAGTCATTCATCGATCAGCAAAGGACTTCCTTTTAACTCTCTTTTCAAAAGAATCTCTTTTGTTTCTCTTATGGAGAATCCTCTTTTACTTCGACACCTGACAAATGTGTCACACCTCAGCTGTAATGAAATTTTCCTTCTACTGCCAATTCTCTGTTCCTCATGGAAGGATCCATGTTAAAACTTTTTACTTTATTCCCTTCAGACTGTTGTAATAGTTTTTTGGCTGGTGTCCCAGCACACATAATTAACAGACTTCAGTCGGTATAAAATGTTGCTGCTAAAATCCAATCCAACACTGGATCAAATAAGCACATAACTCTGGTTTTTGTGTCATCAGAATTAGAGATGGAAAATTATTATTAGTTCCACATAGACCCATTCCTCTGGGGAATTAAGGCAAAATTATTCCCCTCTGGTGTTTTGTCCACTGAATTTAAGCGAAGCAAGCAACAGGTCCTCTACTATTTCCCTTGGGAGACTCTTTCACTGTCAAATAGAAGTGATTAAAAAGAAGAAGAAGAAAAAGCAGGAAAAAACCCTTTAACTTATATTAGATTTTCTTAACTTTTTTCTTTCTAGCCACTGCTCAGTTGAATTGTGAAGCATCTGTACAGGATAGAGTATATCTTTTGGCCAAGAGGTTTATTTTCCTTTGTGACGCTCATTGAAGGCATTGCCTTTATAATGACCCATTTAATCCCAGTCACTTGGAAATGAGTTAAATACTGCCTCCTTCACACCGTCTAAATTGGTTTAACATCTTTCAATGCAAGTTATTTGTGTAATTCTCTGCACATGCTAATGTGTATACCTCCATCTCACTACATAGACATCAGGTCCAAACAAATGATTTCAGGGGCCCAGGAGTGAATTACTGTATTGATCTATTAAATAGACCTAAAATGCTTGTTTGGATTTGGAAGTCACTTGCAATCAGCAGCATTTTATTGAAAGGCTTAGGCTGGGAATGACTTAGTAGTAGGATGCAAAGCCATGTTGCCTATCTAGCTATAGGGATTAGTATTCCAGAAGTTTCCCTAAAGGTTTTCACTACTAGCAAGCATTGCTATGAGATTTGATGTCAATTTTATCCATTAAAATAATGCTTGAAATTAGGTTACGGTAACATGGGAGAATTTTCCCATTCTATCTCTTCAGAGTTATATACTACATTCATTAGGGAGGATTTTAACACAGGGGAAAGGAAGCTTGCTAGAATTTGAAGCCAGATGGACTTCCATTCAAATACCAATTCTTCCACATCCTAGTGAAACATTAAAAATGTTATTTGCCTTTCTAAATCTCTGATTTCTCATTTAAAAATTGGGAATGGCAGTATAATACTCCTATGATTGTTGTGGGGATTAAATGAAATAATATATGTAGTATATCTTGGCACACGGTAGACATTCAATAAAATTTTTATTTCTTCCTCCTCTTCCATTTTGTTAAGAAGACTATTCTACTACACAAATCAATGAGGATGTGTTGGAAAATGTAGATAAACATCTGGGATAAATTTAATATGTATTTTATAGAACTAGGAAATCAAAGTACAGTTTATGTTTAATTATTAATAAACTACCACAAATGACATTAAATAGAAAGTTCCAGGTAGGTTCAAGATACTACTGCTACTACTAATATTATCCACTTAGTGATTTGTCACATCCCTTACTAGCTTCCTCTTCACCAACAGAGGCCTTTAAACTTTTTTTCTAATGTATCTTTCTGTATCCTCAAATATTATTTGGGGCACCTCAGACTTGCCTGTTGTCAATAGTATGTAAATGTGTTGTACTAAAAAGTCATCTCGTGTTCTGGAGGCCTTTTTTCCCCTCTTGTTTATGATCCATTGGTCAATAATATTAATTCAGTTCTTGGAGCAAGCATGTGTGTGTGTGTGTGTGTGTGTGTGTGTGTGTGTGTGTGTGTTTGTGTGTGTGTATTGTTTTGAGGAGGGTTGAGCAAAAAGTGAAAGAAATATGCCATTTAACTGGATCCTGTTTCCAAAGCTTCCATCATCCTCCAGGCTGATTTTTGGGGCCCTTGAAGCTTTATTATTTGTTTTGTATTACTGTATATCTTACTTTGTTGCTTAAATAAAAGGCAGTGGATTCTTTGGATTTAGGATGTCAGTGTGGTATGGGGATCCAGCATGAGTGTCCCAGCCTCAAACTACCGGATGGATTTCTTGTTAGTCTGGGCCAAGACTGCAGAAAGCCAATTTGGTGGAGGTCCTATAGAACCTGTGTGGATTGTGGTCTTGAGTGCATTAGCTGTGAAAAAGCTAGTGGTGTCGAGGATTTCTAGATTGTGTTTCAAGCTAAGTTATGATTCATTAAAGAGAATCCATCTTTTATTTTGCTCTCTGATTTGTTTTCCCAAAATCAACCCTGGTTGATTTTGAAGAAAAATAATTCCTAAAGACAGATGTTTACTTTACTTGTTTTTATCTAGAAACCAGCTCTGATCCCATTAAGAGAAGTGCCACAGCCGTATTAATTTTGTTATTTTTACATAAACCTGCATTAATATCCAAGACCCTACTCCAGGTGTGCAAAATAAAGTAGCATTAATTAATTAACGTTACTTCTGTCAACTATATTCAAGCCCAATATTCAAAGCATGAAAGTGGCTGAAACACACAACAGGTATATAAACAAACCAATTAGAGCTTACTCGTGCTTAGAGGAGACACACAAAGAAAGTTTGTACACACACACACACACACACACACAAAAGGAGGATGTCACGAATAGATACTCTCATATGTGTAATTGGAACCATGGCCACTCCCTTTCAACTCCTCTCTGCCTCCCCTACCCCAAAAGGACATGTCACAAATAACAATAAACACCCACAAGCTGGAGGGACAAAGAGCCTTAGTCAAGAACTTGATAAAGCCTCCATATACAGGTTTTCAAATTCTCTTATTATTTCAGCATATCTAAAAAGATATGACCTGCTCTCAAAAAAATCAGTGCAAAATTAAATGAGGTCGGGGTAGAGAGCTGAGCTTCTCTCCGTTAGCATATTGTGGGTGTGGGGGAGTGGTTTGAGAGGGAGGTAGAGGGAAGAGAAGGGCATGGAGGGAAGGAGAGAGTAACGAGCAGGTCTAAACAGTAAGAGAGACTGAAGTTGCTGCAATGGCTGACTATGTACTTTGATTCACTGGAGTAGAGAATATTACACAGGGGGAGATTATGGAAGAAGAAGAAGGTAAAACTTTTGGGAGACATGGTAATGTATGAAAAAGAGGAAGAAAAAAAAAACCCATGGGAGAGATTAAAAGCAAGTTTTCTTTTTCCCAAATAAGCTCCATCTTCTTAATTTTCATAGTACAGACATAGCACATAGCTCATAGTGTGGTTACCTCCATCCTGGACTATCACTAACACCTTTTCTCTGGACTTTGGAGAAAAATTGAAAGCAGTCTAATTTTTACCAATTTTTGTATTACATTCACATATGAACATTATGCAGCAAGAAAACCGAGTGAACTAGAGCCACATGCATTAACAAGGAAAAATCTCAAAAACACGAGGATGAATGGGAAAAATATGCGAAATGATATATCCAGTGTGACATCATGTATATAAAGGTTAAAAACTAAAAAAAAAACAAACAATAATTGTCATGGATACACACATATGAACGGGAATGATAAACAGCAAATTCAGTAGAGGTTATGTTCAGAGAGAAGGTAAAGTGAATGGGATTGGGCAGATGTTGATACAGGGGCAACATCTCTATCTGCAATATCATATTACACCCTTTCCTTTCTATAGGAATACAACTTCCCCCCGAGTTTAAAAGGCCACATGGCTGCCTGGCTAGAGATTACGTTTTCCGGTTGTATGCTGTTGTATGCTCATATGACTAAATTTTTGGTAGTGTGATTAGAAGTGATGTGTGTGATTTCGCAGTCACTTCCTTAGAGGAAATTGCTTGTTTCTTCTCCTTTCCCAAGTACGGGAATATGGGCGTCATGCTGGCAATCTAGTCTTACCCCTGAGGACGTGTGGACAGTACTCTGTGGCAGGTGTCCTTGGGCCAATGGCCTCATTTGATTCCTATCATAGTAATTCATTAGCCTTCACTCCTGTCTTATTTTAGTGTGTGAATACACCATGGTTTATCCTGTTGATTGACATTTAGATCATTTCCTGTTTGGGGCTTTTAAGAATATCTTTCTAGGGGTGCCTGGTTGGCTCAGTCGGTTGAGGGTCCGACTTCAGCTCAGGTCATGATCTCACTGTCTGTGAGTTCGAGCCCCGCATCGGGATCTATGCCGACAGCTCAGAGCCTGGAGCCTGCTTCAGATTCTGTGTCTCCCTCTCTCTCTGACCCTCCCCTGTTCATGTTCTCTCTGTATCAAAAATAAATAAACATTAAAAAAAATTAAAAAAAAGAATATCCTTCTATAAGTCTCCTTCCTGATAGATTAGAGTTTCTCTGTGATATTTTCTGTCTTTGTCTGCTTGAGCTACTATAACAAAAATAGAATAATCTGGGTGGCTTTTAGACATATATTTATTTCTCACAGTTCTGGAGGCTGGGAAGTCCAAGATCAAGGTATCAGCAGAGTCAGTATCTGATGAGGACCCAGCTTCTAGATGACCACCTTTTCTCTCTGTCCTCACATGGCAGAAGGGGCAAGGGAGCTTTTTCTAGTAGCTTTCAAAAGGGCATTAATCACTGATAGCTCCAGCCTCATGACCTAAATCACCTCTCAAAGGCCCTGCCTCCTAATATTATCACCTTGGGAATTAGGTTTCAACATATGAATTTGGGAGAGGCACAAACATTCAGACCATAGCGTATATATTTAGGAATGGAATTGATGAATCCTAGGATAGGTCTATGGTCAATTTTCCTTAGTACCATCAGAATAAACTTTTTTCCAAGTGGCTGTAAATCTATCATCTATTTATCTATCTATCTATCTATCTATCTATCATCTATCTATTTAAAAAAAATTTAAGTTTATTTATTTTGAGAGAGACAGAGATAGCATGAGTAGGGGAGTGGTAGAGAGAGAGTGGGAGAGAGAGAATCCCAAGCAGGCTCTGCACCACCAGCACAGAGCCCAACACAGGGCCCAAACCCACAAAACAGTGAGATCATGACCTGAGCTGAAATCGAGAGTCACACACTTAACTGACTTAGCCACCCAGGCACCCCGAAGTGGCTATAATAATTTAAATCATCACCAGCAATGTGTTAGAGACTCTCACCTTGTTTTTGGTTGAATTTAAAATTTTTAATTTATCATCATTATAATTTTCACAAAATTATTCATTTTTTTCCCTGTGTTTTTAATTTACTAATAATGATAGGCATCTTGCATATGCTTTGGGCTCTTTGCCTTTGCTGTGAAATGCCCATTCACATTTTTGCCCATTTTGCTATTGCATTGTCTTTTTCTTATTAGTTCTGCATATAAATGCTTTGTTACAAATATGTGTAGCAAAAGTCTCCTGCTCTGTGATTTGTCTCTTTATCTCATGTCTTTTGATCAATGCAAGTTTTTAGATTCAATTTAACAATATAACTATCTTTTATATTGTTTTTTTTTTTAATTTTTTAGCGTTGATTTATTATTGAGAGACAGAGTGTGAGTAGGGGAGGGGCAGGGAGAGAGGGAGACACAGAATCCAAACCAGGCTCCAGGCTCTGAACTGTCAGCACAGAGCCCGATGCGGGGCTCAAACCCACAAATGCAAGATTGTGACTTGAGCCGAAGTCCAACGCTTAACCCACTGAGTCACCCAGGTACCCCATCAGTTTTATAATTGTTTAAGAAATCCTCACAGTCTGAGGTTGCAAAGATATTCTATATTTTATTCTATAATTTCTATAGTTTTACCTTTCATATTTGCCTTAAATCTACAACTAGTAATTTTTTGGGTATGGGTTAAGAATCAAATTTAATTAATTTCCATATAGATAACCAATTGTCCTAGACCCACTGATTTAATAACTATTATTTCCCCCACTGATCTCTTCCTGCTCCATGTTATTTGTGTGGGATTATTTTAGGACTCTATCTTCTCCATTATTGCACTTATCTAACACCATGCAAATGTTACATGTTCTTATTATAACTTTAATAGAAGTAAGTGTTGGTGGCAGATAGGCCAAATCTCCCTCTCCTCTTCTAATGGAAGATTATCTTGAAAAGTCTTGTTTCTCTGCTATTCTATCTTACCTCAGAGTCAGATTGTCGGCTTCTTCCCCTGTATCTGTAGATTCCATTGTTCCTATAGATTAATCTGGGGGGTAATTTTGGCTTCTGTTTTTAATTTGTTTTTAAGTTTACTTAAACATACTTCTTTTGCATAACTTTATCATAAGCCTGACTTTTATACTTTTTTGTTTTATATAGGTTTTATGTAGGTTGATTCAAAATTAGAGAAAGTAAAGAGGTAGTTGGGAAAGAATTGTTTAAAAAAGAAGAAAGGAAAAGAGTTTTGGTTGTTGCTTAAAGGAAAAATTTATACATTCAGGGGAAAAAACACCTTAGATGGAAACAATGGAAGTGCGGGTGGTAAAGGATAAACGTGAGGCGCAAAGCATGTGCTTGATCTTGAAGCATGAGATAAGGAAGTAGGGGCCATGCTGACTACCAGCTGGCCCAGATTGGTGTAGGATGGCTCAGCTGCATTTTGGAGCACTCCCTGAGGGAGAGAGCAGAGGATCCTGAGGTAAATAGTGAGGGTGGGAAAGAATGAGTTCATTATGTAAATAATAGTTGCAAGCCAGATGTTCATAGCTTGGGTATACCTTACTTGCCTAAGGCAGTTGTACAATGCATTTTGAGCAAGTTTTCATATCCTCAGGGGTCGTGCTATCAAATTCCAAAATTACTCCCTCTCCTCAGACAGCTTTCCTCGCAACTGCTGAAAAAAGAAACTGTTAGGAGGGCTTCACATTGAGGAGATGTTGGTAAAGTGTGTTGCATGCAAACAGGAACATAGTGGGAATTAAACAATTCAGATAATTATTGTCATGAATGCTGGACTGTGTGAAAAAAAAAGACTTTGCTTTTCCGTGTTTATATACTGAAGTACATAAAATGAAAAAAGAATGCCACGAACCTAATTTTTTAAAAAAACTGAGTAGGCTTTTAGCTGTTCAGATCCCATAAAAATCAAAAGGACGAATGTGACTTAAACTTGCTTTACTGAAGCAAATTTTCACAACCTGGCATTTCAATTGAGCTTTGGGGCCCTCAAATAATCCCACAGCCATGTAAAATCTGATACTATATCTGCATCTAACTATTCTGCTCTGGGATTTGGAATCCCAATTGGCAACCTGGGAAAACCATATTACTTACACTTGCTCAAATAGTCTCTAATTAGTTCTCCTGACCCTCTTGTATACTAATAAATGGCCCATTACGGAACATTAAAACTGAATTCTTTCCATTAAAAATGATTTCCTTGCTAGTGAACATGATCTAGGTTTAATGTACAATGTTGGGTAACATTAGATTGTTCTAATGTACAGTGAATGCTTTCTAGTATGAAGTGATTGTAGTACTAATTAGGCTTTCTGGTTCAGTCAATTAGCTGAGAGGGGGATGAGTCTTCCTACAGTGGTCTAAATATTGCTTATATTCTTAGTTTGTTTTTGGTCTATTACGTTTTGATCTAAAGAGCTGAAAACTCTAATGTGAAATTGTATAATGAGCCTTGGAAAATTATGAGCCTAAAGAGACTTTTAGATCACCTCATCAGGTCAATTTTCAAGTTTTATTTGGTTAGTGGTACAAACAGGCTGATGTAATAAGAACTCCTTATTCTGGCACACTCCTCAGACCATCCAAGGCCCTGTTGGCGCCTAGTGCAGTGTCCAATGACTACATGTTAGGTTAATGTTGTAAAATGCTTCTAAGTACTATTAATTAATATTTCTGACATTCTTATCTAATCAAGCAATATACAAATATTAATTGAGCACCTATATGTGGCAAGAATTGTGCCAGACAAGCCCTAAGGAAAATTTGAAAGGTGCATTAAATTTGGCTCTGTGAAACAATATCATAGGGATTATATTATATTTTATTCTTTTAGATAATTATAATGATCTTAGATTAGGAGTATCCCCCCAAAAAACTGGGCCATAGGCTTAATAACCACATGTTAGAATGTTGAGTAGGAGGTCAGGGAAGATTTTAATGCAACAAGCCCATTTTTTTTTTTCTGAGTTAATACATTGGAAGTTTCACTCACTGAACTAATATTTATTGAGTACCTGGCATGTGCCTGGTGCCCTGCTAGGTTCTAGGTACATAGATGAAGCGTTATATCTGCCTTTCAGGAGAGAACGGTCAAATGGAAAAGAGGGAGACATGCAAACAAATATTATAGTTAAATGGAGTGAGCATGGCGATAGTTGTGATGGCAGTTTTGGACTGACGGATGCTACCTCCGTGCTGAGCTGGTCTTTGCTTATCCAGATCGAGAGGCAAGAATCCTGACTGGATAGGGATAGCAGGTGGAGCCAAAGGAATTGCTCAAGGGTGTTAGATTACTAGGATTGTATAGGAAATAGGAAGTTGATGAGGAAGGAGGAGATACTTGTTGAATGGCATGGAGTCGGCTAGAGCTTTGGGGACTTAGTTGGCACCCAGCATTGCAAGTGCTTCCTGACTGCTCTTCCTGTTTTCAGCCCAAGCTCATAATTATCAAGTGCATTTTTCTCAGTATATAGCACATTTATGCCCCCCTTCAAAGGTCTCCCTATTTTTAAAAAAAATTTTAATGTTTATTTATTTTTGAGAGAGAGAGAGAGAGAGAGAGAGAGAGAGAGAGAGAGAGAATGAGTGGGGGAGGGGCAGAAAGAGAGGGAGACATAGAATCCAAAGCAGCCTCCAGGCTCTGAGCTGTCAGCACAGAGCTTGATGTGGGGCTTGAACTCACAGACCTCGAGATCATGACCTGAGTTCCAGTTGGACACTTAATCAACTGAGCCACCCAAGTGCCCCAAAAGTCTCCCAATTTTTTAAGAAAATAAGTGCAATCTGCTTATTTTGGCTTTTGAGGTTATCTGCAGTTTGACTGCAACATGCAATTTTGACCTACATAAATAGTATGTTTATACATTTCAACCACATACCTTTGTCTCTACCTTCTCCATAAACATGCTTAACTTTAGTCAACCTTGACTCCTTTATTGTCTCTGTGCCTTTTAAAAAATTTTGCTCATTGCTAACAGCCCTTTGCTAATACTGCTCTTCGATGGTGCTCTTCCTGGTCCTCCTTCACTGCCATCCGCAGGGAGATTCTTCTTCACTTGAATACATACTGTGATTGATTTCTCTCTGTGGTATCTTCTGTTTTGTATTACAATTATTTATGTACATGCATGTTTTCAATCTGTTTGATTATAAGAGAATCTTATTGTACTCAACTTCTGGTCTTTCTTCTCACTCTGCTTATGAAGCCAATGTTCACCTCGTCATTTCAGATGAAAGAATAAACACTAGAGATCATATCACCCCAGGCACAGCTGGACCAACCAAGAAACCTATAGGAACGCAGCTCCACCAGCTTACAAGTTGCTAATCAGTCCCTAAAGATGTAGTCACCAGATATACCTAATTAAATCTCTAATGTAGTGAATAAAGGTCTTTTTCAGATTCCAAGTCTCCTGAGATGCAAAAGACTTCTGGGGACCAGATGAAGTGGCACCAGAGCATCTGCTGACATGACCTTATGGGACTCCAATCAGTGGTGTCCACCTTCTCAGAAGACTCCTGCCCCAAATTTTGCCCTTAAAAACCCTCATTTCCAAGTCATTAGAGAGTTCGGGACTTTTGGGCATTGGCTCCCTGTTCTCCTGGGTGGCGCCACGCCAGTAAATAGCCTATCTTTCTTCATTGCAAAAGATCGGCATCCGTTTCTATTAGCTTGCTGTGCAAGGGGTAGAGGAACTCTCGTTTGATTCAGTTACACTCACAGCAATGTGCATAATGTAAGTCCGTGCATAACAGTTACAAAAGAAAAAATTGAGTGCCAGACAGAGTTGATAGTGAGAGACTTCAAAATCCCTGGCAGAAGATAGGAGAGATAGGAGAGATGTTGTGTTGTGCTCTGCCAGAGGACTGGTGGAAGAATCTTTCTTGTTCTTGCTCTCTCATTCTCTCTGTCACACGTGTGTGTGTGTGTGTGTGTGTGTGTGTGTGTGTGTGTGTGTAAGTGTGTGTGTGTGTTTGAGGGTCTTCTAAATATTTAAATCAAGATTAGGAAATCTCTACTAAAAGCATTAATAGCTGCAACTATGCAAAACCATTATAACCTCCTTATTTATTGTGTAATGAGATTGACAGCCTCATTTAAACGTTGTGAATAATGCAAAATGCCTTTGTTGAGGATTCTAATGTACAATTTTCCAACAGTTTCAATTAATGAATACAAATTATTTTCAATGCCAGCAATTTCTGAGAATGATTTGACCCTAAAGATTTTTGTCCCTTACTTGCATAATAATTTTATAAAGACATATTATATATATACATATGCATATGTGTATATATATATATGTATATATATATACATATATTAAGAAAATTATTTAGAAGTGCAGCAGAATATTTGTGGATACAGACAGAAAATCTGTATTCAGTACTTGTATGATGAAATATATGTATGAAAAAAGTAAAAGGAAACATAAGGGAGAAATAGAACAGCATATTCAAATAAATAGTGCTAATCTATATCTGCTAACATTATTTCCAGATATAGCTAGCTTACAACTTAAGGTGCTCTTTTCATACCTGAAGGAGATAAGCATTTTTTCAGATTTGGAAATATTCCTAGAAAGATCAAGTAATATGTTTTTTTTATTAAAATTTTTTTCTAAACTTACATCCAAGTAAGTGCATATAGTGCAATAACATATATAGTGCATATAGTGCAATATAGCGCAATATGCACTATAATATATATAATAGTGCAATAATGATTTAAGGAGTAGAATCCAGTGATTCATCCCCTACATAAAACAGCCAGTGCTCATCCCAGCGAGCGTCCTCCTTAATGTCCCTTGCCCATTTAGCCCATCCCTCAACCCACAACCCATTCAACAACCCTGTTTGTTCTCTATATTTAAGAGTCTCTTATGTTTTGTCCCCCTCCTTGTTTTTATATTGTTTTTGCTTCACTTCGCTTATGTTTCTCTGTTTTGTATCTTAAATTACACGTATGAGTGAAGTCATGATATTTGTCTTTCTCTGACTAATTTTGCTTAGCATAATACCCCCTAGTTCCATCCACATTGTTCCAAATGACAAGATTTCATTCTTTCTGATTGCTGAGTAATACTCCATTGTATATATATAGCACATCTTGTTTATCATGTAATGTGTTCTAATTTCCTTTCTTTCTTGCTCTAGCTTTTGCTCTTGATTTCCCCACCATTTAAAGAAAAACTCATCATGACTGAAGAACTCATGACTCTATGCTCATACTCTATACTCTTGCTCTATTCTATTTGCTGGCCAACATTTTAACCCCAGATTCTATTCTAAAATAGCAAATTCTTCATGAGTGACCGGGTGGCTCAGTTTGTTAAGCATGTGACTCTTGATCTCAGATCTTGTCTCGGGGTCATGAGTTCAAACCCCACATTGGGCTCTGCTGGCTGTGAAGCCTACTTAAAAAAAAATAGCAAATTGTTCAGATGAGGACACTGTTACTGAAGTTAGGCAAAATTTCTTTGGTTTTAATCCCTTCTCTTTCTCTGCCATTCCACCTAGCAGCTCTAAAATACAGTTTTTATCTTCATTTAATCTAGGCTTTATATCTGTATTATTATTCCTGTTTTTCTGATAAGTAGAATGAGGCCAGAAAATTTATGAGTCTTCCCCAAAATCACCGGGATTCTGGGATTATAGGTTGAATTGTATCTCCCACCTCCTGCCCCTACACCCTTGCCTCCATCCATATGCTGCAGTCCTAACTAACTACTAATATTTCAGAACGTGACTTTATTTGGAAATAAGGTTGTTGCAGATATAGTTGGTTAAATTGAGATGCGGTCATACTGGAGTAGGATGGGATTATGACTGGTATCCTTATAAAGGAGGACGCAGACACACGTACAGGGAAATCACTATGTGAAGATGAAGAGAGATTGGGGTGATACTTGTATTAGCCAAGGAATTCCAAAGGCTGACAGCAAACCTCCAAAAGTGAGGGGAGGCACAGATTCTTCCCCATAGTTCTCAGAAGCAACCAACCATGCCAACACCAAGAGTTTGGACTTGAAGCTTCTGGAGCTATGAGACAGTACGTTTCTGCTGTTGAAGATGCCCAGTTGGTGGTACTTTGTTATGAGAGCCCTGCAAATGAGTACAGACTCCAACCCAGACCACTCTGGCCCTGTGACCTTTCTACTACATCACAATTCCATTTTCTGAAGAGATGTCTCTGACATGGGCCTTAAGATTAGGTTAAATTACGGGGAAACACAGAAGAGGAAGTGACTTCTTTTGTCTGGATGTTCTACAATGTTTTACTGAAAAGCTATCATTTGATGCCGGCTTTGATCACAGCATTGCAGTCTATCATATACAGGCAGATTGGGGTGAGGTTCGGGTAGCAGAAACAACAGATTTCACATTCAAAGATAGGAAAAGGGAAGGAGAGTAGATTAGAAAAAGATTAGGGAGGGTAGATCAATTAGGAAAATGTCCTAAAGACTTCTAGGCACGTAGAGTTTTAATATTTTAAGAAAATTTGTAGGGGATTGATGTGTTTCAGTAAAAACAGTTCTGACCATGAGGATGGACTTAAAAGAAGGTCAGGGGAGGCTGCTCTCCCAGTTACTGCAGTAGACCCAAGGTTATGCATCAGCCCACATCCACCTAGCTCTACCAGTCCCCAAACCCTGCCACTACTAACTGCCTTTCTCCCTGGCCTAGAAGTCTCAGCTATGTCCCTGAGCAGTCTCATGAGCCTCTAGAACAGCCACAATCATTTCATCTCCTAATACCACCAATTGGCTCAACCTCGTCTAGAGCAAGGACATCCTCTGGCACAACCTTCATAACTGCGTGAGATACAAATCTCCTTTAAAGCTGTCTGTGACTTGAGGGGCTCCTGGGTGGCTCAGTCGGTTAAGCGTCCGACTTTGGCTCAGGTCATATCTCACAGTTCATGAGTCAAACCCAGCTTCTGTGCTGACAGCTCAAAGCCTGGAGACTGCTTCGGATGCTGTGTCCCCCCTTCTCTCTGCCCCTCCCCTGCTCTCTCTCTCTCTCTCTCTCTCTCAAAAATAAATATTTTAAAAATGTAAAAAAGAATAAAGCTGTCTGTGACTTTAATAGTGTGTTTTAACTTGGTAAGGAGGTGCCCAAGCCTATCATTTTCTTTTATTAAGGCCTTCTATGCCCTCACAAATCCCTATCTTACACAACAGTCTTCATAACTGTCAATACCCCAAAGTATAACGGATACTTCCTTTCCTGGCAATACCTTGCTTTGCGTATGTATTCTTTCACCAATTAACCATAGGAGTAAACTTTAAGAACTGAGACCCTTATCCATTCTTATACCATCAGACCAGTGGGTAATTCAATGTCAAAATTCCATTCTGAGTCTGCTGCCTAATATTCCCCCTTATATAGATGTGCTAACCTATCTCAGAAACTGAGGCAAAATAGGCATGCTGGTGTTTTATTTTGGGGGTGGGAGAGGGAAATGAGTCATGATAGTCTGAGAAAGAAGAAGTGAAGGAAAAAGAGAGTGAAGTAGGAAATGAAACAAAGCAAATGTAAAGTGAACTGGTTATGGTATCTAACAAAAAAACCAAAAACCCACAGCTGACTGGCAAGCCTGAATGGCAACTCCACTCAGAACTTGTCAAAAATAGAAAGCAGTTCATTTGCCAATTCTTCCCTGTCTTCTGTCTTTAATTGGCCAAAACCTGTGGGTGTTGATTCCCATTTACCTCTGGGTTGTGTTACCTGGCCCCTCTGGGAAGCTGAGGGCAAAGCCAAAGTCACCAGGTAAGGTTGGTTCCCACTATAATAGGAGAGGATGTAAATACAAGGTGGGATTAGTTGTGCTGTTCTGTGACTTTCACCCAGCATTGTCCTCGATACTCCAGTACTTCCCTAATGGGTTTATAAACAGAGTGACCATGGTGGCAGCAATGGAGTCTTAAGATGAGTTCAACAATAGGGTCTTTCACTTACTAAGGCAATCTCACAACTAGCCTTGTGGAATGCAAAATTCGCCAGCAGCTATGATTAACACCCTTTGTAAGCCACCAATTTTTTGGAGCCAGCCATATGATCAGAGACCAATTACATTGAACACCTTCCATCTTGGTGAAGACAGTAGCTCATCCTTACCAGAACTGATAATAGATTGAAGCATACAAATTTGTTAATATAGGACAATTTTTGTGCTACATAAATGACAATTTTATGTGATTCAACAAAATGCATTATTCTGGATGTGGGTGTGGCAGGCAGAACAATGCTACCCTCTCCCCAAACACATCTATGTCCTTATTCCTGAAACCTATGAGTATGTTAGTTTACATGACAAATGGGAATCAGAGTTGCAGATGGAATTAAAATTCCTCATTAGCTGCCGTTAAGATAGAGAGATTATCCTGGATTTTATAAATAGGCCCAACATTATAAGAGTTCTTAGAAGTGGAAAAAGAACCAGAAAGATGGCAGTGTGAGAAGGACTCAGCTCAACATTGATGGCTTGGAAGATAAAAGAAGAAGACCGTGAGCTAAGGAATGTGGGTAACTTCTAGAAACTGAAAAAGCAAGGAAACAGATTCCTCCCTAAAGCCCTCAGAAAAGAATTCATCTTGCCAAGACCTTGATTTTAGACCAGTGAAATCCATGTTGATTTTCTGATCTATAGAACTGTAAGATAATTAATTTGTGTTGTTGTAAGCCACTAATTGTGGTGATTCATTATAGCTGCAATAGGAAGCTAATATAGTGGGTTTATTCTCCACCCCGCGAAGTGCCCATGCCAGCATTACATTTCAGTCCTTTACAGAAAGGGTTATCCATTCACATGGTGTCTGACACAACATTGCCTTGGTGTAAGAGAGCCATTGTTTGGCAAGGAAGGTACAACATTTGGCTCATGCCCAAGATATTAATGTGTGTTTCTCATAACCCACAAGGAAGCTTGACAAAATGTGGAAGAGCCTATTTGAGGGCTCAGGGCAACAGCTTCGGGGCAATCTTTGAGGGGGGTGGCCAGTATATTGATTATACCTGCAACAAGTAGGTGGAGCCATGTCCCTCCCTGGTAGTAAAAATATTTAGAATAAAGAATGAAAGGATAGGAATAGGATTTGTCTATTACATATGTGTGTGTGTGTGTGTGTGTGTGTGTGTGTGTGATATATATATATATATATATACATATATATATATATATATATATATATCACATAATAAAGTTTGTTTATTTTGAGACAGAGACATCAAGAGTGGAGGAGGGGCAGAGAGAAAGAGAGAGAGAGATAGAGAGAACCCCAAGCAGGCTCCATGCTTCCAGTGCAGAGCCCAATGGAGGGCTCAAACCCATGAAACCACGAGATCATAATGGGAGCCAAAACCAAGAGTTGGACACTTAACCAACTGAGCCACTCAGGTACCCTGTCCATTTTTATGACACTTTCATTCTCCCACTTACCTCTTATCCTAGAAAATTTAGGCTCTGTGAGGTTAGAAGTGGAAGCTATAACTACTGCTTTGCCCCTATGGGGCTTTGTGCAGTAGACCACCAGGCAAAAAGGAGTTACTCTATAGGCCAGGGTAATTGACCCTGACTACTCTCAGGATCTAAGGATTCTACTACACGTGGAAGCAAGAAGGAACGTGCATGGAACTGAGGTGATTCGTTGGGTCTTTCCTTGATGCTTCTGTGCCCTATAATAACTGTGAACAGGTGACTGTAGCAATCACAATCACAACCTGACAAGGACAAGGACACCAGAGCTCAGACTCTTCCAGAAGGAAGATGTAGGTCACCCACCAGGTAAGAAATACAGACCAGCTAGAGTTCTGGCCAAGGATGAAGAAAATTGAAATGGATGAGAGAAGAGAGATAGGATACATGTCGATATGACTATAAGATTGGCTAAAGCAGCTGGGAATGTAGCTTGGGTTGCTAACCTCTTCAAGTTGTTTTAGGAGATGTCAACTGACACAATCTTAGATACCTGGATTTGTATGTCCAGGAAGTGAGGGCATCTTTTTTACATATAAGATCATATATTAGTAGAGGGTGAAAACAGAACTGAATTGCTCTGAGTGAGCTTTATCGGACTCGGTCAGTTGTGTCCCGACATTGGCTTGCCTCTTTACTCAACCTCAGTAAGTTGCCTTACTTTCCATCCAGATTCATCCCAGCAATGGCTCACACCATGCCGTGCTGCAGTCTTAGTCACCTTATTTCCTAATACCACCGAATGCTCACACCTTCCCCAGGAGATGAGGACTGGGCTTCTGCACAAACATCATGCCACCCACTGCAATGGGGGAGCCATAGTAGTTGTACTGTTAGGTCCTACTTGCTTGAATATATGGGGGCTCTGACTCCTCCAGTGGCTGTCCAGACAGATCCAGTAACCAAGATGGAAGCATGGGGAAGTTAAAGTCGCAAGAGGTAGACTTTGACCAGTGAAAGATGGAAGATAATCTGCTTGCCCTTCCTTTCCCATAGAGCTTTCTTAGCAATGCTTTTATTCTGCCTTGTGTAACTGAAAAATTCCTTGGATTTCTTTGAGAAGCTGGGCCAGTTCCATAACAGATCATCTTATATTTGCTTTTCCTTTTTCCCAGCCTCAACCTCTCCTTGTTCTTTATCCTTCCCCTCAATAAAATGCTGGTTAGCATTTGTGCTTTGCCTTAAACTCTGATTTTTAGAAAACCTGGGCTAAGATATTGCACTTTTGAGACATGTTGAAGACTTGGACTACATGAGTCACAATGCAGATGGCAAAGAGGAGTAGATGTGTGAGATAATTAGGGAGAATAAATTCCTGCATTTGCTGTTGCATTGGATTGGACTTGGAGAGCTGAGTGAGGATAAGGGAGGCAATTATGAAAACTTTGAAGTTTATAGCATTGGCAACTGCTGAAATGATACATTAACTGAGGTTTCAAATATTAAACGTTTGGGGAGAAGGTAATGAGCTGAATTTTGAATCCATTCTGCTTGAGATAGCTGTGGGACAGCCAAGTGTTGAAGTCTAGGAGGAAGTTGGAAATGTGTTCTTGGAGCAAAGGCAGTGGCTTTGGTAAATGAAAGGTTGAGGTCAGCTCACTACAGTGTAAATTTTTTATACACATAGATTTTTTATGGCCACATTTCTGGCAGACACGTAGGTGTGTTTCAGCAGTGAATATAACACCTTTTGGAAAATAAATCATCCAATAGCATTTATTTGAATGTCCCATGCCCTAAAACATTTTAACACTCCTGTCATTTATTTCTTCCAAATCATCTATCATTTATCCTTTCCTGGCTAAGGTTACATTTTTCCACAGGGCTGGCTACGATGTGCTATCACAGGAACCAGTAAGGCTGCTTTCTCAGGAAGCATCTCTCTACTGCCTTGCTCAAGCTTGATATTCACAATTAGTGGCTCTACTACTGAAATGAAAGATGTAATTCATCAAAACTCTGTAGGTCATTAGTGGGTTGGAGAGACTGAGATTTTTCCTAGATTTTTCCTGGGGGGAAGATTTTTATTGTAAAGAGAGATGTATGTGTGTGCATGTGTGTGTTAGGATTGGGGGAGTAGGAGGTGGGGAGCGAGAAAGAGAGAGAGAGAGAGAGAGAGAGTTAGGGGTGTCATGAACGATGTAAAATAGTGGTTCTATTTAGTGGTTAGGAGCTCAGGCTGCCTGGGTTCAATTCTAGCTATGGTGACCTTGGTTCTATCCTCTTGGAAAAGTTATTTTACTGAGATTTAATTTTTCCACACCTATAAAATTAAGCATAATCACTGTAAATGCCCGTAGGACTGTTGTGTGAATTACATGAGAATATGGATGAAAGGTACTTAGGTTATAGAAAGCTCTCAAAAATTATTAATAGTATTTTTGAAGTATAGATTGTGGAGCCAAGGACAAACATTACCTACTTTATAATTCTATGTGGAAAAGGCCTTTTTGGACATGTATCTTCATTTATTAGTGACTTTAGTTTCAGGATCCAATTTCCTTTCTCTCAATTCACTTACTGTATAATTTAAATAAATAAATTTATTCCAGGCACCCCTTACTCCACCCCAGTAGAAGTCTCATCCACCTGCCTCACTTCTTGGTTCGCTGAGAATGCAGCCTCAAGGATTACAATGTTCACTCATTTACTTGGAAGGTGTACTATCTGCTTTACCTCCAAAATACACCGTAAATTTTCTCCTCTCATCATCTACACAGCCTTGACAATGTAAGTGACCTCCTGATGGCACCCTAATTTTCGTTTTTTGCCCCTACCATCTGCTTTCCTCTCAAAACAGAGACCATGTTGGGAGTCATTCAGTTGATTCCTATTTTGATTAGAGTGAAAGCCAAACTTTTAAACATGGCCTCCAAGCTCTTCCATCAGTAGATTCCTGCCACACCTCCCACCTCATAATGTGTCACAAACGTGTCTTCACAAGTGATGTTCCTACTGTGATTGTTACCACAACATATCCTTCATTTTCTTCACAGCTCTTATATCACAGTTTTTTGTAATTATCTTGTTTATTTATTATTCCATTTGTATAAACCTCTCTCTCTGAGGCTAGATGCTTTATTCCTACCTTGTTTATCTTTGAATCTCTACTGTCAAAAGAGCCTGGCATGGAGAAGTTCCTCAATAAAGATTTGTTTAGTAAATGAATGAATGAATGAATGAACACAGGGACAAATACCGCCCATCCACGTCTCCATAAATAATGGTGTCAGAAAATGAAGTGACAAAGAAGACCACCCACATGACAGCAAATACAAAGTGGCTTTATGCCTATGGGTAGTTGAAAAGAAGTAAACGTGAAGGTTTTAACAGCTAAGAAAGCAGAGCATAATAATAGCAGACACATGGTTTTTGTCTGTTTACCAGGGATTATTCCAAGGAATTTAACCATATTAACTCATTTAGCTCTCACTACAACCTCACAGAGTAGAAACTGTTATTAGCATCCTTACTTTATAGATGAGGAAGAGTCACAAGGGAGTTGAGTAAATTGAGGCTCAAGATCACGCAGTTAACAAGTGTCAGGGCAGGGTGTGAACCCAAGCAGTCCGTTCCAGAACCCACACTCATGCGCACACTACTGTCTGACTCTCTAAAGTAGTCTAACAGACTCATCAGTGTGACACTGATGTGACGTGAAGAAAACAAGAAGCATATCTCATAAATGTTTATATCTACCCCAGCACTTAATCCATTGCCTTACCTGTGATGATTGTGTATCAAATGGAATCTGATATTAAAGTCCCTGAAAATGTCAGCAGGGCTGGTGAAGAAGTAAAGGCCCTAAGATAGACCTTAAAGATCAACAAGTTAGTTGGAAAAATGTTCTAGAGATTGGCAAAAAAAGTATGATTAAATAAAATTGGGAAGCATGGTGATAATAAATTCAAATAATAGACTGTTCATGGAATCCCGAAAAAAAAGTAGGGAGAGAATGAATGTGTTTCTGGGGAAAGAATGGCATTCAAAAGAAAAAGGGTAACTTTACTAGAGAATACAAATATATGATTAAATTGGCAAACATGACCCTTCAGTGGAGAGGAATGACTCACCAGACTGCAGTTTGATGAAAATATCATCTCTTGAGGCCACACGATTTCCATTTCTCTGATTCCATATTTACCAAGCAACCTTTGAATTTAAATTCAGTTTCTCAATGTTTCCTAGCATGGATGAGAAACAAAAAACCAAACACGCAAGCAACCTGTCTGCTTTAAAGTAAAAATTTTCATGGGAAATTATTAGACTTTCTCCGGATTATCAATTCCAGCCACGCTGTTTGAGCACTTTGGAAAGACCTCTTTGAGCTGTGGTGTCGTGTGGAGATGATTGGAACATCCTGCTCTCGGCTTACCTACGGTGGTTGTGAGGATGCCTGTTTTGGGTATAAATGTGGGCCTTATTATCATCTGGAGGAGGTGACCATTAAATTCCTTGGTCTGTAGCTGTGAGGATCATATACTGGATCCACATTGTCTTGTAGTAGTATATCTCCACCTTAAATGCTCATTTTTCTAGGAAGGAACGTCCCTTTGAGACAGTTTGCTTATTTGGCTCTGTTCGACCTTGATCCCTCCTCCTTCTCTATCCTGTGAACTAGCACTGATCTGGTGGACCAGCAATGGACATTTCCCCAACTGCAGACTAAAATAATAACTGGCCTTCCATGATAGTGGCATCCTGTAATATTGGTGCTGTGATCCCCTTTTTAGTTGTGGCCTTGGGAAAACCTAAGAGATAGAGGTTGTGTGATCTTGGCAATAACTTGGAAGATTTTTTTTTATTATTCACTTGCATCAAAAAGCCACAGAAGAATGAAGCATTTAAGCCTGTTTTAAAAGTAATCACTTTCAGGGCACCTGAGTGGCTCAGTCAGCTGAGCGTGTCTGACTCTTGGTTTCAGCTCAGGTCATGATCTCACAGCTCATGAGTTCGAGCCTTGCGTTGGGCTCTGTGCTGACAGCACTGTCTCTGCCCCTCCCCTGCACTCTCCCTCTGTCAAAACAAACAAACAAACAAATAAATAAACAAACTTAAAAATAATTTAAAAAATAAATAAAAATCATTTTCAATGAAGGATTATGTAGCATAATCTCTCTCTGTCTTTCTCTCTCTCTCTCTCTCTCTCTCTCTCTCTCTCACACACACACACACACACACACTGAATATCATTACACAGTCTTTCAATTTTTTCATCCCCCCAACACAGACAAGAACCACACATACCGTGTGGGGTGAAGATTTTGGAAAGAGGCATGGAAATAACATTAGCTTGAAAGACTTAAGTGAACTTGTTAACCACTGTGACCTTCACCTTTTGTCCTACTTCTAAGCTCCTAACATCTTCTGATTTTCAGCATCACTGCACAAGCTTTGGTGCATGGGTCCCTCCCAAGGCTAATGTTAATAAGTAGATATAAAAATACTCACAATTATGTAGATCTTAAATATGAACACACTCTAAGACAAAGGGAGTGGAGTTTATCACAGAATGGGTGTTTGATAGATAAGGAATATGGGCTGGATGGCTAGAACACTGCTTTGTACTCTTGCATCTGTGACCTTCAACCCCATGCTTACATACCTAGGCCTCACCTCCACCTCCAGTCTTGACTGAAATCATCTATACTACGTATGAGGCTTTTTTCTTCCCACCCCCTTTTCTCCTCTGTGCCATTACTTTTTCATACTTAATGTCTATGTGGAACTAACTCACTGCACTGTTTTTCAATTCGTACTCCCCAAAGCCTCCTCTGGAGTCATAAAACCATGAATAAGAGGAATTAGCAAACAGAAAGCCTATGATTTTAGAGTATCTGGGGTAAATGGGAATATAATTAGGCTGGTGCTGGTTTACAATTAGGAGAGGGATTATATCTGCTTTTACTCACTATCTCTGAAGGTAACCTGGAGAAATATGACTAATTTGGGGAAGAATTATCACGTTCGCCCATAGCTCTAGGTCAGGCTCTCTCTCCCCCAGCTGTGGTAACCCTACAGGCCCCTTCTTACAGAGAAAGCACCAGCTAGCACCCCTGCTGCTTTATAAATGCTCTCTCCAACCTGAAGGGATTGTGCTCACAGCACAGTGCAATTTTCATTTAGAAATGGGCTTCCAATTGTGTTGACACACCTCATTAGCTAAGCCCTACCTCTTAAGTCAGGGACTTTTGTGCAGGTGTTAAGTACTGGGGGAAAAAATAACAAGGAAAGGAAGAAAAGCATCATTCTTCACCTAAACAAATAAGGGACGACAGCATTCTTTGTCCCAAGTCCCTTGTACCATGTAATTCTAAACTTTATTATTGTTGTTGTTATTGTTTTGTTCTTGCTCACTTTTCTTCACCCCAGGGCAAGAAGCCACATTATCTGTGGAGGATGAGGGTGAGATTAGATATGGGTTTAGCTTTTTAGAATTATAGAAAAATTGCTCAATATCGTTTTTCTCTAAAGGGCTTCCACCGCTGTGCATTCTCTTCATTGTCAGGTGTGCCATTTGGAAGTATTCAGTTAAATTTATTTAAATGTTTCATTTTATCAGCCTCTGCTGAGGGCATATTTGGCACTTTATTTTACTTATTGGTTTATTCGATGAGTTGTTTCTCAGTTGTCTACGGGAATATGTGTACTGATAACTGCAGCAGGTGTTTAAGCGTTTGGAAGAGAACCAAGCCAGCTTGGGCCACGTCCTGTGGCAGTAAATTTCAGCTCCACTGTAGGTTTCTCTTGCTCGTCGATGATTTACACGTCAGGAAGAGCATCAAGGAGGTTCTATTGAGTTAGATGACTCTGCCATCCTCAGAAATATTTAATGAATCAATTCTCTTTATAAGACCAGGCTAGAGACAATTGCTCGTTCACTTCACTCTTTTTCTTCCTGTTTCTTTCCAAACGCTTTCCCGAGAAAGGGAATTGCAGCATAAACCTGCTGTGTGCAATTAATATGCGATGCTTGCTTTTTTCTGGACCCCTTTGTATGTTTCATGATTAGCTTTTGTGAACAGCAGAAATAGGAGACAGAATGTCAAGAGAGAGAAGGGACTGAAAAGGCTTTTGTAACAAACCATATTGTCAAACATTACCAGGAAACACACGGCGGAACAGTGGCAACGTGTAGGGAGGAAATGCACCAATGGCCACCGCAGACAACAGAGTACATTTAATTTCCTTTAAGCTCTTTATTTACAGGTTACGGTTTTGCAGAACATATTCTGGAATGCTCTTTGGGCAAATTGATAGTTTTTGGAGCCACAACATTCATCTTCATGAACTCAGCGCCCCCTTTCCAGGTTTCCTGGAATTATTTTTGTTTTGGCTCTCATTCTATGTCCTTTTCGTTTGACCTATTTTTAAACTGTACTCTTCCTTCATTCTAATTATTGGCTGCCTCTAATGATGTTTCCAGAGACGCCAAAGCATGATTCTAGTTTTGAATTGCGCCACTCCACCAAAAACAATCAGCAAAGTAGCCCACCACTTGAAACACAGATCCTATTCTGTTCAAAAACATTTCTTACAGTCCAGAAATTGTGTTAAAGTCTTCACTTGTTCATTGGAAACATGGAGACATCACAGTAATTCCAGTCAGTCTCCAGCTCTGTTCTGGAAAAATTGCCCTAGAGCGGTGTTCCAAAGCTTGAATAACCATAAGAATCAACTTCTTGAAAATACAGATTCCTGCCTAAAATTAGACTGGCTTAGATCGGAATCTCTAGGAAGAAAGTCTCAGGAAGCTGTGATTCTGACAAGAGTTTATTCTTACTATCAAACAAGTTTGGGAAATGCTTCTGTGTCTATGAGCTACTGGTCCAGAGGAAAGAGAATGATCTATGAACAGCAGACATAGGTTTAAGCCTCTGCTTTATCATTTACTAATTACATGGCCTTGAATGAGTGAACTTCTATGAATCTCAGTTATCTAATCTGTAGATTAAGGGTAATACTAAGAGTCAAGAGCTGATGTTAAAAATATTTGATAGCTAGAATGGGATGGCAGCAACCAATCAGCATCAACAGTGTCCCGAGCACTGGGCAGGGCACTAACTCTTTAACTGCTGGATCATGGATCATGGACCAGGGCAAGTGGTGGCAAGAGAACCGGGATAGCCAGGGACTCAGGTGGGGGCACTTGGAAGACTGAAGAAGTAGCTACTTACTAATCCATGAAAAAGTATTACAGGACTTTCACAATTGGGAAGGTTATGTTCATATGCCTTTCAGCAGGCTATCAGCCCTATTGACATGAAAATGTATGTACATTGTGACTAGTAAAATAATGCTTGAAAACACAGTGTCTGGTACTTTGTAGGTATTCAACAAATAGAAGTTATTATTATCAGTCATGCTTTTTTTATTATTTATATGGCACCTGTTCTACTTGGAGTACGAAGTTGAACCTGACCAAAGAAGGTTAGACCCAAGAGTCCATAGACACGCCAGGACTTCTAGAACAGGATAGCAACTGTATTATTGATCTAGACTTGAGGGGACAAGGATGTGAATATAAAAAGGGAATTCGAAGTTGGGAGATGACTCCAGGAACAAAGAACAGCTGGCATATGAAGCAGGGTTAGAATGAATCTCATGTGTCACCCTAAGCAGAGACAGAGCAGGGACTTATTATGGGAACTGTCTGCCCCCAGAGAGATCTGGCACAGATCCAAGGAAATAGCTATTCAGACATTCAGGAGTAGATGTCAAGAGCCTAGATGCAGAGATGGGGCATAAATTAGGTGAAACACCAGGTAATAAACATGGCTCAGGGACAGGAACCCAGACTTGCAGAAACTTGGCTGCATTAATCACAGTGTCATGAAAACAAATAACTTGATTTAACATGGAGATAAAACTTCTCAAATACGAACCCTTAAACTCCTCTGCCTAAGGACTGGGCTGATTGTATTGTATGGGTTAAGTCTTAGCCTATAGATGAAGGCTGAGTGTACATGTTCCCAAGCAATTCTCTGATCTACATGGTGAGAGCCAAAGACATCATTGCAAACTCCAGGGAGGTACCGAGGAAGGAATGCGTGAGAGACTATGGCAATGATTTGAAGAAAGACAGGCCTGGGAAACAGGAGTAGTCAGCAGGCATGGAAACTGTCTTTTGGTGACACATCAGTCTTTTTCTTCCTATAGTCACCAGCTCTGTCTGCCTCTCACCAATTTTTCTTTCATCTATGGACATTTGTTCCCCAAATAATGTAATTGTGTGTGGAAGCATATCTCCATTGCCCTGGGGAAATATTATATACATTTATTAAATGAAAACAGAACTATATGTAGTAAGTAAACCTGGTTTTTTTTTTAATTGAAAATACTACTTTTAAGGTAGTGACAGCAGTATAGCCTGCAACCCTGTCATTGAATTACTGTTGGAAGGAAGAATCTAGCAGCTGGCACCTCCGCGGGGCTGGGAGAACCATTGGAGCCAAAACTGAGAAAACTTCACGTTTTGTAACCCACAGCAGTATTGATTATTCTCTGCTGCCTTCTGTGGGAACCAGAAATAATTGCAGCAAGAAGGCTGGCCAGGGGCAAGTAGAAAAAGAGGTTTCCAAGTAGTTGAAGAAGCACCAGGGAGAGGAGTATCTATCGACTGGGATCTCCTGGTCCCAGGCTGCCTTTTGCAACCTGCCTCTTCCTCCATTTACCTCTGGCCAGTATTGATGTGGAGTAATTGGGAACATTTCTTCACTCCACTTAACCAGACTGCCTCCTGGTGCTCTCATTTCTAAATTTTGAGCTGGTGACTAGAGTTACTACAAGGTGGGTACCTGGTACCCAATGACTTAAATAATGCATATTTATTTATATCTTTGAATAAGTTTTTTTAGGCACTTGCTGTTCTAAGAACTGTCACAGTGAAGCTGAAGGGGGGTGAGTTTGGGCTGGGAAGACACTTTCTGTTTTTTGAGTTTAAATTAAATCCTTGACATTATAAAACATTACAGATACATTACCATTGTCGATTGTGTACCGTTCATATGTTTTTGCTATTGCATTATTCAGAATTAAGTTAAAAATTCTTTTTATTGTGTCTTAATGTTTCTAGGATGTGGACAGATCAATATTTCTAGTCTGTGCACACACTCTACCTAAGGGCTGTGAGTCATATTTGCTTTGAAAGAAATAGCACTTAAGGACTGTCAGTCAAGTCAGTTGTAAGAAACATAGAGCTCTTTAAGAATTACTCTGCTTCCTCCTCACATCTAAATATAGCTAACCAGTTGGAGTATCTGAGAAAGATAGCTAAGCTGTATTTAAAAAATGGTATAATTACAATTAATCAATGCAAAGAAGAAACTCAAGGTCTTTGTCCCTATATGTATCGAATATAGAATCTTTATTAAATTAAAATTTGTACAACACTATGAGTGAGGAATATTTGTAAGGAAATGACCCAGTTTGCTATGGTCATTTATATGTCAATATTATGGTGTTTTGTTTTAATAGGTCCCTATGCCCTGGTTGGGAAAGCACTGGGCAGTGTGTTCACACACTGGGATGGGATTTTTAGTCTCCATTTGGCCACTGCTTAACTTCATGGCTTTTAAAAGCCACTGCCTTCATTTCTTCCTCCCCAAGGTCTGAATCTCGTTTCACACTACAGGTTTTGAGGACTACTATTAAGAATTAACTGTATATCTTCAGCTTTACTTGCTGTGTCCCCATGAGAAGTTGACATTAATATCAGTACAGTTTGATATAGAAGAAATTCTCCTTTAGCACTAAAACTGGCTTGCCTAATTCAGATCTGTTTACTGTCCCTGATAGTAAATAAAAGCAAAATTGTCCCTTTGGTATCTAATAGACAAATAATGTGGCAACTGTTTATCCAGCGACTACTTACCTTTGCTTCGTCAATGTGTTAGGTGTGTGTATATTTAATCTTCTCCCTATATGAACTTCCATTTACCTACCACATAATTTATATTTGCAAAGTGATATTTGGATTCTTCTGGCATATTACTGTCACGGGTGCCAATAAAGGAACCATGCTGTGCCCTAATATCCTTGATTATATTTGTAGCAGTGTCTGTAGAGGTTGTATCAGCAGACGGAAGAATGGACTGTACCATTAAATTAGCACAATTTTGCAGCATTGCCTGGCAGACGCTCACGCTTAATCCAAGAGGTTATTCAACCCTATCCAATATGATTACTCTATAAATATTTGCCCAAGCTCAGCACCAGCCGTTATATCACTAATCACACACAGGTTTGTTATAGCGAAGACCCCCAGTGTCAGCAATTTGAAAAACAAAGCTAATTAGTTTTGATTTAGGGATGGGAAAACTTATTAAGTTGAAAGTGAAGAGTTTGCATAGGATGGCGGCTATTTAGAACACATATGAATAGGAAAGAGATTTACTATTGTTTGCATGGGATTTTGAGAAGGAATGGAAGGACTGCTAGGCTAAGGATAAGGGCATATGCGACAACAAGCAGTGATGACTGGGGTGAGAGTGGGACAATAGCACAATCCCTTTAAAAATGCTACAGCAAATAAATATACATGAAATAAACAGTGTACTTTCCATGCAACCAGCTTTAGGACAAGTCTTTGCTTTCCTATACCAAACAGATCACTGCTTCTAAACTCCTCCAATAGAGAATTCTGGTACCAACAACAGAGTTGACCCATATAGTTTGATTCATGAGGAAGGTAGCAAAGGAAACCTTTACCTCTATATCCCTCAGTTACCAGTCTACTGTGGTACTGAGGTTGTTGTTATTGTTGTTGTTGTTGTTGTTATTATAATGTTGGAATCCTTTAAAAAATATTTTGAATTGCAAAAATTTTCCATAGTAAAATATATCTTTTTTGAGAGAGAGAGAGAGAGAGCACGTGGGTGCAGGGGAGAGGCAGAGAAAGAGGAAGAGAGAGACTCCTAAGCAGTCTCCATGCTCAGTGCAGACCCAGATGTGGGCTTGATCCCACGACCCTGAGATCATGACCTGAACTGAAGTCAAGAGTTGGACAATTGACCAACTGAGCAACCCAGACGCCCCAACATATATCTTTATTAGTACCAAATAATCCAGTACTACTTATTCCAGGTTTTGAAAGGCACTGTCATTCAATGGAAAGATCTCTATCCTGAGACATGAAACGAAGAGAACTCACATTGAGTCCTGACATTGGGTCATCCTCTGGACTGCCCTCTTTAATTTTTTTTTAAATGTTTATTTATTTTTGAGAGAGACAGAGACAGAATGCGAGTGGGTTAGGTGCAGAGAGAGAGGGAGACACAGAATCCA
Organism: Panthera leo; assembly: GCF_018350215.1. Lineage (NCBI taxonomy): Eukaryota > Metazoa > Chordata > Mammalia > Carnivora > Felidae > Panthera > Panthera leo. Next base: position 49,445,527 of record NC_056685.1, read on the forward strand.
AAGCAGGCTCCAGGCTCTGTCAGCACAGAGCCTGACGCGGGGCTCGAACCCACAAGCTATGAGATCATGACCTGAGCCAAAGTCGGACACTTAACTGACCGAACCACCCAGGCTCCCCTGTGCTACCCTCTTTAATACGCTTTCACTTAATTTAATACTCACAACAAGTTTACTTCGTAGGGCCCATAATTTCCCCTTTAAAGATGAGGAAACTCAGACCCCATGGGCTTAAATAACTTAGCTATGGTCATCTCACACTGTCTCCCATTGAAAACCAGATTCTTCTAATAATAGTTGAGATCTTGGTAAGCTGTTTCCTTCTTTGGGGTCACTTGCCTCCTCTGTGATCTCTTCTGTGAGATCACTGCTATCTCAACTTTTTTGATTACACTATCCTATCAGTAAAAAAATGGGCATTTACTCTCTAGCATATATGTATTATAAGATATACATATATACATATACATATACCATTATGAACCCATTCTCTAACTAGCAAGCTCATTTCTTTCTTAAATTACACATTTAAAATGCATAAAAATATAAATCCCAATATATTTCTCCCTCAACTGAATGAATCAAGACTCCTGTGCACCCTACTTTGGAAACTACTGGACTAGATGATCTCCGCAAGTTCTAAAAATCTATGATTTTAGGTTGCCTGTTCAGTTCTGTAAACTATAAAAAGAATGCACTGATAAAAAATCTTACAGCCATGGGTAAATTATGATAGAGGAGCCAGAAAGAACCTGGAAAAACTAGGCCAGGCAAGTTCAGCTGAGAGCAGCGAGAAATGTAATGTGGAAAAACTAGGAATTCAATACATAGGGGAGAAGTAGGGATCAAAGGAGATTATAATGAATAATAATAATAATAATAATAATAATAATTACAATAGCATACTTTCTCTGTTCCAGGCCCTGTTTTAATAATTTTACATGTATTTATTTATTACTATTATTTTTAATGTTTATTTTTGACAGAGAGAGACAGAGCACGAGTGGGGGAGGGGCACAGAGAGAAGGAGACACAGAATCTGAAGCAGATTTCAGGCTCTGAGCTGTCAGCACAGAGCCCGACGTGGGGCTCGAATTCACAGACCATGAGATCATGACTTGAGCCAAGTTGGACGCTCAACCAATTGAGCCACCCAGGCACCCCTACATGTATTTATTTATTTAATCATCACAAAACCCTATGAGGTAGGAACTATTATTATCTCTATGAGAAACAGAGACAAAAATGAGGAACAGAGACAGAGGCCAAGTAACTTACCAAAGGTCATTTATCTAATAAGTGGCTGAACTGAGATTCAAACCTAATCACTTGTCCTAAAGAATGAGCTACAAAAGGAAGCAGAGAGGACAAAAAGTCATAAACAATTGTTAAGCCTTTGTGGGTATTTGTTCATTGTCTTATTAGAAGCCAAGCCTCCCTACTTCCTTCCTAAAACCATTCCCAGTCTCTCAATCAACATTTGGATGAAGCTCTCTCTTATCCCTACCTCTGGAGGTAGAGTCACTCACCAGTTGTATTAGTCAGGGGTCCCTGGGGTTCCCCAGAGAAACAGAACTAGTAGGATAAATAGATGAATAGATGGATAAATAGTTAAATTAGCTAGGCAAAGAGGTAAATAGATTTATTATAAGGAATTGGCTTGTGTGATGATAGAAGCTAGGAAGTCCAAAATCTTCAGTATGGACTGGCAGCTTGGACACTAAGGAGAGCCGATAGTGTAGACGAACACCACTGGCAGTCTGCTGGAAGATTCCCTCTTGTTCTCAGAGGCTGGTCTTTTTGTTCCATTTAGGTCACCAACTGATTGGATGAGGCCCATTCACATTATATAGGACACTCTGCTTATTCAACGTTCACAAATTTAAATATTAATCTCATCTCAAAACACCTTCCATGTTGACACATGGACCACTCAACCACCACACGCATGACCAACTAACCACCACAACAGTGTAAGTATTTCAATGTAAGTTATTTTATCTACCCCTTTTCAGAGATGCATAAGTGACCTAATTAACACCAAATAAGGTCAGGAAGGCTTACCTCTACGACTTGATCTATTTCTGGGGACAGGACTACCTTGCAAACATGAGGGGAGAGGGTGCCTGCAATGCAGCCAACATCAAGCAAGCAAAGCTGAGTAATGGAGAGAGATTCCAAATTCATTTTATAAAACTTCATCTAAGTCCTTAAAGAAACTGAATATACTTGTGGACTAACCAATTGCGTGAGTTAATAAATCTCTTTTAATTGAATTTGGGTTGGGTATTCTGATACTTGGAAGGTAAAAAACAAGCAAACAAATAAATAAATAATAATAAAAAAACCTCTAACAAATAGAGAGAGAGAACTTGGGCAGGGGGATGAGTCCAAACTTTTTGACACTAACCTTAGAGTATAGGCAGCTGCCATGCTATCCCATACAAGAATCAGGACAGCTGACTCTTAGATCTGGAACAGCACTGCAGACATTTTCATATATTTCTAGGTGCAGAGAAAAGACTGCATGACATTTTCTGCCAGATGAACTCTTGCCTACATTATGGTTTTACCTAAGGCTCACTTAATGACTAATAAACAAAGAGAAGGATGTGGCCATACATGAATTAAATCAAAGGCAGATACATGAAAGGATTTATGACTATAATTATCTTAATATACTCTACAAAATTATTCATCTTAAACTCCAGTGAAAAATAATCTTGCATGAATCCTTCTGCAAACATTTTACTTTTTTTTTTTTTTTCAATCAGGTCAATCTCTATGTATTTGTAAACAATTTAAAAAAATTTATTGAGAAATAACTGACATACATCACTGTACCAGTTTAAAGCATACAGCCTTTGGGCACCTGGGTGGTTCAGTCAGTTAAGCGTCCGACTTCCGCTCAGGTCATGATCTTGCCATCTGTGAGTTCAAGCCCCGTGTCAGGCTCTGTGCTGACAGCTCAGAGCCTGGAGCCTGCTTCGGATTTGTGTCACCCTTTCTCTCTGCACCTCCCCTGCTTGCTCTCTCTCTCTCTCTCTCTCAAAAATACAATAAACATTAAAAAAAAATAATAAAATTTTAAATATTTTTATTTTTGAGAACAAGAGAGACAGAACACATGCAGGGGAGGGGCAGAGAGAGAGGGAGACACAGAATCTGAAGCAGGCTCCAGGTTCTGAGCTTTCAGTACAGAGCCTGATGCGGGGCTCAAACCCACAAACCGCAAGATCATGACCTGAGCCAAAGTCAGACATTCAAAGGACTGAGCCACCCAGGTGCCCCATACTTTTTTGAGGATCCTCAATCCTGTTTCCCATAGTGGCTGCACCAATTTACATTTCCATCAAAAGTGCACAGGGGTTCCCTTTGCTCTGTATCCTCACCAACATTTGTTATCTGTTGTCTTTTTGATGACAGCCCTTCTAACAGGTGTGAGGTAATATACCTCATAGTGATTTTAGTTTGCATTTCCCTCATGACAAATGATGTGGAGCATCTTTTCATGCACCTGCTGGCCTTTCATATATCTTCTTTTGTGAAATGTCTATTCAGTCCCTTTGCCTATTTTTAAATTGGATTATTATTCTTACTTCCTTATGGAGTCTAAGGAGTTGTTTATATATATTTTTATTTAATTTCTTATCATATACATGGTTTGCAAATATTTTTTCCCATTCTTTATGTTGTCTTTTCACTTTATTGATGGTTTCTTTTGCTGCACAAATCCTTTTAGTTTGACATAATCCCACTTGTTTATTTTTATTCTGTGACTTATGCTTTCAGTGTAATATCCAAAACATCATTACCAGGACCCATGGTGAAGAGCTTATTACTATACCTTCCTCTAGGAATTTCAGTTTCAGGTCCTGCATTTAAGTCTTTAATCCATTTCGAGTTGATTTTTGTGAGTAGTGTAAGATACGGGTCCAGTTTCATTCTTGTATGTGGGAGTATGCAAATATCCCAACATCATACATTTAGACTATTTTTGGCTTCCTTGTCAAATATTGGCGACTCTATATGCTTAAGTTCATTTCTAGGCCCTTGGTTCTATTTCATTGGTCTATTTGTCTGTTTTTATGCCGGTACCACACTGTTTTGATGACTATAGCTTTATAGTATAGCTTGAAATCAGGAAGTGTGAATTCTCCTGTTTTGTTCTTCTTTCTCAGGATTTCTTTGGCTATTTGGAGTCTTCTGTGGTTCTTTATAAACTTTAGGAGTAATTTTTCTACTTCTGTAAAAAAATGTCATTGGAATCTTGATAGGGATTGCATTGAATCTATAGATGCCTTTTGGTAGTATTGACATTTTAACAATAATTTTCCAATCCATGAACACAGGCTACCTTTTCATTTATTTGTGTCTTCTTCAATTACTTTCATCCATGTGTTAGTTTTCAGCATAGAGATTTTTCACCTTCTTAGTTAAATTTTTTCCTAAGTATTTTATTCTTTTTGATGCTGGTATAAATAGTATTGCCTTTTTAATTTTTTTCTCATAAAATTTGTTGTTAGTGTAGAGAAATACTACTGATTTTTATATGTTAATATATGAATTTTGTATACTGAAACTTTATTGAATTCATGAATTAGACCTCACAGTTTCTTGGTTGAGTCTTCAGGATTTTCTCTATAAAAATCATATCATCTGCAAATAGAAACAATTTTACTTTTTCCTTTCCAATTCTGTTAACTTTTGTTACTTTTTCTTGCCCGATTGCTTTAGGACTTCTAGAACTATGTTGAGAGGGGTGTGAGTGGGTACCCTTGTGTTGTTCCTGATTTTAGAGAAAAGCTTAGTCATTTGTTGTCTTATACCATTACTTTGTAGACTTGTGTGTATGAAAAAAAAAGAAGTTATATATCACTTCAATCATTCTTAGAAGACCAAGACAGAATGTACTCAAGGATTTTCTCTATGGGCTTGGCAAAAAAGAGAAAGCATAATAGCGGAAAAATCTGAATGTGTTGCTCAGCTTGGCGGTGGTAAGTTTAGAGAAAGGCACATGGAAGCTGAAGTGCTTTCAAAATGCAAGGTCAGCCCAAATGTGTAATAGAAAAGATGAACCTTCAGGTTCAAACAAATCCTGTCTGTCAAAAGAGGAACAATGTAGCAATGAGCATATGGTCAGATAACAGGCCAGGCATTAAGACAAGCCCTGGGAAATCCAATAAAAGCTATTGAGTATCAGATTTTTGGCAGGGAAACCATCTCTGAGGTCTCAAATGAAAGCAGGACTCTAGACATTGAAGACTAGCAAAGGGTAAGGAGCCAAGAATTCAAATCACATGTATGTCACAATCTAGAATTGAGTCAGAGAAATGTAATGCTCTAAAATAATTGCAATTAGGAATTAGGACATTATGGCATAATAGCCAGAACCTTAGACTTAGAAAGTGTAAGCTCTAGTAACCAGCTGAGTTATCTTGACAGATATTACAACCTCTCTGGATCTCATTTTCCTCTATGGTAAAAATAAGGGGATTGGACTAGAGGAACCCCAAGATTCCATGAAAGTGATTTAGGGATTTCCTAGCCAAGGAAATGCATATTTGCTCCAACCACTAGAGATTTAGGACCACCTGAGAAACCTGTACCTTGGTGTAAATTATTTAAATATTAAGAGTCTGTGTAAGATTTTGTGTAAAAACAGAATTATACTTAAAAAATAGTTTGAGGGGTGCTTGGGTGGCTTAGTTGGTTAAGCATCCAGCTCTTGATTTTGGCTCAGGTCATGATCTGACCATTCATGAGTTTGAGCCCTGTGTCAGTCTCCACACTGACAGTGTGGATCCTGCTTGGAATTCTCTCTCTCTCTTCCTCTGTCTTCCCCTACTCCTTGTGCATTCTCTCTCTCTCTCTGTCTCTCTCTGTCTCTCTCTGTCTCAAAAATAAATAAATAAACATTTAAAAAAGTAGTTTGAAAACCACTTGAACTGGTGCTACTTGAGTTTGTTTTCATTATTGAACATGAGAACTAAGATTATTTATCCTTCCTGCAAATAACCCTACGTGGTCAGTGGCTTGTATTTTATTGATATCATTTGAGAGTATTTTGTGGGGAAAAAAAGTTTGGAAAAGGGAGTACTCAAATATTTGAATTTCTGATAAAAAATGTTTATTATTGTATTTTACATTAAAAAAAGTAATGGATATTATGATGGACATTTTTCAAAAATAGAGATAAATAAAAGGAAGAAAATGGAGATCATACAGATGCCTATAGGCCAGAAAGTACAATTATCACCATTTTGTTTATTTCCTTCTAGTTTGTGTGTCTGTGTATGTGTGCATGTGTGTGTCCACATGCATGTACACACATGCACATTGTTTCTCAACGAGCTTAGAGCCCTATATATTCACTGTGTATTTAAAGGTGAGTATGGGTAGTCTAGTGGGAGTGTTATAATGTTATGAAAGCAATCAAATCATAAGATAATGTAAACATACCATAAAAAAGGTAAAACAAAAGTTCAGTAGAGAATGAAATCACTTTTAATTTGGCAAAAACCTCAAAATTAAGGGAAAATAGAAGTTAGGTTAAGCTATGTGAATTTTAGATAGACTGAAGTGAAAAAAGAAGATATTCTCAGATAAGACAACAGAGGAGAGGTACAGCAATGGAAACTGGTAGAACATATGTCGATTAACCAACCCCAAAGTAAGCAATGCATTTAGACTCTTTTCTCCCAGTCTTCTGATTTCTCTGCCTGTCCTGGAAATTCATATACAGTTAAGATATCAATCATTTGTACACTGGCCCCATAAGCTATTAAAGCATTTTGGCATTCCTAAGCCATCGCTGACAGAGATTAGGAAGGATAGAAGCTTCACAGTATTGACAGAAAGAGTCTTGTCACTGTCAATGTAGACCAATCTATTTTCAGATCTCATGTTAAGCAGGAAGCAACTTTATCCTACTAGAGGGTTTAAACTCCATCTCTAACTTGCTTGTTCATTGTGAGTAAGAGCTTAGATGGTCACTGATATTACAAAGAGATAGCAGACGTAGAGAATATTATTGTTTGCAGCCAGTCAGCACTTAAAGATCATATTGAAAAGAAAAACTTTTCCATAGAAGCTATAAATAGACTTCCATATATGTGGACTGCACTAAGGGCAAGTGCCCAAGTAAAGACCAAGATATCACAGTAAAATTTCTAAAGCAAGATGCAGCATGGGTTTTGCTGGACAAAAATAGAGTAGAATATATAGGGGGAAAAATCATTCTGGATCAACTTATTGCCAGTTATTGAGTGATTGAATCCAATTATTGCCATTTTCTTCCCAAGGAGGACTTGGAACTGTCATCAGAGTTGCTCTATATTCATTGTACGTTAGTGGTTTAAGCAAGACATGGCTGTGTTCAAGGGCCCTCTACATTCTCGATCTGTTTGTTGGAGGCCAACTCAGCACCTCTTAGGAGTTCCACAAAGAAAATCAACTCCCTAAGACTTTGGAGAGACTTGGATACTTTACTAAGGACTATATGGGGAATGAAAGAGAAGGAAGGTTACATTACACATTGTGCCTGAAATCCTGATGAGAATCCTCATTGGTTACATCTGTTCTTCTTCTGAAGCTCCTCTCTTCCCCAGCCACCTATCCCCATCTCAATCCTTTCTCCAATAGCTCCTGCTGACCTACTGGCTCTGGTTTGTAAAGTTTCTGCTCTAGCAACCCTTTCTTCTTTTTATCTCTCTTCTATCTTCTATAGAGTTATTTAAAATCTCTCTTTTTTAGTTGCCACCTCCTTTTGAGGGTTTCAGGAAAGGCATGAGTTTTAGTAAACTAAAAATTTTCCATAATGCAAATTTTATAGTTTCACATATGTATAACTAGGATTTATTGTCTATTTTCAAAATGTCTCGTTAGCAATTTCCAATGAGTCCTTTATGCTCTTTTCGAAGAGAAGCTCCTTTGGCTACTATTATAGCTGGGTGCAGGTCCAACTTATTTCCGTATTACATCAAGATTTAGATGTCCCAGAAGTTGTCCAAATGAAGTAAGAAAGTCCAGTCCATTTCCCAACATTTTACTTTTACTGTAATATAATGCATCCTACAGATGAGATTGGAAAGGTAGGCCGGTTGAAATCATTGTTTCTTGAATCCTATCTTGAATTTCTTGTATAGGAGAGTGACTTTATCAGAGCTGTGTTCCAGAAAGTCCAAATAGGCAGAGCTGGGTAGGCTACACTGGTGGGGACATAAGATAAATTGGAGAATCCAGTTAAAAATTGTGGTAATATTTCTGTAGTCACGTGGAAGGTATCCCCTGAAGGGCACCTGAGATCATTTTCCAAGTTCTACTACAACCTGGTGAAGTATTTCCTTTGTTCTGGACAATTTGTTATTTCTCCATTGGTTTCCCACTTAGAAAAGGAGTACATTGTAATGTAGGTAGGACTAGTCTGGCCAAAGGGAAGGCAGAACTTCCTCTTTTTATTTAATATAAGAATTCTGATTTATAAATCAACAAAAATAGATTAGTATGAATTTATTTCGGAGAGCCTGAACACTGGCCTGGGTCAATAAAAAGGAAATATTTAAAGACAGAGGCATCTGAGAGGCATCCTATCCATGTTCCCCATCCTTCCCTTTATTTTTTCAATGATCATAGCACATTTCAAGGTCATTTAACCTCTGTTCTTAAGTTTTTAAATCTATGCCAAGAAGGTAATACTTGTCCTAAAGTGCTGTTTTAAGAATCAAATTATCAGTGGAAGAAAAGACCTTTGGAAAAAAATTGAAGTGTTGTAAAAGTGTAAAGGGTAGAATGTCAACTTTTAAACAGAAATTGTTTGGCCTGTGTTCTTGATGGGTCATACCTGGCTGTGCTGAAAGAGTAAAATACATTTAATTTATAGAAAATCTATGTCCCTGTCTATGAATATTTGCTGTAATGTGCTCCATTCTTGGGCTTTTTAAAAAGTTGAGAAACATTTCTATTAGATTTATATGATTTCTAGGATAAAAATTTTAGTTCGTATAAACTGGTAACCCTCTGAATGTTTTCTGAAATGGTTGGAAAGATGTCCAACTAAGATGAGCCAAATCAGATGTTCTCAGTTTGAGGTATGTTGTTCTGTGCTCATCATAAATACAGTACTTCTTAGCATTTAATAATCTCAGTGCCCAAGTCTCCCGTTTCCAGCACTCATGCCATACCTGAGACTTGCTTGAAAATTTGTATTGTTGCTACCACTGATATATCTGTTCTAGAAAGAAACCAGCTTTCGTTTCTAGGACTGTCAAGTCAGGAGCGTTCACAAGAGCACAAAGATTCACTCTATTACTGCACATCATAGAACTCATGCCTGTAGCTTGAAAATAGAAGTCTTTGGTGTAGGCATTTGCTTGTTTGACAGTTCTGTTCTAAATTTTGAAACTACTGGTACCGTAAAGTGCCTGTCTGACAATGGTGTACCAGAGCTTAGTCATGCAAAATAATTATTGTTCACGGTTCCTTAGCTGAAGTCAATAGCTCCGTGCAAAACACAACATAATGCAGAGATCTAAAGTTACTAAATCAAAACTGAGAAAAAGAAGACTTTTAAACAGGTTTGGCAGGAAAAAAATGTAGGCTCTACGAGATTTGCCAAGTGATTTCTCTCAGCACATGGAAGGCTCTAATATTTGTAACAGAGGCTCCATGGTAGAAATGATGGGATTAGTACATTCTGGTTATTGCTGTCAGTAAGCTTATATGATGTGAAAGAAGCAAGAGCAATTACGGAGATATTAGCAAATGGTGCATAGTGCTTATTTTCTAAACTTGAAATATTTTCACGTTTGCTTCTGGGAATTCAGTGTTTTAAAGTCTCCAATATATCACCTACACTGAAGGGCTTGGTTAAATTAACCTAAATTATGTAACTAAACTGGAGTGTCAGGATGCCTTCCCTGGACTTATAGTAGCATCCATGAATGAGTGTAGTGGTATGTGCCCGAGAAGTTAGCATTAATCCTACAAATGAAGAATTATGTCTCCATGTTGCCGGCCACATTTGCCAGAGAATCTTGGCGGGATTAGGTGTTGCTATTTGACTGCTTCAGTGAAAGGGATGATGTCCTGCTTAATCCTTGGCAGACAACTGCACTTAAGAATATCCCTTTTCTGGGAAAAACAAGCAATACCTACTGTTTCTATGGAGGAGGGAGAAGCACAGAAATAAACAAGGAGTTCACAGTTTCCTCTGTAACATATTTACCTACATTTTCCTTCAATACTTTCAAACCAATATTAAGAAGGAACTGATAGAGGTGAATATGCAATTATTTTAGGTTTAGCCCATTGCCGCCTTTCGTAGAATTCATAAATTTAAAAAATGTTTATTTTTTTTTTTTGAGAAAGAGAGAGAGGGAGGGAGAATGCATGTGCGAGTAGGGGAGAGGGACAGAGAGACAGGGAGAGAGAGAATTCCAAGCTGGGTCCACACTGCCAGCACAGAGCCCAACGTAGGGCTCAATCCCACAAACCATGAAATCATGGCTTGAGCTGAAACCAAGAGTTGGATACTTAACTGACTGAGCCACGCAGGTGCCCCAAGAATTCACAGTTTTTTAAAATTAATTTGTTATTGAGGGGTGCCTGGGTGGCTCGGTAGGTTTAGCATCTGACTTCGGCTCAGGTCATGATCTCATGGTCTGTGAGTTTGAGTCCCACATCAGTCTCTGAGCTGACAGCTCGGAGTCTGGAGCCTGCTTCGAGTTCTGTGTGTCTCTCTCTTTCTGCCCCTCCCCTGCTTGTGCTCTGTCCCTGTCTCTCTCTCAAAAAAATAAACACTAAAAACCTAAAAAATTAATTTGTTATTGAAGTATAATTTGTACACAGAGAATTATATATAATTTGTATATAGATTTTACATGTGTAGTTCATTGAGTTTTGATAAACGAGTACTCTCATGTAGATATTCTGAACATTTCCATCACTCCAAAAGTTTTCTTAGGTTCTTTTTCAGTCAATTGGTACCCCATCCGACTGCAAATAGCCACTTTTCTCATTTCTATTGTCACAGATTAGCTTTCCTTTTCTTTGAACTTCACATAAATAAAATTTTACAGGATACAGTCTTTTGTATTTTGCTTTCTTTTTTTAAATGTTTATTTATTTAATATTTATTTAAATGTTTATTTATTTTTGAGAGAGAGAGAGAGAGAGAGAGAGTATGCCCAAGCAGGGGAGGGGCAGAGAGGGGGACAGAGGATCTGAGGTGGGCTGCGTGCAGACAGCATAGAGACTGACATGGGGCTGGAACCTGAACCTGTGAACCATGAGATCATGACCTGAGCTGAAGTGGGATACTTAATCGACTGAGCCACTCAGGCACCCCGATGTGTTTTTTTCTGTGTTGGTTGTTTCTTTTTATTTTGTTTATATTGACCTAGTTAGTATTTTTATGTGAATGTTACCACAATTTGTTTTCCATTCTTCTGCTGATGGACATTTAATTTTCCCCAAGTTTCAGCAATTATAAATAAAGCTGCAAAAAAATTCTTAAACAATTCTTTTTGTGTCTATATGTCCTCATTTCTGTTGAATGATACCTCAGCATGGAATTATTGGATTATAGCCTGGATCTATGATTATAAGAAACTACAAGAGTTTTCCTAGTGTGGGTGTTACATTTTATACTCTCACAGTCAATTTATAAAAATCTCACTTGCTGGGGCACCTGGGTGGCTCAGTCGGTTAAGCATCCAACTTCGGCTCAGGTCATGATCTCATGGTTCATGAGTTCAAGCCCCGCGTCGAGCTCTGTGCTAACAGCACAGTGCCTGGAGCCTGCTTCAGATTCTGTGTCTCCCTCTCTCTACTGCTCCTCTCTGTCTGCCTCTCTCTCTCAAAAATAAATAAACATTAAAAAAATTTTTAAAAATCTCACTTGCTTCACACCGTGATCAATATTTTATTTTCTCTGTCTTTTTAATTCTTGCTGTTCTAATGTTTGGGAAGAAGTATTTCATCGTGGTTTTGATTTGCATATCTCTGAATACTAATGACATCAGGTACCTTTGTATATGACCCTGGGCATTTATATAACTTCTTTTGTGAATTGTCTATTTAAATCTCTTGCACATTTTTCTAGTTTTAATTGTATACTTCTGTCTCTTAATTATTGTTATAGGTATTCTTTGTATATTTTGCATACAAGTTCTTCATCAGATAAATGTTTTGAGAATATTTTTTTCCAGCCTATAGCTTGCCTATTCATTTTTCTTAATGATATTTTTTGATTAGAAGATTTTAATTTTGATGAAGTTCACCTTATCAATTTTTCTTCTCTTATAGATAGTGTTTTTTGTGCGTGGTCTAAGAAATCCTTGCTCACCCCCAAGGTATTTCCCTGTTTTCTTCTAGAAGTTTTATGGTGTTAGTTTTTAAGTCTATGATCCATCTTGAATTAATCTTTGTGTATGGTGTGAGCTAGAGTTAAAGTACATTATTTTTTTAAATATGGCTGTCTAGTTGTTACAGCTCCACTTGTTGAAAACATCCCTTTTTCCATTGAATTGCTTTGGCATCTTGTTGGAAATCAATTGACTGATTCAGTGTGATTCTATTTCTGGACTGTATTCCGTTCTTTTGACCTACTTGCCTATCCTATACCTTTGCCATATTCTCTTGATTAGTTTCATGAGTTTTGTTATTCTTTAGTCCTGTTTCTCTCATTGTAGCTACTTTTACCTTATGTAGGTAGTAGATTCAGAGTTTATGTCAGAAGTTGGTAAAACCCAAAATGCTCCGGAATTATCTCACAGTGTATATATATGTGTGTGTGTATATATATATATAGTAGGAAAAATAAAAAAAATAAGAACTCTGTTACAGGATTGTTGGAAGAAATAAACAATCTAGTATACTTTTATTTATTTATTTTTTAATTGTTTATTTATTTATTTTTGAGAGAGAGAGAACACGAGCAGGGGAGAGGCAGAGAGAGAGGGAGACGCAGAACATGATCCAGGCTCCAGGCTCCGAGCTGTCAGTGCAGAACCTAACACAGGGCTTGAACTCACAAACGGTGAGATAATGACATCAGCTAAAATCAAGAGTTGATCATGACCTGAGCTGAAGTGGGATGCTTAACTGACTGAGCCACCCCTCTAGTATAGTTTTAAAAAGCACATTATAATTCTAAAATAAAATTTGTATGCTTAGAATGTTGCTTATTTTTATTTCACTTTTCTTAAAAGTTCTCAGGCATGTTTACTCAAATCTTCAAGAAGGATATGCCCCATTAGTTTCAGATTATAGGGACACGTTTTCTGTGGATTTAGAAAAAAAAAATCTAAAATAATTACAAGAAATGATGGGCACCTGATCCCTTCCACTTACAGTAAGCCATGCCTTGTAGTGATGTCAGTCCTTTCTGATATTTCTCCTCTGTGGATTTTTTAAAAGGCAAGAACTGCAAGATTGCAAAAGCTTTATTCTTCTAGACCTTTCTGATTTGATTTCCTTTGTCTTTGCTGTGGCAGCTACTGTGCTGAATGACCACTGCTCTCCCCACCCCCAAATCACTGACCTTTTAAACTGTTTTAATATTTACTAGGGAATTACTTGTCCTGGAGCTTGGATAGGACTTCCCTGAAAGATTTTATTATAGACTTAAAACAATGATGAAGAGAAGGGTTCAAAGTCTGAACCCCTCCCTTTACCCAAGGTAAAACAAATTGGATAAAAACTTTATTTTCATTTTTTAAATGTTTGTTTATTTTTGAGAGAGACAGAGTGTGAGTAGGGGAGGGGCAGAGAGAGACACACACACATAGAATAGGAAGCAGATTGCAGGCTCTGAGATATTAGTGCAGAGCACGAGGGGGACTGAAACCCGGGGACTGGAACCCATGAGCCATGAGATTAGGACCTGAGCCAAAGTTGGAAGCTTAACCGACTGAGCCACCCAGGTGCCCCAAAGGTGTCAATTCTTTATTGCCCTAGTTCATACCCCAATTATCATTCTCATTTCTAAACGGAAATATTTTCTTCCTCAAGTCTGGTCGCCTTCTTACATTTTTGGCCATTGTCTTTGTTTTCTAGATTATAAACTCCTTGAGCAAAATTATCTGATGCTATTTATCTTAGTTTCAGATTTTAGCATCAAGCCAAGTGCTTTGAATTCACTTCATAAATGGCTTTTGAATTAAATTAATTACTGCCAAGGGTTGACATTGTACTAAAGACAGTGTCATATATATAACAGGCAATAATTGCTCATGGATTATTGATAGCAGGAGCTCACGGTTTCTTCATTGATTAGTTAAGTTTGGATACATTTTATAATTAGAGCATCAGATGAGTCAGGTGCTCCTTTCGCTCCTTTCTTTTCAAAAACATGTTAGAACTGCTCAACTGGAATTCTAGAGATAAAGTTACTTAATAATAGCTCTCTGTGCCTTTGTCTGTAATATTATGGTTTGGGCTGTATCACCTCCTAATAGATGAAAAGAGTACTAACCTCCTATGGTGAGAATTCATCTCAAAGTCCGTCCTACTCCTGTTAGTATTATAGACAGGTTCCAGAACACTTTACTGAGATAAGTAAACAAGTATAATTTTCAAAGATACAGACCTGAAAATGAAGCACTGATGCTAGATTCCCAAATACTCCTACTGAGATGCTTGTACAGAAGTTGTTCTCAGACTTGTGATTAATTTCTGCTTCCTAGAGCAAACTGGTAAGTCTTACTTCCCTTTTTGGTAGAACAAGGACTTGTCCATCAAATCCTGGACAGCTAGTCCTGAGGGCACTCCTTAGAACCTGAAGTAGGTAAAATTAGGATGAAAAAAAAAGAAAAAAGAAAAGGCAGTATACTACACAGGAGGTGGTAAATGTGTGAGAAGTATTACCAGGAGAGAAGTAACATAGATTGCAAACATAAATCCTTAAACGGTTTTAGATAAAACCAGGGAAGCTAGATCCATAAATATTTTTGTGGGGACTAGGAAGCTTGGAAATATCCCTAATCTAGATATTGACGTTAGAATAACCATGCCTCCCTAAAATACTCCCTAAATGTCCCTGAAAAACCGTACTAAGCTGATTGTGTAATCAACTGATCCAATATAATCTCCTCTAAATCCAGTTTGGACCCTGAACAAGAGGGGACAGAGTGAGGAAGCAAGTTGCTTGGGATCCCAGATTTGGAAGACTATAGGTGCTCTTTACTAAATGTTATATGGTGTCCCTGCCAGCTTTTGCCTGCCACGTGCTCAGGCAAAGCGAAGTTCACTGGAAGGCAATTTTATCAATGATTTCTAATCAGGTTTTGTTTTCTCCCCCAGAGATTTAAATCTTCTATAAAGCTTTAAAGCTTTCAAAAACGCTACAGTAAAACCTTTAAAAACTGTTTTCAGCTAACTAGGACTCACCTGCCTTTTCCTTGCTTTCCACTCCCACATTGGAAAGGTCCGAGGAGACCAAGGTCCTATACTAACCGCTCACACCCCCACCCCCCCCACCCCCCCCCCCCCCCCGAATAGGGGACACAGCGGGGGGGGGGGGCGGGGGGAGGGCAGGGCTTCGACCCGAGCGCAGCGGAGGAGGTCCCAGCGGGGAACGCATGGGCCGCGGTTCCTCCCTCGCACAACAATCGGGTGACTTGGGGGAGGTGCTTCGCAGGGCTGGGAGTCCTGCTTCTGGAGCTGCAGCGCGAGTACCAGGAAATTAGCAGAGTGGGTAGGGCGCCTGCCTGCTGTCCCGTCTGCCCGCGCTGTGAACGCCCCGAGGTGGCAGCGCGACACGCCCGCTGGGGACAGGTTTGTGGCTGGATTCCTACTCGGATTCACTGTACGTGCCGGGCAGGGGATGCGGAAGGAGAGGGCACCGAGAGGGTGGTGGGCGGGCAGGAGCCTTGCAGGAGGCGGGTGTGGGCTGGAGTGGTCTTTGCCCGCGTGAAACTCCTTTGCTCCATTTAGCTGCTACGCGCTGGCTTTTCAATCTGTCACCTCCGAAAGGGAGCTGAGCCCCTCCTCCCTTGTAGGTAAGTTTTCCCCTTTGTCAAACTCCGGGAAAGAAACTTGAGTCAGTCTTGAGTTTCAGTGGTGAGTTACTCATGTTTTCTTCTCAAGCCAGAGGAACGTCCACTTTGAATGGGCCCCCTGGAATTTAGGGAGAATGAAAAGTAGGTGCAAGTTGTAGTTATATGTGAAGGTGCTACCGTTGAAGCAACGTCTGTTCACCCTGAGAGTGTGAATTCCTGCAGCCCTGGGCCAAGTTGGCTTTCCCACCTCCGGAAATACAGGAAAAACTTGCTCCTCGTGGTTCACTTTCACAGGCAAGAAAAACACCAGCAAGTCTAATGATAATGAGATAACCACAACGGCCACAGCAGCCGCAAAGTGCAGGAGGACATAGGTTAAACTTTGTAATGTTGTAGCCAGCTCCCCAGTCCAGAGGCAGAAGCCGTGGGAAACTCTGATTTGGGAGTTGAGGCCTCAGACAGTATTGCTATCACTGGACTGGGGCAGTGGAGAGAAGGGTGCATGTAAATCTCCCATCTCCTTGTTTCCTTTGAAATAGTCCCAAGGCCTCTTGGTAGTCTGGGCACTCTTATTTTCTCCTTTGCCTTCTGCCTGTTTTCTCTCCAAGGGAATGCCAAGTGGGTTGTAATCAAGCATTGTTGTACGGCAGATGGAAAATTCCCCCAGACCCTCAGGTTACAGCCTTTCAGCCATGTAAGACTAGAGTTCTTAGGGCCTTAGAACCAAGCTACACACACCTTTTGCATCCCCTGGCGGCTTCCTGCCCTGGGAGTTAGCGTAGATTATAATAGAGTTTGTGGTCCTGTGCAGTTTCCAAAATAAGAGGACTATGTGTGTTCGTTGACCATCTTTGGTCATTTTTTAAAATGACAAATAGTCCAAATTTGAATATTGCTCTGTGGTGGACAAGTACAGTTTTTCTAAGGGTTTGTTTGAGAGCGGACTTTATTAGTCACTGAGGCTGGGAAGGGAGGTCAGCACTGGCCCCTGAGAACAGCCTTACCCCACATCCACCCAGATCCCTCGGCGTTTTCCTCCCGGCACCTGGGTTCTGAAGTATAGGAGGCCAGGGCTGCAGTTGCCTCAACCGGTCCAGAAATTCTAGAATTGATAACCAGCAAAAAGGCCATTGAATTATCTTTTTTCTTTATCTTGTGGTAGCGTTCTATTTGTTTTAGAAGGTGAAAAGTTGCGGAGTCATGGCTCCGGAGATGTATGCCCAGATTTTTTGTGTGTTTCGCAATATTGATGTTGCAAGGCCACCATAAATAAGAACTTTGTCCTTTTGGCCAAGAGCCTGTAAAGACAAGAGGAATAGTCCATAGTTGAGAGATAGACTCAACTGTAATAGATACAATGGGGGTAGGCATGGTGTTGGGTGGGGACAGCAAGGTAGGAAGATGAGATTGGGCAGAAAAAGACTCCCAGAACACCAAAGTAGTCTAGAATTCTTAGCCTTGATGGTGGATAGCCCATGATGAGCTGAACACTTAAGAAAACTGGATTCTAGTCTTGGTCCCTCTACTGTGAATTTGGGTCAGATTACTCACTCTACCTCTCCAGGCCTCGGTTTCCTTATACCTTAAAGGCAGAGACAAATATGACTTGCTCCAACTACCTTAGAGTTTTCTAGATCAAGTGACATCATGTAAAAGCTTTTTGAAAACTCTAAAATGATCTCCTCAGCGCTTAGGACAGTGCCAAAGTAGGAACTTATTTACCAAATGCTTATATAGCACTTACCAGGTCCGAGTACTTTTCCAAGATCTTCAGACTTTACTCATTTGACACTCACAAGAATCCTGTGAGAAAGGAAGTATTAACCTCATTATACAGGAGAGGTAAGTAAGTCCCCGAGAAGTTAAATCCCCACCAGTAAGTGGCAGAATCTAATTCACCTGGACTCTAGTCTAGTTCCAGAGTCTCTGTGTGCTCAACACTCTTCTCCTTGTCCCTTCAGAGGAGAAGCAGTCACCTCTACCTTAGGGGACCGAGCCCTACTCTCTGGCAAAAATGATGGAGGTATTCTCTGCTGTGCTGACCCATGATGGACAATGAAAGGAACAGTACACTATACAAATATGACATCATTGTAATATTTTATTTTCTTTTTTTAATGTTTATTTATTTATTTTGAGATAGAGAGTGGGGAAGGGACAGAGGGAAGGAGAGAGAGAATCCCAAGCAGGGCCTGCACTGACAATGCAGACCCCGATGTGGGGCCTAATCCCATAAGCTGTGACATAATGACTTGATCCAAAATCAAGAGTCAGAGGCTTTACCAACTAAAGCACCCAGGCGCCCCGTAATATTTTATTTTCCATAATTCATAACCAACTTGGATTTGTACCTCACTCCTAGAATACTCAAAACACCTAACATTTTACTCTTTTAATTATTAGTACTACTATATTGCTCTCCTCCCTCCTGGCAACCTTTTCTAGTAAAAAGCTTTCAGTAATTGCATTTTGACTACAGTGTCCAGCCATGACGTGGGCTCAAGGCAACTTACTGACAAATCAGCTTTGAAAAAAAGTCTAGTCCAGCATCATTTTATTCCATGCCATGAATCACTTCTCTATCTCTTAATGTCTTACCTTCATTATTCCTCACCTGGCCCTCAGGTCTCTGAGAGGTGGTTTGTGGTATGAAATCAGAAGCTTGGCATTGGCCCATTTCCCCAAACCACAGACCCGAGGAGTTCAGCCACATTCTCCGTGTTGGAAAAACTTTGTGAGGTGCACTTTCAATGTGTTGTTCACATTTAAAGAAAAAAAAAACCTCTCATTGCCCTTTTCCTCCAACTGATGACATCTTTGTGTGCTTTTACCACCAGCTGTTCTGGAAAGCTTCCACTTTCTCTCTACTTTTTCTTAAAAAAAAATTTTTTTTCATGTTTATTTATTTTTGAGAGAGACAGAGTGCGAGCTGGGGAGGGGCAGAGAGAGAGGGAGACACAGAATCTGAAGCAGGCTCCAGGCTCTGAGCTGTCAGCACGGAGCTGGATGAGGGACTCGGACCCACGAGCTGTGGGATTATGACCTGAGCCGAAGTCGGATGCTTAACTGAGCCACCCAGGCACCCCTCTACTTTTTCAATACCAATTTTCTCAAAGGGAAGACCATTCTCTGGGCATTCCACTGCTAAATAAATTTTATTCTGAAAACATTCGTAGAGACCTACAGAAACTGTTTTAGATGTAAAATTATTGTTAAATAACAACAATTCCTACTTGATAAACTTTTCTCAATTTTTTTAAATTAACATTCCTGCTATGTTTCTTCAGATCTCTGTCCAGAGGCTTAGGGATCCCTTATTAAGCTAATTACATGAACTCTGAGGGATAGTGCAGTTTATTCATGACTTCCTCCCCACCCCTGCCCCCACTAGTGGAACAAGATCAGATACGTTAAATGGCACTAAAAGTATTGTCTTGCACTGAGAGCTTATATAACATTCTGTGCTTTCAAGACTACTGACCTGTGGAGGTGGATTAGTTTATTGTATGTATTTGTTTTTGTTTTTTAAATGGGGGCATATAGTTTCTGTTTGCTTAAATCCAAAGTACATTTTCAGCCTACCTTGTAAAACAGGGGTTACTTGAGAAGCTTTGGTTTCTTTATCTGAAAAATGGGAATAATAGTACCTACCCTGTGGCGTCATTGGAAGAGGAAACAAGATAACAGATGTAAGATATGCCAGCTGGCCACAGAGCAGGCATTCAATCAATGTTAGTTGAATGAGAATTAAACAGTTTGCAGTCTCTCTCTCTCTCTCTTTTTTTTTTTTAATTTTTGAGAGAGATAGACAGAGTGTGAGCAGAGGAGGGGCAGAGAGAGAGAATCCCAAGCAGGCTTCAGGTTCTGAGCTGTCAGCACAGAGCCCCATGTGGGGCTCAAACTCGTGAACTGCAAGATCATGACCTGAGCCGAAGTTGGGTGCTTAACTGACTGAGCCACCCAGGCACCCCAGCAGTTTGCAGTCTCTTGAAGAAGATAGTACAGTGTAGTTAGTGTACAAGATATGAAGTCATAGGCATGGGTTTGCGTCCTAACTTGGCTGCTTAATATCTTGGAGTCACATTTGCTTCATCTATGAAATGGATATAGATATAAGGACTGTAATGGTATGGTTACAAAGATTAAATAATGCATATAAAGTACATGACAGAATTGGACACCTAGTGAGCTCTTACAAAATTAAGCGTATATGTATGTTGTTTCGATCATACTAACAGCAATGCGTAGACACAGGATGACCAGTAACACAGTATAAGAAGAGATATAAATTTATAGATTATTGGTAGATGGATAGAATGATCAGAATTTGATAGATGTCACTCTAGTAAGGTGGCATTCAGGGGTTGAGTTTTAAAGGCAGGAGTGGACATTGCGTATAAGAGACAGTACTACATGCCAAGGGTGGATATGAGAAAAGATGTGTGTTTATGTGGACAAGATAGAAGAAGCAGATAGCAGGGCTGATCATAGAATGAGAGGACATTAAAGAGAATGGCTACCAGACAGGGTAGGAAATTTAAATTTGAAGCTTTACTTAATCCCTACCCACTTTGACTTCAGTATCACTGGTCTATCTTAGCTTTCCTTCTGAGTACATTCCCAATTATACTTCCAACTCCAGACAGATAGTAACATTCATTGCAATGTGAAGTAACCTGAAGACTTATATAAAGATAATCTTCCTGGGGCATCTGGTGGCTCAGTCAATTGAACGTCTGGCTTTGGCTCAGGTCATGATCTCATGGTTCATGAGTTCAAGCCCCAAGTCATGCTCCCTGCTGTCATTAAGGATCCTCTGTCCCCTTCTTTCTCTGCCCCTCCTCACTCGTGTGCTCGCTCTCTTCCTCAAAAATAAAATAAAATAGAATAAATTAAATTAAATTTAAAATATTAAAGATAATCTTTCTTCCCTTATTCCTTCTATGAAAGTACCATCAATGCCAATTCCTTACTTTGCATTTGCCTAGCATTTTGTTTCTAATATCCTGCTTCCCCTTCTTCACTTGTGTTGGTACTGATGATGACCATAATCATGCTGATAATGATGATCATAATATAATAAACCTTACTGAGGGTGTTCCATGGGCCAGGTGCTGTGCTAAGTATAAATTTATTCCACATGCTATGTCAATTAAATCCTGGCAACAAACCAGTAAGTTAGGAGCCGTTACTATTGCTATCTTATAAATGAAGAATTTCGTTTCAGAGAGGTCGAATCTCTGAACCAAAGTTAACCAAATGGTGGGACTGGAATTCAAATCTTGTAGCCTGGGATCCTAAACACTACTGAAATGGCAAAAAGCTATAAGCTGGGTTTCTAAAGCAGGACGTGTATTAGAATTTAGGCATTCCCAATCAAACATTAATGGTGCTAGTATGTACATAATTTGATGTTTCTAATGAGATCAGTCCATGAACTCTGGTCTTTTGGGTCCAGCTTGCAGTTTGATGCAAAAATATGATTTTAGTCTCTATAGAATTTTGCCCATTTATCTTTCCTTCTCATACCCCTACATTTTCATTTTCGCTCCATGCCTGTTTGATATCTTCAAGCTTAATGTTATAGAACTAGAAAACAACCTGATACTATTTATTTTGAAATTGAAAAAAAGATGATTTCTTCTGTGAATAAACCCAAGATCCTTTTTTAAGAACAATATAGTTAATGCTGCAATGTAAGTACATTATGTGACTATCAAGTTATTTGGGGTATTTATGTCTGCTTTTCCTATCTTGTCTAAAATATTTTTAAGATTCCAGACCAAAATTGAAAAAATGGTTGACCTCACTGAGCTTATGGAAAATGAAGTATTCATGGCCTTTGCTTCCTATACAACGATTATTCTTTCAAAAATGATGTTTATGAGTACTGCAACTGCATTCTTTAGATTGACAAGAAAGGTAAGACATTTAGGGGCGATATTTTCCTTTAAGACTTGAAATTTGGGAAAACAATTTTCTTAATTTACTTTTTTTTTTTTTTTTTTTGGTAAAGCCCAATGGCACGTTGTTTAATATTGCAAATGCATTATGCAGTCATTTGGTACAGATGCATCTGATATATTTATGGAACAGGCACTTTCTCCTGGAAACTACTAAGTGGTTGTTTTCATTGTGGCTTTTACCTTTTGTCATGCTGCTTAGTATATGAGATTCCTGTATTCTGTAAGCAGATTCCATGCTTCTTAGTGTATGAGATTCCTGACATTCCTGTATGTTCCTCATATTAGTATATGAGATTCCTGTAGTATCAAAGTTTTCAAGGAAACGTTCTATAATTTTGGAGTTAATTTTGCCTGCTAGAGTTTAGAAAATAGTCATTTTCCAGACAGTTAACTCGTGTGTTCAGTTCTATGACAGGTGAAGGATATACCTTTGGGGACAGAATTAAGTTCTTATGATTATCAATAGAGTCTTTTATGACTGGGACAAGACATTTGAATTTTGTGTAGTTCCAACTTCTTAAGTAGGTGCTATTTCTGCCCAGCATTATAAGAATGTGATTTTTTCCTAAAATGGAGGGTTGGGGAAGGTATTAGAAAGATTTTGGAACATATATCCTGTACTCAAGCAGGGTTTCTAACACAGTAAGGGGGGTAGAGCAAAACTACCTTGACAGAGAAACTATTTTCATTGGTGTCGTCCCTTGTCAGCAACTACTTCCTGGAAACACCTATTTCTCTAGGAGTGCCTGTCCTGAGTTTTTGTCCAGAGACTTACTTTTGTCTAGAGCTCACAGTCATCCTTAAGATATTTCCCTGTTACTGTCTTGAGGTATAATTCCTTCCCAAGGACATTTACATTTTAACGCGGGCATACACAGACATGTTTAAGGCTCTAATAGGTCCAGGTGTTAGAGCAGCAAGCAGTAAGGTAGTTGCCTACCACCAGCTCCACAGTGTCCTCTAGAAACATGGCACACAGCATAGCAGAAATGTTCCCTGTCTTATAAGGAAAAGAGAAAGGAACTCAGATTTGTGGAATACCAATGATATGTAGCCGTGTGGTGCTCTTGGTATGTGTGAAATCACAGGATCATTTTACATCATCGTTCATATTATCACGGGAAATGAGGGTTAGCCCCCCCATTTTACAGTTGAGGAACTGAAGATCAGAGACATTATGCACCAATAAAGGGTGATGCTGAGATTCTAATTCAGACTGCTTTGAACTCAAATCTCATGCATTTGCCATTGTAATACATTTGTTTACTTGTTTGAAACATGTTTATTGAACATCTAGTGTGTGCCAGACAGAGCTGACTTCAAGAGCTGATCCTGTATCATGTCCTTTCTCATCAGTTCTCTTCAACATCTTAATCTGAGATAAATGTTTATATCATATTAAGAAAAATATTATAATATTTATGGATTTCTAAGTGTAAATTAGGCTAATTTTGTAGTTCATGTTTTTCTTTGCTTTGAATTATTAAGCAGTGGAGCATACTTAAATATTTCTTAAATGCATTTTTCAAGTTTCAAGGGATGGGGAAGTCATATCAAAGAGCATAATCATTGCAGGAAGAAATAAATGAATATATGCTGTAGAACATGTCCTTTATAGGAATGCAATTCAACTTATATTTCACTATATTATTCAACCCAAAGTGTTAATTCAGCAAAAGAAAAGAGATACACATATCCTAACAAAGTACAAAATACATTTCCTGCCCCTCACTCTTTTATGTTTCTTGCCCGTTCTCTAACATCCTTGGCTGGTAAACTTACGACTTTCCTATGAACCGGTCAGTTGGAAATGTTAATACCCTTGAGATAAGTTATATCAACATCACTATGAAAAAAAATGCCAATTCACCATAATAATAGTCAATGATAACTTAAAATTATGCTCTCTTTTCCCTTTATGGTTCCTTTTTGCTATTTTTATACGTTGGTTTTTATTTAAGTCCCTATTTATTCTTTTCTTTAAAAAAATTTTTGGACTGTTAATAAAAATGCAGATTTAAAGTATAGACCCTTACCTGTGCTTGAGCTCTGAATTTTTTCCTAAGGGCCAATCTGGATGCCTGTATTTCTTCTGTTAAAATCCAAATAACTTATCAGGTAGAATACTCACCTGTTATTTGGTATTTGAACAACGTTTCTTATTCCTTGGTATTTGGAATAGGTTTTTGCCAACCCAGAAGACTGTGTAGGCTTTGGCAAAGGAGAAAATGCCAAGAAATATCTTCGGACAGATGACAAAGTGGAACGTGTGCGAAGGTAAACACACTGCCTCCTGAAATTATCTATTTTATCAAAGAATTTTGGTCAAGGAGCTCAGTGAGATGTTGAGGGTCATAAGAAGAGGGAAAAGCAGTCATCTTATATAGTCCATATAATAATTATGGAAAATTAGGATGTAGAAGTCTCCAACTCTCACTGCAATTGTACATGTTGCCAATTTCCTACTTTGTTGGGGTTAATAACTTTGTTCTGTGTAGGGATTTTTCGAAAGTAGTTACAGGTAGGAGGTAAAATGAGGATAGAAGATTCTTGTGTTTTGTCATCTTTCTCTAAAGTTGAGAGTGTCAGCTTGTGTGAAAGGTTGAAGATACTTTTGCATAAGACTCAAAATGTGGGTGGGTGACTCAGTCAATTAAGTGTCTGACTCAATTTTGGCTCAGATCATGATTTCATGGTTCACGGGATCAAGCCCCATGTCAGGCTCTGCACTGACAGCATGGAGCCTGCTTGGGATTCTCCCTCTCTCTCTCTCTTTCTCTCTCTCTCTGCCCCTCCTCGTCTCATACACACTCACTCACTCTCTAGCTCTCTCTCAAAATAAATAAATAAAAATTGAAAAAACAAGACTCAAAATATGAACATGGGAAATCTTGCCCTTCTTTCTCTCTGTCCTTTGTAGGTATTTTGTTTAATGCACTGAGAATTCAATAAACAATGAAAAGCAATAAGCCAAGATACCATTCACACAGGTTCCTAATATAATTAATATACTTAAAAAAAACACATTGAATTCTAGTTCCAAGTGTATATTTCTTAATCCTTTCCATAAAGTCATGTAAATTTCAAACTTTTTTCACCTCTGCTGAACTGTAATTGACAAAATTATAAGACATTTGAAGTGCACAGCATCATGATTTGATCAATATATGTTGTGAAAGGTTTATCCCCAACGTGTTCATTAACACATCCATCACCTCCACATTTACCAACCTCTTTGTTTTTTTATGAAAACATTTAAGTTCTAATCTCTTAGCAAATTTCAATTACACAGTACAGTGTTATTAACTATAACCACCATGTTATGCTTTAGATCCACAGACCTTCTTCATCTTATGACTAAAATTTTGTACCTTTTCACCAACCTGTTCTTAGTTCCCCCAAGCATCTGGCAATCACTTTTCTACTCTGTTTCTATGAGTTTGACTTCTTTTCCCTGTCTTTTAGATTCCTTATATAACTGATACCATACAACATTTATCTTTCTCTGTCTGCTTTATTTTATTTAGCATAGTGTCCTCCAGGTTCATCCATGTTGTTGCACATAACAGGATTTACTTCTTTTTCAAGGATGAATAATCTTCCATCGCATATATATGCCACATTGTCTTTATCCACTCATCCGTTGAGGGACACTTAGGGTGTTTCTGTATCTTGGCTATTGGGAATGCTGTAATGAACATGGGAATGCAGATATCTCTTTGGAATAATGGTTTCTTTTTTTGGATATATGCCCAGAAGTGGAATTGCTGGATCATCTGGCTAGAACCTCCATACTGTTTTCTATAGTAGCTGCACTAGTTTGCATTCCCACCAACAGTGTTCCCTTTTTTCCACATCCTCCCCAGCATTTGTTATCTCTTGTCTTTTTTGATAATAGCCATCCTAACAGAGGTTAGGCTAATCAAAACCATTGCCAGCCAATAGTTTTGGATGTCTTTTTTGGACAAAAATGACTATTCAGGTCCTTTGTCATTTACCAATTGGATTATTATTATTGCTATGGAGTTGTATAAGTTCTTTGTATATTTTGGATATTAACTACGTATCAGATATGTGATTTGCAAATATTTTCTCCTATTCCGTAGATTGTCTTTCCATTTTGATGATGGCTTCCTTTGCTGAACAGAAGCTTTTTGGTTTGATATAGACCCATGTGTTTCTTTTTGGTTTTGTTGTCTTTGCTTTTGGCATCAAATCCAAAAAAAAAAAAAAAAATCATTGCCAAAACCAATGTCAAGGAGCTTACCTTCTGTGTTTTCTTCCAGGAGTTTTATGGCTTCAGGTATTACATTCAAGTCTTCAATCTATTTTGAGTTCATTTTTGTGTATAGTATAAAGTGGGGTCCTGTTTTCATTCTTTTGCATGTGGATATCCAGTTCTCCTAACACAGTTTATTGAAGAAACTGTACTTTCTTCTTGTATATTATTGGCTCTTTTGTCAAAAATTAATTGACTGCAAATCATGGGTTTATTTCTGGGTTTTCTAGAAAATTAGTTATAGGAAATTAGTTGACTATAAATACATTGATTTATTTCTGTTCCTTTGATCTATATGTCTACTTTTATGCCAGTACCATACTGCCTTGATTATTATAGCTTTGTAATACAGTTTAAAATCAGGAACATATGCCTCCAGCTCTGTTCTTCTTTCTCAATTGCTTTGGATTATTCAGGCCTTTATGGTTTCATACAAACTTTAGGATTGTTTTTTCTATTTCTCTAAAAAAATGCCATTGAGATTTTGAGAGGGAGTGCACTGAATCTGCAGATTGCTTTGAGTAGCATGAACATTTTAACAATATCAGTTCTTCCAATCTATGAGCACAGAAGATCTTTCCATTACTTTGTATCTTCTTCAGTTGTTTTCATCAGTGTCTTATAGTTTCCAATTATAGATCTTCCACTTCCTTGGTTAAATTTATCCTTAAGTATTTTATTCGTTTTGGCTCTATTGTAA
The DNA here is from genome assembly GCF_018350215.1 of Panthera leo. Lineage (NCBI taxonomy): Eukaryota > Metazoa > Chordata > Mammalia > Carnivora > Felidae > Panthera > Panthera leo. The sequence goes on from NC_056685.1 coordinate 49,472,470, forward strand.
ATTAAATTGTTTTTTAAATTATTCTTTCTGATATTTCATTGTTAGTGTATAAAAATGCATCTGGTTTCTGTGTACTGATTTTGTATCCTACAGCTTTACTGAATTCATTTATTAGTTTTAATAGTTGTTTGGCGGAATTAGGGTTTCTGATATAATATCATGTCATCTGCAAATAGAGACAATTTTACTTCTTTCTTTCCAATTTGGATTTTTATTTTCTGTTCTTGATTAATTAGTCTGGCTAGGACTTCCACACTGTGCTGAATTAAAGTGGTGAGAGTGGGCATCCTTATCTTACTCCTGATCTTAGAGGAAAAACTTTCAGCTTTTCATGATGTATGACATTAGCCATGGGATTGACATATGTAGACTTCATTATGTTGAAGTATATTCCCTCTATGTCCGATTTGTTCAGAGTCTCTATCATGGGGAATTTTGAATTTTGTCAAATGCTTTTTCTGCATCTTTTGAGATGACAATATGATTTTTATCCTTCTTTTTGTTAATGTGGTGTTGATTTATAGATGTTGAACCATTCTTGCGTCTCTGTATTAAATTTCACTTGATAATGGTATATGATTTTTTAAATCTTTTTAAATTAAACTGTTGTATTTGGTTTGCTAGTATTTTGTTGAGGATTTTCCTATCTATGTTCATCAGGATATTGACCTGTTTTTCTTTTCTTATAGTGCCTTTATCTGGCTTTGGCATCAGGGTAATGCTGGCCTTGTCAAATGAGTTTAGAAGTATTCTGTTCTCTTCTACTGTTTTGGAAGAGTTTGAGAAGAATTGGTATTAGTTCTTTAATTGATCAGTAGAATTAACCAGTGAAGTCATCTGGCCCTGGGTTTCTTTGTTGGGAGGTTTTGATTATTGATTCAGTCTCATTACTAGTAATTGGTCTACTCAGATTTTCTAGTTCTTCATGATTCCATCTTGGTATGTTGTATGTTTCCAGGAATTTGTCCATTTCTTCAAGTTTGTTGTCCAGTTTGTTGGTGTCTAATTGTTCATACTAGTCTCCTTTGTATGTCTCTGGTATCAGTTGGAATGTCTCTACTTTCTTTTTTTTAAAATTTTTTTAACATTTATTTATTTTTGAGACAGAGACAGACAGAGCATGAATGGGGGAGGGTCAGAGAAAGAGGGAGACACAGAATCCGAAGCAGACTTCAGGCTCCGAGCTGTCAGCACAGAGCCCGACGTGGGGCTTGAACTCACGGACCGTGAGATCATGACTTGAGCCGAAGTTGGACTGAGCCACCCAGGCGCCCCGGAATGTCTCTACTTTCAATTCTAATTTTATTTATTTGCATCCTCCCTCATTTTTTCTTGTTAAATCTAAAGGTTTATCTATTTTATCTTTTTAAAAAACCAGTTCTTCATTTCATTGACCTTTTCTATTGTCTTTTTAGGCTATATTCCATTTATTTCCACTATGATTTTTGTTATTTCCTTCTGCTAACTTTGGGGTTAGATTATTTGCCATTTTCTTGTTTCTTGAGGTGTAAAGTTAGGTTGTTTATTTGATATCTTTCCTTTTCTTCCTGTAGGATTTATCATCACAAACTTCCCTCTTCAAACTGCTTTTGCTTTTCCCATAAGTTTTGGTGTTTTCTGTTTTATCTTCATTTGTCTCAAGATATTTTTTTTATTTCTCTTGATTTCTTCTTTAACCCTTTGGTTGTTTAGTAGTATGTTGTTTAATCTCCACATATTTGTGAATTTTCCAGTTTTTTTTTTCTTGTAATTGATTTCTAGTTTAGTACAGTTATGATTGGAATTGATGATATGATTTCATACTTCTTAAATTTATTAAGTCTTGTTTTTTGGCCTAACATATGATCTGTCCTGGAGAAAGTTCTATGTGTATTTGAGATGAATGTGTATTCTGTTGTTGTTGGGTGGCACGTTTAAAAAAATGTCTTTGGGTTCATCTGAGCTTATGTATAGAATTTAACTCCAATGTTTTCATATTGATTTTATGTATGGATAATCTGTCCATTGTTATTTTTTAAATTTTATTTATTTTGGGGGGGCAGAGAGAGAGAGAGAGACAGAATCTTAAGCTGATAGTGAGGAGCCTGACACAGAGCTCAAACCCACAAACTGTGAGATCATGACCTGAGCCAATAATCAAGAGTCGAATGCTTAATCGACTGAGCCACCCAGGTGTCCCTGGATGATCTATCCATTGTTGAAAGTAGGGTATTAAAATCCCCTACTATTATTACTATATTGTCATTTCTCCCTTTTGGTCTGTTAATATTTGCTTTATATATTTAGATGCTTCTATGATAGGTGTATAAATATTTACTAATGTTATATCCTCTGGATGAATTGACCTCTTTCATCATTATATAATGGCTTTCTTTATCTCTTATAATCTTTAGCTTGAAGCCTGTTTTGTCTGATATAAGTGTAGCTATTCTTGCTTTCTTTTGTGTTCCATTTCCATGGAATATCTTTTTCCATCCCTTCACTTTCAGTCTATGTGTCCTTAAAGCAGAAATGAGTCTCTGGTAGGCAGCATCTAGTTTTATCTTGTTTTTTTTTTTTTTTTTTATCCATTCATTCTGTATCTTTTGTTATAGTTACTTATACTACTTTCGTCTTTTAGCCTTTTCTTTTTTAATTTTTTTTTAGTGTTTAATTTTGAAAGAGAGAGAGAGAGAGAGAGACAGAGCACGAGCAGGGGAGGGGAAGAGGGAGAGGGAGACACAGAATCCAAAGCAGGGTCCAGGCTCTGAGCTGTCAGCACAGAGCCTGACGTGGGGCTCAAACCTACAGACCATGAGATAATGACCTGAGCTGAAGTCGGTCACTTAACCGACTGAGCCACCCAGGTGACTGTCTTCTAGTCTTTATACTAGAGTTATGTGATTTACCCACCATCATTACATTAGTATATTTTGAATTTAATTATATTTGCTTTTGCTGATGAGTTTTATACTTTCATACATTTTCTTCTTACTAATTGCTGTCCTTTTGTTTCAGCTTAAAGAACACCCTTTAATATTTCTAGCTGCTTTAGTGGTGATGAACACTTTCAGCTTTTATTTGGAAAACTCTTATCTCTTCTTCAATCTGAAGGACAACTTTGTCAGGTATAGGATTCCTGATGGCAGGTTTTTTATTGTTGTTGTTGTTATTTTTTTTCTTTTAAAACAGTAGAATATATCATCCACTCCCTTCTGCCTTGTAGTTTCTGGTAAAAAATATTCTGATAGTCTTATAGGGTTCCTTTGTATAAAACAACCTGCTTTTCTCTTGCTGGTTTTAAGAGTTTCTCCTGTCTTTAACTTTTGGTAATTTACTTATAATGTGTTTCAGTGTGGGTCTCTTTGGATTCATATTTTTTTGTAGTTTCTGAGGTTCCTGTATCTGGATATCTGTTTATTTCTCCAGGTTAGGGAAGGTGTTAACCATTATTTTTTGGGCTAAGCTTTCTGCCCCCTTTTCACCCTCTTCTACTTCTGGGACCTCCATAATACATACATACATACATACATACATACATACATACATACATAAAATTAATGTTTTTAATTATATTCCATAAGTTCCATAAACTATATTTACTTTTTCATTATTTTTTTTCTTTTTGTGCCTATAATTGGATGAATTCCACTGCTATGTCTTCAAGTTTACTGATCCTTTATTCTACTTGATCTAGTCTGTTGATGAACCACTTTATTGAATTTTTAAATTCAGTTACTGTATTCTTCTGCTCTGTGTTTTCTTTTAGGCACTTTTTAATATTTTCTATTTCTGTTGTAAATCTAGCTTTGTTCATGCATTTCTCTCCTGACCTTATTGAGCATCTTATGATCATTATTTTAAACTCTGTATTAAGTAAATCTAGTTATTTCTGTTTCATTAAGATCTGTTCCTGTAGATTTATCTTGTTCTTTGGTTTGAAACATATTCTTCTGTTTTTTCGTCTTTCTTGGCACTGTGTTGGTTTCTGTGCATTAGATAAAACAACCACTTCTCTCAGTCTTGACAGAGTGGTCTCATGTAGGAAATTAACCTTGTCAATTATCCTAGCCTGAGCCCTGTTGTCTCTCAGACCTTCGTGACAGTCCAAGCTGCCATCTTTGTTTTTACTGGTCCCCAATAGTTCAAGGTATGTCAAGATTTGTCAAGTGTTCCAAAGGGAGGATAACAGTCAACATTTAAATATAAGCTAATTGGAAGCTGGACATTTAAGTAACAGCTGGGAAAGTATGTAGTTATGCCCCTTCTAAGGAGATACTGGGGTTTGGGCATTTTAGTCAACTCCATCTGTGCTGGGCCTGCGTATAGCCATGTGGACAGATAGCCGAAGTGACTGCTTGAGCTTGTGGAGAACTGATTCTTTGTTTGCTATGTTTTGTGGGAATAAAATCTAACTAACTAACTCATGACTGTTAGTGCTGATCAGGGCCAGGTGACCCAGGGACCCCTCCCTAGGACTGCAGCCATAAAGGTTGGAGTGAATACATGTGTATAAACTCCTTGCAGGGAGATAGTGGTGACTGGGATCAAGCTAGAGAGAGAAGGCCAGGGAGGTATCCACCAGCTTCCCTGGTTTCTACAAAGGATCAAAGACTGAACCTAGATACAAGCGTGCTGATGCTTAGGCAGTAGATTTCAAAGTATGTAGTTGCAGACCTTTAAGAGAAAGACTGGGAGATGGACAATTTTGCCTGCTCCCTCTGTGCTGACACACAAGTCTTGTACATCCCTTAACTTCTCTATTTTATTTGTTGTAAGTCTCGTGGGTCTTTGAGATGCAATCCTCAGTAATTTTCAGAGCAAGATATTTTGGGGGTTCTGTCCTGGGGTGAGAGTCTTAAATGTTTGGGCACTAAATGTGAAGTCCAAACCCACTCCTCCTCAGGAAGAAGCTGGGAGTTGGAAATTCCCTCTCAGTTGTGTGACAGTAAGCTGGGGGTAGGGTTTATGGCAAGACTGTGTCTCAGCCTTAAAGATGGATATTGTTCAATGTCTAGGAGTCACGCAGTTGTTTTCTGGATTTCTTTCAGATGTAATTACTTTGTGTGGAGCTCTACATTTGATGTGGCTGTGGAAGGGAGGGAGTTCAGGAGCCTCCTGTGTCACCATCTTGGCTGTCCCTTTTTCACCCACAGAATTTTTGTTGTTGTTGGGATTCTATTACTGATCTATTAATTACCGTATCCTAACACTGAAACATCAAAGTTATATATCAATTTCTCATTTAGTGTATTCTTTTCTCTTTTTTTAATATTTATTTATTTTTGAGAGAGAGAGATACAGAGCATGAGCAGGGAAGGGACAGAGAGGGGGATATACTGAATCTGAAGCAGGCTCCAGGCTCTGAGCTGTCAGCACAGAGCCTAACACAAGGCTGAGGCTCACAAACCACAAGGTCATGACCTGAGCTGAAGTCGGATGCTTAATCTACTGAGCTACCCAGGCGCCCCACATCTAGTATTTTCTAATGCTCATCCACACATGGTGCAATTCTAGGCACATTTCAAGGAATAAGTAAACTTACATAAAATTAAAGAAACAATGAAGTGTTTTCACAACCATACTCAAACATACAGATAGTTAGTTTTGTGGCGAATAGTTAAGATAGGAAACATCATGAGTATAGCTGATGGCACCACTTCTGTTTGGTGAATATGAAGAGTGAAATGGATACTGAAATAAGAAAAATTTACTTCTGTAATTCAGGTATCAGTTAGAGTCTCTAGTCCCTTTAGGATCTAGATCATATTTACATTATCACATTTTTGATTCCCAGTGAAAGTCTGAAACCTCTCCCAAGATTTCTGCAGATTCCCTGTCAGTCTGGTCCCTACATTTGTGCATGTTTCCGTTGTCTACATTTTGTGAGACTAGCATAAACTTGGCTCTTTCCTCAACTCTCGACAAACCAACTTAAGAAATGTGGCTAAAATAGACTTGACTAAATTGAGTCACGTTACGGCAACGCAAACATTTCAAGTTGTAGGTTAGACAGAGCTCTGACGGTGTCCTTCAGCGGCCTCTCCCTGGGAAGTTGCACTGTACCTTCTTTGCTTTGGATGATGCCCAGCAGGACATCATTTTGCAGGCTCTGCTTTTGCCCCATGCATTCTCTTGTTCTACCAGTACCAAAATGAAATTCACATTTTTTTCTTATGCAAAAATTCAATCCCAAGTTATTTATTAAACAAGAATGTTTTTCTTCTAAGAAGAAGTCTGTGCTAGATAGCATGAATAAAATTTTAGCCTCTGCTTCACTTAGTTATATATTTGTTAAGTTAGCAGTCCTGCAGAGTAAATCAGCCAGTCTTAAAAATGGACTGTGTCAAGCGTGTGGATCTAAAATAGTTTCAGGACAGAGAATCAATGTGAAAATTTCAAACTGTATCAGAAAATTATAAGTGTTATGGTGAAAAAGAATAAACTTTAGAAAAGGTGAGTAATGCTTTGTGGAGTTCCTAAAACCACCAAAAAGACAGTAAGCAGTTTCAAACTTTGTCTTTACCTTTCTGTACCTCCCTTCTAGAGAAGGTAACCACATCCATGATGCTAATCATGACCCTATACTCATAACATTGCCCGGGACTTGAAAGTGATAACAATTAGACTCTCAATAGCATTAGTAAGTTTGAAGGGAAGATCCAAGTGTCATGTGTGAAAGCTTAATAAAAGATATTTTATTATGAGATTTTAGATTCTTCCCCACTTTCCCTTCCCATTCCCACCCCCCATGCCCATTGTACTTCCAGAGGAGAAAGCCATTATTGAAGCTGATCTTGTGGAAAGCCATTATTGAAGCTGATCTTCTAGTCAGGTTGTGAATAACCATTGACCTTAGTTCTGAAAGGAGTCCGTATCCTTAGAGATGCAGCGAATGTGTGCACAGCGCCCCCTGGTGATCAGACACTGGGTTTTCAGTGTGGAGACAGGAGAAAGCGTCTCCAAGAAAGACTGTCGGGTTTCCTGTTGTAATTTTTGAGACTTTATCGACCCCACCAAAAAGTTTCTAGTAACAATTCGCCATTGGAGATACTTTGCAGATAAAGATTTTCCAGAATCTCCCCATTTCGTTTTTAACCTTGACTTTTTTTTCTTTTCATTACTTCCACATGTAAAGCTATTTCTATTAGTATAGAAATATGTAAATTTCCACATGTAAATCCAATGTCAGGGACTGAGTGGGGCTACAAATGAAGTGAAATGAAGTATGCTTTCAGTATGCAATACTGAAAAAATTGATATCGATGACATGTGGGACAAATAATTAAAAACATAAAGTAATATGTCTTGGAAATGTTAAGATAAATGAATGGCTTAAAGTAAGTTACTTGCATTTGGGCAGACAGAAATCAGTGATGATTAGAAAACATTTTACATATGTATTTATTTAATCCTATCTCACCATGTTCTGGAAAGAATTTGAGACCATATATACATTCAATACAAGATAAAAGGAAAGTTGCAAGGTAATCAGAGCAGCTGGAGAAATAAAGGGTACCATTCAAAAGGAAAAGAAGGAAGGCTTGGCTTTGGTATATAGGGAAAGGAGAGATGTTTAGAATATACTACTTTCAAAGGCAGAGAATCCCTTTTCCCTCAGAGTGCTTAATCAAGTCTAGGTGATACTCACTGGGGATTCTGCTAAGGGACTGATGCATGGGCTAGGAGTTGAACTAGATGGCTTCCCTTCTGGCCCCAGTGCATGAACAAAGCATTCACTGAGACATTATTGTGTGTGTATCACTGTCACTGCTTCTATTGGGATAATATAAAAGAGCTTTAAGACTGATATTCCTGAAAGTGCAAAGTGTCTTCGTTATTATATGTTGAGATACACTAATAATAGAAACAAAAATAATGATATGTTAAATAAAAGCCAGATTTTTAAAGGGCAAGGCAATTTAAACAAAAATGAAATAAATACGCATTTTAAAAAATCCGTTTAGTTTTAAAAGAAATGGAAAAATGAATATATGTCTACTGATTTTGAAAGTAGTGTTTTGCTAATTTCCCACAGAGCTCACCTGAATGACCTTGAAAACATTGTGCCATTTCTTGGTATTGGCCTTCTGTATTCCTTGAGTGGTCCAGATCTCTCTACAGCCATCCTGCACTTCAGACTCTTTGTTGGAGCACGGATCTACCACACAGTCGCGTATTTGACACCCCTTCCCCAGCCAAATCGTGCTTTGGCTTTCTTTCTTGGCTATGGAGTTACTTTTTCAATGGCTTACAGGTTGCTAAAGAGTAGATTGTACCTGTAAGGAGAATCCTACAACTCATCATCCAGTTATTTTCTAAGAATTCTGTACTTCCAATTTATGATGATTTTTTTTTTGTTTTTAGATTTTAAGTGGGAGGGGAGCAGAGAAATTTAGATGGGGCAGACAGCCTGAATATTAACATGACCAATATCCTTTATTCTTATGCTTGTACTGAAATTTTAACACAATTCTTAAGTCTTTTGATTTCCTATTTAAGTGCCTTGTGATAAATTCAGATTATAATTTGTAACATTCATTCAACATTTAATATTTTAAATCTATAAAAAGGGTGAGTGTATGTATGATACCCCTGTATTTCAATATTGCTGAAACAGACATATGAAATAAAGAATTTGAAGAATAGTTTAATTTGGTTTAATTTTTCCCATCTTATATTTTCAAAAAAAGAGTTTAGAGTGGGAGAGAGCCAAAGCATAAGAGACTGTTAAAAACTGAGAACAAACTGAGGGTTGATGGGGGGTGGGAGGGAGGGCAGGGTGGGAGGGAGGGGAGGGTGGGTGATGGGTATTGAGGAGGGCACCTTTTGGGATGAGCACTGGGTGTTGTATGGAAACCAATTTGACAGTAAATTTCATATATTAAAAAAATAAATAAATAAATAAATAAATAAATAAAAAATAAATAAATAAAAGTAAAAAAAAAAATTAAAAAAAAAAAAGTTTTAAACCTACAGGAAAGTGGAAAAGTAGTACAATGCTCCTTTATATATGTTTCACCCAAGTTTACCAACTGTTAACATTTTTCTTACTTGCTTTCACTCTCTCACTCAATGTTTTTTTCTGAATCATTTCAAAGTAGGTTGCAGAAATCATGATACTTCACTTCTAAATACTTCAACATGTATCTCCTATGAATAAGACAATCTCCAAATAAGTGCAATATCATGATCACACACAAGAAATTTAACATTAATATAATAATGTTATATATAATTCATATCTAAATTTCCCTGATTTTTCTAATAACGTCCTTTATAACTGCTATAGTTTTGATCCAGGAATCAAACAAGGACCACACAAGCATTTTGTTATTGTTTCTATTTAGTTTTCAATGAAATTGAAGAGTTCTTTCATTTTCTTTTCTTTTCTTTTTTTTTTTTGTCTTTAATAACATTGACATTTTTTTGAGGAGTAAATGCTCGTTTTACGGGATGAACCTTAATCTGACTTTGTTTTTCTATTGTTTTCTTGTTCTTATGTTCAGATTAAACATTTTTGGTGACACTGTGTCTTCCACATTACAACATATCAATAAGCATATGATGTCAGTTTGCCCTGTTAATTGGTGCTGTTCAATTTGATCAACTTAGTAAGGTTGTATCAACCATATTTGTCCATTGTAAAGATATCTTTTTATTTTTGTAATCATACATGGGGACAAGTTGACACTACCCAAATCCTGTTTTCCTATAAACTTTCACCCAATGGGTTGAGCATTCTAATAATGCTGTCTGGTTTCCACATAAAAATATTAATATATACATATAAAAATTCATGAAATATATATAAGTATACAAACATATAAACACATATAAATCCACACAGATTTAGATTTTTAAATGGAATTATGTGTACTTAATATCTTATAATAAAGGATGAACTTCTAAAATATCAATATTACACTTGCCACTAAATTTATATTATTAGTTTTGCTATCTCTTGATTAGTCTCAATTATAAATACATATTTCTTAAAAAAAAGTGCTTTTAGTGGCTCTCATAATTGTTCATTCAGGTTTACCGCACAAGAGAATATCATTGTGTAATATTTTAGGTCTCATAATTTGAGCAACTCTTAAGTACATAAACAGAAACTGTTGGCCTATGGAGAATTCTGTACAAGTTTCTTTTTACATTTTTTTTTTTTTCTGTTTAAAAGCAGCTTGGGCATAGCATGGGTCTTGGCTTCAGAAAAGCTTGTGGTGTAATTAATGGAAAAGTCCATAAGCTTAGAAGTGAAAGGCCCAAAGTTCAAGGATTGGATCTACCTGCATAAACACACACACAAACACACACACACACACTCTCTCTCTCTCTCTCTCCCTGCTCTTTGGATTTGGATTACCTATTTACCCTGTCTGAGCTTCATTTTCCTCAAACTCTTTGTGAGATTTTTTAAAGGTCTAATGATCTCTGTGTGTGGAGCCTATAAAAAAATACTTTCTAAACAAGTAAGTGTTCTCCATGTGAAAAATTATCTGAGTAATCTATCAGGCTTAACGATTCAGTTAGCTGAAGTTTTCTTAGCTTCATGTGAGATCTTTAACCATGGTCATTCTTCTCTTTGTTTTTTTTAAATTTCTACTTCCCTAGTAATGCTTCTCAGAGTATTAGCTGAGTAGACTGTGGTTATCATAATGGTTATCCATTCAGTTACTAATATTTGATACCCATCACTAAACTGTCAGGACAAAAAAACAGACGTTTAAGTTTTATATTCTCAGAGGCATAAGAACTATGTGTATGTGCAGAAAACACTTAAGAAAAAATGAAAATGTCCAGAAGTAACCTACTTCATTTAATTCCCAAGTTTGAATAATAGTTGCAAAGACAATTTTATTTTTTTAATTTAAAACAATTTTTTTTAATGTTTATTTTTGAGAGACAGAGAGAGAGAGAGTGCAAGTAGGGGAGGGGCAGAGAGAGAAGGAGACACAGAAACTGAAGCAGGCTCCGGGCTCAGAGCTGTCAACACAGAGCCGGACGCGGGGCTCAAAGTCATGAACTCCGGGGTCATGACGTGAGCTGAAGTCAGATGCTTAACCGACTGAGCCACCCAGACGCCCTGTAAAGACAATTTTAAATGGTTTCTAACTCTATTTTCCCTTACAAGAGAAGCTTTAGATGTTGGGAGATTCACTAGTGGAATCATTTTTTTTTTAATGTTTATTTATGTTTGAGAGAGATGGGGAGGGGCATTGAGAGGGAGACAGAAGATCCAAAGCGGACTCTGTGCTGACAGCAGACAGTCTGATGCAGGGCTCGAATTCACAAACCATGAGATCATGACGTGAGCTGAAGTAGGAGGCTCAATCGACTGAACTACCTACGTGCCCCAGTGGAATTGTTTTAATGGAAGCAGATGGATGAAGGGGACAAATACTGGTCTAGTCTCTCCTGCACCAAGGATTCCCCACTTGACTGCATAATACCCTGGGCTTTAGAGCAAAGTGCACAGTGAGCAACTCACCTGTGATCAGACAGACATGGAAAAGAGAGTGCACAGTTTACACACACTGTTATCTGCGAGGCATATGGTGGATATGTTCATGTTTCTGCCACTTAATTGGAACTCTGAAAGTGAGGATTGTGTTTTATTTATTTTTGTATACGTGTTCTCATTCATGTACACAGACATGCATATAAATACTCGCACCCACACACGTCGTATTCTCAAACCCTACATCACACACACACAGCCGGTACCAGCACCATCACCAGTACTAACCGTTATGGATACTTAGTGATTGGGTAACATGTTACTTCTTCAAACTTCGCCATCTCCCTTCACTCATGCCTTGCTATCCCCTCACCTACCCTAAAACAGCTCTACCGTAAGTCAAGATTTTTCTGCAGAAATCAGAAGATATTTATCTGTAATTCTTATAGATGCCGTATGTAGGGAAGCGATGGGAGTTTTGTTGGAGAGGATGCAGTGGCTCTCGAATGAGGGTGAAAGGTGGGACATGTTTCATTAAAATCTCTACAGCTAGCATCTATACACACAATTTTATATATAAAATTGAATCTATATTATTTAGGATATAAGCCCTATTGTTTTATCTTATGATATTGCATAGAATCTTCTAAGCAGGTGGGGACATCTATTTATAAGATGTACTTATTTGGATGGGGCATGTTGTGAAAGATGGTGAGTTTCATGAATATCAAAGGGCTCAGCGCTTTAAAAAAGGTTAAGAAAACTTTACCAATCGATGCCGAATGGAGTCCATCTGTTTTGAAGGCTCAGAGATTTACTCTTTCATTGCATAGGTGCCCTCAGGACCTGAGACGCAAGTCGTAAGAACCAAAATATAAATGAGACTGCAGTGTAAACCAGAATGGCAGGGAATTCATCGAAAGTCAGTCTTATAAGTGTCCCATGTTCTGGTCTAAATCCCAGGGACCAGTCCATTGTGTCGCCATGGTCACAGTAACTTAGAAGCTAAAATCATGATCAGAAAGCCTCTGTTGATTTTATCTGAAGGAGTGTTGCCAAAAGTACCAAAGTTACTCCACCCCTTAACACTCTACACGTTGTAGGTAGGCTTATGTGGAAAAAAAAAAAAAAAAAAAAAAAAATCATACTTGGTGAGCATGGGTTTAGACCCAAGAGAGTTAGATGAATCAAATGTTAAATGGCATAAGACTAAAATAATCTGATACATCCATTTCAAAACAGAGATGATCTCCTGAACAGGATTAAAAATACTCAGAGTCCCCTGGCTATAGCACTTCACATTCGTCTCCACACTTGGAACAGCCTTGCAAGTGGGGACTAGCAAGACCTACACTGACAATGCGAGCCCCTCTCCAACCTGGGTGCTTAGACGGTCACAGTCAACGCGTATCTTTGTGTTCTTCTTTTCCCGTTTCCCTAGCTATCTGATCCTTCTTCCGACTGAGAGTCTAGTCTACCTCTTGAGTCTTAATGAGTTGGAAGCTAATGACTTATACCTACACTATGTTCAGCTAGGAGATTAACTGTCAAAAATTAATTGTTCAACCTTTGATTCCTAGTAATAGGGGAACCTCCAGAAACACCTAAGCACTGCTAACAGCAGTTAGCGCTCTAACATTCAATGATTCTAAGGCCAGATGTCTCCCCAGGTGGTGTGAAGAGCATGGAGTTTCTGGTGCCTAAAGCATTAAACTTTAAGGCAAAGAGACTCATATCCACGGAATCCTGCATGGGCTGTATAAGCCATTCACCTGAAGGGTCTACTTTATAAATACAAAAAAAATAATAAATTTGTGAGATGCACAGTTGCATCACACTGACTCTTCTTGAAGGCAGTTGGTGAGACGTGAGGCAATTTGCCTCGGGAGTCGCCACAATCCATTTAGAAACGGCGGCACAAAAGTCCCATGATCGTCTCCCCCCTGCCAGCCTGAAATGTCAGCCCTGTGGGAAGCTGATAGGTGTTCCTGCTATCAGCGGAAGCAGCACCTCTACATGCGTATCTTCCAGAGTATTTTATTCACTCTACATCCTATGTAAACTGTTGGATTTGACAAGGAGGAGTTGTCAAAGGCAGACTACTGGGAAGGGGCTATGTTCGGTTGAATTTGGCACCAATCTCTCACACTTGACAGCTCAAGTACAGGGTTGCGGATGAGCTATAGAACCTATGAGCCCCCTCAGTCAGCGTGCGCAGACCCTAAGTCACATTTAATTCAGGGAGCCCTGACAGCCCTGCATAAAATGGGAGCAGTAAAATGAAGAAATAGGAGCTGTGTGCAAGAGTGGGCCATTTAAGTTATTTCCTTTTACTGGAGTTTTGGAAAATACGAACCAGGACAACATAGACTATGAGACACCACGAGGAGATCGGAGTTAGCAGTGTAAGGAAAATAAGCCAAACGTTACACCTGAGTGAGGTGATAGGATTTTTAACAGCTAAAAGCTAAAAGCGGAAGCAGGGAAGAGTTTGAAACTGCTTAAAATTCTTATTTTTTAGCCTACATTGTACTTATCTGTATCTGTATCTCCATGTAAACAAAACGAAAGAGAGAGAGAGAGAAAAGAGAAGGATCAAAGTAGTTTTGTATAGTGAATAGAACATTGGATTTGAAAACATCTATATCTAAGTCTTGACTCTGACACTTTCTGGCTGCCTGAGATAATGACCAAGGTATTTAACCTCCTTAAGCCCCATCCTTAATTCTCAAATGGCAAAACTAATACTTTACCTACTATATGAATGATTATTCATGCCACGATAATTCTGTATAACAAATCACCCATGACTCAGTGGCTTTGCAAATCATTCTGCAGGGTTGAGCTGATGTTGGCTGGGTTTGCTCACGTGTCTGCTGTAAGCTACGCGTTGGCCGGGCAGTGCTGCTGGACGTGTGTCTAGTTGTCTGATGTTTCTGGGAACCGGCTGGAGCTTGGCTGATTCCAAATGATCTCAACTAGGATTACTGGGGCAACTCACCTCTATTCCATGTGTCTCCTCCTCTAAGGCAGAAGCCAGCAAACCATGGATGGCTCTTCAGCCAAATCTAGCCCACAGGCTATTTTTATAAATAACGTTTAATTGGGACACAGTTGTGCTCATTGGTTTTCATTTTTTCTACGGCTACTTTCCTGTCACAATGGCAGAGATGAGTAATTGAAGAGTTGCAAAAGAGACCACATGGCCCACAAAACCAAAAAAAAAAAAAAAAAAAAAAAAAAACCCAAAAAATTACGATCTAATCTTTTACGGGAAAAGTTTTGCTGACTCTTGCTCTAGTAGGCTAGCTTGATGTGTCACCATGGCCATGGCAAAGAGCAATAGAGGAAATGGGAAAATGTAAGCACGTTTTCAACATTCTGCATGCATCACATAGGCTAACACGCTATTGGCAAAAAAAAAAAAGTCACATGTGTAACTGCAGAATGAAAATGCTAGGAAATAGACTCAACCTCATTAGTGAGAACTGCAAAGTCACATGGCAAAAAGGCATGGATGCACAGAGAGAGAAAGAGTTTAGGCTGTTTATGCAAGCAGTCTACCACATCTGCCCATGTTATGATGTTGTTGTGTAAGGTTCAGTTCGAACACATGTAAAGCATCTTATAAACTCTACCACATTAAAACAGCATTCATTCTAATGTGTAATAATTCTTTTCAGATTCGTGGTAATCTGTTATAGACTCAGTATGATAGCAATAGTTGTAACTAAATAAAAAATATGATACTGGGTGTGTGAACTTGGCCTTCTCCCTCTCATTTGCAATGTGCTGCCTAGGGAGACAGATGGGACAAGGAACAAATATTTGGATAGCCTTATTGCCTCCATAATCAAGTTGGTTCCCAAACTGTGCCCAGTCTGTTCTCTTGAATTATGATCTGCACCCTGCTCCCAACCAAGTGTTTCCTCAAATCTAATCAATTTCTGACTATTGGTGTATAGAATATAGAATAGACAATATTACTGGCCCAAATGTAAAATTTTTGGTTTAGTATTTGCTGGAATAATTGTATATTATCTTTCTATGCATTGTATTAATCATGAAAGTAAGAACTGTGCTAAATTCTTCTCTGAGCTACTAAATCTATAAGCTTGATAACTAATGGTATGTAATTTACTTTTCCTTAATAACTCATATTTCATGACAATACAATTAGACTTGAGAACCAAGAACTGGTTCCAACAACAGTTTTGCCACTAATTTGCATGAGACACTCTTGCACATCACCTACCCTTGCTCTCTCCATTTTTCACACTTAAAAGAAAGAGGTTGAATTAGAAAAACATTTGACATATTCTCTGACTCTAGAAGTTCTATTTGTTTTAAAGGCAGGTATTGGACTCTTCTTTTTCCAGTGGTAAAACGTGAATGGCAAGATGTGGGAATAGTTATAGCAGAAAGCTTGTAGCATCTATTAATGAAGTCAAAGATAAGTTTGTAAGTTAAATATCAACTTGTGGTTTAATGTCTTAGAATATTAATCTTTAAATTAATTTTCTCTGAGTATCCAATGTGATGTCACCAAAACCAAATGATCATTTGTTAATTTTCTGGAAAAAAATGCATTATTGCTCCCACTTTTAAGCTTTCTTTCTGTTAAACTTTTTCAGACATTAAACATACTATCACTGCAGTAGTCCAGTCACTAGTAGCGGTGATCATTTGTGGGACAGAGCGGAATAAGATTCCTTGTTTTTTTTTAATTCTTGGCTTCCAGAATGTTGACTCTAAGAGTTAACGAGGTTCCATCTAGTCCAAATATCTACATGTAAAACAGCAGAAAAGGTTTTATTCATTGTTTTATGAAAGAAATATTCACTGAGGGCCTCTTCTGTGCCAGGCACTGCTCTAGGTGCTTGGTATACATTAATGATAGACAAATGAAGGTCTTTGCCTCATAGAGTTTGCATTCTAGTGGGGATCCTTTAATTTAGGACTTGTAAAGAAGGCCAAAGGAAAGCAAAAGGATTTGTTCAACTGATTGAACCTATGTTATAATGGGAATTGTCTATGCCAGAGTTCAGGTCACTGTGGCCTGTGGGCCACATCTGACCTGCTACCTGTTATTGTTAGATCCATAAGCTACAATTTTTTTTTCTTTTCTTTTTTACTAATGAGCATTTGCACTAACTTTGATAATTGAGCACACCCTGAACCACAAATAAGCTAAATGGTATCCTTTGAATAAAATTCCATTCTTCTCTCTAGTGGATCTGAATTACAAAAACAGAATTGGGCTCCATTATAATTGTCTTTTGAATTTCCTCAATTAAAAATGTGGAAATTTGCTTTCTCTCTTGTCATAAAAGTAGCTGCGTAACACACTCAATTTTGCTTTTAGTTCACAAAGTTTAAATATTCACTATGCAGGCTCTTACAGAAAAAAATGTTGTCGGTTCCTGATCTACACAACTGAATCAAAAGGACACAAATGGATGCAGCAATGTCTCTAGTTCTTTTTCACTAAATAACTTATGCCAGAATTTAATCAAAGCAACTAAGAAAACTTTATTTCAGGGCACCTGGGTAGCTCAGTCAGTTGGGTGTCAGACTTTGGCTCGGGTCATGATACCACAGTCTGTGAGTTTGAGCCCCACTTGGGGCTGTGTGCTGACAGCTCGGAGCCTGGATCCAGATTCAATGTCTCCCTCTCTCTGTCCCTCCCTCTCTCACATTCTGTCTCTTTCTCTTTCTCTCAAAAATGGATAAACATTAAAAAAATTTTTAAAAAAACTTTATTTCAACATTGATCCTCTTATGTTTGACTTAAGTTATCTATTTTTATTACAAATTATTATGTCCTACATGATATGGCGTATGCTGGAATATTTGGTAATCTTTTAAGCATTCGCTCAATTGTTAAAGGGATTGAGATATTGTTAATTGACCTCTGTGAAAACACAGCTTCTTACCAGCATGTTTTGAATCTGGATGAGTGCTCCCTGGTAGCTGAATTTTCTCCTTGAGATCAGTACTCTTGATGTTGCCATGAGGGATGTTGAAGTTTGGAAAGCCTTTTGGCTGTAAAAGTTTCGTGTTGCTTGGATTAGACGTACAGAAATCATGACACTTCCAGTGTAACACTATTACTCACTCACATGTCAGACACGGTAGTTAAAACCATTAATGTTTAATCACTTCAGGTAGTTTACACTAACAGAGAGCAGAATAAACTGTGGGCAAATGAAAGTGAATGGGAGACTCAGAAACCATTGACGAGATTTAATTCAACATCTTTGTTTTTTCCTGGGACATTTATGCTCATGGTGGTGATTTTATATTGCATACATATAATATAGTCATGGTTATTGATTTTAAAATTGTTCTTAGTTTCTTTGATGGATTTAAATTTATTACTATTTTATGGAGAAATAGGATATTGTTCGACTAGAAAAATCACTTCTCATTGCTCTGCCACACAAACGAATTTTAAATTCACGAATTCAAAAATCACCCCAAACCCTTTACCAAAAACAAAAACACTAACCATTACATTTAGAATTCTGAGTTAGAGTTTTAAAATTATTTCAAAATATGAACTAGCAAAATTGCATAGATACCCATTTTTAGGAATCCATCCCAAAGATATACCAGTCCAAAATATGAAAGTACTTGTGAACAAGGCTGAAGCACCTGAATTCACTGAAGCACCAATGAATAGCAAAATACTGAAAATAATCCAAATACCCACCAATAGGGAATAGCTGAATTATCTATGATACACATGGATTATTATGCAGCTATAAAGAATGAGAAAAATTTCTATGTTAACTATGGAATAATCTCCAGGTTGTAAGAATGTGTGTGTGTTCATGCGCGTGTGTGTGTGTGTGTGTGTGTGTGTGTGTGCATGCCGGTGTGTGCTTATATTTTAAAAATCAATAAAAAGACAAACCATAAGGTTCAAAAAATAACTATTTTTTTTTCAGGGGACAAAGAAGGTAGAGTGGAAGGGGGAAGGATAGAAACTATTCTTTTCTTCCTTTAAATACTTTGTTTTGAAGATGTGACTTTGGAAATGTAAATATTTTACATAATAATAAAATTAAATTAAACACAAAGAGCAATTCCTAAACACTGAAAGTCAAAAGAAAAAGAATCCTCAGAGTGTGTGTTGATGGCATAACCTCCCACAGAGGAACTATCCCAAGTGACTTTAAAGCGTAACAGATTGATTGTACATCCTTAGTGGGACCAAAGAACATAAAAAGACAAACAAACAAAATCTTCTTTTCCGTGATGCTATAGCTGGTGGTAGTGTCAATATTATTCTAAGACGTTTGTGTACTTAGTGTGAAATAAAGCAAATGAGTAGTTATCCTGGCATCGTTGAAAATCAGGATTTAGGGGCATGGCAGAAAGGAGATACAAATATGAAATCAGTTAGTAGAGTGAAAAGCCTGTACTCCTGATTTTGAATTGGAAGTATTAGTTTGAACTTATGATGTGTTTCATCTAAAATGAAACAGAGATAACCTTATTTTCTATCTACGTTCACTGAAAAGAACTAACAGCCAGATGCAGGAAATGTAAGATGAACCTGGTATATAGCTTGTCACATCAGAAAATAAGGATGCTATTCAACACCACTAGTGTCATCTTGAAAAGGACTCAGGGGCCTAAATGAATAGACTCCTGTGTCAAATACAGGATGACTTGAGTATCAGGAGGAATAATTGCAGTAAATTGTAAAACATCAAAGATGTTTAAATCCATGAGTTGATAAAATATTTACAAATACATACACATACATATGTGTACATGCATGCATATTATACATCTAATATACATAAAAGACCACATATATTATCTTCTTTGAAGGATGTTAGGGGTCCCATTGTTTTTGAAAACTGTTAAAAAAAACAAGCATTTATGTTGCCTCTTTTACAAACTGTACCTCAGCGTTACCAATTGCTGTTGAGAGGGAAATGTCTCTTTGTAGAAGAATGCCAGCTAATAATTGAAGAAAAAAAAATTGTCTTTTCAATACCTTATGAATTAATGGATCCAAACAATGATTATTAATGACCACTAACATCACAAAAAGAAGACAGCCAGCGATAATTTATTCCTGAGGGTAGTATACAGCACCACCTATGAAGTTGTCTGGGCAAAAAAAACCAGCATGAGTCTCCACAAGCCTCTAATTTTTAATACAAACTTATAGGAAATACAAAGGATTAAAAGTCACCATGAGGATGAGATTAAAAATTCAGACTGAAGCAAACTTTAAAAGACAAACAATCCATTTTTTCAACAAAAGCTTGAAGAAAGAGAATAAAAGCAACATAGAAAAAGAAAGACACAGACAGAGAAGGAACCGATAGATAAAAGAAATTTGAGAGATTTATCATCTGTCCATGTATGGATGTCATTTGGATTCTAAATCAAGAAACAAAGTGAAAACCAGTAAATAATTGGGGAAATGTGAACATGATTGAATATTTGATATAAAGGAATATTTTTTTAGAAAAGAATTCCTTTAACATTTTTCGGGTGTGATAATGAGATTGAATATGCAAAAAAGTCTCCATCTTTTAGAAACATCTCTGAAATATTTACAGATGATGTGGTGTCTGAGATAATTTCAAACTGCAGGGATGGGATAGAGGACAAGAAAGGGTGGGTGTAAAGAAAGCGACACTGGTCTTGAGTTTTGAACTGTTGAAGCTGAGTGATAAGTTCATGGAAAATCACTATACTGTTCTCTCTGCTCTTATTTGTCTTTGAAATGTTTTAAAATAAGAGAGAGAGGGAAGATGGCGGCGTAGGAGGACGCTGGGCTCACCGTGCGTCCTGCTGATCACTTAGATTCCACCTACACCTGCCTAAATAACCCAGAAAACCGCCAGAGGATTAGCAGAATGGAGTCTCCGGAGCCAAGCGCAGACGAGAGGCCCACGGAAGAGGGCAGGAAGGGCGGCGAGGCGGTGCGCGCTCCACGGACTGGCGGGAGGGAGCCGGGGCGGAGGGGCAGCTCGCCGGCCAAGCAGAGCCCCCGAGTCTGGCTGGCAAAAGCGGAGGGGCCGGACGGACTGTGTTCCGACAGCAAGCGCGACTTAGCGTCTGGGAGGTCATAAGTTAACAGCTCTGCTCAGAAAGCAGGAAGGCTGGAGGACAAAGGGAGGGAGAGCTGCTGAGCCCCTGGACGGCAGAGCTCAGCTTGGCGGGGAACAAAGGCGCTCGCCAGCGCCATCTCCCTCGCCCATCCCCCAGCCAAAATCCCAAAGGGAACCAGTTCCCGCCAGGGAACTTGCTCGCTCCGCGCAAACACCCAACTCTGTGCTTCTGCGGAGCCAAACCTCCGGCAGCGGATCTGACTCCTTCCCGCTGCCACAGGGCCCCTCCTGAAGTGGATCACCTAAGGAGAAGCAAGCTAAACCTGCCCCTCCTGCCCCCATGCACCTTGCCTACCCACCCCAGCTAATACGCCAGATCCCCAGCACCACAAGCCTGGCAGTGTGCAAGTAACCCAGACGGGCCACGCCACCCCACAGTGAATCCCGCCCCTAGGAGAGGGGAAGAGAAGGCACACACCAGTCTGACTGTGGCCCCAGTGGTGGGCTGGGGGAAGACATCAGGTCGGACTGCGGCCCCGCCCACCAACTCCAGTTATACACCACAGCACAGGGGAAGTGCCCTGCAGGTCCTCACCACTCCAGGGACTATCCAAAATGACCAAACGGAAGAATTCCCCTCAGAAGAATCTCCAGGAAATAACAACAGCTAATGAACTGATCAAAAAGGATTTAAATAATATAACAGAAAGTGAATTTAGAATAATAGTCATAAAATTAATCGCTGGGCTTGAAAATAGTATAGAGGACAGCAGAGAATCTCTTGCTACAGAGATCAAGGGACTAAGGAACAGTCACGAGGAGCTGAAAAGTGCTTTAAACGAAATGCAAAACAAAATGGAAACGACAACAGCTCGGCTTGAAGAGGCAGAGGAGAGAATAGGTGAACTAGAAGATAAAGTTATGGAAAAAGAGGAAGCTGAGAGAAAGATAAAAAAATCCAGGAGTATGAGGGGAAAATTAGAGAACTAAGTGATACACTAAAAAGAAATAATATATGCATAATTGGTATCCCAGAGGAGGAAGAGAGAGGGAAAGGTGCTGAAGGGGTACTTGAAGAAATTATAGCTGAGAACTTCCCTGAACTGGGGAAGGAAAAAGGCATTGAAATCCAAGAGGCACAGAGAACTCCCTTCAGACGTAACTTGAATCGATCTTCTGCACGACATATCATACTGAAACTGGCAAAATACAAAGATAAAGAGAAAATTCTGAAAGCAGCAAGGGATAAACGTGCCCTCACATATAAAGGGAGACCTATAAGACTCGTGACTGATCTCTCTTTTGAAACTTGGCAGGCCAGAAAGGATTGGCACGAGATCTTCAGTGTGCTAAACAGAAAAAATATGCAGCCGAGAATCCTTTATCCAGCAAGTCTGTCATTTAGAATAGAAGGAGAGATAAAGGTCTTTCCAAACAAACAAAAACTGAAGGAATTTGTCACCACTAAACCAGCCCTACAAGAGATCCTAAGGGGGATCCTGTGAGACAAAGTACCAGAGACATCACTGCAAGCATAAAACATACAGACATCACAATGACTCTAAACCCGTATCTTTCTATAATGACACTGAATGTAAATGGATTAAATGAGCCAACCAAAAGACATAGGGTATCAGAATGGGTAAAAAAAACAAGACCCATCTATTTGCTGTCTACAAGAGACTCATTTTAGATCTGAGGACACCTTTAGATTGAGAGTGAGGGGATGGAGAACTATTTATCATGCTACTGGAAGCCAAAAGAAAGCTGGAGTAGCCATACTTATATCAGACAAACTAGACTTTAAATTAAAGGCTGTAACAAGAGATGAAGAAGGGCATTTTATAATAATTACAGGGTTTATCCATCAGGAAGAGCTAACAATTATAAATGTCTATGCGCCGAATACCGGAGCCCCCAAATATATAAAACAATTACTCATAAACATAAGCAACCTTATTGATAAGAATGTGGTAATTGCAGGGGACTTTAACACCCCACTTACAGAAATGGATAGATCATCTAGACACACGGTCAATAAAGAAATAAGGGCCCTGAATGATACATTGGATCAGATGGACTTGACAGATATATTTAGAACTCTGCATCCCAGAGCAACAGAATATACTTTCTTCTCGAGTGCACATGGAACATTCTCCAAGATAGATCATATACCGGGTCACAAAACAGCCCTTCATAAGTTTACAAGAATTGAAATTATACCATGCATACTTTCAGACCACAATGCTATGAAGCTTGAAATCAACCACAGGAAAAAGTCTGGAAAACCTCCAAAAGCATGGAGGTTAAAGAACACCCTACTAACGAATGAGTGGGTCAACCAGGCAATTAGAGAAGAAATTAAAAAATATATGGAAACAAACAGAAATGAAAATACAACAATCCAAACGCTTTGGGACGCAGCGAAGGCAGTCCTGAGAGGAAAATACATTGCAATCCAGGCCTATCTCAAGAAACAAGAAAAATCCCAAATACAAAATCTAACAGCACACCTAAAGGAAATAGAAGCAGAACAGCAAAGGCAGCCTAAACCCAGCAGAAGAAGAGAAATAATAAAGATCAGAGCAGAAATAAACAATATAGAATCTAAAAAAACTGTAGAGCAGATCAACGAAACCAAGCGTTGGTTTTTTGAAAAAATAAACAAAATTGACAAACCTCTAGCCAAGCTTCTCAAAAAGAAAAGGGAGATGACCCAAATAGATAAAATCATAAATGAAATGGAATTATTACAACCAATCCCTCAGAGATACAAACAATTATCAGGGAATACTATGAAAAATTATATGCCAACAAATTGGACAACCTGGAAGAAATGGACAAATTCCTAAACACCCACACTCTTCCAAAACTCAATCAGGAGGAAATAGAAAGCTTGAACAGACCCATAACCAGCGAAGAAATTGAATCGGTTATCAAAAATCTCCCAACAAATAAGAGTCCAGGACCAGATGGCTTCCCAGGGGAGTTCTACCAGACGTTTAAAGCAGAGATAATACCTATCCTTCTCAAGCTATTCCAAGAAATAGAAAGGGAAGGAAAACTTCCAGACTCATTCTATGAAGCCAGTATTACTTTGATTCCTAAACCAGACAGAGACCCAGTAAAAAAAGAGAACTACAGGCCAATATCCCTGATGAATATGGATGCAAAAATTCTCAATAAGATATTAGCAAATCGAATTCAACAGCATATAAAAAGAATTATTCACCATGATCAAGTGGGATTCATTCCTGGGATGCAGGGCTGGTTCAACATTCTCAAATCAACCAACGTGACACACCACATTAACAAAAAAAAAAAAGAGAAGAACCATATGATCCTGTCAATCGATGCAGAAAAGGCCTTTGACAAAATCCAGCACCCTTTCTTAATAAAAACCCTTGAGAAAGTCGGGATAGAAGGAACATACTTAAAGATCATAAAAGCCATTTATGAAAAGCCCACAGCTAACATCATCCTCAACGGGGAAAAACTGAGAGCTTTTTCCCTGAGATCAGGAACACGACAGAGATGCCCACTCTCTCCGCTGTTGTTTAACATAGTGCTGGAAGTTCTAGCATCAGCAATCAGACAACAAAAGGAAATCAAAGGCATCAAAATTGGCAAAGATGAAGTCAAGCTTTCACTTTTTGCAGATGACATGATATTATACATGGAAAATCCGATAGACTCCACCAAAAGTCTGCTAGAACTGATACATGAATTCAGCAAAGTTGCAGGATACAAAATCAATGTACAGAAATCTGTTGCATTCTTATACACTAACAATGAAGCAACAGAAAGACAAATAAAGAAACTGATCCCATTCACAATGCACCAAGAAGCATAAAATACCTAGGAATAAATCTAACCAAAGATGTAAAAGATCTGTATGCTGAAAACTATAGAAAGCTTATGAAGGTAATTGAAGAAGATTTAAAGAAATGGAAAGACATTCCCTGCTCATGGATTGGAAGAATAAATATTGTCAAAATGTCAATACTACCCAAAGCTATCTACACATTCAATGCAATCCCAATCAAAATGACACCAGCATTCTTCTCGAAGCTAGAACAAGCAATCCTAAAATTCATATGGAACCACAAAAGGCCCCGAATAGTCAAAGTAATTTTGAAGAAGAGGACCAAAGCAGGAGGCATCACCATCCCAGACTTTAGCCTCTACTACAAAGCTGTCATCATCAAGACAGCATGGTATTGGCACAAAAACAGACACATAGACCAATGGAATAGAATAGAAACCCCAGAACTAGACCCACAAACGTATGGCCAACTCATCTTTGACAAAGCAGGGAAGAACATCCAATGGAAAAAAGACAGTCTCTTTAACAAATGGTGCTGGGAGAACTGGACAGCAACATGCAGAAGGTTGAAACTAGACCACTTTCTGACACCATTCACAAAAATAAACTCAAAATGGATAAAGGACCTGAATGTGAGACAGGAAACCATCAAAACCTTAGAGGAGAAAGCAGGAAAAGACCTCTCTGACCTCAGCCGTAGCAATCTCTTACTCAGCACATCCCCAAAGGCAAGGGAATTAAAAGCAAAAGTGAATTACTGGGACCTTATGAAGATAAAAAGCTTCTGCACAGCAAAGGAAACAACCAACAAAACTAAAAGGCAACCAACGGAATGGGAAAAGATATTTGCAAATGACATATTAGACAAAGGGCTAGTATCCAAAATCTATAAAGAACTCACCAAACTCCACACCCGAAAAACAAATAACCCAGTGAAGAAATGGGCAGAAAACATGAATAGACACTTCTCTAAAGAAGACATCCGGATGGCCAACAGGCACATGAAAAGATGTTCAACGTCCCTCCTTATCAGGGAAATACAAATCAAAACCACACTCAGATACCACCTCACGCCAGTCCGAGTGGCCAAAATGAACAAATCAGGAGACTATAGATGCTGGAGAGGATGTGGAGAAACGGGAACCCTCTTGCACTGTTGGTGGGAATGCAAATTGGTGCAGCCACTCTGGAAAACAGTGTGGAGGTTCCTCAGAAAATTAAAAATAGACCTACCCTATGACCCAGCAATAGCACTGCTAGGAATTTATCCAAGGGATACAGGAGTACTGATGCATAGGGGCACTTGTACCCCAATGTTTATAGCAGCACTCTCAACAGTAGCCAAATTATGGAAAGAGCCTAAATGTCCATCAACTGATGAACGGATAAAGAAATTGTGGTTTATATACACAATGGAATACTACGTGGCAATGAGAAAGAATGAAATATGGCCTTTTGTAGCAACGTGGATGGAACTGGAGAGTGTGATGCTAAGTGAAATAAGCCATACAGAGAAAGACAGATACCATATGGTTTCACTCTTATGTGGATCCTGAGAAACATAACAGAAACCCATGGGGGAGGGGAAGGAAAAAAAAAAAAAAAAGAGGTTAGAGTGGGAGAGAGCCAAAGCATAAGAGACTGTTAAAAACTGAGAACAAACTGAGGGTTGATGGGGGGTGGGAGGGAGGGGAGGGTGGGTGATGGGTATTGAGGAGGGCACCTTTTGGGATGAGCACTGGGTGTTGTATGGAAACAAATTTGACAATAAATTTCATATATTAAAAAAAAAGAAATGTTTTAAAATAAAACATTAAAACATAAAGGGGGAGGTGAACAAAGTCTTCTAAGACCTAGAACTATAGCTTTATCAAAGTCTAAATAAATTAGATGTTGTCTGTTGAACTAATACTTTAAAAATATTTGTACTCTGATGAGCACGGAGTGATATATGGAAGTGTTGAATCACTATGTTGTACACCTGAAACTAATATAACTCTGCATATTAACTCTACTGGAATAAAAATTGATAAAAACAAATGATCAACCGAAGGAAAAAAT
Organism: Panthera leo; assembly: GCF_018350215.1. Lineage (NCBI taxonomy): Eukaryota > Metazoa > Chordata > Mammalia > Carnivora > Felidae > Panthera > Panthera leo. The sequence continues at coordinate 49,498,883 of NC_056685.1, forward strand.
GTTCTGTACTCTATAGAAGAAAATTATAGACAAGCTGAGGTACATTAATTGGTGCTTATGATTAGCATTTTTATCCACAGTAAAATTTTATATTATTTTCCAACTTTGGATTTCTCCTTTAAAATCTCTGTTAAGATATTGCCATGCGGGGCCAATATCTTAATATAACAGACTCGATGTGCATCTGTACATATATAATGGAGATAATATTTTCTCAAACAATTTAATCTCTTTTAAACCACACATTTTTTGCCATTAGTACATGCCCTGAGACTTTATCACCCCAGGCAAGAAGAGAGTAGGTACCTTCTAGAATTGAGAGGCCCATTGGTAGGAAAGAGGGAAGATATGACACAGGAGAATTCTTCATTGAAGAGGGACAGGAAACCACCAAAAAGAGAGAATGGGTCTAGGAATGAACTGCTACTGAGATCCTATGAGGGGACCTACACCTCCTTGGCCTTTGTGAGAAGATAGAGGCCCCAGTAAGAACTGTGTCCCATCTAATTGGTTTAATAGTGCCCCCTCCCAAAGATGTGTACAAGTCCTAACCCACTAGAACCTATAAATGTGAAGGATCTTTGCAGATGTAATTAAATTAAAGATCTTGACTGGAGATTTTTCTGGATTAGGATGGGCCCTAAATCCAATACCAAATCCTTAGAAGAAAAGGGAAGGGGAAACAGAGGCTGAGGTACAGAGGAAAGAAAGTGATGGGAAGATAGAGGCAGACTGGCGTTATACAACCCCTGCCAAGGAACGCCAAGGGTTGGTGGCAGCCATGGGAAGTGAGGAGAGAGCCATAGAACAGATTCTCTCTCAGAGCTTCCAGAGAAAACCAGCCCTGCTGACAACTTGATTTCAGACTTCTGGCCTCCACAACTGGAAAAGAATCAATTTCTGTTGTTTCAAGCCACTGAATTTGTGATAATTTGCCACAGGAACCCCAAGAAACTCATATGCCCAGCTTCTGATAGTGGGCTCTGGGAAAAGTGCATCTCACAGGGGCTCCAGGGCAATATGAGAATAGCAATGTCAGTGTCACGTAGTTTGGAAGGGAAAGGCCCAGAAATAAGACCCCCAAGTCTCTCCTGGCTCACTTTCAGAGACTGTTTTCTGAGTTTCTGACCTGTTCCAGGTGAGATAGCTGAGAACAGGAGGCCTTATCACAGAGGTCCCACGGTGAGGCCAGACTCTAGTGAGGGTCACAGCAGAGATGACAGGGGCAGGTGGATGGTAGACGTAGACACTGGGACAGAGGTTGGGTGGGAATGGAGGATATTACCAGACACACTAAATGTGCTGAGAGAACTGCCCAGGGATTCCATGAGTGTGGACCTGTTAGAGTGCATTTAGACAGAACACTCTGAGGTGGGAGAGTAGAAGAACCTATAAATGTGAAGACTGAAGCAAAACTTTAAAAGCTCAGAGAAGCAGAAGGCAGGAGAGAAATACAAGAGACTGGACATCACTTCCCCCGTATGAACTTCTTCATGTGCCCAAATTTCACTTGGAGGAAGAGGAGAACCTTGCAAAGAGAAATTGCTCGAATAACTAGTTTGAACTGCAGTAGGAGTTTGCCTGCAATGGATGATTGTACTCGAGAAGAGGGTTGGTGAGCATGCATGGGAACATTTAAGACTTTTCTTGTCATTAGATGATGGGGATGTAGGCGGGTGGAACTGAGGACTTTGAAATTACATCAAGTAGATACTTTTTGAAAAGCTGTACTAGGGTGCACGTAGTATGTGTAAAAATTGACCTTGCTACACATAGAAGAGGCAAAAAAAGATCAGTGCTTACAGACTTTGAATAGTTTTGTCATAATACAATCCACTGTGATTTTTATCATCTAAGTTAGATCTAATTTAATTTATTTGCACATCTGTCTGCCTGTGAAAGAGTCAGCTTTTGACAATGAATTTCTGATGCAACTGTATCTATTTCAGCTTCAGTCCTACCATCAAAGGCCAGGAGAAGCCTGCCTCTTCTGAGGGCTTTGTTTTATCAGTCTGGGTGGCTGGCTTTGATTTGGCTTTGTCATCTTGCCATGAAGCTCACAAGTGACTCTCATTAAGAGTTCTGCTGATGCTAATTTATAGATCAGCAAGTTTGGAGGACTGTTTTTAATGTATTCACTTTATTTTGAAGCTTTGCATCTTTTCAACCTCTCAAGGGTCAGGTCTGTTTTGCAGACAACTAGAACAAGAGTATGGAAGTAATCATCTGTAAAATGAGGGTCTCCCATCCAGATTCTCTCCTCAGCACACTGGCCTGAAGAATCTATCTGTCTTCACTCTTTGCTTTGTTTGGCTATCCAGTGACTCTTTAGGTGTGGTCTATCAAGTGGTGAAGGTTTCAGGCGCTGCAAATCTTTCTGACCTCTGCTTGCCTTCAAATGCAATGACTGATTTGTTAGGGTAGGAGGTGAAGTTCAATAAATTAATGTAAATCTCCCAAGCAGCTAGTGGTTTGGAAATTCTTGGGCTCCTCGGGTGCATTTCCGGGATCTCCCATTGCCACTAGATGTCCCTGTGTGGCTTTTCTTTTGGACATCGGTGCTGTGTGCCTGCAAGTTATTTCTGCCCTGCTGCATGGCAGGAGAGCGTTCTACAGTCTCCGAAGAGCCAGTTTACAGTTGAGTGTTATCCAGGCTGGCACCCGACACACCTTACTCTCATACCCTGATTTCAAACATAAGGGCATGGCAAAGGGGAAAATCACTCCGAGATTGTGAAGAAATCAGGACCCTCTCTACAGAGGTCCCTGGGTCCTTTCCAACTCTCAGTCATTAAACTTCCCTGCCTATCAGCCCACTCTCAGTACCCTGAACCAAAGCTTTTCAAACTATCATGAAGAACTAGCTCTTAAAAATATGTTTTTATGCTTCTGATCTCTCTCTCATAGACCAATACATAGTCTCACTGGTGCCCAGCCAGCTTGCCCCTCACATCACATGTAACTCAACAGGCGAGTTTGGTAACATCCAAACTGGGTATTCCTGTTTAAGGAAATGAGTTCACTGATTATGTGCTTGGATGTGCCATTGTACTGCAGCGTAAGCTGACTGTAAGTGTTTTCTCGCGCGAACTCTCAGTTTCTGTATTTCTGCTGTCATTGACTGACAACAGTTTGCAGAGCAGCATTGGTCTGAGGACCACATTTGGAGTGGCACTGGTCTAGTGTTACCCTAAGGCTTAGTTCTACATCCTTGAATTAAAACCAATGGGCCATGAGGAAATGGGGAACTAAAGGCAGCTTTGGAAAACTTGAATGGAGACTCATGCCATGTGTGGAGGGTGTGGTCTCTGTCTTTTCAGGGCACCTGCTCTAGGTCAGATATGGATCTTCCACTGAGCTCCTGCACTGCATCTCAAATTATGGATACTTTTTTAAAGTTTTTTTTTTTTATTTATTTATTATGAGAGAGAGAGAGAGAGAGAGAGAGAGAGAGAGATCAGGGGAAGGGCAGAGAGAGAGGGAGAGAGAAAGTCCCAAGCAGGCTCCACACTGGCAGGGCTTGGACTCATGAACTGACAGATCATGACCTGAGTTGAAACCAAGAGTCATATGCTGAACCAATTGAGAGACCCAGACGCCCCTCAAATTATGGCTCCTTTAAACAGAAACAATGGGTGACCCTTGGAAGCAACAACAGTGGAGAGGGAATGAGAGTTCTTACAGCTTCTGAACCTTCTTGCAGAAATTAAGTGAGCCTTGTAAGGGCTCACTTGCACTTTAGAAAAGAAATAAAGGTGGGGTAGGGATCGTAAATACCATGTACTTGGATTCATTTTAATAATTACCCATAGTGAAGCCTAGGTGATAGATAGTGTGATGGCTTACCCAGCAACTGGCTCCAATTACAGAAATAGGGGAAGAGAGTTTTAGCTTCACAAACGGGAAAGAAATAGTTTGTTTACTCAATGCACCAACAGTTTGTGTCCCAACAATCATTTATTAAGCCAGCTATGCGTAATGCAAAAGCACAATTTGCCTTAAAGACAAAGTCGAGGATGGTGGTTAAGTTTCCTGTTAGTTCACAGAATATCATTTAAACCAGGCAGTAATTGAATTAAAATAATAAAGCAATGTTTTTTTTCTTTTATAATTCCATAGGTTAGATCAAGTCCACCGGCAGAGAACATTGATTTCTCTATTACACCCCATTTTGATCGAAGGTTTCCCTGCCCTTTCTCAGGAGAGCCGCTGGAGGCACGGGGTTTCTCTGAATTTCCTCGCTCTGATCAGGACAGCAATATGACCCGAGACCCTCATGGCAGTGGCCAGACGAGAGGTAGGATTCCAGACAAAGGGAATTGTGGAAGAAGGGTTTCATAAGCTGTTTCTTTGAAGTTTGAAGTATAAAGCCATGTTCAATGAGGAGGGTTGGGGTTTGTGCAGTACAATCTTCTAGTGGTGGCCTGGAGCTAGGCATGGGATGTCTCACAGACGATGCAGAGTGGTGAGTACCAGAAACTCTGAATCAGGTACTACCGAGAGGAAGTGCGTAGAAGAGTGAGAGGAAGCTGCACAAGTGGAAAAAGAAGAGGAAAGAAATGCGCAGGTGAGAAAAGAAATTGAGGGGCAATATACACAGGTCCATCAACCAGGGACTGAAATTCCACGGGGTAAGGCTCACGTTTATATGTTTGCCTTTATGTGGCAAGGGCTCCAAAAGAGGGGCCCTAAATATGTCCTTCCAGAATGATGCCTCTTGTGAGGGCCGACCTCTGCAGCATCTTCCTTGGAAAATATAACACAGGCAGGGACACAAACAGGTTTCGTTGAGCCTGAAGCATATGTACTTTGCGGGTACCTCAGAGAAAAAACAAATTTAAAAATATATAAAATTAGGTATAAAAGTAAGTATTTATTGAGATGAGAAAATAAAAACAAAACAAAATATCCATCTTAAAGAGCTAACGAGTACCACAAAATACAGAAAACATAACCATTTTTAATCGCCAGCCATCTTCGTGTCATTTTTTTCTACATATTTTCATTGCATCTTCTTTGAGTGCCTCTTCCTTTCATGTGATCGGGTTGAGGATCAGTTACCCCAAAATATGGCACCTTGGCATATGGAGTATTTTTTTTAAATTTTTTAATGTTTGTTTATTTTTGAGAGAGAGAGAGAGAGAGGCAGAAAGAGATGGAGACACAGAATCTGAAGCAAGCTCCAGGCTCTGAGCTGTCAGCACAGATCCGGATGCAGGGCTAGAACTCATGAACTGCGAGATCCAGACCTAAGCTGAAGTCAGATGCCTAACCGACTGAGCCAACCCAGGCACCCCAGCATATGGAGTATTTTAAGATGAAAAACTTTGAAAAAATAGCAGAAGCAAGAATGTCAATCTGACCTTCCCAGCCCTTCTCTCCTGAAACAGGTCATACAACCCTCGTGAAAGAGGTGCCCTCCCAACACCTGGAGGAAAGACGTGTCCTTATCTCTGAAGACAAAAGGATGCCAAGGAGAACTTCACAAACCACTTTGTTAAGTTTTGCCAGCACACTGCACTTATCCCATACTCCTTAACTTATCATATTTCTATACAACTGCTCACCCCTTATCAAACCTAGCATAAAATATTCTGATCTAACCATCTCTTGAGGTTTCCATTCCCTAACGAAGGCCCCTGTGTCAGGCAAAACTCATATTAAATACATTTGTGTGCTCTTCTGCTGTTTATCTGTCATTGTCAGTTTAATTTTCAAACCCCGTCGGGGCCCGCAAGAGGGTGGAAGAATACTTTTTCCTCCCCTACACACGTTTAGTCAAAAAATTTAAACACGTACTGATACTATGAGAGAAATTTTAGTTTTATAATGTGTTATCAGTTAATATCATGCAAACTTTTGGGATTGTTGACAAATTTAGGAACATTTCCATCAGATTTCTTCATACATGAATGGTTGGAAAGATTTCTACAGACCAGGCTCTGGTTGCATGTGTTTCAACCTGATTTCTCTCCCTGTATTTATGTGATTTGGGTGGTTAACACAATAATATATGTTCGAATCATAATATAAACTCTTGGCGGTCACTTGTGTTCTTACCAGGTGAGTCAGCACAGTGGCCAAGATGAATATTCCTACAAGCCATTACTACACATGGATGCTTAGCAATAACTTAACCTTGCCCAGAAATGACTACAAGCAATTATCTGTCTCTTCCCCATCTCTATCTTTATCTTTATTTAGCTGTATCTATTATATAATTATTTGTATCTATTATGTAATTATATCTAGTCAGATGGATGGATGGAGAGATAGATAAATAGAGAGAAATTGATATTTATCCATATCCAACTAAAATCTTTTTTTTAAATGTTAATTTATTTTTGAGAGGAAGCACAAGTGGGAAAGGGACAGACAGAGAGAGACAGAGAGAGATAGAGAAGATCTGAAGTGGGCTCCGCGCTGACAGCAGAGAGCCTGATGTGGGGCTTGAATTCACCCACATGAGAGATCATGACCTGAACAGAAATGGGTCTTCGTTGTAACCAACTGGGCCACCCAAGCATCTCCAACCTAAAATCTTTTTTTTGTTTTTAATTTTTTTTAATGTTTATTTATTTTGACAGAGACAGAGAGAGAGCATGAGAGGCAGAGGGGCAGAGAGAGAAGGAGACACAGAATCCAAAGCAGGCTCCAGGCTCTGAGCTGTCAGCACAGAGCCCGACATGGGGCTCGAACTCACGGAGTGCAAGATCATGACCTGAGCAGAAGTCAGCGGCTTAACTGACTCAGCCACCCAGGCACCCCTCCCACCTAAAATCTTTTTAGTGTATTCCCAGTTCAACTTCCCCTTAACCAAGTATCAAAAATGCTCTGAGCTGTTGTAATGTCACTCAACATGAGCTGAAGTTTTCTGAAGGGTGTGTCAGGGTGAAAATAGACAGTGAGTGGTCTCAACTCATTCCTGTTTACACACATTAGTTTTGCAAATTTTATAAAGACATATAATCATGTGAACACACTGCTGGGGCTCTTTCCAGACCTTTTGAAGACACCTGTGCAAATGAAGGGGTCTTCATGCTTAAAGTTCAATAGCTTCAGAGTAAGTTGGTGAGAAGAGACAGGAGCAGGAGAGTGTGTCCCCAAAAATGTGGGAAATAAAGAGGAATGTCCCCTGTCATGTGCACTGTCAACACTAGATTCTTGGAGTTTCCTTCCTGTTTTCTTTTCCTGTCAGGGCAAGAAAAACCTGCAGTGAGAGGCTGTCCACACAAGAGCAGTGACTCTCAGATATTACCACAGCAGCAAAGGTGAAAACCAACAGATTTGGAGTACACTTTCATCAAACCCGAGGCCTGGAGGAACAGCAGGTAACAGTTGATGCTCGTAATGAAAAAGCTTGTAAACCTTTGGCAATCACCTGGATTTGAGAGACATGGTTTGAGGAAAGAAAGGAGGCTGATATTTCAGAGAATATGCTAATTGGGGCTCAGCCTGTTATACTTCCATTACCCACATCCTTATGTTTTTCTTCCCTTGGTCAGTGGCCCCAAAATATCTGCTACACTTAAACATTTGTAATGCATTTAAGCCACTAGGATATTGTTATCAGTTGACACGCAACTCAAACCCAATCCAACCTGACGGTATAGTTCTTTTATTGTCGGTTTTGTTTGACAATCTACTACATTAATAGACCGCATTTATCCAGCTTATAAACATTTAGGTTGCTTCCTAACTTGTGCTGTGAACATCCAGATACATGTGTCCCTGGGCTAACATACAAGATATTCTCTGGGAGACATACCTAGAAGACAAATTATTGGGCTGTAGAACATGTACATCTCCAATTTTACTTGGTAATTACAAACTGTTTTTCCAACCTCGTAGCCTCATGAAACACTTCCACCAACAGTATATGAGACCTCCTTTTGCCCTACATCTTTATCAACACTTGGTAATGTCATACTTTTTAATATTTCTCAAATTTATGAATGGTTAATGGTATCTCTCTGTGGCTTTAGTTTGCCTTTTTGTCTATTGTGGCAAGCAACTTTTCATACATCTTTGACTCTTGGAGTTTTGTCTTTTTGCAAGTGCTTATTCAGCTCTTTTGACGATTTTTCTACTGACTTACCTGCCCTTTCTTTATTGATTCATAAAACTTCTTTATATTTTCTGAAAACTAGCTCATACCAGTTTTATATGCAGTAAATATTTTCTGATAAGCTTATCTTTTTCTTCTCTTTGAGGTGTCTTTTGATAAACACAAATCTTTAACGTTAGTGTAATTGAATTAAAATATCTTTTCTTTTTCTGTTTTGGTGTTTTCTGGCTAAAATGAATGACAATACTCTGAGTTTATAAAAATATTTCCCTGTATTTCTAAAATATTTGTAGTTTTATCTTTTTATAGGCCATAATTCACAGGGGGAAGTGACATTTGAAAATATAGTATGAGACAATCTTGAAAAAGAAGAACAAACTGGAGGTATCACAATCCCAGATATCAAGATATACTACAAAGCTGTAGTAACCAAAACAGTATGGTATGGGCACAAAAATAGACACATAGATCAGTGGAACAGATTAGAGATTCCAGAAGTAAATCCATGATTAATAGTCAATTAATCTTCAATAAAGGAGGCAAGAATATGCAATGGGAAAAAAATCTCTTCAGCAAGCAGTGTTAGGAAACCTGGACAGCTACATGCAAAGAAATGAAACTGGACCACTTTCTTACATCATACACAAAAATAAACTCAAAATGGATTCAAGACCTAGATGTGATACTTGAAGCCATAAAAATTCTAGAAGACAACACAGGCAGTAATTTCTCTGACATCAGCCATATCAACATTTTTTTCTAGATATGTCTCCTGAGGCAAAGGAAACAAAAGCAAAACAAACAAACAAAACTACTGAGACTACATCAAATTAAAAAGGTTCTGCACAGCAAAGGAAACAATCAGCAACATTAAAAGACAACTTACTGAATGGGAGAAGATCTTTACAAATGATTTAACTGATAAAAGGCTAATATCAATATATATATACATATATATATATATATATATGTATATATATATATATATAACTAATAAAACTCAACAATCAAAAAATGAATAACCCAATTAAAAATGGGCAGAAAACATGAATAGACATACCTCCAAAAAAGGCATCCAGATGGCCAACAGACACATGAACAGATGCTCAACATTGCTCATCATCAGGAAAATGCAAATTAAAACCACAAGGAGATATCTCTTCACATCTGTCAGAGTGGCTAAAATCAAAAACACAAGGAACAAGTTTTGGTGAGAATGTGGAGAAAGCAGAAACCTTGTGCACTGTTAGTGGGAATGCAAACTGGTGGAGCCATTGTGGAAAACAGTATGGAGGTTCCTCAAAAAGTTAAAAATAAAAATATCCTACTACCCAGTAATCACACTACTGGGTATTTACCCCACAAATACAAAAATGCAACTAATTCAAAGGGATATATTCACCCCTATGTTTATAATAGCATTTTTTACAATAGCCAAATTATGGACACAGCCCAAGTGTCCACCGATAGATGAAGGGATAAACAAGAGGTGATTTATATTTATATATAAATATATATTAAATGGAATAGGACTCAACCATAAAAATGAAATCTTGCCATTCACAGCAACATAGATGGATCTAGTGGGTAAAATGCTTAGTGAAATAGTCAGAGGAAGACAAATACATATGATCTCACTCATATGTGGAATTTAAGAAACAAAACAAATGAACAAAAGAAAAATAGACAAAAAAAATTGACTCTTAACTATAGAGAACAAAGAGATGGTAACCACAGGGGACGTAGGTGGAGGGATGGGTGAAATAGGTGAAGGGGATTAAGAGTACACTTATGATGAGCACTGAGTAATGTATAGAATTATTGACTCACTATATTGTGCACTTGAAACTAACATGGCACTATATATTTACTATACTGGAATTAAAATTTTTAAAAATATTAAACATAGTAATTAAGCAGAAGATAAAACTGAAAAGAGAATCAGATTGATAAAACACATAAAGTCATCTATAGAATAAATTTAATAAACATACACCTAAAAAGGGGCTACATCTAAGACCGAAACTATAAAACTAAGGAGAAAACATAGAGGTAAATCTTTTTGACCTTGGTTTTGGCAATAGATTCTTAGGTATGACACCAAAAGTGCAAGCAACAAAAGAAAAAATAAAGTGATCTTCCTCAAAATTAAAAACATTTGTGCATCAAGGAATATTGATGAAGTGAAAAGACAACCCACAGATTGGGAGAAAATATTTGTGAATTATATAACTGACAAGGGTCTAGTATCCAGAATACATAAAAACAATCCAATTTAAAAATGGGTGAAGAACCTAAACAGACATTTCCTCAAAGATGTATACAAAATGGCCAAGCATGTGAAAAGGTACTCAACATCATTAGCCATTAGGGAAGTGCAAATCAAAACCACAGTGAGATATCATTTCACATCCACCAGGAAGACCATAATTAAAACAATAATAATAAGTTGTGGAAACATTGGAACCCTCAACCAGAAGGAGAAAACACGCTAAAAGTCTGTAAAGGGATGAGAGGATAGGCAAAATATGATACATACATACAAAGGAATTGTTCAGCCATAAAGAGGAATGCGGTGCTGACATATGCTACAACATGGATGAACCTTGAAAACATGCTAAGTGAAACTAGCCAGACGCAAAAAGCCACATATTGCATACTTCCATGTATATGAAATAAGCAGAATAAGTAAATCCATAGAGTCAGAAAGCAGAGAGGTGGTTTCCATGGGATGGGCTGGGGGGCGGAAATAGAGGGCGATTGCTTATTGAGTATGAGATTGTCTTTGGGGGTGATGAAAATGTTTTAGAACTTACTAAAGGTGGTGATTGTACAACATTGTAAAAAAAAAAAAGAAAATATCGTACAAGGTAGGAAATCCCACTTTCTCATTACCATTCATTGAAATTCCATCATTTCCCATTTAAATGAAATAAACCTGCTCTTCTCTCTCCCTAGTCCCTTCTCTCCTCTTATTCCTGTGCTTTTATGTTTATAACTGAGGGCCTAGTTGATATTACTGCTACTGTTCTCTTTTCAAACCTATAATAGTCGGGTCAAGGAGAGAATTTCAAAGCATGTACAATTAAATCTGAAGGCCTATAGTATGCATTGTGAAAGAACCTGGGTCATATATGGTTTTATAAATTTAAAACTTACAATTAAAAATTAACATTAAAAATTAAAAGATAAAATGATATATTTTTAAATTTTGGACATTTGAAGTAAAATACATTAGAAAATTAAGGCAGGTTCATAATATTTGTATTACCATTTAACCCAATTAAAAAATATTTTGACTAGAAAAACATTGAGAATGCAATTCACATTTTCCTCCCTGGTTCATAATCTCCCTCTTATCACAAGTATATCACATGTCTTTCTATGAGTGTCTTTCCACTTTCTGAATACCCTTCACTACCTCACCCTCTAGAGGTCTCTTTGAAAAAGACTTGCCATTTTTTTTTCCTGCAGTTGATGCTTTGACATATACAAAAGTTTACTATATATACAGTATAGTATATATAGTTAACTATACTATAATGCTATAGACTATAGTATATACAATACTATAATATATACTATAATACTATGTACTATAGTATACAATACTACAATTGTAGTATACAATACTACAATATATACTATATACTATACTATACATATATATACTATATATATACAATTATATATGTTATACTATATATATATATGTATATATATATACATAAATAATTTTTTTTGATATTTTTATATCAACATATGTGAAGTTTCCATATATGTGTGTGTGTTTCCCTGACCTCTCTATATTCATTCCATTAGTCTTTGTGTCTACTCCAACATCAACAACACAGTATTTTAATTAAAATAGCTGTGTAATGTCCCTCCCCCTCATCCTGCCCACAGCACTACATTAAAATTTGGGATAGGGTTACATTAAATCTATAGGTCACTAGAAGACCTGTTGGAAGACTGACATTTGTACATAATTGAATCTTCTAATTCACGGTCACAAATATCTCTCCATATACTTATACGCACTATGACATCTCTCACAAACAGTTCAATTTCTCTATAGAATTTTGTGCATCCTTGGTTAGATTTATAAGTAGTTCTTATTATTTCTGATGTTATTTAAATAGGAACTTTTTCTAATTTTTTTCCTGTTTGTTGCAGTGGTATAGAAATGTAATGGAGTTTTATATATCATTCTATATCCAGTAAACTTACTCAAATCTCTTAAGATGATAGATTCTTTTGGATTCTCCATTTATTGGTGACTTCTAAGCTTTTCTTGATTAGTCTAACAGATATTTGTATGTGTTTTTTGTTGTTGTTTATTTGTCTTTTAAGGAACCAACTTTCTCTGTTGTTGATCTCTTCTATTCTATGTGTGTTTTCTATTTTATTGATTTCTGCTGTTTGCTAATCTATTTCCTTTCTTCTACTTTCTTTGGATTTATTATGGATTTTATTTTTGCCTTTTTATACATTTAAAAATTATTCTACTTTTTAGATGGATGCTAGACTCAATAATTTTTATTCTTTCCGTTTTTTAATATAAATATTTAAGACTGTAAGTTTCCTAAAAGTACAGATTTAGCTGCATCCCACAAATTTGGCATGTAGGATTTTTATCATTCAGTCAAAATGTTCTCAATTTTTTTTCCAACTCTTCTTTGACCCATAGATTATATTTAATACTAAATGTGTGAGTTTATTCCCTCTTTTTTGCTTGTTTGCTTCATTGTTACTTCTAGTTTCTGACTTAAATTCATGAGGCAAGAAGATATGCCATGTATGATTTCAGTCCTTTGAAATTTGTTTAAACGTTTTTTATGGCCCATCATATAGTCAATTTTGCAAATATTCCGTGTATTTGAAAAAAACTTATTTTGCAATTGATGGATATAATGTTCTCTATGTGTCAAAGTTTAATTATGCTGTAAAATTTTTGTCTGATTTTTTAATGTCAATTATGAGCAAACTTGAAATCTTCCACTATGATCGCAGAGCTATTCATTTCTCCTTCTAGTTCAGTGTTGTGTCAGGTAGTTTGAGGTCATGATTTAAGCAGATACAAAATTATATATGCAAATATATGCATATATATTTGAGTTGTAACTTTTGTCCCTCTTTCTCCCAAGAAATTCTCTCAGCCTTAAAATCTGTTTTGCATGATAATTAATATAGCTACACTAGCATCCTTTTAGTTAATGTTTGCACAGTGTTTTTCCTATCTTTTTACTTTCAACTTGTCTGAATTATTACAATAATTAACAGCATATATTAGATTATTTTTTAAAATTCAATCTGACAATCCTCATCTTTTTACAGGAGCATTTGGTTTCTTTTTAGTCTATTCACTGCTGATATATTTGTGTTTATACTTAATCTTCTATTTTTCTTTTTTATAATTAATCATTTATTCTTTTCCCAGAACTAGTTTAGAAGCTATATATTCTGTTTATATATTTTTTAATGTTTTTTTTTTTTTTTTTGAGAGAGAGAGAGGCAGAGAGAGGGAGACATAGAATGTGAAGCAGGCTCCAGGCTCTGAGCTGTCAGCACAGAGCCCGACGCAGGGCTAAAACACACTTACCCCAAGATTATGACCTAAGCCCAAGTCAGACGCTTAACTGACTGAGCCACCCAGGCACCCCATTCTGTTTATATTTTTAAATGTTATTCTTAAATTACTACAGGCATCCTTAACTGATCAAGTCCAAATTTAGCCAATACTTTTAACCTTCTCTGAGATGTTTTAGAGATCATTAAAATTTTGCTTGATTTATTTCTTTCCATACATTTATGCTATTGTCCTTGTTTATTTTAATTTTTAAACTGTAGAGATATTACTACTATTGTATTCAGTCAGTGATCTAGCTTTACATCTTCATATGCCACTTTATTTGCTCCTTATGTCTGGGTATATAGAACTGTCAACTAGGATTACTTTCCTTTGGTTTGAGGTACATCTTATAGACTTGTTTTTAGCATGGATATGTTGGTGGCAGTTTTAATTTTTGAAAAATGTCTTTATTCCACCTTTATTCTTGAAAGACATTTTGATGAGTATAGAACTATAGTGTGATAAATGCTTTTCAATAAGCACATTCCAACTATCATTCTATTTCTTTTTCACTTCCTTTAGCACTGTTGAGATGAAAGCTACCAGTCTAAATGCTCTTCCTTTAAAGTTAATCTTTGCCTCTGACTACTTTTACAATCTTTTCTTTTATTTCGGCATTTGGCAATTTTACTATGAGTATTTTCCTCTACTTTGAATTTATTGAGATTCTTGTATTTGTGTTTTGGTATATTTCATTTGTTTTAGAAAATTCTTAGCTAATAAATTATCTTTTTTTTGTTCTCCTTTCCCTACTTCTGAAATTCTGATTTAATATGTCAGATCATCTCACTCTCTCTTTCACATTTTTCATATTTTCTAATTCTTTGTAAATTTGTGCTACATTCTGGATAATTGCTTTTGATCTCTGTCTAATTCACAAATTCTCTTTTTAGCTGAGTCTAATCTACTCAAAACCCCATATAATCCACTCTAAATTCTATATGTATTCACTTTAAAATTTTGAGTGTAGTATTTCTCATTTTCGGAAGTTCTTTTTTGTGTGCAAATTTACTTGGTCATTCTTTAAAGTTTTATATTCTCTGAACACAATGTTAAATTTATCTCTTATTTTTAAACCAACTAGACATTAGTATTTTATATTCTTTGTTTGTAATGTAAACACTTAAAGTCTTTGTGGATATGATTTCTCTTTCTGAGTTCATGTTTATGATGTCTAGTTTTCATGAATAGTTTACAAAGAAAATGTGAACTGCTTTTTTAAAAGAAATGTATTGGGGTTTCTGGGTGGCTCAGTTGGTTAAGCATCTGACTTCAGCTCAGGTCATGATCTCTAGGTTTGTAAGTTCAAGCCCTGCTTCAGTCTCTGTGCTGACAGCTCAGAGCCTAGAGCCTGCTTCAGATTCTGTGTCTCCCCCTCTCTCTGCCCCTCCCATGCTCATGCTCTATCTCTTCCTATCTCTCAATAATAAATAAGTGTTAAAAAAAAATAAAAGACATTTATTTGTAGAATTATTTGAGGCCTGGAGTTAAGGCAGTGTCTGTCTGTCTGTATATATGTGTGTACATATATTCCCAAATATACTTTGACAGAAATGTCTGTTCAGAAAACAGACCATTTATTACTCATAGAACATTTTAGCATCTGTTAATCATAAACCAATATCTAATAAGGTGAAGTCATGATGGCTACATGTTCACCGATGCATGCTATCGGGTTGTACCACAGGAAAGAATCTCTGAAAATAAGGAAGATTAGAGCTAACACATCTACCCTTCTTCATCTCCACAAAAAGAGAGAGAGGAAAAAGAGGAAGAGAAATCTTTACTCTGAAAAACAAACAAACAAATTCTCTTTAAGAAGACAGGAAAGGAATATTCAGATTTTTATCTCCCTGGAATGTAGTAAACAAATGGCTCCTGGGGAACTGTCTCTAAACCTTTCTAGAACAATACCATATCCATTGCTTCCAAGGCAAGTTTGGTATTCAATCATCCATTAGCCATATTACCAGTGTTCCTAACCCATCCATTTCTCCTTATTCACAGAATAGACTACACTTAATTGGTTTGGTCTTGTTTTCTCTCAAACTTCTTCAGAACCATTCTATCACTCTCTTGCTTTTCTACCCAGTTAGGCTGTCCTGCATAGAACCTTTGCTGTGACTTTCCCTCTGGCTGGAATGTACTTCCTCCTGGCTCCATGCCCGCTTATTTAGCTCTGACTGTTCAGCCATTATGTACTTAGGAATGCTTTCCCAGACCTCTATCTCCTATAAAATCTTTCTGTTAAGAGACCTTCAAGGCAACACCTACTTGTCAAAATTGTAATTGTATATTTGTCTGTTTTTATTTATTGGCTGTCTTCATTCTAGGCCTAAGTTTTATTAGGGTAGAACCATGTCTGTTGGACTCACCATGACTTCTAGTCCTCAAGGTCTTGTGCAACACTACTGCCTGGATCATTGTAGGTTTTCAAAAATATTCATTGAATAAATAAAAAAATTACATACAATGTTGAGTATATCTCATACATTATAATGATTAAATCCTGTGAAGTGAGTTATTATATGAGCCACAATTGTGAGATAGCCAAAGAAAGATTTTAAGTATATAGAGAATATTACCTAAGATACTTTTGTGTTAAATTTAACAGACTACTGGGACAGTGAGAGGTTGCAGTTCAAAAAACCCACAAAGATTTTTTTTTGAAAAGTCAGTCTTCTTTAATAATATATGATGTTTTTGGATGACTTAGCTTATGCAGTTAATTCTAATAAAAGCTAATGTGACATGATAAAGGGATATACAAATGGTGGTGTTTCAGGTGATGTAATTCCTCAAAAGAGTAGCATCATAACAAAGTTGCTCTCTAATGCTCTAAGCAGAGGATAGAACTAGGGAAGGACCACGACTTCTTTGATGATGTATGTTCCCTAAAGAGGTATATTAGCCATAAGAGTAGTAGAGACTAATCATTAAGAGCATGGATTTTAGGATCAGTCCTGACTTCATATTTAGGCTCACTCACCTTTAGCTTTGTGGTCTTTGGAAAGTTACATAAGTTCTATAAGCCCTACTTGACATAAGTGCCAAATGGAATTAATGGTAATACCAATCTCATAAAGTTTTGGTAAAAATACAATTAGCTCATATAACGTACATAGCATAGTGCCTCCTAAATAGTAAACTACTTATAAATGTTAGCTATTCTTGTTATTTGGCCAGTGATATGTCTGAATTTTTGCATTTAGAAGTCATGCATATGCAGTGTGGAAATTGGAGCTACACTATTCCTAGTTATTTCTTTTTATAGATCAAACTTAAAGTGCATTAGACTTGAAGTCAGAACACTTGTATTTGAATCCAACTCACTAACTGTGACCATGGGCACAGCCTAAATCTTAACAACTACATCAATCACGTGAGGTATGGTAACATCTACCTCAGAGGATTGTTTTACACTTATGAAATATAATCTTTAAAGTAACTGCCCCACCCCGATCTGCCAGGTTTCCTTTTTATCATTTTTTTCACAGACAAATGTAGTGAGATATTACTTAGAA
This sequence comes from Panthera leo, assembly GCF_018350215.1. Classification (NCBI taxonomy): domain Eukaryota; kingdom Metazoa; phylum Chordata; class Mammalia; order Carnivora; family Felidae; genus Panthera; species Panthera leo. The sequence goes on from NC_056685.1 coordinate 49,516,107, forward strand.
ATATTAATTTTGTCCTAATCTCTTCCTGGTTGGAATTGGTCAGAGGCATTCATTACTTTGAAGAGAATTAGAATTGTAAATATTAAGAAGCATTTAGAGAAAAAACAAAAAAACAAAAACAACTGACATTTCTTCCAGAATAGGCTTTTGGATCCATCATCAAAAGCAGTAATTTTGAAAACAATATATTTTTTTTTAAATTTAGAAGACTCAGCTTTCTATGGAAAGAAGAAAATCTTCTTAAGATCAAGAAGAGGGCTCTGAAGGAAGCAGAACATAGAGTATATGCCATGATAATAAGTTAGAAATAAAGTAACAAACTCCTTGGTCTTCCTACCCTTGATGGTGGTGGTAGTGGTCATTACTTTTGGGGTGAGTCGTGTGGTTACTCAATGAGGACCACCGAGAAAGAAAGGAGGGAAGGGAATGGATGAGGCTAGCAAATCAGCATCAAGAGAACCACTATCACTCTGGTTTTTCAACCTCAATTTGATGTGAAAGAGCAAGTTGATTCCTGTGATGCTCTGTTGCCATTTTGGTGGCCACCACATGTCACTTGTGTTGAGGAGCCCTGTTAGCTGCTGCTCATGTAGTTGTTAAGGGAGAGTCTTGCATTCACAGGCGCCTGCATGTTGTCTGTGGATTCTTCAGCAGAAAAGACATCTGTTCATTGCCCAAGATTTTGCTGACTGTCATCCAAAGCAATCCCATTATGAACAGGTCATCCAATTTTTAATGGCTGGGACATTTTGTGAACACTGAAAACAGCAAGTAAGTGGTTGTGCAGCATTTGATGAGAGAGAAATCTCCCAGCCTGAGTATCTGGATGAGGAAAAATGATGATGAAATATTCATTACACTAGAATTCCCTTTTATCCTCTCCCCAGATAATGTAAGCAAAGTCTACTTATCTTTATAGATACATCTTAAATGTCTCACCTACTCTTAATTCTTTCCACACATTCTCAAAGAAGTGTTGATTATCCCCTCCTTTTGGGTAAACCACTACATCTTGTTATTCTAGCACCTGTCATAGTATGTTGCCAATATTTGTTTACATTTATTTCCACTTCTAGGCTATGCAATTAATAGTGTCATTTAATCTTGGCATCTCTAGCATATAATTCCTGGCACATAGAAAACTCTTAGCAAATACCAAATGAATGAATGAATGTATATTATTCTCTTCTTGTAAACATAATAGTAAGCCTTACTCTGTGCAAAATTTTTTTTCTAAAACAGAGTGAACTTTAAGTTTTATGTAGGACCAGTAGTTAAGTGTCATGATATATGCCTAGTAAGAGTTGTGACTCTATGGTCTTATATAACCATATAAGTATTTCCTACTTATTTCCTACTTGGTATAATTTTTTGTGTCTGTAGAAGGCTCTTTGTAACCAAGTAGTCTTCACTCCAACTTCCAGGATACCTGAAATTCTATTATACAAACATTTCAGATATTAAAGAATGCCAAGATGAAAAGTTATGAACATCATGATTGGAAGCCTTGGTGTAAGGGAGATGGGAGAGAGAGAGAGAGAGGGAGAGAGAGAGAGTCACACATTTCAACATAAATTTTGAATGAGTTGCAAGTTTAACCTCATTGTAAACTAGTACTTTGTATAGAGTAAAAGTAGTTAAAAGTGCTTGTATTATTCCTTTAGAATCATTCTATTTTGTAATTCTTCTGTTAACAAAAAATATTGCTTTTTTTTTTAAAAAAAAAAAGAGAATTATAATACTGAAGTAGAGTCAGTGAGTATTCATTCCTAGTCATATATTTATGTCCTTCTTCCTGGAACCACATACCACTTTCCCAATGGCCCTCTCTAACATAGAACCAGACACTTTGATCTCCATCTTCTTATCAAGGAAGAGCTGAAATTTGCCTTCATCTTGGACAATCCTGAAGGCTGATAAAGAGTGCATGGAGCTTTGTAAAGAAAAGAGAACCAGGATGAGTTTAATTGTGAGGGTGCTGCTACCATATTCAGCAAGTCCTATTAGAATTACTGTTCAGTATTTCATTGTTCATTGTCAGTTCTAAGAAAAATGTCTTGACAAAATAATATACTTTAAACTCAAATCTAGTAATTCTCAAATCTTACCAACTGCCAGAATTATCTGGGGCTTGTAAAAAAAATAAAAATTCTTCATCCCTTTGTAGATTTTGTTTCAGTAAGTCTAAAGAGTGCCTGTAATTTTTAAAGTTCCTAAAGTGATTCTGTTATTCTATCCATATCCAAGTGGTACTCAGGGTAACATTTGTCTATCATGTCTCTCATTTCACAGATGTTTTGTACAACCAAATAGACCAGTAGGTGGTTGACTCAAAAGTCCTTCCAATTGCAGACACTGGGACTTAGTGCCTAAATAAATGTTTTACGAGATATGTCTGCCAGTGTTAAGCTATTTCAGAGGCTGCGAACCTTCTAGGTCAACACTATCCTCTCATGTTTTTTAAGGCCAACTTAAAAATCTATTCTGAACTGACGGCTTCCTAAACTAGTACTACGCATACTAATCTTTTTCTTCTCCAACACCCTTGCATCAATAAAGCCTATAGTATGCAACTTAACATTTAAAGATATACCTTTATTAAATGAAATGATGAGAACTCTTTGTAATTGCTAGCTATGAATCAAATTTTATATTTATTATTTTTTCTTATATTTTTTGCTGTTATATTTCTTCTCTCCTTCCTATTGAGATTTCAAAGTCTTTGAAAATTACTAGGAATTGCACTTTTCTTATGTGAATAATGAAAAATCAAAACAACATGCTGGTTCACTTGTGAATATGCTGCAAGAAGGGCAAAGTGGGTTGCTAGTTCTACCAAGAGCAATAATATTGGTGTCCAAAAAGACAATTAGGCTTCCTAAACTTCTGCACTCTCTTTATCCCTCTGGGATGTCAATTATTCTAGCTACTACCTTTTAGTTTTATGTACACAGATTTGTGATATTTTTTAGACTAAAAATGTGGACTCTACAGGTCAGAGACTCACAACCAATTGGTAAGCTATTTATTACATTCAAACTATTGACAAAAAGTGGAAGATTCATGACTTCCTCCATACTACCTGATTTCTTTAGGTCTCAGGATGGTTATTTAAAAAATATATATGTTCTGATAATTACTGTATGTTTTAGTATTTATGGTAGGTTAAAACATTTATAAGGAACTGAGCATTAAAAGCCAAATTTGCATTTCATAGTTGATACGTAATTTTCTGGAATCACATATAAAGGAGGAATATACATTTCTGAGTTCTTGGATGAGACCTTTGTAATAAAGGACAGACTAACAAAAGAAAAACTGAAGTTTATTGATACATATGTACACGTTGGAGATACCCAAGGGAAAATGAATAACTCCCTAAGCTTGCTTAAAATTCAGGCTTAAATACTGTTTTAACAGAGAAAGGAGAGGCAGGATGTAGACTTAGTCTTAGAAGAGCCTAAATGATTTTTAAGAAAGGTGAATGGGTCCTTGGAATCATAGGAGGTATGATCACTTGTGACAAAGTTCACACATCGTGTCTACTTCTTGTCTTCTCCTCTGTGACAAAAGTCAGTCTTCCTTCATTGATGAAAGTCAGGGAGGGAACTCATGGCCATTGAGTTCTTTTTGGAGGGTCTGTCTTTAGGCAGAAGAGAAAGCTTATCCTTGCATTTACTCTTTTCCAAAGGCCTACAGCTCAGATTAATCACTATATCAAACCAGCATATTTTTGGGTAGCATATTCTGCTACTCTTCCCATACATTAAGATTTTAGACAGTCTACTCTTCACGTATGTCTTTCCATTTTCCAGTTTGAATACAAAAGCAAGAATTTTTCTCGCTAACATTTGGAGTTTATATTGTTTATTTCATGATGCCAGTTAATTAATTTCCATAGTGAAGAGGGGTGCATAGTGAAGTATACAGATTTGAAGACATCATCTTATTTACTCACCATATTTGCTTAGAAAACTCACAAACAAATGTCTTTGAAGCTTCTTTTATAAATGTTTGTAGCAATATTCTAGAAATAATTGAAAGATTTGCACTCTCTATATACATTCTATATGCTTTAGCAAAAAGAATAATATGTAGTCCCTTCATGTGTGTTTGTATATACATAAATGAATGGTTGCCTTTAACATAGGGTCAGATGGGCCTATTAATTTTATCTACCTGTCTATCTATCTATTATTTATTTATTTATTTATTTATACGTTTATTTTAAAGTTTATTTATTTTGAGACAGAGAGCATGAAAGAGCGTGGGGGAGGGGCAGAGAGAGAGAGAGAGAGAGAGAATCCTAAACAAGCTCCCCACTGTCAGCACAGAGCCCAACACAGGGTAGGGTTGGAGCTCACAAACCATGAAATCATGACCTGAGCCAAAATCAAGAGCCAGACACTTAGCTGACTGAGCCACCCAGGTTTAGTTTTCTATTTGGGAACAAGATATTAAATGAAACCATGTGGAAAAGAAATAACTTTGTAGTTATAGATTTCATTGATTATGAAGTCAATTTACACCTCTATTTTAAAAACTGTTTTGTATTTTTGCTTAAAGCTATTGTTTATAAATGCGCTAAGCTTGTCATTTTAATGACGTAAATGAAGATAGTTTTCAAAAGTTGCAAATAAGTAAGGGTCAAACTCAGCCTAGAAAAGAAATACAAAAATGTATAACTATTAAACTAGATTGAAGTGCTATTGTTTAAGATTGGAAACTTGGAGGAATTTCAGAGGAAAATAAACAAAATGGATGGGAGGGTAGATGTAGAAAGAATTGTTACAGACTGGAGAGATTTGGTTGAAAATTTGGAAGTTCACTGTTAAAAACTGAAGTTAGAGGGGCGCCTGGGTGGCGCAGTCGGTTGAGCGTCCGACTTCAGCCAGGTCACGATCTCGCGGTCTGTGAGTCCGAGCCCCGCGTCAGGCTCTGGGCTGATGGCTCGGAGCCTGGAGCCTGTTTCCGATTCTGTGTCTCCCTCTCTCTCTGCCCCTCCCCCGTTCATGCTCTGTCTCTCTCTGTCCCAAAAATAAATAAAAAACGTTGAAAAAAAAAATTTAAAAAAATAAAAAAATAAAAACTGGAGTTAGAAATTTGTAGAATTATTACCATTCCTCATCTCATTTGTTACAAGTCCAGATCCAAAGAGTGACCACAAGGTAGCCAGCTGAAAATGCGCCAAGCTCTTTAGCTTTCAATTCCTATACTAATTGTCTAATTGATTAAAATATTTCTCGATTCCACAAACTTTGTTTTTTGTAGTTTTTACCTTGTTCTAGGTACTCTGATAGACTCTGTACAAAGAACAAATAAATGAGAAATGGTACCCGGCTAGAGGAGCTCAGAGAGCTATTTGTCCAAGATGCTGCCGACAGATAGTAGCAGAGCCAATGTGCTAACTCAGGTTGTCACAACTCCTGGTTTAGTGCTCTTTCTATAAGACTTCTGAAGTTTAAGAGTCTGACCAATACTAAAGACAGAGAATGCTCGGCAGTTATGTAAATGAATCAGTACCTCTAACTCACGGCAGGTTAATAAAGACCTTTCTATTTTGGAACTATTAAAAGCAAACCTACAGTATTTGAAGTAATGGGCCTTAACATCCGTACAACAGGGATCAAATTCAGAACCTAGAAAACATCCCCAGATGCAAGTACTAAAACATCAAAGGTATTGGTTTTAAAATACAAAAGCACTAAGGCAAGTATTTAAAGTATCAAGACAAGTATTTAAATGTAATTGAGGTCCTTCCTTAATTACTCAATTAAAGCAATTCGACATATGGAAGATAGGAAATCTTCAATTTCCAGCTTGAGCAGCTCTTCCTTGCTCCTTGCTATAGGGAAAGACTGTTAAGACTTGATGGCTGATTGCACATGTATCCCTTCATCAGAAAATAAAGTAGTCAAAGCAGGACAGAGAGAATTCATGATTATTGAGTATCATCCATAGGCTCCGAATGTTATGTTTGTCATGTCATTTAATCATCCAAACAACTTTATGTGGCAGGGTTTATTGTTCTCATTTTATTGAAAACTGAATTCAAGTATTTTAAAAACTATGCACAAGGACACAGTTAGTAAATGGTAGAGTCAAAAAAGGAATGAGGCTAGTTTAATTCCAAGGCTCATGTTCTTTGCAGCATACCAGTCCACCTCCAAGGATGAGAGCAAGGTTCAAATGAGAGGAAAAAAAAAAAACACCTGAAGGTGAAGTAGGGAAGATGGAAATCAGGAAGTGCTATCATTTATATTTTTGCTGAATTAACAAATATATCATCAGAAGGGCTGCGCTTATTATCCTTGTTATTCTCTGATCAAAATGACTTTCAACATGGAGTGCCAGGAACAGGAGTTCAGTTCCCTCACTTGTTCTGTACCCAGGAGCACACTCGAATACTCAGAGAATATTCTGAGAGTTCTACTACCATCAAGAAGTAAGAAGATGAAATTCTGGGCTTTGAAGACAGAGAGTCTGTATTTAAATACCATTTTTCCCACCAACTAGATATATATAGGCAAATATTTAACCTTTTTGTGCTTTGGTTGTCTCGACAGGGATAATAATAATAATAATGTCACTCCTAAGGTTGTGGAGAGTAAATAAGATGATACAGATAAAGAACCTAACATTGGGTCTAGTCCAAAGTGAGTGCTCTGCTGAAAGAGCATCAGAGACATTCCAAGTAACAAGGAACTTTCCCAGTAAATTATCTTGTTACATAAATTTGTATAAAGCCATTCTACCTATAAGATACTGTAGGAAATATTGAGAAGAATATGATCTATTCCTTCAAGGAGCTTACCATCTAGTGAGGGAAATGAGACCTAGCCGAGATAAAACAACGGAGCCACTTCTAAGCTTCCTGGAATTTCTATGAAATATCTGAATATCTTTGATTTTAAAGTGATTTTAAAACATGACAATTTCAACTAAGCACTGGTTTGGAAAGCTATATCTCTGCCTGAAGATATACTTTGATGGCCATAATCTTTGCCTTTCTGCTTCAATGACATGGAGACGGATTGGATGCCAGGGTGTCAGAGAATCTTCCTAGCTGATTAGACTGCTGTAGACATAACAAAGGCCATACTTTAAATTAGCTCCAACAGTCTAATCAGAGTGAACAGACTACTTGGGTCTGTGATGGAGACATATTGGCAGCTGATAAAGGCTGTCCAGAGGGATTTTGGTGAAAAACCAAAGTATATTAATGCTGAAAGCAGTTTGAATCCAGTGTAAGGATTAAGGGTGATTTAGAAGGAAATGTTTATGCTAACAATTTATTTCTACTCTGATTTTATTTTCCTTAAAGTTTGTCTTTATGTACTGGCTTTAAGAATCAATCATGCAAAATAATAATTTTTCCTATTTCTTTCACGGGTGACTAAAAATGTTAATCTTTTAAAATAATTACACTCAGGCACATTTTGATATCCCAGACCGCCTCATCTAGGTGCCCACTTCCATAAGGGGCAAAATACCCTAACTGCAGATTCAGGTCTTTTCATTGAGGATGCTAATTGCATTTTGATTCTGCAACATTGAGCATATTCATAATCTAAGGAAAACTCACCTCCCTTGTCATTAGAAAGGCTCTTGTAATGAACTTTCCCAGACTCTATGTACTTTTTTACATGTTTTTAAATCTAAATAGAAAACTGTCTTAACTTAGGTTTCCTGGGAAATAAATTTTGAGTCTGAGGTTACCATGTTGGATGTTTCTTGAGGTGTGCTCTTAGGATCAACACTGGTGATGGAGTGAAAGAAGAATAGCAGAAGGAAGTTGAATTGTGATGCAATCACGACAATACCTCCTTGGATCCTATAGAAAATTCTGGAACTGGAATGATTCTTCAGAGTTGGACCTTTATCCAAACAGCAATTGGATTTGGGCTGTCAGTGGGAAGGGGAGGTGACCTTGGGAAACACTGCTGTCTCCTGTCAATTGCCAGAGGACTCATCTAAGAATCTTTAAGCATTAGCTGAGGTTCCCAGCAGTTGAGGCAATGAGTGCCTCAGCATCTATTACAGTCTACCCATTGAGCTTATCAGATCCATTTGCTTTGCATGATAAGTTCTAGGATCATTTTCTCCAGGATTCTGATAGGTCCCTTTTTGGGGTGAAACTTGCCTGAGAAAGGTTACTGGGATGCCTTACTAGCCCATTTCCACAACTGTTCTCAAGACTTCAGTCGATGCTCCTTGTCTCCTTCCTCTACTAAATTCTGCTACCAATTTCCCTGCCTCGTGACTACCACCTCTTTTTGTCTGCATTACTTGACCTGATGAAATGATCCAGACTTCAGTGAGGAGTTGCTATACCCATGGCTGCTGCACATGTCCATTTACCAATAAAATTGGGTGAGAGAATAACAGTGGATCACCTGAGTACCAAACATCCACCCCCATTGTTTAAAAGTAACCTTATCACTTATTGATCAAGGTCTGTTGCTTCTAACAGTAGGGCTACTCCTTTCCTTTCCTGCAGGTTTCTTGGAAGGATGACTCTCTGTCTGATGAGGTAATAAATAGCCTTAGCTTAAAGTTTAATGAGACTCTTATTTTCTTCCCTGATGAAAGCATTTCCCTTTTGGGAACTAGAACACTAAACTTATGAAGCCCAGAGTTCCAAGAATGAGAATCACCAATTTCCCAAGTGGGGCTTCTTCTACTTCTAGTTCATAGCTTCTAGATCCATGTATCCTATTTATTGAATACATAGCATATTCAATAGCATAGCATATTATAAGTGTTTTATACTTAAAATGTATTTTTCACGTGAACGGTATTTTCTATGTATGGAATCATCTCCTAATTGTTATCTCACTTCTGCCTTCAAATGGTTCTTTCGTCACTCTATCAAACCAACAGTTTCTGGATGGTACGGTATATGATCCATTGTCATGTCCATGGTGATAAACTCACTGCCATGCTTCCTTTTCTGTAAAGTGTTTTTTTTTTATTTTTTTTAATGTTTTTATTTATTTTTGCGACAGAGACAGAGCATGAGCAGGGGAGGGGCAGAGAGAGAGGGAGACACAGAATCGGAAACAGGCTCCAGGCTCTGAGCTGTCAGCACAGAGCCCGATGCAGGGCTTGAATCCACAGACTGTGATATCATGACCTGAGCCGAAGTCAGACGCTTAACCGACGGAGCCACCCAGGCACCCCTGTAAAGTGGTTTCTTAGTTGGAGCACTCTTAGATGGAATTTTGTGCTGATGAGTCAAATACTCTATAAACCCCATCATAGTAAGTAAGAGCAACCCATACTTGGAATGTGTGTCTGTTTTGGTCAAGATGAATAACACCACCTTCTAGAGTAGAAGGGTTCAATGTAATCAACCTGATTCTCAGTGGCTGTTTTAATCTCCCTGAGGGATGGTGCCAAATCTGGACCCAGCATTCATTCCTATCATCACTTTAGATCTCTGTGGCTGGCTGCTTTGATATTCATCATTAGGAGCAATGGCTAGTTCAACCTTAGTGAGTAAGTGCATGCTACACCCATGTATAAATAGTATTCATTCTACCATCTTAGACTTTTACACCAATTGCACCAACAATGCAATGGCTATTGGCCAAGCCTGGCTAACATCAACTGACTGGGTCATTCCGTCTCAATGGCCATTGAATCGTTCTACTGGGGGACAGGTGCTTTCTTCTAGGCCTTCCCTTGGCATTTTGTTTGTGCATTCATTATGATTCTAATTATCTGAGGACTTGTTATTTTGCTGCCCAACATTCATTGACCCTTCCTAATTGCCTATTCTATTCTTGGAATTATGAATTCTATTATTGAAATGACGGCTTTTCCATTTCACTCTTCTGTCTAAAGGCACTTGCTCCATGATAGGCCAATCCTACACTCCTTCCCTGGAAAGAAAATGGTCATTTTACCTAAGCACATAAGTAAACTTACCTAAGCCTCACCAGACTCTGCTATCACTCCTCTGTGGTGGTTCTTGCATTTTAGCTTTCTTTCTGGATGTGGTGGCTCTCAGTGCTCTAGCCTGGTTCTTAAGCTTCCCATTAATTCTGAAAACCTCCTCAATTCATCCAACATATTTTCCTGTTTACATTCAATAAAATGACCTACCCAGCTTTGTATTATTATTAAGCATATTTCTTGATGCAACTAGACTACGAGTCAGTGGAGAGCAAAAACCATGATTTATTCATCTTCTTGTCTTCTGTAGGACCAAGAAGAAATATAGATGTTAAATAAATGCTGTATTAAATTTAATCAATCATTAAATGTTTTTAGCACCTACCTTGTGAAGGATATATTGTTTACTTACATGAACACGTCACAGTCTTTCAGTCCAACAGAGCAACCAGAATCAACTTCACTTTGACCTAAGTCTTCCGGAGAGAATGTTTGGAAGAAATAGACAGCATTTTCTATCTAAAAGTATACAGGAATGAAGTAAAGCCCTTCATGTACCACTTTGCAAAAATCCTCCAAACTTCTCTGCAAAATCTAGTGATCTAAAACTTCTGAAATCTGTACATTGCCATTGATAATATCGAACTCTCCTCTCTCATGGACACCTTTTCATTCCTGGGCATTGAGTTACCATTTTTACCTTTTCTTCTAGTTAATCCCTCTGAGATCCAGGATTGAAATCTGTGCTCTGTTACTTCTTCACTTACTTGCTCTCACCACATGTATGGAGTATGAAGATGGTTTCCAAATCTTTATCCAAGGCATAATTTCTCAGCTGTGCTCCAGTTTTATGTCTGCTGCTGCATGAGTGACATGGGCATGTGCATATACTGCCACCCATAAAAGCTAAATCTGGCACAAATTGAACTTCTCACCTTTTAAACTGTCACCTTGTCATTTTCCCCACCATCATTAAAACTACCATCAGCCCTCATACTTGGAAAGGGAAATATAGCCTCTATTTTATTACCCTATTCATACAGATCAAGTCTACATGAGTCATACTTCCCCAAAGTAAAGCTTCTTCTTTACCTCTCTTCATATATATATATATATATATATATATATATATATATATATAATACACACACATACACACACACACACACACACACACACACACACACACACACCATATCATAAATATATGTATATATACCAAAGAAAAAAGCAAAACAGATATGTTTGGGTCAGGGAGAGGGAATTCTTGGATGATGTGCCTTTTTCTTTATCAAGCTGAGTGCTGACAGTCTCTCATTTGTTTTCCCTAAAGTAGCGCCTGGAAAATGTTCAAATTTGTGTGCCTCCTACCAATCCTGCAGAGTTGGGCTGGCTTTCTGCATAAGTTCACAAGCCACCTGCAAAGGAACACAGTCATCTTCTGTGGGGGCACATGGGGAAACTGCCATGTTGGGAGGGGAATGAGGTGTGCAGAGCATTGGAGTTTTCCATAGGCCACTCAGGTGTCCACAGGTGAGGCATCCCACACCATTCATGGGTGGATTTCCGGATGGAATTCACAAAGTGGTTGGTGGGATCCTTGGCCCTTTGATGAATTCTGAGCCCTGATTGCTTAGAACCAGAGTCCCTACTCCCAGAACACGTATCTTCCCTGCTCCTAGGCTCTCAATCACTCGGCCATGCCAATCACCTCAGCATTCTGGGTAGGCTTTGGGCAATATCCTGCCTAGCTAGGAAAACTAGTCTCTCCCTCACTGTGCTCTCTTTTCTGTGTAGAAGAAATCGTTGGCTGAAGGGAATCTCTCTTGGAATTGAACTGTGCTGCCTTGGGACATGAGTGATACAGGTAAAGTAAAGCTATTCTTGCATCTATTTTTGGGTGTTTTGTTCCACTAGTATTCTGGAATTGCTCTCCTTGACTCCAAGACTCCCACGAAAGTATTCTTGTCTTTGAGTGATTGTATAGCTAGTTTCAAGCCTTATTTTAATTTAAAACTTTAAAAACTTATTGTTTTTAATATTTGTTCTTTTTCAGAAAGTCGTATGTATGCTGGGTCACTTCAGCTATTTTCTATGGCTCTTACAGTCACTCTTGTGTTGTGGTTGATAGTTTGAAACTCTTATTTAAATTTTTTAGTTGATGTTTTGTTCCTATAATTTCCTTTCTTTTTTTTTAATTGAAATATAATTGATATATAACATTATATTAACTTCAAGTGCACAACATAATGGTTTTTATATTTGTATTTATTCTAAAATGATCACCCAATAAATCAGTTGATGTCCATTACCATATGTAGACGTATGTTTTCCTTCTTTTCAGATTGTTAAATAGTACTCTTCACTCTTCCATGTTTTTTAACTTAGTTAGGGCTTGGAGCAGTGGGAGAAAATAAGTAAATACTTATGAGCAGCCTGCATATTACCTAGTCAACCCTGGATGGTTGTTTTCTGCTTCATAGTTGAAGCAATGATTCGCTTAAGAGCAGATGGGACGAGCCAAAAATGAAGCTTAAATTATTCAACATCTTAAACTTCTACTTTTGTTTTTGTTGCCCCCCCCCAACTTTATAGTCTTATTCCTGATAATACATCTTCACCCCTAAGTCACACACACATATACACACACACACATGCATATACACACATATACTGTGTCAGTCAGAATTCTCCAGAGAAATAGAACCAACAGGATATGTATGTGTATACACATACATATATACACACACACACATACATATATATACATACATATATACATATATATATAAATAGAATCAATAGAATGTGTGTATATGTATCACATATAGAGGTAATATATATGCATATATATTGCATATTATATATGTATATATGAGATATATATATATATATATATATATATATATATGGGGAAGAGAGATTTATTATAAGGAATTGGCTGTCATGATTACGGAGACTGACCTGTCCTAAGATCATCTGCTGGTGAATCGACAAGGTGGAGACCCAGAAGAGTCAATGGTGTAGCTCCAGTCTTAGTCTGATGCCCTGAGAACCAAGACACAGATGGTCCAGTTCTAATAAAGACCAGCAGGCTGGAAACCCAAGAAGAGCTGACATTTCAGTTTGAGCCCAAGGGAAGGAAAAGCTAGTGTGTGAGTTTGAAGGCAGTCAGGTACGATTAATTCTCTTTTACTCAGGGGAAGGCCAATCTTTCTATTCTATTCGGGCCTTCAAACAGTTGGATAAAACAACACTCTTTTAGGGAGGGCAATCTGCTTACTCAGTCTATGGATATAAATATCAATATTATTTAAAAACACTTTTACAGAAACACCCAGAACAATGTTTGACCAATGTGCACCTTGTGACCTACTCAAGTTAACCATCAAACACACACCTCCAATCCAAGATGGTCTTCAGTGTCCCCAAGGCTTTCTGTTAGTTTTAATGTTGGTTTCTCATATCTATGCTTCTACCTCTCTTTTCTGATGTCCACAGGGTTGATTTTGATAAACGCCATTATCTCAGACTAATTTTCTATTTTCTGCGAATTTACAACTCCTAGATTGTTTATATCATCATCAATACTTTTTCCTGTATGAGAGTAAATTGTTTCTTTTTTCCAAAACTAACTTCTACTATTTCCATCTCTTTCTCCAGTCCCCATTATATTTTCCATTGCAATGCAACAACAAGCACCTTATATGTATATCTGTAAGCATGTATTTATCTCTATTCTATCTGGACTAATAAGACTATTCCTCATATAGGCACACCATCAATGTTTATTGAGTGAACAGATAAATGAATGGCTAATAAATGGATGAATGAAATAATCACTGAAAACAAATATTTAATGCAGAAATCATGAAACACTATGCAAATAAGAAAGAAATGCATTTTATGAATGGTGGTAGCAAGTCATCCAGTTGAGCTGTACAGCATTATAAAACACTTTCTAGTTTTAAAACACAAGATTAAACAACAGAAATTGTTGGTTCTTGCGATCACTCTTTATGTCTCATTATAGTTCCAAGTAATTTTCATTTATTTTATTTCAACTTGTGTGTGTGTGCGTGTGCATGTGCGTGTGTGCGTGTGTGTGTTTCTGTTCCATTTTGAACATGCTGCAACTAGATTTGGCTTGTGTCTATATGCTGGATACTAGGAAAAACTCGCAGAGAATTATTCCATGACCAGTTAAGTCCCTAGATGATTCAAAGATTCATTGTCACCTTAATTAAACAGCCGTTCTTCATTTTTACTTTTTATTTCTTATCCCGCCTCCTATATACTCATTACGCTCTTTTTTTCTTTTAGCAGAGATGAGTGGAAGTTCTGAATTGTTTTTGGAGCATTCAAATCTCTATGGGGAATTAACCAGCATGCTTGAGTTCCAAGAACCCTTAAAGTAAAACGATTTGACAGAATGTAAATTTAACCCTACTTTGATAGCTTCCGCTGTGTGGTTTTCTCATAAATAGAGATCACATTTGATATTAGTTTGGCTTAGAAAATAATTTTCTTATGAAATTGAAAGAACATAAGCAATGAAAGTTAGAGGAGAAATGACATTTTTAGTTAACTTAATCTGGTAGGTTTGTATAACTCTTTCATTGTTTATTTTTAATTTTATCCGGGATCCTCTTTTAAATATATCTAACAAAAGGATGTCCGTCTTTTACCAAAAAGTCCATTTAAAAACATTCAGCTCCAATTTATTGAGCACCTACTATATACCAATATTCCAGGCACTATTCTAGGACCTGGGAATACAGATAACATAAAAACTTTTCACAGTATACTCTTGTTATTTATCTTTTTTGTTTGTTTGTTTATAAGCTCTTTCTATATCACTATTTATTTTTTTTCCAATATATGAAGTTTATTGTCAAATTGGTTTCCATATAATACCCAGTGACTTGTTATTTATCTTAATTGGCTTTATGCTGATTTCATGTCCCTGTCCTAATTAAATGTACAAATAAAGAGTCATGAGAGACAAGAACATAGAAATGTTCAAATACAAGTACAAATGAATGAATATTGAAATAGCACAGGTAAATTCGTAAGTTATTGTTCATAATTCCCTTGCTTTATAATTACAACTTATAGGCAATACTTTGGCAATATTATTAAACGCTTTGGTTTTCATAATTCTAAGGAAATGTGCCTAAAGTAAACTTACACCTTGAATTTTACATTCTAAATTTTATCTTCTCCAATTCATAGCTAAAACATATATGATTTCAATCAAATTCTGACTATGAATTTTGATTTCTTTATGTTAGAAACACTTTTGTCAAATCATCTTTTTTCTCCTTCAACATTCTGAGTATTAATAAAAGGGAATTTTTTCCCTTTCAACATTCCACAAATATTTCATAATTCTTTTTTACATGCTGAATGGTAGATATAGAATAATAAAAAGACAAGGCATATAACCAAATCAGAGCTACAATTCTAAAAGTTATGAAAACAGTTATAACCCTAGATCTCATAGAAGAAACAAACCACTCAGACTAAAGTGTGGAAAATTAAAAATTCGACATGATTGTGTTGTTTATTATCTTTTCATAGGATAAAGAATGAAATGTGTTGTACTTAGGGGCATTGTTATTTCAGATACTGTTCTAAGATAGCCTTGAGTTTTCAATAGCCCTTAAGTCATAAGATCTATGCAGAAAAATTCAAACATAGAACCTATGTGATATCCTTGAAAGAAACTAGCTATTTTGATGCTGATACAATAATATATATGTATATATCTCACATATACAAATTCTTTTGAAAATTGACTTCATAATTCCTTGGCTTTACTGAAATCATTTAGAGCCTCTAATTAGTACTACCACAAAGGTCAACACTATGGAATTTCAACCTCTTCCAACAACAAGGTATTTCTAATAGGCTAGTAATTGCTTTTCCTGAGAGTTGCACTAAAGAAACAATGACAAAATAAAGCTAAATCAATTACTAAATATTTACCCTGTTCTTACAATGTGAAAAACATTCTGTTGGATACTACGAGTGATAAAATCACCTTAAGGTAGGCTCTGTCCTCAGGTGTTTAAAAATTTAGTTAGGCAAGCTATGCCATGTGATGTGCCACATTCAGAGAAAGCTTCCAGGAAGACCTGAACAAGGAAATGGAATAAGTTTTCCTTAAATGATAGGTATTCTTCACATGTTAAATTTATTGAGAGAAGGAAATATGTTGCCTATGTCTTTTTCTCTCTCGATGTTGCCTAGAACAATGCTTTGCATTCAGTAGAAACTCAAGAAATGTTTTCTAATTGAATCCACATAAGTAAATGCAATAAAAGAAGGTATTCCAGGGAAAATGTGAATAATTATAATAATAAGTATAATGATAATTATGATGATGGCAAATATTTGTTAAGTGTTGCTGTTTAAATGTATTGAGTTTTTTAATTTTCAAAACTGTATTGAAATAATTGCTATTGTTATGTCTATGTTGTCCCGAAGAAGTATCTGAAGCACAAAAATTAAACAACTTGTCTAAGATCACACAGCTAGTTAGTGGTTAAGCCAGGACTTAATCCCAGAAGTCTGGTTTCAGCATCTGTGCTCTTAACCACTGCACAATGCTTCTCAAAGCTCTGTGGGTAATATAGAGAATGATATTGACATGGTCACTTCCTTCAAAGAACTTTATATATAATCGGGAAAACTGTGCATGTTTGCATCATTTAAGTAGCTAAATAGTAATAAATACATTAAAATTATAGCTATTGCAACTAATCTCAAAAATGAGGAGCAAGGGCATACATGATTACGTTAGAGAAAGGGGAGATTACTGAAATCCGGAGTACTCTGGGAAGACTTCCTGGAGGAAGAGGAATTCAGATTAGAGTCCTGGGAAGGTGAGATCAGACAGGAAGAAGATGTGGGACATTTCCCAGAGAGAAACCATGTCATGAATCAAAGTCGTGTGACTCTAAGCAGCAAACAGTTATGCTCTGGGAAACATGTATAGACCAGGCTGTCTGGAATGATGATTCTGTTTGAGAGTCAAGGGTAATGGTTAGGAAAATCTGTTTGAAGCAAATGACAGGCTGACACTGGCTCTTTTTGAATCTTCAAATCTGGTGACACCTGAATCTTTGGCAAAACAAACCCACCCTGTGCCCAGGATTTGGTGGCTTCCAGAAATTCTTCCCAGAATAAACCCAACACTCTGCAGTCTTATCTCCATGAATGGCTGGCACAAGTTGACTTTCAAGTTCTCATTACTCTGGAGACCTCAGATTTCTTCTCAGGCTGACTGACCGAACTAGCTTTCAGTTCCTTCTTGGTCAACCTTAAAGGCAAGCCACTCTTTTCTCTCCCTTCCAAAAGGAAGGCACTTTGCGTGATCACTTCTAAAAGTTTAGGCATTTTCAAAAGAGAAGGAACATACCTTTTCATCCTTTTGCAAATGTGCTCTGAGGGTAAGAGATCATAAACTCTGTTTGGAAAAGAGCACTGAGGGCAGAAACGAGTGATGGTAAAACATAGAATAAACAGAAATAAACCTCTCACAGATTTATTTATCCCCAAGTTTTACCAGAAGGTGACTTGGTAACATGTCTCATAGGAAGTGAAAGACCTAGATCAAATGTTTTAAAGTATCCTGAATGTCTTTCCTCTAGGACCCGGGTTGTCCTCACAGGGTTCATAACATTTTAAAACTGTTTGGCATGCCTGGGCTTACCTCTGTGGTATGGTAGAATAAAAAAAAAAAAACCTTTTGTCTGCTCTTGGAAGACAATATTGGGCTAAATATAGTGCCATGTTCCACAGCTTGTAAAATCAACGATATGGCGCAAATCTGAAGGCATCCTCAAAAGAAATATGGCAAGAAAAGTACATTGCCTGCGTTAGTCATACCTGCCATCTCCCTGAATATCCCTGAAGTGGCTGGACATCTGCATTCCACATCCTGGCTGGCGTTAATGTGACTTTTCTATAAAAGGAGAGGAGGACAAAAGAAAAAGCAAAATGTGCTCCACAATGGAAAATGTGATCCTCAGCCACTGGGATAAAATTACATTGACAGTGGGGGAGTTACTTTCTTCCTTCGAAGAACAATGTTTGATGTTTGAACTAGACTCTCTGGTGACGAAGCTCATAACTTGGGAGATAAATCAGGTTCAGATTTAGAAAAGACTTTTTCAGAAGTTGCTTAGCAGGGTAGTTTTAGAGGTTAACATGTGAATAGAGGTTACATCATGCCTTGTCTGTCTGTCCTGCGTTTATTGGACAGAGATAATATGGCCTCTTCCCCGTGTAGCACACATAAAGAAATTTAGATTCTGTCATAATTGTTCATTTTAAATACTGTGACATTTTAATATCTGGAAAATGTTTAAATCTGTCTCTTTTCCTTCTTTATGTTAATTTCTACTTCTCTTCCTATGTATCTCTTTTGTGCATCACACATATTTTACTATGAACTCGATTTTGCGGGTGAAAGGCCACAACTAACTGTTTGCATGCCTTATCTCTGCCCTAGAGAGGGGTAACTCACAAATGAGCCAGCTGCACCTACTGTACATAAAACAGCAACATCACTTTGATCTCTCCCTTAATGTGCTAGGTTTAGATTACTTTGTGAGCAAAAAGGGGTGAAAGGTGGCCGGATACTATTTTAACTAACTACTGGGGGCAGTATTTATTCATGGTGCAATTTTTAATAGGAAAGATGGAACATGAAAGCCTGTCAAATGTACTGCTCAAACAGTCTGACAACACAGAATATTTTTACAGATGAAAGGTGAGGAATCTCCAACTTCTCAGGATAACATAAATTGTATGGAAAAAGTAAGACATGTGAAAAAAAAAAGCCAGATAGAAGACTATTTATATCCCCTTGTGATTGTATGAAACCCTGCCACAAAACCAGAGGACTATTTCAGAGTTGCATTTGTCGGGTACAAAGAGGAACATAGTGAACATTAAAAATACACACTTTGAGAAAGATTCTCATTACATTTATAATTCATGTAATATTGTTTTTACTAAGAACTGAGTGTTTCAGGGAGTGTCTGTTCCAATTTGGTAACAAGGTGGAAACCAGAAATATACAAGAAATATACGAGGATGTTATTCTTCAGGATTGGAAGAGTGACTGTCTCCAACCACCAATCAGATTCTGACTCCTATTGTGTTTATTCAGAAATAGCTTAAAAATTCTGTTTCTGCCTTTGATGAGAGCCTCATCTTTCCTTTCTTGGCTTACCACAGCCTTGTCCTAAAACATTTATTTTCAATCTTTTTTCTTTCTGTCCCCAAAACACTGGTGGTACTTGATGTACTCCTGTTGGAGTTACAGTGGCTCCCTATGAGAGTGTTCGATAAGGTGGAGGCATGGAAAGTACAAGAGGGGCATGACGATCTCTGGAGTAACTTGCATGTTATAAAGAAGACTCAGTCAGACAAGGACAGATATCATATGTTTTCACTCCTATGTGGATCTTGAGAAAATTAACAGAAGACCATGGGGGAAGGAAAGGGGGAAAAATAGTTACAGAGAGGGAGGGAGGTAAACCATAAGAGACTCTGAAATACAGAGAACAAACTGAGGATGGATGGGGATGGGGGAGAGGGGAAAATGGGTGATGGGCATTGAGGAGAGCACTTGCTGGGATGAGCACTGGGTATTGTATGTAAGCGATGAACCATGGGAATCTACCCCCAAAACCAAGAGCACATTTTACACACTGTATGTCAGCCAATTTGACAATAAATTACGTTAAGAAAAGAAGAAGAAGGAGAAGGAGAAGAAGAAGGAGAAGGAGAAGGAGAAGGAGAAGGAGAAGGAGAAGGAGAAGGAGAAGGAGAAGGAGAAAGAGAAGGAGAAGGAGAAGGAGAAGGAGAAGGAAGACTCCATAGGTGCCTGGGTGGCTCAGTCAGTTGGGCTTCTGACTTGGGCTCAGATCACAATCTAGAGGCTCATGAGTTCAAGACCAGCATCGGGTCCTGTGCTAATAGCTACAAGCCTGAAGCCTGCTTCAGATTCTGTCTCCCTCTCTTTCTGCCCCTCCTCCACTCATGCTCTGTGTCTTTCTCAAAAATAAATATAACATTAATAAAATTTAAAAAATAAAATAAAGAAGACTCCACAGTTATTTAAACACACCTAACTCATGCCTAGGAATCATTAGTGTTAAATTATTTAGCCTTTTGTAATCTGGATATAATCCAGGTCACTAATTTCATTAGCATTATGAACCCCACTTATTTGCCCTGAATCTCACCTTTTTATATATCCATCTGGAAAAGCAAACTCCACCTACTCTATTTTCTTTCTCCCCAGAACATTTCTATTTCATTTAAAATTCCAAGCTGAAAAATAATAAAATAAAATAAAATAAAATAAAATAAAATAAAATAAAATATAAAATTCCAAGCTCAAAATTTGTTCTCGAGTGAAGCCTTCGCCATCAGCCCCCACAAAGACTTGTTTTTTGTCATCCTAGTTATTACCTCAGCAACATAATGATGACTCTGAAAAAGAATTTATGATATGATATTCTGATTTGTCTGTTTAAATACCTGTCTTCACAACCCCACCACCAGAATGTGTGGTAGGATGTTCATTCATGTTTTTTGTTATTATTATTATTTTTTAGAGAGAGAGAAAGCAGAGGAGGGGCAGAGAGAAAGGTTAGGGAAAGATCGAGCAGGGAGCATCCCAATGTAGAGACCTGAGCCAAAATTAAGAGTTGGGCATGTAACCAACTGAGGCACCCAGGCGCCACTGTTCATTCATCTTTGTGAGTCCTAACTTCAAATTCAGTGGCAACCACAATTTAAGTGATGAATAATGATTAAATAACATTTGTATATATTTTTATATGTGTGTTTTCATTTTATTATAAATAAATTGAGAAATATAAATAGATAAATATAAATAAATTGAGAAATTACATACACACACACACACACACACACACACACACACACCTTAAGTGTAGGGCTCAATAACTGTTACATTTGTATACCTCCATGTAACTGGGATTCAGATGAAGGTATAGAATAATTCCAACTTCCCAGAGGGTTTCTTCATGCCCCTTCCTAATCAACACCTTCTCCCTACCAGGTCACTGCCATTCTAACTTTAATGCAATAAATTAATTTTGCTGGTTTTGAACTACATAGGGAGTCTATAAGTGGAGCCAAACAGTATTTACTTTTTTGTGTCTGACTTCTTATATTTGGCACAATGTTTTTGAGATTCACCCATACTGTTCTATGTTCATTCTTTTGTATTATGGTATAGAATCCCATTGCATAAGTATGACATGACTTATTTATCCATTCTCTTCTTCATGAACATGTGGACTATTTATAGTTTTTAATTTCTATGAATAAAGTTACTATTAACATTTTTGTACTCATTTTTTGTGGATATTTATGCCATTTTCTTGAGTATATATGTAGGCATTGGATTGGTATGTCATAGGATAGGTATAAGATTAGTTTTTCAACTTTCATTACTTCCTAAATTGGCTGGGGCAATTGATACACTCAAAAGCTAAATTTAGGAGTCCCACGTGTTCCGTATCCTTGCCAGTAATTCATATTGTCAGTGATTGATTTTAGCCACTCTGGTGGCTTTATAGTGGCCTCCTTGTAGATGAAATTTACATTTCCTTATTGACCAATAATGTTGAGCACATTTTTATGTACCTATTGGCCAATTTGGATATCATATTTTATTAATTGCCTTTTCAATTCTTTTGCACTTTTTACTAGGTTGTCTTTTCCCACTGATTTGTTGGAGTTCTCTACATATCTGAATACAACTCCTTTGTCAGATGTATTGCAAATAAAGTTTCTCAGATGTGGTTTGCTTTTCTTTTGATGAACAGATGTTGTTATAAATTTTTTTAATGTTTATTTATTTATTTTTTTGAGACAGAGAGAGACAGAGCATGAACGGGGGAGGGGCAGAGAGAGAGGGAGACACAGAATCCGAAGCAGGCTCCAGGCCCTGAGCCATCAGCCTAGAGCCCCGCGGGCTCCAACTCACAGACCGCGAGATCCTGACCTGAGCTGAAGTCGGACGCTTACCCGACTGAGCCACCCAGGCGCCCCGATGAACAGATGTTCTTAACTGAGTCCCATTCTTTTTTTTCCTTTCATCTCTTTATGTACTTTTAAGAAATCTTTAGCCAAGTTTGTAAAGATATTGTTCTGTAATCCTTCTAGAAATTTGATTTGTTAACTTTCAAATTCAGGTCTGTTATCCACTTCAAACTTATTTTTCTTTATGGTGTACAGAAAGCTTTGAGATTTGTTTATATCCCATAGACAAATGCAACTGCTCCAGAACTATTTATTGAAAAGATCATCTTTACTGTCACCAGCTTGCAGTAGGACCATATATGTGTAGGCTTACTTTTGGTTTGTTAATTTGATATCATTGGTATATTTGCCTTAATTACTATATCTCGAAATCTGGTAGAGTAAGCCCTCTAATTTTGAATTTTATTAAGATTATCTTGAATATTCTAGGTTGCTAGCTTTTCATACAAATGTTAGAATTAGCTTGTCACTTCCCACTTACTACCCCCCCCCCCCCAAACTGTTCTAAATTGATTAGAATGGTATTGAATCAATAGATTTTAACTTGGAGAAAAACACTTGAAGAGACATAGAACAGTTCAGAGACGCCTGGGGGGCTCAGTCAGTTGAGCATCCAACTCCAGCTCAGGTCATGATCTCATGGTTCATGAGTTTGAGCCCCGCGTTGGGCTCTGTGCTGACAACTCAGAGCCTGGAGTCTGCTTCAGATTCTATGTCTCCCTCTCTCCCTCTGCCCCTCCCCTGCTCATACTCGGTCTCTCTCTCTCAAAAATAAACATTAAAAAAAATTTTTTTAAAGACATCCAACACTTTAGATTTTCCATCTTGTGCTGGTTTTGGTAACTTGTGTTTTCAAAGGATTTTTTTTCCCATTTCATGATTTTTAATAATTTAGCAAATGTAAATTCTTTAAAAAATCACTTATTACCTTTTTAATATCTTTACAATATAGTTTTCCTTTTTTTTTTACTTTGAATAGTGATAATTTATGCTTCTTATTCTCTCCCAACCCCTTATTTTGTCCATCTTACTAGTTGTTTATGAATTTCATTAATCTTTTCAAAGTACCAACTTTTGGCTTTGTTGACTGCCTCTATTGTATGCCTGTTTCTACTCTTACCTAATTATTTTTTTTCTTTCCACCTTCTTTGAGTTTAGTTTGCTGTTCTTTTTCTCACTCTTGAGGAAGACGCTTAAATTATTGATTTTAGATCCTTCTTTTGTAATGCATGCATATAAAACTACAAAATTATTACTCAGCATGCTCTAGCTGCATTGCATAAATTTTGACATGTTGTATTTTTTTATCATTTAGATCAAAATATTTCCTAATTTCCCTAGTGATTTTTTCTCTGAATTAAGTCTTTCGCAGGGGTATGTTGCTTAATGTCTAAATATTTATAGATTCTCTAGTCGTCTATCTTTTATTCAGTTCTAATGTAAACACTTCGATGATCAGAATGTGACTTAAATCCTTAGGAATTTGTCAAGGCTTATTTTAAGGACAGAATATGGTCTATTTTGGTAAATGTGTTATGTGCACCACAGAAGAATATGCTTTTCGTGGTTGTTGCATATGATGTTCTATATATGTCAACTAGATAAATTTGGTTTGTCAGTTCTTCAAATCTTATTCTTATTGATTTTCGTGGGGGGGGGGGGTAGGCAATTAACTTGTTTTTTCTTTTAAATATCCTTTATTTTTTAGGGAAGTTTTAGGTTTAGAGAAAAACTGAGTAGAAATTACAGAGCTCCTTTATACCTTCTATCCATATACATGCACATCCTTCTCCACACTCAATATCTTACACCTGAGTGTAACACATTTGTTACAGTTGATGAGAATACGTTGACGCATCTTTTACATCCAAACTCCACAGATTACAAGAGGAATCACTCCATGTTGTACATTTCATAAGTTTGGACAAATGTATATTGACATATACCCACCATTATAATTACCTACAGAATAGTTTCCCTACCTTAAAAAAATCCTCTTTGTTCTGCCTCTTTATCCCTCCTTCCCCCAACCCCTGCCAACCACTGATCTTTTTTATTGTCTCCATAGTTTTTCCTTTTCCAAAATGTTATATAGAGTCATACAGTATGTGACCTTTTCAGAATGACTTCTTTCGCTTTGTAATGTGTATTTAAAGTTTCTCCATGTCTTCATGGTTTTATAGCTTTTATTTTTAGTACTGAATTACATTCCTTTGTCTGGATGTACCACAGTTTATTTATCCATTCACCTACTGAAGGACATCTTGATTGCTTCCAAATTCTGGCAATAATGAATCAAGCTGTTATAAATATTCACGTACAGGTTTTTGTGTGGACATAAATTTTCAACTCTTCTGGGTAAAAGCCAAGACATGCAATTGCCGGGTTGTGTGGTTAGAGTATGTTTAGTTTTGGAAGAAACTGCCAAATTGTTTTTCCAAAGAGGCTGAACCATTTTGCATTTCCACCAGCAATGAGTTTCTGTTGCTCCATATCCTTCCCAGCATTTGGTGTCTTGTGCTCTGGATTTTGGACATTCTAACGGGTCTGGAGTGATATTTCGCTATTGTTTTAATTTGCATTTTGCTGATGACACATCATGTGGAGCATCTTTTCATGATTATTTGCTATCTATATGACTTCTTTGGTGAGCAGTCTTTTAATGTCTTTGGCCCATGTTTTAAATGGATTGTTTTCTTATTGTTGGGTCATAAGAGTTCTTTGTATATTATAAAATATATAATGCTGCTTTATCAGATGTGTCTTTTGCAAATATTTTCTCCCAGTTTGTAGTTTGTCTTTTCATTCTCTTGACATTGTCTTTCACAGAGCACAAGTTTTTAATTTTAATGAATTCAAGCTTATCAGTTATTTTTTCATGATTTATGCCTTTGGTGGTTTATCTAAAAAAAAACCATTGCCATACTCACAATTACCCAGATTCTCTCTTAATGTTAAATTCTAGGAGCTTATAATTTTGCATTTTACATTTAGATCTAGAATCCATTTTGAATTCATTTCTATGACAAACATAAGATCTGTGTCTAAATTCTTTATTTTCTTTCTTTGCTTTTGTTTTGTTTGTTTTTTTTGCATGCAGATATCCAGTTGTTTCAGCACCATGTGTTGGGAAGCCTACTTTTTCTATTTTGAGATGCCCTTTTTTCCTTTGTCAAAGATCAGTCGACTATACTTATGCGGACCTACTTCTGGGCTCTCTGTTTTGTCTGTTCCTTCACCAATACCACATTGTCTTGATTTTTAGCTTTTTAGTAAATCTTGAAGTCAGAGAGTGTCAGTCTTCCAACTTTGTAATCCTTCAATATTGTAGTGGCTATTCTGAGTCTACCTTTGGGAGTTTTGTCTGCTGTTCTCTTAGTTATTGAGACAACTGGGTTGAAATCTTGCAGTGTTTTATATTCATCAGTTAAAACTTGAGTGTGTTATATTTTTCAAATCTTATATCCTTACTAAATTTTTTACCTGTTTATACTCTCAGTTACTGAGAAAGGTGTGTTAAACTGCCCAATTGAACTTGTGCATATACTTGTTTATTCTTTTAGTTCTGTTAACTCTTGCATTGTATATTTTAAATCTTTACTATTAGGTCCATAGTAGTTTAGGCTTATATATCTTCTTATTAACTAGGACTTTTATCTCTACAAAGTGTTTCTTTATGTCTTGTAACATTTCTTGCATTCAATGCAGTTTTGTCTAATATTAATACGGTAATAGCATCTTTCTTATGGTAAGTATTTACATGGAAAACCTTTTTGTCCATTGTTTTATTTTCAATATACCTTTACTTTTATATTTAAAGTACACTTCTTGTAAACAATATACAATTAGATCTTTTAAAATCCACTCTGATAATCCTTGTGTTTTAATAGGGATTTTTGATCAATTCATGTGTAGTGAGTGTATTTATGACATGGTTATGCTTAAGTCTAACATCTTACTTTTTGGTCTTATTGTTCCATATATTATTTGTTACTGTTGTATTGATTAAATATTTTTGTTATTCCTCTATTAGCTTTTTCCTGGGGGGGGGGGGTATAACTTTTAGTATCATTATTTTGTGGTTATCCAAGAAATTACTTCTTTAACTTATTACAGTATAGCTTAAATTAGTACTTTTAGAACATCTTAAACAATGTAAGCTCTTTCTACCAGTTGTCTCCACTTAATACAGTCTCATCTCTTTTTCATTTTTTATATTTTGCTAATTTTGTCATGCCTTTCATCCTAACGTAAAAACCCCCACAAAATATTATGATTGTTGCTCCAAATAGTAAATAGTTTCATGTTTATCCATTTATTTACCATTCCAGAGCCATTTATTTCTTTTCACCTCTCTGCTTTCATCTTGGCTTATTTTCCTTACAGCTGAAGGAAATCCTTTAGTATTTCTTGTAATGTTGGGCTGCTAGTGACACATCCTCTCAGCTTTTTCTCCTTTGTCTGAGAATGTCTTTATTTTAGCTTCTCATTTGAAGGATAATTTCACTGGAGATAGCATGCTAGATTTTAGCAGTTGTTTTCCTTAGCACTCTAAAGATATTTTCTGGCTTCCATAGTGTGTCAGACATTGATGCAAGATTAAGGAGCACAAAATGTTTATTGGAGGATGGGAGAAGTAGGTAACTCCTGTGAAAGATAAAAAGGCAGAAGGCAGGTATGTCAGATTGTGAGGCTGATCTGACATCTGTGAGTAGAAATTAAGAAAGTAAAAGACCTGGGCAGGAAGAGCCTCATCCCATGATACAAATCTGACACAACCTTGACTAACTCTTTGGAGAGCTCTGAAGCAAATTCTACCTGTTTGAGAAGTCCCATGTTAGTGAGAAATAGCCAGGTTATAATACCCCTGCTCTGTTTAATCATTAGTTTGGTGCTGCCTGGCAAAAACATAGCCTTGGCTGGAACATTGAAGTGCATCCTTAAAGCACTGCAGTTGGAGGCTGTTAGCTAAATATACTGAATACAACTGAATGATGAATTCTCCTCAAAGAGAGATCAGAGAGGAATAACTCTATGACTAACATGATCCATGTCTTGCATTACATGGATTCACTTTTTATGTATTTAGGTTGTAGCCCCTTCAGGGTTCCGATGGACCTCTCTTCCAGGGTGGAAAAAAAGCATGAGGTTAGTGGGACAACTATAACCACCACTGCTGTAGTTGTTCTTGGGACCACAACTGGTGTTCATAGTCTCTCTTCCACAATGATTTAAATAACCCTCATCCTCAGTGTTATTTCTGAGGTTTGTCATGGTTTCCATGACTAGTGGAGTGACCTAGGGGTGTTTGAGTTACATGTAACAAAACCCTTCTCAGAATAGAGTTACTGCATTTGTTCATTCACATGTACTGTCAGGCAATGGAGTACCAAGAGACATCCAAGTAGATTCCATGAATATTTTTCTCTGGTCCATTATCTAAGAATAATCCTAACTCATCTTACTGGTAAGGATCAATTGCCCCTGACAAGATGATAACTATTCTTCTTGTCTGTTGTTCCCTGATCTCAGCATTCCAAAGTGCCCCGATGGCAATCAAAGAATATAGGTCAATTGCTACACATGTCCACTGGCCAGAATATGACCCTGTTGGGGATCAGGAGCTCAAACTGTACAGAATCCAGAGTTGTAGTAAGGGAAATCTCAAAGTCTTACAGTGGATCATTAGGAATGATGGTATATATGTAGACCCACTTCTACTTCCACCTTCTGGTTCATGTATGCATGCATGTTTTTCTTGGGGGGACACAGTGCTATATAAGTCTCTAATTCAATATGGATGCTGCATCCTAAGAGATGGCAGCCCATCCTCACAGAATATTACTTCTGAGCTGATGCTTCTAGCATTACCTCTGGCAGGTCATTCCAATGTTCTAAGGCTAGCTAATTCTGGGTGGTACGTTGTACCAGATATGACTAGTGGATCCCAATATTTGGATACTTTCATATCGTGTGTGTGTGTGTGTGTGTGTGTGTGTGTGTGTGTAGAGAGAGAGAGAGAGAGTGACAGAAACAGACAGAGAGACAGAGACAGATATTTTAAAGAACAGGCTCATATAATTGTGGGGACTGACAAGTCTCAAATTTTCAGGGAAGACCAGCAGGCTGGAGACTCAGAGAAAAGTTGATGGTGCAGTGTTGAGTCCAAAGACTGTCTATAGGAAGAATTCTATAAACACTGAAGAAGACTTCAGTGTTTTCTCTTGATGCCTTCTGCTGAATGGATGAGGCCCATCAACATTAAGGAAGGTAAACTGCTTTATCAAAATCTACTAATTTAAGTTAATTGTTCCTAAAAAATACCTTCACAGCAGCATCTAGACTGGTGTTTGACCAAAAACTGGGTACCATGGTGTAGCAAACTTAACTCACAATATTGGCCATTACAGCTGTAAATTAGACATCTGTAGGCTTCCAGATAATAGTTTTGGCTGAAGTCCTACAAAGCAGAATTCAAACTCACATCCAATAAAAATGTCATATGTCATCCTCAGATAAGAGGAGCCAAAAGTAGTCACCTTGTCACCGAGTGATGGTATCTCCTTCAGAAATAGTGCCACATTTTGTGTCAGTCTTATTTCTGGAAAATTGATGAGAGGATACAGTAGCTATATTAGCCTTGGTAAGTGGTATTCCATGCTATTAGTCCCATACATAACCTAAGTCTTTGCCACTGTGGTCAATCCTTCCGGGTGCCTTTTTAGCTAGTTCTAAGTGGCTAATGACAAAGGCTGACTTAAGACAACTTTCTGAATTATCTTGTCTGCTCGGTTTTTCAGTGCCTGTTCCATAGTTGGTGTTTTCTGTGGGCATTAGTTTTTATTATAAAAATATTCACCTTATACCTATTTTTATATATCCTTCAGAAACCTTTTCTCCAGACTCTCTTGTTATTGATCTTTCAATTTATTTCTATAAGTTCCTTGGCAAGCTAGCTAAGCCATTTTCCACTCAGAACACTTTTCTTTTACCAAAGCATGCATAGACATAAACAGCATTAAAAGTTCCACCTATTGGGAAAATTTTGCCTCACCAATATCTTTCAGGGCCACCTCTAAGAATAACTATAGAGCAGGCATATCATTTTCAGCTTATACCACATACTGAGCCAATCCTTCCATTAACCTAGTCAACCCATCCACTGGGCTTTGTTTCCCTCCTTCAGCTGATTAGGTAGAATCTTTCACATGGCCATAGGTATGAATAAACTGAAGGAACTGTGGTGAAACAACCATGGTGAGTGACATGTGGTTCTGAGTAAGCTGTTCACATAGCTTACTTATGCCTTCTGGTTTTGCTTAGTACATACAGTTTCAATTTGTGATGGATTGCTGCTGGGACCACTTGATTACATGACTTGGTGGGTCCAATATAATTGAGCTCATAGGAAATTTTAAACAAACGGATAAACTAAGAATCTTGTACCATACCAGAAGCTGCTTTTTTAAAGGAACATAGTTTTGTTTTGTTTTGTATTTTTGCTGCAGATGGCATGACTTCTCTAGCGGCTTGAATTGTGATTTTCCCACTGGAATTTGTCATAAAATCCATACTGCATATTTTACACTGCTGAAACCTCCAAAATCATAAAGTCTGCAGGATTTTAAGTCCCAAACTGCCGGTTTTATTTACTGCAGCCTGGACTTGCTGTAGAGTCCTTTTCTATTCCAGACCCCATTCAAGTCTATCAGTTCACTACATGGGCCAGAGTATTCTTAGATGTGGAATGTGTGCTGCTTCCAGAACCCAAAGAGGCCAATTGGGTATTGTGGTTCTTTGTGGTGGGTGATGAAAGATACAGTAAATAGCCTTTACGTTGGTGCGATTGTCCTGGGATAGCCCTTATGATTGAGCACTAGAAATTTGCTGAAGTGGCAGGTCCCAGAATCTTTGCAGAATCTGTCTTCCACTCCCAGAAGCTCATGTGTTTTATAAAACCTTATCATTTACAAACTAAGTTCTGTGACAGCATTTCCTAGAATCTAACTTGGCCTGAGGAACAGAGCCACCACTGAACTTATTATTGATTCTGGTATCCCTCACACCAGTGGATTCCTGATGGCCTTGCTGAATGACATTTTCTCCGGAACATAATCTGGAACATAATTATGTTTCTGTGGAACATAATCCTCTGGTGGGTCTTCTGGTCTCACATAATATAGCCATTCTAGCCTGCCCACCTCCCTGAGGTTTTTTATCCCTTTCCCCATTGTCTCGCATGGCAGTTCAAGCATTGCAACTTCAATTATCATGGGCCATCACTTTCTCTAAACTTCTGAAAGCCACTATAAAGCAACAAATTTGCATCATTCTCTGGAGTCCTTGCCAAGGGTTAAAGTCATACCCTGGGAGAATTAATAAACTCTCTTTTTTTTAGTGTTATGTCCTGTCCTCTTGATCAAGAACCTTCAAAATTCAGTTGTGAGTACTCTACACAGGCTTTTCACCATCAATGCTGGCTAATTATTGAATATCTTTTTCCTTTCTTTTCTTTTGTTCTTTCTTTTTTTAAGTATAGTCCCTTTCCTCACTAATCAAGCCCAGTAGATCTTTGACTTGCTTTTGCTATGACTTAAATCAAAGTTTGGCCTGACGTGCAGAAAAGAAGATAGTGGGGAAAATCCTGAAGCTGACCCTGTTTCCTTGTGGGAGAGAGGACTCTACAGTGTTTCCCCACATGCAGAAAAGGCCACCTGTATAGGATCTAAGTATTTAGAGGATTTGGGGAGCCCAAATGTTTGGGTACATACATTCAGATGATCATCATATGTCAGGGTTTCAGGCTTTCCCAGCAATAGCCCTAATCTTGGCATAACAGAACTGACTCTGTCAAGCACTCTATAGTCTTTCCCAGCCCCTGCTCTCAGCCAGACATCCTGTAAGCAGTCTCAGAATAAGGTCAACTCAGGAGATGTCCAAGGTTCTGACAGGTGGTAATGGTGCTCACCCATGAGCCTGACTTTTTTCATGGGTTGTAGCCTTGTCTCAATTGCTATCAAATGCCTAAAAACAGTTCCCTCATATATATTTTTCTAAGTTTTTTAGTTGTTTATGGTGGGAATTTAATTACAAAACTAGGTACTCTATCATGGCCTGAACCAGGAGTCTCTTAATAAATGCTGAATAAATAGATTTATTGAGTTGAAGGGAATTCTGGTATATCCTGATGAAAATATTGAGGAGGCATTGGGAATTATCTGTATATCGGCAATAGTTAAAAGAGGCTATAAGAGTGGTTGATGTTTTCAAGGAAGATTATACAAGACCAGAGAAAGGAAAAATTTTAAAACAACAAATTAGGGAACAACAGTATTTATAGGGTACAAGATTATGAGAATTCAGAAAAGACTGAAAAAGTGACAGGAACATAAATATTTTATCTAGGCATTCTGTTGTGCTTCAGTTAATTAACAAATGTTTGCTGTAATATTCTAGAATTTGTATAATTAACAAGGAAGAGATCGTATGAATTTGTGGGTAAATCAAGGATTAGGGTTCGATGAGGAAGAATTTCTAAAAGAGTAAGTTTTGAGTTAAAGACTAATTGGATCAAAGCATAATGAAATGGAATAGATGTAGGAATAGGGTTAATTCTGCCCTCAGCTAAGCATGAGCAGGATTAAGACTTTGCTGCTGTAATGCACATGAGGAAATAAAGAGACATGTCAGCGTAGAAAAAAACAAAAACAATGGCTCCAGAATTTTCATGTTGATGGAGATTCGGAGCAACAATGTAGTTGAGAGCAGATTCAGGGCACTTGTCTGGAGGCCGCATTTCCCTAGTAAATACACTTAAAATTTAAAGTCTGTGGTATAGATCAATGCAAATAATATTGAGTTGATGTTTTCAAACACACATTTGCTAATTCTCTTGTCATTTAAATAATTAAGTGATTATTTAACTTGGGGTTGTTTGGGGAAGCTACTAAGGATTTTAGAAGACCTTTAGTTCTCTCCAATCCTATCCCAAACTATATTCATTCTGCTAATGAAATGCATTAATGTGTTGATAGAAGAACAAGGTGGAAGATTCTAAATGAAAGAGGAAAGCAGGAAACATTACCCTAATTGGTCTGAAAGGCAGAAATTCACTTTAAATTAGATCTCATTTGTAAGTGAGGTAGGGGAAGGTTAGGTCTTTAAAAGTCAAGCTAACAATGTTAAAAATAACTCATAAAAATACTAGTAATTTTAAACCTAGTAAGATGGAGAAAATCATGATGCTATGGGGTCTGTGCTGAACTTTTTGTAAGTCTAGTTTTTGAGGTGAGTATACTATAGTGCATATGCAGGTGGACACTTTGTAGTTAGCAAAAGGCATGCGATTGGATGGAGAAAGATTGATTCATGGTCATCTGTCTGTCTGTGACATAACAAATACTCCATGATGAAACTGTTCATCAAAACAGAACGGCAGTAACCAAGATAATCTATATTGTATTACCAATAGGGGGCTCTGTGGCTTTGCAATACAATTGTGCTCATTCATTTAAATGCCCCCCCAACCCCTCTCCAATGAACCACTTTGCTTTGTTAATAAACTGTTGGGGCCTTCTATCCATCCATCTATCCCTCCATCCTTCCATTCTTTCAGTTAGTGTCATTTACCTGCAATTCTTCATTAGTTAACGGTGAAAATACTCAGAAGGCAAATAGCTCCACTGCTTTCTCTCCACCTCATTGGGATTGTGGGAACTCTTATTGAGTGGTGAGGGTTAGGGTAATGAAACTTGGAAAAATGCCATCCCAGGATTCCTCTGTGCTACCAATATGCAAATAATTTAATAGTAATGCAGTCAAGAGTTCCCTGAGTAAAGACTCTCCATTTTCATCACTGTTGGTAAGTGCCAAGAGGGACAGATGAGAATAAGTTATAGCCACATTGTGACATGTAATAAATCTTCCAAAAGAGGTTTACACATACTCAGCTCTTTGGCTTTTATCCTGTGTACGACACTTCTGTTTGCTTTGCATCTAAGCAACAGAAAGTAATCAGCCTCTAAGAACTTAATTATTGGTTGCACGGATAACCCTTAGGGTGTGTGTGTCCAGTCACTTGGGCCTCCTCCTACATCTCTCATCACATAAAGCAATATGCTTCTCTGAGTGCCAGCCTCTCTGGAAAGCATGGGGGTTCATTTCTTCTTCCAGGGGAAGACAAAGGGCTGCTGAAACAACAGAATACATCGAAATGGCCCTTCTTTGGGAAAATGAGCTGCTAACAGTTCTTGATGACTGAAACAAAGGAAGAGTCCTAGGGCTAGAAATCACTCAAGAACAGAGCCTTGATAACAGTCAGCCGCGGAGAAGTAGAAATTGTAAGGAATTCTAGGGAGAGCAATGGGGCAATACTGTAACAGGCTTGCAAAACCCAACTCAGAATCACACTAGTATATTAATGAGACAAGTTTAAACCAGTCACACTCCCACCTCTAAACCAAACTGTTAACACAGTTTAACACACTTTCAAAGGGGCACCCCTATGATGTGCTAATGAAGTCACTTTCTTCCCAGCAGGAGTCAATGGGCTTTCCCTTCTTTGTTGAGCTCTCTTTGATCAGGCAAACAAAATACTCAAATACCTTGTCAATCCTGGCAGGCAGTGTGTTTTTGAAATGTATCTTAGGGGAAACTGAGGCGTAAAGGATCAAATTTAAAATTTAAAGGTAGTACAATTATCTGAGTTTGGATGGATTTTCTGCTCCAGCTTTTCCCTACTGCTATTTAAACGTTGTGAAATGAATAAGAGCTATTCAGGTATTATATCTTTTAAGTTAACAACTTGGAGACTAACAATAGCTGTGAAATGCTCTCTAATTGTTAAACACTGAACAAATGTATGAAGCATTACATTTCAATTTTTTAAATTACATTGCAAATCGTTTGTGTGAAACTGGACATTTAAACAATTGGGTTAAAAAAAAAGCCTATAAGTACTAATGGATACATTCTAGAAACCAATGGATACATTTAAAGCAGCCAAACAATTTAATTCAATTATTTTCAGAATAGCTTCAATGAAAGCAATCTCTTAAAAGGCATTGTTCCAGGTAGCTCCAAGGACAGAAACTATATTTTTTTAGATTAGGACAGTGGTGTGTACATGGGGTGTTTCTTTTTTTTTAAATTCTTTAAACTGTACACACAAAAATATACAATATATACTTTTCATGTGTATTCCACATTTCAAAATAAAAAAGAATTTTCAAAAAGACTTTGTTGCATAGCTGAAATCTTAAAATGAATTGAGCAGAGACAATGCATTTAGCATTCTTAAAAGTTTCTTGCAAGATTTTATAGAAAAACTGCCCATTATTCTATTTGACAACAAGCCTATGAATTTTGAAGAAAACCAAAAAGAGAACCTGTAAAAAACAAAAGGATCTTTTTAACTGAACTACATAATATACAGATCACTATCTGTATTTTTTTTTATGAGCCTCTAGATTTCGGCAGAAAAGATTTTAAAATTTCTTATTACTCTTATAAACCTTTGTGATTATCTGACAATGATTCATGTAATATTATTGTATATCTGACTTTGGCAGTTACCCATTACACCATGTTAACATATTTCAATAAGTAATCAATTTGGTTTCCACTACGCTGATTTAATTCAGGTTTCATTACTTGCCTAGTATTTATTTTTTAGGCATGTTGTCCATCTTAGTCTAGGACTGCCCTTTTTGCATTAGCCATTTTAGGATAAAATACTTAATAAGATTTGCATTTAAAAAATGAACTAGAGGAACTGGACCCCCTCCAGCCAGAACAAGTAATTATGTCATTTGTATTGCAAAGCAGGAGTGGCTATAAAGCAATGGTATACTTTTTTAAAGATTGATAACCTTAAGCAGTATTATATTACACATAAAATGGCAGGTCTGACAGAGGAACTAAACGTGGGCAGTGTATAAAATCCCGAGACTTGTAGAGAGTTTCAAAGTTTTTACTTTGCCTTCCAATGACATACTCAATTAAAAGCAATCATTTGCAGTCTATGTCCTTATTTTCTATTATATCTCCGTGTCCTACATCAGTCTTTCTCACATAGAACCCTATGTTTATGTAGATAACCCATGTCACATAGGACTGAACGCTTTCAGATTTACGTCCTAATATTCAGAGGCCAAAGTTAGATTGTATCTATAAGAAGTGGCCAATAC
The DNA here is from genome assembly GCF_018350215.1 of Panthera leo. NCBI lineage: Eukaryota > Metazoa > Chordata > Mammalia > Carnivora > Felidae > Panthera > Panthera leo. The sequence continues at coordinate 49,551,293 of NC_056685.1, forward strand.
AAATGAACTTATTTAGTTGCCTGTAATCACCTAGGAGGCACTCAGTCTGCCCCACTGAAATTTTCCATTGTTCATAATGACTGAAACCTGGCAATGCTGTTGATGTTACTGTCACTGCTAAGAAGAACCCAACAGAGAACCTTTATTGAGCCTTTGGTAGTCAGTACTATGCTCTAAGTGCTGTGTTAAGTACTATCTCATTAATCCTCACAATAACTTTTCAAGGTTGGTATTAGTCGTAGGAATGAGATGTGTTTATGAAGGTTACATCATGATCCCAGGGCCACAAGCTATTAAAGTGGTAAAATTGGGATTTGAACCCAGTCTAGGTCTAACTCCAGAGCTGATGTCCTTTTTTTTTTTTTTTTTATGTTTTTATTTATTTTTGAGACAGAGAGAGACAGAGCATGAGCAGGGGAGGGGCAGAGAGAGAGAGAGACACAGAATCTGAAGCAGGCTCCAGGCTCTGAGCTGTCAGCACAGAGCCCAATGTGGGGCTCGAACTCACAAACTGTGAGATCATGACCTGAGCCAAAGTCGTACACTTAACCGACTGAGCCACACAGGCACCCCCAGAGCTGATCTTCTTAATCATTATGATAAACTTATAAAAACTAAAAAAATCTTTTAAAAATATTCCTAAGATATTTCCCTAACAAAAGCATCTATGACTATGTTTCAGTGAATGACAGGGCATTATAATTTCCTGGCCTATATTGAAATCTTTTGAATTAGAAGTGGTCCCCTCGTTACTTTGTGGAAGAAGGTTTTGTGATAGAATGTGCCCAAATTATCAATTATGGTCTTTCTTTAGGATGAAAGGATACATAGCAGGTTATTATTTAGGCAATGGTCAAATTGATAGTTCTCAGATTGGATGAAAGTGCTCCAAACCTTAAGTTCACAGGGCTCACATTCTCATAAAGGGCAACAGAAAGACATGCAGGGCAAATGGGAAAAGCAGTCTCATAAGAAAATCAAAATACCTCAGAAGCACTAACCAGTGTGATATGAACCAAGAATGCTGACTGCTGACCGGGAAAGCTTCTACTCTTCTTACTTGCTCAGGAAACCCATTTAGGGAGTTGTTAAAAACTGAGAGAGGCAATTTAGAGATAGCAACATCCTCTTAGACTTCAAAGAGGAGGAAATATATTTAGGGACCTTTCTGATATAAAAAGCCATTATAATTTTGAAGCCTTTCCTTAAAATATATCTTTCTCAATTTGAAACTCTAATGTTCAGTAATTGAATTCAATGTTTAATTGCTCAATATTTCAATCAACAGTCTACTTGATACAATAAATCAAACAAAGCCTCCAATAGTGTATTTTATATTATTTATACAGACATGCAGATACACATATATGCATATATATTTATATCATAATTGACACTCAGCATTTTTTAGTTAATTACGGAATAAGATTTATTAGTTTCCCAAGGCTGTCATAACAAAGTACCACAAAATGATTGCTTAAACAATAGAAATGTGCTGTCTCACAGTTTTGGAGGCTCTAAGTCCAAGTTCAAGGCATCCATAGGATTGGTCTCTTCTGAGGCCTGTGAGGAAGAATCTGTTTTGTGCCTCTCCCCTCGCTTCTGGTAGTTTGATGACAATCTTTGATGTTTCTTGACTTGTAGAAATATTGGCCTGATCTCTGCCTTCGTCTTCACATGACAGTTTCCCTGTGTGCATTTCTGTCTCCAGTTTTCCCCTTTTATGAGGACACCAATCATATTGGATCAGGGGCCTACTCCACTGTGATATGACATCATCTTACCATTACATCTGCAATAACCCTGTCTCCAAATAAGGTTACATTCTGAGGTACCGGAAATCAAGACTTCAAATACGGGTTCTGAGGGGACCCAATTCACCTCATAACATAAGCTTTAACTTCTGAAAGGAGGGAAATATTTAGGATCAGAATAGAGTTGTAAGAAACTTCAGAAATCCATCTGTCTTCCATATGAGAATACCTCAGCCCAGAGAAATTAACTGGCTTACCTACTGAACACAGTCAGTGGCAGAACTGGGACTGAAATTCAGATTCCAATATATAAACACAATGTGGTTTCCCACTGCCTAGGCTGCAACTTACGAAGAGTGTACTGGGATAAATTATTTCATTTAGAAACTGATTTTTTCTTTTCTTTTCTTTTTTAATATTTGTTTATTTAGTTTGAGAGAGGGAGAGAGAGCGCGTGTGCGCAAAAGACTGGGGGAGAGGCAGAGAGAGACAGAGAGAGAATCCCAAGCAGGCTCCATGTTGCAGTGTGAGCCTGATGTTGGGCTCAAACTCACAAACTGTGAGATTATGACCTGAGCCGAAATCAAGAATCTGTTGTCCAACCATCTGCACTCCCCAGGTACTACTCCTAAAAACTGATTTTTTTTCCTGATAGGAAAATTAAATTGTTAAATAAGATTTTAAAGGTGAGAGTGTATACGTTTCACACATTTTATGTAGAAAATTATGGAAGCTTCACAAGAACAATATACTAAATAGTTAAATAACAATAATTTAATCTCTAATTCTCTTTCCAGGGACACTTAGGTATCAAAGGCATTGCAGAAAGCACTCTACTTCACTATCTCAATGTATCTTAAGACTTCAAAAGGTGAGTGCAATTACTCTCATTAGAAAGATGAGCAAAACAGAAAGATGTCAAATAAGTTGACCAAAGTCACGTGGATAATAAGTTGTATAAGTAGAAATCAAAAAGGTCAACTATCACTGTGCTGTCCCATATATTTGATTTTTGGTATCACAAAACAGCCTGTAAAAGTATACAGGAAGAAGAGATCAAAGATGAATCATTTTAGACATAATTTTCCTGCTGGAAGACATGGCCACCATATAAGTAAAAGCACTCCTTAGCTAAGAGTGTGAAAAGGAGAAGTTCAAGGTGTCAAAATTGAATCATTGATGAAATTTGTAGTTAATGTGAAAAATGTTCAATAAATTTGAATAGACAAAGACCTGGGAGATTTGAAGAGAACCAGGAAAGACTGCAGCCAGATATCTTACATTAGGAAAGATGTGAATGAAAACAGTTTATTGAACCTAATCCCATACTGGAAACAAATCTTACTTTGATATTTGCATCACCACTGTCTGGTGTGCAAGAAATGATTAGTAAGTATATATAAATATATTGGAATTAAAATTTTGAAAATGCCTATAGGAAGACATTTTCCATAGAATTTTGAGGATTATAATTAGATGTAAGTGCAGTAAATGTACATAATTCCATAATAATCTATTCTACTGGTTTGAAAATTGATCCATGCAAAGGAGAGTAATAGCCAACATTAACTGAGCACATACTATGTTTCAGGGATGGTTGCAAATAGTTTATCAATATTGCTTTTTTCTCCACAACAAATTTATGATGCGGGTACTATTACAATCTCCATTTAAAATGAGGAAAATGAGGTTTAGAAGTCACAGAGTAAAGGACCCACTGGATTATTCAGAGCAATCACTCTTAACCACTGATATCACCAAGGAAGAAGAAATGATACATGAAGGAATTTAATTCAGCTTTTTTTTCACCTATCATAGCACTTGGCAGGTATTTAATAAATGTTGGATAAAGTGCACTGAAGTTTTAAGTTATGTTTTATTAAGGATTGGGTGCATGGAAATGCTGAATAGTACAGGGGTGTCTTCAGGGGATAAAGCAGATGATGCTACAGAATGAGAGGAAACATCCGAACCAAGAAGCCTCATCAAGTAAAAGTAATCTATGCATAAGCATGGATAGACAGGGTAACCTTGTGTAGAAAGGGAAATACTCTGCCATATATTGCTGTGTTTCATCAGATCTTGAATTTCAGAAATCAATATAAGAAAGTTAAGTTTAAGTTAATGGTCATGAAACCCATGGAAAGAATTGCCCTGGGAAATTTATATATTTTGCAATTATCTATTTCAAAAAATTGAAATATGAACCATATTATTAATATTGTATAACCATAAAAATTTCATCAGTAAGTTATTTTATTTTTTTTATAAATTTTGTTTACTGTTTATTTATTTTTAAGAGAAAGGCACAACACGAGCGGGGGAGGGGCAGAGAGGGACACCCAGAATCCAAGGCAGACTCCAGGCTCTGAGCTGTCAGCACAGAGCCCCAAGCAGGGCTCAAACTCACGGGCCATGAGATCATGACCTGAGCCGAAGTTGGATGCTTAACCAACTGAGCCACTCAGGAGCCCCTCAGCAGTAAGTTATTAAAACAAAATAGATGATAGGTGAATTATTTGGGAGTGTGTTTATGAGTGTATGGAAAGTTATATTGAACTATTAAATGGCAAAATGCCTTAAATTATTAAAATAAATAATATTTAATTAATATTAATACATATTTAAATAGTTAATTAATAATTATTTAATAAATAAAAAATGCCAAAATTATTCAATGTGAAAATAACTAAATAATTGAGTTATTTAGCATCAAAATACTTTGATGCTAAAATATATGAACAACTGCCTCAAGATATGGACAACTTAAAATATATAAGCCACTATTTACATTTCAAATATAAACAGATTTATTTCACATTTATTGAGTTTCTGTTATATGCCAAATATTGTGCCAGGCTCCAGAATGTCTTCATATTTTTAAAATAAAAAAAAAACTACTGGGGTGCCTCAGTCAATTGATCATCCAACTCTTGATCCAACTCTGGATCCCAGGGTTGTGGGATCCAGCCCCACATCGGTCTCTGCGCTGAGAGAGTGGAGACTGCTTGGGATTTTCTTTCTCCCTCTCTCTCTGCCCCTTCCCCATTTGCATGCATGCACTTTTCTCTCTCCTTCTCTCAAAATAAATAAATCTTAAAAACTTTAAAAATTAAAATAAAACAAAATAAAATAAAAAATAACTACCATTTGTTAAATTTTTTTTTGTTTCCGAACTGTGGAAACACTTGGCATTACTAATTTTCCCCGATTAGAAATTTTGATTTCTACATCTTTTAAGTGAACATACGGGTGCCTGGGTGGCTCGGTTGGTTGAGCCTCCGACTCTTGATTTTGGCTCAGTTTTTTACCCCAGCATTGTGGGATCAAGCCCTGCTTCAGGCTCCATGCTGACCATGGAGTCTGCTTGAGATTCTCTCTCTCCCTTTCTCTCTCTCTTTCCCTCTACCCCTCTCCCCTACCTACACTCACTCTCTCTAAAGAAAATGAAATAAAAAATAATAATTAAAAATAAATGAATATAAATTTTTGACAAATATTTTCTGAATGTTAGATAAAATTTGTTGCAGCCTCAAACCACTATTCACTATGTTTATCAGATTCAGAGGCTGAATTTAAAAATATACTTATATTTTCCATCTTTTTTGAGAAAATTATTAGTATGCCTTTAAACCTTGGTACTAACCCAAAGATAGCTATTTCAGTCAGTTGCAAAAAAAAAAAATCTATTCAGGTGCAGAAGCCATACCCTCTCAGACAATGGGCCTAACCTACATACTAAATAAAAAATAAATGGGAATATGCAAAGATAAACTTACCTAAGGAACATCGGTAGCTATTTCTGCAATAAATGCCATTTTCAATCACCACTGACTCACTAGAGGCAAAGGGCCCAGAAAGAACATTAATCTAACTCAGTATTTTGGAAATACTCTTAATTAACACATGAACTTTATCACCTCCCCTACATACTTCTTCATCTACGTTCTCTAACTCATAAATAGCATTATTAGCCTTCCACGTTTTCCAAAATGGAAACCTCAAGCTATTCTCAAGTCCTCTCCCTCTCCACAGCCAATCAAATGTGAAATTCTGTCAGTTCAGCTTCCGAAAACTGATGGCATTCATTTCCTTCTCCACTTGTTCCTTAATTCAAATGCCCACCTTCTAACCTGGACTAATGCAGGAGTCACTAAAGCCCTACCTCCCTCTGGTCCGCTCTGCCCTCCAGTCAGTCTTCACTTCACCCAAGTTAAAGACCTGACTTGTCATTCCCTGCATAAAAATCTTGTAAGTTCTAGCCAAAGAATCCAAAGAATTCTAAAGAATCTAAACCATTCTTTTTATGGAATTCATGTTGAGAGACTTACGGCTTCTGTGCCGGTCTTTTCAGAGCTGAGCATGAATAAAAGAAATGACATTGGTATTACTAAATAGTTTTACTACAAAATTCTTAACTAATGTATACTTATTAAATATTTACAATGATTCCAGCTATAGTTTTAAATTCCCTTCAAATATATATGTACATATCATATGTTGTATGTATTATGTATATGCATTACATAGATGTATATGTTTACATTTTACTTTGTTTTGAAAAACTTGGTAAGATGCTTTGAACCTTAGTAGTAGTAATCTAAAGATGGCCATCTTATTAGGTTGCAAAAAATGTGCCCTAAATACCCTAGTTTATAATTCAGCAAAGTGCTTGGAGGAGGCACAGTAGATGATGAATAGTAAAGATGGGGTTATTACTCAAGTCTCATTTGTGACAGTTGACTTCCGTGATATTTATCTTACATTTTTCTTTTTGGCTGTGTGTGTGAGTGTAATACAGTTTATATATTAGCATTTGTCCATCTGTTATTATATTGGCAGCAGGAGATTTTCATTGATTAGTTTCTCTCTATTTGCTTTTTCTTTCTCTAAACCTTCGTGCTGTAATGCAGAAGATTTATTTTCAATGATTTATTAAAATGTAATTCTAAGGTGACTCCTTATCAAGGAAGTAATCTGCAGGCTATCTTTGTTTAAACTTGCAACCTGCTTTGTCAAGGAAAACTGCCTATGAAATTTTCATTATAATAGACAGCTTTTCATAATGAATGAAAAACAGCTATTATGATTGAAAACAAATTGCTCTGAAACATATTCTTTGAAACAATGTGCTGCTTAATTGTATTTTGGAGGAGGGGGGGAGCAAAGGCAATTCTATTTAATTGGTTACATTTTTCAGTTCTATAAATTAATTTGCACTACCCAATATCACTTAATTTTTCCCTAGGAAAGCTTTTGCTTGCCCTAGCAATATTATAACTGCTAATTCAATTACACTGAAATTGTTTAATAGAAAATATAATTGCTTATTCATACAGAATACCCATTAAAGCAGTGCAAAAGCGTGAACCCGAGGGTTACTGCATATTAATACTTTGGGAATAAAGATGGGAATGTTGTGCAGAGAAGGTGCTGGCTGATCTTTAATTGTTCATCACCTGCCTCCAAAATAATATGAATGGACCCAAACTAAATGACCACTCATTACAAGTTTCAATTTAGGAGCTTGGCTGGGGTCAGCAGATTGCTTATGCTGATCGCAATGATTTGAAGTTGTGATTACCATAAGCAATTTAAATTTTATTGATCTCCTCTTCTGAAAGTTGTAATTGAGCATAGATGTTGGACCCAGAGCTCTCCAAACTAAATTGTACTCTGAAGCCCTTGCTGGATTCCTGCAAGAATCAATAAGCAGTCAGTCACATTAACAATGAAATAGGTCCATTAACATACGGTGCTATTGGTGAAACTTTATTTAGGAAGGGTGTTAGTTCACTTCATTGTTTTATCAATGAATCTTGGCTGTACAAGGAAAAGTATTGCTTTAATATGTATAATAAGCTTGTATGAAAATGAAATTATATATTATAAATATATGGAATATGACTAGGTAGGCAGTTGAGTCCTTATATGAGAGTCATTGTGATTCATATCATCATTTTACTGTAAACAGAGGTTTCATATGACTGGAATTGCAGCTTGCCCGCTGCAGTGCTTTGCAGTAATTCGGGATTTTTATTCCTCTTTATTAGATACAAGGTTTCCCTCCATCAAGGTTAAGTACATCTCGAAGTCTCCATGTTCAGTGGTAAGTAGTGGCTTGTTAGGGAAGCTATATGACCTATCCTGCTGAGCTAGAGTGAGAAGGCTGGGAATTCTAACAGAAATCCAAACAGGTCCAGGTAATTTGGGACAGTATTTTATACCTGGAGCACTACTGAGCTTTAGGGACAACTCTGGCTTACATATTGTTATCAAATTATAAAACGCTTAAAACTGCAAAAGCCTATTAAAGCTTTATGACAATAGGGCATTATTTGTTTTTTCCAAAATTAATCAGTTAACTTCTCTTTCATTCGCTTCCCTCTCAAATTATGAATAGTAAACTCCAGAAGATTCCCCACCTCTTGGAAATTTTAAACCCAAAGAAGCATGGGGATGAGAACACCAACAACTAAGAAACTTCCTACTCATCCCATGAGTTTGGGGTGTCTGAATTACCTGTTGCATGGGGCTCTCTAATGTGGCATAGTATGGTAAAGGAAAAAGAAAATGAGATCAAAAACGTTTCTGTCTAATTTTTATTACTTGAGGTTAATTTAACAATAGTACGTACGGCCAACTTTTATTTTTTGATTCAACCAAGGTCAGGAATGAAGAGGTGGGAAGGAAATGTCAGATCAAGGGTCAGATCAAGGTAGAGAATCTTATCTGATTCAGGATGTGCTTCAGGTTTTTGCTAGAATATCTCAAACAATTCTGGAACTCAGCTTCTCAACTACATCTTTTGCCCTCATGACCTTGGTGGTACATGTAAAGCCCAGTGGAAATTTACTTCAAATATGGCCTTGGGTCATGTCTGTCTTTATGGGGAAGGTCTCTATAGTGGCTTTGTTTCAACAATCTCAAACAGCAACAAGGATTGACTATGGGCTATGGAAGAGGCATACTTCATGGATCTGAATATTACATTTTTTACCCACTTGTATTATGGAAATAAAAGCTAAATGGATTGGAAATGTTATACAATCCTTCTATGTTTCAGTTTCCTCAGTAGTTTCAGGATGATGATAGAGGACACTTCATATCTAGGGTTGATGTGGAGATTAATTGAGACAGTCCATGTAAGGAATCTAGTATAGTGCTTGCTACAGTGTATTCTCAATAAAGGTTATTTGTTAATAGGAAGACACATGTCTGGGTTGCCTAGGATAGCTGTGGTTTCTTGTAGTGTCCCCTTACAACGGTTTGGATGAAAAACTAAATGTCCACTTGAGCTATCATTATCATTCAATGAAACTGTGAGTGAAAAAGCATGGCATGGACATTTTCTCCTGACAGAATGAGAAATTGAGAGAACTCGAGGAGCCATATGGTCAGTTAGAGAGTTAGAGTTCATGCAGGACAAGGTGATATGGGCTGCCAAGAACTTAAGTAGGCCTAGACAAAATGAAAAACTACTAAACATTTTCTCTTACCTACTCCCACCTTCCTTGTGAGAGCTCTGCTCCCAACCTTAAGTGGTCTCTGTTCCGCCCAGGCATCTCTTCTTTAGTGTGACTTTCCCTCACTGTTTGAGGCTGCCTAATACTTCCTAGGATGGCAGTGGATTCAGGGTAACTTTCTTTGGAGAAATATCTCATGCTCTGGGTGCTGTTTTTGTTGTTAATCGCCTCCACCCTATTCACTTTTAACCCATTCTTTATACTCCATCTTTGGTAAATGATTTCACATTTAAATTCCGATTAAATTGCAATGGCTTGGGTTTTTTTGTTTGTTTTTCAAATAAGTTGTTTATGGAGTGGGTGATGAAGTGAGTGAATGAACACTCAGAGGGGTTTTTGTGTTTTAACAGATGTCTGGTGATGCCGTACCTGAACTTTTACAAACTATTCTTAACAGGTAACTGTTCTTAAAAGGTAAATTTCTAGGTTCCATAGCAGGCCATTAAAGGAGATAGTATAAAGCATGAAGCTTTCCAAGCAACTCTTAAATCATATATTTAACCTACTTGCATGGTGGAGAAAGTTTAAGAGAAGATGCAGAGGAAGATGCACAATAAGTGGATGAAGTGAATGTTACACAAATTAACTAACAGTAAAGCAAAATAGAAGTGATAAAGCAATAGAAAAAAAAAAAACAAGGAAAATAAAGTGGGGTTGCTTTGGAGACAACCGAAGCTAAGGGGATGATAAGTTATTTCAATGAATCGTCCTGGGTTCAAATGCCAGTTTCATGGCTTACTGACTATGTGACTGTGACTTACAAGTTTCATCTGTAAAGTGGGTATAAAAATACTATTTACTTTATAGGTCATGAGAATTATGTAAAAGAATCTGTGTAAAAATACTTCTCATGCAGCCTGGCACCTAGTGAATGCTCGATAGTGGTTATCATGAAACACTTAATGCGGTAGAAATGCAAAGTAACATTTCTCGCATCACACTATTCTTCCTACTTTAATCTATCGAATGCCATAAACAAGAAAAGCTTTCATGATTAATATCTTCTTGGTTTGTTTTTTTTTTTTCCTGACTGGTAGCCTCTAGAGAAAAGGTTTTTTTCCCGCTTTGGTAAAATGGGTAGTTTCTCTGGTAAATGATTTCTTTTGCCCCAGAGTGATTTGGCTTCAGATCGTAGTATGATTAAAAATTTAAATCCAAGAGTCTATGATAATAATTAAGCAAGGGCTGTGTGTATTTTGCTTCAGGGCAAGTGTCATGCCAACCAACAAGCTACCAGTTGTTGGAATTACAGTGTAGAGTAAGGTTCCTTCCTGAGCCATGGAGTTTGTATGCCCTGGCTTCCTACTCACAGGCACTCACGGGCATTACCCTGGCACATAACTTCAACAGTTTAGAACCTGAACCTAATAGTTACGCATTTGTGCTCAAATGACAGTCAGTCCCGTGTTCCTGAGTCAGTACAAGGCTTTATGTAGTGACTGTGACACCGAGCAGCCTTCCATCTTGGGGCCCCTCTATATCCTACAGCTTTGTAGTCCTCTCGGGTGCAATGTGTTGTAATTCAATAAATTGTTGGATAACCTCTACAAATAAAGAGAAGGGAATTCTCAAAGAGAAAGTCCTTTTGCTTTCCAATCTGCCTGCTTTCTAAGAACCCATGCCTCATTTCCCCCTGTGCACATGTTTGCTTGACACCAGCAGGGCTGTGTGTTCTACAGACTTGGAACAGCAAACTAGAAATACCGTACTCTGTACCAAGACTGCCTCTCAGCAGAGAATGGTGTGTATGAGCAGCCCGTTTTCCAGATGCATCCTAGATGCGAGACTGTACATTTCCCTTATTGACCTCAATGTGGATAGTGGCCAGGTGAAGGGGGGTGGTAGGGTGCGCGCTGGGACAGGGAAGAATCACTCCACAGACAAGCAGGGGCTTGTTCTTAAATAGAATCCCTTTGAACTCAAAACGTTTATGAAACACAAGGTGAAGAATATGAAACCATTTCTCTAATTCACTTTATTCTGAAGGGCATACATCTTATGGGAAAGTGTGACCAACCAGATTCAACTCTGCTCACATCCTGTATTTTAAGGTCTAAATTTAACTAGTTAACATTTAAATGGATTGGGGCTATTTAGTACAGAAAGTGTGATGGGCTATGTTCCCCAAAATTTTACATCTCCCACCCCTTCAGCCTTTTCGCTTTAGGCCTGTCGTTCATATTCTCTGACTTGCATGTTGTTTCTCAGTTAAGACATAACTTATAGGTCTTACTTTCCTTATTCTTTTTTAAGTATTGAAGTTTCTCTGGAGGTAAAAACGAACATTTATTTTATGGAAATATCTGTACTTATTTAAAGACTCAATTGCTTGATTATTCAAGAATTATTAATTTGTATAATAAGCTGATTAGTACAGTAATTATATTTAAACACACACACACGCACGCACACACACATACCATTTGCATTTTCTGCGCATAGTTATTGGCAAATAGTCACATGGCCATACTGAACCCGGCAGTAAGTAGTGTATTTTTGTGCCCTGGGAAAAGAAGGAATGGATTTGTGAATGGTTTGAGGTTTTTGTACTACTATTCCTCTCACAGAACCCTGAATTTTTTTCAACAGCTGTCTAGGTCAAGCATAATGATTCTGATGAAAAGTGAAGGATTCTACTGTATGTAATTGGACTTTGACAGAACAGTTTTGCATAAAGAGAAGGTTATTATTGAAACTTGGCCATGACAAAGAAACTGGTACAGCTTACTTTTGTCATCTAGTCTTAAATTCATCAACCTTGGTTTAAGAACGGTTTTGATACCACAGTGAAGAAGAAAAGATTTCTAGTTTGAGGTCATTAGACATGAACCGCTTGAAGGAAAGAAAAATGAGTCGTCTAAAATGGCTACAGCGGAGGATATTGTTTGTATCAGCATGGAACAGAATGAGCCGCCTCAGAAAACTACAAGAATCCCAATTAGACATGTTTTTCCTCTGGATGGAAACTGGTAACAAAGATAAAGGAGTCCAATAACGAACTCTTTATTTTTCTTTCTCTTGACACACCCCCTCTTTTGTATCAGGCACTAAAAAACATGCCTGCCCTAAAATCTTGAATATTGAGCATTTTGATGTTTCCTCCCTTTTTTCTAAGAATTTAACATTTCCCACAATTTTGTAACACTGATAACTATCACTCCTGTCCCCTGATAATCTCAGTTCCATGCAACTTGTAAAAGGCAGTCTGACCCTGAGACTTCATAGTGGGTGGCAGATGGCTTTCGTGAATGCCTATTTCTGCTATTAAAATAAAATGACAGGAAACACCACAGAGAAGTTTCTTTTATTTGAAAAAAAAAATAAGGTTGTCATATGATGTGAAATACAAATCTAAGCGCTTTGGCAGTCACTAACTTCACGTAGCATGGTTATCACTGGAAGGTAAATGTAACATCCACCTTCAGGTCTCCGTGAAAGATGCATTGTGCGAAAGGCAAGACAGTGCTTTCTGGCCCACTACTTACACGTGTAGCAATTATTATATGAAAATGCAGAGTGCAACTCAGACAACTTGTGAGCACTTATTGAAGTTGCCAGGCAAAAATATTTTCCTCCATGCTACATTAGCATTTTCTGGTTTAGACCAGCTGATCTTTTTGAATTGGGCTGCATGAATCATCACATCCAGTATGTAAATTTCATAGGTATATTTAAATATTTTTCCTTTCAAATTGGAACCAGAATTCATATTATAGCCAATATAGTCTGGAAAAAAAAAAAGTCAGGTTGCTGTCCTGTGTTCCCTCCACACATCTAAAAATTCTAAGAGCCTACAAGCTTAATGTGGAGAGCATCAGGGATGTTTTCAATAGTCAAGAGTGTCACTCATTCTACTTTTTCAAAGTTCTTAGTTCCCATTAATAATTTTATATACCATAATCATTCACCTTGAACATTTGCTAATACGTTTAAAATGCCATTCTCTACTTAATTGTTTCCAACAAGCGCTTTTATTGAACATCCACCAGGCAAAAATGTACCATTTCGAGTGTTCTGGAACCTCCTGTTTTCGTTTATTAATAACTCCCAAACAGAATGTCTGCTTTAGACATTAGTTTCCGAAATAGAATCGAATCTTAATTAGTTCAAGAGAAACTCTACTTAAGTAGTCTTAGAGAAAATGCGCTAATTTCCCCTCTAATATATCCTCCTGTTGTTTGACTGTGATGAGAATGGTCTTTTAAAAGAGGCCTCAGGTGTGAAACCAACTGTTCAGGCTCATTGTCAGCTGCTGGTTTCTAGAGTATTAATTCAAAATTAGTGAAAATATAAGACTATGTCTACATTGGCCAACTCTATTGCAAAATTGAGCAATTTTCAGTCAAGGGTGCAGCATCCTCTACAATGCCCTTGAGGAAGATTCAGAAGCTCATTCTATTTCCATCTGCTTCCATCATTAGAGAATGCAGTTGATTGATTCAACCTCACTAACAATAAGAACGGATGCTGTTTAACTAAAAGGTGAGTATAGGCATAACATCTACGTCAGAATTTAGAAAAATAGCAGGCTCTTTGTTAATTTATATACAGATATGGATACACATAAATTTATACATAGATACATATAATTTTTAAAGATAGAAATTATGGGTCTCGTGGTATGAAATGCCCTTATTTGTATTAGGCCCTTGTTATTGGGTGAAAAGTGCAAAACAAGAGTGGGCACCCATGAGCCAGCTAATGCCTCTCATTCCGTCTTCCAGCAGGAAATGAACACTGAATATGAATAGCACACGTCTTCCACTCCACTCATTTAGCATCCTTCATATGTTCCGTTATCAGCAGCATTATAATTCATGTTATTATTGATGGAATTTGGTGTATATAGCTGATTTCCCTAAAAATATCAGACCTTGCTTTTGAGTAAAAATTGGTATATATTTAAAATCCCTTGCGGGCCCTAGTGAAGTGCTGTATACAAAGTAGGCACTCAGGAAAAATATGTTACAAGATAAATTAATCAAAAGCATTATATTATAAGCTATCTATTAAATGCTTAAGTACAGATTGTTAATTGCCCCCTAATATCTACTCACTTCTTCTTTCCTGTAGGAACACAATGCCTATCCCCATCCTCCAGTTTTAGCAGGGCACACGGCTGTCTTGTTAGGGACTACATTTCTCCATCTAGCAGATAGATAGCAGCAGATAGCAGACAGCAGGCTAGCAGTTAGGTAATATGTTCAATGTCTAGCTCATTTCTTTAACAATGAAACTGGTACCTTCTATCTCTTTCATCTTTTCAGGGGTGGTGGTGAGCCATCTTCACTCATGTGAGATGAGCAACACTTAGGGAATGCTAGAAAATGAGGCAGAAGGAATCTAGATAAAGTAAAGCTTTTTATGTGTTAGAAACGTGTCCCCTATCGCTGCACTGTTACATGTGAAAGAAACAAAGTTCTATTTTCTTTTTGAGTGATTGTATTTTGGAGTATCTTTGTCACTGCACCTTCACTAGCAGCCTCTTTTACATAAATGCATAATGTTCTTTTCCATAGGTGCCATTCTAGAATTTCATGGATTCACCTGTTGTCCCCTAGTAGGTCTATGATAATCTGAGAAAGCAGCTAGACCGGACCCTTGCAAGAGGGTTTGTGTCCTACATGTTGAAGACTGAAGAGGACTCTGTTAAGAATGCCAGCTCCCAAGTAAAATATGGGCAAAATTGGTTGGAGTTGAAGTCTTCCTTGTAAAGAGGTGCTGCACATTTGAGAAGTCAGCACCACACAGATCCTCAGACCAAGCTACCTTCATCGATTATGCAATCCGTAACTCTGCCTCAAATAAAATCAACAGGAATTTCTTTTAGGCTTTATAAATAACTGAAAACAAAGCTTAAACTTAGCCTTGGATGATGAAACTATTTTTTTTTCTAAAAGCTTCTTTGTGGCCACACACACACACACACACACATTATAAACAAATGGAAGAAAAAAGTTGTTTTATATTTCTGCTTACACAGAAATCATATTATTGTACAGAGTAAAACAGTAAACTTAACTTTGGGGCTCAATTGAGACTTGTTTAATTGATTGTTCAGAATACAGATACTCGAGAATGTTACAGATTTCCTAGTTTCTATGACTAACAATTGGAAAAAGTTTCACTATAATTTACTAATCAAAATACTATTTTTTGGTCATTTTTGTTTGTTTGTTTGTTTTGGCCAAATACAAAATGGCCATTATTCTAGTACAAAAGGAAATGTTTGGGGGAGTTTACTGAACACAAAAAAATCAAGTGATTACTAGAGTTATTTGAGCTTATAGCTGTCCTTCAGTTGAGATTTCCAGAAATATCTGCCATAAATTTTATTCTGCATTTTAGATTAAGAAGGCAGTGTTTATTTCTGATAGGGTCAATGTATTTGCAGAAAAGGAAAGAAAATCTCTATATAACATTTAGGTCAAGTTTGCTATTTTGAGCAATAAATGTCGATGTCATAATAACATAATTTTTCTCCATAATACTAACCTTTTGAGAAAAGAAAAGCTTTCTTGTTGTTAAGCTGATCAGTTCTGTCTGGGTAAACAGGACTTAATCATGTAGCAATTACTTGTTTCAGGAAGACTCTCTGTTATTTGTGTTGTGTTAATCCACATCAAAATAAAATAGCCTTGGATAGGTACCTTTGTGACTTAGACTGACATAGATGATGATTAAGAGTGTCTAAAAACCTCATTTATGGCTCGATTTTAAAGAGCTAATTGAATCACTATACATTTAAATATAGCCCTTTGAAGATTTTTGGCAATCACTTCTAGAAAAAAATAACTGCTTGCATTTTTTAAAATTACCTGAAAAATAATAGCAAAATTCAATAATGGACTGAAAAAATAATCAGTTACTTGAAAGCTACCTATTTTTTTCCAAATTACAATTATATACTAAGATCCTGAGTTTGGGGGATCATTTTAAGTAAAATTTCTACCAACCTCCCTTTATTTGAGAACATTTCTAAACTAAAAACAATTAAGTTTTGAGATCCATTTAATTTTTACTTCTTTTAAGTACCAGCATAAACATCTGCCATCTGGCATAGAAATTAACTCATATGGTGGGAGGAGAGATGAGATTTATTTAAAAGTTCTTTGTCTTTGATACTTTTCCCTACTGCATTTTCCACTAGTATAATTTGAACCTGACTGTATTTAAATAACCATTTATCGCCATAATGGAAGAGCAGACTTAAAAATACATAACTGCTGTCATTCCAGGAGACCGTATTAAGGAAACATAGAATTTGCCATTCTAGATCAGACCATTTGTCTGTCTTGTCTAACACTTGCCTCTGGCGGTGGCCAATATTGAAGACAATGGAGAACAGCAGAATTATGCAACGTGAGCACAAGCCATTTTTTAGGGGAATAATTATTTTCTCAGTTGGTAATCTTAGACTATGGAATATTAGAATTGAAACACCCCCATCTGTTTACATTATTAATATTTTTATCAATCAATAAACTAACCAGTTCTGTTAAAATTATTGTACTGAATTATACTTAATAATCTGTATGGTATTTCTGTATTTCTGTATATGAAATAATCTTATTGCACTAACACTGGGTATTTTAATGCTATGATTTTTGAGCATGAGGAAAATATGAGGACTTTCAGCTACAAAGCAAAAAAAAAGTGCCATTTAATTTCAGTGAATAGTGCAGAGTCTACATAAAGATGTATTTACTACAAAAGTTCAGCTTTCAGGTCCAGAAATTTAACATTATCTAATTTTATAGAAAAGTTACTATAGATAGTAGCAGAACAATCTTATTCTGAGTGATTAATGAATTGACCAGAATATAGACCTACATATTTTAATCTTCCTTGACAACTCACTAATGTTGTTGAAGAAAGTGCTATGGAGGCATCTTGATCCATCTCTGAAGTTACAGGCAGATGCAACAAACAGAATACTTACCAACTGTAGACCTCAAACACACTCATACACGATCTCTCCAATGCGCCAATCATCAACTTCCTGGTGTTCCCCAAACCCATTACTTGCCTTCACCTTACCCTCTGCTAATCCCTTCCTTACCTCTCCCCAAGTGAATATACATGACTTTCCTCTGAGATTATATACATTATGCACATTCTTGCATAAACTGCTATAATCCCTCAAGGAATTATAAGTGCATAAAATGTGTGTACTCCGTCAGTCAACTCTTCACTTGGCCAATAAAATATATTTATAAAACAGCTTTTTTTCTGACCTTCACAATCAGAAAAAAAAATTGAGGGTCAAAAGTGAGTATTTGTTAATTAGCAGTACTGACCAAACGACAAGTCCCACTAATGATGAGACCACCTGTTTTGAACAAGACCTCCTTAATGTTCAGAAATCAAGAGTTTTAAATAATTTGGGTAAACACCTGCACACCTGGTTACTCGGCTGAGCTGAAAAATGGTGAGTGTTAGTGGCTGAAGATAGTATCAGACATCATTTCCACCCTCCAAAGTGCTGATATATCAGCTACTAATTTAATAAACTCTTTTTCCTGAAATGACAAATTCCTTTGGAGATATTTTTTTCAATATTTGTTGTTATCCATATTGAGGGATAATAAAATCATATATGACCATGGATGACTAAAGATATCCAAATGAATATGCTTAGGTACTGAATAAGCTTTTAAAGTGCTCCTTTAATAGGTAAGTAGTTGAAATAGTTTATTTCCATTGGCTTTGTACTCTACTGACAGTAAAAGAAGAGGCTCAAAAAAAAAACAACCCAAAAACTCCAAAACAAACCAAAACCAAAACTGAAAACCTTTCGCTTTCTTCCAATAAGAGGTGGAATGCTGATATTGAGCCCAGCTCTAAAGACATCTGGAAATCCTTGAATCAGTTCCTTAGCTCCTTGCATTTTGTAGGTTAGTCTTTCCATGGAGGCAAAAAGAACTCCTTCAGAGCAAATAATTCTTCCAGCAAAATCAGTCCCTGCCTTTTACATGGAGCATATCCAGTCAGAAATAAACCTGGCCAAGACTCCATCCATAATTCTACTAGACAATTTTTAAATCTGTTAGCCAGAACCTTGACTTTAGTATAAGGTTTATATATCTCTCCAAGTCAGTGATTCTCAAAGGGAGCAATTTTGTCTCCACATCACTCCTGCCCCAGAACATTTGTCAATGTCTGGAGACATTATTATTGTCCCCACCGTGGGGCTGGTACTGGCATAAAATGGGTAGCAGTCTGGAATGCTGCTAGACATCCTACATCGTAGAGAGCATTCCACCCACAATAAAGAATTGTCTGGTCCAAAATGTCAATAGTGCTGAGGTTAAGAAGCCCTGTTCCAAATAAAGGGCGTTAGGAACACAACCAGAGAAAGTTAAAATGTTGGCCCACACATTCGGGAATGAGAATTGCAGGCATAGACTGGGACTTAAGTTAAACATAAACATATACAATTCTCAAAGTAATACACTAGGCTTCTGATACCCATTTTTAGTGCTCCTCTCTAAGGAACTAGGAAGAGCCCTTCTATATATTTCTGGTCAGTTCCTCAGTTTTCTGGTGATGCTGACGTGCCTGTCTCCCACGCAATTCACTAGGTCATCTGTGTTTTGTTTGGTCATGTCCTTGTTTCATGCTCTGCATTGCTATTTGCAAATAAGTCTAATCACTGAGAATGCAATGGCCTCAGATTAATTTTAAGCAGCAGCCTTTGTCCTATTATTCCTATTATTCCTATGGGAGTTTTGCTTGCTCAGCAGCTCTGTATCTAAACTGACCATTCTGTGCCATACTGAGACAGAGTGAGAGATTTGTTCTTCAACCTTCCACGGAAAAGATCACTTCCTGAGGAAGTTCCATTTGGAAAGACACCCTTCATTGACTGTAAATATAAACACTATGACATTCCTGTACAACATCAGTAAAAATCCACTTACTTCTCGACCCCACTTGCTGCAACTACTCAATTTTTTCCCTCTTTAACCATTTCATGCCCAATAGCAAAAAAGACAAAATGTCATAAAGTGACAGAACATGCAAAGGTATCTTTGCATCTCCAGGAGTAGGGATATTTCTAATTTTAAATTTTTCTAGAGGATAGGGTGCATTAATCAGCTGTCATTTATCCTGTTAATTCTGAACTGATAGAAGTACCTATTAAAAAAAGTTTACAGTTGTTGGAATTCATCCAAACTTGCTGCAGCTCTTGGATATCAACACCAACACAGACTTTCAAAATTGCTCCAAAGCTGAATATATATCTTCAATAAACTCTCAAATGATTAAGTTTAAAAATGAGTATTGTCTCAGACGACTGGTCTGATTTTCCGTTGTCATTGCTTTTCTCCTCACTGAACATGCACATCATATAACCTCTCTATCCCCTTTCTCTTGCTTTCTGTACTCCTCTGCCACTTTTATTGCTCGACCATTCCTGAAGAAATGACAAATGGTTATCTTCAGATCATGTTTGAATGAGAGTAATAATAATAATAATAATGATACAAAAATACAAATTCAGAGAAGATGTGTTTGATTCAGAAGCCTGCGTATTTGTGCATGGTGTGAAAGGTGTCCTAAGAAGGTATTAATCTTATTTTCTCCTTTCATTTTACATGAAAGCTGTCATTATTGGGATAAGAATAAAATGAACATAAGTATGATAAATGATAAGCGCACATGGAAGTCAATATACCACTCTGAGAGAGCATTGCTAATCAACCAGTGCAGTAGGCTAATGCACCATGTGAACAAGCACCTCAGAGAGATTCTAAATTTGTAACTCAGGGAAGCTTGGCATTTAACTTGAGCTGCTTTTGGCTTAAGGTGAAACAAAGGGTACAATCATGTTCCATTTGTGGATTACAGTAGCAAATCATGTTTCAGAAGGTGCCTTTGCAAGACAATGTAAAACAGAAGACCAATTCTATATCCCTAACAGGGCCTAGCATATACATGAGTTGTTCAACAAATGTTAAATAATGTTAATAAAAATGGGTGAGAGGAAAAAAATAAGTGAGAGAGTACCACACCTATTTTTTTTTAATGAACAGTGAAAAGGAAGAGTAAGAGAATCAATTAATTCTCAGTTTGAAAGCTTTGCCTTATAAATTAAAGCTGATGAACATGATTTTTAAAATGCAAGTGCTTGAGTCTCTATGCTATTGGGGATCTGCCATGTTTTAATACCTATTTTTTTTTTGCCATTGAAATTTTTTTATTTTATTTTTTAAATTAATACATCCAAATTAGTTAGCATATAGTGAAACAATGATTTCAGAAGTAGATTCCGTAAAGCCGCTTACCCATTTAGCCCATCCCCCCTCTCACAACCCTTCCAGCAACCCTGTTTGTTCTCCATATTTAGAGTCTCTTCTGTTTGTCCCCCTCCTTGTTTTTATATTATTTTTGTTTCCCTTCCCTTATGTTCATCTGTTTTGTCTCTTAAAGTCCTCAAAGAAGTGAAGTCTTATGATTTTTGTCTTTCTCTGACTGACTAATTTCACTTAGCATAACACCTTCCAGTTCCAACCACATAGTTGCAAATGGCAAGATTTCATTCTTTTTGATTGCCGGGTAATACTCCATTGTGTATATATACCACATCTTCTTTATCCATTCATCCATCAATGGACATTTGGGTTCTTTCCATAGTTTGGCTATTGTTGACAGTGCTGCTATACACGTGGGGTGCATGTGTCTCTTTGAAACAGCACACCTGTATCCCGTGGATAAATGCCTAGTAGTGCAATTGCTGGGTCATAGGGTAGTTCTATTTTTAGTTTTTTGAGGAACCTCCATACTGTTTTTTAGAGCGACTGCACCAGCTTGCATTCCCACCAACAATGCAAAAGAGATCTTCTTTCTCTGCATCCTCACCAACAGCTGTTGTTGCCTGAGTTGTTAGTGTTAGCTATTCTGACAGGTATAAGGTGGTATCTCATTGTGGTTTTGATTTGTATTTCCCTGATGATGAGGGATGTTGAGCATTTTTTCATGTGTTGGTTGGCCATCTGGATATCTTCCTTGGAGAAGTGTCTATTCATGTCTTTTGCCCATTTCTTCACTGGATTATTTGTTTTTCGGGTGTTGAGTTTGAGAAGTTCTTTATAGACTGGATACTAACCCTTTATCTGATGTGTCATTTGCAAATATCTTCTCCCATTCTGTCAGTTGCCTTTTAGTTTTGCTGATTGTTTCCTTCGCTGTGCAAAAGCTTTTTATTTTGATGAGGTCCCAGTAATTCATTTTTGTTTTTGTAATTCAATTTGTTTTCTTTCCCTTTCCTCTGGAGACATGTTGAGTAAGATGTTGCTGTGGGCAAGATCAAAGAGGTTTTTGCCTGCTTTCTCCTAGATGATTTTGATGGCTTCTTGTCTTACATTGAGGTTTTTCATCCAGTTTGAGTTTATTTTTGTGTATGGTGTAAGAAAGTGGTCCAGGTTCATTCTTCTGCATGTCGCTGTCCAGTTTTCCCAGCACCACTTGCTGAAAACACTCTCTTTATTCCATTGGATATTCTTTCCTGTTTTGTCAAAGATTAGTTGGCCATAAGTTTGTGGGTCCATTTGTGTGTTCTCTATTCTGTTCCATTGATCAGTGTCTGTTCTTGTGTCAGTACCATACTGTCTTAATGATTACAGCTTTGTAGTATAGCTTAAAGTCAAGGATTGTGATGCCTCCTGCTTTTGTATTCTTTTTCAAGATTGCTTTGGCTATTCAGGTCTTTTCTGGTTTCATACAAATTTTAGGATTACTTATTCTAGCTCTGTGAAGAATGCTGGTGTTAGTTTGATAGGAATTGCATTGAATATGTAGATTGCTTCGGGTAGTATCAACATTTTAACAATATTTGTTCTTTCTATCCAGGAGCATGGAATCTGTGTGTGTGTGTGTGTGTGTGTGTGTGTGTGTGTGTGTCTTCTTCAATTTCTTTCATAAGATTTCTATAGTTTTCAGTGTATAGATTTTTCACCTCTTTGGTTCGATTTATTCCTAGGTCTTTTATGGTTTTTTGTGCAACTGTAAATGGGATCAATTCCTTGATTTCACTTTCTGTTGTTTCATTATTGGTGTATAGGAATGCAACTGATTTCTGTGCATTGATTTTATATTCTGCAACTTTGCTGAATTCATGAATCAATTCTAGCAGTTTTTTGGTGGAATCTTTTGGGTTTTCCATATAGACTATCATGTCATCTGTGCAGAATGAAAGTTTGACCTCCTCCTGGCTGATTTGGATGCCTTTTATTTCTTTATGTTGTCTGATTACAGAGGCTAAGACTTCCAATACTATGTTGAATAGCAGTGGTGAGAATAGGCATCCCTGTCTTGTTCCTGACCTTAGGGGGAAAGCTGTCAGTTTTTCCCCTTTGAGGATGATATTAGCGTTGGATTGTTCATATATGGCTTTTATGATCTGGGGATATGCTCGTTCTATCCCTACTTTCTTGACGGTTTTTATCAAGAAAGGATGCTGTATTTTGTCAAATGCTTTCTCTGCATCTATTGAGAGGATCATATGGTTCTTGTCCTTTCTTTTATTGATGTGATGAATCACATTAATTGTTTTGCAGATATTGAACCAGCACTGCATCCCAGGTATAAATCCCACTTGGTGTGGTGAATAATTTTTTTAGTGTATTGTTGGATCCAGTTGGCTAATATCTTGTTGAGGATCTTTGCATCCATGTTCATCAGGGAAATTAGTCTATAGTTTTCCTTTTTAGTTGGGTCTCTGTCTGGTTTTGGAATCAGGGTAATGCTGGCTTCATAGAAAGAGTTTGGAAGTTTTCCTTCCATTTCTATTTTTTGGAACAGTTTCAAGGGAATAGGTGTTAACTCTTCCTTAAATGTTTGGTAGAATGCCCTGGAAAGCCATCTGGTCCTGGACTCTTGTTTTTTGGCAGATTTTTTATTACTAATTCGATTTCCTTACTGGTTATGGGTCTGTTGAAATTTTTTATTTCTTCCTGTTTCAGTTTTGGTAGTGTGTATGTTTCTAGGAATTTGTCCATTTCTTCCAGATTACCATTTTATTGGCATATAATTGCTCATAATATTCTCTTATTATTGTTTTTATATCTGCTGTGTTGGTTGTGATCTCTCCTCTTTCATTCTTGATTTTATTTATTTGGGTCCTTTCCTTTTTCTTCTTGATCAAACTGGCTAGTGGTTTATCAATTTTGTTAATTCTTTCAAGGAACCAGCTTCTGGTTTCATTGATCTGTTCTACTGTTTTTTGGTTTTTTTTTTTTCGTTTCAATAGCATTAATTTCTGCTCTAATCTTTATTATTTCCTGTCTTCTGCTAGTTTTGGGTTTTATTTGCTGTTCTTTTTCCAGCTCCTTAAGGCGTAAGGCTAGGTTGTGTATCTGAGATCTTTCTTCCTTCTTTAGGAAGGCCTGGGTTGCTATATACTTTCCTCTTATGACTGCCTTTGCTGCGTCCCAGAGGTTTTGGGTTGTGGTGTTATCATTTTCATTGACTTCCATATACTTTTAAATTCCCTCTTTAAGCCCATTCATTCCTTAGTAGAATGTTCTTCAGTCTCCAAGTATTTGTTACCTTTCCAAATTTTTTCTTGTTGATTTCAAGTTTCATAGCATTGTGGCCTGAAAATATATATGGTATGATCTCAATCTTTTTGTACTTACTTAGGGCTGATTTGTGTCCCAGTATATGGTCTATTCTGGAGAACGTTCCATGTGCACTGGAGAAGAATGTATATTCTGCTGCTTTAGGATGACATGTTCCGAATATATCTATTAAGTCCATCTGGTCCAGTGTGTCATTCAAAGCCATTGTTTCCTTGTTGATTTTTTTATTAGATGATCTGCCCATTGCTGTGAGTGGGGTGTTGAAGTCTCCTACTATTATGGTATTACTATAGATGAGTTTCTTTATGTTTGTGATTGAGTTATATATTTGCGTGTTTCCACATTTGGCGCATAAATGTTTACAGTTGTTAGGTCTTCTTTGTGGATAGACCCCTTGATTATGATATAATGCCCTTCTGCATCTCTTAATATGGTTTTTATTTTAAAGTCTAGATTGCCTGATATAAGTATGGCTACTCTGGCTTTCTTTTGTTGACCATTAGCATAATAGATGGTTCTCCCTGCCCTCATTTTCAGTCTGAAGGTGTCTTTAGGTCTAAAGGGGGTCTCTTGTAAACAGCATATAGATTGATCTTGTTTTCTTATCCATTCTGTTACCCTATGTCTTTTGATGGGAGTATTGAGTCCATTGACATTTAGACTGAGTACTAAAAGATATGAATTTGTTGCCATTATGATGCTTGTAGAGTTGGAGTTTCTTTTGATGTTCTCTGGTCCTTTCTAATCTTTGTTGCTTTTGGTATATGCCACTTTGAATGACAGTCTTGCTGGATAAAGAATTCTTGGCTGCATATTTTTCTGATTCAGCACACTGAATATTTCCTGCCACTCCTTTCTGGCCTGCCAAGTTTCTGTGCCAGGTCTGCTGCAAACCTGATCTGTCTTCCCTTGTAGGTTAGGGACTTTTTTTCCCTTGCTGCTTTCATGATCCTCTCCTTACCTGAGTGTTTTGTGAATTTGACTATGATATGCCTTGTTGATGGTCGGTTTTTATTGAATCTAATGGGGGTCCTCTGTGCTTCCTGGATTTTGAGGTCTGTGTCTTTCCCCAGGTTAGGAAAGTTTTCCGCTATGATTTGCTCACATAACCCTTCTACACCTATTTCTCTCTCTTCCTCTTCTGGGACCCCTATGATTCTGATGTTGTTCCTTTATTTTTTTTTATTTATTTATTTTTTAACATTTATTCATTTTTGAAAGGCAGAGAGAGACAGAGAGCAAATGTGGGAGGGGCAGAGAGAGAGGGAGACACAGAAACACAAGCAGGCTCCATGCTCCGAGCTATCAGCACAGAGCCCGACCCAGGGCTCGAACTCATGGACTGTGAGATCATGACCTGAGCAGAAGTCAGCCACTTCACTGACTGAGCTACCCAGGCACTCTGTGATGTTGTTCCTTTTTAATGAGTCACTGATTTATCTAATTCTTAAATCGTGCTCTTTTGCCTCCTTTTTTCTGCTTCATTATTCTCTATAAGTTTGTCCTCTGTATCGCTGATTCTCTGTTCTACCTCATCCATCCTTGCCGCTGCTGCATCCATCCATGATTGCAGCTCAGTTATAGCATTTTTAATTTCATTCTGGCTATTTTTTACTTCTTTTATCTCTGCAGAAAGGGATTCTAATCTATTTTTGACCCCAGCTAATATTCTTATTATCATGATTCTAAATTCTGGTTCAGACATCTTGCTTGTATCTGTGTTGGTTAAATCCCTGGCTGTTGTTTCTTCGTACTCTTTCTTTTGGGGTGTATTTTTCGTTTTGTCATTTTGAAGGGAGAAAAGGAATTAATGAGGTAGAAAAATTGAAATAAAAAAATTAAAATTAAAAAAATATTAAAATTAGAAATTAAAAACACACACACAAAATCGAATAGATGATGCTAGATCCTAGGTGTGTTTTGGTCTGGGTGTTGAAATTGGTTTGACAGATTAGAGGGGAAAAAAGCGGGGGGAGGGAGAAAAAAAAGGAAATCGTTTGAGAATTTGAAAAATGAATACCCTGAAGTAGACTAAAATGAGATGATGAAGGTAAAATGGGATTGGAAAAAATATACACAAAAGTAAAGAATATAGTAGAAAAAATTAAAGAAAAATATTTTTAATAGAAATTAAAAATCAATATGAATTTTTTCGTTTTCTGTATTTAAGAAAAATGAAAAGAAATGAAAAAGAAAAAAGATAAAAAAGAAAAGGAAAAAAAAGAAAGTGTTTGAAAATTTGAAAAAGTGAATACACTGTAGTAGACTAAAATAAAATGGTGGAAGTAAAATATAATTTGAAAAAATTTACATGACAGCAAAAAATATAATAATAAAAATTAAAAATCTTTTTAATAGAAATTGAAAGTAAAAATGAAGTTTTTCTCTTTCTGCATTCAAGAGAAAGAAAAAAAGGAAAAAGAGGAAAAAGAAAAAGAAAGAAAAAAAGGAAATTGTTTGAAAATTTGAAAAGGTGTGAAGTATACTAAAATAAAATGATGGCAGTAAAGTAGAATTTGGAAAAATTTACACAAAAGTAAAAAATATAGTAATAAAAATTAAAGAAAGATATTTTTAATAAACATTAAAAATAAAAATGAATTTCTTCTCTTTCTGTATTCAAGAAAAAGAAAAGAATTGCAAAAGAGAAAAAGGAAAAAAAAAGAAAAAAAATTGAATAGATGAACCTGCTAACAGATTGAAGTAGGACTGAAATTGCTTCGTTTTCCCCTAGAAATCAGTCTATGTAGCTCTTTATAGTCCATAAATTAAGCTGGTGGTGAGACTTGTGTTCTTGAAGAGTGAAGTTGGCCCAGTTGGGCGGGGCTCTGTGTAACAGCTCCGTTCTCCACTAGATGGCGCTGCTAGCCTACTGGGGTGGATTCTTGCGGTGCTCCTCAGTGCGCATGCGCATGCGCGGGATTGGTGAAAAATGGCACCACCCAGCCACCCAGTCTGTTCTCCTGGATCAGCAATAGCGCACCTGTCCTCTGTCTTCAGCTCTCATCTACTCCCCGCTTTTCCACTCTCCGTGATCAGGCCTCAGGCAATACCTCATTCCCGAGTTTTGTCTCAGATGTGGCTGTTTTCCCCAGCCCCTTACTTCTGAAGGACTGCGGCTTTGACCTGTTCCGTCCCTCTGCGGGAGGGTCTCACCGAGCAATGGCCAAATGAGCAATGGCCAAATGTCAGCTGCAGCCAAGAACGCTTGCTGCTGCTGGTGCCCCGAGACGGCAGCCAGGTGCCAGCCCGCCTCAGAAAAAGTTTGCGAGATAGTGTAGCAGCAGCGTTTCAGGGATTACGGAAAATCACAACAGACATCTGGCACCAGGCTTCACCCTTAACGACCTTATTCCAGCACCAGCGAATGTGGCCTCCCTCTGGAGTCTGCTGGGACCAGGTGGCTTCAACAGTCTCTACCAAATGTCCTTCCAGCAGTGGAACCGCTTTTCCCCATGTGGCCCAAGAACCTCCCGGACCCCACTTTGTTCCTGGGGATTCGCCCTTCCCACCGGAGCACCACCAGGTATCGAGCTGTGGCGTTGCAGCCTTTGCTCTCCCCTTGTTTAGAGTCTTAATGGAATTTAAGCCCTCTCCTTTCTCCTTTCTCCTTTCTCCTTTCTCCTTTCTCCTTTCTCCCTTTTTAGTGTAGTGCCTGCAGCTGTTTCCAATTTTCCACTTTCTCTCCAACTGCTTTTGGGGAGGGGTGCTTTTCCTGTATTCTCCCCCCTCCCCAGTCTGTCCTCTCTCTGCCCTCAAAAGCGGTTCCCTACCTTTCTCGGCTTCTTGCTCCCCAAGTTCACTTCTCCACTCTGCATACCTGCTGAATTCTGTGGTTCAGGTTGTGCAGATTGTTGTATTAATCCTCCAATCAGGTTTCTAGGTGTGTGGGATGGTTAAGTGTTGGTCTGGCTGTATTTCATGGATGCGAGACACACAAAAACCTTCCATGCTGTTCCACTATCTTGGCTCCTCCTCCTAATACATATATTTAATACATATTCTTAATTATTCGTAGATAAATGAATCCCAGTTCTTTGATGATCTCACAATCTCTTACATATCTCTGTTGTCAATAGCATTACCATTTCTGTTTTGCTTATTCCAGTGAACCAAGAAGATGGAAAAGTAGGAAGTCTATGGTCCTGTTATTTTAACTAAAAGGCATTTCTTATCCCCCTTTGACAAGAGTGGAATAGATGGCAACTGGACTAAATACCAATATGGCTTGCTGGATTGGGCTTGTGTTAGTTAAGAGCATTATTGGCAATAGCAGTTCTTTTGCTGATTCTTGGGATGAATAGTAATTCTTATTGAGATCAGTCACCTTGGCTCTTCTGGTATTTCAGAAGTGCCTCTGCTGCACTCCCTTTCCAGGTGGCTGATGAATTAATTAGTATTTACTGAGCATCTACTATGTGCCTGATTCATTGTTAAGTACCTAGAGAACCACAGGTAAAATGATCTAGTAAAGCAGAAAGCCCATAGCCATCTAGAAAACATGTCTGTCTGGAAGTTCAGGAAAGAGTTGGAGACATGTTAAAAGGGAATGTGGCCATGGCTAGAAAGAGGAAGCTGATCACTCAGTTGCCATCCTACATCTGCCATCACCCACCCCCCACTCTCATAACCATGTTCCAAACCCTATGAGGACCTGGTAATATATGAGTAAATGGTGAAGAATAAGCCAAGTGTGCAAAGGGGAATAACCATAGTGATTGCAGCTAGAGACTAAGAATGGTGTGATGTAAAGAGCACCAATAAAAAGACTCCTCATATTTTTAAACATCATAATCTAGTTGACAGACATCAAAGACATTGCAGCATGGATAGGGAGCCAATAGTGGTTGTGAGGTCATTGCCAGCTTTATTTGCCATCAACTAAATCAGTACTGTGCTCTGTTATTTAAACATATTAATATGTTTCAGAAGTTATTAATAGAATAGTTAGTATAAGGTATGCAGGTTAATTAATCTAAGTTATTAATATGTCATTAGTATAAGTTAATACATATATATATATAAAATATATCAACATGGCGACATATAGCAATCTTCTCAGCAAGATTTACTCTCATTGTCTACTGTATCTGGCCTTATATAGGTACTAAATGAACAAAGATGACTAAGACATGGTTTCTGCCCTCAAAGAGGACAAACTAACTGGGTATTTTCTTCTGAAAGGTGCTGATATCTACACCAGAATCATGGTCATGATTGGTTAAACCTTGGTTAAATATATTCGTTTTGTGGGTTAAACCAACTGAAATTGAGTCTCCTTAGTCCAAGGATAATTTTTAGATGAGATGGGACATGAAGGATGTATTTGAATACATAAAGGGGTAAGGAACATTCCAGATAGATGAAAATATGGAAGTGAAAAAGAAACTAGTTTTGGGAAGACAACATGGTACCTGCCCGACCTGACAAGGTCATTCACTGAAATCCAGCAAAAGATAAGGGGATTTCTGCATTGCTCAGAGAGTAAGTAGTCTTTGGAGAGAGATTAAGTCAGGAAGTCAGGACATCTGAGTTTAGCTTTGTAATCTTGAGCCAAAACTTAATCTCAAATTTTTAATCTCAAAATCAAGTTTTAATCTCAAAACTTAATCTCAACTTAGTCTATCAAGTTTTAATTTTCCTATTTATAAAATGAGAGTGAAAATACATATTTATCTCTCACGTAATGCACATTTTCTTCACAGAAGTGTTTCTTGACTGAATAAGAACAGAAAGCAAATTGCTTTGAGCTCTTAGAAGAAAGATATTACTCATATCTAAGGAATTATTTTAAAATCTTATATTCATTCACTTTTATATGTTGTTTTGCTAAAACAGAAAGATTAGTTGGAAGTTAATCCTGCTGGTTTGGTAAAATCGGTAAAAATGTCCTCCTGATTTTTTCTGAGCATGAGATAAAATTTATTGTCCTTAGCAAAGTAGATTATCAGCCATTCTCTTTGAACACCTAGAGTTCAAAAATAGCATCTGTTTTTTTATAACCTAAAAAGTGACAAGTAAACTTATGAAATTTCATTCCAAAATGAGTTAAATGCATGAAATAATTTTTGGTTTTGAGTTTGTTTTTCCTATCTGCATAATACAAATTGGATCTTCCCTAACTTAAATTTTAGTGATTTCAAAAAGGCTAATACAAACAAGTTTCTTTCAAGCATATACTTTAGGGTGTTTTTTTTTTCCCTGACAAACTAAATTACTTTTCTATTAAAGTGCCTTTGAACAATCATAATTGTAGAATAGATTAGAAATGTCTTCATTCTTGTCTATACCTAGTGCTCAGCTATTAGCTAAAGTCATACTGCCTCTTAAAAATCTAAGAAAGATGAACTTGAACCCTTATTTTATGTCCAGTAGAAAGTCCAGTGTGAGAAAATACATCCTACCTGAGATTTCTGCTTCTTATGAGGTATTTCAGCCCCCAGGTCATTTTGCTACCTTGTTGCACTACATTGTCCTGGAGATGAAACTCACCTTGCTCATCTGCTTTCAAGAGCTTTTGGTGTTAGCCAAGGTTAAGGATTCTTTGGGGGAAATAAATGGGATTGACAATGCAGCACTATAAACATAAAAATTGAATATCAAACATTTCATTTCCTCAACTGTCCATTTGTAGGTGTCTTCTGAAAATCAGGTTTTAGCCTTCCTTTATGTTTCACTCATTTCAAAGCCCAACATAAAACAAAATGAAAACAAATTCTTCTCATTTTTATGATACAGGACAATTGGATACTCTCTGGTTTCTCATTAACTCATAGCCTTGCGGTTATATTTTCCATTCCAAAACACTTTTTCCAAACCCACATGATTCTTTCCCTGTGAAGGCCTGCTGTTACTATATTTATATTTTATTACATATTTTATATCAAAATATGTTTCAGATTGGTTAAACCATAAAGCTAGTAGAAGAAAATTCTGGTGATTGGGTTTTGTTTTGTTTTGGTTTTTGCAAATTTCAGAAGGTTGGAAAGATATTTTAAATATAAAATAGATGTTAAATGATAATATCTAAAAATTTATAAATTTATAGATTTGGTCACATTAAAAAGAATTAAGCTTATAAGGAATTCACCTTGATTCTTAAATTTTTAAAAATTTATTGCAGTGATAGTGATGCCTGGGTGGCTCAGTTAGTGAAGTGTCTGACTCTTGATTTCCACTTAGGTCATGATCAACTCAGGTTCATGAGTTTGAGCCCTGCATTAGGATTCTGTGTCTCTCCCTCTCTCACTGCTCCCCTCCCACTCATTCTCTCTCTCTCTTTCTCTCTGTCTCTCTCTCTCTCTCAAAAATAAATAAACATTCAAAGAATTTATTGTGGTGAAATACACATAACATAAAATTTCTCATTTTAAAGTGAACAACTCAGTAACATTTAGTACATTCACAGTGTTGTGCATTGTGCATTGTGAATGTACCACTTCTATCTAGTTCCAAAACATTTCCATTGTTCCAAAAGAAAACACTGTATCATTAAACAGTTTTCCCCATTCACCCCTGCGACCAACCCCTCATAAACATTGATAAACATTGATCAGCATTCTTTCTTTACGGACTTCACCTGTTCTGGATGTTTTCATGGAATATAAGTAGATATAAGGGGAATCATACAATATGTGACCTTTTGTGTCTGGCTTTTTTACTTAGCAATTTTTTGGTGTTTATTCATGTTGCATATATTAGTATTTCATTTCTTTTTCTGGCCAAATAGTATTCCGTTATATGTATATATCACATTTTTTTCCTTCCAAGTTTCCTCCCCACCTCACTCCCAAATTCTTATTTAAATTCCAGTTAGTAGGGGTGCGTGGGTGGCTCAGTTGGTTGAGAGACTGACTTCGGCTCAGGTCATGATCTCATGGTTTGTGAGTTTGTGCGCCGCATCGGGCTCTGTGCTGACAGCTCAGAGCCTGGAGCCTGCTTCTGCTTCTGTGTCTCCCTCTCTCTCTGCCCCTCCCTCACTCATGCTCTGACTCTCTCTGTCTCAGAAATAATAAACATTAAAAAAAATTTTTAAAAAATTCCAGTTAGTTAACATATAGTGTAATACTGGTTTCAGGAGTAGAATTTAGTGATTCATCACCCTTATAAAAAACTCAGTGCTCATCATAAGTGCCCTTGGTAAACCCATCACCTATTTAACCCATCTCTCTGCCAGCCTCCCCCCTGATAACCATCCATATGTTCTCTATAGAGTTTATTTTATGATTTGCCTCTCTCTCTTTCTCCCTACCATGTTCATCTGTTTTCTTTCTTAAATTCCACTCATGAGTGAAATCGTATGTTATTTGTCTTTTTCTGACTGACTTATTTCACTTAGCGTAATATTCTCTAGCTCCATCCATGTCATTGCAAATGGCAAGATTTTATTCTTTTAATGGCTGAGTAATATTCCATTGCATATATAGCACATCATCTTTATCCATTCATCAGTCAGTGGACATTTGGACTCTTCCCAAATTTGGCTATTGTTGATAATGCTGCTATAAATATTGGGTTACATATTTCCCTTTGAATTATTATTTTTGTATCCTTTGGGTAAATACCTAGTAGTGCAATTGCTGAGATGTAGGGAAGCTCTATTTTTAACTTTTTGGGGGAATTTCAGTTTTCCAGAGAGGCTGTAGTCTGGAAATTCCAGAGCAGCATTCCCATCAACAGTGTAAGAGGGTTTCCCTTTCTCTGCATCCTTGCAATATACGTTGTTTCCTGTGTTATTAGTTTTAGCCATTCTGACGTGTGGGGAGATATGTCATTGTAGTTTTGACTTGTATTTCCCTGATGATGAGTGATGTGGAACATCTTTTCATGTGTCTGTCGACCATCTGTACACTTTCTTTGGAAAAATGTCTACTCATGTCTTCTGCTCATTTTTTAACTGGATTATTTGTTTTTTCAGGTGTTGAGTTTTATAAGTTCTTTGTATATTTTGAATACTATTGCATATGTCATTTGTAAATATCTCCTCCCATTCTGAAAGTTACTTTTCAGTTTTTTTTATTGTTTCCTTTGTTGTGCAGAAATGTTTTATTTCAATGAAGTCTTAATAGTTTATTTTGCTTTTGTTTTCCTTGCCTCAGGAGATATACCTAGTAGGAAGTTGTTATGGCTGATGTCAAAGAAGTTACTGCCTGTGTTTTCTTGCAGGATTTTGATGGATGGTTTCCTGTCTCACATTTAGGTCTTCTCCCAGTTTGAATTTATTTTTGTGTATGGTGTAAGAAACTGGTCCAGTTTCATTCTTTTGCATGTTGCTTTCCAGTTTTCACAACGCCATTTGCTGAAGATACTGTCTTTTTTCCATTGGATATTCTTTGCTGCTTTGTTGAAGATTAGTTGGCCATATACTTGTGGGTTCCTTTCTGGATTTTCTACTCTGTTCTACTGATCTATGTGTGTGTTTTTGTGTCAGTACCATACTGTCCTGAACACTACAGCTTTGTAATATAACTTGAAGTCTGGAATAGTGATTCCTCCAGCTTTGCTTTTCTTTTTCAAGATTGCTTTGACTACTTGGGGTCTCTTGTGGGTCTATACAAATTTTAGGATTGTTTGTTCTAGTTCTGTGAAAAGTGCTAGTGGTATTTTTATAGGAATTGCATTGAATGTGTAGATTGTTTTGGGTAATATAGACATTTTCACAATATTTGTTCTTCCAATCCATGAGCATAGAATGTTTTTCCATTTCTTTGTGTCCACTTCAATTTTTTTTAAATCAATGTTTTATA
This sequence comes from Panthera leo, assembly GCF_018350215.1. NCBI lineage: Eukaryota > Metazoa > Chordata > Mammalia > Carnivora > Felidae > Panthera > Panthera leo. The sequence continues at coordinate 49,584,904 of NC_056685.1, forward strand.
TTTTTCAGAGTACAGATCTTTTACTTCTTTTGTTAGGTTTATTTCTAGGTATCTTATGGTTTTTGGTGCAATTATAAATTGGATCAATTCCTTGATTTCTTTTTCTGTTGCTTCATTATTGGTGTATAGGAATGCAACAGATTTCTGTACATTGATTTTGTATCCTGTGACTTTGCTGAATTTGTATATCAGTTCTAGGAATTTCTTGGTGGAGTCTTTTGGGTTTTCTATATAGAGTATCATGTCATCTGCCAATAGTGAAAGTTTGACTTCTTCCTTTGGATGCCTTTTATTTCTTTGTGTTGTCTGATTGCTGTGGCTAGGATTTCCAGTATTATGTTAAATAACAGTGGTGAAAGTGGACATCCCTGTCTTGTTCCTGACTATAGAAGGAAAGTTCTCAGTTTTTCCCCATTGAGGATGATATTAGCTGTGGGCTTTTCATAAATGGGCTTTATGAAGTTAAGGTATGTTCCCTCTAACCCTACTTTGCTGAGAGTTTTTATCATAAATGGATGTTGTACTTTGCCAAATGCTTTATATGCATCTATTGAAAGGATCATATGGTTCTTATTCTTTCTTTTATTAATGTAGTGTTTCACATTGATTGATTTGTGAATATTGAACCACCCTTGCAGCCCAGGAATAAATCCCACTTAATTGTGGTGAATGATTGTTTTAATGTATTGTTGGATTCAGTTTGCCAGTATTTTATTGAGATTTTTTGCATCCATGTTCATCAGGGAATTGGCCTGTAGTTTTCTTAGCGGTGTCACTGTCTGGTTTTAGTATCAGGGTAATGCAGCCCTCATGGAATAAATTTGGAATTTTTCCATCCATTTCTATTTTTGGGAATAGTTTGAGGAGGATAGATGTTAACTCTTCTTTAAATGTTTGGTAGAATTACCCTGTGAAGCAATCTGGTCCTGGACTTTTTGTTTGTTGGGATATTTTTGATTACTGATTCAGTTTCTTTACTGGTTAACAGTCTATTCAAGTTTCCTATTTCTTCCTGTTTGTTTTGGTAGTTTATATATTTTTAAGAATTTATCCATTTCTTCCAGTTTGTCCAATTTGTTGGCATATAGTGTTTCATAATATACCACAAATTTTTTAACAGACATTACTGAACATTTTTTCCAGCTTTTTTGAGGTATGATTGACAAATTAAAATTTCATATATTTAGGCCATACAATGTGATTTTTAAGGTGGATAACATGATGATTATATATATTATATACATATTATGATTATATACTATAATCATAATTATCTTGTAATTATATATATATAAATATATATATAAGGCAAAATGATTACCATGATCAAGTTAATTAATATATCTATTACCTCACAGTTACCTTTTTAAAATCTTTGTGTGTGTGTGTGTGTGTGTGTGTGTGTGTGTGTGGTGAGAACCCTTAAGATTTCTCTCTTGATAAATTTTTAAGAATACAATATAGTATTATTAACTATAGTCGTTATGCTGTACATTAGATCCCCACAACTTATTTTATAACTAAAAGTTTGTACCCTTGACCAACATTAGCCCTATTCCCCAATCCTTGGTAAGCACCATTCTATTCTCTGGTTCTGTAAGTTTCACATTTTTAGATTCTACATATAAGTGAGATCATAAAGTATTTGTCTTCCTATGTGTGGCTTATTTCACTTAAGATAATGTCTTCCAGGTTTATTCATATTGTTGCAAATGGCAGGATTTCCTTTAGACTTTTTTTTTTAGAGCAACTTTAGGTTCACATAAAAATTGAACAGAAAGCACAGATTTCTCATATAATCCTGCTACATAATAGTTTAAATATTTTAAAATACCTAAAAACCCCCATGATTTTATGAACAAAAATCAAGACACAAAATGGATCACAAAGTAAATGTAAGAGTTAAAACTCTGAAAATACTAGAAGAAAATATATGAATAAATCTCTGTAGCATTAGATTAGGCAAAATTCCTTTGATAGGACACAGAAAATTTAAAAGAAGAAATGATAATTAAATTTCATTAAAATAAAAACCTGCTTTTTGAAAGAAACTATTAAGAAAATCAAAAGACAGGCCAGAGACTGGGAGATAATACTTGCAAAACACATATTGGATGATGAATTTGTATACAGAACACGTAAAGAAAACTTACAAGTCAATAAAAAAAGAACAAACAAGTTAACATAAGAAATGGGCAAAAGATTTGGATAGATACTTAAACAAAAGGTCCTTCCTTGATCTCTAATCTGAGAGATTAGCCATTTTATTCAGTAAAAGAATAGATAATAAATATTTTTGGCTTTGCGGGCTATACATGTGATCTTTGTCACATATTCTTTATTTATGTAATTACTTTCATCACTTTTAAAAATGTTAAAACACAAAACCCTTTTTTTGTGACACATACACTGTACAAAAGCAGACTGCAGGTAAGATTTGGTTGTCAATCAGAGTTTGCTGCCCTAGAGCCTAAGCTTCCAAGTAGAATAGAAAAAAAAAAAAAACTTAGTGGAAATTTATAACAACATCTCTATCTTCACATGTGTTTATGGTTCAAATTATCATTATGGTCCAGGAACCTGAAGCCAAAATGTTTAATTAAAGTAGACTTGAGTTGCAATGTGGATGGAACTGTTACGCTAAGTGAAATAAGTCATACAGAGAAAGACAGATACCATGTTTTCACTCTTATGTGGATCCTGAGAAACTTAACAGAGGACAATGGGGGAGGGGAAGGGGAATAAAAAAGTTAGAGAGGGAGAGAGCCAAACCATAAGAGACTCTTAAAAACTGAGAATAAACTGAGGGTTGATGGGGGGTGGGAGGGAGAGGAAAGTGGGTGATGGGCATTGAGGAGGGCACCTGTTGAGATGAGCACTGGGTGTTGTATGGAAACCAATATGACAATAAATTTCATATTAAAAAAATAAGTATTGAATTACTTACATGGAAAACAAAGTAGACTTGAGTAAGACATGTCCAGAGATACTTGGAGGAAACAAAAACCCATCATTTCTGTGGAATGGGCTCTCAAATCAGATTTAGGGCAGCAAAGTATAAACTCACAAAAACTCACATGACTAAAGAAATAATTAATTATCTAGAAGGTTGATTAAAGACCACACAAAGAGAAGCATGAAGAGAAAGGATTGGGAAAAATAAAATGTGATTATAAGTTTTTTGAGGAACTTCATGTTGTTTTCCAGAGTGGCTGCACTAGTTTGCATTTCCACCAGCAGTGCAAAAGTGTTCCCGTTTCTCCATTTTAGCATCCTTTTAGCATATTAGCATCCTTGCTAATATCTGTTGTTTCCTGAGTTGTTAATTTTAGTCATGCCGACAGATGTGAGGTTTGATACATATTTTTCTGATGGTGAATGATTTTGAGCATCTTTTCATGTGTCTGTTAGCCATTTGGATGTCTTCTTTGGAAAAGTGTCTATTCATGTCTTCTGCCCATTTCTTCACTGGATTGTTTGTCTCTTGGGTGTTGAATTTGATAAGTTTTTTTTTTTTTTTATAGATTTTGGATACTATTTAACTGATATGTCATTTGCAAATACCTTCTCCCATTCCATTGATTGCCTTTTAGTTTTGTTGATTGTTTCCTTTGCTGTGCAGAAGCTTTTTATCTTGATAAGGTCCCAATAGTTCATGTTTGTTTTTATTTCCTTTGACTCCAGAGACATGTCTAGTAAAAAGTTGCTGACGCCAAGGTCAAAGAGTTGCTGCCTGTTTTCTCCTGTAGGTTTTGATGGTTTCCTGTCTCACATTTAGATCTTTTATCCATTTCGAATTTACTTTTGTGTATGTTGTAAGAAAGTGGTCCAGTTTCATTTTTCTGCATGTCTCTGTCCAGTTTTCCCAGCACCATTTTCTGAAGAGACTATCTTTTTTCTATTGGATATTCTTTTCTGTTTTGTCAAAGATTAGTTGGCCCTATATTTCTGGTTCCATTCTACATTCTCTATTCTGTTCCACTGATCTGTGTGTCTGTTTTTGTGCCAGTACCATACTGTCTTGATAATTACAGCTTTGTAATATAGCTTGAAGTCTGAAATAGTGATGCCTCCAGCTTTGATTTGTTTTCAACATTACTTTGGCTATTCAAGTTCTTTTCTGGATTGTTTGCTCTAGCTCTGCAAAGAATGTTGGTGTTATTTTGATTGGGATTGCATTGAACTTGTTGATTACCTTGGGTAGTATTAACATTTTAACAATATTTGTTTTTCCAATCCATGGGTATGGAATGTTTATATACACACATACATACATATATATACATTCATATATATTCAATTCAATTTATATATATATATGTACAATTCCATTGTGTGTATACATATACATACATAAATTTATAGATTCTATTGCATATACATATACACACATGTACCTATACACAATTCAATTTATTTATATATATATATATATATACACACAATTCCATTATAAAGGTATACAATTCCATTATATATAATACATATAATATATTATAATGTAATATAATATACATAATATAATATATGTGTAATATATGTAATATATTACATATATTATATGTGTATGTTTATATTATACATAATTGCATTCTATATATGTATTCCATTATATATATATATATATACATACACACACACACACACACACACACAATGGAATACTACTTGGCAATTGTATATATATACAATTCCATTATATACATATGTGTGTGTGTGTGTGTGTGTGTATATACAATTCCATTATATATGTGTGTATATATAAATGTGTGTATATATGTATATATATATATATACATACACATAATGGAATACTACTTGGCAATCAAAAAGAATGAAAAATCTTGCTATTTGCAACAACGTGGATGGAACTAGAGTGTATTATGCTAAGCAACACAAGTCGGTCAGAGAAAGACAAATATTCTATGATTTTACTCATGTGGAATTTAAGAAGCAAAACATGAACATAAGGGAAGGAAAAATAAGATAAAAGAGAAAGGGTGGCAAATCATAAGAGAATCTTAAATACAGAGAACAATGTGAGGGTTGCTGGAGGGGAGGTAGGTGGGAAGATGGGCTAAATGGGTGATGTACATTAAGGAGGGCACTTGTTGGGATGAGCACTGGGTGTTATATGTAAGTGATGAATCACTAAATTCTACTCCTGAACCCTTACTACAATGTATGTTAACTAACTTGTATTTAAATAAAATTTAAAAATAGTAGTTATAAGATATGGCTGAAGTGGGATGGCCTAAAATAATGCAATCACAGTTTCAGAAAAAAAGGAGAGAGTGAAGTATGGGCAGGTAATATTCAAGGTAATAAATGCTGAGAATTTTTCAGAATTAAAGAAAGTCATCAATCTTCATACTCAGAATACATAACTAATCTCTAGCAGGAAAATTCTAAAAAAATTATTTAAAGTCATATGGTAGGAAAATTGAAGAACCCAAAGCAAATAAGGATTTAAAAAGAGCTAGAGAGAAAAGACATTTTACCTAGAAAGGAGTGATGTGGATTGACAATGTAAGCTAAGGCATATAACATAATACCTTTAAGGTGCTGAAAATACAATTATGTTTGATGTAAGTTGCATCTTAGTGAAATCTGATTTAAAACAGAGAAGCAAAATAAAAATATTTTCATGAAAACTAAACTAGAGCACTGGTAATCTAGTTTACCAGTAAAGTCAAAATTGATGAATTTCATTATCATAATGGGAGATTTTGACACAAAACTCATAATAATTCATAAGAATGAATATGGAAGATTTGAGCAATACAGTTTCCTGCTGGACCCAATGGATCTTTTTAGAAATTTACACCACAAAATTAGAGTACACACAAGATACATCCTACATTCTTGGGAACACCCAAAACATATGCAAAAGCTAACCTCATTCTAGGCATAAAGCAAATACCAACATATTTCAAAAAATGAGGGGCGCCTGGGTGGCGCAGTCGGTTAAGCATCCGACTTCAGCCAGGTCATGATCTCGCGATCCGTGAGTTCGAGCCCCGCGTCAGGCTCTGGGCTGATGGCTCGGAGCCTGGAGCCTGTTTCCGATTCTGTGTCTCCCTCTCTCTCTGCCCCCTCCCCCGTTCATGCTCTGTCTCTCTCTGTCCCAAAAATAAATTAAAAAAAAAAAAAATTTATAAAAAAATGAATATCACATAGGACACATTGTCTTGCTAAAGTGGTACTAAGTTAAAGACCAATAACATAAAGATAACACAACTAAATACATCCCTCCACCTACAATTTAAAACATCCTTAAGCTAAAAACATCATTTGTCAGACTCCCTTGCAGCTAGTCTCCTGGAGGTAACTTAGTCTGCAAAAACCACATGAGCTCCCCTGAGCCTCACATTTGGAACTGAGTTGGGAGAGAGGTAGATCAAAAGGCATCTCTTTTGTTGGTGTGAATTGTAGCAGAAATAGCATGGCTCAAGAGCTGGCCTCTGTGGCAGTGATTTTATAAAATGACTGGCAAACCCTGATTGCCTTAGGGTTAGAAGATTCTTCGGAGTATAGTTTTGTTTTGAGGTGTTTCCAGAAAGCACAATAAAGAATTTATTCCTTGTAAGGTATTTTGTATGCTGCTACAAGTTCCTAAATTTCTTTATGCTTAAATAACCAAAAGTAAGGATTACTGGATTCTCTCAGCAGCTCATTATACTGTTGACTGCTCTCCCCTGCTTGAAACACTTTCTTTTTTTGGATTCTGTGCAAGTACATTCTATAGGTATTGTTGTCACCTCCTTGACAGTTTCCTGGTTCTTTTTGCAGAGTCATCATCTTCTGTGTGGCCATCAAATGCCACATTTTCTCAAGGATTAGCCCTAGGCCCTCTTCTAACCTCATTTTAGAACTGTGATGTTCAATATGCTAACCACTAGCCACATATGGGTATTAGTATTAAATTTATTTAAAGTAAATAAAACTTAAAATTCAATTCCTCAGTTGCACTAACCATATTTAAAGTGCTCAACAGTTATGCATGGCTCAGTAATTATTAATAAAAATATAGAAGATTTGAGCGTATTGAGATGGATTATGTTTTAATCCATTTTGGATTCATCAGCTTCCTGAATATGAGGATTATTATCTTTTAAAATTTCTATAAAATTCTCAGACATTATGTATGTAACCATTGCTTTCCCTCTTCTCACTACTCTTTCCTTCTAAAACTCCCAATAATTAATTGGCATATACATATATTTCTAGCCAAACAATTTATAGACCAAAGCCAAAATAAAATAGGTGCTAGAATATTATTAAAACTGAGTGATAAAAATAAAACATAAAATACATGTATTTTAACAAAGGCCATCTATTTTGAGGAAAATATATAGTCCTATGTACTTGTCTTAGTAAAGAAGAACACCTAAAAATTATTGCACAAAGTATTCAACTCAAGAAATTAGAAAAGTAATACCAAAATAAATCCAAAGAAATTAGAAGGCAAGGAATAATGAGGTAAAAGCAAGTATCTCCCTCTCATTCACTTCTTTCTCTTTTGCTGGCTCCACACCAATCACAAAAGGATCTCAATGACCTTCTAATGTGCCCAACATTGCTTTCACACCAGGATCATGCTGGTACCACCATATATACTGCTTTTCCTTCTGAGAAAGGCAGGGTTCCCTCTGCTCTTATTCAGATCTTTCCCAAATGTGACCTTCTCTGTGAGGTCTTTTTTGACAACCCTTTACAAAACTACACTCCTATTTCCAGAGTCCTTAACTCCTCTATCCTGATGTATTTTTCTCCATTAAGTATATCACATTTAACACAGAATGTACTTTACATATTTATTCTTGTCTTTACATTAGAATCTAAGTTTCATCAGATAAAGGATTTTTTAAACTTTTTTCACTCCAGAACCTAGAAGAATGCTTTGCTTGTTGTCAGAATTCAATCAAATGTGTTAAGTAAATGAAATCAACAAATACAAAAACAAACTACAATAATAGACAAGGTTAAAAATTGCTTTTTTAAAAAACTTACAATTGGCAAAACATTTTTAAAGGAGAAATTTAAAAAGTGATATGCATATTATGAACAATTTTATCTGAAGAAATTTGATAAATTAGATAAAGTAAATGCATTCTCTTAAAAATGTTATTAAAAATGACTTAGGAAGAGCCACCTGGGTGGCTCAGTCGGTTGAGTGTCTGACTTCAGCTCGGGTCATGATCTCACAGTTGACGAGTTCAAGCCCCGCGTCAGGCTCTGTGCTGACAGCTCAAATCCTGGAGACTGCTTCTGATTCTGTGTCTCCCGCTCTCTCTGCCTCTCCCCTGCTCATGCTCTGTCTCTCTATGTCTCAAAAATAAAGATAAACATTAAAAAAAATTTGTTTACATGACTTAGGATGAAACAGAAAACCTAAGAGGTAAGGCTCAACTTGTCCAAGACAGATTTTCTATAGCCTAGCTTTTCCAGAAAAGGAGTTTGGCTTCAAGTAAAACTCCATGAAAATTGGTCAGAGCCTAGTGGTTACTATGGTCAGCTCTGAAAGAATGCTGATAAGAGCAGATCAAGACATTGGTCCATCATATCATGTAGCTGAATCACCAGTCTTGGGATTCCAACCAGGGAAAAGTTTCTCTCTTCCCAATTCTTGAAAGCTAAGGGGCTGATGAAGCACTGGGCACAAACTCTTCACCATTTGGTCACAGTGCTATCATTGCAGGACTTGAATTCCAGCTCTCCATTACATCAGAGTAGTCTGTTAGCCCATCAGTGTTGAAGAGGGCAACATATCTTTCTGCTGTTGAATCCTTGAGATACATCAGCTGATGTATCCTAGAGAAGAGGCTAGTTGTTTCCTAATCATGCAACTCTTTTTTTTAATGTTTATTTATTTTTGAGAGAGAGAGAGAGAGGGAGAGAATGTGAGCGGGGCAGGGGGGCAGACAGAAAGGGAGACAGAGGATCCGAAGTGGGATCTGTGCTGATAGCAGTGAGCCGGATATGGGGCTCAAAGTCATAAAACCATGAGATCATGACCTGAGCCAAAGTCAGATGCTCAACTGACTGAGCCACCCAGACACCCCTCCTAACCAGGCAACTTAAAAACCCTGGAGCCTAAGGGGAAGGGTAACTTGTATAGAAATTTGGTATTGAGCCCTGAAAGATCCTTGTGTATTTCTCTGAAATGCATTGGGTGGACCCTCAGGCTAGCTACTGCTCTTGCCTCAGTGAGGTCTTCCCCAAGAAAAACTGCTCCAGAAGACCAGTGGTATGTGAGGTCTGGACATTCACCCTTGATGGAGCAAGTAAACCTGAATAGGTTGTTCATTACAAGAAATCAAATCTGTTTTATGTAGAAAGCAACAAATCTAGACAATTTTACAGCTGAATTCTAAATATTCTAAGGAACAAATAATTTCAATCTTGCATAAACACTTCCAAGGAAGAGAAATGGAGGAAGGGCTTTCCAACTAACTTTTATCAGATTAGCATATTTTAGGGGCTCTTGGGTGATTCAGTTGGTTGAGCAAGTGACTCTTGATTTCAGCTCAGGGCATAATCTCATGGTTTGTGAGATCCAGCTCTATTGGGCTCTGTGCTGATAGTGCGGGGCCGGCTTGGCTCCTTCTTTCTTTCCTTCTCTGTCTCTGCCCCTCCTCCGCTTGCATGCATATTCTCACACCCCTCTCTCTGTCTCTCAAAAATAAATAAATAAAATTTTTAAAAAAGATTAGCATATTTTGATAGCAAAATTAGATAAAGACAGTATAGTCAGTGATGATCAATCTCACTGATGCACATAGATGCAAGTGGTAGTTATAGAAATGAATAAGGAGGAGAGAGGAAGAAAAGAGTTATCTAGGTATTAATATATTAATATAGTAAAGGCACTACTAGAGACATACTATTTATATTTCCTGGAACATGTAATAGAGGTTTAAATATATTATTTACAGTTACAAAGGGAATGACAGAAGCATTCAAATGATGATTTAAAAATTGACCGGTAAATGGGGTAATGAGAAGTGAAAGAATGTGAGTTAAATCTCCACCTTCAGTACCAGGAAGTTGAAAAGTATATTATTGAACATGGATTGAGAAATTAAAGAGTAAACAATTCATTTAGCACTATCACAGTAATGAAAGGAGAACTAAAAAGAAAGTGGTTAAAAGTGGCTTTTCCTCTGGGGAGTGAGTCTAGGAAAGTGTGGAGTTGAGATGAGAGACTATCGCTTTCCTTTATAAATCTTCCTGCACAATTTAATTTTTAACCAATGCATATATTACTTTGATTAAAAAAAATAAAATCGAATTATACCAAGCTCCTTCCTACTTAATTTTACTTAATGGTGTCTCACTGACATTTGAATAAAGATAGATAGTTAGAGCTTATAAGACCCTGTAGAACTCAGCCTCCATGCCTCAGGCCATCCTCTCTCTCATCACTCTTTCCTCTCTGTGCTCTAGGCACAGGGAATTTCCAGTTTCTCAATGTATCATACTCTCTCACCTTGGAGTGTTCTGTCTGAGATGCTCTTCACCGTTATGTCTCCCAACCCCCTGTTTCCTTGGTCCAGCGAACTACGTACTGTAGGTACTCTTCAAATCTCAGGTCAAAATCACCTATTCTGAAAAGTCTTCCCTGTTCCCACCTTCATACACTCTTGAGAGATCATTTTCTTTTCTTCAATGGCACATCTCCTATTTTGCAATTATACATTATTAATATAATTATCTAATTAATATTGGTCTCCTTAATTAGACACTTAGTTAGACACAAGGGTCATAATATCATGGATGTGTTATGTTTTATTCATTGTTATTTCTCTACCCCTTAACTAGGCACAAAACAGGTGAACAATAAATAATTACTGGACAAATGAGTGAGTCACTGATTGAATAATGAATGATGAGTTGAGAAGACAATGTGGGGCTATTGTATATCAGTGTAAGTTTGTCATTCATTTTCTCCTTTATCTTGGGAGTGTAGTAGTAGGGTTCATGATTTCTGTTTCAAGATCTCTAGTTCATGCTTGTTTTTGCTGAGGTTCAGCAATTTATTTCATTTTTGAGATTTTCTTGGTGGTAAATGGTTTTACTATTGCCTACCTATGCCCAGTGGGAGCCCTCATGATTGATAAGCACTCAGAGCTCTTAATAAAATATCTGGATTGCCTGTATTTTCGTGTTTACAATCCAGGGCAACAATTGGTCAGTTTCCCAAAGTGCTCATCACTGCTTTGAATTTCCATACAGGGCTTTAGTTGAGTGTCTTTACATCATTTAATTCTTACAACAGTCCTTGAACATACAAGGAACTTATAATTTAGAGGCACCAATGTCTTATTGAACATCATACTAGTAGTAGAGGTACATTAGACACAGCCAATTATTTTTGCTTTTGGTAAAGTGCTTCCTATATCTCCCTTTTTACCTTGATGGAGTCACTAACTATGGTAGAATTAGTTGTCATTCTCAATTATTTGCTGTCTCTATGCGAAAGAATTTTACATCTCCATTCATTGCCATGTAATTCCATTACCTCCCTTTGGAAAAATATACTTTCTCACTTGGCTTCGTGAGTTACTTTGGCCAAAACAATATGAAGGGAGAGTAACATACACCACATCTATGCAAAAGCTTTAAGAGCCACCAGTTATGAACATTTCTCTTTTCCTTCTACCGTGAGAATAGCATGTCTTATATGTGGGCAACAGGGGGATGGGAGATTAGATCCCAGACTGGAGAAGTGAAATAGAGCCAAAGTAAATCTGATCCATAGCTGATATGTAACATGAGTGAACAACAAACATTTGTATCTAAAGCCACTGAGATTCCTGGATTGTTTGTTATAGAAGCTTATCTCAGCAAATACTGACTGTTTATTGAGCTACTAGCTAGTACTAGCTAATGTTTATTGAACAATTACTGTCATTGTACTAAGCACTTTGCATATATCATTTAATCTTTATACAAACTTGTGAAGCCTATAGTATTATCCTATTTTACATATTAAGAAACCAAAACTTAAGACAGTCATGTGAATAACAGAGTAGGTTCAAGATTTAAAAATCAGGCTGCATGGGGGTGCCTGGATGCCTCAATCAGTTGAGCACCTGACTCTTGATTTCAGTTCAGGTCGTGATCCCAGGGTTGAGGGACTGAGCCCCACGTTGGGTTCCATGCTGAGTGTGGAGCCTGCCCGAGATTCTCTCTCTTTCTCTCTCTTTCTTTCTCTCTGCCCCTCTGTCTTCCCTCTCTATCTCTCTCTCTCAAATCAATCAATCAATCAATCAATCAATAAATAAATAAAATATAAAAAACATATAATAAAATCAGTCTGTATAGTACCTGAGTCTGGGTAATTAACTCCTCCATCAAAACCTCTCTATCCATCCTAGAACACATGAGACCCCATTACTTTAAGGGTCAAATTTCAATTTTTTGGAAGATCCTGAAACATCATAAAATGACATGATTTAAGTATTACTTCCAACATACGAACTTCTCAAATGCGTAGAATGAGCAAAATGGAAAATATATCTATTTACTGCCTCCAGATTCAAGATACCGCATCATGCAGAGAATCTTACTTTCTGATTTACCATTTGAGAACATCTCCTGTAATATGATATTTAACCAAAATTTCTGTAAATAAGTATTTACATGTTTTGCTTTTATTTTTTTTTATTTTTTTATTTTTTTAATATATGAAATTTACTGTCAAATTGGTTTCCATACAACACCCAGTGCTCATCCCAAAAGGTGCCCTCCTCAGTACCCATCACCCACCCAGCCCTCCCTCCCACCCTGCCCTCCCTCCCACCCCCCATCAACCCTCAGTTTGTTCTCAGTTTTTTAACAGTCTCTAATGCTTTGGCTCTCTCCCACTCTAACCTCTTTTTTTTTTTTTTTTTTTTTTTTTTTTCCTTCCCCTCCCCCATGGGTTTCTGTTATGTTTCTCAGGATCCACATAAGAGTGAAACCATATGGTATCTGTCTTTCTCTGTATGGCTTATTTCACTTAGCATCACACTCTCCAGTTCCATCCATGTTGCTACAAAAGGCCATATTTCATTTTTTCTCATTGCCACGTAGTATTCCATTGTGTATATAAACCACAGTTTCTTTATCCATTCATCAGTTGATGGACATTTAGGCTCTTTCCATAATTTGGCTATTGTTGAGAGTGCCGCTATAAACATTGGGGTACAGGTGCCCCTATGCATCAGTACTCCTGTATCCCTTGGATAAATTCCTAGCAGTGCTATTGCTGGGTCATAGGGTAGGTCTATTTTTAATTTTCTGAGGAACCTCCACACTGCTTTCCAGAGCGGCTGCACCAATTTGCATTCCCACCAACAGTGCAAGAGGGTTCCCGTTTCTCCACATCCTCTCCAGCATCTATAGTCTCCTGATTTCTTCATTTTGGCCACTCTGACTGGCGTGAGGTGGTATCTGAGTGTGGTTTTGATTTGTATTTCCCTGATAAGGAGCGACGTTGAACATCTTTTCATGTGCCTGTTGGCCATCCGGATGTCTTCTTTAGAGAAGTGTCTATTCATGTTTTCTGCCCATTTCTTCACTGGGTGATTTGTTTTTCGGGTGTGGAGTTTGATGAGCTCTTTATAGATTTTGGATACTAGCCCTTTGTCCGATGTGTCATTTGCAAATATCTTTTCCCATTCCGTTGGTTGCCTTTTAGTTTTGTTGGTTGTTTCCTTTGCTGTGCAGAAGCTTTTTATCTTCATAAGGTCCCAGTAATTCACTTTTGCTTTTAATTCCCTTGCCTTTGGGGATGTGCCGAGTAAGAGATTGCTACGGCTGAGGTCAGAGAGGTCTTTTCCTGCTTTCTCCTCTAAGGTTTTGATGGTTTCCTGTCTCACATTCAGGTCCTTTATCCATTTTGAGTTTATTTTTGTGAATGGTGTGAGAAAGTGGTCTAGTTTCAACCTTCTGCATGTTGCTGTCCAGTTCTCCCAGCACCATTTGTTAAAGAGACTGTCTTTTTTCCATTGGATGTTCTTTCCTGCTTTGTCAAAGATGAGTTGGCCATACGTTTGTGGGTCTAGTTCTGGGGTTTCTATTCTATTCCATTGGTCTATGTGTCTGTTTTTATGCCAATACCATGCTGTCTTGATGATGACAGCTTTGTAGTAGAGGCTAAAGTCTGGGATTATGATGCCTCCTGCTTTGGTCTTCTTCTTCAAAATTACTTTGGCTATTCGGGGCCTTTTGTGGTTCCATATGAATTTTAGGATTGCTTGTTCTAGTTTCGAGAAGAATGCTGGTGCAATTTTGATTGGGATTCCATTGAATGTGTAGATAGCTTTGGGTAGTATTGACATTTTGACAATATTTATTCTTCCAATCCATGAGCAGGGAATGTCTTTCCATTTCTTTATATCTTCTTCAATTACCTGCATAAGCTTTCTATAGTTTTCAGCATACAGATCTTTTACATCTTTGGTTAGATTTATTCCTAGGTATTTTATGCTTCTTGGTGCAATTGTGAATGGGATCAGTTTCTTCATTTGTCTTTCTGTTGCTTCATTGTTAGTGTATAAGAATGCAACTGATTTCTGCACATTGATTTTGTATCCTGCAACTTTGCTGAATTCATGTATCAGTTCTAGCAGACTTTTGGTGGAGTCTATCGGATTTTCCATGTATAATATCATGTCATCTGCAAAAAGCGAAAGCTTGACTTCATCTTTGCCAATTTTGATGCCTTTGATTTCCTTTTGTTGTCTGATTGCTGATGCTAGAACTTCCAGCACTATATTAAACAGCAGCGGTGACAGTGGGCATCCCTGTCGTGTTCCTGATCTCAGGGAAAAAGCTCTCAGTTTTTCCCCGTTGAGGATGATGTTAGCTGTGGGCTTTTCATAAATGGCCTTTATGATCTTTAAGTATGTTCCTTCTGGGGCGCCTGGGTGGCGCAGTCGGTTAAGCGTCCGACTTCAGCCAGGTCACGATCTCACGGTCCCTGAGTTCGAGCCCCGCATCAGGCTCTGGGCTGATGGCTCAGAGCCTGGAGCCTGTTTCAGATTCTGTGTCTCCCTCTCTCTCTGCCCCTCCCCCGTTCATGCTCTGTCTCTCTCTGTCCCAAAAATAAATAAACGTTGAAAAAAAAAAATTTTTTTAAGTATGTTCCTTCTATCCCGACTTTCTCAAGGGTTTTTATTAAGAAAGGGTGCTGGATTTTGTCAAAGGCCTTTTCTGCATCGATTGACAGGATCATATGGTTCTTCTCTTTTTTTTTGTTAATGTGATGTATCACGTTGATCGATTTGTGAATGTTGAACCAGCCCTGCATCCCAGGAATGAATCCCACTTGATCATGGTGAATAATTCTTTTTATATGCTGTTGAATTCGATTTGCTAGTATCTTATTAAGAATTTTTGCATCCATATTCATCAGGGATATTGGCCTGTAGTTCTCTTTTTTTACTGGGTCTCTGTCTGGTTTAGGAATCAAAGTAATACTGGCTTCATAGAATGAGTCTGGAAGTTTTCCTTCCCTTTCTATTTCTTGGAATAGCTTGAGAAGGATAGGTATTATCTCTGCTTTAAATGTCTGGTAGAACTCCCCTGGGAAGCCATCTGGTCCTGGACTCTTATTTGTTGGGAGATTTTTGATAACCGATTCAATTTCTTCACTGGTTATGGGTCTGTTCAAGCTTTCTATTTCCTCCTGATTGAGTTTTGGAAGAGTGTGGGTGTTTAGAAATTTGTCCATTTCTTCCAGGTTGTCCAATTTGCTGGCATATAATTTTTCATAGTATTCCCTGATAATTGTTTGTATCTCTGAGGGATTGGTTGTAATCATTCCATTTTCATTCATGATTTTATCTATTTGGGTCATCTCCCTTTTCTTTTTGAGAAGCCTGGCTAGAGGTTTGTCAATTTTGTTTATTTTTTCAAAAAACCAACTCTTGGTTTCGTTGATCTGCTCTACAGTTTTTTTAGATTCTATATTGTTTATTTCTGCTCTGATCTTTATGATTTCTCTTCTTCTGCTGGGTTTAGGCTGCCTTTGCTGTTCTGCTTCTATTTCCTTTAGGTGTGCTGTTAGATTTTGTATTTGGGATTTTTCTTGTTTCTTGAGATAGACCTGGATTGCAATGTATTTTCCTCTCAGGACTGCCTTCGCTGCATCCCAAAGCGTTTGGATTGTTGTATTTTCATTTTCGTTTGTTTCCATATATGTTTTAATTTCTTCTCTAATTGCCTGGTTGACCCACTCATTCGTTAGTAGGGTGTTCTTTAACCTCCATGCTTTTGGAGGTTTTCCAGACTTTTTCCTGTGGTTGATTTCAAGCTTCATAGCATTGTGGTCTGAAAGTATGCATGGTATAATTTCAATTCTTGTAAACTTATGAAGGGCTGTTTTGTGACCCAGTATATGATCTATCTTGGAGAATGTTCCATGTGCACTCGAGAAGAAAGTATATTCTGTTGCTCTGGGATGCAGAGTTCTAAATATATCTGTCAAGTCCATCTGATCCAATGTATCATTCAGGGCCCTTGTTTCTTTATTGACTGTGTGTCTAGATGATCTATCCATTTCTGTAAGTGGGGTGTTAAAGTCCCCTGCAATGACCACGTTCTTATCAATAAGGTTGCTTATGTTTATGAGTAATTGTTTTATATATCTGGGGGCTCGGGTATTTGGTGCATAGACATTTATAATAGTTAGCTCTTCCTGGTGGATAGACCCTGTGATTATTATATAATGCTCTTCTTCATCTCTTGTTACAGCCTTTAATTTAAAGTCTAGTTTGTCTGATATAAGTATGGCTACTCCAGCTTTCTTTTGGCTTCCAGGAGCATGATAAATAGTTCTCCATCCCCTCACTCTCAATCTAAAGGTGTCCTCAGATCTAAAATGAGTCTCTTGTAGACAGCAAATAGATGGGTCTTGTTTTTTTATCCATTCTGCTACCCTATGTCTTTTAGTTGGCGCATTTAATCCATTTACATTCAGTGTTATTATAGAAAGATATGGGTTTAGAGTCATTGTGATGTCTGTATGTTTTATGCTTGCAGTGATGTCTCTGGTACTTTGTCTCACAGGATCCCCCTTAGGATCTCTTGTAGGGCTGGTTTCGTGGTGACAAATTCCTTCAGTTTTTGTTTGTTTGGGAAGACCTTTATCTCTCCTTCTATTCTAAATGACAGACTTGCTGGATAAAGGATTCTCGGCTGCATATTTTTTCTGTTTAGCACACTGTAGATATCGTGCCAAGCCTTTCTGGCCTGCCAAGTTTCAAAGGAGAGATCAGTCACGAGTCTTATAGGTCTCCCTTTATATGTGAGGGCACGTTTATCCCTTGCTGCTTTCAGAATTTTCTCTTTATCCTTGTATTTTGCCAGTTTCACTATGATATGTCGTGCAGAAGATCGATTCAAGTTACGTCTGAAGGGAGTTCTCAGTGCCTCTTGGATTTCAATGCCTTTTTCCTTCCCCAGTTCAGGGAAGTTCTCAGCTATAATTTGTTCAAGTACCCCTTCAGCACCTTTCCCTCTCTCTTCCTCCTCTGGGATACCAATTATGCGTATATTATTTTTTTTTAGTGTATCACTTAGTTCTCTAATTTTCCCCTCATACTCCTGGATTTTTTTATCTCTCTTTCTTTCAGCTTCCTCTTTCTCCATAACTTTATCTTCTAGTTCACCTATTCTCTCCTCTGCCTCTTCAAGCCGAGCCATCGTGGATTCCATTTTGTTTTGCAATTCGTTTAAAGCGTTTTTCAACTCCTCGTGACTGTTCCTTAGTCCCTCGATCTTTGTGGCAAGAGATTCTCTGCTGTCCTGTATACTGTTTTCAAGCCCAGCGATTAATTTTATGACTATTATTCTAAATTCACTTTCTGTTATATTATTTAAATCCTTTTTGATCAGTTCATTAGCTGTTGTTATTTCCTGGAGATTCTTCTGAGGGGAATTCTTCCGTTTGGTCATTTTGGAGAGTCCCTGGCGTGGTGAGGACCTGCAGTGCACTTCCCCTGTGCTGTGGTGTATAACTGGAGTTAGTGGGCGGGGCCGCAGTCCGACCCGATGTCTGCCCCCAGCCCACTGCTGGGGCCACAGTCAGACTGGTGTGTGCCTTCTCTTCCCCTCTCCTAGGGGCGGGATTCACTGTGGGGTGGCGTGTCCCGTCTGGGCTACTTGCACACTGCCAGGCTTGTGTTGCTGGGGATCTGGCGTATTAGCTGGGGTGGGTAGGCAAGGTGCACGGGGGCTGGAGGGGCAGGCTTAGCTCGCTTCTCCTTAGGTGATCCACTTCAGGAGGAGCCCTGTGGCAGCGGGAGGGAGTCAGATCCGCTGCCGGAGGTTTGGCTCCGCAGAAGCACAGAGTTGGGTGTTTGCGCGGAGCGAGCAAGTTCCCTGGCAGGAACTGGTTCCCTTTGGGATTTTGGCTGGGGGATGGGCGGGGGAGATGGCGCTGGCGCCTTTGTTCCCCGCCAAGCTGAGCTCTGCCTTCCGGGGGCTCAGCAGCTCTCCCTCCCTTTGTCCTCCAGCCTTCCCGCTTTCCGAGCAGAGCTGTTAACTTATGACCTCCCAGACGCTAAGTCGCGCTTGCTGTCGGAACACAGTCCGTCCGGCCCCTCCGCTTTTGCCAGCCAGACTCGGGGGCTCTGCTTGGCCGGCGAGCCTCCCCTCCGCCCCGGCTCCCTCCCGCCAGTCCGTGGAGCGCGCACCGCCTCGCCGCCCTTCCTACCCTCTTCCGTGGGCCTCTAGTCTGCGCTTGACTCCGGAGACTCCCTTCTGCTAATCCTCTGGCGGTTTTCTGGGTTCTTTAGGCAGGTGTAGGTGGAATCTAAGTGATCGGCAGGACGCGCTGTGAGCCCCGCGTCCTCCTACGCCGCCATCTTCCGGAACCCCCCACATGTTTTGCTTTTAATTGCTAGCTATGTTGGTGGTTCAACCTCAGTTAGAGGCATAGTTATTTTGAAAGGCACTATATAACAGCAGAAAGAATAGTCACCTAAGATTAAGGAGATCTGACTTACGGTCTTTCTTTCTAAACCAACTAGATGTTTAATATTTGACATATCACTCTGATCCCAATTACCTCATGTGCAAAATGGAGCTGGAAATACTTCATAGCTTATTGACTAGAAGCTGAAAATAAATGATCTCTGCAGGAATTTTATAGCTCTAAGTACTATGATTAATTGTTCTATGTTAGCTTATAACCTGATGGCTGAGAGAGAAAAAGAATGGTATAATGGAATGAGAACTGCTCCAGTAGACAAGACATGTATTCTGGTTCTAATTCTGCTGCTAGTTTGTTTTGTGAGTCTCTGCAAATCACTCATTCTCTAAGTATTTATTTATTTGTTTGTCAGAGAGACAGAGAGCATCTGCAAACACACACATGTATACATGTACACGTGCCTGTGGGCAAGAGCAGGGGAGGGGCAGAGGGAGAGGGAGAGAGAGAATTCCAAGCAGGCTCCATGTCCTCAGCACAGAGAAAGATACAGGGCTTAATCCCACTAACGGTGAGATCATGACCTGAGCCGAACTCAAGAGCCAGTCACTCAACTGACCGAGCCACCCAGGCAGCCCAGCAAATTACTCATTCTATGTAGGTCTCATTTTGCCATATCATTGTCCACTTTCCTTTCTTAAATAATGAGGAGATAGGAGGACATGTCCCTTCTCTCCTGTTAGCTTAAAGAGGCATTATTTCTGAACTGGGGAAATGTAAGCACTTTACATTTTGTTTTTCAATGAACCCATAGGTTTGTCTACTTCTAACATATATACCATGTCACCAAGTTCAAGATGCTTTGAGATTTTCTTATAGATAGAATTATATTTAGCCATATTCTTTTTAATGAATGCGTCTCTTTTGTCTTTGCTCACCTGTATTTTGTACAAACTCTGTTATGAAATAAATGATCAGTAGCTTTTTCTTCTTGATAATGGTCTTTTCGAGTCTTTCCTTCTTTGAAAGTCACAGTGTTTTCGTAGTCATTTCTTATAAGGCACCCATTAGTTTATAAGACAAAGTATGATTTTAGAATATTGCAATAGTACCAACTATCCTTTAACTACATCAATAGTCTTCTGTGTGGTTTCGCTCAATTTTCAGTCATCTCAGTTACATTTGATAAAAGTGTACATTAAGAGTATAAATGCTTATGCTGCTTGTAATTTTATTTTTAAAAGTTTATAATGTTTATTTTTGAGGGAGAGACAGAGCAGGAGAGGGGGAGGGTCAGAGAGAGAGGGAGACACAGAATCCAAGGCAGGCTGCAGGTTCTGAACTCCCAGCACAGAGCTGGATGCGGGGCTCGAACTCACAAACTGTGAGATAATGACCTGAGCCAAAGTCGGAGGCATAATCAACCGACTGAGCCACCCTAGTACCCCTCTGCTACTGTGATTTTAAATGTAACCTTTCAATACTCACATGAATTCAATGATATATAGAATTGTGGATTCAAATTAGAGTTGTCACCTAATATGTATAATATTTATCTTCTTATTAAACAAATAAAATAGATGATAATTTATATTAAAGTATTTTTCCTAAAACAGTCGTCTTGTGAGTATCTGACAGCACTTAGGGTGGCTTTAAAGTCACCATGTTTCCCTGCATCTGGGGAACACTGTGACAGTGCTTGATTATTTCACCCAACTGGAGCTTGGAAAGATGGACCCTGATGTGGCAGCTTGTAGCTCTGCATTAGTGCAGTTTGTGTTCGAGCCAATTGCCGTCTGACCTCTCCTCCCAGTAGAGGCAGTGTGGTGCCATCTGGACATCTTTTAGTCACATTAAATCATGTCATTTAAAGGGCCTCTGAATGTGAACCAGTTTACCTTATGCTTAGGAGACAAATCAGCCGAACTGCTGAACTCCGAGTCTGTAACCATGTGTACTCACCAGTTTTTATATTGTTTTTAATCCTTTCTTTTCTGGACGAGTGATATTACTGTCAGAGACTCTATCTGTTTAAAATGTTGTTACTGTCATAACTAGAATACTACCGAAGGTTTAAAAAATGACATTAAGAGAATTTAAACTCCATACTTACATGTAAAATAGCCTCCAGGGTTGGGATCTAGACTATATTCCCAGTTTGGGCATAGATGTTTTCACGCACCATTTGGCCCAGGGGCTGCCATGCCAAAACATACTCCCGTGAAGAACCAAGACACAAGACTGACTGAAAACCAAGACTGACTTGGACACAAGTCAGTCTAAAGGCAAGAGAAGTAAAATGACCAAGTCTATTAAAGGAACTCCTTGGGCACATAGGCCTGCATATGACCTCTGCCTGCACAGTAACTATGCACCATTACCCTAAACTCAGTCATTTTTTTTTTCTTCCAGAAATAGGCATGTGACTAAGCTAAGGCCAATCCGAACTCTCCTTAGGACTTTTCTCTTACAGAACTGGGCAAGATTGTCTATCTATGACGAATCTGCTGATCCTATAGGACTTGATTATGGGCGTGCCAGTGATCATTTAGTGCTTACACAGAGTGAATCTGCCTAATAATTGGGAGATGGAGCTTTCCTTACAGTATTTAAGCTCCTTCTTGTGGGCCAACCAAACCCAAAGCAGCAATAGGATTCCTGGGCCCCTGGACTTAAAAATTACATGAGCCTTTTTTTGTTATTGTTTTTATTTACTTGTTCAAGTCTGTGTTTCTCAAAGTGTGGTCCCTGGAGCAGCAGCATTCACATCACCCGAGAACTTGTTAGAAATGCTCATTTCTGACTCAGAACCTCTAGGGATGGGGCCCAAAGATTTGACAGGCTCTCCAGGTAAATCTGATATACTAAAGGTTGGTAAGTGGTTTGTTACTTTGAAGTGAGTTTCCTGCCATATTCAACTGCTGAAGTCCTGATACACCAATGACAAATAAGAAATTTCATTGCGTTCTAATACATCATAGTACTCCCAGTAATAGATTAGAAGAATTTTGGTTTAAAAAGTATTCTCATGTGGCCATCCCAGAGACCTAATTTTTGAATAGAGATATTCCCAAGAGATTCTTTGGGTCTCTGGTCTTGGTTAGTCTATCATTAATTTAGCCTCAAGTTAAGTAGCTGTTTGAAGACTAACATTGAAGAATCTGTTCCATCTAGGACTTCAAGTCATTAGAATTTTGAAACTGTGAAGAATATGGACAGGAATCTTCTCTACAACTTTATGTCAGCTTGAACACATTTTATTTAACTCAAAGAACTGCTTAATTTTAGTTTCAATATCTAGGTTAAGAAGAGAACCTTTATAGATTGTCTCAAGGGGGGGATTTAGTCCCTCAATCTGAATATCTCTGCCTTTGATCCAAATCATTCCAATTTACTTTAACATAAGAGGGTGCCTTTTTTTTCCAGCTGGCTTAATGCTAAATACTGTGTCATCAATATAAAAATATAGTCAGAAATCCCTTGTGAGTTAATGGTATAATAGCAGTGTGCTCTCTGATTAACAATAAAAAATATAAAAATGTATACGTGTAAGAAATACTGTATTGCTGACAGAAAAAAACCCTGTTCTTCCCATGCCTATGAATGCAGAATATGCCATGTGGAAAGCACTGGGTTTCCTTTAATGTTATTTTTTAATATTAGATGTCTCCACAACACATGTTGATGATCTGGCATATTCAATTCTCAGGATACCTTCTTTGAGAGGATCTGTGATTTAAGGCATAATATCTACAATCTGATAAATTTTTGCCTTAATTACAAAAATAGTATCTCACTGTATACTTTGTATATTTAACAAGTTTAAGTATGACTTCTGGCAATTACTTACTAATTGTAAGACCTAGACTAACAAATAGAAATAGGTTAATCCATAAAATGCTTTGTGAGGAAACAGACAAAATTGGCAAAAATATTTAATTAATATTTAATTGTAATTACAGGCTACATTACACGAAAATGCCTTTTGCAGGTCATGGATCTATTGTCTCCATAGCTCAGAGGCCTTGCAGGCAATGTGGCCTGTATGGCCACTGATGGGAGACAGTTTCCTATCAGAAGCACTTATTTGTTAATATATTGTATACAATCGCCTTTTCCAGACATCTAAATATGCCCCAAACTCTACTGGCACATATCAATAGTTTAAAGAAACCTATGCCTGAGGGGCGCCTGGGTGCCTCAGTCGGTTAAGCATCTGACTCTTGATTTAGGCTCGGGTCATGATCTCGCCGTTGCAGGATCAAGCTGCAAGTCAGGCTCTGAGCCACAAGTGGAGCCTGCTTAAGATCTCTCTCTCCTTCTCTCCCTCTGCCTCTCTCACTCTCTCTCTTTTCCTCTCTCTCAAAATAAATGAATAAACTTAAAAAAATCCTGGTTGTATCTGGTTGTACTACTAGCTATTTGGTGTTGAGCGATACAACTTTGTTTTTGAGGCTTTGCTTTCTTACTGTAAAACAAAAGACCAAAGCCAACATCCCAGAATGCTGTGGTTCAATGAGAACATGCACGTAAAGCAGAAAGTACATTCTGTATCTGGCGTCCATGCTGATCTCTGTGATTTTGTATATTCTCTTCCCTCTGCTTTTGTATCTGCTATTCTCCTGCTGAAAGTCTTGCAATGTCCAGCATAGCAAACCAGGATTTGTCTTCTAAAATGCAAGGGATGCTGGAACATTGATCCCCAGGGTTGATGTGGCTCTATGGGTGTGATTCCTCACAATACACTTTCAGTCAAAGAGGATAACATTTCCACACAGAGGGGAATCATTCATTGTTCAGTCAAGGATTGGTAAGCATCCTCACCCCTTCAAGCCTCAGGGTCACTTTCTGCAGAAAACTTTCCCTAATTCTGCCAATTTGGGCTACAAGACCTCCCTTTGTGCTTCCCCTACACCGTTCATTCTGTTGTCAAGGGTTTTCCTACATCTTCTGTCTCTCCTGTTACATTGCATGTTCCTGGAATGTAGAATTGATACATCATTTGCTTTAAAATTTCAGCATCTATCACACTGTAAAGTATTTGTAATAATCAATAAGAGCTGTTGATTGGTTATAGTCTCCTTCCTTTTATAAACTGTTTGTATGTTTATGCCACCAAAATATAAAATTAGAAAGCTGGATAAAGCCAGATATGGTAGGGATATAGATGTATGATGAGGCATATGTATTATGAGGCAGGTGCATGTGGATTGGTGCAGCCACATTCTGGAAAGCAACCTGGCATACTTAGCCAAAATAACCCTCTGCCCACCTACAAACCAGCTATTTCACTCCTTGATACATAACCTGGAGAAATTCTCAGACAAGCCTGTTAAGGGAATTTGTAAGATGGCGCTAATGTCAGTCATTTATGGTGACAGACTTGGAGGCAATCTGGGTGTCCTTCTCTAGGGGAGTGGACGGACACACGTGGTGACTTTTACTACCTGTTGTTACTAGGCAGCCTGTGGAAATAAAGAACCAGAGAGGTGAATAACTAGCAGTATGTGTGGACCTTTAAAATATAATGCTGAGTGAAAAAGCAAGAGCAGTAATACATAACACAATATCATTTATGCAAATTAAAAATTCATGCACTCAAAACAGCAAGACACATTTTCAAGAACACATAAAGACAAAAGAATACATGTTAAACACATTTGAATGTTTGTTTTGGTAGAATGAGGAACGCTGATAAATGGGAAATATAAACCTAGAATAAAAGGAATAAAACTTATAGGAGTTTAAAAAATATAAACAAAAGCCCTATAGGTCCTTAGGAAGTGTATTGGCTAAAACAAACAAAAACAACAACCAGATAAAACTGGACTATTAACGGATAGATTCTGGAAAGGGAATAACCTAGCAGCTATTATGTACGAATAACATTTGTTTTCTTAGAAGAAAAAAATAGGTTCGATTTTATGCCGGGGGAAAGGTGAAACCAAGGAATCTGCATTCCATGAAAGATTTCTGGATGATTCAGAATCAAATACTAGGCACTTTAGGAAGTTTCTCTAAGGGCTAATTTTGAAATCAGAATTCACCATTCACATTGTTTTTCTTTTCCTCCCCCAAAAGAGACAAAAGCTGATAGTCACTGAGAGAAACAGAAGGTTTATGGAAAAAATTATAGGTCTTTTTTCATCACTGAAATGAGGTAGTATTGATCCAGCATCAAAAAAAACAAAAACAACAACAACAACAAACCCAAAAAACCCCAGCAAAGCAGCAGCAAGTGGGAAAGAAGCAAAAAGCAAGTAATATGAACACTTTGAAGACATGGTCTGGAATCAAGAGAGAAGGATGTGACCAAGCCTACAGCCTTTCCACTTTGTATGTGAGGCAATGTAGAAAGGAAGAGCAAAGTTTGAAATTAATAGAATCTCTTCAGTTATTTGTACTAATATACTTCAGTTTCTTTAAATCCATTTCATACTTTATTTCTTTGCCCAATCGAAATTTTTCTTCTTTAAAAAAATTTTTTTTTTAACATTTATTTATTTTTGAGAGAGAGAGACAGAGCATGAGCGGGGGAGGGGCAGAGAGAGAGAGAGAAGGAAACACAATCTGAAGCAGGCTGCAGGCTCTGAGCAAGCTGTCAGTCAGCACAGAGCCTGATGAGGGGCTCAAACCCACAAACTGTGAGATCATGACCTGAGCCAAAGTCTGATGCTCAACCAACTGAGCCATCCAGGTGCCCCAATGGAAAATTTTCTAACCACTCTGTGAATTGACAGAAAAGATAGCTTTAACTAGGTTGAGGGCTAAGTAATTTCTTGGTAAAATTTAGCTATTGTTGTAACCATTGTTTCTGTAATTTATGAGTCTCTGAGGCAGTGGTTTGCAAATTTTGATCAGAGCATTTTTGCAAGAACTGTCTTGGTAACTTGTTAACTTTCTGGACACGCTCAGAGAAAATCTGGTGTGGGATCCAGGAATCTGCATTTCTACCAACTCTAGTCTAGTTGATAGTATTTAAAAACACACTTTATGGAATATCTCTAAAATGCTGGTGTTAGAAATCTGAAACTAATATACAATTATAAATGTCACATCTTTAAAGCAAAATCATCTCATAAGCAGAGGTTAGAAACTTTGGGCTGTGAGTCTGTAAGGTGGGTGACTTTCTTGGTCTTCTCCCTTAAAACATCACCAAGAAGGATTCCAAGGTAACTAGAAATAAAAGGAAATACTACTTATAGTGTACTTTTGAGTCACTATTGAAACAGGGTGATATCAAAAAAACCCACTAGATGCCAAATAGAAGTGAGGCAAGATTTTATTCAAGGCCAGGCCAAACCTGATCTGATCTTATGGAGAAAAGCGCAGAGAATGGCCCCAAACAAAAGCAGCAGTGGGCTTATATGGATTTCAGCAAGTCAGAATACATCATTATTTGGTTAACCAATTACAATCTACAGCATTTCATGGTAGCCAATTATATTGTGACACACAGACGTTAGTTTTGGCGGGAACCTATACATTTTAAAGGTCTTTGTCCTAAGAGGGTTTAAAATGACCAATCATAGTTAGACACCTGAGATGCTGTAGGGCAGTGAGTACGTGACTTTTTACATGTTGGTCTTGCCTAGGCCAGATCTTGGTTGAGGGGGTGGGGGAGTGTTTTGCATCCTAAGGTATCTATTTAGTAAGCAGGTGAGGTCACAGAAGTGAGATAGGGCGGTTAGTAATTACTGATAACCCTAATAGGGAACGACATAAGCCTTTTATCTCAACTATTCATGAAAGGTGAGTTTAAGGCAAACTTATATACAATAAGCTTTCTGATATCTTATAAGTTGACCTATTACACTATTACTTTATTCATATTTAAGAAAATTTTTTTTCGATCTAAAATTATGGGAGAAGGAAAGACCTCCAGCTGAGCTGAAACAGGAGTAAGTAGCCTGTTCTGAAAACTCCAAACAGAAAACATTCCCTAATAGCTTTCCATGGAACTCTTCATTTGCCATTGAACAGAAATTATTTAGTCACCCATAGTAGCATGGACTTTGAAAGAAATTTGTATCATTGTGATAATAGGTGACAAAAAGTTGAAATCATTGCCAATGCTGGTTCTTCTTCCCTGGCCCTACCACTACTCAGTCCAGGCTGTGTTCCTAAATGGCTTTCAACAGCTAAGGCTGATATGAAATACTAGTCACCCCAGGAAAAGTGAGGAGGTATGTCTCTTCTTGGGTAAGGTGTTTTTTTTTTGTTTTGTTTTGTTTTTTTTGTTTTTTGGTTTTTTTTTTTTTTAAGATTTAGTTATTTGGGGGAGAGCGCAAGTGAGGGAGGGGCAGAGAGAGGGGTACAGAGGATCTGAAGTGGGCTCTGTGCTGACAGGCTGAGGACAGCAAGCCTAATGTAGGGCTGGAATTCACAAACTAGGAGATTACCCAGTGCCCCTAGGGTAAGCTTTATGACAGTACGTTGTTATGTGAAAGGGCAGAGCATATGAGGCTAATTATCCCATTCTTTTGAAGGAATACTCTGGTCCCTTGAAGGAAAGCACACCTTTTGCTCTAAAAGGTCTTGCTTTCTATAATTAAGTGATGTGTAAGAGAAATCTAGAAGCAAATAAGTTATTTAGTAAGGAGATTAAGCCAAGGTAGTTCATATACAAACTAATGGAAAAGAAAACAGGTCAACATCTCCACAATCTACTACACAGCTGCCCATCTCAATTCCAAATACTGTGTGATAAAGAATAAAAAGAGTAAAAAAAAAAAAAAAAAGAACAAAATCAAAGAGTGTGTTATACTATTTGTGAGTATTAAAGTAACAACTTTAGAATCTGGAGCCAGTGTTTGGTTTAGAAAGGAGACTCAGGTAATATAAAGAAGGACAAGGATTGTATTAAGCTATAAAGGGTCATCAGAAAAAAGTTTCGAGTTGCAATTAAAAGACGTTCAAATGATATTTTAAAATATCTTCTTAAAATTTGTATTCAGAGAGCCTTTTAGGACAGATACTTCACAAAAAGTAACTGAGTTACTTCTTTTGCTGTGAGTTTTTTAGGAGCCTCAGAGTTTTGACATATAATGTCTCCCACTTAGGTAGTTTCTTTAGATTGGATACAATAATAACAGTGTTACAAGTGTCTTTGTTATGGTAATGCAAAAGTTACTTGTTTAACTCCGCGTGTAAACACAAAAATTATTTACTTTGAGTAGCTCTTCTCAATTTAATCAAGTAGGATGAAGCGACGTATTCATTTCCATATCTTTTCCCAGTAAAAGAATATTTAAACTTGCCCGCAGAGCCTCTCTTCCTTTTAGATAACAATAGAGGTATCAGATCCAGAACATTTTACCAAGGCTGTGAGTGAAGCTTCAATTGCATTTGTGGCTGTTCTGTCCCCACATGTTTCCTGATTTTTTTTTTTTTTTTTTTTTTTTTTTTTTTTTTTTTGTCAAGAGTACGGCTCCTGTTAGCGCTCCAATCTGATTTAAGACAAAAAAAAAAAAAAAAAGGTTTCTCTGGCTTTCCCAGGACTCCTTCTTCCCATTTCAGTGGGTGCATTACCAGTATCTGCACAGAGCAAAAGAGACAAGGAGCTCAGTTATAGCCAAGGTCTCAGTCCCAGTCCTGAAACTGATGAGGCTTCCTCCTCCACCCTGCACTATTTGATTCACATTCTTATAAAGTTAAAGTAAGCTTGCTTCACTTTTATCTTGTTTTCATTTGTTCAACCTCCGTTTCTCAGTTCCGGATGTTTTGAAGATTATATGTGGAGATCTGACACCCATCTTTTCTTGGCTATGGAATCCTGGCAGATTAAACTACAAGCACAATAACACTACATTCTTTTTAAGGCTACCGGAGAAACACCCTTCCCCCCACCCTTAGTCTAGTTGTACATGTTTTAAAAACAAATTTGTCAAGTTTGAAAAGAGGGGTTTTTGGTACAATAAATGTGGAAGGTAGGAATAAATGTAAAAAGTATTTGGTAGTCATTTCTTAGGATAACCTTAGAATCTCAAGGAAGCTAAAGTTCTAGGGAATAATTTCACAAGTGGATTTGGACTTTATTCTTGAATACTTAATAATTTTTTTTAAATTATACAGGTGCCAGAGAAATTTTTCCAAATCCATATCACTTTGCTTCTCTCTTAAAACTACACTTTCAGGTGTGCCTGGGTGCCTCAGTCAGTTAAGTATCCAACTTCGGCTCAGGTCATGATCTCATGATTCGTCAGTTAGCACCCCACGTTGGGCTCTGTGCTGACAGCTCAGAGCCTGGCGCCTGCTTCGAATTTTGTATCCTCTCTCTCTGTCCTTTCCCTGATAGTGCTTGTTTGCTCTCTTTCTCTCAAAAATAAATTAACATTAAAAAAAAATTTTTTTTAACCTGCACGTTCAGCTTAATCTTGTAGCAGTGCCTTTGTTCAAAAACAAAAATTCGGGGGCATGTGGGTGGTGCAGTCAGTTAGGCGACTGACTCTGGATCTTGGCTCAGGTCATGATCTCACAGTTTGTGGGTTCAGTCCCTGCATCAGGCTCTGTGCTGATGGCATGGAGTCTACTTGGGATTCTGTCTCTCCTTCTCTCTGCCCCTCCCCAGCTTGTACTCTCTTTCTCTCTAAATAAATAAATAAACTTAATTTTTTTTTAAATTCAAAATTATGCCATTAAAATAATGTGCCAGAAATTAAACAAAGGATTATCACTATCATTGGAAAATATAAAACATTTGATTAAGATGGCTAAGAGACAACAAGCAATAAGCTAGACAAGAAGTTTAAATGATAATGACAGCTAGTCTCAGTCATACTATACAAAGATTAATTTCTCTTTCCTTTTTTTTCTTCTCTCCTTCATCCTCCTTTTCCTCCTTCTTGCTATTTTTATAATGATCAGACTTTGAGCTCTCTGAAGGCAGAAACTATATTTTGCTCTCCATTATATTGCCCTAGAATGTAAATTAGACTCCTTAGGGCAGTTTGCTTGTGGCTGTATCTCTGACCTTATAAATGCACAATAAATATTTGTTGAAAGAATGGATGAATGAATGAGGTCATACTCCCAGTAATATCGACTGGTAGTCTTCTAGCCAAATATAAATTCTCTCCTATTATGTCTGCCTTTAGATGATAGTTAAAAGTTGATGTCATTATCAGCTTTGATATTTTACATATAAATATTCTCTGATTTTGTAAGCCCAACAACTAAAACCATTCTTGTGCTTTTTGATAAAACAGGAGACATGTCTATATAATAATGATAAAACTAGAGAAAATAACCATGGCAGTTACTTGGGATTAGCCAAGGAGTTCCTAATTTTTGTTTGAGTGAATGCTTTATTTTTTAATATATGTGGCTGCTTTGTAGGCACAGCCAAAACCAAAATGCGGCTTCCAGAAAGGGAGATCATGCTACTGCCTTCCTTATTTGGAAATGTTTCTTCGTGTTTCACATGTCCTACTTCCATACAACTTAAATTTAAATTCCCTGAAAAAAATAACCTTTGCTCTGGCGCAATGCCAGGAAAAAGACATTACCGCTGAATAACTATATATCTTTTATGCTCAAATTGACTCTCTCATCAAGTTTCATTTAACTTTTTTTTTTTCCATGCTATTTATTTACCATTTTAAAAAATATGCTTATAACTCTCCTCTGGCCTTTCTCCTGAGCTTGGTGAAACATCCTAATTTTAAAAGGTCAAGGGAAATTTGGGTTAATGATTCTATATTCATGTTGCAATTTTTTTCTCATTCAAGTTCATAGTGCTACACTTGCCTATTTTCTTTCTGACTTGATCAATTTAGTGACACATATCAACGAGTTCAAGCCTTTTAATTTAAATTTATTGTAAATATCTAACTTGCATTGTAAGTTTTGTTTCATTTTAAAAAGGAAAATGTATCTGATTTGTGGGCCAGACAGCCCTGCCCTTTCATGGTAGTGTTTATTCCTCTAGATTTCTATAGCTGTTATTGTGAAGATTTGGGGCAAAATTAATTTAGAGTAGCTTTTGCCAGAGCAGAGACCTATCGGCTTTGACGGTCTTTGCCCAGCACACTGTTTACACACAGTAGGTCCTCAGTAAGTATGTGTGGCTAATGGCAGAAGCTACTGTTAACTATTCATGTTGCTCTTATAAGAGCTAAGTTTATGTGGAGAAAAATCAGTACATCTATTTATCATTCTGGCTTTTTTTTTTTTTTTAATAAAAGCATAGTTACAGTAGATGACAAATATACAGAAATCCATTATACATTTTCTTTTAACCTGAACCTGACTGTGACATGTAAATTGACTTGTTTATGTTAATAGCATCCATTTAGGAGTGAATTCCCAAAGCCCTGCGCAGTAATTAGATGGGGCATAATTCACATACTGTATGCTACTTTGAAAATGGGCTCCTTCCGAAAGGTATAAGCTAGAACAGAACGTGGACCTCCAAACCCTCTCTAAAAGGATTCTCATTACATAACACCACACACACAGTGTGGCAAAGATAATGTGGGCACTTAATGCAGAAAAATAATGTAACATGTTCTTTTTTGGTTCATTTACTGCCATATGCTACTTGAGTAATGAAAACCTATTTGGTATAGAGACAGATGTGGATGTATTCTCAAAATCCTAGTCAATAATGAAACCTTAGATTTGCTATTTCGGGAACAACTACTAAGTGTTCAATTATGAAACATCTCCAGATTATTAGGAAATTTCATTGATCTGTTCCCAATAAGGACGACAGGAGGACTTTCAGTTTTCTTTCTTCATTACTCTGTTACTGTGTAATGAAAATTATTCCAAATTTGGAAATGCCTAATAACTATGCAGTTCTGATAGTACTAAATTAATTAATATTTAAACATTTTTATCTCCATAAGAGAATGCTATTAAAGAATTACTGGTAGCCAAAATACTCATATTTATCATTACTTTATATGATATCAAACAGAATTGTGAATTAAATATTAATTTAAATTATTCCAAAATGTATCAAAAATTCTATTAATTATCTAAATTATTCTAAGTTGTGGAAGAATCTGGAGTACAAATAATAAACTTTATCAATATTTAAATAGAAGTGAATTAAGTAACTTATTTAATATTACTGAGAAGCAATGTCTACAGCTCAAATCTGAACAAATAAAAACCATGTTTTGCTGTTTATTTTCTATGATTGCGGGAGACAAACTGGTTCCAAGATACAATAATAATTAGACACACAGGCAAATGATAGCAAATATTTTATGTACATTGCTTTTTTACTTTTCTGGTGGGTTATGAAGAGATTTTTACATCGGGACAAAAAAGAAATCTGATTAATTTTTTTCTGTAGACTCATTCCCTTAAGCTAGTAAGTTTTTCAGATATTGAGGCTGACTTGAGACCAAACTAGAAATCTGTGGCTTTTAATTCAGTTTGAAATTTTAAGATTACCTCTATTTAAGTACCTACTGAATAAGCACAATTGTGTGGGATGATACTCTTTGCTTAAATTAACTTCAAAGATGTTTTAATCTGGCCTTGTTTAAACCCACAGATCTTTATAGCTACCCTTCATTGAGATACTATCTTCCTGTTTGGTATAGAGTTTGTACAAATTAAAATATAATAAACTTAGCTTGAACTTAGCCCCCAGAGCCTCATACAACTGAAAACAGTGGTTAAAAAATTGTAAGGGGAAAAATAAACCAATTCACAGTGCTAGTTTGCTAATGCCAAATTTTAAGTAGGTATCAAAAAGCAATGAGGTCAAACAAAGATAGTGGCTTATTAAATGGTTAGAAAACAAACTGAAGTCTTTGAAATAGAAGGAGCATCCTCTTTACTTGCTCATTTCCCTCCTATATATATTAAATTAGTTATTGTCTGAACATATATAAATTGTTTGTTTAGAACTTGGAAGGGCAATAGGGCAGAAACTATGTGGCTAGGGGAACAGGAACTCTGTTCTTTAAATTCTGGGTATCAAAAGCATGTCTTGCCTTTTGCAATCTTAGATACATAACACTTACTAAGTGACGGCCAGAGGAAAATGGAATTTCTCCAGCTCCACCGGTGCTACCTCTAGGATCTTGAGGCACTACAGTATGACATTAAGGAGCAGACATTGGAACAAATCAAGAAGAATCTTGAGGATGTAGGATCCAGGGTGCCATTGAAGGGGATTGTGCCAAATTAAAAATGAAGAAAATAGAAGGAGAAGTTAAAATGAGAGTTTGGGGGAATAGAGTTCATCTTTTCTTTTTCCTTTCCCTTTCTTCTCTCTTTATCACTTCCTAAAAATAAAATAGTTGGGCTGCATAAGACTGTAAATGTGGATGGTTTCAAGGAAGGGAAAAGAGGAAAGGAGAGTTGGGCCAAATGGTATTTTTCCTATTTTTCTCCCCATTCTCAGCCTTGTTTCACTCATACTCTTCTCCCCATTCCCACCTCCATTTCCAATCTTTGTTCTCTTTCCTCAAGCTTGAGGGGGTTGGGGGGTGGTAATCCATAAAAACTTTATCAAAGCATGAAGACAAATGCTCTCCCATCTTTCTTTCCCTTCAACTCTCCTGGTTTTCGTGATGAGAGATAAAGGACATAAACATTTCTTCTTCCCACTTGTATCTCCTCTCTACCTCTGACTTTATATACTTGTCCATCCCATCAGCCTGAACACTGCTTCTATTCTGTCCTGGGATTGGAAGTCTAAAATGTATAAAGTACCCTCTGGAAGAGCAATTTTTTTAAAGTTGATTTATTTGGGGGGAGAGAGAGAGAGGGCATGACTGGGGAAGGGCAGAGAGAGAGGGAGAGAGAATTCCAAGCAGGCTCCAGGCTGTCAGCACACAGCCCAACATAGGTCTTAAACCCACAAACTATGAGATTATGACCTGAGCTGAGATCAAGAATCAAACGCTTAACCGACTGAGCTACCCAGGAGCCCTGGAGGAGAAATTTCTGGTCCTACTCAGAGCTGTACTATCCAGTAGTCTGCCCATTTCTTGTGTAACCCAAATAAATACTGCAGCTCCAAGAAGTCCAGTCAAAATAATCGTATCACACTCAGAGAAACACAAGTCTTGTAAACAATACCGGTAGAAAGAAATCCAGATCTTTACTATCAGTGCTCAAAAACCATGAAAAAGAAATCTTGATTAAAATTCACAATTTCACTTCTTAAAATCCATTTTCCACTATTGCTCTTGCTCTACCAGTTTTTCATGTGCTGTTTTGACACCTCTTTTTCTCTACCTGCAAACATTCAATTCCCTATCACAAATTACCAATGGTGAGGGCCTTTTCCCTTTTCTTCTTTTCACTTTCTAGCCAACTTATTCTAGGTTCTCTCCCCAGTAAATTTCTACCCTTTCTGATGCAAGTCTCTCAATCTCTGAACTGGGTCTCTCCCCACCAATTTCTCCATTTGGATGATAAGGCCAGGGTGGAGATGAGAATGTGGAGCTTGGGGTAAAGAGAAGCAAAAATGGCAGAATTTCCTTAATAGGTCAGGGAATGTGAATATGCTAAGAGTACTGACACATAGATAATTTTTGCCCATGTTATAACATCTTTAATTACCTTCTTCCTCTAGTGTCTCCTTTTTAATTACAAACACATTCAAATCTCTCATCCTCCTGAATAATCCCCACAACGCTGCTTAAAATCTAGTTTTTTCCTAATCTTCAGATAACCCATAAAAATAGCTTATTCATAGGATGACTGCCTGATTCAGTCAGTAGAGCGGATGACTCTTGATCTTAGGTTTGTAAGTTTGAGCCCCATGTTGGGTGTAGAGATTACTTAAAAATAAAATCTTAAAATAATAGCTTACTTATGCTGTCTCTACTTTCTAATCTTCCTCTTTTTTATGTTTATGTATTTATTTTGAAAGAGAGAGAGAGAGAAAGATCCATCAAGAGCATAAGCAAAGGTGGGGGGGGGGGGAACATAGAGAGAGAGAGAGAGAGAGAGAGAGAGAGAGAGTGGGGTGGGGGGAGAGAATCCCAAGCAGGCTTTAAGCTGTCAGCCCAACACAGGGCTTCATCCCACAAACCATGAGACCATGACCCAAGCTGAAATCAAGAGTGAGACACCCAACTGACTGAGCCACCCAAGCACCCCTCTTCCTCTTTTTTTTTTCCTTTTGATCCTCTGAACTCTGGCTTCCACACCTGCTCTAGGTTACCAGTTACCAAATTTAATGACTTTTATCTACTTGACTTCTCTGAGGCCTTGGTGTTCCTTTTTGAAATTTCCCTCTTTCTGTCTTCATAAACTATTTTGTATTTTTTTTTTTCCAATTACTTTTCCTTAGCCTTCTTATTTTCTTACCATACACATATTCCAAAGGGTAACCACAACCATTTCCTGGATCAGTCCAAATCTTTAACTTTTGTCACCTTTTTTTCTAGAGTTACCATAGGTTCCTTTGAGAGTCTAATGAAAGGTTTCAACACCTTTCCCAGAAAGAAAAAGAGACAACTAAACAATAGGCATACAAAGTTTTATATTTATTTTCTCAGGTTTTACACACCCCATGAGGTTCGCCCATGGATAACCTACTCTTGATCTATACAGTCAACTGCCTACTAACATTATTAACTGAATCTTTGTTAGACACTTAAGTGTGGCCCTTTTGGTCCTTAGCCTTTCCTATGGATGCCCTTCTCATATCACATTCTTCTCGATTTCACTTTCAAGCAATGGCATTACTATCCAAGGAGTCACTGAAGCATAATTCAAAACGTCATCCTTTCCCACATAAGAAGTACCGATATATTACCAAGTTCTGACAATTCCATAGAATCGTTTCCTTTTTATCCACAACACTTGTCATTATATTAGCTCAGGCCTTCTTCATTTGTTTTTCTGGAATATTACCTTATCCCTTAATATTTCATTCTGGATTTCCCTTACTATAATTCATCTATACACTGTCCACAGAGTTATCTTTCTAAAACTCAGATCTAACCTCATTCCCTGTGTAAATAAATACATTTGGTGGCACCTTATTGCCTTGAGCAGGGGTCACCAACTCAAAGACCCATAGGAACCTGACAAGAGGTATAAATCAGAGAAGCAAACTGGGTCAGGAAATAGACTGAGGCATGGGGACCATGGGGACAGCTGCCACTCAGTTCTTGCCATTTGTTGTCATCTGGAAACAAAGGCCCAATATTAGTAAATATTTCTCTTTTTTTAAAAAAGAGATTATTAAAAGTAAAATCTCTCAGGGCACCTGAGTGGCTTAGTCGGTTGAGCATCTGACTTTGGCTCAGGTCACAATCTCATGGTTTGTGGGTTCAATCCCTGCCTTGGGCTTTGTGCTGACAGTTCGGAGCCTGGAGCCTGCTTTGGATTCTGTGTCTCCTCTCTCTGTCCCTCTCCCACTTGCGCTCCATATATCTCTCTCTCTCGCTCGCTCTCTCTCTCTCTCTCTCAGAAATAAACATTAAAAAAGTAAAATCTCTCAAATTCAAATAATTTGCTCTAATTATTTAAGGTATGTTTTAGGAAAAGCTGTCTCTGTTTAGGAAAGAATGATGAGGGGCCTGACAGTCTATCCTACTACATTTTATCCTGCTGTAGCTTCATGGATGCTTGCAGAATGTGAGAGAGACAACCATGATTACTTATGGTAATAGCAATAGCCAGCATCAGCATGCAGCCTGGTTCCTGGAGCCCCATTCCCACAGGGTGACATGAAGAGGATCATGAGAAACCTACACACACAGTGGGTTGTGTTATAGGAAAGAAACACTGAGTTTTTGGCACCTGAATCTTTAATGATGGGACGTACATTTGTTTGCCTTTTATTCCAGAAGGAAACGCTATCTCTATCTTCCAAGTCTGTTCACTCTACAAGTGTTCTTGTAAAGATAGTGTGAGACAACAAAGTCAGTCAGTGACTCTGTTTGCATGATGTGCAGGAACAAGGGACACCATGAAGAACTATCTCAACAACAACAAAAATGTATTTTAAAAACAGATCTAATCGGTGGGATGGGAGTCTGTGACCCCATGAGAGTATAGAGCTGAGGTCATTAAAGACAGCTACATACTAACTACTTGTTTTTGCTAATAAAATTGGATCACAACACTGCCGTGTCTGTTCATTTACATACTGCCTTTGGCCCCTCTTGTGCCAACACAGCAAAATGAAATAGTTGCAACAGAGGCCAAGCTTGAAATAGTTACTATCTGACCCTTTAAGAAAGACAGTCACTTTTTCTTTGTTGACCAATGCTATAGAGGATACAATTTTAGAATGTCATCTAAAATGCTTTAATCAAATATTCAAATCAACAATTAATTTACTCATTAATTAAATATGTTTTAAGCATTTACTATTTCAGATATGGTACAAGATGTTGATGAAACCCAAAATATAGCCCTAGTTTCCAGGGGTTCCAGGTGCAAAGGACACAGATGACAGAATAGTGAAGATGAGATAGCCTGGTGTATTCCTTTCCTATGGTAGATGTAACCACATGGATTTATGGGAGTCCACAGAAGGAGCATTTGTGCAGGCTGGGAGAGAGAAAAAAAACAGCTTCCTAAAGGAGAGATCTTCAAAGATAAGGAGGCATTCCCTGGATGCAGAAAGTAGTAAAAACATTCCACATATAAAAAGCTCAGTGTACAAAAGCATGGAGATGTGAGGAGAAGATACCATTGGGTGACTGTGTTTGGAGGAAAACATTAGTTGCAATAAAAGGCAGGGGAGGCAGACTGGGTAAGTGAGTTGGGCAAGTTTATGACAGGCTTTGAGTGACTTAAGGGGCTTATCCTGTAACAATGAGAGCTTTTGGAATAAGAATTTTATGGCATCATTTGGAGTTAGTGAAATTGGAGATAGAAAAGCCTGTTAGGATGCTGTTGCATTGACTCGGATCTAAAATAATGAGCAAACAGGATAAAGCAGCAGGCAACAAGGAGTAGGGAAATGAGCAGTAAGAGAGGAGACCAGTGGAAAGGATTAGATATTTACATCTCTCTATGCACCCTGTGTTACAGTTGCATCATATCATTTACCTTTCTTTGAATTCAGCATGCTTTTTATATATAAGAGTGTGTGTGTGTGTGTGTGTGTGTGTGTGTGTGTGTGTGTGTGTATTTTGGGGGGAGAGGGATATCTTTACATATTTGGAGTTTCAACCCTTACCAGACTATAAGAAACCTGAGAGCAGGCACCATGTCTAATTATATTCCCAAAACAGCACAAAGGACTAGGCACTTGACGCTCATACATAACTGGCAAATGCATGAATGCAATTCCACCTTCTTTCCCATTCATTCATTAAAGCTCAGCTCAAAAAGAGGTCCCCCTTATGAAGCTAAATCCCTCTTCTGTTTCTGCTACTTTCAACAGAGTACAGTGTTACTAGCACAGGTAGCATTATTACATTAAATCAAAGTGGAAAGTGATGGTCTCTGTCAGCCTCAGGAGAATTTTAGAACTCATAGGAGAAATCTTATTCTTTTTTCTTTGTAAAAAATATTTTTTAACGTTTATTTATTTTTGAGAGAGAGAGAGAGAGCATGAACAGGGGAGAAGCAGAGAGAAGAAGACACAGAATCTGAAGCAGGCTCCAGGCTCTGAGCTATAAGCACAGAGCCCAATGCAGGGCTCAAACTCACAAACCACAAGATCATGACCTGAGCTGAAGTCAGCCGCTTAACTGACTGAGCCACCCAGGTGCCCCCTTATTCTTTTTTTATATCCCTAGTGGCTGGCACACTACCTAATACATACTACATAGTCATTGCCTCATTAATGGTAAAATGAACATGTATTTATACTTTATCAGATTGATCGCTGATGAATCAATCATCTTTCTAAACACTTGACTCTATTCATCACCCCGTTTGGTAAGCCGCTCCATGATTTTGTTATAAACTTTAACATATCTTTACCCTGATATCAGCTTAATTGTTGGGCCACATACAGCTGATCACAGTCTCACTATTTCTGTGCCTCATCAAGTGAGTATATGCTTAATATTGTGAACATTTCAGACAAATTGGATGGGATCATCAAAGCTAAGAACCATAACAACAAAGAAGGGTGTAAGCCATTGCTTGTTTGTGTTATAATTGTACAGGCACTCTTTTTGCTACCATCTGCAAAATTAGAATGATATTAAGCTTTTCCCGAGTGTAAAGTATGAATAGTAGGTGGTAAGGGGGTATTTTGGACTTACAGTATCCTTTGCCAGCAGCGGTTTAAAGATTGTTGATGCTGCTGCTAGGTGCTTTTATCCCCTCTGAGAGCACTCCATTTGCCTCATTAACCATAGGACTTGAATTAATATGAATTATTGAAGCTATTTTTTGTTGTCTGCTTTTTCAAAACTATTTGGCTAAACATCATTGTTCCTTTCACAGGAAGTGTTGATTAACCCTTTAGCATAATTGTTTAAAATTAAAGAAAATAATATTTCGTGTTTCTAATGTCAAAAACAGTGTTAAGGGGCGCCTGGGTGGCTCAGTCAGTTGAGTGTCCCACTTTGGCTGAGGTCATGATCTCACAGTTCATGGGTTCGAGTCCTGTACTGGGCTCTGTGCTGAAAGCTCAGAGTCTGGAGCCCTTTGGATTCTGTGTTTCCTTCTCTCTCTCTGCTTCTCCCCCACTGACACTCTGTCTCTGTCTCTCTCTCTGAAAATTAAACAAACATTAAAAAATAAAAAAAAACAGTGTTAATAATGAAGCAGAGCTTAATGAGTTATTATGATACCACTTCCACTTCCGTGGGAGGACAGAAGTGCAATCAATATACAAGCAACTAGATTGCCATGGATTCCCATCTTTCCTTCACCTTGCCATATTTCTTCTTCTTTTTTTCTTTCACACATCTCTCCTCTTATTACCACTCTTATAATATCACCAAAAAACTTGAATTTCATGCCTCTGAACATCAAAAGTAAACTCAGGCATAGTCTTAGACATTTAGCCACAGGAAAAGTTTAGTAAACTTTATAATCTGTTTCATAGTGTAACTTTAGTCACGCACAACTAAGGAGCTCAAAAGCCTGTTTAGGTATTGAGATAGATGTACAAAGTGGCTGGACCCCAACTGACAGCTGTTATCAAGATCCATGAATCCAAAGGAGGCAAATCAGGCAGATGATACCATACTGGCTCCATACTGAAACTTCCATACTGGTTCTTAACTGTATTTATCCATATGTGGATGCGCTCCCATTACACATCTGTTCAAAAGCATGTAGTCATCAGCAGGCAGTTGTATTGACTACGTTTGTCTCTTGCCTAAAATAACCTTTAAGGGAACAAGGGTAAAAGCCACTTCTAAGTTGTATATACCCTGTCCCCAGAGCTCTCAACTTGGACACACTTAGGTAAGAATGATTCAGAGCTCTGTGTCCAAACCTGCTCAAAAGGCAAACAGTACAGAAAATGAATCCTGACTTTATAATAACTATTATCTGTCTAAATGTCTGAATAAGTTAATATGCTTTTCTTGAGCCTCAGTTTCCTCAAGTATATAAAGCAAAATTTTATGAAGATTAAACAGGATCCTCTAATGGTAAGGGCTTAGAACAGTAAGGGCACATAGTAAATCCTCAATAAATGTTACCTATAATTTCCTCACTTGAATCTTATGGCAACTCAAATACCCTGGCTCTTCTAGCTGACTTCTCAGAAAGTCAGCAAGGATCTGTCAACCTGCAGTGGCTCTCCTCAGTCTTCCACGATTTCCTACCTTAGTCTGCTGGTATGACATGGGATTTGATCCTATTTAAATACTGAAGAGAGGTAGAAAAGAGGGAAGGGGGGAAGGAGAGAAGGAAGAAAAGTAAGAGGGGAAGGAGAGAAGAAGGAAGGAAGGAAGGAAGGAAGGAAGGAAGGAAGGAAGGAAAGAAAGGAAGGAGGGAAGGAGGGAGGGAGGGAGGAGATACTTTTTACTCAAAACTTTCAACAGTCTATAGTGAAGACAGTTCCACTAAATAGTAATTAACAAACTGTTTTTAAATTTGCACAAAAATAGTTACAGATGAAACAGAAAGCTATGTTTTAACACATTGCAATATTGTGTCATGTTTGTCTTTATTCAGTTGATTCAACAGTTGGTATTATGGAAAGCTTGGTTTTCCATTTTGAGTATGTATTTTTGAAACTTATATTAAACATTTGCCTGTGAACAGCATTGCATTTCTTTTTATAATATTTTAATGATAATTTTGCTTAATCCTGAAGCTCTAGTTTTTCTATAACACTGTAAAATCATTTCATATTTTATTATATGCAAAACAATGAAAATTATACCAGAGCTGAAGACAAAGGCAGCCTTAGGTATTTCTTCCTGGTTCTAGAGAGAAAGTTTTTAGACAAGAAAGTTAATAACTAATATTTAGCTATGATATAATTTAGAAAAGAGAAGCAGAAGCAATTGCTATGCTGCTTTTAACTCTCACGATTAATATGATATTTATAAGCTTTGTTTGTAGTGGAAAATACTACAGTGAGAAAAACCACAGTATGAACTATGAAGCAAAAGTAGATTATTTGGTCTTAGCTTTAGATAAATTACAAAAATTCCATCTACAAAAGAGAGGAGGCCTTGCTATATTTTAGAAATATTGTGTTTGTATAGCAGCTCATGGACATAAGTCTACATTTAAAATTCATATGATTTAAAAAAATTTTTTTTGACAATTATAACAACCAAGCCGAAAGTGTTAGGCAATGTTAAAATAGGCACTGAGAAGACACTTTTCTATTTCTCCTGATGGTCATTGATATAATTAACTGCCAGCAGCAAAGTTAGATATATATTCTGTGGCCTTGAATTTGAGTCCAGCTAACTGGCCCCTATGGGGCTAATGCCCATGACTTTGGCCTTTTTATACTATACTTAATAGTACGAAAATATAGATTTCGTTTGGCTCCTGAAGGATTACAGTGTTCTCTATCTAGTCTTCTCTTTGATACCTATGCTGATATTTTTTCTTTTCTCTTAGTTTTCGAGGAGCTAAATTTGGCAATAATTGGTAAGTGCTGATTTTGTAAACTTTAAAAAAAAAACTCACATAGGCATTCCTTCCCACTCCCATCCTTCTCCCTAGTAACAAAATATCAGAAATACTAGAGAGGAAAAATGGAAATGTCCTAGCATTCCTAGAGGACAGTGTTCTTTATGCACCCTTTAGGCTAAGAAAGGAGGTGCTGTTTCTTCTTCCCTGTTCTTAAAAAAGTGAGAGAATGCAAAGAATAGATCAGGAGGATGTTCTAGTTTTTCAGTCTTGTTAATGTGCCCTTCCCACCTCTGCTACACCCATCACTTCTCTTTTTCGTCCACCTCTTCTCTCACCAGCAACAATTTCCTGAGGACAGAGAAACTGAGAGTGAGAATAGGGTCACATTTGGAGACAGTTAGGTGATGTATGTTAATATCCACTCTGGACTAGCTGGGATCACCAATTTCATTCCTCTTGTTATCTGTACCCTGTGAACTGCAGCCTCCGGGGCAAAATGTATTTAACCTGCAATGATACATTGCCCAGGAGCCATTCAGTATTTATGTCATTCTGAATTTTTATTTAGAAACAATTAAAGCGACTTGGATTTCAAGAATTTTCTTGGGTTTCAGGTCAAAGTTTATTTTTAAAAAAGACCTAATCTACAACTTTATCAACATGCAGCTAAAATAATGACTGTAACTTTAGATTACTGGCTCTCCTTTTTGCTCCATATT
Organism: Panthera leo; assembly: GCF_018350215.1. NCBI lineage: Eukaryota > Metazoa > Chordata > Mammalia > Carnivora > Felidae > Panthera > Panthera leo. The sequence goes on from NC_056685.1 coordinate 49,627,501, forward strand.
TATTCTCTGCCTCTGTAAGGTATGCATGGGTGTGCACAGTGAGAACACGGGTGGTGAAGGGAATGGGTGGTGAAGGGAAGAGTTTGTAATAGATTTGTACTTGGTTGCAATAAGAAATCCCAATAAGCATAGTTTTCATTGGATAGTTTCACCTGTGGAGAACAATAGATCCATTTTTTAAAGTAAAAATATACATCAATTGAACTTAAAGTTTTGTAGAACCGTAGTTCTGATGTGTTGCTGAGATGGAAAATACAGCAGTGTTGTCATTTGGTGTCAATAGTATTTCTCCCATTGAAGTTTTGATTCATTGTGTTACCTTTTACCAATAAAACGATGTAAAAGCACCTTCACACTACAAAATGTAGATTCTTTCAAGTTATTTTGCAATCTTCTACAATAATTTGTCTCCATCCCTGGGAGGAAACACTTAAAACGACATTTTTATTAATGCCTGAAAATTTGAAAGCTTTGTATGGCATCACAAGACAAAACATAAAGTCCATTCAAGTCTGGTCCCTTGATAAGGCCTGAGGTAGACAGAAGCTACTTCCAGCATCACTGGACTTCACCAAAAAACTAATCTATTACATAAATAAAATAACCATTTCCAGTGAGGGCAATTTACATATAATCCTGAGATGCACTCTCTCTAAGTTTTAGTTAGGCTGTTTTTTATAAATAGAAATTTATCTCAGTTATTTATATAACACCATATTAAATGATATACCTGGAAATAAGGAAACAGTAATCTCATGAGAATCTCATGAGTGATATGATATCATATCTCATGAATGATGTGATAACCATTATCATGAAAGATGACCATTCAGCCATATAATCTGGCAGCCAGGACTCAGTCAGAAATGGAGTTCACTAACTAGGTATATCCTCAACCATCTCCAGAGATCTCAGAGCCAGTGTTTGTGACTCATGCATCCTCCCAGTGAGCAATGATTATGATTCTGCATATTTGCTTCTTTCTGTATCATTCTCAAAGAGGTCATTCTTTCCTGTGCATTATGTATATAAATATATGAACTTACCTCCTCTGATTACCAATAGTTTCTACTTCCTCATCTTAGTGTCTGTTGCCTCATAGCTTCAGCATTTCATGCACTGTATGGAATTTCCTCATAATTTATTTTCAGTTTTAGCTCTCCCTGCTCACTCTGGTTCTCTCTCTACTTCCCACCACACATTCCTTAAAAGGAGACTTATTTTAATGTTTATTTATTTTTGAGAGAGAACATGCACAGAGGAGGAGCAGAGAGGAAGGGGGACAGAGGATCCAAAGCAGGCTCTATGCTGAAGCAGAGAGCCTGATGCAGAGCTCGAACTCATGAACTGTGAGATTATGACCTGAGCCAAAGTCGGCCGCTTAACCTACTGAGCCACCCAGGCACCCCAAAAGGAGAATTTTAATTGCTCATTTTGCTTAAATGTCAGACCTTATCATTAGTCCCTAACAAGACTTGGATTGGCCAATACCAACTCCATCAGTTCTGATTTATGAAGTCTGAGTTGGGCTCCCTCTTTAACTTGTGATGTAAGCCAGAGCACTTTACACAGAGGAGTCGGACATGTCTGGTATATCCTGTCCCAAACTCCAGTCCCTATAACCTTCCATCTTTCCTAAGTTAGTCTTGTCATTAAGCAAAAGTGTTATCTAAGAGAAGTAACAAATCAAGTCAATATCAGTCATAAGACTTCAACTCAAATTAATTGATTAGGTCAAGTAAATTGATTATGCAGGTACCTGGCAGGACCCTGAGAAAATAAGTAACATTGGTAAGATTTTATGGAAATGGTATTGAACTAGGTATTAGGAGACCTGGATAGTCTATCTCTGTCATGAACTGAGTCTCAAAATTGAGAAAGTTGTTTAACTTTTCAGGGCCTCGGTTCTGCATCTGCAAATTTGGAGAATGGGCCACATACTTCACAAGGTTGTTCCCAATCTGCATTGTTTGAGCCCATATCATGAGGTTTGAGTTCAGAGTAAACCTGGAACATGACAAAGACAATAGCCTAGCAGAGGGAGAGGGTGGTAAGAGATCACAGTCAGCATGCTGCTTTTCTAAAAGAAAAATTGGATGTCAGGAATGGTTTCTTTGCACTGATATGTGCTGTGGGTCTAGGATGGCAAAGGCCAAGCTGGTTGGCTGTAATTAAGAAAGCAAAGTAGTTGAGGCAGGGCTGAAAGGTCAAAGTCTGAGAGAAATAGATTCCTATGGGGGAAATAGAGTCAACCTATTAATGACTTCCAAAAGTACTTTAACCTTCCATTAGTGACCATTCCTACTCTTTGAGAGTCAGGAATGTCTACACATTTAATATATTATTTCATTTACCTCTATATTCCCCTTGCTCCAGTTGCTGTCAGTTTTGATGGCCATGGTAGGGTGAAACCCCAAGAATCTAGACATGAATGAAACTGGAGTTACTCTGAAAGATCAATATGTAACCTAAAAATAAATCTAAAGTTATTGGAAGGAAGCAGGGTGGTTTCCAGGCCAGCCAACTTGGGATCATCTGATTAAATACATGAGATCAAAAAAAAAAAAAAAAAAAGAATATTTCTTTTAGAAGGCAGGCAAGCTAATCTAGAGTGTCACAGTCAAAATCATCTTGTGCCCATCTGAATACTATCTGGGGAGAAAGAGTTTTAGTCAATGGACTTCCACTATTCCAGATTCATTAGCAGAGTAGAGATAAATGTCAGGGAATATAGCCAATATATGGACATTCTGGTGTTGTACGTTGACCCTTAAGTCTTTGATTAAAGTGTATTTAACCCTACAAGATATATTTTCATTTGATGTATGGAAAAATCCAAGTTTTGCCCTACGAGCCTAAAGACTGGACACTAGGCAGTCATCCATTTTCAATGGATTGCCACACTGAGGCCTCCAACATAGAGGAATGTTGTAGATACAGATAGTCTTTCCATGGTGACCACCCCACATCTTTATGCCCTTGTATCATTCCCATTCTTAACTTTGTAAAATATTTTCACGTTTGCACTTAGAATAAAATCCCAAGTGGCCTATGAGTTTCTATATCATCCACCTGCTAGCTCATCTCCTCTGACCCTTCCCTGCACTTATGCCACTCAATCCATACTGCTCCTCCTTCTGTTCTTATAACAGGTCAAGGTTGCCTTTACCTGGGAGAATGTGCACATACTATTCCCTTTGCCTGAGAATATTTGTCCTTAATATTTATGTCTTGCTTCTGCTCATCACTGAGCAGTCTTAAATATAATGGAGTTGCTGTCATAACTGTATTTCATACAGCCCCCTTTCTCTATTTCACACTATCATTTATTTTTGAAAGATTTTGCTTACGATACCTACTACTATTCAAAATTATTACATTTATTTCTTTTCTTCTTTTTTTTATAATTCCAAATGAAGCAATGTGATAAAATGCATTTTCTCCAATAATTTTTTTTTAATTTACATCCAAGTTAGCATATAGTGCAACAATGATTTCAGGAGTAGGCTCCTTAATGCCCCTTACCCATTTAGCCCATCCCCCTCCCACAACCCCTCCAGCAACCGTCTGTTCTCTATATTTAAGAGTCTCTTATGTTTCATCCCCCTCCCTGTTTTTATATTATTTTTGCTTCCCTTCCCTTATGTTCATCTGTTTTGTATCTTAAAGTCCTCATATGAGTAAAGTCATATGAGATTTTTCTTTCTCTGACTAATTTCACTTATCATAATACTGTCTAGTTCCATCCATGTAGTTGCAAATGGCAAGATTTCATTCTTTTTGATTGCCAAGTAATAATCCATTATATATATATGTGTGTGTACACACACACCACCTCTTCTTTATTCATCCATTGATGGACATTTGTGCTCTTTCCATACTTTGGCTATTGTTGATAGTGCTGCTATAAAGATGGGGGTGCATGTGTCCCTTTGAAACAGCACACCTGTATCCTGTGGATAAATGCCTAGTGGTGCAATTGCTGGGCCATAGGGTAGTTCTATTTTTAGTTTTTTGAGTAACTTCCACACTGTTTTCCAGAGTGGCTGCACCAGTTTGCATTCCCACCAACACTGCAAAAGAGATCCTCATTCTCTGCATCTTTACGAACATCTGTTGTTGCCTGAGTTGTTAATGTTAGCCATTCTGACAGGTGTGAGGTGGTATCTCATTGTGGTTTTGATTTGTATTTCCCTGATGATGGGCGATGTTGCGCACTCTTCATGTGTTGGTTGGCCATCTGGACGTCTTCTTTGGAGAAGTGTCTATGCATGTCTTTTGCCCATTTCTTCACTGGATTATTTGTTTTTTGGGTGTTGAGTTTGAGAAGTTCTTCATAGATTTTGGATACTAACCTTTTATCTGCTATGTCATTTGCAAATATCTTCTCCCATTCTGTCAGTTGCCTTTTAGTTTTGCTGATTGTTTCCTTCACTGTGCAGAAGATTTTAATTTTAATGAGGTCCCAGTAGTTCATTTTTGCTTTTGTTTCCCTTGCCTCCAGAGATGTGTTGAGTAAGAAGTTGCTGTGGGCAAGATCAAAGAGGTTTTTGCCTGCTTTCTCCTTGAGGATTTTGATGGCTTCCTGTCTTTCATTGAGGTCTTTCATCCATTTTGAGTTTATTTTTGTGTATGGTGTAAGAAAGTGGTCTAGGTTCATTCTTCTGCATGTCGCTGTCCAGTTTTCCCAGCACCACTTGTTTTGAAGAGATTGTCCATATTCCATTGGATATTCTTTCCTGCTTTGTTAAAGATTAGTTGGCCATACATTTGTGGGTCCATTTCTGGGTTCTCTATTCTGTTCCATTGATCTGAGTGTCTGTTTTTGTGCCAATACTATTCCCTTACTAAACAATATATTTAATTAGAGTCAGATCTTGTCTGTCATGCCTGTTGCTATATCCTCAGTACCCAGGAGAGTGCCTGAAATATATAAAACACTAATTTTACTGAATACAACAGATTTTTGTAAGTAGAGTCTGACCACCATCTCATTAGTATAAGTGTCCCACATCAAAGAGAACTCACTGGTTTATTTTGGTCTGATGGTGACATTCCCATGGGATTCTCTAATGGTCATGATTTTTAGGACAAAATAATGTGGTTTATGTTGTGCTTCTCTCCTGAGTATTAATCGAAAGCTAACAGACATTTATCACTACAGAGGTATATTTCCTTCTTGGAGGCTGGAGGCTGAAGGCTGTTGCAAATGTTTGATTCATTAGGGAATACATGAATCAGAATAGCTGATAATGCCAGAACCAAGGCTAAATTGGGAAGTCTCCCATATGTTTCTAGTTGGGTAGGTGACTTGTATCTGACTTATACAAATAGACTCAGAGTAAACTTTTCTAATTCTAGCAACACTTTGTATTTCAGGAGTCGAGGTGGCAGGGTACCAGAGTGAAAAGAACTCAGACTCTAGAACCAACAGAGCTGGATTTGAATTCAGCTCTATCATTTACTAGATGTATGCACTTGGACAAGTTTTTCCATTCTTTCTGAGTCTCAGTTTCCTCCTCTGTAAAACAGGACTAGTAATGCTTACTCCCAGAGCTGCCGTTAGGGATGTAAATAATGTATGTGAAGTGCCTGGCACATGATACACACTGACTTGTAGCTACCATTATTATAAAGACTTCACAGCCTTGCCTCAGATTGTGTTTTAGTATTTGTTTTATTTATCTGGCTTCAAGTTATAGTGAGTGCTTCCAGGAAAATCAAATTATTGTGGGTCATGGGAACTTGGATATCTTGAAAGAAGAAAAATACACAAACAGCATCACAGCACAGTATCATTTGAACTGGCAATGGATCCAAGGCAGACATGGGGACACTGGTAGCTGGCATTCACGTATATACACTAGAGAACTCCAGTATTGATGTGGCCCCCTTGCTCTCTAAGTAGCTATTCCATTCTTCTTTTGCTACTGTATTGAATATATCTTTTTCTTATCTCATGCTTTCTGTTAACAAATGAACCCTGTTTCCTTACAATTTCAGGCTTCTGTGACTTTGTATCTCCATAGCTCCACCTTCTCTGTTATGACCTGTCCTCAGTTTTATGCCTCCTGAGTCATATGTTCAGCATACACATCCTGCTAACTGCCTGGGTCTGTTTTGTTTCACTATTCAATTGTGGAAATGGATGCAGATTGGTCTTACTCAAGTTTTATTACCAAGCTCTGCCAGATATTAGTTCCATCCCCCTAAAGTCAACATTTGCATATGTAAAAACGAGCAAATAGCAATTTCACATGGCACAACTTTAATATCTGTTGCCTCTGGTGAGGAACCATGACTGGAGCCAAAGGTGAGGTGATGTCATATAGAATACAAACAGATAAGAGCAATACATTTTTAAAAAGAGTCTTATTTCATGCCATGTAGAATCAGGTGTGGCCAGGCAGGCATTATAATTAGCTTTACAGCAAAATATTGCATTATTTTTATTGCCTATAATTTTAGACTCAGAAAGGACTTTTGAGACACTTTATTTAGCCCGACCCTTTCACTTTAGAGATGAGGAATCCAAGCCTCAAATAGGTAAGTCCAATGTCATAAATGGCAAATTAAAAGTTGAGAAACAAAATCAGTGAAAGAGTGTTATAAAGAAATTGGGTTATTTACATCAGGAAAAAAAAAAAAACGAGTGTATAAGATGAACAGAAGACAAACTGTTCAATCAAAAATATCACTGGGGCTCCTGGGTGGCTCAGTCAGTTAAGTGTCTGACTTTGGCTCAGGTCATGATCTCACAGTTGGTGAATTTGAGCCCACGACGAGCTCTGTGCTGACAGCTCAGAGCCTGGAGCCTGCTTCACATTCTGTGTCTCCCTCTCTGTTTGCCCCTCCCCCACTTGTGCGCCCTCTCTCTGTCATTGTCTCTCTCCCTCAAAAATAAATAAATAAACATTAGAAAAATATCACAATCCAGTAGAGAAGGAAACACTAATTTTAATAGATAAAGGCCATAAGAAATATACGCACAGGATCAAGATGCCTAATTATGCGGTTGAGAATATTCAGGAAAATTTTTCTAGAAAACCAGATGCCTGAACTAAGATGCAAGGAACTGAGTCAGTGTCCGTCAGGCAGCTATTATTGGGAGCCATGTTCCAGAGTGCATTTATGAGTGATTAGAAAGTATATTTTGTGCGTGTTGTGCGTGTGGTAAAGAATAGAAGCCTAGGTCACAGGTTGTATATGAGAAATGTCCGTGTCTCTTCTTTTCTCCTTCTTCCTTCCTTCCTGTTGCCTTCTTTTCCCCCTCATCTCTCTTACGTTTACCCCTGGTGAATCTTAAAATTACTTTGCATTCTATCTTTCTGATCCGAAGAGCTGAAGAGCTGTGTGAAAAGGTTGTCCAAGAGCATGTACGGTGGTGGAAGGAAACGGATGAAATTTGAAATTTATCATAGTTAAATCATGTGACATAAGAGATCTGTTTTGTTTGGGGGTGCCTACCCGGTGGAAGTCTCCTTGCCCCCTATTCTTGAGGGTGCTGTCATTTCCTTCCTGAAGGTCACTTGAAATGTTACTCAGGTCTTCTCTCAAGCATTTGCAACCTAGTCCAAGGTGGTGTCATTTTCACACTTAATAAGCACCTTTCAATGCTTTCCCCCCAGTCCCGATGCCCTGCACACACCACTCGATGCATCCCTCTTGCCCAGAATGACAGCAAGCCATTGATTACCTTTCTCTGAGTACTCCCCTTTAGCCAGTTATGGACCACCTACTTCAGTGTGCCTTGTATGGCGTATTTTTAATGCAGCCGCTTTTCTCTGTGTGTGTGACTCAGGTTATAACAAATGATTCATATGAGGGCATTCAGTAGCGTGTCTTGTCAGAAGAGTTGCACGACAAATAAAAATCCAGAGAAGCCTATGCAGATTCCAAGAAGGCAATTACAAAAGTATAATATTTTGAACTTTCTGTATAACAAAACCAAAGATGACCACTTATAGAAAAAGCAGGAATTTCACAAAGGCATTTACATTTTCCACTTCCTCCTTTGTATGGATTAAAAAGTAAATCTTTGCCAAAAGTCAGCACTCATTCAGAGGGAGACAAGAAGAAACAGCTGAATACTAAGGATTGCTTAAAGCAGGAAAGAGTTTGATTCAATACATTTTAACCTACATTTAACTACAGAGTTCAACATTTAAATGTATCGAAGGGTTCAGAATCAAATCTGAAGCAAAGTTTTCAAAAATCTACCAAATCTTTGCAGCACGTGTGCGTTTTTTATTTTGTTGGAATATAACTTTTTTTTGTCATTTATGTTTAATGATGGAATTAATGTGCTCAGAAATTCAAATCAACATCAAAGTGAGAAGAGACAAGAAGAATTTATGGGCTGAGATTAACACTCCAAAGAAAGGAAACCAGAATACAGCAATAAGATACCACTGTTGGTAGGCTGTAAATGTTCCTCTGCTTTTAAAATTCCCTAACAAGGTGAGCGAAACCATTCCAAGAACACTATTGTCAAGAGACACCTTTGAACTGATCTATCCTGAAGAATAACCCCCAGAAAGGTAGAAAAAAAATAACTTTCATATATTTGTGGCCACACAGTGCAGCTCCGACTTCTGAACATTTTTCCCCAATTATTTTTGTAAAGTATTGATCGCAATTTAATTTTGCAGTCCCAACATGAGAGGCGCTTCATGCTGAAATGTCTCACAGGAGATTGTAATCAGGGTCTAGCCTGAAGGTGAAGCGCTCGTACATAGGTTTTACTCTATTTCTCTACTCTTCATCAGCTCGGGGATTGGAGCAGAGGGCATTCTCAGGCAGATTAATTTTTGACGATGGGATCGATGGAAGATGTTTTTTCCTCCTGACATTGAGTCATCTAATTTGCTGTTTATCTTTGGCTTATTGAGTTTTGAGCATTGTTAAATCATACCTTTCAGCTGTTTAATTTCATATGTGAATTTTGCATTCCCCTCTTGTACTTTGGCATAACTCTTTTACCTAAAATGAGCAGGATGATGGGCCTTTTTTGACACAGGGTTACTGCTTTTGAGTCTGTTAAGTACTCCAAGGTAATGTTATGGTACTTTCTAGCCTTTTTTCTTTGCTTGTGGCCATAGATCAGTTCACCTCTAGGGAAATCATTACTTGCCATCATTATTATCCCTAGCACCTTCATCTATTCTCCCTTGTTTCCTGACTCCATGGCTTGATGAAGTGCCTAGATGTGCGAACACCTTATCTCAGGTCCCATAATTAACCCCTTCATAACACAGGCTGAGGAAATTCTATTTCCTGTGATATGCTTCATCCAGTTCAGTATCCGGGCTCCTTTATAGTCATTACAGCAGCTATAACAGTTTCAACTCTATTTTTGTAGGAAGATGTGAATTTTGTAAGTGTGCTGATGGCTGTAAGAAAAAATACTTTGCACCTAGAGAAACTTGGCCTTATATAACCTTTATTTTTTTCTTTTTAAAGGTAATCAAGCTGTATCTCAAGACAGCACCTTAGCTACGCTCACTGAATATCTCTCACAGTAGCAATAGTATATTAAATGTTATTCTATCAATGTTCATGAGCATACCCACAATTATCTTAGAAATTAATAAAATATGAATGGGTCTTTTTTTATTTTGAAAGACATATAACATATTTTAAAATAGGCTTGAAAACAAAAGTAAAGATGTTAACAGACTATACTGCTAGATTTGAATTTAACATTAGAACCATCTGTTAGTTTTATTGATTCAGTAAATAAAAACCATCCTATTCCATACTCTAAACCACTTACAGGTTTGATTGAACACAGAGATGTTATTCATATTATCACGAAAAGAACCCTAGACCAAACTTTAGTAAATTTAATTCCTACTCTCTAACCAGTCGGATTTCCACAAGAAAGTTATAACATCTCTGGCTCTCAATTTCCTCAGTAGTATAAAGTTACAGACTTTAAGAGAAGGTTTCTTCTAGATCTAAAAATAAATAATTTTTGACATTGACTTTATAATGTTCCATCTTATCCATCTCTGTCCCTCACCTAAGGCCTTGCTCAAATTCTGCCTCCTCCATGAAGCTTTCTCATCTACCGTTGCCCACAGTGGACTCACTCTATGTACAGTCACAGCTATTTGTTTGACATAGTTTTCATATTAGTTCTGGTAATGCTTTCTGGTACTTAAAAATATTTCATAACTATATATTGCAAGGAGGACCTTTGAGTCCATTTCACATACTGTATCAATAACCCTGAAAGATGACCAATATCTATTATTTGAGTATGAATTTGATTTTTTTAAGTACAGATTTATTTGTAGACATTCTTGATTTTTTTTTTAAATTTTTAAATTTATTTATCCATTCTGAGAGGGGTGGGGGGAGGGAGAGGCAGAGAGAAAATCCCAAGCAGGATCCATGCTGTCAGCGCAGAGTCTGACGTGGGACTCAAACTCACAAACCATGAGATCATGACCTGAGCTGAAATCAAGAGTCAGATGCTTAACCTACTGAGCTACCCAGGTGCCTTTATTTGTAGACATTCTTATGATGAAAGTGTAATCAAGACTGAAATTGACTTAGCAGGTAAATCTCTATGTTATTTAAATCCCTTCTTGAAATTGACCATGAGCACAACTTTAGGTGAGGAGATTTCAAAATGCTTTTAGTTACATTGGCATCATTAGAATAAGCATATAGTCTGGTGAGGTAACTGATTTGGAAAACAATTCCTATCTCTGTAATAATATTTTACAATGATAGTTACTAGGACATAATATTGATGTATTAATATAATAAGAATATACTGATCTAATCGTTTGTTAATCAGTTCCACGTCTTAATAGACACACATCATATGCCTTCAGTTACAAATTCTTTCCAGAACAGAAAGTGCTGTTAATCTTTAACATTTGCCTTGCAAACATTTTAAGTTTTTCTTTGGTTCAGACTTTAAGCTGCTATTAAAGAATCAATCAACTGAAATTTGTAAAAGTATGTTTGTACTTCATTAGCTGCTATCAGAGATGAAGACAAGTTAGCATTAAAAAAATGAGGAAATACATTATCTGCTCCACAGGAGAATATATGAATTTCACATGTAAATAAGAACTTATAAATTAACATCCATATCCATAAACATTAATGTAGGTTAATGTCTTTATGAATCATATTGCAATTCTTTGGTCCAAAACTTTTTTTAAAACACATCTGCATAAAAACACAAGTGTTTCCAAACTTGTTTGTGAAAGAAAACAGCTGGAAATAACGTGCTGTTTTCCCAAATTGTGCCTTTCCTTGGGGTCTGATTAAATTGTGGAGAATATTAGGCTTATTAATGATGCTTGAAGCCAAGAAATCATGACCATCAAGTCCCTGTATAAAGTGGTGTTCCCTGGTGATATTGACCACATCAGTTCCTCAGGTCCTTACCAATCAAATCCTTGCCAATCAAGTACTACACACATAAAATACAAGATCAGAGAAAATGAACACAAAACCTGTTCAACTTGTTTGGCTGTTTTTGCATATTTGCAAAACCACAGTGATCTGTCCAAAATCAAATCTTAACATCTAAGATATTTTAACTTCAATGTTTGGTCTTCATTTCCAGTATATTTCACACCTACCATCCAGATACCACTGTTATAGACATTGCTTATGTACTTATATATAGTGAATATGCCCATGTAGCACATCCGTACGTTGGAAGTCTGCTAGTTTGACAGTAAATAGCTAGGATAAATAATGAAATAATTATTATAAAAATATTTGATTTATTGAGCTTTTGTTAATGTTCTTACAATAAACTCTGTGCTGAATATCATGTAATCCTCACTGCAATCCTATGGATGGCTACTGTTAGTACCTTCATTTTGTCGATGAGGAAATTTGTCAGGAAGGGACTTTAAGGACACTGGAGCCTATTTCATAATTAAGAGATATAAGACTGAAAGAAGCTACATAAGGCTATGTGTCCAAATCTCAGGTTAAAACCCAGGTCTTCAGACTCCACTGGAATATTATTTCTACTCTGTAATCCAGTCCCCTAATGTGGTATGTTGCTTAGGAGATACGATAAACTCTCATTTGTGATGATCTATCTCACTGAAAGAAATCAGACGGTGTGAGGAATTTCCTACAGAATAATGTCAAGATTATCTTCCGTTGGAAAAAAGAAAAATGACAACAAACAGGTTAAGATTTTGGTATTGAATACGTTTTTCTTTAAAAAGTACAAACATGATTTTATTTTCACTACCAAGTCCTGGCCATAAAAATGCTTGACTCATAAATATGAATTCATTCTATCACCATAAATTAGGTAAAGTCGTTATAATAACAACCAGGTCTTAAGACATAAGTCAGTGAGAGATAAATCCTCACATAGGTTTAAAGAGTCTTGTGAAAGGTGAGTCAGGAAGGGAGAAACTGTTTTGCTGGAAACGGGGAAGAAATGAGTCAGGACGGCTCCAAGCCTGGGGCTCACATGGGGCTACAGAATCTAGTGTGTTAAAATCCTGTTTTACTCCTGCTCCAACAGTTCCCACCTCTATCTTGAACAGGAATTTGGGTTCCAAAAGAGCTGAATCATGATTTATGATAAAGTATTGCTGATGCATCTGTCATCATTTACATCTGTCCCGAGGAGAAGAATCCCTGGCTTGGAAGACGGTCTAGCTCCGGGTAGAAATGAGGAGCATGGTGGTACTTCATTCTGAGTTCCTCACACGCCAGTAAAATATCTCCCCTGGCCCATTTTTAGGTGCTTCGTGTTACAATGCTGTTATTTTTGCCAGCCATTCTTGCAACATAAATTTTGCTCACTATCATATATCTGGTCTCTTTGTATATATTAAATATAATGGCTTCTTCAAAACTACACCAAAAAAAGGGAAAAGAATGATTAAAAGTCCTAAAATCCTGAATAATCCACAAAGACAAATTAGCTCTTAAATAACTTAGAAGCAATTGTAGTATAGTTGACCTCTGAACAATGCAGGGGTTAGACATTGAAAGAAAATCTGTATATAACAGTAGACTCCCCCAAAACTTAACTACTAATATACTGCTGTTGACCAGAAGCCTTGCTGATAAAATAAACAGTTGATTAACACATATTTTGCATGTTATATGTATTATAAACTGTATTCTTACAATAAAGCAAGCTAGAAAAAAGAGAATGTTATGAAGAAAATCATAAGGAACGGTAAATGCTTTTACAGTGCTGAACTGCAAAAAAACTACATGTAAGTGGACTCGTGTAGTTCAGACCTGTGTTCTCCAAAAGTCAACTGTATTTTATAAGTCCAAACCATATGAACTTAAAAACCATCATGTCTTGAATTGACATCATATTGTTTGAGGCTTTGGAAATGTGATAGGCCACAATCAGGTCTTTGCATTAAAATTTTGAATAAGTCTAGGGACTCAAATAAAGAAATTGTTAAGCTATGTAATACTAGAGCAGCAAGAAATTATCAACCCAAAAGTTTGGGTGATTTGACCACATGTAACCCATTCCATCACTCTTCTACCAGACTGAGATGATTTAAAGCACAGTAAGTTCTGGAATCTTCTGACTCAGTGGAGAGTTTACTCTATTGGTTTTCTAAGACTACCAAGCTTGAGGTATATGGTCAGGAGGAATAAGAAGTCACTGGGAATCTTTCTCCCATCTTATCTCCGTGAATCATTCATCTTGCCCACATACCTTGCACAGAGTCTTTGTTGTGGTCATTCTCCCTAATCCTGGAAACTGAGCCAGCTTTTGTGGTCTGGCCCAGAATAACTACCTAGCATGTACATCAACTTAGTTGATTTTTCCAAACACTATTCAAGGCAGGCAGAGAAGATGATAGGATCTCCAATTTATAGAAAAGGAATGTAAGGCTCAAGGGGTTATGTTATTTATCCACGTTTGTAGCCAGGATATATATGAGATAAGCTCAGACTGAGGCCTTTTGAGTCTTGTTTGTCTGTTCTACTGCAGAGTGTATGAAGAAGAGTGACATAGCTACTTACTTTAGAATGGGTGAGTATGGTAGACTTAGTCAAACTGTGAATTAACAAAATGATTAATTCCAGATCATTTTGACTTGTTTTCTCCAGACAAAACAACGTCTATCTTTTTCATTTCGTTGGCTAGCCCATGAATTTTCACTGGCAGCATTGCCTGGTTCAATGCCTACTGACCACAGCCAACTATATACATATAGCATATATACATATATGCTAAGCATATATACATATATGCTAAACATAACTCAAGGTACAATGTTATGAGGAAGAGTTTGAGAGGGGAGGTTATACAAAGAGAGTTGTTTAGAAAGCTTGAAGATATCAGGAATGAAAATGAAAACAGACATTGGTCCAAATAAGCTAATGGTAAGACCTAAATTCTTAAGAAGCTTATCATACAGGAAAAAAAATATCCAGTGTTTATGAAGCATTGTTTTCTTTTTCCTAATGTCATATATCTAGGCAGTCAGCCATATGTCTGTTCTCTTGGGGATGTTATCAATTTGTGGTGGCTTAATAGCTACAGATGATGAATTTTACTTTACAGTCATTTTGTCTTTGATAAGTGGCAAAGCCTAATGCAAGATGCACTAGGTAAAAGGATAGTAGAGAATATACATTTTAGTGCTAGCAATATATTCTAGTCAACAATCCTTAGTAAGGCCTATTACGTGAATCTACCCATCACTTGACCTAGGAAGATTTCTGTTTGAATGAAAGGATTTGCCATGAAGAATGGGAATGTGAAGCACCCAGCAAGAGTCAACGTGGTTTGGAGAAGAGGGTAGAAGGGTGAATGCCATTTTGGTCTAACATCTATTATAAGATGAAAGTCAAATGAGAGCTCTTAGCCCTGGTGGTTCAGGGACAGAAGGGCCTAGATTTACCTGAATCCTGAAGTATTCGTTAATTCACTTAACCTCATTCATTCTACATATGACTACTAATTTCAGGACACTTTCTGTTTAACTTCAGCTCTTTTCCCCTTTAGTGATACTTTATATACAATCTTTTTGCAGTGTCTTACTCTCTCTCTTTCTTCCTTACCAATACTTGGTAAATTAGTTTTGTCTTTCCTAGAATATCCAGACCAGTGTGACAATGACTTGTTTCACTTCAGGGATTTCTCAATATTCTTTATAGCCCCCTGGTCTGTTTATTTAGCAACCCGGTGATATTCTGCTGATTCAAATGCCAAAGAAAGATGACTGACTATATGTCTTATTTCTGATCATTCTTTCAGGCTTAGTTAAATAAACTATTACATTTTCAACGAGGTCATGTCCATGACCCTAGTAGAAGCATTTCATATTATTCTTTCACGTGGGAGTAACTGGTACACAATTCTACCAATTACTATATTTTTATAAATGTTACTATAACTGTCTCTACAAATAAAGCGGGAACTTCACGTAGGGGGCAAATGTCCTCCACTGATCTAACTGGAGCACCTAGTGGTGTCTGTCCTTCAAAGACATGGTCAGTAGATATTAGTGGAAAGACCTATTTCAACTTCCTTTGTTAAAATAATGAAAAACAGAGGATTGAGATGAGTTATTCTTCTCTAGGCAAAGTGTTTGGACTGTGTTATTTGTTAGAACATAAATGAGTTGGCATTTATGCTTATGGAATAACTTAGAAATCTATAATTGTAAATTCATGCTGATTTTAATGAAATCAAAACTCAAAGTGTGAAACCATCCAAATAAATATAATTTTCCCCAAACTGCTTTGATATGAAAAAGACTCTTTGGCATAGCTCCAATTAACTATCTTAGTCACCCACACAGAAGCAAAAAGACTCCCTCCATCTGATTATAAGTTTCTGCAAATAGCAAAAACGCTCAAAGCATTCCTGGTTGTTCTCTCTGTATGTGCATTTTCGCAACCCAGAGCAAACAGAATGGACTGATTCTGTCATTTGCATGGAAAGATCTGATATATGTCTCATTTTTCAAGCTTTTTACAGGTCCTATAAAATATGGTTTTAGCATTAAAAGAAATCACATAAAATATATTCATAAAAAGTGATGTTTTTAAACTTGGGCTAATATTTTATGGCCAAGGCACATATTCATAGTTTAATTATAATAGATTAAACATAATGCCATCGGTGCGGTGCGTTCTAGTCTGCGGTTCTTAAGTGTATTTTTTAAGGGTCTTTGTTTTTTAAAATGTCAAGCCTTTGTTTTATACTCTTCCACCCTTTGCCCACTACTGGTATCCCTGCTTCTGTTAATTGTTCCAAACACCTGCTACAAACTCAGCCCCTGAACAAACAAAAACTACAGGGAACTTGACAGCAAAACAAATATATACAGATATAGGAGTTTTATAGAACCTGCCCTCTTACTAAATGTGTAAACACTCAGACTGAAAGACGAGATTGTCTGCAGATGTATCTCCTGGCAAATGGAGAAGAAGTTACCCACTGAGGCCAGTTTATGGAAGCGATGGCGGCATGGTAAACATGTCTGCCTACCCCTTGACATGTTGTTCCAGATGGTTGCATAGACACAAGACAGACCCAGTGAGCTGGCTCATTTTCTATCATGAAGCAAAAGGAAGTAACTCTCCACTGTGGGCTGGGGCAGGGTATTTCACTGTCCATGTGTAATATAACAGACAAGTAGTTTTGAAGGTGCCACCCCTCATTATCGGAATGAAAAAAAACTTTTCCAGCACTGGGCATATATCAAATGTTTCTCAGCAAGATGAGAGCTTCACTAAAAGTAAGAGCATGGTCTTTGCCCACGAGGTGATAAATTTCCAGTGCTAGCAACAGTGAAGACTTGGGGAGTGAATAAAGAAATGTCTCTAAGCATCTCTTAGGCATGTCATAAAAGGGCACATTCAATATAACTCATATGAAAAAGTAATGTCTGATGGCGCTCAGGAAAGAGAGGCAGAGAATGGTGATGCTTTTAGTAGCAATTCAGGGAGGAAGCTGCCATAGATGTTTTCATCACTGAGTAAAGGCAAAAGGATTGTCTCCACCCTACCACCCACCCCCCTCCCAAAGTGATGATAGAGGTGAATCAGAGTGGGGGGCTTATGATCCCTTCTAACCAAGGACCTAATTTTGAAAACAAACTTATCACTGAAGCAAAAGAGACACAGGCTGGGCAATCACTTTTTATTTAGATTTTTTTTTTTGATTTGACAAATAAGGAGAATTCTTAACATCAATGTTCTTTCATCTTTTTTGTCATTGTTGCTAAAAAGTGAGAACAATGTCATTTCTGAGTGTCTCAAAGGAAAAGGATGAAGGTTGAGAAAAAAAAATAAAAGGGAGGTGCAAAGGAGAAATGATGGTTTAAAGGAAAATTAAAAGGTATCATTAAGTGAAACAGAAGGACTCCTTTAGTTTTTAGGGACTTAAGCATCCAGCATTTAGCTTTTAGGGACTTACACTCAGGGAGACAGGTTGGGAAAATGTGCAGAAGCTGAGTGTGACTTGGAAGAATGCCAGTATGAATGCACAGAGGCACTTCTTTGTGCAGTATTGTTTCTGTGGGTAAATGCCAAGACTGGCCCTGGGCTAATTGAAATGAGCAGCTGCATGGGTCACATCCGTATAAGGAGCAAGTATTAACAGGTGCAAGGGGGCCACGGGCTTTTCCTTTGTCAATATTGAAGTAAACAGGTAACGCTGTTCATTTGTCTTCTTAAAATGTAAAACTTCAGGCTCACATTGAAAGCCGCCCTTGGCATCTCCTGTGTGTCTGTCATCGAGTCTAGGGTGCCTCCAGCTTCCTGGATTCAAAACCAGGCAGTTAGTCATGTCCAGGAGGAAACAAGTTCAGCAGCTATATCTTCAGGTGTTGATGCTCAGGATGGATTGCAAAATCACAGGAACTTCTAGCAGGTGTCGAGTGGCTTCCCTGATACAGATTGCATCTTAAAGTTGTTTTTCTTCAAGAAGCCTCTTGTGGGGGGAGAAGAGCTCCCTTCCATTTCTGATTCCATTCAGGGCCACTATAATCTTGTTCTTGTTTGCTTGCTTGGAGCAAAAAAGCACCAAGGCCAGTCCTGGTAAGTGTTTCTTTCCCTCTGCATCCCTGGTAGTCCCTGTCAAAGAAATTGAGCTAAAATGGTGGCTGAGAGTTAAGAAAATTAGCATTCTAACCACAAAAACTTCAAACTGGACCCAGGAAAGAATCTATGAGTGGAGTTTAATGATCCATCAAAGCTATAGGGCTTAATTTCAGACTAGAAATATTTTTCGTTGATGTTTATTAATGTGTGATATTTTTCAAGAGAGGAAGAAAGGGAACTGTGAGCTGTAAAACAGAAGGATAAACAGTTGATTTTATCATCGGGGACAGCTAGCCATTTTAACTCCACTGAGTTGAAGTGTTTGGGATCCACAAAGGTTCATCTCTGTCACAGATTCTTATTGCAAACAATTTAGGATTCTGCCATTTCCCAAGGGTGGATTAGATAAATGGTTTCTTCCACCTTTCTGTAGCATGCACTACCTGAACATTTTTAAAAAATGTTTATTTATTTGTTTTGAGGGAAAGAGAGAGAGAGAGAGCACGAGGGAGGGAGAGGCAGAGAGAGAATCCCCAGAAGGTTCTGCCCTGCCAGTGCAGAGCCTGATGCAGGGCTCAATCCCATGAACTGTGAGATCATGACCTGACCCAAAATCAAGAGTTTGACACTCAACAGACTGAATCACCCAGGCGCACCACTACCTGAATATTTTGACAAGCCTGCTGTTTCACATGATACATTGCTCATTTTATTTTACATCCTGTGTACAAAGCAATACTGAAAGAACTAAAGCATGTCTGTCTCATCAATATTCAGAGTTGCTTTTGTACCAAATGTATAAAATTTTGTGTGGCTCACCTAGGACCTGATGCAAATCCCACAAGAGGTTATTAATAGCACTAATAAGAAATGTCTTCTTGTTGAATCTCAGGTAAATGTAAAGAAAACGTGTCCCCATAGCTTCGGAGGTTTAGCCTCCACAGAATCTCTCTCTTCTTCTGGCCACTTCAAAACAGAGCCAGTGAGTTAAGCTGACTGCATTTTTTAACTTGTATTTAAAGAAATGAGTCTTATTTTCTTGTTTTGCTTCATTTTTCTTGTTGTTTTAATGCAGAAAGAATTGGCATGTAAGACAGAGGACTCTAATTTGTGTCCGTTTTATGGAATCATGGATAATCTGGCATTCTACTTTTTTATTCACTTGTCAGGGAAAAATGGTAAAGGTGAGGGTGGGCACAGTTTACAATAGACTCTGGCTGTAAACTAGACCCTGTACATCCTTGATCTGTAGAATCAGCATCACTTATCGCCCTGTCATTTAGACTGATCAGTTGCGAGGCTCAGTCACCGGTTTGTCTCTATGGGCTCCCCCGGAAACAGGAACATCTGCTTTTCCACAAGACATACTGAAATTGAGCCTTGCTTTATTCTTGGTTAATTTTTTCCCAAATCTTTTTCTCCTAGCTCATCAGGCCCTTTGGAACATTTTTGAATACTTTAGCCGTGAGCTATTGATCTGGAGATTTCAGGATTATGTAAACATTCTGGAATGGTAAATCTCCTTGTCCAATTGAATGATTAGCCCATCAAATTTTTCTGTTAAGCAACTCTTTTATGCAAGGTATGGTTATAGATCCTGGAGAACTCTTCATGTGTTCACAGTCTAGCAAAGGATGCAAAACACATTTGCAACCAATTGTTTTAGAACAGTGTGAGTTCTCTAGTAAAAGAATACTGAAAAGAGTGTGTATAATTCAGTCTTCAAGAGGAGAGAGGCTTTTCCACAAGCGATTTCTGAAAAGCAGGCACTTGTCAGGTTGAGTAGGTGTTTGCCAGGCAGAGAAGAAAACTTGGGACATTCCAGGCAGAGGAATCAGCAGAGACAGAAACAAGAGGCAACATAGAACATGCCCATTTAGGGAAGAATGAAAAGTTATGTTGCTGGAGCATGGGGCATGTGGTAAGGTGGAAGAAAATGAATCTAAAACGGAGATGAAAGCATTTATTATTTTGGATTTGGAAACTATGGAATTTTAACATCTTAAGGCAGTGGAGTGTCAACTCAGACTGAGTCAATCTTTGTCTTGTTATTCCATGTAATAAAGAAGTATTAATAAAATAACCCAAAAAGAATAACAATAATTGATAAATAAATACAATCTGGATGTATAAATAAGATAATCTAGGAGAAAATGATAGGAAATACATAGGTTTGATAGACATATTTGAGACAAAGATGGGATTTGTTTTTGTTCTTCCCTCCCAGAATTCTCTGGCAATACTATCATTTATATAAACGGCGTTTCTCTCCCACAACACAGCCACCGACTCAAACAAAACATCTGCAATCAACACCGGCTGGATTCCCGCCACTAGGTGCATTTCTAATGTGCTTTTCATTTATCTTTTTATTATGTATTCTAGGGGGCTGCATATAGTAAGGGATGGCATATAAAACACAAGGCTAAATGTTCCCTCATGTATTGAGTGGAGCAGGGATAGGGATGGCTTTTTTAAAAGCCAGAAAATAACCTCCACATATCAAAGAATATATAGGCAATGGTTTTGAATTCAAGAAATAGAATTGCAGGATAATAAAAAAAAAAGTTTTGAATTTTTTTTTCAAACAATGCCTTTTTTTTGTGAGAGAATGCTCGACTTGGTAGAATCAATGGGAAATGATGTCCATTCTTAACTTGAACTTTCTCTTTCATTTGATCCTTTAAAAGCATTCTAGGCAGTCAGTTGGGAAATTCATCTGTATCACCTTCGGTCTATTCTTCTAGGCCTTGGAAGCCAGGCTGTCACATCCCTGAGCCCTACCAGATCTGTCCATAGTGGTAAACCTAAATTATTTGTGGAAGAAATGATTGTTGGGTAATCACCATGTGTCTGCTCTCCTCTACCCCATTTACCCTCATGTGTTCTTACTGTTCTCACTTTGATAACCTGGATCCTATCCTTTGACCTTGAACTCAGTGTCTGCCTCTGGTCTCCTTCAGATTTGATTCCCTTTCTGCTTCTTTTTTATTTTCTAGCATTTAAAAAACTCTGTCTTTTGCTTTGATCTCCCTATTGCCCTAAGTTTTATTTTTTCCTAGCTCACTTCCAATTTTACCAACCCTTCCTCCCAAGGTGGAATTCACATGCCTCCAAGTAGACACAAAATTGAACATTGTACCAAAACGATGGCTATCAGTTAATTAGTGACTTTCATAAGAGTTGTTTGTGGGCTTGGTTTAACATATACTGCTGGCTGACAAAAGAGAGAGTTCAGAAAACATGTCTGGAAAAGATAGGGATATCTAGCAATTTGGGGGAGATACTAAGAATTCTAAAGAACCTTAAGGTGAATAGAAGACATACTACTATCGTGCTAGACCAAATTTTAACATGTGAGATATGGACACAGATGTTCACTTGTGACAAAGAAAGGAAAATTAGACTATGCAAACATCATGGGAATCCTCCAGCAATACGTAGGAAAATACTTTTGGCACATAGTGGAACCATACAAACTGGCCATGAATTAGTAAAGTTGCCTTTGCATTAGAAAAGAAGAAGCATGATATTGATTTCATATGTAAAGCAGCAATATAAGACATAGTGCTCCTTCATTAGCTATGGTTTTTAATACATTTCACACCAGGCAGACTATGGTGCCTATTTCCAAGTTCCTTAACCAAAAATACATGTGAAAGCATCAAAATGTTCAGAGGAAAGCCAACAAAATTATCCAAGTTTTAGAAAATACGACCTTTCAGGAAAGATCAAAAGATTGGGGGTTATTCTGGATGAGGAAAGACTTCAAGATGAGTAATCTAGGAGTATTTTAAGTTTTTTATTCAGAGAACAGTTGGTAAGCATTTTTATCTATCACCACTAAAGGCAGAATGGAAGGTCCAAGGCTAAAAGTGAAACACAAAGGATTTAGGCTTGAAGGGAGAAATGTTGGTTGAAGAGGGTTGTTGACTACCGGAAAGAGTTATTTGGTCTCCTTATTAGGATAGAATCTATGTAATGAGCTATTTCCTTTTTTGGGGACACTTTATTGAAAGAGTTAAAAACAATTTTATCCATTTAGTTTTATACTCTAACTTTGAAGCAAGGCTATAAGTAATCTGTAACACTGATACATTACCATCTGTCATTGTACTTCATGGGGTTCACTGTGTGTGAAAGAACTAAGTGTATAAATGAAATCCAAAATTTCAGAATCATCAATTCCTTCTGGCTGTAGCCCCAACAGTCTTTTTGAGGGACAAGTGCAAGAAGTGGTTTTGAGAGAAGAAAAGACATTAAAAAATAGTCATGGGGATCATGTAGGATGAGTAGAAACTGGAATCCCAGGTAGAATTCTGCCTTGGCACCAAAAAGGAAACTCTGAAATGACATCTTAAGTCAAATTAATATGGTAGATCAGGGTAAAACACAATGTGTCACTCTAATCTCTTTAATTCATTAACTGTTGTATATCCCATCAACTTCAGATGGAATTTAATATTTTAAATGAGATTTTTACACTTGAGAAGGTAGGATTTGCTTTCTGATTTCAGTAGGTTGTCTAAGTAATATGACTTCAAGAGTTCAGGTACTACCTTTACCACCCAGGTGCATAAAACTTTATTTCTTCAGGTTTCTCATCATGAATTCTTTTTTAAAGTGTAAATGCTTGTATTTCTGAGTTCTATTCTAAGACAATTCAAAAGCGTTGAGTCTAAAACTCATCTTCGTTCCCAACAAACTACCACCCCCCCTCCTGTACTATCTCTGAAGTGTCTTTGAAGTAAGTGTACCTTCTCCCCAGCTCTACACTATTGCTTTTTAAATCTGCATTCTTTTTAACTGCATCAGCTGGTCCCCATCTTATAGTCCCAGCTGCCTCCACTTGAGCTTTCATAAAACCACCAGATTGAATGTCCTAAAATGTAAATCTGATCATGCCTTCCCCTGGCTCCTAATCTTCTGTGGCAGTGATATCCACACCTGATGAATCATGAACATTACTATGGAGTTTTTTAAATGCATAGATCATAGGGCATGAGAACATACCCACTGAGTTGGAAAATCTGATATACACACACATACATATGTACACACACAACTATATTTTTAAAGCTGTATAGATTTGGAGACCGCTGTCCTGCACTGGTCTATAGGGACAAGGCCCTTCACCATTAGATTTTAATCTGTAGCCCCTTGAAGTGCCAATTGCCGTTTCTTTAACCCACTAGAATTTCTCATACCTTGAGGTCTTTGTAGATGCCTGGAATAGCTTTCCCTCCTTTCCTTAATCCACTGGAAGCACCTCTACTTCTTAAGACTCGGCTGCTTTTTCTCAGACATTATGGCTCCTACTCTCAAAATTAGGTACTCCTTTCTCTGTTCCCACATTATCTTGTCCATTCTCTAATAATAACATCACACTGCTATGGAGTTGTTCTCCCTCCCTTCCCCAAAGGAGTGGGAGCTACTTGAGAACAAAGGATGTCTTGTAAATCCTGGAACCTTTGCATTTCTTTCCTTCTTCCTCTCCTCCACTTTCCTCTCCTCCACTTTCCTCTCCATGCTCCAGAACGTCACACAATGATTGCCACATGGAAAGTGTTGAATACGTGTTCCTAGAAGCATGGGGAGGAAGGAAAAGGAACTGGAAAGACGTACTCTTGAGTTGATGCCTTGGAAAATAGTAGAGTATTAAGTTCACTGTTCTGTTGACAGAGGAATCTGTAGCACTTGGAATCTAGGCAGGGTTAAGCATAAGATTAGTTTGGAAGGTAGTTATAAAATGGATAATTTTTATCTGAGGAGCACAAGGTTAAAACCAGATTTTGGATCCATAGCAAAATAAAACAAAGTTAACAGATTTCACAAATTTGTGTATTCATACTTAAATATATACATATATGTTAACAGTGAAAACAAGATGAAGCACACAACAGTTTATATTTGAGATAATAAAAAACCAAAACCTATTATCTACCATCACCATGTTTTCATAAAGGAAATGCTACTTGTATGCCCCCAGCAAAGTAAGAAAGGTAAATATTTCATTAAAGAACGATTTTTGAGTAAATATATTTGTACAAATTGTATGTAAATATTGTCTTTGTTTTTCCTACTTTTCTGAAAACAAGAGAGCAACTTCATAGATCAGGAATCATCTTCAGATAGGATTTGGGGACTGGCAGAAAGACTTTCAAAACTTCCTTTATATCCAAAGCAGGGATCTGACATTGTCTCTTCAAGGTGAAATACCTTGAGTGGCCTGACATTTGCACAATGGCTTTCTTTTGGATTTCTCTGTAGTTCCCACTAATTATTTGAAAATATCTTTGCTATTTCCTTTGCATCCTTCTGCCGATAGTATTTTATGACAGTCTAATAAGAACTCAGCCTTCCCCACTGGCCACATGTAAAAGTAGATACGTTGTAATATTCTAATAGGAATCCTAACTTTACTTCAAAAGTCAGGGTAGAGTTTGGGGGCTTCATAAGATCAGAAGTAAAATAAGACACAAACACTAGAAACTACCTTCTTGCTTCTCTTATCAGAGGATTATGGGTTGTTATGTGACAGGAAGGACCTGAATTGGAGAGAGAAGGAATAAAATCATGTTGGGTCTTATAAACACAGGGCAAAATTTCCCTTCCCTGAATCAGGCTGAGACTGAAATCATAACATTTCCCAAGCTTCTAAAAACAAGTATATACCAGTTAGGGATTGTTTTTGACTGCATGTAACAGAAACCCAAGCACAGTGATGACAAGAAATAACCCAACTACAGTGACAAGGTGTCCAGAAGTAAGCGGGACAGTTGAAGTTCAAGTCTGTTCACATCTGTTCCCCATTGGTGGCTCCGCAAATTCAACACTGCCCAGAAACTTTTAAATTTGCAATTTCATCTTCTCAATTATCTATACTTTGGTCCACTTCTAGCTCCCATTTGAGTTCCAGGCAGAAAGAAAAGGGAAACAATAAGGGGGAAGGAGTAGTGTGACTATCAGGAAAGCCCAAAATCGCCCAGAAATCTTCCATTGACTAATTTTTGTATTCCATTGACCAGAACTGTGTCCAATGGCCATCCCTGGATGCAAGAGAAGTGTGACATGCATGTTTTTGCTTCAGCACCTCACTGCCCCATATGCTGTTAGCAAGAATGGAGGGGGAGAATACAGATGCTATGTGGAAAACTAGCAAGATCTGCCACACTAACCCACAGTATTGAGTTCCTTTTTTCCCTAAAACCCAAAGAATTTTTTTTAAGTTGATTCATTTTTGGGAGAGAAACAGAGCATGAGTGGGGCAGGGGCAGGGGCAGAGAGAGAGAGAGAGAGAGAGAGAGAGAGAGAGAGAAAGAGAGATCCTGAAGCACACTCCAGGCTCTGAGCTGTCAACACAGAGTCTGATGCAGGACTCAAATCCACGAACCGTGAGATCATGACGTGAGCTGAAGTCAGACGCTTAACTGACTGAGACACCCAGGTGCCCCAAAGCCCAAAGCCCCCCAAAATTTTTGATGCAGGAATAAAACTCTGCACTTTCACACGAAATACAGTGTTCCTGATATTCAAAGATTCATCAGAGAGCATACACTCCTCCTTATTCTCTCTTTTGTAGGTCTGTTTGCTACATTAACTATAAAAATTTAGGGTAAAAATCCCCAAGTCTCAGAGTCACATTTGACTCTTCTCCATTGTTCCCTTCACATCTAGTCAGCTGTCATATTTAGTAAAATTTGCCTCTTTCCCTTGCTTTCCCCCCTCGTTTTTACTCTCCAATCACTATACTGTGTAAGTGCTCATCTCTTTCCTTGGTTTTTACAAAGGCCTCTTGACTGAACCACCAGCATCCCCTCTTGTCCCTCCCTAGTCCACCCTGTACATTTCAGTTTGATTCCAACTTCTTGAACTGTGATATTTCTTATGCCATCTATTTTTTGAAGATCTTTGGTGGCTTTCTATTGCCTACTAGCTAGATGAGTCATCATGAAACTAATTGCTTAGTGAACTTAAATTAAGGGTGATCTCTGTAAAAACATCAACGTTCCTTCCATCTTTCAATGGTTCTTTAAGACTGAATTTTAATGGGGCACCTGAGTGGCTCAGTCGATTAAACATCCAACTTCTGCTCAGGTCACAATCTCGCGGTTTGTGAGTTCAAGTACCACATTGGGCTCTGTGCTCCTACAGCTTGGAGCCTGGAGCCTGCTTCCGATTCTGTTTCTCCCTCTCTCTCTGACCCTCCCCTTCTCATGCTCGGTGTGTGTGTCTCTGTCTCTCAAAAATAAATAAACATTAAAAAATTTTTTTTAGAAAACTGTATTTAAATGTCTATTGTGAGGTCTTTTCTAATGTGCCCTGATGGACTAAATTTCTTAAATGGAAACAAAAATTAAGAGGTTAATTATGACTAAGAAAACTGTTTGCTGGTAAACAATAATCACGTTTACCTAAAAGTAATCAAGGTCTGCATAAACCCAATGATAGCCATGTGGCACAAAGATGGTCTTGTCAAATATCTAACGAAGAGTGAGGTAAACCCTCCCAGATATGGGTTGTTAAGTCATGGTCTCAGCTCTTGACTTACTCTTCTGTTTCTTTATTCTCTTCTTTTCAATGTCCAGCTAATGTACTATACTGATATTCTTTCTCTAAGTGATTTCTGTTACTGTTGCTTTTACGGTTATTTGGCCTCTGTAATTTTCAGGTTGAGTACCCTTTTCTGGAACAGTTCACCTTGTGCTCACCTTGTGCTGCACTCTGCATTTCTCTCAAGTCCTTTATTTTTGGCTTTCTGGTCTTCTAAGGTAGTGTCTTTCAAAACAAACTTTCTTGATTGACACCTGTGGTAAAAACCACACACACACACACACACGAAATATAACCTATTACTAAATTCACCCACAATGCATTTGAATCTACAAAATCCATGAGTTTATACTGAATTCAAAAAGGGAAAAGTTATACAGTAAATTATACAGTGTAGTTATAATATTAAAAAAA
Organism: Panthera leo; assembly: GCF_018350215.1. NCBI lineage: Eukaryota > Metazoa > Chordata > Mammalia > Carnivora > Felidae > Panthera > Panthera leo. The sequence continues at coordinate 49,654,507 of NC_056685.1, forward strand.
CTAAATATAATGCTATATTTGGCCTGTTTCTTCTACTGAATGTATACACATTTACACAATGTCAGTTTGTTTTGTTTCTATCTTCTAAGTGGAGAAGAATTAAGTGTAGAGAATTGTAAATAAAGCCATACCAAAAATGCAAAATACTAATCAACACAGGTGGTAATGCATTATAATCAGTTCAAAAGAGTGTCCAATAATTTACGCAAGACAGAGGATTAGTCAAATGTCCTTATAGGAAATTTGACTACATAGATTCAATTCCTTATTTCTTGGTAGATAAAAATCTCTAGGGGCGCCTGGGTGGCGCAGTCGGTTAAGTGCCCGACTTCAGCCAGGTCACGATCTCGCGGTCCGTGAGTTCGAGCCCCGCGTCAGGCTCTGGGCTGATGGCTCGGAGCCTGGAGCCTGTTTCCAATTCTGTGTCTCCCTCTCTCTCTGCCCCTCCCCCGTTCATGCTCTGTCTCTCTCTGTCCCAAAAATAAATAAAAAACGTTGAAAAAAAAAAAATTAAAAAAAAAAAAAAAATCTCTATATGATCCTATAACTTATAATGAGATATAAAATGACATACACACAGTTTTCAAAAATGCAAACCCACATCCATTGGGGAGAAGCATTGAGTTATAGGAAATTATCACCTATTTGAAAGACTTGGACTTAAAAAAGGTTCCATTGATGTAAAACAAGAAAAGCATGATTATGAAATTATTGGCCAACTTGGCTGACTTGATAAGCATTGGCTCAAGTTTGAATCATTTCTGGCAGAGCTGCTCGTTTTCATGCCCCATCCAACATTCATGGAGTCAACACCACATCACCTGTAACCTCAATGAGTTGAGACAGTATCCTCTATTTTTTGAAAGGAATTACTTACTATTAAGGTAGTCTCAGGAAGATATGAAACAAAATCTAGAAATATTAATTCAAATCAGTAATTTTGTTACAGCTTTAAGCCTTTTTATTTTTTTAATTTTTAACATTTATTTTTGAGAGAGAGCGAGCACATGCGTGCACACTTGCACTAGTGGAGGAGGGGCAGAGAGAGAGGGAGAGACTGAATCTGAAGCAGGCTCAAGACTCTGAGCTCCGAGCTGTCAGCACAGAGCCTGATGTGGGGATCAAACTGAAGAACAGTGAGATCATGACCTGAGCCAAAGTTGGATGCTTAACCAACTGAGTTACCCAGGTGCCCCACCTTTAAGCCTTTTTAAAAAAATGTTTTAACTCATTGTGAGAATTTCTGTGTGGTTTTAAAATACTTCAAGCTCATTAGATGGGATTTTATTGAAATGTTTAGAAAAATTAAGTTTCTAATCAATGTTTAAATGGTTGGATCTGATTTATTACATTTACAAGTTTTGGTTTATTAGCTGTTTAAATGGTGTACAAATGTTTAGAGAAATTGCATTTGTTAGAGTCGTATGTTTAATAAATTGGGCATTAAACAAAGAATAAATAGCAGTGAACAGTATATTTCACACACCAAAATTTCTCGGGCAGAAAAAATCTAGGCATGCCTAGTATGATGCTACACACATAGTAGGTGCTCAAAGACTTTTTTTTATGAAGTGACCTGGCTCTTTCCAGGCAACATTTTCTCCCATATTGTATTTTTCTATCATATTTTCTTTTCATGTACCAATTACTGCCTCAGATGTGGTTTATGTGTCTTCCAGTCCCCGCTACTATTCACAGTAAATTAAGCATACTCTAAGAAGAATACAGAAATTCTAGGTCAAGATTAAATTTCAGACAACCTAGCAGCTCCATCAAACTTGGGCTGTGAAAACCTTGATGTTCTTAGCAATATTTTATCACGTCATGTTGTAATTAGTCTATGCTACCATGCACCTAAAAATTCCTGGGGCTTCCACTGTGCCTTCTAGATTGAGGAAAATCACATTGTTTATGCAGCTCATTTGGCCATGTTCCTCCATGACTATCCCCACGCTAAGCCCTTCAGTTTAAGTACTAATATACCGAAAATACAGAACACTCTCGTGGGGTGAAAGTTGCCTTTAAGATGACTTAATCCAGAATGATTTAGGTTCACAAGGACCCCCAAATCTGGAAGTGATGCTGTAGTGATAGTGGCAAGCAGCTGAGGCAGTAAAGGAAGAACATCTTGGAAATTTTTCTGTGGTAATATGAGGTTGTAAACAATTGCATTTTGGTCTGGTCTATGTTAAGGATGACGGCTTTGCCCACTCTTGCTGTAGCCTGGCTTGCCATTGTAATTCTGAGATTAAAGAGTCCCTTAGGTATTTGGCAGCTGACCTAGAGCCAGGGTCCTGTATAGCTTGTGTATTTTAGACCAGTGAGCACATAGCTTGACACATAATACTATTCTTATCAACGTATAAAATATCAAAGACAAATAACATACTGATTTTATTATATTGACTTCTGAGACTGGTCTAGCTTTAACTCCCCATATTTATCCTGATGTCGAAAATTGAGGCTTTCTACTTCGAGTTACTCTCAAGTCTATGCTATCTCCTGTTCCTGATTCTCCTACACCAGGGATCTCCTATTTTAACTATCATAGCTTTGTGACTCAGATAAATTCTTTCATTGTGTGGTAGAAAGAAAGAGCTCTAAACCAGATGCATCTAGGAAAATATCACTCTTATTCCCACTTTTCATTTTTAATGATGAGACTAAGTCTGAAATATTTGTAATTTTCAACCAAGCACAGGTAACTTTCCAGTTCTTGGCTAGAAAATAATATTAATGGTGATATGACGATGATGATGATGATGGTGGTGGTGATAATGACAACCCTGCAAGAGATGTATAGTGAGTGGTTAAGCCCAAGAGCCAGAAAACCTATTTAAATCTATTTACAAGCTATACAACCTTGGGCAAGTTAAGCAAACTCTCCTGTTTTTATTTAAAATCTGTAAAATTGAGGTCCATGGTACCTATGTTACAAGGGTGTTGTGGAAATTACTTGGCGCAGAAAACTGCCTGATACATGGTAAGTGTGCCGTGCATGTTAGCTATTATTAAAAGCTATTGAAGATGAGTCATATAATGTTACATATGGACTGTTTTAGGTGATTTTAAGTCTTCTGCAGAAGTAGGGTTAAAACAAGATTTGGATAATCTATTTTCTGAATGTTTCTTGTTCTCATTTATCTTTGTACTGTGTCCATCAAATTCGGTACAATTAATGTCAAGCACCTTGCCCATAAAGCCAAAATATTCTGTAATCAGCTCTCCTATACCAATTTCATGAGTGTTCAGCTCCTCAGCCCAGAATACCAATTGTGTGAAAAATGCAATGAATTCCAATTCACTTTTGATTGCAGTGATCTGAACCAAACACGAAACCTAGTTGATCCAAGATGATTTGGGCTTTACAGTTTTGTGCATTACGTGGTCTGCACGCTCAAAACAGGAGGATCTTTGAATTTAACATATCTTTCTTTTCAGAAAACAGAATTCTTTTAATTAAAAACGTTTTTAAAAATTTCAGTATGTGTAATTGTTAACACCTGCTATGTGTTACCAACAGATGTTTCTTACTTACCTAAGGGAACTGTTATAATTATTCTATAAGCTTATTGGAATGGCATTTACCAAGATAGTTGGGGAACTTTAGTTGGTGACTTTGTATGTAATATTTGGTATCTCTTATAATCTCTTCCCCTATTGCTGTCAATCTCTACACACCCTCCTGAACACCCCCCCCCCAAAAAAAACCCTAAAATGTCCGTTTAGGGTACCACAACTTTTACAAAACTGGTCATGCATATTTCAGTCTTTGTAAAAAGTTACTGAAATTAAGTGTATTTTAAAGCATTTAAAATTTTACTTTTACATGTCCTAGCATCTCAACATGTAAGTCTTTTAAACGTAAAAGTACAACTTTTAGATAGATAATACCCGTCTAATGGCTTGGCCTCAACGGAAGCTATAGTACAAGTGAGAGCTGCCTTTATTTTTCCCATCATTTATAAGGTCTTAGAAGCAGTACACTTTCTGAATTCTTCATTTATGATACTAATCACACAATTACCTACAGGCATGTGTTAAATATGACACTGGTTTCAGCCAAACAATGGGCCAATTGCAAACAATGAATAAAGAGAGGCAACTCCATTTATAACTGCTGTTTCAACAGAGCTCCATTGTAATCATAGTGATCTGAGGGTGACTCATTAATTAATTGATGTTCTTTTTTATTATGTGCTATTGAGTTAATGAGTAATTTGTGTGAGATAATTCTCTGAACACATTGATTACTTGAGATATTTTCTGGGGCCTTCATACCAATGACATGCTGAATAGGTAGACGGTATTTGCTTTTGTGTGTTCATTATCAGGAGGTTTGAGATGAGTATAAACCAGTGCAAAGATACCCTTAAGTTTTCTGATGTATGAAGGGTCCTAAGTCAGCCCAGTAGGAGGCTGAATGCTCAGGTCAAGGCCTGTCATAGAGTAGATACTCAATAAATGTCAATCGAAATAATGGCTATATTAACGTTTTGCTCTCTGTTACCTTAACTTGCATTACAATCACATTTAAGAAATATCTATAATGGTGTTTTTAAGAAAAAGTAGTAATCAAAAGGCTTTTGCTAAAATTGTATTCTGCGCTAATGGCCTATTACAACGAACATGCAGATTGTTTTTGCAACTTACTGACGTGAATGTTAAACATGTTTGGCCTGTATCATTTCTATGAAATTGTTTAAGTGACTACTCTGAGAGCGGCTTGCCTAAAGTGATAGTTAAAAGGAAACCACTTGTGCATGGTATGTTTTACTACAGATATAATTTTCAGTACCCTGTTTCATTTAAGGCACAACATCTCTTCCTTGAAGATGTAGGATTTAGTTGAGTTTTTCTTTAGTTTTGTTTTAATTCATTATACACAAAATAGGAAATTTGAAATTTAGTCTGACAACAGCAACACCATGGCTTTCAGGAAGATCACTTGAAGTTTGCATAAATGTACCAAATTACACCCAGCAATTGCTACCTTCATTTTTAACAGTTTTATTTTCCCCACAAAAGTAAATAGCAATAAACTACCTAGCTCAGAGATCCTAAATACAACATTTGGAGAAAGCATCTGAGGTACTTTGTCTATGCTTTAGGTTATGATTTACCTTTTGAAAGTAAATGTGCTTACACACTTCATTCTTTTTTCATGGACTCCACGTCTGCTTTCTAGATAGTATCTTGGCTTTTGCCAATTAAGCGCAATCAAATAGTATAAGACCCCTTTTATTAAAAACATAAATCCAAATATTAAAAAAAAGTGAATGAAAGAATCCAGCAGATATTTATTAAGCAAGATGAAAGTGAAATTACAAACACAGGTCAGCTTTTAAACTCAGCGAGCACTCTGGTGGAGTGGAGGTGCCTGGTCCTTCATCGCAGGCAGCCGCTAGGAGACGCAGGTTAGGAAGGGAGCTTGCTTGAGAAATCAAAGCTCCTTTGGAGGTGTCCTACTGGAGGCGCCGGATGATGAGCTAAGTGACATCAAGGCCACACAACACAAAGAGGTGAGTTGACAACAATTCAGGGACTTTGCGTAGTTAAGACAATTAGCTTAGTACTTCAGGTCAAAAATGCTACTATTTATGGGCAATTAGCTATAAAATGACCCATTTCTGTCTGGTTTCACAATTTCATGGAGATTAAAGATAATCTAAAGAGATTAAGGCCTTAATCTTTAATCCAGGTGAGTAATTTTGTTTGTAGTAAAAAGCATAAGAATTAATTCCCGAAAGATTTACGAAAAGAAAAGGCAATAAAAACTTGTTTGGTCTTTGGGTGGCAAGGATAACTGAACAGCTTCCTGAAGCTTAGAGAAGTTTGTTCCCAATTTACAAGTATTTTAACATATTGATAAACATATGCAAAACCATTTAAATCTAAAAAAGATCATTTGAAAAAGATACTGGCAATTAAAATTTTACATCCACATGAATTTCAGACACCTCTTAATGGGGACTAGCAGGGCTGCTTAAGAAAACCACTTTTCACATATCCCTCCGCCCCTCCCCCCTCCCCCCATTTGTTTGATTTTGTGGTTTTGGCTATGCAAGTCTTATCATGAAACAAATGTAAGGCTCTAAGGCTAAAATAATAGTTATTCTGTGAGCCCCAAATAGCTATTTCTGCAATTCTTTTTTTTTTTCAGTATATCTCACATCTGGGGGACATGTGACTTGAACACTCTTAACCATGAAGTATTTGTAAAAATACATATCATTCACTTTTCACAGAACCATTTTCTTAAAAATGAGAGGCAATAACCAGATTCACATGCAGGTTCATAATAAAGCTTTGTTTTTTTTTTTTTAAACAACTAAAATCCACACCAGCATTATTTTCAGTTTAATATTTTGGCCCCAAACCAAGAATCCAGGTATCACATTTAATTTTCATCGGCAATGCATATATTGGCAGGACAAAATATGTATGCAAATAACACTGGGAAATATTGTTTCCTATACAAGTGATTAAGAAAAAAGTAGAGAAAAAAGAAAATCCATAGCACTAAATTTGCTCTAATAAAAATATGCTTCACTGTGCCTGTGTGGAATTCGATTTGCTGAAAAGTTGTTCTATTCCAGGGAGCAGAAGCAAAGTAGCAAAGTGTCAGCAACCCAGAAGAAGGGATCATAGTCTTATTTTTATTCCCTTAATTGTAATTTAAATAATCAGTCTCCATAATTTCTTTCTAGAAAGCTTTTTTCTTTATCAGCTATCATGTTGGTAAGGGAATAATTTTTCACCTTTGAAAAATGGAATGGCAGATTTCAGCCTTAAGTGTGATATGTTCTGAGCCGGTAACTACTTAAAGAAAAGCATGAGTAAGACACGTCAAACTTTTAAAGTCTTCATGTTTGAACATTAAAATAAGTGTCAGGTAAATGCAGAAAAATATATAATCACCAGTCTTCAGCTTTTTAACAATCCCTTTGTTTCTCTTCTTCTAGAAAATTCTGTGAGCACTATGTTGCTCTGATCAAAAGTAACCTTCTCAAATATCATCATAACTTCGATGTGCATTCTCATGGTTTCAGTAGGTTTGCACTCAAATTCTTTCAGTGCCAGAAATTTATCAAGCCATAAAGTTATTAAACCCTTAGCTCTTACGGAGAAATCTGGGCAAAATTTGTACAAGAAATTTATCATTTTAAAATTATCTCACAATAGTGGTGTAACACTTTTTTTAAAGTAACCCTTTGGAAAAATTTTATATGATACCCAAAGGCACTAGTTTACATAAGGGGTAAATGGCTGAAAAAAAATAAATAAAACAAAGCCATTGGCCATTGTGTAGATAAAGAGCACAGCAAAAAAAAAAAAAAAAAAAAAAAAAAAAAAGTAAAAGGATAACTGCTAAGCTTTAAAGTTATTCTAAAAATGGCACTTTTCACGTTGGTATAAAATGAAAGTGCTTTAAGATGAAATTTTTATGCATTTTTTAAAGCTGATCTTTAACCCCCTGAAAATAGGGGGTTATAACGAGAACACTGATAGACTCTAAATCATAGTGGCAATAATATTGGATGTTGCTAAAATGCTTTGTGGGTGTCTTCATTTTTTTTAGTATTTTAATGTTGATAGACTTGCTTTATCTATATGTGTATCATTAGTGAGAGATTTGCTCTTCAATTCTTTACTAGAAAGTTACAGCTCATTTAAAATAGCTGGTAGATACAGAAAGCATAAATATACAGTAAGTTTAAACACTGATTGTACTAAATGCAACAATACAAAGAAGCAAACAGAACACAAATGGTAACACAATAAAACTGTATTACATTTGTGCTTCAAATATTACAATACATTATATACAATAGTCGAAAATAAACATCTCATGCCAAGTGACACAAAAACGAATAGCAAGCAAAAAAATCCAGCAATATGTACATTACTTTTTTCTTTAATAATAAACATTCAACTCTGAACTGGGGCAATTTCACTACATACAGATGCAGTCCGCCTTTTATTCCATATAACCATCCTGCTTTCCTATATCTACGCTATTCAGTAGGTTCCTGTGTCAATTCTTATATACACGTGGAGCAAAAAAGATAAAAGAATGTAGTGCTTTGTATTCTTAATGGGGTGATGTTGATAGATCAGCGAACCTGGGGGGCATAACCTTCTTTCATTAAACCTTCCTCGTAGTCCGTCTGGCAAAGGATCATGTTATTCTTTAGGAAAAATTTGTCTCCAACACAAAATCTGAAAATATTTTAAAAAATAAAATGCGTTAAGATAATTTCAGGTCCATAGATTTGAAGATTTCTTTCCCCAATAATAATTTCACACAGTAATTCCCTGAATTTGAAAGCTTGGTTTAGAAAATTGCCTTTATTGTCGAAACTAAACCATGTCAGTCATTTAATGAAACATTACATGCAAAATTTGAAATCCTACATTTATATATAAAAAGCAAAGGAAAAATGAGGAAAATACCTTGGGTGGCAGAGGTGATTTTTATTGCCACTTTGGAAAGAAAAAAAAATAATTGATCTATATTTACAGTCATTAAAATAAAAAAAGAATGATAATATTTCACTGGAGTGATTATGGAAGATTTCATCACTGGCCATTTATTCACTTTATTAAAAAAAGGTAAAAGGCATTAAAATGTATCAAACAATTAGAAAGCAGCCCATTTTAAAGCTTCCCATTTAAAGCTTCCCTCTACTCTCTGTTATTAAAATGTGATTAAATTCTAGTAATTTGGAAGTGATTGTTCTGAAGTAAAAGTTGTTTTAGCATCAGACTCTGATGCTGGGCCATATTCTTTTGTTTGTGGCAAGTTCACCAACTATGAAATATTAAATGTCATTACTTAGAGCACTTCCAATTAAACCAAAGGGAGTAACCTGAATGAACTTCTTAATATTGATGTGATAAATAAACTAGTTTCCAGTAGCTAATTATGTATTTTATTCTATAAAGCATTGTTTAATGTGCAAGATTGTAATGTTTTTAATAAGTGCTGTTTTTGTATAATTTCCCAGTGGTGACACTTTGGACACAATTAAGGTCAGAAATAAATGCTTGTGCTGTTTCCAGTACATTTAACAATAAAGTAACTCTGGGGAGATCTGTATATATTTTTAATTGTAACAATTTAACCTTCAAACAGCAGTGTCTAGTAGAGTTGACCCAGTAAAACTACTTGTAATTATACAAGTTGACCCCACTGACCTTTGATAGTGGTCTCTCTTTATCAGATAGTCAATTTCGAATGATGTTCAAGCAGAAATCTTAGTGGATAGATTAAATTGTGTAGTGAAAGCAACCCTTTAATGTTTTGTGAAGTTGAAGGTTTAAATGAGGAGCAGTTGGACTGATTTACATTTGCAAAGATTGGAATGCTAGACAAACAGTGAACCTATTTATTTTCCAACTGGGTAGCTTTGGAAATTTATCCTTATTCTAGCTAAGTAGATAGAGGGGAAAATAGTGTAATAAAAAAAGTAGATTGAAAAGAATTAGCTTTCCTCTTAAAGGAAGATTGGTCTGTTTATTTGTGGAATTTACTTTTTTTTTTTCCCCAGGATTACTGCCTGCTGATGATGTTGATTGAAAGTACAGACTAAGCACTGATCTTGAAATCCTGGAGTTTGTGGCCAAGGCTATTGGATACAATGAACATTCGAGTTTGAACCTTAAGTATATCTTCTTTTTTATCAGTTGCAAACTATAACCTTTAAATATTGTGCTTAAAAAGTGCTGTTTGAATAAACGAGTTTTTGTAGACTCGCAATGATTATCCTAATCATTAAGATATGTTGAATAAAAGGACATATTTCTTTTGTTGGACAGAATTAGCCAAATTAGATACTTATCTTTTACGTGAGATTACATTAAATAGCATGTAGGATATATCTGATTACTGTTCAAAACTTTCAATATATATTAGTGTTGAAATTAATTCGAACTAATAAACTAATAAAAGAACACATAAAAATAAATAAATTCAACAAATGCTCTTGTGTTCTAGCTGATATTACTGAATTCTTTTTTTTTCTCTAAAAACCAACTGAATTGGAAATACTCTTTCAACTCCATATTGTCTAAAATTCTGCTTTAATTTTCTAACAAGTCCCCCAATTCTATTCACCATCAAAAAAAAAAAACCCAAAACATGTTTTAAAAAATTAAGTTCTATGTCTAACTTGGGGCTTGAACTCACAACCCAGAGATCAAGAGTCACATGCTCTACCGACTGAGTCAGCTGGGCACCCCAAATAAAAACTTTTTTTTTGGTCATCTAAAGATATGTCAAATATATAATATATATAATATAATATATATAATATATATAATATAACTTACCTTCAGAAGTATTGAAATTTAATAATTTTTGTTTATAGATTAATAAATTCAGGGTAATTATAATAAGAAAAGCATTGAACCAAGAGCCTGGGGATCTAGTCCTGAGCCCTGATGCTATCACCTACCCAGTGCAACTTATAGGGTACATTGGAGTCAGTTCTGTGTAGGTAATATAAAACAGCTACATCACTGGATTGTAGGGATGTTAAATTAAGAAGTATATGAGAGGCAAAGTGGCATATTGTAATGAATAGGATTCAAATCCCAACCTTCCGCTTATGATATTGAAGATGAAATGTCATTTTTTTCTTATATTTAAAAAATTTTTTTAATGTTTATTTTTGAGAGAGACAGAGAGAGAGAGAGAGAGAGAGAGAGAGAGAGAGAGACCAAGTGAGAGCAGGGGAGGGGCAGAAAGAGAGAGAGGGAGACACAGAATCTGAAGCAGGCTCCAGGCACCAAGCTGTCAGCACAGAGCCTGATGTAGGGCTCGAATCCACGGACCGCGAGATTATGACCTGAGCTGAAGCCGGATGCTCAACTGACTAAGCCACCCAGGTGCCCCTTTCCTATCTTTAATATAAATGTATCTTTTATAAGTTTGTGTTAAATAGTACAAATGAAGTATGTAAAGCTTCACCTCGATGTTTGGAGTGTAGATAATTATTATAGTCACCTCCTATATATATATATATATATATATATATATAAAGTGCTTACCATGTGCTAGTGCTAAGCATGTATATACATGATTACATTTATTTATGTTCAACTGAGAAAGTAAATATTATTATTGCCTTTTTCAGATGAAAAACCTAAGGCTTCCTCCAAGAATTAAAAAAATCTGCTCAAGGCTCGATAGCTATAATATGTATGATAGAGGAAGGAAAGGGGTTCTGATCTCTTTGGGCTCAAGACATGGAGGCAATAAAGCATTAGCCCAGAAAGTTAATACAGGTTTTTTGTATTGTTAGTATTCCTTTGTATAACTTTAAAAAACGTCTGCCTACCATTCAATGAGATATTGGTAACATAAATGGGATTTATCTAAAGTATTCCTATCTAAAATATTTTGTTACTAATGTTGTCAACTGGACAAAGTACATCTTGTGTGCATTTCAATTTATACTTAAAGGTCAAGACAAAACAGAACATGGGTAAGAAATGTCACACTTCCCCATATAACTTAAAACATTTTGAAAGCTATGGTTAAAGCAGATTATACTGCTTTGCAATTAGGTTTGGTATACTCCTTTAAAATGCTCCACATATAAACATGAAGAAATTGCAGAAACAGCAATGCAGATGTTAGATGCTTAACAAAATAATCTATAGCTGTGATTTTGTAAGAAAAGCTAATTTCTACTGTTATGAGCTCCTTATGAGATTTAGCACTGGCAGAAAAAAATATTATAGAAGCAGTGATGGCCAGAGGATACTGTAAGTATATTAATAGGTCAGGCTAAAATTCCTGAAAATAAGCTGATAATCTTCCTTGTAATCTAATCCTAATTGCTTATGGTATAGTCAGCTCAATTAATTTTGCCTTCATTAAAAAAAAAAGTATGTTAAGGAATAAAAAGATGCCCAATCATATTATTGTGCCATTTAATCTTGATGTTTTGGAGTTAATAATAACAGATTTAATTTCCAGATATTTTGGAGTGACTCTAATTGAACTCATATGGTCTTAGAGATTTGAGGAGTACAGAAAATAAATATAACTAATAAAACACCTTTATAAAATATGGGGCTTAGAGTAGTCTTAAGCAGGTTTTCAAAAGCCTCTGCAAAGAAGCCTCTATTTGTAACATCCTTTTAACATCCTTTCTAAGGAAAGGATGAAAATGTTAACTTAGTCATCATATTTTAACCCTGAGGTTAGTGGCTGTCAATTATAATTAGTTCCCATCTCCACAATACTTTAAAAAGAGTCGGGGTGGGGGGGCATTATTTCAAATGTCTCTATTTTCTATTTGGCATCCTCAGTTACTAAAGATGGAGATTTTAATCCTATACTTTGTTTTCAGTAAGAGATGCTGATTATATAGCGATCATCTCACCACTATACACTGTGCACCCATTTACTGTCTTTTCCCAATGACTCTCCAGTTGTTATAATATACTTCATTCCTAATCATCTTTTCTGCACCAACTTACACTACTCACATCCCAAATCCTGCTATAAATTATTCAAAGCCTACCTTACTTTAACTTCACTCTATCTATTCCCATTTATATCTGCTTAGTCAGAAAATAAAATACCCCTCTTGGAACAGTCCAGGACCTGCATATCAGCTCTGAGTCTGAAGACTAAAACCAGACTGGCTGGGTTCAGATTTTGAGGCTACCACTTTCTATCTGTGTTTTCTTGGGCAAGTTACTTAAATTTTCCATACTTCAGTTACCTCATCTGTAAAATGAGGCTAGTAACAGTACCTAATTATATTGAATATTGAATGAGCACAGGTGAAACAGAACAGTGTCTGGTGTATGATCACCACTATATAAGAATTCTGCTCTCAAGGGCTCCTGGGTGGCTCAGTTGGTTAAGTGTCCAACTCTTGATCTTTGCTCAGGTCATGATCTCATGGTTCATGGGTTCAAGCCCTGCATCAGGCTCTGAGCTGACAGCACAGAGCCTGCTTGGGATTCTGTCTCCCTCTCTTTTTACCTCTCCCCCCGATCGCTCTCTTTCTCTCAAAAATAAAAAGAAAAACTTTAAAAAAATTAAAAAAAAAAAAAGAAGAATTCTACTATCATTATTATTTGCCAATGATAATCTTTTCACCTTTGCTTAAAGCCGTTCTTTAGCCAGGACTATTTCTCCCTTTTTACCATATATTTAAATTCTAAAAATTCTTCAGTTTCCCTTCCCTCCATCAATATTCCCTGGCCATGTCAACTCATTCTGATCCTTCCCAGAGCACTTATTTATTGGCATATCATTTACTTTGGCATTTCAAATTTTCTTATGAATGCGTAACAAGTTTTCCAAACTGGTCTGCAGTGCTGAGGTAAGTGGCCATGAGCTGTATTTCTTTTGAATCCCTTGAAATACCACCATAAATTGTGCTACCACTTGAGGTGGGTGGTCAGTAAATACTGGTTAAGACAGATTTATTCCAGAACCGAATAGCTTTAGATAACAAAGGTATTTTAGATAGAGCATTTAAGTTTGTATTCATTTTGACTTTCATTCATTGACTTCCTCCCTTTACAAGTTCATCTCCTTCTGGTCTGCATGCCATTCCCTACTTCTCCATATCCCTACCAAACTCCCTCTGTAATCTCTGAGCACACTGAGTACTTTTCATTTCCTGCACACATTAAATGCTTTCACACTCCCATGCCTTGCATGATGCTCCATCTGTCTGGGAAACCCTTTTCTCACTGCTCCTTGGCTTCCTCCTCTTCCCCAGCCCCCACCAGACACAGTTCCTACATTCCACCCAGTCCAAGGGAGGTTTTTTTTTGAAACCCAGCACATCAACCCTTTGATGCTTCTCTAAGACTTCAAGAAGGACAGACCTCTCTTCCCTCGGTATAGATCTGTTTAGCATCGATTACACTCTTCTGTGACTCTTTGATGTCCTGTCTCTGCCATAGCTCTGAATATCCCTAAGAGAGAAACTAGATTTATTCACCTCTCTTTCCAGAGCCTAGCACAGTGCTTTTGTTCTTTAGTGTTACACAATTCTACATATCTGAGGCCATTTCATTAACATGTTTTTTTTCTTTTCTTATAAAACCATCGCTTAGTTTTATAGAATTGTCTAAGGAGGAAGGGCTTAATCACCTTTAAGAAATTAACTTATTACACCAAATTTTCCAATTCTGAATGAGAGTCAAGTTATCATATAAGATGCTCAAAATAGCATTCCTCTGCTTCCCTTAAAATAGAAAAAAAATTAGATTTTTAATTCAGGATTCACATCTTTAACCGTACCTCTCTAAAAAGGGCAAAGATGGGTATGTTCAAGAAACAACCAATCCTGAAAAGTTATTTTTACTACTGTTTTGAAAACATTCAGCAATGCTTTAGATCTTAATGATATTTTGATTTAAAAGTTAAGCTAAAATGACTGCTAAATAAAATTCATAAGCATTTCTAATACCACAATTTCAGATGTCAATAAAGTTTGCTTAAGGGAAAGTGCCTATAAATTACCTATTTGCTTTGTGTTTCACTTGAAAAGGTGCAAGGCTATAATAATGATTTGGCTCCTGAAAGTATAGGCTTGTGTGGCATATGGCTTTATTGGAGAGGATTCCCCCAGCAAATGTCAAAGTAAAAAGAAAATCTCCTATATTGAAAACCTTCTGCATTCAGAGTAACAAAATTTGCCTGCTTTGCTTGACTGATGAAGATTAGCTGACTTCTTGCATTAAAGAAGTTTGTCTTGTAGGGGCTGAAGTGACAAGACAATAACTAAGTGCTAATTGTGCATAACCAGCACTAAAGATATGCAGTCCCATTATGGCATGTAATAAATGAAGCGAACACAGAAATATATTAGGTACTTTAATAATGATACTAGAATAGTATTTTGCAGCAATAAGAATGTGAACAGTTTTAGAGTCAAAATTTAGGAGTGTTTGTCTTACTTGACTGAGTTCTACTGAGGAGATAGACTTAATTGTGAATGCAACTTTTTATTTCAATGGTGAAATAAAATTGATATATGATTTGTAAATAGCATTAACAACCTACAATTACTTTGCATCATAATAGAATTTAGGCAGGGTTTAGCACTTGAATGATGTTTTAATTTTCTGTGTAGAACATGGATAAAATAGGGTGGCCTGCCCTAATAGAAAAATGGACAAAGGGCATAAACAGGCAGTTCCCTGAAAGAGGAACTATCCAAGGGCCACTAGTAATCAAATAAATACTAATTAAAAATTATAATGGGACACCATCTCTCATCACTCAAGGTGACAAGGATTTCTTTTTAAATAATAATTCCCAATGTTAGAGTGAATGTAAGGGAATACATAGCTTTTACATTTCTGGTATAAGAATAATTGGTACAACTTTTCTAGAGAGCATTTTAACAATATATCACATAAGCCTTTAAACAGTTATATAGTTTGTCCAATTAATTATGCTCCTGTGAATTTATCCTAACACAGACTTGAATATTGTCTGATTATAAAATCCATATTATGTTGATAATATTGATGATATAAAAATGTGAAGAAATAGCTTACACGTCTGATGATAGAAGACTGATTTATATATATGAAGCTCTATACATAAAACTGGACACCAGAAAGCTTAAAATATCTTAAAAGAATTTCTAAGGGCAAGTAAACGAGCATACTATATTAAATTTAAAAAGTCCAAATATCAAACATTAGGATTCTTCCCTGTTCTTCTCCTTTAAGCAGCTCAACTGTGGATATATTATAAAATATATGCTGCATATCATTTGTCATTTGTCATATATGCATAAGAAAACATGTGGCTAGCAACATCTAAATATTAAAATACTTCTTTTAGAATAGTGAGACATGGGACAATATGATTCTTTATCTCCTTCTATTTTCCAAAATTTCTATGAATATGGAACCTTTTGTAAGTAGAAAAGCAGTAAATGTTATTATTGCATAAAGGTAACTGTATTGTTAATGGATGTGTTAGTGGATCAATAGCAGAAGTAAACAGAAGTATTCTAAATTTACTACTAATACACCTTTAAGATATATACACTTATAGGTACACATGTGTGTAAATGTATCTGTATCAATGTGTGGATATTTGTGCTCATGTACCTATATCCTTACGCACATATTTGCCAATTTTTTTCTGGCTAAATGTCACCATAGAGTGAATTAACCTGCTTTAGTTCCAAAAACTTGCTGGGAAGACTCAAGGTGTTGTAAGCTGACCTCTTGAATTATTTCCTGGATAAATTATATATTGCAAGGTATATTGGGTACCTCTCTGAACATCTGCATCTAGCAGGAGGTATCACTGAGATATAGCTCTTGGGTAAAAACCAAGTTAATGGAATATTATTTGGTAAAAGTAAATTATAAACATCAAGGTACAATAGCTACTTTTTTTAGAACCATTTGTGTTCCTGCTATTTAATATAAGTTATTTCATTGAATTTTCAAAATGTGCAAGATAGATATGAGTGCCTCTGTTTTCAGAGTGTGGAAACCAATCTCAGAGGTTAAGTAACATACTCAAGATAACAAAGCTGATATAGGATGGGGCTAGAATTTGAATCCTGTTTGCACTGTAAACATTGGGTTCTTTCTGGGATATACAGGGCTTCATAGGAAGATGTTGCAGTGAAAACAGTAAAGCGGGGCAAATTACTGTAACTGAGAACTTGATGCAACTAATGTGTCCTGATTATATACTATATCCAGGTGTTTTCACACTCACATTGAATTTATTTTCATTAAAATCTATTAAGTGTGCTAATTTTTTAAATGTGTTTTAATGATATGTGCAGTTGCATATTCTAATATCCTCTGCATTTCTCTTAAAAAAGGTATCAGTAGTATATAGTTCCCACTGGAAATAAAAGTTACAGCTTTCAATAAGGACAAATGGGATAAATTGATAATACTTTGAGATGAAAGAATTCTCTGAGATTGACTAATCCAGCTCCCTTATGTTGTAAATGAGAAAAACTGAGGTCAAGAGAGCTCAAATGGTTGACATATGGACATACATCTTGTTAGGGGCAAAGTCCAGACTAGAATTCGGGTTTCTAGACTTGTTGTGCAACACTCTTCCCATTTTCCTATGATGCCTGTCCAATGCTGGTAAGTATTTAATTATAAGCTATATTTGGCCTCATTCCCAAAGAGACTTAAAGTAACTTAAAAAGTACATCTAAAACAAGGTTAAAATTCAA
This sequence comes from Panthera leo, assembly GCF_018350215.1. Lineage (NCBI taxonomy): Eukaryota > Metazoa > Chordata > Mammalia > Carnivora > Felidae > Panthera > Panthera leo. The sequence goes on from NC_056685.1 coordinate 49,671,723, forward strand.
GATAAGAAATCAAGAGATAGGGCAACTATAAATATGAAAACTAAGCTGAAGACACACTACTTCCTACAAATCCCTGTATATTTATTTGCCTCAGTGCACATGTGTTTGCTCACAGTACAAAAAAGTAAAGATTTTAAGCTTACTTTTAAAAAGAAAGAAAAATTTAAGGATATTTTTAAAATTTTAAAGTAAAATTTAAAGATATTTTAAACCGACTTTTTAAAAAGACAAACACAAGAAAGAATGCATAATAAGAAAACTAAAGTTTATAGTGGTATCTTCATTTCATATCACATCCTGTTAGATGATGCTTTTCCTTCAGGTAGTTTTCAGACCTTTTCCCCCAGCGGTTTGTTTCTGGCACCAAGTGAATATTTGCAGAAAACAAAAATGCTGAGATTAACTGCTTTAAGTAAAAAATACAATTCCCGCCTATTAAATAAATAATAGCAAAGAGAGGTTTACCATTTTTCCAGACACCAGAATGAAATCTGCTTACCTCTGATTACAAAGCTGACATGCAAAGCAGTCCAGGTGGTAAACATTGTCCTTGGCACGCATCACCATCTCAAAGGCAGGGATGAGCTTACTACAGGCAGCACAGTTTCCCGTTACACCGAAGAGCCTGGAACAATAAACATTTTTTTTCAAACTCTTACAGGGAGATCTGAGATCATGACTAAGAAGGTGCTAATATACCCCATAAAGCTATCAATACACAATGCCTTCTGATGTATACAAGTAGGTTTTATCCTAGGCGGATACATAAATATTCTTC